>NC_091804.1:41710000-51137500 GCF_041296235.1 Equus asinus
GAATGTAAAAGGTTAAAGTTCGAGAAAACACTAGAAGTCCTGCTCTCTGACCTCTTCCTCTTCCAGAGGAGAAATGGCGGCCTAGAGAAATGGGAAGTGAAGCGCCTGAGGTCTTCCAGCTGCTGTCCCCAGCCAGGAGACACGTGGGGTTCCTTGATAGGAAATTCTTGGGGATTCTCTGCAGATCTCACATGCCACACATCCTATGTCATATGGTGATGAGCAGCTGAGTGAATTCACACTTGGACTGTTCTTCATCTGTCCTGTGTGAGGCCCTGGAGAGGTGTTCACATTTCTGGAGTGACTATGACAGTTTGAAGTCTGGAGGAGAACCAACCTTTGGACACGGGCTCCCTCCCTCCAAATACTGATGGTCTGACTTCTTTCTGGCTGGGTTTTCTTTGCTTTAGCTGTTTTGCTTGGTGATCATCTCACTCTTTCTTCTCTGCCTTGAGAACACTGTGAAATTCAAGATTGGAGAAGCCCATTGGATCAATGGCATTTTAACTGATTTTCCTGTGTAGCCAAGAAATATTCTCAAGAGAGGAACCATGGCTGGGAGGCATCAAGTTTAACACAGGACAGGGTGAGATGGAAAGTATTTAATAGTTAGATGATCCTTGATTCTTTCCTTTCTTGTAACATACACACACATACACACTAAAATTCTTACAACCAGTTCAGCTGCCACTTAACTCACTTAAAGTCTAATGTTTGGAGGTTTACTTCTGAAGAAAAGGTATAAAATTTGGTTCAACATTATAAAAAGTGCATGAGTTGATCTGTTCCAAGACCAGCCTACAGAATTCTACTTAACACACATCCTTGCAAAAAAATGCTTGCATCCCTACTGACAAATAAGTTACATCACTATTGCAATAGTTG
Organism: Equus asinus; assembly: GCF_041296235.1. Lineage (NCBI taxonomy): Eukaryota > Metazoa > Chordata > Mammalia > Perissodactyla > Equidae > Equus > Equus asinus. The sequence continues at coordinate 41,710,886 of NC_091804.1, forward strand.
TCATTAAAGAGTAAAAAAAAAAAAGTAAATAAATTTTTACCCCAACCTTAAGTATTTGTGCTGAAAAGAGATAGAGAAATAGACATTTTTGTAGCCATTCTGAAAGAAGTCTCCATGGACTTTTGAAGAATTTGCTGCAGGCACACAACTTATGTACCCATATGTGCCAGGTATGGAAGTAAATGACTGACACAGACTCAGCACTAGGCAATAGGGAGTAGTGGGGACTGTGGAGTACTGCAAGCTCCAGTCCCTTCTAATGTGGACAGTGGCTGCTCCGCTCCAGCCTGTGGTCACCACGTACGAATGCATCATCTGGTTTGCCAGATCTTCTAGTTTTTCAAGAGATTCAGAAATCTGACCTTGAATGTAAAAATTGTTTAAGCAGTACACATTAAATAAAACACGTGGTACACCTGAATTCAAGTTGTGTACTGCCGTTCTGTGACCTCAAATTAGAGCTATGTGTAGTCTTTCATTCCTCATTCTTTCTTATCATTCTTTTTGATACAGATGTATAAATAGCATTATTCTAATACTATGCAGTCATACTGGGTGACAAAGTAGGGGTATTATGTTTTATTTTGTTTTGGCTCTAACATGGACCAAAACAAAAAAATAGGATTTTTCTGAGTTAATTGACTAGGAGTTAGGAGAGTAAGAGGAGAAAATGAAAGAATGAGTACCCATATAAACTGATTTATACAGAGTTGAAATGTTGTCCATTCATTCATTCAATAATCATCGCATGCCCACTGTGTGCCAGGTACTGGAAATACATTAGTGAACAAAGCTGATGGGCAGTGCCCTCGCAGCTCTCGCAAACACAGAATCACTCAATAATCCTTTAATGGCCATTGTGATTGGGGCTGTAAGAGTAAAGGCTGCTGTGAGGGTATCCAATAGCTCTGGTCTGGGGAGTTGAAAAGGGCTTCCCTGAGGAGGTGACATTCAACCTGATGCTTGAAGGTGGAGCAGTTGTTGACCAAACTGAAGACGTCTGACGGGAACAAGGAACTCCTAGCCAAGAGGACCTCAGGTGCAAAGGTCTTGGAGTGGGAGAGAGTAGGGTGCTGGTGGGGACTGGAGGAAAGTTAGCATGGCCAGATCACATAAGAAAGGGAAATAATGATGGGGGAGGAGGCTGGGAAATCCTTTTGTGCCTTGAGGACACATAAAGGTGTTTGGTCTTTTTTTTAAAGATTCCTTGCAGGATAGTAACTGAGCCAGGAAGAGTTAAATAAGAGGAGGAATATGGCATGAGCCATCCAAAGTGACAGGCAGGAGGTCATAGAAAATGTGTGTTGGATAAAATGATTTCTTAGTGACAACATTAGCATAGAATAATTAGTTACCATCCTAAAATGTGCTGGAAGATAGAGGGGAATGACACAGTCATCCAGGAGAATGAAAGGAAGTGTGTGTATTCCATCCTGTGTGGACATGTGTGTATGTGTTTATCTTGCCTCTGTGTTATGGGTGTCTTTCTGTGTGTACAACTGTGTGTTTATATTGTCTCGCATATATGTGTTCGTCTTTCTGTGTGTACAACTGTGTGTTTATATTGTCTCTGTGTATATGTGTTTGTCTTTCTGTGTGTACAACTGTGTGTTTATATTGTCTCGCATATATGTGTTCGTCTTTCTGTGTGTACAACTGTGTGTTTATATTGTCTCTGTGTATATGTGTTTGTCTTTCTGTGTGTACAACTGTGTGTTTATATTGTCTCGCATATATGTGTTCGTCTTTCTGTGTGTACAAGTGTGTATGTGTTTACACTGTCTCTGTGTACATGTGTGTGCTTTTCTGTGTGTACATGGGTGTCTGTTTATATTATCTCTGTGTATATGTGCATGTGTGTTTATACACACAAATGGCATATCCAGACATCTAGTTGAGTATTTGTAGAATGATTGTGAGCATGACATTGTTAATGACTAAAATCCAAATTAGGTTTAGGGAGGAAAATTAAAATAATTTAAAAATAATAATACAACACAGCCAATTCATTGGCTGTGTTCCTATCTTACTTCTACTCACAAAACTAATGTATATCATTATAAATTATGTGTCAGCGTGTCTACTTTATCAAGCCTATTTGTAAAGACAAAAGCATTTTGTATCTCACACCAAGAAACCAATTCCATTGAATTGTGTGGAGGTTCATACTGATATTCAAGGCTGAAGAGATTACCTTAAATCAATACATAGCTCGCCTTGAATATAGAATTGAGAGTGAAAACACAGTTTATAGTTTTAAGCATGGTTTTCTTAATGATGCGAACAACGTGTTTAGTCTTTAGGAAGAAAAAAAGAGAGAGAGACAGCACACTGGATAGAGAGAGATGAGAGAAGGCAAGTGGAACTATTTCAGGAGTATATTAATTGGGTAATTGGGGATTGGGTGTCACTTGAACTTAAGCCTGTGGTTAATTCATGGCTTATTCTTCAGGAATGACATGGGCAGGGCAGTTATTGAAATAATGAATTGTTCACTTGTCCTGGGCAAACAGAAAATTCCCCTGGTTGAATAAAATTGTGGGAGGAGGCGTTCGATAGGCTTATAAGGGCTTAAGAGTCTGGGCTCACATTATTCCCCTGGCAGTCCGAAGGGAGAACTTTGGGGCACAGGATAGTCTCAGCAAAGGGGGGAAGTCAGCAGTGATTCTGATGAACTAGTCATGTTTTAAAGGGAATTGACACTTGCCAATTAAAGCATTTTCAAAATGAATGTCAAAACCAGAGCTAAGTGGCACAATTTTATCTCAATGTAAGGGCTGAAATGATCATAAGGAATTTGAAGAGTTTTAGAGAAAAAGTAGTCAATATAAGGGCCAAGTTAGGCAAGTGTGATAGGGATCATTTATTTTGTTTTAAAAATAAGAAGAGAGAAGTTGCATAAACTTTTGATGATATTATTTTCAACTCAAAAGTTTAGGAGACTAAGGAAATAGATTTTTCTCAGCCAGAAAGCTTCTGTCTGAGTTCAGATGTTTAGAATATCTTGTTGAAGGCAAATTTCTATGTTCTTTCGATGGCAAATGTCAGGCCCTTGGACCAATCACCAAAAACACCAGATTATTTCCATCCGTGTAGGAATCCTTCTGCACAAATTCCCCAAAAAGACCCAAATAGGGAGCTCTGAGGACTTTTTTGGTTTTATTTTGTTCTGTTTTTGTTTTTGCTGTTGTGGCTCCATGGCATCTCAGGCCTTTGGGATGTTGTGAATTTTATCATCATCACCATCACTGTCATTGTTGATTCTCTTAGATTCTCTTAGAGTGTACAAAAGGCTCTTGCCCGTGAGCCTATACTCCCACCTCCTGTTCTTGTTCTGCTTCATCCCTCTGAGCAGATGTTGACCATCTCGTTCTTCATCAAAAAAACAAGTCATTCAACAGTCCTTTGGGTGGAGTCGGAGAATTTGAATTCCTAACCATCCACCATATCGCATCACAGGACAGCATGAGAAAAGACTGATTTTTGAAACTGCTTTCATGTTCATTGGATCATCAAAAGCCCACCCACGCAATCCTCCATGTCTAGCACACATTCTGAAGGAAGCATCACAAAGAAAAATCCACCCATCCACAGCACCCATAACTCAGAGTGGAAAATGTGACTTTACCGTGCAGTGGTTGGGACCAGCTGGCTGCAAGTTCCTCTGGTCGGATTCTGCGTGTGCCCAGCCTCCGACCTTTAGGAGGGAGGTCAGTGGTCTTCTTTTGCTTGGCCAACGGGGTTGGAAACACAACAAAACACAATAAAATGCTGACGTCCTGAGTTATGACAAACTGAGACACATGTCACAAGGGGAAAAATGACAGCTTTATTGCTGCAGTGATTATAAAAACAGAGCAAATTAACCACCAATATGGTTCTGTTTGGAGAATGAAACAACTTATTGCACTGTAAATTGAAGACCTCAAACATATTTTAGGAGTGTCAAACCTGAAAAGCTAAAGATTTCCCCCAAATTGCCACTCATTGATATCCTTCCAGTTTTATTAGTCTTATTTTCCAACCAACTGAAAGCTTAAACTAGAATTATTTTCCTCTCTAGAAAACTTCTATTTTGTAGAGTTGCACATTTTCCCTATTAAATGTTCTCTGCAAGATTTACTTAGTTATAATGAAACCGTCGCATTTGTAACTTAATCAAATCTGGCCATTTAAACAGGAATACTTACAAACAATAATACTAATACAATAAAAAAGTGAATATCATATTTGATAAACTTTGTTCAAACAGCTTTCTTTGTTAGCATGTCTTATATGTCTCAGGGAAATACATTGATCCAGCTTGGCCTGAATTTTGCTCTGTAAAACCCTCTGTTTGCTGTATATTAAATTGTTGAGCTGAGCAGAGTCGTCAGGAATGGGTGTACAGGTCGTGCACTGTGCATGGCTGCCACGTATCACAGGCTACAATTTAAACCCCGAGCATCCTCTTTTGATTCCAACTTCAAAGATTGCACTTTAGCTGAGAATCCCACTGTTAATACCAGTCACAAATTACTGAATACTTTTCTTTCCAATTAAACCATGGCCAGATAAAGAAACCCAGAGTTTTAAATAAAATAAGACCAACAGTACTCATTCATCCAATCCAACATGATTATATTATTGATAAAAAGCTAGGGCCTTATTTTCTGCTATATAACCCCAATAATCCAGAACCAGCAGAATAGTACAATTTTGCACCAGGGAAAGTGTATTAACAAAAAGCATTTCCGACGAATATGGAACATTCGGAGCATAGTAGGATCTCAAAAAATGTTTCTTTTTTGATTGATTGAATGAACAGATGGCTGAACGACCATATATTGTATTTGTATAAAGGGGAAAATTCAAATTGATTCGTAAGCTCCCCGTGGTCAGTGTTGAGAGCTGTTTTCTTTAAACTGGGAAAAGCAAACAACCCCATAGTTGCCTCCTTGACGCTGGGTTTTTTGGCCAAAGAGTAGATGGCTCATTCCTCTTTGAGTCACTCTGCAGTCAGTTCTCCATCTGCTTTCCCAATAGGGTTATTGTATTCTGTTCCTGGCAATGTTCTAGAAACTTTAAAAAACAAAGCTATGCGGTAGGTACAGTTATCGTCACATCACAGATGAGAAAACCAAAGCTTGGAGAGGGTGAGAAATAAGGTGTCACAGCTAGGAAGTGATGTGGCTGTGAGTGAACCCAGGTCTGGTTCTAGAGCCAGTGTTCTTGACCACCACACTCTGGTCCAAGACTCTTCAGAGAACTGCTATGCATGTATTATATTTTAATGTAATATATTTTGAGATGAACAGCCCTGTAATGAGTCAGTGCTACTCAGGATTGACAAATAAACTTGCATCTTAATTACCAGTGGGGTCACTTTGATATCCAGTAAGCACCTCAAGGTCACTTTGGCTGGCCGTTATCACCTTCCATCACTTTCCATCCTTCTCTCTCTCCTTCCTCTCTCCAGTTGGCCAATCAGTCACCCTTTTCAGCCCTTTATGCATGGATGTCATCGAACTCTGTGCTGCTCAGAATGTGGTCTGTAGACCTGCAGGGTCACCATCACCTGGATTTGTAAGAAATGCAGATTCTCTGGCCATTCCCAGAACTAACCAACAGAGTCTTCATTTTAATAACATCCCCATGTGATTCGAACGCACACTGAATTTTGAGAAGCGTGAGTCTCTTACCTGTCTCCCAGACCCCCAGGCAGCTGAGCCAATTTAGAACATTCCCTGATTTGGGAGGGTTCACGTCTCCATTTCACTCTAGGACTTCCTTGTTTTCTTAAATGAGCCCCTTTTGTGGTGCTACACACACACACACTTTTGGAGAAGCTCAGTTTCTCCACTTGCTCACATCTCCGTCCTGCATTGTTCCTCCCCAACTTCTCTTTCGGCCCTTCCCACCTCCCAGTTCCAGCTGGGATTGCTCTCCTCCACAGCAGTGGGTCCCACTCTTTGGCATTTCAAAGAACAGCAAAATGTTTAGGAAATTAACTCCAGGTGGCTCTCTTTTTTATTTTGCCAAGTAAAAACATTAAAATAAGAAAACAAGCCATCATTAACTGTAACTATCCCTCCATAATCTCAGAATAAAGGATAGGAGTTTTCATTGAATACTTGATAAAAAATTCACAATAATTTTTTCTTATTTTTCTTGTTTCACCTTGGCCTGATTGGGGAAAAAATAAGTCATCTAATAGCCTCACAGACTAATATTCATGGACTGCTTCAGATTTTGTAACCATCGTATTGAAAATGTTGTTGGCGGGAGGTGGGGGGTCCAGACCAGTCTCTCTCCTTGGGATCCCCTTTCCCAGAAGGTTTATTATCCAAATTGATACGAAGGGAGTGAAGACGTCCTCACAATTACTTCCCAACAGGCTGTACTCGTTAATGAAAGTTGGCTATTTCCTGTACGAAAATGTCACGTTCATCTTTGCCCTTAATAGTTTTTGAGATCAAGCATTTTTATCATACAGATGAAAAGGGAGCCAGAGGTAGCCATCATAAAATGAGCAGATATGTAAAGCAAGGATATGAAAGTATGTAAAGCGGCATGAGCCTGGCAGTTCGGCTGTTTTCTGTATGAACAGGAAGTAGTTCTCAACTGCATCAACTTAACAAATATTTGTAGAGTGCTGACCACGAGCTCCAGACTAGGTGACAGTCCCATCACCCATTTATTAATTTTGTCGCCCTCACTTAGCTAGTGGGACTACATCTGTTTTGTTCACCATGAAATCCCCAGAACCTATCACAAAAATCATGAGGAACAAATGCAGTGACTCATAGTAAGTAGTACTAAGCACAGAAGAAGCACAAAAAATAATTAAACTTATTTAATTATCAATGATAGCTTCCCATTGCCTATATGATAAAACAACAGCAACAACAACTCTTTTGCTTTGCATTCAGGCTTATATATTCATTTATGACACACCTACCTTGTGCCAGAGAATGTCAAATTCACTGGGGATAAAGGGGTGAAAACAGAAGACAACGTTTCTGCTGTCTTGGAGCTTCCCTTCCATTCCCTGCCTCATGGGGACAGTGAGGATGGAAGGAGTGATGCATGGGTATTAGTCAGCCCGGCTGCTATAATAAAGGACCACAGACTGGGGGTCTTAAAGAAGAGACATTTGTTTCTCACAGTTTTGGAAGCTGGAAGTCCAAGGTCAGAGTGCCGGCACAGTGCGGTTCTGGTGAGAGCCCTCTTCCTGATTTCCTCATGTGGTGGACAGGGAGAGGGAGAGAGAGCAAGCCGTCTCATGTCTCTTCTTATAAGGGCACCAATCCCATCACGAGCGCCCCACCCTCATGACCTAATTATCTCCCAAAGGCCCCACCTCCAAACACCCTCCCAGTGGGAATTGGGGCTCAACATATGACTTTGGGGGGGCACAATCCAGTCCATAGCAGCACGTACAGCGATTAGAGAAGTACCCTGCACATGGAGAATGCACAAAAATCCATTCGGCATCCGTTTACCAAGTATTGCTCACCAACCAGGGACTCTGCTGGCATCTGGGGACTCCGCAGTGACCTGAGGCATGCGGGTTCCTGCCACTTGTGGGTTTTCTACGCAGTGCTTTCTGCGCTGTGGCAAGTTCCGTCCTGCCTCCCCCTCCTGATTAAAGCTCCGTTTCTCCTTCCTCCAGGAACCTCCCCCTTCTTCCTATTCTAGGAAATGTGCCCACAGCATTTTGTATCCATCTCTGTATTAGCATTTATAACTTTTTTTGGCCTACATGGTGGTGTCTTCCAATAGACGGGGAGCCCCTCAAGGTCAGGGACAGGGACTTAATTGTTTCTGTATCTTACCAAATTCGGCACCCCTCCCCACTCCCTCGAGCCCCGTCCCCAGAATTCTGCCTTGCACAGAATGAGTCCTCTGTTACTATGTGTGGAATGAATGGATACATTTTGTAATATCACTCCTGTGTTTAAAACCCCCATTGGCTTCCCACGCTGTAGTTAAAGCCCAATTCTTTACCCGGGCCTCTCCCCTGCCCACCTCCCAACCTCTCCAGTGTTGTCGGATAACACCGTCCCCTCCCTCACCCCTGCACAGCGGCCTCTCTGTCTTTCCTTCTGTTTCTGAAAACAGCCCATCCGTTTTGTCCTCCCAGTCTTTGCACTTGCTCTTGCCCCCACCTCTGATGCTGTCTCTGGTTCTTCCCCTTACTTCTCAGCATTCTCACCATCACCTCCTCTGTGAAGCACCCCCTGACCTCTTCGTTGAACTGGCCCCATCCTAGCCATCCTCCTTCAACCATTTCAGGTTGAATTTCCTTCAATAGCACTTCCCATTGTGTGAAATTGTCTTGTTGTATATATTTCATTTATTGTTTCCACTAGAACAGTGGATCGTAACTAGGGGCAATTGTGCCTCCCAGGGGACATTTGGCAATGTCTGGAGACATTTTGGGTTGGCACAACTAGAAAGAGGGTGCTCCTGAATTCTAATGGGTAGGGGCCAGGGATGCTGCTAAACACTCTACAGTGCACAAGACAGCTCCCACCGCCAAGCATTAGCTGGTCCACAAGGTCAAGACAGCCACCATTGAAAGCCCCTGGACTAGTATATGTGCTGTGAGGACAGGGGCATCTTCAGTCTGCTGCTGCTCTCTTCTCTCATGGTCTCCAGCAGTGCCTGGCGCAGAACACTCCTTTGACAAACATTCATGGCATGGATAAATAAAGTGCTATATTTGAAATATAGGGAGGAAATGTGGCATGGGGACCTCTACCTCATTATTTTTGAATAAATGGAATCTGAATTCAATGTCATGCCATTAGACACCATCTAGTAAAATGATGCTGTTAACTCATGAGTGATCATGCTGCTGGAACAGGGTAGGAGGGTGAAAAGTGAGGAGGGGCCTTGCTTCTTTCTCCTCTCTTCTTGAGGATGCTCTGAGCTGCACATGGTCCCCTGTTCGAGGGACTCAAAGTCAAGAAAGCCCCCATCTTCGTAGTGACAGGAGCATTTTTCAAAGATTTTTCCAGGAAGGGAAGAATAAAAAAATAATAATAAAAAGGCTGATTTAATGATAAATAATCATGCTCTGCCTCTGACATTAAAGGGCATCATTGTCTCAGCTCAGCGATGTAAATCATCGTAATGGACGAATCTTTTAAAAGTAACACGGAATTTAAAAATGGAAAATATGAGGACCTCACAAGATGACTGTGAAAATCATCCGTTTATTATCTAGGTGTGCTTAATAGTCTGCTGCCTGATGAAGAATCATTTGCTAACCCCGAGGAACGGCTCGTTTCCAATTCAATCACTCAGGCTGGCACTACCTAGGACTTCTCTTCCTGCCTCCCTCCTGTCCCCTCCCTACTCCTGACTCCTTTTGTCACTGTCGAGAGAGTCTACCCCAGCCCTAACTTCCATTAAAGCATCACTAAGCAGTTTCAGAGGAACAGGGTGGGTTCACCAGGAGCTGGTGCAGTTAGCAACAAATCAGCCTTTAATGGGTGAGAATGACTCATTTGAAAGGGATTATTAGCTGAATGTTAATTGATTAGTGGAATGAAAGCAATTAAAGTGAACAGAGCCTTAGCCTTTCTCTGCCCATGCTCAGCACAGGCATCCTTCCACCACGTGACTCACCCTCACTCCAGGTATGAGCATTCCTGGTCCTCAGAGAAATCGTTTCCCTCTTTATGGGTCCCAAAATGTTGTGAGAGGCTTAGAATTCAAGAAGTGGAAATTAGATAAATCAGTGAAAAAAAGATAGCCTACTGCTTTATATTGCCTGTGTCAGGCAGGATCAGTTAGGTTATGCTGCTGTAACAAACAACCCCCAAATCATGTGACTTACCACTTCACAATGTCCTTTTTGTTCAGGCTGCGTATCAAACATGAGTTGAGGGGCGTGGGCTTCACAGTCTACGTGCCCAGGAAGCCAACCCTGCATAATAAACACCCCCCAAATCACAATGACTTATAACAAAAACTTATTTTCCACTCGTGCTATAATCAAACATGAGTTGAGGGGAGAGGGCTCTGCTCATCATTATCACTAAATTCTAAGGAGACAGGGAAGGTGTTTTCTACCATGAACTTGGAAGAAGAGGAGAACTGAATGGCTGTGAATGGTGCTGCTTATTATCCCAATGCTAATGCTTTCCGTGATTAAAGAACGCTAGTTATCATCATCATCACCCCAATTATTGGTGCCATTGTTGACATCTGACCATGTGCCAGGATCTGTGCTTATCACTCCATGTGCATTATCTCATTGGATTTTCACAACAACTCTGTAAAGCAGAGGGCATTATAAATCCCCTTCTGAAATGAGACAAAGAGTTAAGTAGCTGCCCGGTGTCAGATCTAGTCAGTTGCAGAGCTGGGTCTGAACTCTAGTTTCCTCAACTTTGCAGCCCATGATTAAACACTACACTCTACCAGTCATACTTAATAAGTCCCTTCTGCTTTTCCATTCAGGATCTCTCCAAGTGGAGTGGATGTAATGCTGGTGGTTTGTGGGTCCCAACATGATTTTAGTAGCACGTGGACCAACATACATTTTTTCTTTAATAGTTACATATTATTGTAATGTGTATTTAAAAAGACATATCTAATGTGGCCAAATCACGATCTAGTAGCTATTATTCCTTAAGTTGAGACTTAACTAAATTTTTAAGTTTAAAAATAGTCAACTTTCAAAATTAGGTAAATATAATAAGAATACCACACAGATGTGAAAAAAAATGCAAAAGTGGTCTACAATTAATGGAGGTGGAAAATACGAATTCTTTTCCTGTAATGAGTCGATAAAACAGCCTCATATTGTCTAAGACTGTCCGTGGGCTGGAGGACACTCAAGTGTCACCTGCCTTGGGGAGTGCCAGCATATTCCTTCTAACCCATCCCCACCCAATGGTTAAGAGCCTCCTCAGCTGTGCTTCAGCACCATAATTGTATAGTTTAGGATCGCATTGTGTAGTAGCTGTGTAACTTGTCTGTCTTCCCCATTAGAATATGTACCACTCATGGGGTTTTATTAATCTTGGTATTTCCAGTTCCTGGTCCATGTAGATATTTTTAAATTAAATCGTGGATTTTACTTTTGAGGATTCTGCAATCTACTGAGGGAGATAAGCATTGCACCAATAGTATTCTTCTGTGAGTAACAAGTCAAATGTCCAATTCAAACTGGTTTATAGGGAACTTACAAGTTCACTTAACTGAAAAACCCAGAGGTCATCACACTTCAGGGAAGGCTTGATCTAGCAAGCGGAGAATATCACCAAAAATGCAACTTCTTTCTGTCTCCTAAGGCTACCTTCTCATATGGCCCCAAGATGGCGGCTAGAAAACTCTGGAGTTCCAAGCTTCCTCATTCACATGCAACAGGAAAGAGAAAGTGTTTTATTTCTCTGTCTTTCCCAGCAATTGTGTGGGTAGTCACTGTAATTAGAACACCTCCCATCATAGGCCAAGCTCCCAAACCAATCTCAGTGTTCAGGGGCATGAAATGGACTGGCGTGCTTAGCCTAGGCCACTGGCTCCACTGTCAGACCTGGAAGTGGGGTCTGGGTTCCCATAATCCTGTGGGTCTCTAATGGAAACAAGGGGCTGATAGGAGGGGAAGAGTAGGAAGGATGCTGGAAGGCAGCCAGCAAATAGTCGCTGCAGGCAGATAACGAGAAACATGAACCCTACTCCACCGAACTTGCAGCGTTTGTAACTATTTAACACCTCCGTGTCACCTTGAAAGTGATTACTTTGTCTTTGTCCCACCACACGCTAGCATTGCCTTTAAATCAGGTGACCTAAAAGTGCAGGACTGAGCTTGAACGCGTCTTTCCTCGCGCTGCACGTCCCTTCTGCAGGAGTCCTCGTCTGCGCTGCATTCTCCGGCCCCCTTTCCCGGCGTCACTCTGCGTACCATAAGGATCGTGAAAAAGCTTAACTCAGGATGCGACTCTCATATTCTTACCCCTACACTGAATCCTGTTTTGTTTCACCTTGTTAAAAACATCTTCCCCAATTTATCTTTCAATTTATTTTTATGGGTGTTCTTCCAATTTAAAAATATGTTGGGATTATTTTTAGATCCTAGTCATTAGTGCTAGGAGACTGTTTTCAAACAGATTTATTCTTTTCTCTCATTTGTTCAATATTTGATTCCTAATTTAAAGTGCTTTTCTCCTCTCGGGCTTCCTTTCTAAAAATCTAAACACTGGGAGAAACTTGTGGAAATGATCAATGCTCCGTAGGGTACTGGTGGAATTGTGGGCAAAATGCATCCTCCTTTTGTCTGGCCACTTGGCCCATAGGTTAGAGGTCACAAACTATAAAGACCTGCTGTTCAAGTGAGATCCACACATTCGGTTTCTTCAGCCCATGCTGTGTTTAAAATAAATGAGTGAATACCATTTCTTTTAATAGGAGGCTTCATGTAAAACTCAGGATATTTCACATCCAAATCTGGATTTAGGGCCTCTTTAAAAACTCGGTTTTAAAACACTGCAGCCACTGTCCTATATGGCGACAATCGGCTGGAACTTTCACTATTTGTGTTTACAACCCCCAATGTGGCTACTGAGTCAAGATTCAAACTCAGCAGCGTTCTGGATTTCCGTGAGTGAGGAGGGGGGACCAGCCACAGGTTCTTACTGAGGAAGGGGAGTGGGACCAGTGGGCTGGAGCAGACTCTTGCCACTGAATGCCCAGAGGTGGTGCCTGGGACATGGACCCCCATGTACCAGCTCAGGTCATGCCGTGGTTATGACTCTGCTTGGATGTGAATCCACATTCTGCCATTTGGTAATTATGTCACCATGGGCAAGTTGCTTCCTTCCTGAAAGTCTCCATCCTTGTTTGAAAAAGAAGGACAATATTAGAATCTATCCATAGGATTGTTTAGAGGATTAAATGAATCCATGAGTTGACAGAGCATTTAGCACCATGTTCGTCCAATAGGGAAAGTCTCATGAAGGTTAGTTATTGCTCTCTCCATCATCATCCCCGTTACTGTTGTTATTATTAATGCTATTATTTTAGGTCCATTTTAATTTTTCATACCGGTAGTTTCCTTTCCCTATCTCCTTTTTTCTTAGTCTCATTTCATTTTATCTAGCACATTTCACAGCATCCTTGTAGACAAGGTGATGGTCAATATTTGTATGGCCAAAAATGCTACAGAGAGCCTAAGGGCTGGGTCCCACCTGACACTACAAGCCAGGATCTGGAGTTCATGAAATACCGTCTTCATTTCTGCTACTTGTAAATAGGCCAGAAGCCACTAGCCTCTGTGGCTATGGCTGGCCCCATGAAGAGGCGCTTACTCTTAAAATCCTGGCCACATTCCAATTAAACAAATTGCCATTGGCCTCCCAGGTCGCTGTTGGCGCCACCCCTCACCTCCTGTAGGAAGCGCTTGCTGTTGCTTTGCGGGTCTAAGTGGAGAGCACACCTGCTGTGAAGAGGAGCTGAAATCCAAAGACCGAGGAATAGGCTCGGTTTACACTATGATGTTGTGTTTCTGAAAAAGAATCTCATGAAAGTTAAAAGGGCTGTGTGGTGTCTCTGTTTCTACCTCAAGAGAAAGCTCCCTAGTCTGGTAGTTAGGATCGTGGACTCTGGAAACATAGGCGTGAGCTCACTCCCCAGGTATAACACTTACTGTCTCTGGGCTCTCAGGCAAGTCACTTAAACCCTCTATGCCTCAATTTCCTCATCTGTAAATAGGGGATAATATCAATTCCTGGCTTGCAGAATTAGTGTGAGAATTAAATGATATAATGCTTATAAAGCTCTTAGCGCAGGGCCTGGTCTGAGTAAGCCCTCCAAAAACCATTTGTTATTATTGTGACTCACACAAATACTGGAATCAACTCTGTTTAGCACACATTTCTAGCTCTCTTCCCGTTCTTTCCCTCTCTCTCATGCTGCGGAACAGCACTGGGATCGAATAAGGGGGAAAGAGAGCTTTTAGGGCTGTAACTGAACCTGTTTGGATTTTTCTGGGGAAAGGGTGAAGCTGTTTAAGCAGCATCAGCATCACCTGGAAACTTGTTAGAAATTCATCCTCGCAGGCCCTACTGCAGACCTACTGAGCCCGAAACTATGGAGCTGGAGCCGGGCAATCTGTGTTAACAGGCCTGCAGGTGATTCTGACGCAGGCGAGTTTGAGAACTGCCAGTTCAAGTGGACGTTGTAACTCTGCTGACGTTGAATCTGGTTGCATTTTCCCTTCTTCTTCCTTTTTTCCCCTTTTACTTAACAATTCCAGGTCCGCCTAATTAGAACCAAATCTCGCTCCCATTATAGGGAGAAAAAACATCTCTTCTAATAATTCCTCCGTATGATAAATATGCATCTCCACTTTCCAGTCTTTAAAAGCCCACTAACGTGTGAAGTGTGGCTGGCCTTTAGCTACTGCAGCAGGGACTCATCAGGAGTCCAGGTAACATCTTGGCGGGGGAAGAGGCTTGCCCTAATTTTTTATGGCAGGTTAATCTGACTGTGTCTCTACAATTAAGCAGGATGCGAGGCGACAAGAGAGGAGGCTGCACTTGTATATCAGATAATAGTTATGTATCCAGATGTTTGGTTTGTGTCAGGCAAGTGAAAGTTGGAAACAAAGTTTCACTGAGGTTACTTGAAGGACTCCTGGGACCTGAGTATGTTTTAACTATTTCTCTTCTTCCTTTCTCTAAAAAGAATGTGAGATGACATTCAATAAAAGAAAAAAAATAAATTCATGAAAGTAAAGGGAAAAAAGAATAAGAAGCTCATGAGGAAGGGACAGATCAATTGTACCAGAAAACCTAAGCTAAGAAGAGCTACTACAACTGAGTACAAAATGAGACTCAGAGGTCCCTGGCTGCAAAGGCAAAAAGGGAAACATGATGAGTCACAGGGCCCTCATTCTCTAATAAGAAAGCAGACACATTCATCAGGAAAGACAAACTATTTCCTAGCACTAGACTCTAAGAGAAATTTATCGTGCAGGACCTTACATAAGGTACATGAGTATGTATATTTAACACAGATCTCCAGCGTTAGCCATGGGATTTATCTGCCTTTTAGGGAAGTAAATTTCAGAGCTCAGCAGGTTGACAGTGTCTCTTCAAATTTACAGTGTCAATGTGCAGTAAAGTAGCGGCTTCCCATAGCACGTTTTACTGGACCGTCTATCAATATTTGATCAAATTGGGCCAAAGTTTCAAACTGCCCTTAAATTATATCCAGAGAAAGTGCTTGTACATGCAGAATGCCTGAGTGGGCTTCAAAATTGAGTCCTTGTGAGCTGGAAGCATCTTTTAAAAATATATCTACCATTCTCTGCAGTCCCGATCCTTCCTTAGAACGCTTATAATGTAAATCTGTCTGCAAAATCCAGAGTTGCTCATAAAAATGCCAAGCACATTGGCTCACTTCATATTCTGGCACCCAGGTTTTTGATGCATAATTGTGTACCTAATTGTATATACATCTAATTGTACACACATCTAACATGAATAATGGTCACAGACTATACATATGAGTAAAATGAGTTGCTTTGAGTGAGCCTAAAGGATCAATTGTGGTGATAAAATGTCATCTTTGCTCTGCCTACGTCTTCGATATTTGTATGGAATAATTACATGAAGAGGTCCAATGATTTTATTATTGTAGAGATGCATTATTATCGCTTCCTTTCTTGTCTATACTGGGTTTCCAGGACTCTGTTGGAAAATGCAGCTCTGTGCTGCTCTGAATGCCCCCAATTACCCCCATTGCATCGAAAAGGGAGTTCTTACCACCTGGGAATGATTCTGTTCTATCCTAGAACACTCTGTTCCATATTCTTCAAATCCCGGGGAGGAAGCTTTGCTGTAATCGTAAAACAGTCTTGTCCATGGATACAGTACTATGTTTTGAGGATGTGTTATTTTACCTTTATATGCAAGAAGCTTTGACTGTCCAATATGCAACACTCAGAGTTGGTGTCCACGATCTTTTCAGGTTGGTTCTTATTCTTACAGTCAGAGATGTAAACCAAAAAGCCTTTAACCCAATGGGAAATGACAGAAATTACAGGTGGAGACAGACTTTTCTCCAAACATTCTTCCTCTGAATTGCTAAGTATCAAGATCTCAATATAAACCTCGGGGTTGAGAGATTTTTCCCCTTTGGTGTCTTGAATATTAATCAAGTGAGTTTTGTAATTTACATTTTTAGCCTCTACAGAGTGGTGTATTATATTTAGAAAATCAGATGTGTTAAGTGTTGGAAGACGTGACAGTGGTGTTCATACGAAACTATCCTAATTCGAGTTTCGGTTGCAATATTATAGTTCGTCTTGTTTTTTGTTTTTTTACTAGTTATCAAGTTGTCATGGTTCAAATGTCACTTCTGTTCCTTATGGTTAAAAACAATAACTGTGATAGCAAAAGAAGTTGAAGGGAGTATTTAGTGATAACCAAACCTGTGGGCAACAGGAATATCAAGGAAGTTTCTTCTCCCTAGAGTTTGCAAGTATACTGGAAATTTTCTGCTGTTTGTGAACAGGCAAATTGTCCACTGAAAAATAGCACAGTGGTGAGCAATCTGTGAACATTCAGTGTGGGGAATCTGACTCGAGTATTTTCTTCTGTGCCCTCTGTTTGTGCCATTAGTGTTAAATGTCTGTCAGCCTTTCCATTGTAGTCACTGTTTTTCTGGGATTTATTACTCAGTCTAAAAACTGGCTCTGGGCTACAAATTGCCGTAAAGGGGAGGCCATTTGTTTTTCTGTTGTTTTTTTTTCTTACTGAAGTAGTGTGGGTGGGAAGGAGAGAGAATTCATTCCATTCTCTTATTTTTTGAGTGAAAAGAAAATATGGCTGTAGTTATAACCAGAGCATACAGTTTGATATTTTACCAAAATAAATACATACATCAATAATTATCTTATCTTAAAATTGTTGGATGATGGAGAAGGGTGATTGTTGCAGGTCAGGCCAAAACTTCATGTTTTTAGGAGAAGCCAAATTGCATGCTCTCCTTTTAATCTGGCTTTTCCTGATTCGTGTTTTAAGGGAAATTTCCTTTATTGGATAAACTTTTATTTTGTGCCGCAGAACCAGGCAGATGTGATAACAGAATCCATAAAACTTGGCAATTAGTGCCTGACCTCAAAGAGCTCGTGCTATAGATGGGAAAAGGACATTAAACCAGTGGGCCCCTAATGCTGTGTGCTTGCCTCACGGGTCAGTGTGAGGCATGCAACCCTAGAATATGGATCCTATGCATTTGGTGTAGGTATGTGCCACTGTACAAATAAAAAATGGGCTTCATTAAAATATGTACAAAGTGGAAATTTTAAAAGAATGAGATATAAATAATATATTTACATTATATATTAATATAAACAATATATTATATATATGCATAAATATATAATAATTATGTGTGTATGTGTAAAATTTCATTCTGCTTGTAGTATTAAAACAAACCTCTGGCTTTTATTTTTTTTTAAATTTTATAGTGAGAGCGAATTGATTGAATATGGTTCATAATTTTTGAAGATCTGAGTTGATCACTTCATGATACATTGATTCAAATGTCTAGCTGTAAATTTTCTTTTTAGGTATTTAGTTTAAATGACTGTGCTAGCTTAAATAGCACACAAACATGCACGGCTCCAAATGGATCCCATGAAACTTGGGTAATAAAGCCCGTCCATGCACCTGCACGGCACCAGGGTCAACATATGTGTTCTT
The DNA here is from genome assembly GCF_041296235.1 of Equus asinus. Taxonomy (NCBI): domain Eukaryota; kingdom Metazoa; phylum Chordata; class Mammalia; order Perissodactyla; family Equidae; genus Equus; species Equus asinus. Next base: position 41,728,594 of record NC_091804.1, read on the forward strand.
ATTTTAAGATAAAAATTGTATTTTTTAACACAAAAAATAAATATAAATTCAAGTTCATATGTGTTCTCCCTGTCTCAGAATAGATCCTCTTTTGCCCACTGGGGTACATGCACGGTCCTCCAAGCAGACCTGCTGCAGGACACGGGAGGCTTTGGTGGGTGGCTTCTTGCTCATAGGTGTCCCCTGTGCCCTGCAGGTGCTGTCACTTTTTTCCTCTCTAAGAAGCCATTACTTCCGGCCCCGAGTCGGTGAAACCAAAGCTTTCTCCTCCAACGCAGACACCTAGGTGAATTCATGGGCAGCGTCCGTGAATACAACCAGAACTGGAGCCCGTTTGAGATCAAGTTCACAAAGTTGATCAAGAAGGCAAAATGAGTTTTCATTTTGCCCGCTGTCCCCTTACTTGTCTGCAAGTCCTCCTCTCTGTAACCTCCCACAACCGTTGCCCCTGATTCCTGCAGAAACCAGGATCCCTAAGCTTCCTCTCATGTTCTTTTAAAAAATAGTAATGAAAAGACAAGCCAATGAAATTTCTTTCATTATTCTTATGTCAGAAAAAGAAAGTCATGTTTATTGTGGCATACTTGGAAAATTCAGGCAAGCAAGCAAGAGAAAACTATTATATCCACACATAATATGCTGTTAACACTTTGTTGTTTTGCCTTTCTGTACATGTTTATACTTTCTTTAACCAAAATATTACTATACTTAAAATATTTACTATTTTATAATATCCCTCTCCAGTTAATTGTATATTCCCAAGATCTTTTCATATTTTTAAATAGTACTCTAGAACCTCATTTTGAATAACAAAATCATCTTTCATTGAATAGATATACTGTAATTCATTAAATCAATCCCCTATTGTTGGATATTTAGGTTGTTTCCAACTTTTTGCTCTTACAACCACATAAGCACTTTCTATAGTTATTTTAAAGTATATGCATGTATGCAGGTGTGTTCATATGTACACATACGTATATCTATATACACGTATATTCATATATATACATATGAAAAGAAGTAGCTTCATCCAATATGTATAGTGTATAGTTCTACCATATAAGCTATTATAGCATGTGTACCTTCTGATACCTTATCTAATCTTGGTAGTTGGGAAAAAACTGTTTTTTGGGGATAGTGATGGCTACACTGAAGACTGAAGCCTAAGTAACAGCTAGTGGGAAGAAGGAGGGATGGTGGGAGAGGACAGACTTTCCAGGTAGAAGAAGTAACAAGCGTAAAGGTTTGGAAGAGGTGAAAAATATGTTGGGTTCGAGGTACCTGCAAATAGTTGGGATTGGCTGGAGTGCAGATAGAAAAGTAGAAGGGTGGGGGATAAGAGAGAAACCGTGGAGGGGTTTGAAACTCACACTGTGGACGTTATACTTTGCAAACAACAAAGTAGGGCCATTGAAGATTTTAAGTATAAGATTGAATGGTTAGATGTTTTAAAAAAGGTCACAGTGCTCGCAAGGTAGAAACTTGATTGGAACGACACAAGACTACAGCTAGGAGAAAAATGGAGACACTGCTGAAGTTATCCAAGTGACAGCAGACCGTGGTGGAGATGGAGGCAATGGCAGATGATGGGCACCCAGGAACGGTCGAGAGAGTGCAGGCCATCTGCCAGCTCCTCCCTACCTTGAGCTCAGTTTGGGGGTTTTGTTGGGAAGTGTTGACGGTGGGTAACAGATATGGGGCACTTGCTCACACATATAGGGTAAGTGCTGGGAGGACAGAGATGATCATAGTCATGAAAGCCAAGCTCATTGAATTTCCCGCCACGTCTTCCTTCGCCTGGACAGCTCAAGTGGATTTTCCAGGCAGTGCTGAGAATAATGTGGGTTCATCCTTAGAATGAACTCCTATGGGAAACTCACCCACCTGTGGCAGTCTTTAAATCGCCTCGTTTCAATTAAGATGTAGCAATGTGGCTTCAGAACCCTATGGCGAGAGCGCTGTTCGCAGTGTTCAATGACGCACTGAGGCTGCGTGCTGAGGGTGTATGTCCCCGACCTGGGAACTCTGACTTCTAGACAGGAGATGGAAGATGAACTTGCTTTCCTTGCTCTGTTTCTCCTTGTTGGTTAGTAGCTTTCATTCAGTGTCACAGTTTTTGGCTGCAATGGTGCATTAAGATCTTGGACCTTCTGTGGACTTTGGGGCAGGTCTCTCAGTGGTGGCCTTTCTGACTGTGAGAACTGCTAGATGTGCGAATATCTTTTTCACATTTTGCATGTTCCAGGAAGGACTTTGTGAGATGGGTCCTTCCAGCCTGCGTGCTAGAGATTATACCATCATCTACGGCTGGGATCATTAACTCCAGTGCCTGAAGGCAAGGAACACAAATGAATAAACAGACAGGTGTAATATAATGGGGAGACGGTAGGACTGTGCTGAACTGAATAGTCGTTGACTTTTCTTATAGAGGCAGCTGTGAGAATGTGGGCCTCGTGTTGCTAGATCCCTCAATTTTTTGTCATTCAAAAATATTTTTTAATTGGATTCTTGGAATGACTCAGTATAAAATATATGTGTGAATTATCAAACATAGTAATAAGGTGAGTACCTATGAGTCCACCACTCCATCTAACAGAACATTGCAAATACTGGTCAAGTTCCCTGGGTGACTGTCCCCAATCTTATGCACCCCACCGTCTGCAGAAGCCACTCACCTGAATTGGGTGTTTGTAACAATTGAGTGTTCCCTTGCTTTTCTTTATGGTTTTACCACATGAGTTTATCTCCCAAAACAGTATATTATTTGACTTGTTGCATGTGTACAAGGAGGCAAGTACAAAGATATTCATCACAACATTACTTGTATTAGCAAAAAACTACAAACAACCAAATACCTACTAGTAGGAGAATGTAAAAATAAATTATGTCCTATCCATGCAATGGAATACTATACAGGCATGAAGATGAATAAGCCACAGCTAGGTGAGTCATATGGATGAATCTTAGAAAGAGTTGTGCTGTACAAAGTAAGTCACAGACTATGGTCTGATACTATTTTCTTATAAAGTTCAAAACGAGAAGAGCTTTCTTTTTTCCAGAGGAATTCTGAAAATTGGGAGTTATCGTGGTATGCATCACTTTTTTAAATGTTGGAAAGTAATTTATGATTTTAAAAAACTACTGTGAATGCCAAATAAAAAATGTGCCTTTGGATGAAGTCCTCCGTGGGAGCCGTTCATTTCTGACCTCTGCTCTGAGGCCGTAGATCAACTCTTGTTGTCATCCCTACGGGGCAAGAGGTCAGAACTGTCCTACTTTTGTATCTTTTCAGATCTCTGGGTCTGGAGGGGATTTGAACTAAAGGCTATGCAATATAATAATAAGGATGAGAGTAACTGTGAGAGCCAGGCCATTCAAAGTGAGGACTCTGACTCAATAGGCCCACAAATCAAGACCAAATACATGAGGATTCAGGAAACAGTGAACAGCAGGTCACACTCAGGTAAGCTGCAAGTCAAGTTGGTGACTCCAACAATATAAGTTGGGGATTTTTCCCAACACCAGCACGCCTTGCTCCCTAAGAGAGAGCTGAATTGCCATCATGTTAGTAATTAACATTTATAAATCACTTATCATGCACCAGTTACCTGTAGCACCTCGTTTAAGTATCATGACCACTCTATAAGGCAGATAACATTATCACTATTCATCCCATCTTATCAATGAGAACATGAAGGCACAGAGACTAAGTGGTTTCCCAAAGCTACACCACCAGTGAGTGGTACAGTTAAGATTTGGACTCAGGCATTCTGTCTCAAAGTTTTTGTTCTTAACCACTATGCTAAACTACTTCTTTTATCGCCCCTCTGAATGGTTGGTTTTTGATGAAGATGCCTACACAGTAAATTTGCAGATGACACCATGCTTCAGGTTTTCAGTTTCACCAGAAGTAGAGAATTGACTTAAGAAATAATCAGCCCGAGTCTTGCCTAACAGGAAACTCACAGTTTCACCTTTCAAAGAGCAAATTCTAACTCAGTCGGCCAAGAAGCCGAGAGCAAACACAGCTGTGGTCAGTAAGAATCAGCAGAAGGTTTCCTGGGCTCCCGGTCAATTGTTTATTCTGGTGGCCCTTTACGATCAGCTCCATCGACTCTAATTTGATAGAAATAGAAATATTTTTAAATGGATTACAGTATATGGAAAGTTTCTCTCTTGAGTCCATGGACATTGTTTTTCTAAAGTAAAAATTCTTTTGTTTCTTCTGGCAGTAAAAGGAATATACATGCATTGTAAAGTATAAGAAACAAATTAATCACCCATGGATATCACCACTGTTAATATTTGGACTACACTTTTCAAAAGCTTTTTCCATCCAGGTACATATAATATAGACAATACAGTTATGGTGTAATACAATAGAGTTTTATAATCTAGTTTCCATTTGATATTTATGGTGAATATCTTTCCTATCAATAAATAAAGATGCACTTAAGAAATTTTAATGATTACAAATATTCCATTGTATGGATGCACCATATTTACTTAACCCTATTGCTGGATATGTAGGGGTTTTTTTGTTTTAACTTTTTCCTATTCTAAACAACACTGACTTGAACATCCTTGTATTCATATCTTGCACATTTGTCTATTTATCTCCTTGGGATAGAATCCTAGCAGTGGAATTGCTAGAGATTATGCCTGTTTCAAGGCTTTTGATGCTTAGTGCCAACTCGCCCCAGAAAGGAGAACTTCCGGCCTAGCACATCAATGGCTTGTGCTACCCCTCCCGGGGTTGAATATTGACTGGCTCCGAAGGAGCTATCACAGCCTGTCATGTCTAGGGCCTGGAGGTCCCCTCTGATGTAAATCAAAACATTTTAGTTAACGACATTCAGCCTTGTCAGTCATCCACAAATTATAGGAAGACTCCTCCGTCTTTGTCAATAACAAAAAAGGGGAAAATTACCCCAAAATGGCATAAAAATTAGGAACCAGACAAGTAGTCACCAGAAGAAGACAAGTGAGACAGCAGTGAAAGAATTTCAGGTCCTGAGTGGAGTGTATCGGGTGAATTCGAGTTGTTTGGGTTTATAGAGAAAGGTTTGTAGTATCTGACTCCTGCACGCCTGGGGGTGCACTCAGAGCTAGGCACAGAGAATGCATTCATTACATAGGAAGAGAACTGGAAAGTGTGTAGAGAGTTGAGATGATCCGTTATGGAAGGGGTAATTATGATCTTCAACAGTGGCTAGATGATCATTTATTTAAGTCTTAAATCTTGCTTTGACACTGTGTAGATTTTTCTCTGCAGAAATTTCTAAATTTTCAGCTTTTGCATTCTATCGCACCCCAGGGGAGCATGGGTAAGAGCACGTTATGCGAAAGAAGCAAAGATTTTCAATGATGTATGCATCCTCTTCATTTCTGAGAACAATCTCTGTTGTAGAAAGGCAAATGACCCACACGCAATGTGATTAGTGAAACACACACGCAGATTCAGAATGTGTGACTTTAACCTTTGTAAGTCTCTCAAAGAAAAGGATATAGTTACAGGTCTGATATATACAAGCTGGTATTTCTAAAAACTAGTGTGGGTTCCTTTTTCTGCTCTGATCTGTCCACTCTGTGTATCTTTTGACAAATTCCTCCGAGAGGAAACAGAGCATCCTTAGCAGGCTGAAGTCCAACAAATGTCAAATTCCGAACAACATGGCTTTGTGTCTCTATTTAACATTAGAGCGGATGGCTTTTTGACAGGTTTATAGCTGACGAGTTCTATCGCCAGTCATGCAGGACAATTATGTTTGAGCTAATTTGATGAATCATCTTGATGTTCTCCCATAGTCCCCACGGCCCTCATGAGCGTATGTGCTCAATTTTCTGCTGGAGGTCAAAAATAAGCTTTGAAATTTGGCTAATCCCATCACATCCGCAGGACCCGTCTGGTGGAATCATCTTTGGACATAAACTCTTGGCTGATGCCAAAAATGGGAAGAGCCACTTGGTAATATCATCAGGAGCATCCTTCAGGCCCTCCATGGGTCCTGAGATCGGGTTCCAGAGGCCAGAATTGCCTTGTGAGCACTCGAATAATTTTGTGGTGAGGGAAGCAAAGAGTTCATTCTCGAAGCATTTGGGGGTCAGACCCTGGGGAAAAATTATTTCTAGTTGTTGGAATCGGTTTGATAGGGATTTGTGAGAACTGATGAGGAGGCGTAAAGATTTCCTGAGTTACTTTTGCCCATCCTGAGTATTTTTTTCCAACTCCCTGCTTCCCGGAGGCCTGCTAACCAAGTAGTTCAGTGCATGAGCTTGCAAGGCAGAACGCCCGGGCAGAAATCCCACCTCTGCCCCAGTCTCATCATTGTGCAACGCTGGGCCAGCCACTTAATCTCTCTGTGACTTGCCTTGCTCTGGGAAGTGCAGATAATAATCATTCACATTTCACGAGATTGTTCTGGAACGAAATATAATAATACATACGAAGGACCATCAGCAGGGCCTGCTATATGGTAAATTTTCAGATATTGAAAACTATTGACTGTAGACTAGTAAACTTTGATAACTTTCCATGCCCAGAAAGTTACAGGCCTGGATTAATCCAAATAAATTAAGTAACTACTATGATTTGCATTGACAGCTGGTTATATTTCTTCCAAAATCATTAGCAAAAGGGATATTTTGCCGTCAGATAGTAAAACTGATTTCCCAAATCGAAAATAGTCATTTTTATAGCTGGGAGTTACTAATATGTGGGACAGGCTAAAAGTAGGTGGCTTAGTGAATCATAAATTGGGTTTGCTGGGGACTTCATGTATTCATTTCACACACATTTATTGAGTGCCTCCTACTGCAAGCAAGTGTCAATGCGTGGTGCGGAAAGAGGAGGACGATTTGGAGACAGACAAGCTCTATCTCTTACTACCTATGGGAGCAGGTCACTTAACCTCGCTGAGCCACAGTATCATCATCATTAAATCAAGATAAGTATAACCTGCCTCATAACGCTGTCTGTGAGAATTAAATGAGACAGTACATGTGAAGGGTCTGGGTCAGCCCCTGGCACAGAGAAGAGCACAAATGCTATTTCTATTCCAGGAATCCCCTTTAGTTTCTCTCTCCAGTGACCAAAACCCACTTTTTGAATAGTAAAAGGACAACTGGGGGAGTCTTGTGGACCGATATCGGAAGAGCCGCACACACGACATAGGACACGTGACAGTCTTGATAAATACTTCTTGAGGGAACCAAGGAATAAATGACTTGCTTGAGCTCCATTTCCAGTCATAACCCGGTAACCCAGCACATGGGGGCAGTGAGATGGTTAGGAGCATGGACTCTGGAGTCAGGGAGAACTAGATTCAAGTCAAGGCTTTCCAACTCGAGCAAAGTGTCCTTGGACAGCCTCGCACACTATCCAAGTACTCTAAGTGCTTAATCTCTAAGGCTCAGTTTCCTCATTTGCAAATTGAGTGTAACAATAGCTATGTCAGAAGGTTGTCAGCTTACAAATGGTTGATAGAATTAGCTTTAATTATAAGTATTGCAAAATAAAGTGCCTGCCCTCTACAAACCCTGAAAATCTCTTTATTGGGCATCTTCTTTATGCCAGAAACTGTGCTGGGCACCAGATACTGGGGATAAAGATCAACAAGACGGACAAGGCCCCTGCCCTCATGTTGCTGACATGCTAGCGAATGAGTTAGACAAACATGATAATTTTAGACAGAGTGGAGTTCCTGGGAAGAGAATAAAAGAGAAGCCTGTGGTTGGGAGTGAGCAGGTTATTTTAGAGCAGGTGTCAGGAAAGGCTCCTTTGAGAAAGGAATGGTAGGCAGAGTCTCCAATGAGAAGAAGGAGCCAAGCATGTCAAGATTTGAGAGTAGAGACCTGTAGGTTGAGGAAATAGCAAGTGCAAAGGCCCTGAGGTGGGCATGTTTGCTTCAGAGTTCTTGGTCTATGGTGAACAAGGAAGAATAAGAAAGAAGATGGCTCACAATGAAGTCCGAGGTCCTCAGGAGCCTACTCCTGTAGGACCTCATAGTCCAGGATAAAATATTTGGATTTTCTTCCAAGTGTGATGGCAAGCCATTGGTGGGTTTTTCACAGGTTGGTGACATAGTCTGATTTCCTTTTCAAGGTCATAGCTCTGGCAGGTGTGATTATTACAGGCGGCCAGAGGGAAAGGTGAGTTAGGAAGCTTCTGTGCAGGGAGAGATGCTCGTTGTTGGGAGAAAGGGGATGGCAGTGGTGAGGAAGATGTCAAGGACACTGGACGTGGTTTGGAGATAGAGCCACAGGACGGAGGAGTGAGACAGATAGAGCAACACATTGGCTTCTGTAAGCCCACTGCCAACGGCCTTGAGGCCTCCAGTTGGCATTTCTTTTTCTCTGGTTGCTTCTCCACTCTCCCCTGTGGTCCACCACTGGGGTGCCCTGTGTTCCATGGAGGCGACTCCCCTCTTCCCTGCGAGACTAAGCTGGGATGTGAGGGCCTTGGGCTCTGGCTCCTGGGAGACGTGAAATCAGCAGTGGTTCAAGCAAAGAAGCGAAAAGGCAACCCCAGCAGAGCCCATTTTCTGGAATGAGTTGCTGTTTTTTTGAATTCAGTGTTTTCATGGGTCCCACTTAGCGTCCTAAAAGGTTTTCAGGAAACTTGCTATAAAAACTCAAGGGACAATAAAATGCAAACCAATGAACATAAGATACAAGATAGGAACCAAGAAATATAGTGAGTATTTCTTGTAGCAGATTAATTGAAATATTATTTCCCTATAGGAATATAATATGATGACAAGACCCGTTGATTGATTTATTCAGCGCATATTTGCCGCTCATGTTGCTCTGTGTTGAGATATGGGGTAAGCGAGGCAGGCAATGGTCCCTGCTGTCAGGGAACTTACAGTTGAATAGGGAAGACAGAGATCAAAGAAACGCAGTATAATAAAGCAGCATGCATGGGTTTCATAGCACAAAGGTGGCTATTTGTGTACCCGCAAAGTGCGGCTGACAGACGCATCAGGATCATTTTTATTTTTATTTTTATTTTTATTTTTATTTTTATTTTTTTAGTATCATTTTTAAACTACAAAGATTAGAGAACGTGCATCAAATCATTAGCATCAGATGAGTATTCCTGAACTTAAGGCTGATTCATAAGTGTATGCTTTTATATAATTATTTAAAATACCAATGATTAATATGCATTTATACATAGTGTTCACTTAAACAGAACATGTATTGGTGATAAGAAAAGACATTTCACAAACAGACCCTCAATGCCATAGTCCCAAGTAAAGTTTTCCTTCAAGTCCGTTATGAATTCCACTTCTAGACCAGAGGAAAACGTTGAGTTTCCTGTTTGGTGCAGAGCAACAAACGATGTAAAAATTGGTGGCGTTATATCCGCTTGATGTGACCACGTCTGCCCAGGGTTTCACGGGAGGTTTGGGTCTGTTTCCTCTGCGCTGAGCGATTCTATTATCTATTATCTATTATTATCTATCTATTATAAAGAAAAGTAATACTTTTTCTTTTTCAATGTGATGAACAGTAATTAAGCATCTGCTTTGCACAAGATACTGTGATCAGAATAAGCAAGTTGTGTTCGGTGAATCTATCAGAAACGTTTAAGAGGCATTTAAAAATAACTTTTATTTTTCATATTATAAAAGTAATATATATCAGTAAATCTGCATTTCAAATGTATCTTTAATAATATGTATGTATGTGTGTGTATATATTTTCTTTCTCTAATATATATAAGCACGTATATAAAATGAGAATTTACATAAGATTTAAAATAAGTAAAAATTCTCTCTAATTTATATATTGTGTATATCATATATAATATAGAAAGGTTGATTTTTTTTGTGTCCTATAGCACATATAATATTAATATTATATAATATATTACTATAACACAAACTTTACATATATGTATGTATAGTAAACATCTTTTTAAGGGACTCATATTGCTTATATTTGTTTTATTTTTGCCTTTTACTTAATGTTTCATAAGTGTCATTTCAGTGGTTAGTTATCTTTTACTCCCTCGGATGCTGAGCGTTCCACTGTTTGACGACGCAGTGCTGTCGTGCGTTTAGTTACAGTATTGGCGTACAACAATTCTCCTAATGTTGGACATTGGAACTGCATCTCTTGTTTCCCCTGGTAGTTCCTGTTGTGGGGAACATCCCATGAGCGAATAAGGATTATTTCCTGATGAGGACTTCCCAGATGCGACCTCCCGCGTGAGGGCTCCCTGACTATTGCCACTCTTAGTCTCGAGGTCACTCAGTAATGTGCGGATCAGGTGGGTCCGTGAGAGGTCAGCAGGTGGAGGCAGCAATGGGCCCACGTTTCCTGCCTGTAAGTCAGCTCAGCCTGCACGAAAAGCATTCTTTTGTAAGAAAGTGAGCTCTCCGAGTCAAATTGGTGCTCACGAGCAGGAAGACTGGTTCGTGTTCCAGACTTCCCATGGCATTTTCTCCCGTGGCTGGCAAGACGGTCGTGTGGATCTCACATTCCAACTAAAAAGAAATTTGGTTTGAAACAAAATAGCCCTTAGAATCAGAGAAATTTCTTAGATATTCAGAGCATCTCCCAAGCAAGCTATTTCCTAACTATATATTTTTGTGTTATCTATTTTCTTCAAGGCTTGGGGCCGTTGATCAGACCTATTTTTAGCGACGTGTTCCTGTGGGTCTTAGAGGATGCAGTTTTGACCTGCTTACTGGCAGGAGCTGCGAGCCTGATTTGTCCAGCTGCACATTCTGTGAGTGAGGCGCTTTGCTGGAATAAAACGAAATTCCCCTCTCTCTCAGGGATGCACAGATAGCCTTGTAATGGGTGTGCCTGGTGCTGGGGCAGGGCCCAGGGGCCTCGCCTGCATGCTTCTGGGCCACCCTCCTCCCCACGTAACTTCGTGAGATGCAGCAGGTGCACACGCTGAGCAAGGCCGTCTGTCAGGGCAGAATGGGTGGCCCTGCTTGATTGGGTCTCCACACGCCCTGCTAAATCGCACTTTGCCGCTAATACTGATATTCACCCTGGTGACAACTCACATACTCTCAGCTCAGGCAGCGTGTTTTGTATGGGTCACATCTGGGGAGAGAGTGACAGTCTGCCCTGCACAAAAAGGAGCTGGTGAGAATTCTCAAGTTGTGTTCAAATCTACTTGATCCTTAAAGTTTGTTTCCCACCAATAAGCCTCAAGGTTTGAGCAACAGAAACAGAATATCCCAGCCAACTTCTAGCTTATATCAAGTTTGGGTTTCTTTCCAGGGAAGAGTGTAGAGTCGCTAACATTTGTTAAGTACCCCCACCCAGCAAGCACTGCGCTAGGAGTTGCATTTGCCTTTTCTTGCTGCATCCTCTCCCCTCCGGGGGTATTCATCCTGTCCGTTTCCTGAGAGATGAAACTGAGTCAAAAGTAGCAAGACCATGGCTGCCTTAGAAGAACACCCAACACCCTTGCCTCTGCTTAGGGACCTCCTGTGCCTCCTTCTCCGACTTTGTCCCCTATCCGCCACTTCTGCCCTCCAGCCAGGAACTCTTCTGCCCCTTCCTGGTCTACACCTGGCGGAATGTGTTTTCTCACCATTTCAACAACTTCACCCCTACCATGGCACCCACGTTGACTACCTGATTAAAAAACTTCCGGTTCCTCAATCACCCTTTATCTCCCTAGAGAACTTTTCACATTCTGAAATCAGCCTACCCGTCTTGTTCTTTCATTTGTTGGCAGGACAATTTCTCAACAAGAGTGGGTACCCTTATCTCTTCCAATTGTGTCTCACCAACACCTGGCACAGGTCGGTGCTCCATCAATGTGTGTCAAACAACTCAGTAACTTGAACAAATATTTACAAAGCGCCTGCTATGTGTTTGGCATGGTTTTAGGCACTTGTGATAGAGCAGTGAACAAAAGAAATAAAATGCTCCACTCTAGGAGAGAAAGACAGATGTTAACAAAAGAATTAATAAGTAACATCTCAGAGAGTGATGCATCCAAGGTTGGTCCTGGTGTTGAGGTAAGACAAGCTGCTCTCAGATAAGGCCTGTCTGATGACGTAACATTTCCAGAGAGATCTGGATGAAGTAAAGGGGCAAGACATGCAGCTATGGGGGGTGGGGGGGGGGGGAGAGGAGTATTCCAGGAATAAGGAACAGCCAGTGCAAAGGTCCTGGGGCAGAGGCATATTGGTGAGTTTGAAGTAGCACAGAGCCAGCTTGGCTAGTGTGGAAGGAGTGAGGGCGGAGTGGCAGGAGATAGAGCCAGAGGGGAAAGCAGAGGATCCTACATGCAAAGGCTTGTGGGTCTTGCTAAAAATTTTGGTCTTTACTGTGAATTCAGTGGGAGGCCATTGGAGGGTTTTAAGCTAAGAGGAGACATGGATAAATGAATAACCTTACACACCTTGAAATCAGTGAAGCCAAGATAGCAACTGGATTCTCTGAGTCCGTAGCTCACCCTCCCATGCTGTATCCATCCCTGCCCATTTCCCTTCCCTGTGCATTTCATCATCAAAGCAAGGCCCGCCCCTCTCATTGAAGCCTGGTTATGACAGCTCAGTGCTGAGCTAGTGGCAGGCTTTGTTTTTCCCCGTTTGTCTGGAGCATCTGTGTCCAGCCAATGACACCTTATCCAGGTGAGGCAGGCCATCCTCCGGCTGACCACAGAGTGGGGCCCAGATTGCATCAGCAGCACAGCCTCCCCGCAGCAGCAGCGTCTGCTCCTTCCCTCCCTAGGTTGACACCTTGCAGCCTGGCACAGTGCCAAGTGTGAGTAAATTGGGCCCAGGGTTCCTGTTGTAGTTTTCCATTCACGCAGCAGCTGCTTTCATTACCGTGCCACGAACCCGCTCTCCCAGTGTTGTCAGTCAGCCTTCGCTCCTCACATGCCAAGGGGAATGAAACCGGTTCATCTCTGCAGTACATGGCTCTGCCTTCCGAGTAGCTGCCCAGCTCCTGAAGCACCAATGACCAGACAGCGGGCTAAAAATTTTGCAAATTGTATTACTGAGAACTCTGAGTTTCAAGGGATTGGAAAGCCAATTGGTTTAAGTCAAAAAGATGAGTTTTTGGTCCATATCTCCAAAAGGCCAGGGAAGCCTCGGCTTTGGCAAGTTGGTTATAAGGACTCAAATGGTGCGATCAGAATGAGGAGGTCTTATTCTCTCCCTCTCTGCTTTCTTCAGGATGCTTCTCATCTCAGAATGTAGCAAGATGCCAATGTAAGGTTGCATCTTAACTGCTTAATAACTCCAGAGTTACTTTTCCACGTTTCTAGCAGACTTCTTGGAATTGAGTCTCCTTGGCTTTGATTGGTTCACATACCCAGACCTAAAACAATTACTTTGTCCAGGGCAATGCAGTGCCCTGATTGGCCACTTCTGGGTCATGTGTTTATCCCTGGCCCAGCCTAGGAGTTAGTCCTGTAACCCTCAAGGACCAACAGCAGAAAAGTGTACTTTCTCAAGGAAGATTGAGGTCAAATTACTGGATGCTGGGTCAGCAAAACTAGCAGATGCCAACTGTCACACACTCTCGTAGTTAATCCTCAGAGAACTCTGTGGCATGGTTATTGCCCCATTCTGCAGATGAAGGAGGTGAGGCCCAGAGGAATTAAGTCAGCCAAAAATATGCAGCTGGTAAGAGGCAGAGCCTGGATCTGAATATGGACTTGTCTCTCTCTCTCCAAAGCCCATATTCAAGGCACACTTCACACTCGAGAGAGGAAGGAGGGTGTTAAAAGAGGGTCAAGATGGTCCTGGAAATCCATGGTCCTCAAGCAGCCCTATTGGCGTTCACTCATTTTTTTGTTTCAGTTTCTATGATGTACTTTAGGTGAGGTTGGGAACCAGTTTTCCAGGTAATCTGCTAATGAGGGTGACACACTCTGAGCAAATAGGGAGAGGAGCGTCCTGAAATTATCCAGGAGGAAACAGGCCTCTCCTGCATCACAGCGTATTCCTCACGCATAGGGAAAATCCATATGCCCACAACATCCTCTTATGTAAATGTGTGGAGGCGTGTTTTAAAGTATGTATATTCATATCCTCTGTGTGTATGTATATAAATATAGGTATTTATCCCTCTGCTAGATTCATAAGCATCCAGGGACTCAAACATTAATTACAATCTCCTTAGTGAGGAAAAATATTTTCCCCTCTATCACGTTCATTTCATGATCATCTGAAGTTCATCTTTGTAGTGGTCACTAAATCATCTGGCAACACCATGTTCTTTAATTGTTAGACTGTGTATGCATTTTGGCTTTACTTTTCTGAACCTCCTACTCCCCTGGTTTTTATTATTAACAACAATAATTAATGGCTGGTGCTAGGCATGTGTATAGGCTCAATAAATTCCGATGACGACGCTTTGAAGTAGGCAATCCTATTATCATTATTGTTACAGACAAAGAAAGTGAGGCTTAAACAATTTGCCTGATGAAACTTGCAGAGCATGTGGTGGAACTGCGACTCAAACTTGATTTTTTTTTTCCTTAACCTTGGAACTATTGACATTTAGCCAAGCACTTAGCTACTGCACTGTTATGGAAGTGAAAAAGAAAAAAAAAATCGCAACTCCAAGTCTCCAAGACTACCAAGGAGGCTAAAACATCTGGGTTTTGGTGGAAAATTTGCAGAAATCTCTCAGTATTATAGGTGCATACTTTTTGATCTAACAATTCCACTGGAAATGCTGGTAAAAATGCACAAGGATGTAAGCATAAAAATATTCAGTACAGTATTGTTTACAGTAGAGAAAGTTGAGAACACCCAAATGTCTATTCAGTAAGAAATCAGTTAAATAAATTAGAGTACATGAATCCAATGTCTACAGGGTTGATATTTCTTTAAAAGTATTCAGAAGCTCTAAATGTAGACACACGGAAAGGTAAAGAAGATATATTTTAAATGAAAAAAATTACAAAGGATAACATTATCCCAATTTGGGGGGAAAAATTCAGCCTGTGTGTCTGCATGGAGGTGGAGTAAAGGTGAGTGTATAAATGTCAGATTAGACATAGGAAATTGCTGGAAAGATGTAAACCGAACTAATGACAGTGATTACCTCTGGAAATTTTTATTCTCGGGACAGGCATGTCCAGTTATGGTTTCTACTGTATGCTTTATACTGTGACTCTCAACAGCGGGTGGTTTTGCCCCTCAGGGTACATTTGGCAATGTCTGGGTACTTTTTGGGCAATGTCTGGACAGATTTTGGGGGGCGGTTGCACTGGCATCTAGTGGGTAGAGACCAGCCACACTGTTCAACATTCTCCAACGCACAGGACAGCCCCTAAACAAAGGATTATCCTGCCCAAAAGTCAATAGTGCCAAGATTGACATGCCCTATTTTATACCCGAATTTATTGTTTGAGTTGGCTACAAAAGGCATACATTAATCTTATACCTTAAAAAACTCTGCAAAGCCAAGCCTCAATTCTGGTGCTTGGGTAGAAACATTGTAGCTGGTGCCTTTAAAGATCAAACAAAAGAAACAGTTTTAACATCAATAGCTTTGCCATATGAACATAGCATACTTTTTCTTCCATTAGCAGAACAAGCTTTCTTTATTTAAGTGTAGCATTTCTACATAGTTGTCTTTCAAAAGAGTTTACAGTCATTGCAAGCCAATCCAATAATACTTGTCCCATTTCACAGATTAAGAAACTGAGACCTGAGGAAGGTCATTGCTTATACAGCCAATTGAAACCAACTAGAAATTTGATAAACACTTAAAAGTTTCTGGGAATATTAAGTTGCTTAATCTCAAACATCTGTGTTTTGCTTGAAACTGAAGATAAAAATCCCGATGTTGTATTTCCACTTCTTTAATTATGAAACGAGCAAGTTTTCTAAGAAATCTTTCATTCTCTATGAACAGAGGATATGCCCATCACTTCTTCCTCCAGACAGAAATACTTCTTTCCCATAGGGCATTCACGTTTCGGCTTGGAGGTAAAACATCTCTCCTTTTCTGCTCTGTAGTATAGCCATGGTGGGTTGTATTTTGACACATTAAATTTCTGAGTGCACAGATGATTCTGAGTATTACTGCCGGGAGGAGGGTGAGCTTTGAGTGAGTTTTCTGATGAGGGGGACAGGCTTACTGTAAAATCTTCCATGGTCTTCATGAAACTGATAGCTCTCACTTAGCAAGACACCAGCCACAACTGTCAGCGTGCCTATGGCTCCAGGACAGAAGATTTTTGCTGATCCAGAGACCAAGCCCTTGAAGTTGGCTCTGTCTTAAGTAACCCCCTCCCAACTCTGAGGTATAAGACACAGAGTTCTGGGAGCCGGCACAACCTGTAGGGGTGCACCCTGGCCTGTGGAGTTGTGTCTCTTTGGCTTACTTTACTTTTTGAGAATTAATTCCCATATTTGTTAGGATGGGTTAGGTTGTGCTGTGGTAAAGAATAGCCCCACATTTCAATATATTAAAACAACGATTTCTTTCTCACTCACACTACGTGTGCATTGTGGCTCAGCTGAGAGCTCAGCTCTGTCCTCAACTGGGACTCAAGCTGATGAGAGCAGTCACTCTCTGGAATGGACATCACTCGCCCTGTGACAGAGCAAAAGAGAGCATGGCAAATCCCGCCCTTACTCTCAAAGGACACAGACCGCTTCTGATCACGTTTCTTGAGGCCTTGCCTAACCAACTTCAGAGGGGTGGGGAAATGCAAACATCAAAAGGAGAAGAGGGTGCTGTCCCAGCGGCCGAGTGGTTAAGCTTGCGCACTCCACTTTGGTGGCCCAGGGTTCACTGGTTCGGATCCTGGGCGCGGACATGGCACCATTCATCAGGTCATGCTGTGATGGCATCCCACGTAAAGAACTAGAAGGACCTACAACTGGGATATACAACTATGTACTGGCTCTTTGGGGAGAAAAAAAAAAAGAGGAAAGATTGGCAACAGATGTTAGCTCAGGGCTAATCTTCAGGGGAAAAAAAAAAAGAGACAGAATATTTGTGAATGGTTCTAATGATTCCCACAGTCACCGAGATGTAAAAATCACGTACAAATCTGAATTTCTGGCTTCTTCTGAGAAATTGCAGGGTCTTGCCACCTTGGAGCTGCACAGTTGTGTGGCAGTAGCTGGGGTTGGGGGCACCGATTAGCAGCTACTCCATTTAGATGGGGCATTGGCTTGCCCACTCTCAGACCCTGCCTAGCCTGTTTCTCTCACCTATGGAGTAAGCTTGGTCCTTTTAGGAATTTGAGCTGGTGACTCTCGAACTAAAGTCCGGTCTAGCAGTAACAGTTCAGCTATGGGGTTAGACAGGCTGGATTTGAATCTGGGAGACATGCCGTTATGGCTGTGTAACCACAGCAGAGGGATTGGACTCTGTGCCCCAGGTCACACGGGAATCAGTAGTAATGGTAAATGGGAACAAAAATAGCAACCTCAGAGGGTTGTGTAGAGAAATAGATGAAAAAATTCACATAAAGCGCGTAATTTAGTGCCTGGGATAGAAATAACACAACTGCTATGTCATCATCAGCATCACCACCAGCACCATTATCTTTCCAAAGTACAACCCTGCCTTCACCTTTAACCCACAGAAAAGGGGTCGCAAGGTAAATGCTCTTGGGGGACGAATATTGACCAGCTCCCCTCCTTTCTCTGTATCTGTTTCC
Organism: Equus asinus; assembly: GCF_041296235.1. Classification (NCBI taxonomy): domain Eukaryota; kingdom Metazoa; phylum Chordata; class Mammalia; order Perissodactyla; family Equidae; genus Equus; species Equus asinus. Next base: position 41,746,223 of record NC_091804.1, read on the forward strand.
TGTCTTATAAATCAAAAGGGTCGGGCCAGAAGCTTTGCCCGTCCAATTCTGACATTCTGTGATTCCGAGAGGCAAGGAGGGCCCCCAGATTCCTTCTCAAGCTTTCAAAGCATTCCCGATGTAGGCTTTAGTGTGGGTCTGGAGAGTGTCTCTGTCAGGGGGCTGCAGGCAGGGGAGACATGAAGCCAAACTATGAGGCAAGCATGGGAACAGTCTTAACCACAAGCTCTGGCCTTGAACCCATCCAGGGAACACTGATGTGAGCCAACTGTGCGTATCTGTTGATGAACCTTCCTGGGAAATGATGTTCCAGAACCCTCTGCAAACTTGTGATCTCTGTCACCAACTGCAGTCACCAGCTGGACTGGTCTTTCCTTTCATGGCACTTGGTGGGTAGCAGAAGGACCCCCTAGCCTGTGCTGGATTTCAGGGCTTTTGGTTCTGCAGGCTGCCTCACCTTTGAACAATGCAGGGCGATGACAGAGATATTAGCACCCTGAGCGAAAATATTCGCCAGTAACGAGACAACGAAAAGAGTTGCTATAAGTTTGTGTGGTAAATGCAAAGGAAGCAAACTCTTAGTTATGCTGGAAATCTTCTTAGATTCCTTTAGATTTCTGCAAATGAGTCCATGCTCGATTCAGAAACCCTGGCAGCTCAGCTCAAGCAGGAGAGAAGCTGCTGCCTGGGAATTCACATTCTGGAATCAGACAGCCTTTGCCACTGAGCTGTGACCTGAAGCATGTTCTCTGTGCTCTCAGAGCTTCAGTTTCCTCATCTGTAAAGTGGGGGTGCTAATACTGACCTCGCAGGGTTTGGAAGGTTGACTAATAGAACACGCATTGTGTATTTAACGAAGGGTCTGGCACATCAGCCCTGAGTCTATGTCAGGAATAGGGCAGCTCAGAGTGGCTCTCCCATAAGTCATCTCACCTCCGTGGAGTTACACTGAGGGGAGGGCAACCTCAAGACTAAGCGTGTATGGAAGCAGGTGCTAGAAGGTGGCTCTGGTGTGGAGGACACCACATGCCCCCATAAGAAACATGTGGGCGTGAGAAAACAGTCCCAGAGTTCCAAGAGCTTCTTATTTTTCAGGGAGAATTTTAAAAGTCTGAAGTTTTATGTGAAATCTGATTTTTCTCTGTTGACCAGTTTATTAAACTGGATGCCTGTTTGACTCCAGTAAATATAGACTCCTTCTAACACCTCATACCCCCCAAAATAACAGTGACTCTGTTAAAGTAGAATTTTGTTTCTGTCTCATATAAAAGTGCAGGTGGGTGGTTGAGAGCTAGCAGGGTGTGCTTTGATGTGAGGGACCCCAGCACCTTCTATCTTGTTGCTCTGCCACCTTAACAAGAGGCTTCCTTCCCATGGTCCAAGATGGCTGCTCTGGCTCCTAACATCATATCCATATTCCAACCAGCAAGAAAGGGAGAAGTGAAGGGCATGCCCCTTTCTTTAAATGTACAACCTGGAACTCGCAGGTGTCCCTTCCACTCACGTGCCATTGGCTAATACATTGTCACACGGCTACATCTATCTGACAGAAAGGCCAGGAAGTGCAGTCTTTATTTGGGTGGCCAAATTCTTAACTAAGAATCAGGAGATCGACAACTAAAGACAAAAGGGAAAAAAGCCACAAGTAATTTGCATTTTTTTAGAACACTAGGACAATCAAGCAAAACACACTTATGGAGTATTTGGGAACACAGAAAGAACCGTTCTTTACTGAGGATGTGACACGAGCGTATCACAATAAATGGCCTTTATATTAAAGTGATTATCAGCATCAACATCAAAATACGTTTCATGCATTGAGTACCTACTATGGGCTAGAAACAGTGTTAGGTGCTAAACGTGTATGACTTTTCTCTGACCCTCCAAACAACCCTGCAAGGTAGATATTGGCATCACTTGAATCAGCTGTGGGAATGGAGGTCAGAAGGAGTGAAGTGACGTGACCCAGTGTACGCAGTTTCTAAGTGAGTGAGTCGGGATTTCATCTCAGACCCATCTGACACCAGTGCTCTTTGCCTTGCTCTGTGCTGAACACAGCTTAACACTTACCTTCCTCCTACCTCGCAGCTCTGTCTTGTTCAAAGGAGGAACCTTGTCACACACAATCTGGACCCCAGGTTACCGGAGGTCAAAGACAGCCCAAGACCTACACGTTCTGACTTTTGGCTCTTCCCACTGTTCTTTGATCTTTGTTTTCATAAGTTACAAATTCCTCCGCCTACTTATATGTTAAAAAGAAGAGAGAGAAAGAGCGAAATAATGACTCTTAGCTGAACTGCTTTTCTTCAAAATCACGAATAATTGTTTTTGTGGTGTGTCTAGGAAGCCATTCTCTCATCTTCTGCCCAGGACTTGGCAATCAACGTTATATTGCTCCTTGCTTGCTTTCTTCAGCACACACGTTCCATGTAATCCATCATCGTAGCCATTATCCTGCTTCTGATCAAGGGTGGAATGGAAAAGCTCCCTCGCCCTTCAACACCTACCACCAGCTCTTTGATTTGCCAGGCGTGGGCAGAAGGGAAGTTTCCGGTGAATGACCTCAGACCCTCTCCATGCAGAGCCCCACGCAGCACCTCATCATCATCAGTCTGGGAAAAGAAACCCCAAGTCAGGCTCTTTGTAAACAGTCAGCCAACAGCTTCTAGTTCACTCATTTCCCTTAGCACAGAAAAGTTTTTCTTTCTTTCCTTTTGTATGTACTCAGTGAATAGGGGGTTCCTGTAGCTGCTCATCACACACCTCCAACGCCCGCTGGGCTTGCAAGCGTTCGGGTGCAACACAGCCCTGCATTATCAGGAGCTTAAAGAAAAACAAACTCTGCACTTTATTTCATCAAAATAAAGTAGGTCAGAGATTCACTCAGCTGGCCAGTAAACTAGGGTGGGGTTTCTCTCATCCTCCATACTAGTGACATTTGGGGCCGGACCAGTCTCTATCATGGGGGGCTGTCCTGTGCATCGTGGGGTGTTCAGTAGCATGCCTGGCCTCTACCCGCTTGTGTCGGCAGCACCCTCTCCCCAGTTGTAACAACAAAGAAGGTCTCTAGACATCGTCACATGTCCCCCGGGGGACAAAACTACTCCAGGTGGAGAATCACTGCTTAAGGGACAGTGATGCAGGTTCACAGAGTGGTTAGGACTGTGGGGCTGCTCATCGGCCCCGGGAGGTGTGGGGGGTTCTTCCTGGCCCTGTGCTTCAGCAGCTGCGTGACCTAGAAAGTGTCATTGCCTCTCTGAGACTCAGTTTCCACGTCTGTAAAATGGACAGAATAATTGGATCTACTTCATGAGGTTATTGGCAGCATCCATTGACATAATGCTTGGAAAAGGCTTAGCACAACCCCAGGCCCCTGGTAAATGGGTAAAGAAAGCCAGCTTTTATAAATGTTGGCTATTGGTATCGAGCTGACAAAGCAGCTGTGAGGATGGGAGAAGTTTGGGCCTTTGCCCCCTCCATTCTCGCCATTCCCTGACTCAGATTCTGTGCTTCATTAACATCAAACTCTTTCTAGTTCCCCTCTTGTAACATACTCTGTTCGTGCTCCATATTCTTGCTCGGGTGTTTCCTCCAAGTCCAACAGCCGCCTTACTTCTCTTCATGGTTCACACCTACCTACTGACCGTTAAAGCTCATCTCAGAGGTCACCTCCTCCAGGAAGTCATTCATGATTGCCTCCTCCCCCCCCGCAAGCTGGGGCACATCCCATCCTCAGTGACTAAGGAAGCCCCAGCTTATCTCTAATCAAACTTCTCAGTCATTTTAAATATTTTGCTCCATTAGGTAGTGCCCTCCCTAAAAGCAGGGATTGTATCTTATGCATCTTTAAATACCTGGGGCCCAGCTTGGGACTATCCATTGGCATTGCTAAAACATCTATCAAATTGGACAAGGGAAGGAGAGACAGAAGGAGGGACAGAGGGGAGAAGAAAGGGTTGAGTGAGGGAAGCACACAGCACAGTGTTTCCCCAAAAAAAGGATGTATTTGGATCAATAGCAGCTACATTTTTTTTTTCTGGTATATTTTCTTGTTCTTACCGCAGTCGTCGTTTGACTGTCATTGTTATGAACCCGTGAGCAGGCCTAAGTCTGCAAAGAAAGACACCGTTCTTACTCAAGGGCGAGCTCTGAGTCTTACTCTGCAAATAAAGCATCTGATACGTTAGGTCAAAGTGAAGACTGAGTTTGCCCCTGTTTTCCAAGTTTCCTCTTGATTGTGTTCATTCACTCAACAAATATTGACGGAGCTCCTGATTCAGGGGTGAAACAACCAAGATCCTTGCTCTCCTGGAGGTCTCATTCTAGTTAGGGAGACATGAATACATAAATGTGTGATGTCAGCAGAGATATGTAAGATGAAGAAGAATAAGGCAGGAGATTGAGAGCATTGGCTACTGAGCTACTGAGCTGGGCTGCTACTTAAAATGGGTCGTCAAGGAAGGGTCTTCGATGAAGTGACATTTGCAAAGAGAGCTGAAGCAGGTGGGTATTAGAATCTTCCTAGGGGGTCCATACACCTCCTTTAAATGGTGTTTCTTGGGGTGCTGCTTGCAAGCTTTGGAGTATTGGCAGAAAAGAGTTAACTCTTTGGGAACTGCCTATATCGGCATGTTCCAGAATATTTCCAGAATTCCTGCTCCTTGGGATGTTAGTGCAAGTCACCTGAAAATGAAATCAAGTCTGTAGACTTTGGAGAAACAGGTAAACAATATTTACCACCTTCCTTTACTGCAAGACTCTTCAGAGCCTTTGATAGATCAATGTACATTGTGAGTCTCCAAGTGGAAACCAGAAAATTCAGCTCCCTAACTTATTTTGAACTCAGAAGCCCTTAATCAAGAAGTGTATTGTAGGACTTGTGTTCGGAGAAATGAATTTTGGTAAAAGCTGCTTTGGACTGGGTACCAAATTTAAAGAAATATTCTTACCATATTATTATGTTGCAAAGAAAATGTGGGTGTTGCTGGTAGATTTGCGTTGGAGTCCTGTGATTATTCGAGGTCTTTCAGTGTTGAGAAGTGAAGGAAACATCAAGCGGCCAAGTCGTTCTATTCCTTTATTCCACAATCGTTTCTTGGGCATCCAGATTGCACATCTGTTTGACCAACTTGGAAACTTGTTGGTCTAGCTGCATCGCAACATAGTGGCGCACAGAAAGCTACTAAGTGCTGAGCGTTTTCGCTTTTGCTATTGGTATAAAGGCACCTGAGGGTTGGAAATGCAAGGTTTAGCTTGAAGAGGATCTGAAAATCATCCTGGACCATTTGAGAAAGAGCCACCGAAGTGTGGAGGGTCAACAACATGGCTCTGACTACACAAGGCTGGGCTCACACTTAAGACCCGCCGTGTTCCCGCTGAGTCTCAGTTCAGGTCACCTCTGAAATGCGGTTCTGCTGACATGGCAGATGTTTGTTTTTACCCAAAGAAAGATGGGAAGCCGTAGAAGGGCCCTTTGCAGGAGAATGAAACAACTGTAGACGGATGTGAAAACTGAAATTGCCCTTGCTTCCTTTGGATAATATGCCCATTATATTTTTTAAAAAAATTTTTGTAGTAAAATACACATCATAAAATTTACTATCTTGTTTTAAGTGTCTAGTTCAGTAGCAAGTATATTCATATTGTTGTGCAACCAATCTCTAGAACTTTTTCATCTTGCAGAAACTGAAATTCTCTTCCCATTAAACAGTATCTCCACATTCCCCACCTCCTGGCAACCCCATTCCACTTTCTGTCTCTTTGAATCTGACTCCTCTAGCTACCTCACATAAGTGGAAATGTGCAGTATTTGTCATTTTGCGACTGTCTTATTTCACTTAGCATAACGTCCTCAAGATTCTTCCATGTTTAGCATCTGTCAGAATTTCCTTCCTTTTTAAGGCTAAGTAATATTCCATTGTATGTATTTACCACATTTTGTTTAACCGTTCATTCTTCCATGGACATTTGCATCACTTCCACCTATTGGCTATCGTGAATAATGATGCTGTGAACATGAATAAACAAATATCTCTTTGAGACCATGATTTCAATTCTTTTGGATAAACATCTAGAAGTGGGATTGCACTCATTGTATCTTTAAAACAGCTCTATTGAGATATAATTCATATACCATAAAATTTACCTTTTAAAGTATAAAATTCAGTGGATTTTAGTATATTCACAGAATTGTGCAACTATCAACACAATCAACTTTAGAACATTTCCATCATCCAAAAAGAAATCTCATACCCACTAGCAGTCACTCCCCATTCCTCCCTCTCCCCAACCCTAGGCAATGACTAACCTACCTTCTGTCTCTATAGATTTGCCTATTTTGGACATTTGTATAAATGGAATCATACAATATGTGGTCTTTCGTATCTGGCTCCATTCACTTAACATAATCTTTTCAAGGTTCATCCTTGCTGTAGCATGTATCAGTACTTTATTCCTTTTTATTGCTGGATAGTATTCCATTGAATGGATGGGCCACATTTTGTTTATTCATCTATTTGTCCATTAGTTAATGGATATTTGGATTGTATCCACTGTACCTGTTTCTTTTGTTTTTTGCCTTGTGACTCTGCAAATCTCTAGCCTTGTGGCGTTTAGAATTTCCCCTTTCTCTGCCAGGGCCAGCATGTCCCTCTGTGAAAATGTAGCTCAGAGAAACTGTCTAGGTGGTCGACTACAGAATCTTGCTCCCCAATTTTATTTCCTCCAAATAACAAAGGTAGAAAAAACTGCTTCCACTCAGCTTAAAAGCAATATATATGTATATATACATATATATATATATTTTTTTTTTTCTTCTTCTTCTCCTTTATTTCTAATGGAATAGACTTGTGCTCTTTAGGGAAATCAATAGGAGGGGTAACAAGCGATTATACTATGAGAAAGGAAATTTTAAAAGACTCTTCGGAAATAGTGCATACATAAAACATTTCTGAACTATCTGCAAATGCAGGAATTATCCCTCGATGCAAGGGATCTGTGCCAAAGTAAAAGTCTGCCCAGGCTTTTATGAATTTCCATGTTGGTGGCAAGTTTCTCACTCCAGTGTCTGTGAAAGCCGCTGCATTTGTCCTGCGTTGCCCAGTGTCCAGGACTCAAATGCCATCTGAGGACAAGGCTTCTCTGTCTAATTAATGATGAGCCCTAACTGAACTCGGAGTGTTTTATGCCTCAGAGTTCTTGGCCACGTGTCCAACAGCATTTTGATTTTATTGAATGCCGGGTTAAAAGATCCTTAGGGGCTTGAACAACGTGTCTCCTTGCTCTGGACATTGAAAGAGATGGAAGTCAGACCCAGAGTGAACTGAAAGAAGGCGTCCTCCGAGCTGGCCTGCACCTGTTCGAAAGCTGTGCCGTGGGGTCAATTATCTCATTCTTTGAGCAACCTGACAAACTTCCTCCTCGCTCGTCTCTCCCATATGTGCAGCCGCCGTCCAACTTCGTTACAAAGAAAGTAGAGAAATTTGTCATTTGTTTGATCATCTGCATGGTGTAAGAATTTGCCTGTCACTTGTTTAAGATAATGGCTGAATTCTTCAGTTTTCAATTGATGCTTGGCAGTTCAGATGTGTTAGATTGCTCGCAAACAACTGAAAGAAATCTACACATCCTATCCATTGTCAAGCTCATTTAGCAGATTATTCTAAGACTAAAGTGAGGGAAGATAGCTTGGGCTATGAGTCTTTTAAGAAAATATTACGAGTGTGAACAAAAGCAAATCCACAGAATTTTAAAATGTCACAGAACTTGGAAATCCTTCAGTTTGAAGGGTTTGAAAACTCATATGCCCACAGAGTCCAGGCAGGTAGCAAAAAACATTGAAAAAGGAAAAGCACCGAGAGAGGGGGATTGGCTCCTGCAGGGCCCTTGGCAGGCTTCCAGCCCTTGCTTCCTGATTGTGTTTTCATGAAATTTGCGAAAGTAAGATATCTAACTTTAATTGGTTAATAGGGTTAATCCCCCCTCCTTTGCTCTTTCCTTATGTTGGTGTGAGATGGCATTAGAGTCATCCTGGGGATTTTGGACTCATGGGCCATGAGCATTGTTTTATTTGTAATTTCTCCTGCACTATTGGAAATGCTACAAATGTGTTATATTTATAATTTTGTATTGTTTTTCTTAAAGAAGAGCCCTGCCCGTGTTTTAAAAGCTTCAGACTTCACAAAACCAGCAAGAGAGATGGGCACCAGGGCAAAATTCATACCCATGTAGACGAGGGCGTTTTCCTGAGATCCAGACCGTTGCCGAATGGAAATTCAAGGGCACGGTGGGGCCAGTTCCCTCAAGTGAAGCCAGAAATTCAGACTTTCATGTCAAGTCTTCTAATTTCCAAATGCTAATAACTAACCCAAGAAAACTAATCAGAAGCCCAAGTTTGATCTGTGGGCTGTCGGTTTCCAACCCTTGCTCTTTGTGATGAAAAGCTAAATGAACAGGTCTAAAAATATTGAGCCATCTATCCACACCGCTGTCTTCCAAAGCTTTCCGTTGAAATTATCAACCTAGTTTGTTTGGGATTTTTTGATCATTTAACTAGTATTCTTTGAGTACTAAGTATGCATTTTAAATAAATCTGGATTTCCCCCAAGTTCAGCTCTTGATTGTGTGCAAAGCAGCCCACGTCCAGATTTAGAGTGAGGAGACAAGGCCCAATGTGAAATTACATCTCACTGCGCCAGGACTCTGAAGACAATTAACTGAAATTTGCAATAATTCAGGCAAGGTGTTCCAGATCCTTAGTAAAAGAAAAGCTTCAAAAACTGGTGTGGGGTTTGATATTTATGGGCATGTTCCTGTAGTCCTGGTGTTAGAGGATTTTTGCACGAACTTGGGTGATTTAAAGTACTTGGAGGTCATAAAACTGTCCCAGTTTTTACTCCTCCTCACCTTGGACATTTATGTCCATTTTCTCCACTGCCTCCAACGCTTTTCTCTAGATATTTCCATGTCTGGACCCTTCTCATCACTGAGATCTCAACTGACATGTTACCTCCTTAGGAAACCCTTCCAGAACACTTTAACTGAATTAACCAACACCCAGCTCTCTGCCCCAGGGGTTAGTAAATGACAGCCTGTGGGCCAAAGCCAGCCTGCTGCATGTTTTTAAATAAAGTTTTATTGGCACACAGCCACCCTCTTGTTTACACACCATCTAGGGCTGTTTTTGTGTTACAGCTGGAGATTTGAGTATTGCAACAGAGACTATTTGGCCTGAGAATCCCAAAGTATTTACTCTCTGGCCCTTTATAGAAAATGCTGGCCAACCCCTGAGACTTTCCCATTGTCCTGCCCGTCACAGTAATGATCATTATCTGAAAGTACTTATTTTTTGTTTGTTTGTTTCTAATTGCCACAATTAGAATATAAGCTTCTTGAGAGTTATTTTTCCCTAGAAAAGTGTACTATGTTTACTAGAACATAGTAAGCCCACAATATATTTTGGTTGAATGAGTTTAGTAAATTCCATGCTTTAGCTGTTCTGTTAATGCAGAGAGGGCTCCCCACGCTTTGATATATGGGTGAGTACCGAAGCTGCAGTTGCTTTTCAGTACGACCAGGGAAAAACATGTAAACTTTTCTGGGTTTGACTGCATAAAGTGGGTCAACCAAATACACTGAGACAGATGAGTCCTAACTACTGGATTCTGTGATGTCACCTCCAGAACTTGACGAGAAAAAGCTAAGATAAGAAACCTAAGGAAATCATCTTGGTGTGGTGATTGTGTGTGTCATTTCATCCAATCCCATTGTCATTAACAAGAGCCAACTCTTAGTTGTCAAGTAAAGAAAGGCTATTCACTCAACTTACTTCTAAGTTACCAAACATTTTGGTTTAATCCTGCCTAGCAAATGAATGAGTTTCTTTTGCTGAAGTCTCGACCCGTGTAAGGAAACATTTGTTTTTCTCTCCTTAATCACATCGCCTTGTCCCATTCCATCTACACAAACCCCAACGTGTACCCAGCCATTGGTCACCATCCCATATCCTTGTCACCTCATGCATTTTACCTGCTGGAAATAAATGTCTGCACTGCATTTATCCCATCTCTCCCTTCACCTTGACACACTTCAGAACCGCTTTTGTCCGTTCTTCTCTCTCGTGTGCCTGACCTCCTCAGCTACTTAGAATCTCTAGCATGCAGTTCAACACTTTAGGATTTATGGAATGGTTCCTTGTCTATTAGCCTTTTCTGTCCTCCTACTACCGTCTTGAAAGCAGGCACCATTTCCTATCCATCTTCATATTTCCCTTTATTACCCAATTTGTGTTTGACCTGAATCGAGTCTCGAGTAAGCACCAGGTCCCTGGCACTGTACTGGGAGGTATGTCAGACAAGACCACTAAAATTTCCCAAGAGCCCTAGAACCTTACTTTGGGAGGCCTCACACCGTATAGAAATAAGTCTGTTAAAATGCATGTACTTGCCAAGTTAACTATGATATTATTCTTTTAAAGAAAGCAATAATAATTTATTTGCTTTTGAAATTATTATTGATTACAACTTTATGTTATATTTTTCTATGTCTCAACCAATGTGTACTTGGTTAGATCCCCAAGGATTTGAAGGCCCTTGAATTTTTCAGAGGCCCTGAGAAGCTGGTCCACTCTATGCACCATGTCCCAAATTCCTGATGTATAAAATAGCCCTGGACACTCTCAGAGACGATGGTGAACACAACAGATGTGGTCGTTGTCCTAAGGGAGCTCAGAGTCCAATGCGTGTGAGAGGTCGGTAAGCAAGTAGTTACAGAATAGTATGAGAAGACCCATTTTGGAGGAAAGACAGAGGTGAAACCAGACTTGAGGGGAACAGAGAGAAATGGGGATGGGAGGAAGGGCATCAGGGAAGACCCCCCCTGGAGGAAGTATTGTCTTAGAGGACCCTTGAAGGATGAGAAATTATAGCCAGTTTCCCCCTAGCTGGGCTTGATAAATCTACATAACCCGCAAATTAATTCATCTGAAGTCAGGACAGGCTATGCATTTTGTGGGGCCCCTTCCAGAATTTCAAGAAGCCAACAGCAGAGGATGAAACCAACAGTGGGGTACTTCTGAGCATGGGGCCTTGTCTAATGGCACAGGTCACACACCCATGAAGCTGGCTGTGACGCTTGTCCTAAAAATGGGTCAAGTGTCATTCAAAAGAGAGTAGGAGGCAGAAGCACCGTTTACCACAGCACCTAGCACATTGTAGGTACTCAACAAGGTTTGTTGAATGAGGATGAGTTTCTTTAGTTTCTTTTTCTTTTCATGGAAATAGACTTGATGCGGTAGCAAAGGTCTATAAGCAAATGGTTACTTTGGCATTTTCCCTTTCTACGAGCTCAGTACAGACCCAAAGATTCATATCTGGCCTGGGGAAAGCTGACCAGTATGCCTGCCTTTTGCCTTTGAGATGACTTGGGTGTTATTACATTTAACAGTTTATTTGAAAAAAAATACCTATATATGACCTTTTGAAAGAGATCTTTCTCCACATCTTATCCTGACAGTAGATGATGATAAACTGACGCTAAACAAAAGTGATTTTTATTAAGGCTCATTGAGTGCATTTTCAGAAGCTGCCACACAATGAAATGTATACATTTTTCCCCTGTCTATAAATCTGAGTAGTCTTGAATGGCCAAGTCAGGTAAAGTGAGTCCATGGCTAGCTCTTAAATGCATTAAACCCCTGGAAATAGTAGATCGCTCTCCAACAGATGAGGTTTGGTGGTGCAGCTCATTAGCATTTGAACAAATTCTTGAGACTTTTAAGGCGTGTTGTTGGATTGAGCTAAGTAGACTAATGCAGTGAATTCCAGGCCCTAATGGCTCCATTTATCAAGGGAGCAGGTTTTAACATAATGCATAAACCTTTCTCACATGGCCATTTTACTATGCATTTAATTCTATCGCAACATGGTGCTGCAGGCAGAGGAAATGAAGAACTTAAACAAGGTTAACATTCCGAGAAAAGACTGGGAAAAAATCAATACCTCCCTCCCTCCCCAAATACAAGATGATTTAAAAAAATGGAAATCTATATTGATGACAGGGTCTTACAGATGACACAATGCACCCACGATGTTTTGTGACTGGGACATGAGCTGTCATTTCCACTGAATTCGTATCCAGTCTCAGCAATGATGTTATAAAAATGGTTTAGTGGGATTAATTAAAGGTTATTAATTGGTTAAAGGCCTTCCTGTAGCTCTGAGATTTATTTTGAGGCCAGTAAAGACTTCTGTAGCTTGTCATTCCCGGTTTCACATTCTTCTTGACTTTAAAATGTTATCTTGCTTCCTATTTACGTATACTTAAGAAGAGCTAAAGTAACTGTCTTTCCTCCCACGTGGGAAGATTTGCCAGAGTTTAACACTGAAACTGCATCTCTTTGGAATACCCAGTCATTCAAGATTTTTCTTTTGTCTTTTAGAGACTTAACAGTATCGTCACTTCCTGGCATTTGCAGATGTAGCATTACGGGTTTGTCTATCAGAGAGAGGAGCGAGGGCTCACGACATCTAACATTTTGGCCATTTGCTGAGGTAGGAGTTTGCATGGTGCAGGGTGACACTTAGATGTAGGAGTGTGTAATTTTACTAGTGAGCTGCCCAGAGCTACAGCACAATGTGAATTTCCAGTTTTTCCGTTGAACTACATCCTCTCTGCCTGCCAGTGTTGTTACAAAGTAATGTATGTGAAACAAGTGAGTCTTTATAAATGACTCGTGGTTCTGTATTTATACAGCTATTAAGAATCTAAAGAAGTCCCTTACATTTTTCAGATATACCTCACCGCATTTTATGAGGGGAAATATATGCTGTGGTGGCTTCATAAATTTAGGGGTTTTTGAAGGCTGCGGAATATATCTCTTACAAATGTCAAGGGGCTGTGGCATATAACTTTTATTTCTCAGGAGATGTTACCCTGCTACCTAGATTGGAAACACTTTGCTACTAATACGTAAAACAGCCCCGCAGTTGCTCATTCTATCCAAACTCTCGTCCAAAGTTATTTCTTTAAAAAGTTGAGTCTTCCCAATTTCCCTGTTTCCTTCCTGAAAATGGTTTTCTATATGATGCTTGGCAGGACCTGGGTCTTAGCAGCAAGAGTTATGCTAAGTCAAATAGCTGAAAGGAGACTGAATTTCCATCACTCAAAAAATGTAAAGTTGGAGCTTAAGCTAGCAGTTCGGCCATTAGTCTTCCACCTTTGGAAAACTCAAAATTGTACTCCACGTAGTAAAAATGGGTTAGCTACACAATATCCTGGATGGGGGAAGAAAGTGGTTAAAGGTGGTGTTTCATAAAAGTGAGTAAAAAATATTAAAATACCCTTCATATACACAAAAGTGCCCTTTATAAGTAATAAAACACCCATCAAAACCTCAAATGCATGGAAATCAATAGGCACTCAGGCCTGCGGGCAGGTCTGTTCTAGTGGAGTTGGGCACTGTTTCACCAAAGTCGGCCTTTGTTTCCATCCATGGTTGCATGTACATGTTGATTGCTTATTTTCTCATCTGTCTCCTCAACTCAAGTGTATGCACCTTACTGGCAGAGACAAGGTCTTTCTTTCTTAATGCTAAGCACAAAATTGATACTGTAGAGACTCAAACGTTTGTGAATGAGTTAAGGAATAAATGACTAAATGCAACTGTGAACCTTTTTTGGAGCTTCAGACCTTTTAATGAAAACCAGAAATGGAAAGAAAATCATGATAAGGTTGGAGACTTTAAATCTTTACTCCTTTTTCCAGCACATGGAAATCTCCCTCTCTTTTCAAAAGGGGTCAGCAATGCACAGAGAGAGGGACGGCACACACATCAAAGAGAGGGAGCCCATAATGTGGGCTCTGGATATTCCCTGAGCTGAACCAACCTCTATCTGAACTCCTGCCTGGTGGCTTTTCAAAGGACACCCTGAATCGCTCTAGCAGAGGAGCCTAAGAGACGTGAGGGAAAAGATACAGGTTTATGAATACGCATTGCACATCTAGTCTGGGCTTTGCTGATCTTCCAAATGGTGAGCCCAGGCCCCAGGTCACAGGATGCTTGGGAGGTTTCCTTTGCAGAGTTTTGAGCAGGATTAGCTTTGTTGACTGTTTTGTTAGGGTGTCACCAATCTTAGGCTTTCTCCTCCTGACTGATTGGACTTATTTTTCCTATGCTCCTTTTGTGGATTCAATTTAAAACATCATCTTGGAAGGTTCTACAAAGACTCTACGCTTCTCAGTGAGATGTTCTCCAAATGGTTTGATTCTCTGGATTTGGCAATAGAAAGAGACACCTTTTTTGGGGTATGAGTTAAGCTCAAATTCCATTTGAAATCAACAAATGTGCTTCACTCATTCACCTCAAACCTCAGAGAGACAGTCCACTTGAAATAAAAGTGAACAGTCTTCAAGTTCAATTCCCAACTTTTTCTGAGGTCATTCTCCCCATTATAGGTCGCATCATTTTTTTTATTCATATTTGAGTAAGTTAGTTTGGGCTGAAATTAAAAACACGTAAGTGAAAATTAGAAAGCTTTTTAAAAAAATGTAAACCATGTATCTTCTAAGAGATCTCTAAAGAGAGATGTGTTTTTAGCTCGTACCGGAAAGCTGCTGTGGTTCAAGAGAGAGCGGGAACATGGACTCTTATAAGCTGTTTTTAATTCTCAACTAAGCCACATTGTCAGTTAACCTCTGTGATTTTGTCAGCTAGTCTGTAAAATGGAAATTAATAGTATCTTTCCCACAGGGCCATCATGAGGATAAAATAAGATAGTCTACAGGAAATTGCTTGGCAAATAGTAAAGTGCCATGTAAACACAAGAGATAATCACCAAAAATAGTGTGTAAGGTTCTTGAGCACAAAACACTAAGCTTGAGAAAATTCTGGGATAACGCAAATTCAGAAAGGAAATAATAAAAGTGAATATAACCATCCTAATAATTATTTTGTGGCAATATTACTTCAGAATGTTGGGGAGTTATAACATACACACATTTAATTGAGATGTTTACAACTATATGCACTAGGCAAAACATTTTAAATACTGTAAAATACTCAAACTCTTCTGCATATATTTTGTATATGCACATTACTGTAGATATTATACATTTTTAACAGATATCATTGCATGGGGATATATACATAAAATCAAGTATAAAAATTTATGAACAATTTAAAGATTTTAAGGGTGTATTTTTTAACTATAAATGTATTACTGTTTTTCAAACTCAACTCTTGTGGACGATGGGACCCCACAGTGTAATTCTCATTACTTAAGTAGGGGTACTGGACATTGATACGTTATTTCAAGACATACTTCTCATCTTTTCTTAAACTCTTACATCTTTCTTAAACTCTTAGCTGCATTGTAGGCGAATGGAAATTGTGTATGTGTGTGTGTTTGTGTGTGCACACGTGGATGTGCGTGCATGCCGAAATCAAAACTGATTTGCCCAAGAACTCATTTTGAGCACAAAATCACAGGCATGAATATGCAAGGAAATTTGAATGTGTGTTTGTCAGCAGCTGAATATTTGGCAAGGGGCGAAATTAAAATAGATTGCACTTAGAGCTCAAGGAAGCAAGAATAAACACAAATTTACAGGTGAGTGTTAGCAAACAGCATATATATTGAATAGTAGTCTGAAACAGACCCGTCTGAACTCGGTAGGAAATTGACATTCTGCTTGTGCTACTGCGTGTTAGAGCTGGTAGCCTCAAGTTAAGTTTCGCAATAGGGATACAGCAAATTACTGTATCTACATGGAAGGCACTTGGCTCTCAAGAGCCGGCAAGATTGAGGGTTATTTGAGGCATTTAAAATAAGAATTTCAGATAGGATCAAATCAGTGTTATTTTTGGTCAACCACCAGGATAGTCAACAGGTGTTTGTGACACAGCCACTTATCTTTTCACTTTTTTAGCTCTATGCTAGACTGGATTAGAATAAGGAAAAACCTCAAACATTAGAAGTGGGAGCAGGAGATCTCTGGCCCCGGTTTGGAAGGCCAAATGGTAATAAAGAAGAGTTTTGGAGATGGACACATGTGGCCCCAAGTCTTAACAGCTCTTACTCTTTAAAGTAGCTCCCCATTTTATGTGAGGGTTGGGTTCTGAAGTCAGCCCATTAGAAGGAGTCACAAAAAGTCAAACTTATCTTTGAAATTTCCTTAAATCTTCTATCCTTAAATGTTCACTTTTTTTTCTATTCCCGAATTAAAAAATTTTGAAGCCCCTATGCCATTAGGAGATCAAAATTCGTTATCAATCATGTCACACACAAAGAAACACATTCACAATTGTGTACAGCCTTCTCTCCTAGTTTTTTTCACACATTTTTTTTTTTTACTATTTTTGAGGAAGATTAGCCCTGAGCTAATCTGCTGCCAATCTTCCTCTTTTTGCTGAGGAAGACTGGCCCTGAGCTAACATTATTCGTGTCCATCTTCCTCGACTTTGCATGTGGGATGCCTACCACAGCATGGCTTGCCAAGCGGTGCCATGTCCGTACCCAGGATCCGAACCAGCGAACCCCAGGCTACCAAAGTGGAGCATGAGAACTTAACCGCTGCACCATTGGGCCGGCCCCTCTCATCGTTTTTATGCCTACTAAAGTTCGAGAACTGCTGTGCTAAAGGAAAAACTAAAAACAAAGTCTATATGCAGATGGTTGGACTTCTGAGTCATCCTGCCTTCAAGATACTATCAAACCCTCAGTGTGGAGGGCAGATGGCGAGACGGGGGCTTGCCCGCGAGATTTACTCTATTCAGTGGTAATAGTAAGCCTGTCTAAACTTCATACATGTGAATAGATTTATTTGATGTTTCAAGGATTACATGAAACAGTGGATGGCACCTTCCTGGAGGGTTAAGTTTAAAAATCAGTATGTAAGTTGCATGTACTTTACAACACCACTTCATTTATGTGATCTTTGTCAGTGCACTTAACCTCATTATGCCCCAGTTGTCTTATCTGCAGTTTGATGATAAGAATAATACCTACTTATGGAGTTGTTGTCACATAATCATAATGCAGGAAGAGCTGTTAGCAGACAGGCAGCAAGAAATTAAAAAGTAGCAATGATTACTATTATGCTTACAAATTGTTGTTGCGATGATTATTATTTTATGCTCTGTGACTTTGGACTTGCTACCAAATCTTTCTGTGCTTTAGTCATCTCGTCTGTCAAAAGGGAGCATGGTATCTCTCCCTCCTCCTTTGAACAGCTATAGAAGGGACAAAAAGAGATAAGGATTTTGAAAAGCTTTAAAAGCATGTACAAGTAGAAGGCAAAAACAGAATAAAACATAATATTCAAATCCCAAGGAATCCCAATTTCAGAGATATTACAAACCAATGTATTCTAAAGAACAAAATGTGTGTCTGAATGGAGATATTATCACAGCTCCAGTGACGTCATAGATGGTTGAACACAGCCCATCCCCACCCCAGGGGAAGCAGCTTAAAGTGCATGCTCTCTGGATGCCTTGCTGTTGAATGCATGGGCATGTATTTTATTCCCAAGAAGTGCTACCATGAGAAGTAGCCTCATGCAGCAAACATAAATGTAAAGGCCTCAAGCCAAGTGGCAAGAAACCTAATTTTATGTTTTCTCTTATTATGAGCACCTGTGCCATTGGATGACAGAACTTAATCAGAGTCAAATCAGGGGATCTGGGGCAATTCGGACTTCTGGGATTGTGTCCAACCTCCAGGGGGCTTGTAGACATCCAACGATTTGCAGGCCATATGTGGTCCCCAGTTATGACCTTGTGTCCACACTGACTCCTGCAGGGATGTACAGTTTCCCTTCTGATCTCTGATTGAAGGCCATTCTGGAACCGCTGGTACTTTTCCAACGATGTCTCAGATGCTCTTCCTTAGTGACAGCATGTCAGTATGTCTGGTCTTCGGCCCCTGCACCATGATGTGTGGGTTAGGGGAGGTGAGGTTTCTCCACAAGGCATTGGAACAAAAGATTCTTCTGCTCTTGAATCCCCAAACTCATCTGAAGGATGAATTTATACGCTGCCTCCCACTGTACCTCTCCCCACCCCACCCTACCCCACCCCACCAGTGGCCAAGATTCAGCCCAGCAAATGGCAATTGGGAGACAGAGCACAGAGCCCTTCTCAAAAACTCCGATGTCTAAATATCCAGGACAGCTCCTCCTTTCACTCTCCCGTAACACATACGCTCCTCTCAATACCCGGCGATCCTTATCTTTTGGATAAAGGGAAGTGGGAGATGGAGGTGAAATAAACCTCTGACCTATCATATTTTGTTCTCCTAAAGCTACTTTTTTAAATGCTAGGATGTCTGCTTTTGAAATCCCCAAACCAAGACTTTGGTTCCTTGATTTTGCTTTCTACCCCAGGACACCTCCTCTGGGGCAAGGTCTGCCTCTTACAGAATGGGGCTGGAGGAGACACAGCAAAAGAAGGGCCCCTGAGAGGAGCAGGAAACCCCCTGCTCATATTTCAAAGACATTATACAGCAACGATCTTAAATACATTACCCACCATTGAAGATTCCTGAAGGAGTGTGCCATGATTATTTTGCTGCAATCTGTATGGCTGGATGAGGACCTGTGAATTGCTTTGGTCCATTTATGATAATGTCAATAGCTTGCCTCTTGGGGACCTGGGAATAGAGAGTCCAGATTCCACTATCTCTTGAATCATTGACTATTCCTAATTGAACTGATTTTTTTTTCAATCACATCCTGTTCTGCTATAGTCTTAAAGGAGGTGAGAAGTAGTTCTTTATGCTTTGTCATTCTTGAGCAGGTTTTTCATTATGTAAAAAGCAATTATAATTCAGAGAAAAACAACTCAATGTGTGAAATGGCAAAATTATTCTAACATCATTCAAAGGCTCCAGTTGGGGTCTGCAGATTACATCTCCATGCAGAATATAAATACATGTGCCTAAATTTGAGAAATGCCACTGAAAAGCACACCCTCTCTAGCCCTCTGCATCATCTTCCATGCCAAGAATGTACATTTGGCGAACGTCCCCACTCCCAGACCCCACAGCTCTCCCCCGCTTTCAGAGCCTTCTAGAACACATCCCCACTCCATCTCTGACTGTCTCCTGTTCGGTGATGTTCATTTTGCTGTCGAGGGGGTCTTTTGAAAATGTAACATGTCACTCCCCTGCTTTGAAGCTCCTTCCTTCACTTAAGATTCTTCGGTGGCTTCCTGGGTGTATTCATCTGCTAGGGTCTGAAACAAGGTACCCCAAACTGGGTAACATCAAAGAACAGAAGTTCATTGTCTCGGTCCTACAAGCTAGAAGTCCCAAATCAAGGCGTCGGTAGAGCCATGCCCTTTCTAAAGTCTCTTGGGGTCGATTATTCCTTGCGTCTTAGCTTCTGACTGTGGCTGACAATGCTTGGCATCACTCCAGTCTCTGCCTCCATCATCCTGTGGCATCTGTGTGTGTCTGTGTCTTCACATAGCAGCTCCTCTCTCTGTGTTTGTGGACAAATTTCCTTTGCTTTATGAGGACACCAGTCATGTTGAATTAGTCCCCGCCCTACTGACATCATCTTAACTTCATTATAGCTGCAAAGACCCTATTTCCAAATAAGGTCACATTCATAGATACCGGGCTGAGGACTTCAACATGGCTTTTGGGGGGGACACAGTTCAACCCACAACACTGAGTTTATTCAGACAAAAATCCAGCATTATACCATCACCAACAAACCCGGACTCCTGGCTATCTTCCCAGCCCCAACTTTTGTCCTTGTCCCCCTCATTTTTTTGTACCCCAAACTCACTGGCCTTCTATCAGTTACTTGAATTATCATGCCTCTTTCCACTTTAGGACTTTTTTCTTGGCAAGTAATACATTCTTTCTGAATTGTCTGCCTCTCCTCATTCCCTTCCACACTTAGCAGCTTCATCCTCAGGTCAAGTGTTACTTTCGTAGCAAAGCCTGCCTTGAAATCCAGACTTAGTTCCTCTGGCATCCCCCAAGGTCCTCCTTCTGTGGCATTTATCACAGTGGGCCATTTCTTTGTGGGATTATTTAAATCGTATCAATCCATTTGCATAAGATAGAAGCAAAGGTTCTCTGGCCCAGGGTAGGTCCTTAATAAATCATTATTGAATGAATAAATAAAAGATTTCCTCAATACAAAGTTAGATTACGGTATGGTTAAGTCCTCTAAGACACTCATGTGACTTTTAATACTTGGGAAAATTGTCCCTTTTTTGGGTGACCTTTTGTTTTTAGTACCTAGCAACTTTTTGACTTTGTGAAGGAGTCTGTTGAAGATTTCCTGTTGCTCTTGTCCCCATAAAGAGCTGAGAGGCAAAGACCATGCCGACTGGATTTAGAAGAGGAACACCTAAGAGACCTCAAAAAAAGAAAAAAATAGAAGAACAAATGAGGAAGAAAAGGAAAGAAAAGTCAAGGCAAGTGTACATGGTGTCGGCTTTACCGCTCAGGGAAGCATCAGGAGCCATTTTATCTCATTTTGTTATTATTTAACTACTGCACAAAAGAGAAGAGCCCGTAATCCTCCATGGAATAATGCATTAATCCTCATTAGCCGTCATTCAATTGGCGATGCTTTCTCTGCGCCACGTGAAACATGGAGAGATACCTTCCCAAGAAGGATAAATGCGTTATCTCATAGTTCACCTCCTCTGGAATACCTAATGGGCTGCGCTGGGAGTGCGTGTTGTTTATCATCACTCAGAAGGGGCAAGACGGTCCCTATTGAAGGCTGCTAGACCATGAGTGATTTATGGGGCTTTTTACCCCTCAACTGTTGGGGGAGGCAGCCACATGGGTAGAATTCCATCTGTCCCATATGCAGCCCCTTTAATTAATGATTTATCTTAGTATTGTCCTTCCCGAAAGAAAAAAAAAAGATTTTACTTCTATCCGTAAAACTACTGTCTGCCAAACAGGATCATTATCTAAATCCCAATGACAAACAAGTTGATGGGGAACATTCTGGGGAAGAGAAACCTAAGGGGAAACAGGTTAGCAAAATGCCTTGCTTCCTGAAGGAAACATTAGTAGGTGTTTCCTAATCCTGCCTAGCAAAAGGTCAATGCTTTCACACACACACACACACACACACACACACACACACACACACACACACACACACACACACACACAGCTGCTCAAGTGTCCACAGAACAAGAGAGGAAATGTAAAGAGACTCCACTGGATAAGGGAAGCCATTAATCCAGCGGCTTGGCAGTTAGACGCTTGAAAAAAGATGACTTCTTATTAACATGAAATTGTCACCATGTTAATAATGAAATATTGATCTGTTCCTGCTTAATGAAAATCAACTTATTCTAATTTACTCCTGGAAAGAAGACCACTTAGGGTCTCATTCCAACATCTTTGCATTGTCCATCTGTGTATTTTTCTGAGTTGTATTTATTTTTTAGTGCGTACAGCTGAGAACCAGGGAGGAGGGAGGGAACAATTAATATCAGGTCAGCCAAATTTACTTTTCTTTTCTTCTCTCGTTGAAATTCAGTCATTTGATTTAGCAAGAAAAACCTTCATGGAGACCGTAGAACATAGTGGGCATTGTGATTTTATGATTAAATGATTACAATCTTCTTCAATTAAAAAAAACTTATATTAGAAAGGCAAAACATTAGAAAATCACACTCCTAATCTATAGCTTGATTTATAGCTATTTACAACCATATATACATTGCAGTAAAGGCAGGATTCTATTCACAAGATTTATCAGCCTGAGTTGTAGAGAACAATTTTACACAGAGAAACTCTGTCTAATAGCCTATCTTAATTAGCTGCCAATTTTTTCTGTTTCATAGTCACAGTTTTTTCTACTCATTTATTTACCCGTGATTTTGAAATTATCTGTGAAGCAATCTCTTGGATAATACGGAAAGGAGCCAGTGATGGTTAGCTTCTAAAAATGTAGATCATTTTGATTTACAATATAAAATGTAAATACTTTAAGGTCAGGCCTCTGGGAAAAGAATAATTCACAAGTCAATACATTGTTCTTTCACACTTGTACCTTTATGACCCAGAGGCACATACAGAGGGGTGTCTGTGTGCACGCGTGCCTGCGCGTGCGTTTACCAATGTGGTGGCTTTTATTGCTTCTGTTAGATGCTGTTGCAGTGAAGTTCACGTAAACATTTATATAGGTTTTAGAAAACAGTTGTTACTGAGGAAGAACCTTTTTCTGTTTACACAAATTCAGAACAAAGAAACACAGCTACAGCTTCCGGTAATTGACATGTGGGCGTGTTTTTCAAGTCACTGACTGGAAGAAGTGAGTGTCTGAGATTTATTTTTGACAGGACTTAAATTACTGGTAGCCTGACACATTTTTGAACAATTACTCGACACTGAGGTGTTTAAAGTAATGGGTACTGTTGGTTTGAGGGATGGGGAAGTTTTGAAACTGTTAGAACAAAACAGTTTTCCATTGGATTAGTAAGATGCTAACACTTACATTTATATGGCTAAATAGCACATACATAGTTGACTCCTCAAATGATAGCTTTTTCTCAGAGTAAAAGTCATACTTAAAGAGAAAAATCCCTCCACTTGATGAATTCGTGAATCATGGGAACTCAAGAGAGGACCGGCCTCTTTGTTTACCGTCAATTTTCTTCCCTCCTCTGGAGCTTTCCGATCCGTCCTCGAAGTACACAGAGCAGAGAGCTTTGTCCTGCTTTGTTTCAGATGTCTCCAAAACTAGGGCTTAATGTTCATTAATTAGTGACTACCCTTCAGAAGCTTCTAGACATTGCTTAACCAGCCGTCTGAACTTGGACTGGAAAATTAAAATTCACAATTCGTGAACTGCTCATGTCCCCAAAAGATAAAGCAACTACAGCTGCCATAATTGGCAATGCATCGAGGTTTCAAGTTAACCGAAAAGTCAAAGCAGTCCTGTTCCGTCCCCCGCCCCCTTCTTTCCTGTTAGTGCGTCTGATGAAAATAAAGGATTGCAAGGTTTCCTGTCCTCTTCTTTGGTATTTACCGTGGCTTAGAAAGAAGGGCTGGCTCTGGGGGAGGGGTCTATCTCGTGGATTTACCTGTTCTTGTAATTCTTAAAGGTGCAGGTCAGGAAAGCCCAGAGCTGATTTCTTTGATCCAACACTGGTGACGTGGGTTTTATCACCGCTCCGAGATCTTTTTCCCCTCCCCTGGGTACAGAGACGTCCATGAAGTCATGTCCTCTGACGACTCCTAGAAAATTATTCAGCACTGAGTGCATCTGTCTAAAAAACAAACAAAAACCCAAAAATCCCTTTTGCCTTTTTTATTGGAGACACAAAGAACTTTGCCTCGCCAGGGTCTACAGCATTTGTTCACAGTCTGGGCTGATTGCCCCCCTACCCTCAGGGACATTCGGCAATATCTGGAGACGATTTTCGTTGTCACAACTGGGGAGTTACTACTGGCATCTAGTGGGTAGAAGCCAGGAATGCTGCGAAACATCCCACAATGCCCAGGACAGCTCCCACAACAGAGAATGATCCGACCCAAATGTCCATAGTGCCAAGATTGAGAGACTCTAGTCCAGAGTAATGAGGTAATGCTGCTTCACGAATGTTCTGTGCTGACATGTTGCTGTGACATGTTTTTCCTGACCTATACCTCCAAATCAAAAAGTATCAAGAATGCTAAGTTGAGTTGCAGCAGAAGTAACTCAGGAAATCATTTTGCTTCTACTAAATTGAAGAAGTTTCTTTAAAGTTACACAGCTCATGTTTCCAGCTTCTTTAAAAGAACATGGTGTGCAGATGTGGTGCGAAGAATATCGTCAGTGCAGACAACAAAATAATAATGATGTGGGAATATTAGTTACAACACTGGGGAGTGGGCAGGGGCTGGGTTCTACTATGTTCCAGGCTCAGAAATAAGCGCTTTATCAATATTATTTTATTGAATGCTCACAACACCCCTTGAGATGGGTGTTACTAGGAGTAGACCTGAGCTGAAGTCCCATTCCTGTCCTCTCCTCATTTTAGAAGTTTGGACAATAAGATTTTCTTTCCAGTCTCCTTATTCCTCACTGTAACATGAAAGAGTGAATCTAAATAGTGTCTTATTCCTATCCTAAGAACCCAGAAAACCCATAAGCCATCCATAGATTTTAATTGATATGATGAAAAATAACTGCCTTGGTTTTATTCTCCTCTTCTCAGCTGGGTGTTTTGACACCATCCCTGGAAGGTTTTCCAAAACCCCTCTGGAAATCAACTTTAGGAATCGGGAAAATACAGAAATTCACTATGTGAGAGTAGGCCATTTACTCTTGTTGACTGCTGGTCAGGCAGGTAAATTCATTAGAAGGGGAGAGATCATTAGCCTCGGGGAGAAAAAGGAATATACTTCTTCCATCCATCCATCCATCCATCTATCCATCCGTCCATCCATCCATCCACCCACTGTCTATTTCAATCCGCATGTATGGATAGAGACACCACTGAAATACAATTCAACAAAGGTTAGAGTTATTTCTCCATGCTGGGATATTGGATGATTTTTAAACTTTCTTCTTTATAATTTTCTCTATTACTTAAATTGAGTAAGTGTGAGTCATTTTTAACAATGAAATTATTGTTTTTTAAAAGGAAGAGGATGATATGAGATGAGCTAATGGATGCTTTTCAACAGTCCAGGAAAACTGTTTTGATAGTTGAAAAGAGTGCTTCCCATATTCTATTAACTCTGTTCTGCCAAGTTAAAAAAAAATTGGTCTATTTTCAGTTTTGGGTCTAGGTTGATTGATGTAACTTTTCATTCTGAAATATGAATGTTTAATTATAGTTTTCCACTGACCTCAGAGTTTGTTACTTTTACTATACATTAGCTAAAAGTAGAGGTCATTTATCATAAGGATTGGTTACAAGATTTCTCCGAGCCATTATTTTGCTACAGACGATAGGCTGTCCAATGAAATGTGAGATGCTTTTCCAAATTTTAAGGAATTTGCAGTCTGGCTGCAGAGACAAGAAATGAAGGGATGGTCTCTGCCTTACCAGTCTGGGCTTGTAAATGACATGTATGTAACTTCTTATCTTCATAATGGCCTTGGTAAACTCTTATGCATCTTTTAAATCACTGGTCAAATGTCACCTCCTCCATGGAGCCCTCCTGGACTACTCCATGTGAAGTTAAATGTTTCCCCCTTTGATTGAAAAGTTAAATGTTTCCCCCTTTGATTAAAAAGTTATGTTTCTCTTTCTTTCACAGTGTCTCTTACTGTACTCAGATATAAAAGTTATCACATTGCTGAAATTATATCCTTGTGTGTTTGTTTTCCTACTGGACTTTGGGTTCCCATAGGGCAGGGGACAGGATTTATTGGTCTGTGTTTCCCCAAGCCTTCTTACAGTGCCTCAGTTACTCACTAGGAAATGAACTGGTCAGAGTACAAATCAGAATGAGATGGGCATAGTATGAAGTGTAAAAATCAGAGAAATGTTGAACAGGTAAAGACAAGAGTGGTTTTTGTAAAGCTTATGTTTGTTGGAACATTCAAATATACACAGACTAAACAGCCAGACAAAACTTGCAAAACAATAAGCAAATAAAAGAAAATAGCATTGTGTCTGAATTTCAGGGACTTATAATAAAGGAATATTTGGATTCGGAAAAAGCTTCATGGAAAATACAGATGTTAGTAAATTTTTGTAAATAAAAACCTGGGGCACATCTACTCTGTCCCAGGAAGGATGCTGAAGGGACTAGCACGTGCATTATCCCGTATCATCTGAGGTGAAGTCTTGCTGGTCCCATTTTACAGATGAAGCTGTTGAGGCTTAGGGAAACAAATGACTGGTCTGAAGTCACACAGCTCATCAGTCAGAGCTCCGCTCCCTCCCAAAGTATTTGGCCTTAAAGGTCAGTGTTCTTCCCGCTCAGCCACATCTGTTTCATGTCCTCTTGTGTCGCTGGCATTTCCTCCATGTGGAAAGCTTCGAAAAAGCTCCAGTCGCATTTTGAAATTTCATGACAAAAAGCTGAATGTCGTCCAAAGTGTAGTTTAGGATTTAAACATCCCTGTCAATCCTGGCTGTCATCACCAGGAGATTTTTATCCCAACAATAGATCACTGTGGTGTGCTTGGCCTGAAGGGCTCTGGGCTGTTATAATGAGTAAGATCGGAATCTATTGAGTAATGCAAATAAATAAAAAAGAGACAGGTATTCTCAGACTTTGTCGTGATTGCCTTCTTTGCTGTCAAGCTCATGGAGTACTCCCAGCGAAACATCTCCCTTTTTACCATTTTAATAATCTGTGCAATGGGAATGACAGAGCTTGGGTTTTTCATTCAACTGATGTTTTAATCAATACATGCTTACCATTTCTGAGCACGAAAGTGGCTGGAGGGGAAGCAGTACAGGAGGGACACAAAGAAGATTTGCATTCAGGTTACAAAAGTGTCGCATTTGTAACGATTCTAATGAAATCCAAGCTAATGAAAGAGCCCTGGATGGTGAGTCAGGGATGCTAGTTTCTGATACTAAATAACTGGGTAGGCACAGTAGATACTAATAACTGTGGGTAGAGGGGTAGGAAGTGCAAGGTGGGAACGAGTCTGCACAGCATGTTCTAGGAAGAGAAAGCAAGCCGAATGTGGCTGGTGAGGACTAAGCAAGTCAGAGCCGGATAAGAGACGAGAATGAGGATGTGGGGAGGAGCCAGGTGACCAGCCATCCCAGGTTGCCAGGGGACTGAAGGGGTTCTTGGGATGTGGGACTTTCGGTTTCAAAACTGAGAGAGTCCTGGGAAAACTGGGACAAGTTGGTAACCCTTGGTAGGAGCCAGATAATGCCATGCTGGGTAGACCATGGGAAGGAGTTTGGGCTGTCCTTTGTGTGCAGTGGGAGAGCACGGGTGTGTTTTAAGCAGGCAGATCCTCATGGCCATTCTGCGTGGAGACTGAAACACTGGTTCTTTGTTCCTTGGCAAGTCCTCTCAACCTTAGTTTCCTCATTAGTAGCAAGAGGTAGCTGCAGCAGATGACACTCAAGGTTCCTTTCAACTCTGAGATCCTATGACTTTTTCCACTTTGTTCTCTAGACAGGAAAGGGTCATTAGAGAGTCCTGAGGAAAGGAATAGCATGGTGAATGTTTTTAAGGAAGATGAATCTGGCAGTTGCTCACAAAATTAATTGCAGCAAAGAGAGATCCAAAGAAGACCATTGAGCTGTTACAATAATCCAGTCAAGAGATGATGAGCTTGGACTGGGGCAAGAGTAGAAAGCATGGTAGAGACAGGAAGGAAGGACGGAGTGATATTAGCAAGAAAAATTTCAGGGCTTGGTGGCCAACTGCATATGGCTTATAAGGGAGTCGCCACAGTGTGATTTCATTCGTCATCGTTTTATTCAACTTATTGAGTGTTTGTCCATGTGCTAGGCACTGGGGTCGTGGAGATGAACAAGTCGTTCACTTCATGGAGGCCACAGCCTGGTGCAGAAAACCACTACCAGGCTGCACTTGTCAGTTGTGCTTAGCTTTGTGAAAGAAATGTGTGGGATGCTATACAAGCAGTGGGGCGGGAGGCGGGGGTGGGGGGGTGGGGGGGCGGGGGGGGCGCTAGCTCGAACTGAAAATCAAGGAAGGCTTAGTGAGACAAACAAGACTAAAGCTCACAACTAAAAAATTATCAATGTGTTAGGTTGATGATGTGGTGGGGGAGACCAGGATGGCGCAGGCCATGGAGGAGAACATTTTAGACAAGAGGACAGTATTTGCCAAGGACACGAGGCAGGCAAAGTTTGACACATTCCCTGGACTTAGAAAAGCCCAGTGTGGTTGAGGACTAGATAGAGATTCCTAAAGTTTGGAAAGGGTCAAATTATAAAAGGGACGAGCAGGCACAGAACCCGTTTTGGACTTCATTCTTAGAGCAGCGGAAAGTCATTAAGGAAAGGGTTATCCACAGGGCCCTATGTGCCATTTCTGAGATTTAAATACCTGTATCAGGGAGAATAGTGGGACTCCTAAGAGACCTGAGACTTAGAGGTAAGTGGATGGATAAATTTTGGTGGAAAGGCAGGAGAAGGGACAGGAATAATGTGACCAAGTGGAAGTAGTCCCAAGGGTATTGAAGATATGGGACCATGAGCTTGGCAGGAAGATCAGTGGTAAAGATAATGCCACGGGCGTCATCTATATGGTGGAAGCTGTGAGAATGAGTAACTCCCTTGAGAAGAAGGAGTTAAAGAGAGGAGAAAGATTGACAAAGACAGAGCCTTGGGACCGGTCCATAACTGAGGATCAATTGGGGATGACCCAGAGCTGGAATAGCCAATCAGAAGAGAGGGAGACACAAGGGTTTTAGGCACATGGAAGCCAAGAATGAGTCACTGCAAAGGGGTAGTGGAGGCATCAAATGCCTCACAAAGGTCAGAGAAAGACAAAGCCTGGCAAAAGGCCAGTAAGTGCGGCAATTAATAGATCATTTGTTATCTCTGAAAAGGAGGTTAGTGACTAATGTTTGGATTACATCACCTTGGACAAAATTAATAACAAATTTCCTGATATTCACTTGCAAAGATGAAATGGAAATTGGCTGCTCACTCTCCCTGTCTTTTCTGAAATTTCTCAAATTTGCAAACGCTCTAATCTCCTCTGAGTAAGTGCAGCAGAAAATTGAAATGTGCCCTGTGTACAACGTGGGTGAGTTTCTGATACCTCAAACCTTCCCTTGAAGATGTTTGGGATGTTAGCTTCTCTGATTTACTCAATCCATAGTAGAGTTCACATGACTGCCTCTGACAGTTGAGCCGTTAGAAGTGGGGGAAATGAAGTAAAAGGGGCTTATATCCATCACTAATCCAACTTTACACTACAAAATCTGTGTGCTCATATTTACAAAGAGACATTTCTGTAAACCAAAGATCTGAAACCAAAATCTGAAAACATGTGCGCAAAGAGTTTTGCTATTAGAGAAATTACTCAAAGTAGGAAACATAATATGGATTTAATCCTTTCATTTTAGTTGCATCTATTCTTTTGAGCGAATAGCCAGGCATTTTTCAAACTTAAAATTTCAAGTGATACTTGTTCACTGTAAGAAATTTGTCAAGCCCAAGAAACTATAATATGCCTGACATGTAATAAGCACTCGTTAAATATTTCTTAAATGAATGAATGAATGAATGAAAAGAAATAAAATGGTATAAAATAAAAGTGGATTAGATGGAATCTGTCATATTCAGGATTGTGTAGGCCATGTTAATAATGTTATGTTTGGTCTTCGAGCATTGGGAAGTTACATGTTTTTAATCAAGGGATTATATAAATAAGTTATCTTTTAAAAATATTACTCTAGCTCATTGTGCTGGATGCACTGGAGTAGAATGTGACTGAATGCAAAGATGCCAGTGAGGAAGCCAATGAAGTTGGAGGTGGAAAAAAATGATAGTTTAGACTAGACTATTGGCAACAGAGACATAAAGAAGGGAGTGGTCGAGATACATTTCAGGAGTAAAACTTGGCTATTCGTTGAACTTCATGAGAAATTGGGAATAATAGCAAGGGAACTGTTAAATGTGAGATAATTGTGAGATGTTCAAGAGATGTGGAGAAGGCCACTGGGTGCTCATCTAGGTCTCAACTTGATACATGGATGTGTCAACTCGAAGGTTCTAGCAAGTAGAATGTAATGAATGCCATTGCAGTGGGTGAGCATATCAAGAGAGAGATTATAAAAGGAGAAAACGCCAAGCTCCGAGGAAAGCCAGTACTTCAAGTTGTCAGGGAGAAAGAATCCACAAAAAGACAGAATGAGCTCTCAAAGAGGTTAGAAGAAAATCAAGATAGGGTGATTTTCAAGAGGTCAGTGAGGTGCAAGCTGGAAAATTGTCCACTGGACCTGACCGCACGGAGCTCCTGGGTGAATTTAGCAGAGTCCTTCTCAGTCGAGCAATGGGAGGAGGAGCCAGGTTAGGTGGGTTGATAAATAAATGGGAGGTGAGATATAGACAGTGGTTGCCAGGCAATGAGTGGTTAATGCAGACCTAAGTCACATGTTAATGCTATGAGAGATTATTCCACAGACCAAGTGCAAAACCCTCACAGATCACTGTGCCATGTGTAGGGCATCTTAGTGCTCCAGTGACTGAATAATCCCATGTACTGAAGACACAAAATCAGGGATACAAAGTCTCAAAGTCTTCGGACGCCAAGTTTGGTCCATGCCAGGTACTATGGTAAACAGCTGCTTTGTGCACCAGGATGCCTAATGATGTGAATACCAACTGGCCCCATAATGGTAATAAAGTGATAATAATGATGTAAATAAAAATTACCATTGATTGAGTACTGATTCTGTGCCCTGTATCATGCTAACTGCCCTCTACCCTTTCTCTTATTTAATTC
The DNA here is from genome assembly GCF_041296235.1 of Equus asinus. Classification (NCBI taxonomy): domain Eukaryota; kingdom Metazoa; phylum Chordata; class Mammalia; order Perissodactyla; family Equidae; genus Equus; species Equus asinus. The sequence continues at coordinate 41,776,600 of NC_091804.1, forward strand.
TCACAACAGCACCACGAGATAGTTTTATTAACTCCTTTTACAGAAGGGAGAACTGAGGCCTACAGAGGTTGGGTCACCTGTCCGTGAACACACATCTGTAAGCGGCATCATGATTCTGATTGGTCTGGTTCCAAAGTCCAAGTCAATCCTGAGGTTATACAGCCTCCTCTGGTTGTGGTTGCCCAGTGGAAACTTATTGCCTAGTTAACTGGAAATCTGACTGAATTTCCAAACTTATTCAGCTTACCTAATTTGACAAGAAGCATCAAGACTGGAAAAGCAATTATGTAGAATGATTTGAATCTTAAATGAGTTAATGTATCCAGAGCTCCTATAGCGCCAGACACACAGAGAGCCTTGTGTAGGTGTTATCTATTATTACTCACTAAGATGCTCCGGAGAGAAAGTCTGCCCTTCTTCAGGGCTGATCAAACATTGTGAATAGTAACACCAATTTTCCCCCTGAAAGGCAGCTGAATTCTTGCCTCTTACTGAGTAGTTTTCAATTTCTACTTAAGGAAAAGGATGGTGTTTCCTGGCTTTGTTCTTAGCCTCTTTACAGGAAATGATATTGTTATAGGCAAGGACAAAGGTACAATGTGAAAACATTTAACAAACGCATGGAGTCATCTATTAACGTTGTAGGAGAGCTCTTTAGATTCATATCATTTTTGCTGATCTGGAACCGCAAAGAGATTGGCAACCTCTCTAAGTCCACCCCCTATGAGTCTAGGGTTGAATTTGACCCCAGTTTAACTGAGCTAGCCATGGAAATCAAGGGACAATGACGCTTCTTGAATACCTGCTGTGTGTTTACCAATGTTAACTAAGTTAATCCTTATAATACCGTCCGTTCTACCATAATGCTTCTTTTGAACATAGGAATTTGTTCCAACATGATTGATAACGTGTGAGCATCACGTGGATTTTGCATTTGTGTGTGTTTGACTTCATCTGTGAGAAACACTGGGGGAACACAGAATACTGCACTCGGCTGAACTGAGCCACGCAGAGATACACAGAAGGCAAACACACACACACCTCGAACACCAACTGGCTACCTCAGTTCACCGGGTGTCTTACAAGCCACGCCCATCCATATCCAGCCTGAAGGCTCTCTACTGGCTGTCAGGTGACCTCCTTCCCCTCACCTCACAGTACCTCATAGCTGCAACCTTTTCGAAATGCCCTTCCATAAACCTTTTTCAAGGTAAACTGCCATATTTTTTGTAGTATTTATGTCTTTTTCAACCATTTAACATGTGTAAAGCAGTGCTACCATTTTTATTAGGCTCCTATCTTTTTTTATTACTTACTGACATAAGCATTGTGCTCTCAAGTCCATTTTCCCATAAGCTCTGTGGTTTTCCTTGTGCAATTTGGAATAGCGTGGTACCTTTTAGAAACATACATGCACCTTATAGCAGAGCTGACTTTAAGTATGAATGAAACAATTATTATTGCTTATTCTTTATTCCACAAATAAGAAAATAAGCTCAGAGAAGATGAGTAACTTACCCAAGGTCACCCATCACTGACTCATGTTTGCTAATTCCATCGCCTCCTTCCCCATCACCCCTCCTCCCACTGCTCCTAACACTGTCTAAATAGTTTCCAAGCACGAGGAACTGGACAACTGTTGCAAGCCAACTTCAACATTATGAAAATAAAACTTTTCTAGAAAGATCTTAATTCAAGATGAACCATACAAGTATTTGAATCATCTATGTATTTTTAAAATCAAGTAGATAATCTCCTCTGTACTTACTAAATATGTCCCATCCTGCTCATAGGTTAATAAATTTTTCTCATTTGTGAGAGTTGCTGAATACAGCAAGCGAATTGTTTTACCCAGTAGGTGGTGGAGCAATAATGAAGAAGCCTCGTGATTAAGTAGAGCTGAGCCTCTTATCTCTCTCTCTGAGTGGGAGGCACCATTAGTAGTAAAAGTAATTACCTGTGTAGAACACACTGATTGCATCAAGTACCTACTGTACACCACTAAGACAGTCATCTCAATTTCAGAGCTTAAGAGATCTTCATTTGATGTTAATTTCACATTTTTAGCAACAGGACATTATTTTTGGAAAACACTGTGTTAGCTGGACTAACTGATTTTTGAAACCTCTTAAAGGACTTCCTGTGCCCCAGTTATTGCCTCAGAAGTGGCCTCTCCCAAAAATGGCAGTTGCAAAGAGCACACTGAACAGAGTTGGAAATGATAAGCCATCTAAATGTTAAAGAATCTATTTGGTGAGAGTTGATTTTACGTGGGGGTGAAAACTCGGTGCCTTCGTCTATGAAATCACCAAGTCCATTATGTGAAACTGCTGGGTACTTAAAGCAGTAATTCCTAAGAAATTGTCCATGCCAAATCTTGTTAACTGTTGTATTGGATAGTTTCACTAAACTTTAAATTCTTCTCTGATAGGAATATTAAAAACAGAGTTGCTTGATTGGATTCAGGGAAGACCGGAGATCTGACACTCAGTGGTGGTAAAACAGGGGAAAACCCAGCACAGGGGTTTTAGAGGTCAGAGCGTTCTTTCCATTCTTCCAACAGGGTGGGCAAAATGACCACGACCAGCTCTCTGACCTTCTGTCTGTCAAATGAACAGATCAAACAGCTTCCCCATCTAAGTCCAAATTTCTACATAGGTAGACCCCTGAATTGTTTATGTGTTTGCATTTACAATGAGGAATCTGTGCCATAGCCCTGTAAGAAAGTGAACACTATGCCTTTCTTTATGTTTTCAACTTGCTCTTAAATGTATAGATCATTATTTTCACTTGGGTAGCCCCAAAATGTTACCTTCCCTAGGCAAGTAAATAAAACATTCTTTGTAATCCTGGCACATGTTATCTAGGCTTCTAAGTAGTCTCCATATTAATATGCCTGCAAAAAATTATTTTGAATCCTCATATTTGACTTGATTTGGCCCATCTGACCAAGGCTGGTGGTCTCTTCTCCATAGCCACTTCCTTTTTATCGCCGCATATCACACAGCCAGAAGATGACTATGAGATGTAGTCAGGTTACCTGATGCGAAGAACAAGCAGGACTCAAAGTCAGACAGACCAGGTTCAACTCCTGTGCCTGTCATTGTTACCAGCTGTGAGACGTTAAGCAAAATTATTGAACTGATTAAAGAGGCAGTTTCCCGATCTGGAAATTGGGCACAGCAAGAGAACTTGCTTCATGGGATGGTTATGAAGACTAAAATCAAATGAGATGGTATGGAATTTTGGATTTTTTTTTTAATGAAAAGAATCATAAAAGCCTCCAGTTTTCAGTACTTACCTTTAAGAAGAAGGAATGGGCATTTCTTTGATGGTCTTTTTAAAAAATTTTTTTTACCTTCCTACTTGAATTTTTTTAGCCATAAGTATTTGTCTTTTTTTCTACTTTTGCTTTATCTCAGGTGAAATCATAAGCTTTTTTTATTATTATTTTGTTCTTCAGGCTTCTTTGATTTTAAAAAAACTAATAAAATATTATTAAAAATTAAATAAGATAATATAAGTAAGGTGTTTTTCATACTGCCTGCCACAGAATAAACATGAATCAAATTTATCGGAAGTGATAACCTCACCTCCCTAACTATGAAAATCTTACAACCAGGGAGAGCAAAGAATGGTGGGATATATAGCAATTATTCTAAAGATGTTCATTTCAGTCATTCTGGTTAATTTCAGGCCCTGGAATCAAGAACAAGTGTTTATATATTGGTTAAATTGCTTTATGATGAATTGCAAAGACTCTTAAAATTATTTTTGTGCTGGAATTATATTAAAGAGTGTTTAAAGCAATTTGGACATTAAGTATATTTAGGTTTTTCTTTTCCTTTTCCATGAAGATTTTCACTATTTTGTATTAGTTATGTTGAGAAGCAACCTAAGAATATGTCACTAGCTAAAAACTGAATGGTCCTGTTGTCCACACAGAGAACAAATGACACGTGTGTTGACTAAACTTCTACCTGTTTAGTTAGTAAGGTGCATCCTGACTATAGGTGAGCATTTTTGAGCAAGATTAACTTTAACTTCATGTTTAATTCTTTAAATTTATTGATCCCTTCCTTTGTTCTTATTCATTCATTTCTTTGTTCTCGTTGATTCTTTCCTTCCTCTAAGTATCTAGTAAGCACCTATCCTGCATTTTAAAATTAGAATGCATGCTCAGTTCATACTCTTCTTAAGCAAATACCTTTGACCAAGACTAAAAGTAAGGCTTGAACTAATATTTAGCTTTTTTTTTTTTTCAGAAATTACCAATTTTTTTAGATTGGCACCTGAGCTAACATCTGTTGCTAATCTTCTTTCCTTTTTTTTTCTTCTTCTCCCCAAAGCCCCCCAGTACATAGTTGTATATTCTAGTTGTGAGTGCCTCTGGTTGTGCTATGTTGGACACCGCCTCAGCGTGGCCTGACGAGTAGTGCCATGTCCACGCCCAGGACGGGAACTGGTGAAACCCTGGGCCGCCAAAGTGGAGAGGACAAACTTAACCACTTGGCCCTGGGGCCAGCCCCTATTTAGCTTTTGCTAAAGCAATTTATTCAGAATGTAAACTGCTGACTTTTTCTGCTATAAACACTAATTACTGGAGTTTTAGGCCTAATGAAAGCTGTATCATCCCCGTGGGCCTCAGTATGCTTCCCTCTAACATGGGATAATAATACCTACTTTATCGCATATATGAAGAATTTAGCCCTGTGCTGGGTCACAGTAGGTTTAAGTGGTAACAGTAAATATTTCACCACTAGTTACAACTTTTGCTTGTCGTGGAGAATCTGAATTGTGACCCAGGCTCTCAGTGGAAGTGCGGGGAAATGAATCAAGGAGTGACTGGAGAGTGGTAGCGGCTTGGTTCCTAAAGTAAGATAAAACCTGGGGGTTCAAGGCTATCATTTAGTGAGCACTTACTTTATGTGCTAGACCTCATGTCAAGTAATTTATATAGATTATGTATTAGGTTTATTTTATTATCCCCATTTTATAAATAAGGAAATGAAGGCCCCTGAAAGAGGGCAAGGACTTTGCCCAGGGCAAGGAGCAACCTTCAAAGATTCAAACCGGTGTGGTCCAGAGCTCATGTTCTTAATCTCTATGTCCCTGAAATTCAGGGGCAGAAAGGTTGACTAGCCACAAAGTCATGCACATTATTGAGTTAGGCCTCCTTAAATTCTCCCCAAATTGCCCAAATAATTCTCAGTGTGAGACTGAATCAGCAGGCTGGGGATTCAGGTGCCCCAGCCATAGGCATTGAACCACAAGCCGTCACACCTTCATACCAGGCACAGTTTCATGAGAGCCTCTCAAAGTTCTTCTCTCCAGCTGAAAGGAACCCAACCAGGCTGTCCCCAAACGCCTGTGGTCATTTTGCATGTGGCCTAGGCTTGTGTCTTAGTCAGTTTGAGCTGCTATAGCAAGTAACCACGAAAGGAGTGGCTTATCGACAGCAGACATTATTTTTCACAGTTCTGGAGGCTGCATGCCCGAGATCACGGTGCCAGCAGGGTTGGGTTCTGTTGAGATCCCTCTTCTGGGCTGCAGAAGGCTATCTTCCCCTTATACGGTCACGTGGCGGAAAGGGGTGAGCTAGCCTCCCTCTACGGCCTCTTCTTGTGAAGGCACTAATCCTGTCATGAGGGCTCCACCCTCAGAACTTAATCTGCTCCCCAAAACCCTCCCTACCTCCAAATATCATCCTACTGGGGATTCGATTTCAACATAGCAATTTTAGGGGACACACTGAGTCCATGACACTTGGTCTCCAGCTAGTCCTTGTCCCTACTTCTCAGTCCAGGATCAATATCCTTGCAGGAGATCATGTCTTCTAGTCTCTTGGTATCTCTGTAGCGGTCGGTATCTCTATAGCGGTGGGTTCGGCTGCTATGACCCTAATTCATAATGTGCTTTGGTTTTTTGGATCATAAAGAAGAGTAGCCCACTTCAAAGGAATGTGAGCAATAACAACTTACAAATGATAATAGGAAGGTATGGGGAGCAAGCTTAGCCCAGGGAACTGAGGGCAAATTGAACTGGGCATCATGGTGGGTAGAACCCAGGGAACGTCCATGGGCCTCGCCTTTGTAGATATCCAGTTCCTTCCCTCAGGCTTCCCTTCTCTCAAGGTCTCTATCTCTCCATTCAAATTCCTGGACCTCTCCTTATAAAGGTTTGGTGCTCTCTGGGTAGTCTACTCTCAGTCCAGTTGTTTATGGTTAATGTGGAGTCTGTTAGGCCTTAGAAGGGGTGGTTCTTGGACAAGTAAAGCATGGCCTGAATAGATTATCTTCCAATGTGTCCAACGTATTGGTCCTTTGTGATTGTTGGAGGAATTTCCCATCAGGAAGAAAGTATTATAGGGTAAATAACGAACTGCCCAGCCCATCAAGTATGAGTCTGCAACAGCTCTGTTCATCCAAGCAATTATTTATGGGCAGTCCTTGTCTTGCACGGTACTACGTTAACCGAAATTTGTGTGTGTTCACCAAAACTCGTGTGTTGAAAATGTCCTCACTTTGCACAGTTCTGTGGTCATGAGATGCCATGCAAAGTGAGGGGTCCTTGTGTTTAGTACCTACTTTATGCCAGTCCTTCTTCCAGGAGCTGAGGATGTAGCAGTGAGCCAAATGATCAAATATTCCTGCCTAAGAATATTCACTTCAAGTAGGGGAGAAAGGAAATAAAAATAAACACGTAAGATATATAGTGTGTTAGGTGGTGAATGCTGAAAACACAAAGCAAGGAGTTGGTAGAGGAAGAGTCAAGGGTCAGGGTGGAGAGTCAATGTTAGATAGGATGCCCGGGGAAGGCTCTGCTGAGAAAGAGGCCTATGAGTACACACAGAGGAAGTGAGGCAGCAAGCCATGTGGATATCTGGAGGGAGAGGATTCAGGAGATCAGACTCTCTCATGGGCTAAACCTCATGTCCTTTTCTGAGAAATAGCTTTGCGTGAATGGAGAGAACTGAGCTCAACTGGAAAAGGGAAATGCTTTTGTCCAGGATCAGATGCTCTTCCAAGTAAATGAGTGGCGACTCTAAGGGATATTTCTAGGAGAATCCTCAGGACGAAACCTGCACATGTCCTATTTGAGTGTAGAGTTTTCCAAACACAGACAATTGCTTACAAAGTCGATGAGCTCACACGAGTCCCTGGGCGGTTTCTACAGCCATTTATGAATTACACATATTGGATCCTTGACCCAAATTATTGATGTTTTAGTTCTGACCTTTGACTCCCTAAAACTTAGACTTCTTGATGGAGGCCCTCAGGCTCCAGCCATTGACACACTTTTTAAAGATCATAGGTTGAAGTTTTAATTACATTGTGGGTACCCCTCCCTCTGCTGAATGTACAGCCTAATTCATAATGTGCTTCTGACTTGTGTCTCTTATGAAAGAAGGTTCCGGAACTGAGACTCGCAAGGACTTACAGCTCTCAATAAAACTCTTAGAAGGGACTTTCTCTTTTTGTTTTCTTATGTGTATTTTAACAGTTTCTTCCGGCTATTTAGAGAAAAAAGTGGTAGGTCTGTTGATGTGACAATTGGCAGGGACCTAAATGACTGTAACACATTGTCATAGGATTGGCTGCCTACCCCCATCTCTTCTGGCTAGATTTACCTGAGGACAGGTAAATCCCTTTGGCATTTGGCTTGGCCAAAGTCTTCGTATCTGCCATTTTGATAATAGGCCATCTCAGTAATTTTTGGACTAAAGCTCCAGGAAAAGGAACAAAATACTTTTCTCCTCCAGTCCTTTCTCAAGCTCTTCCCTCTGTCTGGCATTACCTTTTAAAATTCACTTAGACTCCATCCCCTCTGGGAACCATTCCATGGCCCCATCTCATCCAGCTGAATCGGCTTCCTCCTCTTTTGTCTCACAACATCCTGGGCATGTTTCTGCGCTAGGTCTCATCCCTGTTGCTACAATCCCTTTATTTTCTTATCTGTTTCCTACTGAACAGTGAGCTTCTTGAGGGCAGGCACTGAGACTTACTTCATTTTTATTTTTATTTTTTTGAGGAAGACTGGCCCTGAGCTAACATCTCTGCCCATCTTCCTCTATTTTATATTTCATATTCCACATATTTCATATTTTACACAGCATGGCTTGATGAATGATGTGTAGGTCCATACCTGGGATCCGACCTGGCAAACCCCAGGCTGCAGAAGCAGAGTGTGTGAACTTAACCGGTACACCACTGGGCCAGCCCTCCAGGACTTATTTTGGTTCATTTAAATAGTTTTTATTGGGAGCTTAGGATGTGCCAGGCACTGGATTAGACTCTGGGAATTAAAAAGTGAGCAGGACAAACACAGTTCTGTCCTCCTGGAGTTTCAGTCTACTGAGAGTGGACAGATAGTAAGGAAATCATAAAAGCAGGAAATTTCAATGATTGTTGAGCTCTATGAAGGAAAACTTCAAGGACCCCAATTGTTTCTGTCTTCAGAGCACTAGCAAAGAATTGGCATTGAATGAATGTTTGATTTGAAATGAATTGAGGATACCAACTTTAACCCTTTATCCCACTGGTGTTAATGCTCCAGAGGTTTTGTTTTGTGTTGTTTTTTTGGTGAGGAAGATTGTCCCTGAGCTAACATCTATTGCCAATATTCCTCTATTTTGTATGTGGGATGCTGCCACAATATGGCTTGATGAGTGATGTGTCAGTCTGTGGCCGGGATTGGAACCTGCAAACTCTGGGCCACCGAAACAGAATGTACGAACTTAACCACTATGCCACTGCGCTGGCCTCAAACTTTCCAGAGTTTTCAAATATCAAGTTGTAGGTGCTTTTGTTCTGCTGAATTGACAACTTTGTCCCCAAAATGCAGAAATGAATAACTAAATAAAATTTTTTAAAAGATTTCTATCTAAATGGAGATTTTACTCCTTTCAGAAACCTTTAAAACCTTCCCTTTGCCCCATGTGAATTCCACTATGGATTGAGGTATGGAATTTTTTCAATGTCTGATTTATGCCCGGCAGCAAGTTAGGTTCCGTAATTAATTGAAGACCCTGTCTTAGGAAGAGAGTGTTCTGGAATTTCCAAGGCCTGTGGATTCCATCCAGGATACCACACAGCAATTCAGGGACGCCCCCACTGCTACTCACCAAGATCAGAGTTTACAGCTCTGTTTGTGAAATGTTGCTATTGAGCACCCAGGTTTATTGGGAGCTCTGAGTTCCAAGGACAGCAATCAGGTTGTTCTGCGTTCTTCGCCTGGCTAGGGAGGGGCGTGCTGAGGCTGCACATCGTAGCAACAGCTCTCGACTGCCAGCCAGAGCAGTGTGAAGCTTGCTGTGACTCCTCTCCGCCTCCTCCCTCTCGCCCCTGGCACTCTGCAATCCACACTACTCCTCGGTGATACCTTTTTAAATCTCCCCATTATGTTCAACAGCATGTCAGCGGAGAGTTCAGGCTTACAAAATCATGTCCAATGGGCCAAAGTGTCTAAAATAAATGTTAGCTCATAAAACATACGTGGCACCTCTATGGGGCCCAAGCAAAGCCCACATGGAGAAAAAAAATATTAAGTGAGCTGGTTTAACCCAGCAGTGACAGGTATAGGAATAGGATTTTTTTTTTTAACTGAGTTCTTTCAACTTTCAGGCAGGCAAATTAGTTGAAAAGGAAATATACGTTTGGCTCCATAGTGGAAAGTGATGAATCTGGATTTTTCCAGGGCTTGGAAAGCCAGTTTTCATAAATCCGTTCATTTACTCAACAAACTCTTATGGAACATGTGGTATGTGCCAGGCACTGTGCTTGGCACTGCGGATAACATTTTTTTGACATTTTAAGTATAAGCTCCATTTTAAATTTAAAGAAACATTGAAAATAAACATTTTTAATAAGTCATATCCAATTCCTGAAATATAACTTGAGGATGTTAAACATTAATTCTTAATTCAAAATAATGACATTCATAGAGTACATCCTGATGTTGGCCGAGATGAGGTTTACTTAAGTCTAATATTTTATATAAGCTTGACCCTTAATACTTCCTAAAATTCAATGATTATGATTCAACATTATAATATTGAGCAAGTCTTCTATGTAATACCCCAGATAACTTATTCAAATACAAAACATTTATACCAGCAAGGAAATTATGAAAACATACATAAATTATACTGAAGGGCTTGATGAAAAGGCTGACTATATACAAACAGATGCATTTCACCTTAGAAAGCACACATGCACGCAAAAACAATCAAATATAGACACCATTACGTTCTCCTATTGTATGTTACATAGCAAACTGCAGCTTTATAAATGTCATTCTATTATGTACGAACTGAAAAAAATACATTAAAATAAGTGTCCTTGAAGACAAGGGGGAGTGGAATGTGCCTGTGTTAAGGGACTAAGAAAAGCTCTGCCCTTGAGGAAGCCACGGCCCAGTAGGGGAAACTGACATGAACCATGTAAGCAAAAAAATGCGATTTTCAGGCAGAGATAAAAGCTATGAAGATAAAGCGCCAGATGATAGGATGGAGGGCTACCTGAGAACTCTCTGGTGAGGAGACAGGGGTGCGGTGTTCAAAGCCAGATACAGAATAGGGAGACCCTTCCATTGCCTTTAAGCAGCGGAGTGCAGTCGTGAGCCTTGACCTGGGCTGGCCTGGAGGGCACCTCTGCGAGACCGAGGCACGCCACTTCCCCACCTGCCAAAATAACTGAAAGCAGCTTGCCTCCAAGGGAGTCCGAGCCCGCAAGCACAGGTGCACTTCGGGCGGCTTCCTCAGCATCTTAAGATAACTTGTGGCAATTATTTTGCCTTGGATTTGCAGAATAAACAAAGGCTTTGTCGAGCCTCTGGTCTGAAGTAATAAGTCGCTAATGCTGTGTTTGCACGTTCCTCAACTGCCACGCAGTGTGGACCCCTCTGCAGCTTCACTCTCCTTTTTGTTTGCTGGTTTGTTTTAAACATGTCATGTTTTCATATAACAAAACACACATACACACTTGATATCATTTAATATTTAATTCAAATAAAATGCTTCCCATATTGAATAAAATGTTTACATGTACAGTTTTCTTGTATTCCCTTAGGAGAGTATTTTGGAAGATCTGTGAATCCCTGAGAGTCCACATTGGCATTTTAAATGGTACACAGATAAACTTGTTCACAATTTAGTTGTAATGTGTTTATTTTAATGTGTAATATTCATATAAAATGAGGACCAAATCAAACCGAAAATTTTGTAGCTATTATCACTAGATTTTCACTGTCAAATCTGATATAAAAATGTACTGTTCAGATACGTTTATTTAAGAAGTGAGTTTGCTTAAAGAAAGGATAATCGTATGGGAGGTACTCATATAATGGCAGCATTGACGAGGGAAGTACGGATATGCTGAGCTTTGCAAGACATGGTCCCCTAAAAGGAATTGTGTCATCACCAGGCATGTCTCTTAAATTTGTATCTTCCTCTCAATTTTCATCTGATGTAGAATGCCTGTCAAGCTGAGAGGAAAGCCACAGATTCAAGTTGCTTTCTTCCAAAGGTGGTTTAAGCCATCTTTAAATTTGCCTACTACTTCAATCATCCATTTATATTCTGATTCTTCTCATTAAATTTTGCCACCTGATTATCTTTTAGGTACAAAGCACTCACATTCATTAGGAGATTCATCCATTCCTTTAACTTAGATTTTTGGAGAAGCAAAAACATCACAACTCCCTTTGCAGGAGAAGATGAGGCCCTCTTGATGTAAACACAACAGTTCTACCTAGTGTGGATAGAGCACTTCGGGACAGTGTGGCTCAGATGTTTAGAGAGGATGCTAAAAACTGATGCTTCTGTTGGTTCACCTTGGGATGGCCTCTTGACGTCAATTTGAATTCTATACAGACGACTTGAGTAGAGTTAGAAGCCAACCCAGTGACAGTTCTGTGGTGGCACATCCATTTTGGTGATATGTAAACTGAGTCAAGTAAGTGTGAGCTGAAGCTTCCACCAGAATTCAAAGCCAGAATTCACTCTCTACCTTAGCCCTAGCTACCAGATGGCATTTCATCAGTCAACTTGAGTCTTCTTGTTTTGGTTGTTGATTCTGATCTGTTGGACAAAGGAAGTGTGTGGGTTGCTAGTCTATTTTTCCCTGGAGACAGCCTAACAAACAAGGCATTACCTGGGGGATAAATGTTAGCTGGGGGAAGAAGGAAATTATATTCCCTTGTGAGATTGCTGACTATCACATGCTATGTCATTAGTTCCTTCTGAAACACTTCTTGGAAACCTTTCTCTGCCAGTTGTATTCGTATATTGCTATATCTTTTTAAAAATCATTTTTAAGTCCTAAGTAAAAATCGGATAAAATACTGCATGAGAACAGAGTGGGAAAAGGATCTGAGAAGCAGTGGTAAGAATGACATTCTGGGACAATGAAACTGATGATAAAGTTTCTTAGTCATATCGTGTTCATTTTGAACATTCTCCTGGCAAGAGAGAACTTCATGTCCACATAGCATAGAACAGTGCTTGGCAGACTTTTTCTGTAGAGAGCCAGCCAGTATAGATGTTTGGCTTTGCAGGTTATATGGTCTCTGTAGCAATTACTCAGCTGAAAAGCAGCTATAGACTGTGTAAACAAATGGCGGTGGCTATTTTCCAATAAAACTTTATTTACAAAACAGGTAGTGGGCCAGATTGGCCCTTTTGGGCTGTAGTTTGCCAACCCCTGAAATAGATGACAAGAGTTTGACCCTTGGAATCATACAGACTTGGGCCACATCTTGGCTCTGATGCTCTCTAGCCCTGAAAACCTGGCCATCTTAATATACCTCTCAGGTCATCAGTTTTGAGTTTTGTAAAATGCAAATAATTATATAGCCCCTCCAGTAGGTTATTGGGAGCATCTACTGAGTAATGCTCAAAGTGACTTAGCACAGATCTGACACAATAAATTCTCACCCAATGTTAGATGCTATTGTTGCAGTATTGCTGGGTTAAAATCCCTTGACGTTTATTCCCCCGCCAGGCCGTTGCCCACGGAGAAGTAAGAGTAACTTTACCATGGAAATTGGCTCGAGTTTCTCTTCTGCTTAAAGGCTTTCCGTGGTTTCCCATGACTTTCCCCATGGCCTGATCCAGCCCATGCTTACTTTTCCAACGTGCTGGGTACTGCTCTCCCCCACTCTCCCTGGGTGGGCTGCAGTCACACTGAAGCAGTGCATGGAGCTCTTTTATGCCTCAGGACATTTATACACCCTTTCCCTCTTTTCCAGAAAGCTATTCCCCCAGCTTTTCTCAAGGCTGGTTTCTTCTCATCCTTTGGTGTTTGCTTATATACTACTTCCCCAGAAAAGCCTTCATTATTCTCCTGCCACTATTTCCTTCATGACTCTTAGCAGACATCGTTAGGGATGGACTACACCATCTTACGCACAATTGAAATCACGGTGTTTTGTACGGTGTTCTGGCACATACAGACTCTCAAAAAACACATGCTAAAGAAAAGAAAAAAATGAATCAACAATTTATTATTACTATCATTATCATTATCATGAATAATACTGAAAGTATAGGACCCAATATAGATTTCACCCATCTTCAAACTGCTTCAGAATTTTTACCCTATCTATGAACCACTTGGATTATATTTTTAAATTTTTTACTTCTCTTCTTTTTTACTTAGTTTCCTATTAAGCCGAGGATTAACAAACTACAGCCCTCCAGCTGAATTTGGCCCTCCACCTGTTTTTGTAAATAAAGTTTTATTGAAACACAGCCACACCCATTTGTTACTATATGGTCCATGAATGCTTTCACTCTACAACAACAGAGTTGAGTAGTTGAGTAGAGACTGTCTGGCCCACAAATCTGAAAATATTTACTATCTGGTCCTTTACAGAAGACATTTGCTGACCCCTGTCCTTAGCAATAAATGCCACTAAATTCTGTGTTTGATATGCTAGTTATGTTTTTATTTCCTTTCTCATTAAAAACAATCTCATGACTATTAAGATTTTTAAAATATTTGCTCAAGGACTCCCTAAAAGCATCTTGCTTGCCACTTCTGGTAGATGAGCCATACTTTGGGAATCATTACCATGATAGCCCTTGAATGACAGCCACCAGACTCTGCATCTGGGTGAAAGTCCAATATGTGGGTGCTGGACTTGGTGCAGGTTAGAACATTTTTCTCCCCAGAATATCCTGTAGACAACTCCAGATGCAATTCACAAATTGATCCAGGAGTAAATTCGTGGGCTTTTCCCCCCACAGTGCTGTGCATCTGCCTGGCATTGTCTTGCTAACTTTGCACACAAGTCGGCTGAGAGGCTGACATGAACATCTGCATCATGGATGTCATTATAACAGGCATCAAAAATGCTACTGCTCTCCCAGAACACCTAGACTCTTGACAAGATAGATGAAACCCACAGCTCTCTGTAACTGACTTCCAAAAATCAGGGCTGCCAGCTTTTTCTCCTGTTAGGAATAGCCTGTGGCTGTTCTGTTAGATAGCCCTTTGTCAGATTTACATATCGCGTTATGAAATCTCTTGTAGAGAATGATGCAAAGGAATCTGCAGATATCTTTTTATTTTTGCTTTTCAGTGAAAGTCATTTGTGCTGTCCTTACCTCAGACCTCTTCTGGTTGCAGGAGGCAGAAAATGCAACCCAAAATGGCTTAAATAATTAGACCGTTTACTGGCTTGTATAAATCAAAAAAAAGTTCAGGATAACTGGCTTCAGGTATTGCTAGTTCAAGGCCTCAAAGTGTATCACAAAGGCTTGGTTTCTCTCTCTGTATTTCTCTGGTGCACTTCTGCCATGTTGGCTCCATCTTGAGGCGGTCTCTCACCTGATGATGACCAGATGGTCATCAGCAGCCTCAGCTTCATATCCTTCCAGGAGTAAGTCTAGACTCAATGATCTGGCCTCTCTCTCAGAAGCTCCAGTCACCATCTCATGACATCTGATTGACTGTGCTGGTGTCAGGCCCAACCAACCACTTTTTCCAGATAAATTGAGTGCTCTGATGAGTCAAGTTTAGAACATACCATCCCTGGAGCTGGAGGGGAGCTAGCCAGCTCCTCCAGAATTACGTGGGCTCTGAGTGGCAAACTCAAAACGAGATCAGAAGCTGTTATCAGAAGCAGAGTGAATAGATGTCAGGGCAAAGCAACAACAACCACAGATTTCCACTCTATAAAAAGCAGGCTTGCTCTCCAAAGGCCTGATTTTCCACTTTGTTTCTACACAGGTTTCTCAACCTTGGCACTGTCAACATTTGGGGCCCACTGACTTTGTTGTGGGGCTGCCCTGTGCACTGTAAGATCTGTAGCTGCATCCTTGGTCTCTACCCACTAGACACCAGTAGTGTCTCCCTTCCCTTCCACCCCAAGTAGTGACCAAAAATGTCCCATGGGAGCCAAAATCACCCTGGTTGAGAACCAGTGCGTACTGATTACGGTTTGAGAGCGGTGATCAGAGTGTTACCACGTCAGTTACCAGGGAAGGATCAGAAAAGGACAAAGAGCAGTTCTAGGGCTGTGGTTGACAGCCATCCAGCAGAGGATTCGAAGTCTTCATTTTCTCGTACCTTCTCCAAGGGGACATGTGGAAGATCTTCAGACCCGGAGTGGCCGAGCCAAACCTATCAGCAGAAGCAAAATCAGGCAGCCTGGGCTAGTGTTTAAGAGCCCTGGGCTCAGAAAGTTCCCGGTTTGAATGCCAGTTTTGCCACATTCTTGGTCTATGACCTTGAGCAAGTTACTTAACATCTCAGACTCTGGGTTTTCCTTCCCCGTGTAAAATAAAGGCAATTTGGAAGTTAATGTGAGATTTAAATGATAATGAATGGCAACTAATTAGCAAAGAGCGAGGCGTGAGATGATCACTCAATAAATAGGAGCTCTAATTGTTTGTATCGTCATGATCACAAGCGTCAGCAGCATCATTTAAGCCAGGTTTCCTAACCTCGACACTATGACATTGGGAACCATGTATTCTCTCTTATGGGGGCCCGTCCTGTGCAGTGTAGGACGAGGAGTCGTA
Organism: Equus asinus; assembly: GCF_041296235.1. Lineage (NCBI taxonomy): Eukaryota > Metazoa > Chordata > Mammalia > Perissodactyla > Equidae > Equus > Equus asinus. Next base: position 41,792,627 of record NC_091804.1, read on the forward strand.
TTCCAAGCCTCAACACACCAGGTGCGAGCAGCACCTCCCAGTTGTGTCAATTAAAAATGCTCCCAGACATTGCCAAAACTGCCCCTGGTGGAGAACCATTGATTTAAACCCATGTGGGGAGACTAATAATTCTCTTCTATATTTTATTCCCAAAGACTGGCCCCATAATTTTCCCAATAAAAATAAAGGGGTGCTGCCCAACCTATCCAGAAAAATGTTTCAGGTGCCTGAACGCAGACTGTTACTAACAACTCCGATTTCCTGAGCAAGCAGAGAGCGGGAGAGCATCTCCGTCTCCTCTGGCCTTTATCTCTCAGCCCAAAAATGCTGCCTCAAGACTCCCAGATCACACTTGTTCTATTTCTAGCTTCAATCTGGCCCAAGGGATCCATGCAGTGTGTCCAGCTAGTTGCTTAAAATGTGTCCTAATGTCTGGCTACCAGATGGAAAATCATTGCTCTAAAGTTTGGCCTGCATGTTGTAAAGAAAATGCTTGTTAGATTTAATGAAAAACATAGGCCAGACCATGACTAAGGTAGCTTTTTAGACGCACATGCGCGGACGTGCAGAAATACGATACTGCTGCTGATGGGGACGTATATAAAGAGAATCCTTCATTTTCCCGTGTTTGTTTGACACTGATGTTCCTTAGAATTAGTGTGAAGCTGAGTCAGATTTAGAGTCTGGTGAACTTGGCTTCCAGCATCTTCCATTCCAACCCAGCAGAGCATTGTGGTTAAGAGCATAGAATTTAGAGTGAGACAAACTTAAATAGCCACTTACTATATGTGCCTGGCGCATAGTCGATGCTTAGTAAATATTGGTTGACTCTTGCACATTGCTCAGACTCGGCTCACTCATCTGCAAAATATAGGGAAATCTACATCTTAGGTAGTAAATTAGATAATCTATGTAAAACTTTTAGCACATAAGAAACACTCAAAACAATATAGTTGCCATATGTAACAAATTTACGGGATTCCAAACCATTTCATTCATTCCTCATTCATTCCCCTAATATTTATTTAGTGCTTGCTGTGTGCACTGTGTTAGTGATGAGGAATACAAAACTAAAGAAAGCCGAGATGAGCAGCTACACACCTTTTTGAAGTTAATAAAATTGTAAATGTGTAATGTGTAGTAAAGAAAGTTCTTTTTATCCCATTTGATGCCGACATGTGACAGACCTCCACAGAAGTGAATTGTCTCCAATTATTTAACCTCCTCCAAAATTAGGTAGAAATTCCAGGGAGAATTTTCTCCTCAGTTCCTGCCACATCTCCACAGCGTTCAATAATATTTTTTAATTTCCAAAAAGAAGTGAAGTTTCCAGGCAAGGCACTGACAAGTAAGTTTAACAGAATTTATTGCGGGCTTATTCCTGATCTATCCCAAGAGTCTCTTGATTTATTTAGTTTATCCTATAGCATAAGAACATGGGTTAGATATACGAGGAATGCAGTTCTGAGGCCAGGGTTGTGGTTTTTCTGTGTCCTTGGATGGCTAAAATTCCCTCTCTGGGCATATTTACTTACTGTTATGTCTTAGCATGATTTAACTGCCAGAGAGTCTGTGCCTGTGTGCTTGGGCCACCTCCAATGCCATCTTGTGGTAGAACAAATAATTCTAGTCTGGGGGTAAATGGATGACAGCCCCCTCCCCAACGAGTCTGAGAAGTAACGAAATGATGCCTTTTGACTAAGCCCCAGTGGGCGGAGGGAGGCCTCTTAGGCAGCAGGCAAGCCCTGGAGTGAGGGCAAGGTGTGATGGAGCCAGCCACAAGTCTTTCACAGGTCCTGGACTTGAATGTCCCAACTCCCAATTTAATAATAAAAGTCATAATCATTATTATCAGCATCCAACATTTATGGAGAGACTTTTGCAATTCTCTCATCTGAGAATAGCCTTCCACCCGCTTCCTTGTTCCAATAGCTACATACTCTCCAAGTTCTAGCTTCGACTTGACCTCCAGCAGGACGCCTTCCCTAATCTTTCGCATCTGAAATGAAAATTGTCCCCCTTCACTTGCTATCACAACTGTGTGTTTTATTTTCTTCATAGTACTTATTAGTACCTGAAAATATCATTTTGTATTTTTTTATTCCGTTGTTCACCTATTTATTGTCATTTCCCCCGACTAGTCGGTAAAGGTCATGATAGCTAGGATCTGTCTGCAAGAAGAGTGAAGGGCACATAGAAGGACTCCACTCAGCACCTGCCAAGGGAACGAGCCCTCAGTGCCTGGCACTGGGCTAAGGCGCTGCTGAGTGCTGGCTTCTGGAAATTCAGCAATTAAGATCCAGCCCACAACTGCTGTTGGAAGTATACGTTATTATTAACCCTGGAGACTCACGGAGATTAAGCAAGTTGTTTGAGATCCCACAGATAGTAAAAGACGGAGCCCCGATATGCCCTCTGCCCCGGCACCAGCCCTCTTAATCCCTTTGCAAACTGTCTCAAATGTAGCCCTCCTTCATATCTACAGAAGGAAGCTCCTCCGCATTCCTGTTTTCCAGGTCACTGCCCAGGTCCTGACCCACCTGTCTGGTTTTGCAAAAGTCTAAATCCCTTGTTGGTTGGGACTTTCTTTCCCCACTGGCATTCCGGGCTCACATTGCACTAAATGGTTAAAAAAAAAAGACGGTACATGTCATTAAACTCTTCAATAATGGAGTCGCTTTCATATTGGGAAATTCTCCCACAGGATAATGCTTTTTGGCACACTCCTGTTGTAGCAGGAAGCCTGCAGTGCAGAAGGTATGCGAAGAGAGAGAGCGAGGGGGGTGTCTGTTTGCCTTCAGTTTCTCTGACAGCCAGGATCCGTGGTTTGTTTGTGTCAACGTTCCCGAAGATGGTAACCATGATTTCACAGAAGGGTCGGAGCCCATCAAACCTTCTTTGCCTGCTCAGGACCCCACGCCCAACCCTTCTCTCCTGTCCCTTCTAAATTAAATCACATTCCACTGCCTTTTGTTGTATAACCTCTGGACAAAGTACTCTTCCAAGCACACCTTGCTTAAGGCAAAGTAATTGGAACAGAGTGCTACTGGCCAAGAGCCACCGACTAATTGCTTTATGCCAACTCCCCTCACCGGAGGCACACCCAGCCTTGACAAATCCGTGGCTGTTTCCCAATTTTTTGGGCTTTTCAAAACAATTGGCACAATATTAATTGGGGGTGGGGGGCACAGCATGGTAGTGGGGAGGAATGAATACCCTATAGCCATTGGCGCCTTTTACTTGGTCTATTTAATCTCCTGTGATTTTGATCATGGATATCTGGTTTTTTAATTTCCTGTAATCCAGCAAGGAATGTTGTTCTCTTCCTTAAGGACATCTGTGGTCTCTGCTTTTTCGTGTTCCAAAAATCCTGACAGAGATGTTTTGTCAATGACTGGGTATTTCACTAGAAATCCAAAGATTCCTATTAACTTGAATTATTTTCATAGCTCTGATCAACTTTTAGGTTAATAATTCATGATATTTAATAACCTGTTCGGATCATCACCAAAATTATTGATTTAATAATATTTGGTCATTAATAATGAAAAGGAAGGGGGGGATGATTTTTCTTATCACTTACATCAATTTATTCCTTATTGCCTTGCAAATCTCAGGGAGAGCCAATAATCTTAAGGACTTTTAATATCCCATCATTCTTCTGGGTAGAAACCAGGAAAATGTTCTGCATTTTAAAATATCCGTATTCTTGAGGTTCAAAGAGTATAATTAAGGCGAATCTTTAACGTAATCCAAACTCCATCCATTCTTGATTTTAAAACTTTATATTATAGTTTGTAGACACCGTAGCTTCCCATCCCCTAGAGGTTTCAGAGCCTGATCCAACTCACTTTCTTCCTCTTTTTTATTATTTTCTCTCGAATCATATTGTAATCACCTCTTTTGTGTCTTTTGCTAATTTACTTTGTAATTCAATACAAGGATTGAGCTGAAAAATTCATCATCAATTTGTTTTGGCAACGTGGAGTTTCAAATAGTTTTCCATTGAATTTCCTTAGAGGGTCATATTCATGATGAGGTTCAAGCATTTCGTCTTACATGAAAAAAGAAGTAAGAGTCAAATGTATGAACCAGATATGTGAATATTGATTACTATTTTGAAGTTATTACATTGTATTTTCAGTTTTAAAATAAGCTCTTTTATTAGAGGTTATTAGAAAGTTGCCCTCGTTGTTGGACTATCCCCATGAAGGCATCTTTTTGCAATAATAAATAACTAAATCTTTTGGCTGGTTTCCAAGATGAACCTACTTTATCCCAAATTCTATTCAATACCTAATGGTGTTATGGCGAGTTTCCAGAACCTAACCTTCCAGGCAATGAGAAATTTCCCTCTAGAATTGCTTTTTGATGGGAACTGATTTCCTATATTAGATAAATAATGGACAATGCGTGTGCAGCTATAATTCAAGAAACATCATCAGAATTCCCCTACCTGAGGCTCTGTCTGCACTATGCCAAACATCTGCATGAGGAGTGACTCAAGGTGGGGGGACAGTGATTTTGACAAAGCATCTATATATTTGGAAACATTCAGACAATTAACTCTATTTTTCACTTTTTGTCATGGAGACCCAAGTTGAGTTTTAAAAAAAGAAAGAAAAGGAAGGAAGGGAGGGAAGAAGGAAGGAAGGAAGAAGGAGAAAAGGAAAGAAATTCCTATAATAAAACCTTGACTAGTGAAGGATACAGTTGACAGATGGGAGAAATAGCCTGTGTAAACTTGAAGGATGTCTGCCACTTTCTTAACTGAAAACATGTTTTGGGGGTCTGCACTAGGGTTTCTGAATCCTGGTGTAACACAAATACTTCGTAAGTGACGCCCCCTCATGTAAATGTAAAAAAATAATGATGTTAGAACGAAGAATACCTCTTGGGTTTTGAGTTGAGTAGCTCATGTATTTTAGGATAGACCATTGTTTTTCAAATTATGGATCAAGACACATTAGTGCAATCAATTTTGTGGGTTATGATTAGCATTTCAAAAACTAGAATAGAATATATCTGAGTACCTTGCACTTGTAGCAAAGGAACTAAGATTTTAAGTGCTTGTCTTTTTATACATATAAACACAAGTGTACTGGTTCATAATATCAAATGTGTTTCTTACTATAGGTCAAGTACAAACATTCAAAGCCCCCGTGTCGCAGGTCCAATTTCCTACATATAAGAATAGAAAGAAGTAACCCAACAAAAAAGTTGTTATGCAAGAATTTACCTCCTGAGAATATTGAAAAATGTAATTCTTTTGTTGGTTTGATTTGCCCGGGTCTCTGCAAAACAGTGTCTTTCTCTACCTCTCTTTTTTTCTCAGTAGCTCAGCAGATGGCACAGTTACCAGGGGTTTCTCATTAAGAAACCTCTGATCGGATGTTCAAGGGAGAGTTCATAGAGGGCCCTTTCACAAAATTAAAATATGCCAAGTGCCTAATAGATATTCATACATTTAGGACAGACATAATGTCATACAGAAGCCAAGAAACTGTTTTGTGGAAAGCGTTTTGTCCAATTTCTACAAAAAGCACAGAGATTCAGCCTGGTTTTGAAACAGGGATGGAAGGGTAGAATAAATTAAGTTACTAGCACAGCTAATAACTTAGTTAAAAATCATCTCACACCTTCATTCTGCTGCCAATGATTCCAGGCGCGCAGGCAGATTGACCTGGCCTCCAGGAGCTGCGATGAAGACTTGTGCCTTACCCCTTCAGAGCCAGACTCAGTATTTGCTGTTTATATGAAGCTAGAGGCTCTCAGTACCATGGCCTTTCAGGTTCAGATTTTGATGTTCCATGATGAATCCAGCTCTTGCCACCTGGATTTTAATATTCATTGTTAACTTGAGGAGCTGACATGGATGGGACAAGATTTCATTATGAGCCTCTTTGAACTTACACCAGTTATAGGAGTGGAGAAATAGATTTCACCCAAGAACATTTTTAATGTTATGTCAGAGCCCAATTGATCTGATGGACTTTTAATGACTTCACTGATAATAAGGGAGATCATGACTTAGACCTGCTTCAGCCAGTGTGGAAAGGTTGATGGCAATTTGCATGGTCTGATGAGATCTGAAGTGGAAGGAAATGGACTTCTGAGTTCAAAGAGATTGCACCCTACAGAGGTGCCATCATCCGCAGGCTGTTGGGTGTGTTGACCATTGGGCACACATGCTATTAATCCTGCATATCTCCAGTCATCTGAACACGTCTGCAAAAGTTGTAACCCATCAGGAAAGCAGTCAAGCAGGGGGCTGGACTCACACTCGGATGCTAGAAGACCTGAAGAACAGTGAATATTAGAAGGGTGGGGAAAGAGAGGAGGAAAGTTTCCCCACTGTTACAGACCACTTAGGCTGCTAAGAGCTCTCCATGCCATCCTCAGAAAGTACTTTCCACTTGCATATTAAGCAAATAGGAGGTTTAGCAGGACGTTATCACCTGGAGTGCCCAGTAATGAGTAACTGAGTAGGGGAAGGGGCTGGGCATTTCTGATTAATATTTACCAAAGTCTTTGTGTGTTTTTTCTCAAATGTTAACAATGCGGCAGACCGAGTTGAACAAAAAGGACACTGTGGATTGAAGTATGGTATTGTGCCCATCCGATGCTGCCTCCTCTCTGCTTGGCTTATGATAAATACCATTCTTTAATAGCAGACTGGTGTTCGTGAAGAACTTATTACGGAGGCTAAGAGGAAGCCAAGAATGAAGGAATGCCCGACTGGCAGCGATCAATCACTTCCTTTTAAAGATGAACGGGTCCTTCTTTTTTAAAGTAACAGTTCATACAAAGGTCTCAGACATAAATATGCAAAGCATCAGAGCAATTGCGGTTGCCTGGTCTTGTTAGCATTTCTCTGCATGTTTGGGGAGAAGATGAATCCCACCCTTGCCAGCAGAGGTTCCTTCGAGGAGAATGAAGCCAGGCTCTTCTCCAGGGAAGGGTTCCCATTCAGCAAAGGTTAATTATTGGCATCAGCAGAATAATAATATCCTAACGCAAAAGGACAAAGTCACATTTAGTTAAAGATTTCTACATTTGAAGATACAATATTCAAAGTAGAGTCGCTCCAGGAGGAGCTAGTTCATGAAGTGGCGTCTGAGGCCTAAGCAATGACAGGAGGTGCTCTTCAGGGCCTGGACTTGCCTGCAGACCCAAAGCCTGTTTCTGTAGCCTCACAAAACTTGCAATGCCTTTTTCATTCCATCTCTGGCCTTGTCATTCCTTGCTCAAAAACCTTTAAAGCAAAGTTTCTCCACCTTGACACTATTGACACTTGGGGCTGGATCATTCTTTGTTTAGGAGGCTGTCCTCTGCATTTGTAGCATGTTTACCAGCATCCCTGACCCACTAAATGCCAGTAGCACCCCACCTCCCCACATTTTGACAACCAAAAATGTCTCCAGATATTGCCAAATGTCCCCTGAAGGGCAAAATGTGCCCCCTGTTGAGTACCATGGCTTTAAAGATAACTTGATGCCCATAGAAAAGTTCAGTCACCCCCAAATGCCCAAGGGTCTTGACCTAATCTTTGGCCAACCATTTACCATCCACTGACATGAATGCTATATTGCTCCTCGCGCACTTTCTAAAATGTCCCAGGAGCAGATGTCTCCCTGTGTCTTCCTTATTACTTTTCCCTTGTAGGCTCTGTTCCCTGAGATGTCCCCAGTGCCTACTATAGAAGCTGGACTATTGACACACACGTGACTTGGCCCTTTTCTCCCTGGTCTCCATCTGCCCACATCCACTTCCTTCAAGACCTAGTCCCAGTGTACTCATTTTCAGAAGCCTTCAAGTGTATCATCATGGTTGAGAACATGAATTTGGGAGCTCTGCTGGGTTCACTTCCTTGTCCTCCACATGCTAGCTGTATGACCTTGGGCAAGTTACTTTGACCTCTTTGTGCCTCGGTTTCCTCATCTGTAAAATGACTATCATAGGGGACACTGCTTCAGAGGTTATTGTGAAGATTCATCTAATCCTTACGTATAACAACTATAATATCACCTGTGTCAGCTGTTAGTGGTATCTCGTGATCGGAAGGTCTCTTCCCTGCAGACTTAGTTTGTACATCTGTCTCAGTTTCCTTTGTACCATAATTTCATTGACTGTATTTTCTAAACCAAAATCAGGACCTGTCATCTAACAGGTCTGGGACAATGAGCCAGAGTTCTGAAATGTGAGCAGCCTGAAAAGCCAGGGCAAATAGTTGTCATAGTTACAGTTCATGCATATGTGTGTGTGTGTGCATGTGTGTCTGTGTCTGCTTGCACATGTGTGGGACACCCACATCTTCCTAAGAGATTGTGGATGGGGGACGACAGCCTCTTCATCTCTGATATGTAGGGAGCCCCTATCTTATATTTGTTGATTTGGATTCTTCTAATTTCATGAGACGAAAGTCTTACTCAGAAACTCCTCTCTCCTTCTGACCCCAAGTCGCTTATGTCCTTCACTTAAGGAAAGCGTGGCTTTCACAAATGCCGATTTCTCAAAGCTGGGCCCTTCACCTCCTACCAGTACAGCTGAGGATAAAATTCCTTGTTCTTCAGGACTTGTGGAAGACTGTTTTTAGAAATATAATTTAAGGCCCACCTGGGGAGCTTGATTAAAATGTAGATTTCTAGACGTTGGCTCGGACCTACTCAATCAGAACTTCTGGTGGTGGGACCTGAAAGTCTGAATTTTTAAAAGCATCCCGACTCATGTTTACACTCACTCATCTTGAGTACCACCATGTTAGAACAAACCAGCAACAAGTATGAAGGCTCCTGGGTATTTTACAGAGCCTTAGAGTGGCTGAGTTTGAAAATGCTGCCGTTTTTATGAGGAGAGTAAGAGAATTATTTTTCTCCATGCTTTCTGCCATGTTCTGGATAATGTAAATTATGCACGTGGAGGGACTGTCTTTTTTAAATGAAAGGGTTGTATTCTTATCCCACATTCCACAACTCCTAAAAACAAGTCACTCTGAGGGGGAGGACTAGGTGTTTACAATCCCAGCTGGAAGAGGGCATGTGTTATTGGCAAAGCAAAGGGCAGCCCAGACGGTCCACAAGTTCTGAGAATAATCTCTGAGCATCAAGAGTGGAGACGATGACTTCAGAGCATCCCTCTCGGGAAGGCTCTGTTACCAGGTGCACCAAAAAGGATTCCATATGGCTCCAATATTCTGGTGGGGTTGGATGCATATTTGATCGTAACCCAAAGATATGAGACAATCCATCCTTGGTTTATTTCTAGATGATTAATTTCTCCTCAATATCCAAGACCTGTCTTATGATTAATTTTTCTCCCACAACCAAGACTCTGTCGTATTCTCAAGAGTAACAGAGCCCCATATCCAACATGATTTATTTAAGAAACAAAAGCAAAGAGACTGTTAAGTCTCTTCCTTCTACTTCCTTCTTTGCCAATAATTTCATACCATTGAGTTCTTTCTCTTTCTTTCCTGTGGTTTCTGAGAAAATACAACCCTCCCTTTTGACACCTTCCCCCAAAGGACTCATGACACTTATTTGGATTTTTGTGTTCTCTCTTTCTAACTGAAGGTGCTTCAAATGGGCCTCTGAATTCTCACCCTCTCTTTTCCCACCGTCTCCCCTCTCCTTTCAAGCATTCTGAAATCTCTCTTTTTAATAAATAAATAGATAAATAACTTAAAAATATAAATGCACTTCCATGCCTCAGTTTCTTCATCTTAAACTGAGTATAAATACAGTACCTAACTCTTAGGGTTTTGTGAGGATTAAATGAGTTAGAGGTAAAGCTCTTAAGAGATTGTTGGCTCACAGGATGTGCTCACCTACTGTCCACTAATAATTTCATGGGGGCCTTTGTCTGTCTCCATTACATGTCATCTGTCTGTCTGTATGTGCGCTTCCTGTTCGAGCACCCCCACCTCTCTCCCATCCTTCACCACCAGCCTCTTTGAAAGAGTCCTCATTGAAGCCCAGCAATTCCTCACTTCCCATTCACTCCCCATCTCTTTCAGTTGACCTTTCGCCAAAGCCAGCTGCTCCCTGGTGATTTTGTAATGACTGTATCTGTCCAGTGACCTCTCTTCTGTGCTCATCCCACCTGAACACACTACAATGTTGTACCTAACCTTTTGATTCTTCCTTTCTTTTATTTTGAAGTTTACAATGGAGTTTTTTGGGTGTCTCTCCCTTTAAAAGAATTGTTCTTTGGTTGTTGATGAAGTTGTTGCTGCTGTCATTTTTCTGATTATGTTAGAAACAGAAGCTCAGAGTCCTGGTCTACATTGTGACACTCAGTGTCATGCTACTTCCCCTCCTCTGTGACTGTGCTTTCCCTCTGCTCTTGTCAGATGACCCCGTAAATGTCATGGCTCCCTAGGACTCTGTCTGTCCTGGGTTCTCATCTCATCTCATCTCTTTAGACCCAGAGATCTCAAAACTACAGCCTGCAAGCAGGACCTGGCCCACCGAAATGTTCTGTTATCGCCTCTCTATATTAAAAAAAATTGGTTTCCACATTTCAGTTTTTTCACCAAAAGAATCCCTATTTTTGACTGCTTTTGGAAAGTCAGAGTGATCTCGCCACACCAGACCTATGTGTCCATGTGAGCATGGCCAGCCAGAGCTGAGGGTATTGCTCCCTCAGTCAGGGTGGCCCCAAGTTCATCCTCACCTCCAGCCGCCTTCACTGATTCTGCTGCCTGCCTGGCCCCTGCAGGCAGTTGAGGTTACCTCTCCTGTAGTGCTGTCCCTAGGTAAGTTATGACCCCGTGAAACAAAGACAGCCAAGTTGATATTTCCCATTCTACCCTGGTCCTCATGCCCACAGCCAAATTTCCACACATGTTCCAGTAAATTCCCCACTTGCTCTCACTCACCACAGTTTTGCTGTTCTCTGTACCTTGCAGCATGACCTTCAGAACTTAATGTTCCATCTGAGAGGGTGTTTGGGTCCAGAAATCTAAGAAGAAAAAAACCGTGTTATGCATCAATCAATACTTGGTGGCATGCTAGTTGAGAATCATTGCTCTATAAGAAGGATCTAGTTACATAATAAAAATATAAAAACGGATGTTATAAGCAAGGAAGGCAGGTCGATATCTGTTCGAGCAGTTGGGGCATGAGCTAAAGGGTCCTGGAAACACGGTGGTGAGGTGTGGAAACTGACACCATAGTGATTCCAAAAGATACTGCAGAGGAAAGTTTGGGGACAGATAAAACTAAAATAAACATTTAAAAAGCAGATGCAAAACCTCAAATAAAGCTACAGAAAGAGCTTGAGGGTTGGTGGTGCCACTGATCCAGAGATGGAGAGAGACTTGGGGAAATGCTGGTTCTGGAACACGACGCTGAGTACCATTTTTGGCATATTGAGTCAGACGCAGGCAGACATCTAAGCAGATTCTGTACCGTTGAAGGTAAGAGATTACAGGGAGGGTAGACGAGTGGATCTGAGTTACAGTTTCAGAAGCCACCCACATACTTGTGGTTTTCAAAAATCTTGCTATAAAGAGAAATACAAATAAAGGAAAGAGGAAAGAAAAAGGGGAACCCATGCAGGAGACAAAGAAAGAGTCAAGAGAGAAGTATGAGGTCAAGCAGAGAAGTTAAGAAATCAAGATGATGGTTTGACGTAAAAGGGAATTGTCTAGCAGGGTCTGCTGAGCAAGGAAGACTATATCTACATAATATATCTACAGAATGCTATTGGATTTGGCCAGGGGACGGTCATTCATTCCTTCAGTAAATATTTACTAAGCGTCTATTATTTTCCAGAAAGTATGCTGGGAAGAACCATTCAACATGGAGATCAAATCAATCAGTAGAGCCTAGGTTTTGCTACAACAACTCCCAAATCTCTTTAAAATAACACAGGTTAATTTCATCCTCATGCCAGGGGCTCTGATCTCCGCCATTCTCCTTCCGGGTCCAGACGGATAAAGCAGCCACCCTTTGGAACACGGTGATACCGTGACAAAGAGAAAGAAAACGTGCACGAGCTATTAAAGCTTCTGCTGGGACTTGAGAGCAAGTCAAGTGGCCACATGTAACTTCCAGGGGGCAATGAAGTGTATTTCTAGCATGTGTCTGCAGGGAAGCAAACTGCAACTTCTGTGCATGGCTCCGGTGTCTACCCCAGAGAGGATTTAAAGGAGAAGTAGACAAAATTCACAGCCCTAAATATTTCCACTTTATTTCCTTAAACCAAAGCCAACTACACAATTTGTGGTGTCCGGTGTAAAGTGAAAACGCAGGTCCCAGGCTAGGGGAAAGGAAGTCAGTCTCCCATCCCTCAGGCTTACCACCCAGCCTATGGTGGATGGGCGACCCTCAAAGGATTGTAACCTCTGCACCAGATGAACTTGTTACCTGGATCAGGGGCAGGTGAGAGGCCTCCGCCAACCTCTTGGCACTGCCAACTCAGGAACGAATGGCACTACCTTGCCCTACCCCAAGATACTGCAGGGCATGGTATCCACCCTGTACCCACCCCACCCATAGCCAGTCTCCCCCTTGGAGCTGAGAGCAATGGCAGAAGGTGGGCCCTCCCCCACCCCACTGACATGACCCAGTCACCACCCCAGGGAGAATGGCAGCAGTAACAGGGCTGAGACGGGAAGGAGGAAGCCGGTGGGACCCAGCCACCGGAGGGCAGCCATTGAGCAGCTGGAAACTCTTCCCAGGGGTGTGGGAGGGGGTAGAACCCAGCATGAGCCGAGGCTCCCAGCCCCTAGCACATGCTCCATGTCCCACTGGACTTCACTTACAAATTCAAAGACGCAATTATTAAGAATTTCCTCCTGGCAGTGACCAGAGAGCCCTTTCAGAGAATGGGGCCCTGTGCCACCGCCCTGTCCTAAACCCCTTGCCATGCCTTGGTTTTTACCTGAAGAACGTTTCTCCCTTCTACCTGCCACCTTCATTTGCCTTTTCTACTTTTTCTTCTCTACATTCTAGTTGCCCTTAAAATCATATTCAGATTACAGATTGTCCAAATAGGAAATTCATTTTTGATATACTATCAATGCCCACCTACTGAGGTTACATGAATGGACTTGAAAATAACCTACGCTTTCTTATTAGTCTTCTTCCAAGGTATGGGACTCTCTGTAACCCTCACATTTGGGCCTGGGACAGGGCCAGGGCAAGGGCGTGAGATGCACAAGTCAACTTTGCAGCTTCCATTGTTTGCAGGTTTGAGATGTATGCAAAGTCTCAGAACATCAGCTGTGGCCTGCAGTGAGATTGCATGTTTGATAAGCTCTCAGCTGCCCCGGGCCAGCCAGGCAGCTGCAGAAGTCAGTGTCAGGGAAACAGAAATAGGTGGTCTTAGTGTTCTCGCCGGTATTACATCTGTCTGTAGAGAATATAGCTTACAACAGATTAACGGACTCGACACAGACTGAGACCGTGGTAAGAGTGATGCTTGCTGACGTTATCAGCAGCTCCTGGAGGGGAATTTTCTTCCTTTTTTTTCTTTTCTTTCTTTCCGGAATTTGTTTATTCGTTCCCCTCTATACTTGGCTATCGTTTATCCCATTGCTGTTTATCTCCCTGAAATAGTTTTGCGTATCTAACCATATTAAATCCACTTATTTATTGTTCGTTTATCTCTGTTTGGTGTAGCAAATGTTTATTTATAAGCCACTCATGTATCTAAAATTTACCTGCTTGTTGACTGCCTATTCTATTTGCTGGCATGTGTCCGACTGGGCTGTGCATATATTTGCTGCACTCAGATAACAGAGGTCTCTTGGTAAATATAACTATTTAGAAGTCCGAAAGAGAGGTTCAGAATATCTAAGAGGCAAATAAAACATTCCTGTGCACCCAGAATGTGCCCTAATACCCAAACAAAATGTGCCCTAGAGTTGACTTTGAGTGTATATTTGAACAATGACAAAATCTGGCAGTCCCTAAGAGTAGGTTAATCCCCTCTTCTAAACCCTCTCAAAAACCTACTCCTCCTTTTATGACAAACTGACTAGTATCTGTGTTTGTATAAGGCTGCTTCCCCTAACAGTACCTGCACTCTGTCAACTGATCCAGGAACATACACATTATCTGGTTCTCACTGAGCATCGGCTCTTCGACACCTAACACAACAAGAGGTCCATCAACATTTCTTGAGTGGATGATGGATGTGTGGCCCCATTTGGACCAGCCTAGTCTTACTTTTCTAACCTCATACATTTATGCTTGGGATTATTCCCATTTACCTATGTGTGGTCTCAGGACAGGTATATGCAGAGCATCCAATGAGAGGACAATCTCAGGTGAGGCTTTGGAGCCACACACACCTGTGTTCATACCTGACCGTGAGCCTTATTAGCTATTGAATCTGGGATATGTCATGTAACCTCTAAACTCCAGGCCTCACCGATAAAGTGGAAACAACACTAATACCTCCCTCGCAGGTATGTTGTGAACATGCAATGAGATGACCCACACAACTATTGAGTAGACAGCAAGCATTCAATAAACAGTAGCTGCCACTGCTGTTCCCATGGCTACCTGGTCAAATTATATTTGTTGGACTCCTCTGTCAGCATCTTAGAAAATTAGGGTGCGAAATGGACACCTCAGTGAACCCTTCTTGGCGTGCTGACTCTATAAACACTTTTTCCCATTCTAGCTCTTCCCCAAATTGCTGCTCGTGTCCAGACAGAGACAGTCTCTGGAACTGACGCAAACCCCACTTCTGCTAAATTCTCCCCGAGTGGAGGTGGTAAAAGAGAGGTGATTATTCGGGCCTTCTGCTTAAATTATTTTATGCCTGGGGTATGCATGTGTTTGCCTGCAGTGAATTCAGAAGCAAGCGTGAGCCATGCACCATTCCCTAAGTAAGAGTCATCGATGTTTTAAAATTGTGCCCAGCAATTCTGAGTCTGGATCTGAGAGGCGGGAAGGGGCCTGAGTTAGGTCTCGCACATGGAGGTGTCTTCCTTGCACGTGGGAAACATTCATTCTCAGGGGGTTTGTGCCAGGATGACGCAGCCTCACAGGAGCCAAATCTTACGCATTTTCATGTCCCCCTTACCAGGTTAGGCTTCCTCAATTGTTCATTCATTTATTCATTCAACAAATACTTACAGAAGCCCTGCTCTGTGTCAAGCACTGTTCTACATTTGAGGATAAAAGAAAGGTTTTTGCCCTTGTGGATCTTACTTCTAGAACAAAGCGAGGCCATAAATATATGCTCCAATTTTGCGTCCTGTTTGGTGCCATGAAAGAAAAAAATAATGCAAGGCAAAGAAATAGCAAGTGATGGGGAGTGGCAAGGGCATGCAAGTGTTTGAATTGTCATCAGAGCAGAGTGAAGTGAAGGAATGAGTCACGTGAGACAGAGGGAAGCTGCAAGAGCAGAGGCTGCTGGTGGGGCGGGAGGGGTGTGAGTGAGGGGGACGGCGCGGGAGACCAGTTCTGAGTGGGAGACAGGGACCGGGTCAGGCAGACCTTAGGGATCAAGGTAAAGAGTTATGGGTTCATAAGAAATGAAAGAACAAGAAAGGAACAAATGGCTGTATGTGGGAGTGCATGAGGGACTCAGTCCAGCTGTGGGGAAACCGCTGGGTTGCTGTTGTTATAGTCAGGGAAACACCGCGCTGCTGTGAGGCAGCCAGGGCAGGATCAGCCTGTGAGCATTCTCCCCTTTGCTTATGCCAGCTTACCATGCAAGCTTTCTGAGCCTCAGTTTCCCCATCTGTGAGATGGAGGTGATGATACCTACCTTTGATGGCTCTCATCAGAATTAGAGATTCTGTATGCATCAATAAATGACTGCTATTAGCAGATTATATTACATCATATCATGTTATTTTCAATTTTGCTTGCCAAAATGATAAAAGAGAACTGAACATGTAGGGGAGGATGGGAGCTGCCCCCGTATTTGGCTGTGTGCTCACCTTGCCTTTATTGTGTAGGCAAACCATCCTTGCCAAATAAAAACCTGCCTTATATAACCCGGAGGTTCTTTTTCAATGTAAACCTCTTTGAAATAAAAATGCCAGTGGCTTCCTGCAGTCTGCCTCTTTGGGATGCCCCGGAGGCTCCCTCCCTTTCCTTGCTCCAGCCCCACTTCGTCGTCTCTCAGTTCTTTAAGCGCCTCAGCTTTCTACCCCGACCCCCACCCCCTGACTGGTGCAAATGCCATTTGCCCAACAATCACAAGGTATCCTCACACAATTTTAGGGGAAACTGACCACATAGAATGCAATGTGAGTAGCATCCCCTGCAGCTGTAGACCCAGGGGTCCTGCAAGCTCTCTCCAGAGCTTGACCCCTACCTCCCACCCCGATTTCTCCTGGTTGACTTCTACTCCTACATAAGACCACAGCTCAAGTCCCATGTTCTCAGGGACCCTTGTCTGGCCTCCAGAATGGGCTAGCCCCTCATGATATGCTCACCTTGGCCATCAACCTTTTCTCTGTAGCACTTATCATGGTTGCAGTTTTATTTTTCTTCGTGCTATTGTGTGAGTGAAGCCAGTCTGCCCCACCAGAGCAGAAATTCCATCAGCTCAGAAACCACGGCTGTTTGTTAATTTGTTGGTTCCTCACCTTTATCGTTTCTGTGAGGCAGTTTCTGGCTCAGAGAAGCAATGCCATGCATGTTTGCTGAGTGAATCACTAACCTTCCAGGAAGCATCCATGTCTTTCATTGGTTCTTTAACATGTACAGTTTTGTTATCCCGAAGCCTAGCGGGAGAAAGCCAAAGAATCAGTATCAGGCTTCTCCACGAGAGAAGACCAGATCCAGACATGTGGCCAAGAGCAGGTGGTCAATAAATGTTTGTCGGATGAGTGAGCTAATGGGTGAATGAATAAATTTGAAGCACAAACTGATATTGCCGTTGTCAAAATGGTGAGTGTGAAGTACACCCCCTCCCCCACAGCCTCACACACATCCACCTCCCACCGCTGCTGTCTGAAGTATCTTCAGGAGCACTAAGAGCTACTTTGTGGCGAGGGCTCCTCTGTCCTCTCACTTCCCTTCCTTCCTGGCTCTGACTTGGCTACTGGAAGTCCCAGCTCTCCTCATTGTCACCTCCCTCCTGTCTTGGGGCAAAAATGACAAAAGCAAGCTCTTTTGTGAGCCCCAGCCTGGAGGGCAGAGGCGCTGTGCATCTCGGCTTTCCCTTCCCAGCAGAGGATGCACAGCCACCGGTCTCTGGTTCTGTGGAAAGCCAGGCAAGCTGGGCTGTGACTTGAAACCAGGCTCCTGTCTAGAGAGCTTCCAACGCCACAGCCAGGGCCCCTGGGTCACCTCCTCAGATGCAGGTTTCAGCAAATTGTTCTAAGTGCGTGTCCCAGGGCTGCCAGTAGAAGGCTGAGGATGCAGCTGTCTGTATTTGCCTAGTGTCTTGGTGGTTCAGGCTGCTGTAACAAGCACATTGCAGATGGGGTGCTTAAACCACGAGATTTGTTTCTCACCATTCTAGAGGCCGAATTCTGAGGTCAGGATGCCGGTGTGGCTGGGTGCTGGTGAGAGCTTTTTCCTGGCTTCATCACATAGCCGACTGAGAGGAGGGGAGCAAACTTCCATGTCTCTGCTTAGAAAGGCACTAATCCCACCACAGGGGCTCCGCCCTCACAACCTAATTACCTCCTAGTCCCATCCCACTGGGGGTTAGGGTTTCAACATATGAATTTTGAATCCCTAGCACCTAGTAAGTTCCATATTGAGATTTCTGGCCAGTGCCCTCAGAGCCTGCAATAAACCACATGAGGCATCTGCTCCTCCAAGAAGGACTTGGAGTCAGCTAAAATAATCTGGGTCATTCACCCACTTAACAAATGATTATCAAGCACCCGCCATGTGTCAGGCTCTGTTCTAGGCACTGGGGATTTAGAAGTAAACAAGACAGACAGGTGCCTGTCCTCAGGGAGTTTAATTTCTGGCAAGGGGAGACAGACAAGAGGTGAGTGTGTGAGATAACCAGCCAGCGCTAAGTGCTCCCAACCATATCAAACAGGGTTATGTGTTAGAGAATAATTCCAGGAGAAGGAAACAATTTTAAATTGAGGTGAGAGCCAAATGATCCATGGGAGCCAGCCATGCAAATATTTAGAAGACAAGTCTTGCCAGAAGGGGAAGCAGCAAGTGCAAAGGTCCTGAAACTTAGTTCATAGCAGTGATCAGTCATTTGAAAGGCTCTTTTTTTTTTTCCTTTTGATGAGGAAGATTGGCCCAGAGCTAACATCTGTGCCCATCTTCCTCTATTTTGTATGTGGGATGTCACCACAGCATGGCTTGATAAGTAGGTCCGCACCCAGGATCCGAACCTGTAAACTCTGGGGCTGCCAAAGCAGAGCCCACAAATTTAACCACTATGCCACTGGGCCTGCCCCTGAACATCCATTTTTTTAAAGCCATCACCATGACAAAAAGCAAGCACACTCCGGGCACCACTTGGATTCTAAGTCGCTCTTTGTTCTCACATTTTGGCCAAGCAGTGAACAAATTCAATATGGTTCTCCCCACTTGATCCAATATCTTTCCAAGTTTCCCTTGATCCACCTGTCTTTCTATTGCTAAATAGCTGAGATGGCAGCCAGGTAGCATGAGAAGTATGCATTTCATGAAGGCATGTCACACTCACATTACAGCTGGGTCACATGGAGGAGTGACAGAATTATCACTGCCCTTTGTCGCTCGGGAGAATTGTAGAATTGTGCAGTCATGGATTTTGCTGTTGATCACAACTGTTTGATCGGCATGCTCAGAGAATTTACTGGTGCATTCATGGGGCAAAATAAATATCTAGATAGAAAAGCCAGATGCCTTTGAAGGCTTCTGCTGTATTGGTAAATGGTTCTTAGGAAGCAGCATTTTGATAGTTGAGGGTTAGTAAGGAAAGACATTTGGGAAAGATTTTGTAGGAAATAAATGGATTTAAATTTTAAAGGGGTAGAGTGGGAAGAAGAAAGGTTAAAATATGACAAAAGAAAATTGTAGGTTCTTATGTCAGGTTCACCAGAAGCAGAGCCTGAGGCAAGGATTTGGGTCCAGGTGGTTTGTTGAGACAGTGGTCTCGGAAAAACCTGTAAGGGAGTGAGGGAAGCAGGACAGTGTTGGAGAAGGGTGTGATCCCAGGTAAAGTCAAACTTTGATCTGAACCACAGACAGAGGGCTCTAGACCATAAATCCCAGTGGAGTTCTCTTTTGAGGCAAGGAGGATAGACTTTTATATCTCCCTGTCAGTCAATCATTGGTTGTGGGCATCAGGGAGGTGTCTTAACCTCCCAGATAAGGTGACACCTGTCAGCCTTAGAGGACAATTCTCTGGAGGGGGGCAGGTATGGGTGTCCAGCAGCCACCACTCACAACAGCTGTGGGATGGCTGCACCAAGGGGATCTCAGTGGGGTACCCATGTAGTCTCCTGCTTCTAGATTGTCCCCAACAAAGGTATATCTTTCCACAAAAGAAAATACATCCATTCATTCATTTAATTATTAACTCATTGATTCAGGAAATGTTTCTTGAGCACCTAGTATGTTTCAGAACTTAGTGTTACAGCAGTGAGCAAAATGAACCTGCTGCCAGTTGTCACCAAACTTAAGCAAACGAGAGACACAAGCAAAAAGCAATGACAAGAAATGATGCTAGGTTCCGTCGTAGGAGAGGTGAGGTTCTGTGGGAGCTCTTATTAGGAGCCCTAAATCCCGTCTAGGAGGGACGATCTAGAGCTGTGCTACCCAGTGTGACAGCCGTGAGCCGCCTACGCTTGTTGAGCACTTGCTGTGTGACTCCTCCCAATTGAGATGCGCGGTAAGTGGAAAGCACACCTGGAATTTTAAAGACTTAGTAGGGAAAAAAGAATGTTAAAGATCTCATTAATAATTTGTTGTATTAATTACATGTTAAAATGACAGCGTATTTGGCTATATTGGGTTAAATAAAAGATATTATAGAAGTTAATTTTACTTGTACTATTTTCTTCTTTAATGAGACCTCTAGAAAATTTTGAATTACACTTGTGGCTCACTTTATATTTCCATTGACTAGCACAGGTCTAGGGGCTTCTTGAAGCTTTCCTTCAGATTTCAGCATCACAGATAAGCTTGCTGGAACAATCCACTAGTTAACATGGATATTCACTTAGTATCTCCTCACGATAATGCAGATACAGCAAGTTGCTCCAAATTTAATATTGAGAGCTTCTAATTGTTTGAGACCACTATGTTTTGCTTTGTCTTCTGTTGTTTTTAGAAAGTCCCTTTACTTATGGATTCGTCTTTATCTCCCTCTGGAATCCACAGGCTACAAAAACGCAATCTCCCCACCCCACACCCCTTTTAGATAATTGCAGTTTGACTCAATAGTATTTCCATCCACCATAGATACAATTCTCCTTTCATCCTTCCTTTTTTCTCTTCTCTACATGATATGAACATGAACATAAATCTATAGATTCAAAAGTGAAGAGGCAAAGAAATATAAATGGTTTGAAGTGAGTCTCTTTTCAAGTAATTTTTCCCCTAACCTAGTAAGATGTCATTCCACGAGAAATTTCACAGCACAGCAGCACTGGAAAGTATGATAATCGTTCAAAACATAATTGAAAGATTTCAAAAGTTAAACTGGAAGCATTTTTGTCAGAGTTTATTGCAAGTATTTTGTATCTTAAAAAAAAGTTTATGAAAGTTCTGTGACAAGAAGATAAGTTATGGAACCGTAAGAACAGGGAAATAAATGGATTCTGGAGACTGACAAACAGGGCAAATGACGAGAACATATAATTTTAGAACACAAAAAAAGGTAACTAAATTTGAAAAATTGCATTAGTGTATCATTTTCTGTATATGAGCCATTAGAGAGAAAAAATGGAAATTACACCCTGTAACAAAGTAAAAATGTTTTCAGTGTTTAAAGGTAATTTTGTAATACTGCTACTATTACTTAAACTCTTACCTCTTATAAAAATCCAAAGACAGGACCCCTGGTGATATTACCTGTGTCTTAGGCAAAGAGCAACAATTTGAATTCCATTCAAATACATTTGTATTTTGCCAAGTGCTATCAAGCGCTGAGTTGCATAATTTGCCACCTAAGTGAAATAGATACTTTTCCTCCACACATTTCTCACTCTCCTCTGGGCTTCATTACTGACAATCAAAGCAGAGAAGATGTACAAAATTGTCATGATGCACTTATTTTCTCATGATATTCGATACAAATAGTACTTCCTTACAAATGGCCTTTTTTTTCTATTTGCCACAACATTTTTGCTGTCTTTTCAGAATCTTACCAAAGTTCCAGTGAGAGACTTTTTTCCCCAGAAAATAAGTAGGACTCCTTGGAAAATAAATATTTCTATTTGGGGAAAAATTAAAAATAGACAGACAGAAGTAATATGGTTTTCTGTTATTCCCTGGATATGTGTGTGTGTATGTGTGTGTTTTTTTTTGTAAAGGTGTTTGTGAAAACAATAGATTCTATGTCAAGTTTTCCCCCTTTTCAAATCAGACACATCCCACCACTGAATCATCTTAAGGATTAAATTGAGAGTCACAACGTCAAATGCCCAAAATCTAGTCAGGAAAAGTTAATGAGGTGGTGGACAAAAATACATAATCCGCTTTGTCTGGCTTGTATTTTTCCACTTTTAAAAGCATCATGAGTACAGAGAAGTTTCAGTCTACTGTAAGAGATTCAAGAGCAAGAACAATGATAACAGGCGATTGGCACTCCACATTCCGTTGGTAAGACCCTAGGGAGCAGTGGGGCCTGTGAACTGAAGGACGTGCTCTGCCTCTAGAGGGAGCAACTGCTCCCAGCTCCGGTTTAGTGCTCCATGATGGCTGCTAATTTTTTTCTTTATTTCTTTTCAAGAGAAGTCAGAAATCTGGATTTCTTTTGTATGTGTGGAGGAGACAGGGTAGTTCTTGATTTTTAAAGGTTGATAACATTTTTTAAGTGGATAAACATCAAGCAAGCCAAAGAAAATACATTTCCTGGCCAGATACAGCCTGAAGACTGCCAGGGTGTGACTTCTGTGGAAGGGTCTTCTCCAAGGGTCTAGGGCAGCCAGGGTCATCATATAAGGATAATAGTCTGTCCTGAATCTCATTACCTCTGTTCTCTCCCTCCCAGCAGATGATCTATTGAAGATGAGGTCATCTATTGAGAGAGATTACTTAAAACGTCATCTACTTTAACTGCAAAAATGCCGCCACTTTTCTTACTCATATAGGTAGTATTTGGACCTTAAAGATGGTTATTTCCCCCATCAACAACTACCATCATACCATCATCAATATCATCATCATCATTATCATCTAGTGAGTATGAGTCGTAGGGCAACAAACTGAAGATCTATAAGGAATATCACTTTCATCTTCTACACTTCAGGTTAATTCCTGTTTTCAGCAAAATGAACAGAACATTTTGACTTCAGTCTGTTACAGGGTCCTCATCCTCTAAAGCTGAACTAGAAATCCGGGTAGTATGCCAGTCCAAGATGTTTGGAGGGAAGAGAGGGGCGGCTCTTTGGGAAAGTGTATTGCCCCTTGGGTTACCATGACACATCTGTCACGCCAGGCAGGGGGCTCTCTGGGGCACCTGGGCCTTGCTGGAGCACAGACATCTTTCTGCAAGGCTGCCTCTGGATCCCGGCTGCCTGGACTCGCCAGGGCCGGTTAATCCCCAAGGTGTTGGCTTCTGTTAACTGAACGGTTTTCCCTCCTCCCACTTCTCTCCTCCTCCCAGCCCAAGTGGAGTCTCTTTTGTATCTGGGATGGGGCTGGGGAAGGTAGGAGAGAAGAAGACCCACTCTTAACTCTCAATTCTGGCCATATGCTTTTTCTTTTTTACTTCTGTTACAAATTCTCTAAGTTTCTTTAGCGGTTCAGGCTTTGGGAGATAAAAGCAAAGGAGAGGAAGAGGGTATTTCCGCCTTCTACTCTGCCACATCCCTGCCCTGAAAACAACTGCTAACTACATAACAGTGTTAGAAACAAAACACAGGTTAATATCTCACAAAAGTATCCCATTGTGTAACAATTCTAGCATCTCCAACTGCCTCTACTTCTTGGGTACCAGCTCCGTGCTAGTAGCTTAGTAGGTACCATCTGATTTATTTTTTAAGGCAACTCCATGAAGTAAATTTATCTATATCAGTTACCTATTGACAGGAAAGTACTGCATAACAAATATCCCCAAACCTCAGTGACATACAACAATAAACATTTATTTAGCTCACCGGTGTGTGGGGTCCAGTGATCTGAGCTGGGCTGGGCTGCTGATCTCAGCTGGCCCCATTCATAAATCTGTGATCAGCTTCCGGGTCAGCTCAGAGACTCTGCTGATCTTGGCTGGCCTCACTTACGTGTTTGGGGATTGGCTAGCTGTTGGCTGATATAGGACAGCCTCGGCTATGATGGCTAGGACAACTTGGCCCCATACCAGGCATCTCTCATCGTCTAGCAGGCTAGCCTACACATTTTCTTCTTGTGGCAATGGCAGAGGGGAAAAGTGAGCAAACCCAGTCATCTGAGCATTTTTTAAGTTTCTGTTTTGCATCACATTTGCTAACATCCCAATAGACAACACAAGTCACCTGCCAAGCTGGGAGTCAGAAGGGGAGACGCAATACAGTTAGCTGGCAAAGGGCATAGATGGGGGGAGGGCTCAAGTATCGGAGCTCATAATGCAAACACTGCCTCATTTCCTGAGTCAGAAAACTGAAACCAGGAGCAATGAGCCTGGGAGTAAGGGGGCTGGACTTGGAACCCACGCATGGCTGACTGCAAAGCTGTATTCCTACCGCATTATTCTGCTGCCTTAATTTTTAAAAGGAGCATATAGGAAGGCTTCTCCGTGTGAAGGCAGCATCTTCCAGGCCAAATAGAGTGTTGAGTAATTGCCTGCTTAATATGGTTGATAGGGAAAGCAAACTTCAAGCCAAAACACTCTAATTTCCCCTAAACATATGTAATCATCTTAATTTTCTCTTTGCCTCTGTTGACAGAGCTTGGGGAAGATGACTCCTTTTTAGCAACAGCCACTGTTTCCCTGAGAAGCAGCATGCAGGGAAATGGGATTGGCGTTCTTTCCTTCTACAAAATCCATTTTCTGTAATTCCACTCTCTTCCCTGGGCTGGCCCCTTCCCCGACCAGCGACCTCTTTGGCCTGACGTTGTTCTTTACCCCATACGCTTGAACCCTCACACTCCTTTGCAATCAGACTCCTGTGTCTTGGGTGATTTGTGACCCAGGTTTAGTTCCAATCACTTCAATCCATTTGGGGGCTGAATTTCACACATAATGAAAGAGCTGGTTGAGCAGTGCCGATGTCTCTGGAAGGACTAGCTCATTGATCAGGACTTGGCTCTTTTCAGAGGGCAGTGTTGTGCTAATGAGAGGCAGATTATATTTTTGAAGAATGAAATGCAAACCCAGCATCAGGATCCGTTTCTTCTGTGGGTTGACGTGACCAGAAATTTCCAGCTTGACTTTATGGACTGTTAAACTTTTTAGAATATGATGTAAGATCCTAGTTACAGATTCAACTGAAAATAATAGTAGTAATAACAGCAACCAAAAGTTGCAGGACCTTTATCATATGCCAGGAACTGTGCTAAACTCTTTCCATGCATTTCATGTTCATTACTGTCCTAAAATATCGATACTGCTATATGCCCATTTTACAACTAAGATACTGAGGGTTTATGTGACTTCCTTTCCCAAGGCCACATTGCCAGCCAGTAAGCGACAGGCACAGCCAGGAGTTGGCAAGGGCATGATGGTTAAGAGCAGAATCAGCAGACTCTGTAAAGAGCCAGACAGTAAATATTTTAGGCCTTTGCAGGCCATTTGATCTCTGCAGCAAAAACTCAGCTCTGCCGTTGGTGCACAAAAGCAGCCATAGACGTGCATTTACAAATGGGCAGGGCTGTGTGCCAATAAAACTTTATTTACAAAATAAGTACTGTGCTGGATTTGACATTGCTATACCATTTCTTCCAAGCTGTATCGTATTGGACAATTTATCCAACTTCTCTTTCACCTCAGTTTTCACATCTAAAAAGTGAGGAAGATAATAATCATAATACCTAGCTCATAGGGTTATTTGGAGGAGTAAATGGAAGTTGCATACAAAGCAGTTGTTTCTGTTATTACTACTGTTGTGAGAGGCAGTAGCGGAGAGAGATGAAGAGCAGTTCCTCCTGGGCTTAAACTTCATCTTTCCCACTTGCCAGCTGAGTGATCTTGGGCGTGGTACTTAACCTCTCTGAGTCTCAGACTCTCTTTTTGTAAAGTGGAGGATAATAAGAGGACAAATCTCACAGGATAGTTGGAGAGATTAAATGAATTTACCACGTGCAAAGTGTCTAGAACAATGCCTTGCACACGGCAAGCACTTCAGAGGTGCTTGCTTGATTATTGTTATTGAAGAATCAACCTCTAAAGCTGAGTGAGCCTGGCCTCCAATATAGTGCTCTTGCCCACTGCCAGCTCCTGCAGCGGTTTTCAACCATTTTGGACTAGCGACTGACGCCCTTGGCAATCTGGTAAAGACTATGGGCCCCTTTTCATAATACTGTCTTTAAATTCATAAAATAAATATATAAAAGATTACCAGAAAACCCTAATTATATAGAAATACAGTTACCAAAATATTTTTTTAAAGAGCGAATTTTGATGTAGTTATATACGTACTCCTCTATTAACATGTTAGATAACATGATCTAGCATCAGGATGCCTAAAAACTACCATAATTTTGACATCATCATAAATGTCAGTGATATTTCAGTATCTCTGCAAGAGCTGAAATGTGATATGAAGATATCTGTGATTCACACTGATGCTGAAGTCACGTATCCTGTGATTTGGTGCCAGCATTTGTAAATGAAGAAATGCTAAATTTCAGGTAAAGGTTGGTGAAAAGTTAAAGAAAATTTTAGGGCTGGCCCCGTGGTGTAGTGGTTAAGTTCTTGCACTCCACTTCAGCTGCCTGGGGTTCACAGGTTCGGATCCTGGGCATGGACCTAGCGCCACTTGTCAAGCCACACTGTGGAGGCATCCCACATAAAACAGAGGAAGATTGGCACAGATGTTAGCTCAGCAACAATCTTCCTCAAGGAAAGGAAAAAAGAGAAAGATTGGCAACAGATGTTAGCTCAGGGCCAATCTTCCTCACAAAAACTCCAAACAACAACAACAACAAAACAAGAAACAAAAAAAAAATTAAAGAAAATTTTAATTCACATTCATAAGATGCAAGAATGCATAGAACCATTGAGATCCACAGGCTCCCAGGCCCAGAAGCCCTGTGCCCACCGCCGCCAGAGGAGCCATCGTAAAGTAATAACAAAGCTGAAGGGCACTGGTTCTCAGGGCGCTGGATGTTCCTTGCATCTTGATGTTGCAGCGCACACACATAGATTAGGTTTGGCAGAACAGGCGTCCACAAAGAGAGCAAACACTTCCTGTGCCTATGCAATCATGAAGCATTCATCCACTGGTACGTGAGCGAGAAATCAGGAACTGTGCGGTCCCCTAATTTGATGCCCAACGTGGAAAAAGATTGTCATTGGGACTAAGCCAGCGAGAGGTAATGGAAACATGATACCACTGACCTCATCCCAAAAAATAGCTGTTGTCACAGGACAGAGATGCTGAATATTTGTAGGTTTGGGGAGAAATATATTTGTTAGTGAAATGGAGCTTACTGTGGAGTGAGTAAAGGTGAATTATTTGTCAGACGACTGGAGGAGGTTTATGCAATATAGTATTATTGAGCGGGGCTATTAACGGAGTGAATTGCTATTGTGACATGCCATTAAATTGTTTTTAGTGTCCACAAAGGTATCATTCAGGAGCTGGCAGGGTTACTAACAGAGTTGTATTTTTGGTGGACAGCAGCAGATCTCGAAACAAAATAGCATATTTTATAGAAAAGTGAAATATGGGCAAAGCCAGAAGTCTGTAGACAATAGAGTCTGGGGTCGTCATTTGCAGCTACTTGGCAAGAACCCCGAGAATCCAGACAAGGCTCTCTGGATCCCCACTGGATCTGTAGCTGAGGCTGAAATCTGAGCGATGCATCAGGAAGGGGAAGTGAGGAAGTGAGACAAAGAGAGAAAAGAGAGATGAGGAGATGTTCTCTACTGTTCGTGAATGTATCCCCAGCATTTAGCAGATGCTGGGTCAGTAATTATTTGGTAAAAAGAAAAAAGAGGAAAGGAGGCGAGCATGAGGGAGGGAGATGGGAGAGGATCGAGAGAGAACATAATTAGCCATGTGAACTACTTGTGGTATGAACGCATGTGTGTATCCATATGTGCATGAACATCTATTTATTCATTTTTTATTTTTCAACAAATATTTATTGAGTGCCTACTAAGTGTCAGCCCATGTGCTAGGTACTGAAAATGTTTGTTTAATGAGACAGAAAAGATCCAGCTCTCAGATGACTTAACATCCAAGAGAAGGATTCAGAGAATAGACATGGAATCAAATAAGCTTATTTTAAGATAGTGTTAAGTGTTATAAAGAAAACAAACAGAAATCAAAACCACTATAGTGAGGTAGAGGGTAATTAGAAAGAAGGGGCTACTTTGCGTAGGATGGTGACTTTGGAGCTGAGAAATGCTTGATGACAAAGAACTAACCTAACCGTGGAAAGATCAGAGGAGACTGACATTTTATTGAGGGCTTGCTACATGCCAGGCGTGTGCTACGTTCTTTGCATCCATTATTTCATTTAATCTTCACTTCAGCTGTGAAGGAGAGAGTATTTAGAACAACTTCACAAACGACAAGGAAGGAAGGGAGGCTCAGAAAGGCAAAATGACTTGAGCTGGTAACAGACAGAGGCAATATGTAACCCCTGCCTTGTCTGACCCCAAGCCTCAGAGACAACCAGCCCACCATGTCGCTTCAAGAGGAAGGGAAGTTCCTTGTTCATGATCATGCAAATTAGGAAAGCAGACTTTCTAGTAAGGGCTCTGTTCTTCGATTTGCAAATGAGGGTTATTTTTACGCCATATCGTGGCTATTTTCTGGCAGGTCTCCTGGCTTCATTCCTGAAACGTATTGGTAACCCATAGAGTGAATTTCATCTTGAGTCTGTTTCATAAATGACCCTGAAGAAAATGTGCCTCTTGCCCAGATGGAGAAAGAACTGAGTTATCTTCTTAAATCGATAGGGGAGGGGGAATGGGACGTTGACCTCAAGGAAAACAAATTCTTCTATTGAAGAAATTGTCTCAACCCCAGTTAGAACACATTTTCTCATAGCTAAGCTTTCGTGGGCTAAGCCGAGTCAACTGTTAGAAAAACAGTATAATTTTAGCATCAACCCGCCACTGTCTCCCCCACTTGTGTGTGGGTGTTTTGTTTTTCTTGTTTGTTTATTTTCTTGTTTGGTACTCACTTGGTCTACCAAGGCCATTGGAGTTCACATTTGTTATTATTGTTCTTTCTTTGTTTTTGTTTACATTTTAAGACAGTAGATTGCTATCAAATGTTGGTGTGTGTATATTAGTGTATCTTAATTGGTTGCCAAAGAAATGCAGCTCAAACCACAAAGTACCGTTATTATCACTATTATTATTTTGGCTGTCAAATCATTAATGTATTTTTATGTCAATATCTAGTATTGGAGGCTTCAAGAGTAATGGTCAGGAGCACTTTCACCTACTCCAGGAGGAAGTCCAAACTGGTACCGGTCTCTGGAGAACAGTCTGACAATATCTCAACTGCCTCTGAAGGAACGTGGCCTGTGACACGTAATTCCTCTTCTAGGAATTTAATAGAAGGATCTCCACACTGAGATATATGTAAAATTATCTCCGGTGAAGTATTTGTAACACAGGGAAAAATTAGAAGCAACTGTAATGTCCAAGAATAAGGGGTTCATTATCTTCAAAAATGGTAAAACTGCACGGTGGATTATCACCCACCATTAAAAATCCATGCCCATAAAGAAAAAGGTTCCCAATATAGTAAGTAGGGTGAACAAATGGCAGATTATAAAACAGTATGTACATTATGATTCTGTAATATACCACATCCACTTACCGCTATAGTGTATCTATAGATAGATGTAACTATAGCTAGAGCGGTAACTGTGACATTAGTTTATTAAGTAATATTGTTATATGATCATGATATTATTTATCATAGGGTTAGTTTTCTTTATATTTTCTTATTCCACATTTTCTACATGGAAGGTGATTTATTGTTATAATCAGGAAAAACACACACACACAGACACACGTGAGTGAAGGTTGGTGTTTAAGTCCGGCCTTTGGTCTACTCAGTGCAGCTCTGGCGTGTGCCCTCACCTTGAGGGCCTTGGCCCTCTGTTGGGTGGTCCCTCCACCCCAGCTCTGACTCTGGGCATCCTTCTGCTCACCTTTTGCTTTTCAGCCCAAATCCCTAACTTGACTTACCAGCTTCTCCGGTATATGTTGTGTTACCAAGACCTCGTCAACAGTTTCAGAAAAGCTCCGTGCTCGCTTTGTACTCATTTCCTCCTTGGAAGGGAAGCCGACAAAGAAACGTAGAGAAATGTAGTCCTGCTTCTTGTTAACTCCCCTCAGGGGAAGAGAGCAGTAGCAAAAAAAGAAAAGAAAGTGTGTAGCTCTGTTTGGTTGACCGTGTCTCGAGATGTTTACTTGTTACTGTGGTTATTCACTTCGTAACACTGGCTGCTGGGAGTTTCTCCAGGTAAGCCTCAAGAAGCGGGTGTGTGTATCGTATGTGAATCTGTCTCAATGAAGCTGGAAGGAAAAGAAAGAGTTATGGGGCAAGGCAGAGCCAGAGCCAAAGGTGACGTTGCTTGTTTCCTTTTTCAAGTCACAGAGTTGACTGATTTCAGAGGAATTTATATGTTGAAGAGCAGCGAAGTTAGTGGAGAAGATCTCAGGTTCTGGACTCAGTAGCTTGATTTGAACAGAGGCCCTGCCTTCTTCAACTTTGCAACCTTGCACTGAGGCAGTGCAGTTTACCAATTAAAACATGCTCTCAGCAGCCAAACACCCAAATTCTAATCTCAGCTTGGGAATTTCTAGCTGTGTGACTTTAGGAAAGTCACTTACAGTCTCTGAGCCTCCACTATTCTATGCATGCAAAATGGAGGAAATGCTCTTTTCTTCTGCAGGATCAGTAATATCATATATTAAGGCCCTGACGTATAGATGATGCTCACTAAGCAATGACTAAGATTGTCACTTTGGAGGATAACGATTTTATTCTATTTATGCATCTTGCAAAGAGGGAGAAGAGCAAGGGGAAGAGAGAGAGGAAAAGATAAACCAGATTAAGATGTTTATAGTGGTCCCACCAACTCGAGGCCGCCTGCACGTTTGGGGTTGTTATGTGTTTTGTTTTTTGTGGAACACAAGGATGTTACGAGGACATCTGTGTAGGCATGTGTGTGCTCCTCTCCATATTGGATTACATGTTTTAGGACAATAAATCAGTGAAAGAAAAGTAATAAATAATGCATGCTGAAAATGTGATCATGTTTATTAAGAAGCAACAGCCTTGTCATCTTCATTTTCTTCTTCGGTGATTCTCTTCTCTGAGGATTTGCTCCTCAGGGACTCCCTGCAATTTAGCTGGAGGCCATTCTCTAATTCTTGTTTGCAAAAATACCTGCTTAGCAAAAATAAGTTAAAAGCTGAGCATCCGGGTCCTCTGATGAGGCTCTCATCAAATCCAGCACATCATCGGAGATGGCTTCCCGGCTGTGACACTTGGGGAGAAATGAATCTGCTAGCTTCACATCTGCCTGTTTTGTGCTTTCCCACACTCTGTGTTCTTGCTCCAGTCTTTCCGCAGAGAGCTTTTAAGAAGTCTCGCTAGGCTTCTGGACTTTCGAAAAGAAAAAAAAAATACCAAAGAAACTTTCATCTTCCTAGTAATTTACAGCTGCTAAACAATATGTTGACATTAGTGCGTTGTGACGTCCAAGGACCTTAATTGGAGTTGTATTTTAATCTGTTACTCTTCACCCATTTGCACTTGAATGACCCTGAAAAAAAAAAGGAGGGGAACCACACTGGGAACCTCTGTCTTCCATGGGTGGGAAACAGAACTTTACACAGCGAAAACAGAGCGAGCATTTTGCGGATTGAGAGTGGAAGAGAAAGAGAGAGGGAGCAAGTGAGATTCAGAAATTGGAGAGAGAGAAAGAAAAGAAAAAGGAGGGAAGGAGAGGGCAAGAGAGAAGGAGAGAGAAAGAGAATAAAGAATGATCTTGCACGGGGTAGTCGGGAGCAGCCTGGCTTGAGTGAAGGCACGCTTGACGTGTTCTCTGGCCTCAGTCTTCCCTTGCTTTTTGGAGAATGGAATGATAAATCAGACCTGGGTAGCAACTGTTCTGCCCCTCTCATGAGTTAATGTCAGTGGAACACCCTTCGCTTATGTCTTGCTGTCGGTGTCCTGGTTTCTGAGCAGGGGTTCCATCTTTTGAGAATGGCGCTACCTTGAGGTTTAAGGCAAGGATGGGCTTAAATGTCTCTGAAATACCTTGAGTCCTCCCTCGCAATCCAGAAGACTTCTGTTGTTCTTTCTACCCCTCCTTAGTTTTTGTTATCCTCGGGTACAGAAATTCACCTCCCTAAACTCTGATCTTAAAAAAATCAGACGGGCCGGCCCCATGGCCGAGTGGTTAAGTTCTCGCGCTCCACTGTGGCAGCCCAGGGTTTCACTGGTTCGGATCCTGGGCGCAGACATGGCACCGCTCCTCAGGCCACGTTGAGGTGGCCACATGCCACAACTAGAGGGACCCACAACTAAAGTATACAACTATGTACTGGGGGATTTGGGGAGAAGAAGCAGAAAGAAAAAGTAGATTGGCAACAGTTGTTAGCTCAGGTGGCAATCTTAAAAAAAAAAAAATCAGAGTCCCCCCCCACTCCCATTTCTCTCTCCTTCTATTGATTATTTCTAATTTTTTCCTATTCTCTATTTGTCTCTATCCCCCTCCTAGTGCCATGTCCTCAACCCAAGACCTGCCTCATCTTGCATCAGGTGTATGTGTTATAACGCTTTATCACTGTGTGCCAAACTCAGAGTGATTTACACAAACTCACTAAATAGTAGATTACTTGTGTACAGAATCCATGCTTAATTAGCTTGTCCTCACATTAAATATTTATTGGGATTTTATGCTCACTCCAATTTGCCTCTGAAATCCACTTTCGCTTTATTTTTCGACTCGTCACTTCCCTCATTCCCTCCCTTCCATCCTTCCTCCCTTATTCTCTTTCCAACACTCATTTTGTACCTTCATTGTGCATATCTCTCTCCGTTGCCCTCTCTCTTTCCTTTGTCTCCCTGCCCCTGCTAACATGTGATTATGATACAAAAGCAGTAATCCATGATTTTTATATTATTCATTGCATTGCTCGCCTGGCCTTCTACTTCCCTCCTGGGTGTGAGTCCAGCCCCAGAACTCCTTGATGAGTGCCCACGCTTTGAGCCCTTAGATTCCAAGTTGCTCACCTTCTTCCAACTGGACTTCATTTCCTTCTGTTTTGACCACCATCATTGTTGACTTCGACGTGACCCCCATTTGTTTCTCAACTTGGTCCTGTCAGCCAGAAGCTCTGATCTGCTACTTCCTTGCCTTTGATGTGTCTCCATTTCCTGTAATTAATCTCTTTTTTCCCATAGCCCAGCAGCTACATGGACAGCCCTAAGGATAATGTACCCAGTTTGAGCCAGCTCCACTATCTCCCCAACCTGTATCTGTTCCTCATGGTCTGCCACTTTGGTAGACACAATATTGCCCCAGGGGTAGGATGTAGACATGCCATGAAGAAAATGCAACACTGTCTTCTGCTGAAAGAAAGTCAGACTGCCTAAGCGCAAGGTAGTATAAGCAGCAGGTAGTTACATCCTGAATATGGCACTTTGGCAGGTAACTCTATTTAAAAATGTGTATTTTTACATTTTATTTATATTGAGTTCTATGTATATTCAATGTTCCGAGGAAAATCAATAAAAATCAACCGAACATTTAGCCATTCCAATAAATCCTATCACATTGCCAAATACAGTATTGGGAAAATTGTCCTAACTTTGTAGACCTCACAGTATCAAGGCCAGTAATACCGTGTTCTTAATTTATCCTTATCAACATTCCTGACACTGACGATGGGGCGGATTCAGGACCAAAAGGTCTGTTTAGCCTAACCCTCTGATGACTAGAACAAATAGATTTGAACAGTCTGTCCTCTTAGGACCTTTTATAAGAATGTTGTCCTTGCATTCTTTGATAGATTTGTTTCCATTTTTCTTAAAAAGTTAGTCCCCATGTCTCATAGGCAAGTCCTTGATACTATCTGGCAGCACAGACACCCATGGAAATACTTTGAAAAATTAAAGGCATTCTACTGAGAGGAAAGGTCAGTGATGGCCCCCTCTGGCCTCAGTTTCCTTGCCCGTAAAGTGGGCATGACTGACGAGGCCAGGCTAACGCTCGAATTCTGTGCAATGACATAAAGAAGTGCTCTTTAAACCCCAGGACACACTAGCAATGAAGCCACGTGCTGCTCTTCTCATCTCCATCTGGAAAATGGGGCAAATTATTTTCTTTTCTTGAAAACTGTCCACAAGCAGTGTTTGAGTGGATAAGCCAATTAGTGTTAGCAAACCATATTGAGATATTAAATTGGAAGGTTTTGTACCAAAGAAAACAACATTTTTTTTCTGACACTGCAGAATTTCCAATGTTCATTTACCTGGAGCATTACATGTCTCAATAAAGATTATCTGGTGATTTGACACTTTTTCTTCTCTCTGCTTACAAACTGAAATAAGAGGAGCTGGGCATTTAGAAACGGAAGAGGTTATACATCTCAGAGCTTTTAACTCATCTGTTTATATCTTCCAAATGAGATGCATCCTCTATAAATTACTCCAAAACTTGCTTTCCTGCTTGACAGTGTAGTATGGCCATGCTTACAAATCTGTAGCCATGTAGCCATATATGCAACTTTGTGCCATATATGCAACTTTGTGTCTTTATGCACGCGCATGTATGCATAACTCTACATAATGGATTGTATTATAGTTGCTGCTTTTCTATTTCAGTTGGTCATCTTTTCCCTCTGTTTCGCTTGGCTCTCCCATGCCTGGCCCCACCCCATGCTCACTGTACTCTCCCTCCACCACCCATCCCGTAATCCAAATCAACCTGGAGGAACCTTCACTCTTTACTCCATGCTCATATAATTTATATATGATATCTACACTCTGTTTCTCTCTCAGGTTCACACACACACACACACACACACACACACACACACACAAGTTTTGGCACTGCTTTTTGTTTTCATCTATGTGTGTGAAATGGAACGCATCTTCCAAGAATGAAGACTTTATATTTAGGTTTGGATGCTTTTTATTGTACTTTTTAAGCTGTCATATGGTAAAACTGACTTTTTCTGGTGGTGGACAATTCTATGAATTTTAATGCATGTATGGACTTGTACTGTGACCGCGACAGTCAGCACACAGAACAGCTCCATCACTCCAAAAACCTCCCTCCTCTTTCCCTTTAGAGTCACATCCTCCCTCCACCCCCACTCCCTGTAACCCACTGATCTGTTCTGCTTCACTGTAGTCTTTTTGGTACTGTATAGAGATAGACTCCTACAGCAATTAACCTTTGGGGACTGGCTCCTTTCATGCAGCATAATGCCTTTGTGATCCCTGTAGTTTTCACACGTGTCTATCGATTGCTCCTTTTCAATGTTGAGGAATGTTCCGTTGTATGAATGCGCCACAATTTGTTGACCCATTCTCCCAAGAGGGAAGACTTTGTCATAGTGCTGGTTAAGTACAGTAGTCCCGCCTTCTCCGCAGTTCCACTTTCCACAGTTTAAGTTACCCGTGATCAACCCAAGTCTGAAAATATTAAATGGAAAATTCCAGAAATAAAAGTTTTGTAAGTTTTAAGTTGTGCACCATTTGAGTAGCATGATGAAATCTCGCACTGCCCCACTCTGTCCTGCCCAGGACATGAATCATGCCTTAGTCCAGCGTGGCCATGCTGTAGACGTCACCTGCCTGTTAGTCACTTAGTAGCCCTCCTGGTTATCAGATGACTGTCGC
Source organism: Equus asinus (assembly GCF_041296235.1). NCBI lineage: Eukaryota > Metazoa > Chordata > Mammalia > Perissodactyla > Equidae > Equus > Equus asinus. The sequence goes on from NC_091804.1 coordinate 41,827,710, forward strand.
GGAATCACAGTGTCTGTGTTCAAGTCACCCTTATTTTACTTCATAATGGCCCCAAAATGCAAAAGTAGTGATTCTGGCAATTCAGATACGCCAAAGAGAAGCCATAAAGTGCTTCCTTAAGCGAAAAGATGAAAGTTCTAGACTTAAAAAGGAAAGAAAAAAAATCATATGCTGAGTTGCTAAGATCTAAAGTAAGAATGAATCTTCTATCCATGAAATTGTGAAGAAGGAGAAAGAAATTTGGGCTGGTTTTGCTGTTGCGTCTCAAATCTGTATGTATTGGAAAAAACATAGTCTACACAGGGCTCCGTACTATCCGTGGTTTCAGGCATCCACTGAGGGTCTTGGAACATATCCCCTGCCGATCAGGGGGCACGACTGTATGTTTCCTTTATGATTCCATTTCTAGTACTTGAGGTTTAGGTAGAGAGTTTATACTAGTGCATGAATTTACCAAATTAAAATATTGAGCAAATCAAGGGATGGGGAGCTAGTCGCTAGGGGAAATTAAAATGAATTTGAGCCTAAATGGCAGATGAACTACCAGGAGTTAAAAACGACAGCTTCTTCCAGCATTTATTGGCTGTGTTCCGCGTGCCTGGCACTGCGCTGGACGCTTCACTCCAATATCTCATCAACTCTCCTAAACCGCACGCAGTAGGCATTCTTACCCTGTTTTACAGAAAAGGAACTGCAAGCTTCTGTTCCGGTAACACCCAGTGGTGTTAGTAAGTGGTCCTACTATGGTCTGCAAAGCCATTTTCTACCCAAACTCCTCCCAAACCCGGAAACTTTCCAGCAGCTTGTTCTCCTCTTGGCTTTAGTTAGAGTTTCAAGTCTCTTTTCACTCAGTAGTTTAGATAAACTTGATATTATAGTTTCCTTTCATTCCTTTAAGTGATGCAAATTGCTTTACCCAAAGAAAGCCATCACATTACACCATTACATGAAAAAATCTACTGAGGAAGAAAAAGAGGTTTGGATTTTTTTCCCCTCATTTTTCTTTCCGATTAAAATGACTGCTAGGATAAATTTTTTTTTTCCTTCCTTCTTGTTGTGAAGATATTCAGATCTTATGTACAGAAGCAAAATGAAAGAAAGAGATGATCGGTCATCTGGTGAAATTGATTAATATAATCAAGCCTGTTCATGGGGATGGGGGTATGTGTGGGGACATTTCTCCCCTTACTTGCCTGCTTCACACCACCAGGCGTGTGGTGATGGGGCTTGCAGTTCTGAAAAAATAAAATAGGGGAAGTGAACTAATTCCCTACTTCAATTTCCCACTATAGTTATGTTCTGGTAATTATTTGTTTGCTTTTATCATTGATGATATCACATCAAAGTCAAAGACTTAGATTTACAAAATGCAGGGAGATCTGCTAGCAAAAAGTTTCCCTCCGTCAGCTATGGAGCATCTGCAGCTGGGCAGACAGATGGATGCATAGTCGTTTCTTTTTTTTCATCCTAAACACTGTATATAGAGTAAACAGTTTTCCTCAGGAAGGATCTTGCTGGCTCTGTCACCAAGAATTCAGCTCCTGGAGCTTACATAACTGTGTTTTATGCATTGCAGAGCTCAAGAGTCTAGCTTCCGTGAATGACTCTGATATAAATGGAATCACTTTGTAAATGGCTGGCAGGAACTGCCCCTCCATTAAGGAGCCACATCTAGCCCGTCACAAGCCATCATCCCTCTCTCCCCCATCTAATCTGCCACTAAATCCTGTTTGGTCTCCCTCTGAAATGGCTCTCAAATGGGTCCCTCTTTACCCCCACCACAGCTGCTTCATCCAGGCCTTTCTCACCTTTCCCATGCATTAGTACCATCCCCTCCTAGCTGGTCTCTGTGCGTCCAGCCCCTAGAATCCATTCCTCTTTTTGGCAACAGAAGTATCTTGGCAAAGCACAGCTCTGATCTGATCACATATTTCTTAAGATACTATAGATCCCAGAATTCCAAACAATGTTTCCAGAAGTGCAGTGTATGAGATGATTTGGGGGAAATATGCAAATAACTACATTTTATTTGAACAGCTACATATTTATTTTTAGAGTTCTTTCTTATTTATGGTGATCCTGATTTTCCATTCATGATGTTGACTTATAACCTCCTTTTAAAATAAATTTAATGAAGTATTTTTTTTTTAAGTGGGCTGCTTAAAAAACAAATCCCTAAGTCAACAGCTAGCTATGGCAAAAAATGTCAAGATGGTATGCAAATGACTGAAGCTTCGAAAACGCTGGCAGAGATACAAAGTCCAAACTCCTTAGCCAATCAGTAAAGATACTCCCCATGTTGGTTTCATTATGTTTACATTCCTAATGACAATCAATGTCACATGCAAAACTTGGTCCTCTTTTCCTGGTTCCTTTGACAATTTTATGTCCAGTCCTTAAGCCATTTAACTGTTTCTTTGGATTCACACTATACCCTGTCTGCTGACTCTAGGCGCCCTCAGAAGCTTTTTTGCATGTTTCTCAGCATTTAATATTTTAAAACACTTGCTACAAAAATTGTCTACTCTCACGCTCTTCATTTTCACTCAAGCATGTATTTTTTAATTGGCCATTGTTTGACCTAGCTGAATCTCAGGATTCCTAGTTATTCATTCATTCATTTGTTCACTCATTCATTCAGTAAATATTTCCTGAGTATCTGCTCTAGGCTCTAGGAGCACAGTGTGGAACAAGACAGACACAGCTCTTGCCCTCATAAAGAGTTCATTCAAATGGGGAGATGGACAAAGAGAAGAAAAAAGGAACAATACATAAAATATATATCAAGATAATGTGATGATATATTATATTATAATCTGTTAATGTAATATAATAATATATTATGATATAGGTATTATGAAGAAAACCAAAAGATAAAGAGTGGCTTTGACCTCAATCACAAAGTCAGTGGCTCCCTGGTTTAATTCCTCATTTTGACCACCCCAGCTATATTCCCTGGGTTTGCCAGGCACCCAACCAGACTTGTTTTACCTCATAACCCAAACTAGCTTCCCATTGACCTTTACACATTTCCAATCTAATCAACTCCATTGCCCTTCTCCTTGGCGGCTCTGATCTGCGCCTCACTCTGGGTGCAGAGAGAGCCTTGAGGACAAAGCATGCTAGGAAGATTCAGCCCAGAGAAGTGAGTGAGTTGGGGGACAGTGTGGAACACCTGGCCCTCCAGGATCTTTCCCAAACTCCCTCTTTGGCATACCTACCTTTTTGCCACACCTACCTGTCAAAGATGAAGACTTATCTCTCTGCATATCAAAGGCATGTTTCAGCCAAGGAGAAGTTTCCAGGGGTTTCCCCTTGCACTGTGGAAACATTATTTAGCACAGTGTCCTACAGGAAGTAGGTGGGATGGGAACATTTGTGGCATGTGTGTTTGGGACCATTTGAAGTTAACCGTCATGGGGCTCTGGGAGCTGAATTCCACTGGGGACGATATGCAGGGAGCCATGTGGGTAGCTCTGCTGTCCCCACGGTGGACAGGGGAGACCCACAGCTCCCGAGCAGACAGCCGAACAGCTGCAAGGAGCCACTCTCGCCGGCATCCAGCCTCTGTGCAGTCGAGTCGCATGATTCTGCACGGCCCTTTCCAGACTGGCGAAGGTTGGGAGCCCAAGGCCTCATTAGTATCCTTCCATCACTCCCTCATTAGTTCTTAGATAGTGTTTTAATGACAGCTTGAGAGCCTCGCATCCTGGCCTCCTTCTATTTATGATCCCCACCGTGTTAATGTGCACTTAATGAGAAATTCTTGTCTTGCTTGTAAATCCTGTAGCTGGCATTCAATTTATTGACAGATGTTTGCTTGGATCTCTTTAAAATTACTTCATAAATCTTCCAGGATAAAAGGCCTCAAGTTTGGTTATTAAGACAGGGCCTTGTTGACAGTTTCATATTTAACTGTTTAGAACTCAAGTGTCAGGGCTGTAATGGGGTGCGCAGCCAAGGGGCAGCGGGCCTGGGCGCATTGGCCGTGTTTTCCTCACCTATCAGGGCCCTCCCTGGTGAAGTGTGTCTACTGTCCCTTATAATCCCTTCAGTTAACTTCTCGGTGACCTCGCCGTGCTTCGTACTTATTCATTTAGCGTATCAGTGTGTCAGCGTGATGAAGTGTTCCTGCCCATAGGAGCTAAGGGCTGAGGAAGCCAAGCGCCTCCGTCACCAGGAAGGAGTGCTGATGGGAGCCGAAGGCTGGGGGCCTCTTCCCAGGACAGCCACCAGGCACTAGCTGGAAACCCGTGGGCTTCATCTCCACCTTTGGGTGGCAGACAAGTGGATGTGATGGGAAGGGGCCACCACCTTTTGTGCCCATGGACTTTTTAGGGCTATCCCTAAATCAGGAATTTTTTTTCTGTTGCCAGTGACAGAAAATGCACCTCAAAATGGCTTAAGGAAAAAGAAAGAGGAGTGGAAACACTTAATTGGCTCATGTGATTGAATTGCACAAGGTAGTTGCCCTCAGGGCCTGGCTTGGTCCAAGAGAGAAGATAACTGCTTCACTCTCTTTCTAGCATGTGCCTTCCTCTGTATTAGCTTCACCCGCAGAATTCCTGTGGTGGCCCCAGATTCAGGGGCCACAGGGCTTCCAGATTCAGACCCCAGAGAAAGAACACCACCTAATCCTCTTCCAAATGCCCAGGGGGAGAAAAGGCTTATTATGTCTCATTGGTCCTGATCAGGTCACATGGCCACTGTTTAACCAATCAGAGGTAGGCTATCCTCTGATTGGCTAGGTCTGGGTCACATGATGAGCCCCACCTAAGCCATAGGAATTAAGACTAAGGGGAAGGGTGTTCTAGAGTTAAAGTGGGGTCTTGTTACCCGAAGAAGGAGGCATAGAGTCTGCAGCATTAAACAAATGGTCAGATGTCCCCATCAAGTTCAAAACAGCATCCTGCCTTGTCTAATTCTTTCATTTCAATCTGAAGAGTTGTTATACACTGGCAGCCTTTGTGCTAAACCAGTCAGGGTTGTGACCTACCTTGTTGGAGAAGGCAATCAAAAGATTAAGAATTCAGAAACCTGGAGAGGCCAGGCCATTGAGAAGCTCCCTAAACCCATCCACGAGCCAGTAACAGCAATAGAATGAAAACAAGAATCGCTCCCCTTAATGCTATCACAAATCAGCCCCTTTGCATGTAAGATGATAATGAGTGTTTGGGCCAAAAATAGAGCGATTTTTGCTTACTTGCTGGTGTCTTGTCACATCGCATTGCTTGAATTGTGTCAGATCGCATTGGGTAACGTTGCCTCCATCAGGCGCTGACGTGACCCACTGCTTTGCAACATTTAAGACAAGTGTTTGGGGGCTTTTCTCCCCAGTGCAATTTTTTGTACAAGTGCTGTTTACCAGATGAGGCATATGTGAATACTATTAGAATTGAAAACACATCTACCATTTAAGCCAGAATTTATTAAGGGGCCTATGGGAAGGAAGGCACGTGAAACATTTACTCACAGCCCTGACAGGCCTCAACGAGGGGCCGATTCCTCACCCAGCATCCTCCGTGTTGCCTAAAATCTGATATTCATGGTTTCCTACATGGAAACATCTGAAAAGTTGAGGGCACCCTTCACGGCTGACAGCTGGACAGTAAACTCAGCCTTAATTTTCTATGGGACCAACTGCCTGTGCCCCTGGGAAACACATTCTTTACAGAAGTAATCATAAGAATTTTGATTTAGAGCAACCTTGTGATGATAACAGCGAACACTTACAAGCAATGTTTGCTACAGGCCAGTTACTGTTCTAATTAATCATTTCATATATTTTAACTCCTCAAAATTGCAATAGCCCTGAATATTATTATTATTCCCTGTTATACCAGTAAGAAAACTGAGGCACAGAGACATTAAGTAACTTGCCTAATGACTTATATTTCATGGAGCTGAGATTTGAATTCACACAGTCTGGCTCTGAAGCTGTGCTCTGAATACGATGCTATGTTGCCTGTAATGTGAGGTTATATGAATAAACACGTTGACTCAAGATCTGTGGCACTAAATGGCATTAAATGTATAACAGATAAGTTAAAAATTATATATCTATAATGCTATCTTTGTTATATATTATAATTATAATGTAAAATATTATCATACTTATTTATTATATGTGATCACTTATTATATATGTTAGATATATGTCGAGTATTTTATGTGTGTGTGTGTAGATACATATGTATGAAACTTTCTCCTCAAAGAATTGAGTCAAGATACAATAATTCACAGAGATTATAATGGTTTAAAGAAGATGGGAGAAGAAACAATGGCAAAATTAAATTTGGTTAAAACAATAAAATGAAGCTGGGAGAAAGGTTAATTTCACAAGAATGTATGTGACTAAAATTGGAGTGTGACAAAATTTGCATCATCCCAAGATTCAAGCAGCCTCATGCTTGGGTCTCAAGATGAGTCCCAGCGGGATTTCTCCCACAGTTCCTCAGATCGCAACATGGCAGAAGTAGAGAGCTGTGAGGAGCTTGACTTTCTTTTAAAAGAAATGAGCCAGGGGAGGACCAGGGCTGAGTAGAAATCCACGCACTGTTGTGAAAATAACAGAGCAATTCTATTTCATGTACAGGCACTAATGCCTCTGCATTTCTTTTCTTCTCTATACAAATGTGCTGTCTTCCTTTACGTTCCCCCAGAATGAGCCCCGGAAACAAACATTTGATTACAGATACTTTATTGGGCTGTTGATCCTGGGAAACACCCATGGAGGAATGGAGGAGTAAGATGGGAAAGGGAGAGAAATGAGTACAGAGTGAGTGACCCAGCAAGTTCCCACTGTGGGCGCCTAGAACTTGCTGCTGCAGAGGCACACTGGTACCCAGTGTAGACACGCCCCTCAGAGTTGTCCTAGATGAGGGCTAAGGTGCTAGGGTGGTTTTCCACCAAATCTTCATCTGCCATGGCTCAGAGCCTTCTTCCTGGCACATTCCTCTCCAGCATTTCCAACTTGCCCTGCATGCAAGCCAGACGTGCTCCCATAGCCGGACAATTTCCTGCAGCCAGAGAGGCGTAGGGGTTCCCAGTAGCATGCTTGGTGGGGAGAAGTACTTGCCCAGGAGACATGGACAGGACATTGATGAAGTCCAGTGTGGCTCACAGTGACACCTGTCTCCTAGGGCTGTTGTAACGATTGAATGAGGTAATGAACGTAAAGCCCTTGGAGTACTGTCTAGTTTAAGCAAAAACTGAAGAGCTGGGGAGAAGTGTATTGGCTCACAAAACTAAAAAGTCTGGGAGAAGATCTGAAGCTTCAGGAAAAGGTGGATCCAGGTGCTCAAATGTATTGAGCCAGGCAAGAGTGTGGCAAGCAGGGAGAATAGCTGTGCAAAGGGGTCCAGAGTTTGAGCACCACCAGATGGCAAAGGCCATGTTGTCTCTGTGGTCCGTTTCAAATCTGGCATGTTAAGCAGATACTCAAAATGAACTCAAAGAATCAGTGAATGCAGTGGCAGGGTGGGGAACGAGTCAACATAGTTTGGCATCACGTAGCTAAATCTGCCAGTTGTGTGATGGACGGTTTCATTTCTCTACGGACTGTTTTGGCATTGTGTAGACACAGCCTAAATTGGTGCCCGCACCTCCCACTAATCATGCTCTGAGGGAAAGAACATGGAGTTATTGAGATCCCCGGGCAGCACTTTGGCGCACACAGTATCTAACAATATCAAGAGATGAAGGAGCCCTTTGAAATGAGCTTTCGAGAGTGAGTAATGACCTTCAGGATGTGGTGCACGGATTGTCTTTTGAAACTGGTATATCTTGATGGATGATTGAAAAGCTGCTGTCTTTGGTATAGTTTTCACGGTTTTATTTTTGGGGATGTGTAATAAATAAATGTGTAATTGCCCTCAACATGATGCAAGACCAGGAGGTGAGGATGAGACAGAAAAGTCCCATAACAGCATAAAATTTTATTAGGATCCCCATTGATAGGCAAGGCAGTGTTGTGTGAACAAAGAAAGGTCTGTCTTCGGTTGACCAAGATAGAATCCAATGCAATGAAGAAGAAATTCCACCAGCTGGTTTGTCGGGAGGCAGGGAGAGGGGGATAGAGGGTAGATACTCTCATTTTTAACATCCTGGGGAAAGAAGTTCAGTACCCATATTGATAACAGTAATGACAACCGAAATTGCTTACCCTGGAATTCTGCAAATTAAACAGTGTTTATCAGGCATTTGTGGTGCTTTTTCAAATTGATGGAAGTGGCTACATTTCACAATGGCCTCTAATTCTTCCTAATTCATTGAGATCTTTTCTTCTTCCATTTTTGTGCTAAGGTGGTTTTTTATGTGCCCGATATATTAGTTACGTATTTTTAAATGTTTATTCTTTGTGATCACAGCTCAGCTTACTACATATATATATATTTTTTGTCTTCCATTGTGGTTCTTATTATTGGCTTTATATGGATAAATCCGTTTGTGTCTTCCAAATTAACTGTGATTTCTCTTGGCAACAACTGATGGGTGAAAGCCTTAGATTTTATGTATGGTGTCTAGAAACTGGGCTCAGTTTTCTTTTCAGCCCATGTTTTATTGTGTAGGTCAAAGAATGTTTGTAATATCGCTATGTAAACTCTATTAGAATTTAGAAGATTTGTATGTCAGCAATTTGGTGTTATTATCTACAAAGAAGGCATAGACACGAGTTTAATTTTAGTTGTACCTTCTTCAATCCAATTTAGAACCTTAACTGTTCATAAAGGTTTAATAATATTATTTAATAAATGATCATTTATTATCAAAGATTTTATAATATCATTTCTTAATATCATTGGCAAAAAAAGAGATTTTTTGATTGTGGTTGCCATCTGCCACTGTTTTAATGTGATTCGTCTGAAACTAAGTTTTCTTTTTTTTTTTTTTAACTTGCTGTGGCCTTTCAACATTTAATTGAGTGTGTATCTATACACAGGACGTTCACAAAGCAAGTGGTGGCTCTGTGTCTTACAACAAGATTTTATTTTTGTTATGCAGCTTAAATAGAGGCATTTGCACAAACCTGGTAAATGCAAACATCTCTTTTGGAAAGTCCCTAAATTCCTATAGCTTATATTCGCTATGTCACACTTAGCATTTAATTACCTACCAACTTCAAGCATTCCCCTCAAATCCCATGAGGGTTATTTTTCTTTGCAGGTTTGATTTCAAACTTCTAGGACAGTAGTTCTCAACTGGGGGCAATTTTGTTTCCCAGGAGACATTCAGCATTGTCTGAGGACATTTCTTATTGTGACAATAAGCAATGGGGGGGTGGGGGGCACTGGAAGGAGGGTGCTGCTGGCATCTAGTGGGTATGGACCAGGGATGCTGCTAAGCACCCTCCAGTGCTCAGGACAGCCCCACCGCAGAGAATGAACTGACCCGAGTGTCAATAGTGCCGAGGTTGAGGAATCCTTTCCAGGAAGAATCCAGCCGTCTCTTTCTTGCTTTCCTGTTTTGGATCTAATAGAGACCTGACACCCAGTGGGTGCTTCGATTCAACTTGATAATGAGGCTGAGTTTGCCTCTTAAATCAGAGCCACAAGTGGATCTGAGTACAGAGGTTTTCAATAGAAGGGAAAAAAAGGCTTGGAATTCAATATTCTGGATCAGGGAGATGGGGGGACTAGGAAAGTGAGATACAAAGTAGGAAAAAAAATAAAGGCAAAGGAAAAGAAGCCACCTCCTGCTCTTTCCTGTGACTGCCATCAACACACACAGGCGAGGCTGTTCATCTGCAGGGGACGATCTTTGTATGGAGGAAATCCCTGGGGGGAGCATTGGGAGTTTTATTGCTTTTCGTTGGGGGCAGTATAAAATGGGGTAATTTAGGCTTGACAAACAAATCTTGACTCACTTTTTTCTGAGGCTCCAGAAGGAAAACAGAATTCTCACAGAGCAGAGATCAACGTTTTCCTCCGTAAATCACCAGAGTAGGTGAAAATTTGGCTAATAGCCAGGGCACCATGAAGAAATAAACAATGCCAGAACAACGTGCAGCGCACCGTATGCCCGCTTCTCCATAGATACCTCTTTCTCCTTGTGTTAATTTCATAGCTCTTTTTCCCTAAGCTAAAACTTTTTTAGTCTCTCTTTCAGCCTGTCTCTTAGGCGAGGCCTTTGGAGCAGGACCCTGACAATATCCTGGTCAGCTCTTTGAGGTTTTTTTCCTTTTTTTAAAAAAAAAGTTGATTTCCTGTTCTGGTGAGCCATACATCACTGACGTCCCCCGTCTGTGCTCCTTGTCTGTGACAGAATGAGAGGTGTCATTTATCACTGGGGCTTGCGGAAGCTGTGGGAAGAGGGATTGAAATTTTTTCTGGAAGGCCTCAGTGTCTACTGGCTGCCAGATCATTAAAAAGGGGGCTTTCCAAAGAAAGCTGTGTGCGATGTGATTGCACTTACTGTCAAGGAGAGGCTGAAAGAAAGAGGAAACATCAAAAGAGAGTGAGAGAAAGAAGGAGAGGAAAGAGAGGGGAAGTTTCTGCCAGGGGCATTTAAAGTTCTCGAGCTGCGAATGCAAGGATCTGCATGGCTCGGTTTTAGTATGTGCATGCTAAACAGGCCCTTTAGAGATCTCCACAGCGCTCGTGGTGCCAGTGAGGAAACCGAAACAGGAAATCTCTTTAATAGGACTTCTTCGCATCCCATATTATGTGGGGCACGGAGACAGACTTTGTAACGTACGGAGCATGACTAGCAGCGCAAACTGTGAAGAGCTGAGGCAGGAAAACCCATTTGGACAAAAGCAGAGGATCCCAATAAATCACGAGGCAAAACTGAGACCCACTGGCGGGCTCCTTCTCCAAAGAGACATTTGCAGCATCCTGTTTGCATAAGCACACTCGGAAAATGCCCAAGAATATCTCCTTGCAGCTCCTCTCCTTTTGGCGCGAAGTCTGCCACCAAATGGGTCCCAGGGATCAGAGATTAGACTCTGCTTGTCATTTCTTTGCAATGGGAAGTGTCCCTCCTTCTACTCTCTGTGCTAACAAAGTAATAAAAATAAGTTGACATTTACATAGTCCTGACTATATGACTATATGCTCTGCTAAGTGTTTTACTTATATAATCACTTTAATCTTCATAGCAATCCTATGAGAAAGGTGCTTCTATTTTGGAGATGGTGCCACTGAAGCACAGAGAGGTTAAGTAACTTGCCTAAGGCTGCACAGTTCTTGACAAAGCTGGGATTCTAGTCCGGGTAGTTTGGCTCCAGAGTCTATGCTCTTAGCCTCTGATTGGGTGGGTGAAGGATAGACATGGTGAGGAGACCCTATGATTTTTGAAGCCTCTGGATTGCAGATGCAGTCATGTTAATTTAGGAAATTAACAACTTAATGATGACCCAAAGCAGAGGTCAGCAAATTACTGCCAGTGGGCCAAAGTCAGCCCATGGCCTGTTTTGTACAGCAAGGGAACTAAAAATAATTTTTACTTATTTTAAAGGATTGAAAAAAATTTGTGGATATTTGTTTTCTTGCTTGTTAAATAAATACTTGCACAAGATCCTCAATTTTGCCTCTCGTCCTACAAACCCTCAAATATTTACTAGCTGGCCCTTTGCAGCAAAAGTTTGCTGACCTCTGACCTAAGGTAAAAATCAGCTCTGGAAAAAAACAAAGAAAGAAAGGAAAAAGAAAGAGGAAAAGAAAGAACAGAAGAATGAAGAAAGAGGAAAGGAAAAAAGAAAAACAATTAGAAAAGAGAAGAAAATAAGAGGACTTCTATTAAAAGAAAATAAGAAAACTAAGATTTTCATCAATGGAGTTCCGAGGCCAACAGACACACTAAAATTGGACTGGCTTACGTATACTTATGTGGGAAGGTCATCCTTTCAAAATAAGTTTTCCTTGACTGCTTTTCCACAAAGCCTGCTGCTCAGAGAGACAAATTAGCTATTAGGTAATCTAGTTAATTGACAAGTGACTTAACTAATTACCCTAACATGCTTATTAAATGTTACCTTTCCCATTCTCAACACATTGTTAGAGCATCAATTTATTTAAGACCTTATCATATCACTCTCTCTTGACAGCACACTCCTATTAAAACAGAGGGAGCATGGGGTGTGCTTTTTGTATCATTATTTCTCTCCCTCCATGGTTAGAGTCAAAAGAGAAAATTAGGAGCCGGGTGCGTAAGGAGCCCATCCCTATTCAGCGATAATGTCCAATTATACTGGCACATGGTCACTCAGATGGATCAAGAATGGATTAAATAAAGAAATAATGCATGTTATCAAGCCTTGCCTAATGGGTATAGCAAAAGCCGAGGGGAACCTAATTTGACTTTTGACTGTAATCTTTTGCAGCTGGGAGGGCTAGTGTCTTTATTTGTACATATCCACACAATGCGTCTTTGCGGCAGACACATCTGAAATTCCTAATATTTCAGATTTTAGAAAGAGAAAATGGTACCTGTACCATATATTAGATAACGCTCCCAGTGAGGCCGGAAATAGCATCCTATACTTAAAAATATAAATAATTCTGCAATGAAACTTTAATATTACTAAGTGAGTTTTTTTTAAGGCTTAAAAATATCTCAGATTAGTTCAGGTCTGATTTTCCTGCTAAATTAATTATGAAAAAAAACTTTTGGTTTTTAGAGCTTTTAGGATTTTTGAATTGTTGGTAAAAGATTATGAGAATATTTCCCTAATCTTATGGCTTTTCTACTAACTATAGCCTTCTAGTTATTTTATAGGTTTAATATTGGTCATAATTAATGCATATGGAAACAGTTGGTGATTATTCCTTAGAATAATGTGAGATTAAGCACAAGATATAGATAGATAGATCATCTATTACAATATATATAACGATATATACCATATAATCAGGATATATATAATAATATATATGAACCCATTTTAAAATTGATTCTTTTCTAAAATATGGTTCAGTATCAAAAGGCTGGAACTAAATACAAAGAGTCCTTTCTGTTTAAATAGAGTCAAAGGACAGGGATGCTGTAAAAGATGTGAAGCGTCATCTGGTCCAAGGTTGGCAAACTCCAGTTTCTGTTAGGGCCATACAGGTACCATTTCCAAGATCCCAAGGTGCTCCTTTTTTGACATACAACATGGATGAAATCAGGATGCGTCCTCCAGTCTTCAGTGTGCCATGATTTCATTGGCAGAATTCTTTTTTTCACTTTTTGACCATAATAAATGTAGCATTGAAAGCAGCGTAAATTCAATTCACTGCAGTAACAGGGTCAGACAGGGGACCCGTGTTGACCTGGGGAGGGAGCTCAAACTCCATCTGTAGAGGGCTCATGAGGATTTACCCTCACCCTAACCCTAACTGTCATGTGATGGTTACTGCTTGCTGGTTGTTGTTGCACAGAAATGCAGACTGGAGAGGGCCAATGTGCTGATCTTTTGAGAGAAGCCAGAAATCCAGATGTATAGTCTCATAATATTTAGGTGTTGGCAATTAAACTACCATTTATTAACCCTATGAAGGCCAAACAAGACAGGTCTCCAGGTTGGATCTTGCCCGTGGCTCACCAATGCCTAGAAATGTTGCACAAGTTGATTGACCGAAATCACTCTGCTAATATATCATAGAGTTGCCATCTGAATCCAGTATATCTGACTCCTATGGTTTCAATTTTTGTTTGATTATTTGGAATGGAGGGTGAAATGATTTAAAAAGCACCAGCCTTGAAACTCATGAAGCTCTCAGGATAGGGGGAAGGTATTTGATGAAACAGAGATTTACAACATAATATAATCATGGATGTAATGATGTTTACGATATGGTGTGATGCTACTAAAGGTGGTGAGGACCCAGAGAAAAATGGCCCTACCCGGCCCTGGGCAGGCAGGAAAGGCTGCTCAGAGAAGGCATTCTGGTGCTGAGAGAGGAGCAGGGAGAGGGGTGATGGCAGGAAGGGAGGAAAAGGATGCTCCAGGTAAAGGGAACAGAATGTGCAAAGGCCCAGAATAGATCATTTTAACAGCATTTTTCTCAGAATACCTTTTTTAAATGAGATTCTTCAATGCACAATCAGGACACATCGTGCAGCCTGGTAAAATCCAAAATAATTCAGTTGACTTATCAGGAAGTTGACAAGAGAGGGAAGAACAGCAGTGGCCACAGCTCTTGACACACTCTACAGTGCCACAGCGCAGCAAGCATTGAATGCCACCAGTCTGGGATTTCATCAGAGCTCTAAAAGCAATACCAGCCCAGCAGCCTAGCCAAAGCAGGCAGTGGCCTACACAGAACTAGGCAAGGGGGCCCTCTCCCCCAGTATCTCCTCTAACAGCTGCATGTGGCACATTTTCCCTCTCCTGCTTGGTCTTTGTCTCAAATTGTATATTGGGCTCTTAGTGTTTCTTAGACTTACAAGCAAGACAAAGTGACTCTCAGTAACTTCAGCAGAAAGGAAATTCATTGGAGAGTTTACCAGTAACTCACAGAACAACGAGAAGGCTGGAGAACCAAACCTGGAAACGGGCCAATGTATAGACACCCTGAGTCTAGAAAGTAGGAACTGTAGACCAGTCTTTTTAGGTGCCACCATGGATTAAATGTCTAAATGTCTTTGTTTTCTTGTCTTCTCTGATCAAGATGCAAATACCTTGGAGAGAGTATTAGTGTGCAGTATGCTCGACTGGAGCCGTTAGCTATTGCTGCGTAAGAAAACATCGCAGAATGTAGTAGCTTAAAACAAGGGCCACTTAGGTAGTTCATGATCCTACAGGTCACGATCCTGAGGGCTAGCTGCTCTTGCATGGCTTCAGATGAAATGACTTGATGCTTCTCCACATGGTCTCGCATCCTCCAGCAGACTAGCCGGGGCCTGTTCCCATGGTGGTGGCAGGGTTCTGAGAGCAAAAGCCAGAAAGGCTTCCAGTGGGCTGGTCTCAGAGCTACTATCGAGCAAAGTCAGTCAAAAGGCCAGCCCAGACTCAAGCGATGGAGAAGTAAATGCCATCTCTTGATGGAAGGAACTTCAAAGTCACAGGGCAAAGCATGTGCATACAGGTAGAGCCAATTCACTGTCAATCCAACCACCCCCTGCTGGAGGGCCGGGGACTTGAAAAAGAGTCTTATTACACTGCATCCAATGGGGAATAAGTAGCTCCCCGAAAGGAAATTTCAGTTCTGTGAGGAAATGAGAATGACCTAAGTAATCAAAAAAAGTATACGTTTTTAAAAATATTGCTGCTATGTGTGATTTGGTAGAGATAAATGTTTTTTCCCAAGAGAAAAATTTCGATTTTAGTAGTAAAATAAAGATAAATTATAAAGTTAGGTCTCTTCTCCGTGGAATGTCAGAAACTGCCGCCTTTCATGCGCAACCCCTGCTGACGCCATCTTGTGCCCAGTGGAGGAAACAAAACAGGGCGTGGTCCAGCGATTCTTGAGTCAAATGCCAATTTCTGAAATAGATGACGAAGTTAATCAATACTTACCTTTCTGGACTACTCCAGCCTCACTTTCCACTCCTTTCTTTGAATTCTAAATACTCTGAAATCGAGAGGGAACTGTGAGACCTGGGGTTGAGTCCTGGGACAGTCACTTACTTCCTCTATGAAACCATTTAACATCTCTAAACCTCAATTGTCTCCTCTGCAAAATGAGTATAGGAAGGTAACTTTCTCAAAATGTTGTTGTAAGTAATAGACGAGACAATGTCTGTGAAGAACACAGCATAGAACCTGGCCAATAATAAGCATCCAACAGCTAAACTTTGCTTGTATTGTCATCATTGTTATCATCATTGACATTTGAGTCCTCCACCCACCTGCAAAATTATGGCATCTAAACCTTACCTTCCATGTAAAAAAATGCTTACCACCCAGATAGAAGTTGGAAAAAAAGTTAATGATAGACTTTTGTTTCTTCTAAGACAGGTGTTTGAACATGTATTGATTTTTTTAAGGTTTGTGAGTGACTAAATAAAGGTTAATCTCATTTTCTGGCAAATGTTTACCTAGTGCTTACAGGAGGATGGCTTGGCGAGTTCACCTGTGGTTCTGATTTCGAATTGGGCTCTCACTGTCTCACTCAAAATGGTCCATTCAGATCATTAAGGATGTGAAATATTATTATATCAGTTGGTGACTGGGTAGGATACTTGCCATATTCCACTGGATATGGGAGGAAAGGAATAAAAAGTGGGAGAAAAAGTTAGAAGGTGGGAGTGGTTTTTAAGAAACCAACAAGGGACGTTGCAGTGACCTGAGACTAGTGACAGAAGGGAGCTTTCACTGATGGGGAACAAGGAGAGAGTGGTTTCCAGAACCAGGAGAGAGTATGGCCAGTTCCAGGTAATTTTGCCATAAACATCCTTGCTTTGAGCACTTTTGCCACACATGTTTTCACTGCATATCTAATTGGCTAGAAGGCAATTTTGTCATTTAAAAAGATAGGGGGCTGGCCCTGTGGCCAAGTGCTTAAAGTTCCATGCACTATGTTTCAGCAGCCCGGGGTCATGGATTCAGATCCTGGGTGCAGACATCCTCCACTTGTGAGCCATGCTGTGACGGCGTCCCACATACAAAGTAGAGGGAGACTGGCACAGATGTTAGCTCAGGGCTAACCTTCCTCTCTCACACACACACACACAAAATAAAAATAGAATTAAAAATAAAATTAAGAACAATATTAACGAGTTGATTGCAAAAATGAAAGTACAAACAATATTTGAATTTGTTTAAAATTTGTTTAGATTCATGGCAAATACTGTGAACAGAACTGATTTTATTTTGTGGATTGTACCTAAGCACTTGTCTTCCAGGTCTTTCATTCAAAGCATTATACTTTTTTGTTTTTTTTTTTGCTTGTTGATTTGTCTTCTTGCTCGGCATTGCACTTTTTTTTATTTTTTGCTCAAATTTCTTCCTTCATTCGGACAGCTATTGGTCTCCAAGTGCTAGGCTGCACATTCGTGACTGAGCTTGGTATTGCGTTGTGACTGTCCTCACCCCAAGGATTTGCAAACTGATAAACTGATACATTATCATTTTCTAGTATAGTATGCAATCTGGCTTTACACTCTCTTATTATTTCACACTTGCAGTAACTTTTATCACAGAAATGAAACCAAACTGTCAACCAGTTATTTTATTTTTTCTACTGCAAAATTGCCTTACGGCCAATTAATTATGCGGTGAAAATGTTTGCAGCCAAAGTGCTTGCAGGTGGGAGAGATGTTTATAGTGAAGCTACTGGACACAGGTATGGCTTTGTGGATAGGCCTGCCTCGTAGGAGCGGCCAATAGTAGAGGGACACAGGACTTGTGGCAACCTGGCCAGAAAGAGCCAAGGAAACACACGCACCACCACCCTCTCGTCCCACCACCCGTCCTCTTTGAACGACCCCAAGCAGGAGCCAGAGGACACAGGATCCCTGATCTCAGGGCAGCCTCCCAGGGCACAGGCCAGTGAAGGAGGGTCCAAAATAGAAGTGCATGGCAAGGGGAAGATGCCCAGGACAGATCACTGAAGACTGTGGGAAAAGTGAATTCACACTGTCTTCCCACCATGGGAAGCCCTCACTCTGAAAATGACCTGGACACAGGAAAAACTGCAAAGGGCATGAAAACCCCAGTGACCTGGGAATTTTGTACACTTCACTTCATGAAAGGGGTGAGCAGGTAGAAAGTGAGTGCCCAGTGAGATGCTATGTTGGCCCCAGAAGACCATTAGGACATGATCCTTCGCTTAACGAGAAAACATTACATCACAGGTCGTATGGATCACAAACCGCAGCTCACAAGATGATACTCACCCCAGTTGCGTTTCCTGTTTTTTAGAACTTTAGTTAGTGAGTCAACTTTTAATTAAATATAGAAGGCTTTCTATATGGCTCTAAATGCCCGGCTTCTCTCCCAGTGGGAAATTTGGCCCCAGGAGTTCCATTGTCTCGTGGGAACAAGTGGCTACAACTGAGGGGATGAGCGTGCTGCCTGCCCCAGTGCTTATCACCCCTATTGTCTCTGATTGGCCACATCCATGTGTCCTTTGTCATTTCTATTGTTCTTGTATTCTAAATTTTATGTAATGCTTCTTTCTACCTGTATCCCTATCAAGCACAACCCAACAAAAGCTGGTTCAAGAGCGCTACGTGTGTTAAGCAAAATTGAAGAAACCATATGTCCCCGTGGAAGAAAAGAATCTTCCTACACGTACATACGCAAAACGATAGTGTCTGCACAGCAAGATGACAGCCCGCTGGGCCTCTCGTGCTTGCCTTACTGGCCTGGCTCAGGGAGGCCCTTGAGTCTGCAGTCCCCACCTTAGAACCCTGGATCTTCACATTCGCACCACACTTTCCAGAAGCAAAGCACTTTCATGTAAACCATCTCGCTTAAACCTCCTAATAACCCTGTGAAACAGGCAGAGATGAGCCTACGGCCCTCCCTTCCTTAATGAAGAAACTGACAAGTTCCATGATTTTCCCAAGGTCACCCAGTGAGCAAATGTCAAGACTAAAACCCAGGTCTCACCATAAAGTGTAAAGTCCCATGATTCAGAGATGACCAAGGCTGGTGTAGCCCAGGAAGAACTGCTGAAGTTTGTCCTACGCTTCGGGATGAAAGAGCAAACACAGGGATTTCCACATGGTGCTGAATTAACGCTTATTGCTGCTTTTTTTTAAAAATCTATTTTCCATTTCCCCAGTAGGCTATGTTCTAAAGGTGATCAAAGATAACAAGATAACAGGGGCTGGCCCCGTGGCCGAATGGTTAAGTTCGCGCGCTTCGCTGCAGGTGGCCCAGTGTTTCGTTGGTTCGAATCCTGGGCAAGGACATGGCGCTGCTCATCAAACCACGCTGAGGCAGCGTCCCACATGCCACAACTAGAAGGACCCACAACGAAGAATATACAACCACGTATGGGGGGGCTTTGGGGAGAAAAAGGAAATAAAATAAAATCTTTAAAAAAAAAAAGATAACAAGATAACATTTCCAGAGGTAGGGGAAAATAAGAGCTGTTGAAATGACCCAAGTGTCTTCCCTACTTCAAGGGACGGATGCCATCTTCCAACATCCATCTGTCTCAGAGATGGTGAGCATCCCAAACCTTTATGAAGCAGAGAAACGTTAGGCCTTTCAGGTGCTCCATACCTGTAACTCTGTGCATCACAAGCCAGCTTTATTTCTGCATGCATTACAACGGTGCAGGACGTGCTCCAAACCCTCCCAAGTCGGCCTGCACTCAATTTCACTCCAGCTAGAATCCCACCGTCTATGGGCAAAGAAACTAATTTCCCAATTTATGCTCAAAATTTAGTGATTCCAGGAGCAAATTTATTTATTTATTGTTAGAGCTTAGATCCTTGTGCATGTAAAACATTCTGATTGTTTAAGGATTCTGCTTTTTATCAATGACTCTGCTTTTTATCAATGTCTCTGGTAGGTTTGAAAAGAATTACTTTCTTTTGCGGTTTTCTAGAAATCTCTATAGATTCATTTTGCTAAGGCTCTGTTAAGCAAGTCTGCTCCACTGCACAACACTGAGTTGGTGTTTTTAAAGAAATTATCCTTATTATGAAAATTTCACCTGTGCTATGGGAAGCACCAACTAAACGTTTCTACCAAGTGAAACTAGTATTATATGTAATCATACATGTCAACATATTTATTCTCTCTTTGATAATGAGTCTGATTCGCTTCTGCATTTAGAGAGAGGGAGAGATGGATGGATGATTCCCAGGTGTTCCACATTCGTTTATTTACTCAACGCACATTTATTAAACACCTAGTGCATGCCTACTAGGCATTTGGGTCATAGCAGTGAAGAATAAAAAGATTCCTACCCTGAAGGAGCTTATGTTCTAATGGGAGAGGTGGGAGGGAGGGGTCAAGCATAAACAAATGAATAGCAGGTAGTAGGCAATGTGCTGAAAAGAGAAACTGCAAAACTTGAGTGGAGGATTGTGAATTGCCGTTACTCTGGATGGGGCAGGGAAGATCTTAGTTGAGGAGGTGATGCTAGAACAAGGCCTGAATGAAGTGAGGGAATGAACTTTGTGGATATTTGAGGGATAGCTGAGGTCCCAGGCAGAGGGAACAGCAAGAGCCAAGGCCCTGGGGCCACTGTGGGCTTTGGGTGTCTCAGGCACATCAAAGAGTCCGGTGTGGCTGGAGCAGGTCAGGGAGGCAGAGTGAGTGAGGTCACAAAAGGCCAGGTTGTGCTAAGTCTCTGGGCCTTGGTGAGGACCTTGGACTTCATTCTAGAGTAATGGATGCTGCTAGAAGGGTTAGGGCAGGGGATTAGCATTATCTGACTTACGTGTGAAAAGATAAGATGACTGAGTGCTGGTGCATGGATGTGGTGAAGGGGAGGACGGAAGCAGGCAGCCAGGCTGCGGATGCGCCCTGGTCCAGGTGAGAAATGGTAGTGGCTCGTGCTGGGCCGGTAGTGGCAGAGGTTGTGAGAAATGGTTGAATTGCGGGTGAAATCTTGAAGTTTGAGCCCACCAATGAGAGGGCAAGACACCCAGGAGGACATCAGTGACAGCATGTCTGCTAAACAAGATGTTCTAGATTCTCCAGAAAGTCATTGCTCCCTTCAGTCTGTCAACATCCATTTCCCAAGAACCTTCTATGTATAACCTGTCAGTGTGTTGGGCCGTGGGAATCTCCAGGTGTGACAAGGCCTTTGACCTCAAGGCACTGCTGGCACTGAAGGGACAAGCTTCTTGCCTCCACCACCAATGCCGCCCGGGCCCGCACGGCTGCACTGCTGGCTTTCTTGCAGCAGTTTCTCGCATGGTCGTCCTGACACTGGGCTCTCCTGCCCACCCTCCACACAAGAACCAGAACAATCTTTCTTTAACCTTAAAACATTCTTTATGTTGACTCACTTTTTTTTCCTTTAATACATTTATTTTTTGAAAGAAACTGTATATCACAATCATAAAGGGAGGATCAGTATCACTGGCTATAGGTAGAAAGTAAACACAAAAACAAGTATGATTAATGCAAACCAAGGTGATTCAATTCTGGCTGATTTAGTTGATGGCCTCTTATCTTCACAACCAGGCTTTGCTGAACAATTATCCTCATTTTGTCCCTCAGTACACTGAGGCCCAGAGACACTGACTGATACACCAGACGTCACAGAGCAAGCCGGGGCCTTGTTCCACACTACTCTCCAGGGGTAAATGCCAGGCTGAGCCTATATTTTGCCCTTTTTTTTCCCCATCCTCTATTATAGCAGAGATCAGCAAAGTGTAGCCCATGGCCCAATGCCTCTTTTGTAAATAAAGTTTTATTGGCGCACAGCCACGCTCATTTGTTTGCATCTTGCCTGCAGCAGCTTTTGTGTCGCAACAGCAGAATAGTTGCTATAGAGACCATATGGCCCTCGAAGCCTTAAATGTTTATTATCTGGCCCTTTACACGAAAAGCTCATTGACCTTTGTTCTAGATAGAAAAACATGAAGTAAATCAAAGGGAATCAGTTAGAGATGATGGAGCACACGTAACATCTCCCTTTCCCATGACAGCAACAAAATGTCAGTCAAAGAGAAATAAACACTCCTTGAATGAATGATTTTAAAAATCTTGGACACGCCCAGTGGTGCAGCGGTTAAGTGTTCATGTTCTGCTTCGGCAGCCCGGGATTCACTGGTTCGGATCCCAGGAGCGGACATGGCACCACTTGGCACACCCTGCTGTGGTAGGCGTCCCACATATAAAGTAGAGGAAGATGGGCACGGATGTTAGCTCAGGGCCAGTCTTCCTCAGCAAAAAGAGGAGGAATGGCAGCAGATGTTAGCTCAGGGCTAATCTTCCTCAAAAATAAATAAATAAATAAATTAAATAAATAATAAAAAATAAAAATCAGGAGTTAAAAAAAGCACACTTAAGGGGCTAAAGTCAGTAAGTTGCCCAAATATGAGTTGTTGTTATGGCTTTAGTCTTACAGTGAGTACTGAAAGTAAATTTATTCATCTTACAAATATTTATTGAATGTCTACACCATACTAAGTCGGTACTTGTGATAACAACAGCAGATCCCATGCTGAGCAAAATCTCACACTTCCTGCCAGAACTGAGCTCACACTCTGGTGATAGAGACAGATATTCATCAAATAATGATAAAATGAAACCTGTGCAGAGGACTATGGAGTAAAGGATGTAATGTTCATAAGAACACAGAGTGGGGGGTTGACAAGTCAGGGAAGTTGGAGTGGCTTTCCTGGGGATATGATGTTCGAGGTGAGAACTGAAGGGTGAGTGGATAAAGAAGAGAAGGAAGACTATCAGCCCAGGAGGAAGGGCCAGCATATGCAAAGGCCCAGTTGTAGGAGGGAGCATGATGGGCACCAGGAAATTCAAAGCAAGGTGCTTATGTGTCTGGAGAACAGTCAGGGGGCCATGTGAGAGAGGAGACTGGAGGGGCAGGTGTTTTTTACCATCCTGGACTCAGAAGCCCGTGTCAAGAGTTACTCTCTCTTAAGAAAGTGGGCAAGAATGAAAGGGCTGAAGGGACTGATACCTTCTTAGGAGGTGAACTTTCATCTTCATGGGTTCAGGAGTCGGCATCAAATCCCTTATGGCTGTGCCAGGTCCAGTCATTAGCTGTGCAAAGTATCACTGTTCCGTATCCTGTAATCATCTCTGACTTTGAATTCAGATATTCACAGTATTGCTGGAGCCACGTAAAGCGTGCACAAGTACAGTGTTTAAGATAGACATTTTTAGTTTCCCTTTCCTAGACTAACCATCTTGCAAACTCCATCTCTGGAAACACTTTTATCACACTCACCATGGGGCTGTCTCCTTTAAATTCATCTCTTCATCCATTGATTCTCTACCCTTAATCTATTTCTTTGTAAAGTGCTAACAAACCAGGCGAAAATTTCTACTAATCTGAAAGCAGATCAGCAACAAGATCTAAGAATAAAGCCATGAAAACATTAACAAATACATTTGGGCTTGTGGTTGAAGAGGGAAAGAAAGAACAAAATATCTTTTCAAGAAAATTGCTATTTGAGTCCGTTAGACTTCTCTGATTGCAAGCAAAGGAAACCAATTCTGGTTATTTTCAACAAAAAAGGAGGTCATGGAAGGCTTCCTGATGAGGGGTATTTCACTCAAGAGCTCAATATTGAGAAAGAATCAGCCAGACAAATGTCTGAGGAAAGAGTGTTTTAGGAAGAGGAATGGTAAGTGCAAAGGCCCTGAGGTGGGAGCAAGAGAGGTATACCAGAAAGATGGAGAGAAGACCAGTGGCCTGGAATATGGTGAATATGAGGGAGGGCAGCCAGAGACTGGTCAAATAGCTCATGGTAAGGAGTTCTGATTTCATTTTCTCTAATGGGAAATTACTATAGAATTTTAAGCAGATGAGTGATATTGAGTTATGGTAGAAAAAGGTCACATTTTAATAAGCAATTATTGTGTCTTGGGCACTGTGTACCCACCTTGAGCCATCTCCTTTCAGCTTCACAACTTAATGAACAGGTACAATTATTATCATTTCTCAGATGAGTAAACTGAAGGAGATAAAGCGGCTTGTCTAGAGTCATGGGGAGCACATGGCAGAGCCAGACCACAACCCGGGTCGTCCGCCTCCAGCTCCTGGCTCAAAACACCCAATAGATGCTAATTTTTGTTGCTGTTGTTTATTACGCTTATTTTTTAACACCTTCAAGAGTGTTTTGTCTGCTGCGTTATTCTTTTCTGTTCAATTTTATAAATAAAAAAGCTTTGTCTCAAAATCGTAACTGAAGGAAAGAATAATAAACGCATAGTTTTCCCTGAAGAACTACACGGACACCCAGCTCGGAAAAATTTGGCTGGGGGCAGAGGGAGGACTGGCTGCAGCATTATTTTGGGTTCAGCCATCCCCTTTGTGAGAATCTGGAATGTTCTTTGGACAAAGGATCAAAGACAGGCTTATTCCTCTCTGGGTTGAGATGTGGCCCACTCGCCTCCTCTTTTTATCTTTCCTGGTAACTCTGCTTCAGCTTCTCTGATGGTAAAGAGATGAGATCAGCCACTGGGGGATCGGTCGATGGAATCAAGTTTCAGTCATCAAAAAGTTACGTCAGGTGCTAAGCGCGGGTTACCCTCCGTTGCCAGTGTCAGCCTGGGACTTGACTGCAGGGCCATCAATCCTGGCTCCCTCGCCCTTGTAGATGTTAAAATATAGGGTGCTCTGGGAATTTGGCAGGAAGGTGCGTGGGAGGGAGGGAGCTGAGCTCCGGGAAGGAGGGGGGATGGCGGAGGAGATTTAGATTCTAATGATCTTAGCTAGCACATTCGAACTATTAACTGCGGGGACATCAGCTGATTGCTTGCTTTAGAAAAAAAGAAAAAAGGAAGATAAAAAAGTGGATTTCAGAGTTGGAAGGGGATTTAAAATGACCTTCGTCAGTTATGAATATAGCACCTGCGTATTCTTAACAGGGTTTCTTTTTTCAATTAAATGACATTTATTGAGTGTTCCCATCGTAAAAATTGTAAAAGATGTTCACTGGAAAATAGTGAGAGAATATAGGAAAAAAATTACTCCATCGTTCTACCGTTAAGAGAGAGCTGTGGTGGAGATCCATTCTGTCTGTCTGCCTCTCTTGAAGCCAATCTCTGTTTAGTGTTTCAAAGGTTGGCTACATTGTATAGTTGATTTTCGTGATAAGCAGCCTCCAAGATGGCCCCAAGGATCCCCACCTCCTGGGATCCCTGTCCTTGTGTGATGGCCTCCCCTTGACAGTGGATGGACTTACTGATTCCCCTCTAATCAAGAGAATATGGCAAGCATGTTGAGAAGTCACTTCCAACATGAGGTTATAAAAAGACTGTGCCTTCCATCTGAGGTGCTCCTGGATGCTCGCGCTCTCCCCCTGCTCTTGAGTCATTCACACTGCGGGGAAGCCAGGAGCTATGTTTCGAGTAATCCCATAGAGAAGCCCACGTGGTGTGGTGAGGAACTGAGGGTGGCACCCCAATAGCCCGCCAACAATCACTTGCCAAAAACCACGTGAGCCAGTTTAGAAGTGGATGATGCAGCTGCAGACTTGAGAGGCCTGCAGCCCCGGCAATGGCTTACCTGCAAACGTGTGAGAGACCCTGAGCCAGGGCCGCTCAGCTAAGCCACTTCCAGGTTCCTGAACCACAGAAACTCTGAGATAGTAAATGTTGTCATTAGCTGTTGAATTGGGGGGTAATTTGTTACATAGCAATGGATAACTAATAAAATTTTATACTCTAATTATTTTCCCATTTAATTCTATCTTAAGTACCTTACCAACTTGTTACATTCTA
Source organism: Equus asinus (assembly GCF_041296235.1). Classification (NCBI taxonomy): domain Eukaryota; kingdom Metazoa; phylum Chordata; class Mammalia; order Perissodactyla; family Equidae; genus Equus; species Equus asinus. The sequence continues at coordinate 41,852,965 of NC_091804.1, forward strand.
TTTGTAACAATCACGTTTATGCAACATCAAATATGTGTACCATTGTTTATTTAATCATTCTTTGTCATAGGACATTTACTTTGTTTTAAATCTTTCGCTCTTATAAACACCACTGTGGTGAGCGTCTTTTTAGGTAGGGCTTCTTCTGAATTTTTACCTCTTATGTCGAAATAGATTGGAATTAGTAAGGGTTACAAATCAGCTTGGATTAGTGGCTCAAAGGGTGAGAATTTTTTATTTCTCTAGATTCTTATTACATAACTGCTTACTAGGGATAAATCAATACAAATGTCTTTTATTTGATTATTGGTAATATGATGGGCAAAGTATTTCATTGTTTTACAGATACTAAGATACTCAAAGAAAGAGACCATTTCCACAATCGACTTGTTAAGGAAACAGAACTTATGTAAGGATCGGAATACTGAGATGAGCAGCTAAATGTTCCTCTGAAGCGGTGCTGTCCAACAGAACTTTCCGTGATGACGCAAGTGTTCTTTATCCGCTCTACTCTAGGAAGCACTGGCCTCCTGTGGCTATTGAGTGCTTGAAATGTGGCTGGTGTGACTGACAACCCAAGAGTTTTATTTTATTTCAGTTTAAATGGCCGTATGGGGTTAATGACTACTATATTGGACTAGATAGTCTGAAGGGTTAAATGAAGGGTTAGCCTTCTATCAGAAGAAAGAAGTTGAAATTTGAGACACTAAAGTTTTCACCCACCCAATAATGTCCCCTCCTCCATCTTCGCTGCCTTAAATAGAATTCCCTGTGGGGCTGAGATTTAAACCATAGTAACATCATTTCCCTATGGTCTTGAGTAAAACAAGTATATGTTGCCTGCCATGTGAGGACAAGGCTGGGGGGATCTATCATCATTGCAGTGGGATACAAGAGGCCTTGACTGATGGTTACGTAATCACCCTTTCCATTTAATCCCTGCTTCTTCTCTCTAACTTCCCTACCTAACGTGGTCTCCCAAACAATAAGAATTGTTGCAGAGGCTGGAATGGATGCATGGATGGACAGGTGGATGGATGGATGGATGGATGGATGGATGGATGGATGGACCTTATAATAATAGCTAACACTCACAGTGTACCTAATAATTGTCAGAATTTGGGCCCGAGCCTTTCCTTGTAGCATTTCATTTTCATTCTGTCCCCATAATATCCCCAAAAGGAGGATGCCCTTAATTTTTCCTGTTTGACAGATGAGGAAACTGAGGAAATAGCTAGTAAATGGCGCAGCCCATATTTGAACCACGTCTGTCTGCCTTCAAGCCTTGTCCTTCACCCCAATTCTCCCTCACACCATGAAACCATGAACTGTTAACACCATGCATTATTTATGCCTTGTCACACTGTCATGGTGGTGGTTGAAGTTTTTCTCCCTCAGGTAGCTACGGATGCTAGGCTGGAAATGCTGGAAACTGACAGGCATCCCAATTCTCTCCAAAAAGTGGCTCTTTCATTTTTCATTGCTGACCAACTTCTAATGTGTCAGTGGTATACTAATGTGGTTAACTGTTTGCCTGGGGCAGAAAAATAAAGCTTCTGGCATGCAATTAAAACCTCGTCTTGCCCAATTTGGCAACTAATGGGATCAGCAAGAATGGAGGCTGCCTAGTTAAGGCGTAGTTTGTATCTCAGATCCATTTCATGGGCAAGTGACATAGTGGCAGAGTGGAGCTGCCTGATGGTTCAATTTGGAACTTAATTAGGTGGTCCTCAAAGCCACCCTTGACCGCCCATGTGTGTTCACACACAGGCTCCCACACAACTGTGATTGCCAGCCCTTGCAGGGATGCATAGATGCTGAGTCTCTCTCTGATTGGCCCACACAGCTTTCAATCATCCCGCACTCTGGCCCAGAAATGGAAATGCATCATGAATATGCCAGTTTCAGATGGTGGTGTGTGTTTAGTGGTCTCATTCCCAAATCTGAGGACTTATTCTACCGTAATTGGAAATTGATACAAGGTAAAGGTGTAATAAAAGCTAGAAGTCTCTGCCCTTTGAGGATGTTGCTAACAGCTTAGAGTCCATGCTAGTGGTCCCTGTCCCTGGTTTTGTTATTAAAAGAGGTATTGGGACAGTCTTAACAACTGCTGTTAACAAAGTTAGTTTTAGTTCACTTTATTCAAGAAGTGTTTATTGAAAACCGACTATGTGTGAAACACTCTGTGTTGCATGCATCCATCATACAAGATAAATTCCCTGCCTGCCTGCAGCTGACATCAGGGATGGGATAAAAACAATAGACGAGTAAGTAAATATGTGACTAAGATCCTTTCAGATGGTAATAAGTATTATAAAGTAGATAAAATTGGTAGTGTAATAGCAAATGACTAGGAATGGGAACAATGCCAGGGACAATGGTCAAAGAAAGGTGACGTTTAGGGCAAGATTAGAATGCTGAGAAGGAATCAGGCATACAAAAACTCTAAAGAAAGAAGGAAGAACATTCAAACAGAGAGAACAGCAAGTGCAAAGGTCCTGGGGTGAGAAGAGTTGGTTTTGTTCTTTCTGGAACAGAAAGATGGTGGCTAGAGAACAGTGAGTACAAAAAGTAGTGGGAAGTTGAGGGCAGAGGTCAGAAGAGGCTAAATCACATATGACTGTGCACTCTATGGAGGAGAGTTTTTATCACGTGTCAGTAAATATATACTTTACATTTACTGTGTCCTGGCACCCAAGTGAGCACTTTATATACATTCTGATTCCCACTTGAAAGATATGAAGTGGACATTATTTTCTCCATACAGATGTAGAAACTGGCCCTCAGGCAGGTTTAATAATTGACTAAAACCACGCAGGTAGGAAGTGGGAAGATTTGTGTTTGACCCCAAAGCTTGCTCTCCCAGCCATCAGACTGTCCTGCTTCTTAGACCTTGAGACCAGCCTTTGTATCATGGCAGAGAATATTAGGGAGTAATTTCTTTGCTGCGTTTGTGTGTTTAATAAGGGCCTTCTTGGTGTTTCTCAAATCATGTCAATTGGATGGCATTTTAATTCGTAAATCTCTTAATCACTGCATTCTAAAATTGTCCTCGGCAGACAGCGTGTATGTTTGAGTGAGAGGAACAAGAGGCGAGAAGGTGGCCGAGGCTTTGCAGCATTCTCTCAATGCCGCTCTCACTGGGTAGGCTGCTACACTGCCCAAAAGGATGCAGAGGGGTTGTGAAGTTATGACATTACAAGTGTGACTTTTGCCAGGTCTGGCGACAGCAACACCAACATTTGAATGCAGAAGACAAAGTTGAACATGTGAATGACCAGCTCCTTCAAGCTGTTTCTTCATGCTCAGGTGACAAAAAGCCCTTGGAACATTTCTGTTTCTCGTTCTGACAATCGGGCAGAAAGTGGCAGAACAGTCAGCTTGCTAGGAATGGGCAGTCTCATTGTTTGACTGTAGGTCTTATCTGGCCCCAGAGGGCCACTGTCCTTCTGGACGTAATGGGTTTGTGATTATGTCCAGAAGACAATCAAACATTAGTCCCCAAGATCAAGCATACTTTGGATTTGGTTAGTCTGGAGTTTCTCAGCCTTGGGCCTTTGACAATTTGGGCTGCGTAATTCTTTGCTGCGGAGGCTGGCCTGTGCATTGTAGGATGTTTAGCGTCTATCCCCTAGATGCCAGTAGCACCCCACCCCCCAAGCCGTGACAGCCAAAAATGTCTCCAGACATTGCCAAATGTCCTCTGGGGGCAAAATGTCCCCCTCCCCATTTGAGAATCACTGGTAATTCAAATAGTCTGATTTACTGAGAACGGAATTAATTCTTGGTTTAACTCCAAAAGAGCAAAAATACACTTAAAGATACCAATGCTGAAGCTAAAAATAGCATCTATGGCTACTTAAAGATGTTACTTTAGGAAAAACTTAGAACACATTGGAAAAATTGATTGAATTTGTATGGCTTCGATGACATACTCTGGAAGGTGTTTTTGTTTTTTTCTCTCCTTATATTTGTTAGGATAATTAATGGTAGCTGCTTTAACAACCCAAAAATCTCAGTGATCCAACACAGGAAATGTTTATTTTTCATGCACACAATGTCTTATGCTGCTCTCCCCCAACTGGTGGACCTTATTTACAGGATAGCTGTGCTATCTGGAACATCTGGATTTTGGCTTCCAAAGTCCCTGAAGATGTAATCACTTCTGTCCACATCCCATTGGTCAGAATTTAGGTCACATGGTCCCCAATGAAACTACAAGGGAAACTGGGAAATGTAGTCTTCCTGCGAGAAGAGGAAGAGGAAGCAGGATTTAGCAAACATAACATTACCTCTGCCACAATCCCAGATATCAGATTTCTAGCTTATTGAATAGTGATAATATCCTATTTATTTGTTGCTTCCAGATGTCTGAACTACAAATAAACAATGTTTATTACAGCACAGTCTTCTCAAATATGCTTAGCATCAGAATTGCAAAGACTCCCATCCGTTTTGCTTTTAGAGATCTATGAATAGGCTTTAAGAATCTGTGAGTTTGCCTGCCCCAGGTAACTATGATGGATACGCATCTTGGACTTATTGGTCTCAGACCCCAGTAGTCTTCATTTCTACTGCACCCCATTAGGGTAAGATATTTAGAGTTGGTTGTCATTTCTGGACTTTCTTAAAAACAAAAAGTGTATTGGTGTGTCAGCTGATTTTGGCTCTTCCTTCAACTTTTGGTAAACTCTACAAGCCCTGATTATATCATCTCCTGGCTTCTTGATACCACTGCACCCCACCTCCAAGCTGCCACATTTCCTGGACCAAGGCTCTACATTACACAGTAGTTTCTTATGAAATGCAAATCTGTTGTTTTTAATCCTTTGCCTAAACCCATCAATGGCTTCCCAATGTCCTGGGGTCAAGTCCAAATGTTTTCTCATCTGCCTAAAACACCCTTTTTCTGACTCTCTTTTCAACTACATTTCCAAGGCTAGCATGGTCCCTGGCACACAGTAGGCCTTTCAAACTGTTGACTGAATGAGTTTGTAGGATGCACTGAGTTGTGCATGGATATAAATATAAACTTATCAAAAGTGTTAGCTATAACTCCCTTCCCCTTTTTAAACAGAAATTAGTTTATGTCAGTTCTCCACAGTGTCAAGAACTCAAGTCATAAAAATAGTTTCTATTTTCATGGGAACTTACACATCACTTAATAAATTTTTCACATGTGCATATTCACATATGTGCTTATATATACGTTGTATATTATATTTATATAAAGGTGCTCATATGTATAGTTATATATCCACTGTACAATATACGTACTTAAATATACTTAGTGAATGTGTGTACAAGTGCATATATTCATATATATGCTCGTTTTCTTTCTGATCTTCATACCACGAATGCTCTAACTACTGTTTGTAAGACAGATGTGAAGACTGGGGCTTGCAGAGGAAAATTGACTCGAGCAGAGTCGCACAGCTAGTGACCGCAGAGCTAGGTTTGAATGGAGATCTCCCCAGTCCCAGTGTCTTTCTAGTACACTGCCTTTTCAAAGCTACGCTGCTTCTAATTTCATGCTAACATTTATATTGTAAACAAAGTCACTGTTTCTCATAAATAAGCAAACGAAATTGACATCTAGCTGAAAAAGCAGAAGACTGCAGCCTGTCTCTACTGTGTTGTGATTCTGGAAGATTTCTGACCATCTTCTCTTAGGATATGGTTTTGTATTTTCTAGCAAGCATATGCCAAAATTTGATCCCTCTTTATTAAGAGTTTGGCGTTTTTTTCTTTTTTATATTTAAATGGAAACAAAATGTGGTCAAGCCAGCAGATTTGCTCAAGATCTGCTTACACAGTTGGAGAAAACATGTGTTTTCCTTCCTTGCAAGATTGGCTGACCATTCTCTCTCTCTCTCTGTCTCCCTCTCTCTCCTCTCTACATGGGCCCGGGTTTCTCAACCTTGACCTTATTGGGCTCAATTATTCCCTGTTGTGGGTGCTCTCCTATGCCTCGCAAGATATTTAGCAGCATCCCTGATCACTCCCCACTACATGTGCATAGCATCCCCTTCCCCGAGTTGAGACAATCAGAAAATGTCTCCAGACATTGCCAAACGTACCAATTGAAAACCCTGGTATCTATGGTGTTTAAAAGGTTTCTGATCAAATAATGGTGAGATTCATGCTACTGAAATAGGAGACCTTTATATAACTAAAGAACGTTGGTTTAGCTTCCTCAAGGAGGAGGACACTGGGTGTCAGAATCTGGGGGGTGGGGAGGGGGGTGGCTTGGCTCTAACCACGCCAAACACACCTCTCTCTGGCTTTCCTTTCTCTAGTCGCAAATTCTGACACCTTTCATGAAGATTCTCTCAAAAAAGAGGGGAAGATAATAAAAAAAGAAAAGTTAAAAAAAACACACACGTAGTTTCAAAATTACATGGCCATACAGTCTGCCCAGCTAATAGAATTATGCGCCGCAGCTTAAATTTAGACATTGAGTTTCATCTCTTACTTAAATGTATCTGTGTGTTTTAATAGGAACATTCAGCTTTGCTTTTATTAATGCAAAAACATTAAGGCACCAGCCCTCGATCCGAAAGCCTTAAAGGGCTGTTTCCAACAGAACCTGTCATAAAATGTGCTCTCAAGCGTGTCCCCTTTAAGAGACTCCAGAATTAAATGTTCCCGTATGTGAATTTTATTTTGTACAGCACATTTGCTTTATGGCTACAATTAAGCTAGATGTGCCGATAACAATGTCTGTTTTCCATTTTAAATCGCACATTTCAGACAGTGTGCATTGTTTTATTATCTAATCCACATGCTTTTAATTGCAATTATGGTCCCTTATGAGTCCCCTGGGAGGGCATGATTGCAATTAAAAATGTAATTTAAATGTTAATTAATTACATTCATTTTCTAAACTGGGAAAATTTCATTTATTATTTTCATGTGTTGTGCACTTATCCTAAATGCATTACCTTCTAAATGTTTTTTTTCCCTAAATTAAGTGTTATGTTTATAAAACAGGGTGTTTAATATCCTTTAAAATTTTTGTGAGGGTGTTTGTACAAATTATTACTTTAAATTAATTGGTTCTGAGCTATATGCAAGAGCTATATGTTCTATATAGAATAAAAATAATTTTGTTGATTTTTCTCAGGCCAAAACATGGCATCAAAATATATATTTTCCTCATTTATTTTCTGATAGACTTTGATATGGAGAGGAAACTTCGGACTTTTTTTTATTACTATCATTATTTTTTTTAAACAAAGAGAGAAAGGTATTGTCACGACAAATGATACAGATCATTAATATGAAAAGGGTTTTCCCTCCAGATGAAAATTGCAATCTAAGGAAGAAATTCATAGTTAGATTAATAAGTCATCTTGCCGCATATAAATAAATAAAGGGGGGAAAAAGGACCACAAAGATATGAAGCCTTAAAAGTCATTGTAATTTTCCAGAAAAAAAGTGATTGTTTTTTGCATACCTCAGTTTATCTGTCCAGGTCTATCAATTTTCTGTTTATCTTAGTTTACCTAGAATAAGAAAGTCATCTTAGAAATGAACAGTTATAAAGAAACATCTCTGCTTTAAACTCTGAACCATATCAATTTGGTTAGTTTTAGTGAATTAAAGTGTATGTCCCAAGGGGACAAGAATTTAAGTGTTTTTCTCAGCTCAATTCCAAGTATATGCTACATGCAATCAATTAATAAAAGCCTTTTGAAGATTTTTTTCTTTTGGTTTCTTCTCCAATTTGCCAAACCTTTCTTTAGCCCTTTTATTTTAAAAATGCAGGCTATGTCTGAATTCTGAATTGTTTTTTTTCTTAGGTTCAAAATATTCAAAAGGTATCTTAGGAAAATTCTAGTCAGTCAACAGTTTTTATCTAGTACCCACTAAACTATAGGTTACTCTGGGTAGTTGAGGAAGAAATAAGAGTCAAAAGAACAAATTCAGGTTCTAATATGCTCGGCAAATATCTGTGGGGTCTTTAGTCTGGGGTCAAAGCTTGAATAATTTATAAAATTTATTTTGTGCCTCCTCTCGGCCAGATTATGTTGTTAAATCCTCACGAGAATCCTGTGAGGTGAGTGCTATCGTAATCTCTATTTAACCAAGGGGGAAACTGAGGCATGGAACATTCCAGTAACTTGCCAAGGCTCCACATAGAGAAAGAGGCAGAGTCAGAAGCTGTGCCCTGGAAGGCTGACCCTGGACTTAATATTCCATCCCGTTCTCTTAATCAGAGCATGAGGAAACACCGACCAGGCTGTGCGAGTTACAAGGGAGGAGCCCACATAGCGAGTAGAGAGAGTAGCGGGAGCCGGCTCTGCAATCAGACGCCATGGCCTTGAAGCCACTTGGCGTCTGCGTCACCTCCGGTGAATTCCCTCCCCTGTGAGCCTTGACTTCCTCTTCCATGCAATGGCGTAATAACAGTGAGTGTCTCACACGGTGTTGCACGGATTCCGTGAGCCGGCGTCCCTGGAGCAGTGAGCACCGCGCCTGGCACGTGAAAGTCTAAACTCTAGCTGTGACTGTTAGTAACTAGGGCCTCTGCCTTCAAGAAGCCTGTAGTCTGGTGGAAAACGGGAGTAAACGATGAAGAGCAAAAGTGAATGGCTTTAACCAAATAAAATAAAGCAAAATAAAATCACTTAAGCGTCCAAGAGCAGAAGATTGGCCAAATAAACTATGGCACAGCCGTAGATAGAATGCTAGGTAGATTAAGAAAATACTACAGCAGATGCATATGTTCTGATAGAGACCAAGCTTCTGAACTTATTGTTAAGTGGAAAAAACAACATGCCGAACATTTGTGGAATGGAGGAGGGGTGGATGGACAGGTAAGTGGGTAAGTAGATAGAGACCGTTTTTGTAAATATATGAGCATGTTCTGGAGAGATGCACAAGAGACTATAAACAGTGATTGTTTGAGGCTTGGAATTGCCAGGAGCAGATTGTGTGGAAGGCAGAGTTAGGATTTTATTTTTTTGCTTTTTGCTTTATACCTTTCTATATAGTGTGCTTTCCCCCCCGAAAAGTTGATGTGGTACTTGTAAGTAAAACTTCAAATTACACACCCACCACTACACACACACACACACACTCATACATATCTGTGAGAATAGGGTCCCCACCACAAGGCAAATTCAGGACAGAAGAGGGAGAATGCGAGGGAGCAGCATCTCAGGATGCTGGAGCCAGGCGCGGCTTGATCCTTGTCCACGTGTTTTAATAACATGAATGGCTTTCGAATGAGGGGGAAAGATGTCAGCAGGGCCAGAGCAAAACAAAGCAGTAGGACTGGGAACGCACTTGTGCTCCCGCCCAGCAGCAAGCTGGATGTCAATCCGACTGAAGGGACAAGAGCTGCTGGAGAATAAGGGGGAGGTAACCCCTTTCTATGATTTAAATCTGTGAAGAATGAAATTGAGTCAAAAAGAAAAAAAATAGGAGACTTCCTTGCTAGAGCTTCAAATCTAAGGAGAAAACTTCACAAACCCCACTAGCATTTTGGGAACAGAGGACTCAGCCATAATTCTTTCCATTTTCAAAAGCAACCCTTACAAGATGGTAGCATAAAAGCTCTGGTAGATTTTATTAAAATTGCAGCCAGTAGGCTGGGGTGCTGAATGTCTGGGCTAGTTCTCAAGTTCCTCCTCTGCTAGCTGCATGCCCGGAGCTCTCCTTCACCTGCAGGATGAGGATGTAATTCTTGCCTCAGCTCTGAGTTAGCCTGGCCCTCAAAGATTAGCTACCACCATGCACACCTTTGGGACAACCTTAGGCTCCTTCTCTTTCAGGAAATCTGAAATGGAATTTGCGGAGGTTGAAGTTTAAGGAGGGCATTCTTAGAGGAACGTATAGACAGATCCAGACTAATACTGCAGCTATAGTCTGGGTTCCAAACAAAATGACATAGTGATAGGAAAGTGAGAAGAAGGAAGAAGGAAAATGGAATAATGGCAGAAGAAAAATGAGAAGGATGATCAGGAAATTGCATAGCATCCATTTCTAAGGATCTGAATGGAGAATGTTCTTTTGTGTCTTTTTTTTTTTTAACAAATGTCTTTTCATCGATAAGCTTTGTTTTGCTGATCTTTAGAATCAAGCATAGTAATAGTGCCTTGCAGATGATTCTTGCCTGTGGAATAGTGACCTGGACTTTTTCCTCTGCCTTGGCCCTCGGTGGCTTTGGTGTGACGCTCAACAGTCAAAAGTAAACCGAGGCGGTGGGGAAGGTGTCTCCCTATTCTAATGTTAATCACTTTCTTTAAAGAAGCGTGGTCTTATTTCCAGAGCTACTTCATTATCTTGGCTGGTTCTCACAAAGCCCTGTGAGGGAAGGCAGGTCAGCTTCTCACCCCTGCCCCACAGGTGAACAACTGAGGCAGGGCTGGGGTAGTGGGAGTGGCTGCTCCAGGCCACGCAGTGAATCAGGAATTAGTACAGGATGAGAAATTCTGTCAGCCCATTCCAATTCCTTAAATTCACGTCCGTGGTTGCTGTCTGTGGACTTGATTGGAGGGTGTCCCACAGATGGACTTCCTCCACCTGCGAATACATTCATTCTGCTGATGTTTATTGAGCATGTGTAGTGTACCAGCTGCTTGTCCAGATGAGGGGCAGTGAATGTGACAGGGCCCTCTTCTCATGGAGATTGTTTTCTAGCAAGGGAGATCCAGAGGGAAAAAACATTGTGAATAAACAGGGTAACTTCAGATTATTACACATGCTATGAAAGACACACACACACACACACACACACACACAAACTCTTTAATTCCAATATCTGGTGCTTTAGACAGAGTTAAATTCTCCTCTTGTTTTTTGCTCTTTCACTCACAAAGTATTTGACCACAGGTGGGTTATCTGCTACCATTGGTTGTTACTCTTTGACCAGAGATCACTTTTTCAACTTCCAGGCTTTTCTCTCTCCATCTCTTCTCCCAACTTTCCTCCCGTTGTCTCTCCCTCTTTCACCTTTCTCCCCCTCCTTTCTTTAGCTTCTTCCTTAAAGGCCTTCCTTAAAGGCCTCTTAGGCTGCCACAGTTCCTTTTCCTCACTCATGAAAGTCATTGGATCCCTGTCGCCAGCAGGTGTCAGAGGGACAGACCTACAAAGATCTTGGGAGGAGTTGGCTTCTGAGCTTAGTTGCCCCAATCCCCGGTGCAGGGAGCCAGCGAGCAGGTTTCTCAAAGCCTTTCTAATTGGAGGTTGCCGGGGAGCGTGGTTATGATGAAAAACCAAGCGAGACTTCCACTTGACTGAGAGCTCCCTTCCAACCCATGCGCCCTTCCTACAACACGGATTACTGTCATTGGCGACCACTACCAGGATCAAACTCCCAAATTATTTCACAGGGCTTAAGTTAAGGTAATGGCATATTCACCATTTAATCAACATTGTTATCTCAAAATTATATTTTTATTTAGGAGTGTATTGCTTTATGCATTTTTGTAGCCCACCTGCCTCACAATGGGAAAGACCATACCAGAAGCAGTTACACGGAATAGCTCTATTGTCACCCACCATGGCTTCTGAGTTCGTTGTAGGTTGAGACTGCTGTAGTGACGTGAGGATGAAGAGTTAGAATAAACCGTTGGTGAAGGGCTTAGTCAAGTGTGTCGCAAATTTTCATGTGCACATGCATCACCTGGGGATCTCGCTGGGATGCAGATTCTGGTTCGGCAATCTGGGTGTGGCCTGCGAGTCTACGTGTCCAGGGAGCTTCTGGCGGTGCAGATGCTGCTTGTCTTTGGACCATGCTTCGAGAAGCAAAGCTTTAGACTTCATGCTTCACTCCAGTTCTGCCCCTCAGGGCTACATTATGACTACATTGATGCAAAGACAAAGGTACTAATCTCTTATATTTAAACACATTCTTCTATCTCAAAGTTCATTTTTTTCTTCTGATTTTAAGAGGAATGAAAAAATTTTCATGAGTCCCTGAGTACTGTGGTTCCCACGCACTGTCCCTATAGTGCCCAACGTAGACGTTGGCCCTGCTGTCCCTTACTGATATTGTGTCGAAATTCTCTGAGCCTCTATTTTTTCACCTGTAAAATGGGGATCATAGGACTCGCCCCACTGTTTTGTGCCTTTGCACAGTGCCTGGGCATAATAGACACTCTGGAATTGTTAGCTTTTGTTACTAAAAGTTGCCTGACTCCTGATGACTGTCATTGTCTCATGACCTATTCAAAGTCAGATTCTACATACATTATGGCTCCTCTCTTAAAGCTCTGCTTGATATGTCCTACTGGTTACATGACCTGGATAATTTCCATAAATTAACCTCTTTTACCTTCCATTTCTGTGCTACCCTGCTGTTCCCCTGCTAGAAGGGCCCCATCATCTTTGGATGAAGCAGACAGCAATGCCACGCTAACTTCTGCCGTGACACTCGGATCCTCCCGTGAATGCTCAGGCATTCATTTGCAGCTTGCTCTCTAAACTCATCATTTCGATAGAAAGGCAATACAGCCCCTGATGGATCTTGAATTAGCTGTCGATTTCTCTGCCTGTCACTCAGAGATGCAGAAGGAACCATAGGGCTAATCGCATAAGGCATCACCATCACTGTTTTCTTGTTCTTTTGTTTCTTTTAGCTCCTGACTCCTCTTGTTTTTAGCTTGCTCAATTCTAAGACTCTGTCCATTGAAAGGCACACCAGAGATTTAGCAAAAGCTTTGTTTGGGGGTGGGGGTGGGATGAGAGGTGGGGAAGAGTCCTAGTATATTAATTGTACACACAAATTGCAAATTGCACCCCAATTGCATGTGAAAATTAAAATAAAGTGGTTTCAGAGTGGAGGAAATGCAGTCATATTTTATGAGGTTTGATAAAATCCCCTGGTCGCATTAAGGTGATAGACATCACTAGATCGTCAGCCTCACTTTGTAAGAAGATAAAGCAAAATGACACTTAATTTTCCTTTGTAATATTTTTTGATACCTCCAAATAGTTACAGCATCCAGGCACCAAATGCTAGATGCAAAATTTGCTATGAAGTTGGATTTTCAAGGTATACCGTAGTTTTATTTCCTCCTACAAGAATTCCTGTTACATGTGCTCTTTGAACTAATAATTTCAGATCATAAGTTTTCCTAGGCACTTTGCATAGCAATTCAAAGTGTTCATTCATTAAAAGCATGAGCTGAGCATTTAATATGAATTTTAGAAAGAGGAGACAAGTCAAAATCTTGCCAGCTGGTCAGACTGTTTTCTACTTGGTTCATCTTCATCATCATCCTCGATCTCTCTCTTTGATGTATTTCCTGATCTCAGTGCTTTTATTGATGGAAATGCTGACGCTTTTTTATTACAAGAGTATCTGTTTCCTCAAAAGGAATTTCCGTTTGAACATCTTTTTTTCATTCGTCCAAGTAATTCTTCCAAATTTACTCACACCACTTCCAGCCCTGGTCTCCACTGCCAACCTCAATTAGAAAACGGAAACTGGGTGGAGGAATTTTCAAGCCTCTAGATGGGAAATGTGGAAAATATTTAGAAATATTCACCAAGCTTTACATCTAGTCATCATTACTTAACCACATGTGCTGCATCAGACATTTTTGTCTAACAGAAAGTACACAAGCAGACGTGTCTGAAGAGCTGTGATGACAAAGAATCCAGCCATATCACAGGTGAGACATTAGGTGACAAATTGTCTGGATGGCTGGCAAAGTTTCTGACTGTCCCAGAAGTTCAAGGACCACCTGAGTGGGCTTTCAGAATAGACAGACCCCTGATTATGAATATCTGGACTCTCATCTCTTCTCTCCCCTGGTTTTTGTGTGACCCGTCACCACAGTCTAGGCTGCCTTTCCTGTTAAACATCTCTCCTTTACAGCAGCACTGCACATGTATCTACAGAGCCATTGGCACGTCCACATGAACACCTGATAAATTTTAAGTTCAAATGAAATCATACTGGGGGCCAGAGAAGATAAATGCCAGTTTTTTTCATCGTCAAGGTAATGATAACAGATTCACTGGAATTTACATAGCACCCAAGTCGATTTACATGCTTATTTACTCTGTTGTTCTCTTTTAAAAAAATGGAGTTACCCTAGCAACTGTAATATCACATGATGTTCAGACTAACCATAATAGAAACACCTTCTGAAAAGAAAATACACATTTCACCAGATGCATCTTATAGATGCATAAACTGTCATTTATAGAATTTTGATCCATTTTAGAAATGATTGGGTGAGGTTCATGCGGCACTGAGTATTTTTCCCGTTAATTATTTCACTGGCTTCAGAGATGCTATAATGAAAGGTAGAGGCTGAGAGAGAGGGGGAAGGGTTTGGACCCTCTACGGAGCCTGTTGATAGAACTGTATGCTGTATCTCGTTAGCGCATCAGCTGAAAGAGCACATTACCGAATCTCATCTTTCATGATACTTTTGCCTATGGGTAGAATTTATTACTTCATTCAAACTTTGTTCTTATTTTAAGAATGATGGCATTTTCCCCGGGGGGATGGTTTGCTTTGTCTAAAGTGGAGTATTCTGAGGGAGCCACCCTAAAGTAGAAGAAACCACGAAGAAATTGAGAAGGCTTGGTCACTGTCTGCCCATTTGGGTCTCATTCAAGCTTTAGAAATTAATTTGCTTAAGCATGGGGTAAAATACAGCTTTGCTCAGGGATCACACCAGGCAGCTGTTGCTGATGGTGTAGTCTGGCCTGCTCAGGATAAATGAAGCAACGAAGGAGAACCCCATAGTTCCAAAAACTCGTGGAAGAAGGTCCACAATTGCCAATGTCCTTCTCCTGCACTCTGCTGAAATTTGTTTGATTTGCAATGAAGAGCTGCCTTGCTGGGTCAGACATGTGGCTTGTAGGAATCAATGTTTTGATCTTGTAGAAAACAGAAATGAGATTCCATACTCCCATATTCCAACTCTCCACTAGCTGCCCACGGCCCTTAGCTCAAACCCCAACTACTCACCTGTAGGAGCTGACCTCTGACTGCTCCCTGTCCTCATTTCCTCAGCTCCCCCAAGACACCTAGCCCCTCTCACCTTCCCTTTTCTCACGAGCCCTCCCAGCTCTGCTGCCTCTGTGTCTTTGCACTTAGCTTTATCTTGACTTATCCTCCATTATCTTCGCATCACTAAATCATCATCTGCTCAGAGGGGCCTGCCCTGACCACCCTAAGCAAAGAGCCCCTTCCCCAAACTTGTCTTGTCTTTTTCATAGCTTCAGTCACTCTCTGAAATGCTTGTTTCTTGTCTGTTTCCCCGACAAGATGGGAGACGCCATGGGTAGGGTCTGTGCTTTTCTTCTGCGCTGACTATCCCAGCGCCAAGAATGCGCCTGGTATGGAATCTCTGCTCTGTACATATTGACTCTATAAATGAAAGACTGAAAGAAGGTCTGAATGAATTCTGCTTCTAACTGATCAGGGGAAAGAAATAGAAGCTCAGCGTCTCTCTTGAAAACAGACAACGTTGGGAAGAAAGAGAGGTCTGGAAAGGTGCACTGAGCTTGCAGAGGCAGAACAGACCTTTGACAAATGGGAAGCCCTGAGAAGTGAGGAGTGGAGGTCACTGCTTTTATTTAGAAATTGACACCTGTCTTAAGACAGCCAGTGGCGCTGACCACAGATACCAAATTGAGTAAGACGTGGTTAAAACAAAAACTGCATGAAAGTAGGTGAAGAAGTGATGGCTACAACACATGGACCTCAACTCTTTCACTTTGAACTTGATGTTATTGGGAAATTATGCATCAGTCACTCCATATTGCCTCACTGAAGGCCTACTGTGTGCCACATAGTATGTGTGACCTTTTCTTCCTTCCTTCCTCTCTCCCTGTCTTCCTTCTTTCAATATTTAGTAAGCCCCTACTGTGGCTCAAACATGTTTTTAGGGGCTTCATTCATTTATTTGTTCATTCATTCATCCATTTAAGAAATATGCGTTAAGTACTCTGATCCAGGCTGTTAATGCAGAAGTGACAAGGCGGGCAGCGCTGGCCCGCATGGTGTTCCCAGTCTGAAGAGATATTAAGCAAATTGTTGCAAATAATTCACTAAATACTTATTTAATGGGATTAAGTGAATTAAATTGACTAAATTAGTTAATTTAACAATTAGTAATAATTAATTAAAATGGCGCACCTTTTGCCAAGGAGTTTCTCTCACTTCTGGTGATTCTAGGCTCCTTTTCCCTTTTTAAACGTGTTCAGAGTAAAAAGCAACCAAGTCAGGATGAACAACCAAGAGGGTTTTCCATCAACCTTCGTCCCCAGGTGGTTTGAATAGGAGAGTCTCTGTCTGCTGTCTCTCTCTCTGAAGAGGGATGGAGCCTGTGTGTGTTCAAGGTGCAATGCCCCCAAATGTGGCCATAAAGCATACTTACTGACATTTAATGAAGTTACCTCATGCCTGCTTCCCGATTCCCAGCTAAGATGGAACTTTAAACCCCTCCTGAGTCAAGACAAGCGGGCTGTTCCCCCACCTCTCCTTGGACTTGGCTCAGTGAGCAAGAGGCACACAAGCAGCAAATTTCACGCTGATCTTTCACCGTTACTCAGAGAACAGTGTGTACTGGGTTCCTGGCGGCTGAGGGACGTGGCCCTGCCCCTGGCTGGGCGACAGCAGACTGACTCCATCAGGGCATTCTCCCGACTGGCCCGTTTCCACCCTTTGTATACGGTGAAAACGTTTAAAGGATATTGCAGGAAAGGTTCTCGAGATATGTGTTTCCCTAGTAAACATTTCAGGTTTCCCAAGGCACGAGGGCTTCTTTGAAAATTGATTGGAAAAGCAGACGGATGTGGTGCCCAAGAATTTCCATGGATGTGGCAACATCCTCTGCACCCCTGAGTAAAGTTGGTACACTGAAGTCGACATCCATATTGGCCTGACCCATCCCCTCCACCTGTGATCTTTAGAGTAACCCGAACACAGAGCAGTTGGAAATCAAAGTCTCATTTGTCAAAGGAGGGCGCCCTCAGGGATTTGGGGGGTTTGCAAAAGTGCTTTCTTCAATTGTAGGAGATGATTCTACTTGACAGGATTTAAGACTTTGAGCTGTATATGAGCAGATTCCTCATAAGCAACCACACACATGCTCGCACGCACGCACACACACACTCAGCTCCTTCACATGTTTCTCACAGAAAAATGATCACATACCAGCTATCAGCCATTTCTTGGCCGTGCAGAATAAGACGCTCCACTGATCAGTGCCTGACCTGCCTGGAACTCGATTTCCTCAAGTTAAAACCACGGCCTCTGTCTTGTATCTTGAGGCAATGCAAGGTATTATCTTTCTAAATTTCTATTTTCACAAAGCAGAGGGGTGAGTGTAGCCAGCATGTGTCAATCATTTGAGGGAAATGAAGATGTGACAGAAAGGCCACTGTGCTGATTTCATCCACCTCGAGGAATGCTTTGGGTGTGTGCATGGCTCCAGTCTCCCTTGTAGGCCTCGGAGTGTTAGCCTAAGAAAGATGAAGGAAGTCCTTGCTGGCGATACAACTGCTCGCTACCTTCTCTGGAAGACATGGAATGCCAAGGCCAAATAGTCAGTTCCTCCTCGGTCCCTTCACCTCCTGAATGGGTCAACACATCTTCAACTTGTTCTATTTGCCTCTCTGTTGCACCATTTTTTTCTCCTTCTGGCCCACCACAGTACAACACAGCATTGTCAAATAAGTCGTATATCTATCTGTCCTCCCTTTACTTCACCCCATCCCAAGCACCAAGATCGGCTGTCCCTTATAGAATGTGAAATGTTTTATGCATTAGATTCCACCACCAGAATTGACTGGGCACCTACCATGAGCCATCACCCTGTGTTACGTCTCTGTGAACAAAACCAGAATCAGTCCAGTTCCTGGGATGAATGTATTTGACTTACTCTTTCTGAATTTTAAGATATCTTCATGTCAATGTTTTTCAGAGGTCAATACTTGTTTTTTCGAGCATTTTATCCCTTTAAAAAAATAACCTTTTTAAAAAGTGACAGGAGCGAAACGTGAATTGTAAAACATTAGAAAACAGAGACAAACAAAAATAAGAAAAGAAGCACATCTTATTTTCAATCACACAGAGATTACTACTATTGTAGGTGAATTTCCAGAACATTCTCTGTGCCTATATGTATATTTAAATAAAATGATATCATAATGTACATGCTATTATATAACATACTGTTTTCAGTCAATAATATCTATTTTTCATTTCAACGATTTTTATCTTTTTAATACCCAGACCATATGCATATTTTTCCAGTTGCACAAAAATGTTCTTTTTAGCTGAGTTGATCAAACTACTATGAAATCCAGGACCACATGTTGTATCCAGTTGTTTGGCCCCATACATTTCTTTTTAATCTAACATGGTCCCTTTATTATGACCTGGAACTGTAGAAGAGATTGGGCCCAGTGTCCTGAAGAGTGACTTCCTCCTGAATTTGTCTGAGAGTTTCTCGTTGTCGTGTAGCTTGCTCTTCTGTCCCCTGTAGAAGTGACACATAAAACCCCATGGATTCCAAATGGACTTGTTTTTACCAGAACACCCTGGAGATGTAGGCTCTGTTGCAATATGTCTGAAGACACATCATCTTTTTGCCCCAAAATTAGTGATGCCGAAAATAGCCCCTGAACTAAGATGATGGCAGTGTGATTGCTGCATTTTACGGGTCTGCTTACACCCTAGCAACTAGAAAGTAATCTTTATGGCTTTACTTTCTCACTAAATGGATGTCCAGTTCCCCATCAACCATCCACTTAATGGTTTTAACACTAATTAGTAATCCTTTACCTGAAGCAGTAATTTAATTAAGGGTTTTTAAATGGTATATTTCTACATCTATCATCAGAGTACAATCATTTGATTGACTCTCCATGTTTATTTCTTCATTACGGCTCTTATGACTCAGGGTGGATAATGGTCCAAATTGAACATTACCACGAATGGTGCCATCCTAGGACCTGGCACTTGGGTGGGTTTCCCACCAACATAAAGAGGACTTTGTTCAGCTCTCTTGTCACATTATCTTAATGCCCCCCCTCCACAGTGACCACCATTGATTTGACTACTCCCTATCACACACTCTTATTAACTTATTCATATTTTCCTTTGATTTAAGCTGGTGGTGTGCTACAGCCAGCTTGAACTATCTAGCTAGAGCCGATGGCATATGTCTCTTTGTAACTCCCTTAGTGGTTTCCTGAAATTTGCCATGGCACAAGTATTTACACCATGGAAATTGGCAAATGCTACAATTTAGAACTTTTTTTTTTTTGGAGAGCTGAGTATTACACATTCACCAGCCCACCACTGCTTTAAGTTATCGATTTTCAAACCTGGCTCAAAATCAGAATTGCCTGAAGGATTTTCTATAATACAAATTTCAAAACCCCACCTCAAACATACTGAATCAGAAACTCTGGGCTAGAAGCTCTGCAGATCTGTCTTGGATAAAATCCTACAGGAAATTGTTTGAGGATTCGAGGATGGCTAGTCAGGTGGCCAGCTCTAGGAAGAACACCCAGCATCTGTGCTCCAATCCATTTCACTTTTCCTGAGGGCTCCTGGGTCACCATCCTCACCACCTGCATTGTTTGGGGGGAGGGACGTCAAACCAAGGGAGCCCCATTATTGAAGATGGGTTCTCTCCACCTGCCTGCACTCATCCATCCCACCACCTTTCTTCACTGCCACCGCCTTTGCTCTCAGTCTTTTATCCCGCTTCCGAGTCATTCTCTCTCTGGCATCCACCTAAATTCAGCCACACGGGAGAGGGAGGCAGGAGCGGCATATTAACAATCTTCCCTCAGCCGTCACTCAATGGTGGGTCACTTATTTGCAATCTAAACATGAAAGACTGCCCCCTTTTAGAGGCGGAGTGTGGGCAGTGTAGGGTTTTAAAAAAAACATTTTGGGGCCAGATCGAGAGAAACCCTAGAGCATAATCTCCCTAATTGCATGCTTGCCATTTGTCATTGAGCCTGGTAGTTCCAGGGGCCCCTGCCTTTGTGTGCATGTAGCCAAAGTGAGTTTTAAGCTGCAGAGGGAGCTACCTCATCAATTTCCTTGGCCTGAGCCTCTTAGAATCCGATATAGCATAGATACAGGACGGTGATAATGGTTTGACACTCGCCACACGTCTCGGGGCTACACAGCGCCGGTGAAAAAAATGTCACACCCAAATGAGTATTGTTGGCCTCAAGTTCCAACACAACACCAAGAAAACACCACAGTATTATGAGAATTTCTGTTCCCTCTGTCGATATTTTCAAGATGGTTCTTACTTCTGAGCAGGTATCGATTGTGTATAGGTTAGGCCCTCCAGTGCCATTTGTCATTTCTGATATGATATCGTGTTATCGTTTAAAGCCGTAATGGGAGAGGCGTCTGTGCTTAAAGCACACCGGTGTCTCGAGCTTTGATAAATGGCTGGATGGTCTTTGTTTCTGCAGCAGTGAGCAGTTGGCTGGCTATTTGCTTTACCTTTTATCCAAGAATAACTGTGTGATGGGTTCTGGAAGCGAGCAGCATCATTTTGTCAGATGTGGTTCACGGCGAGCCGGGTGGTCCTAGCAGAACAGCTGTGGGATTTTAGCACCCGACAGGATGTTAGCGGAGGGCCTGTGTAAATCTGAAACAACTCAAGCTCCACATGGCTGCTTTTGGTTGAAAAGTTCTCAGCACTGTTTTTTTTAAGGTGAGAGGACAGGAAATGCTGATGGGAAAGAAAAAAGAAATGTGCTTTAGATAGTAATTTTATTCAGACGCAGCCTTTCTGAAAGGGGCAATTTGGAGGGAAAAGGTGAAGCTATCAACAAGGAGCATCTGAAGTTGGTAATGTGTGGACGTCCTTAACACATGTGTGTCTCCCATCTCCGACAGTGCGACCACGCAGCTCCGCTGCCCTCAGACTAGCTACCCACCTCCTGTAATCTGACTCTCTTCAGATGTCATTAGAACCCTCAGAATTGTAGCACAGAGAGAGTCTGGAAGGCTCTCCGTTCCTGTACCTAAAGATAGTCGTGGGTTGCAATCGTGGCACTTAATCCATCAGAACAGGCAGTTTGTCAGAACAAATAGCAATGGTTTTGTGCTCACAGTTCCCTTCTCAAAATTCATGAAAACCAAAACGCTCCCACAATCTGAATTCGACTTTGCATGGTGGCAATGGCTGTCGCTTCTCTCTGCCTTCTTCAAGGGGGGAGGGAAGGGCCAGTCACGTCTCATGACGTAAATGGTACAACAGGCGCCTTCCCCAACTCTGAACCTGAAAGAAGCTTCGAAGAAGTGCCTGACAGGAATCTTTGCTCCTCACAGGAGGAGAGTCAAGCCATCCTTGGTTTTCAGGAAATTTCATGAGGTTTTCAATGTTAAGTGTGAAATGTGCGCTCAACCAGAGATGCAAGGAGACACTAAGAAACTTCATTTTCTCGCGTTTGTTCTTAGCTTTGATTTCTCCAGGAACAGGAAAGTTTTTTGTGTGGTGGGTCCATACTTTCTCAACAGTATCATTCTTAATCAATCAAATGCACTTGTTAGGCAATAGAGAGGGTTTGTAGAATAAACAATGGCTATGAGACAGAAAAAACTAAGTGCACAAGCCTCATTAGGATTTGGTGCCAATCAACAGAAGAAATAGGCCCAAATATGTATATAATTAGATACACGTTTCTAGATCCATCATACACACACACACAACATACAAACACACATTCATACTCTTATCAATGCCCCATATATTTGAACTGATTGCCTACAATGTATTAATATTTTAAAATTATATGCCTGTTGTATGCCAGGCATTTATGTATTTTAGTCCGTTTTATCCTCATAATGTCTTTATAAGGAACTATGATTATCCCCATTTTTCAGATGACAAAGATGACGTTGGAAAGAGCTGACATTATTTGCTCAAAAGCATACAGCTTAGAAGTGGCAGGTTCTCAGCTCATGCCATTTTTAAGAGGTCACACAAGGATCTGCATGTCATTTATTGGACACATTGGGAATTATGACGAAGTGTGCAAATATGAAAAAAGAATTTCCTTCCAGATATTCTAAAATCAAGGACTAGCAGAGTTTGGGGAAAAAATGTTTCCATCTTTTTTAAGGAGATTCCCAGAGCAAAAAGATTTGAACCTTAGGATTCCTGTTACATTAAATTGGCAAACTCAAATGGCTGCAAGAGTCAGAGAGATAACATGAGTCAATGGAGGTGAGTAATAGGGAGTGGTGTGGACTGTGGTAAACTCCAGGGCACATGTCCTAACTGAAAGGGGATTGCTGCTTAGATTCCAGAACTCTGGCCGTGCAGGAGTATGGGCTCAGTATTGCCAGATTACTTGATTTTTCTGTTGTTGTTTTTTTTTCCAGAGAAAATTCTCTGTATGAACTTTTTGAAATTTTTCCATATCTTTATGATTTGTAAATATTGGCAACTAATTCACCCCTCCTAAAACTACTGGCAGTTCAAGCAAAACACATTTGTAGGCAGTATATGACCTGGGAGCCACCAGTTTCCAACCTCTGCAATGAGCCTTTGCTCGTCCTGGTAATCCCCTGACTCCTGTTTACTACTCCTGCTGGCCTTGCTCCAGTTCTGGGGTTTGGGGGTAATATTCCTCACTGTGAATGAGTGGAATGAAATAAGCAGGGGAGGTTCTTCTCTGAAATGGATGGTCTTCATACTGTGGCAGAGAGGCATCCCCTATCTTCTGTGAGTTGGGACAACTTCACTGGTCCAGGTTTGTTTTGGATTATTTTTGTTTCCTTCAAGTTCTAAAGCTCTAGGATTGTTTTGCATTTTAAAGACATCCGTATGATAAGAACTGCACCACGTGGCCCCCACGGAGCAAATGCCCCCACAGAGCGGACCTTTCTGACCCTACAAGACACTTCGTGACCCAGCCTCAGTTGGTCTTAGTGACCTCCCCTCCTGCCACCTCTCTCACATGTGTTCTCTTCAGCTCCTTTGAGTTTCTTTCTTTCTCTTCTTCAAAGATCCCCTCCAAGCTCGTTTCCTTCCTTGGGTCTTGACACTATATTTCCCCAGCAATTCCAATTCCCCCTGGAATCACCTCCCATCCAATCTTGCTGACTCCTTCAACCGACTCCTTCTCACCCCTCAGGTCTCAGCTTAGACATCACCTCCTCAGAGCGGCCCTCCCTGACCCCTGAGCTACAACAGCATGACCCCCACCCCCAGCCAATCACCACCCCGCACTTCACCCTGTTTTGCTTTCTGCATATCAGTTGTCAACATCAGAAGTTATCTCACTGATTTCTTGGTTTACCTGTTTATAGAGCCTGCAGGTATGGTGATTAAAAAAAAAAAATGGGGGATAGATTCTGAAGCCTAACAACTTAGATTCAAATCTCAGCTCTGCTTCCTCCTCACTCTGTGACCATGGACAGGCCACTTCCCCTCTCCAGGCCTCGGTTTCCTCATCTGGAAAATGTGAAAATTAGGGATGGTAATAATAATAGTACCTCAAAAGGGTGTTATGAGAACTAAATATATTGCTGTTGGTAAAGTGCTTAGAACAAATATTTATAAAGTGTTTGGAACAATGCCGGCGTGGAGTAAGCACTATATTGGAATTGGTAGTTATTATCAAGTAAGTTCCTCGTGTGAATAGACGCTAGCTCTCTTTTTAAACTCTGTATCCTCAGTGTGCTCAGGAAATATTTATAGAGTAAATGAATGGTGGAAAGGAAACTTTGAAGAGCAAGTACAACAGAATACACTTATCATTGCATGATTAATTTCTTAAGTGTCTCTCTTTCTTTGTGTATCCCTATCTGTGTATGTCTTTCTGTATGGGTCTCTCTCTCTCTCATTAAATTAAAATAAAGATGAGGATAAAGTGCCAGGAAAGCTGGTAAAATGGTTCCATAGGTCGCCCAGCCAGTTGTTTCCTTGTGAGCTGATATCTGAATAATCATGCCCCACTTGAACCATGCAGCCCCCATTAACAACTTACACCAACAGGGTTCAAACACTGGGAAGTGACAGAGGCCACAGCAGGACCACTTGAGTCCTACTAACGATGCAAGGTGGTGTTGCCTCTCGCTCCTGGGCAGAATGGAAAATGGAGAAGAAAGCCCCCAGTCGGTGTGCTGAGGTGCCGCTTTCAACAAAGAAATCCTGCCATTCCAAACTGTCGAGACCTTTAAAAATAAAAGATGTGCTGTATTTCCAGCACTATTCAGTATTCATGAGGCTTCACAGCTTGTTGTAAGGCAAGATGAAAACAATACTCAGTAGATTTTCATAAGTGACATGTAACTGTAAGATTGATAGATGATGCAGTTTTAATGTATGTGAAGTTCAAAACCAACATAAAAGCTGCAAGGGACCCGAACGTTGGATTCCAAACCCGCATTTCTTCCAGTGATGAGCCCCAGCATCCCCCCAACCCTTCTGCATCTACAAAACAAAAGTGGGCATCGCCCCGCGTAGGGGTGAATTTCTACTGAATCTCCAAGGGCGGAGCGTTGGGGTGTCTTCATTGATGTAATAGGGGTCCTTGGGTACATCTTCCCCTGCAGATTAATGTGATGAATCAGGAATGGTTAAACATTGCTATTTACTTCCGCTAATCAATGCCAAGAAAAATGGTTAATGCTCCTAGTGGTTTGGGGAGCACAGAAGGTTAGCTACATTGCTAGTAGTTTCCTAGAAAGTCTTTGCTTTATACTTCATAGTTTCTTGGCCACTGTAGGTTTGTTATGCATTATAGACACACACACATAGTTATAAATTAGGTATTAACCATGTAATGTATACTATATATGCAGCTAATCAATTGTGGATATTATCTCTAACTATATGATATAGAGTGAATACAAGGTTTTAGAAATTTTTGTGGTCAGCCTCATTCAAGCAATATTTGTTTCCATCCTTTTCCCATGAATGTCCGTTCGTGGGATGTTATCAAAAGTTAAACTACATATCTTTGTTTTTGAACCCTTCTTTCCTTTTGTGTTATTACTTGTTGCCCAACATTAATTGAACATATGGACCTGTCAAGTTCTGAACAGAAAGTTCTGTAAGGAAGTCTGACATAGACACAGAAAGATGACACAGGCTAAATGGAACTACACACACACGCCAGCAGGCATTTGTACATACGTGATGGTTTCTACGTTGGTCAGCCTTCCCATCTTTCTTTCATTCTCATTTGAGGGAAGGGAGCTTGGGTTTCTGTTTCCTTCCAGTCTAGTTGACTCAAAATGGATAAGGTTAGGAAAATAAAAGAAAAATATCGAAACAACAGCAGTGATTTTGTGAGGACTTCCTGTGGAATAGCCAGTGCTGAATGGACTTTACAAGTAGATAATTCTCTTAGCCTAGTTTGATGAATGGGGAAACTGAGGCTCAGAGTGGTTAATCAACTTGTACAAAGTCACACAGCTAGCGAGGGGTATTGCTTTTCACTGTCCCTGCTAGATAGACATCAGCAAGATGCAAGTGTCAGCGCAACATTATGGGCCATTTGGAGATCAATGTTGTTCTAACCCTTCCCTGGTTAGAAAATGTCATTTGTGTATGTCAAACAAGGGGGCTTCCAAAGGACAAGGACCTTCTCCTTTGTGTGTTATATGTCAGCTCCTGGCACAAGGTTTAGCCCAGAGCAGCAGCTTGGTAAATGTAGAATGAGGAAGAAAGGGAGAAAGGGGCGAGGAGGTCAAGCCCCCCGTGGCGGTTCGGAGCTGGGCAATAAACGAGCTTTTCCCATTCTAAGATAAGAACAACAACAAGGACAAGTTGCTGATTGAAAAAAAAATGAGACAACCTGGTCCATGGATTGAATGTCCTGAGAAAAGGGCAGAGCAGACTGTGAAGACCAGGATGGAGCCACCCTCCTGCATGCACATCCTGATAGCAGCAAAGACGAAAGTGTGCGAGGGGAAGGGATTTATCCCGAGGCAGCCAGCTCATCATCGGCAAAACTGGGATAGGAAAAAAGCTCGGGTCCTTCTCCCACAACTTAAGCTCGCATCTCCTAATTTTCATAATTGAGTGATTTTCCCACTCTTTCCATCATTTTGGCTGGATCCTGCTGAGAAAGATGGCTTTTTTTCAGAGCTGGAATAAAGACTCTTCAAGTTGATATTGGGTTTAAGCCACAGATGCTAAGATGTCATCAAGTTCAAAGTCGGAATCTTCTAGAATCTTTGCCTGCAGACAGAGATGCTGAGCCAGCTGGCAGACGTGGTGGTGAGGACATGCAGAGCTCCCATACACTCCACTTGTCCATGGAATTGTACGGAGGCCCCAAACCAGAGTATGGTATTGACCTGCATACATCATCTATAGAGAATTGTGAAGAACATTCCTTTTTGGGACAAAGAGTTTTAAAAATAAGCTTAAAAAAATACTGCATCTGGTTCTCTGTGATTCAAAAAAAGGATCTCATGTCTACTCCAGAGCTTTAGAGAAAAATGAGAACAAGTTCCAGTCCCCTCCTTCCTGCTGTCTTATCCCTTTCTCCTAGGCTTCCAACTGCTCCAGACACACTCCCTGTTGGGATGGGAGTGTTGTGTCCATAGGACCCTCACACACAGGCAGTGGCTGTTGTCATCAATGCTTTACGCACCTCCCTTGCCCCTCAGCACACCCCCCTTTTATAACATTTGTCATATTTGATATCTCTTTTGTTTGTTATCTCCCTATGACACAATAATCTAATTGAGGACTGGGACCAGATCTGTCTCATTCATCACCATATTCCCGAAAATACGCAACAATCTACTTATAACACAGTGGATGTTAAATATTTTTTAATGGAATGAATTAATATAGGCACTCATCCTTTCTTTTCCAAGCCCTTGGCATAGGAACATCGAGAACCTCACAGGTGCGCAGTAAATATTTGTTGAAGGATCGAGGAAGCACATCTCATATTGCTTCCACCACCCACTGCAGGAAAGCTGGTCTCTTCTTGAGCTAAGAGGAAACCCATCTTGAGTTGAGAGTGAAAGAGGAGGCTGCCTTCCTCCCTGAACCTGAGGAAGGGGCCGTCAGTGTCTCTTGTATCCCAGGTGAAAGACAACGCAGATGAACTGGCAGACATCTCCTTTCCCTCCCACTCAGGGCTCTGACTTCAGAGCACAAGTTAGATTGCTTGACCTATTTGTGTGTTCCGGCCACCGCTGATGATTCATTTATCTGTTCCGGGTGTTGTCCTGATGAAAACACAGTTTGTTGGATTGTATTCAGTTGAGCCCCTCTTGATATTCACCATTTCCAATGATGGCCTTCCAAGGCGTGGTTCTTGACCAGGTGCCTTTTGTTTTGTTTCTTGGTATGTTTGTTTTGTTGGGAGCTTGGTGTTGTTCATATTGAAAGTCTTCTGCCAGTGGCAGTGACCTTCGTGAAAGAGTCTCAAACCCTGATTTGTAATCTCAAAGAACAGCCTCACTGTTCAAGAGGTAGGATCGCCCCACTGAGGTGAATACCTCGAGTTGGCTTTTTTTAATTAAGGTTCCGCATTGTAACTAGTCAATGTACATTATTGGGAGAGTGAATGTCAATGCCACTGCTTTTTCTTTCTCTCCTTTATCTTTGTCAGTGATTCAAAGACATGATTTATGGTTAGTCTCCGACTTTCAGCATCATCCATCAAGTCCTGGTTTCACTGCAGGGCTCCACGCTGTAAATCATGCCGAAGGGTTGTCACTCATTCCCCTTAACCCTTTAGGGACGTGTTTCAGGGTCGCTCTCCAAGAAGGAAACTTTCTAAGATGGCAGTTGAGGGCGCCCGCCTGGGCAATTGCTGGGGGCTTGTGCAGCCAGTAGCATTAATTGCTTGGCCTAATGCAATAATTATTAAGACCTGGGTAAAGCCTGGGCCCAGCTCCACCCAGCCCATGCAGGATGAGAAACTCAACACCGGGTGACTTGAGAACAGATTCCTGAACCAGCTCTACTCTGTTTTGAAATGTCCCTTACGGAGGTGAAGTGCTGACTTTCCCTTTGGAATCAATCACAGGCTAGTTCTGATGGTGACCTTGCAAAGATTCCAGAATGAGTGTAAAGACCATCAGCAGCTGCGATTCCAGGCTTCGTAAGTTAACAGTCCTCTCCTCCTCCTGCTCTTCCTTTCACGTCTCCATCGCTCTCTTACTCTCTGTCCCTTTCTCATACTTGGGAAGGTGGGGAGTGATGGCAAGGGGTGAGGTTGAGGACCGGAATTTGCAGGCAGAGGCTCACGACTTTTTGTAAGAGTCAGATCTCTTCTGGCTGGTTCCTGGCAACGGCCAAACTCAGTCTCCCAGCCTCAAGCCTTTGAGACAGGAAACACTTGACAGAGGCAGAGATTCAGCCACGTGGCACTGAACGAATAGAGGGTGCTCTCCTGTTGGAAGTCTGCAGCTAGTAATCGAGGGTCATTAATGAAAAATATATGTTTGGGATCTATTCGTTCAGAGTCTGAAGACAGTGGGTAGCAATTTTATTCCTGATTTATGCATAACTCTGTTTTGTCCGGGTAAGCTGATGAAAACAACAAATATATTGGCGAAAGATATATAGGTAAATAAAGTGAAAGGTTGTAAAATACTAACATTCGTTATCCAAACAGTGCTCCCCTCCTGCCTTTTGATAGGAACCTTCCACAGATAGTGTTAGAGCTCAGGGCTTGGGTGTTTTCAAACGCAGGGCACAAAGTGTGGCTGTCATCTTCCTTTTTGCAAAAATTTGGGCTGATTTAATCCAAAGGGTTAATGTACCTCAGTTTACTCGGACAATGGCCCTCAAGAGCCCCTTTGTTACCTGCTGTTCTCGCTTTCCAGCATACAAAATGGCTAGTCTTAATATTTTAGCTTTCTTGGAAAGAGCACAAGGATCTTTTCAAACTTTAAATGACCCAGAAGCTATTAATCCTCCTAACAGCCTTGGAAGGCAGGTAAACTGTTGCTGAACTAGTATTTCACTGAGAAAGGCTTCTCCTACAGCCCACCCTCCTGCTCAGAAATCAGATTTATACGGTATACACAGTGTCTACAGACCTAACTACAGGTGACTTAGAAACGGGGAGGCTGCAGATTAATGTGCCCATTCAGGATGATGTATTCTATTTTTTTGTGCTGAGAGCAGCGCTGATGGCCTGCTGGTAAGGCATAACAAGGAGGCCGATGGCATCTCCTACTTGCAGCCTGTTACAGAAAGGACTTCTGTCGGGTCTCTGTTGTGAAGTCAGCCACTGCTGTTTGAATTCCGTCAATAAGATATCTTCTGTTTATGCTACATGGATTTTGTTATGCCTCTGATCAAAAGAATTTTCAAGGCGCTGCCAATAAGGAAGAGAGTTGTTGAGCTCATGGGATTAACAGACAACTTGAAGAGTCCCTTTCTCTCTCAATGAATGAGAGAAATTCTCCTTTCTCAATGTTGCCTGTTCCTGGAATAATTATAAATTTCTGCAGACCTTATTCAGACCCAGAGACAACATCCCAGAGGCACCGAGAATCTGCTGCTAAATGTGCTTTCAGCAAATTAGAATACGCCACCTAGTGAAGCTCTTAATTAGCATGCCGCCTCGGATATAAGGCTAGGAGGCCTAATTAACAGTCAGCTTACCTCAACCTCTTACTTGAAGGAACCCTGTGTCATCTGCAAGACTCTAGGAAGAAAAACAAAATGTAATTAAATTAAAATAGTCCAGCTATATCTCTGTCTGAACCCAGGCATTGGTCTGATACCTGGTTTCAGCATGTGTGGTTTGAAGCTTCCGAATGGTGAATTACCCACCTTTTAAAACCAGGAGGACAGGAAAGTTATCCCATTCACACAACATGTGGGTCAGTGTTTTCTGGTTAAATTCCAGGCAATACTAATGTATTCAACTCTGAAGGGCGCAAATTTTTGCAGACCTGTATTTGGTGATACATATTTTCCAGATTTGCAATAGTGGCAAATTTAAATGAATTGTCCAAATTCATACACACCAACCCACTGGCTGGAAGCCAGGAATAGACCCTTCAGCTCCTGCTTTCCCATGTCCAATTTCCCTGGGGCCTTCTTTTTACACAGAAAATTCTGAGCCGTGTGTGTTTAAACACAGAAGTTACATTCCTGCCTACTGCCTTCTCTCCGTATCTGTAATTTTTCCTGCTCTCAACCCCATCCTCGTTTTCCTTTCTGTTTTGTCAAATAACAGTGTGACTTTGTCTTTGACATTAAACAGTTGTATATACTTTTAGCAGAGTTTGTTTACTCCATCTGTATTTCCAATCAGGGTGGAAGGTTTACCAAAGCGGTTCATTACTGATTTATTTATGATGTATTTAGATAGCAAATATGGAACTGTCAGCAGTTGCTGGCTAAACAGTGTTGACAGACATTAATAACATATGGTATAGCAACGGAATTATGATCTTTATTTTTTTTTTTTAATTTTGATCCTCCACATGCAATTTGGGGTTTTGCATTTCTTAGGTAGTTGGGTACAAGAGAAGACTTTTAAAGGAACTATGTTTTCTTTTTATTTGTAACCTTTGGGGTTTCCTGGTGGTGACATTAACATCTTCTGTGTCTGTTTAGCTGTTCAATTTAATGGAAGACAAATCCTCCCAAAGGTTTAATTTACTCTTGCAAACTGAAATCACTATATTCACACGGTGGGAAATGGCCCTAATTTTCTCAACCTTCAGTCGCCATCAAGCATATAATTTATTTCTCCCCCTTCAATACATTCCTCATTAGAAAACAAAGTTTTTGATATTTAAATGTTACCAAGTTCAAATGGAGGAACCTAGTCTCCCGTTTCTGCCAAATGCTGTTGCAGGCATGGCTGCATCTACCTGACAGCCACCATTTATACCTTCCAGAACAGACAAACATTTGAATTTCTGACTTTAATTGGCTGTTCCTTTGAGCTTACATGGCTTTCTCCAGCAGCAAGGGGGAACTGTTTGACTAGGCGACAAGGAAAAGCAACTGGTCTACCTGGGTTGGAACAGAATTCAGCCCATCTATTTTGAAGTAGGTCAGCACATTTTAGCAGGACAGAGACCCAACAGGCAACAAAGTTTCTCTTTGGCCAAGAACTGTTTCATGGTTCTGCAAAAATGATCCCTTTTTCCAGAATCCAATTCTTTCTCTTGGGTTGGATCTTGAAAAGCAGATCCAAGGGACATTATAGTTCACATGAGATAAAACTAGGAGTTCTCTGGAGAAGTGAATGTCAGTGAGGGAGCCCCACTGAGAATTTGGTGAAAGCCAACACCTTCTGCTCAGACAGCATACAAACAAGTGTCATCTGCAGTGTCAGGGTTCTGGCATCTTGGGAAGCCTATCTTCCCACGGAGGGAAGCCAGTTAAGTCCGAGCGATTATTCAATTCATCCTATGATACTCGTGTGTGAAGACGGAGTGCTTGCCTTTGTTTTCTAACGAAAGGATGGAAGAAAAAATGGACTGTGGGGCTCACAGATTGAGTACCTCTCATGCACTCAAAGTTCTTCTAGCGTTTGATACACATTATCACACTGGATCCTCAGAACACTCTAGGAAATGGCTATGAGTATTATTGCCAGTTTTCAAATAGAGAAATTGAGGCTGGGAGGGTAAATGGCTTGCCCAAGGTCACAGTCACATAGCTGGCAGGTAAAGGAGCCATGAGTCAAATCCAGACAGTCTGATTCCCGAGCCAAGTCAAATGGGAGATTTTGGTTAAAGTGAAGGATATAGAGAAACTTCTATGTTTTTACCTTTCTTGTTTTTTCTATTTTAGAACTGTGAAGCATATTAGAAACTTTCCAGTCGAACCCCTTCATTTTACCTTTGAGATAACAGAGCCCAGAGGAACTCCAAGACTGGCCGCAGGTTCGGTGGTTAGGCGCTGACCTGGGGCTGGCTTATCCTGACCCCAGATCCAGCAGTGGTGGTGTGGTGGTCACTGCCACAGCAGTTCCTCAGTGGACTCAAAGCTTGACCTTAAACATATCAGTGGCTGATTTTGAAATATATACAATACTTTGGGCATATGAATGATAATAGAAGGTAAGGCTCAGAGGAGCCATCTCTCTCACTCCTAAAGTCTCCACTGCTGAAACTACAAGAAATAATAAGCTGCCACGGCCAGAGTACACACTTCCCCAGATCTCTGTTCAAAGCCCAGTCTCTCTGGGATGGATCTCTGATGCTCTCTGGCTGCGTAGTTTCAGACAAGCTCCAGCACCCACCTGAGTGTCACGATTCTCCCATGCAAATGGCTTAAATGAAAGATTCTAGACAGAGCCACCATGTCAGAGCCTGGCACAAAGCTGTCACTCATTAAATGGTCATTTGTAGAATTATACTTATTATGAGCCTATGTAGAACTAAAATCAAATGCGTGAATGTTGGCTAATTAGCGTAGACATCTTCAAAGCCCCCCCATCTTTAAAGCCAGGCACTCGAATCTCTCTTGCATCACATCCCCCACACATCACGTCTCTTACTTCCCTGTCTCTGACCTCTAACCCCAAATTTAAAGGGCTCACGGGACTAGGTCAGGCCCACCTGGATAATCTTCTTATCTTAAAGTCATCTGATTTGGGCTCTTTATTGCATCTGAAAAATCCCTTCCCAGCAGTATCTAGATTAGGGTTTGATGGGACAACTAGGAAGTGTATATAATGTACACCAGGGGCCAGGAATGTTATTGGCCATCTTGCAATCCTGCCCACCGCAGCCTCAGTGTCCTGACCCACCAAATGGGGATGTGCAATAGTGCCTATAGCACAGGTGTTTATGAGGATTAAATGTATATAAATCACTTACCACAGTGTCTGGCCTAACAACATGCACTAAATCATAGCTGTTGGTCCCTGGAAGGGAAAATAAAGCTTAGACATGGAGTAATTTACCAGACTAAGGGAGTTTAGAGCTCAACCCTGGGAAGAAACTATCAGTCAATCAGCAAGGACATTTTCTTGAACACCAAGATACTTTGCTAGGATTGGGTGACATTTGCCAGAAGCTGCGATTGAAGGAAAGGCAGAGCTGCTTCCTATGGGAAGACGAAAGGGGACTTATTCAGAGGACTCATGGTCTCCTTGAGAATCTACTATCTTGCCTCTCATCCCTGCAGAAGCTGTGACATTTGAGCTGTGGCCTGTAAGAGTGAAAGCCGTGTGACCAACCTAGGGGTAGCCTCACCAGGCTGCATGAACAGCAAATGCAAAGGCCCTGAGGTGGGAGTTCACCAGAAATGCCAAGAAACACCAAGGAGGCCAACGCTGCCAAGCACAGAAAACAAAGAGGAGAGGGGAGGAAACTGAGTCAAATTTGTGAGACAACTGGAAATTTGAACTTTGAATAATTGAAGACATTAAGGGATAATTATTATTAATATAGTTTGGATGTGAGAATGATTATGTTTCAAATAAGGAGAGTTCTTTTCTTTTAGAGGTACATACTAAAATATTTATGGATGAAATGGTGTGAAGTCTGGGATTTGCTTCAAAATAATACTAGTGGGGACAATGGTTGGAGATTTAGATGCAATAAGTCTGTCCGTGAGTTGATAAACATTAACACTGATTGAAGGTGTATGGAGGCGTTTTAGTCAATTGGGTCTACTTTTAGATATGTTTGAAATTCTCCATTTAAAAAGAAGTTATGGAAAAAAAGAAATTAAGGCAAAAGAAATGGCGAGAGTCAGATCATAGAGGGCCATCGGGCCAGTTTAAGCAGCTTTTTTTTCTAAGAACAATGGAAAACCCATGAAATGGTTTTGAGCAGAGGAGTAACCTGATCTGACACGTGTTTTCAAGGCTCACGTAACTGCTGTGTTGAGATGGACTGTAGAGTGCTCGGTTAGTTTCTTATTGATGCAGTGATGAATTATTACCAATTTAGTGGCTTAAAAATGTAAATGTATTATGTTACTGTTCTGGGGACCAGGAGTCCAAAATCCATCTCACTGAGCTAAAAGCAAGGTGTTGGCGGGCTGCATTCCTTCTCAAGGCTCTGGGACAGAACCTGTTTCCTTGCTATTTTCCAGTTTCTAAAGGCTGCTCCTGTTCGTTGGCTCATGGCCCCTTCCTTCATCTTCAAGTCGGCAACGGCATCACTCTGACCTCTGCTTCCACTGTCACTTCTCCTTCTCTGACTCTGACCCTTTTGCCTGTCTCTTACAAGGCCCCTTTGAGTCCCGCCCATTGGGCCCACCCAGATAATCCAGGATAACGTCCCCATCTCAAAATTCTTATTAATCACATGAGCAAAATCTCTTTTGTCATGTAAGGTAACATAGTCACAGGTTCTGGCGATGAGGATTTGGACATCTTTAAGGGACCATTATTCTGCCTCCTGTGGGTAGAGGATTGAGCAAAGTGCCCAGGGTGGAGGCTCTTGCAGGCATCCATACGAGGGAGGGCTGTGGGTTTCTCAACCTCCACACTACCGACATTTTGGGCCAGATACACTTTTGTTGTAGAGGGCTTTGCATGTGTTGTAAAATATTTAGTGGCATCCCTGGCCTTGACCCACTAGATGCCAGCGGCACCCCTTCTCCCACCAAGTTGTGACAATTGAAAATGTGTCCAGACATTGCCAAATGTCCCCTGGTTGAGAACCCCTGGATTAAGAAAGTAACGGCCAAGATGGGGAGAAGTGATGGGATCCTGGCTATAGAGAGAAGGCAGCCCTGGCAGCCTTTGCTAAGCCTGCCTCTCCTCACATTGCTACGCATTGCCAGTAACGAGAGAGATTTCCTTTAGGTATGTGGAAGCAGAAAAATGGCGACAGTCTACTGTTGCTGTGTGTCTATTTAATCTTCCCCCCAACTAGTTATTGTGCTGCCCAAGGACAAAGGCAGTGGCTGTTACTCCTTTTACCCACCACCTACCCCGGCGATAGAGCATTGTAAGACCTCAATGAGTACCCACCAGCTTTGATTTCATATTTATAATCTCACCGCACCCTACTTCGGCCTTGTGGGAGAGGAACTCAATATCCTGTGTGTTGCTTTCTCCTCTAACGAAATTTAAAACTCCACGTTAGCTAAGTGCTTTGGAATCCTTGCACAAAAGGAATAAATCAAAACACAAAGACTTTGCAAGTTGGTCTATGGCTCTCTGCAGTGTATTCATAATGTAGATACTCATTATTAATAATTTTATATGCTTTCTTAATCATTGCGAACGTTCACTGAGCACTTACTATGTATCAGCACTGTGCGTGGTGCTCTCTGTGTATTACCACCATCTTCACAGCAATCTGAGGAAATGGGAACTAACACTAAACCAATTTTACAGATGAGGAACATAAGACTGAGGGAGGTTAAGCAGCTTATCCGAATTCCCATAGTCTAGGCAGATGATACATTTCAGGACTGTCCGAATTCTAAAACTTTGCTCTTAAATTCCTTACCATGTTGCCTCAATTCTACACAGCCTAGGGTGCTTTCATCCATTGAAAGGAAGTCAACTTTAGCATTAGAAGCTAGCAGGACTTAACTGTTTTCTTGAGGGTTTTAGGCTTTGAGTTTTGATGTGTGATCGAGCTTCTAACACTTCTGACCTTGGGGAGGGCCAAGGCAGGGGGTGCTCTTCTATTTCAGGAGAGGAATCAGCCACTCCCTCTATTCTCTCTGCCTTTTTCCCTTGGCTGCTATGGCCATGTAAAAGTCATTCCAGATGAATCATACATAGGCAGATCAAGGCACACAATATGAGCTGTTTGGTCTTTTCCATCCTTTTCGATATGAATCATTGTCATGTTCCGAGCTGTAGCTGTCCTTACATAACTTTAGCTGCTTCCTCGGATGAACCATGGGCACAACTTGCCTCTAAGTTAAAGGAGAGAGGACAAATGAAGTTCATAGGTGGAAGATAGGCAGCTGGCTCCAAGCAGAAGCAAATTTTAATTTCTGCTTTTGGGGTTCATTGTTTTTGGCATGGGGGTCTCAAACTCACAGGTCTGCAGGGGCCATTCAGGTTTGGTAAATAGCAAAGTGGGCTGCATGTGAGATGCTATGAAGTGGAATGGACACAGGTGGATATTCCAGCATCCTCCCACCACCCCAGGAGGGCAGCTGTGACTCAGCTCCAGAGAAGGATGCCAGGTAGAACGTGGCCCTGTTGCTAGATTTAGGCTTTACCAAGAGAAACTAGAAAAGTGAATTTTTATGTGAAATCTCCTGATTTTTAGATCTTGGTAATTCATTTGTTTGAACTGCATGCCCCAAACCTAACCCATCCAGAGGCTGAATCCAGTTGACTAACTCTGCCTTGGGGATTTACTCTGACTCTCCAGGGCTGCGTTGTCCAATATGATAGCCACATGTGGCTATTGAACACTTGAAATAGCGCTAGTCCAAACTGAGACGTGCTCTGAGTGTGAAACACACATCGGATTTCAAAGGGTTAGTCCAAAAAAAACCCAGAATGTAAAATATCTCATTAATTTTTATATTGACTACATACTGGTATGATAATATTTTGGATATACTAGGTTAAATAAAATATATTATTAAAATTAATTTCTCCCATTTCTTTTTCATTTTTAATGTGGCTACTGGAAATTTAAAATTGCATAGGTTCACATTCTCTATCTATTGGCCAACACCACTTGAGGTCTTCAGTCGCTCTCTACACCAGATGATGATCACAGCTACCATTTACTGGACACTTACCATGTGCCACTGGATGAAGCCCCTTTTGAGCTTTCTTTTATTTCATTCTCAAAATAACCCTTTGTTGTTATTACTACTGTCGCCATATTATAGATGAGAAAACTGAGGCTAGCTGGAAGGTTAAGTGACTCGCTGAGAGTCACACAGTTAGCACATGACATATTCGAGTCTGGATTTGCCTACAGGTCTTTCAAATAGTGAAACCTGGACAATTAAGCACTATGCTAACCTCCCTCAACCCCCCACAAAAACAGAGAATTTTGACGTGTCTGAGGAGTGTTGGTAGCTGGCTTCAGACAGGTGCCTGAGCTTAAAATAGCACCATTCTAGCCCAAGAAACTATGGTTTCTCTCCAACTTGGAACTTGTGGGCAATGCTTTATGTAAATTCAGAAGACAGAAAATATTTCCATACAGGTGTATTTTGCTTTGTGCAGAATGTACATATTCTTTCGATGTCAAGCATCGACCAAGTATTTGTGACTTGAAACACATTTGAAATGCACAAAAGGAGTTCCAAATGTTCACAAACCTATCTTGAGTCCTTTTAATACTCCTATAAGAGGATCTACATCTTTGTGCTTTTGTAAAGATGTGGCCACACTGTCGGTTTGGCAGAGTTAGACCTCTACCTACTGGATTCTCCTAGTGCACTCATCTGGACCTGATGTTTGTCCACATTTTCATGCAATAGACTCCTGGGTGCATTTGGGGTCGTGTGGGGCTGTGAGTGGATACGCATCCTGCTCTGTCCCAGTGCCGTCATCTGCTTCCAAAAATATTAAGTACCCACTGTAGACGGCAATGTGTATCAATGTGACCTTTGGGTTCAGAGCGTCCTGGGTGCAAATCCTGATGGCATAATTTATGGGCTGTGACCCTGGTCAAGGCATTTATATTCTTGGAGACTTAGTCTCCTCATGTGAAAAATAAAGGCAATAACGGTCCCCACATATGATTGTTCTGAGAATGAAAAGAGGTCAGGTCGAAAAGCACTTAGCACAGATGCTGGCATAGAGCAGGTCCTCAAATACAGTAGCTGTTGTTAGTATTAAATAGCAATGAGGATGATGCTGATACAACTTCTTCTCAGCCCCTGCCTTTGCTTGCCTGAGCCTAACTCTCAGGACTAAACTTTATCAAAGAGTTAAGACAAACAGAGGGGAAAATATTTCATCTACGAGCCCCCAAGGTCACGGGTATTTGGATGAAACACTTATCTCTTCAAGGCTTTGCAGCTGCGTCTTTTGTCTCCCAGCTTTTTTGAACAGTTTGTGTGAATGCACAAACATTTGAGGAGTCTCAAGCCCTCCGCGGGTAGTGGCAGTTGCAAGAAGACTGGTCCATTTTTCTACCTTTCACCCTGTCAGTGCCCGAGACCTTGGGATTTTTATAATCCAAATTGATACTCTCTAGGAAATCTCTTCCATTCCAGCTCCATGCACTGGAAAGATTCATTTTCTCGTGGGCACTTCTCCAGCCCAGTGGATAACGGGTGACGGGCGGTGCTTTCCTAACCTTGCCTTGACGAGGTTCGGGTCTCGCTAATTTGAATCTCTCCAATTTTGCTCCCATCCACCTGGCGCTGTTTGATTGATCTGCACTTGTTTGTGGATTCACTGATCACTTTCTTATTACTCTTCCACCTCCATCCATTTCGGTTTGCGGTGCCTTTCAGGTGATTTCTTATGCCACCCCTTACCACCTGCTCCAACCTGACAAATTATCGACTCAAACTGTTGCTCCTGCCCTGGCATGGTCTCTTCCCAGGGATATAAATGATGCAGTTCAGAGGGATAATGATGCCCTAATAAACATACAGTTGTTCCTCTTTCAGCCTGCCCTGTTTGAAATTCAAGCATGCCACGCCTGCTCGCTGCTGCCCTGGCTAAGGCAGTGAGAAGGAGGAAAGAGAAATTGGAAGGCAGCTGGAGTGGCTCAGAAATCCATGCACACCAATAATGAGATCAGAGAATTCACAGACAGCAGTCCTCTTTGGGGGTCCAGCATCTTATTTTGCTGTAGTTAAAAATCAGGAGGGAATGGTAGGTCCCTTCTTGAATCAGGTATGTTTTGAAGTCCTGATGTTTGGTGGCAAGGCGCTGTGGCTGAGGTCCCAGAAGCCTGTGGTCAGCAGGAGTGCGATGGCCTCGGCCCCTCCCTTCTCCCATCATGACCCTCACTTGTAGGGCCAGTTCTGACTCCCAGCTTTGCCCACTGCCACATATTTGGGTATGAGCCCCCTAAATCCCACTTTTATAACTTAAACTCTGGAAATCTCTCCAGGTCGCAGATTCTGGGCTAGAGCTCTTCTAATTGGTATTGTTACTCTTGGCTGGAGGATCAAGTGAAAAAAGTCAAAGAAAGGCCACAGAGGCAAACAGCCCTGACCTTTGAAGGATATTCTGTGGTGTAAGAGTTCAACCACCCATTTCCCTGTTAGCTACCAGTGAATTGCATTAGCCCCAAGACCAGTTCCTTTGGAAAATGTAAATGCTTACTTTGAAAAAATGCAACTTTGAACCAAGATGAAGACCAACCTAATGTGAAAGTTAAACATCACCCTAATTAATGCCTTTCCCTTCACAAACTCCCCAGGGGTGCTAATATGTGGGGTTTTCCCTCCTTCTGGCTGCCTCTTTTGCTCAGGACTTCTTCTCCCTTGGGTAGATACAGGAATGGAGAAGATGGGAAACTCAGTTGACTGTCACCTCCTCTGTGCTAGGCATTCGCCTATCTTTCTCCTTTAGTCTTGGGTCCATTCTTTGAAGGAGGAATTATTAACTCTGACTCGCAAATGAAGAAGCTGAGACTTGGTGAAATAAAGAACCCTCCAAGTGTTGGAACTTGGATCAAATCCTCTGGGTGGACCTCCCACATGTGGCTTAATAACGACACCCAACATTTAGTGACTGCTTAGAAGGTGCTAGGCAGTCTGTGTGCTAGGGCATGCAATACCCAAGTTACCGAGTTGTTCTAATTCTCAACAACCCTGCAGAGTTGGTATTGCTGTTATCCCTGTTCTACAGATGAGGAAATGAGCTCAGAGCAGTTAACCAACTCCCCAGAGGTCACATAGCTAGAAAGTGGCAAATTCTAGAGCCTCCTTCCCCATTCCCTTAACCACTCTCTGTGCTGCCTCCACTGTTTAGCCACTATCTGTGCTAACTTGGTTGTTTGTTGGGTTAATTTCCTTATCTCAGCAAGCACGTAGACGATGCTGAAGACCTCTAGGCATCTCAGGGCCCCCTTTGCTGCTTTGAAGCTGATCCAGGAGCTTCTCTGGATTTCCAGCTAAGCCTTCCCTTTCCCCCAAGACCATTACCCCCTTGAGGGCACATCTGTCACTTGTTCTACCTATCCATGTTGGCTTTGCATGAAGTCAACTTCTCTGAGCTGTGAAAAAGACATTTAGAAGACAACAATGACACAATGATGCCAGTACTTATACACACTTAAAATGCGTACATCGTTTAACCCCAATTCAACTCTCAGTGCCCTGCTCTGCAGTGCAGAAGGATTCATGGACTGGCCCTTATCATCAGAGCTCTGTTAGGGGCTAGGCAATCTTGGAAACGACGTAAACATCCATCATTAGAGATCTAGTTAAATTAAGATACACAACACTATCTAGCTGCAAAAAAATACCGACAGGTAGCCCTATATCGTTGGGCTATAAAAGTACTAATCAGAAAGCCCTCCCATCCTAGTTCCAAACAGTCCAGAAACGAACACCCAAGTCAGAAGGAATCACAAAGGCAGCTTTGATTGGGAGAAGCTGGCTTGAAGCTGAGCCAAATAGGCTTCCTAATATTTCCCCCTGCCCTTCTGGGTAACACTTGAAGAGGAAAAGTACAGGCATAGAAGAACATGAGATGAAACACTTGAGCAATGGCCTTGAACACATGGACCCTTTGAACAGAAAGTTCTCCACCAGTGAGGGGAAGAGAGAATGACAGGTCCTTCTCCATTCTTCCAAGAGAGCGGAAGTGCCTATTTCATGGGCCAAGGCAACCACTGGGGGTTGTAGATGGTCCCCTCTGCAAAAGTGCTCTGACTTAGAAACAGTGCTGTGATTAGAGTTCAGCGAAAAAGAAGCAAGTTGATAAGACATAGGGATGATCTCAATTAAACTACGTGTGAGTGTCTGTGTGTGTTCACATCAAAACTCTTAAAAGAGTTTATTCCGGGCAGCAGGATGAAGAAAGAGTGTGTGAAATTGGGCTTCTAACTTTAAATATTTCTGCAGTGTTTGGATTTTTTACAAGGAATATTTCTTTGGTAATTAAAGAGAAAGAGAGAGGAAGAAAAGAAGAAAAGAGAGAGAAGGAGGAGAAAACAAATGGCCAATTACACTCTCAGCGAATCCATCTGGAAACAGTCAAACAGCAGCAGCAGCAGCAGCATTAGAAGCTGGTATTTATTAAGTGATTGTCTGTGTGGGCCAGACTCTTCTAAGCACATTACTTGAATTGAGTCATTTAATATTCACAGTAACCTATGAGGTAGGGATTATTATTATGCCCAATTTCCATATGAGGAAACAGGGCTTCAGACTTTAAGTAACTTGCCCGAGGTCACTAAACATTTATCCCACGTCTCCATTTAAAATTAAACCCCTGATGAAAGATAAAAGCTCCTTTTTGTATGAAACAAAGCAAAGTAAAATAGGACCTTCATAGACGCCCCCACCCAGAGACCCCAGGTCCATCAGACACAGCAGACCCGGGGCCCATGAAACAGTCAGGGCCCTGTAAAAATGTCTTAATTTCTTTTAAAATGAAAGGGAAAAAAAATAAACTGTTAAGGTCAAAGAAAATGCTTGACTGTTTTCTCACATCAGAAAAACACGAAAGTTTGAGAGCCCATAAAAATCTACTAAATTTTGCCTAAAGTAGGAAAAATTTAAATGTTGAAGTATTTAAAGCAATAGCAAGAATAATTTTTAATATTGATATTTTTAGGGTGGGAAGGGTCCCCTAAGGGAAAAGTCCTGAGGGCACCTTTTTTTTTTTTACAACCAGCCCCTGCCCACCTGTACTGCCCAGCCCACCTAAGTTTAAATGGCATCAAAGTTTAAATGGCATCAAAATTGCATAAGCTAGCAAGTTCGAAGCCATTCCCAAGTGTCACTCCTGGTCAGGAGGTCTCACTCCAGGTCCTGTTGGCAGAAGGACTGGGTGCCCACCCAGCACGCCCCCGTCTATGTAGGTTGTCATCTTTCTAGAATCTCCCACATGAAGTCCCTGAGGGACCAGGCACATGGGCAGAGAAATGAAAGAGAAATGACTTTGCAATAATTTAAAGTGTTACATAAGCAATGACCAGATACTGGCAGACGCTTGAGCTGCTTCTTTAGGGGGAAAAGAAGTTTGGAGAAACTTAATTCTTGTCACCTGGTTTCTTTAATGACGATACTAATTTAGGGTGGGTTCCTGTTCACGAAAAGCTGCAGCAAAATATACAAATAGATCCTTGCTGGAAAATTCTTTCTTGTAATTCTTCACTAGAACGCAGGGTAATTTTTAAAAGCAGGTGATGGACATTAGTCCTTGAATTGGTAACCCCCCCAAGTGGAACTCTGAATTATTAGGACCCATTTGAGGGGATATAATTTGTGTAATAGTCACGACGGTCTCCATTTCAAAGGACAGAAAGCCCAACTCAAACTGGCATCGACAGAAACCTTGTTGCATCTTTCAACTGATTAGCGTGTGGGTAAATCTGGTCCAATATGGCTGGATTCAGGATTCAAACTGCTTTCCTTTGTGCTGGCTTCATTCTCAGAAGGTTCTCTCTTCACAGAGGTGGTCCCCACATTCAGAGCCAGCAGGAAAGGAAGGACTGCTTCCCTCCCAATGATTCCAATGGAACTCTGTGTCTATTATTTTTCATAATTGGGTCAGGAGCCCATCTTTGGACCACTCACCGTGGCCAGGAGGATAGGGTGCTCTGAAGAGTTGGGCTTGCATCACATGCTCATCAAGTGGCTGGGGGGGTTAGTGTCCCCTGCAATCACATGGAGTGAAAGTAGGGGAGTGGTGGGTTTCACTCCAAAGGAAAATCCAAACCAAGGTGTTGCCAATCAAAGAAAGAGCAGTGGGTGCTGGGAAAAATAAAAAAAGATGCCAGGTGCAATATGTAATTGATGGTATGGAGGATAAAACGTCAGTTTCCATTCATTATAGAGCTCTGCATTGTATTGCAAACAGTCAAAAAAAGCAAAAACAAAAACTTTGAAATAAATTTTCAAGTGGCTAGAAGTTTAGCCATGGGAGAATCCTGGTTGAAAGTTTGTTACCATTTTTTTGTTCGTGCCTTGAAAATTCATGCAAAATTGTACCTTTTGGCTCTCTCTGAAGAAACATGACAATTGGGAGTCTGGATGAGTCCTTGAAGAAAGCTGGTCCCTGAATTCCTTCTGTTGCTGCACCTGGATGTATGATTATAACTAGAGCAAACGTGGGCCGCCCAGCACTCTTCAGCGCCTGCACTGCGCAGACTGCACGGCGGATCAAATCACAGCACAAAGGGCTGGGATTTTAATGAATCAGTCAATAAGAAGAATGGAGCTCTATGCCATGAGTAAGCCGTGGTGCTAGGCTTCACACTCACACACAAACACACACACACACACACACACTTAAATTTTGATGGAGAAATATTTCCTATAGAAATGGACTTCATTTCTTTTGATAACACTGTTATTTGGAATATGCTTATGAATTCCATCAACAAACTAATTGGATGTTTTTGCAATTTCATGCCAATGAACACTGATAAACCAACCTCAGTGGTTGCACTTCACACGAGATTTGAATAGTATCTGAAAAAAAGAGTCAAAAAGAAACCCCTCTGCATTC
Organism: Equus asinus; assembly: GCF_041296235.1. Classification (NCBI taxonomy): domain Eukaryota; kingdom Metazoa; phylum Chordata; class Mammalia; order Perissodactyla; family Equidae; genus Equus; species Equus asinus. Next base: position 41,896,432 of record NC_091804.1, read on the forward strand.
TTGACCTCTAAAGGGCAATGCCACGCCTCCTAACAGTAAGTCAGTCCAGCCTGGCTTTACAGTATCCTATGGTCCCCAACAAACATTTCCAGAATGCCGAGTAAAGGGAGGACATTGTGCTGAGCTGGACATTATTATGTGCGGGGGGGGGGGGGGGTGGGGGGGGAGTTGCACACATGGATAAGCCACGGTCTTGGCCTTCCATTGCTTCAAATCTGGTATGAAGACATGACAAAATCCAGTGCAAAATAAAATATGATACATACCATATCAGATGAAATTACTCAAATTGATATAATTAAATAAATGCTTATTTAAATACATATGACTATGTAACAGGCTTGGTTCAAAGTACTGAGGAAATAACAATGAACAAAACACATAGGATCCCCACCCTCATAGAGTTTACATTCTAGGGGGGAAGCAGACAAGGGACAATTAAATAAATTCCAAAATACATTAGATGACTAAATGCTGTGCAAGAAAAATAAGCAGGGTTAGGGGGTATTTGGGGGTCGATGGGGATAAAGAATATTCATAAAGAATATTCAGAGAAGGTCTCCTTAAGAAACCAGCATTTGCACAGAGAAAGGAAGGAAGCCAGGGGGACAGGCAAAGGGCTTTGCACCCCCTGGTGCTTAGTAAACACTCAATAAACGCTATTGTTATTATGATCATTATGATGATAAGGAGCCTGGATCTGAGAGGAGAGTGTAATTGCAATTAGCTTGATTAAAGAAAGCTTTGTAAAAGGGTAAAGGGGCACCTATGTGTGGTGACAGATAATTATTGGACTCTTGGTGGTGAACACGGTACAGTCTATACAGAAACTAAAATAGAATAATGTACACCTGAAATGTACAGAATGTTATCAGCTGATATGACCTGAATAAAGTAATTTTAAAAAAACAGAAAGAAAGCTTTGTGAAGGATGTGGCATTTAAAGGAGAAAGGCAGGGTGAAGAGTCCAAAGGGACCCGAGACCCAGAGATGCCAGTGGGCAGACCCATCGCTGTTGACCCTCCGGCAGAAACGCGGCTTTGGTTTAGTGTTTTGTTTTGTTTTAACTTATCTCCTCAAAACCTGAATTTCAGGCTCCTATGAGCAAGATGATAAAATCTAACAGCACTGAGCCCACACTCCACATGGCAAACATTTGTCTGGGCTCTTCCACCACCGCCTGCCTTCATCCTATGATTCCAATACTAATTTTCAGTATATTGTGCTAGTTACAGACCCAAAGAGCAGCGCTTCTGAGAGTTATGAGCCATATTAAAAAGCGCTGTCACCACACCCCTCCACTGGTTAAACCCCCCTGGGTATTCTGCGGCCATTTTAATTCTCGTTTCCTGGTGTACAGAGGTTGAACAGGTTTGATGGGACATTTGCCTTTTTCCCAGAACTACTTCGGCTCTACAACGGGATTTCCATAATGGAGGTATCCCAGATGTTTTTCCTGCAGGAGGGGAAAATTTATTAAAAATATAAGAAAATGTTGTACTAGGGATGGGACAGAAGGTTGCTACAAGAGGTCCTACACCTAGTGGCCAGGTTTTCCCCTGGGGCTCTCAAGCACTGGTGTGACCCAACCAGCTCTTACTGGCCACCAACATTCTTCTGGTGTCAGCGTCTTCCCAGAAAATGCTGTTAAAAGCAACTCACACTGTGCTAATTCCTCCTCTCTGATGTTTACACCTCTCAAAGGTGCGTGGAGTTCCACAGCATGTCACTCCTGGATTCGTCACCCGCAGAAGACAGCTCAGACGTGCTGGGCTGCTTTAATCTTTCCCTGTAAATCAATCCTCTCTCCTCTTAATCATTGGGCTGCTCTTCTCTGAACTTGCTGCAATTTGTCTACATCTTGCTGGGCCCGAGTTGTCCAAAAGTGAGCACGTTGTGCAAGAGCAGAGAGCTCTCCTCCTAGCCTCTCTCCACCACCCAGAGAATTCCACGCAGGGCTCCGGCGGTCAGCTGAGCCGAAAATGGCCCGTCTCCAGTTTCCAAAGGGGCCATTTCTTTCTGTTCCAGCGCCAACCGTTCGTTATTTTTAGTGTCTGATTGTCAGGCTGCGGCATTAGAAAGTTTGTGGTCGCATTACATATTCCAGAAAGTCACATTGCTGGTGATGTGCGGCTGTATCGATAGATGAGTAATGGCTCGCTGTCATGTCCGCTCGGCAAAGTTGTGTCCTCCCAAGTTGGGAAAGGCAGAATCTGAGCGCGCCTACCTGCCCGGCTGCCTTACCTGGCTGTTCCCTCCCGGGTCGGTCCACCTGCAGCCTTTTGCAGCAGCGCCCTCTGCTGGCAGGATGCCCCACAGACTGGGAGCTCTGAGAGTAGAAGGGGCCTCGCCTCGCCTGATAGCCCCTGGCTGCAGGCAAATGAGATATTATCATTCCCATTTTAAAGACCAGATAACTGAGCCCCAGAGAAGTGACTATGTCGTTCACAGCCAGTAGGGGATCACGGATGGAAAAGAATAACAATAACCAGAATCACAACCCAAGCAGACATTTGCATCGCACTTCAGATTTCCCAGAGCGCCAGAGCTGGCAAATTAGCATGGCAGACAGGGAGTGTGGAGAGCTGAGTGTGAGCCAGGGTGTGGGTGGGGACCATGGCTGACCCTCCTGCTCAGTCTAGAGGGGCAGCAGCGGTACAGCTCTGCTAGTCAACAATGCAGGGCCAGTTCCGTCAGAACTTCTCAGTTTTCGGGAGACAGACCACATCTATACTTAGATGTGAAATTTTTCTAATTTTAAAACAATGCGTGGGCCGAACGAAACATATCTGTAACCCCTGGTTTCCACAGAGCTCCCCTCTTTATTATCTCATTTAAATTTCACAAAATCCTGTGATATTGCCGCAGGCTTAATCCTCATTTTGCAGACAAACAACTGAGATGGAGGGAAGTTATGCAAATCTAGTCAATGTTGGAAAAGAGACTCAGATTCATGTTCTGAATCACAGGTTCTCTCCACCCAACAACACAGCCTTGTGCTTTACTCCGGGAGAAACTGCCGAGAGCTGGCTGACCAGCCAAGGCTCCAGTGAGGGATGGGCTCATGGCCGATTGCACGAGGTCAGCTGTCTCAAGTCTGGCTCTTTCAAAGCACGTTGTTGTCTTTTATTCTGCACCAAGTTTGTTTTCTAAAGACTGCGTCTATAGGCTGAGGGCCTCTGACCTGTGATTAGAACATTTGCTTTGAGTGGCTTTCAAGGAACAGAGCTGTGTGTGTGCTCAGCCATCCACATGGTCTCAGCTGGCACCTATTATGATTCAAATCGAGAGATGGGAAACACTGAGAGGCATTAAGCAAGATCAAACTTCAGAACAGTTAGCAAAGGGGACAACCAAATTTGGCCCTGCAGAATTATTTTTTTGACCCACAGAAAACAATAATAATAATAGTGAACACCCTTGCCAAAATTTAACAATCAGGAGATGGTATATAAAAATTCAAATTCTCCTATTCTTTTGCAAAATCCAAACATGTGCCACATTGGTTCTTTATTTGTGCAAGGCCAGATTAGCTGGAGCTGGGTTGTGGCTGCCCCCTTCCCATGGGGCGGGCAGTCAATGATTCTTCCTGGTCTCTACCTATTTCTGTTGTCTCCCTGAAGCCAAATATCAGTAACTATTTATCACTGTGTTTGTGTTATCCTTTTCATAAAGAAAATGAGATATCTCCTATAACAATGTCCCTTAAAAGTGAGAAAACAGACTGAGAGAGCTTGGAAGAAAAATGGGAGAGAACATCTTTCTTTATGGAGGTGAAGAATATTGTAACATTTATTCAATGATGTAGTGTTATCTTCCTGGTCTCTGTTCAGCATTGAATTTGCCCCCCTCATTTTAGAGGCTACCTAATACATGTTAGTCTAGTAATATGGACTACCAACTGTAGACCTAACGAGTTCAGTATAATGAATCAGCTGATTTGAAACAAGACTGTTCAAAATGAGAGTTGCAGCCTGCTGAGCCCAGCTCCATGGCGGGTGGCCATTTTCAGGGGAATGCTTTTGGTAAAAGAAGCTCTTAGCACGTCCCTCCCCCTGAAGCCTTTTCTCAGCATTTCCAGAGAACGCCAATTTCTCACTTCTCCATTGGCCTAAGACTTCCAGGTAAACACAAAGTCTATTTGAAATGCTGTGGATTCCCACATAAAAACTGGTGTCCTCATCCGTCTATTTCTATGCCCCACCCCTTGGCTTTTTAAACACAAGAGCAATCTTGAGCAGGTTAGCCAGCAATAAGAGATAAAATTTGTGAAGTTTAATATCCCCAAACAGAAAGCAAGTGTGGTTGTTGCTTTTTTCTCCTGCAGTTATAAAGGGCTGAAAATGGAGGGTTCGGCCCCGTTGCTACTTCATTTTGCATTGGATTTGGAACTGAACCACAATCAGCTGTGTAACTCCCTACTGGCGTTGATCAGGTCATCATCGTTACTCATCCTTGAATTGACAAAGTTTGGGAGATGTTATGCGCTGGCAATTTGTGAGTGTTGCCTTTGCTTAGCTGGACTAGAACCCTAGGAGTTGAGTCATAAAGGAGACCTTATAAATTATCTGGTCCTTGGGTTGCAAACTCAAAGATTACTAGGACACGTAACTTATGTGGGTGAAGCAAGCCCAGTGAAGAACTCATAACGATCAAAGAAGGCACCGACACTCAGCCTCAGCCAGTTATATCCATGGAGGAACGTATGTCCAGTTTTACCAGATTTTCAAATTGTTCCAAAAAGACAAAACTCGGATTTTTTTGTGTGAAATCTTATGATTTTCCAAGGTTAATAACTAATTTGTATTTAGTTTTTAACTACTCTCTACCAAACTAAATATGTATGTGGACCAGATTTGCCCCCAACTGGCCAGTTAGACACGTCTGGTCTGGTTCTAACTCTTCATTTTTGAAAAAGGAAACTGAGGATCTGTTCAGTGATGCACAAAAGACCGTTAGGGAGAGGGAGCTGACATTCACACTCACAGCAACTGGAAAGCCAAGGTGCAGCCTGACTGTGAGATAAGACAAGAAAACTATTTCCCTGTAAAATGAAGAAAAATGAAGTCTCTTGCCTTTTGCCTCCCCATGACGATTCATTCTCATGGAAACTCCTGCTTATCCCCACAGTCTGAATAACCCATCTTAGCTAATTTTCCATGAAGGAACAGATTTTAAACTGTTTCCATTCTTCTTGGGGGAAAGTCTTTTGTGATAATTATTCTAGGAGCTGATAACTATTTTTAGAATGAACAAAGTGAGGAATGAGTTAAACACACACACACATACTTGTATCTACACACCCACACATGCTTGAAGATGATGGACTTGGTGTCTGAGCACTGCCTTTGGAGGGTAGGTCCCACATCTATTGAAAGCTCTTTGTTGATGAAAAATTCCTCAGCAGAGTTACTGTTTGAGAGCCAGTTTTTCTCTTTTTTTCCCCTTCTATGTCAGGGGTCAGCAAACTATAGTTCATGGACCAACCTGTTTTTATAAATAATATTTTGTTGGAACACAGACACAATCATTCATTTACGGATCATCTGTGGCTGCTTTCACACTACCACAGCGGAGTCGAGTAGTTGCAATAGAAACGGTATGACCACAAAATCTAAAATGTATACTAACTGGTCCTTTACAGAAAAAGTTTGCTGACCACTTCCAGATGTTATGGATCAATCATGCACGCCCTGAAGCACTACAGGGCACAGTTAATGTTTGTGTCTGAAGGACTAGGAAAGTGATATCGGGTACCAGGAGTCAAAATCTCGAATGGCTACAGAGGAAAATTAAATACAGCCAGGACTGGGGCCGGCTCCATGGCCGAGTGGTTAAGTCCGCATGCTCCGCTTCGGCGACCCAGGGTTTGGATCCTGGGTGCAGACATGGCACCGCTCATTAGGCCATGTTGAGGTGGTGTCCCACATCCCACATCTAGAAGGACCCACAACTAAAAAAAACATACAACTATATACTGGGGGGATTTGGGGAGAAAAAAGCAGGGGAAAAAAAAGAGGAAGATTGGCAACAGTTGTTAGCTTGGGTGCCAATCTTTAAAAAGGAAAAAAAAATACAGGCCAGGAGAAAACTTTTGTGAATTGGAATGCCTTTTCTCCATCTCAAGGTAACGGAATCTGCTCAGCCCCAGGGACTGTCACCCAGCAAGAATGCTGGTTCAGTATTGCCAAATCCGCTGACTTTTCAGGAACATCCATAAATCTGGATTTTCATGTGAAATCTCCATTTTTAAAATGTTGGTAACCGTATTTAAAAAATAAATAAACTCTCTTTAGGTAAATAGAAGGGGCCACATATTAGTAACATCTATTGTGGTCAGCAGCAGATGATCTTATCTTTCTCATTTCTGACCAGGCTACAGAAAAATGGATTGATGGAGAACCGAGATTTTGTGACAGAGTAGTAATAAGAAGGACCTGATGGCCAAGGGCTCATTACCAGGTCTGTTTTAAATGCCAGCATCTTCTGTGTTTGCCTTCAAACGACACCAAACACCTAAATCACCATAGTAAACACATAGAAAGAGACAGAAAGGTTAAAAGTATACTCATAGTCTTCTGCTTTTTTATCCCCTCCTAAACGTGTTTGAGAGCAATATTGTTTCGTAAAAACAATATGACCCCATTTCTAAAGCAATATTCATGCTAAGCTAGTCAGCTGTTAAATATACCCAGCAGTTTGCATTATGATGAAGCTAAGCCAGAATTTCAATTATTTTCTGGACACATTTAAAATTATAATACTTTACTGGGTTAGTGTTATAGTTCATCCAAATTACTCACAAACTATCATATCAATCTCTTGCAACTGCTAACCCCTTACAGATCCGTGAAGTTAGGCGAAATAAGAGACTGGCCAGGGGAACGACCTTCATGCTGGTGTTGTGTTTTAAGGGGTACGCATCTCTAAGAGTAGGGATGGCTAATGGTCAGCAGCTAGCTTTTGCTGCCCTTGACATTTAGGCTAGAAGAAATAAGACTACTCTTTTTCCTATTTCCAGGAAAATATCCTGTCCTGTGCAAAATTTTCCAACAGTCTACTCCACCCCACCTCCCCACAAATTTTACCTCTTCTGCCAAATGACATTTTAGAAATCAGTTCCCAAGTGCCCAAAGTTGTCATTGCTATTTTTTCCCCTCGCTGTGACACTGCTGCCAGTAACCCCTGAAACCTCAACATTCTCCCCTCTGCCCGGACACCCAGCTCTCAGTGATGCACCTTGTTCCAGACCAGTGGTGCAAGTTAAATTCATCAAGAGCAGGCTCTGTTAATCAGCAAGGATTTATGAATATTACCACCAGCAGTTGCTTGAAATGTGCACCTTCCTGAAGAAGGCATGCTGCTCTGAGCCCCTCGTAACCAACAGGAGCTTTACATGCCCTTCACTAAGTCCAGAACGGACGTGTTAAATATGTCTGCGTTAATTTATGACTGCGTATCCAAAGGCTCTGTCACTTGGCCCTGTGTTCTGAGGGACACAGTGTCACTTAAAAGCAGGAACCTCAGAGCAGGCTCTCTTGGGCTCTCTCTGAATGCTAATGGGTGATGCAATGAGCTTTGCCAAACGTCCAGAATCAGCAAGGGTGCCTGGAGAGCTAATAAAGACTTAGCCACCTGCAAACTTCTAGAACAAGGTGAGATCCCAACAAATAAATCCATTAGGAGACCATTTAAAAAGAGTTCTTACTTTTTCAGATTGTCGCTGCATTGACAAAATGAAGTATAGGAAAATAAGAAATTTACCTATTTCTATCTAATGCTTACCCTTAATATCTAGAGTTGCACTGTCCAGCAAAGAAACCTCCTATGGCGATTTAAATGTAAATTTGAATCAATTAACATGAAATAAAATGAAAAATTCCTTTCTTCACTCAAACAAGCCACATTTTAAATGCTCAGTAGTTATATGAGGCTAGTGGCTACCATATTAGACAGTTCAGACATCTAACATTTCTATCATCACAGAAAGTTCTAGTGAGCAAGACTGAGCTACAGATTTTTGTAGTCAAAAGCATCCTTATGGCTGTATCATCCATCTGTCTGTTTGTCTATCAGGTATTATTACAGCTTATGGCAGGGCTTCCCAAAGGATGGTATGGGTACCACTGATGGCACTCAAGATAATTAACATGAATGAACTTCTTTTTGTTTTACTTCTAAAAGCTACATAGTTATGTAAGGGTGAATTAAAAAATATATGACAAGAATTAAGCTGAGTGAAAAAAGCCAATCTCAAAAGTTTACATACCCAAAAGCTTACCTACTCTGTTTATATAACATTCTTATAATGACACAATTAGAGAGAATGGGAAACAGATGAGGATTTACCATAGGGAAAGGAGGGAGGCGGGGACTGTCGCTATAAAAGGGTAAGCAGAGGGGCTCTTGTAATGGAACTCTTCTATATTTTGACTGTAGTGGAGGTCACACAAATCTACATTTGATAAAATTGCACACACGTGAATGTAGGTAAAACTGGTGAAATCTGACTAGGTCACTGCATTATACCAATGTCCATTTCCTGGCTGTGGTTTTGCATTCTAGTTATGCATTGGGGGAACTGGGTAAAGAGCAAATGGGATCTCTCTATTATTTCTTAAAACTGCGTGTGAATCTACAATTATCTCAAAAATAAAGTTGAAAAGTATATATGAGCAGCCCATCAAATCCAAACTGTTTGAACAGAATTTCCTAAGATGAAGCTAAAGGAACAAATGCCGTGACAATCATTATTCAAAAAAAAAATATATAGCAAAAAATAGTAAAAGGGGTGTGAATATGAAACTAAATTATGGGAATGGTACAGGGGAGACTGAAATTTGGAGAATTCTGCAGACCCATCATGATTAAGAAAACAGGCTCTGGACTGAGACAAAGCTGGGATCAAATCACACTGACTACCTGTGTGACCTTGGGCAAGATACTTAACTTCTCTGAGCCTCAGTTTCCTCATCTACAAAATGGAGATAATAACAGTACTATTCTCACGGTGATGTTTTGAAGCTGTGATGTGAGAACATAGGTAAAATGCTAGTGCATTCTTCAGTTCTCACCAAGAACTTAATAATGGCTCTTACCATCGGATATGTGCACCTCGTTCCATAAGAATTGGAGATTAATTATTTGTGTGATTGCTTAAATCAATGTTGGCAAACATTTTTCTGTAAAGGGCCAGGGAATAAATATTTTTGACTCTGCAAGCCATATCGTTTCTATTGCAACACAAAAGCACAAAAGCAGCCTTAAGTAAACGAGTAGATATGGCTATATTCCAATATAATTTTATTTATAAAAACAGGCAGCAGGTCAGACTTGGCCTGCGGGACATAGATTGCCCAGCTCTAGTTTAAATCTGCTGCTTCTATTGAACTTTGAGGGGAGTGAGAGACTATCGAAGGCAGACCCACTCTTTTCTCCCCCTTCCTTTTTTTTCTCACTCACCTCCTCCCATGCTTAGGGACCATTCCATTACTACGCCAAGCAGAGGTCAAGTCAGAATCCACTTGCTAATTGTCCTGCAGCATGTACTTCTATTGATGGGAACCCATCACGGGTCCCCGGGGTCTTGTACATAGTAGGCTCTCAATAAATATTGAGTGATTGATTGATTGACCCATCAACAAAGAGAGCTGGGTCCTGACGAAGGTTAACAGAGATTGGAGGCCAGCACTCCCCGGGCAGCCTCACCCTAAGCACAGAGGGGAACGCTTCCATTCACATGACCCTTGCATTGATTCAACACCACGGAGACTGCAAGGCATTTTATCAGATATCATGTCATTTAATCATTCAAATCTTCATGACACTGCTATGGCAACTATTTGTCACTTTGTCTTATAGCTAAGGACACTGAAACTCAGAGAAACCAAGTAGTTTTCCTAAAATTGTGAGACTTATTAATTGGCGGAACTGAGCCTTCAACCCCATTGTCCCAGTTCCAAACTCGTCTCTTTCCATGATGTCGCAACTGCTGCTAAAGAAATTTTTAACAAATGGAAAAGTGGCCTGATTGCTACTCCGGTAATACTGCAACGCACACTCCAAATTGTGAAAGAGCAAGAGGGAATAGCTTGAACTACATCCAACTTTATGTTGTTTGGAATATAAGTGAAAAGTTCCATTAGAGCAGTATTTATGATATAATCCCATTTGTATCAAAGTATACATAATACTATAAAATTATAATATATACTAAAGAATATGTATGATATAAAGAATAAATATATGCATATATGATGAAGTGTATATGTGCACATACACACATATCATCTTGAAAAGGATGCAAACCAGGAGTTTGAAATAGATGGCTCACACGCTGGACTTAACCTCTCGACTTACTTAGGTTGACCTGACAAGTGTCAATAAATTTGAATGCGTTGCCTTCAGACAGGGCGAGTGCTTTCCAATTTATTACAGGTCCTGTTACTCCTAAATAGCTTTCCGATTCTGCCTGTCTAAGATTCAGGCAACCCATGTGTTTTTCCTTAAATTGGGAACACCTTTCTCCTGGAGATGCGTTAAGGAAGGTGGGATCCACCTTCTATCTCTGTCTCTGTCTCTCTCTCTCTTTCTTTCCTGGCTGGAGAAGCCTGCACCATCAGGCGGTTCCCTTGCAGACCCAGCAGGGCCCACCTGGACTCACCGTTGTCCCTACTCCCACCCGCACAGGCCCAGTGAAGTTCCAACCCTTGTCCACTCTCCCTGCATCACCTCCCTCCTTTTCCCTCCACGGCAGATGACCTAGCTCCCTACTTTACTGTGAGTCTTGAGACTTCCCTTATTGTCTCTCCAGCTCAGTTTCCCTGACTCTCCCTGCAGCCATTTCTCCTAACTTGCTGGTTCAGAAGGAAAAATAAAAGTCTTCTGACCAGCTGACATCCCCGCCTTCTTCTGCGTGCTCACCTCTCAATCTCTTTCTCTCTCTGTGTTTGTCTCCTTTCACTTCCTTTTCACCTGACCTGCAGTAGCCCCCTCTCTCTCGGCACATAGCCACCCACATCCTCCCTCTAAAAGCAAACAGATGAAACAAACAACAGCCCCTGCCTGAGCCCTCCAGGCAGCAGTACCTGCTCCAGCTGCCTGGCTGCCTTTCTCTTATCCTAACCTCCAAACTCCTCTGAAGTGAGGTGTGCTCTCCTCCCCTCTTCCCGAGAGTCATCCTGCACTTATTCCTTGCCAATGAAGGGGTGTGGTGTTTGCACGCTGGCACGACAGGCCCATACACACACGTACACACACACTCACACACACTCACACACACGCACTCACTCCTAGCTTAGCTACTGTAGGGGAGAAAGACATTTCCCCTACCGTCTCTGGGTTTGTCTGGCCGGAGAACGAATTAAATTCACATGAGACAGAATAGCAGGAGAAAATCAAACAAAGCTTTCTGAGGACCATGGCCCGGGGCCTTTCTTCCTGAAGGAAGAAAGGGCACTGAAGAAGTGGGGTGCACAGAGTGGTTATATACCCCCAAACAGGATGTTTCACATATGATTGAAATGTCCCTCCCACAATAGTCACAAGATTGCCCTGTCGGCACAGCTCTTGATGGACACAGCAGGTAGTGGTCTGCTATCTCAGTGGGCATAGCAGTAGGCAAGTCTATTGTCTCGAGCTGGGTGATCACAGGTGAGCGCAGCAATCAGTTTCTAGCCTAAGGGAAGATGCTTAATCCTTAAGGAAATACCAACATTGGGAGGGGGAGGGAAGTTGCACCTTTATCTCAAGGGCCTTTGTTCTTGTCATAGTAAATGTTTTAAAGCAGATATACAATGCATGCTCAACAGCCTCGGTCAGGCCCTTTTGGAAAGAAAAGGTCAGGCCGAATTAGGTTTACACCAAATGACTTCCTCGTGTACTCCAACACATCGCATTGCTTGCCATTTCTATTTGTCAATGTATAGATGGGAGAGGCTCAGGCAAGCCGAGCAACTCACCAAAATGGCCGAAACCACCACCGCAACCATCACATCCAGCTAAAGACAAAGGAGGACGCTGGGGGTGGGGGGAGCCAGCCACAGGAGGTCACCAGACAAGCACAATAAACAAATGCAGATTTAAGTCCTTGCCTTCCCCATTGATTAAGAGTTTCTAGAGAGAAGGTCATCTCCCCTTCTTCCTGGTACAGAGGGAGATATCTTTACAGATGGAGAGTTCCTTTACAATGTAAACGTCTCTTGCAAAGGGTAAGTAAACTCTACTTTTCGGTTGCTTTCCTGTCTGCAAAGTAAGGAGCCACAAATAATCCTGATGCCAAAGAGTCATATCTTGGGGTGGCCAATTCCAGGCCCCCACACTACCAATAAGCCCAGCAGCCGGGGGAACTTTGGTGACAGGCCCAGGGTTTGGGTCTCAGCCTCGCCATGGCCATATTCTGACAATGACCTTTGGCAATGTCTTCTTTTCTGTAAAAAGGGTACAATAAAGTATTTCCCCTCCAGGGTTATCGTAAAGGTAAAATGAGATATTGTATGCAAAGCACCTCTCACGTGCTATGTGCTCAGTAAATAGCAGCTCTTATTGTTACCAAGTGTGTGGATGTATAGGCGTGTATGTGTATGTATCATATATATAAAATCTCTCCTTTTAATTAGAATGGTCTGTGGTCAGTAACCGTGTCAAATCCTCACCGCCTTTTCCAAAGGACGCAGCCTTGTGAGTTTCACTTAGAAGCTCTTTAATATGCGTGTGAAACCAGCACACGCTTGAGAAGTTAGGGCACCATATTAATAGGGCTATTGTTATTACTTTAACAAAGCTCAGATGTTCAAATGGTACTGAACAGGGTTTCCCAACCTCAGGAGCACCGCCATGTGGGGCCAGATCATTTCTTTTTTTATTGTGGGCCGTGCTGTGGGTTGTAGAGTGTCTGCAGCTTCCCTGGCCTCTACCCACTGGATGCCAGTAGCATCCCCACCATTCCCACCCCATCCAGTCAGAGACAAAAATGCCTCCGGAAGATTGCCAAATGTCCCTTGGGAGGCAAAATTCGGCTCGTAGAGAACCACTGATCTAGAGGTTTCTGAGAGCTCCTCCTCCTCCTGTGAAATGTGAATAAAGAGCAGGGTCATTGTTGAGGGAGTTGAAGCTTCAAGGTTGAGAAAAGCCAGGTGAGCTCTCGTGGTCACAAAAGTATCAGTTTTGAAAATGCAATTTGCTTTCATATGCAGAATTTTTTACTCCAACAAAGGACTTCGGGGGAGAAAATGCTGAGTTCACACTGGCTTATTGAATAGAATTTTGCAAGCTCCAGGCCTACCTCTGTAAATCTTCCAAAAGAGAAAGCCAGTCGCTCAGCGTCCTGAGTCTTACCGGATAATAATATATGTATGAGATTTGGGGTAACCCACGCATTCCTAGGAAATACTTCAAAGTTATTTTTTAACATCAAAACAAACAAGGGTCAGTGGGTCTCCCTTGCAGCCTCTGTCTATTTATAATTATATTTTATATAAACATATTTTGTGACCGTGGAAAAGACTTCCTGGGCGCACAATGGCAAGTGTTCTTCAAAACTGTCTTTAATTATTCATTTGGCTGTGCTATATTTTATGTTTCTTTTCATAAATGTTAATCTTTATTATTGCCTTTTGGGGGGGGAGGAAAACACATACACAGTAATACCTGTTATTAAATGACCTATCAGAGTGACTCGGATAAATGTTGGGAGCGGTTTAATTGTTTCCTATCTGCAGTTTTATACAGTTTCTATCAAACTGAAGGGTAATTTTTTTTTAGTAGCTGCTTATTTTAAATGTACAAAACCCTTGTGTGTAATTCCATTAGCTGCCCTACAGCATTGCAATCTACAGTTTCCCCGAGGCTGTTGTGAAATATTGATGAAATCCTTGCTTTTGTGGCTTCCTCTGATACACTAAACATTTGTCTGATGTTACTTGAACTTGAATGGATCTGTTCAGAGCTATATCAGTAGTGACTTCAAAGGGAGTAAGGCTGTTACAGTATTTTTTCCTCATTTTTCTTTCTTTCCTTCTTCCATTTTTTTCCTTTTTCTTTTTTTTAACAAACTGAAGTTTCAAAGCTTCACCGTGGTATACTTTATAAAAACAAAGTTCATATCAAATGGTTCCAAGTACCTAGCAGTCTGCTGATCTTTATAATTGTAAACAGTGGCATTTTTTTCTTTTGATTCTGAATCACTCTGGATATTTTGATACAGAGGTGGACGCTGCCCCCACAGCACTCGTGTGCATGCAGGTGCACACACACGCACAAACACACACACACAGGAGCGGAGGAGGATGCAAAACAATAAACCTGATTTTCTGAAGTTTCACTCAGAATTCTGTGCCTCTGGAAGTCTGCCACTTAGGAACTCCCTCCCAACATCAATGAAAGGGCACCATGAATGAGAAAAAATCATCTATAATTGACTTTTTCCAGCTAAAGCTGTTTGCATTGAACTTCACAAAATTCAGGGCTAGAGCTCATATTTATCCCTGTCTTTTCCGGTCAGGTTATGAGTTATAACTGCTGGGGTTTATTATTTTTTGAAATGATAGAATAGTCTTTTAGGACCTATAAGCAGTAAAATTGTCTCTCAAGCAGGTTTCTCAGCCTCAACAATATTGACATTTAGGGCCTGGGATTTCTTTGCTGGGAGTGGGGTGGGGGGGGGGGAGACGGGGGAGCATCCTGTGCATCATAGGATGTTCAGCAGCATCTCTGGCCTCTAGCAGATGCCAGTAACAACCCCTCCCCAGTTGTGACAACTTGAACGTCTCCAGACATTGCTACATGTCACCTGGGAGATGAAATTGCCCCCCACTTTTCCTGACTAAGGATCAGTACTCTAAAGATGTGGAAGTTTGCCTCCACTGGGATGGAAAGAGACATGGTCATTCTCTCTTAACAGGTGCTATAACAATGAGGAGTTCTCCAGGGGGGCATCTCACAGGGTCATTCTGCAGATTGATTTTCTAGAACAGTCTGGACCCATACTCAGGAGTCTGGACACTGTCGGCACCTTTGCTTTTGGAGTTCCCCTCTGGAAACAGGAAGCAGAGCATCAGCTCACTGTCTTGAAACGAAAATCGTCAGAAACCAACTAGAGGGCTCGACACTGGGCCAGGGGGCGTTGGTTTGGGAAGCATCATTTGTCTACGAAAACTCAGTCAATCATAATGAACAGTTCCCAGAGTGACTTCAGTCAGTGTTTCCCCCGCGAGCCCCACCCTATGGAGGCACAGCTGACCCAGTAATTCACCTTTGCTCTGGGTCACTTAGCACAACTTTTCAAACAGAAACTCTAGTGACACCACATTGCCATTGGTTTCATGCTTAAAATTAGCAAAAAGAGCAATATGTTTTTATATCCATAGCTGACCCTTTGTTATAACCCATTCAAGACAGATAATCTATCATATACCTAAATTAGTAAATTGCGACGTTGTATTTCATTAATTTAATGTCAATCTCTCCTGAAAAGTTCTAATCTCCATGAGGTTAGAACACGTAGCGCTTCTTTGCTGCTGTGTCTCTGGCACCCAGCCCAGTGCACACAGTAGGTGCTCAGCTTTTCATATTAAATAGCTCATTATTTAATGAGGGGGCTAGCAGCATCTTCACCCCCATCACCCTGCCTCCTTGGGAGCAGCACTCTCTTCCCCACCTTTCAACCTGGCAATCTGGAAGAAAAGAAGGAAGGGGGACCAATAGAATAGAGACAGACAGACAGAAAGATCTCAAGTCCCGCGCTCTCTTGTTTTGTCCTCCCACTTGCCCCAGTGTCAACACTCAAAGGATTAATGTTGTTCATTCATTCACCTTTTCCATATCTTTCTTTACTGATGATGCCTCCCCATACTGTGCTAAAAGTGGACACAGTCAATAAAACCACAATAACAGAAATAAGTTAACACTATATAAAATTCAGAATTGCGGTTGTATTGCTTCCCCTGAAGTAGATGACTGAAATTATTATTTGAGGGGTAGTGGCTTTCTTTCTCCTTCCTTTGCCTCTCCCCTTCCCACTGCCCTCCCCAGAATGCCCATCCACATCAGCAAAGCAGCCGCTGAACAGTGGCTATGTCTATACAATGCGTATACTTGAGTGGACCCCACGGTCACAGCTGGAAAGAAATGCCTGCTTCCTCTGTGGAGTGGCACAGAGACCACGAATGGTGTGCCCGCATGCACAGGGAATCCAATAGAACGGAGACACGGTGCCCTGTCTTCTGTAAACAGGCTGAAGGGAGGTGGAAATCGATGTCGGCTAAATGAAAAAGAAGAAAATCAATAGAAGAAAAGAAAAAATATTTTCAAGTTCCTACAAACAGTCATGGAGATTAAAATTAAGTTAACCATAAAGATCCAAAGTAAAAAGTGGTTTTAAAAGTCCTTAACCACGCGTCTCCTTCCAGCGTGGAGAAGCTGGACATTCTGTCTGCGTGGCTTTCTTGAGAGCAGGAGGGTATTTGTCAAAGCAGCAGCAACTCCACTTTGTCTCCATTGTCAGTGTATCTAGAGTTGAAGAAGCTTATTTTCTGCAAGTGCCTTCAGTCCCAGACACGTCTGCAGTCTATTTATGTTGGCTAAAACAAACGGAATAAACAGTTGAGAGGAGATCATTCATATCGTGACGGGAGGGAGAATATAGGGCATTCTTGACATCCTGCATACACAAATCATTGAATGTCTTTCTAACTAGCTGCGCTTGTAAATCAATCCAGGCACCCCTTCAGAAAGAATCTGCAGTAAAGTGATTTGACTTCAACTGGCAATAGATGAATTGGATTATTGAAGAGCTGTTCTTCTTGGGTTGTCTACAAAGGCAATGCTAGTATGTGAAGGTAGTCACGCCAAGAGACAATCCTGGAAGCCACCAAACCCAGGCCTCGAAGAATACTTAAGCACTGGGGTGAGAGTACAATGGAGTCTCTGGAGGGGCTAGAAGAAAAGCAGAAGGCAGAAGGGGTCATCAATGGGATAGTCATGATCTTGGCAATGATCTTGACTCTTGTCCCCAGTTACTCAACGCATATTTATTGAGCACCTACTTATGTGCCTGGCATAGGCCCACTTTCCTAGTCTATAAGAAACTTCCTAACTCAGGAGGGAAAGGATAGTCAGCAGATAACATCCTTCCTCATGACTGCGACTGTCAGCCTCTACAAGAAAAGGCAGAGAAACACACACTCATTCACGATTTGTTGCTCACCTTTCAGCTAAGGTGTGGAAAGTTTCACGATCTGAAAGTTCGAGTGAATGTCCTGGAGTATTTTCATCACGTGTAGTGAATCCCTGAGAATTGGTATTAGAGGCCAAGCAAAAAAATAATTATTGAGCCCATGCTCATACTGAGCAATGTCTCTGACTTTCTCCCTGCAAAACAAAGACAGTCTTGGAGCTCTCACTCGGTAAGCTTCCTCTGGACACTCACCTCCAGTGATTCATACATTTTTTTTTTATTCAGTTATCTAACATTTATTGAGCCTGTCATCTTCCAGGCCTTGGGGAAGCAGCGGGGGACCCAGACTGCAAAGACTGGGTTCCAAGGAACCTACAATGAGGGGGAAAAGATGGAAGAAAAATAGCAACAAGGATCACACTTCCAACTGAGGCTCATTTTATCCATCCAAAAGACTTCACTATCGAACATTTCTGCAAAAACTATATGATATATAGCATATCTATTAGATATGTAGCAGGAAAATCCAAATCATTAAGTAAGAACCTTAATGCTGTTTTAAGCACTGAATTAGCCAGATATTCTCTATGATTGTCATCAAAATGATAGCCCAATAATTTATTGAGCACTTTCTATGTGCCCAGCACTATGTGAAACACTTTTACCTTTGTCATCCATTCAACAATTACTGTATTTCATCTACAGGGTCATTCAGTAAACTGCACTACTCATGTTTTGTACCACTAAGAAAGAAAAATGCGTGGACCAGTCCGGTGGCTCAGCAGTTAAGCCTGCACGTTCCGCTTCGGCGCCCCGGGGTTTGCCAGTTTGGATCCCAGGTGTGGACCTACACACCGCTTGGCAAGCCATGCTGTGGCGGGCGTCCCACATGTAAAATAGAGGAAGATAGGCACGGATGTTAGCTCAGGGCCAGTCTTTCTCAGCAAAAAGAGGAGGATTGGTGGCAGATGTTAGCTTAGGGCTAATCTTCCTCAAAAGAAAAAAAAAGAAAGAAAATTGCTTGTAATTAAACCATGACACATTGCTCTCCTTCTATTATGTAGAATTTCTATTTTGTACTTACTGAAAGACTCTTTTAGACTTATTTTAAAACAGATCTCTATAATGTAACACTTACGTTTAGAGAAAAAGGAAAAGATAAGCAAAATAAATTGGTTGAGGCATTCCTGAAATAGCTTCCAACTGCCCCCTGGCAGCCATTTTAAGATACCATTGATTGTAAGATGCGCCCTAATTTCTGAGATGTTAAAATATAAAAGAAAGGTCTTGGAATCAATGAAATGCTATTTGTGAAGCGTATGCTGTGCTCCAGGCTCTCTGAAAAAATGCTGAAGATGCGGCAATGCACAAGATGCGAAGTCTCAGCCCTCACGGAGTCTAAATGGCACGATCCAGAATTTAACAATTGCACATAGAATTGTTGGAGTGCAATTTTGATGCGAACCGCAAGAGAAAAATCCCATGAGACTATGTTGGAGGATCCTTACCTCATCAGGGGGTCAGGAAAGATCCTCCAAGGATCTTTATGCTAAAACTTGAAAGTTGAGTAGGAGGCAGAAAATGAAAGAAAGAGAACTGTAGCATTTTCTCATTAAATCCTGTCTACAGCCATACCGGGTTGATGCTATAATTATCCCCATTTTACAGATGAGGAAACTGAGACTTGGAAAACCTAAGTAACTTGCATAAGAACACGTAGCTAATAAGTGTTAAGATCTGCAAACTGCCTCCAACAATAAATTGTTGTACTTATTCAAACGGGCAGACTCAGTTCTTGCTGCCTTACAGAGAGAGTGACGAAGGACTTCCAGAGAGAGACAGCCTTCAGTGTAAGTCCAGACATTATCAGATAGTTTCAAGGCTAACAAAGAAAGAAGAGTTTACGTCACAGACTCGGTGTGTCCTGGATCCAGGGATTGCAGTATCACAGGACCCAAAATATAGAAGGATGCAATAAAAGAACATGCTCTGGAATTTCCCTCCAGGCTATTAGGATGTTTTAGATGCCTGGCTTAAGTAACTTTAGGAAACGTATTCAATAACCCTGGTTGTGTATTGTTCGTAGCTCAGGGCTTGTGTGATTACAGGCCCAATGCAGCTGAAAGCAGGGGCCCACTAAGCATTTTTTTGATTAAGAGACATCTCTAACTTTAGAGCAGGAATTTCTGTGTTTCTGCTCTTCAATTTACTCCTAAATATAGAACCAAACTGGAATTATTTTTTCACTTTTGTTGTTGTTGTTGTTTTGAGGAAGATTAGCCCTGAGCTAACATCTGCTGCCAATCCTCCTCTTTTTGCTGAGGAAGACTGGCCCTGAGCTAACATCCGTGCCCATCTTCCTCTACTTTATATGTGGGACGCCTGCCACAGCATGGCTTGACAAGCAGTGCAAAGGTCCGTACCCAGGATCCAAACCGGTGAACCCCGGGCAGCCAAAGCAGAACATGCGAACTTAACCGCTGCGCCACTGGCTGGCCTCTGGAATTTTAAAAGGCCAGCATACTGAGCAAATGTTGGAAGACTAGTTCCAAGGAACCACTGCTCATCAGCGAATAGAAATGTAGGTGCAACCTCAGAAGGGTTCTGGTGAATGGATACGTTTTACTCACTTTGTAGAGTTAAAAATGGACAAGCTTCTTAAAATAGCCATTGATTCATTCAAAGAACATTTATTGAGCACCTACTGTGTGCCACGCACTGCTCTAGGCGCATCCATCACAGCATGGAGCCACCAAGACAAACATCCCTGCTCTTATGGAGCTTACAGACCACCAAAGAAAGATTACCGTACACAAGAGCCGTAATAAAGAAGTCAATTCTGCAGTACGTTGAAAGGTGGTGAGTGCCATGGCAAAAGAAAAAGCAGCACAGGATAAGGGAAGCAACCGGGCGTCCTGAGAGAGTGGGGAGACCAGCGTCCATTTTAAACAGGGTGATCAGAGTAAGCTTCACTAGGAAATGATATTTAATCAAGGAATTGAAGAATGTTGAGCTAAGAATGGAGCATTCCTGGCGTGTTTGAGAAATAGCGAGGAGGTCAGTATGGCCAGAGCAGAAAGCCCAGATGAGAGGAGCAGGAGACAGAGGGAGAGACAAAATGGAGAGCTGACATGCGCAGAAGTCCGAGGGCCCTGGTGAGAACGCTGGCCTTCTCCGTGAGGGAGATGAATCTCCCTTGCAGAGTTTTGAGCAGGGAAGTAACGTGATGTGATGTATCTTTGGTTCTGACTGCTAAGAGTGTTAAGAATTGACTATAAGTAGCAAGGATCGAGACCATTTTTCACTTTCAATCTCCTAGGACTGTGCTTCATAACTTACCGTCTCATTGCAGAATGTCCACGTGGAAGATGCGTGGGCCTGGGGTCTGTGGGCTTGGTTTCATACCCTGCTTCTGGCAGTTTCTAGCAGAGCACCACCTGCATCTCTTCTGTTCGCCTCAGATTCCTCACCTCTAAGACGGAGATAAAAATGCCTAGCTCCCGGGATTATTTCCAAAATAAAATGCGTACCAAACACTTTGCACTATATCAGGCACACAGTAGGCGCTTGAAGAAGTGAAAAAAGAAGCTCTTGCTTCCTATCTCCCCAAGAACAAGAGATTTCATAAGATGCTAATTCTGTAGGCTGGAAGATATTTAGATTTACCATCTTTATTTTAAGTTGGTTTGCTTGAGTAATGAATTCAACGTTAAGATTGGATTGGTGAGGTGCCCAGGATTTTAGCAACTGAGTTAGTGGAACATGAAAAGTCTTTGAGGATGAAAGATAAAGTCTGTTACCACTCATGTTTCTGTACAGATGAGCTCATTCCTGAACGGTAAATCGGTCAATGGTATGAATATAATGAGGACGTCACAGCGATTCACATGGAATTCTTTCCAACACGTTACTGTTTAGCACCACTAAGTAACAGCAGCCCGATATGAAGGTCACCAACACAGAGAATGCAGTCAGTTCATAGAAGGCCCTTTGACTTCTTACCACTCCTCTTGGCTCAGATGGTTGGCTCTGGAAATTTTATTGTCACCTCTCCCTGATCATTTTAAATTTCAACCCATCTATAACCCCACAATCTCACTACCCACTTGAACTCATTTCTACCCAACTATCATCACTTCTTTATTTACAAGGTGAAGACCTTTATTTGCTGTAGCATTCCTTTATTTATTATGAATTTAACAAGTGTTTTTCACTGGAGTGGTAGTTTTATTCCGTTTGTTCTGTTCACTTATGCTTTGAATACCTACTGCTTAGTTTTGAAGTGGCCTACCCTAACCTTATTTCTCCCATACGCACTATAATTTTAATGCAAGGTTTTGCAAAATACAAGATTTGTCAAGGAACATATATTGCGTTATAGCAGAAACACACACACCTTCTCCATAGACGCCAGAGCAAAGCGGGGCACAGCTGGAAAAGGGTATGGACGTGGATTTGAGCTGGAACACACAGCTGAGAGAGGGCAGCCCATGAGCTCACTTCAAAGTCGGAATCTACCAGGATCTGGGTGTGTGACCTTAGCAAAGTGGTTTAAGCTCTCGAAGCCTAGGATTCCTCCGTCTTTCAAAATGGAACTAATCATATCACCCCCACCATTGGAGTGTTGTGAGGCTAGAACAAAACAATGCGTGTAAAGCACTTCCTAAGTGGCAGCTAATAGAATGTTGTACACACAGAAGCAGTCTATAATCACACACGGGTCTAATGAAGTGGCGTGGAATAAGTCGTCTTCACAGCAAAAGGAGGTCAGATAGAGGTCTCAAAATCAATGCCTCTAATTGATTTTAGCAGGACTGTCTTTGTGCGTTTGGAGCCCGGCTTAACTCTGAATCACACCCAGCTGAGTGATGGGAGAACCCTCCGAACCAAAGAAAGAAATGTGCTCTCTGGCCTTGACTGCATACATCTGCACAACTCAGCCCCCGTTATCTGTGCAAGAGGATATTGAGCACACACGTATGCCTCTGCGTGTGTGTGTACGTGTGTGTGTGTGTTCCTCTTCTCTACGTATGAAAAATATAGCCGAGGCAAAGATAATGCTCCCACCGCTGGAAAAGATGAGATCATTTGTAAGTGGCTTGTTAAGGCGCACATCATTTTCCTGATCAGCGGTAGCGAGGCTGCGTCTTCAGGAGCTGATACGATTTATCATGTTATTATATATTTAGGGGCTTTTTGAAAATGCTGTTATTTACTCAACCGACTGTGTATATAGACTATTTAAAGCAGATTTTTGACCCAGTAGACTGTGCCAGCCCCATCTATCGTCTCAATGAGCATGTGGGGACTCTTAAACATGCAGATTATTGACACTATAGAATAGGAGCGCTGGAAACACACTCTAGATGGGGACGTGCACGTCACCGGGGGATGATACGTTTCTAAAAATCATTTCAAGGCAGACCCATACATGTAGGCAGGCTCGATGGAGAAATATACATCTGGATGGTGGAGAGTTTGGCTTTGGAGGGAAATTCTTGGTTTCTAGAAATAGGGTACTCTTATTAGCACTGCTTTGTGATCTTCCTGTTTGTCTATAAACATTTAATGTTTAAATTAAATGAATGCCAAGCAGTGCCACCAAGAGCTTGAGCTGGCATTATTCTAACATGCAAAGAAGCCATTCTGTTAGAGTCAGTACAAATTCAGTCTTTAATTCAAAGTATGCATCGAGCACCATCTATCAGACAGTGGGGCCTTTGGTTGCAAGCAACAAATATTCTCTCTGGCTAACTTGAGTCAAAACAAGGAACTAGTTGGATGGAGTATGGAGTAGCTCACTGACAGGGGAGGAGCCAGAACACCTCTGATGGTCAAGGGGACAGAATCAAAGGGTAATCTCATCATGATGCTCTTATCAAGATGGATCCGTTTTCTATCCTTGAGCTCTGGGTCAGAATTTACATTCCACACACAGAATTCACATGGAGAACAGAGCAAGAGTCTGACTGGCTAACCTGGGGTTATATGCCCATACTAAAAAACAAAACACCAAAAAGGGCAACAAAAGAGAAAGTTTTTGTTTTTGTTTTACCTCTCTGCTCTTTAAACAAAATATCAGATATTTAAACACACACACATGTTTTCTGGATTGTTCTTGTTGGAAAATAGTCCAGATGCACTGGAGTCTCATTAAATTAATCTCCCAATGACCAGAATCTATATCCTGCTGGCTCCTTTCCAATGTGCCTGGAAGGGAGCAGATTTATACAGTCTGGATCTGACAATGTTCTTCTCATGTCAGTCCCACCCAAATTATCGTATGCCTTAAAAGATAAAATCAGCTATCCTCCCTACTTTAACACGAAGAGAGGAGATGATTTCAATTATTAATGTACCCAAATTGCAAAAGCAGAGGGAACGATTGGTGAGGGAAGGCACCCCCACCAAAGATGGCCCACCATGGGGAATGGATGATGTTCTCACAAAAGCAGACAATAGCCACCTCAAGAACTGTGCTTGGCCCTGGGGACGCAGCAATGAACGAGACAGATAAACCCCTGCACTCATGGAGTTCATGTTCAAATTGGGGAGAAAGATTTCCAATGCAAGGTCTTTCAGTCTTGGTACTGTTGACATTTGAGCCAAGTCACTCTTTGTTGTGGGGGCTCTTCTGTTCGTTGTAGACATTTAGCAGCATCCCTGGCCTCTACCCACTAGATGTCAGTTGCGTACCCACCCCAGCTCCCCAGTTGTAACAACCGAAATATTTCTAGACATTGCCAAATGTCCCCAGGGAGCAAAATCACTCCCAGCTGAGTCATCAAGAATGTTTTGGGTATTACTGGGGAGTGGTGGGAGCCCACATGTGTCTCTAATTCAGTGTGCCCTTGGGAGCTGGGACCCTCCTCGGGTAAACATTGTCTCCGTCGTTATATTTACCCTATGTAAATATGCAAGCATCTATGTAAAGTCATAGAACACAAAGCAGGCAAGGAGAGAGAAGACTATTTATGGAATCCTTGTGTGCCAAAAACTCCAGTACTGGACACACAAAGATAAACACCAATAGCCCCCTTGCTCTTAAAGAGCTTACCAGCTGAGAGATGGGATCAAGAACACAATTTGATTTGTCCAGTAGTAGATATCAGTAAAGTCCCGTGAATCACAGAGAAAGGGAGATTCTATTTGGGTTGCTTGGAGAAGGCCTCGGGAGAAGATGGCATGTGAAGTGGGCTTGGAATTAGAAATAGTGAATGTGTAAGTAACATGGATTAGGAGCTTGACTATGAATGCCAACTCCAAATTTTACAGTAGTGACTTTTTTTATCACGTGGCTAATTAATGGACAGAATAGCAAAAGGAGATTACCTTATACTTTGTCAAACAAGAAAATGTTATAATATTTTCCCATCATAATTGTTAGGGGCCAAAGAATATACACACCAAGGAAAAAACATTGTATATCATGCAAAATGTTAGTACATAGCAAGGTTAATGTGTGCATGTTAATAAAAATATATCTAATTTGTAAAGTAACAGCTACACAAAACTATGAAATGTGCATATACTAATAGATGTATCATGAAAGTCTCAGTTGAAAGTAACCCACCCCAAACTACGTTAAGCAAAGGGAATTATTTGCTTACGAAATTTAAAAGTACAAAGACAGTCAAGCTTCAGGTGGAGTTTGATCAAAGTTCTAGCTTCAATTCATTGCAATTTTCTTGGCTCTCTGCTCTTGTGTATGTTAGCTTACTCTTCAGGCTGCCTTCTCACATGCTTTCTCTCTCTACTTGCTATTAGCAGTTCATGAGATGAATACTTATGTATAAAAGCAGGAAAAAGAAAAAGGAGAGACCCTTACTTTCTTAACCATCAAATCAAACTGAGAAGGCCAATCACTTATTAGCTTAGATTAGGCCTGAACCAACTAAATAAGCCGCTATTGCAAGGTGATTCACTGAGACAAGTCAGCACTCACACATCGATCTGGGTGGCACCAATCCCAGCCACGCTTAACAGACTGGAGAGCAACCATATTGTCTAGATATAATCCTGGAATACTGATGATCTTTTTAGCATTGTCCACAAATTAGCAAAGTTAATTTTTTTTAATGATTTTATTTTTTTCCTTTTTCTCCCCAAAGCCCTCCAGTACATAGTTGTATATTCTTCGTTGTGGGTCCTTCTAGTTGTGGCATGTGGGACGCTGCCTCAGCGTGGTCTGATGAGCGGTGCCATGTCCGCGCCCAGGATTCGAACCAACGAAACACTGGGCCGCCTGCAGCGGAGCGCGCAAACTTAACCACTCGGCCACGGGGCCAGCCCAGCAAAGTTAATTTTTAAATGTTGAAAATTAACAAAATATTGACAAGACCTGGAAAGGTCACCAATGTCCTCTTTCAACTCTGTCTTTAAGGATGACTGCTAATTCCCTTTACATCTCCTAATAGTCATTCAAAGGTGTTACAGGCCTCATATAAGAAGATGCTTTTCCAATAATTCAGCCCATACCTAATCATCCTCCTCCAGATCAGAAAGCTCTGGTTCTTTTTCTTATAACTTCTCCAGCAGAAGAAAAATATCTTTGACGTCCAAAAGCAAATTCAGTAATCAGTTAGCTGAATACTGCCCCTTTTTCGTTAAGAAAAAAAGATACATATGTTATTATTTCTTAGGAGAATTCAGCTTTCATGGGAGTGGTTCGGGAGCTGGCTGAGAACTAACTTTGGAAGATTTTAAAAAGCAGAGGGAAATGCATAAAGCAGAGAAAAAGCCAGAAAGAATATTAAGGACAAGACAGTGGATGTCTGATGAGCCAACTATCTGCTCACCATTGGAGGATGTTCGATACGCATAACGCTGTCCTCTCCCACTGTCCTCTCCTGGGAGAAGAGCCAATTTGGTCCTATTTGTGAGAGGGGAGTACTGACGTAGTGACCTCAAGACTTTCCCTATTTACCCATCTCCTTTAGAGGTAGGGACAGAGAAAAGATGACAAGCTTTGAAAAGACCATTCTTAAACTAGCCTAACCTAAAATCAAAGGGTCAGAAAACCCTGGAGGATTTTCCATTAGATTATTCAAACTGTCGATTCAAAAAGATCGAAGCCCTCTCTGTATCTCCCAGAATTTGAGCCAATTCCAAGAACTGCTTCATCCAGCTGTCCAGTGCGGGTTTGGCCCCAGCTCAGACTTGCTGTTTTATCTAAGCTGCCTCCTTTCAAAGGTAACCTAGTTAATTAAGAACTGAAATAGGTCAGGATTTATTTGACGGAGTTACCGGAGTTATTTAGAAATGCTAATCTCTTTCATCATTAACTTTTTTGTTTGTTTGTTTCTTGTAGTGTAAAAATGCTCAATCTGATAAGGGGATTTAAATGAATCCAGAAGGAATTGATTGAGAATAACGCTAGGAGCCTGATGGATTTCTTTTTTTCAGGCAACACGTGAAAGAGCAAATACAAAATATCCTGAGAAGTCCAGCTCCATAATGTTGCTCTTCGTGACTCAGCCTTTGTTCTCATAATAATAATGAAGAGGGGATATATATCGAGGGCTTATTATTCCCAGGCATTCTGAGTTCTTTGCAGTTATCTCAATTCCCATAATCATCTTTGAGGCAGGTACTATTATCATCTCCAATTTGTAGATAAAGATTTGAGACCCACAGAGGTTGTTAGTTTGCTCAAGACGACAGTGTAAGCCGTGGCAGAGGTGGGATTTGACCCCGGGCAGCCTGTGCCCCAGACCATGTGCTCTTCAATTCCATGATGTGACATCTGTGAGGCTGGCACACACCCTTTCTTGTCTAGTTCTCTTCTACCAATACAGTGTTCTCCTCCATGCAGCCCCCGGCTTCATTGACAACTAGAGAGACGAGGAGTATCTCCTCATCGCCAACTCCCAAAGCTACAGCTGACCTTGACTCTGCAGCATTTCTCAAGTACTGACATTTGGGGCTGAATAATTCTTTGTTGTGGGGGCTGTCCTGTGCATTGTAGGGTATTTAGCAGCATCCCCAGCCTCTCTACCCACTAGTCGCCCATAACATCTCTTCTCCTGTTGTAACAATCAAAAATGTCTCCAGACATTGCCACATGTCCCCTGGGGTGCAAACTCGCTCCCGGTTGAGAACCACTAGATTAGAGTGTGACAGTGATCCAGTTGGCTCTTAGGCCACGTGTTCTTCTACAGAAACAAGCTGCCGGGAAAGGGTCTAATAAACTCATTCACCCTGAAGTACAAAGGCAAGATAAGAGAATAAGTCTTACAGAGACGAGTTCTTTGTCTGCCTCATGCCCAAAGAAAGTCAAATTGCAGGGTTTGTGGCAAGAAGAAGCAGAGGGTTAAGAGGTTTCAGGGGTTGGCTCGGTGGCGTAGTGGTTAAATTTGTATGCTCTGCTTCGGTGGCCTGGGTTTTGCCAGTTCAGATCCTGGGCGCGGACCTACACACCACTCATCAAGCCACACTGTGGCAGCATCCCACATAGAAGAACTAGAAGGACTTATGAGTAGGATATACAACTATGTACTGGGGCTTTGGGGAGAAAAAAAAAGAGGAAGATTGGCAACAGATGTTAGCTCAGGGCCAATCTTCTTCACCAAAAAGCATTAAAAAAAAAAAAAAAAGAGCTTTCAGAATTGAGGGGGAAAGAGTCTGATGCCCCTGAATCCACACTCCATTGGTCCTTGACTTTCCTGCCTCCAGGAGGACCAGCCCATACTGTGCGGATTCCTCAACACCCAAGGCTGTTTTGTTGTTCTTGATGGTGTGGATATGGATTGGGACCAATGAGGAAAATTTAAGTTTGTCAGCTGGAGAAAACCATGCCTTACTGATGCAATCACTCATTCATCAATCAGTCCAATCAGTCATTTATTTCTTTCTATATTCAGCAAATATCTGAACAAGATGGCCCCGGATAACAGGATACAGTGTTGAACCAGATAGATTCAACCTGCCCTCAGGGAACTTACAATCTTATTGGGAAGACAAACAATCAAATGAATAGGATAATAAAATAATTCAAATTGAGATAAGGACTATACAAGAAAAAAATGGGGGCTGAGAAGGAAAATAACTTTGGCCATAGGGGATTCGGGGGGGAGTGAGCAGCACTTAGCTTATTAGGGATGACCCCTCTGAAGCTGGGCATTTGAGCTGACACTAAAAGAATGAGAAAGAATTTGGCATAAGAAAAGGGGAAAACCTTCCATGTAGGAGAAACAGAACTTCAAAGGCCTTAAAGGAGGAAAGAATTCAGTGAGTTCAGGGAACAGGCAGAGAATTTTGGCTTTAGAGACCTCAGCAAAGGGGACAGTGATGGGGTAGGTCTGAGATGGAAGCGGGACAGGTCACCTAAGGGCCTGCAGGCTGCATTAGGGAGCATGGGACCAGAGTGCCAAGGGAAGCCATTGAGGGGGTAACACAGAAGAAGCTGAGCCTCCATTTAGCAGGTCACTGTCACTGCTAAGCAGGGAAATGGACTGCAGGAGAGCAAAACTGGCCACCAAGGAGGAGGCAACGGCATTTACCAGAGAGGAGATGGTGGCAGCCTGGACCACCGTGGCGGTATGGAGATGGATGACAGATTTATTTTGGAAATCAAATTGACATCTCTGGCTGATGAGTTAGATACAGAGTGAGGGAAAGGGAAGAATCCAGCATGGATTCTGGAGTCCAATGGACCCAAATTCAAGTCCGGATTCAGCTATGTGGTTCTGGAGATTTAATTAACATTCTCTGCAAGTCAATTTCATCATCTGTTAAGATGGAACTTAAAAGACATACAGCGCTATTGTGGGGATCAAATAATGTAAAATATATAAAGAAATTAGCCCACTGGCTCCTAGACATACATTTGCTCTCAGTGGATGTAAGCTATTAGTGTTTTTTAAAATAGAGATTAAGCTGCCTCAAATCTGGGAGTTCTCTATCACTGAAGGTGTTGAAGTATACGTTGGGTGCTTACTTGACTGAAGCGTTGATAAAAGGATGACAGTACATCGCAAAAGCTTAAACTAGAAAGTTCTCCCCAGTCCTTAGAACTGATCAGACCGTACCACGGTGGAAACCCTGCCCAATTCCTGGAATGGGAGGAATGGGACGGAGTGCTATACGCCGTGGTCCTCAGGCAGACTGGTCACAATGGTCATATTGGTGGAGACTCCAACATGAAGAATTGGAAGGTCCAAAATCTGAGCCATTAATCGTAGAACTGAGGAATACCAGGGCAAGGAAGTCTTTGCCTGGCTGAGGAATTGGCCATAAGACATGAAAGGTCTTTGACCTTGGACTTCTGTGATTCCAGAGACAGCAAAGACTTTTCACCACAAAAGCAAAGGCCAGATCGCTTTCTGACAGTGCCAATTTAGCTTCTCTGAGGAAAGAGTGAGCTTTTTTCTCTTCTTTCTTTCTTAATGGGAAGTGGCCACAGCCATGAACTTAGCAAAAGAAGCAGGTTAAAATTTGTCCATTCTTGGCTAATGCAGTTAGACGTTTTCGAGAAAAGGCAATGAGAAGTGGTCATTATCCATTATCTGCATGAAATATTTCAGAGAAAGAAGCAGCCTTTGCCAAAAAAAAGAAAAGATGTTTGACTTCAAGCCAGGCAAGAAGGAAAGAAGATCACCTTCTCGCTCTGTGGGATGGCTGTGCTAATGATGTTATTTCAAGGAAAATGGGAATATATATCTGAAAAAATACAGATGGTGCATCGGCTTCATAGACTTTCTGAAGGTCGTTCTGGACAATGATTTACTGTCCCTTTTCTTGGCAAAAAAAAATTCTCCAAACTTTCCAGTCTTGGAAAGAACGATATGTGTGTGAGTGTGTTTATATATCCCTATGTGGGGAAAATGTATATAAAATCAGGATGCGCATTTTTCTGAAAATAGCGGCTACTGCTTGAAAAGTCAAAGCCTAAAACTCTTAATTTGGTAGGAAAGTATCAGTCTGATTGTGTAGTTTCTTTGTCCCTGCTTCATTTTGCTTTGTTTTATCCCCTATTCTTGATTTATGGCTCTCTTGGAGTGAGGATAATATTGGGATAATGATTTCTGAACTGGAACTACCAGAAAGCTTATGAAGTGGCCCCCTCTCACCCTTCCCCATGAATATTCTCTTACGCTGCTTTTTAAAATTGTCACCAGGACACCTCCCAATAATAATACATGCAGGACAGAAATTCTAGGGAGCTGAATATGAAGCATTTTTCCAGGAGACCTTCTGCTTTGAGCATTCGTCATCTCTCTCAAAGCAAGCCCCAGGCCTCCAGCAAAGACCTTTTCCCTCAGATAGTGGGTTGCTTTATTTCTTGAAGATTGCAGACATTGTCGTTACGGGTAATGACCTAATAACTTGCTGTCCGATGTTTGCACATCACTTCTGCAGAAGTTCCCAGCACACATACCGCTGGCTCCTTGTATGAATGATTTAATATTAGGTAACAAACCCCAAACTGGAGGAAGCTCTTTTCTTATGCATGACACATACAAAGCTGCTTTGTATCTAATGCGAATATCATCTAAAAGCTATTGGCTTGGAACAGGATTTAGGGACCAGAGAGATGGCCAAAATCAACAGATTTCAGCCATCTGTGGGTTCAGGTTGGAGATCAGGATGTGCAGTGTTCATTAAGTGCCAGAACAGGCCTGGGAAGCTGGGAGGTAGTCCTGCCACCTTGGTGTCTTACACACTTTATCATAGTTGATACTCTTAACTATCCTATGAAGTAGATACTATTTTTATCCTCACTTTATAGATGAGAAAGCTGAGCCTCTGAATGTTTCAGTAATTTTCTCAAGATCAAGTCTAAGCAGTAAGTGGCAGGTCTGAACTGAAGTCTGTCTGAGCCCATGGCCAGTAGGCCGTCGGATCTCTTCATTAACTGATCAGCCCTTGAATCAGCGACCTTTATTTCTCTATTGCTCAGTGTTTCCCAGTGTAAACTGGGAGCAATTGTCTAAGTCACAGGTATTTCATCTTTTTGTCCCTGGAGAGGAAAGGGGCTGGAACTCTCAGAGTTGTATTGTCTTTTCACAAAGCTGGTACCCACATACACATAGGAACGGAAGCAGAGAGAAGTAGATTGCTGAATAGCCTGCTACTAATGAACAGTTTTGCGATTTACAGCAGAGCTTCTCAAACTTTGTTGAGCATAGGAATCCCCCAGAGATCTTTTTAAATAGGACTGGGTGGGGCTGAGAGTCTGCATTTCTAACAAGTTCCCAGGTCATGCTGCCGCTGGTCCAAGGACCATCCTTTGAGTAGCAAAGGTTTACAATACACCTTCCCTTCCATTTCCTCCTTTATCCTGACAGGACCCTGTGAGGTAGTCAGGAAGGGGATGGCCACTCCTATCTGGGATTGACGGATGAGGAATCAAGGTCAAAGAGCTGGCGTGAGAAAACACCAGAGGAGTATGCCAGATCTTCAAACTCTTTGCCTCCCTGACTCCCTTGGTTCAGAGCTTGCAAATGGATGGGTCCCAGACACGTTTGGTTTCATCTACACAGTTTGGCCAAACAACATACCTGACAACTCTAAGACCCCATGGCTGCTCCTTGAGTAGCAGCTGGATTCTTTCAACGTGGCATAAACTTTCCAGTCACGCACAGCTCCTCTGTGTCTCTCTATCTAGCCGAGTGCCAGCGCTATCTACCTTTGCAGCTGAGGACTATTTTTCTCCCATCTGGCCTACTTTGCCCATTTAAAGTACCTGCCTTCCTCCAGTAATCCATGACCTTTCCATGACCTTTTCCTCCCCGACTCTGGTGTGTCCAACTTCTCTCCAGAAGTCGTCTCTCTACTCTCCTTGGCCTGTGGAGAACCCCTGTGATGGAGCTCCCAAAGAAACTCAACTAAAGTATCTTGCATGTGATAGCTGCAGAATAAATATTTCTTGATTAAATGAACAAACAGATGAACCACAAAGAGATGACAGAGTGTCCACTTCTCCTGACTTAGACTAGCTTAATCCTTTTTTGCTCATGACCAAGATGTGGAGAAAGTCACAAAGCATGATTAGAAAACAGTTTTATAGTCCAATGAGTTGTGACAAAGGCCCAAGAAGTGCCTACAAACAAGACCATATTAAGTCAATGGGCTTTTCTTTTTTCCATACATACCCCACCTGATCTGCATCCATCATACATGTAAAACATTCCAATTGTCTGAATGGTCTGCAGGAAATAATAAAAGAGATGTTGTTGTTTTTAATGACCTTAAGAAAGTTCTCCATCCATCTCTGCAGAGCACTTATGGGCTCAGGATAAGCTTTCTGTCATTGCACTCACTCCATCTTCAACATTCCTTTAAACAAAGAATTCTATCTGTTTGGTTCCAACATTTAGAGAGAGGAGAGAACAAGCCCTTCTCACTCGATCTGTGCATACAAGTCACACTTACGTTAATGAGTTCTATGTGGTGTGGCAGGAATAAAAGTCCATATGCCCTGAATTTTGCTTTTCCTCTTGAAAATTGTCCTGTTTAGACATGCGCATGACCTTAGATGATTTCTCCAGACTGAAGGGAGGCTGAGCTCTGGCTTGTGGTACCTGGATTTTCTGTAAAGTGAAGTCTGTGCTCAGGAATGGTGTCAGGGATCCCCACAGCCCTCTAGTCTACCACCTCCTGAAGTAGACAGATCCCCTCAACACAGCCCTCCAAGGGGCCCTCACTGTGGGACCAGCCACTACTGAGACATAGCTCAGCCTCCTTAAACTAAATCCTCTATCACTTTACTCATCCTGCCAACCAGAGTGCCAATTAGTGCCAATAACAATATACATATTAACAGACATCTCGACCGCACTCACCAAAACACAAGGGACTCTTGACAGGGAGGCCTTCCTCCGCGTCATCATTTAGTGTACCTACTGGGTATATGGTGAGAAATTTTTGCAATCCCCTTATTTATGTCTGCCCCGTGCACTGTGGAATCTTCATGTGATATATATTTTTTTTTTCAAGAAAGATTAGCCCTGAGCTAACATCTGCCAATCCTCCTGTTTTTGCCGAGGAAGACTGGCCCTGAGCTAACATCCGTGCCCATCTTCCTCTGTTTTATACGTGGGACGCTGCCACAGCATGGCCTGCTATGTGGTGCCATGTCTGCACCCAGGATCCGAACTGGCAAACCCCGGGCCGCCGAAGTGGAACATGTGCACTTAACCACTGTGCCAACAGGCCGGCCCTCTTCATGTGATTTTAAACTGTCATTTAGTGGGGTGGATTGGCAAAAATGATCCTGTCACCGCCAGATATGTTTTTAAATGAAGTCTTGGTTGAATTCTGGTTTGGTTTTTGAAAATCAGCCTTCTTGAGTTTTATATTCGTCTCGGATTATAGCTGTTCCACCTCTACTGCCACTTTAAAAACTGTCAGTGTTTTTACTATAAACACTCTATTGTGGATTTTCAAGGCAACTACAAAAACGTATGCCGGGCAAAAATCTGATATCTAACATCATGCCCCCCATGAATTATTTGCACAATTTCATTTAAATCATTCTGACTAGACATTTTTGGAACAATTGAAGTCGCAATTTTTTAAATTGTTTCCCTTTTGGTTTTTTTAATCTTTGATTTAAGAGGAAATTTCTAAAATTTAAGAGTTTATTTCTGAATTTTACCCATGTACTAGTGGAGTAAAAAATTTGCAGCATAGACAACATATTTCTACAGTGACATTTCTCCTTTTTAAAATCAGAATTCTAGAGAAGACCACTCTAATATCTGTGTAACATGTTTCACGGAACAGCTAACGGGCTTTATCCATGACAAAATTAGTCCATCCTTTCCAAGTTCCCCTGTGTGAATCTTTTTTGAATCAAAGTCTGCTCAGAGTAAGAGTATATTTTCTGTTGCTTTGCAGTCTTGATACTGATTTGCAGCCTTCATCCTTAAAAGTTGAGATCCACAGCTCAAGGATTTCTGGCAACAGGAAAGCTGGTGGCTGCGTTGTTCTGAAAAGATGATTTATGGAAATATTCTGATTTTATCATGGAGAAAAGTTGATCAGGATGGTTGTAATTCACACGTGATCTATAGGGCGGGGAGGGGAGCTTTTCCCATCACAGGTGCTAACAGCACTGCTGAGAAGTGGAGCTAGAGTTTGCAACTGGAATAAACACCCTTTCATTGCATGATCTATTCATCCTTCATTCAGGTAGTTGTGGATATTGTTCTGTGCCGGGGTGTGATCTGAGTGCTGGGAGAAGCAATATCTCTGTCTGCTTGGGGACAGACATTTTATCTTTACATTTAGTGGGAGGAGACAATCAATAAACAAGCAAGATGACTGCAGAGTATGTGAGTATCACAGAGGTTTCAGCCAGTAGGTGGATGTGATCAAGAGTTACACAGAAGAGAGACTGGTCACGACAGGCCTTCTGAGAAGGGGCCGTTTGAGCTGAGAACTGAAGGATGAAAAGGAACCAACGATGCGAGGGTCCAGAGGAAACTCTTTCCAGACAGAAAAATCGCAATTATGAAGAGCCACAGTCAGGAAAAGGGTTGGCAGTTTTGAGAAGGAGCAGGTTGGTTTGAGCCTTAAGCATGAGACCAGGGATGGGGCAGTGAGGACACAGCAGGCAGGAAGAAGCCGGCTCCCACAGGCTCTCAGAGACCCCCACAAGGGTTTGAATTTTATCCTAAGTGCAGCAGAAGACACTGCAGGAGCTAAAACAGAGCAATGTCACCCCTCATACCTTCAACTAAGAATATTCTAGCAGTTCTCTGAAAAACAGATGGGAGGAAATAGAAAGAGGAGGCCCGCCTTGTCACCCTAGTGAACCATAATGGTGGCCTCATCAGAGGGGTGGTCCTGGAGTGGAGGAGAAATGGTCTCTCCGGTCAGTCACTTAGATACAGAACTGACAGGGTTTGCGCCTGAGTTAGCTGTCCTGGGCATGGGGATGCTTCCTGGGGCCAGAGCCAGGCAGCAAGAAGGGATGAAATTAGAAATTTAGGTTGGAAAGGGACACGTTGGCCACCACAAAATTTGGTCTTCAACCAGAAATCAGCAAGGAGGATCTACAGAGGACAGTGCTTTCTTACTGTGCCTTCGCATCACTGTGATCATTTTCTTTTGTTAAATAAGTACTCATAAGAATAAACTTGCCACTCGTCCACTTTACTAAGATTTACACAGGATGCAATCTGATTAAACAAATCATCGATCGCGAGAGACACAGAGACTCATTATACACCCAGATCGCCCATGTTCTGGCTGTCTTTTCTCTCTCGCCTCGGCTGCCTGTGGCAAACAAAATCACTTAAGTCAAGTGAACAGTTTTAAATGTATGATATTAAAATGTGTTTTTAAAAACTCCTTGGAACCTTCAGCCATTGTTGAAATACACTGACGTTGACGGATGCTTTGGCACTTTTTTTTATGAGGCTTTTCAATGCGTTACCTTATCGGGCGCAGGAGATTTAGTCTGTTCTGCAGAAGAAAACAGACAAAAAGGGTCTCTCAGCACGAGTTCCTCTTCTGTAAAGGTTATAGTAAACATGTCAATGCCTAATTAAGCAGAAAATTTTATCTGTATTGTGGGGGAGGCATTTGCTGTCTCCGACTTTTCTTCTGGGGAATCCATTTAGAAGGACAAAGTAGATTGTGAAGTTGAGCTGGTCCGGAAAGCTCAGCTTCCAAATGGCAGCAGAAAAAAAGAACACTCCTTTTCTCCTTGTGTGAAAGTGACTGTATTGGCTGGGCAGGTTGCGTTTGTGAGCACACGCACATGTGCCCGTGTATACATGCATGCATGTATATTTCATCAACACACACACAAAATAACATGAATTACTTCCCAACTTCCTACTGAGGGTCAGGCCCTGTGCTAAGCACGAAAAGTACTGAGAGGAATAAAATCGATCAACCCCGTGACCAATTGAGATGACAGAAAGCCCTCTTTCTTCCCCCAGAATCACCCACTTGCTCTGTGTGTGTATGCGTGTGTGTGTGCACAAGTGTGTGTATGTCCCTGCACACACACTTTCCTTTGTTTCTGTAATCATATGGCCCATCGGTGACGACATGTCTTAGTAAGCCTGGAATAGTCCTGGCTAATGCGTGTGGTCCTAGTGTACAAGGAACAAAGCCCTTTTAATTCTCAAAAGTGGCTCTGTTCAATTGATAAAATTTGCCTGATTCTTTGGAGTATTTTGTTTGGCTCTGTAACAATTTGTTTATTAATTTTATAGCAGACTTTCTCCGTGAACTTAATGGTATGACTAACATACATACCAAATACTAATTTGCAGACATACAAATTAGTCCAGGAAAAAGAAAATGCGATGAGGATGATGGGATGGTCTGATTCAGCCAATCAATCAGTTATTTTAAACTGGGGTTTTCTTGCAAGTAGTGACTACTTCTTAATGGTTGTTGACTAGATTGAGTAGCTTTTGTTTCTTCAAATCAATTTATGGAACTAGAGATCAGCAGCACCAGTTTAGAATCCCCTTGTCCACTTGCTGGGAAAGAAGACAACACAACAGCAGTAACAATAACGAAACCAGTAACAACCATGAAACTGGTGGCCGGACTCAGTTTTTACATTTCATCTGTTTTATGGTCTCGTGCCCTTAAAATCATGGGCTCCAGTCTCCAGTATCCCCATAATTCTCACCTGCAAGGTAGTTATCTATTTAGTGACATTTCAATGAAATTCCACGGCTTAACCTTTAACGTTTGGGTCTCTGTAAAGTTTTCTTATTCACTTGGTTGGTAACAGAAAGAGAGTGGAACCTAGTGGATGAGACCATGGATTCTCTCATCAAACAGACTGGGTTCAGCTGACTGCGATGCCAGTTGTGTGGCCTTGGGCAAATTTCTTAACCTTAAAGCCTGAGTTTTCCCATTTGTGAAATGAAAATAATAGTTTCTACTTCATGTGTATATTAAATGAAATAAAAAATATATCTGCAGCGGTTAGCAGAGTTCCTCGGATTCTTCAATAATGGCTCAATAAATAGCCTTCATCCTCAGCAGCAGCAGCAGGAGCCTTTGGAGTTCCTGACCGCAGCTGCCTTATTTCCAACAACCCCCCTTCTCTCCTAACTCTCTCCCTGCCTCGCAGGACAGACCTCCAATGCATGATCACCCCTTTTCCAAGCTTCATCCCTGGTGAATGGAAATAACAGCACCGCCCTGGGGTTTCTCCCAAGCGCACCTGCACTGAGAGAGGAGATAGGAGCTCATAAGGAAAATAACGTATTGAGATCATGCAGGCCTTGCAAACCGAAGACTGAATCTTCCTTGCTTTGGGTACTTCTTTGGTTGCATTTTATCCATGAGGCTCTGAAAAGGCCAGGTGAAGAAAATGAGTGCATAGGCATAAATAGTCACATTCCTCATCTCCATTGATGGATATTTGCCCATTAATTCCCTTTGCACCCGCTCTCTCATGCCTTCATTTTCCCTATGCAATTACTGGTCCTAAATCCTTTCAGAGAAGGGAAAGCGTGCATCCCCAATAGCATTTTGCATCTACAAATCAAACATATAATTGGCATCTCATGACGGGAACCCACAAATCACACTGCATTTGAAATTACAGGCACAAGATCGAGAGGGCATTTTCAGCCTTGTCTGAAAAGGTCTTCATAAACCTGTTTGAGAATAATAGGATAGTCCCCAAATCTCCCATTCTAACACCATTTGCTATTATTTTAAAATCATTCTATTTGCTGAGCTTACATAATTTTTCGGCTATCAATGGAAGATTTTATTTGATATTCCATCATTTCTCTTCCTGCTGTGCCACTCTCTGCAAAGAGAAATGTTATAACAAAAAGACACTGGCTATCAAAAATATAATGGCTGTGTATTCAAATTACTTCTGAGAACTCAATAATGATTTATTAAGACAATCGTATGCCAATATATCCAAGTAGTTGGGTAAACCTTACCATGGAGATGCCGAGGGTCAAGCCTTAGTTTTCCCATAAGCCAACCTCCTTCTCTGTAGAGATGTATCTTTGATAGGATTTGAACTTCAGTCCAGCTTTCCTGAAAATCATACATGTGAATTTAGCGACTGTCCCGTTAGAGGAGTATTAGAGTGATATTCCTTAAACATGAAAATTATTAACTTGGGATTCTAGGCATTTATAAAGAATTACGACTCCTGCCAATTTTTTAAAAAAAGGCATTAGACAGCACAAAAGACATCATTTGGCTTTTTCCTGCCTCCATTGCTTGCAGTTCATAAAAGTGTGGATTAAATTGCTATTCAGTTCGGTGTAGGAAGCACTTAGTCTAAGTGGGGAAATTGGGATGGAATATGTAACCCGTTTTGTGATTTCATCTCCTCTTCTCTTGCAGGCTACGCCCAGGAGGAACAGCTGAAGGAAGAGGAGGAAATAAAAGAAGAGGAGGAGGAGGAGGAAGACAGTGGTTCTGTGGCTCAGCTTCAGGGCAGCAATGACCCAGGGACAGACGAGGAGCTAGAAACGGGCCCAGAGCAGAAAGGCTGCTTCAGCTACCAGAACTCTCCAGGAAGTCATTTGTCCAATCAGGATGCTGAGAATGAGTCTCTGCTGAGCGATGCCAGCGATCAGGTGTCAGACATCAAGAGCGTCTGTGGTCGAGATGCCTCAGACAAGAAAGCAAGCATGCACCCCAAGCTTCCAAATGAAGCCCACAATTGCATGGATAAAATGACTGCTGTCTATGCCAACATCTTGTCTGATTCCTACTGGTCAGGCCTTGGTCTCGGCTTCAAGCTGTCCAACAGCGAGAGGAGGAATTGTGACACCCGAAATGGCAGCAACAAGACTGATTTTGATTGGCACCAAGACGCTCTGTCTAAAAGCCTGCAGCAGAACTTGCCTTCCAGATCCGTGTCAAAGCCCAGCCTGTTCAGCTCCGTCCAGCTGTACCGGCAGAGCAGTAAGATGTGTGGGACTGTGTTCACGGGGGCCAGTAGATTCCGGTGTCGGCAATGCAGTGCTGCCTATGACACCTTGGTCGAGCTGACTGTGCACATGAACGAAACGGGCCACTATCAAGATGACAACCGCAAAAAGGACAAGCTTAGACCCACGAGCTATTCAAAGCCCCGGAAAAGGGCTTTCCAGGATATGGACAAGGAGGATGCTCAAAAGGTTCTGAAATGTATGTTTTGTGGCGACTCCTTCGATTCCCTCCAAGATTTGAGCGTCCACATGATAAAAACAAAACATTACCAAAAAGTGCCTTTGAAGGAGCCAGTACCAACCATTTCATCGAAAATGGTCACTCCGGCAAAGAAACGCGTCTTTGATGTCAATCGGCCGTGTTCCCCCGATTCAACCACAGGGTCATTTGCAGATTCGTTTTCTTCTCAGAAGAATGCCAACTTGCATTTGTCCTCCAACAACCGCTATGGCTACCAAAACGGCGCCAGTTACACCTGGCAGTTTGAAGCCTGCAAGTCCCAGATCTTAAAGTGTATGGAGTGTGGGAGCTCCCACGACACCTTGCAGCAGCTCACCACCCACATGATGGTCACAGGTCACTTTCTCAAGGTCACCAGCTCTGCCTCCAAGAAAGGGAAGCAGCTGGTGTTAGACCCCCTAGCTGTGGAGAAAATGCAGTCATTGTCAGATGCCCCAAACAGTGATTCTCTGACTCCCAAGCCATCAAGTAATTCAGCTTCTGACTGTACAACCTCTACAACTGAATTGAAAAAAGAGAGTAAAAAAGAAAAGCCAGACGAGATCAACAAGGAAGAGAAAGTCCTGAAAAGCGAGGAATACGAAGACCCTCTACAAAAACCTTTAGACCCTACAATAAAATATCAATATCTAAGGGAGGAGGATTTGGA
This sequence comes from Equus asinus, assembly GCF_041296235.1. Classification (NCBI taxonomy): domain Eukaryota; kingdom Metazoa; phylum Chordata; class Mammalia; order Perissodactyla; family Equidae; genus Equus; species Equus asinus. Next base: position 41,936,388 of record NC_091804.1, read on the forward strand.
AGATGGTACAAAGGGTGGAGGGGACATTTTGAAGTCCTTGGAAAATACTGTTACCACAGCCATCAACAAAGCCCAAAATGGGGCTCCCAGCTGGAGCGCATACCCCAGCATCCATGCAGCCTACCAGCTGTCGGAGGGCACCAAGCCATCTTTGCCTATGGGGTCCCAGGTACTGCAGATTCGGCCCAATCTCTCCAACAAGTTAAGGCCAATTGCACCAAAGTGGAAAGTCATGCCACTGGTTTCTGTGCCCACGAACCTGGCCCCATACACTCAAGTTAAGAAGGAGCCAGAAGACAAAGATGAAGTCGTGAAGGAGTGTGGGAAAGAAAGTCCCCATGAAGAGGCGTCCTCTTTCAGCCACAATGAGGGGGATTCTTTCTCCAAAAGCGAAGCCCCTGCAGAATCCAAAACGGCTGAGCCCTGTCTCCTGAAAGAGGAGGACAAGCTAATGAAAGAGGGCGGTGAGAAAGAGAAACCCCAGCCCTTGGAGCCAGTGTCTTCTCTTAGCAACGGATGTGCCCTCGCCAACCATGCTTCGGCCCTGCCGTGCATCAACCCGCTAAGCGCCCTGCAGTCTGTCTTGAACAATCACCTGGGCAAAGCCACGGAACCCTTGCGCTCTCCTTCCTGCTCCAGCCCAAGCTCAAGCACAATGTCTATGTTTCACAAGTCGAATCTCAGTGTCATGGACAAGCCAGTTTTGAGTCCTGCCTCCTCGAGACCGGCCAGCGTGTCCAGGCGCTATCTGTTTGAGAACAATGATCAGCCCATCGACCTGACCAAGTCCAAAAGCAAGAAAGCTGAGTCCTCGCAAGCACAATCCTGCACATCCCCACCTCAGAAGCATGCTCTGTCTGACATTGCTGACATGGTCAAAGTCCTCCCCAAAGCCACCACCCCAAAGCCTGCCGCCTCCTCGAGGGTCCCTCCCATGAAGCTGGAAATGGATGTCAGGCGCTTTGAGGATGTCTCCAGCGAAGTCTCGACTTTGCATAAGAGAAAAGGCCGGCAGTCCAACTGGAACCCACAGCATCTTCTGATCTTGCAAGCTCAGTTTGCCTCGAGCCTCTTCCAGACATCCGAGGGCAAATACCTGCTGTCCGATCTGGGCCCACAAGAGCGAATGCAGATCTCAAAGTTTACGGGACTCTCTATGACCACTATCAGCCACTGGCTGGCCAACGTCAAGTACCAACTTAGGAAAACAGGCGGGACAAAATTTCTAAAAAACATGGACAAAGGACACCCTATCTTTTATTGCAGTGACTGTGCCTCCCAGTTTAGAACCCCTTCTACCTACATCAGTCACTTAGAGTCTCACCTAGGTTTCCAAATGAAGGACATGACCCGCATGGCCGTGGAACAGCAAAGCAAGGTGGAGCAAGAGATTTCCCGGGTGTCGTCGGCTCAGAGGTCTCCGGAAACAATAGCTGGCGAAGAGGACACAGACTCTAAATTCAAGTGTAAGTTGTGCTGTCGGACATTTGTGAGCAAACATGCAGTAAAACTCCACCTAAGCAAAACGCACAGCAAGTCACCCGAACACCATTCACAGTTTGTAACAGACGTGGATGAAGAATAGCCTGCAGGTATGGGTTTGCTCCCAGGTGATTATGACAGTGGCCTTGTGAGGAGCTTCTCGAAGGGAGATGGGTCTGTTTAGAGGCAGCTAATGTCTCCCAATACCGAGAGGACAGTAGCCTGCTGGAATAGGACTTATTTTTACGAAAGACTAGAACATGACAAATAAGTCCTAACCATTCTCTCAATTTCTCCAGTTTAGTGTTGGGAAATAGAATAAGATGGGTTTAGAGAGATGGAGGTCACAGATTACTGCTTCATGATATGTGATCCCTTCAGTTACCCAAGGCCCAAGGTTCAAGGTCCAGCCAAGGCTACACCTCATTTTAATTAATAAGTACTAACTTCCCGCATTGTCCCATTTCTCCATCTCACCTTCCCACAGCAATGCTAATGACTTATAAAGTGATTTTTTTTAAAAAAAAAAAGGTGAGCGACAGAATAAAGACTATAGATTTCCTGGGGGCAGCTGCTATACAGAGATTTCTGAATCAGCTCATGAATAGCTTAAAGTTGTCTTTATCATTATTACTTGTAATTAATGCTTTTTGCAGCTTACTTTCAGCAATTGCTACCTTCCGCTCCCTTCCCTTTATATCTCCATTAGGGTTCCTCCGAAAGAGCATCTACCCTGTAGTCAGATGGTAGAAAAATATTCTTCTCTGCAGAACAATGAGATGAAAAGAGAAGAGGCTTAGTTTCTTCTCTCACTTTTTGGTTTTCCTTAGAACAGACTAATATCAGAAGTCACTTTTAACAAAGATAGATGTAATGCATGCCCTTGAGATTTTATTTTACAAAAAGAAACAAGTGGCTTTCAGCACACCCATTGCCAATGCACATGGGGTCCCACAGCTTCAAGATAATTTGCATCACGTATCATAGGAATTCTATGCCTTGTAGAGTCACCGGTGCCCAGACTATCTATGTCACCTCCAGGAAAGAGGACAGAGACTGAGGTCAAATACCTTGGCAGACTAGTCACACGGGCCATTTTCAAATGTTAAACATAAGCAAGTCTGGGTCTTAATGAGTCTGTTTCATCTCCCTTTTTGTATTTTCTCTACTTCCTTTTCTCTCCCCTCCAGCATGATACCCCCACGTGCTAGGGACTCTCTCACATATTCAGAGTGTTCTCCACCCCTGGCTGTAACCCAGGATGAAGACCCAACCTGACTTAAGCCTTCGGCACTTGCCAGTTCCATTTATATCACGCTGGGTTACAGAAGAGCTCTTTTGGTTAATTCACAATAAGATATGAACAACTAGTAATAACTTAACACAAAAGCCCTCACGAGCCCCTATTATCAAAGCATTTAAGTCGGAGACTTTTGGATCAAGCTGCAAAAGTATAGGCACTAGTGGGGTTCCAGGTGGAGAGGGGGCTCCACTTGTTTGGTTTTAGGCTCACTTCACGTCAGGTGGAAGGATTTGTTGAGAGTGAGGATGGTCAAAATGAAATAAAGGGTTAAAAACCTCTGATCTGGGACTTTTCCCTCAGTGAGAAGATCTAAGAGCTTCTGATGGAGGACACCATCCTATAACTTTAACGGCTATCTGGGCCCAAATGAAGACTATTGTTTTGTTTGCATGTTTTTATCATGATAATTAAAACGTGTTACTGGCAGATTTACCTCTTGCTTTCCAAGCATGATTTGTTCAGCTCACACTCTGGGAAAAAAAAGCCAAAATGCATCTGTTGAATCTATACGTGAGCTTGGGGCTTTGCAACATCCTACTTATTTGCTATATAACATTTTAAATTTATGTAATTTGCTATTATGCTTTTCCAGTCCTTCAAAGAAAAGAAGGGTGGATATATACATATACCTAGAGAGAAGAGAAAGATTTCCAGTCCCTTATTGGGAGATCCAAACCGTGGTGAAAAGGACAAATAGGTACTGTTTATTTGTGCTACAATAAAGACCAATTTTCCACCTGTTAGGTTTGTAATCATTTTTTTAAAAAAAATTAATATCACTGCCAAAACATTGTGATATGTAAATAGAGAGGGGAGAAAAAGAAAGCCTTAGTCAAAATCTGAAATGTACACACCTGTTGTTCAAGGGAAGTGCAGGTAAACCAATAATTTGGAAAAACCTACACAAAAGATACTTACAAATCTGTTAAATACATAGATAGGATAGCTCTTTTCTCTTCTCTTTGCTTTTGTACAGAATAAATATTTCTGATTTGGAGCTCTGAAGCACCAGATTACAGAGTTATCATTATGTGAAACCAAAGCTCCACCCTTATTTAAACACCGAGATGTTGTGATTCTGAGAGAGGATTGCAGAAAAACAGGTTTGCGTATTTGAGACTCATTCAAATCGATGCGAGTGCACGTGAGTTGTGTGTATACAAAAAATGGTGTGGATACTTGGTGCGTTTGTGTTAATACTAAAGATACTCCAGTCTGCCTGAGCTGCACACAGGTGCCTTTCTGATGCTTCGGTCACCTCGGGAAGAATTCTTCCACCTCGGGGCCATCTTTCAGAACACCGTTCTTGTAATACCTTGCCCACTGCTTATGATCATGCATATATATTTTTAAATGATCACAGATTGAGATCACTGGTATCTGGAACTCTAGTTTTAGTTGGTATGCATGATAGCACAAATTGTACAAAATGACATGACATTTTAGAAAGCATGGTCAAGATTTTACGGAAAATTTAGCAGCTTTACCATATCTATGTTCCCTGTAAGACACAAACTTTGACCTGAATTTTCTTTCCTTTCTTGGCCATGTCTTAAATCCTGTGAAATTCTCTGCCAAATATGAAATTCAACTTCTCATTAAAAAGTAATTAGAAAATATTACATGTGCATCCCTATTCTCGGACATAAGTAACCTAAAACAATTCAATAGGTATTTGTATACGCCTTTTAAACCACATGCTCTTGAAAAATAGAAATTATACAAAGAGAAAGTTAGGGAGTCTAAAATACATAAGGATTTGAAATTACAGATATTCCTGTGTAATATAGTGTACAAGCTTAGCAGCACACCTAGCCTTGAAATCATTGGCGGGGATGAATTCTAGTCCAATAAGCTGCCACCTTTGTTGTGGATGATTTGATAAAAACATATGTTCAGGGTGAACAGCATGTAAAGTTGCCAGATAAAATACAGGCTATACAGGATGTCCAGTTAAATTTGAATTGCAGATAAATGATGAATAAGTTTTTAGACTAAGTATGTCCTAAATAGTGCATGGACCATATTTATACTGAAAAAGTATTTATTATCTGAGATTCAAATTTAACTGGGCATTCTGTATTTTTATTTGCTAAATCTAGCAATCCTAACAACATGGATTATATGGCAGTCTGGGGAGAGCAAAATGGGCTGGACCAATTAATGTCTATAAGAGGCATCAACCATCCTTCATCCAATAAATAAATATTCCTCACTCCCTCCCTTCCTTCCTTTCTCCTTTCCTTCCTTCTTGTCTTCCCTCTCCGCATTTCTTTCATCCTTCACAAATGTTGGTTGTGCTTTCACTATGCAGCAGACTATTTAGCAATGGAAATATAATGGTGAACCAGTAGTCATGCTGATTATAATAGCCAAATGTGCCGGGCCTGCAGCAAGCACTTCACCAACGTTATTCCACTTTATTCTCACAAATAGTCCTATGTGGTAGGGATTGATTCAACTATATTACAGGGGAGAAAAAGGAGGCAGAGAGATTCCACGTGACTTTTCCAAGCTCCCATGATCTTTGAGCCTCACTCATTCATTATCGTCTATCTAGAAAGCCATCACTCCATGCCAAGCACTGTGCTAATCCCAGGGAATAAACCAGTGACCAGGATAAGAGGCTGCCTTTGAGGCTAGTGGCAGACATGTTGATGGGCAGCTCTGGGGTAAATGCTGAATGGAGCACACAGCAGGGGCATCTGCTCAGTCCTGGGGGGAAGCCCAGGAGGGGAATGGTGGTTTCAGAGGCAGTGTGATGTTAGGGGAAGAACTCTGGCTGCTGAGGCCCTCGGGCCTGGCTTCAAACCCCAATGCATCCACTCGCTCCAAGATGTGCCCCACTTCTGTGTCTATAAAATGCGGACATAATCCTCCCCTATGGGAAAGTTGTGAGTATTAACTAAATGTATGTAATTCTTTTCTATAAAGCCTGGCACATAGTAGGCTCATAAGAAAAGATAGATCTAGACGGTCTCTACAGGCCCATACTGTATTCTTCAGCCTCACCTGAAGTACAGAGAACCCACAGCATCTTCCCTGGTTGAGCTAATGAATAACTTAGGCAGGGGCCCCCATGGAAACCTCCACCTGCTATTTGATTCTAACGACAGCAAAGACAGCAAAGCTACCAGGTATTGGCTTCTTCCTAGGAGCCAGGCATGGTTCTTCATATCATCCTCATTTTGCAAAGAACTCAGAGTTTCATGATTTGTCCAGGAACATACAGTAAGCATATGGGTGGGATTTGAACTCAGGACCGGCCAACACTCATCAACTTTTTTCCGCCTCTTGGCTTCTCCTCCACCTTGCCAAAAGGTTTCTAGGCATAAAGCTAGGTGTATATCCGTTCTACAGAGAAAAGGCTGTAAAACGTGGCGCAAGAGTTGACAGATGAGCAAGGGCAATCCTGGGCCTCTTGGAGGCTCCAGCTGCAAACCAAATATTGCAACTCAGGGACCTGGGACTGACCTGCGGGATGAAGCAAAGCGTCCTCACTCTCTTTATTGTCATTTCCTTCTTCAGTTAGGTAACTAGACATTTACCATAAGGGTCTAACCAAGAAATGACCCAAATTCCAGTGAAAATAAATGTGTAACAATTTTTTTTTAAATCCTCATCCTGACTCTCATTTTGGGGAAGCAAAATGAGAATTCAGAAACAGGGTCAGCTACGAGACTACAGCATTTCTAACGCAGTGAGAAACAAATGCGTCATCTCTTTTAATGTTTTCATTTTATCCAAGCGATCTGCCTTAACTCCCCTTGCGCATCGACGCATCTCCGTCTCTGTGGCACTTTCCCCCCTCATTTGGACTTCTGAATGCTCAATCCTGACGTGTATAATTTGGTGCTTTAATATAGAGTAACATTATTTTTCATTTACTCCAATCTGCCATCAGTATCATCTTTTCATTTAACCAGATGCAATTCTTTTTTCTTTCGCTAAATTGAAAATCCATGAGCGACAGGGAGTGCAATGTTTTAATTAGCTCATATTTTTTATATGGATTTATGTCTTTAAAATATATTTGTGTAATTCTTCAGCTAAATTAAAAACGTCTTTCTGCAAAAGTGAGGAGGGGAAAATACAGAGCTAAATTGCGTCATTAGGTTAGGTGGATACAGAAGGGGAGCGGGGGTCCGGCGGAGGGACACACGCGACCACTGGAGCTTCTGCCTGGGCCGATTTTGAACTTGCCCTTCATGTAAAGAAGTCATTTTCTCTAAAGATTTCTCAAAAACCACTTGAGGAAGGATTTTTTAAAAAGGCTTCTAATAAGTAAACAAGCAGTTACTTTTAACGAACTAATTTGAAACCCAACCTACGGCCAAATAAAACAGGAAAAAAGAAAAGAAAAGAAAAGAAGTCATATGATAAACAGTTTCCCCTACATTTCTCTTTGTCTTTTTTTTTAACTATCAAGTTTAAAGCTTTCCACGGTGCTTTTTTCCTACTTTATAGGAGACAAGTGACATTCCGTGGTAAATGGGAGAAAAAGCCGTGCAGAACTGAGATCTCTCTAATGCATTGACACTAACTTGCCCTCTATTGTTGGAAATGAGCAGGCGCTCATGATTGTTCATCAAACGGCTCCTAATGCAGTTAAAGCATTCAGCTATAATTTCTCCTTGCATTTATAATTACTGTCATAGACTGCACACCTCGGTGAGCAGATTAAAGCTATAAACTATTTAGCCGAGGCTCTAAGACGAGGAACTTGATTTGTCTGGCAGGAGTTATTTGTTAGGGAGCTTGACACTTCACATAAAAATGACTCAACTTGATGAAGAACAATGCAGTTTTAGCAATGCGGGGATTTTAAATCAGTCATGACGCCACGCCCTGCAAGAATCGCCGGGCAGTTTGTTAAATGATATGTAGGCCACGGAGATAACGGAATGTGTTAAGGGTACCAAAATAGAAATGGATTTGGTGTGCAGTTGCTTTCTTCCCTGAGTCTTCCTCTGAAAGAACAGGAGTTTGTTGAAAATCAGTGCATGTCATGTTCTCCTATTAAATCCAGTGTAAATGTTACATGAGGCTCACCTGGCAGGCAAAAGGGATGCCAGGAGCTGAAGGCGCACGTCACATTCAGGGGGGTTAGAGAACTTTGTGCTGCTGTTGAGACATTCACTTCCCAAAATCCAGGGATCCTGGGCTATATTGCAAGTGGTGGTGGCTATTTCTCCTTGAATATTCTTTCTTTGTTTATTTCTTTGTTTTTTACTTGCAAGAGGCATATGATATATTTAGGAATAGAGGGCATTCCAACTGGGCTAATCTTCTAGTGATGCTGTGAAAACTCAAAAAAATAATCTGTGTTCAGATTGATAAGAAAGACTGGCACAAATGGGGTTGCAGCCACTGCAGTCCCTTCCCCCCCGCCTCAGTTTGCATGGAGGATTACTTGCCAGGCCAGTGCTCAGCACTGGGTCTGCCCACAGAGCAAGTGCTTGACGAACTTCAGTCCTCTCTCTATTCTCCACCTTGATCGCCTGCCTCCAAAAAAATCCCCTTTTGTTTGCTTAAGGCTTAAATCAAGACGTGAAATGGATTGTGCCATTTTACTTGAAGAAATAAGGAGAGTGAGTACAGATTTAACTAAAATAGCTCTTGGGGAAGATGGAAGTACTGGGTGGTGTTTGGGTGCCCCAAGAAAGGATAGACTATATAGCATTCACTGGTCATTTCTTCCCCTCTGACTTCCCTCTTTCTCTCTCTGCAACCAGCTCCCTTGAAAAGTTCCATTTGCTGTGGTCCAAAATCCCCAGTGGCTGTGCCATACTTAGGAAGATCTGCATTGGAGTTTTCAGTGCAGATGATGATGTTGATGATGATGAAGTCGATTAAATGTGGGAAGAAAAGGAAGGACTTAAACAGTACCAGGCACAGTGTTCACTCTTAATACTGTCCTGTCATTGATATTGACAGAGGACTGATATTTACTGAGCAGTCAGTGTCCCGGCTATGGGTGCTCGGCCCTCCCCGTATGTTGTCTCAGTTAATCTTATCCCTGAACTCCGTGAACAAAGAACCGTGATTGCACCAGCTTAGAGCTGAAGAAACCAGCCCTCAGACAGATGACGTCATCAGCAAGAGCACACGGCTAGTAAGTGGCAGAGCTGAAAATCAAGTGTGGACAAATGAATGATTTACCTCCAGCCAGAATTTTAGCCAAAAATTCTCTCGGCACCTTTCTGGTATCCTTTGGGTTAGATTCTATTGGGTGATACACCAAAGTGTGAGGTGTGAACACCATCCACAAGTTACCAGCAGGGTAAAAAAGATGAAAGGGCAAAAAAAAAAAATGTTTAAATATGCTGAAAGCCCAAATCTTAGATGACTTTCTACCACTCAGGCCCTCTGGCACATTGGTACTTTCAATGTGCATGGTTTTATCTGGTGTTTTTCCATCTATGCAGGAAAAAAATGATGTTTCAAGTTGTGTTATTTTCAATGCTACATTACTCGATTTCACAGTCAAATAATCCTATTTTTGTTCGCCAGGGGATTTTGTCGTGTTTAATTGTTTATGACTTCCCCTTCCCCCCATATTTGCTGTAGCCTCCACTTCCCCTTTGTTCCTTCCTGTGGATTCTCTGGTGTGCAGTAACCATGGAGATGGGCCCCTATTGGATAGTGTTTGCTCTGGCTTAGAAGTCAAAGAACCAATCAGGACCTCGTCATCCCAGGCATGTAAGAGGATGAAAAGTGGGAGGGCTTTGGAGGCGGAAAGAAGACCTGTCATGAAGTCCCGGGAGACGAGGACCTCCTGATGCCTAAAAATTGCATGCAGGAAGCATATGGCGGCTATGCTCAGGGGGGAGGAACATGGCCTGGGACTGATGAGGCCTGGCCTTGGGGCTGGGTCTCCACTGCCAGCTGAGGGACCTAGAGCAGATCACGTCACCGCTCTGAACCTCAGCTGCCTCTTCTGCCAAGTGTCCGCGTGAAGGCGCACCTCACATAGCGTTATTAGGATAAAATTAAAGAAGACCTACCATTATTCTCCTTGTGCAGTATCAGGCACATAGAAATCCTCAGCTAAGGAGAGCTGTTCCCATGATTGCTACAATACAGCCCCCCCAGAATTGAGGTTGGGTGAATGTGTCTAACAATTATAATAATAGCAACAGCAGCAATTATAACGTGCTGGGACCGAGTCACATTTCCTGTCTTGGGAACTTCCATTTGGGAAACACAAAAATGAAACCTTTCATTAAAGAATAAATGTCTGTGACATGTTGGGGGCTGTGGCTGGTGCTAGAACTAGTTGTGGGCAGCCAAGAGACTGGCCCTGCCCCCAGAACGCTGACAGTCCATCACAGAACAGAGACATTACACCATCGAGGCTTTAACTGTGCTCGGCGCGACTACACAGAAGTACTGGGCCGGTGGGAGACCAAGGGGCACAAAAGAGTGACAGTATCTAAGAGGCAATCATAGCTGAGGGACCTTTTGACATCCTCCATGTCTGAAATGACAGTAATACCTGTGTCATTCATCAACCAGGGGATCAAACAGATAAAGTATGTGAAACCCTTAGCACAGCACCCAGAGCGTAACAGAAGCCAATGTGGAGGAATCTACAGGCTTTGCACAGCCCCGAAAAGTACGAGGAAGTGAGAAACGTTCCCAGCCGGCCGTGAAAATGATTTGTCCAGAGGACCCACACCGCCACGAGGCTTGTGCCTCTGGCCTAAGAAATGTCTTTTCTGGAGGTGCAAATGCCTGTGGGAGCAGATGCCTTCAGCTGAATGAGTCCAGCCGTTCTGTGTTCTCTGCGGCTGGAGGATCAGGGACCTCCATTCAGTCGTCCTTTGATTCACGCTCTTGGAGAACCTGCCATGTGCCAGGCTCTGCTCTAAGTGCTGGGCTCCACTGGAGAAGAAGAGAAGCCCAGACTTTACATTCTAATCAGAGGACACGGATTGACAATAATACTAACGGTTAACCTTTTTTGAGCACGTAAATAAAAGTAACAACAATTTCCAAGAATGCGGGGCTGCAAAGGAAATACAGAGTAGTGTGAGGGACCGTGACAGGGTGACCTACCTTAAATGTGGGGGTGCAGTGAGGGGAAGAAGGTGAGAAACTTGAGAAGGAGCCAGTCATGTGACAAAGTGGGGCATCCGAGTGTTTGATTCAGGAAAAAGCTGGAGTGTTGAGAGCTAGGGCTGGAGGGGTACGACATGAGTCAGGAGGTGGGAGGGGGCACAAGGCCCATCGGGGCTTTGAAGAACATCCGAAGAACTTTGGATTTTATTTCCCTAAGCCCACTGGGAAGCCATTGAAAGGGGTTAAACAGGCGAGTAGCATGATCTACTTTGCTCGTTTAGAAGGGGCCTCTGGCTTTTGAGTGTGGAATGGACGAGAGGGGTCAAGAGCAGAAGCAGGAGGCCACTGAGGAGGCTGTGGGAGGGTGAGCGGAAAGACTGTGGTGATCTGGACCGCAGCGGAGACAGGAGCATGGAGAGGAACAAGTGGCTCCAAGGGGATTCTGGGACACTCAGAACCGTGCTTGTCTAGGAAGGAGAAAGGATGTCAGACAAAGGAGACATGTAGGGCATTAGGACAAATTCTATCGGCTTCGTGTTGCGGGACCCCTTGTGGGCTCTGGAGGGCCTGGATACAGGTGCTTTCCCCGCACCTCCCCTGGGCCACCCCCAACTCCCAAGCATGCCGTTACTGTCTGTTTCCTAAGAAGAATCCATTTTGATCGAAGTAAACCACTATTTTTATGCTTCTCCAGGAATTATGAAGTACACCACGAAAGGTCCCCGCTGTGCTCGCCTTCCTATTTTTCAATCCTAATTTAATTCCTCTCTCCGTTCTGTAATTCAACCCCCTCCTCTGAGCATCAACACTAGGTGGTCCCGACTTCAACGGAAGATTTACTGGCAAGATGAAATGGTGGAACACATTGTTTTTTCAAGATGATTTAATGACCTTTTTGGCATCCCCGTGACTGCTGAAATCTTCCGTAATTATGCAGTTTGGCAGCAGAGAGTCCTGTTGATCAGAGGAAGGCTGATGTAGATGTCAAATGTCAATAAATTTGCAATCCATAATTGTAACCGCTTGATGCTGGAGCAGACCGGGAAACGACTTGGTCACGAGGCCATGAATGGTTGAACCAATCCAAGCAGAAAAGTATCTCAAGCATTACACATGCAAAAACATCACCTGATTTTTCCTTCTTGCACCAGCTTACTGTCTCCTTCTCTGCCTGTTTTTTTTTTTTTTAACCTCTGTCACCACCACTGCCCCCTTCCCCGGAGATGGGCATGCTACATATTGTCCTGTGCAAAGTCCTCTAGCTCCATCTCCACCAAGAGCCAATGATGCTGTAAAGGCAGCCATGGGGTTTCCCCAGAGAACCCCCAGAAGCTCTCTCCGTTCTTGCTGTTGAGGTCTGGTTGGCCCCTGCTGGAGATCAAGCATTGGTTTTTTTCCTGCTTTGCTTGCTTTCCAGCAGCATGTTTTATATCAGAAAGGTCTGTGTCAGGAATTAGAGAATGTTCCTAACAATGGGGAAAAATACCCAAATATAAATATACATTTGTGGGCTTGCACTTTGACAAGTGCAAGTGAACTGGAAGATGCTAGAAAAGCTCTGAAGTCATGGGAACATGTAGCAGAGGCATTTGCTTAATAACTCATCTCATTCCTTGAGCTCACCTTATCAAGTTTTAACCTCTGAATCCTTTAAGTTCCCAGTTCAAAAATGCAGAGCCTCCTCTGTCCTCGTGTTAATTTTTAAATTATACATCATTGTAGAGAGGCCCTTGTGGTCAATATGATGAGCCATTTTCGCATCTGAAATGGGAATTATAACTGAACATTAGCGATTGCTTATAAATCACCGTGAGCCAAGTGACGTCTGTAACCACACAGTATTAACTGGGAAGAAACGCAGTGCACAAAACAGGGCAATCGGAAGGGGCAGGTGATTTTCAAGAGAGGAGGTTGCGAACTGATAATCACAAATTCCTCCCTGTGCCGAGCGATCCCCGAACCCCAGTGGACCTGAGGTGAGGTTTGTCGGAAGCTGGGATTCTGCTTTGTGACTGCCTTTCATTTTTCTTGCAATCTTTTTTTTTAAAGTGGAAAGCTCGTTGGAGACTGAGAAATGTGTGGCTCCCTAGGAATCGGCAAAAAGGCAACAGGACATGTCAATCTGAGGCAGCGTTTCTGCCAGCCCACTGGAATGTGAGCCAGGCACTGGGTTTGCAAATACGAGCACTGAGTGGCTATGCCCACCCTTCCTGGAGAGCACTAGAGAGCAATGTGGGTCAGGCTGCTTGAGTTTGAATCCAGGTCCCTCTAGTCACTAGCAGTAAGAGAAAATGCCCTAACATCTCTAAGTTGCAGGGTCTTCGTCTATAAAATGGGGATAACTGTCCTATCGAGGGGTTGCTGGGGAGGGTTGAAAGAGATAATCCAGGTAACACTTTAAGTCAACGGTTCTCAAACTTGAGCGTGCATCAGAATCATCTGAGGGGCTTGTTAAAACCTGTATGGCTGAGCCCCATCTCTGGAGTGTCGTATTCAGTAGATCTTGGGTGGAGCCAGATAATTTGAATTTCTAACGGGCTCCCAGATGATAACATGATGTTGGTCCAGGGACCACCCTTTGAGAACCACTGCTTTAAGCACAGTACCTGGCATATTGTAAGTGCTCTAAAAAGTTTGCCCTCATTAGCTTTCATTCAGTCTTTGAGCCTGTCTGACACTGTCCTGTGTGAAGACGAAGCACCAACTATCAGGAAGATTCTAGCTTAGTGCACAAAATCAAGTCAAACCAAGATGGCGAGTCCATCCAGATCATCCATTAGAGGCCTAAACAGAGAGCAGAAGCTGGAGTACAGAGGCAACCAAAGGAGAGAACCAAAATCTAGGAAAGCGGGAGGTGGTCCAGAAGTTTGCATGACTCTGCTGAGATCACTTCAAGGGATAGACAATATCAACTCAGTTGTTTCCACTTATCAGGAGGAGTTTCCCATCTGAAGAGCCTTGATTGGTGGTCAAGGGAATAGGTCTTCCTCTTGACTTAGCTTCATACTAACTCTGAAAAGATGGGGCCATAAAATTATTTTGGAAGCAATAGTTTTAACAGTTTTAACTGTTTAGCATGTGAACTCTAACTTGTGTTTCGCAAAATCTCTTGTTTATAATTGACTGCAGGTCAAGTCAAATTTAGTAAAACAGGAAATTGATCAGCTCATCCAAGGATAGGGCTGGTTTCATGCACAGATGGATCTGGATTGAAAGGATGTATGTCATCAGAACTTGAGCTTTCCTGGTCTTTCAGCTCAGATTTCCTTGGTGTTGTCTTCATTTTCAGGCGAATGTCAAGATTGCCTGGACCAGCTCCAAGGTTATAGCCCACCAGCTTAGGAGTTTCCATGAAAATAGTGCCTGTTTCCCAAGTGTGCCAATCAAATGGGGAGATTGAATTTAATTGGCCTTTGGGTCACATACTCTTCAGCATGGATCAGACGCACACTCCTGGAAGCATTGGGTAGAGTCAACACTTTACAACTTGGGCTGAGATTGGTATGCCCAGAGGGCTTGGGACACTACTGGTTTTGCGGGGAAGATGACCCTGAATCCAATTCATCTTGCTCAAGCTTGACCTAGGCCATCTTTTCACACTCCTGACATCTGCTAACTTTTTGATTCTGAAATAGTGAGTGGCCCCACTGTTTTCTTGGTATCCCAGCTTTGGATCTACGGACTCGCCTCTTTCTCTCATCCCTCCCACTTCTCTCCATTTCATCACTAATTTTTCTTGATTGGACCTCCATACTGCTTTCTCCACTTGACCCCTTCCACTTTTGTTTCCACAGCAGTTAGGTTAGCTGAAGTACACCCTATGTCTTGCAAGGACTGATGCAGTAGTCACCTTTAGATCTTCTCATCTCTGCTTACTACCCTGCACCAGTTTTCCCAGCAAATAACTGCCAGATTAAAAGTCAGAATTCAAAGCTCATATCATAATAAGAACTACTATTTCTTGAGTGTGTATTCTACCTCCAGGACTTCAAATATCTTTCCAATCCTTATGTTAACCATTCTCACCATTGAAATCTCAACGTAATATCATCTTCCCTGAAAATCTAAATCAGGAGGCATCAAACATTTTTTCAAAGGGCCAGATAGTAAGAATTTTCAGAGTTGCAGCCACAACAGTCTCTGTCACAACTACTTAGTCTGCCACTGTAGCAAAAAAGCAGTAACAAGTGATATGTAAATGAATGGGTATGGTTATATTCCAATAAAACTTTATTGATAGACGCTGAAAACTGAATTTCATATAATTTTCATGTGTCATAAAATAGCATTCTTCTTTTGACTCTTTTTCAACGTTTTAAAAATGTAAAACCCAGGGCTGGCCGGGTGGCATAGTGGTTAAGTTCGCATGCTCTGCTTTGGTGGCCCGGTGTTCACGGGTTCAGAACCTAGGCTCAGACCCACACCACCTGTCAAACCATGCTGTGGTGGTGACCCACATGCGAAATGTAGAGGAAGATTGGCAACAGATGTTAGCTCAAGGCCAATCTTCCTCACCAAATAAATAAATAAAAACAGAAAAAAATGTAAAACCATTCTTAGTTTGTGAACCCTACAGAAACAGGGGGTGGGCTGGGTTTGGCCCACACGCCATAGTTTACTAAGCCCTGATCTAAAGCCATCCAGCCCTCTCATGTGTCTCTTTCTCATCACTCTGTTTTATTCCCTTTATCACATCTACAGCTATCTGAAATTATGTTATTTGTGTATTTCTTTGTGTGTAGGCACTGTGCTAGGCTCCAAGGACATAGCGGTGAACAGACTGACATCTTCCTTCCCCTCACAGATCTTATAGGAGGACAAAGACAAGCAGCTAGAAACAAATGAATAAACAAGATCATTTCAGATCCCATGAAAGAAAGAAATAAAGTACTAACAGCCTGGGCAGCAGTGGTGTTAATCTACTTTGGGTGCTCCAGGAAGGCCTCGGTGAGGGGCGACATCTGAGATATGAAGGGTTGAGGGAGCCAGTCCTGAAATGAGTCAAAAAAGGATTTCAGACAGGGAAAGCAGGTGCAAAGGCCCTGAGGCAAGTATGAGCTGGGCATGTTGGAGGAAACTGATAGAAGGCCATTGTCGCTGGAACTCTGTGAGCTCAGGGTGAAGTAAGTTTGAATGTTTAGCACAGACCCAATTGTGCAGGCCATGGTGACAAGTTTGGATTATTCTAAGCTCATTGAGGGGTTTTAAATAGAGGAATGGCATGACCCAGTTGGTACTTCTAAAGATGACTCTGGCAGCTGTGTACAGAGTGGATCGCAGATGCGCGCACATGTGAATGTGCCTTTCTTTCCCTACCAGGAAGCTCCTTGAAGACCTCAGACACGGGCCCTGCCCATATTAAGCCCTCAACAAAAAACTTTGTGAAATTAATGCGTTAATTAAAACCATTAACGCAACGTAACTTTTTCTTGACCCCTTGACAGTGAGGCTTTTTACAGCCAGGTTCCTGAAGCAGGTCAATTGATATCATAAAATTCAAAAGTTACAGCTTATAACATAGAGTGACCTCCCATTATATAATGTGGCAAAACAAGCAAATTAATACCAGAGGTAATAAATGTCTAGGCACTAATGTAGCTCGAGGATGAAATATGCTCCCCCTGCTCTGGGAGTAAGGATTCAGAATGAGGATCGAATTGCCCAGCACCATCTAAATGGAGCACCTGGTTTCTAGAACCAGCTCGTTTGAATGCAGCCCACGGAAGTATTTTCCATTCTTCCACATCATTCAGTCGACAGATATTTTTGGATGCATGCTCTGTACAGGGACGAGGCCAGGCACTGGGATCCCGAACTGAGCGAGACAGAGAAGGTTTCTGCCCCTCATCGAGCCTCTGTACTGGTTGGTCACGAAGGAGGGCACAGCAGCCAATAAACAAAGGCAATAATTTCAGTGCTGTAAGTGCTAAGAATACAGGGCATTGGAACAAGGAAGCAGAGGGCGACTTAGATGAGTGGACAAAGAAGGCCTTTCTGAGAAAGGGACATTTTTGCTGAGACCTAAAAAGATGAGAAGCAACTTGACCATCCACTGAGTCAAGGAATGAGAATGTCAGGCAGGAGGAATAGCACGTGCAAAGTTCCTGAGGTGAGAAAGGGCTGGGTGTGTGCAAAGCATTATCCAGCACAGCGGTTGGCCAACTTGTTTTGTCATAGGACCAGTAGTAAATATGGCCTTTGCAGGCCATGCGGTGTCTATTGCAACTACTTGACTCTGCCTTTCCACCAGGAAAGCAGCCATAGATGATACACAAACGAGCAGGTGTGACTGACTTCCAGTAAAACTGGAGGTAAGGACTGGGCTCTGGGCCTCCCGTCTCGGTCATTGGTGAAGGGCCATGGGGGGCATAAACTTGCAGGCACTGCGGGCACACTGCGCGTGCAGGCAAAGCAGCTCCAGTAGCCGTAGGCGGTCCACGGCAGAGGGTTGCAAGTGCATCAGTCAGAGGGGGAAACCTGCAGAAGCCAGGAGAGGGGCGTAGGATGTAGTACAAGGAAGCCAAAGGCATCTCTACAGCGCCCTCTTCAGGTGGGCTTCACTTGTGTCTAGGTTCTTACCCCATCTGAGGGTGGGGACACTCCCTGCAAAGCCTGTCATGACAGCAGACAAATGAGAGGAATCATGTGCCTCAGCCCAGGAATGCCACCTTCAGATACAAAGAGCAGTGCACACAGCAACCAGCCAGCCATTTTGTATTTATTCCTTCTGATCTCCAGCCTGAAAGGTGCAGCTAGGAAATGCACATTCTTGGGCGTCAGAACTGAGCTCAAATCCCAACTCTGTCACTTATTAGTTGTGTCACTGTCATCAGGTTACGGACTTTTCTGAGGTCCAGTCAACAAATATGAATTGAGCATTGTCTATTTTGCAGCCCCTGTTCTGCCCTCGAGGGGCTTAGAGTCAAACCTCAGTTTCCTCAGCTATAACATGGGGATAACACTATCCCACTGAGAGTCTGTGGTGAGGGTTAAATGAGGAAGCTCCCAGCACGACGCACACAGTAGGTGCTCAGTCCAGGCCAGCTCCCCCTCTCTCTCTGGTTTGCGTGGGAAGGCTGTTCACCTGCATCTCTGATGGCTTTCAAAAGCCTGGTCTCCGTATACTCGCAACTTGGATCAGCAACAGCCTCCTGTGGGCCTTTTGCCCTGTTCCCGGGACTGAAGCTGGACCTTGCCTAATAGCACAGTGCTCTCACTCACTTGTGCAATCACCAAATATTTATGGAACACTGATTATTGGCCAGGCACCACTGAAGCCCTGAAGACACAAACTTTAATAACAATGACTCTTAACATGAACATTGAGGGAGCACACGACCGGTGTTCTCCCCTATGTCCTCCCCGAATCCTGGGAAGTAGGTTCCGTTGTGGATCCCCATTTCACAGAGGAAAAAACAGAGCCTTAAAAAGGCTAAGGAAGCAACAAACCAGAATTTGAACATGTATTTGATAGATTCCACGCCCCCTTCCAGAACACATACACTGTCCTGATCCCCGAATAAAATAAGGGTTAATACTTCTCAGTGCTTCCTATGTCCAAGGCACTCTTTTAGACACTTCTATGCCTTCTGTCTTTTTATCCTCCCTGCCGTCACACCACATGTGTCCCTGGGGTCACCCCCATTTTACAGAGGAAGTAGCCAAAGGTCACAGAAATTAAGTGACTCGCCCATGACCACAGAGCCTTCAGTGAGTTCGGATTTGAACTCCAGATCTGCTTGATTCCAGGATCTGGGAAGCAGCCTTAGAAATTTTTTAAGTTACCAAGACAAAAAAGAGGCAGAAATAAAATAATAAGTATAAGCATATATTCAGAGCTTGCTATGTGCCAAACGCTGGGCTCACGCTTCTCTTTTTTAGCTTCTTTGAGCTTTCTCCTCCTGTGAAGTAGGGAATAGGCCCATTTACAGAAGAACTGGAGACATAGCAAGGTGCAGTCACTCACCTGGGTCCCGCAAGTGTTATGCAATGGGGGCAAAATTCATGACAGATTGACATGCCTCCTGCAAGTAGACGTGATCCACCCTATTCCCACATAAAGAAGGTTTTCCTGAGCAGCTGCCTCGTGACCTGGGTTAATGAAGAATGAACACGCGTTTATCTTCCCCTGCTCCAGAGGAAGCAAAAAGGACTTGAGTGTGGAGTCAGGAGGAGTTTGGGGTGAAAGGAAGGGGAGGAAGGAAAGGAAACGTGTCTCGCCATCCCCTGGGCTCTGTGTCAAGTTCTTGACTGAATGCCCAGGGCAGGGGCTCTCTTCTTCCTCTTCTTCTTCCATTTCTTCCCTCTCTCCTAAGAACTTCCCCACCTCCAACCACAGGAAACGTGTAACTTGGGCTTGTTGCGAATGGAGAGTGTCTGTTAAGTGTTGCTTCTTGCATGTTGGACTGCCACCTCCATCTTAGTCACGCCTGCCCATCTTTTTCAATCTAATGAACTCCAACCATCAGTGCAACTTAAGTTCGGCTGTCTGTTCGTGCATAGTTAATATTAAAAATGTACTAACAGTGTGGCTGAGAAATCAAATTATGCACATAAATATGCTGGCATAGCAGAGGCGGCGGCAGAAGCTGAAGTTAGCAACACTGATGCCAGTTCACATTTGCAAATCTCCCGTCAATCTGTCATTAAACATGTTATCAAATGATGATAAGTGTATGCTTCTTGCTTGCATTGGTGAGCCGATTCCCGGTGTTGATGCACATTAATGGGATAATATGCATTAACATAGTTGTGCTTGGATGAACACAAAACATTTTTTATCTGTCTCAGTTTGTTTCCCCCTGTGGCCCCCAAGTAAGTGTTTTGCGTTATCAAATTGCCAAAAAAATGGGAAAGCATATTACTTTTAATTAGCGAACCTTGGTGGTGGTGGGTTTTCTTTTCCATACCCCCACCCTTCATAATTCCTGTGTTGGCAATAAAAGAGAGACAGAGAGAGAAAGACGGAGAGAGAGAGACAGAGAGGAGCTCCACTGTCTTCTTTCAGTAAAACGATTAATGTCAGAAACTCAGAAGCTGGCAATTATGCTCTGTCTTAATGCACTGGCCTTTCATCTGGGGCCCCCGCTCTTGACAGGCCTGATCGTTTCAGTTCAGTGATATGAAAGGCAGCAGAGGAAATGATCATAGACATCCCAGGTCCATCACAAGGGCCAGCGCTGAAATGCAGTCCTGGCTCTGTCTTCTGACGCTGCGCAGCCAAGTCATAGGAGAGGAAGACAGATGGTGGCCCCGGGCGTTGCCCAGACTTATGGGTGTCACCATGCTGAGTGGAGAAGATGTAGCTACAATCATTTTCCAAACTTGGGAACTGAGAAAATGTGCAAGCCTCCACAAAGTGAGAAACACTATGTTAAAAAGCCAAGCGATGCCCTTTTCTTTGATCACTGGGCACCCGCTCAATCACGAGAATAAACACACATGTAGACATTGATTTCAGGCAGCAGTATTCGTTAGAAGTCCATTATCCTGGAGACTCAGGATATAATTGGATTACTTTTTTATCAAAATGAAAATAAAATTTAGAAATTCCTGAATGAACACTCCGACCTTCACGGCCCAAACACTGGGCCAGTTCCATATTTGAGACAAGGTACTGGTGCCCAACTTTCTTTGTGAAGCGATGTTCCGAAACATTATGACTCTATTCTTTCACAGGAGATCTGTTAGTACACTTTTGAGATTTAAATAATTCATTCATTCAACACAGATGTATTGGACGCCTACTGTGTGCAAAGACCACTGTAGACTCAGGGAGCCACACAGACCTGATTCCTGCCCTCATGAAGCGTTTGGGGAAAACGTTTTTTTTTAAAAAATTGCTACATAATTAATTAATTTCCATTATGAAAAGTGTGAGTTGGAGCAATATGGGGTGCAATTATTATAGCATTTACCTCTCAAGCTCAGCGGAAAGCGCTCTTTGCTGTTAATAATGCCAAGAGGTGATGGTGTTTGGCCTTCCTAGATTCTTGTTTACATGTGTTTTAAAATTAACATTGACTCCTTGCCATTTGGTTTGTTCCTAAGTGCAGTGAGAGACTTATTAATGATTAGAATTATTGTTGCTGTTATGAATGTGCTAATTAAAAGAAAATTCTGTCACGCAGCTTTGTGAGGCAAGCACGAAGCTTTACAGTTAGAGACGTCAGGACTGGAAATGTGGAGATAGAAGTGTGAAAGAAGAAAAAAGGCAGAGTTCAGGATATGGGAAAGAGTTCTCAAGAGTCCTCCCATCCTCCATTGTAGCTGAGTTTTCAGGGTGTTTTCCCTAGTCAGGGCATGGAGAGAATCCACTGGTTTTTTGAATGGAGGTGTCACCTTTTTATTTTCTTTGTCTCAAGGTGGAAATGGCTAGCCTCTCTCAGACTTGAGCCCTGAGAACATCTTGTCTTCCACAAGTTCATTCAGATATGTAACACTTCTGAATTGATGATCGGTTGCCAGACGCTAGGCTGAACACTAAGGGTGCTAATATGGCCATTCACTGTCCCTCCCTTGAGGGAAGCATGACATAAGGGACAAGGAGAAGAAGCAAATGCACGCTTTTGGTGCCTGGGCATGAGTGCCACCATGGGAGCCATAGAGAGACAGGAGAAGGACACTCAGCCCTGTCGGTAGCAAGAACAGACTATTTCTTGACATCATTAATAAGCGTTTATTAAGCATACTCAATATTCTGAACTTTGTCAAAGAGACCGAAATAGATATAATAATAAAAAGAGCTTATATTCATTGAAAATTATGTGGCACTCTTCTGGTTGTCCGTTTTAACTCTTGCTCATCATTCTCACTAGACCTTGACCTCCGCCAGTACAGACACTGTGTTTATCAGGACACACTCAGGATCTGGCCCACAGTGGGTGGGCAATTACATGTGTGTTGGCATATTTTCCAAGAATTATAGTTCAGATGTTGGAGATTAAAGGGTAGTGTCGTTACAAGTGCAATGTAGGTAGGATGTGCGGCCTAAGAGCTGCCGTGGATTCAGAAGAATGAGACCGAGCAGCTGTTACTTATCAGCTGACCATCCTCAGAAGAGAAGATGTTGTTTGGTTGCCTAAAAAATTAGTAAGCTTGCATCAAGACTAAGAATGGCAAGAAGCTTGAGAGACACTGAGTCACCATGCCAGGGTGGCGGTATTTTGGATTTCTTTCCCTTCTAAAATAATTTCTATGGGCTAATGTCACTTTGACAACAAATAAAATTTATGGTAGACAAAAGTAGAAGTCACTTTTCAAAAGTCAATATTTTTCTTACTTTACCTGAATTACTCAACTTTGAGCCTTGAAAACTATTTTTTTAAAAGATTTTTTGTTTTTTTTCCTTTTTCTCCCCAAAGCCCCCCAGTACATAGTTGTGTATTCTTCGTTATGGGTCCTTCTAGTTGTGGCATGTGGGACGCTGCCTCAGCGTGGTTTGATGAGCAGTGCCATGTCCGCGCCCAGGATTTGAACCAACGAAACACTGAGCCACCTGCAGCAGAGCGCGCGAACTTAACCGCTCGGCCATGGGGCCAGCCACGAGCCTTGAAAACTTTTAATGGCTTCCAGCTTTTATTTTCTCCAAGAATATTTCAAACTGAAAAATCTTTATATTCTATGAAGAGATTTTTGAAATCTTCTCCTTTCGTTTCTTGGAGCAGTTTGCAATCTTTTGTCTTCAAGACTACTTCTATGGAGTCATCATAAAATTCCCCTCAGCCATTACCAGGAGACGGGCCGTAGGAAATGACTGGGTCTTAAACATGATGTAAAAAGCTGGCTTTAGGCAGATTTGTAGATTTTTCCCACTGTCAAAAGCAAGTTACTGGCCAAAAGCTTTTAGACTTATATTGATATTAAGATTTCTGTTAATAGCAACCTGTGTTTGCACATCCATGTTTTTTTCCAAAGTCTTCGGGAATGAAGTGTCTTGGCGTCTCATCAACAGTGATCAACAGGAGCCCTCATTTATTCATTCCACATATTGATGAGGTGCCTGTTGTTGCCAGACACTCTAGTAGGTGCTGGGGATTCAGCGTGGAACAAAACAGAGACGACGTCCTTACTTTCAGGGAGTTGACCTTCTAGGGGGTGAGGAAGGATCGTAAACAAAAATAGAAAATGTCATGCTGAGAAGGACTAAGAGAGGGAAGGGAGCGCAGTGGGGAGTGAGGCTGTTTCAGACAGGTTGTTTAGAGAAGGCCTGTCTGAGGAAGGGATATCTGAGCTGAGACCTGAATAAATGCAAGGAGGAAGCCATGCGGCTTTCTGGGAAGTTGGAACAAGTGTCTAACGTGTCTAATGACCATAGCAACTAGGTAAGTCATAAGAGGACTAATACCATGATCCAAGAATCATTGAAAACTGAAATGACTGAAAAGTTCACAATGGGGGACAAAGACCATTAATTACAACCAGGGAATCAAAAGACAATGAAATCTAAGAATTTTCTTAGTGTTATTTTTCAATTAGAGCTTTCATTTGTGTCTTCTAAAAATTACACAAGGAGTTACAAATGGCCTGAGAGCCAGGTGCAGAAGTTTTTAATTCTGAGGATTAGTTGCCTATGTTTAAAAATGAGAGAAATTTACTTAAAAATTCAGATTTTCAACTTCTCTTGAAAAATTGGAAAAATTGTCAGTGTCGTCCCACATTCCCACATGGAATCAGTTGGAGCAAAGTAACATTATTCCATCAGTCAGGATATGCTCTCTTCATTTAACCACAGCCCCCACCACTTCCTCTCTCGTACACCAGCCCATGGCATTCATTTATAGCTTTTGCTTAGCTTCTATAAGTATCTAAGTTTGTGACCACAATTTTACAGATTTAAACTAACACTTAGCTGCTCATTTTGGTGGATTTGTGATTTTTCAAACATTAGCTTACATCTATCACTAAGTTAAAAAGTTCTCTAAATCAAGAGCTAAACGATTTATTTATTTAACAAGCATTTATGTCTA
Organism: Equus asinus; assembly: GCF_041296235.1. Classification (NCBI taxonomy): domain Eukaryota; kingdom Metazoa; phylum Chordata; class Mammalia; order Perissodactyla; family Equidae; genus Equus; species Equus asinus. The sequence continues at coordinate 41,960,205 of NC_091804.1, forward strand.
TTGTGTGAAGTGTAATGTGCTAGAAAATAGCAGTTCAGAGTTAAAGACACAGACCTTCTCATGAAGTTCACTGTTTATTGGGGAATAAAGATATAATTGTAATAATACACACTCTATAATTTTAAAGTGATTTTAACACATTCAATGCCCTTTGAGATCTGTTACCTCACTTAGTCTCTTCAGCAATCCAGAAGAGAGGAAACATTCATCTGATTGGTTTTATTACTGGTATATGCAGAGAGATAGGTACTGAGAGGTGAATGTGTGTGTCCAAGATGACACAGGCACCAAGTGTCAAGACTAGACCTGTAGTTGATGTCCACTCTCAAAAGTTTCTGTTTTGCAATTGTAATCTCCAAAGGGCTTCTTTTGGTCAGGGGTCAACAAACCCAGCCCACCGCTTGTTTTTGTAAATAAAGTTTTATTGGAACACAGCCATGCCATTTGTTTACATATTGTCCAAGGCTGCTCTCCTGTTATAATGGCAGAATTGAGTGGTTGTGACAGAGACTGCATAACCCACAAAACTTAAAATATTCACTATTTGGCCTTTTACAGAAGAAGTTTGCCAATCCTTGCCCTGTGGGGTAGATGCTTGGTTGGGGTAGGGATGGGGAAATGGGGGAAAGCTGCATTGCCATGGCCCCCTAAGAACTTGAAAATTGAAGGAAATGTCACCAGTCCATGGTGGGGGAAACTGCACAGCCCTAAACACACCAGTCAGAAACATTAAGAGCAAAATTGGGGATTCAATCACGATTCCCATTTGTGTATCACAGAATCTACACCAGCTAACAGAAAAGAAATTCATTAAAGTTATTATATGGTTCATGGAATCACCCAGAGGTCCAGAGAATCAGATGTGAAGGCCACGCAGCTAGGATCCAGGCCCAGGTTAAAGCCAGGACTGTGCCAGTGAAGCCATGCCCGTACAAGCAACGCACACAGAGCCCTATCTCTCACCGTCTGTGCAGGACGTTGGACTTTCCCACTAGAAGCTCTGAAACAGCTGCCTCTGAAGTGCAAATGGTTTTTGCCTCATCAGAATGAGGCTGCCCCGCACCTGCTTCCTCACAGCATACCCTTCTGCATCACAGCCTCATGTCGGGGCATCTGACGGGGGGACACTGGGTCCTATGCCTACATTTTAGCTAGAAGAGAAGCTGGGAGGGCAAGTTTCTGATTTCTGCCTTGAGGAATGCCCTTTCTTCCAATCAAGTTATTGAGAGGTTGACCCTGTGGCACAGAGCATTATTAATTTTTCAAGAGAGACATATATGTCACAGAAAGATGGTCAGTATAGTTTTTTTTTTTTAAGAAAACAAGGAACAGATTTGGAATTTTGTCAGGGTGAATCCAAAATTGTCCATGGAAAAGGACATCGTTGGCCACTGGACACTGACTATCTGGTCTATAATGGGAAAAAGTCTCATATATAATAATATAGATAGTAATAAATACTAACTACTGAGGCTTTCGGTGCATTGGTTTAGGAGGCGAGCGTGAGTATTGTCCACATGGTATGGAGGAGAAAACTGGAGCACAGGGGCGGGCAGATCTGCACCTGCAGGTGATGGAGGCAGATTCAATCTGGAACCATCTGTACCGTAAACCTCCACATTGGCAATGAGGAGGTTTTTGACCATTAATTTGCAGCATTTCTGAATCCAGTAGCAAAGCAATCACAACGGCCTCTCTAGCCTCTCACAAACTCTTTCTGATGTCCATCTGAATTCCATCCCCTGGCCAGTAAAGGCACATCAGCTGCTTTCCGACCATCATTTGCTTTCCCACACTGTATGTGTATTAATAGTAACTACATTACCCAGAACAGTAGCTGACAACTTATTCAGGGTTTACGTTACATCAGGTTCCACGACATCAGCTCATTTAATCTCCTCGGCAGCCCTATTGTCATCTTCAGATTCAGACTGAGTCTTAGAGAGTTGAAGTAACTTGGCCAAGTTCACACAACTAGCAAATGGCAGAGCTGAAATCAAAGCCACAAGCAGCTAACACTACATCCTTCTTCTTTGTCCCCTCCTGGACATAGATTTAGGGACACCTTTGGTTCACGTCTCATTCTCATCATTGGTCCATTTACAGTCAATACCTTAATTGGGTTGGTGGCTTTCATGATACCGTTTCAGAATTACCGTTGAGAACAGGAGCAAGGACTTGAAATCCACATCCGTTTAGTGGAAAGCTCATGCTCTTTAGCACTCATTATATGCATATTTTTCATCTCTATGGTATTTCTATACTTTTTCCATATGAATTAATAGATGAGAATTCCAGGTAGACTTTGGACCCCCACACCCTGAAGAAAACAGAAGGCTAACCAGTCTTGGTTGTTGTTCAGGGTGAATAGGAAGTGTGAAGGGAAAAGTCTGGAACCAGACTGCTTGGTTCTGGATCCTACTCTGCCGGGTACCAGGTAGGTACCCGGTGTATGCTGGTAAATGTTTAACTGCTGGCTCTCCAAGGAAAACCAAGCCCTGATTTACAGCGTTTCCTGATTTCTGTGGTGTAAGTACTCCCGCTGTGGGAACAGATGTGCATAAGCATCTCTCGTGAGCTCCTGTGGGCTGGGGTGAGCTGGCCCTTGCTTACTCAGTGCACCAGCAAGTCGCTTAACCCCTCCAGCCCGCAGAGACTGGGTAAAAGGCGGGTACCTACCTCAAAGGTCCTTAGAAGGATTAATGACAAAACGTGGCAAAGCAGTTAGCAGTGGGGTAAGCCTTCACTAAACGTCACTCTCACTCACCGGGATTCTGTTAGGCGGAATCCTAATGTCTTGTGCCTTGATTTTATTATTTTAAAAATAGTAATAAAATACTCCCCCTGCCACTTTCACAGGATTATTGTAAAGATCCAGTGAAACAATCTACGTCAACTGCTTTGGAAAGTTACAAGCTTATTAAAAAAGAGGGAGCATTTTATTAAAGTCAAGTCAAAACCCAGAGAATGAACTTTTGCTGAGAAAAAATTATACAATGGAGTTGTCATTTTTAGTTCTTCTGTCACCGTTTTTCCCTGAGCTCTCAGGCTCCCCTCCATCCCTGATACTAATTCCCATTTAGAAGCTGTTTAATTGAGAGGATCTGGAAACTCACCAACTCAGAAAAAATTAAGTCCATCAAGAGGTTCGGAGAATCTTCTCCATTTACGTCTTTTTGATCTTTTACCCCTCAGTCCACTAATCCCTTTTGTGAGGAATCTTCAATTATCCCTGTTTTATTCTCATTTCTCAACTTTCCCTTTGAAAAGCAGGATTTCCATCACGTCTTAAAGGTGAAGCCGGTATAAAGCCTTCCGCCAACGACGCTACCTTGACGCCACAGAGACGCCAGTCATCTCTGCTGCTTGAGGCTCCCGTGGGGGAATTCGCTTAGAGTTGCTAGAGTTTTTGGGCCCCCTCCTCCCTCCCCAGTGATCTTAGAGAGAGTAATATTTAAGAACACCATCTTGGTATTTTCCATTTAGCACATTTCTGTGTAGTTGCCGGGTTTGGGTTTTGCCCCCCGTATCCTCCGTTTACAAATAGAAATTCTTCTCTGATGCTTCCCACGCCAAACTCATAGACCGGCACAGGGGTCACAGGCCATTTCTGTTCACAGGCACAGTCAGGCCCCTGGACTGCAGGACCGCACAGTAGTTACGAGCGTGTGTCTGCAGTCTGAAGTCCTCTAGTTCAAATCTTTACCCTGCAACTTGCTAGAAGCTAATTCTGGGTAAACCACTTCAACTCTGTGTGTCTCAGTTTTTCCTATAAAAACGTGGATAATAATAAGACCTACCTCAAAGGGTATTCGAGAAAGTTAAATGTGTTAATATACATATAGAGTTTAGAATATGTCCTTTGTTGTTGTTAGTGCCGTGGAGTGGATTTCGACGCCTAGTGACTCTGTGGACAGCAGAGTGGAGCCCTGCTTGGTCTTTATGCACCATTCTCTCACCTTCCAACCCTATATCAGGCAACGTTCTGCTGCTCTTCACAGGGTTTTTCTTTTTAAAGGTATGCTTTTTTTTCTTTTGGTGAGGAAGATTGGCCCTGAGCTAACATCTTTTGCCAATATTCCTCTCTTCCCTCACCCCGAGAGCCCCAGCACATAGTTGTATATCCTAGTTGTAAGTACTTCTAGTTCTTCTGTGTGGGATGCTGCCACAGTGTGGCTTGATGAGCCGTGTGTATGTCCACGCCCAGGATCCAAACTGGCGAACTCCCGACCGCCAAAGCGGAGTGCAGGAACTTAATCACTGAGCAAGGGGCCAGCCCCTATTCATAGGGTTTTTATGGCCAATTTTATGAGAAGTGGGTGGCCACTTACTTCTTCCCAGTCTGTCCAGTCTGGAAGCTCTGATGAAACCTGACCACCATGGGTGACTCTGCTGGTATTTGAAATACCAGGGGCATGGCTTTCAGCATCACAGCCACACACAGCTGCCACAGTATTACAACCCGCAGACGAGTGTGATGTGATTCCCTGACCAGGAAATGAACGTGGGCCATGTGGTGAGAGCGCCGGATCATAACCACTAGACCACCAGAATTGGCTAGAATATGTCCTGGCTAACACTAGGAAAAAAAAATGTTAGCTAAATTATCATCATAAAGCAGTATTCCCCTAATTTCATTCAAGTGAAATTCATACTTTTTGCCATATCTACATACCCCTTATGCTGTTATTTACTTATATAAACACTTTTATTAAAGAGGAAATTTAATTACTCACAAGCCTAAATGGAAAACCAGTATCACTTACTGAAAAAAAGGAGCTAATAGTAAAAGATAGATATATAGATAGATAAATAATAGAAAGACAGATAGATAGATAGATAGATGGTAGATAATAGGTAGATAGATGGTAGATAGATGATTGATAGATAGATAATAGATAGATAGATGATAGATTGATAGATTAAAGTGACAATCAAACAATGTTTTTACATCTGGCCAGCCCCAGGCCCAAGTCTTTTTTTTTTTTTTTTGAGGAAGATTAGCCCTGAGATAACATCTGCCAATCCTCCTTGTTTTTGCTGAGGAAGCCTGGCCCTGAGCTAACATCCGTGCCCATCTTCCTCTATTTTATATGTGGGATGCTGCCACAGCATGGCTTGATAAGCAGTGTGTAGGTATAAGTGGTGCATGGGTCCTGCACCCGGGATCTGAACCGAGGAACCCTGGGCTGCTGAAGAGGAACATGCAAACTTAACCGCTCCGCCACCTGGCTGGCCCCATCCCAGGCCTACGTCTTGAAGCTGAGATCCGCTCTCTCTTTGCTTTGAGAGAGGTTATGAGGTGTAAGTTAGGGGTTAAATCCTTGAACTTGAGACTTGAACTGAGACTTCCTTCTTGAGGGGTCAGAAGAAAGTCTGAAACAGAGCTGTCTTTCATGCAATGGTTCCTTTCACTGCTGAGTCGATGTACCTCCTAAAAGCTCCTCACATACACCCAAGGGTGTGCACCCCACACTTTGGCTAAGATGGGGCTGCAGAATGTATTACCACCCAGTTCTGTGATGACCGCAAAAAACTCCAAGTAGTTTGATAGATATGATTCTTGAGGACTGTTTCTCCTCTCAAGCTCGTTCTCTTTATCCAGATCTTGCCCCTCCAAATTTTTTTAAAAAGCTATGCTTCCTTTATAAGTTCTTCAGATCTAGGTCTGGATTCATCCCTCCTCTGAAGTCTGGAGATTGATGTCTCATTGAGGAATTTGAAAATTTGCTCAAGGCTGCACCATGCTGAGCAGCCCACCCCTGACTCAAGGGAAAGACCAGACATCAGCATCTATTAGCAGAATAGGGTGAGCATGTAGCTTAGCTGCTGTAAAGTTTTGTTATTAAAAGACTGCAATCTGTCCTATAGCACGGTCAGTCAACACGCAATATGCCTGCAGTTTCCAATATTTAAGAATTAAACTCCAAATTAAGCTCTGCATCGTTATGCCCCACGTCCATCAGGCCACCAAGATGGGTGAAAGCACTGTGTGAAACAGCTGGGCCAGCTGTGCTAGCATTTCCAGGGATGTCTCATCTCCAGTCCTTTCCCTCCCACATCCGTTATCTCTTCCTGAAAACACAGGCTCTGAAATAGCTTTGCCCTTTATCGTAACTGAAGTTTGTTCTGTTCTTCCTTACTCTGAGGTCAAAGCCATCTTCCTAGAAACTCTGTTATTTTCTTGGTCCAAGGTTAAGGTTAGAGCGATACAAACCCAGAAACACAACTCTTATCTTTTCCCTGTTCAAGGCAATTGAAAGTTGTGCATAATTACTCAAATTTCTCATGCAAGCTTTGGATATTTTCCCCAAGCAAAGGAAATGAGATGAACCAAGTTTGGGAATTTCTGCAGGTCCAGGGACCCCACCACAAAATGCACTTCAAAGTCTGCTTACTGTACAGATGAGAAGAATGAAGCACAAAGAGGGAAATGATTTGCTCAAAGCAAATCCAGGGTCTTTGATTCCCAATCCTTTTACCCCAGACAACTCCAAGGCAGAGAAAGGCACATGATATTTACACCCCCCATAAAACTGCTTCATGATCCCTAGTGATTTAGGACACTGGCCGTTTATATCACCTTTTCTTAAGAGCTATCATGTTCTTGTAATCTCTTCCCAATTCAGTAGATTTCACTATACTTTAAGTAATAGCAAGAGTAATAGCAACAGTGAAATAAATTCACTATTAATGATAAAGCCTCAAATTCAGAAACGTTAGGAGGAATTAATCCAATGAGAGAAGCCACAGCGTCCTGATACAATTTCTAATCTATCGAGCACTGTATTCCTTGGGCAAGTCATTGCCAAGGGGTAGCGGTTTCAATAACTTAGTTTGAATCTAGATTCCATCACTTATTACCTGCATGACCTTGAGTAAGACTTAACTTACCCAAGCCCCAGTTTACTCGCCTGTCAAATGGAGACAGTAATGGCATCTACTTCCTAAAGCCGTTGTGAGGGTTAAATGTTATAATTAGCTCCATGCCTGACACACTGAAATCACTAAATAAATGTTGTCTGTAATTATCATGTGACCTATTTGAACAGCCTCAACCTTGGATCATCTACTGTAGAATTTAATGGCCTCTACATATATCAAGCAATTGGCTATGAAATTATAAAAATCTTGAACCTAATTCTTCTTCTCTCCTTTCCAGGCAGGCAAGCAAGAGAAACTATGCAGCCATAAAGGGGTCTCTTAGATGGATGGGGTTGGGATCTATTCTCCAAACTCTTGCCACCACAATCCCATCACAGAGGATCCTCTTCCTTAGAGGTGTCGTTCATAACCCAAAATCTGTAACCCCACTGTTTTCTTCCAATTAGAAGAGCTATTCATACATTCATTTAGGCAAATATTTATTGAGAACTCACCATATGCCGGGTCCTCTGCTGTGCACAAGGACATCAAGAGCAAACAAGATAAGCTCACGGCTCCTGCTTTCTAGAGGAAAGAGGCAGACAACCAACGAATAACAAAAACACACAGGGTCATTTCTAGAGCGGAGCCAGGAAGGCTATCAGGCACGGTGTTGGGATACAGCATGTAAGTGGCATGTGCTGGGGTGTGAGTTGAGTAGGTGGGCTATTTTGATAGGGTCGTCAGGGGAGCCCACGCTGAGGAGGTGACTTTTTTGCTGAGACACAAATAACTAGAAAGTACTGGCTTTGGAGATCTGGGGAGACCATGCTCCAGGCAAAGGCATAAGGGAGTCTCTGATAGAAGAAAGGGCTTGGCTTGTTTGAGAGACAGAAGCGGGGACTGGTGTTGGGAGGGGAGGCTGAGGCTGGAGAGCTGGACAGAGGCCTGAGGATGGAGAATCTCGTAGGCTGCCAAAAAGAGGACACTGAGGAGTCACTGTGAACCCAGGAATGGTGGCATCGGATCTACCCTTTGAAAGAATACATCGAGATGCTACTGAGTGAGGAGAACAATAGTATAGGGCAGCTTAGAATCTGGTCTTTTCTTTAAAGCCAAACAAATCAATGCATATTTTAATCCTTTCAAAAGAATGGATCACAAACTGCTTGCAACACACCTGGTAACTGTCCAAGACTTACCTTTGTCTCATTCTGGAGAATTCCTCTGATAAGGCATGAAGTGCCTCTGTCAAAATGTGAGCCTGTCTATCCCATAAGGGTTTGTGGGAGTCATTCTTTGGCTTGTAGATAGACTGTGTCTTCCAGCACCTGTGAATTGCACAATCCCACGAGTCAGTGGTGACAGCGTCCCAGAGTAGGCGGGGGAGCTTGGAGCCTGGGAACCGTCTTATTCCTGGGCAAACCCCCAACTTCAGAGATGATGGATAGCTAACTATACTCCATCTGTTCCATAAAAGAGCTAAGCCGCACCCTGTTTTATGACAGAACTGGAGTGTTTGAACACAATTTGGAACAGTCACACTAACAAGGTCAAGTAAAAATTGAGACAGCTAATCAGATAATTAACCAGATAACTCACATCTTCCCCAAGATTTTACGTCAAATATCTTGAACTGCTATTTTCCCCTTAAATTATAATGACTCATCTGCTCACCACATAATGTGAGTCCACATAAAAACATATTCCACATAAATATTATGAATCTGATTCTCTTAGAAAAACATATTTTATCATAAAATAGGTTAATAGGTTTTCCCTTGATTTTACCCCTTTAAAAATGTATACTATTTTTCTTTTTTATCTCAAGCATAACTGCTGTTTCTTTTGTCATTTTGTTGTTAATGTCCTCTTTTTTGTTTCTTTTTAATTCTAAGTCTAACCTATTCTCCACCCCACTTCATCTCAATTTTGCTTTCTTAATTCTCCCAATTGCTAAATAATTAGTCCATACGGCTTCACTATACCTACAAAGCCCAACAGAGAAGCAGCCATTGGCCTTTGGCACAGCTCAGCAAGCGAGCTCTCAACACTGAAGTTGAATTTTGGCCGCACGTCCTCATTTGCTGGTAAACATCTAAGAATTTAATTAGGTGACTACAATTTGAGAATCTTTACTTGAACAATTCATTTTGCACCTTAATTCCCAGATTCCAGAGGACCCTGACTTCTAAACATTACGCAGAGTTCATCAGAGCATGACGTATCGCCCAACGTCATCGCCTATTTTTTATTCTTGAAAACTTAATCTTAAAAAGTAAAATTCTGGGCCGGCCCCATGGCAGGGTAGTTAAGTTTGCACACTCCACTTCGGTGGCCCAGGGTTTCACTGGTTCAGATCCTGGGCGAGGACATGGCACCGCTCATCAGGCCATGCTGACGTGGCGACCCACATAGCACAACCAGAGGCGCTCACAGCTAGAATATACAACTGTGTACTGGGGGTCTTTGGGGAGAACAGGGAAAAAAGAGAAGATTAGCAAAGATGTTAGCTCAGGTGCCAAAGTTTGAAGGAAAAAAAGTAAAACAAAATAGGGGCTGGCTTGGTGGCACAGCGGTTAAGTTTGCGTGCTCCACTTTGGCCGTGTGGGGTGTGCCAGTTTGGATCCTGGACACAGACCTACACACTGCTTATCAAGCCATGCTGTGGTGGGTGTCCCACATATAAAATAGAGGAAGGTGAGCACAGATGTTAGCTCAGGGCCAATCTTCCTCAGCAAAAAGAGGAGGGTTGGCAGGGCATGTTAGCTCAGGGCTAATCTTCCTCAAAAAAGAAAAGAAAAGAAAAGAATAAAACTCAAGCACGTTTTCCTCTCCAGGGTTTATCTTCTTCCCTTCTCATGTGCTGCTCAGCTAATTCTCTGCCAGGGAGGTATTACCGTAACCAAGCCATTACACAGAGACATGCCGAAGACACTTGCAAATAAAGTGTTTATTTCTCTCCACAACAGAGCCAGCAATTTTCAGATTTTCTTTAAGTGCAGCCCCCAGCGAACCCTCACTACCTGTTTTAGTAACTTCCCACCGACTTTCACATTTTGGTAGATTCTGTGGCATTGTTTCGTACCGATCTTTAGGAGATGGGGAAAAAAGCAGCAAATGTCAAACCTCAGGATGTATTTAAGAGGCCTCCTGGTTAGTACCGATTCAGGGCCTGCAGAGTCCCTGAAGCACTTACACGCCGATGTACGCCTTTCAAGGTCAGAAGTACCGTAAAATCACTCAGGACATCTTGTTCTGTTCGAGTTCCTTTTCATTTTCCATCCTAATGTCAGTTGCTCAAACTTCTTGAGAAAGGCACCTTTTGATTTCCACCTGGAAGAGATTTTCTTGACAAAAGATTTGAAGTGTTCGTGTTTTCTTTCTTTTCCTCATCTTCTCTCTTTTTTTTAATCTGAAACTTAATACTTTCCATCTCAGATACACCAGATATAACAATTTGCCCCATCTCCTTCTTCGTTTAGAATGAGTGGATCTGCCTGTGTCGGCCTGGTTTTGGTGAGTGAGGAAATATAATTAGTCTCAGATCAGCTCAACACGTCAGTCAACGTGGTCAGCGGGCCAAACATTCTAATTTCGAGTTTGTTTCTGAGACTCGAACTGCTGAAACCATAGAGCTTTGGCTACACCTGTTTGGGGATTTGGAGGGAAGGCGGGGAGGAAGGAAGGGCTGAGGATTGGAGATTTGTCCCCTTTGGTCCCAGGGGAAGGTGCAGTGTACCTGTTTCTGTGGATTAAATAACTCTAAGGGTAAAAGGTACTGTAGACTGTGATTTCTAAAAGAGGAAAAGAAACAAATATTAGAAACAAAGAAATACAGCAGATAGAATACACGCTTCGAAATCAATAAGACCGAAGTTCAAATTCCGCCTTTCTCAAGGACCATGTGACCTTGGGCTGGTGGTTTACCTTCTCTGAATCTTATTTTCCTCAACAATAAAATGAAGATAAGGGGCCTGCCTGGTGGCACAGTGGTTAAGTATGCACGTTCCGCTTCAGCGGCCTGGGGTTCACTGGTTCGGATCCTGGATATGGACATGGCACCACTTGTCAAGCCATGGGGTGGTAGGCGTCCCACATATAAAGAAGAGGAAGATAGGCACGGATGTTAGCTCAGGGCCAGTCTTCCTCAGCCAAAAAGAAAAAGAAAAAGAGGAGGATTGGCAGCAGATATTAGCTCAGGGCTAATCTTCCTTAAAGTAAAATAAAATAAAATAAAATGAAGATTAAAAAGTATCTACACTATTGGTTTGCCAGGAAAAATAAAACATTTGGTAACGCTATTCTCAGGATGTGGGAAATTCTCAGTAAATGTTATTCTCTGCCCACTGTCAAAGTCAAACGAAGGCTTGCATATTTATATGTGTAGAATGCATCAACCAGATGCCACAGAAACAAGACGGTAAAAAGAAAACCTATGCCACTTAAAGAAGAACGGACAAGCGTTTGCGGAAAGCAACGTTCTGTTCAGAGGCTGCCCCTTCTCTTTTTATCATTCCTTAGCTGCTTGGCAACTTTAATTCAGTCATCCCCAAAAGCACAATGCCACCTTCAACCACCAACTTTCAGGTTTTTTAAAAAGGAACATTCTATTAGGAGAAGATTCGCCTTTGTGGCAATGCCTTTTGAGGGAAGAAAAGTGTATCTTTCAAGAGACACCCCAGCCAACATGCCAACACAAAGTACATCTCCCATTCAGCACTTGGAGTTGAGAATGTCATATTTAAATCAGTTTTGAGAACTTTCCTTGAAGAGAAAAAAGGGGAGGAAGATCACTAGTTGAATACCCGGGGAGGCCACAGGGAGTTGTTGCCGTAGAGATGTCGTGCTGGCAAATGGTGTTGGGGAGCAGATTGGTGCCTGTTAATTTTTTTTGTTTGTAATTTATGTGTGCTGGCTCGTTCTCTGTGCCAGATTTTCCTGTTTACCTGCCATTCTGCATGATGTGAGTGAGGAATGACAACGCCAGGTTTCAGCCGTTTCCTGCATCTGTAAACATTGTCAAGGGTCAGAAGGACGACAGAGAGCACACAGAGAAGTTTCCAACTTGGTTTTTGCCTGAAATTGGCAAAGAGTTGGGAAAAATTGTGTGGGAATTTCTATGAGTAGAGAAGAGCCTTGCAAAATTCCCTGCAGTAATTCAGAAATAGTTCTGAGGTCCATTTTGGTCTTATAAATTCTGGTTTAGTAGAACCTTTTTAATGACTAATTATTATTCTTTGGTGAGTGCCAAAAATGAGATGGAATTCTTTCTGTCTTATCCTTTCACCCCGTGGCAAACACGATCCGTGAAATTAAATTGTCTTTGTTGCCTAAACTGCTAAGTAATTGTCCTTCTGACAGTGCCGGCGTGCTGGGTGGGACGGTGGATATTAATGCTGTTTCTTGAGCCCTCTTCACACTTCCCTAGTGTTAGGCTACAGGAAAACGTCAGTCCCTCTGACAATTAAACAGAAAACGCTCCATATTCTCAAGAAAGGAGCAAGGAAATTAATAGTTTATAGACACCATCCTTTAGTCTCCGTGAGCTGTGGACTAAGAAAGGCAAGACTTCGAGATGGGCTCCAGTGGATGTCAACTAATAAATACTCATTTCCATAAAATTTAAATGAACTCAGTAAAATCTACCTCTTGCTGTGCGAGAACCCCATCTCATTACTCAAAATAGCAGCAATGTAATTATTGGAAACCACACCCTCCATACCGGGGTGGCTGGTAGTAGAGTCGTAGATAATTTCCACGCACGTGGCCACCGAGGTGGGGGAAATAAGTAGCTAGACGTCTTGAAGTTCTTTCTGCTCTAGGCCATGTCCCCTTCCAACCACACGTACCTTATAAAATAATTATTTTCAAATGCAGGGCTGCATTTTGATTAGCCAAAAGACCTAGCAAAGATTTCTTTTTCTTTCAGTACGCATGGGCAGCAGCCCAAATACATACTTCAATACTTTGAAACTGCATGTGCAGCATCCGAAAAAATTTCAAAACTGTAGACACCCACAGAGATGGACCGATTTACCACCCCAGCTGAGTTTGCATCCTCTGCATTTTAAATGACCTGTAAGCAATGATGAGGTCTTGTTGAGACTTACTTGCTTGATTAGTGAAGCCATTTTTCAGTAGACAAATATTTCCTTTAAAACCCATCTCTTAGTTTTAAAAAGCGTTCATTTGATTTTAGGCAAAATTGGAAGCTGTTCCACGTTTTCATCTTCAGCAGCAAAACTGGAAAATGGTTTAAACGAATACTGGGATAAACTGTGCTTTTCTAGGAAGATTGAGTTGTATCTCAGACAGCTATTACAGAAAGTATTCAGTCGATTAACATTTCCTCAGTCCATTGAGTATGCTCAAACTCCCACACCATTTTGAAATCCAGAGTCTCTTGAAACTTTTGTGAGCTTCCCAGAGCCTTTATTTTTCTTTGTCACTTCTGGGCGTGATAGGGAAGCAATATGGCGCCATGACGAAGAACATAGATACTAGATACTAGAAAAAGACTGCTTAGAATTAACTATTGTGTGAACTTGGACAAGGTAAGTAACCTCCTTGTCCCTCAGTTTCCCCATCTGTGAAGTGGGGGGAAATCTTAGGTCCTACTTTATGAGGTTATTGTGGGATTTTGTTTAATTTTAATTTTAGTTAACTTATTTGTTAAACTTTTCAACACCTCAAACAGGGCTTGCCACATAGTAAGTGCTCAATAAATGTCACCTGTTATCATTTTTTGCTTCTCACTCTTTTCTTTGTAGTGATCTCTTTATCATATCCTAGAATTGTCCCAAGGTGAGAACAGCCCTTTCTCCTTGATTATTGACCACCCCAACCCCTGCATGTTATTGACCACCCCAACCCCTGTATATTATAACTCAAACAACACAGTCTCGTAGTAAGCTTTTAATCAAGGGCGGAGGTGATTAGAGCAAATACTTTAACATTCAGCTTTAGAGTTTCCTGTAATCGTAATATATATACTGTACCATAACTTCATACTACTTGTAGCATATATAATACTATAGGGTAATTGACAAGTCCCTCTAGCCTAGTCTGTTGCTTGTTTCTCTTCCTCACCATCTCACTGCCCCATAGAAAAACAAAGCAAAAAATGTCCCTTGTAATTAGGCAGACCTATAAAATTCTGTGCCCCAAACCTAAACTTAGCCTTCAACTGATATTACACCACAAATCTGTGTTAATGAACTTCTTAAAATGCTGGTAATGCCTCCTGGATCTTATTCTTTTCTGCCCCCATCAATCTAGATAAGAGGAAGGGAGTAGACAGAGCTGTGCGAATTATGCTCGACTCCAATAGAAGGCCACAGTCTGTTCCAGTTTTAAATACCTAAGTGTTTTTTCTTTCTTTCCTGGTTCAGCGGTCATTCAGCTTGCTGGCTATAGGAGTACCTGCACTGGGGCATTCTGAGCTATCCCAGACAGAAGAGAGTGACTGGACATGTGGCTCCTTCACGAATTTCAGCCAACTGCAGATTCTCTCCATTCCTTGCTTCCATCCTTTCAGCTCTGGTTTTAAGTTGGCCACAAGAGGATGCCTTGAAGATTTCCCCTTGACCATGGTTTGATCTCAGGATCTGGCTCCTCATTGGGCATCACACATGTTCAGTATAAAAATGTGTTTGGCTGCAAGTAACAGAGGCCCCAGCCCTCATGGGTATCAAACAACAGGAGCTGCTTTTTCTCACCTAGTAACAGGCAGCCACTCCAGAGGTTCTGGTGCTCGACCATTTTAAGGTCTCTCTGGCTCTCATGGCCTTCCCCTCATGCTTGTCACCACAAGCAAAGCGCCACCCTTGCTCTGTGCACATCACAACTGCGTGCGTGGCAAGAAGGGGCACACCAAGCTCATCTGCTCTTCTTGCCAGAAAAGCAAATCTTTTCTTGGACCATCCCTCCCTGCTTGGAAGAATTCCCTTAGCAACTTTTTTGTCAGAAATGTGTACTTGGCCACACCTAGATGAAAGTCAGGCTGAGAAAATGAGTATTTTGCTCTTCCAGTCCCCAACTCTCGAGGAAGCCAGAGCAAGGCCGATGGGAGTGGTGGGGGTGGTAATGACTCTAGAATTAGCTACCCAATAAGATCAGCCACACCAGAGAGAGAAGTCTGAGATTTACAGACTTGAAGTGACTGATTTCTTGCTGCTGAATCTCTCTGCTTATCAGCTACACAATGCCAAGAGTCTGCATGAAACCTTGGGGAGAAAAAAATCAGTTAAATATTTAGATGATTTGCCGACGTGGGGAACTTGCCGTTGGCAGCAAAGATTTATTAAGCAGGCTACAAAACAAGATGTCATTAAACAGTTTGAAAGCATCCCTCGTAATTAAGAAAGGGGAAGGGTTCTAATTTGGGTGATGAAATCTGTGGCTCAGGGGAGCATTCGTTTATTAATATCTACTGTGTGCCTACTATGTGTCAGGTCCTGCACAGGCTGACCCCATGCAACAGAAGAAAAAGGTCTCCCTATGCAAACGTACTGGTAGTAATAGCTGTCATTTATCGGATACTGGTGCCATACAAAGCAATGTGCTAAGCTTTTTACATAACAACGGTTCATCCTCACAGCAACCCTAAGAAGTAGGTATTATTGCCCTCAACTCATACGTGGAACGAGCATCCAACTCGGTTTGTCTGGAACTAAAGGGTTCCTCAGGCCACAGGACTTTCAGTGCTAACCCAGAGAAGTCGCAGGCACACCTACTAAGACGTGAGGAAAGTGAGGCTGAGGATGGTGCGATGACCTCTTCATGGTAGCACAATTAGCACCTGGATTTTCTACAATCCAGTCCAAGACTGTCTGGGGCCGTACCCTGCCCCTCCCAGGCTGCAGCCTGATCCCTAAACCTCTTCTTGAGTCCAGAACTCTGTCCGACTTCCTCTGCTCGCCTCTTCCATCCTTTCCTCACTTCTCCCTCCAGGTCCAGACACAAAAGAGCTGACCCTCTCCCTTTTTGAGCAGAGCTATCAAGACGAACCTCTACCCTCAGCGGATGAACTTGGGTGGTCTTTTAGAGGCCAGCACCATTGAGTAAGAGCAGCTCTGTTTTGACCCCACAACACAAAGAGTTGTGTGCTCCCCACGGGCCCCTCCTCCCGGCCATTAGTATTTAATTGCCTGCAGGCTGTTCCTCAGCCCTCGCTGCACATTAGTGTCACCTGGGGAGCTTTTACAACATCCTGAAGCCAGGCCCGTTGAAAGCAGAATCTCTAACACCAGGCGTGGATATGGGAATTTTTTTACTTTTTCAAAAGTTGAGTTTATCTTATCTGCAGTACAGTGCATAAATATTAAGTATAAAGTTAATGGATTCTACCCTTGTAACCACCCCCAAGATCAAAATATGGACCATTTCCAGCCCCCCAGGAGACTCCCTTATGGGCAGAGATATATTTTTTAAACCCTCATAGAGGACTCCAATGTGCAATCAGATTGGAGCACTGCTGGTTTAGGGCCCAGATCCTTGGTGGCCAGAGATGGCAGTGGCTACATGTCCCCTGTCTCAGTGGACAGAGAAGGAAAAAGAAAATAATCCTTAATAGTGTGTCCCATCATACCTATTTGCACATATGCTTCTCCCATGACATGCTGAGCGCCTAGAAGGCAGAAGCTGCATCTTGCCAAGAGCCTAGCAAAGTGTCTGGTCCTTCATAAATATGCATCAGATGGGGAAAAGAAAGAATGAAGAGACCCCTGTCTTGGGGAGTCATGCTAGTCTCCCTTTAGAAGGCTGCATGAGGTTCTCTGGGAAGACAGACGGACACAGCTTCAATTCCTTTTGCAGTTTCTGCCTTTTTTCTTGGCGCTAAGAAGGGCAAGTTGGGGAAAATGTTGATTCCAGGTCTCGCTCTCTCACAGAGTTCACACTCAGTCTGTGCATAGGTGACACTAGTGACTTGCAGTGTAGTTCTGCAGTGTGGAAAGCTGATGTCAACTGCTAAATGGGGAAAAACAGGGCTTTCAGTGGTGATGTGTGTGTGTGCACATGCAGCCGGAAAATAAGCTGAGGACTCGGCAAATTGATGTTGTACCAGCAAAAGGCCAGCGACACTTAGGAATGATCCATGTCGAATGCACAGCTAGCTGCCCTGGGTCACCAGGGGAGGTCTTTCTTTTTTTTTTTAATGTATAGAATGTACGAGTTTGAAAAATATGTATTTTGCCTGGAGGGCAGTTAAAAAGACTTTATTGTGTCAGCATCCCCAGATCATTTATATATTTTTCTGCCCACATATTTTATTCATAATGTCTATTTTATTCTCCTTTCTTTTGTCAAGTTGGTGTTGGACATTACCGCGTTTCTCTTAGAAAACAACCCATTATCAGACTGAGACCACGTGACTGTGGTTAAATTCAAGAGCATTGTTGGGCAGGTTTGAAAATCAGGAACATGTTTAAGCAGCTGAGAGGGCTTCAGGGTTTCGGCTTGAAGTTCATTATTGTGTCGTTCCTGAAGCCTTACACTGGGGAGGGGTGGATAGGAGAGAGCGTGGTTGTAACAATGACAGAGAACTCAGGGGGCAAGAGACTGAATGCCATTACAGCTCGTGTGAAGTGAGGTCCTAGGCTCACTCACTGACGAGAGAGACAAAGCAGAACACTCACATCACACCGCCCCACAAAGTGGCTAATGGAGCAAAATACAAATTACTTGCTTCTCATGAATTTTCTGGGCAGCTCAGGAGGTCTTGGGAAATGACTGCTCTGAGATGAGGGCTCAAAACCCTATACTTATTCAAAGAATCATCATTCTGTTGCTGTTAGGCTACTTCAAGAAGGGTTTCAACTTCTTGTTGGGTTCTGGACTCCAGATGTGAGAATCAAAGGATATTAGCTCTCCCTGCTGCCCACCCCACTCCCATCCCAGAACAGGCATGCAAAGCTCTTTATCGAAAGCACATAGAAGAAAGCTTTAATCAAAGAGGAATGAGAAGGGAAGGGAAAGGAATGAGAGAGAAGGAAGGAGAAAGAAGAAAGAAAGAAAAAGAAAGGGAAGGAAGGAAGAAAGGAGACAGGGAGGCAAGGAAAAAACCATTGCACATTAGAAAAATAGTAAGAGGGCAGCTTTTAGTTCATGAGAAGGTAGTTTACAAATAAGAAAACAATTTGTTCTCCAAGGCAAGTAGCATGGTATATATTTCTAGTATATTTCACATACATCTCTCACTGGCATGCTACCAATAGAGTAATATCACCAGATTAGTATCGCTTGCTCCTCAACAGTGTCTGTCTGGCCCTTGCAAGGCAAGGTCAGCCCCATTCCTATGTGGGATCTCAGTGCACGAACCTTTCTGTCATTCAAAGTCATTCTAGAACGGAAAGAATATGAACCCTCTTCCCTTGGATTCCTCTTTCCATCTGGAGGAAAGTTTTGATCATTATAAGGGAGGTTGTAGACTTTCCTTTAGCATGTTCTATGAAGCAGTAGTCCCCAAACTCAGGGGACAAAAGCAGGGAGAATTCATAATCAAGCAAGTTTGGAAAATGCTATTGACTCTCTCTCATTGTTAGTCATTCCCAATGGACACGAGCAAATTAATAGCTCTGGGAGGTCCTGAAGTAAAGAAACCCACTAAGAAATGTTGTTTAACTCAGCATCCCCCAACTGTATTTGACCACAGAATTTTTTTCTCCACCTAGAATCCTTTAAAACAAGTGTTCTGAAGAACATATTTTGAAACAAGCCAAGTGCTCAGGAGACACAAGACCTGAGTAAAGACTAAACTTACAAGTCAGCTAGTCCAACTTTTCATTTTATTGACAGGAAATGGATTAACAGAAGTCACATGGTCTGTGGAGGGTCACAGAAGCAAAATTAGAACCACACGATCCAAGACAAATGAACTCATCTCTCGGGGCCTCAGTTTCCCTGTCATTATTGGACGAAATCAGAGGTTCTCAACTGGTAGGCTATGAAGTAGTCTCAGATGTGTCATCAAATTCTGATTCATGTGTATACAGGTATCCATTGATTTAAAATAACACATGTGTATTATTTCACATTTTCTGTGCATCAGGAGTCCAGCCATAGGTTAGCTGGGTCACAAGGTTGCAATCCAGATGTTGGCCAGGGCTGCACTTTCATCAGAGGCTTGACTGGGGAAAGAGTTGCTTCCAAGCTCCCTCAGGTTGTTGGCAGAATTTATTTCCCTGCAGCTCTAAGACTAAGGGCTTTTAGTTTCTTGTTGGTTGTTGACTGGTGGCTACCCTTAGCTCCTAGGGGCCACCCACAGTTCCTCGCAATGTGAGGTTCCCCAACCTGACCACTTACTTCATCCAAGCCAGGAAGGGATAAAGTCTCTTGAAAGATGGAAGTCACAAAGCTATGCATCTTAATCATTGAAGTGACATCTCAACACCGTTGGCATTTTCTGTTGGTCAAAAGCAAGTCACAGGTCCTACCCACGCTTAAAGGAAGGGAACCACACAAGGGCATGGACACCAGGAGGTGGGGATCATGGGGACCATCTTAAGAGTCTATCTGCCACAGTGTGCAAATTTTATTTTCGCTGCAAATAAGTATACCATTACAGAGATATCTGGTCAGGTGGAACATTATGTTGAGATGATCATCTGAAATGCTGTAAAGCAAGACATATCTTGCAACAAGCTAAGAGTGAGAGTTATAGCACAGAGCAGAATTGCGTCTCACAAGGTGTAAACTTCTAAAAGCAGCTCGTAAGAGGAAAATTGCCCATACACAAATTTACCATTAAAAACTCCTTAAGCCATCCATAAAGTACAGTGTACTTGTTTTGGTGTATTGCTGTATTGTGCATTACCTTGAACTGTAATTCTTATGCAAGTTGAAGTTTAAAAATCATTCAGCCAGATTGGAAGAATGTCTATACTCAGAATCTGGGCATTCAA
Source organism: Equus asinus (assembly GCF_041296235.1). Lineage (NCBI taxonomy): Eukaryota > Metazoa > Chordata > Mammalia > Perissodactyla > Equidae > Equus > Equus asinus. The sequence continues at coordinate 41,979,974 of NC_091804.1, forward strand.
ATCATCCTGCCTTAATACAATTTCCTAACAGTAAAGAGAATATGGATGAAAGATATTAAAGTATTTCTTCTGGCCTCCAAAGATTATTCCATTTTGTTTATAAGTAAGCTTCAGAAAATTTATAACATTCTAGTAGATTTGTTTTGTTGGTGAAGGTTAAATGAGATATTAATACATGAAATAAATCACCCCTAGGCCTGGCACATAGTAGGCACTCATTGAATGTTTGCGCACTTTAAATGTGTGTCTTGACTGATCAGATACTCAGATTCGCATACACAGTCTCTTAAAGAGATCTAGAGAACTTGCCATGTGTGTCCTGCTTGTCCAAGTTGTCACTTCCTCTTGTAGGTCCCCGGCAACTCCCATCCTCATGGGCCTTGGGCTCATCTTCATAGGGTGAAGGTTCGACACTCAATGCTTTAGTTGGATGAGTCCTATATAGGCATCTTACCAGGAATGATGCAAGTCCACTCAAATGACGAGCCTACAGTAAAAAAATATAGTATCTTTGGGGACAATGCAATAAGTATGTCTCATGAGTATCTAAGAGAGTAAGGTCAGGGCACTAGACATTCCTACTTAGACAACGAGACTGCTGGAAGGCACTCTAGCACGTAATGCAATCACCACAAACTCTCTTACAAATACTGGGAAATATGGATACGCTATAATGGTGGCTGCCTCGTACTAATCGCCAATTTGCTCGGTTTGGGCTAAGTTGGCCATTGGCATATGTGGCTTTTGATGGTATGTCACACACCCAAAGTGTTGCAAAACCCTGGATTGCAGCGAATGTTCCCTTTTCCTTCTGGCCCTAAAAGAATTAGGGTTCTAAGTCTGGTGTCAAAAATTCAAAAGCCACAAGAGCCAGGCCCGTATGTAAATGAGCAGAGCAGGCAGAAGACGAGAGAGTGAAATGGAGTGGGATGGAGCGGCCAGCAATCGCTCCATCTCTGTAAAGGAATTCAAATCTGGATACTTCTCCAAGCACCGTGCGGATGAAACATAACAGGCCTGCAGCTGGATTCCACCAATGAGCGTATTGTTCCACATTCTTAAGGGCCTGCAGGTGGCAAAGTCTGTTTATATTGTCCCCCAAACCCTAGGTTTTTAAAAAGGAAAATATTGCTACCCTGTATGGAAACAAGAGAGTAGATTTTATGTTGGTCTCAACACATTGAATCATTTCAGATTTTGGCTAATATAATGCTCACTCTAGAACTTGTAGCCACAAACCTCCAGGCAGGGTTAGGAGGAGGTTAGGTTTTCTTTCCATTATTTTTCCGTGAAGGACTATCTCTCAGTAACTCTCACTACTGTTATCCCATCTGGTTATGAGTGAAATACAGATTTGGAATATCATTTTTATCTGCACATATTTAAAATGTAATGTCCAAATATTATGCTGTTTGAAAAGAGACACCTGTCCAAAAAATTCCCAGGAAGGTTTTAGAGAGTGCACTTAAGCTCAGATTTAGACACAAGTAAAGCTCATTTTTCATTTAGCAGAAACCTTCAGACTAGCCAAGACTTGGAATACATGCTGAACGTTTTGCAAATACAGCAATGCCTCATTTGTCTGACGCGGACGGTTCCGTGTAAATGCATTTTCCACATAACTGAAGCTTATCCCTTTGCACATCAAATCATATATTTATTTTAACCATTTTCCATAGGAATATTTCTGAGAGTGCATTACACATCTCCCTACCTCCTCAAATAGAATATGAGAAACATAATTTAATCTTTGCTTTCTGACTCAGGGTCGTGGTCATGAATACCAAGTATTGGACTGCTCTGGGCTCAAATACAGGGAAGCCTCTGCATTAATGGGGCTGTTTGACTTCGCTTTGCTGCAACTGGGGTTTGTCATGCTTTTGAGATTGCGCCCGCCAGCTTTCCATCTCATCCTGTAGTGTTCTCATCATAGCTATGTGTCTTTTTGTTCCCTACCCATTTAAAGTTGTCTCTTCTATGGAATAGAAAGGCAAAATGAAGAAAGTACCTTATTTGGATGACCAGAAATCCTGGATTACTTTCCTGTTTTTAATACATCCTTTTTCTTCGTTAACCTGAACAAGTTACTTGACCCCTGTTGGCCTCTGTTCCACCATCTAAAAGTGAGAGGATCAAACATAATATTGTCTAAAATCTACTAAATTGCTTCCAATTTGCATAGTGTTATACTTGTCTTTTACTCCCATATGAGATGAACAAACACATTAAAATTGTGCATAAACATAGAGACCATAAGTCCTAAGTGAGGACTTCAACATCCCTGCCGGAAGCAAAGCGCATGGGCTGTGTGGTACCTTATTTGTTTATCAGTTCTCAGTTTTATTGTATATGATAGAGGCTGTCAGAAAAGTGACCGCTTAGTAACTGGAATATCATGTTGTTTCAGTTATCTATGGCTGTGTAACAAATCAGCCCAAACTTAGCAGCTTAAAGCAACAATGGCTTGTTATTTCTCATGATTCTGTGACTCAGGAATTCAAGCAAGCTTCTGCAAAGCAGTTATGCTCAACGGGGTAAAACCTGGGGGAGCTCCATGGACAGTATTCAGCTGCAACTGGGCTGGAGTGGGAGGTCGAAGTCCTTACCCACATGTCTGATGCCTCAATGCTCCTCCACCTGAGTTCTCTCCTACCACCTGCTCTCATCATTCTACAATCTAGTCCTAGCTTTTTTAAGGCATGGTGGCTGCCTTCTCCCAGAGAAAGCAAAAGTTGCTAAGCCTTTTAACAGGTAGGCCAAGAATTGGCACAACATCAATTCTGCCACATTTTGTTGGTCAAAACAAGCTACAATTCAAGGAGATTTAAGAAAAGGGGAAATAGACTCAACCTCTTGATGGTCATAACTGCATGCATGTACAGGAGAGGAAGGAATTAATGGTGACTGTGTTTGGAAACTCTCTACTACACCTTTAAATACATCTTCACATTATATCTTAGAAGCCTAAAGGTTTTCTTTCAATGTCAAAAGTATTAATTTGTTTTGAGGTACCTAATCATTCTCTTAAGTCGTATAGGTTCGGCGGATAGCACTTTTCCTCTGGGAAAGGAATAAAAAGCAAATCCACACTTTTAATTGGGTACTTCTCTGAATTGCATTCCGTCTATACTTTTCTCTTGTAAACATACAGCAAAGGTTCCAAATTTTGATTCAGTATTTGATGAATCAAAGTTAAATCATGTGAAAGGAAATATTACCTCTTTCTGAACTTTCTGTATAGCTGTGCTTGCTCTTGGTTATTGTCAAAATTCTATGAAAGTGTTTGCCCAACAAATCAAATTACCCAACTGCATGTTCTATTTGCAATAGACTCCTTTCTCCTCTTGGTTTTTGTGGATTTCCTTTTGCCTGTCCTGATGTTCATTCATTTGTTTATTTATGCAGATTTGCTCAGCATATTTTATCTGCCAGGCTAAGATAGGCAATGAACAAGGCAGACATGGCCCTGCTCTCATAGAGTTGACCTTCTAGCATGGAAAATGGATAATAAAGAAATAACTAATCAATGGCAATTGCAATGTATGCTAAAAGGAAAAGTGTAAAGAGTTAGGTCCCTATGATACATAAAGACTTAACTTAGTATGGGAGTTTGTCAGAGGCCTCCCAAAGGAAGCGATGTTCAAGCCGAACTCTGGAGATGCGTGGGTATCCACTAGGTGAAAGAATCATGGAGGAAGGAGGAGAGGAGGGCGTGCCAGGCAGAGGGAACAGTAAGTCCAAAGACCCTTTGGAAGAGAATGCAATATGGTGGGTTCAAGGAACTGAGAAAAGTCCAGTGTGGCTGGAATGACAAGAGCAAGGGTGAAGATGTGTGTGATATTGAAACTAAAATAGTCACTGAAGAGCTGTGAAACTTTAGGCATAATATTCAAACTTTTTGAGCCTTAGAGTGAAGAAGACAAAAGAAGATGGTGACTCCTCTTTCCAACAACCCCCGGCCACAAAGAGGCACATATAGGGATCGCACCTGCCATCTGGCTAATCGTTGTTGTTGTTGAGGATTTAAATGTCTCAGTAGTATCTTTGAAGTGCCAGACACTGGGTTACAAGCTGGCAGTAGAGACATGAATAACAACAGTGTACAATAAAGATGAAATAATTGAGAAAAACAGACAGCGCCCTCCAGGAACCCTCAGCCTATTTGGTGGGGGGTGGAGGGGTGTGGGAGGATGAAGGGTTTCCCTGAAGTACAATCGGAGCTATGTTGAAATACTTTGGGGGGTACAGTCAGGTTAGACTAAGATCTTTAGCAGACCCAAGGACTGAGATGTTACTATGCTCTTCTTTCCATCCAAATGCATTTCAAAGTAGTATTTTATGTTTAAAATGACAAGAAAAGGACATACACTGAAAATAAGAAATTATTTTTAGATTTTTTGATTATGCAACTTTGGCTAAGATGATCAAAGCTGAACTTTACTCATTTTGTTATATATTTACATATACAATCGGCCTTCTGTATCCATGGGTTCCGCATGCTCAGATTCAACCAATAGTGGACAGTGTACCACTGAGTTTACGATCAGTCGTTGGTTGAATCCCCAGATGCAGAACCCACAGACACAGAGGCTCAATGAAGGGACTTGAGTATCCATGGATTTTGGTATCCACGGGGGTCCTGACACCTGAAACCTCGAGGATAGGGACGCCTGTACATTCCTTTTGGTGTCCTCACTTTGTCAGTCATCTAAGCACTTGTTCACTCTACCTTTTGGGTAATTTCACAGTGACTACAGTGTAGGGTGTGACAGAAGAAGTAGGTTCATTTTATAGGGGTGTAGGGTGGGGGAGCAGAACAGGAGAGGAGGAGCAAATTAAGCTATGCCTTAAAAAGTGACACACTAGTTAGGAAACAGATTCTCGTTGCTTTTTTTTTTTGAGTCTTAAATAAAAGAGTTTACTTCTTTCTCACCTTAACTATACAAATATAAGCAGTCCCAGGACCAATATCATGGATTGACAGTGTCCGGGTCCCTGGCTTCTTCTGTTATGGCTCTGCCACCCTCAACACATGGTTTCCATTCCATGGTTTAAAATGGCTTCTCAGCTCCCACCATTGTCTGCATCTAGTCTGCAGAAAGGAAGGACAGAGGTAAAAAGAAAGCATGCTCGTTCTTTCTCAGGGTGCCACTCACTTTTGCTCACATCCTATTAGCCAGACCTAGTCACATGGTTATACCTACCTGCAAGGAAGGCTGGGTCCTGTAGTCTTTAGCTGGGTGGCCACATACCCAGCTACAACTCAAGGGGTCCTATTACTAAAGGAAGAAGGGAAGAATGTATATTGAAGAGCGACCAGCAGCTGCCACCACAGATGGCAGGTGGGCATGCACAGAATGGGCAGCCAAAGACAGGAGCTTATGAAAATCACGCATGAAGTTTTACAATGTCCATTTATAGAGGAAGAACATAGAAACACAGAGAGGTTAGGGTAACTAAAGTGGCATACCAAAGTGGGTGGTGGCAGTGGTCTCACCTTGGGACAGGCAATAAAGAAGTGCATTGTCTGTATAAGAATAACAAAACCCATGAAAAGCTCTTACACTTTTCATTAACACCATCTACAAGTGATTCTAATGAGGTCAGGGGTCAAACACTCCTTCCTGCTAGAGTAGACCATTCCCACTGCTCCCCAGTCCCCATGCCATTGACAAGACAGAAAGTGCTGGAAGAGAAGTCTAAGATATCTTGAGCCTGAATGAACAGTGGGGAAGGAGAAGGGCAGTGGGGCAGACCTCTTTCCTCACACACACACACACGCACACACACACACACACTCACGCTTCTCTTCTTAGTCCCGCTGGCTCCATTGCCATGGGTTAATAAACCCTGTCTTTGAACTCAGCATGTTCTGGAATTTAAGGTCTTGTTTAGACCTTTGTTCAAATCCAGGCTCTGTCACTTCCTAGGTCTGTGACTTTGCACAAGTCAATGAGTTTACAGTCTCTCTAGACCGGCGATTCTCAAACTTAAATCCGTGTGAATCAGAATGACCTGGCGGCTTGTTAAAACATAGGCTTGTGGGACTGCTGAGTCAACAGGTCTGGGGGGTGCTGGAGAATTAGAATTTCTAACCAATTCCCAAACGATGTTGATGCTGTTGGCCCAGAGACCACCCTTTGAGACCACTGGTCTAAGAAAACAGAACTGTGTTTCACCTTTCATTTTTGTAACCACAATGGTCATAAAAGAACCTAATGTAACGGGAGGCTGTGGGAGTTTTAACTGTTTTTGAAAACAGAAAATACACAGTAATAACAAATTACATTATCTACTGATTTACAATTTTCAATTCTCTTTCACAAAGCCCAGGCATTATTACTAACAACAGTTTTATTAGTAATATAATAATATTATAATAAACTAATAATAAACAGATAGTTTTCATCAGCTTCACTAGATTTTAAGCCCAATGAGACAAAGGACCATTATAAATACACCACCACCTTAATACACTGCCTCTCCCATATGATTGCTCAATAAATATTTGTTGAACACATGAATTTTTTGAATTCTTACTATGTCCTTGGCATTATGCTATGCACTTTATGGGCATTATTTCCATTAATCCTTAAGATAACCATGAAGTAGACCCTATCATTAATCCCACATTACAAATGGGGAAATGGAGGCTCGTAGAGAGTACGTATCTTGCCAGGGGTCAACTATCAAGAGGTGGGCAAGCCAGGACTTGACCCCAGTTCTTCTTGACCCCGAGGCCTGTTCTTAATCATGACTCTCTGTTGCAGGGGTCAACAAACTATGGCCTGCCTACTCCTGCTTACCACTTTCTTGTAAGACCTGTGCATTAATAAAGGTTTTACATTTTTTTAAGTCATTGGGGAAAAAAAAGGGATCCAAATAAAAAATATTTCATGACACATGAAAATTGAAATTCAAATTTCCATGTCCCTCAGTAAAATTTTGTTGGAACCCAGCCCCACCCATTTAGTTACAGATTACCCAGGGCTGCTTTGTGCTGTAATTACAGAGTTGAGTAGTTTCAAGAGAGCCCATATGGCTCACAAAACCAAAGCTACTACTATCTGCCCTTTACAGAAAAAGTTTGCCCATCCCTGCCCTTTTGGCTCATATCATCCCTTTCATAATGTTAGATTCAAGGAGAAATTGCTTCAGGTGAAAGTCATCCCAATTAATCATTTCTCGTATTTTTTGTAAATGACACCATTTCAGTGAGCTGCCTGCAATCCCGCACTAAAGCTCCAGTGTGCTGGCTTAATGCTGACCTCAAGTAGGGCCTTTGAAGAGGCAAATACCCCTGAGAATGGTAGCTCATTATTTGGTTAATAACAGTGAAAGAAAACAGCGTGGTGTTTAGCAAAAAGCAGTGGTCCAAGAAAAAGGCCACCGTTATTCCCAAATGCTGCAACGTCTAGTTTTCCAGTCCAGTTTCCCAGAGTGAAACAAACTCGTGTAGCCCAGGCCGTGGTATCTGAAGGTTCCAGCCAGGCCGGAATTCCCTGGTCCTGGGCAAGATATGTTGGAGACTTAGCCTGTCTGCTGCGATCCCAAAGAATCAAAGATAAGGATTAGAATGGTCAAGTTCACGCAGAGAATTGTTGATTGCGTTTTATCCTTTTAAATATGTGTAAGTCATAGAAAGCTCTGCAGTCAAAAATATTGACTGCATTGATCTCTGCCAACCACAGACGCAGCTCCTGTGGGCTGCAGTGGAAAGGCTGTGAAATGCTTAAGATAAAGATGTTATCCGATGGAGGATGCAGCGCCTTGCCTCCTTCCCCTCCCCCACCCGGAAAGCAAGTTCGAACTGAAAATGCACGAATGCCAGTCAGCAAAAGGAAAAAGTACTTTTGCAGCCCCGCTTTGACATCAGCATGCAGACCTCGAGTCCAGTGCCACATTCCAGGGCAGTGAGAATACAAATTTCTGCAGCCCGCATAGATTTTACAAGGAGTGTGTCGGAGTGAATCGTATTACAAGGCCTGATGAGCAATGTTGGTTTTCTTACAGAGAGTAGCACCTTCATCACTCAAGGGAAAAAAGACATTGCCCGTCAAGAGCCCTCCTTTTGCACACTCCACAGTCCGTGTTCCAGAGCAAAATCTTTATACATCCTTCGCTTTATTCAATTAATCAACTTTCTATTCTGCAAGGTCAAGCACCTACGCTGGGCCAGCCCCTCTGCTGAATTTTGGGGACACGTCTCTGCCCTTGAGAAATCTATGGGGAGAGATGGACATCCATTTCAAGGCATCCTGGTGGCAGAGATTTTCATCTTGCTTGTCTTTCTAAGAGCACAGGACCTGGCACGTCTGGGGACTCAGCTAGTATTTGTTAAACAGACGACTAGGTGAATGAGCTGACTGTAGGACAAAGAGTGGAGAATGAGCCAGGATCGTAGAATAACTAACTCAGCCAGACTCCAGAGGAGAGGGGAGATTTGAGCCGGGCCATGAAGGATGCGTAAAAGTTCAGAAAGCAGAGAGAAAGGGCATCTTAGAATAATCTTTCTGGCAAAAGGGAGCAGAGGATGGGCCTTCGCAAGACCCTTCCAGAAATAGGCACTGAAAGAATCAATGTAGCGGAGTCTCTCCGTAAATGCACCCAAACCTTCTAGAATTCAACTTGTAAACACCCTCCAAAGATATTGAGAATGTACCAAAGCTTGCTTCTGCCGCCTTTTGTGGCATTGCTCTTGGCGTGGCGTTGAGGACAGTTGTTTGTCCTGTGTAATGATCTGGAGAGGATCCAGTGAGCGGCAGCAAACTCCCAGGACTGGACGAGAGAGCCTAGCACACATGCCGCCCAGGATCTGCCAGGTGAAAAGCGGGGGGTGGGAGGGCGAGTGGTGGGCTGGCATCCGGGCAGGAATGCTGTGAGGCTTCCCCGGGCGTAGAAGAAGGAAGAGCTGCTGGGATCAATTCTGCTCATCCTTTACTGGGCGCCCCCCTCGCCCAGGGCTGGGCACCATGCTTGGCAGCGGGTGTAAAACAGCGACCTTAGCAGGAGGAGCAGCTTGGCACAGCAGTGAGAAGCGTAGGCTTTGGAGTTAGACGTTCATTCATCTAATATTTCTTGAACACCTACTGTGCGCTAGGCACTGGATACAGTTGTGAAAGACCAAATAAAGTGCTGCCCTTGTAGAATTTACATTCTCGTAGAGAAAGACAATAAATAAACATTAATGTGTATTGAGTGCTTGCTATGTGCCAGGCACTGTTTTAAGTACTTTATATATGCATTAAATATAACGTTTAAAACTCACAGGAAACCTGTAAGTTACAATTACACTCCCACTTTACAGATGAGGAAACTGAGTCACAAAGAGTTTAAACAAGAGTTAGAACTGGGATCCAGAGCACAGGCATCTGTCTCCAGAGTCTGCTCTTCACTGCCACATTGTGCCGTCATGAGGTAGAGGGCGACTGGGCTTGGGAAAGGGGACAGCTGCATCTGCCAAGGTGATCCAGGAAGGCTCCTCTGAGCTCTGAGTGATATTGGGCTGTGACTCGAATGAGAAGGAGCCAGCCCTGCTGAGATCCAGGAAAAGCGTTCCAGGGAGAAGGAACAGAAGGGGCCAAGACCCCAAGGAAGAGACAAGGTTAGTTTGCTCCAGGTCACAGGCAGTGGCTGAGGTCTCATGAGCAAGGCAGAGAGCATCATGGAAACAAACCGGAGAGGTGGGCTGGCCCGATCTCACGTGGACTGTCACTTACCACTTGAGAATCAAGCACTTAAGCTGTTTAGCTTCTCTGAGCCTCGATTTCCTCAGCTGAATCAGAGGCACAAAATTTTTTTAAGAGAGTGGATGTAATGTGCTCACCCAAAGCCTGGAGCGGAGCAAGCACTCGATAAACGTGACTGTTATCCCTGTTAATAAAACAAATGCCTGTCCTCCCAGTGGAGAGATGTACAGTTAATTAAGATATGGTAGGATCTGGATACAAAATATTTCTCATTCTCCGGAAATCTTGACATATATCCTGGATGGGGCTTACTTCTTGCATTTGCTTTTCCTTCTTCAAGAGAAAGCTCAGCCACCCTTTCTGGGCCATCAGCCTAAACTTCAGTGGCCAAGAGCCTTGCTGAGCGGCCCTCCCTCCAGCTCATCCCAGACCCACAGAGCAGCCCCCATTTCCACCAGCACCAGCCAGCCGGCTCCCGAGTTGTCCTGGGGACAGTCGGTGTGGCAGCCACACCTCCCCCCGGCTGTGGCTGTGGACCCCTCAGTGCTGTCACCGCCGTGGCAGAGCCAGGATCACTCTGAGGTTGGGACAATCGCTTTGTCACGTGGAATAATCCAAAGAGGAGCCAAAGAGAGGTGGCAAGTGAGTCCCAACCTTTCACACACGAGGAGGGTCTCTCACATACATCACCCTGAAGAACCAGCCAGATGCGGGGATGCTCACAGGTGGGAGGAAGGGGAGAGAGGAAGGGTTGGTGTCCTAAACAAGAGTGCTGTTGGCTTCCCTGACAGTGGAGGCTGGATGCCATCGTTACCATCACCATCACTGTCAACACCATCATCAGCGTCACCATCATCATCCTTTATAAAGTACTTACAACATGCCGGGCTTTGTTCTAACTGCTTGATACCTGTTACCTCACTCAGTCGTCATAGCAGCCTCTAAGATTGGTTCATTGTTTTCCCTATTTTTCAGATGAGGAAACTGAGGGACAGAGAGTGGTGTAACTCGCCCACAGTCACACAGCTAGGAGGTGGCTCTGAATCCAGGCAGGCTGGAACCGCAGTCCCTGCCTGGGACCATGGTACTTCCCACCATGATGACTTTTTTGCCTCTTGGCACTAATTTCCTGCCACTATTCACATCAAACTTTTTCTTTGCATCGACTCATGCTTTTTTACCTAAATCAAATGAACACTTTGTAAAACTACTACCATAAACAAAAACCAGTTTTGCTTGTCATAAATGGAGGACCACTATAACAATGAAAACGCAGTAATAACAAAACTGTGGCATTAAAAGCCTCGGTAGACATGTTGCCCAGAGGCTCTGAGCCCAAGGCCGACTCTTTCTCCACAGAAAATGGAGATTACAAGTGTTAAAGGGGTGTTAAAAACACAGCAGCACAAAGCTCACTCTGACTTCAACAGAAAAAGTAAGAGAATTGAAAAGAAAGTGTCCTCTTCAAGTACCACATAAAAGTCTGCCTCCTTCCCCAGCGTTTCATCCCATTTCAGGAGAAACTGAAGTAGGAGGGATCCAGGGGCCCGTGGGTCGGGAGACCTGTTTGTAATGAGCTGTGTGTCTTTGGGCAAGTCAATGCCCCTCTCTGGACCTTACGCCTACTCTGAGTGAGTGATGAAGATGTTGTTCCAGATCAGGGTCCTCAAGAAGCAGTGGGTAGATTAACTCTGGTCCATGATAAATTTTTCTCTTAAAAAATTAGAAAAATAAGTCCCAATATAAGTGAGATTTCCGTAAAGCTAAGTTTATTTAATTTGAAGGACTCTTTCTTGCTCTGAAGCTCATCCAACAACATGCATTCAGTATTTGTGGAGCAGCCACTCCACGCCATCTCTACACTGGGCAACGGGTTTTCAGTAGTGAGATTTGCTCCTCTCACTTTGGGAAAGTTTAAATGTCCTCTCTTTTTGTTACATGATGGTCATAGGAATTCATCTTTCTTGTTTTGTGTGTCCATCCAAAGCAAATTAAAAGTTTGGTCCTATATATAGTTTTCTTTCCTGGAAATTTCACTTGTGTCCATTATATCCCCAAATCCGGAAACTCCTTTCCTAGTGGTTCCCTCCGAGCTCAAGAAGGCTGGCATCCATTTGTGTGACTGCAGAAATTCCTGCAAACACAAACGCCAAGGGAGCCAGCAGACGACAAGTAGAGTGAGGGGGCTGCGTGGGGACTAAGCAGGCTGGGCTGCCGATCCTTGTCTAGAGGGATCTCTGCTCCTCACTTCCGGGGAATCCTTGCCATGGAGAATGTGGACCCTGTAACACCTGCTCTCATGATGTACGGAGGGAAGGCGAGGCCTGACATTCGCGCGAAGTCCCTGTGAGCTGAATCTGGTGGATGGGCCGCAAGTGGTGACTTGCTCACAGTTGACAAAGCCCTTCTGCTCACCCTCTCATGGTGTAGGTAGCTGGGCTACACAAGAGGAACTAGTCCCCTCTTTTTTCCATTAATCAACTTGCCTGAAGCCATGTAGCAAATGCAGGTAATAAAAGGATGGAGCAGGACGTCGTGGGACGGGCTTAGACTCGGTCCACGGAGGCTGAGCCCTTGCTGTTAGCTGGGTAACCTTGGATGGAAAGACAACCTCTCTGGGACTGTTTCCTTATCTGTAAACAGAATTTTATCCTACCTTGACAATTTTATGGGAGATTAGAAATATCATCTAATTTCACAAAGCAAAAGACAGCAATTTTATTTTATAAGTAAAAGACTTCAATCTACTTCTTTTGGTATTGTCCTTGTGCTATACTTTTGGGGGTTGCTGGCTGGCTTTTACTGCCTCTCTGCCTCCCCTGGAGCCTGTGGAAGAGGCACCAGGGTCCCTGCCTCCTTACCGTCCAAGGCCAGGCTCTGCCGCTCGACTGCTGCCACGGGGGAGGCCCTGTGGCAAAGGCAGGCTGCTGAGCATGTTTCCAGGCCCGGCTCTCCTTGGGCCCAGAATCCAGTATGAAGCAGTTTTCTGGCAAGAAGGCTAACACTCACTTGAACTCTGGTCTGAGAAACCATTAGCTCCCCATAGAAGCGAAACGTCATCCTGCCCATCTTACTGAAGCCTCAGTGTTTGGTGTCCATAGAAACGAGTGTCTTAGGGGCCGTGAGTATATGGGCCCAACCCTCGGCAGATTTGCCTGGAGGATGGGGGACCAACCTTCCCGGGTTGTCCAGGATGAAGCGGGTTACCAAGATGCCAGACTTTCATTCTAAAACCAGGAAAGTCCCAGGCAAACTAGGACAAGTTGGTCACCTTACTCTTTGATCTGGAGTGTGATCTAGAAGAAGGTCTCGGATCAGGGAAGATTCTTTCTAGGTCTAAAATGTCAGGGTTGTGACTCCAGGAGTGTCTGGGCACCTCAAGCCACTTCTTGGGGTTGGGGCACTCACCTGAGCCTCTGAGCCCATGCTAGTGATGCAGACGTTGGCAAACATCAGCCAAGGTGGCCTCATGAATCAGCCAGCCTTTCCCGCTGAACCCAGACTGCTCCTCACTCTCTCTCATCACAGGGTTCCAGGTGACTCTTACAAAATGACCTTCTTTGGTTCACAACATGACACTGATGCGCCATTGTAGTCTCAGTTCCTGCATTCTACCCTTTGAGAGCCATACAAGGTACCCTGGAAGTATTTGTTTAATGAGTAAATAAATGACTGATTGAAGGAATGACATAGTTAAATGTTAAAGGCTTAAATAGATCAGTAAATAAATGAAAGGATGACAATTACAGTTTAAGGATTCCTTCCTTCCTATCAAAACCACCCCTTTGTGTCTAGATATCAGGGTGCATTATCACATCCTCTTGGTGGGATCCTTTGAGACCAACTGACATGGGGTAAATCCCTGACACAGGGCAGAAGGGCTGAGGTTGGAGTCTGGGCTCTGGCTCCTGGCCCCTCCTAACCTCTCCCCCGCTCTGTTTAGTCATCTGTACACATGAGTTCCAGCAAGATACTTCCTGTTTCTCCTCTCTAACTTCTATGACCATCTCTCTCACTGTGCTCATGTCACCCCTTCCCCAGGAAACATTTTCCCCTTAACTCAAACTTCCTTGAGAGAACGTTTTCACCACACACATGGTTCCAATGGTGGGAAGTTCAAGGTTCGAGGGCAGAGGTGCATGAGTGGAAGGGACCTTCTCACCTCTCTGAACCATAGCAGGGAGCAGACGGCCTCCTCCATTGCACATAGCACTCGCTGGTCTGACAGCGGCAGGTCCAGTGGAGAAGCTCGGGGTGGGAGAGGGAGAGACAGGCAGATTCCTTTCATCCTCCCAGCCTCTGATCAAACGTCGCCTCCTCTGTGAAGCGTTTGCTGACCTTCTCGAGCAGAGCTAGTGGCTCCTTCCCCTGCAATCTGCTGGCACTTTGAACGTCCCTCTGCCATAGTCTTGATTTCGATGCATCACAAAATGCGTGTTATTACCATGCTCCTCTGTTGGATGAAGAGTACCTAAGAGCAGGAATCGTGTGCCCAGGGCTCAGGCCTGTGTTAGTCAGCCAGTTTTGTGCTCAACAAAAGTTGGCTGGTTGAATTCAGGAACCATAAAATGACCAAATTAGCAAATGGAGTGGCAACAGTCAATACAGGTCCAACCACATCAGAGTACGTGAGTCTGGAAGAATTGCTGAGGCCTAATTATTGGGAAAAAACTTGCCAAGGGGAACAGAATAATCCAGAAGCAGAGTTTGGTCTTAGTTAAACTGCATTATGAACACAGGGACTGTGAAAATTGAGATTCGTGTTTTTGCGCCTGAAGCATTGTATTTTTCCATGTTTTGTCTGGGGTTTTAACGCCTATGCTCATTATCATTTACCCGAGTTGAGATCTCAAGCAGTTCATTAATTGTCTGGGAGCACTGTTCTGTGCAATTTCACCTGGCCTACTTATATCTCTGAAGTGAGAGTTTGTTATAACTTGGGTGTTTTAATGACTTTCCATGAAAATCTAAATCTAAAAAAAAAAATCACTAGTAAAGAGGAAAGTTGGGGGCACTGGGGAGGAAGCTGTGTTTGGACCTTGGAGCAGGCCCAAGGAGAGCAACTGGCCATTGTGTGTGGACACCACTGCCCTCCAGTGGAAGAAATGTCAGGTCCACTCAGGAGGGCCACTGCTTCCATGTAGGGGGCCTGGGGCCATGGCCTGGAGCATCCACATCTGTATTCCTGCCAGGAGGTCTGCCTTCTGGAAGCTCTCCCAAAGGGCCACACATCCTCTAACTCAGGCAAGTATCTTCATGAGGGGAGAGGGCACTGCTTTGTTTGTTTGTTTTTAAGTGTGTGACTCTTTTTGTATCAGTGGATATAAGAGAAAGAAAGAAAAATGGGCATGCCAGTCCTAGAAATGGCAGCCTTGATATCCTGGAGGAAGTGCCCTACACATGTATCACTCCTGCTTCCTCTTTCTCAGCTTGCTTCTTTGAGAATGGGAAAGGAAGAAAAGAGCTTGCTTATTACAAGGGAAGCCTTGCTAATGGTGAAATTTCAGGTATTAGTGGAAAAATAACTGTGTGTAAGTTTCCATCATTCATTCAGCAAGTGTGCAGCAATTGCCTTCAGTGTGTTGGGTAGTAAGGAAAGAAAGACTAAGGCAGGGGCTTCTATCCTGGATGAGCTCATAGTTCAGTGGGATAAACAGACCTGTAAACAGATAATCCAACCCAATTTGTAGGTAGTTGGGATCTCAGCATTTGTGGATTTACTTGTAATTTCAGCCATTTATTCCTCTGCAACCCACGTGGTAAAGATGTAGTAACTTATCTTTTTGCTGTGGCATAAATTTGATTTGTGTCGCAATGTTAATGAGAAGGCACAAGTCAACTGCCCACTGAGTGCCCCTAGTCAACCACCCGACATCCACCTCTCAACAAGGGTTTGCTCTCCTTCATTTGTCATTGTGTGTGCCATAATGCTGAGGATGTGACATCATAACTGTGTTTAGTCATAGAGAGGTGCCATCAAGTTGAAGAAGAAAACGTTACTACTAAGAGTTGAAATAACTTGTTGTGTAAAGATATTTACAGAAAATATGTGACTCCTGAGGGAAATAAGAATTGGGAGAATCCCAGGCATGTATCAGCAAGCTCATGTTCACAAACTTGGGAATCTGGGAAAATCTTACACCACATGCCTTGCCAATTGGCAAAAGTCAGCAGGTCTACAATTAGGATGATCAGATTTTCCAGATGAAAATTAGCTCTTGCGGTATACAAGCTCAGCTGTCCTTGGAGGGATCAAAGGGGAGAATATTTGAAACTGAGCATGTCCTGGAAAATGTTTGGAACTGAGAAGGTCATGGACACAGATGAGGGCACCTGCAAGCTCATACTCTCAAGTCACACAGGTACACAGCATCTGAGAGCTAAGACCACTCCAGACAATGTGCATTCATGCAGTCTGTTGGGTAGAACATATCAAACCAGAACACACAGGTCACAAGTTGCTCTTTCTATCAAGGGAGGGCCCCGTCATCTGGGCACTGGCTGTGGGACGTTAAAGGGTTCTCAGGTTCCTGATTAATTACCGATGCACAGCCACTAACTCTGTTATTCCTTAGAAACAAGAAATGCATTGGTCCAAAACCTGGAGCTCCAACAGTAGCTGGAAGACCCTCCCAGTGGTGAGTCAAGGATTATCTTCAATATCAGATCTTTGATTGCCTGTTGATTCATTCATTGATACAGTAAATACTGACTAGGGGCTTGCTGTGTGCCAAGAACTGTACCAAAGCAGTCAACAATCAGAGAAATCTCCTACTCACAGCAGGACTAGTTTATAATCTAGTACAAAGAGAGAAAGTAAACGGGACCATTGCCAGGTGTGATAAGGACTTTGAAGGCATCAAAACAGCCTGAGCAGCTTGAGACCTGGGATGATGGTGAAACTAGTGTCGACAGGATGATCAAGGAAGTACTGGCCAATGTGAAACCTTTGCAATAAGCGATGGTGAGCTGTGCAAAGAACACCCCAAGGCAAGAGTGAACTGTGCACCTGAGGGACAGAAAGGACTTGAAGCTGCTGCCTCATGAACTTGAAAATAAGTGGGAGGAGGTGAATTCAAAGGGACGCAAAGGGGCCAGATCATTTAGGGACCTGAATTCCATGGCAAAGGGTATGCAAAATGAAGTCATTGCAGGGTTTTAAAGAAGACAGGTGGGGTGTGTGCTGGTGACCAGTAGGGGAAGAGAGAGAAGACAGCGCTGCTCAACCAGAGAGCCCAAACTTGCTATTGTACCGTGACCAGTAGGAGAGAATGTGCGCCGATACAGCTAAATTTACAGGAATTGCATATACTTTGCAGCACGCTCTATCCAGGCTGCATCTTAAAAGAAAACCCACATAAACAGGTACTCCAACTCTATTTATAACTAGTTTGGATCTCAGCTTTACAGACTTATCATTTATAATTTAAGCTAATCATTCCTGAGCAGCTCACATAAAGGAGACATAGCAACTTGGACTTTTTGCAACGTTGATGAGAAAGAAAGATGTCCCTGCGAGTATGTCAAGTGTGGTGAACTTTCCCTGACACCTGTGCCCTAGTTGATAAATGATTTATTATTGATAAGCCAATGGTAATTGATCATTCTTCATGTAGAATGTGTGGTAAGACATTTTCATTTCTAATTTAGTGAGGAATTGGCATCTTTCTAGTCTGATCATAAGAAGCTTGAAAGTTGTATTGTCCTTTTTATTACAATGGCTGCCAGGAAGCTCATATCCAAAATGGATGGTTAATCACAGGAACTGTGTTAATTCTTCTTATTAAGATATTTCCTTTCTCTTCCTTTTCTTAGCCTTATTATTTATTTTCTTTATGTGTCACCTTACATCTTTTTGTGGCTAGACGTGATCAATAAAGAAAATTACATGCTCCAAGCCATAACCCCATAGTCTGCTTGATACATACTTCAGAAATTTTTATACCCACTGGTGGCAGAGTGTGAAGAGTTAGTTGAATTAGCAATTAAATACACTATTATTGATAATTTCTACATAATGTCAAGCTTCTGGACTTTGGTCAAGAATTAATAGCCAGGCAAGCATCATTTCTGCTAGAAAATCAGGTTCTACCATAAATTCAAGGTCTGACTATTGCCATCAGAAAGGTTTTAAGCTTAATGTAAAACAGGAATGTTTCTCATCACTGGAATTCATTTGCCAAAGAACTTCAACTTCTGTCTCCTTTCCTGTTGAACTTTAAAAACCGGAGAGACAACTGTCTGTTCAGACTGTTTTGTCTAGAGCCAGGCTTAAGGCAGCAAGCCAGTGTGATAGCTTTTCATTCTTGGTCCCCAACTGGAAACTTCAGGAAGCACCTTGATTGTACCTTGTTAATTGTAAAATTAACTGAAAATAAAAATAAAAGAATAAAAGCGCCCCTTCTCTCCTTTGCTTCCTACGAAGCAGGAAGCGTGGGGGCGGTGGTTACACACAGACCCGAGGCCCACATTTCAGTGACCTAGCCCCGAAAACCATTTGTGATCAAATTTAATTCCAGAAAGCCCTGTTTTCTCTCGCCCTCCATATCAAGTTCAGTCTCCTGACTCTGGCTTCTACTGGCACAGCTGGCTAGAACCACAGTGGGGTTATGAACCAGATAATGCCACATGTGGGATTTAGTCATAAACACGGGTCCTGCATCTAGACTAATCACATGGATAAAAGTTGTGGGGAGGGAAGAGAAAAAGGCATCGTATTCTGTAGGATATTCTGGGTAGTTTTCCATATCTCTTCTAAAAACAAAGCCACAAATCATCAGAACCAGCAAGAACCTTATTTTTTAATAATATAAGTAATAAACGTCCACTGGAGGGAAATTAAAGTATCAGGTAGAAAGAGAGAGAGAGCTGGAGGGAGGAATAACTTTTTGTTGTTAGTGCCGAGTGGATTCCTACACCTAGCGACCCTGGGTACAGCAGAGCAGAACCCTGCCAGGTCTTTTTGCCCCTCCTCTCACCTTCCAACACTCTATCAGACAATGCTCCACTGCTATTCATAGGGTTTTCTTGGCCAATTTTTCAGAAGTGGGTGGCCAGGTCCTTCTTCCTAGTCTGTCTAGTCTGGAAGCTCTGCTGAAACCTGTCCACCATGGGTGACCCTGCTGGTATCTGAAATACCAGCAGCATAGCTTTCAGCTTCACAGTAACATGCAGCTGCCACAGCATGACAACTGACACACAGTGGTGTGGTTCCCTGACTGGGAAACAAACCCAGGCCATGCCAGTGAGAGCGCCAAATCCTAACCACTAGACCACCGGGCCAGCTATTAACATTTTAGTAGACGTCAATGTTTAGTACACAAATTTTTATCAGGGGTTGAAACAAACTGAAGCCCCAGGCCAAGTCTAGCCCACATCCTGTTTTTATTAATAAAGTTTTATTGGACACAAACATACTCATTCATTTACATATTATCTTTGGCTAGTCTTATGATTCAATGGCAGAGTTGAGTAGTAGGAACAGAAACCACACGGCTCACAAAGCCTAAAATACTTATTATTTATTATCTGGCCCTTTACAGAATAAGTCTGCCATGCCCTGATCTCGACTTTTTGTCTCTACGTATTTATATTTATACATAGTCTCATATGTATTTTTTTTTACTTTTTAGGTTGAAATAATTATAAATCCACAGGAAGCTGCAAAGAAATGTAAAGAGAGGTCCTATGTACTCTTCCCCCAGCTTCCCCCACTGTTAACATCTTGCATGTATTTTTAGTATGTTACATATCAAATTATAGTACAGGGGCCGGCCCGGCGACACAGCGGTTAAGGGCGCACATTCTGCTTCGGCAGCACGGGGTTCACTGGTCTGGATCCTGGGTGCAGACATGGCACCGCTTGGCAAGCCATGCTTTGGCAGGTGTCCCACATATAAAGTAGAGGAAGATGGGCACAGATGGTAGCTCAGGGCCAGTCTTCCTCAGCAAAAAGAGGAGGATTGTCAGAGGATGTTATCTCAGAGCTAATCTTCCAAAAAAAAATTCTAGTACTATCAAAACCCCAGCGAATTCAGATTTCGGCAGTTCACATGCACTCATTTGGGGTGATACACACTTTTTAAAATGAAAGTGATGCAAAATATGATGCCCTTAATGTTAAGAATGACTCAACTGACAGAGTAAGGGGAAAGAAACGTGACCATGGTTAGTGTATCCTGAGGAGTCCTCTGACCCGTGAGCCCTGAGCAAACCGGGACAACTTCCTCTGCACCCAGGAGTCACTCCTGAGTCGTCCTGACCAAGACTTCTGGCGGGGGTCAGATGTTTCATCTTCACCTAAACTTATAATTCTTTCTACTTTCTCCCTCCGGCGCCCCCATCATCTTGACACTAAAAAAAAAAAAAAAAAGCATGCATGAAATATGACTAGGGAATCAAAGATGACAGCGCACTGATAAGGTCCAGAAAGTCCCAGCCCTTCCAAAGCCAGCGATTAAAGAGAAAATTGACGTTCAGTTTATTCAAATATGTTTATCTGACATCTGTCTGGGATTCGTCTGAAGTATGTAGGGCTCCAGCCCAGTCCTTTCCCACAGTGTGCCGGGCCTCACTGTAAGACGTTCCTCAGTGGACGAAGTTCTCCAGCCCCAACGGCTGAGAAGAAAAGCTGCCAGAATTTCTGTGAATTGCATTATAACCCGTTTCCCCAAGGACAGAGTTACCAAGCATCCACGCAGATTCTGGATGCATTAATATTTGTATCGAGTGAGGCTGAGTTAATGGGCCTAGGTTTTAGGTCTTTAGGAAATGTATGAATAAAGTTGGTAGGGAAGAGAAATAAAGTGTGTTTTTAACAAAGATTATTTAAGGAGCTGGAATTATAAAGCAGTATGATTGAAAAAATTTAATTGAGCAGCTTGAATGGAAGATAGTAACCAACCAGAGAGAAGCCAACGAAAGGTATGAATCCTCGTTTAGACGCCAGGGAGGGCTGCCGGAAAGGCAGACAGGGCTGAAGCACTTGGTTCTCTTTCTGGGACCTGGTGCGAGCCAGGAGACACGAGCAAGCACAGCTGGGCCATGGGGAACCAGGATCCTGATGGGAAGATAAACTCTGAGCAGCCAAGGCTGGGCTCCTAGAGGCCAGTGAGGAGGCTGCTGCAAGATCCCGGGCAAGAGAAGACAATGCCTTGGATCAGTGGTTGACAGTGTGGTCCCCAAGCAGGCAACAACAGCATCATCTGGAAGTTTGTTTAACGGCAAACTCTTGGCTTCACCAGAGATCCACTGAATGAGAACCCCTGAGGATGGGGCCCAGGAACCTGGGTTCTGAGAAGCCCTTATTGTGATTCTGAGGCATGCAAGCGTTTCAGGCCCACCACTGCCTCGGACTAAGATGTTAGCAGTGGAGGCGATAAGGAGTGCTCAGACTCTGGACAGAATTTAAATGAAGAGCTTGGGTAATAGGCAAAGACTCAATAGGGTTGGTCCCTTAAGACAAGACCAGGGTTCTTCAGTTTGCCACACTCAGCCCATTATGTTCCCTCTCTGGACACTGCAGACATTTGATTTTGCCCCCTGCCCTAGACCCATGGTTGAGGAGGTAGAAATTTCGGTGGTGGGAATCCCAGAAAATTCTTCTGTTAGAAAAATTGCCTTGAGTCATTTCCTTTCGCATGGGAGAATCATCTCAGTCATTCTCTCTTGGAATTGTGGAGAGAGGAAAAAGGAAAGCCTGCTGAGGTTGCGAGGAAGGGTGTTGGAAAAGGAAAAGAACGAACGGAACGCATGCTTCCCTTTTTCCACCCTGGCTCACCCTCCCCAGAGGCAACCCTTGGCACCTGCCGTGATTTCCCACAGGCGGGAGAGAGGAAAATCACTTCCCCACCTCATTTGCCAGCGGCCAGAGTTTTAGCTGCAAACTGCTGTTCCTAAATGCAGCTCTTATTAAATACCGCTATCACATTAAGCCCAGACAGTGACCCATTCTGTCGCCTGAAAGAATCCGCAATTAACATGGGGAGTCTAATCAGGATATTAATAGGTTTGGTTTTTAATTCCTATAATATTTTCATCAGTTTAAAAAAAACTCATTTCAACCTGCATTAAGCTTGGGAAGTGGATTCTGTGGGGTGAAAAGTGACAGGATTTGGGAAGGCTTTTATTTTCTCATCAGGTAAAATGCAAGCATATGGAGGATTCCGTTTATTTAAAAGGAAAGCTTCGGGAAGAAAAGAAAGGTTGAGCCTGTGGCCACTTTGTTCCATGTTGGCTGAGCCGCAGGAGAAAAGACAAGGGCACTGGGAGGAGAGGGGTTTTCATGCACTGCTGCTAAATGCTGAGCCTTCCCAGTGCCTCCCAGGGCTGGTTAGCTCACAGCTTCAAGCCCAGGGGGGTAACACACTTGTGTGTTGGACACGCCAAAACGGACAACAGCTTAAATCGTCAATACGTGGTTTGCAGTTACCATAGTTTATTAAATCAAGATACCACTGATTATAAGGTGCACCATTATTTAAGCACCTGCAAGGGAGAAAAAGACAACCACCATCCCGCCAATTAATTGTAAGATGTCATTGATTGGAAGATGCATTCTGATTTCGGATATATTAAGATGCCCGGAGGTGGGCCGTCCAAGCTGGTAGGTAAGCACAGGGAGGCCATTCACAAACATGTTCTTTCCATCTCTTTCTGCTCCATCGGGCTTAACATCCAGGCGTTGTCCCCATGTTTGTCACTCATGTAGCAGCAAGATGGCAGATGCATCTTCATACCTCACGTCCCTTTTGCAAAAGGAAGGAGGAAGAGTGTATCAGTCAGGATTATACCAGAGAAACTAGAACAGTGGGAGATAGAGATAGATAGGTAGATACCAGTGGGATTTTATTTATTCATTCATTCATTTCAGGGAATTGGCTGACACGATTGTGGGTCTAGCTGGCCAAGTCTGAAGTTTGTAGGGCAAGCCAGCAGGCTGGAAACTCTCTGACAGGAGCGGAGGCTGCGCTCCACAGGTGGAATTTCTTCTTCCTCAGGGAAACCTCAGTTTTGCTCTTAAGTTCTTCAACTGATTGGATGAGGCCCACCCACATTATCAAGGGTAACACCCTTTACTTAAAATTGACTGATTATGGACTTCCATCACATCTCCACAGCAACACCTAGATGAGAGTTTGAATAACTAGGTACTAGAGCCTCGCCAAGTTGACATGTAAAACTAACCATCACAAAGAGGAAAGTGATAAAAGAATATCTTCTAGCAAGATTTTGCCTTTTCAGTCAGGAAGGACTCCATCGCCACACAGCTCCTCGGCAGGACAGCGTCACATGACCACCTGAAGCTGCAAAGGAGGCAGGAAGTGAAGTACCTTGTTTTTCAGCCTCTATGTATGGGGACATCAGCTGTGAATGGAGAGTGACTGAGCCAACCCATAGGGTCTCCCACGACCTATTTACTGGACATTTACTGAGTATAAGAAGCTGACCAACCATGTGCTCCCCAGATTCGACACAGGTCACCATTACCAAGGATAACTAAATAACATTGCCCCCCAATGTGAAAAGCGCCTTCCCCCTCCATGAGTGCCTGTTGAAGCTGCTTTTCAATCTAGAGTAGCACTATAAAACGTCTTTTAAAATACTGAGTCCAAAAAGTTAATCCACTTGAAGAAAAATATTAAATGAGTAATAGGACTAGTGGTACGCTGAAGCAACCTTGGGAAGCCGGCACGTGACTCGCAGAAGTGTGAGTCACCACATCAGAATACGGTCCCTCGGTGCGGTGATTGGCTCAGTCACAGGTCCACGGCCCCCTCATGTAGCTGAGGGTGTGATCCCGGGAAAGTTAGCAAACCTCTCTGAACCTCCGTTTCCTCACCTGTAAAGCAAGGATACCATCTGTGCCCACATCGCAGCGCAGTCACGATGTCCAATGGGATCCCGCACACCTCCTTACAGGCGCCTGGGCTCTAGTCAGCATCCCCGATTGGAAATGTTTTTATTACATTCAGAATTTCCCCAAGTGGAGGGGATGCTTTCTTAGTTCTTTCCATCTAAAATTGAAGGATTTTATCATAAAAAGAGCCATGGGCCTGGGTTGGAGGAAGTCTCTTCACCCCGCCCACCAAGGCTTAACATTCTCTATCTCTATCGTGGGACCGGGAGAGAGCGAGGGAAACATCTGTGAGGCCCGCTCGCCCCCACCAGGAGTTCTCCTACCGTAACTCACGGGTCCTCACCACGAGAATGAACAGTTAACCCAACCGCTATCTCCTCTTCCAAAAGGAGTAATTTGGGCGCGTATGGTTAAATAATTTATCCTGGGTCAAACTTACAGTAACTGGCCATGGTGGATTTGCAAAATCACTGGCAGGGGTGGTTTTACCCCCTAGGGAGCAGTTGGCAATGCCTGGAGGCATTTTTGGTTGTCATAACTGGAGGGGCTGCTACTGGCATCTAGTGGGCAGAGGCCAGGAGTGCTGCTAAAGGTCCCACAGCGCACAGACAGGCCCACAACAAAGGACCATCCAGCTCCGAATGTCAGTAGTGCTGAGGGTGAGACCTGCTGCCCCAGATTCTCAGCCAGCCTTACCTCTGGGGTTTTCGTGAGGGTCACACGGGGTCATGGTGGTGTCAGTGCTCTGTAAACTGTGGGCAAGAGGTAGGCAAGCGTGGGCAGGACTCAGAGCCCTGATGAAGCCATCGTGGTGAAGGAGGAGCGTGTTGGCCAACGCCTGGGCTTATGGGAATGGATTCCAAATTCTTCCTCTCTGAATCCCTGGCAGATAGGAACAGAAGATGGGAGTAAGACCTAAGCTCAGCTTAGTCACCAAATAGCCATGTCATCCCTGTAACAGGAAAGAATCCTGGCCACCAGCTCAGGTGTAGAGAGAGGCAACTTTCTCTTCTGTTCTTCACCTGAACTAAATTCCTATTTCAAGTCTCTTTTTAGTGGTAGAAACTTAATCCTAGTTGGTTCAGGACACCTCCCCTTTTCCCAGGGATCCAACTAATCTGGGGGGTGGGCTTGTCCCGGGCATGGTGGGCGTGTGCAGGCAGGGAAGGTGGGGTCCTTCACAGGGGTGGCCATGGTGGCATGTGGTGGCCTCAGCTCTCACAGCGTCTTCTGGTCTTCTAAGGCCAGGGCCATCAGTTGGCTGTTCCTGAGCCACTTTGAACTCTGTGAGGTCTCATCACATTTATTCTGCCCTCAGACTTGAGAGGTGGCAGTGACATCCTCACCCTGGGGCACATGGGAACTCTGTGAGGCAGTCACCGCCAGCTACGTGATTTGCAAGGCCCAGGGCAAAAGGAAAATGCAGGGCCCCTTGTTCAAATATTGTTAGGAATTTCAAGATGGCAATGGCAGAGCAGTGAACCAAGCACAGGACCCTGTGTGACTACACAGGTCAGCCGCCCATGAAGCGGCCCTGGAGGGACCCCCAACCCCGTCTGCCTAGACACCCCTCTCAGCCTTTTTGTTGCCTTTCCTTCTCAACTGCTTCGGAGCCCAGGGCATCTACGGGGACTTGTGACTTTCCTAGATGCTGCTGGGAAGGGGGCCTGAATCCACTCAAAACTCAGAATTTCTACCATGCCTCTTTCTCAGGGACACCTGGCAGCATCTGACTCCCTAGCATGCCTCCAGCTCTCTCTGCCCCCCATCCGCGTGTTTATCTAGGTGGGTCCAGCAGGGAAGATGTGCTCTTTAATTGTGTCTTGTCTTTTCCCTGACTTGTCTCAGGAATCATGCGTTTGCAAAACATACGTTTGTTAAACTCAGATTTCTTTTCTTTCATGTTTGGTGCCATCATCTCTCCCCCAAGGCTGTGAATCCCGATGCCTGGTGAGGGGAAGAGTAACCGATACAGGAATGCTAGGAAAAAGCAAGGTGACTTTTCAAACATATTATCCCACACTTGCGGTGGACCACACATCATCATCCTCTCAAAAGACCCCTACATAAGTTATTCATGAAGGTGAAGATACTGAGGATCACGTGGCAGAAATTACGTTGGTGGGCTCCTGGGAAGGATCCCCCTGTAGCCTTCAAGTCCTCAGATTCCATCTCTTTCAGGAAGTCCTCTCTGGTTTCACCCAACTTGCGGTAGCTACTCCTTCTGAAGCCCCCATTGCACGACAGCTGTGCCTCTTATCCTCCATTCTCCCTTCTTTGCCCCGTAGACCTGTGGCAGGCAGCTGTGGGGTAACAGGAAAAACACAGGGCTTGGCAGATGGACAGATGTGGGTAGGTCCTGAAACTGTGTTGGCTTGAGCAAGCTGTTTGACCTCTCTGAACCTCAATTTCCTGATCAAAAAAAATTGAGGATAACTATACCTACTCTGCTGGCTTGCTTGTTGTGTGCTTGCTGTTGTTGTTTTAATTATTGTTATTATTGTTGTAAAGGTTTAAGTGTCTGTTAGACAGCAGGCTCCTTCAAGCCAAGGCCTTACTTGTCTGTGTCCCCGGCCCCTTCCGACCGCAGCACAGAACATAGTCTGTAGCACATAGTAGATGCTCAATAACACTTATTGGGTCCGTGAGTGAACTCCCTACCCTGGTTTGCTCTTCCTTAAGGGGATACATATGAAGTCAGAACTTCCCATAGGATCCCTCATTCACCTTCAATCACCAAGCTTCCAGAATATTCTGTGCTAAGGGTAGGCTGACCCCTTGTCCCAGTTTGCCTGAGACTGAGGGGTTTCCTGGGACATAGGACTTTCAGTCCTAAAGTTGGGATATTCCCAGGCAAAGAGGGACAAGTTGGTCACCTTAGTTAAGTTTTTCGTATATTATCTCTTATTTATTTTTAAATATGCTTTCCTTTTCCTTTTTTTTTATGCAGGGAAGGATTCACCCTGAGCTAACATCTATTGCCAATCTTCCTCTTTTTCTTCCTTCCCCAAAACCCCAGTGCATGGTTGTATATCCCAGTTGTAAGTCATTCTAGTTCTTCTTCGTGAGCCACTGCCACAGCATGACTACTGATAGACAGGTGGTGTGGTTCCACGACTAGGAAACAAACCCAGGCCACCAAAGTGGTGATCACCAAACTTTAACCACTAGGTCATCAGGACTGGCTCTAAATACACTTTACCTTTTTAGGACAGCTTTAGATTTACAGAAAAATACAGAGAAGCTAATATAGAGAGTTCCCATGTGCCCTGCAACCACTTTCCTCTATTCTCACCATCTTACATGAGTGTTGTACATTTGTCACAACCAATGAACAAGTATTGATACATTATTATTAATTAAAATCTCCACTTCATTCAGATTTCCTTAGTTTTCCCTAATGTCCTTTTCCTGCTCCAGGATCCCACCCAGGACACACAGGACATTTAGTCTTCACGTCTCTTTATGCTCCTTTGGGCTGTGACAGCTTTTCAGATTCTCCCTCTCGTGGATGACCTTGAGAGTTTGGAGGAGGACTGGTCAGGTGTCCTGTGGTATCTCTTTTAATCCTCACATAAATCTTAAGGGAAGGATACTACTGTTCCATTTTACACATGGAGCCACTGAAGCTGAAGTCCAATGTGGTAAGCAGTAAAAGACTGAAGGAGAAATCTGAGTTTCCACTGGAGCCAATGATTCCTTAACAACATCAACAACAATATCAACTAAGCTTTAGTGCTTGCCATGTTCCAAGTGCTCTGCTAAGCAGCCCACATGTGTATTATTTAATCCTCACAACCACCCTATTTACAAAGACTAAAATCATGCCCATTTTACAGATAAGGACTCTGAGGGCTGAGGAGGGTAAATCCCTGGCCCAAGTCACACAACTGACAAATGGTTGTGTGGGGACCCCCCCACCAGGCCGCTGGAAGTCCTCTGTGCTCTGTAATTCCAGGAAATTCTTCCTTTCTGTAGGAAATTGCACAGTTCTGAGGAATGTATTCTCTCGCCATGTGGAAAATCGATCTTGTTAAAAATGCGGGTTCTGATTCCATGGGTCTCGGGTGAGGCCTGAGAGCCCATCTTTATAACAGGATAGCAGGTGAGCCCACGCTTGCAGCCACCAGGCTGAACACCACCTCCTAGTTCTCAGCTTTCCTTTCTTTCCAGGACAAATAGAGTAACAGCCCTGGGACCACACAAGGAAGTAGCCAGACTTCCTCCGGTCACTTTCTGACCCTCTGGAGCAGCAACGGCCAGCAGATAGGAAGAAATCTCAGAGCTGACACTATCATTCTGGATGACCAATTGGCAACTCCAACCTCTCCGGCAGGGTTTGTAAAAAATGTAATTAGCCCAGGTGAGGCTCATTAGATCCAGCCTGGAATTCTGCCAGTGCTACCACGAGCTTTATGCCAACCCCTTGATTTTCATATCAATGGCAGTGCTGACAAGGAAGCTAGAAGGCACAGCAGGCTGGGAGGAAGCCTCGTACCCCGAGGGCTGGCCCACCCTCTCCCTCCTCCGCTTCCTCTAGCTCTCCCCACAAGGTGAGGCAGTTGGCTTCATCAAATCAGAGCTATCACAGGAGTAATTTCCACTATCCTCCCCTTTCGAACATGCTGGGCCTCAGGTTATCCTAAAAATTAAATGAAGCTCAGAAAATGAGACCAATTGGAGAGCCAGGCATTAAGAGCCCTGCCTGGGCTCCAGCAGAACTCTTTACCCCCCTTGTCAGTTTCCTTGGAATTCCTCTGGGCCTGGCACATGGCAAAGTTTCACTCCAGAACCTCGCAGCTCTGGAGTGTTTCTGCCAGAAGGTCCCAGTCCCCTGCGTGTTTCCTTGTTCTCATGCGAAATTTAAAACAGGCAATGCTGTCTTTTCCCCCTGTAAATTGAGATATTTATGCTGATGCAATATTTGCAGAATAGGACCCAAGGCAGCCTCCCAAGCTTCTGGATACTGCTCAGATACCAGCTCACAATTCTTATTATCATCATCATCATCCTACCCATCTTCATCACTGTCTTTTATTGGGGATTTATTATGTGCTAGGCGCCAGCTTTGCATTTCACCTCTATTCTCCCAATTAACGCATGCAAGGAAGAAAGTTATTCGCACATTAGCAAGGAGAAATCAGACTTAACCAAAGCCATCGTATCACTTAGTGGATTGTTCTGTCTGCTCGGTCATTATAGTGAGACTAAGGTTATTTTCCACCATGCAAATCCCTGAAAGAATTTGGATAAAAAGTGATTGCCTTTTAGGTTTGGTCAAAAACGAGGAGCTGATCACGGATATTTTATAGAGAGTGAGAGAATGAGAAAGAGAAAGAAGAAAAGCAAGAAGGGGAAAAAAGAGAGGGAAAATCAGGTACATTCACAGAATAATGCCCTAGTGGTGTATATGAGTGAGAAAAAAAATGGCAGCAATGATGTATCATACCCTGTTATTTACACTAAGCATTAGAGAAAATGAGTTCCAACCGGCTCTGTTAGAAATTGATGCATGCTGATGTATATGTGTTCATTTAACACGAGAAAAAGTAACCCCATTAAGAAAGGCTAGAAATAAAGTTTATAACCTTTGCTTTTTCTTCTCTGCCTAAAAAATAAAACTTACATCAGGATAAAAATTCGATAACCTGGTCACTCATTTTTTTAAGATATATTTGATGAGTACCTTCTCTGTCCCGAGAAATAGAGATTTTTCTAAAAAACAAACTATAGAATTTACCACCTAGTGGGTAGATGGACAATGGAACTAGGGATTGGAATGCACTGTAAGAAGCCCGGCAGTTTGAGTGAGTGTGTTAGAGTTATTTAGGTACAAGCAACAGAACCTGACTCCGGTAAATTTATGCAAGTTCAGGGTCCCGTGAGAACAAAGAGGGCATCTAATGCAGATCTAAGAGAGCGGGTCAGGGAAGCATTCTGGAGGAAAGCATGTTTCAGTTGAAACTTGAGGAAGTAGCCGGGGAGTGATGCAGCCAAGTACGGCTGTGAGTTTTTGTGGACGTGAAGGAGTGGGGAGCAGGGCAGACAGGTGGAAGGTGAGTGTCCCCAGCAGAGGAACAGCACGTGTGAGGTTCAAGAGAACATTCCACAAGGGGGTGACTGGAAACCCCCGAAGAGGTTTCCCCTCTGCCAGCCGGACACCTGGAAATTGCTCTTGGTGGTGGCGAGGAAAGGGGGCTGCTGGGAAAACGTCAGGGGAATAAGTCACACAGAGGATGCGTCTGTCCCTCCCCTTGTGTAGAATGTCATAGGAAGGGTG
Source organism: Equus asinus (assembly GCF_041296235.1). Taxonomy (NCBI): domain Eukaryota; kingdom Metazoa; phylum Chordata; class Mammalia; order Perissodactyla; family Equidae; genus Equus; species Equus asinus. The sequence goes on from NC_091804.1 coordinate 42,009,801, forward strand.
TGCTCTAAGAAATCACAGAAGGAAGAGGCAGCACAAATTAAAACTCCTGCCACTAGGATCTAACAAGTATCTTACGAAGCTGCCTTGCGAGGAACTACTTCACTCTAGGAAAAGCTTCCTGGTTACCGCGACTCGGAGAGTGATCTGCAAAATAATTCACCAAATTAGAGTTTGCCGAGTGTAAGTTTGTAAATCTGATCCCCCCCTGCCCGCCCCCCATTACGTTGATTATATCTTTCATCCCTAAGAATGAGGCCAAGAGCCTCCTCCCCTCCCTCTGTAATCCTCACCCCTCATTTCTCTCCTCTCTCCGCTCTCAGCATCCTGCCACCCCTAAGGCGCTGGCATGATCCCTGCGAAGCTTCCAGGGAGTTCATTAAAAACCACCACCCTCTCCATTGCCCACCGGGCACTCCCAGCAGCCCCTGGGGCCATGGTGGTGGCAAAGAAAGCCAGTCACTCAGGAGGGGCCGGCCCACTCTGAGGACAGGGACCCCTGCACAAATGAGAGGAGCCAGCAAACAGTTAATGGTTTAATCCTTTACAGAAAAAGTCAAGGCAGACTTGTGATTCTTGATGTTAATGAAGGTGTCACACATTGTCTAGAGAAAGTTGTGCCTGGCAATCTTCCCTTTTTCGGATGCCTACCCCAGTGACATTTCATCTCACATCCACCTTAATGAAATGCATAATTAACATATTCTAATTGTGCTGAGCGCTGCGATGATTTTGACAGAACTCACTTTCCATGTCTAATTTGATGCTAATTTAATCTGTTCCTCTCCCGCTGACATGACCTTTCTTGATTGAGTTTCACTGAGGAAATTTTTTGATGGATTGATTTATCAGCATTGCAGAGACAACAAAGGCTCAGGGTGCACGACAGAAAATAGGAAGGGAACAGCCCTCGAAGCCAGCGCGCTCTGAACTTGCCGGCTGGAATGTCCTCTTTCCAGAGACGGCTTGTCTGATCTACTGATGGAATTTGAGAAATGTGACATCTGTGTGCGGGTTTGATCTCTCAGATAAAGACAGTAAATATCTTATTGTGGTTGTGAAGCTTTGCATGGAAAACTCCTCTAGGGCTAGTGGAAGGAGGCGTAAGCTCCTCCTGTTGACAAAAGCCGGTCCTGCCGGGCTGGTCCACCAACGCATGGCAGCATCCTGCCTGGATTCTTCGGTAGGATGTTGGTCAGTTGGCTTCAGCCACGGAAAGCATGGGAGGTGGGAGAGTGCACATCTTACCTTAAAATGGAAAAACGTTGCATCTACTTGGGTCATTAAGTGCAGAGGTCAGACTTTCAGATGTTTCCCAGTCAGCTAAAGGAGAGGTAAACCTTGACCTTGTGGACTCGCCTGTGGAATGTTCCCCCATGCCCCGCCTGCCGCCACAATCCAGTGTCTAAAGGCTATTAATATGAATGTGTCTTTGACCAACTTCAGTCTATGCAGAAGTATGTGCTTAGGATCCGTGCAGACAGTCTTGGAGTTACGTCAATCCTCACAGAGTCAAGTGGCTGAGGGGGTGTTAGTGTCCGTCATGCTGTAGATATAGGGGTCAAAGCCAGACTCATAGCTAGATGGGGGCCTGGGAAAGCCGTCCTCCATCCTGCATTATACAAAAGTGGCTTCTTTTCAACAGCAGTTAAGGTTCGGATTTGAAGAGATTAGACCAGGGTTTCTCACCTTTGGCGCCACTGTCACTGGGGCCCAGATCATTCAGGGGGGCCGTCCTGTGCCTTGTAGGATGTTTAGCAGCATCCCTGGCCTCTACCCAATAGAAGCCAGAAGCATCCCCCTTCCCAAGTCTTGACAACTAAAAATGTCTCTGGACTTTGCCAAGTGTCCCCTGGGAGTGGAATCACCCCTAGCTGAGAACCAGTGAGACAGAGGACCAGCTTGTCATGCCTGTGACCCCCACATGTCTGCACTGCCTGCCTCCTCCCACGCTTCTTCTGCCCGGTGTCACCCCCCCATCTGGGCCTTGCCTGACCCCCATCCAGGAGCAAACCCTCCATACCTCTCTATCTTCTTACCCAACTTCCCAGTTTTCTTTTCAGTTGTGGTAAAATACACATAACATAAAATGCACCATTTTAGCCAATGTAAAGTGTACAATTCAGTGGCTTTTAGTATGTTGACAATGTGCAACCATCACCATTGTCTAGTTTCAGGACATTTTCATCACCCCAAAAGAAAACTCTGTGCTCATTAAGCAATGATTCCCCATTTCCTCCCACCCCTTAGTCCCTGGCAACCACTAAGCTGCTTTTTGTGTCTTTGGATTTGCCTATTCTGGGCATTTCATAAAAATAGAATCATACCATAGGTGGCCTTTTTGTCTGGTAATTTGTCTGGTAATTAAACATGGAGTTACTATATGACCCAGCAATTCCACTCCTGGGCACCCACCTGAAAAAACTGAAAACAGGTGTTCAACAAAACCTTGTACATGAATATTTTAGAAGCTCTATTCACAGCAGCCAAAAGGTGGAAACAACCCTCGTGTCCAACAGCTAATGAAGGAATAAACAAAACGTGGTAGATCCGTACAAGGAAATAGCACAAAAGAGAACACAGTACCGATACGTGCCACAACACAGATAAACCTCGACTGTCTTTCCATTATTGCATCTTCGGGGCCAAAAACAGTGCCTGGCACACAGTAGGTGCTCAGTAAACACAGGTTAAATAAGTGGAAGGCATAGAAAGTGAAGTGAAATAGGGATAGTCAAGAACTGTGAATAAACAGTAAAAAGTGGGAGAGCCATTGATATTAACTCTTGCTTTCAACTTGGAAAAAGAGAAAAAAGAAAGAAAGAAACAGACTCCAAAAAATAAGAGAACAAAAATGAACCTGATACTGAGTTGATTTTCTATTTTTTTGGTTCACCAGTTTGTGGAAAATAGTTGAATCACAGATGGGGGCCTGTGATGAAAGTGACAAGATAAATTCCTAAAAACTCCTGGCTGTTTTCTTTTCTTTCTCAGTGTAAAGACTCTATCTCATCTTTCCAAATGTTTCTCTTAGAAGAGGATGTACTCAGAATGTCCGCAGTAAATACACGTTTCCTTCCAAGTGGTGCCAGGGGAGGATGAAACATTTATTCCAACATGGTTGCTGAGACTGCAAAGATCTTTGCAAAATTTCTTCAGGAGCTGCCTGATGAGCCCCACAAGGATAGCAAGCTAACGAGATTATAATCATTATAATTACACTTCATCATAGATCAAAAGCAGTTTAACTCAGCAAAATGACCTGGCCTGCTCACTAGCCTTTATTCTAAGTGACTTCTGGCTTTGCTCAAAGATCAAATCTCTCTCTGCAAAGCCCAGCTGGACAGTGTGTCCAGGTGTACTCCCCAGGTGGCAGGCACAGCGGAGCACGGTCTCAGGGGCCAAGCGCCTTCGGTTTGAGTTTCCGTTCTGCTGCTAACGGGGAAACTGCCTCAGTTTCCTCGTTGGTAAAATTGCACAATCATAGTCCTACCTCCAAGAGTTCTCTTGAGGATTAAATTAGTTAATCATGTATCTGCTAAGCATTGAGAACAGCGCCTGACACATAGAATGGCTTTGAGGTGTGAGCTCTTCTTACAAGAAATGTACCTGAGCCTTTCCGACAACTGTGTGGCTTTCCGATAATTGTGTGGCTTTCCTAGCTGAAAGGGGCTACGCTTCCTGTTTTCTGAAATAATTATTAAGAAATCAGACGTACAGTTTTAAGGCACATCTTCAATAATGTGTCCATTTCTACTGCTGTTGTAACAGACTACCACAAACTTAGTGTTTAAAACAGCACAAATTTATCATCTTACGGTTCTGGAGGTCGGAACTCAAAATCAGCCTCTGAGTTAAAATCAAGGTGTCGGCACGGCTGGTTCCTTCTCGAGGCTTCAAGGAAGAGTCTGTTTGCCTTTTCAGCTTCTAGAGGTTGCCCGGGCTTCTTGGCTCGTGGCCTCTTCCTTGAATTACTCCAACCTCTTCTGTCCTCATAACCTCCTGTTCATAGTTCTGACCCACCTGCCTCCCTTTTATAAGGACCCTTGTGATTACATTGGACCCACCTGGATAATACAAACCTATCTCCCAAATCTTAAGATCCTAATTTACTCCATCTGCAAAGTCCCTTGTACTATGTAAGGGAACATATTCACAGTTTCTGGAGATCAGGACATGGGCATTTGGGGGGCCATTATTCAGCTTACCACAAATGACTTAATTTTAGATGGGAAGCGGTGGATGTCAATTCCCTTCTGCCTCTCAGTGCAACTCTGCTGTGCCGCTTTAAGGGAAGAAAATCAGTCTGGAGGAAGGAACCAGAATCCGAGATGGGAAGGGACCTCTGTGATGGTGCAGTCTTTTGCAATTCTCGGCCTCAATGGCTTTGTGAGGATTTTGTTGTCTGGCCATCAACCTCAGGCTTGAAGCTATTGAAGGATTCTAACTCCAAGAACGTCACGTTGGCGAATATCAATTTGGCAGCAAGTTTGATCATGATGTTGCACCCTACTTAATACATTTATCAAGCACTGTCTCCTAGTCCACCTGGCCAAAGCCTTTCTTACGCAGCCTCCATCAAGTCAGGAATTTTGTGGTTCTGTTCCCTGCTCTTTCTGCAGCAGCTAGAGCAGTGCCCAGCACCTTGCAGACAATAAGCAGATAAATACATGTGTGAATGAATGAGTGAGTGAAATTGAGGACTTCAATAGCGTTTGGCAACTATAGCTGTTTTTCACAAAGATAAAACACATTTTGTCTATTCTGCCAATATTCCACCTGGAAATTCTGTATTTCTCTGAATATTATCACAATCTGTGGTCACCTGAAAACTTCAGGTTTTTCCCACGTGAAACTAGAAGAGAGACTGGAAAAGCAATGTTGCTTAGAGCAATGCCTGCTCATCAAATCTTCTTTCTCATTAGAATAGTTCACTTCAATAAGATCCTGGGCATTTTTGATAAGCCAGCATCCAGGGAACAAAGCTGTTGTGAAATGACTGACTTAGAGGTTCCAGCCATAATTTTTGGCCTCAGAATATTGCTGGGTGTTTTTTCTTTGTCAGTTTAACATGAAAATGTAACATTTCAATGGCAATCCATTAGAAAGAAGCAAAGAAGGGGCTATTTGCATTTGATCCACAAATTGGACCGGAGTAATTTTTGTCAACTTCTGATCTGCCAATACTCAGGTTTTTAAAAAATTAAGCTAAATACTCATTAATTCACTGTTTTCCCTTATTGAGTGAGAAGATCTTTTTTTCTGTCAACTGTGTTTTTATCTACAATCAGTGATAGACTATTTTGCATTATTAAGAAATGGGGAGGTGGGAAGTGACATTTCCTTTGAACTCCAAACAAATTGCGAACTTCAAAAAATGTTTGATGAAACAACAGAGTATTATAACCCAAAGAGTTTATGACGGAGAAGAAAATGAAGGAAATAAAGAGATTTTTGGCAAACAGGATTCTAGTGATACCTAACTTCAGTGTGTTCGTTTTAGTGTTTACAAGTCTTAATTGATTCTCTGTCAAAAGAAGTGTCACTCCAGGTCACATAAAAAATTAACTCAATTATCATCAATCCAAAATTTTGAAAGACTATATGTGGTAGGCAAAATTCTAAAGATGGCCTCCCAGGATGACCATCTCATGTTTATTCAATCAAACACTAATCTAGGTACTGCTGTGAAATGATTTTGCAGATTTAATTAACATCTTAATTTAGTTGACCTTAAGATATAGAGATTATCCATCTCAGGAGGGCCTGATCCAATTAGGTGATCTCTTTAATTTCTCTGGCTAGTAGCAAAAGGACAAGTCAGAGAGAGGTGTCCCTACTGGCCTCAAGGAAGAAAATTGATGTCAGACAGACTTGAGTTCAAATCCCCCACTCACTGGGTTTATGACCTTTAGCAAAGTGTCTTAATATCCTGTGCCTCCATTTCCTGATCTGTACTGCTGCCCCACCTCAGAAATTTGTTGTGAGGCATTAGGAGAGAGAATGTACACAAAGTACTTAGAACAGTACCTGACACATACTATGTGCACAGTAAAAGGTAACTATTATTGTTTTTTTTAATGTTCCCTTCAAAAGATTATCATTCATTGACTCTTTTGCAATCTGGGGTTCTAGTTCTAAAACCACGTGAGTCCACATGAAGTAACATAGAAAAGCATAATCCAAGTATGGAGCATTGTATTATGTTGAGAGTTGGGTTGGGGCCAATTCTTCACTCTTTTTTTTTTTTTTTTTTTGAGGAAGATTAGCCCTGAGCTAACTACTGCCAGTCCTCCTCTTTTTGCTGAAGAAGCCTGGCCCTGAGCTAACATCCGTGCCCATCTTCCTCTACTTTATATGTGGGACGCCTACAACAGCATGGCGTGCCAAGCAGTGCCATGTCCACATCCAGGATCCGAATCGGCGAACCCCGGGCCGCTGAGAAGTGGAGCGTGTGAACTTAACCGCTGCACCACTGGGCCGGCCCCCTCAATTCTTCACTCTTTTATGTTCCATTTTGACCCTTCACCTAAACTCAATTTTTTTCCTTGATTCACTGCCTAGCTGACCAACCCCATGTGTTTCCACAAGCCCAAACCCTTATCACCACAACTTTCTCAGCAAAAACTAGCTAACCTGTGTTCTATTCTTACAGGGCCCCACCAGGTAACTAGAAATAATCTTATAAATTGATTTATGCCAAGTTGATGATGACCCATGATGACTTAGCTTCCCATGTGCACTCCATTAGAGTCTTCTGAGGCCGGAACTCTAAGAAAGAAGGCGAGAATTTTAGGCATCAGCTTCAGAGCTGACGGGAGGATAACTGGGGAGGGTGTGTGCAAATTCTTTTGGTATGACTGAAAATTGCCCCACATGGACAGCAGTCTATACCACGTCCAGTAAATGACATCTTCTTCTGTTGCCACCCTCTCTGCTTTATATTTGCCTAATTTCTCTGCTTACCATCAGGAAAAGTTCCTTTCTCTCATATTATTTGTATTGCTTAGAAAAAACAAAAGTAATACATGTTTATTTATAAAGGAATAGAAAACAAAGAAAATCAAAATAGAAAAAAATAAAAATCATCTATAATCCCACCATCCAAAGAAAATCATGGTCCAGGAAAGTCATTAAAGGGGACACTTAGGGTTGGTAGGTCAGGTTGGAAGAGAGCCTGGAAGATTTGCCCTGGAGCTACATTGCATAGCAAGAACTTGTGACACCTTGGGTAGAAGTGAGTTGCTAATGGAGATTAAGACAGGGGTGAAGCCCTGTCTCCCAGCTATACAGGACCATTCCTGGATACTGCAACTACCCATTGTCAATATTTTTCGGTTTGTAAATATTTATCATGTGTGTGTACATGTACAAGTCATAGAAATTTTTTCCTTGGGAAAACTAAAGTCGTACCTGCATACGGTTTTCTAAGTCAGTTTTTCCTAGCATAAAATTGTAAACATCCTCCCCATGCCATTAAACATTCTTCTATATTCATTTTAAAGGGCACACAAAAATATTCCATGAACAGATAGACGCTTTATTTTACCATTAGCCTATGGTTGTATATGTAGGTTGTTTCCAAGTTTGATTCTAATTAACAGCACAAAACCAAGCAGCCTTGTAACCAAATCTTTGCACATATCCCCGATTAAGTGAAATTTTTGGATCAATGGATTATATATTTTTGGACTTTTCCAAAATAACTGCCTCATGCACTTCATCTCAGAGTCATCATTGGGCAATGGAAACAAGGGTATTAGAAATCTATTTTGACCAATATAAAAGGCTAGGCTAATGAATGGGTACCAGTAGTCCTTGGCATAAACTTTCTATAAACCTGGGAGTGGGGTAACCCACTGTTCCAGATTTCCCAGGAGTGAGGGATTTTCTGGGATGTGGGTCTTTCAGTGCTGAAATTAGGACAGACTCAGGCAAATCAGGACAGTTGGTCACCCTACCTGGGAAGACCTCGGTGACTGGCTGGCCACACTGGAAATGTACTGGAAATACACACTGGAAATTCAACGTATTGGTAAACACTGAGAGGCAGTGAACCAGCCTGGACATCTGACCTGGACTAGAGCCATGGTCAGAACAAGGTGAAAAGTTTAGCCACATTGTTAGAGCCAAGACAGTAGAAGGCAAGTCATGAATTAGGTCAATAGCCATGGCCAAGAACTTTGAAATGTAAGGGTGTAGTCAGAATTGTGTAGAAGGAAACGTAGGCTGGACAAAACCAGAGCTTCTAGGAGTTCCATGACAATTTCAGGAGACACAGGGAAGCATGGCGTTCTTCCTGTGGTGGCCTCTGTTGGAGCCTGGTTTGCCCTTTAAGTGACGAGCAATGTTTTTGTTTGCTTGTTTTTAGATTTTCTTTTTTTTTTTTGAAGGATTTTTTTATTTTATTTTATTTTATTTACTTGTTTATTTTCAGATGTACATCATAATATATTTCAAATTCTGTGTAGATTACATCATGTTCACCACCCGAAAACTAATTGTAGTCCATCCCTCACATGTGAGCTTAATCCCCCCTTTTGCCCTCCTTCCTCCCCCCTTCCCCTATGGTAACCACCAATCAAATCTCCGAGGCTGTGTGTTTGTTTATTGTTGTTTTTATCTTCTACTTATGAGTGAGATCATATGGTATTTGACTTTCTCCCTCTGACTTATTTCACTCAGCATAATACCCTCAAGGTCCATCCATGTTGCCACAAATGGCCGGATTTCATCATTTCTTATGGCTGAGTAGTAGTCCATTGTGTATAAATACCACTCCTTCTTTATCCATTCCTCCCTTGATGGGCACCTAGGTGTTTCCAAGTCTTGGCTATTGTGCATAATGCTGCAATGAACATAGGGGTGCAAGTATCTTTACACCTTTGTGTTTTCAAGTTCTTTGGATAAATACCCAGCAGTGGGATAGCTGGATCATATGGTAGATCTATCCTTAATTTTCTGAGGATACTCCATACTGTTTTCCATAGTGGTTGCATGAGTTTGCACTCCCACCAGCAGTGAACAAGGGTTCCCTTCTCTCCACACCCTCTCCAACATTTGCTGTTTCCTGTCTTGTTAATTACAGCCATTCTGACTGGAGTGAGGTGATACCTCATTGTAGTTTTGATTTGCATTTCCCTGATAGCTAATGATCTTGAGCATCTCTTCATATGCCCATTGTCCATCCGTATATATTCTTTGGAGAAATCGCTGTTCAGATCTTTTGCCCATTTTCTAATTGGATTGTTGGTTTTTTTGTTGTTGAGCTGTATTAGTTCTTTGTATATTTTGGATATTAACCCCTTATCTGATACATGGTTTGCAAATATCTTCTCTCAATTGTTAGGTTGTCTTTTCGTTTTGTAGATGGTTTCCTTTGCTGTGCAGAAGCTTTTTAGTTTGATGTAGTCCCATTTGTTCATTTTTTCTTTTGTTTCCCTTGCCCGGTCAGACATGGGACTTGAAAATATGCTTCTCAGACTGAAGTCAAAGAGCATACTACTTATGTTTTCTTCTAGAAGTTTCATGGTTTCGGGTCTTACATTCAAGTCTTTAATCCATTTTGAGTTGATTTTTGTGCATGGTGTAAGGGAATGGTCTACTTTCATTCTTTTGCTTGTGGCTATCCAGTTTTCCCAACAACATTTATTGAAGAGACTCTCCTTTCTCCGTCATATGCTCTTGACTCCCTTGTCGAATAGTAGCTGTCCGTAAATGTGTGGGCTTATTTCTGGGCTCTCAATTCTGTTCCATTGATCTGTGTGTCTGTTTTTGTGCCAGTACCATGCTGTTCTGGTTACTATGGCTTTGTAGTATATTTTGAAATCAGGGAGTGTGATACCTCTAGCTTTGTTCTTTTTTCTCAGGAATCCTTTGGCTATTCGGGGTCTTTAGTTGCTCCATATAAATTTTGGGATTCTTTGTTCTATTTCTGTGAAAAATGTTGTTGGAACTTTGATAGGAATTGCATTGAATCTTTAGATTGCTTTAGGAAGTATGGACATTTTAATGATGTTAATTCTCCCAACCCAAGAGCATGGAATATCTTTCCATTTTCTCTTTTCATGTCCTGTTTTTTGAGGAGATATTCTTGATAATTACAGAAATTATGAATGAAATAGATAGATAAATCTTGTCATTTTGGCTTATTTAATAGCAATATGAAATTCCACCCCTTTTTAACTTGAGAAAGCATTAGTTTAAGCACAAGAGGATGAGTCAAAGTGGCCCATTGCAAGGCAAGTGCAATGCTCAAAACATCATAGTGGTTTCTAAATTTGAGTCATATTTTCATTCTTTTGAACCAAAGGGCCACTCAACAAGCACATGTTTCCATAATATATATCTTGTCTGCTCTCTAATATTAAACAGAGATTCAGAGATCAAAATTCTAGAAGGATGTCATCAACTTGAGGAAGATGAGGACAGAGTTAGGCTAGCACCTGGACACTCTGAGTGCAGTTTCATATATAAGCAAGTCCTTCCCTTCATAAATATTTATAAAGAACTGAACATCATTTATACATTCCCTTTTATTATATGTGCTTAGTTCTAAACTATTTTCCTTGGCATGTTGATATCTACATTTTTCTTCTGACTTTTTCCCTCAAGTCTTATGCTGCTCTTAATGACTTTGCATTTTGGGAGGGAGGTCCTAGGAGAATAGATGTTCTATTGAATAGATTTTGATGGAATCCACATAATACTTAAATCACACTTCTAACTCCCATGCCCAATCAACAAATGGGGAACCATCATTACAAGGCAACATCTATTCAGAAGAAAGAGATTCAGACACTAAAGATCATATATTGTATGATTCCACATATCTGAAATGTCCAGAAAAGGCAAACCTTAGAGACAGTAAGTAGAACAGTGGTTCCCTGGTGCTGGAGGTGGGAACGGGGAGTAACTGCGAATGGGTTTCTTTTTGGGGGAGTAAGGTGGATAAAATGTTCTAAAGTGAGATTATAGCGAATGCTGCACAACTCTGAAAATATACTATGACTCGTTGACTTCTACCTTTTAAACAAGTAAGTTTTATGGTGCGTAAATTACATCTCAATAAAGCTATTAACAAAACAAAAAGAAAGAAGGATGGACATAAAGAAGAAAGGCCTTCCTGAAGAGATGACATTTAAACTGATGTGGGGCTTATGCAAAGAGGAGGCTTGGCTGGTGTTGGAGAGAACACTGCAGGTAGAGAGAGTCTGTGCAAAGACCCTGAGATGAGAGAGGGCTTAGCATGTATCATGAGCTACTGGAAGTCAAGGATGGCTTAAGCATGTTGAGCAAAGAACAGAAACGGTGAGAGGAGAAATTGGAGAGGCAGGAAGCAGTAAGTTCATGCAGGACCTTGTAGGCCTGATACGGAGGGTACCCCACATGCTGTGGGACCATTGAGAGATTTTAATCAAGGGAGTGACATGCTGTGATTTATAATTGACAACATTTTGAAAAAGAATAACAGCAGGCAATACCGTGTCCTTACTAGTCTAGGGAATTTTCATGTACTAATTTATTCTTCACAGAAACCCTATGAGATAGGTACCATTATTACAAGTAAGGAAAGTGAGACACAAAGTAACTCATTCAAGAAATCTCAAGGAGAGCTATGATGTAAGCTTGGTGAGTTCAGCACCCCAGAGCTTGAAATCTAAACTACCACCCTACACTTCAAAGTAGGGCTGGCTTCATGGGCATACAACCTGTGCAGCCACACAGGGCCCCATGCTTAGGAAGAGCGAAGAGCCCCACACTTGGTTTAATACTCTGAAGTCACCACTTTGAAATGCTTAATAATTTTTGAACAAGAGACCTTTCATTTTCATTTTGCACAAGACCCCATGAATTACGTAGCCAGCACTGCTAGTATGGCCTTCTAGAGTTTTTGCTACGGGAGGAATTATTAACCCATTGAAGGTCATGGATAGGCTAGCCAAGGAGGAAGGGCAAACCCTTAAACACAAAATCTCTCATGCATGTCCATTTTGGGAGTTGGAACTTCCAGCTTCTAGTATATATTCAAAGGGATCTATAAATCCATAAGGGATATGACTCATTGATTTACCAGGGGCCACCCATTCTGATATTTGGGAATAGCTAGATGATGGAATGAACTGTTTTTTATCACTCAGCTTCTTGTTGTCCTATATTTATCAATAGAGAGTCTTAGCATTGGCAACACTCTTTCCAGAAGACAGGAAAAAAATAATAATAAGGATGAATGAAAACACTGGAAAAGAAAAAATTATAAGCAAAAGATTTTCTTCAGCATGTTTTTTTCCTGAAGGGCACCTAAAATTGTGTCTTTGTCTTTATCAACACATTTTTTAAATCCCTTAAATAAAAAAAGCAATTCTTCTGAATTTATAATAATGAATTCAGTCTAACAATTGCACCAGTTTGCATGAATTTAATTTCTCTTTGTTTCAGCTTGCATTATATGAATATTTTTCAATAATCATTATTACACAAAAAAAATTCTGCACACAGAATATATTCATAATAATCAACATGAATATATTCTATAATGTGTGAATTGCTCATTTTAAGATTATAATTAATTTATTCAATAATTTGTTATTATTATCATCTTATAGCCTGGGCTTATTTGTAACTAGAAGAAAACCAAATTTTAAAGGTAAGTTTTTAATTCCATTTAAAATAACCCCCAATTAATTTCTAAGCTGCTGAAGGCAAATGATAAAATTTTTAGCTCCTGGGGCAAAATTTTATGGAAGTTGTTTGTACCTAAAAAACAATTACCTACCCATGAAAATGGAATTATCCATTTTAAGAATAATAGGAGTGAAAACAGGCCTCTGAATTTGTAGTGAAATGATTACTTCCTCCCTGTCGAGGTGCTGATTTCTCTGTGTGCCTAACCATGCAACGCACGAAGTCCCCAGACCTCTGAGCTATCAGACAAGTGATATTTGTGTCTCCTGGGGTTCTCCCAGGGCGACCCCACATGGGGACCTCCTGACTCTGTTTATTCTTAAAGTGAGCAATTGCATACAAATGGAAAATATTATGACATAGGCCACCAAAACAGAATACAGAGACAAGAAGGAGATATTTCTATGAAAATAAAATATTAATTCTACTCTAAATCCACTCTGGATTTTCCAAAATGGAAAACTATTCCTGGAAAGAAGCAGGGTTAGTCGGTTTAGTTTCATTTTCACATTTACCACCACAAACTCAAGCCTCTATTAAGGACCATAATGCACCCAAGACACAAAGACTGTTGCTGTGAGACAAACGTAATGTTTTCTCCCTTGCCATTTAATATGTTTTTGATTTACCAGACAGTTTTCTTCTCTATGTCTATGCAAAAAAGTCAAAACCAGCTGCGGATTGTTTCCACGCGGTCACGGAACCTGGGTAAAGTGGAACAAAACCCTAGCAACTGAAACCAGGTAGAAAAAAAGTTCTATTCATTTTTTTTTTTTCATTTCCAACTCTTTGATAAGAAAACCCACCAATTTATGCATAAAATAAAACGGTAAATTAGGCTTATTTGGAGAAATAAATTGTAGAAACTATTCATCCATTAGATTTTTTTTTAATCGTCTTTTGCCACTTGATGAAGCAAAAATAAAACTTCATTCAGCTGGCAGATCATCCAGGCAACAAAATTCTTCTTCCTTTCCTTGTGAGATGATGGCTTTGAATGTTGCGTTTTCATTTTTAAAACCAAAAATCCTTTGAATGTTGTTTTTTACTTTTGAAACTAAAAATCCAAATATCTATTGTGAATTTATGTCTAACAAACAGCTACACTAGCTGGTCTTTCCAAGACGGCATACTTTTTCTGGTTAAAATTATTCCCTTGCTAATATTATTCCCCCTGGCTGCTCTCTTAGCCCATATCCATAGGCACTATTTACTGAGTGCCTGTTGTGTACCAGATGTTTTGTATGTATTATTTCATTTGATCTTGCCAACAATTCCATAAAGTAGGAGTTTCAATCCTGCTTTGAAGGTAAGGCTCAGCCTCAGAGAGCATCATTCATGAAGAGGCACCCCAGAGAGGCTGGAGTCAGAACCTGGCTTTGCCTCTTTCTCGCTGTATGACCGTAGCCAAATTATTCAACCTCTCTGTGCCCCAGTTTCCAATCTGTAAAATGGGGAAAATGATACAGAACCACAATCCCTTAGACGTAATTCTGAGGTCTGCGGGACATGCTTATACAAAAATGTTTTCGTGTTTATCTGAAACTCAAATTTAACTGAGCATCCTGTATTTTCTTTTGCTAAATCCAGCAACTGTAGCTTGGCACCAACACTAGTTTGGCAAAAAAAAGATTGAACTGTGTTGGCATGAGGTTATTATAATGTTAATTGCCCCATACAGTGACGGTCTGATCTGGGCGGCCAGCAAACAATGGCTCCGAGCCATGTGCTGGGTATATTTGAGAGACAGAAAGAAAACCGCTGGGGATGGAACAGAAAGATGGGGGTTGGGGTGGGAAAGGTACAGGAGATAAAGTCAGAGAGGTGAACAGAAGCCAGATCATGTGCTAACAGGCTAACAGCGCCATGCCAACAATGCTAAGTGGTATATCCAAGATCACACGTCATGTAAGCAGCAAAGCCAGGATTCAACCCTGCCTCAGTTCTATCAACACATAGGCCAGTCTCTCAACAAACACTGTGGGGCAAAAGTTATCTCTAGGACATCATTATAAAGACGTCTTCAGGCTCTGGAGCTAATGAAAAGATTAATGAATATGGCAGCCACTTAATTCCTACATTGACTTTGGTACTGGGAAGGGGTGCAACTTTGATAGATTTTAGTTCAACGTGATAACGTTGATGAGCATGTCAGAACCCTTGGTGGGTTTCTCTGTAACAGGGAAACTTCTCAGTGAAAAACCAAGATTTTAGAGTGAGACGAGAAATGATATATTTTGTAAGTATAGTGTAAGTAAATAGAACACAATAATGACAAAATAATTTAATATAAGACTGTACATCATTTTATCCCTAATCTGATACACTGCTTACTACACACATCACCTTTTTTTATGTCTAAGATTTCATTTACATGGAGTTAGAATCGATGGAAGGTGGTTATCTGGTCAACCTCCTCTGTCCTCTGACCTGAACTTTCTGCCTCTGCCAATGGAAGTCCACAAACATTTCTTGAGCTTCTACCCTGCATCAGGCACAGGGCTGGCCACTAGAGTCCTAGAAGTAGATAAGATGCTCTCTTGAATTCACCAGGCTTATAGTAACTACAATTTGTTTTATTCCTAGGATGCCAAACAGGTGATATTTCACTGCCCCAAAAACTTGTGATTTTTGTCCCAATTTTAATAACACCAACATTTATCACATTCTTACTATGTGCTAGGCACTGTGCTAAGCTTTTATGTAGATTGCCTTGCCTAATCCTTAAAAGGCCTAAAATTTAGCATTATCCCCATTTTTCAGACGGGGAAACTGAGGTGTTGGAGATTATCTTATTCAAGACCCAGAACTTGTAAACAATGGACCTGGGCATCAAACCTCAGCAAGTCTGACTCCAAAGTCAGCCCTCTTAACCATTGTGCCGTGATAAAATTTCTATTAGAAATTCGTGTGTCCAGTCCAATGCCGATAGCCAATCTCCCTTCCCCTTTAGCTTATATGGTCTTTTGTACAGTGGGGCTGCCACAAGCCTTTCCTGTGTCTCTCCCCAGAGAGCTAATTCAGGCTTTGCTGTTGAACCAATGAAGCACAGAGAATCCACACGCACTGAATTCTCCGTATTGGCTCTGCAGCTACCTGCTCCTCAGCCCCCAGGATTTGCCCAGCATGGCTATGTTCACTGGCCCTTTCCACACTGTCACCGCTGAAGGGTTAGGAAATAGAGAACACACCCAAAAGCCTGTCAGATTCTTCTGCACTGTTGCACACGCCCTGATGACGAGCAAAGTCCTCTATCATTTGCTCAGGATCTTTGAATTTAGATGCTGGGTCAAGAAAGAATGACACCTTTGTAGAAAGCTGTTCTTCAAGAGAAATGATATTTTTTAGCATCTTCCCCAGGCCTGCAACATAAGAGGCAGGTATTGTCCTGGTGATAAATGATAGTTCCTCCAGAAAACAATTACAACACTGTGGGTCATAAGCTGAGGCTTCTCCAGCATTCCTCTGCTTGTGGATAGGGTAGGAATCTGGCCACAAAATCAGAGGTACCTGCAAAACCAACTCTCTTTCCTATAACTCAACTTTTTATTTTAAATTCCCATTCATCTCTGTTAATAGGAATCATGTCTCAGTCATTCTTGGAGCTTCCTAGCCATCCTTTCTTTGAATCAGCAGTTGATAAAATGGGAGTGATACTGCCCCTACCGGGTTTTCCAGAAATTCTTTTTGGAAGTCAGTAGTCACAAAGATTGAGATGTGACATTGATATTTAGTGGTCAGAGGCTGGAAATGCCCACTATTCTGTGATGCACAAGATAGTCCTGCACCATGAAGACTTGTCTGGGTTCCTGCCGTTTGAATGTCCAATAGACATTCATGTTGGTGAAGCACCAGTCCCTAATTCTCTGAGCCCAGACCTTAAGTCTATTTGACATTCACACACAAAGTAGTCTTCACGCAGTTGTAATACGCACTGAATTTTACAAGAATGTAACTACCATATAGATTGAAGAAAGACTGTACTTTCTCCTAACCGTAACAAGACTTGTTCCGTATATCAGAAAATCATATTGTAAAGGAAATACCATGAATGGCATTCAATTCTTTGATGTACAGTCATGCGCCACATAATAACATTTCAGCCAGTGGTGGACATCACATACAGTGGTGGTCCCATAAGATTAGTACCATAAAGCCTAGGTGTGTAGTAGGCTGTACCACCTAGGTTTGTTTAAGAACACTCTATCACGTTTTCACAACGACAAAATTGTCTAATGGCGTGTTTCTCAGAACATATCCCCGTCATTACGGGACACATGACTGCATCACACAAGTCTCAATGTGTATTTGTGGTTGTTGAGTTCAGTGTTTCTGTGCATAAAGGCAAATGTCTGTTGCTTTATCGTGTTCTTGTGTACCAAGCCTGAGTATTTAAATGTTGACATACATATTTTATTATAAATATTGTCCTCCTATTTGGTCTTTAGAAAATTATGATTGTAGATAAAGGATTTGTGGTTTTAAAGGGAGCGTTTAGCAGACTCTGTCAATGTCACACTGGGAATATCCCAGAGCATTCCTCTCCACACATAGAAAGATGTCCTCTGCCATCGTTTGCCACCCTCAGCCTCAGCATGTTTCTGTGTCCTAGAAGCAGCCCTTGCCCACTGACACGTAGCGATTGGTGGACAATACCCTCTAGGTGAGATAACCCTGAGGCTTCTTCTGCACGTCTCCCACAGGTCCCCACTGGGAATAAGCCTCCGCTGCTCGTGGTGGTAACTCACCTGACCATGCATCCTAACTTGGCTCCTCGCCCTTCCCTGTCTCACTCCACCATCCCTCCAGCAGCGCTTCCTGGGATCATCTCCACGTACACTACTTAAACTCATGCTTTCGTCTCAGAGCCAACTTCTGGTGAGCGCAACCTAAGATAGGCTGTTCCAAAGCATTTGTTTGAGAAAGGGGACATTGCGAGTGATAGTGTTGAGAGTCACTGCTCCAGGCTCTGGCAAGGATTGGAGCATTGTGCAGTGCCAGGGAGTGCATCATTGGGATATTGATTATCCCTCCTCATGTGGCTCCTTCAGGCCTGAGATTCTCTCTCTCGACTCTGGACTAATCTTGAGATACAGTCGATTCTCCAACATTGAAGAACCCAGCCCTATAAGCAGTATCTGGCCTCCAGGGGTTGCCGCATCAGACCTATACACATAAAGCAGACAACACGGAAGAGCAAAGCTGTCCAGACATGCAGATAGAAACATTTATTGTTTCCCACTTTTAATGAAACATTCATCCTTTCATTCTACAAACATTCATTGAGCATCTACTCTATGTCAGACGCTGAACATACAGTGATGAACAAAACAGACAAAATCGTTTCCCTTATCAAGTTGGGAGAGGCTGATAATAAACAAATACATACGTATGGATTTTATTAAATGGTAATAATACTATAGAGAAAAATAAAGCAGGAAAGGAAAAAAAGGTAGCTAGAGGTAAATTTGTTGATTTTTTTAAAAGGCAGGTCAGAGGAGACCTCTCTCAAGAGGGACAAATGGCAACAGACACTTAGCCTTAAACTCCAGGGTTTGGTCCCTTGCTAAAGGAGCGGTGGGCACGGCGGAGAGGTGGGGAGGATCCAGCCTGCAGAGAAGTGCTTCTGCTCAGCTGCAGCAAATAGCGCCATGTGGAAAGGCAAAGCCCAGAGTTGCCAGATCTTCTAATTTTCCAAGGGAAACCTAGGGATTTGTCACCTCCCTAGAGGGCTGCCAGCAAACAGGACAAAGTTCTTGGCATACTTCGGATGTTCAAACTTTCCTTTTTCCATAATATTTTTAAAACAAATGCCAGGAAGTCATGCTGGTGGCCTGTCTTTTACATCCTGCCTCTACCTCCCCTAAGTGATTATTTCCTGCCTGAAGGAGAGAAAGGGAAGAGGGGAGGGGAATGCAGAGAAAAAACATATCACAAATTAGTATTATCTAGCCCCACTTGTTTTTTCTTCCTTTCAACACACCCAGAATGTTGGAAGCATCGCCTTACAAAGTCAGTAGTTGACAGGAAAGGATGTGATGTTTTCTTTCTTCAAACGCTTCAGAATGGCATGTTGCTAGAGATCCCAATGGGAAAGCCCCAAATAGGAAAGCCATATTGGCTCATGGAGTTTTGGGCCTTGGCATAGGGGCACTGCCTTGGCAGAGCTGTGCCGACATGTAGAGGATGCAATTGCCAACTCCAGTGGAACTTCCAGCGGGAGTTTTACGACCCTCTTTCATCCAAGCTGCTATTTGGGCTGAGGCCTGATTACTTCTAATGACTCCGTTTCTACAGCGATGGCCAAGTCCTCTGTCATCCTGCCGTGGCCTGGAACGGCTCAGGTTTTAGGGGAGAGATGCTCCTTGTAAAGCATGGAAGTGCTGACGGCCGCTCTCCAGGATGCTGGCTCCATGTACCAGGAGGCAGAGCAGCCAAGAGCAACGATGCGAGCATGCAGAAGCCATCCTGGAGACAGGGGGGTAATTAGTTTGCCCATTACTAAGGATGCCCCAACTCTTCACCAGTCAAGAAAATCTTTGTCCTTGAATGTTTATGTATTTCTCTGGCTCCTGAAGAAGCCAAGGCCTGAGAATGAAGGGAGCTTTTGTCATGAAGAATAATGGTTGGGCAAAAATGATTGGCCTGTTTTCTGGTTCCAAAACATTCTCCTAAGTGGCCACTTGGCTCTTAACCATAGGCTCCTGGCGTGTTTCATGCACATGTAACGGAGGTGTTGTCGACAGCTATCCCTGGTTGGGTGTCTCTAGCTGGGTCATTCAGTATGCACTCCTAAAGTACGTACGCCAGGGTTTCTACACTACCGCTTCACTAGATCGCCACTCCACCTCCTTTTGGGGAGCTCATAGTGTCTGGGGCTTTGCAAGTGGGATTCCTACATAGAGTAAGTCAAATGGAAACTGGGCAATGTCTTAGGACATGGATGAATGCCACTTTGTCCAGGAGCTGACCAGCTAGCTGCTGGATTCTGACAAAATGAAGGTGTGGTCCCCCACCGCAGGTGACAAACAATGGTCAGTGATGTGAATACATGGTGGCTTGCTGACAATGTCTCCACAGCCTCATGGCTTCTGGGCTTTCACCCAATGCGCTTCTCTGCTGTTCTCTGTCAAAGGCACCCATCCAACTCCTCCAAGCATCGATGGGTCTCTCTTCCTGAAAAGCCCTCCAGCTCAGCAATCAGGGCCCCCCCCCCTCCCCCGGGAACACCCTTCCCTCTCCACCAACTCAAATCCCTTTTCAGTCTGATGATACAAGGATATTTTCTTCTGCTGTCTTCTCCTTTTGCCAGAGAACAGAGCTCCCTCTTGCCGCCACCACAAAAGCCTGACTTCCTCTTTGTTCTCTCAACAAGTCTAAATCTTAAAGATCCTTTAGGACCAAAGCCAGAGTCAACCAAAATTTAGTTTCCCTTTCCTCAAAGGCAAGGAGGGCTTAGCATTCAAATCTTCTGATGTAACAAAGAAAGGGAAGAGGGAATACAAACTGCCAAGTCTCTACTCCAGAGAATCTGAATGCCTATATTCTGCCTCACCTAGAGAGGAGAGTTATTTGGTCCATTCTCCTGAAGAGTCATTTCAGAGTAAGTGACAAGGGGCAAAAGGATTACTGTCTACTGCGGAGGCAAAGTTTCTTGGACCCCTCTATCAGCGCCAAGAGTCAAGTGGCCAGGCCCGCGGTCCACAGTTTCACTGAGAATTTTTCTGTAGAGTTGATACGTTGTTGTCTTTCTGTGTGTCCGTGTGTCTGTCACGAAAATGAGGTAGTGGGAAGGATATTTAGCCTATTTAAGGAAATATATCCTCTAAAAATAATTTTGGCCTTTTTTGTGTGCAAAAACATGAGTTGATTCCAAACATGATAATAAACGTTTCGGTGCCGAATTCCAATTGCCTGGGATGTGACGCCAGCTCCCCCTCTCACTGCCTCTGTGGAAAAGGGCTCAACCTCTGCTGGTCGGTTTTCTTCTCCTGAATGCAGGTGGCAATAGGCTTTCTGTCACAGAGCTGTCATAAATGTTAGATGAGAGAAGCTACGTCAAGGGCATGGCGAACAGGAGGGACCTCTTACATAATAGATGTGGCTATTGTCGTTATTATTAAGTTGATAGATCAGACACTGTTGCATATTTTTTTTCCTTTGGCCAATAGTTATGGTCTGGAAAGTAACAGAACCACATGTCTTTTCAAATATTAATAACCATAGATATCAACATTCGGTTCTTACTCTATGCCAGGTAATTTGCACCTATTATCTCATTCAGTCCTGGCAACAATTCCATGAGGTGCCACCATTGGTAGCTCAGCTTGGCATATGAAGGACCTGGGCCACACAATTGGGTCAAGGACTTACAGCTTTAAGTTTCGGCACCCAGGCTCCAAACCTCGCTCTGACCCCATAGCCCATACCCTCAACTAGCACTTCAGACTGCCTCACTCTTCAAATGCCAGACAGTTCAGGCATTTACTAATTCTGCGAGAACTTTCTTCTACTTAGCCCAGTTAGGCTGGCTTTCTGTGTGCCTACGTTAGCCGGCAGTCCTGAGATGGCAAGCACTGATCGGGGTGAAGTAGTTTTTCTTCTTTTTTTTGACAAACCAACAACTAGAAATGAAAAACAAAGACAAACCTGTGTATTTTTATTGTTTCATGAGCTTCAGATATTAAAAAACAATGCCCACTGATGCAGGAAAGCAATTTCTGCACACTTCTTTAGAGCAATGTCGCACCGACTTTACGGTTTGGACTCACACACTGGTTTGCCCCCTGCCCTAGGACAAAGGGTCGTTAACAGCAGCTTGTGGAAGGTCCTAAAAGGATTGCTGTCCAATGATTTGTTTGGCTATCGTTTTTTTGGTTTACGTATTTTTTGTTGGAGGCAGGGTTTCTTTTAGAGGACGTTGAGTCATTAAAGGCTACAAAATCTTCACACAAAATTATTACCATTAAGCCAAACCAAAATACCAGCAGGTATAAAGTTACCTGGTGGGGGGCCAGCCCGGTGACGCAGTGGTCAAGTTCATGCTCTCTGTTCCAGAGGCCCAGGGTTCGCCAGCTTAGATCCTGGGCACGATCCTATGCACCACTTATCAAGCCATGTTGTGGAAGGAATCCCATATATAAAGTAGAGGAAGGTGGGCATAAATGGTAGCTCAGGGCCACTCTTCCTCAGCAAAAAAAAAAAAAAAAAAAAAAAAAGGAGGCTTGTCAACAGATGTTAGCTCAGGGCTAATCTTCCTCAAAAAGAAAAAAAAGATTTAAAAAATTTTAAAAGTAAATAAAAATAAAATTACCTGGTGGTAATCTTATATATAAAATCATATGGTAATTTTTATCACCATGGTGTTATCCAAAAGTCAAGCCACAAACTGCTAACAATATAAGATAACGTTTTCACTTCTCATGAGGAAAATGAGGGGAAATAAAGATGATGTTGGGGAGTTTTCAAGGGAAACTTAATTGATATAGAGTATTACATATTATTTGATCCAGTTCAATAAAGTTTACTAAGTATATTCTATATGCCAAGCACAATTCTAGGCATGATGAAAATAGAATCCTTGTTCCCATATAGTTTTTATTATAGTGCAGACAAATAATAAGTAAATAGAGATGGACAATGGAGGTGGTGATAAGTGTCCAAAGAAAAGCATGCATAGGGGCTGGACTGGTGGCACAGTGGTTAAGTTCAATGCTCTGCTCTGGCAGCCTGGGGTTCGTGGGTTCAGACCCCAGATGCAGACCCAGCGCTGCTTGTCAAGCTGGTCTGTGGCAGCATCCCACATAAAAAATAGAGGAAGATGGGCCCAGATGTTAGCTCAGGGCCAATCTTCCTCAAGCAAAAAGAGGAAGATTGACAACAGATGTTAGCTCAGGGCCAATCTTCCTCCCACACACACACACACATACACACGCACACAAAATAATAATAATAATAATAATAAAAAGAGAAAAGCATGCATGGGGGCATGGAGAATGCAGTAGTGTGAGGGAAGATCCGTTGAGGAAGTGACATTTCAGGAAAGACTTGAGTGATTTGAGGAAGTGAGCCTCCAAGATGTTGGGGAAAGGTGTTTCAGAGAAAGGGAACCATAAATGAAAGTCCCCAAGGCAGGAATGACCTTGTGTGTTCAAAGAATGGCACAGAGGACGGTGCAGGGCAGAGCGACCACGGAGGCGAGCAGAAAGAGGGAGGTGAGGTTTGAGAGGATGTCGTGAAAAGCCTGTTTGAACCAACACAATTTTTATTTTTACTCAGCTTGTGTGTTTCCTGTTTTGTTGGTGATAGAATCACTTTTTTTTTTTTTCCAAAAGATTTTATTTTTTTTTCCTTTTTCTCCCCAAAGCCCCCTGGTGCATAGCTGTGTGTTCTTCGTTGTGGGTCCTTCCAGTTGTGGCATGTGGGACGCCGCCTCAGCGTGGTTTGATGAACAGTGTCATGTCCGCGCCCAGGATTCGAACCAACGAAACACTGGGTCGCCTGCAGCAGAGCACGCGAACTTAACCACTCGGCCACGGGGCCAGCCCCTAGAATCACGTTTTTTTTTTTAAAAAAAGATTTTATCTTTTCCTTTTTCTCCCCAAAGCCCCCCAGTACATAGTTGTATATTCTCCGTTGTGGGTCCTTCTAGTTGTGGCATGTGGGACGCTGCCTCAGCGTGGTTTGATGAGCAGTGCCATGTCCACACCCAGGATTCGAACCAATGAAACACTGGGCTGCCTGCCTCGGAGCGCGCGAACTTAACCACTCGACCACGGGGCCAGCCCCAGAATCACCTTTTTTAATAAAAAGATGGCAATGGTAGTATTTTTTTTTAACATTCTTTCTCGACAAAATAAAATGTTGAAAACTCTGTCAGTTCCTTGAAGTTTTTTGAAGCTGGTCTGTGAAATCTAGAAATCTGGATGTCTGCTCTCAGAAACATCTTGTGGCATTCTGTGGGTGCAGGTGGCACGGTACAGTAGGAAGTGCGGGTGCCCAGCCCTCCCCTGTCACAGACACGCTGGGTGACACGAGGCGGGGAATTTCTATTTCTGGGTTTCACTTTTCTAGTCTCTAAAACGAGGAGAGCAGTTTAAAAGAATCCCGAGTCAAGGCAGGCGTAAAAGGGCGAAGAGGACAGGCAGGTGCCATAAACGGGGCCAGCAGACCCGGCCTCGAGAAGTGACAGGACGCACAGCTGGACTGGGCAGCTCTTTATAAAGAGGCAGCTCCACTCAGCAACGTGGGCACCACACGGGAAAGAAATCCCAGGGTGACTGTCACCTCCTTGGGTTTTTCAAGAAAAAACAGAAATCATGGTTGCTCTGTGAAATCTTCCCATTTGTAAACATTAGCAACTATTTCAGTATTCAAAAAACAACACTGTGAGCCCACAGAACACTTTCGTGGGCTGGGTTTGGCTGAAAGATGGTGTCTTGGTTTCCCAGGGCTCCCATAACAAATCACCACAAACTGGGTGGCTCCAAACAACAGAAATGAATTCTCTTCCAGGTCTGGAGGCCAGAAGTTTGAAATGAAGGTGTTGGCAGGACCACGCCCCTTCTGAAGGCTCTCGCGGAAGACCCTTTCCTGTCTCTTCCAGCTTCCAGCATTCCTTAGATTGCAGCTGCCTCACTCCAATTTCTGCCTCCTCCTTCATTCCCGTGGCCTTCTTCTCTTCGTGTCTCTGTGTCTTCTCTGCTTCTGTAAGGACAGCAGTCATGGGATTTAGAGCCCACCTAATCTAATGTGACCTCATCTTAACTTAGTCACATCTGCAAAGACCCTATTTCCAAATAAGGCACCCTCCACAGGTACCACCAGTTAGGACCTGAACATATCTTTCGGGAGGACTCAGTTCAATCCACTACAGATGGGTATGGCCTCTATTACGAATTCTTCGGGATGGAGATTCTGGCCTGGAAATCTGGGAAGCATACAATGATTAAAACCTATTCTGCAAAGTTTAGGATGCCCATCTCTCCAGGAAGAGAACAATAAGTGGAAGAGAGCTGGTATGGGCTGCCAGACTGGTTTGTCTTGGCCCTCACACCTAGAGCAAGTCAGGCACACACTGTTCTTCGGACGAGTGCTAGAAGTTTCCTAGGGCTGTCACACAAAGGACCACACATTGGGTGGCATAACAAAGAAATCTCTTCTCTCACAGTTCTGGAGGATGGAAGTCCGAAGACAAGCTGTCAGCAGGGACTCACTCCCTTAGAAGGCTCCAGGAAAGGGTCCTCCTTTCGCTCTTCCTAATTTCCGCTGGCTCCCGGCAATTCTTCATGTTCCTTGGCTCGTCGCTGTATCATCACTCAAACTCTGCCTCCTCCTACCCTGTGTGTCTCTATGTCCTCTCCTCTTCTTATAAGGATACCAGTCATTGGATTAGGACCCACCCTATCCAATGGTCATGAACTTGGGGGCCACTCTATTCAATCCAGTACAGATTCTATTACCAATAAGGTCCCCTCCATTTTCCTGACTCTGTGACTCTAATTTTTCTAGCTTTCCTTGAGAGTCAGTGCTGGTCAGCCACTTCCTTAAGGAAAGTTTGTATCAACTTCCAAACATCCACACCAAATTAAAGTTCAGCAGCAACTTGAAAATGTCATTAGTGGTAAACTATTTCAGGAGAAAAAAAGGCTTTATTTCCTCTGACATTTTTAAACTTGGTTTCTCCTCACTTCTAGACTTCAAGCTCCAGTGGACCCCTCGGAAAAGCTCCCTATAGGAATCACGACAGAGAGCCTTCAGGGCAGAAAACCAGTCCACTTTTTCACTTTCTTCATCCCAGGGAATAAAGAATTTTAAGAAAAGTCCTCCACGCTTTTTCACTCATATTCCTTTACGGCCTTTTCTAACTACTGTTCTTGAGTTTCCCTTCCATCACACTTCTGATGAGTCTTTTTACTGCTTTGCACGACAAAATACAGCCAACCCTAAAATATGGATGTCTTGTTCTTGTGAGAAAATGGAAAAGTTCACAAGAAAAGAAAATGACATAAGATGAGTGAGTCCATTCTTAGCAACGGTATTCAAAAGTAAGGAGATTAGATAATGATGCAATTAGAGCCCATTTCTATGGTTTTCTATAATTCTGAACATTTGCTGACTTCTTTGACTGGTTTGGTATTTATTCTTATATCATATCAATTTAAAATCACCCTGTATGCTATGTCTAAGACAGATGACAAATTATGAAGAAAATGTGTTCAGTGGGATTTTAAAAGAGGCTATCTGATTTTGACCTGAGATGTTATTATGAAGCCATCGAATCATTTGGGTCTTTTTTATTCTACCATTTGTGTTCCAAGTGTTTTAAATATTTAAATTGCCTTTCTTCTTATTTCCTAATGAGAGTTTACTTGTATCCAGTACATAATAACCAACTAAAAATGGCTTTCCTCTTCTTATACTTTCAACCCAATGGAAACGGGGAAACCAGTTAGAAGGACAAGGTAGTCAACCCAAAGAGAGATGATGATAACTTACAGTAGGTTGGAAGTCACGAGAAACAGCAAGATTCGGGACATATTTTAAGTCTGAGCCAACAGGATTTGCTGGAGGCGTGGCTGATGGTGGAATCTGACAGAAAGCAATGAGTCAAGGATGTTGCTAAGATTGTGTGAGTGAGATTTTTATAAAGTCAGAGCTGCAGGTGAATAGCACCAGACTTCTGGAACCAGGATCCGGGTGGGATTCAAGTGAAGCCTGGAAAAGATTCTTCCTGGGCCACAGGCTCGTGTTACAGCAGCAGTTCCCAGTTGGCTTCCTGTTAGAAGGAGACCAGATCACCTTGGACTACATCCCTGTTTCCCAAAGTGTGGTATTTACACTACATATACCAACAGGATTATTTTAAGTTGGAAAAAACCTACTTTTTAACATAGCTTTATTCCAAGTCATAATTCATGAAATTATGGCTTTTATGAGCATATTTTTAAATTATAATTTTCAGGCATTTATTTCACTGAGAATTGTATTCATATACATGCACATGTGCGCATGAACACATAGATATGCACACACCAGCCCATCACCCATGATTACACGGATTATGACCTAGGGGTGAGACTAACAAAAAAACACCTAGTCAATTTTTAAAAGGGGATAATAATAAAATAGGTTCTAGAATATGGCACAAATAGTGAAGGTGGCCCACAAATGATCGCAGTTTGAAAAACACAGAATTATATCAACTCTTATCCGCATGCGTATGAAAATGACAGAAGAATAAAACTCAAATTCATTTCGTGAGAAATTCTTCCGATCCACAGTCTATATACTTCTACAAATCAAGGCGACAAACTAGCATAAAGCAAGGAGATGAAATGACAGGATCTGAGGGGTGATATGAGTGGTACTTATTCCCCAAATGAAATAATGACTTACTAAAGGAAAGTTGAGTGAGTAAAAACATTGATAATTGTCCAATAAATCTTCCTAGAACCTCCCATTAGTCATCACTGCACTTCTGTCTCCTTTGAACCTACCAAGGAAGAGAAGCACGAGAAAGCACACAGACAAGCAATTACTGGAAGCCGTGCACTGGAGCAACAGAACTGCTAGTTTTCCCATCCCGGGAAACCATGGGGTTTTCCCTTCCCATGACATCCAGACCACCAGATAGAATATTAGACAATTGTAAATTGCCATTTGCCTTTGTTAGAACCATTGGGAAACACTGTTGTGCACTGACATCATGTTTCCCGCCCTGGCCCTGGCACCTGGGTCAAATCAGGTTCTGACCCTTTCTGCCTTTTCCCTCCAAATGAGACATAAACTGTAGTTCTGGCTACTCACCAGCTTTGCCACTTTGTCTTCTTTCGTTCATTTATTCTTTCATTTATTGAGTGCCTCCTATGCCAATACTGATATGATAACAGCAACAAGAACAAACACAATCTTCATAGGCTTGAATCTCATCAACTAGCAGAGGAGAAGATATTCATCAGATAAATACATAAATAATTGGCAATCGAGTTTGGTGTTACTAAGAAGTAGAAACTGTTGTAAGAGTCTGTGTTAACAAGAGTCTATATTTCCTAGTCTTGGAAGTTAGAGAAGACCACTCTGAGAAGATGAGGTTTGAAGAGAAGTTAGCCAAATGAGGAGGGGATACAAACACGTACTAAGGCTCCAAGGTGTGAAGGAACTTGATGGATTTGAGGAAGAGAAGAAAGTCACCGGGGCTAATGTGTAGTAAATCGGGGGACCAACTGTTCTGGTTTGCTCCAGACTCAGGGGTTTCCCAGGATGCGGGGCTTGCAGTGCTGAAACTGGGAAAGTCCTGGCAAACCAAGATGAATGGGTCATCCTAATAGTAAGCAATAGAAAGAGTGGTGTTAAATTGGGCTGGAGACATGAGCAGGAACTATGTGTTGAAATTACTGCTGGCTACTGCTAGCAGATCCCACCATCTTCTGGGACTCCTTAGGACCTCGGAATAACGAGGACATTCTGGTGATCTATTGCTGCATAACAAACCTCCTCAAAACTTAGTAGCTTAAAAAAGTAATTTATTGTTACCTCCCACAGTTTTAGGAGTTGACCTGACTCAGATAGTGGTTCTCGCCTGGGGTCACTCATACGGTTGCAGACAGATGACAGCTGGGGCTACAGTCACCTGAAGTCTTTCCTGGGATGAATATCCAAGATGGATTTTTCCACTGATGTCTGGCATCTCAGCTGGGATGGTTGGAGCAGCTTGGAACTAGCTTGGCATCTCTTCTATTTCTCTCTCCCTCTCTCTCTCTCCTCCCTCTCTCTCCAGCCTCCCTATGTGGCTAGTTCAGCTTCCTCACAATGTGGAGGTCTCAGGGTGGTCAAACCGCTTATGTGGTACTGACTTTCCCCACACAGACATTCTAAAAGAACCACAGAAGTTGCAAAGTGTCTTATGACCTAGATGGAAGTCACTTTTGTTGTATTCTGTTGGTCAAAGTGAGTCACAGGCCTAGGCTAGATTCAAAAAGAGTGGAAGTAGGAATAACAAAGAATTTGCGACCATCTTTATTCTTCCAGAAATGCCATGGGTCAGTATGCCTCACAGAATCACAGTGCACTTTACTGAACATGATGTCCTTGGCCTCATGGAAATAGCCAAGAAGTCATCACAAGTCTAGCTCAAAAGTATATATCTTGACCAAGGCTTGTGGAAGTCAAGGTCTTGTTCTCATAGTGTGACATTTTATAATCCCTTTCAAGAACATTATCATTTCTCTCTTCACACCAGCAAAACATCCCACAGGATGGGACAGAGAAGGAGAAAACCTGTGAATGGGACCTTCATCCCAGTTGAAAGATGAGTGCCTCACATCGTAGTTAGTTGTGCCTTCTTCTTGCAGACTCTTAGCATGTTGGGGAGTCCTACATCCTCGTGTGGCCCTCTAAAGGTTCCCAGGCAAACGGGGCTCTCTCAGTAGCTCGGAAGCAAGACTATTCCTTGGCGCTTCCTTGTTTGGTCAGAATCTATCAATTATAGAGGTCAGCAAACCTGTTCTCTAAGGGCTAGATAGTAAGTACTATAGGCTTTGCAGCCCTTACCGTCTCTGTTGCAACTGCTCAACTGTGTTGTTACAGCTATAGACAATTCATAAGTGAGTGGGTATGGTTGTGTTCTAATCAAACTTTACTTACAAAAACAGGCTACTGGCCATATCCCATGGGCCATAGTTTGCCCACTTCTGGATTTGATGACTACCTCAAATATATTCTCCATTTGTACAAAAATGTCCTAAGATGAGAGAAACTCCAGCTTTCTCCAGGTATTCTGTTTCAAAGATAAAAATACTAGGACATAATGCAGAGACCAAAGATGCAATATTAGTGAAGGAAAATTTCACTCAAAATCTCCCACATCTGAAGCTGGAAGGCCAAAGTAAACTCTTCAAATTGATACTGACCTTTTACTTTTAGGTCCCAACAGGTTTGCCTCCCTGTTAAGACTCTGAACATTCATAACAAAGTTAAACCCCTGTCCAGTCCTTTTCTCATCCTGGGACTTCAATTAATGCATTTGAGGATTAAATCAGTGTTTTCCAAAATATAAAACGTACACCTCTAGTAATAAGTGAGATTTTAGGTAGTGTAATTAATGAATACTTTTTATTTGGATTGCCCATTTATGTATTATAAAATTAATTTTAATATGTATTTTAAAACTCTAACTGCCACATGGAACCTATTACTTCACAGATGCTGCTAAAGACAAGCTAAAGACGGTATTTACATTTTTTAAAAGTGAATTGATGTAAATAAACTTACTAAAGAAAATAATATCAGGGGCTGGCCCCGTGGCCGAGTGGCTAAGTTCAAGCGCTCCGCTGCAGGCGGCCCAGTGTTTCGTTGGTTCGAATCCTGGGCGCGGACATGGCACTGCTCGTCAGGCCACGCTGAGGCAGCGTCCCACATGCCACAACTAGAAGGACCCACAACGAAGAATACACAACTATGTACCAGGGGGCTTTGGGGAGAAAAAGGAAAAAAAAATAAAATCTTTAAAAAAAAAAAAAGAAAATAATATCAGAGATGATCAAGAATATGGAAAGTTGTGAAGACAGTAAACAAATTATTCTTTCTCGGGAAACACTGGATTCAATGTTTCCTATCTCACTCTGGCTGTTCAAACACTGGACTAACGACATGGGGCAGACAGGTACTGTGTGATTTTTTTGTTTATTCTTTAGCTTTGCTTTTTTCCATCTCTCTCACCTAGGACAGTGCTTACCACGTAAAAGGCCTTCAATAAACATAGAATGAGTGAGCAAATTGATTAAGTTGTCATTCAAACTATTAGGTTAATTTTGAGTCTCGGAAAGTAACCTGACACGAACTCAAGGATATAATATTTCCGATGCTCCTAAGCACAGTCAGACATTCTCAGAGCAGAAGAGATGAGCTTGTTTAAAACCAGTCAATTAGAAGTGGACAGCCTCCTGGGACGTCTTTGCCAAGAGAAGCCCAATGGTGCCATAAATCAGGATGTCTAATTGAAGCAATGTTTTAGGAATTAAACAGCAATTAAATCAAACGGGAAAGTTTCTAAGGGACACCTTTGACACCGCGGGGGGAAAAGTCAAAACAACCCCAAGAGTCTACGGGAAAAAATGGCTTTCTTCCAAGGGGCTTGCTGGTTAATAATTATCCAAGACATCTGTGATTAAAATCCTCTTCCTTCTACAGGCTTTATGATCTTGCCATAGATTTCCCTCATGGAAGGTCAGAAGGCAAAGCAGAAAAATCACTGAGGTGTCACAAATGTAGCAAACTGTGGAGAAAGGGCTGGGACAGACAGTGCGCAGCAAAGGCCGCTGAAAACTACTTTTGAGAAACCGGTTACCAAAATGGACAGTATAATCTGTGTCTGCTTACCCAGTGAATGTCATTTAGGTCATTTCAACATCAGTGTCACCAACTTTGAGGGGAGTCTAACTTGTAGGTTGATAAAGTGTGTGTGTGTGTGTGTGTGTGTGATGAAAGTTTTATCGAAAACTACACTAAATTCTTCCATTCTGGTATTTCCAAAAATGTGGGTCTCCTACTACTATCTGCAGTACAGGTGATTTTAGGTAATATGAGAGGAAAAAAGATTTTCTTTAGCAATTATGTACTATTTTGTATAACTAAATGAGGTGAAGTTTTTTAAAAGTATGTTAATTTTTCTGAAAAGACGATTAGGGAAATAATGGAACATATGGATAGCTCTCAGACATGGTAAAATTCATGAAGCCTGTTTCCCGATGACAGAGGGCTGCAAAGCTCTGTTCTGTTGCAGAGCTGTGACTGTTTCTAACATACAATGCAAAAGGAGTCTGCATCCTTTATTTAATAAAATCTGATGAAAATATATGGGGGTAGCCGGTGGGGATGCAGAATTCATTTTTCAATCTTAGATTATCCAGGTTGATTATCCAATTGATTGGTTTGATTATGAGATTCTTGAAAAATCAACTTCATTGCCAAGACTTAACTGGAGAAGCAGGCAACCCCTTTCTGCATATTTAAGAGGGATTAATTTGGGGATGGCTCAAGAGAGCAGAGTTGTGTACATCTTTATTTTTAATAATGGTAATAACCATAATATTATTATCATTATATATTATTATATTTATATAGTATACAATAATTTTTATTATATTAGTTTTATTAGGAAATCTTCTCTATCCCAAAAAACTAGGAAACATTTATAATAAAAGAGATACTATAGTGATGACTATGCTGGTCTCACCAATTCAGATTCTATTTCCAGCCCATGACTGCAGAATGTTGTGTGAGTGATGCTAATCCAGGATGCATCACTGAATAGCTACGTGATTTTGTGTGACTCGTTTATCCGATAAGCCTTGGCTGTATCATCTGGAAAATGAGAATAATGATTCCCACCTCCAACTGGTGATTAAATCAGAGAATGCAGATAATGTGTGTAAAATACCAAGCATGAAGCCAGTCCACAGTACATGCTAATTTTTCCTCATTCTTCTTCGGAGAGAATTAGTACATAGCAGACCCTTGATTATCCAAAAGATACGTTGCAAAATCTTTAAGGATACTAGTACCACACAAAATCCTCTCCATCAATCTTTGATTTTCTAGATGGTTTTCTCCTTTCTCTTTACCACCATCAC
The DNA here is from genome assembly GCF_041296235.1 of Equus asinus. NCBI lineage: Eukaryota > Metazoa > Chordata > Mammalia > Perissodactyla > Equidae > Equus > Equus asinus. The sequence goes on from NC_091804.1 coordinate 42,042,113, forward strand.
TCACTTTAGCAGTTGGCTTCCATGGGGCAGCAATTTTCACAAATTAACAATGTCTCATACGTTAAGACTTACCTATGTCAGCCAGCTCTTTCTTCTCAGCTGAATTCGTTGCTCTTCTTGGGGACAAGGGAAGCTTGGCTGTTTCCAAAAGCTGCTCAAATACCATGAAAATCAAGACAGGGATGGCTCACACTGCAGGAGAAGATGGCGCTCTGAGGGGCTTCCCAGGGCTGCAGCGGATGCTCTCCTTTTGACCCTTTTGACCCTCAAGTTTTCCTGGGGGCATTCTTTCATTCCCTCCCTAGATCTAACCCCACGGGGGGGGGGGGGGGGGGGAGTCAAACTTCAGAGCACTCCTCAGAGACCTGCCCCAGCGTCTTTCTCTCCTCTTTCCTGAGATCCTTTCCTTCCTCAAAGCCTGACCTTTCCTTCCACCTCCGGCGCTGGGGTTTGGGATGAGTGAGGACAAAGACTGGCTCAGAAAGTATTTTATCAAATCTGTTGTTTATGCTAGGATCTTGGTTCCTCAGTGACGGAACCCCAACGAAATGGGGAACATTCACAGGGGTTAAAAGACCTGGAGAAGGGGGGAAAAAATCAATGAATCATCACAATGTTATCCCACCATGTGAGCCAACACAACGCAGGGTGCTAAGGTGTGGGTGAGTGTGGGGGGCTTGAGCAGCACAGAACGGCTGTGAGGGGAGGTCGGGTGAGATAAGCAATAGCAGGTTCAGGATAATGCTATTCCAGTTGCTCTTCTTGTGCCCTGTGGCCTTTCTCAGGTACTCCATGGCTCCCTCGAGCCTGCAATTTCCTGTCTGGGTTATATCATTCAGCCCTTCAGAGACTGGGACCACAGAGTCACACAAGATTAATAGTAACTGTATATGTGACCCCCAAACCCAAAACTCTCAGGACAGAGACAACCTGCAATGAGGGGAAGGACGAATCCCACGGCTTGGGTTCAAGACAGGCCTCTCCATTTCCTAGTTCTGTGGCCTTGGGCAAGTCACTGCTCCTCTCTTGCCTTCAGTTTCTTTATCTGTAAAATGGGAACTAATCCCTACTTTACAGGGCTTTCGAAAGACTGTCTATGAAAATGCTTTGAATACCACAAAGACTACACAAATGTTAGGCATCATTTTTATTTGTAGCCTGCAGTCAGCCTGAATACCCTAGAATGGACCCTGGAAGTTCTATGGGGTGGATAAATCTATGGCTTTCATAGCTATTTGTTACTTACCGAAAACATGCACTATTTCCATTTCCTCCTAAATTTATGTGTTTGAGCTTGCTGGTTATTTCAATTCTGGAAGTTTACCATGATAAATGATTAGCTGTTCCTTAATATAATGTCAGGAGGGAAGTAAAAAGCCGAGGCTTTCTGAAGAAGCCAGATCTGACTTTTGCAATTTGAAGCTTTCCCAGAGCGCTCCTCAGGACGACATGGGGATCCCGCCCGAGGCCCAGCTCTCCGCCCTTCTGCTCATTTGGAAACCTGAACCCGCCCGAATGGTGCCCCTGGGAAGGCCCCCGTGACCTCGGCCAAGGGGAGGTGTGAGAGCCAGCCAGATCCCCGAGGAGCTGTGAGGTGGAGGGACTTCTTCCAGAAATACGGGGAAATTTATGTGGGGAGCACACAGTTGGGAGCTGGGAGCTGGCTCTTGCTTACAGACAAATCTCAGGAAGGGATGGAAGGGGAAAGAAAGGAAGACATTCATTACTGCAGGCGAGAGATGTGACCGGGATGGGAACCCCAGAACGAAGGCAGGCAGAAGTGCAGTCCCAAAACTGCTTCAGGAATAAAGCCATTTGCTTCGAGCCACATGCAGACGTATTTACTTAAATCAAATTAAGATTAGAAAACAGCATTTTTAACAATTTTATTTGTTGGTTGAGAGGGCATCACACAGTCCGTATCATATCTTCTTTCTTTATGGCCTCACTTTTACGACGTTCCCGAAATCCTGCCGGGGAGTAGTATCTGTGAAATGTGTGCTGAATTTGCCATCTACAGTCCCAACCTCACCACTTCCCAGCTGTGTGACTTCAGCAAGAGACTTGACCTCTCTGGGCCTGTGTTCAATTTGATAAAATGATCATCATGCCTGTTTCACCTGGTTGCAAGTGAAAATACTCCCTGACCAGAAAATAAAGCAGTGAGGGGCCACATGGTAACCGCGTTACTGAGCACCCTCAAATCAGTTTTTTAGACATAAACAGAGGATACATCTAAAATTGCAGTTACGTGACATTATATTCTCTCCTATTAAAAAATAAAGGGATCAATCCAGATCTGGTGATACAGGAAAAATATTCCATGTGTAATAGGCATTATGTGGAAACAGGAAGCAGAAAGGCTAGAAGCCTTTCGTAGAAGTAATTTTTATCACGTTGGAATGTCTGATGACCGCCCTAGGATATTTCAGCTTCTCAAAAATAAAGGAAAACTCAGAAGTTAGTATCACACACACACCAGCCAAGGAAATATTTTCACCCCACAAGAAGAAAAAAGGTGAGCCAATGTGCCCTCGCACTGCGCTCCTCAGGGCGGTTCCCATGCTCCCTCGGAGGAGGAAAGCAGATTACAGCCGTACAACGGTGAAGGACATGCTCCATGCTCAGAGCCGTGGGGACACCGGAGACGCCATTCTCCATTCACGGGGCATGGCAAGCCTTTCTCACAGTTCGTTCCTAATATTTTTCTTACCCCCCTGTCACCACAGAGATGTTTTTAAGGTCGCTGGCAGACCTTGAGTTTTCATCCAGGGACCCCCAACAGAGTCTTCTCAATTAGGCAATAACTGGTCCGCGAGGAGCTTCGCTCATTCATTCAATCAATGTGATTTACCCCCTCCTCGGCGCTGGGCCAGGTGCGAGGGATGACTAGGACGCACAAAGCCCATGCCTGCATAAGGCAGGAAGGAGCTCGGAACTTTTGAGACTCTGAAAAGAAAGCTCTGGAGGCCAGAATCTAGGGAGCAAAGCAGAGAGGAAAGCAGGGGCAGTCACACTGGACACCCCCACCCCATGGCGAGGACTTTGCTCCCAAGAGCCAGCCTCACCTCCATCTTTCAGAGGATATTTCATCCGCTGTCCCCACCAGCCCGTACATGAGCCTGCCTTCTCGCCACTGGAGGAGCTGGACCCACAGTCACGTATTTAGATGAAACCCACGCATCAGGTCTTGGCGTGGCCTGAGACCCTCAATGGCCATGACAAGGCTCTGTATTTATATAACAAGCCCGGCTCAAGTATTTTTAGGCCCACTGTTTAGAAACACACGAGAGCGAGGAAGAAAGAGAATAAATATGGAAATCAAATGTAAAAACTTCTGGCTCTCGCAACCAGCTTCCTGGGGGAATTTTCCTCTGTGTTCTTTCCACTTCTTCCACTCAGCGGAATGACTGCTAGTCATTAAGGAAATCTGTGAGGAGCTCACGGTACAGGAATTGTACACCAAGGCTCCCATCCTCATTTGCATATCCCATTTTTTGATTGGCAGCTGTACATGAAATGCCATATCAGTTGAAAGTATGTTGTGAGCTGGCACTAATGATCCTATGGCTCCAGGGAAACCTGCCATATTGTAATTTGGCTATCAGGCATGAAAGAAATAATTCTAAGTGCCAGGAATGCAAGACTGAATAAATGTTTCAGTGCTGCAGGTTGCCAAGGGTGACACTTCTGATTTAGTATAAACGAATGCCCCGTTGCCTTTGGGGTGCCGGGAGTTTGCATTGTATCTGAGCCGTGTGTATAAAACATTAGTCTAGGAAAATGGCTTCGGTGTAAGATGGGAAACAGAGGCCTTCTCCCAGAAGGCGCTGGAATGTTTACAACCAATCACTGGAGGAAAGGATTTTGCTACCTTCTATAATGACAGGCAAACAGGATTTGCTTTTCCTGAGATGGAGAATAATGGTTATGTTAACTCTGCCTCGCCTCGTCTTTTTTTTTTTTTAATGAAATGCTCTTTTGTAAAGAAAATCACATCTGTTTCTTTTTATATATGAAAGGGATATAAATTCTTTTTTTCCTCACTCTGTGTGAATAGCCCGTTGGTTTTACCTTGGAATTAAATAACCTTTGCTGATGTCATCCGGATTTCAGAGGTCTGGAAGGATGGCTGTCACTTCCTCTCGTTGGCTTCTGACTTCACATGCTTGCCTCTACCTAGAAGGCCTTCAGAAGTGGGAGCAATCACTCTCGCTTGAATTTTCATTAAGGCCCCAATGCAAATTCCAGGCATATCTAGCTCCATAGGGCCTCACTTTCTGTTACAAACCCCCGTGCATCCACCATCTGAAATGCAGAAAACAGTTGTCTAAAGAGGAGGGCCTTCCTAGGAGAAACAACAGGAAGTTTGCTCTGGCCCGTGGTCTCAGTTGACCATCTGGGTCCCGGCTTTGGGATCATGTTCAGATCTATTTTCTTTCCCCTTGATTCTGTGTGGGGATATTCTTCAGGGATGGTTTCTGCCTTTGGACTCCCTTCCTTGGACATCATTAAAGTACAGGTACCTGTTTAGACAGGACAGAACAGCAGTCATAGAAAATGCCATGGTCATTTGGCACTGTAGGCGAAAGCCAGAGCGGGTAAACCATGTCAGGGCTGGGGGCTGTCCAGATCTCTCTCGTTCTCAGGTCTCCAACTGGGAGGAATCCAGCCTGACTCTGGGTCCTCTCTTGTTGGGAACTTCATTAGTGCCACTCGCCTCCAAGCTGGTAGATTTGACAAGAGCAGTAGCAAAAAGCTAAGGCTGTGTTAAAAGATCATTAAGAGTAAAGTCAGGTTTACCCGCTCTATCAGAGCGACGGAGAAAACGCCACACCGGTCCCTGGAGCCATTCCAACACTGTCATGTTGCCCTATGTTTAAAATATTTTAAAGACTCAATAATAAGATGACAAATATTTTTTGAGCACCTCCTGTGTGTCAAAAACTATGTTCTGTGCTTGCGATAGAATTCACAGATCCCCTGAGCTAGAGCATTCTGCAATATTTCCATTCAGCAGGGGGAGGGATTTTAAACTGGACGTAGGACATGCTGGAGATGTCATTAATTCAAACTCCCATGTTTTATCTTCAGTTTTCACATTGCTGTTGCGGGCCACAGGGAGGGGCCTCCTCCATGTCAACGGAGGTGCTCACAGTTTCTTCGGCCACTCTAAGCTTGGGCCCTGGGCGTGCTCTGGCTGGCTAGGCACATCAGGCATGTTCCCATCATCTCGGAGGGGCGCTCGGTAGTTGTAGGGTGTGGCCTTGTTGACCAGGCTGGAGTACTTGGTGCGGGGGCTGAGGTGGGCAGACTTACAGCGAGGCCCCAGATGGCAAAGGACACAACCAGCACCAGCTCCTTGGCCCAGGCATTCTTGGGGAAGGTGACAGGCCTTGCGGCCATCTTGGTCTCCCAAACTCACATTTCGTATGCCTTCATTTGACACGCAAATTATTGAGCATTCGCTGTGCAGCGGGCTTTCGGGATACAAAAAGAAGTGAGGCAGGGCCCCTCAAGGAACTCCTAGTCCATTGGGAAACGCACGCCAAAACGCACAAACAAAAAACCCAAATCTACTGTGAGGATACAGGCGTTTACGGGGACTTGGGGCCAACGGTCAAGAGCCTGACAACTGTAGTCACAAGAGAAGAGGCCAGTTTAGAAATACAGGAAGCAAGTGGCCAAGTTCTTCTCTGTAAATTTCAAACAACAGTGTCGGTTAGATTTAAACTGAGACAGCCTCCACGTGCACCAGCCCTGCGGCAGGGGCTCCAGTTAGGACTTTCACGTGTGTTACCTGGCTTAATTCCTCCAATGCGAATTACTCACGGAGAAGAAGATTACAGAGGTTCAATATTCAAACAAAATGAAGTAAACCCTGTGGGCAATTAAGAATGTACTGGAATGCTTGACCTTTTCCCCATTTGTTCTCAGAGATTTCCTAGAGGAAGAAATGTTTGAAGACCCAGACGTCCCCATGTAAAGTCCCCCAGTATTCCTTCCTTCAGTCTAACTCAGTGCTTAAATATTAGCAGGCACAAAAATGGCTAAACACAGCTGACTCTACAAAACCATTCATGCTGTATTTAAGGGGGATTTCAGGGATTTTCCAAGGTAATTTTGTTCGATGCAGTCTTTTCTTTAAGCCCTGACTTAGAGCTCAACTCCTGTGTGATACCTTCTCCACTGCCTGTTGAAACAGCCACGAGAGCCTGGAGGAAACTATCTAACTTCACATTGGGCCTGGAGGAGGGTAATCATGGAAGACTTCATTGAGGAGGTGACTTTCCGTACTGGAGAAATTAGGAGAGAGAATTCCAGGCAGGACAAGCAAATGCCAGGAGGTGACAGAGAATGCACGCTTTGGTTGAAATGCTGGAGGTAAAGTAGTGACAGAGATGAAGCTAGCAAGGTAGGCAGTTGGCCATGATCTGCTGTTTGGACATTATTGGGTTGGGTACCTGCTTTTTGCGAGGTCTCTAGATCTTATCTTTTTCAACTAGGGGGGAGCTGACCCCCAGGGGACATTTAGCAATGTCTGGAGATATCTTGGTTGTCACAACTGAGAGAAAGGTGCTACTGGTATCAGTGGGTAGAGATCAGGGGTGTTACTAAATATCCAGCAAGGCACAGGACAGGCACCCATGACAAAGAATTATCTAGCCTGAAACGCCGTAGTGCGGAGGCTAGACCGTTTGCTGCTAAAGCGTTGCTGCTTGTTTTCATGTTGTCCTGGTGTCTTGGAGGTAAATGAAAAGCTGGTTAAATTTTGTATCTTTGAATAAGAATGTCTCAGGACAAATATTTATTTGAGATTCCTGTTTCCTTTTGAGCCGGGGGTGTCGGGGGGGGCGGGGGCTAGGCAGGGGAGAGAGTGACTTTAGAGAGAAATATTAACCTTGCAAATGTGCACATTTTCAATTCACATCCTAGTGACAGGCTACAACTTGTAATCAGTATAAAATGATTTTCCGGGAGAGTAAATGCTTATTTTCACTGTCTTGATGTTGGCACTGGATTACTTGGTATTAATCCCAGGGTGACACAGTCACATTTGGAAGCCGTGAGATTTATTTGGATGTCTTGTGGGGCCAGGAGCAGCCTTCATTTTACATCCTTGATCTTGGAGAATTTAAATAACAGAGCTGCTTTTCTATATACAGCAGTAGTGTGAAAAGGAAGTTATCCACCCAGGACCAGTTCCAGGAGCCACGCAAAGCCAGGAGAAGGGAGGATGGGGATGTCACCATATTATTGTCAACCCCATACTTAGCAGCAACAATTCTTAGTACAGCAAATAACAGGCACTTATTAAACATCAGCTGTGTGCCTCTCCCCTGGCACAAGAGAGCAAAAAGTCTGAGAGCTTGGACAGGTGGGCTCCAGGATACACTGTAACAACCTCTTCTCCTATGCGTGCCCACACTACAAAGCTATGCTTGGTATAATGGTTCTGACCAAAGTTGCCACCGTTATCTCCTATCCATACCTTTTATCTCGGGCAGAAGCTAGCAAACTTTTTCTATAAGGGGCCAAATAGTAAATATTCAATTTGTCAACCATATGGTTTCTTTTGCAACTACTCAGCTCTGACATAGTGTGAAAGCAGCCAGAGACAATATGTAAACAAATGAGCATATTGTTTCCAATAAATATGCTATGTTCCAATAAAACTTTATTTACAAACCAGGCAGCAGGGCCGGATTTGTCCCGGAGGCTGTAATTCACCAGCCTCTGATTGAGAGTAGCTCTGCCTTGTTTGAAAGACATTGCCTTCTGAAAATTTAAGCAACACTATTAAGAATCGTAAAACTATTCTTATGTTTTGACTCAATAATTTCACATCTCAGAATCTAGTCCTAAGAATATCTTTGGATTTTCACATGCAAGCTTTTGTATAGAGATGTTCACTATGATAGTACTTCTAATAATGAGAATTTGGAAGCAATTTTATTGGCCGATGAAAGGGCATCAGAGAAATCTTGTTCCATCATAGAACAATGGAATATTGGGTAATCTCTAAAGTAATCATTCTGGAGCGTTTTAATGATGTATAAAATGTGATATTAAGTCAAGAAAAAGTGAGATAGAAATTGTTCATACAGTTTAATTCTAATTAAGTTTAAATTTGCATATTCATAGAAAAAGACTAGAGAGAAATAGACCAAATTGTTAAGTATGGTTATCCTTGAATGGTGATATTATTGGGTGATTTTTCTTAAAATTAATCCCAGCATATAGTTATTAAATGAGGGAAAATGTTAGCATCCAACAGATTTAACTTTGCTATTCACTCATCGGACAGGAGACGTTTGCAACATTACTTAAGCATTCTGAGCCTCAGTTTACTTCTTTGTGAAAGACAAACAGCATCTGCCTTGCCAGATTGTTGTGAAAATTAAGTAATGTAATATATATAAAACGCCCAGCTGAGTGCTTGTGACATAACAAGTACCCAACAAATGGTAACTGTTAATACCATGATGCTTTGTTCTAAGTAGTTTTGTATCTTGTGTGTAGTGATGATGACACAAATCTGTACAAGGGATTAAGTTGCACAGAGCTACACACACACACAAATGTAAAAATTGTCAAAACTAAGGTCTGTAGCCTAGTTAACAGTACTGCACCAAGGTCAATATCCTGGCTTTGATTATCGTACTGCAGCTCTGTAAGATTCATGCCACCACGGGCAGAATCTGGGGGGAAAGTACTTGGACTCTACTCTGTTTGCAGTTTACTGCGAGCCTATAGTTATTTTAAATTAAAAAGTACTAAAAAAAAATGAAGTCTTTTAAAAATTAGATCTGCTTCCATAATTTCCATCTCTTCCATTTAAGCGAAGTGGGGAAAGGAAGAGGTCATTTGTTCTCATTTAGAAAAGATAAAACAGAGGTGCTGAATGACCCTTCTCCAGGTCAACCAGAAAATCAGCAGGAAAAAAAATCAAGTCACTGGACATCCAGGACTCCTCCCAGTTGCTGGCCCTGCTCACAGGTTGTCCTGTGTTTCGTGGGGTTGAGGTGCCCTCCACAAGGAATGTGGCCTCTGAGGTTGAAGGGTAAGCCTGCTGTCCTCCCTTTAGGTAGATGTGTGTAGAAGATGCTCTCCGGGAAAGGGTTGCAGAACAGAAGCTAGAATGCCATGAACAGATATTCCCAGTGGACGTTTGGAATAAGGAGAGCCAGGGAGCAAGCACCAATTTCAAAGAAAATCATAATTGCTCAAGCGTTTTCATATTCGTATTAGTTTTATTATTTTTATGTATATTATTAAGACTGAAAATAAGTTTTATATAAATGAATAAAACTGGCTTAGAGTTGGTAGAGTTACAGCTATCCTTGCCAAAAACTCAATTTATTAATTCAACAAATATTTGTTGAATGTCTACCCTGTGTGGGCACTGTTCTAGAATCTGGAGATGTGCTAGTGAGCTACACTGATCCACTTTCTGCTCTTGAGGAATGCAGCTCAGGTAAAAAAGCAATTGATTTAGCCTGAGATTTCCCACATGCTTAACATGTGCCTTAAAAAGCTACATGGGCTTTAATCTCCCCTTCCGCGAAATAGGTTTTTGGCCTTATATAGAGACAAAAAACACATGTGCTTCCTAACTCCACCTCTTGTATCCAAGGCAGACATCACTAATCAATCATAGCATTCTTTCCCATTGAGTTTCAAGGAAAACACAGACTTCAAATCCTTCAGAACAAATTGGCACTATGGGCATTTTGGGTCGGTAATCCTTTGCTGTGGAAAGCTGTCCTGTGCACTGTAGGATGTTTCATGGCACCCCTGAACTCTACCATCCATAGGCCAGTAGCACACTCTGCCTCCATCCCTGTTGTGACAGCCAAAAATGTATCCAAGCATTGCCAATTACCCCTGGTGGGAGATGAAAATTACCCCAGTTGAAAACAACTGCTCTAGATAGATGCTCCCAATGATTAGAGTTAACAGCTAATAAAAATTATTTGCCATCTCAGGGCCAGCTAATTTCTTCAGATCTCTTCTGATCCTTCTATTCTATGATTCCGTCAATTTAAGAAAAGTGGACCAATTGCTCTCTCTTTCTTTTAATGTCTAATGGAAACAAAATTTTTTGATAGGGAAACTGAGGCAAAAAGAAGTTCAATAACTTGCCCAGCTTGCATAGTTATTGGGGGCAAGGTCAAAAGGCAAATACACAGTTTCTGAGCCCAATGCACCCTGTCCATTGTGTACTCTGGGTCTAGCACAAAAGACTGGCCTGAAAATGTCAGTCAGACAGACGTTCCCAAAGACATTCAAGAGCTTGAACTCATTAGGAAGCATTTGTCTCCAAGACATGGACATCAGCATTTTTCGCTGAAGAAACCAATCAGGATCAAGGCCTCATGGGTAACCTGAATAAAAATGAGACCCGAACCCTGCATTCAGGAAGCTTCCTAGAGAATGTGAGTGCCGAGAGAGTGGAGAGATCCGTACATAAATTCTAGTACCAACCTCAGTTCGTTAAGGTCCGGCCCGTTTTGGCCCGGGTGTTGTACGCAGGAGAAATGCCATTCACATAAAGATGCTTGTAGAACAGTACACGTCTTTCCTGCAGCCTCTCCCAAAATGCAAAGGGGTGAGGCACCAGTTTAGTAAAAATCACTTTTCAATTATTTTTACCCACCCGCTTCCCGCAAAGCTCCAATTCTCATGAAGTGCCAATTGTCCCTAACAACTCACCAAAAAAGTGCTCCCTTGTCCCCTCCAACCCTGCCTCCCAGCTCTGTTCCACTTTCCCACGTCCCAGGTCCCTCCCCTCTGCTTCCCATGTGTAACTTCTCTGCCCTTTAATTGTAAACGAATCAAGACAGCACTGGCTCCTTTAAATACTTCTCTCACCCGTGTCCCTGGTTTAAACAACCAGGCCTAAGAGCCACGCTGGTGGAGCCACGTTCTCTTTAGCACACAGGGAATAGAGAAGCTTTAAATACCATGGGGAAGGGAGCGTTCAGTCACAGGAGACAGAAGGGGAAGAATATGGGCAGATAACATTCAACCAGATTAATGAGTTATCTGTGAAAGCACTTCAAAAAGTGTAAAGCATAATATAAATATGTTGTATTAGAAAAGTAGTTTCTGGAATTAAAAAATGTGACTTCTAGATGAATCTCGAAGGATTGATAGAATCTGGAACTATGCAATTAGAATTGATGAGTGAGCAAGCGAGAAGTAGGTGCAGATGGCAGCACTGTTAGGAGCAAAGATTCCACTCGAGAAGGGGTTGAGTGTGTTTGAAGAGCCTGGATTGGTCTCCAAACTCGGGATCCTTAAGTTTATTTCCTGTCCGGGGCATTCTGTGACACATTTTCAAATGGAAAAATCATTCCCAGTTGAGCTAGCCAAATATCTTCAATAAATAATGCAGAAATTATTAAGACATTTTCCAGAGGACCCAGCATTTCCTGTCTTGACAATGGGGCTGGATTTGACATCAGCTAACTCAAGAGATTAAAAATAAAAGCTGTGGCCAATTCAAACTTCCCTTCCAACTGTTTTTCAATAATCTGAGATTGGGCTGCAAGACAATACTTGTAACCAAGTTCTTCAAACCACGTTAACAGCGTTCATTAATTCATGAGCACGGCCAAGTGGACATACCATTGACTGATCACTGTCCTGGGTGTGGGAATAAGAAGGGACATTGAAATAAATTACTACATCATTGGTCAAGCTACGGGATGTTACAAGAAGTGGGGGCTTTAAAAAAGGAAATGCTCCAATAACATGTTAAATGACTTCGGATTAATCAGAGAGACGAAAGTTGAAAAGGATTAAGAATCTGAAAGGGAATAATACAAAAATATTAGCTCATATGCACACAGTGCTTCCTATGTGCCAGCTGCTACCTAGTTGATTCTATCTAATTTATTCATGACAGTGACCCTAAAAGAGGGAGGTCCGTGGGTATCCCCGGTGTACAGATAAAGAAACTCAAGTGGTAATTCGCCCAAGGTCATTCACAATCAGTAAATGAAAGTCAGCGTGTGTCTTTCTAAGGAGCCTCCAGAGATAGTGATCAAGAGAGAACGCTGAGAAAATCCTGCCCGGAACCCTGAAATTTACAGAAGCCATAGAGCAACCACCTCACCATCTCCAGGAAAACTGGTTGTCCGAGATCAAGTGGAAGCTTGAACAACTCAAAGCAGGGTTTAAACGAGGGTCTCTCGCTCCCAGGAATCACTCAACCTCCTGGGCATTAGTTTTCTCATCCATACAATGGGCATCAAAATATCTACTTCCCAACTGATAGATTACCTAGGAAACCTCTTCAGAAAGTAATAGCATGGTGAAAAAACATTTTATAATTAGGAGCATCTGAAGTCAGACAAATTGATTTGAAGCAGCACCACCAAAATTATTATGAGTTTTATCCATAGGCAATTTAGATCCCTCCCTAATTATCAGTTTTTTCACCTGTAAAATGAGAATCTCCTCCTCATACCTATCTCATCAGGTTCTAGTGTAGATTAAATAATATCATGCATGCAAGGATAATATCCTTTCACTCTGCTTCACACATAGTAAATGCTCGATAAATGTTAAATAAAAGAAACCATAGCTACAACATGTGTTATGCTGTGCTTAATTACAAGATTGCAATACCTATTTTGATGAACCAGGGCATTATAGCTTGAGTAAGAAATAAGATAAATATGCAAACAACAGAACTTCAACCTAATAACATGACCACTCTCAAAGTTTAGCATATTACTGGAAATCGCTAATGGAGCGCTGCACACTCTCCGTGATGCGAGCAGCAAGGAAGCATGCATAATGGAACAGAGGCCCCGCTAACAGCAGACCCATGCCCGATAATTTAAACTTGTTTGTATGGAAATAAAGGAGGAATCTTTGAAGTGAGCCTTAATGAGATTCCGCTTGATCTTCCGTGTATCCTGGGAGAAAAGAGTTCAATTTCTCCTCCAGCATCCAGCGCTTGTTGGTAGCGTGTAGGAAAGAAAGGGCCAACTTAAATTATGAATGGCCCTTCTTGTCTTTGTGATAGCAGATGAGGAGCGGGGGTGCTCATCCAGGGACACGGGGGAGATGGAGAGAGAGGACCACAGTTCTCCCCCAAGGTGGCTTCTGAATCAGAAACTTACAGGAGGGCTTGGTGGACTGGAGCCTCAGGAGGCATTCATCACGGAAAGGAGAAAGTTACCGACTCTCGAGATCGAAATGAGCTGGTGGGCCCTGGGGGGAGATACTGGTGTATTAGCATGGCCCTGGACCTTGTCACGTCCACTGGTACCCAAACGGCCACATCTGTGCGGGAGGAGACCTGGCAAACAGTCGACACTGCTGAACCACTGCTGAGCTGGCTTCTGCCGAAGTCTGAACATTCTGGGGTTTGGTCAACGCGGCCTGACTGTCAGAAGGTCCCAGGAAGGGAGCTTGTGTCTTGGCTAGCAGGCGACGAGTGTATGGTCATTAAGTTTCTCAAATCAGTAATAGGAGAAAAAGGTCAAGTGAAGCCATGGGAGAGGGGCTGCCTCACTGGGTGGCCGTTAGATTTGTAAGGAGAAGATGCGTGTAGAGTGCTGGGCACAGGCTGGCCACACACTGTTGAGCACTCAGTACGTGGCAGATGTCATTTGTTCTGTTTTTACCTTTATCATTGATCTAGGGCTTTTTCACGTCTGCAGCCTTTCAGGCTCAATGAATTGCAGCTAAGCCTCTGAGACTGAGTGTTGGTTGAATTCCTTCTGCCGTTTTGACGCGGAGATGCAGCCTGACTTGAAGTCGCCGTGGGTAACGTGTGTTGAGACTTTCTCTGCGCCATGCTGCTTGCTCAGGGCTCTCGTTCCATCACCTCATTTAATCCTCACCACAGCCCTAGGAGGAAAAACATGCTTTTTTAGCCCCATTTCACAGACGAGAAAATTGAGGCCCATAGGGGCTTCATCCAAGGTCATAAAGCCAGTAAGCAGTGGATTTTTGAAGATTTGGGGGACTTTTAAAGCCAACACCTGTCTGATTCCTGGGTCTGCTTTCTTAGTCATACTCCGCATGGGCTCTCCCGTGACTCCCCCTACAGGAGAAGGCTGCTCTGTCCTTAACTAGACTCCCAGCAGGGCACAGGGAAGCACAGAGCTCGGTGTATGCTAGGGAGTGTCTCAACCCCTCCGCGATCTACAGCGGTATTACACAACTCCAGCGCCAAGGAACTCCAGCACACAGCGAAACCGACCTCCACCATCCCCCGCAGCTGTTTCTGCTCACACAGCCTCAAGAATTCAGTTCCCAGCCTATTTTGTCTTGACTTTCTAAAGAAGAAGCTCTCATTTTTAAGCTAACATGTACTGAGGACCTATCACGTGCCAGGCTCTATGCTAAGAGGGTCTCATGAATTCAATCATTTAATTCTTAAAACTCTTGATTCCCATTTTACCAATGAGGCTGCCCAGTCACCTACAAATTAAGTTAACCAGCTCAAAAACAGGCAGGTGGTGAATAGGCGCCAGGACCCAGTCCTACACCGTTCAGGGCTTGTGTATGTGTTTACCTCTCTCTGCCTGATGCTATTCTCAGTAGGAGAATGGCAGTGATCAAGACAGATCAGCTGCCTGCCCTCAGGGACCCTACATTCTAGATGGGAGAGAGGGGCTATGAATAAATACACATCAGAGACAATACAAAGATCATTTCTATGAAGGAAATCAAAGCAGGAGAAGGAACTAGAGAGTACAAGATGTGGGAAGGGTGCTGGTTTACACGGGGTGATCAAAGAAGGCTGCCAGAGGAGGTAATATTTGAACTGAGGCCTGAATGAATGGAGGGAAGCGGGAAAAACATATTTCAGGCAGTGGGATTATCATGTGCAAAGGCCCTGGGGCAGGAGTGAGTTAGGGATATCAGGGAAACATCAAGAAGGCCCTTCTGCCCCAGTGGAGTAGAGGGAGTGAGTGAGCAGAAAGGGTTAATCATGCAGGCACACGTCAAACTACACAGAATCTGTATCCTTTTCTCCTATCTACTACAGTGCTCTTCATCTCCAAAGCTGCAAAATATCAACTCCAGTCCAAAAATCTGCTTTACCTGAGTGTCCTCCTCTCTGCCAGTTCCCTGAGTCTCTCTTTCCTTATGTTTAACTTATTACCAAATGCAGATGTTCTGAAGTCCATTCTCTTTTTAAATCATTTGAATTAAACTAGGATAAATGTCCACCAAGAGATGAGGAATGAAGAGAAACTCTCTGAAAAGTGTCTATGCAGTGTGTATTTTCATATTCACAGCTGTCCCTGCGGACACAGGCACCAGCCTGCGGGTGTATGTGGGGACAATATCATGTAGGAGGAGTATCGATGTGGCTACTCCCACAGAAACTTTCCCACCTCTGAGAGCTGTAGAATGAGAGGACGCATTGGCATTTTTAATACTGAAGCATCTCAGTAGTCAAGTCGCCAAATGAGCTTCATATTCAGGCGTGAGTCTTAAACATTTCTAGCTGGAGGTCTGAGGCTCTGAGGTGTCTTGTGCATCCTACACCTCCTGTAGCAGTAACCTGAGTCTAGAGGGCTATTTCCTTCTGCTGAATGGATGCATTCTTCACACGTTTGATTACTAACCACAATAGTGAGCCAAAAAATTAGAATTAAATAAAATAAGCAGGTCATAGGATAAGTCTTTGAGGAAGAAGCAGTCTTTTAATAATCAGTCTCTATGCATTTCATCTCATCATTATGCTAAGATGCTGAGAGAACCGGATTTTTAGAACATGATCTGGTCTTTGAGCTCAGAAAAAAACACATTCTCCCATTTTATCTGGCCCTGACTTTGTGTCTACTCAATTACAAGTTCCAGCTCAACATCTTAGGGATGGCCTTTTTTTCCCTTCCTTTTTTAAAGAGCAGGATTGGAATTTCATCGTATTGAACATAAACGGGAAAAAGTACATTGCAGAATAAAACTGAAAATGCTTTTATGGAATTTTCATTATAAGGCTGCCTATAATGGAGTTGACCTCATATTCACCTAAGATTTCTTTGGCTCCAAGTTCAGATTTCATGCCGATTAACATGTTAATGACATATATCATTTAAAGAGCCCATCATAACTTTTATCACATCATGTTACATCTATTTCCTTGTAATTAAATCAGAATTACAGAGTGTAATTACTTTTCTTTTCCTGAATACTCACCCCTTTTCAGACATTTAAATTCAAGTGCAAGTACTAAAAGACACTTGAAAGTAACAACCTAATAAAAACATTATCAATTAATGAAAGTGTTGGGTTTCTCCTATTATCTGGTTTCTTTTTGACAAATTCCTTTCTCCCCGTGCACTTTGGATGTCAAGTTGTGATTGGTCATATCCAGTCAAATGTTTCATGAGTTCTTTGAATCCTTGGGGCTCTAGTCTCCATTAATATGCAATGTTCTCACACATAAATATAATTACATATAATTATTAGCGGAAAAGGGGATCAGATAAGGTTTATTGAGGAAATATCCTATAATTACCCAAGTCCAAGTCTTCCCTTTACATGTTAATTCAACCAAGGGTTGGAGCCTGCAATCATTCCACCTATAATACAGCTATTGACTTTGACGTCACTTTGGGAAGCTGATCGCTGGTGGCAAGACCACAAAAGGTTACACCTTTGTCTAAAAGACCTAATTACAATAATTCTACAAAGACTATAGGCCCGGAGGTGATTACCTGGCCACTTTTGTTCTTCCAAACCCTCCCAAACATAGAATTTAAAACTTATAGTTACATCATACTTAATTTTTAAACCTTATTGTAACTTCGAGTAAAACCTAAGAACATGCAAGTAATTCACAGGCATGTGATTTTCTACAATGATCAGTGAGAATTATGTGGGCAAGGGCCGCCCAGTGGCATAAGTTCGCATGCTCCACTTCAGTGGCCAGGGGTTCGCTGATTTGAATCCTGGGTGCAGACGTAAACACCACTCATCAAGTCACGCTGTGGCGGCATCCCACATACAAAATAGAGGAAGATTGGTACAGATGTTAGCTCAGCGACAGTCTTCCTCAAGCAAAAAGAGGAAGATTGGCAACAGATGTTAGCTCAGGGCCAACCTTCCTTACCAAAAGGAAAAGAATTATGTGGGCAGAACTGCTAGGGACTAATATATATTATTTGAGTATATGGGCACTGGAAGCTGAGTGGAAAAGCAAATCCTTTGTCAGCAGGAAGGCCTCCATACATAGATCAATTTGATCTTCGTTTGACTCTTGTTGAACATCTTGTTGAACCATCAAGGGTCAGGGTCCTATTGGGAACTGAGTGTGATAATTTGGAAGAACACCCAAACACATAGATGTGTGTGTGTAGCTAGAAGAGAGTGAGCAAGAATACAAAAATGGCAGTAGAAAGAGGGAACCATTTAGGTAGCTCTGTGGGCCATGAAAAGTCGTATAGATTTTGTTCTAAGAGTGAGAGGAAGCAATAAGAGGGTTTTAAGCCAGGAAGTGCCACTATCGGCATTACATTTCGAAAAGGGTAGTCTGTGGTGTGGAGCCTGGATTTAGAGCCGGGGCAGGAATGGAAGCAGGTATACATTTAGGATGCTGTTGGTGCCCCCTAGGGGAGCAAGGGCACTGGTGTGAGTTAAGGAGGCGCCGGTACAAAGGGACAGCCCACAGTTTGGCAGCTGAACAAGCAGCGGCTACTCTGCAGCCTTGTGGCAGCTTGTAGGAACCCCTGCATCCTCCTGACCGTTTACTGAACAAATGTATCTTACCTTCTATGTGCCAGGCATTGTTCTATTCCCTAGGAATGAAAAAGGGAACAAAACAGACAACATCCCTGCTCTCATGGACCTTAAATAAGGAAGAAAAACATCCAACATAAAACTAAATCATTACACAATATAATGTCAGGTGATGATAGGTGTCTTAAAGAAAACTGAAACAGGGCGTGAGGGTTGGGAAGGATGGAGAACGAGGGAGCGACAGCTATTTAAGGGTATGCACCCAGGGAAGGCCACATGCAGGGTGTGATACCTGCTCAGACCTAAATGAGGTGACATCAAGATGTGACCCACATGTCAGCTATCCCCACATCTTCCTAATCCCAACCCACGGCATCTGTTTTCACTTGATGGCACCCCAAGCAGAACTCGGCACCACTTCAAGTTCCCTCAAAAGAATCCTCTCTCACCAGAGCACCAGTGAGTAACAGAGACATCGGTCAATCTTCACAAGGGAAACCCAGCATGGGAGGTAACATCACCCTGCCGCAGCAACACCTGATGAAGCCTCTCATGCAATTCTCTAAAAAATCACAGAGATTTCTTTTCTGCCCCCTCTCCATGCGGCCCCCAGCTTTCTTCTTGATTCCTTTTGTTCCCACCAATGTCCGGTCCTGCTTTCCTCTACTAAGAGGAGCAATTCAGCTCAGCCCCGATTCCTCCCACAAATACTCCAACATCCTCGGCAAAACAAAGGCCTTCTCTGAAAAGGTGACTGGGGACCATTTTTGCCACCAAGGGGCCTCATCTCCCCACTTCTATCCCAAGCGACTCAATAAAGTATTCTCCTTAAAACACGCAAGGCCTTCGCAGAGGAAAATTCTGGGGAATGCAATTGTCGCCTTGCAAACGGGTTGTGGATTGGCACACCCCTACAAGTTCCCTTCTTATTTAGCCCAGGATGTGGAATCTTCTGGAAAATGAGCAGGAACAGAAGCCACCTATCTGTACAGCTTCTTCCTGTCCATGGTTTTCTATATTTATTCTCTCTCCACATGTAAAGTCAGGCTAAGATGAGAAGGTAGCTGAATTCTTGCCATGCATCTATGGAGTGTTTAGGCAGAGGTTGGCAAACTATGGCCAGTGGAAAAGTTGTCTTGGAACACAACCACACCCATTTGTGAGCAGATTCTTCGTGGCTGCTCTTGCGCAGCAAAGCAGAGCCGAATCCTTACACAGCACAAAAGCAGCCATATACAAGACAAGCGGGCGTGGCTGCGTTCCAATGCAACTTTATCTCTGGACACTCAGATCTGAATTTCATGTAATTCTGACACATCCCAAAATATGACTATTCTTTTGATTTTTTTTTTGTCAACCATTTAAAAATGTGAAATCATGCTCAGCTTGCAACCCTTCCAAAATCAGGCAGGGGGATAGATTTGGCCCGTGGGTCCCAGTTTGCCACCCTGATTTAAGGGGTTGTTGACAAACATCAGGGTCTCTTGGTTCTTGACTCAATCGCAGCATTGCAAGGTGTCAGCATCCTCCTGGGAGAAAGCAGAGCCAGGGTCCAGCTGTAACTGGTCCCTCCCTCTGCCTTCTGGTTGCCTGAATGCGTGTCCTCCCACAAGCGATGCGATCCCTTTCAGTTCTCAGAGCCTGGAGTCTGAGCTCTTTGAAGGAAGGGCATGCCTGTTCACCCCGGGATCTCCAGCATTCAGCACAGAGCCCAACATCTAGCTGGTACTCAAACCACATTAGCGGAGAGAAGAAACCAAGGAATGTAGGAAAGACAGAGCATCTTTTGTGCCATTCTCAAGTCAGTCTCTAATATTGTTAATGCTTATGACAAGATAAAACCATTACTTACTAGCAAAATGAATAATTAACCATTTCTCAAAACCTAGTGGGATGGACAAGAAGGAAGCCTGGGAGCGATGAGCACCTATGAGTGATGCATCTAAATGACTTCTTGAAATGCAGAGCCCACAGCCCCCACTCTGCAACATTGCCATCGATTTCCAAATGAGTTGAGGCCATTTCCTGACAGTTTGGGGGAAAAGGGCCAAACCGTTAGGTTCCTAGCCTGTCTTCAGCGTTTTACAATTAAGAGCTGGCCTTGTTTAAAGCTCCAGCTGTCATTACCTTGAATATTGAGAGAGGCCACTTTGATCCAAATGGAATCTGACTGCCTGATACAACCCAAAGTTAAGCTGCTTCCAGACGCATCATTCACTCTGTAGATCACCCAGGCCACTGATGTCTGTTTCAACTGAGCAGCGGGCTGTTCTCACAATGGCGCAATGGAGAGCTGATGTTGCATGAACTTTTCTGCTGTTGTTTCTTTTCCAGCTGACAGCTTCGCCCTGCACCCTGGGCCTGCCTGTTCATCTCACGGGGATGGTCCCTGATTTCCCTCTCTTGCGATTAGCCTGGGCAATGATTGGGATAATTTAGGACGAGCACCGCCTGATCATCTGTACTGTTACGACAAATAAAACATTTTAATATGAGCAGTCACTGCGTGTTTACTGTATCATATTGCTGAGAGCTGAACGGATGCCAAACACTGTAACACGAGGGGGGATGTGAACTCCAGAATGATGACACTAATAAGGAAATTACAAAGGGCCCAACAAATGGCATTTGTGTTAAATCAATAATGCTCTGTTTGGTTTTTTTAATTCTAATCTTTCTTCGAAAAAAAAAATTATCTTTCTAAACAGTTGGCGATTCCTATGCTTGTTCGTCTTCCTGAACATAATTAAAAACATGTTGTGGCGTCTACTTAAGACATCAACTTTCCCAAGGCTGTCTCGTCCACTGCGTTTTAAACAAAGACACTTGTTTTGGCATTGTGCCCTTAATTAATCATTTGAGGCTTTGTTGCTGTACCAAAAAAAAGTGTCTTTGTTTAATGATTCATCACAAGCCCAATTTCCGTAGAACTTAATCAAAGACAGAACCAAACCAACTTACAAAAATAATAATAATAATAATGTAGGCCTTGTTCTCAGGATGTTATTTGATGAAAGAAATAGTGGTATATAACACCCTGTAAATAGAGGCTGCTTAGGAATTCTTTCATGGGGATGAGATGGACCCTTTGCTTCCGGAGTTGAGAATGGAAGCCCTTTATCGAGAAAACAGAACCTCTGATGATTCAATGAATGTCATTTAGCTCTTGGGCCTTGCCAAGGAGGAGGGAAAGCCTCGAGTGGCCCATTTGAAAGGGCCTTAAGAATTCACATCTTCCTTTGCAAATGTCAAGGTTCACTCTGAGAAGCAGATGGTGCATCACAGGATAGAGACCCCGGGACTCTCGCTGACTACTCACTCTGAGCCGGCCAGGGACCCTTCCCTACTCTCCCTCTGCCTTGAAACCACTAGCATCCTTCTTCACCAAACTTCGCTCTCCAGGGACATCCCTGAGCAGAATCCACTTAGAAGTCCCTGACATAAGAAAAAGCAAAACAAGCTGAGCCATCTAAATGACACCAAGTCAGGCCTAGGATTTTGAAACAAGTCTCAATAGGATAGTGAAATTACTGGAGGAGGAGGTGTGTCATTTCAATGAAATCGACTTACATAAAGCATCCCTTTCTGAGGGTGGCGTGTGTGACGCCCTAAGAAGGAGTTTTGAGCATTCCGTTATCGTTATCACTTTACTAGTAGGATTACTCGTGTCTAGGATCATCTCTGCTACATTTGTGAGAATTTAAAATGTGCGATGTTGATCGTTGGTACTGTTTTGAAAACACTTTCTTACGAGCTGTAATTCAATGTTCCTTAAATCCTGTTGCTCCGAATCAAATATTATGGTAATTGTCATTTATGGAGCACTTTCTTCATGCCAGGCACTGTGTTCAGCACTTTTGGGGCATCTTCTCCTATGAGATGGGAAGTGCTGTCCCCATTGTACAGATGAGTAAGTGGAGGCCTCCTTTGACCCGGAGTTCTTCTACAGCCAGGACCACGGCCTGGGTCTCCCCTCCACCTCCCTCCACCTCCCTCAACCTTCTTAATGAGATGTTGAGTCCCAGCCAGTCTCCAAACTCAGCTCATCCCAGACTTAGCACGGATTAACGTAAGAGGAAGAAATCATGATCATCTCCCTAAAAACCGTAGGCAGCTTTGGGAGTCTTAGTTCCCAAGAGACCCTGCGTCTTGACTGTGTGGTGGGGATCAGGATACAGTCAGGAAGAGGGGGGCTGTAGAATCTGACAGGCCTGGCCTCAAACCCCAGCTCCCGCTGTGGGCCCCAGGGCACTCACATACCCTCTCTGAACCTGTTTCCTCACCTTAAAAATGTAGCTCATCACAGTACCTACCTCATAGACAGGATTAAATGAACTGATTCAGGCAAGAGCAGTTAACAAAGGGCCCACGCATAATAAATGATAAAACATGGAACCGTTTGTGGAGTGGGCATGTCACCTGAACGGTGATCAAAACATCCTTTTACTTCTTTCTCCATTTAGAATCAAAGGGAGTAAACTTTCCCTGCCCTCGGATAAAACTTGAGCCGCCCAAGACTCCTCTGCTCATTCTTAGGGGAAGGTGGGCTGCAGTTACTGTAAGACTTGACTTAGGGACTCGATTCCAAAGTCAGACCGACCTTTCCCTCCTTTCGCTTGTCAACTCAACTTCAGATCTGTGTTCCTACTCTGGGCTGGAGGCCTCCTGCAGGAAAGCGGGGAGGGGCTGGATTCTTCTTGATTTCCCTCCTCCGGCTCCCCCCACTGCTGATAGCAGCTTCAGCTCCCCCAGGGGCCCCTGGCCGTCTGGGGGGTGAGGCGGGCGGTGGAGAAAGGGACGGACCAAGAAGGGAGTTCCCCTGCTGGGTGGCTCCCAGTCTGCACTCCAGGCCGAGAGTGAAAGCTGACTCTCTTTTTTTTTTTTATTGGGGTCAAATATACATAACACAAAATTGACCATTTCAACCATTTTTAAGTGTACAATTCTGCAGCATTAAGTATATTTATATTGTTCTATAACCATGACTGTCATCTATCTCCAGAAAAAAGCTAACTCTCTATCTCCTGGTGCCTTGGTCCACTTGGGCGGCTGTAACAGAACACCATGGACTGGGTGGCTTTTTTTTATCAGTGGGTGGGGAGTGGGAGGGCGGAGCCTTACAGCGTGTGGTCCGGGCACTCACGCAGAGACCCAGAGAGCAGCACGGGCCCTGGGAGGACTCAGGGGGCAGCTCTTGGCCCCCCGGAAAGCAGAGCAGGTGCCCCAAGCTCCATACTGGTCCTCACGCCTGCCCTGCTCCTGGCCAATCCTGGCCCCGGGGTGACGGTCCCAGAAGAGGGGCCAGGCTGAGGAAATAGATTTATTTCTCACAGTTCAGGAGGCTGGAGTGGGAGGTCAGGGTACCAGCGTGGTCGGGTTCTGGCGAGAGCCATCTTCCCAGCTGCGCATGGCTGTTTTCCCCTAGTATCCTCACACGACAGAGAGGAAGAGGGAGGGGGGGGATCTCTGGGGTCTCTTATTAAGGGCGCTAATCCCATTCACGAGGGCTCCACCCTCATGACCTCAGCACCTCCCAAAGGCCCCACCTCCTGTACCATCACATTGGGGGGTTAGGATTTCAACATACGGATTTTGGGGGGACACAAACATTCAATCCACAACTCCTGGATTTTCACAAGTTATTTGGACGGTTCCTTCTGGGCTCTCTCTCCTGCCATTCTCTGATCCAGGCCCACACCTCCATCTCCCAGGGGGTGAACTGTGACTTTCCGCTCTGCTCCCAAGCGTCAGGGCCCCGTGGCTAAAGGACAACCCACACCTCAGCACCACCCCCACGGGCTCTCTGCCCCTCATGGCCCACAGCAAACACTCACCCTCCCCTCCCCGGACAAATTCTCAGACGTCAGGCTGGTCCCAGCCAGCAGCTTCTTCCTGCAGTGTCACCTGGAGCAGTTAGAAGCCCCCTGTTCTGGGTGGGTTGCAGGCCCCCGCCACACCCTGCCTCAGCTTCCTGGGTGGGAGTCAGGTGCCAGTCCTCTCTGTCCCCCTGAGGACGGCTGAGATGTCTCCTTAACCACTCCCAACCCCTGTCCCAATTAGACTTGCGATTTGTCTTAGTTTGGGTTCCCCCAGAAGTTGCCACTGAGACGAGAATTCCTGATCCGGGGAAACACCAGTAGGAGAATGAGGCAAGGAGCCAGGGAAGGGAAGGCAGCCATCAGGGGACCTCATCACACAGTCTTCATGTGGAAAATGAAGTGTGCGGGCACTCCACCCCACGGAGAATCTGGGTAGCCAGTACAGGACACAGGCCTGTGTTATTCCACCCAAGGGGGAGAAGCCAGGGTGTTTGCTAACCCAGTTCCATCTATGATTGATGGCTGGGAGGTGTGTACACACAGGGGAGGCCAGGGTGTTAATTCCTATTCATTCACCCCTGCAGGGGTACCCAGTGGGCACTGGAGGCCTGGGAAGCCCTGTGGTGAAAGAATGCAGGGGGCCGCCGTGGAGATCCCGCAGGGGATCTTCTTCTACTTTATCTCTGTTGATACAAAGCCAGGGTGTTCCATGTTAATTGCACAAGTAGGTTTGGCCACCTAGAGAGAGGTGGCAGAATGAGATGACCTCAGCTGATCTTCCACATGCCAAATATTCTGTTCATCCAGAAGGAGCCAAGGTTCTCCTTGCTTCTACACACGGTGTAGCCCCTTTGCCAGCAGCCTTCCTCTTCTAAGTCATCCCCTCCCTTCCCCATCTTCTTACACCTTCAGCTAATTAGTGTGACTCAATGGTCAAAAGAGGCTCAGGTGTCCGGCCAGTGCTAAGCACCGTACGAGTAATTATGTGTGTGCTGGTAGGGTTGCCGGGCAGCTACCACCGGGACAACACAGAGAGAGAAGCTCATAGGATGTGCTTGTTCTGCCAGAGGGCAATGAATTCAAGACAGTTGTCACTCAAGATGAACTCATGTGGCTTCTGTGCTGTGCAAAGGGAGATACTCGCACTGTTAGACAGGACTCCACTCTGTTTATCCCGTGAATTAAGAAAGGAAGTAACACTTTCAAAGATGGCACCATGCACTGTTGATAGGAGTGTAAATGATTCCACCTCTTTGGGGGAGGAATTTGGCAGTAGCTGAGAAAATGTTTTCATTCTCTTCAACCTGCGAGTGCCTGGCTGGAAATTTATCTTTTACATGTATCTGGCCATGTCTGTGAAGACACGTGTATAAGGATATTGCCTGCACCTACCGGGCAATGGCTAGAACCGTAGACTCTGATGCCAGACTTACTAGGTTTGAATCTTAGCTCCACCACTTGCAAGTTGTGCAGCCTTGGGCAGGTCACTTCCCCTCCCTATGCCTCAGTGTCCTCATCTGAGAAACGGGGCTGTTAAAGTACCTCTTTCATATGGTACATAGGCGATTAAATGAGTTAATGTAAGTCAAGCACTATTTAAATGTGGGATGTTCTCCACGCATTAGAACTGATATGCATTTTTTAGTTTTCCGTACCGGGAGATTCAAAATAGCCTTTAAAAAGCATGAAGTAAATCCCAACTTGTTGATACAGAACAACCACAAGATTTATTATTTGATGGATAAATCAACTGTTTATAGTATTTACCTTTGTGTTAAAAATAATATATAAATTATATCCATCACAATTGTTTCTCTAAAAAATTATACAGGGGGTCAGCCCAGTGGCATAGTGATTAGGTTCACAAGCTCCGCTTAGGCTGCCCAGCGTTTGTGGGTTCGGGCCCCAGGCATGGGCCTACACACTGCTTATCAAGACATGCTGTGGAGGCATCCCACATAAAAAACGGAGGAAGATGGGCACAGATGTTAGCTGAGGGCCAATCTTCCTCAGCAAAAAGAGAAGGATTGGCAGTGGATGTTAGCTCAGGGCCAATCTTCCCCACACTCACACAAAAAAATTATATGTGTGTGTGTGTATTTATACATACACTGTGTTTATCTATGTAGAAATATATCTGGAAAAATCAGAAATGAGCACTAGGATTGGAGGGGCACTTTTTATTTTTGTGGTGTTTAGATTTTTTTTTTTTTTACCAAATTCTTGTGCTATTTTTTTTTCCAGGAAAAATCTTGTTTAAAAGAAAAAGCCAGGACTATGCTCTGTGGCTAATAGCAGTGGACATGAAAACAGGGCTCATGAACTCATATTTCCACGTGGACCTAGGCTCCCGTGTGGGGCAGATCTGTGGGAAGCCCCGACTCTGCCACTTTCCAGCTGGGTGACCTGAGACAAGAAATGTCACCTCTCTGTGCTTCCTTCTTTTTTCCGGATGAAGAGGAGCAGCTTCTGAAGGGTTTTTAGAGGGCTGATTGCGACGATGTTTGTAAAGTGCCGAGGACAGGGCCTGTCATATATAAGTAGGGGTTATCATTGTATATGGTGGCTGATTTCCAACCCCAAGCTTTAGAAAGGTGGCAGTGAATCAGGACGTTCACTATTGTCATTTATGCAAATTAAGAAGACAACACCTAGAGAAGAAAATATCTTTCCTGTCTCTCTCTCTCTTTTCCTTTCGTCTGTAACATAGCCCATTACCAAAGCCCTGAAGGCTTCTGTTGATGACTTAGACAATAAACACATTAAAAATCAGCAAAATGCCAGGTTGGCTATTGTCTAAGATCCATCTTTTTAGTCCAGTGCACAGCTTGGGAAATGCCTGTGGGAGGAAAAAAATTAAAATATGCAATGATAAAATTATCAATATAGTTGATTCTAGAGAAGCAGGCAATGCAGCTCGTACTGGTGTGCCCTCAACCGTGGCTCAGGCCCCACGGCCTCCTTCCACCTTCTCTGCTCCTTCCTCTGCTCTCCACCCATGCCCATCCCCACGCACCCCCACCCACACAATCTTCTCCTTCACGGGCCTCCTGAAGGATGCTGCCTTTCTTACCCTAAAACTGTTTTTTAGGTAATATACCTACCTATACAATTACCCCCAAATCCATGTAGTATCTTAACCTCATAATATAAATAATAAACAGAGATAAAGTACATTACGGTAAAACAACATGATATATATGCGTGTTTGTATGTCTGTATACATGTACACACACTCAGGCACTACCGTATTAGGAGATATAACAAAAGTCTGGATTTAAGAGAAGTAAGACAGTATTTAACTGACAACTATTTGCATCTTTTAGTTACACTGACATTTTGAAATCAAGGCTAAATAATACATGCGTGTGTGTGTGTGTACATCAACGTGAATCCAACAACTACCATAAGGGCAAGAGCCAGGGAAGGGTTTAAGCAGGGAGTTCACATGGTCCAATTTGCAGTGCAGGAAGGTTACCCTGGTGCCCACATGACAGGCAGACTCGTAGAGACACAAGTGGAGGCAGGGGGCCGTCTGGGTCCATTGCGATCACTGTTAGTGGAAAAGGGATCAGAGTAAGAAGAGAGAGTGAAGGCTCTCGGTGGCCCTGCCAGTGATCCCAGCAGGCACTTCGGACATTTGTTGGAAGTCTGAGTGGTCATCAGGATGGCGGTGTTGGGAAGTAGAGCAATAGAGATTCAAATGTAGAAAGAACACGTGATTTGTTGACAACAGCAGGGGCACTGGACGTAATAGCAATCGCCAGAAAATCTGCTCATCTGGCCTCATTTCTTGGTACAGCATTTGAATTTTATTCACTTGTAAATAAAACCTGGACTATGAGTTCCTTGAAAGCTAAGTCTTTGCTCTTTTTATCTCTACAGCCTCATCATCTAGAACAGGGATTAGCATACCAAGTCTGTGGGCCAAATCCTGCCCACCACCTGTCTGCGTGAATAAAGCTTTGTGGAACACTGCCACACCCATTCATTAGCATGTGACCTGTGCTGCCCTAAGATGGCAAGGTTGAACACTTGATACAGAGAGCCTGTGCCCTGCAAATTCGGAAATATTTACTATCTGGCCCTTTATCAAAAAGTCTGTGGGCCCCTGATGTAGCATCATGCAGAGAACACCGTAGATGCCTCATTGATATCTTCAAATAATGACAGGACTTCCTTTCATCACAGAGAAAAGTAACCCACTGTTTCCTTTTTGGCTGGCACGCCCCTTGAACTACATCCCCACATGGGAAACTTTTTTTTCTGAGTCACACTCAATCTCTCCTTTGGTCCAGTCCTTTGGAGAATCCCTGAACAGCACTGGATTCAGGGGGACCCCTGAAGACAGCAAGCTGAAGCATCTCGAGCAGATGTTTCCTCAACCTTGGCACGATGGACACCTTGGGCAGGGTACTTCTCTCCTGGGGGCTGTCCTACGCATCACAGGATGTTGAGCAGCATCCCTGGCCTCCACCCACTAGGTGGCGGGAGCACCCTCCCCTCCTCTACATGACCATCAACAACGTCTCCTAGGAGGCAGAAAGCTCGTCCCAGTTGAGAACCGTGGCTCTAGAGAGAGAGATTGTAGATAAGTACTGGGGACCACTTGCAAATGTCCCTGAGGATGTTCCCCACATTTAAAAAAAAAAAAAATATTTGACAGGAGTTTACACAGCTTCCCCCTGTAATATATTCGAATTACACAACTCAGCCTATCAGGAAATTTCTGATGGGATGGACCCTTAGCAAGGATGATGAGGAAAGGCCTCACTGTGGAGAGAACATTTAAACAGAGGCCTAAATAACTCTATGGAGCAAGACGCGAGAGAGAAGCCGGTGGAGAGGCCCGGCTTCAGTGTGTTACCCGTTCCGAGTTTGTGTTCTGAAATGGGTGGGGGAGGCCTCTCTCTTGATCGTCTTCATGTTCCCTTTCTTCTGATGTGAGGCGAGGAGCCTTAAAGTGGTCCTGGATTCTCTGAGCACCTTCACGAAACAGCCCTCTTGATTAGCCTGACGCTGCCTGAGGCTCTCCTATGGATTTCCTAATGACTGCAGTCAGTGCCATGACCGAGCGACTCCCAGGTTCTCAAGGAGGTTTCGCTGAACCTGAAGTCTTCTCCTGCCCGTTCCTCCCAACCCAGCCCTGTCCCCAAAGGCATCAACAATAAGACGAGTTCCTCGAAGGGAGTGAGCAAGGCTAGGATGGCTAAGAGGATGTTCGAGTGAGTGAGGCCTCTGATTACCTCCTCTATGGCCAAAATATAACTCTCTGGGGTTATCATCCTCTCTCCTCCGGCCCCTCCAGTCGGCTCCTTTCTTTCACCCAAAGGATGAGCCATCTGTACAATGAACCAGGTTATAGGTAAGCAACAACTTGAGAAAAAAACAGACATGTTGGAAAGTTGCAGCTAACTGTTGGAACGAAGAGGGAAAAATCAATCATCTTAGGCATTTAGGCAGATTTACGGACCCGGATGTTTGTTCTTCTTGTACCTGGCCTCTTAGACACACAGCAGGTGGGAAGCTGAGGCGTGTATGGGTGGGCTCTGGGGTCCTGTAGACATGAGCACGAATCTTGGCTGCCCTGAGTAACTGTCAGATCTGGAGGAGGCCACTTAAACTCTTTGGGCCTTCATTTCTTCCTCTGCAG
Organism: Equus asinus; assembly: GCF_041296235.1. Taxonomy (NCBI): domain Eukaryota; kingdom Metazoa; phylum Chordata; class Mammalia; order Perissodactyla; family Equidae; genus Equus; species Equus asinus. Next base: position 42,071,306 of record NC_091804.1, read on the forward strand.
AATGGAAGGTCTGCTTTGGAGGGTTGCTATGAGGATGAGAGATAAGGTGTGTGTTAATAATAATAACAAAATATCCACCATGCATTGAGTTTCCACTGTGTACTAGACACTGCGCTAAATTCTCAACATAAATATTTCATCCTCACAGTAGCCCTAAGAGGAGGTCCCTTATCACTATCCCCATTTTACAGGTGAGAAAAGTAAGGCTTGGAGATGTTAAACAGCATGTCCAAGTTTGCCCACTTTGAAAGGAGCAAAACTAGGATTTGAACCCAGATTTATTAGACCCCGAATCCTGGCTTCTTAACCACAGGCCCCCCCATGCTGTGGGCCATCAGTAAAATCATTGTCACCGTGTTATGATGCTAGTCATCGGGAGAATAGGAGTGTGAGTGAGTGGACACCACTCTGCCCTCACTCCCGACAGACCTGGGCACTGTGAGCTTCGGCTGCTGCCACACTGGGGCACAAGGCTTGAGTGTGGCTGCTACTTGCTGATGTACAGTATCCCAGGACCTGCGAGACACCAAGCTGCTGATTTCCTAAACCCACTGATGAGCTCAATGACTGGTGTATCCATGCAGTGCCGAGCTGTTCACTCCACCCCACTCTGGGTCGCTGCCCCCGTGTAAAGCAAGGGTGCATAAATTTATTCATTCATTCATTCAACTAGCATTTATTTATTAAATGCCCACCCTGTGCCAGGCACTCTCTGTAGAAGAGGATGTAAGATGGACATAGTCCTGCCCTCATGGAGCTCACACTCTGGAGGGGCAGGAAGGCCAGAAAGTAAGACATGTAAGCTGTCTAGGGCCACACAGGCAGAGTCGTGTCTGTGCTGGCAGGAGGGGAGGGGAGGGAGCAGCAGGTGCAGGAAGATGCTCCATGTGAAATAGGGGTCAGAGAAGGCCTCACTGAGGAGTGGGAGAGGGGAGAGAGTGAGCTGCGCAGACAGCTGGGCGAGAACATTCCAGGCAGAGAAAAACAGCAACGGCCTCAGTGGCCCAGAGGCGAGGAGGCCTCTTAGGGAAAAGTTTCGCAGATTGCATTCCTCAGAAAACCCACAAGATGCTCATTAAGAAAATGCTTGTGGGGTCCCCTAAGTTTGCAGATACTACCTTTTGAATATCCCATTTTTGGTGTTTGTATTACCCACTAGCATAAAAAAGGGAAGACTATGAGAAGTCCTGCAGTAGAGTCTCGTTCAGTCCACTCTCACCGCGACATATCTGACTACACAGTCATCCCTTCACGTAACACCTGTTGGCATCCCGCAGAGCTCCGTCTCCATGGGAACCAATTTGGGAAACTCTGGTTTAGACTAAGGGCCCTTTCTCTACAGTGGTGTACAGTTCTTGATTCTCTGTCCCCCTTTGGGTCATCCAAGAAACACTCGTTGAGTGCCTCCTTACTAAGTGTGAGATGCTGAACTCGAACTAGCTGGAGATGGAGCAGTGACGAGACCCACCATCTCCACTTCAAAAGTCACATCCACGAAGCAGGCGCACGCAGGCCAAGAAAGACCAAAGCGTGTGGATACTGACCTCCCTCGGGGTTCAGTGACCCCAACTTTCCAGGGGACAGTTTTGGGGAATGAATGAAAGAGAGCTGTTCAAACCCCTCCTCTTGTCTCTTGTGAGACGCCAGCCCCATATGAGGGAGGTGTAACTGATTCTTACCAGATCCGAGTGGTTTTAAAGGAAAGAAGTGGGGATAAGCCAAAAGCAAAAACGCTCAGTAATTTGTCCGTTCTCAACACCTTCTCAAGAGGAAGGGAATCGAAAACTCTTCAGAGCCCCCCTCACGGATCCGCTTTCAGACACACACCCATATACAACACCCAGCCTTATGCGGCCTCTGAGTTGGAATGAATTGACTTCCACCAGAACATACACACTGGCTGGCTAGGTCTCATTTACCACCTGCAGAGGACTGATTTCCAAAGGCTGGGCTTTCCTCATAACGATCTAGAGTCTAAAGGATACGAAGCAACGCCGGGGAGAGGCACAGGGAAAAACCTTGTTTATTCACTGGTAAAGGTTACTTATTTCAGTCACCTCTGAAGGCACTCACAGTTAGTTCAAAAAAGGAAGTCTCCTTCAGTTTACAGTCAGGACTTCCGGAGCAACGTGACACAGTGTCAAGAGCGTAGATTGGAAGTAATAATACTATACTTATCAATTTGAGTAATTTGAGTTCCTGCTTTGGACCAGCTCGTGTTAAGGGCATTCTCTATGTAACGTCCTGCTGTGTTCTTAGCCCCATTTTACAGATGAGAAAACAGAGGGTTAAAAAGGTGCAGTGGTTTGCCCAAAGTCACACAGAAAGGCATACAGCCGGATTTGAAACCCAACACCGTGCGTTGCCTCTTTGTAGAAAGTACATATTTGGACCTTGGTGCGCTTGAACGTCAGCCCCAGCACTTTCGAGCTGGGGCACCCTGCGTAGATAATACTTTTTTCTGAGCCTCAGCTTCCTTACCTGTGAAAATAGAGATGGCCTTCTCTACAGCTGGGCAAGAGTGCCCTGTAAGCCCAGAGTAGGGCCTCACCCAATTCCACACTCTCTCCTTCTTTCAGAGTTTTCTCTAGACTTCACCGACTGCTTTGTTTAAGAAAATTTTCCAATTTTAGTGTGTTCTGGAAACTACTCTGAGAACCTGCATACATCACCTCGTTCCACCATTTAATCCACACAGCAGCACTGAAAGGTGCATTGGTTCACCTCCTCTTTGACGGGTTAGGCAACCGATGCTTTGAGACAGTCCATAGCGGTCTGAAATGACCATGCCAGCAAGTAACCAATCCATGCTTTAACCAGCGGTTCTCAACCACGGCGACTTTGCCCACCAGGGGACATTTGCATTACCTGGAGACATTTTGGGTTGTCACAGCTTGGGGGATGGTGCTGCTGGCGTTTAGTGGGTAGAGGCCAGGGAGGCTGCTACACACCCTACAATGCACAGGACAGCCCCCCATCCTACTACAAATAATTATCCAATCCAAATGTCAATAGTGGCAAGGTTGGGAAAGCTTGGTTTAAATTCAGATTTCTCTATCATCAAAGTTGATTATCTTGCACCATTTTACTTCCCTAACTGAGAGTTTCTAAACGTCCACCGTATTGGCATTTGGGGTCAAATATTTCTCTGTTGTGGGGGCTGTCCTGTAGGATGTTTAGCAGCATCACTGGCTTCTGCCCATTGGATGCCAGGAGTTCTGTGCCCTCCCCAATTCGTGGCAACCAAAAATGTCTCCAGACATTGCTGATGTCCCCAGCACCCTCCTTGTACCCAGGACTCCCTCTCTTCCTTCCCCGGGAGAGCAGGGGGGCGAGTCACCCCCAGCTGAGACTCATTGCCCTAACCCAAGGAAAATCAGTTTAGCTATGACATCAGAATAATAAAACTTCCCTGGAAAATATTGAGAACATTCTAGATAACCATTATTTAAATACGTAAAAAAAGACCCTACATGCATGTGTGTGTAGATATATTAAATACTTGGGCATGTCTGGCAGAAAGAAGTATTATCTCTCATGATTTCCTGCCATAGTATTGTTGGGGCAACAAATTGACCAACCTCTTTATTTCCCGGCAAACATATTATCACTTCCATCCCTCTGGGTTTCAGGGACTATACACCAGAACAGAAATATAGAGCAGTGTTCCCTTTTCTCTTATTGTCAGGGTTCTATTTTTGGAGCTCCATTATTATTCCAAAATGAATTAGATCTTAATCTGAGGCAACGTTACAGGGAGAGGAGCAGCCAGCAGCACCAGAGGCTCCGTGATTGACCCCACAAGGGGAGGCTGCAAATCTCTGTCACTTAGAAAAACTGCCTGTCCTCAGACCCTGGGGCAGCAGAAGGGGTAGGAGAAAGCAAGACAAGCTCTGACATCCAGAACCAGGTGAGTGAGGCGCTCATTTCCCTGGAAGGAAGCCCGTCCTTCTCCAACAAACTAAAAATTTACGTCTGAAAAACCTGAGGTATCTTCACTGGTGTTCATTGATTAAAAAGGTCCTTACAACGAAATAGTATTCAGCCGTGAGAAAGAAGGCACTTCTGCCGTTGCTGACAACATAGATGTAGCTGGAGGACGTTGTGGGAGGTGAAATACGCCAGACAGAGAAACACAAATACTGCGTGATCTCACTTAGACAGAGACTCTAAAACAAAGCCAAACTCATAAAACAGAACGGTGGTTACCAGGAGCAGAGGGACAGTAGAAACAGGGAGATGTTGGTCAAAAGGTACAAACTTTGTTAGCAGATGAATAAGTTCTGGTGATCGAATGTACAATATGGTGACTATAGTTAATAATACCGTATTGTATACTCGAGAGTTGCTGAAAGAGTAGATCTCAAGCATTTTCACTACACCCACAAAAAGGGTAACTAAGTGGGTTGATGGATATGTTAATTAACCTGATGTGATAAACATTTCACAACGTATATGCATACCAAATCCTCACAGGAGCCGGCCCTGTGGCTGAGTGGCTAAGTTTGCGCACGCCGCTTCAGCAGCCCAGGGTTTCGCCACTTCAGATCCTGGGCACGGACATGGCACCGCTCATCAGGCTGTGCTGAGGTGGCATCCCACATAGCACAACCAGAAGGACCCACAACTAGAATAGACAACTAGGTACTGGGGGGCTTTGGGGAGAAGAAGAAAAAAGAGAGGAAGATTGGCAACAGATGTTAGCTCAGGACCAATCTTTAAAAAAAAAAAATCATCACATTATACACTTAAAATATATACAGTTTTATTTGTCAATTACACTTCAATGAAGCTGTTGGAAAAAATATCTACGGTTGGAGAAATTGAGGGAAGACTGAGCAGACTTCCCATGATGATATAAAATAGGGATCAGCAAACCTTTTCTGGAAAAGGCTAGACAGTAGACAGATATATGACCTCTGTGGCACCACTCACTTCCGCCATTGCAGTATGAATGCGGCCGTAGAGGGGATGTCAATGAACAGGCATGGCTGTGTTCCAGTAAAACTTTATTCATGGACACTGAAATTAGAATTTTGAAATTTCAAAATTTCATGTAATTTTTCACATTGTGAAATATTCTTCTTTTCATTTTTTGCTCAATCTTTTCAATGTCAATCCATTCTTTGCTCATGAGCCACACAAGAACAGGCTGAGGGCTGGACTTGGCCCACCCACCTCTTCCATGGAACAGGACCAAGGAAGGAAACTCTACTGTCTCCAAAAAACCACAAATTCCCACTTTTCTGTCCTTAAGATGAAGGAGACCACCCTGGATATTTGGAACTTGCTTTGGTTAGCACAACAGGAATTAATCTGCCAATACCTGAACTTCTGGAATGTTCTGTCTTTATAGCATGATAAACGTTGAAGGGCAAACTTGAAGTAACACTGCAGGCTCTTTTCTTTTCCTGCTATGATTTAGTGAAATAGGTGTTTACGGTAGAAAATAACCAATGAATTGGAATTTCTTCCAGACCTCCTGGTTAAAAAAATAAAATAGAGAAGAAGAAAGAAAAAACACTCAGGTTCAAGGCTTTGTAAAAACAGAAAACTCTCAGGTCCCGTGTGAAACAGGATGTGAAAAACATGCCTCCAATTTCCATCTTCTCTCCCTCAGCACGGTCCGGCATCCCAGCTGAGGGGAGAAACGCTTGGCCCAGAACTTCTTGGTGGTTATCAATTCTTCATCAACCTCGAATTAACTTTTTAAAAGGGATTTTTCTGCTGCTTCTTTTTTTTTAAAGTTACTGCGATCACAATTTTCAGATTTTCGACTACTTAAAAAACTTTTTTTTCCTTCCCCCTCTGACGGAGAAGGTCAGTCACTTTAAAGATATAAGAGAATTTGGGAAGAGATTAATGACAAAGACAAATGATGATTTTTATTTTAGCGGAAGTTTCGGTGCGTTTTCTGCCGGGTCCGGGTCCTGATAATAAAGTACACTTGACATATAACTGCGTAAGTTCTTTGCTTTAAAGTTCAACGATGGATCAAAAGAGCGAATTCTCTCTTTAAAAGAAATATCCTACAAGGAAAAATGAAAGGAAGGTTGAGGGAACCTCATACATCCCTTTTGTCTTTTTCTCTTCTCTTTGTGGCCCAGAGACAGAGCATTGAGTGACTTCTTCAGAAAAGAGATCAGTGAAATTGTCAGTTGATTACTTCTCCTTGATTAGCATTTATAAGAGCCCTGTGATACAGTATTTGCATTCCTATTTAGCCGTGATTTTTGTGGGGCACCAATGATTAAACTTGTCATGGAGCTTGATTGACGGGGTCAGATCTTCACTTTCTACTCTTTTGAAATTAAAAACAAATGTGTCAGCTCCCTTCATGGGCCGGAGCGCCGTGAAGCTCGCCTGCCTTGTCATTGCACATAGGTCAGGAATGTTTTAATTTTAGGGACGGATTCTGCTTGTCAAGTAGAGTGTGATGGCGTGCGGTTCTGGAGATGAGATGTGAAGGGTGTAAAACAAAGAAGGGGAAGAACAAAGACAAAGACACTCACATTATTAGACAGATTTAATTAGTCTGAATGGATATTATGCTAGATGAAGCAGTGAGCTGTGAAATTAACCCTTGATTATGGATTGGCGGATCCTACTCATAAAGAGAATCAAACCTTTGTGGGGAGACAAGAGGTGTGATTTCAGTTTTCCCTGCCCTTCTGGGTTGCGTGCCAGGTTCCCGCCCCCACCACCCACCCCTGTCTACGTAAACACCAGAATCTGTGGAAGAAAGCACGGAAGTTCATCTTTAGCTTGTGCAAGCAGGTGTACCTAGAAAAGGAATTCTGTCTAGCTTTCCTCTCCTCAACTTTAGAGAAAGCAACAAGCCAGCAGCGCTTGGATGTGAAGCTAAGGGGCTCACAATGATACCGGTTTCCAAATCCGAAATGGAGGCTACAAACAGCTAAGTCTGAATGAGAGTTGTTTATTTTGAGTATCCGCATTGAATAGCTCTTCAACTGCAGTAGACGATCACGGCCCAGGAATGTCCTTAATACAATCTTCACCTGACATTGCCTGCCTCTCCATGGTCTTCTCCACTGAATCCCAGCTTCATTGTGATTCCCAAGAATTCCAGGCATGTTAGGAGAGGAATAGGAGGCCGAGAGATTTGACCCAACATTGGTGTCCAATTAAGCAAAAGTCACTTATAACTGAGGACTTCAACGAGGAGGGGACAGTTGTGAGTGACAATGCACATAGGAAGGTATGCGGGTCTGAGATGATGTGGCCTTCCAGAAATCCTTTAATTTATCCAGATCATCAAAAGGATATGAACTCTGCTGAGAAAGGCCTTGTCTCAGCTGCATGAACTAATGTCTCTTCTTTTAAGAGACCCAGTCTGGAAGATTATTCCCCAGCACCAATTCCAGGAAGGGGCGGCTCTGCAGGGAGGTGGGGGGATCACACAGCAGAGGAGCGTCTGTTAGGCTGGCCCAGAGTCTCATGTGGAAAGTCAGCAAATTAGGGATTAAGGAAATGGAGTTATAGAATTTGCTTTGCGGTCCATCCCAAAACTCAGCTTCTTATCGGTTAAGGGGAGTACAGCTCTCTTTCTAACAAACTCCCACGACGATTGTGCTGAGGATAAAGTCCGAACTGTGTACTTAAAGTGCTGGAAAGGCATCATGTGTTATTACTATAGCTCAGAGTAGAAAATGAGGTATTAATTCTAAGTCACTTTTCTGGCTCTGTTCTCCAGTTTCTCACCTTGATATATAAGTGGCTCCAGTGTAGGAAACTCCTGGTTCAGGAATTCCCTGAACAGTAGTTTTCAAATGTGGTCTTGGGACTCTGGATCAATTGCAATCAATTGCAGATCATACATTCCCAGTCATTGTTGAAGGCTGAAGGTAGTCAATGAACTCACTGGCATTACACTGGAAGTTTCTGCATGTTAGAGACAGAAGGGAAACTGTAACCCTAACCCTGGCTCTGCTTATGAGAGCGTCACGCACGTGAGCAATATGCTTCGTAGCCAGGGTGCAGAAACTGTGGAGAAGCACTGCTGTACCAGGGAAGGTGAGGGTCCCGTTGTTGGCATGTGCATGGGGTGACCAGACTGTGGGACTCACGTTGCTCCAGGTGAGTGGTTGTATCTCAAGCTTCTTTGGTTTATGATCTCCAGAAAGTCAGACTATTTCTACAGGTAAACACAGCTACGGTTATCACTACTGGAAACGAGGATTGTTTTCTCCCCAAAGATGATGTTTTGTTTCTGAAGAAACTTCTTTCTTAGCCCTAAGTAATAAGAGAGAGAGCCTGCTGTCTCCAAGTTAACCTCACTGAGTTGTAGAGGAGGAAGAGAGCTTAAGAAATCAGCTTATCAGGGGATTCCCAGAACTGAGCATTCCTACCCCTGACCATGCACAGAGTGGTTTAAATGGTACTTGGATGATCTGTTCTTTTTTTTGAAGACAGTTATATATTTGTTTTAAAGAGTATTCAAATGCACATGTGTGTGTGTGTAACAGTGTTTCTCATGGACTTCGTGGGCTGGATCGTTCTCTGTGGTGGGGCTGTCCTGTGCATTGTAGGATGGCCAGCAGCGTCCCTGGCCTCCACCCACTAGATGCCAATACCATCACTGCCCCAGCTGGAACTCAAATGTCTCCAGACATTTCCGAATGTTCTCTGGGGGTCAAAATCACCCCCAGTTGAGAAGCAGTGATATCTATCTTTGACTCCATGGATGTTATTGCTTACAATAAGGCTAAAGAAAAAAAATGTGACTCAAATTAAAGAAAAACATTAAGTTAAAAAGCTAGTAGAAAGAATACAGGCAATTGTGACGTAGCAGAAATCAAGAAGGTTGCATGCGACAGAAAGGGGTTCAGGAAACAGCGCTTTAGTTTTCAATCTACATTTTACAGATGGGGATAACTGACCTCCAAAACATGGGATGGAGCTGATCAGAACCACCCAGCTGTTTGTCCCTGTGTTAATCTCACAAGACAACTCGAGGAAAGCTCTTAACCCAGGGCCCAGCCCATCGCAATAGTAATCATAATCCCTAAATATTGAGCACCTGCTGGGAGACAGGTACTGTTTTAAGCTCTTTACAGGTAGCAACCCATTTAATATTTACAACAACTCTGTGAGGTAGGAATTATTATCATTCCCATTTATAGGAAGAGATAAGGAAATGTGTGAAACAAATTTATGGTGGGGGAGGAAGATGATAAGCCATTTGGTGGAGCTGTGGCTAGGAATATGTGATTTATCATTTATGCTTTCATGCTATAGCTTAAAATATTTCTAAGTTATATACCAATGTTACCTCAATTTTATATATATATATATATGTATGTATTTCTCTTGATGCCTACTATGTGCCAAGTAATAAGCTACACCTGACCCAGAATAAATACTTAATTCATGTCAGCTATTATTATTAGCTATTATTCCCACGGTTTTGTGTGCTGTTACTGTATTTGTAGAGGGGGAGGATGGCTGCCATTTCTGCATATTACTCATGCCAAACTGGAGAATATGTTTTTTCAATTCAGCTTCCAGAGTTTCCTTTCCTGTCAAAGAAAAGCAGGAAGGTTATACCTTAGGAATGGTTTAGGCTCCACACAAAGGACAACTTTGCTTAGGGGTTTGGTTTGATTAGCGGCCAGCCTGGTGGCGCAGTGGTTAAGTGTGCACATTTCGCTTCTCAGCGGCCCAGGGTTCGCCATTTCGGATCCCGGGTGCAGACCTGGCACTGCTTGGCAAAAAGCCATGCTGTGGTAGGCGTCCCATGTATAAAGTAGAGGAAGATGGGCATGGATATTAGCTCAGGGCTGGTCTTCCTCAGCAGAAAGAGCAGGATTGGTGGTAGTTAGCTCACAGCTGATCTTCCTCAAAAAAAAACAGTGGTTTTGTTAAATAGGGATTTTCTTTTCTCTCCATCATGACACCCAGAAGTAGATAACCATGCCACCGGGTCAGTGGATGAAGGATGTTAGAAGGTATCTCTGTGAGTCTCTTGATTGTTGCCTCATAGTCGCAAGATGGCTGCTGCCACTAGACATTATTTCCACATTCAAGGTAGGAAAAGGAATGAAATAACTGTACTAGCCACCTTTGTCCCCATTCTCCAGGGGGTAAATCTTTCCTAGAAACCCAGCAGAATTCCATTTAAACCTCCTCATTCAGAACCGTGTAATTTTGTCATCCCTAGCTGCAAGATCCTGCAATGCAAACATTCATTTGGGCACATTGCCACAGAAAACAAAGCCAAGATTTTATGAGCAAGGAAGAAGAGGGAAATGGATATTGGGGACGCAACCAATAGCATCTGTCCCAAGTACTATTCCAGGGGCAAAGATGCTCTGTCAGCCCTCTTCTCCTTTCCTCCCCAGTCCCTCCTGGTCCAGCAGCCAGCAATTGGTTGAAGATCTGTTTTCCATTGTGAATTAGCATTAATCAATCACCAAATGTGGACTAAGGAAACATGGTTGGCCAAAATCATCCCGAGTGCAATGGGCTATGTAAACAATATTAGATGTTACCATCATCACCACCACCACCACCACCGAAACAAGAACAAGAATGCCCAGTTGGGCACTTACCTGAACGCTAACTGTTTCACATACGCTAGCTCACGTCATCAGCACCATGACCCCATAGGTGTTACCATCATTCACATTTTACAGAAGAGGAAATTAAGTTTGCGAAAGGCAAGGTGGTTCGTTTGAGGTCTCTCCAGTTGGAAGTGGCAGATCTGGGCTTGAACCCAAGCCTGAGGAGCTTCAAAGCCCTCTGTCTTCACCTTTGAGGTGCTAACAATACAACAAGGATTGTTGCCTCGGGGTTAACTCTCCTGAGAAGCAGTTTACCAGCACTACAAGACAGAATAATAGTAAGTGCTCAGCTACACGGTCCTGGAAATAGGTTTTGGAAGAATAACAAGGAAGCCAGTTTTCATGAAGGCCAGATGTAGTCAAGAGAGATGCTTGAGTTGTCCCTTTAGAGATATTTGACTCCATTTCCATGTGTAGTGGTTAGGAAGGTCAGTGCTGGGCTCCCAGCTACAACAAACACAGACACACAAACAGAACTTGGGAAGTCTGGACAGCCACAAAGCAAGCAGAAACCATGTACTCAGCATAGATCTTTTTGGAGTTTGTGGGCATTTTTGAGGTTGCTCGGGGCCCGTTGACAATCCTGTGACCATCTGTCTGGCACCCAGGCTTCAGTGGTTGGCGGTGCTTCGGCTGAGCTGAGAGCAGGCAGATCTGGAGGCACAGCTGCCGAGGAGGCTGAGGGGCCAACTGCTTCTTGGGTGTGTTTGCTCAGGCCAGTCTGCCTAAACCCAATCCAGATTCCCTCCAGGCTGAAAAAGGAGAATGTGTGCTTTCTTTTCACGTAGTATTTCTGAATGCCCGTGAATGTAAAAGAAAGAAAACAAAACCAAAAAGTCCAGGATATGTGATATTCCCAAATCACAAAAAAGACAGGACACTTCCTGAATCAGGAATCCGGCCCTTTCTTAAGGGATTTCCCTGTTGTTTGGAGATCATACTGGTTCTTAAAAAACTTAGATAAGGAAGAAGTTTAATTCAGTGCAGCTCAGTTCGACCCACAATTTCTGAGTACTTACTGTGTGCCAGGCCCTGTGCGAGATTCTAGTGCAAGATACTAGTAGATACAGACAAGTAAAACCAAGAGGGAACCTGATGGCAGAGGAAGCAACAAAGATGTCCCTGAGAGAGGACAAGAGGGTGACATGGAACACTGCCACGATGACCCTTTTCTGATCTACGTCTTTTTTTCTAGAGTCCTGAGCACGTGGTGCAGAAAGAACTTTAAACAAAAGTTAAAAGCTGATCTGCAGGAGAAACCAAAATAAGGGAAGGCATTGCATTATAGTCTGTGGCCAAGAGTATCTATTTGAGAATCAGATTTTCCTAGGATCTAGGCCCATCTCCCCTCCTTACTAACTGTGTGACTTTGGGTGAGTCACTTTCCCAAGTTTCCTCACCTGTTAGATGGGCGTGGAAATACTCCCTACCTCACAGGGTTGCTGGGAAAATTTATGGAGATAATCCAAGAAAAGCCCTTGACACAGTACCTGGCACATAGGAAGCTCTCCGTTAATTTCTGTTTTCAATAATAACAATTATGGTAATGCATTATTATCATCATTGAGCTTCATACGTTGTCTGGAATATAGTAAGCACTTAATTAGAGTTTGTTATGGTTTTTTTATTGCTACCATTAAAGTATTCAACACAGTGTCTGGCGAAACATAATGACTGAATAAGCACCACCAAGATCCTTCTGGAATCCAGAAATGTAAGTGTGAAGCTCTTCCTGTGGGAGACTGATCCTATGGATTCCCTACTCACAATTAATGATGGAAGGTAATGTGCCTTCTTTTCTTTCACCTCCAAGAAACTACCGGAGTCACCCTGATTCTTCCCAAAGTCATGATAAAGGTAAAATTCACAAAAACAAAGCCAGAAGCCCCGAGACTGTCCTGGGTAGGACACGCGCTACCCAATGGTGTATCTACGCTTCTCTACCTGACACCACGTATGACTTACTGAGGTGAAAGATGCGAGGGGTCTGGCCCCATGGTTTATTTCAGCTGGTTTTCCATCCTCTCCGGGTATTCTTGGCCCAATAACTCTGTGTGATCCTGCCACCAGCCGCAGACTTCCCTTGAAATTCCATCTTCGTGCTCTCTTTCTCCTCCTCACCTCCTCCCATATGAAGTCTTCCGTTGTTTCAAAGCCCTTCTGAAACGCTGTCTCCTCTAGAAAGCCTCCCGTTTATCTTTCTTTTCCCAAACTAGAAAAGATACCCCCTTCTCTTGGCACCTATGGAATGTTCTCATGTGACACGTGTCCATCTGTATCTTGATTTAAAATTATGTTGTGTTAGTCACGACTGTGGACCACATGACAGAAAAGTCACTCAAACCAAGTTAAGCACAGAGGAAATTTATTGGCTCCTGTGGAGGTCAAGGGTGTAACTAGATTTAGGCAAAACTGGATCAGTGTTTAGATGGTGTCATTGAAAATCTGGCCTTCCCAGCCTCTCAGATCTCATTTTCTCTGAAATAGCTTAATTCTCAGCCAGGTATTCCACCATGTGGTGACACAGAAACCCCTAGAAGTTCCGGGCTGAGCCTCTCCAAAGAAGAGCTCTGGCAAAAATCTTTCACTGGACTGACTTGGGTCATGTGTCCACCCCTGGACCAATCACTGTTCTGGTCTCCTTTTGCAGGAGAATAGAACACAGGGATTGGCCAGACTGGAATCACATGCCCAGCCTTGTAGCTTGGAAGTTGGGGGAACGCGCCCCGCCAAAGCCCCCAACCTGAGAACAGAGAGGTGGTTCCCCAAAGGCAGATCAGGGTTGTTCCCCAGAGGACGCAACAATTAGCTATGGCAGGTGTAGAATTCCTGCTGATTCATCTTTTGGTACCTCATAGCGCCCAGCTTTTTGTTCCTCATAAAGTAAATGCTCAATAAAATTATCGAATGAATGGGAAAAAAAAAAAGAAATGACGAAACTAAAGAACTTACCTATTGGCTTTGCATATTTCTTCTTCTGACACTTACAGTTATACTGGCCAAGCAGAGATCACACAGCCATTTGAGTATTTCTCCAACTCACTCTTTTAGAGAAAATCTTAGTGAACCAGACATCACAGAGCCTTCCATCTGGAGTCAGAAATTATGCAGACGATACCAATGTTTAATAATCCGAAGGGCCAAGCTCACTATAAAAAAAGAATGTTGTTTTTAGCCTAATAACAGAGAATTCACCATGACCTAGTCCTTGACCTATCGGTATCTTTGCTTCCTAGTCATGAAAAATGGGCAGGATTTCTAGCATTCTTTATGCTTCTTTGTTATTAAAAGCAGGATCAGTTAATAAATAATTACGATGCTCAGTTTCTAGGGAACAAGGAGATAAGGACAGGAACACTTGAGTCTCACAAATTACGTGCTATAGTATAGATTTTCACCCCGAGTGGGGAACAGCCTAGCGTTCTTTTTCTTTCCTGTGGCATAAATTGTTCTAATTATACGTGCAGGATCCTCTATCCCCAAAGATATGAGTTGGAGGCACTGTGTCTGTTCTTTTAACTCCAAGAAGCATTTGCAGTTACGTCTTCCCACCCCCTTGTTTTCAAACTGAATTGTTTCAGTGGTAGCTTGGTGTGTCAGCTTGTACGTCTATAAAACAGTTTTGTACCAGCTGGAGATTCAACATGCTACATGAATACATAACAGTGCCTAACCAAGAAGGTTTGTAATTCAGTAATTAGCTGTAATTAATGAACACAAAGTGAAGACTCATTTACAGTTTAAATTATCACATTAGCTCCTGTCACCCTCTATGTACACAAAACAGCAGGAATTCAATTATTTTTATTCTTCAAAGCTAATTTAAAATTTAAGGGATGCCATTACATGAAATAATAGGTAGGAAATGTAATCGAAATCACTGGGAACAGTTGGCCGTCCTTAGAATAAAAAAAAATGCCATCGCTGACGATTTGGAAATGTTTTTTCATCTGTGAACAGATGAAGGATTGAAATCTCTGCTCTTTTCAGTATATTTAATTTAAAAGAGGAAGCGAGTTTGGTGGTTGCTGAATCTTGGTGCGGGGAGAATCATTGCGCATAATTGTAAAAGCAGTTGATAACTGATAATGCTGTTGATAGTAACAAGATGACAGCCTGGGAGACTCGCATTCCATTATCCTTAATGGGGGCTGAGCCGCCTGCAACTGCCCGGGGTTCCTGGAATTGTCACCCATTTTTGATGCATAACTTCAGCTTGGAAGACGTTACGTCATTGTCACATTGCTGTCGTCCTCAATTCTTTATACTGATATTTGATAAATCTTCTTTAATTCATTCACCGAATATTGATCCAGGCCATTCTGTGTCTCAAGCACAGATCTAAGCACCAGGACCACAGCAGTGGGCAAGATGGGCCACATTCTGGGTCTCATGGGGCCGACATTCCAGTGGGAAGAGACAGACAATAACCAGGGTTTCTCAAGCGTGGCTATGAATAGATTCATGGAAGAAGCTTTAAAAATATACATATACCAGTGTCTGGGTCCCCACTCTGACTAATGGAAGCAAACTCTCTGGGAGTCAGGCCTGGGTATCAGTATTTTTCACAGCTTTCTGAGCGACTCTAATGTGCAGCCAGAGTTGAGAACCACTATGACCAACTAGTAAATCAGCATTCATTGGTGATGGTGCTGTGATGAAAAATGAAGCAGAGGAGTGTAGAAAGGGACTGCGGGCTGCTCTGGAGGGAATTCGGGGAAAACATCTCCGGGAAGTGACCTGGGAGGAGACCTGAGTGTAAAAAGGAGCCTGCCCTGAGAAGATCTGTTCTAACCCAGGTGTCAGCAAAACTTTTTCTCTTTTATTTATTTATTTATTTGTTGGCATTATTAACCCTTTAAAAATGTAAATGCTTTCTTAGCTCAAGGGCTGTACAAAAACAAGCTGCAAGCCAAATTTGGCCCACTCAAACCACGTTCTAGAAAAAAGGACCCACACATGCAAAGGCCCTGAGGCAGGTGTGAATTTAACGTGTGAGAGGAGCAGAAAGACAGCCTGAAGTAGGACTTAGTAGGTAAGGAGGAAGAGAAGATGAGGCTGGAGGCATGGGTGGGAATTAAGATTTTATTTCTATATGATGAAAAAGCATTGGGAGATTTTAAGCAGGAAATGAATGAATGTGTGGGTGTTTGTATGTCAAGCAGACACTTATGTTCCCATACTCACCACAGTGTCTCTCCCTGCAACTGCCACTGATGTCGTCCCATGGCAGTTCCTGGAATGGAAGGAAATACACACCCCGGGTGGAGAGAATGCTGTGTCTGTTGCTTCAGACTTCTCCCTGACTGCACTTTCCGCCTCCTCTTCCCACGTTCATTTTTCTTTTTCCTTTAAATAGGCCACTCGAAGCCGCACTGTCTAATTTTTCATAGGTGATCGACTGCTGAGCGGGGGTTTAGGTAGACAGAGGGAAGGCGCTGATAAGCCAGAGCACGGATTCTATTAGGGAAATGCAGTGGTAATTAATGAATCCTGCCAGTAATTGGGAAGGTGTGAGTCCCCGTAATGTCGTAATGATAGTCATCCGTCTGCGCGCCCCCCATCACTCTGAGCCATCCCTCATCGCTCTCTGATCTCAGACTCTTAGCCATGCAAATCTCCTTGACAGGATGCTGCGTCTCTGTCTCCCTAATTGGGCAGTGCAGAGCTGTTTATGGATATTGTCGGCATTTAGGCCTCAGTTGGAGGTTGTTCAGAAATCGTTAGCAAAGTTGCCTTAACAGCATTGTCAAATATATATTTCCCTGTTTCAATATCTGTTTTTAAGCCAGCAGAGGTTTATGAAATGAAGCTATGCATTGTGTGGACTGGAGCTCTGTGTGCAATTGTTATTAAGCCGTTTTCGAAGTAAAAACCAGTTTCCCATAATTTCTCATCCTGCTTAAGATAAAACTTCAGCTTGTGGGCAGGAGCGAGATGCTTTTTAATAGCACATCCCCAGTTCTGTAGAGAACATCGAGTATGTTAATGCCATCCTGAGACACAACCATTTGCAAAAATTACGGTTTTGCATCGAGACTGGTTTCTAAACATCCATCACCATTTAATTCCAAATGGGCACCTTTACTGGAAGCATTTACCACGTTTTCTTGCCAATATTTTTTCTTGCACACAAGTGGCCACCCTTTTGTCTCCTCCAGCAAAACAGAGTAATGAATTGTTGGAAATGCCATGAAATTAAAAAAAAAAAGCCCTTACAAATCTGATAAGTAAGCTTAATGTTTCTGCCATGAGGTTTAAGAGCGATCTTTAAAATATTTAGAAAACATGGGAAGTACCGTTTTAAGATATAATCAACACACTTTGGAAGTATTCAAATACGAAATAGTACAGCTCAGATGGCATCTTTTCCAAAGAGGAGGGAAACTTAAGAAGCTTGGTCTCCATTTTCACCCCCATGGAGGAAGAGAGAGACTTGAGTGCAAAGGGCAGCACAGAATTAGAAGTCTTCAGTCTCTATCTTTCCACTCACTACTTCTGTGTCGCCTTGGTTAAATTACCTAGCCTCTCTGAGCTTCAGGTGTCTCATCTGTGTCACCAGCACTCAAATGAAGTCCTAAGGCTTAAAAAGACATGAATGTGTGGTCGGTGCTGTGGCCGAGTGGTTAAGTTCACGTGCTCCGCTTCGGTGGCCCAGGGTTTCGCTGGTTCGGATCCTGGGCATGGACATGGTACCACTCATCAAGCCATGCTGAGTTGGGGTCCCACATGGCACAACCAGAGGCACTCACAACTAGGATATACAACTATGTCCTGGGGGACTTTGGGAAGAAGAAGAAGAAGAAGAAAAAAAAAAAAAAAAAAAGATTGGCAACAGATGTTGGCTCGGGGCCAATCTTTAAAAAAAAATGACAGAAATATGCATAACATGCAGAAAGGGCTTTGCAGGGGCTGGCCCCGTGGCCAAGTGGTTAAGTTCGTGCGCTCCACTTCATCCGCCCAGGGTTTCGCCGGTTCGGATCCTGGGTGCGGACGTGGCACCACTGATCAAGCCATGCTGAGGTGGCGTCCCACGTGCCACAACTAGAAGGACCCACAATTAAGAGTATACAGCTGTGTACCGGGGGGCTTTGGGGAGAAAAAGGAAAAATTAAAAATCTTTAAAAAAAAAAAAAAGAAGAAGAAAGGGCTTTGCAATCAGACCTGCGTGCCACTTACTGACTGGGAACACTTGGACAAAGCTCTTGACCCCTTCTGAGCCACGGTTTCCAAATCTGAAAAATGGGCTAGATAATACAGACTTTGTCAGGCAGGTCTGAGGAGCAAAGATGATGAGTTGAAAGTATGGGTGAACTTGAGACCCAGCGGTTGCTCCACCAACGGTGGCTCATGCCCATTGAAACCTGTGGAGAGCTCGGCCCGGCATACACGGGCACTCAGTAAACAGCGTGGAGTGAATGGAGGAACTGTATGGCACCATCAGCATTTAAGAGATGGTTACCGCTGTTTTGCCTGCCTCTGCAATGCCCAAACTTGGCCTTCACAGCTGTTGGGGAAAGCGCTAAAGCAGAGATGCTGGCAGTGTAAGGCCCACGGAAGGACCGGGGTAGGAGAAGCGTCTCTGGGAATCTGCATTCTAGAGTTTAAATAAGGTGACCAACCATCCCGGTTTGCCTGGGACCGAGGGGTTTCCTGGGACAGGGAACTAAAACCAGTACAGCCTGGGCAAACTGGGATAAGTAGGTCACCCTAAGTTTAAACAAAACTCCTCTTCCAGCCTCAGGCTCTGGCAGGCTGTGGTTTACTAAAGCCCCAGGGTCACAGAAAACCTTGTCTTCCATTTCCAACTCTGTTTGCGAATTAGTTGTGCTTCTCTGTAGAACAATCTGGGATGTTCCAGATACTCTCAAGTAACAGAAACAGCTGCTAGGCAATGCTCTCCCTCCGCAGAGGGCTCCACCACAACAACTCTGGAATGTTCCATGGGTACCAGTGACAGAGCTATCGATGGCTGCCCCTCTCGCCCACTGTGGCTGTGTTTGGCGTTGGGGACAGTACGGCGGGAGAAGGCAGGAAAAGGCGAGAGTGAGTCCACCAGTGCCACCACTGCCGTGTTCTACCGGGAACAGCCAGGAAGCAGTTGAGAGAGGTTGACGTGACTGGGAGGAGACTCTGGGAAAGTCAGTTTGGCAGGAGGTAATCAGGGAGGCCTGTCAGCATTTCCGGGAAGGGCTTGTGGCTTCCTGTCCCTCCATAAGTAAACATCGGGAGCCGCCTCCACCGTCCAAACCCACTGAATCTTTCCTCTACGGACATCCTAGCCGAGAAAGTGTCTAGGATATGTCGAAGGGTCCACAAGCCCTATAACCTTTAGTGCTTTCGTCACAAACCTCCCAGGGTGGTCTGGTTCGACAGCCAGGACATTCTCACCAGAGGCTTTATTCATCCCAAAGGACAAACCAGCTGGATCGTCTTTAAATTAAACGTTTTATTTTGCAACTTGGCCCCCCAGCCCATCCCCTAAGGTCTTTTTCTTTTTTTTACTCACTATCCCTTGTCCCTTGGATCTGAATGAAAAGCTGTAACGAACGTGTCTGCCAATAGGCCTCTGTCATGAGCACAGAGGCCGACGTGGTTGAGTAAACTAAAGCCTCAGACTGGAATGACACACATGCTAGAGCCTCCATCCTTGAATATGAATGTGCTGGCATTTCACATTATAAAAAAAGGAGGGGAGGCAAGAGAGGGAGAAACTTGAAGTGTAAGGAGCTTCTCTGAATGTAGAAGCTCCCAGCCCTGGATGCAAACTGCTGTGCAGAGTAATTGTCAAATGCTTGCGTAAACACATAAATAAGATAAATTTATTTTCATTATTCATATTTGGTGCTCTTTCCTTCCACTTATTTATGCTTTAAACAACAGTTACAGTAAATATAACGATAAAAAAGTGCCTGCAGTGGACAGGAAGATGATCAAGAAGCCCTGATATACAGCAATTCATGTTTCTTCTTTACAATCACTAACGAATCTTAACTGGAGCCATGTTACATTCCCATGTGAGTGATAAGCAATGATTTATTATGAAGTGTCATGAAATCGGAATGCCATACAGTGAGACATGAGCTAGTGGAAAATGTTTTCCCTGTTTCCCAACCTCATTACTCAAAGATGCAATGTCCCTTTACCAAGCCTAATTTAACTAACTTTTTTGAGTACTCTACTCATTGGTGATGGAAACTGGCCAAGGAGAAGATGCCCAGCAAAGCCTGGTGTCTAATGCCACAACCCAGGTCCAGCTGGTGCCAGGGCTGGCTGACTACGCTGGAACTGTGCAAACTGGCCAGCTTCCAGAAGTATGATCCCAAGAATCGTTTCAGCTCTTCGCCAAAGCAGCAAGGATACTAATGCACTCAGGAAATGAAACCCACAATGGGAGGAGGAGCCCAAAGAGCCATTTTGATGACTTCAGACCTTGTGTTATCCGTATGAAATGCCATGCTCTTTGGAACTCACACCTTGATCCTTTAAGATTTGCCCAACAATGTGAGGGAGCCAGCTGAGCCTAGAGAAAGAGCACAGGCTTTAGAGCTGGAGGGAACCTGGTTCAGTCCCAGTTCTTCCATTTACCTCCACAACTGGCGGGGTAGATTGCACAAATAGCCCCAGTTCTTTACCTTTCCCTATGTGCATGCCCTCACCATGTCACTTCCTGCTGTCCTCTCGTTCTGATTCTAGGCTCAGCTGTGTGACTCGCTTTGAACAATCCAATGTTAGCAGATAGGCTGCAAGCAGTGGCAAGGAAAGAGCTCACACAATGGAGTTTGCTCACTGTCACACCTCTGCCAGTGCAATCAGACCGTGCCCACGCTAGCCTCCTGGAGGATGAAAGAGATGTGGAGCAGAGCTGTGTCACTGTAGTTGTCCCAGCCTTGGTACAGGAAGGGAGGAAGATGTCAGCTCTTTCATGCTTTCTCTGCTTCCTCCTCCTTCTCCTCCTAGGCCCCTTTTTCTTGGACATGTTGGGTCTTGAAAGGAGGGTTGGTGAAAAGAGGGACGACTTCTCATATTAATGAAGTGCTGTTGCAATCTTCTCTTGTCAGCCAGTGCGCCTTGTAGGGCAGGCATCCAGGGACTGACTCTCTAGTGGAGGCAGGAGTAGGGTCTATAGAAGTCCCACATCCTAATATAGGAGAGTGCTCCACTGGGGATGACCTCTAACTCCCCTAAACATCTGCAACTCATGGTTCGCCCTTCATCCTCTTGCCGGGTACCCTCCAGGGCTGGGTACCCTCCAGGGCTGGGTATCCTCCAGGGCTGGGTACCAGTGGGCAGCGACACAGATCTTGACCTACTGAAAACTTACACATCTTTTTTTGCCCCACCATCTTTCTCCAATATCTTTTCTTCCTTCTCAGTATTCACAGAGTGTAGACCAGAGAGTCTGCTGCATAGATGTTGTCCAACTGGAAGTTAGATGCCAATCTCCCCTTCTGGCCAGAACCCCTTCCCTTCAAGTGTTCTTGCCTGGCTTCTGCAGCGCCTTCAACAGTTTTTCGATGAATTCCTTTAGTCTTTTCCTAGCTAGGCTGGTGGCAGGTGGGAAAAATAGTGATCGGTGGCCTGTTCTTCTGCTACTTAATAAATCTCATGGGAATGTGCCTAACAGCACCTCCCCCTTCTTTATAGCTTTTTATTTTGAAATAAATTTAGACATAAAGAAAGTTGCAAAAGTAGTAGAGACCAGGTACTGGCCCAGTAGTGTAGCAGTTAAGTTCTCACACTCTGCTTCAGCAGCCCCAGGTTCACAGGTTCGGATCCCGGGTGTGGACTTATGCACTACCTATCAAGCAATGCTGAGGCAGGTGTTCCACATATAAAGTAGAGGAAGATGGGCACGGATGTTAACTTAGGGCCAATCTTCCTCAGCAAAAAGAGGATGATTTGCGGTGGATGTTAGCTCAGGGCTAATCTGCCTCAAAAAAAAAAAAAAAAAAAAAAGGAGTAGAGAGAAGCTTCATGCAGCTTCCAGTAATGTTAACGTCTTACCTACCTATGGTACCATTATCAGAACCAGGAAATGAACATCGGCTTGATACTATTCACTAAACTATAGACCCTGTTCAAATATTACCCAGATTCCCTTTTGCTGCGCCAGGACCTAATTTAGGATCTCACATTGAATTTAGCTGTTGTGTCTCCTTCTCCTCCCAGCTGAGAAAACCCCTCGATCTTTCCTTGTCTTTTGACTTTAGCGCCTTTAACAAGTACCAGTCAGTTATTTTGTAGAATGCCCCCCAATTTGGATGTGTCTGATGTCTTCTCGCGATTAGATTGAGGTTATGCATTTTTGCAAGAATACCATAGAAATGGGGGCTGGCCCCGTGGCCGAGTGGTTAAGTTCGCGCGCTACGCTGCAGGCGGCCCAGTGCTTCGTTGGTTCGAATCCTGGGCGCGGACATGGCACTGCTCATCAAACCACGCTGAGGCGGCGTCCCACATACCACAACTAGAAGGACCCACAACGAAGAATACACAACTATGTACCGGGGGGCTTTGGGGAGAAAAAGGAAAAATAAAATCTTTAAAAAAAAAAAAAAAAAAAAAAGAATACCATAGAAATGACGCGCCCTTCTCAGTGCATCATGTCAGGGGTTTCATGACGTTGATAGGTCATTACTGCTGCTGTTAACTTTAATCACCTGGTTAAAGTGGTATCTGGCAGCTTCCCTTAAAATATGAGGGATGCAGCTCCTATCATCCTTAACTTTGTGGCGTTAGCCAAAATATCATGAAACAAGAAAAAATTCATTCAATATCCTGTTACGCTAGCTGTGTGACTTTTGGATGGACATATAATTTAATGTTTCTCTAGACCACATTTTCCTCACCTGGAAAAGGAAAATAATAACAACCACCTTTCAAGATTGCTGGAAAGATTAGTGGTCATATAGACAAAGTATCTGGCAGATGGCCAATAGACCCTCAAAAGTGGATACCTCTAAAAACATCTTGAGGCACCGGCCCTGTGGCCCAGTGGTTAAGCTCATGTGCTCCACTTCGGTGGCCCCAGGGTTTCACCGATTTGGATCATGGGCACGGACCTAGCACCACCCATCAAGCCATGCTGAGGCGGTGTACCACATAGCAGAGCCAGAAGGACCTACAACTAGAATATACAACTATGTACTGGGGGGCTTTGGGGAGAAAGAAAAAAAAAGAAGAAGAAGATTGGCAACAGATGTTAGCTCAGGTGCAAATCTTTAAAAAAAAAAATCTTGAGCAATTTGCGCACATTATTGTCAACACTCACAAAACACAATGTATATAATCATCACCTACTTATGAAGAAGAAGCCTGGAACTTGGGGATATGCAGTGACTTCCCAATAACGTCATTCTCCTCTATCAGATTAACACCACCCCCACCCCAGACACTTTACCGTGGTCCCCCCCAGATCACCCCAGACTGCGTTGTTGATATCAGTAATGACTCCTAACCACGGGTCAACACTGGAGGAAGGGATCACATGGCAGTTAAATGTGCGGTCCCCAGAGTTAGAGAGCTCTTGGTTCAAATCCTAACCGGGATTCTTTGGGCAAGTCACCTAGATTTTTCTCCACCTCGGTGTCCTCTTCTCCAAAGGACCTAACTCATAGGCTTGTCGTGAGGATTAAAGAAGTAAGTAAATAAAAGCTCTCAGCATAGTACACAGCACCTAGTAGACATGTAATCATTATATAATTAGCTATAATTACCATTTATTCACTCCACAAATATTTGTGAGCACCCACTATGTGGCAGGCACTGTTGAAGTCTCTGGCAATAGTCATTGAACAAGGCGAGAAATGTCCCTGGCCTTGTTGAGTTTATATTACAAGGAATAACATAGACAAAATAATAAAGGAACAAACAAGTAGTGTAATATCACATCTCTTATGCAATGTCTTGGTTAAATGAACTTACCAACTCTTCCCCAAACAAGCCTGTGTCCTTAGGCCTGGTTGTTCCCGCAACATGAAATCCTGCTTGCTCCATCTTCACATATTAAAGTCCTGCTCCCTTCTTCCAGGCCCATCTCAGCTTCCCTCTATCTCATTATTCGTTTCCTGATTCTTTAATTAGATGTGATTGCTTCCTTGTGGGACCCACCCCTTCCACTAAGAGTCTGCTCAGTAATGCTATTATTTATGTACACATTAATCACCACCTCCTACAAGGTTCGGAGAGTCTTTATTTAATCCCTTTAACTGCACTGATCTATTTTTTGGTACGTGATCTGTGTTCTACCTTCTTTACCAGAGTATAAGTTTCCCTGAGGGAAGAGATCACATCTGCCAAATGCACTTGCTGAGACACTCACTGAGATCAGGGTCTGACATGAATAAGTGTTCAAATGTTTGTTGATTGAACAAATACATCAATAAATAAATAAATGTGTCTTAACTCTCTTGCTGAATTGTGATTCTTAGAAGGCAGTGGCTATGCCTGTCTCATTTAATATTTGTTGCAATGAACTGAAACATAGCAATATTGGATGTATTTGCTCCGCCAATTATTTTGCTTGTGCTTTTGGCCGGGTCTCTCTTTTAGTGTCCCCATCTCACATTCTTTAAAATACATCCCTCCCTCCTTGGAGGATTTTTGCTGCATTGCAAGAGTTCTGTGAAGGTAAAAACAAAGAATATTTGTAAAGCATTTTGGTTGCCTGGACAATGAAGTGCTTCGGAAATCACAGAGATCACTTTTTGTTGCCAGTATATCGTCCCTGACTTTTCTCGCGCTTATGCAAAACCCAACTGCCTTTATCCTATTATTATTGATGCTTTAATAAGGGATTGTTACTAATTTTATTGGAAAGGAGATTCTGAAGACTACATTTTTCTCCCTAGTACTCACTCAGGCCCCCAGGAAAAGAAAACAAAAAGTGCCAAATTGTGGCTTTAAGAGTTTATCCTCTCCCTACAATGTCCTTCTCTTCTCTCCCCCTTAATACCACTCTCCAGGCTCAGTAGCCAAAAGAAAGACCATGAGGGGCTGGCCCCGTGGCCGAGTGGTTAAGTTCGCGCGCTCTGCTGCAGGCGGCCCAGTGTTTCGTTGGTTCGAATCCTGGGCGCGGACATGGCACTGCTCATCAAACCACGCTGAGGCAGCGTCCCACATGCCACAACTAGAAGAATCCACAACGAAGAATATACAACTATGTACCAGGGGGTGTTAGGAGAAAAAGGAAATAATAAAATCTTTAAAAAAAAAAAGAAAAGAAAAAAAGAAAGACCATGAATCTTACTTCCCCAACCTAATGTACACATCTTGGGAGACAGATTGAAAAATCTTTCTGGAAAAGGTTGACTAAAATTCCAAACCAATACACCGTATTGTTTATGCCACTCATGAAAAATTTTATAAAGCTATTCTGGATAAAGCACAGTTTCAAGTTTTTACGCAGCATATGCTGAGGACCTCAATGATGGTTCTTCTTTAGGATAGAGTGTAATTTTCTCTTTTTCTGGTTCACAATCCTCTAGATCTAAAAGTTGGCCAATCAAAACACCCAAATGTGCCATAGGGAATAAAGCATTCATATTTTCTTATAAACCATACATCCCAAACTTGTTTGGAAATCATATCTATTGGATACTCAATATGCTGGACCAAAGCAATATTTTGTTGAAAATGTATGTGCTAACCTCTATGACTTAGAATGCTTTGGTATATCTTGCCTCTGTGCTCCAGTCACACTGGCTTTCTTTTATTTCCTTGAACAAGTCGAAGTCCTTCCAGCCTAAGGACCAAATATTTTGAGACTTTTCCTAAGAATTCTCTTTCTTCAACCCTTTATCTGCCTGGCTTAGTTTTAACCAATTCTTCAGATTCTGGCATAAAAGACCCCCCTCACAGAAGCCTATTGTGACATCCTCTCTCTTCTCCAAGATACACGCAAGCACATGTGCAGCCTAGATTAAAACCCTCTGCTATTCTCCCTCACGAATCTACATGCTTTTCTGCTTGATGTTTGACCCCACTGTAGTGTTTTTACCATTCGCGTGAGTGTCTGCCCCAAGGCATTTTCCTCACTAGACCATAATGACAGGAATCATTTCAGTCTTGATCATCACTTAATAGAGTAAGTGCACAGTAGAGACCCAGGAAGTAATTAAGTGAATTCATTATTGGATTGAGTGAATAAATGAATGGATTTGCCAGCAGGGTCTGGGAAAACCTAGGTAAGGCGAGCCTAGGAAGCAGGTCGAACCTGAAGATGGATAGACTTGGAGTTGTTCAAGAGAGTGTAGTCTGAAAATAAAGATCCAAACTATAGTCAAGAAGAGTAGCCAAGATCATGAGCAAGAGAAGAGTTCCTCATCATGTATGAAGAACAAAAGGAAGTCAAAGGATGCAAGCCCTAGATGAGTAATGAAGGGGGTAGGGGTCGTTTCAGATGCAGTTTGTGCAATGCGTCAGGGTAGGTGGTTTAAGACTTAACCTGTGAAAAGTTTGAAGGACTTTGAGGTCCTGCTTTTTGAAACCCAGGAGCCACACTTAGAGTTGAAAGGAGAGTTTGAGCCCTCACCAACCTTATTAGCTACGTGAACTTGAGCCAATCATTTCATCTCTCTGAGCCTCAGCGACTTCACCTACAAAATGGGAACATCAATACCAATTTCTACAATGGGATAGTGTAAAAATAAAAGAATATTATGTACGTGAACATACACATGGTTCTTGCAAGTTCTTCTACTCAGTTCTTCCAAGAAGCTTCTACTCAGAAATGACCTCTGCCTCTCCTTTGTGTTTTTCTCAAGGCACGTGTTGTTGTATTGCTGTTAGATGTGTCTGCCTTATTTATCTTCTACAGTCTAGAAGCTTCTTAGAGGGAGGAAACTTTTCTTACCATAATTCTGTTGGACTCCTGGTAGCACACAAGTTGGGTGGTAGACAGAAATGGCAGCCATTCGAAGGGTCCTATGCATGAATGAAGACCACAGGATTATCAATCAGCTCCCAGGTTACACATGATCCTTCCACAGGGATCCATTCCTTGGAAGCTATCTGACATCACAAAAGAAATTTATAAATATTGAATGAATGGATGGATGAATGAATGAATTTGCCTAAGTTATGCATAGCAATAAAGAAAAAGAAATTTAACTTTGTCTTCTAGACTTTGAATGCCTCTGCCAACAACTAAATCTCTTCCAGGGAGGGCAGATGGCGGCCTGTACAATGAACAATTTAATCTTTAGAAAATGGAACAACTTTGCCAGCAAACTCCATTTTTCTCCACGAACACATTGTCAATAACATGTGCTCTCAAATATGTGGTGAAATTGATGACTGGGCCCTGATTTATGGAAACAACAACAAATTAAATGATTACCTTTCTCTTTCCTAGCTTGGGGTCCTTCAGACCAGCCATGATTTTTTTTTTCTGTGCTCTAATAATAGAGGAGGTCTAATTAAAATGCCTCACTGGCTGGTTGTGTGCGTGGAGTAGAGAAAAGAAAGGAGAGTGTCTAGGGCATCTTAATTTAAAACCAGGAAGGGAAAAGCCACTTATGTGATAATGAAGATTAACTTAGGGAGCCGCTGGCACTCCCTCCTCACGCAAAAGCAGATATTGAGGGAATCCTTCACACAAACACTTTTGTGGCCACTTATTTAGCCCCTTGTAGGACATTTTCTTGGTTGGATAGACTTGCAACTTTGGATTTGGGTGAAAATAGACCAATGTTAGAGAGGAGTGCTCGGAGAAATGGGACTCTCCAGAAAGTAGCCACATTGGACATTTGGGACTATTCCCACATCACAGCCTGGTTCAGAAGGAGTCCCATCCTAGGATTCCTCCTTCTAGAATGGTGGTCCTGAAGTCGTATTTGGATCAAGAACTTTTTGGAGAATCTGATGAGAGCTACAGATCCTCTAATTTAATTAAAAATTAAATATACAAGTGTTTGTTTACAAATGCATACACACACAAACACAGAAATGCAAAATTTTGCTTATGGTGTCATCTCTCGTCTTTGCCATAAACTTGAACGACGTGAGTAACAATTGCTGCTCAAAATTCCAGGGATCACCAACCCTCCTGTGATGCTCATGGAAGGTTAAGAATTGCTTGAAGAGCCCTTGGTTTCCTTAGGCCACAAAAGTTCGTGGTCGTTTCAGGCTATGGACCTCTTTGGCCATGTAGTGAAGCACATGGAGCCCTTCTCAAAACTAATGTTTTTAAATACATAAAATAAAATACATAGGGCTAGAAAATCATGGAAATATGTTAGTTATCAAATATTAAAGAAACCAGTTTGTGATATAGTAAAAAATGAATTTCTTTATACACATTAAATAGCATGACCAGCACCAAGGCCAATAACCACTATAATTTCAAAGTAACGCGTGTACGTGATATTCAAGATATTTGCAACAACTGTAATGTGATGAAAATATCTGTGACATTTTGGTGAAAACGGTGATAAAAATCACGATGCTGCTACTACTATTGTGATTTGGTGTCTGTTTTCATAAGTGAAGGAAATACTAAATTTCAGTTAGAGTTTCGTGAAATTGAAGATGTCATTTTCTTTCCCATGCAAGTTCATGGATCGCCTGAATAGCACGCATGGACATCAGGTGAAGGTTTCCTGCCCGGCTTTCCTCATAGTGTGGAAATGACCTTATGTGTGTATAGCCTCTCCTCTCACTTTATCCTCAAGCCTGCCTCACTTTATTTTCTCGTAATTATTGATTGAAACATCTAACTAAGAGGGCACTGATGTGAATATGGCATGCTTCTGATTGGCTCGGCTTTGAAGCTGTCAGTCAAACATCCTACCACGCCAGGGTGCAGAGGCAGCTAAGAGGAGCAGAAGAAAAGCCTGCCTGTTGAACTAGAATGTAAGCTGCAAGAAGGCAAGGATAAAACCATCTGGTTCCAGGTTGGACATCCAGCACCCAGCCCAGTGCCGGCACAGGAGAATCGTAACACATATGGATTCAATTAAGGAGTAAATATCGGCAGTCAGTTAAGAATAAGGTAGAGCTTCCTGGAGTGTTTCATTCAAGGAGCCAACATTTCATGGACGTCTCTGTCTGGAGACCTTTTGAGGAAAAGGGACCCACTGCTAAGTGGAGAAAAGTCACTCCCACGGGTATTCAAAAAGAGCTATTTCCAAAGAAAGCAGAGGATGGGAAATTTTTTCTCTAGAGAGCTGGATAGTAAATGTTCCAGACTTTTCAGGCTGTACAATCTCTGTCACAGCCACTCAGCTCTGCCGTTGTCGCACGAAGGCGGCCAGAAATAATTCATGAACAAATGTGCATGTCCATGTGCCAGTGAAACTTTATCAATGGACACTGAAATTGGAATTTCATATAAGTTTGATGTGTCATGAGGTATTCTTCCTTTGATGCTTTTCAGTCCTTTAAAAATGTAAAACTTATTCTTAGCTCATAGGCCATATGAAAACAAGCAACAGGCGAGACTCGACCGGAGGCTGTGGGATGCTGGATGCGGCTCCGGTTTTACTCTGGATTGTTGGTGGGTTGGTTTGGCCCAGTCTGGGCTGAGCCTCTGTCTGCTCTGGCTTTGTCATCTTCCGTTCGATGGCCCAAGCCCTTTGCCACGCGTAGGGATTTGCACCTGAGGATACTCCACCTAGATATTTACTCTTCCAGGTGTCCCCATGGCTGGCCCTTTCTCATCTTTCAGGTCTTCACTCAAATGCCACCTCCTAGAGAGGCCTTCCCAGCCCCTTCTCAAAGTAGCCACTTTGATATTCACCCCAACAGCCACTCACTTTTCCATCACTCTACTGGATCTTCACAGACTTACCTCACCTGCCCTCGTCTCGCATTTGCACGTCTTCTCTCCCTCTGCAGTGCAAACTCCCTGAGGGCAGAGGATCTGTCTGTTGTGTTCCCTGCTGTGTCCCCTTCTTGAAACAGCACCCAGTGTCTGGCACCAAGCAAATGCTTCCCTAATACTTCTTGAATTTGTTAAGTGTTCACTGGTATGGCAAGAGCCGAAAAATATACAAAGTTTTGCTACCTGACCTGGTCCAATGGGCAACAGACTTTATGATTATCATCATTATCGTCATTATTATTATATAAATTTATAATAATAATTTTGGCAGCAATTGAATATGTTTTTCAAATACAATCTTATATGGAGCCCTCTATACAAAACAGATGAAATGAAGCTACTGTGCTTGAGATGAGGGTAGGAAGTCCCCAAAAGACTTTGAGGCAGAACCTCTGGTTGCCCCTTCTGGAAATTTCCACAGTCTCTTCCCTCTTAAGAAGCTTTCCGGGAGTCCCTGTGCTGGTCTAATATCTGAGACAACTGCTCCCTAGTTGCTCCAGGTTCCTGGCAAGCTCCTCTTACCCTGCAGGCATGAGCTAAAGAATTAAGGAGTCAACAATTTCTAAGAAATGCCTTTTGAGGCATCCAGAGGGTTTCCTTTCCCAAAAATATTTGCAACTCTACTCAAAATAAAATTCTGAAAGAGAGCTGTGGTGCCAGCATGGCCACCCAATTGCCTTATGGTTTTGTGGAAATCTGGGCCTCAATTTATTTTTTCAAATGGCCTTATTCCCTTCCCAGCTCACCCCACAGGCAGGAGGGGTGACGGAGAGAACCGGCTAGAATACACTTTCCAGAACGTGGAAGAACAGGCTGCCTGCTGGCCAGTGCATCAGTTTCCGGCTTTGAACACTTGTCCTTCCTCCCCGGGCTGTATGAGTCAGCGCAGGCTGCTGTAACCAAAGACCACAGACTGGGCGGCTTACAGAACAGAAATTTATTTTCTCCCGGTTCTGGAGGCTGGAAGTCCAAGATCAGGGGGCAGGCGGGGTTGGTTTCCTCCAAGGCCTCTCCCCTCTGCTGACAGATGGCCACCCTCTTGCTGACTCTTCACGCGGTCTTTCCTCTGTGTGCACACGACCTGGTGTCTGTGTCCTCATCTCCTCTTCTTATAAGAACGGCAGTCAGATTGGACTGAGGCCCACCCTAAGAGCCTCGTCTTCACCTAACCACCTCTTTAAAGGCTCGATCCCCAAATCCAGTCAGGTCCTGAGGTACTGGGGGGGCTTAGATCATCAACACATGAATCTGGGGAAGACACAATTCAGTCCATAACACTGGCTTCCATGTTGTCTGTCAGTAAAGCTTTCGTCATTATTACTTTAATATCAGTAGTTGCTTCTCTTTTTTTTCTTTTTTTTTACAGATTGGCATCTGAGCCAACATCTGTTACCAGTCTTCCTCTCCCCGCCCTTTCTTTCTTTCTCCCTAAAGCCCCCCAGTACATAGTTGCATATTCCAGTTGTAGGTCCTTCTGGCTCTGCTATGTGGGACACCGCCTCAGCATGGCTTGATGAGCGGTGCCAGGTCCACACGTAGGATCGGAACCGGTGAAACCCTGGGCCCCGGAAGTGGAGCGCATGAACTTAACCACTCGGCCACGGGGCCGGCCCCGGTGGCTGCGTCTCTTGACCACCATCCTGCCCCTGCCCCTGGCCTCAGAGGAAGAGACTTGTGGCTATGGGAACCCTCCCTACAAGCTTTCCTTTAACTTCCTTTACACAAAAGATGAGCGGTCCACCTACTGCCTCACTGATAGCTCTGCTTGGAAAGACTGAAAGTTTTCTAGGAAATTTTATAAGAGAGACATTTAAAATACACATCACTGCTTCTGAACAGCTGATTTTGGGGTGGAAGAAAGCCTTGAATTCCGTTGAGAAAGAAAGCCCGGTTTAGTGTTTTTTCAGTGCACAGCCGGGATCACAGGGTGGTCCCTGGCAGTGTGGTCTAATGGTAAAGGTGCAGGTGGAGGTGGGCGAGGGGTTCTGGCCCTGGTGCCCATCACTTCACACTCCCGTGAGCCAGGTGGCCCTTTGTAGAACGGCACTGCTGATAACACCCACCTCAGTTTTGTTGCGGGGACCTCTCTGTCCCCTCCAGCCTCATGCAGCACAGGTACCAGGTGAATCCTCATTATCTGATAGTAGCAATTGTTGTTATGACCAAAAAGCAAACAAATAAACAACCCCCAGGACTGGAAGATCTCCTACGACCTTCGTTTGTTTGGAGATATGGTTGCTCACTCTTATTTGAGAAGGAACTAGACCATTTTGGCTGGGACTTGGGAATAAGGGTCGCTGTCTTTTTAAACAGTGGCGCATTGCATTTTTTAAAACATTTGTGTGTGTTGTGAGGGAATTTCATCTACATAAAAAGGCAGATTTTGGAGTGGGGAAGGGAAAGAGCGAGGGAGGGGGAGAGAGAGACAGAGAGAGAAGAAAGCAAGGAATGCTGTAGTGGAATTGTACAAGCCGTATTCTATGGAGTCTCTGCACGAAGGGTTAGTTGATTAAATGGCAGTGATCAATCAATCAATTGTACATTCCAGCAGTAGCTCTCAATCTTGGCAGCACATTACAATCCCCTGGGGAACTTTTAAAAACCCAGTGCCCAGGCCGTAGCCCGGACCGATTAAGGCAGAATCTCTGGGAGTGGGCCCAGGCACGGTTGTTTTCAGGCTCCCAGGTGACTCCCATGTGGAGTGGGCCCAGCGTGGACAACCTGCCCAGAGGCACCAGGCACGATCAAATAACTCTGTGACACTTATTAGCTGTGAACTTGGGCAACGTGCTTAAATCTCTGAGCCTCAGTTTCTTTCCTTGTCTGTCTTGAGGACTAAATCAGATATGATTGGTGAAACACTTAGGCTCTGGGTCAAGAACATTCTGGGTTGATAAATAACAAGTGTTTCTTGTTACTATTCTCATCATCACCCAATGCATGCGAAGTCTGGACCTCTGGGTCACCATCCGCAAAATGTTGGGGGCAGGAAGGATCCCTGACACTACAAAGGAAGAGCCAGGACAAAGGACAAAGAGCAGCTCGTGTTTCTTCCCTAAGTGACCCCCGTGGCCCAGGCCCTGGGCTGGCACTCTGGGGACTTGAACAAGGCAGGGGCCACCTCTGCCCTCGTGCAGACTAGTGGGAGAGACAAGAAGAAACCAGTATTCACACAAACCAATATATTATTCATGACAAGTGGGGGTGAGAGAGAAGAAATCTAGGATAAGGAAAGGTCTTTCTGAGGACGTACTGTTTAAGCCGGTGGATGAGCGGGGAGTGAGAGTAATCCAGAGTCGTGGGAGGGGCCCTCCGGGCGAGGGGTAGAGCAGATGCAAAGGCTGTGAGGTGGGAAGAAGCTTGACATTTTTGAGGAGGTTTTGTTTAAAACATAAATAAATGAATGAAAGACCATCATGTTTTTGTTAGAGCATCTCACGGGGCCTGGGCTCTCCATAACGTGCTTTGGGAAACAGTAGAAGCGCCCGATGAGACCAGGTTTGAGATGCAGGCAAATCTTGATTTCATTGCAGCTTCACTAGGAAACAGCTGTGTGGGCGGAGGGACCAATTTACCCTCCTGGGCCTCTGGTTCCTCATTTGTAAAGAGGAAACAACTCATATTTTGCCGGTCCTTTGT
Source organism: Equus asinus (assembly GCF_041296235.1). NCBI lineage: Eukaryota > Metazoa > Chordata > Mammalia > Perissodactyla > Equidae > Equus > Equus asinus. The sequence goes on from NC_091804.1 coordinate 42,104,351, forward strand.
GAGGATTGGTAATTATTGGTAGCAATCAAGTTGGTAAAGGGTAAGGGTTATTATCATGAAGCAGTATGGCACTTTGGTGACAGGGCAATCTGAGTTCAAATCCCAGGTCTACCTCATCCCAAGCCTGCGATCTTGGTCTCCTTACTTAAGCCTCTGCCCCTCAGTTTCCCGACCTCTAAAAAATGGGTTCATAGAGCTGCTTTTGGGGATTATTATAAGAATTGAAGAAAACAACAGCAGTCACGCGTCAGGCGAAGAGTAGGCATGCAATGAATTAAACCTATCTTTAAAATGAAAGGAGACTCTTCTTGGAAAGTGGGAGGGTTTGCCTGAATTGTCTAAACATGTGTTCCACCCATTAACCCACTTTTCCAGTGTAGACACACCACCAACAGTGCCGGCATGGGCTTAGACACAGAATCACAGTGGTAAAAAAAAACTCTGCCCGTTCATTTTCCATACTTGGAGGGCATGCTGTTCTTCCCAAACGCCAACAACTCACATTTAGGCCACAGTAAAGTCCCCTCGCTGTGTCCACGCAGTGAATCTTGTTTGGTTGTAAGTTAGTTGTAATAAATAACATTTGGCTCGGCACTCCACTTAGAGAAGATGGGTTCCATTGTGAATCATGTCGCTGGCGGTTTGGACTTTAAACTGTCCGGGTTGTTTATGGTGGTGGTTGCCAGCATCTAGACCCCTTTCAAACAATTTAAGTGCCCTTTTGGAGTATATGAATGTGGCTCAATAAAAATGGGTACAGGGAAATTGCTTCCTTTCTCTCGTCTATGGCCACGCACCAAAAGCGACCATATATGAGAACTGTCAAATGTTAAATACATAATTGCCGAACATGAAATTATAATTAACATTGAAACCACCAGGGACATTTTCCTTTTCCATTGTCAGGATGTTGTCCTGATCTTTGCCATCCTTTTAATTTATCTCTTGAAAGGACGACAACAGCCGGACAGTTTTTTAGTCCTTATCATTTTTCATTATACTGTATAGCTTTACTGAGCAATGTGCCTTTAGAAGATTCTAGTTAGTTCCATTGACAGCAATAAATACTGGCTACAGAAGAGGCTTTGAAGTCAGACAGACCTAAATCCAAATGCTGGCTCTACCACTGTGCTTGCTATCTGACCTTGATTACATTTCTTAAGCAATCCCAGCCTGCTTTCTCATCAATAAATAGGGACAATGAAATATACTGCCAGGTGTTATTGTAAAGCACAGAACTTATAATGAGCACTTAATAAAAATGGTAGATATTATGTCTGCTTTCTACTTTCTTCTTCTTAATATCCACATCAAATGTTTTGAAACGCTATTTTATCCTTTTTTTATAAAAGGGGAAAACTTTTCTTAGCTTCACATCTGAATTGACAACTGATTTCTTTTCAACGTTTGTTTAATGCATGAACTAAAGAGCCTCTCTTCTGCTTGGTTCTTTAAATTTTCAGAAGGAAAGAATAATCAATTTTCCAAGACCCAATAATTACTTATTTCTAACACATAAGCAGAATTTTATGTATTTATTTTTTAATTTATTCTACAGCAATTTTAAGGTATTCTATTGTATGCAATGCAATAAAATCATAAAAGAAAAGAAAATCATTTTAAAAATCTACATTTTATTGAGCAATTATCATGTGCCACGTGCCATTTGTGGAAGGTACTATCATTACCTTGGTTTTGCAGATGTGGAAAGTCAGGTTCAGAAGCAGTGGGTCATTTCCCCCAATGTCACACAGCTAGTAAATGACAGAGCCGAACTATTAACAAATATGCCAAAGGAAAATGGAGAGAGAACACGAAGAAAAGTTAATGGGTACAGACTATGGCCTTAAGAAGTTAGACAGTTGCTGAAGTTGGGCCTCCAATTTGCCTCTGAGCTTCCTAGTAGTGAAAGCAAAAATGGAAACATGATCCATCCCAAGTTTGACCTTTTCCATATGAAAATGTATCCCAGGATTCAAGAGTCAGCAAAGCCTTTCCTAATACGTAATGTCTGGCAGAAGCTTCTTCCATCATTTTTGTTGTATTGACAATAAAGACAATAGGAGTTTCCCATAGTAAAACCAAATATTTAAAATTGAAACCATTCCTTTCTATAAAAAAATGAAAAGCATTCCCAACTGCAAAATATGTTTGACTTAACACTGGGCTCCATCTCTTTTTGATAATTATTCACTCCAAGCTTTGTCAAAGCATCCTACTGTGAAGAGATTCATGTTAGAAAGCTAGTGGGGGGGGGTGGAGAATGCCCCCCTCTCCCTGCCTTATCATTTTTATTTAGATTGACGTACCTTTGATTATAATTAGGGATAACTGTGCAGCAGTGAAGACTCCATAATCGCATCGTGAGTTGTCAAGAGATTTTCACAGGGCAAACACTCATGCCAGTTCTTTCATTTCTGTTTCTTAACTACTTGGGTAGCCTGAAGTTGAAGAATGTGCTTTAAGGAAAAGATTTTCTGCTGCCATTGAAATCTTCTAAGCTGACACACAAGTAAGGATACAAATGACACCTAGTGACAGCATTTGCACCAGTCTCAGGGGGCCCCGCGTCTTCGTGCCTGACATTTTTGTTGTTGTTTTTCTCCAAGATGTCACCCTGTTTCTGCCAGTTTCATTCAACAGCCATTTTGCACACAATGGTGAAGAGAGTCTAAACCATTTCAAGGGTTTCCCATTAAGTCGACAAAAAAGGAACTTATTTTTTTAATTATTTCCAATTCATCCACCCTGTTGGATACCGGAAGTTGGTGACATAGGGCGGAAGTCACTTTAGAAGATGTTCGCTCTGGCACTGATAAGAAAAGCCCTACAGCTTTAGAGCCATAGGCAGTTGACTGTCTGGCTTGTGTCAGGAAACCTGTATCATGCATTTGAGACACATGGTTGATGCATCACACATCACGCTTTAAAAGAGGAAATTCAAAAGTTGAGATTTTCCCAGTGTGTTGATTATGACCTACATGCCATCTGTACTCAGATGTTCTGAGGAGAAGACCATCAAGATCAATAATAGTACTGCCTCCTATTCTTCCAGGGGATCAAGCATTCCTTGGACAAGGAATTTGTGGTCTCAGCAGTACAGATTCAGTGTCAGGAATAATTAGTTTAGTGATTAAGAGTCAAGGCTCTAAAATCCAGAAAATATACATTCTAACTGAATATTGGCATATTCGGTTCCATTTATAGTCATGTCACCTTGGGTAAGTCACTTTATCTAAACTTCAGCTTTTTTCTCTGTGATATTGGATACTCTGTCGGACTGTTGAGATGATTAATGGAAATAGTGCATCACAGGTGGGTCTAAAATTAACAGTCACTGCCCGGATGTTACCGACGTATAACTTAGACATTTTTTTATTGACTCAACCTTTGTGAGGTTTGATATTAGAATGAAAAGCGTTTCTCACCACTCGGAAACGCAGCCGCTTGGTTCTATCTGGTTTATTTTGTGACCTCCCTTTCCAAGAGAAATTAGTCTCAGTCTCTGTTTTCAATGATGGAAAAACTACACAGAAGAAAGGAGTTAAGAAAAGGCAAAAATACATCGGGTGATATTTTAAAATATCATCCGCCTCCTCACATGAAGCTGTGTCTGGTCTATAAACAGTATTCAATACATTTAAGCAATTGTTTTATTCATTCTAAGGATTGAAATTGGCCACCCAAAGTTTAAGGGTTTCTGCACAATGAGATTTCTCCCAGGAAAAATTAAGCGAAGCACTAACGAGGAAATTCAGTAATGCAGGTAGGCCAATTTGGATTTTCAAATTGTAAAATCAATTGGAAAAAATATTAACTGCACGTTTCTCCCAGGATTACACGGTTAAAAATCACAGGTCTCCATATCCGCTTTGCTTCCTTGTCACACTCTTTTTTCACTAATACATTTTCTATATTTAGTTATTTATATTTCACTTTTTTTTTTAAGAAGTTCTAAATCAGGAGTCAGGTGTCCCGACTCCATCACTTAATTGCCACAGGAACAAATTATTTAAACTCCCTGGGCCTCAATCTCTTTATATTTGGGGCTACTAATATTTATCCAATATATTTCAGAAAAGCATATATATATGCTTTGAAAATGTAAATTACTTCAAAATGGCAGAATAAAGTATTCTTTGAAGTTGAAAGTACCAAACAGATGACAAAACTCCCTGGTGTCCATTTATGTTTTCTTGGACTAATTTTTCTAGTCTCTTCTCTTTTTTCTTTACATGTTCTAATTGTCTCCTTCGCAGAATTAGAGAAGTAGGATTCTGGACAAATCTTTTTTTTTTTCTTTTGTATTGTCTTAGTATTAAATACCTGAAAATTCTGTTGTTGTTTTTTTAAAGATTGGCACCTAAGCTAACATCTGTTGCCAATCTTCCTTTTTTTTTTCTTCTTTTTCTCCCCAAACCCCTCCTACATAATTGTATATCCTAGTTGTGAGTGCCTCTGGTTGTGCAATGTGGGACGCTGCCTCAGCATGGCCTGATGAGTGATGCCATGTCCGCGCCAGGGATCCAAAGCAGACAAACCCTGGGCCACTGAAGCAAAGCACGCGAATTTAACCACTCGGCCACAGGGCCAGCCCCGAAAATTCTTTTTTCATGTTGTCTTTAGGCTTCATTCACTCTGCAAATATTTATCAAGTACCTACTATATGCCAGACGTTGGTTTATCTGCTTAGGATACTGTTGTGATCAAAATGCACACAGCCCTCACCTTGTTGGGGTTTACAAGCCAGGGTACGAGGCAGACACTAAACTAAAAATGATCTTCAGGATTATGTTTATAAACTGCAGTGAATCCCATAAAGACGATGCAAAAGGCCAAGATTTTAACAAAAGAACAAAAGTCAAGTCCAAAGGGTAAGAGAAGATTTCTCTGAGGAAGCGACACTTAAGGATGAGAAGGTGCTAGGAAAACAAATAGAAGGAAGAGCATTCTAGGCAGAGGGAACAGCCCCTGCATGGCCTTGAGGCATGTTTCAGATACCGTCAGAAGGCCAGTGTTCTTGGAACACATCAGCAAGGGGCAGAGAGACCCAGACGACGTCAGAGAGGTGGCAAGGCCAGATCAGGCAGAATGTTTTAGAAAAACAGGATTTTTTTCTAAGTGCAGTAGAGGTTACTGGAGGATTCTAAGCTGGGAGGAAATGGGGATTGACCGTCTCAATCCAGCTTGACTTTTCATAAGGTCACCTTGTTGACCATATGGAAAATGATTGGCAGGACACGGAGTACAGTAAAGGAGCCCAGTGAGAGGGGACTACAGTCAGCCAGGGAAGATGTGCCTGGGCCTGAACTGGGGCATTAGGAGTGGAGATGGAAAGAGAGTTTGGCGAGGAATTTTATGACTCGTAATAGAGCAGTTTGAGCTTCCATTTCCTACGGATAGAAACGTAGGCGAGGAAACAGGCTGGGGGCGGTGGGGGGGATTTGGGGATTCAAGTGCCCCGCTTTCAAAAACTTACCTTTGACGTACTTGCAAGGTAGTCACATAGAGATGTCAAGAAGCCAGTTGTATGTAGAGATCTGGAACTCACAGTCACCAGCATACAGATGACATTTAATGTTACAGAACTGGATCCTGACGCCTAGGAAGGGCTGGTGTAGAGCAGGGGTCCTCGCCCTTTGCAGATCCGGTGTGGACGTTTCCGCACAAACATTTTATAGTTTCCCCTTTGCTATTCTGAAATAAAATTTATAGACCAAATAACCAGCCTACACACATAATTTCAAAAAGAAATTATCTAAGGCCATGACTGTACGATAGGAAAGAAAAGGAAAGCCTTTGGGCACAAAAATTTAGTAGAATAGGACTTCTGAAACTCAAATGTGCATAGGAATTACCTGGCCATCCTGTTAACACCCAGCTTCTCAATCAGCAGGCTGGGATGGACGCGGCATTTTGCATTTCCAACAATCTCCCAGATGACCCCAGTCCTGCCGTTTGTGGACCACACTCAGGTAACAAGGTCCTCGAAGGCATAATGAGGTGGTCCGACGTGTGCCCCATTGTGTAGACTCACCTTGAACACGTCAGTGATAAATGAAGATCAGCACAGGGGTGTTGAATGGACATCTCAAACACCATGAGCAGCGGTGCCAAAGATGAGTTGATTTTCCAAAATGGCAAATAACTCCCATTAAAATTCCAGATAAACAAAGTACAGTTTCTCCTTGTTGGCAAGATAGCTTTATTTCTGGAAAATGCAGTCTGTATGAAACTGTGCATAAAAGATTTTGTGTTTATACGTAAAATAGGCAGTTAGGTTCTAGGCTCAAATAATTATAAAAATGTTTTCCACTACATCAGCGGTTCTGAACCAGCGATCATTTTGCCCCACCACCCTACGATGGGACATTTGGCAATATCTAGAGACGTTTTTGGCTGTCACAACTCAAGAGCAAGGGGTCGCTACTGGCATCAGTGGGTGGAGGCTAGGGATGCTGCTAAAAATCCTACAATGCACAGGACAGCCCCTACAACAAGGAATTATCTGGCCCAAAAATATCAAGAGTGCCAAGGTTGAGAAACCCCAACCTATAGAGAGATTTTCAAAAATGAAGCAGCATTAGGGACAATACCACCTTGTGAGAAACTGTCCAACACATTGCAAGGTGCCTAGCATTCCTGGCCTCTAACCGTGAAACGTTAGTGGTGTCCCCGTCATTGTAGCAATCACCACACACCCCCTGGGGACAACAGAGCAGCTCTGAGAAGAACAGTGCAGACTAGAGAAAGAAGAGGGCAGGCAGGACTGAGCAAGGACAGGGAGAAGAGGAAGAAGCAACCAAAATGATTTGCCAGAGGGATTAAAAATTCTAGCACGGCCAAATTAAAGTATATATAATTCTATGCATCTGTTGGTGGCTCTGTAATTAATACAAAAATAATTACATCTTTTCGCCTGGCTCTCCCTCACAAACTCTACTTAATGAACACCGCCAATGACTTTTTAGATATGTAATTAAAATTTTTATTTATTTCCGTTTTATTTTTATAGTAGTAGCTTAACATATTGGGAAAAAACACCCACACAGCAGCAAAACTTGGCCTCAACGACCATTTGAGAGGCAACCTAGAGTATTTGCTTTCTTTTTTTCTGAATCCATTCTACACAATTTGTTCTGAACAGTGAGAAATAACGTCACCAGTTCTCACTCTCCTTACCTTCATTATCTAGTTTTAACTTTCTGCCAGGGTGTCATCTTTAGACCTAGAGAAAAATAAGGTTTTTCTTCTTCTTTTAAGATAAGAATAATAATAAAGGGTATATTGTCCCAAAGTGGCCCAAGATTCAGGGTCTCCTCTTTACCGTTCTCTTCTAGTATAGGAACACTGACCTTCCAGAAGAATCCACCACTTCCATCACTCATGGTGGGATATGAAGAGATCTCTCAGATGGAAATAGCTGCGCAGCCAGGTTTTCATAGCAGACACTTATATCTGGAATTTAACTGAATAACTGTACAGACACTCTTGAGCAAACGCCTCTAAGTTATCAATAATGATAGTGTTTAACACTTTAAGACATTACCAAACCATCACAGGCAATATAAGAAGCTGTGGTTTAAGAGAACAGAAAAACCTGAATCTGAATACATTTTCTCCCAGATGGCCGCAGGCCAAATGGCTTCACCTCTCTAGATTTCTATTTCCTAGTCTGGAAAGTGTAGACAACATTACCTCCTGCATTGCAGCTTTGTGAAGCTGACATGAGGTGAGGCAGAGACTTAGCATGGAGAGCAGAGAATAAACACTCAGGAAATGTCAAGTTACCTAAAGCACAAGCAACAAAATGAAAATAAACATGTGGGACTCTATCAAACTAAAAAGCTTCTGCACAGCAAAGGAAACCATCAACAAAGTGAAAAGACAACCTACGGAATGGGAAGAAACATTTGCAAACCATATATTTGCTAAGGGTTGGATATCCAAAATGTATAATGAACTTATACAACTCAATAGCAAAAAACAAATAACTCAATTTAGAAATGAGCAAAGGACCTGAATAGACATTTCTTCAGAGAAGATATATGAAAAGCCAAGGTGTTCAGCGTCACTAGTCATTAGGGAAATGCAAATCAAAACCACAATGAGATATTACCTCACGCCCGTTAGAATGGCTATTATCAAAAAGACGAGAAAGAACAAATGCTGGCTTGGATGTGGAGAAAAGGGAACCCTGGTGCACTGTTGGCAGGATTGTCAATTGGTACCACCACTATGGAAAACAGTATGGAGAACCATCTGAAAATTAAAAATAAAACTGCCCTATGATCCAGTAATTCCACTTGTTGGAATGTATTCAAAGGAAACAGAAATACTAACTCAAAAAGACATCTGCACCTCTATGTTCGTAGCATTGTTCACAATAGCCAAGACATGGAAACAACCTAAGCATCCATCGATGGACTGGGTAAAGAAGTTGTGATATATATATATACAACGGAATATTATTCAGCCACAAAAAATGAGGAACTCCTACCATTTGCAACAACATGGATGGCCCTTGAAGGCATTATGCTAAGTGAAATAAGTCAGACAGAGAAAGACAAATACTGTATGACCCCATTTATACATAGAATCTAAAAAGAAACTTCAAACTCATTGAAAATAAGATGAGACTTGCAGTCACCCGAGGCCAGGGGTTGGGGCACGGGGAACTGGAGGAAGATGGTCAAAAGGTAGACACTTCCAATTATAAGGCAAATAACTGCTAGGCATGCAATGTACAACATGATGACTATAGCTAACGCTGCTATATGATATACAGGAGGGCTGTTAACAGAGCTCACCCTCAAAGTCTTCATCACAAGGAGAGAATTTTTTTTCTCTTTTCTGTTTTTTTTTCTTTTTTTTATTGTATCTATATGAGAAAACGATGTTAGCTGAACCTATTGTGGTAATTATTTCACGATATATGTAAATCAAACCATCATGCTGTACACCTTACACCTACACAGTGATGTATGTCAATTATTTCTCAATAAAACTGGGGGAAAAAAGAAAATGTCAAGTTATCACTAAGCAGGATCGTTTCATGCTGAGGCCCAAAAAAGCCAAATAAGCTGAGCAAAGAATCACAGAAAGTCACTAAGGAAGTCAGGCCTGAGATCTTAGGAACTGAACAACTTCCTTTGTTTTTGCACAAGAGTCTGTCATGAAGGAGTTTTCCAGAAAACAACACTCGAATATATTTGTGTGTTTTGTACGAAAGAAAAGAGTCCATGAAAAATCTGGGAAGCACTGGGTTAAAGAAAGATATGTCTCGTTTGGTTGGGTGGGGTTTTAAGTTCAGGACTTCTCACGGTCTTGAGTTTGCTAATGTGAATGGCAAATTTCCAAGAAGGGGACTACAATACAATAAAATTATTATTTTCTTTCTCCTTGCTCCCCTTCCCAGAACAAACTTTGTCCTGAGAGAAACCCAGCCAGAGAAGTCTGGGTGTTGATCAAATCTGGAGCAGGTTCAAGGAGGTGATAAATGAAACGAGGTTCTCTAAATCCGGTATCACTTAATACCACGGGCAGGGAGGAGAAAATGAGGGCCTCAAGGAGACCGGCTGTGCCACGGCACCCTCCCCCAGGACTTCATCCTGTCTCACAATGTTCACTCTTTAGGGAAGAAAGGCTTTGTCATTCTTTTCTCTTCCCGTCTTTCCTTCTCTCCCTCCTCCTCTCCCTTCTCCTTACACCTTGCAATTTCTGACCTCTACTTTCTTTCTCTTTCTTTGACCCATCTCTCTTCTTCCAACCACAAGACTATCATCCTTCGAGTTTCTAGACCTGCCAAGGGCTTCCAACAAAGTCAGAGGAATGGCTACTAAGGACCCTCTGTCTCTGAAATGCAAACCTAATGTCCAAGGGAAATAGCTCCCTCCACTGATGGCACCATCTGTAATCCAGACAGGGTGGTGCCTAAAGTGAGCATGGAAGCTTCTGACAGGAAGGCCTAAATTTAAAGCCCTCCCCTGCTTTTTATTGGGTATGTGACCTTGGACAGGTCACTAACCTCTTTGAGACTTTTCCTCTTATTTTTAAAACGAGATTGTTTCCAGGGTTAGCAGTAACGTGTGTAGAGTCCCTGGCATCTGGTGGGTATATGACAACTGGTTGCCAGGATTGCAATCATACTAATCCTTACCAAGGAATCATTTATGATGTCTGCTATGATTATTTTGCACATAATTTCTGCACACACATAAAATGTCATACAATTTTCAACTTGTTTTCGTTGTTCTACTAGAAACGTGGAAGTTTTCCTTTTCCAAAAGATTAATTATATATAGGTCCAAGGTGTTTTCTCTCACTAAAATGGGCAATACCACTAAATAATAAGATGTAAACAAGGAATGCCACCCAGATTGAGCTCATGGAAATTATATGCATTCCTACAGTAATCCAAATAGCACATATCTGAAAAAAAATTCACCGCAAAGCACACTTTTAAGTAGCACTTCCTCACCACAAAAATGTTCCTATCTTTTGACTCAAGAATTCCACATTTCGGAATTTAAGCCTATGAAAATTTCCAAGCATGCTGAAAGCCTTTACACATAAAGATGTTCATCACAGTGTTATATGTTATCGAATAATATTGGAAGCAAATTAAATGTCCAACATCACCAGAATGGTTTAGTAAACTCTGATAATGTAGGTGATAGAATTCATATAGCTATTTGCAATGATGTTTCCAAGTGAGAAAAAACAGTGAGGAACATTATTTGGTGGGCACTTGTAATTATATAATCCTAACAAAAATGCATAGTAAAAGAAAACACTAGAAGGAAATACAGCAGATTGTGAACAGGACCTCTCTCTGGATGGTGGGCCATAGGTTAATTTTTTTTTGTTTTTCAAAATGCTTTATAGTGGAAAAATCACACATTATATTTTTTATTTTTAATTGTGGTAAAATACAACATAACAGGGGCTGGCCCCGTGGCCGAGTGGTTAAGTTCGCGCGCTCCGCTGCAGGCGGCCCAGTGTTTCTTTGGTTCGAATCCTGGGCGCTGACATGGCACTGCTCATCAAACCACGCTGAGGCAGCGTCCCACATGCCACAACTAGAAGGACCCACAACGAAGAATATACAACTATGTACCGGGGGGCTTTGGGGAGAAAAAGGAAAAAATAAAATCTTTAAAAAAAAAAATACAACATAACATAAAATGTACGATCTTAACCATTTTTTAGTGTACGGTTCAGTGGCATTAAGTACATTCACATTGCTGTGCAATCAGCACCACCATCCATCTCCAGAACTTTTTCACCTTGCAAAACGGAAACGTTATGCTCATTAAACAACAATATCCCACCATCACCACCCCAGCCCGTGGCAGCCACTGTTCTGTTCAATGTTTCTATGGTTTTGACTACGCTAGGTGCCTCATATAAGTGACAGCATACACTATTTGTCATTTTATGACTGGCTTATTTTCACTTAGCGTGATATCCTCAAGGTTCACCCATGTTGTAGAATGTGCCAGAATTTCCTTCCTTTTTAAGGCTTAGTAATATTGCATTTTACGTATAAACCATGGTTTCTTTATCCGTTCATCTGTTGGTGGCCATTTGGGTTGCTTCCACCTTTTGGCTATTGTGAATAATGCTGCTATGAACATGAGCATACAAATATCTCTTATGCACATTATATTTTAAAGTTTTTTTTTCCCAAACTGGCTCTCCCTCTCTATGTCCCATCAACTGGTTATTTCATACTTTAGCCAGACTTAACTATGACTCTACCCAAAACATTAACATCAAATGAAACATCATAGGTGGGCAATTTGACTACGTGGGGGAAATAACCACCTGAGCTATTCCTCAGAAAATAATGGATCTTTTTCTGTTGTTCTGATTCCCATTACAGGACAAATGCCTTAGTTTCAACTTTCCAGCCTGGATCCCCCTCACACTGAGTCCTTCTTCGTGGCACCACCCGCTTCTGACATTGAACTCCTCCTGACACCCTGCTCTGAGAAGACTGCCAAAAAAAAAAAAAAACCACCCCCGCCATTTCTCTTCATCTTCACTAACAATTTGGTAATGAAGTATTGATTTCCACTTCTCTGGTTACGGACGATATTAGATTTTCATTGATAAACTGCAATGGGGCTGTCTTGTCTCCACGGTCCCCTTTTCACTGTCACGAGAAAACAAAGTGCCACTGAAGAAAAATAACGACCGAGAACATTGATGTACTTATTTTGTCAGTTTGTAACACTTGACAGGAAAGGGTGGGGAAAGTGTAAGTCTTCCTAGTTTAATGTCCAAGTGGGCTGCACTATATGTAGAAGCTTGGGAGCATACTTTTCATGGTAATGTCCATTTCCTATTTATAACCCCTCTGGGAACGTTTGTCTAAAGGAAATGTTTCTGTTCAGTGCAACAATTACAGTTGCACCTGGATTGCCCAGTCCTGCCCCTGCACTGGGGAGCCATTAGTCACCACAAAGTGGAAGAATTATTAAGTTAAACCAGAGTTTGAGCCAAGAAAACCTCTGAACAATGTTCATCTTCTGTGAAAGTTGTTCAAATAGTTAGGCTTAACCATGTCGCTGCCAAAGACTTTTTCCCATGCAGTGGTAGGCATCTCTACTATCATCATTATCTTAATTGGTTAAAAATAATAATTTTAAGCATGCATCACTGTCATAGGAGACCCGCATATCGGAAGAATTGGGGAAATTGGTGAATCTGAGAGAAAGCAAGATGAGATCACCTCAGCGTGGAAAGTTCAGCAGCAGCCTTTCCTGGTAATCTCTTTGTGCAGGACCCGCTGTTGACGAGCTCTAACACGCTGCTCAGCTTCCGAAGCAACAGAAAGCATGAAACAGGGTGTCCATTTTAAATGTGTTCCTGCAACTTTTTTCATTAAAACTTTGAGGGCCCAATTTTAATTTGTGGAATATTCCCGTTAATAATGAGATCTAATTAAGACATCCATTAAAAGCCCGTTAAAGTTAATTTAACGTAAAAATTCCAATAGAACTGTATTAGATTTTCTCCATTAAATTAACGTTATGGATTTTTAACGGATGTCTTAATTATACGTTATTATTAACGGGAATACTGTATTACACAGATTAAAATCAGGTCCTAAGTCAACTTGGAAAAGCTCAGAGCATGTTTTAGTATTAAAAGTCTTGCATACCTAGCGCACAGTTTGGAAATTGCAGGGGCAGATCTGTTTACTCTAGATGAGCATTTTCTATACAACCGAAAGCAACCTATAATAGATAAATCCATCATTGCATTTAAACAATGAATTTCTTTATTCTCAAAGGACAAATAAGTCTGGATTGTGTCGTAAACTGCTACTCAGCTATCGGTGAAAAATTTAAACTATTCTAGGCACAACACTAGGAACTAGATGATTCTGAAACAAACCAACTATTTTCTGTTGTTGCTTTAATTACCAAGGTTATCACAAAAAAAAATCTCAACACTAACAAAATGAAACCAGATATATCCAAATATATCCTTTTTACCATTTCTCGTGGAGGCTGCCTGTTGGAATTGTTTTGGAAATTTTGACATGATCCCTAAATTCAACATCGGGATTTAAAAAAAAAAAAAAAAAAACTTCTTATTTACCTCCTAGGGAAAGTGTTGCCCTTATGCCACATATAATAGCAAATTGCTTTTTTTATGGCTTGCATAACCTAGATGGGAAAAAATATGGCGCTTCGGGGAAGGAGGGAAAAAGTAAATGAAGTTCCAGGAATGTCATTCTGAAGTAATGAGGCATGGACAGAAAATATACCCCTCACATCATCGGATTGAGATGGCAGTCGAAATAGCTTCATTGAAGTGTCAGCACTCATCCATCAATCAATCAGCCACAAGGAAAAATAGCAACCGTACAACGGGGTGGCTTTTATGGGATTTACTCATGGGCATAGGGAATAGCGGCTCAAATGTAGTTCTGACATGAAAAGCAAGGTGCTGATATTATTTTTTATGATGGGAGGATCATAAAGTGAATTGAGAACAGCGAGGTCTGTCTTTGCTTAACCTATTCAACCAGAAATGAATGGAGCTCGACTGGAAAGGGACCATCTTCCGATGGGTTAAGATTGAAGAGTGGACTCTACTGAGCACTGTCCTTCGACATTGCAGTTCTATTAAAAGAAAATCAATGCATTAGCGTTGGGGTTCTTGAAGCTGTTAAAAATTGCCTGCTCCAACCCAGGGTTATTAGATAAAGTTACATAATTCAGATTCTGCCACAACCGTCCAAAAGCAGATTCTTGAGCTCTTCCTTCAACTGGGGGGAGACGACACAATTCTCAACTCCGTGGAAATTGTTTCCCTTCTAAGAAAGAAAAAATAAATCCTCTGCTTCAATATATAATCTATATGGTTTTGTTAGCGCAATTTCTTTGCGGGGTGGAGTGGGAGACAAGAGACAAAAATATTGATAAATTTGGTAAGACTCATGAATTGTCGCTTGGTAACCGTAAATGTCACTGCTGAGGGACAGCTGCCAATGTTCTCCTTAGGAAACAAGATCTGGGCTCGCAATGTGAGATACACACAGCTCTCAGTGTATTCCTAGAGAACAGGCCTGTCTTCATTTGGTAAGCCCTGTGAGGCTTCTAGAAACTTCTTTCTGGATGGAAAAACTAACATGAACTCAAGAAAATGTTTTTACCTGCTTTCATACCATTCTTTTCCTCTCTCTGAATAAACGTAGTTCTGATAAACTGGAACTTTAGATGTGGAAAGGAAGATGACATGCAAATAGCATGCAAATTACACTCAAGTATCTCCATTCCGCCACCAACTCTTAGTATCAGTGAAGATGAGAGATCACCTTTCCCTCTCTATCCCTCCTTCTAGCTAAGGCCACCAACCAGCTGCAAATTGAAATGTCCATTGAAAAGACTGTATATAAATATTTAAGTGCTATGTTTTTGGCCCCATTTTGTAGTTCAGCAAATTTACCAAATATACAGCATGTTACAAAGCACAGGGGACACAAGGCAGAACAGGAAACACAATTTATTCAACAAATTTATTCCACCAATATTAGTGGGCACCTACTCTGTGCACAACACAGTTCTAGGTGCTGTGGGACACAACAGTGAACAATTCAACAACATCGTGGTCCTCCTGTGGTTTACAGCAGCACCTCAAGGTAGCTGAGACCAGACACCCGGAGAGGCGCTCACGCGGGGTCTAACTCCCCTGGTGTTTTATTCTTGTTTTTCAAAATAATGATATTTCAGAATAGGGAATTCTCCTTCTGGAAAGCATACAGGGAGGAAATAGCTTAAAAATATGTCAAGGCCTAAAAGCAGAATATAATCATAGAATAAATTGCATAGCCTAGACGGTCCCCACAGAATTTTTTTAAGGTCACAAATAGATTTCTTAAACTCACCCCCAAAATGTGCCTGCTCCATTGTTGGAGTCTTGCATAATTAATGTCACAGGCACAAGCTGCTGAACTGAGTTGAAATGCAGAAAACAAACAAATGAAACGACATATTTGGGAAGCATTTATGTAACTCTGGTTAAGGAGTGAGGAGGTGTGTGTGAAAGTGTGCGTCCGTATTCATATATATATATATGAATCTCACTGTTGTTTTCCAGGGTCTATGCAAAGTCCACAAGTAAGAGTCTATGATTTTCTGAAACTTTTCACAGTAAATCCAAAGATTGCAAGGCCTGACGAGGTGCTTGCATTCCGTGGCTTTTCCATCTGTCACTTCCCAGGTTATTTGACTGTTATTTGGTATTCAAAGCTTTTTCATCAGGTTTCATTTTTCTAAGCTTGTTAAATGTTTTTGTTAAAAAAAACATTAAAAATGTCATTTTCACTTTATCTTCTATTCTCTGCAACAAGAATAGAAGTGTGTTGATGAATGCTAAAATAATAATAAGGAAATCTATCGCAGGCTTTAAACACACACACACATATATGTAATTCTAAAGAGCAATAAAAGCAGTATCTTTTTTGAACATGCATTAGGCAAAAAAAAAAAAAATCACAGCTAAACTTTCGGTTTATTATTTTTCCCCTGTGAGATGTTAAAATGCTAATTTCATTTTCTCCCTTCCTATATGTGGCACTTTCTCAAAATATCCATGAAATACTTTTAGAGAAAGATTGAGCAGGAGAAAGAGATACAAATTTCCATCCCCCCAGACAGAGAGACATGTTTCCATTGTAAGGAAGCACTGAACATTTTGAAACTTGTGAATCATCTTTAGAAATTTCTACAGGGGAATTTTACCTCTTCATCCAAAGTAAAAGCCACTTATCTCCTTTGGTTTCCTGTGACAGATCCAGAGGCATACGCAGATAGACAATTTCCAGGCTCTGGTTCATCTTCCAATAGTTACGAACAATGGGCTAACGGGCGTGGATGTTTCTCCAAAAATTATTCATGCACAAGGCAGCCCAAAGCTTCAGGGAAAACTAGAAATGTTTTATGGATTAGAAAAGGACTGTTTTAAAATGCTAGTACCAGGTGGAACGCTATTTCTGCGACAGAACTCTGTCCATTTCCTTTGGAAAAATATATTCCAAGTAAAATGGCTCTTCCAAGTAATGGCGCCCTGATCTGACAACTTTCAGCACATCAATGATTTTACCAATAGCCATATGATTGTCATTAAGGCCTTTTAAAAAACGATCTGTTTGAAAAAGACAGATTAAATACAGCCCTTTGTATGATGTTTATTTGCTTAAAACCTCTTTTGGAAGTACAAAGAATAACTCTTTTGTGAGAACCCCCAAGAGAAATTGAAAAATTTGAACAAACGCATTACTTAAAAAAAAAAATCTACCACTCCCTTCAACCCCTCCAGAAAATGAATTTCAATGTGTTCACTGAATTATCTTGAACCTGGAAACCACATTTGGCTATCAGTCCCCAAGCAAAGGCTTATATTTACAGAACTTGAACAATCCTACAATTATATCTCAAATGTGAAGGCTTCGTACAGTAATATTTTCACTTTCTAAACAACACACACAACATTCAGGAATTATTAACGTGTATGTATATTTTTTAAATACACAAGGTTCACCGGGTCTGCAGAAAAGACATAAAAACTTTTCCCACTCTACATTGAGATAAATACTACAGAAACATTCCAGTGTTTTGCGATACAATATTTTGGCTTATCACACATCAGATGCTAGAATGTGCAATGCAAGTCAAAAAAAGCTGACATACGAAACAATTCTCATTTGGCTCAGGGTTCTTAAATGTCATACTATCTCGGGATACAATATACTTTTTGGTCTCTGATGTACTGGTATCCTTATAATCCTTTCTGGCTTTGGTTCCTAACAGCCAGGCACTGTCAGCGTGAATTATAAACTTCCAACCCCCTTTAAAATCAAGACGGTAGTTGATCATACTCAGTCTTTCTACTGGTCAACCAGCTCTTACTCTGCGGAGTGCTCATAGCTTTTTAGGAAATTTGGCGTCAACCATGTTTACATTACATATTTGCCACCTTGCGTTAATTCTAGATTTTTTTGTCCTTTCAGAAAAGGCAGTGAGGGAGGAAGGGCAGAGTGAGTCAGGAGAATTACATTCATCCTTGCTCTGCAGGAAAGTGTTTATTTGCCAGCGAAGAAAGGCGAACACATTTTTATATTAGGAGAGCAGACTGGTCATTTTCGAAGAAAAATGACTGTAACCATACCTGTAGAATGTTTCTGTGCAAGCGCACTAATTTTCTATCGCCTGCATGCTGTATATAATACATTTGCCTGTATACTAGGAGAAAAAGCCAGGCCGTTTTCCTTGTGTACAATGCAGCTTGGGTGGCTGGGAACCTAAGCCTTCCATACATTTTTATACTGTACATATTTGTATATACTAACTATATCGCCATGTATGAACACAGATTTTGTTATATTTGCTCGTTTCTGTTTCCTACCAAACTGGCCCACAATGGGGATTCTTTTGTACAGAAAAAAAATATGCTTGTAATTTTTTTCCTGATCATTCTCTTTCAATAGCTTATGAAAGAATTAGATCTGAGTTTACAAAGAAATTATAAGAACCAAGTTTGTCTGTCTGCATGAGTCCCATCCAATTGTTGGATCTACAGAGGAACCAAGTCGTAATTCAGAGTTTTCCTTGAAAGGCATGCTTTACCCCTCGGGAAAACTGCAAACTCATCCATGTAGAATTATGCTCTTTGTATTTTATCTAATAGTGCCTGAAAATTTTTTTTAAATGTCTTCTTAGAGGAAGAATTCATAATTGTCAAAATTTGAAACATTAGCTTAATTTTGTTTTTACGACCTCGCAATCCTTCTCCTTATTTATTCGGTTGCTGTTGTAGTGGGGCCCCAGGCCATTCCTGACATCGGCGTGTTCTTCTTCTGCATTAAGGACGTTTTTAAAATTACAGAGATTACTGAGCCAACAGGCTGTTTTAATCAAAATCATGTTTCACTTGTTTTTGATGATTATAAATTGTCCTTGCAATGAAAAATAATAAGTTTTCTGCTAGGAAAATTATACCACCCTGTGGCCAAACAGATTCATCACAGATTGGCATCTGTGCCCACTTCTCTGGGATCTGGAACATTCTTCCCTGGACTGGCCACGCTTTCTTTTACTCCCCATCGTCCCGAATGCTACTGCTCAATGCAGTCACTATTTGCAAACGTCCAAAGGCTTGGCCGCGTCGTCGTCGCTGCCCAAAGACGAACCACCCAGCTGGAAGTGACGGCTTTCCAGCTTGGAAAAAATGCAGGGATTTTCAGAAAAGGTGCTCCTGCTTTTGGCCCTTGATGCCACCATCCTGTCATCCCTCCAAAATTCCCAACAATCTGGTCTTGATATCTCATATAACTTAAATCAGGTCAAAAGAAACATTCGGATCAGCCCCTTGTTGAATAAAAATCACTTTGTTTGGGTGCATTTCAGATGTATGCCTGTGTAGGATGCTGCCGCATTGAAATTATCTCTAGAAGGAGAGGGTTTTTTTAATATAATTTTACCACTAGAAATAAATTCTGATGGTGGAGATGAAGAAAATCCTTAGATTATATCACAGAAGCCATTATTTTTTACATCTAAAGAGTTTTCTTTTTTTAAGGAAAAATCATTCTACTTTGAGAACTGTAATTAAAGCCCTAAATAATAGATGCTACTTCTTTTAGCTATTGTGAAAAAATGACAATACACTCGCCAAGGATATATGGAGCCCCTCATTTCCATCAAAAAGGTTTCTATAAGTGTATTATTTACATTTTTTAACATGATAACTCTTCTTTGTGACGAAAAAAGGTCTTTTTTCTCCCACTCAGCAGTTATTGGAAACAGACTGTTCCCATCTGAAACCTTATCATAATTTGCATCAGGAAACCCAGCTGCCGACATTAAGGACCTGGGTGTGTTCAATTATGATTTTGCTGGAGGCTGTCCCTCATTTAATGCTGCAGACGTTGAACCACCTTTCTGAAACCTGGCTGATACAGTGGAACAGAGACAGGCCTCCCAACACCATTAGCTTTGCAAATGGCTTCATTTTAGTCAACATTGACTTCCACTTTGGCCGACTGAAAAATGAAAATTAAAGAAGAGAAGAAGAAAGAAAAAAAACACACACAGATGCACTTAAAACATGAAAAGAATTATTTATATGATAAAAATATATTTAGATTTTCAAAGCACAAGACTGAATGGAAGTGCTCTTTTTATGCTTTCTGAAGATGTTACTGTTAAATGTCTTTCTACATCAGGCTTAATAAATCTGTAATGACATTTGATGGATTGATTTCTGCCTATGTGTGTTTTTGAGAGATGGCAATAGAGGAGAGAGGCAAGGGAGGGGGGGCGGAGGGAGTGGAGGAACAGCGCTGACCCCCAGGGAGGCCAAGTGAGGAAATTATTGGTGGGCCTCTCTGTTGCTTCGACCTAGTGACCCACTTCCAGCATCCACCCTCATCTCCACTGGATATTGCCTTTTTTTTTTTGCAAATGCCAGCACCCCTTGCTTGGTTTCTGGGCTGCCTTTACATGCTCTCAAATCTGGTCAACTTGCTCCTGAGTAATTTATGATGAATCTCAACAAAGGCAGTGGGGAGCTGTCTCACAAATTCAAGGATGCAAGGCACAGGGCAGACGTGATGGAGATGGCCTGGCCTTCTCCACCTCAGAGTGATGGCCCTGCCCAACACCCAGTTTCCCTATGGACTCTCCTCCATTTCTGTTAATGTCCTGGGAGAATTGGACCATGTTTCACCCACAGCTGCCCAAACAGATGCTGATGCCCCAGCAGAAATGATTTCTTGTCTGTGCACAGCCAGCTTGTGGCTTCCATGGTTGCATGAGACCTGTACTGGTTAAACGATGATGGCTGGGGTATCACCTGTTAGCTCCATGTCATTGCCATGGCCCCATGTCCGGGCCACAAAATATGAGAAGCCGGGCTACAGAAAGCAAGACACATGAGGAAATGAGGAGGCAGCGAAGGCTGAGCGTTGAGATAGGCAGTTTGGACCAAACCAAAGGGTTCTTGACCTTCATTCACTGAGTGACTATTTATTAAGCACCCACTATATTCTAGATCTGAGGGTTACACTGAAAAATCCCTGTGATCATGGTAATGAGAACACAGTCTAGAGTCAAATTGTGTTAAAACCTGGGCTCTGTCATGTGTTATCTCTGTACTCTAAAACGAGATTAAAGAAAGAATAGAACATTGTGAGATGGTGAGTATTGAGACTGAAGGGCACAGAGGTGGCCCCAACCAACCTGAGAAGTTACGGAAGGATTCCTGAAGGAAGTGATGTTGAAGATAAAGTTAATTTCTCAAAGGGGCGTTAGAAGGACCAAAAGTATACAACACATCCCTTTACTACTCCCTTCCTCCAATCCCATCCATCAGCTAGTCCTGTTGTCTTTTACTTCAGAACACAACTGAGATCTGTTCACTCTGTGTCTCTCCTAGACTTCTGTGGTGGCCTTTGAACTGGTCCTTAAGCCCTCCAACCCCAAATCCATTCTCCACACAGCAGCTGGGGTGATCTTTTAATAAAGTAAATCACATCATATCATTTTGCTCCTCAAGACCAAAGGTCAGCACACGTTTTCCATGAAGGGTCAAATAGTATGTTCAGCTTTGTGGGCCAGTTGTTCTCTGATCCAACAACTCAACTCTACCATTTTGGTGCAAAAGCAAATGTAGACAATACTGAAAAAAAATGGGTGTGGCTGTGTGCCAATAAAACTTTATTTAGAAAAACAGGCAACAGGCTAGATTTGGCCCAGGGGCCATAGTTTGCCAACTCCTGCTCAAGATCCTCCAATACCCAAGACTTCCTATGGAAACAGGGCTTGAGATGAAATGAGAGGACAAATCATTTATATGGGAGGTGAATCCAACAAACACCTCCCATGGGTGCATGGGGAAGGGAAATGAGAGAGAGAGATGTCAATAAAAGGGCTTTAAGAACAATGACCATCATGGGCAATGGGGCCCAATCCTTCTGGGAACTCTGAGAGACAGGGCAGAACATGCCTCAGTTATTTTGCCTGCTGAGTAGGGAGCTGGGGTATTTATACACCACCTCCGCTCAGTTATTAGTGGAGCGCTGCTGCAGGGTATGGTGTGGGGACTTCAACTCCCCAGCATTTCCAACCTGCCCGAAAGGGTGGGAGAAGTAGGCTTCAGTGGCCAGAGAATACCCCAAAGCACAGAGTCACGGGGGCTCAGAGCTGGAAGTAGACGTGAATGACATGCAGGGAATGACTGATGCCCAGGGACTTGGGCAGGGCACCTATCATACGCCATCTCACTTAAAATAAAATCCAGCCTCCTCGCCAGATCTGCCTGGTCTGTCCCCTGCCTGCTTCCCTGGCCTCATCATCTCCTCGTGCACCCAGCTCTAGCTACACTGCGCTCCAACAGTTCCTAAAGGACATCACACTGTTTCCTCTGGCGGGAGTTTGTCAACGTGCTGGGCTGAAGCATCTCCAGCATCTCAGCCTTGAGTTTGCCTCCTCCAAAAGGTGCTCCCTGGCCCCGATGTACAGCACCCTGTTATTTCCCCCAGAGCCCTGATCACCACCTGTTGTTGTTGTGTTCATTTGTGTGTTGTCAGTTTCTCCCAATGACTAAAGTCTGTCTTGTTTGCATATTCCCAGTCTGAGGCATAGTAACTAGCAGATAGTGGGTGACCAACAAACATTTGTTAAATAAAGGGATGCCATTTTCTGGGCTGGTCCCGTGGCTGAGAGGTTAAGTTTGCGCACTCCACTGCAGGCAGCCCAGTGTTTTGTTGGTTCGAATCCTGGGCACAGACATGGCACTGCTCATCAAACCATGCTGAGGCAGCATCCCACATTCCACAACTAGAAGGACCCACAATGAAGAATATACAACTATGTACCGGGGGGCTTTGGGGAGAAAAAGGAAAAAAGTAAAATCTTTAAAAAAAAAAAAAAGGAATGCCATTTTCCTGGAGACCTCAGAGCTCCCCAGTCACTCTCTCTGAAATGCTCCCTACCTTACCCCTGCCCACCCAGTGCCTGAATCGTCCAAGATCCACCTCTTCCATCGCGCCCCCAGCGCAGCGAAGCATTTCTTAAGAATTTCATGGACCTAAGATCATAAACGGCTGGATCTAGGAAGATACTTTTGAGCCATTTGAACTTTCTGGGCAGCCAGGGGCCTCAGAGAACTCCACCTGCGTTATCAGGTGAGGTCTCAGGGAGGAGCTAGGGGAAGGGGGAGTTAGGAGGGTGAGACCCCGCCCCCAGCAGCAGCCCCATGCTAAGAGCCTAAGAGTGTGTTCGCTCTAAAGCCAGAGGACTCAAGGTGGAGCCTCAGAAGTCCAAGCGCAGAAGCCAGACACAGACAAGCCCTGGGGAAGCAAGACACGGCTCCTGAGGTTTGAGGGGCCAGGCTGGACAATCTGAGGTCCTTCAGCAAGCCCCAGATGAATCCAATTTGTCGTACATCTTGCACATTGCAAATCTGAATCCATAGTCAGCAAATTGAGCATTTTAAAAACATTACAGTTGGGGGCTGGCTCGGTGGTGGTGTAGCAGTTAAATTTGTGTGCTTTGCTTGGGTGGCCCGGGGTTCGCCAGTTCAGATCCCAGGTGCAGACATACATGCCGCTTATCAAGCCATGCTGTGGTAGGCGTCTCACATATAAAGTAGAGGAAGATGGGCACAGATGTTAGCTCAGGGCCAGTCTGCCTCAGCAAAAAGAGAAGGATTGGCAGCAGACGTTAGCTCAGGGTTGATCTTCCTCAAAAATAAAATAAAATAGAAAATAAAAACACTACAGTTGTATTCAATTTTTACTAAGTGCCTGTACTGCCTTTTCAAGAATTAAAGAACAAATAAAGATAATGGAGTAGCCAAAAAATACATATACATGATGAAGGAATGTCCCTATTAGGTATGAAAATATAAAGCTATGATAATTTTAAAAGCTGGACTGGCATAAGTGTGAGCAAACAACTCAATGTAAACAAAATAATGCCCAGGAATGTGTTAAATATTTAAAGAATTTATCATGGTATAACAGTAGAATTTTAAATTTGTAGAGAAAAAGTGCATTAACAACCAATAAAATAGTGGTCAGACAACTGTTAAACTTTTCAGAAAAAGAAGTTAAGTATCTGTCTTATGCTATAGACTAAATTATATTTCAGATGAATTAAAGAATTAAATCTGGAAACAAAATCACAAGACAACTAAAGGAAAACATAAGTCCATAGCGACCCGACACAGCCAGGGAAGTCATTCCCAGGTACCAATCCTAAGGACGAAATCAGAGGAACTAAATTTCCAAAAGTCAAAAATAAATAAATAGAACCACTGTAAATACGACAAGTCACAAATTGGGTGGAAATTATTTGTACTAATATATTATTAATGATGACTGGTAGAAGTAATGATATAAAGAGTGTTTAGATATCTCTAGAAAAATGAATAAATATCCAAATGGAAAATTTTTTTTTCTTTAGTGAGGAAGATTGGCCCTGAGCTAACATCTGTGCCAATCTTCCTCTATTTTACATAAGGGACACCACCATAGCATGGCTCAATGAGTGGTGTGTAGGTCTGCACCCAGGATCTGAACAATGAACCCCAGGCCATCAGAGTGGAGCACGTGAACTTAACCACTATGCCACTGGGCCAGCCCCAAATAGAAAATTTTTGGCAAAATTCATGAACCAACAGCATGCAAATAAAGAAATACAAATGGTTAATGAACATTTAAGACAATATTGAGTTATGGTAATAACCAAAGAGATATATATTAAAACAAGAAGAAACGATTTTCACTTATCATACTAACAAAAATAAAACATACTGTTTCCATTATTGGAGACGGCTCAGGGAAGAGACATCCGCACGCATTGCTGCTGGGAGTGAAAATGGGTCAGAACTTTCCAGATAATGATTAAGCAATACTTATCAATTTCTCTAAAATGTGCATGCCCTTTGATTAATTACTCTTCTAGAGAGTTTTCTCATGAAATAATTGAAAATGTACAGAGATTTATTTAATAAGAACGCCAAAACATAACATTGGTTATAATTGTGAAAAATTGGAAAGAAGCTAAGTGTCCTAAAATAGGAGATTGATTAAATAAATTACGGTCCACCTCCATGGTAGAATAACACACAGTCACGAAAATTCATATGCTTTAAAAACAGCCACAGGCTAGTTCAGCATGCAAGCTTGGAAGTCGCCACTCTATCCCAACCACAAGTCAAAGGCTGAACAAACTGAAAAATCAACAACTCTTCCTGGATTCGTAAGAGAGGGGAGGACCCAGTGCCAACCTCCCCCCCAAGACTGGAGAGAGACAGACAGGCAAATATAGGAAGTCGAGGCAAGAAAAGGAAATGAAATGTCTACAGGAAGACATAAAGAAAGAAAGGAATATGAAGGAAGACAGAAAACTGTAATTGTTCACTGATGACATGATTGTCTATGAAGAAAATCTGAAAGAATAAACCAAAAAACTCCTGGACTAATAAGCAATTATAGCAAAGTTGTAGGACACAAGGTTAACATACAAAAGTCAATGGCTTTCCTACATACCAACAATGAACAAGGGGAATTTGCAATTAAAAACACAATACCATTTTCTTTAGCACCGCCAAAAATGAAATAGTTAGGTATAAATCTCACAAAATATGTATAAGATCTAACTAAATAAAGGCAAAGATATTCCGTGTTTATGGATAGGAAGACTCAGTTTTGTCAAGATGTCAGTTCTTCCCAATTTGATCTACAGATTCAACACAATCCCAATCAAAATCCCACTGTTTTTTTATAAATATCGACAAACTGGTTCTAAAGTTTCTATGGCGAGGCAAAAGACCCAGAATAGCCAACACAATACCAAAGGAAAAGAACAAAGTTGGAGGATTGACGCTACTCAATTGTAAGACTTGCTGTAAAGCTATAGTAATCAAGACAGTGTGGCATTGGGGAAAGAATGGACAAACAGAACAATGGAACAGACTAGAGAGCCCAGAAGCAGACCCCCAAGAATATAGTCAACTGATCTTTGACAAAGGAGCAAAGGCAATGCAGTGAGCAGATAGTCTCTTCAACAAAGGGTGCCAGAACAACTGAAAAGCCACCTTCAACAAAGCGAATCCAGACACAGACTGTACACAGGTCACAAAAATTAGCTCAAGATGGATCATATATCAAAACATAAAATGCAAAATTATAAAATTCCCGGAAGATAACATAGGAGAAAACCCAGATGACCTTGGATATGACAATGACTTCTTAGATACAAACACCAAAGACATCACCCATGAAAGATATAATTGATAAGCTGGATTTCGTTAAAATTAAAAACTCTTCTCTGAAAAAGACATTACCAAGAGAATTAGAAGTCACGGTCTGGGAGAAAATATTTGCCAAAGACGCACCTGATAACAAACTGTTACCCAAAATACACAAAGAACTCTTAAAATTCAGCAAACAACCAACCCAATTAAAAACTGGGCCAAAGATCTTATCACACACGTCACCAAAGAAGATATACAGATGGCAAATAAGCACATGAAAAATGCTGACGATATATGTCGTCAGGAAAATTCAGATTAAAACAATAACGAGATCCCACCACACACCTATTAGAATGGCCCAAATCTGGAGCACTCACAGCAGCAAATGGTGGCAAGGATGGGGAGCAACAGAGACTCTCGTACATTGCTGGTGGGAATGCAAAATCGTACAACCATTTTAGAAGACAGTTTGGCAGTTTCTTACAGAACTAAACATACTCTTACCATATGATCCAGGAATCCTGCTTCCTGGTATTTACCCAAAGGAGCTGAAAACTTTTGTCCATATAAAAACCTCAATGCGGAAGTTTATAGCAGCTTTATTCATAACTGTCAAATCTTGGAAGCAACCATGTCCTTTAGTAGGTGAATGGAAACTGCGGTATATCCAGACAAACGGAGTATTGCTCGGCACTAAAAAGAAATGAGCTATCAAGCCATGAAAAGACACGGAAGAACTTCAGATGCATAGCACTAAGTGAAAGAAGCCAATCTGAAAAGGCTGGACGCTGCTTGATTCTAACGCTATGACGTTCTAGAACAGGCAAAACTATGGAGACAATACAAAGATCAGTGGTTGCAGGAGTGGCGGGGGGGGTGCGGTGGGATCAATATGCAGAGCACAGGGATCTTTAGAGCAGGGAAAATACTCTGTATGGCATTATAATGATAGACAGATGTCTTTATATGTTTATGCAAACCCATAGAATGTCCAACACCGAGAATGAACCCTCATGTAAACTGTGGACTGGGGGTGATTATGACATGTTAATGTAGGTGCACCCTTGGTAAAAAATGTACCATTCTGATGAGTGACATTGCTAATGGGAGGGACTGTGCATGTGTGGGTATGCGGGGTATGTAGGAAATCTCTGTACCTTCCTCTCAATTTTATTGCAAACCGAAAACTCATCTAAGAAAACATGCCTTAAAAAAGAAATAGTCACCGGGCCAGCCCTGATGGCCAAGCAGTTAAAGTTCAGTGCTCCTGCTTCAGCAGCCCAGGTTCGGTTCCCAGGCGTGAAACCACACCACTCATCTGTCAGTAGCCATGCAGTGGCAGCGGTTCACATAGCAGAACTAGAAGGACTTACAACCAGGATATACAACTATGTAGTGGGGCTTTGGGGAGGAAAAAAAAGAGAAAGATTGGCAAGAGCTGTTAGGGTGAATCTTTCCCAGGAGAAAAAAAAGAAAAACATTTTTACAAAAAAAAAAATAGTCACAGCATATTTAGTAAAAAGCAAAGAAGAGAAGAAAAGCAGGTAGAAAAGGAATGCAGACAATATGCCCATAGGTGGGAAAAAAGTACACCAAAATGTTATTGGTGGTGGAATTATGAATAATCTTTATTTTTATATTCTTCTGTATGCTTTTCTTCCAAAATATTCTGTGATAAGCATCTGTTAGATGCATAATTTAAAAATCATATTATAGCACCCCCATGTTCATTGCAGATTATTTACAATAGCCAAGATATGGAAACAACCTAAGTGTCCATCAACTGATGAATGGATAAAGAAAATGTAGTCTGCGTGGAGTATTATTCAGCCTTCAAAAAGAAGGAAATTCTGCCATTTGTGAGACATGTATGGACCAAGAGAACATTATGCTAAGTGAAATAAGTCAGACACAGAAAGATAAACATGGTATGAATTCATTTATATGGGCTGAGGTTTTTTTTTCCAAAGAAACTTCTCAATGTAGCATGACCACAATGTGTGAAAGAAACAAAAAAAATTGATAAAAATTCATTAAAATGAAGTAGCCACAGTAGGTTTTCTACCCAGGGGACTGAGGGAAAGTTCTCTGGGCACGTCACGACAATTGCCCCTAAATTAACTGAAGTTCTTCTGGGACCTTGTCATGCCACACTTAGGACAGTGTACTTTACCCTCGATTGCATGATCCTAATTGATTAACCCCTACCTTCCTCGCTTATGTGAAATTAACAGCTAACACCATTTAGAATGGTATGCGCTACATGCGAAACTTTGTACCAAACACTTTACATACGTTATTTCACTTAATCCTCACAAACAACCCTCTGAGGTAAGTGCAATTTTCACCTCCATTTTACAGATGAGGAAACTGAGGAACAGAGACAGCAAGTCAGTGGTTTAAGGTCAGCCAGCTAGTAAGGGGCAGAGCTGAGATTCAGCCAGGCAAACTGCCTCCAACATCTTGTGTTCTTGGCCGGTTGTCCACCCAGGGTCCACAGACTGCAGCCCATGGGCCAAATCTAGCCCTTCACCTATTTTTTGTAAATAAAGTTTTATTGGAACCCAGCCACACCCATGTGTTTATTTATCGTCCATGGCTGCTTTCCCACTACAACAGCCAAGTTAAGCAGTTCCCGCAGAGACCGTATGCGGTGTTCTCAGCCTTCCACACGGCTGCTGGGCACCAATCACGTCACAGGGACATGTGTATAACTCGATTTTTGTCTCTTGGCCCCCCAAAATCAAAAATATTTACTATCTGGCCTCTTACCAGAAATATTTGCCAACCCCTCTCACACAGTCACTAGATGATAGACTCCATGAGGGCAGGAACTAAATCCTGTTTGGGTCACCATGGTGTCCCCAGACTCCAGGACCCCCTATCATGCCTCACACGTCACAGATGCTCAAGTGATGTTTGTTGAAAGAATCAGTGGACGCGTGAATGAGTCCTAGCTAACACATTAATTCGTGCTATGTGTCGATGTTTACCTGTGAGTAAGAAATGTCCCAGTCCTCGCAACGACCCCAGGAGCTACCTCCTCATACCCCATTTTACAGCCAAGAAGTTGCCCCGGATCCCATGCCACGGGACATATTGGACCTGGAATTCAGACCTAAGATTGTGATATGGGAAAGCCACACTCTTCTAAGCCCCTATCACCAGGCTTGGGTTTATTCACCATATAATGACCACTGGGCCTAAGTCCTGTGGTCTGAGCAGAAAGTGTCCAGGACTTCCAGAGGCCAGCAGCGAGCTCTGGAGCACTGCGGGATGAGTAATAGAGCCACACTTTGCCGTGAAAGCAACTCTGACAGGTGAAGCTCTTTGAAATATGAAGTGGGGTCTCATTCTCTCCCTGTGATCCAGCCCTCCTCACACCTTGGTCTGTCTCCCAGGGCCCGGAACTAAGCTCTTTCTGTCCTGAGGGGATGGAAAGAATTTGGGAAGACACATGATGTTCTAAGACGCAAGAGCAAGTTTCCTACGGCCCCAGACACTCCTGGCGGCCCTCGTCCCTTGATGGATTACTTTTAATTGCTCCCCATGGCTCCAGCAAACAGTCCAATGGCCTCAGCCGGCCTGAGACCCTGCCTGGTCTGGCTCCGGCCATTCCAGGCACTCGCCTCCTCTAGCACATTGTACACTCCACCAAACCGAGTCCTCTCCACTCCAGCACACACGCCAGGCTCTCCTGTCCCAGCGCCTGTGCACGTGCTGGGACCCTGCCTTCTTCTCTGACCCTCAGTCTAGGCGAACTGAACCTCACACCCAAACCTGATTTCAAATCCTGAGCTCTTGTGTCACAGCACACGGTCACCGCAGCTCACTTCCGTCTCTGCCTCCTTCTGCGCCTGCGTGCTCCCATTCATACCTGATATGCAGGTAACAGACTGAGAGAGAGTAAAACAATATAATATAATATAATAGGACATAATACAATATAATATGACATAATATAATATAATGTATATATTGTATTAATAATACTGTGTTGTCTTTAATATAGTTTGTAGAACACACATTAATATTTAACCATTATTGAGCATTTAACTCTGTATCAGGTTCTCGACAGAAATTACCTCTCTTAGCCTTTACAGTTTTGCCCTAAAATATGCATTCTCAGCACAGTGATATCACTCCCAGGCGGGCAAAAATTGATTCTTGGGGGTGAAGAATCTTAGCTCTTACAATGCTTTGTGGCCCTCCAAAGGGCCACAGTGCATGCACAGATATACTGTGTATCTGTGGCATTAAGATTCCACAGGGAGAGAGACAATTAGGGAGAAAACAATTTGAAAAGAGTTCCTCAAGGGGGCAATTTTTTTAAAAGATTGAGTAACGCTGCTCTAAAATCTAAGTGTTCTTGTTAACTCCGTGGTGCCGGCTCAGAGAGGTGAGCTCACTTGCCCAAAGTCACACAGCTAGTAATTTGGACAGCAAGAAATGAAGCTCAAGTCTGTCTAACGCCAAAGCCAAGCCCTCCATGACTTCTGAAGGCCGTCTCCGGACGCGAGGCTAGAGGTGGCCGTAGGCAGGTCCTTGTGGTCTCACCACTCAGCGTGTGGTCCTCAAATCCGGGCAGCAGCATCCCCTGGGAGCTGGTGAGAAACGCGGGGTCTCAGGCCCTGCCCCAGCCCTGCTGAGCCAGAACCGCAGCGCGCCGGCACCGTGCACGTCCGGCCAGTAAGGGAGCCGGGCTGCCCGAGGCCACAGGTGAGTGACCCTCCTCTCCCTGCAACAGCAGGGAGACAAAGACTCCTGCACTTGTTCCCACAACCTAGGCCCCCAGCCCCAATCAGAAACTCCCTTGTCAAACTAATTATGCTTCAGGGTGTTCTGTGACGTGCTGTATTCCCAGAAAAAGAAAGAAAAATGAAGTTCTCTTTCAGGTTTGCAGGGTAGATCATGTCAAATATTTACAGAGCAAATATCATTCTGGAGGCACGCCATTCTCTTCCTGCTGATTAGGGGGCTGTCAATCACGCCCCGAGGAGAGGGCTTGTCAGCCGTTCTCTCCATGGGAGCCACCTGTCACCGAGCTCTGCACACGCCTTGCCGGGTAGCAGCAGAGGGCTCCGAGGCAGGAGGGCCGCGTCAGACCCACCTCAACGGAATGAGACGCTCGAGGCTGGCTGGCCAGTGGGGACGCCGAGGGTGGCAGAGAGGCCTTTAGTGCGGAGAAGACTGGCGCTCTCTCGTAAACCAAGGTTTGCAAACCCGAGCACGCATCACAACCACCTGCAGGGCTTGACAAGACAGTGGTGGCTGGCCCTGGCCTGGGAGCCGGCAGGCCGGGGATGGGGCCTGGGAATGTCCGTGTCTCTGCAGCTCCCCGATGATGCTGCTGTTCACAAGACCCCTCTTTGAGAACCGGGTCTGAACCTTTCACTCCTAACTGGTCACCTCGCTTCTCCTCTCACCGCTTTACAGTCTTTCATGACAAAGCAGCCAGTATGATTCCTGCTCAAAACCCTCCAGTGGCCCCCATCTCGCTCAGAGAACAATCCCGAGACTTTACCATCGGCTACTACTTGAGCTGGCCCTCAGCTGACATCTCAACTCCTACCACACCCCACCTTTTCTCTTAACCACTCGGGGCTCCCTGCCCCTCCTCCTTCACGCCCAAGTCATCCACCACAGTGCCTTTGCACTGGCTGTTCCCTCTGCCCAAGCTGTGGCTTGTTCCCACACTTCAGTTATGTCTCTCCTTAAGTGCTACCTTATCAGTGATGCCTTCCTTCTCTATCCCTTTAACTCACTTTAAATTTTTCTTCATAGGACACATGACTACCTGATACGATGTTATATAGTTATTTGTCTATATCAGTGGTTTACAACTGGACAATGTTGCCCCCCAAGAGACATGGGGTAATGTCTGGAGACATTTTAGATTGTCAGGACTAGGGAGTGTCACTACTGGATCTGATGGGCAGAAGCCAAGTGTGCTGCTAGGCATCCTACAGTGCGTCGGAGAGCCCCAACGCAGAGAATGACCCAGCCTCGACTGTCAATAGCGCTGAGGTTGGGGAGCATGGCTTACATGTTGTCTCCATGTGGTTAGGGACAGTGTCTGCCGCATGGGAGAGGCTCAGGAAGAATTTGTTGGATGGATGGATGGATAAATCAACAAATGAATGAACAAACAAACAGTAGCTCAGTCTGAGAGCTCAGCAAAGATGCTACTCATCCCTCATCTCCTCGCCCTCAACTCCTATCCATCCTTCAGATCTCAGCTTATAAGCTTTCTTTGACTCCCTCTCCATACACACACACCCTCCAACAGACACACGCACACGCACACGCACAGTGAGGTTCTCCTGGATGCACCTCGACAGCACTCCTGCTTTCCCTAGCGGTGCTGATCCAGCAGGCGGTAATTTTTTGTTTGGTTGTCGGCCCCGTCCTGCCTGCCCCACTCAGCCATAAATTCCATGAGAGGAGGGCGGTGTCCGCCTGTTCACCAATTAATCCCCAAAGTGCCCAGCAGAGTAACCACTCCCTCCGCTTGTTGAATAAATGAAGATAATTTAGGGAAAAGGGCTGTGAAATATGGCAATAAATATATCTGTTGAACAAATGAATTTGTGGAAGGACTATTTATTGAAATATTAATTTCTCTTGTTCAGCCTGAAATATAGAAATAGACAGAAGATAGTTCCGCTGCCCCCATCCTCTGAAAGCAGCCTGGGCCTCAGCTTCTCTTTTCCCCAGGAGAGAATGCATAGGCCTTTGTTTCCAAGTCGAAGATGCATGCTAGAAGGGTCTTGACTGTCCAGAGAGGGGACCTCCAAGGCTTGGGGGAGGAGAGTAAGGCATCAGTGGCCCAGCCCTAGGGACGAAGGAATGGAGAGGGCAGGGGGCTGCTGCAGTGATCAGACACCTCCCCCAACCATCCCAGAGGGACTGACCATCTCATAGGGGCAACAGCATGGAGGCCTGTAGATTTCTCTAGCTGGGTGAAAGGTGCTGTGACCTGACAACTTTAGCAAAGGGACCCTGTGGTCAAGCTTGGAATGCTGCCACCTGGCTTCAAAAGAGTAAAGATACTTTGGACAGTAAGTATCTCAGTCTTGATCACAACGCAAGCAAGACCAGAGGCCCATTTCCCCAGTTTTCTAAAGCCTTGAAGCTTTGTTATCTCTAGGGAGGGGAAGAAACTCCCCCTACATAGAACAGAGTAGAAATATCCCAAACTATAGAGCAATAACCCCAACAGAAATATAATGCAAGCCACATATGCTTAAACTTAAATTTTCTGGTAGCCACATTAAAAAAAATAAATTAAGGGGCCAGCCCAGTGGCGTAGTGGTTAAATTCGCAGGCTCCATTTCAGCGACCCAGAGTTTGCAGGTTCAGATTCCCAGTGTGGACCAAGCACTGCTCGTCAAACCATGCTGTGGCAGCATCCCACATAAAATAGAGGAAGATTGGCACAGATGTCAGCTCAGTGACAATCTTCCTTGAGCAAAAAGAGGAAGATTGGCAATAGACGTTAGCTCAAGGCCAATCTTCCTCAAAATAAATAAATTAATTAATTAATTAAAAGAAACAAGTGAAATTAAATTTAATAGTATATTTCATTTAACCCAATATATCCAAAATATTATTTCAACATAGAATCAAAAATTATTGATAAATATTTTACATTCCTTTTTTTGGCATTCTAAATCTTCAAAATCTGGTGTGTATTTTACACTCACAGCACATCTCACTTCACACCAGCCACATTTTAAGTGCTCAGTAGCCACATGTGGCTGGTGACTTCCATATTAGACAGCTCAGTTCTATTGGATGGGAACTTATAATATACTTTGGGGTCTTTTTTTTTTTTTTTTTTTTGATGGTACAGCATCTATTTTCCCTTTCTCCTAATAATTTTGCCCACATTTCTCTTTGGGATTTAACTCTCTATACTACTTATCTATTGCTGGTTGTTGGGTCGAACCATGTCCCCCCCAAAAAGATATGTTGAAATCCTAACCCCGAGTACTTGTGAATGTGCCCTTATTTGGAAATAGGGTCTTTGCAGATGGAATCAGTGTAAGACAGGAGTGGGCCGTAATCCAATATGATTGGTACCCTTATCAAAAAGAGAAATGTGGACGCAGACACAGACACGCGTGCAGAAAGGGAAGGTGATGTGGAGAGACACAGGAAGATGGCCGTCTACAAGCCAGGGAATGCCTGCGGATACCAGACGCCGAGCAAGAGGCCACCATCAGGCACTTCTCTAGCACCTTCAGAGGAACCACGGACCTGCTGACATCTTGATTTTGGACTTCTGGCCTCCAGCACCATGAGAAAATAAATTTCTGTTGTTCCAAACCACCCAGATTGTGGTACTTTGTTATGGCGGCCCTTGGAAACTAATACAACATGAGAAATTGTCCCCAAATTTAGCAACTTACAGCAACAAACAAGTATGATCTCACAGTTCCTTTGGTCCAGAAATCCAGGCGTGGCTTAGCTGGGTGCCTCTGGCTCAAGGACTCTCACAGGCTGCCATCAAGGAGTCAGCTGGACCCGTGGTCTCATCTCAAGGTTCAACTGCGGCAGGATCCACTTCCAGGTAAAATCGGTGGGTGTGGGTAGGATTAGTTCCTCTTGGGCTGTTGGCCTGAGAGCCTCGGTTCCTCATTGGCTGTTGGCTGCAGGCCTCAGTCAGTTCATTGCCACATGGAATTCTCTTTAGAGTGGCTCACATATGACAGCTGTTTCATCACAGCAAGCAAACAAGAAAACAAAGGAGTGCAATAAGACAGAAGCCAGAGTCTTTTGTAACCTACTCATCAAAGTGATATCCCCTTGCTTTTACCTCCTTCTGTTCTTTAGAAGCAAGTTTTTAGGTCCAGCCGTACTCAAGGGGAGGGGATCACACCAAGGCATGAACACCAGGAAGTGGGAATCAATGGGGCCATCTCAAGGCTGCCTACCACACTCTCCCGCTGTGCCAAGGGGTGGGCAGTGTGCAGGCCTCTCACTCTTTCTCATCCAGGAGAGATTCAATTCACTCCTACTCCCTGGACCCCCAAAGCTGCCCTGTTCCCTGCCCTCCCCAAGACCAGTCCTTCAGCTGACAGTTTGTCAGCTACCTGTGCCATTTCAAAATTGAAGAGACAATTTTGTTTCTTGCATCCATCGAACTCTAACTATTAAGGGATAAGACAAATTCACCCAATTTAGAAAAGCAAAGAATTATAAACTTTGAATGCAAGTACTGTAAAGTAAATGCCTATCTCCTCAAATGGATGGACGGATGGATGGAGGGGATGGGTGGATGGATGGATGGATGGATGGACGGATGGATGGAGGGGATGGATGGATGGATGGATGGATAGAGGGGATGGGTGGATGGATGGATGGAGGGAGGGAGGGAGGGAAGGGATGGGTGAATGGATGGATGGATAGATGGATGGACGGATGGGATGGATGAGTGGATTTGAATCTCTATGTGACATGCCCACCAGTCCTAATCCCTTTCATCTGCCTCAGAACTTTTAATATGAAGGTCCTGATAACATCAAGCTTCCTATTTCGGTTACATTTCTTGGTTTTTATCTGCTTAAAGCAGAGTAGCAACAACAGCGGATAAGTATTTGTGAGTGTGTGTGTGTGTGCACGCACGTGTGTGTCCCAGGTCACATTTATTGGCTTTCTTGGGTATTCTGAAATTAACCAGGCCTGCTAAGGGACATTAGTAAACATTTGGTCATAAAGTATCTTCAGAGAATCATTTTCTGAGTTAACCACACCCGATAAAATCCCCTCGCATCACTGAAAGGCCTGTCTGGCTGTCAGGCAATGAGATCGTTTTATTGAAAAGACTCATGATGTAGTGAACAAAAGCTTAGGAAATAAACTCTAATCCCCAAAGGAACAGTCGATACAACTCTACTCACACTAAAATACTCAATTTATGGCCTATATTGAATCCTATGTCTGTAATTTACTGCCCTAACTACAAAGGCGTTTTTTTAATACAAACCCATTTCAATATATTTTGCTATTTTTCTTGCCTCTGTTAAAGCAGAAATAACAAAGTTTGCGGAAAGATTAGGAGACAAATGCAATCGAGTTTCCCAGGGATGCATGTTACAATCCCCTAGTTTTCATCAGACTCTAAGTGGGTGCCTAGCATTGTGTTACACAGGCATTCTTATTTTTAACTAGTTTCCCAGGTAGTTCTGTTATACACGAAGGACAACTCTTTGGAAAATAACAACGTGTTTATTCAATAAATATTTATAGGGTACCTAATATGTACAAGAATCATTCTGAGTGCTGGAGACACAACAGTAAACAAACTAGACAACAAAGTCCCTCTTTTTAAGGAGCTGTCATTCTAGAAGAGAGAGAGAAAATAAATAAGTAAAATATACACTATGGAGAATGCTCAGGAGTCAGAAAAGTCCTCATTAAGAAGATAATATCTGGGCAAAGATCTGAAGAAAGTGAAAAGAGGGAGCCATTCCTAGATCTGGAGGAAGAGCGACCATGAGGGGTTTGGAGCAGAGGAGTTGGCAATCTGGCTTACATTTTTAAAGGATCTTTCTGGCTACTGTATTTCGAATTGACTCTAAGAGTACCAGGGAAAAATGGACATTAGGTAGATGGCAAGTGCTAGGAACCCAGTGAGAGGCGATGGGAGTGGACCAGGGTGCTAACTGAGGATGTGGGAAGACATGGTTGAATTTTGGATACATTTTAAAGTTAAAACAACGGGAATTGCTCTTACGTTAGTTTTGGGTTGTGAAATTAAGACAGGCTTTAAGGATGTCTTCGAGGTTTTAGCCCAAGGAACAAGAATCATCACATTGTTATTTTCTGAATAGAGAAGACAGAGGGAAAATTACGTTTACAGAATAAAAATTAGGAGTTCAGATTTTGACATGTCCTGTTTGAGATGCTGTATTACTTGTTGATTGCTGCATAATGAATTTCCCCAAAACTTCATATCTTAAAACAACAAATATTTATTATCTCACGGATTCTGCGAGTCAGGAATTCAGGAGGAGCTTAGCTGGGTGGTTCGGGCTCAGGGTCTCTCGTGAGGTGGCAGTCAAGATATTGGCTGGGGCTATGCTCATCTGAAGACTTGACTGGGGCTGAAGGATCCCCTTTCAGGATGGTGCCCTCATATGGCAGTTGGAAAAAGGCCTCAGTTTCTCGCTGACTATTGGCAGGAGGCTTAAGTTCCTCACCACAAGGGTCTCTCCATAGGACTTCAGTGTCCTCACACCATGGAATCTGGCTTTCCATAAGGTGAGTGATCCAAGAGAGCAAGGCAGAAGTCACAATGCTTTTTATGACCTAGTCTTCGAAATCATATGCTGCCATTTCCATAATATTCTGTTAGAAGCTACCATTAATTCAACTCACACTCAAGGAAAGGGAAATTAAGGTCCACTCCTTGAAGACATTATGTCAAAGAATTCGTGAACATTTTTTTTTTTTAAAGAGTGTTTCTTTTTTTTTTTTTTTCCCCCAAAGCCCCTCAGCACATAGTTGTACATTCTTCGTTGTGGGTCCTTCTAGTTGTGGCATGTGGGATGCTGCCCCAGCGTGGTTTGATGAGCAGTGCCATATCCGCGCCCAGGATTCGAACTGACGAAACACTGGTCCGCCTGCAGCGGAGCGCGAGAACTTAACCACTCGGCCACGGGGCCAGCCCCTCGTGAACATTTTTTTAAACCATCACAGATGCTAGTAGACACTCAAGTGGAAATATTATACATGGAGTTGATTACAGAAATCTGGAGCTTGGTAGAGAGGTCTGGAGTGGAGATACAGCCTGGGAGTTGATGGTATATGGTTATTTTCATTATCATTATTATATTCTTATCCCACAGCAGTGCTGAGCACAAGCTTTGGTCTTAGATCTGAGTTCAAATTCCAAATCAGGCACTTACTAGCTGTTTGACCTTGATCAACATATGTAAACTTCTTGCGCCTCACTCTCCTTTATAAAATAGGGATAATAATATCTACCCAGTCTTATCCGCACGGAGCTCTGGTCCACCCAGAAACCCGAAAGTGAGGGAGGCTGGTTTCCCAAAGAAAATACAAATTGTGGCACCAGGATAAAGAGGAAGGACGCTAGACTAACAAAACCAACAAAATCCCCTACAGTTGTTTTAAGTATTTTAATATTTTAAGAGTAATGGCAACAGATCCCTATAAAATATGTTTGCATGTTGGTATGTAAAACCCCTCTCTGTCTGGCCTAAGAAATGGTCAGCAAAGTCCTCGGTACCTATTGATGATTGGTCTGAGCGGGTTTTTGTAGTTTTAAATGGAGGAGAGACAGAGTTTCAGGGAGGCAGGGAGGAGAAAGTGGCAGCAGGCTCAGAAACCAGAATCCGAGAGAGAGAACTCCCTAATCCCCACAGGAACTAGCAGAAAGCTTTGGGAAAGCTTTGGAATTGCACAGGCTTAGGGAATGGCGACATCAAGGCATTTTTACCTAGATAGCAAGGGGCAGGCAGTTCTCAAGCTGTTGTCCGAGCTATAATTATAATATGGACCGCACTTTTCAAACTCTCTCACCACACCCAACACAGAATAGGAAAACTCCCCTGAGTTACAACCCCCAAACTTCCAAAATGGAGAATTTGGATCCGATGGGTTGGAAATGGAGAAGAGAAATGAGGATGATGACGGACTGCAAGAAAACAAAGAAGCTCGTGGGATGTGAAACGGATGAATTCCAGTTTGAGAACCATTTAAGATCACTAAATTTGTAGACACAGCTATTCTGAAGGAGATGTATTCATTTTTTATAATGATTTTATAAATAACAGAGCATTTTAAATGAAATATTTCAGATTTATAAAAAGATATTTGAGAATAATAAAGCAAACACCTATGATCGTGCCACCCGACTAAAAAAAGAAAAAATTTGATTTCACTAACAAACCCTGTAGAATGGCTTGAGCCTTAAACCTGGGGCATGCATGGCTGTGATCAACATAAAAACTGAAAACGAGTTATTAAAAAATAAAACTAACAGCAGACAGAGCAATAGAAAGACCCTTAACAATTAAATTACCGCGGCAGTGTCCTATGTGCTCACAGCGGACTACGTTTTAAGCAGCCATTTTCTTTCATGAATAAATAATTACATCCAACATTTTCTTCTGTAGACCCTGTGAACCTTTCCCCTCTCTGGTCACGTTTCCCTCCTTCTCCCTCAAGACAACCATAATCTTGAATTTGATGTTTTTCATTCCCATGCGTATCTTCATATTTTGTATAGTTTTATCCTTATATAATATATAGGGTTGTTTTATTGGGTTTTTTTGTCCCTTTGGTGAGGAAGATTCACCCCGAGCTAACGTCCAATGCCAATCTTCCTCTACTCTATGTGGGGGACGCCTCCACAGCATGGCTGATGAGTGTACGCACCTGGGATCCAAACCTGTGAACCTGTGAACCCAGGCCGCCGAAGCAGAGTGTGCAGAACTTTAACCACTCGGCCACCGGGCAGCCCTGTGTGTTTTTAAACTTCATACCAGTGGTATCTTTCTGCACTTATCCTTCTACCCGTGTTTTTCTCAGTCTTGGTTTCTGAAGTGTATCCATGCTGGAGCACAGCTCCAGCTCCTGCTTTTCTGCTGCAGCAAAACGTCTCATTCCACCAGCACAGCACAATTTATTTGTTTGATCTCCTAATGTTGAACCTTTTGTTTGTTTCCAATGTTTGGCAATACGGACATTCTCCCAGTTGACTCCTTGTCCACATCTGTAAGTTTTTCTAGGTGTTCACCCAGGAGGAAAATTACTGAGTCATGGAGTGTACCCACGAAAATCCCCTTTGCTCCCATTCCTAACAACTCTTGCTAAGAAAATGAAAATGAAAATTTTTGCCTGAGTTTTTTCCATACGTGGAACAAGATCTCATCAAGTTTCTTAGCAGAGAGGCCTAATCCCCACCGTCTCCCCAAACTCATTCATCCTCTCCCCCAGTGAGTAATGCCATTCCTTCCCTAATACCATTGACTCATTGTTTTTTCTAGAAAATATGAGCATTCATATTTCTTCTCAGTCTTCCTCCTCCTTGATTCCTCTGCAGTGTTTGACCCTGTTGACTTGGGGTCCAGTAGAAATTAAAACTCAGCAATTGAAGACACATTTCCTTACTCATAGCAGCCTACATTTCAGACCAAAATTGTCCAAGAGAAATAAGACGTGAACCACATGTGTACTTTTAAATTTCTAGTAGCCACATTTAAAAATACAAGAAGAACCAGATGCAATTAGTTTTAATAGTTTGTTTAATCCAGTATATCCAAACAATTATCATTTCAACGTGCAATAAATATAAAAATTATGAAATGTATTTTACAGGGTTTTGTTTTTTTTTTTTTGGATAAGCCTTCAAAATCCAGTGTGTATTTTGTACTTACAGCACATCTCATTTGGGGTCAGCCATATTTCAAATGCTCAATAGCCATAGGTAGCTAGCGACTACCACAGGAGGACACAGCCATCCAGACTTTGTTTCTCAAAATGTGGTTCTGGAAGCAACAGCATCAACATTGCCTAGAAACTTGTAAGAAATCCAGAGTCTCAGGCCGTCCTCTAGAGCTTCTGAATTCAAATCTGAATTTTAACAAGATCCCAGGTGATTTGTGCGCACATCAGAGTCTAGAAAGCGTCTGGCATGCCTTAGAGATCTGAAGCTCTAGGACCCCCCCGGTGGCATCCTGGTTCATTCTCTCATCCATTCGTCAAACATTTGTGGAGCCCCCACCTTGTGCCAAGCATCAGGCTGAATCATGAGGGTGAACTGCAGAATGGTCCATATATGGTTCATGCCCTCAGGAAGATACTGTCTGTTATAGAAAAACCCAACCCAAACTGGTTTAAGAGAAAATGCAAATTACGGGGTTATGATTTTAAAATGGGATCTGGAATTCGCTGGCTATTCTTGAGGAAGTTTCATCTCTGTTCCTTCAGTTCTAAAAGTAAGAAAATTGTTGTGTTGGGCACCATTGCTTATCTATCCAGCATCACTGCCCCTTTCTTCTCCACTAGCAGAGCTCTGATTTTGTTTCAGGTTCCCTTCTCTTGTACATGGCCCAGGCGACCCAGGGAAGACTGAGATTAGTCCCAGCTGTTTAGTGCATGACACTTCCCTGGCCATTGTTCCAACCATGTCACATGCTCATCCTGGAACCAGTGACTGTGGCCAGAGGGATATAAGGTTCCAATTGCTGAGCCCTGGGTCCCCTGGCCATTCCTGGATTCAGGGGTAGAGTGAATTCCACCCAATGCCCATGGAGGTAGATGCGGGAGGCATTCCCTCAGAAGGAAATTATGGAGGGATTGTTCCGAAAAGGAGGAATAGGAGCCTGACAATCGAAACCCACCTTCTAATGTACAACTCTTTCGTGTCAGCAAGGAACAGAAAGACCCTACAGAGGAAAATTTCTTGAGAACCTACTGTGTACCAGGCACCCCGCTTCATGTACGTTACCACCAGGTGTCCCCGTGTCATCGAAACCCACCTTCTAATGTACAACTCTTTCGTGTCAGCAAGGAACAGAAAGACCCTACAGAGGAAAATTTCTTGAGAACCTACCGTGTACCAGGCACCCCGCTTCATGTACGTTACCACCAGGTGTCCCCGTGTCATGAAAGGTAAACGATTTTATCTTCAATTAACAGAACAGGAAACTGAGTCTATGAGAGGTGAGCTGGCTCCCTTAAAATCGCACCTGTAGCAATCAAGAGGCCTGGATACAACCTAACGTGGAGCGCCCCCAAGCCTGTGCGACGATTTCTGAACAAGATGTGGTTTCCTTCTCTCTCCTTTCCATCCTCCCCTGCCCTTGCTGTCTTGGGCTCCACGCGGAGGAAAAACCATGAAGGGATCAGGCAAGACCCAACATGGGGTAGCCTCTGTTCTCACACTCTCCTCACCTGTAGAATGAAGACCAACAGGTGCCCAGCTTCATTGAAAGATAGAATATTCAGCAAGTGTCTCTTTAGGGAACCAGTCTTCCATGTCTCTTGCACATCCTTGTCAAATCACCCCACCCTACTTCCTTCTAGAAAATTCTATAAACTAACAGTGAAGAACATGAGCCCTGGGCCTAACTGACAGTTTCAGTTCCTAGCTCTGCCAAATTATTAGAGATGTGATCTCAGGAAAGTTACTCAACCTCTCAGTTCTTCAGCTTCCTCATCTATCAAATGGGTCATATCCTAGTGCCTTTGTCATAAGGCTGGGAGGATAAAACGGGAGCATCGGCCACATGGTAGATGCCATGAAGTTAGTTATTATGGCTCTCGCCCTTTGAAGAGCATTCCACTGAAGGGTAAGATTTAACTTCAGCTAGCTTCTGCACTAAAGAATCTGAGGATGGAGGAGCAGCTTTAATTGGTGAGCCTGACATATTCAGTAGCATTTGCCCCTCTACAACTGCTAAACTGGATGCACTTGGAGTA
Source organism: Equus asinus (assembly GCF_041296235.1). Classification (NCBI taxonomy): domain Eukaryota; kingdom Metazoa; phylum Chordata; class Mammalia; order Perissodactyla; family Equidae; genus Equus; species Equus asinus. The sequence continues at coordinate 42,146,591 of NC_091804.1, forward strand.
ATAATAATAATACAAATCGTTGCCAATAATCGAGAACTTAATATGTTCCAGACATTGCTAAGAGCGCCTTCCATGCAATCTCATGGAAGCCTCATTGCAGCTTTGAGAGGCGGTGCCATTATGGTGCCCATTAAAGAGAAGTCAACTGAGGTCACGTGATCTAACAACTTCTTTAGAGGTAGATGGCAGAACCAGGACCTCAGTTCTCCCTGTCCCCAAAGAACATGTTCTAATTCATCAAACTGGGTAGCAGTGCTACGTAAACTAGTGAGATGCTCAGCTAGCAGATTGGAAAGAATTTAGAAAACCAGGAATATTCAACTTTGGCAAGAGTCTGGAGAAGGTGGTATTCTCAGACTCTGCTGGTGGGCATGTAAATTTTTACATCTATGTTGGAAGTGAATTTAGCAATCAGAATTCAAATTGTGTGTGCACATTCCCAACAACTCAGCGCTTCCACTTCTCGGTACCTACTCTCACGGGCGCACAAGCGGGCCAAGCAAGGCTGTTTGCAGCAGTACTGTGTGCAAGAGTGGGAACCCGGAAACAACCGCCAGATGCATTAGTGGGAGAACGCCTACGCGTGCTACGGCTGCGGCCACTGGCCGGCTTCAGCGAGGCTGTTTTTAAGCAGGGGATAAGTCCAGGAATACTGACATGAATCAATCTCCTACATATAATGTTAAAAGTGAAAAATAAGCAAATTATAGAAAAAATGTGAAGAGAATGAAGCTATCTGCGTTTTTAAAAACCCTACACATCTATGGGAGGCATGGGAAACATCGTGAAAGATTCATATCAAACTGAGAGCAGGGATTAGCTCTGCGGAGGGGGCCCAAAGGGGAGGGCAGCAGATGTCAGGGTGACGTGTTTTCCTGCATTATTGGAATAGCTTGCAAGACTCTGTTCGTGTTTTCTTGGGAAGATTTTGCAGAGTAGTGGCACGAAATAAGGCTGGGTACAAAGGAAGACCACTGGGCAGCGATTCATAATCTTCCTGCCAACTCATCTCACTGAAAAAGTGCACATTTTACACGTCTACACAAAACTGCATCTGGGGGATTCGAGATTGCTGGGTAACTGTGGGTGAAGCCGGGCGACCCTGGGCTAAGACACCACGGTGGGGAGAAGGAGCGTGGGGGAGTAACGGCGCCACAAGTTCTCTGCTGCTCCCCCATGGATTGGACTGAGCTTAGTGATTTGCTTGCCTAATGGAAGGCAACAGAAGTGGTGTTCTGGGACTTTCGAGGCTAGTCATAAAAAGCCTTGCTTGCAGCTCTGCCCAGTCTCCTTGGGACTTGATTTGGGGGAATCCAGCTTCCACGTGAGGACTCTGACCCGTTGATATCGCCAGGCTGCAGAGGCCATGTGTAGGAGACAGTCCCAGCTGAGCCCAGCTGTGCAGCCATCCTTGCCAAGGCACCAGACATCGAGTGAAGCCACCTTGTACCTTCCAGACCAGCCCGTCCGCCAGTCTTCAAGTGATCTCAATCAGCACCGGTAGGAGCAGAAAAACTGCCCAAGTGAGCCCTGCCCAACCCAGACCCACAAAATCAAGAGATATATACACTGGTTGTGGTTTTCAGCCACGAAGTTTGGAGGTATTTTGTTACTTGGCAATAAATGGAACAGAAACGGGGTGCACTCTTATGATCTGGGGTGAAGGTGGAGACCCCACTCATCCAGGGACTCTGGGAAAGGTCCTCTCTTGAGATCTGATATCTTGGGTGTGCCCTAACCTTCCTTTGGGAAAACTACCTACCTTCCTTCCTTCCTTTCCCAAACATTAATTGAGCATCTGCTAAATAAGTACAAAGCATGGGCCAGACTCTGGGGAAACACAGATGGGTTAGATATGGTCCTTCTTCTCCGGGAATTCAGTCTGTGATGGAAAGACATGCAAATAAATAATTACAATATATTTTAAAATGATAGATATAGTAGCCACAAATGTTTTGTAATGATAATAAAATCCTTTGCATTAATTGGCTTTATATGGATGAACTCATTTAATCCTCACAATGATCCCCTGAGGTAGGTCCCATTATTATTTCCGTTCATCAGAGGAGGAAACTGAGGCACACAGACGTTAAGAGATGGGTCAAAATCACATGAATGAGAAGTAATAGTCAGAATTTGAACCCAAGCTGCCTGGTTCCAAAGCCACTGGAGCTGTTAAGGGAAAGAGCAGACTGTGGGGCCCCGAGAGAAGCAGGGGGACCGTGAGGGGGTGATGGTGACAGCTCAGTCCAGGTCAAGGTGTTCCGCACTAACTAGACTGAAGGGCTGGAGGTGGTAAGAAGTGACCAGGTTCCAGATGTATGTGGAAGGTCGACTTGACAGAGTTGATGACAGTTGCATTTGGGGAAAGAAAGGGTAGAGGTCAAAGATGGAGCAACATTGGGTGGAAAAATCCAGAGTTCAGTTTGGAGTGTATAAATTTGGTGATAGACATTGGGAATCCACACAGGCATTCCAGTGGCCGGTAGTAACTGAGCATGCTTTATTAAAAGAGGAGATTTCACCCTTTAAACAATAACCTGCCCAGGGGCCAGCCCCACGGCCTAGTGGTTAAGCTCAGCACACTCCGCTTCGGTGGCCCAGGTTTGCGAGTTCAGATTCTGGGCGCAGACCTGCACACCACTCATGAAGCCACGCTGCGGTGGCGTCCCACATACAAAATAGCAGAAGATTGGCACAGATGTTAGCCCAGAGACGATCTTCCTTAAGCAAGAAAAGAGAAAGATTGGCAACAGATGTTAGCTCAGGGCTAATCTTCCTCTACAAAAAAGAAAAGAATAACCTGCTCAAATTTAAAGGGACAGAAAGTCAGATAGTGGTTGCCAGGGGCTGGGGGCAGGGGGAATGCGAGTTAGTGTTTAATGAGTGTGGAGTTTCAGTTTGGGAAGATGAAAAGTTCTGGAGATGGAGAGTGGTGATGGTTGCAGAACAATGTGAATGGACTTAATGTCACAGAATTGCACACTAAAAATGGGTAAAACGGTAAATTTTATATGCATTTTCCCACAATAAAAAAATAACCTGGATTTTGGGGCCCTCTTGAAAAGTTGGAAGATCTGGCAAGACTACAACGCTCCTCCAGGCCCCCATGGCCCACCTGGGTTTTTGTCTCCTCAGAAGGCCCAGCCCAGCTCTCCAGAGAACATCCCTCCTTCTGGATGATTCTCTCTGCTTCCTCCAGTCCCCGAGGCCCAGGCAGGGTGAGTGTGAGGAGGGCCAGGTCCTGGAGGCAGAGAAGGACAGCGGGCTGGGACCTCACGCAGCCGCCCGTCTCTAATCACCATGATTGTTGTTGCCTGGTGATTAGCCGGCTCTGCGGCCAGCATCCAACAGTCACTTATCAGACCCCGGACCTCCTTCCTCAGCGGGAGAGCGTGGCCCTCGCCCTGCGTCTGGGTGAACAGAGGCCACCCAAGTCACCCCGTCAGTGCGCGGGCCAGGGTTCCGGCCTGCTCACACCTCTGACGTGTGAAAGGAAGAGCAAAGCCAGGCCAGCGATCACCACGAGGGGACTCACTGCCTGTCACCGCAGCGTGTGTGTGTGTGTGTGTGTCTGTGTGTATGTGTCTGTGTGTGTGTGTGTGTCTGTGTGTGTGTGTGTGTCTGTGTGTCTGTGTATGTGTCTGTGTGTGTCTCTCTGTGTGTGTGTCTGTGTGTCTGTGTGTGTGTGTCTGTGTGTGTGTCTGTGTGTGTGTGTCTGTGTCTGTCTGTGTGTGTGTCTGTGTGTGTGTCTGTGTGTGTCTGTGTGTGTCTGTGTGTGCCTGTGTGTGTGTCTCTGTGTGTGTGTCTCTGTGTGTGTGTCTGTGTGTGTCTGTGTGTGTCTGTGTGTGTGTCTCTGTGTGTGTGTCTGTGTGTGTGTGTCTATGTCTGTCTGTGTGTGTGTCTGTGTGTGTGTGTCTCTATGTCTGTGTGTGTGTGTCATGTGTGTCTGTGTGTGTGTGTCTGTTTGTGTGTCTGTGTATGTGTCTTGTGTGTCTGGTGTGTGTCTCTGTGTGTGTGTGTGTCTGTGTGTGTCTGTGTGTGTCTGTGTGTGCCTGTGTGTGTGTCTCTGTGTGTGTGTCTGTGTGTGTGTGTGTCTGTGTGTCTGTGTGTGTGTCTGTGTGTGTGTCTCTGTGTGTGTGTCTGTGTGTCTGTGTGTGTGTGTCTGTGTGTGTGTGTCTGTGTCTGTCTGTGTGTGTGTCTGTGTGTGTGTGTCTGTGTGTGCCTGTGTGTGTGTCTCTGTGTGTGTGTCTCTGTGTGTGTGTCTGTGTGTGTCTGTGTGTGCCTGTGTGTGTGTCTCTGTGTGTGTGTCTGTGTGTGTCTGTGTGTGTGTCTGTGTGTGTGTCTCTGTGTGTGTGTCTCTGTGTGTGTGTCTGTGTGTGTGTCTGTGTGTGTCTGTGTGTGTGTCTGTGTGTGTGTCTCTGTGTGTGTGTCTGTGTGTGTGTGTCTATGTCTGTCTGTGTGTGTGTCTGTGTGTGTGTCGTGTGTGTCTGTGTGTGTGTGTCTGTTTGTGTGTCTGTGTATGTGTCTTGTGTGTCTGGTGTGTGTCTCTGTGTGTGTCTGTGTGTGTGTCTGTGTGTGTGTGTGTCTGTGTGTGTGTCTGTGTGTGCCTGTGTGTGTGTCTCTGTGTGTGTGTCTGTGTGTGTCTGTGTGTGTGTCTGTGTGTGTGTCTCTGTGTGTGTGTCTCTGTGTGTGTGTCTGTGTGTGTGTCTGTGTGTGTCTGTGTGTGTGTCTGTGTGTGTGTCTCTGTGTGTGTGTCTGTGTGTGTGTGTCTATGTCTGTCTGTGTGTGTGTCTGTGTGTGTGTCTCTATGTCTGTGTGTGTGTGTCGTGTGTGTCTGTGTGTGTGTGTCTGTTTGTGTGTCTGTGTATGTGTCTTGTGTGTCTGGTGTGTGTCTCTGTGTGTGTCTGTGTGTGTGTGTCTGTGTGTGTGTGTGTCTGTGTGTTTGTGTGTGTCTGTGTGTGTGTGTCTGTGTGTTTGTGTGTGTGTGTGTCTGTGTGTGTTTGTCTGTGTGTGTCTGTATTAAAGATGCTTAGAACACAGACAGAGCCGGGTGCAGCCTTGTGTGGTTGTCCCACAGACAGTCCCCGCAGCCCCGGGTCTCCAACTGGGGAGGAAGAAAGAGCAGCTTGGCTTTGCTTTCTTCTTCATCGTCTCTGGGAGGCCCTCTGTCTTGGTTTCCTGCGACTGCTGGAACAAATGACCACAAACTGAGTGGCTTGAAATGATGGAACTTTCTTCTCTCACAGCTCTGGAGGCTGCAAGTCTGACGGTGAGGTGCCAGCTGCCTCCGGGTCTCTGGGGAGGACCCTTCCTTCTTCCTCCAGCTGCTGGGAGCTCCAGGCATCCCTGGCTCGTGGTCGCATCACTCCAGTCTCTGCCCCCGTCCTCACATGGCCTTCTTCCCTGCGTCTCTGTGTGTCTCCTTCCCATCTCAGTGGCTCAGGGCCCACCCTAATCCAGGACGCCCTCATCTTGAGGTCCTTCCCATAATGACATCTCCCAAGACTCTCATTCCACATAAGGTCACAATCTGAGGTGCCAGGTGGACTTATCTTTTTGGAGGGACACACTCAACGCGCTACATCCTCTAATTTCAGACTCTGACCCTCCAGGCCACTGGGCCTAGAATCCACCACCTCCTGCTCCTCCCAGAGTTTGCAGCCCCGAGGGCTTCAGCACAGAGGTCGGGCAAGGGTGGGAGAATCTGGTCCTCAGCCCCTAGTTGACCCAGGAAAACACCAGGGCTGCTCTTGTCCTCGTCTGCATAGGACCTCCAGGGCCCCCATGCAACAACAGGCCATGGTTACTGGACTATCACATTGCACACCTTCAGGGGGGTGCTATTCCCCAAAGACCATGAAGTGCACAGCTGCAGAGCCCCTCTGGGTAGGTATCTCTCAGGGCTGCATCTGAGGGCAGGTAACTTCAGTTCAAATCCCCACTCGGGCACTTTCTAGCTGTGTAACTTTAGCTAGCTTACTTAACCTCTCTGTGCACAGTTTCCTCATCTAAAAAACAGGGATGTTAGTACTACTTGCCTCAAAGGACTGTTGTACGGATTGAATGAATGGATGTGTGCCTGGCATGCAGCAAGTGCTGTGTGTCTATCACCATCACCATCGTCAGCATCATCATCATTGTTATTATCTGAGCTGCATGGACCAGAACATATAAACTGGAGCTTGCAAAGGTGTTTTATCTGTCCTACATGTATCTTTTAAATTTTGAACCAGTATTTTCTATAAAGTGAGATTTCACATAAAAATACAGGTTTCTGGCTTCTTTAAAAGAAATCTGAAGATTTGGCACCATTGGACTTGCATTTCCACCTGCCCCCCATCAGCTGTAGCTAAGCAGCCACTGCTCCCTTTAAACGGGTGAAGGTCTCCAGGTCCCGCCCCGATTCACAGGCTTGCAGATCCACTCACCCAACTCAGCCTCCTTGTGGTTCCCTGGCCCTGATGGCACTGGACGTCGCCATCTCTGCTCTAGTCCAATCCCTTCATTTCCCGGCTGAGGAAACTGATGCCCAGATAGGTTGTGTGGCTCACCCAAAGTCACACAGCAAGCTGCGATGGAACTGGGCCTGGACCCCAGGCCTCTTGGCTTCCAGCTTCCTTGTTGTCACTAAGATATTTTTAAATGTGCGATGACCCTGCTTGATGCCTCAGGATGATAGAAATAAAAAAAAAGTTGTCGCTTTCTCTTCCTGTTTCACTTTCAAGCTGGCCATTTCCAAATGATGAAAGTTGGTCCAAAGCAGAGGTTCTTGACCTTTTTTGTGCCAGAGGCCCCTTGGGCAGTCTGGTGAAGCTCACAGACCTCTGCTCAGAAGACTGTTTAAAACCACGTAGGAGCTGGCCCCATGGCCAAGTTGTTAAGTCTGCACGCTCCGCTTCAGTGGCCTGGGGTTTGTGGGTCCAAATGCCGGGCGAGGACCCACACGCTGCTCAGGAAGCCATGCTGTGGCAGCGTCCCACATAGAAGAACCAGAAGGACTTACAACTGGGATATACAACTATGTCCTGGGGCTTTGGGGAGAAAAAAAAAAGAGGAAGATTGGCAACAGATGTCAGCTCAGGGCCAATCTTCCTCACCAAAAAGCTCACCTTTAAAAAAAAAACTCCATTTAAAATAAAATCCACAAGATTACAAGCAAAATCAATTATTTTTAAATAAAGTTATTTAAAAATTTATAAAAATAAATTTGAGATATTATAACACATGTGCTTCTTTATGAATGCATTAAGTGAGAAGGTCCAGAGCAGAGTTTAATAGCTGTCATAATTCCAAAGCACAGATGAGTGAATGAGATTTCCAGGTATCCGTGACTGCTGGAATATGACAGGAGAATGTCCGTGGCTTCTAGTGGTGGAAAAGTCACAGGTGTCTCTGCCACTATGTGGTGTCATAATCAAGGAGATGCTAAATGAGTTAGAACTTGGTGGAGGGAAATGGTTGTCATTCCTCTCCTCTGCAAGTTCATAGACCTGCTGATTCTGTCCTGAAACACCCGGACCAAGAGTCCCTGTTTGGGGGAAGCGGACGAGGAGATGACAATACGTGTGCTGAAGCGCTCGGATGGGAGCATCACACTCAGAGGGCACGGCAGTGGGTTTAAGCGCGTCTGCAAGTTGTGACGCTGCTCTCCTCAGGAGAGAGAAGGTGACGACAAGCCACAAGAGAGGAAAAGAAGAAATATGAGCTGGGAAATGCAAGGCAGTTTGGGGGAAACTCTCAGAAAGGAGATAAATAATCAAGGGAGGAGGAGCATCTGATTAAAAACTAGAAGAACCATCTGGAAAAGCAAGAGTCAACCTCTGAAGCTTTTCCATCCTGATGAGTAACAAAAAATTTAAATAATAATAGTTTGCTTTTACTGAGTGTTTACTATGTACCAGGCATCTCTCACCTGGAATAAATTAACTCATGAAATCCTCCCAACCATGTGAAGTTGGTACCATCAATATCCGCATCTCACAGATGAGGAGACAGAGGCTCAGAGAGGTTAAGACACACAAACAAGGCAACACAGCCCGGAATGGGCAGTGTTGGAATTCAAATCCAGCATCCAGAGTCACTGCGCCACAGTTGGGGTCAAGGCAGAGTCATGGACCTGCTTATCACCCACTTCCCAAATCTCTCCCGTACATTTCGTCTCTGCTCTTTCAACAACCTAATACTAAGAACCTACCAGCCTTGATTTAGGCCCTAGGGCCACAAAGATGAGTGAAACCTAATCCTGTGAGATGCCTAAAAATCCATCCAAATCATTCTTGTATTTAGCTTAATGTTTTGATTTCTGCTAGCAAATCTTTAGGATGCCTCAAGTCGTTATCAAGTATTAAAACCTCTGCATGAATGAGCATCTTGGTGGAGATGTGAGCTGTCCTCCAAAGATTCTGCTGTCTCTTTATAGAACCGAGATGCTGCAAAGTTAAGCTGTCTTCTCTTTAAAAAGGAAAACTCAGGGGCCGCCCCATGGCCGAGTGGTTAAGTGCGCGTGCTCCACTGTGGCGACCCGGGGTTTCACTGATTCCGATCCTGGGCGCCAACATGGCACCGCTCATCAGGCCATGCTGAGGCAGCGTCCCACATGCCACAACTAGAAGGACCCACAACTAAGATATACGACTATGTACTGGGGGGATTTGGGGAGAAGAAGAAAAAAAGAAAGATAGAAAACTCAACCCTTTGCGGCAGGAGGAGCTTGCAAGCCCGAACCGGACTCAGAGCTCAGCTGTTGGCTGAGCTGACTAGTGGTCCAGCGACCTCCGGAGAAGTCTCTTTGCACATGTTGATGGGCCTGAAAGCCTTCGATGTGTGGAAGGCAGAGGCTGTGGTGTTTTGAGGTGGGGCTCCGTGTGTGTGCACCTGTGTGTCTGTTGAATGCATTGGTGTGCGTGGAAGAATGCCCGAGGAAGGGAGGTGGAAGGGAGGAGGGCGTCACAGCTCTCATCCTTGGCACCAGCTTTGAAAGAGCTGATTCCTGAGAAACCTTCAGGAGACTCGAAGCATAAGCGGTGGCTTGGGTAGAGCTAAGACTAGAAAGAAACAAGCGAGGCACTCAATTTGGTCACAAAATCTAAGGATTACCAAAAAAACTCAGCAAATGAGGTAAATGATAGTTTAGTGCAATATCTTTTAAAAATCAAAATTAATGCCAAAAAAACTCATGATGAACAAAATACCAAAATTTTAAATAAAGATAGGATCAGGGGCTCAGAGACAACACGTGGCAATGAGCTGGGGAGAGAAGCGTTCTTGAAGTTTCTGTGGGAAACCTGCATCCCTCTGGCCCCGGGATGGGCAGCCATTGGAACGTTCAGGGGCAGGACCCGCCATGGACACCGCATCTTCATGAGCATCCGTTGTAACAAGGCAGGGGTCAAATGCCATGATGGGAGGACATGTCAGCTTTGCTCCCGAGCCCCAGTGAGAACCATGCGGGGACCTCCCCCTCAGGAGGCTTTTGGGAGGCAGGGAGGTACCCTCCCTAATTATGAGCTGGAGCCACTGTAACTTGAGCATCAGAGAGAAACTGAAGCCTAGAGGTGCTTATTTGTTCTTTCAACAAAGATGGACGCCCGGCATGCACCGGGCACCTGGAACACTGAACACTCAGTGCTTCTCCTCCTGCAGTTTCCGGTCCAGAGTGGGCAACTGTGCAGACTGTGACGGGGCCCGCATGCAGGAGCAGAGAAAGGGGCCGGGTCAGACCACAGGCTTGAAGACGAGTAAGTTCTAGAGACCTACTGTACAGCATGGCGATTATAGTTAATCATGCTGTAATAATAATAAATAATAATAAATACACTTGAAAGTTGCTGAGAGAATAGATCTTACATGTTCTAACACCAAAAAAGAAACGGTAATTATGTGACTTGGTGGAAGTGTTAGCCAACACTATCATGGTAATCATTTTGCAATATACAAGTGTATCAAATCAACACACGGCACACCTTAAACTTACACAATGTTGTATGTCAATTATATCTCAATTAAAGCTGGAAAAAAATAATAAAGGAAGGTAAAGAGAAAAAAAAGCCCCTCGGCCTGTTTCCGAGGATTCCCTGAGCTGTGGCGACGTCAGCACCCTCTGCACATCCTTCCTCCTGCTCTCTCCATTGCCTTCTTCCTCTCTTTTCTCATCTTCCCTGTTCTCTCCTCTTTCCTCTTCCTCTACCACTGGGAACCCCTGAAAAAACAAAATTATATATTCAGAATCATCTAGATTATGTAAAAAGTATGCTCATTAAAAAAAAATTAGGAGACCACGACATTGATGCCTGTTATGGATTAATGTTTGCGTTCCCCCCAAGTTCCTTGTTGAAACCCTCATCCCAATAGGATTTGGGGGGGAAGGTAACCAGGTCATGAGAGTGGAGCCTTCACAACGCTATGAGTGCCCTTACAAGCACAGGCCTGAGAGAAAGTTCTCTGCCGCATGAGGACACAGCAAGAAGACGTCTGTCTACAAGCCAGGAAGTGGGTCCTCACCAGACACCGGACCTGCCAGCACCTTGATCTTGGACTTCCAGCCTCCAGAACTGTGAGAAATAAATGTTTGCTGTTGAAGCCTCCCAGTCTGTGGTATGTTCATTAGAGCACCCCCAGCCAACTGAGACGAGCCCCGTGTGGGATGCTGGGCCCTTGAGAAACAAGCCCCCTTGTCGCCACATTCAGATTATTTTCCCAAAAATAAAACATAATTTTTAAAAGCTGTTTTGATGAGACAAGGCTCCAGAAATGGCTAACTAGAAAGAGATACTCTTTCCTCATAAGAAAATTTATAGATGATAATTTCTATGTATATTAAATTAAATCATATGGCTTTTTATTGTGACATTTTAAAATTTATGCTCTGCCTCATTTCACAAAGGACATAATACAGAAATTTGGACATATTTTATGGAAATAGCAATTTAACTGAGACTATGCTTCGTTACTGTAAAACTCAAAAAGTTTCTTTGAGAATTATATTCCCAGGGAACACAGGCATTTTAAAGAAGAAGTGGGGGCCAGCCCCATGGCCGAGTGGTTAAGTTCGCGCACTCCGCTGGGGCGGCCCAGGGTTCGGATCCTGGGCACGGACATGGCACTGCTCGTCGGGTCACATTGAGGTGGCGTCCCTCGTGCCACAACTAGAAGGACCCACAACTAAGATATACAACTACATACGGGGGGGGGGGGGTTAGGGAGATAAAGCAGGAAAAAAAAAAAAGGTTGGCAACAGTTGTTAGCTCAGGTGCCAATCTTAAAAAAAAAAAAAAAGAAGAAGTGTTATGGGGAAGGCTTCTAGAATGCTAGAAATGTTCTAGTTCTTGATCTGGATGGTGGTCATGTGTGTACCTAGGTAAAAATTCACCCAGCTGTACATTTAAGATTAATGCACATTGTACACTTTAATATATGCATATAAATCTCAATAAAAAGGTTGAGAATATGCTTCTTGTCGAAAATAGAATTAAAATGCTTTTACATTAAAAATATAAAATATAAATATAAATAAAGAGGAGATGTTAGATCAGGAGTCAGCAAACTTCTCCTGCAAAGGGCCAGATAGGAAATATTTCAGGCCTTGTAGATGATGCAGTTCACGTCACCACAGCTTAGCTCAGTCCTTGTAGCACAGAAGCAGCCACAGACGCTGTGTAAACTAACGAGAGTGCTGCGTCCTCAGGAAACTTTATTTATGGACACTGAAATTTGAATTTCGTATCATTTTCATGTGTCACGAAATAGTATTCTTCCTTGGTTTTTTCTGACCATTTAAAATTGTGAAAACCACTCTTAGCTTGCTGGCCATGCTAAAGTCGGCGGCAAGCAGCATTTGTTTCACAGGCCATCATTTACTGGACCCTGCAAGAGGGCAATGTCTTCTACTGTTCCCTGAGACACGGTCCTTCTTCGAGATGGTAATAGATGTCTCTCAAAAATAAAGATGAAAAGGAAGATCCACAGTCAAATAAATGTGAATCAATCCCAGGTTTGATGAGTTTCTCTGCTAGAGAACATTCTGGGTGTTTGTGGTGCTGACGTTCTTGCTGCATCCGTGAGACACGTACCTGCTATCCAGGGGTTCCTCAACATCTTGTGAACAATATTAATAACTAATATTGGTAGATGGTGACCCTGCACCAGGGACCCTGCTTAGCATTTTGCAGGAATTAACACATTTATTCTTCAGCAGAGTGAAGAATCCTTAGGTAAGAATCATGGTTAATAACTTATTCTGGGCTATCAATGTGCAAGGAACACAGCTTTGGAACTGCAACTCTAGATTTCAGCACAGGGTTTACCAACCTCAGCACTGGTGATGTTTCAGGCCGGATCCTCCTTTGTTGAGGGCCATCCTGTGCACTGTGGAATATGTTGCAGCCTCCTTGGCCCCTGCCCTCTGGCTGGGACTAGCACACCCCTTCAGCCGTGACAACTCAAAGTCTCCAGATGTCAGCAGATGCCTTCTGGTGGGGGAAATTGCCTGCGTCTGAGAACCTCTGCTCTGGAGTCTGAAGGAATGTGAGCAGCTTTGTCACTGAAAACCATGTAAAAGAGATCCTTTAACTTTCAGACTTGATTTGAACAAACACAGTCCCGGGCACTATCTCAGAACAACGGGTACTAATTGCCTTCAGTGTAACCAACAGAAAAAGTGTCACTGTTTCTACTTGGCCTCTGAAAAATCACTATGCAAGCTCATAGTGCACATTTTCTGAGAAATTTTGAAATATTCTAGCCTTTGACGCAATAATTCCACTTTTGAAAAATCTAACTATAAGGAAATCTGAAATTTGAACAAAGCTAAATGCACGAAGATATCCAACACAGTATTTCCTATAAACAATGAACTCTCAGAAACAGCTTAGAGTAAGCGCCATGGTCTATATATTTGTGTCCTCCCAAAATCCATATGTTGAAATCCTAACGCCCAGTGCGATGGTGTAAGGAGGTGGGGACTTTGGGACGCAATTTGGTCATGAGGGTGGAGCCTTCCTGAACAGGAGCATTCCCTGGCCCCTTCTTCCACCCGAGGACTCAATGAGAAGTCTACACCCCAAAAATGGTCCTCACTCGACCATACTGGCACCCTGATCCCATAATTCCAGCCTCCAGAACTGTGAGAAATAAATTTCTGTTGCTTATAAGCCATCCAGCCCGTGGTGTTTTGTTATAGCATCTTGAACAGACTAAGACACCAAGTATAGGGCAGTAATGTCAAAATATCTTTCATTCATCAGTGTAATATGTTACAAATAACTGGGGAAAATGGTTTATCTTATACTAAGTGAGCCAAAGAGGATGCAAATTTGTTTGTAAAATTCAACCTGAAAAAAACCTTTTTTTTTCAATAATGAAAAGAACCTTGCTCCCACATTAGCTGCCTCGAAACTTGGAGATTATGGGTGATTTTCTTTTTGGATGGTCAACCAGGGTGGTGGTAGTTTTTTAATTTATCAGAAAACCCATCGCTTTCTTTCTAGAGCAACCTGGGCAATGAGAGAGCAGGACAGCAGCAGAGCCCGCTGGTGGGGCAGGAGCTTGGTTGCCACAATCTGGACTCAAACGTCAGCGCCGCGCCCCGACTAGCTGTCTGCAGCTCCATAAACTCGGCAAGGTCTGGTTCCCTTCCCTGTACAATGGGAATGATACAAAGTGCTGATCTCGACGGGGACTTGTGAGAATTACTGAGCTCAGGCATGGAAAATGCAGGCCCATTGCACATGCTCAGTAAGGTGAACTCCTCGGTCTACTGGAAATGTGCAATGTATTTCGGGAAGTTCAGATGACTTACTCATCGTTTGTTATCTCGATTTCCCTAAGAAGTTTCTCTCAAACCAAAAGAATTAACACCTTGAGAATAATGCCTCCCAACCCCAATCTTTGTGCGAGTCTTAATGAAGTTTCCACTGATTTGTGCTTCATGAGCGGTTTTTGTGTGTCAATTTAAAGGACTGCCCTTTAGTCTTCAATTATATTTTTCTGGCCGCCTTGCTTTCTCTTTATGAAATGATGGAGATAGTAAATGCCAACTATATTTTTTCAATACCCTTGACTGGCAAGATCAAAACACAGTGGCCATCCCTACATTGACACCAGTTTTTTCGATATTCTTAGTTAATGAATTCCAAAAACCTGGAACCACCGCCCCCCACTAAAATTCAAGGTTGTCCTGGACACTTGCTTTCTTCTGCTTTCAATATAAGGGTTTTGTGCACTTGCCTGCCCCCTCAGAAAAAGGAGTTAGAAAGTCCTTCGGTGGCCAAGCGGCGCCCTTTCCTGTGGGTCCTCGTCTGTCTGTGACAACATAAGCATTTGGGGGAGTAACCCGGATCACATGGGGCGGCTCTGTTGTGACTGCCCAGTGGGCAGGAGAGTGATGGGAGCCTTTCCCTCCCCTTAAATAGGTAAGAATACTCCCTGTGATTTTCTGAGCTGATGCCTGGTCTGTTTTACACTTGTTTACCCAGAGTTCTACAGTTGCTGATTAATTTCCTCAAGTTGGCCTAGAAATCCAGCGGCCGGCTTCTCTGCCGGGGACTATGGCCTTTGTTTCCATTACCGTGGCTAGTCTTAGCTCACACTGCCCCCGTGTGCACAGAAGTGGCATCACCATTGCCTGGGGGAAAAAACTTTCCTCTGCTCCATTTTAGGAAGTCGCTGTAATGGGTTTTCTTTAATAAAACTAGAGTACCGTCTCTACCTGTGTCTGGGCTCTGAGTGTTCCAGAAGTCTCTAGAAAGAGAAAGTAGCCTGATTAAGTAGAGACTGCTCGAGGATGTGGGTGTGAATCTGAGCTCCACTGCTGAGAGGATACCCCCACCCGGGGCTCAGTTTCCCAATCAATAAAATGGAACAGTACGTCCCACAGCTATTTGTGAGACTGATGGAGAAAAATTAACAAAATACAGCCTATGCTCCTTGGCATGAATAAGGGTTCAATAAACATTCACTATAATTCAGTTCTTGTAGAGACTCGATTACATGCCCAGAATATATATTGAATATATAACAATTTTTCAGATGTTGTGATTAATAAGGTACAAATTCATTGGCTGGTATGATGGAAATCTTGGTGATTTTTGTCATTAAGGATTACTTCAATGACTATCATTCATTCGTTCACTTATTCAAAATATGTCTATTTATCAGCTCCTGTTTATCAGTCACTGTTGCAGGTGTTAGAGACCCAATAGTAAAAAAGTGCAATTACTTCAATCAGACTAAAAATCTGGGGGAAAGTATTGCACTAAAGGTGGGTTTCCATATTTTAAAATAAAGGAAAACAACCGTGTGTGATATAGTTGATACAGTGACCCATATGACCAAACAATTCCACTCCTAGGTACACACTCAAAAGAAATGAAAACAGGTATTCAAATAAAAACTTATGAGTCATGTTCACAGCAACACTATTCACAAGAGCTGAAAGGTGGAAACACCCCAAATGCCCATCAACTGATGGTGTTTGACAAAGCATGGTCCACCCACACGGTGGAATAGTACTCAGCCATAAAAAAGGACTGGCGCACTGATTCATGCCACAGCACGGATGAACCTTGAAAACATGATGGTACGTAAAAGAAGCCAGATATGAAAGGTCACATATTGTATGGTTCCATTTAAATGAAGCGTCCAGAATAGGTAAATCCATAGAGAGAAAAGACAGACTCATGGTTGCCAGAGGTTGCCAGGAGGGGGAGAATGGGGAGAGACTACCTGATGCATATGGGTTTCTTTTTGGGGTGATGAAAATGTTTTGAAACTTGATAGAGGTGGTGGTCGCACTGCATCATGAATGTACTAAAAGCTACTGAACCATACACTTTGAAATGGATAATTTTATGTTTTGCGAATTTTGCCTCCATATAATAAATAGATAAATAAATATTTTTTACAACAGTTTGAAGTGTGTGTGTGTGATATAGTGATTAAGGGAGCTCAGGTTCTGGAGTCCAGCTCAACCACGCGCCAGCTTTGTAAACTTGAGCACATTTCTTAAGCCCCAAAGCCTCAGCTTCCTCATCTGGACAATGGGAGAATACAGTTTCCTTGTCATGAGTTTGTTGTGAAGATTAAACAAGACAGCACCTAGATCACAGCGGTGGCTGAGTAAGTTTTACCACGGATTTTTGCTTGCCTTTGACTGTTGGTGGTGGAGGTGGTTTTGTTATCTGGAATCACTGGTGCAAAAAAGAAACACAAAAAACACAAAACAGGACTTTGCAGTCAGACCAGGGTTCGAATCTTGGCTCAGCTGCCCTCAAGCTGGATCACGTCGGGCAAAGCTACATGGACTCTGGGATCCTCAGTTTCCTGGCTCCTCCCAGGCAGGACCACGCCTGACCTTCCTCAGTAAAGGTGCAGCACTGTGGTTGGAGCAACGCCTGGACTCATAACTCCCCTGGCTATTTCATAGCTGTGATAAGTATTTACCAACATATATACAAAATATATAACAACATACATACATGCAACCTTGATCACTTGATTAAGGCCATGTGGGTATCATATACCCCCCGATAATGACGTGATAAGACAGCCCTTACCTCTGTCACATGCTTCCCCAAAAACCACGACCCCAGGCTCATCAGGAGAAAACAGTGGACAAGCCCAGATTGGGGGACATTCTACGAAGACTGACCAGTGCTTCTCGATATCGTCAAAGTCACGAAAAACAAGGAAAATCTGGGAAACGGTTATAGACCAGAAACTAGGAAGACAGGACAATCCAGTGCAATGTGATGCCCTGGACTTAATCTTAGAAAGAAGGACACTGGTGGGAAAACCGGTGTGTCCTGAGTAAAGTAAGATGTGAATGTCATTCCTCAGTGTTGATGGACGTTAGCTTTAGGGGGAACTGGGTGAAGCGTATACGGAACTCTCTGTACTATCTTTACAACTTTCCTATGACTATAAAATTATTCCCAAATAAAAAGTTCACTATAAAAAAACAAAACGAAACATTCTCTTAGTCTGCTCAGCTGCTATAACAAAATTACCATGGATTGGGTGACCTAAACAAAGAAATTCATTTCTCACAGTTCTGGGGGCTGGGATTCCTCGCTCAGGGAGCCAGCAGAGTCGGGTTATGGGCGGGCTCTCCTCCTGGCTTGCAGACGGCCGTCTTCTTGCTGTGTACTCAGGTGGCAGAGAGAGAGATCTCATGCCTCTTCTTATAAGGGCACTGATCCCATCAAGAGGGCTCCACCCTCATGAGCTCATGAGCTCCCAAAGGCCCCACCTCCAAATGCCATCACACTGGGGCTCGGGCTTCAACATACGAATTTGGAGGCGGATGTGATTCCGTCTCTAGCAAACATACACGTATGCGTGTGTATGTACAAATGCGTGTGTGCAAAACCCTTCCCGGAGCCTCCCCGTCCTTTGATCATCTCCAGCCTGTCGCCCACCTCTCCAGCTTTCCGAGAAGCAGCCCAATTTGCCTGAAGCTAATTCACTGAAGTTACCAAATGATCACTTCACCAAATTTACCAATTGTGTTTTTAACACATTTAACAGCTTTTTTTCAAACAGGAATATTTTAACAGCTTTAACAGGAAAGCACAACTTTATTACTGATTATGAAATGTAATTGTCTGAATACTAACTAACCAAAGCTTGATAGGCTATCTGAGAAACTGCTGGAGGAATACTAAAAATGTTAGAAAGTTGGCAAAATTGAAATCAATACAAGCTAAAAGATTCCCTTACGAAGTATTACTTTTTCCAATCAAAATTCCGGCATTCCCTTACGAAGTATTACTTTTTCCAATCAAAATTCCGGCATTCTCTCTGTAATAGAGCTGTTCGGGAGATCCTGGTTCTTTTGAATGCTATTGAATAATATCCTCAATTTTTTTATTATTCAAAGTTTAGTTCTCTTTTGTTGATTTCGCCAACAGCATATCGGCCTTATTTTTCTAAAAATGGATATTTTTAAACTAAAGTTCAATTTACACAATTTTATTTCTTATCCTACATACCGGGCATAGATGCCATACGCTGGGCACAGAGTGATGACCCGAACAGATGTCAGTCTTGCCTTCCAGGGGCTTCTGGTTTGCTGGGGGCTGTGCATGAATAAACCGGAGATTACGGTCCCACGGGGTGAGGCCCATACAGGGAAGCATGGGCGCTCAGGCAGCGGGTAGCTAAGAGGGGACAACCAGCAGGACATGAAAAATGAATAGAAGTAACGCAGCAGAAGGTGGGGCACCTTGGGGAAAGTCTCAGAGGAGAGGAGAACAGAAGTGGGGCTTCAGAGTTCAGGGATGCACCTGGAGGAGGTGAGACTAGAGAGGTGGGTAGGCCTGGTCCCTCAGCCCTCCTTACCTGCGGTGTCAGGAGGTCGCGTTTTCCCTGGCGGAGGAGCAGATGTGGTGGAAAGCGTTGGGCATGGTGATGGGAGGCTTCTGTGGAAGGACCTGCTCCTCCCCGTGTAACTTCCTGGGTCATCCTGCCCACTCCGATTTCTCC
Source organism: Equus asinus (assembly GCF_041296235.1). Lineage (NCBI taxonomy): Eukaryota > Metazoa > Chordata > Mammalia > Perissodactyla > Equidae > Equus > Equus asinus. The sequence goes on from NC_091804.1 coordinate 42,165,074, forward strand.
CTGAGTCACAGAAGTTACCGTTGCCAAGATCCAAGATGTTCTTAGGGCCCATGAGAATGTTTTCATTTTAATTTCTATTAAAATAAGAAGAGAATCAACTTACAAAAATCAGTTGCTTTTCTATACACTAATAACAAGCTAACAGAGAATTCAAGATTAAAATCCCATTTACAATCACAACAAAAAGAATAAAATATCTAGGAATAAATTTAACCAAGGAGGTGAAAGATTTATACAATGAAAACTATAAGACATTGTTGAAAGAAATCGATAATGACGTAAAGAAATGGAAAGATATTCCATGCACGTGGATTGGAAGAATAAACATAGTTAGAATGTCCATACTACCTAAAGCAATCTACAGATTCAATGCAATCCCAATCAGAAGCCCAATTACATTCTTCAAAGAAACAGAACAAAGAGCCCTCAAATTCATATGGGTCAACAAAAGACCCTGAATAACTATAGCAATCCTGAGAAAAAAGAACAAAGCTGGAGGCATCACAAACCCTGATATCAAAATATACTACAAAGCTACAGTAATCAAAACAGCGTGGTACTGGTACAAAAACAGGTGCACAGATCAATGGAACAGAATTGAAAGCCCAGAAATAAAACCACACAGCTATGGACAGCTAATCTTCGACAAAGGAGCTAAGAACATACAACGGAGAAAAGAAACTCTCTTCAATAAATGGTGTTGGGAAAACTGGACAACTACATGCAAAAGAATGAAAGTAGACCATTATCTTTCACCACACACAAAAATTAACTCAAAATGGATCAAAGACTTGAAGGTAAGACCTGAAGTCATAAACTCTTAGAAGAAAACATTGATGGTACACTCTTTGACAGGGGTCTTAGAAGGATTTTTTCAAATACCCTGTCTACTCAGGCAAGGGAAACAAAAGAAAAAAATAAACACTGGGACTTCATCAGACTAAAGAGCTTCTGCAAGGAAAAGGAAATTAGGAACAAAACGAAAAGACAATCCACCAACTGGGAGAAAATACTTGCAAATCATATATCCAACAAGGGGTGGATCTCCATAATATATAAAGAAATCACACAACTGAACAAGAAAAAAATAAACAACCCGATCAAAAAATGGGCAGAGGATATGCGCAGACATTTTTCCAAAGAAGATATACAGGTGGTCAATAGGCACGTGAAAAGATGTTCAGCATCACTAACCATCAGGGAAATGCAAATCAAAACTACACTGAGGGGCCGGCTCCGTGGCCAAGTGGTTAAGTTCGTGCGCTCCGCTGCGGTGGCCCAGGGTTCGGATCCTGAGCGCGGACATGGCACTGCTCCTCAGGCCACGTTGAGGCGGCGTCCCACATCCCACAACTAGAAGGACCTGCAACTAAGATATACATCTGTGTACAGGGGAGGTTTGGGGAGATAAAGCAGAAAAAAAAAAAAGATTGGCAACAGTTGTTAACCCAGGTGCCAATCCTTAAAAAAAAAAAAAAACTACACTGGGATATCACCTTACACCCATTAGAATAGCTATAATCACCAAGACAAAAAAGAAAACAAATGTTGGAGAGGATACAGAGAAAAGAGAAGCCTCATACACTGCTGGTGGGAATGCAAACTGGTGTGGTCACTATGAAAAACAGTATGGAGTTTTCTCAAAAAACTAAAAGTAGAAATACCATACGACCCAGCTATCCCACTACTGGGTATTTATCCAAAGAACTTGAAATCAACAATTCAAAGAGACTTATGCACCCCTGTGTTCATTGCAGAATTATTCACAATAGCCAAGACGTGGAAGCAACCTAAGTGCCCATCGACTGATGACTGGAAGAAGAAGAAGTAGTATATATATACAATGGAAGACTACTCAGCCATAAAAAAGACAAAACCGTCCCATTTGCAACATCATGGATAGACCTTGAGGGTATTATGTTAAGTGAAATAAGCCAGACAAAGACAAACTCTGTGTGATTCCACTCATATATGGAAGATAAATGAACATATGGACAAAGAAAACAGATTAGTGGTTACCAGAGGGGAAGGGGGCTGGGGGTGGGCATAAGGGGCAAAGGGACACATTTAAAGGATGACTGACAGATAATTATGTACAATTGAAATTTCACAATGTTATAAACTAGTATGACCTCAATAAAATTTTAAAAAACAAATAAAATCAGAAGAGAAAGATGAATATCATAATAATAAATATATATTAATGAATCCAGCCTGGATTATACTCATCTTTATACCAATGTGGGGATAAAATATTTCCCCTTCTTTCCTTTCTTCTCCTCCCTGTCTCTCTCCCTTCCTTCCTTCCTTCCTTTCTTATGCATGTATGTATGCATACAGAGAGAGGAAGGGGCCCACAAAGCACAAGTCCCCACAAAAATCATCACGTGCCCTGATCCTCCTCACCCTCCAACCAACCCCAACCCCACCTTCCTACCAAGATCTTCTGAACGGCAGGCCAGTTACTGGCACCTGGAGATACCAGGATAAACAAGGCAAGCTCAGCACCCACACAGCTCAGTCTTGCTGGCAAGAATGGACAAGAAAATGCTCAAATGCCAAAACTGAAAGTTGTACAGGACAAGAAAAGAGAAATGATCGTAGTATACCATCGAACTGTTCAATAAACAGAATTTCCATAGTTAAAACTACTGATTTTTTGGCATTTAAAATCAACTTCTATAAGTATGGACAACGTTCTTAGGGTTCAAGAACCCAAATCAAGCGGCATAACTCTTGAACATGGAACAGAAAAAGTACAAATGACAGAATTTGAGAAGTGGAAGTAGAGGAGATGTGACAAGATCAGAGGATGGGAGGTGGGGCACCGTTGTCCTCACCCTAGGAAGTGAGGAGGCAAGAAAGACTGAGTAGAAGAAACAAGAGTGACACCTCCTTAGAGTGACTGAGGGGAGCAGAGGAGCAGCTGTTCTCCACGGAGGAGTGTACCACCCACCCAGGGGGCATTTGGAACATTCTCCCCACATGACGGGCGGATCCTCCACTTTGCCGGGTAGGAATGCTAACGTGCCATCTTGCTATGGAGAGACAGCCCCACACAACAAAAAGTTGTCCCACCCCAAATGCCAATAGTGCCTCCACTGAGAAACACTGCAATAGGCCAACTAAAAATCTGGGCAAAACGGAACTGAGAAGGTGTGAGAGGCACAAGCTAGCAGGACAGCTCCTGCTACCAGTGGAAGCGTCACAAAATGGCGGTCTTGCCTCTGAAGAGCAGGCTTGGGGTGGGGAGAGGGAAACTGTGGTTTCTCATTATAAATACTGTTTGATTATTTTAGCCATTTGCATATATGATTTTGTTCATTTTTATTTAAATGGCAATTTCAACAGTATGGAAAGGGCTATGACATCAGGGAATACCATCGTTATTCAATTAAGAGATCAGCTACAATCTTTCATTCGAATTTTTAAATATTTCCTTTTGCTAAATGGCTTTGCTTTCAAAGGCATATCCAGCTTGGAACTACAGAGCAGCTGCGTGTTTTTCAAGGAAAGAAAACCCAAAGCCCCGACTTCATTTGAAGCCACATAATTCAAGACTAATCTCAACAAATGTTTGCCCAAATTTCTGTTGACCTGATGACGGGCGCCACCACATGGCAATAATGTGCACACCATCTTCAGTTCACCCTTCCTGAAACAAGATTCTTGGAGAATTTCTAATTTTGTGGGATTCACACTGTGGCAAATTTGGTCCATACAATGGAAGTCTATTTGACATGTATCTAATTCACAATTTTAGATTAGCATAATTCAAATTTGCATAAAATAAGACCTCACTTTGTCAGCTGGGGTCCAATCAGGCTGGTGCAGCTTCTGGAATTCTTTAAGCTTTCCAACTCCAGGTGTCGTTTGTATTGTAGACGAAAGGAGGACATCGAGCTGGCCGTGATTTATGATTACGTGGTTTATATTGAGGATCAGCAAAAAGCAGTAAAAAGGGTCATTAGAGGATTCCACTTTCCAATTCGCTACACTCATCTGCTTACCTTCAAAATCTCACCGATAATCATGAGGGGGAGTTACACAAGTTCAACCAGAAGTTCAAGTCTTGCCGTAGATTCTTGCCATTGCCTTTACACTTTTGGTTGCTAAAACCTGGATCTTATCATTCTGTATCTTCGCACCCTGCAGTGTCTTTCCATTGGCCACAAGATGATGCCCAAACTCCTTTACCAGCTAACCAGCCCCTCTTCAGACTCTTCAAACCCTTCCCCGGCAGGAAACTGTCTACTCAGGTGGTCCCCACCTACGGATGATCCTCCAAGCAGGCCCTGCTGCCTTCAACCTCCCACAGGAGAAGTTCAGAGGGAACAGCAGGTGCAAACCCTCCCAGCTCCTTATGCAAGTCTCAGATTAGATGGCAGTTCTTCCAGGAAGCCCTCCTGGCCTTCCTCATGGGGGTCAGATGCACTAACCGGTGAGGTCTCCCAGAAATGGCAATCAAGGTCAACATGGTGGGATGGGCAGCCCTGTCAGTGTCTCTGCTGCAGGAATGTTCAACTTTGTTTGAAGGTAACATCAGTGACTTAAGGACTGTGGCCTAGCATGATCGGATGCCATGCTAGGAGCTGGAGACACAGCAGTGACAAAGTCCAATGACGTTAATCCTCTGCTCAAGCCCCTCAGTGGCTCCCCATTACACTCAGAGCAAAAGCCAAAATCCTCTCAGGTGCCCAGCAAGACCCCATCTCCCACCCCAGTCCCCGGCCACCTGGCAGCCAGCCCCCTGCACCTGCTCACTGTTGAGTAATCCAGGGCCTTTGCATCTGCTGTTTCCTTTGCCTGCAGTGTTCCTGGCCAAATAACTACATGGCTCGCTCTCTCACCTCCCTCCAGTCTTCATCCACACATGATCTTTTCAGTGAGGACTTCTCCGACCATTGTATTGAAGTTGCATCCCCCACAACCTGAGCTCCTGATCCTCCTGAGCAGTTTATTTTCTACACAGTTCTCATGAGCTCTGACATCCTATATGATATGCGTATTTATTTCTCCATGAGGCCAAGGATTTTTGTCCTTTCACATGATAGGCTCTCCATAAGTAAATGACTAAATGAATAAATGAACGAGCCTGTCCTACCCTCAATGAGCTTGCAGTCTCGCAAGAGAGAGTCCACCTTTGGCCGACTTCACAGATGGGCGTCTGATTTGCGACATGTAACAATAGTCACACAAACAGAAGAAGGGGCCTGCTGTGCCTGACGCACCCTGGGCTCGCAGGCAGCCACCTCTGAGTCCGGATCCCTGCACTGCCCAGAAGCACAGGGCCGAACTGTCCGCGCCTGGGTTGACTTGTTTAGAGAACGACATTAAATTGTACCCATCATAAAGGTACGTTGTGAGTCAAAAACTCAATAGTGCTCTGGTTTTTAAATTCCAGCATCCCAAATGCTTTACTCTATTTTTTCATTTTTTAATGGAAGTATAATATACATATATATGAAAGTGCCCAAATCATACATATAGACCTCAACGAATTTTCACAAAATAAACCAGCACCCAGATCAAGAAATGAAGCATTTCCAGCAACCCAGAAGCCGCCATACCTCTCTGCAGTCACTCCATCATCAGACCCCATGCCATCCTGACCTTTAGCAGCATAGGTTAAGTTTTGCCTGTTTTTGTCCTTTACATAAGTGGAATCCTGCAGAATGTTCTCTTTCGTGACCAGCATCTTCCACTCAAAATTAAGCTTGTGAGGTTTATCCATGTTACTCTGTGTAACTGTAAATCATTCATTTTCATTGCCATATAGTATTCTACCATAAGAATATCCCACAATTTACTTGTCCATCCTATTCCTGGTAGGCATTTGTGCCTGTTCTAGTTCAAAGTACTAACATATCAGTATTATTGTTCAGGTAATACCATCACTTCTGTACTTCAAAAAATCTGAAATCAGAATCATCTACATCGTGTGGCACACCCAAGAGGATATTTGATGCATTAAGCTTGCGTCTGAACAGAAGTTCAAGAAGTCTTGGGATCACTGTCACCCTGTTGTTTAATTCCCATTTGGGGGCAATGGGTGAGTTTTGGTATTTATCTGTTAGTTTTCTTTAGGTCCCATGAGCCACACAAAGCCCAATCCACTTCCGGAAGTTCCTGATGGAATCTTCTTAGAATGGGGAGTGGAGGGAAGAGAAGAGACCAGAAAGCAGGAGGAAGGTGCAGTGGAGAAAGAGAGGAAGAAAGATGCAGACCACAGGCTCAACCTGCCCTTCCTGGAAACTGGGAGCCTGCCTTCCCCCGGGGCCAGATCACTTTTCCACTAGGACTTCGCCGTCCTTGCCAGGATAATTGACCTAGCCTGGACCTTCTTGCCCTGCGCCCTCCCTGCAAGCCACAAGGCAAAGGCCCCTCCATCCTGCCCCCAGCTCTCGCTCAGAAGCCAGCATCTGAGGGCAAAGTGGGGAAGACAGTGGCAACCAGAGTTCCTTTCTTTTTTTTTTTTTTCAGTTAAACTAGTTTGGGGCATTCCTGAAACCGTATACCAAAACAGAAGAGGTTTCATTTTGTTTCAGTGTTAGAATTGCTAAGCACAAGGACTAACCTAGGTAACGAACAGAAAGGCTATCATGGAATGTTGAATTATGAAAATTTAAAATATTCCAATAAAATCACATTAGTGGATTTTTATATTCCTTGCAGCATTTGAAATAACACACATGTTCTGTCTTTGAAAATTTGTCCCAAATACCAGCTGAACGTCAAAGCTGGTAGGACAATTAATGAAGTTTGTTTACAACAGCGCCACCTGGTGGCACAGTTTACTTACTTCCCAGCGTTCAAACGTGTGGCTCGTCGATCAGCTAGTTCTAGGAGAAAACCGTCTTGGATTATTCAGTGTTCAGTTTTTATGACAAAAATATCTAAAACTAATAGTAACAAATGTTGGAGAGGTTGTGGAGAAAAAGGAACCCTCATACACTGCTGGTGGGAATGCAAACTGGTGCAGCCCCTATGGAAAACAGTATGGAGATTCCTCAAAAAATTAAAAATAGAACTACCATATGATCCAGCCATCCCACTACTGGGTATTTATCCAAAGAGCTTGAAGCCAGCAATCCCAAAAGTCCTATGCACCCCAATGTTCATTGCAGCATTATTTACAATAGCCAAGACATGGAAGCAACCTAAGTGCCCAGCAACTGACGAATGGATAAAGAAGATGTGGTACATATATACAATGGAATACTACTCAGCTGCAAAACAGAACAAAATCATTCCATTTGCAATAACATGCTGGACCTTGAGAGAATTATGTTAAGTGAAATAAGCCAACAAGAGAAGGATAATCTGTGTATGACTCCACTCATATGAGGAATTTAAAATTATGGACTAAGAGGGGCTGGCCCCGTGGCCGAGTGGTTAAGTTCGCGCGCTCCGCTGCAGGCGGCCCAGTGTTTCGTTGGTTCGAATCCTGGGTGCGGACATGGCACTGCTCATCAAACCACGCTGAGGCAGCGTCCCACATGCCACAACTAGAAGGACCCACAACGAAATATACAACTATGTACCGGGGGGCTTTGGGGAGAAAAAGGAGAAAAATAAAATCTTTAAAAAAAAAAAAAAAAATTATGGACTAAGAACAGTTTAGTGGATACCAGGGGAAAGGTGGGTGGGGGGTGGGCACAAAGGGTGAAGTGGTGCACCTACAACATGACTGACAAACATTAATGTACAACTGAAATTTCACAAGATTGTAACCTATCATTAACTCAATTTTTTAAAAAAAGTGTTCAGTTTTTCACTGTCTTAGAGAACACGCCTCTCGCATACAGTGTGGCAGAAGCTATTGTGCTCATCACCTTCCTCGTGACTAGAGACCACTTTGGTTCCAAATGTAATCAAATCCGCTTTAGCTAAATTCACAGAAAAGTCCACATTTTACAAAACTCACCTATAAACGGTAACAGCTGCCTGTCTATATGTTAAAAGCACAGACCTAGCTCAACCCCTTTACCAGCTATGGGCAAGTTAGCTAACTTCTCTGGCCTCAGTTTCCTCGTCTGTAAAATGGTGTGGATAAATTGGCCACCTTCAGATAAGGCAGGTACAATCTGCTCAGTGCACAGGAAACGCTCAGCGCTTACCTATGAAGTTGGCGGGACGGAGCAATCTTCAGAAGGCTATACAATAACCCCATTTCTGGTAATAGCAATAGATAAATAGTATGGGCATAGAGAAAAATGAGAACACATAGATTCTGAGCTCCTAAAGCGGGTTATCTTTAGAGGAGAGAAGTTTCACTTTCTGCACTATAGGTTGACTTGAGACTTGCTTTTTTATGAAGACATATTTGCTTGTCATTTTAAAATTAGGATTTTTTGTATCGTGATAAATACACACAACATGAAATTTACCATTTTAACCTTTTCTTTTCTTTTCTTTTTGCTGAGGAAGACTCACCCTGAGTTAACATCCGTGCCAATCTTCCTCTATTTTTTGTATATGGGATGCCGCCACAGCATGGCTGATGAGTGGTGCGGGTCTGCGCCCAGGATCCAAATCTGCGAACCCAGGCCACCAAAGCGGAGCGCGCCGAACTTAACCACTAACCCTGGGGCCGGCCCCCCATTTTAACCCTTTTAAGTGGAGAGGTCAGCGGCATTAAGTACATTCGCATTGTTGTGCTACCATCTCCACGCTCCATCTCCAGAACTTTTTCATCTTCTTAAACTGAAATTCTGTCCCCATGAACCTCTTCGTCCTCCTTCCTCCATCCCTCATGCCTGGAAACCACCATCCTGCTTTCCATCTCTGTGCCTTGGACTATTCTAGAGAAGTGGAATCGTACAATATTTGTCCTTTTGTGCAAAATTATGTTTTTTTTAATGGAGCAAATAGGAGATGTTAAAGCAATTCATCTGTCGCCTGTGAAGCCCTCAACTGCTGTCCTGTTCCAGTTCTAACAGTGTGGTCCAGGGACCTCTGAGGGTCCAAGACCCCGCAGGGGGTCCACAGAGTCAAAAAGATCTAATTCTATGAAGTTATCTGACTTTTGCTCTCTCATTCTCTCACGAGTGGAGTTTTCCAGAGGCCACGTGATGTGTGATGTCACAAAAGACTGCATGCGGGGCAGACAGGACCAGCCAGTTCCCTTTATTAATTAAGACACTAGCGACAGTTACAAAAACATGAAGCAATGCCACTCATCTCATAAACTATTTTGCTTTGGAAATTTTGTTATTCACCATGAAAAGATATATTATTTATATTAACATGTATTAGGTTTATTGTTGCTCCTCTTGAATTAGTAAATGTTTTAATTCCACTTTAAATTCTAATATGGTAAATATCAATAGGCATAACCCACATAAACGAAAACTTTTGAGGACCCTGAATAATTTTTAAGGGTATAACAGGATTCTGAAGCCGAAAGTTTTAAGCATGGCCCTATTACGTTAACCTCTCCTCTGAGGAATGATGCTTGGGTTGGCACCGACCAAGAGAAGCTTTTTCTATACGTGGGTGACGTGTGAATGCCTAAAGTTCTCAGATGTGAATAACAGCGGTTTCCAGGCACCATCTTTAATCTCCTATAATCTGATTATCAAACTCTGCCCTCCAGCCGTCTCCACACTCTCCCCGACTCACACCTGGACAGCATCAGCCATTCAAATAGTCCAGAGCAAAACTCTCTTGATCCTGGGCTACCTTTCATTCTTCTAAAATACCTGCCCTACCCACACGTTATCCTCCGTAAAACCTTTACTCGGCACAATGAGGAATAAGAAATAATAAACTAACCAAGTGCTGAGTGTGCATCACAGTTTTTGCTGCAGATAGATGGAAATGCTTATGTGGAGTAACTCAGTAAATAATCTCAAAAGTATGAGGCTATTCTGAGATAATTCTAGAAGAACACCTCTTTGTCATTAAAGGATTGCTGGGCTAGAATAAACTGTGTATAGATATTCCTTCATCCATACACCCATGCATTCTAACAACAAATATTAATTGAGGGCCAAGGGTCTGGCCCCTGGCCGAGTGGTTAAGTTTGTGGGCTCTGCTTTGGCGGCCTGGGGTTTGAGGGTTCAGATCCTGGGCACAGACCTACACACCACTCATCAAGCCATGCTGTGGCAGCATCCCACATAGAGGAACTAGAGTGACCTACAACTAGGATATACAACTATGTACTGGGGCTTTGGGGAGAAAAAAAGAAAAGAGGAAGATTGGCAACAGATGTCAGCTCAGGGCCAATCTTCCTCACCAAAAAAAAAAAAAAAAAAAACTTGCTGAAAGAGCACCAAGCTCTGCACCAGGCCTGGGGCTTACATTGACAAACAAAACAAATTTCTGCCCTCAGGGAGCTCATCTTCAAGTGGAGGAGACAAACAAATGCACACTGTAATGGCAGGTAGTGCTGGTTCTCTGAAGAAAAATAACGCCAGATACAGAGATGGAGAAGGCTGGAAAGACTTTGGCCCAGGTGACGCTAAAGCACCTGAAGTCGGGGAGGAAGGCAGATTAGCTGAGATAAAAGTGTTACCAGGCATCGGACCTAAAAGAAGCTGCCTAGAAGTTTCCAGAAGGAAAACCAAGTCCTCTATGGCTGCAGTAATAAATGAGAGAAGGCTAGGGGAAGCTGGGATCAGGCCTTGTAAGCAAGCCAGGGCAAGAATTTGGGTTTTATTCTATGAATGATACAAAGTCAGTGGAGGTTTGAGCAAGGATGGGGGTAAAATTATCCATATTTTAAAAGAGCTCTGGCAGCCATGTGCAGATTAGATTGAAGAAGAGCTTAAACAGGGAAGAAGGGAGACAGGAGGTGGTCGCTGTCATCCGGGCAAAAAGTAAATGGCTTGGTCTAGAGGGATAGCGATGGAGGTGATGGGAGAAGGCCGTATGTCTGGATACGTTTCGAAGGAGTAGAGACAACAGGTCTGCTCCTAGATTGGAGGGGACATGAGAAAGAGGAGTCCTGGGTGACTGAGAGGGTCTGGTCCGTTCAGTGGAGTAGGGAAGACAGAGGCTGTGGCGGGCACCCGGGCGGAAAGCAGGCGGTGCGCTGCCTTCAGTTCTGGGCGAGTTGAGTTCAGACACCAGTTAGGGACCCGGTGCAGATGTGGAGGAGGCAGCGGTGTGTGACACACCTGGGCTGGGGTGGGGGCGGGGCTTGAGCCAGTCCTGAGACTGGATGAATGACAGCTCTGAACCCTAGGGCCCTGACATTTTAGAGTCCATGGGAGAAAAAGGTCCATCTGTTCCTAAAAGCCCTACGTGGGGCCGATGGGGGTTAACGGGAAAATCCCTGGGGGACGGAGGATGGCAATTAGTCCATTGACAAACCAAGAAGATGCCTGTGAGCATGTAGCTCGGGGACATTTTAGTAATCAGTAAAATGAGATTACAGGTGACTTGTGACGCTATTTTAGGTGACTTGGGATTCCAAATCGAAAATCTAGGAAGCTGAGGCGAGTCATTTCCCACTCTGAGTAAGTAAGAATGACCTGGTGTGCGTGTTAGAAATGCCCATTTCTCAGCCCTACTCCAGGGTCTGGGGAGGCTGCGGCTCGAAGCTGTGCCCGCTGATCCTGATGGGCACAGCCTATGACGCCTCTACGAGTTTGATGTGTGTGCAAAGGCGACTGTGAAATCTCACCGTGGTGAACAAGGGTGAAGGGCAGAAATGCGATTTTCTTCTTCTTTGACAGGACTTTCTACAAACTCACAGACTGGGAACCTTTTGTCACACCTGCCCCTCCAGTCTACTTCGCCCAGAGTTATCCTAAAACATAATCTGATCCATCGGCCCCAACACCTTGCAAGGCCCCCAACTGTACTAAGACCAACCCCCAACCCTTACTGAGATCTCACGCAGCAGCTGACTCTTCCCCAGGCGCTCCACACTCATCCCAGGTGCAGTGGTTCTCCAATGGGGACATTTTGGACCCCCGGGGACATCTGGATTGCCTGAAGACGCTTTGGGTTGTTACCACTGGGGGAGAAGGGCTGCTACTGACATCCAGTGAGTAGAGGCCAGAGATGTTGCTAAACATCCTACAGAGTACAGGACAGCCCAGCAGAGTGGTCTGGTCCCAGTGTCAGTAGTGCTGAGGTTGAGGCCTCTGCTCTGTAGCCCCGCTGGTCTCCATTCAGGTCTTCAAACACATGGAGCTCTTCCCAACCTCAGGGTCGTGCCCCAGGCCTTATTAAAGGACACTTACTCAAGGCTCAAGTGGCATTTGCACGGCCAACAACTTTCATCGTTTGGGTCTCTGCTTAGAACCTGGCCTGACTGTCCAGCTCCTGTGGATGCTCCATATTATTCCCAGCCTCCTGCTGGATGCCTTCCACTGTTGCACTGTGTCCGAAGTGTCTGTTTGCCAGGTGTCCGTCCATCTCCAGCGCCCCCCACGGAGAACGTCAGCTCCACGAGGGTCAGAATTGCACCTTCGGTTCACCAGCACCTGGCACTAGCACTAAGCACTTAGCTCCTGGTAAAAGCTCGATAAACATGTGCTGAGTGAATAAAAACAGGCAGAGGCACCAACCTTCACCCTGCCAAATGAGGTTTTTTGAGTCACTTAATTTTCAGGAGAAACGTATGCTTTTTCATTCTTAAGAAAAAATTCATATAACAGCCCTAAAATCAGCCTGCACTGATGTGTATTGTTTGCTTCTTACATAAGAAGATGAATATACCTGCATGTATGCCTATCTTTTCAAAAAAGAACACTGGAAGGATAAATCAAAAACTAATTTTTAAAAAAGTTACTTTATACAAGGGAGGGTCCAGGGTGAAAAGGATGGAAGGTCAGACTTCCTGAACATTCCTGGTTTTATAGTTTTGACTATGCAACTATTTTTACATAATAACAAAGTTATATTAAAAAGGGAAAAAAGGGGCTGGTCCCAGGGCATAGTGGTTAAGTTCACGCACTCCACCTCTGCAGCCCAGGGTTTGCCGGGTCGGATCCTGGGCGCGGACCTACACATGACTCATCAAGCCATGCTGTGATGGCATCCCAAATAGAACTAAAAGGACTTACAAGTAGAACATACAGCCATGTGCTGGGGCTTTGGGGAGAGAACAAAAAAGGGCATAAAAAGCAAAGCAGCATCTAGAGCTGGAACACAGGAATCTAACAGCATAGTCATCGTTGTTGGCAGACCGCAGACAAGCAACGTCACACTCTGCAGTACAGTAACTGTGTTTCTTGAGTGGAATTCATCCAGTAAAGACCAGTGAACACTGGGCTCCACCCCCAGAATTCCCCATTCAGCAGGTCTGGGGTGAAAGCGCTAATTCACATTTCCAACAATTTCGCAGTGATGATGACTTTGCTAGTCTGGGACCACAAGTTGAGAAACACTACTATAAACGAGTGATACTATTTTAAAAAAAAGAAAAACTCTGAAAGCTTCACTTGGTGGTCATGTTGTGGGTCATACTGACAGACTTCACTGTCACACAGGATAAAGTAGGTAGGTCATTAATGTCATCAGGGACCCAGGGCTCAGAGAATCAAATCTAAAATCAAATAAGTAAACACACGACCTTAAATTTGAATTTGCAACAGCAGTATAATTCATTGAGGGTTTTTCTCCCCTTAAAAAAAGCGTCTATTGGGGCTGGCCCGTGGCCGAGTGGTTAAGTTTGTGCGCTCCGCTGCAGGCGGCCCAGGGTTTCGTTGGTTCGAATCCTGGGCACGGACATGGCACTGCTCATCAAACCACGCTGAGGCAGCGTCCCACATGCCACAACTACAAGGACCCACAGCGAAGAATATACAACTATGTACCGGGGGGCTTTGGGGAGAAAAAGGAAAAAATAAAAAGATAAATAAAAAATTTTTAAAAATTAAAAAAAAAAAAAGCATCTATTTCCTTGTTCCCTACATCAAAATGGTCCAGGAGTTGAAGCAACCGTATAAAATGAGCATCCCTTACCCCCAAATCACCATTCCTATTTCCCATAAAAGGAACCCAGGAGCCTCAGAGAAATCCTGTCTCCAGGGCTGGGTCAGGAAATGTTCAAGATGAGCTCGGAACATCTTGTCATGGCAAAGAGCTAAGAAGCCTTCAGACTGTTGTCCAAAATACTCCGAGCCAACCTGAAGGAGCCCCGTCGGCCCAAGCCAGGGGACTCGGCATCAAAATGACACCTGCAACTGCTTCAAACACATCACGTATCTAATGAGCTTCTAACAAAAAATGCAGAGGTCCATTCACCAGTCATGTCTGGAAGATGCTGGGCACCAACTCATTCTCAAAGCTGGTTAATCCAGGGGGAGAATCATTTATCCTTTTCTGTTCAAGCTGTATTTCAGGGTAACCAAATAATCACAAGTGAGGTCACCTTTATAGAATTCTCACTAATAAATGCAGAAGGAATGATAAAACTTTTTTAAAAATCACTTAATTGCAACATTCCTAATGTTCACCAATGGCTGCAAAAATCCAAAGAAGAAGGTTGATGGGGACTTCCTAACGCTGGCTCTTCTGACACACTGCTCAAACTTCACGTGACTACAGGTGGGAAAACCAAACATTCTGTGTCCAGAGGTGATGCAATAGGAAGGACAGAGGCCCCTGCTCCCCGGAACTGAGCTCAAATCTAGTTTAAACCTCTAGATTTAATTTACCACTTTACAGGCCATACAAAGGCTGGAGAAACAGGTTAGATGAAACCACGAATATGCAATAAACCCAAACAAGAACGTGAGAACTTCTATAGGACAAATGACCCAGTTTCTTCAGTAAATACAGTATCATGAAGGGGGATGGGGGGGTTTGATTAAAATAGGCTTAATTAACAAACCTATCAACTAAACCGAATGAGGGGTTCTTGTTTGGAGCCTGATTGCACCTTTCCAACTGTAAGAAGTCACTTGTGAGATAACCATAAAGGCTGGCTATGAGAAACCACTGTCCATTTCAATGGTCAGTGAATCAGGAAAAGCCCTGATCTGTTAGAGGTACATACGGAAGGATTTTAGGGATCAATTAAATCATGTCTGAGATTTGCTTTAAAATCATCAGGGGGTGGGGGCCAGCCCCGTGGCCGAGTGGTTAAGTTCGCGCGTTCTTCTTCAGCAGCCCAGGGTTTCGCCAGTTTGGATCCTGGGCGCAGACACGGCACCGCTCATCAGGCCACGCTGAGGCGGTGTCCCACATGCCACAACTAGAAGGACCCACAGCTAAAAACACACAACTACGTACCAGGGGGCTTTGGGGAGAAAAAGGAAAAATAAAAATCTTTAGAATCCTGAGGGGAAAGCGGTGGGGAGTGTGAAAAAGATGGGCAAAATGTTGCTGATGAGCACATGGGAATCAATTATACTAATCTCTCAACTCTTGTGTATGTTTAAAATTGTGTTTATAAAAAGACAAATGGAACAAAATCAGAAACCAGGAACACAATAAAGACCAAGACCCGAGACTGCAAAACACCAAATCTATATTTACATCCACATATAATAACATAACTTTAAGCTGAAATATATCATAAATAAAACAAGTAATGTCTACGGTTTGACAACTTAAGTATCAACAATTAAAATAAATCAAACTGGAATGAAATAAATACACAAACAAAAGTCCAACGGATTGTACCTCTATTATATATGCACTGTTGTCACAAAGGAAAAAAACATACAAAACCAGTAGTATCCCAATAGTTAATACTGATGGACAAAAAAAATATATTTTGGAGTACAAGGGCTGTGGGACAAAAACTGATATTTTTATGCATTCAGAAATGTGGTTAGAAAGGAGAAATATGAAAGCCCCCAAAATTTCAGCAGAACACAAACTGACTTGTTTTCAAATAGATTTGGTGATTTTTTTTAAAGACAGGTTTAGATTTCAGCCCTCTGTTGTCACACGTCCCCTTTGAAGATTTACGGTTACACTCACAGCGAGCTCTCTGAAACAGTCATCGGATTAGACAAAGATCAAGTCAATCATCTTGCAAATGTGTTAATCTTCAAAAATAGGCTATAAAAGTGCAAAACTAGGAAAACAAAAATCTAGATTATGTACATATGGCTCAGCTTGTGAACAGGAAAACAGGTAAATAGTGTACACTTTCCTGATACAAAGCACTTCATTGCAATGCCAGCAGACTGATCTCAAATTAGGTCTCCCTTCAACCCAGGAGTTAAGACTTCTCTGTCAAGTACGCTTCATGTTGCATAATGAAAAGAAAGCAAAGGGAAAACAAAATCAGGATTCTTTTAGGACTTCAACCTTGCGCTAATGGAGAAGGGCAGGGCAAGAAAAATTAACAGTGCAAATTTATTGTTGAAACAGTTTTCTTAATAAAATATCTTGTGGTTGCTAAACCCACGTACTGCTGAATAAACTCAGCCATGGACAGACAGCACATTAAGGGAACAAAAGTTTCAAACAGCTAGTAAGCCAGCTGGTGGCTGTCTTTGCTTAAAACCCAAATTGCATGTACACGGAGAAAAATGCTGCTCCTTCAAAACAACCAAAAATGGGAAGACGACCAAGGTCTGGAAACAGATGACCTCCTTCCCAGATTACCAGAAGGCTCAGCCACGCAGTTCCTTCCTCCGAATCAACGCGTCTGTAATCAACTTGAGTATGTCCACAGTTAACCCAAATGCCAGACACACCAAGACTTCCAGATACAAACCTAAAATTCACCCAAAAACTTTCATTTCCTTTAAAATTGTTTCCAATATACGTAACTCACACGTAGAATTTAGCGTTTACATTTTTATATACTAATTTACAAGAATGCCCAAAAAACTGAATTTTCCAACAAAAATGATTAATTTCATAGAAAACAAATTGAAGTAACTCTACATACAGTTTCGTACGTTTACTGGCTGTTTGGCTGTTCTACAGAGGAAATGCTTCTTTGTAGACACATGCACTTAAAAATCCCACAAACCACCCTAGTCCCTAAGAAAAGCATCCAGAATCTGGAGTCTTCCACAGTCGACATGCCGAAATTTGCAATAAAAGGGCACCAAATTCAGGATGGTTGACCTCAATATATGCAGCATATATTTATAGAGGGTCAATACTTCCGCTAACAATTTTGTTAAGACAACAAATAGACTGCAGAGGATTTAACATAATACAAATCATTGAGAAATTTTTTTAAAAACATTTTAAATGAAAGAGCACAAATAGCAGAAACTGCTCAAAGTGATGAGCTACATGAGAGAAAAGAAATACACACAGGATTTAAACAAGCAGGTTTACAACTTATGTATTTACACTTTACCTGAGGTGCAAGCGTTATATACTTTCTCCCCACCCCACCCCCAACCCCAATGATTTCTTTTCAGCAGCGCTCAAGTATGCAAAAACTCCGCTTCTTATTTGGTCAATTCTAAAAAAAATATTATTCAGGGACAAAATAGAGATTTCCAGTCTCTATTTGTGTATACCCCAACTGTTCCAACTATAGTATTTATTGCTATTTGGTACAAAAGTTAACAGAACAACTTTACAAAACTGTAGTGTTCCTCATCTGTTCTATGTACAGTACAATCACAGCTTATT
Organism: Equus asinus; assembly: GCF_041296235.1. Lineage (NCBI taxonomy): Eukaryota > Metazoa > Chordata > Mammalia > Perissodactyla > Equidae > Equus > Equus asinus. The sequence continues at coordinate 42,182,594 of NC_091804.1, forward strand.
TCAGTAGCTTTCACCAGTTGCCTTCTCAAAGGATGAACTAATTTATTTCATGGAGAGTACACACTTGTATCCATCAGGACCTAAGGGGGGGAAAAAAGTGATTAAGATAAAACTGAACACAATTTTTAAAAATCTTTAAAATACAGTATAGTAAACAAATAAATAAAACCGAAGGGCTCTAGAAATGCAATGGGTTCCATTTAAGCTTGAGTTGTGCAATGAAAGTCCTGGGAGACTAAAGGAAGGATGCTGGTGCACCACTCAGGAGATGCTACTATATACTTCAGGGTGCATTAACGAGACAACTTAACCAAGAATCAGAATTTCTATCAGTTACACTAAGTCTGGCAAAGGGAACTGCCACCTCCAAGAAACTCTGACAGTTGCTACCTTATGAAAGGAAATGTATGGAGTGGACCAGGAGTATTTAACAAAACAAATATAACCTCTCCCCATGAGGAGGGTGCCTCAAACTTAAACATTTGCGGAGCCGACATCTATCGAGGTACCGATGCTATTCGTGGCACAGGGCTAGGTGCTGAACGAAGGTGATCTCCCAGGCTCAGCTAGGAGTGGAAGACAGACACGCAGCTGGGATGGCTGAAAATGGGTATGAGCCACACGTGCAAAGGGAACATCAATGTGGAAGCCGCCAGCTCCTGGCAAACATTTTGCAGAAACGACATGTGAGCTGGTCCTGAAGTGTCAGAGGGAAGTTGTTAGGGAAAGAGGGAGCTGGAAGGTGTTCCGATAGAGGGAAATCCAAGCAGAGAAGCCCAAAGGTTGCAGCAAGAGGCCAGAGCTGGACAAATAGCACGGTTACTATTTGCTATCTGCTGTGAATTGTATGGTGCATGGAATCTGTTAACTAATAATCTGCTCCTTTTAACCCATAAACTATTTATTTTTATGTTTTAATGTAGGATAGATTTAATCTCACTGCCGAGATTAAATTAATCTCACTTTACTCCCTCTCATTTCTGAGTGGGAGAGAAGAATGTAGAACTGCATAAGGCTTTTGACCCATGTGTGTCCCAATGGAAACGGGAAGGAGAGATTCCGCCCTGGACCATGAGCATCTTCATCTCTGTATCTAGGGCAGCGGGCACTCAGTCAACAGACCACTCCGTGACTACATGGTGGTGGTCTGACAGGACAAGAGTTATCCAAGAGAACGAAATTCTGCCCATGCGCTCCAATCTTTTCATTCAATTTATTGGTAAATGAGTCCTAGTGTAACTCAGACATCACACTCCCTGTCCTAACTTGGAATAAACTAAACAAACGTGCATACAACTGAGTGTTTTGCAGTTACTCGTCAGTTAGACACATTTGCCATGTGAACCAAAAAGTCAAAATAATCCTTCTATTTGCTCCTGTCTCCTCTCCTCCCCCAAGAGAGAAAGATTTACAAAGGCTTGGAACAAGCTCTTAATCTGGAGGGGCGGGACACAGGCTTGGGATCACGCAGATCTAGGACAAAAACCAGGAAAAATGCGGCCTCCGGCAGTTACATAATTCAAGTTGGTCTCATCTGTGAAGTGCGCACAGGACCTCCCAACCCAGGGGTCAGGAAACGCTTTCCGTATGGGGCCAGACCATAAACAATCCCAGCTTTGCAGACCATGTGGTCCCTGTCACAAGTACCCAACTCTCCTCTTGTAGCACAGAAGCAGCCAAGACAACACATAAATGAATGGATGTGGCTCTGTGCCAACAAAACTTTATTGACAAAAACAGAGGACAGTGTGCTAATCCCTGGCCTAAACCCCCTGCTTGTAAGGATTAAATGAGGTCAGATTTATAAAACACTTCGTCCAATGCCTGGCACAAAATGCTTAGCAAATTCCAGTTGCTATTATTATTTTTACCCTGAGAGCTCTGTTTTTAAACACCTTAAAAAAGTTAAACTAAAAGCAATTTTACTTTATATTATATAAAGTTATTTTCAATTAAATAAAATAGATACGTTATATTTGCTCACCTTTCTTCCCCCAAAATAGGAAATCAAGTTTTTTTGTCATTTGGTCGATAATGTGCATTCCCAATAAAATTCTCATAGTTTCTCTTCTGTAGCATGCTGCTAGATAAGTGTTGATATGACACAGGCCTTTTTCCTGGTTGAAAAAAAAAAGTATAAAAGGGCATTCAGAATTAAGTTCAAGCAATTAGGTAAGACATGTGTGGGCTGTTAGACGTCAATTTTTCAAAATTCCTAACCGTTATTGAGATCAGGACCCACGTGGTACCCATGTTGTAAAGTTACAGCTGCAATGTTTCCAAGTGCCCTGAAGGCATTTGTTAGCACAAAACTAAGTCACTAAAGCTAAAATTATCTAAGTAGTAGGTCGTCATTACTAAGAACTAAAAAGCCAAAAGAAAATGGCAGCATAAAATATTTGGAACCTACATGCATCATGAACCCAAACTACATGGAAGGAAAGAAAAAATATCAATTCAAAACAGGATTTCACTCGCAACACACAGCCTTTTCTCTTCAAGTAGAGACAAAATTTTGACCCATGTCCATTTTAAGCACCACGGGAGGAAAATGGATGCTTTTAATCAAAAGGCAGCAAAAATTATTTCATCATAATTTTTATAAAATTCACTGGAGTGTGTGAAAGCAACTGTTTTCTAATTTGCTGTCTCTACCAGGATCAACTGGCATCGAGCTATCCTTGATAGAGGGTTGTCACCACACAGAATCTTTAATTTGAAATTAATACAAACTGAGAGGTTTTAAATGGATTTGATTCTTTGGGCAACAGAAATCAGCAGTTTACACCCAACAGAGGAAGGCATGGTGGTTTAATCAAGTTTGCCAAGCAGACTTGTCCCAGGACACTCTGATCCACCTTTCCACGCACACGTCTATGTGCCACAAGCCTCTACGAAATGCTGCCATGAGGAAGCAGGGGCTTTAAAAACATCCCACGGGGGCCACCCCATGGCCGAGTGGTTAAAGTTCCAGGCACTCCACTTTCATGGACTGGGGTTCGCAGGTTCGGATCCCCGGTGTGGACCTACTCCACTTATCTGCCGTGCTGTGGAGGCGTCCCACATACAAAGTAGAGGAAGACTGGCGCAGATGTTAGCTCAGGGCTAACCTTCCCCAAGCAAAAAAGAAACAAGAGTAGGACTGGCAACGGATGTTAGCTCAGGGCAAATCTTCCTCACAAAAAAAATTCCATGGGGAGGATGCCAAAGTAATCTACAAGCGCAACAATTTATATATATATGGGGAAATAACATTGCTTTTAAAATTCACTTTATGTTTAACAAAGGCTGAAAAAACGGTATAATTCTAGAAGCCCTAATATCAAAAGCGCTCAAAAGATTGTTTCACCAGCAGTTCTTACACTTTCTGGTCCTGACAGGTCAAGGGTCTTCATGTGGCCCTGACTGAGCAGCCCCTCGGGGGCCATGTGAGAGGGCTGCATGCAATTCCGAGTTATCTAAGGTGTCTTTCCCGCTCAGAAGGAGTTCAGTCTAGCGGGGGTGGTAAGACACGGATGCAAGCCCCCGAATGCCCACTCCTGAGCGAGGCTGGGACTGAGCGTGGGCACACCACAGCATGCAAAGGAGAAAACAAGACGCGAGGAAGGCAAGTGAGCCGGGCCACATGACACCCGAAATTTCAACAGCAAGGACGAGGAGGGATCAGACCCGTGGTCCTCTGCCAGTCTGTCCATTATCACCCCACAAGGGAGAAAAGTTAGGGCAAGTTAGACACGCAGGAAGACGAAGCCGTCCTGCGGGGCTGTCACGGCCACATCTAAGGCTGACTGTCTCGCCGCTCCCCCCGGGGAAGGCCCGCGCCAGCGCCGTACCTTCCAGCGCCGCGCCCGGGGCGCCCGCGGGGCCGCAGCCGTACAGCCCGGCGCCGCCGAAGGCCTTCGGGACCGGGAGCACGTGCGCGTCCGCATCCCCGGAGCCCAGGAACCTCGGCTTGGGGGCCAGCACGGCGGGCGGCGGGCACACACAGTCCTGCGGCAGCAGCGACGCGATCCCGCGGACCACGTGGTACTTGGGCAGCTCGAAGCCGCGTCTGTAATTGGGCACGGGCTGCTCGTCGACGGCCGCGCCGCCCTTGGGCCGCTTGGGCAGCGGCTCCCCGAAGTCGGCCGCGCCCCGGCCGCAGAAGAAGTCCCTGGCGGCCGGCGCCCAGGGCCCGTCGGGCGGCGCGGGGAGCTCGGCGGGGCTGGAGCCCAGCGCGGGCGCCTTGGGCTTCGGCTCGGGCCGCTTCGTCTTCTCCGCGGCGGGAGAGGCGCTGGGCCTGCAGAAGATCTCGGCCGCCGGTCGGGCCGCAGGCCCCTGCGAGGGCCGGTGCGACTTCAGGTTACTTGGAGCTAAAGTGCTGGAGTCGATCCCTGAAGTGAGCGCGGCTTTGCCTGGCCCCGCGGGGCTCGGCTTCACCTTCTCCGCCGGCAGGGACTTGGGCTGCGCTGGGAAAGCAGGCTTGGCCTTGGGCTTCTGGAAATTCGACAAGGGAGGCACATCTTTTCCCAGTAAAGCTGGTGGGCATCCAGTACGTCTACTTCTAAGCAGAGACTTGCTCCTCGAGTTTTTGTGAATGTCGGGGTTGTACTTATGCTCCAGTCTCTGGTGCATCATTAAAACTTCTGGATAAAATGTCTTGAAGGTACAAAATGGGCAGGTGATACTTGGGATTAAACTTTTACTCAAGGAAATTGCTGGGCAACTGTGAAGAGCCCCAAGGGATAAATTTAAAGGTTTTTCTTGACAGTCCGTGCTTGGCTTGTACTTGCAGTCCGGTGCGATCTCTACTTTCTTCTCTTGGTGGCCGACTTCCCCAGTGTGGGCAGTGCTGCTGTCTGCTCGAGGAGTAACATCCACTTCTACCCTACAGAGAAGGTTATTTGCCTGAGGTTCAACTGCTGATTTCTTTTTTAACACGTCCAAGTAAGGAGGGGCAGGATTTTTGCTCATTTTGTCAGCACTGTCATCAGTTGCATTTTTATGGAAATCCTGAGTATCTCTGTGGACTGGTGAGAGGACAGCACTGCCCAGAACGTTCTGAAAGGCAGGGGCCATCCCCTTAAGCTGCTTTGCAGGTGGGCTGCCTTTAACATCTTTGGCACCATCAAAAAATCTTTTCAAATTTTTGGTTTGCGCACTGTCGGCGGTCAGGAGCGCCTCTTCGGTCTCCTGGTTCTTCCCATCGTTCTTGACTTCGGTGGCAATATCGATGTGCTTATCCTTGTGATGTCTCTCCAGGTGATACCGCAGAGAGGTCTTCTGGGCTGCAGCATAGTCACAAAATTCACATTTGTATGGTTTTTCACCTAAAACAAGAAATGTCACTATTTTACAGAAGTTTATGAAAAGCATCAAAATAGATCTTTGGAAACTAGAATCTAAGAGAGAGCGAACACAGGACTCTCTCCTTTTCTCGTCTCTATCTACTAATTTCACATCCAGGATTACCTGTGAGTTCTTTGCTTTAAACCCTTACTATGTGAGTATCTGAAAACATGAATACATCTTTAATTAAAAAAATTAAAGCGCACACTTTAGACTTAGTCTCATTTAATCTTCAGAATAGTCCTGTAGAAGTGAGTATTATTATCCTACTTTTACAGCTAAGAAAACTAGGTTGCTGACAGGTTCAATAACTTGCCCCAAGTTGCACAGCTCATGAGTGGAAGAAAAGAAATTCGAGTGCACACAGCCCCCGAAACCGTTATGCAGACTACAGCTGCTTCTACCATCCAAAGAAAAGACTATTGAATATAGTCTCATTTCATTCTAAATCATAAAAGTTAACACAAAAAAGCTGTGGCATTAAAAAATACTAAAGAGGTTTTTAATAAGATGAGTCAGGATACATTAGTCAGAAACTAAACAAGAAACCAACTTCAAAACACAAACAGTTCGCATTACAGTGACACTGAAAGAATTAAAATGACAGCTGCAATCTGCACGCTACACATTTATTCTGCAGCTAGTCCAAGGATCTAGCAGAACCACATCCTAATTCTTTGAACTAATACATGCTTTAAAAAAACTAAGTTCCTTACCTGTATGCGTTCTGAGATGAATATTGAGGTAATAATTGGAACGGAAAAACTTTCCACAATAACCACATTCTCTCGAGGATGTTAGATGCTTTGTTTTTCCTCCGTCATCATTTTTATCTTAAAGCAGAAACAAAAATATTTATGTAAGGCAGCTCAAGTACACGAACAAGGCAAGCTGACAAATATTCTTGACAGAAGCGTTTTTGGAAAGCATAAAATAATTTTTATGTTAGTGCCGGGGTAAACTTAAAAGGCTAAACACCAAATGTTGTTTTGAGATTGTTTGAAGTTTTCTAACAAGTGTGCATTTTTTTTTCCTGAGTATTGCAGAATTTGCTGTTAAAGATTCAGCTCTTTGCCTTAATCACAAGAAAAGATCATTTTATAGAGTGAAATGCACGGGCAGCCTTCTGTCCCCCCAACATGTCTGAGCCGAGCAGGACCTGGCAAACTACGCCGGACCTGCATGCCCTGGCTAGGACGGCCAGCTTCTTCAAAGAAGTAATTTAGAAAACGGAGCCAATGTAAATTGCCAATTTTCCCAACCACCAGGGAAGAATAAGGTTTTTTTATCTTAAGATCAGACAAGTGACCACTAGAGGGTAGCAAGCACAACTTAATCTTTACAGAAACTAAGTTTGGCACTGGGCAATCACCTAGGAAAGTTTGTCAAAATTTAGCAACGTTTTAGAAAGCAGATTGTATTGTCCACCAACACTCACAGGGGCAAAATATACCTGACAAACCAAAATTTGTCCCCAAATGACTATGCATTAAACTTTAAGCTTCCATCTCTGCAGGACGATCAGGACAGTGTATCTCGTGTGCAACAGAGTAAAGGTCCATTGGGACACTAATTAAAGGACGATGATACCACAAACACCAGCCTCCAAGAGACAATTAGATCCACTACAGTCGAGATACCTGCTCCCCAAAAGCGAATACTTAAGTTCTAGATAAACTTCCTCTTATCAGACTACATACATTACAGTATGACTACAGCAGAAGGCAGGTCATCTGTGAAAATGCAGCATTACTAAGCTGGTCATTTTGCCTTGAAAACTGTTATTTCCAACTAAAAGGCCTCTTCCCTGCTCCTTCCACATTTTGCATTCTAGATCATTTACAGTTTACCGATTTTAAACAGCAGCTTACGCGTGAACCTTGGCGAGCCTCCCTGTGCAGTAAAGAAAGGACTGCACCTTCTGTCCCCTAGACCCCTCTGAGGAAAATGTATCCGCCTCGCCACCTCTACACCCCTCTGGACATTCTAAAACAGCAGGGACAGCCCTTGATCTAAAAAGGTATCATGAAGACTTTCAAAAATAATTTACATCAACAACCATCATTAAACCTATTTATACAAGTTGAAAAAAATAAAAAATACATTATTCACTTTGCTTTTTGATCTTAAAAGGCAATCTAGGGGCCGGCCCGGTGGCGCAGCGGTTAAGTTCGCACGTTCCGCTTCTCGGCGGCCCGGGGTTCGCTGGTTCGGATCCCGGGTGCGGACATGGCACTGCTTGGCAGCCATGCTGTGGTAGGCGTCCCACGTATAAACTAGAGGAAGATGGGCACGGATGTTAGCTCAGAGCCAGGCTTCCTCAGCAAAAAGAGGAGGACTGGCAGTAGTTAGCTGAGGGCTAATCTTCCTCCAAAAAAAAAAAAAAAAAAAAAAAGGCAATCTAAAAATAGCCAGGTTGATAGTAAATAACACCAAGATACATCTAGACCAGAAGACCACATCATAATCTAAATTTAGGAAAATCAATTCCCTAATACAGAAGGCGCAGCTTTCTTTCTGACAGCCACACCCAACTAGCTAGTTTATAGCTGGGCCTCCTCTTAGTGCAATTTCCTACTTCCAGCTATGTGTCAGGATTTACAGTATGTTGCATCATATCCAAAAAGTTGTGAAATGCCTTTCTTCTAACACAAAGGCCATGAAACGTCCGCATCTACCTGCTTCCTGCTCCTTTGACATCACCTTTGCCTTTACAGTGCTGTTCTTTAGAAGACTGTGAACTTGTTAGAAATAGGCTGTGGAAATTATCCTTGGGAGGTGGAAGACAAGGGTCATGAGCCAATTTTGCAAAGAGGGAAATGAGGACAAAGAAAGGTTAAGCAACATGTATTCAAGAACACAGTGGTAGAACCAGACTAAACCCAAGACTTGGCGCTCCCAGCTCGTACCAGGTATTCTACGTGCCTGGTGACCAAGTCTTGTGCCCACACCACCTACTGGCAGAATGTGACTGACCATTTCTTGGAGGGCACTGAGGCATCTCCTGGGCCTCATTATCTCCCCATTATGCCCCTGAACAGTCCTGACACTAAAAGGAAATCACTTAGAAGACTAGAGGTCTGTGTTTAAAGCCTTTTTTATGATGTCATTAGGACACCATAATGTGTTTTCTAGACTTCTGAAAACTGAAGATTGCAGTTCGCTAAGCACTAGGGTTCCTGTGTCCCAGGAAACAAAACATTCTAAATATTTGATATGAAAACTACTACTCTCATATCCATCACATGATCAGAGAAAGAACTGGGCACTGGCTTAAGAGAAGAGTCCACTGTGTTATCTGGTCACACAGAGTTCTCAGAAGATACCAACACACAATCAAGTTACAATGAAAGGAGCAGGTACTTGGTTTTAACTGAAGACCACTTTTGTAAATGATAATGTTTCTCTAAGACTAATTCACATTCTCATCATTCACTTGTTGATGAAGCAGGGGTTTGTTAACTGTTTTCAAGCAGCAGAATCCTTTATTCAAACAAAATCTTAAGTAGATATGAGAAGCTCTGGTTGAAGTGAGGGTGGGCAAGACGTGAACCCTCTGCCCTAGATGATGCCAACTGTGACTCAAGAAATAATATGTCAACAGGCCTTCAGTGATGGCTTCCGTTTCCTATAAAGCCCTGAGTACCTTAAAAATTTGACTGAGCAAATGAGATTTCTTAACATCTTTGGTGTGTTCACATTCCCTCTATTTCACAGACTTAGTTACTGAGCTAATTGTTAATGAATACCGGCCCCCCAGACATAAAGGACAGGGGAAAAGGCAGCAGCAGAGGGTGTCTCTAACAGTAATTTCTTGCTCTGGTTGATAATCACTCCCAGGAGCTCTTGTGACCACTAAAAATCCATGTGGAATAAATATATGAGAGCTGGGCCTTGACAGAGAGGGAAGCTCATTGCCTAGAAGGGTAACTTTGTTTTTATAGATAAGATCAGGAATGCCAGAAAAACTTAACTGAAGGCCAGGGTCTCTCAACCCTGATGCTACTGACATTTGTGGCCGGACCATTCTCTGTGGTGAGGCTGTCCTGTGCACTGTAGGATGTTTAGCAGCATCCCTGGCCTCTACCCACTGGGTGCCAGCAGCACACACACCCACACAGCTGTGACAACCCTAAATATCTCCGACATTGCCCAATGTCCACTGGGGGCACAACCATCTCAGTTAAGAAGCACTGCCTTAGACTGATGTGTAAGTTGAAATAATGTGTGTCCTTTGTTAGCAGAATAGAAAATCACAGCATTTTCAGAACAGGAAGAAACCTTTAAGCCTTTTAACTCAACCCTATTGTTACAGAAATGAGAAAATTAAGCCCAGAGAGGTTAACTGACTGACCACAGGGTGGTACCCAGAAGAGCCTGGACTCAAACCCAGCTCTCCAAACCCCCCAACCTGCCCGCCTTCTCTGGGATGCAGAGGAGGGAACGGCATGCGGTGGAGCAGCTTACCCAAATGGAGCCCTTCTGGAAGTCCATCCTCAGATCCATCTTCAGAGCCAACTTCACGATCGATGGCTCCATTTTCATCCAGGGTGGTGGTTAGGTCTGGAGAACACGTCCTAGGCTGCCTTCCATCGACTGCCATGGTTGGCGACTCAGCATCCGCCCTCCTGTCCTTCTTGTGTACTCTGGAGTGCAGGACCAGCTGGTGGTAGGTTCTGAAAGCTTTGCCACATTCGAAGCAATGAGTGGGCTTATCTTTGTTACTGGCTAACTTGGGGTCAGCATCCACGGAAGGCACTTCACCGTTAGAGTGTCTAGGCTTCTCCTTATCTTGTGAGAGGCCTGTACAACCACTTTTACTTGTTTTGGACTTTCCAGAACCTTCAGAATGGCTTTTACTCGCATTCCAAATTTCGCCGAGCTCTTCTTTTTCTGAACACGAGTCGTCGTTGTCAGTGCTTCCTTCCTGCCCGGGCTGTTCCTTCACTTCTCGGCAAACGGCAACTTTTCCCTTGGTGGCCAGCTGCCAAGCCTGATAGGTGGTAAACGGATCGAGCTGAGGTATCCATTTTGCGGGCTTCTTCATGGTTTCGGGGTGAGATTTTGGTCTTAAGTTAAAAAACTGCAGGAACTCTTCCCCCGGAGATGGCCTTCCCTCCTGCTGAGAGTCTGTTTGTGTACTGCTGGTACCGGAAGCAGTTTCTTTGGTGTGCATCTTCCTGTGATCAATTAGACTTTCTTTATTTGGAAATAGGAAGCCACAAACCATGCAGATTTTGTAAGGCGATGAGATGCTCTCGGCTGCGTGCTCCTGGACGACCTCGTTGATTGTGACTGGACTCTCCAAGCCCTGCTGCAGTTTGCTCTTGGCCCCCGATTTGCCAGTGTGTGTTCGCATGTGATTTTTAAGAAACCACGGCTCCTTGAATCTTCTTCCACACACATTACACCCGTAAGTGAAAGAGTCCTTATGTTTCTTCATGTGGATCTCAACATCAAAAGCGACTCTAAATGTCTGCCCGCATACTTCACAGCTAAATTCTTCATTTTCTTTGCAATTCTTGTCCTTTGGAGCTTCTGTTCTCACTTGACTTTTATCAAGAGGGCTAAGATACTCTGCTTCAACACGCAAAACGGCCGGTTCACAAAGGATAGGCCGATGCTGCACTAAGACATGTTTATTAAGGTCTTCTGAATGTGTGAAGGTCTGATTGCAAAACATGCAGTCCAAGGGCATATATCCTTCTATCTGGATTACGTTTTTCTCTTGGGTAGCTCTGAAAGGAACAACCGCGGTCCCTTTGATTGACACGGCATCATCGATCTCCATTTGGGTGCCAAGAGAATTGCCAATAACTTCTGGTCCGTCCATATACACTAAGAGGGACTGAGTTGGCATGTTTCCTGTCACGTAAGGATTGTATATAAAACAAGAATCCGGCTGAGGAATTTCTGGAGTTGGAATAAGGCCACTTGTAAGACTTGTCACTCACACCCCCAGCAGCCCTGGGCTTCAAAACTAGAGCAAATATTTGTTATAAAAGTTCAAAAGAAAGTGTATATTCCTCCAACTTCTTCTCCTCGGAAGTCTTAGGAAGCTCAGTGATAGAGACGATCACTGGTTCTTTCCACAAAGCGGACAGACTCCTCAAGGCTTTGATTCAAACATGAGTCAGCACAAAGCATTAGTTCTCTTTGTCTCCATTGAGCGAGTGATTCAGTTGAGCAAGAAGTCAATTCCAGCAACCTGGAGACAAGGGATTTCCAAAACCTAGAGGAGGGAAAAAATAGCAACCGTTAGCCAGTCAGAGGAGACAGAAGGCTGGGGCAGATGACTCACAGTGGGCTTTTCCATGGAGCAGAGAAGGAACTTAATGCAACTGCTTCACTTTTAACTAATAAGGTGCGTCCTGTTAAACACGCGTTAATGAAATCATGAGCATTTTATCCGATCAGTACACTTCGCAAATCACCAGAATTTCATCCAGTCGAGAAACTTCAAACATGCCGCTTTAATGATTTAAATCTAAAATGTCAAGTTTCAGGACACAAATTGTTAAATTCAGATGAGTATGTTTTAAATGCCTACTAAAATGCACACATGTATCCTTATAAACAGCCTCTACAAAGCTAGAGACTAAAAGAATTGTTAAAAATAAGATGACAAAGCACTTCAGGTAAAATTTTAAAAGCCAGAGCTTCAAACTTCTTATATACAAACAAACACACAAGAAACACAAATGCCTAAAAGCACACTTGAAGATTACACACACACACACACACACAGGTCAACAACGTAAGCACACAAAAACAGGAACCTCTCCTGGTTCAGGAAATACAGACCGCCACAGAACGGGCGCTCAGCTTGGCTGAGGGGAACCCTGATATATGTTGGTTCACTGGATATTCTAAACCTCCATCCACTGCCCAAATTTCAGTGTTCTTCTAACAACTTTCTGCCTTTGACAAACGTTGAGTAGGGCCTTCCTTGTCCAAGCAATAAATAAGGAAGTACAGACACAATTCACTTGTGAATGCACACGTCTGAAATACAATCTGCAACACAGCTGATTCAACACGGCTGAGTCTTTAATCAGAAAATGGACCCCCTCATTTTTTAATCCACCTTTCACATTATGCCTTGGCCAGGTGAAAAATGGATTACTTTATTTAGCTCTGCAGGCTCTGATTTAGAAGCTAATTTTCACTCGGAGAAGAATTAACCTCTGAAGCCAGTACCCGCCACCTCTATGGCAAGCCTAGGAATTGTTTCTAAACAGTCCCAACTCCTTTAACTGAAGTCAGTTAATTCCACCCAAGAAAACAAAAAGACAGGCAAACCACTCCCACCACAGTCAACGTTAAAAAACACACTGCTTTACTTTCCTTCTCTCCACTTCCTCAAAGAGCAAGGGCCTGCAGGCTCAGAGAGGAGGGGGAAACATTTTCTTCCCCTTCTTTACACTTACGAAAAAAGAAAATTCTCATACTACTTGTTATCTGTAGTTTTGAAAAACTAGATCTTTAAGCTTTTCTAAATAAAACTGCAGATCAAAGATTAGGGTAAAGAAAGAAGGTACTGAGGTGTTTTATCTTAATGTCTTAGTCTTTTGTGGCAGTCACAATGGAGGGTAAACACATGGGCTGCCTACCAGCTTGGTGGGACATAATGGAACACTCTCCAGCGACCGGAGTTCTAGTCCCGACTAGACTAAGGCACAACCTTAAAGTCGCCAGCACACACCTCCCCTTTCTCTATCACCTTAATGCAGACAGTAGAATTACAGGATCGCCCTCAATGTTCCAAAATTCTCTGGTTCCGGGGGTAGATTTATGGATAGACATACTCAAAAGAACATTTAACGACTATGCTAATCAAGATAATAAATGATATTTGGATATGTGACTGATAATTTAGGTTTCTATGTAGTCATTCACTCACTCAACAAATATTTACTGAATGCCAGTGTCCTGGGTAATATTTTAACTGAAGAATTAACAGCAAATATTCTGGAAAAGCAGTTAAACTCTGACAGCCCTGTTTTCACTGGCCAACAGCTAAATGAGAAATAGGGAAACAACTCAATGAATTCGACACAAAGCCACATGGGTTAATTTCAATTTGAATAAAGTTTGTCCTTCATTTGAAGTCCTTTCTACTTTTTGGTGCCAAAATACCCTTTTTTTAAAAAATGAAAGAGTAGCAATAGCAAATAGAGGGGGTTTTTTTAATGCCCCAATTTGGCAAAATCAAAATTAGTCCCCCCCTTTGCCAGACTTCATTATTATTATTAGAAATTTGACTAGTCTGTGACATTCTTAAATTTGGGAGAAGTCGACTTTTCCATAAATAATCTTTCCCAAGAAAACACTAACCCTAAACTCAATCTCTGGATTAGAAACATGATGTGGGGACATCCCTGTTATTTCCCACCCAGAGGAACAACCTGTACAGAAACGCCCGTCTTAGAAAGTTTCGCTTCAATTTTTAGCTCTGAAATGTTCCAGTATCTGAGTTAATACACCATCAGCTTCGAACCCGAGACCCAAAGGATTGGTAAAGGGGGCACAGTGGGAAATCATCTTAGGAGAAAAAAGAGCTTCAGTTTTGCCCAGGAGAGTGACTAGGATGGAGGCCCGAAGATGAGGAGAAGCATGTCCCAGGCCAGGAGTCTTCCTGCGTGGACAGATGGGGAAGACCACCCTCCCAGGCCAAAGCAAAGTGTTTCTTCCTGTAGGGAAGCTTCTGGGACAGATTCTGGCAGCCGTTAACTGTGCCCAACTGTCCTGAGCACGAGACTACCTCGGGTCACAGCAGTCATTACTACTCATCCAAAAGAGATGAAAACCCTAGTCAGATCCTAGGAGCAGAGACGCTGTCAGCCTGGCTCACCACTGCCCCCTAGTGCCTAAACGGGTCCCTAGCACAGGGCTGGCCGTCAATAAACACCTGGTGAATACACACACAAATACTCAACAACTAGTACAGGTGTAGAATCAGCATGCATATCTCTGGCCACAGTCACCAACCATAACTGATCTGGTATTAAAATTAACTTGGATTTTCATCAAAACTTCTACATGGCTATCTATGGCTGCCATCTAACTACCATTCTCTGCAATTTCAAGCGTGTAATAAAAAAATGAATCATATTTAATCATACCATAAAGGTGACCAGCACAGGAAAACTGCATCCCTTGGATTTATAACCACTCTCCTTATTGACTCAACAAAACAAAAATGCGGGCCTGCTAGAAAATCTCTGCTAGCAAGGCCCTCAACTCTTGCCTTAGAAACTAGAATGGATGTAGACTAAAGACTTCCTTATACTATAAATCACTAACTGCATTGCTTAAAAACAATCTGCTAAACAAAAATCAAAAATCTTTAGAGTGATTGTAATAATAAAGACTTTAATAACAGAACTTACAGAAAATAGACATTCTAATTACTGATAACAAGTCACCATTCCAATCGAGTGAAGTGTGCACACGCGCACACAGCCTCCCCCGAACCTTCAGACTTCTAGGCGCAGTGCACACGAGACCGACAGGACACCGAAGGCACTGCTGATAACGTACACGTCTTGACAAAGAAGTGAAGGGGGAAAGGAGGAGGACATGATAATCCAACACCTACAGTCTAAGTGCTTTTAGTTTGCAGAAAAGTGAGCCTCTGAACACACACAGTTTCCCGAAAGGCACTTTGCAAAAATGTTTTTTCAATGTCTAAAAAAAATTAAACCTTTACTCAGGTAAACAAGAGCACTTAAGCTTCAGCCATACACCCCAAGGCACCTAAGGCAACAGGTTATTTGGTACAATCTTCTATTTTAAGAAAATACTAGGGCTTCATTTATATTGTGATTACTTTAAGTAGAGACTGGTTTTTTTTAATTTACCACAATATAATCTTTGGAAAAAAAAAAGTAGGAATCATATTGCTATAACCATCTGAAGTGTGAGTCTGATGTTCTTGAGGCCATTTCTTGTTTTTGAAAAAAAGTAGACATTCGTTTGTGACTAAAGCTACCGTGAATTCCGCCACTACCTGTAAATCTTGAAATGAGCAAATATTACACATTTTACAATGCTTAGGGAAAAGCACAATAGTCTGTGCTTAAGCACACCAAATGAGAGGCAAGGACCCCTTGCTGACAATGGCCGTAACCTGGAAAGACTGCTCTGTATGTACAGATGGACTCGAACAGTTAACCTAGAGACAGCACCTCTCTACTTGAGCTGAACAGGTTATCTCACATCTCTTGATACGGAAAATTTATTACCATAGTATGGAGTGATAAGGGATTCAAAGTCCTCAAAAACTGTCAAAAACCCATAAAAATTCTATTTATAGCCAAGTAATGTGTAGCATTCCTGCAAATCTACTTTTTCCCCAAGTCACTTAAGCGTTGAAATAAATGATCATTAAAACATCCAACCTAAACTGCCGGCCTATGGGCAACTCACGTGCATCCTTTAAACTGCAAATTTATCTCCAAGACCGAGGAGGAAACCTAACAGTTTTTCTATAAATTTTCCTTCTATATTTCACACAAACTGTTTTTTCCTTCATCTGACAAGTGAAGAGAACTCTACATGGTAATCTACAGTAGGAATCAAAACCCGTAACTTTAAACCCTTCAACACCACTTCAAGGAAATCACCAAGCTCATGCCCAGGAGCTAAATAGGCAACACAAGTTTCCTGATAGAGCTGTGGAAAGATGCTGAAAAGTTCAGTGAAACACAAAGATTAAAATTTACAGTCAGTAACACAACTTCAACTCTTCAAAAACAAATGATCATTCAAAGGCAGTTTGGGAAGATCCTTACAGGACAAGAGTCTTATTTTCTTGAAACTGTATGTAAGTGCTCAGTTCTAAAAGGACAAGAGACCAAAGCACCATAAAAATACAACCCTATGAGCATATTTGAGTGTCATGATTAAAAACTCTGCCTGATTCATTCCAAATCAGACCAGGTCAGTTAAAGGATCTTACTGTGAACTTAAGGCACCACATATTAGCTTCAGTTTCAATATTAGAATCAATATTAACAGACACGGTGGCCTGTACACTGGCTTTTAAAATTTTCATCTTACCCTGAAAAGAGAACTATTTAAGGGAAATGAATTAAAAAAGAATCTTAATTAAGCAAGATCAAGCATTCTATCCATGAATTTCTAATATTACTGCTTAGCCAGTACTACCTTAAATATTTTGAAAGGATTTTAGACAGGACTAACTTCAGAGAGAAAGAGAGAGAAATAAAGATTTCAGCAAACTAAAAAACTGTTCTATCCTTATGGGTATTCTTTAACTCTCTACAAAGAAAACACTGAATGTGTCTATGCACACACAAATAACTGTATAGATATAGATATACAAATAACTATAACCATTAAACGTCACTGCCCTACTCACCTACACCTCTTTTTCCACAAGGCCAAACGATGAGTGTTCTTAATTAGGCCCAACTTAACTCACTTCAGATTAAATAGAAACATGGGCAACGCCTGTGAAGGCAGAGGTCCTTCCTTAGCCACATTCAAATACCCTCTCCCCTTCGCTGTGTTGAGTAAATACTAAAGTTGTACGGCTGGCCTTTTCAAGTCACCTGTTTGCTTTCAAAATTGAGGGGAAAAAGTCTCCTTTCAACTAACACATTAAAAATCACTATTCAGTAGATTTCTATACTGAACTGAAAAAAAATGTATCCATTGGCTCAAAAAAAAAATTCTGGTATAACTCAACTGTTTTGAAGTTACCCTGATTTGATACAGTCAGGAAAAATAAAAATAAGTATTTCTCCTAATGCTGATTCAAGAACAAAACATACCTGGACTCTCCATCTCCAGTCCATATAACTATGTTTTAAATTCAGACAGTTTCCTGACACTAGAAACTAATGAACACCGACACACAAAACACCACACACACCCATCAAAACACCAGCATCTCACTCCAGGGCAGCTTTTCTATACGAAATGGAGGAATGTGTAGGTCAAGAACAACTTTGGTAAAGCTTAAGAACAAAGGCTAAGGAATTACACTAATTCCCTCATACAACTTACTCAGCTGTCTTTTCAGGTTTAGTAATTTTATTTCTCAACTTTATCATAAAATTACCAAACTGGCCCCAAATTTCCAGTAACTCAGTAATGTTGTTACACGGGACAGGAAGTAATGGGGATGTTAAGAACAGTCAGCCAACAAGTGTTCAAATGTAAAGTTTTTTAATGAGCATTCCAATGGTAAGCATAAAAGAGCAATTTGTGGTGGCAGCTGGCTGACAGGGGCTGCCCTGGATTTATCTGGAAGACAGATTTATACAAGAATTGAGTTTGCTCATCACGAGCTGCAAATTTTAGGAAAGAATGGCCCAGTCCCCCCACTTCCTCAAAGTCAGATTTCTATCTGCCCTCCTGGTCTCAATTCAAAATCCTTTGCCCCACATACCACTGCAAATTTGCCTAACTATATTATCAGTTGGAAAAAAGAACCCAAATCACCTTATTCCTAAAAGCCAGCATTTCAGGAAAGTTTTTATATTGTGCCCAAAATGAGGCCATTAAGTTACAATGATCAAGTTTCCCTCGCCAGAATTTAAGAAATTTCCTGCTGTCTTTGTGTAATTCATTCTTTCTTCCATGTGCATTTAAACTCAACACCCCTCCCCCCAAAATCTGGAGATGAGGTGTACAAACCAAGACTCCTCCACTGTCACGAGGCCAATTTACAAGCTGTAACTAACCTCTTCCCTATTTAGAATATTTAATATGATTAGGAGTCCTTTAATTCCAATTCAGGAGCTGTTCGGTAAACACCTTCTAGGTTTTTATTTTGTAATACCTCAGTTAATTTGAAAACTATTCTACATCCTCCAATTGTAGTCATTTACTTTAAAAACCTCATTACATTTATTTTATGCTACTGGAATACTCATCAGTTTCTACAACTGTCTCATATTTTTCATTCCTACTCTGTAATTCTAAAGCTTGAAAATATACAGCCATTGCTCAGTACTTTGGCTTCATCTTCCAATTCATTTATTAAGTATACTGCTATTTATTAAGCATTTATTAAGATTAAACTGAAATAGGAAATTAGGAATGAACCATTTAAAATAAGTCACATCCAGTAACCTCAAAAACCCTAACACACAGGCCATACTGGCATACACGAGACGGAACAATCTGAACCGAAAATTTTGTTGAGCAAATGGAAACAAAGCTTCATGTAAAACATAAAAAAAGGTGCAACCATTCATGGTCCTAAGAGAGTCAGATAAAAGTACATCTTTTTTTTAAAGTAGTAGCTTATAGGCAGTCAAGAGTCATTAAAACTACTCGAAAGTTCTTATCAACCAATATCATGTTTGCGACAACTGTGAGAAAAGAATGTAATTTTATAAAGTGGGAAAACAGCACATCTTTGGGGACCCCTGAGGCTCTAATCAAGCGATTCAGAATGAAGAGTGCTCTGGGGCTGGGGAAAGGCCTCCCTGCTGTGGCAGAAACATGCCATTTCATCATAAATGCTGTTAAGAGAGAGAAAAGTGATTAGCATTTATCTGAAGTGAGGAGGCGGAGGGACTCAGTCCTCGCCAGGCCATTATATTCCTTAATTATTTCATCAGTTTGTAAGTGACTTGATGATTAAGTCTTATTTTCAGATTTCCTCTTTGAAAGGACCACTGGAAGCACACACGGGCTGCGATTCCTCCCTGAGGTTTCACTGCCAAAAATGGAGGATCACAAAGAGAATGCAAATGCACCTCCACCTTAAAAGCAAGGCAAAGCCAAACCCTCCAGCCCTCTCTTAGTCCCCTACTACCTGGGGGAAGAAAAAAATCAAGTTATAATCAAAACAGATCCTTCAGGGTGAAGGGGGGAAATATTTTCAACAAATTTTATCCAACCGGTGTATTAGTTCCTTTTTTTGATTAAGAAGTGAAAGGGAATAATATGAACCCAAGACAACTGCTAAACTTCGATCTCACAAGTTATAAAAAACAGCCAAGGTCAGACTGCAGAGTGTTAGAAGGCACTGTGAAGATGGAAGGACTAAAAGAAGTGGACACAGAAGAAAAGTATGTGTTCTTTCCCCAGAAAAGTCATAATCTTTTCCTCTACTTCCTCCTCCAGCATGTAAATCAATGTGCAGTCCTGAAGGAGCGGCCTTTCTCCTCGCATCAAATCATTCAAATTCCACACAATCAGATGATTAACCCTATTCCAACAAGCCAAACAAACTATCAATTTGTCTGGTAGCTACTGACTTTGGGATTTTTAAATAAGTCACTGCCTCTTGAATTTCATACTTACATAACTGCTTAAAAATGGCAGCAATGGGGGGGGGGTGCCTTCGACTAAAACACCAGGATTAAAAAAACACACACGGCTAGAGTCTTTGGAATACTGAACAAAACAGTATCTAAAATAAACAGGACTTCTCAGAAAAAGTCATCTACCATTAAGGACACACCTTAAAAGTTCTTAGCACACATTAACTAAGCAAGCACAAACTAGTGGTTTGACTGTTAGATTCTTCAGACAAAAAGTAATTAGGTTATTACTCTACACTTGTCACTACAGACACTGAAGAATTTTTAGAAACTCTAGATCTATTACTCATTCTCAAAGTATGATAAAATTTAGTATTTTAAGTCTTATTTGTTATTAACCAAGGCAATCCATCCATCGGGGGGGGGGGAGTACAGTAAGAAAACATTTTCAGTGTCCTTCTTGACACATACAAGAGAAGGTGAAAGGCCCAAGACCCCTACCTAGCCGCCAGGCCTGGCCGGCAGCTGTGGGTACCCGGCCTGCTCTTTTGTTGAGCTTAATCTCATGTCAACTCATTCAACCAACTCAGAAGCGATGAAGACATAATTGAATCAACCTGAACTAAATCAGACCGAGGCTTCTTAAAACATACAGCTTAATGGTTCCAAACGGTCTAGAAACCCAGCTAGGCTGTAGTATGTACATGGTCAATACCACACGACCCCAAACTGACCAAAGGACCACTGCAACCGCCATCTATTTAATACACGTTTAGGAATGTTCGACGCTTCAAGCCCTATAGGCTGATTCGGAAAGATAAATTGAGGCTCAAGGAATTTCAAAGGGGAACAGACCATTGCCTTCAACTGTGAAGGGGCTATCCTTTTCTTGGAAAACAAAACAAAACAAACCAAGAGAAAAAAAAAGAAAAGAAAAGTTTCTGCTGCTCCGAGTTTGAACTGGCTACCGGGGTCCCAGAAATGGCCACTGGTGGCTCTTTCCTGCTTCTGGAACTAAACCTTGTGGGAAAATTCCCCGCCTGCCCACCCCACCCCCACCCCCACCCCACCCGCCCAAGAATGCGGCTTTCCGTCCTCGGTGGCCCTACCCTGAATCCTAAAATGTGGGTTCCAATCCGGGACGGAACGCCTGTCCCGATCCCCAGGGCGCAGGTACCGGCCGCGCACCCCACAGGCCAGGTCTGCCCCCTCGGAGCAGCACCGCCCAGGCCGCCCCAAATCCTGCCTCCCGGGCCCCAGCAGCGCCCTCCCCGCCCCATCCCGTGCCGCCCGCATTTTGGGGCAAATCAAAAGTGAAGAGGGCTCTACATCTGAAACTGCGCGGTTTCGCCACTCAGCGCCTCCTGGGAGAAACTTCCCTTTTAAAAAAAAGAAAGAAACACTTTTAGGCTAACATTTCAATCCCTCCTGCCCTTTATAGAGCTAGTTGTGCTTCCAGCTGGCTCCGGGTCTCCCACTAGAGCTGAGAGTTATAAAGATATTCTTCAAGCGTTTAGCGGTTATTTACAAAGTTTCAAAAAAAAAATCTTGAAAATTAAAAGGTGGAAAAAAAAAAACCTTATCACACACATCCAGGAAACGCAGCCCCGTGCACCGCCTGCTCAGGGATGGGCAGAAGACCGGGGCTCCGGGGGATGGATTTGGGGGCGCCCGGGGGGCTCCCCGGGTGTGAGTCGGGGTCCGCGGCGAGGCCAATCCCCTCCCTTGACCCCTATGGACGCGCCCTCCGGCCGGCCCGTGTGGACGGTCCCGGCCATTGTTTGCGGGGGACGCCTGTTAGGACGCATTGTTTTGGCTGTTTCCAACTTGCCCTGGCCCCTCCCGGGCCATCGCAGGGGACCTCGCGCCGGTCCCCTCCCCTCCGCCCGCCCCCCACGGCCGACACCGCAGACTGGGGGACCTGCCCGGCAGAGCCACCAACTTTTCAGGAACAGCCCCCCACCCCCGCAGCCCCCGGGCTCCCTCCGGCCGGCCCCCCGCTGCCGAGCCAGAGGAGGGGACTCCCCGCCCCCGGCCATCCTGACTGCTCCAGGAGTGAGTGTGATGGTACAACACTGTGCACACCGGGGCTCGCCCGGCACCTCCTCGCGGGCGGAATGGCCCTGCAGAGGGTGGGGAGGGGGCGCCCGAGAGGAGCGGAACAGAGTGGGGACGGGGGGGGGGGGCGGCCGGCGGGCGGGGATCGCCCGGGGAGAGGGCGAGGTACCGCGCCGGAGACTCGGGGCGGGCGCGGGGGGCCTCGGGAGGGGCGAGGCGGGGCGCCCCCTGGGGCCCGGCGCGGGCGGGGGCGCGCCCCCTTTACCTGCGGCTCCGGCTCCTCGGCCATTTCCTCGCTCGGCGGCGGCCGGGACTGAACTGACACCACACGAGCGAGCCGGGGTTTGAATGAGGAGGGAGCAGGCGAGGAGGGGAGGGGGCGGGGAAGGCGGAGGGAGGGGAGGCGACGGGGAGTTTCTCTCGGCCTTTTGTGCGGACACCTCCCGATTCCGCGCTCGCACCGGCCCCCCAAAAGGGACGGGGGCCACGGGGCCAGGAGCGAAGCCATGCCCCGGGGCGCCTCAGGGCCTCGCGCCTTGAAGACCCCCCCCCCCAAGAGGAGCGCCCCTCACCCCTCCCCACCCCCGCCCCCGCCCGGAGGATTTGGGGGCCGGGCTCACCTCGGGCGCGGGGCTAAGGTGAGCGGGGCGGGGGTGCGCACGGGGGGCAAAGGCGCGGGCGCCCCCTACTCGTCCGCGCGGGGACAGTGCAGGCGCGGGGGGTCCCTAGAGCCGCAGGGGCGCGGCGCGTCCGGCGCAGGGGGACTGTTGGGTCAGAAAGTGCTCAGGGAGCAGCTGTTGCGCCCTCCCTCGGCCCAGCGGCGCGGAGACGCCCCGCCTCCTGCCTTCACCGGCCGTGCGGCCCCGCCCCCCGAGGCCCCGCCCCGCGCCCATGTGACCCGCGCAGGCGCGCCCCTGCCCCGCCCACCGCCGCGGACCCCGCCTCCGGGACGCGAGCGAGCGGACGAGCGCGCGCCCTCCGTGCTCTCGCCTTGCGACTCCCGCGCACGCGCGCGCCTCTCACCGCCCCCGCACCCCCCGCCTCCCGCCATCCGGCTTAACGTGGCCCGCGCGCGCCCCGGCCGTTCCAGTGACAGGTACGCGGGGAGGGGGCCACGAGGGCGGCGCGCAGGCGCAGATCCAGGCCTCTGCCTCGCCGCCTCCCCCTCCTTGCAAGGTGTGCCCGGGCGAGGGGAGGGGCTGGGAGCCAGAACTCCTGGATCATCCAGAATTTCCAACAAACAAAAAGGTTTTACCCCCGTTTGGGTAGGTTAGAAGGCAGCCGTGCACAAACAACATTTTTTCAGATTTCCTTCAAGTGTGAGGAAGGCCGATGAGATAAGATGATTAAAATTTTTTTAATTAGTGTCTCCATAAAGCTATCCTTTAATATTTGTTGTTTTTCTCAAAGGGCTGGGCTTGCGCTGCTACGATAACTTGAGATTTCTAAACTTGGCCTAGGTTCCAAGAATCCACTTGGCTTTGATAGAAATCCACGCGGATGAAACGGACTTAAACCGGGGACAAAAAAAAAAAAAAAGAAACTAGCATTGCCCCCTCTGCCCCACGCCCAACTCATTTAGTTTCCCAACTGTTCTTTTCCTTGCTCACAAAAAAAGAAAGGGTTATGATTCGGAAACCCTGTGATATTTCCCCATTTTAAGTATGCGCCAAGGAGGGACCAAAGAAGCAACAATCACATCCACAAGTTTTCTGCCCCAAGATGCAAACGAATGCAAATATAAACGGTGCTATGCAAGTCACCACAAACAAAACAGCCAAGTATTTGTTTTATTGGCCTTTGGTGATTCCAAAATGGAAAAACTTAAAACATACCAAGAAAGGCACTTAAAGTATATATTTAATGAGTCGGGAATTGGGGGAAAGCACTACATAAACGCTCCGCTCGTGAGCAATGCAATCCTTAATAAATAGGAAATGTAACTTGCAAGACAGCTTCTTAGCAAAGGGGAAGAGTTTGCCAAGTGTGATGTTTTGCTGTCATTTTGTATATAACTACTAACCCCACATATGGTCTGGTTAGTCTTTTTTAAAAGGAAGTGAACCAATTACTTACCCACACTTAATTAATTAGCAGTGCCAGAAGTAGACTCTTAGGCCAGAATTCTTTTTTTCTCACTCAAGCACACTGATATTGATCACTTCTAGGACTGGGTTTCCTTTTCTCAAGTTAAAATGAATGCCTTTGTTTAAAATATTTTTTAAAGCCTTATAAATAGTCACATCCTAAAACACAGTCCAAAAACATGCTCTTCATAAACAAGTAACTTCATTTAACTTATCAAAACAAATGGCTTGGAGTATGGCTACAAAACAAAGAAACTATGCACAAGCGGAACCAGGTTGAGTCTTAACACAAGTGTAGTCTCACTCTACATGTTAATGGATAACCTTTGAACTCTGAAACCTTGAATGCTGTAAACACAATAGCACCGATAGTTAAAAATCCTAGTGTCAAAATTGAGCAAAAAGAAAAGTCCAAACTTTTCAGTAGGAATAGGGAAACAATCAAATGTTTTGACAAATAATCGTTTCACTAAGAACAATGAGGCTCCTGGCTCTCAGACCTTGTTGCTACGGAATTATTTTCTGAGCAAAGACGGTTGTGCTTTTCTCTATGCCTTCACAAAGCTACCACTTTGTTAGCATAATAGCATCATATGGTTTGTTAGTCACTGTTTCTCTCCCCCCCCCAAAAAACCCTTATTATGTTGTAGCTTTTCAAATTGAAAGATAACTGTATTAACTGATCTATCTGCTAAGAGTTTTATCTATGATCCCTGTGTCTGAGCAAAGAAATTACAAAGAACCTTATTCCTGGAGACGAGCCAACAAAACTGGGAAATCGTTGCAAAATTCTGCCAGTGACTGAGCGCTGGGTTGCAAACACATACTGCGTTTTTAAATGGACACAGAGTGATCTGAATTTGCTGTAAGGCTTCTCTGAGACACGTTCTCCCCTCTGAATGTAGAGGCTCATACTTAAGATTTATTTGGAAAGCATGTATAGTTAAAACAATTAAAAATGGAAACTTCAAAAGTAACAAGAGAACACTAGGAAGATTTGGTTTTGTAGTAAAAGCTAAGAACTCATTATTATTGTAGGAAATGAAAATTGAAAATCGAACGTTGATCTACATATACTTAGCTCCACCCACGTGCAATCCTGTTTTGCCATCACCCCCTAGCTAGACTCTCTCTCAAGGAGTCAGGTGCTGCAGAGGCGCAGGCGACACAAAGAAAGAATGGAACCCGAAATGTCCCTTCAAATGTGAGCTCAGGCTCTACATATGTTACTCCGGGAAAGGGCGAAAAAGCCCCACTTCACCTCTTTTTAATGTGACAAACATCAGCTACACCTCATTTCCACAATTATCCAAACAGACCAGCCCTCCTTAAGATGCGTTTCCCAGTGAACGCTTATAAAAATCATACCATTATCTCTGATTTAATCCTAGTGAGATGAGACCTCTTCGTTTAGCTAACTTCTGACTTTCTCTCCAGATCCTGCCTGCCACAGCAGTGTCAGATCTCATAACAAAACAAAAAAACCCTTCTCATTTGCTATCTTTAACATTTATTGGAGTCATCTTTTGAGACTTAGCCTTAATTAGAAGAACAGAATGCAATACGATCTTCTTATTTCGCAAGTATTTATTTTACTGTGGAACTATTACAGAAAAACGATTTGGAAACCGTATGGAAGTCCCTGGAGCTGAACTAAAGCCAACATAGATACTCGCCTTAAAAGAAGTCAGTGTTCAGAGCAAGAAAACCTGAAAAACTGCAGTGAGGAGTTAGCAGGAAAAGAAAATTGAAAAGTTAGGCAAACCTGCCAGCTTTTGCAAACTACAAAGGACATTTGAGAAGCCACCGGGAGGGGCCCTTTTAACACGACTGAATGCACTAAATTAAGTAGGGAGCTCCAACAACTCCAGGAAACCCCACACTTCTCTTTTCTATTCAGTTTCTTGATCCCACTCAATTCATCTCACAATTTAAACCCGCTATAAAACATAGACTAATCTAGGATAAAAATAAATAGCAGAAATTACCTTTCAGAAGTGGAGGCAGTCTCTGGAACCTGGAGACTCTCTCTGAGCTTGCCAGTCCACCTGGCTCGAAACAATACTGGAAGAGATGGGCTTGCTGGTTTTTACAAGCAAACCAAAAAGGGAGGGGCCAAGAATAAGGCTCAATTTAAATAGAGGTTTAGATACAATCCCGACTTGATTAAATCAATCAATCTTGATAATGTGCCAAGAACACCGTTTATTTTAACTGCGTTTGTCCCATTGGCAAGTTTTGATGGTGCCCTCCCCCCTCTTCAAGCACACTTACTTATGTCTTCCTCTAATATTCTAGATGGTTTTCCAAGGTTGAGTTCACTTAACATGTCAATGTAAATTTTCTTTAAAAATTACGTGTGTCACAGAACTTTCAGAGCGCCTCTTTAAAGCTTTTTGCACTCATCTGATACTCCAAATGGGGAGTTTGGGGATAAGGAAGGAGGGAAGGGGAAGGTAGCTAACAGTTATTGAAATCCCGTCCCCATCCTCATCTCAGTAGATGGAACCATCTTCCATCCACCCACTGAAGCCAAAACCTAGCCGTCAAATTATAATAATCTCATCTCCAGCCCCCTCACACACACACACACCCACCCCACCTCTTTAATCCATCAACAAACCCTATACAGTGTAATTTCTATCTTAATATATCTCAACTTTGCCCACTTCATCTCTAACACAAGCTCTTATTCTCTGCTGTAAATATATTGAGTGTGCCAGGTGTCTCCAAGATTCTTCCTTTCTAAGTTTGCCTTACATTCTCCACCCATAGCCCAAGAGATCTTTTACAGTGTAAATCAGATCATGTCACCGCCCAGCTTAATGGCTTCCTATCGCCTCAGGAAAAAAGAACAAACTCCTGAGCTCACCTCACCAGCCCTGAAGATCTGGCCCGGCCTAACTCCCCAGCCTCAAGTCTTGGCAAGCCCTTAGGATTCTAAGCTTCAGCCATCAGGCCTTCTCTCTGACCCACAGCCTTCAGACCTGTGGTTGCCTTTGCCTGGTACTCCCTTCCCTTCCCACTCTTTGGGGAAATGAGCTTCTCTTCTTCCCAAAAGTGGTTAAACCTGTGCTCTCTGGTGGGGGGGGGGGGGGGGGGCTCTGACAAGGTGCCGGAATGTCTTCTCTCTGATCCCTTGGGCTCAGATACTCCTTTTCTGCCTCTTGAAAACCGCATTAATCCTAGAATATTATTTAATCTCTCTGGGTTTCACTTTCCTCATCCACAAAATGGGGTGATGAAGAAGAAGAAGAAGAGGAGGAAGAGGAAGAAGAAAATCTTGAAAGTTCTCATCACAAGGAAGTAAAATTTGTAACTATGTAAGGTGATGGATGTTAACTAAACTTACTGTGGTAATCATTTCGCAATATATACATATATCAAATCATTATGTTGTACACCTCAAAGTTATACAGTGTTATATGTAAATTATATCTCAATAAAACTGGAAAAAGAAGAAATATATATAATTATTTATGTAAATAGTAATGTATTTTTTTGGTGAGGAAGATTGGCCCTGAGCTAACATCTGTTGCCAATCTTCCTCTTTTTTGCTTGAGAAAGATTGTTGCTGAGCTAACATCTGTGTCAGTCTTCCTCTGTTTTGTATGTGGGACACCGCCAGAGAATGGCCTGATGAGTGGTGTGTAGGTCCACGCCCGGGATCCAAACCTGAGAACCCCAGGCCACCAAAGCAGAGCACGCGAACTCAACCACTACGCCACTGGGCTGGCCCCAATATTTGTTTTTATATAAGACTCTTTGGAGAATTAAATGAGACACACCGTGCAAAGTTTGAAGCCCAGATTTTTGGGGGGCCTGGCACTGTTCCAGGCACGGGAGACAGAGCTTATAGTAAGGAACCCACAAAGTCCTTGTCCTTTTAGAGTTTATCTTTTAGAGGGAAACAGACAACAGACAGGTATATTTGCAAATGAGAGTCACTGGAGAGGGGGAGATGCCTGCTGTTCTAGATTGGGCCCCCTGAGAGCAGCGGCCTCAGGAAGTCAGGTGGCAGGACTGGGCTAGAGTAGAGGAAGGCTCAGAGCACAAGAGAGCCTGGCTTAGGGAAAGAACTGCAAGGAGCCCAGTGCGTCTGGGGCCCAGCAAGTGAGGACAGGGAGCAGAGAAATAAGGCAGGCCCTCGTAAGGACAGTGGCAAGGACTGGTCTCCGACTCTAATTGCGGGAGCATTTCAGAGACAGTCAGTTCTCCGTCCTCACTGTATTGGCCACACTTGCAGCACTTGCTGGAGTCGGTCCCTTCCTCTTCTGTGAAACACTTCTTCCCTCAATTTGGGACACCTTGTCCTCCTGACTCCCACCCTGGCTGCTCCTTCTCAGTCCATGGGGCTGGTTCTTTCTCCTCTCCCTGACCTCCAGACTTTGAAGGGCCCCAGGGCCCCATGCTGGTGCCTTGTCTTCTTGCTCTTATTCAATCCCCAGGTGATGTGACCCAGCCCAACGGCTCGAAATACCACCTATATGTGGAGGACTCCTAAATTTATATATTTCCCACCCAGACTTCTCCCGCAAGTCCCAAAACATATTTCCAATGGCCTACTCCACCTCCATTTAGCTGTCCAGTAATGAACTGTATAGATTCCACTCTCAGACCCCCTCCTCCTACAATCCTCCACCACTGAGGGATGCTTAATCTCGTGGAATTGATGAGACTCCGGAAGTGAATGCGGATGGAAAAGAAAGGGTGGGTAGTGAGGCGGGTTAGCCACTGACATTAGATCATGCACACCTCCCTGCCAGGTACCCCCAAAGCTTAAACCCATGCAGTTACATGCATTACCCATTATAGTAATTATTTGTTCCTGCCTGGCCTCCTCCTACTGGACTCTAAACTCCATAAAAATAGTTGACTCTGTGTCTTGTTCTCTGCTGCATCCCCAAACCTAGCATGATGTCTGCCTATAGCCGTCATCAGTAAATGTGTTCAAAACAAATGAATATGGAACTGAATAATGATACCCAGAACTCAGCTGCAGTGAGTTCCGGTGGGAAGGGAATTGACATTTGGGTCTTCAGGCCAGTCACTGGGGTCTTGGCTCAGTTTCCTCATCTGTAAATTGGGGATAACCTCGACTCGGCCTGCCTCATTGGACAGTGGGTTTGCCCCATGTCATACCGCAGGGGAAGCTCTGTGTTGTACAAGAGCAAAGAGTTGTTTTTATGATGACTCGTGAATACTGAGAATCCACTCCACACAGGCCTCCACTTGTGTGTAGGGCTCGTCTTTGAATATACCTGGCACTCCAGTCTCGGCTCCCCCGACGACATTACATTAGACCCGAAACCCGACGCCTTCCGCAGTTGGCTAGGAAGAGCATTCAGTCTGTGACCTCGCTTTTCTCCATTCCTTCTTCTCCCCCTTTCAGATGAGATAAATGGTGTAGGAAGTGGTTTGTATAGTTGGTTGGTTAGGAACTTTATTTTGTCTTTTGATCTGAATCAGAGGGTTAACTCCATCAAGAGTGGAGACTTGTCCAGGCTCACATGCGGAAGTGCCTCCTGCATTTCTCTGCCTGGGGATGGGTTGGGTGGACTAGAGCACTGATATTCCAAAAAGCGTCTATGCCAAATGCAGAGCCACCACGCCCAGAGGCTAGCAGGTAAGCGCGAACATTTACTGGGTTCTCAGTGTGTGCTTTCCACTTTGTAACTCCTTTAATGCTCCTAACAACCGTGTGAGGCAGCACCTATGTTTTTCTATGTTTTAGATGAAGAACCTGGGCACAGAGGGATTAACTCAAGGCCACTGCTCTGGGAGTCTAAACTCAGCCCCTGCCTCTAGGGGCTTTGTCCTTATCCACGGATACAGGGCCTCCCTCACGTCATGGTCCCCTGCCTGGGTCTCCAACCTCAGCTCCTATCTCCCCATCTCTCCCCTCACTGTCCTTCACCACAAGGGCCTCCTTTCCTGCAGGAAGTGGCCAAGCCCCACCCCTCCACCCCCTGGATATCCCTGGGACCTTGAACCATGCCTAGCTCATAGTAGATGCTCATTAAATACTAGATGAAAAATGACTAAATGATTCCTGTGTGCCGGACACTTCATATCCATTATCTCATTACATTCTCCTAGTAACACAATGAAACGGCTATTTTTGGTCTTGCTTTCAATGCAGAGAGGTTCAGTATGCATTCAAACAACAGAAGGCACACCTACTACGTGAGGTGCCTGGCATTTTTCCCACATGCCAGGGATACAACTGTAAAGAAAGTGAAGTCTGTGTTTACACAGCTACCATTCCAGCAGAAGCGCACACTCACACCTCAGTCACACTGATCCTTCCAAAAGTTAAATCTGAATAGGTCAGGGCCCTGCCTAAAACTCTAATGTCTCTTAGAATAACAACAAAATTCCTGGTAACATGGATGGCAGGATCTGGGGAAGCTTGAGAAGACTGAATTTTATTCTAAGAGCCCGGGGAAGCCAGGAAAGCAACTGGAAGTAAAACTGACAGAACTATGAACTTCAAATAAGTGGTTCTTTCTTGAGATTATCTCCTGAAAGATCTCAGCCTTGTGAAACAAGGAGGACGTGTCAAACTTTAAGAAGTTGTCGTCCTTTTTCTTCAAGCTGACGTTTTCCTCTCCTTGTATCCCCAAACGATCGTAGAATCAGAGCTGTTCCTGATAAGCATGCTGGCACTGGGCTAGCTATAATCTTATTAATCTTCACTCCTTTAGTTATTACGGTCTTTTCTTTAAAAAGAGGGAACTGAGGCTCGGGATGGATAAGCAGCCTGCCTGAGGTCCCACAGCTAAAAGTTTGTTTCCCTACCTTCCAGAGGACACGGAGGCCAATGGGCCATTTGAATGCAAGGTCAAACCCCAGCTCTGTCAAATTTCCTCACTTCTAAAAATCTCCACTGATGCACATTTCTCGACACCCTATTTCCTGAATGTTCACCAGTCAGCCATGTGTGGCTCTCGGGCAAGGTTGAAACATCCTCACGCAACATTCCGCCCCTCCCCCCATTCTGGAAAGGCAGTATTGCACTTGCTCGCCCCAGGGCTAGTCTCCTCCCGCCTGTCACTCCCTTGCGTTCTTGGTGTACCTGCTTTGTGCAGCTCCGTCTTCCCCGATAGACTGCAAACTTCCTTTGAAGGTAGGGAAGGAAGGTCATGCAAATTTATGTCCCAACAGCAATTAGCAGAGTGCTTTTTGCACAGAACTGGGAGGCAATGAATGTTTGTAAAATGAAAATGTCCTAGATGAGGGCTCAGCTTTCCATGCCTTCCTTTCCATTGCCCCTCGGAGCTGATCAGTTAGCGAATCTTACAGACCCTGTCATCCTGATCTCTTTCAAATGCGCCCTTTCCTTTCTCTTCCCATCATCCTCACTTCTTGTTTCCTTCGGATCCCTGGAATAATCTCTGAACCAGTCCTCATGTACCTGTGCCTCCTAGCCCAGAATACTTTTTCCTCAACGCCACAAATAAGCATCCTGTGACTGCCCTGTGCAAAAATCTCCAATTTTACCAAAATAAGTCATAGTTCCCTCTCTTGGATGGAAGACTACACCATGGCCCTAGCCAACCTTTCAGCCAGATTCAGTCCGTAAACACTGACGGACCACTTCATTGTCCCGGGCACTTGGCTAGACAGTAGTTAACGAGTGAGGTACAAAACAAACTGGATTCCTGCCCTCGTGGAGCTTAAGTTTTAATAGGAGAAATAGACATTAAACAAACTAAAACATAAATAAATAGATAAGCATATAATTACGGTACCTATCCTAGAGAAATAACCAGTGAGGTACACAAAGAAACATACACAAGGATGTTCACAGCAGTATTGTTTATAACAGTGAAAAGCTAGAAACAACCTACATGTCCATCAAAAAGAAAATGGCCACATAAACTATGGTATATCCAAATTTAAGAATAGAGACAGCAGTTGGAAAGAATGAAGTAGTTACTGCCACATGAACTCACGTAGCTAGATCACCAAGACATTGTGAAGTAAAAAAAAAAAAAATCAAGCTGCAAAAAGGTATGCCATTTTTCTTTAAAATGGTATATTTTGATATATGATATATTTTTCTAAAGAAATGATATATTTTCTAAAGAAAATAATGTATATGTGTATAATATATAGGATGTATCTGTGTGTACACACACACAGATCATAAGAAATATATATGCTGATCATTTCACCATATATACAAATATTGAATCAGTATGTTGTGCACCCGAAACTAATATCCTTAGTGTTATGTGTCAATTATATCTTGATAAATAAATAAATAAGAAATGTACGTGCAAATACATGAATAAAAGTTGGGAAGATCCATACCAAATGTGGTTAATTCTCAAATGTGGGCAAGGAGCAGGATAGTTTGGTGGTAACTAAATATTTTGATCTTTTTTTTCTTGCTTGCTTGCTTTTTTTGGTGAGGAAGATTGTCCCCAAGATAACATCTTCCTCTATTTTGTATATGAGACACTGCCACAGCATGGCTTGATGAGCAGTGTGTAGGTCCACACCCAGGATCAGAACCTGTGAACCCTGGGCCACCAAAGCAGAGCATGTGAACTTAACCACTATACCACCCGGCCCCAACTCTAAATATTCTGATCTTTTTACATGTAAAGCATATTCATATTTTACCTGTATACTTAAACATTAGTTGCCTATTAACATAGATTCCAAATTGTGTTAAATACCCTGGGGAATAAAAAATGGGGAAGAAGACTTAGGATTTCCATATACTGCTTTTGGATAAACCATTCTCTACTTACCCACCTCTTTGTTCTATTCATGCTGCCTGTCCCACCCTGACTTTGAATGTCCCCAAACCCGCGTGCCATGTATATGCAAAAATCAACCTACAGACATCCTACCCAGGCCCCAAGGTCCACTCTAAACGCCACCACTCCCTCCTCATTCAGTCACTTTTTGCTCAATGCCTTCCTTATGATACTTCTGGATTATGCCTAGCCCTGGATATGTGTGTTTGTCTTCCCACCTGAATGGACTGCAGAGTCCTCAAAGGGAAGGCCAATTTCCTCCACGTCGTGGAATAGTGGCTGGCACATAGGCAGTATCCCAATATTTAGCTACTCTACTTAATTAAATAATCTCCCTGGATTCTTTCATTCACTCATTCATTTCCTCTCTCACTCAGCCAATATTTATGAAGCACCTACTATGTACTAGGCACTGTTGTAGGTGCTGGGGATGCAGTAGGAAAGCAAACCAATCAAAATGCCTATCCTCATGGAGTTAACATTTAATGTGATGGTGTATTAAATGATAAGTGCTATGGAGAAAAATAAGGGGGGAGGGCCAGGGGGTTAGGGAGGGGAGGGGATAAGTGGGGGTGATGAAAAATAGGCTATTCCATGACGTCTTCACAGGTGGAGACATCTGAGTAAAGATCTGAAGGAGGTGACAGTGGGAGCCATGTGGAGTTCTGGGGAAAGACCATTCCAGGTTAAGGGATGGCATGCAAAGACCTGCATCACTGTGCCCAGCAAAGAAGTCAGCATGGATTGTGACTGGTGTGGGATAATAAGACCAGTCAGAAAATGAGGATGGAGGAGACGCATACTGATTGCTTGGGCCTTTGGGGCATTTTAAAGACCGCATTTACTCTGAATGAACCTGACAGCCACTGAGGGATGATAACCTGGCTTGGGTATTAAGAGGCTTATTAAACCAAGATAAAACTAAGAGTAAGACAGCCTCCTTTGCTGAAATCACTCAGATATTTAAGTGTGTCCATATTTTCAGATTACTTTTACAACAACAACAACAGCGATAATAGTAATAGAAGAGATAAGAAGGGTAAGAAGAGGGAAAAATAAAACAATTTCTTGAGCCCCTGCCAAGTGCCAGAGTCTTAAGTGCACTCACCAAGACAGACCCGTTGAGTTCGTTCCCATTAACTCCACATCCGATTTATCTAATCATGGTGTTATTTAGTTCTCCTGGTAACCTATATATTTAAATTAATGTGGCAGATGAGGAAACTGTGGCCATCAGAGGTGAACTCACTTTCTCACTTACTAACCTCTAACTTACTGGAGGTTCTACAAGAATAAAGTGGAATTCTAGCCTGATCTAATTCCAAAGTCCATGCTGACTCATGCCATTCTTTTCTGGACTAAGTGGTTGACCTTGGCCTTAGGAGAACAGGGAATGATAGCAATCATTGATTAAGTACTTACAGGCCAAGCACATTATCTGCACCATTTCTGGATACCCAGGCAGAGTCAGTACCCCCACTGCCCAGGTTAGAAAGCTGCATCTCTCGACGGTGATATGGGGCGTGGGTGAAGGGCTGAGCTCTTGAATCTGGCTTTCTGGGTTCCAACCGAGACTCTGGGCTACCCAGCGGTGTGGCCTTTGCCGCCTCTCTGGCGCTCCCTTTGCCTGTGTTCTCCTCATTTTACAGATGGAGGTCAGACTACTCACTGACAGGTGTATTTGGGAGGAATAAAGAAGTCCTCGCTTGTAAAATGCTTTGGGGAGAATCTGGCACATAGTAAGTGCTCAATTAAGACATGCCATTATTATAAAGACCATTGCCCATGGTCACAGAAGCTGGCCAGCACAGAAAACCAGGTCTGTCCCTAACCAGTGCAGGGCCTGGCAGGGTACTTACTCATGGGTTGGAAAAGAGAAGCAAGTGTGTTTATAGCAGGCGAGGGAGACAGTCAGATTTGGACCTGGATTTGTCCACTCCAGAACCTGGGTAGCTCTCTATCATCAGCTAGACCACCTAGTGTAGACAAAGCAAGTGGTATTCTTGGAAGAAACATACCTGGATCTGGGTGATCCTCACGGAAGTTGAGAGACGACCTGCCTTTCAGTGTTCCTCCGGCATCTTCTCCAAACGGGAGGTCAAGGGAGACCCCTAAAGGAGACAGAGTCAGAGGTGAGTGGCAGCAGGAAAGGACATGGAATTGATGAGCTCCAAGTCTCCTGCCTATAGGTGTGCCCTCTTAAGCCACACCCTCAAACAGGATACTGGGGTTTAGGGAAAATGCTGGAGAGGGGATTAAGGTCAGAGCCACACCCTAATGGGCGTAGAGTAACCAAAAATTCACAAGTCTAGACTAAAGATGGACAGCTGCCCTAAAGTTCAGTGGGGTAACTGATCCAAAGCCATGTTAGTTGGCTACTTCACTGCTGCTGATGAGCGGATGCCCAGCAGCTCCCAAGATAACATAGCAGATTTCGCAGAAACTGGAACCGAATAAAATGTTGCCCTCAGAGTCTGCCTGGATTCAAATCCTGCCTCCCCTGCTCAGCTGCTGGGAGGCCTCAGCCCGATGACTTAACCTCTGCCTCGCCTGTAAAATGGGAGTAACAATGTCACCCAGTGCGTCGGGCGCTTTTGAGGGTTAAATGAGCTAATGGCAGCGAAACCTTAAAACTGTGCCTGGCACGTGGCAATCACTCAATAAACATCAGCCAAAATGGCATTAGCCATTATTCTCTCTGGATGTCTCCCTGTTCTGAAGCAGCCTTTTGACTTAACTAATCCCTTTGGCTTCTTTGACAACTTTTTTAAAAATGTTGTTAGCACATTTTGTTGACATATTTTTAGGAATACCAAGCCTGCATGTCCTCCCCAAAATACTTTAAGAGATTATGTTTTGTTCCCACTTGTCTTGAGGAACAAGACTTCAGTATCTTTGAGTAGGATGGAAACAGTGAAAAGCAAATGGTAGTGGAACCATCTTTCCTGAAGTTCTTACAAAAAAAAAAAAAGAAAAGAATTAAAGATTCAGATGCTGGGATTTTAAAAATCACCTTGCTAAGTATTTTCTTATCAAGTTTCTTTTGCTCTCTCTCTCCCATAAACACGACAGTAATGAGATAGTTTTTCTTTCCCCCTGCCTCCAAAAAAAAAAATCTGTCACACAAATTTCTCCAAACCAATACAACTGAATTTGCTACAAGGATTTGTAACTGATACGTTATATTCTTTAAACAAAATAAGAACGCTATGAACAGAAAGAAACCGTTTTTGAAGCAGTTTTATTTGTAGTCAACAAATAAGAACAACGTGTCCCCAAGGAAACAAAGTAGAATTTGGACTCGAAGCTAAAATGGCTCTGCCTTAATCCTCTGTTACCCAGTTCTATGGGGCTGCGTTTACAGGAAATGCCTGCCACCAGCAGTTTTCTGCTAGTTTTCAACCGTATTTTTGCATCATCAACTCAGCCATATAGAAATAAATAAAATACTCAGCTTTAAAAAAAAAACCGTAAAGGAAAGGAAGAGAATGCTGACCTGTTCATTCCTACCCTCTTCAGGATGGGTAGAGAGGCAAGAAGGAAGCAGGCTCCCCGCCCCCTGCAGGACTGACTTCCCGGCCGTGTGGAAACTCTCTCATTACCACATTTTCAACAAGTAGACCGGTTTCGTCGTTTAATCAAAGTTAGTTTGTGGTTGTTTGGCAGTCTGCGCATGCCGTGTTTTTACAGCTATAGAAAATGTGTATTTATTTATTTTGAAATGGCTGTGACTGTATGACAAACATAAGCCAGCCTTAGCCAATGATTTATAAGAGCTCTGAAAAGCACTGCCTTTAAACATTTTAATAGAGGCTCTCTCATCCTTTGTAAGTGGAAGTGTAAATTGGTACAGTCCTTTTGTAAACATCTCAGTGAGACAAGTCAAGGGCCTTACAAATGTTCATACATTTGGGTGCAGCAATAACATTCCTGGAATCAATCCTAAGAAAATAGCCCTAATCAGGGAAAAGGTGTTATGAACAAAGATATTCATGGCAACAAGATTTACTGTAAGAGAAAGAAAAATACACACGCACTCTTTCTCTCCACATATATGTGGATCACACACATAGAAGAAGGGTTAATCATTCAAGTTATTCTCTACTCTTGCACACAGCCATTTCGAAATTAGAAAGTTTTGAAAAATATGCCAGTGAGAAATACCTATAATAGCAAATGGAAAAATCATGATGCAAAGCTGTACTTTTAATAAACTATAAATCTTTATATTAATAAGCAAAAAGGGAGGATATAGGTATACATAAAGATATTAAAATTGATTTTAATACAGACTGGGTATTAGGTGATACCAAGAACTCACTATTCATTCATTAGCTGTGATAACGGCATCATGGCTTATTAGAAAAAATGAGTATATTTTTTAGAGATAGATACTGAAGCCTACAGGAGAAGAATGACATGATATGTTGGAATTTGGAATACTTTAGCAAATGTAAAAAACAGGAAAATTGAAGCAAAGTGGTTATATATCTTGAAACAGCACAACTGGGTGTTGGGTATGGGGGGTTCATTTTCCTATTTTCTCTACTTTTGCATACATTTCAAAATTTTTATTAAAAATTTTTAAACGGTTGTTTAATAATGGGATATGCATGACCTCTTTCTACCTCCCATTTTTTCTCAAAGTATTTTCTATAATATCCCTGTATTACCTTTGAAATAAAACAAATGAACATGTATTTTACCAAAAGAAAGTAAACAAGAGTTGAGAATCCCACAGAGATGTTTTCATTGCTGTGTGTTAGTAGAGAAGCCTCAGAATGCTGTGATAAGCCTGTGTACCTTAAAATGTGAGCTCATAAATGGTCCAAACCCTCTCTGTGGGACAGCACCGTGCCATCTGAGACTATGCTGTAAATATGATCAGCTGATAAGAAGGCCAGCTGCGACGAGCCATTTTAGAGATTAGAAACCATTTAAAAACACACACACACCTCCTCTTGCCTCTTAAATGTTAAGTGGCAAGATACTCCAGTTTTATTTCTCAAGTTTCATGCAATAATCATGTAAGCAGCAAGCAGCGCAGAGTTCCACATACCGCCAAGCTGACTCAGAAGGAAGGGTTCCACATTCCTTAATTAGCAGCATCAGAAAAGCACCACTTCCTGCCGTGGAGTTTCCCATTTCATCCAGCTACTCAGTTGGCTCAGCACACCCCACAAGTTCATGTAGAGGATTTCCATCAAGTCTGGAAACAAAGATAGTGTTAGTTACGCTACAATTCTTTATTAATTTACTTTACTTTGTTTTTGTTTTATTTTATTTTGTTCTATTATACTCCATTCTATTGTATTCTAATTTTTGCAGGTTGAAGATGTCTGTGATGACATTATGCATCTTCTTCTTTGTTTCCAGACCTCCTGGACACCCTGCATATATTGAGACCACAGTTGGGAGCAGAATAAACGCTTCACCAACTTGAAAGTATAGTTCTTTCGGTTATTAACAGTCAAACAGATTCAAAAGTCCTGGGCCAGAAGTTTCTTTTTTAGTACCAATTACTTAAATTAAGTTTCTGATTTGTATTAAAGTTCTCTGGAAAAACTCACACAGGACGCAAGAGCACGAGGAAGATTTCCAAACAAGATTACACGGTTTTCCAATGTGACATATTTGATCATCTTTGAAAAGGCAACATTAATGGAAATGTCAAAGTCTCAGGAAACATTCTCCTTGTAAATATTGGATTTAACCGTTGCAACAATTATTTACTTTGAACTTCAGAGGTTTTAAAGAAATGTAAAATAACCTTAAGGAGGTGATTGGCAGATTTGACAGATACTTTAAAAAAAACTATTTGGAAAACATTATTTTTGCTTTTCGAGGGATTCTAAATCGGTTCTGCGACGCATTATCCCCTTTTCCCCTTTTAGTCCTCATCCTTAAACTACATCTTTTCTTTTTCTCTTTGACCACCAGTTTGATAGATTTATATTTGGTTTTTAATTAAGTACCATAGCTGCAAGTAAGAGGATAGATAAGAAAAGCCCATAGTCTTAAGCCCCAAGAAAAAGCAAATGTTTGCCTTAGTGACAAACTAGCCTTCTCAAGGACCTGAGAGAAGCAAAAAAGGTCTACTTTGGAATTTTATTTCTTCTGAAGACATCTTCTGGCGTTTGAGAACGTCTGAGGCTGTTTTGTGGGACAGACCAACCCTTGATTGGATCTCTTAAGAATGAAAGCCTTTCCTTTTGACCACAGAGAGTGATGAATTACTTCTAACACTACATGATATTTATGATGAAAAATATACTTTAAATTTCATTTCCTTTAAATAACAATTATGTCAAGTTGAGTCCAGAGCCAAGGGCACTGGCTTAAATTAAACAGACCTTGGGCCTTTGGTGTTCTTGGGTCATGCAAGAGCCACAGATGGACTCTAGCCTGACTCAGTTTCCCTCCTTATGTCACAAGACACTCTGAGGGTGCATGTAAAGGGCCCCATGACTATGATATCATCTTTATGGAGATATAAAGATGTCATAGATGTTTTTCTTGAAAATAATGTTTATAAAAAAGTACACTGTAAGATATAATACTGATCCCAAGAAGCTGTCTTCTCTCACCTTCAAAGAAATCAAGATAGAAATAAAATTGTTCTTATTAATATTTGTGGATATTATTCATATCTAAGTGAGAGTTTTGCTTGTGAAAAAGGATGATATCTGAATTCACTCTAAAGTTTTAGATTTCTGCCCTGTTTACTTTTCCAAGTTATTAAAGATTTTATGTCTCTCTTAGTTTTCAAGTATGCAGCAAAATATTGTAAATCCATCAGAAAAACACTGGAATTTTAACCTGTAGTAATTCAAAGCTGCTCCTTTGAATGCAGGGTACCACCATTCACAGTATAGTCTATTGTGTTCTGTTTACATAGAATGCAGTGTGAATGGTGCCCACCTGGAGTTGGTCAATGGACTGAAATAATCTTAGCAAACTCGTAATAGTTTGGGCACAACCACTGCTCCTTCATCATCCAGCTGGGCCTGCTGCTGGTGCCACGGTCTGTTAGATAGTGACCTACGAGACCTCCTGGCCTTGTTGATATTTCTTCACTTATCAGTGGATCATTAGTTGGAGTATTTCCTTAGTCATAGAGACTGGCAGTTTATTGAGATGTTCTCAGTAGGAACTACATTTGAAGATAACCAAATGCTGACTTAAACATGAATGTGAAAAAAATATACTCTTTCTTCTTGAGGATTTAAGATTGTTTTGGTATTTTGTGATTCTTAAACTTTTAGCTGTTTTTAAGAGTGGTGATCTGATTTTTTTTAAAAAATCTTTCCTATAACATTTGAATGTTTAATTCTTTTGAAAACATTTATGTTTTTCTGACCAGCCAACAACACTTAATATCTTCAGTAGTTTCTAAGATTAAGAAAATAGGAGACAGCTAGAGAGATTTGGCAAACAAGCATGTAATAATCTGGCAAGGAGATTCTTGGGCAAGAGTATATGGGTTTGAGTTTATTGCAACACTTGAAAGCAATTAAAATGAGTTTTTTTCCCCCTCAAACTTATTTTTGTCCTTTGTATTTAAGCACATACAGGCATACAACTGAAAAATAACATTACAAGAATAAATGCATCCTTAAGCTGATCACGTCAAGAAGCTACTGCCAGGGGGTCTTTAGGGACTATTAGGAATGTCTGTAATCCACTCCCAGGCTTATTGTAGGTGTCAAGACTAACCCTTTAAGAAAAACTAATCAGATCCTCACTATTCAAATTTAATTTATATTGTTGACTTGATATAGAATATCCTACATAGTGTTAAAAATACCATCTTCCAAACTGTGGGGACAGACACTGAAATGATATCTATGCGGTTAAACTATGGTAAATGTGTGTTGAACAAATGTAAATAGAATGTAGTAGCAGCTACTGTTGATGAAGCTGAATCATTCGGGATAATTCTGCAGTCAGCTAGAAGAATGCTGTTCTTAGTTCTATGTACCTGCCATATTTTAAACACAACAGTGGTCAAATTTTATAATATCACTTCAAAAAGGTTAGAGGATACACTCTACGATGCAATGTACAATCCTTAAAAAATACTTTTTGATTTTTATGGTTAGAAAACCTTTTCTCATTATAGGAAGTTTGAAAACTGCAGAAAACACCCATAAACCCAAGCTATAACACCCAGAAACAACCACAGTTCCTATGTTGGTGTGTTTCCTTGTAGCTTTTTAAAAATAGCCTAGTACGTGGTAGTATTCTCCTTTTTTTCATCTGATTGTTCACAGAGATGATTTTTCTCACGTTTTAAAAATAACATTAGCCTCGTAAATCACGTCTTGTTTTCTTTCTCTTATAAAAACTTACAAAGTGCACACGCTGCACACACTCCTATCTCCCCTCACCACCCCCTACAACCCATTTTGGTCGGGCGGGATGGGGCAGAATCTCTCTGAAAAGTGAAACAGAAAAAAACAATGGTTTCACTGACAGTTGAATTAAAACCCTAACAGGTAAAGACTATCACACCACTGAAACTCCTTTTTTCTCTGCATCTTAAGAGATTTCAGAGCAAATTATCCAGGAATAAAGGCCACAAAAAGGATATTCACATTGTAAAGGAAAACTAAATTGACAGGGTAATTATCTCCTTTAAACAATCTTTGCTCTGGTCATAGTAGTGACCCCTAGGGAGGGGCCCTGGGAGGCTGGGGGACCACAGTAGGAGGGGGACTGGCTTTTTTCTGTGTCCCCCTTGTACCTCTTGAATTTGATATCAGAAGCAGGTATTAACTTCTTAAAAAAATACATATGTAGATTTTTTTAAGTAGAGTAATACATGTGTCTGCATTATCATCTTTAGGGACCAAGCTCATCAAGTAAGAAGCTTATCACCTCTGTTTCGCAATACATGAGGTCTTTTCACTCCTCTCTTCTCTCCTTTCCACTCCAGAATCAAAATTTGTTTGGGGTGAGGGGGAGAGGTGCACAATAACTAAAAATAGGACACCTGCTCCATTTCTTCCATGAGTAAATTGTCAGAAAAGCCTTGACAAGGCCCCCAAAACTAGATTATCTATCCACATAAGATATAAACACCTAAAGATATAAATATAAACACATAAATATATGAAATGAATCTTTACAGCATCTGTATGGTTTCTATTCCAAGCGTTTTTCACGCATTCGCCGGCAGATCGGGCCTCGGAGATGGTGAATCGGCTGCTACCAGGTGAACTGATGTCCGATTCGCCGCAACCCGGAGGGAGGTGCCACGCGCTGCCACGCGAGCGCTGCTTCCGGGCACCTGCGTGCGGATGCGCTGTCTCGACTCCCTCCTATTTTACCGCGGGTGTGATTAATTTAGACATTTTCTGAAGCATTTCTTCAAATCCATTCTCTTCCTGAGTCAATATGGGCTTTCCTCATCCTATTTCCTTGAAATATTTCCACCTCACGTGGATGAGCAATTGCGCTGGAGCACAGTTTCTGCCGGAACACACAATGAATAATAGGTGCTTACACAGATGTGAAAAGATGTACAATGTGAGCTTCCCTTCCAAAATGACAAGTGATTCTGGTTTAATTCGCAGTATTAAATGTTGCAAGATTTGTAATGTGACATAAAACGTGAGAATCTACTATAGGGCACCTCGTACGTATTTTGTCTTTCTCTATTCTATTTCAATCTGACTGTCT
The DNA here is from genome assembly GCF_041296235.1 of Equus asinus. NCBI lineage: Eukaryota > Metazoa > Chordata > Mammalia > Perissodactyla > Equidae > Equus > Equus asinus. The sequence goes on from NC_091804.1 coordinate 42,224,774, forward strand.
GTCTGGCTTGGAGAACTAGCCAGGGACCCAGGAAGTCATCAACACCACAGGCAAGCAGGGCAGACTCCTGAAACCGGAGTAGTAACAGAATCGGTCCTGACCGAACACACCAGACTTGAGTGACAAAAAGTTTGATTGTGTAATTTTCTCAGTAAGGTGAGGCTGGTCCCATGTTTGCTTATTACATTCTAGAAAACGTTTTTAATGCGTTTTAGATTCTTCCCCACTAAGTACTTTTGGCTTGTTAACACGGCTTTTTTGGCTTGTTAACACGGCTTGAACCGTTGCGCCTTATTATGAGGTTGTATTTTGAGAACGTGTGGTGAAAGTTGGGATTTTTTTCTTCCTCCTCCTTTTTTTCCCTACTGCTTTAAAAACAAGATAAGCCTGTATGCAAATAGAGTCCGTGGTAACCACAGTAACATTCTCGACTTTATTTATTGAATAGAATTGCAGTCTTCCTTCACCCAATTAAGCTCTATTTGCATACCTTTAACATTAGAAACATTTATTCCAGCAATGAGTCATTTGAGACATCTTCTGGGTTTATAGCTCTGAGGCTGGATTCAACAGTACGAATGCCAGAAGAACGGATGTCTTCTGTATTAAAACTTCAGGATCGTTTATGTGCAGGGAGAGACAGAAAGAGAGCCTTTTTTTAATTCTAAAATTGAAATGTGCCCAAATGAACGAAAGATAATATTTGAAACATATCCGGTTATGTATTTCATACACTAAAGAAATAAACTATATGAAAGTCTCATTCTATAAAGAGATAAATGACAGGCTCTTCTCTTCTTGTGCTAAATATAACTAGTTTCTTAAAGAAGAGTGATAGCTGTGTATTTTGAATATTTTCTCTGACTTTACTGAGCTATAGTTGACATATAACATCGTGTAGGTTTGAGCTGTACAGCATGTTGGTTTGATACATTATATTTCGAATATGTTTAAATGGAAAAAAAAAAGGAAAGAGAGAGAGAAAGAGAAAGAACCTCAATGCTTTTCTCAGAAAGAACAGGAAGCCTGAAGGAGGAAGTATGTGACAGTTTATTTTTCAACAAGTACATGTTATCAAGTGAATGAAATTCCTCTGGAAACTATAAAAATGAAGATTGGAGGACAGCTGTGCTCAGATAGCACAGAAGCCTCCTCAATATTTAGAACCTTTTTTCAAAGCTGAGTTATTAATGAAAGCCAATTATTGCACTTTTCCAAAAGGAAACACTGAGTCATTCATGAAATGATCTAAGATTTCGAAACTTGCTTACACCATTTTTTTTTCTCCTCCTTCCCTACCTGTGCCAAAGGCTCAGAAACCAACCAGTAACCATGGCCTAAATCCAGGGAGCCGGCACCAAATTAGCTCGACTGCACAAGTAATTCAACAAAGACTCCTGATGCCCCAGAGGGTCACTGTCCCACCAGGATGCCAGCCTCAGGAGTGCCTCCACCACCAGCCTGGGCCCAGAGTCCTGGGGCCTCTGTTTACCCTCTGGGGGGTCTGTGATTAACTAGTTCTGGCACAATGATTATTTGGCCATACTCCTGGCCTGCCTCCAAGTTTCATGTGGAACAGCAAATGGGTGTGGGCCCACAGATAGGCAGGCCCGTGTTCCTAGGAGGTATTACATATTTATGGCCAGAACCCTGCAGAATTTGGCCAGAGATGGGACACAGATGAGAATGTGTTTGGCGAGGAAATACAGATTTCTTGATCCATTGATCGAGCATGCTTAAGCTTAGGCCATTAAATTATGTCCAAAGACAGTCAACAAATATTTGGGTCGGGAATAAACTGTGAGTGAGGTGGTTTTAATCTCGGGACAGCTTCACTTTGTCTCTTTCTAGATGAGGAAAGGTATTTCTAGGTACTTATTTTTGAAAACATGATTTTAGATAAATTCACCAAAAGTTAAACCACCAAAGTTCCTGAGTAGGCCCAGTGGAAGCAAGTTATTTCATCCTTACAAACAACCGTAAGTCCATGTACATAAATAATGTAGATAAGGAAACAATGTTTGGATCCAAACAATAGAGGAACGCTTGAAATCCTGCCTCCTTAACATAACACCTAACGTTTGCATTGCACTATTAGAAGGATGTTACAAATACATGATCTTAATATGACTCTGCAAGGTAGAGAAGGGAAGTGTACTGTCCCATTTCACAGATTAGGAAGCCATGGCTCAGAGAGACTGACCTTTCTAAGGTCACAAAGTCAGTGAGTTACAGAGCTCAAACTGAGGTCCAGGACTCCTGATGAAGTGCTGGGCCTTCCCCTCACCCCATGTCCCTTGGAACTCAAGTCTCAATGGTCTCTCCTGTATACCTGGACTCTGTGACCCATTATGTCCGTCGCTTTTACATTAAGCCTGTGTTATTCAACTCGTAGAATTCCAAGGAATATTCAAGTCTTCTTTCTACTCCCTACCTTGAAGATCCTGGTCCTTTTTCGTAACGGGGCATGTACCTATTTGAGAAGGAAGTGGTCTAGATTCTGGTGTTACTGTAGAATGGCTTCCTCTTTTTCTTCTTGAATTTATTTTGGTATTATTTTATTCTGACACCTAAAAAAATCCCAGATTCTGTACTACATATGAGGGATTTTTTTAAAAACCCTTTCTCATCCACTAAGATGTTACTAATAATCACCGGTGATTTTTAATTTCCTATTGTGTGTTTATTTTTCACATTTTTTACAAAGATTTTTTTTTTTTGGTCATTTAGGAAAGAAATTATTTTTAAAAACTATCTTATCGTTTTTGTGTAACTCACATGGTGTAATTCACACAGTGGGTGGTTATTACTAACTTGGGTAGAAAAAACTATCCAGTTTCATGACAACCCGTTAGCCAGTTTTTAGGTCTCACTTACTCACGATATGCCCGGTAAGCACCTGGTTAAAAATTGATGATTCTGGGGCAGCCTTTCTCAAGTGATTTTTGTAAAATACCTAGGAGACCTTGAACATTCTGTTACAGAGTTTACAATCACAGGGAGAAGGACGGAGGGCGGTGTTCACAAGGAATATTACTTTATTACTCAGCTAAAAGTCCCTTTGGCTCTAAAAGTACCTCCTCCTGGTGCCACAGGCTGGGAGAAGTCAGCATTTTCTCTCCCTTACTGGAATTTTTACTCTGCAGAAGACCTGTCTTCTGTGAACAATTCCATTTTCAGAAGACATAAAAGAAAACCTTGTTCTTTTAGTAAATGATTTCCCCCCAATGGTTACAGATCCCTCTCTCCTAATTAGACTCTTATTTGCAGAATAGTAGCCACTGGGGGCGGGGGAACTGTCACCAACACACATCGTAATAATGGCAAACATTTTTATATCTTGCTCACCACGTCTCAAGCACTATTCTAAGCGTTTTATATATACTAGCTCAGTGAATCCTTGTTACCCTATGGATGGAACAGATGCCATTTTCCAGAGGAGGAAACTGAGGCACAGAAATGTAAACTAGCCTGCCCAAGATCACACAGCTAAGCGCCACGCTCTGACCCATTGTTTTTAGCTGCCTCCGGGCAAGTACTGCAGCCTGCAAATCTTCAACAAAGTTAGCTCACTGACCTCTGTCCCAGAGGCAGAACTTTTGTGAATGTCACAGGTGAACATCGGAGAGTGTCACTAGGGAGACCTGGATGGAACAGAGAGCTGGAGCCCACTGAGAAAGAGAGGTGTGTGACATTGATCCGGGTCAACACTTTATTTCTCCCCATGGATGTTTCCTTTAAATCTCTGAGCCAACTCAGTTGTTGCAACACACATAGTGGTTCCCTAGCTGGGTCAGGTCAGCTAGAAAATATGACATGTGTTTAAGAGAAAGTGCTAGATCTTTTAGCTTGGAACAAGCAGATTCATTTCAATTTGTTTAAAATGCTTATAAAACTTCAGTTGTAACATGTTAAAGCTTGGAGGATTTTTTTACTGGCTGAAGGACTGATAGGTACTATCTTAAAAAACAGTAATCAATAAGCAAACTAGAAACTTGGAAACAAAAAAGAAAAACCCAAAAACAGAACCTGCCAAACAAACCATAAATTAGATTTAGGTATAATGCTTGAGAAGATCTATTTTTTGCTTAGTTCTTTGTTCTAGTTACTCAAATGTCCACAGATAAAAGTTTTGTTTCATCTTTTATATATTTTGATACATATTATAAATATATTTATATATACATATACATAGCCTATGTATACAAAAATGTATACATTTAAAAATATACAGGAAATACTTTTCAATTTCTAAACCTGTAACATGGTAAATATGTCACCTTTTTTGAAACAAGGTTGGATATCAATCAACTAATCCACGAGTAGAAAACAAATATCATTTTTCTTGGATAATTCAGAATTCTTCAATGCCCTCATTCTGAACTGAATAATCATACAGGATGAAATAGAAAGAAAGTCAAGTTTTACCTACATGGATTCGTAACCTTCCCTGGAAGCTTGTTTTTGTGGACTGAATTCCTAATATCAGTTTTGTTCTCATGATTTCTCTCTTCCTCCTTCTAAAGGGGAAGTGAAAAAATAAAAGAGCTCAATTATTACACATACACACATTTTTAAATGCAGCACGCAGTATATAAATATTGCCATGCAATTTTAACAAGAGAAAGAAAAGCTACGTCTGGGACACAATGAAGTACACAGAACTTAGACGGGTCATTAAAACTTGTCTTTATTATCAAGTTGCTAAACACTAAGGAACACATACAAACGTTATGACAAGTATGATTTAAGTGGGCTTTCCATTTGGTGTCTGATGAAAAGACCTGAAGGCTCGCATTTTAAAGTGAACTCCACGTCAGCCCCACAAGAGAAAGCTGAAATGATTTCGTTGCAGGAAAAAAATTCAGTGAACTTTTTAGTTCTTATCGAGTCAAACAGATTTATTCTGATAAAGCCAAACACCATGAATGCTAAAGGCTGTGCCAGTCCCTTCTCCATGGAGAAGCAGCCTCCTCACGACCACATACAGGATGTTTTCCACTCACTCAAACTTTATCTAAAGGAAAATATAGGGGTCGGACTGATGGCACAGCGCTTAAGTTCAAGTGCTCTGCCTCGGCGGCCCAGGGTTTGCTGGTTTGGATCCCGGGCACAGACCTAGCACCGCTTATTAAGCCATGCTGCAGTGGCGTCCCACATATAAAATACAGGAAGATAGGCATGGATGTTAGCTCAGGGCCAGTCTTCCTCAGCAAAAAAGAGGAGGATCGGCTGCACATGTTAGCTGAGGGCCAACCTTCCTTAAAAAAAAGAAAGAAAGAAAGAAAAAATATAGTAAGCAAACACAGTCAAATGTGTCATCTATGTAAAATCCATGGATTTCTGATGTCTCTGCATTACAAATTTCGGATTCAAATAGATAAAGAGATTTATGAAATGATTACTCTGTAATCTGAGTGAAATCTTGATGGTGTGCAATGCATGAAAACCTTACACCCACCGACAGCCATTCAACAACACGTTTCTATTGCAGACCTAGTGTAGCAGGGACTATTTTAGGGACAGAATAAGACTCACAAGGTCCTTGAAAACAGAGTTACTTTCCTACAGCCATGACACAATGGGAGTGTTTCAAAATATGCCAGGCACCTTCCTTTTCTTTTTCTTTTCTTTTTTTTTTTTTTGAGGAAGATCAGCCCTGAGCTAACATCTGCTGCCAGTCCTCCTCTTTTTTGCTGAGGAAGACTGGCTCTGAGCTAACATCCATGCCCATCTTCCTCTACTTTATGTGTGGGACGCCTGCCACAGCATGGCTTGCCAAGCGGTGCCATGTCCGCACCCGGGATCCGAACCCGTTAACCCGGGGCCACCAAAGCAGAACCGGCAAACTTGACCGCTGCGCCACTGGCCCAGGCCCTCTTTTTCATATTCACAGAAAATTTGCTGAGCTCCCCTATGTGCCTGCACCTGTGTTGGTGCAGAAATGCAGAACTGATGAATAAGCCTGGTCCTAACTGGAGCCAAAGTTTTAGTCAGGTAAACAAACAGACATTGAACAGCAAATTCTGGTGGATTGCAACCATGTGTAAGCAGGTTGGCGGGGCCTCGCCTAGAAGACGACCTGGCTCTCGCGCTCCGAGTGGCCCCCAGCGATTCAGGGCAGGTGTTCGCCCGCACCTTACACACAGTATTTCCCTACCACTGGAATAAGTGCTCCGTAGAAAAATCACACAGTGCTCTGAGGCCGGCTTTTCCACGAGGAATAAGAGGGACAGTACCCAGGTCCCAGCATGCTTTTAGGGACCCCCCAAAATGTTTTTATTTTAATTTCTTTTAAAACCAGAAGAAAAAAATTGATAATAGCAAATATAGAATAATAAATCCAGCCCAGATTATTCGTCTTTCTGCCAATGTAGCAGCGAAATATAATTTTTAATATCCTTTGACGGAAGAAGGAGCCCACAAAGGCAAATAATACCTTGGGCCCACAACAGTCATGATTTGGCCCTAGTGCTGTGGGAAGATATATACAAGGGACCTGGCCCTGGAGGTGGTGGGAGAGGGACAAGGCTTCCAGGAAGAAGAGACAGTTAGCTGAGACCTGCAGGGAGATGAGAAATCAACCATGCTAAAGGCAGGGTAGGAAGGAATGAGCAGGGAGAAGTTAGAAAAAGGAAGAGACTTCTAAGCAGTGGGAACAGGATGTGCAAAGGGCCTGGGGTAGGAAGGAGCATGAAAATGTGAGGAACTCAAAGACAACAATAAGGTTAGAGAAACTCTGGCATGGGGGAAAAAACAGCGTGAACAGAGGCAGGGGCTGGTCAAGGTTGGGCTTACAGACAACAAAGAAAAATATGGATCTGGTTTTTTTCCCTCCTTTGTCTGATTCCTAGTTTGTTTCCAAGAGGAGATCAACGTGTCAGATATATTGATTTCTGTCTTACTGATTTGCAAAGTATGCACGAGAATCTCCTTTTAATTATTATCTTTTCAATGCTAACAACCATATAGATTTTGTTTGTTAGGGTTTGAGGGTACGTCTGACGAAAGAGAGAAGAAAACTTTCATTGTTTCTGCCTAGAGAACGAACCAACTTCATTTCCCAGAAGTTTTCTTGGTTTCTTTGATACTAAGATTTGATAACCAGGCAAGATAGTCAAAGTCTCATCACTGATACTACAATTTGGAAAGTTCTCCAAGGCTTTATGTCTGATTGTAAGAATATTCACGAAGATTTTAGTTTCAAGATACTTACTCTGTTCTGGTAACTGGGAGGGGAGGGGAGAAATAAAACCGCGAACACTGTGATTTTCATTTATCATCACAGTCTGCATGGGCAGCACGAGGCCCATGAAACTGACCAGCCCATCACGGCGTCAGGGCCTCCTGCAGCCGCACGCCCCTCCTGATGTGAAGGAGAGCTGGGATTCTGAAGGAGGCAGCCAGGTTCAGCTTGAGCCAGATGCCGAGATGTGGAAATGCTGGTCTAATATGAACGAATATTCCACTTTCTCAAAAGAAACCAGAAATCTGGGTTTTTATGTAAAATCACTCAACTTTCAACACCACAGACCAACCAAAATGCATCTGTGGCCACATTCAGCCTGGGAGCCTTCAGTTCCGGGTCCCCGCTGTGGCTTTGCACAATGCTGGGGGGCTCATTCACACAGCAGTACCTTGAGTTGTGCAACAGGGCAGCCTTGCCTCCGAATCACAACGTGCTCATTCTTAGCATCCACTAGACCTGGCCTCGTGCTTTTCCTGTCCCAGCCGGAACGGTGCGTGACCCACGGCAAACACTCAGCGAATATCTGTTGAGTGAATCAAGATCTTGTCTTCTTTACGAAGATTTGCCAGCTGGCTCAAGCCCTTTCTCTCCTTCCAACACCTTCCTAAGCAATGCCATCTGTCCATCTCATCTCCACAGCTTATAAGCTGTCTGACCTTGGACAAGTTACCTGACCTCTCTGTGCTTCTTTCTCACTTGTAAATGGGAATGATAATAACTCTTAAGCTTGTTGTGAGGACTAAATTAGTTAACATGTGTCAAGTGTTTAAAACAACGCCTGGCAAGTAGTAAGTACTCAATACAGGCTAGCTAGTAGTATTGTTTAATCATATCTTAATTAATCATCTCATATTTTGTGTATCTTTCTCTCAATTAAGTTAAAAAATCCTTTCTGTGCTGATTCTACAACTTTTTTCTTGTTTTTCTCTCAGTAATTAGCATGATACAACCTACAGAGTAGATATTCCCTAAATAAATATTAGGGAATTGATAAAAATAAATTTTAGCAACTATATTAATTGAGACCAGAATCAGTTGTAAATATCAGAAAAGCAGAAGAGAAGAATTTATTTCTCCCTCATGAAAAATAGACTTGCAGGTAGTCAGTCTAGGGCTGTGTGGCACTTCATCATGTCAGGAACTGGGCTCTTTCTATCTTACTGTTCCACCATCCTTTCATGTGGCTTCTGCCTCATGAGCCATCATGGCTGCTCAAGCTCCAGCCGTCAGACCACATTCCAGCTAGCAGGAGGAATGGGGGGAGGTCAGAAAAGGAGACATGCCTCTTTTAAGACACTTCCAGGAAGCCATATATACCACTTCCCCTTACAAACCGTTGGTCAGAATGTAGACACATAGCTACCCTCACGTGCAAAGGAGTCTGGGAAACATGCCCTTTTATCTGGGTGGCCATGCACCAACTAAAAGTTGGGGATTTTATTGCTGAGGGAGAAGGGGAGACAGATCTCAGGGCAACTCGTGGTCCGGGTCCTGGCAGTTCAGTTTGATATGTGAATACCACAAAGAATGGGATGGTTCCAGCCCTCCTTAAGGCAGCTGGTAACGTGGGCCTGGCTGTGATTTGTGTAAAAGGCACTGCTTTATCTTCCGCTTAAAACTCTCATAATACTTTTAGAATTGATGGCTTTTCATTGATAAATGTCAGCGTTCGCTTATAAGGGAACTCCCTAAGGAAGAGAGATATCGACATAGAATCGGTTGCTTTACAAAAGTTTTCTTATTACGGACAATTTCAAACCAAACCCAAAGTGGGGAGAGGCCTCTCTAACCCTCCACCTACCCATTACACAGCTCCAACAGGCCTCAACTCCTGAGCCTCTTGTATCTTCTCCCTCACTCCCTCCACTATTTTGATGCAAACCCTACATACCAAATAATGTCATCTATTGATATTTTAGTATCTCTAAAAGATAAAGACTTCCTTAAAAAGTACAACCACAATATCATTGTCATACCTTACAATCTTAGCAACAAATCGTTAATATCATCAAAGATTTTTGCCACTATTTAAATTTCCCTCGTCTCACCAATTTTTTTTCTTTTTAGGAAGATTGGCCCTGAGCTAACATCTGTGTCCATCTTCCTCTATTTTGTACGTGGGGTGCCGCCACTGCGTGAGCAGTGCTAAGTCCACACCCAGGATTCAAACCTGCAAACCCCGGGCCGCCCAAGCAGAGGGCACGAACTTAACCACTATGCCCCTGGGCTGGTCCCTCACAGGTTTTTTTTTAGAGTTTATTTGTTTGCCTAAGAGACCCAACAGGGTCTTCCCAGTGCAGCTGGCTGACGTGTCTCTAAGTCCCTGTTAATTGACAGCTGCAGAGTTCAGCACAATAGCCGTGGGCCACATGGGGCTATTTAAATAAATTAATACTATAAAATTAAAAATTCAGTCCTTCAGCCGCACAAGCCACATTTCAAGTGTTTACTAGCCACATACGGCTAGTGCCTTCCAGGGCAGACAGAACACTCCCATCATCCCAGAAAGTTCTACTGGACAGCTCTGCTCTGGTAAGATGCCCCTGATTCTTTTTTTTCCTTGCAACTTATTTGTTGAAGAATGCGGGGCGTTTGTGCTGTCGAGGGCCCACATTTTGAACCCTGCTGATTCTACCCCCTGAGTCATTTCATGTGTTTCTCCATTCTCCGTCCTCCCTGCGAACCAGGAGTCAGACCTCGGGCCTTGATCAGACGCAGGGGCAATTCTTATTGCAGTTTAAGATGACAGGCAACCCCGTTCTCGGTACTGTGTTAAAAAGCACACAGAAAGATCAAAGTGTGCAAGGATGTACACCAGAACATGATCATAGTTATTCTGGGGAACTAGAATGACCTTCTTTGGTCGATCCGTATTTCACTATTTATCCACTGTGAGCATGCCTTTCTAATGAACAGTAAATAATAGCTGCTATTCATTGCAACCATGTGCCAGGCCCAGTGCTGGGAGCTGCACTCACATGAGCTCATGGAATTCTATGCGGTAACTGTCATCTCCCCTCGGCAGTCAACACTCAGGAGACTGAGGGACTTGTGCAACGTCTTACGGGCGGTATTTGCTGGGGTCTGGATTTCATCTCTCAGTTGCCTGACACTCAAAGGATTCTGATTTTGGGAAGTGTGGCGTGCGGCCTGACAGGCTTGATTTCTGGAAAACTCGGTTAGGTTGTTCTGAGGCAGACCCAGGTCTGGGAAGTGAGGTCCAGCCCTGCTCACCACACTGCATCACCCTCAGCAAACATCTGGTCTCCCTGGGCTGAATCTTGCTCTCAGCTCAGAAGTCTTCTCCATCCGGCCCGGCGGAAGCCTGGAGCCCGGCGCCTGCGCAGAGCGCGCGCAGCCCGTGCACCTGCCTGGCTGCCCTGGTCCTGGGAGGCAGGCGGAGGGTGGGTGCCGGCCTGCCTCCCCGCAGCCTCCGCTCAGGGCCGCCTGCCCTCCCGCCCCGGCTTGGTGTTGAGCTCCGCCGTGTGCCAGGCACCTTGGGGACGTCAGCACCCAGCGCACCAGACAGCCCCAAATCCCTACCCTCCTGGGGCTTACACTTGGAGGTTTGGGAGGAGAGAGAGAAAAAATAAACAAGATAGTAAATTAAAAATAGAGAAAGCCAGATGGTGATAAGCTGTTAAAAAAGGATATGAAAAATAGGGATTGCGCGTGCACACGTGTGTGTGTGTGGCATGGTATGTGGGCGTTCATAGAATTTTTGAAAGAAGGGCCAGGGAAGGGCTCTCTCAGGCAGACGTTGACCCCCGAGGAACTGAGGGCCACGTCCAGCCCCTCCTGTTTTTGTCTAGCTGTGAGCTAAAAATGGTTTTCCATTTTTAACTCATTAGAATAAAAGTCAAAAGAACTACATTTTGTAACACATGAAAATTAGAGGAAATCCCATTTCCGTGTCCATAACTAAAGTTTTATTGGAACACAGCTCTGCTTGTTTGTTTATTGTCTCTGGCTGCTTTTGCATGACATCGGCAGAGTCGAGTATTGCCAAGGAGACCGTGTGGCCCATGATGCCTAAAATATTTACTCCCTTCCTTCCCATAAAGGTTTGCCAAGCCTGCCTTAAGGTGTCATTTGAAGAAGGACCTGAGGTAGGTGAGGGAGCAAGTCCTATATTTATCCGAGGGAATATCCAAGCAGATGTCACAGTACATGCAAAGGTCCTGAGGTAGGGTCGTGTCTGGTGTGGTCTTGGCAAGACAAGAACTCACTGGGACAGGAGCAGAGTGAATGAGGGCAGAAAGCAAAGGGGACCCGATTGTGTGCAGTCCATCAAAAAGACTTTGTCTCCTAGCCGGAGAAAGATGGAAGCCACAGCTTAGTTTGGGTTGTACTAAATTTGAGATGGTTTCAGACATCCAAGGGGAGATGAGTAAGTTGCTGCATCTGGGAGGTGGGAGCCAGGGGGAAGCTCAGGTTTGAGATCTATATTTAGGTGTCATCACTATGGCCACCGTGAGATCTAGATGACATCACTGACGCAGTGTGTAAAGACAGAAAGAATGAAATACAACATGCTGGACGCACCCCATCCCCACCACACAGACAGCCTCCCCAGCGGGCTCTCATCGTTTTCATAATCAAATCCAAAGTTGCTATCGTGTTAACCCATTCTGACCTCAACTCCTGCCAACTTTCTCCTCGTCCTAGCAGCTCTGACTGCGTTGTTCTTGCCTTTCCTCCAACGGATCCAGTTCATCCAGTCCTACGCCCCATGTCTGTTTAGGCACACTCCATTTGTTTTAGGCACACTCCATTTATAGGCTTTTGCATGGCTTGCTGGCCCACTTCATTCACGGCTCCATTCAAATCCAGCTCTTCAGGAACCTTACCTGGCTGCCTAATCAAATAGCCCCTCCTCATCTCCATCCCACGGGCCTGTGTCATTTCCTCTCTGTCTGTCAATTCCTGTCTTCATTATTGTCTTCTCCCTGGAGACAGTAAGCTCCCTGAGGGCAGAGACTGACACATGATAGGCACTCAAAGATCTGTCAAATAACTTACTAAAGGAATGGGTAAGGTATGGTAATTTTCTACTTTTTACATTCTGCATTCTCTACCCAAAATCCTAGCAATCTACCACGGAAACTCTCAGTTTAGCTGTCTCAATCGGTGACTTCAGAGCTCAACCTTAGATGTGCACACAGTCACGGAGAGGACTTGTGAGCAAGAGGTCACATCAGCAGGAGGAGGGCAGGGAATAATCCTGTGTTCAGGCAGCTTAATAAGATCATCAGGATGGGACGCTATAAAATCAGGTGAGTCGAGGGGAGGGGCAGGCGGTCGTCGGATACACCCCTTCCGGTTCCCTTCGTGTTTGCTCCATCATTTCTGGAAAAGGGGTTTCCTCGTGGGTGTTTGGCAAAACAAGTTTTAGTATTTTCCTGCATGGGCAAAAAGACAAATACCAGGAGAGGAGATTTTCCAGGGATATGCAAGTTGCAGCCAAATAAAGTGACTTTCGGTGGGTCTCTGCCAAAAAGGAGAATCAGCTTTCATCTATTCCTAAAATAAAAGCCGTTGGAGAAGGAAAAGAAGGGGAAAAAAATAGCAGTTACGTTGAAAATACAGAATTTAGAATGGCTGCTTGCTGGAACAAAACGGGGGGGGGGGTTTTAGGGCAGAGAAACTATTCTGTATGATACTGTAACCGTGGATACATGTCATGATGCATTTTTCAAAACCCATAGAATGTACAACATAAAGAATGAAACAATGGAAACTACAGACTTTATCAATATTGGTTCATCAGTTTATTTAAATGTAGCACATTAAGGCAAGATGTTGACAGGAAAATGGTATGGGGGAGTGGGGAGGGCAGAAGGGAACCCTTGGCACTATCTGTTCAATTTTCCTGTATACCCAAAACTACTCTAAAAGCAAAATCTATTAATTACAAAAAAAATAAAAGCTTAAAAGACACTTTTTAATGAGTGCCAAACTTGTGAAGATAACCCTTCATTTCACGATTGTATGAATGGGAGATAGAAACATCTTTAAGCATATGTAGCTCTTGAGAGAGTGAAGCGGAAAACGATGCCAGCCACCATTCATTCATTTGGAATCGATCCACCGTTCTTGAGTTTGAACCGCGTGGCTGTGCTTTGGCTGTTGTTTGCTTTTAAATGTCAGTATTTTGTCATCCAAAAAAAGCCCTCAGAGTTCGGAGACTTTTAAAAGACAATATCAAATGTTTCAACAACTGACAAACCTCAGACTTCCTGTATTTCTGTAACTTGTAGTTTTCCCTTCCTTCTTCTTTTAATTTGTTAATGATCTCTCAGGCTACAGGCTCTCTCTGTCACACGTCCCTAACTAGATCAGTAGATCAAAGGTGAGGCTTTGCTAAGTAATCAGTGTAATTTCACCCATGTAGCAAGCTATTAAAAACAGACCGCTGGGGTTTTTCAAGGACAACCGAGGTATTGATTTGGCAACCAAAAACTCCTGCACAGCAAGCAGTAATATACAAGGGCCAGTGTTTCCGCGCCATCACTATTCCTTACTCACGCCATCCCTGGTGAAATCCTGCAAGACTCAGCAAATGCAGCACACCCAGCCCCCGCCATCCCCTCGCTGCTTTCAGAAAGGAATGCCACTGTTATAAATTAGAGAAGGAAAGAGAAACCTCCTCTTTTCTCTGACAAGCTTTTTCTCCCCCCAGAGATTTGTTTGCTCATGCATAATTTTTCCTCCCAGTCATTACACCTTTATGTGGATTTCTTTTTAAAAAGGACAATTTAATTATGTAATTTGTTTAGCATTTCTGGAATGAGGAAACTTTTCTGCTGGTATTGTTGTGAAAATCTAGACAAGGCACCCGTGTGATAGATCACTCTGAGCCTTAGAAGGAAATGATTCACCACAATACTGTAACCGAAAGTGTCCTAACGCCAGGGAAGAAGGTAGGTCATTAACAAAGCAGCTATTGGAGGCACCAGAGCCTCCTCGGCTCAGCCTCACCTGCAGGGGTTCCCTGTGCCCAGTTTAGCTGCTCCCATCAGCTTTGTTCCTGTTCTCGCTTTCCTCTGTCCAAACACAAATAATTGATGCTGGGAACTCAGTCTCCTTTTTTTTTTTTTTTTTTTGGTGGCAAAGATTGGCCCTGAGTGAACACCTGTTGCCAATCTTCCTCTTTTTGCTTGAGGAAGATTGTCTCTGAGCTAACATCTGTGCCAATCTTCCTCTATTTCATATGTGTGACACCACCACAGCATGGCTTGATGAGAGGTGTGCAGGTCCCCACCTGAGATCCGAACCTGCCAAACCCCAGGCCACCAACTCGGAGTGCATGAACTTAATCACTATGCCACCAGGCTGGCACCCTCATCCTCCATTTTTAATTTTTAAAACAAATCTACAAATGTCTGATTCTTAATAATCCCCATCTGTCCACCTGCTGCCACATAGGCCTTCCCAGGCTCTACCATCTTCTAATTTTGCACTGAAATTTGCACTTAAATTGGTTGGGTGAATGAACAGATAAAATCAAAAATGTTCAGAATAAACCCAAAGTTATAAAAATAAAATATATCTTTAAAAAATAAAATAAATGTTTATTTAAACAAAAAACATGCACGAAAGCAATGTGTGGAAGAGGTGAACACTGGCCACAACTATTTCTAATAAAAAGATGTCAAACAACAAAAACAAAACAGCAGGGAAACTAAAAGATGAAAAATGTGTATTAAGAAAAAATGGGGAGGCTGGCCCCGTGGCCGAGTGGTTAAGTTCGCACGCTCCGCTGCAGGTGGCCCAGTGTTTCGTTGGTTCCAATCCTGGGTGCGGACATGGCACTGCTCATCAAACCACGCTGAGGCAGCGTCCCACATGCCACAACTAGAAGGACCCACAACGAAGATATACAACTATGTACCGGGGGGGCTTTGGGGAGAAAAAGGAAAAAATAAAATCTTAAAAAAAAAAAAAAATGTGTATTCCCCTCTGAATGTTTTGGTGAAGGCAGATCACAGACATAGCCGTGCTGTAAACGATGAGGTGCATTATTCTTTATACAAAGTCATGTGAAATATTTCTCATCTTCCTTTATTTAGTTACATTTCAAAACTGAAAGCTGATCACTATGGATGGAAAGTTACCCGAATATCTTACACGCTGAGATTCAAGTTGCTACTTTCAATCCACTTACTCCACATGGAAGCAACCGGATTTGATCCATGTATTTTGAACAAATGGGCTAAAAACCAGGCGGGATCACAATACGACTTTCACGGGTCTCTTACTCTATAAAAAAGTAAAATAAATTGTATTTTATAACTGCATTGGTATACAATGAATATATTAGTATTAAATATTAAAACACTTTCATCAACCTAAAAAGTCACTTTTTTCTTCTGATTTTAAAAGACATTAAAGCTTTTTTGTAGGCCCACTGTGTCTAATGGAGAAGTCTGCCCTGGAAGAAGGTCATTTTATAGAAACACAGATGAAATAATCTCAAACCTAATGGCAGAAGACATTTTTTAACATTAAAAAAAAAATCTGTCAGTGAATTGTCACAATTATGAAAAATATTTGTGTTCATTTAGAAAAGGAAAAACTTCAATACAAAATAAAAATCATGGGACCTGCCTGGTGGCGCGGCAGTTAAGTTCACACGTTCGGCTTCCACAGCCCAAGGTTCACTGGCTCAGATCCCGGGTGCAGACATGGCACTGCTTGGCAAGCCATGCTGTGGCAGGCGTCCCACGTATAAAGTAGAGGAAGATGGGCATGGATGTTAGCTCAGGGCCAGTCTTCCTCAGCAAAAAGAGCAGGATTGGCAACAGATGTTAGCTCAGGGCTAATCTTCCTCAAAAAATAAATAAAATACAAAGCAAAATAAAAATCAACTTGAGTGCTCAACATCAGGGGAATATAAATAAATTATGGTACCTCTATTCAACAGAACATTATTCCATCACTAAAAACCAACAGTTTTCAACAAACGGACAATCATCTTTTTATATATTTGAAGTGCAAAAAATATTTGGATGAGTTTTTTTCCTTAGACTTAGTGAAGGTGTGTGGAAATGGGCACTCATACATTTAGTGGGTAAACTAGCACTGACTTTTTGGAAGACAGTGGATGATATCTATTGAAATGCCAACTGTGCCTACTCTTTAATTCACAAATTCCACTTCTAGGCATTTATTGTACAAATTCACTCCCACAAATGTGTCAATATATAAAGGCATAGATATTCATGGTAACATTGCAACAGCAGAAATCGAAAAATAACTTAATATCCATCAGATTGGTTATATAAATGATGGTCTATTTTCACCATGGAATACTACATAGTCATTAAGAAGAATAACATAGACATGTAATAATATGGCTCATCGGCCAAAATTGTATTACCTGCTGATTCATAAGCTGGTGGTTCCCAGTCAAGTGAATTTTTGCTCTCTAGGGCACATTTGGCAATTTCTGGAGACATTTTGGCTTGTCACATCTGGGGTGCAAGAGGGATGTTACTGCTACTGGCATCTAGTGGGCAGAGGCCAGGGGCGCTGTTAGACATCCTACAATGCACAGGACAGCACCCCACAGCAAAGAACTATCCAGCTCCACACGCCAAAAGTTCTGAGGTTAAGAAATCCTGTTTTAAACTGATCATTGTCAAGGAGAATGGAACGTCCAGACTTGTGTGTTAATTGAGTTCTACCTTCTGGAACAAGGGAGGGTCCAGCCTCCCCTCTGAAGGATAATATCTGGAAAGAGTTAAGAGTTCTGTGAACAAGGGAGAATAGAATGATTGTCGTATTATGCAAGCAGCCAACAGTCTCAGCCACAAACATAGAAAATAGAGTCCGCAAACAAGACAGAGAGAGAATAACATAAAAATAAAGAATATTTTCATAGGTATGTAAAAGATTGAAAGGATATACACCAAACTATCATTCAGCCACAAAAGAGAAGAAAATCCTGCCATTTGTGACAACGTGGATGAACCTGGAGGGCATGATGCTAAGCGAAATAAGTCAGACAGAGAGGGACAAATACTATATGGTATCACTTACATGTAGATTTTTTTTTTAAGCTGAACTCATAGAAACAGAGTAGAATGGTGGTTGCCAGGGTGGGGTGGGGTAGAAGAAATGGAGATGTGTCAGTCAAAAGATACAAACTTTCAGTTTAAGATGAATAAGTTCTGAGGGTTCAATGCATAGCATGGTGACCACAGTTAGTAACCCTATGTTAGATACTTGAAATGTGCTAAGAGGACAGATCTAAGTGTGCTCACACACACACAAAAGGCAGCTGTGAGCTGATGGACGTGTCAATTAACCTGACTGTGGGAATCATTTGGCAATGTATACAAGATCAAATCATCGCTTCTTACACTTTAACTACGTTATAATTTTATCAAGCATACCTCAATAAAGCTGGGGGAAAATAACAATAGCAAACACCTGCCTAGAACCTACCATGTGCTGGGCACTGCTCTGTGTGCTTTCCAACCGTTAGCTCACGGTGTCCTCACAGCTACTGGATCTTCATTTCACACAAGTGGACACAGAGCCCTGGCACCTTTCTCACGGTCACAGTGCTAAGTGGCGAGTTGGGGATTTGAACCCAGGCATTCTGGGCCCAGAGCTCAGACTCTGGGTCACTATGTCATCAGGCTAGGCTGAGTTACTACACTGGCCTCCGAATTCGTCATCTACTCAGAATCTTGGTGCCCATGATTCCATCCCATCCTTTTCTTGTCATGAGTCATTTTTCTAAAAC
This sequence comes from Equus asinus, assembly GCF_041296235.1. NCBI lineage: Eukaryota > Metazoa > Chordata > Mammalia > Perissodactyla > Equidae > Equus > Equus asinus. Next base: position 42,242,779 of record NC_091804.1, read on the forward strand.
ACAATTCCTGTCGCTCATCTCTCGGGGCCTCCCAGTAGCTTCTTCTTCATGCTTTGGGGAAACAGACTTTCAGGCCCAGGAGCCACAGCACTGCAAGGCCGGTCCCCGGGCAGCCCTCAAGGCTGAATTCAGCCTGCAGACAGGTGCAGTTTGTCCTACACAATGATTTCATTTTTAAAAAATTACTTTTTAACATCTAAAATCCTGGAGAATGAGGAAGTAGCCAGACAAATCCCCAAAAGGAAGCATTGGGTAGGACAACTGGCCCGGCCTATTTCAAAAGTCAAGGAGAAGGAAAAAGGGACTGTGCTAGATTAGAAAAGGCTTGAGTGCATAACAAGCCAGTTTCACGCCTAGGCCCGGATTGCATCTTGGTTCGGATAAACCAGCTACAAAGGACATTTTGTGAGTCAGTGGGGAAATTTGAATATGGAGTGGGATTAGATAAGAAAAAAATGCATTGCAATGGAAGGGTGGAGATCGTTAACTCAATAAATCAGGCATGATCTTCTTCTGGTAAAAAATACATGGATGTTTATGCACACAGGAAAAGATCTGGAAGCGTAAAGTGTGAACAGAGGTTGGAGTTGGATGCCTTTCTTTTTTCATTATTGTCTAGCTCTATTTCTTAACTTTCTACAAAATGCATGTATAGGGGCCAGCCCAGAGGCGCAACGGTTAAGTACCCACATTCCGCTTCGGGGGCCCCGGGGTTCGCCAGTTCAGATCCTGGGTGCAGACATGGCACCACTTGGCAAGTCACACTGTGGTAGGCGTCGCACATAGAAAGTGGAGGAAGACGGGCACAGATGTTAGCTCAGGGCCAGACTTCCTCAGCAAAAAGAAGAGGATTGGCAGCAGATGTTATCTCAGTGCTAATCTTCCTCAAAAAAAAAAAAAAATGCATGTATACTTGTGCTTGAGACAACAAAAGGTTATTTTTGATAAAAATAAAAATAAAATAACCTGGAAAGTTAACATTACAAATCCAGAGTTTTGGCTTATCTTGACAAATTGCAGGAAGTTCCTTTATTCCCTTCTCGCTCCGTCCGGGCAGCACAGCATGAGGCGCCCCCTTGGATGGGACACGGACTCTAGTTCAGAAGCCCCTGGCCTACTTGTTCGTTCATTCATTCATTTATTCATTCAACAAATATTTCTTTTTTTTTTTTTCTGCTTTATCTCCCCAAACCCCCCCGTACATAGTTGTATATCTTAGTTGCACGTCCTTCTAGTTGTGGGATTCAACAAATATTTCTTGAGGACTTCGTCTGTGCCCAGCACTGTTTCCAAGACAATAAATAGAACTAAGCCTCTGCCCTCATGTAACTTAGATTCTCATGAGAGTGAGCAGATAATAATCAAACAAATGATTGTTTAACACGCATTTCAAGTGGGACTAGAACTCTAAAGAAATATCGAGACTGGTGAGGGGAGTGGTTCCGTCTGAGTAGACAAATGGATGCACAAGCCTGAGATTCAGCCCAGTGGACTGAGCTCAACAGGGAATGGGTGAGTCCTTAGCAGTTAGATGGGACAGAAACCCAAAGGAACGGGTACCCTTGAGTTCTTCTGTACTTTTGAGCTCTCTGGGGTACAAAAGGACACCACATTCCTCATCTCCATGGTGTCCTTTTGTACCCCAAAGAGCTCAAAAGTACAGAGGAACTCAACAGTACTCCTACGCCTTGACCCAAATGACAAATAAGGAGAAAAAAAAAGACGAAAACAAATGAGCTAACCCAGCCCAGTTTTCCTTCTAAACTCAGCCATCAGATTAAACCACTCTGCCTACCTGGGATAGGAGATGTGAGGGGTGAAGAGAGGTCAAGAGGTCAGGCTAGTGACATTCCTCCTACTTGGAAGGAAACACCAGCACTAGGGAAGCAGTGATCTCCTCCCGATGGCACCAATCCTCACTGACATTTCTCAGTTCTCTTCTTACTTGGCTCCAAGCAGGATGGCACCCTGTTGACCCTTCTTGCACTCACAACCACACTGCCTAATGCCTCCACATGCACCTTGTAATAATAATAGGTAACATTCATCCTTCTATGACCGTGCCGTAGACTCAGTTCTATGACTCTCTTGCGTATTAGCTCATTTAAACCTTACTATGATTAGACAACCCTTATGACCCCATCATGCAGATGAAGAGGGGTAGCTATGTCACCTGCCCATGGTCTCCCAGGTAGCGACTGGAGAAGCCAGGGTTTGAACCCGCCACTCTGGTTCCAGAGTCTTCACCGTTGATATGTGAGATGGCAGGTAACGCTAATTTCTATCATAAGGAAAATGGGCGTTCAAATCCCAGTTTCGAATGTCACTGGCTGTGTGCCTGTGACTTACCTTTTCTCCAGCTTCAGTTTCCCCTTTCTAAAATGATATGATGATGATAATAATCATGCTGGCCTAAAGGGTGGGCTGGGGCCGTTGAATGACAATACAGCCAAAGCAGGTCTCAGCAATGACTGCCCAGGGCAAATCAGGGAAGCTGCCTGTTTTTATAAACAAAGTTTTCTTGGAACACTGTCATGCCCATTCATTTACAGATCATCTATGGCTGCTTTCTCACTACCAGTTGGTAGTTGAGACAGACTATATGGCTCTCAAAGCCTAAAATATGTGCTCTCTGACCCTTTACAGAATAAATTTGCTGACTTCTGGTCTAAAGCGTTCAGTACAGTCCCTCACACCTGGGAGACACTTGATGCTTATATTTTACGTAAACTCAAGAGCAGACATCAGGTCCTATTTATCATTCTTTGTTTCCCTGGGCCCAGCAAAGGCCTTGCACATATAAGGTGCATTATAAAAAATAAAGCCAGTATAATTAGTGATAATAATATCTAATAGTTATGACATAGCATTCAGAGGAAATTGGTTAATAAAACTTTAGATACATTTCCAATTTAAAATGACCCCAATTTACTTTTTCAATGTTCTGCACTTTTAGTTAGAATGCAAATAATGACATAACCTTGGAATATCATTCGGCTGGCTTGCACTGACACGGAGGAGGGCTGGGTGAAGTGACACAGGATCACTTTGCTGTCTTTTATTATTTTTGAAGTGAGAACGATCAGAAGATGAAATGTACACACATTCGGCAAACTTCAAATACTGTGTTTTAATGGCTTAAGCCCCTGGTAAAGTGAGCTTTGAGAGATGACACAAAATAGAATAGGGTACTGGATCCTGGTTGATGTGATGATGGTACCAGCGGAGGCAGAGAAGGAAAAAGGGCAGAAACAGAATGGGAGGAAGCATCATTAGGTCTGCACCGCAGCTGGAAAGTCAGCTCAATAGGGCGTTGAAGCTAAGACCCTGGTCCCACAGCAGTAGCTGGCCTGGCACTTCTGAGTACGCTCAGTGAGTACCTCGTCTTAAAGGGAGGATTGTTAACTGCCGAGCAGGGCTTAATCAGAGGCAGCGCTCAAGGATTCCCACGAGAGTTATCAGCTTTGTGGGGTCTCCACGATCGATTGGGAAGGGCAGGCGCTTTCCTCCCGCAGTCTTACAGATGGACCGTGGGCTGCCCTGTCTCGCTGCCAGTTAGTGGGTCTTCTCACTCAGCTTTACTATTGATATACAACAGAAAGAAGCAAAGAACATCAAGACTCTTAGCCAAAGCACTTACAAAGTCAAATATAAAGTAGTTTGGGAAGTAGCCGGTTGCTTTGCATTCGCCACTCTTTCTTCAATTAGTGCAGGAAACAGTGTCGATAGTGCTCATTCAACCAATGTGGCCTTGCTTTATTTAATTTTATACTTGTTTATGCAAAGACTGTAACCCATGAAGACAGAAACCGGTTCACAGCTGTATTCCCAGCATCTAAAACAACATCTGACAGGCAGCCTGTATTCAAGGCTGTTTGCTGATGGGGTGTATAAATTGGTTCTGTTCCAACCAGTGGTGCTACAGTGGTGAGCAAGACGGACATTTTCCCTGCCCTCCTGAAGCTTCTATTTGCTAGGGCAAGGCTGACAATGATGAAGAGAGCAAACAAGTTCATTATTACTAATTGTGATAAACACTAGGAAGGAAACAGGGTGTCATTACGAGTACGGGGTCTAATGTCAGACTACCTGGCTCTGAACTTTGGTCCTTGACCCTGGGCTGGGACTAGGGTCAGGCAAGGGAGGTACTTGCCTCAGGCACAAAATCTCAGAGGCGCCAAAAAACTCAGAGATTGTGATAAATGGTATTTTAATACAATATTTTAAAAAATCCCATGACGAACAAAATATCAAACTTTTAAATAAAGACAGAACTGAGATTAGAGTGAGGCTAGTGAGGTGAGCCGTGCAAATGGTCCCTGTTCTTGTTTTCCATCTACAAAATGGGAGAGCAACAGCATCCTTTCAGGGCTTCGTGAGGATTAAATGTCAGGGAATTCAAGCAATGGCTGACACACAAGAAGAGCTCAACAGATGGGGGTTATTATTACTTTATTAATTTCATCAATGTTGTTAATTCTATGGAAGTCCATCATGGAAGACACACTTAAGCAATAACATCAAAATAATTCAGAAAACTAAAGGGGCTACTTACTGTATTTTGTTGAACCTAAAACGTCACTGCTTGTAAGAGGCTTCATTATTTTATGGACTATTAAGAAAGAAAGAAAGAAAGAAATGCTTCCTAATATCATTGCAAGATGCCATCGATTGCAAAACGCACACTAATTTCAGTTATGTTAAAACATAAAAACTAAAGGGTACCTTAGAAATGATAAAATATAGTACTGGGTCACCTCAATTCCATGACAATGACCATAAATGTGTGTATTATCTGTTTCAAATGATTGCATGTTTAAATAAACACTTTTTTGGAAATTTTGGCCAGTTCATAAAACCAAAATTCTAGGATCCCTCAGCATCTAGACCAGTCGTATTTAATAATGATTGTTGAATAAAGAAATAAACGAATGCATGAGACATGAAATAATCACTTAAAACTATGATTGAAAAGAGCCTCTACTCGTAAACAGCAATAGAAATTATGTAAAACAACAACAAATGCCGTGGACAAAGATAGATGGAAATCTATTATAATGATACAAAAATGAGGGAGACTGGGATAGACATTTTCTGAATTAAAATGGCAGTGCCAATAAGAACTCTACATCATTTTGACACAATGACACTACGTTAAAATCCACTTATCTATGAAGCACCTGTCCTGTCTCTATCCTGGATATGTAAATTGGTAGTCATCACTTTTAGGAGGTGGATCTTAATAAATATTGAATGAATGAACGAATGGATGAATTCTGTACATATGGAAGCTTGAACCTAATCCTCTGACTGAACACAATATAGTCCACTCGTTTAATCAGTCCAATTTTTAACTTTAGGAAAATATTTGGATTACTCCCCCAGAGAGAATATTCATAGTCAGCGAGCGTCCTTTCAAAGCGATTGGGCTGGCTGTACTCAATTGAGGTTTATGACATTTGACGTAACAGAAAAACTGTCCATTTTTTAAACTATTATTATTTCCAGACATTTTTATGAGAAACGAGTCACACACATTTCTGTAACTAAGAAATTATTTCCTGCTTCGAGTTAATTTTTCAGTCTCTTTGTGTAGTTATGTGAGCCAGTTTTTGCCAAGATTAGTAGCATTTTTTGGGCGGGGCGGGGGCAGATTTCCATCTACATCGCCTTGGCGTATTATCAGCATTCCACATTGTTGCTTTCTTCAGTTAAGGACATATATTAGCATTTCTAAAATTTGGTGAATATTATTACTGCACCTTTCTGCTTACATTCTTTTGAAGAAGCAGGGGAAAAAAAATACCTTCCATGTTAAATTAAGAGAGCACAGACTTCTCTTTCCTCTTTTTTAAAAAAATGTATTTTGGCAGTTGAAAACAGGTGCTCCTTCAGTTTATTCACGATATGAGAAAGATCAAGGTACATTTGAAACTCCTCTTTCTTCAGAGCAGAAAATTGTAAGGGTTGAGCAAAACAGAAAACAGAGTCCTTTTCTAAATATAGCACCGTCATATGACCCCACTCGTCTTTGTAGTGAGCGCATTAAGGTATTAGACACATTGCTTCATGGATGTAGCATATAATTACTCCAGGAAAAGAGGGAGCGCGACCAACCAGCGCAGATACAAATGTTGGGCTTCTGTCTGTCCTTTTTGATCTAAGGAAATAGACTTTAGAATGTTGCTGGGACGTCCCCATGTGACAGCTTGTCATTTGGGTAAACTTTCCCACTGTACACAGAAAACAGCTCTTCCATCTCTTTGGTTTTATTTTTATATCACTTTTCGGAGCAGCCGGTTTAAACGTGTCTCACCCTGTGGATTTTTTTTTTTTTTTTTTCCATTTGCTTCTTTAACTGAGAACCCTCTGAGACGAATTCAGTTTTGTCAGTTATGCTCATTCATGCCAACGTTACATAGTTTTCAATTTAGAGCTCCTGGAATTAATCTCTGAATGTGGTGTTTTGTTTGTTTTATTTTTAAAAGACTCTTTATAGGATAATTTGGACATGTATCCTTAAAGCTTTTAGGGCTTAAACAAAAATCTTTTTTTAAAGAGTGTTTCAGGTTTACTGCATTTCTGGAACTTTCAGTTAAAGATTACGTTGGGAATGAGGAGTTCAAGAGCTATCGCTGCATTTAATGTGTTTATCTGCAAACTAAAATTCTTAAAATGCCATTTCTATTTGGCAGAAGGTGGATCTTTCCAGCCGTAGAAGAGTTTCCAAAGCCATGGTTAGGAGCGAAGACTTGTTTTTGCAGGGGTGGGGGATGGGGGAACTGATACATATTAAAATTGAGAAAAGGCCTAGCAAGTTTGGGGAAAAGCAGTGGTTCTCATACTGTTTTCAGCATTTATCTGGGGAAAAATTTTTACGTATTTGCCCTCTGGGCCCATGAAAGGGAAGGAGTAGGAGGAAGTAACTGGGATTGTCCCATACTTGAAGGGAGCAGAGGCCTCAGTGGGCCGCTAACAATTGAAAAAAAAAAAAACGGAGCTCAGGTCTATAGCAAGTTGTGGACCAGAATTGAGAATTTGGTTTTAGAGTTCGGGTAGAAAATTACCCCCCTGTTCCCTTGACCTGTCTTTAAACATGTCTGATGATGATAACCATTGATTAGTTTCTGATGTCCCTTATGAAATCCATTTTTTTCTAAACCTTCTACTATATAGTGAATCTTTTCTTTTTTACAATTAGAATGCAGTAGATATTATTATATAGTTAAAATTATTTTTAACTATGGATTCTTGACAAATAAATTAAAAGATTCCAAATTTCTTTAAATACTCCTCTTTTCAAAACAACCCTCCCAAAGTCAGATTAACAGTTGAATTGGTCTCTATGACCTTTACTTGTCTTTAAAAAAAATAAAAATTACACACACTGCTTTTTGGGAATGTCCCTTGCAAAACAATAAATCATAACTTTATCAACTTCCCCAGAGGCCTTTGGAACACAAAAAAGTTCAGCTGAGTTCAATTGCTTTATAAATTCATCCTAAAGGTAGCCTTCCGCGCTGTGTATTTTGTTCACAGTGTAGCATTTAGGCAACCACGAAAACACGCTTTCCTTTTTGATGCTGAGTGAGGATCCTTGGTCAAAAGGAAACTTGGGCAGACACCGAGCACAGCTCAGGGATTGCCCCAGCCTCAGGTTTTAATTTCCTTAATTGCAGAAGTGAAGCCTGGTATGCCCTGAGCGATCAAGAGTTAAGAGTTTCAAAGTTAAGGAAGCAGTAAACTTATTTCCAAGAGTTGTCTTCCCAAATTACGCCTGCTTCTAAATATAGAAGCGTCCTTTGTTTTTCAGAGCATATGCATGTAGCATTTTCCCAGTCTACGACAGAGCTCTCTCTCTCCCCTTCTCTCTTTTCATAATCCGAAGTACTCGAGAGCTCATTAGTACTAAAGAGGGTTTTGTAGTTTATTTTGTAAAATATTGAACACGTCAAGAACAGAAAGAGTGCCCCCCATAACAGTATCTATGGACATCTTCTGCCTCTTTTTAAAACCTCCCTGAATCTTATTCCTGACTTCCTTTCTGATTACTCACTCAGTTCACAAGATTATTCAGGAACCACACTCCGCCAGCAGAGAACTCTCTTTCAGAGACGAATTCACTAAAACTCACTGTGTTTTATCACTTGGGTTTGCCCATGCTGTAGTATTTTGCTTTTCTAATAAAATCTAGAGATATTTCAGTCTTTGCAGGAAAAAGGATAAAGTGGATTTAAAAGCCCCCACTAATTTCCTAAATCTCTCTAATGATTTTCATTTTATCTCAAAAATGGAGAATTTAAAATCTCCAGAAATATCTGGCTTCCCTTTTTTCTTAAATAGTCAGTAGGTCAAAAAACCCACATGCAGTAATAGGAAGTGAACACGTTAGACATACATATGTTTTTAAAATTCTGCCACATAGGAGTCATTTAAGCTTGAATCCTCAAAACTTTATTCCTATAGAACTTTTCATGATGTATAATATTTTCACATGTATATGTATATCCATATATATTTATAACATACAGAAATACTTAAGTTCAGTGAAGTTATTGAGAAAGTAGACTTGGAATCAAGATACCAAAACCACAGTACATGAAAACTAGAAATCATACAATTTTTGTTTCTCCCAGCTCTTTGATAATAAAAAGGGAAATTGAGACTGAGAAAAGCTATTTAGCTTGCCTTAGGATCTTTGGATTCTGCTCCTGGATTTGCCATATAATTTTGCAACCTTTAGGGACTTCTTTTTCCTCATCTATAATGTGGGTCCGGAGGGAGACACGATTTTAAATTATTTAAATATGTATGAGTTCTTGAGCATGGGATTTGGATCAGGCAAAAAAGGACATCCAGGACTCCACATGACTAGTCAGCCCCACCTTTTCACCAACGGATCAGCTTGTTTTGGCCCTGGACAGGCATCAGCCATCCTCAACTAAAACACTGGGTTTTGGCAGCGGGGGTTTCCTGCCTATTTGAGTCTGTACATTTTCACCAGCCTTTGACTCAGAAGAATCCAATTAGAGTTGATTCCTTTAGAGCAAGTGGCAGCAGATACTAGAATATCCAGAATTGTCAGAATCTTGTTTCCTGCTTCACCCAGCCTCCCTGTCTCCGTTTTGCATAGTTTTCAGCTCTTTCAGAATGGGTCCGTTGTACTTTAGGGAATTTCCTCAACCACTCATCATTTCAGCCTGAACATGAATGATTTATCCAGCAAGAGTTATTAAAATTGACTGTGGTCTCCGAAGAAAGGATAGTTTGTCAAACCTACATCTTCAGACTAATTGGATATATTTTGCATGAATTGTGATTAATGCAAAGTAATTTCAGAGGATGGCTTTTACTAATTAATAAATCAATCACATTGACTCATCTCGGTGGACTAAACTTTAAAAGTTCATTACTGACTTGTTCAAAACATACATACATAGCTTCGTGGTTTAATGTAATTCTTCTTAAGAAAGCAAGCAGATTGAGCAATACTTTAATTCAGAAACAAGTTGCTCAATGTGTGTCCTCTGAAAATAACAAGCCTGAGAAAGGGAAACTATGAAACACAGGCGGGACATTAACATATTCCTGCTTCTTGATGGATTTCACATTCTCAACAAAGCTCACATTATTATAAAGGATTTGGAAAGGTCAGATGGGGAAGCATCTCCCTACCCAGAGAAGGATTTCTGAAGTAGTTGAAAGCACCATATTAACTTAAAACAACAAAATAAAGAGAAAAAGTTATCTGAGTTGTTATAACATGTCTGGCTCTAAAACTCTACAGAGCTTATGAGAGAAATGCAGGTGAATTTTTTTTCTCCTGCCCGTAGCAAAGTTTAGTTATTGAAAAAGGCACTCAAGTTATGGTTTCAAGAAAGGAAAATGGTTTGTGTTTTTCTTATCATGTTGAAAGGGACATACACGCCCTTTAACAGAAAGCCTCAATTAAGAGACCTTCCAGAGATAGCGCGTGAGGTCTGAATCAGGTAGTACACACACCTAGAACCCTTTGGGACCAAAAAAAAAAAAAAAAAGAAAGAAAGAAAAAGAAATAGTTAATTCAATTCCCATGTAAATTAAACCTAAAATGACTTTCTCAAAGTGTATTTTCTGTTTTCTGTTATAGGGTATTTAAAAAATTTCTCCACGGAGGAACAGGTATTTAATGAATGTCCTTATACAAAAGAAGGCAGAGGCTGGGTCCCAGCCCTGGAGGGGTTTTCAAGGACATAAAACACTTGAAGAACTACAATGCTGCCCTTCTAGAATATTCACTGAGGTAGACCTCAGTGACTCTGGGCCCCGGACCCCACAAACTTCCTCCTCGCCTGGTTTGTCTGGATGGGCAATGGGAGGCGGGGGTGAGAGGGTGCAAACAACAGCCCGAGTGGGAGGGTGAAGAGGTGTGGGGAGGAGATGAGTTTAGAAGGATCTAGAGTCTCAAGAACATTTCTCCACTCTTAACCTGAATAGCTGTTGCACATATAATTCTTTTTCTTTGGAATGCAAATATGGTATGCACAGCCAATCAGGGCTTCGAAGTGGATTAACATTTAGTCAGTCAGTCGTTTGGCTGGGAGAGGAGGAGTCTGGAAAGAGGGAAAGAAGAAAAAGAATTTTTTGTTTTTTAAATTCAAAGGAGGGAGACATAGAGTAATAACACCAATAACAGTAATGATAACAATAACTAACTTACACGGATGTTTCTCAAGTGCCAGGTCTGGCCTAAGTAAGGGCTTTCTATTCTTGTTTCCTGCACTTCCGGTTAGGTAAACCTCACCCTAGCTGACACTCCCTCAGTTTCCTAAAATCCTTTAGTCATCTTTCCTGAGGGCATTTGATGTTTTTCCTACCATAAACTCCTACTCTTGCTAAGGGCCATCTATGTAAGGCAGGTGCACTGTCCCAGGTGAAATTATGAGTTCCCAGTTAAAACGTGATAAGGGAAGAAATCACTGGATTTTTCCTATGGTATAATGTAGTCTTTGATACCCTACACAGCCACAGCCTTCCTCCGCTGGAATTCCCACTCTGCCACTCAAAGCTGTGTGATCTTGGGCAACCTCTCCCTACCTCAGTTTCACCATCAATAAAATGGGTATAATAATGGGATCAAGTCCTAAGCATCATCACAGGGGTGAAATACGAGAATGCATATGTCTGGCACAGAGTAAGCCCTAAATAAAGGCTGACCATTGTTTTTGTGATCATTTGGGGATATCTGTTAAGAAACTGCCAACAGTGCTGATCCAGCAACCTTCTCCAGTCTGAAATTGTATTGACTATAAATATCTAAGGAAAATATTAAAAATCACTGATTCTTGAGAAAATTTATCTCACCAATATCATGACGTACTGACTACAGTAACTTCTGAAAGCTAAATTAATTTCTAAATGAGCCCATTTTCAGATATGAAATTCTAGGCTCTTGGACCCAACTTGTCTCCTAAGAATTAGTAATTCCATGAGAAAAGGAACTGAGTCCCCTCACAATTTTCTACAATAGGCATTAACATACACTGCATCCAGCAACCAGGTAAGGAAACGTAATATTTTCAGGTGTAAATAGAACACCTGATTGGCCTAATTTTGGTAATTCATTTTTTCCCCTAGACATCAGCAGATTTTCAAGCCAAATGGTAAATAGTGCCTAAAATTTTAAAAGTCTGCTCTCTACGTGTAGTTAAATCTGTTTTTATTCTTGCTGCTGCTTATAAGTGCATTCTCACTTGTTTTTCTTACTCATTCCTGCTAAAGATCTGTCTTAACTTTATTGGACTTTGCAAAGAACCAATGATTGATATTGGTTGTTTTTTACTTATGGCACCATTTTCTGTTTTTAAGTTTATTAATTACTTTCTTCTATTCATATTTATAGATAATATCCATATCTATATCACCTGGAAGGTACATACCAATTCTTTTCTTTTTTTAAGCTACATACCAAACTGAGAATAGCGCTTGGGGTGGAGGAATGGAGCCAGGGAGCTAGAATTGGAAAATGCACTTCACGTGATTTCATCCCTAACAGAAATGTTTGTGGTGCTTGTTTTGCTTTGAGATTTTACTTTTTTACAAGAGGAATGTATTCAGGTATTACTTGAATGATTAAAAATACAAAGAAAACAGCCCAAGATTCCTTAACTATCTGCTGCCCGCTGGGCTCACCTGCGAGGTCCAAAGAACAGGAAGCGGGGAGGGGGGTAAGCTGGCAGGAAGAAACGGGTCGACGGAGCTGCTTTCTTTGGTCGTCCTGTTCTCAGCCATTTTCAGTCTCCCCCACCCACGGATTTCCCCAAAGTGTGCAAGGACCGGCACATCTCAACACGCCGCAGCGCCCACGATGACTGTATGAAAGTTCGTACACACAGCCAGGCTGGAGAGGGTTGTAAAAGATGAGAGAGCGAGAGAGCGAGAGAGCGAGAGAGAGAGAGAGAGAGAGAGAGAGGGAGGGAGGAGGAAGAGAGAGAGAGAGAGAGAAAGATTGGCCACGTGATTTTCTGGAACGCAGACTCGCTTCTTTTTGATTCTCACGTGAACGTACTATCTCCAAAAAAGCGTTGAGTGAATCGGAAAGAGTGAAGTCGCGTTCCACTGGAAAGGGTCCCTTCTTAAGTTCGCATGAATTTATTCTTTGATCCTCCCTCGCTGCTCTTAAGGTTTACTTCTCTTTCAAATCAATTAATTTGTTTCTTTCTCATTCTGAGAAGAGCTTTCTAGATGTGATTTCCCTTTTGAAAGAAAGACTTTGAAGTCCTTCTCCAGCATATCCTTTCTTAAAGGGATATGGTTAGAGGAGACAGGCCTCGGGGCTGAGAGCATTTAAAAAGTCACTTTCCAGTTACCTCGTCTTCCCATTAAGGGTCTTGAATTGAAACCTCTCAGCTGCTGGAGGACATTTCCAAATGCAGTTCTGTGGCTGGAATAGCCCTGCTCCCAGGAAGGGAACCTAAACTCTCTCTGGACCCTGGGGGCTTGGTAAAGGTGAAGGTGGTCAGAGCAGAAAGGAAACTACTTTCATTTTTGAGTAAAGCCACTTCCATGCTGTTAGCTTTGAATTAGCAAGAATTCTAAAATTTATTTAGTCGTTGTCTTCTAGGACTTCAAGGCAGGAACACCTGAAATCCAGGGGTGTACATTTCCTGGGGTGGTTAGATTTCAGGCTTCCGGTTTGCCGAGCATTCCCTTCATCCCGGTTCAGAGAACCTACTGGCTTGTGCCAGGTTGCAGCACCTGCCCGACAGTGGCCAAAAACGCTGACAGCAATTCCAGCCTCTCCATGAGAAATGAGATGTTTGTACACGAAGTGACCTTTAATTGTGTCTTAGAAACTCATGTCAGATCAACATGTGGTTTCACTTATTCAGCAGAGGTTATTACATTTCAAGCTGTTTTCTGTTAGTTTTCAGCATTTAAATGGAGTATTTTCTCTTTCATATATTTGATGTGGCTCAAAGAACCTTGCTTTTTTTTTTTTCTCATAGGTTTTATTTGATTAGATCTTTTTGTCAAGTCAGATCAAAGATGACTTTTCTTTCTTTGGGAGAGATCTTTTCTTAAAATAAATCAATAGAATGGGTTCCACTGAAAAGAGGCATTTTATGTAAAAGATTTTGAAAAGGGAAGAGATTTCAATGGGAGTGAAGAAGAGAGGGTTTTATTTTTGCATTATATTTGTCTGTCAAAGAGTTTGATGAAAGTAAATACTTCGGCATTCTAAACTTTGGATTTACCATGGAAAGGCTTTTGCAGTCTTAGCCGGATAGACATATCATTATGGAAAACATGTGCTTCAGATTTTATGATCTGGTAATATGGAAGAGCTCGTAGTTCTGCCTCACCCGTCTCCACTGCTGCTTGTAATACGTAGATGCTGGCCTGCTGGCCTTCGCTTGGCTTTCTAGCCATCTGGAATGTCCTTTCCATGCCTCTTTTTTGGACAAGCTCCTTCCTAATACTTCAAGAGGAAACTCAGGAGTTTCCAGAAGGCGTCTATGTTCATGGAGCAACCTGTAAATTACGTCCACCCAGGGCTGAGTACTATCACTTTATATGGAAATTATGTGTGTACTTGGTGGCCCTACTGCTCCTTAGGGGCAGGAAATGTGTTCTTCACCTTTGTCCCTTTCCCCTCCCTGTGCTTGCTGGAGTTCAACATATATCTGTCAATCTGAACTGAGCAAAGACAGAAATGTGGTCAATATTCGCTTCACTGTAAAGAAAGGTGATTAAGATTATACCGGGAGGTTTTTTTTTTTTTCCTTTTTCTCCCCAAAGCCCCCCAGTACATAGTTGTATATTCTTCGTTGTGGGTCCTTCTAGTTGTGGCATGTGGGACGCTGCCTCAGCGTGGTTTGATGAGCAGTGCCATGTTCGTGCCCAGGATTGGAACCAACGAAACATTGGGCCGCCTGCAGCGGAGCGTGCGAACTTAACCACTCGGCCACGGGGCCAGCCCTTATACTGGGAGTTTTTGACAGTCACACAGTAAATGACGTCTGTCAAACATCACAGATGGAATATATGGATGCTCCTACATGGCATTTATTATGATCTCAAATGATATGTGTTTTTCTTATTTACTCTGTTAATTAATCTGTCTCTTAGCTTAAAATGTCCACACTGCGAGGACAGGTTTTTGACTGGTTTTCTTCACTCCTGTATTCCCAGCATTCAGAACAACCCCTGAGACATAGCAGTAGCTCAAAAATTATTATTATTATTATTTTGGTGAGGAAGATTGGCCCTGGGCTAACATCTGTGCCAGTCTTCCTCTACTTTATATGTGGCATGCCACCACGGCATGGCTTGATGAGCGATGTATAGGTCTGCTCCTGGGATCCGAACCTGTGAACCCCAGGCCGCTGAAGTGGAGCGTGTGAACCCAACCAGTACACCACTGGACCAGTCCCTCAAAAATTATTTGAATGATTGAATGAACAAAGCAATCTATATACCATTTTCCCCTCTTCCAGTCGTGATGATGGGTGGAGACTGAGACAGTTATCCAAGTAATTCAAGCCAAAGGTTGCTAAATAAGTCCTGAGGATGTAATGGACAGCATGGTGACTATAGTAATACTATATTGCATATTTTAAAGTTGTTAGGAAAGAAGATCCTGAAAGTCCTCATCACAAGGAAAATGAAGTGTTATAACTATGTATGGTGACCACGTTAACTAGACTTACTCTGGTGACCATTTTGCGATATATACAAATATCGAATCATTATTTGTACCTGAAACTAATATGTTATATGTCAACTATACCTCAATTTAAAAAAAGGATTGCTTTCTTTTGACTCAGCAGCATTCAGGGGACCTCACTTACGTGGGTGGTTGTTATAGTCCTTCAGCTGTGCTGAATGTGAAGTTTATAAAGTCTTAGGCATCCAGATATTGCATCACATGATTGATGCCTCTCTGATGCTCAAAACAATATATTCTTTATTCATTCAAAAATCAGGCAACTTCATGAAAAAAAAATCAGGAAAATGCATTATTTGGTGTCATGAAGAATTGCTGAAACAGAGTTTTAAAATACTCCTTTTGCTCTCACTTCCTCTGGCACTCTTAAAAGGGTAGGTGCTTAATAGAACTTTCTTGACTTGACCCTAGCCAAGGAAGTATAAAACGTCAAGGCATTTGTGTGTAGTACACAAGCTGCAGAACGCCGGGGACCAGCTAGGTAATCAAGCACTGTCACGATGAGTGAATACAGGAGTGAATGAATGGTGTCATCTCAGCTACTGTTGTGTAGATTGAACTTTAGGCACCATTTGAGATCATAAAAAGTTGTGGGAGAAATTTCCCCTGCATTTACAGTGTGGTGGTTGGACGGCTAACCATTTAATTTGAACATTAGGTGGCCACTTGTATGCCCAATTAAAAGTTTCCAACCACAGTTTTGCTTGTGTACATATTGCCCCTGTAATTAACCATATGTGTAAAATACAGTAGGTCTTTTGTCACAGAAGAAACTACAAAGGAATATATATACCTGTGGAAGAGAAGTGAACGTTGAAGGAGTTCCAGGAGTGAAAAACAGCAGAAAAAATGGAAGCAATTAGATAACGTTTTTTCCTTCTTTAGAGTACAAGGCCTCTGAGAGCAGATCTACGCCTTGGGCAAAAAAAAAAAAAAAAAATGTTAAGGCCAATGCAAGTTCTGGCCAGCTAAATATCTTTCCTCAGTGTATCGGTTAGCTTTTTCTGGATAATAAACCACCCCAAAATGTAGTGGCTTAAAGCAACCAGTTGTTAAAGAAATTATTTTAAGGCCATTTTTTTTTAGAGCAGTTTTAGGTTCAAAGCAAAATTGAGAAGAAGGTACAGAGATTTTCTGTACACACTCTGCTCTCATACCTGCACAGCCTCCCCCCAGCCATTTTTTTCTAGGTCATTTTCTTCTAGATTAGGCCAAAGAGGCTGATCGTTGTTGCTGGGCTCTCTCATGCATTTGCGGTCAGCCGGCCAGCTGCTGGATGATGTGGGATGGCCTCCCTCAAGTGTTTGTTGGCTGTCCAACTGGACAGCTTGTCTCTGTTCCATGTGGTCACTCATCCTCCAGTACGGCAGCCCGAACTGCTTCCTCTGATGGCCTTAAGGTCCCAGAGGGCAATAAGGGTGAAATACACAAAGTGCCCTGCGCCGCATCATCAGGCTTGAAAATAATGCAAATAAAGTGTTACCATAGGGGAAAACTGGTTTAGGCAAAACTAAGTAATTTAATCAGTAAATCAACTCAATCTGGCAGACATAAACCACTGAGTATAAACACAGGAGAGAGCACTCACTCTGGGCTTGCCAGATGTAGCAAAGCAATATTAGCATGCAGTACTTGGGCCGCGCTTATACTAACATATTATTTGTTATTTATCCGCAAGTCAAATTTAACTGGCCACCCTGTATTTTTTCTGGCCACCCTACTGTCAACCCCCCATGTTAAAGATCTCTACTTTTCCCTCAGCATACCTAGAATTCACTGTGTGACAAGTGACCAAATGACCTACAGACAGAGTGGGCAGTCCCAGGATAATTGTATATTAAACAATAGTAAACATTAAGTTCTTTATTATTTTTTTAAATGTAAGAAATAAGTAGGGGGCTGGCCTGTTGGTGTAGCGGTTAAGTTCGCACGTTCTGCTTCAGTGGCCTGGGGTTCGATAGTTGAGATCCCGGGTGCGAACATGGCACTGCTTGGCAAAAGCCATGCTGTGGTAGGCATCCCACATATAAAGTGAAGAAAGATGGGTACAGATATTAGCTCAGGGCCAGTCTTCCTCAGCAAAAAGAGGAGGATTGGCAGCAGTTAGCTCAGGGCTAATCTTCCTCAAAAAAAAAAAAAGAAAGAAAGAAAGAAGTAGAGGACCCAGCCCTTTGGCTGAGTGGTCAAGTTTGTGTGCTCTGCATCGGTGGCCCAGGGTTTCGCCGGTTTGAGTCCTGGGTGAGCACATGGCACTTCTCATCAAGCCACACTGAGGCAGCAGGCATCCCACATGCCACAACTAGAAGGACCTACAACTAAAAATATATACAACTATATACTGGGGGCCTTTGGGGAGAAAAAGGAAAAATAAAATCTTAAAAAAAAAAAAGTAGAAATGGAAGTTTTAATATTTTTTGTCACCCAGTGGATCATTTTGTATCTCCAGGGCTAATTATGGGTTCCTTACAGACTGCATGGCCTTGAACAAATGCTTTAAATCTTCTCTCAGTCTCCTCGTCTGTGAAATGAGGCCAGTAATGGTGTCTACCTCATAGACCATGTGAGGATCAGATGTGTAGTAGGGTAAAATGCTCAGCACAGTGGCAGACACATAGCAGGCCCTCATTACATGTTAGCTATTATTATTATTACTGCTCTTATGTTATTGGCAATCTTGGTTGGTTCAACTCTAAGAAAAACCGTTATTGCTCATCTTTTTAAAGAATCTTAAAATTATTTTCAAACTCCATATCTTTTTTTTTGCCTTCTCCTCGAAGCCCCCTAGTACATAGTTGTACATTCTAGTTGTAGATCTTTCTGGCTACATGGGGCGCCACCTCAGCATGGCTTGACCAGCGGTGCCATGTCCATGCCCAGGATCCGAACCGTGAAACCCTGGGCTGCCAAAGTGGAGTGTGTGAGAACTTAACCACTTCAGCCACGGGGCTTGCCCCCAAACTCCATATCATTTTCTTTTTTTTAAAGCTATTTAATGCAACCAAAGATATATAGAATTGGTATCTCAAAACAGCAGGATTTTACTTACATTTCAAATCTAGCATTAAAGTGGAGCTCTCAGCGCATTTTCATGTATGCGCACTTCCGCATACACACCCCACCCCACAGTCTGGGGGATGTGCACGAGACCCTTTAAGTTTGTAAGGAAGAGAGATGTGCCAGCTAACCTGAGGTATTAGGGGTTTGGCATATGGCAATGATAATAACAATAATGTCACACCGATACCTGGGTCAGGATCACTGACTGTGTGACCTCGTACAAGTCACTTCACCCTGCTAGGCCTTGTTTTCAATCTTACAGCCCTCCCAGACTCAAGGGAGCTACATGAATGTTGTCTGTGCCAGTACTTTATTTTACATTCCACTGTGCTGCTCACACGTTATCAATTCTTATGCCTAAGAAGTACTTGCTTCTTTTGTGGCTGGATAGTATAAATCATTTTCAGATCCAAAAAGGATACATTAAAATTATTTTCAAGGGGCTGGCCCGGCGGCCCAGCGGTTAAGATCGCACGTTCCGCTTTGGCGGCCCGGGGTTCGCCTGTTCGGATCCTGGGTGTGGACATGGCACTGCTTGGCACGCCATGCTGTGGTAGGCGTCCCACATATAAAGTAGAGGAAGATGGGCACGGTTGTTAGCTCAGGGCCAGTCTTCCTCAGCAAAAAGAGAAGGATTGGCAGCAGATGTTAGCTCAGGGCTAATCTTCCTCAAAAAAAAAAAAAAATTCAAGTTTATGTTGAAAATCAAACGAACACCTTACTTAATCTTAAATTCCAACCTCTTAATTCACAATGGTTTGGTGGTAGTGTTTGAGTGAGGATCGGGGAAACTGGCCTTTGTGGGCTGAACTTAGTCTCCACAATGTTGGACACAACACCTCGCTTTAACAGGTATTCAAGAAGCAGTTGTCCATGAGAGAATAAAACAAACGAATGAGTAAATGAATGAACTCGTGGCTGCTTTGGGATATCCCCAGGGAATGGATGTACTTAATGCCGGAGAAGATCCTGTCCATGTTTACAGCGTTTCTTTCACTATTGCAGGTTGTTAGAACCCTGAGCGCTGTTCAGAACTGGTTCTTCAGTGTCCTTCAGCTGTGGGACTGAAGTCCAACCAGCCCGGAGGACCGCTCCCTTCAATAAAGCATTTAGCACAACATAAGCATAATAATAGCTACCAAGCGAGCCTTTGCTTTCTGCTTAGTCCAGGGCTCTGTTTGTTAAAAGTTTTTCTGGTTAAAAGTTTAATCTCCTGGGTCAGATGATCTGGGTTTTAATGCTTGACCCACTGCTTATTACTGTGTGACTTTGCGCAATTTCTTGACTGTTCTGAGCCTCCATTTTGTCATCTGTAAATTGAGTGAGCCAACAGAATCTGGCTCACTGAGTTATTGTTATTATTTATTTAATTAAATTAATTTATTTATTTATTTTGAGGAAGATTAATCCTGAGCTAACTACTGCCAATCCTCCTCTTTTTGCTGAGGAAGACTGGCCCTGAGCTAACATCCGTGCCCATCTTCCTCAACTTTATACGTAGGACACCTACCACAGCATGGCTTTTGCCAAGCAGTGCCATGTCCGCACCCGGGATCCGAACTGGCGAACCCCGGGCCGCCGAGAAGTGGAACATGTGAACTTAACCGCTGTGCCACTGGGCCAGGCCCGGAGTTATTGTTATTATAACAATAGTTATATATTGGTAATATTTCTTGGTACTTATTACACGTTGGGCATTTTCTCACTCCTAATCATCGCCCCTAGAATCCATCCAGGTAGGTAAATCAAGTCATAAAACATATCCCACCCAAGGCAATGAAGCTATTTCACTTTGAATGACTTGATTTATATAGATAGATAGATCGATCTTCATATATGTATATGTATATCTATCTATACATATATCTTTTTTAAAGATTTTATTGTTACTTTTTCTCCCCAAAGCCCCCCGGTACATAGTATATATTTTTAGTTGTGGGTCCTTCTAGTTGTGCTATATGGGATGCCGCCTCAACATGGCCTGATGAGCTGTGCCATGTCCACACCCAGGATTCAAACCGGCGAAACCCTGGCCTGCCAAATGGAAGCCCACAAACTTAACCACTCAGCCGCGGGGCTGGCCCCTATACATATATCTTTATAAGCATTTTCATTTTTTCTGAATTGTCCCTTATGCAAAAATCTTTGCACACCCCTAGTCTAGGAGGCGGTGGGTTGAACGAATGAAAGAATAGCTGTAGATCAGTAGGAAACAGTAGCAGAATATAAAAAATAAGGATGTTTTTAAAAGCGAGGGTGACTCACGTATTATTATCCTTTTGAAGAACTCAGTTGTTCTTTGGGGAGGGCCTAGTTCCGTGGTCAGTAAATTCAGGAAATACACTCTCCTCCCTTTGAAAATCTACAGCACATGTTTATCTATTAAAGGCGCTAAGAAGTTCTGTAGGAAAGAAAACAGTTTGATTTTCTCTAGCCCAGCATTTCCTGGGCTGATTTGGCCACAGAAATTTTTGTTGTTGTTGTAGTGCATGCTATCACTTATTAACATTGTGGAACATAGTCTGGAAAACTCTAGCATATTGCTATGTCTACAGGAAACCCAAGCAAACATTGGGTATGCTCGTCAGAATCAGAATGGAACTTCTCCTGAGCCGCTGGTTAGCATCCAGGAGGCAGGCAGGCAAATGACCAGCTCATTCATTTTTCAACTGATTCTTGTGGTTGTGTGCAGCTGTGGCTTCAAAAGCTGAATCACAAATGGCAGAAGACCTGCTGAATAGTAGCTAGAGCTAGGAAGAAAAAAAAAAGGTGCTGTTTTTTGCTTGTACAGTGTGACAATGGCTCTTCATCCCTTCGGCCACACCCCCATTCAGGGTAATGCTGTGTGGCGCTAGGCCGAGGTGCAGAGGGCAGACCTCCATGGCACCACGCGGCGCCTGCGTCTAGTAAGTGAGAGCTGTTCTAACCTCAGGAAATCGCAACAGGGGCTATTACTCAATTTTGGATTAACACTGTTATTTAATTGAGAAAGTTATTTATTTAGCTTCCTTATTTACGCTTCTTTGTTTTTTTTCTCATTCCCACTCAGCACTCAATTTGTTTCTCTGCTTAATACATACCTAATTCTTTGGAAAGAGATTTTTGTTCTTGAAATCACCTGTGTTCAGCTTTAAAGAAAAGTACAAAGAGAGTAAAAATCATTAGGATTATACCCCACGGAAAAAGACACAACATCTTGAACGTCACTCTAGACTTCTACACACACAGTAATTTTACATAAATTCTGTGCTGTATGTTCTAGACTTCTTTCTGAAATAATAAACGTAGGTTGACATTATCTTTGCTAATGGCCAAAAATATTCCGTTGTGTGGCTGTGCCATAGTTTATGTAACCCTTTGTCTGCTTTTGAGGGACATTCTGATTGTTTGTAATTTATAATTCTTCCAAACTGGGCTCTGTGCAAACACCTTTGTGTATGTAGCTTTTCGCATTTGAGAGATGTTCTCTTTCAGGTAAATCTCTAAAGGTAAGACATCTGCATCAAAGGACACCTACGTCTTATATTTGGTTCCATATTGCCAAATGGCCTTCCAGGAAGGTTATACCAAATGACCCTCATTCCAAATGTGCAAGAAATTGCTTTTTTTGATACCTGCAATTTTTAAACCGTTTATAAGACCACTCTCGATCTCCACTTGAATGTATTACCATTCCCTAGGAAAAAAGATTGGTTCTAGAGTGAAGTGGATCACATTCAAGGGTAAAAATGTGCCAACAATACCGAAACCAGTTAATTTTCCATTTTGTCCACATAATGCCAAAAAATAACCGTGAATGTCCCTTTTGGGGAATTAACTAGTATTTTAAGCAGCATAGAGAAAAAATTTGGGCTTAACACTTTAATGCAAACACAAATGAGAAAAAGTTTCGTCTTTTCCAACGCTTGGGAAATTCTTAATGAGTCTCTTTAAGTAGATACGAATCTATGAAATCAAAGATTTAATTACTTAAAGTACAATAAGCCACCTGCTAATTTAGGAGGGAATACTGTCTTCCAAACCTATTTTATGTAACTTTTTTGTAATTATTGACTGTGTACGTCCAAAAGAACGGTTTCTAATGCTGGATTTCCTTCTAGAAAAGGGCACACTAGACAATGCTTAGTTCCTGGCACATAGTACATATTCAATTAAAAAACAGTTGAATGAATAAATGACATATGACAGAGTTCAAAAGTAAAGCGCCCATCGTGTCATTCAGAGCCTGTCTAATCAGCCAGAGCCACTCAGGAACTATTAATAGGTAAGCAATGGGTGTAACTGTATGTTCTGAACAATCCTCTTCTGGACTTTCTTGTTCTCCTAAGCAGAGACAGCAGACTGGTGCACAAAGGCTGCCTTAGCCCATAGTCAAGTGTTGTTTTGGCTCAAGAGGTATTTAAACATTTTGAAATAGTTGCCAACATCCTTTTTTTCCTCCCAACATCCTTTTTTCCCCTGGAACATTTCTAAAGTAAGCTTTTACATAAAAATCTGCATTTCTGGCTTTTCTCGACAAAATGTGAGCTCTGGCCACACCAAGCCTGAACTCCCAGCCACATGGCAAGGGGTGGGGGGGAGGGGAGCCGCGGAGGGAGGGACGGGGGCGGGGGCGGGGGAGGGGCGGACCATCGCCCCCTCCTCAGACGGCCACAGCCCCACCTGGCGGCCTGACTCTCTTCTCTACCTGCGTGGCCTCTGGAGGCGTCCTGATTTTGCCACGTTTGTTTGTTTATTTGGAATGTGATCACTGGAGATCTTCTTATCTTAGATTCTTCTTCCAATTCAAAGAAATTTCCTTGCTCTGTTTCTTCTCGATTTTAAGAACTTGCTATTCTCGAAGCTTCCTGATAGCCTGTATTTTGTTCTTTGTCTTCCCCAGACTGGCAGAGACAACTCTCTGGAGAGACTCATTGTCTCTCAGAAACTCTCTGCTGTGGGTCCCGGCAGTGAAAGCCATTGGGAGACTTTCTCCCGTGCACGTGGGGGCGGGGAGGGGAGGGGAGCCGGCAGAAAAGAAGAGACCCAAGACTCGGAGGGTCATTGCTCAACCTTCCTGTTCTCGGCCGGTCCTGGCAGTCAGGCTAAGCCCTGGAAGACATTTACTTCCAATATATTTGGGGGGTGGGGGGGGGTGGGGGG
Source organism: Equus asinus (assembly GCF_041296235.1). Classification (NCBI taxonomy): domain Eukaryota; kingdom Metazoa; phylum Chordata; class Mammalia; order Perissodactyla; family Equidae; genus Equus; species Equus asinus. The sequence continues at coordinate 42,266,186 of NC_091804.1, forward strand.
GGCGGAGGGCAATCTCGATTCTACTCTGCTTTGAGAAAAAAACTGTTAACTCTCTTTCTATTATATAATTAGACATCAAAATACAGAGAAACATTCTTAACATTTTGCTCTCAGAAAAGCAGACATTTTAGACATTGCAGATTACATACAAGATAGACACATTGCCTTTCCCCCTCCTCCACGAATAACGTTAAGAATAAACGCCAAACTTCTATTACCAATTCTAGGTAGTCTAAATCAGCTGTATTTTCTCCTCCCGACAGTAGGTGTTTGGTGTCAATGTACATTTTTTCTACCACAATGCTTCCTTCCCCCAAACTAATAATTTTGTTTTTATGAATAATACAGTATTCCCGGTTATTATTTAGTTTGATTGTATGCTAGCCTCATGCTCTGCATTTTAATTTAAGTGTAACTGCTCAGGAAAATGCAAATCTCTTCTATTCAAATTCAAAAGAAAATAAATGGATTTTTTATGGCCTAAAGGATCTATTCATTACCAAATCATTTATCTTTTCAGAAAGAACAGTTTATGTGTCCAATATGGTCTAGTGCTGTCTTTATTTTCTTCATTTTTTTTCTCCTTTGATAAATATGCTTGCTCTTTCAAATCTCCCTTGAATCTCTGCCGATAGGGGCAGCTTATAGCAGACTGAACAAGAATATAATTAATAGCATTAAACAGAAAGCAAAGATTGCATAGAAAGCTCAAACAGATTGGAGATGAAAAAAATAGTAAACAAATCTAAAACTTGGATTGCAATGTTCAAAAAAGAAAGAAAGAAAGATACACACTTGGCCTTATCAACGCAAAATAATATAAAAGATGGGAGAAGAGAGAAGTATGTGTTTTTAACAGACTAGCTTTTTTCAAGTCTCGCTGCTGCTATCTTTAAGAGCTAGGAGCCCTGATGTTCTAATCCTGAGCTCTGATTTTGCTCCTAGTATTATTCGCCCTTAGAAGTTTGGCTTTTTGAATGGTGTGCTGTATTTTTATTGAACCCTGGCTTATATTTATATCTTGATTAAAGAAACGAGTGGAGAGGGCGTTGCTTCCGGGAGGGGTCGGAATACACAAATGGCTGTGAGACACAAAGCAATTTGCGCTAAATACCTTGCACAGTGGCAGCTCCAATGGCTTCCTCCCGAATCAGGAAGGCCCCTAAGTGGGGAATAGTAGCAGCAAGTGCAAGATTTTTCCCCCCAGACATTAGCCTTTCTCTGGCATATTGTACCTTAAAAATCATATGATTGCGTTAAAGTTACTCAGAACGTTGACTTTCCCCATTCATGTTTATGTATTAAATCGGATTTCAAGGCAAACTGAATGGATTTCTTTGTTCTCACTAGATTAAGTCCAGATAGATAATCTGGTTTCGTTATAGCTGCGTTGTTTAAATAGTGCTAATTATAGTGCTTACAATACAATGGCAGAGGGAGCAATTTAAATGTTCATTTTGAAGAAGGAAAAGAAATCATATGCTAAACTCAAAAATGTACAGCCACTCTAACTCGCTCCCGGACAGCCAGTTTAAAGACTGGTTTTCAAAGAATTGTTTACCTTGGAATTTTTAACCACCAACCCGGCTGCCTTACGCACAGCTCCTATATATTGTCTAGGATGCTTAGCGATCCAGAGGGGCTGATGTTGAGTCTTAGGGAGAGTGGAGCTGTGATCTCGACCGTCTGCAGGCTGCTGCCAATCATCAGGACGGGAAGGAGGAAGGACCACACGCTTAAGGGCGCTCTTTGACTGAGGGCTTCCCAAATGAAAGGAGAAAGGGAGGTTTTTGAAGAAGTGAACGCAGGATCTGTGAGGGAAGGACTGAAGAAGCTAACACGAGCTGGCCAGGGACAGCGACGCAGAGAACATCTGATAGCTAACTCCCTAGAGACAAAAATAAATCAGGGTTTCATGAGGCGCTTTTATTAAGTGTTGTGTGTTTCCTTTAAGGAGAAATTATGGTATCAGGACAGGAAGGGAAAACAGGGGGCTTGGAAGCAAATGCTTACCTAGGCACCTCTTTCTGCATTCTGGGGACTGGCTCTTCGCTTCAATTGTCCTCCATTTCATGATTTATTTGGGAAATTCCTGAGGTGGGAGCAAAGGGATGAATCAAGGTCTTGGCACTGCAAACTAAAACAAATAGCGCATTGGAATATATTTAGCAGATGATAATGCAGAACACAGAAAAATAGATCGAGGACGATGAAAAAGCAGTAAATAGCACCGTTCTGACTTGAAAGTGATGGAATACTGAACACAAGGTGCAGATTATTTAGGGAATGTGTGTGGAATTTTTCTCTATAAATCAGCTATCACTCAAGGTCCAGGTGACTATATGAGGTAGCTAGGCAAATACAGCACCTCCTGAGGAAGGAAAGAAAAGACAGGAGAACCGCAATGCCAAGGACAGCGTTCTTGTTTAATGGGTCAAAACCAGCAATACAGATAATAGATTATGCTTAAAAAAAATCGGGTGCAACATGCGGCTAGGATAATGGGTCAGATTTTAAACTTTTTCCTATAAAGGACATTCATTGGGGGCAGGCCCTGTGGTGTAGTGGTTAAGTTCACATGCTCCGCTTTGGTGGCCTGGGGTTCGCTGGTTCAGATCCCCGGTGCAGACCTACACATCACTTATCAAGCCGTGCTGTGGCAGTGTCCCACATATAAAATAGAGGAAGATGGGCATGGATGTTAGCTCAGGGCCAGTCTTCTTCAGCAAAAAGAGGAGGACTGGCAGCGGATGTTAGCTCAGGGCTAATCTTCCTCAAAATAGAAGGACATTAATTGGACAATAGGCAAAATTTGAGTAAGGTTTGTAGATAAATAATGGTACTGTATTGATATTAATTTCATGATTTTTATCATTATTCTGTGATTATGTAAGAGAATGTAATTTTTAAACAAAAAATGCACACCAAAAAAGGGGCAAAAAAAATTTGGGGAATGTGGGAAGAGAGTTAACTTTGCTTGTCTCCACGTTTCCAGGAGTTGTCCACGACTTGAAGCTACTGTGATTTCATGCACAGTAATAACTTTGGAAGGAAAAGGGAACTGCTCAGTTGTTGGCCTGATCTGCTGTACTGTTTAAGATTTGGGCAAATGAATTAAGCACTGGCCTTGCACCTCCATTCCCTCGGCTACAAAATGGGTTTCATAATAATTCATTCCACTTAGCTGTAGCAAGGATTAGGGAGATGATGTTCATAGAGCATTCAGTTAGCACCTGGCCCAAGGCAGGAATCAGAAATTGTCTGGTCTGTGGTCATGATTATGCTTAAAATTATTTCTATAGCTTCTATTTTGATGAAGCGGCTTTTGTGTGTTTGGTCATAACTTAGAATAGCTTGCCTGTAAATGCATGTACCTGGAAAATGTTCATATGCTTTAGAAAACACAGTGTTTGGAAGTTGGACTTAATTCTTACCAAGATAAACACCTTCACAGCTACACGGAGGTTATGTTCTTTCCTTGTGGAAAAATATTTTATGAAAAGCATAACAAACTTGGGCTTAGAGGAGTAAAGCTAGCTTGGGAATAGTGAGGAGGTGTTGGTTTTCGGGTGTAAGAAAAGGGAAATTTGTCCAAAAATAGACGCTCAATAGCAAGAGTCATAACAGCCAGCACTTGTGGGCGTAGTACAGCCCAGACTCCTAATCCTTCTGCTATATGGCTTCTGGAGGGCTAAGTTCTGGAAGTTTTACAGTTTCAACTCATTTTTTTTTTAAAGATTTTATTTTGTTCCTTTTTCTCCCCAAAGCCCCCCGGTACATAGTTGTATATTCTTCGTTGTAGGTCCTTCTAGTTGTGGCATGTGGGACGCTGCCTCAGCATGGTTTGATGAGCAGTGCCATGTCGGCGCCCAGGATTGGAACCAACGAAACAGTGGGCCGCCTGAAGCGGAGCGCGCGAACTTAACCACTCGGCCACAGGGCCAGCCCCTCAACTCATTTTTTACAATTTATGTTTTTGGGGCAGTGAGAAAGGGAAAAGAGCATTACAATAACGAAAATATTCCAAATCTGCAAAAATACCACCAAATCGGATTTTAGCCATTACTTTTTGCCTTTTCTCTTTTGATCATAAATGGACTATATATTCAGATGGAAAACTGGGAAAGTTTTACAACCAAAAGCACGAGGTAGAACAGGAAAAGCTCTCTGTCTCCCTCCACCCAAAAGTGTCAACATTTTTGGCTATTGGTTGAACTAACCAACTGTTTCCTAAGCATTTCCTTATCTACTTGCTAGTGTACTTTGGTGTCATTTGAGGACAGAAGTGGCACCCACCGTGCCCTTTCACATCTCTGCGGAAGCAGTCAACCAGACTTGAAGCGATTGGAATATCAGATGATAAGAATAGATGCTTTGTGAGAGGGACAGATAAGGCCTAGAAAGGGCTGTTGAGCGGGGTGGGCTGATTGCGAAAGAAGACTTGAGAGCTCAGAAGCATCGGGAGAGCTAACCGATGATGCCATCCGCCAGTGTAGCTTTTAAGAGCGTGAACTTCAGATTCCGCAGCCCTAAGATGGAATCCTGACTCTCCCCTTACGAGCTTTGTGACCTTGAGCAAGCTAGTCAGTGCTTGGAAGGCTTAGTTTTCTGATCTGTAAAATGGAATGATAATAGTTTCTGCTTGAAAGATAACAAAAGGATTAGATGAGAAGATGATTGTACAATATGTCAAGAAAGGACCGCCACTATTGATATTGTTACTTAACAGTTTTAGAGAGTGGATTGGGTGGAGTCGGAGGGTGGCAGCACTCCCATCTTAGCATTCAGGGCTGCAGACTGGGGGCCCAGGAGGCTAAGTTGCATTTGCAGACATGTTGTGTTTGGTTCGCTGAGTATTTAGACATTTTTGGAACAAGGAGGATTCATATACACATTCAGATACTCCCTTGAAAAATAGGACAATCAGGCAACTTCGGGTCCACATTTCCCCACATGGCAATCATAGCTAAGTAATGACAACTTTACTTTGATGGGGCATGAACTTTACTAGAATCCGTTGTCCTTGAGGATCTTCCCCCATTCTTTTGGCACTTGAGTTTGAGACTCTGGATTAACTTCTTTCTGTAATACTTTCATTAAAGTTCATTGATTTTTTTTTGAGGAAGATTAGCTCTGAGCTAACATGCAGGGCCAATCCTTTCTATTTTGTATTTTCTTTCTGCTGAGGAAGATTGACGCTGAGTTAACATCTGTGCCCATCTTCCTCTATTTTCTATGTGGGAAGCCTGCCACAGCATGGCTTGATAAGTGGTATGTAGGTCCACACCTGGGATCTAAACTGGTGAACGCCAGGCCGCGGAAGCAGAGTGCACAAACTTAGCTGCTGCACCGCTGGGCTGGCCCCTTGATGGATATTAACAACAGATACTGATGGTGGAATTTCTGGCATCACTAGGAACTCATTTTGGGGTGGGCTGGGGATTCCTCTTGAGTGTCCTCCAGGACACAGGGCAGTGATTTTCAAACTCTAGTCTGTATCAGAATGCCCTGGAGGCTTGTTGAAGTACACGGTTTCAGATTCAGTAGGTCTAGGGTGGGGCCTGAACATTTGCATTTCTATCAAGTTCCCAGGCTATGGGACACCGCTGGTCTGGGATCCACACCCTGAGATCCCCGGACCTAGAAAAAATATATCTTTATTTGGCTTTACTTGCAAAAGTAATATTTGCTTCCTTAAAAATAAAATGCAGACAAAGCAGAAAGGTAGTAGAAAGAGAAAAATCTGTTGTTGTCCTACTGGGTAATTACAGTCAAGAGTTAATTTCTACCCTTCTAGAAGAATTAAGCAAAAAAGTTACTTTAAAAAAAAGTCATCGTTTGTTTCTTCATCAACTGATGTGATAAAGTCCATACCATATAATTTAAGAGCTGTGAAGTTTTATTTATCTTTTCTAGATTGGCTTGAAGTTATAACACATTAGACAGCAGAAATATGTAAGGGGCTGAGGGAAGGTAAGTGAGCACCGAGGTGGAGTGAGACACCACATACCTGAAGCTGTGCTCGGTGAGCAGCTCGTTTAGTCCCCAGAGCAGCGTAGTGTGGAAGCACTTCTTCTTCTACAGATGAAGAAACAGAGGCTCAACTAACTATGTAAAGTGACTCACGTAAGGTCACACAGCTAGCGACAGTGGAGTTGGGATTTGAACATAAACAGCCTTCATAGTAACGCTATTTGCTCTACTCCTGCTGGCGGTCGCCACTCGGCACGTCTGTTGGATGCCAGCCACCATGCTAAGCCTTGGGGAACACAAAGATCCCAGGGGTGGACAGCTGGTCCACAGCTTCTCTATGGACCGTTTGCCCAGAAAAGGCACATGACCACAATATTTGGCGCACAATTAGGGGTTTCATAGGCATTCCCCATGAGCTCATTTATGAATCTCCTTAAGGACACTTGATTTGGAGTATAATCCCCCAGTTTTATCCCCATGGGCTAATAGAATTATGTGACTCGTGCACGAGACTTAGCTGAGGCGTTGATTAGTGTCTTAACCCATGTAAGTGAAGGTCTGGGCCTCAGCGTCCTCGTTTCTAATACATGGAATTATTAGACACAGGGTCAGCTTCACAGGTGTGCGTCCTGGGCAGACGCACAGGGCTCCGCACTCGGAAGGGCCCCACATTTGGCTTAATGCTCTCTGTCACCATCTTGAAATTCCTACTACGGAAATTTTTGAACAAGGGGTCTCACATTTTCATCTTGCACTAGTCCCTGTAATAAGGTTCCCCTGGTCCTTATTAGACATTGTGCCACCCAAGAGAGACCCCTGGAGGACTGAACAAATGAAAATTATAATTGCTGGGCAGATATTAATTCATTTCACCCTCACAGTGACCCAGTGTGAACCGTGCTAGTTTTAGCTCTATTTAACAAATAAGGAAAGCATTTTGTAAATGCGGTCAATTCTTGAAATATCTAGTGTTACTTAGTAATTAGTAAGCCTTATTAGGAGTAATGAGTCTAGAATTTTGCCTATTTGTATAAATTCCCCGTCTATTTTAAACACAAAAAAGTTGAATCTCTGGGGACCTTGCCCAGCTGTGCGGACGGATATTTTTCTGAAAACGTTGAGTTGTTATGTTAAATGTCCCAGTGCTAATTCAGGAGGCATTTTGATCTGGATCGTCTACTGATCGTGTCAGAATCCAGCTCCCAATAATAACGAATGTGATTGGAACCCCCCAACTTGAGCTAGACGGCTGGGGTGTGTGGGGTGGGGTAGAGAGCAGAGTGCGGCCTGTGGTTCTCACAGCTGGAAGCAGATGGCCTGTGGGCGATGAAACTGGCACTTCAGCAGCAGTGGCGGCACCTCTGACTCCTGACAAGCTTTGTGAGGATGCTGGTTTCTCAGGCCAGAATTCAGAAACTCGAATTTCTCCCTTACATTCCTCCCCAGTGCCTTCGCTGCCTGGATATCCGTGCGCTGCTGAATTGTGATTATTTAAAGACAATATGGATTGCTAACTCAAAAGAGAACTGAAAGTTTTCTATTTTTGTACTAAAAAAAAAATCTGTGGTCTCTTTAAATGCTAAAAGAAATACTACATTTCCTAATTAGTCTTCTCTAATAAAATACTTTTTACAGTTCTCTGTGCCAAATAGTATATTGTTCCCATAACTGTTTGATTAAAAGGAAAGAATTTTTTTGAAAACCATGTTATTGTAATATTAGAACTGAAATTATACCTGTCACTCCCTGCTCTTGCCTAGGGCGCTCCTGACCTTTCTCATTATACCAATTTGAGAGGTTTTTCGGTCTTTTTGTGGGAAAACCCTGTGGCCTGCCTGCCCTTCTTTCTTTCCTACCTCCTTCTCTCTTCCCTCTCTGTCTGTCTTTCTTTCTTCTAAAATAAATCAACTGGTTTCTCATTTTTTTATGATATGTGTTGTTTACTACAAAATTTTGGGTATGAGCTGGCATCCTCTCATGAGTAATTCATTAATAGTAGTAACACTGCATTTAAATATATGTATCTAAATATTCAAATTGAGCTTGATTGCATTAAATATAACTTGCAGACTGGAAATCGAAACAAATTCCTAAGTATGTTTTTAAACACCCAAGTGCTAGGCTCTGTGACAGGCAACTGTGAACACTGAGCTGATGAAAACCCAGTTTGAAAAATTATTACTTTATTCTTAACCTTGATTGAGATTCTGTGTTAGCTTTAAATGGATTGTTTCATTTAATTCTCACAACCATCCGAGGACATAATATTATTATCCTTGTATTGCCCATGAGAAAAGCCCAGAGAGGTTAAATAATTTGCCCAAGGGCACACAGCTATTAAACAGCTGTGCTGGATAAAACTGGGTCCATCTGCCTGCCAAGGAAAATGACTTCTAACTTGCTTGCATCCTAGGAGCCCCGCTGAGTTGAGTTGAGAAGAAAAGCAGGGCCAGTGTCTTACTGCACTTGTATCTCTTCTCTTTCCTGCAAATGAGACTGAAAATGTGATGTCTTTTGATTTGACTCTGTTTCTCTTGGTCTCCAAAGAAAGAAGCCTCACTTGTTCCTAAGTATTTCAACTCTGGGGTTGGACTGTCTGGATTTCAGCGCCCCCTCCCCCACCAACGAGCCATGTGGATGTGTGCAGATCCCTTCACTTTTCCAGGGCTCAGTTTTCCAATCCTGAAAATGAGGATAATAATAGTGACCCCCCTTAATGATAGTATGAGAATTAAATGAGAAAATTCACGTAAAACACAGGTAGAGAGGCTGGCCCAGGGGTGCAGTGGTTAAGTTCCCACGTTCCACTTCGGCGGCCTGGGGTTCGCCGGTTCGGATCCTGGGTGCAGACATGGCACCGCTTGGTAAGCCATGCTGTGGCAGGCATCCCACATATAAAGTAGAGGAAGATGGGCACGGATGTTAGCTCAGGGCCAGTCTTCCTCAGCAAAAAGAAGATTGGTGGCAGATGTTAGCTCAGGGCTAATCTTCCTCACAAAAAAAAAAAAACTGAAAAAAAAAAACCCAGGTAGAAACTGGTGGCTGCCTCATTAAGCTCATGGACTCTGCTCAATGATTGAAATTACATTTTAAAAGTTGACAAACTTAATAATTATGAAATAGATGTAATTATTAAAGACTTCTTTTTTTTTTTGGTGAGGAAGATTTTCCTGAGTTTACATCTGTGCCAGTCTTCCTCTATTTTGTATGTGGGATGCCACCAAAACGTGGCTTGATGAGCAGTGTGTAGGTCCACGCCTGGGATCCAAACCGACCAACCCCGGGCTGCTGAAGCAGATCACGCAAACTTAATCACTGCACCACTGGTCTGGCCCCTAAAGACTTTGCTTTTTAAGAGTAGTTTTAGGTTCACAGCAAAATTGAGGAGAAGGTACAGAGATTTCCCATATACCTCCTGCCCCAACAAATGCATATCCTCCCCCACTATCAACAGTATGTGCCAAAGTGGTACATTTGTTATGATCGATGAATCTACGTGGACACATCATCTTCCCCCAAAGTCCACGGACAAATGTATAAGGACATATATTCACCATTATAGTATCATCCAGAGTATTTTCACTGCCCTAAAAATCCTCTGCCTTCATCCTTCTCCCATACCACATCTATTTAAAAAAAGAAAGATTCAAAAACCAACCTAGACTTCTGGCTTCTAAAACTTTACATTTGTTGAAATTGGAAAAAGAAATGGAATTTCAAGAAGTAATTGGAAGGTGAAATTCAGAGTGAATAGATAAGGAAGAGGCAAGCCAGCGTGGGAGAAGAACACACAAGGATAGTCATGGAGGCGACCTTGTGAGATGTCTTTAGATGGTGGCAAGTAGTTTCTAGAATAAAAAGGCAGTTTATAAGCAGGTTATGGAGGATCTTAAATACATACCAGGGTTTGGGAAGCAGGAATCCAGTGAAGGTTTTTGAATACAGATGTGACATGATTCAATTGGTATATTTTAGGAAGAATTTTAGGACAACTTAGAGATTTACTATTGACTATTTACATATTTGCAATGTGCTAGACCCAGAGTAAAATAATTTGGGGAAATAATGATGAGTCAAAACAGACATGGTCTCTGTGGAAGGCAGCCTCTAAGAGGGCTCCAGTGACCCCCCACCTCCTGGTATTCACATCTTGGGTGTGGGCTGAACCCAGTGACTCAGTTCTAATGAATAGAATATGACAAAAGTGAGGGGATGTCATTTCAAAGGTTAGGTGACACATAGACTGTGATTTCCATCTTGTTTGCCATCTGTTGCTCTTTCTTGCATGCTCACCTGCCCTGAGGGAACCAGCCACCATGTTGTGAGCTGCCCTATGGGAGGCCTACTTGGCAGGAACAACGCAAGTTCTCCAGCCAAGAGTCAAGGAAGGGCTGTGTCCCTCAGTCCAATAGCCCACGAGGAACTGAGTCCTGCTAACAACTATTGGAGTATGCAGGAATTGGATCCTTTCCCAGCTGAGCCTTCAGATGAGGCTGCAGCCCCAGCCAACACTTTGATTGTCTCCTGAGCCAGAGGCATCCACATAAGCCACAACCAGCTTCCCGACTCACTGTGATACTAACTGTGATGATTACTGTTGTTTTAGGCTGCCATGTTTGGGGATGATTTGTTACTCAGCAATGGATAGCTAATACAGTCTCTATCCTCATGGAACTTGCACCCTAGTGGGGGTGAAAGATGTCAGTTAAGTATGATACCAATTAGAGTGACATTACAGCTGTGCCAGGTGAAGTGGGAGAGAGAGGCATGAAATGAAGACTATACCATGGAACAGCCTGATTTTTGTCTGAGGGGCAGTGAAGACTTTCCTGAGAAATGATGGCTAGGCTGGGACTTAAAGGGTACACTGCGTTAATTGGCAATCTGGGACGGGAAGAACATTTCTAGCAGCAGGAACAGCATGTGCAAATGTCTCATGAAAGGAAGAAGCCTAAAGTGTGTGGAGGGCCTAAAGAATGCTGGTGAGTCTGGAGCCCACATGAGGCGGGAACAGGCGGCAAGGGCTAGATCATGTAGCATCTCATAGGTCATATTAAGGAATTTGGTCTTTATTCTCGGCCCAAAGAGAAGTGTCCTAGCAGGGGGGCGGCATGCTCAGATTTTCAATTTTAAAAGTTTACTCAGGCAGTGGAGTAAGGAGAATGGATTGTACAGGGACAAGGGTGGAAGCAGGGGACCAGTGTGGAGGCTCCTGCAATTATCCAATCTAGGAAGAGAGATAGGATGGGTGTCAGGAGGCAGATGAAGATGTGTGGACAGTCTTGAGAGATTCCTAGGCAGCCAAATTAGTAGGACTTGTTGACAGTTTAGACAAGGACAGTGAGCAGGAGGGAGATGTCAAGACTGACTCATCATGTTTTTAACTGGGGAAGCAGGAGAGACTGGAAGATGAGACGCTATTTAATTATCTGGGTAAGAGGTCATGAAGACGTGAAGTTAATGACAGTAGGACTGGCAGAAGGATCCCCAGGGCATTGCAGAAAAAAATCAATAGGATTCAGTAGCTGATTGGCTATTGGATGAAGGCCTTGTGGGAAAAGGAAGACTCTAGAAAGATATCAGTCCCGAGTGTTTTTGCTGTCTCTGTCTTGAATATGTAGAGTGTGATTATGAATACGTATCACATGAAATACCCTAAACTCTATTTATACAGAAGTAAGTTGGTCTGTGAATGGTTAGAGGGAAGCAGCACAAAAAGAGAATAATAGAGCTTTTCAGCATCGAGAAAGTATTATTATCAAAGCCAAAGGAAAAAATATAGTTTTAATGGGGCTGTTAGACATGCGCTGGGACTTACTGCAGCCGTAGAAACTGACCTGGATGAGTTGAATGATAGAAAACCATATTCCTGCTTTAACAGGCTTGTGCCGATCCTTAAGTTAGAACTGTTCGTCCAAATGGGGTTGAATGGAACTAAGTGATTTTGATTTGGGCGAATTCACTTGCAGCGATTGCAAACTGGATACATTTCTATATATAGGGGATCAAAAGGTATATATATATATATATATAGACACACACACATACATTTAATATATAATATACCAATATCTAACATAACATATAATTACTATACTATATAATATAAATAAATTAAGGAAGGATATATATTATAAATAAATTATATTGATTTATAATTTTATTATTTTAAATTTATTTAAAATAAAAAAATCGAATTTTAATTTATATATGAATGTATTTATAAATGAAGGATGTAATACATATATATCTCTATCTATCTATCTATTTATCTGTTTATCTATCATCTCCTCCCTTAATTTAGAGTCTTCAAATCTTTAGTAATCATTCAACCCCTTTGACATCTGTGAGCACATTAGTGACGTGCCCTACCCCGTGGCGTCGGGTGTCATGCTGGAGGACATTGCAGCCTGGTGAATAATGCCTTCCACCCACAAAAGCATTCAGTCTGGTCGAGATTAAGGACCTGTACACGTGCCCACGTGAATTGAAGCATAGAGGCCCAGTGCATTTCAACTTACCCCTCTACATTTTTGTTCAAACAAATTAGGCTTGTAAATAGTTGGACAGTTTTAACAACAAATAAAGGCTCTTCACCTTGTTTTTGAGACGAGAAAGACAACACAGAACAGGACAGGCGACGGCCATAGTTTCCTAAGAGGTCTCTCAGCTCCGCTCCTGCCCTCCTGCAATCCAATCCGTTCTCCACAAGGCATGCAGAGCGAGCTTTTCAAAAGGTAAATCAGATCACGTCACTCTGTTTTCAAACCCTCTACAACGGCTTCCCATCTGCCTTGAAACCAAATCCAAGCTCCTGACAACGGCCTTACAGCCTGTGTGAGCGGGGTCCCCACCTGTCTCTCTCTGTCCATCTCTTGCCACGCTCATCCCTTGCTCATCATCAAACAGCACCAGCTTTGTTTCTCTACCTTTGCTATGCCAAGCCTGTCCCTGCTGCAGGGGCTTTGTTCTCTCTGCCAGGACACGCTTTCCCTAGAGTTTCCCATGGCGGGCTGCTTCCCCTCACTCAAGTCTAGATTCAAATGGAATCTCATTTGAAGGCTCCCCTCTACTGTTCTTTCACTCTCTTTCACTGTATTATCTTATTACCATAGGAGCACTTCCATCATTTTCTGAAATTATCTAACAGCTCTACATGCCAACTGGTTTTTGGCTCGTCTCTTGGGTGCCACCTTCAAAAGGGCAGTGTCCTTTTCAGTTTCCTTCATTGCTGTGTCTCCAGATTCTATGACACTGCTTGGCACTTAGTAGGTGCTCAAAAAATTTTTCTGGAAATGGATTGGTCTGAGCCACTCTGAAGGCCAGAGGCTACTTTTGAGAGCTTCGTAGTGACCATTCTCCTAGGGAAAGCTTTTAACATGTTCAAATTCATTGCTACTGGCAGAATCCCTGCCATACAAACAGAACCATGTGGTCCTAGCAACCCAACCTATGAGTCAATGGGCTTGGCTGGCAGCAATTAGCTACACATTCTAGGGAGGTACAGCATTGGTCATCCAACTCCTCCCAAGGCATAAGTTAGCTATTTTAAAAATAGTTTAACTGAGATCTAATTCACGTATCATACAACTCACCTATCTAAAGTATACAGTTCAATGGCTTTTAGTCCATTCACAGAGTTGTGCAACCATCACCACTATCTACTTCTAGAACATTTTCATCATCCCCAAAAGAAATCCTGTACTCATTAGCCCTCATTCCCCATTTCCCCCCAACCCTACCTCCCTGTAATCCTAGGGCGTCACTAATCTACTTTCTGACTCTACGGATTTGCCTATGCTGTGCATTTCATATCAACAAAATTACACAGCATGTGATCCTTTGTGACCAGCTTCTTTTACTTAGCATAACGTTTTCAAGGTCCTTCCATGTTGTAGCATGTATTCATACTTTATCCTTTTTTGTTGTCAAATATTCCATTTTATTTATCCATTCATCTGTTGATGAACATAAGGGTTATTTCCACGTTTTGGCTGTTATGAACATATGCTTTCAATTACCTTGGGTATTTACCAAGGAGTGGAATTGCTGGGTCACATGGTAACTCTGTGTTTATCCTTTTGAGGAATTGCTAGGCTGTTTCCCGAAGTGACGGCAGCATTTTACGATGGCGCGTTAGCTCTTGTGGGCTAGTCAACTCAGCCAGCAGCACAGCATGTCCAAGAGCCAGAGACCAGGGTGATACAGAATGCTGGCAAGGCCTGCTGAAGGAAGTGGTGATCCCTACCAACAAAAACCTGATTGTTGTGATGTGAGTGGAGATTTGATGATATAACACAGTGTTTCCCTGTTTGTGGTCTGGGAGAGGATTTTAGTGGTACAGGGACAAGGCATTAATCACACAGAATCCCGAAGTGAGAACATAATGCCCTTTTCATTGTCTGGTCCATCCTTACGATTACTCAGAGAAGAAAGTCTCAGTGTGATGCTAATATGTCTTTAACACCTCTCTAATACTGGCAAATCTCCCTCTGGAACTGAGACAGCAGGCCACCGGCTCATCAGAGCCTTCAGTAGGCAATGCTGTACGGCTACAATTTAGCATTATTTTCAGTATGTTTTTAAAAATGGTTACCTTCTATTTGTGAAATATGATATTGATTTTTCATTTATAGCAGTGATACAGAGTTTTCTTTTAAAAAATTATTCAAAGTGGAAAAATATTAAAAAAATAAGCAATGGTAATAATCTTATGTGGTCCATGAGGGAATTTAAAAATAATAAAGGTTCTTAGCAGAATAATAGCTAAGTGTGTTCTGATCTCTTTACTATGTGACAATCAGTTTTAAGACTTTTACACCAATCAACTTTGTTCACTACCCACAACACTCCTCCTACAGAGGAGGAAACTGAGACACAGAAAGGGTAAGTAGCTTGCTCAGGGTCACACAGCTAGGAAGTAGCAGAGCTGTGATACATATCTAGGCAGTCAGTACTAGCCTACTTGTTATGAAGGTGGCATGTAAATGAGATTTGGAAAGGCCAGGGTTAGTGAAGCATTTTGGAATGCTGCCAGCTCACAATGACTCCTTAACTGCCATCTCCACTCCCCCTTCCATGGAGTGGGTCCCCTGATACCTGGCTTAGACTAAAACACCATGCTCATCCCATTACTGTTGAATGAAACAGGTGCAAGGCCTGATCCAGGCTGGGTAAATCCAACTCTTCCTTGAGAATTTGGAGTTAGTATTGAAAGAGATGTGGTCTCCAGAGAGGCCCTGAAATTTGTCAAACAGGGAGCCCTGGGCACCCATATTTTCCGCAGACTAGCCAGTCTATGAGAAAGAGAGGAATGAAGATGTGCGGAGAGAGGCAGAGTTGAGAGATGGTATCTCCCTGGGCCGCCAGTGCTTTCCACTTTCTAGTCCTGGTCCTTCCTGATGCCAAGTCAGGCTGTATCCCAGGCTTCCAGTTCTGGAGTGACCCTCTGTGTCCTTTGATAAATGCCCTGTTTCAACCTAAGCTAGCCAGAGTGGGTTTCTGCTTCTTTCAATAAAAACAATTTTTAATGAGAAATACAAACTCTACGCGGAAGCAAAAGGGGGAAGTAGGGAATTCAAGATCTGTAGGAAGAGCTTTCAGGAAATGAAATGAGTATCCACAAGAATAGGTCATTCATTCATTCATCCAAGCTAGTACGTATTGAGCACCTCCCATGTTCCAGGAACTCTTCCTGAGCCTGGTGACACAGTGGTGAATGTGATGGAAAGGCCTCCACTCTCGAGTGGCTTACCTTCAAGGGCAGTTATGGAGACTCTTGAAGATTGTGTGCATGTTTTGGCAATAGGGAGCCACCTTAGGTTTTTCAGAAAGAAAATGATTTGATTAGGCTTCCATCTTGGGAGAATGGTTCTGGCAGAGATATTTACAAGAAATGGAGGAGAAGACACCAGAGGTGGGAAAACTGGGAAGATTCTGATCAGAGGTGGAACAGCCCTAAGATACAGTGGTGCATCTCATCAGATGGAGGGCATCACTAAAATCTATGGAGTAGATTTTTATGTGCCAGTGCTTATTATGTGCCAGGCACTGTACCAAGGATGTTACTTTTATTACCTCAGTTTAGCCTCATAACACCTGTGTGAGGTAGATATGATTACTCTCCATATTTCACATGAATTCTCCAGTTAAAGAAAAAGTCAAAATGGAAATAACAGTCCAATTAGAACTGAACAATGAGAACAGAGTGCTATACATGAAAACCCATGAGATGAGGACAAAGCAGTATTTAGAGGGAAATGTATAGCTTTAAAATGCATTCACTAGAAAATAAAAAAAGATTAGTAATAAACATTTTAACTCAAGAAACTTGGAAAGAATAACAACATAATTTCAAAAAATAATAAAAGAAAGGAATGAATAAAGTCAATGTAAAAATTGATAAAATAGAGCCAAAAAAAGGGGATTTTATCGTTTTACAAGAGGAAGCTCATGTCCAAAGAGGTTGAAGGCTGACAGCAAGGCACAGGAGAATTTAGACTTGAACCTGGATCTCTTTAGATTCCAGAGCCTGAGTTCTTAACTACAGTAGGTTTGGGGTATAAGAGCTCTCAGTTGCTAACCATTCTTCTTTCTTATGAGTTTGACAGAAAATGCACTTTATTTGGCTTGAGATGGCTCCTTCAGTTAATTCTAGTACATGTGAAATGAATGCTAAGCTGGGACTCCTCAAGGGTGAAATTCACTCTGCTTAACCAGCCCAACCCAGGGAGGGAACCTGACTACAACTTGAAGGACTCCCAACCTTTCTGCACATAAAGGGTAATCCTGGACTGTCAGTTGCCTCCTGAACTGATAGGGTGACCATCTGGTTCTGATTGGTCTGGGACTTTCCCAGTTTTAGCACTGAAATATCTATGTCCTGGGAAATCCCTCAGTCCTGATTGGTCACCTTAGATTGTCCCCAGTGCTTGGGAATGCTGGAACATTCTGATGGTAGAGTCCTGAGATGCTGGGTCAGTGGTCTTCAAAGGTAGACTAAGAATGAACCACATCTACATTCCCGAAGCACCTATTACAAATGAGGATGTCTGGTTCCTACTCAGACTAATGAAGGATTTACTGGGATGTGGCCCAAGAATTTGCATTTTCCACACGGGGTTTTATACACACTTAAGTTTGAAGAACCAAGTTTCTCAAATTATAGAATCCCAGACCTGAGATGGAGATCATGATAACAGCCACCGTGGCCAGGGGTGTGGGCAAAAAGAAGGGAGAAAGAGAAGCTGGGTTTTGGAGTTGAGCGGGCACCTGACTTCCCATTTGTCTCTGGATCATAAGCATTGGAGTAGGATGTTTGTCTAGTCCCCATTTTAATGGACTCAATATCTATTGAATTGTTCTTATTGCATACATATTATTGAGTTTCTTTACTCTTTATTTTGAAATAACTATAGTTTCCCAGGAAGTTGCAAAGATGGCAAGTTTGCCTGTACCCTTCATCCAGTCTCCCCCATTGGTTACATCTTCTGTACCTATAGGACAATATCCAAGCCAGGCAATTGACAGTGGTACAATGTGTGCATGTAGCATTTGATACCACTTTTTTGCGTGTACAACCACCAGCACAATCCAGGTGCAGAACTGTTCCATCACCACAAAGGGCCCCCTCATACTCCTCCTTTTAGGGTACCGCTAAACACTCACCTACCGCTAATCTATCCTCCGTCTTTATATGGATTCTGCTAAGCTACCACTAACCTATTCTCCATCTTGATAATTTTGTCATTTTGAGAATGTTATATAAATGTTATACAGTGTGTGAGCTTTTGAGATTGGCTTTTTTTGCCCAACATAATGTTCTCGAGATCCATCCACATTGTTGCATGTATCATCAGTTCATTCCTTTTCATTTCTGAGTAGTACTTCACACATTATTAATATATAATATTATAAATAATATATTATTTTATATTATTTAACTCACCCCCAAATCATTCTAAGCCAGAGGAGAAACTATAAATAGGATATTTTACCAAAAAGCTACCTGTGACTAACCCTCATACACTGTTGGTGGGAATGCAAACTGGTGCAGCCACTATGGAAAACAGTATGGAGATTTCTCAAAAAATTAAAAATAGAAATACCTTATGACCCAGCCATCCCACTACTGGGTATCTCTCCAAAGAACTTGAAATCAGCAAATCCAAAAGTCCCATGCACCCCCATGTTCATTGCAGCTTTACTTACAGTAGCCAAGATGTGGAAGCAACCTAAATGCCCATCAACTGATGATTGGATAAAGATGTGGTTTATATACACAATGGAATACTACTCAGCCATAAAAAAAGACAAAATCGTCCCATTCACAACAACATGGATGGACCTTGAAGGTATTATGTTAAGTGAAATAAGCCAGACAGAGAAAGACGAACTCTGTATGACTCCACTCATAGGTGGAAGTTAAACATAGAGACAAAGAGAACTGATTGGTGGTTACCAGGGGAAAGGGGGGGTGGGGGGAGGGCACAAAGGGTGAGGTGGTGCACCTACAACATGACTGACAATAATGTACAACTGAAATTTCACAAGGTTGTAAACTATCATAATCTCAATAAAAAGTTAAAAAAAAAAAAAGCTACCTGTGACTATGTGCCAGGCAGGTCACACACTGACTCACTTGATCCTCAAAACAGCTCTGTGAGCTGGTGGCTATTATTTATCTCCCTTTTATAGATAAGGAAAGTGAGGCCCAGAGAAGTTAAGACACTTGTGTAAGGTCACAAAGCCAGGAAGCCTGGCCCAGAACCTAGGCTGTCAACCATGACACCCTAATTGCCTGCACTGGCTGCACACCTGTAACCTCACCCCGCCCCGTCTCTGGCACACACCCAGTGGGACCGGCTCTCCTGGGCATCGTTCATGCCACAGCTTTCCAAGCAGATGCAATTCAACACTTTCAAAGCCAGCAGTAGAAGTCCAATTCCTCAGGCTTAGTTTCCTGATTAAACAGTGTATCTGAGATAGAATACCAGACACTAAATAATGAAATTTTAGTTAAATTTTGAGATTCATAGAACCAAAGGTGAGTGGGAGCAATATGAAATCTATCAATCTTATGGGTGTTTTTACATAGAATTACAGCAGTTTCAATTTTTTATAGTGTCTTTTTAAAAAATATTTTTACTATGGTAAAATATATATAACATAAAATTAGCCATTTTAACAATTTTTAAGTGTACGATTCAGTTACATTAAGTACATTCACAATATTGTGCAACCATCATCACTGCTATTTCCAAAATTTTTCATCACCCCAAACAGAAACTCTGTACCCATTAAGCAATAACTCTCCATTCCCGCCCCTGGTAAACTCTATTCTACCACTTTCTGTTGCTATGATTTTGACTATTCTAGATGTTTCCTATAAGTGGAATCATACCATAGTTGCCATATTGTGTCTCATTTCTTTCACTTGGCTTAGTGTTTTTAAGGTTTATCCATGTTGTAGCATGTGTCAGAACTTTGTTTCTTTTTTAAGGCTGAATAATATTCCATTGTATTTATACACCACATTTTGTTTATCCATTCATCTGTTGATGGACATCTAGGTTGTTTCCACCTTTTGGCTTTTGCAAATAGTGCTAAAATGAACACTGGTGTACAAGTTTCTGTTTAAGTTCCTGTTTTCAATTCTTTTGGGTTCCACCTAGGAGTAGAATTGCTGGATCATATGGGAATTCTACATTTAACTTTTTGCGGAGCTGCCTAATTCAATTTTTGAACAGAATGTTTCCAAAAAGGAGGAGAAGAAGTAGACAAAGAAAAAGAAACCACACTTAGTCTCGCAGCCCAGCTCAGAATAGGTGTTTTGCACTGATTATGTTTTTTTCCCCTTCCTATCACACATTCCATCTGTAATTCTGCTGGTTAACATTCAGAAAGAGAGACTTAGAAAAATATAGATTGGGGTTTTCTTTTAAGGCAAGTCTTTTCTTCAGAAGTCCTGATAAAATAAAATTTCTCTAGAACTTGAAATAGTATTTTTAAACTAGCCTTGATATTCAAGCCAAAATAAGTCTCTTTTTCCGAGTAAATCTTTGTTTTAATGTTTGAGGATACACATGAATAATTGCACACAATTGCACGCTAGATCAATATTTGGCAAGCTACATTGATACACCTCGTTCCTCAAAGATGTATTTCCTTGAACTTTCAAACTTACTGGCCAGATCACAATCAGTAAATCAGTTTTTCTCATGAGACCTCACTTTTTAAGTAGATAAGGTCCCGACTGTCGTAAATACACAAGATTTGATTTCACCGCTTATGTAACTTTTCTAAGACTGAAACTCAGCCACCAAGGCATAATCAATCGAGGATAAAATTGTTTAGGAAACTCAAAACATTTCAGGAATCTTAAATATTCCTTTTACAGATAGGGTCAAATATGTTCTCAATCCATGGAACCAGAGCATGTCGTCAGCACAATTCCCTGAAGAAGAGAAAGAAGCCCATCCTGCCTCTACACTCTGCACTTTGGGGTCCGCTGTCCTTGAAGTGAAAGCTCCTCGCCACCAGCTCTGAGAAGAAGCAATTTGTTAGTTTCCTCTAAACCCCTGAGTTGCGGCCGAGCTCTCCTCCCAGTGGAATCAGCCTGCTGCAAGAATGTGCTTGCGTGATATTTAATCCCTTACTGGGAGCCCAGATAGGGTTTCTTGCCAGAACTAGAAATTGCCTTTTACAAATTCCCCTTCCTAAGCAAGCTATGATAGCCCCCATGTGGGGCCAGTAACACCCTATCAGTGTATTTTTAAACAAGAGCAAAGGGCTCCACCTTGTATCATAAATTACGGTAACATCACTTCTAACCACAGAGGCGCAGTTCACAAGAGCAGAAACAATCTATTTCAGGATCTCAGGGGTAAGCAGAAACTTTCTAATAGAACAACCGTATAGTTGTCAGCCCAGTGGCATGCTGGTAAACTGGCTCTGGGGGATCGGGGGTAGGGGGAGTGGGGGGGGTGGGGGGGTGGGGGGCGGGGGGGGGTGAGCCTTGATTGTGTTTGCAAATTTCTGTTGTGTAAATGCTCCTGCCATGCCTGATTTCAGACCTCCAACGTCACTGGAGGTAGAGTTGGGAAGACAGACACAGGTCAGCTCTCCAGAGCCAGGACACGGGGCTCCAGGACACCATACTCTCAAACTCTCCTTTCACTCTAGACATAAGAACCTAAATCTCTTGAAACAGCGATATCTCATTCTTCTTACTTGGAGAAAGTTAAAAATGAAATTTTGCTACACCCATTATCTCTGTTTCCATCACAGAATCCCAGAGGCTGTGTTCATTCTTTCCGAGGAACAGAATTTACTTAGATTGTTCCAAAGTTCATATTAAACCACAACCACTGTTCTGGTTCAGAGGATAAGCATCCTGAGAAATCAAATAATTTTTTTGTATTTAAAGAAAAGCTTCTCATCAGCACATCCCTGCTGTGGAATGAATCCCATTTAAAAATAATCATCACATGTACTTTCGGACTTGGAGTTATTTTAACAAAATGTTCTCGTCATGTTGATGTCATTCTAATGACATGTTATTGGTGTTTTTGTTCTCAAAATGTGGATGTTTCCCAGGAAACTGACCAGTGGGAAGGAAGGTGGGTGGGGAAGTGAAAGTGTGTCAGAAACTGCAAGTTAAGGTTCTAGTTAACCCCTCTAGTTTAAGTACTAGGGTAATTAAATTTTTCTAGGGAAGGAGAACTTTCTGATTTCTTAGAATGAAAAACCCCTTCTCTGGGATCCTCTGGGCTTCCTGAGCATCCTGGGCAAATCTCTGTATAACATTTATGTCATGTTTTTGACAGAATTGGTGCTGTTGATTTCTCTCCTTCTTTTATTAGATCAGCTTATCTCCATCGAATAGCCAGCTTCTTTCTCTCTGTAACACTCGCCAGGGCCCAAAAGAGCACCTGGCTTTGTCTGTGCAATGAGTGACATGAATTATTTTTGAAACTAAAACTGTACCATTGGGCTTTCCTGATTCTCATTGGCTCATGTTTTTCATGAGTTCATCCTACACAGTGAGCCCCTTTAAGCCCCCTACCATCATGGAATTATTTGTCAACCAACTCTACTGAAAGTTGTGTAAGAGGGGGCTTTTGCACATGACAAGGTGCCGACGTGTGGGTTAAGGTGGTAGGTTCATCCTGTGGGCAGAGAGCGAGGAAGAGGGTGTTGAATCAGAGATTTGTTACCAGTGAGAAAGGCACTTAGTTCTGAGCATTGCTTTGTCCATCTGTAAACCGGGATCATATATAACGTTTAAGGATGTTGTAAAGATTAAATGAGATAATGTATGTAGAACGCTTAACAGGCTGACTGGTCCAGAGTAAGCTTCACTTAATAAACGTCGTTGCTGACCCTTCCCTCCTTTCTCCTCCCTCCTCCGCCTACCCTTTTTTTCCAGCTAATATATATATATATATTTTTTTTTTTTTTGAGGAAGATTAGCCCTGAGCTAACATCTGCTGCCAATTCTCCTCTCTCTGCTGAAGAAGATAGGCCCTGAGCTAACATCTGTGCCCATCTTCTATTCTATATGTGGGACACCTGCCACAGCATGGCTTGATAAGCATAAGCCCGCCCCTGGGATTTGAACCAGCGAATCCGGGGCCGCTGAAGTGGAACACACAAACTTAACCGCTGCGCTACTGGGCTGGCCCCCCAGCTAATATTTCTAATTGTAGTACCATATACATAATGTAACATTTACGATTTTAGCCATTTTTAAGTGAATAGTTCAGTAGCATTAAGTATGTTCACATTGTGCAACCATCACCATCATCCATTTATCCCAAACTGAAACTCTGTCCCCATTAAACAGGAACTCTTCATTCTCCCCTCCCGCCAGCCCTTGGCAACCACCATTCTACTTTCTGTCTCTATGAATTTGACCATTCTAGGTACCTCATATAAGTGGAACCATACAATATTTGTGCTTTAATTTCCGGTTTATTTCACTTGGCATGTTTTCAAGGTCCATCCATGTTGTAGTGTGTGTTTGCATTCATTTTTTAAGGCTGAATAATATTCCATGGTGTGGATATACCTCATTTTGTTTATCCCTTCATCCGTTGATGGACATTTGGGTTGATAATACCTTTTGGCTATTGTGAATAATGCTGTTATGAACATGGGTGTACAAATATCTGTTCAAGCCACCTCCCCTTTCAAAAGTGTGTTTGAGAGTCCTGGGCTCCATTCTTACCCAAAACATGGATGATATAGGTTCTGGAACAACTCCAAACCTGCTTCCTCTTCCCCATCTAAAAGAGACCCTGCTGTTGCTCTCCAGCCCCCAGCTCAGCTTTATTTTTTTATCGTCGCCTTATATCTTAGATGTTGGTCTGTTTATAAACTGTCTCTCGGGACCACCACGTAAGTTCCAGGAGGGCAAGGACTCGCCTTGGCTGTATTTCAGCTCTTAGAACAGTGCCTGGCATACAGTAGGTGGTCAATAAAAATGTGCTGAATAGCCAAACGACAACTGACTGCCTTACCTCTGCCTGTCTACCACCCACAACACCTGGCCCACGGCTCGGGGGCACCATCTAGTTTAAGAAACGTGTAGATAAGGCGGGGAGGAAAAGCAGCAGTCCCGCCCCAGAGTCGTCTGGACAAACTCCAGTGCGGGTGCATCTGCGGCCAGAGCTGTGTGCCAGGCTTACGAGAGGCTGGACATCTCAAATGATCCAGGTGGCAAGTTGCTGACTCTTGGCCGTGCCCTTCCCCGGGCCTGGTGTGACACACCAAGATCCAGAGCCAGCTCTGATTCACACTTGCAACACAGGTGAGCAAGGTTTCAGTGAGGACAGCGCCTGACGCGAGACATTCTCATTTCAAAACAAACTGACCTCATCCACTTGCTCCAGACTGTTTCATGCAAAGCCATCGCCTGGCGGTGTCCATCGGCTCCGCTGACTGCCGGCTTCTTTCCTGTTGTACCCATCTGGATGACTTCTCCTCCTCGCTCTGTCTCTGCCTCTGTCTCTCTCTCTCTCCCGTTCCCCAGCTTTCACAAAGATCCTCAGTTGCTTCTGTCCAGACCAGCAGTAGCCGGCAGAGGGACAGCCCTTTGTCCTTCAGGCTTTTAGCAAAGCAGGAAGCCCCTGGAGCAGGCTGCAAGTGGGAAGTGGGCCCCAGGGTGCTTCACTCAGCCACTCGCTTAGTCTGAGGTTGAAGGGGCCAAACTGAATGCCCTTTGCCAACTCAGAACCTATTATTTGGCAGTGCCCCTACTAGTTTGTGCGGGATGGAAATGAAGCATCCACCTGCTCCCCGCCAGCTCTGTAAACTCAGTCTAGTCCCTGAACCCGTGGGGCTTTGGGGTCCTCATTTCTAGAATAAAGCAGCTGGGTTAACAACAACAACAGACTAAGAAGAAAAAGGCGTGCTCTGAGCACGGACCTAACAGCGATGAGCTTGAGTTCCAGAGAACTCGCTCTGGAGAGGGGCGTTGCAGGGAAAACCCAGTGTCCCGGCTTTGCACCGATGTTCTCAGCTTGGATGTCGCAAGAGCTCCCAGATCCACCCAGAGGTACTGGGAACCGTGACCTCCAGGACCTTAGAGGTGAAGACATAAGAGGGCAGCTCACCTTGAGGCAGTGGTTCTCAGTGGGAGATTCTGCCCCCAGGGACATGTGGCAGTGTCTGAAGACATTTTAGTTGTTCCCACTTGGGGGAGGGTCGCTAATGGCATCTAGTGAGTAGAGGCCACGGATGCTGCTAAACAGCCCATAATGCACAGGACGGCCCCCCAACAGAGAATCATTCCCTTTTGAAGGTCAGTAGTGCTGAAGTTGAGACACTGCCTGGTGGAGGGCCTGGCATGTGCCAGCTGTAAATGCTCCTTTTCTCTCGCAAACCCATGCCTTCATTTCAGCTCAGGGACCAGATCCCAGGCCAGGCCTCCTGAGTGGGACTCTTCCCCAAACGGAGATCCCCTCCTTACCTGCAGCCCCTCCCGCTCCCTGAGGCGCTTGCTTGTTAACCCACATGAATCCATCAGGTTCAGCTGTGATATGCTTGATTTCATTCATTCACTCAACAAACATGTACTGAGCACCCTATTTGCACCCGATCCTGTTGTGGGCGTTGAGGAGACAGTGGCGGACACGACAGGGGGGCATGGCCCTTGGGTCCCAGACAACCCTCAAACAGAAGTTTAAAGCACAAGGGGAGGAGTCCCCGCAGCTGGCCCAGGGGCGTGAGTGAGCAAGGGCTGCTGGCGCAGAGGCATGTCACGTCCCGATTCTTCCTTCAGACCACGTCCCGCGGTCCCGCTGCTGCTTCTGGGACATCCCTGTGAATGACGGAGGCTGAGAGAGATGAAGAACTGGCCTCATTTACAAAGCAGACTCTCGTCAATCGACACTGAAGCGGGAGCCAGAAGCCCAAGTTTCAACACCGCTTCTCTGAAAACGCCTGTTGGATACACCTCTTCCCTCTCCTGGCCTTGGTTTTCACATGTATAAAATGATTTTGGGTGGCAGAAGGAAGGAGTAGGATATAGACATTAAGGACAAAGAATCTGGGTCCAGCCTGCTCTAGTTGAAACTCACTTTTGCCACTAAGTGGTTGTGACTTTGGGCAAGCCAGCCAACCTCTCTGAGCCTCAATTCTTTCACCTGTGAATGCGGATAATGTACGTTCCTGCCCCACAGGGTTGTTGGGAGGTTCCAATAGTGCTCCGCATGTGCTTTGTAAATAGTAGGCACTCAATAAAACGTAGCTATTATTGTCAGAAACCCTGCTTGGAGCATCACGAAAGTACTCAAATACAACCGAGGTAAGGATTTAGGGACGTCAATATAGAGGGCAGCGTCCACTTACTCTTTCATCTGCCCCTTCATTCTGCCCTTTCAGAGACATTAATTGATCTCTCCTCTGAGTGTCAAGCGCTGTTTTAGGTTCTGGGGTGAAGGAGAGACAAAAGGAACGCTGCTCTCCTCCCAGCCCCCCATGATGGAGCTACCGTCCGGTGTGGAAGGGAGACGCTCGTCCAACAGAGAAACGAATAAGAGAATTTGCGAATAACGTGCTAAGAATGAATGAGACAAGGTGACTGGTGTGCTGTAAGGATTCTTATCCTGGGGTCCACAGACGCCCCCGAATGGACTTAGGGGATCTGTGAACTTAAACGGAGCCAAAAGAACATCTGTAGTCTCACTAACTTCTTGCTTCTATTTTAAACGTATCATTTGAGTGTGTGTTTTTAGCATTTCAGTAACTGTATTTCAAAATACTTGGCTTCCTTTGTAATCTTATGTTTCTGTATTTAGAAACCTGATCCCGGGGCCGGCCCGTTGGCACAGTGCTTAAGTTCACTGGTTCCGCTTCAGCGGCCCAGGGTTCGCCAGTTCGGATCCCGGGTGTGGACCTATGCACTGCTTGTCACGCCATGCTGTGGCAGGCATCCTGCATATAACGTGGAGGAAGATGGGCACAGGTGTTAGCTCAGGGCCAGTCTTCCTCAGCAAAAAAGAAAAAAACAACAAAAAAAGGGGAGGATTGGCAGCAGATGTTAGCTCAGGGCTAATCTTCCTCAAAAAAAAAAAAAAAAAAAAGCAAAACAAAACAGAAACCTGATCCCAAGAAGAGGTCAATATCTCTCAAATGGCCCATGGCACCAAAAAGTGTTGAGAACCTGGGTATTTAGTGGGACCCTTGGGTGGGTGGATAACCAGTTTCGACAGGCAGCAGAAGGCTTCTCTGAGCTTCGTTGAAGTTGGGGTCTAAATGTAGAGAAGGACCCAGTGTGTGGAGAGCCTGGGGGAGACCCCAGGAGCAGGAGCCGCTGGCACGTGGTCCCGAGGGGCTCTGACAGGAGAAGATGGGCTGGCTGCTGGCTGCAGTGGGGCCCAGGCACGGATCAGTGTCTCAGCTTCAAAAATCAAAGCATTTCCTTTTCCTCTGACTTTTCCTGTTGGCTGAGGAATGGTATAAAACAGCATCATTTGGCTGTCACCAATTGGAGGACACTAAGGAAGGCTGAAGACAAAATGCAGTGTGATATTTAGGATAGAACCCTGGAACAGAAAAAGGACATTAGTAGAAAAGCTAGTGAAATTAGACAAAAGTCTGTAGTTTAGTGAATAGTATTGCATCAATGTCAAATTTCTTCATTTTTATAAATGAACTATAGTTCTGTAAATTGTTAATAAAAGGGGAAGTTGGGTGAAGGCCACATGGGAACTCTTTGTACTATCTGTTAAGCTCTTTTGTAAATCTCAAGTTATTTCAATATAAATATACCAAAGGGGGGAAAAAAGAGAAAACAGTACAGTTTAGACTATTTCCCATCCTCCATCAAGATGCAGCAATATTATGATAATCATACATTTTATTTGGGGGGTATTATTTAAACTTTTAAGTACCCTATTTATTTAAAAAAATAAATACTTGCCAAGATACCAAGTTTACAAGATGCGAAAGGTTGTTGAATCTCCTTCTAAGCCTTGTTTCAAGTGACTCAGTTCTCTTCCTTAGAGAAAATTGGAGTACATGTTTCTGGCATCTTTCCGGAATTATTCTGTGAATATACAAGCAATCTCTGTCGTGTGCTGAGTACGATTTGGCTTGTTTTTATTTCACAGTGTATTTTGGAGATTGCTTCATATCTGTGAAGTACTTCCTTGTTCTTTTTTTTCTTGCTGCATAGTATTCTGTGTAATTAATTTCTGTAACTGGTCTCCCACGGCACAGCCTTTCAATCATTTCTGCTTCTTTGCTCCTCACAAACGGCGCTGCAGTAAATAGCCTTGTACACTATGTTGTGTGCATGGGAGTCCCTCTGAAGAATAAATTCCTAGGAGTTATGCATATATTTTAGAGAAAAGGAAAAGCAAACTTCAGCCAAATTTTCCCATTCAAGACTTGAGAGGCGATAAAACATATTCTCGAGCGCCAGCATTTTGTTTTGGAAATGCCGTGTTCAAGGAAAGGCTCTATTCTCCAGCACAACAGAGGCAAGAGGGCATGTTTCAAATAGCTTAATCTGGCGATAACAGCCTCCTGAAAGCGGAGAGACAGACAATAGTACCAACGGAGTTTACACACTTGAGAAATGACTTGAAAATAATTGGGGCTGGTAGCCATCTGCCTGGTTCTTTCTTTCCAGAGCCAACACGTTTATTCCGCCTGGGCACCGGGAGAACCCCTTGTTGGCATCAGCAGCGATCAGCACACCCGCCCATCACGCTGGGGCTGGAGCAGGAGGCTGTGCTTTTCCCTTAAAGCTCTCCCATTTGTCTCCAGGCTGAATTGGCCTTGGAAGAAAGATGCTTCTGTACCCTTTTCCTCTGACCGCCAATGGGAGAAGAGGGCTTGTTTTGCTTGTTAGCTTTTAAAAATATTCTTAAAACTCTTTTCAGTGACTTGTGAAATCCAAATTTTTATTTCACTTGGAAAGAAATACTTTGTTTCATCAGCTCGCCAGCTTTTTATATCAAGGGGTAATTGTCTATGCTGTCTGCCACCAAAAGATATACTGATAATTAATATTGATAAGAAAATGATGATACCTACCATGTTTTGAGAATTTATTGTTTGACATGTATCATCAACTTTAA
The DNA here is from genome assembly GCF_041296235.1 of Equus asinus. Taxonomy (NCBI): domain Eukaryota; kingdom Metazoa; phylum Chordata; class Mammalia; order Perissodactyla; family Equidae; genus Equus; species Equus asinus. The sequence continues at coordinate 42,294,751 of NC_091804.1, forward strand.
TGCTACAAACATCTTATGAGACAAAACTGTTATTATGTACATGTTCCAGAAAGAAAATTGAAGTCTGCAGGGGTTAAATTATGGCTAAGTTCCCCTAGCTAATAGAGAATCTGGATCTGTGTCCAGAATGAATTCTGTGGAACATACCATAGCAGTTACTCTCAACCAGGGGTGATTTTGCCTCCCAGGAGACATTTTTGGTGAGCAAGATCGGCCCTGAGCTAACATCTGTTGCCAATCTTGCTTCTAACATCAACAGATGTTAGCTTGGTGGCAATCTTCCTTTTTTTTTTCCTCCCCAAAGCCCCAGTACATAGTTGTATATCCTAGTTGTAGCTCATTCTATTTCTTCTATGTGGGACGCTGCCACAGCATGGCTTGATGAGCAGTGTGTAGGTTTGCACCCAGGATCTGAACTGGTGAACCCAGGGCTGCTAAAGTGGAGTGTGAGAACTTAACCACTGGGCCACAGGGCTGGCCCCTGGAGACATTTTTCATTGTTACAATTGGGTGGGTGTGTGCTACGGTATCTAGTTGGTAGAGGCCAGGAATGCTGTTCAACATCCTACAATGCACAGGACAGCCCCCGAGAGCAAAGAATTTTCCAGCCCCAAATGTTCAAAGTGCCCTGTTTGAGAAACCCTGTGATTTACGAACAGGCAGTTCTCCCCAAAGCGTTTCAGATGGAGGTTTTATCTTCTATTTTGCGGGGAGCCATAAATTCACATTAAATACAGGATGATCAACATTATGAAAGTTTAAATTCCATGAATTTAAAATAATGTTACTTAAAAATACTACAAATGTCTGACTGCAAAATTTGCTATGTTGTGAATTTGCTCTCAAATTACAAATCTGTCAAGAGACACAACTTTGGGACTGGCAGGTTGAGTGAACTATGAAGTGAATGTGGTATAGCCACACGACAACATCAGTAAGTTGACAAACAGAAATGATTTGAATTATGAGAGTTTTTCAGGTGCAAATCTTTTGCGAAAAATATCTCCCCTTTGTTGAGAACTGATTGAAAGAATGGCATGCAGATTTTTATGTGCTTATAGGTACATAAATATTTTTGATTTATCTCAATCTATAGAGTTTTGCCATAAAATTCTCTAACCAATCCTCTAGACTTGTGCATAATTCTTCACAGAAATTATTCCTCTGATAATTTGCACTTATCAAACTTGTAATTAGCCCAACAAATATGAAGTTGCTGCTGAATGAGACTATTTCCATAGCATACAAAGCTGGATAATTTTAGATTGTTCCCGCGTGTGAGTCTCCCGGTATGTCTGGAGGCATCTGGAGGCGAAAAGTATGTTTATTCATGAGTGGAGATGATTGCCATTGTCGTGAGGGATACTGGAAGATGGCATCGAATTGCTCAGGCTTAGCCGCAGATGCAGTGGAAATGCTCTTCAGTCTCAGATGTCTCCTGAATGGTCTTTGTTCATTGGAGCTGGAGCAGGAATGACGGAGAGACACTGAAATCCTGACCAAGGAATGTTTATTGACTCACCTATTATATTTGGGCCTATTCTCTTTTCGGTGAATGAGTCACAGTGAGGTCCAATTTGTTTTTCCAGAGATAAAAAGGAAGAAAGTAAAACGCGTAGGCAAACTCTTTCTGTAAAGGGCCAGACGTTACCTATTTCAGGTTTTGTGGGACAGATGGCCTCTGTTGCAACTATTAAACTCTGCCCTTGTGGTGGGAAAGCAGCCCTAGACAATAGGTAAAGGAATGAGCAGGGCCGTGTTCCAATAAAGCTTTATTTACAAGAGCGTCAGTGGGCCTAGTTTGTCAACTCCTGGAGTAAAGCATAGAAATTTAAAGATGTACATGCGAATAGATAGGCATCAACAGATACTTGAAGTGTGGCAGAGGCGATTAACTGCCTCTCCACCTCCCACTCCCCTTCTTCAAGAACAGAGCCTCCAAACTGTTGGGGCCAGCAATGTCCCTAGTTAAGTGTATTTGTATCCTGGTCTCTCTTGCCAATAGAGGTGATTCTTTTTTCTTCTTCTTCTTCTTCTCTCCAAAACCCCCAGGTACGTAGTTGTATATTCTAGTTGTGAGTGCCTCTGGTTGTGCCGTGTGGGACACCACCTCAACATGGCCTGATGAGCAGTGCCATGTCCATGCCCAGGATCTGAACCAGTGAAACCTTGGACCACCAAAGCAGAGCACACGAACTTGACCACTCAGTGTTGGGGCTGGCCCAACAGAGGTGATTCTTGAAGTGAAAACAGAAAATATAGATGAGATGTCTGGGAATGCTGTGTAAAGAGGGCTTATCTAGCTGGCAGATATTATTTTGCCTTCTATCTTTCCTTTTTTCCCTGCCTGGAACATGGGAATGATTGCTGAAACTCAAGTGGCCATTTTGTAACTAAGGGCAAGTCCAAGAATATGTCAGAAACCTCAGCCTTTACATCCTTGAGCCAATGAACCAAAGCCAGCAGTAGCCGACATCTGGATTTATTCTTATGGAAGAAACAACTCTTATATGCTTCAGCCACTGTTTAAGTCAGCTCTCCACTTGCTGCATAATGAAAATTCTGATCCATGTTGATAAGGATAACAGATGTCTAACAGTTTACAAATACCAGAAGTAAGAATAAGTCTAGGCTGTGTTAACCAAGAAGAGGCAGTTTTTATGAATGAAGGCTCTGAATCCATCAGATCTGGTGGCCCATCCTGACTCCAATTTCTCTATGCTTCAGGTTCCTGTCCTGCAAAATAGGGATAATAATATGACATACCTATGGTATTGTTGAAAGACTTAAATATGATAATGCATGTATAAAGTGACTGGCACATAGTAAGTGCTCAAAGAAGTATTAGTCAATATTATTGTTACTGTTACTATTATTTTGATGATCTGGTGAATGACCATTCACTTCTTTGAAACAAGGATGTCGATGAGAACAGTTGGTGATGACATTTCTTTCCTAGCCCTCACTTTTCAAGCCTTTCTTTCTTTACGAGAACAATACGTGGAAATCCACCCACAGTCTCTGGGTTTTGAGTAGTTATTATGTGTCTGGCAGAGTGCTAGGTTCTGGGAGTTCCAGGATGAATAAGACAGTTCCTGTCCTCAGTGGGCAGAGGCAACCTGGAAAACAATTAAATATAAAAAAGCGTTGGGTGGATGGTAGACGTATGAATGGGCTACAGTGGGGAGAAAAAAGAAAGGATTTGGTTCTACATAGTTGGGTGGAAATGGTCTAAAAACTTAGAGGAACAGGGATCTAAAATATGAGTAATGAAGAGGGAGAGTTTTAATGTTATATATATTACAAATGTATAAGTATATTTAAATATATATTTATATACAAACTATATATTATATACAAACTAAATTTTAATATTTATTCATAATATATTATAGCATATAGTATAAAATATAAATATAATAATAAAATATTTAATAGTAATTTTAACTATTCTAGTCACTAACAAGGATAAGAGGAAGAATTTTAAAATCAAAGATGATATGTTAAATATTTTTCATTTTCTGTTCTCTATCTACCCTCCACCCGTCTCTTCCCTGCTCTGTGGCTGCCCTTTCTGGACGTTGTTAACAGACCCTCCGACTCTCTGGCTTCCGCTTGGGTTTGGCCAATGAAGACACTTGCAGGAGACTGGCGGAAGGAGGCAAGCGAGGTGGGGTTTTGATTTCCCTGGCTCCCTCCTTGCCCTAGCTGGCTGCTTCCCTCTACTGAAGGTCACAGCTCTGATGAGGTGGCTTTCTCCCACAGCTGCTTTCCTCAGGTTCTGGCAACCACACCTTGCCTTTGTGTCTTCTGGCCTGGGGACAGCAACTACTCCCTGCTGATGTTACTAGCCTCAGGGTGTTCACCATCTCTGGTTCCTTTGTCTTAACCATGCTGGTGGCTTTGAAATTCTCCTTTTGTTCAACTCTTCTTAGATACCTACCCTATTTCAGAAAGGTGGCTGTTTCCTGCTGGGAGCCTGACTGACAAACTCAGTTCCAACAAAGGCAAGATATGAGTGAAGTGGACCAAGTCTAATGCAATAGGGAGGGGTGGTGACTGCAGTTAATTGGAAAGCACTAAAGTGGGCAGCTGTTCCTCAGCTCTATCTGCTTGTGCTGTTTGAAAATATGATCCTACTCTCACCAGATCTTCTAATTTGTCAGTGGAAGCTGAAAATACACATTTTAAAAGAAGAAATTTCTCCATTTATAAAAACGTTCTGCGGGCCAAAGAAAACATCTTTGAATTTGATCTGTGGCCACCATTGCTATAAGGACAACAGCCTTGGTAGGCAGAGGGATGGGTCACACTATGATAATGTTCATGATTGCTACCTTGTGCAGACATGGCATGCAGTTAATCCCTTCAACAATACCAACTTGAGGGAGGTTCCATTATCTTACTTCTACAGATAGGATCTCCTGATCTTAACTTGGGGTCCATGGACCCCCCAGATAAAACATAGATGGTTTCTGGAGAAGTCTGTGAAATCCTTGAAGTCATAGGCCAATTTTTTATGTGCGTGTATACATTTTTCTGAGGAGCTGTACTACAGCTTTCATGAGGATCTCAAATAGAGAACCACAAAATATTAGGACCATCTGTCAGGGTGGGTGTTGGAAAGCAAATTAAAAAAATAAAGCAGATGCACTAGGACGGTCATAATAAAAAAAAGATGGAAATAACAAGTGTTGGCGAGGATGTGGAGAAATTGGAACCTTCGTACGTTGCTGATGGAAATGCAAAATGGTGCAACTATTTTGGAGAACAGTTTGGAAGCTCCTCAAAAATTAAATATAGAGTTACCATATGATCCAGCAATTCCATTCCTAGGTATGTACTCAACAGAATTGAAAACATATATCCACACAAAAATCTGTACCCCATGTTCATAGCAGCATTATTCATAAGAGGCATTATTCATAAGTGGAAGCAACCCAAATGTCCATCAACTGATGGATGGACAAATAAAATGTGGACTATGTACACAGTGGAATATTATTCGGAAATAAAAAACAGTGAAGTATTGATACATATTGCAATATGGAAGAACCTTGAAAACATTGTGCTAAGTGAAAGAAGCCACTCAGAAAGGACCACCTACTGTGTAGCTTCTTATATAAGAAATGTCCAGGGGCCAGCCCTGTGGCTGAGTGGTTAAGTTCACGTGCTCTGCTTCAGCGGCCCAGGGTTTTGCCTGTTTGGATCCTGGGTGCAGACATGGCACCGCTCATCAAGCCATGCTGTGGCAGCGTCCCACATAGAAGAGCTAGAAGGACTTACAACTAGGATGTACAACTATGTAGCGGGGCTTTAGGGAGGAGAAAAGAAAAAGAAATGTCCAGAAGAGGCAAATCCATAAAGATATGACATATTTATGAACTGAATGTTAAAAAAATCTGTGTTGTTCATTCATTTCCTCACTCACCCATCCATCCAAATACCAATACTGTGTTGAGCACCCATGAGGATCTATGTACTCTGATAAGAGATAAGGTTAAAAAACCCAGCAGGAATAGCCCTGCACTTACCTTTGAGAGCTTCTAGTATCGTGGGGAAGATCTTCATCAAACAGGTGAATACACACTGCGGCTGTGACAAGTGTGACCAATGAGAAGTGGGTGGTGGTATGAAATTATGTGAGAGTCAGAGGAACTTGGTCCTGGGGTGGGGACATTCAAGAAAGGCAGCCCCGAGGGACACGGGAGGCGAGATATGGAGGTGAAATGGAAGTGGAGGATGCAGAGGAGGAGAGAGCATTCTAATCAGGAGGAAAGCAAAACACCTGAGCAAAGGTCCCACGGCAGAGGCATCCTGGATCATTCGAGCAGGGCCTATGTGGATGGAGCAAAAAGATGAGACAGGGAGTAGTGGGTGAGAAGCCCAGAGAGGGAGGCAGGGGCCTGGCCAGGCAGGGTCTCAAAGGTTGTCATGGGTTGAATTGAGCCTCCTCAAAAAGATATATGGAAGTCCCAGCCCCCAGTATCTCAGAGCGTGACCTTCCTTGAAAATATGATGTACTTAGTTAAGATGAGGTTATACTGGAGCAGGGTGGGCACCTAATCCAATATGACTGGTGTCCTTCTAAGAAGACACAGACACACAAGGAGAAGGCCCTGTGACGAGAGAGGCAGAGATTGGGGTGACGCAGCTACAAGCCAAGGATGCAAGTGGGCTAGGAAGAGGCAAGGAAGGGGTCTCCCCTACAGCTTTCAGAGGGAACATGGCCCTGCTGACACCTGGATTTTGGACTTCTAGCCTCCAGACCTGGTAAGCAATAAATTTGTGTTGTTTTAAGCCACGTAGTTTGTTGTGCTTTGCCACAGCATCCGTAGGAAACGAATACAAAAGCCATCATAGGATTTGGGTCTTTGTCCGAAGAGCATCGGGGAGGCATGGCAAGAATTGAAGCACGTGGGGGAAGGGATGGTCATGTCTCTCTGACTACACTGGGAAGATGGGTGGGAAAGAGGCAAGAGTGCATGCAGCAAGACTACTTAGGAAAGTGGGGGGGGGATTAGTTAGGAGGTTACTGGGAGACTAGTTAGGAGTTTGATGTGGTTGCCCAGGAGAGAGATGACAGTAGCTTGGAATAGGGGTTGAGGGTAAAGATGAAGCAGAATGAATGGATTGTGGATCCTTTATGGTGAGTGAGAGACGACAAGGCTTTTGGCTTGCTCAACTGGATGGATGGTGGTGCCAATCACTCAGCAAATGAACCCCAGGGAAGCCCAGACTCTACTTAGCACAAAGTCTGACAGTTAGCAGCTTGAGGTTCAATATAGTAAAACAAACAAACACACACACACACACACACACACACACACACACCATACAGCCCTTTTTATTTATATAAATAGGATCGTAATAAATACACTCTTTGATGCCCCCTTTTTTTTTTTGAGGAAGATTAGCCCTGACCTAACTACTGCCAATCCTCCTCTTTTCGCTGAGGAAGACTGGCCTTGAGCTAACATCCGTGCCCATCTTCCTCTACTTTATACGTGGCATGCCTACCACAGCATGGCTTGCCAAGCAGTGCAATGTCCGCACCCAGGATCAGAACCGGCAAACCTCAGGCCACTGAGAAGTGCAACATGTGAACTTAACCGCTGCGCCACCGGGCCATCCCTGCCTTTTTCTTTTTTTTTTACAGAATAATATTTCTGGGCGTCTAATACAAATCAGCACATGGAAACTGACCTCTTTCTTATTAACGACTGCCTGATAATCCATTGTAGGGATGCAGCCTAATTTACTGAACCTATCTCCTATTGATGATTTTAGGCTGTTTCCAGGTTTTAAATTATTTGATTGCAGGTCTGTCACAAAATTGTTTTAACTTGACCTGCTAAAAGAAACACATTTTTACATCGGAACCCAGTACGCAAACATACAACACACAAGTACACGCATTTATATAGCAAAAAGTTTTACAAAACAGTATTTACCCTTCCTATGGGTCACACACTCTTCTTCTATTCTACTCTACTCTATTGTATTCTATCTTATCCTATCCTATCCTATCCTATTGTAGTCTATAAAAAAAGGGATAGTTGAGATCCTCTGAATTGCTCTCACCACCTATGGATAGGTCACAATCTGCAGTTTGAAAACACCTGCAGTACATATTTGTTAAGTGAAAAGGGAAAGGTGCTTACTTGTACTCTGTACTGTTCTAAACATTTTACAAATACGACTTATGTAATCCTTCCAAAGTCCCAATGGGAAAGAAATTCTTATTCTCCCCATTTTTCAGATGTCAAAACTGAGGCACAGAGAGGTTGAACAAGTTGCCCAAGGTCACAAACTAGTATGTAGGAGAGCTATGCTTCAAACCCAGGCAGCCTGGCTGCAGTTTATGCTCTTAACCATCAGCCCACGGTACTTGCTAGTCTTAGGAACTGATGTGAGGCTAAGCGACTATTTCGATGTTCAGTTAAGGCACAGTTCTAAATAGCCTCGTTCAGTGTTTCCATACACCTCCTTCAGGGTCTATTCCTTTACAAATGAGTCGCACAGGACATGACAAGTGTACGCTGCTATTCACACATCTTGAGGACTATAGAAGCTAAACAAAGGCTCCCCCAATTCACCAGTCTCCTCCAGAACTCTGCGTCAGCAACACATACTCCACAACCCCCAAACCCCCAACCCCCTCAAAGGATCAACGATGACCACTCTCAGTGCTGGGTTTCTAAGATTATGATAGAGCCACTTCCTACTCAGAGGCAGTCGGGAGCTTCCCCATTATTTATCGATTTCACCCCAAAGTTATCAAATTCTAAAGCCTAATTATTGGTGTAATAGTTAGCTGAGATCTTTGGAGAGTTGTGAGCCCCTTTAATGCGTGGCATATGTCAGAGGGATTCAGCTAATTCACATATCTGTCTGCACTATTAACAGAGAAGGTTACATGCCAATTATCCAGGCTTCAATCAGCCTGTTTGGATACAATAGAGGCAGTGTTCACACACTTGATGTGCCACATTCCTTGCCGACATCAGAAGCAGCTGGGCCCGATAAAGACCTCTGGGATTCTGATATTTGGGGATCACGTCCACGGAAGAGCAGGAATTGAGACTTGATTGCTCTGTCGACTCCAGGTATCTTTAACCTGGGTATTTTTGAAAAGTGCCTAGTGGGTTTGCAGTTCACTGGTCTTTAAATGTTTCCTGCTGGGACTTGTTGGGTGGGAGGGTGGAGGTGGAGGCAGAGGAGAAAGACAAAGACAGAATAGCTTAAATGACAAAGCAGGGAATAATAGGAACGGGTGAATGGATGCCAGGGAAATAACGAACCTGAACACATTCTTGTGCCCAGTTTTAGAACCAAACAGGCTGAGACATTTTTCCCCCTAAGATTTCAACCTTGTGTGTTGGAAAAAAAAGTATATGTGTGTGTGTGTATATATATATTTAACCTCCATTTTTCCCACGTTTTTTCCCTTTTCATTTGTTTTTTTCTTTCCCTCTGCTTCAGAAACGGGACTAGAAGTGCCGCAATCTCATCAGAAAATGCAGCTTCCGGTGGTATTTTTCACCAGGAACAGAAGCAGAAGTGTGCAGAATCACCCGAGAAAGCCCCAGCTCTCCTGAGAGCCGTTCTCGAATTTTGCTGGCACAGAGCACTGGGTCAGTGAGCAGGGAGTTAAAATGGCAGATGTTGGGGCTTTTAGGGGGGAGGGAGGCCGATACCTGAGACCCGCCAGCAATTTGTCCTGTCCTTCCCATCACCTCCATATCTCGGATCCCAACATTAAAACAGAGGTGCTGCCCACTTGCCTGAGGTCACACTGCCCAACGGCGGCACGACAGTAAACAAATAATCCAAAACAGCTCGTCCCAGGTCCTGCCTCCCAGGCTGTAGGGTTCCCTCACTGACGTTACCCAAATACTGCAGCAGACAGCGATACCTTAAAAAAAATTACCAACGGCTGTTAGACAACAGGCAGATACAACGCGCCAGCCGTTGTTCTGTGTGCTATTTCAGCTCAGTGTGTATTTTTTCCCACCCTCCCGGATGAAAATACAGTAATTAACTCCATGCAGAAGGGGGGTAGGGGGGAACTCTTCTCTTTTTTTTTTTTCCCTCCTAGACTTGAAAAGAAATTCTGGCAGATAATTTGGCTGAACATGAAAAGGGAGACGCTGCTTACAGCCGCCCAGATAAAGTGCTAGGTTGGTGAGGCTCTGCGGCTGAGTTGGTTATTTCACGGCATGAAAAGCAGACATTTATCTGTTCCCATGGAGATGCGTTTTCTACTAGTCAATCAGGCACTGAGGAGGTCAGACAATAACCAGTAGACTCTTTATTCCATCTTGAGAGACAGCCGAATCCTCTTTTAACATTTCACCTAAATTTAAAGGAATCTAACTCATGTCTCAGAAATACCTGCAAACGCAGCCATTGTAATTTCAAGCGATCCAAATTAACAAGAAACTCCAGCTGCTTCTGAGGAGGAACGGGTGTGACGGATCCTCCCCAGTTCGTTTCAATCATAGGTTGTTCTGTCACAGTCCTTTTTTGCAAATATTTGGCTTCCAAACTTGACTCCTCCCTTCCTAATAAAATAACTAATAAGGTCATAAATTAAATGTTGAAAATTTCCAAAGAACTGTTGGGAAGTAAGAAGTCACATTTCAAAGGAACATCGTGGAAGCAAGAAAAACCTGCCCCAGAAGAGAGAGAAAAAAAAACCCAAAATGCTGGAAGTGGGATAAGTTGTAAACTCCGTTCCCGGAATTTCTTGCCCCCAAAATGCACATACAGAAATAATTAGGGCTGTTATTTGACCTCGTGTGTTTGTTATCAATCCCAGAAAACAGCCAATGCCCATTTGCAAAATATGTTTATTTTAGGAGGTGAATTGCAATGTCAGCACCTGGAAATTGGGACTCAGACTCCTTAAACTCTCTTCTCACAAGAGTGTCTCTGCCTCCATCGTTTCTGCACGTGCTAAAGGCAGAAGAAGAGGTAACAGAGGTCTTCTCAGAGCTAATTGAGAAGGGAGAGGGGGTTTCCATGGGATCCCATTTGAGGCCCCCACTATCAAATAGGATATGCTGCCGTTCACAGGACGACAGCATAACAGAAAACAGCAGACTGCCAGCGTCAGGGTTTTATCATTAAGCAACTTCATTCTTGTTGATGGAGTCATTCGAGTGCAGCTCAACTGAGTAATGCAGGAAAGTATATACAAGTATGACTCCTGCCTACCAGCCCGGCCTTTTGCCTGACGCTGCATTTCCATCTCCCTGAAGGCAGAGGCTGCTGCGTCTCCTGGCAGGCGGGCCGGTTGGAACAAAGACACCAGCGGGGCCACCTCGGAAAGCAATCTGGAGAAGTCCCAGCAAACAGCATTTAGGGGAAGGGGAAAAACTCCTGTGGACCTGATAATGCATCACGTCCCATTGTTAAGGAGGCAAAAAGCAGAAATTTACCTTGAAGGCTCATGGGAGTTTGATTTCCCTGGAAAGACATGACCCACATTTCTCACGGATTGTGGGTCAATATTTGACCATCTCCTCTTATTTTCTCATCTTCGTGTTTAAGATTTAAAATACAAGTACTATGTAATCTCTTTAAAAGATTCAAACAGTATAAAATTAAGGTAGAGTCAAAGTTCCTCATTCCTTTTGCTCACCCCCACTGGCTCATTCACTAGAGATAGCTAACAATTACTTTTAACACTGTCAAACATATCCTTCCAGACGTGTTCGGTAAGTATGCAAATATATACATTTGTGTCCATATATTGTCAAATATACGTATGTGTCTATATATACACACACAGACGTTCTCTGTTTTAAATATTCTACAGGAATCATATTTATAGACAATATTATACAACTTGGTTTTTTTTCCACTTAAAATATCTATCATGGGTAATTATCTGCGTCTATGTGCATTTTTAAAAACTTAGCTATAAAGTTTCAGAAAAGTGTAATTATGCTCCCCAGGGAGGGGGGCATTCAGACCAAAGGGCTTGTGGGGAAGGGCGAGGCTCCCCCCACCCCCACAGACAATCACTGTTAGCAGTTTTTAGTGTATCATTCCAGAAATAGTCTATGCGCAGACCAGCATATATGGATATCAAATATTCACACCTGTCTTTGTCTTTACCAAGTATCTTTCACCTGGCGTGTTTCACTCAGGTCTCTTGGAGAGCACTTCACATTAGAAAAAATTGACCTTTTAAATGATGGTGTCGTACTTCTTTGAATGGCGCTCCTTAATGTATTTCACTCGTCCTTTTAGATGGACTTTGGGTGGATTTCAGTTTTTGCTTCTACAAACAGTGCTGCAATAAATAGTCGAGTGCACACCCTGTGAGTCTTTGCTCAAACACACTCACCCCTTCCTGAAAGCAACACCTATACCCCACACCTCTCCTCAAATTGCGTTAATCCGAAGAACTGATTGAATCAACTTTTTTTTTAAAAAAAGAGGGTTTAAAACTGAGTATTAATAATCCATTAAGAATCTGTTATGAATACGTGACCCTTCCTGCAGTTTTGAATCTTTCCTCCAGCTTGAAAGTGAGGCTCATGAAAAAAAAAGATAGTCATTTTTTCTCCCCCACGCCCACCCCCGCCCAGGAGTCAGCCATGCCAAAATCATTGCATTAGCATCCTGTGCCTGCTTATTACAAATGCAGGCTGCACGTTGGGTAATTCCTTCCCATCTACTTCTTTCATCCTGGGCTCAGAGAAAGATCGCAACTCACTCTTACAACTTAGGTGCTGCTCCCTGCTCTTTTCTGTATGCAAGAGTTGAAGCCATTGGGGATTGAGAACAAAGTGTGTCCGTGGAAAGAAGTGGGTGGGATTTGGTGTATGCAGGAGGATGGGGGGGCACCCCCTCCCGGGGGAGGAGTCTGATTTCATTATACAGTTGGAAACCTGATGAAATCATGTACACAACTGAATCTTTTTGCTCAGCTAGTGAGGTCTTTCTGTTCTTTGTCTTGCTGTGTGTGCAGCAAATTTCTGTTACGCCTGGGAAGAAGGAAATTTGAGTTAAAGAGCAGGGCAGCTCCATATGCCTTGTAACAAGCAAGCTAATTGAAAAATTTAATTCAGGAAGAGATGCAACGAGGCCAAAATGAAAGAGGAACTAGGCCTGTCGATGTTCAGAGCAGGAAAACCGAAGAAGTTATCTCCAAGTTAAAAATTATGCGAGGCTGGAAAATACATCACCTGCTGTATTTGTTATAGAAATTCACAGTCTTGTTTGCTGTTTATCTTGAGGCTCGGGGGAGCTCTCCTGCTGCTTAGGAAAAAAGAGGCGAGGTCTAGGAAGAAATGCTAGTAATAAGAAAGGGAGGGATTAGAAACCCCAGAGAGAATGGGAGGTGTAAATAATATGTGGGCATTTGACAATCAGCACAAAGAAATGGGAGACAAAGGCAAATGGCTGATGCCAGAAATCCTAAACACTTAAGTGGGAAACTTGGACAAGAGAAAAATGTCCCAAAGGAAAAGGAAAACAAAATCCCAGGAGATCTTTTTCCTCTGTGATGTTGTCTAATGGAGTAAATAAAGATTGGTTTTGCCACGTTGCTCCTGCGAGCAATGCTATATGCAAAGGCACTGGCTTCCTGATGGCCTTTGAAGCTCTCTCCAGGCCAGCCTGAGCCTTAGGACCAGATGGAGGAATCTTGGGGAACAGTTTTCTCCTCCAGAAAGGAGTTGAGAATGGGCCAGAAGGAGCCCTTGGCAGGGACAGAGTGATCCCTCTCTCCAAAGAGTCCAATCTTTTGGGGTCCTCTGCTCTTCTCTTTTTTTCTCCCAGAACCTTACCTTGAATGGAATTGCTTAGGAAAGGAGAAAAGGCATTTTTTAGCTAAAAGCTAAAGTAGGACCAAGTTAAACTTGCTGGACAATGGAAATTTCTTCCTGAGGCTGTCTGCTGAGGTCGAGCGTGACACTTCCTAATTGCATGACTTGGGCAGACTGCTTTCTCTACCGTAAGAAGAGGATTATAACAACAATAATAATAATAGGTAACATTTATAGAACCCTTACATGGAATAATTTCTACCCTGATCCATTTTATCCTCTGAACCTAATGAGTTAGGATAGTTACGATGTCCATTCTACAGATGAATGGAGACTCAGCCAGATCGCCAGCTAGAAAATGGTACAGGCAAAATATATTTCTAGGTCAGGGGTTGGCAATTACAGTCCAATGGCCAAGTCCGGCTCAACGCCTGTTTTTGTAAATAAAGTTTTATTGGAACACAGCCACGATCATTTGGTTATAATTGCCTCTGACTGCTTTGGAGCTATGATGATAGAGACACTATGGTCTGCACAGCCCAAAATATTTACTCTCCATTTCTTTACAGAAAAAGTTGGCAGATGCTTGCACTAAATCCCCCAGGCCCAAGCTCTTAACCCCATCTGTGTTCTTCTCCTCCAAAAATGTCTCATTTTTTTCTTTAAATGTGATGCTGAACAGGAAAAACTAATCTAACGTGTCAGAAATAATAATAGTGATTGGAGAATTTAATTTGTTAGAGGCCCAAGAATATTAAAAACAAACAAAAACAAACTTTTCTTTCTTTTCCTTTTTTTGTCTCAAAATTAGAAACTGTTTACATCCTAAATTTAAGACAAACAAAAAAACCTTGCATTGCCTTACCAGCTTTATTGAAACTGCATATAAACGCTTATCTAAAAACCAAAATTTCTAGAGTCATTTCCAAAATAATGAAGGAATGGAATACAGTTTTCCAGGTGACATAACATTTTTTTTCCGTATGTTATTTTCAAAACTGCAAGTAGAATAAGTTGTTAAAGTAAGAAGCTCCCAGTTTTGAATCTGATGTTCACCCTATAATAGTAATGTACAAACTCTCGGCGTTTGGAGCTTTGTTTATAAATGTAAAATTTCTGTAACCAAAGGGGAATGAAAACTAAGGACAGTTGGGGTTGCTTACTCAACAGTTATTTTCTCTTCTTTCCTACAAATGGAAGTTGGAGATCTTGGAAACTGATCCGTGTTGCCACGTGAACTGTTTCTGGTATTGTAACACTGGTTTAGTTTGTCGTAGGTCTCCCGGATTGATGAGTGTAGCTACATATCCAGGTTTTAAAAAACGTTAGTGAACAAAATTAATAATAGTATCTTCTGTATCTCGTGTCTGCCGGGCGCCGTGGGCTGGGAGTTCTGAATACATAGTGCTGAGGGCCGATAACTCGACAAGCAGGGGGTTACTATTTGTATTTCTAGATGAGAACAATGAGATCCAGGTGCATAAGGTGTCCAGTTAATACATGACTGATTGACCTCGAAATCCTGAGCCCCGATTCCATACTCTTTCCCCTCTAAGAGGAGGTCTGTCACTGATTGTTCTTCCTTTCATTGACCCAATTCTTACCTACTTTGTTGTCTACCATGTCTCAGGCACTGCACTCAGCTCTGGGGATTCAGCAGCGAACAAAACAGATAACTAAGTCAACAAGTTCATGACCAGGATATTTTTGGAGGATGAGGAGTGCCAAGAGGGAAATTAAACAGGATAGATGGGATGGCAAGTGTCTAAGTCCGGCGTAGCAATATAGGATGGGGAGGCCAAGGAAAAGACTTGAATGAGGAATAAAAGCCACAAGAGAAAGATCTAGATAACAGAAGAAAGTTCCAGACAGAGGAAACAGCAAAGCACATTCCTTGAGATGGAAAGATCTTGGTATGTTGAGAAGTTATGTTGATACTTTCTGGCTCTCGCCAATTCAGCAGCCATTAAGACTTGTCTAAGCTTGAAGGTCCTAGGTGCTGTCTTCTAAGGGCTGAGCGTTTACCCTCAGTTCTAAGACATTTGGCTCCGATTTCCTAACACTGCTATCTCCTTCTCCTTATCAGAGGGGAGCAAGCTGTTCCTCATTTATTTGTGACTGGAAACAAGAAGTTACCAATGACTGAGTACACGCCTTGCACTGTACTAACTGCTTAATTGCATTATCTCATTGAATCTGCAAAACCACCCCACTGAATTACGGTAGAACACTCTTAATCCAGGTCGATGCTGTGCTGAGAGTTTTAAGGAAATTAATTTCTAGAATTTACATGTTTATACTTACATTTACTTATTCCTAAAACTGCCTTGGAATGCTCCTGTAGGCCTAAACTCACCTGGAACAACCCTTTTCTGCCATTACAGAGAAGTCTGTGGAGGGTAAGTACAGCAGCATCTTTATGGAGCGTTGAAGAGGTAGGCGGTGTGATAACCTTCAAGGTAACAAACAAAGAGATTAATCAGCATGTTGGTTTGGGGGAATCCTCCTTTAATGGTTAATCAAAGCACCTAGATGTGGGCATCCTGTCTTACTGTATCTTACATGCATTTTTTTCTAGGGAGCTTTCAGAACAACCACAGAAGTATAATGATATTGTTAATTCTTATAAATGTAATGGGAATATTTTCTAGAACCATCCAGTATTTCAGGATACATAAAAATGTCCTAGGATAAAACTTGTATACGGTTTCTTTCAGATTGTGTTGGTGCTGTTCAATACATTAGTTACAACTTATTAAACTTATTTAAAAAAAAACATTTTATCAAATCGTATGAAATATGGATTCCAATTACAGTCACCATAGTATTTTTTTCTTACAAAATGCTTACTATTTTCTATTTCTTATTAAGAAAAAATGGACTTATTTGAATTCTGGTAAAAATTTAAGATGTCAACTTATATAAGGGACTGTGTCTTTTTTTCCTCAAAATTATGTGAGAAAAAATGAGATCATTAGTTTAACAGATCTTGGTAGTTGTCTGCCTAGTAGCAATTGCCAATTATTTTCTTTGCTGATAAAACTCAACTTACACACACACCTACACAATACATATTTAATTTTAATTTTTTCCAACTCCTTTGTGCTTCAGGGAAAGCTGGGACCTCAACAGTCCCAGGGGCTGGAGTTTTGATTAGTCAATATTGGTGCATCTTAACCCCGGCCACAGATCAGATCATCTTCCGAGCTTTTACAAATTGTCAATGCTTGAAAGAAAAAAAGAAAAAAAAGACTGAGGGGCCAGCCCTGTGGCCGAGCTGTTGAGCTCGAGCGCTCCACTGAGGCGGCGTCCCACATGCGACAACTGGAAGGACCTGCGACTAAAATATACAATTATGTACTGAGGGCCTTTGGGGAGAAAAAGCAGAAAGAAAAAAAAAGATTGGCAACAGTTGTTAGCTCAGGTGCCAATCTTTAAAAAAAAAAATTGTCAATGCCTGGGTCCCACCCCCAGCTATTGTGATTAAATGGGTCTAAGCAGGGAAGATAATTTTATTTCTGTTGCTAATAACTGGTTGAGGAATTGGCATGTGACATAACTCTGACCCTTAGAGGTGAAGTAAGTGGGCTGGGGTATGTCTCTGGGAGGGTTATCGTTGCTCTTGAAACAAGGAAAGGAATGTTCTCTTCCAATTTTCAGATTTTTTTTTTTAGGTGAATATGTGTTTCCTTGTGCTGTGGCAGCCATTTTGTGGCTATGAGAGGCAAACCTGAAGTTCAAAGTCAATACACTGAGGTGGGCAGAACAAGATCAAAGGAACCCAGGACTAGAACAATGGAGTTAACTAACCCTGGAACTGCCCTATCAAGGAGGACATTTATGCCATTTTTAGATGGGTTCTCTGTTTCCTGAAGCTCTAAGCTCCTATTTTACAAAATAAGGAAACTGGAGCACAGAGAGGTTAAGCTATCCGTCTACAGTCACACAGCTGGTAAGTTGCAAAGCCAGGGTTTGAATGTGTCTGATTCCAACTTCTGTGCTTTCAATGACTATGATACAGAATAGGGTTGGCAAACTATGGCTTGTGGACCAAACCCCACCCACCACCCGTTTTTGTAAATAAGGTTTTACTGGAACACAGCCAGACCCAGTTTGCGTAGGCATCATCTGTGGCTGCTCTTGCACTACAACAGAGTTTAGTGTTGTAAGAGACACTGTGAGTAGAAAGCCTGAAATAGTTACTGTGTGGCTCTTTACGGAAAAAGTTTGCCGACCTCTGCTGGTCTAAGCCAATCGTGGTAATCCTATCTTTCTTTATCTGTGATTGTCCGCTGGTGACAATATAATGGGTTTTGGCCAATGAGATTTAGGCAGAGTTCTGCTGAGGAGATGCTTCTGAGAAAGGCATTTCCCCTTTCAAAAGAGGTAGGAAGGAAGGTGGCCACCTCCCTTCTTCCCGCCTCTGGAGCAGGAAAGATGATGAGAGCTGAGCAGCCATCTTAAAACCACAAGAGGGAGGATCAATAATGGTAGATGGCGGAGAGGAGCATGCAGAGGCTCAGGGTTCACGACGCCGTTACGGCTCCCATCCAGGGCTCTGACTCCCCACCTCCAGACTTCGTGTTGTGTTAGATGATAAATAGTTTAAGTCACTTTTACAGCCTATTCCATTACCAGCAGCTGAGCTTATCCTGTATGGTCCAAACCCTAGGTCTGGAATCACCATCCTTATTTTGCACTTAAGGAACCCCGAATTCGGGGAGATACAAGGACTCATCTGAGGCGGTGTGCAGTGACGACCCCTGTTCCATTACCCCTTGATAGTAACAAACGAACTCAGCACTTGGGGCTTTGTTATATATGCAAACATTCTGTCACCAAAGGAGAATGAACACGAAGGGCACTGCGGTTCCTAGCCAACAGTCATTTCCTCTTTTTCCTACTAACAGAACCCGCCTTTCATTGGGGCAGCAGCGCACCCTGCTCCAAGGGAGGAAGGATATTTGTTCTCAGCCAATCACGGAATTCTTTTTTCTCTTTGGGGGAAGTTTGACCTCTAGATTTCTGACTCCAGGGGGCGTCTGGGGTGGGGTGCGGCAGTCTGCGGGTGATGCAGGTGCCTCCGCTCCGTAAAGCACACTTTGACTAGCGCTATTCTATACCAAAGGTCATAAACCCTCTCTGTAAATGGCCAGATAGTAAATATTTTAGGTTTTATAGTCCATATAGTGTCTGTTGCACTATTGAACTTTGCTGTAGCAGCGGCTCAGAAGCAGCCCCAGAGACACACAAATGAGTGGGCATGGCTGTGTTCCAATAAAGCTTTATTTACAAAAGCAGATGGTGGGCCATATTTCACCTGTGGGCCATAGTTTGCTGACCCCTTGCTTGACTAGTCCTGGTTCGTCTCCTGGTCCTGGGCCCATCTTCTCCGAATACATTGCTGACTAAAAGCTAAACCAATAGGGTTCTCTTGGGAAGGAAGACATGGGTGATGGCTTTTGGGTACGAGGTAAACTGTTGTGATCTAAGCCAATTTGGAGTGGAACAATTCTTCGGTTATTTTTGGCAGAGGTGAGAGTTAGCTGGCCCCTCACCGCTTACCTACAGGTCATCATAAAAATCTAGTCTCTGTCCAAATTCTGCTACTCTGATAGCCAAACACTCATTAGCAAAGCAAGCACGAGACAGTTCACGTTAACAGATAAGAGGTTTGTTACTGTTATTAAATAAATTAACAAACAAACATTTCAAAAATTTCTCATTTAATTTCAAACAGGTAAGTATAGATAGATCTAACTCTCATAAATAAAAGATCTTTGGGGTCATTGCAAATTTTGAAGAGTGTACAAGGGTCCTGAGACCAAAACACTCAAGAACTGCTGACTTAGGTCAATGTCATACCTCCCTGCCTGGAGGTTTCACAGGAGGGAGACTATTTCCTGTGATTTCCTACAAAGCAAGAAAACAATCGTGGTTAAGAAGGCAGGCTTGGGATTCTGAAGGCTCGAGTTTAAAACTTTATTCTAGAACTTGCAAAGTGGATGATATGGGACCAGTCACTTAAACCTTGGAGCTTCAGTTTCCTCATCTGCAGAATGGGGATAATGAGACCCACCTTTTCCGGGAGTCATAAAGATTAAAGTGGTGCTCGCTGATCGTGATCGATGTACAGGCTTGTTTTGTGGAGGAGAGAAGTGGACCAGAGAGCACCTCTCAGGGGTCAGGAGTGGGCCTGAGACTCTGCATTTCTCACAAGCCCCCAGGGCATGCTGATGCTGCTGGTTCCCCCACCACTCGGGAGAAACCCTGGTCCCAAGCACATCCCTTCAGAAGAACCCTGCAGTTCTCCTCATCCATTTTCAACGTCCGGATACTGAAACATCAGCTTCTTTCTTTTCCGTTTTCGTTTCTTTTGTTGCATTTTGACTCACTGTTTTTCCTAATCTGGGTTACTCTGTCCTAACTGGTTTCCCCGCCTTCGCTCTTCATTTAGTGGAGATGAACTGAGCACCTGCTACGTGCTGGGCCCTGTTCTGAGCCTTGGCCCTCAAGGCTCTGGGACCACCTTGAGCTTTCTCTAAAGTGTAATCTGCTTCAACCCCTCAGGAGCTTCCCAGTGCTGTCAGGATCAAGTCCAAGCTTGGGTGTTTCAGCACGGCTAAAATCCCCTGCCGGACCTGGCCCCCTGGAGGCTCGCCAGGAGCAATGGTCCCTCCTCTGTGGGCGTGGTTTCGAGGCTCAGATGAAGTAACGCCCATCACGCTGTTCCTCGGTCCTTGACACGGAGGAGGGGATCAACACGTGGGAGCTCTGTCGCTAAGACCTGGGATCTGCTGGGAATCAGGGAGCCCGACTAACTCAGCTACCCAGTGGTTCTCAACCGGGGATGGGGGAGGATTTTGCCCCCAGGCGCACTGGCAATATCTGGAGACGTTTTTGGTTGTCACAATGTGGGGAGAGTGCTACTGGCATCTAGTGGGTGGAGGTCAGGGATGCTGCTAAATACCCTGCAATGCACAGGTCAGCCTCCTCCATCCCCACCCCACCCCCACCGTCCCATGACAGAGAATTATCTGGACCAAAACGTCACTAGGGCTGAGGTCAAGAAACACTGGATGAGGCCACCCGGAAGAAGCTTCCCTCTTCTATGCTCCAGATCAAATCCATCGCCACTTCAATTTCTCTGCATGCCACCGTCTCTTGCTTGAGTGTACTAAAGTGGCCTAGTCTTTTCTCCAGGAGCACGCTTCCTGCAGATCTTCAACGGCTGGTTCCTAGTTCAAACGTCCCACCCCAGGAAGCCTTCTCTGACCACCCACTGCAAGGCTGCTCCCGCCCTCCCTGGTTCTCCTCCTGTAGGCAGCCTGTTCGTTTCCTTCTAATATCTATCACCATCAGATGGGACATTTATTTTCTTAGTTGATCAGTTGATTGTCTCCTGCACTCGAATGTGAGCACCATGAAGAGGAAGAGTCAGGTCTGTCTTGATCAGGGGTTTGTAAACTACCACCCGTGGGCCAGATTTGGCCCTTTGCCTCTTTTTGTAAATAAAGCTTTATTGGAACAAGCTATGCCCATTCTTTCATGTATTGTTGCTTGTGGTTGCTTTTGCTCTCCAACAGCAAACTTGAGTAGTTGTGATAGACACTGTGCAGCCCGCAAAGCCAAGATAGTCACCCTTTTCAGAAAATGTGTGCCAACCCTGGTTGTGGTTATTTGTCTAGTGCAGTGCTTGGCACATAGTGGGCACTCAGCAAATACTGATCGAGTGTTTACTCAGTACCCTTAATCCCACCTAATCCTCCTTACCACTCCATGAGGTAGATTCTAATAAGGGTCCACAAACCTGAAACTTCCGAAGCCATACTTTTAAAAACCAAATTTGGCAGCAAAACCTGATCTGATCTGACCTGTTTGGCTGCAAAATATGCCTTGAACAAATGCGAGGCTGTCGATTGCCTATATTTCTCTCACTAATTTGACCTTTGTGTGTTTCTCTGCAGACGTGTGGATGAGGCAGATTGAGGTGCTGCCCCAGGCCTCGCGGGCGATGCTGTGTCCCATACGGTATAAGCATCGCATCCCATTTCTAAAATCTCAAAATTCTGAATTCCAAAGCATATTCCACTATAAGGGTTTGGACAAGAGATTTGGATGTGTAGTTTTCTTTATTTTAAAGCTGAGGAATGGAGAGACCAAACCAAATAACAATGCTTGTGAATGGCAGGACCCAGATTTGAATCTCGGATCTGATCCCTGAGTTGTGGCTGTACCCGCTAGGCTCTCTCAGGAGAGGCGGGCTGGTGCTTGTTCACTGGATGAATTACGGGGTTGACGAAGCTGGCTGGGCCTTGTTCTCACCCCTGGGCTGGTCTGCCCGCTACTCGGGAGGTTCCTGCCTTTCCTCTGTCAGAACATCTTTCCAGGCCAAGTATTGCAGCTGTAAATGTGCATGCAAAACACACGTGCACGCACACACACGTACAACTCAAAAAAGGAGCTACATACTATTATAGTTTCTGCAGATTTGTGGCCACTGTTGTTCTGAGCAATCTCACCTTTATGAATCAGGTGACAAAACCCACTAGTAACCAGGCAGGGGAAAGAAAACAGATGCTTTTCCAGTCAGGCAGGATGGAGCTGAGCAGTTGTCACTGTGGTTAAACCTCTGCCTCCAGGAAGACACAGCCCCTTGTAAAAAATTATTGCTGTTCTCTCTCTGGTTTTGGGAGCTGCCCTGATTCTGTCAACTCAAAGCCACAGCTAACAGGAAAAGTGCAGCTTGTCTGTTGGGGATGCAGATGAGAATAGGACGATGGGGTAGGAAGATGGTGTTTCAGAAAGCGGCCGGCATTATCGACTCCAGTCGAGAGGGGAAGTGGGCCTCCCCCTAGCGTGCTTGAAAGCTTCCTTGAGAAGATCTGAAGCTGGCTCCAGAAGGCAGTGGAAGATTAACATGGTTTCACACGAGCAAGTGTTCTTCAAAAAGGCTCGGGGGAGGGAGATGGGCGATAGCTTGGCCAAGGGCTGAAGAGTGTTGGTCAAAGCAACAGCCGTAGCTGGGTGACTGCTGGATGATTCCTCTGTGTTTAAAAAAGGCGCGTATATACACATGCGATGGTGTGCGGGAGTGTAAAGCTATAGAAAAGGGGTAAGAAGAATACACTCACCGTTCACACAGGAAGTACACGAGAAGCAGGCGGGGGCGGAGGAAGGTGTGTGCGTCTGAGAGAGAAAAGGGCAACTTTCTATTTTCAATCATCTGTACTTCAGGATTCCTCCTTTGCTTGTGCAATTTAAAAATAAATAAAAACAAAATGAACTTGCAAAGACAAACAACAAAAACCCCAAGGGATAAGTTTCATAATAAACAAAAAGCCCTTTAACTTCGAAGAATTCTGAGGCTCCAGACACAAAAGGCTCCCCGGCTTGCAGCCTTCCTAGTTAAATCGCGTTTGGAAGGTGATTCGGAATTCCACCCTGCCCCGAACAAGGTCGACGACTGAAAACAGTTACTGAAACTGCCCTGTGGAGCAAAAGGGAAATGCTCCGTTCTCTCTCTCTCGTACTCTACTTAAAATTATTAACACTGCTTTTTTTACTTTTAATTTTTTTAAGAAATAGGAAGCATCCAAAATGACATGGTCTTTGTAATCTATCCTTTAAAATACACCTCCTACCAGATTAAGGCTTCAAGTCGTACCTTTGAATGTTAAAGAGAAAATCACAGTTAAAAACCAGCCCTTTTTAGAGACTAAGACAGGGATGCAATAGATCCTGGAGGATTCCTTAGCTTACGTACAAAAAAATGTTTGGTCTTCGGTTAATCTACCGCGAAACAATCTGGTTGCCTTCTTGTTTTCAGATGATCTTTCAGGTGAAGTTTCACTAGATTGCCTGTTACTTTCGTTAAATTCATTCTTTATAAATTGTGTTAAATAGAAAATAGGAAGCGAAGGAGGCGCGGGAGGAGAGTGATGACGGATAACCGAGGAGCAGGCTCCTCCGCCCGCATCTGTCTCCATCCGCACAGACGCCAGGAATTCAACAAAATGGTGGCTGCTGGCAAGCTGGGTTTAGCTTTTCCAGCTATGAATCTGAAACTGGTTTCTCTTAGGAGAACAGGATACTTAATTACCGGAGCTTAAATCGTATGCAGGGAAATAAATAACCAGCATGGGCGGATCTTAAGATTTGTGAGGCGGGCAAATTATTTTCTCAAGGCTGGGATTTTTAACTTGACAGGATACACCTCTGATTAGCAAAGGTATGTCTGTCTCCTGGAGGTTTCTAGACTTACAGAATTGTGTCAGAGAAAGTCTGTTTGCACCCACCTTTTAGAATGTGTTTACATTAAATGAGGATCAGGCAAGAAATTTTGTTTTTATGGATGAAATGAGATAGAAGGTCTCTTGAAAACTTGATCCTAATGTTAGATTTTGTTACTGTCCTTTTCCAAGCATTGTTATTGTGTTGTTTCTTATTTGATCCTCATAGCAACCTGGAGGCTGTCAGAGTAAGCAACCTCTGCGTTACGATGAGGAAAGAGAGGCATAGGTTAGCTCACACACGTAAACAATTGGCCAGAGAGCGCTCAGATTCCGTCTCTCTTGCTCCACCTTTTCAGGGAAGGCCGGTATAGTTGCTGCCCGGTTTAATTTAGGTGAACTTCAAGCATCGCCAGGGTTCATCTTGTGCTAAAGGTTCCGGAAAAATTGCCTGGAGTACAATAAAATCCCAAGAAGAGGTTTACTTAAGCATGATTCACCACAAATACCTACTTCAGACTTTGGGGAGGAAGTAATTTACCTTTGTCATCAGGTGCGCCCTATGGGCGTGTGCAAGCCCCACCAGGAGCCTGTCTATTTTTACTGTGTTTATTACCTGAAGTGACTGTCCGGCTGTGGCTCTTAGAGGACCACGCGAGCTCCCCGAGAGCGGGTGTCGATGGGAGTCTGCAGAGGGAATAATCCTCTTAGACAATCGCAGGCTCCCTTGTCGTCCAGGAGTGTGCCCCTTCATTTGCAGAAAGGAAACCTGAATCACAGATTGGAAAACAACCATGACACAGCAGGTCTATCGCAGAGCAGGAAACAAAAGAATGGGATTGATTGTCATTTCCCTGCTTAACTTGGAGACTAAATTGTCTTAAAGGTAGACTTTGATCCAAAACCTGAGTCCTTTTTCATTACAACAGTAGCTCAAAAGGCAATATCGAGATGTCTAAATGGATGATCTGCTGATTTTTGTTTAAAGGAAGACAAATAAAAGTTACCTGGTCCAAATGCAAAAGATCCAAGTCAGAAATTGAGTGGAGGTTGGGGGTAATAGGTTTCAAGCGTGCCCAGAAGTGATGTAAAACTAACAACGATAATGAAACTAATAGTAAATAATAATCGTAGCTCTCTTAGAGCTATATGCCAGGCACTGCTTTGGGTACTTTTTAAGTATTAACTCATTTAATGGTCACATCAATCCTGTAAGCTAGATGCTGTTATTATCCCCATCTAGTAGTGGAGAAAATTGAAGCACAGTGAGCCTAGGAAGCTTGTCCAAGGCTGGTGGTGGAGAAGGACCTCGGTCCCCGTCCTTGCCCTGGTGATGATTATGAACAGAGGTTTAGGCATCGATGAACTCAATTTTAGTCGGCTCCACCAACACTAGTCCATTTGGTACCTTTGTGCTAATTAGAAAAAGGTGCCCCCTTGGAGCAGGTGCTCCCTCTTTAAGTGGATGACTTGACAGGGCTCTTCGGGGGCCCCGCACAGCACTGGAGGAAGGGCCGACTTTCAGCTGACGCTCATTTCTCTGCACTAGTGTAGGGCCGACTTTCCTGTTCGTGGTGGTGCGTTGGCTCCACACCTGCTGGTGTTGAGACTTTGGCTGACTCCTCAATGTGTTTGAGTCTCTGCTTCTTCATTTAAAAACCAGGATGATGCTGCTGGCCTCAGACAGAGGCTTGTGGCGAGAATCAAACACTGAATTTACTTGGCACGTGGGAACCACAGGAGGCAAAGCCAAAGATGAGACAGATTGTGCCTCTTGTTGGATCCTAAACTCCTCGGAGACAGGGAGGAGCCATTTAGAGACTCATTTTGAGATGCCATGGACTATATATCACAGAAAAGCCACTGCTGTTTTATAAGCAATCGATCATGTCTTCAACTCTTAGCGTTGCAAGATCTTGGTGCTTGAATAACGTGTACAACTAAGCTGTGTTCTCAATGAACTATCTTCCTTGGATTGCTGTCTTGAGAGCATTGTATTGAAATAAACAGATTTGATACCACTAAATTTGGAAATTGCCTACAGAATGCCTTTCACTGAGTTTAAGTGGATATTAAACTCACAGATATTATGTGTGATGTTAAACGTTCTAGTGTGGGGGATCAGATGCCCGCGTGTGCATCTCAGAGCTGCCACTTAAAAGCCCTGTGACTTTGCAATAGCCAGGACATGTAAGCAATCCAAGTGCCCATCAATGGATGAATGGATAAAGAAGATGCGGTATATACACAGTGGAATACTACTCAGCCACAAAAAAAATTGTGCCATTTGTGACAACATGGATGGATCTTGAGGGTATTATGCTGAGTGAAATAAGTCAGAGAAAAACAATTACAGGATGATTTCACTCACATGTGGGAGATAAACAAATAAGAAGAACAGATCAGTGGTTACCAGATAGAAGGGGAAGGGTGAAAGGGGTGAGGGGGCGCATGCGTGTGGTGACAGATAATAGCTGGACTGTTGGTGATGAGCACAATGCAGTCTACACAGAAACTAAAATATAGTGGTGTACACTTGAAATGTACACAATGTTGTAAGCCGGTATGACCCCAATAAAATAATTTTTTTTAAAAAGCTGTATGACTTTGGACACATTTCTTAGCCATGCTCCACATTAGTTTCCCCATCTGTAAAATGGGGAGAGTAGCAGCTCCTCTCTCCCAGACTTGTGAGGTGTAAGTGAGAAAAATCCATCTAAAATGTGTCCTGCCATCCATGGCAAATAGGAAGTGCTCAAAAAGTGTTAGCTGGCTTAGTTAACTGACGATAAATGTTAAATAGAATGTAGACCTAAGGATGGCATTGGCATTTTCTGATTCTCTTAAATTCTCTACATTTGACCTCATAGGAAACTACACTCAATAAATCCATGTGAAATCATTGATCTGTGTTGTCTCTCCTGCCTTCCAAGAGGACGCAATATTTTTTTCTTCAACCACTAGATGAGAGTAAAGTTTGGTTCCCGACGTGCAAGAGAGTTTCTGGAAGAAGCTGAAGGCAGAAGATCATCTGGCATCTTTATTCACTTAATTGCCAGGATGAGGGTTCTTGGAAGCTCAAACGTCAAGGATGAATGTTTCTTGTTTCTCTTAGCATTTTGGCTATGGCTTTTCTTTCTCTGGCTGCATCAAAGGCCAAGGTCGAGTTTGAACTTGGAAACTTGATGAAAGCCAGTAAAAGGATTTCTTTTTCTTTTTTCTTTGAGATATTTTTTCATTTCGCCCTGAGCTAGCATCTGTTTCCAATCCTCCCCTTTTTGCTTGAGGAAGATTGTCGCTGAGCTAACATCTGTGCCAATCTTCCTCTGTTTTGTATGTGGGATGCCACCACATCATGGCCTGATGAGCAGTGTGTAGGTCTGCAACCAGGATCCGAACCCGTGACCCCCGGGCTGCCAAAGCCGAGCACATGAACTTAACCACTATGGCACCAGGCTGGCCCCAGCATTTCTTTTTCCCTTTGCTTATTTGGCGAGTTAAATGCATGAACGATGCAACACTGTTATATGCTCTTGTATTGAGAAGGAGACTTCCCCTTGAGCTCTGCTGAGCTAATTGGATTAGAAAAGGTCACTTCAAGCTTCCCTCATATGGAACAACCTAGGTCTTCTATGTAGCAGATACTACTGGTTGCCTAACAACAAGCTGCCTTGGCTGCAGAAGGAAGGAACTACCAAATGGTGGGTTAGCCAATAGGACTTTTTTTCTTTCACAATATAAGTCTTAGATTTCAAGGCTGCTGGAGCATTCCAAGGAAGTCACCAGGGACTCAACTCCTTCTGACTTCCCAGTCCATCATCCTTTGGACATGGCCCTCAACTTCATGATTCCATGAATGCTGCTCCACTGCAAGAATGGGGACGTACCCCACATGGGAAGACAAGGAGAAGGTAACAAACGTGCATTCTAGCAGAAGTCATGAATTTTTATCACGAAAAAAAATTCTAACCATGTCTATTCAGGCAAGGGAAACGAAAGAAAAAGTAAACAAATGGGATTACATCAGACTAAAAGCTTCTGCAAGGCAAAGAAAACCATAAGCAAAATGAGAACTGGGAGAAAATATTTGCAAATCATATATCCAACAAGCGGTTAATTTCCAAAATATATAAAGAACTCATACAATTCAATGACAAAAAAACCAAACAACTCGATCAAAAAATGGGCAGAGGACATGAACAGACATTTTTCCAAAGAAGATATACAGATGGCCAACAGGCACGTGAAAAGATGTTCAGCATTGCTAATCATTAGGGAAATGCAAATCAAAACTACAATGAGATATCACCTTATACCCATTAGAATGGCTATAATTAATAAGCCAAAACATAATAAATGTTGGAGAGGATGTGGAGAAAAGGGAACCCTTATATACTGCTGGTGGGAATGCAAACTGGTGCAGCCACTGTGGAAAACAGTATGGAGAGTTCTCAAAAAATTAAAAATAGAAATATCATATGATACAGCTAATCCCATTACTGGGCATTTGTCCAAAAAACTTGAAATCAACAATTCAGGGAGACTTATGCACCCCTATGTTCATTGCAGCACTATGCACAATAGCCAAGACGTGGAAGCAACCTGAGTGCCCAGTGACTGATGGCTGGATAAAGAAGATGTGGTATATATAGACGCACAATGGATACTACTCAGCCATAAAAAAAGACGAAATCGTCCCATTCGCAACTACATGGATGGACCTTGAAGGTATCATGTTAACTGAAATAAGCCAGAGAGAGAAAGACAAACACCTATGATTTCATGCATATGTGGAAAATAAACACATGGACAAAGAGAACAGATTAGTGGTTACCAGAGGAGAAGGGGCTGGAGGGGAGGGTGAAAGAGGTAAAAGGGCACATAGGTATGGTGACGGATAAAATCTAGACCCTTGGGGGTGAGCAAGATGCAGTCTATATAGAAACTGAAATATAATAATGTACACCTGAAATTATACAATGTTATAAACCAATATGACCTCAATAAAATACTTAAAGAAAATTCTGCAAGGGAATTGAGGAAATAAGTTTTGGGTTTTTTTAGCTGGGCTTAGTGGCACTCTGAATCATTCTAGGGTTCTTTTGATAAGAAAGAAGATAAAGGATATTTGATGAGCAGCTAGAAGTCTACCAATTGCCACATGACTATTCCCTTCTCCCTAACAGACATCTGTCGTCCTCAGGATGACTGTATGCCCCAGGGATACCTTGGACCAGCCCCAGGAGGTGGGCTCTGATTAGTTTAAGCTATTCAGGGTGATCCCTTTCCTCTTACCAATGATTAATCTATGTAGCGATACATGACATTATGTTGGGCAATGAGATTTGAGAGAAAGAGTGATAAGGGGCCTTAGGAAAAGGGTTCTTTCTTCCTAAAGAGGGACTCAAGGAACTGAAGAGTTATTTTTCTGCCTCTGGATGTTGTTATGTAAAGATGTGATGGCTGGAACTATGGCAGCAATATTGCAAACATGAGGTGAGCTAGCCTGGTAGGACAAGGCCAATGTCCTGGGGTTGGCATAAGGGGAAAATAGAAAAAAATCTGTGACATTCAAGAGGCCACTGAGCTGCTGAATTAGTTGCAGCTACTTTTCTTCCAGACTTCTTTTGTGTGTGAGACGATAGCATTCCTTATGGTTTAGCTATTTTGAATTGGATTTTCTGCTACTTGCACTAAAAGTAATTCTAACTGATACTTTTGTATGATGAGACCAGTAGAATGGGACAATATTTTTTGTGACTGTACCTTTAAATGGTGGAAATAACTATGTCTCTGACTTCCTGTCCTCCTGCTTCTTCCTAATTTGCCGCTGTTCTTCTGGCAGGACAGGAGCACTGTGGCCCCAGGGCCATCACGCCTGGGCTGTTCCCTCTGCTGGAATGCTTTTCTCCTAAATAGCCGTTTAGCTTTATCCATCACTTTATTCCTTCTCTACTCAAATGTCACCTCGTCAGAAAGACTTCTCTGACCACCGCGTCTAAAATACAGCTCACTCCCCTCCCTGCCATCTCCTGCCTCTGCCTTCTTCCTCACAGAGCTTAGCAGCCGTGGACAGAGCGCACACTGCCTCGTCTCTCTGCTTCTCGACTTTCTCCTTACCTCGTGGGTAAGGTTCCTGAGAGCAAGGCCTTTTCGGCTGCTGTTGACGGCTGGATCCAGTTCCTCACTCGTCCAGCGCCCAGTACGTGGTGGTCGTTCAACATGTATTTGACAAATAAATGAAAAAGTTCGTTCGGAGCTTCGCTTCTAGATTTTGCCAGAGGCGGTATACTGCGCTGACTGAGCGCAGGATTTGGAGTCAGACACACCTGACTCTGGACTCTGGCTCTGCCGCTTGCCAGCTGTGTCAACTCGGTCAAGGTGGAGAACCTCCATTTCTTCATCAATAAAATGGTTTTTTAAAACAGATCTCATCCACTCGTTATCAGAGACAAATAAGATAACGCCTATGAGGCTCCGATGCTGTCCTGCAGGGTGAACCCGTGCCGAGCGGTGGGGTTGCTATTGTGCAACAGTGAGAGGCAGTCGCCCTGTCCCCAGGAGCCAGCGTCTTTGCTTTTCCCAGGAGAGCGCTTTGAAATGAGCCTTGATATATTTCATCAGGCCCAATGTGGCAGAACTGGGAAAAATGTAAAGCTAAACAAATATCTCCAAACGACCGTCTGCCCAGGTCAGTGGTGAGGAAACGAGAACATTCTGCAGAAACAGATGTTACGAAAGATGCCGGCTGCCAGAGTCTGGGATCGCCAGCCATTTGCCACCGCAAATGCTCCTGCATTCCTTTGAAGAAAAGCGCTCCGGCCTCTCCCTCCCCGCTAAGGTTGACCAGTATAAACACCGCTAACAGCAATACAGTGAAAGAATCAGCCCGCGCAGCTATTTTTAGCTTTCCCTTCAAGTCTTACATTTCACTTTTTAAGTTTGTTTTCAAAGTTCTCTTCCAACCTAAATAAACCCCGGCTCAGAAATGAAAGGACTTGGGTTATTACTTTCTGATTCTCCAGGGAGTAGGAGGCCAACTTCCGTGGAATGCTGGTCACCGGGAGCGTGCCTGCCTCTGAGGGCCCCGGGCCCCCCAGCGCTGCGGCCTGCTGCGCTTCCACCGCCGTGAGCTCCTGAAAGTGGGGGCCACCCCCTGACAGAGGCACCCCACTTCCTCTGACCTTTCACGAGAACCCACTAGAGAGTATAATCTTCCAGGATTTTCTATTCCGGTTCTGTAAAACTTTTCTGTTTGGATTCCCCCATCCCCTGCTGGGAGCATTATTTCACTGCAGTGTGTTACAATACAATGAGGAAAGGAAGCATGCCAATTTCATTCACTCACTCAGTCAACAGGTAATCATGCGGTGCCTACTGTGCGCCAGGTACTGTGCACCAGGTACTGCGCGCCAGGTACTGTGCTGGAGTCCCTGCTCTCAGGGGGCACTTCTTTCCTAGCAGCAGAGCTGATGAAGCACTAATAAGTAGAAAATTAATTAATTTATAGATCAATACAGAATGGAATAGAAGACCTGTTATATTGATTATAATTAGGATTAATAAAATAATTGTATTTATTAATATATGACAACCTCGATCTAGCACTGATTCCATGCTGGGTGATGTCCTAACCGCCTTCTATATTAACTCGTTTAATGCTTCCCTACTTTACAAATGGGGAAAGAAACCAAAAGGTTAAGTCTGTGTTTTTAAAAGCCCCACAGTCAGTTAAGTGGCCACTGGGACTTGAAGGTCAGCTGGACGGAGTTTTGAGCGCATCTGGTAACTGTATGACAATATTCTGCGTGGTCTTTAAGAAAGCGCCTGAACAAGAGGCCCAGACGAGGTCAGGGCCTGAAGAGTGCCGGGAAGGAAGGGGAGCTGAGCGGTGATGAGGAGTGTGACCGGTGGACGGGCAGGCGGAGCCCCGAGGGATGAGAGGTGGTCAGCAATCTGGGAAAGCCCTGCAGGCCGAGAGAGCAGCGAAGGCAAAAGCCTGAGGCAGGAAGGAGCGCGGCCCATTTCAGGGATGGAGAAAAGGCCCTTGTGACCACAGCAAGCTGTAGCGTGAGGAGCTGAGGGTGGAAAAGTAGGTGGTGGTGGTGGGGGGGGGCACATTCTGGTGGGTTTTCAATTCAAATAGCATTCAAAAAAGAAAATTCCTCAACGCATCACCTAGCTCAGGGTTCTGTGGGGCTCGTGGTGGTGGCATCTGTCACAGAGCTCAAGGAGGTGGTGGCTGAAAGCCTGGAAGCATTTTCAAGTCTTACTTCCTTAATAAGTCTCTGAACATAATTGGGTCTCTCTGGAGTGATCGGTGGTCTGACCTGCGTTACCGCTCTGGAGCCGGTGGCCCACGTGTAGCTCCGATGGACTTGTAACAGTTTGAGCCGCCCTGACACTAATCTCAAGACTTCCCCGAAGTGGTGTTTCCTTGGTTGTGGTTTAAAAATAAATTTTGAATATTAGCTTATTTTCGCATGATTTACATGATTTCTAAAAATGGGGCACAGGAGCCAAAAATAAGAGAAAACAAAAATGGGCTTTATGCAATCGGTTTCCAGTGAATCAAGATTTTACTGTCATTTGTGTATGCCTCTGCAGCGAGGACCCTTAGGGACTTAGGGCTTTGGCAGGTAAATAAAAGGCTTGAGTTAAGGGAAAATAAATACCTGACCAATGATCAAATATTTTGCAACAAAAATTTATGCATTGGCACCCCTCGGAATGGATGTAATTGGTTGATAGCCTGAGTGGAACAACTGGAACACGTTGGCGGACCTGATAGTTAAAGCACGTTGGATTCAAACTGATCACAGTGAGGGGCTGGGGAAACCCATTTTGATTGCTCTTCAGTGGGTGATACTTGGGAATTTTCACACAACATTCATCAAGAGGAAATGGAGGGGCCAGCCCCATGGCCGAGTGGTTAAAGTTCGAACGTTCCACTTCAGTGGCCTGGGGTTCGCCGGTTCGGATCCTGGGTGCAGACATGGTACCGCTTGTCAAGCCATGCTGTGGTAGGCATCCCACATATAAAGTAGAGGAAGATGGGCACGGATGTGAGCTCAGGGCCAGCCTTCCTCAACAAAAAGAGGAGGATTGCAGGCAGATGTGAGCTCAGGGCTAATCTTCCTCAAAAAAATAAAAGAGGAAATGGAGAGTTCAGGCAGCTTGAATTTGAATCCCCAAATTCCTGATTCCGTGATGATTGACCCTAGGAAAGTTACCTAACTTCCCTGAGCCTCTATTTGCTCATCTGCAAAATGGGCATAAAAATGGCACCTACTTTGCAAGATTGCCATGAGGATAATTGATCAATGAATTCATAAGTGATTAAATTGATATAAGGAAGTTATTTCAGAGCCTGGTGTGAGTAAGGCCTCAGTAAACATTTCTATTGACTTCTTTTTCTATCATACTCTTTCTAGCCCTTAGACTGTGGCCCCAGCCCCACGGTCCCATAGCACGTCTCTGCATGACCTCAGGAGGGAGCAGAGTGGGCACATCTTGGTCCACGGGGCAGCAGCAGGAGCAGCCATCACAGGAGCCCTCACAGAGAACCGGCCCCTTTCAAAGCAGCCTTCTGCTCTATGGCGGGCTTTCTGCTGAGATTCTGGACTGGTAAGCCTCTGTCGTGGGGGACTCTTCTGTGCCCTGCAGAATTTTAGCAGCATCCCTGGTTTCTACCTACTAGATGCCAGTGGCACACCCGCTACTCACCAAAGGCTGTGACAACCAAAAATATCTCCAGACATTGTCAAATATTCCCTGGGGACAAGATGCACAGTACATTTTAAATTTATGTTTTTTTTTTTTTTTTTAAATTGCTAACTAAATTATACACCCTTATTGCTGGGGAAAGAGAGAGAGAGAGAGGAGGAAGGATGGAAAGAAAGGCTGGAAGGATGAAAAGAAGGAAGGAAGGAAGGAGGGAATCGTACACAAATGGACAGAGCAAAATCAAAACAAATTAGAACAAAACATTCATGTCTATCACTACAAAAGTTTTATAAAATAGCCTTGAAAACTAGTTTTTCTATGTGTGAATTTATAGAGCAAACTATCTTTGGATCCAATCATAGCACAGATGTTTAGAGCAAAGTCTCCTGGATCAGAAATGATGGGCTTGAATCTCAGCTCCACCCCCCAGG
Organism: Equus asinus; assembly: GCF_041296235.1. Classification (NCBI taxonomy): domain Eukaryota; kingdom Metazoa; phylum Chordata; class Mammalia; order Perissodactyla; family Equidae; genus Equus; species Equus asinus. The sequence continues at coordinate 42,328,426 of NC_091804.1, forward strand.
GGCCGTGTGACAGTGGCCAAGCTGCTCCACAACCCCCAGCCTCAGTTTCTCCATCTGTAAATGGGAATCATCATAGTACCTTACTCAGCGCCCTGCCTAAAATATTCACTGATCGTGGGCTCTGAATATTTGCAGAAGTATGTCAAGCATATGCCAAGTGCCAAATACAACGCTAAGTGCTTTCCCCAAATCAACGCACATACTGATCAAATAACCATATGAAACAGGAGTTACTTTGTTCCCAATTTGTAGGAGAGGAACCTGACGTAACTTGCCGTGGGTCACACAGCCGGGAGGTGGAAAGGCAGGCAGAACATGGTGTTAGCTCTCTCTGTCTCTGCTCTCGTGCTATCTCCTCCTTGATACTGATGTTGTGCAGAATTCTAGAACCTTCCCTAACCAGAGCAGCAGAAAGTGCAGTCTCTCTCCATCTCCAGGATCCTCTTGCCTTGGGATAATCCAGGAATCTTAGGGCACTTCCTCCGTAGATAGGGTCAGTTATTTTCTGTTGTCACAAGTGCTGAAGACAGATCATTCAGGAAATCGGAGGAAATACCCCCAATTCTAAAAGGTGGCAGAAACTGTGGAGATGCCTGTGCTCTGTGATTCACTGCAGGGTCTCTGATCCCTAACCCCAGAAGTGACTCCTATCATGGCTGTCTATTCTGTTGGTCACACGGAGCAATCCTGGCACAACCAGAGGGGATTACCGAAGAATGGGACTAGTGAGAGGCTGGGTCTGTCTCAGAGACTGGCTACTACACCGACTCTCTGTGGTGGAAAACTTTGAAAAGAAGACAGACTTTGACCGGAAAATCTGTTTTTACAAAAGACTTAGCTTCACATCGTAAATGATTAGTTTGCTTGGAAAGATGCTTCTGGAAAATATTACAAACTCCTTTCACATAAAAGATAAGAAGCACAACATATTAGGTCAGCCACTATTTGAATTCAGATCTTGAAAAGCAAATTAGCTGGAAACCTCAAGCTCGATGAAGAGATATTGAGGCTAACGTATGTCATTCTAGAATTTAATATATGTGTAAGAATATAGTAAATTCCTAAGTATTAGTATACCCACATCCTTTAAAAGTGTATATTTGAACCAGTGGGACTTCATGAGACGAAAGGGCTTCTGCAAGGCAGAGGAAACTAGGAACAAAACAAAAAGACAATCCACCAACTGGGAGAAAATATTTGCGAATCATCTATCTGACAAGGGGTTAATCTCTAAAATTTATAAAGAACTCACACAATTCAACAACAACAAAACAAACAACTCGATCAAAAAATGGGCAGAGGACATGAACAGACATTTTTCCAAAGAAGATATACAGATGGCCAATAGGCACATGAAAAGATGCTCAACATCACTAATCATCAGGGAAATGCAAATCAAAACCACACTGGGACATCACTTACACCCATTAGAATGGCTATAATCACCAAGACAAAAAATAGCAAATGTTGGAGAGGATGTGGAGAACAGGGGACCCTCATACACTGCTGGTGGGAACGCAAACTGGTGCAGCCACTGTGGAAAACAGGATGGAGATTTCTCAAAAAATTAAAGATGGAAATACCATAAGATCCAGCTATCCCACTACTGGGTATTTATCCAAACAACTTGAAATCAACAATTCAGGGGTTGGTTCCATGGCCCAGTGGTCAAGTTTGCACACTCCACTTTGGAAGCCCAGGGTTTGCCGGTTCAGATCCTGGCCGTGGACCTACACACTGTTCATCAAGCCATGCTGTGGTGGCATCTCATATGGAAGAGCTAGAATGACTTACAACTAGGAAACACTGGGGCTTTGGGGAGAAAAAAAAAGGAAGATTGGCAACAGATGTTAGCTCAGGGCTAATCTTCCTAAAAAAAAAACAAATTAAAAATAAATCCTAAGAGACTTCTGTACCCCTAGGTTCATGGCAGCATTATTCACAATAGCCAAGAAGTGGAAGCAACCCAAGTGCCCATCAACTGGTGATTGGATAAGGAAGATGTGGTATATATATACAATGGACTACTACTCAGCCATAAAAAAGACAAAATTGTCTCATTCGCGACAACATGGGTGGAGCTTGAGGGTATGATGTTAAGCAAAATATGCCAGACAGAGAAACACAAACACTGTATGATTTCACTCATATGTGGAAGATAAACAAACACATGGACAAAGAGAACAGGTTAGTGGTTACCAGAGGGGAAGGAGGTTGGGGATGGGCACAACAGGTAAAGAGGCAAATTTATATGATTGACAAATAATAATGCACAACTGAAATTTCACAATGTTATAAACTGTTATGACCTCAATAAGAAAAAATGTATATTTGGTCAACCTTGGAGATTCTTTTAGTATGTTTAAGGTTAGAGATTAGATATGTACCTCTACTTATAGGAAGACATAACTTTTTGAATATTACGCTTAATTTTTCATAAGGTACTAACTACAAGGCTCTGCATGATCTGGCTCCTGCTTGATGGTGAGACATAATCTCATCCACCACAGTCTAGCTACACTGGGCAACTTTCTAATTCTCAAACACAAGCCTGTTTGTACCTCAGGACCTTTGCATTTACTGTCCCTCTGCCTGGAATGCCAGTCCTGCAGACCACCCATTGCTGGCTTGGCCTCCTCGAATTTCTATGCATATGTTCTCTCTTCGGAGAGGCCTTCCTTTTTCATTATCTGGTTTTACTCTTCACAGCACTCACTACAACCTAATGTATCTTTATTTTTTAAATTGTTCATTGCCCATCTGCCCCTAAAAATATAAGCTCCTTGTCAAACATGTTCAATTGTCTATCCCCCGTACCTTGGCACACTATCTTGCATACAATAAGTGCTAAATAAATATTCTTTGAATTAGTTTGTGGCTGTCTGAATTTACAAATAGGTGACCAACATTTGGTGACAATCACCTTTGATTTGTAGGCAACTGAAGTTTGCTCATTTCCATTTGCCCAGGGTTGCGTTTATTTGGGATGACAACATCAAAACGTTTGCTGTCTTGTGCACCATGAGCGTGAAGCTGAAACATCAGGTGACGTCAGAGAAAGAAGCAGTCATGGCAGCTCTTTAAACATATAAATATATTAAACATTCAATGCATCAGCACCTGGCTCCTAGAGAATTCCATGCCGTAGCACAGGACAAGTTGGGGTTTACAGTCAAAGTCCACTTAGCAAATGTTTATTTGACGACGACGTGCTTTACTTTTGTTTCCTGTAAGTACAGCTTCGTGGCCTGCCGGGATCTGAGGTCGGAGAAACACAGAAGGCCGTTAACATGTCAATGGAAGGATCTCTCTGGAATCCAGAATTTGGAATAATATTTGCATCACAAGCTCAGAAGCGGCCCAGGCAAGCCCACTTATTGATTACCTTTAATTTCTCCTTAAAACACTGTCTGTTTCCGAATAAAAGATTAACAGAAGAGGGCTCGATTTGTCGGTGTGTCACGTGATTTCTGCTCGAGTTCTGCCTCTTTCCATTGAGAAGCGCGTTGCACGCACATCCCCGCCCCTGAGACCTTTGGATTCAGTTCCTCAAGAAAAATAGCTGCTGGTCACCAAAGCCTGCAGCTTAATTGAATTTATCTTTGCTTACTTAATCTTCGTGCTTAAAAAAAGGAGGATGGGTGGGATTTATATAGAAAAAACATACCTGAAAAATACAGAGAATCTCTAGGAGAATGGGCTGAGGACAGAGATTTAAATGCACTTTAAAATACGAAAGTGGAGGATGCCGTTTCGATGTCTGTGCTGCACTTCTCTTTGCTTCAGGCATTAACAGATACGCCAGTATCGCCCCAGTATAAACACGGTGACCTAAAAAGTAAACTATTGCACCAGCTTGGAGCAGTTCTATCATTTTTGTCTTGGCTGCAAATTTCTATTTCCTTTTGGGGAAGAAAAAGCCTGAGAAGAGGTGAAGATTTCTCTCTTGTGTAAAGTTTGGAAACCTCTTTCTGTAAATGAATGGTTGTTACTAATAATAACATTAATAATAGCAATCATATATCAAGCACTTTTTTCAAGCCACTGTGCTAAATGGTTTTTACTCTTTATCTCATTTAATTTTGGCTCCAACACGCCAAGGAGGTCTCATTAATATTGCCACACAGACAAGGCTTTGAGAAGCGCAGGAAGCTGCCCGAGTTTGGAAGGTGGCAGAGTCCAGTTGTGAAGTTGGGTGTATTTGAGTCGAACATCCGTGACCACAATCTTACCGAGAGAAGTGCGTCCATATGGGCTTGCCTCCGTCCACATTTATTTCTTCATCATGGCAGATGGAGGACGTATGAACTTTCCAGTTAGGCAGTCAGGGCTCGAAGGCTTGCACTTCAAATCCTAGTTCTGTCTGCTTTTACCTAGACTTAACCACGAGGCAATGTCCTCTCCCGTGGCCAGGTAGGTCTCCCCAAGCCAACGTTCTTCCAATCTGTTGGCTTTCCATTCTGCATAGTCACTTTCAGTGTAAGTGACTTATGCTATGGAGATGCAAGGAGCAGAGACCACAGCTGGGTCAATAAGAATCAGAATATGGCAGTGGCTCGCCACAGAATGCCCTCCTACCCCAGCCAGCAAGAACACCATCCCAGGTACTGATGAAGGAAGTGACACTCCCAAGAAGTCGCTCACTGAGAAGTTAGTAACTTTGCTCTTGTTTTAAATAAATGGAAGGATGCCCAAGGTTGGAGCTGCATGTGTGAGAGCTGGTCCTTGGGTGTTTTCTAGTTTCCCTCTTTGATCTGGGATGTGTAGATTAATTATTGATCTAGTGATGAGCATCGAGCTTGAATGAAGCTACCAGAAGAAAGAAGGAGATCAGATTTTGGAAGGCAAGAGGTGAATGTGCCTGCTTTCTAGTTTGGGATAATGATTCCCTAATTTTGTGTGTCTCCACACTTCCCCTTCGCCTTTCCAATTCTTGCTTCATTGACTCAAACCAAAAAACCCGAAAAGCAAAACAAAAGATATTGGTGAAGCATTGATTATGCGTCGACTCTCACAGGCACACAAGCCTGAGATAGTGAGCAAGACAAAGTTCTTACAAATAATTCAGTGGAGGCATCCACTGAACCAATAATTCCACAGATAATAATGTGATTACCATTTTGATACTTGCTATGAAAATAAACTAACATGAGGCTCCATCTGAGCTGCATCTAAACTTCTATCATGCCTCCCGCCCACCTGTGACTACTTTCCCACCTGCCTCACTGCAGGGCTGGCTAAACCTGCAGACTCTGGAGTCCGACCACAGGGTTTCACATCCTGTATTGTCACTTAGCGGCTGCGTGACCTTGGAAAAGTTACTGAACCTATCTGAGCCTTAGGTCCCTCACCTGTAGAATGAAAATTATAGAAGTACCTATTCATAGAGTTGACATTAGAATCAAATGAAAGCACTTAGTCTCAGAAATGGGCACACGCAGGGTGCTCAGTGAAGGCTAGTTGCTACTATTATTAGTCTCTGAAAGTGATATCTTCTACTGTTTTCTCCCCCATGCCAAGGGGTACTGGATTGTTTGCTCCAGATGTGACAAGGAGTGTGATTTGGAGAATGACTTAATAGGATCAGAAGCCTGGTGGCCTAGTGGTTAAGTTTGGTGCACTCTGCCTCAGCGGCCCAGGTTCAGATCCCAGGTGTGGACCTACACCACTCATCTGTCAGTGGCCATTCGGTGGTGGCAGCTCACATACAAAAAAAGAGAAAGATTGGCAGTAGATGTTAGCTCAGGGCCAATCTTCCTCAGCAAAAAAAAAAAAAAAAAAAGGAATATGTTAAATTCACTCGAGAATTAGTGTTAATGCACATAAAACACCTAGCTCAGTAGATAGGCAGCTGCTATTATTATTGCTTTATTATTATTTTTAGATTCTATACAAAATATGATGCCAAACGATGCCTTTTAATCCCACATTAGTGGTGTTTACCCAGTAATTTCACTAGTTTCAAAGTGAGGTTCTGAAAGTCTGCAGAGTGAATTGTCTTTATCCACCAACGTTTTTCCTGAAAGTTCTTATTTGGTGAGGAAATTTACAAGAGGGGTGGCAGATAAGGGATTCATGCGGAGTTTGTCCTTAAAACGCTTCTTTAATCTCCATGGTTGCCATGGAATTTGCGTTATTTTTGCTTGGATGATCAGACTACTTTTCATAAACAATATCCCCTATGTTTAAAAAACTTTAAACAGCCACTTGTAAGTGGCTTCGTGTGGACTCTAGTTAACGCCTTGTTTGACTTGCATCTTCTGTTGACGGGGCTGACGATCGCCTGTTGATGCCTGCGCAGACGCCTAAGGAGACACCCGATAGTTCAGAATATTCTTTTCTTTCTTTTTGAGAATTATAAAAGACCATGTTTTTAAAAAGCCTGGTATATAGTAAACATTCACAAACGGTAACATAAAAGGAAAAAACAAACAAACTTGTTCTTTCTACAGAAATATTCCTACAGCAGAGAAGGGCGCTTCATCATGCTATTTTAGCTTAGTGGAAATGTTTCTTAAGAGACTGCAGCTGTTGTCTAAAATTCTACATACTCTAAATAACCTCCTAGAATATTCTCTTCTTATTTGAAATACTTCCTTAGTTTTCTGTTATCCTCCTGTTGAAGAATTTGGGCATATCAACTGGCCTTTGTAAGCTTCCAAAAATTGGAATTACCACTGCTTTTCTTATCATCCCTTGTATTCATCTTCAATTTTCTTCGCTCAGAACTTTCAAACATCAAAATGGCAGCTGGCCCTGATCCTTCACCACCCTGGGGCACCTGGGGAGAACTGAATATTGTAAACTGCATCATCATTTTGGTTTTAGCTACATTTTAATTTTCAGATTGCAGGATTAACACTCCTTTTGTTTATTGGTGCTCCCGTTTACGGGCTCTTCTTCTATATGACTTACCTGATCTGTGTGATCCAGTTAATTCTCTTCTCTACAGGGTCCTCTCGGCTTCTACCTCCAAAAATCTCTCTCACATCATTCCCCCAGCGCCCCCTCCCCCCCTGCCCACAAGCTGCCATCCTCTCTCACCTTGTGGAGCATCTCACTGCCCTCCTTGTTTCATCCCCACCCGCCTTCGATCCATCACTCACAGAGCAGCCAAAATGGTATTTTAAAATGCGCAGCAGATCCTGCCAGCTCCCTATTTAAAACCTTTCCATGGATTCCTGTTGTACTTCAAACAGAATAAAAATTCTCGCCAGGCAGTCTGCTTGTGCCACATCGTCTCCAGCTGCCTCTGCTCACTCTGAGGCACACTCCCCTTCTTTCTTCCTTGAACAAGCCAAGCTTGTCCCGGCCTCAGGGCCTTTGCCCTTCCTTTTCTCTGGGCATTCTAGTGCTCTTCTCCCAGATGCCAGTTCACCTGGCTCCATCCTAACCGTCCTTCCCTGACGCCCTTCCCCCACCCAGCTATGGCAGCCGCCCAGGTCACTTTGTCCCATTCCCTGCTTCATTGCCTTCGTAGCGCTGAGCAATATTTGGAATTGTCTTTTACTTGTTTATTGTAACTTTCTTCTCTCTTTTTTTTTCTAGAATGGGGTAGAGCAGGAGCTCTCAGCCCCTGCACTTTTGACATCTGGGGACGGATAGCTTTTGCTGTGGGGGCTGGCCCGGGCACTGCAGGGTCTTTAGCTCATCCCTGGTCTCTACCCACCAGATGCCGTTGCATCTTCCACTGTCCTCCAGAGTCATGACAACGAAAAATGTCTCCAGTCGTTGTCCAATGTTTTCCAGAAGGCAAAATTGTTCTCTACTGAGACGCACTGGTCTAGAATCTAAGGTCGTGCCTGGGACTAAAACAGTGCGTGGCACATAATTAGTAGTTAACAGTTTACTTGTTGAAGGAATGAATGAGCAACCCTGAATGGTAGGTGTTTCCGTCTCCATTACACAGAGCTGCTGAGGCTCTGGAACCGACGTGACCTGCTCAGGGTGACACAGCCAGCGAGTGTTGCAGGTGGATTCCCCCCAGGTTGGTGTGAAATCCAAGTTCAATCTCTTTACTTTAATATACAGACAATACAATGATAATGCTACCTAGGTGCTTTCCCTTTTGATCATCTCTAGTGCTACTAAGAACAGCCTCAATTTATACTACATTCTTCGCAGGAGATGCCATTCTAAGCAGGTTATCCATCTAATTTTTACACAGTGCAGAGAAATAAATATATTGTTTTAACATCTAGCAGAAACATCCTGTGAGAGAGAATTATCATTGTTCTAAACACCTTGATAGCTTTTTAAAAAATTCAAGCTTTTGAATAGCTAATGCATTCACATGATTTGAAAAGAAAAAAATATAAAAAGGGATTAGTGAGAAGCCATATTCCTCTTTCCATCAGACCTGTCGCCACCCCCAGAGACCTCTTTTATTAGCCTCTCGGGTGTCCCTCTCGAAGAGTCTTCTTTTGTACGTGAAGCACACACCAACATTTTTTTGTTTCAACCGTTCTCTCACTTTCTCAAGACAAACTCGGGCATACCATATAACCTCTCAGGCATCTTGTTTTTTTCACTTAACTTATCCTGATGTCCTTCCGCGTTAGTGCAGGGAGAACTTCTTCCTTCTTTTTACAGCTGTAAAATATCCCACTTTATGATCACTCTCAAATTTACTTAATCAGCTCTCTGTTGATGGATATTTGGGTTGTTATTTCTTGTCTGTTATCAACAGTGCTGACATGAATAGACACAATGTGCATTATTTTCTTGAACCGATCAAAGAGATAAATCCTCATTTATATAGAATTGCTGGGTCAAAAGGACATTGTTATCCATAGATATTGTGATGGCTTCTTTGAGTAGAAGAATCCAACTTTCCTGGTATCAGTGGGGTGGAGGGAGATGGAAAATTGATGAGGATTAGTAGAACACTCGAATGGGAATTTCAAGGTGGGCAGAACTCTCATGAAGCTGGGAGAGTTGAAGACAGGAGGAGGGGTCAGGGATGGGAGGGAGAGGAGGTGGGGTGGTGGAGGGCAGGGAAATGAGGCCCTCGATGTCTAAGGAAAAACTCCAGTGGCAGAGATGGCTGAGGGGCTTCAGGAACCACCTCTACTTCCTCTATATACTTGGTGAATTTCTGCTACGTTCGAAGGCCTTCAGGGAAATATCTAGAGCCTCCACAGCTTGGAGAAATCGAGGACACCTGGTGATGTGCATTACAACACTAATGAGGAGGTTCTATTCATACTCCATTTTACAGATGAGGAAAGTGACGTTCAGAGCAGTGGGGCTGACTCCACAGCTGCATCTCTACCGAACGCCAGAGTAGAGATTTGACCTGAGATCTGCCTGACGTTAGCTCCTTAAGGGCTCTGCCATAGCACATCTGTTAAAGGTGATTAGGTAACAAATAAATCTTAAGTTAGCACTAAAAAAATACAAATAAATCTGATAAAGGATGTCCAGGGTTTCTGCTATTGTTACCTATGTCTTCTTGTGCCATTAGAACCAGCCGAGCGTTACTGGTTATATTTTCCCTGTTTCCAAAGTTAAAGCATCCCCCCAAACAGTTTGTCTGAAAAGTGTTAACACTGAGAAACACAAGGGTAAGCTGGCCAGAGGCTGATGCTGTTGTCCTTCCTGCAACACTTCCTGAATTGCAAGTGTTTGCGTTTCCCATTAGCAGGACAATGCATCTCTGGAAATGGCAGCCTCCTCTGCATCAGCATGAAATGCCTGTTCTGCTCTTTTCAGGTTGCTTGAGTTCATAACAGGGCTCTGGACCTTATTTCTTTCACCCACTCTTCAAAATTGTGGGTGACTTCTCCCCTGGTTACTGTTGATGGTTATGGCCCCTTTAGCCTGCCCAGGACGGCCATCATGCCTGAATCCATCTTCACTCTGCTTCCTGGACTATTTTCTTGTATCTGCTTGCACCCTAACTTCCAGTAGAATCCCTTCCCCACTTTTCAGGCATGTGAAAGGATAAACAGGACTCAGGCTCAGTATAGGGCTCAGGTCTGTATCATGGGATGCTAAAATGCCCTGGCCAGAGAGGAACAGAAAGCTGAGATCAGATGCCAGAACTCAGAGCATGGGGAGGGGTGTGTGTGTGTGTGTGTCTGTGTTAGATTGTTATGAATTTATTTTGGGGATTTTTGGACAAAGGTGTCAAAACAAATAGCCTTACAAGGAACTTCTGCTGTTCAGGGCAGCGTTAAAAGGAGATGAGTGAATCTTTATGTATTTTGAAATGTGTCAGTCTTGCTGGCTCTGGCTATGAGCTCCAGTTAGCCAGTAACTCAAGGTTCTTCAGTGAGAGAAATTAACCCACCAAATCAGAAGGCATGGCAGTTGGGGACAAGGGTCAGTACGCTATGATTCATGGGCAAACCCAGTTTGTGTCTAGTTTTGTCACTTAAAGGTCATGTTTGAGCTGTGTATTTGAGTAGGCTTTTGCCACGCAGATTAGGAAGGAAGAGCATTCTAGGATGGGTTGGCAAACTACAGGCTGTGGGCTAAATCTGGCACAGTGCCTGTTTTTGTAAATAAAGTTTTATTCGAACACAGCCACGTACATTTGTTTATGTAATGTCTATGGTTGCTTTCAGTCCACAAAGATAGAGATTGTGTGACCCTCCAAAGCCTAAAATATTTATTTTCTGGCCCTATACAGAAAAAAATTGCCCACCTCGAGTGTAGGGACTAAGCACTCAGGCTGTGAATCAAACAGCCTGCATTTAAATCTCAGTTCTACTGCTCCCTTTTGTGTATGTAAACTTGGTTACATGCCTATCAAATGGAATATGAACAGCTCTGGGGTTATGTGGGAAGTAATTTCAGTAATCCTAGTAAGTGTTTACTCAGTGATCAATATTATGATTCATCTACATTAAAGAGTTTCAGAGGTTTTCCCATATTCTTGATGCCTTAGATTATAATCATACTGGATCTTTTCTGTTCTTATAAAAATTAAACATCAAAAATATTTGAGGAATTTGGGCAGCCACCCGTCTTGTTCCAGGAATAAAAGATCATAAAATACTTGCAGCATATTTTCAGCATATTGGACGTTGATTAATAGAGCTGAGGCAACTTAGGAGTGTCCATTGGTGTCCCATGGGGCACTGTCTTTGGTCTATTCTGGATATCATTTTGGCTCAGGACTGAAAAATTAAAGTATACTGATGAAATTTCTAGGAGACAAAAAATTGGTATGATTGGATTAAGGTTCACAATGGTCTCCACAGCGTCAAACGAAGGATTGGAAGAAATAAGAGAACATTCACCGAGGATTGATGTGGATTCTGGCATCAATTATTTAAGTCTGGGAATGGGAAGACTCGGCCAGACAGCAGTTCCTGGGAAGTAGATCTGGGGCTTCTAGTTGACCACAAGCTCAATTTGAGCCAGATGTATACAGCTGCAAACGATCTTGGGCTGCATTAACAGAGTCAGTATATGCCTTGTGGGTCTAAGGAAGGTAAAGGAAGAGAACAATTTAAATGAGCTAGACAGTCCACATTTGGAGAAGAGAAGTTACTTATGGAGACACATTACAAATTTTAATGAGGATGTTGACAAAGTTGTGTAGGCTGAGAGGGAAGTAGTCATGTTGATGAGTCATCTGGGAACTGTCGTAATGAGGAATGACTGAAGGATCTAGGGATGTTTCCCAGGAAAAGACATGACCACAAAGGAAGAGAGAGCTTTTGAAAGCTCTGAAGGTCTTCCATATGGAAGACCTGCCTTAGTATTTCTATTGCTTTTTGGCAAACCTTGGGCAAATGAATGTGATGTACTCATCTTTTGGGGGATCAGCTCAGCTCACAACAGTTCCTTCACTCCTCCCCTGTGCATACTAAGTCCGAGGTCACAAATGAGGTGAGTCCCTGGAACCCCTATTTGTTCTTCGCAACCCCGCCTTCCTGTTGATATCTGATCCGACAATGGATGGATGAGTACCGGAAGCTAGAGCAAGCAGGTTCCCTCTCTGGGGAATATGGAATTTGCCATGGGGTCTACCAGTCTGCCTTTCCATAGAGTTAGATCTGTAATGTGTAAATTTGGAGCACACTGGCAGCCATGTGCCACCATGACAATGGAGTAGCCGAGAAAATCAATCTACAGAGAGAAAAGAATGAGGCAGAGATGGAAGACACAGGGTCTTCCCTGGCTGGATTCTTTTCAGCTTCCCGTTTCCTGGTTTCAGTTCTTCTCAGAGCCCAACTGCCTTCCTGGACATAGGTTTTGTGAGAGATTTTTGTGTCCTTGTTATAAATCCCTCCACCCCTTTTACTTCTGTTAGTTCAACTGGGTTTCTTCATTTGCAACCGAAAGTGTCTTAACTATTTCAGAGTGCAGCAGAAAGTAGCTCAGTATACAGAAGACATGGCAGAGAATCCCATTCAGCCACTGAAAGAGTTGCCTCAGGAAGTAAGGATATTTCTCTTTCTGGGATCATTCAAGCAGACGCTGGATGACCCTTGATAACTGGGAGGTGTCAGGAGGGAGGTTGGACTTGGGCTTCGGAAAGACTCAGAGTCGACTCTGGCTCTGTCACTTTCTAGCTGTGGGACCTTGGGCCCTGCTCTTCCTCTTTACTGAGAATGTTTCTTCTGCAGAACAAGAATAGGGCACACCTCATAGGACTGTTCTGAGGATGAAATACCCTAATGCATTCCTATTGCTGCTGGAAGAAATCGCCGCAAATTTAGTGGCTTAAAAAAAACAAATTCATTATCTTATGGTTCTGGAGGTCAGAAATCCAAAATGGGTTTCACTGGGCTAAGGTCAAGGTGTTGGCAGGGCACTGTCCCGTCCAGGCTCTAGAACCCACTTCCTTGCTTTGTCCAGCTTCTAGAGGCTATGCACATTCCTTGACTTGTGGCCCCTTCCTCCACCTTCTAAGGGTGTCGATTCAACCTCTGCTTCCATCGGCACATCACCTCTGACCCTGACCCTTTGCTTTTCTCTTTCACCTACAGGGAGCCTGTGCTTACCCTGGACCCATCCGGATAGCTGAACAATAATCTCTCCATTTAACAATCCTTGACTTAATCACATCTTTAGGGGGCCGTTATTCTGCCTCCCACGCCTACTCATACAAAGAGCGAAGCTTTACTGAAAGCTGTCCATGAATTAGGTACCATGCTAAATGCTTTTGTGCAGATTATTCTATTTAAGCATCACCACAGTTCCAGGAGATGGGCTCAGAAAGGGGAAAGTATGTGCCCGAGGCCACTCTGCTGGGAAGCAGCAACGCCAAGAACCGAGACTTGTCATTTCACCCCAGAGCCCTCTCTCTTAACCACCAGGGAGAAATGGCCACCCAGCAGGCCTCACTTCAGTGGGGAACCAGAGAGGCTGCACACTATCCTATGGGGGCAGTGGCTCTGTAACTCCAGCCCATAGGTGCTGGCTTTCCACCAGATGCCACACATCTGGATTATTCATGGGAAACGTCCCAATTCTGAAATGTCAGAAACCAATTCAAATGTTTAAAAAACTTGGTGCAGCCAAATAATATAGGCTGATGGGTACATTTCACTCCTACACTACCAACTGAAGGATGTCTTCAATACTATACTATGTGTTTTTCTTGTATTTGAGGATATCTGGCACATCGTAATTGCTGAGTTACTTTTATACGTTTATTATGTGCCTGGCATGATGCTACATGATTTGGTGTCTTATTTACTAGTATGTGTTCTTACTCAAGAATTTAATTCCTTAGTTGGGAAGTTATTTTCATTTTTAATAGGATTCTTATTGGCAAGTGCAAGACTTCCATGACGGGTCTTAAAGAGCAACGGTTCAGGTGATCTTGGTTTCCAAACTTGGCTCCACCGTGCAATGAACTGTGATGGTGGGCAAGTTAATGCACCTCTCTGAAGCTATTTCTTCATCTGCAAAGTTTGTTCGTTGTTTTCCAGTAGATTTGCTGTGACAATATGATTGTAGGTGAAAGCACTTTTTACAGCACTATACAAATATAACTTATGATTCAGAGACAACTTACCAAATGAACTGAGTCACCAGGTAAGCAGCACAGAAACTGTGGCCTCTGTGAGTAAAAGGTTGAGATTAGACACAAAGTTCTCAGCCAGGAATAGTCACATGTCCGCTCTCATGGCTGGAGGGGAACTCCCACTGCATGATTTCAACTGTCCTCCAGCAAAGATGGACATTTGCTGGCTGGGAAACAGCTGTTGGTCTACCCGAGAGTTACGGGCATTACCATTACCCTCTTGAGTTTCTTGTAAAGATCCGCCTTCCACCGTGGAGACATGTCTGAAGCAGCAGCCAAGGCTGGGTCTCAGGGCATCTGGATGCCAGCTGTAGACCGGTCACCATTCTCATGCCCTTCAGACTTTTTCCTTTTCTCAACTCAGTTTTCCCACCCGGCAAATGGGGCAAATTGGATGAGACCACGTGATCGATGATCTATCCCGTTATTTTAAAAAATGGACTAAAAGGAGACAAGGGAATTCCTTGCTAATACATCTCGGAACTTTTCATATTTTCTTAATTGGCCTTTGTTTTGGAGAGTAGAATGGTGGTTACCAGGCGCTGGGGGCAGCGACAGAAGAGGAGAGGTCTTGTTTAAAGGTATAAACTTGCAATTTGTAGATAAATAAGCCCTGGAGATCTAAGGCACAGCATAGTGAATATAGACAATAATATTTTATTATAAACATCAAATTTTCCAAGAAACCGATTTTTATTATTCCCACCACAAAAAAATGATAATTATTTCATGTACTAGAGGTGTTAGCTAATGCTACAATGGCAGTCATATTGCAGTATATAATGTATCAAATCAACAGTTGTACACCTGAAACTTACACAGTTATATGTCAAATATATTTCAATTTTAAATAGTGCTTTCTGGTTTTTTTGGTTTTTTTTTTTTTAGATTTTATTTTTTTCCCATTTTCTCCCCAAAGCCCCCCGGTACATAGTTGTATATTCTTTGTTGTGGGTCCCTCTAGCCGTGGCATGTGGGACGCTGCCTCAGCGTGGTTTGATGAGCAGTGCCATGTCCGCACCCAGGATTCGAACCGACGAAACACTGGGCCGCCTGCAGCGGAGCGCGCGAACCCAACCACTCGGCCACGGGGCCAGCCCCAGTGCTTTCTGTTTTGAAGGCAGCTGGACACCAGAAAGAATGTAAATGAAACTGTTGTATAATATTTATGTTTTAAAAGTTAAAACTTCAAACAGGTGAACTTAAATCAATAAAATAAAGTTTCCCTTCCTCTTTTTGTCAGGGTCTCCTAGCTTCCATCTTCAGAGAAAGCCACAGTTGTAGGTTTCTAGTATGTTCTTCCATTCTAGGCTAGGGGTTCTCAACTGGGGGTGATTTTGACGCTGGGGGACATTTGGCAATGTCTGGAGACATTTTGGGTTGTCACAACTGAGGGAGAGGGGCTCCTGGAATCTGGTGGGTAAAGGCCAGGGATCTTTCAATGCACAGGACAGACCCCCATAGCAAAGAATTCTCTGGCCTCAAATGTCAGTAGTGCTGAGGTTGAGAAAACTTGTTGAATGCACATATTAGCAAATACAAGTGTGCATGCACACACAAACACATGCACACCCCTCCCCCCCTTTTTACATACAGATGGTAGATCCATCACACACTTTACTTCATCTGGTCCCCTTCTTTTTACCATGGAAATTGTTATGTATCTGCACAAATAGACGCTTTCAAGCTGCAGAATATCCTACTGTATACATGGATCATTTATTTACTCAGTCCCCTCCTGAGGGACATTTAGATTGTTTCCAGCTTCTACAAACAATGTTGCTATGATTATTCCTGTTCACGAATGCCCATAAGCTAGCATGTCTGTCTGAGACTTCCTCTAAGTGGAATAATCAGGTGAAGAGTATGTGGCTTTAAAATGTTCCTCCAAAGACAACTGATTTGCATTCTCACCAGTGACGCAGAGACTGCCTCCAGAGGACACCTTTACCAACAGAATATGACCCTCTGTTTTTCAATTGACTTAGCTTCAAATAATTACGCACTTTAAACCAATTGTAATCTCCAACCATTCATTTTTCAACAAATATTTATTCTTTGCGTCAGATCTTGGGGTGGGGTGGGGAGGGGAAGAATAAATCTTAGTGTTTACCCTCAAAGATACTCACAATAGACTAGAGGGGCTGGGACGAGCCAACGCACAGCAGGTGCTACAGGGCAATACATTCTATGAATTAAGCCAAGACAGAAGAACACTTCACCCAGTTTTTGTTTTCTCGTGGGCCCAGGGAGTGTCCAATCTTCTAATTTTTCAAGATATGCCTGGAAATTAGGTGTTTATGTGATGGCTCCTCATTTTGAAATACTGGCCAAAAATTCCCTTAATTTAAAAACATTCTGAGAGTCAAGGAAATCAGGTCTGAAGGGGAGATCTGGCCTGTGGACTGCCAGCTGTCAGTCTCTGATGTTCAATGCTGATTGCTTCTTAAGGAGACTAATGGATGCAAACCTCCCTCCACAGGGACCGGGGCTCTGGTCTATGTATTTGCGTGCAGCCGTATTTTTTAAGAATAAATTCTCAGAAGTGGTATTGCTCAATAAAATAAAGTAAAGGGTTCCAAGCCATTTGATGTATATTGCCAAGCTGGCTCCCAGAAAATTATGCTAATTTACGTTTCTACCATCAGTATATAAGAGTGCTTTCCTCTATACTCTTCTAACACTGGGTTATTAACAATGAAAACATTATTCTGCCACTTTTACATGTAAAAATATTCCCATTGTTATATTGCTTTCTTATTTATGATATTCTGGACTAAAATTAAAACACTAACCTTACCAAGGGTTAGCAAGAACTGGAACACTCATACACCACCGGTAGGAATGCAAAATGGTACAACCACTTTGGAAAATAATTTGTCAACTTCTTACAATCTTAAATATACACCTAATCTGTGATTCAGCCCTTCTATTTCTAGGTGTTCATCCAAGAGAAAGGGAAATATACGTCCATGTGAAGACTTGTGACGAATGTTTTAGTCACTTTAATTGCAGTAGCTCCAAACTGAAAATAACCCACATGTCCATCAACAGATGAATGGATAAAAAAAATTATGGTCTATCCATACAATGGCATACTACTCGACAATAAAAAGGAGAGGACTGTTGATACATTCAATAATATGATAAATCTCAAAATCATTATACCGAGAAGCGCCAGACAAAAAAAAGTATATGTTGTTTGGTTCCATTTATATAAGACTCTAGGGGCTGGCCAGGTGGTGTGGCAGTTAAGTGCGCACGTTCCGCTTCTGCAGCCTGGAGTTCGCCAGTTCGGATCCTGGGTGTGGACATGGCGCCACTTGGCAAGCCATGCTGTGGTAGGCGTCCCGCATATAAAGTAGGGGAACATGGGCACGGATGTTAGCTCAGGGCTAACCTTCCACAAAAACAACAACAACAACAGACAAAACTCTAGAAAGTGTCCACTAATCTGTAGTGATAAAAAGCAGGTTTGGTTGCCTGGTGATGGTGGGGGAGCAGAAGGGAGGGATTACGAAGAAATTTAGGAAGAAAGGAAATGCTCACTAAATTGATTGGCGGTGACAGTTTCACAGGTATATACACAGGACAGGACATAGCAAATTGTACCCTTTAAATACGCGCAGTTTATTGTATGCCAATTACAGGTCGACAAAGCTGTTTTTAAAAATCCCCGCAAATATTATAGCATTCTTGTTGCTGTGTCAATTACTATTATTGTCGTTGTTGTTTACTAAGCAGGTACACTGAGTATCATCAACTGCGCAATCCTGGGAGTGCAGTCCAAATAGCCTAGGACGTGAACAGCACCCCTGGAGGCGCAGTGAAGGCAGCAGCCTCGCTAATGAGCTGAGCATTATTGTATTCAGTCATCAGCCTTTTCTACGCCACGTCTTCTGGGTGTTGCTTTTTAAAAATCATCTATATGCTTTCCTTATGTATTAAGGCTATGAAATGAGAGTCTATCATGTCGGTTACAAAGATGTTTTCCAGCTTTGCATTTTGGAGCTGAGGTTTTTTTTTTTTTTGGTCTTTTTTTTGAAGATTGGCACCTGAGCTAACAACTATTGCCAATCTTCTTTTTTTTTATTCTTCTCCCCAAAGCCCTCCAGTACATAGTCGTAGATTCTAGCTGTGAGTGCCTCTGGTTGTGCTATGTGGGATGCCACCTCAGCATGGCTTGATGAGCGGTGCCACGTCCTTGCCCAGGATCCGAACCAGCGAAACCCTGGGCCGCTGAAGTGGAGCACATGAACTTAACCACTCGGCCACGGGGCCAGCCCCTGACATTTACTTCTGCTCTGGTAACTTACGTCTTGGCCAAGCACTTCCCAGTGAATTCCTTCCTTGGCACCTAGGAGCACTGCTTCAGCACTTGTTATTCCAGAAAACAGGTGTGTCCAGCAACTTGTGTTTGCAATCCTCCGTGGGATCTGTTTGAGCGAGACTATTGTGTCTTGGGCAGAGGTGCTCTTAGCTTACAGGTCAAATGCGTTAGGGTTTGATGGGCATCCTGAGGTGGTCACCAAAACACTCAACTCTTTATAAAATAACTGTCAAGAGTGAGTCTCCTTTTTTTGTCTCTTTCCCTTATTTTATTTCAATTATAGCAATTGCCATCATTTATCGAGGGCTCACTGTGTCTCACCATATGCCTGTTCCTGGGTTACGGGCTTTACATATATTTCACATCTAATTCTTATAACCCTGTGATCTAGGCACTGTTAGTTCCATTTTTTCATATAAGGGTACTAACTTTTGGAGAAGTAAACAATCTTATCCAGGCTCAAGTTTTGTTTTTTTTTTTTTGGTGAGGAAGATTTGCCCCAAGCTAACATCTGTTGCCAACATTCCTCTTTTTTTTTTTCTCCTCAAAGCCCTGCTACATAGTTGTATATCCTAGTTGTAAGTCCTTCTAGTTCTTCTGCGTGGGATGCTGCCTCAGCGTAGCTTGATGAGCGGTGTGTAGGTCTGCGCCCAGGGTCCGAACCGGCAAACCCAGGGCCACCCAAGAGGAGTGTGTGAACTTAACCGCTACACCACCGGGCCTGCCTGGAAGAGGAGTTTTGAATTCATCTTGGTCAAACTCCAAAACTCATACTGCCTCCCACTTACCACCCCAGGTTTCGATGAATTGCTTATAAGTTTGTCTTTGTCTTAACAGACAAAGATAGAAACACGCTTCATCTTCTAATCCTGATAACAAACCTAAGATTCTGTGCACAACAGGCCTTGAAATCTATTGCATTGAAGAGGAAAAATGGTCTGTGTGGGTGGGGTTAAGAGGTGGGCTGAGGAGGTGTTTCTAAGATGTTTTCACTCAGTCCCACATACAAACATATAATGGATCACAAAGTAGTAAGACAATGGGCTGACCCTGTCACCCACTCCTTCCCCAGTCAGATGGGACATGATGACACTACGAACAGAGCTTCTCAGCTTCAGCACTGTTGACATTTGGGGCCGATCATCCTTTGCGGTGGGGCTGTCCTGTACTCTGTAGGATGTTTAGCAGCATCCCTGGCCTCTACTCACTAGATGCTCTGTTGTGACAACCAAAAATGTCTCCAGACATTGCCAAATGTCCTCTGGGGGGAAGAATCGCCCCTGGTAAAGAACCGTGGATCTATGATGATAAAGGCTTAACAATGACTTTCAGAGCTCCAAAGAAATATCTTTAGATTACAAGGCCAGTAAAAACACAGCAGGATATTTTTTTTCTCTCCCTCTTTTTTTCCCACTAGCAGAACTTCCAAGTGGAAGCTAAATATTTGATTAGCATGCTTAGAAGCCTGAGAAATGTTTACTTAAATCGTTGATTAAAAGAAAACATTTTTATCATCTTCTCATTACAGAGGATACTTACTGAACTCATACTATTTGCCAATCTCAATGCTAAGTACCTCAATGCGTGTTATCTGAATACAGCTTTTTAAAATAGGCATAAACAATTATCCTCATTTTCCTGAAGAGGAAACAGAGATTTAGAAAGATTAAATAATTTCTTCAAGGTCACTCAGAAAAATTGGAATCTTCACCCACATTTGTTTTATGCTGGGGTTCATTCACCATTCTGATTTCCAAAATTAATATTCATTCACAGGCCATTTAAAAATCTAAAAACAGGGGCCGGCCAGATGGTGTAGTCGTTACGTTCACATGCTCTGCTTTGGTGGCCCCGGATTCGCAGGTTCGGATCCCTGGCATGGACATTCACACCACTCATCAAGCCACACTGTGGTGGCTTCCCACATACAAAATAGAGGAAGACTGGCACAGATGTTAGCTCAGGGCCAATCTTCCTTACACGCACGCACAAAAAATCTAAAGACCAAAAGAGGAAAATAAAATCATGGCTAATTTCACCATCTAGCAATTACCAGTGTTGACATTTTGTTGTGAATGCATCTAGTCTTTTTTCTCCACATTTAAAAACATATATATACTTTAGGAAAGATGGGACGTGTTTAGAGGTCTACTTTTTCTCTTGACATTTGGGATTTCTTTTCTATTATGATGTTCAATATTCTTCAGAAGCATCATTTAAAAGGACTATATCATATCCTAGTGGTGAACATTTAAACAATCTCCTATTGTCAAATGTTCTGCTTGTATTTTTCTCTCCTCCCTCCCTCTTCTCTCCCCATCCTCCCTTCTTTTCTCCCTCGCTCCCTTGCTTCTTTCCTTCCTTCTTTCTATCCTTCTCTTCCATGTTATTTACTCAGGGTAAATTCCTAGCAGTCGAATGCGGGAGTAGTGGTTATCATATTTTCAAGGCTCATGATGCTGCGTGCTGTCAAGTCACATTCCCCTCAAAGGTTATGCTGATTTACATTTTATTTGCATTATATGGATGGATATATTTATTTCTTCCAAGAAATTCAGGGCTTTTAACTTAAAAAACATACACACACACTGGCAGATATCACAGTGGAAATCATATTTGGTTTTCATTTGCATTTCTTTGACTACTAGTAAGTTTGAAATTTCCTTATGAAACATATGAGAAATTTATGCACTTTAAAAAAAAAGTAGTGGCAGTAGTGGTGAAAGACAGATTCTCTGAAATAGGAGGAATATTCAGATTCATTTCAAAGGGAAGAAACCTCGTCGACTCAAAGTGTTAACATATACATTTAACTATACAACATATATGCACCGCAACAGAAGGCTTAGTCTCTTTACACTTACAGCTCTTCAAGAACCCTAAGATCAAAGTAAGTTTACAAATGAGTGCAAACAAAACTAGGAAGACTGTTGAACCCAAATTATCAGCAATAATTTAATGTGGTGGATGAAACAATTGCACAGGAGCGAAATCGCCAAATCTCGCAGGCAGCTGGGACGCCTGCCATGGGCGCTTTTGGATGCTGCAGCGACTCAGCCCGCCCACCGCTTTTCTCCTCTGGAACCAGAGAGAAACAAAGTCTTCCTGGGGCACAAACGCATCCTTTACATGCTCCGCCTGCCTCTCTTGTCTTCCCATTCACCCCGCAAATAAAGTAATATGACTCGGGGCCAGTAATTGTAAACCCAAGAGCAGGAGCCAGCGAGATGCTCAGTTAGAAGATGGAAAGATTATTTTTAGATGTTTTGCAAAAGGGAACATAAAATATAAATTATTTTCTTAAAGGCAACTCAAAAACTTCACTTTGCTAAACTTTGAAAGCCTAGAGCAAGGAGGAGACAGACTGTGAGCGAGTCGGAGGCATAATTTTCTCATCTGTAAAATGGAGCAAATAGTAACCACCTCGTGGGATGCCTGGCATGGACCGGGTATGAAGAATGCTGCTCAAAGCATGAAAACTGTTATTAAAACATGTTCTCAGTTCCTCAATGGGTTTCTGAGGGATTTTTAAATGACTTAGACCTACAGGAGAAATGGTGCATTCCAAAACTGGACCAGGAGCTACATTTAAATAAAGGCCCCAAAGCAAAGATCCATGTTCCATGGTGTCCCCTTCGCCCCACTTAGCGCAGGGGTAGCTGGAGCGTCCTGCACCAGGATCTGTGTTCCTTTTCGTGGGTATGGTTCAGTGTGAGCGCAGAACACTTGTTAGTCTTCCTGAGCAAAATAGTTCGATGCATTCTGAGTGATTTTCTAAGCAAGGGAATCGTTGGCTTCTGCGCAGCATAAACACCAGGAACCTGATTCACAACTTTCTGCCCGGGGTCTGAGTCCTGCAGAAGCCTCCCCGTGGATCTTTACTGTCCTTCCTGCCACCCGACTCCAGGAAGGGCCTGTAAGCCTCTGCCAGCAAAGTCCCGGGAAAATAAGGCTGGCCTCACTTTAAGGCAAATCCCCCGAACCCCAGCTAGCTGGGATGAATTTACGTGCACATTTTGTTGACATCTCCTGCGTGTCTCTTGAAAATGTCAATGAATTATCCTCCTTTCTGTAGAAGCAGGATCAGGTGAGGACACACTGAATGCTACAGGTTTCCCCACGGCCCTCAAGGCCCCTGTCTCTTGCTTCTCTAATGCTGTGACTCACGGAGCCTCATGCTCACAGAGAAACCCAGCCAGTTCCTCCAGACCTTTCTAAGAAAGCCTTCGGAGGCCTGACTTTATTATCACTATTATTATTAATTGGGGTCCAATTTGCCTGCAATAAATTGCAAAGATTTTAAGTACAGTTTTATGAGTTTTGACAAATGTTTACAACTTTGCAACCACTGCCTTAATTGATCTAGAATCTTCCATTGCCCCAGTTTACTCCCGCCTGCCTCTTCCCAGTAATAACCCACCCACCCCCAGAGTTTTAATTTCTACCCCCATAGCTCAGGTATGCCAGTTCTGGAGCTTCATATAAACGGAACCAGACAAAATATACACTTCTGTGTCTGGCTTCTTTCAATATTATAACGTTTCTGAGATTCATTCATGTTGCTGTGTGTATCCTTAAGTTCATCTTAAAATTATCCCTGGGTCATAGTCCGTTGCGTGGGTATAGACTTCATTTATCCGTTCATCTGTTGATAGACATTTATTATTCCTTTTCCAGTTTTTGGCTACTAAGAACAAAGCTGCAATGGACATATCTGTATAGCTCTTTTTGAGGACATGTATGTTTATTTCTCTTGGATAAATACTTAGGAATGGAATCGCTGGGTCAGAGGGTAGATGCGTGTTTAATGTATGTATACGAAACTGTCAACTATTCTCCAAAGTGGGGGACTTACTTGGTTTGGAGATTCTTGATTACAGTGTGTGCCTCATTACCTGCCTGTAGTAACACAGTAGATTGTTTTCCTCTTTGTCTGCTTCGATTGAGTGCAGAAGAAAGGCTGTATCTCTTTATCCCTCCCTATGTCCATACCCTTTGCAATGCCATTTTTGTAGTGCCTTCCATTAAGAGGGGGCGTCTATTTCCCACTCCTTGAATATCAGGTGGATTCATGTCTTTCTTTGACCAGCAAAATGCAGTGCAAATAACCAGCCCATGCCTCACGAGGCCTCAATCATTCCGTGCATACTTTGGAATGCAGCTGTGGCCACAGGCACAAGCGTGGCATAGCCTGCTGGAGGATGAGAGACCACGTGGAGCAGAGCTCTGTTATCTCAGCTGAAGCCGTCCCGGACCACCCTACAGCCAGGCGACCTCCTAAATGTGAGAGAGCCCACTCTACATTGGTAGAACCACCTACTGAACACAGCTGACTACAGAACCATGAGTGAGTTCAACCTTGAAGAGAAGAACCACTTGGCTGATCACAAACAATAAATGCTTATTGTTTTTTAAAAATTGAATCTTAATTTTCCCTTTTTTTCTTCCTTCCTTCCTTCCTTCCTCCCTCCCTCCTTCCCTCCCTTCCTTCCTTCCTTCCTTTCCTCCCTCCCTCTCTCCTTTCCTTCTTTCTTTTTCTTTCTTTCTCTCTCTCTCTCCCTCGTTCCCCCCCTTTCTTTGTTTTTTTGCTGAGGAAGATTAGCTCTGAGCTAATATCTGTGCCAGTCTTCCTCCACTTTATACGCGGGTTGCTGTCACAGTACAGCTGACAAGTGATGTAATTCTGCATCCGGGATCTGACCCATGAACCTGGGCCACCGAAGCAGAGTGTGCTGAACTTAACCACTACACCATGGGGCGAGTTTCGGGGTTGTAGTTTACACAGTCACACCTAGCTGACACTTTTCTATTAGGACAGATCTTCACATTTTCCTCTACTATTTTTTACTACTTGTATAAACGTGGTCAATTTAGTTAACATCTCTGAACCTTAAGATATTTCATCTGTAACATGGGAATAATGCTTACTTTATGAAATTGTTTCGGAGATTAGATTAATAACTGAAATGAAAGAACATAACAGTTCCATAATGTAACAGCTGATAGTAAGTACTCAATAAATTCTTTCTATAGTAATAATAATTATAAGGAATCACCACGTGCTCTTTTTGCCTCAATAGATTTTCTTGTAGCAGAAATTTCTATGATTTTAGTAATAGAAGGGTCTGGACATTCTCAAGGTTTGTCCTTCCAGTTTGGACTATGAGCACATTTTTTTTTTTTTCACCAGACACTTTGTAGTCACATGATATAGTGAAACTATTCATTTTCATTGCTCGAGGAAAATATAATGGCAAATGCTTAATTATAAATTCCCAAGTGCTTTCGTAGCGGATTTGTGTTTTGGGAAATTACAACAGCATTGCCAATACGTTTAAAAGCCAGTGGTACACGAAATACAAGATGCATTTATTTAGTTGACAGACACTATTTTGTGTGTATACCAAATCACAAGATCTTTATGCTAATTTCCTGTCTTTGCAAATCCATCAACTTCCGTCACTGCTGGGGACTATGGCCCAAGGGCTGGGGTCAAGGTCATCAGTGGCCTGTAATACAAGACCCTGCATGCACGAAGCTTTCCTGGGGCTTGCTTAATTCTGTCCCTTCTTATGCCTCTAAATTCATCTACTACCTCTCTCTCACTTACTCATTTTGCTCCGTCCGTGCTAGCCTTCTAGCTGTTTCCCAACCATGCACAACTAGCTCTTCCCTCTTTTGCTGTTCCCTTGCCTTGAAAACTTGTCTCCCAGCTCTTCACACAGCCAGCTCACCTTTCCAATCAGATCGATGCTCAACCAACACCTCTCTAAAGAGGCCTTCTCTGGCCCTCCGTGGAAATCAAACGTGCTTCCACCCATCCCTCTCTTATTTCCTCTCGTTTTGTTACTTGCACACATTTCTCGATATTGTTTCAATGGCTTATTTCTTTATCTTTGTCTTGACTGGTTCCCCTGCTGCACTGGAAGCCTCATAAAGAAGGGCCAGCTCTGTGCGATGCCCGACACACAGTGCTGCTTAGTAAATTTCAATTTAATGAATGAATCTTATTTCACACATGAGAACCCTGAGGTCCAGAGAGGAAGAGGACAGTCAAAGTCACACAGCCTGTCAGGGATTAAATTTAAGTTTCTAAGTCTCCTGGTAATGCTGCTGTTCATACCATCACCCAGCCTCACGCAACTTGAATTAGTAGAGATTCGGTTTGGGTGCAAGAAAACCCACAATTTTAATGATTTAAATGTGGTAGAAAACTATTTTTCTTGTGCACAGAAGCTTGAAGGTAAGCAGTTGCTCTG
Source organism: Equus asinus (assembly GCF_041296235.1). NCBI lineage: Eukaryota > Metazoa > Chordata > Mammalia > Perissodactyla > Equidae > Equus > Equus asinus. Next base: position 42,354,005 of record NC_091804.1, read on the forward strand.
GTTGTCTATGACTGAGTAACGAACTACATGAAAATGTAGTGGCTTAACACAATAATTTATTTCTTTCATGATTCTCAGGGTTGACTGGGTTGGACAGTTTTTCTGCCCCACATCAGCTCGGCTGGGGCTTGTCATGCAGGGGCTGGACGGGGCTGGGATGTTGGGATATCTCGCACAGGACATGACTTACACACTATAGTTCAGTGGGTTGTTTTTTTTTTTTTTCATTTTCTTTTCCAAGAGTCTAGCAACTTTCTTCGTAGGAACACACAGGTTCATAGTGAAATTACTCAGTTTGTCACTGAGTTCACTGAGTAATTTCTGCATCTGATCATGAGATTAGAAGGCTTGCACAGCCAGGAAGATGGTAAATGACGGCGGACACCCCTCCCAGTGGCTGGAGCTCGGACTGGGCGCTTACACAGAGCAGATCTTCACATCTGTGGGGGATCTGGTCTGGGGGACTCCCAGCATGTTGCTGAGTCCCTCTGAGCCTCAGTTAGTCATCATCCCACGCCGGCCTGGGCCAGGGGCTGCCGGGCCGGCCACTCCCACCAGTTTTCCCAGCTGCTCAGGCTCCTGCTCCTCGCTGATCCTTAACACAACCTCACACCCCTGCCGTGGGGGCTTGGCCCTCACAGCGTCCTCTGCAGGGTCTTCTTTTCCCAGACACCCATGAAGTTCATTTTCTCACTTTATTCAGTCTTGGCCCAGATGGCATCTCTTCACACGGGAATTTCCTAACCACTCCTTCTGAAAAAGCACCCCCTCCAAAGTCACTCTATCCCCATTTTCCTGCACTATTTCTCCATAGTAATTTTCTCTGTGATGGTCCAGGATGTATTTGTTTTGTTTTGTTTTTACCAGCTTTACCAAGATACAATTCACATACCATATAATTCACCCACTTAAAGTGCACAATTCAATGGTTTCTGGCATATTCATAGAGTTGTGCAACCCTCACCACAGTCAATTTTGGAACATCTTCATCATCTCAAAAAGAAACCCAGTACCCTTTAGATATCACTCCTTATATCCACTTTCGCACCCCTAAGCAACCACTAATGTACTTTTCGTCTTAGATTTGCCTATTTTGGACACTTCATATAAATAGAATCATATAATATGCGGTCGTTTGTGACTAGTTTCTTACGTCGCATGATGTTTTCAAGCTTCATCCGTGTTGTAGCGTGGATCGATATCTCATTCCTTTTCAGGGCCTACCCCACTGCATGGATACACTACATTTTAAAAATTTATTCCTCAGTTGATGGACGTTTGGGTTGTAGCCTCCTTTTGACTGTCATGAGTAACGCTGCTGTGAACATTCATGTACAAGTTTTTGTGTGGACATATGTTTTCATTTTCCCCTGGGTATATATTTAGCAGTGAAATTTCTGGGTCATATGGTAACTCTATGTTTAATGATTTGAGGATCTGCCAGATTGTCTTCCAAAGCGGCTGCACCATTTTACATTCCCAGCAGCGGTGTATGGGGGTCCCGTTCTCCACATCCTCTCCAGCCAGGATACACATGTTTACCTGTCCATTGTCTCCACCTCTGGAACATAAGTGGCCTGAGGGAAGGGCCTTTGTTGGAGCTGTTCACCCCTTCCTCCTGGAATGTAGTGGGTAATCATATTGGATGAATGATTCCATTCCTCTTCTTTTCCCGGCACCTCGCACAGCCCTCGGCGTAGAGGATGGGCTTGGAGATTGTTGCGCCTTGAAAAGACTGGTGGCTGCAGAGTCAGTTTGAAATGCATCATATGTGCATTTAATTTTTAGGCTGAATTTCAAGTCCCTAGCCCCCTTCCCTCTCATCGCCACATACACAAACACACGTAGTCCATAGGCACGAACAAACCCCACTCTCCCGCTTAATTAATTCTCACAGCTGCAAACAAATCCACGAACTCGCGTCAAGGTCACAGAGACTTTCTATTACAGCACATGGCGAGAAACCTCACAATAAGCAGGGCCCTTTCTGGCACTCCACCATCCGTCACCTACCGCTGGGACGTGGCAGCTGTCTTCAAGACAGGGAGATGCGAATGCCACACCTAGAGGTACACTGGCACAGATAGGTTCCTTGTGCTCATTTCTGTAGTCCAGCTCAGAGGAGCTTCAGACTTGAACGTGCATTCAAAGGATCCCAGAGCCGCCTGTGCCAGGCCACACGTACGCAACAGCATGGAGATTTAGGCTCGACGAATTTTCAAGCGTAACTTGGCTAATGTGATTTCAGGCTAATCCTGACTTTCAAAATTATCTCCCACCCCACATCCTGCCTCAGAAAAGATGCCTCCCTACTGTCATTCCAGAAATGGACTCCAGCAATAGAACAGGGCTTGAGTACTTAATTGGGGGTCATCGTTGAGTCTTTCATTTTTAAATGACACAGCAGCTGCCAGTCACATTGATAAGCTGAAGTGAGCCGGCGAGCATCACACACAGGTACCAACAGACCTTTCCCAGCATTTTCCCAAAGGCAGCAGGCAAGTCGCCACAAGGATGGAAACAATATCCTGAACTCGGAAGGCCCTGTGGCCGTGTACGATGTATTCATTTCTTCCAAAAAGTACTAACTAGCCTGTGCTGGGCACTGCTTAGGGTACAGGAGACATGGGATTGGTGATTGAAATCAAATATCTGCTTCAGGGCGTTCATAGACTAATGGAGAAGTCGGGCAATAACTATCTTGATATATAAGGTCACGTAATGGCAAATGCTGCGACGGGAGAATGCGGCAGACGAAAGCAACAGAGCACGAGAGGAGGAGAGGTTCTTTTGGGTGGCAGGACCAGGGAAGGCCCCTCTGAGGAGATGTCATGGGTGCACAGGCTGGGCGTGATGAGGATGTGTGGGAAGAGCATTGCAGGCAGAGGGAACAGAAAGTGCGAAGGCCGAGAGGAGGAATAAGCTTGATGTGCAAGGAACAGCGAGAAGGCCAGTGACTACCGCAAGGGAACAAAAGGAGGCGGGAGATACAGAGGAGTGAGTTGAAGAGTGCTGGATTGTGTAGGACATCATGAGCCACGAGAAGGATCTTGGGTTTTATTTTAAGTGGGATGGAAGTCATTGGAGGGGTGACTATATATCACTTCCCTTAATCCTTATCCCAGAATATTATCTTACTTAACCCCTATAACAATACTGTGCGGGTGAACATTGTGACCTTAACTGGAACATCAGGAAAGTGAGGCTCAGAGAGAAAAATATAACCTGTCCAGAGTCGCACGAATGATAAAGAGCAGAGTCGGGATTTGATCCAGACAGCGTCACCAACTGCCCTGATTTGCCTGGGACGCGCCCAGTTTTAGCACCAAAAAATCTGCATATTAGGAAACCTCTCAGTCCCAGGCAAACCGGGACGGCTGGTCACTCTAATTCCAGGTTTCTTTGCCTCAAAGCCCATATGCAATAATGATTCCAGAAGCCTGGAATAAAAGAACCAGAATTCTAGGGGCTGCAAGCTTCCTTTCTGAATTCTGTCAAGGAGAACAAAAGCGTTGTATTAACTGTGCCCTCAAAAGAATCTAACCAGGGCCTCAGCAGCTAAGGGAGAGGGGCGGTCCTCACCTACAGCGACCATCTACTGCATCATCCGGACTGGGATGCTTTATGAGTAAAAAGGATGCTGTTAATAATCACTCGGGACCACAGGCACTAACCAGGACAGTCCCGGGCAAGTAGGTTTGGAGGACTACGCAGTCTGTATCTGACTGCAGAATCGGGATTGCATCAGCAAGGCCCTGGCACCTGTGTGCGTTTCCCTTTGGCTGTTAGGCCCTGGGAGCTCTGATCAAAGTGTTTCTCTGATAAGAAACTCGAAGCTCTCTTGGAAGAAAACAGTTGAGGTAAATGAGCCTCCGCTCTGCGTCCGTGCTCCAGTTTTCAAGCTTCCATAGTCACAGGGACAAGATCTCCAATGACCCAGTCACCAGTGACCCCGTGTGATTCTGTTAAAAGCATTGGAGCTTCTCAGGTCAAAAAGAACTTCCGTTAGTAATGTAGAAACAGTAGTGATTATTTGTGAGCAGCAGTTACATGTCAGGCGTGGTTCTGAGTCATTTAAGCATCAGAACATTCCTTAGAGGCAACTGCTGTTAGGCCCATTTTATAGATGAGGACACTCAGGCTCGGAGTAGTTAAGACACTTGTCCAAGGTCACACAGCTTGTAAGAGGCAGACATAAGAATCTGAATCTGGGAATGTCTGACAGCAAATCCTGGTTCTTCATCTGTATAGGCTCTTTCTTGAGTGGAGGTCTTTGATCTGTATCCCCTTGAACCCTTGGGCTATTGATCTCTTCACAGGAATCCTTTAACTCAGGGCCTATGGACCCTCTAAGAGATCCTTGGATAGGATTCAGGATAAATAAATACACACCAACTTGAACTTGATCCTTTTTTCTCATTTTGAATGTAGACAAACTGCAGCAGTGTTAGCAGTACTCGAAACTTTGTTACCAATGGAAACCAGATATTTTCATATCACGTCAGAGTTACAGATAATTTGAAATATCATTTATAGTTATTACTATTTCAAAATTACAGTTATTAGACTTCCCACTGGATCTTGTCACTTAGTATGTTAATAAAAAAGCACATGTATTAACATACATTTGTTTAAAAAATTCTTTAATAACTGCGTTTTAATATAAATGTTTTCCTTTGCAAGCTTATGCATTTTTATACATTTACAAACAATTATGAGAGAACATCACAGGCTTCCCAGACCCCAGCAGGGCCCACGGCACAAAAAAGATTGAGCTCCACAAAGCGCTGGGAAGGAGGCCATCTATTTAATAAAGGATTCATTCTTTGAACACAAAATTTTACATAATTTCTCTAGAGTATCACCCAAATTTACACATGTAAAAGGTAGAGAAAGCCTTAATGGAGATTTCTCATTCACTCACTCATTCATTCCTTAAACAAGAATAATTGGGCACCTACTGTGTACCAGGCCCTGTGAGTGGCACAGGAAAGAGGACGGACCAGAACTCGGCTTTCACAGAGGGGATATCCTAAAGGGTCAAGAACATTAAAACAACAATTATAGATATACTTGGCTGACACAGGTGTGATGGGGCGGTGGTGGGCCACACCGAGAGTTCCCTGAGCAAATACTGCTTGGCTGAGAGCTGAAGGATGGGTAGGCGCTAACGAGGCAGAGAGGGGGTGGGGAAGGCCGGGCTCAGGCCTGGGGAGCTGGAGCTGGCTCCCCCAGGCTTGCGAGAGCCGACGGTTCAATTCTCAGGAATTTTGTGAGCCAGTTCTTAAACACAGCCATTATTAAAAATTATTTTTAAAAAAGCACAGCCTTAATTAAAAATTAAGTTAAATAAACTTACAATTAAATAAATTATATTTTAGAAAAGAAAATAAATACTTCTAGCATTGCTCCAGAAGTCCTAAGAGGTGGGGCTGCTCTGTCCTTACACCACGCAACGTCAGCCGTGCCCACACGATCTTTCTAGCCAACTGTGTCTTCAACGCTACTCATTTCACAGGTGAAAATCATTGGTAGCGTCCCTTTCCAGCAAACCCTCCGGTGTAGAATCCTATAACATCCCAAGGGCTTAATTACTTACTGCTGGTTGGTGGGTTCCCGATTAGGCTACTTCAAATACCAGCTCACCCCGGGATAAAGAGTCAAGTTTATACACACTCCTTGCCCCTTCACACTATTTATCCTCAAGTACTTTTATAACAAACAACCAGAGATAAGCTGATAATGTCTAATGTGGCCGGATTATCCCAAATTTTGTAGAACTTCACTATTTCTTCTGTTCAGCGCCAGATGAAGAATGTGGGCTATATTTGGGGCCACGTCGTCCACATCTTCTGTTCCTCTAACACTAGCATCACACTCAGTGACAGGAGGTATTCCCAGCAGGAGAGCAGGAAGGAATCAGGACTCTGCCGAGAAGACTCCGCCTCACTCCTGGGTTTACTTACACCCATTGATGAGATACCCTGAACCCCAAGCTGCCCGCCTTAGATCCCCTCCTCCTGTCTTTCCCCCGCTGAGCCTGGAGCTCGGGGTCATGTAGTCTGAGCACATTTTGTGCTGAAATTCTAATGCAAACAATTTTCCCATTTGCGTTTTATATGCAAACTGATAGCCACTGAGCCCAGCGCTCTTGGAAGGTGCTGCCTTGGAAAATCACGTCACCTGACTTTGGCATCCTTGAGGCACGGCAGGTGCGCCCTCTGCCCCCGCACAAGCAGCTCCCTCTGCCCCCAATGCCCCTCATCCCGCAGGTCCCAGCTTCGGTGCCCCACCCTCCATGAAGCCATCCAGGGTCATCGTTCCACTGTGGCACTTCTCCTGGCGGTCAAAACACAGATGCCCAAGACAGGCACTATCCACAGAAGGTTAAAAAAATGAACCAAGAGGGCTGGGTGTGAACAACAGGGAACGGTGGGACCCCAGGCAACTGGGGGTCCATGTGGGGTCCCAGGGTGGTGCTCAGGCCTGGCTGGGGACTGCCATGTGGGACTATGGCTCAGTGTAGCCAGAGCTCCTGATTTTTCAAGAGAACTGTAAATCTGGATTTTTGTGACATGTTTTTATCCTTAAATGCTGCAACTGTTCCAGATTGTAAAAACACCCCATGCAGCCCAGATGAGTGAGCACCACAGGCGACCAGATGAAGCCCAAGCTCTGGATGAAACTCTTCTGAGTCTGAAGATCCAAATCTTCATCCTCAAATTCCCAGCACTCAGCACAGAACCTGGTACAAGGAGGCACTTAGAAAATGTTTGCTGAATGACTAAATGGGCGAATGGCTCAATCAAGATATTAAAATTTTTTCCAATCTATACAGGCCATCTTGACCTATCGGTTCTCTTTGGGGTCGATGAACAACGTCAGGCAATTGCCAAGGGACAAAGAAGTTGGGTATTTGTACCACAATAAGCCCAGTGACAAGGCATGGCCCCTCTCATACTGGTCACTGTATTGCTTGCTTAACTCCTACAACTGCTGGAAGAGGTGAGTCCTATTATCAGCTCCATTTTTCAGAGGAGGACACATCTGTAAAGCTTAGAGAGATCAAGTCACCTGCCCAAGGCCACACAGTTGGCAAGTTTCCCATCTCCCTTAGGGCAGAAGCCAAAGTCTGTAAGATGGCCCTATGAGGTCCCTCTCCCCTCTCCATTGCCCTTCCAACCTCACCTCCTCTCACTCTCCTGCTCACTCACCCTACAGCCACCTCACTGGCTTCCTCAGAGACCACAACTGTGCACTGGCCTCAGGGCCTTTGCACCGATCTCTGCAGGGGATGCTCTCCCCTAAAATCTTCACATGGCTCTCTAGCTGCCTCTCACCTCCTTCAAGTCTTTGCACAAATGTCACTTTTCCATTGAGGACTCTCCTGAACACCCCACCTGTTTAATTGCAGCTCTCTGTGACGTCCTAGTTCCTTCTCCTGCTTGCTTTTTCTCCGTAGTCTCTATCGCCTTCTAACATACTACATAATTTGATTATTCATTTTCTGCCTTCATGCTATAAGGTTAAACTCCATGAGGGCAAGAATTTTTTTCCTGTTTCCTTCCCTGGGAAGTCTCTAGTTCTAGAACTGAGCCTGGCACAGAGGAGGCCTCAGTGAGTGTTTGTTGGATGAATGAATGCTGGCATTTGAACCCAGTTAGGCGTGGACCCATGATCTTAAAGTCTGCTTCCATCACTGCTCTCCCCTGGTGGCTGAAGGAGACGCAGCCCAGCCCGCGCTCCGTGCTGCAGCCCGCGCTGGACTGACCCGCAGGCAGTGAGCGCTCCTCACAGAGCTCAGCTCCTGACGGCAGAAAGGCTCCTGGAGTCGAGACTCTAATCTCTGACTTGAATCTCAACCCTCCGTGGCCAAGAAACTAAAGATACAGATCCAAAACTGCTTTACAGGATTTTGAAGTGAAAAAGAGAAACAGCAGAAATGCAACAAAGTGGCTCCTAACGACCCAGGGTCAACTGCCGTCAGACACTAGGAGAAGGCCCCTCGATCAGAAGCATAGGAGACGGTGTGATCCTGGCGCAGCCTGTCTGGGTTCAAATTCTGCCTGTGCCGTTGGCTTTGCGAACCTCTGTGATCTCAGCCTGCTCGTCTGTCAAACGGGCATAATAACGTCACATTTCAACCCATGCAAGAAGCCACCGCAGCACAACATTAGTTTATGAGCCCCTAAGAAAGAAAAAATTGTTACTAATTATATATAGCCCATGGATTGTAAGACTGATATAGATTTTAGAAACGTTACAAGTAGAGTTGCCAGACAAAATACGGGATGTCCAGTTAAATTAAAATTTCAGATAAAAATGAATAATGTTTGGGGCTGGCCCCGTGGCCAAGTGGTTAAGGTCGCGCGCTCTGAAGCAGGCGGCCCAGTGTTTCGTTGGTTCCAATCCTGGGCGCGGACATGGCACTGCTCATCAAACCACGCTGAGGCAGCGTCCCACATGCCACAACTAGAAGGACCCACAACGAAGAATATACAACTATGTACCGTGGGGCTTTGGGGAGAAAAAGGAAAAAATAAAATCTTTAAAAAAAAAGAATAATGTTTTAGGATAATTTTACCACATTGGGGTCATACTACCTGCGACCTATTGATCCTAAAGAATTATTTATTCTTTATGTAAATTTCAAATTTAATTGGAGTCCCCTATTTTATTTGCTAACTCTGGTAACTCTAGTTGTGAGGCCAAAAATGTAGGTCCTAGACTCAGTGAAATACAGTAGCGTATGTCTCATTGGGAGGTACGAGTTGAATGAATTAAGTAGGAAAAGCCTTCAATCTGCAGCTGGTACATAGTAGGCGCTCAGTAAATGTTAGGTGTGGTTCTAAGACTCATATCCACCAGCCTGTGGCTCCCAGGGGGCTCACCCTTCCATCCCCACTGCTTGGAGCACAGCTTCTCACACTGGAGGAACCCAATGCTATTTATTCAATGAACAGAGACCCCTCGTTTTACTCAATGACTAGAATACCCCTCTTTAAAAAGTTCAACGCATGGAGAGTCCCATCTGTGTTTCTACCTCTTTTCTGTACCTGGGGTTGCAATCCTTCGAATGCACCGGGGGACCAGTTTGTTCCAAGTCTTCCCTGAAGTCTGGAAAGAGGATACTTTCAGATAAACCCTGCTGAGCGCCTCTCTCAGTCTGCCTCCACCCTCCGGCAGCCTTCTAGCGTCTACCTTGGAGAGCTCAGGTGTCTGCTGCCAGTTACATTTCCATCCCACTTGTGAAACTGCTGCTTAATTAGCCTAATTGCAGGATTGCTGGCAGCGGCAGCAGGCTGCCCGGGAAGGGGTATTAACCCTGTACTTCCCGCACCCATCACAGGCCCCAGGGGCCGCAGTGGCCATTCTTGCCAAGTTGTTCCCTCGCTGTGGCCAGAACATACTACAGTCAGTCCATTATAAAACAACAATAACAATCATGTAATAATAATAGCAATAGATACTCAAGGCCACAAATTGCAAACAGGACAGAGTGAAAATTGAGACTGAAAAGTTGTCTGAACGCTCATTTCTTGCATTCCAGCTCCCCTCCCTCCAAGCAACAACCACTGACAGTTTCTAACGTACAGGGAAATGTTCTACACACAAACAACTGATACACATATTTATAAAGTCTGTAAGCACACGTGCATATTTATAGCCCCAAATTGGAAGATACAGTCTTTGTTCTGTTGATGTTGTTTTTCTAAATAATAATAAATGATGTAAGTTGAATACTAGGTACAGTCATTCTAAGTGCATTGCATGTTTTATATAGATATAGTCACCCATAAACGTCTGTTCAATTTATTTTGTACAAATGGAATTATGCAATATATACGCGTAGGTGACCTGCTTTCGTCACATCCTGTCTTTAATGTCTACATAGTAGAGCCGACTCATTCCGTTTTATAAGGCTGCACGCTATTCGATAGGAAGGACGTATCATAACTTACTTAACGAGTCTCCTCTTGGAAAGTATTTAGGTTGCTTCCAGATTTGTGCCATAAAAAAATAAACAGCAAGGAAGAAGCAAATGAAACATGGAAACATCCTTGAGCCGGTGGGGGTGGGGGTGGGTGTTGTAGCTTCAAAGTAGTTGTTTCTGGCCCAGGCGCCAATCAATCAGAAGGAAACAGGCAGTGGTGGGGTGCGGGGTCCTGGGGGGGGTCCCCCGCAGAGCCTCTGTTAACCTTTTAGTTGCTGGATCCCGGGAAGCCAGATGGTTCCAAGGAGACGCCAAGGCGGCCTGGGTGGCCCAGAAACATTGACCAGCTTGGGAAAGCAGCTGTTGACCGACTGGTATGCAAATCTTCCTATATTTTAACCACCAGTGTGGTCCTCCTGGCCATCCTTGTTGGATGTTGTCCCTGTTTGAGTATGTCCACAGATTTCTAACCCTGGAACTCCTGGGTCAAGTGGCATGAATTCTTCTCATTTCAATTAGCCTATTATCAAACTTTTCCTTGGAGTCTGTTTTTGTGGGGAATGAAAAATAATAATAGATGACATTTTGAGAGCTGAGCTCCGGCTCAGTGCTTTACGCGTCTCATAGCCTGCAGTCCCCCCAAGGACGCTGTGGGGCTGGCACTTTTATCACCCTCGATGCACAGATGGGGAAACCGAGACCCACAGGCTGCCTGCAAGTCAGAGGCAGTGCTGCGATTCAGACCCTTTTCCATGGGGCCCTGCGGCTGCTACTGTGCGGACTTTTCAAGTCCTAATGAGACGTGAGGAGAATGGGAGGGACGCCCACCGTCCCCACACACAGGGTCGTGAGTGCACACACGTGCTCATCCAAAAGCACACTCAGACGCAGATGGAGACAAGAAGCTGTGAGGAAGCCTGAGATGATAAAAAGACAACAGAAGGAGCTAAACGTCGGGTCCCTTTCAACAGCAATTTGTGGTGTAACAAAGGGCACTTCTGACAACTGGCTACATGGACTCGACCTTTCGGAACCTCAGGTTCCTCATCAGTAAACAGGAGCAATAGTCCAATCTGGCAGAGCCGCTGAGCGGAACTGAGTGAACCCACATGGAGCGCCTGTGGCCTGGCAGGACGACTCGCGGTGCTGTTAGGTCTGTGTGTAATTCCAGGGAGCCCTTTAAACTTTCGAGAACATAACTCTATAAGACCATACCCAAGGGGGAAGATTGTCCTTTACCGGCTATCATTCCCCTCAGCAATGTCCTGTGTCTGCTCTCGATCACACTGAAAACAGTCTCCCCAAATTTTCCCAATTCTAGAGATAATTCTTGTTTACCATAAAAAAAATCAGAAAGTATGATTACATTTTTAAAAGACAAAAACAAAAATCCACTGCAATGCAATCTACTGTTAAGATTTGGCATTGGTGTTGACATTTATATGCTTTATATGCTTTAAATTTATATGTTTTATATGCTTTAAAACAACCCCAAATATTCCATCCTAATACATACACTGTTTGATCTGGTTCTGCCTCTCTTAGTCTGTTCTCCACACTGCAGCCCACGTGGCCTTTCTGGGAAACAATGGAGACCACTTCACGTCTTGGATGAAAGCCTCTCAGGGGTCCTCACTGCCCTCGCTGTCTACACTCCTTCACTGACCTACCAAGTGCGCATGTTCTGGATGGTCTCTTTTCCCACTGTCCTCTCTCTATCCGCTGTCTCCCACACTTGATGTCTGCTCGTCAGGTCTTTGAATAGCCTAGCCCACTTCCCTTGTTGAACCTCTGCGATGCGGTGGGAATCCAGTTTCACTTCCTCTGAGAATCCTCCCCAGCTCCCTTCCTGGGGTTCCATCTCCACTCTCCTACCCTCTATAGTCACTCTGATCACATTGCACTGTTTTGCCTGGTTATCTGTCCCCACCGCGGACTGTGAACCACACGAAGTCAACCAGCCATGTTTTGTGGACAATCCACATCCCCAGTGTCTAGTATGAATGCCTGGCACTGCTGTGTTCAATATGCACTTACTGAAGTCTTACAATATGATTTACTGAAGTCATGAGCAAAACTGTGTGGCTTTCACTTGCTATAGCACCTAAGGGGAGCATACGTGTGTCTTCATACTCCACGAAAAGGGTTGGGGTGGAGGAGTAAAGGATTGAACTGGGAACGTGTTTGTTCATTGGCTTCTCTTAGATCGGCGGCTTTATATACTCTCAAAGAGTCACGCAAATGCCCAAATTACCGTTACTTGCTCTCAGCATCATGAGTGCTGGCTCCACCGCTGGAGTTCATGCCAAAAAAGATCTAGGAAAACAGGAATAATTTTACTGATTAACAGTGTGCTTGGCTTCACCATATGGTCCCCAGATCCTACACGTGTTCACCCTGTTTCTGGTGCACAGAAACCAAAGTTTCAATCACATTGCTCTGCAGATTTCTTCTGAATTTCTCATCACTACTTTTGTTTTAAAAGGTGTGCAAACAGGTGTCTTGTTTTATTTTTCAAATATTTGATGTGCTGTGTGATACTGAAATTGGTACCAAGGGACTCAGTAGGCAGAGGACAGCAAGAAAGCTTTGTGGAAGCGAAGGGCTCAGGCACGCATGTGTGAGAGTGTGTGAGCGAGAAGAAGCAAAGACATCTGAAGTGGTTGAGCGGATGTGTGTTCATCCACAAAAGAAGGGACAAAGATCCAAGGACAATCCTGGCTTGGGAGGATCCTCAGCATCTTCTATGGGCGTCGATGGTGTTTCCATCTTTGAGTGTGTGAATGAGCAAATGAGTTTGGTAGTAAAACCTACTCCAGAGGGACTGAAGGGGGTAAAGCAGAAGCAGCCGTGAGAACTGAACTCTGGAAAAAAATTCCTACTGTTCTCACTACCCAGAGATGACTGCTGATAATAGGGTGGTGCGTTTTCTTTAGAACTGTTCTTTCTGTGTGTGAATGGCATTATGTTGTACACACCATTTCCCCCACCTTTTAGTCAAATGCATTTTGAACATATTTTCATGCCATTAAATATACTTCTACTACTTCTGTTCTTAGGGTTATCTATTATTCTATTTTATGATGGGACTATAATGTATTATTCCTCCAATGTGAAATATGTAGGTTGTTTTCCATCTGTCACTATTTATTGCAGTTCTTTTTGGCATTTAAAAACATCTATTTACTAAACAAAATAGGGTTTGGGAAAACCTTTGTGAAAATTGAAGTTTTTTATTTTTTGACATTTTCATTGTCGTTGTTGGCTCATTGGAGTGTGTTGCTCTCTTGGCCCTGACCCCATGGGAAGCACTTTGAGGACAAAGACAGTTCCTGCTTTCTGCCTTGAGGTCTCCCCCCACAAACAACACTGAGCATATGGTGGACACTCCATGGGAAAGATCAGAGGGGAAGCGGTCAGCGGCGGGTAGCGGCCGATTGCCACAGCTCCGTGAACACATTGATCACACTCTGTAGTCGTTTTAAGAAGTAGATATTGAGATGACTATCTGTTTATTATTTTAACTTTTTATTATGCATAAATACATTTGGAAATACATATATGTCATCAGTGTAGAGCTTAATGGATTTTCACAGACTCAACAAGCCTGGGTAACCAACGATCAGATATAGACGTAGACTATTCTAGCACCTTGGAAACTCCTCTGTATTCCGTTATAGTTCATGTATAAGTTTCTATTTGGTTTTGTTTTATTTTGTGGTCATTGTAGGGGCTGTTTCTTTCTTTCTTTCTTTTTCAGATTCAGCCTTAGCAAATGGAATCTCGCCCACAGCCTTGGGACAGTAAGCCCTGCTAGTTGTCGGTTACTGGTAAAAGGAGCTCTGGGCAGATAAGGAGGGCTGTTGAAGCAGATGCAAGAAGACAAAATTCTAACAACAACAAGAAATTAAAACATTTAGAATTGCTGATGCGATGCAGTTGGAGGCTAAGAACATTTACAAGAACGTCACCCTTCTGACTTCTCTTAGTACAGACCTCCGTGGGAGAAAATTTATACTTGGTATTATCTTGTTCTGTATTTAGTAATCAATCATGCATTCATTTCGTCTTCGTTCTTCGTTCATTCCAGTCAACAAACGTTTTGATCGATTACCTGCTGCAAGTCTTAGACTATAGAGGGTGCTGGTGGGGAGACAGCAGGAATCAAAACCAGTAAAGCCCCTGCTCTCGGGGACGGACAGACAAATGAATGAGAAAAGCATATTGCATGTCAAATGAGCGCGGTGCCACCTAAAGCAAGGAGGTGGGCTGAGGGGACAGGGAATGCCAGTGGGGGGTGTGGGGCGGGGGAGGTCCTATTTTCTACAGGCAGGGGGAGGAGGCTTCTGTACAAGGGAAATCTTCAGAAGATAGCCTGTAGCCACACACGGGAAGAGCAACCTGGGAAGAGGCCCCAGCAAGAGCAAGGGCCCTGGGGCTACAGCCTTCAGGGCGTGTTCAAGGAATGAGAATGAGACCCAAAGGGTTCGAGCCAGAGGACCACGAGGAGGAGCCTGGAGGTGAGGTTGCACAGGTGGCTGTGGGTGTGTGTGGCGGGGTGGGTGGAGAGGCAGCTCACGGAGGGCCTTGTAGCTTGTTGTAGGGATTTTGCATTTACTCTAAGGGAAATAGGGAGCCATGTGAGCGTTGAGAGCACAAGATTTAAGTGACCTGGCTTAAAGTACAAAGATTGCTCTGATTGCTATTGAGACATTTATGGGTGTAAGAACGGAATCAGAGAAACCAGTTTGGAGGCTGGTACAACAGTCCAGGCAAGGGGAGATGCCTTTGTTATTTATTGCTGTTTAACAGACCACCCTAAAACTTGTAGCTTAAAACATCAATGGTTTATCATTTCTCATGGTTCTGGGGGTTGCATGGGCAGTTCCTCTGCTTCACAGGTTTAGGACCGGGTCATACTTTCCTCCGTCTTTGCATGCCGTGAGATTTTTTTTTTTTTTTTACCAGACATGCATTTTTCCTCTTTGGATGCAGGATGTTTTTACGTTTCTACGAATATTCTCAGGCTTTGTTCTGGGATGCAGTTGAGCTACCCAGAAACAGTTGATCCTTTCAGGTCTTGCTTTTAAGATTTGTTGGGTGGGATCAGAGCAGTATTTAGCATCTAGGGCTAATTATTCCCCACTGCTGAGGAAAGACCTTTCTGCGTGCTCTGCCCAGTGCCCCAGGAATTGTGAGGTTGTCCACCTGGCTGTGTGAGCTCCAATGCTCTTCCCTCTAATCCAGCGACGATTCCTTCTGCAGCCCTGAGAAGTTTCTTCTGGCGTGTGTGCTGATCAGTACTCAGCTGAAGACCTCAAGCGGGCCTTTTGCAGATCTCTGGAGCTTTCTCTCTCTGCAATACTTTCTCTCTGGTACCTTGTTGGCTGAACTCCAGCTGCTTCAGTCTCCTGGCCTTTCAGCTCCATCTCTTCAACTTAAGAGAGTCCATCCTGCTCCTCCTGGGTTCTTCCTCCCCACACATATTGAGTTTGAGATGCCTCTTAACCCTCTCAGTGGAGATTCCTTGAAATGTTGTCTGGAAGGGGTCCCTTATAATACCTCAGACTTCTAATGTTCTAGATGAGTCAAAGACTCAGATGGGTCTCCTGTGAAACGTAATGTTGCCTCTCAAGGGACTGCCTTGACTTTGGGATCTGACATTGGGATCAAGTTGGCATCTGTGACTCCTTAACTTATTTCAAGTACGAGGTCTTTTATTTGCTCCACGAGCCTCAAAACCTTAGCTTTGTCTCTTCCCTGTTCAGCTACCGGAAAACAATAAATTGATGATTCTGGTAATCTTCTCTTTTAAAAATACATGGAAGAGATTTTACTCTGGATGAATGGGCTCCAGGGCTATTTGCTCCTAATAGGAGAGCTAGAGTACTGGCATTGGTGAATGATATGCTTTTAAAAATAATAGTTAGAAAGAATCTAAGGTATTCTTGTAATAATATCACTCTCACTCTCTAGCTTCTGTATTAGCCAAGACTCTTGCTGGCAAATCATAGAAGTTCAACTCAAACTAGCTTAAGCAAAACTCCTAAAATAAACTCCCCCCACAAAAATGGAATACATAGACTCATTTAGCTCAAAAGCTTAAGCTGTAGGGAGGCAGGGCCTGCTTCAAACAAAGTCTGCAGATCTCTCTCTTGCCCTCTCTTTTTCTCTCTCCCTCTTAGTCTGCTTGCCTCTCCCTGTCTTCAATCTCAGCCTGGCAGGACCAAGTTTTTGTTGGCCTTAAGGTCTTCATCTCAGAGAGAAATAGAAAATATTTTCTCCAATATTTCTGGCAAAAGTCC
Organism: Equus asinus; assembly: GCF_041296235.1. Lineage (NCBI taxonomy): Eukaryota > Metazoa > Chordata > Mammalia > Perissodactyla > Equidae > Equus > Equus asinus. The sequence goes on from NC_091804.1 coordinate 42,370,244, forward strand.
TGTGGGCAGGGGGATCCCACCTGGCCAGACTTGGGTCCCATGCCCATCCTTGGTGTGGGGTCAGGCCCACAAGGCCATGTGACTTGAGCAGGACTTCTATGGAGCAGGATTTCTCATCTTCCGCAGCACTGATATTCTGGGCTGTATAATTCTTTGTTGTGGGTGCTGTTCTGTGCATTGTAAGATGTCTAGCAGGATCCCTGGCCTCTACCCATTAGATGCTACCCATTGTGACAATCAAAAATATCTCCAGATGGTGCCAAATGTCCCCCGGCAGGCAAAATCACCCTCATTGAAAACCACTTTTATGGAGCAAGAGTAGTTTTCTACGGGAAGAGATGCTGGGTGGGCAAATAGGCCTCCCACCCTTTCCAATGTGTTCTCTGAGCAGAACAGAAGGAGGTGGGCCTGCAGCTAGAATGCGTTACTGTTCCATGAACCCTCACAGTGGTTACAATTCAGGGCAGTGCTTTAATTCTCATAAAGTAATTTTGTGACTGGGTTCATAAAAATTGGGGGATACCTGTGAAAATGTGAGATATACATGAATGTCATAGCAGAACCAGAAGAGATGAAAACCCTCTGGTGTCGTGATGAGAACTGTAAACCAAGACTGAAAGACCAAGGTCTATTTTGGCTCAACCTTGTACTTGTAGGAGTACAATCTTTCTTAAATTACTTAATCTCGTTAATCTTTGGCTTCCTCTAATACAAAAGGTGATTAATGATATCAGACCAACCAATTAATAATATACGCGAAAGTCCTGAGTCAGCTGTAAATGTCAGATTGGAGGTATCGCTTAAATGTACTCTTCAATTAATTGAATACGGAAGCTGCTTGGGTGACTTCTGATTTTTAGAATAGTCCTCTCAGATGTTGTCTCTGGGTTATTTATTCTGTAACTGTTGAGCATCATATTATTTTAATTTTTATTCTCTCTCTTCACTCCTCCCTTCTTCCCTCCCTTCCTTTCTTCCTTCTTTCCTTCCCCCTTCCCTCTCTCCTCCCATTTCTCTCTCTTTTTTTTTTTTTGATTTGTTGGTTAATGCAGAGATGTCAATGTTATGAGAAAGAAGATAGTTATTTTTAATTTTCTAGTATATTCCCAGAGGCAAAAGAATTACTCACCTGGTTAATTACCAATCTCTTCTGTTCCTGCAGTTAAAAAAAAAGATCAGAAAGAAAAACATTTCCAGTTCATTGAGCTAACTGGTGGGTGAGAGTCCTAGAAATGACACTATCCTTACGAAGGCAGCTATTATGTCCCAACAACGCACGGTAGGTATGTTCTCAGCTTTCTGGCTCTGTTCCACCTTGGTAATAACCCAACCTGTTAATTCAGTGGGATTTAAGCTTCTGGCCTTTGTCTGAACAAATCAGAAATTGCCAGAAAACGTTTGGACACATTGTGGAGCCCAGTTGTAGTCATATCCCAGAGACAAACAAATGAGCTAATCCCATGTCAGATGCAGGGGCTAAATGATTCATCTCTTAAAAGAGACTTATAGTCAGTGTTTATTTCCCAAGCCAAAGAGAGAAAATTTGCTTCTTGATCTAAACCAGTTGTAGGAAAATTTCAGAGCGTCACCTTTTGGAGCGAACATTGTTTGACTTTTGGATTAGATTCATGATTCATTATGCAAGACCCTCTTTAGAGTTTTTGATTCATAATGCTGTGTTTGTTCCTTTTCTGTTTGTAGAAACAGGCTTTTCCTGGGTGACGTCTCTTGGTGTGATCACTATCAGTGGATCGTTTTTCATATTCGTGTTTCAAGACTAAGAATTACTGAAATGAACACATACATTTCTCAACCAGTAAAATAGCTCCTAAAAGATATTTTCTTCTCAGTGGGAAGCTTTGGACACTTCTGGAAAAATTCAGCATTCTTTAAGTCAGAGACCACACTAATACGCATCACAATTTACATGCGAATAGTACAAACTACAGGAAATCATGGAGAGAGAGGGGAAAATTTTATTATGTGCTTGGCGAGGAGGCTCTGAATGTTTATAGTCTGGGAAGGCATACTGCACTAGTCTTTCTGTTGTTGTTAGGGAGCGCCCACGCTCCCGTCCCACCCCCACACACCCATCTGCAGCCTTGGCTGTGGAGTCAAAATAGCACTCTTTCTACACTTAACAGGACTAGGGGAAATGCTTTTTCCCTTGGCATATTTCTACAGCTGGAAATTAAGGAAGCAAGGAGCCTGATTAACCACTTTCTAGCTGAGTACATTAATACTCTCCTCTTTGCATCTTCCAGCAGTTTCTGTTTTGTTTTGTCATAAGGATCTATTTCCTTTCTAATGAAATTTTATATGACTTTCTTGTTTGATTGTTTGTTTCTGGGCCCTTGGGGGTTTCCTTTGCCGATACTGTTATTTCCACTGTCTTGCTGATCTTCTATCTGCGGACTTGTGCAGACACATGAATCGTGGGTGAGTTAGAGCTGAGGTAGATGGGAGCGTGCTGTCCAGGGGAAGGAAGGAGTCACTTCTTTTCCAAATATGTCCTCAAACACAAATAGCTGTCCACACATGGTGTGTAGAATTGGTTATTCCAACTGCTTCTAAGTTTTGAAGTGCCAACAAACAGAAATAAGAACCCAAATCATTCTTCTTGTTCAAGGATATCTGAGAACTCTGGCCACAACCTCATTTTTAAAAGCATACCATATTAGTGACTAGAACAAAATTCTTTCCCAGGGCCCCCTTGGATAATGCCTCCCTGAATAATGTCTCATACGCATGAGTCAGTCTCAGGGCCTGACCATTAAGCCACTGGCCACACTTCTATTTTTAAGAATCACTAGGAAAAACTGGTAATAATTCTAGAAAATAAAGGAAATACTCTTTGTTCTTTCTTTTCTTCTTCTTCTTTTTTGTTTCTTCCTTTTCTTTTGGGGGTTGGGAAGAGACAGAGTCTTTGATTCATGTACAGCCAAGATCTAGGAATAAAACAAATACAGTAGAGCTCTTTCGTAAGTGGCAGGCACCGTCCTAATTCCCACAGTCTAGGGATCTGGTCTACATCAAGGTTTTAGTGTGTGGAGTTCGGTGTCACGACACAATATGATCTGTGGTATGCCTAGGGTTCCCTAAATGCGAAAGCAGAAACACTGAAGTGATTTATTTTATTGGATTTGAATCCACTAAATACAGCCCTTGGGTCATGTACAAAATCTCATTGTTCTAATATCAGACAAACGTTTCGTCCATTGTCAGGTTTAATTAAAATGCAATGAACCCAGGGCGACTGTCTATGATGGAATCCATCAACTAATAAACAGCTCTCTGATTGTGCACACCTGACATTTCAAGGGCTTCCTCATGATCAAAGTTCAACCACATTTTAGAGTTTCAACAGTTCTACCACTCCGATTTTTGTTTACTTTCATTTCCCCTGGGCAGAGCTCTCTAATCTGGGCTTCAGTTTTTATGCTATACTTTTGAGAAGTGCTCAAATTACCCTATTCCAATAATAGCAATACTCTTAATATGGGAGATTTTTAGAAGTGTCTCTTTAAGGCCACTTTAAACAGAATTTCCACTACTGTGCGTTTACTCTGTAGATACAGGAAACACGATTCTTGTTTGGAATTGACCTAGACCCTTGAGGGACCTGAAGCTCTGGTGGTTTGTTCCCGCCCTCCCCGCCCCACCCCCAACAGACATGGGTTTTGTTTTGTCAGAATTAAACAAAAATGGATGATGCGGTTGCAAATAGCCACAGGGAAGAGAACATCTATTTGTAAGATCTTTGTTCCTTGTGCCTAAGTAAGATTGTTCTCTGCTCATTTGCTGACTGTTTATAAGAGAAAATCATTATTCCTGGCTCTGAAGTCTAGAAGTCTATCACAGAAGGAGGCACAAAATATTTCAAGTGATTTTATTCCCGTAGTTTCCCTATGAGAATTCACTCAATATCTTGGCTGCTAATGCAATGAAAGAGCAGGCTCTAAGCAGTTTTTCTGGAAATCAAGATTTATCTACTTCTTTGGATAATCAAATATTACTTCCTCAGAAAACAACTTATATGAAACACCGCCTGAGCCCCCACTTCCTGTCTCTCTCCATTTTCTTGCCCTGCTTCGTTTTTCTTCAAAGCATTCACCAGCACGAGGTATTACATTGATACATGTACTTATTTACCAGCGTATAACCCTCTAGAACGGCACTACCCAATAGAAATACAAGGCAAGCCACACATGAAATTTAAAATTTTCTAGGAACCACATTAAAAAGGTAAAAAGAAACAGGTGAAATGAATTATAATAGTATGTTTTATTAACCTCAGTATGCCCAGTCGATGCTTGAGCTGCCAAATCAGCCATGGTTGATAGTTTAGAAAAGGTCACACATCCCTTGATATTCTGGCCCACCTCCTTTACTTTCTTCCTTACCTTAAGTCCAGTAAACAAACAATGCATTTGGCACCTTCTTTGTGCCAGATAGCGTTGAAGTAGCTACTCGGGGTACATGTCAGGGCAGCACAGACACTGGCCCTGCCTTTAGAGAACTTTCAGCCCAGTGGGAGAGAAAGACAAGCACATGGTAATTACAATGATGCCACAGGAAAACGTGGTGGCAAAGGCACAGGATCTGGAGACGGACAGAGGGTTCAAATCCCAGGGCTGCCACTTACTAGCTATATGCGCTTGAGCTGGTCACAATACATCTCTGTGCCTTAGTTTTCTCATCTGTAAAATGGGGATAATAACAGTATGTACCACATGGTGTTGTGAGGATTAAATTACATATCTTCACTGCACCTTGACGCCCCATGTAAAGGGGTGGCCTTGGAGCATCGCCATCTGTGGTTAAGAGACATATATATCCAATATATTAGACATATCGGAAGAACGTCTGGCATTGGCATATAGTAAGTTCCATTTAAGTGTTGGCTATTATTATTATTATTACTATTATTGTTGTTATTATAAGAAGATGGCCCTTTTGGAGAATTCAGGGGGCACACCAGCCCAGACATTGAAGGGTCAGGTGACATTTCCTAGGGGGAGCACCATCTCCAGGAAACCTGTTAATGAGTCTGAGTTGGCCAGATGAAGAATTTAAGAAGCAGGGAGAGGCATGTGTAAAGACCTAGAAGCGAGCGCTTTGAGGAACTGAAGTAAGTTGAGGCTGGCTAAAGCCCAAGTCCAAAGTCCCCTGGGGACCAGGTAGAACATATTAGAGTGAATTACATGAAATTGTTGATATTTGACTATTTTCAAACTATAACAATGGCAATTACCTAAGTTTAGCCTAATATTATGGCTAAAGTGTGCTGCGTGTAAAAAACAAAAACATAAACCAAAACAGCAGCAAGCTCCTTGATAAGTGACATGGCACAGAAGACCGGGTCTCCCTTGACCACCTGCTGCCACGGGGCTGGTAGGACTTGTGGAGAAGAGAGGACCCAGGCAAAGGGGTGGCCTGCAGGCATTGGTGGCTGCCATGGCCCCGTGGGATTCCACAGACTCGCTGACGCCCATTTTTAAAGAAAAGTCCCCAGAGTGAACCTTTACACGTAGTCTTTTGGTCTTAAAATGTTAGCTCAATCTTTTGGGAGGGGGCACAGTAAGGACCAAAGCATTTGTGGACCGAATGTGGCTCCTTAACCAGCAGCTGCTAATCTTCAGCGCAGAGTTTAGTCGGGGTGGGCAGGAATGAGGCTGGACTTCTGAGTCCAAGATTTCTTTTTAGGAGTGCCTTATTGAATGTTCTTTTCAATTTCTCTTGCCCTGCCTGCTGCCGTCATCATTCCAAGTCATTTCCTTCAAAAGCCCTCTGGGGGCTTCCCATCACACTTGGGATCACATTTAAACTCTACAGCACAGTTTCTAAGACTCCACCTGATCCGCCCCAGCCACCTCCCTCCCGCCCCCAGTCTGCCTCTGCCATTGGTTCTCCAACTATACTTCATTTTTGCCTCAGGGCCTTTGCACTGGTGATTCTTGAAATCCTTCTCTCTTAGATCATCACAAGGCTGGCTCCTTCTCATTCAGGTCTCAGCTCAAATGTCATCTCCTCAGAGAGGCTGTGTTGGAGGTCTCCAAAGCCGCTCCAAGATTCGAGGACTTGCTAGGAGCGCTCCCAGGACTCAGCATATGGTTGGGTTCATGGCTACGATTTATTATAGTGAAAGGATACAAGGATACAAGGACAAATCAGCAAAGGAAAAAGTTGCGTGGGGTGAAGTCTAGGAGAGACCAGGCACGAGCTTCCAAGAGTCTTCTCCCAGGGGAGGCACACAGATCATGCCTAATTCCACCAACACACATGTGACAACACGTGTGAAGTGTTATCTACCAAGGAAGCTTATTAGAGACCCAGTGCCCAGGGTTTCTGTGGGAGGCTGGTTAAGTAGGCACCCTCTGCCTACCACGTACCCAAATCCCAAACTCCCGGAAGGAAACCAGGTGGTCAGCACGAGCCCTGTGTAGGCACAGCAAGCCATTCTCATCAGGGAACGGTGGGAATCCTCCTGAAGTCCAAGTTCCCAGACAGCAGCCAAGGGCCAATTTGCACGCAGGCCTTTCTAAGGACAGCAGTCTTGGCTGCCACACGAGCTCTGTTCTGCCCAGAGGTCCGTCCTATGCATGCCACCCACTTGTTCTCCCCTTGATCATTCCCTGGTTTATAATCATGCTGCATTTTCTCCCCAGTCCTTATGACAATCCGACCTTATCCCATTTCTTTCTTTACTCACTTGTGGACTGTCTCCATGTAAATAAAGATGTGAACTTCTCAAGAGAGGGAACGGTGGCTGATGATTTCTGCTGGAACCCCACTGTCTACAGCAGTGCCTCAGGCAGTCAGCGGATATTTATTAAATGAATGAATGAGCCATTTCACCTGTCCTCTTGCTCAAGGGCAATGCTTGCTCCCCGATCCTGTTTGTCCTGTGTTCCTCTTTCAGGTTTTTCACTTTGGCCTGTAGGTACAGGCTTCAGGGTTTTGGTCAACACGGTGCCCAGCTGAGAGGCAGCTTTTGTGACTGAGAACAGCTCGATTTTATCCCCTCCCTGGTCAGGCTTCATCATCCCAGACTTAAGTGTTTTTGGTTTATTTCTTAGCAGCATCCTAGCATCCCCCTGCCCCTCAGCCTCCCTTTCCTCCCTCAGCCCTTTGATCAATGGCGTTATCCTGCTGTGGCTGGTCCCCAACTCCATGATGGGGTGTGGCGACCGGAGAGAACATCCAGGGGCACACTGGTCTCAGCTGTCCAAGTGCAGTATGATCCTTCCCCTCTTCTTACCAACACGACAACCGGCAAGTCAACGACTTCCTGCTAGAGCCCAAAGATGGAGAGCAAGAAATGTTCTTTTCTCTTTTAAAGTCTCCGTCCCTCAGACCCACCCCTACCTATTCTCTGCCCCCCTCCCCCCGCCTCACCAAATCTGGAAGCTTACATCAGTTGACAATAATAATTAAGCAATAATTATATAATGATAGCAACATCACCTAGGAGCTTATTATGCGTGAGAGATTTGTACTAAGGGTTTCACACATGTGATCTTATGAGGTCCTTACATCATAGGTGCTATCTCACCGCCCCCCCCAGCCCCCATTCTATTGATGGGGAAACTGAGGCTACCTGAAGGACACAGAGCTGGTAAGCGGGGGACCTGGGATTTGAGTCGAGGTCTGCCTGACTTAAGAGGCTCTACCTTTGACTAGTATGCTGTACTGTCTACACACAGACACACACACATTTTATAAGCACTGAAGCAGTAAAAAGCAGAACTTTGATCCTTACTCTAGCTTACATTTCATGGCAAACTTTTCCAGAGAGATTCCTCCTAACTTCTAAGAAACTCCTTCCTTCCTCCTTTTCTTTCCATTCTTCTCCTTTCCTCTCACATCTCTCCCTCCCCTCCTCTCCCTTCCCTTCCCCCCCATACCTCCTATTTTTTTCCCCTCCCTCCCTCCCTTCCTTCCTTTCTTTTTTCCTTTCCTTCATCCTTCATTCACCTTTTTTTTCACTCTTTTGTGAAACTCTCTGAGCCAGGCCTTGTGTCGGGCACAGGGAGACAGGTGTGAACAGACAAACACCTGTGGTTTTCCTCTTCGAAACCTCCCTTTAGGATGCTGCAGGCATAGAAGCCAACAGGTAAGTAAATGGCAAGCCGCAATCATTTTGCAAAAGGTCCCAGAAGGTGGGGGAGCTGCTGAGGTTAGGACTGCGGGGCGCCCCCACTGTGCAACCGAGGGTAAAGCCGGGAGCCAGGGGCAGCCACGCGGGAAGGAGAAATACCTCTTTCTAGCTAAAGGCCCCAGACAGCACAGCTGCCTCCTGGGTCCTGAGCCCAGTTTCTTTCTCATTCTGAGAGGGATGGTGGTTTCCCAGGCTGTGCGCTAAGTGGGCTGTGGGGCTGTGTTTTTTACTTCTTTTAGTGGGTGTCCCAGAATTTGCAATATACATTTATAGACATATACGTTTACATATGTATATACAGATTTATAGTGGATCCAAGTCCACTTTAACATAACACTATACAGCTTCACAGGTAGTGTGAGCATCCTAAAAATAACAAAATAAAATAATCCTAATTCCTCCCTCATATCGCCTGTATCATTGCTGTCGTTCATTTCACTTATACGTAAGCATTTACATATACGTAAGTATACGTAATTGAATACATCGTTGCTATTATTATTCTGAACAAACTGTTATCTGTTAGATCAGGTAAGAATAAGAAAAATAAAAATTTTTATTTTATCTTCACTTATTCCTTTTCTGATGTTTTTCCTTTCTTTATGTAGATCAGAGTTTCTGACATATTATTTTCCTTTTCTCTAAAGAATTTCTTTTAAAAACATTTCTTGCAAGGCAAGTCTACTGGCAAGAAATCCCCTCAATTATTGTTTGTCAGAAATTATTTGTCCTTCACTTTTGAAGGATAATTTCTCATGGTACAGAATTCTAGGTTGGTGTTTTTTATTCTCTCAGTACTTTATGTATTTTACTCCACTCTCTTCTTGCTTGCATGGCTTCTAAAAGTCAGATGTCATTCTTATCTTTGCTTCTCCAAAGGTAAGGTGATTTTTCCTCTGACTTCTTTTAGGATTTTTTCTTTATATTTGATTTTCTGCAATTTAAATGTGATATGCCTGATGGCGGGTTTCTTTTGTTTTTGTTTTTGTGTTTTCATTTATCCTGCTTGATGTCTCTGAGCTTCCTGGATCTGTGGTTTAGTGTCTGACATTAATTTGGGGGAAATTATCAGTCATGATTGCTTCAAATATTTCTTCTGTTGCTGTCTCTCTTTCTTCTCCTTCTGGTATTCCCATAACACGTATGTTATACTTTTTGTAGTTGTCCTGCAGTCCTTGGATAGTCTGTTCTGTTTTTTTTCAGTCTTCGTTCTCTCTGGTTTATGAGGATTCTGTTGATATATCCTCTAGCTCGGAGATTCTTTCCTCATCTATAGCCAGTCTACAAGCCAATCAAAGGCATTCTTCATTCCTGTTACAGTGTTTTGTCTCTAGAATTTCTTTGTGGTTCTTTCTTAGAATTTCCATTTCTCTGCTGACATTGCCCATCTGTTCTTCCATGCTGTCTACTCTACCCATTAGAGCCCTTAGCATATTAATCATAGTTGTTTTAAATCCCAGTCTGCTAATTCCAACATCCCTGCCATGTCTGACTCTGGTTCTGATGCTTGCTCTGTCTCTTTGAACTGTGTTTTTTGCTTTTTAGTACGCCTTGTAATTTTTTACCAATAGCCTGACATGATGTACTGGGTGAAAGGCACTGCTGTACACAGGGCTGTAGTAATGTGGTGAGGTGGGAGGGGCAGGGGTGGGCTCCACAGTCCTGTGATTAACTCTCAGGCTCTTAGTGAGCCTGTGCCTTTGGACTGTGACCTTCACAAGTGTTTTTCAGTTCATCTCCCTTGCCCCCTCTGGGGGGACAGGACGGCTAGAGTGGGCTGGAGGTGGGTATTTCCCTCCCTCCGCGTGGAAGGCTAGAGTGGCCCAGAGTTAGGTATTTTCCTTGCCCTGGTAAAACCCCAGCAGCTTAAGTCCTGGTTAAATAGTTTCTCCTGAAGGCAGACCTTGTTAAGAAGACAGACTGCTCTGGCCTATTTCAAAATAGTTCCTTTTCCCTCCCCTGCTGGAAGCACAGGGGATTTTTCTCTGCTATTCACTGTGAGAAGCTGGCCAAGCTCCTGGAGGTAAAACTCACAAAAGTGTGGGGACCCCCCAGTGACTGGATATCACAGGACTTTTTGATTCTCACATCTGTCCACGCTCGTTGTTAGGATGAAGTGGCAACTTCCAAGTTCCTTATGGGACGAGAAACCGGAAGTCTCCCTGCCAATTTTAAGAATCAGAAAAGTGATTAACTGGAAATGTCAGGCAGAGGATTTTTTTTTTTTTTTGCATTTGTTGGGTTAGAAGTGGAAATTTTAGGCTTCTGCTGGAAGTTTCAAAAGTGCCTGAAAGAGAAAGTTTTGACTGATACGCTGGCCACAATCTGGGAAATGGTGTTATTGGAAAGCACGTGGGTTGGGGCCAGCAGAGGTGAGCTTGAAGTCCGCTTCCCTCAATACCCAGTTGTGCGTCCCCAGGTCAGTCACTTCATTTCCGTAGGACTGCTTTTCTTATCCAGAAACGGGGTATTGGGACATTTACTGGAAGCCGTGCTGGAGATTAGAGGTAATTTGCATAAAGTGCATAGCAGAAGGCATATTCCCAGTTTTTTTATACATAAGAGAAAAGAAACATTCTAGATAATTATAGAAGTAAAGTTTTTTTCTTTCCTTTACTATAAAATGAAACCGAAAGAATGCTCACTTAATTCTATAAGAACACAGGAAACTATTCAAGGTTAACCCAGTGCAAACCAAGCTGAGGAACATTATTTGGAAAGCCAATTTGGGCCATGTAGAAAAGATAATTCATGATTCAAATCTGTCCAAAGATTTCGGGCACATCTGGCAAAGTATAAGAGGGTGAGCTTTTCTCCTTGGAGCCTTGTCTTCCCTGGGAAGTTTTTCCCTTGAGGGAAGCATTTTATAATATAGTAATTGAGTAGTAAGAGAGAAGTCTCTTGCTAAAAGCAGTAAAGTAAATGGGTGGGTAGCAAATCTTAATCAGTTATCAGAAGCACCACTAAAAATACCTCTATGAACTATTCTGCACCAGGGCATCCTTTTGTGGCTGGAGAATAAACTTATATAAAGAACAAAGATACCCCCTCCCCCTTTGAAAATCTCCAACTTCTGTTTCCTCCCTGCTTTGAGGGAAGTGATACACTGAAATTAAGTGGTGGCTTTTCATCGTGGTTAGCAACATACGCTTGGAGCCAGTCTGTCCTGAATTTGCAGCCTGGGCTGGTCACCACTTATCCTCGTGTGACCTGGGGTGAATTAACTGACGTCTCTGAGCCTCCGTTTTCTCACCTGTAAAATGGCAGCTGTTGCAAAATGAAATATTGATAATCCTTGAAAAGAATCTAGCTCAGTGGTTGGTGACGGTTAGCTATCAATTTCTAGAAAAAGGCTGGTTTAGTATATTTTCAAAGTCCACAAGCTTCTCTGGAAACAGGGAGCGAGACAGACTATGTCAAAATTAAAGAGACAATTCAGGACAAGTTTAAAAAGATGGGAAAATGTGGAATTTGGGATGATCAGGAATAATCTTGCCACTGGAAAGAGAAACCAACAGCCTCCTGTGGTTTTCCTTTCCTAGAATCACGTATGCATCTAGTTCATAAGTGGCCAAAGATGGAAGGAATTTAAGGAAGACCAAATGGAAGTGGGGAAGTGTCCCATTTTTGAGAAGGGGCCAGTGGAGCTGGGCAGCTTCTCAATTCTGGATAGAACTGGGAAACCAGCATACAAGGAGAGGGCTAGATGAATCAGTGCGTGAGATGCTCTTATGACAACATCAGGCACCGACTAAGCCCCATGCATATGGTGCTGATGCTGCCGTGTCTGCCACTGTCCCGACACCTACGTTCCCAAGGGGCACAGAACTGTCCTGGGGGGGGGTCAGACTGGTTCATGGGGGAAGGGGGTGAAAACTCTGACTCTTTTTATAGCTAAAGCACACATATATGTACAGTACATAAACAGATGTGCAGTGTATCTGTGGTATTAACATTTTATGGGGGACAATTAGAAAAAATATCTAAAAAGCTTCCTTATTGGGGTGCAAATAAAAAACATGTTGCGTTACACTGTCTAACACTGACATAATGGGGTGGGGGTGAGAGAGGGGCAGGTGCCCAACATAAGACCATAAAAACGGAGGGCTCTCAGAGGGCAGGAACGTGTCGGTGGGTGGTGAGAATAGGGATTCTGTGCGCGCAGTAAGTTAGATAAAGTGTGAATTCCCCTTGAGGTGGCAACATAATCTTCTTTGCTTCTTCCTCTTCCCAGTTTGGAAGGCTGTCTTGTGTAGGGAGAAGAGAACAAATACCTTGGGAATTCTGGGGCTGCCATTTATTCGCTGTGTGACCTTGGGGAAGCTACTGACCCCTCTGAGCCGCATCGATAACCTGGGGCTATAAAAGGCACACTATTCTTTTGGTCCTATAAAAGGGCAGATGACCCAGTAGTGGTTGAAGTTTTCAGGAAGAGAAATCGGTTCCTTTTGAGGTGAACTCAGACATTGACACTTTATTCCAATTTGAGTCCCTCTCTCTTCTTTCTAGCCCTCTTTTTCAAAGCTCTGGCTCTTAATTTTCTCTTGTCATTCTCCATGATGCATGGTCCTGGGGACGCATTATGCGCCTGGTGTCACACTCACATTATTTTATTTAATTCTCTCCAACAACCTTAAGTAACTACGTAAGTATTGATATTATTGCTCTTTTACTGATGAGAAAACTAAAGCGCTGGAGGGTGAACTGATGGTCCAAGATCACACAGTGGGTAGTGAAGAAGTGAATTCTACCACGCTACTGGCCAAGCCCCATGTTTGTTACCACCATAGTATTCATGAAAACTTGATGTAAGCCAGGAATTTCTGCCCAGAAAATGACGCATCTGTGCACAGTTTTGCATACTGTTGCTGAAGATCAAGTCCATCACAAACCCCTTGTTCTAAGGTCCAAGTTTCAACAAGGATCAGTAACTTCCTTCTAAAAAACATTTTGGGGGCTGGCCCCGTGGCCGAGTGGTTAAGTTCGCGTGCTCCGCTGCAGGCGGCCCAGTGTTTCGTTGGTTCCAATCCTGGGCACGGACATGGCACTGCTCATCAAACCACGCTGAGGCAGCGTCCCACATGCCACAACCGGAAGGACCCACAACAAAGAGTACACAACTATGTACCGGGGGGCTTTGGGGAGAAAAAGGAAAAAATTAAAAAATCTTTAAAAAAAAAAAAAACGTTTTGGGGATTTGTGGGGTTGCTTTTGTTTAGCACAACAATGAAAATAGTACTGACCTATTCTGACATCTTCAGCCGGGATAAAGTGTGGGGCATTTTAAAAAGAAGTATTTTTAAATTTACATACAGTAAAACTCACTCTTTTTGGGGTACAGGCAATGAGTTTTGACACATGCATAGAGATAGGTAACTGCCACCACGATTGAAATAAATATAGTTCCATCACCTCAGATCACCCCGAAATGTCCCTTGTGCTCCATATTATACTCAATTCCTACCCCTATCCTTAATCCTTGGAAACCACCGATCTGTACCCATCCCTATAGATCCTTCTTTTCTAGAATGTTACATAAATGGAATCATATGGTAGGTGCTTTTCTTATCTGGCTTCTTTCACTTAGCAAATTGCCTTTGACCTTTATACATATTGTTACAGGAATCAGCAGTTCATTACTTTTTGTTCTCGCCACCCATTCTATAGATGGACCGCAGTTTGCTTATCCATTCACTGGTTGATGAGCTTTTGACTGGTTTGCAGATTTTGGCAGTTTTGAATAAGACTGCTGTAAACGTTCGTAGGCAGGTTTGGTGTCAACATAAGTTTTCATTATTCTTGGGTAAATACCTAGGAATGGGACTGTGCTGACTCATATTGTAGGCATGTGTTCAACTTTATAATAAACTGCCAACTGTTTTCCAAAGTGCTTGAACATTTTGCATTCCCCCCAGCAGCGTGTCAACGTTCCAGTAGCTCCACATCCTTGCTAGCACTTGCTATATCTGTTCTTTAAAATTTTAGCCATTGTAATAGGTTTGTAGTGGCATCTCATGGCGGTGACTAAAGATAGTGAACATCTTTTTATTTGCTTATTTGTCATCAGTATGTGTTCTTTATTTGTGTCTATTCAAATCTTTTGCCCATTTAAAAATATTGAGTGGTTTGTTTTCTTATTATTGAATTTTGAAAGTTTTAAAAAACATATTCTGGATACAAATCCTTCATCAGATGCGTGGTTTGCAAATATTTTCTTCTGGTCTGTGGCTTGTCTTCTCATCCTCCTAACGGTGTCTTTCACAGAGCACAAGTTTTAAATTTTGATGACGTCCAATTTGTCCAATTTTTCCTCTGTGGATCATGGTTTTAGTGGAGTTAATGTTGTTAGACACCATAAGCCAATCGACATGCATCTGTGGGCCACGTTCATCCTGTGGACCCTACATTTGGGGGGGATTTTAAGCTAGAAGGAAATTCAGTGGATGTGGAGGCCATGAACATGTGCCTCTAAGGTCTCCCACAGCAGGGACTGAAATTGACCATGGGCCCCAGACACTGTGCTCTGAAATCCACATTTGTGCCTAGCCTGCGGTTCCCTCGGGTTGCTCCCGACTCATGACTGCATGCAACGGGGATACCACAGCAGGCTCATCCCTGGGAGACATGGGGCTTTGCCAAAGCTTCTGTAGAATGCCGCCACAGTCTCAGACTTTTCCTACCCACCTGTTCTTTCTTCCTTTTCTCCTCTGCAGGGGTTACACTAGCATTATGGTCTAACTCCTCTCCTGGGTTCCTCCAGCTTCCTGCCCATATTCCCCTCGTATGAATTTCCCCCAGTAAATGTCTTGTATGTCTTTTCCTAACTTGGCATCTGCTAGTCTTCTCCTCAAAGGAACCAAACCAATGCAAGGAACCGCTTACGTCAGGAATCACCGCCTTAGCTGCTGTGCCTGCCAGGTCGTGTGAGAGAGTAAAGCAGTTCAGGCGAGGCCTGAGGTGAACTGCAAGCTATGTCCCATTTCATGGGGACAGCTTCTATCAAGTT
Source organism: Equus asinus (assembly GCF_041296235.1). Taxonomy (NCBI): domain Eukaryota; kingdom Metazoa; phylum Chordata; class Mammalia; order Perissodactyla; family Equidae; genus Equus; species Equus asinus. Next base: position 42,385,411 of record NC_091804.1, read on the forward strand.
CTAACTGATGGTTGCCCGGTTGGAATGTGAGCCCAGGATTGAACATTATTAGATTTTTAAAGAGAAAAGCTACAAAAAATTACAACCCCTAATTCAACCCTCTCATTTGATGGAAGAAGAAATTGAGGCAGGGGAGGGAAGTGCCTTTCCTAAGATCACCTGTGTAGCAGGTGGCAGAACGTGGCCAGAATCCAGAGATACCAGCTCCTGATCCAGCTCTTTCTTTTCTTCCTCTCTATTCATTATTTATTGACTATGTGGGTCTGTATTAGTTATCTATTGCTGTGTAATAAACTATTTTTTAAAAATTGGAGCATATAACAAGACATTTATTGTCTCACAGTTTCTGCAGGTCAGAATCTGGACCCTGCCCAGCTGGGTCTCTCACAAGCCTGCATTCAAGGTGTCAGATTATGCTGGAGTCTCATCCGAAGGCTCAGTTGGGGAAGAGTCTGGATCCAAGCTCATGTGGCTATTGGTAGGATTGAGTTCCCCAAGGGCTGTTGGATTGAAGACTTCAAGTCTTTTCTTGCTGTTGGCCAAAGGCCACGCTTGGTTCCTTGCCACATGGGGCTTTCCAACACGGTAAGTGGCTTCTGAAAGTGTGTAAGCTGAGAAGGCAATAGAGAGAGGCTGCCAGCAAGATGGAAATCACAATCCGTTGGAACCTAATCACAGAAGTGATATTCTAACACCTTTGCTGTATTCTCTTTGTTAGAAAGTCACTAGGCCAGCCCACACTCAAGGGGACATGAATTCAGGAGGTAGGGATCACTGGAGGCCATTTTAGAATATTACCCACCACAAGGTCTTTCTCAGAAAATGGGAAATCCTCACTTATACTTGACCTTTCTCCTCTAAACCAGGAAACTGCTTTTGAGGGGAGAGGTCAGGGATCTATTTTAACACAAAAACAAGTGCTGATGTAACTACAGGACAAGATTGAGAAGAGAGAACCAGATCAAGGAGGACAAGAAAGGAAAGAAGTGGCAGGGGACAGGGTAAGGGTCGCAAAAGGAAGTTCCAGGCCAGGACAACAAAAACCTCTGTTCTTCCTCCCAGGTGTTCTCTTTATTGTGTACTCTGCTAGGGGCACAGAAAACTGACAGACCGCTTTCAGCAAAATTCAGGACCCTGCTTTTGCAGAGATGATTTGCTTTCTGGATTATCACATATTTCTTCTTCCGCTACTGAGAGTGTACATAATTGTTCAGGAGAAATACCCAGATCAAAACAAAGAAAACAGTCTCCTTTGCATATAGGGAGGGAGTGTGGAACAATAATTAAAATAATAACTGTTTGTATTTTCCAACGTCTGGCTGGACAGCCTGCCTCGAGCCCAGTAGCTTTGCCCCACTGAGTCCTCAGAACAACTCTTGAGTTTGGTATTAGTATTGGCTCCATTTTACAGAGGAAGAAACTGAGGCTCAGAGAGATTGTGAAACTAGCCTAATGTCACAGCTGGATGGGGCTGGAGCAGGAATGGACCCATGTTCATTTCACCCCATATCCATCACCAACTTCCCAAACTTTATTCATTCATATATAAACTGTCATAGTTGTTGTCATATCCAATGTCACTTCTTCTACTATCACATATTCCTACCACAGATGCAGCACATTTTACCACTTCCTCCCCCTAACAGTCAATGGTGCAGGCTCTGGACTAAGGTAGAGCTGAATTCAATCCTGACTCTACCATAAGCTGAGTCACCCTGCACAAGCTACTTAACCTCTCTGAGCTGCAGTTTCCTCATCTCTCAAATGGAGTGCCTGGCTCGACTCGCTGGGTGATGGAGAGACTAAGTGAGATAATGGAAGTAGATTATAAGGCACATTGTAGATGCTCCATAAATATTTTGTTGAAGCGACTCTCAAGGAATGGGATCTTTCTTTATTAACTCTTCTGAAAGATATCCATGCTTAGCATATTTCCAACAACGTTATCAATAGTCACAGATCCTTAGTACTTCCCATGACCGCCCAGCAATTTCCAACTAAGTATTTGTTAAATTTGAATGTAGATTTAGTGTCCTATAGTTTGAGGCAATATTAAATAGCCTTGTTACTCCATTTGGATCAAAGCAGGGAAACTAGATAAATACATTTGCTGTCATTTTTTTTGCTTACTTGTAGAAACCATAATGACAATATAACATCATGATTAAGAGCATAGATTTTGGGGTCAGTAACACCTGGTTTTAATTTCTGATGGCTCCATTCATCGGCTTTGTGACCTCAGTCATCTAATAGTTCTCTGCTTCAGTTTCGTTAAATCTGTTGGGGACGCTTTCAGCTGTAAGTAGCAACTGTAAGAAAAAGCCAGCAGAGACTTAAATGGGCAAAAGATTGGAACAGACACAAATAAAGAATATAGACTGATGATAAATAAGCAAACGAGAAGATGGCCAACATCTTTTTAGTCACCACAGTGAGATATAAACCTGTTAGAATGGCTAAAATTTTAAAAAATGGGTATTATCAAATGCTAGCAGGGATGTGGAACAACTGGCGTGTGTTATCACAGTACCTAAGAGCACTGACTCTGAAACCAGACAGGCTGGGTTTGAATCCCAGCTTGGTCACTTACAAGTTGTGGAAGCTTGGGGAAGTCACTTATCCCCTTGAGTCTTCAATTTTCTCATCTGTAAAATGGGGATAATCATAGTAACTAGAATGTTAAGTTTTGAGGTTAAATAAGTTGATGTAGATAAAGCGCTAACAACAGTGCCTGGCCTATGGTAAGCACTTGATAAGGGTTAGGAATTAGTACTCAGTACTGTGTCTTCAAGGTCTAGCCCTAAATAGCTCATGAGTATCTCTTTAAGGAGTGAACAGATTTTTTGGATTGAAGCATTTGTGGAATGAAGGCTTTATCTAGTGCTGAATAAATAAATGAATGCTTCATACTTCTCTTATTCTTTAACCATATGTTGCTTCATTTAAACATTATGGGCCTCAAGTTTCATTTAGTACATGAAAGGCTATAATTGGCCTTGATTTACATAACAAAGTCAAATCAGTAAGGCAAGTGCTTGAAGCATTTTTTTAAATTAAATTTGCTTTTTTTTTTTCTCCCTAATTTAGTTTCTGTATTGGTATACTCATGGCCAAATTAAGACCTACGAATATTATGGGGCCTACATCCGTCAGCTATTGCTATAATAATAATGCCATGTAACAAAATCACCCCCAAACTCGGTGCCTTAAAACTAAGTATTTAATCTCACAAAAGCATCCGCAGGTTGGCTGGTGTTGAGATGGCCTACGCTGTGCTGGGCTGGGCTTCAAGTTGTGGGTTGCATCCAGGTCTGCTCCAGATATCCTTCATCCTCCTTGGATGAGCAGGCATACGCTTCTCATGGCAATGTTGGATGTGCCAAAGAGCAAGATGCGCTGTGCAAACACATGTCAAGTCTTTGCTTGCATCGTGCTTGCTAACAGCCTCTTAGCCAAGCAAGTCACACGGCCAAGTCCAACATCAATGGGGCAGGGAAATATATTCCACCCGGAGCAGGAGTGGGAGAGGGGTGTTTTCTGAACAATAATCCACACTATCCCAGGACCTGGACCCAAATAAAAATTAAAATCAAACTAAAATGAAAAATAAAGTTATGTTTTTTCAAAGAGACAAAAATACATGTGTATGTCAAAATTAAAAATAACTTTTCTGAATTTTCCCATTGTCTCCTTCGGCAGGCAAGAAGAGGTTGTGATGGTGGCCCTGCTTTTCTGGTCCTTTAAGTGTGTGTCTAGTCTGCATATTGGACAAGCCAGAGCGATGACTATTCCTTTTTGGAACCTAGTGCCTGGCACACAGTAGATATTTGATAAAGATTGTTGAGGGCAATTGTTGGATTCTATAAATGCATGGCAATTGCGTCAGTGCATGGTAGCTCTCTTTGCTTTACAGAAACTTAGGAGCATTGTAGGCATCACATGTTTCTACATCAACGCTTCAAACACAGTTGTGTGGTGCGGAGGTACACACAACTTCTAACACTGACCTTGGAGGCCTCCAAGCAAGTCTCTGCCTCTGAGTTTTCTATTTTCTCTCTGTCTCCTCTGCAATGCAAATGAAATCCCTTTCTCATCTGATGTCGCTCACGGGAAATGCATGCCTGGAAAATAATCAACAGAGAGGAGAATGTAGACAAGTAAATAAACAGTTTAATGCATAGTAGATAAAACATGAATTAAAGTCAACCTTCAGAGCCTCACATTTTCCTTTCATCCACTGTTTATGCAATAATTACACAGTCAATTGCAACTTGCATAAATGATTTTATAAACCTGTTAGTCTATAAATATCTACAGTATATATGTATTTATAGATAAAGAGGGAGGAGACGCTCATGATTGAGCAAACATGTTCTGACATAGAAGTAACTTTGCAAATACTATAAAGTTCAGATTCTACTAATGCTAGCTTTTCCTGACCCAGGAGAACTCACATAATGTTATGAATTGTAATAACCATAACTACCTTAATTGAGAAGCTAACAGTTGTCACACCGTGGGGTAACATATCTCTGTTTCTCACCCATATAACAGTACTAGCATGCTAAAACATATCTCCATTTTCCGGAAGGGAACACTGAGGCTCAGTAAGTAATTAGAGCTTGCATTTGACCTCTAACATGCTTCCCTAGAAAATAGGGCTGTGTTGAAAGTTGACTGCCCACCCATTACAGCGAGGGCCATTGAGGACAACCAGTTAGGTACACTGATATTCACGTGGCTGTCGCATCTTTATTTCTTGCACCAAGATTAACCTAACAGAACATCCAACCTGGGAAGCCACCTTCGGGACACCCTGCAAATATTTGTGATGTATCTCCATTCTGTTTTCCTTCGGTTATTTAGCACAGAGCTTCTTTTATCAGATGATTAGAATAGGCATAGTAAGCATGTCACCTGGGTGATCAGGTGCCTGTAGTTTGAAAGTATTCCCTCTCAGGGCCATCAGTGAAGCTCAGAGATGAGATCTTACAAGCCGGTGATAAAGCTTCAAATAGCTTCCACTATGAGAGGGGATTAATTATGTGTGATTTTTCAAGCCGTACTTGCAGATTAAACAGTTAGATGTCTCCTTTCTGTCTGGTGCCTGCCTTGTACAGGCACCTTTAGTGAAACATGACTGTTAGCTTTCCTTGGCCATGAATTAGGGCACCAGAAGCCTCGATTGATTCAGGTTTAGCCACTGTCCACACAAAGCCCATCGCCGCTCTCCTGGTTGAAATCCAAAGGAAAGAACAGCAATTAGGTAACTGTGTGATGTCAAGGGAACCAGCTGGTTTGAAAAGGTCTCAAAAAACAGCCTTAAAAAAAAAAAAAACTTCTAGGGCGTTTCTGATTTTTTGAAAAAATAAGTTTAGGAGTATCTTTGTCTTTAAAAAAAACCATGAGAGTTTCTCCCTTTCCAGTTAAGAGCAATCTTTAAAAGCCATCCAAAAAAAAAAAAGAAATTGGCTCTGCTTTCTGAATTGCTAGTTGGGAGAACAAAAGAAGCAGGGAAAGTTTGACTTGACTTCCTCTGCAATTTGTTTATATCATCGGAGCAGAAAGAATCTCAGGCTCCACTCGCCACTTCCTGAATGAAGAGAGAGAGGAAAATGCCTGTGTCGAATTCATTGAGATGTGCAAAGCGATCAGCAGAGATCCCCACCGACTGGAGGAGCCAGGGGGCAAAAGAAGAACGTTTCTCAATTCAGCTACAATCTCACAAGATAACTGCAAAGTCCTGCTGGCCAGAGTCGCCAAATACGCCCCCATCCCCTCCCAGGGGCCACAGAAAGCGTAGCTCTGTGATGGTGCAGCCTCTCCTGGCTTGTTGCTATGGAGCCGGCTTCATCCAAGGCAGTGTGTCAGTCAACCCAATTCCAAGACAGCAGTGGCAGCAATCAAACAGCATTGAAATCACAAATATTTATTTGAAAATAATGTCCAAGGCAGATGTAACTGAAACGATAAAGTTCAGTTTACTTCTCTTGGTAGTAGCCAGCTGCAACAGCCAAACCAGTTAGGCGACTTTTTTTTTTTTTGGTTAGGTATGTACTGAATCACTGGCAACGAACTTCGGGATTTTAGGAGAGAGGTTTCTGTCTCTCTAGGTTCTCCTGGGCAGAATGCCTGTATCTCCCTCCTCCCCATCCCCCGAAACACACACACGCTTTCTTAAAAAACCAACTCAGGCCCGCTGAGCTCATTCGATTATCGCTGTTAGCTTCCTTCCACTTGTCTTTGTAGGCGGCAGTGAGGCCTGAAGATTTAGATGAAAGCATCAGACTGCTCCCCTCTTCCTCAAGTCTCCCCTGTGTGGTTTTCCAGCTTGTCTTTCCATAACTCGATTCAGTTGAGGTCTGCCATAGCTGGCCTATTAAAGAGAAATTTGAAATCAGTGGGTGAAAGGGCTAAGAAAGAGACAAATACGGTTAAGCAGTGAATATATTTGGCTGAGTACCATTCCTGGAGACTGATTTCATTGGCCTTGGAACCCTGGAGGGGATTGCAAAATGTGCAGATAGAACAGAGAGAGAGAATGGAGATAGACAGGAGAGACAGAAAGGAGATAAAGAGGTTTCCCTTTCCTCTGAAAGGGTGGGTTGTTCTTACTAAACGACATTTCTTGGTGAATTACTTGGTGAGTTACTGAATTAGCTCAGGAGCCAGAGAAAATGCCACATGATAAGGCTGGAGGCCATTTGAATGATAAATAATATAACATGCAGTGATTTCAAATGTCCCAGTTTCTTACTGGAAGCTTTTCTTCCAGTTCGGAGGGCAGGTTTCAATCAATTCTCTTGTCTAATTCCTGCTTCCTGCCGAGCTGCGACTGTTGGTGTTTTCAGGGAAAATCCTGGGTCATCATTTGAGAACTTTGAAAACTCAGTGTTCAATTAGGCTTCTTTTGAATCCCTTCTGAGGGTCCGTTAAATATGGGTCCAAAGTGCTTTTTGTAAGTGAAACTGATCTTGAGGTGAGGAAACTTAATCCTCTTAGTGTTAAGAAACTGAAAAATAATGTTTTAACAGCACCATTACCAGGAGACTTGGAAATTTCATTCTTCTTGTCTGTTCTGTTCAATTGTATTTTATAGACACACGAACATTTCAAAGTACAAAGGGCTATTATATAAAAAGGACACTTGGATATTCTTTATGAAGGTTCCCTTGTACTTTCATAGAATGTTTACAAGGTTAATAAGTATGCTTTTTCATCACTGTATATTTTAAATGGCTCAACTATTGCTCCCACGTTTATTTGAGAATCATTGAAACTGCTTGAATGGAGCGGGATGTCCTTTGTTTCCCATTGATTTGGAAACAAAAGACTCCGGGGGAAAAAAAGTTTACTTTGCTGCTGAATGCCGTATGCAGATGAACGTATTGTTGATTAAATTAAACCAAGGATCTGAGGACTTTTTCAAGTCTTACAACAGAAAGAATCCTCTCATAGTTATGGCACATGTTTGAATTTGCCCTCCCGTTTTCATTGATCCCGTTATGCTCGGCTCTAACGGGGTTATTCAAGTCACAAGCCCAAGTCTTCAGGAATCATAGAGTAATCAATAGAAGAGGAGAGCACCAACCAAGACAAAAGTTGCTGCGCTACTTCTTAGGTGGGAAATCCCACATGGACATCTTAAGCAGACAATGCCCTCCATCATTTTCTCCCTTCTTCATCTTTTCCGATTTCTCTAGACCCACGGTTCTCATCGTCGGCACTCCTGACATTTTGGACTGGATCCTTCGCCTTTGTGGGGGGCTGTCCTGCGCACTGTAGGGTGTTCACCCGCATCCTGGGCCCCCACCCACTAGAGGCCAGCAGCACTCCCTCCACAGTCACGACAAGCAAGTATGTCTCCCAGTGCTGCCGAATGTCCCCTGGAAGTGGGGTGGGTGGGTTGGGATTGCCTCTGGTTGAGAACCACTGTTCTAGATCAACCTGCTCACAGCATCCTGTTTGAAGAAAGAAGAGACAATTAATTTAGTGTTCAGCTGGTTATGGGGAAAATGACTGGCTACAAAGCAGTTATTTTCATTAGAATTCGTAGAGTTAGAACGAAAAATATGAGAGAGAAACAGAAAAAGAATGAATCAGAGGACTTAGAGATAATTTACTAGCTGGCTCTTCACTTTACACGTGAGGACCACAGTGGGAAGGGCATTCCAAGGTGCACAATTTGATGGGGAGTTCAGGCTTGTTATGATTATTTTTATTTATTTTTTTCTAGTGGCGCATGGTTTCACTTACCTATCATAGTGACCCTCCTACTGGCACACATCTTAGACTAGGCTGACCATAACCTGTCACAGTCCTTTTCCTTATGACCTTGAAGTAATATTTACTAATTTAATTTCCAGTGGACAAAAATGGGCATGTACTGCAATAATAAGGTACACATGTATTTCATGACATACTGTTAGGATAATAGAGAAAAAATATATTTTAAAAACTGTGAGTCAACATGGCTGTAAGAAGTTGAAAAAATGTTTTGGTATATAAAGGTATATCTGTTTCTCCAAACACTAGTTTCTCTACTATCTGTTTCTATAGTTCACATTGACTATTTTTGTTACATATCTAAAAAAAAGAGAAGCAGTGTCCAGCACCACACAATCTGAGTCCTATATACACAAAGATCATAAAGCTACCAGTATTTAACTTTTATTTCTTAAAAAATAAGTTTTAAATTATGAAATGTTTTGAGCACTATGACAAGGGGGGGCAGAATAATATAACAGGCGTGTGCTCGCTGCTAAGCGGTACTGGTTTCCAGCTCTCCCATTCCGGGACCTATCCTGGGCCTTCTGGCTGGAAACATTCTCCCCTCATATATCTGCATGACTCATTCCTTCCTTCGCTCCATCCAGGTTGCTGCGGAAGGGCACCTCCTCCGACAGGCCTCCTGACCATTCTTTATAGTGAATGCCACTGCAAAATATATTCCATATAACAAACAAGGAACGCCGTCCCCCTGCCCTGGTCACTCCCTGTCCAGCCCTGCTTTAATGTTTCTTCATAGCACATATCTTATTATATAGTTATATATAATATGTATTATATATTTGGTTTACTTATTTATTGTCTGTCTCCTCCAACTGAATCTAGGCTGTGACTCCCTGAGGGCCTGTGTTTTATCTACCAGTGCCCAGAACAATGCCTGGTCCACAGTAGGCACTCAATAAATGTCTGCTGAATGAAAGTGTTATTGTCTGGGCAAACTTGGTGGGCACGAGCAGGCTGGTAAGAATTTGGTGTGGATTGATGAATTCTTGCACTCTTGTCAATGACCTTTGTCTATTCAAGTGTAACAATATTATATTTAATATTGAATTGCTTTGGCATGACAAATTTAATATTTCAAGCTGTTAATGATTTATTCACTTTAGACAACAGGTTGGGTTTTTTAACAGAGAAAAGTCTAATGAAGAAAATAAAAATGGACTCTCAGCCGTGATATTTCAACAAGCAAATAAATAATAGAAATACTTGCTTATAGTTACAAACCTCAAATTTAAGAAAGTTATAGAATAAAAAGTAGATGACATCCCCCTATCTACTTTTCTGGTTCCTATCACAAGAAGAAAGACCTGTAGCCAATTTCTTGTGGATTGTTCCAGAAAATTCTAATATGTCCATAGGCATAAATTTACTAGGAAAATATACATTCTCTTAATTTGTTTTAAACACACACACATACACCAGAAGAGTTTCTTCTGCAACTTTTGCACGGTTTGTACTTAGATATTTATTTGTTCAACTGTCTGTTGAACATGCACCTCTCCTTTTCCTGACTCCATCTGCCTGCCACCCAGGCCCAGAGGCTGACGCACGGCGAGCCTCCTCACCTGTTTGCCGAGCGGATGGTCAAACGGTTCATGCCTCTCTAACAGCAGGCGCTGTGCTTTTACAGAATTCTGATTCCGTTAATGAAGCTCCTTAAGGTTCCTATTCAATGAACATTTATAGATTGTTTTAAAAAAATTGATGGTGGTTTGGTGTTTTCACATGAATTATCTCATGCCATCCTCAGGGAAATCTCCTAAGGTGGTTATTTTAATTCCTGTTTTTCAAATGAGGAAACGAGGACTCAGAGAAGTCAAAGCCAGACTACAGATTAAGATTTTAATATTAGGAAAATGTTCTAGGCCGCCATGCCCTTTGCATATTTCTAAGTATCTTCCTTTTTACCGATCTCAAACACCAGAATGCTATGAACGTTTAAGCTTAGCTCTCAATACCAAATATTTCTGTCTAGTCTGTCACGCCGCAAAGATACATTTCAAGTCTCTCTAATTAGCCCAGCAGATAAAGCAAAGAGCCTAAGACTCTAAATAAACACTAACAAAACAAACAGAAAACCCCTCGAACACCAAAGAAACTTCTGGACAGTGCAAAAACTAACCAACGTGACTTCTGAGAAGGCGGCCTGAGCAGCTCAGAATCAAAACACAGGAAGTAAGTTGTAAATGGTATAATGAATAAAACAACTATTTTGGGAGGTGAAACAGAATCTGCATTCTGCTGTTTAGATGTCACCTTGCAAAGTGAGGACGGAGTATGTGGGCTCAGAATGTTCACCCAGTGGCTCTGTTTTCAAACAGAAACAGCCAAACATAACTCAGGAAATAAACAAAAACCATTGAATTACACACTTAAAATGGGTGAAATTTAATGGCATGTACACATATAGATTCTCAATGACTGTTAAAAAAAAAAAAAGAAGCCAAATTAAAAGTTGTTTTATTTTCTAGCAGTCAGCCGGTGCAGATTCGGGCCGTGTGTGTGTGCCTGTGTGTGTGTGTGTGTGTGTGTGTATGTGTGTGTCTTTCAAAAAATGTGGTCTGTGAGTCCAGAGCATACCAGGATGTGGGAGACTCAAAGGTTACTGTTTAATATTATGTAGAAAACATGTGTGCAGAGCTAAAACAGTTCTCCGATAAAAAGGCCACGGGACTGGGGTCTCTTGAGAAGTAAAAATAGATGAAAAAGATGAAGCTTTTGTTCTGTAGGTGTTGCCACATCTTCCTACTGGGGTGAAGCTGCCAGAGCGTAAAGCTTGCCTCCCACTTGTAGCTTGCCTGTTGATTCTGTTTGCTCGTAATAGCAGCCTTGTTCCATCTGCTGGGATTCAGAGATTTACGGAGGCAGAGTGTGAGGGGAATTATTTCCAAAAGAAATAATCACAGGAATAGGAAGAGGGAGGGAGGGACGGAGTGAGAGAGGGCGAGAGAGAGGAGAGAGCGAGAGAAACAGAAGCAGAGGGAGAGAAAGAGAAACAGAGAGAGAGGGAGAGGAGAAATAGATTTTCAGAAGAGAACGAAGTTGGCTGTATTTTCCTTAAAACATTAAAAAGAACACTGCGAGAGCTATAAACTGACAGCGATGCCTTAAGAAGAGCCATCTGTTGAGGTTGGATGAGTGAAATGAACCTCAAAAGGCAAGGGGATGGGTGGGGAGGAGGATCGCTTACTGTGAGGAGCAGGGTTTTGTGGCTACAGCTCATGTTGCGGTTTGATGCCCCTCTGACTCACAGAGGCAAGAAAAAGGAGTGTGGACGGGAGGCAGCCTGCTAGCGGGGGGTCAGGTGAGGCTTCCCTCACACTCCGCATCAGCACCTCCCTGTGGGAAGAAGGAGAATAAGACAAACAAGCAAACCTCAAAATTACAAACAACAACAAAAAAAACAAAACAAAAAAACCTTATTCAGTCTAAAAGAAAAAACAAATGAGGTATTGTTCTGAGAATTATATGAGCCAATGCCCACACGTAACTCTGATTATTCTCTCTTAATCATAGGTTTAAAAATGCCGATAAAACTTATCTATCATGGAAGCCTAGGACAGTGGTTACTTTGGGAAAGGAATAATGACAAGAAGGGGGCCCCGAGGGACTTTTGGGGTGCTGATGACCTGTGGGAAAATTCACCAAGCTGAATACTTTCCATTTTCCCGCTACTCTGTGTATGTGTAATATTTTACTAACATTTAAAAAAATGCCAATATGCATCTCCCTGTTCCTGCTTCTCCGTTCATTGCTAACTTAACGTGACCAAAGAGAACTTGGACTTTCCTCTGGCCATCTTTCCCCTCCTTAAGTCGCGGTAGCCTTCCTGGATTCTGACAGCGTCATCCTGGATTCTTCTTTCTCTAATCCCCTCAACCAATCTGCCTCCCCTGGTGTCTCTAGCTCTAAAACAGGTCCCAGATCTCTCTGATCCCCTCCATCTCCTCCGACCTTCCAAGTCAATGTCACTTTTGGCCGGACAACCGTAATCGACTCCCAATTGGGTTTTCCCGCTTCCAGGCAACTCTCTTTCACACTAAGCCATTCTCCAAAGTTACCTTTTAAAAAATGGAAATCAGGTGACAACATTCTCCCTCCTGGAAACTTCCTGATGGCTTCCCATCACATTTAAAGTGAGACCCAGCTGTTGGGAAGCCTTCTCGAGTCGTACAAGGAAAGCCTCACCACCTCTCCCTCGCCCCTGTTTTCCCTCTTGCTCACTCTGTCCCAGCCACTTTGGCCTCCTTTCTGTTCCTTAAACTCGCTAAGCTCATTCCTTCCTCAGGGACTTGGCTTTGTTGTCCCTGTCCTGGGTCTCAGCTCTCATGTCACTTTCTCACAGAGGCTGCCCTGATCACCTGCAACTTAGTTATCACTCCCCATCGCATTACCTTCAGAACACCTGTCACGATTGGATGTATTATGTTATCTCTTGGTTTTATTGTTGATTGGATTTCTCCCTCATGAGGATATAGGTGCCCAGGGGAGCAAGGACTGTGTCTGTCTCATCAATGTCTCCATTTGGATGCATAAAAATAGTTTCAAGCATCACATGCCCAAACCCCAATTCCTGAACTTCCCACTCCGCACCATCACCCCTCCTCCACAACCTGCTTTCCTCATAGTCTTCCAGTCTCTGCTGCAACTGCATTCATTCAGTAGCTCAGGTCAGAAATCTTGGAGTCGTCCCTGACGCCCTTTCCCCTCACATTCCACACTCAACCCATCAACACCTTCAGCTTTCCCGTCAAAGAGTCTGACAATGCACCGCCACATCCTGCTTCTGTCCTGGTCCAGCCAGCGAAAGGAGCTTCCATAGTGTCCCCGTCCATCCCTCGGGGCCCCCACTTCATCTAGTCTCCAGAGTGGGATCATTTGAAAATAATTTTAAATGCCTCGTCTTCTAGAGCTCCCCAATGACTCCCCATCTCAGAGTAGACTCTAAAGTCCTTCTGCGACCCACACCCCTCCACTCCTCTCAGGCCGCCTCCTCCATCCTCCCCTCTTTTCCTTGCTTACTCCACTCTGGCCACATGAGCCAAAGACATACCCCCTCGGACCCTTTGCACCTGCTGCTCTCTCTCTCTCTGGAATGATTCCCCCAAATGCCCCATGCTGTGTTCCCTCACTTGTTGAGGTCTCTGTCTAATGAAGCCTTCTCCAGCATTTCTATTCAAGTCCCCCCACCCCGGTCCCCCTATTTCTCTCCCTTACTTATTTTTCTGCAAAGCACTTGTGAGTCCTTGGACGTATGTCATATTTGTGTATTTGTTGGTAGTCCCCTCCACTACAATGTAAGTTCCACGAGGGTGGGGGTTTTTGTCTCTTTTCGTCATGGCTGTGTCCTCATTGCCCATGTCAGTGCCTGGCAGATAGTAAGCACTCATAGGTTATTAATTAATTAATAATAATTAATTGAATACACTGATGGGATTCATCATTGACTAGCACATGCTAAGGATTTAAGTCCTCGTTAAGGGAGTAAATGAATGACCATTAAAAGAAATTTACAAGTCATTAAATCAACAAAGATATACAGAGTTTCTATCATGGGTCTGGAACTGATCTACAGTAATGAATAGAACAGACGAGATCTCTGGCCACCTGGAGCTCAAAGTATACTTGGGAAAAGCCACAGATCCAACAATCACAGAAACATCTCACTGCAAACTTGGTACTGCTGCAAGGAAAAGTAGAGAACGCTCTTGAGCGTCTAGCTCCAATAGAGAGAACTGGGAAGGTGACAGAGGAGGTGACATTTGAGCTGAGATGAGACAGTTGAGCTGAGCAGGGAATAGGGGCAAGGATGGGGGAGGCAGGGAGTTGGGGAAAACGTTTCTGGCAGAAGAAACTTTCAGTTCAAGGGCCCTGAGGCCCTGGGTGTGGATTCATCATTTACATCTTACTGTTTCCAAGATCCTAATGAGCCTCAGTATTTGCTTTTTGATATTTACTATTAATTTCATTTTTTAGCTGTCAATGGAATACGGGTTCTCAATAGAATATGGATTTTGATTCTTTCCCCAGTGGACATGGGAAGCACCTTTAAACTCAGGATTCTGATGAAATCTTTGCAACCTCGGAGTTTATGTAGTATGTGGTTGGGTTTTGACGTCATCCTTGTTTGTTTTCTTCTTTTTTCAGTCCTTTGACACTGGCTAGTCATTAAAATTTAGAGCTCACCCTAGGTTAAGTGGTTGATTTCCTGGAAAACAGCTGGTTGAGCTTCCCCCTGTGCACCTCTGAAATAAACATCCCCTTTGGAGAAAGGCCTTCTTTAGTGCCTTCCTGCTCAGCATCTTTTTTGCAATTTACACTCCTGTTTTGCATGACTTGTCAGAAGAAATCTAGAAGAATGATAACTAAAAAAACAGCCAAGGGTTATTAAGCACTTCCCTGTATTACCAGCACTGGGAGTAGATACTATTATTACCCTATTTTCACAAATGAGGACCTGAGGCTTGGGAGGCGAAATAATGTGTCCCACCTCAGTCAGTGACTAACAAATGGCAGAGGTGGGTTTTAGATTCTGGACTGGGTGACTCAAGAGCTTGTGCTCTTAATCATCGAGCCACAGGCCTTCTGGACCCCAGATTTGAAAGTCTCCTCTTACCTGCAGTTTCCCCAGCTGTCAGATGACGGTGTTGAGCCCAAAGTTCTAATTCTCGCAGTCCATGTACAGACAGAGGTGTTCATATTTTATCTTGCAAAGGCAACCAACTCTGGCTAACTTGTGCTGAAATGGACTGATGTTGAGTAACTCACAAATGGGGAACTGAGAACTAAAAAAGAAAGAGAGAAATAGGGAGGGAGGAAGGGAAAGGGAGGAAGAGAGAAGAGAGGAAATGAGGGAGAGAGAGGAAGCGAGAACCGGAGCAGTCTCCTGTGTCTAGGTAGCAAGTAGACTTCACAAGGGTTTTTTCTCGATGGGTGAACTGCAGGCTGTTTTCCACTCTGCGTCAGCCCGGTGAAGATTCGCTGGCCCAGACTCTAGAGTTTGATGATTTATCTTGGCCATGGATTCATCCCTTGGCTAGGGAAGGGCAGGGTACCTTGATTGACAGTCCCACTGGGCTGGCTCACAATGGGGTGGGTCATTCCCTGAAGGACACTTACGGTGCTGTAATGCAAAGATTGGGAAATGGATGCGGGGCCCTCGAAAACAACTGATAGCCACTCTACCTTCCTCTTGCTCACCCGCTGTACGAAGGTTGGAAGTACAAACTCCATTCAGTCTCAGTTCTGCCTTTTGCTCCCACTGTCAAGGGCTCATCCTTGTCTAAAGGGCACCTAGTGCAGTGCCAGGCACAGAGCAGGTGCTTGCCAAGTAAATGTGGGATAAATAAATGAATAGAAAAGAAAAAACACAGCTCTGATGCTGAACTAGCTCTCCTGCTTGTAGACAGACATCACATCTCACTAAAGCCAGCCTCCCCTGGGTTGGGCTGTTGAGGAATTCCAAAAAATAGCACCCTTCCCTGTCCAAATTCTTAACCAATGAGAAATAAGACAAAAGAATCAGCAGGTTGTCTTAGTCCTTTTGGGCTGCTATACCTAAAATACCATAGACTAGATGGCTTATAAACAACAGAGATTTACTTCTCACGGTTCTGGAGGCTGAAGTCCAGGATCAGGGGCCAGCACGGTTCCATCCTGGGAGAGCTCTCTTCTGGGTGCCAGATGGCTGACTTCCCACTGTGTTGTCACATGGCAGATGAGGTGAGGGAGCGCTCTGCGGCCTCTTCCGTAAGGGCGCTTATCCTATTCACAGGGGCTCCACCCTCCTGACCTGATCTCCTCCCAGAGGCCTCACCTCCTAACTTCATGACACTGGGATTAGGTTTCCACATGTGAATTTGGGGGGGACTCAAACATTCAGTCTATAGCACAGATGGGAGCCCAAACATCACCTTTACTGCTGAGAAATCTAGGTATCTGTGGGTCACTGGGCTTCCCAAAGCTGACCCCAGAATGAAATGGTCCCTCCCGTTCCAACACAGGAGCAGAGAACATGAGCTTCAAGGTCAGCTCCCTCCTCCACAAGGACACCAGCAGTGGAGGACAGCTTTATTCTTCCCAAACACATCTACCAGACAGATCACTCCCCTCCCAGTAAGGGTCCGGGAGAGGCCAGGAGTTAGGAGCTGGACTGTCTCCCCACAGAGACCAGCACCAGGAGCGGGGAGAAGCCCTCCCTTCTGGCTTCCTGGCCAGGCACCCTGGGGCCTGGGGAAGGAGCATAGGAGTAGTTGACTCCAAACTGATAACGATCTACTCTGCAGTCCTGTTCGTTCTCTTTGTGGCTCTCTGTCTACTGATTACATTTTCACAGCTTGTGACTAGAAAAATTTCCATCACCCGAGACATGACATCATAACACCTAGTTTGGAAAAGTGAAAAATCCTGTCAAAGGACTGTGAAAGTTCTCTTAAAATAGAAACTTGAAAAGCCCCAGAAAGGAGGGTGTAATAATTATCATCATCATCTACTCGAATGACAGCTAAAGGCCAGTCTGTCTGATGCCAGCACTGAATTGACTGACAGGCCAGGAGAACCCTGGCAAAGCTTTGGGGTCCAATACTTCAGAGTTTGACCTTCTGCCTGCTCCTTAGCTGTGTAAACTGAGGCTTATTAATGCTTCTGGACCTCGTTTCCAGCACTACAAAATCAGGATGATAATAGCTTTCATGCCATAGGTTTTTTTTGGGAAGATCTATTGAGATAACACATTTCAAAGGCACAGACCAGTGCTTGGCACATAGTAAACTCTTATAAATGTTAGTTAATGCTGTTATCCTTATGATTCTTATGATCGTTAGGGTCCTTGTGTTACTACGATATATAGATTTATTCACCCACATTATCCTCTGGTCATCTGTTTGCTAATGTGCAGTAGAAAGAGCACTGGGAGAGGAGTCTGGGGGCCCAAGTTCTGGTATTTTCTAGCCACATGATAACTGACCAAATCACTATACCTCTTCAAGCCTCAGTTTTCTCATCAGCTATAGGTGACAGAAAATAATGGGAAAGTTCAATTTGAGCTTGAACGTGGATTTTTCTTTCCTTGGCACATTCTTTCCTTAGCCCCTGTGCCATCTATTAACACGTGTTCAGCCAGGGGGCCCGGTTCCAGCGCTGCTTCTGCAGGGCAGCCCTCCCCCTCCCCCATCGGACGTGTTCATTTTCTCCACAAATTTTAATGAGCATCTATCCTGCCTGCCACACTGTTCTGAGTCAGGGTGACGAATAAGCTAAACACGGTCTTGGGCTTTCAGAATTGAGAGGAAAAAGGGGACTCTGCTGCCTTATGGTGTCCCTCAGGGTGACCCCCTCTCTCCGTCAGGCCTGCTCTGGGTGGCGGACATAATCCACGTCATCCAGACCTAGAAACTGGATCACATACACACGCACTCACCTTCTCCCTGGCCCAGCGGCCTTGTAAGTCTGCTTTTGGCTTCTAACTGATAATACATTGAATTTCTCCAAGACAGTTCGCCTGGCCTTGGGCCTCTTCTTCGCCCCAGAGTGAGGTTATTCAGAGGCATTAACCAGCTTCTTCCTCAGAGCTCCCTGGGGTCCCAGTGGTGTTACGGAAGTACCAATGTTCTGAGTCTACTAAGAGGCGGGGAAGACGGTGGGGCTTCGCATAGGCAGACATGTGCAGAAACCAAACCAAACCAAACCAACCAGAAGTGCGTAGGTCATGTCCTGTCTCACTGGTCCCGTCTGGGACACCCTTGGTGAGCTCCACTGGGAAGGGGGCTGGAGAGCTGAGCTTGGAGATCATGTGCCTGGCACCCCCAGACTGCCACTTAGTACCAGTGTGGCCTTGGGCCAGCAGTTAACTCTCTGTAGGCCTCAGTTGGCTCCTCTGTAAAATGGGGATGACGACGTTGACTTCCTAAGATCGGCGTGAACGTCAATGGAGATAAAGTATGAGAAGCGTTCAGTCTCAGGCTTGGGGCATAATTGCTCAATAAATATCAGCTACTATTACAATGGGACATGTGGCATTCTCACACAGGAAAAAGACCAACATGGTTTGATAAATATACATGACTCGTAAAATACACGGCCTGGAATGCTCCCTTTCCCTCCTCCCACTCCCCTCATGGCTGATGCCTGTTTCATCTCTGAGGTCGTGGCTGACATGTCATCTCCTGAAAGAAGCCTGTCCTCAGAAGTGGTTATTCTTAATCTTGGCTGCACATTGGAAGTGCCTGGGGAGCTTTTATGGCTACTGCTGCCTGGTCCGACTCCCCGGAGGTTCTGATTTAACCAGGCACTGCCTGGACGTGGGGACTTTTGAGTGCTTCCCAGGAAACACTGGTGTTCAGCCAAGGTTGAGAGGCACTGCCTTTAGAGGCAGCATGTGGTGGTAACCGGAAGTCTAGACCCCAGAGTCAGGCTGCTGGCTTTGAGCCCTGGTTCTGCAACTCATTAGCTGTGTGACTTTGGGCAAGTTATCAAAACCCTTAGTGCCTCAGTTTCCTCATCTATAAAATGGGGATAATAATAATAACAGAGCCCACCTCATAGAATTGTAAAGATTAAATGAACTAATGTGTGATACCCTTAGTACAGTGACTGACAGACACCTAGTGAGACCTCTAGTTATAATTTCTCAATTTTAATTGTTTAATATTTTTTATTGTAAAGTATACACAAAATTTACGATCTTAACCATTAAGTGTGCCATTCAATGGCATTTAGCGTATTTCCAATGTTGTGCAATCATTACCACTATCAATTTCCAAAACTTCTTCATCATCCCAAATAGAAACTCTGTATCCATTAAATACCTCTCCACTGCCCCTCCTCCCAGCCCCTGGAAGCCTCTATTCCACTTCCCTATGAATTTGCCTATCCTATGTACTACATATAAGTGAAATCGTACACTATCCTTGTGTCTGACTTATTTCACTTAGCACAATGTTTTCAAGTTTCATCCATGTTGTAGCACATATCAGAATTTCATCCTTTTTATGGCCGAATAATATTCCATTATATGTATATACCTGTTTATTCATCCATCTGTTGATGGGCATTTGGGTTGTTTCCACCTTTTGGCAATTGCAAATAGTCTGCCATGAGCATTGGTGTACATATATCTGTTCAGGTCCCTGCTTTCAATTTTTTGGGTATACATACCTAGAAGCCAAATTGCTGAATCATAGGGTAATCCTATGTTTAACTTTTTGCTGTTTTCCACAGTGGCTGCACCATTTTCCATTCTCAGCATCAATGCACAAAGGTTCCAATTTCTCTACATCTTCACCAACACTTGTTATTTTCTGTGTGTTTTTTTTTTCATAATAGCCATCCTAATGGGTGTGAAGTGGTATCTCACTGTGGTTTAGTTATAATTCCTTTTGATCTCATCCAAAGTAGATTATCCACTGCCTATTACTCTCTCACCCACAGAACACCGCTCTTTACTTTCATGCTGTTATCACAGCGTGTCCTTCTGTTTGTTGAATGTTTGCCTTGCTGAGTAGCCCAGGATTTGACAAACTATGGCCTGAGGCTGCAGGTCAAATCCGGCTACTGTTTGTTTTCGTATAGCCCACAAGCTAAAAATGATTTTTACATTTTAACTGGCTAAAAAAAAAAAAAAAATCAAAAGAAGAATAATATTTTGTGAAATGTAAAGATTTTCTGAAATTCAAATTTCATTGTCCCAAAGTAGTTTGATTGGAACATGGCCATGCCCTCGTGTTTACACAGACCTGATGGCTCGGTTTGCACTACAAAGGCCAAGCTGGGAAGTTGGGAAGTTGCAGCGGGGACCACATGGCCTGTAAAGCCAAAAATATTCACTAGCTGGACCTTATAGAAAAGATTTGCCAAATCCTACACTAGATCCTGAACTTAGACACAATCATCCTGCTGTCTCCACTGTCCCGGCCTCGGAATTTGTTGGTGCATTCTCCCATGCTAACGTCAGACACACAAAAAATTCTGAGATGGATCAGAAATCTAAATGTAAAAGCTAGAACTAGAAAATTCTAGAAGAAGACATAGAAGAATACCTTTGTAAACTTGGGTTAGGCAAAGATTACTTGGGACACAAAAAGCACTAGTTGTAAAATAAATAAATTGGACAACATTAAAATTTTAAATTCCTTCTCATCCAAAGACATCAGTAAGAAAATGAATAGACAAGCCACAGA
This sequence comes from Equus asinus, assembly GCF_041296235.1. NCBI lineage: Eukaryota > Metazoa > Chordata > Mammalia > Perissodactyla > Equidae > Equus > Equus asinus. The sequence goes on from NC_091804.1 coordinate 42,405,876, forward strand.
TTGGGAGAAACTTTTTGCAATACGCATATGTGATAAAGAACTTGTATCCAGAATATACAAAGAACTCCCACAAATAATAATAAAAAGACAAACACACTCATTTTAAAAATGGGCAAAAGACTCAGGCATAGTCACAAAAGATGTAGGGATGGCCAATGAGCACAGGAAAAGGTGCTTTGCATTGGGGAAATGCAATTTAAAACCAGAACGAGATACAATTTCACACATATTACAATAGATGGGGAAACAAAGACAGTCAAGATTGGGAAAGGGAGGAGCAACCTAAACATCTACTATGGTTCTGTTCTCTAACAGCTGAAGGATGTACAACTGCTTTGCAGAACTGTGTGGCAGTTTCTTAAAAATTCTACTCCTAGGTATTACCCAAGAGAAGTGAAAACACCGTCCATACAAAGACTTACACATGAATGTGCACAGCAGCTTTATTCAGAAGAGCCGCAAACTGGAAACAACTCAAATGGCATTAACAACAAAGAAGATTTTTAAAGACCAGGTACATTCATACAATAGAACACAACTCAGTAATAAAATAGAACGAACTACTGATATACGCGACAATACGGATGAACCCGGAAATTATGCAAAGTGAAAGGAAACAGACACAAAGAAGCACATGCTTGGATGGTGCCATTTATATGAAATTCTAGAAAAGACAAACCTAATCTATGGATCGGGACAGAAAGCAGATGAGTAGTTGCCTCTGGGGGCGGGTGGTGGTGGTTGGTATTGCCCATAAAAGGGCACAGCGGAACTTTCTGGGGTAATGAACACATTGCATAATTTGTTTTGGGTGCACATTAATTACAGGGGTGAATATAATTGTCAAAACGCAGCACACTTCAGAACTGGGCATTGTATTGTATGTAAATTATACTGCCATTTAAATAGTGAAAGTAGATCAGCTGACCTTGAAGGCGGGGACAACACTCTATAGATGGACCGGTCTCTAAGTGTCAGCCTCTCCTTCTGTCCTTGATGAACCCGATCAGATTTGCAAAGGAAAAGGAGAAACCGTGGTGCCTTGATGTCTGCCGGCTGCCAATGGCCCGACAACTCCTTTCCTGTTTTAGCCAGCGCTCTCCTGTGAAGGAAATGCAAGCCATCGCTCCTCCTCTGAGCCCTGGAATTTGGAGTCCAGAAGGCCATTTCCTGGCCTTGCAAAACAGCACCCTCCGTTCAGCTGGTAACGGCTTCCACCTGCTCCCTCGTGGAACCTGCTGGTGGGTGGGGCCCACCTGAGGGCCAGCATTCGTCTGTCTCTGACTAGCCAGCAGCCTACTCCCCCGCGGGCTGCATAGACCCCATGAGTGAGCACACAGGCCCCAACGTGCAGGGGAGGTGGAGAAGTAGAAGCAGTGGCTGTCTTTCGTTTTATTTTTAGAGGCGACTGAAACAAAGCTGCCTCCGTGAGGCAAGTTGTCAAGACCTCTGACTTCCTTATACATCCGAAGCCAGAGTCTGAATCTTTCCTTGCTGTATGAGCTTCCTGTGGCTGCTGTAACAAATTACCTCAAACTAAGTGGCCTAAAACAATATAAACTTATTATCTTACAGTTCTGGAGGTCAGACATCCCACACAAACCTCATTGGGTTAAAATCAGGGTGTTGTCGGGGCTGCCTTCCTTCTGCAGTCTCTGGGGGACAATCCGTTCCCTTGCCTTTTCCAGCTTCAGAGGCTGTCCACATTCCTTGTCTCGTGGCCTCTTCTCCCATCTTCAAAGCCAGCAACATGGAATCGCTGTGTGTTTTTCTTCTATAATCACATTTCCCCTGACTCCTCTCCTGCTTCCTTCTTCTACTTTTAAGGACCCTTGTGGTTACACTGGGTCCAGCTGGGGTCAGGATACTGACCCTACTTTATCCAGGATACTCTCCCTCCTTTAAAGTCAGCTGATGGGCAAGCTTAGTTCATTCCACAACCTTCATTCCCCCTCTCCCTGCAAGGTAACATATTCACAGGTTCTGGGTTAGGACGTGGGCATCTTCGGGGGACCATTATTCTGCCAACTACGCTCCCTGATGTTCAAGTCCAACTTCAACTCACACCCTCCTCACTCTCTTAAAATGGACCTGGATTGATGGTTTGGTTCTGAGATTTACAAGTTGTGTGGATAATGATAGCAACAATTATAATGACCACATGTTGAACATGTAATACAAAGCAGGTACAGGGGACACATGGTCTCATCTGATCCTTCTAGGACCCCTATCGAGTAGAAATCACCATCCTCATTACAGATGGGGAAACTGAGGCCTATAAATAACCAGCCCAAGGTTGCTCAGCTTTTAAATGGCAGATCTAAGATTGGAACCCGAGTTTGTTTGACTTTAGAGTCATTGGTCGTAACAGCAAACGTCTTAATAGCAAACCTCTGCTACAACTCCAAATCACCCTTTCTCTGAGCAGAGATTTCATGAGGATAAAGAGAATGTCTGTCCAATGCTTAGCACACGGGAGGCTCCAAGACATGGGACTTTCCTAAGTAGCTCATAGATAGTTTGTTGTCTCTTTATGCCTCTCCTGTTCCTTCCTTCCATCCATCCATCCATCCCTCAAAGGCATCTTTTAAAGTGGATGCAACATGATGTAATAGTTAAGATCTAGGCTCGAAGTGCAGGCTACCCGGGTTCAACTTCTAGTTTTAGCTGCTTCCACTTGGGTCGCCATCACCTCTGTATGCCTCCAATTCTTCTCCATTTGCAAAAGTTGGCAGGTAATTATATTTCCCTTACCAAGCTGTTGGGAGTATTAAAAACAATCATGCATGCACACAACACATGGTAAACTATCATGATTAAGCCACTCCTGTGTGCCCATGACTGAAGCAGGTAGTGTGAGTAAGGAAAGGAAGTATGACCTCTGTTCACAAGGATCTCTTTCTTTCACACACACACACGCACACATATACCAATTAGTGACGTAAAATGGGAAATTAGGAAGGACTGGAAACTGGAGACCAAGAGACTTGATAACATGGTTCTAATTTGTGGTTAGGAAATCCATGAAGGACGAGGTCAGTGTGTACTCAGAGAAGGGAAGGATTCACCGATAAAGAATGTAGGGTGAATCACACAGCCCGTCCTCGCCTGCAGCCCTTGAAGAGGCCCCTCGACCATCCTGCTGGGCTATTTTAACCGCCAGATGTGGTCTACCACAGACTCTCTCACACACAGCTGTTCACGTATGAACTTTACGATTTTCTCCATATCTGTCACTGCCTTTTCTAGTATTTACTTAATATTTTTCCTTAAATCAATCCACTACTTAACTACATTTACGTGAAGAAGGAAACTTTATGTCACTATAGTAAATGGGAGACTGATTTACTTGCTGCAGGCAGAAAGAAACTGTGAAAATAAATACGTGAGTATTAAAAGTAGTAAATAATTTTGTCCGTATGTAAAAAATTTGGTCCATACATCTCCTAGTGTCATTCTGTATCCCACCCGTGGTCGGCATAACATGCTTTGGGATGTACCATTCTTAGGGAAAAAACTGAGGATTCGGCCCCTTTAGATGCTTGATGCCTAACCTTCCTGCTCTGTTTCTCATCACGAGGTTGGGATGTTCATAAAAGTGGCCACCGTTATTCAGAAACGGCTGAGCTGAGCAGTGTACACCCAATAGCTCATTCAGTTCTCACAAAGTCTCCATAATGATGTATTGTTATGGAGGTCATATCCATGAAGAAACCAAGGCACAGGGAGGGGAAGTGGCTTTGCCCCTTCACACAGCTCATGACTGGAAGAGCAGGAATGTGAACCTAAGCCCATCTGAATACAAACCCTTGACTATACAATACTGTTTCTCTGTGCTAGCCACTTCATGGTGGCTGAGAGCGACCAAATTAGCTAGTGCTTAAGACGTACTGGGGGAAAAGATGGGAGGATATTTAATGGTGCTTAGCATGGGCCAGACACACTTCTGAGCACTCGGTGTCAACTCATCTCGTCCTCATAGCAGACCTGTGATGGGGGCCTTGTTATGGTTCCCATTTTATGAAGGAGAATGTTCAGGCACAGAACCTTTAATTAACTCGTAACTAGTACGTGGTGAACCTGGCTTGCAACCCAAGGGGTCTGGCACCAGGGTCTACATCTCCACAACTGATAAAGGCACCTTGCAGATGGCATGACTGTTTAGGTCATTGCCCGTGACAGTTTCCTCTCCGCAACGGAACATTTATCTGTCCGGTCCAGGTCTGATCTAGCCCCTGCCAAGCCCCACCTTGCTTTATTTCCTATTTAAGAGAGAATGCAGATGACCTTGGTCTTCTAAGAAATTAACCTCATGCCAGCAAGGTGCTCATCCATTCATTCATCAAACTGACACCATGGCTGCCTACTCCATGCCAGGTGCTGTGCTGCATTACAGGAACAAGAAAGCAGGGGTGTGTGACGGCTCAGAGCCGGGACACTGCAGTCAAACAGACTAGGCCCCCGCCCAGCACCAGCGTTCTCTGCTGTGGGACTTTTGGTTTGAAACCCTCCTAGCATCTGTTTTCTTATCTGTAAAATAAGATTACTAAAACTGCCCATCGTTATTTTTTCCATAATTGACTTTTTGGAGAGAATTTTTTGTGTGAATGTTTACTTAATAATGTTTCCTTCATTCATTGTATCTCGTTGAGGAGAGGGTATCAATGATACTTTTCATATGCTTTTGTTTTGCTGATTATAAAAGTAATACAGACCCACAATCCTCTGTCCCAAAACCTGGGGGCCAGATGCATTTTGTAAGCCAGATTTTTTCAGATTTTAGATGCATTTTTTTTTACACTAAATATCAAATAAGACGCTAATACTTCTTCTGAGAACTGTGTGAATATTCACACTTCCTGAGATCACTCAAGCCCACAGGTAAGCTCAGAGGAGTCCAGATTTGCTGTCAGATGAGACGAGCTTTGCAGATTTTGGAATCATTGGTGAGAGATTATGAATGGGATTTGCACAAGGTTATGGCAAATAATTTGAAAAAATACAGAGAAGTATTAAAAAGAAAATAATCGGGACCGGCCCCATGGCCGAGTGGTTAAGATCACGAGCTCCGCTTTGGCTGCCCGGGGTTTCGCTGCTTGGGATCCTGGGCGTGGACATGGCACCGCTCATCAGGCCACGCTGAGGCGGCATCCCACATGCCACAACTAGAAGGATCCACAACTAGAATATACAACTATGTACTGGGGGGATTTGGGGAGAAAAAGCAGAAAAAAAAAGTAGTGTCATTGGACACTACTGGTATCTAGTGAGGAGAGGCCAGGGATGCTGCTAAACATCCTACAACGCACAGGACGGCCCCATGACAAAGAATTGTCCAGCCCCAAATGGCAATAATGCCATGATTGAGAAATCCTGGTCTAGGTTCTGGGCATACAGCAATGAACAAAGCAATAAAAAATTAATCTGTTTAATATGCATTTATAAAATATATGCAATATATATACACACAGACATGTGTTTTACAAATTTGGTTTAACTCACTATATAGTTTTTCACTTAACATTGCTTCATGAACGTTTTATAATATCATACCTCTTCAAATATATGATTTTTATGCCTATAAAATTTTCCTTCAGAAAGATGTGAAATTAATTTTAGCTATTTTTTATATGAAAATTGATTTTTTCCATTTTTCCTATTACTTAAAATAATACTGTGATGGATAACTTTATATCCACATTGTTGTGACATCTCTGATTATTTCATTAGATTTTAAGTCTTGGGGTTCATGCTAGAAGTGAGGTTTTTGAGTCAAAGGGTAGAAACTTAAAAAAATCCCTGATGTACATGATGAAATTGCTTTGCAGAAAGGTTGTCCCAGGGCTGGCCCCGTGGTTGAGTAGTTAAGTTCACGCGCGGTGCTTTGGCAGCCCAGAGTTTTCATCAGTTGGGATCATGCGCACAGACCTAGCACCACTCATCAAGTCACGCTGAGGCCGCGTCCCACATGCCACAACTAGAAGGACCCACAACTAAAATATACAACTCTATACTGGGGGGCTTTGGGGAGGAGAAGAAAAAAAAAGAAGATTGGCAACAGATGTTAGCTCAGGTGCCAATCTTTAAAAAAAAAAAAAAGGTTGTCCCAAGTTTTACTTAGTGGAGGAGTTTACATTTAAAAATCAGGAGTCTTATGGTATTAATTAAGAAACAGCTAGTTCAAGCTAATAATAACACATCTAGAAAATTCTAGTGACTAGAGAAGCCTTCAGAAAGAGGAGAATGGTATGTTGGGTTCAAACTGAACTTGCCATTTGAACTCGCATGGACTGGGTATGCTTCCTCTCTATCAGTCCCGTGGCACTCGCATTTTAATCATCCCAGAATGCGAACAGATAGGACACAGTTCAAACACTGGGCAACAAAACATAATTAAGAAGCGACTGACTTATGGGAAAAGATGAAAAGAGCTCAAAGTCTGAAAGCTGTGCGCCGGAAAACCCTGGAAGGAAGTGATCACCATTTCCAAGCATTGAAATTCAGTAAATAAAGGTTAGGAGAGGAACTCCTTGGGGGAGAGGGTTCAAAGGTAATGGGATACACTTGAACAATGAGAATTCCAGGGTGAAATCTCAAGAGGAAACTTCCTCGTGGTTCTCTCTAAGGATAATCTGTTGAGGAAATGATAGAATTCCTTTTAGAGAGTTAGTAGGTGAAACAGCAAGGGGAATGCTGCCAATCAGACAATGAGATTTTGTTCTCCAGCGAGTGTTGCATGAGAACTTACTAGAATGGGTAAGATCCTCCCTTCCTCAGAGGGTGAGCAAGTGTGCCCGGTCTCAGCTATAGACCCAAGTTGGGTGGGGAACCTCGATTTCAAGGGAAGAGAATTCACATTTTCTCTTTATCTGAGGCTAAGACAACACAAAGCTCATCATGTAGAGTAGGGGTTGGTAAACTCTTTCTAAAAGAGATGGATCATAGATATTTTTAGCTGTGCAGGCCTCCAGGCTCTGTGTCAGCTGCTCGACTCTGCCTTTGCAGGCTGAAAGTAGTCAGAGACAGTATGGAAATAACCCCCATAGCTGTGCTTCAATAAAACTTTATTTACAAAAACAGACAGTGCCCAGGGGGCGTGGTTTGCTGGCCCCTGGTCTGGAGAAGTGGGAAAGCAGCTGTGTAAAAGGCTGAGGAGGTTCTGAGAGATCTGGGTTCAAATCTCCTCTTACTGGCCGTGTAACCCCAGGCAAGTTAATTAACCTATGTGAACATCACTTTTCCTGACTTTAAAAAGGGATTACGCGTTTGTTCTCAGAATCAAATGGAACAATGCCTGAGGAATGTTTAGCAGGGGCCTGGGCATGTCCAAGAACCATAATAAGAGAAGGGTGAAAAAAATGCAGGGGTTGTTAGGTTCTTATCCCATTATGCTTGGGTTTGTGGAACTGTTGCCTCCACTAGCATGAGCTCCTCAAGTTCAAGGACCACACGCTTATTGAACCCGTGTCCCAGTGCCTATGTCTTTGCAGATAGTGGGTGATTGTCTCGCAGGGTCCCAGTGCCCACCACCTTGGCACATAGTGGGTGATTGTCTTGCAGGGTCCCAGTACCCATCACCTTGGCACATAGTGGGTGATTGTCTCGCAGGGTCCCAGTGCCCACCACCTTGGCACATAGTGGGTGATTGTCTTGCAGGATCTCTAAAAGCAAAAGTGGGACAGGGATTTGGGTGCATGTGATTTAGGGAGGGCAGGTGGCCAGGAGAAGGGGAGTGAGGGAAGCAGGACGAGGCAGGGGAAGGATCCCAGCAGAGCTTGTTCCTCCCCGGAGGTTGGCTGCAGCCTGATCCCACGGGAGCTCTGGGGCACGTACTGTACCTCAGCGTTAGTCTTACCAGGAGGCAAAGGGGCTGGCCTTTCACATCCTGGGACAATCGGTCACTCGCTGTGGGCAGCCCAGTAAGGGTGAGGGACAATCTCCACAGTGAAGTGGCCCCTGTTGTGCTGAGGGCATCCCCGAGAACGAGCAGCTGGGAGCTGTTAGCCATCAGCAACACAGCAGCCCTGGAAGGTGCTCTGTCCTTAATGGGGAACACCAAAGTGTCTTTCTGCACAGTGCACAATTATTGTTGGTTATGTAAAAGCCTGTGTTCTGGGGTGGGGCTCTAAGCTACCCACAAAACACAACTGGCTTATGGGACGAGGGAGGAGGGCAGAGCCGGGGTGAATAACTCATCACCTGTCACTCCAAAGTTTAATTGTTTAGCTTGGAGGCTGAACCCAGGGATGGCGAGACCTTGATGGTGATCTGTCCTTCTGCAGGGACAGGAAGTGGCTTCTCTCCCAGTGGCCTATGGCATTTCCTTTGCCCGGAGGAGTGAGAGGCAACATCCAGATGATCCAACTGTGCTTGGCACAAGTGACAATGACGTCACAGTTAACGCCTGCCTGGGGTTCTGGCATCTAGTGGGAGTGGGGTTGAAGCCTAGCTTTGCCACTTTACCCACGTAACCCCGAGTCAGTTACCTGGCATTACTAAGCCTTGGTTGCCTCATCTGTGAAATGGGGAAAACACTATTTCCTAATTCACAGGGTTTGTGTGAGGATTAGGGTTAATGCTTATAAAAATACTTAGTACGGGGCCTGGCACCTAACAAAGGTTTAATGCATGCTAATTTGTTTTTCTCTTTTACTTTCTTTGTTGTGGTGGTGTTTTTTGTTTTTTTGAGAAATGGTATTGTCTAGTGCACTGTGGCTCAATTGTCCATTTCATGTTACTTTGGATTGTTGCCGTTGTCTGTTACCACTTGTAATCTTATTTGTTTAACATACGTTAGTGACTCTAAAAAAAACCTTAAACGCTGTAAACTCGCAAATAAGACGAGTGCAATAATGGTTTGCATGAACTGGCGCTTGGTAAGTTGGCAACAGATGAGAGGTGTTATCACCATCCACGTTGATACCGAATGGCGGTCACTTTTGTGTTCTGCCTGAGAACTTGCATGGACCCGTTTCATTCCTTCCTCCAAAATCCTGTCTCTTGCATTCCCACCACTGAAGGAGGTCACATCTTTGCTCCTGCATGAGCTCATTGACGTATTCTTATAGTGGCTTGCTTGGCTAAGGATTTTATGCCTAATAACAGGGGATTTTTTTTTTTTTCTGTTAAATAACTTGGGCTGTGACAGATTACAAGGAAGTGGTTACTCAGAGCGGAGTGCTCGCAACTGATTGCAGGGAGGAGTGGAAATTCCCTTTCCTCGTCTAAAATAACTGGAACTGGAACACGACAATATGAGCTTTGTCCAGGCTTGAAACAATATCCTTTCCAAGTGAATTTGGTACAGAAATCCTCACCGATATATGGGGTAGTTCTCCCTGGCAGGCTAGAAAAAGATTAGTCATTCTGTGTCCCATAGCTAAAAGGGCCATTGTTGGTAACGATGAGTCCCACAGGAGTGAAATTCAAGTATGTGGACATGGTAATTTTGGATTCACCTCACTTCCCCCTGCCTCATATCCCATTCGATTTCTTTACTAGCACAAAAATCTAATTCCAGAAATAGACATGCTCTCCATTTATTTGATTACTTTTATTGCAACTCTGTTCGTGACACCCTCCCCCGGACACTCCGGAGCAGATTGTGAGGAAATGAGAGAAGGAAATGCCCCGAGCCCGGTAGTAGAGCAGAGTTCAGAGCGGCTGAGTCAGGACCAATGTCTATGGATTCAAATTCCATCACAGTTTTGAATCCCATGCCTTGAGCTGGGTCAGAAGGTGCATAATTAGAACGAGGGCAGGTGTCCAGTCTGCGTCTGACTCAGGGTGAAAATCTGGGATTTCGTTTTGACGAATATCCTAATACTGAAATGTTATTCTGACTACTGTAGACTTAAAAAAAATAAATAAACTGGGCAGGATCTTGAGAAGTACTTCACTCTCCATTTTTTAAAAATATTTATTATCATTTATAAAAATTTATTTAGGGCTAAGAGAAGGCGGATAGGAATACAAGCGGGAAGCCGCAAGAAATTTTTTTTAGGCTCCAGGAAGTTCTGTTACTGCTGGTCACGTTAGCCAGTGTGAAGATTTTCCCGTCCAGGCACATGATTTATTAAGATGAAGCACCCATGTCAGGGAAAATTTCCTTCTAAAGGAAGAAGGAGGCAGAGTGTAAAGGTCATTTCCACTCACTTTTCTGGCTGAAGTCTCCATCTGTCAGCACTCTCAACACAACTCAGGGCGGATCTGCCCCCTCCACAGGTTCAGGAGGGAATTGCTTGGACCCCATCCCCAGAATGAGGCCTGACGATTCTGGCATTTCACGGAGAGACAGGTGAGACCTCAGGGCTCACGCAAGCCTTTTCTCTTTTTCCTCTGACATCCTTCTCAGCAGTGCAGAGGAGTTGTATCATTATGCCCAACTCTGGGATCTCAAGCTTGGCCAGGGGTAGTAATAGGAGAGAGAAAGAAATATTAATGTTCATGATGCTGGCAATGGTGCCTGCCAATTCCTCTTTATGTTTTTTTCCTGAGGACGATTAGCCCTGAGCTAACATCTGTACCAGTTTCCTCCACTTTATATGTGTGTGACCATCACACCATGGCTGACGAGTGGTGTAGGTCCATGCCCGGGATCCAAACCTGCGTATCCGGGCCGCTGAAGCAGATCACGCTGAACTTAACCACTACACCATAGGGCCAGCCCTGGTGCCTGCCAATTCTTAAGGGAGATTGAACTGGGAGTTCACACCTGCTTTTCTTTTAGGAAGGGAGAGCCCTCTTGCTCCTTAGTGTGTAAACATAGTTTACAAATTCATTTTTTTCTTAGATCATGGTACCAACGTAAGTCAACTAGTGCATCTGGTTTTAAAAGAAATGGTCACCTCTGTACTTCAGAGTAACCTTATATGAATGTCTAAGGAGACCTGGAAAGGCATCGTCATGGCAGCCTGGTTTGTGATGGTAAATAATTGGATAGGCACGAAATGGCCGACAAAGAGAGAATGTATTCTGGATTGGGTATGTGGCCCATGTCACATACCCAATAGCCAGTGAGATTCTTAACTGGGACTTTTGTTAGATCTCTTGAGAAAAAGGTGTGGGTAGGTTTTCTTTGAGCTCAAAGACCTTGAGGATCATCTAGGCCTGAAGCTTCAGATGATTGCTTTGCAGTCACATGGAGAGAATCTCCCTGAAAATAAGGCCAACACAGAAGAAAAGAGAGCCAAGAAATGGGGAATGACATGCTCCTGATAACTATATTTGACGCCTGGATCCAACTATGCCCAAAATCAGCATTCCGATGCTTTAGTTACATGAGATTTTGAGATGATAGATTCCTTTTTATTCTTCAACTAGATTGAGTTATGTTGCTGTTACTTGCAACTAAAGTCATCGTGGCTATTACGTCCTTCTCCTTCTGATCTGGACTCTAAATGGATAGGTAAATACTTATCTTGGTTAACAACCAAACTTTGCAAGAGAGAAAATCCACTAACGCAAGAACCAAGTGCTTAGGTTCATCTATGCTCAAGGTTGGACTTTCATTTTAAAGAGGTGGCCTGCTTTCATCACAGACAATTTGTCCAAGGGGAAATGGAAAGGTGTTCTAACTGCTACTGGACAGTCATTTATGGCATAACTTGGGATCAGTCAATGCTATCTAATGTTGAGATCTGTGATGAGTGTGAAGGATTCCTTTAACTACCAGTGTTTATCACAGAAGTGTGGACTCACCGCCTGAGTCACCGGTTGGCTAATAGTTCCTCTCCCCGCCCCCCTGCTTCGTGATGGCTATTCACCCACAGTTTGAGTTTATGACAAACATACACTCCCAAATATCTGTCCTTAATGAGCCTCTATGTAATGCTCTGGCAAGTGGGATGTCGCTCTGTAATCCTGTGGCTTGGGTATGACCAGGTACCCATTTCCCATGGCTGCCCACTGAGTGAGTGCTGATTTCGCCATCAGAGGCATAAGACTGTGACTTGTTTGTCTTGTAGAGATAACGCTTCATGCCAAGTCATCCACAGAACAGCATGCAACTAGGGACAGGGCTGAGCTGTCTAGAGATGCAAAAGGAAAATTTTGTAAGCCAGTTGCATAACCATCACCTCCTGTTGGAGCTTGTGCCCGAGACTGCATTCCTCTCTCAGACTTCTAGAGAGCTGAGTGCCCCCAGGGAGCAAGTATGATGGGGATCGATCTTGAAGAATTTGGACACTAAACAGGTACAGGGTCCAGGACCACACCAAGGCTGGGAGAGGCCCAGGCTGTGCCAACTTAGTGAGACTTCTGACATCCTAAGAAATAAAAATGAAGAATTGCCCAAACAGGCATTCCCAAAAATTATGAAATATTTTCAGTGTTTACACTGAACAAAATAAGAGCTTGAATACACACAGAAATGACTGTTCGCTGAAATGACACTGTGCTGTATCCAGGATTATACGATTTTTGAGACATGGCATCATAGAATGAAGTACAGGCACCATGATCTGTGGGTGGGCCACAAGTGTAAAGATGTCTTATTACTGCATCCCTGTGAAGGCGGATGATCTTTTTGGAGAAGACGTCAGAAGGTCGATGCGAGCCATAGGTCAAATGTCCCCTAGACACCTCACTGCTAGCCCCACTACATGACATTAAAATTAATTTAAAAAATTAAGATTTAAAAAAATGACTAAGTTGTGTCTTGCCTCTGTCTTCTTAGCCCTGGAAGCTAAGGGCCACATGAAGTAGCAGAACCATCACTTGATGGGGACCCAAAGGAATTCAGTGCTTGCTCTGTGGCTTTGCCCCAACCAGCTGTGCGACCTTGGGGAAGTCACTTAAGCTCTCTGGATTTCCCCATCTATAAAAAGGCAAGTGTCGGATGATGGATTTGCAAGTTCCTTCTAAAACTTTATGATTACATGAATTCCATGTGAACAGTCTAGGTGCTAGGCGTATAGTGGTGGAAAAAGAACCCCACTGCACACAGATCCAGTGTCTGCCTACAGGGAGCTTATATTCTATGTGGGGGTGGGGTGGGGGATGGGGATAGGGAGATGGGAGTGGAGGGGTGTGTGTGTATGTTGACAATCAGCAAAAATGATAACTACATAATGTCAGAGAGGGTGAATGCCATGAAGAACAATAGAGCAATGACAGCGGACAGAGAGTGGTCAAGGAAGGCCTCTCCGAAGAGATGACCATTGGCGCTTCCCAACTGATGTGTTACTGTTTTAGCAAGACACTAACAAAGGATGTGCCATAGAGGTGGGTGGAGGACTCGGTGGGCAGAAGGGCTATTGAAGGAGCTAATGGATACAGGAAACGACTTCCTGGTGAGTCAGGAAGAGGAGAGGGGAAGAAAAGAGTAAGGAGAGAGCAGTGATAAGCAGAATCAGATTCCTGTAGCGCTTCAGAGCATGCGGTCAGGCTGGTCTGGATTTGAATCCGCACTCTAACCACTAACCTGCTGTGTGACCTTACATCCCCTCACCAGTCTGATCCTTGGCCTCCTCATCTAAAGGAGGGGAATGAGAAGCCCTGCCTTGTGAGTGTGAAGAGAAATAACGTCTCCAAAGTTACGTTAGCACAGGACTGGGCACATTAGTAAACGCCCAGCCTATAATTAGCATAGTCCTTGCTAATGCTTCCTGTGCACCAACCAAATCCTACTTAATCTGTCTTACTTGCCCCCACCAGACAAGCCTATGAGGCAGGCACTGTCATGATCCCATTTTACGGACGAGGACGCCAAGATAGGTGATTGGGTCAAGGCATGAATGTTAGTCATCACTATATTTGTCCTCTGGCAACACCTGAGGAGGTTATGATGACCCGACAGCTTAACAAGACTGTCAGCAAGGACAGGGAACAACTGCTGAGGCTTCTCTGGAAAGTGACGAAATACCATCATTGGCAGAAATGCATTTTTTTCATCCAACGTGCATGTATTTTACTGAGGTGCAATTTACATACAACGCAATTCAACAGTGCTAAATCTTGTTTTGAATTCTGGCAAATATATGCAGCCATGCAACCATCACTACAATCATGTCAATCTCTGGTTTGCTTTTTGTCTCTATAGTTTTGTCTTTCCTACAATTTCATATAAATGGAATTGTACACTTCTTTCACTGAACATGTTTTTGAGATTCTTGAGCATATTAGTAATTCCTTCCCTTATATTGTTGCATAGTATTCCATCATGTGGATGTACCACAATTTGTTTATTCATTCACCAGTTGATGGACATTTGGGTTATTTCTAGTTTTTGCATATTATGAAGCAAGTTGCCATGAATGATTGAGGACAAGTTTTTGTGTAGACATATGCTTTTATTTTTCCTGGGGAACGCCTCAGAGTGGGACTGCTGAGTTGTATGCTAAGAGTCTGTCTCACTTTAGGAGAGATACCAAACTCTTTTTTCTTTTAAAGACTGGCACCTGCACTAACATCTGTTGCCAAGCTGTTTTTTTTTTTCTCTCCAAAGCCCCCCAGTACATAGTTGTATATTCTAGTTGTGAGTGCCTCTGGTTGTGCTATCTGGACGCTGCCTCAACATGACCTGAGGAGTGGTGCCATGTCTGCGCCCAGGATCTGAACAGGTGAAACTCTGGGCCGCCGAAGCAGAGCGTGCAAACTTGGCCACAGGGCCGGCCCCGATACCAAACTCTTTGACAAAGTGGCTGCACCGTTTTGTATTCCCACCAGCATTGTCTGGAGGTTCCAATTGCTCAGCATCCTTGCCAACTGATACTATCAATCTTTCAAATGTTAGCCATTCTACTGGGTGCATGGTAATATCTCATCGTGGGTTTTTTAAAAGATTTTATTTTATTTTATTTTTTATTTTTCCTTCTTCTCCCCAAAGCCCCCCAGTACATAGTTGTATATTTTAGTTGTGGGTCCTTCTAGTTGTGGCTTTTGGGATGCCACCTCAGCATTGTGCTAGGTCCGTGCCCAGGATCGGAAGTGGTGAAACCCTGGGCCACCAAAGTGGAGCGCACGAACTTAACCACTCGGCCACGGGGCCGGCCCCCTCGTCGTGGTTTTAATACGCATTTCCCAAAGGACTGATGATACTGAACACGTGTACAAGCGCTTATTTGATATTCTCATCTTTTATGCGGTGTTTGTTTAAATATTTTCCCCATTAGAAAAAGTTGTCTTCTTAATTATTGAGTTGTAAGGAGTTCTTTATATATTCTGCACAGAGGTCTTATATTAAATATATGCTTTGCAAATATTTTCCCCATTTGTGGATTGCTTTTTTGTTTTCTTAATAATGTCTTTTGAAAATCAAAAGTTTTTAACTTTTGTGAGGATGAATTTATCCATTTTTTTTATATGGATGATCTTGTATCCTAAGAAATATTTGCCTAACCCAAGGTCACAAAGGTTTTTTTTAATGTTCTTCTAGGAGTCTTTTTTTTGCTGGGAAAGATTCACCCTGAGCTAACATCTGTTGCCTGTCTTCCTCTGTCTCTTTTTTTCCTCCCCAGAGCCCCAGGGCATGGTCGTATATCCTAGCTGTAAGTCCTTCTAGTTCTTCTGTGTGAGCGGCCGGATGTTAACTACTAGGCAATCAGGGCTGGTTCGCTCCGGAGAGTTTTATAAATTTCTCTCTCACATTTAGGTTTATTAGCTCTATGGTCCTCTTTGAATTAATATTTTGTGTATGCTTTGAGGAAAGGGTCAAGGCTCATTATTTTTGCATATGGGTAGCCAATTGTTCCAGCATCATTTGTGGAAAGACTACCATTTTCCCTTAAATTAACTTGGCACCTTTTTAGAAAATCCACTGATCATATTTGTGTGGGTATATTTCCAGATGTTCATTGATTTGTGGGTCTATCCTTCCAGCAAGAACACACTGCCTTAGTTACAGCAGCTTTACAGTGAGCCTAGAACGCAGCGGTTGAAGTCTTGCAATTTTGTTCTTCTTTTCAACATTCATTCTTGGAGTGCCAACTCTGTGTCCAGACCTGCTCCTTCCTTCACTGATTCATTCAAGAAATATGTCTAGAGCACCTACTATGTGCCAGGCTTGACTTTAGGTGCTGGGATACAGTGGTGATAAAAATATGTAACTTCTCTGCCTCATGGAATTTGTTGTGCGTTGGAGGTGGGGAGTTGGAATGATAATCAGAAATATATATATATATATATAACATTAGTCAGATATACACTCTGTGTGTGTGTGTGCGTGTGTGTGTGTGTCAGATACTAATGAGTGCTATGAAGGAAAATAAAGCACAGGAAGAGGGATGGGGTGAGGGAGGGCTCGCTGAGGAGCTGAGAGTTGAGCATAACCCCAAAGCAGTGAGGGGTTGAGCCATGCAACTTCTTCCCTCCAGGGCGGATGGGAAAAGAAGTGCCAGAGCCCCAGCAGAGGGAGAATGTCCAGATGAGTTTTCTGCACTATATTGTATGGAGGAAACAATCCAAGTTTTAAAAAAATTCCACTCAGGGTCATTTCTATCAACAAAATAAATAGAGAGAGCTGGAAGACAGTTGAGTGGACGCTCAAATGAAGAAGCAAAGGCAGTTATGTGACGCACTGGACAAGAGCTTTTCAGGAGAGGGAACAGCAAGTGCAAAGGCCCCAAGGTAAGAAAGGGCTTGGCATGTTCAAGAACCAGAAAGCAGGCTAATATGGGAGAATCTCTGAGATGAAATCTAACAGATAAACAGAGACCAAATGCCCACGGGACTTTGTGAGCCAGGGGAAAAGTTTGGATTTTATTCTAAGGGGCAATGGACACCACTGGGAAGTTTTAAGGAGGGGAGTGACAAGATCAACTTCTGCTTTTAAAAGATTGTGTGCTTCAGTGTAACTTAGTGGCCTGTAGTTCAGAAATTTCTGGAGTCCTGAGAAACCATTGGGGAGTGGCTGTGCCATCTGGAAGCTTCCTGTAAACCCCCTAATCTGGGAGAATTTATGAAAACGTTCAGGGTAGCTGTGTTCACATTTTGCTTGTTGAATTGTCTTGGGTGCAAACCGGAACTCTTCATTTTATTCAGATGAGGAATGAGTTTTGATACATGGGGCGTGTGTGTGTGCCTGTGTGTTTGTAATTCTTAATCTTGGTGAGTCATCAAGTGTATTTCCACATTTCAACTAAACGAACATTCTGTTTATTGTTTATAGTCTTTCTCTGTGCCTAGCTTTTAAAACACTTTTTATTCGAAAATAATTTCCAATTTACCAAAAAGTTGCAATAACGTAAAGAATACCTGTATATCCTTTATCAGATTTACCTGTTAATATTTTACTCATTTGTTTGATCATTTGGGTACTCTCTCTCTTCAACGCACACACAGATACACACGCACACACACACAGAGTCTTTCTTGGACCGATTTGTTGTTGTTGTATTCATCATGACCCTTTACTCCTAAATCCTCCAGGTCTGTATTTGTTAAGAATGGGGACAGTCTCTTGGTCAGTAGAGTTAACAACCTTATATTTTTATTCTGGCGCTACCGTTTGATCTAACTTATCACCCATATTCCAATTTCATCAGTTAACCTTAAATGATCCTTTATGACACTCCCCTCTAGGACAGGCTCCAGGCCAGGGGCAGAATTTGCATTTAATTGTCCTGTCTTTTCAGCTTCCTTTAACCTGGAACGTTGCCACAGCTCTTCTCTGTCTTTTGTGATGTTAGCATTTTTGAAGAATCCCTCCCCTGCCCCCGGCCCCATTAGAATAGAATGTTCCTCCTTTCGCGTTGCTCTGATGTTTCCTTGCGATTAGATATAGGTTAGGCTTTCTTGGCTGGAATGTGGGCAGGGAGGATGTTGTATCCTTCTCAGGACATCACCTCTGCAGGCACATGATGTCCACGGTCTGTCATTGGTGATGTTAAATCCCCTCAAACTTTTGTCGAATGTTTGTGGATGACTTGAGGTGGGGGAGGGAGGAAGAAAGTTGAAAAAACAAGGAGGCGCATGACTCAGTGTTAGTTAAGTTCCTGAGTCATCTGTGTTGCGGAATTAACCACCCAAAGCAAAGTTTTGTATAATCACAAAGGACAAGCATGCTTACACACACACATACACACGCACAGACCAAAGCTCGGTTCCATTTTACATTTTTTTGTCCACCCCCAAAGTCTTGTTTTCGCACATAGGGCATTAGCAGGAATAATTTGGAAAGATTTTCAAATTCTGCTTTAAGGCTCCACATATGAATATTACTACCTCAAATAATTCCTTAGGTCTTCAAGGCTTTGGTGCTGGAGGTGGGAGGTTGGAGGGCCGCAGCCATGTGTATGCGTGAGCTGAAAGCAGTGACGTTCAGTACATGGAATTCTCCTGGGTGCATCTGATACCCGGGGCTGCCCTGGCCCCACCCCAGATCAACTGAATCAGAACCTCTGCAGGCGGGGATGGAAGAGTTTGAAAAGCTCTGCAGGAAATTCTAGTGTCCTGCCAAGGTCAAGAACCACCAGTTGAGAGGTGTGATTCTGGAGCTTCAGTGGTCCCCAAACACTCTTTAACTTTGGGGCGAATGCTCTCTTTAATGCTAAAGTTTACTGAGCACAGTTTGAGTATCACGGACATCCGCAGAATTTGTCTTCACAGCATTCACTTTTTCTTCTCTGGGTAAAAAGCTCCCCGGTCTCCCTTTGGCTAATTACCACCCTCCGTCACAGCTCATGTGTTTTTCGGGGGCTGACCCTGAATCCTGACTTCAGGGATAGACGTTGATTCTTAGGCTTGGCAAATTGATTGGTTCATGAATGATCTAAGTTGGTCAGATGAGACTTGAGCCAAGCCCTTTGCTGGAATTATTGGCAAAGAGGTATTTTATTTCTGCTGGAGCTTAAAACTGAGAGAATGTAAACGTGAAGTTACCAGGGGCTACTACAGGAAGGGGATCTACCCAAGAGTGAAGCCAACATAGGATAAAACAGAAAAAGTGATGAACTTGGTGGATATGATTTGAACACCAATCCTGGATCCAGCCATGCCTGAAGCTATCAACTCCTAGATCTTTAAGTTATATGAGCAAATAAATTCCTATTTTGCTTAATTCAGTTTGGGTTGAGGTTTAAGAAGCAGGTAAGACAAATATCAGCTATAAAGAGCTGATAACTTGACCTAACGTGGAAGGTTATCAGAGGTGGGAAAACCTTATTGAAAAAGGAGAGTCTGAACACTGGTTCTCTGGCCTGTGGCTGTGGGACATCACAGTCATTTAGTCACCCTGGGCTCTAGCTGCCCCTTTGGTGGAGGTAGGGAGTGGGATAGTGGAGCTGACCACAGTGTTGCCTCAAGATTCAATTGCACAGCCTGGTATGGCCCTTCACAGTGGGTGGTTGTTGATGCCGTTTTTAGGAGCCTGCATAATTCAAGAAGGCATTTGGGAAGGTGGTGGAGCAGGAGATATGGATGTTTCTAAAATGAAAACTGTGCCTCCTTTGGCCACCACTTCCCCCTCTGCATTTGGGGCCTGTGTGAACAGGACACAGGCAGGAGGTTTGGGCTGTTCTTTGCAAAGCCACTTTCTGTGCTCTCTTTCTCCTGTCCCCAAGCTTAGGCACGAGCCATGGCTCCATCATCTTTGCCCGGCAGCATGGTGTAAGTTCTCCACTCTAGCCCTCACCCTCCTGATCTGCTGTGTAGTTGGCACTTTACGTGAAACATAATCTAACAGCTGATGGCAGCTTGAGCCCTAGCAACTTACAAGGCCATCTTCACGTACTGATGGGGTTCTCTCCCCAGCCCAAAATGGAGTTCAAAAGGAAAAAGTGTTCAACCATAAAATAGAATTGTATTTTTTGAAACGACATACAATTATATGCTGCAATTAAGTTGTTTTCTTTTGAGATGTTCTCATTCTTGGGGAGTGGGGCCTCTTCTTTGCTGGTGCCTCACCTGTGCCACTAGTCGCCTGTTGAGAACCCAGCACAGGCCAAAGCACCTGCCATTTAGTCAGCCCAATGGCCCTGGCAGTAGGTTCGACCTGGAGACCCCTGTTTTCCAGATGAAGTGGAGACGCAGACAGGCGAGGCCATTTTCCATGGCCACGTGGCTGCTCAGCGCTGGGGGCAGGTCTGACGTCAGGCCGAGTTCTCTTAATCTCCTGTCTTTCTATCTACTTATCTACCTATTTATCTAATCATCTATCTACCTATCTAGTAATCATTTATCAATTGTCTATCCATTATCTATCCATCCATCATCTAATCTATCAATCATCTATCTATTTATCTATCTATCCATTTATCTATCATCTATCTATCTATCATCCAGGGCCGGCTCGGGGGCATCGTGGTTAAGCTCTCGCACTCTACTTTGGCAGCCCGGGGTTCGTGGGTTCGGATCCTGGGCGTGGACATACACATCAGGCCATGCTATGGCAGGTGTCCCACATACAAAATGAGGAAGATTGGCACAGACGTTACCTCAGGGCCAATCTTCCTCACTAAAAGACAAAAATAACATTATCGTCCATATACCTATCATCAATCTATCTATCATCTATTTCTGTATCTTTGTCTCTTACCCCTGACTTTGAACTTACCCAGATCTGATGTTATGTTTTCTGTGGAGTGACCTTATTTATCCTCCAATCAAGGACACTGGGGGATAAAAGTACACAGGTTCACACTGGCGCTGCCCCAGGCGCCCAGGGATGGGGTGGGGAGCGGTGGCCAGGCATTTATTTCTCCTCAGTCCTTAGCTCATCACAAGGCTCCATAAGGAAGGGTTGGTGAGGAAAGCGCGTTTGTGTTATTCAGAGAAAAACTGAATTGCAAAGCGACGATTTACAAAGTCACAGAGAGGAAGTCACAGGCGATGTGGGCCAAACCTCTCCAGCAGGATTGCTGGGTTCAGGTATTGCAAAGCTCCCTCCGCCAAGCATCTGTGTGCAGAAGTGAAGCTCCAGGCCTCCTGGAGGGAGCTCGAGGCAAAGAAATCATAAAATAGTAATAGCTGGTATATGCTGAAACCATCCGTGTCCCTTTGCTGAGCCCTTTACCCGCACTGTCTGATTTATTCCTTAAGGAAGGTGCGATTATTATAGAAAAGGAAAATGAGGGCACAGCAGAGAGATCGCCTGCTGCCACACAGCTACCAGAGCCCAAGAGACCAGCAACGTGCTTGTCTTCTCCCCAAAAGACACACGGAGGACTACTGGGTGGTGGCCATTTAGAAGCCACTTCAAAAAGTTTTCTGGCAATCTTAAAAAGAGCAGTGAATATCCACATGGAAAGGAGCTTTTAGTCTCACAAATATGTTGAACGCGCCAAAACAGGCGAACCAAATAACCCGAACTCAGAACTTGCCTCGGCACCTCACCCCTTAGATACATGAAAACAAATAATCACAAACTATGCTCAGCAATGAACACGGAGGAGCCGAGGGCAGGAATCTAATCAGCTGGGACTTCAGCCCCCTCCGCGGGGGGAGGGGAAGGCTGCTGCAGAGAATATGGCAATGAGAATGAGGGAGAGAGAGAGAGGGAGAGAGAGGGAGAGGCAGGGAGAGGCCAGGAGGAGAGAGAGAGAGAGAGAGAGAGGGAAAGGGAGGGAGAGGGAAGGAAGGGGAGAGAGAGGTAGAGAGGAGTGGGGAGAGGGAGAATGAAACAGAGAGAGGAGCGGGGGGAGAGAGAGAGAAACAGAGAGAAGTGGGGAGAGGGGGAGGTGGGGAGAGAGAGAGACTGAGAGAGAAAGATTGAGGGGGGAGGGGGAAGAGAGAGATTGAGAGAGAGAGATTGGGTGGCGGGCGGAGAAAGAGGTTGAGAGAGAGGGCGAGATGGACGGATAGATGATAGACGGACAGATGTCGAGATGTTGACTGGTGGTGGGTGAGGGCAGCCTGACAAGCTGTGTCATGTCCACCTCGGGTCCCTGCAGCCTCCCTTGCCAGCCTCCACCATTTTGTTGCCTGGCAGGCGTGGCAGGGGCAAGGCTGCCTCCGGAGCCCCGGAGGAGCACTGTCCCCATCCCGGGGGCTTCTCGGGAGCAGCCCTCTCACCCCCCAGGCCTGACCGGCTGGGCGGGACGGCCTGTGTCTCTCACAGCTGGCCCCTCATGGCTCGAGAGTTCTGCAAAATGGAGCCCGCCGCTGCGTCCCCATCCCCGTCCCCGTCCCCGCCAGCAGGAGCAGCGGGCTGCCCTCCGAGCTGGCGGCCACCGGAATGGCGCTTGTCGCCCCCTTTGGACGACATGTCCTTAAGGTGACCTATAATTATCTGGCACCTCGGACTGCTGCTCACAGAAAAAGTATCTCTGGAAGAAAAAAAAAATCCCTAACGATTGTGTAAATACTCTTTCGTTAGAATATTGAACTCAGATGCCCTCTGCCGGGCGAGACTGGCAGGGGTCACGGCCAGCGAGGGCAGGCGGCGGGGGCTGGGGGCCAAGCCGAGGCGCCCCGGGAAGGGGAAGAGGGGCTGTGCCGGGGGCTCAGAGGAAAAGCCACAGGGGGACCTGCCGCCCCCGTGCTTGTCCCCCGGGCATCATTCAGGGCAAAGGAGGCAATCTGAGCTCTTTCAGGCAAAGGGAAATAGATAGAAAACTGAAACTGCTTATGAGTAAATCATTGACTTCTGCAGAACTGACAGTTTCTTTACCTGGATTTTTTTTCCTGTTACTAATATGGTTGGATTTGTCAGGTGGGCTAGAATGAGAAGAAAAAAGCAGAAGGATTGCTGACACTGCCAATCTTTTCATCCAGACCAAAGGTTTGGGGTCTCAGGGAAGTCCTGGCAAAGACTGTGGCTCAGGAGGCTGTGCAGAGACGGTGGCCAAGTTCATTGTCATTGTTAAATTGTATTTCCCAACCAGACGTTCTGAGAGTGAAAGAGAATGCTGCTGAGCTTACACCAGGTCAGTGGGTGTAACCCAAGAGTATCCTAGGCAAGTCAGACTGTGTAGTTCATTACTGTCCAAAAAGAACTTTCCACGGTGATAAAAATATTCTAGATCTGTGCCTTCAAAATGGTAACCACTGGCCACAGATGGCCACTGAGCATTTTGAGATGTGGCTAATGCAACCATGGAGCTGAATTGGTACTTCCTTGAATTTTGTTAATCTATATTTAAATTTAAAGAGCTGCATGTGGCGAGTGGCTAGCGTATTAGACTGTACGGCTCTGGTCGTGTTATTCATAGGAGAAGACCAGAATCCTGGATGACAGCAGCTAAGGCCCCAGGCGTAGGACTTGCTGGGAGAGACCCTCAATAAGAATTTGTTGAGCAAATAAAAATTCGATAATCGAAAGTCACTGTGCTCTGTCTCCACAGTGGCAGAAATTCAGACCACTTCTCAGAGACTTCCAGGAACTTGGAGAAACACAGCTTCCCCGAGGGAGAGCCAAGAGCCCAGTGACATTTCCTGTCAAATGTCCAAGGCGAACTCCAGGTCCAGAGTGTCAGCCCTGGTATGTGGCACTGCGATCAGCCGTTGGAAGGATTATCTGCCACTTGTTTCCAGTGCTTTCCCAGTAGCCTTCTGAAAGCCAGCGGGGGTTCCGCCTGGTCAGAAAAGACCTCTTTCATTTGGGGTTTCACCAGCAACTTTTAAAATTTCTCTAGTTGTCTCCTGATGTTATAGATTTGGAAAGAGGCGTTTTTGTTTCTAATTATAAGTTCCTGGGTGATGTCATTCAGTCCCCAAGCTCCCAGTGGGGCTCTACTGGCTAGGGAGGGACAATATGCTAATAAGTTATCTGGAGGTGTCAGAAAGAAATGATGGAAAACAGTACAGTTGGGGGAAATGTTTTCCAGCTTGCTTTCTGGTTTTAGCAACTGCCCTGGAAGAGATAAGATACACATGGCTTTTATAAGGAGGCGGTGGGATCTCCAGGGGACACCAGGCAGGAGAAAGGAATCAGACTGAAAACATCGAGTCATCACATAGTCACTGAGAAACAGATTACAATATAGCCAAGGCAGCTTTTCAAGGAAGAGCTCCTACAGGGACCTCTGGGGCAAAGATGCACTGGGCTCTGGGACAACTTGACTTCAACTCACTGGTATTTGAATAATCTGCCAGCGAGAAAACAGATATAGCACACGCTGTCACATCTAGCGTTGAAACTCTCAGTCTGACTCTGAGTAATGTTCTGCCATGCCCAGAGGTCAGGCCTACACTCACTCAGAAACAAGTGGGGAATTGAAGCAATTATTCAGATAGCCTCAGACGGAGCTACTGGCCAGTGTTGCATCCCCGATTTAGCCCAGAAACAGTAACACTATTATAAAATGTTTGTGATTTGGGGAGCTATCTTGAATTTATGAAGGAAGAGAGATTACAGAAAAATCCAGAATATCAATGGGAGTGCATTCAGGTTGAGTCATACAGAAAGAGTAAAGTGGGAAATTGAGGGCCTCCCACCCCTGAAAGGAACGTCTTGCTTTCAGCCAAAATGAAAATAAGGATTAGGTTTAAGTTTTTCAGATGCGTCAGGAGTCCACATCACTGTTTATTATATGCACAGTTGATAAATTCCATGTTGGGTTGCATTTGGGCCAAAAGACAGAAAATGGTAAAACAGCACGTTAAGAATTTTGAGATACTATGAATAAAGTAATATTAGTTACAGCTGTCCCTTAATTACGCCCTTCTCTTGACTTTTGGGTGGGCTAGCCAATGTGGGAAATGTGTTTTTATTTCCTCCAGTTGTTCAAAGTAGCTTTGAATAGAATATAGTTTACCTATCTGTAAGAGAAAACCCAAATACCAACAGCTTAAATAAGATTTATTTTTCCCCTTCAGTCATGAAATCTAGAGGCAGGTGTCTGCTGGTGTTGGTGTGGTATAGATTTTAAGGCCAGATTTTTGGCTTTTTTGTCATAGTCATAGTCAGGTGGCAGAAAAGGAACAGGGGAAAAGTGTCACCTGAGTCTTCACCTCCCACCTCCTCACCTTTAAGGAGCTTTTTGGAAAGTCCACCCAATGACTTCTAACCTCTCATTGACCAGAGCCCTGGTAAATGGCCACATCTAGTTGCAAAGGAAACTGGGAAATGTAGTTTTTAAAGCTGAAGTTTTTAAAACTCCCTCCTCCCCAACCCTGCCCATTATATGTAGATATGGGGTAGCATCCAGTAGACTTTACCACTTCAAAGAATGTTAAAACAAAACAAATGAATTTAAAAAAATAAAATTTTTATCTGGTTTTGCAAAAATAGTCCTAACTCAGTCTTTGTGAACAGCTTATATTTGTAACTGATTACCGTACAGTAAAACAATGATCGTGCATATTATTAAATTCGTATATCAAGAAAGAAAATGAGCAAGTGAAGGGGTGTGCTTGTGCGTGTGTCTGTGTGTGTTCTCCAAGAAGGCGAGCGGTGTTCGTACCGGACCGTCTTCGGCACATTTCTCCTGGGCTTGAAATGAATTAGGTATGACTTTTGTCCATCAGCTGCTCAGTCTCCCTCTGTTAGAATCTGAGCTGAGTCGGCTACTCCTGAGAACTAAATAAAGAGCTTCAGTAGGAGTTTCTTAAACCTGAACCACACTGTCTAGAGCAGGTTCAACTTCATTAGTGACTTGAAGAGAGATTTATTGAGCCAAAGGGAAGACATCTCTGAACAGAGTGTGTCTATCTTGATTTAAGTAACGAAAACAGCTGCGGCTTTCGAGTGGTGGTTAGGTTCAGGTCTGAAACAATTTCTTTGCGAGTCAGCCATTATTAGTGATGGAAAAAAGGCAGAGGGTGAAGAGAAGGGCTGGGAGATGAGGCTGGGGGCGGGGGCAGAGGGGCCGGATCATGCAGGGTCTTATGTGCACATTAGCAGGTGGAATCAAACTCTTTCAGGGCCAGGCAGTAACATGGGTGCATGAGGCTGGCCAGGGGAGGGAAATAAGGAAAGCAGAGTGCCTGGCTCCCTAAGGTGACGGTCACTGCGGGGCTCCAGCCTCCTGATTCTGTGTGAGACTGCAAACCCAGTGCTGCCAGCCAGTTAGATCTTTTGGGAAAAGCCCGATATCTGAATGCTTATATGAAATCTGATTTGATGACATTGGATCAAATTTCATGATACTGGGCCAAGTGCTGGTCAAATGTGGCCGCTGTTGGCAACCTTGCTTTCTCAGCAATATGGCGCTAGCAAGGCTGTCTCAGCAGGAGAGGGACATGGATACTTCCCCCTCCTTCTCCTCCTCCCTCTCGGTCAGCCATGGGGAGTATGTTCTAGAATGGAGCGGAGGATAGCTCAGGGGCGGAGGGGGGAGGTATCCACTGATGGCAGGAAAGCGTTTGGGATGCTCTAGGCAGAGCCAGGATGCAATTTGGTGAGCATTGGAGTTAAGGCAGTGGCGGTAGGGACAGAAGGCTGGGCTGAATTCTGGAACAGTTTCTCCGGTGGAATCAGAGGATTAGTGGTTGATTGGGTAAGGGACAGGCCGAAGTTAGGAACAAGGGGGTTTGAGGAGGGGAGAGATTTTGTTTGAGGCAGAAGTTACCATCTGGCATCTTGGCAGTCGAATCTGCCTTATAGGTGTGTTTTGCAGAGCACCTGGGATTAAAATTTCTTTTAAATTAATTTTCAACTCTTAAAAGATGTGAGCGTTTACATACAAATCTAGATTTCCAGCTCCTTTTGAAAAAAAATAAAAGTCTGAGCGTTTTAGGCATGGATTCCAACAAAGCAACAACAGCGGGAGCTGGGATGGGTTTGGGGCTTGGGTGGTGGGGGACAGGGGCATTGCAAAGGGCATTTAGAAAAGGTCGACTGGGAGAACGAAAAACCAACAGGCTGGAGAAGTGGAATAAGATCTAGCCCACAGAGGAGCCTGATTCTGCTGCTGCATGATGCTGCTGAAGAGCTCCTCGTAGGGGGATTGAAACAGGCTGTCCGTGAAAGTTCGTGCTGCCACCTGGGAGAGGAGGATTTGTCAATGCGGGTTAATGTTAAAAGGAAATAGTGCACCCTCAATGGCTGGAGGTCCAATTCTCTGTATCTGCCCTAGAGAAGGGAAATTCCCACACAGATGCACAGAGAGACAAGGCAAAGACTGCTTTTGTTGCATCCTTATTTGTTATAGTGAAGAACTAGAAAGAACATAATGACCGTCAGGAGAGTTACAATTAAATAAACCGTGGTCCATGATCTGTGCTTTAGTGACCCAAGGGACAGTTAAAAAGATAAGATCTACTGAACAACTTCCAAATAAAACAAAGAAGACATAGTATCTATTCTTTGTCCCGCTCTGTCTTTCTCTTTCTCTCCCTTCTCTCTCTCTATGTGTAGAAATAGGACCTGAAGACTCCCCACCGCTCTTATAACACTAGATATCCTTGTTGAAGGGGAAAGTTTCCAAGATTGGGAGTAAGTGATTAAAATGGAATCAACTTTTGCTATTTAAGTAGGAAAATGCACTTCTGTATCACTTGTGTGATTAAAAATTACTTGAAAGCATAGGACGATGCGTCTGGCATTTTGCAAGGACTGTCTCGGCAGAGCAGTGGGAGTGAAAAATAGATTACAGCATCTCGAGGAGTAGATGGGAGGTAAAGAGGCAGAAATGGAAGCGAAGGGAAAGAGGAACATGAGGCTAAGGAATAGCTCCAGTTGGGGGGTTTTTACAAGGGTGACTGAAAAACTCAATCAAAGGGCATTTCGGCTTCTTCTTCCAGGGCATTGCCTCTGCAGTAGAGCTTGGTGTTTACTTCTGAGCCGAGATGACACCTGGAATTTGCATTCTGACTTTTCTGATGTAGAAAATTCTAGAAGGATTTTGATGGGAAATTAAAATGGATTGGTGGGATAGGACCGTAAACCCTGGATAAAGGTGAAACTGTCGTATGGGGGAAAATGTTGCTTGAAATAAGACACAAAGGAATGTCCGATGAAAAAATGATTAAATATGTTATAATAATCGGTGTGGTAGGCTATTAAGTGGTTATTAAAAATCATGTTTTCCAAGTTCTTTTATTTGAAAGCATGAGGGAATACTGGTAATACAATGTTTGATTAAAAAATTCCTGTTAAAAAACTTTTTACGCGGTTGAGTCCAACGGCACTTGCAAAAATGAGTATATAGCACCAGGGAAAAAAGAGAAGGAAAGCACTCTGTTGTTAACAGTGCTTCTCTCTAGGTGATGGGGAAATTGGTGATTTTATTCTTCCTGCATTTCTGTTGACACAACAATTTTCTATCAAAAACATTACTACTTTTATAATTCCCCAAAGGATCTGTTTTTAAAACTGTAGTTTGAAAATCATTTATGGGGGAAGACAGCCAAGAAAGGATTCCTGCTTGGCAACAAATCAGGCAGGCAGGCCCCAAGCAGCCTTTTAGAGGCTTTTTTCCCCTTTTGCCCAAATGTCAAATGTCAGGCTTGTACACAGTTAAAAGGACTTAGAACCAGCGACTTCTCCAACACTGGATGACAGATGTCAACTTCTCCCCTCTTCTCCCCCCTCCCAACCCAAGGCCTGTTGAGTGTACTTAAATTTAAAAGAGAAAACAGAACTCAAATAGGCTGGAGACACAAGCTGGCAACTGAGGTTTGGCCCCGTCTCTTTGGGCTGACCCTGAAAGAGTTATGTGATCTGTGGAGAGAAGACCGTTGCTCCTCGACGTGAGGAAGCAACTCGGCCTCATGATTAAGCCTGAAAATTCCAGAATCAAACAAACCCATATGGAATCCTTGCTCTTTACCTAACAGCTCTGTGGCTTCCAGCAAATTGTGTAACTTCTTTGCACTTCAGTTTTCTCGTGTGTAGAAAGGGGATGAAGATCTCCACCTCACTGGGTTCTTTTGAAGGTTAAATGGAATAGAACACAACCATTCGATCAGTGGTTTTCCTCTCAGGTTGTCTAATTTTATTTTCTTCTCACTCATAATTCAGGGGATGGAATCAGAAAGGGCAGTTTGGGGAGAAAGACAGTCTTTTTCATCTGCAAATTTTCCTGTGAAAAGTCAAGCATCCCAGTTCCAGGTTGGGATCCGTCTGGAGCCAATGAACCAATCTGTTGAGCATTATTACCTTCCGGGCAGTGTGCTTAAGGCCCGTTTCAGGAACATGACAAGGTTTCACACAGAGTACATGATCCTGTCATGTTTTATTCAAATAAGTCTTGCAAACAGCCGCTTCTTGCCACTCTTCAGCAACCGCACTAGTCTAAGCCAACATCTTCTCTCAAGAAGTGACGGCAATAGCTTCTTCTTGGCCTCCTCGCTTTCATGTTTCCCATTTCCAGTGAACTTTGGTTTCAACCAAAATAGGGGAAGAATCAGTTTGGAGTGAGTAGCGGTGTGTGTGGAAGGCCACAGACTTTGGAGGCCCAGAGACCTGGAACTGAGCCCTGCCTTGGTCAGTTACTAACCTCCCTATGGTCACAAGGGTAGCAAGTAGCAAAGCCACTCTTGACGCCCATGGCTGCTGGTTCCAGAGACCCCACTGTGGACCACCAGACTTGCAGTCCCCCATCCTTGCCATGAGAAGTGAGCATCCATGTGCGGCTGGCTCTCTCTGCACCACTGGGTAAGTGCCTCTCACTTAGGTAGACTGTGTGACTCCCTCTCCTTCCCTGTTCTCCAAGCACCAGAGGGAGAAGTTAATCCGCTCAACACATCGCAAGATTTGGGGTTGCTGCTCCAGGAAACATAATATGTAGCCGAAAATCTTTCTCCGCAGCTTTTTAAAGCCAATCTTTGAATTAACCAGAGGTCTGCTGAGATCTTTCCTTACTTGTATCTACTAAGGGTGAATTTGTCATTGTTGTTGTTCACGAATACATCAAAATACTCTTATCTTTTCTTGATCTGTGTTGGAGGTGTTGTGGTTTAATGCAATTTTTTTTTGAAAGAGTGAAAAAAGCAATGTTTCAAAATGAAAATAGCATCCCCACATGCTTTCATCGTGCTGTGCAGTTCATTTTCCTATGACCTGGTCTTATGGAAGGAATCTCATTTTGGTTTAATCTTTTTGGGGTCCCTTCTCAGATAACTAAAGATTTAGCTTGGAATGTTTAATTTCATATACTACAATTGTCTTAAGAAATTTTACAAAAAAGACAAAACGCTATATGTAAACTGTTCACTGTGGTGGTGTCTAAGGTCACGTAGTCTGTAGTAATTCTACGCACAAGAGGACAGCAAAAGAGCCACGGTTCGCACATAGGCACAATGAGATATCCCGAAGCCGTAAAAATTATAATCACGTAACTTATGAAAAAACATAAGGGAAATGAATGTATGTGATATAATTATAATATCACAATATAATATAATCAGAACTTAGTTATACAAATGTTGAAACAAAATAGTTTGCATTGAATTGGACAGTCAGGCAGTCAGTATGCATTTTATTGAGCACCTGCTATATACCAGGCACTTTCATAACTATGAAATGATCACTAGAACAAAATATTTGAAGGGACTACGTAAAAATGGGCTTGAATCGGGGACACGGGACTACAATGGACTGTTTTACCTTTATTCTCCCCTAACATTTAAAAGAAAATCATGGTTTCATAATAAAAAAAAAGGGAAGGAAATGTTTGAAACAGCAAATGATAAAAGTTGCAAATGCTGGTTTTGTGCTAACTTAACCCGGGCACTGCTCTGAGCAATCTGTGTATGTTACCTGATTTACCTCTATAATGATGGTATTATCAACAATGACACTCCCATTTCACAGTGAAGAGACTGAGACACGACACGATGTTTCCTCTCAAGCCCAATGTCTTAGATCCGGTTCATAGGAGAACTGAGTTCCAGAATGTTCTTAACTACCACTCCAAACATATCACACCAAGGCACATAACACAATTATATGATACAGGTGGGATTTCCTACAGCACCGCAGTGATTTTTGGCCTTTGGAGTGGATGCCTCCAGCTCTACTGGAGTGTTCTCTGCTTTTCTTGTTTACTACTCCCCCAGACCCAGACTCACAGCTGACACTCCATCAGTCGATGAAGAAATCAATCCCACTTTGATAAAAGTGGCCAGGAATTGGGTGGTCCATTTCATTTTTTCATAGTGTCTTTCAACTTCATGAGACTTTCATAGAGTTTTTCTGTGTGCCCACCCTTCCAAATTGAGATAGATGATACCAACCCAGTTCACAAGACAAGCAAAAACTTAAACTGAGAAGATGGTGACAAAAACAGGAAATTATTTCACCCTGGGAGTATTCCAGAAACCAAGTTTGAATAATTGCTTTATGTTCAGTTGGACACAGGTTCACTCCCAGGTTGACTCACATATGTAAACACTCCTGACTACCTTATGACTGCCACACACACACACACACACAAACACAAACACACACCCCTATCTTTCCAAAATGCTAACTATGCAGCATGAATCAGTCACTCTTGACTTCAGAGCACAGAATTCTTCATCGGCAACCTTGACTCCTCTCTTTCTTTCATACTCACATACCATCCAACAGCAAATCCCGCCCACCCCATCTTTTAAATTTGAGACCTACTTTATAGGCCGGCACATGTCAGTTTGGGTAAATGTTCCATGTACACTTGAAAAAGAATATATATTCTGCAGTTATTGGCTGCTTTGCTCTATAAATGTCAATTAGGTCAAATCTGTAAAATAGCATTGGTCAAAATTTTTCTGTCCTTATTATTTTTGTTGGTTTGTTTATTAGTTATTAATAGAAGAATGTTAAAGCCTACCACAGTGATTGTGGATTTCTTTACTTCTCCTTTTAGATATGGTGATTTCTGCTTTATATATATATATAGAGAGAGAGAGAGGCTATATTAACAAGTGTTTGTAGATTTAGAATTAGAATTCTGCTATCTTTCTCACGGGACTGACCATTTTTGTTATAATAAAATATCTTTCTTTATCTATTATATTGCTTCTGACCTTAAAGATTTTCTTAAAATCTATTTTATCTGATATTAGAATAATAATCATCTTTCTTTTGGTTACTATATGCATGCAGTATGTTTTTCCATTCTTTCATTTTCATCCTTTTTGTATACTTATGTTTAAGTTTTGTCTCTTGTAAGCAGAATATAGTTAGGTTTTTGTTTTTCATTTAGCATGACAATCTGTCTTTTAATTGGAGGATTTAGGCCATTTACATTTAATGTGATTACTAATACATTACTAACACAATACCAATATAGCTGTTTTCACTTAGTTCCATTTGTTATGTGTTCCCTTTTCTCTCCTTTGTGACTTTTTAATGAAGTCTTTTCTTTATACCATTATTTTCTCCTCTTTAGTAGCTTATTATTTCCATATATTCTCTTTTTAAATTACCTACAGATTACAAGTATGATCCTTGACTTATTAAAGTCTAATAAAATCAGTGCTTTTACGACTCCCCAGGCAATGCAAGGAACTTAAGACATGTTTGATTCCCTTTTCTTCTTACCTACCTTTTGTGCTATTGCTGCCATAAATTTTAATTCTACATATATTTTAAACCCCACAAAACATTATTATCTTTTAATGCAGTCAGTATTCATTTAAATTTACCAACACATTTCTTCTTATGCTGCTCTTCATTCTTTCCTAAATTTTTATTCTTCCACCTGAGATTATTCTCTTTTTCCTAAAGGACTTTCTTTAGTCTTTCTTTTCTTTTTTTAAAGATTTTATTTTTCCTTTTTCTCCCCAAAGCCCCCAGGTACATAGTTGTGTATTTTTAGTTGTGTGTCCCTCCACTTTTGGCATGTGGGACACTGCCTCAGCATGGCTCGATGAACAGTGCCCTGTCTGCACCCAGGATTTGAACTGGCGAAACCCCGGGCCACCGAAGCAGAGTGTGCAAACCCAACCACTTGGCCACAGGCCCGGCCCCATAGTCTTTCTTTTTGTTAGAGTCTGCTGGTAATGTATTTGCTCAGTTTTTGTTTTTCTGAAAATATATTTATTTCATCTTAAATTTTGATGGATATTTTTCACTAGGTGTAGAATTACAGGTTGGCAGTTATTTTCTTCTAGCTTTTAATTTTTTTTAAAAGGGTTTTATCTTTTGGCTTCCATCAGTTCTGCTGAAAAGTCACCTGCCAGTCTCATTCTTGCTTTCCACAGAAGTGGAGCATTGTGTCTGTTCTAGGATGACTTCTGACCAATTTTGTGGTCTAACTTTTATAGTTGTTCTCAGTCGCTGAGTTGGTCTGCAACTAGCTATTTGGGCATTTTTCCAGAAAGAAGATTATCCCCAGATGATGTTGAAGGTAGCAACTGGAGGTTGAGAGAGTGGAGGACGATCAGAGAGAGAGAGGTTAAGATGGAAGGAGTAGTTTTACTTAAGAGGAGTAGATGCCAGAAGATTAGCAGCAGGCTGGGGTCAAAGGAAAGATATAGGGGACAGAATGGTACTTTCTTAAAAATAAGTGGCCCCAGAACCTCAGAGACTGCGATATCCAATATTGCATTTTATATTTCTCTTTACTGTGTTGTACTTCCCTGAAGTAATGGAGATCCAGAGAAGTTAATCAACTTGCCCAATCTCACACAGCTACTACACTTACTGAGATTCTAACCTATGCCAGTAGACTCCAGAGCACACACTTTCAATAAACTATAGTAAAGACCAGACACTTTTAAACTTTTCTGATTATAAACCATAGTAAGAAATACATCGTGAATCTATACATTCATACTCATAATCAAAGCTAACCTTTCGCTAATCAATATTACCTATATTACCCAGAATACATCATGAGATATTCCATTCTATCCTGTTTTATTCTTCCTATTGCATCCCATCCCATCCCATGCCACTCTATATGTTGGATCAACATTAATGGGTTGGTCACTAGTTTCAGATAAAAATCACTGCTAAAGATAATGACTTACTTTAAGGATTAATAAAGTGCATAGCCCTGATTTGCCAGGGAAAGCTCACAAATTGAGAAGGAAGGGCAAAAGAAGACATTATTGTCTTTCGGAGATTTAACAGAACAGCTCTGGATCACCTACTTCAGGTTCCCGTAAGTAGGCAGCCTCCAGTAGGTACTTGAACTTGGAGCTGGCATTGAGTGAGTGGGGATGTTACGTTGGCTCTTTGGGAGCGCATCTTAGCCCTGTCTATACAGCACAGGGGCAGAGCAGGCACTCGATAAATGTTTGTGCCTGAGTCAAATAAAGGGTCAGAGGGGGCGTCTCAGAGAGTCTTCTCTGCTCTAATATCCTCTATTTAGTCCTTGAATGAAGAAGACTGCAACATTTCCCTCTGGGTCGGAGTTACCAGCAAAAGAATCTCCTAGAACGGTCATTTTTTCCACAGTTGCTATCTTAGGCTGCTGGGGCACTGAGGGATTAAAGAAAAATCACCACCACCCCCCAATCCAGAATTTCCTGTCCTGTCTTGTGGTTGACTTAAAACATTTCAACTCCCGCCTCCCTCTTTCTCACCATCTCTTCTTCATGGTTAAAGACGTTATAAATTTGCAAAGGAAATGATTAAGCAAATCCAGAGATTTTGGCTAGGGAACCTGATTTTTCAAGGCCCTAGTTTTTGAGAACTGAAGAAATCTGTATGATGAAAGGTTTGCACATGAGTTTTTAGCCTTAGTCAGGACTGGTGCATAATTTCCTGTTTTTGTATCCTCGACACTGCTAAGCTACTTGCGAACAACTGGCCGGCAAAGATAGGGAGGGGGTGGGGGCTGCGGGGAGAGGGTTGTGAGCCAAGAGGGGAGGAGAAGGCTGTTCCTTCTTCAGTTCTGGCAGAACTTCTGTGAAAGTGGAAAGATTTTTTTTTATAGGCAATGAAATAAAGACCAGAGGCAGATTCTAAACATTGAAACGGGGAGGTTGAGTGGTAGAGAGGAGAAGCAACAAGTTTGAGCAGGAATTTTAATGGACTGCCAGATACTCGAAGAGCAGTTGAATCTCAAAATGTCCTGATAAGCAGGAACGTTATTAGACACTTATTATGTGCCAGGCACAGTGCTGACTGCTTGGCGCGGAATATATCCTGAGGTAGATTCTACCTAGATGAGGTAGATTCTGCTGCTGTCTCCATTTTATAGACGTGAAAGTGAAGCCTGAAGAAGTTAAGTGACTTGGAATTCCAACCAAGGCCTTTGGCCCCAGAGCCTGTGTTCTTAACCACGACTCGGTTCTGAAGATAAAGAAGGTGACAGGGTTGTCACTGGGACCATAATATACGTGTTCTTTTATTTAGATCCAGGGTGGGGGATGGGGCCCTAACCAAAGCTGCTCTCTGATTTCTTTTCCTCTCACAGCAGGGCCTCAGATTGTGCTTGGCATTTGCCTCTTTGCTTTTAGTTCCTCTTTCCATGTTTCTCTTCAAACTGCATTTCCCAGGTGCCATTGCCAACTGGCTTCTGGTTGGGTTTACCCAGGGGGAGGTGCTGGTGCTGAGGTATTTGTCCAAGGTCCTTCGTCAGCAGAAAGCCAGCTTCGGGATAGCCCCACTCTGGTCCCAGCTACCCTCAGGCGGCCTCCCACTCCCCCATGGCGCTCCATTTCCCACAGGATTCCGGGTTCCTTGCTCTGAATCTTCCTTTTGTCTGTCTGGCCTCTGTGTCTAATCTCTGGCTTCCTTCCATGCCTGTCTTTTAGCTGTTCCAGCACCTTTAAAACTAGTGCCCATATAATTTCTCTTTTTTGAACTACTTGGCACAAGCGAGGTTTTCCTGACAGGACCCTGAGTGAGACCCAGACGTTTGTGCCTTAGACACAGACCCTGAGA
Source organism: Equus asinus (assembly GCF_041296235.1). Taxonomy (NCBI): domain Eukaryota; kingdom Metazoa; phylum Chordata; class Mammalia; order Perissodactyla; family Equidae; genus Equus; species Equus asinus. The sequence goes on from NC_091804.1 coordinate 42,441,460, forward strand.
GAAGAACTTAGATGCAAGTAGTTTATTTGGGAAGCGATCCCAGAAAGTATAAGCGAGGCAGAGTGTGTTCATAGGTGTGTTACTACTGTGGGCAACTCGGGTTCAGTCTTGCTGGGGACTGTTGTGGGAAGATTTAGAAGGCACCTCAAAATTCTCCGTCTGAGAGATGGGGAAGCTGAGACATGTATCTGCCATTGTCCATCCCTCAATGGATGAGGGTTGCCCTGGGGGCCATAAAATTTCAGGCATATCCAGAATGCCCTGCACGCAGGCTGAACAAGTCTTCACAGCCTCTGGAGGAAGCCACCAAGAAGAAAAGCAAGTCACGGAGGGATCTTTGAGGTGGGAAGCCACCAGTACTGCAGGTGACCTCAGAGCTAGGCTGAAGAGAAATCAGGCGGGGCATCCACAGTGTCTGCTACCATGGCAACCTGGCTAATTTTATAAGTAGATACAACCAAGGAAACCCAAAGGCAGACCAGCATCGCCTTCCCAGAAATTCTGCTTTACTTTAGAATGGGATGGACACCAGGGAAAATCTTTTCTTTCTTTTTCCTCTCTCGTCCCTCCTTTCTATTTTCTTGGATCAGCCAGCCAGCTACCTGGTTACCAGGGTGGAGAGAGTCTGGGACACAGTTTAAGGGTGTCCCAAAGGTTGGATGGTAGAAGACATATTTCTAGCTTGAGCAGATGTCATCTGCATCCTCATCATGATGCTGACCAAGCACTTACTACTTGCTGGGCACTGTACTTGCAAGCTATAAATGCCTTGTCTCACTTACTCTTCTCAGCAACTCCCTGAGAGAAGTACCATTATTAGTCCCATTCTACAGAGGAACAAATGAAGGCTCTGCGACGTGAAGCAATTTGCTCAAGGTCTCACAGCCTTGGGTCATAGGTATGGCTCATCTGAGTGGATCGTGAAGCCAAATTCCAAATCCACATACATGACACTTGGCAATAAGCATTTAAGCATCTTGTTAAGGACCTAAGCCATGTAAAGGTTTTATCTATGTGGATATTTCTTATAGTCTTTAAAGATACTTAAAAAGAAAATGATTACACTTCAAAAAAAAAAATGTTTCTTTTTGCTTTTTCTCCCCAAATCCCCCCAGTACATAGTTGTATATTTTAGTTGTGGGTCCTTCTAGTTGTGGCATGTGGGATGCCGCCTCAGCGTGGCCTCGTGAGCGGTCCCATGTCCACACCCAGGATCTGAACCAGCGAAACCCTGGGCTGTCGAAGCAGAGCGAGCGAACTTAACCACTCGGCCACGGGGCCGGCCCCTGATTACACTTTTTAACACAGATGGTCCCCCACTTGCGATGGTTTGACTTACAATTTTTTTTTTTTTAAAGATTTTATTTTTTCCTTTTTCTCCCCAAAGCCCCCCAGTACATAGTTGTACATTTCTCATTGTGGGTTCTTCTAGTTGTGGCATGTGGGACGCTGCCTCAGCGTGGTCTGATGAGCAGTGCCATGTCCGCGCCCAGGCTTCGAACCAACGAAACACCGGGCCGCCTACAGCGGAGCACGCGAACTCAACCACTCGGCCACGGGGCCAGCCCCTGACTTACAATTTTTTGACTTTATGATTTTGCAAAACTGATAGGGATTCAGTAGAAACTGTACTTTGAACTTTGAATTTTGATCTTTCTCTCCGCTGGCGATATACGTCGCTCCCAGCCAGCTATGCGATCACGAAGGGAAACAACCGATACGCTTACGACCATTCTGCACCCAGACAACCATTCTGTTTTTCACTTCAGTACAGGATTTAATAAATTACATGAGATTTCAACACTTTGTTATAAAATCGGCGTTGTGTTAGATGATTTTGCCCAATGGAGGCTAATGTAGGTGTCCTGAGCACATGGAAGGTAGACTGGCCTAAGCTAGGATGTTCAGCATCTTAGGCGTATTAAGTGCATTTTTGGCTTATGATATTTTGAACTTACAGCGGGTTTATCAGGATGTAACCCGATCCTAAGTCGAGGAAGATCTGTATCTACTAGATAGCTCAGGTCACTCAATGAATCCAATGAGTTGAATTGAGTTTGTATTAAATCCTACCTGCAATCAAAATACAAATCTGATTATGTCACCCTCCAGCTCACATCTCTTCCATGGCTCCCTATTGCCCTTGGGAAAAGTTTAAACTTCTTACTATGGGCTCCTTACTACATGTCCTTGAAGATCCGCTCTGTGCCTCCTCTCCAGCCCCCACTGTCTTACCTATCTTCCTGCAGCCTCACTCCAGCTACACTGAACTACTTGCCATTCTCTCTGTAGACTCTGGGCTTTTGCATTTCCTGTTCTGCTGGGAGCCCCTTTGGCCAACTCTTATTCATTCTTTGTGAGTTACTCAACTGTCACCTCCTCAAATGGCCGCCTTCTGTCCCCTGTAGTCTTGTGGCAGTGCCTTCCTCTGAGTTCCACACACTGCATTTACTTATCTTATCTTATATCATTATTGTCTTTTTGCCTGTCTGTCTCTTCCACAGACACGAAAACATGCCTTTAAGAGCTTGGGTTGGGTTTCAACCTTGGCTCAGACATGTGTTTCATGGGCAAAGTTGCTTCTCCTATCTGAGCCTTAGTTTCCTCATCTGTAAAATGGGCAGTAACCAAGGTGATTCATGTGACACACAATACTCGGCATATAGTAAGGGCCAATATTAGCTCTTATTATCTTTGCATCTTCAGGGCTGGTCTTTTTACAGGTGGTGCTCAGTGAAGTGAATTTTCTCTGCACAGAACTACCTGGAGGGCTCTCTAAAACAGATTACTGGGCCCCACCCCCAGGGTTTTTGATCCAGTGGGACTGGAGTGGGGCTTGAGAATTTGCATTTCTCATTAGTTCTCAGGTGATGCTGATCGTTATGGGACCAACTTTGAGAACCGCTGGGGTAGGCATCTGGGGAGGGTGGATGTCTGGCTAGAGTGATCGAACACTTGGAGCTAAAATAAACTCAGACTAGAGCAGAAGGCAACTCACTCACCAATGGATATGGCCATAGAACCTTTATCTATCCATGTAGCCATTCAGCCCATATTTATTGAGTATCTACTGTGTCCAGGCATAGTGCTCGATACTGATGTCAGAGCGGTGAATGAGACAGACAAGAAGGCCCCTGAGGTTGATGAGCTCACAGTCTAGTGGCCCAGCTTTCCAATTACACGGGTCTCATCAGTCTGAATTGAAGGGGCATGGCTGTTTGGAGAATGACTAACCTTAAAAATATTAATAATTGCTTTACTGTTTATTGCATCGCTATAATTTCCTTTTCAATATTGATTTCGCCAAAATGATAAGTCAAAACTGATTATGGTAAACACATAATCCCCTTGTCTGGAACTGCTGCCATCATTTGGCACCCGTCTTAGGATGAAATCAACTCATGGAACATGGCAGAGCAGAGTCCCAGCGGTTCAGAGCCAGGCTGTGACGTAACACCTGTTATATGAAATGATAAATATCCTTATTGTTATTATTATTATTAGCCAATTTGAGTAGGAATTTTCCGTTACTTGGTGCTGAAAGTCTGCTGTGATATGATAGCTCTCCTTTGCTAAGTGCTCGTTATACGCCAGCCTCTGCACCAAGAGTTTGGCGTGCTGCATCTCGCTCCATGCTCATGGCAACTCCACGATGTAGGCGCCATTATTATCCCATTGTTTAGGGAGGAACCTGAGAGGTGAAGCCACTTGTCCTCTAGTTGGGTGTGGGGACTTGAGAGGTGAGGCTGCTCCGTGGAGCCTGATGGGCTGGTGAGCTTGACTGAAATGCTTTGCAATGACGCTGACTTAAATGATTTGCAAGCACACTGTCCTTCCTTAAGCTTCGTCCAAGACAGAGCTGATAAGAATAGAAAAACAAACCAACCCACTTTCTCTTTGACTTGGGGGAGGGGAGGCAGGAAACCACAGAAGGCACTTGACGAGCCCAGTTTGGCCCTCTTGTTCTAGTCCTCTTCATTAAACTTGACTGCCTTCTAGAAGTTAATCAACACATTCCTCAGAGCTTCTTTGGCCCAATCTCCTCGTTAGACAGTCAGGGAAAAGGGCCTGGCTAGAGATTGCAGGACCCTAGGTCCTGGAACGCCCCCATGTGGCCGGATTTAAAAGAAAACATCCTCCAGCGAGAGCAAACATGAAAGCGGCGACTGCCAGAAATGCAGCTGGGGGCCATTTTGTCAAGAAGCGCTTCTTTGGGAAAAAAAAAAATCCATACAGGTGCCTGCTAGTCCCCTCAGGATAAGATGTAACAAAGGGGGCAATTACGTTCAGTTAGGGGCGTAGAGCTTTAGATTAGATAACGTATTCAGACAGCATTCCATAAACTGTAAAGTGTGATAATGTAAGGCATTATTATTATTATATTTACTTCTGAGAAACTGCATGGGTTGCTAGTCTGCTGTGCAAGTTAAAGGGCCAGGGGATGCAGAGGCTGGATGAGCAGCTTTCTGGGAAAGGGAAACAGAGCCGAAAGGGTTAAACCCCCCAGAAAACCAATTTATGCAAAGGGCTGGATCCTGACGGCATTCAGGCCAGCGCTAAAGATCTGAATTACAAATTTACACAATTTGCTGCTCAGTAAGTAATTTCTTTTCTTCCTAATGGAGCCTGTAATTTCCAGTGGGCCTGTGCCACTTTATTTTCCCTGATAGAGTGAGCGAGAGCTAGACCACAGAGGAGACTGATTCTACTCACCGTGCGAGTTGCCTTTTTAGAAGGCTTAAAAAGGGACCTTGGGAGGATGGTTAAAACCAACCCTTATCATCTGACATTTCTGCAAAGCGCATTTCCTGCGTTTGCAACTTGGGTGAGTTAATCATTGAAATCATTTTCCTTTCCTTCTCTTTCAGGTAGATAGGCCAGCTGATTTTATTTTTCAAACTGTAAGATCAACACGGGAGTATTTGACATGAGAAATGGCATTTGTCAGGTCCAGTGTGTCGAAATCTGCTCCCTTCCAGGCACTCTGAGAAGGAGCCAGCAGGACACAGATTCTAGTCTCTTAGAATCTAATTTAAATCTGGACTGTTTGCAAACAAACAAGGACAATCCCGTGTGTGTGTGTGTGTGTGTGTGTGTGTTTAAATGCCTGATAATTTGTTTAGAGAGCAGGGGGTACAACAAAAACACAAGAACTTCTCTTCCTTTCTCTTTTTCTTCCCTTTTTGGCATTTCTTTGGGTATATATCCCCTGCCTCAAGATGATGAATTCATGAGGGACCTCACAGGCTCCTAAGCACAACTGTGCTTTTGAAGGAATACTTTGATGAATATCAATCAAAAAGTCACTGTCAGCTGGAACTGGAAAGCAGAGGGCTTTTTTTTCCCCCAATGGCGGCCATTTCAGCGCAATAGCTCAATTCTTGGAAAAGACCACTTCTTCTTGACATTGGAGAAGACATACTTCCCTGCGCACCTAAAAGTAAATAAGTAAATAAGTAAATGAGTACGTAAATTTTTAAAAAGTCACCTTTGCCCTCCCCCAGGTCTTGATTTCTCTTTCGGTTTCAGGGCGTTTTAATGTTTTCTCTGTGCAAGTTTTGCTGAGTGGCATTTCTGGGCTCCGGATTTTGAGGAACTTCGGTCCCTCTGTGTCCCAGGAGCTTTCTTGAGTTCACTGGAGAGTTTCTGCTTGGTGTTCACACTAGTTTAGCATGAGGCATGGGAATTAGTATTTACTATAGATGCATCAGAAATGAGCTTTCAACTCAAAAAAACCCCCAGAAAACTCAAAAATGTAGTTTTAAAACTTGCTTCTTAGGCTACAATTGGATTCAGAATCCCCGAAAGAACTCATTTTTTGAGTCCGCTCTGGCTTAAATTTTCTTGCCTTTAAAAAAACAAACAAGCAATTTCATTAAAAGATCACTCTCTTTTTTGGCCGGGCAGATGGGAAACCAGTTACAGAAACTGTTGGCATTCTTTGCAGTGAGATTCTCAGCAAAGAACCTCTTTTTAAAAATTTTTCGTTTTTTTCCTGGGGAGGTGGGGGATGGGAGGGCTGCGTCTGAATTAGTGACTCAGTCCCGCCTGGGGGTGTTTCTCATCAGGGCAAAAAGCCCCGAGCCCAGTGAGGTGAAACTTGGAAGTGATACTGTCGCCCTTTCTCAATGGACTAGTGTGGCCTGAGCTCACCAAAGGTCGCACCAGGCAAGCCCCCTGGTGTTTGGAGACAAAGGAAGAACCAGCTGCCTGGTTTCCTCAGTCGTCCCACCTTCTCTGATGGCGTGCGAGGAGGGAAGGTCACCCCCCACCAAGGGCTTCCCCAAAGGGTTTTTTCCTGATCTATGCCAAGTTAAGCATTCGGACATGAAGTGACATGAGGTTGTTCTCAGCTGGGTGAGTCACAGACACTGAGTAATCTCCAGGTTTGGGCAGGAGGTCTGAAGAAGCTGAGCCAGCTGCGAGGAAAAGACCTCCCGTCTTTTTTTGAAACACAGCATTCAGCCAGTCCAAGCTGGGGGCGAGCAAGCCCCAGCGGCAAAGGGCCCCCCAAATCTTCATTTTTAGAGATGCTGGGTTTTTTTCCAAACACATTTTTCAAACACCTTGTTGCCAAAGCCATGGTTTTATTTACCTAAAGTGCAGACGTCAGGAGAGTATATTCAATGTTTATTTCCAATCAGTGTGTGATGGTTTGCATGTGGGATGGATTTGTAGGAGCCAGTGTGTCTGTGTGGCTCTGTGTTAGTTCCATGTATCTTTTGTATGTGTGTGAATATGAATGCGTATATGCATCTATCTATTCTGGTACGTAACATATAAGTATGAATGTGTCCATGCATTTATCTATTCCTGTATGCAGTGTACATTTATATGTAGGAATGTGTGTCTATGTGGTATAAATACATAGTTGAATATACGTGTGTGTATCTGTAGCGGACACTGCTGATGCATTCATGCTCCAGCTGCTGAGGGATCCCACCTTCTCAGCTCAGTGGGAGCAGCTTGCCCGTCCTGCCACCTCCCAGGGTGGCCTACCACTCACCAACAAGGATCCAAAGCCTGGCCCCTTTGCCTGAAGGCAGATCACCTGTGTGGTGCACTTCATGCTCTGGAGTCTCCCAGGGGATCAGGACGAGACTCTAGTCCAGCTGAAACCTATCCTTGCTCAGCTCCTTCCCTGTCCTGTTCTTCTCTTCCTCCCTTTCCCCTGGGAGCCCTCCCTCAGTGCATCACGTGCGTGCATCCAGATCCCTGTCTTGGCTCTGCTCTAGGGAGCCTGGCCTAAGCAGCGCTTCTCTATATGTGCGTGTGTGTATATGCAAATATACCTGCACACACTTTGCAGGTGTGTGCACCTAGGAAATCTAGGAGGATCTAGGGGAGAAGAGAAGCTGGAGGAAGAGCACTGATTTTATACTGTGGGAGATCAAGTCATCTCAGACAGAGTATGAGAGACCTGCTTTAAAAGTTGAAAATTAAAAGATGCTTTAGATGTAAATGTATTTTTTTTTATTAAATCAGAAAAAGAAAGATACAGTATACATGATATCAGTCAATCATATGCTACTTTGAATTACATTTTAACAGACTCATGGACCTATTTACTTCTCTGTACAAGTATTAAAAAAACTCAGGTATTTGAATAATCTTCTGTAAATTTTTATTAACTGGGGTTACGGGGAGGGTTTTATCAGAGCACATCCTGAGAACATTAGGAAATTACAGACAGACTTGAGATAAGTGTCAGACAGAACAGATGAAGCAAGCCCCTCAGCCATCTGAGAAACATTAATAATGTAAGATTGCAGAGACCAAATCTTTGTTAGGGATACAGGATGCGGGATTAACATGGAGCCCTCGGCGCCCCCTCGTGTTGCAAAGTAAACCTGCAACTTCATTTGTTTCGTTTTGTTTTGTTTTTTGGAAGTTGTAATCCTCAGCCTTGTCACTGAGCCTCAGAAAGCAATCGTTTTCCCAAATCATCTCAAGCCCTCTCCAGTCAATCTTTTCCCTCTCATCAGTAACCTTCAAGGACCCTATTTGAAAGACGACTCTTATTCATTCCCTTTCTCATTCCCCACACATTCCATTCCAGGAAATTGGCAAGCTCCCAACACAGAGCCCGTGTTCTCCCGCCTCGAAATGTGAACTTAAACAAACAGATTTTCGTCTCTCCTCTAAAAGCTTAGAGGATGAACACGTATTTACTACAAAGCTTAATTCCTTCCAACAGGCATTTTTCTTCTGCAACTTACTTGTCACTGCCATTTTTCATAACTTAACCAGAAAGACTTCCTCCGCCTTCTCCCTCCCCTGCTTGACAACTGACTCTTCTGACCTTACTAGTTAACTTGCTAAACCATCTTTACAGCTATTTCCCAGGAAAGACTGGACCAGAGACGTAAATAATACACCTCAATATACAACAGCTCAGGCTTCATTTGTAGGCAGAATTTCATTTGATGGCCATCAGAAGAAAAACTATATACATGGAGTGGGTTTGGGGAGGAGATGGGGTAGGGAGAAGACATCCTGGTGGCAGGAGGACTTGGTGGGAACTGGAGTGATTTGTTTACTTGGATTTGCCAACGGGTCCGATGGCTACGGGGTCTGTCTGCACTTGAGCGTCCAACATCCGCTTTGGTCCCTGGAGAAAAATATAAAGAAATTGCATCCTAATGAAGATCTGTTATAGCAGCAGCAACAACTGCCATTTATTTAGCGCTTACTCTGTGCCAGGTGCTGTGCTGAATAAATAAACCTTATTCGTGGGTGGTGGATAAGAGAATGGTCTCCAATCAGATGCCCGAGTTCAATGCCCAGTTATATTACTTTCCAGCTTTGTGAAATCGTGGACAAATTATTTAACTCTTTATGTTGCAGTTTCTTCATCTTTAAAATTTATCTCAGGGGGATGTTTCAAGATCAAGTGAGTTCACACCTGTAATGCCCTCAGAACAGTGCTGGGGTGTCGAAGGCCTTTCACAATTACAGCTCACTTTAGTGACCCTCTCCAATCACTTTCTAACCACATTGCCCTGTCTAATTTTCTTATAAAACATATCACCATCTGAAATGATCTTATGATCTATGGTACTTGTCTAACCAGAATGCAATTTCTGTGGATTCTCTCCGCTATATCCTTGGTGCCGAACAAGTGCCTGGCACAGAGTAGGTACTCCTTCATGTGGACTGAACATGGTCGAACAAACCCTGACTCAAGTACTATTATGACTATTGTTATTATTTTTTACTTTTTCTGTCAAGTATAATTTATATACAGTAATATTAACCCTTTTAATGTACGGTTCTATGAGCCACACAAATAGTTATGTAATCACCACTGCAGTCAAGATATTCAACCATCTTGAAAATACTGCTTGTGCCTCTTTGTAGCCAACCCCGTCCCCCACCCCCAGACCCTGGCAACCACTGACTGGCTCTCCATCCCGGGAGTTTGACCTTTTCCAGGACGTCACATCAATGGAACCATAGAGTACCTAGCCTTCGAGTCCGGCTTCTTTTATGTAGCATGATTGGTCTGACATTCATCCATGTGGCTGCATGTGTCAGGGTACGATTATTGGTGGCCCTGTTTTACAGTATAGTATATAGTGTAGGGCAGCACAGTAGAATATAGGATAGTATATATGGTACAGTATACAGAGAGCATAGATGGTTTATATAGTACAGTACAATACTATATATATGGTATAGAGTAGTATAACATATAGTATAGTAAATTATAGATAGTATAGTATGCTTAGAAAGTGTAGTGCAGTATAAGTATAATATAGAGTAGTGTATATTGTATGGCATATAGAGTATATATAGAGTGAAGTCTAGTGTAGTAAACATAGCACAGTATATTACAGTATGGCATAATCCATACAGCATAGTATATATTACATAGTATATATAGTATATATAGAGTGAAGTCTAGTGTAGTAAATATAGCACAGTGTATTACAGTATGGCATAATCCATACAGCATAGTATATATTACATAGTATATAGAGTATATATAGAGTGAAGTCTAGTGTAGTAAATATAGCACAGTGTATTACAGTATGGCATAATCCATACAGCATAGTATATATTACATAGTATATATAGTATATATAGAGTGAAGTCTAGTGTAGTAAATATAGCACAGTGTATTACAGTATGGCATAATCCATACAGCATAGTATATATTACATAGTATATAGAGTATATATAGAGTGAAGTCTAGTGTAGTAAACATAGCACAGTGTATTACAGTATGGCATAATCCATACAGCATAGTATATATTACATAGTATATAGAGTATATATAGAGTGAAGTCTAGTGTAGTAAACATAGCACAGTGTATTACAGTATGGCATAATCCATACAGCATAGTATATATTACATAGTATATAGAGTATATATAGAGTGAAGTCTAGTGTAGTAAATATAGCACAGTGTATTACAGTATGGCATAATCCATACAGCATAGTATATATTACATAGTATATAGAGTATATATAGAGTGAAGTCTAGTGTAGTAAACATAGCACAGTGTATTACAGTATGGCATAATCCATACAGCATAGTATATATTACATAGTATATAGAGTATATATAGAGTGAAGTCTAGTGTAGTAAACATAGCACAGTGTATTACAGTATGGCATAATCCATACAGCATAGTATATATTACATAGTATATAGAGTATATATAGAGTGAAGTCTAGTGTAGTAAATATAGCACAGTGTATTACAGTATGGCATAATCCATACAGCATAGTATATATTACATAGTATATAGAGTATATATAGAGTGAAGTCTAGTGTAGTAAATATAGCACAGTGTATTACAGTATGGCATAATCCATACAGCATAGTATATATTACATAGTATATAGAGTATATATAGAGTGAAGTCTAGTGTAGTAAATATAGCACAGTGTATTACAGTATGGCATAATCCATACAGCATAGTATATATTACATAGTATATAGAGTATATATAGAGTGAAGTCTAGTGTAGTAAATATAGCACAGTGTATTACAGTATGGCATAATCCATACAGCATAGTATATATTACATAGTATATAGAGTATATATAGAGTGAAGTCTAGTGTAGTAAACATAGCACAGTGTATTACAGTATGGCATAATCCATACAGCATAGTATATATTACATTAGTATATACAGCACACATATTCAGGGTGTATAGCACAGTAAATATAGTACAGTATATAGAGTACAATAGTATAGTATAGGGTAGGGTAGTACAATATACTATTGAAAAGTATTTATAGTATAGTACATATACGCATGGTGTAATATACTGTAGTACAGTGGAGCATACACAGGATAGGATAGGTTAGTATAGTGTGCACAGTGTGCTCTGTACAGTAAGTAGAGTAGTGTAGTGTAGGATATACATTGTATATAAGGTATATACAGTGTATATACAGCACACATGTAGGGTAATGTACTACTGCATATAGAGCATGGTAGGATATAGGGTAATATAGTATGTAGGATATACTATATAGTGTAGTGTGACGTAGTGTAGTTTATCACTGGAATCAGATTGCTGGGGTCTGAATCCCAGATCTGCCACCTCCTGGCTGTGTGACTTTGGTCAAGGGGCTTAGCCCTCTGCACCTTAATGTTACCATTGGTAAAATGGAGATTCACAGGCTGGGTCTGAAGATTAAATGTTAGTATCTGTAAAGTGCTTAGAACAGTATTTGTCACCTACTAAGTGCTAGAAAAGAGTGATTGTTATCATTCTGAGTGGTGGTGGTTGGATTCATTCATTCAGCCAACAACATATATCGAGCACTACTGTATGTAAGTCATTGCAGTAGTCTTTGGGAACACAGCAATGACCAGGACACCATGGCACATTGAAAGCTTGGGCTCAGGAGTCAGCCATACCTGGGGCCGAGGACTGCTCTGTGCCTCTGATCAGCTCCCTGCCCTGTGAGCCTGTCTCATCCCGTGACCTCACCTGGTCCTCACAGCATCCTGTGGAGTTGACCCCACTATCCTCACCCTACAAAGGAGGAGGCCCGGTGACCGCGAGTCACTGACATCAAGTTCTTCACTAGTAGCTGGTGGATCCGAGTTCTGTCTCCGATTCGCCTGAATCCCGAGCTCGTCTCCTAAGCCCTAGGCGATCCCCAATGGCCCCTTTGCACCGCATTGTAAACACTTGGTGCTGTGATGACACCACAAGCTCCTTAAGGCTGGCAGTGTCTTTCTCATCTCTGCACCTCTACAACGGGGGTAGGGGCTGACCAAAAATCACTCACAAAATGCTTGTTCCTTCCTGACAAATTAAAACGGGCCAGGCGTTGTTCTGACGTCATGTGATCTCATTTCATCTTCCTGCAAACCCTGTCACGTCAGTACTATTAGCCCCATTGACAGGGTACCTGAAACTCAGAAAGGTGACATCCAAGGTCACATAGCCACTCAGTGGTAAAGCCGGGTTCAAATCCAGGAACGAGCTTCTTAGGTTTCTAGGCCTGGACTCGGGCTGGCCCTGGGGAAGTGAGCCTTTCTGAGCCCCCTTCACCCAGGGTGCCTTCGTGCTGTCCGTCCTGGTTTACACAGCCCCTCCCTCCCATTTATCACCTCCGTCAAAGCCGACCCTCCAAGGTCTCATTCCTCTAGGTCCCATGACGGGGGTCCTCGTAGGCTAAGCACATCAAACTTGAGTTGCCAAGCGGCTGCCTTGAGCTGAATTTGGCTTGTAGATGGGCTTTATTTTTTTTAATTTATAAATTAAATGCTGACACTTAAAAGTTAGATACTTTCACATAAACATCTGTACTTTTGTTCTTTTCTCTTGAAAAATGGGGAGATCCTGCCATACTGTGTTCATAATTCTGCAAGGCAACAATGGCTGGTGCTGAGTGGGAAAACCTGAGGCTCTGAGGGGTTAAGTGATTAAGCCAAAGTCCCGTAACTAGGAGTGGTAGTTTCCAGACTCTGGAGAAGCTGCCCGACTTCACAGCACAGGCTCTTAGGCACCGCTCTGTTCTCCTTTCACTGTCCTACGTGCTGCCTGGTTGTATCAGGGTTCGCAGCCTCGGTACCACAGACACTTTGGTCTGGATATCTCTTCATTGAAGGGGACCGTCCTGTGCACTATAAAGCATTGAGCAATATCCCTGGTCTCTACCCACAACGTTCCAATAGCACCTACTCCCAGTGGTGACAATCAAAATGGTCTCTGGACATTGCCAATGTCCCCTGCGTACAAAATCACCACTGGATTAGATCCGTCCCATTAGATCCAGGGATTTCATGGGTAAGGAGATATGCAGAGAATACCCCATGGGCCTCTGACAAAAAATCCCAAGAACTACCAAGAAAGAGGGGAACTGGGTGTATAAGCTCAGAACTTTCCAGAACACCACCTTCCCCACGCTATATGCCACTCAGTGCACTGCAACTTGGCAGGTAATGGCTCGACCAGAACTTTGGGCAGAAAAAAATGCACAGTCGCTTTGGAAATGCCTGAGAAAAGTGTGGTTCGAGTTCACACTCCTCACCGAGGAGCTGGAGCTGAGCATGGAGACAACTCCTCCAGCAAAACTACTCAAAATGTGATCAGTCTTTACACACTCTCTGTGGTCAGTCTCCTTTCTTCATCACCTCTTTACAACTGGAGAAAAGCCTTCACCTGAGGCGCTGGGGAAAGTGGCAGGGGCGGGGCTCTGCATCAGGGCTTCACGTTGCCAAACAGCCTCAAGTCGTGACTTTAACACTATCTCAAATGGAAGTTCTACACTCATACTCAAAGACACGGAGACTGGATAGAAATATGACGACGTTTACCATAAAACATTAACCTCGGGGGCTGAGATTCTGCATTAGGCTCCCCAGAGATGCTGGAAACCAAAATTGGGCCAGGGAACCATCTCACCCACCTACTTCTCTCTCTTAGAGGTCACCAATATCCACAGATATTCACGGACTGGAACAATCATGAATGATCAGCTAGGTGTAGAGCAGTGGGCTTCCCATAACTAGCCCATCTTTACTGCAACACGCAGGGGAGCTCCCGGTCACTGCCCCCCGCTGGTGTCAGCATTCCTTGCTTGCCTTGGCCTCCTGGCTCAACCCACATTCCCATGGGTCCCAGACATGACTCCACTCGTTCTTCCTCCTGGTTTATGCTTGATCGCCTTGCTTATCATGTGAGTAATGACCCTTCAGACTCTCCTTGTTTGCCAGGATTTATAGCATCCCAAATGTAATGAAACATCTACTAGTGTCCTATTTCACTCCATCCATCCATTCATTCAACAGACTTATTGGGTGTCTACTATGTTCTAGCCACCATGTTGGCAGGACAGCACGTCTGCCCACGACAGGTGTGCTCACGGCCCTCGCACAGCTAACAGTCTAAGGGAGGAGGCAGAGAAGAACCACAGAGCCACAGAGAAAGACTGCAAGAGGTTAATGAATTATTTAATGTTTGGCCTCCACTCACCCCCGCCTGGGCTTCCCTGGAAGGAAGGGGCTAAGTTGTAGTCGCCTCTGTCTATCCAGCCCCCAGGGGCAGGCTTAGAGCAATTTCCCGGGTTGAAACTCTTCCAGGCTCCCTTTGGCCACAGTTGAGCAGCGATGCACCTGTTCCTGCCCGCCCTTCCTCCATCCTTGAATTCTTTCTTCCAGCCAGACTACACTTCAGCTGGGTGCTGTCTCTCCAGCACACCTCTGCACCTGGGGTCCCACTGCCGGGAACCACTCTGCCTGCAGACCTCCACAGGCTGACTCCAGATCCCACATTTCCTCTGACATGCCGTCTCTGACACTCCTCTCAAACCCAAGGCCAGGCCACGTCCTCACTCTCAGGCTCCTTTCACATGCCCCGCTTCTGCCTCCTGGCTCTTCCCACACTCCACACCCGCCCCCATCAAGCCTGCACTTTCCTGTGGGCTCCAGGAGAGCACAGCCTCCGCTCTCTGTGCCCAGCACAACGCCTGGCACACACCAGGTGCTCAACAAATATCTCTTCGACGAATGTCCAGCCAATCGGCGCCCATTGGAGGTGGGAACCACACCCCCGGCCTAAGAGCCCGGAGAGAAGAGGGGCAAATCCACCTACCAGGCCCTTAAAGAAGCCCCCGAGGGACTGCCGCCGCTTCTCAGGTCTCTTTTGGGACTTGTCGCCGTTCTGCAGGTTCCCCTCGCCGGCGGCCGGCTCCACACATGGACCCGGCTCTTTGGCTTCCTGCTTGTTGCTCTTCTGCTTGTTCATTTCGGCGGCCGCCTTCTTGTCCTTGGAGGCGCCTTCTTTGCCCTTCTGGCCTGCTCCTGCCGGTTCCGGCTCTGGTGGCGGGATGGCCTTCTCCGCGGAGTCTGACGTCTACAGCAAGTTCAAACAAAATGCATTTTTAGTGGTTGCAACTCTCAATAGCAAGTGAAAAAATGTTACAGAGTTGTTCAAATGTTGGATGGTGTCTACATTTTCATGAGTCCTGGGTGAAATGAAAAAGAAAGAAAGAAAGAAAAAAACAGGTGCAAATACTTATTATGGTGTAAGGTTGCAGCAGGGGACATTTATTTATTTATCCAATAATTCGTTAATTAATTTCATGCTTTCCCAGCAAGCATTCTTTCCTCCTTCGTCTGGTACTAGAACCTGGGTTCTCCTTGGGGAACCGCCTCTCTCTCGTCTATGTTTTGTGATTTGGGCAAACTAATTCCACCCCTGGACAAGGGCATGTGACTCAGACCTGGCCAATCAGAGCATTGCATGTGATTCAGCTGCTGTGATTGGTTGGAGATGCCCAAACGCAGATAAAAGCTGAGCTAATCTCAGAGCTTTGCGAAAACAACCAAGACAGAATCCAGCTCCTTTTCTGTTGGATTTGAAGATAAAAGCCTGGAGCTTCCAGAGCCATCACCATTTCCAGGAAAAAATCAAATTGAAAAGGAAGGCAACACAGAGGAAAGCAGAGCTGAGAGATGAGGAGAGAGAGGGAGAAAGAGCCCGCTTGCTGATGGCATTATGAGTGCCCCTAGATCTAGCTGTTCCTGAAGCTCGTTTGTCCTTATGCAAGCTTTGAGAAGGTTTCTCCCACTTGCAACCACATGTGACTCTTTTCTTGGGGATGCCTATTCTCCATGATTATGTCTATCTTAATTTCTGGTGTGAAACTGTCCTTTCACTTCATAAAATAGTGGCAAAAGAAGATGATTGTTTTATTTTTAATTGTGAACATACATCTTTCATGATAAAATGAAATGTTTGTAATCCTACTTGATTCCTACAATTTGGAAGGATGAAGCTGTAAAATCCAAAATTCCAGAAAATGGTAGGCAAATTACAGACAACAAAAAATCTGTTAGGAAGTTAAAGCTTTTTTTCCCATAATTTACTCAAACTGAAATGCCTATGGGAGGTGGATAGATAAAATAAAATGAAAGAGGCTAGAGCTAAGAATAATCCCAGGGTGACCTTATTTCTCCAGTTGTAAAAGCAACACAGGGCCAAAGAAATATTTCCCTTGTGTAAGAAAAACACCAGTTCAAGCAATGCTGGCTTTGATGTTGGGGAGACAATTTGGAGTAGGGGGGACTGTGGTGAATTGAATGTCACATCACCTGTCTAAAGGGGCAACAGCTGCTCAGACCCAGTTGCGAGATCCTGTGCAGGATTATAGCCCCAGTGCTGTCGGATCTTTTAGTTTTTTCAATAGAAACTTGAAATTGAATTTTTTAAATGCAAAATATGTCCATTTTTGAATGTCGACTTCAAAAGTTTTAAAGCTCTGTTCACAGCAAACAACTACAACACACGGACCCCTGTGGGTGGCCTTTGACCTACTGAATGTATGTTTACAATCTCTGATTCATAAAGTTATGTGTTGTCCCTGAGCCCAGAAATTCTGTGACTAAGTGGCAGTTTTGATCAAGGAAGCAGCAATCAGAACTGTCATTTTACAGCAGTGGATCAAGCACACCCCTGAGAAATAAGCGAGCAGACGGAGAGGATTCCCCAGGCCGAAGGCCCCCACAAGTTGCAGCCCTCAGAGGGCAGAAGCCCTTGGAGAAAGAAACATCAGCCATCCAGTGCTGTCCTGCAACCGCACGTCCTGAATGTTTCAGATCCCAGCTACCCAAGTTGTAGAAAATGCTAAGCCACAGATATCCAAGAACAGCAGACAGCCCAGAGCAGAAACTTCCCTTAGAATGAGACAGAAACTGCCACCACGATGCTCTTCAGGAAGGCCAGAACCCAGGGACCCGGGTTCCAACACCTCGTTAACTGGTTTCGTTGTGTAGAAGATTTTAAGATGCAGTGAGTGGCGAAGAGCTCAGTGTCTGGAGTCAGAGGAACGTGGTGTGGTTCCAGTTTCATCACATCCTCGTTGTGTGACCGGAATAAATTGTTTGATCTCTCAACTTCGTCTCTGTATGGGAGTAACAAAAAAACCCCACACCTCATGGCGTTTGAGGATTAAATTAGCTCGTAATGGAAAGCCTGTTTGACATGGTGCCTGGCCCATGTGAAATGCCAAATGTCAAGGGACCAATCATCTTGGTTTGTCTGTGACTGAGGGGGTTCCAGGACATGGAACTCAGTTTCCAACCAGGAAAGTCCAGGGCAAACTGGGACAAGTGGTTCATGCTGGCTTAACGTGGCCGGCGCTGAGTCTTTCTGAGAGACTGTGTGGATCTGAGTGCTGGGAACAGACGAGGCACTCAGGAAATTCTTGTTGAATGGAGTCCCCTGTGCCTCTCCAGCCACATCTCCTATGCCTTTCCCTTCTGCTCGTTCTGCTCCAGCCACACGACCTCCTTTCACTCCAGAAACAAGCTTGTTCTCAAAGCAGAGCTTCACATTTGCTGGGACTCTGCTCGGTACGTCTCCAGGGCTTCAAATGACTGCTGCTTCCTTCCTATCAGTCTCAGCTCGGATGGCACCTCCTTGGAGACGCTGTCCCAGGTTGGATGGGCGACAAAGCCTGACCCCTCTCCTGTGGAACACTGCTGCATTTTCTTTATATTTGCGGTCATCTTGGGGATTTCTCTGCTCACTTGAAATGTTCTGTCTGTCTCCTTCTGATGGAAGGGGAGCTCCAAAGAAAAAACTCTTCTCTCTTTCTTCCACTGCTTTATCCTCAGCACCTAGTCTGACACACACTAGGTCTCCATCAAAATGGATTGAGTGAATGACCAGCAACTCACCTTCCAAATGTTTCCAAGATATTTCCCTTGGCAAATCTTTGTGGAGTGGGAATTGGGAGGGACACATAGGCCAATAGGTCTCATTGGACGTTGATCTTTTCAAGAGGGGAGATTTCAGTGGATCATGCTCATTTACCACATGGTTATTCCATCTCCATTAGGCTTCAATTTTCTTTTAAATGTCTTAGAAACTAACTTCTGAAGGCAACAGTTGGCTCGTTCCTTATTTTCAGAGTAAGCTAAGAATCTAAACTTTGCGATGATTGCTTTGTCATTAAACGCAGACAATTCAAAACCTTTCTTGGGGTTTGACTCTGTTTCAAAATTTATAATAAAAATTATTCACAGCTGAATCATCTGAGTGCATCCCTTCCTAGAGGCCAGAGATGCTGGCAGGAAATTGGAGGACAAGATCATGGGAACATCCTATTTGGTTCAGACACTAGAAGCCTAGGCCGGGGGTGGCTTGGACTTTTCCTAGAAACGTCAACTAAGACTTTAATAACTTGGAGAGGGCAAATCTAAAAGGAGCAGAGAACGTCTACTCCCAGCTCCTAGTTTAAACTAAGCATTTGTCATCTCTCAATGAGTACACACCAATCTTCTCAAGTCTGGATCCAAGGCCCTGGAAAATAGAATTCTCAAAACACTCCTACATGACTGTAAATAGAATGAGGCTTCCAGCTCATTCAGATTTTCGCTGACTTCATTTAGATTCTAGAGTCACCAAAATTATTGGCATAATTGTTTCACTGTCAGATTCTAAAACGTACAATCATATTTAAGTTTTTCATGCTGAATAAAGTAAGTTTATTATGTTTCCAAGGTAGTAACCTTTGGGATTTTGGGTCCCAAATTGGTCTAGAATATGGGTTTCAGAGGCAGGCATAGTAGTAAGTTAAAAAAAAGAAAAAGAAAAGAAAAGCATTTGAATGCAGTAAAAAGCAATATATTTCCGGTTGAAATATATAGGATAATCCAATTATTGTGGAAACAGAAATATCATAAATGATTTACAGTCATTGCTGCTGATTTTTGTGCATGTGAGATGAACAGCATTATAGGATAATAATTTCCAATCAGCAGCACAATAGGAGTAGAAAGAGACAATAGCAACAGCTATGGCTTCATTGGTTGAAACCCTAAGCCCCAGTGTGAAAGTCTGTGGGTAAGGAGGTAATTGAGGTTAATTGGGGTCATAAGGATGGGGCCCTGATCCAATAGGATCAGTGTCCTTATGAAGAGACACCAGAGAGCTCGCTTCCTCTCCTCTTTGCCATGTGAGGACACAGCAAAAAGGCAGCCATCTGAAGGCCAGGAAGGGAACCCTCCTCGTCAGGAATCATATCCTGCTGCCATCTCGATCTTGGATTTTCCAGCCTCTATAACAGTGAGAACAAATTTCTGTTGTTTAAGCCAGTTGGTCTGTGATATTTTGTTATGGCAGCTGTGCTAACACAGCAACTAACATTTATTGAGCTCTCTGTACCAAGAGTGTTCTGAGTGCCTTACATGCATTGACTCATCTAAGTATGACAATCCTGTGAGGCAGTGTTTTCCACGTTCCATTACATAGATGAGGAAACTGAGGCACAGAGAGATTGGTATTTTGCCTTTAGTCACACAGCTAAAAAAATGGCTGAGCTAGGATTTGAACCCAGGCATTTTGAGTCTGCAACTCACTCTCTGAACCACATCTCTATATTGCCAAAATTAGTAGAAGAATATTTGATGACATTTTTGTGGAGGTAAACTTTTAGTTAAAAAAGTACATGTTCTAAAATAGGGGACTGAGCATGAGATAATCCCATTGGGAAAAAAAGAAGACATATGGTTATAAAAAAGTGTCACAGCTAGGGGCCGGCCTTGTGGCCGAGTTGTTAAGTTCGTGCACTCTGCTGCAGCGGCCCAGGGTTTTGCTGGTTCAGATCCTGGGCACAGACATGGCACCGCTCATCAGGCCATGCTGAGGCAGCGTCCCACATGGCACAACTAGAAGGACCCACAACTGAAAAAAAGAAAAATATATGTATATATACAACTATGTGCTGGGAGGCTTTGGGGAGAAAAAGGAAAAAAAAAATAAAATAGAAATCTTAAAAAAAAAATGTCACAGCTATGTTTCTTTAGAATAGAAAAAATAATGGAAATGAACCTTGTGATTCCAGGTCTTTCACTCATCTGTTCAAGAAATAGCTCCTACTATGTGCCAGGCACCATGCAAGGTGATAGAAAATAGAAGAGGCTCCTTCCTTGCTCACAGATGCTCCAGACAGGGGCTGGAAGGAGTAGGGGAGTCAGATAACTAATAGACAAATGACTTAGTACAATGTGTGGATAAGTGTCGTGAAGAAAAAGGACACGATGCAGAGATGATGGGTGAAATGGAAGATTTCTCTGAGGAGGTGACATTTAGGCCAAGACTTGAAGGACAGGAAGGAATTTTCCATGTGGAGAAGAGGGAAGAGCGTGCGTGAAAGCCTTGCAATAAGAAATAGTAGAGGAATTCTAGCTTGTTCGTGCTTGTATCTGCAGAGCTCAGGATAGTGCCTGGTATACAGTAGGAGCTTAACTTAGAGATGTTAAATGAATTGGCTGTGTTGAGAATTGCATTGGAGATGAGGCTGGAAAGAACTGAGAACATGCCAGCTAACCCACCACCGAACCGAGTTCACCGGTCACTTACTTCGTAGCTGGAGTCTTTCCCATTTACTTCTTCTGAGTGGGTGATCCCTCCATCCCCTTTCACTGACTAAAATAACAAACAGACAATGACCTTTCAGCCACCACGAGCACAACAAAATAGGGAACGCGAGGGAAGTTCTGAAATGGATGACCTTAGTCATTCATTATTGAGATTCGGAGTCAAGACAAATGGACGACCCGCTGGAAACATAATTCTCATGAGATATATGATTTCCATGTGGTCTGTACCCAGAGCCTGATTAAATTCAAAATAACAACAACGACAGAAGTCCTAAACCCTAGGATTATGTAATTCTGAGATTAAATAAATGATGATGAAAATACTCATGTTGGAACCTAGAGGTGGTTGAACATATTGAATAAGTAAACGAAGGGACAAGGAAAGCATTGGGAGCCTTCCGTTGCTAACATTTAGGCGGTGGGTGTTTTGTTGTATTCTTTCTCCTAGTGGAGGGGTGATGTTGAGCATTCCATTTTCCATCCTTTAGCGCCCCCTGTGGCCACTGGCATCAGTGACAAGGCTAGATGGGGTTGAATTCGCAGCTTGGCCTCTTAAACCCATACTCGAAGCTACTGGTTCAAAGTGTGGTCCTGGGATCAGCCGCTTCGGCATCACTGGGGAACTTGTTAGAGAGGTGAATTCTCGAGAGCTACTCCACATCTACTGAATCAGAAACTCAGGGGGTGGGGCCCAGCAATCTGTGTTTTAACAAACCCTCCAAGTGGTTCTGAGGCACACAAGAGTTTGAGCATCACTGCTTTAAGCTAACTGGCCAGAGACAAATGCAGACCAATACCAGGGTCTATAGTTTCAACTGTGCATTAGTAACGCTCTGTGCCTGATGCTTGATAAAATACCTAAGAGATCCCGTAATGAATTTTTCAGTTCTTATTGACAATTTTGACTCAGGTCTAATCCTCAAATCTTTGGTCATTGCTTATCGTCTCCTGTTCCCTGCTATGGAGGAAGGGAGCAGGAAGTGGAGGTCAAGCAATGTGGGGCAAAGAGGAAGACTTCCAATTTGACTGTTACTATCATGGCTGTTCTGTTAGCAGACAGCAAAATCTACAACACCTGCATGAAGAATAGTTAAAATCATTAAAGGCACTCAAATACTTTTTTGACTGATCAATATTATGTGCCTCTGTAATCTGACATATGGTATTCACATTAGCAGAGAGAAAATTACTATTTATGAAGGCTAACTCTTAGTGAATTGGTTACTAAGTGCCAAGCACTGTGCTAAATGAGATAATAACACATTAGTTCATTTATTTATCATATCAGAACCTCAAGATGGAGGAATAATTTTATTTTCCTCATTTTACAGGCAAGAAAATGGAAGGCCAGGGAAACTAGCACGAGTCATGGAACTAGCAGGTTATGGAGCCAGGATTTGACACAAGGTGATGACTCCGTGTTCCGTCTTTCAACCACCTCCCCATGCTGCCCTTAGAAGGTAGGAGTACCATTCAATGAATAAATATTTATTAAGCATCTATATGAAGCTATCAAATTAGGGAAAATGATAAGGACTTGGATAAGATAGAGGTTGATAAATCTCAAATAGGGCTGTTTGTGGGACATGCCCATCTTCAGGGGTCAACCATGCTCACCTGTAAATATTGCTTGGTGCTGCTCTCTGATTCAGAAGACCCAACTAAGACTGTCAATGATTTAACACAGTATGGGAATTCCTATGTCCTTTCCTACTCCAAAAGCAATGTTTATAGAGCTTGGTCCAAGGGAGAACCTTGATACACACTTCTCGATTGGTTGGGAATGGAAGAAGTCTTCCTTCAGCCTGAACTCCTGGTGTCTGGAAGTGCCATGTATGTTTCTCAGGGATATCATTGTCGTGGGTTTCACCAAGGAGTTCAACCCAAAGACCAATAAAGATCTGTCTGTCCTCTGCATAAACTTTAGATCCATTTAGATGCAAAGTGATTTTTTCTTCCTCTGGGTCTTCTGGATTGTTCTACAAGGGCCAATCTTGCTTGAGAACATTTAGAAAAAGAAATGGACTCTCTTGGTTATTATTTCTTTCCCTACACCCAGCTCTGTCAGCCTCTCCATCTTACCCAAAGCTTTTGCCACTTTGGGATTCATTTGGCCTCCAAAATTCAGGCTGTGTCATAAGAGCCCTTCCTACTCAAACACGTTCTCCAGTGGGCTTTAGAATATCGCATCATATCGTTGGCCTTTGGGGAATGTTAAAAGCAAAACCAAGCAACCAAAGAAACAAAATGGCTTTTTAAGCAAAATGTGCATGGACATTGGGAGTCATGCCGGCCCTTTTGCCCCCTTCGCCCCCTAAGACAGAGACCTTCAACTTCCCTTTAGTCCTTTCCATTTAGTATCCGATGGGCACTCTGCCAATTTAAGGTTCACATTTGCTTTCTTTCTCCTCCCTTTCTTTGCTAGGCCTTGGAGGAGATGTGGATTACATCAGAAGGCTCTCTTGGCAGCAGTGGATGTCAGTTAGCATCCTGAAAACAGACCCTCAGGCTGTCGGGGAGCTCATTGCAAAGTTCAACCTCTTAAAAAAAAGGAGAAAAACAATCTCAAGCTTTTCTATAATTTTTCCCTGTTGTTCATTTTGAGGCATGTACAGCTGTATTTACGCAGAGCTGACTGTATGCTGAGTTTAGATTAAGGGTCTTATTAAGTCCATCTGAAGTCTCTTCAGTAACGCAGTTATTAACATTAATAATTAATGCATTTATTATTAGTATTGCAGTTATTTCCTTCCTTCCTTTTTTCCTTCCTTCCTTTCTCCCTCCCTCCCGCCTTCCTTTGTTTTCTTTCTATCCCTCTTCATTCCTCTTTGCAGAGCCCTCTTTCAGAAAAAAATTAGAATAGTTCACGTTGGGCTTTGCATTCAAAGATCCATAACCACAGCAGCTTATTTTTTCCAGCTGTCAAAAATAGCAGTTACTGTTTAAAGAGGCGAAAATTCTTTCAGAGACTTTTTAATATTTTAAAGAACAATTTGAAGACCATTAAGTCACTTCAGAGATTTCCCAGTGTGATACTGAGCAACTTTCTTCAAGGAGTTTCTTTTTATTCGTGAGAACCAAAGGCGAGGCATCTCAGGGCAGCCAGACTGCAGTGTTGAGACGGGACCTGGTTGTGGCATCCAAGCCTTGCGTATTAATAAAGCCATTTTTTATTTCTTTCATTGTGTCATGCATTCCTATAGCTTGAGACTCTGGAGAACGTT
Organism: Equus asinus; assembly: GCF_041296235.1. NCBI lineage: Eukaryota > Metazoa > Chordata > Mammalia > Perissodactyla > Equidae > Equus > Equus asinus. The sequence continues at coordinate 42,465,549 of NC_091804.1, forward strand.
TGAACCATCTCCACTATATATTACTTAGATATTCAAAATTCTAGTGGGAATGTTTGCTGGTCAGTTCACATTTCTTGGAAAGGAATGGAATTGTATTTTGATGATGATCTAATCCAACTGAAGTTGAGATTTAAAAGAATTGGGACACCATTTTAATTTAGTTAGAGCGTATCAGCAAGGTTGTTGACTACATCAGCCTAATTACAACAAATCCAAAGAACCGGACCTGCTAGAAATTTCCAGGATCAACAAAGGCAATGAGTCCAAGCTTCGTGTTTTACCCGACTTGAAATGGAATTGGACAATTGAGACAAAATTACACAGCTGAGGTAAATCTCATTTTAATGACAAGTGTATTCAGAAAATTTATGCCCAAGTTTTGTGTAAGTCATGTCCTAATTCTCCTCTCTTTTGCTTTGTCGTAACTTCAGGTCAATGTAATTTCAGGTAAGCCCAATGCTTGAAAATGATGCTTCTTGGGGCCAGCCCAGTGGTGGAGCGGTTAAGTTTGTGCGCCCTGCTGCGGCGGCCCAGGGTTTTGCGGTTCGAATCCTGGGCGCGGACATGACACTGCTCATCAAGCTATGCTCAGGCAGCGTCCCACATGCCACAACTAGAAGGACCCAGAACTAAACATACACAACTATGTTCCGGGGGCCTTTGGGGAGAAAAGAGGAAAAATAAAATCTTAAAAAAAAAAGATATTTCTTTACACAGAAAACATTACCAAGAGAATCACAAAATGGGAGCCTGTGGTTGTTCTACCTCCATTTACTCTCAAAGAAAACCAGCTGCCAGAAGCACAGGAAGCAGCAATAACATGGGTACAAGGGGGAGCTTTAGAATAAACAAAAATCTGAATTTGAATTCTGGCTTTGCCATTCACCAGCTCTGTGACCCTGGGCTTAAACGCTCTGAGTCTTCATGCCTCATCTGCTCAGTGGGGCCATAGCAGCGCTCGTTTATGGGGCTTTTATATTAATAAATGAGTTAAGACATACATGGGTTTATTATTATTAGCACAGTGCGGGCCGTACCATTTACACACAATTAATAAATGGTGGTTCTTCTTCTTATTATTACTACTAATAACTGGGACGAACCAAATGACTACAGATTCCCTTTTAGGGCAGGAAGGCGTGCGAGTCGCTGGTGGAGACAAGAATGGCCCAAACAAATGCTACTTTCAGAAAGCTTTCCTGAAAGAGCAACTCAGTATTTATATTTTAATACTCAGGAAAGAATCTGGGATCAAAAACTCTGGCTGGAAGACTCCTGTTTTTTTTTGTTTTGTAATTACCATTACAAACCACCCTCTTTTTTCCCCCCAGATAGTAAATTTCAGCAGGTTCTTTTAGACTTATTAGATTGAATGTAGTCAACAAAAATCTCTGAATTCTTGGCTGTCTCTTTATTTGGGTCTTTAATTTGCCAAATACTAAAGCTCCCAGTATTTCTTATCTAAGACTAGGAACGTTACTCCAACAAAGATTTCTTACAAAACTAACGGTCTAAAGAAAGAGGCGGGAGGAGGATTAAATGAAACAATGTACGTGACAATAGTTTGGAGGAGGAAGGTACTTTTCAAGTACAAGGTGTTATTAATATTGACAGATTATACATTTACACATCTCTATTTCTGTCTACCACATTTGGGGTTTCAGCTGCCTACCTGGTTTGTGGGTACGTGAATCCGGTTCTCTACCCACTCTATAAAAATGTATTAGCACTTCAAATATCCTGTTTCTTGACATACAGTTGAATTAATACATATAAGAATCTTTTTCTATTTAGGGCATGACAGATGTCTTCTCGATCCCTTGCAATTATTTTGAAAATCGGTAGGAGCCCATAGGATTTTTGTGAAGTGGGATAACTACAAGTGTCAAATACAGTGTAAGGACTTGTGTGACTCTGTTTTCTTTTGCCTGAAGAACAATTATTTGAAAAATGATATTCGTTCTATTTTTATTTTTATGAGATATTAATTTCTGGAAAGAAAAAGATCTTTTTAGAAATGAACTGAACAATGCATTTATGTTTTAAAAAAACTCACCCAAGAGCTCCTTTGCCATGGGATAGTGAAATACGTTATCTGAAAGAAATTTAAGGGAAGCAAAGGCTAAAATGTAGAAAATCAATGACCTGATGAATGGCGACACTGATTGCGCAACAAGGGTGATGCATTTGCAATTGAGTTTTCTCCTCTATTTACTCAATTCTTTTAAAAAAACTGTATTTGGCTAACAATACCTAAAATCAGTTTGAAACATTCATTTATTCAGCTCAAAAAATAAAACTCCCATAGTGATGGGCCAGATCTCTAGTTTCAAGCCCTTAGAGCAGTTTGTTTTTTTCCTGTATAAATCCAAAGACTTTAAATCAGTTTGGAAGTCATGAAACGTTACCCAAAAGTGTTTCCTGAAAATAAGCGCTGAAGCTGACTTCCGGGAATCTACGCTATGGGGCTACGAACATGTGCATCTAGGTAGGTGGACAAGGATGTTCATGTAGGTTAGTGAAGCAGCTGAGCTCACGTGTGTAAGACACATGGTGTGTGCTCACTGAATATGAGATAGAGTTAAAAATAAACATCTGTTTTCCCCTTTAGGTTTTATTCTCCATGAGAACAGGGACCATGTCTACTTATGCTCACTGTTGTATTCCTAGGGCCTAGGATCTAGTACTCAAAAATTCTCTGTTGAATAAGTGAATGAATGAAATGCAAAAAGTTGGAAACAAACCAATGTCCATCACTAGAGCAATGGTGAATCAAATTATGATAAACCCAGACAATATGATGCAATGAAGTTACGGTAAAGAACGAAGAGGCTCTCTATCAGGGGTTGCAAACTCAAATACCCACAGGGAAAGGGCCAGGAATATAAATGAGAGGGAGCTGGGCTGGATGTGACAATGGGGAGTGGTGGGGATTGTGGTGAACTGGAAAACCCATGTCTTGTGTATTTGAATTAATGGCAATGGTAATATAATGTTTTAATGAAAACAAAACAGAACGCAAGACAAGAATAATTAGTTTGGAATTTTAGAGGAAATCCCAACAATCATGGAAACTTTGGAGTGTAAACATTAAAAGGAAGGAATAATGTTCAAGCTCCCAGGCATAGCACTTTTAAGGGGCAACAGGAAATAAGAACAATGGACATTATAAGACCTGACACTGTGAACCGACTGAGGATTGCTTGGGTAAAAGGCATCCTCTTCTGCCTCTATCCTTCTCCTATGAAGAATTAATTCCAAAGAACTCCTATGTTTCCAATTTATTCCCCTAACAGTTGAGACTTACCCACTTTGTATTGTTAGAAAATATTCCCGAACATTATCTAATGGCTAGCTCCAGAGGATGGGCTTAAGTAATACAGCACCTCGTGAGAATGTAAGAAGGTGTTTTGAATGGATGTAGTGGTGGTTTAGAGGTCTTTCATGCTGTATTTGGGGTCTCTTGTATTTCCTCTCTTTTAAATGAAGTCTCATTTTGATTATTTGGAAGAGAAAATCATTCTGTTTGCTATCTTTTTGTGTCTCTCAACTCCATCCAGAAACGAGAAAGCTGGAGCACCCTCAACGTTATGATGAGCTATTTGGGGATCCTATTTGTAATTTAGACGGGTTGCCAGAAACAGGCCAAATGTTCTTTTCTTTCCTCACATCGTGTAAAAATTGGTTTAAACATCTCAAATCTTGATCCCCATTTTCAGCACCAAATTGCTGAGTAAATGGCCAGGAATACAGATGGGGTTCCAGCCATACGGGCGGTCCACTCTACACTCTAGGCTCACTCTACGTTTCTTACTCCGTGAGAATCCAACAGTAAAAGAAAATGATTCCTGCCGACAATTTCTAACAGGGTCACGTCTAAAATGCCTCGACTCCCCCTGGCGAGGGTGTTGTTTTGTTTCGTGGACTAGAAAGAATTCCTTAACACGTTGAGCCTGTGAAATTAGAGAGTTGCTTTCTCAAAGGATTAAATTCCCAATTACTCCCGAAAATAAAGGCACACGATATTGAAATTCTTGTTTTCCATTAAAAGAGAATTAGACCGGTGACCTTTTACATGGGCTTTTGTTTTTTGTCTTCCAACTGATTTGGGTTTTGTTGCATATTATTGAAATTCCTGCATGTTTAGGTATTTAATGTCCATGACTCTTCACAGACACCAAAAGATGTCTGCTCACATTCTCCCAATCTGTACTAACTAAAAGCATGGCAAATTCACCAGCTAAGTTATACATATTCATTATTAGAAAATTATGTTGTCATTTCCTTATTGGAATTATCTAGAAGTCAGCTCTGTCCACGTTTGTGACACTCACATCTCACCTTCAGGATTTTTCCAACATCAATATACAACTTGACTATTTATTACTTAATCCTTTAAAAAATGGCTTATGTTCTTTATGAAAATATAAAAAATAAATATATTTTCAAAGGAAACTGCATATCATTGCCATAATGAGAAAAGCAGTATCGTTTGCCATAAGCAGAAGGAAAATTTAAAAACAAATAAAATTAAAAGTAAATAATAATATTAACTTCTAGGTAGATACCGTTGTTTGCCAAAACTCAGGACCCAAGGCCAGCTCTTTCTTTGTTAAAAGGGAGTTAGCAGGAGTTAAAGAAGGTTAAGGAATATTAGCAATAAACTGAGACTTTCTCTGTGATTGAATCAGAAGGACGAAAGGGAATTTTCTCAATGCACAATTCATATTCCATGCATATTCCATCTACACCCCTTACAATGACGTCTCATGCCGCCTGTGACATGGGTCCTGTATTCTCAGAAGCTGGCCTGGGAAGGTCAGTTTTCCTGCACTGGAAGCAAGTGGCTTACCATTTGTCTGAGAAATGCCATCAGGGAGGTTCTCGGTGGCTTGTGTTCTTCTCTTTTGAGTTTTGCTTCTGCGGGTTCGGCGGCGGCCTCTCCCTCTTCGCTGAGATCCACTGTTTGTAAGGCTGAACCTACTTCCTCGGCCTTTATCACCTCTACTGGTGATGCACACACCGCCTGGATTATTTTGCCAGGTAATAAGACAGTGAAAAACAAACATTCTCCCCAAACATGTTGTATAAAGCAGGGTCCTGATTGCCCCCTGTCCACAGAGGGGCTACAGCTTTGAATCTATGACCATTTCTACACAGGCACATCTTGAAGAAGTAACACTCATGTCACATAACGCGCTCTCAAACAGCCAATTTCTGAACAACTGCAAATAGACTGACTTGGAAGTGGCAAGATTCCTGCCCCACGAAGATACGAGGCTCAGATCAGAAGTTCATTTTGGGGACTGCCCTTCAGCGCATGCTCAGTACCCCTTCCATGCTGGTAGGCCCACCTCTTTGGTCTGCCATCAAGGAGAATTACACCTGGCCTGTGTAGAAATCAGGAGTAATCATTCCCTTAAGCGTGCAACCTTAGAGACAGTGACTGTGACATCTTCCGTTCCATATCCTAGTCCCCCTGCAACTGTGGAGGAGCTGTCTGCTTTGCAGAAAGGATAGTGCGAAAGCCACCAGATTTAATAGACCCAACGTCCTCGGTAACTCATTTCCCACCCCACCCCAGACCAGTCATTTGCCATTGTTATTTAACCAAAGTTCAGGCTTTTAGAAGAAAAATGAACCTGGCAAGAAAACTATGGCTAAGTTCCTTACAGCCCCCAGCAAGGTACCTGGTGAGCTCAGTGCCCCTTGAAAGTCTGAGGGGAGAAGAGGCGGCCAGCAACGAGAGGCCGAGGCAGAAGATCTGATTCACCCGCACTCTGATTCCACTTTGTGTTTTAGGTATGCCTCCCTCCATTTGTGCTGTGCCCTAGTCACACTGGGGACAGTTTTTGCATTTGCCTTGGTCCCTGCAACATGACAGAGTTCAGCGGCCTGGAGAGGGTTTATAATTTCCTTTTTCTTTCCTCGGCCAGGAGTTGGCAAACTACACCAAATGCATCCCAGAGCCTGTTTAGCCACGGCCCTTGAGCTAAGGGTGGATTTTACACTTTTAAAGGGCTTGAAAATTTTTTAAAAGATGAGAAATACGCATCAGAGACTGTATGTGGCCACCAAAGTCTAAAATATTTACTCTCTGGCTCTTTAGACAAGTTTGCTGTCCTTTGCCTCAGAAGAAAGGAGTCTGGAGCCAGAAGCATCTCTGCCTCTGTCTTTGCTGGTGCCAGACCCCTAGCTTCCTTGGAACCTTGCTCTTGCTGTAAGGGAGTAGGGGAGGCAAGTTAGTTATTTCCAAAAGCACAAGATGCTGGTGGAGAAACCACTTTCCTTTCCCTTGTACAGAACATACCATTGGCTTGCAAATGACCCAAATGATCTGAATTGAGAAGAAGCCTTCATCTCTGTGTTGTCAGCTGAAGCAGGAAGGTGTCCAGCGACAAATCAGCATTCAGAAACGCCCCAAATTAAGGCAATTAAGTCACAGCTGTCTCTCCCCACAGTCTGTTTCTTAAAATATTGACACAACTTCTAGCATTTTCCCTTTGTAAACAAAGATCTAGTTTGGGGAATGACAGACTCAAAAGTTCCCAGGAGGCAAGGCAGGTGACATCAGCATGGACTGATCAGATGTCAGACAAAAAGGAGAGGTGGGGACTATGGTGAGCAAGAGTCAAGTTGCCCCATCTAAAGACACTGAAAGAAGAAAAGCACTGGGCCAGCCAAGCGAAACATGTCTGCTGCTCAGCTGCCGGTCTGTGACCCAGGCCTGTCTTTAGGAAACCAGGCTGAGCCTGGAGCCAATAAGAGACTGAGATTGGCAGGCAAATGTGGACATGGATTTCCATATCTAGCCCTGAGTTAATTCAGTTGCATTTCTGAAAAGTAAGCTTCAGCACCAGAGCCCTGGGGCAAGCTGGAAACGTAGGCTGTCTGACATGGGCATTCTGAGCAGCCCCTAGTGCCAGCCTGCCTGGGTCTAAACCTTGCCCCTCCCCCTTACAGAGCCTCTAACCTGAGGCCGGCACTCAACACTTCTGTGCCTTCCTTTTCTCATTTCTCAATGGGGACAGTATACACGTCAGAAAGCTGTTTTAAGAATTAAATCAGGCAATGTTTGTAAGGTTCTTAGAGCAGTGCCTAACACATCATAAGCATCAATTAATACTAGTGGTTGTTACTTGTCCTATGTTGAGGGCTATTTCCTCCATGGGCATGAATTATCTGGAGTCACTCAGCATGCACATGTCCACTATTTAGAGATGATATCAATAACTCTCTCTTACTATGTCAGACACTGTGCAAAGTGTTTTTAACATATTACCTTAGTAAATAGTTACTGAGTTACTAAAGAGTCGTCAGAGTAGATAACATTATTCCTACTCTACAGATGAAGAATCTGAATGACTGAATGACTTGGCCAAAGCCACAGTACAGGTAAGTAGCCATTTCAATGAAGACGGAGTCATTTACGAGTAACTGAATATCTACTAGTGACTTCACCACTAACAATATGGAACAAGAAGTTTCAAAGCAGGAAGTTCTAGGGTTGATTCAGTGGCTTGCCAATGTTTCTAAGAACCTGGGCTCTTTCTATCCTTTGGCTTTGCCATCCTTGTCATGCTGGATTTTCAGCCTTCTACTTGCTACCTTATGGATATAAAGCAGCTGCCATTGTTCCAGGCATCACATCTTCAACCCAATGTCCTAAAAAGGAAGGAAGGTCACAGCGAAATATTTTCTCCAAATGAACGTATGTATTTTTCTCCCCTACCTCAGGGTACATTTAATTGTCCCAAAGCAGGCCATATCCGTACCCCTAGACTACTTATTGGTGAAGAAAACGGGATTATTGATTTAGGCTAACCACAACCAAATACTTTGGGGGTGTGGTAGTTGCCAACCTTGCCTAAGATCAAGGGAAGAAGGGTGGAGGAACGGAAAGTGGCCCTTAAGTAGGTGATGAACAGAGTCTGACTCACTGACTCTGGGTTCCAAATTATTCTGTCTTTGAAGCAGCAAATTCTTTTTTTTGTGTGCAGGGGCCTGGGGGGAGAATTGCTTGTATAATAAGAGGATCAGAGTGTATGGCAATAACTTGCTAAAGCAACTTTATTTGAGTGCCAGTGGTTTTCTTGCTGGGCCTTTCCGAATGTCAAGAGGTGTCGGCACACAGACCCTAGGCCAGAGCCCATTCTTCAACACACAAGTATTTCAGCGGGCGAAGCAAAAGAAGGGACTTCTAGAGACTCCCATTAGCTTTGAAGTCAGGCCAAGAAGTTGGCTTTCAGCAGCCCAGGAAAATCCACTGACACCCGGTGTGGAAATCTAGCAGCATTTGAGCAAAATAAGGATCTGATTTGCATGTATAGACATAAGAATTGGATTTTTATTTGGATAGTTTTCAGATGTCCTTCCAGGCCAGGGCTTTGGAAAAAGTCGTTCCTTATTTAGAATATGTGACTGCATCTGCACATTTCAATTTTGGATATGATGGGCATAATGAAAGTCAGATTCATGCTATATATATATATTTTTTTTTAGGAAGATTAGCCCTGAGCTAACATCTGCTGCCAATTCTCCTCTTTTTGCTGAGGAAGACTGGCCCTGAGCTAACATCCGTGCCCATCTTCCTCTACTTTATATGTGGGACGCCTACCACAGCGTGGCTTGCCAAGCGGTGCCATGTCCACACCCGGGATCCAAACCGGTGAACCCAGGGCCACCAAAGCAGAACGTGTGAACTTAACCACTGTGCCACCAGGCCAGGCCCACATGCTATATTACTGAATCAGATCCCCTTGATTTCAGCAGGGGATATTATATGCTGCATGAAGGTGGCTAGCGTGTTTAACACAGATAATGTACAATTCAGTAAAAGGTTTCACATTTTGCCTCCAATATTATACCATATTTACTCTTGAAATTTGGTTTATACAGTTTTTACCAGAGCTGTGAGTTTTGGAAACCGGTTTATAGCAAAATAGATGTCCTCCACTTAAACTTCACCCACGACACAATGCTATCGATATTAAAAAGGTTTTATTTTAGAATCTTTTCTAGATTCTTTCTGCTTTGATTTGTAACATGATTATTTGATGACAAAGACCTTGTAGCGATTTTACGTTTCCACCCAGTAACTGTGCTCCCTCATTCTCTTCACAGCACCCAGTCTGGCTCTAGGGGCACAGTCCTCCCCAACTTTAAGACTAGGTGTTTGCATGAAGCTGGTTGAGCAGGTCTAAGCCAATCAACACGGTTTAGCTCCTTGACCATACGGGTTCAGGGACGGCAGTACCTATTATTTTCCCAATTACTCATGCCACCTTCTCGTAAAAGAATTGTACATCCATGCCCATCACTGTGTGACTTGCTTTTGCAAATGGAGCGTGTGTAGACATGATGTAAGCATGACTGAGTAGAAGCTTTCGGCGTCATTGCGTGGTTTACCCATGGCACTATTTTCTCTCTGCCACTATAACTGCATGTCCCGGTCAAAGGGGCTGCTTCTTCAGTCTGGATTTCAGCAGGAAGAGGCCATGAAGATCACCCACAGCCAGCTTACAAGAGACATGCAGCATGAGTGAGAGAAAAAAAATCTTTGCTGTTGAAAGCCACTGGAATTTGGGGCTTGCTTGTCACTGCCACACAACCTGGTGAAAGCTGACAAATGGGGCATTTGAATGCATTTGAGTCAACGAAGAGGACAAATTCCATGACGTGGAGGGTTGGTCCTGGAGCCACCTCTCCTTTACTCTGGACCAGGTGATGTGGGGTTGAGAAGGTAGCAGGCCAGGAAGGCTGAGCCAAAAAGAGCCCTGACTCGAGAGCTACTTAAAACAAATTCTACCTTCTTGGCAATGAGCACCAATAAATTCCACTCTCTTTTTAATCCAGATTGAGTTGGGTTTTCTTTCACTTGCAACTGAGAGTTTATTTACTAAGAGAGAGAAACAACAGAAGTACCTGTTTTCTCGATCTTATAGGTCATTGGGAAGGAAAGCTTTTTTTCCCATTAGTTAGAACTAATAATTAACTCCATTAACCAATGGTCAAAATATTTTCAGTTTACAACTGAAGGATTCAAGAACTTCTGTATCAAGATAGATAGATGTTATTTCTGATAGGACCAGGAGCTCATTCTGGGAAAGCACCAAATTTCCATGGGCTTCAAAAGCCTTCTTTTTCGTTTCATGAAAACTTTGAGAAATGTTGAAATCCTTCTTTCCTTTGCTTGCATTGGTTGATAGATTGGTTTTAGAAACTTATGGTAGAGACACTCAAAAAACTAAACTCAACCACATTTTAGCCAGAAGTTGCTAAAGGACTCTTGTATTGTGATCAGTCAAACCTAATTTTCCTGTTCTGAAGGTTTAGAATACTATACGTTGTTTTGATTAATGCCATCTCTCTTATTTAGGAGGAGGAAGTTAAACTAATTGTTTTGCATGTGCCTTCACTCTACGTGGGCACTGAGTCAGCTGTGGGATGTGTAATTTCACAAGGAAATATAGTCAATGAGTCCTGGGAGGCCCTCACTCTTAACCCTGCAACTCCTATGCACTAACAGTTACTGCAGGGGGTGGCAAACTTTGCCTGCAGAGGGCCCTGTCACAACTACACGCGGCTGCCACTGAAGCAGGAAAGCAGCCATAGAAGATACGTGAAGGAATGAGCATGGCTGTGTTCTAATAAAACTTTATTCATAAACACTGAAATCTGAATTTTGTATAATCTTCACACATCATGAAATATTCTTCTTCTTTCAAGTTTTTTCAATCATTCAAAACTATAAAAACCATTCTTAGCTCCTGGGCCATACAAACACACGTGATGGGCTGGATTTGGCCCGTGGGCCACAGTTTGCTGACCCCTGATTGCTGAGTTCTTCCTACGCTTCAGGAACTGAAGTAGGCACGTTACACGCATTATTCATTTAATTCTCACAAGAATCCCAAGGGGTAGGTATGTTATCATGGCCATTTAAGAGATGAATAAACTAAAGTCCAAGGGGTGGCACACCCTGGGGATGATGGGGCCAAGATCACAACATTTTAGCCTCATTCTCTCCAATTAATAGGCTGTTAAAAGATGAAACATTGAAGCTTAAAAATAGAAATGTTATTTGTAGGGCTAAGCAATTTAAAGGACTTTTTATAATGCTTCTTTATTTTCTTGAGAAAATATTTTGCTTTCTTATGTTTCTCCATCAGCTTTTGTGTTATCTTTTGGCACCAATAATTTAACTTTAGTTCATGTTTAGATTTGTTTTAAATTTCACCTAGAAAATGAAACACTTCCTGTTTGCCTGTTAGAGATCAACTCTGCGTTTTAGTATGCAAGCTGCAAGAGACATGGGTTCCTCAGCTAGGCAACTGTGCATGGACCTCTGAAAAGAAGTTTCTCTTCAAAACACTCGGAACCTCAAAGCCACCTGATGCCCCAGATTTAACCTGCAGCTTTTCAATGTAACGGTCATGGGAAGAAGACGCGTGGAGGTCCTCCTCACAAGTTGCCGAAATAGAGACTTTGACTTTCTAGGAAATAGCCAGTAAATTCATGAGAATTTTCTGGAATTACGAGAGCCCTAAGCTTTGCTGAGCTTCTAAGTCTGGTTCAAAAATGAAAGAGAGAGGAAGAGAGAGGGAGGGAGGTAAAAAAAGACAACAAAAAAGCGGATTTCAGAGATCTTTCTCCCAGCAAGAATTATAACATAGCCATTCCAGTTTTCATTCTACACCACAGACAACATTTCTGGAGCATATTTGGATTTCCAACATCTGTTCAGTTCCAGAAACTAAATAAAAATGAAAACCCAAACTCTATCCATGGCAAGCAAACAAGAGACATCTAGAAAGAGCAAACATATTTTGCTTTGGCAAAACGATAATGTGTGTTTTTCTCTCAAGGAACTGTGAACTCACTTATCCCCATTATAAAATTTTCCAAAGACTGCACTTCTTTCAGAGCAGAAAGCTGCTGTTTGGGGTCTGAAATTCATGAGGCCAATCAATTTCACTGGAAGATGTTTTGGGAAGATATGTTCTTGTGGCGTCTCATAAGAGCCATCTCCTTCAGACGTGAATGCACTGTCTCGAAAGTTTTGACCATTGCTCTAGAAGATTAAAGGCCAAAACAACACTGAGGCTCAACCTATCTGTCTCAGGTGTAGACCCACGGAGGTGGCTCTCTGGCCCAAGACCAAGAATCCCGGCATCTATTGCAGCAAGATGTTCTCATGCCTAATGCCACTTCCTGTCCTGGGTACCACCCACAGTTAGTTGAGAATCTGGGTTGCCATGGAGATAAAGGTGAAAGCGCAATCAAAGTAGAATGAAGCAGAGGGTGCAGCATCATTATCCCTTAAGGAAGTGTAAAGATGTTCTTATGTTTGGTAGACTCTTTCAGCCCCTAAATGAGAACAAATTATAAAAATGTAGACTCTGATTTTGCATTTAGTTCTCACTGATTCAATGGGCATTAAAATATTCATCCAAAGTTCCTCCCCAGCAGTCCCTAATCAGGTAAAAGGGCGAAAGAGTCTACAGCAGGTGATAACACTTGGAGCATGCAAGAACACAGGACCACAGAGCTGAAATGCCCCGTGGTCCCACATGCGGAAGTTGAGAATGGAATGATTCTGTCATTTCATGCGTAACTTACATTCTCCTCTGCACCTGTGGGGACTGAATCCTCTTTAACTGACTAAAGGGAAGATAAAAACAAAAGTAAGAGTCAGGATGTTACCCAAAAATGATGGGTTAGTGGAGCTAACAACCCTCTGGTGCAATTCATGGACATCAAATTGCTTATGTATACCTGGTTCCAAGAAGAACTTGAAGGAGGCTTACGCAAATGTAAACAGTGCAGCAAGATAATATAAATTACCTTATGTGTTTTCAAATGTAACAAAGAGAAAATAAACACAGATGCAGTCAGGACGCCAATGGAACGAGGAGAGGGGTTGCTACAGAATATACAACATGAACACATTTGTCTTGACATTTTCTGGTAGCTGATGAAGAGGGAACTATGATCAATCACAAAATACACAGTCACTGTTAGGTAAAAACAAGTAGCTGCTCAGGAAAATTTTGGTAGTAAGTCTGGAGAAATTCATCCCGTGGTCCTTACAGAGCAAGCAGGCACTGTGTAATAAGCAGGTCCTCAGCGTTATCCTGACAGAGCACAGTGTCCAGCATCAGAAGCTGCTTCTTACATGAGCCCTCAGTATGGGCCAATTTCATCGTGCCAAAGTTTAGTTCGGTTAAAACACTTCTATGGAGGGCCAAAGGGCTGGAGTCCAACACATCCAACTTCAGATAGTATTTCTCCTTGCAGTAATTCTGGCATGCACAGTCTTGTCCCAAATAGGGGACCAGTTACTGGATTCTAGCACGGGTCAATGCCACAACCATTATATCAATTTGCCAAGCTCCCCTGTGGAGGTCTTCTTTCCATCTTTCTTGCAGTCTTTATTAAACATTTTTGGGATGGTGGTGATGTTTACAGACCACTTTGAGATTCACTTGCCAGATCTAGACTCTCTTGCCAGAAAAATAAACATGAACAACATATTTTGCAAATGATTTCAGGGTGTTCATAGACCCCTGCATCTCTTCTCTTGGATTCCAGGTTAAGAACTCGTCCCTCTATCTATTTCGTTCCAAGTCTTGCCTTTATTTTTACCTTGAAAACATCCAGTGGGAGGGGAGGAAGGGAACTGACACTTACAAATACATCTTCTGCACTTGGTGCTTTGTACACATTCTCTCAGTTAAAGCAGCCCCAAGTGGTAAGTATGGTGACCTGATTTGCTCAGCCAGAAATGGAGTACACAGAAGGGAAGCCACTTGTTCAAGGTGGTGCTGCTAGAAGGTGGTGGAAATGGTTCTAAGAGCCAAGTTTTCCCCTAACCATGATAACTTCAAGGATCAGAAACACATTTTTTGGTCACTCTGTGAGCTTCTTTCTCCAATACCAGATTAGTTTTCTCTCTGGTTGAGTTCTTCAGCTTGGATCATTTCTGTCTATCTATCTGCTTCTCACACTGAAGCTTATCTGGGAGCAAACATGTCCCTAAAAAGGATTGTGGCTTTTCTGGAAGCTTCAGGAGACTATAGAGCATTTAGAAGGAATTGCAAGTAGTGTAGCTTTCTTGGAATTACACACCTTCCCCCGGAGACCAGTGGATGCTATTTAATATTATGAACAGGTAAAGAATTAAACAATAGTTTCAAAGCCAGACCTCTTCAAACCTGATGCACAAAAGTTTCAGGAGTCAATATACTGTCTACATTAGGCTGAGAAAACCCTCCCGCTATTTAAGAATAGCAGTTTTAATTTTTCAAACCCTCTTTCCTGTCCCAGTTGGTTGTAATGAGATGAGTTTGTCTCTTTGGTTTCCTGTGTCTGGAAAGTTCTCAGCCATTGATTGCTCACTGCTTTCAGGGGAAACTGGGAACTTGACGCAGGTAATGGTGAGGAGCAGAAAGAGCTTCTTCTGGAAACCGATGTTTCCATCATCTTGATTACAGTTTCAGACTTCCAGATCTTTCTGAGGTTTCAACACTTGGCATTACAAATATTGTCTGTTCCAAGAGAAACTGCTATTTCCTATTTTAAAGTTACACTACCCAGGACAAGATTTCTTATTTTGGGAATTCATCCAGTTGAGCATTTCTCAAACTTTAACAATTTGCCTACCATTTTCATGACTCTTGACCTGTCCATGTATCATCTGAATTTACTTGATATTTTTCTTTAAATTGACTTACCATTTTACTTATATATTTTAAAAGAAAAGATCTTATCATTATAATGTGAATGTATTATCAACATCCTTGATGTAAATAGAAGTATGTATTAAAACGACTGCAAGGAATAAAACAAAACCACTCATTAAATTCTAATTATTTTTGTCTTTGTTAAAAAGGGAGATCAGCAAGTGTTAGCACAGTGAGAAATGCCTTTTAATATCAAGAAGAGACTTTCTTCGTAATGTCACCAGAGGAATTGGAGTAGAATGGAAAAGGAGATGACGTCATACTATGTGACCAATTACATTTTTAGGGCTGTGTCCAAAACCATTCAAAATCGTTTTGCACATTTTTGTACATTTGCACACTGGTTTATGGGTGCAGCCCTGATGTCAGCAGTGGCTGAAATATCCTGTTAGTATAAGGACCCCAAACTGGGTAATGAGAGGCCAGGTTCCTGTTTGCCTTTAGTATTTGCCACATGGAAGAGAAAACCTGCTCAGAACCCAGGTCTACAGCATCTTGAACTGGGGAGCCAGGTTCAGATTCACTGTTTTAGCTGTGCAACCTTCGGCAAGTCAATCACACCTCTCTGAGCCTCAGTTCACTTATTCAAATGTTGGCTGTTAGACTATCAATCATAGAGTTGTTTTAAGGAATAAATAAAATAAAGCATGTGAAGGGAAGGTCATGGCTGAAGCAGGCCGAGACTCACCTGTGTCTGGTGGCTGGAGTCAAGCCGCACAGCTCCTCTGGGTACATATATGAAGACCTTCATTTACATAGGAGCTGGAGACACTGGAGGATGTATTTATGGTGGGGAGGAACAACTTGAATCATGTCTATAATTAGGGTTCAGTCGTCTATAGTCTTTTCTAGAAGTCAGGATGTATAGGATGGAGCAGAAATAAAGATTTTGAGAAATGGACACCAGGAAGAGAATTCACCAGTAGAAATAAGGACTCCAGGCGCACCAGCTACCTGCAGGGTCAGGTTCTGGGTGGGAGGCGGGTGGCTGGTAGAGCCTTTCAGCTCAGCTCCCCTTGAGTTGAGTTGTGCACTGGGGAGAACAGGGCCGTGTGGACGCCAAGGATGGGTCTTGTTAAACAGTGTCGCTCTGTGGCCCAAGTAGCTGCAGTGAGATTCTCTTCCCCGGGCTGAGCACAACACAGGAAGAGAGAGCTTTCTCCCCACGGCTTTGCAAGTGGCACACGAACCACGGCAGCCTGGTGAGGACCAACAGCCATGATGGGTCAGGCGAACTGGCATGGATCTTCTTGGCAGCTCTGCTGGCAGTGATGTGGCTGGGGAGCGATCACCCAGTAGGGACACCTGGCAGCCCAGACTGATTCATGATGACCTTTCTTGGATTCCTAGAACTTTTTGGATGGGATGATCAGGGGTGTAGATTTATTTATACCCATCAGTCTATGAGAATTGCTGATATTTATTTTGTATATGTAAATCACTTAGCATAGACACTGAACATAGTGTAACAGTAGCAATTTTTATGAATGCTGGGGAGAACTGGCATAAGCAAGCCTACTCAACTTAAGTCTTTTCTTGCCTTCTTCCATGTTGCTTTTGAAATTTCCTTAAGTCTGCTCAAGCCAGATACATGTTTGCTCCGGAATCCCTGTGCACAGACAGCTTGAACACTGCTCTCAGGTGATATTAGTTCCAGAGTTGGAATGAGGTGGCAGGGGAACGCAGGTCTCAACTAAAATCTTGAGGATCTGCTCCCTATAGCATAGTGGCACACTGACCTTTGTCAAACAAAAATGCTACCTCATACTAACTTCAGCCCACTGGGCCAGTATTTTGAGCTCTTTATTGTTTATATTCTGGACTGCATTAATGAGCTCTCCCAGCTTCTGAACTTGGTAAGTGTGCTTCACAGGTCATTGACCAAGTTACAGATAGAAACTTTGAATAAACAGGGCTGAGGGCAGATTCCAGAGGCCTTCCCAAAGAGGACTTCTGGCATGTGGTTTTGATCCTTTAATAAATATTCTTTGTTGGCTTGCGTCTATCCATCTTGTGATGCATTAGACACAACTCTAAAGAACTGAAAAAAAATGGTAATCCTAACAAAGATAATTATAATGACAGCAACCCACAGTATTGGCCTTTGTGTGAGGCAGTGGGTTAAATGTTTTACTTTGGCATTCCATATTGGTCTTCAAAATGGGAGCACATCTCCCTTAATTTCTAGGCCTCTGCTCCAGAATCTATTAAACTTTGCTGCCACCCCAAAACCATAGCTTCCTTTGAAAAGGTTTGAGGTGTGTCTCTGTTCTCCTCCAGAGCTGACTGATGTGTGACAGCATCCCCAGTGAACCAGTTCTCTGAGCCAAGCCTGCATCTCACCTTTAATATGTATTTGTACCCAGCATGGTTTCCATGCCCGATACACAATGACAAATGAAGGCCTTGGGCAGCTTCTCCCTTTTCTCCTGATGTTTTCCCATAGGAGAAAGGCTGTGAGCTGAGGAACCAGCAGTACCAGATTCCAATTCATTATTTTCCACCGTCAACGAGTACGTCATGATGGATAACCTCCGAAGAGCAGGAAAGAGGACTCTTCCACACTGGGACTGTGTTCGAGAAGGGAATTTGAGAGACAAGAAGGAAGAGTGGATGGCGCTGCTGATGGAGTGACTCAGTTCAAAGTGAATGAGAGAGAACGATTTGCAAGTGCAAGCTCGGTTTCTGCAGACCAAAAGGCATTTATTAGGGTCTCAAGCTCTCTAGTCAGAGGAACACAATTAGCTCAGGGGCGAATCAGGAAACACACAGAGCGTGGGATTTTCGTTCGAATCTCAAAACCAGAAACAGTTCCAATCTTCTGCAAAGAACTGGACATCTGGCTATCATCTGGTGAGTCTAAAAATTATCCAGCCTCATTAACAACAACAACAACAAAAATCCAGCTTGAAATCCAAAGAATCCTGTTTGGAGATTAATGTTGCCAAGAATAAGGAACGAAATAGCACATAAACTTATCAGCATCAATGTGAATAACAAGGATGCCTCTCCTTTGAAGAACACAGTCAATTCTTAAAAGAATGCTTCTTTAAAAAACTGTCACATGGTAGCACTTAAGCCAACAGACATTCATCCTGTTCCTAGCAGGTCTTCTGGAAGCATCATTTGATCACGTGACAGCTGTTCTGAGTTCATTGATTTCACAGTAGCCCCAAGACCTCTTCTATCAAGTCGAGATATTTCAGTCCATCTTTCTTCAAGTGTTTCCATAATTGTTCAGCCATATGCCAGGCTTCCTTAACCAGGATCCCTGTGGATTCTGGGATCAAATACAGGATTTTGTATTTGAAACAAATAACCCAGACGATTCTTAAGTCCTCTTAGCCTATTTTGACCTACACTGACTGCTCCCTTTTCTAGACTCCCATAGCATCTGTAGCCTGTACTCCTCAGATTAACACTGGGTTCCACACTTCACTGTTTCGGAAGGGGCTATCACTCACTGAAAGCCAGTCCCTTTGCATTCATTTTCTGACTCAGTCCTCCCCATAATCATGAAAGGCAGGCTTCACTGCCTACTTTCAGAGCGGAGGACGGTGAGGCTTGGGGGGTTGAAGTCCTCTGCTCAAATCCAAACAGCCAGTAACCGTCAGGGCTGAGACTTGATTCTCTCTCTTTGGCTTCAGAGCTCACATTACTTTTCCACTCCATCATCTGTCTCCCCCAAAGGAAAGCAGGGAAAGAGCTGGTCTGAAGATATTCCAAATGTATCACTTCCTAATTGTGTGCATGCACACATGCAAACACAGGCACGCATGAATGCATTGTGTCTATATCTCATTCCTCCACAGGGATTTCAAGTCTTTCGATGGTAGCAAATGAGTCATATACTTGTTTCATACTTGGAGTGCTGTTGGCACCAGAAACCACACACAGCTATTCAGATCATGACCCTCGACTATTCGGACTTGAAGAAATAATGATAACATTGTTCACTGAGCACTTACTATATCTCAGGCGCTCTCTATGTACAATTATTGGACTCTCATAACAACACTGTGTGATAAACATGGTCCTCATTTTACAGATAAGAAAATAGGGGCTCTGAGTGGTCGAGTAATTTGTCCAAGGTCACACAGCCCAATCTCTCTGATTCTGGCTCTGATGCAAGACTTGCTATATATAAGATTTTTCAAGATCATCTATTCCAAGTTTTTTGTTCAACAGATGAGGAAAAAGAAACCCAAATAGGGTAGGTAACTTTTGTAAAGTCCCAGAGTAAATGGTATTCCAATTAACTCATAACAATAAAGGGCATATTTAGTCCACATAACTCGATTTTAAACACTTTTTGGCAAGTAACATAATTTGAAATTAAGTTCTCAAAGTTTATTTTTGTTTTGTAATAAGAACTATGTCAACAATCAAGATTATAAGTCAAAATAACTTATAATTTTATATCCACAAGTCTGTTAAGGGAAAAATTTGTTTCTGATGTTCATAACTGCAGACTTATAAACTTTGAAATTATTTTCTTTTTAAAGCTTCTCAATTAAAAGAGAAGGAGAACTTGGGGTTAGTTAGTGGAAATAGCATTTTCTAGCATTTCTCTTTGTTTTTCAAAACTTTTATAAGAATGCTTTTACATGCAAAGCTTATTCTAATTTAAAGAAAAGAAAAGAAAGCTCTTCGCTTTGTTTCCCACTAGAACGTAAGTCCCCCGTGAGACTGAAAGCTACAAGGGGACAGCCGTCTGTTCACTGCTTAACACAAAGTATTTAGCACAAAAAGACTCAGCACAAAGCAAGTGATTAAAAATGCTAATAAATGAGTGAATCCTCCCTACTTTACTTCCATAAAGAGCTATTCTTTCTGACTGGGTAAAAGAAGGAAAGACGAGATTTAGAAGTGATTTGGTTTTTAGTTTTTCTTAACTTTATTATTTTTAGAATCTACTAAAGGAATAAAGCCAGACAATGGTGAAAAAACACTGCGATTGAAATAAATGAAATTCTCTCATTAGGGAGATAAATGTCAAGTAGTCCTGCCTTTTATTTTCAATGGGAATAGCTTGACTTTCAGGAGGCACCAACATACCCCTCACAGATCCCAAAGATAAGGAAAGATAAAGTTCTTGATGTTTAGTAGCTTAGAAGTGTCCCCAAACTGGACGGTACAGAAAGATAAAGGAGGGGACATGGTTAGTGCGTCAACCCTCCTGTGTGTGCAGGAAATAATGACATAGGTGACAGCGACCACTCATTGATCGCTTTCGTGCCAGGCGAGGTGTTCGGGTTTTACCAGCATTATTTCGATGAATCCTCACTTCATTGCCATGACATAGGTACTCTTGTTATTTGCATTTTACAAATCAGGTAACTGAGGCTCATGGAGGTAGAATGGGGCTCAAAGTCAGATCTGTCTGATGCCAAACGTCTGACCCTTACAGAAGTGTTCCTCAAACTACAGGCAATTGCCGACCTTCTACGTGGGTTCTGCCACATCATGTGCTCCATCTGTGGCAGCCGTGGAAGTGTGCCGCTCAGATTCCCTGCAAGAAGAACAGCCTCCGACTGTCACGCCTTCAGCATCCACTACAGTGTTAATGCTGAGGCTGTGCTCTCCCCAGCTGCTCCCAGGCAATGACTGAGCACAGCAGGGTGTTGGGCCATTCCTGCCCAACCAGGACTCCCTGACCGGGCCATCTCTGCTCTGGGATTCCTCACTGGCTCAGCACCACCCTCCACCTGAGGCTCTTCTGACCGTCTCCTCCTTCCTTCCCTCTCTCCCATCACAAGTGTCAGACGCTCACTGTGGTCTGCAGGCTCTCTCTACCTTCTCCTGCCCCCTCCCCTTTGTCCTTCACAGTCATTTCTCTCCAATAAATCCCTTACACATCAATTCTATCTTGGTGTCTGCTTCTTGAAGGACCTAGATTTACCTTTATTTACTTAATATTTATGTAACCCTTTTCTTTAACTGGATTACTTTTTAAGCTAAATACATATAGTCTCACCTTGAGCAAAATATATGTTAAATTGAGCCTAATGGGCTAGTTCTATCTTCCTAATACACTGTAAATTTATATATATATGATTATTTATATAAAAATGTTTGACTATGGGTCACTTAACTCATCCCTCTTGCCACCAGTATACACATGCAACCCACCTGAAACCTGTTCCCCACATTACATTGCTGATAAAAGATTTTTAAAAATGAGTAATTGATGGCTGGTGAGGAAAGAGGATTAGAACAGAATGCCAAATGACATCATCCAAAGTTTTCATCATGTATTGAAGTTTGTGTTCCGGGCAGAACCTAGAAGGAAGATTTCTGTACAACAAGAAACAGAGAGGAAAGAGTTTCAGAAATCCAGCTGGACTCTAGACAAGACAATAAAACTAACACCACAGTGGCGTCTGTATTTATCACCTGCTTGCTTTGTGTGCCAAGTGGCACGGATGTTTGGATGAAGTTACTAAATTAGATTTTTCCAGCTCTGTGAATTCACCCCACCCCCTCACCCCTGACTTCTTGCTCATCTTTTGGCCACATTTAAAACAGGCAAGAGTTCTGAACATGTGTGGCAGCTGGGGTCTGCTCAGCAATGATGATCAAGGGATAGCTCTCAGAATTACTCAGCCTCACCCACTCCATTTTCTTGCACGGCACCTTAAGTCTAGAAGGGAAAAAAATCAGACAGTGGTTTGAATTTTCCTATCACAGAGCACAGTGTGTGCCTGCCTGGTGGTACACTGATGGGCACTTTGGTTTTCCAAAAGCAGAGTCAGACCTAATGGCTCATAAGGACTGATTATATCTGGCTGGGGAAAGAGAGATAGAGAGCCCAGCGATGGTCCACCTCGCCAGGGTGAGAGCGCTCAGAGGAAAGTAGGAGGAAGCCAGAGTAATAAACCATTTTAGAAAGAAAATGAAATCATGAAATACCACAACCCTCTGTCACGAACAGGAGTAATTCCAAGAATGAAAAATTCTACTTGTTCATTTCCTTTTCTTTCCCACAAAACACATGTTTATAACATGACAGGCATTTCATTCTTCCCAGGAGGAAATTAGAAGTCTTCAACTCCATCGCTATTCGCGTCACTTTGGAGAAGGAAAAGAAACTCTGTACATTGTCAAGCACGTCGATTAGCCTGATAGAAATAATTCCTCAAGTCGTCCTAGCCCCAAGCACTCTTCAGATCTTGAAAAGAAGACTTACCTTTTTCCAGAACAGTTTGCCCAGAGGCAGAGAGGTGGGTCCCCCCTTTTCCTTGGCACCTTCCTTTGCCGTTTCAGTGGATGTAGAATTCTTGGCTGCCCCTTGGGTCTCCTGGGGTGCAAAGTTGGCTTTGTCTGACTTGAGGTCGGCTGCACTGGTGGGTGACTTTTCAGCACCCTATTGAGTTAAAAAAATTCAAAATGAACTCAAGATTTCAAAAGACAAAAATCCAATTTTTATAAACATAGGCTGGGGTCATGTATGTTAATTTTCTTCATAATTTTCTGTAGTTTTCCAATATTCTATGTGAGTGTGAATTTGTGTTAAAATTTTGGAAAAAGTCAAGGGATTTTCCTTTTGGAAAAAATATATATAGAAACCATTATTTATCATGTTCATGTAAGTAACTCATTAGGAGTCAAGGTGATTGTAAGAGGCACTTTGCTGTTAGAATGTTAGTTCTTATCGAGGCCATTGGTCTTCAGCTGGTTTTGACCGTCTTCCCATCGGTAAAAACATTTTG
The DNA here is from genome assembly GCF_041296235.1 of Equus asinus. Lineage (NCBI taxonomy): Eukaryota > Metazoa > Chordata > Mammalia > Perissodactyla > Equidae > Equus > Equus asinus. The sequence continues at coordinate 42,488,005 of NC_091804.1, forward strand.
AACATGCACCTCCAATACATGCATATCTGTATATATTAGAAACATGTATTAACTTACTAATCCAGATTAGAAATTAAAATAACAATACTTTAAAATAGAAGTTCTGAAATTTTCCTCCCACACCCCACTTTGGAGATGACTGATCTAGGCTATAAAGTGTGTGTAAGGCAGCTAGACTGGAATTCAGTGAAAGGGTCTTGAGTTGGAAGAGCACCCACAAACCCCGTTTTTTCCCTTTTAGATGTAGCCTTTACATCTAAATTAGATGTAATTGAATAGATCGTAATTGACTTAAAACTTCAAATGTTATTCATCTGGTCTCTATTCTCTCTCTCTCTTTCCCTCCTTGTCTCTCTCTCCTCCCTCCCCCTTCTCCCTCTCGCTTTCACTCTCTCTTCTTCTCCCCTCCCTTTCCCTCTTCCCACCTTCTCTCTCTCTCCCCACTCTGACCGGCCATGCTGAGGCCCAATTCCAGGACTTCCTCAGTTACTAGGCTGTTACTTCCTGCGTTCTGCCACCTCCTGAGTCATGGGATAAAGGTGAGTTAGGAGAATTATAGTCTCAGTTTCTCTCGACACAAGTGAACATTACATTAAAAATTTTAACACCAGGTTCAGCTGACCTAACCTAGTCTTCTTAAGCATCTTCGTTTTATGACTTTCACACCAGGGACTTGTGACACAAATCCTTTAAATTCTAAGGATGTCAGATTTTTGACTACATTTTCTGACTAAAAGGAAAAAACTCTGGCAGTAAAAATGGGGTGCGGGAAAACTCAGGTTGTTTGATAGTATTTTTGATGTTGGAAGGAGGCTTAGAGACCATCTAGTCTCTAAGAATTTTAGAGATGGGGAATACACGAATTTTCAAAGATGGGGAAACTGAGGCTGGTGATCTGCCCAATATGAAATGAGGGGCATAACCTGGCTTCAGAGCGGGCCTCCTGGCTGCTGCCTCGTGCTCTTTGCCCGCAGCACGTTGCCTCTCCAATGGGCATTTGCAAATAGCATGAATTTTACTCTGATGCAAGACACAAGATCTTCTGTGCGGACTTTTCTGATACTAAGAGGGAGTCACTTATTGAGTAGATTCTAAGTTTGAATCAGGAGATTAAGGACCAAAGTATAGACATTACTTTTGTGATAGTTGATCCTGAAATAACCCCAGTTCCATTTAAAAGCATACAAAACTGCAACATGCCAGGATTTTTAAAAAACTCTGCTTTTATAGACTGCGAAATCAAAATGGCCGAACTTATAATGTTCTGTATTTACGCATGTCCGAACAGTCTTAGGCACCTGGTGCTGTTTTAGCTCTAAATGGTAATTAAATTAAAGAGGACTAATTAAAGGAGAAGTGCCTTCTGTCAAGTGGCTTGTCTTTCTTTTTCAGAAAATATGAGAAAGTATTATTTACTCACAAAAAAGGCATTGAGTGCCTTCTATGAGCTGTGGTGAGTACTAAGTGCTGGGGTTGCACGTCCTCATGGAGAGAAAGATGCTAAACAAATAATTCCACAAAAAATGTAAAATTCCAACTGTGATAAGTGCTATGGGGTGGCAGGGGTGGCGGTAGGATTTGGTGCTTTAAAAAAAAAAGCTAAAGCTAAACCAGAGAATTAGATGCAGTCACGACAACCAGGGAGGCTTTACTGAGACAGGGATGACTGTGACTGGAAATTAACTAGAGAAGGGAGGAAGAGTGTTTCACCCACAGGGAACAGCATGCTCTGAGAGCCCTTGACAAGCATTTGAAGAGTGGGATGGAAGCAGAAAGAGCAAGGAGTGGCCAAGCCTGGTCACCTCCCAACATCACCTTGCCCTTCTGCTTGCCTGGGAGAATCATCATTTGCTCAGGGGTCCATTTTGGACCAAGAACCTGGGGGATTGGGGCTGATCTCATTTGCATTTCTAAGAAGGGGTTGGTTTAACGCAGTTATCTGTCCTGCTAAGGCCACAACAGTAGATGCTCCATTGCTTAATGAGCCCTCACTGTTTTGATTTAAAATCTGTTGCTTGGCTTTTTACACTCTAGATGCTGCAGTTTCTGTCTGGCTCACGGCTGCCCCTTCATATGTGCTCAGCCGGCTCAGCCACAGCCACATGGAGGTTACAAAAAAAAGGGCCCCAGGTTCTGGAGTTCTAGAATTTCTCTGGGACAGGTCCAGTTTACTTAATCATCACGTGCTTGGCTGGTTTTACTACTTTGTTTTGTCCCTTCAGTCTCCTCTCTCTTGGACCACAGTCACCTCTTGAAGACACAGTGTCCAACTTTTCACTTTGATTTAATAATAAAGATAAAAGGTACCAGCGCCAGGCACTGTTCTAAACAATTGAACGTTCTAACAACAGTCCTATGAGGAAGGAACTAATTCTATGTCCGCTTTACAGTTAGGGAAATTTTGGTCCCGGGTGATTAAAAAACTTCCCAACCATCACACTAACAAGGAGACAAAGTTGACATCAAAATTCAGGGAGTCTGACACCTAAACCCAAACTCTTCCTAGCTGCTCTATACCACATTGCCTCCAATGAACCAAGGTGTCCCCACTCCCTGTGCTATTCTACATATCAAGGGATGGAACCGTCCACACCACACATTCTCAACAAGGGCAATATGTCTCCAAGATGGGGGGAGTTGGAGGTGATTGCCCTTGTTCTTAGCGGGGTGTTATGAAAAAAAATTAGACATTATCATCATCCATGGCCCTCCAAAGGGCCACGGTACATAAACAGTTAGACAGTATATCTGTCGTATTAAAACGTCATGAGGGGAAGGGCAATTAGGGAGAAAATATCTAAAAAAGCTTCATGGTGGGGAGGTGATAATGAGAAAAAGGTTGAGAAACACATCTACACTCATCAGTTTCATTGGGAAATGGACAATTCTCTTCTCTTTGCACTGGGAAAACATCCAGAGACCCTTGAAAAGCATTATAAGGGCATAACTCTCTATTACATGTATAGTAATATAATATAACTCTAATATATTTGCCTAATTGTTTGTCAACTATGCCTCTCCCTGGCCAGACTCTGAGCAATTTGAGGGTAAGAGCTAGATGTCTTGGTCATCATTACAGCCCTAGCTCCCATCAGGCCCAGTGTCTGGTACAAAATAGGCATTAAATAAATAACTAACTAATTGTATGAAAGGGACCAGAGAGAGACAGAGACCTACACAGGATCCTGCCGTGTCATGTTTCCATCCCCCCACCCCCTCCTTACCAGTCCACAGAGCCACAGACCACCATTAATCTGCTCTCCCTGCCCACCCATCTCCTCACTTGGCAAAGTGCCCCAAATGGTGTTCTTCCAGCATCAACTGAATTAACACTCTTGTCTGTCTTACAGAGGAGACCACAAAAATTCTATCGGTGTTTTTTGGAGTCAATCTAATGGATAGGGTTGTCATATTTAGCAAATAACAATGAGAATACAGGATGCCCTGTTATATTTGAATTTCAGGTCAATAAAGAATAATTTTTTACCCTAAGTAGGTCCCAAAGATTGCCTGGGACATACTTATATTTATACTAAAAATTATTTGCTGTTTATCTGAAATTTGAATTTAACTAGGTGCCTGTATTTTATCTGGCCACCCTACCTATGAAATTCTAATGTATTAGATCTGGAAACGGCATACCAAGTGACTTTCCTTACCGTCTTCCACAGTAAGTTTTCATCTTGTTTTCACAGTTGGGTGTGGGAGGGTGATGTGTTAGTAAGACGTAAACGTGACACCGAGAACCAAAAAACAATGAATATGCCGCAGAGCTTGTGAATCAGACAAGCCGGCTGCTAATATATTAGCTGCCTTACAGAGAGGGTAGGCAGTGGGAACATCTGAGTGGGGAGAGGAGCATTTCTGGGCATGGCGAAAGCATTCTAAAACAATGCCTTATCTTGTGTACGTGTTGTCATGTCCAGTGTTTGAAGGATGTATGAAAAAGTTTGATGCTCAGGCATTGCACGTAATTAAGCCAAGAAAACAAGGTTCAAATTCAGCAAAGGAAAGTCGACATCCTTATTATTTATAACAATACATTTGTGTCATCTATTAATTCCCGGCTTCTCTACTTTTTTAAACCAAGAAAATTCTTTTTATAGGAAGGAAAATTGAGATATAGAGAAATGAACCTAGGGGTTAACCAGAAATGGTAACCAATGTATTTTCCTTAGAGCAAAACTAGAAGATGCTGTTTTATCCTTGGATTTGCTTGAATTTCTTCTTTTCTGCCGTAGGTTATATGAAATCAAGGAGGATGAGTACCACACCTCCTATATTCCTGCAACAACGTTCATTGATCCAATCTGGCTGGTCAGTGTTAATGGCCCTATTCTCCTATCTTTTTGGACAACAGAAAAATCAAATGAGGAATAGAAAGAAATTGTCCTAGCCGTGGAGGTAAGCGCCAGTGAGATCTGCCAAAATGCTGTGTAAATGAGAATTAAGAACGTTTGTGAATTGTCCACTTTATTTTTGTATAAAAAATAGACTGAATGTAACTCAAGGCAAAACTCTCAAGTTCTGTGTCTGCACTACAGAATCCCAGAAAGGGCGCTTCCTCTCCATCGTCCCACTATTTCCAGAAAGCTATTCTACCCCAAGATGCAACTCAGTGGCAGGATATAAGGCCAATGATTTGGGGAAGCCTTAGGAATATTGACCTTGGGTGCTCCACTTGTGCAGGGGAGGAGATTCTGGAGACATCAAACTTTGCAGTGCATGAAATGCATGTCGTAACGAAATGCAGATCTGGGGGTGGGGAATACACTTCTTAAACTTTCAAGGCCCCCTTGCCACAGCCGGTCCATTTAGGAGTTCCCCTAGATTCCTTTTCACGAGATCTCTGACATCTTTGGCTGTCAGTTAGAAATTGTCTCCCACATACAGTAGTACCACTTCTTAACTTCCCCTCCCCCATTGCAAATCCAGCACTCTGACCCCTTCTCTCTTTACCGAACAAAATGAGCCTGTATGGAAATTGAAGGGTGGCTTCATAACACAGTTTGCTTATGCGAATATAGATTCGGCCATGAGAACTTTCTTTGGAGCTTTTATTTGCATGCACAATCCTGGGACTATAACATCCAGCTGGGGAAGTTTTTTAATAAGTTCATTCAACTTAGTGGAGAATGGTTGATATTTTAAACAAATTTCCAAGCATGCTGGCCCAATTCAGAGATCCTTTTAATTGATGGTTTCAGACCAACAGTGGCGTCTTTTTACACGTTGGAAGAGTGAAATCGCCAAAACTGACTTCTGTGTTGCCCTCACTGTCCCCATGGAGACAGAACTTGATCTGCCTTCATTCATTGTGTGGTTCTGCCTGGGCTTTTATTTGGGTTCAGTATAAGTTTAGTTAACGGTGGGGATGGATGGAATAGACCGCAGAAGATAAAACTGTTATTTTGAGGTTAGAAAAGTATTTCCCAAAATATAGAAAGCATACCATTGGTGGCAGCAGAGGTAATTTTAGGTGGTACAGAGATAGGATATTAAATGACATTGAAAAGAGAAAGTGCTTTTCCTTTTTCAATTCTCATTTAATCTTTCTAAGAACATTCAGGGGAAAATCTCAGTCTGGTGCTGGTACGTCTGTAACATTTCTCTGCTGCCGGCTAATTGCCTCTTAATAAAGCTAGAAAGGGCAGTAGATTCAGGGCTTAACAAAAATGAGGTTGCTAGAATAGAATACCTTTTTTTAGCAGCCGTACTAATGGTTACCTTCCTCTTATGAAAAATTCTTCTGGTTTTCCATGTATGATGTAATTATAAAGTTTCTTTTAAAGATATCTTTAAATAGGAAATGAGTCAATTTCAATATAAAAATATCAAGTAAATTATCATATATCTGACAAAAATGATGAAGGTTGGTATGCATACGTCTGACATTTGGGAAACACTGGATTAGAAGAAGAATTTCAGAACCCTGGTCCACACCAGGAACAAACTAGTCTGAGACGTTTATAACTACGGAGACTTTTTAAAAAAATCACTGGAATTTGATTTACGTAATCTTTAATTCCAATTTAATGATCCCAACCACCCAAGATTCTGTCTTTACCCAAGTGGAGCGTGCTGGATATGGAATGGCACGTGAACCACGTGGTGAAGACCAGGGTTCTTTTTTTCCCTTCTCGTTTAACAAGATACAGACCTTATGCCTAAAGAATTTTCTAAAGGCGAGGCCCAGCCTGGGGCTATGCAGGTGCTTTTTCTTGCTGCCTTTGGCCTGGGTCTCAGATGTCTTCTGCCCAGCTTGTCCATCACAGACACTTTCTGTTTTGGATGCCTTTCGGGCAACAGCAGTCACAGCTTAAAACTTTGTTTTTAAACAAAATCCATTTTTTTCTGTTGTTTTTAGGTGCATTAAAACATTTTGACAATTAACTGCTGGTATATCACCCCCATCCCCCAACCAAAAGACATCATATGAATGTTTATCTTTTTTAAACTTTCAAAGATGATTGGCTAAAGAGCAGATTCACACTTCGTTTCAGGTACGCATTGATTTTCAACAGGACGACCTATTTAAACGACCCAGATTAACATAACTCCATTTGCTAAGGCAAAGATAGGACATTTAAAACTCTATCTATATGGTATAAAATATCCAGATAAAATTTTTTTTTTTTTGGTGAGGAAGATTAGCCTTGAGCTAACATCTGCACCATGCTTCCTCTACTTTGTATATGGGACACCGCCACAGCATGGCCTGATGAGAAGTGTGCAGGTCTGTGCCTGGTATTCGAACCTGCAAACCCCAGGCTGCCGAAATGGAGTGGGCAAACTTAACCACTGCACCACTGAGCCAGGCCCCAGATGAAAAGTTTTAAAAATTAAAAAGATATAATACCATCCCTACTTGCTAGTTTTAAATATCTAAATGCTATTGTCACATGGGAAAGAAAAAAATACCTAAAGACAAACGATTTATTTTTGGATCCTGGAGTCAAGGCAAATACTGCTGCTGAGTGGCTTTCAATCTCAAACTGATCTCCTTTTATTCAGTATTAGAAACTCTGGGGAAGCAGCATCACCCACAAAAATTTCAGCTGACTTCTAGATGGGCAGATCTCCCAGGCAAAAGAACTTTCTAGTATGAGTCAGTCCACTGAGCCAAACTGGGGGAGATTGGAACTGAAATAGCCCGGCTACAACCATTCAGAATTGTTGACTCAAGTTATAAATGGCGGGTGATTTCGTGTGGGGCTTGTAGCGTGCTAAAAATCGCCCAGAGCCAAATGGGAAGATAGACAAATCGTGTAGACATTTCAAAAGAGTGAATCCAAGAACTTCAGTCGAAAGGGTGTCAAAAAGGCAAGCTGTCAGAACCAGGTTTGTAGGAAGAGGTCCATTTGCGGGTGTCATGGACAACCTACATTCACAAAACCCTCCTTGGAGAGCCGGCTCCGCTAGCAGTGACCCCACAGCTCCAAGGCCAAGGCGATGAGATTTTATCAGCCGGCATTATCGGTTGGGACATCATTCTGAGTGGGTGAAGAGTCCTGGCACATGAGCAGCTGAAGAGAGTGAGTGCCTCAGGTCACCTGGGAAGCCACACGACATATCCACACATCCCACCGTTTATAGCCTTTTGTGCTGACTGTGTGATTTCAAACAATGCCAGACACAGAACCCAAAGAGAAACATTTGGACACAACCATTCATTGAGCTTGACCCTAGCTGTCTTGTAGCAAATGAATAATTTTATAGGAAAACACATGCAGATGCCTCAGATATATATTTTTTTCAATGGAAGAAGAAAATTCTAGAGGAACCAATCAATACAATACACATGTAATCATGGTGTTCAGTCTGCCTTGAGGTGATTATGAAAATCAGGATCACCTACATTTGAGTAGAGCTCCATGCTCCAGGCATTGTCACACCTTCATTCAACCCTGGGGTTGATGAGATGGAATTGGTATTGTCCCAGTTTTACAGATGCAAAGATCTGGGTTAGACAGGTGAGGATCACACAGCTACCAAGTAGCGAGACTGGAGCTCAAACACAGGTCTTCTGAGACAAATTCTAGGATCCTTTTCACAGCTTAGCCCCCTCAAATATGGGTAGCAGATGTCTCAGGCTGGCCAAGCTATTTATTTGGTCCCAGTGTCTTTTCAAAGCACTTTCAGTTATTACAAGAAGGACACAAGACACTTATCTGTCACCAAGTTAAACTTCCCTCACGATTCCTGTGAAATGTAAACCATATGTTCCACTAGGGAGAATCGGTTCAGTTGAGCATAAAGGAAAAGCATCTCTAGAAAGCAGCCGTTCCATACAACATTTATTTTGAGGGGAATTGGCTGAATTTCTAGGATGACTGGAAAAATTCAAGCTCTCACTCCTCGACACGTTCCTTCATTTGGCAAATGTCCACTGGGGACTATTTCATGTCACCAAACAATTGCCTTTGCAGTGGAGATTTATTTTTTTCAAATTACGTGAAAAACAAAGAACACATTTTCTAAAAACCAAAAACATAGCAGCTAAGTTCTACTTCAAATTGAGTCTCACCTCTTCCTCCTTTCCAACGGCTAATTTTTACTTTATTCCCTGGGTCTCTCTACACACAACTAAAAGGACTAAGATGACATATAATTATTAGTATTCTGTTCTTATTCTATATAAGAAATTGGTTATTGCAACATTATTTAGCCAGAATTGGCATATACTTCAAGCTCCCCACAAAAATTTTCACTGAAATACCATTAATGTAAATGAAACATTTAAAGACAATATAACAGCACTATTAAATTGCTAAATATGTATATTTGTGTATATGTATAAACACACACACACACAAAATTTAAGTGACAAAGAAGCAGATACGAGTCCAAATCCAGTTCTATACACAAACTCAAACGTAAAAACACTTCAAACTACCTACCGTGTCTTCCAGATCCTTCTTTGTTTCAGCTTTGTTAGGGGAAACCTAAAAAGTTTGAGAAAATGAAATGTTAAAACTCAGCTCTTTAGGATGATTTTATTTGCTAGATACATAGTTCTTTAGGGTGGTCCAGTTCACTATACAGGTAAAGAATGTCATGGGAAGTCCTTTTAGTACAATAGAAACCTACAGACTTCTGGGTAATACCTCAGTATACAAAAGTTAACAAAATTAATATTTTATAATGAAATGCATCAGATCTAATACATTCACCAAGAGTTTGACCACATTCAGAATTATCCCCTGGAAGGCCACAGACTTTCCATCAGTTCTGCCACCAACCCAAACAAATGCACACGCTTTGGTGTTTGTGGCTCATTCTATTGACGCTTTTGGTTTTACCTTTGGAAGTTAGTCTTGGCCTTTGGAAATAGCCCAGACACACTTGGAGCAGACTGTTTCATTAAGCATCCATCCACTCAGCCCTCACTGAGTGTCCGGCGTGTGCCGGGCCGTGGGCTCTGCCCTCAGGAGTCAGAGATGAGCAAGCAATTCCAGACACGGGTCCCTGCCCCCATCCAAATAAAGTGGTAGATTTAGATGCAACGAGATAGAAAGTGATGTCTACAGTTTTATTTGCTGTTTGAGTGACAACACTGCTTTGATAGGTCAACAGCTTGAGGAGGTATTTTCCAATTATTTTTATGATCCATCACCATGCGATTGCAATCGAGTTCCATTACAACAGCTCGTGACACAGCTTGGGCACCTAGTGTCCACATCAGGGTTCCCAAATCTGCAGCTCCCTCATTGAAAGCCTGGTGTAACACAATTTCTGACAGAACACATCTTGGCCCTGTTCTCCAGTCTTCCAGCCACATCATGATGACACCCCATTCAGTACAATAACGTTCACAAATGCATTATTCTTAGAACTAACAAGACTTTCGAGCAATAGAACTGAGGGAAAAAAGGAAAGAAACTACTTACCAGCGTTTTAAAGAAGCTCATGATGGAAGGGTTATTCTCTGTTATATCTGTTGTCTGCGGGTCCTCCTTTGCAATCTCCAGTTCTTGTGGGTCCCCCAGGACAGAGCAATTCACAGCTGTGCTTTCCTGTCCTTCTCCCTTGCCGTCAACTACGTCCTAGGAGCAAAACAGAGTTTTCACAGTGGCAACTCGTTGGATGTGGACTCTCCAAGTAAGATTTTGGCTTCGCACCCCTCTCTCCCTTACCCCCTAATTCCAGCCATACTTTTTCTGCCCACGGGTGTGTAGAACAATCAGGAGCTTATGAGAGTCACTCTCCCTTCCCCTCCCCCCATCTCTAACACATTCAGCATTTGCAGTTAGCTGGAGAGACATTGTTTGGAGCCAGAGGGTAACAAACACAGCAGTGCATGTTGCGTTCCAAACAAAAACCCTTTTCTCCCAATTCTGCAAAGAGGTTGTGGATGATGCCAATATTTTCTGTCTTTGTGGTCTCTTAGTCTAATGATTTGTACATGATCCCCAGAGATGTATGTATTAGATTTCTCACAATCTCCACAATGGTGAATCATCTCAACTAAAATAATGTACTTATATTTAAAAATAATAATTCCATTGTCAGGATCCAGGAGCTTATTGGTACAGAAAACGTGATGTAAGGACTTGTTTTCTCCTCTAACTCACAGGAGGGTAGGGTGCATTCTGAACCTGTCCTCCTCTCTCCTTCTCCACTCCCATAACCCTGAGCTAAACCATGGTCATCTCTCTACCTTCCTGACTGCAATGGCCCCCTGCCCTGTCTGCTGGGGCTCTTGGCCCCTTCAATCCATTATTAATCAGCAGACCCCATCCTCCTACTCCGTACCACCTTCCTATGGCTTCCTATGGCTCTTCGAATGATGTCCAAACTCTGATACAGGGTCTCCAATGTCTTACATGGCCTGGCCCATGTCTACATTTCCAACCTCTGTGAGGCACTCTCTCCTTCGCTCCATTCTCTCTGGCCACCTTTCTTTGAGTTTCTCAAACATACCACAAGCTATTTCCAACCTCAAGGCTTTCTGTCTGGAACATTTTTCTCCTCTGTCTTCCTGTGGGTAACTTCTATTCATCCTTCAAGTCTTAAGAGTCATCTCTCCTCCCCTCATTATCATCTCTATCATTGTACTTGGCCCTTTTTCATCTCAGCTATTCCAACATTTGCTTTTTTTTACTTGCTCAATATCTGCTCCCTTCCTCATACCCCCGCTAAACCGTAAGCGTGACAAAGACAAGGATTCCATCTACCTTGCTCACTGCTGTTTCTCTAATATCTAGAACAAGGAGGCTCACAGCAGGCATTCAAAAAATATGTATCATTTGATTCTCAATAGATGAATGGATGTAAATAAATTTTATATAAATGGGATGGCGCTATCTGCTTCAACTCACTTTTTTCACAGAACGAAATAGTATAGACACCTTTCCATTGCAATACAGCTAGATCTGCATCATTCTTTATGTCTCATGGTAATCCATTGTCAGTTGTAACATTAGTTATTGTCTAATATCCTTACTGATGGGCATTTATGGTGTTCGTGATTTTACATCTAGCATGTTACAAGCAGTATCAAAATGGACATCCCACACTTATATTTTTAATCAAGCACATGTATCTATATTTCCTTTGGGTAAATTCTCAGAAGTGAAATTTTTGGGTCAAGAAGTATGCAAATTTTATAACTTTATAAATATTCCTGCAAAAAAAATGGGAGATTTCACTAAGAAGGTCCTCTAGGTGTGTCTTTGGATCTGAAAAGCTGCTTGATTCATTGGGAGAGGTGGCAGGTGAGACAGAAAACACATCCAGAGCAGCAGTTCAGTACACGGGGCCGTGGATTTACGGCGGGGAGCTTGATCTGGAGGCTGGTAGACAGAGGGAGAGCTGCCTCACCGACTCTCACCTCCTGCTCCGAGCATCATCTTCCCTCTTCACTGACTCAGCCACTCCTATGTAGTCCTTTTGTTCATCCCAGAGCCTTGGGGTTCTGCCTTCTCCAAATCATCTCCCACCCCTTTACTTAGAGGAGAAGAGAGAGAAACCTTTCTGTTTCCTCGTAGGCAGGTCTAACAAGTAGATTTGTGAGCAACATTTGTTGAATGCATGAGTGAATAACGAGTAAGGTCTTTTCCTGCACGTTTGTGTACACTATGTCCTCTCCTTGGCTTCTGTCTTCTCTCTTCAGAAGCCAGGTCACTTCAAACCCATCCATTCTCAGGCCTGGGCTTGACTCTACATTCTCCCACTGAAGTCTTTCTGGGTCATGCCACCCGCGGGAACCCATTCCCTTGGCTGAGTTTCTACACCACTGTTCCCTGCGCTCACTCGGCACTGAGGTTGCCCAAGGAGACCAGCGTAAAGCCGAAGCCCAGGCAGGAAGAGTCTGTGTTAAAAATGGGGCTTTTGTGGAACGGCTAGAAAAATACATAAACACATTTTGGTGAATATTTTAAAAGGTAGTAATCACACCCGTATTCCACAGGAGTTTCATTCAGCCCCGGGACTCATTGTAAACGGAGAGGTGCTTCTTGTGAAATGCTCATAAAGAGCTGGAACTTCATAAAACTCAAAGCAGATAAAAGTCGTGGCCTTAACAGGCTTGTTGGGTTTCCTAGTTAATTCCAGGCAAAAAGTGTTTTGCTTTGGAAAAGATGCCCTTTTAAAAAGTGGGTTCTAATACGAATCATAATTCTAATGTGAGTTGAACTGTTGATAATTCCAAGGTATAATTCGGATCTAGATTGTTAAGCTGACTGACAAGAAGGATAGTTGGAAATTCTGTTTATAGCAGTTGAGTGCTGGCATACCTACAGGTGAGGGGATTTTATTTTTTATTTTAGGTGGTACACACACATATGAGGTTACCCTTTTAATGTGCATTAGAAAAATATTTCTAGCATCAAACCCTTGGCACCATGGGTATTTTTGCTTAGGTGAAGCTGTGTAAAAATAAAATTTCAAATAAAAATAATTGAATGGGTGTTTTGAAGATGAGCCATTACGAAAGTGGGACAAGATGTAAATCTAACTGAGAAATGCCCCACTCGGCCTGATTAAGGTGTTGCCTAGGAAAAAGTTATTTATTTCCTCATCTTCCTTCAATAATGATGTGGGGGAATTCTGACCATGCACTGACTGTGCAGAGGCCACACAGCGTCAGCATGGGCTCTGGAGCCAGCCGGCCCCGACTCCGCTGCCCGCTCCACCGTTCCTACTAGTGCAACCCTAGGCATGTTCCCTACCATCTGTGCCTCAGTTTGCTCATTTGTAAAAGGAGGATAACAAATGGTACCTGCCTCTCAGAGGTTTTGGGGGAGTAAATGGGACCATCCATATAAAGAATTTAGAACAACGTATACATCAAGTAGTGAGCATTCGATAAATGTTAGCTGTTATTATTATTTAAAACACTGTGCACTATGTTGAACCCTGTGAGATTTACCAAGATGAATCAGACATGTTCCTCTTCTAGGAGATTACAGCCTCGTGCTGAATGAAGGCTGGTAGAGAGAGACAAGAACTCTGATAAAAAGATAAGTGCCTTCCACCAGCCCACTGACTCTCAGCTGGGCTGCATATTAGAATCACTTGGGCCGGTCTTAAACCAATGCCCGTGACCAGACCCCACCCAGAGGAGAGCGACATCATGTGGATGCCACGACAGAAAAAATACGGATAGTCAAGACAGGACAGTAGCGCCGGGAAGGGAAATAGACTGAAGCTCTTTTTCCTCACTCCCTGCTCCCTCAGCTCACACACCTGAGGGGAGAAGTAAAAGAACAAATTCTACTCCTCCTAGAACCCAAGTGCCTCAGGCCATGGGTCACGTCAGAGCTTGGTTCCAGAAGCAATTGGGATGAATGTTAAAACAAATACAAGATTGAAGTTTTCAAATTGGATGGAGACGGACTTTTGAACCATTGCAAGGTTTGGGATCTGCTTACCACACCACGAGGGATTAGGAAAGAAGCTATTTATCAAAGGTCTGCCAGGCGCCTCGTGCTGATCTAGGCACGAGGAAAAAAGCGGTGAATGAGACAGACACAGCCCGTGTCCTAAGACAGCTGAAATTCTAGCAGAGCGGAAGAACAAAACCCCTCCAAAATACAGATAAACCGAAAAATGTAACATATGACTCAGGCGGTGAAGACTGCAACGGGGAAAATGAAGATGAAGGCTGGAGGGCGACCAGGGCGCTGCTACTTTAGACAGAGGGCAAAGTCCTCTAAGAACTTGTGTCGCGGTGGGTGAGGACCCCTGGTCTCTCAGGCTGGGTCAGCTGTTCTGAGCCACTCCGGTCTCACAGCCCATGGCCTCCCAGTGCTCAGCACAGTGAATAGAAAGGTTGACATCTAGGTCACCTCGTGCTCCCAGACTGGGTGCTTCCTAAGGGGAGCAAGAGGCCATGATGCTTCTCTGTGACCCCAGGTTTAAACACACAGGGAATGTTTACTGAACGTCCTGGAAACGAAATGGAATACAGTGACGTCAACTGAAGAGGAGATGAAGGGGGAGACTATAAGGTGGTCCCATGGGTCTAGATTGCCATCAGGGTAAACCTGCGAAGACAGATATCCTCTGAGCAAGGGAGAGAACTAGTTGTACTACCTCACCCAGGATAAAGAACTCTGACTGGAGGAAACACCAGCGACGGAGCTCCAGGAATAGAGGAGTGCTCCAGTGTTCTCCTACGCCCTGTGGCATCTTCTCCAGCCATCGGAAGATGCCATCCTCTGCTTCCCTGATTTCCTGGGGGCAGCACTGTCTCAAGACTTGTATGGCAGCCAAGGGATGACCAGACCTGCTGGCTCGGTGCATGGAGGTGTCTGTTTGCCTCAAATCTGTTTGTTCAAATTGAAATTCTCAGCCTGAACTGGAGCCCTTTTCTTGAAATATTTTTTTTCTTCTTAGACTGGCTTTAAAAAAGAACACAAGACTTCCTTTTCCAGGAAGATATAGAATGTGTACTTTTCCTTATCCTCCCACTAAGCATGATGGAAAATACCTGACATTATATAGAAAACAAGCACGAAGGGACACTGAGAGGTGGAGAGGAGAAAGCAGACCAGTGAGGGGCCTGAGGAACATCCCGGTGGTGAATTCCCTGGGTGTTCTTTCTGCCTCATCTATCCTAGAGTTGATGTTGAAGAAGCCGGCAACCTAGAAACACCAATGAGCACTGATGAAAACAAATCCTCTGAAAAAGCCTGCTCTCTCTAACCAAAGGGCCAGGAAGGGTGCAGGCAAGCAAGACAGAAAACTTTTAGACAAAAACATCTCTTCACCAGCCCAACACCACAGAAATGCAAGTCAAAATCACAACGAGATATCACCTCATACCTGTTGGAATGGCTATTATCAAAAAGACAAGAGATAACAAGTGCTGGTAAGGACGTGGAGAGAAGGGAACTGTTGTGCACTGTTGGTGGGAATGTAAATTGATACAGCCATTATGGAAAACAGTATGGAGGCTCCTCAAAAAATTAAACATAGAACTACCATATGATCCAGCAATCCTACTCCTAGGTATATATCCAAAGGCAATGAAATAAAGATTTCAAAGAGGTATCTGTCCTCCACGTTCATTGCAGCATTATTCACAATAGCCAAGATATGGAAACAACCTAAGTGTGTATCTACAGGTGAATGGGTAAAGAAGATGTGATATTTATCTATATCTTTATCTGTACATAGGTATATAATGAAATATTATTCAGTCATGAGAGACAAGGTAATTTTGCCATTTGTGGCAACATGGATGGACCTTGAGAGCATTATGCTAAGTGAACTAAGTCAGACAGAGAAAGACAAATTCTGTACAATATCGCTTATATACGGAATTTTTAAAAGCTGAACTCACAGAAATAGAGAGTAGAAAAGTGGTTGCTAGAGGCTGAGGGGTAGGGGAAATGAGGAGATGTTGGTCAAAGAGTACAGACTTTCAGTTAGTAGATGAATAAATTCTGGGGATCTAATGCACAGCATGGTGACTGTAGTTAACAATACTGTATTGTATATTTGCAAGTTTCTATGAGAGTATATCTTAAATGTTCTACCACAAAAAAGAAATGATAATTATATGAGACAATGGAGGTGTTAACTAACCCTACTGTGGTAATCATTTCACAATATATACATGTACCAAATTATCACATTGTACACCTTAATCTTACACAATGTTATATGCCAATTATATCTCAATCAAGCTGGAAAAAAATACAATACCATTTATAATTGTACAAAAAATGAAATACAAAACATGTACACCACTTATATGCTGAAAACTATACAATGCTGATGAAAGGAATTCAAGAAGGTATAAATAAATGGAGAGACATACAATGTTCATGGATTGGAAGACTCAACATAACAAAGATGTCAATCCTCCCCAAGATGATATACAGATTCAATGCAGCTCCTATCAAAATTCCAGCAAGATGTTTTGTAGAGATAGACAAGATTATTCTAAAATTTATATGGAAAAGCAAAGGAATTAGAGTATCTAAAACAATTTTGAAAAGGATGACTAAAGCAGAAGGAATCAGTCTACCAGATTTCAAGCCTGTTATATAGCTATAGTCAGCAAGGCTATGTGGTATTGGCGGAGGCATTCACATAGGTGAATGGAACAGAATAGAGACCCCAGAAAGAGACCCACACAAATATGCCAACTGACTTTTGACAAAGATGCAAAAGCAATTCACTGGAGGAAAGAAGATCTTTTCAACAAGTGGTGCTGGAACAATTTGACATCCGTGGGAGAAAAGAAAAAGAACCTCAACGAAAATTTTATACCTTATCCAAAAATTAACTCAAAATAGATCAAGGACTTAAATTCAAAATATAAAATATAAGACTTTTAGAAAAAAATAAGAGAAAATTTCTGGGATCTATAGCTAAGAATTCTTAGACTTGATATCAAAAGCACAGTCCATAAAAGGAAAAAATGATAAATTGGTCTTCACCCAAATTGAAAGTTTGTGCTTTGTGAAAGATGCTGTTAAAAAGATGAAAAACAATCTGGAAAGTGGGAGAAAGTATTTGCAAACCACTTATCTGAGAAAAGACTAGTATCTCAAAGCTCAACAGTAAAAAAAATCAAACAATCCAATTAGAGAATGGGCAAAAGACACAAGGAGACTTTTCACTGAAGAGAATACATAGATGGCAAATAAACATGTGAACGATACTCAATTTCATTAGCCATTAGAGAAATGCAAATTAAAACCTCAATATCACCAAACACCTGTCAGAATGGCTAACGCAAAAAATAGTGATAATTTCAACTGCTGACAAGGATGCAGAGAAATAGGTCACTCAGGTATTGCCGTGGGAATGTAAAATGGTGCAGCCACCCTGGAAAAATTTAGCAGTTTCTTAAAGAGCTAAATATACAACTTCAGCACAACCCAGCCATTCATTCCTGCACTTTTTTCCCAGAAAAAGGAAGACATATTCACACTATACATTAATGTTTACAGAAATGTTATTTGTAATAGCCAAAAACTGCAAACAAGCAAATGTTTTTCGATGGATGAATTGTTAAACAAAAGGCGATACATCCTTAGCATGGAATACCACTCAGCAATAAAAAAGGAAGGAAAGGAATGACATCTATAAAGGAATGATAAGGCCAATGAGCCAGTAAGTCTCCAGAGGATTATCCTGAAGGAAAAAAGCTTATGCCAAAAGGGTACATAATGTACGACTCTATTTATATAACATTCTTGAAATGCCCTAACTCTAGACATGGAGAACAGAGGAGTGGTTGTCAAAAGTTAAAAAAGGGGTGGAGGTGGGAGGGAAGTGCCTGTGCCTTTAAAAGGGCAACATGAGGGTCCCTGTCGTGATAGAAATTTTCTCTGTTGGATTGTATCAATGTCAATATTCTGGTTGTGATATTGTACTACAGTCTTGCAAGATGTTACCATTAGGGGACACTGGATAAAGGGATTTCTTTGTATAATTTCTTACAACTGCATGTGAATCTATAATAATTTCAAAATTAAAAATTAAAAAAAGCATCATAGGGTAATATTGGAAGAGTAAGAATGAAGAACTATTAAAAAGTTTAACAATTCTGGAATAGGTAAGTAAAGCAGCATGTGGCATTAACATGTGAAATTTACCTATGACCATATGATGGAATACTTTGCAGCCATGAATTCTTTGAGGAATGTGTAATAGAAGGAAAAATGTCCATTATAATAATAAAAATGACCAACCTTTGTGTGCCAGGCCCAATACTAGTTATAAAGATCTCATTTAATTCTTATAATGATCCCATGAAGTATGTACTATCTGTAATTGCTTTTTTACTGATGAATAAACTGATGGATGAAAATAATAAATAACTTGCCTATTGTCACTGAGTGGAGCTGGGATTTGACCCCAGGCTCAAATGATTTCAGAGGCAAAAAGCTTTTAAGCACCACACTGCGTTGCCTCAATCATCTCTCTTCCTTTAGGTATTTCAAACATCCTCTTCCCACCAAGAATTTTTCTATTTTAGTTTCCCTCATCTCTATTCCTCTGCCCGGCTATATTTTTTTCTTTTTTTCATTTTTATCACCATTCACATACAACACATTTTTCCCCAAAGACATATGGGGATTTAGTGCACGATAATGATGACACCTCAAATCTATCAAAGAAGAAGGACTTTTTAATAAAATAAAAGATGTAGGGAAAACAGGGTGGCCATCTAAAAAAAGAAATTAACTTGGTGCCATAACTCAACCCTTTACCAGGAAAAAAATCCAAATGGATAAAAACGCTAGAAGAAAACGTGGAAAAGTCTTTTAAAATTTTGGATTGAGAAGGCTTTTGTAACTTTGACTCAAAATCCAGAATTCATGAAGGACCTGAAAGAAAGTCAATCTTTCCTTTCAAGTAAAAAATCCAAACGTTTGAAAGCACTCAGTGGAAGCTGGGGTGAGGAGCAGGCACCTGACACATTGCTGACTGGAGCGTAAATGAATTCCGTCCTGATGGGGAGCTGAAATTTTGGCATTATCTACCAAAATTTTTTAAAAAGAACATATTCTTTCACCCAGCAATTCCATTTCTAAGAGTTGATGCTAGACCTCAATTCACACATGTGTGAAATAACAAATCCACGAAGTTATTCACTGCAGTGAGATAATAGCAAATGTTTGGAAACCAGCCAAATGTCCTTAATAGGGTCCTGGTTAAATACACCATGGTCCATCCATTCAAGGGAAAATGATGCAAGTATTACAAATGAGGAAGCTGTACAGATATAGAAAGTAGTATTAACTGAAAAAGAGCACGAAATAGAACAGAATGTATACTACCTTTGGGTGAAAAAGAAGGAATAAGAATTTATGCTTGTATTTGCTTGTGCATGTTCGAAGAAACCCTAGAAGGACACATTTCAAAATACAAACACTAATTATCCATTGGAGGTGGCATTGGTAGACTAGTATACCATTTTATAATTTCTGTTTTTGAGCCATATGCATGTATTATCTGTTAAAAATTAAAATTAAAGAAAAACGTGGGTGAATAATTTCAAATTTTAAAAAACACCTGGGGGGCCAGACTAAGCACAGTTTGGAAGATGATCCAGCCCAAGGCCACCAGTTTGAGGCCTATGCCTTAAATATTGGGTTATTTGTAGGCTCTTTGTCTTTAACTATAAATATATCTTTGCTATTCTCATCAGGCCTCCAGATCATTCTCAGCAAACAGCAATTTTAGGCAGAAGCACAAATGTTCTCCAGGAAATATCTGGAAACTTCTTTTAAGCAAACAGGTGTTCATGGTATCAGCTTGTTTTTCGTCTGTGCAGAAGCCTCTATTTTTTCCCTTTCTGTTGGCTTCAAAGGGCAAACAGACAGGAACACTAGTTAAGTGATCACAATTTGTCATGTTGAAAAATAATGCCGCCTCATCATAATTTGATTGTCTCTAACAAAACCCATATGGAACTTCTGGCACCGCCCTTCAACTGTCAATAGTCAACTGGATTTCAGCCTCCTTTAAGCAAGGTCTTCATTGTCAAGGTGAAAATATAATTTAGGGCAGAATGATCAAGACTAAAAAAGTCTCCTGTGGAACAATTTGTGAAGAATGTCTAGCTCATGTAGATTTCCCCATTGACAATGCTGGTTTCATTTTGAATCTTTGTACCAAGGGCCAGTGCGTAACGTACAGTTTAACACAGGAAAATTTGTCTGAAAACCGTTGAACGGTCCAGAAACCCATTACTCCACTCCTTTCCATCTGTTAGAAATTTGAGCCACGTGCTGCCAGGGATAAAAGGAAGAGCTGCTTCCTCTCCCCCTGGATGGCCCAACAGCACGAAGGGCATCATGTGCTTGGCAACAATGGTCTCCAGACCATCCATTAGTCTTCCCTTTTCTTCCTCTGAGAGCACCATCACCTGCACAGAGCCATTGCCAGATTTAGGAAGAAAAATGGGATTTGGATAATTCTTGAAGATAGAATTTATCTTCCAATTTGCCCAGAAGGGAAAGAAAATTAATAAATGAGCAGAAAGGATCTCCAAACCAAAGCCTACTAAAACTGTTTTGCGGGACTTTAGAATTTCCTAAACAGATTGGGATTTTTTTCTTTCTACTTTGTTTCACCACAGAGCTCAAAGCCACATAATAAGGGTGTATCCCTGTAGCCAATTTGTATTTTTATTTTTCCTACTCTTCCTGCCCAGTTTACATCAACTGATAAAAACGCATTCTCATCTTTTAACCCTAGGGTGAAAACAGGGAATGAGCACAAACAGCACAACATAAGAATCTTATGCCTATTACGAAAGGGCTTCAAAAACTGCCCATCCACCACCAAATTTCCCTTTCCGATCTCCTTCTGGAGATTACTACACACTGGCTATAAGCGTACTTTAAAAGACAGTGTTGTTTCTGAACAAGATGTTGCCACGCTAGCTCTGGATCGCATGGTTGGGGAATTGTTGTAAATGAGAAGTCAGCTCCTGTTGAAGCTGTTACCAACAGCCGGTTGCAATTTCTCCTACAACTCAGGGGGCCTCGAGTCTCATAGCGCAGTCTAGTGGAGGCAGCAGGAAACTACCTAGATTGTAGTATTTTCTTTCTCTTACTTAGCTAGGCGTTTGCTATACTTGCTCCTTTTATAAAAAAAAAGAGAAAATATAGATGAGCAAAGAGTAAAATTATAAAATGCACCCATTATCTCATTACCGAAAGAAACTACTACTAACAATTTGCAATTTTTCATTCCATGCCTCTCTTTGGGTGAAAGAATGAATATGTGTGGACAGGCAGCCAGACATCATTTTTACCCAAAAGGGATCATTCTGTATATACTATTCTGAAACCTATTCTTCTGAATTAACATTATATTCTCACTGTCTTCACATGTTGATAATTCCGTTTCGATGTCATCCTGGTTTATAATGTCCAGCATGAGGGTATACCATAATCACTATAAGAGCCCTCCAATTGGATCTTTTACATCTTCCCAACTTTTCTCTCATAGACAATGCCGGAGTTTTTTTTTAAAAAAGCTCTGTGGATAAAATTTTGCTCATTTTCTTAATAAATTCCTAGATGTCGAATTACTCATTCAAAAAGCATGAGCGTTTTAAGACTTTAAGATTGTGTACCGCCAAAGTGCCATGGTCGAAACAAGCTTCCTAGCGATCCAGGAGTTGATAGAGAAATTATCAGACTTCAGAGGCCAATAAAATAACATAAAAATATTGAAACATGAAATCTATATTTCCATTGTCTTTTGGCATGTTTTCTAAGAGGGGAATTTATTGCATGACACAGGTCTAAAAACGCTCCACTTACCTATTTTCCTCCTCTTTTTGAAAGAAGAGAGGCAATATTGTTCATTTTAGTGGCTTATACCAACTGAATCGAGCTAAGCTGGACCAGTTATCCAGTATGATGCTCTTTATTATAAATCATTAGATCACCACCTGTTTTAATACTCTGTGGACATAACCTCAGAATATTAAAAGCTCGTGTCATATCTTGGCAGCAGAAGTCTAAGAGAGTACCTTTACGGGGTAGGGCCTCATTAATCCACAGTATTGACCAAGGCAGAGAGGTTATATTTACAAGACTAAATAAACCAGTTGCTCATGGCAGTCATAGGGGGAGGGGGGAGAGAAATCTATCAAAGAAAGCAATTCACACTTGCTTTCTATAAATAAGGATTTTCCATTTTGTCTCTAGGCAACTCCTCTACTTGAGGGGTAAGGGAATTTGTCAACTTGAATTCCAATGGCAAGTGAAATGTGGATAGAGAATTAAGCAATAAAATGTTCTTTTCTTGCTTCTTTTTTTTGGCAGCAGTCATTTCTTTGGGGATATTCCTAAGGACACATCAGTTGGCATACTTTTAAATAAAGTCCACTATGTACGATATAAAATGGAAAAATACACTCACTGTGGGCAAAGAGTGGGTAGGGAGCAATTCCTAGGCCACATCGGGCAAAGGATTTGTGGATGATTCTTCTGTTCCATGATTAGTTCCAACATGTACAGTCTCCAGACTGAGGATGGCATTTCACATTTATTAGAGTAAAAATATCCAACATTAAAAAAAAAAAAACTACTTTGGGGGCTAGCATGGTGATGTAGTGGTTACGTTCACGCACTCTACTTCAGCAGCCAGGGGTTCACTGGTTTGGATCCCAGGCATAGACATACACACTGCACATCCAGCCATGCTGTGGTGGCATCCCATATACCAAACAGAGGAAGATTGGCACAGATGTTAGCTCAGGGCCAATCTTCCTCAGCAAAAAAAAAAAAAAAAAAAAAAAAAACTACTTCAAAATACAAAAGCTAACAACTCACAGCCTAGACCATGTTTGTCAAATGCTTAACAAACACTTCCCAACAGTGAGAAAACTCTTTTGAATGCTGCCAAAATTAGGCTGCAGACTTTCTAAGAATGGTTTGGCCTTGTGCAGAAAAAGAAAAAAACAGAACAGTCGCATCATTTTTCCTGAATTTTTAGACTAGGCCAAATTCCTTCCTGACCCTACCCCCTACCCAATTCTAATCATCAGCCTCCTCTCCACACTAGTTTCTATCTCGAAACTGTTTCATTTGTAGTCCTTTTTAGACACTGGAAATGTTTGTTTATTTTCTTGTTTATTGTTAGTCTCTCCACTAGAATGAGAGCTGCCATGAGGGACATCATTCCATCCACCCTAAAATCATTCCTGGCACAAAGAAAGCACTGGGATGTTTGTTGAATGAATACATGAAAGTATTCACGCCTCCTATTCATTGTTCAACACCTGCCAACAAATTGACTGTCAGGCTGGATTTACAGTTTATTAAGCAGATGGTCACCTAAGTAGCTACAAATTGTCATAAGTGCTATAAAGGATGTACATCATCCTTTCCATCATTTTGTGATGGAAACATTTTCATTTCCTCTCAACTCTAGCACAAGTAAATAACCATGCACATGTTGTAATGAAGGACGACTGACATGTTGCACTGCTTGGAACAATAGGGAGGAGTGGGGACTTGGGTGAACTGAAGAGAGCATGCCCGTGCGAGGGGCAGCAACAAATCACATCCCACCTGGGAATACAGTGCAAAACTTCCCATTTTTCAGAAATGTCTGAAATATGGAATTGTATGGAAATCTCATAATTTTAAAATGTCACCAACTTTGTCAGTTTAGAAATATTGTCAATGAAAATCTTATTTAAAACCCTGCATATGTCAAAGAAAACCTCTCTGTGGGTTGCTGTTTCCTACAAGAGGCTATTTTTCAACCTTGGTCACCATGCCTGGCCCAGCGTTTGCTAGGAGAACCACTGGAGGATGTGCCCACTGCTTAGACAGCCTGGAGCTACGTGGGTAGCTCAATGTGAGAAACCCCCAGTTAAATGAAGAGCAGTGAGTGTGTTTGCTGCAGGATTTCTAGAAGCTTTGGTAGGCTGACGTTCACCGTGAATCTTCAGGAGAGGGTATAAAGCAAGGAGCATTTTCTAAAACTATATGATGGTGGAGCCCTATTTCTACGCCAATCTCCGTGGACTGATGTCCCACAGAATGCCAGTTCGGGAAGTACCAGCTTCAGACGTTTTTAAAAGATACAAGATGTTTCAAAAGGTTCAAAGTGCTCCCTCTTTTTGAGCTTATAGGCACGGTGACTCAGCGTGTGGACACTGGTGACAAACTCCAGCTCTGCCACTGTCCAGCCCTGTGATGTTATGCAAGTTCTCCACCTCGCTGGGAGTTAGTCAACGCTCCATAAATGAGGGCCGTAACTATAACCTCAGAAGGAGTGAATCAGACTGGAGAATGCCGAAGGGAAGGTTAACTCAAATGGATTTTGCAAATTCATTGCAAAACACAATTCGCTTGATATGTCAACTATGATTAACAGCATAACACGTGAAAGACTGAGTTAAAAATACCAAGTAAATGGTACAGATATAGGAGTCTACATAGTTCATCTAAAGGAAAGCATCTATACTGGACTCATATTCTGAAATCATTTTCTATTTAAAGTAGTGTTGGGGGGGTTGATAATGAGATTGCGATAATATATTCTAACATTCTTTGAAAAGTCGTAACACGATGTTTACCATCTTTATCCTTGTCAGGTTCCTCCAACACACATTACTGCATGTCACCATGTGCCAGGCATTGGGAATACCCCCTTGCATAAGAAACAGTCGCATCCCTCAAGATCATTGTTTCCAGATATGAAAAGGGTGATTATATAGAACAGAGCTATTCAGACTTCAGTGTTACTGGATTGGAAAAGAATTTAGTGGGTCAAAATCGGCATTAAAAAACTTCAAACAAAATAGAATAGAAAATAGCAGCAGGTGTTCCATGCAGTAAGAATAGTGTTATTTTGTGAATTCTATGTTTCACGTATATGCATGTATATCAGGTCAAGATGTACAATCTATTTCTTACTTTCCGTCTTAGTCAAGTTAGAAAGCTAGTGCAACGAGTACATTCAACTAAGTTACCGTAGGGGGATAGGGTAGCTCCGTTCACTTAATGAGATCCTGATATAAAGTTGGATAGAAAAAATGTACAGTCTGGCACTGCATAATGATGTTTCAACCATTGACACACCGCATATACGACGGAGGTCCCAGAGATCAGTACCGTGTAGCCTAGGTGTGTAGTAGGCTATACCGCCTAAGCTTGTGTAAGTTTACTCGATGTTCGCACAACAACGAAATTGCTTAAGGGCGCATTTCTCAGAGCACATCCCCGCCATTAAGCAACACACGACTGTATCTGGTTTCTATTTGTGGCATATCATCCTTGCTGGCAGAGACTGCTTTCTACTGAAGAAACTTTCCAAGGTGCCCTTGTACCTCAACACAGATATGTGACTCAATTTTGCCTGTGGGTAAATCTTAGGAAACTCCTCTTTCGTCCAGTAGGACATTATGACTACATACAATACTGGGAAGCTTGACAGTTATCTGAAAACCACAAAAGCCCAGGGGCTAGCCCAATGGCATAGTGGTGAAGTTCACCCACTCCACTTCAGCAGCCGGGGGTTCTCAGGTTCGGATCCCGGGCACGGACCCAGCACTGCTCGTCAAGCCATGCTGTGGTGGTGTTCCACATAAATTAGAGGAAGATTGGCACAGATGTCAGCTCAGGGACAATCTTCCTCACAAAAAAAAAAAAACCCAAAAACAAAAACAAAAACCACAAAAGGCCAAGCCTGTGAACCAAACCAATACATGGAGGATGCTGGAGAAGAAAGACTGAGGCATCCTGGGGCTGTGAAAATGCTGAACCAAACCACACCTCCCGCCCTCTAGAATCCTTGTTATGTACAAGAAATAGTATCTTTCTCCTCATTAACTAAACTTCTTTTTTTACTTGCAACCAAAGGCACCTTAGGTGATATATCACTCAAACTCCATTATGCTGGAGGACCGTCTGATCTATTTCATAATTCTCTATTTCTAAGTTTCTGACAATTTAGGAAATATACTGTTTTATGACTACTACTGACTGCCTATAACATCTTCCGTCCTTACCCTTGCCCCTCGGGCAGGCAGCATCTCCCTTTCGTGGATAAAAACACAAGGTTTTGAAATGCCTGAGAGTAACAGGCTTTGGTGACTGCCAGACCTTGATTCTGGTTCTGCCACTAATTTAGCTGTGTGGCCTTGGGCAAGTAACTTAACTTCTCTGGGCCCCAGTTTCCGCATCTGTTAAATGGCAATAAAAATATCTAGCTCGTGTTGTTGTAAGAGTCAAAGCAGACAAGGCATGCAAAATGCTTACTACACAGCCTAGGAATAATGAGTTATTAAAAAGCGAGGCAATTATTATTATTTGACTCTATCACATATCTAGTAAGTGGTAGAATCTGAACTCATACCCATGTTGCTCAGGCTCCTGACTCCTCACAGCCCCTCTGCTGCTGTAAACATTTCCTACAAATGTTTCTTTGTGCGAAATGCACACAATTCATAAATATTACAGAGTTATAGCTGAAAATCTTGCTTACTCCAAAACTTGCATAATTTAAGACGGATTTCCCCTTTATACTGACAGGCTTTCTGGCGGATAAGTTCTCTTCATCAGTTGAAATGACATGGCCTTGTGGCCATAAAGTAAACAAAACAAAGTAAAAAACACACTTCGTCATTCACTTGGCCTTCTAAGGTTGGAATTAGGTGATTTTTATAGTGTTTAATTTGAGATCAACTTGGTATTTCCAATTTTGTACTCTTATTAACATTTTTAAATAGCACTTCCTCAAATTAATATTCAATTTCAGATAGTTGCAACATCATTGCACATGTTTCAAATAATTGGTAAAAGCATAACGTTGAGCATAAACTGTACGGGCTTTTGTGATGGGAAATTCTTCTTTATCCGTGTAACTTGGAATAAGTGGCTTGGTTTCTCCAAAGCTTTGAATTTTTCATCGGTAAGTGGTATAGATATGGGAATTCTCTTGTAAGTTTCAATGTTTCAATGAGATTCCTTCGAAGTGATTTTATCACAGAATTTGACTTCACATACAGCGTACAAAGAAGAAATACTAGAGCAATTCATGTCGTCAGAACCCCTCAGGAGCGGGGACATCTGCTCAGCTTCGTGGAGAACTCAGCACTTAGAGGTGAAGTAAATTTTTGATAAACAGAGAGAAAAAGAGATAGAGGCGGAGAAAACACTGGGAAGCAGATGGCGTCTGCACAGGTCACCTGTCGACCATCTTGACTGGAGAAACTTAGGGGAATGGCAGAAAATGCAGTTGGAAAAAAGGCAGAGGAAAAGTGGTAGAGACCCTGAGCGTCAGACTGAGAAACTGGGGTTTGCAGGCATGGGCATTTAAATGCCATTGTTTCTAAAATAATTTTACAACTCCTCCACCTTTTTTTTTTTTTTTTACCACAAATTAGGACTTAGGCCTTTTGTTATGCAGCTTTCAAATTAGATTCTATTGTGCTGTCTCTGCAAGTCTGGGTTGAGGACTACAGACGAGAAGAGTACAAAGACTAAAATGTGGAGTAATACACAGGGAGAAAACCCATGAGACTCATAATAGCTAAATTTTCTTTTTCTCAAAATGCAATATCCCCATGCAAAATATTTACATGGATTATCTCATTTAATTTTCACAAGTATGAATAATGTGAAAATGTGCTCGATACTATTAGTCTCCCCATTTTACAGATGAAGAAACAGAGGTTCAGAGAGATTAAGTGACTTGTCCAAGGTCACACAGCCAGTAGGTGACAGAGGCAGAGTTGAAACTTAGGCTATTTGACTGCAATGCTTATGCTTTAATTCTCTACTTTATAACATGTAGAAAAGGATTCTGGAGGTCTTGGTTCTTTAATATCAGTTCTACCATTAAATGGCAGTGGTAGGATGCAGTTGCCATTAAGTGAGTTGGGCAAGCCTGTGGATTAAACATTAGGCATTCTGTTGTTGTTATTGTTGTTAGGTGTGAATAAAGAGTTCCGTTTTGGACATCTTGAGGCTGAGATGCTCAGTGAACACTCCAATAGAGATGTCGAACATCAAGTAGACACGTAGAAGAGGCAGCTGGATATTTAAAAGTCTGGACTTCAGGGGCAGATCTAGGCTAGAGATACAAATTTGGGACTTGTCAGCAGATAGCTACATTTAAACGCTTGAGACTGGGGGAGATTGCCAAGAAAGTAAGTGTAGTTAGAAAAGATGTCTACAAACTGAACTCTGGGGAACTCCAGCGTTTAAAGGGTAAGCTCCAACAGAGGAGATTAAGGAACAGTGGCCAGGATGGTGGGTTGACCTAGAAACCCAGTGGGGATGATGTGTCAAGACGGAAGGGGCGGCCGGCTGTGTCAGATGTGCCTGGCGAGTCCAGCAGGATGAGGACTGAGATGCATGCGATTCGGCAGCTGCAGTGAGGGGTGGGGGAGGTGCGACATCATGGCAACTTTGACAGGAACAGCTTTTGTGGAGGACAAAAGCCTGAATGGAGTGTGTTCAAGAGAGAAAAGCCGGGGAAGAAGCAAAAACACCGAGTATTTTTCTTCACATCTGTAGCCTGAACGAATTTGAGGATCAATGCATTTATCACAACCTCCCTTAAAAGAATTATGGCTCTTATAGATCGCGTGATCTGTGAAGAACTAGGTCCATGATACAGCTTTTAAATGCCTTGCACAAGGTTGGTGTTTAAATAACAATTGCAGAATTTAATGAAACTTATTTTTTTTTTTAAGACTGGCACCTGAGCTAACAACTGTTGCCAATCTTTTTTTTTTCCTGCTTTATCTCCCCAAACCCCCCCGTACATAGTTGTGTATCTTAGTTGTGGGTCCTCCTAGTTGTGCGATGTGGGACGCTGCCTCAACGTGACCTGATGAGCAGTGCCATGTCCGCGCCCAGGATCCGAACCCTGGGCCGCCGCAGCGGAGCACGCGAACTTAACCACTTGGCCACGGGGCCGGCCCCTAATTAAACTTTTAAAAGATAAGGAATATTCCTGTTTAAATCTTATGAATCTGCTTGGCAACACTTTAAGCACTTCCCTGTACAACGACACTTCTGGAAGTACTGGTTGACAACAGAAATTGTGTTTTTTAAAACCAAAAAAGGTCAAATTTTCATTATATGACTTTTTTGGCAATGACTCTCTTAAATGCGTATGTTATAGCTCTGATTCAGTTGTTGGGGGAGAGAAAAATTTTCTAAAAATCTCCTCCCTGCCAGCACGTTGGTTTGTGTGAATCACGGCTCAGTGAGACCTTTCAGGCATCTAATTTCTCTTTTCTTTGGCCTGTGTAGTAAATGCTTCATTTGTTCATGAATTCTGGCCTTGTTTTAATTATGCTATGCTCTGAATGTAGTTTTATAAGGCACAAAAATAAGATTGTCGTTCTGAAAACACAGAAGATTTGTGTGTTTTCCCCAGAATGAAATGGTGGCATCTTTCTCCCAATTCACAGCTCTGTGGGTTTGTGGTTGGAATTCCAATCCAGTAAGAAGCATGAAATGAAACTGGGGGGAAAGGTTTGTGTGGGTGGGAGGGGAGGGCCAGCTGAGACGGCTGAGCTTGAGGCATAATTTACCCTAAGAATTCTGAATCAATACATTGACAGCCATTTATGCATGATGTGGTACTCCAACCGAGAAAGCCATTGATCAAGAAGTTTTATTCGTGTTACTTTCTGAGCGCTGAATTCTCTCCTTGCACTTAAAGAACAATTGATTTTACCCCCAATTACAGACTGTGAAGTCAGGGATCAGATGAGAAACCTTAACAATCAGAAGGCTGTTTTTTCTTAAAAATCTTTGCAGATATATGTATTTGAATATCCACAAGTTCACAGACTGACGGAGAAACGAATGGCTATTTCATAATTTCCCATGTTTTAGATGCATATAGCGCAGAATGGGCAGTCAACATTTTAAATTCCAATGATAAAAGTAAAGACGGAAATTTGTAGTCTAACTAAAGGAGATGCAAATTTCATTGGTGAATCTCAGGGAGCTAACTTACTTATTCTGAAAGGAAGATAAGTCACAATTTTGGGGTCTTCTTAGAGGTTACTATAACTTCAAAATATTCCCCATGGGCTTGACTATGTTAGACACCTGCCCTGGTGCCAACAGGAGTCCCCAACTTCTGAATCAAATCTCATTTTGGAACACATTCCACTCCCATCGAGGTGCTGTCCCTAGAGTCTTCAATAAAGGCTAAGTGGACCAAGCACAGCTCTAAAGCTTTCCTGCACTTTCCTTAGACTAGGAATGGATTGACTGCCTGGGGGTTTTATGGTTAAATATGTTCAAGGGTCGGTTATCAGATGCTGAACTGGTTTCCTTAATTAAGATGCAGGTTTGGATGAGTCAGGGGACACCTGTCCAAAGACGGGTAAGCGCAGTCCACCGTTCTCTTCCCATAAATGACTCAGTCTTTTTCTAACTCAGGCAGTGGTCTGGCTTTGGAAGGCCATGTAAACAAAACATGTGACTATGCAAAAAAATCACCACCTCAGAATAGCCTTAGGAGACCATGACCAATAAGGAGAACTCAACAAGGGTTTCCTTACTCAGAGTCAAGTAGTAAATAGTTTCTCAAATAGTCATGAATATTGATGACCAGTTTATAGCCCCAAGACAAGTAACTTTCCGGCTCCAGATTTACATATCTGATGGAATGTTCCCTGGGCCAGCTAAGCCAATTCTCCTTCTGTCTGGACATCCTCTCCAACACTCGGCCTCCTGCAGCAGAGCACTTGGCACCTTGCATAATAACTGTGGGGTTTTTGTACCTCTTCTCTCCCTGGACCACAGGGACTCAGTCCCGTCCACCACCGTGGCCTTGCCTCGAGTGTGCCTGGCAGTGTCACACTCAGTAAAGATTTGGTGCCTGGATGCATGTGACGACGTCCTGTGAATTCTACAGAAAACTATTTTGTTGGCTCCTGAACTGGTGCACTGAGAGAAGTGGGCATTTGAAGGGCAATTTTTTAAACTTTTGAAAGAAAATTTGAAAATCAGTTCTTGGAGTGAAAATTTACATAAACAGCAAGAATACTGATAGTAAGAGCCTAAACACATGAACCTTATTATCTTCTCCCAATTTTAACTGTCAAGAATTTTCAGCTGGTGTGTAATATTTACAACATAATTCTTGACATGACCCTGGATGCATTAAAGCCAGATTACTGTGATACTCATTTTCCTTAAGGAAAATAATATACGTACAGTGCTTAGCACAGAGCCTGGCATATCATAAGTGCTCAATAAATAACAGGAAGGGTTATTATAGCAACTTGGCAGTGCAGTTAGTTGTTATTAAGACAAATATATTGACAGCCACGATATACAACCATGTAATAAAAAACTGGGCCTACCTAATTTTTTCCTGGTTCTAACTTCAACAAGAGACGCTTTATTCCCAACTTTTGAAAAACACTGTTATTTAAAACCCCACTAACTAAGGCACAAGTGCTTCAAAATACAATGTATCAACTTTTATTTCCTTCCTCATTCAAAAAGTGCTTTTCTTGCTTCAAATATAAACAGACTCTCTCGAGGTTAAAAGCAAAATGTTCTTTTTAAGACCAAAAAGCATTGCCTTTCTTTGCTCAGGACAGAAAGTAACTGACTGATTCGGGATACATCCTTAAAAAAAAATCTAGGGGGCCCGCCCCGTGGCTGAGGGCTTAAGGGGTTAAGTTCGTGAGCTCCCCTTCAGGGGCCCAGGGTTTGCTGGTTTGGATCCTGGGCATAGACCTAGCACGCTCATCTAGCCATGCTGAGGCGGCCTCCCACATAGAAGAACCAGAATGACTTGCAACTAGAATACACATGTGCTGGGGATTTGGGGAGGAAAAAAAAAAGAGGAAGATTGGCGACAGATGTTAGCTCAGGTCCAATCTTCCTCACCAAAACAATTTTTTAAAAAAATCTGGTTTTTACAAAGTTATTACTCCAGCTTGTTGGCAAATAATTAGTACATAAAAGAGTCTGTCCAAAGCTGTAAAAGCTCTTTATTTAAACCCACACTTTAGTGCAAAAGATAATTAAAAATCAAACCAGACTGTTAAAAGTAAGAAATGAAATGCATTCCAACAAAAGCCTATAAACGTACTGTGTGTGAAACAAGCTACCGAGATCAGGCAGGGTATGAAGTCTTTTAGGAACCATTTTTATTCTGTGAATTCCTTTCCCTCCAGACTCCACTGATCATAAATGCAACCTGTCTGCCTCCGCCTTTGATAAATGGAAGGACGAATTCATCTGTATGTAACTCCCCTCCTCTTTTCTTTTACATAAAACAGATGCCACAGTGTTATTGTTCTTCAAACAGATGTTTCTGCCCACAGACATACATGGGGAGGCACTACGCTACAATGTGCTATTTGTTCTAGAGGGGTCAATGGCTTGATACCTTGTCAGGGCCCCTCGGTGACTGTCGAGAACACATGTGCAATCACTTTAGCCCACCAGTGCCCCCCTGAGCTTGCATTAAGAACAAAATGCATTGTCCTTTTGGGGACTTACGCTCTCAGCAGGGACATCATTGGACTGCCTCGATAATCCAGGAATTCCGTCCTCCTGGTCCTGGTGGTCTGCACTCTTGGTTTCCTGTTGGCTGTCAACTGGTGCCTTTTCCCGTCCCTTGTCCAGTTTGAAGAGCTTGTCAAAAAAGCTGGCGTCCTTGGGCTTGGAGGGGGCTGGTCCCCCTGCCTCAGGTGGGAGAGGCGCTGGTCCCCAGGCAGCAGAGAAGCCTTGGTCTGCGGCAGGGGTCTGCCCTGGGGCTTTATCTGGGATGTGCCCTGTTGCAGCTGCTCCCGGAAGCGCAGTGCTCTCACTCAGTCCTTTGTTCCCTAGGGCTTTATTGGAGCTGACATCGAGCGCCACTGATGCATTGGATGAATCCGTGGCTTGGTCTCCGGTACGTCCTGGTACAGGCCGAGAGAG
Organism: Equus asinus; assembly: GCF_041296235.1. NCBI lineage: Eukaryota > Metazoa > Chordata > Mammalia > Perissodactyla > Equidae > Equus > Equus asinus. The sequence goes on from NC_091804.1 coordinate 42,520,863, forward strand.
TGTCAAGAAAAAACGAGATTTAGCAGCTGGGGCCTCGGGTCTGGCCTCTTTCCCAAGATTCTTTCCATTAGCATCCGCAACAGTGCTTATCTCCATTGTCTCATGGGAAGAAGCGGCCACATTATCCTCCTCGACACTTATTCCCAAATCGACTGTAAACACAAACATAAACAGCAGTTATTCAACCCGGCGAGGAAATTCGAGGATTGATAATGGACTCTGAACGTTTTATACACAAAGGCCATAAGGCCAACTGGGGCTCCATTGTTCTGCGGCCACTCCGCAAAGCGGAGGTTAGTTATCCAGATGTCTCCTGACTCCGCTCGTCTTGGGAGAGAGGAGCAGAAGGTGAGTGAGGAGGAAAGCCAGTGAGTGGAAAGCGCACACAGGCGCTGTACGAGCCATACACACGTTGATTATCTTCTTTCATCTTCACAGGACTCCTCTGAGCAGCAAATTGTCATGATTTCACCTGGAAGGCAGTAGTGTGTTTAGGACCTTGGGGTCTGGCGCTAGAACAAAGGTTCTCAACCTGGGTTCTATTGATGTCCGGGGCCAGACCAGTGTTTGTTATGGAGGTCCATCTTGTGCATTGTAAGGTGTTTAGCAGCATCCCTGACCTCTACCCACTAGATGCCAGTCGTATCCCCAAGTTGTGATAACCAAAAATGTCACCGGACATTGCCACATGTCCTCTGGGGGCAAAAATCACTCACGTTTGAGAACCACTGAGCTAGATTGTCTATTTGAATCTGAGTTACTTCATTTTCTGTTCCTCAATTTCACGGTCAAATGAGGCAAATGGTAGAACCTACCTCTTAATTTTGTTAAGAAGATGACATAAGTTAATGTTCTTAAAGCACACAGATAGTGCTGGTATACAGTAAGCGCTCAATAAATGTCATGAATGTCAGCTATTATCACCATTCATAACTGAGAAAACTTGACAGCCAGAGAGGCTGATCCATCTTCCCATGGCTGCCCAGGAAGCTGGTAAGTTGCAGAGTCTGGTTATGGCAGAACTCTGACCCCTAAGTTTGTGTTCTGTCAATCTCATCATAAGACCTATATGAACACAGGCTGTTGGGAATGCTGGGAGATTTTAAAGTGTAATACTCAGAGACTTTCCATATTGAAGGCCAGAAAAGCAGACGTCCACCCAAGAAGGCAAATTAGACCTCAGGCCTGCATGGAGTCAGTGTGGGGTCGGCTGACCAGGGCTGTGCGTGGGGATGCAGGCTCTGCGTCCTCCAGGGAGGGCACTGTTTCCAGCATCCACCTGTTTCTGTTTTGACCTCTGTGTTGACCTGTTGAGCCACCTTGTTTTCTAGGTCCCTGTGATAAAGCTGTGCCATGTGCACGGGAAAAGATATACTACACATTTTGGAATCACAGTTAAAGATCGAGATTCTCTGCTAACAAGCTATGTGACCTTGGGCAAGTCACTAAAAATCTTTGAATTCCTCATACATAAAATGGGAATAATAGTGGCTCCCTTGCAGGGATCTTGTGATGTTTCAAGGAGAAAACTCATGCCAAGGAGCTGGCATGCTGCCTTTTCCAGATACTGTGATTATTGTTAAGGTTTCTCCCATGCTTTTGCCAACATTGCATTTTGCTTTACACATTTGAAGTCAGCCACTTCTTAATATCTGTTTGCAGGAAGATAAAGAGAAAGGAGAGAAGCAAGGTTTCTTTTGGTCTGATCATATTGCTTGTATAGTGACAAATACACACACACACACACACACACATATATCCATTAGCCATCATTTTTGCCAAACCCTAGTATCTCCCAGTGTCTAGGGTCAGGAATAAACAAAAAGGAGAGCGAGTGATCTGGATTCCTGCGCAGAATGGTGGTCTCCTCATTAAGCATTGAGGAGCAGAGTAAGAGAGAGTACAGAGGGCCAGTGACAAGCAGTAGGGGCTCCTCATAAACTTGGACTCAAGAAAATCACCCTATATGAACATTGGCTATATCTTCTAGATCTTCTTAACCCTTTTTCTGTGGTCCAGGAATTCATAATTCTGGTAAATATTATACTTAGGGAGGAAAGTGGGTGGGAGAGAGTGGGAAGAAGAAAGTGCTACATGGATGTGTCAGGGCGCCAAGTCAGCAAGTAAGGCACTTGAAGCATCAGAGTGAATATAAATGAATCGTGGGGATGGTCCATGCCAGGAGAAGAGGAAACAGTTGACAAAAAGGGAGAGACTAAGATTCAAAACAAGGAAGGGCTTTTCAAAATGCCAAGAGCGTCAACTGATCTCTTTCAGTCTTTTTCCTCTCTTCCTTACTCTCTGGCTGGGAACCAATGGAGCTAGTGGTGAGTAAGAATGTTATAGCCAGAGAAAAAGTCTCTGAAAAACATCTTCCCATGGACAGACTTTTTAAAAAGTGCCAATATATTGCTTTGATAAAGGATAAATTCCTTATACCCAGGTATCTAGACTAGACTTCAATGCTTTTACAGATTACAGCAGATGCAAACCACAGCTCTTGATATCAGAGAATGGCTCAAGTGTTTTTGATAACTTGTAAGAACTAGGAACTTTGAGTGGGACATTCCATGAACGTGAAGCTCTGTTCCTCAAACTTGGGTGAGTGCGTACCCAAATCCATCACCTGGGGCTTGCATTTCCCTTGCTAAAATACTCATCTCCTAAGTTGGCACATGACCTAAGCTAGGCTAATAAAAATAAATCCTGTGACTTTTGCTGAACTTATTAGAACAGAGTTGTACACTTTGTGCTGGTGGGGGGCGGCAAAACATTAAGGCCTATATCTGAAGCTGGTGGCCTTGTCCATCATATGCAGAGGTGCTTGCTTGAGAACCAACAAGATGAAAGCAGAGCCAAGAGATCCAGGGAGCAGATGCCCAATGATGGCATTTGGACAACTGGATCCAGCTGGGCCTGAACTGGACTTTACCATTAAATGGCCAACAATTTTTTTCACTTACACTAGTTTAAATTAAGTGCATGCTCAGTGACTTGAAGAGAATTTCAGAGGATTGGACAGCAACTATTTCACTTGTCAATTAGTAGCAATCAATCCTCTCCTTGGGAAATTGTCTTCAGACTCTTCAAATCTGTCTAGGAGGCATTGAGTATCGCAGGAAGGAGGGTAAAGAGAATGAAATGAGAGGAAGTGAATTCTAAGGAGCCGGATAGAAATAAAAAACATCCACCAACATTTTGTCTTCTCAGTAAAAGTGAAGGAAAAAAAATCCAGTCGGGGAAAAACATTATAGTCATTTGAGGCCATAGATAAACATTAAAAACAAAATATATTCTAAAACATTAAACACACACAAATCGAATCCCTCTGAGTGAACAGGAAGAAAACCCTTTGGAGTTATAGGTTTTATATTCTCGCAAAGATGGGGATTGCTTCTGTGCCTTTCCCACATTATTATGGAAAGAATGAAAAGTTCCTTCTACATGACCGGAACTAAGCTTTCAGTTCCTGTGAAAAATCTTAGGAGCCCATCCTGAACCTGGTTCCAATAAAGTCTTCTCATAAAGCAGACAAACAGATGACATACCAAAGAGATTTTACTTTCTGTGAAAAAAAAACGTGCAAGAGTTTAAGGAAGATCAAAAGAAATCAAGTAAGAAGGCAAGTGGCAGCTCCCAAATATTTAGAAGAGTTGAAAATTTTGATCTCTTTAGTGCAGAAAAGACATTTTGTATTGTGTGTGTGGTTTTTTTAAAGAAAGTCCTTTTATCTAGACATGTGATTGAGAACTTATTTCCAGTGGTATCTTAGTGCAACTGTTAAGAGCTTAGGTTGTGAATCCGAGGGATCTGGGTTTAACGCGAAAATATTAAATATGTGAACTGAGCAAGTTACTTTATATCTCTATGCCTCAATTTTCATCTAAAATGGGCAAGAAAATAACAAGCCTTCTTCAAACAGTGATTGTGAGGATTAAACGAAATACTTCCTGTAGGGTGCTTAACATAGGCTGGTGTGTGGTGGATATTCAATAAAGGCTAGTTGTTTTTGTTATATTTATATATTATTAACACAGTTACTATTTTATATTCCTAAATATAAGTCATAAGGAAAGGAATTATTCCAATGGTTTAACCTACAAACTTGAGTCCTCTGGAAAGACTTTTAAAAATTGTAATGATATGAATCAATTTATCTTCAGAAACCTACAAATTTGGGCCAGAGAAGTTTCAGGAATGCTTTTCATTTTCCAAGCACCAAATATTCTTCATCAAAACAAGCTGCTTCGTCAGAGTTCTATTATGTATTTAAAAAACATATGCACACACACATAAAGTTTGTATTACAATATTCGGAACTTCTGAGGAAGGATTATCTTTTGGTTTTTTTTCAAGTGTCAGAGCTAAAATTTTCACTTGGTGTAGCCATAAACACAACAGATCACATTCATTGAATGTTTCCCGCGTGCCGGGCATTATGATAAATGCTGTAGGTAACAAGAAGCATTTTATTTATATATTCCAAATCTGCAAGTCAGGTACTATCATCACTATTTCTCCATTTTACAGCTGGGGAAACTGAGGCTCTGAGAAGGAAGGTCACTTTTGTAACGCCATCCTGCTCGTAAGTGGTGGAGTCAGGATTTGAACCCACGTTTGCCAGATTCCAAAGCTCAAACTCTTGACAACATGTTGTAGAAGAAGCCAGAATAGAAAAGAGGGTGGGAGGGAAGATGAAAGAATCAGACAAAGTTTAGTTGATAGAATTAGTGGATTTTCAAGAAAAGACTATGCACAAGAGAAAAATCCTGTGTTTTCTCACATTTGGGAAACATCGGTATGCGATTTAAAAAAAAATAAATAAAAATTAGGTCATGTCATTCATCTGCCTAAAACTGTAAAAAGAGGGCCTCACCACAATGCAAATCAAGTCCAAGCTCTACCCCGGGCCACACCCACTAGAACCTCTGCTCCTACCGTGTTCTTCCTCTCACCACACCAGCCTGTTCCCACCTGAAGCCCTTGGCGCCAGGTTTTCTTTCCACCTGGGAATGCTTCCAGTAAGCCCTCCCATGGCTACCTCGTTATCATTCAGGCCTCAGGTCCGGCCATCCTGGACCACTCTCTCTGAAGTAACCCCTCCCACTCGCCCCATTCACTCTTTGGGTTGTGCACAACCTTCCTTGTCTATGACACGATCTCATTCATTCATTATTTACTTGTTTCTTCCTTGCTAGAATGGAAACCCCAAGCGGACAGAGACTCGGTCGTTTTGATTACAGCTGCATGCCCAGGGCCTCTAGCAGTACTGGGCATGTAAAAGGATGAAGTCAGGGTGACTCAGTGAGCACCGAGCAAGGAGCAGAGCAAGCACTCAGCGAACAGGATGGCAACAGCAGCAAGAGTAGCTGCCCTTGTGATAACGGTGGTGGCGGAGACAGAGTTCTTTTCTTCTAAGAATTCATCATCCAGATCCTCCTAGTTCTTCAGGTTAGAGAGGGAAGCAGAAACTGTCATCATAATTTTATTCACAACGAAGTATCCACATATGAAAGTTACTCCCCACTCAAACATCCCTTCCTATGCAACACTGTCGTGTGTGTCAAGATCCTGAGCAGTCAGGATAAGGGATAAATCAGGAAATATAATGCACACTTACTGCGAAGGGAAATTGCAAATTATGCAAAAGATGCAGGCGTTTGCTGAGTCATGCAAAGGAACTGCTCCATCACACAGCTGTTGTTGGATGAGGATCGAGCAGAGTTAAAACAATTCACCAAAGAAGAAGATAAAATAGAAGAGAAAGTGGATGACGACAAACCTAGTTCTTCAAAAGAGAATTATATTTGAATATCAAAGGATAACGATGGGCCCTTGGGAAAACTGATGAAGACCTCAAAAACATGCAAAAATGACCCTTTTGTGGTCATGCTGCAGGAGTCAAATGACACTTCAAACAGCTGTGGCTGTCTGTGTTGTGCAAATGCATTTGTTGTCTTAAAGGTCTTGAAATAAGGATTCATGTGGCAGATACTTAGGGCTTGAAGGAAGATGTTAGATTTGAAAATTTCATGGAGTGATCAGATTTCATGCTTTCCATCTCAATAGTAAAAAGTCAGGATGTCTCTCCCAAGAAACTAGCATAAATAAAAGAAAGGAATGGGTTTGGGGACATGAGGGAAGAATTCTCGACCATCAGCTTGATACAGTGTGTCTGAACACTTAGTGATGGAAATGCTGGGTTTGAATATTATGTTCCAATGTAGGCAAAAGGTGACTGCTCACCCCACGCTCTCGAGAAAGCATCCTCTGACGTCAACAGTAATTGCCAGTCACTGGGGGCAAGACTGTGCTGGTGATATTCATGATTTCCACTCTCCTCTTTACTCACGCTCTCCCTACCATTCATATGCCTACAAAAGTCTGGAACATACAAAGATAATTCAAATGCAAAACCAGCCTTTGCTCCAACACGAACAAATATTGTCACTCAAAGCACATTAGATGTTTGATTTTGCAGTTTTTTTCCGTCAATTTGATAATAATACACATTTAACACGTTTACTACCCAAAACAATTAAGCTCTAAACCCTTTTCTTCCCCTGTCTCCATTATCGCCCCTCAATGCAATATGACTAATATGTGCAACCCAGCATGGCTTTTTAGACTGGGTCCACGTTCATACCTATACAGACAAGCATTCCAGATGCGTGTACAGAGGTTGTATTCGTCCTTGTTGGTTTTTATAAAAATTGGACCATATTAGATATAGTTTTTGATTGATTTTATATATCACTGTTATGGATTGAATGTTTGTGTCCCCCTAAATTCATCCGTTGAAATCCTAACCCCCAGTGTGATGGTGTTAGGAGGTGGGGCCTTTGGCAGGTGATTAGGTCGTGAGGGCAGAGCCCCCGTGAATGGGATTAGTGCCCTCATAAAAGGTGCCCAGAGAGCTCTCTTCCCCCTTCTACCACATGAGGACACAGTGAAAAGCTGGCCATCTATGAACCAGGACGAGGGACCTTATCAGACAACGAATCTGCCCGCACCTTGATCTTGGACGTCTCAGTCTCCAGAACTGTAAGAAGCAAATGGTTGTTGTTTAAGCCCCCAGTCTATGGTATTTTCGCTAGAGCAGCCTGAATGGACTCAAGCAACCACAGTTACCCCTCCCGGTCAATATATCCAAATCTCTTATCTTTCTTAATAGCTGCCTAGTATTCCTCAGTGTGGATATACCAAAAGATGTTTAAGCTATCGCCTGATCAGTGAACATTCTGAGAGTTTCCAAATTGTCTTTTTCCATCTGCACTATAAACAATGCTAAATCCTAAACGAGGGCTTTATTTCTGTAGATTACGGGCACAGGTGTAGAATTGTTGCACCCAAATCAATGTGCATTTAATTTTGAAAAACAGACACTGCCAGATTACTTTCCCAAAAAAGGCTCTAGAAATTCACATCTCCCGCAGCGATGTGATAGTCTCTCTCCCACCCCCAAGGGTGCAGGGACGGGAAGCAGCAGGAGCATTGATCAGATATGCAATGTTAAGCACCTGTTAAATGGGAAGAAAACTTACCAGGGAAGGTCATATGTCATTCTACTAGGGCCCTCAGCTGTTAGGGCAGCAAGAGTAAGTTTTGGAGAGGGTGGGTGGGGGTGGGTCGAATTCATGCCACATAAAATTGCTAAAGAGTGACAATTATTAGCTTGGGACTCTGGCGCACTCATAGTAGTTAGTCAGAAAGCAGTATGAGACAGGGGCTCAGGGGACAGTTCACACTTTAAAAGGGTGAATTTTATGGTACATGAATTATATCTCAATTGTGAAAACAGAGACATTCTATTAAAAAACAAAACATCAACACAGTGAGAGGTCGGGTGGGGAGAATGAACACCAAACATGTGCAAACGGTTCACAGAAAGAAGTACAGTGGTCCCCCCTTATCTGTGGGGGTACGGTCCAAGACTCCCAGGGGATGCCTTGAACTGTGGACAGTGCCAAACCCGATATATGCTGGTTTTTTTCCTATATATACCTATGATAAGTTTAATTTATAAATTAGGCACAGTAAGAGATTAACGACAATAACTAATAATAAAATAGAACAATTATAACAATACACTGTAGTAAATGTTACCTTAGATCTTAGCAACCTCAGCATATGATTATTTTCTTTCCTTACCAGGTAAAGAACTTTCACCTCTTCACTTAAAGGAAGCACTTTACAGTTTCTTTTTGGCATATCCAAATTGCCAGCATCACTATTCTTGTGTTTTAAGGCCATTACGAAGTACAATAAGGGTGACTTGAACACAAGCACTCGATCCCACAACAGCCCATCTGATGACCCAGATGGCTACTAAGTGACTAATGGGCAGGTAATGTATACAGTGTGGGTGCACTGGACAAATGGATGATTCACGGCCCAGGAGCGACTGAGCGGGACAGCTCGAGATTTCATCACGCTACTCAGAGTGGGGGGCAATTTAAAACTTGTGAGGGGCCGGCCGGCGGCCAAGTGGTTAAGTTTGCATGTTTTGCTTCCACGGCCTGGGGTTCACAGGTTTGGATCCTGGGCGCGGACCTAGCACCGCTCATCAGGCCAAGCTAAGGCGGCGTCCCACATAGAAGAACTAGAATGACCTAAAACTAGGATATACAACTATGTGCTGGGCTTCGGGGAGAAAAAAAAAGGGGAAGATTGGCAACAGATGTTGGCTCAGGGCCGATCTTCCTCACCAAAAAAAAAAAAAAAAAGCATAAAATGGTTAAAAGGGTAGATTAAAAAAAACGAACTTGTGAATTGTTTATTTCTGGAATTTTTCATTTAATGTTTTCAGACCTCAGCTGACTGGTAACTGAAACCGCCAATAAGGGGTGACTACTGTACAGCAGGCTTTTAAGCATATGAAAGGATGTTCAACATTATGAGTGGTAAAACGCAAGCAAAATAAAATTACAATGAGACAGCTTTCCACCTATCAAACTGGCAAAAGGGTCGACATTCAATAACCTGCTGGGGGGCAAGAGGATGAAACAGAAGAGCCACATATGTTGCTGGTGAGTGCAATTTGGCAGTTTCTTTGGAGGATAATTCAGTAATATATGTCAAAATTTAAAAATTCGCAAACTCTGTAAGCTCTAAATTCTACTTCCAGAATGTTACCCTATGAATTTAATTATACGGAGGCAAAAAGATACACGTAACAGATACACCCTGTTTGCTGGACTACTGTTATAAAACTAGAAACAGCCTAACCACTTACCCACAGGGGCCTGGTAAAGAAATTACCACACGTCCATACAATGGAAGACTCCCCAGGCATGCGCATTCCCCAAGACTCGTAGTAAGTGAGAAAAAGCCCAGTCCAACTGTATGTACAGCATGTTCCCGTTTGTTTTTAAAAAATGGTGTTGAGAGGCTGAGCAGAGGACTTAGCTGTTTACCTCGTGGGATACCTCTGGCCGCAAGAAGGTGTAGCGTTCTTGCCTCTAAGGAAGGAAATTTGGGTAAGGAGGCGAGAAGCAGTGAGAGTCAGGGAGGGACACTGTCCCCGCCCGACCTCACCATGTATACCATAGTGAGTGTTTAGTATGGATATGTACTAAGCCCCGCCCCAACCCATATCACCTAAAAATGCACAAATAATGAAAAAAAAATAAAGGGAAAGAAGAAGTCTAGAAATGAGAGGTGGAACATGAGGCTACTGAAGGAGCATTTGACCCATTTCCCGTGTTACCTGGGGCTGGCCCAGCTGCGGTGGCAGGCTGTGTAACTAATGAGCTCGAAGCTCTGACTGGAGGGGTTTGTCATGCAGAGTGCGTCCTGCATCCTGCGGTGAGTGGCATGACCTTGGGAGTATCCGCATATTCCAAAGTCTGACCTCCTGTTCAGCAAACTCAGAAACTCCAACTTTTTAGGTCACCTGGAGTCGACGCACTGCTCACAGGTCATTTGAAAAAGTACTCATCAATTGACCACACAGGCAGCCTATTGGTTTAAGATGAGGCAATAGGGCTTCAAAGGGGACTAGCCACTGGCAGCCTCCCACCCACGAGGTCCCTGCCTGTGGGAAACATACATGGGGGCACATTATCAAGGGCAGGATGCCTGCTGAGCCCAGAAGCCAAGAAACACACTTAAGAGTTGCCTCTAGGATTTAAATGTTTCATTGTTTCAAGCTGTGATAACCTGATGGCAATGATGACGATTAAAAAAAGCTATCTTTGTTGAGGGATGTGAAGTAGGGAGCAAAATTTACAATATCAGAGGTTGGCAACTATGAGATCTGCTGATGCGGCCAGCAAGGCGTGTGGCCAGCAAGGTGTTTGGATGTTTTCGAATTGGGAAATTTCGTTTGAAAGTCCTAACATTGGGCTTTCACTGAAATGTCTTATGATTGGCTGAGCGATTCCCACAGAGCAGCCACACCTGGAGCTGAGCCGAGCCTTCTGGACGGGAGCGTTTCCAGTTCTCTGCTTCCTCTCTGTCCACCAGAGCCTCCTGCCGGTTCCGCAGTGGTCCTCACGCCTGAGGGAGTGTCAGAGTCTCCTGGAGGGCTTGTGAGAACAGGGGCTTGTGAGAACAGACGGCAGGGCCCCTCGGCCAGCGTTTCTGATTCTGGCCCAAGCTGGGGCCCCAGAATCTGCATGTCTATCCAGTTCCCGTGATGGGATGCGGAGGGTCTGGGGACCACTCTGAGAATCACTGTCCACAGCTTTTGTACCTACAAATGGAGCCAGACTGTGCTTATATTTTCCAGCACTCATTCCCAGAAATATTTGGCCTCCGAGGTATGCTTTGCGCATATCAGATCTCACCCACCAATATGCTGCTTTCATTATTAAACTTCCAGAAATTTGGTGGCACCTCACCATTTCGTGGGTCTCACTGATTTATTATTTTTATTTTTGTGAAATGAAAGGTGTTGGCAAATTCTTCCTGGTTTGGTAAAAGGATGTGAAAAGTAGGCGTTAAAAAACTGTCGACTCTAGGACAAGAACTGTGGGGGTCAGCGTTTACTCCATTTCAAGATCTGGTTAAAATACCCCCTGCTGGGGCCGGCCCTGTGGCCCGGTGGTTAAGTTCGAGCGCTCTGCTTCTGGCCGAGGGTTTCGCCAGTTCGGGTCCTGGGCGCAGACATGGCACCAGTCATCAAGCCATGTTGAGGCAGCGTCCCACATGCCACAACTAGAAGGACCCACAACTAAAAATATACAACTGTGTACTGGGGGGATTTGGGGAGAAAAAGCAAAAAAAAAAAAAAATGCCCCCTGGGGAACAGAAACAAGACAACATGCAGTTGTCACCCGTCAATACTGTTTCTCTTTTCACTGTTTTTTACGTTTTCTCTTGATCTCTCCCTGGCTCTCTTGGTCTACCCTTCGAGAGAGGGACAGCTAATATCGCTCGTGCTCCTGAAACCAGGTCGCTGTTCCTATCTTTAGACTGCCTTCTTAGTCCAGAGAGGCAAAGGGCAGTTCGTGTGTTACTCAGCAGCAGCTGCGTGGAAGTGAAGGAAACGAGCCTGCAGGAACCCTGGAACAAAATGTCGTGCCCGGAGCATCAGCCGCAGTAGGGACAAAAAAGGCCTCAAAGAGTTTAAAACAGAAATGCCGATGTTTTACTTTTGAAAAATGTAAATAAGGAATTTCCTATTTGAGTGTATTCCAAATGGGTTTCAACCTTGGCTGAAGGTATATACACATTAGGTGCTATAAAAATACTTATGCCCCGGGAAACTTGAAAATGACTTACACCCCGGGGCCCTGCCCTCCCGAGCTTCTGATTTCACTCTTTCTGGGGGTGGGGGAGGGGTGGTATCCAGATTTTAAAAATTCCCCAGGTGATTCTAATGTGCGTTCAAATTGGGAACCACTATCTTGAGGAGTCGACATAATTATAAAGGCCATCATTTATTGTTTCAGGCACCAAGCAAAGGGATTTGCAAGCATTATCTTAGTTTCTCTTCATAACACCACAAGGTCAAGAAATCAAGTCCAGGCAGCTGCTAAGAGGTGGAGCGAAGCCTCAAACTCAGTTTGTCCAAGGCTCTTGCTCTAGCCACTGCCTTATATACTTCCCTCCTCAAGGAAGGATCTAAACTGCAAAGCATAAAAAATACCTATAAGAATGTTTATTGGGGTGGGCCCGGTGGTGCAGCGGTTAAGTGTGCACATTCCGCTTTGGTGGCCTGGGGTTCGCCGTTTGGGATCCCGGGTATGGACATGGCACCGCTTGGAAGCCATGCTGTGGCAGGCGTCCCACATAGAAAGTAGAGGAAGATGGGCACGGATGTTAGCTCAGGGCCAGTCTTTCTCAGCAAACAGAGGAGGATTGGTGGCAGATGTTAGCTCAGGGCTAATCTTCCTCAAAAAAAAAAAATGTTTATTGCAACATTGTTTAGATTGGAGAAAAACAGAGGAAAAAAAAAGAGAGTGCAGACATCAGGGTAGTGGCTGAATGAGTTATAGTACATCCACACCTTAAAATATTTTGTAGTTGTCACAAAACAATAAATTAAAGTTGTGCCAGGCGACCTGCAGGGATCTGTCTGTGTTACTACGGCTCAGGGATTTGTCCTCAGCTGGGCTGGCTGGAACATCTGGGGACTAGCCGGCCATTTCTCTCTTGCCACGTGGCTTCTTCATATGACCAGCTTGGGCTCCCTCCCAGCATGGCAGTCCCAGAGTGGCTGGATTCTGACATGGCGGCTAGCTTCCCCCAGAGCTGGTGCTGCCAGAGGCCAAGGCAGAGGCTGCAGGGCTTAAGGCTTAGCCTTGGAACGTATGTGTCATTCTTTCCCCTGCGTGTTATTGGTTATACAGGGCCAGCCCAGAATCCAAGGAGTGGACTCCGAGGCGGTGCGAGTGAATACCGGGACGCATGGATTATTGGGGTGGGGGCGGGGTGCGTGTCTGGAGACTGTCTACCGAACAGGGTAGCAGAGAAGATAACTGTATCCGACAGAAATTCTCCACTAGATTTTTGGTGAGAAAAAGCACCAAGAGGTGGCGAAGGATTAGATTGCCCAGGAACTCTTGCATATTTCCAAGGAGGGCAGAGGAACAAGGCGCTGTGGGGCCCTCCCGGAGAGCCGGTTTTCAGAATTCTCTGAAACTCCTTTACTTAGAGAGGCGTGCCGCGCAATGCAATGTAGGGGAGGGAGGGGGGAGCGCCTGCGTGGATAGCGAGTCTCGCAGCATTTCAGGACGGAGAGTTGAGAATAAGGAGCTTATTGAGTGAGATATGTACAGTAAGATGATGAAAGGAGAGAGAAGAGTGTTTAGGAAATGAGCTGGATCCCGTTAACGTCTTTTGAAAGGTCTGAGTAAAGACATTGCTACTGTTGGTTTCTCAGTCATAATTCTTTGAAATCAACTCTGGCAGGCATGGCTGATTGCCTGTTCAACAGCCAATCCACTCCTACCCCATTTTCTTTGCTTGCTGCCCAGAGAGATGCTTGACTTCCTGTCATCCCAGGCAGCTAGTGGTGGCTGTGCGACTGAGTTCTGGCCAATGACATGTAAGAGGATCCCTACTTGGGGGCAGGGGCTTCTGGGAAGGATCTTCCTTTCTTTCCCAATAAAAGGAGAAAAAATGGTGGCAAATCTTGGCCTTTCCCTTCCTGCTTTTGGATCCCACCACTTGAGGATGCGATGTTTGGGTCTGTGGCAGCCATTTTGTGAGCAGTGGTAACATCACTGGCACAGTTATTTGGTGTCTTGATGATGCTCTTGAGCTGCTGCTCCAAACTTGGAACGGCCACCCCCAGATGTCTTGTTATACAGTCAGGTGTTGCTTAACGACGGGGACACATTCTGAGAAATGCGTTGTTAGGCAATTTCGTTGTTATGGGAACATCACAGAGTGCATGTACACAAACCTAGATAGCCTACTACACACCTAGGCTAAATGGTATTAATCTTATAGGAGCACTGTCATATATGCTGTCTGTTGTTGACCTAAACGTCGTTATGCCATGCATGACTATAATTAAAAGTGATATTTACTTAGGGTTGTATTACTTTCAGCTGACACATCAGGATCTAGAACTTGCTCTTAAGCCTCATTTTCTTGCTCCTCTGCTGCCCCTGGTCTGATGTGCCACCACATTGATTCATCAACCATTTCCAAGCCCTTCTTGTATCTCAGAGCCTGTGCTAAACTCTGGCATTATTGCAACAACAAAGGAAGGCAAATGCTCTATTCTCAGGGTCTTGGAGCAGGGGAAACAGATCAAAAAAGCAGGCCAACTGGGGGGAAAGAATGGATGCTGTAAGGACACGTATATTTGCTCCCTTCCCGACCGGTGATGTTGGCCCCGCATTTTCAGCATGTCAGGTAGCTGTGATCTTTGGCGCTGGTTCTCCCGTTACGCTTTGCCCAAGCATCACTACTGGCAAATGCTTCTATTCATTGTGTTATAGCATCAGCAGGAGCACTTTGCTCAAGTTAAGAATTTTCAATCCAATAAAAGGATTCCACTTATTTCTTTTTTAAAAAAGCAAATTTAGGCAATTCTTCTTTTTTAGGAACAATTGACTAGGAACAAAAAGAGAAGATATTAATTCCTTAGAAAATTCTTATCCAGGTGAAACAGAGACAGTCTTCTGTTCCTGAAAAACGATGTGTTCTGGCAGATAAATCATGCCTTGGTCTCTGCCATCCATTAGCAGCGAGGACTGAACAATCTTTTTTAAAGAGGGAACTAATGTGATAAATTTGATAGGAATCAAAGAAGGAGAAAAGTGAGGCATTTTTATTTCCCCAAAGATCTGTGAGGTTTTGGGCATAAATACACAGGGGGGACAATCTGATCAGGTGATAAGACAGGGAAAGCCAGTGGTAAGTGACACACAGGCCAGTAGTCTCTGCTTGTGGTTTCCCCATCTCCTGCATTTTGTCACACTCAGCCTGTGCCAGCCACTGTTCTTAGAGCTCCTCTACAGAGTGGACATTATTATTGCTCCCGCTTTACAGATGAGTCTCCGAGAGTGTAAATTCCTCGCCAAGGTTACACAGCTAGTGAGGGGCGGAGCTGGGACCTCGCCCAGGTCCGTCAGCCTCTGGATCCTGAGTGTGCTCATGTGAGTTTCCTACTGCTGCTGTGCCAAATCGCCACAATTTTTGTGCCTTAAAACAACACAAATATATTATCTTACAGTTTCAAAAGTCAGAAGCCAAAATTGGTCAACTCCTGGAAGCTCTAGGCGAGAATCTGCCTCCTTGCTTTCTACAGCTTCTGGAGGCCACTGCATTCCTTGGCCCCTTCCTCCATCTTCAAGGCCAGCAGGGTGGCAGGTTTCAGTCCCTCGGTGACCTCTGCTCCCATTGTCACAGCTCTTTCTCTGCCTCGGACCCTCCTGCCTCCCTCTTATAAGGATCCTCTGATTACATTGGCTTGCCTGGATAATCCCGGATAATCTCCCATGTCAAGGTCCCTAATTTGATCACATCTACAAAGCTGGCTTTTGCCATGTAAGGGACATATTCACAGGTTCTGGAGAGTAGGGTGTGGACATCTGCGATGGGGCATTATTCTGTGTCCCGCAGCCTCTTGGATATTCTACTCTGCAGCCTAACTAATAAGTAAACGACATTTCTTCGGGCATGCATTCTCAACAGGGGCAATACTGCACCCCAGGGGCGAAAGTTGGTTCTGGGAAGAGGATGAAAAAAAACATTCTTTTTATGTATAGAGCACAGATAAACATATAGCACATAAAAAGATATTCAGCATATCTGTGACATTATAATTTCATAGGGAGTGATTAGAAAAATTGTGGCTCTTGCAGGGAGCAAGGATTTAAAAAATAGATTGAGAAACACTGTTCTAGGGCATTTGAAAGCTTTTTCAGAAATTTCCTTTCCAGAATCTGTAGAGTCAACTTTTACCCTCGCTTCGAACTTTTGGTTAAAATGGGGAGGAGAGCGCTCTCATGGCTCCACACACAGACGGGAAAGCAGAGGTTTGGAGAACATTGAGAACACGCAGAGGGAAAGCGACTGTTGCCCATTTCTACTGCAGAGAGAAAACCACAGGGGCCGGGGAAGGGAACCGTGTTGGCTTCCCAGCTCCCTGAGATACATTCTCTGAATGAGGGCATCAGGGCTCCTCTGGGTCCGCACCTCCTCCTCCTTTTTAAAGAGACTTCTACACCACCTCCATGCCGAGCAGGAAGCCGCCGCTCGTGAAATAGATTTCCCGTCTAGAAACACAGCAGACACAGCTCCCGAGCACGTCCTGTACCTGGCACTGGGCTTAGCTCTGAATCTTAGCCTTTCCTTTTGGAAGCCACCTGGGAGGTGAGCCATCAACCCCACAGCTCACCTCCCTTTCTTTGCTCCAGGAGTCCTCATCTGCACCACCGCCCCCCACCCCCCACCCGGCCCCCTCATCTTAGCTCCTAGTGAGAAAGCAGCTCAGGGTCTCCCTCAAGAACAAATGAAACTTTTTAACTGTGTTTTTGTTGTCAAAGAAGAAAATGTTAATTAAATCATTGCAGCCTTATCTACGTTCTCACAGAGCTTGGTTATATGCTAATACTTGCCACATATCTCCTCAGGGCTCTTTTGTAAAAAAATAAACTAGAAAACAATCCTCTTCTCAGGTGGTTAAACGCCTCTTCAGGTATTTCCTTCCCAGAATCTCCAGGCTTAGCTCTGACATTCTCCTTTACTTTTGGGTAAAAAAGGTGAGCAGCGGCCATCATAATCCTATCTTACACGTTGGAACAGTGAAGGTTGAATATTAATAGGGGTGTGACATCTCCTCTGCTAACATCCTACTAAATGGAAGAGCGCGGTCTCTTTCTAGGATGCTGGAGGTGGGCGTGTGGCACGAAATGTTCTGTGCCTTGTAACTGCCCGGTCTCTGAGCCACTGGGGATTTAGTTTCTCCTTCACAGTTCGCCAGTCTGTGTGTGAGCAAAATGCATAGGAGATCCCGGCATTCACCAGGATGTGCTAAGCCGTCAAGATGTGGTTCACCTCAAAAATTGTCTGATTGAAGGAGAGGCAAGAAATTCACACATCCTGTGTATGGGTGGGATGTCGAGGTGTCAGGTGACTGTCTCCTGAGGTCTCCCGCTCCTGGGCTGTGTACAGTATGACAACGAGCTAAGAGATGCCATCTCTTCACAAAATACCTTCCCATCGCCTCACTTTCCTGCCCTCTCCAGTTCAGACGAAAGACTGGAATTGGGTGAGCAAAGCACATCCTTCTAAAATACAAGTGATCTCTTTTTTTTTAATACAAAAGATCCTTTATTGAGTTTAATTGTTTTTTGTCTTCAGTTGATCTGAGTTGCTTTCACACTGCTGATTTTTTAAAGACTTCATTGCCCCTTGATAGTGTTTTAAAATCAGATTTATCTGATTGAGGTATGGTTTACGTACAATAAAATGCACCAACTACTATAGCACAATTTGATGGGTTTTGACAAATGTATACAGTCATGCAACCACATTCTGGAGTCAAGATATAAAGCCTCTCCGTCATCCCTCAAAATTCTCTCGTGTCCCTTTTCGTGTCCCTGTCCACCAACCCCCAGCCCTGACAACCACTGATCTGCTTTCTGTCACTATATTTTTGCCTTTTCTAGAATTTCATATAAATAGAATCATACAGTCTGTTGAATTTTGTGTCTGGCTTCCTTTTCTTAGCCTAGTCGTTCTGAGATCCCTCCACGGCACTGCATTTGACAGTAGTCCATTCCTCCTTCTTGTGGAGGAGCGCCCATCGTGGGGGTATGCCCCAGCTGGGTTACTATTCTACTGATGGACGTTTTGCTTTATTAAGGATATTTCCCCAGCTATTTCGGAATTCAAATCAAACATCTATTGGAACAAGAAAGGGAGGAATTGAAGATATTAATGTAAACAATTTTGTTTTGGCAGAGCAAACACATGAGCTTCTAACCCAAAGTTGCAAGAAAATGTGTTGCCCTCGGTGGCATTCGGGGTAAATCACGTTGCATGTGGCTTCGACATCATTAGCGGCTGACTCCAAAATAAGACTTTCAACGGCATCTGAGATGGGGAAATTAATCTAGAAATATAATATGGTAATAAAAATGAGATATTTTGATTTTCTAAGATATTGGTTTTGTTTTGTTTTGTTTTGTTTTTTCTCCTCCCCAAAGCCCCCGGTACATAGTTGAATATTCTAGTTGTGCCTCTGGTTGTGCTGTGTGGGACACCGCCTCAGCATGACCTGATGAGCGGTGCCATGTCTTCACCCAGGATCCGAACCAGTGAAACCCTGGGCCGCCAAAGCAGAGCGCGCACGCAAACTTAACCACTTGGCCACGGGGCCGAACCCAAAGATATTGTTATTTAAGAAGAATTATAATGCCAAGCTTCTGAGAGAAGTCCCTGAGCCAAAATCCCCTTGTCTCTTGTTCTTACTAAGAAAAAACACTGTATGAGATATATCTTTTTCTGCTTTATTTCCCCAAAATCCCCCCTGATCCATAGTTGTACATCTTAGTTGCAAGTCCTTCTAGCTGTGGCATGTGGGACGCCGCCTCAACATGGCCTGACGATCGGTGCCAAGTCTGTGCCCAGGATCCGAACCAGCGAAACCGTGGGCCGCTGCAGCGGAGCGCGAGAACTTAACCAGCCGGCCACGGGGCCCGCCCCGAGATACATTTGTTTCTGAGACGAAACAGAATGTAATTTCATGGATCAGCTTAAAAGAAGTGTTTTGCCTGATCGATATCTCCCACATTGTGTCTGGAAGACTCATAAATCAAAGATTCAAAAAGTATAAGGGATGTAGAAAAGAAAAGTTTTAACAGCTGATTTTAAATTTGCAGAAGTTATGCTAGGCCGAGATAATACAGCCAACTTCAAACTGCAATGACAGCCTTTATGACAGTCCACATTAAACCCGACACAGAAAAAGGAACTTTCCTCATGTGTTCGCCACATGCCAGGCACTACTGTGTTTTAGGTGTATCAGTTCATCTAAGCTTCACAATGATCTTAGAAGCTTGTTAAACTCAATAATTATTATTATTCCCGTCTTACAGATGAACAGGCTCACAAACTTGCCCAAGCTCGCACAGCAGAGCCACGATGCACGTTTAGCCTCCCAGCTTCCCAGGCTGTGCGTGCAGCCTCTGGGCCGTCACTGCTTCTCAATGAGCCTTTATAGGAAACGTTCTCGAACGGCAACAAACCCCTTTAACTTTAATGGGGAAAAAAAGGGGGAGGAAGCAGACAAAAAGAAGGAAAACAGTCACCCAGAATCCCATTTATCTCTTTTTCCGGTGACTTTTCTCTGTGCTCATGCATGTATGCATACACCAACAGAGACGGAGACAGAAGTGTAGCAAAAGACACGGTCAGAAAATTCTGTCCAAAGGACAAAGAAAAAAAGTCACCCAGAATCCCACTTTTATACCCCCTTAAAACTGCATTGAAAATTATAACTTAGTGAACAAGCTGGGGAAAACAGCATGAGGATGGCAATAAGCTGCCTTCTGCATTAAATGGGATAATCACTCTGAAGTGAGTTGCATGGGGCTAAAGTCGTCAGTGAACGATAGGCAGGATTCTGACCTCAGAGGATTAACTTAACCTCTACAGATTCTCCAGTGGGCACGGAGTAAGTCGAAAGTAAGGCTGCAGGGTAGGAGAGCTCAGTGCAACCAACCCAGGACTCTGCAAAATGCCATTCTCTTTGCCCTTGTCACACGGAGGCAGCCACACAGCAATGCACTATTCCAGATTGTTGTCATGTAGTTCTGTGACCTGTTTTCCTCCTTCCAGGAAGACTGTGTATATATATATAAAAATGTTAGAGGCAGGGGGAAAGGAAGGAGGGAAAGAGGGCTGGTCGGGGGGAGGGAGGGAGGCTCTCTCAGTTCCCAGTGCTTTGTTCCTATGTAATTCTTCCATATAAAAATATGGGGATAATAATAATAAGAATAATAACAATAAAATCATGATAAAGAAAACTATTTCTGTAGAACATATTATATTCTCAGTGCCTCACAATTTTTTGAGAACAAACGTCTACAGTTTGCAAATTATAAAAACGGTATGATTCTCATTTGAAAGCCTGTGTATCTCGATGGGCAGCTTTCACCCTGTTCCGATCGAAGGGCTGCTGCTGTGAACACGGCCCACTTTGTGTACATCATAGTGGAAGTTTGACTCACAGGGTTTAAGGCAGCAAGAGACTTGTGACAGGGTCTCGTCCTGTGGCTGCCAATCCTGGCCGTGCAGCAGAATCGTCAAGAAAGCGTCTCACACTTCAGATGCCAGGCCCCCACCTTCAGGGATTCTGGATAGCAGCTGTGGGATGGGACCTGGGCATCTAAGTTTTTAATAAGCAACCTAGGTATGATATTGTGATTTATAAGAAATATATATTTGGTTTTCATTGCTGTTCCTGCAAAGAGTTCCGAAAACTTTTAAATGATAAGAGCCATGAAGATGTCTTCTGTTATTCTCAACAAGCCCCTTTGAACCACATCTGAATTTATGTTAATCAGGTGACTTTTGGAAAGCCTCTAAGGATGGGGGCCGGTTGTCAGGGGAACCAGCCTTGTGATTAGATGGTTGGACCTGTCAGCCCTACTCCCCGACCTCTGGGGAGATGAGAGGGCTGGAGATTGAGTTCAGTCACCAATGGCCAATAATTTAATCAATTACGTGTAATGAAGCCTCCATAAAAATCCTTAACGTGTAGGCTCAGATTTATTCTGGGTTGGTGAACACATGGAGGTGCTGGGAGGGTGGCCCCAGAAAGCCACAGAAGCTCTACCATTCCCAGGTCCCCACTCCGTCCCACACCTTGCCCTGTGCATCTCTTCCGTCGGCTGTTGCTGAGTTGTATGCTTTTATAATAAACCAGTAATCTAGTAAGTAGATTGTTTTCCTGAGTTCTGTGAGCCATACTAGCAAATGATTGAACCCGACTGGGGGGTTATGGGAACCTCTGATTTGCAGCCAACTAGGACAGATGTCATGGGTAACCTGGGACCCACCACTTGCAAGTGGCATCTGAAGTTGGGGGCAGTCTTGTGGGCTTGAGCGCTGAAACTGCGGGATCTGATGTTAACTCAAGGAAGACAGTGTCAGAGTGGAATCGAATTGTAGGACACCCCCCTAGTATTGCAGAAGTGCTTAGTATGGCGAAAAAACCACATATCTGGTGTCAGAAGTGGTGTGAGTAGTAGAGTGTCGAGAGGGAAAACAGGGCTTTTTCCTTACACTAGGAAATTCTAAAACCTCTGTGTTCAAGACATGAAATCGAGGTCCAGAAACTTACATGAAAATGACAGCAACCATAACCATAATGCAATAACGATAGCTAACACTTCCTATGTGCCAGGTACTAAAATATGATTTATTATAGCAGATACCTATGTTGTAAGTACCATTATTATCCCACTTTACAGACAAGGAGGCCAAGATTCAGAGAGATTAAGTAACTTGCTCAAGGTCACACAGCTGGTAGGTGGCAAAGCCAGCAGTCTGATTCCACAGGGCTTACCCGCAACCACTGGGCTAGACTGCGTCTTCCTGTATAATTTATATGTATTCTTCACATAGTAGAAGCTGGCCACTTTTGATACATTGAATTTACTGTTTTGTATTCTGGGATAAATCAAATAGATAAGTATATTGTTCTGTTTTAAAACTGCCCTCACTTAGGGAAAATTCTGTTGTTTTGTATACTTTACCGGTTTCTGAAGAATTCCTAAGTGTTGAGTAACATGTAAAAAGCTTCATGAAGGATCCTTGAATCCTCTCAGCGATTCTATGAGGTAGGTATTTTTATACCCACTTTAGAGATGAGAAACCTGAGGCTTAGAAAGTCAAATGACTTGCCCCACGTCACACAGCCACTACCCTGCAGAGTTTGTGACCCAGTTTGTGACACTGTGTTTCGGTGGCCCCAGGAAACTAATACAAGTGTTTTCCAAGTGAGCCCGTGGCTTCAACCCTTCCTTTGGTTTTCCCATCAACAGGATGGCAGTCCCTTCCTGACCCCGAGAGGAGCAGCCTGCCTGCCCGTGTGGCACTGACCTTCGTCGTAGAGTTGAACTGTGTGGGTTGACAGCATCACTGGCATCCCGTTTTGACCACACTCACTCCCAGAAGCCACCTGGAACAGAACATGTGGCATTAGGAGTCAAGTCTTTCGGGAAAAGCAGAAGACCTGGAGGCCACAAGGGTGCCTCACAAAGTTAAACTTAAAGGCTGCACTTCTAGAAACTACCCTGCTTCCGATCCTGCCTGAGAGAAGCTAAACCACCCACTCCGAGGACTGGATCTGTGCTTTGTCTCAATGAGCCCCATATGCACAGTCAGTCTGGACCCCGTCGCACAGACGGGACGCATGGCCTGATCTGGGGCGCTCGTGTAACAATGGGGAACAAGAATTTAACACACTGATTCCGAAACCCGTGAGGTTAACCTCGCTCCACTGTCCTGCGCACGCGAGCACAGTCCTCAGCCAGACCTTGTCAGCAGACGCTCACATACAGGAAGAGCGTGGTTGCTTTTGTTCTGCTCCACACCCACGCCCTCCACCTTCACTGTTGCAACCTCTTTCCAATTTTAGGCCACTGCTCTGATTTTTTTCCCTTTTCTAGTATTTATTACAGATATTAAAACAGATTATGTAGGTGTATACACGTACACATATATACACGTGGAAATATGCACACACACTCACATGGAAAGAAAAAAGTTGCAAAAGAGAAGGTATGTTATATTATCATTTTAGTAATGAAATAATCTAAATTATACCACTAATAGTTGACACTGATCAGATATTGATCTTCTGCTCAGTACGTTGCATGTCGTCTCACTCTGCTAATACGGTTAGCAGTACAATATATGTTAATAAGTGCCGAGAGAAAAACACTAAAAGACTAAATAGCAACCTCTTAAAGATGGGATCCTCCCACGGGATATGGAAGACTTGTCCTGTATAGTTTTGTTTAAAAGAAGCCTGTCTTCCTGAATTTATCATTAACCCTACTGAGAAATCACAAATCTAAACATCAAACCCATATGAGTGTTTGGCCCTGAGGTCACAGCTGGCAACACTCGGCCAACACTTGGTGTGCAAATTTGATTTATTTGGCTCACAGAGTTTAAGTATTTTAGAATCAGTTGGCAATATTTAAAAATCAGGAGATTTCATTAACACTGTTTTCCAACTTCTGGTAAAAAATAAGACTCTGGGAACATCTCGATGGTGTGCCTCTGGATGGGTCCACCCTCCTGCTTCGCTCATTTTTGTGACTGCCCGGCCCCTGGAGGCCAGAGGCTCCCAGACTTGGAATCATTTGGGAGCCTGAGCAACTAGTGACGCCTGGGCCTATACCTAGACATTGCATTTTAGTTGGTCTCAGGTGGGGCTAGGACTCAGGGGTTTTAAAAGCTTCCCAGGTAGTTCTCATATAGGATCAGGTTTGACACCCCCTATGTTTTCAGCCCTTTTCTTCAAACCCAGCCTTCTTTTCTGGGCAGGAAGTCCCTCTATGATATGATCAATGTTAGTTCATAGGTATCATCTTCCTGCCACAGGGATTTCATGTTTAACTGAGCTCCAAGTCTTAAACTGAAGTGATTTCAGAAGCACGGATGGCAGATATGAGGCTTTCTGCTACCTGGTCCTAGAAGATCCGAGGAGAAGCATCTGGGCGTCCCTGGCCCGGCCTTCCAGCGCTGTCCTCTAACAGAGGGATTCCTGAACTAGGAGTCCTCCACCTTGGCTGCACGAGCTACAGCTGAGGAGTTTTGAAAATGCAGACGCCCGCCCTCACTCCCACACACGATTCTGATTTAATTGGTCCAGGGCGCAACTCCGGCATCACAATTTTCTAAAGTTTCCCAGATGATTCTAATGTGCAGCGAATGCTCTGAGCTACTGATCTAAACCTGGATTTCTCATCCTTGGCACCATCGCCATTTTGGGCCAGATCATTCTTTATTGTGGGGGCTGTTCTGTGCACAGTAGCATGTTTAGCAGCATCCCTGGGCCTACCCGTTAGACCAGTAGCCCTACCTGAGTTATGACAACCAAAAATATCTCCAGACATCACCAAGTGTCCCCTGGTGGAGGTGGGCAAAATCACCCACAGTTGAGAACCACCAGTCCAAACCCCCCTAGGAGCAGTGACCCAACTGGCCCATAGGAATGGATCCTCTTGGAGGTCCTTAAAGACAGAGCGTCCATAGGCTCCCAGCCCTGCAATTTCTGATTCTGGAAGTCTTAGGTGGGGCCTCAGAGCTGCATTTTTAACAATCTCCTTGATGGATCCTGGAGGTTTGAACACAACTGAACAACCCATGGGAACAGCAGCGCATCGTCAGTCAGGTCTCCGCGGTGAGCACGGGGCAGGCTGTTTATTCTGCTCTTCCTGCTAGTAGCTAATGGCCCAGTGACCACCACTACACTACCTTGTAAGCGTCTGTTTCCAATTCGTTCTCTTGGTCTTCGGTTCTCTGTGGAACACTCATTTGGTTACCCATTGTCACTGCAATACAGAAAAAAAGAGAGAGAAAAATTAAAACCCCAATTAACAAAAGTCTTCCTCTTGCCTATGAAGCTCAGGTACGGAGATCTGACAAGCCACTATGGGTGTCACAAGGCCAAGTTAGACCAACTGCTTATATTTAATTTGGAGAATGAGAGGAGATTTTGGACTCATATATTCAACTGAATTAGTCAATGCAGCCCCAATTTGCAATTGCATTTCATTGCTGAGGGAATATTTGCCATCGTGAAAAGTGTATTCAGTGTAGATAACATTTTCTTCCCCCTTAGCCGGTCACAGCTGTTAGATCAAGAAGATTCTAGGATGAGGATAATTAAAACAATACTTATAATTTTTAGTATTCTCTGATCTTTAAATTAAATTAGGTCGCCTGTTAAAGCCTCTCATTGCACTGGCATTTTTTTTCATAGCACTTAGCACTATTTGTAATTATATATTTACTTGGCTATATTTTCATTCATTCATTGATTCAAAAATATATATTGAGCACCAACTCTGTGCCTTACACTGTGCCAAGCACTAGGGTTACAACTGTGAATTAAACAGAGGAGGGCCCCTGACGTCATGGAGCTGAAATGTCGGGGGGTGGGGGGGGACAGATAGTAAATGAATAGATAATAGATCCAGAAACCAGGCATTTCTGATAGTTCCAGGCAGCGTGGTATAGTGGTTATGTGCACAGAGCCTGGAGCAAGACAACCTGGGCTGGAACCCTCTACCCCTCCTTACTGTGTGTTCTTGGATGAGTTAATTAGCCTCTCTGTGCCTCACAGGACTGCTACAAGGACTCAATGAGTTAATGCTTGTAAAGTGGTTAGAACAATGTCTGGCTCATAATAAGCAATATGTAAGTGTTTGTTAAGCAAAACACATAGCGTTCAATGCTAAGAATAAAAGTAGTTTGGTAACATAGCAAGAGGAGGTCGTGGAAGAGGGCAGGAGGTGGCAGGGCTAGGTAGGATGGTTCTGGAATGAAGGAACATTGACCCAGATTTAGAGGGCAAAACAGAATATTTAACTTCTGTCTCCCTTCCCCAATAAATTGTAAGCATCCGAGGGCGGGATTTGTCAGTCTTCACCCACCGTGGTGTCTCCTGTTCTCAGCACTGCATTTGCAGGTGCGAAACGATTACTTGCTGCTTGAATGGAGGGAAGGATCATGAACAACGACCCCCCACCTGGCAGGCACTGAGCTAGGCACATGCTACATGGTCACTAAACCTCTCAAGAGCCTTGTGCTAATCGTTCTGACAACGGTTAATAATGATTTCACGTGCGCTCAGTCCCGAGCACTGTTTTCCAAGTGCGTTTCCGGTATGGTCTCGTTTAGCCCGACAGCTCCCTTATGAAATGGGTGCTGTCATCAGCTCCTTCTAGATATGAGGAAGCTGAGTCACGACGAGGTTAACTTACTTTCCAATGGGCGCTCAGTTAATGAGAGCAGAGGCAAGAGTCAAACACAGGCTGCCTGTGCTCCTAGCCACTGGAATGTTCCGCACTTTGTTCCCTCCCCTTGGAAAGGAGGGCACTGAGTCTCCCAAACTCACCCAGGACACACATCCATAAAACGGCCAAGTGAGGATCTGACCCCGAGTACAACTGGTTCCAGAAACGGCGCTCTTTCTGCCACAACTAAGACCTACTGCCTCGCTACCTACAAATTTCCTTTTCCACACAGACGATTCCAGTTTAGCCCGTCTCCACAGACCTGGCTGCTGGCAGCTTTCGGAATAAAAGCCAGGACTTTTGATTTCTGGCCAAAAGCAGCCACCACGTCGCCAAGATTCCCTGGGGCCTCTGACCCACGGTCTGAGTTTCGATGCCCTGGTAATAGACTCGATGAGTAAATTACGGAGGCCCAAAAAGGGTCACAGATCTCACCACCTGCTCTCTTGGGGGAATTTGGTAGATAATAAAATCTGGGGACTTTACATGTTTTCTAATCAAGCCGTGTAATAAAGCTGAGCAGTGCTAAAACATACAGGACACTTGTTATTTCGCAACCTTTTCTTTTTATGAAATGCATACTTACAATGGACCATCACTTCCATCTATAAATGGGACGTTACAAATATAATGTTGAATCCCCAAGACCAGTATCTGCAAACAGCTGTGGGCCAAATCCAGCTTGGGGCCTGTTTTAACAAAGCCAGGGAGCTAAGAATGGGCTTTACGTTTATAAGTGGTTGGGAAAAAATCAGAAGAATCATAAATTGTGACACACGAAAATGACATGAAATTCAAATTTTGGTGTCCATAAATAAAATTTTATTTTATTGGAAGACAGCCACACCCATTCATTTGTGTATTTTCTTCGTATGGCTGCTTTCATGCTACAAAGGCAGTGTTGAATAACTGCCACAGAGGCTGTATGGCCCACAGAGCCTCAGATATATACTTTGTGGCTCTTTTGAGAAAGTTCACCAACCCTGTCCAAGATGACTGTAGGTAATTTTTACCTATTTTGCAAATAAGGAGATTGAGGCAGCTGAGAGATTAAGTGTTGCCAGTAATAAGACTGACCAGGATTTGACCCCACTGTGTATAAAAACAACAACTCTAACAACCATAGTAACGATAAAATAGTAACAATAATAACAAATTTGGTGAGTGCTTACCATATGCTGAGACTCTGTTCTAAGAGCTTGCAGTGAACTAATTTACTGCTTGCAGCAAAGCACCAAGACGGCAGGATCATCGTGCCAATTTTACAGATGGGAAAACAGGTTCATAGGTGAAATGCCTTGACCGAGGTCACAGGCAAGAATATACACACACTGGACAATGTCTCCATCTAAATCCAGCTTTTTACAAAATTAAAAATGATTTACCAACGGTTTACAAATGGAAAGCTCCTCTTATGCAATTTAAATTCAGTCCAATTCGGGGGCTTCTTTCAATAAAAATGTTTGAGGTTATGGAAACTCTTTGGGCTGGGAGAAGGGTGACATGTGCAGGCAGGAGAGAAACTTTTTCTGATCGTTGCACATTATAAGGAGCCTTTTGGCAAATTCAGGGCCAGGTGGACTGAAAGAAGGAGATTCCACTCGTGCTCTTTTGGAGCGATGACCTAGATTCAGATCGCATTGCTTTCCACCAGCAGTTATAACTTGCGTGTCGTGAAATTGCTCCTGCCCTTCCTTCCAGTTTTGCGAAGAGCAGGATTTACATGGGACAAAAACAGAAGGTGACTGCCACCTATTGGCCAACATGAGTAGCAGCAGCAATGACTATATTCAGCCTGCGGAGCGACGTCAAAATGTCTGGGGAGGTCAAAGGCAACGCTTTTATGTTTAACAATGAAACCTTCTGTTAAAAGTTGGCAACAGAAGGGCAAGTCTTTTAGTGCCCAAAAGATAGTCCAACTAAGAAAACAATCATGCTAATCACGTCTGTCGCGTACGGAGCGCTCGCCACGTGCCAGCCCAGGGTGAGCATCCAGGTTGAGAGCGGTGCAGAACACAGCACAAGAGCGTGAGCTCGCAAGATACACGCCGGGTTTGCTCCCTGCTGGGCCACATACAGAATGAGTGACCCTGAGCCTCGGGCCTCAGTTTCCTCTTCTGGAAAATGGGAATGATAACAGCACCCACCTTAAGAGAGTGTTGTGAGCATTGGACAAATTAATATATGCAAGCTGCCCTGCAGAGTGCCTGGCACACGATGAGTACGTGCGAGTGTCAGCCATGATTAGGATCATCATCATTACCATTGTTGATATTTTCATTCCGTTTCCGCCAAAGTTGCCTGATAGTGAGAATCAACTGAGGAAACTGGCAGTACTTCCGATTCCCACGATCCTGTCAATCAAAAGTCCGGGCTGTGGCCCTGGATCTATATTTTTAGCAAATGCACAGGTGATTCTCCTCATCAGGCACATGTGGAAAATACCATGATGGTGACCATCTGTCCAGGCTGTCCCTGGAGTGAGGGGGTTCTGGAAGGAAGACTTTTATGTTAAAACCAGGAAAGTCCTGGGCAAACTAGGATGTGCTGATCACCCTATAAGCTGACTCAAGGACTCTGTGAGGCAAGGACTCTTTATCCCCATTTAACAGATGGCAAAACTGAGGCGCAAGGAGGTTCAGACGATAATTCTGTGGGTGATGTTTTCTCCAGTCTCTGACAAATGAGAGAAACAAATCAGATAAGGAATTTTTCATCCAGAAAAACACCTATTTGAGAGAGCTAGCTTTTATTTTGAGAAAACAAAATTTGAAGGTGATGTCAAAATGCCCTTTCTTTCACGAACTGATGGTGTTAGCTGTTCTGTTTTTATGCCCTTATCTGACATTAAACACAAGGTGCCAGATGGCAGGGGTTTTGTTTTCGAAATTGGACTCGTGTATGAGGTCCTAGCATTTTGAGAAGGTGGGATAAGTCTTTTCCTGGGGGTTGTTCAGACAAGACAGTCCCTTTGCTTCTCCACTTGCCGGATGTGTCCTGGAAACCAGTTCTCAAACTAGACTGCACGTGAGAATCATCTGTGGAGACTTAAATCCCTAAGCCCAGGCCCCAGCCTGACCGATTCCATCAGACTGTCGGGTATATTTTCAAATCTCTAGGTGATTTCCATGACAGCGAGGCTGAGAGCTGCTGTTTGCGATATTTCGGGGTTAGTAAGCATCCCCAGGGCCAGGGATCTTTCTGAGATGGTGCCTCCCCTGACTCAGAGACCCGGGTTCAGAATTCTCAGATGGAGGAAGGGCCTTGGCCTTCAGGGCCCACAAATCAAGCTCAGCCGGGCATCTGAAAACGTTCACAACCGTTCAGGGCCCTCCTTTGTGCGCCCTCTGTTTTGTCAGCCTGCAAATCAAGAGAAACCTCCTGGGTCTCCAGCTTTCCTTCCCCGAGAATGGGTGCACAGGGCGTGCTTGCTCCTGGACACCTCGCCTTCCACTGGGCCGTCTGGCAGTCAGCAGGAATGCCCCATGCGAGGGGGGCGAAGGGCTGTTGGAGTGGGGAGCAATCACGCTCTCCTCCTTGTCTGGGTGCCCCGACTTTCCCCACAAGCAAAGGAGCTCTGGAGGGAACCAGGCCCCCACCAATTGCATGACTGTGAGGCCCTGGGCCCTCTGAACGCATTTTTCCTGTGGAAAATGACAGTATGCATGATGACGACAGTAATAACGTGTTTGGAGTGTTTTCTGTGTGCTGTGTGCTTCTGATTTGTGCATATTGACTTTGCTTGGTCCTTGAAACAACCCTTTGGGTTAGACACCATTATTTTCTCAATTTACTGATGAGAAACTGAGGCACAGAGAGGTTGTGGCACTTACCCAAGAGTCTTCATCCATCACGGTATTGTGGGGAAGGAAGTGGGGGAGGCACATGCCTGGTATGGAGTGAGCACCCACGAGTGGTAGTGAGAAATATGGGTACATGTATATAATGTCTGAGGCTTGGTCCCAATTATTCAGGACTATAAATTTATATTTCATATTTTAGATCCTGTCATATTCCTTGATGAATCACATTATTATGTTGAAAATTTCTCTTTAGAAATATGTTCCTATTTCTGACTCATAATAACTTGAGAGCAGTGTTTCTCAAACTGGGGGCGATTTTGCCCCCCAAGGGACATTTGGAAATGTCTGGAGACATTTTTGATGTTCACGACTCAGGGTCGGGGGATGCTACTGGCATCCAGTGGGTGGAGGCCAGAGATGCTGCTAAACATCCTGCAGTGCACAGGGCGGCCCCACAACAGAGAACGATCTGGCCCCAATGTCACTAGTGTGGAGGTTGAGGGCCCCTGCTCTAGGGGCTGGACTTCATGGTTTTCTCCTCACGCTTACAGCCCAGTAACCCCTAGGGACCTACGTTTCTGAAGAGCTGGTTGGAGGATGAGTCCATGAGGGTGAAACAGCAAGCCCTCCCGCCTGGGTTCCTGTCCTGGCTCAGCACAGCTGTGTGCATAAGCCTCAGCTCCTGGTCTGCAGAGGTGAGGGACGCAGGAAGGACCATCGCAGATCCAGCCTCATCAGTGAGGATGGAAAGGGTGTGGTCCATGCCGTGTTTAGCCCAGTGGTGGAGGAAAGATCATTGCAGATCCATCCTCATCAGTGGTGGAAGAAAGATCATTGCAGATCCATCCTCGTCAGTGAGGATGGAAAGGGTGTGGTCCATGCCGTGTTTAGCCCAGCGGTGGAGGAAAGATCATTGCAGATCCATCCTCGTCAGTGAAGATGGAAAGGGTGCGGTCCATGCCACGTTTAGCCCAGTGGCTGGTGTGCAGCAGCTGAGGAATAAAGATTAGCTCTTGCTGTGAGTGGTGAATAAAACGTGCTATGCTTTTGTAATAATTATACCTCGTATTTCTACAGAGCCTGCTCTGTGCCAGGCATTGCTCTAACTGCTTTCCTCTGTTAACTCATCGCATCCTCATAAGAACCTCCTGAGGAAGGTACTTTTACTGTACCCATTTTACAGATACGGAAACAGAGCCCAGGGAGCTTCAGATGGTGCTACGGACGGAAGTGGTTCCCCTCCGAATTCACATATTGAAGCCCTCCCCCAGGTGGGACTGTATTTGGGGATACGGCCTCGAAGGAAGTAACTAAAGTTAGAGGAGGCTGTAAGGGTGGGGCCCTGATCCGATAGGATTAGTGCCCTTATAAGAGGAGACACCGAGAGCTCTCTCTTTCTCTCTCTACCATGTGGGGACAGGGTGAGAGGGCAGCGACTGTGAGTCAGCGAGAGAGCTCTCTCCGGAAACACAATTGGCCAGGACCTAGATCTGGAACCTCCCGGCCTCCAGAATCCTGAGGAAATAAAGAGCTGTTGTTGAAGGCACCCAGTCTATGGTCTTTTTGTTATGGCAGCTCGAGCTGATTAATACACATCCTCTGCTAGTGAGTGGGAGGACTCAACCCTTGGTGGCCTGCTGCCATACTTCAACTCTTAACTGTCTCCTTTCTCACCTTCTGCTGTCTCCTTGGCCATAGAAGTTATGCTATATTTTACTAAATTTTTATATGTCACGTAATACAACATAGAATAGAAAATATTTATTGTATATCTGCTTTTGCAGTAAGAAATTAAAATCATAACTAGTCAAGGAACGTGGTCTGATCTAGGGTGAGGAATGCAAATTGAAGAGTCATTGCTAATCTTTGTAGGGATTTAGCACAAGAGCTTGCAGCAGTCAAATGAGAAAATGCTAGTTCTTACTAAACTATTTATTTCTCTTATTAATGTTCTGACCCCGTCAGCTCCGGGTTCCCGTGCCGGAGTGAATCGCCCACTCTGGAAGTTCCCATCGAACCCTTCCTCTTTCATTCCAATCACTGGTGTTCCCGTCGCCTCATTTTAGTTACAGGTTAACAGTAAGCCCTCCGCCTGGGAACAGATCGGCAGCAAACACAGTTCAAGCTGTCCTGGAGAAAGAGCTTTTCTGCGGCTACCTGGCCAGCCGGCAGCTCAACGACTGTCAAATGGAAGGGGGAGGTCCTCGAAGGGTGGAATGGTGACAGAATTAGTCACTGAGTAAACAGAAACACCTTTGATCAATGCAATGGAATGTAGGCAAACTTCGGGCCCTGCTCGCCACCCAGTTGAGGGCAATGCCAACATGGCCAGGCTGGCACACCCAGCAGAACCAGCCAGCTGCCTCCCCAGCTGTGAAGGCAAGGTCAATAGGGATAAAGAGAACAGACCTGTTCTGCCAGGTCCTGCAGTCCTGCGTCTCCCGGAGTTCCCCAGCCCAGGGCTAGGAATACGGCAGATACCACAAGGGCTGCCCTGTGCAGTGGTGCAGGCTGCCTCCCGCACAAGGGGGCACATGAGGACCGAAAGCCAGCCTTCGCTGTGCTCTCCAAGCCCTGCACCCTGTGTGGACTGTGTGGGTCCAGGGAAAGCGGCACCTTCATCAAAATTGTGCTGGGTGTTATAAGAACGCTTGGTAATTGATACCTTGCTGTTGGAACACTCAGCTATGTTTGTATAAATGGTTGATGTTCCTAGAAGGCTGAGAGCTCGCTGTCTTATTCTTAGTGTTGCACTGAACATCCTTAAGCTAATAATGATAGCAGGTAACATAACTCAAGACTTACTGTGAGCCAGGTAGGGCCAGGATGAGGGTAAGGCAAGAGAAGCGCCCAGACGCCACATGCAAGGAGGCATCCCTCTCAGGGTTGGGCAGGGGCAGACTAGGCCCCTGTGAGGGAGCGACTCCCTGCATTTTGCCCCCAGGCGCCTCGCTTGCTCCTCCCCGGTCCTGGCCCTGGGGCAGGCGCTTGACTTCCATTGCTTCCGTCTTTTTCCTTACAGCAGCCCATTACACAGATAAAGAAACTGCAGCTTGGTGATGCACTCCCCACCCCCAGAATGTAACTCCCCGAGGGCAGGGGCCTTCTGTCCTGCTTGCACACAGTGAATTCTCAATTCACATCTGCTCATTAAACGGATAAAAAAGAGTGACCGGCCCCAGGTCAGAAGGCTGAGAAGAGGCGGAGCTGGGTTTGAACCCAGGTCCACCTGACATGGGTCCTCAAATCCTTCCCGGCTTCCCGGCCCAGCTCTGGGCAGCAGGAGAAGCTGCCGACACTGAGACAATCAACAAACGTTTAACACTGAGCCTGCGTGGAGTCGGGTGGTCGACCTTCCCTAGTTCTTTTCCGTCCCTTTCCCTGTGCACTTCTTGTCACGGAAACCAGCTGGGATCTGCTCTTACGGACCCCTCGCTCTCCTGAAGCACACGCCCTTTTCCTAAAAAGACAGCACTTCCCGAGTTCAGAACTCTTCAGAAAAAGAATCCTCTGTGATTTTGAACGTTGGCTTGTTCCCCTGCTCTCCCTTAAACTGAAAACTGCTTTGGGTGCCCTCCCTCTGGGCTTTTGTTTGGGGAGAAAGCACAATATATACACCCCAGGACTCGAACACGCAATCACAGCAGAGCCCGGCCCAGACGCCCAGACAAGGGTGCCGTGACTCCCGCGGGGCACAATTCAGGGAGGCGCCAGAAAACAGCCAGCAAGATGAATAATATATTTTAACACATTTTAAAAAACCAGAATTAATGCTGTTACTAATCCTATCTTTGCTTAACTTGTTATTTTGTTCATCATGGATGTATTGGCATTGCCTTTAAAATTTTTAAATATTGCCTCAAAATATAATCTATCTTGATGACTGAGCTTTTGATGTCTCTTAAATTCTGTGCCCAAGTTGCGCACCTCATTCCTGTCATTCAAGTCCCGGCCTGGATTGAATCCAGGACCACAACTTCCTACCTCCGCCCCTAGCCTCATCCTTCTGCTTGTAAAACGGCATTGATGACAAGGACAAAAATAACAGCTATTTATTAAGCGCACAGGTGTTCACACACGTTAGTCCTCTCAGGCCTCACGGACATCACTTTGGTCTCGGTGCTATTATGATGCCCATCTTACAGATGAGGAACCTGAAGCCCAGAGGGGTGAAGTCACCTGCCCTCGGGCACCCAGCCTGCCCCTGGTGGGGCTGAGACTGGCTCCAGGGCACCCACCATCTAATCATTGTGACAATTCAAGGCAGGAACTGGAGTTTCAGAGGGCAATGCAAATTTCTGCAGCCAGGATTTGAATCCAGTACCCACCTCGAAGGATCGTTTTGAATGTTAAATAAGACAATAAAGAGCCAGATTCTCAAAGGCACTTGAGGCGTCCTTCTCCCTGTCTCCTCCCCTTCCTCAGACCGTGCTCCCAGGTGCAGACGCAAAATCGGCTTTCCTGTGGGGCATTCTTGTCCTGACAGTGGTCCCCAAATCGCAGAGCATACTCCTCCATCCGCTACCTTTTCCCCAAGTTTTACACTTGAAACGACCCCTCAACGGATCGACGCAAATAGGAGCTGTTTCTGTTGCTTTGTCCCTGACACTGCACACACTGTCATTAATCCTTGTACGGCCCTTTTAAATAAGGCTAGCTCTGGGTCCACTTCACAGATGGTGGAACTGAGGCTCACACATGCCTGGGCCATGCAGTGAATCCTAGCAGAGCTGGAGTCAGACTCAACCCTCTCTGACCCCTACTTGCTATATTTCACTGCCTGCCACAAACAGCAAACCCTCACACCGTGCCTTAAGGATCGGGAAGCAGTTACCTGTTGAGCCCCTGGTGGGAGTGTCTTCAGTCCCCTGGTGTCACCTGCGGCTGCTCCTGCTGGAAGTGCCGTGTCTCCAGCTGTGCTGCCAGTCCCAGGCTGTCCACTGAGCTCAGCTCCCTGCCCTTTGCTTCCTCGTCTGGGGCCTGCTGACTGAATACACAGAGCAGGGCAAACAGAGCGTGGGTGGGGCCCTCCTCTCCCCTGACCGGCGGCAGAAGCAGGTTCTCTTCCTGGATTCAGGTGCTGTCCTCACCTCTCCAAGAAAAGCCCAGCACCCGATTCCTCTCGCGCTATCGCCTCCCTGGCACTCCAAACATCCCGCCGAGTGCCCCGCGCACCCACCGCGGCCGCCCCGGTGGACCTGGGCGCATAATTCCCTTCCGCAGTAACCATGGGTGACGGTCAGAGCAGGGAAAACATGTTCTGTAGGATTCTGCAGCTCTGTCTGCCTTTCACCTTCATTCCTTCCAGAACACCAGCTCCACCGCCATCTAACCACCTATTTGGAAAGGAATAGCATCTCACCCACTGCACGACCCCCAGTCACATAAACATCACTCCCAAGGGGCTCTGGCCACGGGATAGCAGGCAATCCAAGGGCGGCTTATTGCGCTGGAGACTGAACATGACATTGGAAAGGGCATTCTTCTTCTCTCCAGACTAGAAATTTGAGACAGGCGGCTTAGTTTATTTAATTTCAGCAAGGATATTTATTAAAGTGTCTCACAAGGACATATAAGAGCACGAATCAAAAATAGCAAAGGAAGATAGAAAAACAAGAGTGGGTACATCAATGGGACCAGGATCATCAATAAATGTGAATGTTGATCTACAGACTTGCTACGAAGGCTTCACACATGTGGCTTTGAGCTTCCTAATAGCCAATGCAAAAAGGGAAGCATGCTAAGTTATAGTAGTCAGTGTTCTTGAGAAAACATTCAGGGAAATGCAAAGTCGTAATTATTGTGGCTTTATTCATAAATATGTTTATCCAAGTTCCCATCATGACTACTTGTTGAGACCAGGCTATATACAGGCCTGAGTTTAGTGAGGTGAGGAAAAGAGACTCTGTCCCCACCCTCCCTGGGGCTCATTGTAATTGAACACGGAGTCCCACAAATAAACACAGCATCGCAGAGTGTGAGCCTCATTATGAAAGAACAGCCAAGGCAGCTAAGAGAGAGAAACAGCAAGAGCCAGAGAAGGCCCCTTTCAGGAAGCAACATTTAAGGGACAAAAATACTATTTAAATAAATACTGAATTCACAATCAGACGCATCATAATTAGGGCTGTAAACTCAGTTCCTGCTTAGTGCTGTACATTTAAATCAGAAATGTAATAAAACCCAGTTATTAAGCAGCTGTCATGCACGCACACCATGCCAACACAAGCTTAGAGGCAGCCTGGCCTGTAGGTTCAGGAGCTTGGGCCCTGGCCCTGGGTTCAGATTTCCACGCTTACAGACCAGCTGCGTGACTGGGAGCCGGCCGCTCTGCCTCCCCAAGTCTCTGCTCCCTCCCTGGCTCTGAGCACCCTTGTGTTTATTTCATGCCAACTTTTGTCTCCCTGACTCCCAGCACCCTGCAGTATGAGATGGCCATGTCCCTGCCACAGAGGAGGTTGACAAGCACTTTCTGTTTGGCCTGGCTCCCTCTTAATTATTTGTGACAATAACTGCCATGTGGATGGCATTTAACTCTTTGCAAAGCATTTTGCATCCGTCCTTCCCAGTTACGGCCACACCGTAATTAGGATTTTTGCACGCATTTTACAGAGGCAGAATAGGAGGTTTAGGGAGAAGAGCGACTTGGGCCATCAAGGAGCATCATTCAGGGAGGGAATTTAGCTGCTATTCAGGCATATTGTAGCCTGCCATCCAGTGTTAACTGAGTCAGCAGCATCCGTGGAGGCAGGGCCGGCTACGTGATTGGCAGGACCCAGTGCAAAGGGAAAATGCGAAGCCCTGGTTCTAAAAGCAGGGACAGGTACTGGGAAAGACACTACAACATAAAGCTTTGTCTTTCTTCCATGGTCTCTCTCTCTCTACTTGCCATGTATTTTATTTGCTATTCAAAGACATTCTAAGTAAGTAAAATTAAAATTTTAAATGATTAGCATCAATTTTACCATTTATCCTCGTATTGTGCAACACCAGTTTTCAATGCGATGGACTCGTGCAGAAGCGCCCCTCACACAACTCTGTGTATTTCCTTCTTACTAAAATACAGTAAACGCTGTGCAAAATGAACACGGGTTTTTATTTCCCTTCTAGATACTTGCACGTCTACCAGCACTCTCTACCTTCAGTTTATTGATGTATCAGGAGCGGGTGGAAGGGAAAGAACCATGGCTGCCCCAGGTTTCCCTTTCTCTGGCATCACTGTCAGCACATTGGCTATCCCAAGGAGGCAACAGGAGTGAGAGAGAACGTGATGAGCTTTTTGTATTGTTCATGTTTCTAGGATGCGTTGCCTTCTTTCTGCACTTGAGGCGATTGCCCATTTGAAGGGACAGCGTGGCCTCCCAGGGCCATCAGGGCCCCTACAAACTCAGTTGTAGGTGGAACACATTGCCTTGTACTCACTTTGTACTCACGTGAACATCCACCCATCGTGGGTCCCCTGGAAGTCTCTGCCCGTGGGGCGTCATGGATGCTATCTGTGAACGGGGCAGCGACGAGCAGTGGACACGTGTATGGCACGTGTCTCCTCTGCTCATGCAAGTGCCTCATTGTCCCATCAGATTTTTCTTTAAAGATTTCTTTTTTAGAGCAGTCTTAAGTTCACAGCAAAACTGAGAAGAAGGCGTGGAAATTCTCCAAATACTGCTCCCACACACGCACGGCCTCCCCCACTGTCATCATCCCCCACCAGATGGTACCCTTCTTACATCAATGGACCTAGTGGTCACATCACAATCCTTCAACGTCCCTAGTTGACATTAGGGCTCACTCTTGGGGTCATCCATTCTATGGGTTTGGACTTCTGTGCACTGACTTACATGTGCCATTAGAGGATCACACAGATAGTTTCACTGCCCTAAAGATCCTCTGTTCTCTGCCTGTTCGTCCCTCCCTCCCCCTAACCGCTAGCAATCACTGATCTTGCGACCGTCCCCACAGCTTAGCCTTTCGAAGGATGTCATAGAGTTGAGATCTTACAGCATGTAGGCTTTTCAGATTGGCTTCTTTCACTTAGCAATATGCATTTAAGTTTTCTCCAGGTCTTTTCATGGCTTGATAGCTCATTTCTTTTTAGCACTGAATAATATTCCATTGTCTGGATGTACCAGTTTATTTATCCATTCATCTACTGGAGGATATCTCGGATGCTTCCAAGTTTCGGCAATTATGAATACAGCTGCTATAAACATCCATTGTAGGTGTTTGTGGGATAAAAGTTTCAACTCCTTTGGGTAAATACCAAGAAGCGTGAACGCTGCATTGTATGGTAAGAGTATGTTTAGTTTTGTAAGAAGCTGCCAAACTGCCTTCCAAAGCAGCTGGACCCTTTTGCATCCCCGCCAGCACTGAACGAGAGCTGCTGTTGCTCCCACATCCTCGCCAGCATTTGGTGCTGTCAGCGTTCTGGATTTGGCTCTTCTAACAGGTTGTCCCAGCAGATTGTACTTTCACAACACGAGTTCAAAGGTCAAATTATTACAGATTTCAAGATGGTGAACAGAGAGCATGAAACGAAGCTCAGGGCCCGGGCTGGAGGCAGCACTGAGTTCTCCGGAGTGCGAACTTCTTGGTGGAAGGACTTACTTCCCAGCGTCCACACGGCAGGCGCTCACTAAGAGGAGAGTTTCTCTCGGCCGTACATGTTTTGGGTGGTGTTCATCGTCACATCTCCTGACTTGGTTCACCGCTTACTCTCTCTTCACGATCTCCACCCCTCTTCAAATATTGACGAACTCACCAAGTTGTCAGCTCCTGTTATCAGACTGCTTCCCTGGAACCTGAACTGGAGCTGGTCGCTGTGCCAAAAAGAATCATTGGAAATAGGAAATCTGAAATCTCTCTAGCAGCCTTTTCCAGGCCTCCCCCAGCCACCCTGCATGCCCTTCTTCTACCTCCATGCAGGTGACTCACTTGGAGCCAATGTCAGCTGTGTTTTGGATCACTGAGCCCAGGGCGGGGCAGGACCCAGACATTAGAGTGTGGTCATGCACACCCACCTTGCTTTGGCTGAGACAGTAAATCTAATGTGCACCTTTGTCTTTTTGTGCCCATCCATCGCTTGGCGTCTTTCAGATCTCTTTCTTGTACACTCTCCGATGTACTCCTTATGACAATCCCATACACAAGAAGCGTCTGTTTGGGTTGGGAGGAAACAGAGGCTCAGAGAAGACAAATGTCCTGCCCCAAATCAAACCATCAGCTGATGCTGGAGTCAGTCTCTCCAAGCTAAACCCAGGGCCCAGCCTTGGGTAGGAACCCAGGCTCTGGAATCAAGCAATCTCAAAAAGATTCCTGGCTTCAGCAGCTGATTAGCTGTGTGACCTTGGGTTAAGTGTCTTGCCCTTTCTGTACTTTAGTTGTATCATCTGTAAAATGGGGATATCGGCAGCACCCAAGTCATAGAGTTGCTGTGGGAATTAAATGAGATAATTCACAGAAAATACTTAGCACAGTGCCTGGCACATAGTATGCTTAGTAAAATGTCACAGCCACTAAGTGGTTGGGTTGGGGTTTACACCCACAAGATCTGACTTCAGGACCTGTACTCTCAACAGCTGAGTTTTCAGCATGCATACGTAAAAAGATGATATGTGCGTACAAGCACGAATAAACAAAAACCCAAATACATAAAATTAAAGGGAAAGAAAGCACAGTAACAAACCCACCTGTGATCTAGAAACC
Organism: Equus asinus; assembly: GCF_041296235.1. NCBI lineage: Eukaryota > Metazoa > Chordata > Mammalia > Perissodactyla > Equidae > Equus > Equus asinus. The sequence goes on from NC_091804.1 coordinate 42,560,317, forward strand.
ACACGCAGACTATGCTGTGTTGACCACTTGACTGAGCTTATCTGTTTGACATCTCTGCCTCTTTGAGTCACGTGTGTAACTCAAGCAATATTTTAGGAACTACACTGAGGCCTTTTCCTGCCCCAGGGAGACAGTCTAACCCTCTGACTCTCACTGGAATGTGAGAACACCTTGCAAGGAGCAGGCCGGGGAGGCCCGGCCTCAGTTCGGAGCATGGTTCTTATCCGCTTCAGGCCCTGCCCCGGAGCTGGAATGGGGTTTACACTGCCGTCACCTGCGGAGGCCACGTCTGCCATTTCCCCCTGATCCAGAGCCGTGCTGTCTATCATTTAATGCTGTTTGTTGACCTCTAGGAGGGGCTGACGATTAGCAGAGTGGTTCAGAGCAGGGCCTAGCATCAGACCCTAGTAAGGATTCTGGCTCATTCTTCTAGGCTGTGCGAAATCAGCCATACTGCGTGTCCTCACTTAAAATAGAGCAGTAATGTCTACTCGGAGGATTGTCTTGAGGATCCAGTGAGGTGAAGAAAGAAACTAGGCCCAGTTGCCGGCCCCTGGCAAGGGTTCACTCAGAGCTGCCTGCCGTTACCGTCTACCACTGAGCCCAGGGGGATGAGTAAGACCTTGACACAGCCGCATATTCAGAGAGTAATCTTATCTCCCCTGCTTTCATGCATCTTCTTTTATTACAAAAACAGTACCTTATTTACATTTGTAACCTAGGTGCTCAGCTGAATGCCAGCCGGAAGCTGGTGCTCGCCCCCTTGTTAAATGGCTCGTGGAGTGCTGAATACACAGAGTACAGGATCTGCTTGGGCTGGATCCCGGTTTGGCCTCAGACTTGCTATGTGAATGTCAGCAGGTTCCTTAGACCCCCCCGGGACTAAGTTTCCTCACTGTCAAATGGGGGTGGAATGCCTACTGTATATAAAATATTCACCCACTGCCTGGTACACGCGGGGGATGCGTCCCAGCAGGCGGCAGCTCCTGTTTATTATTATTATCAATATCAATGAGGAACGAAGCACGTAACACAGAAAGAGAGAAGCCACCTGTGTTGGTTGAGGGAGAGCAGGGTTTCTCCACCTTTGCACTACTGACATTTGGGACTGGATCATTCTTCGTTGTGGAGCATCCTGTGCATGGTAGAATGTTTAGCAGCACCTCTGGCCTCCACTCACTAGATGCCAGTACCACTTCCCCAGTTATGACAACCCAGAATGTCCCTGGACCTTGCCAAATGACCCCTAGGGGCTAAAATCATCCCAGATGAGAACTCCTGGGGTAGAAACATGGGTGAGAGTCTGGTGACAGCTTTGTAGGGCATGCACTGCCTCTTCAAACCTGAAAATTGAGAAGGACCGGAGGCTGGGAGGCTGGAGGATGGAAATTCCAGAGGATCAAGAGGCAGGGAAGAACACAGAGGGCTCTGAGACTTTCAGGTCGCCCAGTGGCTGCACCTTAGAACATTATGACCATAGTGATTATTATCGCTATTTGCACCAGAGAATAAGGCTATGAATGTGGCCAGGACCAGATTGTGACCTTGCTTGTCACATTAGCAGCCTGTAATTTATCCTGAAGGGCCACCAAAGGTGTTTACACTGGGGGGATTTGGGGTTGTGGTGCCAGATACAACAATGAAATTCTGACATGTGCTACAACACAGATGAACCCCAAAGACATTATGTTAAGTGAAATAAATCAGGCACAAGGACACATATTCGACCATTCCCCTTATCCCCAGGGTAGTCAAATCCATAGAGACAGAGAGTGGAATGGCGGTTACCAGGGGCTGGGGGCGAGGGCGGGGCAGAGGGAATGTGGAGTTATTGTTCAATGGGGACAGAGTTAAGTTTGGAAAGATGGAGAAGTTCTGGAGATGATGGTGGTGATGTCTGCACAGCAACATGAAGGTACTTGATATCATTGAACTGTGCACTTGAAAATGTAAAGTTTATGTTCTGCATATTTTATCACAATAAGAAAATACAGGATGCTTGTTAAATATGAATTTCAATTAAAATAATGAACTTTTTTTAGTGTAAGTATATTCCAAATATTGCGTAGGCGTGGCAAAAGTATATCCTGTGCACTATTTCAGACACTTATACTAAAGCATTATTTGTTGTTTATCTGAAGTTCAAATTTAACTGAGTGTCCTGACTTTTATTTGCTGAATCTGGCAACTGTAATTTGGGGTCATTCCTGGGGATGGACTGGAGGGGAAGGGAATAGTGACAGGCAAACCAGTGAGGACACATGTAGGTGCAAGGAGCAGGAAATCTGACTGAGAGTGGCTTCGATGTACGGAGGTTTCTTGTTTAATTAACAGGCAATCCACAAGAAGGTGCTTACTTCACTGGCACAGCTGCCCAACAACGTCTTTAAGAGAGACTCTTCAGACTCTTAGAAGAGAACTTTGATAAATGTTATTTTTGTTAGGTGTGGCTCACTCCTATGTGATCCAACACTCTTGGGAGATAGAATTCCTGCCACTTTTGGTTCTGGGTTTGGAAAGAGAGGGACCGCATTAGCTCCCAGATGACAGCGCTGATGGTAAAGGAGACCTCGGCCTCATAGATCTGTGCCTAGACTTGGGGACACAGCAAATTCTCAGCGAGTGGACAGGGTAAGGGAGCTCCCCGAATCTAACCCATCTGATTTTGCAAGACCAGCCTCCAGCACCAGCTACAGGCTGGGCTCCTCACCTCCATGCTTACTCGGAAGCTACAAGGAGATGAAAGCCATAAGAGTGACAGCACAGCCAGGGGGAGGCATCGAGAAAGTGGACAAATCTACATGGACCAGCGCGAAAATCAAACACCAGGTTAGACCTCCACAATTTTAGTCAGCTTCCCTACAAAACTCTGTTCTTGGGGGTGACGAAAGGAGAGGAATCTATTTTCTGCCACTTTTCTAGCTTATCCCAGACTTCATTATGGTGAACATAGGGTAAAATGAAACCATAAATATTGCAATGTTGTCAATGGACTCCGCCACAGGGAGACTTCAGTCAGAAAGCTGTTTTAAATTAGAAGCCTCTGTAGATACTTCTGCAGGCAGAGTTGGAAATATGGTATTATGAGGTGCTAATAATTTTCCCTCATCATGTGAATTCTCACGGGGTTTTCCTTCTCACAGTGAATGAAATAAGAGGCAGAAAATACAGACTCGAGCAGGCAAGGGTTTGTTTTGTTTTCTTTTTCTGCTTTCAGGAAGGCGGATAGGGTTTCCTGGGCAGCGGTGTCAGAAGACAGCTCCAGTCCTGCTCTGTATTTGAGCAAATGTGAGCTATAAGACAGAAGGCAACTAGGGAATCCTTGATGTGGGAGCTTCCAGAACAGAGAAAAGGTTACTCAGAGAGACACAGGCAGTCGCTGTGTTCACTGTGGCTCTGGGGATGTAAGAGGCATTTGGAGCCCCCGTAGCCGGGTACCCTCCCATCTCCAGTCTTATATACTGGGTGTGGATATTTCTATGTCAAATATTTCACTCTGTTGATATTAGACTTCAGATTCAAGGTGGCTTTTTCAAGGCATAGTGTCTGCAGTTTCCTTTCTCCTTCCTGGTCAATTAGCTTATTACCATTCCAATGAGGAAGGTGTGTGAATCTTCAAGAAAAGTCCTCCAATTTCCCAGAATACATCCAATCAGAGCCCAGAGTGAATTGCACATGAGGTTGATCATCATATTGGCAGATGACATGGGGATATGATTCTCAGAGCAAGAGGGGCAGACAGCAGAGTGCCAGCTGTCTGCCTGCAGGACTCCGTGGTGTACAGACTTCATCCTTTCTTCCTGTTGCCGTTAATTTAGGATTGACCGGTGTGATTGTCATCTGCAATGTGTGGATGAACAGAGCCTGCATCACATGAAGGAAGGGTTCAGAGGGTTCCCTTACAGAGTCTCCAGAATCAAACAGAGGGACAGGGTTTCTATTCCCAGCTCTGGCATTGACTAGCCACGTGGCTGCAGTGGATGCTCGGTGCCCGGCCGAGACCCCCCTCCAGGACTGACTCATTTCCCAGCTTCTGGAAGGGTTGACTGTGGATGGCTTTCTCTCTGCAACTTGCCCTTTCCTCAGATCATGCTCCTCCCCTTGGCAGTCAGCATCCAACGACTTGTTGATATAGAGATGCAAGGACTTGGTCACCTTGCTTCAGTGGGGACAGCTCTGACGGGTGGACTCAGCTCCAGAGCTCCCAGTCAGATTGAGGTCCTGGTGGGACTATACCGCAGCTCCCACCTACTCCTTCCACCCCATCCTGCTTCCTTCCCACCCTTACAGGGGCCCTTTACAAAATCACACTCCAAAAGCTTGCCACAGGCAAATCTCCATCTGGAGGCTGCTTCCCATGGACCCAATCTATGACAATGGAAAGTCCATCTTTTAAATTGAAACACACATGGGAAAAAGTGAAATCAACAATTTGAAAGATGATCCAAAGAAATGCAGACAAACAATGTGGGGCTATCATTCCAGCTGTCCTGGGTCACTGCCCCAGAGCTACACATTTTCTTGTGTGTAGTTTAAGATAGTGATTCTCAAAGTGTGGCCCAGGAATCCATGGATGTCCCTGACTCTTTCAGGGAGTCCATGAGGTCATACGGTCTTCATAGGAATATTAAGATGCTTTTTGTTTTTTTCTCTCTCATCCTCTCACGGGTATAGAGAGAGGAAAAAGTTCATTATGTGGTTTCAGAATTCATACTACAACTAACTTTAAGAAACTATCACGTGTCAAGCTTGGGTGTAGGGTCACAGCACACTACCACAGTTGTTTGAAAAGGCTGGTAACATACTTCTTCTTTTTTCAATTACATAACTGTGTAGGGCTGGGCCTTCCCCATCCACTTGAACCAAAACAACGTATGGAAACATTGAATGCTGAAGCGGATAGGAGAATCCAGCTGTCTTCCATTAATGGCAGAAATTAAAGAGATTTGCAAAAGTTTAAAATCATACCATATTTTTGTCTTTTTTTCTATTTTGGAACAAACCAAATAGTTCTGTTGGAAATTATTGGAAAAGCAATTTTTCATAAAAACGTTATTTTTGTTAACATGGAACTGGTTTATTATTATTTTTTAAAAATAAATTTATAAATAAATATTTTAAAAATAAATAAGAGCATTTTGGAGTCCTCAATAATTTTTAACGATGTAAAGGGTTCTGGAGAACAAAATTTGAAAAGTACTCCTTTATTTTTATATTACAGAAGGAATAGATGCATTATAAAACATTCAGAAAGCAAACATATAAAAGGAATAATAAGCTATAATCCTATTTCTGAGAAATACTCTCAGTATTTCTCTCATTCCGTATCAATATCACACATATATTACTGATCCTGAAATACTGTTTTGAAGCCAAGACGTGTTTTTTTTTTTTTTTTTTTACCATTTTATACAATGCCAAATATTTCATTTAAAATAGGACTGGGAGTGCCTTTGAATGGTTGTGCCCCCAGATGAATCAACAACCTGGCCATGTTGTACATGTGAGTGTTTGACATATTCTGTTATTATGAACACCACAGACATGAACATCCTTGCTGCAATATTATTGCAATCATTTCCTAGATTTTTCTTTTAGAAACATTTCCCAGATGTTAAAGTGTTGGATCAAAGGGTAGGGTAATCACGTTTTAAAGGCATTTGATACATATGGCTAAATTCCTCTCAACTCAATCGCCTTCCATGAGGCCGGGGGCTGGGTGTCCATCACTCAAGATTATCTTCTGTATTTCCACAGATGGATGCACTGATGAATGAATGAATCAAGTGTGAGAGGGACAGTTTCTTTGTACTCAGCTTAAAATTTGAGCATTAGCAGTTATAAAATTATTTTGTATTTGCTTAGTAAAAAAAGATGATCGCTCATCAGTGTTTCATCTTGTAATTTTTTTCCCTTGGTGACATGAAGTTGAAAACGTTGTCACATGTTTATTGGAGATTTGTCTTTATTCTTTGTCAACTGCCAAAACAATTGACGCGTCACAGCCGGTCCTTTTCGTCTTGCAGCTTGCGGGCTCCTTACCGATCAGTCCTCATGACTCAACCAAGGCACAGGTCACGATAAGCGGAGTGAGGGGCAACATTGCAGTGATTAATCTGCCAGGATGTGGTCAGATGAACAGGATTTCTTAAAAGCAGGAGTTAATTGCCAACATTGAATAATGAGGGAACCTCATATAAAAATTCACAGTTCTAACTTCTCATTAAAAAACAAAAGGGTCTGGAAGCTGCCTGGTGCTGTAGCAGTTCACACGCTCTGTCTGCTTCAGCTGGGGTTCGCTGGTTCAGATCCTGGACCTACAGCCGGCCTGTCAAGCCATGCTGTGGCAGGCATCCCACATATAAAATAGAGGAAGATGGGCACGGATGTGAGCTCCGGGCCAGTCTTCCTCAGCAAAAAGAGGAGGATTGGCAGCAGATGTTTGCTCAGGGCTAATCTTCCTCAAAATAAATAAATAAATAAATAAATAAATAAATGAAAGAGCTTGGCAGTATTCTCTCATGACGGCTGACTGGGCCTGGATAGTGGTGAGCCTTTTAAAGGGATGTGTTTCTCATTCATGTTCCAGTTCACCTTGGTCCCCAGCACCCCCTCCCCCTCCGGCCCTGACTCCCAGCATCATTTGCCATTCATCCTCACCCTTCTGCTGCCATTTTTCTTAGGGTAAACTTCAAAGAACCATAAACTGTTTCTTATACCCAAGTTTCTATCACAAGTACGAAAAAGAAGACTAGGAGACCCCATGTCCCCATGAAAATGTGACAGCATCTTTGTGAAGGTGAAATTACATATATTTCACATGTGACATATTTAATATAATTTAATGTGCTGCATATTTAATACAATGTGTTTAATGTAATATATCATGTATTATATATCATATGTATATAAATATTGTTGGATATACTTCGTGTGCAAAAGTGTGTTTGTGTTTAAAACAGCAAGTATGATTTTTTCATCCAATATAAAACTACTATTTAAAAAAACAAACCCAACATTTGTCGTTTCCTGTCTTGTTGATTACAGCCATTCTGACCAGAGTGAGGCGATACCTCATTGTAGTTTTGATTTGCACTTCCCTGATAGCTAATGATGTTGAGCATCTTTTCATCTGCCTGTTGGCCATCCGTATATCTTCTTTGGAGAAATCTCTGTTCAGATCTTTTGCCCATTTTCTAATTGGATTGTTGGTTTTTTTGTTGTTGAGCTGTATGAGTTCTTTGTATATTTTGGATATTAACCCCTTATCTGATGTATGGTTTGCAAATATCTTCTCCCAATTGTTAGGTTGTCTTTTCGTTTTGTTGATGGTTTCCTTTGCTGTGCAGAAGCTTTTCAGTTTGATGTAGTCCCATTTGTTCATTTTTTCTTTTGTTTCCCTTGCCCGGTCAGACATGGGACTTGAAAATATGCTGCTCAGACCAATGTCATAAAGCGTACTGCCTATGTTTTCTTCCAGGAAACAACAAATGTTGGAGAGGGTGTGGAGGGAAGGGAACCCTTGTTCACTGCTGGTGGCAGTGCAAACTGGTGCAGCCACTATGGAAAGCAGTTTGGAGTATCCTCAGAAAATTAAGGATAGATCTACCATATGATCCAGCTATTCCACTGCTGGGTATTTATCCAAAGAACTTGAAAACACAAAGGCATAAAGATACTTGCACCCCTATGTTCATTGCGGCATTATACACAATAGCCAAGACATGGAAGCAACCTAGGTGCCCATCAAGGGAGGAATGGATAAAGAAGCTGTGATATTTATACACCATGGACTACTACTCAGCCATAAGAAATGACGAAATCCGGCCATTTGTGACAACATGGATGGACCTTGAGGGTATTATGCTGAGTGAAATAAGTCAGAGGGAGAAAGTCAAATACCATATGATCTCACTCATAAGCAGAAGATAAAAACGACAAAAAAAACCCAACATAGCATGGAGCTTGGACTGGTGGTTACCATTGGGGAAGGGGGAAGGGGGGAGCAAAAGGGGTGATTAGGCTCACACGTGAGGGTGAACATGATGTAATGTATACAGAATTTGAAATATGATATAAAAAAATAAAAATTAAAAAAAATAAAAAAAATAAAAAAACAAACCCATAAACTCTGAAAAAATGCTTAGGTATCAAGCTCTTTTAGGATGGAGAGTTTACCCCAATGTGTGAATGGTGTGTTCTGGGTCTTTCTGACCTCTGTAGACACAGGAGTTTGTGAGTCTTGACAAGGCTGCCAAGTGGTGTCCGTCCATCTTCCTGGCGCACTGGGGTAGAAGTCTTAAGCTGGGCTCTGTAAGTATGGTTCCCCCCCTCGGGAGAAGGAGATTTCCCACTCAGCCCACGTAGTCTTCAGATGTCTGGGTTATCTCAGCCTCTCTAGGGACTGGAGCTGAGAAAATGAGAAGCCATCCGTGAAGAACAAAACGGTGCGCTGCTCTGCTGGGTTAAAACAGAAACTTGGGAAACAGGGTGGCAAGTTTTTCATAGGTGGATTTAAGCATTATGTGTATGGCCATATTTATATTTTCTTTCTCCCAGTGCAGGATTTTCCCAACTTTAGTTATGGGTTTTGCCCTTCCTCCCACTCCTATGCCACCTAAACTATTACAGATTTTCTTTAAATTGGCTCAAATTTTATTTAATGTATTTAAAAAGGAAATTGGATATGACTACGGTTAAAGGAGAACCAGTATTATTCTCACAATTAAAAAGTAACATTAAAAGATAAACCTGTAACAAACGTCAAGAGAGGTCTTACAGCCTAGCTAGATTCTGTTGCCACGACTAAGTCCTGTTCACTCTGCTAAAAGATGTTAAAGAAATTCTGGCATCAAACTCAGCCTTTCTCCTCGACACAGTTAGAAGCATTAACTCATAATTGAAAGAAAGTTGCACACGGAAGAAGATTTTCACTTGCTCAGTTGGTGATTTAATGTTATTTAAAGCTGACTTTATTTATAATGTAAAATTTTCTTCTCTATCACCACTGGTAAGTATTCTGTAATTTGTGAGTGTACTATTACTCATTTATTAATGGAATTGAAAATATTTGGATTACGACTGGGGTCACTCCACCTACCAGCCACTATGCCAACCTGCTACTGATTGAACAATTCCTACGCTGTGCTATTTTTTTAATCCTGACACAGCTCTTTGAACTAGTCTTTCACACTATTTTACATAATCATTCCTATTTCCCATTTTACAGATGAAGAAAGCAAGGCTTAGAGAAGTTAAGAAATTTAGCCAAGTTCTTACAACTAGAAGTGATGAAGGTGGAAGTTTAAACCGAGACCTGACATTACGTGTAAAGGCTTGAGATCATTTACCCTTCAGACCAACCACCGACTTCGCTACAGTTTTGCTCTGTCAGTCTCCAATCTCCCACAACTTGAGAAACAAATGATGTTCCAGTAGCTTTCCAAGCCAGACAGCTAGGATGGAAAGCACCCTAGAAGGGTTCTTTTTCCTTAGAAACAAGGGCAGGTGTGGTTTCAGACTTAGGATCAATCACGAATGTGATCCATACGGAATTATATTTTTATCCAGATGACATCTGGTTGAAATTAGCAACTAGACCATCTCGAAGGAAAACAAGAGTCCCAAAATAAGACAACTTACATCCTGAGAAAGAGGAAGTGTGGCTTGGGCCTTCTCCAGGAATGGATTTATAGAATATTATGGACCAATTAGAGTTGGAGAAGACCTGATTCTTTGAGTTCCAGAAGATGGAAGCTCCTGTCACTCCTTCACCAGGTGCTTCCTAGAGGCATCTATCCATCCTTCCATTCATCCATCTATTCAAACAACCATCAATTCACCCATCTACCCATCCATCCATCCATCCAAATATCCAACCACCATTCACTCAACCATCCACCCATCTAGCCAGTCATCACCCATCCCCCAACCCTTCTTTCCTTCCAACATTTAGTAACACTTATGATGTGTCAGGCCCTGTACTAGGTGCTAAGATTGCAAAAAGATACAGAGCTAAAAAGGCTGTAATTCTTGTCTGGGCCACAGACTAACAGAGAGGAGGACATGTGTATAAACTGAAAAACGGCATCCAAATAGCAGTGAGCAAAGGGGATACGAGGCTGAGGAGGAGATGCCCTGTGGGGTGGGGGGAAAGCCTTCCTGAAGGAAGCATCTTATAGTCGAGATTTGAATGAAAGAATGGCATTGGTTAGGTAAAGCCAAGGTCTGGCAGGGTGGAGAAAGTTGTTTCTAGCAAAGAGAGCCGCATGTGCAAAGGCCCAGCACACACAATACTTGTAGCATATGTGCTGGCATGTGAGGCCCCAAATTTTAGGTGCTGAAGACAGTGCCTCACTCTCAGTTGAGCTTCCTGGATATTCGGATTCTTGCTTGGACTCTCTGCCTGAGGACATGGATTTCCATTGGTGTTTGCATTCTGATGTTGGCCGAATCTCGGTCAATATTGTCTCAGTTCCTTTGGCACCAGGATTAAATGCCACAGTATTACTCAGAGCAATTAACCTTTAGTGTGCAGCCCAGGATGTCCACCATCTCCCTGTGGAGCAGGAGACTGGGTTTTTCTCCAGCTCATTTCTCCGGGCCCAGGGCTGCCTTTTGGTAGACATTTAATGTAGAGACAGATGGTGTGGAGGTTCTCTTGGGTGTTTGAGGTTAAACCAGCACACAGCTTGCTTTTTGCATCTTCTCAGCATCCCCACTGAGGCCATGATCCACCCCCAGCTGTTTTATGGTGAGGCTGAGGGTTGCAAACCACTATCTGTTTCCTTCATCTTTCTGCAAAGGATACAACTTTATAGCATGGCAGTGTGCATCAATAAGTCTGTGGGCAACTCAAACCTGTCACACCCCAAATACTATAGTGCCTGACACTAGTTTCACCTGTAAAATTAAGAAAAGTTGAGTTTCAAATTGAAAGGCTGTGTGATCTTGGGCAAGTTACCTAACTTCTCTGGGCTTCTGTTTTCTCCACCTGTAAAACTGAGATGATAATAATACCTACCTCATGAAGTTTTTATGAGGATTAAACAAGTTAATATTTGAAGTGTTCAGAACAGTCTCTGGCATAAAGTAAGCATAGAAATGTTTGTTAAATACAATAAAAAAATAGGTACACAGTATAGGGTAGTGGTTAAGAATAAAGGTGCAGGAGCCAGGCAGATTTGCATTCTGATGTGAGCTCTGCCACCTCCTAGCTGAGTAGCCTTGGGCAAATTACTTACCCTCTCTGGTACTCAGTTTATTCACTGATAAAATGGGGGTAATAATAGTTCCTACCTTTTAGGATTGTGTGTGGTTGAAATGAGATGGTGTGTGCAGTGTTCTTGGCGTAGTGCTGGCACAAGGTAAAGGGCGGTTATTTGTTCAGTGTTACTATTATTCATCATCTTAAGCCCTGAGTTGGCCAAAATAAAGAATTACAAAGTCAGATGTGCAAAAGCAAAGTGAACTCTGTGCCCTTGCGAGTCCAATCTCTTGCCCTTCTCCGGCATGTCTTCCGGGCTCCGCTAGGTGACAGAGATCTCTTCAGGGGCCAGAGGAGACGCTGATTAATCTTGACAACAGTCCTGGGACACAAACAATATTAGCCTTCTTTTCTTTTCTTCTTCTTCTTCTCCCCAAAGCCCCCTGGTACGTAGCTGTAGATTCTAGTTGCGAGTGCCTCTGGTCATGCTTTTTTTTTTAAGCCTTCTTTTATAAATGTGGATTCTGAGTCTCAGTGACCTGCCCAAGGGGACATAAGCCCTAGGTGGCAAAGACAGCATTTGAGCCCATGTCTGCGCCCCGCCCTACCTTGGCATGCCCCCAGCAGCCCTGGAATCAGAGAGACGCAGGTTGGAATCCTGTCGTTGCCCTTTACTGGCTGTGTGATTGAGTGCAAGTCATTTCACTCCCTGTGGCTCACATTCCTCGTCTAAAACACCAGGAACACAGGATCTAACCCTGGGGCTCCGGGGAAGATCCAGCGGGAGGGGGAGGAAGCGTGCAGCAGCCTGCCTGGCACACAGTGAGCGCCTAGTGGATGTTTGCAATGATTCATTTACTATATTTTTCACTACTTTTACGATTCAGCACAGTCTCAACATTGCTCTAAGTTCCCAAAAGGGAAGAGATAAGAGGACCTTTGAAAACCAGGGCCTACAGCTCCCTCGCCCTATCATGCCATCCGTGATGACACACTCACTGCTGCCAATTTCCTGGGAATCGTATATTTTCTCATCTGGGTTATGGGATGTAAACGTTCGTAAAAGGACCCTGCCTTGTTTGAAAGCCCAGAACAGCTGTTCAGAGAGCGTGTGCTCTAAGGAGCTTCTCAAACAAGCCCACACCCTTGCCACCAAGTTTGTTTTCTGAAGAGCGGCTTGGGATTCTTGGCAATGTCTACTACTAAAAGGAAAGCATGTCAGTAACTGGCTCTTCCCCCATCGGGTTGCTCCTCCTGTGACTGTGGAATCAGAAGCTGGTGGCTAGAATCCAAGAGAACCATCCGCTGGCGTATCAAGAAGAAACAGATGGCACACTCCAATGAGGACAACTCAAAGACGGTTTGCCTCTTCGTTACCAACTCATGGGCAGGGCTTAGCGGAAGGACAAGGACAGCATGGAAACCCAAGGAGTGGCAGCAACGCACCCAGAAAGGAAGAGAGCGGGATAAAGTTGGCTGCTTTAGTGACCTTCTGTTGAAGGACACAGCCAGCCTGAGGTCACCTAACCCCCATCCTTTCCTCTAATTTCCTGCCTGGTATCCCCATTGGACAAACCCAACCGGAAGCCCAAGAAACCAGCACTACATCAATGGCGTGTTGATACAGATTCAGGCTGGCCTTGGGAGGCAGAGCTCAGGTGGAGAGTGATGGAAAGTGGACCAGAGGGGCAACAGAAGAAATGCCCCAGGAGAGGCGAGGCTAACGAACTGCCTGGATTGGAAGGCATTGGAAAAGCTGGTCCTATGGGACCAATTTCATTACTGATTGACTGTTGAGCTAGCAACTCAAAGTTCCAATTATCATTGGGCAAATCTTCTAAAACAACAGGAGTATCATGCTGCATTCCAATCCAAGAACTAGCATGTCTTTCTCGGGGAAGCATGTTGCCAAGCTCAGATAAGAGAATGATCGCAGTAAAACAAACCTTATTATTCACCTCTGGATTAACTTTTACTCCAAACCCTCTGTAAACATATGATTCTTTTATTTGTGCACACGCAGCATGCAAAACACCCTAAGGATGCGCCCAGCAGATGACAGTGTGTGGGAGTTGGTTATTCTGTGGTCTGGGCACCCTTTGTTCCCACTGTTGAATTTTCTCCTTCCCAGGACTCAGTTGTGTTTGTTCTCATACCCACTTGCGCCTGTTAGTGATAACTGAAATAAATAATGAATAACCCAGTAAACTATAAGGATCAAAATAGACTTGTCCCTCTGGTGAAAATTCAGTTTAATTCCTCAGGGGGCAAATACTCAGCACAGGCCAACTTTTAAAAAACACTTGCTGTCAAATTAGTTGTGAACAAGCTAACAGCGAATGAAATGATAGGGGGAAAACATGAGAATCTAGAAGGATCTATTTATAATCTATGGCTGTTAGTCCCGTACTTTCCCCTTGTCCCCAGTTCAAGCTAGCAGGCAGGCTTTCAATGTTCTTGCCTTGGGGGATTTTTCAAGAAGGGCAGAAGCTTCTGCTCTGAGGTCACTTGCTAAAGTCTCAGTGATCTCATGGAATCTCCCATACCCCTTTCCTTTCATCCAAAGTCTTTCCTCATTCCCCTTTCCCTCTTGTGCCTCAGGGACACCTGGAAAAATGTTTCATTGGTCTTTTAACATTATCAAGGATGGGACATGCCTTTTACTTCTGACCACTTCTACTTTTTTAAAAATTATTTTTAATTTTTATTTATTTATTTTTTTGTGGGTGGAAGAAGATTAGCCCTGAGCTAACATCTGCCACCAACCTCCTCTTTTTGCTGAGGAAGACTGGCCCTGAGCTAACATCCATGCCCATCTTCCTCTACTTTATATGTGGGACGCCCGCCACAGCATGGCTTGACAAGTGGTGCGTAGGTCTGCACCTGGGATCCAAACTGGCGAACCCCAGGCCGCTGAAGCAGAACCTGTGAACTTAACTGCTATGCCACCCGGCCAGGCCCTGACCATTTCTGCTTTATACCAAAATTCCCTGAGGGGAATGAGAACATTTTGAGTAAGAGCACCTCTCCTGCTCACTTGGAATCTTCTTCACTTGCCGTGTTGTATTTGAGACTTTTTCTTTCCGTGCCTATCTCCCCGCTAGACAGTGAGCCCCATGAAGATTGGGAATATGTCTCAGGCATCTTGGTCCCTGTATGGCCCAGCATCTTCTGGAACACTCTAATTGGTCAATAAATACCTGCGAAATTATCTAAAAAGTCTTTGAAGAGTATCGTTAGAGACACAGAGGGACCCAAAGACTTCACATTTATAAGTAATATCATATTACCCAAAGTCTTTAAACTTGAAGGAGCATTGGGGGCTAAGCTCGTTGAAGATCAGGTCTGAATAACTAAATAAGCAAAGACAGAAGAGATGGAGACACTGTTAGGTGAGGGAAGTTGATACCCTAAAGTTTGTCCAGAGTTTTCCTTCTAATGACTTATTTCCCATCTTTGAAATATTTATGTATCAGAAGGGAATATTCTTGGCCACAAGAGCAGATGCCCAAGAAATGGTGGTTTAAACCATAAATACACATTTATTACTTAAGAAGTCCACAGATTTGCAGCCCCAGGGACGACAGCATGGCTTAATAATGTCATCAAGGAAGGTATGACTTTCCATCTTTCCACTGAACTACCCTCGGAACACTGGCTTTAGTCCTTGGGATTATGATCTGGTGGTTGAACTGATCTAAGTATCACCTCCTGGCATGGCAACATCTGAAGCAGGAAGGGACATCTTCTTGGTGTGGCTCTCTCTGATGGAGGACAGAAAATATTTCCAAGAATCCCTAACAGAGTGTCCCTTTCCTTATTGGTCGGAACTGAGCCAACTGGGTTAATTACTCACCTGCAGACAAATCACTGGCAAACTGTAATGGGTTGCCACACACTGCAATTGGCTTGAAGCAAGCGTGGCGCACCCCCTGGGGCTGGACGCAGGACTGTCTGGAAAAACAAACTGGATTCCGTTTGCAAAGAAGTGGGGGACCCGACGGGGTCTCCTGCTTCTGCAAGTTATTTGTTATCATAACGTGTCTCAAACATTGAGATATTTACTTTTAATTTAGGAGTTTTAAAATCATGAGAGGTCCCTCAAGAAATTAGCCACACTATATGAGTTCAGTGTTTGCGCTTCCCAGAGATGACGCTTTGGTGTCTCGAGATCAAAGAGAGGGGTTTCTAAACATTCAAAGGACAACACTTAGGTTTTTCTTGGGAGATGGAGGTGCCTGGAGGCTCAGAGGAGGGAAGCTGGGGCTGGTGGTTGAGAAAAGGGAAGTGATTCTACCCTGGTGGACAGAGGGCGAGGCCCAATACTGAGAAAGGGACAACCCTTCTTTTGGCGGGTACCAGAGACCAGCACCACCCTCGCTCTCATGTTCCAGTTGCAGGGCAGCTGTGGGTACCAGTGGAATCTCGCTTCTGACAGTAGAGGTTCTAAGAGTAGCAATGAGGTTCTAGACCCTGAGCCTGTGGTCAGGGGAGAGATCTGCCAGGAGGAGCATCTCTGAGCCCACTTGAAGCATCTGGGTTCTGCAGACAGAAGCAGAGCTGGACAGGAACAGAGGTAGGAGGCGGAAACAACAATGTAGCCTTAAGGTGAATCCTTAGGGATGCTGAAGGCCCAGCTTCCCATCTGGAAAATAGGGATTATAATAGTATCTACCTCACAAATAGGATTAAGCAGTGTAATATGTTCAAGTGCTTAACACCATGCCTGGCACATAGTAAGTTCATAAACAATAGTTATTGTAATATTATTTTCTAATGTTGTACGATTATAAGAAGAGCAGAGTCCCCATAACCAGGACTGAGATGGAATTTCTCAGCAATCAAGTAGGTGAAGGTTTGCAGCTGGTCATTTAATAAAGAAGAAAAGAAGAGCGGTGACATTTCTTGAACCTGAATGTGGTGGAGCAAATTCCCATTCACTACCTTAGAGAGTCAATCGAGGGTTCAAGTCCCCTTGGAAACCACACTCTCTCAGAAGCTCAGACCTTCCAATTCTGCCGCTAACGGCAGCCCAGCTGATGTGGTCACACTTCCATCCGGCTGTTTCTGCCGTCTGTGCACTGAGTGAGACATACTGTGCTTCAGACTGCCTGTCTGTATCAGTTTATCAATCTGTCGATCTACCTAACCCATTTAGTACTTCACATGCGCCACGCGCCACAGCGTTCTCTCATTTAACCCTCACAAAAACCCTGTAGGCGAGAACCGAGGCTTTCACACTTTTCTGATGGTCGCTTACAATTAAGACGTTCAGTTTTCATCAGCACCCTGTTCACAGAAATGTGTGCGTGCACACACGCGGATATACACACATCTGAAAAAAATGCCTATACTTACTCTTTGTGATACGTTCTATTGCAATTATATTCTACTATACTCTATCCTGGTCCGTTTAAAAAATATTTCTTCTGAGCTACAATATTGATTTTGTGAATCGTTAATAGATCAAGTTCTTATCCTCAGTTCACAGAATAGAAGTTCAGAGATGTTCAGGTGGGTTACAGAAGATGCCTGAAGAAACCCAGCCAATCAGAGTCAGATTGGAACTGGACCACTCCTCTGATGCCTGAGCATTCACCACGATGCCCTGCTGCCTCCCACAGTGCATCTCCTTGAGGACAGCAAGAGCCCAGCTTGCTTCGTGATGGAGAGCTGTCAGTCCCGCCCACCGGTCTCTTAGCTCAGTGGTTCTGAGCCCTGGCTGCACACTGGAGTCACCCGAGCTGCCCTCCCCAGGATTAAATTTCCTAGCTCCCAGCTGGGCCCGGGCAGAAGTCCTTTTTATTATTTTAAGGCTACTTAGGTAATTTCAGTTGCATCCAGAGTGAGAGTCCTTGCAGAGGGGAGCTGTGTCAGGCTCCCACTTCTTCCTATTTCCGTGGGGGCTGAGAATGCAGCTTTGCTAATTTGCTGGGGGCATTCACAACCAGCGAAGATCAAATAGTATGTACAGGCAGAAACACAAAGCATATTATTAAAGCAGGCATGTGTGCAAAACACAGTGTTCTTTCAATTGCAGTATTGTTTCCCTCCTCCCCCCACTGGCTTGCAAGTGTGTGATTCCTCTGCATAACTGGCTGTGGGGAGAAAGAAATGCAGTGTGCTCCCCTGATTTTGTCTGGAACCATCCACTTTCACTCAACCTTCCCTCGAGGAAAGAGGAACAATACCCTCATTGAATGGGCTTTGTAGCTCGAATCTGAATCTGCTTTAATAATTCCGGCTTTTCTGTTTGTGTATAATTATTTAAACGCCCTGGGTCATGAGGTCCTCCTCTAAATTGGAAGCCTGCCTTACTTTTATATCTCTGGCATAAAAAGCCTAAAGAATACAGTCAAATTGAATTTCCTTCTCCTGAATAGATTGAAGAATTTATGAATTCTAAGTGCTTTCTCCATATGAACAATTTATTCTTGGAGCGAAAGAACAGTCCTTTGTGAATCACGGAGGGGAGCATCCTCATCTAGGCAGAGCCCATTTCCTTCTTAGGAAGCAGCATTAAGAATTCATAGTTTGTTGTTTCCTGATATGGAAAAAGTAGGCACCTTTGTAACAGCATAAACTCCCAACCCACATATCTAGAAAATAAATAAGAATGAAAACCTCTTACTGATTTCAAGACTTGAAGATGCCCATATTCCTCTTGAATTGTGCAAAGACTTTAGGGAATTCATTAAAACGACTTTTTCATAAGCCTCTGTGTGTCCAGCTGTTAAGTGGGTAACATAGTCACTTCTTCCAAAGAAAAGTCTACAACCTCGAAGAAAATGATGAAGTGTCAAATTCATGACTTGAGATTCAGTGAGGTTAATAACCTGCCCCACATCACACAGATATCATTGCCAAGAGAGGAATGCAGGTCTCAGGGCTCCTGAGGACTCAGTCACCTCTCCCCAAAACATGGTGGGATGTCTCTGGTGGAGAGGCATTACACACACTGATTCTGTCTGTTTTTATTATTTATTTATTTGCAGGAAAAGATTCACCTTGAGCTATCATCTTTTGCCAATCTCCCTCTTTTTTCTTTTGCTTTTTCCTCCCCGAAGCCCCAGTACATGGCTGTACGTCCTAGTTGTAAGTTCTTCTATGTGAGCCGCTGCCACGCATGGCAACTGACAGTGGGCGGTGTGGTTCCAAGACAGGAAGCAAACCTGGCCCACTGAAGAAGCGAGCACAGACCTTTAACCACTAGGCCATCAGGGCTGGCTCGAATTCAGTGTATTTTGCATGAATAAATCAAACAATAAACTTATCCCGTGATTTGACAGATATTGCTACTTAGGACAAGGACAAATAAACACAAAATGAATGGATTATAGGAAATGTATTGAGTAAATAATAATCCAGGTAGCACATGTCAGAAATTTTAATAGTTTACTTGAATGACTAGAAAATAATTTTTTAAGTGGTGGAATAAAAAATGTGATAGGCCCTTGATTACATATGTTTTTCCTTTTTTTTAAGATTGGCACCTGAGTTAACATCGGTTGCCAATCTTCTTTTTTTTCTTCTTCTTCTCCCCAGTACATAGTTGTAGATTCTAGTTGTGGGTCACTCTGGTTGTGCTATGTGGGACACTGCCTCAGCGTGGCCTGATGAGCAGTGCCATGTCCGCCCCTAGGATCTGAACTGGCAAAACCCTGGCTGCCTAAGCAGAGTGTGCAAACTTAACCACTCAGCCACGGGGCCAGCCCCTGATTACATATTTTTTAATGAGTTAAGTCATTATTTCTAGAATCATAGTCCCCAAATATAATCAGAGCCCATAATGGTCCAGGAGTGGGGGCATATTCCAATTCTGCTTTTCCCATGGGGCACAACTCAGTGCTGGAGATCTGGCAATTCACCTTCAGTAAATGCTGCCGAAAGTGTGATGTGGCCGAAGGAGCCCAAGAGACCTTGCTGATCTGTCACCAAGTTGCTGTGTGACCTTATGCAAGTCACTTCACTTCTCTGTGCTCCAGGTTGTTTTCTTTTTTATAAAACAAAGGGGATGGAAAAGTTTGGATCTAAAGCATATGCTAATGCTAAATTTCTGAGAGGGGTGAGTTAATTTATCCAAAGTGTACTTCGTGGGCACTTCCTCCAGCTATTTTGTGTGTAGCATGGGGATTTAGAGCAGGGAGCTCTGGAGGCAGATTACCTGATTTGAATTCTGTCTCCACCACTTTTTGCTGTGTGACTTTAAGCAGGTTCCTTAAATTCCCTGCACCTCAGTTTCCCATAGGAAGCATGGGAGCAGAACAGTCCACATGCATAAATTGCCCAAGTGCAGATGCCCAGCACATGGCAAATATCGGCTTTCACTTTTATTTCTATGTGCCAGGCGCCGTTGAGGTGACAATCAGCGGACTGATTTCTTAACGACACAAATCTGGTCTATTCCCTACAGAAATAGAGGTGTGGAGAATGGTGGTTAGCGTCTAGTGTCACATTGTGTTTGCCAAGATTAATTCGCAGCCAGCCATTTGCAAACAGGACAGTCGGACAGCCCCTGCAGTTCCTGAGATGACCAGCAGGTGGTGAGGTTGGATTATATTTTAGATGGTCCAGGCTTGGCGCTCCTTCAGCCGGGGGTTTTGTGAAACAATAAATAGTTGTCTTTTTTTTTCCCCCTTATCAACACTTGGAATCGTTAGCATCTGGAACAAATAAAGGCTATCTTTGTTATTTAATGCTATGAAATATCAAAGAAAACGTTCTGCTCGTTAGCGCACCAGTTCTCAAAATGTCAGCATCTTTTGCGCCCTCTGGGGGACTCGTGGGAAATGCAAGTTCGCCAGCCCCACCTCCCAGGGCTGATGGAGGAACTCCGATTCTGCGGGGTGGGCCCAGCGGTCTGTGTTTTCATAAGCCCTCCGAGTGAGTCTGATGCTCTGGGGTTGGAGAATCACACGGCTGGAGCAGTGCCTCGCAGCAGCCAGGCTCAGTTTCACTCCAAATGTGAGCAGGGAAAGAGGGGCGCTCGCTGAATCCACGGACCGGCAGTTTCGACAGCAAAGTGGGGGTTGCTAAAAACGCAGCCTCAGAATTACCCAGACACGCTGGACCGGAATTTGCATTTTCACCAGATCCCGGAGAGTCTGCACAATCTCTTCCTCTTTCTTTCTCCTCTCTTTCCCCTTCTCTTCCCTTGGCCATCCCCACTTCTTTTTCAGCAACAATTCTGACCCTGAATCCCCGCAGGGCAGGCTGCTAAGGAGAAAAAGGACCAAAGAATGGAGGAAAAAGATCTTTCTATTTCCTGCCCTGAATGAACTTGTTGAGAACAATGTTTCTCACCTGAAACTTAAACACTGATTCTGCTAGCAAGGAGGGTGGGCACTGATGGCTTGAGCAGGCTACGAACAATTTCTGCCACCATCTAACGCTGTGGTTCCCTAGCTGTAAGGCGCATCAGAATCTTCTGGGGGCCTTGTTAAAACAGTTTATGATTCAGTAGATTTGGAGCAAATCAGAATTTATATTTCTGAGAAGGTTCCAGATGCTGGAGGCTGCTGGTCCAGGGACTACACTTTGAGAACCACTGATGCAGACTTTAGATTCTAAATCATCCTGGTGACACTGATTTGTGAGAATAAATGGTCCATAGGTGAAAACTGCTGACATGGAAAAAGAGCAGCAGGTCTATGTAGGATGTTGAAGAGCAGAATGTAGATCTGGGGGCAAATAGAAGACTTCCAGCTCACTGGCCTGGGGGTGGGCACGTGACCCAGTCTGGCCTGTATGATATATGAGAAAGTCCGTTGGGTGCTTCTGGGAAAGATTTTCTTTCCTGACTATTATAGGAAGAAGGCCCTTCTCCTTCATTCCTTCCTGCTTGGGATGCTGTTGAGAGGATGCACTTCTTGGACTTCTGCAGCCACCTTGTGACCAAGAGGGGAATGCAAAGAGAACTACAAAGAATGCAACAGATGAGGTCAGCAAGGTGGAGAAGGATGGGGTAGATGAGGTGGGGTCTTGCTTGACTGTCTTCTGTTTTCATCCACATGGGATTAATCTCTCTATCCTCGCTGTTCCACATTGTAGCATTTATGAGGCTGAATCGAATTTTACAACTGTCTTCCCCCTGGACTGTGAATTCCCTCATTGTTGTGGAGAAATCTATGTAAAACATCTTGAGTTATAATGAAATTATGTTTTGACGGCAGATTCTGTTTCTTGTACTGTGACTCCTTTCTGGAATTGAACCACATGGGTCATGATTTGCTAGGGTCACATCATACTGTTTCAATCATCATCATCATCATTGATCGTAAGAATCCAGTCCACATTGACTCCCTGTGATACTGACTGTGCCGGCTGGTGAAACAGCTTGGGCTTCATGTTATATGGACCTCGGGCCAAATCTCTGGAACCTTGCTTACTAGCTGTGCTCTTGGGTACCTTAATTGACTTCTCTGAGCAAAATCAGGATAATAATACCTACCCCAAGAATAAATGTGAGGATTAACTGCTTGGAATACATCCTAGCACAAAGACCCATTGGTGCCCCTCGATAAATATTCCTCTTTCCCTCTACCCCCATTTTCCTTCTCATCAAAGTTACAACAAAGCCCCAAGACAAACCTTGGGGTTATACAACAAGTGAAATTAAAAGACCCAAGTTGAGTGGAACGTCACTCAAGGATGTAGAAGTGACAAATGTGATCAGATTTACACCAAACTTCAAGCTGAGTGAATTGAGAGGAAATGAGACCAGTCACACACTGTGGCATTAACCACTTGGATGAGCTTGAAAGATGAAAGTGAGCAGATTTTTTGAAAATTCCGGGCAGATGACTCCTAAAGAAACAGGATCAGCACCTGACAACTGCTGAGCTTTCCTTCGACCTTTGGATGGTGGTTGACGGTCTGTTTTCCTTCTGTAGGTGCCGAGCTGCGAGTCCAGCTAGGATTTCCCAATAATGGATGTGCTGCAGCTGGGAGTGTCCACATCCCTGGGCAGGGTCACTGAGGGTTTTTGAGCAATCATTTTTTCCAGATCACTGTGGTCACCGAGGGCATGGGTGGTGGAGTGCCCCAGCCTGGAACTGTCTAGATTGCTCATGATGCGAAAGCATTCCCTTTGTCAGTGCACACATGCTGAGGTGGAGATGCCAGCTGGCCGGGGCACTGCAGGCAGAGCTGAGTGTATAAGACAGTGAGGCAAGGACTCCGTGTGCATAAAAGGAGAATCAACTACCCTCAAGTGAAGGTCAATTATGAGCCAAGCATTGTGCTAGCTGCCTGTTTGGCAGATGGGGAAACTGAGTCTCAAAGAGGTTCCATAACTTCCCCAAGGGCACACAGCTAGGACATGGTGGGCACCACGATCGGGTGTAGACCCGTCATTAAACTCAAGTTGCCTCCACTGTGTGATGCTGAGAACTGACTGAGAAGATGGCACTAACAGAGCTGATGTCCTGCCTGTCGTGCTGGAAGAGGAGAACTTGTGAGGAAGAGCCACGCTGTGCCTTCTACTTGCGTGAAACCTTGGAATTGACTTCCTCTCTCCGAGCCTTTATCTCACCGGTAAATTGAGAAGATACTCTCTTTTCTTAGTAGAATAACTGATAAACAATTGTACAGCTCTTTGTCTCATCTAGGGTACTCTTGTAAGCCTTCCTAACCATCCCTAATAAACAGGCTGAGTCAGTTTCCTGCCATACGTAGAGGGAGCAGGACTTTCCACGAGGCAGATGCCAGCTCTGCTGGTCTTTTCATTAGATCTCAGTTAGCTCATCTGCAAAATGGGGATAATAACCTCTAGGCTGTACCAATTAAATTCATGATTTAAGTCATTTAGTCCAGTGCTTAGTAACTGTTCGACAGACGGTGACCATAATGTCGTCATTAGTGTAGGAGAGGAGGGAAGAAGCAATTGTCTTGAACCACGCCTGCTGAGTTCTGTAAGAAATGTGACTTGTTTTTTCTGGGCAGTGGGATGGGGGAGGGTTCAGTCGGTAGCTCTTATCCTCTAGAAGGGGAATAAGTAGGATGACGGAGAAAGCACTAACTCTGCGTTGGTGAATCCTGCCTGCCATGTGCCCACTTGCCTCTGGGTCTCAGTCTTCTCCTGTGTAAGATAAAGTTTCTGTACATCAGTGACCCCCCAAGGTGAACGAGGTCTGTGCTGTGTTGGTGCCATGCCACTGGGCTGGCCCCTAAACAGATTTTAAAATTATTATGATGAGACTTCTCAGAGCCTTTAGTGAGCCAAAGTACATGATCCATCTCCAGATGGGGTGTGGTAGACAGTGTTTCCCAAACTCATTTGAAAGTCGCTTTGGAACCCTTGTGTTCTACCATCTCTGAAGCTCTTCTAGACCTGAAATTCCACGATTCTGATGTTTGGCTCACGTAGAATGGCTGGTTCTTTAGAGGGCAGCAACAACATTTCTCTAGTTATGAGTTAAGGCTGTTGATAAGGCAAAGCCTCTTTACCTTTCATCTCTGGAGGCATATGCGAGTGTTCAGTTCTTTCTCCCTCTTTTGGCCTGGGCATGCACATTAGCTGCACCACTCGTTCCTGTGGATTTTAGTGGTAATGGTGTTCTGAATAACTCATGAAGATGGCTATCAACCAAACTCAAGTGAGCACAGTTTGCACTGATTAAGAAACATCGAGATGACGAACATTCAGAATTATTCGAAGCCCTTAGAACAGGACAGTGTGACGGCAAAGTAGTTTCAGCATTTCATTTTAATATTGTCTCTATTAATAATATTCTTAAATGAATATTTAAGAACTACTAAAGAGGAAAAAGGTGATCACTAATAATTATTAAAGTGCTTACCGTGTGTACATTGCTATTCTGTCTTACTTGCATTGCATTATCACTTCCATCCTACAAGACAGGTCCTGTTATTTTCCTCCCTTTTACAGGTGAGGAAACGGAGGCAGAGAAATTAAGTAAATTTTCCAAAGTTACACAGTTTATAGGAAGACAATCCAAATCCTCAATATATGTTATATATATATCAATACTCAATATATGTTAGCTGTTATTTAAAAATATATTTTTTTAAGATTTTATTTTTTCCTTTTTCTCCCAAAGCCCCCCAGTATATAGTTGTGCATTTTTAGTTGTGGGTCCTTCTAGTTGCGGCATGTGGGACGCCACCTCAGCATGGCTTAATGAGCGATGCCATGTCTGTGCCCGGGATTCGAACTGGCGAAACCCTGGGCCGCCGAAGCAGAGCGTGCGAACTTAATCACTCGGCCATGGGGGTGGCCAAATTATTGTTATTATCACTATGTTGACATATGTTAGAAGTCTATTATTTTATCTCAGAGGTAGGTACCTTTTATATAAAATATAAATACAATTATGTGTATGTGGGATAAGGGATAAAAGTTATTCTAAGTCATACATTTATACAGTTTTTCCCCAATGAATTAAGACTATTAAGAGTTTGAAGTGGACTAAAAATTTGGAATAAAATAAAATTGAAATGTACAGCAGTGGGAACTCTCTTAAGATACTAGTGGGAGCCATAAAGTGTTGGAGAGCAGTTGGACACAATCTGGCACAGATGAGGATGCGCGTCCCTGTGACCTGACAATTCCATGATGCCCTGGAGGAGCTCTCGCATGTGCACAAGGAGACGTGGGCGGGAACGCTGGCGGCAGGAGGATATGAAATAGTAAAACGTGGAAACAAAGTGAGTTTCCAGCAACAAGATGTTGGGTAAATAAATTGAGATAAAATCATTCCATGGGATATTATACTGAAGTTAAAATAAATGTATTGGAGCCCTCAGTATCAGCAAGGTAAGATCTCAAATGCATAATGTTGAGTAAAAAGCAAATTGCAGAAAGATACGTGCCAAATGAAACCTGCAAACAATACCATATATTGATTATGAATAGGTTCCTGCACAGCAATCATATAAAACATGCTTAGAGATAATGAATACCAAATTCAGGAATTCAAGATGGCCATTATCTCTGGGAAAGGAGAAATGGGGCTAGATAGATATGCTGAAAGAAGTCAGGGAAATTCCATTGCATCTGTAATATTTTATTTCTTCTAAAAGGATTGGGGCATGAAGGACCAAAGTTAAGATTTGACAAAGCTGGGCAGTGGATGCTTTTCTGTGTGCTTTAAGTGTTTTAAAAACCATGTTTTATTACTTGTGTTGGCTGCTCTTTCTCCTCTTTCTCTCTTTCTGTTTTATAGTTTCAACACACTGAGCACCTTATGCTTAGACATGCATTTTTCGGACAGCATTTTCTTCCTGCTGCCAACCTTCTGTGACAGGTTCTGGGTTTGTAGGTTTTAGTTCCGAGTGTAAGAACTTGGTTTTGCCCGGGTTCTGAGGAGAGGTCGTAAAGTGCAAGCTGGGGTCCGGGTTAAGTTAATTATTTAATACGGCTCCTGCTTGGTCGGTGTAAACGCCCTGCAGCCGACTCCTTCACACGCCACCTGCAGAGAAAGAGGGCCGGGAGGTGAGCTGGTCCGCGAGAACGAAAGGCATGGTCCGCAGCATCCCTGCCTGTCACCTGTCACTCTTTCTGCTGCTGGCCTCAACTAGGCAACAGCGCAGATAAGACTGAGGGAATCAGGGGCTTGTGGAGTTACTCCTGACCTCCTGAGGGAGGGTTGACAGGGCCCAAGGACGTTTGTGACCTTTCGGTTAAAGTGTGACTTCACCAAGGAAAGGGAGGTGGACGAGGGCAGGTGAGGCACCGAGTTCATGAATGAGAGCAGTGTCAACGGGGGCAGAGCCAACGGGGTGACTCCGTGCGTGCGTGTGAGCGAATAAGGGAAGCAGGGCCTTAAAAGATAGGCAGTAAGTCTCAGGTCAATAACTTCATGTATAATATCTTGTCAGTTCCCAACTCAGTGTGTGAAATGTGAACTGTCTAACCGTGAACTGAAATTTAAACAGTGAAATGACTCATCAAAGATCGGGAAGGCTTTCGTATCCCTTAAAGAGCTTATCTTCCAGGGGAGCCAGGTGGAAACACAAAACAGTTCTCTGTGGGTGAGTTTGTGGTGGATTGGGTTTAACAAAATTTTTTTTAAAGTTTATTGTGGTAAGAACACTTAAGATGAGTCTACCCTCTTAACAGATTTTTAAGTAGATAATACAGTGTTGTCATCTGTAGGCAGAATGGTGTACAGCAGATCTTTAGAACTTACTCATCTTGCATAACTGAAATTTTATACCTGCGGATTAGCAACTCCCCATTTCCCGCTCCCCCGGCGCCTGGCCACCACCATTCTTGTCTTTGCTTCTGTGAGTTTGACTGTTTCAGACACCTCCTAGAAGTGGATCGTGCAGTATTTGCCCTTCTGTGTCTGGCTTCTTTCACTTGGCATAATGTTCCCAAGGTTCATCCATGTTGTCATGTATGGCAAGGTACCCTCTTTTTTAAAGCTCGATAATATTCCATTGTAAGTACATAAATTGTATACACTGCATTTTCTTTATCCGTTCGTCCATCTTGGTGCTTTGAAAAAATTTTTCAACTTTTTGTTTTGAAAATCTCAGACTACAGAAACATTGGGAGAACAGCACCATAAATACCTTTTTTACCTTTCACGCAGATTCTTCAAATTGTTGGCATTTTGCCACACCTGCTTTCTCTCTCTTTGTAATGTGCACTGTGTATTACGTAATACGTACAATCCATGTTAATATAATATATACATACATTATTTTTCTGCTAAATCATTTGAGAGTAAATTGTAGACATCATGCTCTTCTACTCCTAAAAACCTCCGCAAGTGTCACCTAAGAATAAGGACATTCATTCTGTTATATAAGCATATGCAATCGTCAAATTCTGAAAATTTAACATTGATACAATGCTATTATCAGTAAAGTCCATATTCAAATGTCCGCAATTGCTCCCATCCCCAAATGCTACTTAAAGCAATAGTTTCCTTGAGCATAAAGATTGCTTCAGAGTAAGTCTGTCTTAGGGAGGGCTTGTCCCTAGTCCTACCGAAGAGAGCCGAGGGGCTGCCAGCCTCTGCTGTGGAACCCAGCAGGCCAGCTCCTGGCCTCCACAGAGCTTGCCTTCTGGTGGGGAGAAATGGGCAGCAAGCAAGTGAATCCTAGGAAGAAATATGCGGATTCAGATTGTGGTAAGTGCTCTGAAGGAAATAAAACAAGGAATTGAGACAGAGGGTTAGACAAGGACAAAGTCACCCTGGATAAAACAGAGTTCCTGCCCTTCTGGAGTCTCCTTTGCAGTGGGGGAGACCAACGACAAGCAGTGGACAAATCTCTGGGGAGGCAGGTAGTGATGAATGTCGTGAAGAGACGTGAAGTTGGGAAGCAGAGAGAGTGTCCTGGAGGGTTCTACACAGGGGGACAGAGAGGACCTTGTTCAGGAGGTGCCATCTGAGTGGAGCTTGAAAGACGTGAGGATGAGTGCTGGAGGCTCATGGGGAGAGCAGTCCAGGCAGAGGGGACAGTGAGCACGCTGACCTGGAGGCAGGGACCTGCTTGGTGTGACTGAGGAAAAACATGAAGGCTGGCTGGCGTGGGTGCGAGCCGAGTGGAGGGCGCCAGCAGGACTAGGAAGAAATGAAAACTGAGAGGTGGCCGGGGCCTGACCATGGAGCGTTTCTAGGCCATGGCAATGACGTCAAATTTTAGCCTGAGTAGAATGGGAAGCCACCCGGAGATTGAAAGCAAGGAGTGACATGACCCATATTTTAAAAATATTACTTTTGCAACTTTGTAGAGAAATTGAAGAGGTGGGAGGAGTTATGCCCAAGGGAAGCAGAGGTACCAGTATCCAGATGAGAGAAGAAATGGACTCCATGAGAACTATGCCCTCATTTTGTTCAACTGTGTCTCCCCCGTGCCTAATAAGGGCTGCTCAATATTTGTTAAATGATCCAATGAATGGATGGATGGATGAAACAATACATTAGCTTTATTGTTATTAATTTTCAAGGATAGAAATTCATCCGGCAGATGGTGGATTTGCACTTCATCAATTTAGCTAAGGTAGGACATTTCCCCAAAATTGCTTTCCTGTAAATTTCCAGACTGGAGTTCCCTGTGGGAGCAGTTTGCACGTGATTTAGAGGAGGGAGGTGAAGGAGCAGCCACCTTTTAAGTACTCTGAAGGTTTGTATAGAGCCCACACTTCTGCAGCTCATGCAAGCTGTTGCTGATCTGCTGGCTCAACTCGTTGTTGTGGGGCAGCCTCTTCTCTCGTCCCCGCTGAACAATTCCTCTGGTCCTTGCAGCCTGGTCCGGGCAGGTGTATAACTCCATGGTAAGGACGATCAGTTGCTTCTGCAAGTTACACACATCATTGCGATCAGAGACAATGAGAAAAGACAAAGTTCTAGTATATCGTAGAGGTTTTAAGTTGTGTCCCCTATTTCATGCCCATCTTGCCAGCTGCCACTTCTTCTGACTTCAGGCCTAGCACCAGAACCAGAAGGGACAGAACTTAAGACTCCTTACTCAGCTCCCACAATTATATAAGGTCTAATCCTATAATAAATCCTACTTCTGTATCACTCATCATGGTTCTGCTTGTTGAACAAACCCTAAATGAAACAGTCTGAATTTGAGTGTGTATTAACCCTGGAGTTTCTTGAACTTTTCTAAGTTTTAGGGGAAAACTATTAAATTTAAAAAAAAATTACAAATATAACTGATCAATCTCTTAGCTATTCTGGCGCCAATAATGCTCATCTAAACATACAGAAGAGTTTCCAAATGAATGAACATGGTTCTTTTTGACTTTAATAGGTATTTGGTGAGAGGGCAGTTTTTAAATTGTTTGTATGCCTAAGAGGAATTTAAGAAAATGTCTGATTTGGTTTTGCAATATGTGAAGCGAATGACTTCGCAGTGAGTCGTGGGGTGACAAAGTCCAGCTGGCAGTGAGTGGTAGACCCCCAGCTTCCCTGTCTGGGAACTGTGACCTTTCAATGAGTTCCTGAGATTAAAGTTTCATCCCTGTTTGAGGCCAGATCTAAAGGATTCTAACTTTTGGGATTTATGGGAAAGAGAGACATGGAAAAGAGGGAGAGAAGTGACTGCTTGAGATCTGGGCCACTGGGACAGGGGGAGGAGGTCACTGGGTTTTGTGACAGTTGAGAGCCCAAGCTCTGAGGTCAGCCAGAGCCAGATTTGAATCTCAGTGACGCTGTGGAATTACTGTGTAGCCAGAAGCAATTTACGTGTGTCTTAGAGTCTCAGTGTCCTGATTGCTATCATAGGGTGATAATCCCTTGCTCCTAGTGTTTGCAAAGGTCAAATGGAACCGTATACAGAGGACTCTGTATAATGCCTGGCACCCGGGACAGCAGATAAGAGACTGCCTGACCTGGGTGGCCTGGGACAAGTTAACAAAACTTTCCGTGCCTCAGTTTCCTCATCTGTAAAATGGGGCTATTAATAGCATCCATTTTGTGAAGTTTTCAGGAACATTAAATGAGTAAATCGCAGTATGATTAGGATAGCAAACACTAGATTCAAATTCTGGGTCTAACACATAATGACTGTGTGACCTTGGGAAAATTACTTAACATCTCTGGGTTGGTTTCTGGTTCTCATCAAATGAACATGGTAATAACAGTACCTATTGCATAGGCCAGTTGTGCAGGTTAAACATCATCATGCATGTAAAGCTATTAACAGAGCCAAGCATGTAGTAAGTGCTCAGTAAATATTGGTTACTATTATTGCTACCCTTATGATGATGACTAGCCATAGTCAAAGGTCTGAGCTAAGTGCAAGGCATGCCTAATTGTCCTTAACTCTTAGGGCCATCCTGTGGGTACGTGTTATTTTGTTCCAACTTGATGGAGAAGCCACTGGAAGGTTGAGGGCAAGAGTCAAGGCTATCTGCCTGTTTGTTCCAGCTGGGGGGCTGAGGCCTCAATCACTCTGCTATACTGCCTGGGTTTACTTTATTAAGGCTGCACGGGGAGGAATAAATGAGCTGAGCAGCCCACTCGCTGGGACCGTAGTTTCTCTCACTGAGGGTTTGAGCGCCTGCAGTGCCGGCTCTGATCGGATGGTATCTCCTAGGACACGTTTAGATGGGGAGGGCTGTTTGTGTTGGGGGTGGGGGGCCAGTGGGGGACGATCATCCGGGTCCCCCAGGTTCTGTGACTCCTCACCGACAATGGGACTGCTGAGGGGCTTCTCAAGGGCAAACATAGAACCAGACCCTTTGTCCTTATAAAGCAAGCCCTTCACGAAGACTGCTTTTTAATAATGGCGAATCACACGATAAAGATGGGGAGGCTTGCTCATGGAGGTTTCAGTTAAAACATACATCAGTGAGGGTGCTTGTTGCTCACAGCTGGGAAAATCAAACAAAATCTAATGAGTGGGGTAATTTTTCTTCTCTTTGGATTCCAGGTAAGTGAAGAAGCAGATTTGAGGGGCGTTGAGCTATGTGGATGGCGGAGGCCGACATTCCAGGACACGCAATGTGTTAGATGAGCGGTTCTCAACAGTGGCAATTTTGCCCCCCGGGGAATGTGTGCCAGTGTCTGGAGACGCTTTCAGTCGTCACGACTGGGGATGTGAGGGCATGCTTCTGGCATCTAGTTGGGAGAGGCCAGGGAGGCTGCTGAACATCCTACGTGGCACAGTACAGACCCCACATACGTCTGATCCAAACATCAGTAGAGTCAAGGCCAAGAAGCCCTGAGTTAAATAAGTGTCAGGGAGTTGCCACCAAATATCAACAGCTAAAGAGAACTCTTTCGTGTTTGGAAGTACGTTTTCATCTGCGTGGGCTCCCATAACAGAAGACCATAGACTGCAGGCTTAAACAACACATATTCACCTCTCATAGTTCTGGAGGCTGGAAGTCTGGGGTCAGAGGCCAGCAGGGCCTGGATCTGGTGAGGGCCTTCTTCCTGGCTTGCAGACAGCTGCCTTCTCCCTGTGTCTTCACGTGGTAGGGACAGACGGTGAGAGAACACGCTCTCTAGTCTCTTCTTATAGGGGCACTTATCCCGTCATGAGGGCCCCACCCTCATGACCTCATCTAAACCTAATTTTCTCTCAAGGGCCCCACTTCCAAATACCATCACATTGCAGGATAGGGCTTTCACACAAGAATTTGAGGGGAACACAGACATTCAGTCCAGAACAACACGAAGAATAAGAGCAAGCCCTCACGTGGCATTCACTATTCTATGTGCTTTACATGTAGGAGCTCATTTTCTCCTCAAACAAGTCTAAACGGAGGTGGTGATTTTATCCCTGCCTCGCCAATGAGGAGGCCAAGTAACTGGTTCAAGGTCACAGGGCTTGTAGGCTGCAGAGCCTGGCTTCAAATCCACATGATACTCTGGTTCTTAATCTCCATATGAAAATTAATCAATCTACTTCATCAGTAGAAGCTCTGAAAACAGCTGCAACTCTGCTAAACCAGGGGCTGCAAACTTACCTGCTTCTAGAAGTCATGATTTTGCCAGTCATAGGGACTTTTGCCTTCATGGGCCACTTCCTCCAATGAAAAAATATAAGAAATTATATTTAATGATTTAAAAATATAAGAAATTATATTTATGCATTGGCATAAAGACACACGCAATCCAGTTTGGATTTATTATTAAATAGTCATTATTATTATATTTATTTCTCCTTCGGATTCTAAAATGAATTAAAGTTAAGACATTTTGTGGACCCCAGGCACTGTGCCTAATGGAGAAGTAAGCTCTGGAAACATGCGGGACTGGAGCAAGTCAGGTGTCAAAATGATGTGGCGGGAATTACAGCAGCCTGGAGAAGCCACGTCCCTTCTCCAGGGGACAACTCTTGTTCAGCTCCAGACCGCTGTTGGGAAGCGGGGGGAGGACAGAGTATGAGGGCTCATTATTGACAAATTGGTGAATTTTCTAAGTTTAGAAAAGACACCAGGAATCCAAATGTTCTTTCGAATAAAGTCACTATTTCTGCAAACACTATTCTTAAAAAAAAAAAAAAAAAAAGGAAGGAAGGAAGGATAAAGAGAAAAAAGAAGAAAGAAAAAGGAAAAGAACAAAGTATTCTAATTAGGTTAAGTAAACAGACGTTGGAGTCAGATATGCCTTGGCTGGTCTACTTACTAGGCACGTCCCTTGGGCAATGGACTCCATTTCTCTAAACCTCATTTCACCATCTGTAAAATGGGAATGATGCTAGAATGCGCTTTCACTTAAGTGATGTGGGCGTTCAACATGAACTGGATTTGCGCCCTACTGTTGAAGCACAGCAGCATTTCACATCCAAACGGGAAGTTGCAGAGCAGATTCCATGGCTTTACAGAGCTAGAAAAGTGGTAGAAGTGGGAGAAAGAGCCGGGAGGGGCCCACATTAGACACACCTTCTGATTTAAACACGGGCCAGAAATCTGGATTTTATGTGAAATGTCTCATTTATTGTTTTATGTTAGCAATGGATTACAATTTTTAAAAATACAAAATGGGCCAAATGAAACACCTGCAAGCTGGACAAGCCCCACGTGGTGATAAGTTTGGGATCTGCTCTAAATGGAAAACATCTAGATCGTGTCTGCCTGTGTTGTCGGTGCCCTGGTGGCGTTAGTAGGACTATCCTTAATCAAGAGTCCCTATGCTTTCAGTGATGGGGCTGGAAGGTTAATTTGGGATACAGCTCATGTAAGCAAAAAAGGGTTTCTCAGTCAATTGAGTCTGACTGTTGCTGGAAATGTCAGTCTGGGAACCTGAAAATGTCACCAGGAAGAAAGGCAAAGGAATGTGAGGGATAAAGCAGGATCCAGGGAACAGATTTTTGATTTTTTAGGGGAAAGAATAAGAGAGTGAAATAAGAGAACAAACAACTCAGGCATGCGAATTTTAGCACTCTGGAGAAATTCCCAAACCCAGAAATTACCAAGGAAGTGATGTTGAGCTTTCCTCCTGCTGTTCCCGGTGAGATCTGTCATGATTGCAGGGAGGTGCTTCTCTTACAGAATTTTACAGCTGAAGGAAACTAAAGGGACCTCTACTTGTTCAATTTTTGTTTCTTTTCATTTTGGAGATAAATAAAGTGCGGGTGGGAGTTAAATAAAGGACTTGCCCATGGCCCATAGCACATACATAGCGGGTGAGACAAGGGATTTAAATGAGCGCGCTACACCAGGTGGGCGGTAACAGGGCGTGGTAGAGACACTGGTTTCACAGAGGGCCTGGCCTGCTCTAAGGGGCTTCTGTCACAGCTGTAGCCCGCATGCCAGGCAGGAAGCAGGCCCCCACTAGACAGATCAAACTTTTAAAGAGCAGTGAAAATCCCAATTTTGAGGATGCAACCTCCCAATTTTTAAAAGTTGTCAACCGATTCAAAAGTTTAAAACACACCATGCAAGTCAAACAAAGCATTTCTGAGGTCCACATTTGGCTCAAAACCTGCCAGATTGTGACTTGGGTCAAAGAATCTTCCAGTACCCCACACATTTCCTGACAATGTAGTTCTCATCTCACTTCCTGTTAGGTGTTTTTTCTTCCAAGGCAGCACTGTTTACTCAAGTCAGGAACCCTTGGTGTGATGATTTCCCTACCTCTTCATTCTGAATAAGGACCTTACATAAAGACAATGTTTTACTTTTGTTTACTCCCTACCATTCACTGGTTTGTGCTTGTTCAGCCAGAAATTCAGGAACCACCAGGAAGTCTGTTAAGAACTAAGGAACTTTTGAAACTCTCATCCAGCTCTATTTTTTATTAAAGAATCTTCCTTTTATAGTAAACTAGAGAGAGGATGTTCAGAGTCCGGGTTCATAAAGTGCAGGACTTTTGCTCAACAGACCCCCGAAATAGAGTAGCAAAAATACAATCTGGTGAATCTTTAATGCCCAAACACCACTCCTTCCCCCAACCAAAGCAGCCACTGGAACTGTTTCCACCTCTGTGCTTGGAACAAGACGCTGACTGGGAAGCTAATTCCATTTTTTATGCTCTGTTGAATCTATTTCTCGATTCTGCTGGAGCATCTTCAAGGCAACAACAAGAAAAACAGCAGTGAAACACCCAGCTTGATTATAAGTTCTTTCTCTCTGATTCCCATGCAAACCCTGAAAATGAGTCAGAGATGAGTCGGAAACCCACACACTTCAGTTTCAAGCGAAGCCCTTCACTTAAGAGAAAGCAATTTCCCCAGATTCTGTTTTTTCCTATTTAGTAAACAAATGTGTTTACTTTAAAATACTAATCAATAAAGTCATTAAACGAATGTCGTCCTTCCAAGGAATGCTAAAACAGTTTCTATGCTTCAAGCAATTTAGGGTAGGAAAATACATTGTCGTAAAATAATTGGGGATAGAAATATGAATTGTTTTTTTTTAAAAGGTGTACTTTTTGGTGAGGAAGATTGGCCCTGAGCTAACATCTGTTGCCAATCTTCCTCATTGTTTTTTCCCTCCCCAAAGCCCCAGTACACAGTTGTATATCTTAGTTGTGAGTCCTGTATTTCTTCTATGTGGGATGCCGCAACAGCATGGCTTGATGAGCGGTGTGTAGATCCATGCCCAGGATCTGAACCCGCAAACCCTGGGCTGTAAAAGTAGAGTATGCAAGCTTAATTGCTACGCCACCGGGCTGGCCCCTGAAATCTCAGTTTTCATCTACCAAAATTCGGGTTACAAATTATACACACATGTGTGCGTGCACACACACACACACTTCCAAGACACAAGAGAATGAGGAAATATCTACTGTGAGCAGTCACATCGGTTCATTTCATGGCTCTGAACTTTCCTGTCTGTGTAGCTCTGGTCACCTTACTCAACTTCTGTTTGCTACTGTTCCTTATCTGCAAAACATAGCTAATTGTAGTACTTCTCTCAGAAAGTTGTAAGATAAAAGGAAACAAAGCATGTGCTCATTGCATAGAATCTGGCACGTGAATGGTCCGTAATGGTTAAGTATTCCTAGTGCTAACAATACCTCCACTACTAATGTTCTTACAGGTATCTCGCTTCCAACCACTAAATGATGCAGACAGACCTATCTAATTCCAGAACTCATACTCCTTCCATCAGAGCCGGTGACCAGGATAAACATGGCAAAGTTCATAACCTGAGCCTACTTACCACATCACATTGGGAGAGAGAAATGGTGAACCGTGAACAATGTTTATCTCATTAAACGTGAGTATGTTTGTGCCTATGAAGACCCGTATCACTAGGCGTGTGTCCCCATAAAGCATATGTTTTCTATGAAATGACTTGGTGGAGAGGTACAGTATCTCTTTTTGGGGACATGCAAGATCCAAGTAAAGAAACACAGTTCCTGGGCTGTCAGATGAATTGTTCAGGCGCTTCTTGCTCATGAGTTTTCACATAAGCCGTGCCTATAAAGCATAGGAAAGGTTGCTAAATATCCTGGTAGTTTAGCCAACAAACAGCCCAGATAATTCAGCATTTCTTCTTTGTTGGCTCCACTTTTTCTTCATAGTCTCCCACTCAGACTGGGTAGAGCTAAGACGGGAGTAAATAGTCGCTTTACCTCTATTTCATTTCTGCGAGGCAGTATGGTATGGTGGTTAGGAACACGAATGACAGAACAGAGTGCCTGGTCGGACTCCTGGGGTGCCCCTTTTATTGGCTGGTTAATTTGGGGTTGGTAAGATGGGGATAATGAAAATAGTGATGGCAACTCATTACTTGGTTGGGAGGATTAAATGAATATTTGGAACAATGCCTGGCCCCGAGTACAAATTTGAGAATGTGAGCTATACCAGCTCAGTCAGCTCAGGGAGCTGGCACATTCTGAACTTTCGAGCCCCCAGCTATGGACTCTCCCAAGTTCTGATGTTCTTTCAGGGGTCCACGGATCTCCCCTGCGTATACTCCCTAACCCCCAGGTTAAGAACCTCTGTTGTAGAAGAACACCTGGAAGAGACAAGGAAACGTGTGTTTACATATGAAAGCCACTTTCGTCATAGTCAGAAGACCTGAAGTCTTTTCTGGCCCATGGCAAGATACACAGGTAAACAGATATTGTTAGAAGGAACTTTTTTTAAAGATTTTATTTTTCCTTTTTCTCCCAAAGCCCACCTCCCCCGTACATAGTTGTATATTTTAGTTGTGGGTCCTTCTAGTTGTGGCATGTGGGACGCCACCTCAGCATGGACTGATGAGCGGTGCCATGTCCGCACCCAGGATCCGAACCGGCGAAACCCTGGGCTGCCAAAGTGGAGCTCGAGAACCCAACCACTGGGCCTCGGGGCTGGCCCCTAGAAGGATCTTTTTAATGAGGCTTGAAAGTTTTCTTTTTGTTTAGTAGGAAGGTAAGAACAGGCTCCTTCAAGCGGATGATTCATCATCTGGTTCCTTCAGGGGAAGAAAGTGAGTGAGTGACTGGAGAGCGGTCGTCTCAGGAGCCCGCTTTGTGCAGCATGAAGGCAGCCTTCTTCCTCTTGAGCTTTTCAGCTCTGCTTACAGGAGCTCCTGAGAGAGGCCTTCTGAATCATTCCTGTGTCTAGACACATCAAAAGGCAAACTGCCTGTTTATTGGGCGCCACAGCCCAGTTGGGAGACCTACTGGGCAGGTCTGGTCTGAATCACTCAGGAGTGAGGTTAACAGGTTCACCCGGCAACATTCCTCCCCCTCACCGGGCCGGCGAGTCGTGTTCCCTCATGCCAAAGAGTCAGGCAAGAAGACACTGTTGATTCTGTCTCCGTCTCTTGGTGCCAGAGCAGAACCCAAGAGGGTTTTGAAGCTGTCGATTAGGCTTAAGTCTTAAAGAGGAATGTGACCATCATTCAACATTGTAGGCGCGCGATAAATACCTGGAGCATGAATTCCAGTGACCCACTCCCATGAAAAATGGGCCGCTCCATTCAGACAATTAATTAAAAGAAATATTTAAAAAGTGTAATGGACAGCAAAGAGTAAATAATTGCTTTGGGTTGCTCTTCAGAAACCTAATCCACAATGCAGTTTAATCTTCAACCACCCCGACTATTTTTCACAAATTCCTTTTCCTCAAAGTCAGGTTCGTCTTACATCTGGAATGTTCTAACATATACCATGACAGGTTTAATTTCAACCAGATCCCACAGTAAATCGCACTTTTATATATGCATGCACTCACATGTATGTAGACACATATACGCATATGCACACATATGTATATGCATGCACTAATCTGAGTAACAGTCGATTGTTGACGTAGTTTCATGTTTTGTAGACATTTAATTAAACATCTATCACTTGTGATTTTGATGTTTCTTTTTCATACGTTAGAAACAATTTTTTCCAGGTCTCAATCATTTTCTTAGGCCCTGTGAAAACCTGATGCTAATTCTAACCTAGTCCTCAGCTAGTTGAGATAAATAACCTTTAGAGGGATATGTTTTATGGCCTCATCAATAAACGAACACACTCCCGAGGTTCTTCTAAGGCTAGATCATTCGCAAGGCTTCCAGAGTTTGCATTCCGAGGTTCTACACTTGGTTTGATACGGTTGATGAATTTAAGTGGTCCATTCTGTAACTGGCTGGTTGGATGCTGTGCTGTTTTTGACGTGGGAAAGGAGGGAGGTCTCCCCTGCTGTGCATCCCACAGGAGAAATGGAAAGGAGGTCCAGTGTGTGTGTGCACTGAGGTCTTGAACGGGAAATTTTGAACTGAGGAGAGTGTGTCTTTAAGTAATATATGAATTGGGGCAAATCAGATACTCTTAGAAATGTCCTCCTTAGAGGGCAACATATCCGAGAGTCTCTGTAAGAGCAGCTCTTAAGGACCAAAGACTCTCACCCCTAATTGGAACCACGCCACCGTTCAAGGCACTTCCAGCTCCAGCACCGCTCCTGATCAGGTGACGTCTGATTAGCGTCTTTCTCTCCCACCAGACTGGGAGCTCCATGGGGGCAGGGACTGCATCTCCTTTTGCTTCCCATGTTACATCCCCTGCACCAGGCACAGGGCCAAGCACATAGAAATTTCTCCATAAATCCTCACACGAACCACTTTCTGGCATTAGAGTGGGGTCATCACGTGTGTGCCTGGGGTCTGTAGTCATTACCTTCGGGGTTTGAGCCCCAGCTCTGTCGCTTACATTCGGGTAGGTTTCTTCTGCCCGTGCCTTGACTTCCTCATCTGTAAAATGGGGAGAATAAAAGTACCTGCTTCACAAGGAGGCTGTGCTGCCTTTTTATGTCTGTTTTCTGGTAAATCACACTGTCTCCACTCATGTTGACTTGATGCTTTTAACTATTTTGTAATGTACTATGCTCTTTGTATTTTTAGCATTAAAATGTATTATTAGTGATTTTGGTTATTTTCTTCTTAATAAATAAGTCCAGAAATTTGGATCAAGGAAGGGGAGAATATATATATATACACACACATATACATATGTGTGCGTTTGTGTGCGTAATTTTTTTTAAGTTGCTGGTACGGTGTGTCAAGCCAAACTTTAACTACTCATGACCTGCACATCTTTACCTTGAGAAAACAGGGTCACATTTCATTTTAACAATGTGAAAAATGTAACTTGGTAATAATGTCTTTCAGCAGCATTGGATTTTGGAAAGATTATGACATTTGACGAAGGAAGGAGAAAGAGAAATGAGAGTTCAAACTAGCGCCTTCTAATTTCTGTGCTGCAGAAAGCATGGATGTGCGTGTTCTAATTATTGCCGATATCTGTGTGAAAGACAACAGTCTGAGGAGAAAGGGGTGGAAAATGTCTTCCCAGCGGTACCCACCTGAGAGCAGTGTGGCAGGAGGTCATGGAGGTAAGCGCTCTGGGGCGCATTTTAGAAAGGGCCGTGCTATCTGTGGTTGTTTACAAAGCTGGTAGCAAAGAAGAATGAGACAACTCAGGGATGTTCATCTCGCATATTTCATCTTGTGAACCGATCATGTTTAGGTCAAGAATGAATTCCTGTCGCCACACGAATATTACAGAGTTGGCTCAGGCATCCTGAAGGAGAGAGAGAAGGAAAGGCCAAGGAATCTTGACGTTCTGGAGACCTGACGTGACGTACTTACCTGGATTTCCTTGGAGGAGCCGGTTTTATACGCAGTGCATTCCTTCCTTGGGGTGTTTCAGGACTCTCATGTAGGGTTCTGTGATTATCCCAGTCTGAGTTTAAGAGCTAGTACAGGACACAGTGACATGACCCCACAATCTCAGTTTACTGCGGATGATAACTGGCTTTGGGAAGTAGGCCTCAAGGGTTCCTGTGTGCAGCAGTATCTCATTAGCCTTTTCTTCAAGAGAAACAGTATCACTGTGAAATCAGAATCTTTTCAAGCCTTTAGATACTTATTCTGCTGACACATTAAAGTCTTCAACATAGAGAGGGGTAGTTGGTCTTACAAAATTGTTTCCCAAAGTAGTTAACTTATTTTCCTTCAAATTTCTCCTCCATTTTCTCTACCACTTGTGCCTATTGGACATTTTATTTAATTGATTAAAAATAGATTTATTTTTATTTGTCTTCCTCAAAATATTCCTGTGATGCTGTGAACTCCGGAGTTCAAATCCAGTGTTAGCTAAGTGTGTGCCTTATGGGAAAGCAGGTAATATATCTTGCAAGAAAGTACTCATAAGAAGGAATTTTGGCCCCATCCACAACAGGACATTATTTGCCTCATTTTGACTTTTTTTTTTCTGTACACAAAGTTCCTGATGAATTCA
This sequence comes from Equus asinus, assembly GCF_041296235.1. Classification (NCBI taxonomy): domain Eukaryota; kingdom Metazoa; phylum Chordata; class Mammalia; order Perissodactyla; family Equidae; genus Equus; species Equus asinus. The sequence continues at coordinate 42,600,127 of NC_091804.1, forward strand.
TCCAGTAATTTTATCACAATCCTTGTTAGGAAAGGTGATACTGGGCCAAAATTGAACTTAGGGGGTTTGTAACGGGGGTATGGGCCAAAATGTGTGGGGGAAAACATCTCCCCAGTACACCTGAAGACCCTTGGTTTCTGTACTTTGGTGACAAGATGTTCAGCAGAGGAATTCAACAGTCTGCTGGTTTTGCTTTCCAGGTTGCCCCTCTTCTTGGCTTGGGCAATGAGTTAGTATAATGGTCTGTGTACGTGATTCAGAGAAAGGGCCTATGGTTCCACTGAAGCTTCGTAGGGGAGTAGATCTAGTTGACACCTTTAGGTTTGGGGTTCTGGTTCATTCCTTTGCTTTATTTCTAAGTGTTTTTTTCCTTCTTATCAAAAATCATTTCTTTCTTCTTAGAGGTCGTTTCTAGAAATGGTATTCGGGCTTAAGTTTCTTTTGTCTGGTAGATTGCTTTGCCTTTAAAAAAAAAAGAATTAGCTTGCTAGCTTGGTGCTAGTGTGTAATGATGATGTCATTTATCTGCTTCTCTAAGAAAACAGCATTAATTCTTTTTTTTTCAGGGGGAAATGAATTGATGTTGGGAGTACATGATAGTATGTACTCCCCCTGTTATCAGAAACAAACATTTGTTTCTTTCATCCATTTGAGAGATCTTTTTGAAATACAACCTGCGCTAAGGACTAGGGTTATGGCCTGAAGGGACAGGAAGAGGACATATTTCTTGCAGGTGCCCAGTGAGAGCTGAGGCAGTGGAGGAGGGGCTGCCTTGAAGGAACTGTAGTCTTGTGGGATGAAGTCAGTGGTGGACACGTGGCCAGAGAGGTGATAGAAACCATACTTTGGCCTCTCTCACTTCCCATCCTCTGATATCTTGCTGACACCTGCCTCCCATTGGCTGAACCCAAATGCAGCCACTGGCAAAGGATCTGGAGGATGGGGGATGTCAGCCTTTCAGAAATAGAGGAGGGCAGAGATGGATCTGGCTCGGGAGGCAGAGAGATGGATGAGGGTGTTGTGACCCCAGAGAAGCCCTCCACCTAGGGCATACTTTCTCAAGAGTCTTTACTGCAGCCATGGCTCCATGGCGTCTCACAGTTAATGGATCCGCCCTCATTCAGCACAGGAACTTTCTTGGTTTGTTTTGCTTCTGCCTGGTGAGTCTCCTCTCCTGCTCAGCAGCTCTCCTATTCTTCATTTTCTTCTCTCCTATTTTTCTATTCTTCCTCTTCTCCTGCTCAGCATCTTTCTTGTTCTTGGAGCCTTTCTCAGCCTAACAAAGGTCCTAATGTTCCAGTGAAAACCACAAGAAGCTCTTTTATGATTTTTTTTTCCAGTGAAAAGCTGGAGGATTCAGTAAGACAGTTCCATTTTTGAAGCTGGAAAAATTGGTCAAGACTCCATTTTCAAGATGTGAGCATAGGTCTCGATTATCAAAAGGAAACAAGAGTTTGAGTAGAGTTCTTTTAGATAAACGAGTACTACTTACATCATGTAATAAGAGGAAAAAAAGTAACCAAAATGAAAAAGAAAAAACACCATAAACATTGTAAATCTTTTCTTGGAAGATGATCATTGATATGTTTCCTCATTTCCTTTACCCACCGTTTTTGTGTTTGCTGTTTTCAGTTTCCAATGCTAAGTGTTGGTTAGACCACTCAAGTGATCCTTGGGACCCATCCCAGGAGTTGCGTTTCAGGTTTAATGAAATGAAGCCATTCCAATTGCCACACGCATTGCCTGTGCGCTGGTAAAGGTGCCACATACATCAGCCTTTTATAAGAATTACTGGTTATTAATCACCGCAGTTCCCGAATATGAAGACGAATTCATTATTGCTCTGGCAACAGTTTATAAAACACAAACTTACACCTTTCATCAGAAAGAGGCTGTTACTGTTTCCCTTTCTAAACAAGAGTTTATTTTCCAGGTTAGGACATCACACACGTATTTAGCAGTCCCACAATGTGTGAGATCTCCTTTGAGGGGATAGTGATCCGAACAGACATGGAATTGGGTTTCACCCCCTTTAAAGTCGGAAGTTGCCCAGTTGCAGCCACTGAGCAACAAGCAGTTGGGCGTAAAATCCAAACTATTCCTGGGTTTGTCTTTAATGATTAAAAATGCTTGCGTGTCATGTATCAAAAGCTTGTAAATTCAGAATTGGGGAGAGGCTGCTGTGGCTTTAGTTGCCAATAATGTGTTAATATCAGATTCAGAGTGACCAATTAGGGTGGAACGTAAGACAGTGTGTGGCAGCAGATGATACAAGATCACTCATGTTTTGGTGGAATTTTCTTTGAAGTTGCAATATTCTATGAAAGTGAAGGAACAGCTCCTCAGATAACACTGACTTTACCATGTGGCCATGTGCAGAGGGCCAAAAAAGTCATGATGAACTAAAGGTAGGAGCTTCTGAAGCTTCTGGAGACAGGATTGGGTACAGTGTAGGGATGGAGGGCTGGTCAAGTACAAGATTCCTTCCCACCTCTTTTCTGACACACCTGAACCCTTGTTAATGTGGCTGAAGTGCCATTTCCACTCAGAAGCCAGGATCTGGTTTCACTGTGCTTGGCCTCCCTCCCAGAGTTGAGTCATGAATGGAGGTTTGGCATCCTCCAGGGCTGAAGGTGTCCTTGTTCAGTCTCTCAACTGCTGCTTTCTCAGTGTTCTCAGTTACTGAGTAACTGCCATTTCCTTGTTGTCAGTACTTAGCTCTTCTCTCTATTCACTTTTTATTCATCCATTCATTCAGTAGCTATTTATTACGACCCCACTATGGCCAGGGCGCTGTTGAAGATGCTGGGGAATGCAGCAGTGAGCAAGGTAGATAGGGTCCCTCTTCTCTTATATTCTTGTTGAGGAGCTAAATGAATAAACAAACAAGTAAATAAAATAATTGTCGATAGTGCTAAGGAATATGAAGGAAAGAGAATAGGGTCATGTTGTAGAGTAGCTTGGTGGGAGTAGGAGGATGGCAACACCAGATGAGGCAGTCCTCTCTGAATAAGAGATTTTTGTGCTGAGACCTAAAGAATGAGAAGGAGCCAGCAATATTACGATCCGGAGGAAGAGTGTCCTGGGTAAAGGAATTGCAATTACAAAAAGTCTTCAGGCAGGAATGACCTTGGTTTATTGAAGGAGCGATAGCAATAGCTCAAGGGAATCAGTGTGTGGCTGTGCTTAGTGAGCAGGAGGGTGAAGGGTAGGAGGTTGTGTCCGAGAGTACCGGGGCCCTGATGATGCAGACCACGGGGAGGACTTGTGATTTTATTCCGCTGTAGCCACCCAACCGTTTTTGCACACCCTGCATTTCTTCACTTCCCTCCTTATCCATCTGAGTTGCCATGGTTCCTCATTATAATCACGCCCTTGAAAACTCCTTTTTCTTTTGTATTGGTTACCTATTGCTGGGCACCTGTACAAATTACCCCAAATTTTGTGGCTTGAAACAGGAAGCATTTTTTATTTTACGCAGTATTTGCAGATCAAGGATCCAGAACAGCTTAGTTGGGCAGTTCTGGCTGAGGGCCTCTCATGAGACTGCAGTGAAGATGTTGGCCAGCACTAGGTTATCAGAAGGCTGGCCTGGGGTTGGAGGATTCACTTCCAAGTTGACTCACTCATATGCCTGGTAAGTTAGTCCTGGTTGTTGCAAAAGGCCTTAGTTCCTTGTCACATGGGCCTCTCCATAGGATTTCTTGAGGGTCCTCGTGACATGGTGGCTGGCTTCCCCCAGAAAGAGTGATCCAAGAGAGTGCAAGGTGAAAGCTTTAGAAATCATCCAGCCTTGTTTCATAGTATCTATTGGTCCCACAGGTCCTCCCTGCTCAGTGCAGAAGGGGAGGACACCACACGAGGGCAGCTCGCCTCCCCATTCCTTTTAGATGTCAACTCCAACTTACGTGGTGTTTACTATTTTGATGTTCTTTTTTTTTAGATACTCATTTGAGGACATAAATCATAGTGGTTATAAGCATGCTCTGGGAACAAAAAAATATTTGGTTCAAAGACCATGTCTATCACTTATTAGCTCTATGACCTGTGACCCATTTCTCAACTTCTCTAAGCTTCGATCTCCTTATCTGAACAAGGGAGATAATCCTACATCACAGCTCACAATGGGTGTGAGGATTAGAGTCAGATAATGCTTATAACACATTCAGCCGTATCATGGGCACTGCGAATTCTCAGTATACGTTATCAACTACTGCCCTTGTTCTTGTTCTTTTTTTTTTTTTTTATTTCTACAGAATGCAGCTCGTCCTTGAACTGTTTCATCCAGTTTGGTGAGTTGCTAACACTTGTGCGAAGCCAAGCGTGCAATCAGTTCAGATTGGAGGGATAGTGAATTTGGTGTTTTTGATGAGCCCTGGAATGCATATTCGGGATACCAGAAGCTCAGACCTGTGATAGAAAATTCCTCTTCGATATGGTCAACTTTGGCAGGCTTGCCACTCACCCTCAGATAAGCTGTGAGTCAAACGTTGGGACTGCTTGATAGAAGCATCTAAATTCAACCCCAGTGCAAAAGCTAATCAACTCTCAAAGTCAAAGAATGAGTTGATGATTCAGGCATTTATATCAAAAGGTGTTAAAAGATTATTTGGAACGTGGTGGAGGATAAGAAACAGGATTTCAAATCCATTCCAGAATTACATTTCTTGTGAGTCTTCTAGGAAATGAAGCTAATGAACTTTTAAAGATCATTCATTTATTCAACTAAGGTTTTTGAGCACTTACCATGTACCAGATATCAAGCCAGGTTCTGGCAAAGCAACTGAGAACAAGACCGCCTGCACCTCAGCTCTCACGGTGTTCAAAATTTAAGTCAACAGCTAGACTGAGCACGTAGCCCTTATTATTCTGTTTGCTGCCTTAACTTTCCACAAGTTGCCAGAACTGATAGAGATTGGAGGGATTTCCATCTATCTATATTCAAATGAATAGCGTTAGTGGTAGGCATAACATTTCTATGCAGTTAATCAACCACCTAATTTTTCAATAATGGATAAAAATTCATTAACTTGTTGAGACAAACGTGTTTCCCAAAGCCGTTGTCTAGAACTGAGTTACCAATAACATGGTTTCAGCAGTAACATCATGATCACAAGTCATTTTTCTCAGCTGACTTTCTGAGAGCTGATACAAGATCCATGGGAAATTTCTCTGCAAGGAAACTACGTTAGTAATGAATAGATTGCCAAAGCAATTTCAACACGGGCATGGAAATTTATACATTCCCTAACTTCGCTTCAAAGACAGGTGAAATGCCTTCTGATTTGAGTAAATGGAATGCATTCTGTAGACTGCACCTTTTGTTACAATTAACTCAATCGCTCCTGTGGTTCATCGTTTGGTCAGCCTAATTATTTGACAAGCCAATTCTTTGTTCCATTGCTAATCCATAGTGCAGATTTTAATCTCCAACAATTAATAACTCATTCCTACATATCTTGGAAAGCTCGGGACTGCCAGTGTAGGCATTTTTAAAGGTATGTGTACAGGTCTCTAGGGAGAAAATAAATGTTTGTGGAGTGAACGCATGCTCCTTTTAAAATGATCGTTTCAATGAATAGAATTAGCATCTAACACTTGAAATTTTGCAATATACCTAAATGATATCTCAACAGAGAAAAATTCTAGTGAGAGAAAGATCTAGAGCAGTAGTACTCAACCAGGGTGATCCCCCTGCCCCAGGGGACATTTGGCAATGTCTGGTGACATCTTTGGTTGGCACAACAGAGAGAGGGTGCTATTGGCATCTGGTAGGTAGAGACCAGGGATGCTACGAAATATTCCACAGTGCACAGGACAGTACCCCCACAACAAAGAATTATGTATTGCCAAATATCACTAACATGGAGGCTGAGAAACCCTGATCTTCCAGGTTGGTCTAGATAATTCTGTTAAAAAAATTAATAAGTCAAGTGATAAAATATAGTTTTTAAGACGTTGGGTTTTACAATCCAATCCTAGGTCCACGTCTAGGCTCTCGTTTACCAGGAAGATAACTTCAAATAAATTTCTTAATTTGTTAAAACCTGTTTATTCACTTGCACCCTGGGATTGGTAATAGTAATGACTTGTTGCTGTTGCTGTGCATTTAAAATGAAATAATGTGTGTAGAGTGCTGAGCACATTCTTGGCATAGTAAGCACTTAGTACATGATATTATTATTATTAGCTTCTCTGGGTAGAGTACAGTGGTAGCGGTCTCCAGGATGGCCCCCAATGATTCTCACCGTCTGGTATTTAAGTCCTCGTGTAGTCCCCTCCTATAAGAGCAGGGCAGACCTGTGTAATCAATAGGATATTGCAGAAATGACACGTGTGACTTCTAAGCTTACGTCCAAAAGATAAATGTGGCTTCTGCCTTGCTCTTTCTTGGATTGCCCCCCACCTGGGGAGTTCACCTGTGTTGTGAGCACCCTCAAGAAGGCCTGTGGGGACGTCCACGTGGTGAGGAACTAAGGTTCCCCACCAAAGGCCAGCTACCTGCCTGCCCCACGGCAGAGCCATTTTGGGAGGGGGTTCTCCAGCCTTAGTCAAGCTCTCAGATGACTGCAGCTCCAGCCAACTCCTGGACCCCAACCTCATGGCAGATTCCAAGCCGGAGCTGCCCAGGTAAGCGGCACATGAATTCCCACCCCATAGAAACTGGATAAGATAAAGTCTTCTAAACTATATGCCCCAATAGATAACTAAGTACCTTACGTGGTTTCTGTACCAACTGGTTCCATCTTGTCTTTCTGTACTCCAAGGAGGAAAAGAGGAAGGGTAAAAGATATTCTTGTTTCATTTTGTGAAGAAATGAAGATCTGGGCAATGACGTGTCTTGCCCGTTAATACAGTACAAGCCGTTCGATTAGGCTGGAGTTTGAAGCTTCAGCCATCGGTAGACTTGGGTTTGAAGCTAGAGCTGTCACTTTCCAGCCAAGTAACCCTTCTAAGCACCAAGTTTTTAAGTCTGGCATACCAATAGCACCTGTGTGATAAGGTGGCCGTGGGAATTACAAGAGATTAATATGTAAAATGCTTAGCACAGTGAGTGGCTGGTGGTACGTGCCCTATGAATGCTTATTGGGTAAATAAATGCTTTGTTATATAATGAGGTCTTTTTTCAGATCCAATAATTCTATTTTTCTAGTCCACAACCTTGCCATTCAAAGATTGGGAATGAAACCCAAAGGCCACAATGTCTGGTCTTCTGGCATTTTGCTGCGGTTGGCATTAGAATCACATTATTTACCGGGCGGGTGGGGCTGATCTCTGATCTCCCAGCCTACCCCTCCCGGAGCTTTCTGAGCAGCTTTTGCTGCCCACCAGAGCCAGGACCAGGGTGAGGCGAGTGAGGCTCTCAGCCTGGAGACAAAATTTAAGGAAGTTCCAAAAAACTCAGTAGTTAAGATAAATATTTTAAGGTAATATTTTAAAAAAACAAACTGGCAAACAACAGCCCACAGCCTGGACACCTTTTTTTATAAATAAAGTTTTATTGGAAATTCGCCACTCATGGCTGTGAATTTAGTAACTCTCATTAAGCATCTTAAAAGGGTCATTTCTTAAAAATTTATTTTCTTTTGTTTTTATTTACAGGGAAAATGTTGCTCTATAGTGATATTCACAAGTGTGAGCAGTTGTGAAGCTAGTGGCATTTATCCCCTGGAAGAGGGCCGCACCACTGTGAAACCTGTGTCACCCTGTGTGAGGACAGTTTGACGTGAGGAGCTGTGACATCCCGGTTGCTAACATGTCTTCTCTCATTCACCACGCACTTGCTCCTTCCCAATTCACAAAACTTGTACCTAAAATTTGGGAAATAAAAATATATTTTTAAAACTGGTGACTTTTGAAGGGAAATATTCCAAGCTCTATTTTAATTTCTAAGGCTGTAGAAGTCAGAGGAAAAAGAAAAATAAAGAAAAAGAAGATAGGAAGAAAGAAATAATAGAAATGAAAGAATAAATTAACGAAATGGAGAAAAAAACCCAAAGCTTCGTTCTTTCAAAAGACAGGTTTTAGTTGAGATACAGAGAGCATACAAGTAAATAATGATAAGAATCTTTTAAATCCTACAATTATAGTAGATATTTTTAAAAGTGTAAGAGAATACACTGAACAACTATGTGCCAGTAAGTTTATAAATCTAAATGAGATTGACCATTTTTTAGGAAAAAAATGTAAATTACATAAACTGACCCTGAGAAGAAAAAGAAAATCCGAATAAGCCTGCAACCATTTGAGGAATGGATGTGGTGGTCAAACACCTCTACACCCACGTCAGGGCTGGCTCCGTGGGTGTGGGTCTTCCTGGGGCGGTGGCACTGGGTCCCATGCTTAAAAGGGCCCTGCACTTGGTTTAATGTATTGTGCCAATATCTTGAAATTCTTAATTTTTTTTAATGAGGTTCTCCTCATTCTCGTTTTATACAAGACCCTGCAAATTATGTAGCCCATCCCATCCATACCTGTCTAGTTCTATAAGTGAGTTTTACAACCAACTTTAAGATACCAATAATCCAAAGCTTTTCTGAAAAGAGGAAAAGAAGGCAAGTTATCCATTTCATTTTAGAAGACTAATGTAACTTTGTGAGCCCCCAAGGTCTCTTGATCAAAGTCATTTAGAAATTTAGGGATAAAATGTGATTTCATTAAATCTGCCAGAACATCAGTAATTACCATAGTCATTCATTACCTAAGTTTGATCTTGACCTATACAACTGAATTGTCCTTTCCTCAGACGAAGTTGTTTTCTGACTTTTTTTCTGGTCCCAACAAGGAACATGCTAGACAAGCTTATCCTAAGTTCATTCTGGGCTGGTTGATGAGTTACCTATTTTAAGCTCTTCCGGCACCTGTAGACTTTTAAAGCCTTAATAGGAATTTTTTTTCCAGGTCACTTGCTAGTGAACCTCAGAAAGATCTGGCAGGTTGATTTAATGCTTGTCCAAAGTCAAACTCAGCATCTTTCTCCGGAAACTCTAAGAAGAAAAAAAAGATGGAATTAGTTTCAGGAATTTCATTAAGAACACAATGGCAATATATTTGTTTTATTCTGCTGTTTCTATCACTCTGATCTAGCCAACACTGTACCTCTAGAAGGCAATCATGAGCTAATCTTTGTGGCTTTATGATTTCAGTTGCTCTTTTTAATTAATAGTCTGCTTCTGTTATTTAATAAAAAGCAGAGTCCACTTCATTGATGTCTCAAAAACATCCGTGCCTCTCTTCTTATTCACTTTCTGGTTTTCTTCCTTGCTTTCATTTATCCATTTTCAATGAGAGTGAGATAACTCATATGTGGGGTTTTCCTGCAATCAAAATGTATCTGGAGGGGCCAGCCTCTGGGCGAGTAGTTAAGGTCGCATGCTTCACTTTGGCGGCCCCGTGTTCACTGGTTTGGATCCTGGGCAAGTACCTTGCACCACTCATGAAGCCATGCTGAGGTGGTGTCCCACATAGAAGAACTAGAAGGACTTACAACTAGAATATACAACTATGTGCTGGGGCTTTGGGGAGGAAAACAAAAACAAGGAAGACTGGCAACAGATGTTAGCTCAGGGCCAATTAAAAAAATGTATCTGGAATTAAAAATCTTAAAAGTATTTGAGAACAATGATCTCAGATAATTTCCTACAATTTAGGTATTAAAAAAGAATGAATAAATCCAAGCTTGAAAGGTGGGATGAGCTTGTTCCCCTAGTGAATTACATTGTGGAGAACAGAGAATTTCTAGGTGGGACTAAGGAACAGTTCTTGTAACATGAGAACAGAATTCCTTTATCCTTAACAAGTATGCAATTTAATGGATAAAGATTTAGTAGATATTGGATGAATCAGTGAATGATGCTGGTTCTGGTGGTTAGTTCAGGACTTGCTAGGTTCCTTTTTGGGCTTTCCTTTTAAACAGGAGGCTGTCCTCCGTTCGTTGCCATGTGGGCCTCCCAGCATAGCTGCTGACTCACCAAACCCAGCAAAGGAGAGAGCCCCCTGGGAGGTCAGATGTTACAATCTTCTATAACATGATCAGGGGAGTGACATCCCACCACCTGTGACATATTCTATTGGTTAGAAGCAAGTCACAGGTCTTGACCATGCTCAAGGGGAGGGGCTGCACAAAGATGTGGCTACCAGGAGGTGGGAAACATGGGGGCCACCTGAGCCTCTGACTTCCTGGCTCAAATCCTGGCCCCATTGCTTACTAGTACCACAAAACTTAAGCCTATTATTAATCTCCAAGCCTCAGTTTCCTCATCTGTAAAATGACGAGTCTACTCACACCTTTATCATAGGGCTACTAAATTCCAGCAATTCCAAGTTTCTGGCTATTCTTGTGCCGTTTCATGGTTGTTGCCTAATTTGTACGTCTCATGAAATATCATTCACTTACTATCATCTCCCCTTTAAAATTTAAATCTACTTATTTAAAAAGCAGATTTAATAATATGACTAGAAATTTTAAAAGAACTAGTATTACCAGAAGATAATTATAAATGTACACATTAGCAGTACGTAAGGAAGATTATTTGTCCACATATCTCCAAACTTCATCCTGCACATGTCTTGTGAGAGGGTACATATGCACATTTAATGAAAACACTGGAAAAAATCAATGTAATATACTTAATACAGTGCCAAGCACACAGTTAGTGCTTAATAAGTGTAAGCTATTCTCATTATATATCTATAAGTTTGGTATTCAGAATATATTGTGTAGAGGATGGGCAAATACACCACACAGGTTGTAAATCTCTCTTCAGGCACTGTTGGCAGACACTGCCTGTTGATCGTGATTCTCTTCCAGCTATGTCTGGATTCAACTTTCGAATCCTTCTCAATACTGTGTTTCAAGCCGCCATACAAATCAACTGGTGTTGGCACACACCAGAGGACATCTACTGGCTTCCAGTAGATGTCACCTGGTATAAAGAGATCTGGGCAAAATATAACCGAAGAAGCATTAACACTAAATGAACTGAAAGAGGAAATTGCCTTATTAAAAAGAAAAATGCAAAGTATTTATCATTCAAGTATATGCAGTCAACTCTTGACTTAATATTAATTTTGACTTCTGGACCTCTTTTCTCCCCATCACCTCAGCTTTCTGCTCAATATGAGCAGAGAGTATCTCATATTTCTTTTCCCTAAAGCAAAACAAATTTGAGAGGAAAAAGCATCCACTGTGCAAATCTCATAATCAGTTCTAAAGCATAGGTACTTGGGACTTGATGCTCCCTGGAAGGCCCAGGTGTGAGGCATCCTGATGATTCAGAGTTATGCAAATATTTTTTTTTTTGCTGGTAAAGGGAGGTTCTGCGGGACTGAACAACCATGGATGGCAACAAGTGATTATGTCATTTGGGTCAACTTCCAATCCAGGAGAGCAGAGAAACTCAACAAATAGGCTGAATCATAAATGCAGCCTTGGCTTTCAACCAAAGTTGTTCCATAGGCTTCTACTAAATTCTTGCTGATGGATTAATTGACTGACCCATTTCTAGGTTCCTTCAGTATCACAAAGTGTAGGGAAATGAGCAGGGCTGTGGGGTCAGAGAGATGGGGGCTCTGTGTACTGGGCTTCCCCAACGTCTCCAAGCCTATGAACCATGGGAGGACTCCCATCTCCCTGGCAGGGCTGTGTGAGGAATTGATGAGACAAGGTACAGGAAAGAGTTTACACCATGCTCACTAAAGGTTAGTTACCCTAATCAGAGATTTGTGCATTTAGTTTGTCAGTGAAATCCCATGAGATTCCATAAAGACTAAGGGGAAAATGGAGTCAGTTTCTAGGAGGTGCAAAATGGAGTTTGAAAATGAGGTGTGGCAGGTAATAGAAGCTAGTGAAGGCCGGGTCAGGAGTGGTGGGGCCTGAGGCACAAGCCCTGCCTCTCAGCAAGGACCCGGTTCCAGCCGAGTGCCTTGTGGGATTGTGGCCACAAACACCAGACTTCCTGGTTTTCCATGGAAGCTAGAAATCTGAAGTTGTATGTCCAATCTCACTACTGTTCGATGTTGGTGCATTTTTAAGTACCTCGTATTTATTGAGGACTCAGAAAGTGCCAGATGTCTAGAAGATTTTCTCAACAGAGCATGTACTGTGATCATTATCCTGGTTTATAGATAAGAAAATTAAAGCACAGAGAGGTCAAATAATGCCCAGCGTCACACAGCCAGGAGGTGGAGGAGCTGGGACTGAAATCCAGATGGAGATAATCCGCTTCCAGTGCTCGGTTCTTAACCACTGCCCTAAATGGCACTCAGTGGTTTTCTTTTAACTTTTTAATTTTACATAATTTCAGAAAAGTTATAAGAGCAGGACAAAGAATTCCCATATCCCCTTCACCCAGATTCCCCAAGTGTTGGCGTTTTACTACTTTTGCTTTGTTCTTTTCTTTATCTCTCCCTCTTTCTCTCTCTTGTCTGTCTCTGTCTCTCTCCACACACACACGCACACACTCATATATATTTCCTAGCTTTGTCTGCTGAGAGGATCTAGAAGCAATAACATCCCGGTAGCAATGAGCACACCTAGAGCCAGAGTCTCAGTTTCTAACAGCCATTCTCCTCTGAAAGAAACAAGGGATCCTTGAAGAAATAGACGATTCCGGGGCTGGAACAGGTAAAAGTATAAGATGAAACCAGAATATCTAATTGTTCCAGAAAATAAGGAAGGGCTCAAAAATGATGATGAATTGTCAAAAAAACAAAACACACAGGAACCTGTCTGAAGATGCTCCCAGTAGCCAAATCTGAGACAATTTGAACATCAAAATAAATGATGTTAGTGAAGGATTATAACTAATTCAAAAAAACCACTCAAAAAAAGAATCCACAGGCTCACACTGATGTAAATAAACAAGTTAAGAAGAAAAAATTCTTCCTGAGAGAATGCCTACTAATAGAAGTAGAGGGCTTGATGGGATTAGAATAATCACCATCTGGAGGGCGATCATGTTTGGACCAAACAGAATGTATCAACTTTAATTGTATCAAGCGTTCAGTAGAACGCTGGGTGCAGAGCAGTTGATAAATGTTAGCTCTCCTCATCGTGATTACCACTCTGTCAGTCAATGTCCACTCTAGGCCACCTGCTTAGGGAAGCAAGGGGTAGCAGACACTGTCGTCGCTCCATCCAGATCCCCTCGTACCATTTACCCATCGGGGTGCCCTTCCCCCACTTCTGCGTGCATCGCTCCTAGGGTGGCACCTGACGCCTCCCACAAAGACGGCCCTGGGACCCCTACCGTCATTTTGTCTGGACACACTAAGAGCTAGAGGGACCTGGGAGTTTACAGCTCCCCAGTGCAGCCGGAAGTGCCTTGCCCCAAGGAGAACAAACCTTGCTGGAAGCTACACTCCAGAGCCCCTTGGGGATCAGGCTGAAGCTGGAACTTTCCGGGAAGGGCACCTGGTGTGGCTCCTTTCCCGTCCTTATCCTGCTGCCCTCACTCCCTCACAAGTCTCCCCTGGAGTCACTTCCTTAACGAATCCTGGTCCCAGGGTCAGCTTCTGGGGGATCTCCATCGTTGAAGAAGACGTCCTCTGGGAAGCTTGAGCTGGGCTCTGAATGGTGTGTAGCGGGAGAACAGGCAAAGAAAGAGAGGGCCAGGAGGCAAGAGGGCAGGGGGAAGGGCTGCAGGTGCAAAAACCCCAAGGGAGGATAGTGTTTAAGGAATAGAAGAAACTGGCAGAAGCCGGTGTGGCCGGAGCCCAGAGGCTTCAGGGGTGGAGGCTGTGGGCTAAGGCCTGTGGGTCAGGGGGCCAGACTTTACAGGACACCGAAGTCCAGCTTAAGGAATTGGCTCTTTCTGTAAGAGCAATGGGAAGCCACAGAAACAGGGATGAGACCTGAGCAGGTTCGGGTTTTGCAAAGCCCAACATGGCAAGTGTCCAAAGGCTGGACTGGAGGGCAGCAGGCTGGAGATCCGTTGGGAGTTTCTGCAGTGGTCCAGGCAAGAGATAGCAGTGGCCACAACCAGTGTGAAGGGGGTGGAGGGTGGAGATAGAAGTAAATGGACTGGAAAAATACTTAAGCACCAAAAAATGGAAAATTATTTTGCCATCCAAATGATCATCTTTCTTCAAAGTTCGATAGGAACTCCAGATTTTTGTAAGGGTAGATTTCGAGAAATAGGGCCTGTAAAATGGCCACGTGAGAAAATTTTCTAGTGAGACAAAGTCTGAATTTTTAAATTTTATTGTAGCAAATGCAATAAGAGGAAACATCTCGAATTTTTTTAAACTTTTATTCTTACTTTCAGAGAATTCAAAGAAGACACACAGATGAAATCTGACAACACAGGTGGATTTATAATCCTACATGTAATTCCACAGCAGGGAGAAAGCATATACTTATTCTAGTTATATGTACATACTTATTAAAATATGAAGATATGAATGTATACTTCTGAAATAGTCTAAAAATATAAACTAAAAAGAAATCTTTATCAAATATACAGAGATCCACCGTCTGCTTTTAGGAAACGTAGTAGTAAAAATATGTGAAAATAAACCATATGTAAACACAATTTTTTAGAAAGTTTTATAAGTATTGCATAAATGTCTATACATTTTCCATTTATAAAATCATATTTTCCCCAAGAAGTTCAAATCACATAAGTGTTATATGGTGAATCTATAATGTATGCACATTTTACTACTGTCCCATTTTATACATGGGAAAATTGAGGCAGGGGAAGTCCCTTTCTTAAGATCACACTGAACATTTTTAAGCTGTGACTGAACTTTACCACAGATCCTGAATCAAATACCATATATGTTTTTAAGTCTGAGTTAAGCAAACTGCCATCAGAACATACACACACACAATTTGAAACCTGTTGATCTGCTCCTTAATGCCACAGAGGAACTACATTAACTAAATAAAAGATTTCAGGGTCCTTTAACAAAATGATGTCACAGTCAATCATCAAGATATTCTTAGATAAGAGGTTTTGACTTCATTCAAGTACTTCTTAAAATAGAGATATTTTCTAATTTCCTGATGTTTTCATTTCAACACAGGAAAAACACAGTTTCCTGGGGGCCTGCTAACTTTAACCAACATTTAACTTTGATTACATTATTAGCAAGTATTTTCCCAAATACTACATTAAATGGAGTTACAATAAATGGATTGTCCATAATACCCTGAGCTCCAGAAAATTGAGCTGTAGCAGCCCTTCCATTGTGAAATGTACACTTAATCCTGAGAAGAGTCAAGCAGTGAATTTGGTAGGGCAGGAACAGAAACATTCAGTGACTTTTACCAGACTAACTGACAAGCGCTCAGCGTCCCTGTCATGTCATGGAAGATGCAAGAGAAAAGAGGATCATGGACAATTCTATATAAGTCTGGGTGGTGCTGACATTGGTTAAGCGTAAGCCAGCAGTATATACCCTGAGAGCGCCTCGGATTCTGCTTGGAATCCACTTCCCTGAGTCAGATACAACCTTAATAAATACCATCATCTATATGGACAGTACAGCTTCTGGAACAATTGTACAGAAGACAGAGTATAGACACCTGTGTCTAAATGTTCTTATGTGCTGCTTCGTGCTCTGGCTTTTGAGGTTTGCCTTCCAGGAATGTAGAAGTCATAAGCACCATTCTTCCAGGAGAATAAAAATTGCTGTTTTTGGTCTTCGTAAAAAAAAAAAAAAAATTCTGGAAAATAAAGTATATCCCAATTACATATCAAAGAAATGTAACTAAATAAGAGGAATTATTAGCAAAAAATAAACGCTAAAACCAAAAGTGCCACAGGCTCTTGCCCAAGGTGTGGTCCACTGTGATAAACGTGGTGCTGTCCTCGCTGATGCCTGGGAGTTTCTAAATTAACCTAGATTTCCGTCGTTATGCTACTCGATTCAGCTCTGTTGGATGCTCAGAATCTGACAATTGCCTAGTGGTACCAGATGCTTATAGAGGAGTTCATTTGGGCCTTATTCAGAAATTTCATCTATAACTGCGTATTTCCCAAAATAATCTATCCATCAGCAAATACCCCGTAACTTGCAGTCAGCAAACAGCAACTAGTTCCAGGCAAAGTCTAGGAGCTGCTGTTCACAGGGCAGAGTCATTGAGACCGGGTGTGAATATTGACAGGCAATTCTGTAAAGCCGTATGTCGGAAATGTCCTATTTCCACAGAAGATGATATTAAAGGTTTCCCAGGTTAACTTATCACTTTAATAGTTAAAAATTCATTTTATTGTGTAGTTGGGGAAAATAACAACATTGACAAGCATAGCATTTCACCCAGGAAATTATTGCTTGGGAATAAGGCTAAAGTATACTATTACAGCTGTGTTCATTTGAAGAAAATAATGAAGTAGTAATTAAATAGTAGTCGGTATATGGATATGACAAAAGTTGTGAAGATGGTATGAGAACACCTATATTGTCAGAAAAGGTAGAAAATGGTATACTGCAGAAGAAAGTATTACACTATATTTAATATAGGCTGGTAAATGTATACCCTTATATGCCAGGAGTATGTAAACCAAGGCCCTGTGGTCAAATAAGGCCTACCACCTGTTTTTATAAATACAGTTTTTTGGGAACATAGTGTTGGTAGACAAATAATGGCCCTCAAAAAATGCCTATGCTCCAATCCCCAGAACCTGTGTATATGTTACTTTGCATGGCAAAAGGAACTTTGCAGGTGTGATGAAGGTTATGGACCTCGAGGTGGGGAGATTATCCCAAATAGTGTCCTGTCAGAGAGATTCGACAGAAGGAGGAGGAGAGAGTCAAAGCATGGAGAGGGACTCAATTCCCTCCGGCTGACTTTGAAGGTGGAGGAAGAGGTCATGGGTCAAGGAATGTGGGTGGCCTCTAGAAGCTGAGAATAGCCCTCAGCTGACGGCAGGAAAATGGGGACCTCAGTCCTACAACCACAGGAAACTAAATTCTGCAACAACACAAACTGGCCAAGGAATGGATTCTTCCCTAGACCTCTAGAAAGGAACGCAGCCCTGCTGACACCTGGTTTCAGCCTAGTAAGAGCTGTGTCAGATTTCTGACCTACATAAGGTAATAAATGTGTGCTATATAATGCAAGTTTTAGTAATTTGTTACGGCAGCACTGGAAGACTAATACAACGGTCACACGTATTCATCGACAAACTGTTTGAGGCTGCTTTCAAGCTGCAAGGCAGATTTAAGTGGAAGTGAGAGACGCTTACTGCCAGCAAAGCCTGAAATATTTGCCAACTGGCCCTTTACAGAAAAAGCTTGTCCTCCCCCGATATTCACATGCAAAAACTCTAACAGCAGCTTGCATTACTGAGCAGCTGGTTGATGACAGACTCTGGGCTAAGTATTTAGTCACCCCTTGAATCAGTGGCGAGCAGGGATTCAAACCCGAGTCTGGCTGACTTCCGAGCTTGGCTCACCCCTTGGTCATCCACAGCTCCCTAGATGCTCACCTGAGCCTCTTATCGCTGGCAGAAAGCGATGGGGAGCTCCCGGCTGGGCACCAGGATGCCCAGGTGCAGCATCTCCACAGGCTCATTGTCCGTGGCCACGATGTCATATTTGCGGACGATCTGGAACACACGTGCACAAAAAAGCAGGATTACCCCTCCTGTCCCGCCCTGTGGAATAACGCAGAACACAAGTGCAGAAATCCAGACAGGGTTTTACCCAGCAGACAGCCAAGTGGAGCTGGAGCTCAGCTAATCGGCGGCCAATGCACATTCTTTTCCCGATGCCAAAAGGAAGATGCGCAAAAGCATTAATCTTTTTCTTCTCTTGAAGCCACCGTTCAGGCCTAAACTCACTTGAATTTTCAAAATTTTCTTCATTGGATCCCAACACCTGGGTATTTAGCATCAGCACTGTCTAAAGACACAGAAGAACACAAGGCATTTAAGTTAAACAGAAGAAAATGCTGGAATAGCAAAATTCACAAAAGTGATCACCTTCTAAACGTAAAAGTAACCCCAAAATTTGTAATAATGACGGTTGCCAAATGTACTAAGTGCCTGAAATGTGCCAGGTAACAAATAGGTAAAGAACTTACAAATTTTATATTGCTTTCTCATAACAACCCCACGTGGTAGATTCTATTATGACCCCATTTTACAGACGAGAAAGCTGAGGCTCACGGAGGTGATGTAAGTCACTCCAGGCTCTGCGTGAATCCAGGTCTCTCTGTCTCCAGCCATGACTCCCAATACTATGCTGTGCAACTATGTCCTAGAATCTACATATTTCCAAAGTGAATGCTCTCCCAGTAAAAAATTTTAGGGAGATCTGATGAATATTTGGAAAGTATATCTTTCAAAGCTCTGCAAGGTACAGACTGTACAAATTCTACTTACTCCTTTGGGTAAAGCATATTCACCCAAGACTATCGCCTTGTCAAGGGTCCGAGTTGTAAATGGCACGCTCGGGGTAAGCCTGAAAAAAACAAGATCAAAGATGTCCACGTGGCCACAGACCAAGTCCTGGCTCCAAGGTGGATGGGAATGCAGATTCTGGTTAAACAAATAGTGCTGCCTAACTTCATCCTCAAAAAGAGAACAGGATCCCAACTCCTCATAAAGAAGTTCTGTCTCTTTCTGCTCAATATTTACACCTCCTGTTTGGATTCCTGTCGTCTTGTGTTGGTTAAACCCCCAGCACAAGCCTGCTGAGCTGCTGTTAACACTGGTTTTCCCTGTTTCAATCCAGACTTCAACTGTGTACGTTTTCATGCTGCACCTTAAGCTGGATGTTTGCTCTAGGTTTCTCCTATCCACCCTTCATGAAGTTAAAGCTATTTCCTTCTCATCCTAAGGGGCTGTGAGTTTTTGTTTTCCAGAAACGGTGTAAAAAGAATTTAAAAAGAACATTTTATCCCAGAGGCTCAAAAACAAAGATGTCTCTATGTCTTATCATATAATAATATGGTTCCCTAGCTGAGCTTTCATCTCAGAGCCTTCAATCATGCCTCCAATCTTAATTAGTGCCCACAGCACTCATTAGAGTTTTATTATTACTGATTTAAAGGGGAAGGCACTGACTTTCCAAGATTTAATAGAAGTTGCCCAAATGATTTAGGAAATGAGTAATAGAAAAGGAATATGGTCCTAAGGCTCTTTTTTTGCAGTTTGATAACTGTTTATGAATCCACTGTGGGAGCTGTTTATGGGGGAGGGGCCCCTTCTTATGTACTTAAGAGAGGAGCTTTCCAACATATTTATATTGGCTTGGGCCTGAGTGCTCACCTCATAGATTCTTTCAGACAGGCTTTTAAATATGGCATATTCCTCAAATCCTCGGCCCGTGGTATCTGATTTTCAGGCAGCACACTCTGAATCTCCTTTAGAAGCTTTTGTTGCACATGGGGATTGCGGGATAAATTGTAGAGAAGCCACATTAAGCTGTTTGCTGTCTGAAAGCCAAATGGACACAAACTTGAGTTTCTGCAATAAACTGCCTTACAACCAGTATGAGCTGAACAAAAGGTGACGCCAACCACCTTGCTCTGCAAATATGTTAGTGATGCTTTTCCATGTGTCCTTATTTGCTGTGCCTTACACAAGTACAATATATGAAAAGTCAGATTTCTTTTACAAAACATCAATGAAGGATAGCTTACTTACTGAGGGAGTCAAAATAGAATCCTTTAAATAATCAGCTGTATTAGGGTTTTAATATAAACTCAAAATATAGTTTGATATAAAAATTGAGGACAAAGGAGTGCACATAAAACTAGTGAATGAAAACAAGACGGCTGGATTGTAGCCATGTCAATTTCCCAGTTATGCTAATGAGTTATTGTTATACAAGATGTTAACATGGGGGAAACTGGGTGAAAGATACAAAGGACCCCTCTCGATTTTTTCTTAGAACTGCATGCAAATCTCTAATTATCTTAAAATAAAAAAAGTTTAATTAAAGAATTGTTTAAAGGAAAAAAACTGCTATAAAAATTAAGTGGAGAGACAGGGATGGAGATCCTACGAGTATTGCTAATAAGAGTTTGCTTTTTTGTTAATTTTACAGTGCAAATGCACAAGAAACTGCATGTCTGGAATTTAAAAGAAAGCCTTTTTTTGCCACACCCTAAAACATTACCGCAAAAATATAAAGGCATTGTCTATACCCAGGGTTTCAGCCACATGCAAAGAGCCCTCAAAGGAGGGTGCCAACCCGAAAATAAGAAATTCTAGCTTCAGGTTGAATATTTCAAGGAAGCAGCCACAGTTTCTGACAAAGGCTCATTGCCTTTTAAGTGGCATCTTTTATTTCCTTTCCAAAGGCAATGAGAAGAGAAAAAAATATTGGCAGAAACAGCCAGGGTAGCTTTTAGCTTCATAATCTTCACCACTGGTAGTCATATGTATTTGTTTTTTAGGCCTTTTTTTAGCTAATTTAAGCCAAATATTCCTGTAAAAATGGTCGTTGTGTCCTCCCTCTGCAGACATGAAGACGCTTTTGCTAAGTGCCAGGTCCCACTCATGTAAACGAGCAGAGTGCAAGACGCTTTGGAGCCAACGGTATCTATTATTTTTGGAAGAAGATGCTTTGAGGCAGGCTTCCTCATGTCAGAGGCCGGCAGGCTCAGCTGCAAATACACTGTAGCCGGCAGTATTACGAGTCCAATTTACAAAACAGGAAGAGGGCGCGGCCACCAAACTAGATACACTTTCAAATTTCTCTGATTTTCCAAATGTGACTTCCCAGGACTAAAAAAGAAACATTTAACCATATCAGTGGGTCCCTTACCGCAAATGCCAAATAGAGTTCCCGAAAGGCAGATAACTGCAGCTTTCACCAAAGCCCTGTAAGACAGCCCAGGCCTGTGAGTATAATGGCAACGGCTGAATCCAGGCAAGCGGCCTGAGAAAACTCACTGATGCAAACTATCCCAGCTCTACCTCCATGGAGGAGACTGCTGGCCTTCTTGCTTCCACTCTCCCTCTGCTAGGTGCATTCTCCACCCAGCAGCCAGAGCCCACTTTACAAAACATGAATTTGATCAGGCTACTCCTTTGCTTAAAACCCTCCCAGAGCTTTCCATCACTGGTGTAATGATATCCCAATGCCTCGCTAAGACTCCTGGTTAACATGGCGCCTTGACTTCTCCAATGTCAACTTGACCACATTTTCTAGGTCTCCAGCTCCATCCCTCTTCCTGCCCCAGGGCCTTTGCACCTGCTGTTTCCTCTCTATGGAGTGCTCTTCCACCAGATCATCCCTTCTCATTCCAGAGTCAGCTCCAGTATCACTTCTTCAGCAAGGGAACCCCACCCCGCCATCTCCATCTCTGTTACAAGACCCTGATGGTTTCCTCTATGTTCCGCACCACTATCTGGAATGATCATATTTACTTGTTTGTTTACATGTCTATTGTCTGTCTTCTCCATTAGCATTTAAGTTCCATGAAGGTGAGGACCTTTGTCTCTGGCTCATGGTGGTCTCTCAAGCACCTGGAACAGTGCCTGGCACAGAGTAGGCACTCAAGAGTTCCTGAATTTTTTCATTTATTGAACAAGTGTTTACTAAGCAGCTACTATAGGCCAAGTGCTATTCCACATCCTGGAAACACAGCAGGGGAGAAACCAAGTCATCACCCTCCTGGAGCGCGCATTCCAGTGGGGGAAGAAAAGAATGGGTGAAGCTTTCCTTTGATCCTCCAAGGATCAGTGAGTCAACACTCAGGATAAGTGAGTCGATAGGAAGGTGAGCTGGAATGAATTTCCTCTGTCGACGGCCTTCTGGGGCATGAGGAGAAACTACAACCTTGCTATTCCCCATGATACAGAAAACCCTACTTTTTCTTCAGGCTACAGAAACACTACAGAAAGGAGAAAACAAGGAAAAGAAATGAACTAGGAACATTCTTCTCAGAGACTACAGGTGTATGAGATGTTGCGCCTGTCAGGGATATTAACATGCACCTGTCCCACGACAGCTCGAAGAAGGAATCAAAGACAACTAAACCACCTGGATGCTTGTCAGAAGTGGTGTTTGGAGTCTGGCTGCACTGAGTATTTACTGGGAGTATCAGCCACATCAGGGACAGAATTTTGATATTTAAAATGAGCTGTTTCACTTAAATTGAAACCAACTTTTCCCAAACTCACTATATTTACAATTTTAAGCAGAAAAAAATATTACTGGACTGGCAGAGAGTATCCCAATATTTTTATGATAAATGATAGACGAAGTTTAGGGGTAACGTGCAACCATCTAAAATATAACCAAATTTTAGAAACCTCGATTATGTGGCTATGGGGTGGAATCTTACTGCTTCTGAATTCGCATGGCGGTGCGCACATCTGTCATGGCACTGGGATCCTGCTCTGGATTTTCGTCACCAGAGGACATGAATCCTTCCACCATATGTCTAAGTACAAAGCCTGTGCATTGGGCCTCACTCAACATCCAGGAGGAGACTTTTTATTTTGCTAAGTTAGGGTTCAGTTAATCACCGTGGAACGAGTGAGCTGAATGACAAGTTAAAATTCATCACGAAAAAGATTTTACAGACTGTTTATTTAGCAAACTAAAATCAGGCCCACTCTTACCGTCTCTACTGCAGCCAGCTGGAGCTCTGTGACAGCAGCGTACAACTCTTTCTTTGAAAGCTGATTGTGGTGATAAATATCACAAAGGAAATCCACGCTGGGCTGCTCCGAATATTTTTCTAATCGGTTGTTGACACAAGATTTGACTATTGGAGCAGAGAAAAGGGAGAGGAAGTTAGCTGAAAACTAGGATGAGGAAAAGAACGAAAAGGAACCTCAGATCAAATCCTCCTTGCAACATCTAAAGGGGCTTTTCAGGGACACTGACAATTTGTTAGACAAGCTCAGATTGCCTTGCTGTTAAGTTGGCAAGGGTTGATCAATGTCCACACGAGTAGGGCTTCTCAAACCTTAATGTGCACAAGAACCACCTGGGCATCTTCTTAAAATGCAGATTCTGAATCAGGGGTCTGGGGTGAGCCTGGAAACCTGCATTTCTAACCAGCTCCCAGGGGTGCTGATGCTGCTGGTCTGCCGGTCACATTTTGAGTAGTCAGAGCTGGGAGCTTAGAAGAGAGCATCGTGAGACAGAGGTGGGACGTGGGACTGCCCTCGGAATCAGAACTTGGACCCAGATCCAGGGGTCTGGCTCATATGGTCACTAATACAGGCAAAGTGGGATTTGGCTCCCAAATCTTGGCAGTAGAGGAGGGGAGAATCCCCTCCCCTAAGTTATTAAACATACACACACACACACACACACACACGTGCAGTGCCCATGCGTGTTGACAATAATGGTAAAAATTTCTAACGTTTGTAAAGTACCTTCTGGGCATGTGTCTCCCTCACTTTAATCCTTTATATAAACCACCACCAGAAAAATAATAATGGTGATGATGGCAATAATAACAGCGATGACAATAAATGCTACAGCGGTTGGAGTCTGTCTGAGCTTTGGGAGCCCTTCTGCCCAGCTTCAAGCCATGGCTTTGCCATCAGCGAGCATGTTATCTTGAGAAAGTTACTTCTTTGTGCCTCAGTTCTGTCACTCGGGGCAAATAGACGGATCTACCTTACAGGGTTTTTGTGAGGATTAAATGACTGTGTGCGCGTGTGTGCATACTGATAGAACAACACCTAGCACCAACTATTCCCTCCATAACGTAGCAGAAATAGCTCTGATCCATTGAGATATTGTGATATGCCAGGATTTTACGTTATCTATATTAGACCTAGAAATAGTTGCATCCAGGTAGGTATTATCATTATGATTATTAGCCCATTTTGGAGGCAAGACAACTGAGGATGAAAAGGAGATAGCACATTTGGCCAACCCACCACACCAATGGCAGAGCTTGAACCCAGGTATCTCTGATTCCAAAGGCCTGGCTTTTAACCACTCCTCGTTCCCAAAGAAGACCACAGAGAGCTGCCTCCTGCCTTTCCCTTAGAATTCATCTACACCAGGCGATCCCCAGACCCAGGTCTTTGCAAAGCCTAAAGAATCGGTAGGCACAACTCCACTGAAGGATCAAGGTGGTCAGGCCAAGAAGATCATTCCAGACCTTCCAGCAGCAGCTCCAGAGACAGGGCTGCCGGGCGTGTGTGGCCAGATTACCTGACTTGAAAATGGTGTCCCAGGCCTGCGTGTGGGCCTGCCAGACCCTGGTGTTGAGGGTCTTGTGCAGCTCGACTGGGGTGACCATCATCCTCCCGAACGTGCTCATCATCTGTGAGGAAGCAAACACCTTTTCACGCCCGCTTCTCCTCTCAAAGACAACTTTTGCTCTAAGAGGAGCATTCTTTTTTTTTTTTCCTTTTAGGAAGATTAGCCCTGAGCTAACATCTGCTGCCAATCCTTCTCTTTTTTCTGAGGAAGACTGGCCCTGAGCTAACATCCGTGCCCATCTTCCTCTACTTTATATGTGGGACACCTGCCATAGCATGGCTTGCCAACCGGTGCCATGCCCGCACCCGGGATCCGAACCGGCGAACCTTGGGCCTCTGAAGGGGAATGTGCGCTCTTAACTGCTGCGTCACCGGGCCGGCCCCCAAGAGGAGCATTCTAAACAACCACCCCCAAACCGGGCTCCCCCAAGGGCTGGATTCAAAGGAGGCCCCAGGCCTCTCTGCACCAGTCCTGGAAGCTGTACCACCCCACCCCAGGGACAGATTGAAATTCATCTTTGGGATGATTTTCCACTAGATGTGTTCAAGAAAAATTTTCATCTTACCACCTAAACATAAAAATAAAAAAGAAGGAAAACTATGATTTTCATATTTACTTCAATTTCCAATCATCTGCGAACTTCAGCCATTCCTAAACCGTTTTCACAGTGTCTACCATATCCGTGTAAGACCTAAACTAAAAGTTAAAATCTGAACATTTTCAGACTCTTTCTTAAATAGTACTTTTAATCAGCTGACCTTTAACTGAAATATCTACTTTAGCTTTGCCTAAACAATCGTTGAACGTGCTTTATTATATGTTCAGCCACGAACGTACATACATGAAAATACAGAACACACGTTAAAATGGACCCTAACGGCTGTAAGAGAGCAGGTGTGTGTGCCACTCCCGGGGAAACACTGTGAGGCACGTTTGTTCAGTTCTGTGAAAGATCAATAAGGAAAAGCGCCCGCCCCGAGTGGCTGCTTACTGTTTTGATGGCCGCGATGAAGTTCAGAGCGTCAGCCCCTGCGTTCTGCTGGAGGAGCCCGAATCTCTTCTCATACAGCACCAGGCAGATGCCTGTTATTTAAAACAGTCAACACCGTTACACAATCACAGTCATGCTGGAGTGTGTGATTAGCTGGCTACGGAAGGCTCGATTCTGTCTCTTGTAGAAGTGAGGCCTTGTCTAAGAACGCAGAGGAAAGGCAAAGAGTCTGGGAGAAAGGGGCGTGATCACTTTCTTCTCTTTCTAGAAATTATCTGCGGGTGTAATGACCCGCCCCCTGCAGAACCTCCAGGTCAGAAGTGCACTGTGCCCATGTAGCTGGTTTTATACATGCATGAACCTCTCCTGGAATATCTTGCTTTTGCCATGGTTTATCCCTGATATCACGTGTGGCAGACATTGTTAACAGCCTACTCAATACTCCTTTCCCACTTCTTCCCTAACAGAGCCCCGATTTTATTTAGGCTGTCAGTGTTTCAGTCCTCAGGCAATAAAGTAGGAATGATGGAAGACTCTGATGACAGTTCTGTTCCCTGAATTCCCAGGCTTCCTGTAGCAGCCAGAGCAGCCACATGACCCAGGTCTGGCCACTAAGACCTAGGGAAATACTCATTTGCTTTTTTTTTTTTTTGTGAGGAAGATTGTTGCTGAGCTGTGCCAATCTTCCTTTATTTTTATATGTGGGATGCTGCCTCAGCATGGCTTGATGAGTGGTGTGTAGGTCTGTGCCCAGGATCCGAACCCATGAACCCTGGGCTCCTGAAGCCTAGCACACAAACTTAACCACCAGGCCACCGAGCTGGCCCTCATTTTCTTTCTTAATAAAGGGGGACAAGTATAGTTGGCTTAGCTCTTCCCTCTTTCCTTCTTGTTTTTGCCTAGAATGCAGAGGTGAGGCCAGGAGGAGTGTAGCCATTTTGCACAAGCCAACAAGCTAAGTATGGATGAGTAAAAGAAAGCATGAGCTTGAGTCCCTGATGACAACATTGAGTGCCAGCTGGCGACTGCCTTCCTTCAGACTTCTCATAATGCTGGACAATAACTTTTAAACTACCCTAGTCAGGTTTTCTTCGATTTGCAACTCAATGCATTCAATACTCCTTAATTTGGGTATTACCAGCAGAAAATTTCCAAATCATACACTTCTTTTCTCTTCTGTAATCACTCCCTCTCTTTACTCCTCTTTCCCTTAACACCTTCTGTGGATTTCTTATTTGCATGGAGCTTTCTAACATGCTAAGATGACTGCCCAAAACTTTAAAGTGAGGCTGATGTCATGAGGAAGACAGTCGCGACAAAGTCTCCATCTTGGGGTACCCTCTCCAATCCCTCACACCAGCAGCCAGAGCAATCCTTCCAGCAAATCAGACCACGACACTCTCCTGCTAAAAGCACTCTACTATCACTCCCAGCTACTCCCAGGCTCAAAGCCAAACATCGATTGCTGGTGTATGGATTTCCCCATCCTCCGCCCTCGCCAGGCCCTTCCCTTGCAGGACGTGCTGCCATCATTCTGAGCTCCTCTACTGTGCCTGCAACAGAACACTCTCTGTTCCTTCTGCCTGGAACATTCCTCCTTAACTCACTTTCACCTGGCCAACTCCTACCCATCCACCAGGCCTTAGCTCAGACGGCACCACCTCCATGAAGCATTCCCTGACCAAGCTCAGCTGAGGCAGCCCTCTCAGACTCTCCCACAACCTTCCGCCTCAGTTAGGTGCTCACTCACTAGACCGAAACTGTCCGCTCCCTTGCCTGCACCCCCACTGGGCAGCAGGCCCATCCAGGTGGGGCTCTGCTTTTATTCCCAGAGGGATCCATGGAGACTGTGATCATGCCTCCTTCTGTTAGGACCCCTCCGTGGTGCCCCATCTGACTCAGACTAGAAGTTCTTGCCAGGACCTACATGCCCTGACTTGATCTTTCTCAGCTCCTCCTTCCCTCCCCTACGATCCATTCATACTAACATCCTCAGAGTTCCTCAAAGGCATGGGGAATGCTTCCACCTCAGGGCATTTGAACATCCCAGCTCCTCGGGAACAATCTACCCACAGATACCCTTGTGGCTTACTCCTTCTCTTCCTTTAGGTCTTGTCTCAAACGTCTCCTGACCAAAGCAGACTTGCCTCATCTAGGCACCTAGGTTCTTAACTCCCCTACCCCTTGGCAGAGTATATATTAAAATGCATTTACTTGTTGATTGTCACCCCTGCTAGAATCTAAGCTCCATGTGAGCAGGGATGTTGACTGTCTTGTTTGCTGCCTGTCCCTAGTACCAAGCATGGTGTCTGGCACATAGCAGGTGTTTAATGAATGTTTGTTGAATGACTAAATAAACAACCCATAGTGAGAAGCATAACTTAAGTGCCTGAAAGGCTGCCATGGCCTTTTCTGGACCGTTAGTATATGATCACAGAAAAGCTGTCCATAGAGCCACATTTTATCTGCAAAATCACTTGCAAAATCAAATGAACAAGACTGTGAAGACAACTTACTTTCAAATGACCATTTGTTCAGTTCGCTGTACAAGTCTTCAATGTGGCCTCTTTCATCACACAGTTCATCTATTCTACCCACAAAATCAGCTAAGACCTTAAAAGAAAGAAATCACAAGAGATGCATTTGAGTCATTGAAGAAAAACAAAAGTTTAGAGCTAGTACGCTAACTGCAGGCTTGCTACCCTGTGCATTCATTGCCCATGACGTTATTCACGCCGAGGCAACACTCATTATGCGCTCTCCCTGGGTGCTCACCTTTCATCCTAACAACCTTATCCTGGGTTATTTCCTGAGCTTTTCCTGCAGCTACCTCGAAGCTTAAGTTTCAGCTTTTGATCTAAATTTAAAGAAAAAGAAAACATTTCTTCTAAACAGAATGGGGACTAAACCACGAAGGAGGCATCAGGTAAGTGTCCCTGACAGCACAACATCTCAAGGATGCTGCTGCTGTAACCATCCCGAGGCTGGTCCCTTCCACACGTGAGCAAACTCACATCTCCTCACTGGCTGGAATTGTGTTAAGCATGTTGAACTTGGAGCCAAGAAATCTGCAAATTCTGGATGCAGCTCATTCACTAAATGGCTCCGTGACCTTGGGCAAGTCATGGAAGGCTTCTAGATGCCAGCTTCCAAAATCAGGGTTTTAGATAACTAATGCTTCGCATTTAACAAGGCTTGTATTGAACCGAGCACTGCATGGAATGTGTTCTCTGAGCTGCTCCTCACCACTCCCTCACAAGCCGAGCCGGGAAGTCCCGTCGTCCCTCCCAGCTCCTGGGTAACAAATGAGAAGACTGAGGCTCAGAGGGAGGCTGAGGCACGCCCCCTTGGACACACAGCTGCAAAGTGGCCCTATGGGGCTTGAAAGAAGGTAAATGTGACTACAAAGCCCACAGATGTAACCAAGGGGCATGGTTAGTTTGCCTACACAGGGCACTAAAAAGTTCCCTAATTTGTTACCATAAAAAAATCCAGAGATTTCACAGGAACATACGAATTTTCCACTACTCATCAAAAAATAATAATAATTACAAGATCTGACGACACTGGGATCCCGTGAGCAGTCATTGCTGGAGGTGGGGCAGCTGTCCCCTCTACGGGCACGCACTGTTCTGTTTGCCAAGATCCCTACTGGGCCTGCCTTACACGTTTATATTAGCTCCCTGGCCCCCGGAAGCTTCTGAGTTTGTGATCTGTTACCTATACGATCCCATATGGGTCCAGTTCAAAATAAACACCCAGAGTGAACAGGAGTGAAAAGAGGTTGCTATACGCTTGACTCTCTCCTCCTTTGGCCCCCCATTGGCTAAAGAGAATGTCTGAATACCTTAGCACGGCACAAAAAACATTGTCAAGATCTGCCTTCTGTCCAGCATCATTTCAGAGAAAGCCTCACTTCACCTGCACTGAATGGACCGTTCTCTGAACACACCATGCCATCTCATGCCCCCAGATTTTCAGCAGGCTATTCTCTCTGCCTGAATGCCTTTCTCCACCTTCTCCGGCCTATAGACTCCTACTTATCCTGCAAACCCCAGCTCATATGTCACTTCCTAGGAATTTTGTAAGTACTATCTCATTTAATCTTCACAGCAAACCTGTGGAGTGGGAATTGTTATAGATTGGGAATTTGAGTCTTAGGGAAGTTAAATGGTATAGTCAAGTTACATAGCTAAGGGCTGGAGAGCTGAGGTTCAGATCTGGACTGCGGAATGCCAAAGCCATGCCCATAACTGCTCCCTCGTTGTGATATTACTTAAAAAGAGAGTGGAGGAGGAGGAGTGAGGGTTTAGGGGGAGAAACATGAGGAGAGGAATGAGGAGAAAGGGAAGCCCCCTGAATCATCCAAATTGCCTGTTCTTCCCTCTGTACTTTGTCGCTGTGACTTGAGCCCCATAAACGTCCCTTCCTGCCTCCGGAGCCCCAGCCCACAAACCTCATTGATTTTGTTGTCCAGCTTCATTATTTCCACCGGTTTCATCAGTTTCTTTTGAAAGGCGCTCCGAACCCTCTGCCAATCTTCTCCCTCCCTGGGCGAAAAACAGAACTATATTCAGATAAAACTGAAAAGAAAGAAGGGGAAAGCAGATATACCTCCAGCTCTGTAACTGTGTGAACTATATAAGCAAATGAACGCTGATAATCGTGCCCAGAAATATCCAGAGAATATGAGCATTGGAATATTTGGACTGGTTTGACAATAGGATGAAAAAGCGCATTTTCTCCCAGCCAAAGATTGCACCAGAAAGGGGAAGCCAGATGATTTGGGCTCAGGGCGTTTGAGGTGCCCTTGCTGGGGCTGGGCTGGGAGGTCAGCAGTCTCAAGTCCCTGCGGTGACCTTGGGCATGTGAACAAGCTCCCCTCACCAACCCAAATCTGTTTGAGGAAAAATCTTGTCACATTCACAAAACACCTCAAATGCCGAATTCTGCCATTGCCTTTGAACAACACACAGTCAGAGGTTCAGTGGCGTCGTAAAAGCCTGTTCTCATCACGCACCCTTTTCACGTGCCCCGCAGCAGACCACACAGCCTGAGACGCGCCACGCTTTTACTACGGCTTTTAATTTCAGTAACTATATCCTGAAAAATACAACTATGAGGCATTACATTGTGGGAGTAAAAAAAGTGCTAACTTGTTAAATGCTAACGATTAAAGCGCAGAGGACTCGCATCACCGTATAGCAATTGTCTGTCTAAAATGCAGGTTTGACACCCCTCCTCATTCCCCCTTTCCAAGCAGACCTGGGTCATAAGCCCCCACTCCCCTCCAGAAAGGAAGGTCACTGTCAAAACCCAAAGAAGGTCAGTTCTGGCGTTTGAGCTCCCAAGAGGGGGTTACACAGAATTCTAAGGGGTAATTTTGTTTGTATAAGACGTTTGCCCGGGACGCCGACTTCAGAACCTCATCTCGCCCAAGAGTCTGAACGCCCCAGTTTGCATAATGCTGTTTGCCGTTTCTTTGAGGACAGGCACGGCCCTGCTCAGGCGCCAGGGAGAAGGCAGGTGCTGGGTGCGCAGCATAGCTCTCCCTCGACCCACTCTAGTCCGTGCAGAAGCCCGCGACTGCGCCGGGGAGGGGCTTATCCTATTCGTCCTGCGTAGGAGCGGTCCAAGCCCAGGGAACCCCTTTCCAATTTCCAACCGCATCAGGCCCCGCCACCGGGCCCCATCCTGCCGCCTGGACTCACAGAATCAGCAGCCCGTAGCCCTCCTTGCGGTAGTCGCGATAGGCCTTCCAGGGTTTGATCTCCAGCCGCTGCGGGTGGGCGCTCTCGGTGCGGTACAGCGCTTCCAGCAGGCACGGCGAGCCCAGGTGCACCGAGTCGAAGGAGCCCAACTTCATGCGGAAAATCTTGCCGTACTTCTTGTGGTACTCCGCCTGCAGCGGGCCGGGCGTGTCGCGAAGTCAGGGCGCATCCCCTGCAGTCTCAGGAGCGTCTCTCCCTCCTCCTTCCTCCCGGGGGACCGCCGCTGCCGGGATACCCGAGCGCCCCGTGCGCCCCGGCTGCTTGCCTTGGGGAGGGTTTGGAGCGCAGGGAAAGGAGGGGAGAAGGAATTGGGGCGCGACGAGGCATTTACCAGCGTGTCGTGCTGTTTCTTGAGTCCTCCTTTCCAGAGAATCTCCAGCAGGCTGCCCAGCAGCGGCCACTTGGTGGGGCCGGGGAGGTCGGCCGCGTTCTGCGCCTCGCCGCGCTCCATCAGCGGGCAGAGGGGCACCTCACGTGGCTGAGCGGGCGCGCACGCCCTGGATGTCACGGCTCTGGGGGGCTGCCCGAGGCTGCGCAGCTGCTGTAGGAAGGCTGCAAGGGAGCGGCTCTTGCTAATGGGGGAGGTCATGACAGTGCAGGAGACCGGGCACTTGGGAATGCACGGGGACCGGCAAGGGCGAGGTTGCTAAAGAGGCGCCGGCGGGATTTGGGGGCTTGACGATTCTGGGAAAGAGAGGCAAAGAGGACCAGCAGGTGTGATGGAGGGTGCGGAGGAGGAACAGACAGCAGAAAGGACCTTGGCGAGGATGCTCAACGCTGCACCGGGAGGCAGGCTCAAGGTGCGGGTGTTCCCCGAGCGGTGGCCGCGGGGGCTGGAGGAGTGCAGCCGGGAGTTGAGTGGCTCTTGGAAGAGGAAAGAAAAGGATGTGGGTCTGCCTGCCGGTCTGCAAGTCTGACTTCCAGATCTGGAGCCACGAAGTGGAGGTGTCAAGGAGTAGAAGAGATGCTGCTGGCGCTGCGGTGTCCTCCTGTCCCTCTTCATGCTTCATGCTCCGGGGACCAAGTATTTATGGAGACAGGGCAGGCCTTGGGTGGCCAATGAGCGCGCCGAGTAGGGCGGAGTGGGCCCCAGCTGGCCTGGCCCGCAGGGACGCGG
Source organism: Equus asinus (assembly GCF_041296235.1). Classification (NCBI taxonomy): domain Eukaryota; kingdom Metazoa; phylum Chordata; class Mammalia; order Perissodactyla; family Equidae; genus Equus; species Equus asinus. Next base: position 42,632,147 of record NC_091804.1, read on the forward strand.
GGCCCGGGGGTTGGGGGCGGAGGTGGAAATAGGATGGAGTCAGCGAGGTGAGCGAGGGCGCCCGGGCCTCGGGTGACCGATGCGCTGTTCTCCGGGCGGGAGCGCTGCGGACTCCACCCCGGAGATAACCCCCCCGCAGGCACGCTGAGCAGGGAGTTCACCGGGTGCGCGCCCGGCGCGCCTCCCCGCCCTCCCCCGGCGGGCAGGAGCCGGTCCCGGCGGCCGCGTCTGCAGCCCTGCGCTTGCACAATCGCGCTGCTGGGCGGGCGAGGTCTCCGAGTGCGGCCCCGGGAAGGCAGCCGGCGCCTGGCGGGGGCCCCAGGAGCACGCGCGCCTCCCCGGAGCCAGGTTTTGCCAGCCTGGATGGAACTCTTTTTGGAGGAAAGTTCGCTTTCTGCACCTCCCAAGGTGGGGAAGTTTTGAGACTTCCTGAAATGCAAGCATTTCAGGTAATAGGGGATTTCACTTTCGGGTCTTAACTTGGGCAAGGAGGGCCCGGTGAGTTTGTAGAATTTCCTTCCTGGCTGCTCCATTTTTTGGTTGTTATGAAGATTTAACGAATTAATGCAGGTAAAGTGCCTACAACAGAGCCTTGTCCGCAGTCAGCAAGCACCATGAGCACGCGGAATGCGATCTAAAGGCGTGGCTGGCAGTGGCGGGGCCGGGCTACTTCTCCAGGTCCATCAGCCCCCTCCCTCTTTTTGGACACCGACGACTCTGCGCAAAGGATACGCACGTGCTGCTTCAAACCACCTGGCCCCGCCATCCCCACCCCTCTCCACAAAGTCCATCCTAAGCAAGCTCTAGGCGCGCGCCCGCGCGCGCACACACACACAATTTCTAGAGTCTTCGTAGCTGGCAAGAGTAGAACTTGTTTTACTAATTCAGGAAGAGATGTTGGAGATTTTTGTTGATTGTTTTAAAGTGGTTTTAAATACAAGAACTGCCACCAGCTAGGGAAGAGCTGAGAGAAATCGTGTTTCCTCGCCCTGCCTTCCAGTCACGTGACTGGATCTGTTTTGACCCTAGTGTTCGCAAATCCTTCCCTGGTAAGCTTCTTGTACACTTTTAGTTTGTTTCTTGAAAACCTTCTGTAGGCCAGCTTGAACTTAAATACTGTCATTCCAGATTTTTTCATTGTCCAGAGAGGTTAATAAAAATAATAGCTATTGATACATAATACAATTTACATATAATGTATTATCTATCTATACACTATGTAGTACGTATTATATAGCATATACTATAGATTATATACCATATGTGATATACGCTATATCTTATATACAATACGTTTCATAGTGTACAAATGAAAGCTTTCTAGAGCTTATGATAAACCAGGCACTGAGCTGGACATTTTACATACATTTCTTATTTAGTTCAGCCCAATAACAATAAATAAATAAACAAATAAATAAAACTGAAGTTTAGGGAGTTAAATAATTTGCCCAATGTCACAGATCTTACTATTGGCTCATGTGGGATTCAGACCCAGATTTTCTGATTCTAGCCTGGGCCCCTACTATAAACATCCATGTATGTCATGCTATATTATATCACTTTTTCTTAAGCCAGGAATATCGGAAATACTCCCAAAGCAGGGTGGGTAGTGTCAGTATGTGTGGGACTATGTGACGCAAATGTTGTTTCATACGCTAATGATGGTTAAAAAGAATAGCCCCAAGGCTGCCTTGGTGGTGCAGCCGGTAGGCTTACACATTCTGCTTCAGCGGCCCTGGGTTCGCCCGTTCGGATCCCGCGTGCGGACCTACACACCACTTGTCAAGCCATGCTGTGGCAGGCCTCCCACATATAAAGTAGAGGAAGGTGGGCATGGATGTTAGCTCAAGGCCAGTCTTCCTCAGCAAAAAGAGAAGGATTGGCAGCAGATGTTAGCTCAGGGCTAAACTTCCTCAAAAAAAAAAAAAAAGTCCCAAAGAGAAGATCCATTTTAGTTCCCCACTGTGTGCCTTACTTCTACCGCTCGCTTAGCACAGGGTGAATGCTCAATAAATGACAGCTCCTATTGCTATGTCAGCCATTGAGTAATTTTCCCCCCTTATTCTCCCCTTTCTTTCTCTCTCTGCAGGTGTGCTCAAGAACAAAGGGAAATGATTCCGGGTTTGCTAGGTTTTCATATGAGGTTAGCACTGTGTTGCTGTGTAAACTCCAGGTGGGTCCTTGGAAGTGCAGGCACTCCTTAGTCTCATAATAGCCAGCAAGAAAATTCTTATTTCAGGGAAGTGGTTTCTCATGTGCATTGGAGAAAGTCCTCAGTAATGTTTATACTGGATTGCAGAAGAAAGCAACACTGGTCCTTTGAAACTTAATGGCCATCAACACGTAGCCAGCCTTCATGAAGTGCAGCTAAATTCAAAATGACTGCTTTGCGCCTGGTGCCGGAAACCCACTCTCCCTCACTCGGCCTTGTCCCTAACGTAGCCTCTGTGAGTCATCCTGACAGGGATCCTGCTGGGAATTACTGATGAGAGATCTTGAAGTGGCTCGTAAATGCCCACCGTCATTACTGAGGCAGGCCCAGGGCCCTCTTTTGTTCTGAGAAATCTTACCAAGTCCTGAATGGATAATTATACTCCCGCCCTCACACCAAGCAAGCACAGATGACAAAGTGTGTGTGCACACATGTGTGAGCGCGTGTGATGAGGGTGGGCCGGAGGAGCCCTTAGGAGGGCAATGGCTGGTTTCTCTGCGATGAAAAGCACAAAACTTTCTCACATATCAAATGATGACATAGTTTTGTGCTTAAAAGCTTTGGCTCAACTTGGGTGTGAGTCCTAATCCACTTTCTGATTGTGGAAATTTAGAGGATTTACTTTCCAGATCTGTAGAATGGACAGTGTTGTGTAGGGAGGAAGAACTATTTCTCTGCCCTCTGGGTCCTTCTGGCTGGTCTAGGAATTAAGTTGACATGAGACAGAATAACAGGAGAAAATCAAACAGAGTTTAATAACATGTGCACATAGGAGAAACCCAGGAAAACTGAGTAACTCGCCAAAATGATAGAAGCCACCACCTTAAATACCATCTTCAGCTAAAGACAAAGGGGGATGTTGGGGGTAGTGGTTTGGGACTTGAAATGGGAGGAAGGCAATTTACATGGAGAGGAAAAGCTAATGTTTGATAAACAAATGTTTGCTGGGCCATCTATAGATAATGCTTTTAGGCAGTTAGGAGGATGGTCAAAGTTTCCTTCAGAGTCTTTTGTCTTTAAAAATAATCAAGCCAAAGAGACACATTTTGGGGTGGCATATTCTGATGCTCCACAGTTGGAACCAGCTTCACAGTAAAGCTCAAGCCTCATGGAAATAGCAGTCATAATCACAGCCAGTCTCCTGGGGTTGCTGTGAGAAGAATGCACGGACAGTTTGTAGCACAGGAAAGTGCTCGCAAGTGCTCGCAAACGTGACCTCCAAACGTGACCTCCAAGCGCTACTGTATTGCAGGCCTTGGTTTTTGCGTGCAGAAACTATTTACTGGAGAGGCAACTTAGATGTCTCAATTATTATACCTTGTGTTCCACTTCATATTGTAATTTCAACTAAGGAAACTGTATAAATGAATAAAGCCAAAGGAAGATTAGCAAAGGGACGCTGGTGAGTTCCCATCCCAGCTCAGCCACTTAGCAGCCAGACGAACCAGGCATAGTTGACTCATCTCTGTAAGCCTCAGTACCTTATCTCAAAGTGATGATAAAGGTGCTACCCACCCAATAGGGTTTTTCTAAGGATAACGAATCATCGAAAGTCCCTGGCATAGAGAAAAGGCTCTAAAATGTTTATGGTTACTTATTAAGAACTACAGAGATTGGGCTCTCAAACAATGAAGGTCGCAATCTCTATTGCATTTGTCTTGGGGTTCTCTGCCTAATTAGATGAAAATCTTGAAAGTGCAGACATCGTCTCCTTGTTATTGTCTCTCCCAGAGAATATGACACAGTGCTATTTACCTTGGCCAGCACCCAAGAAGCAAATAATAGGCAATTGATTATTGATTATTTTCTCATTTGCAAGTGAAAAGAGAAAGATCAGTGTCAATATATTCTTTGTTTTCTGAGGAAGAAGTTGTTGGTAAATCCTGGAGGGCTTTATTTGTGTGTCATATAGAATGCAATTCTATGTAACAAAGATAATAGTTTTTGTCTCCAAAGCTTGGATTGAATCCATGGCTCCACTGGTCACAAGCTGTGTGGCCTTCGGCAAGTTATCTAACCTCTCTGAGTCTAGTTTCCCCCTTAATAAAATTGGGGATTACTATACCTATATCTCAGGAAGGTTAAGATGAATACTTGAAATAGGTGAAACATAATTAACCATTGTCTTCACAAACAGCCATTTGACCCCATATATGCTTGATAATTTCTGAGTAGAATTCAGTCCTGTTGGCAACTTAAAATTATATTGTGGGAAAAAAGTATCTTAAAAAGTCCTCCAAAGCACAGTTTCATGGGGAGAACTTTCGGAGAGAATTATTATTAAAAGAGCTGCTCCATTCTGAAGGAGATGAAAAATATAGGATGTACATTCAAGTTTATGAATCGTTTTCCTCTTACTACAAATTATAATTTATTGAGGAGCTACTATGTGTGTGCCAGATATTTTGGCTATCTCTGCCCACACAATAATACCGTAAGGTAAGCATTATTTTCCATTTTATATGAGAAAAACTGTCTTTTACAGAGTTTAAGCCAGACCTGAGTTTGAATCTACCCTGCTAGTTAGTTCACTTTGTCCTCATCTATAAAATGGAAATAATAATAGTGACTCAGATATTATTAGAATGTTATAGGTATAATAATATTATGTATTTACCATCTTGTAACTTGAATTCTAGCTTGCTTCAGGATGTCAGCTCCCTCAGGGCAGGAAGACTGTCTGTCTTGTTCTCTGCTAAATTCTTATACCTATAACTCTGCTTGGATCAGTTTTGGTTCTCAATAAATATTTGTCAAGTAATATATTGCAAAATAACAGATTAAATATCTTGCTTGCTACAACTGTACTTGTTCGATTTGATTGATTCTATGGTTCCAGTGAAACACAGTTCCTGGTAAGAGATGTGTTTAATTACAAAGCTTATATATAAAGGAGAATTTTATTTCATTTTTCCTTTTTTCGAAATGTCTGGGAAAATAAAGATCTGTATGAAGATGTGCCTTCTTTAAAGCAATAAAGTACCTCCACAGGAAAATGGAAAGAATCAATTAAATGAGTGAATGTTTTGAATATTATTTGGTACATTGAAAATAGTATTAGCTCTTATTATTATTAATAATAATAATTTTGGAAGATATAGATGTAACTATCTGATCTAGATAAGTTAAGCTAGCTAGTAAAAAAGATCCATTGATTTTGAAGAGTTCCATTGGTACTATATATGTTTCATAATTGGCTTTTAAAATTACATCATCACATGGATACCTATTCTATGCTTTCTTGCATGATATTACTTGGTTAGTTCCATCAGGGTGAAAATCGGGGAAATTCCATAACAGAATTATTATGCAAATTATTTTGGACCCAAAGTACATTTTGTTTCCTCCTCAATGTCAAGAGCCTGCCTTGACATATCTGATGATGGCCGTTGTCTTGGATGAAGCTTTGCTGAGCTCTGACGGATCTGCCAGCGCTCTGATGTGAGCCACCAGGTGCGAACTTCATGAGGGATCGGCCCGAAAGGGAACTGGTGGAAAGCACCTCCGTAGTCAGGGTGAGTAAATTCCAGGGGGAATGGAAATGGATATCTGGTTGTCCGTCAATATTCATGGAGTGGGCCGAGTGAACAATTCTAAATCGAGAAAACTCTAGAAGAGTCCTTTTATCTTTGGGGAAAAAAAGGTTTCTTTAGCAGAGTACTTAAGCAGCCTTTGTGTAGCAGGAAATGTCAAATAGCTCTCACAATCTAGATCCTAATACCGGATTTTCCACTGACAGAGAACAGCTATGCAACCTCCTATGTCTTGGTTGTTGTGCGACATAGAATGACGACGTTTACAGTACCAAGGAGGAAGTCACTCAGAGTGCAATCCTATTGCAACTTGCATAGAATAATTTGGGATCTCGTATGTTTCCATGAACACTCACAGATTCCTCCAACATAATGGGATTTTCCATTGAAAAGGAATTTAATGTACATTTCCAGTAATTTGTTTTTTCACTCTATCCAGCTAGTATGTAATTCTTTGGAAGTGGAGTCATTCAATAAATGGTTATTGAGCACCTACTGTTTGCCAGGCACCATTCTTGGCACTGGAGCTACAGTGACAAAGAAGACAGACAAGGCCTCTGACTTCTTGGAGCTCACATTCTGCTGGGGATGACAGGCAACATACATGTAACCAAAGAAGTAGTGTAATTTCAGATAGGCATGAAATAGGGAGAATGAATGGAGATGAAATGCGAGTGTGTGGTTCCTGTGCTTCGGCTTCTACTAAGGCCTTTCCAAGGAACTGACATCAGAGCTCAGACTTCAATTAGGAGACGCAATCAGCCTCATCAAGACATAGAGGAACTGAGACAGGTGCCCCTTAGCGTGACAGCTGACAGCTCAAAGAGACCCACACAGAGTCACACATAGAATCCTGATCAGAAGCACAAATATATGTTATTCACCCCAAAGGCAAAGGGACAACATTTCCTACTGTCATCTTTAAACCTGATCATCAAATGGCTCCTGGTTGCCATGCTCTCGTCTTGTAGAGGTGTTTCATTATTTCCAGGTTGTTTTGTTCGGTGGCACAGGTGTAAAACTTAAGATTATTTAAATATACATGAGTCACTTAAAATAAGAATTAAACTGAATAACGCTGTTGGGACTATCTTCTGTGCTTTCTTCAGTTCACAGGTGGAGCAAGCTTCTATAAGGTAAGCACTGGAACAAATGAACTTTGGTCAGTTTCTTAGGTCCCCAAATATTGCCTTTAGAAGTTATTTGTGGGCTGTTTGATCAACCAAACACTGCAAAAAATACTCTTGAGCACTGCCAAGGTTAGAAGCACGTGATCAGCCTCTCGGCTAGTCCCTGAGAAATATGATTGTTCTCAGGGCATTTGTTTAAAATAAAACAAAACAGGGCTGAGATCAGTGTGATGAAGTTTTGTGGGTTTTGCCTGCCCATCATCCAGGCTCTCTTGTGACTTCTGTTCGAGTGGCTGCTTCTCTCACCAGCAGTCTAGCTGATTATAAGGGCTCATCTCATCCTCCAAGGGGGCCCGTGACTTAGGACCAAGTAGCATATTCCATCCCCTCAGCTAAGATTGGGTGCCTCCATCTGGGATGAGTTCATGACCCAAGTCAGTCAAATCAGTGAATCTTGGGACTTTTGTTGGAGCAACTTGGAAGAAGAATCTTCCCACTGGGAGGGTTAGCTGATAGCTGGATTTGCTGGGAGCCACCATGTAGAGAAGGCTGGCCTAATGGCAAAGCCAACACACAGGAAAGCAGAGCTAAGAGGCAGAGGTGAGGGAGAGAGAAGGGAATGTGGAATCCTGAGGACATCATCGGGACCAGCCATCCACCCCTGATTTTCTGGTCATGGGCCAAGAAATGCCTCATTTTTGCTAATTACATTTTAATCCAGATTTCTCCTCTTGCATCTTAAAGGGTGCAGACTCCTACAGTCACCCTAAACATCGTGTTGCAATCAGACCTTCTTCACTTTCAATAATAAGAAAAATCATCCAGAACTAGTATAGGATATAAATTTTCTGGCCTCAGGCAGTTTAATGAAACACAATTCTGCATGGACCTAGAGATCTCAGTCCTGAAATAAACAGTATTTTATTTCTTTGCTTTTATTCATTTTACATAAATGTTCCATACAGTCTGCTTTTCTTTTCTTTTTCTTTTTATTGAGTTAATGATAGGTTACAATCTTGTGAAATTTCAGTTGTACATTAACGTTTGTCAGTCATGTTGTAGGTGCACCACTTCACCCTTTGTGCCCACCCCCCACCCCACCTTTCCCCTGGTATCCACTAAACTGTTCTTAGTCCATAATTTTAAATTCCTCATATGAGTGGAGTCATACACAGATTATCCTTCTCTCGCTGGCTTATTTCACTTAACATAATTCCCTCAAGGTCCATCCATGTTATTGCAAATGGAATGATTTTGTTCTGTTTTGCAGCTGAGTAGTATTCCATTGTATAAATGTACCACATCTTCTTTATCCATTCGTCTGTTGCTGGGCACTTAGGTTGCTTCCACGTCTTGGCTATTGTAAAGAGTGCTGCAATAAACATTGGGGTGCACAGGACTTTTGGGATGGCTGACTTCAGGCTCTTTGGATAAATACCCAGTAGTGGGATGGCTGGATCGTATGGCAGTTCTATTTTTAATTTTTTGAGGAATCTGCATACTGTTTTCCATAGTGGCTGCACCAGTTTGCATTCCCACCAGCAGTGTATGAGGGTTCCTTTTTCTCCACAACCTCTCCAACATTTGTTATTATTAGTTTTAGATATTTTTGTCATTCTAATGGGTGTAAGGTGATATCTTAGTGTAGTTTTGATTTGCATTTCCCTGATGATCAGCATGATGAGCATCTTTTCATGTGCCTATTGGTCATCAGTATATCTTCTTTGGAGAAATCTGTTCATGTCTCCAGCCCATTTTTTGATTGGGTTGTTTGATGTTTTGTTGTTGAGTTGTGAGAGTTCTTTATATATTATGGATATTAAGCTTTTGTCAGATATATGACTTGCAAATATTTTTTCCCAGTTAGTGGGTTGTTTTTTTGTTTCAATCCTGTTTTCATTTGCCTTGAAGAAGCTCTTTAGGCTGATGAAGTCCCATTTGTTTATTCTTTCTATTGTTTCCCTTCTCTGAGAAGACATGGTGTCCGAAAAGATCCTTTTAATACTGATGTCAAAGAGTGTACTGCCTACGTTTTCTTCCAGAAGCCTTATGATTTCAGGTCTCACCTTTAGGTCTTTGATCCATTTTGAGTTTATTTTGGTGAATGGTGAAAAAGAATGGTCAATTTTCATTCTTTTACATGTGGCTTTCCAGTTTTCCCAGCATCACTTGTTGAAAAGACTTTCTTTTCTCCATTGTATGCCCTCAGCTCCTTTGTCAAAGATAAGCTGTCCATAGATGTGTGGTTTTATTTCTGGGCTTTCAATTCTGTTCCATTGATCTGTGAACCTGTTTTTGTACCAGTACCATGCTGTTTTGATTACTGTAGCTTTGTAGTATGTTTTGAAGTCAGGGATTGTGATGCCTCCCGTTTTGTTCTTTTTTCTCAGGATTGCTTTAGAAATTCGGGGTCTTTTGTTGCCCCATATGAATTTTAGGATTCTTTGTTCTAATTCTGTAAAGAATGTCATTGGGATTCTGATTGGGATGGCATTGAATCTGTAGATTGCTTTAGGTAGAACAGACATTTTAACTATGTTTATTCTTCCAATCCATGTACATCGAATGTCTTTCCATCTCCTTATGTCGTCATCCAATTCTCTCAGAAAGGCCTTGTAATTTTCATTATATAGGTCCTTCACTTCCTTAGTTAAATTACCCCAAGGTATTTTATTCCTTTTGTTGTGATTGTGAATGGTATTGTGTTCTTGAGTTCTTTTTCTCTTGGTTCATTACTGGAGTATAGAAATGCTACTGATTTATGCAAATTGATTTTATACCCTGCAACTTTGCTGTAGTTGTTGATTACTTCTAACAGTTTTCTAATGGATTCTTTGGGGTTCTCTATATATAAAATCATGTCGTCTGCAAACAGCGAGAGTTTCACTTCTTCCCTCCCTATTTGGATTCCTCTTATTCCTTTTTCTGGCCTGATTGCTCTGGCCAGGACCTCCAGTACTATGTTAAATAAGAGTGGTGATAGAGGGCATCCTTGTCTCATTCCTGTTTTCAGGGGGATGGCGTTCAGTTTTTGCCCATTGAGTATGATGTTGGCTATGGGCATACAGTCTGCTTTTCAAAAATATATTTAGGGGCTGGCCTGGTGGCACAGTGGTTAAGTTCGCACATTCTGCTTCTCAGTGGCCTGGGGTTTGCTGGTTCCGATCCTGGGTGCGGACATGGCACCGCTTGGCAAAAAGCCATGCTGTGGTAGGCGTCCCACATATAAAGTAGTGGAAGATGGGCACAGATGTTAGCTCAGGGCCAGTCTTCCTCAGCAAAAAGAGGAGGACTGGCAGTAGTTAGCTCAGGGCTAACCTTCCACAAAAAAAAAAGAAAAAAAAAATATATATTTAATTGTTCATTTGTAGGTATTATGTGGTGGCTATAAATGTGGGCTCCGTATTAGGCTGGCATCTTTATTCTATCACTTTTCAGTTGTGTGAGCCTTTCTTCATATCTCCTTTAAAACTGGGAAAGTAATATTTACCTCTTAGAGTACTACAAAAATTATTATCTGGCCACAGATAATATAAGTCAATCACTTAGCATAGTGCTTGGTAGAGGGTAGGCACTTACTTATATCAGCTCTTATTATTTAGTTGATAATAAGATGACATATCTGATTTGACATGCTTCAATATGGTATCATTTATGTTCACCACATATATTTTCTTTCCAAATCAACCACAGGTCACTTCCATTTATCACTCGGTTTTTCCTTTTGGGTCCCTCCTCTTGAGATGAATACAAGTTCAATGGACATGACCTGTCTGGATCATTAGTAAGGAGTCTGTCCACTCTGATGTACTTGAAAATGACATGACTCGTTAACATGCATTGAGAGTTTATTATGTACCAGTCACATCTCATCTCACCTAATTCTCACACCAAACTTATAAAGAAGATGCAGCTGAGGTCAAGAAACTTAGGAAGACACTAACTTACATAGCACTAAGTTGCAATTTGAATGCCCAGGGCTACCTGACTCCTGAGTCGTCACTTCTTCTTCTTTTTTTTTTTTTGAGGAAGATTGGCCCTGAGCTAACATCTGTGCCCATCTTCCTCCATTTTATATGTGGGACACCTGCCACAGCATGGCTTGATAAGCAGTGTGTAGGTCCATGCCTGGAATCCAAACTGGTGAACCCCCGGCCACCAAAGCAGAGTGTGTGAACTTAACCACTATGTCACTCGGCCAGCCCCATGAGTTGTCACTTCTTGTTCTCTTTGAAAGTGCCTGGGCCTCTGCCTTTCCACAAAGAATAGTAGTAACCCGTAGGGCTTAAAATGCACATGCCTTGACTTTGATATGAAAAAAGAATAACTCTGTTTTCCATAACTGGCTTCATGTGGCCCTGGAAACTCATTCTTGTTGTGTCACTCTTGGACAAACACTTAGGAGTAGAATGGCTGGATTGTGTGGTGGGTGAGTGTTTCACTTTTTAAGAAACTGCCAAGTTGCTTCCCAGAGTGGTTGTACTATTTCACATTCACGCCTGCAGCATGTGAGGGTTCCAGCTCCTCTGCGTCCTCTCCAGCACTACAAGTGGTCTTTCTTTTTGAGGAAGATCAGCCCCGAACTAACATCCTCCGCCAATCCTCCCCTTTTTGCTGAGAAAGATTGGCCCTGAGCTAACATCTGTGCCCATCTTTCTCTCTTTTATAAGTGGGATGCCTGCCACAGTGTGGCTTGATAAGCCGTGAGCAAGTCCGTGCCAGGGCTGCCGAAGTGGAGCACATGAACTTAACCGCTATGGCACCAGGCCGGCCCCTACATATTGTCTTTTGATTTTAGCTATTCTCATAGGTATGCAGTTCTACTTATTGAGTCAGTTTTTATATTGTGATTTGCAAGGAATTTATCCATTTTGTCTAAGATATTGATGTTTGATATATAATTGTTCATTGTATCCCTTTATTATCGTTTTAATGTCTGTCAAAGCTGTAATAATATCTGTTCTCATATTCTTGGTATTGGGTTTTTGTGTATTTCTCTTTTTTTTCCCCTTGATTGGTCTTAAGTGTAGTTTACCAAATACGGTATTTTTTAAAAAAATATCCAATTGTTGTCTTTGTTAATTTTCTCCAGTATTTGTTATATCATTAATTTCTGCTGTGATATTTATTATTTCATTCCTTCTACTTTGGTTTTAATTTGCGCTTAACTTCCCAATATTTGGAGATTATTTTGATGATCTTATATCTTTATTGATTTCTAAATTAATTCCAATGTAGTAGAGGACATACTCTTTAAGATTTCAATCTTTTAAACTATATCGAGACTTATTTTTTGACCCAGGATTTAGTTCATCTGCGTGAACATACCATGAGCACTTGAAAAGAAGATGTATTTTGCAGTTGTTGAATGTAGTGTTCTATAAATATTAAAATTTAAATAGATGTTTATAATATAAAAATAATAAGCTTAAATGTTACATTAAGATATTTGTTTTCCATTCATTGCTTTTGTTGTTGTTATCGGTATTGGTACAACTGCTGTTTCACTATGGCTCCTTTCTTGCCAGTGTTTGAGAGCGTGAATCAAATCTTTTAGGATTCCATCTTATTTCTTTTATTGGCTCCTTTGCTGCATCCTTTAATTTTTCTGTCTCTCTAGGGCAAATAATTTGCATCCTTAATATACAAAAGTCCCTTTAGAGTCAGAAGATGTCACGGCCTTCAATAGTATAATTCTATTTACACACCCCATTTTTTGTGCTATTAATGTCATCTCAATTACTTCTATATATGTTATAAATCCCACCTTACAATGTTAGGAATTTTGTTTTAAATAGTCATCTGTCTTTTAAGGGAATTACCAGAATTAAAATAAGCATAGACTTTAATATTTACCCATTTATTGAATGTCTCTGGTGCCATTCTCTCCCTCTGGAGGTCCACTGGTTTCCATCTGGTGTCACTGTTTTCAGCCTGAAGACCGTCCTTGAACATTTCTTCTGGTGGAGCTCTGCTCCTGCCTTTCCACTTAATCCAGCCATTTGGGAAAAGGCATCAGTCCCTGGGTTTTGTTTCCTGGTACATTTTCTTGATGTCATGCCCTAAGGGTGCCTTAGCCAATATTGTGAAAGTGAACAAAAGCTAAGTTTAAGCAGTGCTTGGCACTCCTCTCAAAACTTCAAGTCACCATGCAGGAAGTGGACTGGAGAAAAGGATTGGCCATCTCCCCATTGACCCAGGCTGCCTTTCAAACCAATAGCTGATGCAGCCAGTTCTACCCTCAGAGAGAGCCCTGGCGTTCCAGTTGTTGTCATCCCACATATTATACCAGAAGTCATGTGGGGAATTGGATTTGATAGTTTGGGATAGTCAGTGCAAAAATCTTAGGAGTCTGTGTCTGCAGAATGAGTTTAAAAGAGTTGAATTAGGTTGTTCAATGTATCATTTAATAATAAGCATGACAACTGCCATTTATGACTTATTTATTGTTCTACTATCCCCTAATACTCAAAAAGTACTCCACGGACCAGCATCATCAGCGCCACATGGGAGTTTCTTGGAAAAACAGAGTCTCGAACCCGACCCCAGACCTACTGAATGGGAGTCTGTATTTTCCCAAGACCACCCTGCACATTAAAGTCTGAGAAGCATGCATAAGTAGTATTCTCATCTTACAGGAGAGAGAAATGAAGCTCAGAAAGGTTAAATATTTTGTCTGAATTAGAAAGTGGTAGATTCAAGCCCAGGTCTGTCCATCTCCAAAGCTACTCTGCGTTATTGCCCAAAAACAAGTTTACTGGCCCTAAAATATAAGTGCTTCCTCTTAGCTGCAAACACTTCCATGCTGGCACCTTTTCTTTCTCTTTTCTTTTTTCCTTTCTTTCTGCTCTTCTATTATTCTTAATGAATGAGTCCTTATATTCTCTTAAAAGTCAATGGTAGACATGTGACGATTTCTTACCGAAAGGTAATAAGGGAAAAGAAGAGAAGCCCACGATTCTTACTCCAGCAATAACCTTTCTGCCCTGCCAACAGGAAAACTGGATGGATATGTCAAAGTGAAGGAGTCAGAAACTCTGTCAGAAGTGAAATAAAAAGAGAAAAGTTTCTGACAATCATCCTTAGTTAATTTATGGCCACTTAGATGACTACCCCAGGAAAAGTCCAGTTCACCACTCAGGAGTTCTCTGGGACCTGACTTCCATAACCTACTAGAAAAGAAGTTATCACCAGAAAAGCTCTTCCCTACCAGCTAGAAACTTGAGATAAATGAATATTTCAACAGGAATCATTTCACACAGTGATTATGTGAAAGGATATATTAGTGGCCAGAATCGTGCTCCTCCTTCTCGATGGAAAGGTAAAATTACGGGGACCTTCAGAAGTCTCATACAGCAAGATTAAATCCTGACTTCATCTCAAAGTCTCAGATACTCAAATTTGCACTACAATGTTAGAAACCCAGTGTGTTCCCTCTATGGAGGAAGCTGTTTCAACCACAGAGCACGCACGCCTTTCCCTCACACGCACACCCCCCTGGGGCACTCCCCTACGCACACGCCCACATACGTACCTGTGCGCCCACCCATGCCCCCACATTCACACCCTCCCATACACGCACATTGCCCCCAAACCTGCCACAAGCACACCCCCCAGCAACTTTTCCTCCAACACATGGACACATACCCCTCCCACTTATGCCCCCCTAAAAGCACACCTTTCCACACAACACCCCCTGAGGCACAACCCTCATGTGCACACCCACACATGCACGCCTCCTCCACATCCCTCTGTCTATACCCCCCTTACACCCTTTCTCACATGCACCTACAGATTTAACAGCACTAGCTATTCTGAACGTCTAAGACGTCATTTTCCAACCTGTTTTTGGAATCACATGTGATTCTCAGTCCAAAAGATAATGGGTCTGTATTTCCAGAAAAACATGAAAACAGGAATTATGCATTCTCCTAATATCCCCCTCCCAAGACATTTCTTTGAGCCTGACTGTACGCCATTCTTAATATCAGATACAACCCTTGGAGGCCTCAGCATCATACAGCAAGAAGGGGGTGTCCTCGGATCTGGGACCCACCTCTGGGGAATATCTTGCTTAAGTGACAGATTGTTGATCTTGTTACCTTTGTTGCTGCCACCCTTTAAGAGGAAAACCTCCATAGGTTAGAAGGAATGGTGTTGATCAAGCTGGATCTGATCCTTTAGCAGCCCAGCCACAAGTGACAAGCTACAGGGAATTGGTATTTTGAAAGAAGGCAATGCTTAACCCAAAGCATCAACAGCAACTCTACCGTGGCACTGTAGGCGTGGGCAGGAGGACATTCCAGGGTGAGGCTGCCTTTCCAGCATCCTTCAAATCGAACACTGTATGGCAGTGGTTCCAAACCAAAGCTGTGCCCCAGAAGTCCCTGGGAAGCATTTTGTTTTGTTCATACTGATTTTTAGCTCCTACCTCAGACCTATACAATTTGAGACTCTGGAGATGGGACTTCCAAATCAGTATTTAGTTAAAACCCTCTGGGCAATTAGAAGGGGCCATCCGCTGGCCAATATGACGTCTGTCTGGAGACTGGAGTCCAGAATCCAGTGATGTCTACCACCGAACATTTCACCCGTTGTGCTTTGAGATGTGGATCCACGCACGGGGGAGCACTCCACCTGAACTGAAGACTCTGATCCAGCTCCCCAGGGGGTCAATGGTGGAAGAGAGTCGGGGGTGGCACCTCCCTTGAGCAGAGGGGTCACTGTAGCGTGGTGGAACACCAGAGGGGATTTCTCTGTGCCCACGGTGGTGTGGAGAGAGGCAGAGCCCCTGTACTGTGCAGGGGGGCTAAGGACCGGGCACTCCCCGCCATGTTTCCCTCCCTTGCACCACCCGATGGAAGGTAGACACCCCACACGCAGCATCTAACTAACGCCTGAGAGGGAATTTCTTGATAACCACAGGAGGGAACATTGAGAAACTTTCCATTTCTGGTACACACCCAAGTTTGTGGGGAAGAGGTGAGAGTAGCTATGTTAATTCTGCCTCTAGTGGAAATGGAGAATGACTATATAATGGTATGTTAAACATTTAGGTGTAACTTTTAAAGGTCGTGGATTTCCAAGTCTCATCATCTCCACAGATCATCGCAAATCCATGAGGAAAATACTGCATTGACTATTTACAAATGAAGAAATTCAGGCTCAGAAACTTTAAGTGACCTTCCTAAGGTCACACAGTGAATTAGTAAAATTGCTAAGAATCAAAATCCCGTCTTTACTCAGCTTTTTTAATACTCGCCCATTTTCCATCTTCAGCATAGTATCTTTCCATACTTTTGATGATTATTTTTTCCTTAAGCCTAGATGGCAGATGCACCACTGAAATGCGCATGTACCTTTAGTTTAGCTCTTTCCTGCCCAGCATTTGAACCTAGACTATTTTGAGAAATCCTAAAACAGGAGCCAATTTGCATGAACTATGGAAGCTGAAAAGGCTCAAAAAAACCCCTCCCAGTTCTCTGATGGCTAGAGATCATGTGACTAACCTCAGCCAATCAGGTGCTCTAGCTAGGGGTTTTCGGTGAGGAGCCTGTGAAAAGAAGCTGGCAGATTTGAGATTTATTTGGTTGGTGGCAGCGACAGAATTCAGTGTCCACTGCCAGCAGTGCTGTTGCTGCTTGTCGTAGTCTCAGGGAATACGAATCTAACCAGACTTTTCTTTCTGTTTAATTTTGGCCACAGATTGGCTTAACCTCCCTTGAGGCCTGCTTATTTATGTCCAGCCTTCCTGTCAATTCTGGGGACTCTCCAATATCCATCAACAAATTCCTTACCTGCTTTTGTTAACCACACTGGTCATCTGTGCTTCACAAACAAGAAATCTGACCAACTGCAACCACGTGATAAAGGAAACAGGCCGTATTCTTTCCAAATACTTCAGGACATCTGTGATCAAACCTTTCACAGATTTGGAGCAGCTGCCTATTTCTGAGATGTGCCAAACCATGACAGTAAACAGACTTTTAATAAAGACTCTCTGAATATTTAGATTTTTCTTTTTGAATTAATAACAGAATGGTCAGTTTTCTTTTCAGATCTTAATAAATACACGCAGAGCTGAAGGACATCCTCAGTATAGTTCGGAGGCTGACTAGTCGCTTTGTGCTTCACCTTGTCTGTGCAGTGGTCTTGTCTCCATCTGGCACCTCTCCCACCCCATCTCAATGGTCTAGTTAGTGGAGTGGTTAAGAGGGACTGACTTAAGCCAGACTGCTGTTTGAATCCAGCTCTGCTGCACCCTGGCTGTGCAACCTTGGGCAAAGTGCTCAGTATCTCTGAGTCTCGATTTCTTCATCTGTAAAATATGGATTATGATAATACTTACCTCCTAAGGCTGTTAAAATGATTAAATAAGTTCATTCATGTAAAGCGTTTAGAACAGTGCCTGGCCAGTAGGAAATGCAAAGCAAATGTTGGCTTTTTATGTATTTTCATGACATCAAATGCACACTTGCTCTCTTACCCTTTCTTTTATTAAAACCAGCCCTCAGAAAAGAATCCAATATTGCTTATTGATCTCATTCTGAATTTGTTTCTCTCCCCGGAGCATCCTTGAATGAAGCCCTTTCCCTAATTGTGAAATTTCTGGTGAGGGAATCTGAGCCATTTGTAGGTCAGGAGGCATTTTCAAGGGCAGAGGAGTCTCTACCCATTGAATTCGATGAGAATCCCACCTACACAAGGCCAAGGCTGCACGTGGATGCAGAGGAATTAAATTCAGACTTCGAAAGGTACCTGAAGACATGGGATGGAGGGAAATTATTTTTTATCCTCAAGATAAATAGCCATTTTAGGCATTGCAACAAGCAGGCTCCCCTGCCCTGTTCTAAAGGCTTGTGATCAATAAGTCCAGAGAGTTTCATCGCTAACAATATCCCTGGGGGTGTCAACCTGTTCTCTATTACTTATATAACACTCACAATCAGCTCATCTCGTGAACATAAATAAATATATTATCTTCATGCCTGAGCTTGTGACTTGATTTCAAAACCATTCAATTACAAGTAAAGCTCTGCATGTTTGTTCTATATGAAGCCTAAGTGACTCAGATATTTTGTTATCCAACAAGAGGACTGCCGTGACTCAGGCAAATGGGCCATTAACATTTTCTGAAGTCTACAGTCTGCAGTCTAAAATAAAATGAGTAGTTTTATAAAATAACTTTTCTCTAAAATGAAAATGTGTGTGTTGCTTGGCTGTCAAAGTCCTTGTTTGAATCTTAAAGGAGAAAAGTAACGGTTTGGAAAGTGGACTTGGGCATCAGATATAGTTGGGATCTAATCCTAGCTCCAGAATTCATCAGCCTCTATGTCTGCGGGCAAGTGACATTACCTCTCCCAGCCTTGGCCTCCTCATCAGTGAAAAAGAGAATCTTACCAAGCTCATGAGTGGTTGTGGGGGTACCACGTAGCAGAGTGCCTGGCACCTGGCAAGCAGGTGCTAGAAGGCTCTGTTTGGCTTCCAGCTAGAACTTGATGGCACAGGAAGACAACACACTCTGATGCAGGAACATGCCCTCCTTTCTGTAGAAAACCGCATTTGCAGGAGGGGAGAATTCTAATGGAAGTGGTTTTGTCTTTAGCCCCAGTTTAAACTTCACACTCTGGAAAGGTAGCCCGTGTTCTGGAGTCGATTCCAAGCGCAGGTTTGCTGGAAAGGGTTGCTGGGAGCTCTGCTGCTTCAGTGGCCCGGGATTTTAAAGAGTTGGAACAAGGTTATCAACACTACTCTATTGGGGAGGATTGTTTTCTATTCTGTTCTTGCCTTTTTCTTTTTTTATGGTCAAGACTTTGTTTTTATACTGTTGATTTTAGATTTCAGCTTCTCTGGTTTCATGTCTTTCCTTAGCAAAATGAGTGGGCTCCTCTCTGATGTTACTGCTCTGGAGTCTATGTTTCAAAAAATTGACTGGGATGCGAAATTCAAATGTTTGAGAACTACTCGTATCAGTAGCAAGCAATTCTCCCTTTTATCCCCAAGTATAATATTCTTGTATGTTCCTCTGCTTCCTTCATGTCTATAGCCCAGGAGATACAAATAGACCAGTTCTTTTTTTCAGATCAGGTAAAATGAACAAGGACATTTTACTTAGAACAATGAACGAAGGCACAAAAGACCAAGCCTAGTTTCTAAAATGATTATTTTGTATTGTTTTATTTACCATCAACTTTCAAGAAACTATCTTCCATGACACTTACAAAATTATGGTCTCTGCTGATGATCTTATGAAACGCAGAGAGGACCATGCCAGGTAGCAGGCAGTGATCACAGATCTCAACGCAGAGCTTCCCAGATTCATGGCTCAAGGAAGCCCATGTGGAAAGACAAAAGAGTGAGTGTTAAAAACCAGAAGTTAAAGGCAGTAGAAATGCTTCCAGGGAAACATGTCACTTCTGGAAGCTCTAGAAGAGCAGGAAGAGATTAAACATGCAGTGGTTAAGATGTTAAAGGGTTAGGAGGAATGTGGGAAAAAACTGGAGGTAGAGGTGAAAAGGCAGAGAAGTTATCCAGGGCTACATTTTGGAGAGCAGGAAGATCACAGAAAAAAATCATTATAGAGGTAACAGTGGCCTCTTGAATGAAGCGGACCTCTTTGACGGGGTTTGCTCAGCCTGTGAAGGGGTACGTCTCTGCCCCAGTGTCTCGAAATGGCTTCTTTCCCTCACCCCAAAGGCCTGGGCCCTTGGCAGGCATGATGGCACAGCATGGCAATGGGTTCTGGCCATAGATGAACAGGGAGGGGTGAACAGTTGACCCAAGCTGGGTCACTTGGAATCTCACTCTGAAGCATTGCTTTGGGATTTGGGAAATAGCCAGCTCATCAGTGTGAACTCATTTCTTGATCAGGAGGTATGGGGAGACCATTTTTTGCCCCCACATAACTGAAGCAGTAGAAGAATGAGGTTTTCAGAGATGAAGAAGGTTGAAGCAGCTGAGTAGAGAGCGGAGAGGAGGAATGAGGCAGGGGGTGGTGACGACCTAACAGTTCCCATTTTCACATCCTTTTTGAGGCCTGGTGGAGACTGAACTTTCAGATTTGGTTGCAGCTTAGAATCTTTCGATTGTAAGCAACAGAAACTGCCCCTGGCTATCCTAATCAATAAGAGAATGTATGGGCAATTGACAGAGGCTTGCCAAAGTGTGGCTGGATGGCCAAGCTTGGGATGTGGAAGGATTCCAAAACAGAAACCCACCCCTATAGCATCGTCAGCCCCGTGCTGTAGGACATCTCGATCCAGACGGAGAGACACTCAGTCAGTATCATTTGAACACCAGCAGGATACCTGAATAGCATTCTTAAGACTCAAAATGCTTAGCCATTTTTATTTCTCAAACAGCTGGGTGAATTTAACATTTTGGTGTCTCTTTGGGGCATCTGAATTTGAGGCACGAGATCATTTACAAAAGTCATCCGGCTCTCATTCAGAATAAACGGTGTTCTGCAGATGGATACCAATGACCCCACAGATTTTTCTCCCATGAGTCCCCTCCAAACTTCATAGGGAGCCAAGACAGAGGAAATAACTGAGTGGAGGTGGGTTTATAATGAGAAAGCATTTCCTTTAAAATGATCTCATAAACGTCCTTGCTTTGTTCTAGGTAACTTGGAAGCTTTTGAAACTGATTTATTTCGCTCAGGAGAACAATGTTATCTAAGCGTGTGGGTCGAGGTGGCATCTCCTTTCTGGTCTGAAGAGTGTTCGACCTAGAGCACTAGGTGGACAACATTTGCATGATCAAATGCTCATTATTTGATCATTGATTTTGGAGAAGGTTTATGTGGGAGTCAGAGAAAGAATTAAAACTTTAGCAGCTCCTTCCTGGCCGTTAGGAAATTCAACAAAATTTAAAATAAGCCAACGAAAGTCACCTGCAATCATACCATCCAGAAAACACCAGGGGAATTGTCTTAAAACTTTTATTGAAGTATAATATATACACAAAAACGGAATCACTTTTGAAATTTAAAAGAATATCTATCGCTTAATCAGGATCTATCTTCAATATTTTAAACTTGAACATAAAGCATTATACTTTTGGGTATGAATCAGAGATTTTCCAAATGAAACGTACCTTAGGATTCAGTTGTTTTCTTTTCTTACATGTTTTTTAAAGTATGTTTTTTGGTGAGGAAGATTGGCCCTGAGCTAACATCTGCCACCGATTTCCCTCTTCCTGATTGAAGAAGACTTGCCCTGAGCTAACATCTGTGCCCGTCTTCCTCTCCTTTGTATGTGGGATGCCACCATAGCATGGCTTGATGAGTGCTGTGTAGGTCTGTGCCCAGGATCCAAACCTGCGAACCCTGGGCTGCCAAAGTGGAGTGTGCAAACTTAACCACTACACCACCAGGCTGGCCCCATATTTTTCTTACATTTTAAACAGAATTGCTGGGTAGCATTTCCAGCAGATGAAGATGCCTCCTTTAGAATTAAGATCTTCAGAGAAGGATTCCGAGAATTTTAACCATTAACTGACGGAACCCATCCCAACATAAGCTAAAGTGAAAGTTCCTCCAGGTAAGAATATGATAAGAATAATTCATGTAACCCAGTGACAGGCATTTCAAGTTCCTGTAATGTAAACAGTGTTATCTACGGCAGGGTAGGGCCAGGAAGTCCCGGATTAAGAACACCTGAGTCATGAATGGTACCTCTGACTGCACCTGAACCCCCTCACACCTCCCAGTGGCTCCTGCCCTTCCTTCCCCAATTCAGGAGAACTAGTTGGGGCTGCTGCTTTATCTGGCCTCTCTCTTCCCTTACATAGATGTCAGCGTTTGGTAAACCTTAGAGGCTGCAGAGAGATGCTCCCTGAAAATGTATGTGAGAAATATTGTAAATATTAGCTGGTGAGTATCATTGATTTCAACAGTCCTGGACTCAAAATTTCCAGGGACTGTGCACTCAGGGTCGCTATGTTAAGCGCCCAGGTATAAATGTCAGAGGAAGTGGCGGGAACTTCCTGTGCGGTAAACCGGGAACTCCATGGAGTCACAGATTACTCAGCAGTTAGCTTCTAAGTCACATTATAAATCAACTGTTGTTAATAGTTAAAATTACACTTGACAATCCCTTAAGAAGCTGCCCCTCGAAGAGCAACGTGCTTCTTGGAGACACACCTGACGTCCCTCAACATAGCCAGACAGCCCCCCAGCCCCCCGCCACTGCACCAGATTATATCACCGATTCTTCAGTTGGGCTCCAAAAATTTAGGGACGAGGTTGCATGAAAAAATATTTAATGCTAGAATCAAACTCACTATAGCAAGTGCTCATGCTGTGAAAGATACCAGGGAAAGATACTGATGGAGGGAACAGCATGAATCCCAGCCTGGACTTGAAGCCCCATGAGGACAGGTACCACGTATGTTTTGTTTGCCAGTGTATGCCCGAAACTTAGCACAATGATGGACACATAGGTGACATTCAGGGCTAGCTTCATAGGCATGTGACCTGTGGAGCCATCAGTCACACAGGGCCCCTCGCTCAGAAGATCCCCACACTTGGTTTAATGCTTTACTGCCACCATCTTGAGATTCTCAATAATGTTTGAATAGAGGGCCCTGCATTTTCATTTTGCACTGGGCCCTGCAAGTTATGCGGCTGGTCCTGAGGACATTCAATAAATATGTGCTGCATGAAGGAGTGAGGGAATAAGACCCAGATTACTCCCTCTCCCCCCACCTCCTAAAACTCTGGGTTAAGGTGAGAAAAATAAATTTTTTCTTCCCCTGGTCTAAAGTTCACTTCCTTAGCTCTCATTTGCCAAGTCCAAACCAGTCCCTTCCAGTGAAGAATGACGGCAAGGCCATCATTCATTTCAGGGGAGAGCCCGCCTCTACCTGCATACAACTGGTCTACCCAGTTCTGCAACAGAACAATTCCCTAAAGCTTTAATCCAGGAAATTCCCCGAAGTGGACTGTAGTCTTAAGCAATACTGGTGGGAGACATCAATATTTAAGTCCTGGTTGGGCTCCAGCAGATTCAGCCTTATTCTTTTCCAGGCTCATAAAAAATTATAGAGTCTAATCCTACAGGACTAATTTGTTCTGCTGAGAACTGATATTAATGGTGTTGGATATCTTTAACGTCTTGTCTTATGTCCTCCTTGTGCTGTCTTTTTGCTCTGGCCATTGAGCTGACAAACAGCTGTGCACGGGTGCCCTTACCTCAGTTCTGCCTCACCTCCTGGGGTTTTTCTGCTGGTTACAGCAGCCATTCTGGTGCAAGAACAAACCTGGAGGTGCAAGCGAGTTAACACCCCAGGCCAACCCTTGACCTAACGAATGAGGATGGGTGCGTAAACGCTGTCTCTGTGGTGAGAATAATTCTGAGACACATGGTGCACAGCACCCCAAAGGGTTCCCAGGGGGAATAAGCTCCAGTTGCCCATAGGGTAACCAGCTCATAACCAGCCCTTGGAACAGCTTCCTGAGCCTGCCTTTTTCACTTCTCCCAGTGTCCCCACTCTGGTTCCCCAGAATTACTTCCCAGAATTGAGTCCCTGAAGCAAGCCTTGATCTTAGGCTCTGTTAAGACATTGATGCAGCTAAACTATATCAGTCAACACTCTGATTATAAGCCACAGAAAACTAAACCAATGTCCCCTTGGCAAATAAAGAATTCATAGACCCACATCATTGAAAAGTTAGCAGGAGAGCTAGCTTAGCTCACTTTGACCCCGGGAACACTTTTGTAAAAATCAGGCCCTCTTTTATCTCTCCGCATTCCTCAGTTTCACTTCTGTGTTGGCTCCATTTTCAAACGAGCTCACTCCTTCTATGGCAAGATGCTGGCCACTGCTTCAGAACTTTCATTCCTACAGCTTCACAGCCTGAAGGAAGACAGCTTTTTGGCCCCTGTGCTTATCAGAAGCCCTGGCTCTGATTGGCCTAAGTTTGGTCCTGTGCTGATTCCTCAACAATCAAGTAGCCACAATTTGCTGATTGGCTGAAGCCTGTTCTCATGCTCCATCCCCAGGGCAGTGTTAGAGCCCAACCAGACCACATGGCCCAGTGGGTGTGTATTAGTCAGGGTTCTCCAGAGAGACAGAAACAATAGGATGTGGATGGGTAGATAGACAGACAGATAGATAGATAGATAGATTTATTATAAGGAATTGGCTCGCTCAGTTATGAAGGCTGAGGGGTCCAAAGATCTGCAGTTGGCAAACTAGAGATGCAATGGAGCCAATGTTTCAGTTTGAGTGTGAAAGCTGGAAAAGATGAGTGTCCTAGCTCAGTCAGGCAGGAAGAGCTCCCTCCTACTCTGCCTTTTTGTTCTAGTCAGGTCTTCAATTGATTGGGTGAGGTCCACATTAAGGAGGGCCATTTGCTCTACTCAGTCTACTGATTCAAATGGTAATCCCATCCAGAAACATCTTCATAGATACGTCCAGTCCAGAATAATGTTTGGCCAAATGTGTCAGCAAGTTGATACATAAAGCTACCTATCACAGAGAGTAAGAGGAAAACCCTTATATTAAAACCAGGGCTATTGCCAGAAGAAAGAGAAGTGGATGTGGCAAAGCAAATGCTGCATATTCAGGAAGAGCAACTCTTCTTGGGCAGACCATCACATGTGGTCTGATGCACACAATTATGCTATCCCTACCCTCCCACCACTTGAGCAGAGAAACTATGAAACAACAAAGTCTGTAACAAAGAGTTACAATTGAATATTAAACCTAATAAACCCAATCCAGAGAATATGTATTAATTATAAATTAATTTCTTATTTATGCCTTATTCAAGTGCTTTTTAATACAATTCCTTTTTGTTGGAGTGGAATCTTAAAATATAAAGGAGGGAAGTTTTCATTGTCATATTGTCCTATATCACTTGCCCAATTACGCAAAAAATATAGGTAGATTCCAGTTTTATAAACATAAGCAGACATCACAAAAAGTTGGCTTAAAGTTTGTTTAAGCAGAGTTGGTCTTAAAGGAAATAGGGCGGGTTTATTTTTGAGAGGTGGAATACTCCATGTTTTCTTAGAAGAGTGGGGCAGTATGGTATCTGTGAGAATAATCAGGATTTGTATCCTTATTTTATTGTATAATATCTCTATCAGCTATGAGAACTTGGAGAAATTACTCAATTGTTTAAAGGTCCCCACCCATGAAATCTAAATCATATTTGTAATTTGGACTGAATGACTTTGCAAAGTTAAAAACCCAGTGCATACTAAGTGCTTAATAAAAATAGAGCCTCTTCACACCAGTGACAACTTAGGGACTGTCTCTCCTCCCTATGTCTTTGCAAAACAGCTCTTCCTCAGCTCTGCAAATAACGACTCATAAATAATAAACAACAGTCTTCTCATGGAGATCCGTGTCCTCCAAGGGCTACAAGAACTAGTGAATACGTAGGTTTTCAACATTTTTTAGATTAATGGAATTCACACTGGCCAGAACCTCACCCCTCTCCCCGTGTGATCGTGTTGTACCTGACAAAATACAGAACAAGGCTCGCTACATAAACACCGACATTACAGTGTCTGTTATTGAAACAAGATTTTACCTAGAGGAAGATTTGACCATTTGATTTGGCTCATGGTAACATCTTCACCCGGAAATTAAATTTCACTTTGCTATTGGAGCCAAAGTGTGTTTAGGTCATCAGTGGATATAGGAATAACTTAAAAAACAATGATACACATATATTATTACTAACTCTAAACTTTTATTTGTTCACTTTAAATATAGGCTGAAAAAACATCCCACTGGTGTCTAAAATGACTCTTATAATTTATTCTTTTAACAAGAGGTAAAATCCTTTGGTTATTCTTTAATTACTCTCTATCTCAAGTTCAAGAAATTCCCAAGTTGGATTTGTTCTTCCTCTCTCCTACCCTTCCCTTCGTTTCCATTGCTACTGCAGTGCGATGTGGGGTTAAGAGCATGGAATGTGAGAGATGCTGGTTCAAATTCCAGCTGCCCTGTTTGCAGCTCTGTGTCCTTGGGCAAATTACGTCACCTAACTTTCCCTCAGCTACACCATCCACGTACAGTAGTGATAACACTTCCTGCCTCATCTGATGGTGGAGTGAGTAAGATGAACTCTCTGCCCGTCTTTTTTTCTTGATCTTTCTCACTGGATCCCAAATCCCAAACCCAAGTTCCCAGATGTTTCATTGGACCACTATTTGTAAATACCATTCATCAGACCACCTTTCCAAATGTTCCAGGGTTTTCTTTTCCAAGGTTCCTTCCTTCCTCCAAACCTTCAATTTATCCCTTTTGTCTGGATAATAAGGTACAAATTGGTTCCTGTGGCATTTAGGCTCTCTAAAGTCTGGCTTCATCTATATGATTTCATCATTTCCTTATTCAAACTTCCTTACCTGATGCTAATATAAGAGTCTTAACTTTTTTCTTCCAATCCTCATTAATACAGAACTTACTCTAGCTATATCCAGTTTCAAACTTACTACTGTTACTTTCTCTGATCTTCCATTTTAACTTAAGAAAGTATATAAGAAAAACACTTGAATGAATCTGCTTTAATTTCCCTGCACACTCACAAAAGCAACTCCCTCTTACCTTTGGTACTGTGGGAGAATAAGGCTCTGTTTGGATTTGAACCGGCTAGAGACATCCTTTATTCTGAGCAGTGTATTGGAGAAAACCAGACCCACTGAATCTGAAGCTTTCTTACAAACGAGAGAATATGTATCTGTATCTCTACCTCTCTCTCTCTAATATTGGGTTAATTATTCAAAAGTACATATATTTAGTAACAGCTTAAGTGAGCAAAATACTTTCTGCTAACAAACAAATTTTGACAGATTAAGTGAATCAGTTTAACTTCTTATAGCAATCATGTTTTGTGAGATTTGTGCTTATCATATGAAAGATTAAATTAGTGGAATTTAAAAAATTGTAGTTAACTGTTTAATATCTCAGGGAGCTTCTTGTTCCTTCTCAGAAACTTAGGACAATAATGTCAAGAACCTATTTAGATTTAAATCCTTTGCTTCTGATGCTTGAGCGCCTGTGATGAGTGGAATGTGAGAATTATCTAACTTTATCTTTTTTGAGAAGGGTAATAGCATAGTCATGTCTTGAAAAAGAAGTTTCCCAAATATTATTAAGTAATAGACAATCATTAAGAAAACTTGAGAAAGTACAGATAGAAAAAATAATTGGATTTCATGTCACCACCCAGTGACAACTACTGAGAATAGTTCTATTTTCTTCCCCTATGTTCTATCTACGGGTAGATTTTTAAATTCTAGCTAGAATTACAATGTGCCTATTTTATCACAGTACATCTCGCATTATTACATATCAGTTAACATTAATATTGATTTCTACCTGAATAAAAAATTAATCCATGTTCACACTCAAAAACTTAGAAAATATAAAAAATTGTAAAGATGGAAATAAAACATCATCTTTAATTCCTGACACCTAAGTATAAAATCACTGTTATATATTAACATTGTTATATATTTTATTTCTATATTTCTATTTTATTTCTATATCTATATAGATATGCTTTTTAAAAATGAAATTAGAACCATAATTTTGCATTCTACCTGTTTTGGGCATGTTTTTCCATGTCACCATTTTTCAACACTGGCTTCGTGATAAACGCATATTACCGTGAGTATCTTCTCGGCCACCTGACTGGTCACTTTTGTCAAAACCTAGAGTAGTTCAAATGCTACATTCTTATACACACGGCTTTAATAAGCACTCTTGTATAAATAGTCTATTTCTGGTTTTAGACTATTTTCTCAGAAAAGATGGCCAGAAATAGAACTATTCTTAAAACAATAAAACTTTTTATTCATTCTCTTCAACTGCTCTCTAAGCATCCCTAAGCATCCTTTCTTTTCCAGGTGGCAGTGTGTGCGCACGAGGGCACAGACCGCTTTTCTATTCCTTTCTTCGTCCTCAGTGCCTGCAAAGTATTTTGCTCAGAAACAGACTACAGAAACATTAATGATTGACAATGGTTCCCACGATGTCTTCAATGTCATCCTTTGCTTATTGCCAAAAACGAATGAGTTTTCTCCAAACAGACGAATCAGACGCCTTTTGAGACGTCACAGGCATCAAGCAGTGGCCGAGACTTCACTGCTGCTTCTCTTTCTCTTGATTGTTTTTCCATCACATGTGTAATCCCCCACTAGCTGATTACTGTTTGGTGGTGGTTGGTTGTGCTGGTCTTGGGGGTGTTGTTGGCTTCGTTGTGGTTTTACATACTCTCAGTCTATGTCTCTTCATTAAGGTCCATGTCAATTCGACACAAATGCAACCTACAGGTTGCTTGAGTAGGTGACATGATATAAAAAGTGTTGAAAATCAGCTCAATGTGCACAGTCGTAATCGGTGTGCCCCCGTGGCAACGTAGTAAGGAGGATATTCTTCTTAGATAGAATTTCACCTCTGCAGCTGTCTCTGGTCAGCAGCGCCTCACAACAGCCTCAAGAATAGTGCATGATTTTGCCTTGCCATCCCTTCCTGATTGTCTCGGCCGAATTTACAATGATGGAATAACTTTTCTCTAAAAGAAACATCTCTGTAGAGTTCTCTGTGCCAAACATCATTAACTCCCAGTAGCTAGATTCAGCAGGTGAAGAATTTGGGAAATGGGGTTGGAATGTTCACAGAGTCTTTGTGAAGGCCGGGGTATCTCCAGTGGAGGCAAACATCTAGGGACGACATTGAAATGACCTTGCAGGACTGCTTGCTGCTATGATCTCAGCCCCTCTGGGTCTGAGTCACTGAGGCCAGGGCCTCCCAGTAGGACCACTCTTCCTGCTGCTTCAGAGAACTCGATGGTTCCTCTGTGGGGCTGCCCTCATCACCAGGAATGCATTCTCCCTGGCACCTAACACCGCCCCTCCGTGTTCTCTTAGATCAAAGTCCCCCACTGGTGAATCTGATTGGCTGGATCACAGGCCTGCATCTTAGCTCAAAAGATGCTAGAAAATTGAGTTCTGACTTCTACAATGGAGAGGTAACACTCATGACCTTGAAATTTCTCCAAATATAGAGAAAAGTCTCCAAGAGGTATTAGGTAGTCACAAATACGTAAGATGTCCACTTCACTGCAAAACAGATCCTTTTATGAGCAGCATTGGTGTGAAGAGGCTACCTGGCTCGATGCTAGGTGCAGCAGAGGTTCTGAGCTGATCCTTGTTGAATGAATCACAGTAGGGAATTTACATTTTAGTTTGAAGATATGCTGTGACTGCTCCTTACAACAAGTTCCAACTACTTTCTCAATATCAAAATTGCTATAAGCATGTACCCTTGCAATAAACAGGTTAGTTAATGGTCTATTTTATAAAGGCCTAAAAACAATGCTTACAGTGGGGTGCTTTGGAAAATGCTATGCGTTTTTCCAGGTAAAAATTAGGGTGAGGATTCCAACTGGGGAGAGATGATTATATTTTGGCCCCTAGACAGAGAGGTTTCCTTGATTTTGTGCAATCTTGCTCTGTGGAGTGTAGACAAGAATGCAACAGTTCCTGAAGGTTTGCAAAGAGAAAAAATAAAACGTCAGATTCTGGGGTCACAGCGCCACCTGGTGAAGAAGGGAGGAGCTGTTCGGGCAATGAGTCCACACCATCACAATTGTAGTACTAGCTCTAGCAGAAAATGTGAACGGAAATACTCTATGGACTCTCGTATGTGGTTACTGAATGAATTCATCAATAGCTCTATTGTGTTATATATTACAGTGCTAATTCCTAAATACACAGTCACTCATTCACATGTGCATTTATTTATTCATTAGCTAATATTTGTCAAGCACCTACTTCCTTGTTGGTTCTGCTATTACAGAGGCGAGGAAACAGGCATGGTCTGTTTCCCTTGGTACTTCCAGTACAATAGGGGAGACAGAGTTCAAAAGGAAATGCACTAAAGGGAGGGCTACAGGGTGCTTAAAGGAGGGGAGGCTGCTCTTTCTCGGTGGCAGATGTGTTTAAGGAAAGCTTCCTTGATGGAGTGACACACAGGCTGAGTGTTGAGGATGAGTAGAATTTCACCAGGTGAACAACAGGAGAAAGGGCATCAGGAACAGCAGGATAAGCAAGTGCAAAGGCCCTGAGGCAAAAGGGAGCAGGTCCATCCACGGAATGGAGGCTCAAGAGGATGGAGCACAGTGAGGGAGGGGAAAGATGGCATGAAGTAAGGTCAGAGAGGGAGGCTAGACTTTGGTAAGTAATCGAAGTTATACCCCAAGAGCAATGGGAAGATAGTGAAAAATTTCAAACAGGGGTATGACAAAACTATTCACAAAATCGTTGATCCAAATACAAACTGATACTACCTTACCCACAGTAAGAGTCAAAAGAAGTACAAGAGAGAGAAGGTAAGGCATACACAGTGGCAGCTTAGAAAAGTACCAAAGTGTGTAACCAGTGCAGAATTTAAAGATGGAAGAGGTTAGCTAGAACAAAGGAGTCTTCAGAGGACGGATTAAAACTTGAGTTAGGTTTAAAGGCACCACTGGCTGTCAAAAGGCATGAAGAGAGAATTCTGGGGATCAGAGAAGAGAGCGGGAAGGAGGCAAGCCTGAGAGAGAAGTATCAGATGGCCCCGGGAGGAAATTTTTCTGTAAGAGACAGAGTCTCTGATTTGTATCTGCTTTTTTACTTCAGAAAACCTAGGGGATTTTTCCCCCAATTCATCGAGGAATGGGAAATTGTCTTAAGAACATTCCAGAAGATGTGCACACGGGGAGGTTTACCAGAGGTCAAATGGGAGCGTGGCCTGAGCTCTCCATGTGGCTGGTATACATGGTAGGTTTAGAATTAATCTGAAAATAAATTTGAGTGAAAGTTTCAAAATCAAGAGACTTTACATTAAAACATGGGATTTCTGGCTTGTAGGAAGAAGGGGGAACTTCTGGTAGCACTGGGTCCCCATTCCCTCATGGCAACAATTGGCTGGAGAGGAGGGGCTGCCTGAATTGGGTATGGCCAGTGGGATGGAGCGCAGTCCCCCAGCACGCCTGCGTGGCCCCCGGGCCATTGGAATCGCCTCCCACCCCTCCCCGCAACGGTGGGAGCAGGAGAGAAGGCACATCGGCTCCTCTCCAGCTTCATCTCATCCCCTTCTCGGCTTGTTCCTCTGCAGCCCTTTTCTTCCGTTTCTTTAAACACGCCATGATACTGGAGGTTCCCTCCACCTTACCCCGCCCCAGGGCTGGGACCAGGGCCTCGGAGCGAGGAGAGCGTGAGGAGGCCCGGGCCCTGCTCCGCTTCCACCGCCTGGTACCTTCCGCGCTTTGACCAAATCTCGGCGGAAACGCGACTTCAGAGCCCATCCCAGGGGGAAGATTTCGTCAAAGCCCCTTCAGATCGGCTCCTGTAGCAAGTGAAACTGGTATTCGCTTTAAGTCAGAGAGTTTAAATGTCCTTTTAAAAGGTATTTATTCTACTTTTTAAAAACAGATTTTTTTTTTTTTTTAAATTGAGAAATTACTAGTTCTGTTGGTATTCCGGCAAAGTATTACCAAGAGGGACTTGAATGGCTTGGGTCTGGGAACCCTACCACGATCCTTGGGCGCCCCCTGCAGGCCCTGCACAAACTACCACCTGCTAATAGCGTGGGTTCCTCAGCCCCTCGCTCCTCGTGGCCTGCGTGGAAGGGCAATGCCATCCAGGTTTCCCTTTTAAGTCTTAGACTCAGGAGCCCCGAGCAGATGTGGCCGGTTTTGGAGGGTGCTCAGCACGTACTGCTATGGAATGAGCTCATTATCGCCTTGTGACAGAATCTAAATTAAGCTGGGACACGTCTGGACAATTTTGTAGCTTACATATCAATTCAAATAGGTTTCTTCCCCCCTTAATTTTCCAGTTAACATACTTACCATTTCTTTCATTGTATCTTCTTCATGGAATGTTCATGCTGGTAGTTACAGTCTTTTATTATTATTTTATGTGTTCTTGTTATAGCGATTAATAACATCTCACCTTCTATCATACTGTATAATTTACTTTTATGTTTTAAGTCTGGTCTGACTCCCATCGCTAGAACCTAAGCTGCATGAGGACAAGAAATTTTGTCTCTTTGTTTCAGTGCTGCAGCCCCACACCCTCGCACCCACCCTTCACGATCCAGTCAACATGTCACCAATGTCAGAGGCTTCCTTGGCTATTCCAGCCAGACACAGCTCTTCCTCCCTGGGACCCCTCAGCACTGGCCCCAGGACTGTGGCTCCAGGTGCTACGAGTAGTAGTGACATATGTGCGTCAACTGTAAGCTCCTCGATGTGCGGCATCTTGTCATCTTGTCGAATTCACCTTTTTTTTCTTTTGCAAGAACATCTACAGATTTCAAACAAACAATGCACTCACAAACCTCCTCATTTAGATCTGTCAGAACAGCAGCCTGGGGAGTGACAAGTTCACATCCCTGGAGGGCCTGGCAGGTAAGCAAAGGGATGAGGCAGGTGGGGATGTGCAGAGGCCCTGGGGAGGGCCTGCTGGCTAACCGGGCCACGCCCAATCAGCATCAGCAGCCGCTGTCAGGCAGGAATGTAGGCTTAAGGTCACCAGGACTCTGATCTTACAAGCTCAGGCAAAACAAAAATTCTGGTATTGTCGACTGAAATCTCCTAATTTTCACGTTGGTTCAATTACAGAAAAATACTGTGTGGGTCAAAAAAACTCATATCTTGAATCCAGTCAGTGGGTGGCGAGTGTTTGACTTGGTGTAGGAGAAACGTGTTCATTCACCCTCAGTAGGGACGGTATTTTCAAGGGGTTATTGGTGATTTTCCTTACTGACCTGGAGTCTCCAGTTCGTTTCCATTTGCACCCCTCTTCTTTCTTTTGCTGGTCCAAACAGGTAGGGACAGCTCCCAGCCAGAGAAGAAACCAGAAGCAAAGGTTGGATGCTCAAAATTAAGGAATGAGAAGTTGCTCTGCACAAGACTTGAAAGTCCCCATTTGTACTTGCAGGACTGGTTTTCCTGCTAGGAAAGAGACTGGCTCGAAGGACCCCATGGGCTGGGGAGGGGAGGAGGATAGGGATGGGGGGTGAGAAGGAGGACCTCAGAATCCGAGGGTGCCAATTCAGCACCAAGGTTGGGGGGGGAGGGGGGCGGGGAGGGCAGGCCACTGTCCGTCTGTCCAGATCAAATGACACTCTCCTATGCCACGGGACTCTGCCCAGCCCCTTTCTGGCCAGCCCTGGTGAACGGCCCCATCTGATGACCCAGAGCCCCCTCGCAGAAGACACTGCTGGCTGCTGACCCAACAGCCCTTGCGTCCTTGTTCCTGTTTGTTTTCAGAAGCCCAGCCCAGTTTCCTATTTAGATAGCCGTACTTCCAGCTTCGAGGAATTAGTCACCATTGTTTAAGGTAATCATTAATCCTGCTGCTTTCACTAGTGATTGAGGCGGGCGTAAGACAGACATAAAGGCAAGAGGGCTGGGAGATCCTGGGAAATCCTTTCCTCCTTGAGAGCGAGAGAAAGCAAAAGAGAACATGAGCACAGGAGAGTGAGAGAGAGAAAGAGAGCAAGAGCAAGCCAGAGGAGCAGACGCGAGGTAAGTGCGTCCCCTTTCCTCTCTGCCTGTTGCATGCTCTCGGGTGAGGACCTGATACTTGGGGAAGCAACAGCCGGAGGCCAAGGACCCATACAACACCTGACTGAAAGCCTTAACTTCTGCTACGCTCTGAAAGTTTGTGTCCTCCCCAAATTCACACCTTGAAATCCTCATACCCACTGTGATGGCATGAGGAGGCGGGGCCTCTGGGAGGAGATTAGGTCATGAAGGTGGAGCCCCGGTAAATAGGAGCAGTGCCTCATAAAAGAGACACCCAGGAGCTCCCTGGCTCCTTCCTCCATGTGAGTCACAGCGAGAAGGTGCCTGTTACAAACCAGAAAGACAGCCCTCACCTCACCACGCTGGTACCCTCACTCAGACTACCAGCCTCCAGAACTGTCAGAAAGAAATTTCTATTGTTTGTAAGCCACCGAGTCTGTGGTATTTCGTTATAGCAGCCTGAACAGATGAAGACAACTTCTTCGAGCTGCTGATCCAGCCCAGCCATCCCCCTCCTCCCTAATTGACAGCGACGACCCCTTTCCTATCCTCTTCCCAGGCTGGCTCCTCCCACTCCATTAGCTTAATAGCCGCCTCCAGGGAGCCCCTCCCAGACCACTCCCTTCTGTTCTTCTCTATCTTGGCACTTCATGTGTTTCCTTCATGCACTTGGCAACATTTATGATGATTTTGCACTTCATATCTTGTCTCCCCTTCTGCTGTCTGTTTCTGCAGTGCCTTTAAATTTTGCTATTATTTGTGAACTCTGAAATGAATGTCATTGATGGAGCATCTACTATGTCCCAGGCCCTGTGCAAAGATTTAACCCTGAAGAAACTCCTTCATTCAACAAGAATGTATTGAGCACATGCTAGCTGGACATTGTGAAGCCTGAATGTAAAGGGTAAGGAGTCTGGAGCCGAGACCCCGATAGAACAGGCAATGCTCCTGTGGGGCTGAGGGCTTTGGTAGGGAAAGCAGAGCATGCTACAAAGTCCCGTTACCCTGATTTAACCAACGGGGAAACTGGGACTTTGAAAAAAAGGAGACTTGTCCAGAGCAGTTCTCAAACTGTGGTCCATGGACCCTGGGGTCTCTGAGATCTTTTCAGGGAATCCAAGAGGTCCTCCCTTTTCCAACTACATATCTGTGTGAGACCAGATTGTCTTCATATACATCAACTAAACAACATATCGCAGAGATTGAATGCAGAAGCAGATATCTAACTTTCCATTAAGCCAGACATTAAAGAGATTAGAGAAAATATAAAACTATACCCTTCCCCATTTTTTTTTTTTTTTGAGGAAGATTAACTAAGAAGGAAGTTAATGAGGAAGATTACCCTAAACTAACATCCACACCCATCTTCCTTTATTTCATATGTGGGACGCTGCCACAGCATGGCTCGATAACTGGCACATAGGTCCGTGTTGGGATCCGAACCTCTGAACCCCGGGCCGCCACACCGGAGCCCCAGGAACTTAACCGCTAGGCCACTGGGTTCTTACACGGTTTGTGAGATTGACGGGAAACAATTCCCCTTCCGTCTCCTCAGGGCCCCGCCCCGGCCCTGCCCGCCGCGCCGGGCGCCCCCTGCTGCCCGCGGCTGGAGCCTGCGGCCCTTGGCCACACCCCCCGTTTCAGTCGGCCCACAGGGAGCCGCTTGTCCCTTTAATTGGCATGTACCAAGTCCTTCCAGGGTCCGTCTCCTCCCCGGGTCCCAGGCGAGAGGAGTCACTGGTCGGAGATCCCGCAGGAGGGGATGTGGAGACGGCGCGGTGCTCCGTGGGGCTCTGGGCCGAGCGGGAGCGGGGGCGAGCGCGGGCCGAGGCGCGCCGCCGCCGCCGTTCTCCCGCCGCCGCCCCCCCCGCCGCGCGCCGTCGCGCAGTCCCAAGATGGCGGCCACCATGAAGAAGGCGGTGAGCGGGGCGCTCGGGCAGCGGGATGCGCGGGCGCCGGCGGCCTGAGGGCCGCGGCCCCGGAACCCGGCGTGGGGCCTGGGCCGGGGTTCCCGACCCTGGGGGCGGCCCCCCGGGCGAAGCCTGTCGGCGCCCCGGGCGGCTTCGGAGGTCCCCGGCGGGCGGAGGGGGAGCGCCCGGGCCGGGCGCTCCGGAGGGCTGGGGCCGCCCCTCGCGGGGCTGAGGAGGGCCTGGAGAGGCCGGGGACCCCGCAGCCTGGCCTTGTCCCTGGGCTGTGGGCAGCCGAAGGGCCCATGGACTGCGGTGGGCCGCTACGCCGGCATCTCCCGGGGCTGTCACGTTTAACCCTCACATGCTCACGAGGCTGGGTGCTACTGCACCGTCCTTTGCAAGGGAGGAAGCTGAGGGCCAGAGAGGTGGAGCCACCTACCCGAGGTCACGCAGCTCTAAGGAGCAGAGCGTGGCCCGCATCCCCTGTGCCCAGCCCCAGCCGCCCCGATGCCCCGGCGTCCCCCAGGCCGAAACCGTGTCTATTGAGGGTAGATGATGGGCCCGGGCCCAGAAACGGCCGGTTTATGATCTCTGCTCCTCCCAGCAATTTAGCAAGGACCCGGGTGTCCCTCCACTTTATAGATGGGGAAACTTAGACACAGAGAGGTTAGTGCCTAAGTGATTAGCTGATAAAAAGCAGAGCTGGAATTCAAACTCAGGTTTTGTTTTTTCCAAAACATATCTTTTATCGTACTAAGTAAGCTAAACTCCCATTCAGGGTTTATAATCCAGTAAGTCTAGCCAGAGGCTTAAAGATATACAGAAAGAAGAAAAATAAAATGGGGAGGGGCAAGGAAATCGTGACATCGGATAATTATTGTGCCTTTACTGTACTGTGTGCTAGCACGGGTCTAAGCGTGTTGTGTACATTATTTGTTTTAATGTTATACTCCTTTTAGGGAGATACTGTTTTTATTCCTATTTTACGGATGAGGAAACAGGCACAGAGGCAAAGCTAGGATTTAAATGAACACAGGCATTCTGACCCAGAGCGAGTGTTTTTAACTTCCATGGTGTCTGATGAGAGTCCCCTGGCTGATGGGATTCGCTGCCATTCCACTTCAAAGACCAACAGGAGAACCTGCTTCCTTTGCTGTCCTACTGTGCAGGACCGCACAGGCTGAGCCACCTGCCTCTAGTGTAGGGTGACCAGCCATCCCGGTTTGCTCAAGATTGAGGGAGAGCTAAAATGGAAGGCCCCGGGCAAACCAGGATGAGTTCACTCTGTGGCTCTGTCATCCACAAATTCGTACTCATTGCTGGAGTAGGGTTCAGGGCCATGGTGATTCAGAGAAGTAGGAAACTGAGATTCACTTCTCCTCTATTTTCTGTTTAAATTGGGCCCTCTGTTGTTAGATATGCCTTTAATTCTGGGGAAGACGCTGGTTGTGGTTTGCTTCCCAAATGGTGTGGAAACTGAAGTGCAGAGAGGTGAAGTAAAGGTTGAGGAAATGGTAGAAGAATGATTTGAACCCTGGACTTTGCAGTGTTTTTGATTACCTACATTTTCTCCTTTCTTTCATTCAGCAGACTTTTTGAGCATGTAATAGGGCGCAGTCTCAGGTTTAGGTGATGGAGATAACCATGGCGAGCTACGATAATGAAGTTCTTACTGCCTTGTCCTCATAGCATCGCAGAACTGATGCTCTGGGTGAGGCGCAGGCATTGCTCAAATAGTCACACAGAAAACTGTAAAGTTTCCAACTCCGATGAGGGCTATGCAGGAAAGGTGCTTGTGAAATGAATGCTGGAATGAGGTCTGTTTTGTAATCTGAGAAGGGGGAATCTCTCAGATTACCTAAGGATGGGGAGAAAAACTCAGGAAAGGAGCAAGGCGTTCTAGAGAGGGGACGTCTCCTGCAGAGACCATGCGTGCAGTTAATAAAAAGGAGGCCAGAATGACAGAGGATCGGGGAAGGAGAAGTTGAACCATGGTGGGGGTCGACATAAAGAGGGGCAGGTGGTGGCCAAAACACGAGGGACTTTCTTCTTTATCTTAGACTGGCATGATAGGTGCAGCATCCTTTAGTGAATGTTTCCAGTGCTGTGAAACATTTCTGATAGGTTAGCTCCACATGCGGTATGCTTTTCCTCTCCGCTACTCTAGGAGAAAACACAGGCATGCCAGTGGGTGATAGTGAGAGGTCACAGTGCCAGCCAGCCCTCTGAGTGAAACCGAAATTGTGTGCACGCTGGAGTAGTTTACATGACTGGTCGTGACTTTCCTGGTGAGAATGTTTAGATGAGGGGATCCAGGCCTCTCCTCTCGTCTGCTCTCCAAGACCTGGTTCTTGGTCCTGGGAGGGACTGCAGTCTGATTTCTGTTTGTTGTCGTGAGTACAAATGTCCCCTCCCCAGAGAGAGGCCATCTTTGACCTTCCTTTCTAAAGAAGCCCCCATCAGTCCCCAGCCCTTCAACACTTTTGGCCCCTATTTTTCTTTCCCCATCACGTGTGTCACTGTGTGACATGATCTGGCTCCCCTTGTTTTCTGCCTACCTGCTCCACCAGAATGTCAGCTTGCCAGTGTTCATGAGGGGAGGACTGTGGCTCTCTTCACAGGGCCTGGCGCAGAGGAAGCACTTACTAAATAATTATCAAATGAATAACTGTAGGCATGAAGGGCGAATAAGAGTATAAAGCAGAATTTTATATCACAGAGACTTGGTAGATACCTTTAAGAAACAAAAATAAAAGCAGACTGAAATTGGCCAGAATTTCCTTCTCCTTGGCTTCTAGAACAAAGAGCGACCCAGCTGTCCATCCAGACTCTGCTGGTAATACCCAGACTCCAGTGTGGGGCGTGAGGAGTATGGTGCACCCTCCTCCCATAATCCCCTAAAATACTGATTCTCAGGAAGAGGGTACCGTCGGGCTTCCGGGGATTTTGATTTTCATCTTGAGCAGTTATATTTCTCTTAGGCCCAGCAGGGTTTTCCTCTAGATCTGGTCTCTTCTTCCTTTGTAATGATTTTTTTATAAACGTTATTCTGGAAATAAAGCACTTATTTATCATGTATTGAAAGGTGCCTCTATCCCCAGGCCCTATGCTAGGTGCTCATTTTATCCTCCCTTCAAGGGAGGAACCAGTTTCCCCATTTTACACATGACGAACCTGAGGTGGCTCCCAGGAACTGAATACTGTACAGTAGTTGCCCTCATCCGCGGTTTCGCTTTTTGAGGTTTCAGTTACCTGCGGTCGACTGGTCTGAAAATATCAAATGAGTGAGAGAGAGCGAGAGCACATTCACATAACTTTTTTTACATTATATTGTTACAATTGTTCCATTTTATTATTAGTTATTGTTGTTAGCCTCTTACTGTGCCTAATTTGTAAATTAGACTTTATCTTAGCTATGTATGTGTGTATAGGAAAAAACATAGTATATATACGGTTCAGTACTATCCCTGGTTTCAGGCATCCACTGGGGGTCTTGGACCATGATCCACCACATCTGGGTGAGCAGTGCGGGATGGGTTGCCGAGAGACCAAAGAAAAGACCCAGAGAGAGCGAGCGAGACATATGGGTTTATTGGGAGTTACTTTCAGGGAAGGTCCAGTGGCGGCTGGCTGGATAGCAACATGCACCTGCTACCGTCCCATGAGAGACGCTGGCTTAAGTAGGCAGAGGAACAAAGGCTGCATGCTTGCCAAGGGGGATCGTCCCTGTATGACCTGCATTCCAAGGACCAGAACCCCCCCACCCGCTGAGGGCCTCTGTGTTCCCTCAGACCGAGAGGGTCTCAGTGCTAACTCTCCCAGGAGAAAGCAGCTGGGTTGACCAAGCCCAGGAAGACTGTTACCATCATGAGTGCAGGCATGTAGCCCAGACCAGAGCCTCAAGGCCACATGGTCTTTAAAGGGGCACACCAGCTAATGCCCCTACAAACCGTATCCCCTGCAGATAAGGGGGGGGCTACGGTAATTTGTCCAAGGTGCCTGCTTGCTTGGATTTGAATCCACTCTTAACTATTTCCACCACTCTGTGCTGCCTCAAATACTGCAAAATAACTCCTTCCTCCTTGAGTTCTTATAACTTCGTGAATGGTCGTAACTACGTGTGGCTTCTCTTAGAGCAGGAGTTCCTACCTTTTAGGGGTGTGGACCCTTTTAAGAATCTGATGAAAGCTATGAAGACCCTTCCAGAAGAATGCACATACAATACACATCATTGTACATACAGTTTCAGGGGGCAAATGGACCTCTCAATGTCCAGGGACCCCTAGTTAAGAGTTATCCCCTCCCTGCAAAAATGAAGCTTCATGCAATGTAGGAGTGTTCTAGCTCAGCGAGATTAAGCAGAAGCCGCTACTGTTAGTTGTGGCAGGTGCTGACTTCTCACTTTTGCTGTAAACAGCGCTGCGCTGGGTGGCGTGTAGTTTAACCTGAGCGTATTCGCCTCCCACTGACTTTAGCCCTTCATGCCAGAGAGAAAACCACAGTTAAGGAGTGAACTGCGGGGGCGTGTGCTGCTAGGGGCTGCTGTTGGGCGAGGCTGCAACAGGAAATGCCTGCTTGGGAGATAGAAAGCAGGTGGCCACATTCCCTCGACAGCTTTTCAGAAACCGTGTGTGTGTGTGTGTGTGTGTGTGTGTGTGTGTGTGTGTGTGTGTGTGTGTGTGTGTGTGTGTGTGTGTGTGTGTGTGTGTGTGTGTGTGTTCAGAAACAGTGCATTAAGCCTCAGATGCACGTCGGGCAAGCCCCGTGCTAGGTG
This sequence comes from Equus asinus, assembly GCF_041296235.1. Classification (NCBI taxonomy): domain Eukaryota; kingdom Metazoa; phylum Chordata; class Mammalia; order Perissodactyla; family Equidae; genus Equus; species Equus asinus. Next base: position 42,672,251 of record NC_091804.1, read on the forward strand.
CTTTCCTGGGAATTACACGGTTCAACCTCATGATGACAAATGCATCTGCAAATACACATTCAGGTTTTCAGGGGCTCAGTATTTAAACTCTGCAGGCAAGCAGGAACTCTGGAATTCTCTGTTCCCTGTCTGCTTAGGGAATTGATAGTTCTCATGTAGCCAAACCGACTTGAATGCCTAGATATCTGCACTTGGACTTCCCTTTGGTTTTTGTCGTGTAGCTCAGTGCTTCCCAGCTTCCATATTCATAAAAATTAGGCACAAGGTTGAACATTCAAAGTTATACATATCAGGATGTAAAGGATCTTGTCAGTATGTTCTCCGGGTCTCTGATGATGGGCCTGATCATGTATGATGAGCGCCTGGGCCAGGGGAGGGCTGAGTTCTAGGTGTCTGCCCTTATGTTCTAAACAGTGAGCTCCATATTGGCCTGAGACAGCAGGGGATAAAAGCACCCCTATCTTATGGCATTGTCATGGGAGAGACCAGGTGAAAGGATGGGTGGGGTGTGGTTATTGTGAACCCATTACTGTTATTGGCAAAAGAGCCCAAAATAGTCCTTCTTGAAGCTATATATATATATTTTTTCCCCCTTTAAATAATAATCAAGTGCTCTTGTTTCTCTTTTATAAATGTGGGGAAACTCTAAAGAGACTCTGGGATTAATTTCTTTTCCTAAATATGTGGTCCCCCACTAAGAATCTGATGAAAGCCGAGGACCTCCTGCTGCTCCTCATGCACACACACACACACTTTTGCCTTTAACTTCTAAGAGCTCATGGACCTGTCTGGACTCTGGAGCCAGACTACCTGGGTTGAAATAGAGCGCTACCACTTACTGGGTGTGTGGCTTTGGGCAAATTATTTAACCTCTCTGTGCTACAGTTTCTCCATCTAGAAAGTAGTGGTACTAGTGATCCTACTTATTAAGATTGATTGGAAGATTAGCAGAGATAAAATACTTAGAAAGTTCTTTGCATGTAGTAAGAGCTCAATAAATGTTAGCTATTATTTTTATGATTTCATACATATTTTGTCATTTAAGCATTCCAATTTTATTTACTAATTTAGTCATATTAAATATTTTTAAACATTCAGTTTTCATCATTTTACAGTAAATTACACCTTATTCATTATGAAGACATAAACAGATTCTACATTAAAATAAATATAGTTTTTACTATTTGTGGAGTGTAGCCACTGAAATGCATAGTGACCCTCTAGCCAGTGTTAGCAGTTAGATTGAAAATTATAGAAACTGTCAGATTTCTGATAGTCTTAACAAACTTAAGCAAGTTTTACCTCTGAGAGAATAAACTAGTATAAGGCATTTACCAAAATTAATTACCACATCACTTTTTGCTCCCTGGGTTATCTTGATGAAACTGTTCCAACTTGAGAAATTCTGCTCCAGGCCAAAAGTTGGCTGAGTTGATTCAGGACTTATTCTTAATTATTGTTTGTGTTGGAAATGCTTTTCTAGCTTAGGCATGATTCCGTAGAATATTGAAAGAGGTTATAGATTTAGGAACAAATCTTAAGCTCGTGGAGCGAAAAGTTAGTAAGGCCTATGTTTGTGATATTCTGTACCTCTTGTGTTTTTTGACTATATGAGGACGAATAGTTTATTGAGTTATTTCAGAGTTATATAAAAAGCTAACCTGTAACTTCTCCATTAAAATTAATTCTACGAAAAATTAAAATGTTTTTTCAGGCTGCAGAAGATGTCAATGTTACTTTTGAAGATCAACAAAAGATAAACAAATTTGCACGGAACACAAGTAGAATCACAGAGCTGAAGGAAGAAATAGAAGTAAAAAAGGTATTGAAAAGATGTATCTCATTTAAGAAAAATAAAAGTTCTTTGTACTATGGATTTTTAAAACTGAATTCAATAATATGCGATTATATCTCTGGGTCTTTGTTGCGGATGCCATAATCCATTCCAGTGAGTTTAAGAAGAAAGACATTATTTAAGGGTTGTGAGATGGTGTCGAGATTGTTGAGGGTTTGAGGAGCGGGTCCCAGGACCACATCTCAGAACTTGGCTGGTGATGGAACTGCTGTTGTCTCCACCGATCCCAGAGCCAGCTGCCTTGTCCACCGTGAGGAAGCTGCCCCTTCAGACCCAGGAATGCTGGGCTGCCACTGCTGCCGGCCCCGTACACTGGGGGCCTCATGCCCAGCCCCCTCCTCATCGACTGTTGAAGTCCAGTTCAAGGGCATTTGCTTGGTGGAATTTAATTTACCATTTGCTTTCATCCTATCATCAAGCAGGTCTGAGAAATGTCATTTGGTGTTTTTGTTTCTCTTCTAACCTAGGAAGGCAGAACTCACAAAGTAGGAAACGCTTGAGTGGCCATGGATACCCACTGTCCACCTCAGGTGTTAGGTAGCTGTTAAGTGCTTCCTTATGAAATGTCATGTAAAAATGTAAGAAAGTCTTATTTTAGGGTGATAATGCCTTTGTGACAGGGTCCCTCAGAGAGTCGATGTCCCCAAATTAAAGTTGGCTTGTAGTCTCTTCTCAGGGCATTTTGAATACGTTTTCCATTGCTGTTTACAGAAACAACTCCAGAATTTAGAAGATGCTTGTGAGGACATCATGCTTGCAGATGACGACTGCTTAATGATACCTTATCAAATTGGTGATGTTTTCATTAGCCATTCTCAAGAGGAAACACAAGAAATGTTAGAAGAAGCAAAGGTATGTTGGAGTCTTTCCCTGACTGATGAAGTCTAACTCAAAAAGTAGGATTTATATCATTATAAAGAACATGTAATATAGATGTAGGGAAGCTAATGGAAACTAGCTAATATTTCACGGGTTCTTAAAATGTCCCAGGCGTGCTCTGAATGCTTTGCAAGCATGATTTTATTTAACCCTAACGGTGAGTCTGTGAGATAGGTACCCTTAATCCCACTTTCGAGTTGAAGAGGTTTAGAGAGGTTATAGGACTTACTCACAGTCACACAGAGGGAATGGCCTTCTGACTCTAGAACCTGTGCTCGAAACTAAAAGTATTTAAAAGTACGGAATATTATAAAGTAGAAAAGAAAATCACCTGTAATCCACTACCCAGAGATAGTGATCCACAGTGAACGTTTTCATCTGTGTCTTTTATGTTCTCTCCTTCTCTTTCGCTGTGTAGTTTTGCTTCGTGTTTTGGTCGGTTAACATCCTAGTAGGAGTACTTTCTCGCTCCGTTTAATGTTCATTCATTTATCCGGCAGATGCCCAGTGGGAGCCTGCTCTGGGCCAGGGATACCTGCTTGGAAAACATCATTTTTGGTGACCGTTTAATGTCATGTTGGTAGACATTGATTTGGCTCACTGTCCTGTTGTTAACATCGATTTGTTTCCAGTATTTTCCGATAGTAATATTGCAGGGAGCATTCTTATACCGAAAGCTTTGTTCACATTTAGGAAATTCTTTGAAGGAAATAATCAGAAGTATGATTAATTACTGGGTCGGAGTGTGGATCCATTGACAACGTTTGAGGCATTGGAGAATTGTGTGAAATTAGTTTCCAATTCACATGTCCTCCAGCCGCATATGAGAAGGGCAGTCATGTTTGTGTATGAGAAGCTGATGGCAGTTAAACATTTTCTAAATCTTTTAAAATTTACTTATTTAATGTTGAATACTTATTTGATGTTTATTGAATGTTATTTAAAATGCTAGTCTCCCTTCTTCAAATGTCACAGAAAGCAGTACTTTCCATGAATTAAAGCTGCATTTAAAAACCTGGAGAGGAGCTAGTACTTTTGCTCCTGGATCCTTCCATGCGGAAACACTCACTGGATGTCTCCCCTTATGTTTAAATCTTTTCTTTCATAGTAAAATTTTGTAATTTTGTTTCTTTTTTTTTAACCATCCTAAAATATTCTTGTCAAAAGTATTTCAAGATAGTTTGTGGTTTTTGTCATTGTTGTGAACATCATCTCCCCCTCATACTGAACCTCTATTTTTTTATTTATTCATTCCAGAAGTGTTTATTGAGTGCTTACTTTGTGTCAGGTTCTCCCATGTACTAGGGACACAGGAGACAACAAAACATGCCTGGTCTCTGCTCACATGGAGTGTATAGTCTAAATGGAAAGAGAGAAAACTAAGCAAAAAAACTAACAATGAGTAGAAAGTGGTATGAGGATAGAGCCACCTTTAAGGTCATAGGGCGGGGGCTCTGTCCTAACCTAGATGTCAGGGGTCAGTGAGGGGCTCCCTGGGAAAGTGACGAGGTGACAACTGAAAAATCAGGAGGTATTACGTAGAAACGGGGAGGGGCTGTTCCAGACGGAAGAAACAGCATGTGTGAGTAGTCATAGAAAGATTGTGGTGCAAAAGTAGAACTGAAAGAAGTTTAATTTGCAGGAGATTTGGGAGCATCTCAAAATGTGGTCAGATCTTGAAGAACTCTGTCAGTTGAGTTGAGTAAATGACTTTATTTTAGCAGAAGTCAGCAAACTTTCTGTGAAGGGCCAGATAGTAAGTGCAGTAAGATAGTAGTAAGATAGTAGTAAGATAGTAGTAAGATAGCAGTAAGATAGCAGTAAGATAGCAGTAAGATAGCAGTAAGATAGCAGTAAGATAGCAGTAAGATAGCAGTAAGCAGATAGTAAGTGCATTCGGCTTTGTGGGCCATGTGGTGTCCGTCACAGTCACTGTGACAGGAAGACATGTCACCGAGTGCCATGGCTGTGTCCCAGTAAAACCTTCCAAACCCAGCTCCAGGCTAGATGTGCTCACCCTTGTCCTGGGGCAAGAGGAGCCTTTTATGCCTTTTAGGAAAAGAGTAATGTGATAGGGCTTGTGATTTAAAAATAGTTTTCTTGTATGTTGTGGTAATTTCACTTATTAATTAGGTTTCCTGGGTATAGAAATTTTACCTCTTTTCTAACAGCTGTCTGTCTGATTTCTAGTTCTTGTCTTATAGCAGTGGTTCTCAGACTTTTAGCAGGTGTCAGAATCATCCACAGGAGGGCTTGTTAAAATTCAGATTGTTTGGCCCAACCCCCCAAATTTTTAATTCAGGAGGCCTAGTGTGGAGCCCTAGAATTTGTATTTCTAACAAGTTTCCACATGATCAGGGGTCCAGACTTTGAGAACCATTGATCAGATCCCTAAAACAATAACGTTGTCAATAATAGGCATTCTTCTTTCATTCCTGATATTAATGGATATACCATTTGTATGATTTCATATTTTCCTGGTTGTATTTGGGAAAAATCCTTTTCTTGGTCTTAGCCAGGAAGGAATTTCTGATATTTCATGCATTTCATGTGGGCAAAGCTGCCCTCTCCCATGAACAAGGCACTCATTACTGCTGTCTTTCAAAGTCTAGCTCAGGGGCCTTGTAGTTAGTAAGAATTTCTGCCAGATTTTGACTGTCAGTTATTATTTTTAATTATTATTTTAATTATGGGTGGCAGTGTGAATTTTTATCATTTCCTCTGGTTTCTTAGTTATTTTTATGGGAAGTTGGAAGAGGCTGTGTCAGAAGCCAGGCCCGTGATAAACTATTTACCAGAAGTGTTTATATATGGTTCTTTCTTTATTAGGATATGATAATTTAGAAATTAATTTTATCTGTTGTGTTTTTTAAATCAACAAAAACTGAGGGAAAAAAAGTTTGATTTATTCTATACTAAGCAAATATAGGCCATGGATTAAAAATGCCCACATCCAGACTCTTGGTTTAGATTTAATTATCAGTGTTATTTAGCTGCCTGTCCAAGTTTAGAAAGTTTTTGACCTAAAATCCTTCCCAAATATTACTTCATCTGCAGATGCTCAGAAATCATTCTGTTGAGTAGAATTAATTTAACTTATTTTTTTTCCAGAAAAATTTGCAAGAAGAAATTGCCGCCTTAGAGTCCAGAGTGGAATCAATTCAGCGGGTGTTAGCAGATTTGAAAGTTCAGTTATATGCAAAATTTGGGAGCAACATAAACCTTGAAGCTGATGAAAGTTAAACATTTTATAATACTTTTTTTAATTTGTTTAATAAACTTGAATATTGTTTAAAATGATAATTTCCCTTCTTCAAATGATATGGAAAGCAAAACTTTCTTTTTTTAAAATTTTCATTTATTTAATGGAAACTTGCCTATTTTCACATGTCTTGCTTATTTATTTTATATTTTTAAAAGAAAACAGTAGTCATCTATGTATTTTGCATAACGATTATATCAAGCATAGGGACTCTATGTCATGTTATTAAAATCAGTTAAGCAATCTTTTATGTTTCTATATTGTCATTTAGAATATTTGTTGCAGTCTTTATTTATAAGAAAATTTAACAGATGTGTCATGTTGTTTATATGTCTGAGTTGCTATTTAGAGACGGTGAAAGCACCACAGAAAGATCCTGTGCTACAGCTGTCTTCTTTGCTCATTCCACAGCTAGAACTTTGTCATATACTAAAAACTATGTATATATTTTATTTGAATATATGTAATATATATTATATCTAAACATACATATTTCACATATCTCTTACATATATATCAATGTCATAGATCTTGGTAAAAGAACTGGATAATGCTCAGACAGGCATTTGAGCTTCATACAAACAGAGGAGAACAACAGAAGAATATTTTGGAAACCAAGAGATCCATCAATAGGAAGAAATGTTTACTGTTTATTTATTTATTTATTTATTTAAAGATTTTATTTTTCTTTTTTTCTCCCAAAGCCCCAGTACGTAGTTGCGTATTTTCAGTTGTGGGTCCTTCTAGTTGTGGCATGTGGGACGCCGCCCCAGCATGGCCTGATGAGCAGTGCCATGTCTGCGCCCAGAATCTGAACTGGCGAAACACTGGGCCGCCAAAGCGGAGCGCGTGAACCCAACCACTCGGCCACGGTTCCAGCCCCCTACTGTCTTTTTAAATTACAAGTTTTAGAGTTTATTTTAGTGCTTTGAATAATTGGGTTTATATTGGTAATGATGCAACTGTGTATTTAAAAATAGGGCTTTTTTCTTAAATAAAGAGTACATTTGCCCTCTACCACCCCCAAAAAGATTTTGATTTGGAATGCCTGATTGTTTGAACTTTCCAGCAGATGGCAGTGGTATGCCAAAATACCAATGGAAGGACCATAATACAAAAATGAGCATATTTCTAGGATTAAATATGCATAATTTTAGAGGAAATGTTATTTTTTAACCTTCGAGGCTAAACATTGCCTATGGATTTTTTGTTAAATGTTTAGCAACAATTCAGGCTTAAAGATAGAAAATATAATTTTTATTTATTTATTTATTTTGAGGAAGATTAGCCCTGAGCTGACATCTGCTGCCAGTCTTCTTTTTGCTGAGGAAGACTGGCCCTGAGCTAACATCTGTGCCCATCTTCCTGTACATTATATGTGGGACACCTACCACAGCATGGCTTGATGAGCAGTGCCGTGTCCGCACCCAGGATCTGAACTGGGCCGCCAAAGCAGAATGCGAACTTAACCGCTGCACCACCGGGCTGGACCCCTAGTAAATATAATTTTAAAATTCTTTATGACATAACTTATAAATTGCTGCAGAATTTTCCCAAATAGTGATACTCAAATTCTAGAAAATGACTTTTACAAGGATGTTTTTTCTTGCATGCATCTGGTTCGCGTTCAGTTAGAGGAGTGAGACGGGGTGGATATATCAGTCAGCTTATAACAGGACACAGATAACACACTCAAGTCAGAATAATTTGAGGAGCTTTATCCAAGATTACAAGGAGGGTTTTGTACCCTTGAGGCTGGGGAGGGAGCAGCCACCTCTTTCATCCTGGAACCCAGGCAAGGGCTGCCTTCATCTGAAGAGGGACATAGCCAGCCTTTGACATCCCTGCAGTAATAGAGCTGGGGGACTGGACACTCCAACCTCATCCTCTCTCTCTCTCCCCAAAATCCAGCTGGTGCCCAGCATTGGCCAAACCCAACTGGAATCCAGAGGTAGTCTGTAAAAGTTGGTCTTTTGCCAGGCCAGAGAGCTGGTGAATGGATGGGTCCGGGGGAGGCTGATGGGAGATCTGACCCGGGAGGGTGGCTAAAGTTGAGCTCTTCAGAAATGTTAACAGTGAAGGCTCATCAACTTATGTGCCAGAAAGTGAATTATATAACTGGTTGGGACTTAAAATCTTATCAGCACGTTAGCAAGTAAGCCTAATACAAAAAACAAACATCTAACATGGGGAAGAGGGGAGTTACATTATACAGTGTTTTCCTTAATTTATTTGTGAAGTTTTAGGACATCAGAAATCTTTTGTCCCCCTGCCTTTTTTTTTTTTGGTGAGGAAGATTGGCCTTGAGCTAACATCTGTAGCCAATCTTCCTCTTTTTGCTTGAGGAAGAGTGGCCCTGAGCTGACATCTGTGCCAATCCTCCTCTGTTTTGTATGTGGGATGCCCCCACAGCATGGCTTGAGGAGCAGTGTGGAGGTCCACGCCTGGGATCTGAAGCTGCAAACCTCAGCTCACCAAAGTGGAGTGCGCAAACTTAAACACTATGCCCTGAGCTGGCCCCTTGAGTCCTGTCTTAAAATCGTTCCTGAGGTGTCCATAAGCCTTTTCTTATTTTTGTTAATAGTAAATTCATTGAGCTAGGTGAAGACTGGGAAACAGCATGTACTGTATCTGAAGAGGCAACTAATACACAGCTTGAGCCAGTAGTTGCCATGTAGAAGTTTTGATCTGTGTCACCACTGTTCGAGACAAGAGTCCTGAGTTTTATGTACAATCACTATTTTTAGACAGTGCAACTTTTTTTTTAAGGATTGCAGGCTAAACAAAAGATCTTTGTAGAACAAATCTGACCATCAGGCTGCCAGTTTGCGAACTTGTGCACAATATGCTGCATCTTACCCAGGCTTTTGATGGGAAGTAGGCAGTAGATAATTTGCCTGTACTGAGGGTCTTAGAGCTGTTATACTGAGCCGCTGACTTTCACTTTTAAATACCTCTCAAATCTGTCCATTTCTTTCCCTCTCCACAACCACCACGACGCTGGTCGAGCCTTAAGAAAGCTCTAGGCAAAAGCATGAGTGATTAGGGGCGGGAGAGGAAGAAAATGCCATTCAAGACGGAATTTTGTCAACTGGAGGCCAGAGAGCGTCTCTAAAGGGTTTGAATCTGAAGGTGGCGTACATGACTGGAGCAGTATTTTAAGTAGCAGGTCAGTTGTTAGGTGGGTTTTTCTACTAAGAGATGGAGGTAGGGATGCCAGGTGTTACTGCACTTTCCCTGGTGCGTCGAGTCAGTTGGCAGAAAGAAACGGAAAGAAAAGGCAGCCAGGACTTAGCGAAGGTGGAGTGTGTAGGTCTTGATAGGTTGGAGAGGTGAAGGGAGGGGGAGAAAGCCAAAGATACCTTGGTTTTGAGCACAGGCCAGAGACAGCCTGCAGCAGGCTTTCTTTGGCTCTCATAATTAAATTTTTTTTAAAAAATTTCTTGCCACAATAAAATCAGGAGATCTCACATAAAAGTTCACAGTTGCCATTTGGAAATAGGCTCCCAATGTTGTGAGTCTTCAGCTGCTCGCCCGTTAGACAGCAGGCTCTTTCCAGTTCACCCCAGTCCCCACCCAGCGTGCTCCCCTCATTGACATCACCTGCCTGGCACCTGTTCACCTGGGCTTTGTGAGCCCTGGCAGCCTGCTGGTAGTGTTGATGAGGGCAGGGATGTCAGAAGTGTCCGGTTTGCGTGGGCCGGGGCCGGGGAGGGGAGGAGGGGAAGAGCATGAGTTTGGCTTTCGACGCTTGGACTCGGTGGGATGTCAACCATGTGGAGATGTGCAATTGGCTGTTGGAAAGGTAGGTTGAAACTGGAGTATGCGGGACTGGGGAGGTATATTTTAGAATGGTTTTCATCCTAGAGAAGTGCTTTTTAACATTTAAGGTACGTGCACATCACCTGGGGATTTTGTTAAAATGCAGATTCTCGTTCAGTGAGTTTGGGCTGGGGCCTGAGGTTCTGCATTTCTAACAAGCTTCCAGATTATGCTGAGATTGCTGGGCCATGGGCCATGCATTGGACAGCTAAGGTAGCTTGTCACGAAAGAGACGAGGACTTGGGAAAGAGTACAGGTGGGAGGAAAAAGAATCAACAAGGGAGACAGAGCTGCAATAGTGATGGGAGATCCGAGGGAGGGTGGGATCCTAGAGGACAAATGGGAGGCTAACAGCAGGAGACGGTGGTGGATATCAGAAGTACAGAGACGCCAAAAAGAGCTGAGCAAATGGAGCTCTAGTTGATGACTAAGAAGTTCTTAATCTCCTTCAAAAAAAAAGGTTAACTCCCCCCACCCACGTGCACACACACCTGAGCCCCGCACACACCTGAGGTAAGTGGCTCACTCCCATCACAGTGGCCCACACAGCAGCGATTCTCAAGGGGGCCACTTGTGTGGTTTGCAAAAACCTTCCAATGCTTAGGACCAAAGACAAATCAAAATGTTCCCTACTTCAGTGGTTCTCAAAGTGTGAACACGGGGCCAGCAGCATCAACATCACCTGAGAACTTGTTAGAAATGCAAAGATTTCACAGGACTAAACCCTGAAAAAAATCTCCCCCACTGGGCCTGATGTTGAGGGACATAATGAACACTGCCTTCAACAACTGTTTCATACAAACTGGGAGTGGAGCCCAGTGTTTTAACAAGCCCTCCAGGTGATTCTCACTCAGCTAAAAACTTGCCTGGTTCAAATAATTCAGTCGGTTTGGGGGCCAGGGGAAGAGACTGAACGCCGGCTGAGAATTCTTAATGCACAATTACAGTGATGAAAAGAGTAACAAGATACAGGAGCTAGACTGTCTTTTAATGTCGCTGCAGTGTAGATGGAAGGGCCTTTGTTTTGTTTTTAAGAACAGGGAATAATTGAGTTTTTGTAGGAACAGATAGCAAGGAATCCAGGAGAGAAGGTGATGACAAAGTCAAAAAAATGTTTTGGAGGATTTAACCCTGAAAAAACTTTCCCCCCATTGGGCATTGACTTTGAGCAATGTCATGGATATTTACTTCAACTCCTGCTTCAGGGCAAATGCAGGAGCAGAATTCACATGTCCAGTTCTTGTAGCCATTTAACTGTTAACTTCAATCCAATGGAAGTAAATCAGAGAGAGGCTGATAATAACCAGCCAAGATCACGTAGCCAGGCATGGTCTGAGCACTTTCTGTGTATTGACTTAGTCCTTACAATCCTGTAAGTGACATGCTGTTGTTGTCATTGTCTCCATTTTATAGGTGAGGAAATGGAGGTGCAGAGAAACCAAGTGCCCTGCTCAAGGTTCCACAGTCCTTGAGTAGAGAAGCCAAGACTCAAATCCAAGCAGTAGGTCTTCAAATCTATGCACCCAGCCACTCCATTGCAATACTGATATGTAAGTGTAGAATCTTCTAGCAATCCCCCTAGAGCCGAGGACAACCCTTGGCTAACTTCAAATGCAGAATTTCCCTTAGAATACGGAATTTCCCCTAGAAATGGGTAGGAATTAAAGAGTCGAGTAGTGATAGCCTTGGTCTGTGAGCCGTCTTAAAGGACCCCTGGAAACAACCCAATTTCCATCAACAGGCGAGTGGACAAATAAATTGTGGTGAGTATTCCATTTCCATAATGAAATACTACATAGTGATAAAAAAGAAGAGGTTACTATGACATGCAGGAGATCGATGAATCTCAGAGACCTAATATTAAGTAAAAGAAGGCAAACACCAAAGAGTATGTTGTGTATGATTCCACTTATATGAGGAAACACTGAGGGGTAGGGAAGGCCACCTTTTAGGGAAGGGTAGTAATAACTACCATTTATGGAGCACTTGCTAAACCACAAGCACTGTTTAGAGCACTTGACCTGCCTTAACTCCCCAAACCCTGTGACAGTTGATTCTTTTATGATCCCCATAGAATTGTTTGTCAGATAAGGAAACTAAGGCTCTGACAGAGGAAATACCTTGCCCAAGCCTACACTGCTGCTAAGTGCAGAGCTGGGTCCACTCCCACTCCACGTGATCTCATTGTGTCTTGACAATTATGTCACACCTCTGCCCAAAAACCATCGCCTGAGCTGCTGTGCCAAAAGACCGTGTGTGATGTCACACCCTAAGCCTTCCCCACAAGACCTGGGAGGTGGTAAGAATTTGATAAATATTGTCTATTAGGGTCAGTCCTGTGAAAAAATGGAGCCTCAAAGAGGTTGCCCAAGGCCATATAACTCAGTAACGTTGCATTTGTGTGGTTTTGACTGTGAATTCTATTGTGTGGACTGATTCTAGGTGACTCATAGTTACTTCAAATGCAGCGCTGTGTTATGATTTTCATGGGCACTGAGCCTGCCTGAGCCCCTTCCTCCATAAGATAAATATTGAAAAGTATATTTTACGACTGCTTTGGTGTAAAGACAGATGTAACCCAGGCTGGATGATACTCATTATTTTTTCTGATTTTGAAAGAAATGAAAACATTTTCACGGGCCCCTAAGCTGCCGTGGGCCCTAGGCACCATGTCCACTGTGCCCAGTTGAGAAGTGGGCCCTTCTGAATGCAGGTGAGATTGTCGGGTGCTGGTGATGACGATGGTGGGTTTCTTTGGGAGAGTCAGGGAGAACCTGTGGTTGAAAAACACACCTGAAGACATAATTCTTTTTTGATGAGAAGAGATTCTATTTCCCTGTTCTTTTTTAGATCACTGTAGTTACCATAAAAGATTCAGCCATCAGCATGAAATGACAGTTGAGTTCAAATGACAGTCAAGACTTTTTAATTTAATGAAAAAGCAGAAAACAATCCAGAAAAAGAGACTACGATTCATGGAAATGGTGTTTTGTGTCATTTTATCTGATTTGGAATGGGGTGGAAAGAAGGAATTGATGAAATGCTACAAAATGCTAGCATGTAAATAGGCCTTGAATAAATAGTGAATCATGCTTTCAGGCTTTCAAAACACACAATTCTGGTCTCAGGTTAAATAGTAGTCCATTGGAGCCAATTTAAATATGCAGAGATTGATAGCATCAACCATCACATGGAAGACGTGTTTCCCTGAAAGTTTTAATTTACCTATTTGTTTCGAGTCTGAACCACTCTAGAAGGCCTTTGAAAAAGCACAAGTCCCTGAAGCAACTTGGATGATATTTGTCCATGGGGTTTGGATAGCTCTTAGCTAGGAACTGGTGTTTGCAACCCTTTATGGAGGCCTTTAAAAACAAACAAACACATAGGAATGAGGGAACTGAAGTAATTCGCTGAATGAGTTCTCCGTTTTACCCAGGACACAACCGAGTGCTTACGCATCTTCATTCTGTGCACCTAATGACAGCTGTGTGCCACTCAGGACAACGGGTAAGTGTAAAATATGGGTTAATTTCGGCATTAGAGCTGCTATTAGTACAAAACCAAGACAGCACAAAGACCATAACATACCTTCCTATTCTGTCAAGAGTGGTGGGTGTAATTGCTCTAAGGACCAAGTAATATGAAAACAGATGAACATGAAACCAATAGGAAAGCTATTGTCAGTGCAAAGAAAATAGGGTAAGCCACAGCACAATTATCTGATGCTGTTGGCCCTCATCATGATGAATGAGATCTTACCCCGAACCAAGGTATGTTCACACCAGAAATGCCACCCCTGGATCTAACCCAGGTGTCTGCTCCCGTGACCCTGGAGCTCACATAAATGAAGGAAGCAGGCTGGGTGAGTAGCAGCTGCCCTGTGCGGAGGTAGCAGAACTCTCTAGTTTACCAGTTTACAGCAGCACTTATTGTCTCCTCAATGAGAAGGTCACTGTGGCTTTTACAGAAGAGGAATTTCTGATTGTCCTTTATTTTAGGTTAATATTAAAACTGTTGGAACACTTGGAGTTGGGGAGATGGCAGTGACAGGCAAGGATGTGCCCCATCAAAAGGAATTCAACAACCCTTTGGCTTCACCCAACTTTTCTCATGTTGGAATGTAGGCAAGAGTTACTGAAGCTTCTGATTGTTCAAGGAAAGCCGGAAATCTGAATTTCTTTCAGTGTGAAATCTCCCAATTTTTAAATGTTGCCAAATCATTCAAAGATTTACATGACATTAAGAAGAGAACAATAAGGCAAAACAACAAACATCTGAAAACCCCAGTTCACAGATCATCAACTCATTCACAGGGGCGTGTAAACATCAGTAGGAATCGGTGAGGGCTGACAAAGCCTTTGAATTAATAGAAATTCTCATTTTTCCTTTCGAATTTTAACCAAATGACACTTTTCAACAACGTGTTCTCTTTCTTCAACCCAAAGGAAAAGTTAATAAATATATGGCAGGGATGTTTTTTACAACATCAGTCAATGGTTTAATTGTGTTTGTAGTTTACATCTTAGTTGCTATGATGGGTTAAAAGAGATTTCAGTACATTTCTCAAAAGGAAAAGATAAAGTTTCTTTAGCAGATGAAAAAACAGTAGTGGATAGAGATTTTTTTTAATAACTGTCAAGAAAACATCTAAACAAACTTAAATAACACCAGAGAGTGTTCGTCAATAGTCAATAAAGTAAAAGGGTTATTAACCTCAACACAGAGTTGCTGTTGGGATCAGAGGAAAACCATCCGCCACGCACCTTTTTTTATTGACACTTCAGGGTAAACTAATAAAACTCTCCATGTCAATTAAGTTTTGGAAACTCATGTTCCCTCTTTCCCAAATGCTGTGAATGGGCATATAACACTGCAGCTCCCTTTTTTCCCCCTTTTTTCTCCTCTTGACTTAGGAAGTAGGGCCAATGGCACATTCTAGTGTTTTCCTCACTATAGTCATTGACACAGAAGTCTATGAGATGTGATGTTGACAAAAGGGAGAAAGGTTAAAACTATTTTTTTGCAGGTGAGCTTGTAGAACCGTTTTGAAATTAAATGTGACTTTACAGTGTGCTTTCTGTTTCTTGTCGGACCTCCTAAAATCATAGATTGGAGCTGAAAGGGATCTTGGAGAATTATAATACAGCTTTTATGGATAGGAGAATTGAGGCCCAGAATGGCTGACTCCATCAGGGTCAAAGAGCAAAACAATATCAAGTTCAATTCCATGTCTGGGGTAGGCAGCCTTCTAATTGACTCCCAGTGACCTCTAACACTTGGTATTCATGCACTTGTTTAATTCTCTCCCTTTTAATGTGGACTGGACCCAGTGACATGCTTCTGATGAATAGAGTATGGCAGAAGTGATGGGATGTCTCTTCTGTGTAGGTTACAAAAGACTATGGCTACCATCTTGCTTGCCCTCTCTCTTATTGGTTCTCTCTCTTTTTCTCTGGCTCTTCTTGCATGCTTGCTTTGATAAAGGCAGCTGTGACAAGCTGCCCCTTGTGACAAGAAACTGAGGAAGGCCACCCACCAATAACCAGTGAGGAACTGAGGCACTCAGTCCAATAGCCCTGGAGAGAATGAATCCTGTCAACATGGGTGGGCCTAGAAATGGATCCTTCAGATGAGCTAGTAGTCCCAGATGACACCTTGGTTGCAGCCTGGTGTCATCCTGAGCCAAAGGCACCCAGATAAGTGGTGTATGGATGACTGACCCATAGAAACTGGCAGATTGTCTCTGTGTGCATTTTCAGCTGCTAAATTTTGGGGAAATTTGTTACGTAGCGTTAGAGAGCTAATACAGTGTCCTAGGACTCTTGACTCTTAGGCCACTGTTCGTTGTCTATTTGGCTGCCTTTATAGTCTTTGTAGATATTTTTTCAATTAGTTTGTCCTCACTCTGTTAATAATCACTGTCAGGACACTGTACTAGGTAATATCCAGGATACAAAGATGAAAGACACAGAGTCTTTAGGATCACATAATTTTGCTTCAGTAATAGAATTAAATTTTAAAATGGCCATCTTAGTGGGATGCAAAAAGACTTCTGTCCAAGACCACTTTCTTTATTGGGAGAATGAACATGACAATGCTTACATTATCGGACTACTGTAAGAAACAAGAGAAGCTAACGGAAGTAGTGCTTTGTGTGAGCAAGGCACCACATGAAGCACTTTGTGGATGTTAACTCATTTAATGCTCACAACTTTATCATGCAAACAGTAGCAGCACCTCCGTTTTTATAGACAAGGTCTGAGGCACAGAGATTTTAAACAAGTTCACACTGGTAGGAACTGGCATAAAAAAAGATTCAAATCTGGGGTATTTTTGTTCTAGAGTCTGTATTTTAACTACTTTACTCTCCTGTTTCTATAAAAATGAAGAATAATGGGATAACATATGTAAAGTGGTAGCACAGTACCTGATACAGATTAAGTACTCAATATGTGGTTGCTACGATGATGATAATAATAATTACTATAAAAGATATCCTGCAGTTATTACATTGGCCTGCAGCAGAAGATCCTGTATATGACAAAAAATTTTATGAGGTTTTGATGAAAACTGACCCAAAGCCTTCAAACTCCTTAGGATACTTGTCAAATGAAAAAGGCTAATATTTTTAAAAAGTTTTACACCTGAAGGTACTAAGATACTTTCTATTGAAAGTGACCCAAAAAAAACCCCAAACAAATAACCAGCTAAAAATGTCTCCTCTAACTGGTTTAAGCTAAGAAGGAAATTTATTTGGTGTGTATAAGGGAACATTCAGAGGCAGGGTTGTTTTCAGGCAGGCCGGATGCAGGGCTCAACAACAGTGTCATTTGGATTTATCCCTGACACCATCTTCTGTGCTGGCTTTATTCTAGCTCCGTAGGAATAGTGCCCAGCATCTCCAGTCCATGCTCTTCTGTCATCACGGAGAGATGACTTCAGTGGCTCCATCTTTGTATCTTACCAGGTCCAAGCTGCATGAGAGAACAAGAGCCTTCCTGGTAGCTCTCATAAAAAACAGAGATCCATTCTGATTGGATCAGCTTAGGTCACATGCCCGTCTCTGACCCCAATCGGGAGGCTATGGTGATTTGATTGGGTAGGCCTGGATCACGTGCTCTACTCCTCAAGCTTTGGGTAGAACCACACCTAGAGTCACAAACTGAGAGCAGGGAGGGGGCCACTGAGCAAAGAAGTGGGAGTTGGTGTCAGGGAGGCAAATAGTGAATGCGCGCTACGAAGTGATGACGCCTTGAAATATCTCCGTATTCTACAACCAATACATTTTAGGTAGAGAGTAAACACACGAGCCTCAATCATTTTGATCTTTGCTTTTGTCCTGTTCAGTCTCTTTGGGTCATAATTTTCAACAGTCTTCTTTCTTATATGATGCTACATTTACAAGTTATTCTAGCAAGTCCTTTTATATAAAGCTGCAAAATAAGAATTGACTCCTTTTTCTGGGAATGTGCCTGCTGCAGAAATGTAGACTTTATAATTATCTCTTAGTTTTCTTGTTTAACCTTTTAAAGTGTGTGACAGCCTTCTCTCCTACCATATTTATATCTCAGTTGACACAAGAGCAAAATGAGATGAATTCTTGGCCTCAGAAGGAAGTGAATACCTAACAAAATCGCATCGCTCTGGAAATCAATTCAATGAGCAACTGCACTTCGGCTTTCCACAACACAGTTATAAAGTTGAATCCTTCCTAAGGCTGACATATCTTGGACATCGCATAAGGAATTCAGTTACTCTCCTACTAGTTATCTGTGGCTGTCTAATAAATCACTCCAAAACTTAGTGACTGGAAACAACAAACATTTATTATCTCACAGTTTCTGTAGGTCAGAAGTCTCGGAGCAGCTCAACTGGATGCCTCTGGTTCCAGGTCTCTCACAAGATTGTAACCAAGGCATCTTCCAGGGATATAGTCATCACAAGGCTCTACCAGGGGAGGCCTGCTTTCAAGCTCACTTAGGTGGCCACTGTTAGGCCTCAGAAGATCTACATCTAAGCTTGCTCACATCCAGTGGGTCTCTCCACTGGCCTCCCTCACAACATGCCATCTGGTTTCTCCCAGAACAAGCAATGCAAGAGAGAGTGAGAGCACCCAATATAGAAGCCACAGGTTTTTTCGTGACCTCATCTCAGAAATAACATCCCATCTCTGCTACCATTTTCTGTTCAGAACATCATAGTCTGTTCCTTAGAAGTGTGGGGGACTGGAATTGGCCGCCCCAAGATATGTTTCTTTGGCATCAGGATTATTTGAGGCTGATTGCTTTTGATAAACTGGGACAGGGAAGGAGGCTCTGAGGAATGGAACTTGCCCTTTGTTAGGACACATTTACATTTGTAAGGTAAATCTCTATCTGTAAAATGTGTCTCCCTCTCTGTACCAGGAAGAAGAAAGGAGATGACCTTCTCTCTAGAAACTCTTAATCAATGCCAAAGGCAAGGACTTAAATCTGCATTATATTGTGCTTGTCTGGTAACCTCCTACAACTGACTTCCTTCCCCCTCCCAACGTTGGCATTTCTTTAAGGATTAAGCATCTTTCCTTAGGCTAGGAACTGATTGCTGCGTTCACCTGTGACCACCCAGCTCATGACAATAGACTTGCCTCCGGCTACGCCCTCTGAGACAGCAGACCACTACCTGCTGTGTCCATTAAGCACTGTGCCAACAGAGCAGTCTCCAGACTATTGTGGGAGGGACGTTTCAATCATATGTGAAACATCCTGTTTGGGGGTATATAACCACTCTGTACACCTCACTTCTTTGGTGCCCTTTCTTCCTTCGGGAAGAAAGGCCCCGGGCCATGGTTCCTCATAAATCTTTGTTTAATTTTCTCTTGCTATTCTGTCTCATGTGAATTTAATTCGTTCTCCGGCCAGACGAACCCCCATTTGGGAAGAGGAAATGTCCTCCTCCCCTACAGAAGCAAGTCAGTAAGTCCAGCCCACACCCAATGGGAGGGGATTACCCATGGGAAGGAATACCAGGAAACCGGAGGTAGGATCATTGGAGACCATCTTAGAAAGCTGCCTATTCATCCTCTACTAAGAGGGCTGCGTCATAGGACAGTTTGATCTCAAAGCCAACTGAAGAACAGAGCCTAGAAGGTGAACACTTTTATAAAATGTCAGTGTTGACTGTATGAACATTTATTTTTCAAAATTAGATTGACATTTTTTTCTGTCTAAGTAACAACATTGCCCCAGTTTGAGTAAAAAATACTAGCTTGATTTTATTTGAAAAGACTTTTTAATATTTGGTGACTTGTGGCTATACTTTGGGAGTAGAAAAAAGAAACACAGAACTGTGTATTCATACTGAAGAAATGACTTTCAATTTTCTAAGATACACTTTATAGCTTTGTCCAAATAAAGCATCTTGAAGAAAAATGGAAAGGAAGCAACTTGGAAATGTCTGAATGAATTAACAAAGGCTGTGTACTTAAGAAAACACTGTTGTGTTTGGTTTTATGGAAAGTGGGGTTACAGAGATGAAAAATGCTGTATAAATGAACTGATACAGGGCAACTGTACTGTTTTTCACTTTGGCCTGTTAACATGGTTTTGATTCTATTCAGTCTGGCTTTTCTAGGAAAGGAAGGAGTAACAGCAGCTAGAAAGGTATTCATTCTTCTTTATGCTTGAAAGTAATAGAAAATGTGTTCCTCTTTCTAAAGGTGTGTGTGTGTGCACCCACGCACATGCGTGTGCTTTCCTTTTCACGGGGGTTACTTATAAGGCACACGGAAACAACGGAATTAAATTTCCTCCTTTTCTTATGCTATAAACCTTTCTAAAGGTTGCTATAAATGTCATAACTACTTTGTTTCCTGAAAAGTAATTTTCCTGTCAGTCTGATCTGTTCCTTTGAGATACCATATTATTAGTCTATGATGATTTCTTTAGAGTACATCAAAGTGTGTGCTTCAGTGTATTTTTATCATTTCACTACCTTACGGTGAATTTTCACTAACTTCAAGGCTTGTTTCTAAGTCACTAATTATTCATAAAGGATAGTGAGATTGCTTTATTTTATCCTTCTAATGAAATGCATTAAAGTTTAAGGAAAACCCTTAACAGAGCTTAAAATGCCAAAAGAGCTTAGGAAATGAAAAGTCATTTCCAGCTCAAATGTGAATTTAAAAGAAGAAGAAGAAGAAGAAAGCAGACCATGCTTAGAGATATGATGAGGCATTTAGGGAGGTCAAGAGAAGGAGAAAGGAAAAAACAAGCCCTAAGTGAGCATTTATGGTTTCTGTATCATCAGTGTTCACAAGGTACATTAAAAAACAACCCCAGAAATGGACAGAAAGTCCGAGAAGGCAACAGTGATTGCCATGGTCTTAAAACAAAGCACCTAAACCTTTGCTTTCTGATGTTAGGAAGAATATTCCCTAAGAAGGAAGATGATCACGAGGAAGAAAAAATCTAATGTTTTTAGTTGTACATCAAGAAATCATTGGCTCAAGCTCACAAATTGCAAACATATTTTATTTTCTAGTTATTCAAGATTCAACCTATAACAGAGTCTTTTAAACAACACATTTAAACAGAATGTGAACACTTTTTATTACACAGCTTAATGTAATTGATTTAGAGTCCATAAGAAAAATCAATTTTTCTTTTTTGTGAGACATATTGATTTAAGACAAAAAGCAGTAATTGATCGTATCTTTGGAGGGCAAAGGTGAGCTGATGAGAGAGGAAATTGAAAAAGAGACAGAAGAAAAAATGTATGAAAAGCAATCTGTACATAAACATCTATGTCTGAGATTTAATTTATTATCTCCAAGTTTTATTTTCCTCAAATGGTTATCATCATTCAAGGAACAGAGTTCATTAAAATTCAGATACACACACACATATGCAAAGAATCTGTATGTGTGCCGTTTGGTTGAGTCCATCTGTAAAACAAACAAGAAACATAGAGCTATTACCAAGTAAGATGGGCCAAGAATTATAGGCACAAATGTGCTATTCTCTTTTTTGGATGTTTATATTGAGTTTTCTTAAGCCCTCAAAACCTTGAAAGGTTTTTAAGATGCTCCATAGTATCATTTGTCTAATTGGATATCTAGGAATGCATGAGGAATGCATGACTTCTTCAAGAATACATTAATTCAGGGAAAACTAAGTTATTTGTAATTATAATGACTGGATTTCTCTGCCTCCTTTTGGAATTGATAATGAGCTTACTGGCTCAGTTCCTCATTGTCTGCATCTTTATCTCTTTTTTAAATCTTCTTCATTATCTCCTTCATTATCTGCTGTTCATTTTACTAAAGGTAATCACGGCTTGACTAACCACAGTGGGATTTGAAATGAGCTTATTAGGATTGTAAAGACCACAAATGCAGGTAGTGGCTCAAGGTTGGACCTCTTGAAGTTTTCCTTTGCCCCTTGACTTCTACAAGAACTTCCATGTGCTCTTGAAATGTTCCAGGTGACCTTGAAAAGAATTTGTATTCTGCTGTTCTTGAGCAGAGTGTTCTGTGATGTCAATCAGGGCAGATTGGTTGATAATCGACTCAACTCATCTCTATCCTTACTGATTTTCTGTCTACTTATTCTATCAATTTTTGAGCGAGGAGTATTGAAATCTCAGACGATAATTATGGATTTGTTTATCTCTCCTTTTAACTCTATCACTTTTGCTTCATGTATTTTGAAGTTCTGTTACTGGGTGCACAAACATTTATAATGCTTGGGTTGAAGGACACCTCCCCATAAGGAGCCAAATTCCAGGTAGTAATTAGAAAGGCAATCACATGAATCAGATATAAAGAGTAACATGGGGCAAAAAATGAGTTTGAATTCTCATGGCATTGTGTGACATGGCAAGTGCAAAGCAGGATGAAGTTGTTTGAGGCAAGAGCTACAGAAATAAGACCGAGGACTGCAAATATGACCTAGAATGTGATGTTTAACGTGGAAATAGCATCTGATACAGTAGTTGAAAGAAGGCGAGCGAGACTGGACATCTTAGTGGTATAATATATTTCGTCTTTTGCCCCTGCAGGCCCCCCAAGCAAATATATGTCATATTAACACATTATGCTGGTACCAGGCACAAAGAATTGATACCAAAAACACAAGGTCCTCTCCTCATGGAGATTTCAGGTCAGTGGGGGTGGGGAACAGATATTCATGGAACATTCCCACAAATCATATAGAACTATGAAGGAAAAGTCAGGGTTCAACCACAGCATATCGCTGAAGACCTTCCTCTACTCTGTTGGGTTAAGAAAAAAAATCCTTAAGAATTAGCTCTTTGAGCTGAGATCTAGAGAAGGAGGTTTCTCAGTCAGCTCGAGCTGCCGTAATAAAGTAACTATAGACTGGGGGGCTTAAACACCAGGAATGTATTTTCTCATAGTTCTGGAGGGTAAGGGTCCAAGATCAGTGTCCCGGCATGGTTGGTTTCTGGTGAGAGCTCCCTTCCTGCTTTGTCTTCACACGGCTGGGAGAGAGAAAGAGCAAGCTCCCTGGTGTTTCTTCCTATAAGAGTGTTAATCCCATAATGAGGGTCCCACCCTCATGACCTCATCTAACCCCACTTACCTTCCAAAGGCCCCACCTCCACATCCGATCACAT
Organism: Equus asinus; assembly: GCF_041296235.1. Classification (NCBI taxonomy): domain Eukaryota; kingdom Metazoa; phylum Chordata; class Mammalia; order Perissodactyla; family Equidae; genus Equus; species Equus asinus. The sequence continues at coordinate 42,694,684 of NC_091804.1, forward strand.
CGGAGGTTAGAGCTTCAACACATGAGCTTTGGGAGGACACAAACATCCAGTCCCTACAGGAAGTGTCAGTGAAATGGAAGGGGAAGACCAAAGGAGTTTTCCAAAAAGAAGGTCCGTGCTGCTCCTCCTCCCCAGCATCACTCTGCTTTGACTGTTCCTGAACCCAATTACCTTCATATCTGCAGCTCAAACCCAGAAATTACAGCATACAAAGGTGCCAGCCTCCCACTCTCTTTCATCCTCTCCTCGCATCAGACCTCAGATGAGGGAACCCAGGACCTTTGGACATGTCAAGAGTATGCTTGGGTTGAGTGACAGTCCTCCATACAGTAAAAAATTCTGCGTATTTGTGGCCAGACTTTTTTTTTTTCTCCATTTTCTTTATTCCTCATCTCCATGGTGTTCAATGAAACCAGAACACAAGCAGACAGATGGTCTGAGTGGGTGAGTGTTTTAGCTTAATGCCAAAACAGTTGTCATCAGTCCCATCTCTTTTTCCTCCCTCTCAGCTTAAATTAGTGACTTCGAAGCTACCCAGCTCCCTGGCTGGTGACCACACGGGAATCTTTCTGGTACATTTTTGAAAGATAAGGTCAATCAAGAAAATTTCAGAATCTACAAATCTTTTCCGGAAGAACCTTACCCAATTAAGATCTCTTGATGACTGATTGTAAAACAACACTAATAATGATAAATAATAATGACAACTAAAATTTATTGTATACTTCTTAGTATCAAGCACTGTGCTGAGTACCTTTCAAAGATTTCTTTCTCACACCACTTATCAGATAAATACTCACAGGCTTATTTAGAGAAGAGAGTAACTTATAACCAGCTGATATTTTAATTTATGGATTGCCTCTCTCCTTCCCTCAAGTATTTATGAAGTATCTACCACACTTGAGGCACATTATATACAATTTGTTACAGACTTTCAAGGAGCTTTTAGCCTTCAGAGGGGGGAAATTAACAACAACTAACATTTACTGAGTCCATTTATTGAGTTCTTACCACGTCTCAGACACTGTGCTTTTCAATCTTTAGTTATTTAGTGCTTTAGACAGTTCTCTGATGTGGGTTCTGTTTTCTGCCCCATAATCTACAAACAGGGAAACTGGAGCACACACACGTTAAGCGACATGCCCCCTCAAACCACATATTTTCAAGCGGTAGAGCTCAGATCTAAACCCTGGAAACCTGTCTTCGGATCTTTATATTCTTCATACCTAATCACTATGCCATGCAGACTTTCCTTATTTAAAATGTGCACAGACACACACACACTAAAAATAATCTGTAACACAAACCAGCGTGGAATAAATCCTGTTCGCTTTTTTCTCCCTGCAGTGGGGTTGTCAGCTTCTTTAGGCAGGGACTTTCACTCATCTTTTTGTCCCCAGTCCCCGAGTGCAGTGATTCAGGGGGCGATGGTGTTGACTTTGTTCCCCAAGCAACGTTTGCAATGTCTGGAGACATTTTGGGTTGTCACAGCTTGGGGGTGGGTTGCCACGGGCCAGGGATGCTGCTAAACGTCCTACGTTGTACATGACAACCCCCATGTCCGAAAATTACCCTGCTTCAAATGTCAGTAATAGTGAGGCTGAGAAGTCCTGCCTTCATTTAATGGTTAACATGGAGTTGGTGCTCAATATGTATTTTGTTAAGTGAATTTCAGATCACATACCAAGCACCTCCGCCAAATAACAATTCCTGAAAGATAAACTTCCACTTATCTTTCAAAACCCAGCTCAAGCATCATCTCTTCCCAGAAGGCTTTCTGATACCCTCAGGTAGCACTTTTTTTTTTTTTTTTAATCCTAGTAAAATATTAGCTGATTTTGTTAACTTTCTCTTTCACCACTTGGCTATTCAGCCCTGCTCAGTGAATGCTGATGCTAGCTTCAGGATGACACAATTAGGCCAAAATATGTTTCTTAAAAGGCTATATGATACATTTCAAAGTAAAAAATAAATTATCTGTGGATTTTCCATGGCTCTGTAGTTAGCAGGACAGGATTTCAATGGTAAGTTCTGACCCTAAGCAGTTATCCAGCTCTTAATGAAATGCAAACCTTCTATCCACTTGCTAAATCTCTTGAGGTGGTTTCTCCTTTCTTTAGTTCTCAGTAGGGCTTTCTTTTATTTTTTCAAAGTCAGGTTTATTGAGGTATAATTTACATACAGCAAAATTCACCCTTTCAATGTACATAGTTCTGTTTATTTCGACAAATATATACAGTGAGGTAACCATTGCAAAACCAAACAACGCCCTCACAGACTGTTCACAGAGAACATTTACGTTATACTGTGTATTTTAATTTTTTAGAAGAAGCATACATTACTTTAATAAGTATTTTCTGTCTGGCCTATTGTGGTATAATTTACAGCCAGTAAAATTTACCCTTGGCAGTTCTGAGAGTTTTGACAAATGTATATGATCATGTAATCACACTGCAATCGCGATAAAGAGCATTTCTAAAGACTCTAAAAATCCCTTCAGGGACCGACCTGGTGGTGCAGTGGTTAAGCTCTCATGTTCTGTTTTGGCGGCCCGGGGTTCGCCGGTTCAGATCCCGGGTGCGGACATGGCACCGCTTGGCAAGCCATGCTGTGGCAGCATCCCACATATAAGATGGAGGAAGATGGGCACGGATGTTAGCTCAGGGCCAGTCTTCCTTAGTAAAAAGAGGAGGATTGGTAGCAGATGTTAGCTCAGGGCTAATTATCCTAAAAAAAAAAAGAAATACAAAAAAGGAAAAAAAAAAAATCCCATCATGCCCATTTGCAGTCAACGTTCTGCCTTCCCTGTGCCACCAACATCGGCATCTCCTGACATGATTTTTGTCCCTGTACTTCTGCTTTTTCCAGAATGTCGTATAAATGGAATCATATAGTAGTATGTGGCATTTTGTGTCTGGCTTCTTTCATTTAACAGAATACTTGAGATTTTTCCATGTTGTTGAATGCATCTGTAGTTTGTTATTTTTATTCCTTTTTATTCCATTGTATGGAAGGGCCACAGCTTCTTTGTCCATTCACCAGTTGGTAGATATTTGGGCTGCTTACAGTTTTTGGAAATTATGAGTAAAGCTGCCATAACCATTCACATATAGGGTTTCTTGTGGACATAAATTTTCATTTTTCCTGAATAAATCCCAGAGGTGGGGTTCCTGGGTGGTATGGTAAGTGCATATTTAACTTTATAAGAAACTTCAAACTGTTTTCCGAAGAGCTTGTACTATTTTATTTTGCCTTCCCACTAGCAGTGCATGACAGTTCCATCTGCTTCACGTCCTTGACGCGTAAATTGTCAGCGCTTTATTTTAAGCCATTTTAATAGGTATGCAGTGGTATCGCAACATTGTTTTAATTTGCGTTTCCCTGATGATTAATGATGTTGAAGATATTTAATGTGTTTCTTTGCCATCCACGTCTCTTCATGTTGGAAGAGGTCATTGAGAGGATGTGACCTCTGGTTGACCTGTGAGCTGGACCCAAGCTATCGGAGGCTCCTTACCCCTTCCCGGCCTTGGCATATTTGCTCTGCCCACTGCTCCCACACTAGGAGCCGCTTGAGGGGCGGCCTTGAGAGAGCAAGGCGTGGCTGAGACCATCTGGATGATACACGTGACTGACCCCCGTTAAGGTGTCTCTATAAACTTTAAGATTCTGGTGGGCCGGGGTGGAGACCCACTCGTCTTGCAGCACCCAAGACAAGCCCAGTGTGTAAGTTCCCTGGATGGTTAAAATTGCCCCCTACCAACCTAGAGAGGTCTGCCTCTTTCTTCTCCCTCTCCGTGCCCCCTGTGTGTTTTGCAAACAATTTCTTCACACTGTGGCTTGTCTTTCATTCTCTTTATAGTCTTTCAAAGGCAGAAGTTTTTACTTCCGATGAAGTCCAATTTATCAATTTTGTCTTTTGTGATTTATATGTTTTGTGTCCTCCATAAGAAATGATTGCCTACTATAAGGTCACAAAGACTTTTCTAAGTTCTCCTCTAGAAGTTATTTTCTTTTTGTTTTTGTTTTGCTGAGGAAGATTAGCCTTGAGCTAACATCTGTGCCAATCTTCCTCTATTTTATATGTGGGTTGCCACCACAGCATGGCTGATGAGTGGTGTAGGTCCGTGGCTAGGATCTGAACCCATGAACCTGGGCCACTGAAGTGGAGTGTGCTGAACGTAACCACTAGGCTACAGGGCCAGCCCCACCTCTAGAAGTTTTATCATTTTAGATTTTGCGTTTAGGTCTAAGTTAAGCTTTGTATGTAGACTGATGAATAAGTCAAGTCCCCTATTTTTTGGTATATAATAACCAACTATTCCAACAACATTCGTTGAAAAGACAATCTTTTTTTCATTGAATTACATTTGCAGCATTGTCAAAAATTAACTGACCAATATGGTTGTGGGTTTATTTCTGTATTCTCTATTCTGTTCACAGCAGCTTTTTAATTAATCTATTTTCTTGAGCAAACACTTAATATGTACCAAACATCATTCAAAACACTTTACAAATAATAATTATCTTAGTATTCGTTAAGACCCTAACGACAGGTGCTTTTAATAGTTCTATTTTATTGACAAGGAAACTGAGGCACAGAGAGGTTAAATAGATTTCCCAAGGCCACATAGCCAGTAATTGACGGAGCTTAGCTTACATTTTCTTTTCTCATTTGTGAATCAACCTTCAGTATAATTGTTGGTTTAGTTGTCTGAATTCCTTACTGGTTGGTAAACTCTTCGAGGACAGAGATTGTTTCTCTTAGCTTTGTGGCCTGAGCACATTGCAAATGCCAGCCCCAGAGAACATGTTCCATGAAGGTATATAAATGAAGGAATGAGTGAATGAATGAATGCAATTGCACAAAGTATGCACCAAATAGGTACTTTGAAGATTATGCTCTTTGGAGGCACTGCCACTGGCATCATTCTCCAGTAAAAGTGCCAATGACCCGTCAGAAAGCGAGGTCAAATGGAACCCGTAGACTGTCTCAATTAAAGACAAGAGAAAATGTGCCTAGGACTGTTCATTGCTGGCACGCAATAATGGCCCAGGTTTCAATAACTCAATTTTTATATGCTGGTATGAGGCTGTTTGTAGAATATCCCAACCTCAGAGGCCAAACTGGAGGTCTCAACCAGAGAGGTGACAATTGCCAGTGTCTCATGTGGGAATTAAGGGGTAGGGATATGAGGTTAATGGCCAAGGGTTCAAAGATGTCAGGCAGGAGCGGGAGGAGGTGACAGAATTGCTAGAATCATGTTGATTTTGTTTAGGGAAAGAACCAAGGCTCTGGGGTTGGCAAAGAAGATTAAGCTGTAGGTGACAGGGGTGTGTGGAGGGAGACCCAGGACATTTAATCCTCCCAAGGTGACCTTTCTTTTCTGTTTATGATTGAAGCACGACAGTATATGCTTGTGGCTGAAATTATCAACAGAAAAAGAAGGGAGAAATTGAAAAGTAAACGTCATCCGAACTTCCCTGATGCCCCAAGGAAGCGTTCTAAGATCTTCTTTGTTTGATTGCAGAGACTTTTCTGGGCACACACAGCTATCATCAGATATGTCCAAAAATCAGGCAATTTTTTTTGTTCCCCTCACCTCAGGGAGCCATCTTACTTTTAGGTCCTTCCAGAGTCTCTCATGTTTTGAGAGCTCATCCCCTTATATTTTTTGAGTAACACATGGCTTTTCGTTGTTTACCTTAGCTGCACATTAGAATCATCTGGGGAGTTTTATTCTGTTCTTAAATGATGGACGCTCAGGTCCCACCCCAGAGAATCTGACGGATTCAGTCTGGGGTGTGGCCTGGACGTTGGGGTGTCCCCACATGATTCTATTGTGCAGCCAAAGCTAAGTACTACTGGTTTTCAAGTCTGGTTGTATCAGAGTCACTTTATTTCTTTTATCTGTGACTGTGCAGGCCACATCCTCAGAGAGTCAGCTTGATCATTCTGGAGTGGGGTGAGGGAACTGGTATTTTTTCAATGCTCCCCAGGTCCCAGCTAGAATTGAGACTCATTGCTGCCCGAAACTTTGGCGATGAGTGCTCGTGGGGCGTGCTTATAGACGGCACCTGACAGAATCGGTACAGAAGGAGGCGAAGCTGTTGAACGAGCTTCAGTCATTATTCTCAGTACGAGCTCACAATTATAATTAGTGGATGCTGTAAACAAGCCGTTTAAAGATCATTTTATTTTATTTTATTTTTTTAAAGCTTGGCACCTGAGCTAATAACTGTTGCCAATCTTCTTCCTTTTTTTCTTTCTGGCCTTTCCTCCCCCAATCCCCCCAGTACATAGTTATATATTTCAGTTGTGGGTCCTTCTAGTTGTGGCATGTGGGACACCACCTCAACCTGGCTTAAAGAGTGGTGCCATGTCCACACCCAGGATCCAAACTGGTGAAACCCTGGGCCGTCGAAGCAGAGCGCGAGAACTTAATCACTCGGCCACGGGGCCAGCCCCTAAAGATCATTTTAAAAGGCAGAACAGTGATTAGTGACTGTGTGGTGGTCATGAATATCCACCTGCAAGATAAAGCAGAAAAGTAATTTCACTAATGTATCTGAGTGGAGACTGGTGGCTCCAGATCTCGCCTTGAGGAAGAGCATCACTCATTTAGATAAAAATGAAGATCATCTGCTCTGGGTCATTATGTTCAGTCAGTGCTTCTCCAACTCGAATGTGCATAGAATGTGCACATGTGGATTTTATAAAAATGAAGTTTCTGATTCAGCAGGTCTGAGGTGGGGCTCAGAGTCTGCATTTCTACCAAGCTCTTGGGGGATTCCAGAATCAATCCTGGGACGACACTGAGTAGCAAGGTGTAGGATCACTCAGAATATGGCTCTGATGTGAGAAGAGTTTGAATATAGTTGTTTTTTTTTTTTTTTGAGGGAGATTAGCCCTAACTGCTGCCAATCCTCCTCTTTTTGCTGAGGAAGACTGGCCCTGAGCTAACATCCATGCCCATCTTCCTCTACTTTATATGTGGGACGCCTACCACAGCATGGCTTTTGCTAAGTGGTGCCACGTCCACACCAGTGATCTGAACTGGCGAATCCCGGGCCTCTGAGATGCGGAATGTGCGAACTTAACCACTGCGCCACCGGGCCAGCCCCGAATATAGTTTTTCTTTCCCAATGAAAGAGTGGGAAATATTTCAAATTGACTTTATTTTATATACAGGATTGAAAATGGATATGTAGCCAACATAAGTGAATAGACATTGAACCATTCAACTATATATTTAAGTTTATATATTGACCCAAATGCTTTTTATTTACTTTTAAAATCTTTTTTGCCAGGTGTGGAGTTTTGCTTTTTACTTTTAAAAGCTTTTTTTTTTTTTTTTACAGGAATGGGGGTGGTCCTGTAATATGCTGGCACGTAGTATGTCTGCTTCAGGGATTAGCATCTGTAACCGCAGATGATTCACTGTAAGCATCGAACAGGCGGCAGAATGAAGTGGGAGTCAGTGAAAATCTGGGCTGGTTAGCAGCTGCCCTCATCTGAAGAAAGGAGGTAACTTTAATACTCATCTCATAAGATTGCTGTGAAGACAAAACGAGGAGAAGTGTGTGCAAACGTATAGCACAGTGCCTGCTTCCTAAAAGGCGCTCGAGACCTGCGACTTTCCTTATTGTGTTGTCAGTCATTCAGGAGGGTGTGCGACACTCAGAAATGTGGTTGGACGCTTTTAGAACAAAATGGGTTAAAAAATATTTTTCTTCATTAACAGCTATGCGTTTATAATTGTGCATAAATTCGTACACGTGAATGTTTCATATATATCTTTGTATATTAGTTTAGTCTTTTTCTTTCCCTTTGTTGCTTGGATCCTCCATGCTCACATCTCAGCACTGCCCCCACTCCTAGTTAACCCAGGTTAATAATCTAAGTTTTATGTTTTTTTTAAAAAAAGCAGTTTTGTTGAAGTATAATTCACATACAATATATTGCACATATATAAAGTGTAAAATTTGCTAAATTTTGACACATGTACACCTATGGAGCTATCACCACAATTAAGATAATGAATTTGGGGCTGGCTCCGTGGCCAAGTGGTTAAGTTCACGCGCTCCACTGCGGCGGCCCAGGGTTCGGATCCTGGGCGCGGACATGGCACCACTCGTCAGGCCACGTTGAGGTGGTGTCCCACATCCCACAACTAGAAGGACGTGCAACTAAGATATACAACTATGTACAGTGGGGGGTTTGGGGAGATAAAGCAGAAAAAAAAAAAAGATTGGCAACAGTTGTTAGCCTAGGTGCCACTCTTTAAAAAAAAAAAAAAGATAATGAATTTATCTATCACTCCCAAAAGTTTGCTCCTGCTCCTTTGTGACTGATCCCAACTGTTCCGGCTCACACTGCTTGTAGGCCCCAGCAACCACTGATGTGCTTTCTGTCACTATAGAGTAGTTGTATTTTCTAGAATTTTATAAAAGTTGGATCATACAATATATTACCTTTTTTTGTCTGGCCTCTTTCACTTAGCATAATTATTTTGAGATCCATCCATGTTGTGGTCATTGATTTGAGACCTTTCTTCTTTTCAAGCGTAGGCATTCAGTGCTATAAATTTTCCTCTGGCAACATCTCACACATATTTTTTGTTGTGTTATTTTTAGCTTTGTTTACCTTCAGTTCAAAATACTTTCTGATTCCCCTTTTGATTTGTTTCTTTGGCCCTTGCATTATATTGGAGGTGTGTTATTAAGTTTCAAAATATTTATGGATTTTCCAGAAATCTTTCTGGTATTGATTTCTAACTTAATTCCATTATGGTCAGAAAAATATCTTGTATGAATTAAATCCTTTTAAATTTCTTGAGACTTGTTTCGTAGCTTGGGATATGATCTAACTTAGTAACTGTGCAGTGTGTACTCTGTTGTTGGGTGGGATATTTCATAAACACCAATTTGATCAAGTTGATTGATCATGTTGTTCAAATCTTCTATGTCCTTACTGATCTTCTGCTTACTTTTTCTATCAATTATTAAGAGAGGGACGTTGATATCTTTGACTATGATTGTGCATTTCTCTTTCGTCTTGGAATTCTACCAGCCATTGCTTCATGTGTTTAGAAATCTATTATTAGGTGTATAAATGTTTAGGATTGTTATGTCCTTTTGATGAATTGACTCCTTTATCATTTTGAAATGGCCTTCTTTATACCTGGTAGAACTTTTAATATGAAATCCACTTTTTCTTATATTAATTTAGCCATTTAAGCTTTCTTTTGACTAGTGTTATCATAGCATATTTTTTCTATTCTTTTATATTTAACCAATTTATGTCATTATATTTAGAGCTCATTTCTTATAGACAGTATATACTTCTTGGGTGTTGCTTTTATATCGAATCTGACAATTTCTGTCTTTTAATTAGAGTATTTAGACCAATCACATTTAATGTGATTATTGGTATGGTTAGGTTTAAATCTATCATCTTGATATTTGTCTCATCTTTTTTTGCTCTTATTTTTCTCATTATGTACCTTCTTTTGGATAAATTGAGTATTTATGTAACCTTTTAAAATCTCCTTTCTTGTTTTATTAACCACAATAGTTGATTTTGTTATTTTAGTTGTTACTGTAGGGTTTATAGTACACATCTTTTACTCATAGTCTACTTGGAAGCAGTGTAACACCACTTTACATATAGTATGAGAACTTTACAACAGTCTACTTCCACCTCCCCACTCCTTCTCTTTGCGGTATTGTAATATATTTGTTAGATATATATTATAAATGCTGTATGTATAATGAATATTATTCTTATTTTTCTTCAAACGGTCAATTATCTTTTAAAGATATTTAAATAATAATAAGATCTTATATATTTAACCATGTAGCTACATTTGCAGCGCTCTTGCTTCCTTTGTGTAGATTGAAATTTCCACCTGGTATCATTTTCCTTTTGCCTGAAGGGACTTCCTTTAACATGCCTTGTAGTATGGATCTGCTGGTGATGAATTCTTTCTACTTTTGCATGTCTGAAAATATCTTTATTTCGTCTTCATTTTTGAAAGATATTTTCAAAGTCTTGAGCATTTATTGAACCCATGTTCAAGCACTTTACATATATTAATCCATTTAATCCCAACCAGTACTTTTTTAAAGGTAAATTATATTATTATTCCTATTTTATAGAAAGAAAACTGAGTCAGAAAGAGATTAAACCACTTGCCCAAGGTCCCACAGCCAGGAAGTAGGGGAGCTGGGTTTTGAAGCCAGTCTAGCTGCAGTGTTGAAGCCAGAAGCACTTTGACTTTGCAGTCTGAACCGCAACTTGCTTGACGTTACTTAATAATATGTCTTGGATGTCTTTTCATTTTAGCACTTAGAGATTCTCTCATTCTATTTTTCAGCTATATTGTTTAAATGCACTAGAATTTATTTCTCTAGTCTCCTGTTGATGAACGTTTAAGTTGTGTATGGTGGTCTGCTGTTACAAACAATTTTGCAGGGACGTCGTTGCATGTATGCACGTTACAGTATCTTTGCGAATTTGTATAATTGTGTCCAAAGAATAAATTCTTGGCAGTAGAATTATTCATTCAAGAACGTGTGCCTGTACGTTTTGACAGGTGCCTTCCTCCACCCTCACCTATAGAAATGAAGCCAACTTATAAATTTAAACTTTCCACAACTATGTGAGAGTGGGAGAGTGATTTTTAAAGGATAGTTTAAAAGATGCTCTGGACATGATTCACATATTATTTCAAAATGAGAGGTCCTTGTTTTCCTTCTTCTCCCTAACGTTTTTCTCCTTCATATTTCAGTATGAAATAGAAAAATTCAATAATCCTGCTCCAGTTGAAAAGTGCCAAATAAATCACTAGATTTCTCTTTTTAGAGACATTGCCTTAATTATCTGAATGTAGTAATTATGTCAACTGGGAACCCAATTCGGGCTGTTGGCTGCTCCAGAAATGTTCAATCCTAATGGGAGAAATAGGTACATTTCCAATTTCCTTCTGGAGTACAGAGGTATTAAGAGTCCTAGGAAAGTGACAGCTTTCCATTTCTATAGCATCTGAAATACAACTGAAAAGAAACTGAGCTCAGAGCTTTGGTCTCAAGGTTAGATGTTTGGAATGGCAATTCATAAGTCTTGGCTCAGACTTGCGCCCTCAGAGTCCCAGCGTTGTTCTCTTCTCCTTACATTTTCCTCTAGGACAACCTCTGTGCTTAGTAGATGAGGAATAAACAACATCCCTCTCTCTCTCTCACAGTTAGTACGCAGAAATATTTCTCTGCTTTTTTCTTCTTTCTAAAGTGAAATTAGTCATATTGTTTAAGTTTTGTTGGAAAAACTTATTTTCCCTTCCTTAGAATAGTTGAGCATTGGACAGTTCATGGAAATAGTAAATCTACCTAACTTTATTACATATTTCTGAATAGAAATAATAAACCTGGCCAATAATAATAGCTGTAGAGTTGAACATATTTGCTCAGAGGGGCACTCGGAAGGGAGATTTGCTACTTATAGTCAGCAAACAGCCCTTTGCTTACTGAATGTCTTTCTTAAACGCTCAACAAAAATAATTGTGGGGAAAATAAAAAGGCATAATCCGTGAAATACTGAATGCAAACTATACCACATGACCTAATTAAGCTGATTGCTATGGAAGCTATTTCCAAAATATTCAATAAAATGAGCCTCATTATGGCAGTTTGGGGAAAGGGAGCTTGTTGGTTTTGGAGGTGCAAATTCCTGATAGTACAATATGAAAGAAGATGGATTTAAAAGCAAGAGAGGTTACTGTGAAGAGCAGACAAATGAAGTGTAAGCACATTTAGTGTTAAAGATCTGTTTTTTTCACAGCTATAGTATCTGGTTCTGCAGACACACGTGAAGTTGACTCTCTTTTTTCACAGTGAAGACACTATGTTTAGCTTGCAGGTTACTATCTAATATCCTTGATGTGAGTCTTAATAATATTGAAGACGTTATTCAGCATCCTAAGAGTTTCAAAGCTGATATATGACCTGTCACTGATTGAAGAACGTGCGGGTACTTATTCATGTTAATGACAAAGGAGATGATTGCTCTGTTGCTTTGAATCGGTTCATCCACCTGTCTGTCCATCCATTCATTCACTCACCTGTCCATGTTTTCATCCAAATGTTTATTAAACATCTTCTATGTCCCTGGTGCTGTTGTAGGTGCTGGAGACACAGCAGGGAATAGAACAAACAAGGTCCTGCTCACATGGTGCCTACAGTTTAGTGGAGGTTGAGATGGAGAGAGATAATGAACAAACAGACAAATAAGTATAGAATATTTCATGTAGGAATAAATGATAGGAAAGAAGATGAAGCCTGCTAAGGGGATAAAGCCTGATGGAGGAGTGCGGTGTGTGTAGGTGTGAGTGTGTGTACACTCATGCACTATTTCAGCAGAAACCAGAATGAAGCTAGGGAGAAAAGCTTGAGGTTACCTGGGGGAAGATCACTGGAAGTGGTTCAGAGGCCCTGAAGTAGGAATGGGCTTGAGACGTCCAGGAATAACACGGAGGTCAGTTTGACTAAAGCAGAGTTTTCAAGAAGGAAAGCCCTAGATGTCAAGAGCAGAGAGAGATTTCACAGCGAGACCATGTACTCAGGGCCTTACAGGTAATGGATTTTATTCCTGAGGGGATGGGAAGCCAATAGGGGGTTTTGGTCTTTTAGTGGTTTGATCTGATTTATGTTTTAAAATACTCCTTCTGGCCCTTTTTGAAGTGATGGTAATATCCCATATCATGGTCATCATGGTAGTTACGTGACTGTATGTGTTTGTCAAAATTCATGGAAATGTACATCTGAAAAAGGTAAATTTTACTGTATGCAAATTATAGCTCAATAAACCTTCCTTTAAAAATCCTCCCCATAAGTGCTCCATAGATTATACACGGGCCAGGGTGAAAGTAGGGAGACTAATTAGCAGGCTGCTGTAAAAATTCAGGTGAAGTACAATGATGGTTGGAACTAGATTGGTAGCAGAGATTTTGCTGAGAAATAGTTGGATTTCAGGTAAAGTTTTTAGATAAAGCCATTGGGATTTTGTGATAGATTACATATAAGTTCTCCACTCTTCAAATCTCAGCAAATGCCATCACTACAAACCGGTTACTCAAGCCAGAATCTGTGAGCCATCTTTGATAGCACCCTCTTTCTTAGGCGCTATTGTCTAATCCATCACTAAATTCTGTAGGCTCTTCTTCCAAAACATGGTTTGAATTCTTCCATTTGTATCCATCCTAACTACCTAGTCCAAATCCCACTATTTCTTGCCAAGACAACTGTAGTAGCCTACTGCCCTTTCTCTGCCTTTATATTGCTACTCCACTGAAATCCGTTTCCTGTATGGAAGTCGAAGTAATCATTTTGAATCTTTTATTTAACAAATATTTGTTGAGTATCTATTTGCCTGGCTGATTTAGAAATGGAAATCTATCAAGGAACAAAATAGACCAAAGTCTTTATGTGAGCCTATTTAAGTGGGTTTATGAATTAAAATATGTAGTTAAACTCCTACTTTAACCCTTAAAAAATGAAAAGTGGTTTACAAATATTCCTGCTAGGAAACTATGGATCGAGGAGAATACCAATGCAAGCACAAGAGTATTTCAACAAAAATTTGTGCATAATTGGTAGATGGAACTAAAAGTTTCATGATTTATCAAGTATGGTCAATAATGCCCTTCTTATCTTTGGAGCTGTTTCACATATGACAGACATTAAAGCAAGCAGTGAAATAAATCAAACTTAGAATGAGACCTTGGGATTGCATTATCTTGAGGTATGCAACCAAGAGTTTCAAAAAAATGAAAGCAGATTCATTGACGCTTGGCTTTTACCAAAAAAGATTTATTCTTCATCTCAACTTTTTATAATTTGTGTGTGTTTTGTAAAGTATGTAATACATTAGTATTGTAAAACATATATATAATTTATTGGTAAAAAATAGCCTTGTATTGGAGTGCGTGCTCAAAATTTTCTTATTGATGGTACGTACAATCAAAAATGTTTGTGGACTACTAATTTAAGTCATTGACACTACATCAATATAATGTCACTTTCCCAAGTCATCTTTATTTTCTAAAATAAAACATCTGTTTTCTATCCCTCTGAATTTTTATGTCATAAGCCATCCACTGCCTCTCCCAGAATACCGGGATAATATGGCTTGCATGTTGAGATTGAGAACCCAGGAGAACGAGCTAAGCTACCTGTCAGCATCTACACGTTCTAAATTGTTCCAAATGCCAATGGAGTTGAAATCCCTTAGTGCAATGCAGCACGTTTCATCTCAGACACATGCTGTAATTAGTGGACTTCTTAATTATAGAGCGCATGAAGTATTTCGTGCTGGGGAGGGGTGGAGGTGAAAATGCCGCTGCCGTTGAAGACACTAGGTGAGCAGACTCTCGATTTGTTTGGAACTGCAGGTTCACTCTGAAGGCAGCACAGATGCTTTTGAATGAAGAGGAGGTTCATTGGAAGCTACTCCGTGAATTCTTATTTAGAAAAAAAAAAAAAAAAGAAAGGACTTCATATACTCCTGCACGTGATGGCTTAATTTGGTGTTAAGATCAGGTGTGATGGCAAAGTCAGGTTTTGGTTTGTTTGGTGGAAAAACTGAGTTCATTTCCCTGCCACCTCCGTATGTGTTTGTTTGGGCCAGATGGGGTACCACTTATCGAGTGTTCTCTAGGAGCCAAGCCCGGGTTGAACACTTTCCAGGCACTGGTAGCTTTTATCTTATGAGGCGGGCACTTCTCTACTCTGCCTTTCCCAGGTGAGGAAGCTGAAATTCAGAGAGATTTCTGTTAGTTGTTGGTGACAACGTCAGGGCAATGCCAAACTGTGGCTCTAGAGCCTGCACGCTTACTGGTGACTGTGTTGTCGTTATATTGCTTTGTGCCATCTTTAATTGTACTGGTGATGTATTTATATACAAGCTGAGGGACAGCTAATTTTCAGGACAAGAGTGGGCCATTTTGAGAGATTGTGGCAAGGAGGACAGGGAGCAGATGTGATGTGGCCGGCAGCGGGGTTGGGGGGAACTTGGGAGTGGGAAGAACAGAGAGATTCTCTTAAATCTCCAGTACGTGCTCAGTGACATGACCCCTCTTCCTCATCTCCCTATGATACGTTCAGTAAAATACACAGTTCTTGTTAAACAACTGTGAGTTGGATTCTCTTGCAGAGATGTGTTTAAATATTGAGCCATGCTTCTAATTGGATTTGGGAGAGAAATGGAAAGCGCCCAGATGCTGCCCCGCCACACCCTACTTACACTGTTTTAGGACAAAGGTATTTAAAGTCCTGGTGCTTATTTACTGGCTTGTGGTACATGGGAGCCACAGCTAAGACTGTCGCGTTTTTGTAGGACCAAAAAGAGGAATCCTTGGGATGATTTGTTCTTTCTAGAATCAAGATCCAGTGCCAAAGGTGAAACTTGTTACTGTAACTTGGTCAAGGTTTGCAAAGAGAAACACCATTTCTCTCCCTGCAGGAATTTCCATTGAAATTATACGGAATTTATGGACTTTGGAGGAAAGATAAAATCTGGCAGTGGGAGGAAACTCATTAGTGGTATCACTCCCATGGTTTAGGATTCCATGACCATGAGACACATAAATCTGGAAAACGGCCTTAGTGAGCATCTGGTGCACTGATAAATACACACAAGACCATGAGCCAAGATTTGTAACCCATGGAATCTCCTTCCCTGAGTGGGCGACTAAGCCATGCATCTTCCTTTAGATTCTCCAGAGCTGCAGGAACAAGGTTATTGGTTCATTAGTTCCTTTACACGTCTCCCCTTCTTTCCAGCTTCCTCACTCAGCCTTGTAATCTCAGCTACTAATGTCATCCAAGCTAATTTTTAGAGTGGGGCTGGAAGAATTGGTTTGTAATGGATGAGCATCTCAATCTGGGCCAGCACGTTTCTAAAGAGGAAGTAGTGTCTATCCATTTAGAGTGTCAAGAGTTTCGTCTCTCAAGAACAGCCCTTTTTCCCATAGTGTATAACTCCTCTGACAGCTTGAGAGTGCTGAGTTAGGATGTGTGCTCTGCAGATCTCAGAGAAAGAAATGGAAAAGAAACACAGTTATATTCGATCCTATAACTTCTGCCTGCCTTGAAGAAATTAGCGGCTCACTCCCAAGATTGCATATTTCATATAGTAACATTTTCAGGTTAACCAACAATGTCTTTTTTTCTCTTTATTTTATTTTCAGCAAAAGTCTCTCATTTCTGTCAGGAACTCTGAAAAGCCAGATTTTATTCTGTTTGCAAGCTAACAACTTAGCCTGCCACAGCTCTTAGATGCTGACAGGAAATCTAAGACTGCTGGGTCAGAGACAAAGGACTTTCACTACTCACAGCACAGCAGGAGCATGAGTCTCATGTTCACATCAGTCCTCTTTCTCCAAGTTCCATGGGAGCGATGGGAAGCAGGCCAGCTAGATGCTGCTCATTCGGGAGTTTGTAGCACAGCTGAGGAACCCCAAGCTTGAGAAGCTCTTTTATAAGGTGGCGGCTAGCAAACCTCTCTAACCTTTGCCTGGAGGGAGAAATTATCTTTATTATACTGGTCAGGAAACAAATTTGCCCTCTGCCCCAAGATACTATCTCTCTCTTCTAAGGCCTTTTGCTAGATAAACATCCTTGAAAAGATAGTCTGGAACAACGGCTTCCACAAGGCGTGCAGAAACGAGAGAAACCCAACAGTTGCGGGAAAGAATTCAGCAAGACTTGTTTCCTGATATTACAATGCATACCTCCATTTCAAATGGGAAATACTGGCCGTTATTTTTGAATGAAAACAAATGTAAAAACATCTTCATGGGCTCAAATGTTAAAGCAAACAAACAACAAATAGTAGCATAAAATTTTGCCTAAAGAGTACAATCTGGATAAGATCCTGTCATTATATTTAACATCCCTTCAATTAAAGTGCCAATTAAAATATGATTTGTTTCAAGTAAATGTCCTACTTAGTTTTAATTGCAGTATGCTCTGTCACTTATTTATATTAGAAACAAAATCATTAAAGGATTATTTGCCTCATATATTGTTAAATAAGGCAAGGCCCCAACTCGCAACTTCCTCTGATTTGAGAGGAGCTGGGAGAAAAGAAAATAATGATGTATTTTATCTTCTAGAAAGTGGAGGTTCATCTAAGATGTAGCCGTTTGAATTGCTCTCTCAGTTTTGTGAACTGCCGCTTCACTTTTACAAAAGAGAAAGAAATTCCATGAAGAGATTAATAAAAGACTCACTACACTATCTTCCCACTTAAGATTGATCTCCACGCTTTTTTCTGTATTGGATATTGTAATTATATGATGCTTTCACGCTGATCAGTGTAGCATGCCAGAAGCCCCAGTTCTCTCGAAGATCTCTTGGACTTTATTCATTTAACGTAGATTCTCTCTTTCTTTTTCTTTTTAAAATTTCTTTCTTTTAACGGCTATAAATTAATCTCAGTAATAGTTCTTATTGGAGAGTCCATGACATGTTTTGACACAGTCACCTTTCCAAAAATTTAAATTTCCAAAATTGATGTAACTTAACAAACCTCAGCTTATTTTACCAGCATTTTGTATCTTTTGAAGGAATAATGGATAATTCTACATGGTCCTTTGAAGCACTGACAAAAGAGGTTGTTTTCTCTGTCCTGAAAATCACCCACAAATGTTCCTCCAGCAGCTTTTCTCTTCTTGATATTTTATCTCTCTCTATGGAGATTTGAGAGAAAAGAGAGAGAGGAAATATATCTTTGGAAAAGTACATTGTGATTTTCTTTTTAGTAACATTTAAGTCGAGATGTTTGGTGCCAATACAATAGTTAAAACAACATCTGATGATAATATTTGTTCTGGCTAAATCTACTCTGAATTGCAATAATATATAACTACAGGACCCCAAGAGGAACAAACCACCAACAAGATATCAGGCAAAATTCCTAACACTGAGCTCCTGGGCTCTCCAAAATATATCATTCAAGTAACTGAGAACTTGGAGGGTCCCCTCCATGTGCCCCAATTTTGTTTTCCGTATCTTTATTCATTGAGCAATGTAATTGAGAATTCTCAGTTATCATGAACCAAAGCACCAACCATATCAACTCAAGAGTGAATAATTATTAAAATGATTATTACCATCATTAGGCTCCTATTGTAAAGAAGAGTAATAGGCATATATTTCTACTGTTTTTCTACAGTTCTAAAATTACTCTCTTGAGATGGTTCTCTCTTTCTCTTTATTTTACTAAAAAGACAAGGTTGAAGATTGCAGATCCATTTGGTTCAGGACTTTTAAAGAGCAATTACTTTGATTTCTTTTTAAAGGTGTCACTTCTTGCTTTCTTCCATCCCATGGTTATTTGGCAGACAACTCTAAATTGCCACTAACAGGGGTAATAGGGGACTAGACAAGTTGTCGCTCCGTGGCAATAGTCACACCATCTTGCCCATACTAAGGTGATGATATCACGTTCATGTCTGCTCATCCTGTCTCCCTGTCTAGATGGGCAACCTTCCAGGAAGAAATAGACCCCAAACAACAAACTCCAACCCCTCCTTGCAATAACTCGGAATCCCCGTAGCTCATGGTGGCTTATATGACCAGTGCCTCAGCTACGTCTTTGGCACATAAGCTGGACGTGAAAATAACAACATCAAAGAAGACAGTCCTGCTCCTGTGAGTGATTTTCCTGATTGATCTAGTTTACCTTGAAGGTTAATGTATTCTAAACTAATTCGGAGATTAATAACCACTTAAAGATCTATGAAAGACATTTAGCTCTCTGTGAGCACTGTGTCATAACCTCGTTTATTGCCTCTTCAATGACTTGGGGAGTTATTTGATGAGATTTAAAGGGAAATTTGATTGTAGGATATGGAGAGTGACAGGTGCGATGCATAAAGGGCTTTGGAATGTATTCTTGTTAATAATAAAAACAAGCATGTAATTTGATTTGTAGGAATGTGATCTTCAGAAGCAAATATTTATTTTCAAGGTGGAAATCATTTTTATCTATTGAATGAGATAATTGAATATGCTGTTTTGCTAAAAGGGAAAGATTGCTTTTAGGATAAAAAGTGACACGTGTTTTTATTTCACTTCATTTCATTTATTTAATCAAAACAAGCAGCCAATTGCTGAGGCAGCCCTTCACTTGGGCGTGTTAAATAGAGGTTCACAAAGAGTGTGTTCTCTCCTTGTTTTCAATCAGTTGAAAAGTATTGGGGCATGCCCCATGGCCGAGTGGTTAAGTTTGTGTGCTCCACTTCAGTGGCCTGGCACTCACCAGTTTGGATCCTGGGCACCGACCTACATACCACTCATCAAGCCATGCTGTGGCAGCATCCCACATAGAAGAACTCGAATGGCTTACCGCTAGGATATACAACTATGTACTGGGACTTTGGGGAGGAAAAAAAAGTAAGTATTTACCAGCATGATGTGGTTAAATTCATTTGGGGATGCTTAAAGATGAGGTCTCCAAGCCAAAAATGGCAAGATCATCCCCTACAAACTTCTTTCTCTTCCTCTTCTAGTATTTTCCCTTGACTTTTATTTACTTTCTTTTTTGGTGGTTGTTCTCTTTTTCCATTCATCGAACTCAAGTACTTCCACTTCCTAAGTTCAAAGTGAACACTGATAATGTAATAAATGGGATTGCACTAGTGAGGGAAGGCGTGTCGGGGAAGTACTGGTAGGATTTATAGTCATTGGAGAGGCATGGAATGAAAAACCCATATTTCCTTCACCTCCTCTTTGAGCTGTGATCTGTAGCTATTTGAAGAGAAAAGCGTTGAATTTAGGCTTTGGATAAATCATCGTCATCATCATCATCATCATCATCATCCCTACTTCACCGGACCTGAGAAATTTACTAAGCATTTTCTCTGCATTGTCTCTTTTGTTACATTTATTACTTCCACAAGGAAGGTGACTTTATTATCTCCCATTTTATAGAAAGGGAAGCTGTCTTTTCCTGTTTCCCTGCAATTTTGCCTAAGATCCAAACTGAAAACAAGAGGTAATACATACCATCATATTCTTTCCCCAGTCCAAACAATTGAGTTCTTCAAGGGAATCATTAATAGCATGATTGTATCCATGGGAAGAATCCATAGTTTTATTTCCTGATTGGATGCTGCTTAGGCAGTGACCTTTTGCTTTTGTGCCTCTACTTACCTGAGGAAGGTAATGAAGGGATTGGAAGAAACTCAAGGGCTGAGACTGCAAGTCTTGGCCTTGGAGATGCAGTGTTGATGCAGCAAAGATGTGGGAATTCCCCTTAAGTCCTTTAAGTGGCAGGGAAGCCCAGGTGGCACTTCTTTACTGAGATCTGCCCCTATGAGCCTCTGACTGGGCAAAGAAGCTGTGGGAAGTAGTAGGTAGAATAGGGTTGTGAGAAGACCCCAGAGACCCCTGCAAAACACCCAGACCTGTGACCCAGGAAAAGCAGCATTTGGATGCTGCCACACAGAAGGTGCGACAGCCAGAACAGGAAGTCAGAGAGGCAGCAAAAACCACTGATGAGAGAATGAAAACTCTGCTGGTTCAGGAAGGAGACATGTCCCTTCTTCCTAATCCTTGTCCCAGCCCCCAACGCAAGAAGTATGACAGCCAAAGAGGGGGAGATTGGGAAGATGGGAAAGGAGGTGTCCATGCCCTTCTTTCCCCTCCAGGTGCCTCTATCCACAAGGTTATCATGCCCTAGGAGAGAGGAACTTGGGACTGGATATGAGATTGAGGTTTTAAATTGTGCTATACTAAGTTTTAGTAGCCAAAGTGGTCAAGGATTTTTGAATCTCAACAAGACTGCTAAGAGATTTAGAAGGAGGGGCCAGCCTGGTGGCTCAGTAGTTCAAGTTCTGCATGCTCCACTTCCGCAGCCTGGGGTTCACGGGTTCAGATCCTGGGCGTGGACCCTCTCCCCTCATCAGCCATGCTGTGGAGGCACCCCACATACAAGAATAGAGGAAGATTGGTACAGATCTTAGATCAGGGTGAATCTTCTTCACCAAAAACACCCAAAACAAAAAAAGAGATTTAGAAGGAAGAATTCAACTACTCAGAGAAAAGGAGTGATTACGGGAAAAAAAAGTTTCCTGTTTATACCCTCCTTAAAGAGTTGACTCTACCATAAATTGTAAAATGTTGTATATATGTAAAGACTGTTTACCTCTCAGCTATGGTGAAATTATTAGCTACATGTGCCAGGCAGTCTACCAAATGTCTTTTTGATAAATACACAAAAATAGCACATATGCAAAAGATATTTGAATTATGGAGCGTAATAATAAAATGAACAAACTTGACCTCACCACCCAACGTAAGAAGTATTGTACCGCCTATATCATTAAACTCCTTATGTGTTCCTCTTTGGTCTCTTTTCCCTTGACTAATTTTTTCACCATTCTAAATTTTATGTTTATTATTCTCTTGATTTAAAAAAAGTTGTTTCACTGTTTTAGGTTTCTGGAAGCCGGGAACTGCAGTTGACCTTTCTGTCTGTGGAATGCAAGGCTCTCTTACTAGAAAATAAACTGCATTCCATCGGGAACATAAGATGTTATCTGCCTTGTTCACTCTCCTCACTGTCTAGCTTGTTGCCTGGCACAGAGTTGGTGCACAAAACAATATTTGATGGACATCCAAATGTGGGATGCAGATGATTATTGTGAAGACCATGACTATGAGGGCCTTTCTGGAGCATATTCTATGGGCCAGGCTCCATCTGTCTGTCTTTTTCTCCTTTTCCAATCCTCACAAATATCCTGTGAAGTAGTTTGTATTATTACTATTTTAGAGATGAAGAAACCAAATCAAAGAGAAGTGTAATTGTTTACTAAAGCTACATATAGTAGTAAATGACTGGCCCAGAATTGAAGCCAGCTCTTTCAGGTGACAAAGCTGTTCTCTCTCCATCATGCTAGCTTAATTAATTTCTTACTTCTCAGTGTCTCTCACAGGATCAGGTCTTGGGCTTATTCTATAATTAATATCCAGAGACTTCCAAGTGGCCTGTTGATTGACAGAAGTGTGGCACGTGGTTCCTGGCTCTTCCTTCCTGGTGAATTCAAGGCTTTCGATTGCTCTCTTTGCGCTGGCATAAATTGTATCTTTCGCTGATAACTACCAAAAAATGATTTAAAGGGAAAGTTGTTTCAGGAGCTTGAAACTGGTTATTTATCAGCAGGCTTTGTTGCATAAACATCGAATGTACAATGGGAGTTATACTAAGAAGATGATTTATCTCCACGAGTTATTGATTCTCTCATAAGTCAGGAATTGTGGAACTGAGCAAAGCTATGAGTGATTTATGGAGAGGTATCGATAAAGAATAGGAAATAAGACGTCTCCATAGTGGGGTCCATTTTGTGTTTCCCTTTGCCACACTGAACCCAGATAAATTTCACGATTAAATCAATTACCTGATGTGGGTACCATGCCTCAGCCTACTATTTAGAGAGGCAGGTTTAATCGTCAACAAGAATAATCTATCATTGATAAGATCCTTTAAATTGTACTTGTTACTTGAAAAGTGTTCTTTAAAAATGCTATAAGGTTTCATATCTCTTCTTTCACAATGAATTATGTGCTCAATTTCTTTTAAGCTTGAGGCTTTTAATTGGAAATTCTTGTTGCAGGACTTTTACCTTCTCTGGGGTACTCTAGTATCTTGCTTCATCTCCTTGAATCTTTGATGAATATACTTATAATATGTATGCATGTATATGTATATATATGTATGCATATATGTATGGATATATGTAGGTATTAATTGTGGGAATTTTATTTTGCTGTTTTTTTAAAAAAATAATTATTGGTTGGTTAAATGGTTCAGTTGGGGTGAATTACTTAAGGAAAAAGCAGTCTCGTCCCATGGAAATGAGATAAATTTCTCTTAAGGAGGTATTTTAGAATGATTTTGGAGTTCCAGTGCTAATATTTATGAGCTATGTGATATTGGGCAAAACTTCACATCTTTGAGTCTCAGTTTGCTCAACTATAAAAATGAAATAATTATTCATCATAGAGGGTTTCTATGATCAGATTGACTGGCGCTGATACGCGGCTGGGGACAGTGTTTCGCCGATAGAGCCCTCGGTAGACGATAGCTCCCGCAGTTCCAGGTTTGGGCTGTGGTCATACACTGCATCCCGACTATCAGTCAACCTTGAAAACACATGCTCTGGTTCACCAGGAAAGTCCACCTTCACATTACAAATCTGTTACTGAAAAGGACAGTATGTAAAAGACCAAAGAATAATCCTGTGGTACAAATTCCCCGGCCAAGAGCCAACAAATAATGAGGCCCACCAACAGAAACGTGAGTGAACTTGGAAACAGATTTTCTGGTCTCATTTGAGCCTTGAGATGAATGCAGTCCCTCTGACAGCTTGACAATCACCTGCTGGGAGATCCTCAGCCAGGACCAGCCAGCTAACCTGCTGTGGGTTCCTAACTCTGAGAAACTGTGAGGAGTAATATGTGCTTGTTTTTTTAATTTGCTGAGTTTTGGGGTAATTTGTTATGCAGCAATCGATACCTCACCACCCATTACGAACTGCACCCCCAGTTTTTCCCTTGACATTCCCAGCCCCTTCCACTGCTTGCTTTCTTAAGATCTCTCTCTCTGCCTCTCCATCTCTCTTTTTCTCTTTCCATCTTTTTTCTTCTTTATTTCTTGTTTTATAGCACTTGGCACCTTCTAACATTTACTTATTCTTAATTATGTTTCTTGTCTCTCTCTCTCCTTCTAAAATGGAAGTTTTACAAAGGCTGGTGTTTTGATCTGTGTTGTTAACTGCTGTATTTTTGGTACCTGATAAATAGGGACTCAATAAATGTCTGCTGAAAGAATAAATAAATAAACGTAAGCTCAGAGAAATGAAATTGTCTTGCTTTAATTATGGTTCAAAAGAAACTTTCATGTTGAGTCTTTTGTTTTGTTTTGGTCCCAGCTCAGGTCTATTCTAGACTTGGGGCATTTTAGATCAGGTTCAGAGAGCTGAGAGATAAGATTCCTGTATTTTAAGGAATTTTTTTTTTTGACATCCTTAAAAATCTGATTCTTCTTCTAGTTGGTTATAAACTTTAGTAAATTTGCCTGCTGGAGAAAGATGGATGAAACAAATGGACTTCTGCTTCAATTTGATTTGAATTTCATTTCATTCATGCATGGCTTCCATATCAAGTTGCTTTGGGATTCTCTTGGTAAGAAACAATGCAGAAGAAATGGGAGCAATCACAACACAGGCGGTGGGGGGAACCAAATACCTTTGGCCTTCCTTTTTGTTCTTTATTGGTTCCAAGTTTTGTGTGTTTTTTAAGATTTGCCCTAAGCTAACATCTGGTCATCTGTTGCCAATCTTCCTCTCTCTCTCTCTTTCTCTTTTCTTTCTTCCCCAAAGCCCCAGTACATAGTTGTATATTCTAGTTGTTGGTCCTTCTAGTTCTTCTATGTAAGCTGCTGCCACAGCATGGCTACTGACAGATGAGTGGAGTGGTTCCATGCCTGGGAACCAAACCCGGGCCTCCAAACTGGAGCACACTGAACTTTAACCATTAGGTCATCAGAGCTGGCTCTATTGGTTCTAAGTTTTCATCCTCTCTGCATTTCCAAAGAGATGCTGAATTTTTGTTTGCGCCTCTTGGACACATTGAGTGTGCTCCTATTGTTCTGTCTGCTTTGCTACGAGTAGTTTGAAATTCCTGTGATTAAATATGCAATAAAGACAAACAAAATAAAGCACAAGAAATTGTGTAATTAGGGTGAAGCTCAATGCTGGTGACAGATTTAAATGTCAACACCTCCAATCAGAATCAGAAGTGGGCTTTTCCTCTCTCAGTTCTAGTCTGGAAAACCCTGCTTTGCATGTTACTGAACAGAATCTGATGAAACCGGAACTCAGCGTACTGATAGCAGTTCCCTTCCGGCTTGTAATGGATTTACCCAGGGTAATTTTTGGAATGATCTGTAGGCTGCCAGGGTACAAATGACGCAGCGCAAATGATATTATTTTAGCTTGTTTATCAATGTGTCATAGCATCTCTCCTCGCTTGGCGCATTGCGTTGTAAATCTGACATTCACAGGTGAAATCTCTGAGATCCACGAGGCTGGCTTGAGTTGCAGCAACATTATTGTGAAAAATACATTCATTTGTCTATATGGAAAGGATTTAAGGGTTGCTGCATTCATTTATTACCACAGTCTGAGTAGTTAATCATATGGACATTGTTCGGCAAGAGAATGATCTCTTCCTCCACTCCATTAGCAACATTCTTTCAGTCTTAAGAAATATAAATATTGGAGCATATTAATGAAAATGACATCCAATGCTGATATATTAGAGCTCAAAAAGTATGATTAAATGTGCTGTTAATTAACTCTTTTGCCAGAATAATTGTAAATGCGTTCTCATACTTTAGAGCTATTTGAACTGCTGGGAAAAGGTTAGTAGACTGGCCCGAGATAGTTGGAAGTCAGACATCATTAGTTTAATTAAATTCCATTAACATAACAAAAACAGAGTTTGAGTCTTAAATTTTAAAAAGGATCCTTAAAGGGAGAGCCATGGTAGTTACAATAGCAACTAGGAGATATGAAATTTCTTATTTTTTATTTTATTTTATTTTTTGCTGACAAAGATTAGCCCTGAGCTAACATCTGTGCCAGTCTTCCTCTATTTTATATGTGGGTCACCACCACAGCATGGCTAATGAGTGGTGTAGGTCTGTGCCTGGGATTTGAACCTGCGAACCTGGGCTGCTGAAGTGGAGCATGCCGAGAAAGTTCCTATTTTTTAATCCACAACCTCCATCACTTCTCCTGTGTATTTTTCATCACTATCATCACTCATTCATGCAACAAATATTTATTAAGTATGTGCTGGGTTTAGGCATTGTTCTAGGTGGTGGAGATAGAGCAGGGAGTAAAATATTCAAAGTCCCTCCTCACATGCATGTTCATCCTGCTGTGGAGAGCAGACTATAAAACAGATCAACAAGAAATAGGATGGTAGTACAAATGCTATGCAGGGCAAAAAGCAGGTGATATGATAAAGAGGGTGTGGGAAGGATGTGAGTAAACTTTAAATTGGGTACTTGAATACCCACTCTCTGAGGAGGGGACGTTTAAACTGAGACCCAAATGATGAACAGATTGAAGAGCTTGTCAGGGGGATGGAATGGTCAAGGAAAAGGCCCTGAGCTGGGGACAGGATTGGGGTTTAAGGAAGAGAAAGATCAGGCCAAAGACTGGAGTCTGTTGATAAGAGTGGATGTTGAAAGATGAAGGGGCCAGACCCCAGGAGTCTAGGCGGGTACACTATGGTGAAGAGTTTGGGCTTTGTTCTTAGGGCAATGGGAAGCCATTACAGGGGAGTAATATGATTTGATTTATATTTAAATTGACTTTGGTGCTACTGTTTGGGGAATGGAGATAAAAGATCAGGAAGCAAAGTGGGAGGGCCACTTAGGAAACTAACGCATTATCGCAGTAGTAAATGTTGCAGCCCCAAGTATGGAAATGGCTACCCGGAAGTTGAGCATGATGATCATACTGGATACGCCTCATTATGGCCTGAGCCTCCGCAGTGTGGCCCCTCCCTCCTTTTTCAGCTTTACTTTCCTGCTACTTCTTATCGATAGTTAATGGAGCCCACTCAATACTCCCCAGAGACTACGTGCATTTCTGTCCGTCACCTTTGCTCAGTTATTGGTCCTGCCTGAAATAGTCCACCTATCCATTATCTGGGTCATTCTCACCCTTCAGGTTGGAGATTGGCATTGCTACCTCCAGAAAGCCCCAAGGGACAAAGCCAACCTCTCCTCTCAGATCTGACTCTGGATCGATCAATTTGCAAACCCCCTTCAACAAAAGCCCTGGGATGCTTGTTAAAAGTGTACATTTCTGCAGCTCACTCAATATCTACCAAATCAGGTGTTTGGGTGGGGATTAGGAATTCGTAAATTAAGTATCCTAGGTGATTCAGATATCCACTTAGGTTCGAGAACAAATAATGTCATACTTCTTGGGTGTTGTTTTATCTTTGCTTATTTGTCTCATTAATGAGTTTGCATGGAGAAGTTTGTTCTTTGGGTTTAGAATGATCTGGGTGTGTATCTCTGCTATGCAGTCAGCAGCCATGTGATGTCAGGCAAGTCAGTGTCTCTGAGAAGGGATAACACCCTCCCCTGTCTAGATTGTTAAGATTAAATAAAATGGTATATGTGAAGTGACTGGCACTGTGCCTGGCACTGAGTGTTTGTCATAGTGACAGCAACAACACTAAATAATTAGTGTGTATTATGTAAGTGCCAGAAATATCCTAGGCAACATTTTAATTGCTTTATGTGGAAGAACTTACTTAGTTCTCACAATGACCCTATGAGGTCAACTCTATTGCTATCTTTTTCCATTTTGCTGATAAGGGAACTGAAGAACGGAAAAGTGAAGTAACTAGCCCAATTGTACATAGCCAGCAAATAACCTCAGATAGCTGTAAACTGTAAATTTCGGTAACTAACAGCCCATATTCTCAGCTTGTTATGCTACCCTGCCTTCTAGTAGGGCAGCAGAGAATCTCAGGTAGGGACTCCATACATGGAACCTTTTGTTTACTTGCTACAGCTTTTCATTAAAGTCGGAGTGCTATTATGACATGGACCCAATATATAGTAATCTAGTTGTAACTCTAACAAATCCTCCTCCTCCTCCACTTCCTCCTCTTCCTTCTCTTTATCATACCCTTGAGGTTCTACCTTCCAAAGCTTTTGTTTTCCAAAGCAACGTACATGGTCATCTCACAAACGAAAAGAGGTCAACAATATTTGTTGAAAAAGAGGAGATGAATGTACCTCTGATATAGCGCATGCCCGAGAGGGGAAAGGTGCTCAATGAATATTTCTGAGTTAAGAGAATGAACCGAATCTTCTCTACTTCTGTTCACTCTTGACCTTCCTTAAGGTTGTTTCATCTCTGACCTTGGTACCATCGTCTATATAATCAATGAGCTGGACCTTGCATTGAACTTACCATCTTTTCCCCTACCCCCGAAACACACACACACACACATGAAGTAACATATTATCTGTCCCCCAATTTTTCATTTGCTAAACTGAAACATCCAAATACCAGGACGTGGTTTGGAAAGTCATGGGCTTGTGTGGCAGTTGATTTTAACGAAGGCACAAAGATAGCTTTAATTTTCTCTCGCACACTGAATATATCTACCAAGAAGAATGAATCTGTGTTGCTATCAAGTTCTGAAGTCCTGCCTAAAATATATCGCCTCTAGCAGATGGTGGCTGCTGTTTCTCTATAAAGAGAAACGAAATGCCACTGATGGACAGATGTATTTAATGGGAAATAATAGGACTGAGATTTCCAACAGCTTGGGTGTCTCTTTTGATTGTAAATGACAGAAAGGTGCACAAATAAGCTTGAGCAAAAAAAGGAATTTATTATAAGTCTTCTGAGGTATCTCACACAATCTCCAGACGGGGGTGTGCCTATGCCTCAGGGAAACTGGAGTCAGAGACTCATACATCATAGACATTATTGTCTTGCTCTTTCGTCCTGCTTCTCTCTGTAAATGTAGTTCATCTCTTTAGTGTTCTCTTGGTCTCCTCTTGGCTGGCACCCCTGGCCTTTTCACATGGTCTCTGGGAGCTCCCCTGGGCTTCACAGCTTCTAGCCTAGAACATGTGCCCGGCTTCTCTTTCTCAGTTCTAGTTCTCTCTTTCCCAAGGAGGTCCCTCGTTGGTGTGATGTGGCTGGGGAGCCCGCCCCTGGACCAGTGAACCACAGGATGTGTTACTGTAACACCGCTGCTCCTATTACAATCATACACATGGTCTGAAGAAGAAATTGCTTCAGAGAGAGGTGAAGAGGCAGCTTGCAGATGGAGGCCAGAGCTGGAGTATGACACTGGGCAGATTAAGCAGTTAAGTGTTTGCTAAAATCCACCAGGAAGATCTAATTAGTATTGCCATAAGGGTCTGCAGTCGTACAAAATGATTGTCTCTGGCGGACGAGAGCTGTTGTTTTCTCTATAAAGAGAAATGAAATGCTACCGTGCTACAGATGCAGTTAATGGGAAAGGTTAGGACTGAGGTTTCAGATGGCTAGAATGCCAAAAATGATTCTTTAGCTTTCAGAGGGCCCTTGTTTCATGCAATACAGAGCCACCTGGATCATAAATTTCCAGGACATAACAAAAAAAAGTAAACAGAGTGTTGATTATTTATCTAACACATCTTCAATATCTTATTATTTGATCTTTTCAACGGCATAGTGGAGTAAGTTTCATTATGATTCCTGTTTTACAGATGAGGAAACAGAGACTCAGAGAGGTTAAGTTGCTCAGAGCAGGGAACAGAGGAGCCAGGATTCAAAGCTCAAATCTATATCAGAACTTTCCAGCTAGTGTCCTATGGAATAGGGATAGCTCTTGCGGTGACCGGGAAAGATCTGGGATGGCCGGAGCCCCTAGGGGGTCAACTTCAGCCTCAGCAGCCTGATACAGGACTACAGACCCTCTCCCGTTTACCCCAATGTGCCACACAAAGATTATTGTCTTCCACGTGTGCCACGATGTGAGGATATTTGGAAAGCACTGCTCTACCTCTGCTAAGACTTGACATACTTTTTTTTTATGTCAAAGGAATGTCACTTAAAAAACAATTTTTTTCCAGGTGTTAGGATTTAAAGATATAAATATAGCTTTGGTTTGTGCTAGCCCAGTTAAGGGTATACAGAACCACAGTTACTCACCCCTGGCACAATCACAACTAAAGCCACCATTTCTGAAGGTCTTACTATGTGCCGACCACAGAACGAAGTGCAGACATCACATTCACTTTTCTACATTCTTGCCTCTTACTCATTCCTAACCCAGTATGATCTAACCCTTCCCTTCACCCCATTCTGGAAACTGCTCTTATAGGAACAGGCCTCACAGGGTAGAAAGCACCTGGGCTTTGGCATCAGACCCATGCGGGGTTAGGCAAAGGCTCCTCTACTTTCTAACTTATTCTAAGAAAAGGAAATAGATGCTGGACAGCCACAAAACAACCATATTCACCATAGAGACAGTGATGAGAACAGCAAACAGGACAATCAAAAGGATTAAAAAGATGTTAGGGTTTTGGAGACAGAGATTAGGTCAGGGGGATAAACTCAAACAAAAATGACAATGAACCTGAGAAAATACACCACCAAAAAAAGGCAGTCAGCAATTCCATACAATGGTAGAACTCACCAGTGAGGACACAGAAATAAAGGAGGGAATTCCTTCTTGAAAGGAGAGGAGTGGCAGGCACTTTTTTTCATTGCTAATGCCACTGCATTTAATTCTGTGCCCGGCACTGGGGAATGAGTTAAGCTTGGAAGTCCGATTCCCTTTCCTCTGTGGCTGGTTGAGATTCACATATCACAAGGCTCAGGATGAAAGGAAGGGGCTTCTGGAAAATATTTTCCCTCCTGAAACAAGGAAAAAGAAACATGAGGAGTGTTTGATCACTGTCCACTCTTACACTCCGCTTTAAATTTGGTCATATAAGTTTTTGCGCAGCCATCTTATGTGATTAAAGCAGCAAACCCAAAGCTGAAAATCCAAAAATGCTGAGGAGAGCAGAGGAGAAGAAGGGAGAGAGCCTGGGTGCTCCTGGTCCACCTTCTACCCCAAACAAACCCTAGAACCATCTGGCTACAACTTGTTATTTAAATAGATGATAGCTGGAGAGGAGGAATGGAAAGCTGGTTGGATGTCTTATTTAAGAAGCCACTGGTTGGGTATTTGCAATTTGATGAAAGCATCGTAACTGAAACAAGTGGATTGTTACATAAGAAGAGGCAGATATATTAAAGATGAAAAATACTGAAAAAATACAGCTGTTGAAACAAAAATACCTATGTGTGATATGAAATTCAAATATTGCTAAGATTCATAATGCAGAGTGTATTAGTCCCCTGTAAATAACTTCCAAAGAAAAATCTTCATTAATAGTTTGGTACATAAGCCTTCCTTTTTTCCTCTTCCTCCCTCTCTCTCTCTCTAATATTATATATATAATAATAATTATTATTTTCAATTTCTTACAGTAATTGTAACATACTATTCATAATGCTTTACAACTTCCTTTTTCACTTAATAGTATGTCTTTGTACTGTAGGGGAGGAAGACATTTCCTCTACCCTCTCTGGGTTCGTCTGGCTGGAGAACAAATTAAATTCACATGAGACAGAATGGCAGGAGAAAATCAAACAAAGCTTTGTCACATGTATACATGGGAGGCTCAGGCAAACTGAGCAACTTGCCAAAATGGCTGAAGCCCTCACCTTAAATCATCTTCAGCTAATGACAAAGGAGGATGTTGGGGGTGGGGGGAGTCAGTTATAGGAGGTTACCAGAAACAGGAATAAGATTATTATGCAGATTTAAGTCCTTGCCTTTGGTATTGATTAAGAGTTTCTAGAGAGAAGGTCATCCCCTGTCTTCTTCCTGGCACAGAGAGGGAGGCACCTTTACAGATAGAGATTTCCTTTACAATGTAAATGTCTCCTAACAAAGGGCAAGCAAGTTCCACCCCTCAGAGCCTCCTTCCCTGTCTCAGTTTATCAAAAGCAACCAGCCCAATAATCCTCATGCCAAAGAGACATATCTTGGCGTGGCCAAGACAAGTCCCCCACAGTACAGACTGTGGATTTCACTCAATCTTTCTAATGGCTATGTGATAGTCTATAGTACGGTGTGTAAGTTAATACATCCTTCACAGATAGCATTTGGCCTTAGCTATTAAAACTGAAAATGTCCAAAATTTGTATCTCTAAGAATTATCCTATAAATATGCCCCAAGCAATCCAAAAATGTATACAGCCTGGACTATTTATTGTAGCTTTGTGTTTACTATAACAACAATAATGACCACAAATTAAGGAAACAGAATATGACTCTGTTTCAGTTCTTGATCACAGTTTTAGATTATGTGCTAATATTTTCCTGAATGCAATGGCCTACAAAGAATTGCTAATTTTAAGCCCGCTTTTTAGCTTTCTTTTTAAACAAGCATTTTGCTGCTGCAGCTGCTGAATATTTTGTCACTTTGATAACTAAATGCTTTCACTGAGAAAGCAATATGGAATCCTGAGTCACCTGTACATCACTGGTTTTACACTCTGTGATTATTATTGGGCTAATGGACTGTAAGGTTTTAATGAACAGAACGTAAAAGCAGAGATACGAAAAAATATTAGCTTTTCTCTCCAGAGTGCTATGCCTTCATTACACTTAACTTCTCAGGTTATTAGCTGCGTAACTACCTATGGTAGAACTTATAATCACTCTCTCATGAAACTAATCAATTAGCTTTTACAGATTGAATACTATTTTATCATTTATTTCAGAGACAAAAAATATTGACTGTATTTTCTGTGAAAATGATCATTTCATGTCATTTATTCAAATATTAGAGCAGCTGTCACATTTATTCAATACATATTTATTGAGTGCTTCCTTTGTACCAGGCACTGTTCTGGGTACCAGGGTTATAGCAGTAAAGAAAACAGACAAAATCTATATCTTAAAACCAATTGCATTCTAGTGACATAGGAATTAAATGAAAATTCTATGAGGATTGCCCCAGCTGAAACTTAGGGGAAAAAAATTCATGCTTAGAAATCACCTGGATATGACTAAATGGCTTACATTTTTATTGAAGTGAGCATTCTTTTACAAATAATTGAGAAGAATCAGTTTCAAAATTAAAATTCACAACTATTAGTTGAGTGATCGATTAGAAATTTAGAAGCATTTCTGTAGTAATAGACTAGTATTTAAAACTTCAGGCAGGAGAACCTGTAGTGAGATTATATTGAAATTTACTTAAAATCTAGTTTTTATCAGTTGATTTTTGCTGCATAACAAACCATCTCAAAACTTAATGGCTTAAAACAGCAATTTTTCCCCCTCCCTATTCTATGGGCTCGCAATTGTTGCTGGGCTCAGCTGAAATGGTTTTCTGTTCCACATGATGCTGGCTTGGCTCATTCAGTCGAGGAAGAACTATTGCTCTACCCTCTAGGTCCTTCTGGTGGGTCTAAGAATTAAATTGATATGGGACAGAGCAGCAGGAGAAAATCAAACAGAGTTTAATAACATGTGTACATGGGAGCCACCCGGGAAAACTGAGTAACTCACCAGAATGGCTGAAGCCACCACCTTGAATACCATCTTCAGCTAAAGACAAAGGAAGATGATGGTGGTAGTGGTTTGGGACTTCAAAGGGGAGGAAGGCAATTTACATGGAGATGGAAAAGCATATGTTTGATAAACAAGTGTTTGCTCGGCCATCTATAGACAATGGGACCTGAAAGAGATCTTTTGATACAATGGCCCAGCTAGATGCCTTCCTGTCTACCACACCTAGAGTTATCTATGGTGATAGTTCTGTCCTGGGACAGGCTCTTCTCTCAAATTCTTTTAGGGAATTTAGGGGAAGGTCAAATGTTTCTTTTGGAGTCTTTTGTTCTTAAAAATAATCAAGCCAAAGAGACACATTTTGGGGTGTCAATTCTGATCCCCCACACAGCTTTTTGCATTTAGTTGGCAGGTCAGCCTGGGGCTGTCTGCTCTCAAATGGCCTCATTCACATTCTCGCAGTTGGCTGCAGCTCCTCCATTCTCCTCTATGTTCTCTCTCCAACAGTCTTTCTTGGACTTGTTCATATAGCAACTGTAGTCCAAGAAAAAGCAAGCAGAAGCTATGAGGCTGCCTAGGCTCAGAGGTCAGGCAATGACATGTCAGCTATATTTGTTAGTTCAAGCCAGTCATGAGGCCAGCCATATTCAAGAGGGTGGGGAAATAGACGCCATGTCTTCACGAGAGGAGCTGCAAAGAATGTGTAGCCATTTTAAATATGCCACATTCTATTTTATTCTGTTATTTAATAACAAATTGGTAGCAGCTAAATATAAAATAGCACCTAAATTTTATGATGTTTTGATCATAATTTGGTATAGTTAAATTTGTCTGAAAGCCAAATTAGAATTCTCCCACTTAGGCATCACTATGATGGAATGGGGAATAAATTCTCCATTTTCTTCATAGCCAGTTAAGCACAACTTATCATTTCTAATAAACTACACTCTCTTTCTTCCCAGATGACTTCTGCTAGTCTGTTCTTGTCAGAAAGACACATGAGCAGCAGCTCACCAGGTGGCTAGGTTAATTTTTAATTGTCATGTTTATTCCAGTGAAAAATAGATTTGCCTGATGAGCTCAGTAAAATGAAGGTGATGCGAAAATGGTGGGTTGAATTCTTATAGTGCTCAATTTACTCTCTTGGAAGATATGCAATTGTCATGTTGCTGATGGTTTGGGGAATGGTACTCTCACACCCTGACGGTGGGAATATAAATTAGCAGCCCCCTTTTGGAGGGCACTTTGGAGATTTCTATGGCATCTAACCATATATTTTATTTTAACAATCTTTACCACTTCCCTCTTATTGGGCATATTGAGGGATCCTTTCCCAAACTGTGTACCAAAGAACCCTAATTCCAGTAGAAAAAAGTTAATAAATAGCTCGAACAAAAGGTTTGCCTGGCCAAACTAGTCTGGGAAATACTCGATACCTTGGTCCTTCTTTGAGATTTGCACAATCTTTTAGCATTTTGAAGGCTCCGGGGAGCTGAATAGTAGAGTAATCTATATAATTGTGCCTCACAAAGCACATTAAACTTTGCCAACTTAAGTACAGGGTATTTCCTTCACCCTTCCCAGCATACACACCCATACACATAACACAATTACTCACTTTCTATGCCCAACCTCCTAAAGGACCCATCTGGGAAACTGCTATAGAAGGAATTTATGCATCAAAATAATGACCATACTGGAAGATCTGTTAGCCTACGATTCTGTTTCCTTAGCCTGAGCTAAAATTTTGAAATATTTTCTCCTTAGCTTCTACCTTTTAATGTCCCAATTGTAGTGACTAAACTGTTGTAGTTTGTAAATTCAAGGACAGTGTAAACTGGTGTTTGTGTTGGCGAATATTTCTTACTTTCAATATAAATAATGAAGTTAATTCATTACAGTTGAACCATGCCAATGTCATCTAAAATCTTTTATTGGGACAGTATGTAGCTGGCCCCATTCAGTTCTGCTGCATCTGTTTGTGATTAAGTAGTTAATACAGGTTGTAAATGAAGAGTGTTTGAGCTGGGTAATTTATCACCTAGTTAGGCATTTTAAAATATTAATTACGAAATCTAACGCCTGTGTCCAGTGATGGGGTACTTAATGGGAAACAGTGCTAAGCAATGTCTGGGAAGGTTGAGAGTCTGCTGAATTTTTTGATTCCAGTCTTGGAAGATCAGTGGTCTAAAAACCCTTGACTACTCTGAGCCACGTTTGTCTGTGTGTGGGCAAAGTAGTAACTTAACGGAAAGAGAGCTCTTCTCTGTGGGGCCTTAGGGGAAGGGAGGCGCTCCCCCCAGTGGCTCAGATTGCCCATGTCTTTGAAAAGGGTGAAGGAAACAAAGGCATTCCCAGGGATATTGTTGTATTGTGGTCCCTTAACTCTGAAGACCTCTTGCCAAAACCATAATGCAGGTGGATGTCCACGGGCAACACCAAACTCTGCCTTCCAGTGATGCACTGTGCCAAGTTGTTTGTGCGCTAACTAGGTGTAAAAAGTAAATGGTATTGAAAGGCATATGTTAACTTGGGAGTTTCGTCATGAGCGAAGTGTGTCACCAAGAATAATTAATTAGAAATTTGCTCCTAGTTCATATTTGGGCCAAAAAATACAGGTGAAATTGCCAATGACACAGCATTTTTCTGTCACAATTATTGTTTCCTTATACCCCAGCCTAGGGCAGAGAGCTTATGGCCCAGGGCAGTTGGTCAGTCAGTCTGTGAACTAACAAAGCAACATTAACTAGTCTCTATTGAGACCTCAGATTGCACAGTACTTCTTCAGCACACATTGGAAAGACGGTATTGAAAATCAAGAACGTTCCAGCAGAACTCTGAGCTCTGCTCTCTAACTGTTTCCCACTGTGTTTTTTATTCTCTTATCTTGAGACAATATATGGCAACATGGTCACTCATATAAGGAAAATTGTGAAAGACTGAAATTTGGTGGATATCCTGACCAACTCATCCATCCAGGTTCTTTCACATGAGACAGAATAGCAGGAGAAAATTAAACAAAGCTTTATGAGGACCATGGCCCGAGGCCTTTCCTCCCGAAGGAAGAAAGGGCACCAAAGAAGTGGGGTGTACATAGTGGTTATATACCCCCAAACAGGATGTTTCACATATGATTGAAATGCCCTTCCCACAATAGTCACAAGATTGCCCTGTCAGCACAGCGCTTGATGGACACAGCAGGTAGTGGGTCTGCTATCTCAGGGGGCATAGCAGGAGGCAAGTCTATTGTCTTGAGCTGGGTGGTCACAGGTGAGCACAGCCATCAGTTCCTAGCCTAAGGAAAGATGCTTAATCCTTAAAGAAATGCCAACGTTGGGAGGGGGAGGGAAGTCAGTTACAGGAGGTTACCAGACTAGCACAATAAAATGCAGATTTAAGTCCTTGCCTTTGGCATTGATTAAGAGTTTCTAGAGAGAAGGTCATCTCCTTTCTTCTTCCTGATACACAGGGAGATATCTTTACAGATGGAGATTTCCTTTACAATGTAAATGTCTCCTGACAAAGGGCAAGCAAGTTCCACCCCTCAGAGCCTCCTTTCCTGTCCCAGTTTATCAAAAGCAATCAGCCTCAAATAATCCTCATGCCAAAGAGACATATCTTGGGGTGGCCAATTCCAGTCCCCACATTTTCATAGATCTTAATCTCATTCTACCCAATGTTTTTGGTAATAGGGTGGCTCTTCCTGAAAACCAAGATTGACTGTTTCCTTGGGAAAACATAATCAGCTCTTAAGGACACAGGCCATGGGGCACTCCAAACCTTGCTACTCAAAGTGTGGTCCAGGCTCAGAAGCATCAGCATCAGCATCACCAGGGAGCTTGTTAGAAATGCAGAAGCTCAGGTGCTGGCACAGACTGAGTCAGAATCTGCATTTTAACATGTTCCCCAGATTATCAGAATGTTCATAAAAGTTTAAGAAGCACTCTTCTAGAAATCTTTCCTAATTATCTCTCCCCATCTCATCTCTAGTTATCTCTGGCTGGATTTATGCATCAGCCACACTCAGCACTCAGCACTGTTGACATACATATTTCTTCTCCTTTGTTGCAATTTCCTTGAGATGTGGAGCCACTCTTCACTAATTCACCCTTAGCAATTAGCATTGTGGCAAATCGCACATTGTGAGTTCTTAATACATATTGGTTGACTGCCAGAATGGATCTAAATTTCCCAACATCATTAGTTCTCTAGAACCCCACATTGAGCTGGACTTTTCCAAGAGGGCAATCAGATTCACACAAAGCTCCTCAAAGACATAGAGAGGAAATGTTGTAACACGGGGACCTGATGAATTACTATCTTTTTGATGATTCATTACAGAAAGAGGAAAAGGAGGAGCATAGGCTTACTGTGTTCTAGGAAGCAGCACTGGTCAGGAGTGAACACACAGTTTTTGATCCCTAGTGGATCTAGGCTTGAACCCTGCCTATGTTCCCTACCAACTTCATAACTTTGGGCTGAATTTCTCTGAGCCTCGATTTCCCTAACTGTCAAGCAAAGGTTGTGATGAGATTATATCTTAGCTTGGATTCCCTTAAAAGTAGAGCCTGAGATAAGGGCTTGGATGGAGGTAGATTATGTGGGGGAAGATCCTTGGTATTGAGAGTGAGGTGGTGAGAAGACTGAGCAGAGGAGTAAGAAAAGTCATTATGAGGGTCTTTCATCAAGGACCTCCTGAGAAGCCTAGGGAACGTCTCCCAGAATTGTCCGTTGGAAGGATAGGAAGCAGAGTCGCCACTGGTTGAAGAATGTCTCCAGTAGTGTTAACTCTTTTGCTCTAAGGTGAGGGTGCTCCTAGGAGACAGAAGCAAAAACTTGAGGTTGAACTCTGTTGATATGAGGTGAACCTGAGCTTGAATAGAATGGGCCACTGCAGCTGCGGATGAAATCAGAAGCCAAGGGGATGTGACGTGGAGCGCCAGCCATGTCTATTACAGGTTGCCATGAGGGTCCAATGAGATCAAGCTTACAAAGCCAGGAATATGGGAAGTGCTCAAAAAATGCCAGCAGTCTGTCCACCTGCTCAGTGCTGCTTTGGGCAGCTTCAGTTTCACTCCCCTATTTTTGAGAAGCATAAATAATTCTGTTGACTCTTTTCCATCTTTGCTTTCTCTCTCCTTTCTCTTCCCCTCACTCTGTATTCACCAAAATAAGAATATTTTTTTTGCTGGGATCTCAATAAGAAGCAGGCCTGATAAGATTTAGGAGATGTCAAAATTCAGAAAATAAATGGTTAAAGATCCTTTCCCACCCTCTCTCCAACCTGTCCTACCTCAATGCCAAGAGAAAATAGAATCACTATAGATATAATGTGCGTTTATGTGTATATATATACACATACAAATAAATCTTTTTTTTCTTCCCTGGGTATGTAGTAACCGTGAAAATTATAAATAGTCGTTGTCAGGGGCAATGTGTACAGATTTTGTTCTGCGCCCTGAAACCGATCTTGCTGTTCTAAATGCATCACCATAGCTGCCCTGATCTAGCCTGGCAGTTATGATTCCTACTCAGAGCCAAACACCTCCCAGCCAAGACCCAATGAGCTTGCCAACTTGTTTCACCTCTTTTACTGTCAGAACTCATTGGCCCTCCTTACATTGCTGTGCTTTCCTATAATATTTTAGGAATATTAACCATAAATCCTAGTATTGTTTATCTACAAAAAATTGAAGTCAGGAAGTCATGGAATAGCCATTCATCATGGGCTTTGGCTCAGTGGCTTGAAACTGAAAGTATAATAAAAACAAAAGCACTGATTGTGTAGAGGTGGCCAAATGCCTGGAGGTTAGGTGAAATGGAATTAAAGGAAAAAAGAAGTCCTACCTAATCCGTGTAGAACTTCAGCGGAGATTATTTGCTTTCCAGAAGAAGCCTCTTCTCTATGAGACTCATATTCTGGAAAGTAGGTTATGGATGCCCTTTTTGTCTGTTAATCTGCTAAATAATCACTTAACAATCATTAGAGAATGTTTAATGACAATAAAAACATTGTTTTCTTTGACAGAATTACTTTAATTATGATGATTCTACAAATGTGTTCTAACTAGTGTTTGGTGTTTGAGAGGAAGGTTGTTAAAGCAGTGGATAAGATGTAAGCCTGGGATTGCTAGCAAACTTATTTTCTCCAGAAAGAACCTTCTTGATAATGAAGCCAATGCGAGCAAAGCAGAGCTTTGACTCTGATACTCGATGATATAATTTATGTCCCTGGATACAACCATGCCTGAAGCTGTTTATTTCTTACTATAAGAGCCAATATATTCCACTTTTTGCTTAGGTCACTTTGAGTTAGTTTTCTCTTACTTGCCATCAAGAGTTCTTATTAATACACTTTTCTAACACATAATTTGCTCTTGTTATTTTTAACATATAAGTTATCTAATTCAGTTCAAAAAGTTAAATCCCCAGGAAATAAGTATTGTATTTGTGCTGCTGGAATGTGTACTTCCATCATTAAAAAAAATCCACCTGAAATTTTAATTTAAATAGTAGATTTATAGCTTTCATTAATATTTAAAATAACATTGTATGATTTGCAGGATTATGTAATACAAGCAGAATCAAGGTTATTAGTTAATAGGACTGGTGAATTTGTCAGTTCATTTACTATTTTAACTATCTCCTCCCCTACCCATTTTCCTTAGGCACTATCAGGTTACAGAAAAGATTTAAGGTATAAGGGCAAAGAAAAATACAAGATAGATAGCAAACCTAAAGGTAACAACTGAACCAGAAGAAACCCACAAAAAAAATCCTAGAACATATGGATGTATACACTTATACAAATGTGCAGCTGAGGTACAAATTTGGCTCTGAGCTTCCAGCAGGTAAGGAGAAAATTGAAACAAATTATTGACCTTAGTAATATAAAAATTATGCAAAATGCTCAGGAATTCATACATCTCTTTTGATAGTAAGAGGACACAGAAAATTTCACTTAAAGACCTGCAGCCTCATAAAACAGAGAATATGGTATCATAAATCCAATTCGGTAACAACTTGGGGTGGAGGTGGAGGGCAAAGGAGGAAATAATCGAAGACGGTGAGGTCACAGCATCAGCTTGTGCTGACCTGATTCAGGAGAAGGTCTTGAAAATACCTGGAAGAGCAGATGGACCAATTGTGATTCAAGCATATCTTTGCTGAATGTCATTACTCTAATCTCACTTTTAAGAAATGGGTTTGTAACAGCCTATATAATCTACATTTCTTTAGACTCTTGAATATCCCTATTCTATATAGATACCTATCCTCAGAAATTCTAGCAAAGACACTGTACTTGTGAAACACATTAAAAAGTTATCGTGGGAATTTTACTGTCCTGCAGGCTAATCAACATCTGATGCATGGCAGGTGCTTCTGAAGTCGGCTCTAAACAGGCAGACTTGGAAATAAGCCTATCTCAGCAGGGTAATTTACATTTTGCAGACGCTAATCAGGAGAGGCCGTTGAGCAAAGACGCACAAGGTCAGGTGACAGCAGAACAGAGAGGTGGAATCTCGTTATCAGAATGTCCTGAGCATATTTTACCTTTTTTTCTCTGAAAACTGAGAAAAGGAAGCTTGAGTGTTTGTAGACAACCTTCTACATAACGCTCTTCCGTGGACACTGCCTTCTGGCAGTCTGCACACATTTGTTCTCGTTATGCTCTTCCTATACTCCACTCAGGTCCCTTAGAGAGAGGAAAAGGAGAGATCGGGTGTGGACAACCTCAGGTCTAGAT
Source organism: Equus asinus (assembly GCF_041296235.1). Taxonomy (NCBI): domain Eukaryota; kingdom Metazoa; phylum Chordata; class Mammalia; order Perissodactyla; family Equidae; genus Equus; species Equus asinus. The sequence goes on from NC_091804.1 coordinate 42,735,665, forward strand.
AGTGAGAAATGATTAAGTAGTGGTACGTAGCCGCAAAGCATCTTCTGTAAAAGGGAAGGCTGTGCAGCTGCCGCAACCTTGTTCTGTAGTTATACTTGAAGAAACATCAGTTTAGAGATTGCTTTCTGGGGTTGTTAGTGTGCTAGGTTATAGGATTAGCTGTGTGGTTACTGCATTTAGTTTAATTAACTCCAACAAGTGGGTGTTGAAATTGGGTGACGGGTTGAATGCTTGTTTCGTAGCATAGGATCCTACTGTCGAGAGTGTTTATGCTGTCAAAGGATGTTTTGAAAAGGCAAAATCTTCATTCTCATACAAATAGAAGATGAAGATGTGTTAAAGATTTTATTTCACATATTAATTAATGATGGAACCATAAGAAATTACATCTGATTCAAAGCAGAATCCGAAGAACAGACAAATAGCCCATTAGAAATGCTGAAATGAATTTGCTTGATAGCTGCAAAACTCGTCAATATCCACAGAGCAATTATTGATTGCATGCCACCAGACACAACTGGCATTTCTATGGACAAGAATTATTTACATTACTTTCAATTTTTAGCTCAAAGGCATAAAAGATGGAGATAACCCAGATGTGTGAAGTAGATAGGGCACCCGCTAATCTGTTTTCATTCCTACTTTAAAATCTTTCACAACTTTTCTTGACAATGCCTCAGCATAAAATGCACCTTTTATGGGAAATTTTGGCTTGCTATCACATTCAGAATAAAATCCCAACTCCTTAGCTTGGCCACAAAATCCTTACGATGTGCATCCTTCCTGGCTCCCAGATTTTCTCTCTAATACCTTCCTATTTCTTAATTTGCCACGCCCTTCACTTTTTTTTCTTGCATATGTCAGAAACCTTCCAAAGCAGAGCATTTGTTTCCCCAGCTTTATTCAGATATAATTGACATGTAACATTGTGTAAGTTGAAGGTATACAATGTGATAATTTGACACATATATATTGCTAAATGATTACCACATTAGGATTAGTTAACATCTCCATCTCCTCACATAACTGTCTTTGTTTATGTGTGGTGAGGAGAGTTAAGATCTAATCTCTTAGCAACTTTCAAATATATGATAGCGTACTGTTAACTATAGTCACCATGCTTAGATCCCCAGACCTTACTCATCTCATAACTGAAAAGTTTGTACTCTTTGATCAACTCCCCCCAAATCAGAAACTTTGACAACTACCGTTCTACTCTGCTCCGATGAGTTTGGCTTTTGTAGATTCCACATCTAAGTGATATCATACAGTATTTGTCTTTCTCTGTCTGACTTATTTCACTTAGCATACTGCCCTCAGGGTCCGTCCACATTGTTGAAAATGGCAGAATTTCCTTCATCCTCATGGCTGAATAATATTCCACTGTGTGTGTGTGCATACATATATCACATCTTCTTTGTCAATTCATCCATCAATGGCCGCTTGGGTTGTTTCCATATCTTGGCTGTTATGAATAATGCTGCAGTGGACACGAGTGTGCAGATATCTCTTTGAGATCCTGATTGCATTTCTTTGGATATATACTCAGATATGTGCTCTTTTCCATAGCAACTGTACAAATTTGCATTCCCACCAGCAGTGTGCTAGGGTTCCCTTTTCTCCACAGTTTCATCAGCACTCGTTATCCCTTGCCTTTTTGATAATAGCCATTCTAAAAGGTGTGAGGTGATGTCTCCTTGTGGTTTTGATTGGCATTTCCCTGATGATTAGTGATGGTGAGCACCTTTTCTTGTACTTGTTGGCCATTTGTATGTGTTCCTTGGAAAAATGTCTATTCAGGTCCTCTGCTCATTTTTTAATTGTATTTTTTACTTTTGCTGTTCAGTTGTATGAGTTCCTTATACATTTTGGTTATTAACCCCCTATCCCATAGATAGCTTGCAAACATTTTCTCCCATTCCATAGGTTGCCTTTGTTTTTTTTTTTGAGGAAGATTGGCCCTGAGCTAACAACTGTTGCTAATCTTCCTCTTTTTGCTTGAGGAAGCTTGTCACTGAGTTAACATCTGTGCCAGTCTTCCTCTATTTTGTATGTGGGATGCTGCCACAGCATGGCTTGACAGGCGGTGTGTAGGTCTGCACCTGGGATCTGAACCCACAAATGCCCAGGCTACCAAGGTGGAGTGCACGAACTTAACCACTATGCCACCAAGCTGGCCATGTAAGTTGCCTTTTCATTTTGTTGATTGTTTCTATTGCCGTGCAGAAACTTTTTAGTCTGACATAGTCCCACTTGTTTATTTTTGCTTTTGTTGCTTGTGCTTTTGGTGTGATATCCTAGACATTGTTGCCAAGACAAATGTCAAGGAGTTTTTTCTCTCGGTTTTCTTCCAGGAGTTTATGTTTCATGTCTCATGTTTAAGTCTTTAATTCATTTTGAGTTAGTTTTTGTGAGTGGTGTAAGATAGGGGTCCAATTTGATTCTTTGATGTGATTATCCAGTTTTTCCAACACCATTTATTGAAGAGACTATTCTTGCCCCATGGAATATTCTTGGCTTCTTTGTCAAATATTGGTTGACTGTAGATGCACGAGTTTCTTTCTGAAGTCTTGATTCTGTTCCATTGGCCTATATGTCTATTTTTATGCCAGTACCATACTGTATTGATTACTACAGCTTGTGATGTCTCCAGCTTTCTTCTTCTTTCTCTGGATTGCTTTGGCTATTTGCGATCTTTTGTGGTTCCATTGGAATTTTAGGATTGTTTTTAATATTTCCGTGAAAAATGCCATTGGAATATTGATAGGAATTGCATGGAAGCTTTAGAGGGCTTAGGGTAATATGGACTTCTTAACAATACTAATTCTTCCAATCCATGAACATGAGATATCTTTCCATTTATTTATGCCTTCTTCAATTTCTTTCTTCAAACTCTTATAGTTTTTGATGTACAAATCTTTCACCTTGTTGGTTAAATTTATTCCTAAGTATTTTATCATTTTTGCTATCACTGCAAATGGAGTTGTTTTCTTTATTTCTTTTTCAGATATTTTATTGTTAGTGTATAGATACACAACAGATTTCTGTATGTCAATTTTATATCTCGCAACTTTATTGAATTTGTTCCAACAGTTTTTTTGGTGGAGTTTTCAGGATTTTTCTCTGTGTAAGATCATGTCATCTGTACACAGAGACAATTTTACTTCTTCCTTTCCAGTTTGGATGCCTTTTATTTCTTCTTCTTGGCTGATTGTGCCAGGCATTGTGCTGGAGGCAGGGACGCAGTTGTGAAAAAATGAATTTTTTAAAGAGTTACAGTCTTTATGAGTATTAGAATACGTTGTTTTGGACAATAATACTTATCAAAAGGTTTCTAAGAGGGGTCACACTTTGTTGAAAAACTCTAAGAGGATGGGGCCGGCCCCCTGGCCGAGTGGTTAAGTTTGCGCACTCCGCAGCAGGCAGCCCAGTGTTTCGTTAGCTCGAATCCTGGGCGCGGACATGGCACTGCTCATCAGACCATGCTGAGGCAGCGTCCCACATGCCACAACTGGAAGAACCCACAACGAAGAATACACAACTATGTACCGGGGGGCTTTGGGGAGAAAAAGGAAAAAATAAAATCTTTAAAAAAAAAAAACAAAACTCTAAGAGGATATAGGAGGGGGATTGCAACTTAATATTTGGGAATAATATTTTCAGACGAAGCCTAAAAACAAAGGATTTGAAAAGAAAGTATAGCAGAGGGAATTTCAAAGCGGAAATATATTGGATTAAAGCAGCTTTTGGCTCTCAAAGCTGAAATCAAATATAATGTTTTCAAACACATACTTCAGGTAAAGTTGAACTTTTAGACTTAACCTATCTGAATTATATTCTCTTTCCTGTTAACTCCACTCTTAACTCCATAACGATAATTGAATCTGATGAGATGCAAATACTCATGTTAACTTACGTAAAGTCAATTTTATAGACACAAGTTTTATTAGATTTCCCTATGAGAGTGACAACATAATTGAATCGCATCTTTTGATTCTTTTTCTTAGCATCTGTTTAGTCAGACATATGTAAAGAATTTTATCAATAAGAACACATTAAACCAATTAATTTCTAGTTCTGTAGGACATTTTTTCCTCCAACAGAAAATGCAGATATCCACTCAATACAAATCTCCTATGACAAATTAGCCTTTATCCTTTGTTCACAGCTCACAGTAGGAAAAATGTGATCAGGTATTAGCCACACTTGTTCTTCCAATAGAGTGTAATTTTAATGTCTTGCAATTTGAAGACTTTACAAAGAAATCACACCAAAGCAAATCATTCCTTTCAAAATCCAGTAATAGAACTTGCCATGAAGGTCAAAATTATCTAGGAAAGAGAGAGCTAATTCATGTGTGTAAATGAAAAGTGCGCTGTGGGTTAATACTGAGGCTTAGTGAAATATTGACTTTTGGCTCCTGGGTTGTTATAGCTTATTAAATAAATCAGCCTAGAGAATTATTTATTTCACTAAAACCATGCTTGGCAAGCAATACAGCAACCAAGCCAAGCCTAACTTTTTAGTATCAATCAAGTTTATAGTTTTGGATTTGACTATCTTAAAATACTTGCAAAACAATGTTCTTAAAGATTGTTGGGATTGTAGCTACTTTGTAATTTGCAACCAGAATTTGGCCCATGTCAAATAGGGAGTTGCAGCATGTGCCTGTCTTCTAAGATGCTTACTATGTATTAGTTATCTATCACTACTGAATAAATTGCTCCAAAACAGTGGCTGAAAACAACAAACATTTGTCACCTCACATGGTTTCTTGAGTCAGGAATTCAGCAGCAGCTTAGCTGGGTGGTTCTGGTTGGGGTCTCTCTTGAGGTTGCATTCAAGATGTCAGCTGGGGCTGCGTCAACTGAGAGCTTGCCTGGGCTGGAGGATCCGCTTCCAAGAAGGCTCGCTCACATGGTACTGGTTGTTGGCAGGAGGCCTCAGTTCCTCAACGTGAGGACCTCTCCACAGCTGCTTAAGAATTTTGTGGTATTACAGTTGGCTTCCCCCAGAGGGAGTGATCCGAGAAAGCAAAATGCTAGCCACAGTGTTTCTTATGACTTAGCTTTGGAAGTCACACTCTGTCTTTTCTGCAATATCCTAGTCAGCCCTATTCAGTGTGAGAGGGAACAACATACCAGGAGGCAGGGGTCACTGAGGACCATCTTGGAGACTGCTACTGCAAGTTTCTTGTGAAGTCAATTGTAAGACATATCATATTTTGAGGATCCTTAAATTGGTAATAAATAAATATAACCTAGAAGAAATATGGTATTTAGGTATCTAAGAGCAAGCTGCTTACCATCAGATAAGCTTTTCACTGACCTTGAAATGCACCAACACTAGACCTGATAGAAACAATCACCGGTTCTAAATAATTAATGTGCTGGCTCAGAAAAACAAGTATCTAATTCTGGCAGGGAGAATAAAACAGAAAACAGTCACTCTAGTTTTCTCTGGAATGCATTGGCAAATGTGTGCTTTTCTGCATTCTCAATTGGTGAGCATCCAAGAAGCTATTCAATTTTCTGGAGAGACGGTGGGTTATTGTTAGAGTCTAATTCTCAACTATGTTGTTTGTTACTGGGCTGTCTCAAAATTTTCCTACATTTAATGTTCGAAAATATATTTTCTGAAGCATTTAGTATGAAGTTTGTTGAATTATCTGCAGGTAATTTGTGCAATCCGTACATGGATCCAATACATGTGGTATGATCAAAAGATGCAATTGTTCATGGACTATTAAGCTTTCCATTTGCTGCTGTAATAAATCCTTCAGTTCACCTTAGATTAGATTAATTAAACCTCAAATCATAAGACTGTGTTTCATATTAAATCATCTGGGACAAATCATTTAAACCTCTCCAAGTCTTGGTTTTATCATATGTGATGTTTCTTAATTTGTAGACATTTCACAAATATTTATTGGTGCCTATGTGCCTCCTCGTGTTCTAGAAACTGGGGATGCAGAGATGACCAAGAGACAAGACCCCTCTCTCATAGCCTTTACATTTTAGTGGAGGACACAAATAAAGACAGACATGCTACAAAACAGAGGATGATAAGTGCTCTGAAGAAAGATAAGCAGGGTCATGGGGATTGCGATTTCAGATCAGAAGTTAGAGAAGGCTTCCCTGTTGCGAGCAGAGATCTGAAGAAGGATGGTGTCAGACCATGCAGAAAACTGGAGCAATGGTATTTAAGGCAAAGGGACAGTAGGTGCAAAATCCTGAGGTAGGAGTGTCCTTGGTGTGTTTGAGGACAGGAATACGGTGTGACTTGAAATGAGTGAGTGATGGGAGGAGAGATCGAAAAGGGAACCGGGGACAAGTTCAGAGGTTTTGAGTTTCACCATAAGGATTTTGAATTTTAGTGTGAGCAATAAGAGAAGCCGCTGGAGGATTTTGAGCAGAGAAGTGACATGATCTGACTTAGGTTTTAACAGGATCAGTGTGGATGCTGGGTGAAAAATGGGTAATAGAGAATTCAGCAGGGATGAATTCAGCCCATCAGTAGTTGGAACAATGCTCTTATTAGCCCAGGAGAAAGATGATGATGACAATGTGTGGGGGCTGCCGGTGCCGAGAAATGCTTGCAGTCTGGGTATCTTTTGAAGGTAGTGTTGCTTGTCTCCAAGATTTCTCAAGACCATTAAATAAAATCAGGACATAAGAACATACCTTGTGCTCTGTGCTGTTAAGAAGAGCTGTCTCATATGCCTATCTATTTGGTTGCTGCCCAATCCCCTTGGAATGCTCATCTAGTCCATGCAAAAATAGTCTTACAAACTATTAATATGTATTAAGTTGAATATTAAACCAAATGTGCAAACCTGGTTGAAGAGCACACATTTCATAATTATCCACCCCTTCTTTATTTACCCAAGGGGTTTTATAGTCACTGTAAAGGCAGAATGGTGTAAATACCCGGGCATCTGCAACATTTCTTGTTCTTTGAGCATAAGAATTGCTATATGAGGAAGAATGCTGTATCTTATGGGTGATTTAAGGGAGAATTTAGAGTTATTTTTTCTGTGCTCTAGATCAGTACTGTTTAAAAGAAATATAACGCAAGCCATTTATGTAATTTTAAATTGTCTAGTAGACACATCAAAAAAAGTAAGAATAAATAAAGGAAATGAATTTTAATGATTTATTTTATTTAACTCAATATATTTAAAGTAGCATAATTTCAACAAGTAATCAATATAAAAATAATGAATGAGTTAGTTTACATTCTTTTTTTTCATAGAATTCTTTAGAATTCTGTTTGTGTGTATTTTACGTCTTCAGCACATTGCGGGTTAGACTAGCTACTATTCAATTGCTCCATAGACACATGTGGCTAGTGGCTACCATTTTGGATAGTGCATCTGAAGACTTTAGAATCTAACTTCAGTTTAAGAGGAAGACAGTCCTGAGGGGGAGGTTCTCTGGATTCACAGATTTATCAGGGAGATTTTTTATAATACCAAAGTCTGGGCCTCACTCCTGATCCATTAATCATAGTCTTTGGTGCCAGTGGAGGTCAGACAGCAGTGCTTTCATTTCTCCCGGTGGTTCTAATTGGGCAGACTGTGTTGAGAAGCCTTACAAAAGAATGAGGTCATTTAAAGAAAAGTTACCAACTAGGGGCTCCACAAGGAATCTGCATGCATGGCTAGTTTTAAGAGAATCTTTTTCAAGAACCTCAACTTACGTTTGTTCTCTTTCCTACAACTGAGAAAATGCCTTGGTTAAAGCATCATATTTGTTCTCCCTTCTTGTCTTTCTTTTACAAATTGTCCTCTTCCCAGTTTACCAAAGAAAGGCCTACCTCATCCAGAATTTTACTCTTGCGCATTGCCCTGAAGACTAAAATTCCAGAAATCTCAAAAAACAAACAAAAGCAACAAAGAAAAAATAAAAATTGGTATAACAGAAGCAGCCTCTGATTAAGTCAAGGCAAACCATCCTCACCTGTGCGCAGCCATTCCTCTCATTGAAGAGATGCACTTGGCCTAAATTTGCCACACATGTATGTTGTTTTGCTCAGCCACGTGCTAATAATAATTGTAATTACAGATCAATTTAGTGAAACATTTTAATGCCAAGGGGATTATGGTCACAAGAAATTTAAACAAAGTTTAACATTTTAGTTTGTTCTTACATGCTTACATGTTTTTGTTGCAAAGAAGTAGATTGATCATTAGAATATTTTAAAGCATAAAAATATCTTCTTTTGGAGTAAGAGCCTGTGGTGGATGTGAAATAGCACAATTCCAAGGGAAAAGGCAAGCCAGTTAAAATTTCTGGCTGCCAAAGGAGTGTTCTTGTTCTTGTATATTTGAAGTGGATGATGGTAGATGTTAAATTGGAATGATATTTATATTCCTTCAAATAAATAGAAAAGAGTGATGTAACTTTTTTTAAAGTCAGTACTTTTAATACTCCAGAAATTATATCCTTTTCAACTTACGATGAAAAGATGTAGATGTCAACTTAACATGTTAAGGTATATGGATATTTTCAAAATTTTTTGTAGGGCTGGGGAACAAAAAGCAAATGAAGACCATGGGTTAGCATACCCGCCCACCAGGGTTTAAATCAAAGTTCTTTCATTTCCTACTGAAATGCTCTTTTTCAAGTTGTTTATCCTCCTTAAACCTTAGTTTCTTTACCTGTAAAAAGGAATAACAATGGCTGCCTTCTTTAGTCTTGTGTGGGGATGAAATGTGATACTGTAAATTGACATGTAATAAGTGCTAAAAATTGACATCCTTCATTATCACACTAATAATTCTCAGAACGAGTGGAAGAAATGGTGCCCGTTATAAGTGTAAAACCCATGAGAAACTCACGCAAGGTTCCCAAGAGCAAGTTCCAAATCTTGTCCACTCTGCCCACCCCTAGCTTCTAGCATGCTGGTATATAATAAGTGCTCATTAAAACAAGCTGGATTCACAAGGATTAGATATAGCTTGTCATAAATATTAATTCAGCTGAAGAGCAGTCCACTGGAGACCATCATGGTCTCTTTCTCACACTCATAATCGCTGATGTGGTTTGCAAATCTGGGTAATTCTGACAAAAAAAATATAACACAAGCAAACAACAAAAAATACAACTGTTAGATCAGAGTTTCTTATAGATGCAGAAGGTATTGCTCCTGTTGTCCCTAAGAAGGGAGGGTCCTGGAACATCCAGGATGTCTGCTTCTGGCAGAGAGTTGTGGGTCTCTTCCTATTGACTGAATTTTCTCTTGACTCTGGGTCACCTCTCACTGCTGTGCATGTCTTGTAAGTTTTAAAATTATGTTCAGGACATTGGACCAAGAAGAACAGTGCAGGCTGAAATGGAATGCCCTTTCCTTTCTGAGCCAGCTAATGTGAGGTGTTTATCAGTTTGTTCAAATCTGGGGTTGACCAGATTTGGGAAAGGTTTGTGACTTTGATCACCTGGCAGCAGCTTAGCTTTCAAGTACCTAGAATCAAAATACTTTTGCTTTTTAAAAAAAATTGTGGTGGGACCAGCCTGGTGGGGTGGCAGAGTGCTTAAGTTTGCACGTTCCGCTTCGGGGACCCGGGGTTTGCTGGTTAGGATCCCGGGTGCGGACCTATGCACTGCTTATCAGGCCATGCTGTGGCAGGCATCCCACATATAAAGTAGAGGAACATGGGCATGGATGTTCGCTCAGGGCCAGGCTTCCTCAGCAAAAAGAGGAGGATTGGTGACAGATATTAGCTCAGGGCTAATCTTCCTCAAAAAAAAAAAAAAAGAAAAGACGAATAAAAAATAAATAAATAAATAAAATCATGGTAAAATACACATAACATAAAATTTAGCATATTAACCATTTTTAAGTGTATCGTTTGGTAGTGTTCAGGGCATTCACATTGTTGTGCGACCCATCTCCAGAACTCTTTTCATCTCGCAGAACTGAAACTCCATACCCGCTAAACAGTAACTCCCCATTCTTCCTTCTACCCAGCCCCCTGGCCACCATCATTCCGCTCTCTGTCTCTATGGATCTGGCTACTATAGGTATCTCATATAAGTGGAATCATGTAGTATTTGTCTTTTTGTGCCTGGCTTATTTCTCTCAGCATAATGTCCTTAAGGTACATCTGTGTTGTAGCATGTGTGAGAATTTCCTTCCTTTTCAAGACTGAATAATATTCCATTGTACGTATACCACATTTTGTCTGTCCATTCATTTGTTGTTGGACACTTGAGTTGCTCCTACCATTAGGTAGAATGACGTGAATAATGTTGTGAATAATGCTGCTGTGAACATGACTGTACAAATATCTCTTCGAGACCCTGCTTTCAGTTCTTTTGGATAGATACCCAGAAGGGGAGTTGCTGGATCATACGGTAGTTCTATGTTTAATTTTTTGAGGAGCTACCACACTGTTTTCCACAGCTGCGCCATTTTACATTCCCACCAATGGTACACAGAGTTCCAGTTTCTCCACATCCTTGCTCATATTTGCTATTTTCTGTTGTTTTGGTAGTACCCATCCTAACTGATGTGAGGTGGTTCTTTTGGTTTTGAGCCCAGCACTCAAATTCCTGGGCAGCCAGAGTGATGATGTCTTTGATCTTATGGGAAGTTGAGCTCCGATACTTTGAAACTGAGTTTAGGCCCCTCCTTCAAGTAGAGCACAAACACCGCAAGAATTCTAGACCTTGAACCTGGTAGACTTCAAAAATATTGGACATTCTGACGACAAGATCAGGATTCAGCAACACTGGCAGATGGCAAGACAGGGAGGCCATAAGACTGTAGACAATAAGACAGTGGGACCATGAATCTCCTAGACTACAAGGTTGTGAGAGCTTAAGGCCATGAGACCAGAAGACTGCAAGCTCATGACACTAGAGATACTCATATTTCAAGACTGCAAGTGGCCCCAGTGCGACAGCATATGTTTTTATGAGTCCAGCCCCATCCTTTGCCTCTGTTTACTCAGCAAAATTCTCAAGAGCGTTACTTGAATGAGAGAATCTTCTTTGCATTTGTGGCTCCTCCAGATTGAAATCTGAAGTGACAGTCCACAAGTTCATCAAAAGTTTGGTTGCTTTCTATTTGTTCAAGAGAAACTCTTGGTTGCTCTTCCTCCTGCCCTGCCCTCAACGTCAACAACTGGCCCCAGGTGTGCAAACATCCTCTACACCTCGCCCCTCCAGGAGGAGCTTATTCCTTTGGAATTTTTACTTTTAGATGTCTGCGTGTCCACATCTCTTTGATGGTTTTCAATAAAAGTATGATATTTTTCTTCGTATATCCGGTGATTTCTTTTTGATTAGCATAAAAGTCTTCCCGATCCTTCTCTGTTTGTTTTCGATTTGGTTTTGTTTGTTTAAAAGTAATGGAAATCCTTTCAAATTAGCTTGGGAAAGGAAAAGTGAATTTGTTGTAAGTACCCCCAGCTGTCTCCGACTTCAAGTGAAAAGGTAAAGCCGTGTCTCCTGAGGAACAAGAATCAGGAACCAGAAAATCGTCAAGAAGTAGGGAGGATGCTCGACCTTACTACTCCGTCTCTTGTTCTTGTTAGTGTTCTTACTAAATGTCTGATAGCTGTGCATTTTTGCTTCATTTTCCTTCTTCTCTCTGAAGGTTTCTCTGTTTCTTTTCACACAAAGAAAGATGGCCTCCCTTGCCGTGGAGTAAAAGCATTTCCCAGCTCTTGCCCTGAAATTGACCAACATTCCAATGCTCCATTCCAGATTCCCAGGATGGAGAATTCGGTTAGCACAGCCTCGGTGAGGGGTCTACTCCTGCAACAATTGGCTGTTGCCAGGAGGTCAGGATCTTCTAATATCAACTGGGCCATAATGAGTCACTAAACACTGCTGTGTTTAGATGGCTCTTCTCAAAGAAGAGGGATGTGACACGTGCCATCTAGATATTCCAAAAGGTGACGTAAAAATAGAGCCCTCTAACCCACTTAGCTTCAGTGATACATCCACTAAAAAGGGCCTTAGTGTAAAGTCCTATTTGGACATGATTGCAGGAAATAATGGCATATGCCTATGAAATGTCTGACATCAATTAGCATACATATTAAATGTTGGTCTTATTTTCTAAACCTAATTTAGAACTGTCTAACCATCCTCTTTTCAGAAACTAATTTGGGATTGTCTAACCAGTTATCTCCTCCAAAAGCAAAAAACACTTCTTACTAATTTTATTGAATAATCAGGAAGCAATTCTTATTTATTGCCTACTGGTTAGATAATTAGACACAAGTAGCTGTATCTCCTCCTGTGCATACTTGTTGAAGTTTATAATATTATTCACTGATTGATTTTTAATTAAGAAAAGTGTTGAAGATCTATATTAAATTATTATTATGAGTATCTTATTAAGGCCCCAGGGGCAAAGAACAAAGTATGCAGGGGTGGTTGAATGAATGGGAGTGAGTGAGTGATATTCCTTCGAAGTCTCAATTTAAATTTTAAGTTTGGGAGGATTCATTTAATAATTTATTAATAAAGAAGTTTGCCTGGATGTGGCTTTCATTCCTTAGCTCATTTGATGGCACTCTACATAGAGATGAGCTAGAAGGCCGTGTCTTCTCAGTGATATCAACAGAAATTACTTATCTGTTATCTCCTTTCAAAACACTTGGCAACATTGAGTCTATGGGGGTGGTAACTAGTGTAGTGGTACCCTAATAAGCTTCCATGAAGGAGGCAACAGGTTTATGCCTACTCACGTTAGGAGCAAAATAATGTGTCCATTCAGTCAAATCCTTCTGGAACTGAGAAGTTTCCTCTTGGAATCTGGAATGCCCCATAAATCAACACAAGGCCCTAAGTACTGAAGTCACTACAGAATTATGGGTAAAACATAGCATTTGAATATAATGAAACACAGGCCAAACGCATGTCCGTAAAATGAAGCCCCTGTAGTTCAGCAGTTACAAGCCCGGAGTGCTGTCTTCTCGATGACGGTTTTCAAGATGAAGAGCTGTATAACTCTACGTTGTACTTAATATACTGAAGATTTAGAATTGATCTATGGTCCTCCGAGGCCCTTGATTACTCACTTATGTCAGCATTGCTCATGAATTATGTGTCTATGTGTTCCTCATGAATATAAATCCCAATCTCTCTGGTGTAGTTATATGTAGTTAGATCATTTATGTGATGACATTTCCCATGTGCTGAAGGGAAAAGGGACACACTTTATAGTGTTTAAAAAACATGAATAGTTTTCTGGCACCAAGAAAATTATCAAGGGCCTAGAAAAACATACCGTGCCTTCCGACTGCTGCTAACGTACAATATGTCAACTGAGACCCTAACAATAATTTTATTCCAGATCATATTTGCCTTCCCTACTTCTCAGCTTCTGCATCATTTCTTGCTAAATTTAGGGGAAAAAGTGATAGTCTCAATTAAGATAGTTCACTGACAATCTTTATTTGGAACACCTTAGCTTATCGGTATAGATCATTTGGGCTTAAAATTAATTATTTAGTTTCTCTTTTCTATCTTTTAAACATAGTATTAGTAAGGATCTCTATCAGCCAGGGTTTGCCAGAGAAACAGAACCAGTAGGAGGAGATGATAGATAGATAGATAGATAGATAGATAGATAGATAGATGATAGATTGATAGATAGAAAGATAGATCATCGATAAATAGATGATGGATGATAGAGACTTATTTCAAGGAACTGGCTTACATGATTATGATGGCTGGTGAGTCTGAAATCTGCAGAGCAGGCCAGTAGGCTGGAAATTCTGGGGCTGATGTCTTGAGTCTTGAGGTAGAATTTCTTTTTCTGCAGAGAAACCTCAGTTTTGCTCTTAAGACCTTTCAACTGACTGGATGAGATCCACTCAGATTATCAAAGATAATGTCCCTTACTCAAAGTCAACTGATTGGAGATATTAACCACACCTACAAAATACCTTCATAGCAACACTTAGATTGCTATTTCATTGAATAACTGGGAAGAATAGCATAGCCAAGTTGACACATAAAACTAACCCCCACAGGATCTTTCGATTGTAAGATACAAGACAACTAATAAAATTGGCTTCATAATAATGGCCAGTGCATACTCAGGGTTAGTTATATGGTAAGGCACTGTTCTGACACTTTTATGTGTCATCTCACCCAAGGTCTTACAGCTAGTAATGGCAGAGGGATGACTTGAAATCAACTGGTCTGGCTCAACAGGTTGGACTTTGAACTGCTGTGCTATACTGACTCAAGTATTTCAAGAGAGAATTTATTTAATTATATATTTGGATAGTCAAGGGGTAGCTCTACCTTCAGGCATAGCTGGATCCAGGGCTCAAATTATGCAGTTAGTACTTCATCTCTTTCTCCATCTGCTTTGGCGTCATTCTCAGGAAGGTTATCTTTAAGTTACAGCTCCACGTTTATATTGTCTGAAGTCAATAATTCCAGAGGGAGGAGAGAAAAAAGAACTTCCCTTTCTCGATAGTTCAAACATAAGTCCTGGGATTGACCCTGAGATGCTTGCATTTGTCACGCACTCATCCCTCAACCAGTCCTCAAGTTCAGGAGGTTGGAATGTGCTGATGGACCAGGCCTGGGTCCTTGGTCTACCTCTGAGGTGGGCAGTGGTGCACTGACACCACCTGAATGACTTAGGATGAGTGTGAAAAAAGCTGTTCCTCCAGAAGAATCAGAGTGTCAAAATCAGAAGAGGAAATAGATGCTAAGCAGGCAAGAAAAAACATGTCCCCTATAATTTTGCCACTACAGATTAAAAATGTCTTACTTCTACAGGATAAACTTCAAATTTCTTAGCAAGGCTCAAAGATCCTTCTCAATCTGAGCCCAATTCTGTCTCCAGCCTTATCATCCTCTTCTTTTAGTTTGTCCTGTCAGTGTGACTTCCTTCCCCTCGCTCCCCCTTATGCTGTGCCTTCTTGCCCCCATGCCTTTGCACAAGCCGTTTCTCCTGCCCAGAATGCTTTTCCAAGACACATCATCTTTTTGCAAACGCTGACTCACATTCCACTTCTTCAGTGAAGCCCACACCATGCTCGCCTTCAGGGACTGATTCATTCCTCGTTAATTCATTCATGAGCTCATCTTCTTTCATGACACTTGGTCATGATCCAAGGGTAGGGTCTGGTTCATCTTTGTATCTCTAAAACACACAAGGTAGCCCCAGAGAAGAGGTAGGAGCCTGGGGTCCTGAATCAGGCAGACCTGGACTCCAGTCCAGTTCTACTGTGTGAACTTTGGTGAGTTGCTAAACTCTGTACTTCAATGTCCTCATCTCTACAATGGGGATAATATTCCTATCTTGTTAGATGGTTTTGAATATTCAATGAGTTAGTGAATGTAAGGTGAGCATCATTGTATTTATTATATCATAAGCACTTAATATTAGACAGCTAGTATTATAATAAATGTTCAGTATATACTTGAATGAACACCTGATTAAATTAACTATGTAATTGTCATGGTGCCACTTCCCTTGAATGGGTAGGAAACAGCTCCCATGGCATTGCCTTCTTTCAAAGTGAAAGCCCTGATTTTTAACACAAAGATTCGAAAAACTTGAGGGGCTGGCCCCGTGGCCAAGTGGTTAAGTTCACCCACTCCAGTGCAGGCAGCCCAGTGTTTCGTTGGTTCGAATCCTGGGCGCGGACATGGCACTGCTCATCAAACCACGCTGAGGCAGTGTCCCACATGCCACAACTAGAAGGACCCACAATGAAGAATATACAACTATGTACAGGGGGGCTTTGGGGAGAAAAAGGAAAAAAATAAAACCTTTAATTAAAAAAAACTTGAAATATTATAACAACACTATAATTCAAAGGCATTAACTCTTATCCCCATAAAACAACTTCTCTAACAGAAGATGATTGAACTGTAGGTGAGTTTGATATGAAATCTCACTGTACTTCACAATCCAGATTCTTTCCTTCGAAGTTTTCCTTTATTCATGGAGTCAGGATTCGTGGTACCTTTTGAGAATAGGGAAGGAAGCAAAGTTTAATATTTTCTCCCTCAAGCAATGTAATGATTAATGGAATGTTTAACTGCCTTCTCATATTATCAAGCCATTTTCCCAGTACCATCTTTTAAAAATGATTTCCCACTAAATGAGGCATGGTGCCCTACATCTGGAGACTTGGATTCAAATCTGAGCTGAAGTTATAAAAAGAAGCGGATTTAATCGTCTCTATTTAGCCCATATCAGCAAATTCATCACCGGGTCGACACTGTCTCAGGAGGAAGGCTGAGGAACTCCCGGTGAAGGTCGGAGGGGAATTTGTGAACTGAGCTGAGGAGAGTTAAAAAGAGAACATCACTTGTGCACAAGGAGACTAATGCAGAGATGTTCACTGCAGCTGCTTAGCCTGGCTAAAATAGTGACGCAACCTAGTTTTCCATCAACAGGGGACCTGATAATAAACAGCAGTGTATTCACGCAGTGGATTATGCTTCAGCAGATCTATGTGAGTTCTACGTTCATAACAAGGATAAATTTCAACAAATTATTGAGCAAAAAAAAGTTTACTATTTATCTATATTTTTAAAGAACAGGAAACCATACTATATGTTGCTTAAGGAGCATATAAGGAGATCGATGCACGTGCAGATGTGTAGACGTATCTCAAAATCTAAAAACACGTAGAGTAATTATCTCTGGGGAAGGAAGGAGAGGAAAGGGATGAGAAGAGATTTTTTTCTCTATTTTCATTTTACCATCCCGCCTCAAGCCCTTTTCTCTCTGCCTCCTATTTCTCTCTCTCTTTCCATCCAGTTTACGTTTTGCTGCTCAGTTCATTTCTCTAAAACACGGCTTTGATTAGGAAGTGATCCAGGCCTGGGGGCTGAAGTTTGCTCCCACTTTGAATACTGTCTTCCTTTTGGATGTGTTACTTTGGGGATTTTCTTACACCTTTCCAGACCCTGTCCTCACCTGTCAGATGGAATTATAGTAGTTCCTACATAATAGGTTAGTAAATGTGCCGTGGATAGTTTACAAAAGGATTTTTAGGTAGAGTGTCTAATTTTAATTTTTTAAAAACTTCTATTTATGACAAGAAACACGTGTTTTCCCTTTATGGTGGTGACTCAAAATTTCCCTCATAAATAAAATAGTAGTTATGTAAAATGACTCTGACTTTCTATGATGGTTAATTTTATGTGTCAACTTGACTGGGCCATGGGGTGCCCACGTATTTGGTCAGACATTATTCCGGGTGTGCCTGTGAGGATCTTTCAGGATGAGATTAACATTTGAATCGGCAGAGTGAGTTAAGCAGATGGCCCTCGGCAATGTGGATGGCCCTCGCCAGTCTGTTAAAGGCTTGAATAGAAAAAAAAAGCAGAATAAGAGAGAATCATCCGTCTCGGCCTGACTATCTTTGAGCTGGGACATCCGTCTTCTCCTGCCTTTGGACTCAAGCTTGCACTGGCATGGACACCGTCAGCTCTCCTGCTTCTCAAGCCTTTGGATTTGGACTGGAGCTGTACCATTGGCTCTCCTGGGCCTCCAGCTTGCTGACTGCAGATCTGGGGGCTTCTCAGCCTTCATAATTGTGTGAGCCAATTCCCTGTAACATAGATTATATACATTGTCCCTTACGATAGATAGGCAGATCTCTGATTGGATCTATTTCTCTGGAGAACCCAGACTTAAACTCTTCCATCCTGCAGCGTTATCATGAGAATAATTTCTAAAATATTATTGTCCTTATTGCAAATGAATGTTTACTGTTTAAAAAATTAGGAAATGTAGAAAAGCAGAAGAGGAAATAAAAATTACTTATATTTTCGCTTTCCCAAAATAATCAGAGGTGACATTTCAGAGGGCGCCCATCAAATTGTTTTTTCTCTCTCTTCTATATATCTATCTGTCGTGGGTTGAATAGTTTTCCCCCCAAATTCACATCCACTGGAACCTCAGTATGTAATCTCATTTGGACGTAGTCTTTGCGATGACTTAATTAGTTAAGATAAGGTCATTGATTAGGGTCAGCCCTCAGTTCAATGACCGATGTCCTTATGAGAGCAGGGGAAGGCACACGGAGAAAAGAATACTTGTGAAGATGGAGGCAGAGAGTGGACTGATGCATTGCAAACCAAGGAGCACCAAGGATTGCCAGCCACCACCAGAAGCAAGGACAGAGGCAAGGGACAGATTGTCCCTCAGAGCTTCCAGGAGGAACGAACCCTGTTGACACCTTGATTTTGTACTTCTGGCCTCCAGAACTGTGACAGGAAAAATTTCTGTTGTTTAAAGCCACGCAGTACTTTTTCCTGTGTGGACTCATGCAATCTAACTCTGGCAATTAAATTTGTTTTTTGTTCCAAAGTCCTCTCATATGCAATAATTACTTAATGAGCCCGGAAGTAGTTTGACATGCAAGGCTCCTGATTTAGTTATTTTAGGCTACCCATGACGTCATCAATTTTTTGATTTTGTTGTATCTTCTCCTCTGGCACAAATCATATCTCATACCATCCAATTAGCTCAAATTTAGAAGGTAGGCACAGAAGATAGAAATTACTCAACAACTTGGCACTTGTTTTGATTTGAGTCATACTTATATTTTAAAAGTAATGTTTATGGATCATAATTCAATGAGTCTTTCTGTATGTTATCAGAAATATTAGTAAGAGAGGCAAGAATATGTGTAGTAATAAGGATGAATTCATCACTAACTATTGAAAACTATTTTCAATGATTTTTATTTTTTTCCTC
Source organism: Equus asinus (assembly GCF_041296235.1). Lineage (NCBI taxonomy): Eukaryota > Metazoa > Chordata > Mammalia > Perissodactyla > Equidae > Equus > Equus asinus. The sequence goes on from NC_091804.1 coordinate 42,754,370, forward strand.
AAGTAACAGATGGCTTAATTCCTTCAACCAGGTGCTGAGAAAAGAAATATATTTGAATGATAGGGAGCATAAAATTAAGTTCACCCTTGTAACATCTACAATAAGAAAGTTTCACTAGCGCTTATATTTATTTTCACTCAATTATCACACAAAAGAAAATGAAACTTGATCAGCAGTGCCTAAGTCTGGACAAAATTCTTTGTATAATTTTTTAGTGGTTGTTCTACGAATTGCAATATATATATATATATAAATCTTAACAATCTACTTAGAAGCAATTTTTACCACTTGACAGGGAATGTAGAAATTTGGATAACCACATAGGTCCTCGTACCCTCCCCATTTTATGTTTTAGTTGCCTTGTATATAACATTTACATACATTGAAAACGCCACCAGACAATGTTATCATTTTTGCTCTCATCATTCGAACATATTTTAAGGAAACTTAAAGGAAAAGATAGTTTGTTATATTTGCCCAAATACTTACCATTTCTGTTTCTCTTTCTATAAAAATACACTTTAAATAGATGTTAGAAGATAGGAAGAGTTAATAGAGGTACTCGTCAGATGATCTAGAGCAAGTATTAAGACCTTTTATTACTCAGGATTTTTAGTTGCAAGCAACAGAAATCATCACTTATTTGTTTTAACAGAAAGGGATTTACTAGGATGTATGAGGTAGCTCGCAGATTTCCTGGGAGGGCCAAAGAAACAGGCTGGGAGATTATGCGGCCAGAAGCAAGGCCCCAAAGTAGTCCTTTGGAGACATAGGGACTCCATTGTTTGTACTATCATTGCCACTGGTGGTGACCCTGGGATGCTGCTGCTAAAACCGCTGTTTGCTGCCCCCTGGAGAATGGATGTAACTACTGCTCTTTAGCTCACTTGCCTTCCGTGTATTACTAGTACTTTCCTTATACTACTATTCTGATTCAAAATCAGGAGTGGATGTGCCTGAATCACAGAGCTTAGAACATGTGCCCTAGTATGTTTTAGCTGTAACAGAATCTAGGAATGTAAGTATTTATTTATTTATTTATTTTGAGGAAGATTAGCCCTGAGCTAACTACTGCCAATCCTTCTCTTTTTGCTGAGGAAGACTGGCCCTGAGCTAACATCCATGTCCATCTTCCTCTACTTTATATGTGGGATGCCTACCACAGCATGGCTTTTGCCAAGCGGTGCCATGTCCACACCCAGGATCTGAACTGGCGAACCCTGGGCCGCCAAGAAGTGGAACGTGTGAACTTAACTGCTGCACCACCGGGCTGGCCCTAGGAATGTAGGTATTTAGCTTTTCAGTTTCTATAATGAAAAGAAAGCTCTGGCTCATAAGGTAGGAATATTCCCTGAACAGAGAAATGGAGGTTAAAAAAAAAGGACAAATTCCATTAGATTCAAGCTTTGAATCAGACATTCTACTAGCTGCAATGTATGTGGTCTTGGTAGGATGAGTTACAAGTTTTTCTAACAAGTGTTGCCAATTTTCCTTTTTTTTAAGGATTGGCACCTGGGCTAACAACTGTTGCCAATCTTTTTTTTTTTTTTTCCTGCTTTATTTATTTGCAGGTCCTTCTACCTGTGGGATGTGGGACGCCGCCTCAACGTGGCCTGACAAGCAGTGCCATGTCCGCGCCCAGGATCCGAACCCTGGGCCGCCGCAGCGGAGCCCGCGAACTTAACCACTCGGCCACGGAGCCGGCCCCTACAAGTTTTTCTAAAGAACAGTGTTCTATAAGATGGTAAGTTTCACGCTGAGTCTGTTATGATTAACTGAGACAATGATTGTCAAACGTTTATTACAAAATCTTGCACAGAATGGGTAATTACATATAATCTAGTAGTATCATAGTTGTTATTGAATTAAAAGTCATATCAGCAGGGAATGAAGGGCTATTTTGCGGGGATAATGATTAATTTCATTTTAAATCCATTCAGCTTGAGGTATCTGAAAATACAGAGGTTGAAATGCATTGCAAAAAGATGGTGGCTATACTGGTCAGGGTTTCCAGAAAGTTCAAGACTAGAGATATTAAATTAATTCTCAACTTGGTGGTAGTGCATAAATATACGGGAGAAGCCTCTGCAGAATTAAAACATTCACAAGATTTTCTTTTTGCCTGAAATGACCAAATCAACAACCAAAGAGCCCCTTTACTTGCTGATTAAGATTTAGATCCAACATAAAAGCAGAATGAAGATGATACATATTTTATGCCCTGGCTTCTCCAGTAGTGATTAATATTTTTTCGTGCCCTGGGGATAAAGCAGAAACCATTGTTTTATAGGCATTTTCCCAAAAGGCGTAAAGCACCCAAAGCTGTAAAAGATTGGCTATGTACATTTATGGTTGGGCTCTTCGATGTTTTCTCAGAGATTACCACAATTTGTGTATATACATATAGATCACATTTTATATTATATATTAAAATATATTCATATTATAGTTATTACATTATGTATTTATGTTATGTTAATATAATAAATATAATAAAATTAAAATATATTTATATAGTTATTTATCAATATAAATACATATAAATTATTTAATTGATATAAATTATTCATAGTATAAATATGTAAACATTTGCCTGTGATTTATGGAACGTTATATATGGGCTTTCATTTGGAGAATAATGTAAAATTTTCTTTTCAAACCTATTTATGTATAAAATGGGATAATTTAAAAAGAAATATCAAGTAAGCGATGTTATAGATAGTTTAGAGATATGGCAAAGTTATAAAGGAGATAAGTTGTGAAATTTAATAATGCATGAATATAGCAAAAAGCTGCAAAGATAGTGTTTATATGACTGACAGTTAGGAAAACTGAGCTATATGGTAATATCCAAGCTCCTTTATTTTTAGCCCTTGGCTGTATCCCTAACTGCTTGTGGCAAAGCCACTCCCCACTTTCTCCCTTGGTAGCAGAACCCCATTTTTTCCCTCCACCATTGGCCATGCCCATTAGAGGAAGCTGAGTGAAGCTTGATTGATCCAAACCAGTTGTGATGTGGTGGTCTCACTCCTTCTGTTGGATGACTGGGTTAGGCAGAATCTTGTAACCCCCTTTTAACCAACAGACACAAGGGCTGGTCTCCTTGGGTGGTTCTTGTCAATTTAGAGAATTTCTCCCATGTTCCCCTGGATATAGTTACGAAAGGAAGAAATGCCTGAAACTGTGGCAGCCATCTTGAGACCAGAAGTGTAAGGCCTGAGGGCCAAAGCCAATATCCTGAGGATGGCAATACAGAAAGATGGTAAAAAGCTGAGTCTTTAAAGACAGTTTTGGAACCTTAAATTAAGTATTCATGAACTGCCCTACCTCCAGACATTTTGTTCAATAGAATAATACATTCCTTACTGTATATGTCCCTTATTTAGATAGATTTTTCTCTTCTTTGCAGCTGAATGCATCCCAAATAATTCATTAATATCCTCTCTGTTATTGCCTCATAATTTACCCTCCAGAAGATTTTCGACCTGTCATTCCTCTCGCTCTTCAGCATGTCTCTGAGCCTTTTCTCATGTGACTCCCTCTGCCTGGAATGCTATCCTTCTTCCTCCCATTGTGCGTGGCTAGGGTCTTTAAAAACTCAACTCAGAAGTCACCTTAGGAGCCTTGCATGATCCAGGTGAGGGTACCCCTACTTTGCGTACTCAGTATTTACCATCGCTTTACCATACTGGCTGTGATTTTTCTGTTTATGTGCCTGTTTTTCTCGCTAGGCTCTGCTCCTGGAGGATAGGAATGATGTTCTATTTAACTTGGTGTCCCAAGATTCCCATTATATCCGTGGGCAGAGCAGATTATTAGAAACATTTAGCCAAAATACTTCTTCCATGGAGCAGTAGTGTGTATTCACGAAGAGCTTGGTATTTGGAGCCTGTGTTCCAGTCCTGATTCTATTGTTTATGTGATGTTGAGGAAGGCACCATGAGTCTCAGCTCCCCCATCTGGAAAATGGATGCGACAACAGTGTTTACCTCTTGTCTATATGAATAACATAATGATGCACATAAATTGCCTAGTTCATGATAAAGTCTGTCATTGTTTGTACTTCTTTAGCTTTCCCCCATGTGTTTTGGTGTGTGCCCAGAGATGTGATAAACAATTCTGTACTTTTTAATCGATTTATCTCTGTGTCTAGCTTTTGGTAAAAGAATTAGAATCCCACAGCCCACTGATATTGTATTTTAAAACTTCAATCTCATGTTAGTACGTGCCTGTTATATTTGAGAAATATGCCTCAACTGGTGTCCAGGCCACAAATGCATATTTGTGTGTTTAAAATAAAGAACAAATGTTTGTGATGGTGGATGCATAATTTAACCTTTTCATCACTTGATACAAAGTCTAAATTAATCAAAGAGCACAGTATCAACATAAGGTAAAATGTCTGACTTTTACTGATGCTTCAATATCTTGACATTCTTTATTCATTCTTAAACCTTTAATTAATTTTAAGTGACTCCCTTTAATATATCTTCAAGAGTGTTTATTGAAGCATAGTTTAAAAAGGCGAAAAGGGGGCCAGCCTAGTGGTGCATTGGTTAAGTGCCCACGTTCCACTTTGGCGGCCTGGTGTTCGCCGGTTCAGATCCCGGGTGTGGACATGGCACCACTTGGCAAGCCATGCTGTGGCAGGCGCTCCACATATAAAGTAGAGGAAGATGGGCACAGATGTTAGCTCAGGGCCAGTCTTCCTTAGCAAAAAAGAGGAGGATTGGTAGCAGATGTTAGCTCAGGGCTAATCTTCCTCAAAAAAAGGAAAGAAAAAAATTAAAAGGGCAAAAAGAAGAAAGAACAAGAAAGAAGAAGAGAGAGAAAGATGGGATGGAGACAGGGAGGAAGAGAGGAAGGAAAGAGAAAAATTTAAATCATCAATAAGTGAAAGGATGTTTGAATAAATTGTAAGATATCTTTGTATGGAATATCATGTAAGTGTTTGAAAGAATGTTGTAGGTCTCTGTAGATTGACCAAAGGTATGTCCATGAGATATTAAATGACAAATACAAGTTGCAGAGTAGTATGTATAGGATGTACATATGTATTTGCTCTTATTGTATGAGCTAAAAATACACATATGTGTGGAAGGAGAGGCACCAAACCTTGTTATAACATTGGTTACCTAAAGGAGGAAGGAGACAGAAATGTTAAATGTTTTTGCATATATCTGTACTATTTCACTTGTCACAATGAGCGCATATGTTTTAAACGTTATTGAGATGTAATTTCTCAACCATTGACGTGTACGATTAAAAGTCTTAGTAAATTTACCAAGTTGGGCAACCATCACCATAATCCATTTCTGAGATATTTCATCATCCCAATAAAAAGCCTCACGCCTGATTACAATTTATCCCATTCCTACCCTCAGCCCCATGCAAACATGAATCTACCTTCTGTTGCTATAGATCGGCTTTTTCTGGGCATTTCATATAATGGAAACATACAACATGTGGTCTTTTGTGTCTGCCTTTTGTCACTTAGCATAATGTTTTTGAGGTTCATACATGTTGCAACACGTCTCAGTACCTCATTCCTTTATATGGCTAAAGAGTATTCCATTGTATGGAGATTGCTCATTTTGTTTATCCATTTACCAGTTCATGGACATTTGGGTAAGGCTGCCAGATTAAATACAGCATACTTATGTGAAAACTGATTCACTGTTTATCTAAAATTCGAATGTAACCAAACAGTTAGTGTTTTTATTTAGTAAATTTAGTAACTTTACATTTGGAGTTTCCACTTTTTGGCTATTATGAATAGTGCTGCTGTGAACATTTGCATCCAAGTGTTTGTGCGGATGTGCATGCATTTTTGTAATTTGGAAAAAAACTTTTAAAGTTAAATAAAACCTCCCTGTGAATGAATGCCAATAGCACCAGAAATTTCAAAGTCCGTAAAATAGCTTAAGATATTGTTACTGAATCTGTTGCAGAGGAAAAGCACATAAATATTGAGGTTTGCTATAATTATATGCCAACATTTCCTACTATGGCAACTCTCTGCTGCCTCGCGTGGTTTTATTGCTTGGTGGATTGCCTATGGTTATTTAAGAGGATCATAAAACTTAGACACCAGACCTCCTTGACATCTAAATAATCTAAGTCCAGCTTGTTAAAAGCTGAGATCAATAGCTTGGTGAATACTTGAACACAGATTTCTTGTTTTTAGTTTAGGAACGTTTTGGATTTCAGGAGAGAATGAGATTCGCTACCTTGCCGTCAGTATTGTTGAACAAAGCTCAATGCAGCTCAACCATCCCACCTCATCCTTTGTCCTTGGTTTCTGGGCCTGGAACATTCTTCCTCTGATGGTTGCATGACTCACCCTCTGATTTTATTCGGGTATCTGTCCAAACATCCCTCATCAGAGAGGCCTTCCATAACCACCCTAATTAAAAGAACTTCCCCCATTCCGGCCTACCCAGAACTTGGCCTCCACTCTGTCTTTATTCATAACTAGAGTTGATAGATTTAGCAAATCAAAATACAGGATGCCCACTTAGCTCCAAATGTCAGATAAAGAGCAAATAATTTTTTAGTCAAAGTATGTCACGTGTAGGATTTGGGACATATTTTGACTAAAAAATTATTTGTTCTTTATCTGACATTCAAATTTAACTGAGTGTCCCGAATTTTATCTGGCAAGCCTATTTATAACACTTAGTACAACCAGACATTATATCATATATTTACCTGCTTATTTATTTTACTGTTGGCTTGATCCTAAGAGAACATGGCGGTCTTAGTTTCATAGGATTGTCACGACAAATTGCTGCAAACTTGGTGGTTTGAAGCTACAGGAGTTTATTGTCTCACAGGCTGGAGGCCTGAAGTCTGAACTCAAGATGTGGGCGGGCCATGCTCTGTTCAAAGACTCTAGAGAATTGTTCCTGGCCTCTTCCAGCTTTTGGTTCCTCCTGGCATTCCATGGTTTGCGGCCACATCAGTCCACTCTCTGCCTCTGTCTTCACATGCCTTCTTCCCTGTATCTCTGAGGGCCTTTGTTCTTTTCTGTCTCTTACAAGGATACCCGTCACTGGATTTGGAGCCCACCCTAACCTAGGACCCTCTCATCTTGAGATCTTTAACTTAATCATATCTGCAAAGACCCTTTTTCCAAATTAGGTCATATTTATAGGTTTTATGTGAGTGTATCTTTGAGGAGGGGGCCACTATTCAACCCACTATAGTGGCGCATGGGAGTTTGACAAATATATGTTGAATGAATGAGTGGGAAAATCAGAGGAGGTGGGCATTCTGGGGTTCAATTCTGTTCAACAAACATCTATCTGGAACCCATTGTGTACTGAGGTTAGGAGAGAGCTGGGTATAGCTTTCTCTTTTAAGATTCTGGAGGGGCATTCAGGTAGAGATGTTCAAAGCTGAGAAATCGAGGTTAGAGCTATATGGCAGGGGCCCACAGCATATAGACGACAGCGGAGGCTTCCGAGCCTCTACATGAGGAAACTGCAGAAAGGTTTAGGAAAGGGGCCTGAGGATGGCACCCCAGTGAGCGGCAACCATGTAGGGCTAAAGAGCCAAAGAGAGATCCTAGGCAGAGATAAATCCACACCCTCCCATTCCTGTTTCAATGCCTCTGTATCTCAGGCAGAGATCATCTCAGCAGCTGAGGGCTTTAGCACAGAAACTGAGAGTTGGCTAGTCAGGAAGCTTTACCTTCTGGTTTGGAAAAATTATTTTGACGCCTGTTCAGGCCTGAGGAGCCCATAATCAAATTTTCATTCTTCCTCTTACAAACTGGAAACCAAATGGAATTTGCAGGAACCTAATTACCATGAGAAAACTGTGCTAAAATCACTGCTACGTTTTGCCAACATGGTCATAGAGCTAAGGGGAAATGCAGGGCAAAGAGTTATTAGAGAGACGCTTGCTTAGTTTTTGATGGACATTCCCCAAAGCACCATCCCTTCCAAATTAGTCACATGAAAGGACATAGTCACATTTCCAGGGCTGTCTTCCTCGCACTGTGACTTGGGCCATCACACAGGGCCCCATGCTCAGAAGGGCCTAGAATACAATGGAATGTTTAGTTTAATGCTCCAGTGTCACTGTCTTCAGATATTTAATAATTTTTAAGCAGATATGACCGCATATTTTCATTTTGCATTGGGACTCACAAGTTTTATGGTCAGTCCTGCTTATTTTGAAAATGTTGTTTGTTCAAAATTATTTTGGCATTTCTCTCAGGAAATTGCTTTCAGGGGAGAGAATGAGCTTTGTAGGAAAAGTAGAATTGTTAGTATAAATAATGTTGGTGTTAGGAGCTGGCCCTGTGGCTGAGTGGTTAAGTTCACGTGCTCCAGTTTGGCAGCCTAGGGTTTGCGGGTTCAGATCCTGGGTGTGGACCTACACACTGTTCATCAAGCCATGCTGTGGCAGCGTCCCACATAGAAGAACTAGAATGACCTATAACTAGGATATACAATTATGCACTGGGGCTTTGGGGAGGAAAAAGAAAAGAGGAAGATTGGCAACAGATGTTGGCTCAGGGCCAATTTTCCTCACCCCCACCCCCCCCAACAAAAGAAAAAAAAGAATGTAAATGTTAGAGCCAGTGGGATTTGACTCCAAATCCGAGTATTGCTGCTTACTAGATGCCTCTCTTCTTTTGGCTTAAGCTTCCTCATCCATACAATGTGACTAATATATCTACGTCAGGGGGTTGTGGCAAAGATCGAAAATGTGCATATAAACATGTAAAGCCCCTGGTTCTGTGCCTGACACAGTAAGGGTTCAATACGTGGGTGTTGCTCTCAGATTCACAATCTGTTGGGAGAAGCCGGCCAAATAAAACTTTTTAGTTTTTATTTGAGCATCCAGCCCTTATTCAGCAAGTGTTCAGTGCTCACCTGCTGGGCCTCGGTTGAATAAGCAGAGTAAATCACTGACCTCACAGAGCTTTCCTTACGGTGCTGGGGGAAGACAGCAAAATAAGGATGCAAATAAATAACCGAATTTCAGGCAGTAATAAATGAGAGGGAGGAAAATAAAATAGCTTAAAGGGCTACAGTGGGCCTGGGGCAGAGCTGGGGAGCTCCTCTGGACGTGGGGGTTAGGGAAGACCTCTTTAAGGAGGTGACTTTGGAGCAGAGACCTCATGGTGTGATGGAAAGATGGAAAGAGTGGATCATATGGAGAGAAGATTCTTCTAAACACAGGGAACCAGGGTGAAGATGTTAAAAGGGAAATGGGTTTGGAAATATGGGCATGTCTCATTCATAATCATAGCTGGAATATCTGCAGCAAAAAAAGGCTCATAGGTATAATGGGCTGATTCAATAAATGTCACTTGGGTCTCTTACAATGCACAAGGAACTGTGTTGAGGGGGGAGATACAAAAATGCATCCATAATCGTCACATTTGAAGGAGTTGGCAATATAATTAGGGAGACAAATGCATATAGGTAATTTCAGTGAGCGAATAAAGGTGTGATCTGGGAAGAGGGAAATAAAGTATTTACTAAGGTCAAGATTTCAAATATGAATGCTGTTTTCCTGGGGTGAAAAGGTCACTTAAATCCTTTCCTGGGATGAGGTTGATGAGAGAACTTCCTCAAGGAAGTTGGAGTAAACAAACTAGATAGAGAAAACCCTTTAAAGATGCCGTCCTCTCAGCACCATCATGCATAATTTAGCAGTGGGTGGAAGGAGACAAAAGATAAATGTATTCCAAAAATGTAAATGCAAATAGGTAGAGCCCAGGAATCAGTAGAAGTCACTCTGTTTCTTAAGATATAGATAAGATTGCCTCCAACATGCCGCATGACCATTCTGTGTTCTGGGGAAATTCTCCATGCTTGCTGCAATATTTCTGCAAATGAGGGGTCTTATGTGCCGTGTTCATATCTGCACTTGACTCCTTTTTCTGCTAAAGTTCCCAGCAATAATTTTTTTTCAGCATCTATATCAAAGAAATAGAAATAATAGAATGTAATTCCACTCCAATCAGTTTTTAGAAAGAAATTTCCAAAATCCTATTATTTCTCTCTCTCTCTCCTGCTGTGTATTTATGCATCTTTCTGTCTGTAATTCATCACTCATCATCTGTAATGGAATAGCTAGCACTGTTTTTGTGAAATTCAGAAAAGCATAAGAAATGTTAGTTTTAAAACCAGGGTATTTGGTTTACTGATTATTGTGTGTTACATGGTAAATTTTAAAATACAAATATGTGACCAAATCTGTACACTTATTCATGCATTGATTTATCTTGCATTTTTAAATATTTGGTGATCTTATGACTTTAGATTTTTTATTTATTAAAAAACTTTGCATCATCCCAATATTAAATTTTGTATTTTCTTCTTTTTGGTGAAACAAGGCTAATAAGCAAACAAAATGAAAATGCCATTGCTTATTGAACTGCAGATATAAATCTCAACTTCTATGAGATTCTGGAAGGGGAGCTCTATTTCAGAGATTATTTGCTCCAATAAACTTTCTCTGGAGATGCTGTATGTAAATTTCTCTTCAGCGCAGATTCAAAACCTTTACTGCTTCAAGAAATAAACAGGCTGTTCTTTTTTTGTTAAGTAAGATATGACCCTAGTAGTCAATAAGATTAACAAATGAGTTTACATTATCTTCTCAGAAAATTAACCAGAACGACTTTGCGTTACCCTAGAGAACCTTGCCATTTGTAGAATCTGGAATCACTTTCAAGTAGATACAATAAAACTGTCATCCCTTAGCCACACATTTTCTTTTATTTTAAAATAGCCATTGCCAAGCACTGTATTTATATTTATACATATGTTTACTGCTGAAGAAGTCTGGACACCTTCTCTGATAACCTTTTGTTTAGGAAGAATTAACTTATCACAACTCGATCCCTTGTCTTTCTCCGAAGCTTATCAGCATAGTAAGATCTACGTGTAGCAAAAAGTTCTTTGATGCTTCCTGTATGGACTTTATTATTGCATTGTGGAGTACACGTTTCTGAATAATATTTACTATAATTTGTGATAACAGGATTCAATTGTTAGACATAATGAGCTATTTAATAGCTATCTTCATTCACCTGAATTTCATGGAGAGCATGTTCATAAATGAGAAAACATTATTGTAAGATGCTAATTCCCCCAAGTCCATCCATAAATTGACATTTTAGTTGGAAACACACTGAACAGGGTTGTTCAGGGAACCTAAAATGTGTTGTAAAATTCATTTGGAAGAATAAAAAAAAGTCCAAAACTATTTGACAAAGAACAAAAAAAAAAGGAGGGGAGCATTTGCCGGATCTGATGTCAATAATTATTACAAAGTATAGTAATTAAAGGGTTGAACCTAAGCTTATTGGTTAAACTTACAAAACAGTTCTTGCATCTGATTTGTGCCTTAGGTGCTGTGGGAATAGGAAGAGATACATGAGGACTCGAGGACATGGATCTAGCAGGCAAGATTTATTTATTTATTTATTTATTTATTTTTGGTGAGGAAGAGTGTTGCTGAGCTAACATCTGTGCCAATTTTCCTCTACTTTGTATGTGGGATGCCAGCACAGCATGGCTTGATGAGTGGTGTGTAGGTCTGTGCCCAGGATCCAGACCCATGAACCCCGAGCCACCAAAGCAGAGTGCGTGAACTTAGCCACGATGCCAGCAAGCTGGCCCCGACAGGCCATATTTAGAGGCAGTGGAGATCGAGGCATCTGTTACCTTTTCCCTTGTCCACGGCTTTAGTTCCTGGATGCATGAGAGGAACCTGAGCTTACCAACACCTGGAGTGGTGTCGATACTAATTAGATTGCTGTGAGTTGGGAGGGGTTGGGAAAAGACCCTCTTTTTCCTCCCCTACTTATGATTCTCGATTTTGAACAAATAGGAATGTCCTTGGACAAATCCTTAGACTAGTGCTCCTTTTACCACTATCAATGGAAAATGGCGCTTCTTTGGCATCATAGATTTTTTTCCCCTAAGAGGGGGCCTCGCTCCCAGATGTACTCCAGGAGCTGAAGCTCCCAGCGGTGCTCTCCCTCTCTGAGAACAGGTCTAGCATTGGAATTTGGCTGACAATTCTGATGATCATGTGTTGAGCAGGGTGCAATCCAGCTTGTTCTTGCACAGTTTTATTGGCTCTGCAAGTTTTAAAACTCATAAAAGATGTTTTGTCAGTAAAAGAAGCCAGCCTATGGGGAACAGATAATTATGTAAGAAGACATCATTTCCCATGGTCTAATAACCGTAACCTGTTTTAACTATTACACATTATAATATCAATAAAGCCTTGGTTATTTATTATCTATTTTTCAAATCTTCTCCTTTCAGTAAAGATGTTAGAAAAGGTCAGAGCTGCTGTCAGATCCCAGTGATAAAGAGCAGAATGGTGCTTTGGAAAATGGCAGTTCTCGCAGCGTTAAGGGCTATAAACTTTTTAAATTGAATTGTAAAAGTTTATAACTAATAAAGAAACTCTTTTAGGTGATTTTAATGTTATTTGGTCGTTTGAAATTTTCCACAGATGGAAACAGATGGTCAGGTCATGAAATGGGTGAGTATTCAGCATCATAAAATGCAAACGCATCTTCTTCGTGTTAGATACAGGATTGTGGTCACGATAATGTTCTAGGTCATTATCTAGTATCTACACAGATCAGGTCCTTTAACATGGCAAGGCAAATAGAGAAGGGGCTGAGGCTTCTGCTTGCATAAAAGGGGCTGAGAACAGCCAACAGATCTCTTTTTGGTGAAATAAGAATGTGTATTTCCCATTTGTCCTTCAAATGACCTTGAGCAGTTCCTTTCTTGTGATGGGTAAGATACAGTTCACTTGAGCTAAGAATGAAAATTCATTATTAGCAGAGGGTAATTTTAATGAGGATTGACTTTTAGGAAGACAAAATTATTAGATTGCAAATTTCTTGAGGGCGGATTCTTCGTCTTTCGTTTCAGAGTCATTGATTCATTCATTCCACAAATAATTGGTGAAGACCTACTATGTGCCAGGCACTTCTCTAGACACTTAAGATATATCAATAAACAAAATAGGAAAAAAAATTCCTTTTACTTACGGAATTTACATTGAAGGAGGATAAGTCAGGTAAAGAAGAATAAATGAAATAGATAAGTAAATTAATATGTTATTGTAAGTATCGTACATTCAAAAGTGAAAAGTGTGATAGGAAAGAGAAAAGGAAAGCAGGTTCAAGGTGATCAAGAGCGCTGAGGTGCCGAGTGAGGTCCTCTGGCCTATGGTTAACAACATTGTACTGCATATTTGGAAGTTGCTAAGAGAGTAGATCTTAAAAGTTCTCACCACAAGAAAAAAAATTAGAACTCTGTGAGGTGATGAATGTTAACTAAACTTATTGTGGTAATCACTTTGCAATGTATACATATATCGAGTCATTATGTTGTACACCTGAAACAAATACAACATTATGTCAATTGTATCTCAATAAAGCTGGAAGAAAAAGGAACCTTCTGGAAGCTGGTTGAAAATACAATGTTAGCAGGCAAGGGCTGAAGCAGAAAGACTGGTTAGGAGATTACTGCAGCAATCCTGGCGAAATGAGGGCGCTGGACCAGAGCTGGGCAGCGGAGATGGTGAGAAGGGGTCAGACTCGGGATGTGTTTGATTGTGGAGCCAACAAGATTTCCTGCAGGTTACATGTGGACTGTGACAGAAAGGAGGAGTCAGGGATGGCTCCAAGATTTTTTGGCCCGACCAACTGAAAGATGAAGCACTGTTTCCTGAGATGGGGAAGGCTGCAGGAGGAAGTGGTTTCATTTCCGTTTTGGACAAGTTGAGTTTGAGATGTCTATTAGTCATCCAAGTGGAGATGCCAAGTAGGCAGCAGGACATTTGGCAGGGTCTAGAATTTGAGAGAGAGGTCTGGACCAGAAAGACGAATTGGGAAGTTATCAATATATATGATATTTAAATCTAAATATCATATGATGTTTGGTATTTAAAGCTAGGAAACTGAATGAGATCACTGAAGGCGTGAGTAGAGACAGGGAAAAGAAGAGGTCTCAGAAGTGGCTTTGTGATGAGCTCAGTAAAAGTTCACTCAATTGATGAGCAAAACGAATGAGTCATAACAGCAATTAGTGTACTCCTCCACAAAATGATAACTTGGATAAATAGCACAAAATATGTAATTCGTGAAAGCAGCAATATGGAGTTATTTATAATTTGAAATGTGGCTTCCTCTAGGTCCAGGATGGAAGTGGGGACGTGAGGAAGAAGAGGGCACAGTGAGAGGAGAAAGTAGCCACGTCTGTGCCATTTGTCTACTCATTCGTTTACTCATTCATTTCAACAGATAAATTTGAAATGCCTAATATGTGCCAGGCACTAACCTCGTATATTGGATGTTTAGCATCTTTTGCATCTTCTTTCTCATCACCTTAATTTCCCTTCAGGCATTAATTCTCTCCAGTTGTATGCAATCGTGGGGAGACAATAAACCTGGAAGCCAGTGCCACGTTGGTACTGCCGGGAGACCAGGCATGTGACCTAAATTTGTCCAACTGGATTCTTTATACTAGAGTTTTGGCTTTTCAGCAAGGAAAGAAGAAATGGTTAGTGCACGTGGTCCAGTAGAATACAATTCAAGTCATAAATGCAAGCTACACCTATCATTTAAAATTTTCCAAAAGCCACTATCAAAAATTAAAAGTTTTAATTATTTTTAATTTTATATTTTATTTAATCCAAAATATCATTTTAACATTTAATCATTATAAAAATTATTCATGAAGGCTTTTACATTCTTTTCCTTGTACTAAGTCTTTGAAATCTGGTGTGTGTCATATACTTACAGCACATCTCTTTTCAGACCAGCTACATTTCAATGCTCAGTTGCCACATGTGGCAGTGTTATTGTATTCAAGAGCCTAGGGTTAGAGTTCTTTCATTTCAGCAGCAGTTCCCTGATCAAACAGTACCTTCTACAGGGTCATTACTGCACTTCCTGCTTCCTGGCCCTTTGGAGCTTCCTCAGTTCCTGCCAAGTTCTATCCAAGGCGTCCAGCCTCCTGGCAGGAGTGAGTCGACAAGATTCCAATAGCTGCTAATATAGTTTCTTTTGCTTAGGTTACTAGAGTAACTTCCTGGTACTTGTGCTCAAAGAAACCTCACTGCCGCACTCCTTTCCCAATGGAAAAAAGAGGGGTGTGTGCTGGATCAAGAGCTTTTCACAGGTCTAATTTCAAGGGTGGAGTCAAGAAGTAGACTAGACTTCCAAAAAGAATAACGTGGGTCTGCATGTCTTTAGAGGAAAAACATTTCCAAAATTGAGCTTTGAGTGAAAAGACCAAGTGCACGAAATGTGTTTAGTGCGATCCTATTTGTATAGTTTTTTTTTTCAAAATCATACATGTATATATATTTGTGGGCACATTATACAATTTTTTTTAAAAGATTTTATTTTTTTCCTTTTTCTCCCCAAAGCCCCCAGGTACATAGTTGCATATTCTTAGTTGTGGGTTCTTCTAGTTGTGGCATGTGGGACGCCACCTCAGCGTGGCTTGACGAGCGGTACCATGTCTGCGCCCAGGATTCGAACCGACAAAACACTGGGCTGCCTGCATCAGAGAGCAAGAACTTAACCACTCGGCCATGGAGCCGGCCCCTGTGGGCACATTATACAATTTTTAAACGGAAAGAAACAAACTTGTTGAACAACGGTGACCTTGAGAGATGATGGATTGGCACTGGGCAAGGCATGTTATGGGCTGAATTGTGTCCCCCCAAATTTATAGTCCCTCCTAAATTTCATTTGTTACCCAGCAGCACAGAATGTGACCATGTTTGGAGAAGGGGTCTTTGAAGAGGCAGTTAAGTTAAAATAAGGTCATCGAAGTGGGCCCTAATCCAGTATCTGTTGTGTTCTTGTGAGAAGAGGAAATTTGAACACACACACACACACACAGAGCATATGATGTTCAGACACAGAGAAAAGAAAGCCGTCTACAAGCCAAGGAGAGAGGCCCTCAGAAGAAGCTAACCTTGACCTCAGACTTTAGTTTCTCCCGAACTAGGAGAAAATAAATTTCTATCGTTTGTCACCTTAAAAGTTTGTGATGCTTTGTTATGGTAAGCCCTAGCAAACTAACACAAAGGAGTAGTTGAAAAGAGAGGCAGACTTTTGCTTATTTTAAAGCTTTCTGTTCTAATATTTTTACGTGTGTACTTCTATTTAAAAATCAAGAAATGAAAATATTAAAAAAGAGGGCTCAGAGTCCACCCTTACCTTCATTTCTTCTTTTGCTCCCTTCTTTCTACACATTCCCTTCCTGGAAGTTTGCCACACACGGAGTGATCTGATAGGAATAAGAGAGACCCAGATGTCTCCAGAGGTAGGAAGATAGAATTTATGACCTAATTCTTCCTTATTCAATCTGAGTGTTGATCCACTTTCCTGCTTGTTTAATTGTAGGCAGGCTATGATGTTTATTAGAATGACTATAGAGTCATCTTTGTTTTATTTCACTCTCTTTTCTTTCGTCAAGTGCATTACTACATTTTTATAAAGTTACTGATCTGGAACTACGTAAGTTACAGTTCTTTGGTTGCAAGCAACAGAAAGCATACCTTGTAATCTTAAGCAGAAAAATAATCCATTGAATGGAAATAAGGGACCTAACAGGTTCCAAGGGAAAGCTGTGGAATCAGGTCTGGAAAAAGACAAGAGTCAGGAAAGTTGATGGGGCGAGGGGAGTCATTGCCAGAACTGATGGGCTGTTACTTTAGGATGCTACCAGAGGAGAGAATCAGCCTATGCTTGCTCTGTGTTGTTTCGGAATAATTTCCTTAAAGTTTCCATACTCAAAGCAAAAAGTGTCTAATAAGATTATGTAGGGTCATAGATCAACCCCTTTATCAGGGGAGGCAGGGCACTGATATTTCTACAGCGCTCTTCCCAGCAGGGGAAGGGCTCACTACAAAGCAGACTCAATGTGCTTTTGCCAGAAGAGGATCCTAGGTATTAAAAATAATCTGAGATTTCTCTTAGATGATAATTGATTTGTTCATTCCATAGTGTACATGTTATCTGACCAGTGACAGTGTTCTCTAGGAAGATCTTTCATATACTGTAATCTGCAAAGGGCAGAGTTGGATTTCTAGTTTTCTTAGGTGGTATCCAGGATGATGAGTGATTAACAGGTGCCTAGAGTTATAATGCAAAATAAATTTCTTTACATCTTGCCAGACAGCTTTCTTTTTCCTTGTTGTATGGATTCCTTCTCTAAATTTTGCTTCTGGCTGTAAATTTGGTCTCCTTTTCCAAGGCAGTGGTCACTGTGTTGGCTGGATCTTACTTCATTTCTCAGGTAATTGAAAAGCCTATCCAAGACGCTCATCAGGGGAAAAACATGTAGACTATTAAAGTCTCTTCCTTTCATCTATGTATTTACAGACCCCAGGAAGCTTTGTGCTAATATCTTTATGATGCAAGTTTTAGAAACAGATTCTTAAGGGTTAGAATTAAGTTATCCAAAAGTACACATGGCCCAAACACTTGATTTTATTAACTCCAATGGAGTATTACATTGATTTGGGCTACGGCTATGAAAGTACTATTTTATTTCCACCTAATTAAAATAGAAAATCAAAATATTGAAGTTTAGGGCTGGATTTGAATCATATTTCTCCAAAGCGACTTTGGTTAAGATTTTGTATGTAATAGAAAGAATGGGAGCTCTCGCAGTCCTGCAGATCTGTGTGTCTTCACTGTAAAATCAGTTATCATTCCAGGTGGGAAATATGTATGAAACGAGGACTGGTGTGTGCCAACCTTCTGACAGAGAACACATACTAAGTATTCAATAAATGCGAGTTCCTCTTTATCTGGGTCCTCTTTGTGAATGGCTGTGCCCTGTGGAAGAGAAAGAAGCAAGATCGTTGAGAGCATATGATTCAAACTGAGACCTGGATTCAAATGTGGAATCTGCTATATCCTGGCTATACCACTGAGGCAAGTTACTTAAATTCTCATAGCCTTAGTCTCTTCATCCATAAAACAGGGCTAAAAACACCCGTTTCTCACTGTTATCATTGGGATCAGATAAGATACTTGAAGTGTCTATTTCCTGTACATAGTGAGTACTCAGTAAATTGTAACTATTATGATTTGGCAACTAACGTATTTACATGACTCTGACTCATTTCTATTCATGAGAGCAAATACTCTATAACACATTTAAAGCAGTTTAATGATTACTTGTTTATTTAATCTGTCTCGATCTGTTTGGTTTGTATAAATACAGTAGTTGTGATCTGAAACTCAAGCAAATCATATAAGCCACAATTTCCTAAAATGTTGTTAGAGCACACCTTTGCTTTAAGATGTAATAAAATGAGTCATCAGAAAAGCATTTCGTGTTCAAACAGGATTGGGACAATCTTGAGTAACAAAAGTCAGATTATTATCTTTATTGCAGGACTTTTCAGAGCCTTTAACGTACAAGCATGTATTGTGACTTTCCAGAGGAAAATAATGTAGGCAGTGTTCTCTAACTTAGTTGACCAATAAACACGTTATCATGGGGGAGGGAGTGGTTAGGGCTATTCAGAAAATACTGTGAAGAAGTGATGGCGTGGCTATTTTACCATCCACTTGCCAAGTGGCACAAGAAGTGATCACGACCAGCAGTCCAACTTGCCCAGAGCAGCCAGTGTGAATTTAATCTTGTTGCTCTTGAAAGCTGGACTTTTTCTTCCCCAAATTGAGTTGCAGCCTATGAAGGAGAAATAAATTGCCTCCCCACTGTTCACACTTCTGTTCTGTCTGTAAATGTTAAGAAATGCCATAAAAAGAAATTTGAATTCCTGCAGCAATAAATATGCAAATACACAATTTCTCCAAATATGGCTAGGGCATCATTTCCCCCCTTTTACCACCTCAGAGTCCCTAAACAGGTTTGAATCTGTTGACAAAGCTTTTTAAAGCCATCTAGCTCACTTTCTCTTTCGTGTGCTAGCAATCTGTTAACCATCTTCCCAGGGCACTGGGATGGAGAGCTCTCTCTCTCTCTTTCTCTCTCTCATCACACTCTTTTCCATCCTCCCTCCTTCCTTCCCTGGCTCCCTCTTTCTCTCTCTTCTTTTCCCTATTTCTTATTCCTTGGCAGTCTTGCCACTAAAAGGGAAAATTGACACTATTTGATCATCTGCACACCAAGCACAGAACTTAGTCACCTTCTATGCCACTGGCTAAGTAATTACCTGAAATCTGTTATCCACAGTTTAATTCTTTGTTCCTGGCCTACCATTGATGTCAAAGGAGTTTTGCCTGCAGAAGAATGAGGTCCTATTCTTTATGTATGAAATGGTCTAGTTTGCTCCAGACTTGTGTACCCAAGAGAATCTCAGACAAACAAAAAAAAAAGTCTCATACGTCTATCAACGTTTAGAAGTGTGGTGATGTTTCCATCCAAAGCTGAAGTTGGAGATTGGACAGGAAAAAAAATCTTGTGGAATATAGTCAAACTGATTGCTCAAAGCTTGCACTTAAGGTCAAAGACGAGCGTTTTCTAAGGTCTGCATGATGCTACTTGGCAAGAGTTTCCTTAGCCTCTTGTACACTCATATTCAATGATAGTGTACACATTTTCAGCATCCTAAAGGTGATGGGTATTAAGGCAAGATATAGTCATATCTTCATACTCATGGGAATAATTTGAGCTTTGCAAAATTGAAGCATAGTGGGGTACACGGTAGACAAGGCAGATGATAGAAAAGCAGTCTGGACCATGCTATGAGCTCCTTTCTGCCACACGTGCACTCTCAGTGCTTAGGAGAACCCTTGGCACAGAGTATGTACTCAGTAGCTACTTGTTTAAGGAACAAATGGATATCTTCAAAGAGGCTGCTTCAGCCATGGACACTTGTCCCCTCTATCTTTGGAGTTCTTGGTCATGGCTAAGTTATGCCATGACTAAGTGGTATGGCGTAATAGTTAACACTGGCCTTGGAGTCAGAGAGCTTTGAGGGTTAAGTCCAGGGCCAGCCCTGTCCCATCTGTGTGGCTTTGATGAAGTTATTGTGTCCCTCTAAGCCTCATTCTCCTCATCCTAACGGTGGAGACAATGACAGCTACAAAAGATTTAATACAACGATTGGTTAAGATGATGTACGTAAATTCCCTTTGCGTAGTCCTTGGCATATAGTAAGTAGTCAATAAACGTTAATATTATGACTATAAACTTTGTATCAAATTGGATAAATCCTGGTAGAGTATATATAATAGGCTTCTATGCAATGTAAATTTTGCATAAACCTTTATAAATGTAGGCATTGGGTTCAAAATGCAGATGTGGCACTACCTTACATTGTAATAAATCACTGTCGCCCATCCCCACCCCCACCCAGCATTGTTAGAATATCAGGGCAATAGTTGATAGCAAATCTCACAGAATACCTTATAAATAATTATTTCAAAATGTTGCTCTGGATCAATAGTTCTCAACCAGGATCAATTTTGCCCACCTCCGCCAGGGTATATTCAGCAATATCTGGAGTCGTTTTTGGTTGTTAACACTGGGCAGGAGGGGAATGAGGTGTGCTACTGGCTTGAAGTGGGCAGAGGCCTGGGATATTGCTAAACACCCTATGATGCACAGGACAGCCTCACGACAAAGAGTGATCAATAGTGCCAAAATGGAGAAACCCGGCTCTGGATCTTTTGGTTTTAAAAACATGTAATTTTTTTGCATTCTATCAGAGTCAATACTTCTCGAAGATAAGTGATTTGTAAAATCATTTTCAGAGTTTGAAAAAGGGTTAGCTCAAGTGACTGTGCGAACTGAGTGACGCAATCATTTCAGGGACCCCGAGCCTGCTGCTCTTCCCGGACTGCCTGTGCTGGCGCGGGATCGGGGCAGAGAAGCGCAGGCTGATGAAAACGCCTCCAGCACATCTCCTGTTTTGGAGTGATTTTAAGGTGTAGTTTTCAAAAACTTGCATGTATTGACTAGTGAGAAAGATCCTAATTAACCCAGATTCCACTAAAAATAGTAAGAGCCCATTGCATTTATGCAGAATTTTTTCATTAGATGATAAAACAACCGTGTGAGGTAGGCGGAGAAAATAGATCCTGGAGAATAATAATAATAGCTATTGTTTGTTAAGCACAAGCACTGTGTTAAGCACTGCAGTAGGGCAAAATGAGAAGGAACTTAGGGTCTGGAGTTACATTCTCAACCCTATCACCTACTGGCTGAGTGAGTCTGGGCAATTTGGTTTTCTTCTCTGCGTCTTATGTTTTAATCTGTAAAATGAGAAGAGTGATAGTATCTACCTCATGGAATGCGATGAGAGTTCAAAAGGATAAAGCCTCCCAAACTCTCAGCACAGTGACTGATGCGTATGCTTCCAGGAAATGTGAGTTAATGGTCATTGGAATAATCTTCACAAAAACTGTGCGGAAGGGAGATATTTAAAGATGGGAACAATTAGAAGTGAGAAAACTGTCGGAAAGAGCAGCCTAAATTCCCACACATAGTGAGTAGCCAAATTGAGAATTCTGAAGCACGTGGCACACTAGTGCCAAGCAAAGTGTGTGGCATACGCGAGGACACCATCCATATCTGTGAGTGAAGACAGCTCTCCTTTGGTAACCCACATTTTAAGCTGATTTTGCCCTGTTTATTGCGCTTCCACTCTGGCTGACATCACAAGACTGGGGTCTCGGGTCTCCAGTGGTTGCATTAGATTATTCAAATAACACACATGGCACATATTGCATTTGGGAAACTGCCCATGGAGAAATGGCGAAAAGCGTGTCAATGTTTTCACCAAGAATTAACTCTCACAGAAGACCGGTTATCGTGAGAAACTCCTCTGTTCTGATCACACTGCTGGGGGTTATGATTGTACCTTTCTTTGAGTATTCACGAGAAGAGGCCTCGAGAAAGAGACAAATCTGTGGGCTGCCTAGCAAAATTGGGAAAAGCACATTGTACATGTGTGTGTTTGTGAGTGTATGTGTATCTGTGTGTGTGCCTGTGTGTATTATGTGGCGTGTATGTGTATCCACGTGTGTGTCTATATTTGTGGGCCTCATGGGTTTGTGTGAGTGTGAATGTGCCTGTGGATGTGTTGTGTGTATGTGTCCTCTGAGTGTGAGTGTGTGTATAAGGGTATCCTTTTGTGTATGTCCATGTGTGTGTGTGAGTGTGCCCGTGTGTGAGTGTATGTGTATACATGCCTGTGGGTGTGTGCTTCGGTCACAGACCTGAAGCAATCTTCATCATGTAATTACACTAACAAATGCAGTGGCGTTTGACGAGTGTGACACTGGAATCGCGGGAATGGCTTGGAGTTGAGCTGCTCCTAATTATATTTAATTGCGCAGCGCTGGATTTGACACGGAGTCAGGTTTGAAATGGGTGGTGTGATGGGTTGAATGCTTTTTCTCAGCTTGACACGACTGAGATGTAAACAGTAGCTGATGAGCGTGGCCTCGCTCAAGCCATGAAGACCTTCTGTTGGAAATTCCCCGAGTGCCTAAGGGTTAAAATCACAGTGCCCCTGGGCCGTGACGCGCTGGATTCAGGACCACGCAGACCTTTGCTTCCTTCAGTGCTTACACGTTTTTTACCGTTTGATTTCTTTCCAGTTTGCTTTTTGGCCCAATCATCTGATGATCTGTGAATCGAGGGAAATAAACACCAGAAATGACTCCAGTTATTAAATTCATCAGTGTTCTCCCCGTGGCAAGAATTCTACTGCGTCATCTGATGCAACTGGCCAGAGCCGAGCACAGTCTGGGCCCCTCACCAACAACCATTTTTTACAGTTTTTAACGCCAAAAACGTTTCTCGTGTTCACCCTGTTTCTAAAATATTTTAGATATTTCTGATATTGATTCCTTGGAAGCTTCATATTCTATAAACACGTAACTGTCTACACTTTGAACTAGTAATTCATTTTCTAAGAATCTATTCTACAATTTTTTTTTTGCCCGAGTATGGTAGGATTGACCATAAGGACATCCATTTCACCACTATTTGTAACTCATTTGTTCATTCCATACATATTTTTTGACTATTCTTTATGTTCAAGACTTTAGGGAATCAGCTGTAAACAAATATCTAAATTTGTTTTTCTTTCCCTCATAGGACTTACGTTCTTGTAGGGAAAGACAAACAATAAACAGAATAAATAATTTAAATAGACAATGTTAAATTGTGAGAAGGGACTAGGAAATTTGTGGGGCGTCTATGTGTGATTTTAATACAGTTGCAGGAAAGGCCTGACTCAGAATGGACCTTTGAGTAAAGATGAGAAGGAGGTGAGGGAGGGACTCACCTGTGCATCTCGGGGAGAGTGATCTGGGTAGAGGGAACAGCAGGTGCAGAGTCCCTGAGGGAGGATGGCGCCCAGCACGTACAAGGAGCAGAAGAGAAACCTGTGTGGCCGAAACAGGGTGAACTAGGGAAAAATGAGGAAGGAGGTGAGGCAGAGAAGTGACAAGTGTGAGAGCGGGAACAGAGAGCATAGGAACTGGTTGATTGTCAGATGACCTTGGCTTTCCCTGGGAATGGGATGAGAAAGAATGAGAGGGTTCTGAGCAGAGCGGTGATGTGATCTGACTTATGCTTTAATCAGATCGCTCTGGCTACAGAGCGGGGAGTAGGCTGGATGGAGGTGAGGGCCCAAACTGGCAGACCAGTGAGGAGGCCGCTGTAAACCTCCGGCACACACAGCAAGGCAGGTTGGACCAGATAGAAGAGGTGGCGGTGGAGAGAAATGTCAGAGCTGCAGATACCTGCAGGAAGAGACAACAGGGCTTATAAAGTACCTAAATGTCTATCAGGAGAGTAGTAGCTAAAAAAAATTACGGCATACTCATTCAATAAAAAAATGAGATAGAGCTATAAGAATAATTCTATGTTATATAGTTGCGTGAAAACATCAAGATGAAAAGCAATAGCATAGTAAAATTCCTTGGCTATAAAAATGCATATATATACACAAATATGTGATTTTCATTTTTAAAAAAATCTGAATACACCAAACTTTAACAGTAGTTTCCTCTGAGAAGGGTAATTGCAGTTGGTGTGTGAAAGGGAAGCTGCAGGTTTCACCTTGGTTGATTTTTTTTCCAAAGGGCATTCGCCTTTCATTGTTTTTTTAATAAAAGGAGAAGGGAAAATATGCAGAAGAGGAAAATATTCATCTACTAAAGCTTGTAAAGACATTTTTATAAGGACCCTAACGAACCTCACACCCCAGAAAGCAGAGATGTATTTTCAAAGGGTCACTGTTAAGGTTTGGTTCAAAATTTGGTTTACCTTGCCAATTATAAAATGTTTGGGGGAATGTAACCTTTTATTTCTATACTTGCTCCAAAATTTTCCCCTTCTCTGTGGCCACTGAGAACAAAGTTGGGTGTGGTTGATTGGCAATAGGCTAGTCCTTCAGGGAAGCAAGTCCTAACAACTCATCAGCTGTTCGCAGTCAGAATTGAGGTGGAAGATGAAATTCTTCCAGGAACTCGGCAATGCTCTCAAATTCGAAACTGCTCTTTGGGTGTATGTCTGAGGCCGTGTGAAATGAAACTGCAGTTTTTCAGATGTATTTAAGGCTTCCAGTTTACACATTCCATCTTCCAGGGATTTGAGGGGATCCCAATGACAGCACTGTCAACGGATTAATGAAATGTGACTAAGAATCGATGGCTGTGTCAAAGGCCTAATCTCACCTAATCGGATCAAATCTCCTATAAAATCTTGCCCATCTCAAGAAAATAGGCATTTGATAATAAAGAGAGCTTTATAATTTCAGGGAAATCTGTGATGTACAACTGCAAATCTGGGCTTAATATGTGACTTTTTCTAAAGGTGAAATTGACAAAAATAGCTACAATCCTACTATACGTAGTCCTTAAATAGTCAAAGATGATCCAGATAATGGAAGTTGTCATATTTTTCAGGAGTAGCACCAGTTACTGTTTAATTATTTGCTAACTTGGAGGCCACTGTGACTGAATCATTTTTTAAAATATATGAAGTCAGGCATTCTAGAGACTGTCACAAAATGCCACCAGTCTAAATTTCCTTTTGCTTAAGGGCACTAGTGACAAGTCGTGATGCAACATATGGATTTCTTTGAGTTTGGAAGTCTGCCACCAGCAAGGATAGGGCCGCTGTGGATTTGCTGCATCAGATTGGAAAAAATTGAATTATAAAGAATATTGTTCTCAAGTGGCACCTTCCATTGAAATGGTGACTGCTCAAAACTCGTCATGGTGTTCTGTCCTTCCTTCTTCTTCTTTTTTTTGGTACTTGCAGATTTTACAGATTGGAACATCAAAGAGCATGAGTTAACTCCACGAAGACATTAACTACGTTGGTGTTCCCCAAAGGGAGCGGTACCAGGAAAGGGTCCAAATCAGTGGTTCCCAACCTAGTACAATTTTTCCCAGGGAACATGTGGCAACGTATGGAGATGATTTTTCTCGTCACAACTTGGGGAGGGTGCATTACTGGAATACAACAGTTAGAGACCATGGATGCTGCTGAACATCCTACAATGCACAGGACGGCCCCACCACAACAAAGAGGTATCCTTCCCCAAGTGTCAGTGGTACTGAGGTTGAGAAACCCTAACTTAGAGTGAACTTGGGTAGCTTTTTAATCCTTTGATCCTTAATTTATCATATATACCTGAAATGCCAATAGGAATAGCTATTCACATAGCTAACTTAAGATCAAATAAGATCTCTGCATTAGATACACTAAGTGTAAGATGCTAGTTGCACATCAAATAAGCAATTGAATATATGGATGTATCTGGAGTGACTTGGGCAGGAGATCCGTATTTGAGAGTCATACCATATAGATAATATTTAGAGATAGAGACGAGAGGTTTCTGGCTAGAAAGCTGAAGAAGAGGGTTGATGATGAATTCTTGGTACACTGCCACGTTTGGAGGTCAGGTAGTGGAAGAAACTGAGGAAGAAGCACAAGTAGCAAGAAAACACACGTGAAGACTGGGGAGTGTCTTGGGAAGGATGGAGTGGGCCCACTGGCCAACTGCTGCTGGAGGACAGGGACGAGTCCAGTGGCTTTAGCAACGCGGAAATCATCAGTGAACACGACAAAGCAGTTGCTGTGGAGTCTTAGGGCAGGAACCCAGATTTGAAGAGAAAATGAGAGGTGAGGAAAATTTGCTTAGAAATGAACACTCTTCTTTTATCATCCATCAGTGTCCTAGACTTATGAATCTGAGACACTAATAGTCAAATAAATAAGGACAAACAAACTCAAGAATATGATTTTATTAATTAATTTTTAAAATTTTGTTCAGCTGATTTTAGACATCCAACAAACACACTAGTAAACATCTTCCATGTGTTCATTTATTTTGTAATTTTTTTCAACAAATATATACAGGACATTTATTACACAGCTTTCATGGTAGGTACTTAGGGTTACAGAAGTGAAAAAGACACATAATTTCTCTCCCCTCATGGAACTTACATTCTATTGCACAAAACGAAAAAAGAAATAAACAAACAATAATTTTGTAAGTTGTGTAAGCATCTTGGAGGAAACAAACGAGGTGCGTGGATAGTCAACAGTGGGTGGGTCAGTTTTTGATGGGTTGGTTACAGATGGGCTGTCTGAAGAGATGCTATTTAAACTGAGACTTGAATGATGCAAAGATCCACCACGCTGGTTGCTGAAGCGTAGCAATGAAAAAAGTATAGCTCAGCAGTGCAAAGTGTATGGGAAACCCCTGAGTGGGTAAGAGCCACCATATTTATGAAGCAGAGCACAG
Source organism: Equus asinus (assembly GCF_041296235.1). Taxonomy (NCBI): domain Eukaryota; kingdom Metazoa; phylum Chordata; class Mammalia; order Perissodactyla; family Equidae; genus Equus; species Equus asinus. The sequence goes on from NC_091804.1 coordinate 42,781,145, forward strand.
GCGGAACGTATTTGAGCTGGAGAAGCGGGCAGGGGCCAGATTATGTGAGGACTTGCAGACTCATTTTGAAGATATTTCCAAAGTTGCCTTAACAGCTATGTCTTCAAAATTTTTTTTTTAATAACGTAGGAATGAGAAAGAAGTATTTCCTAGTGCAGCATTTCTAAACAGCATTTTGGCAATTTGTATAAAAATAATCTTAAGCTCATGAACACTTTAGACCAATGATTCTATTTCTAGGAATTTATGCTAAGGAAATAATTTTTCACAAGCACAAATTTGTATGTATTAGAATATTTGCTTATATTTCTAGAACCCCTTAAGTTCTATACTCAAAAGGAGATTTATGACATGGAAATTATACCTCATTAGAGCTGATTTTTTTAGAGAAAATAATGCCTCTTACAACAAAATATTGAAAACAACGTAATGGTCATCAATATGAAATTGGTTAATACATTCTGGTCCATCCATATACTCAAACTATACAACCAAACAGCTCCTGATACAGTTCTTTCATTGATGTGAAAAATGTATATGATATTTAGTATTAAATAAAAAGAAGTAAAAAACAGTAACTATTTTATTTTTACAAAAATTAGAAAGATAAATATATCCTATAGATATACAGATAAAACAGAATATTAATAGTCACTTTTTCTGAGTGTTGGGATTTGGGGTAATTTTTACTGATTTCTTTATACTTTCCGTTGTTATCTGATTTTATTACGAGCAAGAAGTATTTTGTGATTAGAAAAACACTAAAGTTATTACCGTGTTTAAACAAAACAAACATTACCAGCAACAGAAAAAGAGCTTTTCATGAGCTAAGTGCTGGAGCTTAAGGACATCTTTGGGGACAACTGAATACAGCCCCACGTCGTTTCAGAAGTAATGAACGTTAGAATTAACATGAGCTGCGATGACCAACTGTTTTGGAAAACAGGCCAGATGGCGTTTGTCTTTCCTCTCTGGTGTGCTTTAAGAGGGTATTGTTGGATTTCTTAGAGGCTGCTCAGTAGCAACAATTTCTAAACATCTTTGCAGCTAGGTCATTCCAATTATCTTCTAGCAAAGATGCAAGATATTCTAAGAATTTCTCACTATCCTGCAATTGTCTTTACGGTACAGAATAGATTTGTCCAAAGGAGTTCATGTTTATAGCCTTTATTTTCTCTTGAGTAGGAAGCTTTCAATTTTGCAACCACATCCTTCCGCATTTGAGGAGCTGATCATGCAGGGGACAGAGCATGATTAACCTGCAATTTGCACAGGCGAATCTTGCGATTGCATATGTCCACAGGCAATTTAGCTACATGCTCAATGGCACGACTAGGATAGATTAGTAAAGAAAATTGCATTGCAAGGCAAATAGCACTTCTAAAGTTTCTTAAGAAACCAGTGTACTGAAGGTACATCACATATGCACGCTTTCAATTGGCCAGACTTGAATAATCATTTTTATTTTTATGACAAAAAAGAAAGAGTTACGTTCCATTTTTATTGTAAATTTAAAAACAAAACCCACATCAATGTAAATTAGCAGTCCTTTGCTCAGTGCTTTATCTTCCCTGTGTGGATTATTCTTATTGTGGATTTTCCATGCTATAGGTTTTCTGAATATTGGAGTCTTAGAGATGCTGACTAGCTAAAATTAGACATGGTTTTTGATTGGCAACAATTCAACGAGTATGTTTTGAACGTCTGTTAAAGTGGTCTTCACTCATTTGAGTTCAGTGCGTGCTTTCCAAATCCTGGAATATGGTGCGGCATTTGTGGAAGGACAAGAGCTAAATTCCAGTGCATCTTTCAGGTAGTTTCAGAAAGTTTTCTTAAATGTGCAGGTATCACAATATAATGGATTCACGTCTTGGTTGGGGATCCTGTTCTGAAGCCTGCGCCTAAGGTGAAAATCACGTTTTGCAAGGCCCGGGGTCTCATCTCTAGGATCCTACAAATCCACCTGTGCGCAGGTGCGGGGCTTCCTCCGCGGGACCCCTGAAGTCCCTGAGACCTCTCGTTGGTTCTACTTTAACATCTCCTTCCTCCAAACTAAAGAAGCATTTTCGACTCTGAGGGGAGGAGAAACAGTGCTTTAATTCAACATTTCTTTCTCCAGGTCTGTGGCTGAGACAGTCTTTTCTGTTCCCATAAGGACTTCATTTTTGAAATTCCAAAACCAGGAAGAGATCTTCGTTTTCTCTGCTGTATGCTACCACATCCTTTCCCTGAGCAGTGACAGCAAACCAGCCTGGTTCGTGTCCTCACAGTGGGGTATGTACGTCCTAATAGGGGCTCAGGAGAGCCAGGCAGATGCGGCAGGAAAATTGTACAGCTTTTATGTATACTCATGTTTATGCAAAATAGGGAGGACATTGATCTTTACAGATAATTATTATATAAATCAACTTTGGCATCTTCCCCCAGCTCTTACGCTTGGCGGTCATTCCTCAGGCACTCTGGAGGAATGGAGAGAGGGTGGAATCGATCGATGCAGAGCGTCCACAGCAGCACGTGGCCTCCTTGAATCACGGCTGGTGGAATGCAGCGCCTTGGCGATTCCATGTGCACCATGAAGAGGATTTACAGAAAACGCTACCTAGTTTGAATTAAACTTACGCTCACAAAATTTCAAAAGTCTTCATAAAATTCCTGAAAAGAGAATGAAGATTGAAAACAGAAATTATAATGTAAGCTCAAGCACACAGTAAGAAAATGCCAGCGAAAGCTCTTCCTACTTCTAGGATCACCTCTTCCTCAGGCGTGTTTTATGATTAAAAGAAATTTCTACCTGGCATTAAGTTTTTTGGGTGTGGGGGAAGCTTAAACTGTCCATTCAAGGTAATGGTGATGTTTTAAGAATGAGAAACAACATGCTTTTCAAAAGAAACTTGTGGCAAGAGCTTTTTAAAAATGGGTCTTTGGGAGGATGGTTGGGACTTTAAAAATAAATAAAAATAAAAACAAGGAAATAGAATTTCTATCTTTGTGAAAAATATTTCTGAGGAAGACTTTTATTGGGTTTATGAACCCATTTGCTTAAAAATAAAAAGGCATCTGCTGTTTAATTTACAAGAATAATCAATTGACATCAGGGAAGCTGGAAATCTACCAGTTTTTATTTTTTTACAAAATTGGCAGTTATGCCTGAAAAGGAATATCAAGATTTAGGATAGGTGGCCACTGGTGTCTTTCTTCCATTTGGATGCAAATATCTTTCTGAGCCATCTTTGTAACCCTTGACTGCCGTGAAAAGCCAACATTTACTTGGAACCAGACCTTTAAGTCGCTGTTCAACATGCATTTTAAAAGTAATAAAGCATATTCAATCATGTTGTTCCCCAGAAAATACTACTAATAATTTTTAGTTGGAACGAGAAAGGTGTTTTATCATGAATATATGAAATTAAATTTACAACTATTAAGGGATTGTTACTTCAGTCTTTATTGAATCATTTAAAAAGTTCTATTTTTAATTCAGGTCATATAACATACATATGTAATATAGTATAGTGTCACACGTCTATAATGTATAATAAACGATTATATATGTATTAAAACATGTGCTCAAAATGCTTTAACTGAAAGGAGTTTGTGGATTTTTTTAATGGGAGTTGGGGGTGACCAGTGATATAATAACTCAATTTGAATAAGAGTCAAGGTATAAAGCGAACAATTCTTATAGGGTAGAGAAGACATGGATTAATATTGCTGAGATATTCTCTAGCCTCTCACACACAGATCTGCCCTTGAAGGATTTGCAATACTCAGTGCTCCACTGGCTTGCTCATTCCATAGCCTGGGCCAACAGAGGGGTGCAAACTGCCAGGCCTTGCTCTTCTCCGGTTTGCCCACGTCCATCACTGCCTTTGCTTAGACAGGTCCCACATTTGGACTGTCTATCTCATTCCTCTCTGCCTTGCCATATTTCTCAAGGCCCTTCCTTGATCCAATCTCACCTACAAAGACCTCCTTGGCCTCCTCTGGAATTCCAGAGCAGGCATTCATGGACTGGGGCAGGTCTGGATGCCTCACGGTGATCTGGTGGCTCTTTAAAAATATAGTTTGCTAAGAAAACACTAATTTGAAAAGATATATATACCCCTATGGTCATTGCAGTGTTGTTCACAGTAGCCAAGACTTGGAAACAACCTAAGTGTCCATCGACAGATGAAGGGACAAAGAAGATGTGGTGTATGTATATAAAATGGAATACTATTCAGCCATAAAAAAGATGAAATCTTGCCATTTACAACAACATGGATAGACCTTGAGGGCATTATGCTAAGTGAAATGTTAAATGGAGAAAGAAAAATACTGTATGATTTTATGCATATGTGGAAAACAAACAAACAAACAAACACATAGATACAGAGAATCTGCTTGTTATGAGAGAGAAAGAGGTGTGGGAGGAGGGCAGAAGAAGTAAAGGGACACATACGGTGACAGAAGGCAACTAGACTTTTGGTGGAGAACATGATGTAGTCTATGTAGAAGATGAAATATAATGATGTACGCCTGAAATTTATACGTTATAAATCAATGTTGTATCAATTTTTAAAAAAAGGGAGAGGAAAAAAAATTATTTCCTGGGCTTTCTCCCAGAAAGTCTGATTCAGTGAGGTTAGGGAAGGAGCAATGTGGGCATTCCCTGAGAATCTATATTTCTAGAAGCTCTTCAGCTCATTCCAATGATCAGTCATGGTCAGAAATCAACATCTGAAGGATCTTGTTTATTGGATATTTACCACATGCCCCTTCACGGTATCCATTGTCTTTTTAGAAATTATCTCATCTTCCTAATTAGCTGGTAAATAACTCAGAGTCAGGGATAAGTACTGTTGTTTAACCATAGTAGGTTATCAAGAAATTATTTATTTTTTATAAAATAAGATTCGATAGGTGGATGGGTCTGAATGCACTGAACTCTTTCTAGGATGACTCTGCGAGACAGTGTAAAATACTAGTGGAATTGATGGAGTCCTAAGGAAAAAGTAGTTAACAACAGAAATGGAACCATTTGCATGCCAATAGGTAGGTTTTCATATTCGTTCCTGATTTTCTACTTAAAAAGAACAGGATGTTTTGAAATGCTTCCATGTGTTTGTCCCAATCAAAGTAAATGATCTTTGAAAAGTTTAAACTATTTGAACAAATTTCTCTCAAGTTCTCTCTAACCAGATAACATTCAAAGGGTTTTATTTTTAATGAGCAGAGCTGTGAATCAGAAAACAAATACGCAGAAACCGATTAACAGGCCAGTAAATTAGAATAAAAAGAAAGAAATGTTCCACTACTGAAAGAGAGCTCTAATTTACATGCAAATGTGTGGAGGAAAAAATGTATGCTAGAATTAATGGATAGCAGATCTAGATAAGAGACAAGACGTCCAAATTGATGGCCTCTCAAACCCACTGCTGAGTAGAACTGCAAAGAAATGGGCCAGTGTCCTTAAGGATGAACTATCTTAATAATACTTTTGCCACATGAGAGAAATTATTAATTCATCTAATTAACACTACTATGTAAATTATTCATTAGTGTAACTATCAGAATAGAATTAGAATTTCTAGGTTCATAAATTGTCCATGTTTCTGTCTTCTATAGTGTGAGAGATGCTATATTTTGGAAGAATAGCAACTACTTCAATGAAATAGAATTACAGATGGCATAGAAAATAAGGGCATTGAGCGTTATTATAAATTTGCTCTTAGCAAACAACAACTATGTTTAGCTATTTTGATATTAATAGAGGGCTAGGCCTATTGATTATTTGTGATTTTAAAAAGTTCCCCTAGTGGAGTGGTAATGAGTTGGTGGTTTTAGTATTTGTTAATTAGGGATTTTTTTGTCTCATAAATGGGACTCTGCCATCTTTCTTTTCCCCCAAAGCTCAAGATTCAGCATTCATTATGCAACTGAACAATGTCACAAGAATGGAATCAAAAGATTTCTTGTCTTTGTTCTTCCTCAGTTGAGCATCACCCCTTCCTCTCTGTCCAGCAACAGCTTTACATTTTGCCGTCAGTTTAGTAAGAAGCATCGGGCAGGCAGTATTTAAGAAAGCCTGCCACAGCTAAAGAATCAGGACCTGACCAGGAATAATTTTCACTGAAAATCTCCTGAAAGCAGGTTCACTTCTCGTGGCATGGAACATGGTAGCCCCAAACCATTCTCCAAACTGATTATCTCAAACTAACAAATCAATTTGTTTTCCTGGAAAAACCAAACTCTTGTTCAGGCAAAGGGAGCTTAAGAATTTTATATATACACACACACATGCATTATATATGCAATAAACGTATGCCTATATGTATGTTACATATCGTTTCATATGCATTAAGTTCTTTGTCTAATATTTTCCACCCATGCTATTCTCCTACTCAAAAACCCTTCATGGCGTCTTATCCCTTTGGGAATCCAATCCAAAGTCCCCATTATGGCTGTAAGGCCAGAAAAGAGGTTTTCCTCCCTATCTCTCAAGTCTGTGTTTTACTCCAGCTTTTATCTGCCCTACTTCAGCCACAGTGGTTTTTTTTTGTTTTCCTTGAACTCAACAAGATTGTTCCTGTGTTAGGATTTACACTATTTGGTTCCTCTGCCTGAAATGCTCTCCCTCCTGTTCTGTCCATGGCTGGCTTCTTTTTTCCTGTTTAAAGATTGGCACCTGAGCTAACGTTGGTTGCTGATCTTTTTTTCTTCTTCTTCCCAAAGCCCCCTGGTACATAGTTGTATATTCTAGTTACACGTCCTTCCGGTTGTGCTATGTGGGACCTCTCTCCCGCTCAGCATGGCCTGATGAGCGGTGCCATGTCCTCGCCCAGGATCCGAACTGGTGAAACCCTGGGCCGCCGAAGCAGAGCGTGCGAACTTAACCACTCAGCCATGAGGCAGGCCCCTCCTTTTTCCCTTTTAAATCCAGCTCCCACATGAAACATCACCTCCTCAGAGAAATCTTCACTGGCCTCTCTAAAGGAGCTGCCCTGGAGCTCTCCATCTCTTCGGGTCTCAAACCTGAGTACACGTCACCATCACCTGGAGGGCTTGTGAGAGACCCTGGGCCCCAAGTCCAGGGTTTCTGAATCAGTAGATCTGGGATGATGTTGAGAATTAGCGTTTCTTAGAAGTTCCCAGGTGATGTCAATGCTGCTGATCCAGAGGTCACTCTTTGAGAACCACAGCTCTACCACATTATCCCATTTTAATTCTTTGCATGACACTTCTCTCTGATATTTTTTTCTTGTTCATTTGTCTATTGTTTGTCATCCCCATTAGAATGTAGGCTCTCCAAGAGCAGGAAACCAATTTCTTTTGTTCATTATGATATCCCCAGTGCCTAGAATCATGCCTACAACATAATGGGCACTCTAAATGTTTGTTGATTCATTTATTCAACAAACCATCTTGCATACCATTCTATATGCCAGGTGCTAGGTGAGGAACCGGGGGGACCAAGATTAATAAATACAGTGCTTTCTCTGAAGGGCTCATAAACTGTTGAGGAATGCCACCTCCCAAAATACACGCAGTCTCCAACGTAAGGTGATAATCGCCATAACAAACCTGTTGTCACTTGACAACACAGAAGATTCTGGTTAAAGAATGGTTTTCCAGCAGTTGGATGGAAATGAGTGCATTTATGGAAGCACCTTTTGGGTTGGTAGTTTCGTAACCTTTCAACATTGTGTGTGCCTGTGGACGGAAATGTGGTCTCGGTAACTGGGAAATGCTACAGAGTTACTTGATTGGCAGTCTCTCGATAGAGCTCATTAAGAACATGCTGTTTTAAAATGAGTTTGGATCGAATGATAGGTGAAATTTTTTCCTCATTTGCATTTTCGAAGCCTAGCAGAAATAGACTCTTGAGTGTTTTTCATCGTTAGCAATGGATCTTTCTGAGTTGACTTTTTTTAAAAACTCTGAAGCGAAATGGAAAAAAAAAAAGAATTTAGAGTCTTAACATGTGGCCAAGGAAAACAGCTTTTCAGATACAATAAAGTTAGAATATCTAGCTGGTGAAGTTTCATCAATTTCAAGGGAGAAATATAAATGCTGAGCCAAATCCCTCTTGCCCTTTTTCTTAAAGGTCAGCTTACAACTGAACCTTGGTTCCCTGGTCCCATTGGCCAAGCCAGGTCTCCTCCTTATGTTAGAAATTGCCTACTTCTTCCAGAATGTGAGCAAGCATTTTATTTGATGCTCACGAAAGGAGCCAGATCATTTTGTAAACACACCAAAAGAAGTTCCCAAATTAAGACTCTGTTTACTGTTAATTTGCATAAGAATAAACAAGTTGTAATGTTTTGAGTGCGTCAGAGATAAAGTCAAACCATATTACAAAATAAATCGTGGGAAAGATGCCTTCGTATTTCACAGCAGTTAGCTGCATGATTGGTTATTGCTTTGCCTTGCGTTTTACACTGGAAAATCAAATTTGAAAATTAGGTTGGGCATAATGCAAGGCATTTGCTACACTTATGACCAATTACTTTTTGAAGGCCGTACTTATGCATAAAACTATTTGAATTTCAATGTCATGAGCAAAATTCTTGACGTGGGAAGTTTCATTTAAAATTCTAACCCGGGGAAGAAATTCATTAGTTGACTATTACCTTATGACTTTGGGCTGTTGTAACGAGAAAGTGGCATTAAAAAATTATTTGTTGAGCAATTGCTTTTCAAGGCCTTTGGTGTTTACAAACCGTAAAAGATGCATATGTTTATGAAAGATGGTTCGTTGGAGATCAATTTAGGCACTCATATATTCATTGCCTCTGTGTTTTGAAAATTCTAATTGCCAACAGCAAATTAAAGTCATCGATGTTTTAAAAAATGTTCTTACATTTTATCATTGTGGTGTTCTGCACATTGGGTTATAAATATTTATATAACTACGAGGAATTATGTCTCTTAGTGGTTCCATAAGGAAGATATATAGAAAAGCAGAATGTTTTCAGCAAAAAACAAAACAAAACAAAACAAAAACCCACCAACAGAAAACCCTTACCAAGAATCAGACCTTTGAACTCTGTTTTTGCTTTGTAGCATTTTCCTTTCACAGCTCCATGAAACTCCCAGAAAGGAAATGTGGACAAAACAAATTTTAAGAAAGCGGTGAAAATCTTCAACTACCATTGCTTTGCTCAGTAGTAAATTGTATCTAGTGTTCTGGAGATCTGATTTGAAACCCGACTTGCAGAAACATCAGAAAGTCTGTTAGGCTTTCTGAGTAATTCTTAGGGCCAATATTTCCCCTCTGTGATGATTATTGCTTATGAATGTTGCAAGTGAATTATCTGCCTTGATTCATTCCTTTAATTGAGTACTTCGAAAACTACCACATTTCCACTTCAGTTTAACCTAGATTGATCCATCTGGGGCAAATCTACGTGATGTGTTTCTGAGGGTGAAGGCCTGAGATTCGTCCATCGGAAGGCTGTTGTTCTGATTCACCTGAGGAAAAGCTCATTGAGAGACTTTATCCTGAGTCGCTGAGACTTGTAACAATAGCAACAGCAATAATAATGGCTGCTGTCATTTACATAGTGTTCACAATGTGCCAGGACCATGCACATCTTATCTCCTTTAATCTTTGCCCCAGCTTGAGGTAGGTACTATGTTGATACCCCCATTTTCAGAATGAGGAAATTCATGCTGAGAGAAATTGTAACCCTTGCTCAAGTTTGCATAGTTAATAAGTGGTGGTGCCAGCATTTAAACACCCTTTTTAACTTCAGAACTTGGGTTTCACACACTACACAGCCTGTGACCTTATATTGTATAATCAAACAGGGATTTCAGTGTATCCAGGAGATTTTTGGTTGGGTGATTTTCTAACAATTTACACAGTATGTCTCCAACTTTTGTAAAGTTCAGGTACCATTTGAAGGGAAAATATTCTTGCAGACCCCCTGTGTTGTCTTAAATTGCTTGTATTATAACATTATTTAAAAAACAAGCAAGACTATGACAATCTTATTTTTATTTTCCATACATGACTATAAAACCACAACAAATTTACAAGTTAATTTCCAATAAAACTCTAAAACCAATAAAGCTAAAGTTGAAAACATCAACATAATAGACGTCATTACATTGCTGAATTCAAATTTCAGCTCACAAAGTGAAAATGTGCTCACAGCCAGAACCGAGGTTTTTTTGAGTTTAGCACGGTCCTGGTAGTTCATGCCAGGTAATGACTCCATTCTCCTACCATTTTTTCTCTCTTTGAACTGCTCATTTCTTCAGTGCACTATAGCATTTTATACCATCCGTTGGTGTGAATTAATCCTTTACATATTAGGCCCATTTCTATTATTCTCTTTGTAAAGGAGAAATGAAATTACAGTAGCATAACTTGACCTCAACTCAGTCGTACATCCATACTTTGATACTGAATAGGAGTGACGGTACTCCGATTACACAGTAACTTTTATAGGCATTACTACCACGTTTTCAGTTCCTGCCCTTTCTCTGAAACATACAAGAAGATTGCTTGTTCCCACTTGCATGAAGCTAGGAGTAGTGATGGACATGCTTGGCCAGTGAAATAGGAGTGGAAACAGTAAGAACCCATGCTCAGCACGCCGTGTTCTCTTTCCCAGCTGCAGTCACTGGGGAACACGTTTTGACAACGTATCCTTATGACTGAAGCAGGCTCCATCACAGAGCCAAGCCATGGTTCTGCAGTGAGAAATAAACCTTGGTTGTGTTAATCTCTGAGATTTAGAAGTTGTTGTTATAGCGGCATAATGTAATATAACCTAATTGCAGAAACCAATCCATTTATAATCCAGAATATCCTTATGTTAACTTAGAAGGGTGTTACTATTTAAATGAAAATATGAAATTAAAAAAGTCACTTGGGGACATTCTCAGCATCCCAATATAAGCTTAAGGCTTCCACAGTCCTTGGTCTGCCTTTGTAAACCATTAATCTGTGTAGAGTATTGCTCCTTCTCTTGTAAATGACATTTTCTGATACCACCTGAATATAGCTGACTTTTTATTTAAAATTCTCTGAGCAGTTATGCTCAGTTCCAGGAAATTGCTAGCTGGTCCTAAATTGATTGGGTCAAAGAAAATCCAATTTCCTGGCTGGTTGTGTTAGCCTGCTTCATCTAGAAAATCCTTTTGTGTCCAGAATTTCAGAACACAAAGAAACAGATAACTACCGGGCACTGAGTGCTTACTCTCTTCCCTGCTTGAGTTAAGTGTTTGTGGCCAAGACTCTAGTTTGGTGGATCTAGCACCTATTTCAACCCACTCCTCTTCAGAATCTGGGAAAGCTAGTACCCACATTTACAGCCCCCTCTGTAGCTATCTGTCACCCTGTGATGCAGTCTGGTCCATAAGACCTCATCTGAAGCCATTTTGGGTGCTTCTGGAACAACAGTTACTTTACTAACAAAAGTGATAGCTTAGTCTGGCTATTCCTCACTTATTGCTGTGCACACAGGTGTAATAGCTGGAACCATAGCAGCTGTATTTTGACTCTGGGGAAAAGCCATGTGGAGTCACTGAAATAACACCAGCAACTTTCCACTTCCAGACTTCTTGTTACTTGAGAACGCGTACTTCACTTTTGGCTTTCTGTTACTCATAGCTGAATGCAATCCCATCTGACATTTACACGCATTTCCTCATTGAAACCTCACATAACGGAGAGGTGGCAATAGTAAGATTATACCCATTCCAGACATTAGAGAAAGAAAATCCAGATAGGTAGGTTAGTTTTCCTGTAAACTGTCTTCCTAGCAAATATCATGTTCTATAGTTTATAGTTTAAACTCCATGAAGAGAGGGCCATGTTCATCATGATCTCATGACAGTTTATCACAATTCATCCCCATTATATCTGGTGCAATATGCTCAAAAAATTTCTTAGATGAATTAATAAAGGTCATACAGAGTTAAGAAAGACTCCCAGTGCAGTATGATTCCAGCTCTTCACCCCATCTTGCCAACACGAATTCCTGCCTGCCTATCAGAGGCCCACTCCTAATTCCCTTTTGGCAAAAATGCGAGTTGCTGTACGGATATATACTGTGGCATTATCCCTTTGGGGAAAATAAAAAACCTCTTAGAAAAAATCTACTCTACAAAGGCTCCCTCAAAATTTCAAAAGCCATCACCAAATACTAAGATATTCTAATTAGCAAATTCCTCCTGGCATTGTGCAACCGCCCAAAGGAAGGAGAAGAGCCAGAGATGCTTGGAAAATTTTCCTAGGGGAAGAGATTGGGGAGGAGGAGGAATCTCAGCCTGCTAATTAAAAGAATGAACTTGAGCTAAAGAGCCATGTGAGATGTTGTCGTAGTAACACGATCCAAGTAAGAAAGCATTCTCAGAGTTGCTATTCAGAAAAAAGTCTCTTCGTCTAGAAAGTGTTGCTTGTGATGCAAGATGCCAAGTTTTCAGGCCTAAACTTGGAAGATTTTGAAGCATTTATACCATGTCATTCTCACTAATCCCCAGACGCAGGGAAGATTGCTTATAATGTTATGCAAATAGCCAGTAGGGAGAAAAACACAAGATAATTTCCAAGCATCGTTTGTTAATGTTAATAAATGTCATTGAAGAGAAAATAATTGGAAAGATTCTTTCTAACAGTCATATCTTCTCTCATTTCTCTTGAATCGTTAAGAAAAATTTAGATTTAATATGTCAAATTAAAAGTCATGTCATTAGAATACATTATATATTATCAGTTATATAATATATATCAGATATAAATATATCAGTTAGCTATTGCTATGAAACAACTCCCCTCCCCCAAACGCAATGACTCAATAAGCAATTATTATTGATTATGAGTCTATGGGTCAGCTGGGTGGTTCTGCTGCTTCTTGTGGAATTTGGCTGATCGAAGCTGAGCTTATTGGTGTCTCAGCTACAGACCAAGGGGGTGGCTCTGCTGATCAGATGGGCTGTCTCGGATGTGGAGGGGTTTGTTGACTGTATGTTGGTCCAGAATGGCCTTGGCCAGAACAATTGGCTTCTCTTCTACGTGATCTCTTATCTGTCAGTGGTTTGATTTAGACTTGTTCACGTGGGGGAGGCAGGGTTCCTAGAAGGAGCAGAGGTGCATATGGCTTCTTAAGTCCATCTCTCAGAACTCAACACACAATAAATACTGCTGCATTCTATTAGCCACAGTCAGTCACAAAGATTCACAGGATGGGAAGGAGACTCCATCTCTTGTAAGGTTAATTGCAAATGGTGTGGAAATAAGGAGGGTTGAAGAATTGGAGACTTTTAAAAAATTAACCTGCCTCATAGGGTGCTCTTTTTCTTTGTCAATTTGAAAATGGTTTATGAATATTCGTCACAAACAATAATACAGTCGTACGTCGCATAATGACATTTCAGTCAAAGATGGACTACAAATATGACAGTTGTCACATAAGATTAGTACCATATAGCCTAGGTGTGTAGTAGGCTATCTCACCTAGGTTTGTATAAGTGCACTCTATGACGTTCGCACCACCACGAAAGTGCCTCATGGTGCATGTCTCAGAACGTACCCCCATCGTTAGGTGATGCATGACTATAGACGGTTCCTGCATTTGAAACAGTTGTACCACATCAGATAAGAAATATATTATTGGAAGATAGAACATCACCTTCCAGTTGGGGCAAGATTTAATTTAGATCCATTCAATATGCAATTATAGAATACTACTCTGTGCTTAGTACTGACTGAGGCCCAGGGAAGCTACCACAGAAAGGTGAGATAGGGGACTCCACAGGAGTATATGGAGGCTCTGGACAATCTTGATATCTTTTGGGGGGATGTTTGATGTGTAAAATATCACATATATATGATAATATATCAGGCAAAACCGATAAATTGAAACAAAAGATACGCTAAAACAGAATTATGTAAAGTGAGCTATATTTTAAATATTTATAGTCTACAAATTAACTTACACCACAAAAATACAATGCAATGAACTTGTGCTGGTTACAAGATATTTATGAGAGGAGTTTTAAAATGCCAGTTCATGGTGTAGTACTATATGGTTGTAATTCAAGTTCACTGGTTTTTCCCCCCTGCTATATCTAATTGTCTCAATCTCATCCAGTAAATTATTCATTTCAGAACCTCCATTGGGGTTTTATCCTATATCTCATTTTTGTCCACATTATGTTCATCATATTTTCCTTTAAAAATACTTGAGTATGTTTACAATAGCAGTTGTAAATTTGTCAGCTAATTCTCTCTGTTCTGTCATTTCTGGTTCTGTTCATATTTTATTTTTCTCCTAATTATGAGTCATACTTTCCTGCTTCTTGGCGTGCCTAGTAATCTTTGATTGAATTCAGGACATTGTGGCTTTTCCATTGTTGGACATCTGGATTTTGTTGTCTTTTATGGAGTGTTAAGCTATGCAATGGTAGGCAGTTAAGAAAACTGCAGATCGGCTTGATATATGCAAGTCTTTTTTTAAAGTTTCAACATCATGGATATAGGACAAGTTTAGCCTTACCACTAAGGCACGGTCCTTCTGAGGTCTCTACTCACTGTTCCAAGTAATGAACAAAGACCATCCATGCTGGCTGGCGGGTATTTGGATGGGCCCTGGTCCTAGCTAGCTTTTAGCACTCTTCCTCTTAGAGCTCCTCGTCATTCTTTGCTCAGCCTTGTAGAGTTTTGCTCTACATTTGCACTGCTTATTATTCAGAAAAGACTATGGGGAGTCCTGTGCAGAGATCTGGAGCTCTTTTTCTCTAGAGCTGTCTCTTTTCTGGAACTCTACTCTGTATCTTCCAGCAGCCTCAGCCTCCCTGAACTCCACTCTCTATATTCTCAACTCTGTGACCTCACCATGCCCTCTTTGCATTCTCCCTTCTTGAACTTCATTCTAGAATGTGCCTGTGAGCAGAGACTTGGGACAATGACAGGGTTCACTTTCTTGTTTTTCTTCTTTAGAAATCTCGGTTCTGCACTGCATGTTGTCAGCGTCTGAAACAATTCTCTCATAAACTTTGCCCAGTTTTCTAATTTATGGGTGGAGGGTAGTTCGAGTGCCAGTTATTCCATTATGAGCAGAGTTAGATGCCATTTTGAGCTAGAAGATTCACGTAATAAACTATCTACAATGAGTATCTTCTCCTGGGATGTTTTCAACCAGACTACTCCCTAGCATCTCTCCCAAGCAACTAGCCAGATTGTAGTAGAAAGAGCATAGTCATTTTAATATTTGATTACACATATTAAGTAGCTAAAACATAATTTAAAAAAGAAGCCTGACTGAAATCCAACTCCTACAAAAATCATTGCATTCTATTATCTTTTGAATCAGATTATTCTTACTGCTCTATTGACAGAGATGATTGAGATGTGATTCTTTTCAGTAAATATCCTGGATCAGAATCACATAATTACTCATTTCTGCATCATCAAGAAACCATTCAAATGTGCAGCATTTTCGAAAATCAAAGTTCATGGTGGTAGAAACAAGCATGTAACTGAATTTTATTATCGTTATTGTTTTTACTATATTTCAGTAAGGAAACTGATCTACCTTAGAATATTTTTTCCTTATGAATTTCCTTGCATTTGGATTGGAAATACTGGAAGTTTGAAATTTCTTCTGATGCACGCATGTCCTTGCCGATTTATTCTTTGTCATAGTGACTGCTATGGGGATTATGTGTCTGAGACATTGAATAACAGTGTGATGATGGTAGTTCTTCGGCTCATAACTTCTAAAAGAGCACCACACACCCCCAAAAATTAAAAACATTGGGAGGATGAAGAAACAGTGCCTGCTTTTCTTATTTCATATTTGGGTTAAGTTTTTAATATAAGTCCTTGTTAACGAAGTTCTCAGTGGAAGTAAGCATAAATATTTGGATAAACTTTTGATTTTTTTCTTAACTCACAGTGGATTTAAAAATAATGCTCATGACCCCAGGATCAATTTATATGAGAATTTTTAAATTCTTGGTCCAGTGGAACAGAAATATAAATTATTTACTACATTAGTGCACTAATGAAATGTTACATCAATAAATTGCCTAGAAATGTCCCCCTGCTCACCCATGGAGTGTTACACACACACACACGCACACACACACATTGTCTGTACACTAACGTACAGACATAAGCCCAAACCTTAATCTGGTCATATTTTCCCCTTCTGAAGAAGACATCTTGGTCCCTATGGACAAACAAAGCAAGTGACACTTGTGGTGGTGGTAGCAATTTCAGATTAATGGCCTCCTCGAGTGTGAAGACTAGAAGAAATGATAGCCAGTTAGAAGTATTAATCATTTCTTGACAAGCTGCCCTGACAGCACCATTTTTATAGCTTGGTGGTAAATTCTGTTTTCAGACTGAAATCACTCAGTTATATATCATCCATGTTTCTAACAGCTCTCCTAGTTTTCAATACAAAATCCAGAATCAACAAGGCGCTTGGGAGAGAGGAGGTGGCCAGGTGACGCATTTTCAATGAATCAGGAGCTTTCGTGTCAGCTTTGATTTTGAGTTAAATGCAAACACGATGATATTAAGGACACAACCAAAGAGCAGTGGCTTTGAAGTCAGAGATAACAAGCACATGCAGAATAGGAGATAAGCTCCCTCTCTCAATGATAACTCCTTCTCAATGCTGTGGAAGAGAAATATAAGTGGGATTTTTTTTTTTTTGCCCTGTAGCTCGTTTGATCTATTGATATGTTTCTTGATAGCACGTCTACATTTGAAACACTGTAAAATGGGTTGAAATCATGAAGGCTCATTGTCCATTAGTGGGAAATACAAATGTTAATTCCAACCACGGCAACCTTAATTAGAAATAGAGTTAATATTTTGGTGCCAAGCCTCTTAACTCGTCTCTGTGCTTCAGTCCCGTCGTTCAGTCTTTGTCCCCCTGTCAACTACTCTCAACACAAAAGGCAGAGCCATTCTGCTCCAATCTAAGTCAGATTACATCACTCCTCTGCTCAAAGCCTTCCTATTCCTTCCCATCTCAAACGGAGAGCAAGAGGTTTCTTGAGATCCACAAGGACCTATGTGACAGACCCCGAGGGCCAAATCTAGCCCCTTGCCTGTTTTTTTACAACTGGTGAGCTAATAAATGTTTTTTTATATTTTTAAATGGTTGAAAAAAATTAAAAAGAATAATATTTTGTGGCACGTGAAAATTATGTAAAATTCGGATTTCAATGTACATAAGGAGTTATTCGAACACAGCCATTCATTTACCTATTTCCTGTGGCTGCTTTTGTGCTGTGATAGCAGAGTTGAGTAGTTGTAATACAGACCTTGTAGCCCACAAAGCCAAAAATATTGACTACCTGGTCCTTTACAGAAAAAAATATGGTGACTGCTGCCTTACGTCTGCCACGATGCCGCTCAGCTCTCACCCCAGGATTCTCCCCGACAAGCACGCGGCTTCAGTCTCCTTCTCCTCATTGCTCTTCTTGGAACACGGTATGTTCTCTGCTTGGGGCCTTTGCATTACTCCTCCTTTGGCTTAAATTTTTTTTTTCCTGCAAATACATTCATGGCTTTCCTCCTCTTTTGCTTCAGGTCTTTATTCAGATATCACCTCGTTGCTAAAGCCTTTTGAATCATCCGACTTAAAGTACAACTCTCTTCTTCCCCACTCCTCTCTCCTTTTGTGGTTAATATGTCTCCAAAATTTGTCTCTGTCTGACATTCTCAAATTCTGACTTAATTCTTTTGTTTCTTGTGTGTCTCCATACTCTAGAATTCAAGTTCTATGAGGTCAGGACTTTTTTAATGCTTTCCTTTTTTTTTAACTGCTGAATTCTCAGGACCAGACCAGTGCCTGGCCCATGGTAGATGCCCAACAAATGCTTGTTGCATCAGTACCTGAATATATATTAAACACACACACCCATATTGCGATTGCGTCATCTATTTACTGTTTCAGGAGAGATTGCTGGTAGACACTGTCTTTTAGAGGAGTTAAACGATGCAGATAAAGTCTTTGGTATTAAACTTGTCTTCACAAGGATTCTTAACGATTCTTCCTTTCAAGTGATTTCCCATTATCCTTCTATGCTCAGCACTACATTCAATCTCTGTTGCCAAGATCATTTTTGTCTCAGGCTTCGTCACACCTCGTATAGGCAGAGTCTACTGACAAAAGCACTTGGAAATTCTCCACATTCTGTTTATTGAATTGGTCCTGAACTAGCCTCTCCTTTCTCTGGCCTTGTAACCCTGAGTGCAGTTTTTGAAATTCTGCTCACCCCTATAACAATAGTTATAAAAACCCATCTTGATTGAAAGCTTTCTTGTACCAGGGTCTTTGCACAGTCACAGATTTGCTTACTCCTGAGGAAAGCCACTGAGTGCAAGCAGTTTCTCTAGAAGAAATCCAGGAGGCGCTGCAAGAGAGTGGAGAAGTGAGACCTGGAAGACAAGAGAGAGTATACAATGCACAATGAAGCGTGGTGACCACCGTGGGCAGCTAGGCTCCATCCTGCTGGGACCCTGTGCAAGATTCTAGAACACAACCAGGCTGTGCCCTGGGAGGTGAGGGAGCTGTGGTATTGTTTGAGGTTGTTCCTGGGGAATTACTCCTCAGTCCTTCTGATCCTCCTGATCTGTTTCACGCACAGGCTAAACACATTCCCTGGTCAGAGACCTCCATCAGGCAGAGAAAAGAAATGAGCTGTAGGTGTATATCGCAATAGCCTTCAGTGGCCTGTGGAGTAACCTGGATGACATGGGCGGGTCATCGGCAGCATCTGCTCAAGCATTTTCCATCATTATCTTCCTTAATTGTCCCAGTGACTATATGGAGTTGGTTGTATTGCCCTCATTTTTTTTTTTTTATTAATGTTATGATAGATTACAACCTTGTGAGATTTCAGTTGTACATTTTTGTTAGTCATGTTGTGGGTACACCACTTCCCCCTTTGTGCCCTCCCCCCACCCCCCCTTTTCCCTGGTAACCACCGATCTGATCTCCTTATCCATATACTAACTTCCGCCTATGAGTGGAGTCATATAGAGTTTGTCTTTCTCTGACTTGTATTGCCCTCATTTTATAGATAAGCAAACCAAGACTGAGAGAAATGATGTAATCTGCACAAGACAGGCAGAGCCACAACTCAAATTTAAGGGTGTCTGATTCCTAAGCCCCTGCTTGTAACCACTAGGCTGTTTGGCCTCTCCTAAGGCCACAACACCGATGGTCAGCTACTTAACCACTACATTGCACTGCCAACACACACATACGGATGTATGATTTCTGCCCCTCAGCTTCTCCAAGATCCATCCAAGATTTCCAGAATTCATCCTTACAGGTGCTAACTGAGGATTTGTCTTCCTCCATTTCCTTCTCAAAATGTCTTTTTTTCTCCAAATATCTGCATGGGCTTTTCTCTTCATTTGCGTCAGGTCTTTATTACCATATGGCCTGCTCATGACGGCCTTTGGAACCATCCTATTTAAAAGCATGACCCTCCTGCCTCCACCCCTGTTGCCTGGACCGTAGGCCAGAAGTGGCTTGGACTGAAAGTGTGGGCTTTGGGATTGGATTCATCTAGGGTTAAGCAGTGCGGCCAGCCCCTTCCCCTCCCTATTCCCACTTGAAGCCCTTACATTGGTTCCTGCTGCTCTGAGAATGAGGACCAAATTTCTAACATGGCCTGAAGGCCCTGTATGACCTGCCCCTGCCCCTGCCCCTGCCCTTAAACTTCCAGCCATACCTCTTCCCCAAAACCCCAAGATTTCCTTTCTTTTAGTTCTTCAAATGCTGTGTGCTTCCTTCTATCACAGGAATTTCACCCACTCTTTCCTTTCCTGACCCTTCAGTTCTCACCAGAAGCATCACCTCCTCAAAGAAACCTTTCCCAACACGTCTATACCCTCCACTCCTGTTCTGGGTCAGGTTCCATTTTCTTAGGCTCTGCTCCTTTTCTTCTTGACATTTCTCTCACTTTGTTGCCAAAGTCTCATTCATATGGTTATATGATTATTATATCTGTTCTTCCTAAACTGCAAGCTGTCATCATCATCATTATTTCCACCTTTCAGTCATGGCAGATGCCCAGCATGATACCCATTTTTCAGTTTCCAGTCTCTCAGTAGAACCAACATGGCCCTAACTGTGAGCACATCTATACACAGATTTTTCACTATAGTTGAGGTCACCCTAGGGATGTTCATACCCAACCCAGGTAAGATTTGTAGAGAAGTTTCTGTTTCCTTTTTCAGTGAGATATTTCTCCTTCAGCAGAGCTGAGCTAATTTGTTTGATCATGGCCTCAACTGCACCCATCAATAATTGAGTGAAATATCTCCAGACTTGCATCTTTGAATTCTTTTTTTAATTCCTAGAGGGGGAAGGCATTTAATGAAACAGTCAAATAAAAGTCGCTTATTCTCCAAAGCTGAATTTCAAAAAGACTTTGAATGAACACTTACGAGATGGCCAAGACGAATCATATATTTGGGGAGGTGTGATGATTTGGTTTACCTCCTCAGATTGTACATAATGCATTTAACTTCTTACAGAACAAAATATAAATTGAAAAATAAAGGCAGTTTTCCCTGTGGAACATGAGATACTGTCACAAGGTGAGTATCTTTTCATCAAGTATTTCTATGACTTTATTAAAATAATAGTTGTATTAGTCAAGGCAAGCTATGTGATGCTACAGTAACAAATACTTCCCATCCCCAATCTCGGTGACTTAACACGATACAAGTTTATGAGTTACTCATGTCACAGTCTAATGCCTGTCAGGCAGCCTTCCTCCGTCTGCGTCACGGGGTTTCCAAGGTTGCTGAGGCAGAGAAAGAGCCACATGGAGGGAGCACACTGGATCCGAACTGCACTGA
The DNA here is from genome assembly GCF_041296235.1 of Equus asinus. Taxonomy (NCBI): domain Eukaryota; kingdom Metazoa; phylum Chordata; class Mammalia; order Perissodactyla; family Equidae; genus Equus; species Equus asinus. Next base: position 42,801,981 of record NC_091804.1, read on the forward strand.
CCTGGAAGCTCTACGTATCACTTCTACTTTTGCCCCAAACCAACTCCAAGGGTCACGTCTTAGATTTTAACAGGATCACGCATACTGCTGTGGGGGACAAGGCAGGGAGCAGGGACACAAGCTAGGAAGCTATTGCAAACATGAATGCAGACATGATGGTGCTAGCAGGCTTGATCTGCCACCATTGCCCCAGACTTTTCCTCCGTTGGTTGATTTCCCTCAGCAGGGACATTACTCCCGCCTCTGCCTGAGGTAATACTAGTTGCCCTCTCCTTCGGCCTCATTCTCTGTCTCTTCCCCACCCCAGCTCCCAGCATGCGATGCGCTGTGTTCCTGAAAGACTCCCATGACCGTTTCCAGAACAAGTCTTGTTGGGTCTGCAGAACAAAATGTAAGTATGTGTCCCGCATTTCACTTCAGTGCCATAGATACTCTTTATTATGAATCTGCGTTGTACATGTGCATAATGGGATACGTTATATTGAACACGTAAGCTGACTGTAATTTGCAGAACCATGTGTTTACATATCATGTCTGAAGTCAAGCTGTTATCTTCGTTATTACAGCTCACAATGATCTGGCATTAAAGTGGTCCCCCCATGTGTTTCTGGTAATAAAACTTTCTTGGAATCATACGATATTTCGATCTCAGCCATGAACTCCTGCTGTGGCCCGCTGGGCACTAAGAACGAGGGATGTTTCTTGTTTATCTGTCTATGTTCTGCTCCCAAGGCAGACAGCATTGCCTTTCAGCTGCACATCCCATTGAATGTCCAGCTTTTGTTTGTGTTGAGAACCAAACCAGTAGTGACAACAAGTGATTAAATACAGCGTGGAGATACCAGGCATGGGTCAATTCATTAAAGAGGGAGCACTGGGGAAGGCAGCTTTAGAATAACACAAGGAAAACATTAGCCTGAGAGTAAAGAGACCAGGATTCCAGCTCTTGCTGTGCTGCTAAGTGACTCTGACTTATTCTCTCTGTCCTCCATTTTCTCATCTGTATTATACGGAGATTAATCTGGCAAATTCTAAAGCCCCTTTCGTTACTAAAATTCTGTTATTGTGTACTATTTACAAAACTTATTGAGAGATTAACCTGCTCTTCTGAATGCATCCTAAAATAAATAGATGAAATTACTTTAGAGGAAATATTACATAGCCACTAAAAGAGGTGTTTTAAAAGAATAATTAATGACATGGATCATCATGTAGGAAAGAATTCAAAAAACAATATAATCCCAATTTTTTTTAAAAAAAGAAAATATATATGGATATAAAAAGAGGGACAAAATATTTAACAGTGCTTATTTCTGGATGATTAACTTATGGATGAATCTTGTTTTATTCCTAATATTTTTTCTATAGTTTTCAGAATTTCTAAAATCTGTGAAAAATCCTTTGATCCCTTCTCATTGCCTCTCAGATTTGAATCCCAAGCCCCTCCCCACCTTTTTATAACAATTATTTTCTAAAATCCCCAATTATCATGAAATTAAATTAATAAATAATTTAACCTAACTATACACACAAGATAGATATAATGATGGAACTATAGTCATGGAGAAATAAAAGCAAACTAAATCATGATAAAATAATATGCATTTAAAAATGTAAATGCTTGAACTTAACTACCCTAGATGTCACAATGAAATCTCTTGACGTTCGTACCGTGGATGGAAGCTCATGGATCTGGCAGCTTCCGGTACAGGCTGAAGCAAGTATGTGGACAGCAACTCGAATACCATGATCCACATGATTATCAGGGATAGGTAGAATTTTGCAAAACAGGAAGAGCTGGTAAAGTTCCAACAGAACGAACAACCCTACCAGCCCTTAAGAAGTTCAACAGCATCCCTAGAAGTCTTCAAGGCACATTTGTGGACTAATATTGACACTTGCACGCACACACACACAACGAAGCCCTGAAAGGAGAAATAATTTACTCAAGCCACCATTTACCCAGTGTTGACTCTTGTCCAGGCACTGTGCGAGCACTTCCCAGGCATGATCTTCTTTAATCCTTGTGAAAATCCTATTATTAGGCATAGCATATTCCCAATCTGCAGACGAAGAAAGTACAGATTGGCTCACTCAGCTGGTGTGGCAGAGCTGGGCTCTTATCCCAGGGTCTCTGATTTCAGAGCCCCAAACCTGGACCTATGACACATCTTTGGTTCATTAAATCAGTGTCGGAACCAAGACTATAACCAGCTGGCTTGTCTTTTGAGTTTGTGTGTCTTCTCCCCCATAACCTTACTAAGAAGATTTATTTAATGATCTTTCGCATTCAGGGATTTTAGATATAAAAATGTTTGATCATTTTTCAGCAGCTTCTTAGTGCTGCACAAAGCTGTGTTTGAAAGGAAAGAAGATTTTCTGTCTACGATTTCAGTCCCAAATAGTGAGCCGGGCAGAGAAGAGAGACGGACAGGATGGGATTCTATGAACACGTCAAGTCTGGCTCTGTGCTGGGATGAATTTCTGGGAAAAAAGTGAAATAGCACTCTGATAAAGCTAGCATCATTACAGTAGACATGTGGCTCCTCCAGATAAACAACCTAGCTCTGATTTCTCTCCGAGGAGCCATCCAATAGTGTCGTTTTACATCTGATGGCTCCAACTCAGGAAACCAAATGCTAGATTTTTGTTGGGGCTTTGTGGATTCAGCCCCTTTATTCTCCTCTCTCCCCAGTGACTCATGGTCCCGAAAATAGAGCAAAGATGATGGAAATTGTAACCAACAGCTTAGAAAATATGCAGGTCATTTTTCCTTCTTATTTTCTTTGAAGAGATGGCTCTGCAAATTTGCCAACTCATTTTTTTTCCCAAGGCTGTGAAAGTAGAACTATCTGTTAAGAAATGCATGGAGCTGCCAAAACCCTGCTGAGCGGCCCCCAACATCTGGAATTCAAACTGTTGCAAATGTGGGGAGGAAGAAAGCTATCTCCTGCTGTTCCCGGCAGATAAAGTGATGCTCATTAAGGCTTAGAGTGATGTCCAGGGATTCAATTTGACTGTTAGAATGCCAATCATCTTGTAGAAGTCTTGCCTCATATTACTGAAATCTCATAAAAGAGCACCAGATGCTGTCTAAAATAGGGGGGGATATTTCCCTCTGTATACACTTTCTCAACTAAAGGTACTTTTATTTACACACACAGCCACTTGATGTACGATAAATGTTTGCTTACCCAGAACTCAAATAAACAAAATTTATATTTGAGTCAACAATGGATATTCATAATGATGAGCTTGTTGTCTAATAATATCTTTAAGTTTCTTTTCAATCATCAAAGAAAGGTTAAATTCTATTGAGTGTGTTTTTAGTATTTGTACTTATATTTGAATTATTTTATAAGTTTTAACTACCTAAGTCTAGGATGGCAAATGCTACCTTCAAGCATACTTGTTGGTCCTAACCCTGCCCAGGTGCCCATGCCCAGCCATCCTTTATTAATGATGGAGCTCTTTCCTCCAGACCTCTGGTCTGTCCTTATCACCCAAGCTACTACTAAAAACTTGGCAGAGCTGAAGCTAAAATATGGAAGAACACTTATTTGCCATTAAATTAACTGATAAGATTTTGTAAAAAGAAAAATTCAGGTACGAGCTAAACAGGATTCTGTTGATCTTATGGAAAACTATATTGTTCATTGTATTGTAAGCAATTTTTCATGTCCTTAGTGACCATTCACATACTTTTCTTTGTAAAAGGCTGATGAAATTTTTACTCATGTTTCAATTGGGTTGATTTTTTTAAAATTATTGACTTATAGGAATACAATTGCATTATAGGATGCAAGTCCATTGTTAGATACAATATATTCAAATATTTTCTCCAAGTTTGTGCCTTCACCATTCATATTCTTTATAGTGCCTTTTAATGAATGGAAGTTTTTCATTTTGATGAAGCCTAACATGATTTTTGTATCCTGTCACAGAAATCTTTGCCTACCCCAGATTTCTTTCTGTGTCCTATATAAGAAATCTTTGCCTACCTTCAGGTTGCAAAGATATGCTTCTATATTTTCTTCTTAAACCTTTCTAGTTTTTTCTCATATATAGATATAAGACCCATCATGCTTGTTTGATTTAATTTTTGTCTATGGTCTGAGGTAAAGACTGAGGTTATTTAGATGTTCCAATCACCATTTTTTGAAAACACTTTCCTTTTCTTAGTGAATTGTCTTGGTATCTTTGCAAAAATCAGTTCACCATATTGTGTGGATCTATTTGTGGAATTTCTATACTGTTCCAATAATCTATTTGACTGTTCTTATGCAAATACCACACTTATACTAGCTTTATAATAAGTCAAGATCAGAGAGAGTCCATCTTCCAGCTTGATTCTTCTTTTTCAAAATTATATTTCTAATGTGAGCAACGGAGAATTGAGAAATGACATTTAGAGTAACAATACCACTTAAAATAACATCAAAAAACATCAAATACCTAAGGATAAACTTAATGGCAACGTCCAAGACTTGGACACAAAGATGCTGAGAGAAATTAAAGAGACTCTAAATGAGGGATAGGTGTGCCATGTTCATGGACAGAAATACTAAATAGAGTTAAGACGAACATTCTCTAAAATTTACCTGAAAATTAAATGCAATCCCAATCAAAATTCCAGCAGAGTTTTTTTGTGTGTGTGTAGAAATTGACAAGCTGATTAGAAAATTTGTATGGAAATACAAAGAACCTGGAAAAGCCAAAACCGTTGGCTCCTCAATCCCTCCTGATCAGGTGGGGTCTCAGGCTGTGCTGCACATCTGGATAGTGCTGCTGTCTGGACTCCACGTTCGGGCAGGACTACAGGCAGGTTTTCATGGCAGGACAAGCCCTCAGGCCACGCCCTGAGATTGGGGGGGTCACAGGCCATGCCCCAAAGTTGGGCAGGGCCACGGGCTGAGCTTCACCACCTGGTAAGCCGCTCATTGTGATCTGCTGTTGGGCAAGTTTGCTGGCTGGGCTGTCTAGTCGAGAGGGGCTCCAGCTGTATCCCGCAGTTGGATGGGGCTGGAGATTATTTCCCACACTAGGGTGGGGTTGTTGTCCTGGCTCCCCCATTGGGTGGAGCCTTAGGCTGTTGTCAGTGAAAATAATCAATAATCAATCTACAAATGAAAATTGGGGTGCGTTTATTACGTGAGCCAGTTTTGAGGACTATAGCCTGGAAGCGACCTTCACCAATGAAGGAAGCACTCCAAAGAAGTGGTGTGTACAGCGTGGTTATTTCTCACCTTGGAACAAGGAGCATGCATTAAAAATGACAGGAATATCTCTTTTACTACAGTCACAAGACGTTTTGCTAGCACAGAAGGTCAGCGGTCGCAGGATGAGCACAGCCGGTCAGTAATTAATCCTTAGTTTCTGGGAAGAAATGCTCATCTTTAAAGAAATGCTGATATGGGGGTGGGGGAAGGCGTACATCTCTATCTTTAAGGGCCTCATTCTTGTCTTTGGGACATTGTAAATGTTTAAAGCAGATGAACAATGCATGTTCTACAGGCCATGTCAGGCTTTTCTGGAAAAACCAGGTCAGGCGAAATTAGTTTTAAATTAAATGGCTTCTTCATACTTCACTATATCTTATTGCTTTTCATTTATTCATCACTATGCTCCGTAACTGGGTGGGTCACTGCCTGGGCGCAGCCACAGGCTGTGTTCAGCAATTGGACAGGGCCACTGGCTGGGCTCTGCTACTCTGTGGGGCTGTACACTGGGCTGTGCAGCTTGATGGTACCATAGGCTGAACTCAGAGACTGCCCAGGGTCACTCTTCAGGCTCCCTGGCTCTGTGGGGCCAGACGCTGTGCTCAACAGTTCCACAGGGCTGCTGGCTTAGCTCCCTGTCTGAGTGGGGCTGTAGGATGGGCTCCGAGGCCGCCGGGGTTCTCTGGCCAGGCTTCCTGGACTGGCAGGACAGGAGGCTATGCTCAGCAGTTGAGCAAGACTGCAAATTTGCTTCCTTGCCCAGGTGGGGCAGTAGAAGGGGCTCCATGGCCAGTAGGGCCCATTGACTGGAGACCCAAAGCAGGCAGAACTGCCCCCGGAGCTCCCTGGCCAGGTGGTGCCACCTGCTCTGCCCTGCAGAGGAGCAGAGCCTCTGGCTAGGATCTCCAGTGAGGTCAGGCACTGCTGCATGCAGGAATGGACCCACCAAGATCTGAGCTGTATGCCCTGTGTCCTTCTCTGTCTCTATCTGGTCCCCAAAGGTTGAACACCACAGTGTGACCCTCCAGTGATCCCCATGAGGTGAGACCCTAGTGGACCTCCCAGCAAGTGTCCTGCAACACTGAGGGAGCTGGATGTCCCCCTTGGGCTCTCTTCCCACAGAAGAAACCGTAGGCCCAGGGGGCCCTCTTGGTATGGCGCTGTGCCAGCCCGGAGGAGGGGTGATTCAATGTGGTCTCTCCTCATACCCTTGTATTGTGATCCTTCCTGAACTCTGTGGTTCAGGGAGGTGCTCCAGCCTCACCCCCAGGTTCTGGGATTTTCACAATGGCGTCTTGTCTATGGATAGTTGCTAGCTGGTCTTCTTGTGAGGGAGGAATAGTCTGGAATGACCTATGTCTCTATCTTAACGACGTCACTTCAGTAGCATCATTTTAATATTCCATGAATGTCACATCTTTCCCATAGAATTAATGTTTTGATAGTTTTATTAAGCAAATCTGTATGCATTATTTTGTTTTACTTACCCAGTAATCCTGTGAAATAAGATCACAATGTTATAAACCAGAGTGACCTCAATAAATTAATTTAAAAAAAGATTTGACAGTATAGCAAAAAAAAATTCAGAAATTTTTATTTCCAGTTTACAAATGAGAAATCTGAGCCACAGAAACTTTGCTGATCAGAATTTATTGCTTTATTTATATATGGCTTAACTTTTTAAAAAAGAATCTAGATTTTTTTATGTAGATCTCCATATAGAGATACATAGATCTATATAGAGATCTATATAGATCACTAGCAAAGTCCATAAATTTAGGCTTTATATAATAAGGATATCTACGTTTACAATAGGACAAAAAGTACAGTTTATAAATATTAGAACCTAGAAGACAAAATCATAATTATTTTCAGATTTATTCTTTCTCTTCCTTATCCAAATTAAAAAAAATGAACTTACAATAAGTAAATTCCAAAAGATGACCGGTAAAATAAATTTGCAAAAAATCAATAGGTTTCCCATATACTAAGACTTGTTAGCTAGAAAATATGATGCACTATAAGATCCTATTCACAGTAATAACAAAAAAGGAAAAGAGATTAATACCTGGGAATAAACTTTTTACGATATAGTGCCAAATGTTAAAAATAGCAAAACTTTTAAGAGGGACATAAAATAAATCAGAAATAAAGGAGAGTCATGGCTATCCAGCTAATGCAAATTAAACTGACAGAATACTTATGTGGACGAGGTAACCCATCAACTCCTACTCCTTGAAAACTGAGCTCCACTTTGCTTAGTTTATCAGTGGCGATTCACTTAGCAAAGTCCTAGGTCATGAGGCAGCGCTGGCGAGCTTGTTACTAGGCATGATGGGAGAAAAGGTCAGGAGTGGGTAGAACGGAAGGGATGCTGCTCCTGGGGTACGTTCGCCTTTATTGTGGGTCTCTCTTAAATAGGTAACTTTCCTAACGGATTAAGACTTTTTGTGTTAAGCCATTTTTCTAGGGGAACACAAGAAAAAAATGAAAAATTGCGGTCCCGGGCTGTAAGATAATTTTATGCTTACAATTAGGAAATATCAATATCGCATATCGCGCTCAGCAGCTGCGTTGTTGTGGCTGTTGCTAGAGAGTGAGTCAGTCTCATTATGGTAGCAGCTCATTAAGTCTTTCTCCTAATTGCACTGTTGGACTGGGCCTTAATAAGCAATCCTGTGAACACACCGTCTCCTCCCGCAGCAGCCCTCCAAAGGAGGAAGCAGCGGAACCACAGCCCGGCTGTTTATCTTGGCTTTGCTCAGCCACGAGTGGTATTTTTAAATCTGCAGGGAGAAAGTACCAGCTCTATAGCCATGATCCAAACAATAGGCACCTACAGCTGTTACAATTTTTGTTAGTCTAAGAAAGACAAAAGATGGTTTCTTTGTTTTTAATCATTCTTGACATTTTATTTCACAAAAGTCTGACTATTGTAAGCAGTCTGCTGAAGCTTTGAGGCCTACCATGCTCCACGGTTCCGAGGAGGGCAGGGGTTCGACACACTTTCTGTAAAGAGCCGGGGGGAAATATTTTAGGCTTTGCTGGCCAGGTGATCTCTATCACAGCTCCTTGAATCTGCCAGGATATCAGAAAAGCAGCCATACACAGTAAGTAAACAAACGAGTGTGACTGTGTTTCAATAAAACTTTATTTATGGTCACTGGAATTTCAACTTCATATAATTTATGTGTGTCATATCCTTCTTTTGATTTTTTCCCCCAACCATTTAAAATCTAAAAACCATGCTTAGCTCCTGAGCTGGATTAGGTGGGAACCCAAATTTGGCCCACAGGCCATAGTTTGCCAATCCCAGAACTATGACATTCAATGAATACCTTCTTGACAAAAACTATTAAGGAGGCTGGGTGTTGCCTAGCATAGTGGTCAGGTGCAAGATGCCAGAGTTAGACCAGCATCACTGCCTTGCTGTTCCCCCCTTACTAGTTGTATGACCTTGGGTCGGTTATTTAAGCTACCAAGCTACCCAAACTCAGTCTCCTCATCTGTAAAATAGGATGTTACTAGTACTAAGTACCTCGTAGCATTGCTGTAAAGATTCAGCAAGCATAATACATGTAAGAAATAGCACAGTGTCTGGCACGCAGGAAATTTTCATTAAATGGAAGCGCTGGCTGCATGTTGGAATCGAGCTTGGATGGGTAGGAGACATAATGATGCTCTTGTGGACCAAACCTGGGCTACGATGTCCACGAGGACAAATTCTTACTGGGATAAATCTGTCCATTGTGATCAGGCTGTTTCATTAGAGATGAGTATGCATGCTTCATCCATTTCCCACCCAGCTAACTTTAGCTAGAGGACATTTCGTGTGAGAGAGGCTTGGAAACAGAGGATTTCACACTTGTGTGTGGATTCTGTTTGTCTTGTTATATCGATAAGTATTATCTGGGCCTTACACCCACAAAGGGGCGTACAAAAGAGTGGAAGGTTATATTTGCTAACTACAAGGACGCAAGGTCTCGCTAAAATGTCGCAGGCTTGGCCGGCTGCTTAATCAACTCTCAGTGTTGTTGCACCATAGCTCTTGACTCATATCCTTGAAGCTAGGCTGGTCATTTGAAGCTTTTACCACGCTCAGAACTGCAAGGCACGGGAGCCAGTCATTCACATTCACTCCAACAAATAGACGTGTGCATGGCCGTGCAGGCACTCAACCGAAAAATAGGGTGAAACTGTTACCGCTAGCCGAAGAGGCCTGGTCTGAGGGGCGCCTTTGAGGAGCTCTCTCCAGTCTGATTTGCCGAGGAATGCACCTCAAGGAAGAAGGTGTACAGTGGAGTCTCAAGCAGGCTAACTAGGCAAAGGGAGTAAACTTGAGAAACTCAAGCTCTCTGGGTCAGCCTTCACCTGCAGAAGTGCTGGAATTCCCACCCCTAACGTCTCACGCAGGGTCCCAGAGCCTCACTGGGGTCTCCCACTGCTCCTCGTCAATGGCCTGGGCTGTCCTTCTTTGGAAGCAGATCTCAGCTGCCAAAATATGTTCCTATTAGCAATTAAAGCTCATGGCAATTTGTGTCATACTGAGTGATTTTGGTAGCTTTTTAGTTTTTCTTCCCTAAAATTTTATGTTTCGCCAGGTATGTGCCACAACTATTTCACAGCTATTTCACCACAGTGGGCATGGGGCTCCTGTCTTCGGGGGGCACCTCCTACCCAAGTGTACCTGCTTCACAATTACACTTCAGTTCAGCCCTCACAAACACTAGGGGACAAACTCCTGGACTTACCTTCCCTGTGATGACCATGGCCATGCCCACAGCTAAGCTGAGAGACCAAGGACTCTGCCTGAGAACTCCTGTCCCCACCATTCTAGAGACTTACACACTCCCACAGGGCAGGCAGGAGGAGGGATGCCTCCTGCTCTTGGCTCTGGGTCAAAGTATCTGCCATGAATGCTGCTAAAATTACTTTGCGATTTTATCTCCAAGTTTGGGGCAGACTGGTCAACCAGCAATTTCAATGTTTGGCAAATTGATTTTCCGTGTATAGACCCCCAGTTGTCCCCTCTCCCACTTTGGTACCTCCCATTTCCTTTGTCGTGCCAGGTGCTGCTCCGCCTGGTGAAACTCTTCTAGCCATGTTGATATCCTCGAAGTCTTTTCTGCTCCACTCCATTCAGATAACTCCCTTCAATGAGTGGTCTGCACTTGCAACTGTTGTGAAATAGTGGTAGTCCCTTGAAACATGCACAACCTGAGGTGAATTTAAGATTGGCTTTTCGGATTCGCCCAGTTCTTCTGACACCTGGTTTTTACCGCTCTCAGGTTTTGTATTACATATCTATAAGGACTTTGACCGATGTTCCCTACTAGACAAGAACCCCAAACCCAAAGGCATTCTCAACCACTTATTTCTGTTTGCAAATCTACTTATTTTTCTCCAGCCATCACTATAGAGTGTTTCTGGAACTAAAGAAATTGACTTATAAATATATACATAAGTCAGAAGGCAGATTAACTAGAGGTGAGAGTAAACATGTGTACATGCCGTGTAAAGGCAGAATGCAGACACAGGGAAAAGGCAATCATTTTAAATCAGGCCGGGAAATATTTCACAGAAATTGAATTTTGCAGCTAGTGAAATGTCATTAAACCAATAAGGGGGCCAAATCATCTAGCTCAAGGATCAGCAAACTTTTTCAGTAAGGGGCCAGCTAGTAAATATTTGAGAGTTTGCAGGTCACAGAGTCTCTGTCCCAACTACTCTACTCTGCCATTGTAGCAAGAAAGCAGCCATAGACAGTGTGTCAAGGAAGAAGCTAGGTGGTGTTCCAATGAAACTTTATTTACAAAAACAGGTGTTAGGCCAGATTTGGCTCACAGGCCATACTTGGCTGATGTCTGATCTATTTGATTTCATATAAAGCAGAAAATGTTTGTTTTATCCCACAACCTGAAAAATGTATACTTTCTAGATCTACCTAGTCTTAAACTTGATCCGTAGACTGTGCCATCTTTGTGTCTTTAAAAATCATCTTTTAAAATAACTCATCCAGTTGTACTATTTTGAAATCGCCGAGTTTGCTTTGATTTTACCGGACATGCAATACTTTTATGTTTCTGAGAACTGCCAATATCCTTAAGATGAATTCTTTAATTAAGACATCAATAATAAAATAGTTGCTAAATTCACACTTGGAAAATGCAGCAATGAATTTAAGGAAACTTAGCTGAGGTATCAAATATTAGAAAGATTAAAACCTTGATTGCAGCATTGACAATGGTACTACTTCTTTAGCACTTAGGTGACTGGCTCTGCTAAACCTTTGTACCTTAAAAGAGATGGATGTTATTATCCTCCTTATAAATTTGAGGGAACCGAGTCTCCAAGGTTTTAAGTGGTGTGCATAGCGTGCAGATATGTCTGAACCCAAAGCCCATGCTCTCAAAGATCACGTTGGCTGTGGAATTGGCTTTGGGCATCCAGGAACAAGCCAATCAGCAACTCCTCACCTCACTTTCTGAATAAGGAAGTAAAGAGTTGATCCCACTGATCTTTAACATCCCTTCAAATATCTTCGTTTGAAATAATATTCAATCCTTCAAAAAAATACACCTTGACCATGTGCCAGACACTGCCAAATTCTGTTCACACTGATATTTCTCCATGGAGTTAGCTTTCTAGAAATAAGAAACTGAATTTTTCATAGAGCACAGGATATACTTTACTACTGTGAAGAGAAAAACAATTGCTATAAAGGACAAAGATATTCATATTAAAACATAGTATGGATCACAGAGTTTGAATGTAACACAACTTTTGTATTTAGTAATATAGCTAATGAAAATAAATCACCTAAAATTTGGGTGGGGGATTTCATCTAAAAGGAAAGAGCTATGGAAGAACTGAAAATATTTAATTTAAATGTGAGAGTTGGAAACACAATTCCAGCTAATGACAAAAACGAGCTTGACTAGAAGAGTTAGTAGGCAGGAAACAATAAAAAATAGTTATTTGTGCTACAGCCAATCTGTGCAGGATTTTTATGGTTGCAAGCAACAGAAAGCATATATGGAAATGTAAACCAAAGAGAATTTATTAGAACAGTATGAGGCTATACGGTTGGAGGGCTCACAAAATTAAAGGGCAACTGGTACACCAGACTTGGGAATGACCCAGAACCAAGGATGCAAAAAGGTTAGCAATCATCTTATATCTGGAATGACCCAGTTCAAGATGCCAGCAACATTTTCTCCTCTCTTCTTATCAGTTGTTAAAATTAAAATCCTGCTAGGGAGCAATTCTCTTTCCCATACTAAGAAAAGCAAGAGCTTTTCCTATGATAGCATCCCTAGAAAGAAGCAACATTTAGGATTATCCTACTACCAAGACTACAGAGAAATGGGGAGATAGGATCGCCAAAAGGAAATGGCAATAGAAAGGGCAGGTGAAAAATAAAGTGTCCTCTACTAAGAATATTACCTAAAGTGATTAATTTATAAATGAGTTCATGCGCAATTCTTGTATTATACAGATAAATGCCAGAGGTTATTATCAAATAATAACCAGCTTATTTCATTTGGCTAAATCTGATCTTAGATAATTAGCTTTCATGTTTCCAAATTATTCCTAAAATGCAAATTGGATTCCTAATTTCCCTATCCCAAACAGTAGTGAGATATAATTATGTACTATGAAACACCTGCTAAATTAAAATGAAGTGGGTGGGGGAAACAAGGAATATGGAGTAGTTGAATATTGCTCTTGTGGGGATGTGAAATTGATTTTCGTTATACGAAAACCTCAGCCAGAGGGGGCCGTCCATGCATCTATTCCAGAAAAACTAGCAATTGGGTGGATGCGATGTAGTGTCAGATATTTTTATTCTATCCACTGCATGTGGTTCTCTAACTGAGCTCAGGAAGTTCAATGAGTTGCGTGGCATGCAAGTGAGCTCATATCTGATGATTAATCAGGAACTTTTTGACTGCTCCTACCTCTAGGTAGAAATCTTCCATTCCTTCAACATTTTATGAATGCCTACTGTGTCAGGGGCTAGCCTAATCTTGAGTGTTACAGGAATGAACATATCATGGTTTCAATATTAGAGGAGAGTTCAGTCTAGTCGGGCAAACAGACAAATATGCTAAGTGTTAGGATGAAAGCACAAGCTAAGGACGAATTAGGTGCTATGGAAGCAGAGAATAGGCACATTTCTCAACTTGGCACTCCAACACAGATTTCCTGGAAGGTGAAGCATCATCCTCCCTCAACAAAAATAAAGCACAGTGGTTTTCAAAATATGGTCCCTTGAACAGCAGCATAAGCCTCATCTGGGAACTTGTTATCCACGCAACGTCTGGGGTCCTTCTCCAGACCTACTGAATCAGAAACTCTGGGCATGGAGCCCAGCAATCTGTGTTCTAATAAACCCTCCAGGTGAGTAACTCTGATGTACTTCAAGCTTAAGAGCCACTGATACATCAAAAGGGCTAAGAGTACAGACTTTCCTATTAGATCAGTGGTTCTCAATTCTGGCTGCGTGTTAGAATCTCCTGGGGAAATTTTAAAGATCGTGATGACCAGACTAAATCGACTAAATCAACTCTCAAGGGTTGGAGCATGGGCCTCTCTCTATATGTAGGCACATGAATACATATTTAAAAAAAATTTCCAAGTCATTTGAATGCTAGGCCAAAGTTTGCTAAATTCAACCTTCAATTATTGATTGCCTTCTAAGTGACAAAGCAGTAGGTTGAGAGCAGGAGCAGTGAACAAGGAAAAGAAAGAAAGAAGAGAAATAAGTTTTTTGAAGACTGCATGCCAGACACTGCACAAGGGGCTAGAGATACAAAGAAAATATAAAAGGAAAGAATGAAGAAAAGGAAAAGGTGGGGGGTGGGGGACAAGAGAAACAAAGACTTAGTGAACTGTGTGCTGGAGGCATAATAAACATTAGCTCATTCGGTTCTCACGACAACCTTCCAAGAGGTGAATACTAGACCCGTTTTAAACATGGGAAAACTGAGATTCAGAAATAATAAGTAATTTCTCAAGGCTCTGAGACTAATAAGTAGCAGAGTGGATAGTTGAGCCCCAGGTAGTCTCCTTCTCATTCCTAGGCCCTCTCTTTGCTTCCTGAAAGGTGGTGTAGCCCAGTGGACTGACATGTGGCCTCAAGCCAGACTCCCTGCTCGAGTCTAGCTCTTCCACTTCTGAACTGTGCAAGCAGCAACAATAACTTAGCCTCTCTCTGCGTCAGTCCTTCTCTGGAAACTGGGGACACTAATGGCACACAGATGCTTGTAGGGTCAGATGAGTTGATGGAAATAAAGCTTTTAGAACAGCATCTGGGCCATAGTTAAGTGCTGATGCACTTGCTAGCATAATAAACGTCATAAAAATAAAATCACAGGCCCCTATAATCATAAAAAGAACTCAAAAAAGGAGAGAGATAAATGTAAACAAACAAATTGACTACAAAAGTACAAAGGACTTCAGATGAAATAACAATTGTAGACACTGACATAAAATTTCAAGTATACCTCTTGTCCTGGAAATCTCACTTTTGTGAATCTTTTGTATAGAAATGGGAAAACTTCCGTGGAAACAAAAGCACAAATGCATTTCCTGTATCTTGCTTTTGGGGTGACCAAAGAGAAAATAAGAATCAGAGGAAGAGGAAGAGGAGTAGGAGAAAGAGGAGGAAAAGGAGAAAAATCACCGGAGGAGACAAAACCTGAATGTCCAGCAGTTACGGGATAGACGAGTGAAGTGTGTATATCTGTAAGTAGAATATTACGCAGTTGTTTCAAAGAGTTAGATTTCTCCATATATGCTCAAGCATATGTAAAGGATATCCATAATATCACTAAACCAAAAAAAAATAAATAAATAAAAGCAGGTTGCAGTATACACTATGTAGTATTCCATTTAGAAAATAAAGAAAAAAGCCTATGTAGGTTCGTGTAAGTTTACACAAGCACAAAACATGGTGGGAAAGGTTCCATACCGATTTTGTTCACATTGTTGCTTCAGGGGTTAGAATTCAATGAATAGGTGGGGGTTGCTAGCTTTTTATTCATTTATTTTTATTTTTGTTTATTAAGTAAATAAAGAAGAAATCGTGTTTGAGATAGCACTAAAACTTTGAAATGTTTAACTCTATGTCTCTCCCATCAAATTAAGAAGTTCTGGAGGGCAGCAGTCCTCATCCATGCATCTTTCAACCTCCAGCTGTAGCATAGATGGAGGCACACGAATAATGAGAAATCCTGTGTGTGCTGTTGAGCTGCCCTGTTGAGAAATTTCTGAGCAAGGTAGTGATATGTGGCATGAAGGGAGAGGGGTTGGTTGGTAATTGCCACAACCACAACCAATAGGTTTAACTTCATTTTCTACTTCAGGGTCTCTGAGACCCAGTGGTGAGGGAGAAAATCAATATAGTCTTGATAATTTAGATTTTGCGTGTGAGCAGCCTGGGGGCAGACTAATCCAACTTTTTGTGCTGTGAGGTCTTCATTTGTGACACATGATGATTTGGGTCAGGTTGGCCAATCAACCCTATTCTTTCTCCTCCACCCAGGGAAATTATGGAGATAGATAATGTGCTGTGATCGAATAAATCAACTGTTGCTATTCTACTGCAATCAGAGTTGAGGAGCTTCCAACTGTGTATTTCCTTGCATCTTCCCACTACAAAAACGTTTTGCAGCATATATGCTTCGGCAAAAATGTGCTTGCGGTCTCGATCATGGTCACCTGATGATTTGATCAGTAATCAACTGGAGTGAAGGTGATGTGAGTAACTTATTACAGGGCAATGAAGCATGCTTAGAATTTATTGCCTTATGTCCTAGCAAATGTGAAATATAGGCAGGCTCATTCTGTAACACCTTGAAATCATTTCAGAGGTAATAGATTAGTCAGCTTCACTTAGCAAGCAAGCAGTGCTGATCATTTGTCATTTGTAGGTGGACTTTTTCTTCCATGTTCTTCATTGTCCCAAGAATGTGGGTGATTTAAGGACAGACAAGCTTCTGGATTCATTTTCACCCTCATAGTCTCTGTACCTTGTCCACAACTGGGATCCAGAAGACCTCGTGCAAAGCCATCAGATTTCATTTGCCACAGATGGTGTTTTGGTCCAGCTGGCCAAAAGTTGCCTCTCCTGTCTGTGTGCTCAATCAACATTCCAATCTGGTCTTCCGGCAAAGTTGACGTGAACCGGCAGCGAAAATTCAGCAAAAAAAAAAAAGCAAAGAAAATAAATAGAATTGAATATGGACTGGATCCATTGGAAACTGCTTCTTCTAGACTTACACTTTTCTTCTGAATGTCCACCAAGAATGCAGTCTAGAAGGAAAGTAGACGATGTCCCATTAGATCTCTCTTACAGGGCTAGATCTTTCTAAGAAGAGTAAGTTCTTAGTGGATCTTCCTGAAAAAATCTCTTGGCTCTGGATGAACACCATGAAAACCCTTGCTTGGAGCACTTAATGTGACAATTTCCTGGCTTATTCCTGGATTCCAAAAGTTGGGCCAGTGATAATCAGACAACAATATTATATATTTGTCAGTATGCTGGCAGTGCCAAAAGATGAAAATCTGGCTCAAATTGTCTTCAGGAAGAAATAATTTATTAGCTGATGTAGCAGCAATGTTCAGTGTAATCTTCAGGAATGGCTGGATCCAGATGATCAGCCTTTGTCATAGGGATCTACCAATATCTCTTCTCTTTGCTTTCTTCTATTGTGGCTCTAGTTAAACTCTTGATTCATTGGCAATACGGCCTCCAGCACTTCCAGACATACATCCTACTAGAATAGCAACCTCTCTATAAAGAGAATTTCTTTTTTACAATGATTCCATCAAAATCTTAAAGTTGTTTCTTATTGACCTGGCTTGTGTACATTCCTGAACCACGCATGGTATCCAGGTGGAAGAAATACTCTGCTTGGTCGTGCCTTGATCATATGATTCCTGCTGGAGCAAAGAGACTAGATTCAATCCTTCATAAACAGTATCAACTAAATTAAAGAAGATTTCTTTCCAAAGGACAAAAGGTGAGCTATTTCTAAAAAACAGAATGGATGATAGGCAGTAAAAATAAATTAACCAATGAACAAAAATGTCCGTCTAGTGAGGATGAAGAGGGGAAGACCACTGACATCAAAAATAATTCACATCCCCATTCTTTAGTGGGGTCTCGAGTAGAGGAATCAGACCGTGACCACTGCATCGAGCCTTGCAAAAGTGTGTTATTAAGCCGCTCTGCCTTCTCTTACCGTCTCCTGTTCAATGCCTTCCTTCAGAAGTGGTTCATACAACTCAACTCAGCATGTACCCTACATTGAAATCATTACAAGGTCCTTGCATTTTATTCTTGATGACAAAATTGAAAGATACCAGTGACCCCAATATTCTAAAGGAAAAAAGAAGTTCCAGGGTTCACATAAAGCGTTTTGAAACTGGAAAGGATGCTTTAAAGAGAGCTTGGATGTAAGAGTGCTTACATTTTTAAACACCAAATTGAAAAGAGGAGAAATTCTTGTATTAAATTTTAATGTTCAGGAAATGGGCTGTCAGGAGGTGTAGGCCGTGGAGCCCACAAGGTAATGTGAGTGCGTTCAGACTTTCACTTCTTCCTGAATGCCACAGGAACCATTTTACATCAGTCATGTCTCAACTAAAGAGGGAGATAGTTTAAGTTCCAGGAGGAAACCTTAGCTAGAAGTCATGCCTCCCCCACCCCCATACGGACTCTGTGTTTCACTTGTGAACCTCGGAAACCCAAAGGGTTTATTCTAAAGCTCAAAGATTTGTGGCCATGCCACAGAGCTGGAATTTTAATTCTCTCTCTTGGAAGATGAATACAAAAGTAGGAGAGTTTAAGAAAGATGAAAAGACCATATGAGTATCAAAGAAGAAGGTCACCCTAAAATTTAATACCATGGCTCATCTTCTAATTAAATAAGGATCCAGACATATGCCTACTGTCAATGAGGACATTTCAAGAGAGATGCTTCCTCAAAGCACAGTAGATTTTAAGATAGATTGTCCTTATAATCTATGTTCTGCAGTTCCTTTGGTAATCTTAAAGAGTACCTATATAAAAATGATCCCTTCAGTGTTCTCATAACACTTTGTCCATATCCCTATCATAGAAATTCATTCATTCATTCCCTCACTCAATTTCTCATTTAAGAAATATTTATTGAGTATCAGCTGTATTCCAGGCACAATGGACTCATCAAGGACTAAGACAGACAAAACCAATGCTCTCCTGGAGCTGACAGCCCAAGACTCAAATAAAATATCAAGTAAACAAGGAGCCAACCCTGGCAGCCTAGAGATTAAGTTCAGCGGGCCTGGTTTGATTCCCAGGCGTGGATCTACACCACTCTGTTAGTGGCCATGCTGTGCTGGTGGTCCACATTATAAAAAAATAGAGGAAGATGGGCATAGATGTTAGCTCAGGACGAATCTTCCCCAGCAGAAAAAAAAGAAAAAGAAAAAGAAAAAATCAAGTAAACAAGCAAGTACACAAAATAATTATGGGACAACTGATCCAATATCTTCAACGTTCTTTGAAAAAGGAAAAGAGGGGGTTCTGGTCTAGATTTTAAGTGACATAATCAAATGCAAATTGTGGACTGTGATTGGAGCTAAGTTTTAACATATCAATGGAAAAAGATGACTTTGAAACAATTGGGGAAATTTGAATGCGGCCTGGATTTTAGATGATATTAAGGAAATAGTTTTGTATGTGTCTCTGTGTGTATATTGCAGTTATGTAGGAAAATGTCCTGAGTTTTTTGAGATTCATACTGGATTACTTAGGATAAAATGTCAAAATAGTTGCAAATTTCTTAAAAGTTTAAAAGTAATAATAAAATAAAACAATTAAAAAGTAAATGAAGAAAATATGGTAAAATATTAGATTTTTTAAATCGTTGATAGGTACATGAGGCTCTGTTATAATATTCTCAATACTTTTCTGTTTGCTTGAACATTTTCATAATAAATATACATGTTCTGTGTATTATGCCATCTCAGACAGAAGCAGGGGGCTGAGATAAAGAAATGGTGTTGACCATCTTGAGACAGAGTGGTCAGGAAAGATGTATCTAACAGGTGACTTTTAATGTGAGACTTGAAGGAAGAAAATGACTTGGCCACATTAGGAGCAGGAAAGAAGTTCTGACAAAGGAAACAGCATGTTCAAAGGCCATGGTGACATGATCTTGTATGGTGGTCATCCTAGGGAACCCACTAAATAACTATTAGAAATAGTAAACAAGTTCAGCAAGGTTGCAGGGGACAGGATCACTACACAAAAATCAATTATGTTTCTATACACTAGTAATAAAATATCCAAAGAGGAAATTAAGAATATAATGTAATTCACAATAGCATCAAAAAGAACAAAATATTTAGGAATTAATTTGACAATAGAAGTGCAAAACTTATACTCTGAAAAACTACAAAATATTGTTATAGGAAATTTAAAAATACCTAATAAATGGAAAGACATCTCTTGTTTGTGAATTGGAAGACAGAATATCGTTAAGATGGCAATATTCTATCAAATTAATCTACAGGTGCAATGCAAACACAAAAATCTCAGCAGCTTCTTTGCAGAAATTGAAAAGCTGATCTCAAAATTTTTATGGAAATTCAAGGGACATAGACTAGCCAAAACAATCTCGGAAAAGAGCAAAGTTGGAAGACGCACACTTCCTGACTTCAAAACTTACTACAAACCTACAATAATCAAGACAGTGTGGTACTGGTATAAAGATAGCTGTAGAGATCAATGGAATAGAATTGAGAGTCCAGATATGAACCTTCACATTTACAGTGAGTGGATTCTCGACCAGAGTGCCAAGACAATTAAATGGGGAATAATAATCCTTTCAGTAATTGGTGGCTGGGGCAACTGGATATCCACATGCAAAGAATGAAGTTGGAGCCCGACCTCCTGCCATACACAAAAATTAACTTAAAGTGGACCATAGATGTAAATGTAAGAGATAAAACTATAAAACTTTTAGAAGAAAATATAGGAGCAAATCTTCATGACCTTGGATTAGGCAAAAGCTTCTTAAATTGACAGCAAAAATACAAGCATTAAAAGAAAAAAATGAATTCATTGGACTTCATCAAAATTAATAACTTTCTTGCTTCAAAGGATATCATCAAGAAAATTGCAATATAACCCACACAGTGGGAGAAACAGGAGAAACTCAAAAATCTGATACGGGACCTAGATCTGGAATATATGACTAACTCTTACAACTCAACAATAAGAAGACAAATAAGCCAATTAAAAAACAGGCGAAAGATCTAATATGGACATTTCTCCAAAGATATACAGATGATCAGTAAGCACATGAAAAGATGCTCAACATCATTAGCCATAAGAGAAAAGCAAATAAAAACCACAATGAGCTATCACTTCACACCTGTCAGAAGGACGAGAATCAAAAAGACAGACAATGAGTATTGGCAATGATATGGAGAAATTGGAACCCTGATTCTCTGCTGGTGGGAATGCAAAATGCTGCAACCACTTTGTGAAAGTCTGGAGGTTTCTCAAAATGTTGAACATAAAGATGACATATAACCCAGCAATTCTAAATACTGTACAGAGAAATGAAAACAGATCTCCACACAAAAACAGATGTTTACACAAAAACTTGTACTCGAATGTTCGTAGCAGCATTAATCATAACAGTCAAAAAGCAGAAAAAAGTCAAAGGTCCAGCAACTGATGAATGGATAAATAAAAGATGGTATATCTATACAGGCAATATTATTCAGCTACAAGAAGGAATTAAATAACTGCTACAGTGTGGACACATGCTACAATGCGGATTAAACTTAAAAACATCATATTAAGTGAAAGAAGCCAATCAAAGAAGACCACATATTATATGATCCAATTTTTATGAAAGATGTCCAAAATAGGCAAATTCATAGAGGCAGAAATTAGATTAGTGGTTTTTCAGAGGCTGGAGAGGTCGAAGGAAAATGGAGAGTGGCTGCTAATGGGTACAAGGTTTCTTTTTGTGGTGATGAAAATGTTCAATGATGAAAATGTTTAATGATGAAAACCACTGAATCGTACACTTTCAGTGGTGAATTTTATGGTATGTGAATTACATTTCAGTAAAACTATTCCATTAACAAAACCTGCAGCAGTCATGGCAAAATGTCAATGTTTGTTAAATCTGGGTTTGTAGTATGTTACACTGATTCTTAATTATATTTTTCTGAATGTTGTACTATTTCAAATAAAATTATGAGAAACTTGTCAGAGATAAGACTGAGTAGGCCTTATAAGCCATAGTATTGGTACTGGGCTTTATTCCAAGAGGAAAAAGAAAATATCAACAGTTGGTTGGCCAAAGAATGACATCACTTGATTTGCATTTTAGGAAGATCACCCTTGTTGCTCTGGCAGTGTTAGAATAGATGATCACAGAGGAGGAGTCGGGGCGGAGAGAAGAGAAGACGTGGTCAGTTAAGTCAGGTTGCCCAGATGAGACGTTATGCTGGCTGGAACCAGGATAGTGGCAGTAGTGATGGAGAGGGATGGAGAGCCATGCCCATGTTACAGAATAAGGACCTGTCTACGGGTTGAGTGCCTAGAAGACTGGGGTGCAGCCATCTCTCATCAACAGAGCCTGAGATACTCAAAAGCGATCTCTTAGGATTTATTTCTAATTCACAAATGGGACTGTGAGTGAATAATTCAGTAGTATTTGATACTAAGTACAAGGGCCTGAAACAAAACTTAAAAACTTTCCCCTCATCTCTTTGGAGAGACTTCTCTTATTCTATTCTCTAGCTTGATATGAAAACTACTGCTTAATGTTCTTCAACTCCACAATAGGCTACTACTTACCCCACTAGTCCACAGGAGTGATTTCTAGCCATATTGCCATTTTGCATTCGGCTGAACTCATGAACAAGGTCAAATTGTTGCTGTGTCATTCCTGAAATGTTAGATTCAGAGGGCAAGATTATTACTTGGATTGGATTTTATCTCTCTCTCTTCTAGTAATTTTTTGGGCACACCCTATGGAGGTGAGGCGTGTACATTATGTTACCTGGGGGGGCTTTTTAAGCTTTCCCAGGGGCCACCAGTTCACAGCAGATTTTGATATAGGCCCATCGTGGGAGGGTAAGCTTCTCTCCCCATTGCCTACTGAGCCACTGTGACCGGTGGGAGAGGGTTACATCCCTCGTGTGTGTTAATATGGGAGAAAAATAAGTCACTCTATTCATTTCAGAGTCAAATACGCATCTTTGAAAAATGAATGACTGAGGCTGAAAAGGTGACTAAGGGCTATGAAATGGAGCTTATGGCTGAAGAAAGTTAGGCGGTAGAGTCAATTTTGTAGAGGTGGTATATTAGTTTCCTATCATTGCTGTAACAAATGACTATAAACTTAGTAGCTTTAAATAGCACAAATTTACTATCTTACAGTTCTGGAGGTCCAAAGTCCAAAATGGGTCTCACTAGGCTAAAATCAAAGCATTGGCAAGACTGAGTTCCTTCTGGAAGCTCCAGGGGAGAATCCCTTTCTTTGCCTTGTCCAGCTTCTACAGGCTGCCTGCGTTCCTGGGCCTCCTTCCACCTTCAAAGCTACCAGTGGCCTGGCAAGTCTTTCTCACAATGCATCCCTCCTACACAGACTCTCTTGCCTTCCTCTTTCACTTATAAATACCCTTGTGATTCCACTGGTGCACCTGGACAGACCAGGATCATCTCCCCATCTCAAGGTCTGCTGATTAGCAAGCTTAATTCCACCTGCAAGCTGAATTCTCCCTCTAACACATGGGACGTGTGTTAACATGCCATGTAACACATAACATAGTCACAGGCTCTGTTCATGGGGACATGGACATCTTCAGGGGGAGATTATTCTGACTACCACAGGGGTTAAGAACGGGCTCTGGGGCCAGAACATCCCAGTTCAAATCCCAGTTCCACTGTTTCCTTGGTTGTGTGAATCGGGGATAAACTGTTCCTTGTTTGTCAAATGGAGGATAATTATACCTATATCACAGGTTATTGTGAAGATCAAATGAAAATCACATGTATGTGTATGTATATATTTACTTGTATATCCACAAATATACATTTATATGATATATACATTTACATACATGTAAATCATATACGTGTGTACACACATATATTGATTTAAATAGTTATTGTATCCATTGTATTATCTGGCTTGGATATTATATACCTAATTCAATGTACTTCCAATGATTATATTATCCTAATTTATTCTGGCTCAGTCATACATATTCTTTAAAGAAGAAAAGTAATCATAGTCGTCACCATTTCACAAATATCGTTTATTTTCTTTTTCTGAATCCTGCTCTTCCGAGAATTCATTCATTACTTACACTCGTACCAACTAAGCACAAAAGCAATCCACATCCTGCCACAAAATCTGCATACTTTTCCAGAACTGTCTTTGTGCCAGTATCACATTTTTCCATTTTCTCCCACGCTGTGGCTGAACTCTTAGGCAGTCAAACACTTTGGTACTGGCTACGGCTTATGGTCAACCCCCAGCAGTGGATCTGAAAGATGGCGTTGCATCCTGGCAGGGCTTAGATCACTATTCAGGTCCCTTGAGCTACTTGCATATGCAGAAAGAGACAAGAAAATGAAATAGAAAAATGTTGTGTCTATGCATCAAGTCCTGGTACAACCTCTTGACTAGGAAGGGAATGCACCTGTCAAAAATTCTCATGCCATCCCAAAACACCTCAGCTTCACCCCAACCATAGCACACTTTTCAGGGATAAGTGCTGCTAGAGATATATTTTTCTATACATTTTTCCATGCACACAAATTTAGTTTGTTTTGTTTCTTGTGCTTGTTACTATATAGTATAGGTGTTATACGAAATGGAAACATGAAACACAGACTCTGTCTTCAAGGACACAGCTAGAGTGACAAAGAATTCACATCGTGGGGAATCAGGAACCAAACTAATGTAAGCATCGTATACTAAGTTTGAAAAAGGAAATGGGCCAAGATAGTCAGGGCAGTCTGTCTGTAAGAGGCGAGTCTTGGTATGGACATTTGATGATGGAGTTGGAGTTTCAGTACAGAATGGATAGAATTTCATATTAAGTTTAGGGGAAAGAGAATCTCAGAGAAACGGATTAATTTACACATTGCACTTTTGTTAACCGCCACTCTGGTTTTGAATACAAGCGTAGCAGAACACCGGGCAAACAGTAGGTACTCAACAGAGTGCGTGGAATAAATGGGAGAAGGGTAGTATCCTTGGACCACTGCAGCTTTTCCTCATCAGAGTTTCATACTTTATTCAGCAAAAACACTTTCCTAAATAGATTATTAAATTCAAGTGTATTCAAAAGCTGAATAAATAGTAGGAGCAGTATTATATTATTGAATGTCAATGTTAGAAAAAATTGAATAATGAAGTTTGTATTTTCAAGATGGATTATATGAATATCAAACCAAAATATGGTTATCACATCTAAATAAAGGTCCTAATTTCATAATAAAGCTTTGCATATTGCCTTTATTCACTCATTTGATTCTAAATCCCTTTGGAACAAAACAGAGCATAAGTAATAAAAAATATTTCATGCAACAAAGCTTTATTGGGCAACTATGTGCTAAATACCCTGTTAAGATCTGGAGATTAAGGAAAAGGTAAGACATAATCTCTCTCTTCAAATTTTTCATAATTTTAACATATTTATAATTTCCCTAGTGATTAACAGCTCTATCCCTTACTAGCCATGTGACCTTGGGCAGGTTAGTTAACATCCTTGTGCCTGTTTCTTTCTCTCTCTATGTGTGTATGCTAGCTTATTACGGAAAATTTCAAACATACACAAAAGTACAGAGAATAGTACAACGAACCCCCCATGAATCTATGAACCAGATTCAGCAATTTTCAATCCATGGCCAAACATATTTTTTGTCTAAATGTCCTCCCTTTTCCCCTTACCCCTCAACTATTGGATTATTTTTAAACCTATCTTGGATATCATATTATTTTCATCTGTCAGCCTTTCCTTAGGCACCTCTAAATTTTAACATAACCATAACACCATCATCAGACACAAAAATAATACTTTTTTAATTTTATAAACTATCCTGTCAGTGTTCAAATTTTCCTGATTTTATCATACACATTTTCTTCTTAGAGAATTTTTCTTTATTCACATCAGGATCCAGTCTCCACCTTGCCTTTGATTGGTATGTCTCGTAAATCTTTTTAATGTGCAAGTTCACCTCTCTCTTCCTTGCTTCCCTTGCCACTTATTGGTTGGAGAACCTAGAGTGTTCTGTAAAATTGCCATTGTGGATTTTGTTGATTGCACCCCGTCGTATCATTTAAGAAGTTACCCCGTCGGTTGGCATTTTTGTAAGTTGAGTCAAGTTCCCTCCCCCACTCCAAGGATACTTCGTAGGTTGAGACGGTGCTGTGTGCTTCTTGCTGCCTCCCCTCCGGAGGCAGAGGATGTCTAGTCTGTTCCTGTGATGTCATGACTGACTAGTGGGGTGAAGTGCTGTCAGCCTGACCCGTCCCTTGTGGAGTTCCTTGTCAGCTTTTCACCTAATGGCTTCAGCACCCTAGATCCATTATCTCAATAGGCCTTGGAAAGTGGTAAATTGTCTCAGCCCACCACGCCTACGTGTAGCATCTGGAACTCTTCTGTGCTGAAAACTCTTCTTGATCTATTGTCTGGTCACCCCAAGGTGCAGTTCATGCAGGGCTGGCTGGAAAAGTGCTTGATTTTTTCCCCTACATTTACCAGAGTTCCACAAAAGTGTCCAATGAGGGATTATTTTTTGTTTGTTTTTAGTATTTTCTAGTACTACTATGAACGTATTTTTAACACATCTGTTTTTCCATCCATTGTCTTTTTCTTTCGAGGCTCAGTTCTTTTATTCTTTGGCCAAGAGGATCTCCTTCAACTTGCTCTTGATTCCTTTTGACACAATTTCAAGAGTCTTTCACAGCTTTCTTGGTTTCTGGAACAAGATGCTCCTAACTCATCCTGTACTTTGTCCCAGACCTGGAATCTGCCATTTCTCCAAAAAGCTGTGGTTTTTTTAGGAGGAAAATAGCATCCAAAGGGCACAGTCTAGGTGCTGGCTTACTTACTCATACCAGGCTGGTCTTGTCTCTTGGCATTTTCAGTGGACAGAGATAGGATATATGCTTGTTTCTTAAGAAAAAAAAAATCGACTTTGAGTTTATACTGCTGTTGCCATTTTAAGTTTATGGTTACAAGATTTTTAGTTAATCTTTTTGATTTTATATTTGAATCTCTTTTATACTGAAAAATCTTGTTATACCTAATGATGTTAATGTAAATACCTATTTGTTTTCATTTCAGTCATGTTTATAAATGTGTATGTGTCAGAATAATAATACCACTATCATTTGCATATTTATGAGTAATCATGTATATATTTATGTGTGTGAGAAAAATAATACCACTATTATTATTAAAATAGTTTTGTTCTTATAATGTATCGGCTTAAGAATATACAGTCAAATTACCGTGTTTTAAAGTCACTTAAAATAATTTCTGTCTGTTTGGTTAAGCTACCAATCAATACTGGTTAGGTTATTTTGTCTTATTTTGCTTTCATTTTAGGGCTTACTTTTTGTTAAGAAAAAAGATTTTGTTTTGTAACTGTGTAAAAGTTAAATCCATAAACCCAGAACTACCCAGAGAACTTGAGCTTCTGTCCCTTCCCCTTGAACTATTTTCTCCTTTGCCCAATGGATAACCTTTTATTTTTTAGCGTTTCTGGCATATCCTTCCATTGTTTATTCATAATACATGCAAATATGTATATAGGTCTGTATAATGCTCATTTCTTAGAGAAAATATAGATAGTCCATGTACTGTTCTATATCTTGCTTTTTCATTTAACTATATATTCTGGAAACCACTCTACAGCAGCATATTAATGTTACAATGTCCCATGTTTTTTCACCAGTTGCATAGTACTCCATTGTGTAGATGTGTTATTGCTTATTAACTCACTTCTCTCAGATGGCCATCTGTAGTGTTTCCAAAATTCTGCTATTTCAGATAGGGCTGCAGTCACTAGCCTTATACATATGTGGGTTTTGTTAGATTTTTTGTTTTGTTTTATTTTGGTTTTTGCTGGTGTACCTTGGGATAGATTCCTAGAACAGGGAGCGCTATGTCAAAGAGTAGATGTGTATGTAATTGTGCTCTGCATTGCTAAATTCCACACATTATTGTGTTTTCCTACCAGCAATGTATAAACACGCTTCTTTCCCCACAGATTATTTTCGTCACCTGTACAGGTGAATAATTGTGACTATTTCACTAGAAAATGTCAAATTGTCAGAGCCGACTCAGGCAAATCATAGATTTTACCTAACACCAGACTTTGCTAGTAATTCAAAAACATAAAGCGAGTAGCACAGTCACAGCATGCTTCTCTGGAGGGCCTCCAAAAATCAGAGGGAGCTTCCAAAAACTGTTCGTCTCACCCACAATGGAACGCGTTTCAGTGTCAGAGGAAAACGAACACGGACAGTGTGTGCGGC
The DNA here is from genome assembly GCF_041296235.1 of Equus asinus. Classification (NCBI taxonomy): domain Eukaryota; kingdom Metazoa; phylum Chordata; class Mammalia; order Perissodactyla; family Equidae; genus Equus; species Equus asinus. Next base: position 42,829,780 of record NC_091804.1, read on the forward strand.
ACAAGTCACTCAGGGGCAGGTGTTCGGGGCTTCTTAGTTCTTAGACTCTGTCAGTTGTGCAGAGAGAGTCTGTGCCACTCAGCTTCCATTTTCCAGCTATCTCTGCTCCATCCGTTAATACATTCCAGGGATGTGTTTATGATAAGCCATCTAAAGTACGCGAGTGTATCCTGGTAAAAGTTAAAATGTTTAAAAGGAAGTCTGTTTGAGGTAAATCCAAGAAGAGAGGGAGGCAGTCACAGGTCTGCCGTCTTCCTTGCTGTTATCTCCATCATTTTATATAGCAGTCTGCTTTTCAGGCCAGGGTGAGCCTTTCCTTACATTTAAGGGCTATTTGCATTTGCTCCTGTGAGAGATCTGTTCATAGTCATTGCTTAAGTTTCTAATAGGATTGTTGAATTTTCTTTTAAGCAGCTCTTTATGTCACAGGGATATTAATCCTTCGGTATAAGTTGCAAATGTTTTTTCTCTGTTTTGTGACTTGTATTTCTACTTTGCTTATGGTGCGAAAGTTTATTTTTATGTAGTCAAACTCATCAGTCTTTTCCTTTATTGCATCTGGATTTTGAATTATAATTAGGAGAGCTTTATGCATACTCAAGTTACAGAGGGATTCATCAATTTTTTTCTAATATTTGTATTGTTTTATTTTTTCTTTACGTCTATAATCTTTGACCATTTGGAAATCATTATTGTATATAATGTGAGGATTATACTCAATTTTCTCTTTCCTTATAGCAATCTGGTTATTCATACATCACTTATTAAAATGTCCATCTTTACCTAATTGAGTTGCAATTCTGAATTTATTGCATACTAAATTTGCCTGTACAATTGGATTTATCTCTAGATTTTTCTTCTGATCCATTGTTCTCTGTCTCCATTTCATAGAGAACCAGTATCACACCATTTTAATTTTAGAGGCTTTGTATATGTGTTAGTATCTGGTAGGGCTAGCTATTTTCCCCTTCACAGTTATTCTTCCTTTTTAGGGTTTTCCTGACTTTTTCTGCTTTTTTGTTCTGCCAAATAAACTTTATAATAAACTTGTCTAACTCAAAAAAGATGCTTTTGTATTTTTACTGGGATGATCTTGAATTTATAAAATAAGTTACAGAGAATTAACATTTTTATGATATCGTATCTTCACATGATGCTGTCTTTCCTTTTGCTCATGTTGACTTTTGTGTCCCTCAGGAGAATTTTCTAGTTTTCTTCATAGTTCTTCAGCATTCCTTGTTAAGTTTGCACCTGAGTATTTCATTCGTTCATTCATTTTCTTTCTCTTTTCTTCCATTACGTATCTTCTACAGTTTATCATCTTACGTATACGTAAAGGCTGTTGGTTTTAGTATGCTGATTTTCCATCTGCTATTTTATTAGTTTTCTTAGTGTTGGTAATAATTTCCTGCTGATTTTGTTTAGGTTTTCCAGATATATAAATATGTCAAATGAAAATAAGGATAGTTTTACGTCTTTTTTTCTAATTCTTATACTTCTAATTACCTTATCTTATAATGTCACAGTTTCTTAAACTGTAAGAGGAAACAGAATTCTACCTATCTCATAATTTTGTTGTATGCGTTAAATGATGTAAAATGATTAGAGCAGTGCCTGGAATGTAGTAAAACCACAGTCAATAGTATTGTCATTGCAAAGTTATTTAATTATATTTGTGTGTGCATGTGTGTATATATGCATACATATTTATATTATATAGATCTCCATGTGCTTGATAAAACATTCTAGAGTGAAGAAATTCTAATAGCAAGCATTTGCACATCTGCAATTTGGAATTATGTGGTTAAAATCACTTTCTGAAGAGATTAGTGTTTGCAAAACTTTGGTCATGTGTCACCTTCACAATTTTTGCCATAATCCATGTATCATACCATTTCTGTTCTTATTTATTTAGTATTTTTCTTTAAACGGAAAAATTTCTCTCATTCCTTTAAATATAAATGTAAATGTATGACATGTAAATACATAATATATATCTTTATACATGTCTCTAGAAATATATATGCTATGTACACATTAAAATAAAAGTATTACAATTTTTAAAAAAGTTTAACACCTGAATTCACTTCTGATCTCACATTTAGGGGAACATTAATGAGTTCATACTTTAAATAGGAGTCTTCAGTGTCTCAGAGAGTTGACAAGCTTATTTTTAAAGACCTCTTGAGTAGGTATTATAATCACTCTTAGTTACAGCTAGAATATAAACTCTGTAAAGGTGGAATCTTTGGCCTTATTTACTGCTCCATAAATATTTGTTGAATTCATTCATTAATTCTGTTGTTTGCTCTCTTCCTTCATGCCATGCTCTGTGGGTGAATTGGGAATTGTCACAATATGTTTTACCACTGTGGTTTATGGTTAGTACGCATTCTAGGGAAGAAATGGCAGAATTGGGATACTTTGTGTCACCTCTAGAAAATTCATAGAAAAATAAAGAATCGATTGGTTGGTTGTAGCTTCTCATGTTTTTAAGGGCTTGTTCTTTAGGATATTTGATTTTGATACTAGGCTGTGTGCTCATTCACATTTTTTCCTTGCTTCTGGAAGTTTCCTTGTAGATTGTTTTTGAGTCACGAAGATTTAAACTTTTGCAGAGGGTAGTGCTGATGCTATCACAATATAATTAGAAATTTAGAAATGTGGGGTAAAATCCAGCTAGGGTATATTTGGCTTTAGTAAGATCTGCAACTTATGTAACCAGCAATAACTCAGTCCCAAATGCTAAATGTTGTCTATAATTAGAAAGACTCACTTTTATAATTGATGGTTAAAATTATTATAACTGGTGTTTAATGGGCTTACTTTAGGTATTCTTATAATCAAGAACGTGTAGGCAGCCTGTTTATGCCTTTCAAAGTAAAATTCACAAAAATTGTCCCTTTAGGAAAATAAGGTCACTTTATAAAGCACGATTCTCTTATGTTCTACTTTGTTAAATGACATAGTTTGTAAGTTTTCAAAGTCCCATCTGCATTCTATAATTAGAGCAGTGTATTTTTCTTCCAAACATTTGACAAATTAAGGATCCCAAGGTCTCAAACATAAATTTTCACAGCATGTGCATAATACTGGAAGCTTCTGTATATATCAATTTAAGATGAGGATAGGCAATTAGTAGGAAAAACACAAGTAAAAGAAAAAAAATAAAAACTAGACTTGGGGTAAAAATATGTGAGTTAAAGTCATGGCTCGTCCATTCACCAGCTTGGGCAATTCTCTGAACTCCCGTGGGCCTGTTTCTTGTCTGAAAAATGAGGGTGATAGGGAAGGGAGAGAGGGATCTGAAAGGGAGGAGGGTTCTGTTCAACAAAAATATTTTCCTGAGTCTCTATCACGTGTCAGGTCCTTCCTAAGTGTAGGTGACACAGAAAAATAGGATGAAGCCCTGCCTCTGGGAAGTTTGCAGTCTATTCTGAAGACAAGAGACTAATTACATTGTAACATAGAGAGGGAGAGAGTGTCAAAATAAGTATGGAGGAACGACCAAACGCTAAGTAGATAATACTTTCTTCATTCATTCACTCAACATATATTGACTGAGTATTTCTTATATGCCAGAGACTGAAGACACTGGGGATTCACCATTGAACCCAACCAAAAATGTCCCTGCTTTCATGGATGTGTGCCATTTCATGCTTGCTGTGAGAGGGGTATGAAGGCTATGAAGAAGAACAAAATAGGGATAGAAAATAGAGAATGAGATCGGGGTGGGAAAGCCATCAGTATTTTAGATGTGTTGATTGGAGAAGGCCTCTGTGATAAGATGCTGCTTAAGCCTAGATCTGCAGTAGGTGGAGAGTCAACCATGAGGAAGCTGAGGGAAATGTTCCAGGGCAGACAGAAGTGTGACCTACAAGCCCTGAGGTGGCAGGTACTTGGAGAGTAGCAAGAAACGAGAATGGAGCACAAATATTTTAGGGCCTGGTAGGCTGTGGTAAGAATTTCAGATTTTACTCTGTGTGTAATGGGGACCTTTGGGTGGTTTTAGGCAAAGAGTGACAGGATCTGACTTACGTATTATAAAAAGATCACTGATTGCTATGTGAGGTAAGGGGTTACACAGAGAAGGAAAGTGAGGAATTCTGACAGACAGCAGTTACTATGACTCCCCAAGGAGAGGGCATTTTTACATCAGGATGAATGCAATGGCTGGGAGAGGCAACAAGAAGCTAGGAGAATGCTGAGCCATCCCTTGCCCTGTGGAAACTGGGGTATGGAAGCAAGTACAACCCACCTCCAGTGGTCTACAGAAAAGCAACGCTCTGAGAGGAGAGTGATAGTTCGGCTGATACCAAGGTCTAGAGAGTGTAGATGAAGAGGTAGGTTGAGGATCTACATGGGGACCCGGTAGCCATGTAACTGGTTCCCCAAGGAGCACGAGGTTTTGGAAGGGAGGGAAGTAAAAGGAGGTAGAAAAACACAGGACAGTATGTGGATGAAAAACATTTGCAGGAGGCTAGCTGGCCAGAGGGGCTTCCATTTCTCAGTAGTGATAACATATAGCTGGGATGGAACCACTAACGGATATAAAGTGAGAGTCAAGTTCCAATGCAGCCACTTTTCATATGACACTGAGGTAGAGAGTTGGCAAAGGCAACCTCTTGGTGAATGCTAACTAAAAACTACTTATTTAAAATGTTCCCTGCTATATATAAATCCTTCAATGTTACAATATATATAATGTGGCATTATTAATACTATATCTGAGATTTCTTTATCTGAACCCTGTGATTCAAGAGAAAGTAAAAGTTATTATAATATAAAAGTATTGAAGAGGAAGATTGGCACAGATGTTAGCTCAGGGCTAATATTCCTCACCAAAAAAAAAAAAAAATCATTGATTGATAAACTATTTTAAAAAATAGTCCCTGCTTAAATATCCTTCCATGCTCAATACCAATATCCATGACAGTAGTCCCCTAGCTGGTAGAAGGTTGATTTTTGGATGTTATAAACATCTGGGAATGAGCAGAAAAGGGACCGAATCTACTTATTGGTTGTTGTAAACAATAAAAGAGGCTTCTACTCTTCACCAATTTCAGTCCCAGAACAAGATTTTCCATACATTCTGTCTTTCATGGTGTGTGTGGGTTTTGATGGACACACTAACAAAGGACCTGGCTCATCTACAGGCTTCCCACTGTCCCAGCAGCAGAGATATGCCAAGGACTAGCGGCAGGCTTTAGGTGAGGGTGAACAAGATGGATATGAAGCCAATGGTAGGAGCCCTGCATTGTAAGGAGGCTTCAGATCTTCTGAGTCCTGGTTGACCTCCCTTTCCTCATCCCTCCTGAGATATAATACGGTATAATGTGAGAATTAAGAGCCAAACTCTAGAGTTAGACTTCAAATTCTTCAAAATCAAGTGCCGTTGGGCTGTTACTCTCTTCCTTCATCTATAAAATGAGGTTAAAAATATTTAGCTGTTTTACAAGACAGATGTGAATCCACAACAAGATGAAACGCGTGAATTGTTTAGAAGCGGGCTAGGCACCTATCTGGCTCCAATTCTTATGTTAGCTACCGTCTCCACCACCACCAATCCCATCATCATCATCATCGTTATCCCTCCACCATCAGCAGTAGGATCCTGTCGATGACGGCAAGTGATAGTGCTGGCTTTCAAAATGGACTCTTCTGAATGATTTTCATTGTGTGATGTGTTTCAAAAAATCACATTTAAGCTTAGCAGATGTTTCACAATCTCTGATAATCTAGTAGCATCTGCTGTATCATAATACCTTTAGTATTCCACATTTAGCATTCAGTGCCATCATTGATCAGTAGTTAAAATGATAATATTTTTATTTGACCTACTGTATTGTTCCATTTCCATCTTTTTAGATAAAAGTCCTGAATTTAGGTGTTTAATTTTTCAGAGAATTTGAAAATAGATCCATCAGAATATATGGATTGAAAGTCATAAATGAGTCCCTATCAAGAATTTTAACTTCCATCTCTGAACCTGTAGAATCTTATATGTCTATCCTCCAAAATTAAGGGAAATTGATGCTTATAATACTTTATTAAGGCAAAAGTTGCCTACCCAATAACTCTTCAACCTTTCTTCCTCACTAAGATGAGCCATGATTTTGATGGTGAAAACAATGTGGCCAGCTAAAAGTCTATATTTCCCATTATCCCTGAAGATAGGGCTTGCCATATGACAAATTCAGGCCAGTAAAGATGTAAATGGAAGTTACTTGTGGGAATTCCTAGGAAGCACCTAAAAAGCTCAAATTATAGGTCCTCTTTTTCCCTTTCTCCTTTTTCCTGGATGGAATGTGGACTCAATGGCTGCAACAGCAGCAGCTATATGGCTATCACGAGGCCAACTTAAGAAGAAAGCCACACCCTAGGAATAGCAAAACCCAAAATAGAGGGAGGCCGAGACATTGGAGTCACCACACTAGCCCTAGACTGTGATAGGTCATATTAACATTTTATTTTCATAACAAAATTCTTTTCTGCATTCTTCTAACCAATAAATTAATGTTTGTGTTAATAAACACACTATCTGCCAAAAACTGTGATAAACATTGTGAAAAATGCAATGGTTGTTCCAGATTGCTTATGAACTGGTAAGACGTTTACAAATCTAGTGTGTGTTTCATTGTATTAATATGTCAGCAGCCAAAGCCTGAATATTGCAGAGAAATTATAAAGGGCCTAGCCAGACTTCCCCTGGAATATTATGGCCATGTATTATCTGCACTTAATATTTGATAAGAATCAAGCCTAAAATATACTTCTACAGGACATCATGATTTCTCTCACACAAAAAATTGCTATTTTCAAATGATAAGGAAAATGTACTTTGGATGGTTGTCCCCAAATGAGTCATTTCCTATGGAATACATTGCTATACATAGGAAATGTCATTTGAACCATAAATATCTAAGAAAAGCCCATATTCTTCAAAAAAGTTATTTAATCAAAAGTCAACAACATCGCTTGTTTTTCTACATATCTTATCGGCTTTTCTGAGCCCACCATGATGCTCTTCAACCCCTGTAATGTTTTTAACTTCCACAGCGAGCTGAGTCCTTGTGGGCATACTTGTCAAGGGAATGTTTGTGATCAAAAACAACCCATCTTCAGGGACTTCTCTGTAGGATTCACAAGGGTTGCCTTTAAAGGTGAAAGAAGCCCCTCAATACTGTATTTATTTAGTTCAAACATTGCAAGAAAAGTTGATATAATGTTTTTCACAAACCACTGACTTTCCACGAATAAATGTGGGTTTGGGAAAGGACTAAGTATTGTTATTGTTTATTTATTTGAATTAATTAATTAGTTTATTTATTTATTTTTGCTGAGGAAGATTCACCCTGAGCTGACATCTGTGGCCATTCTTCCTCTTTTTGTGTGTGAGCTGCTGCCACAGCATGGCCACTGACAGACAAGAGTTGTAGGTTCACACTCCAGAACTGAACCCAGGCCACCAAAGCAGTGTGCCAAACTTAACCACCAGGCCCCTGAGGCTGGACCAGGATTGTTTTCTTTTTGTTGCACTGTCCTGCCTTGAGACATTCACTGGCTTTGGACTTTCACTCCGTTAATATTCTGATGATATAAGCATAACACTCATTCATTCATTCAACAGTATAGCTGGATTCCAGGCACCCTTCTTGGTGCAAAAGTTATAGCAACTAACAAGATAGAACTCACATCCTAATGGAAGGAAAAAAGTAAAAATAAAATTCCTACATAAACAAAAAAATACTAACTTCAGATAGTTCCATGAAATCAAACGGAATAAAGGAACAGAGTAATTGGTAGAGACAAATCTTGATAAAGTGATAAGAGAGAGTCTTTCCAAAGGAGTACATTTGAGTGCAGATCTGAATGATGAGCAGTGGTGAGCTATGCAAAGATCCATAGAGAGAGCATTCCTTGTAACAATAATAGCAGATTCAAATGCCCAAAGGTTGGAATAAATTGTTCAAGGAGAGCAGTGAAAAATGGAGAGATTGATGAACTGAGCTAGAAGGGTACATGGGGATCCAAAGATGTAGGATCTTATCAGCCCTAATTACGACTTGGCATGTGAGTCTGTCCTGTTGGAGGGTTAGAGGCAAGAAGACATGATGTGATTTCTAAAATATTCTGGCTGCTATGTGGAAAGTGAATCAAAACAGGCCAAGAGTGTAAGGAGGGAAAGTGGTTAAGGGACCATTTTCATCATCTGGGAAAGAGCTTGTTGTGGTTTGGATTGGGGGGAAGCTATTAAGATTGTTTGCTTACAATGTATTAGGCGTTGCATCTATGCTTCAAGAATGTTAAAACTAACAACAGCATTTTGGAAAGGCACTATTATTCTTATTTTTAAGGTGAGAAAGTTGGAGCTCTGAAGGCTAAAAATGTTGCACACAGTCATAGTAAATGGCAGACAACACTGAATAGGTCAGATTTCAAAGACTATGCTCTTAAGTGCTATAGTATCACGACTTCAGGGAAAGAGTTGCTGTGGATTTTCATAGGAGGAATGATGGAAGTGACAGCCATAGTCTCAGGATGTGGGAGTATCTGACTCTCATCTATGGGGACATTTTGCTCCATGGGCCTGTTGAGAACTGTGAGAGGTCTGAGATTTTGTCTTATTTGCAAGTGAACAGTTTCATCCATGCTGGCAGAAGACGCAAGGTTCTTAGGTCAGAGACAAAAGGCTTTATTATGCACAGCAAGTAACATGAGCTTCATGTTTGGCTCGGCTCCCATTGCCCTTCAAGTCATGGAGGCTTGGCTTGACTCCCATTGCCCTCCATGGGAGGTGGGAAAGGGAGAGTTGCCAGCACAGAGGGGCCTAAATGGGTTTGCATTACAAGTGAGGAACATTGAGCTTGGGGAATCCACCTCTGTTGCAGTGAGCTGTCTGGGGGAGATGTTACCTCATCCCTCAAAGTTCCCTGCTGTAACGAGAACCCTGAAAAGCGACCTGGGTAAAGAGCAGTCAAGGCCTTGCGTTCCTGGCACACTCAGCAGGAATGTGCAGAAATGCTCAGTCAGGGCCCACGGCAACTGCTTTTTCCCTCCATCAGGCCCACATTCCCCCAGTGGGAACAGAGCCATCTTTGTAAGAGCCGGTTCCTCAGGACTGATCCAGAAAGTTGTCCCAAACTTAACTCTCACACTGTTTTAGAAAGGTACAGGGAGATACATAAGAAATCAGAGTACTGGCATAAGAATTTTGAATGCCTTTGGCTGCAAGTAAGGGACTATTCACTCTTCAGGATCATAAAGGAGTGTTTCATTTTCTCACATAAAATGAAGTTCTGGCGAAAGGTGTTTTCTAGTGATGGTTCCGTGACTCAACAATATCAAGACTCCATGTTCACGTCAACATCCCTGCAAGTCTGCAAACCTTCCACTTACAGTTACAAGATGGATGGGACTCTTCTAAGAATGGTGTCCTAACCGTAATTTCCAAAGCAAGGGGGAGTGATGCATAGCACTTCTTTTCCAATGCTATCCTCCTGTCAGGGATGAAAACTCACTTTCCTAGGGGCCCACAGGGGATTTCTATTTATATCTCATCTGTCACATCTGCGTCATATGACCACCTGGGTCACATGACCAACCTAGATTGAGGTGTGCCCTCTCTTTCCTGTGGGACTTCCCCAGACATTTGAATAAAATTGAAGTTGTGTGACTGAGGAGAAAAGGAGTTGTTGGCATTTGGGTTGGCACACTTCTCTCCCAGTCGCTTTCTGGCATTTAGACATGGGCACCAAGCAAGAGGGATGAATTGGAATTCCATAGTCACTAAAACAAGTCGTGGCTTTATAGTTGGTTTCCCGGGGGTAACAATGAGGAGGGATTGTGTAGTTCACGCCAGCCTGGTTTGGCGCTGGGTACAGAGCCTGCCAATTAATTTGGCAAAGAACTCCAATTCAGTGAACTTTAAATAAAGAGCACAAAAGAGGACAAATGGGAATTATTTTGTAATCTGACTCAAGCCTTGCGTGTTCCTGAGTCACTGAATAGAGCGAGGAGAAGGTCTTCTTGGCATATGCTGTCAACGGGCCGAAAGCAGAAGGGAGTGGAGAGAAAGCTGTTTGTATGCCTGGAACCTGTCACAAAAATCCCAAACAAGCAAAATGAAGGCTCCGTCTCAGCGGGTGACACAGCCCGGGATTCAGCACAGTCTGCTGGCAGGTTTAGTTAGCGTTATTTTCCTCTTTTAATAATATTCACCATATTGACAGTAATTTGCAGGTTTTTAAGTTCTGCATATGTTCCTACTGAAATCATCCTTCTTTTTTGCTTCCCTGAGATCTTGTTCAAGAAACACCTGAGCTAAGCAAAAAATAAATAAATAAATAAATAAAAATTGTGCATTAATCAGGAAACGTCTTTGGAAGTTTCTCCGGGCTTTTGCAATCAAGTACTGCACCTATCGACGTGACAGCAGCGACATTAGGGGAGTTATTGTTATGAACTGGAATCATAATCATGGAATATTTTTCCCTGAGAATTATTTTACACTATTACGTCTGAAATATGAAATATATTTTTTTAAGGTTCAAAAAAATAACTTCTTGGTTTTTTTTTCACTTGACAAACACAGCACATTTATCACACACAGAGTCTATTATTGTAATTTATTAGAGGTCCTACATGTACCTGGAACTATGAATGTGTTTTTATATGGGCAGCTATGTGTGTATGAGAGTTTTTGTGTATCGGAAATCTTAAAGGGACATCAAGGATAGATCCTATAGGCAAGTGATTCCAATATTGGCCCAAATAATAACATATTTTCAACCAGATAATTATCATTGTAGATCTGGTGGAACCTTGTGGTTCAGAGTATGGCTCTGAGGTCAGACTCTGGGGTTCTGATTCTCACCATCATTTGACCTTAGGAAAATTACGTAATTTTTCCGAGCCTCAGTTTCCTCATCTATTGATTGAGTTAATAATAGCAAATATATGACTAATATTAATAGCAATAATGATAATGATAATGATCATGATGATGATGATACTAGCGAATAGTCATTGAGTGAGAGGCATTGTCCTATGCACTTCTCATGTATTCACTTATTATTAATATTAATAATATTCACATATTAATGTTATATTTACATTATATGACTATATGTTTTATAATTAATATTAATAATTATAGGAGTTTGTGAGGATAAGATGTTATGTGCCTAACACCATACTTTATACATTGTAAATATTTTAAAACAGGTATTAGCCAAAATAACATTAATTGAATGAATGGATTGGGCAAGTAAGTCAAAATGGAACAGAGCAATTATGTATCTAGACCCTGCCAAAGAGCTCCAGGCTATATTAGTTATTTAATTTTCGAGGCAATGCCAAGGTGTTTTGGGCAAAGGATTTTCAAAGTGTATCCTACCCTGCCAGAATTCACAAAAAACATTAGCAGCAAAAGATCCTCTGTCTAGATTCTTTTAAAGTAGGCCCTGAAAGATATTCACATGTTTGCATGTGGATCTGGATATTTCTAGCTAGAACCTCAAGAGTTTAATTAAATATTTGCACAACAGACTTTTTCCAGAACATTTGGGGAGGACAATTATACCACCTGCTGCCGTTCCAGATTGGCTCATCACCCAGTTGGCGTTTTCCTTTTCCGGGTCTGGCACACAGCACCACTGAGCACCGTCCAAGGACACGCAGCACTCGCCACATGAAAGGTTCCGATGGGCTTTCTGTGCCTCCTGGTTTCGGCAGAGTTCTTAAGCCCTCCCCGTTGACTTTTTAATAATGAACATAGAAAACTGGCTGCCACCATTCACTCTCTCATTCATTCATTCCTTCCTTTACTCATCCATTCTCCAAAGAGCACCCAGGGAGATCTATGAAGAAAGTGCATCAGATCACAAACATTCTTGACTGTTGAAAAGCTTAGCAGTTTCTCACGCATTTGGATGAAAAGCTTGTCCTCTTACCTTAGCCCAGGAGACCCCGCACCATTCCCACCTCGCCTGGCTCTGTTCTCATTTTGCATCACTCTCCCTGTCTCTCTCCTCCAGCCACACTTGTCCTACTGCTCTCTTTGAACAAGTCAAACTCACCCAGCTTCACGGCCTTTACCCTGCCCAGCACGCTCCTCTCTACCTTTACTATGACTGGCTCAGCTCAAATACCTCCACCCCACAGATGCCTTTCTTATGACCCTTCTTAAAGTAACTCTCCCTTCTCCAGTGCGTGGCACAGTGCCAAACACACAAAAGGAGCTAATTAATTTAAATCATGTGAATTATGCTTCTACTATGTCCAATTTGTTCTTTTTAAAGAAAACATTTAGGTTTATAATTAAACCCAAGGAGGACTCATGAGATTTTAGGTGATCTCTTGGAAGGAGAGTAATAGTAATGGCTAATATTTAGAATGGTGAGCTCCAGTTTAAAGGGCTTTAGGTGCCGAGCAGGTAAACAGTTTGAAGTCACACTGATTTTAAAGAAAGGAGAAAGGGTGAGAGCTGTGGCGCGACTGGAGAGTCACGGTCATGCCCCACCTAAAATAAATCAAATTCAAGTTAAAAAGAGAAAGAAAAACTGGAGCCTTTGCCACTGATTCAGCGGGCTGGTTCCTGATCCTCAATGCAATGCCTACTCTGCTGAATGCTTCCCTACGTGCTGGACGTGTGTTCTTTCATTTAACATTCACAGTCGCGCTGGGAAGGAGGTACTGTTACTGACATCGTTTATATATGCAGTACTTGAGATTTACAGAAGACTTTGCCTGTAAGGGGCCAGATAGGCTTGGTGGGCTATGTGGTCTCTGTTGCAACTACTCAGCCCTGTTACCGTAGCTCAAAAGCAGACACCAACGTTACATAAATAAATGAGTGGGGCTATGTTCTAATAAAACTTGGTTTACAAAAACAGGCAGCAGGCTAGATTTAGCTGGCTATAGTTGTGGACCTCTCTTATAGAGGGTAGGCAATTTGCCTACGTTTAAATAGCTAAGTGGCAGCTAGGGTTTGAACCCAGGTTGTCCTGATTCCTGGATGCCAGATTTTGAAGCAGGAAGGAGAGGCATTTCTGTACTGCCTCTCTTTCCTGGTGGTCCATCCAATAGGTCAAGTTTTTAATAAGTATAATGAACACTTACTGACTGCTTACCACACACCAGGCACTGTCTAAGGGATCTATTATATATTCAATGATTTAATCCTTATGATGTTGAAGGAAGAAGCCACCTTTCAACATCAAATAAAAGCTGAGTTTCTTGCTTGCCAAGAAGGGAGAACTGTTCTGGTAAAGTCTCCTGAACAAGCAGAGAGAGCTGATCATATTACAGTTCGGAGATGCGTGGAAGTCAAGGATTGGGGGCTTTCAGAAGCAGAGATGGCTTCCCTTTCATTCTCAAGGTCTGGTTAGTTTCCTGAGCTGCTGGGGATACCCTGTCAGAAGGGTAGTGCTGGGTGAGTTGTCATGGATAGTTTGGGATGGATTTAAAGCCATTTCTGGTGATTCCTCGTTTCTGGCGTGGATTAGGGTCAAAGTACCATCAGCATTTTTCTCTCTTGAATGTGAATCCTAAGAACTTTTTACGCTTACAACAATCCTGTAAGGGAGATACTCTTATGACCCCCCTTGATGTATGAGGAAACAGAGGCGCATAGAGGTGCGTGACTTGCCGGGGATCTTAAGACTGGTAAAAGGTAGAGCCAAGGTTTTAAAACTGGAAGTCCGAATCCATATTCAGTGCTGCTCACAATGACCCTCTTCTGCCGCCAAAGTCATGTGTTTGCTTTCCGTGGGAATCGCAAGTTGGTCACTTACAGGCACTTATATTAATTCCTAGTTTGAATCTATACATTTTTTTCATTTTAGCTCATCATTTGTTCTCATCTCCATTCCCTCTTTTAGGTAACAAATGGCCAATTAAAAAAGAATGTCCACAAGGGCAAATTCCTTGATGTGAAACGCAATGCCATTTAAGGTAATTGTTCCTAATATTTTAGCTTCTAGCTAAAAAGTCAGGCTTGCTTTTGCTGAAAGGTTAATAAGCAGAAATCTTGACTTCACAGTGCATCAGGACAGATAAATGGCTACATGAAAGATAATGCAAAATTATAGCCTAGTTTAACCCTATTGGGTTTGTTCTTGACTCTTAGACCAATCTTGTGAAAGGTTAAATGGAAAATTAAGAGAAAGACAAGTTTACCTCTTTGCAAATTCATGTTCCACCTTTTACCACTTATAGAACTCAACAGTCATGGCCAACATTCATGGCAGAACTAGGCGAATTATAACTACAGAGTTGTAATTGTCTCCTACTTGGCCACAGACTGACTCAAAAGACAGATGACTGGGACTTAGTCCTATTTTCACCAATAGTCAGATGCAAAATCCTGGGAAATGGGTTCAATCTATCCATGTGGATTAGTTTCCTAGGGCTGCTGTAACAAAGTACCATAAGCAGGGTGGCTTAAAACAATAGAAATTTATTGTCTCATAGTTCTGGAAGCCAGAAATCTGCAATCCAGGTGTCGGGAGGGCCGTGCTCTCTCTGAAGACTCTAGGGGAGACTCCCTTCGTGCCTTGCCTAGCTTCTGGTGTTTGCTGGCAATCTTTAGCATTCCTTGGCTTATAGACACATCACTCCAGTCTCTGCCTCTGTAGTCACATAGCTTTATCCCCCATGTGTCTCTGTGTCTCTTCTCCTCATCCTTTAAAGCCACCAGTCATATTGATTTAGAATCCACCCTACTTTACTTTGACGTTATCATAACTAATTCTAACTACAATGACCTTATTTCCAAATAAAGTCAAATTCTGAGGTTTCTGGGGGTTAAGACTTCGACATATCTTTTTGTAGAACACTATTCAACCCCTAACACCAGGATTCTATGTTCTCATTTGTTTTATGATGACAAGATTGCTTCTTCATAGGGGTGCTACAGGGAGGATAATGAGATTCAAGTCCTTTGAGGAAAAAGTACTCTGTAGTTGTTAAACATGTCACTACCAGATTAATCTGAAAGATGAGGACATATTCACGGGACAGCCTTTATGAAATCTAGAATTTTTTTTATTACAGACTCAACCAACTTCCTTTTCACAAGAGCTGAGCTTCCCAGGGTGTATTTTTGCCAGAATAATAAGTAACTTCAAAATAAGTGAGATATACACAAAAGGATGATAATTTTTGACCTAGATGTCATTCTGCAGCAAGTTTCAGAAATTGCTTCCTTTATTTATAGACTGGACGCTTCTTAAGAGAAAACTGGTTTTTCCTCAGAGATACAAAGGAGCGTTTCTTGTTTGTTCTAGAAGAAAAGGAGATTTTCATTAGCACACACCATCCATATTTGGCTTTTTGACTGAACTTGTAGAAAGAATGCCAATTCAGACAGTAAATTTATGGAGGATGCAGGAAGTGCTCTCAGGCCTCTCAAGAAGTGAAGTTTGCATGAAATGGAAAAAAGCTCCCATAAATTTTTGGGTTTTTTTTTTCCTCATTTACTTATTTATTCAATAAATATAGAGCCCACTACTTGTCATGAGAGACACTATAGGTGCAAAGATGTATCAGATGTGGTCCCTGCCCCCAGAGAACCCATAGGTGAGTGGAGAAAATATGTGAAGAAATAGCCATAATATGATCATTTCCATTGAAGAGATGTTTCCAAAATGCTGTGGATACAACTGAAGCCATTGAAAGAAATCAAGGAAGGTTTTCTTGAGGCATAAACAACAAAAGCAGGAAATGTGATTGTGCAAAAGCCGAGGGGCATCGATTCCATCTTATTTTCTCTGTGTGGCTGGAGCGTGGAGGGTGACGTGTGTGAGCAGCAAGTGGGACAATGAGAGGTGAGAGCTGAGAGGTCGTCCGGGGCTGGATCATAAATATCGTTTGCATAGGTCATGCCAAAGCATTCGAACTCTGTCATGGTAGAGTAATAATATTTTTTTCATTTCTTTGATACTATTTTTTCTTAATTTAAGTTAATCTCAGCTTGTTACATAAAGCTTAAAGAGTAGAAAAGTATAAACACGAAAATTAAAATCACCTAATTTCAACACCCAAAGGTAAAGTTTTTAGTGCTCTGTGTATAACCTTCAGTCTTTTTATAATTAAGTAAATTCAATATAATGTATTTATTATGATTTTAGTTTATTATAATGTTAAGATGCAGATAGTTTTGTCTCTCTCTCATTCTCTTTTTTCATTTAACATTATACTGTGGACTTTGTCCTGAAAGAATTTTTTCTAGATAGTGTTGTGATATACCTACATTTTAAAAAGAAGTTTAATTCTAGTAGCAAGGAGAGGTTCTACAGTCTAGGATAACATCAAAGTAGCTTGTGCCAAAGACTTGGAACTCCTCCCATTCCTAGGTGTAGAGTTAATTCAGTCGGCGTATTTCAACTTATCATGTGATCTGTGGAAATAAAATGTATGGCTCCTTTTCTATGAAGGGGAATTTTAAGTGATAAATGAAACAGAAAATGTCTTGAAAAAGAAAACGTAGATGAGGAAAAACGGCAGGTTTTAAGCAGTGCATTCATTTTCTAAAAATAAGCATTCCTCTTTATCTAAACTTACAGTCTGAGCATGCTAAATATGTGATACTTTAAGCCTAAGACTTCCATAAACTGCATCATTGCGAGACACATAAGCTTTGTTGACAATGTTACAACAATCTCAAATTATCTGTCTGGAGAACAAATCTGAGACCAAAATAACATCACAGTACACATCAGATTTTTTAAATTTTCCTTGAAATGTAAGATAATAATAATAATACCACTGGAACGGATTAAAATAGTCTTGATGGGCATGGAATAAAATAACTGTGCTGGAAGCTGGGCGTGTACAATGTCTCTCAGGCTTTGTCTAAATCTAAGATGGTTTAATGCTTGTAATGTGAAAAATCAGTAGTTTGTTGCAGTTTAAACAATACTTAATAACACCCACAAATTCCAGAAAGTTCAAAAATAGTTAAGATAATCAGAAATGATTTTTTATTTTGTCTTAGAGGTTGTTGACTATATTTTGTAACTCACCATCTCACAACAAACTAATAACCTTGATCTGTGGTGACGTATTGTATCTTAAGGATAAAGAAAAATACTAAGTGTCTAGAGGGAAAATCAAGTGATCTAGACGGAAACTAAAGGCAGTCTAGGTCCAACTTTTCTTCTGGGAGAGAGGGAATTAAACAGACCTGATCATTATTGAAAGATAATTTTCAGCAAGAGGTAAAATCTTGACTTCCACAAAGATATTAAAATGAACGTGTGTTAAAGATTGTATTTTACTCATATGTGGGGTCCAAGCTGATGTTATAACTGGTTCAAAGGGAAAGTCGAAACAGCACAAATTTATCTGGAGTAAAGGAATGTTTAGATGAATTGCAAGTAAAGACAAAAACTGTTTTTTCCACAGAGTAGGAGTGAAGACAGTTTCGATCTCTACCAGATAAGACATGCTTTGCATATCTGTTGGTTATCTACAGTTTACAGAGTTGTAACACAGCTCAGTGTCAAGGAACAGAGCTAGCTTCCGATAACGCAGAGGGTGTAATGTTGACATGTACGGCCTTCCACAGAAGCACAGTTTCTTCACGCCGTGATGGCAATTCACCTCGTCATTGCCCTGTTGTCTTCTGTTTCCCCTTATGCCAGTCTTCTGTGATACTAAAACTCAGAATTAACTGAAATGAGGTGTACAGATTTAGAAAGAAAAAAAGATTTCAAAAAGCAAGAATCTAGGTCCAATCACTATTACTGTTCACGGGCAACGGACAGACACTTTCTCTCTGCAGTGTGAGTTCCATGAGACCAGGAACTTCAGCTCTTTGTTCCAGAACTACTGATAGATCTGGGTCTTTCAGGCCTGAGGCTTTTTACAATTATTAGAGCCCTCTTTAAAAAGAAAATGTATACAAATTATGAATGCAGAATTAGGTGCAGAACAAGTATTTACTTAGAATGAGAAAATAAATCATGAAATAAATAATAAACCACTAAAGTTATAAATTGCAAATTATTTTAAAGGTGAAAAAAGCCACATATGCCACAAAGTCCAGAAAAGTAGCATACTATGTATTTTTTGTTAACTGATTCACACCTCGATGCTACATTTTTCCCTACGTTTTTTGTTGACATACTTTTTGATCATTCTTTCATGTGACAACGATCTTGTAATGTTATTTTGTAGAGGGAGAATTGGAAGATGATTCAGTCTTTCTCCTACTATGGTTGCTTATTTTTATTTTGAGATCAGTTTTGTGTGCTGTTTTGTCTGGATCCACAAGACCCAGATGTGGATCTGACAAGATGTGTCAGAGGAGCTGAGACGTGATTTAATACGCTGCTACTCAATTTTTATGTCTTGTACATTATGAATGCAAGGATTCTGAAATTCTATTTCTCATAGTTCCCATCAAAAGAGGAATGAAAATGTATGGTGCATTTATTGTTACTTATGCTATATTATCAAGTAGATTCCCAAGGATAGAGACGTTTGGTGTCAGAACTTTCCATAGACTGTCACCCGCCTCTGAACATCCCAAGCCTTGTTTCTCCTCCATGGCTCACACACTTGTGAGGTCAGGAGCAGGTCTTGATTTTGATACCACTTCTGTCCTTGCATCTTGCGTCATTATGCCTGGAGAATCAACCCAGTAGACACTGAGAATCTCCCAGGAAGCAATTCCTATACCAGAACAGTTAGCAAAAATGCCACTGAACACACCAGTGACTGGGAATCACATACACACATCCCACTAAACCCAATCAGTATATCTTAAATTCGTCTTTCTCTTAGCCAGATCCGAAAAAACTGTCCACAATCACTCTAATACCACTGATAAAAGGGAAGCATAACACGCAGAAAGTTAGTGGGGAAGAAAGCAGCATTCTAACTTAATTGTGCTTAAATGTCTCACTCTTACAAAATTTACAAAAATACAAAAATATGTGTTCATATGAACATATTGCTAGTAATCCCCCCTCATTTCTCACTGTATCCCCAGTGTCTTGCCCATTACATGATTAAAATAGGCATGAAATAAATCTCTGTTTAATGATTAAATAAATGCTTGATGAAGCCATGCGAAAGGAAGAATATATTTATGTGAGGTTTTTTTGGTGCCCTTGAGGGAGGTTTGTACATAGAGAAAATACTATTCAGAAGGCTTTTTTAAAAAATTAGTATTCAATTTATTAAAGTTACAATTATAAAAGAAAAGCTAGCTCTTTCTTAGGTTTTAAGTTTAGTTCATAAATATATTATCCTATTTTTAAATCGAACAGATATTAGCAATCACTTTTAAGTGATCTTTGACAAATATCTGGTGCCTTTTACAAGCATAAACACCTGAAACATTTTAAACAGCTTTTATAAATTTAATACATTTGCTTTTTTTAAGTACTCCAAGAGACTGAATTAATAAAAACAGCCTCCCTGAATACTGAAGTCTTTTTCATTTACTAATGTCTAAACTTATAAAATTTGAAGTTTTTATTTTCTTGAATTATTTCAAATACATAAATAGAAAGAGTGTACAAATTCATTATTTATAGCAAAATATTAATAAGATAGCTTTATTACTCTCAAATGTTTTATACATAATTGTAAAGTTTAAAGAATGTGTTTCCATTTAAGTTAACACAGTTTTATTACTCTCAAATTTTTTGTACATAATTTTAAAGTTTAAAGAATGTGTTCCCAGTTAAGGAATATCGTTATCATTCCAATTAACTGGATTCATTCATGACCAGAAGTGTTATCCAGGAAACTGCCTGGACTTTTAGGCAGGTATTCTAGGCACGTACCCTGCTGGGACTCATTGAGCTCTATTTTACAGTTTCCTCATCACATCTCCGTAAATCCAGGATGTGGTCGATTAGCCTATTTCCCCAAATTCAAGTTCTATACATTTGCTAATTTATATGTCTATTCACAGATTCTGTAACTCTCACCCAAGTTGGTCACTTGATTTGATTTTGCTTTTGCTGTTTCCCCCACATCTTAAGCACATTATATTAATCCTTGGTAACTTGGACTTATAAATTTGATGGAATTTTAAAGACATATAGATATACTTTCTACCCAAGGATAAAGACTTGTCAGTTTGATGAGCCTATGTAAGCAGCCTGTACACATACATACACAGCTGATGGAGATGTTCCTAATGATATCCAGTTGAATTTTGTATACCTCACATGGCCTTTGTCTGATTTGCATTTAAACTCTTGAGGTCATTCTACTGGCAGGAAAATATAGGTACTTTTCCTAATAATAAAATCAGAGACACTCTCCTCCTAGTCATTAAAATGTATCAAAGAATTTCAGAGGAGGACAACGACAGTGTAAAAAACTGGCAGTGATCAGGAGAGGTGCTATTTAATAGTAGGGTTTCGTTAAATGTGACAGTAATAGTGACACAAATCCACAAATACTTCTTGAATAAGAAGGAACAGAAAAAAATGAAAAATAGATCTCAAATTGCATAGATAGTATATAATAGATACCAGAAGAGGTAGGATGGACTGGTATAAAATAAAGTGTGCTAAATTTTCCATTGTAGTTATTTATATATTTATAAAACCTAATACAAATGTCAAAACTAATTATTGAAAGAGCAAATATGTTGTAAAGTCATCATCATCTTTAACATTATAATCCTATATCATACCAAGAAAAGTTAGGAAAGGGGCTAGGGGAAATAAAAATTGCTTAATTTTTTATCATCTACAAAACGTTAGACTTTTAAAATTTTTGACATAAACATGAAAAATAGATTTAAATATATTCATAAAATTATAAAATTAACTGCCGGGGGAATAAAAATAGGATAGTGTTGAATCCTGACTCCCCACAGAGACCATCAAACTAACCTGCAGATCAAGCAAAGTCAAGTTGACTGTTGACTGCATTAGGGGAAGGCAGAGTCCCGGGGGCATCTTGAAGGGAAGAGCCACAAGTGGGAAATCTATGTGGGTTTTGTGGTCTAGTTCAAGGTGGGTCTTTCAATGCAGGGAGCTGGCTGAGATTTGGCAAAGTTTGTGATATAATAGTTGAGGATTGATGGATATAGAGAGGTGAAGATTTTGATGTGAGCCTTTGAAAAATAAACAATAATTTGATGACTCCACTTGCGTAATCTTTTAATAGGAATAAGGGACTATTGTTCCTTGTGCTGAAGAGAACAAGGTGAATAGTCTATTGTTCAGATAAATGAATTTTAAGTAAATTCCTGAAAAAAACAATAAGGTTATTTGCAACTTCATTTTTCTGGGCAGGAAGTTCCTGGCATAATCAAATTATGCTAATGTAGACAGTAAGTTGTGTTGATGTAGATGGTATCAGGTGACAACAACATTTTTTTAAACAACATTATTAAAAATTACAAAGAAAACATAGCTTGTGTAGAAAAAAAGGGAAAGATGAAACATAAAAAGAACATGAAGTCAGAAAAAAAAATTTAAGAGGGCAGGAGGAAGGCCAAACACATCAATAAATGTTAAAAATGAAAAGTGATTGAACTATCCAGTGAAAAGATGCATTCAATTTTATACTAATTGAGGATGAACATGCTTTAAAATGAGACCTATAGATTAAAGATAAAACATGGGCAGTGATGTCTAAGACCATCACAAAAACATTAAGAGGGAGTATTATAAGACATTAGAATTCAAAGCACAAATTATTCATATTGCAAAGGAAGTTCATTTTATTTTGGTGTTACACACTCAGTGAAAAAAATACAGTCATATATCTTTATGCACAAAATAAAAAAGCATCAAAATATGTAAATCGAAAACTGTTGGGGAGAGGAGGAAGAGGAATTAAGGATGAATGTGTGGTTTGGAGTTGTGGCACTAAGAGATGTTACTTATTGAGAGAGTCAGCAAGGTGGGACGTGCAGAAGGACCAGGGAGGTTTGGAGGGGAAAAATAAAGGTGTTTGGAGGAGGCTGTGAAAATGTCAGGAGAGTGGCCTCCAAGTCAAAAGTGAGCGAGCCAAGTTCAAATGCATGTCATTTTGAAGATCACTAAGAGTTGTGCGGTCCGAGGAGAAAAAGAACATGGAAGAATTCAGGATTCCTGACAAAAGCATTGTTATTTAGACCTAGATGAAAAACATTTACAGATCTCAAGATTGGAATTTGCAGAGAAATGCAAATTTCAATCAGGAGTGTAAGATGACTGGGGGTGCGAATTTCTGGGAGTAGACAGAGGAATTAGGATCTTGAAAGTAATTTGAATACAGAGTTGTGGCATACTTGACATATGTGACCTGGCAGACTGCCTTTTCTTATTTTCTGTGGTCCATGACATGGCAACTCTAAAGTGGGGCTCATGATGGCCAAGAGTATTGCTGAGAAGAATCAGGCCGCACCCCAGGCATTAGGAATTTTAAGCATGCAGAACAGGTAACCGCCCCAAATTAATTTTAATTTAATTTTTTTCCCCCAAGCATGCACTGGATTATCGACTAAATCTCACGTGCCAAACTCGTATGCCGGGCAGGAAACTCTCCAGGGGCATGGCAGGTGAACACTGAGAGTTCCTGGTGGAATGAGTTACGAGAACACAGTAGGCAGGCTTATGAGGGAGGCCAGCCTTGAAGGAGTCCTACATGGGTCTTCTGGAGAAAGCAGGTAACCGCCCCCCCCAAAAAAAGACCACCATAATCAAATGGCACAAACAATTAAGAGACCCGTTGAGGCCCCTTATGGCAAGAGAGCTCTGTTTCTGTTTTAGTTGCTGGTGACAGGACTCTCAGGGCACTGAGCCTCAGAACCTCCGTAGTTTGAGCTGATACTCAGCTCAGCTTCATAAATTCTGTGCCTCTTGGAAGCCAGGAAGATTGACAATTGTGTATAGACAGGTCGAACAAGAGCAAAAACGTGGTATTAACATTTTGTTACATATTTAGTTTTTTAGAAAATCTACTTATAAACTTGAAAAGAATTTGGTTTATTCGAGTGAAAGTTTTCTAACACCATCAAAAATAAAAGAGTAAATGAAAAATTGCTATGGCTTATGACTAAATTGAAATTTTACTAAGCATTGAGATAGTGAGAAAATTTTAGGCTCACAGTATTTACGCATTTAAAATTCATATAAATTATTTGTATTGGGGAGATTCTATATGCCAAGGTAGACAGTTGCAGTGCTTAAGAAGGAAATCAAATATATTAAATTTATAAATACAGTTTAAAGTATTTAAAGGTATTTAAGTTTGAAAACGAGCCAAACATCATTCATAAACTCCTTAGAAGTGAAAATCAAACTTTGCAAAACCAATAAATACAATACTAATTTTTCTTTACAGTTAAAAGGAACAACCAGATTTTTAAAACTTTTATTTTGAAATACTTAGAGATTTTCAGAAAGTTTCAAAGCTAGTACAGAGAGGTCTCTTGTACCCTTCGCCCAGTTTCTCTCATTCTTTTTAGCAATTAAGTTTTTAAATTTGTAAATTTCATAAATCGAATATTAACACAATAAATAAAAAGCAAACATGTGAATAATTTTTTCCTATAAGCATGTATGTGCATGCACACACACACACACACACACGATCCCTCTTAGAACACTGAAAAGCTCTCGTCAACAGTAGTTCAGACTGGGACACACTGAGTTGGAGACATGCTGGGGACATCTGGGCAAAGTTGTCCGGTAAGCAGTGGACTTAGTGGTGGATTGCGTGCGCCACCCTGTCGATGGTGTTCACATCCTTCCTTCCCCGCTCACTGGCTCTGAGACCTGCAGAAGTTTCTTAACCTCTGTGCCACAGCTCTCTCACTGGTGACTGTGAATGATGACAATAGTACCTGCCACACTTGGTTGCTGAGTGGCCTTGGCGAGCCAATGCACCGTGAGCTCCCGGATTGCATCTGGCACACAGTATGTCCACAGCATGTGTAGGCTACTGTTATTGTACATATGGTTGTGGAACTTGGCAGAGAGGTCACAGTCCAGATACATATTTGGGAAGCACATTCTTATGGATGGCAGTGGAATCCTAAAGAATGTGTGCAGAATGGGAAGATAGGAGAGGACTCCACTGAACTCCAAAGAATACCAGCATTTAAGGCATAGCAAAAGGAGAGCAGACTGAAAACAAACAAATACACAAGAAGGAGCAGCCGTAGATGAAAGAGGAATATTAATATAAAGCTATTTCACTAAGGGAGTGGGCACTGGGAAGGCATAATCATGCTGGATATCCAGAAACGGACCCACGGAGGGAAACTGGATCTACGACAGATGAGGCATCCTGGAGCGAGGGCGACAGAAGGCTTCCACAGGCGGTCCCACATGGAAACAGAAGAATTAGATCCCAATCTTCGGTGACACCTCTCTCTCCTCCTGGGACAGTCATTCACGAGGAATTAAAGACTTAAATGTGAAAAGCAAAATTTTCAAGTTTGTGGGAAAAAATAGCAGAATGTTCTATGACCTTAGGATACTGAAGGAATTCTTTAACAAGATACAAAACTTACTAACAGTGAAAGAAAGGATTGATGAGTTTGACTCCAATAAAAATTAAAACTTCTGTTTCTTAAAAGACACCATAAAGACAAACAGAAGGCAATTTAGGCCAGATTTTTGTAACATTTACAACTGACAAAAAATTATCTAGAATACATTAACAAAAACTCCTATAAATAACAAAAAAAAAGAAAAATACATTTAAAAAATGGACAAAAGACATAAACAAACATCTCCAGGATATAAAACAGGAATAGAAAGTAAACATGACAATGCTCAACCCCATCGTAATCAGAGAAATGAACATTAAGATCCCATGTTGATATCCAGGGAGAAGAACATTCTAGCCAGAGGAAGTCCTAGTTCCCTGAGGCAGGATCCTGCTTGGCTTGTCAAGAAATAGCAAGAAGGTCACTGTGCTGTGTTTAATAAGCCAGAGAAAGGGAAGTAGACGATGATAACAAAGACAAGTAAAGGTCCTGTAATTCAAACTTTGAATTAAGAGGCCAGCAAGATGATTAATAAGAAAATAATAAGAAACTTGACCACATAGGGAAGAGAACTGATATGAGCAGTCACATTAATTTCGAGAGAGAGGGACAAAATGAGAGCAAAGTATAAGATATTTTAGACTATTTAACATTTAATTTAATTAATTCAGGACACATTTGTTAAGTGCCAGGCCCTCTACTAGGAACTGAAGATTCAAAGATGAAGGAGAAACCTGTGCCATAGAAGGAGCCACATGCCTTAATAAATAACTAATAAAGAGAGCTAAGTAATAAACAATAAAATATGTGATGCTCGTAAGAAACATAATGCTTCCTTGTAGAGTTCTCATGCTCAAGACTCAGTTCTTGGTGCCTTAAACATAGTTTTTACTAATCTCCACAGTAATCTGGTTGATATTATTTGTTCCCAATGTACAGATGAGAAAACTGAGTACAGGAGAGAGTACACCTTTTGTTTGGAGCAGGGTTTCCGAACCTCGGTACTGCTGGCATTTGCAGCTGGATAACTCTTTGTTGTGGGCTGTCCTGGGCGTTGTGGGGTGTTTGGTAGCGTCCCTGGCCTCTACCCACCAGATGCAAGTAGCTCCTTTCCCCCTACAGCTATGACAACCAGAGTGTCTGCAGACCAATATCTCCTGGATGACAAGATCACCCTGGCGGAGCACCAGAATAAGCAGTGGGGCGGGAATTCAAACTAAATCTGTTTGACTCCAAAGGCCGTAGTTGTTGGTTGTTTTTGCTTGTGTGTTTGGACTTTTCCTAGCGTACAATACTCTTATGAACAGGTCTATCTTGAGCACTATTCACTGATGTTTAACTGCATTCCTTTAAAGAAATGCACTGAGGAGATGTGTTAATCTACAAGCAGCTCGCTCCGGAAGAAGGTATATGTGAGATGGTGACCCAGACATTATTTTAGGTTTCTACTATTCGTTCAGCATCACAGGATGCATGTATTATCAAATAATAGCTTGCAGGCACTGAGTTGCTTTCATTTCATCCATTCATTCCTTCAGTAATGCCAGGCATTGTCCTAGGCACTGGGGGCTCGGAGTGGACGGGTCAGAAGCGCTCCCATTCAGGCTCAGTCTAACAAGGGTGTGGGAAACAGATAGGCGACGTGCTAACATATCATTCAACAGGATAATTTCAATTTGTGATAAGTTTTTTAAAAAAAAAAACAGAATTGTATGAGGGCAAGTGACTTGTTTGGAAGGAGGGTGCTAATTTGGATTTAGAGGTCAAGGAGGGCTTCTCAGAGGAGGTGACACAAGTTGAGACCTAAACGACAAGAAGGAGTCAGTCAGATGAAAAGTTGAAGGAAGAGTGTGTGACAGAGAGGAACGACCAAACGCTGAGATGCGAGGTGGGGGTGAGTTTGGTGTATTTCATGAACAGCAAGGAGGCCTTTGTGGACAGTGGGGGGTGTGCAGGGGCAAGAGGTAAATGGTGACAGGGAGGTGGGTGAGGTTCCAGGCGTGTCTGACTTTGTAGGCCAAAGGAGGGACATGGCTTATATTTTGTAGGCAAACAGAACGTGATCTTGTTGAAGTGACTTCGGAAGGAAGACCAAATGTTATCTTTCTTTGAGCTAAAATACTAAAGCAGCGTCCTACATGTCCTTACTTCTATCAGTCATAGTTCTATGTTGGCGGTTATTTAAATAGACTGATGGGAGAGTTAAAGGTTGAAGCTTACAAGGGAAATCAAAGAAATATTTAAAATATATTAGTTTAGTTTTTATTCTGCCTGCAGAGTTTCTGCAAAACCGACTTTTTTTTATTGCACTGGCTTCTTAGAAGGTCTATTGAGTATTTGATTTGATTTTAAAAAGCCCACAAGCAGCTGTATTCTTGAAGAATTCTGATATCAAGTGGCAATGACTGTCAGTGATTTTAGGTGTTTTTTTAGAAAGATGTTACAGTGATGATCTTATTTCATATTTTAGGCCTAACAATTTAGTGTCTGTTGCTTGTAATGGGATAAAATGGAAATAATTTAAATGTCTATCAATACAGAAAGGAGAAATAAAATGTGTTATTGTCATATGATGGAATATGATTCAGCAGTTTAATGAATGAGATCTACGAAAATGTACAGGTTGTACAAGTCTCCACAAAGGAGGAGGGGGGAAAGGTAAGTTGTAGTCAAATAGGCAGAGAAAAATACAATTTTTTCCCAAGATGTATCGAGATAAAATTGACACATGGCATTGTGCAAGTTTAAGGTGGACAAGTGTTGATTCGATACATCTGTATATCGCAAAATGATTCCCACTACAGCACGGCAGCATGAGATAGGAGGGGCATAAGAGAACTTTGGGGCTGATGGATAGGTTCGTTATCTTGATTATGTGATGATTTCACAGGGGTAAACGTATGTCAGAACTTCTGAAATTTTACACTCGGTACATGTGTGGTTTGCTGTATGTCATGTATACCTCAACAACGCTATTAAAAATTGTTGAGGTTTATCATTGACATGGAAAGTTAAGTCGGTAGTAACTTTTCTTCCTTACTAGTGTATAAAGCGGTAGTGCATCTTAAAATTAATGGCCTCTTAGATTCATAAATGACAGCAATAAAGGCCTTTGATCTGAGATTCTGGTGGCTGAGCTTTATGCTGTTTTTAGCTAAAAGCATACTAACTGACATACTAGGAAATACTGGAAGGGGGTGATGTTGGGAAGACTGTGAATTTGCTGTTAGCCAAGTCAAGATTCGGCTGTCTTGTTAGAGACTGCTCCTTGTCGCCTAGTAGATTCCAAACTGGCCACTACATCCTCAAATGTTCTCTCTGATCCATTCCCCACACGGCAATCCGTCTGCCTTTTCCATGGACTCCCACTTAGCCAGGCTCACGGCTGCCTTGAATAAAACCTTCATTTTCCCACTTTCCCATCTTTTTGTGACGTCAAGGTCATGTGACTAAACTCTGGCCAATGAGATAAAAGTGAAATTGATGTGTGCAGCTAATTATAGTCATCAGTCTAAGACAGAAGACCCTAAAATTGCAAACGGGTCTGTCTGTTACATTATATCGAAAATGTGTCTGCTTTCTTCCCTGCCTTATAATTCATGGACACCAAAACTGTTTTCAGAATAAAAAGCTTCCAGACCCAATTTATTTGTGTTTTATGAGTGAAGTTAAAACACTTCTTATTCGGATGCCAATGCGGGCGGTTGCTAATCCCCATTCCGAAGTAGGCTCCTTCTGCGTCTTTGGACAAGTCATCTAGTCTTTCTGCTTCAGGTCCCTCAGCTGTGAAATGCGGATAATTTTACAGGGCTCGGGGTGCTGTGAGGATTAATTAACATTGGCAGAGCACTTTGAACGTAAGACTTTGCCCTCTTCGCACATTTTGTCCAGGGACTTCAACAGACTGAACCAGTAAGGCTGGCCCCATTTATCTCTGTTTTCCAGATCAGGTTATGAGGCAGGAGAAATTAATGGCTTTCCCAAAGTCACTCAGCAAACTAGGGGGGGAACCTTGAGGAGCCCTCTGGAATATTGACTTCTAATCTTCTTGCAACAACCCCTGGATACATGCGTCATTTTGAAAAAGGGCTCTATAGATGCCAAATGCCTTTGTCACCTAATTACTTCTCTCTGGTCTTTTTCTCATGTGTTGGCCTAGATTTTCCTGGGGTGGCTTTGCATCAACCCACAGAGAGGAGGACTCTTCTCATAAGAAAAGAAGCTCCAGTATCTGGAAGAGCCTGCTGACCAGAGGACTCTTTTTGTATCCCAGTCCGGTTCACTGGAGGTGTATGTTTGCTTGTGTGTCCTTGGTTAGAAACTTATGACATGAGGTCCACTCGGGCTGAAAGAAATAGTCATTCTATGTTTAAGGTTGCATTGGGAATTTAGTTTTTAAAAAAGCCCACAGGACAAAATGAACATTTCTAATAACCTTACCAACAAATAGCAACCACTGCTAATATTTTAGCATAGATATATTCAGCCTGGGTTTATATATATATATGGATATAAAACTCATTTTTAAAAACCAGACCATACTGCATAGATTATTTATAACATACTGATCAATGTATAAGAAATCTTTTTATCCTTTCTGGCCTCATCACCCACCACCCTCTTTTCATTCTCCAAATTCCAATCACCTTGACCTTCTCTCTGTTCTTTCTTTTTTTTTTTTTTTTGGTGAGGAAGATTGTCCCTGAACTAACATCTGTGCCAGTCTTCCTCTATTTTGTATGTGGGATGTCACCACAGTATGGCTTGACGGGCAGTGTGTAAGTCCACGCTCAGGATCCGAACCCTGGATCCCTGGGCCGCAGAGGTGGAGTGCGCGAACTTAACCACTACACCGCTGGGCAAGCCCCTTCTCTCTGTTCTAAATGTACCGTGTGCTCTCCTGTCTGGGATATTTGCCGATCCTGTCCTCCTTCCCACCAGCCTCTCTCTGTCCTCACGTAGGAATTAGTACCTTCCCCTTCCTATCTCAGCTCCCTAATTTCTCCGACCCCCTTCCAAAGGAGTCAGGTCCTGTCTCCATGTCCCCTCCTCGCACAACATCAGGTAACTTTCCTTCCTTCATAATTTTATACTTATTTGAGTATTTTATTAGGGTCTTGCACTCCCAGTGGACAGTTAACTCCAGGAGGGCAGCGTTTGGTTTCTTTCTATCTGCTCGCTGACTCCTCGGTGCCTAGTGAGCCTGGCTTAAATAATGTTTGTTGAATGAACAAAGAAGAAGTGACAGTGACATCTTTTACATCTGTTTTAATGGTTATGATATGGCTTTGTAACAGAATGGTAAGTGTGACTCTTCCTGTTGACTCGATTTCAGAAGAACTCTCAAAAGTCCGGGGGAGGAGCATTTAGAAAACATTCGAATGCAGGGTGCTGGGGCTTCTGTGCAGAAACTGGGGAAGCGGGATTTCCAAACCATTCCGTCTGCGTTAGTCGATGATCATGTGCCTCCAAGCGAAATAAGACATTGTGGTTAAAGAGATGAAAGAAGGAATGTTCCCGTGCAGGGAGCGGGGAGTTGGTCTTCTCCTCCCAGGGCAGAGGGAAGGGGGAGCTTACTCCTTACCTTATAGCAGGAGAATCACTCAGAAGGCTTTCTCCTACTAGGGTGTAAGCTCCATGGGGACAGGGACTTTGTTTATCTGTTTGGAGTGTGTGTGTGTGAGAGAGAGAGAGAGGAAGAGAGAGAGAAAGTTACTGTGGCAGTCTCTACCCATAGCAGGTGCTCCATCAATATTTATTAAACGCAGGAGGGAAGCATGGAAGCCATGAACAACGGAAGCAGACCTGTGCCCAGATTTTCTCCCATCTGATTTCGATGTCATCTTCCAAGTCATCCTTCTTCGGGTGGGTAATGACTGGGGAAGGGAGACCTGGCCGCAGAGCAGACAGCCTCTCTCCTTAGTGTCGGGCAAAGCATTTTCCTTAGCGCTGACTCGCTTTGGAGGAAAGGCTGCTTATGTATCTGTGACACTCCCACTGAGAGCTGCGGGCCACGGGGCCAAAGCTCAAGTTATTTTTGGTAAAGATATTGGACAAGTGCCATTTCAGCCTCTGCCTTGGTACTTTGTGGTACTTAGTGAAAGTACAACCTCCTTTGGCGAAGCTTGGGAGCCCACCACCTGCTCTGGAAAAGTGCAGAAGCCTCTGGATTTCTGCACACAATTTCCTGTCCTGAAGAGATAAATAATAATGATGATGATGATGATGATGATGATGACAATAATAATAATAATTGGCTGAATGGAATGCAGAGGGAACAGCATGAGTCGTTCATGTTTCAAGCTAGAGTGGATTTCTGCTTTGAATATCTTGGATTGGGCAACCTTTGGATTAATTTCTTGCTTTGCAATGCTATGGTTATAAAGTTCTATTTCAATGCATGACATAGTTTTGTTTCCTATCAATGAGATGTCCGAATAGAAGGGTACTACTATATGTATTCCATTTCGAACTCACGCTCATTTCATTCTAATGCAATAAACTCTTAATCTGCCACCTTAGATCATGTGCCCACGTCTGAACCAATCAGTGCGTCTGAAGGAAGGCAATGTATGAGCCTGCACACCTGCCCTGGGAGCAGGGGATAAAGTATATTCAAAGTGACAATGATGCCCACTATTGGAAGAAGGGAATTTGGATGCTGAGGAAGCAAACAGAAATGGATACAACAAACAAGAAGTTTTAAGTTTTGAAAACTGCCTTAAAATCAGGGATTGAAATAGGATTTTTTTGTGTGTCTCACCTCTCCAGTGAAACTGAATTGTGTTTGACTATATGGTTGGCAGTGTATAATTGTGTAAGTTGTGCACTGTGCAACTCTATAAGTACTGCTTACATTGTGTATCTCTGTAAATTATTTCTTTGTCTTTCTGCCATGGTTGTGTACTGCACATTTTGGACTGCCCACCCAAAGTCTAACTGGCTTCCATGCTGTGAATAGTATGATACGGTCTGTGTGTTTTGCATGTATGTCAGTTTGACCTCACCAAAAACAAACAAATAACACCATATACTGGATTCAATCTTGCAATGAAAAAGAAATCACTTGTTTCTTCACATCTAGTTTGGTATTTTCTAGTTTGATTATTTACGGATGTTGATTGCACTCAACATTAACTAACAAGGGATGGATTTCTCAGTTTTTGTCAGTGATTATTTCTGTTATCTTAAGCCATTAACTTCAAGCTCCTCATGCCTAAATTCCTGCATTCTTTGTTTCTGTGATACTGTGGGCTTGGTCTACAAATGATGTGTGAGACAAATGCCTTCCATGAACACGCCCATTTCATGGCAACCACGGACAGTATTTTTTTGTTTTTTTAAGTTGTAAGCCTTCAGAAAGAACTCTCCAAACGATTTTGTCATCTCATCCTCTTTTGGTCAGAGATTTAAACTTAGAACATCATTTACATCAAATGACAGAGCTAATGATTTATTATACGGCCAAAAGAGTTCTCCTTGTCAGAATTTTTGCTTTTTGATTGTCTCACTTTAGTCTCAGTTCTCCCATGACACATTCTTGGGTGATTCTCTTCTTTGACCGACACCCATCAAATCAAGGTGACTGAAAGCTAGTGCTCCCATTGAGAAAGGAAAGATTCATATAATCTTAGAGTCGAAAGGCCTTCAAATGTCATCAGGCCAGATAGTGCACTAAACAAACGAATCCTCTTCTCAATAGCTCCTGCCCGAGGTCACCCAGCCTTAGTTTGGTCACCTCTAGTGAACAAGAATTGTCAAATTTCTGATGCTGTTTTTGCCTTTGTGGTTAGTGCAAATGACTAGAAAGATTTTCCCCGGAAACCAGCTAACCTCCCTCCTCCGTGGCATCTGCTCTTCAGAAGAGGGTGCAGGGCCGTGCTTACCAGCAGAGCTGATGTCACACACACCTCCCTTCAATCCTAGCCCTGTGGGATCCAGGGCAAGTCTCTTAATTCGTCTGAGCTTCAGTTTCTATAAAACGTGGATGCTAGGATCTATGTTATTATTCCCTTATCAGGATTAGCACAGTGCCTAGCAGTCTGGTGCCCAATAAGTGTTAGCGGTTATGGACTGAAGCCGCTTTGGGAAGGTAGTGCAGCCAGGGGCAGGCGAGTGTAAAATCTGGTTGCCTTTGAATCTTATTCTATAGGCAGCATCCCCTAATGGTCAGGCGGTGAGCTCTATTGCCAGGCTAGGGAGGCGTAAATAAGGGCCTGGTATTTACAATAGGTACAGGGGAGTTTAAATGAATTAATCAGCAAAGGGTTTAAAGCTGTGCTTGGCACTATGGATTTATCCAGCACCTGCTCTGGGCCAGGCTTAGGGGGTTCACGTATTAACGACGCCAAGTGTTAGTCGTGGGAACCTTACAACCGGGTGGGAAAGACAGGCTAAAACAAGGAAAACGTGCCAAACGGTATCACCGAGGGCTGGGTCCAGGATGCCAAGGAAACCCGAAGAAGCACGTAGCTTAAGCCATGGCGATATCCCTCCCCTCATATGCCAAGGTCAAGGCAAACCATGGCAACATCGCCTCCCCAGACACGCACAGCAGAGGTAAAAACGAGCCCTTCTTAGGGAAGAGATGGGGCCGAAGGCACAGGCGGGGTAGGCGGCGGCCGGGAAAAGTGAAATTTCCCCTCTTCCTAAAATAAGCCACCGGAGCGAGAAGCGAGGGAGCGTTATCACGGCAGGCTGTAGCCTAGGCGCGGGGGCGGGCTGAGGCTCGCGCGTGGTCCTGGGGGGATGGGATGCGGGTCGGCCAAGGTGGGCTAGAGGGGAGGGGAGGGGTGTGTGCGCGTTCAAGGGTGTCTGCCTGCGGGTGGCCTCAGCCGGGCGCGGGGACCCGCGCGGCTCCTCCTCCTCGCCCTCCCGTCCTCCTCCTCCTCCTCCTCTGCTCTTGGGCCCCGGGAAGAGGCAGGGCTGGATCCCTGAGCAGCCGCCGCTCCTCCTCCTGGCAGGCTGGCTGATGAGTCAGCTGACGCCGGCGCTCCAGCCTCGCCTCGCCGCGCCGCGCTCTCTGCGCTCCCCCAAAGTGGCTGCAAGCCGGCCGCCCACTTTCAGGGTTTGGGGGACAGAGAAAGTGATGTGCGCCTTCTAAAGCCACGCTGAGCCGCAGCCGAAGCAGCTTCATCGCTCCAACTTTCTCCCCCCTTCCCGACCTCACGTCTTCTCTTGACCCTGCCCTCAACCCTCCCCAAAGCCACTTAGGGTGCGTGCGCTTGGGTGAGGGGGGTCACCGGCTGTCCGGGATGGCTTCCAATTTTAATGACATAGTGAAGCAAGGGTACGTGAGGATCCGGAGCAGACGCCTAGGGGTAAGTATCGATCCTTTTTTTTTCCTGTTCGCCCGTTCAATTGTCTTTATCCTTAGCCAGCATCCCTGAAGGGTGGAAGGAGATTCCCCGGCAGCGCGCTGGGGAATTGCGCTGTGGCTTTCTCAGCCGAAATCCACGTCTGCTGGGGCTGCCCCTGGAAGGCCAGGTCTAGGTATGTAATGGATCTATCTTTATCTCTCGGATGACTTGGCTTTCTGATGGTGGCCGCGTGTTCGGCTTCAGTAGCCACTGGAGCCCGTCTACTGGAAATAAATATTTCTCCGTAGCCATGGGAGTTAGAGCTGAGAAACCCGGGCGGGGGTGCTGAGCCTGCCGGATGGCCCCGGTGCCCCTCTTCCCACTCCCCGCCAACTTAACTTTTCTAGGGGATGGATCGGCTGTCTGAGAAAGAGGGCAGACGCCCTCGGTGTGAACAAGGTCAGTGACCCTCTGACTCCAGGAAGAGGTTTCGCCAAGCAAAAGGTCTCTTCGCACTCCGGATGCTGGACAGTGACCCACCTCGTCCCAGGTGTTGGCGAAGGCCGCGTGGGCTGGCCTCTGGCCAGGCCGTCTTGGGGTAGATACCAGAGTCCTTAGCCTGGCTGGTGGAGTTCTGTTGGAATACACACTGGAAACCCGCTGGGAGATTATTTAGGGTGGAACATAATACCTGGCACACAGCGAATGCTCCCTAAATATATACTGAAAGAATGAATGAATCTGAGGGTACTTGTAGGGGACGGATGGTCGCCCAGGCGTCGCCCCTCTCTTAAAACTCCCTCTCTTCTGCCCTTTTCCCCTTGGCTCTTCATTGATGGGACCTCAGGAGAACTCATTCTGCTTCTCCTTGGGCATGAGTGATGGTAAAGGAATTCTTGAGGGAGGAGGAAGATACTGGAATGATTTTTTTTTTTTTTAAATTTCGAACTATCTCATTTCTCTTTGCCTTGTGTCAAGTGTTGTTGCTGTTTTTGTGTATTGTGTGTGTTTCGGCAAGAGTGTTGGGGGAGGAAAGCTTACTTTAGTAATATCTGAAACAATAATAATTACAGTAATGATGTGGAATGGCCCCACTGGGGGTAGTGTTACAGTAATAAGTTGAATGTCTTTCTCTACAAATATATGTGATTGACACCTTTCTTTTATTTGGTCTTTAGATTTTTTTACGTGTCAGATAATTTTACTGAAAATTGAAAGAAAATTTCACAGCTAGGGAGGAAAACCTGGTGATAGAAAGATCTGTAGTTATTAAAAACTCTTGCCTGATTTGTTTTGGTCTTTTGCTTTCTTTCTTTTTTTCCCTCCTGGTTACCATGTTTTAGCAATTATGTCCCATGTTATTGTGAATCTATAAATATATAATTGGGGAGAAATATAACAGAACTAACCAATCTCTATCAGCCCTGCCTAAGTTTTCTTGATTTTTCCCTTCTGCTTTGTAAATATTCTCACCAGCAGGAGCAGTTACTATTGGGGTACTTAACTGAGTGATTCTCATGCAAAGGACCAGAAATAATAGGAACTTTGTATTTTGATAATCTCAAGAGCCAGCCAAGTGTGGCGATTTTAAAGGGAGCATTAAAAGCACCATTCTAATTTTAGATTTACTCCATCATGTCATTTGAGGAAATTGATAGGAGACATCCATTCTGTTTTAGGGAACATTCCAATAGGAAGAAGGCATGTATTATTAATGCACAAAATGTGAATTATTCATAAGGATCGGAGTTTATGCCGAATTGTGACACATGGTGATTTATTTGAAAGACTAGTTGCTGTAACTTTCTAGTTTATGGTAATTGAGATTATTTTTCTGTATTATTACCACTGATACATAGTCCTGTGTGCCAACGTTTATGGACAGATATTTGAAGCCGAAGGAAAAGAAAGATAGTTTAGTTTGCATTCATTTTATGTTTTACAGTATTTTGAAGGCCGGTGAGCAGTAGACTTTCTCAGGACTTATTCATTTCGTGTGTGTTAGCACTCAGATAGATTTTAGGATATTGAATGATGGTTATTGCTCATGAAAAGAAAAGGTCAAAAATATAATCAAAGAGGGGTCTGGCCCTGTTGCTGAGTGGCTAAAGTTCTCCATGCTCTGCTTTGGTGGTCCCGATTTGTGGGTTTGGATCCCGGGTGTGGACCTACTCCACTCATTGGCCGTGCTGTGGAGGCATCCCACATACAAAGTGGAGGAAGACTGGCACCAATGTTAGCTCAGGACGAATCTTCCTCACAAAAAAAAAGAAAAAGAAAAATATAATCAAAGAAATCTGGTCTTATTTGTTAACATTGGTTTTATCACCAGTTAATTTTTAAAAAGTGTTATTATGATATAATTTATTTATATAAACTGAGGAGGCTGATTACATAGTTGTGAGAAACAGTGTGAACCAAAGTTTTAATGGAGGCTGCAAGTAACGGTGAAGGATGCTACCAGGAAACGACAGAGGGACCCTGTGTCCAAAGTAAGAAGCGTTAGTGGTATTAGTCTAGGCTGCATGTAGCCTGGAACAGGATGCAAAGTGTGTCAGTCTCCAGGAGTGCTAGGACATTACATCTGCTACAGAGTGGGCACTTAGTAAGTGCCCACTGCAAAACGCATTGAACTACAGCGTGAATGTGTGACTTTGCAATTCGTAAGCCTCTTTAGGAATGAATATGACATAATAGTTTTATTAATGGAATCCAGACAAATGTCTATGGATTAGAACCATGTTTGGGAGGGTTTATAATTAAACAAGAAAACAGCATTTCATGGAAAGCAGCTGTTGTGCCTAGGAACGCTCCCTGAGTTTTGGAAAGAGAGAAGAAAACAAATTCTACTTCTGTTACTCATTAGCTCCATGACCCTTGATCATTCTTGGACTCAGTTTTCTAATCTGTACAATGAACACTATTTAATGATGTTGGGAGCATTAAATATGATAACACCTGTGAAAATGCAATGAACGCATACAGTATTGATTCTGACTGTATTATTTCTTTAGTGTGATCAAATGAATTAAGATTGGTAGAAGGATAAAGGGATTATTGATTTCCTTATCTTTATATCTAGAAGTGTCCAAAGACGGAAATGTTTATGCAGCTGTAGGTGTTTTCATTGGTTGAAGCTTTTACGAGTATTTAAGTGATTTTTCAATGGGGCAGGAAACATTCTAAGACCATCCTGGTTCAAATGGGTGGTGGATAAGTGGTCACATTTAGTTGAGATCCTAAACAGTTTAAGTCATTAAACAATCAAATAGGTATTGACTTATTTTTTTTGAACATCAAGAAGCTTCATGAAATTCAACTCATTTAACTCAAAAATCTCAGTATCTTCACATGTTCCTTCTCCAGCTTAATCTCCATCGGTACATGGAGGTCTCAAGCTGTGCTCTGGGTACAATATTTGTTCAGGAATGTCGATGTTACCATTTGAGACGCTGTGCGGGGGCTAGGGTGGGGGGGTGGAAAGGGGAACAGCTGTCTACAATTAACTGGCTAATCCACAAAAGGCTCTACAAACTTATTCTTAGATGAATGGTGAATCGGGCGATTTGCACATCGTTAACCTGACTGTGTGGCTTAGATGGCATCATGTAACTATCCTCACTTGGTTTCTTCCTTTGCAATGGTGAGAATGTCCCAATCAATAATTGCTATGGCTTGGCCATGATGCAAGCCTCAGAGTTTAAACTCAGACCTTTTCTCTTTATCTACACGAAATCCCTTGATTATTCGCCTTTGAGTAACGTCTCTGTGCTCTTGTCTACCGAGGGCCTCTTCAGTCTAGCCCACATCTCCACCTGGATGTCTAACAGTCTCAAACTTAATGCATCCAAACCCTTGGTTGTTTCATCCAAACCTGCTGCTCCTGGAGTCTGCATCTCAGCCGCTGGAGGTCCCAGCATTTTAGTTACCCTGATAAAAACCAATCAAACAAGCAACACACCAGGGAACCTCAGTCTCATTTCTCTCTCCTTGTCTTTTTCTCACTCCCACCACCAGTCCACTGGGAAATCTTGTGGGCTCTATCTTTGAAATATATCTAGGAAATGACTCTCTCTCACACTCTCCACCACCACTACCCTGGTCCAAGCCCCATCATCTCCTCCCTGCAATGCTGTAATAAGCTCCTAATTTGTCTTCCTGGCTGCTTCAACCACCAAGGCCTTTCAATGCAATTCAGAGTAAAAAGCCTTACAATGAGTTGACTGGGCTAACCTTTTCTCTCGCTGTTCTGTCTGCTTGGAATGCTGTTCCCTCATGTATCTGTTCCTGGCTGGCTCTCTCATATCCTTCAGGCTTTCCTCAAATGCTACCTTCTCACTGAGGTGTTCCAATACTCCATTTTACTTCTTCCTTCCCGCCCCCCCCCCCCCCCATCCCTTCCCTTGTTTCTCTCTAGACTTAACACTCCTCACAGTTGATCTGTATCTTTTACTTGTCTGTTGCCCGTATCCCCACAAGGGCTGGGACTTCTCTATCTTTTCATTATAGTTGAACCCCAGTGCTCAGAACAGTACTCAGCACTAAGCAGGCACTTGATGAAGATTTATTAAATGAACGAATGAATGAATGAATCCATCACTGTATACTGGTTTAAGAGCATGGGCTCCGAGATGAGACTGTGTGAAAATCCCAATTCAGCGACCGGTTATGTGACTTTCGGTGATTTATTTAACATTTATAAGCCTCACTCTTCTGTAAAAACAGGGAGACTCACAATACCTACCTACTAGACGGTCCTCGTAAAGGGTTGAACACAATGCTTGGCTCAGTGGAAACCCAATTAATGTTTATTACTGTTCTCACTTCTGGCACTAGTGCTGTTAGAGGACCATGGCGACTAGATGGTTAGTATTCTTACTGTTTCTACTGAAATAGCTCTCATCCTCAGAGAACTGCTGTTTAGCTGGAAAGTGAACTTAATATCACCGAAATAATTAATGTACAGGCACAGATGTTGCTCAGCACTGATGCTAGGTATCTAGGGGTATTTGCTTTTCTAAGAGTTTTCATGATCCTTAGACAAATGACAAAGATATCAAGGACAGAAAGATCCTCTCTTTGTAACTTTGGTTTGAATGAGCTCATCAGAGAAGGAGGTATTTCTGTTAATTTGAGGGTCTTTTTCTTTGGTGACAGAGAATGGATTTGAAAAATTGGTTCGTTCCTGGCCAGATTTTGGGCAGAAACCTTTCCTCACTTTTTTGTTTCTCTGTTTCACCTGACCCAGTATACCAAAGAGGCTTCTGTGTTTCATCTGTGGGTTTAGGATTTATAGATGACCAAGATCTGTGCATTTTTTATGGTACCATGACAAATTTATGTTCATAATGTCAAAATCATAGAAATAGAATAAATTTGTCATAAACCATCAGAACATAAGTATATGTACACATGCATGCACCCCACACACGCAGACATTCAGGAAGTCCTGAATGAAGTGCCGTTTTTCTTCTCCAAGAGAAAGAAGCTTTGGGGATAACTTTGCCTGCGGTGAAATTTACTGTCGGATAGACTGAATGCGCATGCCGAAGTCAAGACTCCGGAGTATTTTGGCCCCGTCTGAACTATCTTTACCGGTTTCCATCTCAGAAGTGCTTTCTAGCTGGTATTTTCATCGTCTTCATCTGGTGGTCTGTGCGAAGGATATGATTAATAAATGCGTAAAGTCAGCCTTTAATCATCGTTCCCCAAACTAATTTAAGCATAGAATGGCCTATTTAGTGCTTTGTGTGTAGACATTAAACCAAATTACTGATGTGATGATTTTTCCCACATCTGCCAATGTATTTTTTTTATCATATTCATTAGATGACCAGAAATACTTATTTTTCAAACAGCCCTGTCAATTTTGTGGGGAATGCTTCTCTTTGGTATTTTAAGAATTTAGTTTTCGTTTGGGATTTATTTGCTTTTATTTATTACTCATCCAATATTTATTGAGATGAGAGCCTACTAGTGTTAAGCTCCAGGTAAGCCACCTTAAATAAGACAAGTATAGTCAGCATCCTCAAGAAATTGACAGTCTATTTTGGACTTGTATTAGGATTAATACAGATTAATATATTGTACATATTACTATACAGCACTATATGTTACTCTATTTATAGTATTTTTAACATTCTGTGTATTACTATAGTTGAGGGTGAATTAGTCTGAGTAACAGGTCAAATATTGAAGTGAAAAGGGATCTGCAGGTCTCTCCCTGGTCCGTTTTTGTGAAACGAGGAAGGGCAAATTTGATTTTCTTCTTACTCTAGGAATTTGACTCCAGTCCGGTGGAAATAAAACCTTTGGAGATTGTAAACCAGGAAGAGATTAATATGCTTCCCTCCTACAACTCTCTGTTTCTGTGAAATTCAAAATAAAATTGTGAGTTTAGAAATGCTACAGATGTATGTGAATGTTGAAATTAAAATAGCTTCTTTCTTGAATGCAGATGGCTAAATTTTGGGGAAGTATTTGGAAGCTGATTTTTGCCGAACAGTTGCGGGGTTGTCTTTATTTTGTAGTGTCCTAAGCCTCTGTGTGTGCCCTAGATCCCAGAGAACATCAGTGTTAGCCGTGTGGATTATGTTCTCCAGTGGAATCATTAACTGGGCTCCAGGGATAGGATGCTGGTGATTTTTCTCAGGTGATGCTTCATAGCTTTCATCAGATTCTGGCAGAGATCTGGACCTCCCTGCCCCAGGCTCTCTCACCCTCACCCTCTGCAACTTCGAAAAGATTCAGAACCGTGGTCTCATTTTTTAAATTAATTTTTTTTATTTTTTGGTAATTGTAGATGCGCATGTAGTTGTAATAATAATGCCAAGAGCTATCCCGTGGCCTTTACCCAGTTTCTTCCAATGGTAGCATCTTTCAGATCTATCGTCCAGTATCACAACCAGGATATTGACATCGGTACAGTCGAGATACAGAACATTCCCTCACCGCAAGGGTCCTTTGTGTTGACCTTTTATAGCTGCCCCTCCTGCTAAAGCCCTGACAACCACTCATCTGTTTTCCATTTCTATAATTTTATCATTTCAAGAATGTTATATAAATGGAACCATATAGTATGTAACCTTTTGGGATTGGTTTTTTTTGATTCAGCATAATTCTCTGGAAATTCATCCAGATTGTCATAGATTTCAATGGTTCATTCCTTTTTATTGCTGAGCAGTA
The DNA here is from genome assembly GCF_041296235.1 of Equus asinus. NCBI lineage: Eukaryota > Metazoa > Chordata > Mammalia > Perissodactyla > Equidae > Equus > Equus asinus. The sequence continues at coordinate 42,870,727 of NC_091804.1, forward strand.
TTCCATAGTATGGACGTACCGTAGTTTGTTTAGCCATTCACTTATCGAAGGGCATCTGAGTTGTTTCCAGTTTGGGGCTGTTGTGATAAAGCTGATATACACGTTTGTGTTCATGTTTTTGCATGGACGTAAGTGTTCATACCTCTACCTGAATGCCCAGGAGTGCAATTGCTGGGTTGTATGCTAGTTGCGTGTTTAGTGTTTTAAGAAACTGCCAAACTTTTTCACAGTGGTTGTGCCACTTTACATTCACATCAGCAATGTATGAGTGATCCAGTTTCTCCGCATCCTTGCCGGCCTTCGATGTCGTCACTAGTTTTGGTGTTGTCACTATTTTTTATGTTAGTCATTCTGATGTGTGTGTATTGACATCTCATTCTGGTTGTTTTTTTTTAAGGTTGGCACCTGAGCTAACATCTGTTGCCAATCTTTTTGTTTGCTTGTTTTTCTTTTTTTGTTTCTTTGTCACCCCATAGTCCCACCAGTACATAGTTGTATAGTCTAATTGTAGGTCCTTCTGGCTCTGCTCTGTGGGACACCGCCTCAGTATGGCCCGATGAGCAGTGCTAGGTCTGTGCCCAGGATCTGAACTGGCAAAACCCTGGGCCACGGAAGCGGAGAGCGTGAACTTAACCACTCGGCCATGGGGCTGGCCCCTCACTGTGGTTTTAATTTCATTTCCCTAATAGGGAGAGATGTTGAACATCTTTTCTTGTGCTTATTTGCCATCCTTACGTACATTTGGGTAAAATGCTTGTTTCTGTCTTTTGACCATTTTCTAAATGGATTGTTTGCTTTTTAACTGTTGAGTTTTGAGAGTTCTTTATGTATTCTAGATATTAATCCTCTTCAGACGTGGTTTGCAAATATTTTCTCTCAGTATGTAGTTTATCTTTTTCATCCTCTTAACAAGGTCTTTCACAGAGCAGAAGTTTTTAATTTTGATGAAGTCCAATTCAACAAGTTTTTCCTTTTTGTATGGTTTTGATACTAACGCTTTGCTTGGCCCAAGATCCCAAATAGTTTTTCCTTTGTTTTTTCTAAATGTTTTATAGTTTCACCTTTTGCATTTAAGTTCGTGATCCATTTTGAGTTAATTTTTGTATAAGGTGTGCATTTTAGGGCTTGGTTCATTTTTTGCCTATAGATATCTAATTGCTTCAGCACCGTTTGTTGAAAAGACTGTCTTTTCTCCATTAAGCATATTTATGTGTATCTATTCCTGGGTCCTCTATTCTGTTCTATTGTTTATATACCTGTATATGTGCAGCCATGGGTTTATATATGTCTCTAGGTGTAGGTGTTCAGTACGTCATGAAATAGGGTAGACTGATTCCTCCCACTTTATTCTTCTTTTTCAAAATTGTTTTAGCAATTCTAGTTCCTTTGCTTTTCGATATGAATTTTAGAATAATCCTGTCTATAACTACTGCACATCTTGCTGGGACACTTTTTCTTGCTTTCTTTCCTTCTTTCCTTGCTTCCCCTGAGCTAATATCCGTGCCCATCTTCTTCTATGTTTTATGTGGGATGCCCGCCACAGCATGGCTTGACAAGCTGTGCTTAGGTCCATGCCCAGGATTCAAACCTGCGCCTGGGGCCGCGAAAGTGGAGCATGCAAACTTAGCCACTATGCCACTGGGCCTGCCCCTCTTTCTCTTTTTAATGATTGAATTGATGCATTATTTTTTCTATGGTGGAAATAGCATAAATTTGAGACTCATATCTCAACTTGGCCGCTTATTGACTCAATGGCCTTGGGAAAATTGCTTACTCTTTCTGACATGTAGCTTCCTCATATAAAAAACGAAGATAATGCACTTCTCATAAAAGATAAGTATGTCAAACCCTTAATCTTTTGCCTGACTCATAGTAGGAACTTAATGAATGGTTATGATGTTGATTTTTATTTTTTATTGTTAAGAGATTGAGACAATATTTGTTGTTCGTTGTCTGTAAGAACCGTAAACTAATAGAGATGCATTCACTCCTATCTCAGCAGACGTGTCATGGCTTAGCAATGAAAAACAGGGAGCGTTTCACTTTCCTCTAGCTGTTAACTTCAGCGATAAAGTTTTATAACATTGGGCTTATTTAGGGGCCACTAATGAAACACTATCTTAGAAAATGTACAGTTGGCTATATTAGCCATGACGGCAGACTTTTGGTTAAAAGACTGACCATAATATTTTTGCCTATTAACGCTAGTAGTGTTGCCCAAATGTGAGAGTTGTATATCTCAAGAGACCATTTTAGGGCAGTAAACAACGTTGAATCATAAATTGAGAAAAAATGCTGCTTCTTGTTCAACTTAACTCAAGAACTGTTGGCTAAGTCGGCCTTTTAATAGAGAGAGACCTGAACGTGGTACAGTCTTCATGTGACGATATTGTATTTTATTGTGTTTGTTAACTACATGTTGTATTAAATTTTACAGTTACCTTCAGGTGATACTGGTTTTCCATTTAAGATAAGAAATGTAGCTTTCTCTTTAAATAAGTTTATTTAATTTAAAAAGTGAAGTGATTTAATAGATAATTAACTGATAGTGCAAGTATTACCGACAAGTGGCAAAAACTATAGAGGTAAGAGGTGGAACTCAGATACAGCGCACATCCATGTGGCGGCCTATGCATGACTGAAGTTTGGGAACTCAGGACCATTGTACTTATCTTTTTAAGTAGGTTTTGTAAAAATTTCTTTCCTTATAGCTGCCATATGGCTTAATTTTATACAAATATCTTAAAAATTGGGTCCTAAGAAAAAATATCCCATCTACTCAATACCATCCTCTTAAGAAACTTGCATCTGATATCTCTGTAAATATATATTTCACTTCTTAACCAAAAAACCCCACAAACTTAACTCGAATTTACCCAAGCCTTTATCTTGTCTTCCCTCCATTTGTATATACAATAAATACTTCAGTAGTTAATGGAAAGAGAAATTAGCCTGTTTTATGAATGGACTACCTCAAATGAAATTAAAACACTAGTTTGGTTTCAAAGCTTTTACTTAATACAAGTTTCACTGTTTAGGAAAGCAATCAAAGTCTTAAAATGTGTTTTATTATGTTAACACTACACATTTTTTTAAATTTAAAAAATCTTTAAGAAATCATACCTCTTTGAATACTCTAACAAAATTGACTCTTCGTTTGAAAAATTTCTTCAGGTTTCCGTATTTCCATCTACCTATATGCAGATAGTTTGGCTAATTTGCAAAAGAACCATTTTTTGAGCCTGGGTTGGATTCCACCAATCGTGGCCCAAAATCTAGATGTTATGAAAGGCGTCTAGTTTTCAACATCGTTGATTCAGATATAAAATGTGGTGTGAAGTGAGATTTGAAAGGAACCTTTCTGGGGCAGGGGCAGTTTCCCTGGAGAGGTCTTAGTCTATATGAATCTGTCTTCTCCACTAATGGCTGGGCGTCTCTCTGATTTTCTCCTGGCTGACTCTCTTGGCATCTAGATTTTGGCTTTGTATTTCCGCCTCAGAGCGACCTGCGCTGACCACTGCATCTGAAGTCTTCTCCTCGGATCCCTCTAGAACATGGCCCTAATTTAAGAGTATGCATAGGATTTTTTAAAGGTTAATTTTTTTATTTTCGTGCCGATATTTTCTTCTTAATTTTTTTTATAGGTTATGTTTTCTCCCACTAGGATATAAATTCTATGAGACCAAAGACTTTGGCTCTCTTGTTCACTGCTGTATCCTCAGCTCTTAGCCCATAGTTAATGCTTAATATTTGCTGATTGAATGAATGAAGAATTTTACTTCAGGTCAGAATAATAGGATGAGATATTCAGATGTAAGAAGACAAATAGAAAATTGTGTATCTATCCCACCTTATTTTGTTGTGTATTCTATTCTTGAGTGGTAGAATATTGTAGAATTTCTCATAATTACTGTTGGATGTAATCTGCAAATTCAGTATCAGAGAGCACAGCAATTAATGCTGGAGGATTGAATTGACCTCCTTAAAATTAAATTTTATTTTATTTTATTTGGAATAGGTAATATGATGTAAACGTACAAAATTTATCCATTGAACAGTAAGATTTCCTTTCATACTTGTTCCCCAGGAATCATCTAATTCCCTTCCCCGGAAGCAACCACTGTGAATAGTTTCTTCTAGAATAGTCTATGTATAAATAGCTTTGTGTCTCTGTGTGCACGTGTGTGTAATATATAATTAACACACTCTTCTGCACTATGGTTTCTTATTTAGCAATATATCATGCTCTTCAATAATTGGATAGGATTTCAGTATATGGATATATCTTATATATTTATTTGCTTATTTTTTCATTCTTCCTTCTTTCCTTCCTTTCTTTTATTTATCATTAAATATGGGCAAAAGTAGGTGTTTTTATGTCCATTTTACAGATCACAAGACTGAGCTCCTGAGATGTTAAGTTTTTGTTCAGGTCACACAGCTGGTGCATAGCAGAGCCTGAATCTGAATCCGAGCTGCATCTCTCTTGTGGACCGTTTGAGTAATTCCTTTTTTTTTTTCTGTTGCAAACAGTGCCACAGGTCACTCCTCATCCCACCCAGCGGTGAGCACATTGGTGAATGAATTCCCAGAAGTGGGACTCATTGTCCAAGCGTATTCACGTGGAAAATTTTGTCAACAGTGCCTACTAGGATGTTCCTAGCACTCTGAGAGCGCCCGTTTCCTCTCATCTTATTGTAGTGTGCTTTGAGAGCTTGTTCAAGGTTTTCCTAATCTAATGTGAAAAATGGGCCCATTTGTATATAGATTTTCTCAAGCCTGAGACCGAATTCTTGGCAATTTTATGGTTAGAATCTTTTCAGTTTGGTAGTCTTTTTTCTTCTGCGTGATATTTAATCAACTTAAAAAGCAATTGCTAAGTAAGGACTTAGAAACACATAAAGGGTTATTTGCTTTCTTAAAAAAGCACCTTCCTGGGAAATGCTACATTAGAAGTCTTTGACCTAGAAGATGTGATAAATCATATGTTAACTGTGACTACATTTGTTACTTTTATTCTAAAAATAAAATTGAAAATTTAATCAACATATTTTAGGCAAAAAGGTATGTTTGTTGAATCAATGAATACATATGGACTAATGTAGCCCAACCAATATTTTTATTAGATTGGTCAGTCTTGTAAGATGCTTCAGGTGGGTCTAGCTGGGAAGAGAGGGATGATATAAATCTTCTTTTTGGTGATGAAGATTGGCCCTGAGCTTACATCTGTTGCCAATCTCCCTTATTTTGCTTGAGGAAGATTGTCACGGAGCTAATGTCTGTGCCAATCTTCCTCTATTGTGTATGTGAGACACCACCACAGCATGGCTTGGTGAGCCATGTGTAGGTCTGTGCCCAGGATCTGAACCTGTGAACCCCGGTCCGCCAAAGCGGAGCACACGAACTTAACCACTACACTACCAGGCCGGCCCTGTGATATGAATCTTCTTATTGACAGCTAGATACAACTTCTGAATTTGTTCCTAGATGTTAAGAACCACAAGGCCTTGCTTAATTCAGTGTCTTGAGCCTCTCTTTTCTTGTCTAAGTTCCAGCCACTCCAGCTCCTTTCCCTTCTTCACACCACAAGCTCTTTTTTCATTCACATCCTTTGCACGCGATGCCTCCGTTTATCTGTAATGCTCTTCCAAGGCTGGCTTTTCAGTTATCAGCTCAAAAGTCACCTCCCCAGAGAGCTGTTGACCATCCATTTGCAGGTGGCCTCCCTTGAGTATTCTCCATCTCATCCCCTTTTTGTTTCATTCGGAATCATTCCTGACAACTGTAGTGATTTTTAAAATGATTCATTTCTTTAATGCTCATTTTTTCTACTTGACTCTGAGCGTCACTTGGGTAAGCTCTTTTTCTGTTTTGTTAATGGCTGAATTCTCAGCAGCTAGAATAGTTTCTTGGCACATAGTAGGTACTCAAAAAACATTTAAGTAAATGAATGAAACCCTGAGAAAACATTTTTCATATTAACTTATGAAATAGACAGTAACCCTAGCGTATAATGTGAACACATATTCATAAATCCCAAGACCTGGAATTCTACTGTGTATTTTTGTTTATAGTCCTTTTGCAATATCCCAACTATAGACTTTGGCCAAACATGTGGAGGAGAGAAACCTGCGTGGAATTAGAAGGGCCTGATTTTTGCCCCGTCCTGCTGCTGGCCATCTGCTGTGACCAGAGCTTGTCACTGAGCTTCTCACACCTCAGCTTCCATTGTAGCAAGATGGAGACAGAAATGTCTGACCTCCCTCTCTCACCACGTGTCCACCTCTGAGCCAGAGGTGCCATTGTGGGTGTGAAGAGCATGCCCAAGCACACAGAACAGTCTATTCAGTCCCAAGTTGGTCTCCCCAGCGCCCCACCATTGGCCTCCTGAGTGGAAAATAGCAGAGAAAACTTCCACATTGTGCTGCTAGGACTTGTGTCAGACCAACAAACAAGAACAGATAACTTTTAAAAGTTATTATTTACTTGGGGTTTCAAAAGCTGGAGTTGAATTTCTGGCAAAAAAAAAAAAAAAAAAAAAAAAAGACCCACTCTACCTATAACAAAAGATGGATTTTGTATATATCTTTTTTTTTGCTTAGGAAGATTTGCCCTGAGCTAGCATCTGTTGCTAATCTTCCTCTTTTTATATGTGAGCTGCCACCACAGCATGGCCACTGACAGAAAAGTGGTGTAGGTCCATGCCTAGACACTGAACGTGGGCCGCCAAAGCAGAGCACGCCAAATTTAACTACACGGTAAAGAAATAAAACAATGCAAGAAAGGATAGAATGAAGAGGAAATTTCCGTCCCACCCCAAACTTTTTTCACTTCTCAGGCATAGCCATTCTAGGCAGACTCTTGTATATTTGTGTGGAGATGTTTATGCATAGGCCTGCAGAAAAATGCATGTGTTTGTCTGTGTATGTATAATTTGTTTTGCACACATGGGTTCATATTATTTAATATTGTTATATACCCTGTACCATTTTTTTAACTTATGTTGGAATACTTTTCAAAAAATTTTATGCATGCTCAGAGTTCATTTATTTGGTTGTTCCACAATTTCTTTAATGAGTTCATGTTAAAAATGGACATTTGAAGGCAATTTCTAATTTTTGCTGTTTAAACAATGAAGCAGTGAACGTCCTTGTGCATACCCTTCACGCACACATGATATTATATTTCTAAGATAAATCCTAAAAAGGAAATTGTTCTTGCAAAGTTGTGTCCATTTACAATTTTGATAAATAGAGCCAATTTTCCTTCAAAGACGCCGTACCAGGTGTCCTGCCACCGAGACCGCTCGGGAGCATTTGTTTCTGCCTGTCCTAACCCGGACTCAGGAAATTATTAGTATCAACCATGTTTCACTCTGGGAGGAAGAGGCTCCAAATAAACCAAATTTATACCCATATTCCTTTATCTTTTCTTGCTTGAAAGGCCTAATTGCAGTGCTTTTTCCTGAGTCCCTGTTTACACCATCATGCAGGGGGAATTCTGGATATGCTTGTTGTAGCCAGAGGGAAGGAAAATGCTTTTGTCTATGGATTCGATTCCACTTTAGTCCTGAACAGGGCATTTGGCCACCAAGTAGCCCACTCACTCAGAGGAGACAATTTGATTCTTTTTCATAACTGTCAATTTCGTTGGGTGATTGTGAATTTCTGGGCCACATTTGTAAAATAAATGGAATTACAGAAGATATGCTGGCTGGCAGATGTTTTGAGATTGATTAAAGATTTAGAAAGAAGTACATTTCCCCAGCCTGCTGGTCTACCTTTTAATGAGATTGACAGTTTTACACATGAGACTGGAAAAGTTCTTTATCATCCAGAAATATATTTCTAAAGTTAAATCTATTTAAGAGAGATGGATATAGGGTAAAGTGTGCATGAAGGAGATTGGACATTTGACTGGTGTTTAACGTTGAAGCTTATTTTTCAGAGATAGATGAACATTTTGAAGATGAAAAAATCCTTTGGTTAGGCTAATGGCCTTAATATTAACCCAAAGAATGGGTCAGCTTTCTGCAAGTGAAGGTCATACTTTCCAGGGAATTTGTAATCGTGATTTCAGATGGACAGTAGGCATATGGAGTTAGAAATTAGCAGCTAACAAGGAGAATACAAGGGTTATTAAAAAGTATTTCTGACTATTCTCTGACCAAGAGAGTGTGCAAGTGACAATCATATTAAATTTAAGGGAAAACGCATAAAAAGAACCACATCGGTTCAAGTTTTGAAACCAGAGAAAGGAGAAAAGGACCAGAATAAACAGACATTCAGAGTGCAAAGAGATCTGATATTAACTCGTCTGATCCTTGTATTTTACTGGTGGCGAAAGTGAGGCCAAGAGAGATTTCATGGCTTTTCCAAGGCCCCTCAGAAATCATATTTTTAAGCTGCGAAGTCTAGAGCCTTTTGGCTAAGAACAAAAACCTTGATAAGAGGCATCAGACACATCTTTCTATGCCACTGACTCACTGCGATTTTGGACAGGTTATTTAACCTCTCTTCATTTGTTTCCTCAGTTAAATGGTGTCAATGATTACAGTTTCTGTCTCATAAGGATATTGTGAAAATTAAATAAAACAATTTATGTAGTGCATTTCATAGCCTAGTGGTTACTTTAAAAAGCAGATTCTGAAATTGGAGACCCTGGCTGATGATTCCCTTGGATTCTTAACCCAAGCACACCCGCAGGAACAGAGTGGGCCCTTAATGAATCGATGGATGGGCACCACAACCCCGAATGTGGAGAAATTGCCTCTGTACTGCTGAGGCTAACATGGTTGCCAATTTAAAAAGTCTTGCATTTGAAGAACTTATCGGTTTTCACTCTTGAATATCCATCTGCAAACTCTTGTACTGAAGGTGTAAAACTGTGTAATTAAGGTGTTGATAAAGGGCATCTTTTAAAGGGAGGAGAGGATGGTTGAACGTTGGTGTGCAATCTGTTGTAAGGTGAAAAATCGCCCATTAATAACTTTGAAACCTTTGAGTTTTGCTCTTTACTCCATTGCTATAGCTTTGGAAAATTATCTTGATATATTGTGCAGTGTGAAAAAAAGCAAGTGACAGAAAAAAGGAATTTTGGCACAAATGTGTGCGCGTGTATTTCTGCATGGGAATAGAAAAATGAAGCTGGGAACGGTTTCTGGTAGTAACTACTGGAAAGTCACTGTGCTTTCCTCTAAGAAGTGAGACTGATGGAGCTAAGGTGAGGTGGGTGGTCACTTGCTTTTTCACTTTTATGCTTTCACATTTTTCTATTTGTCTATTTATTTATTTATTTTTACAGTGCACATTCATACCTTTTGCAGTACAATAAAAACAAATATCATGACCCTAATTGACCAGACACAAAGAACAGTGCTTGGGAGATGAGACTTTTTAGTGAGCTCCTTTTATTTAATATAGATTGAAAACCCATTCTCTGTATAAGGGTGTATATTTATATATTGTGTTGTCCTGAAAGACATCATCCAACAAGGTCACTAACACTTTCTCTTATGTTCCTATTGGGACTTTGGAGAACAACAGATCACGTTCATTTATGTGTAAATTCCTCCATTGTTGCTTTCACTGTATCTTTTCCTTTGCAGGAGAGGTAGCTAGGCAGTGTTACTTTCTGCACCTTGGCATAATTATTATGGCTTTGTCAAAAACATTATAAGATATCCTCACAATTAGGATGAAATATATTTTCCTTTCCTGATCATTATTAATATTGTTTAAATTGAGAACACTGATAGCTCAGGGTTTCAGCAACATCTCTCTCACTGTCATAAATCAGAGGACTAAATGGTCTTTTTTTTTTTTTAAAGATTTTATTTTTTCCTTTTTCTCCCCAAAGCCCCCGGGACATAGTTGTATATTCTTCGTTGTGGGTTCTTCTAGTTGTGGTATGTGGGACGCTGCCTCAGCGTGGTTTGATGAGCAGTGCCATGTCCGCGCCCAGGATTCGAACCAACGAAACACTGGGCCGCCTGCAGCGGAGCGCGCGAACTTAACCACTTGGCCACGGGGCCAACCCCAGACTAAATGGTCTTTTTAAACATCATATTAAGTTTATCAAGGGACCAAGAGCAGCTCCAGTTTGTTAAGAGAGAAGGATGGGATTTAGATTCACATGCTCAAATATTTACATACGGCAGTCTCGGGAGTGAGAGACGGTGGTCAGACTGAGCACAGGGGAGAAGAAAGTTGGGTCACAGTTTTAGAACAAATCAAGCTGATTTGGATTCCAGTTTACCTTGATAATTTGTTCACTTATAATTTTCTCTGTCACATTGCAAGTGTTGGCGTTCGCTCTTATGTAGCATGCTCGTTCTGCTACTTATACCAACACTGATGAGACAGAGCCAGAAGTTTCATCAGGATGTTGTCTGGACCAGACAGTGTGTTGGACCAGGCATCACCCACAGAGACCACGTAGGGATGTTCTGCTACTGCTGCAGTTACTGTACCACTGTGGAGCCAATATTAGTGGGATGATTACTGAGGGGGGGGTAACCACTTACATCATCTCTTGGGCCTGTTTAAAAGGACCTCTATGTACATTAGTAAAATTAAGATACAGAGAGATTTACCAAGGTCACACAAACAAGACACTCACATCTGTGTCTATAGTTAACCACATTACTTGACTAAGTGGCACTATGGTAGAATGGTTAAATATGGTTTTGAATTCAGTCTCAATCTCTTACCATGTACTGTCATTGTCCTTATTTTATAGATGAAGGAGTTGGAGCTTAGAGGGGATGCATAATTTACTCAAGATTGCCCAGCTAGTAACAGGGGGAGCTAGGGGTTCAGATGCTTGCCTTTCTCTGTTTAATCTCTATGTACTCATGCAGGTCCCTACATCCAATCCCTGTAATTTTAATATTAGTAACAGGACTAGCTGAATACCTTGAATTCCTACTGTAAGATTGCCTCTTTTACGTATTTTCCTGAACTACTTTGTTTACTTGATTCTCTGAAAAGAAGAAGCAGCTTCAAAGAGTTGCTAATGAGGAAAATAACTGAAAAATGGATTTGAAGGAAACCAAAGGGAATGTCATACATCTGACTTGAAAAACAATGGAAGCAGAGTGCAGCCGGGGTGTCTGAGCATTCTTCGTGAGTTTATTTATTCTTGTAAGAAAATAGACCAATAGACTAAAGCAAGCTTCCATAAATAGAATCTTCAGAAGAATTTTGATAACCAAGGTCATCTCATTCAATATAGTAAACTAAATTTGAACACTGGACACAAAGAAAATAGGAAAGACCATATTAATGTCAATAAATGTTTTCCCTCTTTTTATTGTTATTGTTTTGCTGCGTTTTCCAATATTTTCCTGTAATAAAATTATATAAACAAACCTTTTGCCCCAATAAAACATTTTCATTTTAATATTATCTCTTTACACTTCTTTCTCTACACATGTAAAATTTCACATACTTGCAAGTTTCACGTATTTACAATGTCATATCCTGTGTATGTTTTAAGGTGCATTGCACTGTAAATATTTCCCCAAATGGTTACATAATCTTTAAAACCATAATTTTTTTTTTTCTGGGAAAGATTTGCTCTGAGCTAACATCTGTTGCTAATCTTTCTCTCTCTGTCTCTCTTTTTTTCCTCCCCAAAGCTCCAGGACATAGCTGTATATTTTAATTGTGAGTTCTTCTAGTTTTTCTATGTGAGCTGCCGCCACAGTGTGGCTACTGACAGATGAGTGGTGTGGTTCTGTGCCTGGGAACCGAACCCCAGGTTGCCTAAGCAGAATGTGCTGAACTTTAACCGCTAGGCCATCAGGGCTGCCTCTAAAACCATAATTTTGAAGTCTCTGATATGCCATTGAGTAGGCCCATTGATAGTTAAAACAGTTAAATTGTTCCTAATTGCAAATAACACTCAGGCTTACAACTTTGACCATGTTTTGAATTATTCCCTTACAGTGGATGTGATTATGATGCTAGCGAGTTTGAATATTTTATGACCCTTGATACACATCGCAAAATTAACTACCCTAAGGGCCAGAACAATTTACACCATTGTCAGCAATGTCTGAGGGGACGAAGACCAATTTTTAAAATGAGAAATCTGGCAGTGTGCCCCTGGTGAAGCTGACGTTCTATTTGTTTTGCAGTCATCCATTCACTGGTTACAGGGCTTGGCTCAGGATCTCAAACTCGGTAATAAAACAAAGTCATACCTACAGTGTATGTTTTGGCCCTTAGCATGAAGATTTATACAGTGTTTTGTGACTTCCATAATTTAGACCTTCTGTAAATTCTTTAACTCATTTAGAAATTTCATTCTAACCAGAGAAAAATTAAATATGCTCTTTGCAATGGTGAGCCATGCCGTCTTCAGCACATTAATAACTGCTGCCAAATGATTTCAGTGAACACTTTGGTTTCATTTGTTCCAAAGCTGGAAAGAGGACACATGGTATCTGTTTCTGGATTTTGAGCAAATTTTAGCTCTTCAGTTAATACTCTGAATGCAATTTACTTGTTACACTTGCTAGCAGTGGAGGGCGTTGAATTTGGTTTTGTGGCTTATGCCCTTTATAAATTATACTCCATCAATAAAGCTATCTACATCTATTGTGAAGCTGGGAAAGCTAACAAAGTGAGAACGTGCTCTTTTTAGTAAGTTCTGTCCTGAGTGAATGTGCACCTCTGGCTATTAGTGGTATATGTATGGTGCTGTCAGAAACCACATGAGAAACTGAGACCTATTTAATAATCATTATACTAGCGACCTAGTCATTCTTGTAGTTTAAAATATTTAATCCACTTAGATTTGTTTGTGTGTCTATGCATTCCACACATTTATTCACTTATTCAGCACCTTTTTATTGAATACTGACTATATGCAAGGCTCAGTTCTTGGTACTAAGAGAGAACTCGTGAATCAAAATAAACAGGAAAATATATTAAGGATAAATGCAGTCATTTGATCAGTAATTTTAATATTACTATAACAGTTTTATACTATTTGATTTAAGAGTTTTATGGGTATTCACATGGCTCAAAATTCAAGAATTAAAAGTTACAAGGGGTACATAGCAAAAATTCTCTCATCCCTCTTCCCATAGCTACCCAATACTATCCAAACAGGAATCCATGATATAATTATCTTATGTATTTTTTTCAGCTATATTTCAGGCATATATCAACATATACATATATACATATACATATATGTTATGTGTGTGCACCCCATTTTTCCCTACATATATTCTGTGTCACTTCATAAACTTTGAAAATCTCTCCTCTTCATTATTTAAAGATCAGCCTCATGGGGCTGGCCCCGTGGCCGAGTGGTTAAGTTCGCGCGCTCTGCTGCAGGCGGCCCAGTGTTTCGTTAGTTCGAATCCTGGGCGCGGACATGGCACTGCTCATCAGACCACGCTGAGGCAGCGTCCCACATGCCACAACTAGCAGAACCCACAACGAAGAATACACAACTATGTACCGGGGGCTTTGGGGAGAAAAAGGAAAAAATAAAATCTTAAAAAAAAATAAAATAAAATAAAGATCAGCCTCATTCCTTTTTTTTCTGGCTGTATGGTATTCCATTGTATTGAATATTCTATTAATTTTGAATTCTTAAGTGTATTATGTCATTTTTATTTGGAGTTATAAATAGCACCGCAAAGAACATCTTTGCACATAGGTTTCATTCCTTTTGATTTTTTCCCTAGTAAGTGGAAATGTGAACTTAGAGTGGAGCACATTTTTATGGCTATTGAAATCTGTCTTTCAGATTATAACCGGGGAGAATTATAACTGCAACATGCATGGGGTAATGTATCTGGTGTATGAAGTGGGGGGGTGAAGCTTTATATTTATATTTGTATGTATGTGCTGGTGTTTGCATAAGAAATTAATAAATGTAGTTGCAAATAGGTGATAGGGACAAGTTCAGGGGATATAAAACGGGGAGGTAGGAATGAGGCTAATTAATAGATACCTCTGAAATCATTTTGAATTTTGAGCCATGTGAACGTTTTACTTTAAAAAAATTCAATTTTAAATATGAAGTTAAAAATTAAACTGTCATTTTCTATTATACTGCCATTTTCAACATATGGATGCAAATGGCTTTTTTTTTAAAGACTGGGATATCAGGAAAGTAGTATCAAGTGACGTGTGGGAAGTCACGAAGTACACCCGGGCATGGTCCTGGTTCGTTGGTGGGATCTAGTTCAGAGTTTTGCTGCTTTTATCCGTGACTCTTAAAAAGGATGAAAAAGTAGTGGAATATTTCCCAAATATCAGGCGTTCACATGTCCCCGCCATAGTCTCTGTCATAGCTGTGGACAGCTTTTACTGTTATTCACTTACTATTCTTCCTTTAAAATGTGTACTATTCTTTATGTTGAAACCATTGGTGGAAAACCAATGTCCTTTTCCTTAAACAGAAGCTGTGTTAGTTGGGGTGCCATCAGGGAAGCAGAACCACTAAGAGATATTTAAGAAGGGATTTGTTTTCAGGATTAGTTCTTTCACAATTGTGGGAGCTGGTTTACCAGCCTAGGTGTGCCTGATGTTGGAGGCTGAATCAGAATGAAGTGGAGGAAACAAAGACAGACTGGAACCTATGAGGATGGGCTGGAAGCCTCTTACTCACAAAGCCTCCAATTCACCAACGTCAACAATGGGGGCGTCTTGCAAGGAGAAGATGGGAAGATGGTGCCCATCATTAAGGAGCTGAACAGACACTCGGTCCAGGTGTCTGAGGAGTTGAAAGGGGATCTAGTAGGAGCTAAGAAGCTGCAGCTCAGATGTTACTCCATGTACACTGGGTGAACCAGGAGATCTGGGACAAAGTGCTTGAGCGGCAGTAGAGCATCCTGCACTGACCTTCCACAATGTGAAAACAATATGGCCGCTGCTTCACTTCCTCCTCCAGATCTCGTGCTCCACACTAACTCTGACCTATGCGGGGAAGGCAATTCTTCCAAAAGTATTTCCAGCTTACTGAGCTGACAATATAAATCCACCAAAAAAGATGACTTAAAAGTAAATACAATGAAAACTAAACAATATTATTGAATTCTAACTAGACACACTACTCAGTGAAGGCACTGACTCTGAGGCTTTCTCTGTTGAAAAGGAAGAATAACAAGTATTAGAGAGATTTTAAAATCATTGCTACCAACTGACCGGAACATTCTCCTTGACTCATTCAGAAGGATTGAAATGACAAAATGAGTATCTTTCTCTCTGTGAGATTCCATGTTATTTAGTGCCTCTCCCATGCAATTTCTTCGGGTCCTCCCACAATTTAAGGAATAGGTACTGGTGAATGGAGATGATGTCATGCTCTGCATGCTCCTCTCTGCATTTCTACTTCTTAAGTGAAGGATCTGACTCGGTCAGCTGGAAGAATGAGATTACCATTTACTGAAATGGGGGAAAATAGGAGATAGGGCAGGTTTTGGAGCAAAGATTAAGAATTCAGAATCGAACATGTTAATTTTGCGATGCCTATTAGACATCCGTGTGGGAATGTAAATGCTTAGAACAATGCCTGCCACATAGTAAATAGTCAATAAATGTTAACTTTTATTGACATGATTGATATTATTACTGAAGACTCATTCTTTCTCTTTATATATACATTTTAATACCCACTATACGTCAGCACTAGAAAAACAGCAATGAGTGTGTTCCCATCCCTGCCTTCATGGTCCTGGTGGGGAGAGAGTCAAATTCTCGGAGATTATGTGTGAGATCACTGGCCTGGGGTGGTGCAGCTTTACAGGAATCACACAGACTCTGCATGGGTCCAAATCGTGATTTCTATGAATTTAGTCGTTTGCAGCTTCCTTGATCTCTGTATATTCCTGTCCTCATCTGTAAGATAGAGACATCAACTTTATTTTTATAATGCATCTAAGTGCTCAATAAACATTAACTTAGTATAAAAGGTGCTATAAAATCATTCATTTGTTTCACAAATATTTGTTGAGTAATTACCATATGCCAGGAGCTTGCATAGCGTTGATGGTATAGTCTGGAAAAGACAGATGAAAACCCCGCCTTCGAGGAGATCCTAGAGGGGCTGGGGTGGGGAACAGATGGCAAATAAATGAAAATGGTAGGTTGAGCTAAGAATTAGATGGAAAATCAAAATAAATATGTTCCAGAGCTACACTGTCCAATAGAAATTTGTGGCTCCACATATGAGCCATGTATACAATTTTAAATTTCCTAGAAGGCACATTACGTAGGTAAGATGGAACAGGTGAAATTACCTTTAGTAGTATATTTTATTTAATCCCATAAAGTATATCCAAAAGATGATCATTTTAACATATAATAAATATAAAAATTACTTATGAGACATTTTACATTCTTTTTTCTATTATGTCTTCAAAATCTGGCATTTTATTTGTTACAGCAAATTTCATTTTGGTCTAGCCACATTTCAGAGGCTCGAAAGCTACATGTGGCTGTTGGCTGCCGTATTGGACAGGGCAGGTCTAGAGTGACTGGGTGTCTGCTTTAGGTTGAGTGTCAGGGAAAGCTGAGACTTAATGACAAAGAAGGACCCAACAAAGATTTGGGGGAAGCCATTCTGTGTAGAGGATAGAACCAAGGAAAGAGCTCAGGGCAAGAATGGGCTTCCTGTGCTAATTGAGAACAGGTCTGGGCCAGAGCCGAGAGGACAAAGCAGACAGTCAAATGAGGTTGGAGAGCTACAAGGAGCCAGATCTTGTAGGAATTTAGAGTTCATAGTGAGGAGCGTGGATGAATTCCTTACTATGTGTTGAGAATCAATGGAAGGGTTTAAGTAGGAAGTGATAAGATTAAGCTATCACTGGCTGCTGCGCACAGTGCAAAATGTGAAGAGGCAAGACTGGAAGCAGAAAACCATTGGAGATACATCTGGTCCAAATTTGGAAGGTCAAGCATGGCTTGGAGGAAGTGTGTTATAAAGAGGACTTATCCAGGCAAAGCTGAGATGGGATTGTAAGGCACAGAAGGTGTTTTAGACCCATCTTCTTCAAACTTTGTTGATTACATAATTCATTCAATTAACAAAAGCAACTCCTAATATCTTTATATTTAATTATTCATTATACATGTGCTCTTCTATCAATGCATATATTACAGTATCATATTTTAGTAGAAGTTGTTTTCTTATTTACTCCAGATCCATACCCAAGTTAATATGTTTTAATATTTTTGCCTTCACTTCACCTCACCCTGTTTTGGAAATGACTGTAATTGCACAGGCTAAGGCCTGAGGATATAGCAAAGCATGACCCATGTGAACAACAGTAGCGCAAAACATTGGGAGGGCAGAGAGTGAATCGGGAGGTGAGCGTGTTCAGAGCTGTTTCTGGAGATCTACGCAAGGGCTAGATCCTGAGGCTCTTATAGGCCGTGGGAAGGATTTTGATATCTTTCTCTATATGATGGGAGGCCACTGCTGGGTTTTAAGCTAGAGAAAGTATCCAGTATTTTGGTGAGCACTTTCATTTTTCTCTTCTTGTCTTTAACACGTGCAAAGCAAGAACAAATGAAAGGGTTTAAAGTAAGAACATTTATTATTGGTTAGAGTATTCTCCTTTCCTTCCTCTCTACTTTCTCTAATTAAGTTCTGTGACTTGAAAACTCCTGCTGATAAAGGCCATAGCTTTGATCACAGAGAGAAATTTCATTCCGGGAAAGACTGCACACCAGCTCACCCTGACCCCTACCTCCTCCGCTCCAGAAGAAAAATGCTGCCTGGGAGCTAATCCAATAAAAAGCGCCCAGTTATACTGAGACGTAGAAATGTCCATCAGAAGCTTTCGGACAGGAGTACGGACACTTTTAAAAATACCGATTCATATTTCCTTTTATTCGCATTCTTTGTTCATTTATATAAAATTTCCTGGAAATGATGTAAGAAGCAAAGCTGTTCATTTTTCTTTGCTCCAGGTTCTCCTCCATTAGGCAGGCTGGCCATGGAGGGGCTGTTTCTCTACCCAGTATTTATGGTAATTTATGGTATTTATGGTAAAAATGCTCAGTAATTAACAGTCACACTTTATGCTTAATTTGAAAATATGTGTATGTGAAATAATATTTTTAAAACAGCCAATTTTAAGCTTCGTACTTATACAATTTTTAGCTTCATATTAGAATTAAAGGGAGAATAGGCTCTTTGATGTTAAATTTCTGGTCATGGTTAAAAGAGGTGTTTTTTGCTCATCTCTTTAAACCGCAGCCAGAGATGTATGGTCAGAAAGTCACTTTCTAATAAAGACTAGTTGGAAAAATGGACAATAGTGTTGGAACGTTGAGAGAAATATTATGCGGGCTTGCAAAATCCCGTGTCCTGGCCTCGTTTGAGAGGGAACATTTCTTCTTCCTGGTCTGCCAGAGCCAGTTAGCCCATCCCCTGCCTGCTCTGCTCGAGCTCGCTTATGTTGCCCAGGGCTGTGCTGGATTGGAAGGCTGCCTGGCTTTGTGCACTTGCTAGGTCAGAATTACTGTCCGTGCTCAGTCATTGGAAGCACACCCCGTCTACAGATTTATCCACTCGGTTTCTCGTCTGGGCTTCTGGAGTTGAAAGAGCAGCCTGTTCGAATGGGAATGCGACAGAGGGCTCAGCGAGGCTGGCTTGATCAACACTGTCTGCCCATTGTGCTCAACATGACAATATAGAATAGCGTTTGTGTCTGAGGACAGACATAGCCACCAGACTCCAGCAACAACTGCAACTACAACAGTGATAGCTACCATTTATTGGGTATTTTCTATGTGCTCAGCGCTAAGCTAAATATTTTCAAATACTTTTTCACGAAACCTTCCCATGCCCTTGTGAGCTAAGTAGCATCACTTCGTAAAATGAGAGTGCTTGTCCTGAAGTCGCACATTTCCTGGGTGTGAACGCTGTGTTGACCACTTCCTAGCTGTGTGACCTCGTGAGAATGGCCTGACTCCTGGAGGCCCATGTTTTCCTGTCTTTAAAATGAGGGTAACAATAGTAGTGCCTATTTAGAACTGCTGTGTTAAGTAGGGTACTGTAATGCCTGGTTCATAGTACTCTGTAAGAGTTAGTTGTCGACTTTGCTTTGCTAATGAGGATGTATAGGGACAAGGAGGTGAAGTAACCTAACTTGCTCACGCTCACACAATCAATATTTCCTCTGGCCTTACCAAAAGATGAAACCACAGAAAGTAGAGTGGAAAGGGTGGCAGGTAACAGATAACGTAACAAACTGTTTTCCGGTATGCTAGTGGGTTATCCAGAGTTCCATGGGGAACTAAACAGTGATTGTCCAACACTAGGTAAAGGTTCATAGCTGGAATTTTTATCAGTTGTGGTACAAATGGGAGAAAATCCAATTAAAAGGAAGGTATCGGCTCATGAGATTCAAAGACAGAGGAGCACATCTGGCTGGAGGGATGGCTTGTTGCAGGAGGCCAGATGACATTGGCAGGAACTGATTCTCTCTTCTCAGGCGGGCTCTCCTGCTTCTTGAGGTTGCGAGATGACTGCAGCTGTTCCAAAACTCATATCCTTTCAGATTCTTATCTGGTGGGAGAAAGCCAGTGTCCTCCTCTTACCTAACAGTTGGAGAAACACTCTGAGTCTGGCTCTCACTGGCCAGAATTAGGTCATATGTCCATCATTGAACCAATCATGTGGCTCAGGAGATGGGGTAGGCTAGTTGGCTTAGGCTATTCAGATTGCTTTCTTGAAGCTGAGGATGGGTCTACCTCACACGTACCAACAGAGCAGAGACAGTTGCACAGAGGGAATTTGGAATGCTGTTTAGCAGTGGAAGTGAACGGATGCCAAGTGGCACAAAAAGTAGAAATCCACTAGACTACTGAATACGTAATGAGGAGACTCACCTATGAAGCCTCAGAGAAATCTACTTCCTTACTTTTCTTCTCTGTTTAACTTTTCTTTCTGCAAAATATACTTATTCAGAGAATCAAGGAAAAAAAAGATTTATCACCCTCAAGGGGAAACAGCCAACTGTAATGCAACATTTTCTATTTTCTGCTGGTCCTCTGAATATTGTAATACATCAGTTCTACTCAGACCATCATCACATTTAATGGTGATTAGCAGAAACTCAAAAGGAACCAACTGACCTGGACAATTATAGTTTGTTAAAAATATGAATTGTGAATTTCCTCATTTTGAGAATCAATTTGAGAAGCTGATTCTGCCATTTATCCACTGTTTATTTAACAATGGTAACAGCAGCCAATGCGTTAAATATAGGCCCACTAAGTCTTCACCTTTGGGACAGTGAGAGTGTAAAAGTGGATTTGGTGAGTGTGGCATTTTTAGTAGTATTCTGCCATAATGAAATCCTGAACTTTGCTTTACTATTTCAAAAATACACACTCTTTTTTTCCTTTTTAAAGAAATTTGCTGTGAAGGATAAACTCCATTTCAGTGATGCGTGCTAGATTGTGGCCTCAGTCGTTGCGTGGTCTTGGAGAAGGGGGTCACAAGAGTACCTGGCAGCTGGAAGAGTAAGAACAGGGATGTAGAGGGATGAAGGAAGGAGAGAGGAGCAAAAGGGAGCATTTGTGGAGCGTGAGGTGTGTAGAGGTTGTGCATTGACTGTTTCTTCCTCATAACAAGCCCATGGTGTTGGTTTGTTTTGTGGACACTGCTGGACGTCTAACTGATACTCATTTCTCCTTATTTACCAACAGATCCCAGGTTGTTTGGGGTCTGGTATACCCAGCTAAAACAACTACATTTCCCAGCTTCTCAGCTTGGGCTCAGTCACCCGATGGGGCTTCTGGGAAACTCTTTAATAAGGGGCAGAGTCTAGTGGCAACTTGTCTCCTGCCCTTTTCTCAGAGTGTAGCAAGGAGAAGTTACCCAGGTTGAGCAGCCATTTTGGGACTACAAGCTAACAAGCCACAGTAATTGGTTTTCTGTTACATTCAGCTGAAAACAATTCCTAATGAGTAAAATGATAGTAATAGTAGTTTATTGAGCTTTAACTGAGTGTGTGCTATCTTCCAGGCACTGTGTCGAATGCTCTATGTTCATTATTTCATTTACCTTACTCTACAATCCTTCCCACAAGCATGTTGTTAACGATACAACAATATCCTGCTTTTACAAATTAGGAAACTGAAGCTTAGAGATTATGAGTAACTTGTCCTTGAGTGGTTAAGTGTGAACGTGGGTCTGTTCCATAGCAAAGCTTCTGCTCTTAAGAAGATGTAAGTTGACTTTTTATAATGAACTTGGGTTACCTTGGTAGGTAAAATTGGATGAAATAATAAGTTAAAGAAATAAGCAAAAACTCTGCCTCCTAGGATGTGTTCAGGACTATACTCAATTTCAGAAGAAATATGGAAATTACATAGTTTATTTCACAGAGCAGAGCAGAGAAGTTAGTTCCATTCCTTTGTCCCAAATCTTAAAACTAGTCAGCATCTGTGGCCAAGAATGGCCTCCAGGGTTTGGGAAAACTAATCCCATGGACTGCTTAATTAGCTGTGGACTAATAAACTAGCAGTGGGAATTAACTCACTTGCTCCTTTTCATTGTTCACCATGATTTCTCTATCACTGACAGACCTTATGAATCTGTCTCTTTCACCTCCATATCATTGACAACTTTGGTTTGAGAAACATATGTTCAAGTCTCATCTCTGCCACTTTACTTTCTAATTGACGTATCTAACCTCAGAACTTCAGTTCTATAAAGTGGGAATAACCATGATACCTAGCCAATAGGGCTGTTGTAGGAATTATGGGAATTAACGGGTAATTGACAGATAGTAGATGATCAGTAAATAGTAATTCTAGATGACCGACACATAGTAGGTCCTCAAAAATGAGCTATGATTGCTTAAGACGTTATTCCAAAGAGTCAAAAACTTAAATGCCCTTGGGGCAAGTTGCCAACATCAGTGAGTGAGGAAGGCCTGGGAGGGATTGTGTAAAATAGCACCTGCCATGTCTCACTAAGCAGTTACTTTGCATACCCTGCTTGGGGATCCAGCTTTCTCAGTTCTTCCAATTTTTAAAGAAAAATTGGATATCCAATTTTATGTGAAACTGGATTAGAAAATATTGGTTCATTTATTTTTTTAAAATGCTCTGTGAGCAAGAGAATCTCCATATCCATTTACAGGCCACCATTTTGCCACCACTAATCATTCATTCATTTCGTTTGTTCAGTCAACAAACTGGAGAGGTTGAAGGTAATTCAAAAGTGAGTCACAGAAGGGCTGGAGAATAAGATGTTCAAAGGAAGATAAAAGACACTGAGATTATTAAAATTGGAGACGAGTGAGCTGTGTGTTGGCTTATTAATAGTTTTCAAATAGCTGAAAGGATTTTAAACAGTTGATGTTGACTAGTTATCTTTTATCTCCTAGAGAACAGTACGAAAAGAAAGTGGATTCATTCTTAAGGGGAATAATGATGAATAAACATGAGGAACATGTTCTGGATACTGGAAGTTATTAAGTTTTAGATTGAACAGGAGAAAAGGCTATGGACTCATTTGGTAAAGACTTTTAAAAAACAAGACAGGTTATCAGAGGGATTTGTTTGTGTGGTTTGTATGACCTTGTAATGACCCTCTATCTGGAATTATGAGGCTGTGATTACTTATTCTGAAGGCATTCAGTAGCTGCACCTAACTTTTCGTGCTTGCTGTTCACTGCAGGGTGCAATTGAAGGGAAGAACCGAGAAGTCCTTAGTGATCTTGGGTTCTGATTTCTTGAGAGAGTCTTTTGGCCCTCGTATGCCGTGACTGCTCCAGTTAATGAACACCCACTTTGAATACACGGCTCCTTTTGGAGATGTAGAAAAAAAATTTCCCCTGGGGAAGTCACACCTTCCAGCTTGACAGATGCCAACTTGACATTTTCCTGCTCTTTCATTATTCTGAATAATTCTGCAAAACCCTCCTCATTCCAGTCCTGTACTGAGCATGAGAATTTGCCTTTTCCACTTGTCAAAAGATGTCAAGAGTTTCTAGGAGTCCAGGGTCATACGTACTTCAGTTTTCAGATGAAGAGGAATTCCAAGGATTCCAGCAATGGCAGTAGATCTCTTTCGGTACTAACATTGGTTCAGGTGTGTTTTAAAAATACGAAGTGTAACAGGGTCTTAAATATTCTTTTTTCTTTTGCTTAAGAACTTCAAGTTATTTTAAAATATATGGAGGGTTGCCTAGTAACTGCAGCTTCACCAGCAGTGTAAGAGTAGTTTGCTTTTTTTTTTTTTTTGCTGCAGAAAGGCAGTCAGGGAAGAGTAATGGGAGAGAGGGTTCATCACATAAATGACAAACAAGGTGTATTTTGGGGGCTTGAGAGCCCATGACACTGATGTTAGAGGGAACATGTAACACTAGGTTCTGGTCTGAGGCAGGGAGGAGCAAGTTCAAGGAAATCATCTTCCACTTGACCTTTGAGTATGATGAATAGTTTGAGTGAAGTGTATCGTATCGTAGGGAGTTGAATTGTGAAAATGTTCTCTCTCGCCCTTCTTCCCTCTCTTCCTTTCTTCCATCCTTCCTTTTTAAGTGTATTAGTCTGCTCGGGCTGCCATAGGAGAATACTACAGACTGGGTGTCTTAAACAACAGAAATTTATATTCTCACCGTTCTCGAGGCTGGAAGTCTGAGCTCTGGGTGCCAGAAGGGCTGCTATCTGGCGAGGCTTCCCTTCCTCACCAGGGCACTGCTTTCTCGCTGTGTCCTCACATGGCTTCTCCTCTGTGCTCGTGGGGAGAGAGATCTCTGGTGTCTCTTCTCCTCTTATAGGGACACCAGTCCTATCAGATTAGGGATCCACCCTTATAACCTCATTTAACCTTAGTCAATTCCTCCAAATACAGTCACATTGGGGATAGGCCTTCAGCACGTGAATTTTGGGGGGGGCACAATTCAGTCTGTAACAAAAGCATAGATAGTCTCAGTGTTCCATATCCCTGACTTCAGGCTGTAAGATATGGATTGATTATAACTGATTTCAGAACTAGCTTTCCTCTTTTTCTTAATTCTGCTTCTTTTAACCTAATGGGAAATGATTAACCAGTGATCAAGATGAAAGTCTAGTTGGTGCCATCACCTGTTTTTACTGAGTCAGTCGAGGTTTGTAACTAACTTGTCGAAGGGCTGAATATTGAACTTCGCCGAGTTATGTGGGGATCCTGGGAGTTTTCTGAACTTATGGTAATACTCAGTGCACCTTTCTGTAGTCAAGGACACATCATGTTTCTTCTCTCTCACTCTTTTTTAACACTCTTTGACCTGTAAAGAAGAAAACTTAGGGAAAATGCAATTTAAGTTCATGGAACCATTAGTACCATGTGATACAGGACACCTACACTTGATTCATTTAAAAAGCATTTATTGTCATCTCCCAGCCAGGAACATGTCCTAGGGTAATATGATGAACAAGACAAGCAAGGACCATGCCCCTAGAACGTTCTTTCCCACTTTATTAAATCTCCATCTTCTAGAAGTAGAAGGGCACTGTACCTTGAAAGAAGTGTTTTTTAGGGAAGGGAAAATGGATTAACGGTGTACCCAGCAGGCTGGTTTGGTTCACAGTGGTCTTAGGTAGGCTGTGGGCACATGTCTTTTCAGGAACAGCAGTTACCATGTAACCTTTCGGAGAGACGATGACTTTGTTCTTTCTACTGAATGTTCTTTGGCATCTCTGTTGGGAACAAAGCCCTGCATTGGTTGAATCATTGGTCCAGCCTTTTCCATCTTTTCTTCCATATTTTTCTTGTGTTACCTTGAAGTCCCATGCCATGATCATCCATCCTTCTCCTTTCTGTGTCTAGCTGACTCTTCCTCAATTTCTACCCTATTGATGCCTCCTCGTTCTGATTTGGGAACATATACCTCTGCCATATTTTATTATTAATTTTAATTATGTGAGTAATGCATAGCACATTCTCATTCTAGGAAGTTAAAACATTACAAATAAATGCCAAGGCCAGTGTCCCTTGGCAATATCCTCTTGCCTTTGATTCCTTACCAGGGGTAACCATTCTTATCAATTTGCCTACTATAGTTTCAGATGACTTCTAGGCATTTGCATAAATATATGTATCCCTGGAAATACAGTTATTGGGTATGTGTGTTCTTTTACATGAATGGTATCCTTTATGGAGTGTTCTGCAAGATGTTTTATTTGCTTACCTAGAGAGAAACACATGTGTATAAACAGAGATATAATAGGATGACTGTTGCATCATAGTTTGTAGTGGTGAAAAGTTAAAAACAACATATATTTCCATTAAGAGAGGAGTGGCCAAATAACTATTCATTATGCACACTGGAATTCTATACAGTTTTAAATAGAATGAAGATATAGAAGGAAGGAGATAGAGAATAAATGTATATATACTGACATGGAGAGATCCCTGCTATACTCTTCACATCATATCCGTGTTTCCATCAAATTATTTATGGCCCAATACTGAAATTGTTGATACGTGTTCCTCCTAGATTAGAGTGGGAGCATGTGGAGGGTAAGAGTTGAAATTTTTATTTCTGTATTTCTAACCTACCTTTGCTCAGAATGGGCTTTTAATAAGGACTGCTGCACAAGTAAAAAAAATATTAAATGAATGAATAAATAAATGTGTTATACTTGAACAAATAAATGAAGAATAAGTACATAAATACATTTTTAAGAATTGGAAAGAATTTTGTTAAGTTACAATAGTTCTGGATCAGTCTTCAAAATTATGGATTCAGTTTTCAAAAACAGAAAATCATTCCAAAAATATTTGTCTGAAAGTGTGCCTTTTAAAAAAAATTAATGATACATATGTTGTTTTCCTGTTGCTGGTATAACAAATTATCACAAACTTGGTGGTTTAAAAGAACACACATTTGTTATCTTACAATTCCGGAGGCCAGAAGTCTGCATGGAGCCTCATTGGGCTAAAATCAAGGTGCCAGCAGGGCTGCGTTTCTTCTGGAAGCTTCAGGAAAAATTGCTTCCTTGCATTTTCCAGATTCTAGAGGCTGCCCTCATTCCTTGGTTCTTGGCCCCTTCCTTCATCTTCCAAGTGCGTTGCTCCAACCTCTGTTTCCATTGTCACATCTTTTTTTCTCACTTTGCCCTCTTGCCTGACTCTTACAAGGACACATGTGGTTACATGGTTACATTGTGTCTACCTAGATAATCCAGGGCGTTGTCTCCATACCAAAATCTTTAGCTTAATCACAGCTGCAAAGTGCCTTTTGCCATGTTAAGGCAACATCTTCACAGGTTCTGGGCATTCAGATGTGAACATCTTTGGGGAGACATTTTTTT
The DNA here is from genome assembly GCF_041296235.1 of Equus asinus. NCBI lineage: Eukaryota > Metazoa > Chordata > Mammalia > Perissodactyla > Equidae > Equus > Equus asinus. The sequence goes on from NC_091804.1 coordinate 42,897,018, forward strand.
GTCTACCATAATATATCTTGTTGCTATTGATTACTAAATTTTTCTTTGAGATCTTATAATGAGACACATCTACTAATGTCACTTCAGGTGCATATTTGTAGAGTTTTGAGCTTATGTTCTCTCTTACTTATCCCATTTCAGAAAGTTAATTTACCAGGTAGACAAATCCTTTCTTATAGTGGTTGCCAATGAAACGAGGCATGGTTTAACCAAAGAGAGCATACCATGATGGGTTTTGTACCTCCTGTGGAGCTGCTAGCGACCCAGAAATGTGTGCTAGTAATACAGAGAAGTCAGATTGCTGGCAATCATCCAGTTTTGTCAGATGATGGCATAAGTGTCTAGAGTATGCTTTTATGCAATTCCATGATGCTGCGGTAATTGGGTAATGCATTAGCTGACAGTAGTCCCTGACACAATCCATCTCTTTCTAGCTCTAGTTACTTCTGACTCTTAAAGTGGACAGGGGAAGCAAAAGGAAAGGTGTGTATAATAGTAAAGTGTTCACTTGCAGTGTGTCATGCACCCTTAGGCTAAAGATAGACAGCGTCTCAGAATCCAGCTCTCATATTCTCATTTCCTTGTATGTAATTCCTTAAGTGGGCAGAAATGGGCCTGATTATATAACCCTGCTATAGAGAGAAGAGGAGCTATATTTAAATATGCATGTGGAGAACCCATTGTCAGCTACAGATACATATTTAATTACGGTAAGAAAAAAATCCCTGAATTTGAATATGATGTGGGGGTTGATTTTATTCAAATGAGGGTTCTAATTCAGTCTAAAAAGAACTGAGCAGTGTTGTTTAAATGATTGCCCCTTAGGAGACAGTATGTGTATATGTGTCTGTACCCCGGCTTTATTTAGAGACGCTTGTACGGCACTTGGAAAGACATAAGTGAGAGAAGAAAATAATTTAAATTTAACTTTGGAAATACTCTAGCTTCAGGGATATTTTATTGTCTTCCTTGGGTCTGGTAGACTATGCTGTCACATCTGACTTGTATCTTCCTCTTCTAACATCCTGTGCGAAGAGCTTTATCCTCACAAAATCTCATGTCCCTCCAGGTGATAGAGATGGGACTCCAACTCAGATGGTTTGACCCCAGATGTGTGCTCTACACTGACCCCAAATCTAGCCTAGCCATAAGTGATGACTAAATTAACATAGGTTTTCACTCCTTCATTCATTCAATTATTTAATAGGCACTTACTACTAACTATGATCAGTCTCTGCTCACAGAACACTCCTGACACCAAATGTGTGTGGGATTTTCTCACATCAATCAATTCTCCAACTCTTTCAACACCAACTGGTGTCCTACAATCCAATTCAGTTCTGACGCTGCCTGGATTTAGTGCAGACCCCGCAGATTAAAGGCTCCCCCACAAGACTGGCCCCTACTTCAGATGCTATCTGCAAGTAGTAGGTCTCCAAGGTTACCTACATTTCTGTTGGACTGGGCTACAAATTGGGGGTTCCCATGACCCTCCCTCAGGTTTGATAATATGTTAAAACAGCTCACAGAACTCAGGGAGATACTTTACTTCTGCTACTGGTTTATTATAAAGGATATTGTAAAGGAGACAATTGAACAGCCAGATGAAGCGGTACACAGGGTGAGGTCTGGAAGGGTTCTGGGTTCAGGAGCTTTTGTCCCTGGGGAGCTGGGGTGTGCCACCCTCCAAGCATGTGGATGTGTTCACAAGCCTGGAAGCTCTCTGAACCCCATTGTTTAGTGGTTCTGTGGAGGCATGATTGATTAAATCATTGGTCGTTGGTGATGAACTCCGTCTCCAGTGCTTGACCTCCCTCAACCTGCTAATCATGGGGTTGGTTCCTCTGGCAACCAGCCCTCATCCTGAAGCTCTCTTGGGGCCCACCTGGAGTCACCTCAGGAGCAGAAACTCAGGTATTGTTGAAAGGGGCTTATAATGGGTAATAAAACATGCTCCTCTCACCTCTGTCACTCAGGAAATGACCGGGGTTTTAGGAGCACTGTTCTAGGAAGCAGGGATGAAGCCCAAATGTATATTTCTTCTTATATGACAATATCACAGTACTAAAGATCACGATTTTTGCTAGACTGGGAAATAGGGAAGTTAGATTTAGTTCCTGCCCTCAAAGCATTCTCAGGCTGGGGGGGAATGCACTTCTAAGCCAGTAATTAAGTTTCTAACTTCTTTGCTTTTATCCTGTAACACTGAATTTAAAACAGGTTTTTCTCAGAAGCAATTCTGTCTTTACAAACTGTCTCCTGGGCTCAAAATGCCTCATATTATCAAGTTTCTTGAAAGCCTTGCATTCACTTTTAGATACAACATATACCAGGATTCATGTCTTTTGTTCTATAATAATCCTTCAATTTCTTTTATTTACTTGAGAATTTGAAAATATATGTTGCCGTGTACAAAATCTCTAAAGAATTAGCAGGGCTTATTTGATTCAAATATGACTTCCTACCCTCTGCGCAAGGCTAAACCACTGAGTTTAAGAGATTTGACTTCTGACACCTTCTGTGTCTCTTGTCAAGGTTTTATTAGCATTTGGTTAACTCGCTTGGACTAATCTGGCCTCAGTTTCTTCACCTGGAGTAATGGGCATAGGTCTAGATTCTTACAAGGATCGAATGTTATTGTGTAGGAATTCTCTGAAATAAAATAATGCCATAACAGGTTTAAGGTCTGAAATAAAATGAAGCATCATGATTTGGGCAACATAGGATACCAAAATAGCCTAACTTCTATGTATGCTGGTGTCACACAACTTGCATTTGAATTATATAGTCTTTGAAGTCCATATGCCTACTATAGATGCTGGCTTTCACATTTACAAGCTGTGTGGCTTTGGGTAATTTATTTAACGTCTCTGAGCTTTAGTTTCCTTATTAGGAAAATAGGAATAATAATAGGTGTTCCCTTCTAGGATCAGTGATGCCGAAGGTGCTGGTGGGGATGATAGAGCGATGATGGTGGTGATGTTGATGAGAACGCCTCACAGTTAGTAAGCCCTTACTTTTTGCCAGGTCCCACGCTGAATACTCTGCATGCATCACCTCCTAGTACTCAGTGACCCTCTGTGGTTGGTGCTATTATAGTTCCATTTTTTTAACTGGGAAGGTCGAGGTTTAGTGGAGTTAATTAACATGCCCAGGTTCACTTAGGTAGGAATTAGCACATCTAGGACTGCAGTGGAGGCTCAACTGACTTCACTATGTACCATGTCTCATTTAATGGTTTTCTTGTAGTCTAGTGATTTGAGCTACATTCTCTTCCATCAAGAGCTCAGAGGTATGAAGATTGAGAGATAGAATAAATGTTCAATGTTTAGCATTCATCCCATAGTAAATCCTACATAAATACTAGATATTTAATTAATATTAGATATATTTCTTTTCTGCTTATAAATTATAATCTTTATTTATTCCATTTCTATTGTTGCCCTTAACATTTAAAATCCAGAAAGGCTTAAATTATTTCTTCTCCTGCATAGAGACACAAATGTTTTCAGTGCCCATACATTGAAGAGGAAGGGATAGCAAGATTTCTGTAATATCCCCTGGAAGGCAGAAACAAATTCTTCATTTAGCTCAAAGTTTCAAGTTTAAATATGACTTGCACTCATTTTTTTCAGATAACTAGCTTGCATTTTAAACAAATATCATTAAGTGTATAAAATCATCCTTTTGTGATTCAGTTAAGAAAGAGAAATGAGTTGTTTAAACATGATGCTATACCAGTTCATTTGAAAGTGAATGATGCATTCAATAACTGTATTTGTGATTTTGGCTCTGTGCTATGAAATAACCAAGTTGTCTGATTTTATCTTTGAATTAATACTTGTTTTGGCTTCAAGGAGATGTGATATATTAGAAATTGCAGATTATCTGTGGCAAATCCGACTTGTAGGCTTTTAGTAACACCCTATTTCAGATTGCGGAGAGAAAGAATTCTGTTATCTTTGCATTTCGGTCTTTGAAAATCAAGTGTGTTCTGACTTCTGCAGTGCACGTCCCTCCCCGCTGATGTGCTTTGACTTACAGCTTCTGCTGAACATCTGGACTCTGGTTAAAGGCTCATGTCCTGGGGTCCCTTCTCTTCCAGTTGATTGGACCAAAGGCATCTCAGTAGAACTCCTAATCTAGCTCTGCAAATATGCCCCTCATAAGTCCTTCCGATCTCAGTAAATGGCAACTCCAGCCTTCGAGCTGCTTGGGCTATCAACCCTCAGTCATCCTTGATTCTTCTCTTCCTCTCACATTTCATTAGTAGTCCCTTAGCGAATTCTGTTAGCTCTATGTTCAAAATACATCTAGGATATAGTTCCTAGTGGCCCTTGTCTTATCGCTCTAAGTCAAAACTGCATATATTGTCACCTGGACTATCACAGCAGCTTCCTAACTTGCTCCCTTGCTTCCAACCTTGCCCATCTTTGCTTGAGATGACTTTTGAGACTGTAAGTTAGATCATGCCACTCCTCTGCTCAAAATTCTACAAGTCTCAAATCTTACCCAGAATAAAATCCAGAGTTCGTCCATGGCCTCTGAAGTTTCACATGATCATGCCTCTGGCTCCTTCTCTGGTTTTCCCTCCAACCACTTGTTCGTTCACTCTGTGGGCTGCTTGACTTTTTCTTAATTATGGCAGCCACACTGCCTCCGGGCCTTTGCATGTACCCTTTGCTTGGATTGCTCTTTCCCTGTATATGGCTCAGCTTGCTCCCTTACATTGTCTGGCTCTCTGGTCGAATGACACCTTTCAGAGAGACTTTTTGTGAGCAACTGCTGAAGTGCGTGTGTCTTTTCTCATTGGCCTTCATTTTCTGGCTTCATGTCCCTTATCACCAGCTGTGGTGTCTTTTTTAGGACACAGCTTCTGATAGCAAATGTGTAGTGTCTTTTCCCATATCCATTCTCCAGCACCACTGGGTGTCCCACAATTCAGTTCATTCTGATCCTGACTCCTGGAGTTAGCACACGTCCCACAGGTGAAGGGCTCAGTTCCACAACAGTTCCCCTGCTTCAGATTCGAACTACCAATAGGGTACCCAGGCTACCCACACTTCTGCCTGGCTGACTACACATTTGGGGTTTCCATGACTCCCTCTTCAGGTTCAACAGTTTGTTGGAACAGCTCACAGAACTCAGGGAAACACTTTTTACTTGCACTTACCAGATTATTATAAAAGATATAACTCAGGAACAGCCCAGTGGAAGAGATGCATAAGACAAGCTATGGGGAGTAGGGCTGTGTGGCACTTCCCTGCCCTTTTGTGTCTGCCCCCCTCCCAGCACTTTGACGTGTTTACCAATCCCAAAGCTCCCCAAACCCTGTCATTTCGGGGTTTCTGTGGAGGATTTGTTCCGTAAGCATGGTTGATGAAATCATTGACCGTTGCTGATCCAACTCAATCTCCAGCCTCTCTCCCCTCCTCGAAGTGGGGGGTGGGGCTGGGGTAGAAATGAGAGCCCAACCCTCCAATCACATGGCTGGTTCCTCTGGCCCAACGAGTCACCTCATTAGCGTAAATTTAGGTATGGTTGAAAGGAGCTAGTTATGAATAATAGAAGATGCTCCTAGAACTCCATCCTTTCTGTCACTCAGGAAATTCCAAGGGTTTTAGGAGCTCTGTGCCAGGAACCGGGGACAAAAATGAAATATGTATTTCTTGCTATCCCACACCCACCAGCCTACTTCATGTTGTACTTAGAGGTTGGTCGTCTGTCTGTACCTGCCAGAATTCAGCTCCACAGCCACAGGTTGCTTTTAATAGTTTTTTTGTTGGTCTTATTCAGCACCCAGAACAGTGCCTGAGGCACCGTAAACACTCAACCAAAATTTATTGAATGAGTTACTTAATTGAATTAAATTGAACATTAATTAATTCAAGATTAATGGAGGAGGACCACAGATAGACGCAGAGAGGAGTGAACACGTGCTCCAGGAAAGTCCAAACCTAAGAAAGAGAGGGAGAGAGAGAACAAAGTTGTTTTCTGAAGAGCTTTCTAGTTTGAGTTTTAGTCCTTTGCGCCACTCTATTTTCTTTCTTTCCCTTGGAGAGTTCCCTGAGTTTTGCTTGTCTCCTGAAAAATCAATCCCCCCTTTCATAAGCAAGGGTGAATGGGTTTTCCATTTCTTGCAAGCCAAAGTACCTTGGCTAATGCAGCCCTTATACGCCTAGAAGAGTAAAAGAAATGTGACTAGGACATAATGGATGCTCAAAAATATTTTCTAATAAATGATTGCTAAAAGGAGAAAGGCTGATATTTCCTCTTGACTAGAGGGAGAAAGCTCCCACACATTCGTTTGCTAGCTGTCGAGGTCCTAAAATCAGAAACTAGTGAGCACTCTAAAAGGAACCACCATCCTCGCCTCCTTGAGGGCACTTAACTTCAAAACTCTAATACAAATTGTTACAACTGTTAATTCAAGCACTGTATTTAAGGTCAGCATCAGGGACTGAATTTGTTCTGGTCGCAGAACTGAAACATGTAGACGCAGTCCTGTTAGGCTCTGCACACCAGCCTTGAAAAATGGTGCTGGACTGCAGATCGCAATGGCTCACCCCACTCACCTCTCAGCCTTGCTCCTGCACCCCCCAGGCCTAACCCCATGTCAGTGTCCTCCCATTTGGAAGTGGCAGAGGCTGAGGGGAGAAAGTCGGGTGGTGGGAGAGGGGAGAAAAGATTGGGAAACGGAAGTCTAGGACGAGAGACAGGCAGTGGCATTAATCGTGGAGCAGGAAGAAGTGAAGGGCAGCTTTGCTACAGGAAACGATGCAACTTGGGGTTTTTGTCCTTTTGTCTTCATACGTCAGTCTGGTCTGCTGGCTAACGTAAGCAGCTATTTGCTGGTAAGTGTCCTCATGAGGATGCAGTGAAAACTACCAGGACTTGCCGTTTGAAACCCCTACAACTTTCAGAAACCCCAGTCTGCTTTTCTGACCACACAGTCTCCTTGAGTGGTCTGATACTAGGACTAATCCATTACGTGACTAACAGTGAAACAGCCTGTTGTAGGCTGTCGGGACCTGCCCTCTCTCCTGTAACGGGGCTGGGGAGTAAGCAGGAAGGTGCTGGTTGTATTTTCTTCTTTATTCAGTGGGGGGAACTGAGATTCAGAGGAGTTGGGAATTTACCTGCCCAAGACCCCACAGTAGAAGGAGGGCGGGGTTTCGGACTCCGCTCTGTGACTCTTAAAGCGAATTTACACCACACATCATTTCTTGCAGTTTTGATATTTCCCCTCCGCTATCTTATCTTTCTTAACTAATTTTCATTAAGATAATTAGCATGCTCTTGAGCTTGTAGCTGAAATTTGTCTATATCAGGTTAAAAATCAGACTTTAGAAAGAGAATGGAGGGGCTGGCCCCGTGGTTAAGTTTGTGCACTCCACTTTGGCGGCCCAGGGTTTGCTGGTTCGGATCCTGGGCGCGGACACGGCACCGCTTGTCAGGCCATGCTGAGGCAGCGTCCCACATGCCACAACCAAAGGCACTCACAACTAGAAGATACAACTTTGTACTGGGGGACTTTGGGGAGAAGAAGAAGGAAAAAAAAAGAAGATTGGCAACAGACGTTAGCTCAGCTGCCAATCTTTAAAAAAAAAAAAAAAAGAGAATGGAAAGGCTGGATGTTCGTCATTCTATAGTTTTCAATTTGTGGTACTTGGCTGCGATGTGTTTTCAGCCAGAGGATAGCCCTTTGGAGAAGAACGTTATTCGAGGATGCTCCTAAGTGGGTAATGGTCACTGTCTGGTGGGAGCACAGGCAAAGCCCTTGCTCTGCTTGTCTGTTAAATTCTGGGCAGCACTGCTCTGAGCGCCCGGGTTATTTATAGTGGGTCTAATTATGACTGTCCTTGCCCTGGAAGGAAGTGCTTTCCCCAGGGTGGGAGCCTGGCTAACAACCTCCTGAGCTCAGGCAGAAGGAGGTGGCATCCTGCTCTCCCAGCTGGTTGGAAGCTTTTATATTACTTCCCCCATTGACTCTGGGATACCAAGAAGATTACAGGGGCAAGCGGAATTTCACCAAATGGGCCACAATGAATTATCTTTGGGACTTGAGCATTAAAATTCTTGTTTCATTCTCAAGTGTGTGTCCTTTGAATGTATTTACGCAGGGAATAAGTGCTCTCAGAGAAAAATATTCATTGAAATGCCTCAAAGTGGGGAACATGTTATATTTTTGTTTGTTTTTATTATTTTATTTCCTCAGGGCTGATAATGATTGTGACACCTTTGTGAGAGGTGAGAGGGAATGTAGAAAAGTCTAGATGTAGAGCTGATTTCAAGATGTCAGAGCCTGTTATTTACCCCTGTGGGAGTTTCTTCATTTAGAAAATGGAAACGATGACCGTGATGCCCATGTTGACTGAGGTAAACAGGCTGCTTTATGTAGAAGCCCCAAGCTGAGGCTGTCATTAAATATTGACCACGATTATTCATTTGGGAGTAAACCACTTTAAAATTGTGCTGCCTATTTTTGCAACTTAGTAATTATTATTATAATAATTTACGCAATAATAAAAACCTAGTAATTTGGGAAATCCTTTGAATCTTTACTGATATTGTACAGAGGTCCATAAGAAGTTGTATTCAGGTCTTCTAACGCTTCCCAGTTGGTGATTCAATTTGTTTTGAAGATTCACCCGCAGATTTGGGGCCAAACCCTAAAAACAAATCACTTTTTTGTTTTAAATGTGTGCGCTTGAGTGTGCAATCTTTTCCATGCCAATTCCCAGCCACAGGCTGCTGGTTTCCTTTCTGCTCGAACCACCTTCCCTCACTAAGTTTTACTTTTTAGATTTGGCTGCTTTTCCCCGTTCAATGTCGCTCTTCTCTGATCTCTGCCCGAGGAGCCTGCGTAAAAGCCAACGGAGAATATTTTAGCCATTTTCTGCATTCCTCTCCTTTGGGTTGGCTGAGGTCACATTTCAGAATTGCCACCTGACAGTTTTCTCCTTCTTCGGTTGAACATGTTGGTTAAAGACAGACTGTTTAAAGAACACTTTGGGTCTGAGGGGTGTCCTTTCTCTGCATTGTGAAGGGCGAGGCCCCAAAGCTGGGGCACCGACAGTCTGGCGCCAGGATTCATGAAGTTCTAAATGGTGAATATTCAGGAAAGAAATGTATTTGTTCCCTTTGATTCAGAGGCGGCTGCCAGGGGTGCTGGCTGGAAAGTGAAAGAAAGTGTGTTGGCTGACAACTCGGGTATTAAGAATGTTAGAAATAATGATTGTCTCCTTAGGATTTGAACTTTCTTGCTTCAGACTTGTGGTTGGATTATAAACCCAGTGAGTATTTGGCAGAAACTAAATATGTTTGGTTAAAAAAAAATTTTTCAAAACACAAAAAAAGATGTCCAATTACTGGATGCCTCCTAGAGCCATGTAATTAAATTAAACCGTTTTTTTTTCAGAAATACCTAGAGCAACTCTATCTTCCAGTAATGGATATCTCTTCGTCCACATGGCTATGTCTGAACTCCCAGAGAAAACAGTAGGGCTGTCTCTTATCAGAAAGCAGCCTTTTTTATTTTCTTTCTGAGCACCAGTGTGAAAGGCAAGTGCAATTTCTTATTCAGAGGTAGAGATGTTTTAAAATCAACTGCTTACCACAAACAGGCAATGTCTATGAAATAATGAGATTTTTATGTATCATAGAAAATGTTTGTTAAGGTACAATTTGCCTGGTCTCTTATTTAATGAGAACTGGTTCAAAATAGTCACGGTTTCTGTGTTGGCCTGATAAGGATGCTGAAATAATTGTACTTTCAGCAGACAGGGCAATCCAGAGAATTTCTTTCATTAATATTTCTCTCTAAAATTGAAAGCTTGAGCAACGTGCCTGAAAACATGGATTTGGTCTTTGAATGATACATGAGGTATATTTTACCTGTACAGTTCAATTCTGGTTTCAATAGGAAAATTCAGGACCTGTGGTTCAGAATTTCCCTTCTCTCTGGGATTGGGAGCTTTAAAAGTTTTTAAATTTTATTTGTTGCCTGACAATTAACAGCTATTTTGGCTTGACGAATAAAGATCCATTTAAAGTGTATATTCATGTGCTTAGAATTTCACGAAGCTTCTTTACTTGCAATTCCCTGGTTGTTCCCCAGAAACATCCCTTCCCTCTCTTCCTTTCACAGAACCACATGTTGTCATGGTGTCCACAGCTAAATTCGAATCCAAGAGCAGACCTCCCATGTTGGTGTTATTAGATGGTTTATGCTCTAATATTTGCTATAAGGGATGCCAACCCCAAAAGGGCTTTTTATTATTTCCCAAAATGGAAGCTGGAAAACCAAGTTGCTTTCCTAAGAACAATATAAAACTCAATGCCATGGGAAGGCGAAATTGAGTAGAAATAGGTTTTAGTTTTTCAGAAAGAGAGAGCATTTAAAAAAAGAATTGAACAAAGTAACAAAGGATTACAGGGGAACAATTTGAGGCTTTCAGATACATGACAATGATACCTCTCTCCAATAGAAAGCTAAGCATCCATTAAACAGAAAGAGTTAGGCTATGCATATTGAAGTGGAAAGGTGCCTTTGATTTGTTTTCAAGTGGAAGAATAGAGGAGAAAGTTGTGAAAAATTATACTTGGTGTGATCTTCTTTATTAAAACACAATACATACAGGTTTATATATAAATAGAAAGGTCAAGTAATACTACTATTTGATTTAGGTTTGGCTGCATATACCCGAAAACTCAGACTAATAGTGGCTTACGGAGGTAGAACTTAGTTTTCTTTCATGGAAAAGAAGTTAGTATGGTAGTTCCATGGTCATCAGGAAACCAGGTTTCTTCTATGCGTCTGCTCCACCATTCTAGTATGTGGCTTCCCACCTAAAGATTACCTCATGGTTCAAGATGGCTGCCAGAGCTCCATGCATCATGTCTCTTACAGCCCAGAAAAAGGAGGAAAGGCAAAAAGGCAAAATAATTTTGTCACCTCCCATTTTAAGAAGCCTTCCTGGAAGGCCCACACAAAACTTCTTCTATCTCCTTGCCCAGTATTTTCCTAGCTTCACCTAGAAGCCTAAAAATACAATCTCTCAGGTGGCACAATGCCCAGGATTTTGTTACTGTCCGATAAGAAGAGAGTGGTAATGAGAGGCAACTTGCAAGAAAGCTGCAAGTGGTAACCTCCAGCACTAGGGATGGAGAAGAGGAGGCTTCCATTTTCTTCTTTATACACTCCGTATTATTGATTGTTTTAAATGATCAGTTTTTTTACTTAAACAGTGAAAAAAATACATTTTAAGAAATGGGTATTTCAAAGAAGAAATAAAAATAAAAGGGGAGACATGGTAACCCATCAGTCCAAGGTTAGTGGCATAACAGAAGTGACAGTTCCCTGTCTTGTTGGACCCATCCTTTGATGTTAAAGCATCTTTGCATCTTTGAACGGATCCTCTCTCATGACCCACAGCAGGGCCCCGAACAGGGTCAGACGGCAGAGTGTTTACCCAGTTTGGATTTCATGGTTTTCTTATGTGTATTAAAACTGTTCGCAGAGATAGGATTCTAATCACAAGTGCTAATTCTTAGCTGCCATTTAGCCTCCTAATAGCTACCTGCTGAAGGCCTTGGGGTGTTCAAGGCTGGAGACATAATTATAAGAAGAAGAATAAAAGAAACAATGCTTTAGTGTGAGGTAGTTTAGTCTAGTGGACAGGAATGTGGGTTCTTGAATCAGAATGGCTCTTTACTTCTACTTTGAATATTCTAAACCCCAATTTCTCACTTGTAAAATGGTAACAGCAATAGTTCCTTTCTAGATCATGGAACTGTCATAAGAATTTAAGAAGATAATGCCGCTCAGGTGACTGGCCATCAGTAAATGCTCAAGACGATGATGTTTTTGTTGCTGGCACACTGTAAGGCATTCTATAATTATTTTGAATTTTATGACCCCTCCTTCACAAATCTATAAGGGTGATACTTATTTTTTTATAACAGCTCTATTGAAATATAATTCACATACCATAAAATTCAGTCTTTTAAAAATGTACAATTCGGTGGTTTTTGGCATATTGACAGGATTTTATAACCATCACCACAATCCATGTTTAGAATATTTTTGTCACTCCATAAAAAAATCCCCTACCCATTAGCAGTCACTCCCAATTTTCCCCTCCCTTCAAACCCTGGCAACCACGAATCTATTTTCTGTTTCTATGGATTTGTCTCTTTTCATTTAAGTAGAATCATACAATATGTGATCTTTTGTGTCTGGCTTCTTCCACTTAGTATAATGTTTTCAAGGTTCATCCACGCTGTAACATGTATCAGAACTTCATTCCTTTTTATGGCCAAATAATATTCCATTGTACAAAAATACCACATTTGGTTGTCCATTATTCATCAGTTGATGGACATTTGGATTGTTTCTACCTTTTCACTATCTTGAATAATGTTGCTATGAACATTAGTGCACAAGTTTTTGTGTGGATGTCTGTTTTCATTTCTCCTGGGTATTCACTTTGCTGTCTTTCTTGGAGGACACCAGTTCATTTTGGTAGACGCAGAGTGGCCTCAGTCTTCTTAACAACTCCATAGCCTTCCGTGACATTCTCGTTTTATTTCACCAGTCCCCTCATGATGGATATTCTAGTTGTTTCCAATCTTTTGCTATTGCAAATAATGCTACATGAATAGTCTTGCACACCCATTATTTCGCACATATACGGGTATAAGCTTAAGCTAAGTTCCTACAAGTAGAATTGTTGGGTCAAAGGATGTGTCTCTTTTTGGGAAAGATCTTGCCAAATTGCCCTCCACAGAAGTTGTCCAAACTGCAGTCCCCTCAGTTACGAAGACTCTGAGGAGACATTTCGGTCTGGATCTAGTATAAAGGGTGATTGTGACTCTCCTCAGTAATTGGTTTGTTTTTATCTTATGGAGAGTGTGACTCATAATTCGTCAAGTTTTTATTGTGTTACTTGCTTAGAGCCAAATTTATGGTCCACCGTTAGTAAGTATATGAAACTGTATTATGGATTTTTACGTCAGCGTCTCCATTGCCCATCTCATGGTATTGGAAAAGCATTGCGTTGAGTCTTAAAATTCCCATTTGAATGAGTTTTGAGTCAGCTTCAGTTGTAGCTGTAGGACCTCAGAGCTCCAAAGACTGGAATTGCAATAGAACGTGGCTTATAAACCAGGGAAGCTTTTAAATTTTGGATGAGTTTGAATAAAATCTACTATAGATAGGACACTTAAGGATAAATTGATAATGTAAGTGAAAGAAATCACCAGCTTTGCTGCACTTCCTAATGAACCAGAGTGAGAAGGCCATTCCAGGGTCTTAAACTTCAACAGCTTCCTACACACCTTCTTTCTGGCCTGAATACAAGGAACACGAAAGCTGAGCTTCTTACCTCCACATATGATTACCAGAGACAAAGTCTTGGGGGAGCTGGGTTCCAATTAGTTTCTAGTGGAAAAGCTCCCATTTTCTTCATACTGTTTGTAAAACCAAAGGCATTTCTAGTAAAACTTTTATAGAGACAAGTTTCCAAGAAAGCAAGAAGAAGGAATTTATATGAATGTGCTACGGGCCTTACTGACAATTTTATTTATTCTTTAAGTTAGGCATTCATTCATTCATTTCTCCATCGCATTTGGGAAATATTTTGTTGGGTGCTCGCCATGAGCCAATTACTACATTAGAGTGGTGCATAAAGCAGGCACTGCCCCCCACAGAACTTATAGTCTAGAGAGAGAGAATTGAAGAATCGTCACAAAGTCTGGTTTAGGTATCAGGTGCTCTGAGTGTACATAAGAAGGACCTCTGGCAATTCATTTATTTAGTAATTATTTATTGAATCTCGGCAATATAGCAAGCATTGTGCTAGAGCTGAGGATAAAGCAATGAAGAATGTAGACAAATATCCTCCACTCATGGAGGTTGCATTCCAGTAAGAGTCTATCATTTATTAAAGGTTTATCATGTGCCAGGCATTGTTCCAAGGTGCTTGAAATGTAGTAACTCATTGGTTCCTCTTGAAAGTCCAGTGAGGTAGGTGTTATTACAATTATCCCTCGAAATATGGAGAGGTTCATAACTTGCCCAAGGCCACACAGTGTGTACACTTTGAAATGAACATTTGAACTTTGGCAGGTTGGCTTTTGAGGCTGGGCTCTTGACTTCTGTTGTATATGCTTCTTTGTATTGTCTGTGTGTGTATTGACTTGGGGGTGACAGGAGAAAGGCATTAAGAAGGTTTCCTAGAGGAAGTAACATGACACATAGAAGATAAGGAGCCAGGTTGAAGGGTGTGAAATGGGAAGATTGTTCCACGCAGAGGCATGACGCCCAGGTGCAAGAGAGAAGGTGGAGATGGTTTCTGCAAAGAAAGGAGCCTGGTGGTGTGGAAGGCTGCAGGTGGGTGTGAGCCTGGCGTGGCAGAACTTCTGAGTCACATGCAGACTTGAGGCTTCATGTGCAGGAGCCGCTGTTCTTCACAGCCTCTGTTGTGTTTCTTTTCCTGCGATGAATCCTCACGATGCCACTTTTTCTCTTGTTTTCCATATCTTAGTTGGCAATGACCTTTCTAGCCAGGGTCAAATTTGGACCTGTTGCCAAGAGGCTCAGGGACCTGTGATCTGAGTGGCATTTCCTGGGGCCTTGTCCAGTCCTCCTGGCCTAAACCTAATTGCTGCCACCGGACATCAAAAATTCTTTGAAGTTTTGAATATCTCGTCCTGGGACTACGGGCTTGTCTCGCCTTGTTGGGGTCTTTGTCTTCCTGACCCTAAGGTCTTCTATCAGTTAACAGAAATGTTCAGTCATCTTGATGTTTGCTTTCCGACGAGACAAATGCTTGGTTTCACTGCATTTTAAAACGCCTTCGGTGTACGTTGCTTACTCAGATAGACTTAACTTTGATCAATTAGTCCTTTTAAATCTTGGATAAAGTCTTCAAATTTAAGAAGACCCTTCTTTATCTAATGTCTTTTTTTTTTCTCAACCTTGACACTACTGACATTTTGTGCCAGATAATTCTTTGCAGTTGGGGCTTCTACTGTGTTTTTTAGAGTGTTTGGCAGCATCCCTGGCCTCTGCCCATTAGATACTGGTAGCATCTCCTCAAGATGATATGTCTTCAGATGTTGTCCAATGTCCCCTGGGAGGCAAACTCGCCCCAGGTTGAGAAGTACTGATCTAACCATACAGGAGTATTGCTCATCATCTGCCGTCCTCTGGCATGCAGATGTACACTGGTTTTGTAATCTGGATGATATATAGTAAAAGGCCATTTAACGGCATTGTAATAATTTGAGATTTAGACATTTTTTCTAACCTATTATAATTAATATGAATAGTAGTAAGATAATGAAACATGCAATTAGAAAAAGAATATATAAAGAATGTTGATGCAAATAATCTATAACCAATCTGTAAATGAAAATTGGGTTGAGTTTATTCTGAGCCAAATATGAGGACCATATAGCCTGGGGCCTTCCTTCCCCGAGAAGGAAGGGCACCAAAGAAGTGGGGTATACAGAGTGGTTGTATACCCTCAAAGAGCATGTTTCACTTATGATTGAAATGTCCTTTTCACAATAGTCATGAGACTACTCTGCCAGCACAACAGTTAGTGGACACAGCAGGTAGCGGGTCCGCTGTCTCGGTGGACACAGCAGGGTGGCAAGTCTGCTGCCTGGAGCTGGGTGGTCACAGGTGAGCACAGCAATCAGTTCTTGGCCTAGGGAGAGATGCTCATCCTTAAGGAAATGCCAATGCAGGGGAAGTTGCACCTTTATCTTAAGGCCATTTGTTCTTGTCTGTGGGACACAGCAAATGCTTAAAGCAATGCATGCTCAATGGCCCCATCAGTCCCTTTTGGAAAAACAAGGTCAGGCCAAATGAGGTCTACACCAGATGGCTTCCTCATATACTACAGTATATCCTATTGCTTCCCATTTATTTGTCAAGAATAAAATACTAACTAACATTTGTTGAGCACTTACTAAGTTTTGGACAGCTTACACACCAACCTGGGTGGTATGTACTATTTTCACCATTTAAAAGATGAAAACACCGAAGCTCAGAAGTCTAAGTTATTGGCTCAAAGTTACGCTGATCATATTTTTATTAACCTTGATTTTATTCTAGGCTTCTCATTTTTAGAGCTTGTGGTGTACCTCTCAATATTAAATTTGTGATGTAACAAACAATACTTTTATTTTTTCATCACTGTTTATTATTTGATTTATTCCACAAGAGGTAAATTATTACTTTTTTCTGAAGAAATGTCACAAAAGATGAAAATTATATTTTTTGATTGATTTTGTAATTTTCGAGAAAATATGTGCCCCAAACATTGTTTACAAGGAGCATTGTCTATGGATAGCCACCGTATTATAACCTCTTCTTTGATAATCATCTCATTTTTGACTGTTCTGCTAATGGCTTAGTAAAGTGTCACTAGATAGTCAGGAGTAAATTGAATCTCTGAAGAATGAATTTTAACAAACCTGACCAGTATGGCTGGCCCACCAATTATGAAAAATGAATGGTCCTGAAGATTTGCTTTTGTTCAAACATTGGGGATTTAAGCTCAGAGTGTAGATTGTGCTCTGGGAGCTAGACAGACTTGATTTCAAGTGTTGACTCCATAATTTATTAGGTAATACATTAGTGTGACACATAATATATTAGCGTGACCTTGGTGGCATTGCTGAAGTCTCTGAGCCTTAGTTTTTTCGTCTGCGTTACGGGGACATTGACAAGTCCTAGCTCACACAGCTCGGGTGACACTTATATGAGAAAATGCTTGTCAAATACTTAGGCACGTGCCTGTTGTGTCGTCAGCACTCTGCGAAGGTTGATGAGGACTATGATGATGATGTGTTCATGGTGTTTAATACCACTCATCCTTAAACAAAACCAAAAAAGAAACAGCCCAAAACAAAGATGTCCAACCAACCAACCTTGCAGGTGCTGTCAATTTTGCATCTCTTCACAAGAATGCTTTTTGAAAATATGTTTCTTTGTTGTAAATTCCCCCTTGAAAATCTGCAACTGTTTCCTCTGTGGCCACCCAGGTTTCCATCTCTTGAATTCTTGGCTTAGAATTTTCTACAGCGTGACTGTTATTCTTTACCCTTCTGCCCTTTTCTGGCAACATCTGTTCCTTGTGGCTTTTTTAAAGAGTGCTTTCTCAACCATGGAATTCATTTCTCTTTTTTTCTTTGAGAGTGACATTCTAATTTCTGTACTGAGCCCTCTCACGGAATGACTTTTGCTCAGTGTTGCCCCAGTGATGGGGAGGTGTGGAGGACTGAGCCTCGCTGAAATGTTTCTTTCTGAAATCATTACAGTGACAACTTCAGAATAGATATTTTTAATGAAAACTCCCTAATTTGTGATCTTTTTTTTGCCACAGCAGATAGATGTCTGTCCAATTTGGTTAGAGCCTGTTTCTAATTATAGGATTATACTTGTTTTAGTCTGTAGGGAAATATAATCATCTTGAGGTTCCGTGGTTTTAGAACAAAGCCCATTGATGTTTAAAAACATGTGACAAATGGCCACCGGAGCCTTTCTCCATGATATAGAACATAGCATTTTGTGGAATGCACATTTTAAGGAAAAATGTGCTTATATAATCTTTTCTTTTAAAAGAATGTCTCTCAATATAATTTGAATATATGTGCTCTATATATCTTGGGCTTTTTTTTTTTTTAATATGCTCTTATATAAAGATATCAAGGCTTGTTTGGAAAGGTCAGGTCCATCCTGAGGCACTTTGATATCCAAGGGCATCATTTATGAAATTCTGAAAATCTCATGAGTTCTGAGTATGGCTTTTTCCCATTCATTTATTTGCTCATTCATTTATTCCTTCAGCCAGTCATTCATAAATAAAAAAATGAGAACCTGATGCTCTCCTAGGTCCTGAGGATTCAAGGTGATTAAGATAAAATATGATTTTTTTTTTTACAATGTAGGGAGGAAGGTAAAACATAAATATGCAGACACATCAATGAGCAAGATAATTTTCAGACATTGATTAATTTCGGGGGGTGTTAGAGAGTATGTTAGATTTGGTGAGTGGGAAGGTATCTCTGAGGAGGTGACATCATGGTTGATTATGAGTCCTTTCATGGCCTCACTTCCGTGATCTTTACTCTGAACCTTTCTTGTCCCCATCTGCCCTGACTCTGGGCTTGTGAGATGAAAGACCTGTGAGAGGAAATATCAGCAAACTTGACACAAGCAGAGGCTTTTAAAAGCATTTTATACAGAGGTTATGAAACATATTTGCCTTCTGCTTCAGGGACGAGTGTGTAGACATACCTTTCCCTATTCCTCCTCTAAGTACAACTAAAAACCCTGGACGTTATATGTAAATCGACCTCAGAAGGCTCTGAAAGGTGGTGGAGAGATGTCAGACTGGCTAGGGGTCTTCGGTCCTGAGGAACAGCACACAGGGGTGATTTCCCTGGGTTTTCTTTTTGCCTCGTATATCCCAGACTTGGAGCTAAAGAAGCCAGCAACCCGGAAATGCCAATGGGTACAGACAAAAAAAACCTGCTACAAGAACCCCAACAAAAACTGGTTTTCAGGCCAAAGGACCAGGAGATGAGGCAGCTGAGCAATGCAGAAAACTTTTAGAGAATAACTACTCTACGTCAGCCAAACACCTCAGAATAGACTGCGGACCCGCTCCCACCCATGCCAGCAAAAGCTGAGTAAGGAACCTAGACTTCCGCCCTTGTGAAACTCTGTAGGGGAGTAAAATATCATCCTTTACCTTCTTAGGTGATGCGCCTTGACATTGTGAATTAAACTGACAAAAGACATTAACAGGAGAAAAGTCATGCAAATTTCACTATTTTTATGTGCATGGGGACTTCAAAGAAAAGAAGTGAAAATCCAAAGAAGTGGTTAGGCTCTGGTCTTACATATCATTTTAACAAAGGTTGATAAGTGTGGAGAAGTAACTAGACAGGGAAAACGGGATCTGAGCTCCTAGAGGGGGCAAATTCTGGGAAGGTGACTAGGAAGTGTATAGCAGTTAATGGTTGTTTAATATGGTTTGTTCCACAGACTTAACTTGGTGCCGTCTCCAGTCTTCCTGGTATGAAATAGGGAAACACCTTTACAAATACAAGTTTATGTCACCTCTAAAGGGAAATTTATGCCTCACTTTTAGGCAGACAGGGAGAAGGCAGAGAGCTCTTCCTGTGTGTATTGTTTCTCAGTTGCCTTCAGCTCAAAATAATCCTTATGCTAAAGTAGTACATTTTGCGCTGGTGTATTCTGATCCCCTTTCTCTGGAACAAGGTGCTCTACCCCACAAGGTGGTGTCTATGGAGGCCAAGACTAGTCAGTAATTAGCCCTCCCCACCATGGTGTTGGGGAGACCACAGGGGAACCTGGACTCCCACCCTCACCCAGCAGCAATGAAGGGCCCTCTCGGGTATCAGTGATTTTCTGCTTGCTGTCTCCGACTCCTGCTTGCTCCGTGAGAACAAGCCTCAGCTAACCTGCTGGAGGATCTGGGATCATGTAGTGCAGAGCTCCAGACAGGCAGACTCAAGACCTCCGTGACTTGACTGCTCACATGTGAATGTGCCCAGCCGTGAAGAACAAAGCCAGATGGGGTCAGCAGGACTGCCTCATCCGCCCTCATATTCAAGAGAAGTGACAAATGGCTATTGTTTTAAGCTGCTAAGCTTTGGGGTGATTTGTGATGCAGCAGTAGCCAGCTGATAGAGAAATTTTAACCATGTGAACAGCAAGAGGAGGAGAGTTCCAGCAAGTTCTCCCATCCCTTGTCAAAGAAGAAGATAACATTTCGGAGGCTGGTGTGTCATGAGTGAAGCGGGAAGTGGTGGGAGACGAGGTCTGACAAGTAAGCAGGGGTCAGACTATACAGGGCCATTTGTGAAATGGGAGCTGAGTCGTGGTGATTTTGGTTTGGTGATCACTCCAAGACTGCTTGCGAAGTCCTTTTGGAAGCCACAATGAGATCATTTCTTTTTTAATTTCACCAAATACTCACTGGGTCTATACTACCACATGACAGCATTCCCCAAAGGTGGTTTGCAATCATTACCACCACATGCTAGGCATTGTGCTAGGGGCTGGCAGCCCCAACTACCCATCCCTGCCCGCTAGAAAGTGAACTTTGTGGACTTTGCTTTATACGCTGCCATGTCTTCAGGGCTTGGAACAGGGCCCAGCATGTAGTAGATGCTCAGTAAATATTTGCAAAATTAATGAGTAAATGAAGGGACCAAAATATGTGTTGTCCCTGTTTGCGTGCACATCAACGCCTCGTTAGGTGGGGCGAGCCGCTAACCTCCATGGAGTGCTTCCGGAGCCATATGAGCACTTTAAATACACTAATTCATTCAGTTCTCACAACAGCCCTATAGGGGAGACAGTGTTATAAACTCATTTTAAAAGCACAATAAAATCTTGTATATACAGGCTTATATATATGACATATACATAGCTGCCTATTCATTATGTTTAATAATATGTTCATATAAGCTTAGATGTTTAACAGGCATGACAAACCCATTATATCCATCATCAAATTCCACAGCTTCCATACAAATCCTGCTTCTCTTCCAGGCTTGCTTACTCAGTTAATGGACACTCCATCCTTCCACTTGCTTGAGCTAAAAATCTTGGAATCATCCTCGGCTCTTTCCTTACTCTCATCCTTACATCCAACCCCATTGGTGAATCTTGTTGCTTCTGCTTTCAGCATATTTCCAGATTCTGATTACTTCTCATCACCTCCCCCTTCCATCCTGGTCCAAGTCACCAGCACCCCAGACATGGTTTATTGCAGCAGCCTCCTGGCTGGTTTCCCTGCTTCTGCCTTTAGACTCCTGCAGCCTCCTTAACGTAAACTGGCTGCTGTTAGTCCCATTCAGAACGCTTCATCTCGCTTCCCATCTCATTCAGAGAAAAAGCCAAAGCCTTTACAGTCAGACCTACCCAGTCAGACCCACACTTACCACCACTACTGTCCGTGACTCCGGACTTCTGCTGGCCTCCCTGTTCTTCCTTCTGCATGTCAGGCGTGTTTCTGTCTCAAGACCCATTTGTGGTTTCTTGTGACTGGCTAGAGCCTCTTCCCTGGTATATCCACTGTTTACTCCCTTGTCTCTTTCAGGCATTTGCTCAGCTATCACCTTCTCTGTGAGAATTTCCCTGATGACCCTATTTAAAATCAAGATAACCACCGCCAGCAGTTCCTATCCACTTTCCTCAGTTTATATTCCTTCCTAGTACTTTACACCATATGACATATTATCTATGTGCTGTAAGACACACACATACGTATGTATGTACGCAAATATATCTTATCTTATTGATTGTAAGTCCAATGAAGGCAGTAGGCTTTCTCCATTTTGTTTACAGCTGTAGCCCTAGTAAGTAAACGGTGCCTAGCACATGGTAGGCACCCAGTAAATGTTTGTTGAATGAATTAACGATCAATATCAGCTCCCAAATTTTTGTTTGAGTAGAATACTCATCCAGTAGTTAAGATTCTCTAGCGTTTCTTTAGTTTGTTTTTTCTGTAGGGCTAGTCACAAATAGAGGCTAAATAAATAAACTGCTCATGGTTTCTTTAGGCAGTTCTGTTCCTCATTCCTCCTCTTCCTCCTACTTTGTAGATCTGGAGAACAGAAAGGAACTGGAGCAAGAAGGAAAAGGATACAGAACCTCTTTTAGTATTGGCTCTCGACACCAGTCAACCGGGTCCTGACAAGGGACCAGAGCTGTTCTGTGTGGCCAGAACAGTTCGTGGCAGATACTGATTCCATGATAATTTTTCAAAATAACATATTACTCGTTCGATCATTACTAAAATATGCCTATTTGTATATTTATAAGCAAAGAACTTATAAAGGAAGAAAGCAGCAAAATAAGGCTAAAACAGTAGGGAGAGGCCAGCTCTTTCAGTTTCTGGAATGTCTCGTTAAGACTGGATTTTACCCTAAAGGCAACAGGCAGCCGCAACAAGGCTTTAAGCCTTGGATTGATGTGGTTGGATTAGTGTTTTACAGATTGCCCCAGATGTGCTGTAGAAATGGGCTGAAATGTGGCAAGAATGAAAGCAGGCAACTCGCCAAAGCTCAGGGGATGGTAGCTTAGATTAGGGTGGTGGTCCTCAGTAAAGACATAAAGATGTTCCAGGTTCAGCCAGAAGGTAAAATACAGAGAGCTCAGTGATTGCTGGATTATGTTCAAAGATAATTTTCAAAAACAGGTAAAATCATGACTCTCATACAGATGTTAAAGATTCTATTTAACTCATTAAGTGAGAGAAAAAAGCAGAACGTTGTAATTAGTTTAAAGGGTGATCCGAAAAACCCACACGTTTATATATGTGGCATCATGAAATGGATGCTTGAAAGGAGGCACAGCTAGCTTCATCGACAGCGGGGGAGGGAAGTCAGTTAAACCTCTACTGCCTGGGGGCAGAATCTGCATCTTTATGGACTCGAATTATTTTGCATGTCTATGATTTAGCTACAATTCAGAGTTGTGTAATATCTCCCACAGAATCAGAAGCTGCTAACCCTGGAAGTGTGTGTGCTAGAGAAAGCATAGTTTTCCATTAAAGCACAGATTTTCCCCTATAATTGTGTGTATGTGTGTGTGTGAATGAGGGCCAGTGGGGAAGGATCGAATAGAGCTCGCAATTTTCTTATATGAACAACTGAGCCCTGTCTACTGAATGAGTATAGAACCTGGAGTAGAAACAGATTAGAAAGAGCCAAGGATAACCTACTTTTTATACTTAGTAATTGACTAATAGCATTTTCTATGGTATGTTCTTTTACAGCATCATTTTTAATGATAGCAGTTTCCAGTTTACAGATATGCCATAATTAATGAAACCAGTCCCCTGGAACATTTAGAGTGTTCCAGTTTTTATGTGGAAGAACCATATTCCCATATGTTTGCATATTTTCTTAATTATTTCCTCAGGGGATAATTCCTGGAAGTGAAATTTCCAGGTCAAAGTGTAGGCATAGTTCTGCCTCTGGAAAGGTTGTGCTAATTTACTTCACTACCAGCAAAGGATTGACATAGCTACTTTATTGCCTGTGGATGCTTTTTAAGTATTTTTAATCCTCTTTATACAAACTTTATTTTGTGATTAATTATCCCGCTTCTGCTGGTATTTTTCTTTGCAGTGAATTTAAAATGCACCTTGCTCCCCACTGTGCAACCTTCTCCAAATTAGCATTTCTTTCCTTACAAATGAAAGGTGTGTATATAAATGAGAGGCATGGAATCATGTTGTTTACTCATTAAAAATACTTTTTCCTTCATAAAATACATGGTTTTGAACCAGCTCGTTATTTTGGTAAATGGAGTTGGTAGCAGCCTACAAGTCACGATTCAGAGCTGCCACAGAACTCCTTGTTTTATACTCTTCCTCTGTCACCTTCTGAGTCCCATAATGACAGAGTCATTCGTAGGACTAGAAAGTTTTAACCATCTTGGTCACAGAGATCATCCAGGTCAAAATTCTTATGTTGTGGAAGGAGACATCTGTAGACAATGGCAGACAGGATGGAGGGGGAATTAGCCGCTTATTCCCTTCCCCTGTTTCTCCTTGGTTAAAGTCCCTTCCCCTCCACTTCCAGATTGCATCATCCAGCGCTGTTTTCTGTGGCTGTTGTGCTGTCGTTGGATTGTGGTGTTTCATCAGCCCCAAAATTACACGGGAGCCCGGGACTCTGGGAGGGCATCTGGGTACTCTGGCTATGCATCATTGGCCTAAGTGGATGGCTGGGTGCTTCTAGAGAAGTGACTAGTCAGCCTCACGTAGCCGACTGCACATGCCAGCAGACAGCCAATTAGCCAGGACATTCGTGTACTGTACCCATAACTAATTAAGAATAAGAGGCTGAAGATTAGCGAGGCAAGAAAGGCAAGAAAGACTGAGAAGTTGCATGAGATACTTCCGGGGTACTGTCATGCGTCGCTTAGTGGGGGCACATTCTGAGAAATGCATCGTTAGGTGATTTTGTCACTGTGTGAATATCATCAAGTGTACTTATACAAACCTAAATAGTCTAATCTGCTACACACCTAGGCTATATGTTACTGATCTTATGGGGCCACTGTTGTATAGACAGTGTGTCGTTGACGGAAACATGGTCATGTGGTCCATGATTGTAGTTAGAAATACTTAGCACCTTTGGGTTTCTGGACTTCAGTCAAGGATACTGAATACTTTGTCACTTGAGAAAGAGTGTGGAATTCTTTTAAAAGCAGACACTTCTTGCAAACTGCTAGGATTCCTTGGAGTCCTGGATAGGGTCTTAAGACTCCTTTTGCAGAAATACTCCATTAAAAATGATGACTGTAGGTAGGTGAACACTTGGTGCCAGGAAGCTTCATATCATCGATGCAAATGTCACCCTGAAATAGCTGGGCGATAAAGTCGTCGTCCAGATGAAAGAGCATATGGTTACAACTAAATGTCTCTTTTTACATTATGATAAGCATGAAAATAAATTTCTTACAGATGGCTCGACCCTCAGCATAAGTTTGTGCATCTCTACGAGTCCAGTTTTTCTGGGAAAGTCCTGGGATAATGGTTAAAAGCTTGTTCTCCAGACTCCGGCAAACTGAGGGTGGACTTCTTCTGGCTTGTTTCTGCAAGCTTCAGGCCCTTGAGTAACACTTAGTGAGTAACCTCACTAAGCCTGTATTTCCTCGCAAAATGGGGATGATAATAGCACCTGCTTCATAGGATGTTGGGAGGGTTAACTGAGATGATGCACACAAAGGGCTGAGCATTCTGCTGTGCACAGAGAAAGGGTTCGGCCACTGCTTGGTGTTGATATTAACATCCTGGATGAGAAGGATATTTCATTTGTTTTGGAGAGCAGTAGAAATTGGGTTAGGCTGGGAGAAATGAGGCTAATTTAGCATTATATGGCTGAGGATCTATCTTTAGAGTTGGGGAGAATGCTCTGAGAAGAGGAAGTCGATGTGATTACAGAAAGGGGATGCTGGCAAAAGGGAAAACAGTCCTAACCTACCTTTTTTTCTGAAAGCGCCCCTTGACTTCATAGGATAGGATAACTCTAAGGAGCTAACTACATCCCGAAGCTAGAGATGGGATGCTAATATCTCTGCATGTGGAGGTGCTTTTCAGGACAGCATCTGCGTTCCCTGTAGAGCAGTGACTCCCTGACAGTGGACAGGGAGCCCAGGAATGTGTTGCAGGGCATTGAAAAAGCATCAGGTCAATGTTTTCATATCACTTTATTGAAGTAAAATGTTGGCTTGTGGGAAGATGTGGAATATCTAGGGATTCTCACCCGGGGTATATTCCCTTCCGTCTTCCCCTGGGAGGGACAGGTCAAACAGATTTTTATGTTCATCAAAAAGTGACTTGAGCTTAAACAGTTGAGAAATACTATGACAGACCAGAGGTTGGCAAACTACAGCCTGTGGGCTGCATGTGGCCCACTGCCTGATTTTTTAAATATGGTGTTATTAGAAGGTAACCACGCCGTTCTTTTACATATTTTCTGTGGCTACTTTCATGCTGCAATGCAGAGGTTCAGTAGTTGCAACAAAGATCTAAGACCCTCAAAGACTAAAATATTTAGTATCTGGCCTTTTACAGAAAAAGTTTGCCGACTCTGGGAGTAGACCATAAAGACCTACATGGTCACATCTAAGGCTTTCTGCTTTTCTTGAGCTCACATGGAGGCAGTTTACAATTTCCTTTTAACAGGAATTTTATGACCAAAATTTGCATTCTGTTATCTTCATGACGTCTCCATGCATCCCTCAGAAGTTTAATTTGTGGCTCTGTTGTTCAAGACACTGTGATGGGCTACTAATAAAATTCGGAACTCTAAGCAAATTCTTAATTATTTCAGCTGCTTCTTGACTCTGGAAATCTTGGGGAATTTACCAGACTATTCTTTGTTAGGAAAAGAAGGTAGTAAAAGTGTCAGGGATTTGAAAGCAGAGCTAAGCAATTATTAAGGGTATTAGGTTTTAAAGAAAGGAAAGACAATGCAAAAAATAGGAGAAATCTTAGGTGGGTTGGTGACATATAAGGGTGAAAATTAGGTGTAATAAAACCACCACCAATAACAAAATACACTCTGAAAGAGATTTTCCTGTAACTGCTAACTCTGGTGTAGATCCACCCAGCTTGTCAGAACTGTGTGATGTGCTTATCTGTTTTAGCTTCGAGTGGCTTGTATGGCAAAGTCCAAATCCAGGATTTTGAAGATATTCACCAAACCTCATATTCTTCAAATGTGCAATCTCAGATCAGCATGCGTTTATCTATAGCTGTGGTTCTGACTTTGCCCTCCAGGGGCCATTTGGAGATAGTTTGTCTATGTCTTTGTCTAATGTCTGGAGAGAGTTTTGGTTGTCAGCTGTGTGAGGGGCTATGCTACTGGCATTCAGTTGGTGGAGACCAGAGATGCTACTAAACATCCTACAATGCACAGGACAGCCCCATCCTGCCCCCCTACTACAAAAAATGACCTTCCTAACGTGTCAATAGTTCTGATATTGCAAAACCCTGATGTGTAGGAGGTGAGCTATTGCAACATGAAAATTATTCTGTCATCAAATTCTCTAAGAGTATATTTATCATTAGGATTCCCTACTCTTCACGTCCAGTGAAACTACATTTTGCTCTTATGGTTGAGATAAAAGTTTCCTCTTATGGGGCTGGCCCTGTGGCCGAGTGGTTAAGTTCGTGTGCTCCGCTGCAGGCGGCCCAGTGTTTCGTTGGTTCGAATCCTGGGCACGGACATGGCACTGCTCGTCAGACCATGCTGAGGCAGCGTCCCACATGCCACAACTAGAAGAACCCACAACGAAGAATACACAACTATGTACCGGGGGGCTTTGGGGAGAAAAAGGAAAAAATAAAATCTTTAAAAAAAAAAAAAAAAGTTTCCTCTTAAATAAAACAAAAATTTTAGTTAAAAAAAGTCAATTGAAAGAAAAATGTGGGGCAGGCCAGCGGCCGAGTGGTTAAGTTTGCGCACTCTGTCTTGGCGGCTCAGGGTTTGCTGTTTCAGATCTTGGATGCGACCTACACGCCGCTCATCAAGCCATGCTGAGGCAGCGTCCCAGATAGAGGGACTAGAATGACCTACAACTAGGATGTACAACTATGGACTGGGGCTTTGGGGAGGAAAAAAAAAAAGAGGGAGATTGGCAACAGGTGTCAGCTCAGGGCCAGTCTTCCTCACCGAAAAAGCATACCTCAAAAAAAAAAAAAAGAAAAATATCAGCAAAAAAATACTATAGATGGTAAGTAGATGTGTTATATATAAAAAAAAATATGAATAAGATGGTCGAATGAGTTAATTTTAAGAAAAAATAACTGCCGTAAAGTATTAAGCGAATGGGATTATTCTCAAATTGTCGTCCTGTTAGCAGTGTCCGTGTTACCCACCTGGTCTCCACCTGTTCCCATTGTTCAGTGAATCGTCCTGTTTCCTCTAGACAATACTGAGATATTTAGGATAAGTTGTTGATCTTTTAGTACGAGGTGGCTCTCCTGGTGTTCTTAAGACTGAGGGGGTACGGCAGTTGAAATTGGGAGTTTACTGGAGCTCAGCAGCTTTAGTTTTCACCTTCAGTTTGTCTCTCAAACTCTGTGGCATCTCACACTGCTCTCCTGCGAGGGCCACTGTTGGCCACTTGTTGGAAACCACGCCTCTCAGAGGCCCTCCTCCTGGGGCGTGTTGGAGGGCTCTTTGTTGGCAAGTCCCAAGCGGGAAGCACTGTGCTGTCTGAAAGTCTTTATGAATATTTACGGCATTGGTTTGCAAATTACAAACAAAATACCTGGGGAGTGCGTCAAAGAGCAAATTTGTCTGGCCCCACCCCAAGAGGTTCTGGTTCAACAGACCTTGACTAATCTCTAGGAATCTGCATAATTAACAATTATCTTGAGTGATGCTGGACCAGCTCTGAGAATCACTGATGTATGATATATGACAACAAAGGAACGGCCTCGATCGCACAGTTGACACTCAACGTTTGCACTGTCTGTTTTTGTACCACGTGTTTGTATGTTACAAACATCCTGAACTGCCTTTTCATAAACCAAATTTTGGTTTTTCTGGGCCAGCCCCATGGCCGAGTGGTTAAGTTTGCTCGCTCCGCTTTGGCAGCCCGGGGTTCGCTGGCTGGGATCCTGGGTGCGGACCTAGCACTGCTCATCAAACAATGCTGAGGCAGCATCCCACACAGAGGAGCTAAAAGAGCCTACAACTAGGATATACAACTATGTACTGGGGGGCTTTTGGGGAGGAAAAAAAATTTTGTTTTTCTTATCTCTTGATGAACCAACATGTTTTAATCTATTCCGTGGAGACTTCCCAGCCAATAGTCATAAGCAACGTTGCATGTGAATTTTTGTGATAACATCTTTTGCAGTTTTTGTGATTATAATATTGCACTTTGGCCCTTACTACTTCATAAAACAAAAGAAAAACAACAAATAAATAAAGACAAAAACTTCTTTAAACTTTATACAGATGGATCAAACACGGAAATCAATAGGCGTGCTGAAATTGAGGAATCTTTAGCTTGTGTTCAACAGCCTTTGGACATAAGCCAGACAATACTGGTTCGATTGTGAAGAAAAAAATAAACAAGTTAAAAAAAGAAGTTAGAGATGCATTCATTCAAGATTGGGTGTGAAAGTCGAGGCATAATTAGGAAATGTAAAATACTGCCTCGGTGAAAATAATTTTTCCCCACGGTGGGCATTTTTCTTGTATACCTTTAGCGTTCTCAATTTCTAACACAATTTGGGGGGCATGTACAGAAGCAAAGGGTTGCCAGTAATAGAATGGCAGTGAGAAACCCATTTCCCACCCCCTTTGTCTGAACAATCAGAGTGACAGTCACTCCTACTATAAATATAATCCTCTAGTGGTGGTCAGATGTTAAGCAAGCCGGTTGTCATCTGTTATTCAGACATAAGTGAGAAGTTGATAGAACTTCTATTTGCCAATCTTAGTACTGAAAATGTTAGTTTTCATGCCTGAATCTTCATCCTGAAAAGGATTTTGTGTTTGAATTCTTACCAATGGCTCTTGTAACCTGCTTCTTAAAGTAATTTAGTCTAGTGGTGCATTAGACAATGGATTGAAAGCAAAAACAGTAAGACTGGAGAAAAATGTAGATGACAGATTAGGTTGTAATTTTAAGATCTTGGTTAAATATCTCTACATTTTTCCATTTAAAAAATTTTAAGCGTTTTGAGATAATTGTAGATTCACATTCAGTTGTGAGAAATATTGCACAGAGATCCTGTACCCTTTATCCAGTTTTGCTGGTCATAACGTCTTTGAAACTACAGTGGAATGTCATAACCAAGATATTGACATTAATACAGTCAAGACACAGAGCAATCCCATCACTGCAAGGACCCCTTATGTTACCTTTTTATAGGCACACCTGCTTCTCTTCTGCTCCCCACTCACACATCCTCAACCCCTGACAACTGCTAATCTGATTTCCGTTTCTATAATTTTGTCATTTCAAGAATGAGATAAATGCAGTCAAACAGTGTATAACCTTTTGGGTTTGGCTTTTTTTCCCACTCAGCATAATCCTCTGAGGATTCCTTCAAATTGTTGCAGCATTAACAGTTCATTTGTTTTTATAGCTAAGTAGTATTCCATGGCATGGATGTACCAAGTTTGTTTAACCATTCACCCGTTGAGGAATATACGGGTTGTTTCCATTTTTGCACTGATACAAATCAAGCTGCTATGAGCATTCATGTTCAGATTTGTGTGTGTGTGTGGGAAGTTTGCATTTCTCTGGGATAGATTTTTAAGGGTGCAACTGCTGGTCATATGTTGCTTGCTTAGTTTTTCAAGAAACTGCCAAGCTGCGTTTCAGAGTGGCTGTACCATTTTGCATTCCCACCAGCAATATATAAGTGATCCAATTTTTCTGCATCCTTGCCAGCATTTGGTAGTGTTATTATTTTTTTATTTCAGCTAATCTGATAGATGTGTAATGAGATTTCATGGTGGTTTTAATTTAGTTTTCCCTGACGGCTAATGATGTTGAATATTTTTTCACATGGTTCTCCATCATCTGTGCACCTTCTTTGGTGAAATATCTGTTCGTGTCTTTTGTCCATTTTGTAATTGGATGGTTCGGTTCTTTACTGTTGAGATTTGAATTTTTTATATATGGTGGATACTAATCCTTTGTCCGATGCGTGGTTTGCCAATATTTTCTCCCAGCCTGTAGCTTGTCTTTTCATCCTCTTAGAGTTTTTCACATAGCACGCATTTTAAGTTTTGATGAGGTACAATTTAGCGAGTTTTTCTTTTATGGATTGTGCTTTTGGTATGATGTCTAAAAACTCTTAGTGCAGACCATGATCCCAAACATTTTCTCCTTTTTTTTTTTGCCAAGCTTTTATAGTTAAGTCCATTTTGAGTTAATTTTTGTAAAAAGTGAATATTTTAGGTTAAGATGTTTATTTGTTTTTTCCCTATGGATATTCAATTATTCCAATGTCATTTGTTTGAGAGGCTACCCTTCCTCCACTGAATTACTTTTCCACTTTTGTCTCTGTGTTTTTATATCCTTTGATAAGTCCAATGACTGCAAGGTGAAAACCAATAGAATTGATTTTAATTATGCTACTTTAGTGACACCTCTGGACATTTAAGAAGTAACAGAATTCTCTTTCATTTAATTACAGTATTAATTTTTAGTAAACAAAATAAAAACTAACAAGCAAAAACCCATCCTCACAACTGAGAAAAAACACTGGTAACATTTTGGTATTTTTTTTTGTCTTCTTCCATGCATTTTTAATATAATAGGGATCATGATATAAAGTTTATATTCTGCTTTTTCCCCTCACATAACATTTTATGAACACTTTCCCATATTATTACAAATTCCTTTTGAAACTTGTTTCAAATGAACTACCTGTGTTATCCTGTAATATAATTTAATATATATTATGAATACTATTTGTATTACTATATTTTTAATAAAATGACTACTTAGATTATTGTATAGTTGTATAGCATCCATATTATAGGTGTGCACTATATATATCATATTATATATTATATTTATGTGTACCTATTTACTATATATCACTAAATTACTTTGTCATTCTTATTGTTGAAGATTTAGTAGTTTCCAGTTTTCATTATTATAAATAATACTGCTAAAATTATATCGTACATTCAGTGGGATCGGGCACATATCTTACCGTCTATGTTCAGAGCTAAACTTCAGAGTTGAGTGGATTTCATTTTCTTTTTACCACCCAAACAAAACAGTCGAGGAATGTTCAATTTACCGAGTTTGAAGAGAAAAAATGATTCTATTCAGCACTGCAGACAAGTGGTAGCAAACCTGGATTCCTCATCCGTCTGCCAGTTACCAATAAGGTTGTCGGAGGCATTTTAAATTGCGTGTGGTTTGAATGACCACATGTTTTATGTGGACTTGTTTTGTTTCTTCCTACTAGCTCAGGGGTTCTTAAACTTTATAGTGCGTAAAATTTATTTGTGGGTTGAATATACAACCCATGTATATGGTGCTTCGAGGATGATTTTGGGATGGAGGAGATAATTACGAGTGAATAGTACCCACCTGTGTGCATTTGACTATGGAATTCCTCTTTCATTGTTGGCTACATTTTTGGGCCTTTTTCTTAGGACAGATTCCTATTCATTTAAGATTTTTCATATTTGTTGTCAAATGGCCCTTAGAGGTCACCAGCAGAGTAAGAGAGTGCCACTCAGATCTTTGCCATTAGTGAATATTATTAATTTAATCCCTTAATAATTTTTAGGTTAAAAAATCTCATTTGATTTTGCTTTTGGACAACATGGTTTTTCATACCTTCATTAGCTCTTGGCATTTTCTCTCTTTGGCATTATTAGTATAATTAGTGTCTAATTTAGTTTTTATTGATTATTCCAATTAGGATAGCTTTGCTTGCTAGGATCAAAACCCTATTCAGGCTAGCTCAGTTAAGAGTTGTAGTGATCTTGATGGTGGTGGGTTCCCAGGGGCAGAGATGATTTCCCAGAAAACAGAGGGAGGACTGGATCATAAAGTCAGCAACTGAAAGATGACAAAGGACTAAGATGTCTCTTCTGCTTAGAGCAGAAATTATCTAGTTCTCCATACTAGTTTCCACTGCTTAGCAATTCTGCACCCTATCTCAACATGGTCACCAACCTCAGTTTATAACCTACCAGCTTTGCACCTCAGTCTGGCGATATTCTTTGAGTCTCTGGGTTGAATTTTCTGAGGGAGAATCTGGCTGGTATTGATCAGCTGTTTATTAGCTAGTCTGGTGTCCGTCCAAGCTCTTGACCGTTACTTATGAGAAATGTCACAGGACACATGGGGTATGTCTTTCCAAGACTGCCAATGAAGTCTTTCACACATATCGGCCCGTGATTTCCATATTTAATTGCATTTGAAATTAGAACATGTGCCATGAATGCCAGTATTATTTGTGTTTATTTGGGATTTTTTCTGATATCTTGGACTTTTTCTGAAATATTCCTACTGACATTGTTATCAAAACATGAAGAAATTTGCCTTCAAATCCTTATTTTCTTTTGATTCCAGTAATTGTCCGAACGACATAATACACCCATTGTGGAAACAATTTTGGGTTTTAAAATTTTATTTTCTCAAAGCAACATCACATTTATGGCTTATGAATATTTTACAGGTGAAAACATCAAAAAGAAAACATTTAAATGCAAATGTCAGTAATAATCTGAGTCGGTAGTGATGCTCAGCTCTGCGTTTGTGTTTCCTTCCAGATTTATCAACGATGCTGGTTAGTATTCAAGAAGGCTTCAAGCAAAGGTCCAAAAAGACTGGAGAAATTTTCTGATGAGCGTGCTGCATATTTTAGGTGTTATCATAAGGTAAGACTCAATTGTTGTAGGTTTCCAGAAATCTCTTCACAAGTAGGTAACTTGAGTTCATGAAAACTTGTTTAGATTATTTAACAAAGGTACAAATAATACTTTTTCCAAGGACAAAACATCTCTAAAATAATATGTACTTGCTTGTTGTTTAAAATTATTGCCTAACTTAAAGTCACTCTTCTGGTTTCCTACTATTTGTTATTGTTGTTGTTTTGTCAATTTTTAGTTTGCATGGTAGACTTTCCTCCCAACGCTGAAGCCCCGGAGGGTAAGGATTGGCTCTCGCTGTGTCTAGCACAGAGCCTGAGGCAGAGGTGCTTGGAGTATGGGGTGAGTAGGGAGAGGAAGAAGCTGGAAAACGGATGACTGGTCGAGAGAGAGGAAGCTCCACCCATTAGTTTATATCTTTGAGTTTGGTGATTAAATTTAATTCAGACTTGCAGTTTTCTTAGTGGTAGTGGATTGCTTCACTTAAGCAATTGTGTGTTATTCATTCAGGAGTAGAATATTAAAGTAAATATAAGGTATACTTACCATTAGGATTCACAAATTAGGCCCATGTTTTCCTCTACGTGGCAGTAAGTGTTTCATGGTCCTTGTTACTGGCAGCCTATGTATTTTCTCTTTGCATGCAAGCATGTAAAAGCATGTGCTTAACACTTCTTTTTCCCCAAGGCTCTGGTTATCCCATATTGAGAGTGGTATCTTCAGCTCTAAGCCCTCAGCCAAGGCCTTCTGCTGGCCTGCATGATCACGTGGTTTGACTCCCTCTCACCTGTTTAACTTCATCTCTCACCAGATCCCAGTTTTCTCTGCTGTAGCCCCCTGGGCTTTCCCCTAGAACACGCCAAACACATTCTTACCTTCAAGCTTGTTTTTCCCTTTTCTTGTAATGTTGTTCCCCTGGGCATCCACATAGCTCATTTCCTTACTTTGTTCAGGTCATTGCTCAAATTTCTCCTCTAAGTGAAGCCCTTCCTTGACCCCATTATTTAAAATGGAATCCTTTGGCATGCCCCCTCCCACACCTCCTTTTGTTTTCCTCTTTAGCACCTATTACTTCATAAATATTTACTTCATTGTTTCTTCTTATCTTCCTCACACCGCCACCACAAAATAGTCCACAAGGGCAGAGAATTTTGTGGGGGGAGGGCATGGTTCACTGTTAGTTATCAGTGTCTAACATGTAGTGGACACTTTTTAAAGTATTGATTGAGAAGTAATGGATGTTATCGATAGAGGAAATGGAATGCTTATGTCTTTGTGTCGTACTTTTATTTAGCTTACCGCAAGAAATCTGTACTTAAGACCTCTGAAACCAGGAATTTTGATTTGGATGATGTGGGGTAGGTGGTGATGGGAGCAGAGAAAACCAGCATTGGAAAGTTTTGGGGGGCAGGCTCAAATGTAAAACCAAGGTGGACTGCAAAGTCCTCCCCTTGAATGTGATACAAGTAAGGGGGGGTTGAGGACAAACTCGCCCTATTCAGACTTCTACCTGCTGGCTTTGGAATTTAATATGTAAATTTTTGGGGAACATGGTAAACCACATTCTCTTTCATCTGTAATAATCATTAACCAAGGTTCAAAGCATTAGAACGGAAGAATTATCTACATTGAGCCTCCAAGCCCTTGATGAGTTCCCGTAGCCGAATCATCCTCCTTACTCTTTCAGATCTGATACATTTAGTATTAATCTCTTGGGGGCATATAAAAAGCCAGACTAACTCTGAGATATGCATTTTTTATCTAAATGCTGTGTAATTTATGAATCTTGATAATAAAATACTGGGGTTATGAGTAGCACACCGTGACCAGATTTCAGAGTTTATTTGAATATAAATAAAGCAATTTCCAAAAGAAATGAAGAACTGTGCAGTATGTTATTTGATCAATACAGAGATGGTGTGGCATATATAGACACATCCTTCATGTAGGAAATCCGTAGCACTTACTTGAGAGCACAGTGCTTCTTTCATTACATTTTTAAAGATATTTTAAAGATATTATCAAGAAAAAAATGCCTGGTTTTATGTATTTGATTCTTATTAGAAATTTTAACACACGAAATTGACTGTAGAATTTTAAAACTTGGTGCCTTCCTCGCTGAAAATGTAGCTAAGGTGCTCTCATACAGACATTGGAAAATAAATATATGAATAATGCACATACAGAACAATTCATTTTTCATTTCTTCACCTCTTCCGTGAAGCGCCCCTCAAGCATCCACAGCTGTCAGAGATAGCTGTGAATTTGATTAACTATAATTGCAACAATATTAAGACTCCAGGGACTTTAAATATAGTTCCTGACCTTCTTGTTAAAGGCAATTTCACTGTTTTCATTCAGGAAATCAAAGTTGCTCCCACTCACTAGGAGGGGTTAAAAGTTTCAACGCATAGTTTTACTTTTTTGAGATGGATCACGACTGGGAGGAAATCTAAGTAGAGAAAGACAATCTATTGCTTTTGAGACCAGGGCAAATCGTGTGGCGGGAAGTATGTTGGACTTGATTTGGGAAACTGGCTTTCTAACCCCGGCTTGGCCACTGTCTGTGTCTGGTAAGTTGCTTAACCTCTGTGTAAAGGTGACCTCTGTTAAAAGATAAACTGAGGCATATTAAAAACTTTGAGTCTATTTGAGCGAAAATTGATTTGAATTGGGTGGTACCAAAACGAAAGTGATTAGGAAGGCTCCATGGGCAGGAGCTGGGAGAGACTTTTATAGAGAAAAGGTGGGAGCAAAGTAAGGAAATCATTGATTGGCTACAGCTTAAAGCCCTAGTTGGCTGTTTGTGATTGGCTGTCCTTAGTGTTTTGATTTTGAAAATTGGAGGCGTTTACAGGCCTCAGAGAGTTTGGTTTGCTTCCATAGACCGCCATGCCTTTACAGCTGCCTCAGTCTACTGGCCTCCTTGTTTAATTAATTTAACACCTCAAAGGGAAGTCAGTCTTACCTTCCCCATCATCGTGCATTGCTGAGCCTGCAGGATTCAGTTCACCTTGGGCCAGAAGGATGACTCCAACCAATTCTCTAATACTACAGCATTTCCCAAAATGTGTGCTAGAGTGTGGCCAGCGAGACTTCTGGGACGACCAGGGTTCTGTGGTCAAAGAAGCTTGGGACGTGCAACATTTCCATCCCCACTCATGAGATTCCTAATTTCCTGTAGCCTGTCACAGGTTCTGAGAAGTCCTGCCATCGGGAAACCTGAGTAACTGAGTCAGCGTTTCCAAAACTGATGGGGCCACGGAGTTACCTTTTTTTTAAAAAAATTACACATCCTGTGAAACAAGGTAATTTCGTTCTAAGGAACACAATTTTGATTTGCTGCTTTTGTGTGCTACCTTTATATTAAATGTCCTCTTGACCCGTCGTTATTTCAACAAGGAACGACTAGGGGTGATTGTTCCTGTTTCACTGAAAACGTAGGGGTAACTTGTGTGTCAAATGAACACATGTTTGTGAATGTATTTGAAAAACAGAAGCCGCTCCAACTGCGAGGAGTAATACTCATTATTATTTTTGTCGTTCTTCCAAACCCCTCCAGGCTTATTTGTTCTGTCATTCCATCCTTCCTTAGAGACTGCATCACTCTCACATCTCCCAAACCCAATGTCAGACCTTGTTCTTGGTTTCTGCAAAAATAGAATTCCAGGTTCCTCACAGTGAGCTAATGTCCTAAAAATTATTTCTCTGAAATTTCTGCCAACTTATCTCTGTGTGTGTGTAGGTATCACAACTTTTTCCAATGACTCATTCTTTTTTACGTGGCTTCTCCTTCCTTTAAAACATTTCCTCTTCTGATGTGGCTGTCTACAATACATCATTTCAAAATCTGAAAATATGTCATAGCCTCTTTTCTCAATACTTTTACTACTTTGGAGTCATCCCCTCATTGTGCCAGCAACTACCCACTGGTCCCTGTTCTGGAAGTTGCCTTCACTTATGCCAATGAGGACAGGACTCTTCACATCTCCATAAATTAAATTATAGCTTATTGCTCTGATGCTTCTCCCAAATGGTAAATGCTCCCATGCCCACATTTCTAAGGCATGGGTAGAGTGGATAGAGAGGGTTAACCGTGGTACCAGAACCACGTTTCGGATTTAAGTACTTGTACTAATCGAGCAGGTACAAGTATGCACCAGTGTGCCAAAGACCCCTGGAACATGTTCCAAATTGAATTAACTGTCTTTCCTACCCAAGCTTGGTTCCTTTTGGAGGTTCCCTATCTCAGTATATGGCATCAGTAGCCATTTTGTTATTCACGTCAGAGGCCAAGGAGTCACACTTGATTCGCCCTCTTCCTTGTCCCCTCCCTTATCCAGTCCATCACTAGGTTTGCACATGCTCTTCCCCCTGGATGGATACCCTTCCTTTCCTGGTCCATGTGGCAGATGTTATCCATCCCTCAAAATCTCTGCTTTGTCTTACCTCCCTGTGACTCTTCTTGACTCACTGGAGTTAGTCCATCTGCTGGGCCCTATCTTCATGGGTGCTCTGCTCACCCTGAAAGCAGTGGTTTGTTTTCATGTTGGTGGCAGTCTCTCCCTGGTTGGTGCTGACCCCTTAATTGTACGCTTTCTTCTTTGGTGATGGATGGCTGATTTTTAGCACAAGGCTACACAAAGTAAAGACCTCTGTGCTGTGAGGTGAGGCCATGTGACTAAAGCCTGGCCTAAGGAAGTGTAAGCAGAGAAGGTGCCACGTCCTTTATCTCTTTCTCTTTCCTGCTGATTAGAAGATGGACATCAGCCATCCTGGCCCACAACAGAAAAGTTGAGGATGGCCCAGCAACTGGACATGTCCCATGAGGGAAGTCTGGAGGAAGTGTCCAAAGCTGGTCTATGCTTCCTGACACCACATGTCTTAGTCCATTTAGGCTGCTGTAACAGAATACCACAGATGAGGAGGCTCATAAACAACAGAAATTTATTTCTCACAGTTCTGGAGGTTATAAGGCCAAGATCCGGGTGCCAGCATGGTCAGGTTCTGGTGAAGGCCCTCTTTGGGATTGCCAACTGCCAACTTGTTGCCGTGTCCTCTTTTGGTGGAAAAGGCTATGGAGCTCTCCGGGGTCTCTTTTATAAGAGCACTAATCCCATTCATGAGGGCTCCATCCTCATGACATAATCACCTCCGAAAGGCCCTACCTCCTACTACCATCGCATTGGGCATTAGGTTTCAATATATGAATTTTGGGGGCCACAAATTCAGTCTATAACGCCATAGAGCACCAGGTCAGCCCTAGACTGTCTATCTCTGTATTTCTTTTATGTGAGAGGAATAATCTCCTGTCTTGTTTAAGCCTTTATAATTCTGGATTTTCTATTGTGTACAGCAGAGCTTAATCCTAACAGAGACATAATAAATTTTGCTCATCATCCAAAGCACTCTGGGTAGGGCTTTCTATGACTTGCAATCAGGAGTATCCTGATATGATATGACCACTCATTGTTGGACTATGAGTTCCTTGAAGATAGAAACTGTGCTTTACTCAGCTTTGAATCCGGGGGCCCCAGTGTAGTGCCTGGCACAAAGTAGCTGCTTGGATCCCAAGGACACTTAGGGTGCCCAGGAAATGATTTGTGGCCTAGTCATACTAGGACTGCACAGTGGAAATGTTAGGACGCCCTTTGGTATATTGAGAATAAAAAGAGCTGTGTGAATCATATGCCAAATTCTTTGTCATCTCGACTTACTACATGGTTTTGTCTTATGGAGAACACTGACTAATGAGGAAGATAGTTGTACAGATATTTAAATTTTAAAAAATCTATATAAAACTTATACACACAAAAAAAATCAAATGATATTGACGAGCTTATAGTGAAACTTCACTTTTGCTTACTTCACCTCTCTCCTCCTGTTGTGGGCTGAATTGTGTCTCCCAAAAAGAAATGTTCAAGTCCTAACCCTTGGGACCTCTGAAGGTGGCCTTATTTGGAAATAGGGTCTTTGCAGATGTAATCAAGGTAAGATGAAGTTACTGGATTTGGGTGGGCCCGATTCAATGGCTGGTGTCCTGATGAGAAGAGACACAGCCATACATGGAGAAGCACATGTGACGACGGAGGCAGAGATGGGAGCGATGCATCTACAAGCCAAGGGACACCGAAGATGGTAGGCAACCACCAGAAGTTAGGAGAGAAGCCTGGGACAGATTCTCTCTCAGAACCTTCAGTAGGAACCACCCCTGCTGATGCCTTGATTTTGGATTTCCAGCCTCCAGAGAGAAGAAATTTCTGTTGTGTCTTGAGCAAGGTTTGTGGTCCCTTGTTACGGCAGCCCTAGGCCTCGGAAACTCACACACCTCCCCAGGCCTTATCAGCACCTTCATTCCTTGGTTTCATTTTCCTGGTGGCTGTTTCTGTAACTAAACTATGTTTATACTGCTCTTTCTTATTTTATCAACTTTTAACCTTATTAACAGATTCCCCCACTTTAGGACATTGATGTTTTGGCTCATTTATACAATTCCTCAACTAACTCTTCTTTCCTTTTCCTTGCGAATTTTGATGATTACATTATTTTAAAGAACTATTCTACTGATTATATGTGTAACAGTCAATACTGTCCTTAAACCCCTGTGCTTTCCCTGGTAATGTTACAAAGTATTTCTTGACACATAACCTCCTAAGAGGAAGGTATTGTTGCCTCCGCGCCATACTTCTCTCTTCTGCACTTTGTCGGCTCTGCTCTCTTTTACGTTGTCCAGCTCCAGGTTACTGTTGTCTTAGAGAAATGTGAGCCTGCTGTTGTCACACATTCCACTGTTTCAACAGAAACTGGGAATATAAATTTTTTTAGTGAAAACGAATATTTAAGTGTATTTTTTAATACAACATAGGCCAAGTCAAATGTTTTTCCGGGTTGAATTGACCTGCAAACTCCCTCCCCCATTTTTTTAAATCTCTGAGTTACCTCTTGAGCAAATAGTAGAAAGAGAAAGTGATAATCTTCCAGGAGTCCACATGTCACACTGTATTCAGTAGGCCAACTGTTTTCATATGTATAAATTACAAATGAAACTGCCATAATACTTTGTGATGAAGCTAGCCTCCTATTTTCTTTCAGTTATTTGTATTAGTTGTATTAGTGCATGAATATACATGCACTGTGATGGAAAAACATCAAACACTTCAGCTATGAGAAGATTTTCATCAGAGCCGCACATATTCTTCATGAAATATTATTTTAGTCAAAAATATCATTAAAACTGTCAAAGATAAATTTGGTCTCTCTGCCACCCCTGCAAAAGCACTCTGTGATTGGAAAGCTGAGTGTTTTTATATACCAGAATGACAGGTTTCAAGGAAGACGCAAAGAACCAAACCAGAGGGAAAGAATAAGTGTCTCATGCAGTATGGCCATGATTCAGGATGGAATCAGTCCCTGTTGTAACATCTACCACAGCATAAGTCACGGACTTTGGATCATGTGTCACCTGTGATTTGCAAGTACCAGATGGTTTCAAACGTGTGCCTTCAAAATAATTTTTTTTTGAGGCTTCCTATCACCTTAGAATTATCTCAAGACTCGTTGCCATTACCACAGACTAGAAAGCCATGTGTGATTCTACTCCAGCACATCCCTCAGACCACCCTGTGCCACTTACCACCTTGCTACATTGGCCTCCTTTCACTCTTGATCCACTTCAGGACCTTTGCACTTGCTGTTCCTTTGGTCTGCAAAGCTTTTCTGCATGGTTTCTTCTCTTCCTTTAGATATTAACTCAAAGGTCATTGCCTCTAAAAGGGTTTATTTGAACACTTCATGTAACTCTGAATCACATTTCTTTAGTATATTCATTGCATTTATCACTATTGAAATTACGTCACTCATTTATTTGTACACTTGATTACGGCTAGTTGACGGTAAGCTCTAGGAAAACAGGGATCCCGTATAGTGTGTTCAGCTCTGTGCTCTCAGCATCTTTATCCTTATAGGGAATATAATAAGAATTCATTAAATGTTGGTTGAATTTGTGATGGAAGGAGAATAGTATACCACTGGTTTATGGAGAGAAAAGCCATTCACGACATTTAAATTCTCTGTGTCTTAAATTCCTAATTTAGAAAGTGAGAATAGTGCTGATAGGACTGGCCTCATAAGCTTGATGTGAAAATTAAAAAAAATAATGTAAGGCAAGCACTTTACACTTTGCTGGACCCATTCTAAGTCTTTAGTAATAAATTATTAATGGAATTTCTTTAAAATACACTCTGCTTTTGGAAAATACCATTTAAGCTAGAGATTTTCCTTTGGTCATCATAAAAGTTGATATTTATTGAGGGATCACTTTGTCCCAATAGGCACTGAGCAAAGTACTTCCGATATACTAACAATTAAACTCCATAAAAGTTCTATGAGATGGGGACTCTTATTATCACCCTTTCACAGATGAGGAAAACCAGGATGAGTGAAGCTGAGGAACATGCCCAAGATGACACAGTTGGGAAGTGACAGAGTTGAGCCCAGCATTCTGGCTCCATAGCCCACATTCTTGATAACCGTGGAACCCTGCCTCCCTGGCACTGAGTCTTTACTTCATATGATACTTTAAACAGATGGCCCTATATTTAAATAGATAAAAGGCAGAGCTGTTCTCATTGAAACAGGGATGGAGGATGGAGAAGGGGAAGAGAGATCTAGACTTTCATTCTTACCCCAGTCTTTCCCACATTCCCAGAAGCTCATAGAAATATACCAGGGAGCACATTGGAAAACCATTCATTTAAATTTTTTTAAATTACGCTTTCTTTTGAGATAATGGTAGATTCACATGTAGTTGTAAGAAATAACAGAGAGAGAATGTGTATCCTTTATCCAGTTTCCCTCAGTGCTAACGTCTTGCAAATCTAAAGTGCACACAATATCACAACCAGGAAATTGACATTGGTAC
Organism: Equus asinus; assembly: GCF_041296235.1. NCBI lineage: Eukaryota > Metazoa > Chordata > Mammalia > Perissodactyla > Equidae > Equus > Equus asinus. The sequence goes on from NC_091804.1 coordinate 42,938,884, forward strand.
AATCCACTGAATTTATTCAGATATCCTCACTTTTACTTGTACTTGTGTGTGTGTGTGTGTGTGTGTGTGTGTAGTTCTATGCAGTTTCGTCACCTGTAGGTTTTTGTACCTACCACAATAGTCAAGATACAGAACAATTCCATCTGCAAAAAGATCTCTTGTGTTACCCTTTGATAACCACATCCCCAATCCTCTACCCCAGCAGACACTAGCATTAATATGTTTTCCATAATTTTTTATTTTCAAGAATCAAGCAGTATGTAACCTTTTCAGATTGGCTTTCTTCATTCAACATAACTCCTTGAGATTCATCCAAGTTGTTGTGTGTATCAATAGTCCATTCTTTTTTATTGCTAAGCATTTTCCATAGTATGGATTACCACAGTTTGTTTACGTATACCCATTGAAGAATGTCTGGGTTGCTTTTAGTTTTTGGTTATGACAAATAAAGCTGCTATGAACATTCATGTACGTGTTCTTGTATGAATATAAAGTTTTATTATCCTGGAGTGAATTCCTAAGAGAGAAATTGTTGGGTCGTATGGTAGTTGCATTTTTAGTTTTATAAGAAACTGCCAATCTGTGTTGCAGAGTGGCTGTGCCATTTTACATTCCCACCAACAATAATGAGTAATCCAGTTTCTCTGCATCTTTACCAGCATTTGTGTTGGCACTATTTTTATTTTTGTCATTTTGATATTGATATCATGTTGTGGTTTTAATTTTCATTCCCTAATGGCTAATGATGTTAAACATATTTTCCCACACTTATTTGCCATCTGTAAATCTTTTTCTATGCAATATCTCTTTATGACATATGCCCATTTTTTTAACTGGATTTTTTTTTCACTGTTGAGTTTTCGGAGATTTTTACATATTCTAGATACTAGTCCTTTGTCAGATATGTGGTTGCAAATATTTTCTTTCATTCCATAGCTTATCTTTTCATCTTTGAACAGTGTCTTTTGCAGAACAAAATAGTTTTAATTTGGATGAGGTCCAGTGTTTGAATTTTTACTTTTATGGATCATGCTTTTGGTGTCAAGTCTAAGAATTCTTTACCTAGCCTTAGATCTTGAACATTTTCGCTCTATTTTTTTTTATTCTAAAAGTTTTCTAGTTTTAAGTGATACATTTAAGTCCATGATTCATTTTGAGTTTAATTTTTTTAAAGATTTTATTTTTTTTTCCTTTTTCTCCCCAAAGCCCCCCAGTGCATAGTAGTATATTCTTCGTTGTGGGTCCTTCTAGTTGTGGCATGTGGGACGCTGCCTCAGCGTGGTCTGATGAGCAGTGCCATGTCCGCGCCCAGGATTCGAACCAACGAAACACTGGGCCGCCTGCAGCGGAGCGTGCGAACTTAACCACTCGGCCACGGGGCCAGCCCCTGAGTTTACTTTTTGTATAGGGTGTGAGATGTAGATTGAGTTTCCTTCTTTTTACCTGTGGATATCCACTTATTCCAGTACCATTTGTTGAAAAAAAGTTATTTTCCCGCTGAATTGCTTTTGCACCTTTGTCAAAAATCATTTGGGCATATCAGCCTGGGTCTATTCCTGGGTTCTCTGTTCTTTTCCATTGAACTATGTATCTCTCTCTCTGTTGATGTACTCTCTTGATTACTGTAGATATATAATAATCCTTAATATTGGGTAGAATGGTTCCTTCCACTGTATTTTCTTTTTAAAGGTATTTTAGCTATTCTAGTACCTGTGCCCTTCCGTAACATTTTAAATGAAATTTGTCCCTGCATATTGAAAATCCATGTTAGGCTTTTAAAAAGAATTATAATAAATATATTGATCAAACTGTGGGAGAACTGACGTCTTTTCTATGTTGAGTCTTTCAATTCATGAACATGGTATATCGCTCCATTTATGTGAATCGTCTTTAATTTCTTTCTTCAGCATTTATAATATTCAGTCTCCACATCCAGTACATGTTTTGTTAAGTTTACCTGATTATTTCATTTAATTTGGATTAAATTTAAAGCCTTTTTGAATTAAGTATTTAACTTCCGTAAAACAGTTGTTTTTTGGCTTATAATCTGATAAAGCAATAATCCAGTTTAAATGATTTTTTTTCCCATCCCACACTTATTTGACTAATCATTTGAAATGATTAGTTGTCTTTTCATTTTGGAGAGAACCTCAGGTTTTGGAAGGTTTATGAGAATTTAATCTGTTTAGGCTGTTGCTGGTCTATTAGTTTGTGTGACTTAGTTATATTCTTAGGAAACGCACATACTCATAGAAAAATAAGAACAAGACACAAACAAACTTAGCTACAAAGTTCATTGATTGTAAATGCTTTCTTCCCCCATTCATATGTATTTCTTACATGAATTTCTTAAAAGCATATATTGCTAGGGCTTGGTTTTTGTGATTTCACATTTGTGTATATGTGCAAACACTTGGCTATAGTCCAGGTACCCTCAGAAGCTCTCTGTAAATGATGTCAGAAGAAAAAGGGTAGATTTTCTCATGGCGGTGAACCAAGAGGTTTTTGGGTGTGGGAGAAGCCACAGGATATTGTTGGCCACATGCGTTGTTGCTCAAGGAGCTGTGCTGACGAAGGGTGGAGATCCACTTACCTCATTTGACAATTTTTTGCAAATTTCTTCCTCTTTTTTCTTTTCACTCTTCTTATTTGTTCTTACATCATTTATAAATGTCATACATGTTTCTTGTAACAAATTTAAACAATTCTGAAGTGTGCGGAGTAAAATGAAAGAAAATAATCCTATCTTGGACCCTAGTCTCTGTTCTCAGAAAAAAGTACTGATAGATTGGTGTGTACTTTTCAGGCTCTTTTCTCTACATATACGCGAATATAAACATATTGCCACACATATATAGACCGTATTTTTAAAGCAAATGGAATAATCCATTACATACTGTACACACTCTGTTTAAGGAGACCATAAATATAGATTTCCCCAAGACACTTTGATGAGCAAATAGTCCTTGCATAACTTTCAGTAGCAATTCCTTTCACATTCGAAATATTGTAGTTTATGAAATAAAATAAATGGTCACATTACTTATACCTTCCCCTCACTTTTTGACTATAATTCTAAGTCAATATTAGTGGCTGTACTTCATTAATTTAACAGCTCTAGTGTATTCTTTAATATTGACACACCGTAGTCTGTTTAAAGAGACCCAAATTGATGGACAGAAACATTCCAATTTTTTTACTAATGCAAATTCTATTATGGTGAAAAACTTGTGCATCTATCTTTATGTTCTCATGCTAATCTTTTTGGAAGAAAAAGTCTTAGAAGTGGAACTGTCAGATAATATCCTACACCTTTAATGTTTTTGTTACTATTGCCAAATTGTCTCCAGATGGGTTATACAAAACCACACCCCCACTGACAGCTCAGCAGCATCCTGCCCCCCACACCTCACCTTCTCTGTAAAATTCAGATGCAAACTTTTCAGTTTGGGTGCCATTTTTGTGTGTGTGGCTTTTTTATTTTTAAAGAAGAGACAATGAACAGATTATTTGAGTCATTTCACATGAACAAATAAAGATCCACTCTTCAGGGAGACAGGCCAAATTTATAACTCAGACAGGCACAAGTCCAGTTTATTTTAAGTGACCGAGGGCATGTAGATATTTTTGGAAGGAATGAAACCATCTGTATGGGGGCTGGGATATAACTGTCTAGACTGCTTCTTTCTTTTTTTTTTTTAAAGGTTATTTTCTTTTCTTTTCCTTTTTTTTTTTCGAGGAAGAATAGCCCTGAGCTAACTGCTGCCAATCCTCCTCTTTTTGCTGAGGAAGACTGGCCCTGAGCTAACATCCGTGCCCATCTTCCTCTACTTTATATGTGGGATGCCTACCGCAGCATGGCTTGCCACGCAGTGCCATGTCCGCGCCAGGGATCCGAACCGGCGAACCCGGGGCTGCTGAAGTGGAACATGTGAACTTACCCACTGCGCCACGGGACCGGCCCCTAGACTGGTTCTTTCTTAAGAAATCTTTTATAAAATCTTTGCTTAAACTGCTGTGTTCAAGGTCCTGAGGGCAGCCTTGTGGACAGAAATGTTTTGTGCTGACAACTTTTGCTTAGAACTGAGCACATCTCTCCTTACTTGCCTGTCCTTGCGCACAGTGTATCCTAAAACCAGTGATGCTTTTCTGCTTTTTAGGAAAGACAATATGAAAAAGTTAAAAGGTTTGAAGCGTTTTATAAGAGGGCTTTTTGAAAATTTTAATAGAAATGTTTATTAGAGTGTTTTAGAGTACTCTGAAAATTTCAACAGATAATAACAATAATAATGTAATTGATTGTTTTATTAATACTTGAGAAAACATTATGGACCCAGAAACAGATTGCTTTCATATTACTTTTATATTCACAGACAGCCTACAAAAGTTAAGGGGGCTTATGCCTCTTCATTTCCAGTAGGAAATGCTACTAAATAATTTCCAGTAGGAAATAATACTAAATAATGGCATTAATTTTGTTTTTTTTTTTTTGAGAATGAAGTAATTTGAAGCTTCTGCAGAGCTTTGCAATTTGCATATACAAAGTGAATTGCTCACTTAATTCATTCAGTCCCACAAGGGGAAAAATAATTAAGATACAGCCTACAAAAGCAAGATGGAAAATTGCCTTTTAGGTAACGGTCTTGTTTTCACTCTGGAAACATAAATAAATAATCATCTGTAAATTACCATCAGCAAAAGAGGGGGAAAAATTGGAAACCAAATTCTTGTTTTCTTAAATGGCGTTTGACTTTGCAGCATGCCAGGAACATACTTTGTATTCCCAAACGATGCTGGTAATTGCGTACTTGTGATAAGAGTATACCAATTCCTCAAGAGAATGGACTTTAAAAAATCCAGTTGTATTAATCTTCCCTTGAAACACCAGAAGACATTTCAACAGTTTCTCTGCCTAGTTACAAAATAATCCACTTAGAAAATGGAATTGTGCAATTCATAATTGTTTTCCCAGTTGTTAATGCGAAACTATATCAGTAGCAAATTAAACTTTTAAAGTATGGCCACTTTGTTAATCGCTGGCTATTAAACATTTATTTCGATGAATACTATCATTTGTGATGAATAAGACATCTGGAGTATGGCTTTAAACAGCCAAACTAATTTGGTAGGCCTTTTTTTGGAATTCCTAATTGGATGGCATACTTTAAGATTTATCAGAAATTTAGGAGAGTGTTGAATGTTTCTTTCCTTTGATGGAGTCATAGTACTTTGTGTTTTTGATACTCAGACAACTAGCAACCAAGAACTGTATAGTAAGTAAGTAGCTCTTAAGTCTTTCCCTGTCCTTTCATTCCTCCTGTTCTAACCCAAGCTAAAGTCATAATTACTTATTGCCTGATTGCCTGCTGGCCTCTCCAGACCTCATCTCTGCCCTCACGTCATGCTCCCATCCTTCCCCTGGTTAAGGGCATCATGTATGACCGAGCCAGTTGCACACTGCTCAACTCCAGGGGGTGCCGTTCTCGTTGATTTCATGTGGACGGCACTCTGTAGTTGTGTGGTGCATCAGCCTTGTTCATTGTCTACTTTTACTATAATAGGGTTTCTCAACCTCAGCATTATTAACAATTTGGTTGTGGGGGCTGTCCTGTGCGTTGCAGGGTGTTTAGCAGCATCTCTGGCCTCCACTCACTAGATACCAGTAGGAAGTGTGCTACTTTTTTTTGACCACCAAAAATGTCCCCAGACGTTGCTAAACGTTTCCCCACAGGGAGGAGAGAGGTAGAAAATCTCCCGCAGATTGAGAACTACTGGCTTACAAAATAATCTTTCTAATACATAGATATGACCATTCCATTTATCTGGTTAAACCTTTTAATATATGCTCTTCAGACTTCATGATTCTCACTAAACTCCTGATGGCAGCACACCAGGCCTTTAGGATCTAGCCCGGGTTCAACTGCTCCAGCTTCGTGCTTGTCTATTTCCCATTGTTCCCTGCCTCAACTGTCACTCTTCTTCATATTTTTATCATACCAAACTGCAGTTTCGTGGTGGTGCATATGTGGTTCCATGATGGTGCGTATGATGATGTGCATATGTAGCCTGGAAATTCATCTTTCCTTTCTTTGCCTCATCAACCCTTGCTCATCCTTCATGACCCACGTTAGGAATAACAAGCCCTAACTCAGGAATATAACGTCGCTCTGATCTTTTTCTGTATGTTCATTTGGTGGTTTAGTAAAGGTTAGTTAGATTTTCTGTGTTTAAATTCCAGCTCTGCTATTTGCCAGCCGTGTGAACAAATTAACCTCTGTAGACCTCAGCACTCTTATATGTACAATGGTAATATAATAGTGCCAGCTAGCTACAAAGGTTGTGAAAAAATTAAGTAACATAATCAATATGAAGTGCTTAGAACCCATAATTAAGAGTCTGTGTGCCTGGAGTCAAATCCTGCCTCTGCCACTGCTCTGGAATTGTCCAACCCTGGGCGTGTTAATGACATCACCGCTCCTCAGTCTCCTTGTCATTACAATGGAGATGATGATAACGTCCACCTTGCAGTAGAGCTTTCGCTTAACCTGTGCTTATTGAGGGTCTGGGCTGTGTGAGGCACAGTTCTTGGCACTGGAGATCCCTGCCCCCTCTCTGGTGGGGAAGAGGTGGACATAAAGGAAATATGTAAGTAAAATATATGGTGTGTGGGTGTGACTGGTAAATGCTAAGGCGGAATTAAAGCAGGGAAGAGGGATGGGAAGTATGGAATGAGAGTGTTGCAGTTGTAAATAGGGTAATCAGGAATGGTGTCATTGAGAAGATGTGAGTAGCTGAAGATGGGGTGGGAGTGAAGCATGGGGATGACTAGAAGAGAGTTTTGGGGCAATCAAAGCAAATGCAAGGTTTTCTTGCTTGAGGGGATTGAAAAGACCACATAAATGAAACCAACTTCAGTTGGGCTTTTAAGATAAGGAAACCAATAAGCTGCGCGCTACCTTTATTTCAGGAAAGTTGCACCTCTTCAATATCATGACCTCCAGCATCACAATAGGCTCTGTTTGCAGAGAGCTTATAGGAACACTCTGAAAGTTTCAGAGAACTGTCTGCTAGACAAACAGGCCTTGTGTGGCGACTTCAACATGCAGCTGTATTTCTTCCAGCTCTGGAAAGAAATGGATTTCTCTTAGAGGAACTCAGTGTGTGGGAGGAAAACATCGGTTGGAATATATCTTGAGAAAAGTGAATCAAAGTTTGTTCAGACTGATTTTCAGGCAGCGCCATCCAACATAATCACACGCTGGAGCCAAAAAGAACACCACCAACAAGGTAGCCTTCTGTCATTTCCTGCGTTGGTCCAGGAAAGGCAAGTTGGGCTGCCTTCCCCATCTGCCTTGATGAAGGAAGGATGCCTCTGTGCGGGGGGATATTTGAAGGCCCCACTAAGATGGTATGCAAGTGCTACCAAAACGTTCGAGAAGCAAAGACTCGCCAATATCCCCTCTGAATGTGCTCTATTTGTGTAACCTAAATGGACCCCTATATTCACCTGTGCATGGTTTTCTTCAGACCCTAAATAACTAAAGCTAGAACTTACAGTTGTGATAAGAGCTAGCTGGCTGTCCCTGCTGAAATGCCTGTGAAGATGCTGATGATGGTGTCAAATCACTGATGGCATGGTTCCCTTCTCGAGTAAGCTATCCAGTTGTGTACGACAGCTCACTTATTGACATATCTAAGTTAAAAACTGAGGATGAGGATGCCCAAAGGCATAAAGAGTGTATGGTGTGCACTTCTATCAGCTAAATATACAGAGTAAGTTCTAGATACCTCCAAATGGTCAAACTGGCCCTCATTTATGGAGGGGTGTTCTGACACTCTGTGCCTTCTGATCTGATACACTGTGAAGCCCACAATGTCACTTACAAAGTATTCTTAACAAAAATGTTATCTGAATCTTAGCAAGCCTTTAGCTGTAACTTCCATTTCAGAAGTATGGGGAATAGAAAAATTAAGGGCACCATAGAAAAACAACATCTCTAGAATATGAAACATGCTACAAGAAAACTGACGTGATGTTTTCAAAATGGCGGAATCATTTCCAAAATGGAGGACTCTTCTAAATTAAAAGAAACTCAAATATAAGAAGAAATGTAATGCGTGCCTCTTCTTTGGATCCTGGATTGAGTGATGGCTGAGGGTTATGGGCACAGCTCTAATAGACATTTGGGGGGCTTTTAGGGAACTTTGAGTATGGAATGGAAATTAGATGATACAAGGAATGCGTGGCTATTTTCTTCGTCATGAAAATGGCATTGCAGCAATGGGGAGAACTGCTTTATTTAGAGAAACATTTGCTAAAGTTCTAGGGATGCTGTGTTTGTGCCTGCAGTTTACTTTCAAATAGTGCAACAAAAACCATGTGTGTACGCAAATGTGCAAGCATGTGCACACACACACTCATATATTTGTATGCAAAGAGAGATAAAGCAAGTAAAATAAAGGTGACAAAATATTAATAATTGTTGATTCTAGGTGCTTGGTATACATTGTATTATTTCAGCTTTTCTGTGATTGGAAATCTTCAAAATAATATTTTGGAAATGAAAATTATGAACATAGAATTTCTGGAGCAAAAAGCAGAAGGCAAGAAACAAAATTTTTGATTAAAGAAATGAAGCATAAAGGAATTAGAAAGAATAAAAGAGTACTGAAATAATTCCAAAAATGTCAATCATAAGAATTAATTTAAATTAACTGAACGCCTGTAGCAAAAGACAATGGCTTAGATTGAATAAAAATGTAGTAATGCAACTCTTTATTTCTTAAAGTCAGATAATATGTTTCTACAAGAGATATATCTAAAATGAAAGTGAACAAGAAATTTAAAAACAAAGATCGGTCATCCACCCGCTAGAATACTACATAGAACCCAAACCTTCTTATATCCTGTGACAATATGGATGAATCTCACAGACATGATGTTGGGTGAAAGAATTCTGACACGGAAAAAATGCGTATGCTATTATTCCATTTACACGAAGTTCTTGTTGCTGAGGAAGATTGGCCCTGAGCTAACATCCATGCCGATCTTCCTCTATTTTGTATGTGGGGCATCACCACAGCGTGGCTTGATGAGCGATGTGTAGGTCCACGCCTGGGGTCCAAACCTGCAAATCCCCAGCTGTTGAAGTGGAGCACATAAACTTAACCACTACACCACTGGGCTGGCCCCTATATAAAGTTTTTTATAAGACAGAACTAACCAATGGTGATGGAAGTCAGAGTAGTGGTTTTATTTGTGGGCAGTACTGACCCAGGAGGTGGTGGTATTGACTGAAAGTTTTTATATGTCAATCTGGGTGGTGACTACACAGTTGTGTACACACGTAAAGATTCACTGGACTGTAGCCTTGACATTTCTGCCCTGATATTTAGATTCCTGTGCTGGGTGTCCCAAGCAGAATTTCACTAGAGCAGTAGCGTGGGACAGAAACCAGGATGCCGTGTGTACCCACATAAAAGCAAGTGGTTTTGGAAAAGATAAGTTTTCTCTAAGATTTTAAGATCCCAGTAGGAAAGATGAGTTTATTTCAGACCACCTTCTTTTGAATTGACAAATATCTTCTTTTCATTTAGGAATTAAGATTTGCATTCCTTTTTTCCCCTTCTCCCAAGTGATGTACTTTTATTATTATTATTATTATTATTGAGGTTGTGATAGTTTACAACATTGTGAAATTTCAGTTGTACGTTATTTGTCAGTCATCTTATAGATGCACCCCTCCCCCCTGGTAACTACTAATCTGTTCTCTTTGTCCATGTGTTTGTTTACCTTCCACATATGGGTGGAATCATACAGAGTTTGTCTTTCTCTATCTGGCTTATTTCACTTAACATAATACCCTCAAGGTCCATCCATGTTGTTGTGAATAGGATGATTTTATCATTTTTTGTGGCTGAGTAATATCCCATTGTGTGCGTGTGTGTGTGTGTGTGTGTATATATATGTATATATTTTTATCCAGCCATCAGCCAATGGGCACTCAGGTTGCTTCTGTGTCCAAGTGATGTACTTTTAAAGATATGGTTGACAACTTGCAGAAATATCTTTTGATATATTTGTTGTCAAAACAATTTGCCTCTTTAGTTTTATTTGTTTGTTCATTTATTCAGCCAATCACTTATTTTTATTATTTTTTAAGGAGCACATGCTGTGGAGTGTAGTATTAGGAAAAACATACATATATACAAGCCAGAAGTTCTAGTTTTGAGTGTGGCTCCACCCTTCCATTCTGTCTGCGAAATTGCAATTAAGCTACTTCTCTAACTCTCAATATTCATCCTTATAATGGGTTTAATAATAGTTCCAAGGATGTTATGTCATCTGGAGAATTTAGGGTCACATTATAACCATTCAACATTCTGTGGTTGATTGAAGTAAGTGGGCTTCCTTCTTGAAAAGAGGATTTACAGCTTACTATTGACAAGAAAAATAGGGTAGGATTTATTCCCTCGTTTAATTAGACTAGCTCTATTTTTATATAATGGGACACTGTGTAAGATTTCCTTTGAAAAAAATTTTTTTAAACCCAAATGATTCAACTACTAAAATAAAACTGGTAAGCAACGTTACAGTGGATTATTACATGATTGGCCAGGACATGTGGTTTCCTTTGTACAGGAAGTAATATTGTTATACAGTGGGATTTGAAGGAAAAACTCAACATTCTTGGCCAAAAGGAAATCAAACAGAGAGTGTATCAACCAACTTCTGCTGTGGCAGTAATTCCAGAATCTTAGTAGCTTGCTGCAACACACTCTTATCTCCTGCCTTGGTTACATGAGGGGTCTGGGTTGGCTCTGGGTGCACTGAGCACAGCTGGATTAGTGTGACTCAGCTGAGATCCATCTGTTTGCACATTCAGAGATCCAGCAAGAAGGAGGGGAATGCTGTTCTCATGGTGAAAGGTTGAAGCTCAAGGAGGTAGGAACTGATCTAATTACACACGCATTTCAAGCATCCTCTTGGACGTGACATATTAGTTCACATTCTGTTTGCCAAACCAAGTTGCACGGCCAAGTCCAAACTCATCAGGAAAGAGTCACAAGGCCTAGGAGGAAATGGATAATTGTCAACAGCATCCATTTATTAAAATAATTGTATGTAAAAATAATTCAATCTAGAAAATGAAGATCGCTGTGAGGTGCAGAGTTTGCCTTTGGTCTGATTATAATTACCTCCCAATCCTAGAGAGAGAATCATTTTTGCCAAGTCTTGTCTTTTACCTAATCTTTTCCAGCCTCCACCCTCAGAAGCATACTTTATGCATCAAAGAACTTCGTATTTTGTGTTCATTATCTTTTACCAGTGGAATTTTCAAGGAGCCACTCTCTTCTGTGAATTTTGAGTTAGTCCAAGGATTGAATTGGCCCCAGAATGTACAAAATCAGATTAAGCCTGAAGCTACCCTGGGCTTTTGAAAGTAAACACCCAATTTCTAGAGAAAATCAAGCATTTCAAAGGTCCTAATATTGACATTTTCAGTAAGCCATACAAATGTTTCTGGTCTTTGATAGGTACAGGTTTTAGTTCCATTTCAAGAGGAGAAATCTCTGGAGTCTCTAAGCTTAAATATATCCTGGAAGAGGAAAAAGATCTAGGGGTCACAGATAAATCTGGAAGGGTAACCAGACAGATAGCAGCCCAGAAAATAAACAGAAGCTATTTTGATTGTCTATTCGGGTCTGTCATTGTCTTAGCATGGAGATCATATAAAAGGGTAGGTAAGAGTACTTAAACTCTGTTTATATACCATTTTTAATCACAAAATTTGACTTCTTTTTGTTTCTGCTAACTATCAAAACCCTTCTGTTAGTGATGAATATTTGTAACTAGATCTCACTATAGATCTCTCTTTGGAACTTGTCTTTTGTCCTTTACAATCATGATTCTCAGACATTTTTCAGATTTTGATGCTCGAAAAGCTTTATTGTCTTTCTCACTTAGGAAATACAATTGTGAAATATGCAAAAAAAGCGAAAGGGAAACAAATGGTTCTATTCAGATGAATGACCTTTGGGATATCAGGTGGGAACCAAATCTTTACCAAGCTTCTACTGAAATCTATCTCTGTGCCTCTGCCAAGCAAATGAGGGTTGTTCTGGGGGACTCTGTGACCTTTAGGTTAATTGGTTATCACCTGGACTGTTGACTCAGTAGAAAACTAAAGTCAGTTGCATTTCATAATAGTATTAGATTGGTTGTAGTAGATTTATGATATTTTCCTAATTTTTAGTCATTTGTCATTTATTCATTAATGTTTGTTGTTTGTTGTCACACTGTCACCTCTACTCTTATTTACTTATCATTTTGCTTTAAATCAGCTCACTCCTTTGTTTAAATAAATTCGCTATAGGAGAAAACTTTCTTATTACCATCAATAGAAAACCAGTATCACTTGCCAGGAACAGGAATTAACATTTAAAAGTAAGTCCAATGGAAAGAAAATAATGTTTTTAGGTGCTGGCTACTTTTTGCTGCCTGCCAGCAATATATATATATATTTTTTATGTGGTGAAAAAACACATAATGTGAAACTACCCTCTTAACAAATTTTTGAATGTATAGAACAGCATTATTAACTAAATGTACATTGTTGTGCAGCAGATCTATAAAAGTTTTTCATCTGAGACTCTATATCCATTGAATAGCAACTCCGTTTCTCCCTTTCTCCAACCCCTTGCAGCTACCATTCTAGTTTTTGCTTCTGAGTTTGACTACTTTAGATACCTCATGTAAGTGGAATCATGCAGTCTTTGCCCCTCTGACTGGCTCATTTCACTTAGCATAATGTCTCCAGGTTCACCCATGTTGTCACAAATGGTAGGATGTTTTTCTTTTTTAAGGCTGAATAATAATCCATCGTATGTATATACCACATTTTTAAATCTATACTTCCATCAGTGGACATTTAGGTTGTTAACATATCTTGGTTATTGTAAATAATACTGCAATGAACACGGGAGTGTAAATATCTCCTGGTGATCCTATTTTCGTTTGCTCTGGCTGTGTTCTCAGAAGTGGGATTGCTGGATCATATGGTAGTTCTATTTTTAATTTTCTGAGGAACCTCCATACTGTTTTCCACAGTGGCTGCACCATTTTACATTCCCACCAACAAAGCACAAAGCTTTTGATTTTTCTTCTTTTTTAAAAAAATAAAGGCCGTTCTAACAGGTGAGAGGTGATGTCTCACCGTGGTTTTGATTTGCATTTCCCTGATGATTATGCTGTGGAGTAACGTTTCACATACTTGGCTATTTTTATATCTTCTTTGGAGAAATATCTGTTCAATCCTTTAACTGGGCTGCTTTTTTGCTATTGAGTTGTAGGAGTCCCTTATGTATTTTGAATATTAGCCCTTTATCAGATATAAGGTTGGAAAATATTTTCTCCCATTCTGTACGTTGCCTTGTCACTCTGATGATTATTTCCTTTGCTGTTCGGAAGCTTTATGCTGTAGTCCCAGTTGTCTATTTTCGGTTTTGTTGCTTGTGCTTTTGGTACCATATCCAATAAATCATCGCCAAGGCCAATGTTACAAAGCTTTTTTTCCTGTTATGTTTTCCTCTAGGAGTTTATATTTTCAGGTCTTACGTTTAAGTCTTTGATCACTTTTGAGTTGATTTTCATGTATGGTATAAGATGAGTCCAAGTGCATTCTTTTGCAACTCCATTTATTGAAGAAACTCTCCTTTCCCCATTGTGTCTTCTTGGCAAATGATCTGGAAGAGATAATTTGTTCGTGTATGCGAGGGTTTATTTCTGAGCTCTCTATTTTATTCTGTTGGTCTCTATGTCTGTCTATGCCAGTACCATCCTGTCTTGGTTACTGTAGCTTTGTTATGCATTTTGAAGTCAGGAAGTGTGAGGCCTCCAGCTTTGTTCTTCCTCAAGATTATTTTGACTATTCAGGGTCCTTTGTGGGGCCATATGAATTTTAGGGTTGCTTTTTTCTATTTCTGCAAAAAATGCCATTGGGATTGTGATAGAGATTGCATTGAATCTGTAGGTCACTTTGAGTAGTATGGACATTTTAACAGCATTGAGTCTTCCAATCCATCAACCCGGGATGTCTTTCCATTTACTGGTGCCTTCTTTAACTTCTTTCAATAGTGTGTTATAGTTTTCCACGTACAAATCTGTTCCCTCCTTGGTTAAATTTATTCCTAAATATTTTATTTTTTTAGTGTTGTTGTAAATGGGATTATTTTCTTATTTTCCTTTTTGGATTGTTCGCTATTAGTGTATAGAAACACAACTGATTTTTGTGTGTTGATTTTGTATCCTGCGACTTTATTGAATTTATTTACTAGTTCTGGCAGTTTTTTTGTGGCATCTTTAGGGTTTTCTGCGTATAAGATTATGTTATCTGCAAACGGAGGTATGACTTCTTCCTTTACAATGTGGAAGCACATAGTAGGAAAGAATGCAATAATACAAAGAGACACACAGTGTAAGTTTGCCCAGACCCCTAGTGCCCCTCGCCACATATACATACAAGAACATGTGTGTGTGCACGTATGCATATGTAAACATTATTTTTTTATAGAAATGGGAAAACTATGCATACCAAGGTGATTCAGCAAAACTCTTTTTGTTTAGTATATGGAATTTTATCATTTTCTATTTCAAATTTTAATTGACCTTCAGTTGAAATAAAGTGTGCTATATGGAGTTAGCTTGTGATGCTCTGAACAGTGAGTGTGGCTCTCTTCGATTAACACAGAAATCCCTATGTATGAATGAAGCCCTCGCTCTGTAAAATATGCAAGGAGTGATTACAGGTAACTGAGTGTGGAGGTAACGTTCTGATACCAAGAGCTCAATTTCCTTGTTCATGCATTGTTTTCCTCTGACTGGATAATTTCGAGTGACTGTCTTCAAGTTTGCCGAGTCTTTCTTCCACTTCAGCAAGTCTGCTCTTGTACCCCTCTAGTGAATTTTTCAATTCAGTATTATATTCTTTAGCTCCAAATTTTCTGTGTGACTCTTTCCCTGTACAAAGCCAGTCTGTAAGGCCTGAGAGAGGTGGCTGCTTTTTCAAGTGTGTGGATCCCAACACAAAGTTACGAGGGGCGTGGAGAGACAGAAAACCTGGCCCAATTAAAGTAACAGAATAAATCTCCAGAAAGTGACCCTGAAGAAATGGAAGTATATGAATTATCTGACAAAGAATTCAAAATAGCCATCATAAAGATGCTCAGTGAGCTTAGGGAAATAAATTTTGGGCTGATCGAAGAAAAGAAATGAAAAGCCTTAGAGGTATTGATCTTAAGTCCACCAGCTTTGCATGAGCTGTACAGCCTTGTGGGGAAGGTGGGTGGAGAGATGCAGAGAGGCTGCAGAGATGGCTTAGCCTTGAGTACAGATGTCAAGGGAAGGGAGTCAAATGTGAAAACTTATAAGCAAACTTAGTCCTTGCCAAACAAATAAGTTATTACCTCAGGGCCTTTGCAGTTACCATTACTTGCGTCTGGAAACACTGGACCTAATTATCCACTTGATTCACTCTTTCAGATCTTATGAGCCTCTGCTCAAATGCTCCCTTCTCAGAAAGGGCTTCCTTGCCCCCTTATGTAAAAATAGCAAAATTCCCCTGAGCCCACACTACACTAAATCCTTTTTCATAGCTTTATTTGTCCTCATAGCAGTTCCTTATCCCTCCTGGTGAAGTGTTTGTTTACTTATTTTCTCCCTTTACTGGAACATAAGCTCCAGAGGGGCAGGGTCTTTGTCTGTCGTTGGACAATCTTATCCCCAGTGAATAGAACAGTTTTTACCTGACACAGAGTAAATGCTAAAAATGAATGATAAATAACAAATAGACAATCAATTAAAAGTTTTTATGGCTATAAGGAAGATTCTTGAAAAGGGAATGTGGTTCTACTACACTTGTAAGTGGTTCCCTCCTTGAATGTTGTTAAACACCTTGAAGAAATATTTTCATTTTATCTGTGAATCTATATACAAAGACGGCATACTTCATGTAGAGTTTAAGGTGTGTCTATTCTCTTGCACTGTGAAAGAAAAATAAAATTTATAACTACAGAGACTCAGGAGGGAGTTTTCCTAAAAGAATTTGAGCTTGGCAGGAAATAACTTCTGGTTGACCTGAGATATAAAGAAAAGACAGGACATTCAAATTGAAGATGAACTCAATGAGTTATTGCATGCACAAGGCCCTGAGTGCTCCCTCTCTCTGAGGCAATCTTGACGATCCAATGCAGTCCATTTGGATGGTCAGATGCACTTATACAGCTCCCATTTACAATAATATTCAGGCTGTAATTAACAAGACAGGAAATAACAAATGCTGGAGAGGATGTGGAGAAGAGGGAAGCCTCATCCACTGCTGGTGGGAGTGTAAACTGGTGAAGCCACTGTGGAAAACAGGATGGAGATTCCTCAAAAAATTAAGAATAGAACTACCAAATGATCCAGCTGTTCCACTGCTGGGCGTTTATCCAAAGAACATGAAAACACAAATGTGTAAAGATACATGCAGCTCTATGTTCATTGCAGCATTATTCACAATAACCAGGAATTGGAAGCAAGCTAGGTGCCCATCAGGGGACGAATGGATAAAGAAAATATGGTATATATACACAATGGAATACTACTCAGCCGTAAGAAATGATGAAATCTGGCCATTTGTGACAACCTGGATGGACCTTGAAGGTGTTATGCTAAGCGAAATAAGTTAGAGGGAGAAAGTCAAATACTGTATGATCTCACATAAATAGAAGATAACAACAACAACAACAAACACAGAGACAGAGATGGGATTGGCGGTTAACAGAGGGCAAACGAGGAGGGAGGAGGGCAAAAGGAGAGATAGGCACGTGTCTGTGGTGATGGATTAGTCTTTGGGTGGTGAGCATGATGTAATCTGCACTGGACTTGAAATATAATGACGTACACCTGGAATTTATATAATGTTATAAACCAATGTTTCTGCAGTTAAAAAAATAATTTAAAAAAATAAATAACTTTAAAAGGTAAACTTTTAAAAAAATAATAAAAAATAATATTCATATTAAATGAGAACCTGAGACCTTATCAAAATCTGTTTGTTTCAGAAGTGATTCTTTGGGGGAGAATGATTTCTTTGTAAAAGAAATATTAAAAAAATATGTCCTTCCTCAGTTTTCTTATTTACAAAATGGAGTGATGGTGGAAATAAATGTCTTATAAAAGTTTTTATGTGACTTATAAAGATATCCACTGTTGGTTATCATAATTATCACGTTAGCCTGCATTTTAAGGAAGGCTCTATTATGAATTAGTATAGATTGCGGTCCTTTTGAAGGTAAGGCATGTGTGTGTGTGTGTGTCTGTGTGTGTATGTGTGTCTGTGTGTGTGTCTGTGTGTCTGTGTCTGTGTGTGTCTGTGTGTGTGTGTGTATGCACTTGCTCTTTGGGATGTAGTTCTGAGAAGGGGACAGGTACTATTGCTTTAGAATCTGATAGTCCTTTGACACATTAAACAGAATGCACCTGCTCTGTGAACGCTCACTCACCTCCCCTGAGTGGGGGTGTTGGGTTCCTTACTATCTAGACCAGTTTCCAAAATGGGTAATTGTGTTCTGACTCATGCAATTCTCCCTACATTTCCTGACTGTTTCAGGTGACTTATTCCTTCCTCTTTGCCCTTAATGGATGTGTAATGAAATGACATATTTCAAAGTCATTGCTGTGTTTCAGGCTGGAGTGGACTACTCTTATATGATGTCTCAATAGAGGGTCAGAATAAAGCCTGGAGCACTGATGCCCTACTTCAACCCCCCATGAGAAGCAAGAGGTTCTCAAATCAGAGATGACTTTTGAGGCTAAAGATTGTCTGTGCTGAAGGTTTTTAGAGTTAGGCATTGGCGTTTTGGATGAGTGAAAAGCACAAGCTTTGGGGTCAGTTCGCTTCATTCAAAACTCAGTTCTGTCATTTTTTAGCTGTGAACTTGGGCACACACATGACTTAAACCTTTCTCATCCAGTTTATTCATCTGGAAAATACTGATAATAATAATATCTATTTCATAGGAATTCTTTTTTGAGGGAGATTAGCCTTGAGCTAACATCCACTGGCAATCCTACTCTTTTTTGTTGCTGAGGAAGATTGGCCCTGAGCTGATTTCCATGCTCATCCTCCTCTACTTTATATGTGGGATGCCTGCCACAGCATGGCTTGATAAGTGGTGCGTAGGTTTGCACCCAGGATCTGCACTGGCAACCCCCGGCTGCTGAAGTGGAGTGCATGAACTTAACCAGTGTGCCACCAGGCCAGCCCCTCATAGGATTTTTATGAAGATCAAATGAGACACTCTATATAAAAATACTGAGCAGAGTGTGTGGTGGATGGTGCGGGCTCAATAAATGTTGACTCTCAAATTGTTTTTCATTGATTCAGTCCATCAGTAAGTCATTGACAGGTGACTCATGTTCAGCTGGGAGCTGGAGAGATAAATGGATTAATTATAACAACCGATAATAGAATACAGTTTCATGCAGCAAAATGGGAGCAGAGAGAAGGGAACAATTAATTCACACTGGGGTGAGGGCAGGTTTCCCAGAGGAAGTGGGCCTTGAAGGAAAAGTGAAATTTCCCTGGAGAAAGGGGCAGGAGAGAGAGGCGTTCCCCTTGGAGAAGTACCATGCAAGGAAATTTGCGAGTGAGTTTAGTCTTGTTCATTAAGTCTATGTGTATTCATGGAGTTCCCACTGTGTGACAGGCTGTATGCTGGATTCAGGGGACACAGTGGTGAGCAAAAAATATACTAGCCCTGCCCTGTGGGACTTCTCATTCTAGAGACAAGACAGATACTGAGCTGTAACCCACAGAGACATCACAGGGCCGTAGGGCACAGATATCATCGGATGGTAGAGCCTTGAGACTCTGATTAGATTAAGGGAGGTTGAGCAGTAGGGCCTCTGCAGGTATCTGAGATTTATTTATTTTATTTATTTATTTATTTTTTTGCTTGAGAAAGATTCGCCCTGAGCAAACATCTGTGCCAATCTTCCTCTCTTTTGTATGTGGGCCGCCACCATAGCATGGCCACTGACAAATATATATGCCTGCACCCAGGAACTGAGCCCATGCTGCTGAAGCAGAGTGTGCGAACTTTAACCACTAGGCTATGGGGCTGGCCTAGTATCTGAGATTTAAACTAAGACCTGTAGGGTGAGTGGGAGTGAAGTAGAGGGAGAGTGGGGAAGGCTGTGTGCCCGGAGAGTCATGGTGCCTCTGGGAACTGCATAAATGCCAGTGGGGCTGGGACTTCCCCATGGGAAGCATGGGGAAGACATCAGAGAGGAGGTTGGTGAGGTGGCTGTGGGGAAGACCACAGAGGCCTTGGTGAGGATTTGGACTTTTGTCCCAAGTGCCATGGGAAGTCACTGAAGTGTTCTGTTTTATGCACAGAAATGCTGGAATCAGACCTGTGTTTTGAAGAGAGCATCAAGATGCTGTGTTCATAGTGAATCAATGGGGTTAAGATGGAAGTGGAGAGACCAATAAGTAGTTGTGGCAGGATGCTAGTGGCTTGTATGGGGGCAGAGGCACCAAAAAAAAAAAAATAAACAAAAGATAAATTGCATCTGGTAAATTCTCAGGGACTTGCTGTAGTTGCAGAACAAGATAGGTAGTGTCAAGCCACTGAAGAGATTAGCTGGACCAGCTTTGGGGGAATGCTGGTGTCTTAGTCCATTTGCCTGCTATAACCAAAATACCCTAACCTGGGTGGCTTATAAACAACAGAAATTTATTTCTCACAATTCTGGAGGCTGGGAAGTCCAAGATCAGGTTGCCAACAGATCTGGTGTCTGGTGAGAACTTGCTTTCGGATTCATAGAAGGCGTCTTCTTGCTGTGTACTCACATAGCAGAAGGGATGAGGGAGCTCTTTGATAAGGACACTAATCCCATTCACGAGGGCTCTGCCTGTAGGACCTAATCACCTCCCAAAGGCCCCACCTCCAAATGCCATCACCTGGGGCTTTAGGATTTCAATGGATGAGTTTTAAGGGGCCACAAACATTTGGTCTATAGCTACCATTATGATATCGCATGCTAAGAAACTTGCATTTATACTATAAAAAGAGCCAACGGAGGTTAAGAAGCAGGGAAATGAAATGATCAGATTCGTGTGTGTGTGTGGAGGATATTAATTTCTTTCCCCACCTACTTTTTGAGCCATGCATTTATTGAATTTAGAGTAAAAATGGGGGAAATGGTATGACATTACTGGAGGTAAAGATTGATGGGAGCCATATTCTTTTGTATAACAACACAAAAGATATATTCTAAGGAGAGGTTAAACTTGTCAACATGAAACAGTTATTTATCTTGTTAATACTCTACCCTGAAGCCACCTAGGCCTTCTCTCATTCAGGACCCAATTATTACACCCCTCAAATGCATCAGGGGATCTGGATATAACTGGATGTGGGACAGCCATTTGGGGAACACAATAAGCCAACACTTTTTCTGGGAGGGGAGCAGTTTACAAAAGTGTTAAAGGGACCAAGAGGTTGTGGGAGAGAGAAGGAGAGAGAGAATGACTAGGGGAAAGCTTTAGCTACTGATAGGATGAAGGTGATACCAAGCAGTGTCCTGAGCCTTTGCAACAAGAGGCCCCATAACCACTGAGAAGCTAGGAGTAAGTCCGAGAGAGTGGGGAAATATTTCACAAACCAAATTCATATTGACTCTCTGTGTTGGAATATGTGACTTGAACCCCGAGACCATTTTTGAGACTCCTGACACTCGGTTTCTAACTGGCAAAGAGTGAGGTAATTTAGTTATGAATTGGACCACCATTTTCTCCCCTTCCTTGGGTCAATACGTGTAAGATGCTTACATGGGAAGTACTCGGAATGGATGGAGTATTTGAAAGGCTGTCCACGGTGATGGAGATAGACATGAGAACTGTTGAGAAGGTCGAGTCATTGGGGGGTAAAAAAACTCAAACAAGCTTTGTACCTCTTTGGAGTTTTGAGCCTCTGCCACTTAACATGCTTCAGAAAATTTAAAAAGGAAAGGTAATTTGTTAACTTTCCTTGCTACATATCAAGGATGACACTGAAATAGTATTCATAGCTTTTGAATACACACTTTCTGTCAAGCCATGTTCATCTGTGCTGTGCCTTCTACTTTCTGTGCCTCCACTTGGCTTGGTGTTGTTGGTCGGAAGCATTCATTCAGGGAGTGTGATCAAACTTGCCATTATTCATTTTTCAGGTTACAGAACTCAACAATGTGAAGAACGTAGCTCGATTGCCAAAGAGCACCAAGAAACACGCCGTAGGGATTTATTTCAATGATGATACCTCCAAGACCTTTGCTTGTGAATCAGGTTTGTCTGAGGCATGAAGGGCTTTTGCTTTTAGCTTTTAAGCGGGCACTAGGTGTCCAGGTTAATCTTTTGGACGTTTCCACAGATCTTGAGGCTGATGAATGGTGCAAAGTACTCCAGATGGAGTGTGTAGGGACGCGGGTCAATGACATCAGCCTTGGAGAGCCTGACTTACTGGCTACTGGAGTTGAGAGAGAACAGAGTGGTATGTAAAGAAAATTCTCTCCTTTGGTCTCTGTTAAAACTGTTTTTGTCCCCATATGATAAAGCATAAAGCTTTTTCATTATGTAAAAATTTTGAAGTTATAAAAATGCATAAAGAAAGAAGTAAAAATAGCCTTTTATTTCACCTAAAACCTGTGTTAATATTTCAGTGTATTTCTTTTCTTAATATATTTTTGATGCTTAATATGAATATATCTACATTAATAACATCAGCTAGAAATTTGGGGGAACCTGCTTTGTGCCAGTTTCTGTGGAAGAGGCATTACATCATTTAGTTTTCCCAGCAGCCCTATGACATAGGTACAATTACTTCCCCATTTTACAGATGAGGAAACTGAAGGTTGGAAGAATTAAAGATCTTGCTCCAATTCCAATACCTAGGTTTGATTCCAGTCTGTACTCTTGGGCCTATATTTGTAATATACAGATTTTACAGTGTAATGGGTTTTGTCTTGCCTTTTCACTTAAAAATTTTATTGAAAGCCTTTCGATGTTTTTAATAGAATCTGAACTTCATGAATATTTCGTCAAATTTAAACCCACCTAAATTTGCGATTTTTTTTTTACTGAAACACTTGAGCCAATTCTTTGAGCTCAACGCTCAAACTGGGAATAAGTCATTTTAAGTAATAATGATCAAAATATTCATGAACTCCAGCAAAAATCAATGTTAGTTTACAGTATGAGCCTGGAGGTGAGGAATCGTCTCTTTGTCTCCAAATTACTGAGCCTATGACAGGGTGGATTGGATCCCAGAGTTCTCCTTTAGCTTATTGACTTGATCTATGAGGATATATCACAGCGAAGAGGCTGTGGGTCACCTGGCTTGATTACAAACATGGCAGAGGTGGAATCGTACTGACCGTTTCCATTGGAGTGCACACACCAACTGTTAGTAAAAAATACCCTCCCTCCCAATTGGGACTATGTCTTCATGACACGTTTACAGTCTGGGACTATTTTGGATGCACCGTATCTGCCATAATCCACTTCCGCACAAGCGTCATTGATGGGGACCTTGGAGTGCTGGCGAATTCAGCAGAGCCTCTTTGTAGACTGGGGAATGGAGCTCCAGGGAGAGGTTGAGTCACTTACGAGGGCCGTTCAACCAAGCACCAAGCTGCTTCCTCTATGGTTCGCTAAATCAAGATGCTCCGGGCTGAGGGCATGCACCCATGCTGCCTCACGGACAGGTGCATATGAAGTTAAACATAAAGAGGAAAACATGACAGGTTTTGATTTCTTTTTAGCCTAGGGTGCTCAGAGCAGCACTTATTTCCACAAACTTGTGTTTGTGAAGCTGTGTCACGATAGTGCCGCAAACTGAATTGAAAATTGGCGGTGCCTGGGAGTTACCTTCCCACACCAATTTTCTGTGCCTCGGTTTCCTCTTCTGTCAAGTAGGAATAAAAATACCCCTGGTCTATAGCTACTAAGGATTATTATGAAACTCAACTATGCCTTTGAAGGGACTTTACAGTATTAATTTGCATGCCTCCAAGTAATTGTAATCAAAGTGGTCCTTCTCACCACTGTTGATGTCATTCTGGACCAAAGTAGTTATAGAAGAACTTGTAAGCAAATAAATTGGTAATCGTCTCTCTTACTTTTTACTTAAGGATGACAGTCCTTCTTACTTGCTCCGCAACTCTCCAGGGGAAAATTTGCTCCATTGGAATATGCTTTTAAAATAATTATTAGAAAGCCATAAATATTTCGTTATTGGGAGTTTGAAATAACTTAGAAAATTTGAATAACAGATGCATGAATACATTTCATGAACATAATCTGAACACTCGTTTACTAAATTCAACTAAAATCTATGAAAATTCTCATGACTTTCTTATTATAAAACAATTAATTTAGAATACCACTAATATTAATAGTGCCACACTATTTTGTCAGATCTAGGAAATTTATCACAATGATGGATAGGTGAAATTGTGTTTGCTATAGCAATAACATTTTTATTCATATTTCACTTAAAGATTTTGACTCTTTCTAAATTAATGAATTTTCTAGAAATGTAACAGAAATATCATGGCTGTATCTGTGGGGATGAAAATTTGGTTGTAGAAATAAATCAAGTAGTTTATTTAGAGTAATCTTGAGTAAAACTTTAACAATCATCCAAATAAGCAAATGAATGTTTCTTTCCAGTATTTGGCTAAAGAGAACTCCTTGTTAAAACCACTTCAAATATATCCAGAGGAATTTCCCCAAACTGTTGGTCAGTTAAATGCAGAGTATTAGTGTGCAGTTTTAGTTAAATAATTTGGGATACAGTTTTATTCGTTTAGTTATGAAAATTATAAGTTGATCAATATAACTTTAATGTCATTAAACCATGCAATAATTATTTTGCACCTGCTTCTTTTGTGAACACAACAGTGTGGGTGTAATTAATATGTATTTGGCAAGAAAAAATTGCTTTTAATGGTTTCATTGCTTTAGTCTTTTATTGGCATACAATTTTTTATTATGCAAATTTAAAAGTTCTAAAAATGGTCTTTGCTCATGTAAACAGCGTTTAGTGTATGTTGACAGCCAGACTGTATCATTATTGTGATTGAATATGGTCTTCATTTAAAAAATCATTTTCTGGGACTGCTAATTTATGAGAAAGGTTTATGTTCCTGAATATTCAACCAAAACCTAGAATATGAGCTTGAATTATTTTGAAATGCCTCTTTGTTCCTACAATGTCTTTGATGTTTTATTCCTGGAGATTTTAGACTAACCTTTTGTTTTTCTCCCAGAGAGATTCAATGTGTATTTGATGCCATCTCCTAACTTAGATGTACATGGCGAATGTGCCTTGCAGATTACATATGAGCACATCTGTCTTTGGGACGTCCAGAATCCCAGAGTCAAACTCATCTCTTGGCCGCTAAGCGCCCTGCGGCGGTATGGACGAGATGCTGCTTGGTTCACTTTTGAGGCAGGGAGGTGAGTTGTGTGACTGTTTTTCCATGTTCGCCCAGCCCCTATTCATATCATTTGAGGCCTGAGTTTACACGTGAGATCCAACCTGAAGCACGCTTCGGGAAATGCCTAGCTACGACTGGACAGCGCTCGGCATATTGTAAAATAGTCATACAGTCAATATGGCTTTCTTTTCCATGGACGATTCTAATGTTTCATGAATGTGCTATGAATTTTGATTACACAGTTTGATTCCATACCACAAACTGAAGTTGAACTAGGAATACTGAAAATATACCATTTCCTTGGTCAAGCTGAACAGAGACCAACTTTTTGGTTTTTGGAAAACTTCCATAGTGTTATTCTATGTATGTTTCCCCGCTGAGCTAACTATGGTAGATTATCAAAATGAGGGGCCATTCCACATTTCTGAAGTTGTGGTTTATTGGGTTCCATCTATTTTGTTCACAGTGTGAAGAATGACGCTAATACTGGAAGAGATTAATTCTACAACTTGCTCATCGTAATACCCAATAAGCACTTTTAGGGCTTGCCCTTTTTCCGGTTAGAGGTCAATTTTGGAGAGAGAAGATGGAGCCAATAATATTTGAGTAGATCATTAGCTACAAAGAGATTAGTCTAGTTGGTATCTCATTTTCCTTCTCCCTCAGCTTTCCTTCCTCAGAATTTAGGCTCTTTTTTAAAAACGTTGCAGATAAATGTTATATTTTAGAATTTTAAAGGACTAAATTTTAAGAAATACAAGCCCTTCTGTATATGGCCAGACATTAAATTAAAGTTGAAAATGATCAACTTGTAACTTAAAAAAAAACTATTTTGTTTGTAAAAGTGGACAGGAATATGATCCTTGATATAAGGAGAGTAAAAACAGAAGGTATGAACACCTAAGACCCTAATTCACCTGATTATGTGATAGTAATACTCCACTCAAATTAATCTGTTCATTCTATTTTAAACAAAGCTCAGAAATTTAAATTTTGCTTTTCAGAAATATGATTAATTCGATGCTCTTACAATGATCCTGGAAAGTTTAAAAATTCTTCTTTCCCATACAGCTCTTTTCTGGTCTATTTTATGTTTAAATACCTGGAAATGAAAATGCTATAAATGAGTCAGTAAATCCCCCAGAACCTGCAAAGGCCCTCATATTAGAAAATAAAACTTTAATCTTCAAAGCAATGTTCCTCTTTTGTCAGAATTACTTATTTTTATCCTTATGGGAAAATCTCTATAGAAAATTGTCTTCGTTTGGGAAGGTGGGTATATTTCCCTGTTTATGTCTCAGAAATTATTTATGTATTAATTGTTGCCATTGAGATCTAGATATAAAAAATGTTTCATAATAGAAATAGACTTCTCTATTGACTATACACCTTGCGTTATTCCCCACTCGAATTTCATGTTGACCCTTGGTAGCATTCTGCATTGATCACAACGTTTTGGGCCTATTTTGCGCAATGCTCATTCAACATTAATATTTTTTAATTGTTCTTTGATTTACTATTTAGAGTAAGTAGTAATAGGAAAAGAGTATGGCTTTTTATGGTAATTTCTGAAGGCTAAAACTAGTATTATCATGACTAGTTGAAAGTTCTTTAGAAATTATCTCAGTCTTCCAAGTTTTAATCCTACTGATGCCTTTCAAAAGTTTGATTTATTCATATTGAAATCTAGTAGAACTGCTCCAAATCTAGGAGATTATTTTAAAGACTTTGATATTTCTGTTAGGTGATATAGGAAACCATGGAGATTTTTAAGCAGGTGTATTTTGGTCTTTGTGTGTGTTTTATGCAATCACGCTCATATTTTGTAAGCAGTAAGATAGAGGGGGCAGATGTGGCTGTGAAGAGATGCTGAAGTAGCTCCTGTGAGAGAAATGCTGGAAGAAAAGCGTGGGTATATTGGAAGTCTAAATTTCGGAATTATTCCAATAATTCATAATGCCATAAAGAGCTGAGTTGGAAAATGAAAGAGTTTTAGTCTACGACTTTGGTCTCTTTATGGTCTGACCTTTTGGATATTTTGTCCAAGAACTCCAGTACTTAGGTGATTTTAATACCTGCAACCCATACCACACAGTGTTGTGCCTCAAATATTGTAGGGGTTTGTATTATTCCTTGTTTTTTTTTTTTTTTAAAGATGGGCACCTGAGCTAACAGCCGTGGCCAATCTTCTATTTTTTTTCTTCTTTATCCCCCCAAACCCCACCACCCCCCCAAACCCTACCACCCCCCCCCCCCCCCCCGCCGCTGCCATCGTCGTACATAGTTGTATATCTTAGTTGCAGGTCCTTCTAGTTGTGGGATGTGGGGTGCCACCTCAACGTGGCCTGACGAGCGGTGCCATGTCCGCGCCCAGGATCCGAACCGTGGGCCTCCAGAGCAGAGTGCGCGAACTTAACCACTCGGCCATGGAGCCAGCCCCTATTCCTTGGTTTTGAATAGCATTCTTATTTCAGTGGTCATACTTTGTGGGGCTGGCGCAAACTTGAGATCGAATGATCAAAGGGGACGTATTGAGAATGTGTACTTAGGATCTCACTCATTTCTCAGACAGCGTTGTGTAGCGTAAGGAGCGCTGATTCAGGAGTCAGAGAGACCCTAGTTTCTAATCTCTATTCTTTATTCTTTATTAGCTGTTGCCCTTGGACAAAGTGTTTAATTTCCCTTGTCAATTTATCCAAGTAAGAACTTTCTTGCAGTGTGGTTGTAGGTCAAAGGGGCAATGCAAGTGGATAATCCAGAAGGGTCCTGGGCTCCTCATCAATGAGACTTTTGATATTTTATTATGATTACTTTTGAAGTAGGACTTGAGTTTGCAGGATACAGACAGTGTTAAACGAAAGTTAATATTGCTATTTTATATTTTGCCTGAAACTGAAATAAAGATGGATTTTTACAGTTACCATCAAGATGCTCAGGATAATAAGATCGTTTGTGTTCCCCCAAGCGTGAAGGTTTCATATCTGCCTTGCTTTATTAGCAAAGACAATTTTTTCCCTGGCTATTTTTGGATGTGTTCAAAACAAGGCAGTTTCATATTAACTAATAGAATTTTCTCCCTGTCTCACGTCAATAAATGAACAGGAGTTAAGTCTATCTTGGTAAATAGTTTTCACATATCCAACATGCATCTGCAAAGATTTCACAGCATTCCCTCTAGAACACAGGTAGTCATCCCGAAGATCTTGGGCAAAGTTCTGCTCACCTTAGCCTCTGTTAGAGTTGGAACTGAGTGTTAGTCCTGCCCACTGGCCCCATTTGACCCCACCAAGACTGACCGTGGGCATGTGTAATCAAGTGGGCTTGGAATTGAGGAAGTAAAGTTAAATTACAGTTCTTCTGCATATTGGCCGTGGGATTTTGAGTGAGTGACCTGACTCCCTGAGCTTCCATTGGCCGCCTGTAAAATGGGTTTAATGTATTACATATCTCACAAGATTGCCATGAAGATTAGCTATAAATCATAAAAACTCCTGGCATAACACCTGGCACGTTAGATCAACTCAACCTGACATAAACGGAAAAGAAATTGATTGGCTTAATAACTCAGAATCCAGGAAGTAGGGACGGCTTCAGGTGTGGTTTGATTTGGAGTGCAAATGATGACCCTAGGTTTCATCTCTGGGTCCTGTTTCTTCAAGGATGGCTTTACTCTGGCTCCACATGGTTGCTTCCAGGAGCTTTGGGATCTTCTCATACTATCAGACAACATAAAAGAGAGAAATTCCTACCATATGTTGCCCATTACATTCACCGTCACTATGTGTCAGGCACTTTATGCAAAGCACAGGGCACAAATAGAATGAAGATGGTTCTCCCAAAGCAGGAAGGGGTATTGATGCCTTCATAAGGGGAATGGATGTGAGGTTTTTCAAAAAAATAGCAAAATGTGTCCAATACAATGTGTACAGCAAACCTCCTGTTTGCTCTTGCAGTTTGAGTGCAGGCACATACAGCCAGGGCTGTCCGTCTTCCTGGGCAGCAGTCTCATGATTGTAGGTTAGCAGTGTCTTCTGGATGCCATTTCTTCCTCTCTTCCTCAATATAAGCAAATCTGACCACAATTCTACTTTTTCCTTGAAAAAATTCAGTCGAAACATAAACTTTTTAATAAGGTGCAAAGACACAGTTAACTGCCACTGATTGCCCCTGGAGATAAAGAACAATTAGTTTATCTGAGGAACTGAGAGATATATCACTTATTTTTTTTTTTGAGGTTTTTCCAGTCTTTTCTTTGTTTCTTTCCACTTTGAAGCCCCAAAGCCTGAGTGAAACACGTCAGACTGGCAAGGGCTCTGATTTTTTATGGAACGATCCAACTGACATGAAGCTCTAACTGTGGCAACATCTCCCACGGACCATTCTTGAAATGTTGTTGTTTAAAGAAAGGTGGCAGGTGTCCAGTACATTTCCCCGCTAATTCTGCAGCTGGCTGCTAAGTTAGCATGCTTCAGTGGCAGGCTCCGCCTCACCCCCTGACTGATTTAAATTAATATCCTGAGTTTAGCACCTGGAGGAGCGAGAACAGCTCAGGTGACATTTGGCAGAACCTTCTGAATAATTACCACACATGAATGCTTCTCTTTACCAGCGGAGAGAGTCTCTTGTGTGCTTTTGACATCATTTTAAGAGAAACTTCTAGCTATGCCAAGAATATGTGAAAATCAACGCTGCATATACAAATTCTTTCCCTTAAATGGGGTGTATAAATTTGTGGAAAAATCTTTTTTTTTGGATGTAAAGGTTTCTGAACGCCTCGGAAAAGAAATCATTTCTTTCTTGTGTTTATCACTCTAAAAATAAGTCTAATTGGTGAAATAACTTTTCATTGGAGAGGAAAATTGTTTCCACCACTAATTGGTGGATTGACAGGTAAAAGGACCATTTTTCTGATGTAAAACTTTGAATATTCTCTATTTGTCTTCTTGATTCTAAGCTCCTTAGTAATCTCTCATTTCTGAATATTTTATGGGGCATATACTCATTCTTATTAAAGAATTGAAAGCAAATTAACAAAGAAGACGTACTCTGTTCTCCCTACCATGTTGAGTGGAGAAATTTGAATACAAATGCACTGGGTCTCACATACAGGCTTGCTCAGGAGAAGTGAAATTCTTTTCTTTTGCAAGAAAACAGAAACTACAATTGTGCCATGTATATAGCCCCTCATTCTTCATTAGCATTTATCTAAAAAATAATTTTAATTATAAAAGTAACACATAGATCTTATAAATATTCCATTAGTGGAGGCATGTGTGAAATCAGAAGGGAGAGTCCCCTTTCTGCTCGGCAGAATAACCTCTTTAAGAATCATCTTTGATGGATCCTGCATTATTGCATGCCTGGGCTCCGCCAGACACGGTGTTGGGCGTGTGGGTGTAAAGACAGACAAGCAAGGCCACCATGATAAGAGGCTTAGCTGGATCCCCTCTACCTCTGAGCTTCTGTCAGTTTAGCACGTGAAGTCCCTGAGGAAAAGGTTGATTTTCTCATGACCTTTGGAAAAAAATTAGACGTTCATCAATGCATCCTTTCTTGTGGCCTTCTTTTTTTTGGTATATTTTTTATCTTATTTATTTATTTTTTCAGCTTTATTGAGATGTAATTGGCATATAACATTGTATAAGTTTAAGGTGTACAACATCATGATTTGATACGTGCATATATTGCAAAATGATGACCACAATAAGGTCTGTTAACACCTTCGTCATCTCACATAATTTCTTTTTTATGTGTCTTGTGAGAACATGTAAGATCTACTCTCTTAGCAAGTTTCAAGTATACAATACAGGGTTTTTTTGTTTTTGTTTGCTGAAGAAGACTGGCCCTGAGTTAACATCCATGCCCATCTACCTCTACTTTATATGTAGGACGCCTGCCACAGCATGGCTTGCTGAGCAGTGCCATGTCCGCACCCAGGATCTGAACCAGCTAACTCCAGGCCACCAAAGTGGAACCTGCGAACTTAACGGCTGTGCCACTGGGCTGACCCCTACAATACAGTATTTTTAAGCATAGTCACCATACTTTATATCAGATCCCTAGGACTTAGTTATCTTCTAACTGGAAGTTTGTGCCCTCTGACCGATATCTCTACATTTTCCCTGCCTCCCAGCCTCTGATAACCACCTTTCTACTCTCTGGTTCTATAAGTTTGATTCTTGAGATTCCACATGTCAGTGAGATCATACAGTATTTGTCTTCCTCTGTCTGATTTCTTTCACTTACCGTAATGCCCTTAGGTTCCATCTATGTTGTCACAAATGGCAAAATTTCTTTCTTTTTATGGCTGAATAATATTCCATCATATGTATATGCCACATTTTCTTTATGCATTCATCCATTGATGGACGCTTTGGTTGTTTCCATGTCTTGGCTACCTAAATAATGCTGCAGTGAACATAGGGGTGCAGATATCCCTTTGAGACAGTGATTTCGTTTCCTTTGGATATATACCCAGAAGTGGAACTGCTTGATCACATAGTAGTTCCATTTTTAATTTTTTGAGAAACCTCCATACCCTTTTCCATTGTGGCTGCACCAATTTACAATCTCACCAATAGTACACAAGCGTTCCCTCTTGTCCCCATCCTTGCCAACGCTTGTTATCGCTCATCTTTTTTCATAGCAGCCATTCTAACAGGTGTGAAGTGATATCTCATTGTGGTTTTGATTTCCCTGATGATTAGTGATGTTGGGCTTCTTTTCATGTACCTGCTGGCCGTTTGTATGGTGTGGCCATCTTAATGTAGGTGATGGACCACTAGTGGGTGTGACCATTTTATGCGTGATGGTACCTCAGAATTCTAGAAAGGACTGGTAAAAATTCATCATTTCTTCTTCCATCAAATATTCACTGACTGTACCCTAAGAGCTTGGTGTGGTTCCAAGCACTGTGGATATGGCAGTGTAGAAAATGTACAAGAGGTCTGTCATTATGAAACTTACTCTATAGATGAGAAAGGATTCACACAATAACAAACATTAAAAAAAGTAAAGTAGATGTTAGATTGTGTAAGGCCCACAACAAAAATCAAGTTGTTTAATATAAAGTGCCAAAGGAAGCCTGCAGTTTTAAATAGGGTGAGCGGGACTGGCTTTGCTGAGTCAGTGATGTACGATCCTACAAGAGGTGAGAAAGTGAGCCATGTAGGAATTGGGGGGAAGAGCATTCTGGCAAGAAGAAGGAGCCTAGGAAAAGATGCTGAGAGGGAAATGTACCTGGAGTGTGCCAAAAAGCCAGGAGGCTGACGTGACTGGAGCAGAATAAATGAAGGAGAAGCAATGTATGATAATGGTGGAGATACAATAGCATCAGGCCATGTGGGACTTGAAGGCCGTTGTAAAGAATTTGGCTTTTAGTCTTAGTCAGATGGGAAGCCACTGGGGTCTGCATAGAGTTGGACAACTACAAAGTTTGAAGGAACAGTTCCCAAAACTTTCCTCATTTCTAATACCAGTTGCAAGTTCAAAGGTTCCCATAACCACCTGAGTTTAATAATTTGCTAAAATGACTTATGGAGCTCCCTGAAAGCTGTTAAACTCATGGTTATAAGTTGTTACAGCAAAAGGTACAGATTAAAATCGGCCACGGGAAGAAGTGCATGGGATGGGGTCCAGAAAAGTAGAAGATGTGGAGATTCTGTTCTCCTCTCCCCATGGGGTCAGGACAGTGTTAATTTCCTCATGACAATGTGTGACAATACACAGAGGCTTGCCCACTGGGGAAGCTGTCCTGAGACACAGCATTCAGAGTTTTTATTGGAGCTCCATTACGTGCATGATTGATGGATTCATTGACTGCCCACGTGGTTGACCTCAGTCTCTAGGTTGACTGATACCATGTGCCCCAAAGCCCCCCTAAATCATGCTGTTACTATGTGGCTAGCCCAAGAACCCTATGCAAACAAAAATTACCTCCCAGGTAATTGCCATGGCAAAGGCCAGACCTCTTTTTGGCCAGGATTAAATTCTTTACTACACAGGGAGTGTTAAGCAAAGAAGTGACATGGTCTGAGTTTTTTTTTACCAGACTCCCTCTGGCTAACACCAGTTAGCTGGGTATTGTAGTTCTCACGGTGAGGACAAGATTGGCTGCAAGCATGTTGGGAACAGTGAACACGGGCTTAAGTGTTTAGACATTGACATGTTTTAAAGCTAAAGCCAAAAAGATTTACTGACTGATTGGACGCGGGTTAGGAGAGAAAGAGAGGCGTTCACGGCACGCCGTCAGCAGCTAAAACTGTAGAGAAAGGGGCAGAGGGCTGGGCCGAAGGTGATCCGGCTTCAGTTTTGAGTATGTTAACTCGAAGGCTCGGCCAGCAATTTCCCTCTCTGCTAAACTGGCTTTTCATCCTGTCCGGGGTTAGTAAAGCAAGACCTCGTGTTTGGGTTTAGAAACTGTGAAAAACACTTCAATTTCCGTCCACTGCGTATGAAGTCCTATAACAGGGAGTCTAAGTGAAGACACTTCTTTTACAGAAGGAGCTAGATCCAGGTCATGGCATAAGATGAGAAAGGAAAAAGAAAGAAACAAGCAATCTTTATTTGACTTTATTTCCATGTTAAGTGATTAGGAACAGATACGATTAATAAACTAGCACTGTTTCTTATACGAGCCATGTTCTATGACTTCGGATAATTTTTGTTTTCACAAACCTTGAAGTCCACATATATAACGATTAGCTTTTGTATCAAAAATGTGATAACAATGGCCTCAGTACACATTTAGGAGAACTCTCTTAGGAAACCTGATGACATCGCTGGTGAAAGCTTCGGAGAAAGGACAGCGTGTGGCAATGCACGGTCTGAACTGGCACCTTTGTCTTCATGCTGCTCACTCGTCTAATAAGCTTTATATCCTATAAAGTGTGGCTAACACTCGAGAACAGACACAGTGTACTTCACTGGAGCTAGAGAAACAGAACATTCAATTTTTTTGCATCATAGTGTTTATTTAATGAAAGCTGATTCTTTTCTTAAAGGGAGACTCCTATTTCTGAGTTCGCGTTTTCATTCTCAAGGAAGAGGTTTATGTTATTCTGTTTCACACAGTCATTAGCCTCAAACATAAGCTCTGCCCCAACTACACACATTCCATTCTCCTGCATCCTAGTCTTACCTCCCCATTGCTCTGGGAGGCAGCTGCCCACACTCCCTTCAAGGCAAAGATGTGGTTATGCCTCCCTCACAAAGTTTTCCCCGAGAACCCCTGTCCTCATTGGCCTTGACACTTACAGAGTTAAAACAACAAAACAAAAAATCCTAAGTAAATGCTGACTTGAGGTCAGATCCTTTGCTAAATACAAAACGCCATTTCCCACCACCCTGTGAGGTTTGGTTGATGCTATTACTCACATTTGAAATATGAGTTCACTGAAACTTGGAGAGGTCAAGGAACTTGCCCAAGGTCATGATTCCAGTATAGGAGTGAGTGGGATTGAGACTTCCCATCCACCACATCCCCCAGAGCAGGGCTCCAGGAGCTGCACCGGGTGTCCCAAAATGTGGGATGATCTTGGGCCATTTGAGGCATAACGTTAAATAAATGTGACTCTTACCATGAGAAAGTCATTTTCTTCTCAATTGCCTTTTTGATCCTTCTGATTAAATTATAGAGAAACATTTCACTTGGGCATTGGCATGTTTTGAAAGACATCTTCTAACCCTTTCTAATTTACCAGCAAGTGAGCAAACTTCCAGCTCAGATCTTTGACAAGAGGACCTAGACAGAGTTTAATAACATTATTTTGGTTTGACTGTGTTTATTTTCATGACTGCTTTCAATTTATGGCTGAGCATACTGGCTTTTGATATTGATTTGATGATGCCATTTACAATACATTTGTTTAAGGGGGAAAAAGGAGTTGATTAAAAAATATTAAATAGGCAGCACAAAGGTTTAACAAACAAAGGAAAGTTGTATGTGAGTGACTGATGTTCCCAAGAGCTGTCCTGTGCTCAGAGGCCTGAGTGGCACAGTGGTACATCACATAGTGCCTTATGTTGATTCCAGCATCTCACCCTACTGGTCGCATAAAGGACGGGGAAACCATCACGGTAGTAGCTGGCCTAGATTGCGCTGACCTTCAGCATGCCCCACTCCCAGCACACACACACGGCACTAGGAGAGTTAATTGCCACCTTCTCTGAAGCTGAGATCACAACCAGACAGTGATGCCAAAGCTTGGGACAGGGAAGACAAGTACAGGATGCGGTCTTTACCCGACCTGGACACAGTCTGGAGTGAAGCAACAGCGCCCCGAACCCAGAAGCTGCCTTGTATATGATAAGCCTCTTTCCCATTTAAGTGTGAGTCAGATTCTCCCTCATCCTCTTGTTTCAGGCCCCCCAACAAAGAATGATCTGGCCGTGTCAATACTCCTGATGTCAATTGTGTCGATGTAGAGAACACTTGTCCTATATTATAAGCTCCTTACGGACCCCTTCTCAGATTTTTCTTCAAAATGAAGCTACTTGATCCCCTGTGCTTAAGCCTCTTGATTGCTTCCTTTTGTGTTTCTGTGTGTGTTTTATTGTCATAGTGCCTTTGGCATCGCCATAGCCACAGCTGGGGGAGGGGTCATGCTCCATTTATTCCGACTGGATTTGTAGCTCGCCTCGCTCTTATAGACAAAAGAATGTCAACATTCTGTGGTTTTTTTGCTCTCAGTTTTGTGTCCCTCTCTGCAAGGTGCTTCTGATCTGTTTCTTTCAGGTTGTTGGCGTCCTAATTTTCTTTTTTACTATCTAATGCTGACCCCACCCCTCTTCCCAGCTCTTCCTTTCCTTTCTTAATTGCTCCTCTGACCAATGTGGCTCATTCCACCAATAGATTATTCCTGGACCCGTTCACATAGGAAGGTCTTGTCTAACCAAATAAATGATAAACTCCTCAAAAAAAGCCCATGTTTTTACCTTTGTTTATACCCGTCACAGCAGCTATTATGATTTGTTAGTCTAAGTACCGTGGTCTTTCAATTATAATATGTAATCGTAAATGTAAAATTCAACATTGATTTAACAACCACTTCTGCAGGGCTAGAGAGAAGAGGAGAGTACCTTAAATAGACATGTTGAGGATAAGATACATCCTGCTTTTGGCAATGTCCAAATATTCTAAACACACATGTACACACACATGAACATGCACAAAATATGTCTTGCAAGTGAGGAAATATGGAACTGACTGGCTTTCTCATCTCATAAGTGTACTTATTAATACTGTCCATCTTGAGATAATTTATTTTCATCCAAAATTCAATTCTATTAGTATACATCGGTGTGAAGTGTCGTTGGCAAAGAGAGGGAACAGAGTTTCTGAAGTTGGGCACTCGGTGCCTGTGCAAACTGTTGCATCAGGTGGTGACTAACCAATAGGGAGAAGCATCGTCACAGGACACGCATGCTCGGTTCACGCACTCCTGGCACCTAGACTTCCCTCTTCCCGCCCTATTCCCAATGTGTTGGAGTCACTTGATTTTGTCCCACCTCAAGGCATCCTATGTGCAGTTACTTCTGTTAGACTGTTCTTCCGGCTTTCTCTTCTCCCCAGGGTGGCTCAATCAATCCCCAATTTGAATAAAACTTGCTCAGGGAAACCTGAGTCAGGTACGCACTTACACCTTTTCCTAGCACTTCCTGCTCTTTCGCAAGCCATTCTGCAGTTATTCATGAAGCACCCAATATAGGCCACTGGTGGAAAAGCTAGGAATAACTCAGAAAAAAATCTCTGTCTACATGGAGCTTACCTTCCAGTGGAATAATGGAAGTGCACATTAAGTAAAGATTTACTTTGTGCATCTACATATCATATGTAATACTTTCAATATATCTGGGTGATAGTTACTATCATTCTATTCATTTTACAAATGGAAATGCAGCCTTAGGAGGTTGAATAATGTGTATCAGGTCACACAGCTGGTAAGGGGCGCTCCCAGTCAGGCAATGTGGAGCCCAAGTCTTGCCTCTTGTTTCACTCTGCCTTCATATGTATTTGTTGTGTGCGTGAATGAGTGAATTTCCCAATACTTTCTGAGCTCTTGATTTTCTTCTGGATTCTTGACCAGTTGCATAATCCATGGTTTGGAGTGACAGGCATATCATTTCGGCAAAATAATTATTGGGAGATTCAAAACTAAGTGTATCTCTATGGCCACAATGTTGTTGTATCTGAATCCTTATGTTTACAAAGGATGTAGGAAAGGTCTAACTTAAACTCATTAGTTTACCTTCTCTGGGTTTCTAGCCACTGGTTTCTGTTAGTGTAAGTCCATAAGGAAAGAGTGCTGGGGCATTTGGGACCACTTCGGACGCTGGAAAAGTGTCCAAGGCAAAAGTCAATGCGTAAGGAGAAAGAAAGGAATCGGAACCATCAAAGTCAAAATGTGTATGTGCACTTATGCTGTGGGTGACCCCATTAGAACGTCTTTGTTCTGCGTTGTGTTTTCTCCGGAGATGAGAAGCAGATGTGGCTGTATTAGGTTATGTAAGACCATTAGGCTATTTAATGTGCTTTTCTTTGTGCTTCTTCTTTCCTTTTTTCTTTTCTCCTATTTTCTCCTTACTTGCCTTGGGAAGTTTGCCCATTATATTATTTTGACGAAGGCCTGTAGTAACATTTTTAATGGGTTATAAAGCTGCTTATGAAACAGTACCAAACAAAGCCATTGGGAGAGGTGAATGAAATAAAAGAACTTGTGGGCAGAGGTCAGAAGAGACCTTATGGAGGAGCATCTGAAGGCCAATTTTTGTTTATTATCAACTTCCTCGGTCATGCCATCCTACTGAAGGATGTGTGCTTTTGAACAGCATGGACAAAAGTCCCAACAATTCAACCTGAAGGCCTAATTTCTGTTCTATTTAGAGCTCTAAAGAGTGCATTTAGTCTCTAGTGCAAACTGGTGGCCTCCTGGCCAAATCTGGTCCATAGAGATATTTTAGCCCCCTCAAATTAAAGAAATAAAATGGAGTAAGTTGCCAGCATTAAAAGTTCAGTTTCTTTCACATAAAAATGAAGATTTCTGGCTTCTCTTAAACGATCAGAAGCTATGGCCATGTTGGGCTCCCATCCTCCATATGGATCCTGACTAGGGCTGCCTGGTGGCCGCTGTTCATTAGCCACACTTCCTCTGCTCTTTGTTGTGGTGTGTCTGAGCCACTTTGTCCATTCACCTTCTTTGTGAAACCTTGGTGGGATTGAAGGTTGTGACTCCTGGTCCTTTCTGTAAGTGGTAAGTGGTGTGATTGTGAATGTGTGTGAGAGTATGTTTGAGTATGTGTGAGTACACGTGCTTTCAGATCCTCACATGGAGGCTAGGGGAGTCTGTGTACTTTGAAAAAGAATACTTAATACTATAATTGTTTTGAATTCATTTGTTTTTCATTACAATAATTATTTAGAGATTCAAATGTCATTAAAAGAAGGTTGCGGATTCATTATGTTAATCAAATGCAGACATTGGATAAAAGAGTGATTTTCAAAGAGTAGATGTTGCCAATTAGTGGGTCAGAATATAGCTTAAGCATTTCACCATCAGTATTAAAAATCAAATAGAATAGAAAATATCAACATGTTATAAATTGATGATAGATAAAAAGGCTAGATAGACATATACTGGGTCACAATCGAAACCAAATTTATTACTGGAGATTGCAGTTACAAAAACTGTAAAAGCTACTAGATTGTCAAGTTTGAGAAATGCACTTGCAGCGTGTGATATTAATCAATCCTCCTACAAGTGTTTCTGAGTACAGGTACCTTCATCCTTTCTGGAACCAAGGTTGACGCATAAGTAAGTAAATCAACAATGATCTCCACCCTCAGGGAAACAGGCCTCTTCTTCCTCTTAAAGAATTAATTGAGGTTACTTCCTCCTCTTAATGAATTATATTCCCATATTTGATGGAAAAAAGGTGTGTGAAAAACATAAGACCTTGCAGAATTAGGTGACAAGTGGTAGAGTCAAAAATTTAGTGGTGGCCTAAATAAAAAGGGGGATAGCAGCGAGGGTTGAAGTATTTTAGGAAATCTTCAGGAAGGAAATGGGACTTGAGTGAAAATGCTTTGAATTTTAGTTTTTAGTCCTTCATTGGATTAGCATGACTTAATAATTAAAATCACGTGATCAACCTCATGAGCTAGTTCTTTATATTAGCTTATTGAAAGAGCCATTCGTTTTTTTCTTTCTTCTTTTCACATAGCCCATATTAGTGAAATTTATCAAGGCAGGTTTTGACTGATGACATTCGCCAGGCCACATATGCGGAAAACTGTCATATGGCCTTGGTATTGGGCCAAGTGTGGAAAATTAGATATGGATAAATCCTCCTATTTTTACTGCTTTAATTGCATAGACTGGGGTACATGAAATAATTAACAGGGTTTGGGGTTGGAAATTTGCTTGGTTTCCATGTTGTGTTAAACATTTCTGTAGATTTGAGCAAAACTCAGGCACTAAAGCCAGTATTCAATTTTTCAGCGAGAGGTTCTAAGATGGAAGGAGTGGAATTGTGTCAGAATCATTAGGTTCTTTAAAACAAAGAAACAAAAACAACCTCTTAGTTTACTGTTGATATATGTATGTATCAAAATCAGAACTTTAAAAAATATACTTGCACATAATTTTGTCCAAGTTCTTTAAAAATATTGTCATTAAATATATTTGGTAACTATATATAATTATATATAAACTATATATATAATAAAATATACTTAGTAATTAGAACACTTTTATTTGGTTCTTGCCTAATTGTGTGTACTAATCCCCCCTTATTAATGGAATTCTGTTCTGGTTTTTTTTTTTTTCTTTCTGCTGAGGAAGATTTGCCCTGAGCTAACGTCTGTGTCCATCTCCCTCTATTTTGTATATGAGTCACCACCACATCATGGCCACTGACGAGTCATATTGGTCCACACCTGGGAACCAAACCCAGGCCAAGGGAGCTGAACGTGCCAAACTTAACCACTAGGACACAGAGCCAGCCCCCATTTCCGTTTTTTAACAGTCTACGGTAGAGATGATCTTCTCTTTAATCCTTAACATTAATTGTGAAACCTGTATAGCGTTCCTTGAGGAACTTCTGTTATGTTCCACACATTAATTCAGCAGTCATACTCATTTAAAAAAAAATTCTTAGCTGAGTTTGATCCATCACAACCTGGAGTAAAATTTGATCTGTGATTTTGGAAATGAAAGAATCCTTAAAGCCATTATCTGTAAGGAAAATTAGAGCAGAATGTGAGAGTCACAGAATCCTCCTTTCACCTCTGAGCTGAATGGCGTCGCTTCTGATTCACAGACTATAATGAGAACGCAGTTGCACAGGTAACCTCTTTGAGAGTGGTAAGGCCAAGTACAGGGATTATACTAAAAATCGAGAAATAGCTTTTTTATTAATCTTCCACTTCGTTTCTTGACAAAAACATTCAACACTGTGTTATCCTAAACTGATTGGTTCCCTGCCCATATTAATAACAGTTAATTGGAAGTTTTGATTCCAGTTAAGTTTGTTTACTACATGTGAACAAGAATCCTAACCTCATACAAAATAAACGGGCCTAGTCTCATGGACTATTGTAGGCTCTCGGTGCCTTGAGTGTCTAGGAGCTGGGTTTTCAGCAGCCTTTTGTTTTTGTTTTCACAGGATGTGTGAGACTGGTGAAGGGCTGTTTATTTTTCAAACTCGAGATGGGGAGGCCATCTACCGGAAAGTGCACTCTGCTGCCTTGGCCATAGCTGAGCAGCATGAGCGCTTGCTACAGAGCGTGAAAAATTCAATGGTACGTGTGGCATTTCTTCCTATGACCCAGTGTATACAACTATAGAATGCAACCTTGGAATCTTTCTGCTGAAAAACATGGCGAGCATTATTTGAGCAGTTGGTTTACTCCTGTAGTCAGCGATGGTTTCCTTGGATTAAACGCCATCCTCGGAAAGCCCAAAGCAGCCAGTTAGTAACACAGTAACCATACTTTCCTGTTTATCTCCTTTGTGCCTCAATCATTATAAATGTGTGTTTGTCTTAATCAGTTTGGGCTCCTGCAACAAATATAGACTGGATGGTTTATAAACAACAGAAATTTATTTACTTCTCACTAGGAAGCTGGAAAGTCCAAGATCAAGGTGCCAGCAGATTCATTGTCTGGTGGGACCCACTTCTGGATTCGTAGATGGCTGTCTTTTCTCTGTGTCTCACAAGACGGAAGGGGCGAGAGGGCTCTCTGGGGTCTCTTTTATAAGGGTGCTAATCCCATTCATGAGGGCTCTGTCCTCATGACCTAATCGCCTCCCAAAGGCCCCACCTCCTATACTGTCACCCTGGGGGTTAAGATGTCAACATAGGAATTTAGGGGGGGAGCGTAATCATTCAGTCCATTATAGTGAGTATGTACATTAAAATCAATTTGGATGTGTATGGACATCTGTAGACACAGCTATGTGGATTATTTACCTGTAGAAGTATGTTTATAGCTGTATCAGAAGTTATCATTTCAAATGTCAACAGCGACCAGAAAGAAAATGTGAGAGAGAGGGCTGAAGGGAAACTGGAGTGAAGTGTGAGAAGCCCAAGACTTGACAGCTCTTGACATGAGATTATGGGCTCCATGTAGGAGATTTCTTGATTTTTTTCCAGAGAAGCAAAGGATTTGAGTCCGTATATAATATCTTCTAGTTTATAACTATTGGAAGTTAATTTCATTTAAAACCAACAACAAAACAGTAATGCTGTGGGCCAGATAAGATCTGTCTATAGACCCCATCCTGCCCGCAGCCACACATTTGCCATCTCTGGTTGATAAACCTTCATAGTCATCAATGTATAAAGACACCACAAACAAATACACATGAGCATATGTAAACACTCTCTCTGACCACCTACTCTGTTCACTGCATTGTGCTAGGGACTGTGACCTGTACAGAGAACTAGGATTCATGTGTTTCTCCTTTAAGAAGAATACATTCATGAACTCTTGAATGGACAACAGTTAAATAATGCAAGTCATGCATTGTGGCTGCAAACAACATGCAAAGAGCTTCACATCTGGAATGAAATCTGTAAAACCAAGAGGAGCTGGGTTAGCATGAGAAGAGTAGGGTAGTTTGAAACTGCCTGATTTAAACACGTAGGATGGTTGGATTTAAAGAGGGGGAAAAGCATGCCAGTAGTATGATCTATACCAAAGCAGCCCAGATTATTCCCAAATGACTTATGCATGCAGTGCCCTGGAATTTTAGAGCAGGGATCAGCAAAACTTTCTGTAAAGGGCCAGGTAGTAAATACTTTAGGCTTTGTAGCCTGCGATGGTCTCTGTTGCAACAACTTAGCTCTGCTGTTGTGATGCAAAAGCAGCCACAGGTAAAACGTAATCAAATGGGTACGGCTGTGGTCCAAAAAAGACCCGTATTAATGGACACTGAAATTCAGATTTCATGTAATTTTCACATATCATGAAATAGTCTTCTTTGCTTTTTCCCCCAACTATTTAAAAATGTTCTTTTTGAACTAATGCAGCATGGTTTCCGTAACTCCATATGCTTACCAATTCTGGATATTGCAATAGAGATAGATAAATGGGTGAATGGATAGACGAGAGGATGGGTGAAAGATAGATAGATAGATAGATAGATAGATAGCTGTAAAGTAGAATTCAAGTCACTTCAATCCTACAAGGCAACATGTCGTTGCATTAAAGTTGTGTAGCTATCCCATTAGATGCCTTTAAACATCTGAAGAAGTTCTTCCAAGATTACCTTATTGGTAAAACCATCAATTAGCATAAGTTGTTTTGCACTTGAAAGGCGGGTTCTGCACACACACGTTTTTCCATTTACAACCCTCTCATTACTTTCGCTAAAATTAATCAGGAATATGATTAATTCGTTGAGATCATCCCTTTGCAAATTTAACTGGAAAATAATTTTTGCTCTTAATTTGCTGTATGCTTAATGAGTTCTACAAAATGAATGTGATTTT
The DNA here is from genome assembly GCF_041296235.1 of Equus asinus. Taxonomy (NCBI): domain Eukaryota; kingdom Metazoa; phylum Chordata; class Mammalia; order Perissodactyla; family Equidae; genus Equus; species Equus asinus. The sequence goes on from NC_091804.1 coordinate 42,981,407, forward strand.
AAAGCCACAACATCCTGTTTTAGGTGGAAATGAGTAAGCTTCAAAATGGGATCTGGCTTTCAAAGAGGTTAAACTGGGGATGGTGAAATGCTGAAACTCAGTGCACTTGGATCAATCCCTGATTAGGGGAGGAAAGAGATACCAGGTTAAAATGAAACAAATGAAACTGGCCTACCCTCCCTGGCTTACAGTTTTGAGTTTTCTGGTGATTGGATCCACACAGATCTGGCTATATTCTCATCTAGGCATTGCCTTTATGTCACTGCTGGCTTGGTTCTCTTGAGGGAGCCAGCGTCACAAATGGAGAAAGATGGCGAAAATAACCTCTGGGTTAGCCTCATTATTAGGAGGCCCTAACCCACTGTAAGCTGCCGCTGTTGTGAAACTTCCAAGACCACAAATACAGACAGAATGCCTCACTGTGGGACCCACGCCACTGTGAAGTTGTAATCTTGAGTGAATTTGTTTGGATCAGACTTGTGACCCTGAGTCCCAGAGGTCAAAAAGAGGAGATTTGTTGATCAGGGAATAAAATGATAATAATAATAATAATAATTGTGGTAGGCTGAATAATGGCTTCCCAAAGATGTCCACATCCTAGTCTCTGGAGTCTGTGAATGTTACCTTACATGGCAGAAAGGTTTCTGCAAGAGGTGATCAAGTGAAGGCTCTTGAGGTGGGAGAGCATCCTGGATGATCCAGGTGGGCCCACTGTAATCACCGGGGTCCTCATAAGAAGCAAACAGGAGGCGTCCTCAGACAGAAGGTGATGTATGATGGAAGGAAAGAGCAGAGAGAGAGAGAGAGAGATTTGAAGATTCTAGGCTGATGCCTTTGAAGGTGGAAGAAGGCGACGTGACCATAGAATGTAGGTGGCCTCTAGAAGTTGGAAAATACAAGTAAACGCCTTTTCCCTTGGAACCTCCAAAAGGAACCAGCCCTGCTGACAACTTGACTTTAGCCCACTGGAACTGATTTTGGACTTCTGGCCTCCAGAGTTTTAAGAGAATAAATTTGTGTTATTTTTAGCCACTAAATTGTGGTAATTTATTACAAGAGCTGTAGGAAACTATACAATAATAATAAAAATGTATCATATCTCTACTCTGTAACAGGCAACATTTTAAAGAATTTCTTTATACTTTCTAATCCTCACAATGACCCTTGGATTGAAGGCCCAAGGCCACCAGCTTGGCAGTAGTGGGGCTCAAATTTGGAGGAGGCGTGCTGAGATAACCCCACTTTATGCCTTATCTCTGAATCAACCCCTAAACATGTTTTCTTTGCCATGCATGAGATTAGCTCACTGCCATTCTAAAAACTCCAAATTAGTGGCCAACATTTAAAAATTAAGAGGTTTCACATAAAACTCAGACTTCTGTATTATCTTGAAAAGTGAAAAGATCTGGCAACACTCTTCTCGCATCCCCACATGGCAACAGTCAGATGTGTCCAGTAGTGTCTGCCCTCTTTAGATAGAATGGGGATCCTCACATCTCCACAGTCTCTGCCTCTCTCTGTTGTTACTCTCAGCCAGTGGTCCTTCTCTGGGCAGTGGCTACCCATGCTGTGGCCAATTCATGTGTTGCCTACATTACTACATGTTTTAACTTTTTGTTGCTGTATAGCAAAGTACACAAACTGTACACTATAAAACAGTACACTGATTATCTCAAAGTTACTGCGGGTCAAGAGTTTTGACATGGCTTACCTGGGCCTCCAGCTTCAGTTTCTCAAGAGGTTAAGATGCTCCAGTCTCATCCCAAGGTTAGACAGGGGAAGGATCCACTCACAAACTCACGTGGTTATTGATGGAATTTAGTTCCTTGTGGCTGTAGGATTGAGGGCCTCAGTTTTTGTTGACTGTTGGATGGAGGCCATCCTTAGCTCCCAGAGGCCACCTTCAGTCCCTCGCTGCATGGGCCTTCCCAACAAAGCCGCTTACTTCATAGAATCCAGCAAGAGAGTCTCCTTGCAGGGTGGAAGCCACAGTCCCACGTATCATAGTCATGCAAGTGACATCCCATCTCCCTGTCATACTCTGTTGATTCAAAGCAAGTCACAAATGCTTCCCACAGTCGGGGAAGGGGACAGACACACAGGGCATGAACGCTGGAGGAGGAATCCTGGGAGCCACCTTAGGGTCTGTCCCCACACTGTGCAAACTTCTGGAATAATATTTATTTGGTGCTTTGATTTTGACTTTTAAATATTTTTCCTACTTTGTGGTGTTTTGCTAATGATACCATTTGGTTATTGAACATCTGCTATATGCCAGGCTCTTTAGTAATAGCAGCCACTACCATTTATGAAAACTTCTACAATATACCTGACATTTTACTTGCTTTTTCTCTAATCACCACAGTAACTCTGTGAGGTAAATTCATTCATTCATTCATTCTCATTACTTTGTTCGTTCGAAAATGTTTATTGAGGACCGAATATGCTCTGATAATGTGCTCTAGGATATAGTGGTGATCAGACAGGTGAGGCCCATGCTCCCATGGGGCTTACAATTCAAGACAGTATTACTGATGACCCTTGGCCTGGAAGGAATCACTCTCTCTTTCATATAGATGAGAAAACTGACGCTCAGAGTGGTCAAGTCACTTGCCTGCAGCCATAGAGCTCATTGCCACTGGAGCCAAGAATGTAGGATTGTTCTATCTGGTTCCTAAATCTCTGCATCTGGCTACAATACCTTTCTCCCTTGAAGAGTTTTAAGGCTTTTTGTGTCCCTCCTATGTCTCTACTAAGAATAGTCATAGTGTTTTCAGATTACCTTGAATATCAGAGTACTTTTCAGAAATATCTATCAACTTAGAGTATATCTAAAAAAATCACTGTTAAAGAAATCCCGCCTTTTTGGGTAGTTTGGGCACCTGGTCGCAATCTCGTATTTCATAATTCCTCTCTCACCTCCTTGCTTTTTACATTCAGTGTGTTATTCATCTTCACTCTAAAGGATGCTAGAACAGGGAGTGGGGTTGGGCCTGGAGTCCCGGGGAGGGACTCACTGTTGAACGAGATGGGGCGGCAAGCTTGTTTGCCATCAGCTGCCAGCTGCAGCCGGAGAAGCTGCAGGGAGACTGTGGGGACAGCTCGGGGCTCCCTTGAGCAGCTAGCTATTTTTGCCACCTTGGAGATCAGTGTCTATGACAAAGTCTAATTTTGGAGCAAGGAGTGGCGGTGTGTGGGATGTTCCTCATTCCACGTCCGGGCCTGTCACTTTTAGAATTTCCTTCAAGGCAAGCGCGATGAGGTGGAGAATGACTGCAATGAAGAAGGCTCTCTCGGGGGCCGCAGGGTGACATTTAGGCTCCTGGGTGACTTCTCCCTCATACCCTGGAGCTCTGACTGCACACAGGTTTGAGAGTGAAATCTGAACGACACTTTTTCACTCTTTCCACTTCATCTCCTCTTTTTTTTTGTTCGTTTAATTGATAGACTTACTTTCGAACTTAGTTTTGCAAATAAAATTTGCTAGTGAATTTGTAGAATTCAAGTGCAATTCGTCCACCATTCTGGAAGCCAAAATCATTTATCTTCAACCTAATTTAGAAAGCAATATGCTACGCAATTTTTTTTTTAAATATAGAGAAAAATCAAAGAAATCATAGAATCGATTTCATTACTATTCAGATGCTGAAAGAGACCGTTGCCTGCTGGCGTTTTCTATGTATAAATACTCTTTTCACAACTCAACATCCTCCACTGTCTCACACCAAAACATGTTTTTACCTCTTCTGCTTATGGGTTGATTGGGTTAACCTATAGATTTTTTTTTTTAATTGGTGTACTGATAAAGCAATTATTGGCTTTGTCCCCTTCTGAATTAAACCCTTTTTATATCCTGGTCTATTAATTATCATTCAAACTTCTTTTATCAAACACCTATCTATTGCTTGCAAAGCAATATGGCAGGTCTTATGGAGAACATAAAATAAAACATAAAAAAAATCCTTTGCATTTTTAAAGGAGCTTCAAATTTAGATATGGAGTTATGATTTATACCCTTCACATACGCAGCAATATAGTTCTGTGAGTCCAATTGATTGTGGTCTCATTAGAGGGCAATTTGTCCGTATTTATCAAAATTAAATTCACGCATCTCTTTTCTGAGCAATAGTCTTTCTAGGAATTTACCCCGAAGATAGACTAGCAGAAGCAAAGATGGTGAGGACACAAGTGTCCCTGGGGGGAGTGGTTCTTTATTCTTACACTAGATGTCTAACCAACATTTGCTGAGCCCTCCTCTCCACGAGGTGCTGGGGAAATGACTCCGGAGAAGAGGTTCCCATTCTTGGGGAGCTTATTTGTAATAACAGAAATAACTGGAGACGGCTTCAGTGTCCACCCAAAGGGGATAATTAGATGAATGATGGCAAGTGATGTCACAGGAAGTATACAAGGCAGCTCAAGAGCATGAAGAGAGTCACCCTCAGTAATATCAAAGGTGTGTGGAGTAAATGAGGAAGAGGCAGCACGACAGGCCCACACGCACTTTGTAAGCACAGAAAGTGAACTTCCGGTGGGATACACACCTACCTGGGAATGTTGATTACCCTTGGGGAGCAGGACTGTGGTTTGAGGGTCTGGAAGGGACTGTATGTCTTTCTCTTCCATTTAATTTCTTTTAACCATGGCTACATAATTATATTTGTAGGAACAGAAACAATAGTTGAACTTCTGGCATATGGCAAACAACTGTTGCCACTGGTGGGGGAGACAGAGGATTCCCTCACTATGAATGCATAAAAATGTGTGATAAGAGATACTGATTTAAAAAAATATGTGTTGTGGAGCTTAAAAGCTTGATAGGGAAATTTCCAGGCGCTAGAAATGGGGTTTCCAGTAAGTGGCAAGGGCATCTTTCTGGAGAAGGTTATGCCTGAGCTGAGTTTTAGGATGATCAACAGTTGCTACGTGTTACTGATGGTGATGATAATGTATCTGACATTTATTAAGAACTTGCTATGTGCCAGGCACTCCTCCAGGCACCAGACATGTATTAACATTTAATCTTCAACATGACTCTATTGACTTGGGAACTAATATCCATTTTTATGGCTAGGGAGTTCAAAGTGTGGACACACAGCTAGAAATGATGGAGCCAAGATTTAAATCCAGGTGTTGCTGGCTCCTTGGTCCACACTTTAGAAACCGTGCTATCCTTACTCAGCTAAAATTAAATTAACTGAGTTAAGCCACAAAGCACTTCTCATGAATTCATTAGAAACTAAAAGAGGCTGAGTGGGATTAACCTACATCTAGGAATAGACATTTTAAGACAGACTAAACTGTTTGTTCAGACACGATAGATACTTCTGCAACTTAGCCTTCTCCCATAAATTTGCTGTGACTTTTGTTTCTGTATATTAGGGGGGAAAAGTCATTTTCTGAGCATGTTCTTTTCAGTCGCTTATAACAACATCATAACTTGCACCGTGCAATGGTGTGTTTTCATAGTTCTTTCAGCTGATTCATAAATGCTGCTGTAAGCTCCTGTAGCCTTGCCATGGTCATCGTTTAGCTGGTGGCTGTGCCTCTACCGGAAAAGGAGACAAACTGAATGTTGCTAACAGGTTGTAGCTTTGTTTATAAGCTATAAAACTGGTATTAATACTTGAGATGGTGGCTCCGTAAGTAGGCTGTAAGTTGAAAGCCTGATGGTGGCAAGACAGCAGGTCGTGACATAAACTGAAGATGTTCCCATGAGGGCAGAGGGTGCATCTGGTTGACCATATGGGCCATGGGGAGTAATGTAGTTTTCCCAGTGTCAATCATGGCAGAGAGGATAAAGATAGGAATGGTGATGAGGAGTGGGAGATGAATGGAGTCAGTTCAATACAATTTCTAATCTATTTTGAGAAGTTAGGAAATAAGTGCTTTATCCATCTCCACCAAAGGTTGACATACATTTTCTGCAAGGGCCAGATGGTAAATACTTTAGGTTTTGGTTCCTGCTGCTGTTTCTCTTCCTCCTCCTCCTCCACAACCTCCTCCTCTTTCCCCTCCTCTTCTTTTTTACTTTAAAAATGTAAAAACCATTCTTAGCTCTGGACCGTACAAACACAGGCCAGCAGGATTTGGCCTGCAGGTTGTGGTTCACTGTCCCCGCTCCACACCCTGGTTTGTAGGCATTAGATACAAATGCAATTATTTTACCCGTCCCTGCCCGCCAAGCCACGTGGATTCACTTTTTCTCCTAGGAGTTTGCTGAAGGCAAAGCAATAATCTCAAATACCTTTCAGTAAAATCAGAGGCCACTTATGATCTTAACCAGAATCACTCATTTTAAGAGAGACCATAGGCATCATTCAGTAGGGGTTCCAGCTTTTGGCTACCCCAGCAGACACATGCTCTGCCTTTTGTGGCTTTTTTTTCCCCATAATATTAAAGTGTTGGACGTGACCAGAATCTGATAACCCGAATGCAGCATGGAGAGGGCATTCAGAGGTGGCGCCAGGATGGATGGTTGTCACCAACTATGAAGCTTTTAGCATTTGGGGAGATACAGTGAGTTGTTTCTGCAGAACTGGAAATTAACCACTTAGTAGGTTCCCACCCAAATACTCATTGACCTGTCCCAGTATGAAAAATGCAAATCCTCCTCCATTATGCAACTAGCAAGGGGGAGGGGTAAAGTTATCCATTGGTTCAGCTTCAGGCAGTAAGAAATCTTAGGCCGATGTGTCAAGTGGCCAGACCAGGGAGAGGGAGTTAAGATCACCAAAGATTTAGAGGGCAGGTGTTGTGGGCTCGCACATGCACTCCACTTTTTGTTTGGTCTACGAGGTATTGGCACAGATGATATTTTTAAAAAATTAAATTAGTTCCCCATGTTTAAAATGGGAGGTTTCACACAAAATATGTAGTTCTATCTTTTGACAAAATGAGAATATCTGGTAACACCGTGCCTACCTGGGTTATAATGGAATAGCGACTACCATTTTGATATGGCGAATGGTCTTCAGTTTTTCATAATTCTTGTCATTTCTTGTTGTATTGACAACCAGGAGGTTTTACTCATTTATGCTACCTGCACAACCCGTGTTGGCATTCGGTTTGCAATCCCTAGTTTAGGGGAACAACGCATACCTCTTGTGCTTTATATTTTTGCCAAGATATTTATTTCCCTGACATGGCTTTCCATTGAAGATTATGGCCATTTCCCTGGTAGCAAAAGGTGGCAGTTACTGGGGAAAATGTCGGGGTAGATGTCCATCTGGGAGTTTATGATAGAAAATGCAAAACGTGTGTAACCATGAGTATACATGGGGCCACGGCCGGCTGTACAGTCAACATGTTACAGACAAGTAAACCAGGCTTTCGTAGTTTTCATTCAATAAGGCAAAAATTGCATGGTGAGCTTTTAAAGGCTCTGTTATGTATCATCAGAAGGGTGACCGTAGGAACTTTTTTCCCAGCTGGGACGTTTTTGAGAGTGAAAGTTTAACCCTGTTTAGAGCAAGACTGGCTATGTCATTTGCAGGCCCGGTTCAAAATGAAAATGCAGGGTCTCCTGTTCAAAAATTAAGATTTTCAAGACGGTGATAGCACAGCATCAGACCAAGTGTGAGGTCCCTCTGAGCATGGGGCCCTGTGTGACTGGCCCTGATTAAGAGTTATGTGTAGATAACAGATGTAAACCAGGCATGCTGGATTGTAGAGTCACCCTAAACCAGTGGTTCTCAATGGGTAGTGGTTTTCCTACTGGGAGACATTTGACAGTATCTGGAGTGATTTTTGGTTGTCAACACTGGGTTTGGGGGAAGGGGGTGAATGTGCTACTGGCATCTGGTGGGTAGACGGGTGCTGCAAAGCCTCCTACAATGCACGGGACAGAAAGAGTGAACTGGCCCAGAAGGTCAATAGCAGGAGGTGGAGAACTCCTGGCATGAAGGTAGGGCAGGCCCTGCTGGAAGGCTGGGCCAGAATGTGATGGGCTAGGCTGTCTGGGGTTGCATGTCGCTTCTGAGCTACACGGCCCAGCCTCCTTTTCCCTTGTTTATTTCATATGTCATGCGTGGGTGATAATAGGGTGTATGACTCACGATGTTGTGTGGTCCACATGAGCAAGGACACGTTAGGCACTGAGGAGGGACATAGTAAGATTCAACAAATGTGGGCTCTTGTAGTGAATCCTTTTTACTCGCACAAACTGGTGTGAGCTGGGCTGGGAGAAAGATACTCACCTTGAAGCAATGGGGATATGAGGGATATAAATGGGCGCACCAGGCCTCTGGGGGATGGGGCTGAGCACTGTTGTTTGGTGTTTTTTAAGACACTGATGGTGTTCATGTGAGCATGACAGTGTCAGATTATGAGGTAAGGCCCCTGTCTTCTCTGTGGGCTCTGGCAGGGCCTAGCACTCAGCAGGACTCCATAAATATGCACAGTTATACCCGCTCTGCAAAGCGAAGCACAGGAAAACGAAGTACGGCGTATCTGCGTGGCCTAGACGATCTGCCCACCAACCCGCCACTCCAGAGTGAACCTAAGACAGGAGACACAAATCGTGCCTTCGCTCACTGGACTCCGTTCCAGCATACGTGTGCCATCTTGTCACTAAAGCACCTGTTTCTATTGAGTTTGAGCCATTGAGTTTAAAGGTTCAACGTGACCTTATGGGATTTTTGCCTTATGCATTAGCTTCAAAAGCTGACCTCTGAGTAAGTGGCCATTCCACTGGAGGCTCTAAGCCACCAGAGGGCAGGGACTAGGCCCCATGTGTCTATAATAAGCTCATGGCCTGGCACAGGGCTTAATAAAGGTTTGTCAAATGAACAAAATAAGGATTGAATAGATAGTTTTATGAGTGCAGAGAAAAAGAAAAATGAAGCCAGAATACCCAATCCATTCCCTCCCAAGGCCAAAACAAGGTGCAGGTTCCAATCGAGTCCGCTTTAAGAGGCCTTGGCAAACAGTCTTTGAGGATATCCATTTCCATGTACAGGCGGGGAGAGGATTTCCTTAGCAAGGAGGCATAAAAAGTTATCAGAAGCAAAGGGAGCAGTGATTTTGTTTTATGCATGTGGCTGAGAATTCAGATGGCTCTGAATAAATTGATGCAAATCACTTTCATTCCCCGTGAAAATAACCGTTTGAGTGCATCTGGTGCTCAGCATAATGCTGCACTTGGAAATTTGGCCCCAAATGGTTGATTTCACTAACAGTCTGCTCTATCAAAGCCGCAAGTGACAAAGGAGGCATTGTTTTAGCCAGAGTTCTGCTCACCAAGTCGTGTCTCCACTGCATTTTTTCCTTAATAGGAAAGCAATCTTTCTCTCCTACTCGCTTTTTCTTTACTTCTCTCTCCTTTTTTTTTCTCGTAACGTTCAAGAAGTAAGCCCCTGCTCTATTTCCTTGACAGTTCAATAATATTCTGTGATCTCTTGTAACATTTTGATGATAGGAGTACCCATCATTTTTTTCTCCATGTGTCAGAATAAGGGAGAGGAATTGGAGAAAGGAAAGATAGCTCGTTGGGTGTTTCATGCCAAACATCTGTCAGAGCTGGAATCAGGGCCAGGCAGCCCGTGAGAGCAGGTTTCATTAGGCCGCCAGGGGAGACCACGTTTGGCAGATAGTTAATTTCCACTTGAGAGAAGGCCCCTGGGACAGTGGGGTTCCAAGGGTCTGGTGGAATCACTGGTAGATTCTGTTCCTCAAGATGGCGGGGGTGGCATTCCCATATCCTTGCAGCCTAGATTTTCGACCGGTTGCCGTTTCTCTAAGCTTTGGAAATAAAATTCAGCTTCATTTTATCACTATGAACAGGATATGAACCTATTCTTAAAGGTCTTCATAACATCCTCAACACTTCCTGTGAAAAATACACAGAATTTTGATGTGAACTTTAGCTCTGGAGTAGGAGGCCGGGTCTTAAATCCTGGCTGGGCATCCTTACCAGCTCAGTGTCCTTGGGTAAGTCACTTCGCCACTCTGAGCATTTGTTTCCCCCTCTCTAAAGGGAGGATTATATTACTACACACCTTGCTGGGTGGGGTAAGGCAAGTGATTTCTTGACATAGTGCCTGTCACCTACTCAATACAAATCAATCTGAGCCATTATTATTATTGACTTATAGTAGAAGAGGATGAAATGACAAGAGGATGGAAGATTATGGGGGTTTCTCATTCACTTAATGATTCATTCGTTCAGTCAAGTCAATCAATTTGTCCATCAGTGTTTCAGTGTCATTCACCCACTTTTTCTTAAGTGCCTACCTTGTGCCAGGAATCCTGCCAGGCACTAGGTCTATGAGCACATACAAGGAATCTCCTCCGCCTGCAGGAAGGAAAGCTCTGCTTAGAAGAGGATCTGCTGTCTTTTGTAGAGGAAGGAGCGCCATTGTGGAGGCAGATGGTGACGCGAGCCGAGCTGAGATTTAAAGCCATTCTTTATAAAGTCCTGGGGAGCCGAGGAACTGTGTTTTATTCATTTTTAAGTTTCCAGCCCCTGGCATAGTGCATGACTTATAGATGACGCCCAGAGTATATAAATGGATGCAGTGAATGAGTGAATGAACCAAAGAATGCAGAGGGCAGAATTCATTGGAAGGGGGAAGGGAAAAGGCAGGGCCATCAGGCAGGGAACGTGTAAGCAGAAAACCAAGTTAGGAGGCGCGGTGAAAGTGAGGGATAATTAGAGTTGGAACGAGCGGCTCCAGCTGGCTCTGTGCTGAGCGTCTTTGTGCTTTATTTCGTTTAATTTTCACAACTATCCTTGGAGATAAGGATTGGTTTTTGAATCCTATTTAATTTATTTTTACATAGACCCATGTATGTAACATTTAACTAACCACAAAAATATGATCATATAGATGGTTATTGGTATGTATTTTTTTTCTCTTCGCTATTTGTATGCATCTCCTTCCCTCCTTTCCCTTCATTAGCGACTCCTAAATCTTGTTAAGAAGTTCGCACTTATCTTTCCCTGTTTTCCTCTTTACCCTTTGAATCCTATACAGAAGTCTATGTATACATATGCACATAGATAGACACACGCACATAGGTGTATACACATGATCAGTATTTGGGGGTCATCGTTGGTTTTACAAAATTGTAATCACATTGCACATTTTAAAAACTACCCCCCGGTTTTCTCATTCAACAGTAAATATAAATGCCTAATGGACATAGTTAAAAGTTACATGGGATAGGTCTGAATCAGGGGTTGGCAAACAACACCCCACAAGCAAAACCCAGCCTGCACCTGTTTTTGTAAGTAAGCTTTTATTGGAACACGGCGTCGCCTGCATTGAAAAAAAAAGAGTTAATTAGTTGGTGCTAGAGACTGTATGGTCTGCAAAGCCATTTGCCGTCTGGCCTTCGACAGAAAAGTTAGCTGACCTTGGTCTTATTCATGCTTTTTAATGGCTGCATAATATTTCAGGGTTTTGAAGTAACATTAATGTATTAAGCCATCTATGGAAATATCAGATGTTTTTTGGCCATTAATAAAAAATACTACACTAAACATCCTTGTCCACATGCTCTTCTATACTCTTAACTTTATTTTACTGAGTTTCTGAACTTAACTTTATTTAACTGAATTTTCCAAACTCATGAGTAGGATTCTGAATTAAAGTTTGTAAGTATTTTTAAATTTAAATAGGTAGTGTTGTATTGCCTTCCAACATCCTGGAGTCCTGTGCCTTTCAGTGACAGTTTCATTAGGTCCATTTCATAGATGGGGAAACTAAGGCTGAGTGGTTCACAACTACTAAGTGAAGAATCGGGACAGAAGCACAAAGCCCGGACTTGTGCTCATTTGGGAGACTCGGGGGAGGTGGAACCGAGGCATCTGGGGCCTGACTGTGTGTGTGTTTGTGGTCTGGGCGGGGCTGATAGGGTGAGGAGGCGGAAGGGGGAGACAGTGGTTCTCTGCCTTCAGGAGCATCAGAGTCCCCTAAAAGGCATACTAAGCCACAGGTTGCTGGCCCCGCCTCCAGTGTTTCAGCTGGTCTGGGTGAGGCACTGGAATTCGTATTTCTGATAAGTTCTCAGGTGATGCTGATGTGGCTGGTCCAGGCAGCACACTTTGAGAACCACTGCTCTAAAGTGACTCTGAGAGTCTGGCTCCTTGGTCCTTAGAAGAAATGGAATGGGAGCTAGAGAGAGCACAGCATGGGACACATGCTTTGATGCTGTTTATACATACAAAAATTCACAGTAAAACTTGAAGCAATCGTTCAGAGATTATACCATTGTACTGAGAACAGAAGTGTCCATTCAGGCGTCATTCCCTAATTGTCTAATTATACTGGACATCAACCGGTCTTTCCATGTGTATCCGCAGTACATGTTCACCAGGTTTTGTGTGTTTAGGAAAGCAAGAACAAGTTGTTAAGCTCTCTCATTGCAGAAAGCCAGATCCTTTAAGAGGTCATTCCTGCTCTTAACACAAAGGAGATCGCACCTGTCCAGCAGGTGGAGGAAGAGCGGGCGCAAGAGCCGCTGTGCAGACCTCTGGACACCTTGAGAATGACTTACCTCTTTTTGTCAACAGCGTGGTTGCCCCACAGCGATTACAAAAGTTGTTCGACAGCATGTGCACCTCTGTTCCAGAGGAATTGGTTTCTACCACTTAGCAGAGCAATTAGGATTTTAAGCAGCGTGTATTGATTAAGCGAGCCTGCTTCATCAAGAGGAAGGAACCCCAAAGAATGCAGCAAATGTAGTTATCTCAGTAAATTACACCCAGGACCGAACCAAATAAGATATATTTGCTAGAACTTTACCAGGGTGTTTGAGAAACCTCAGAAATGTAGATTTGCCAGACTTGGTGAATAGATTGCATGCTCCACAAACACGTACTTGATTTTTATGTCTTTTTTTTTTTTAAAGTATTGTCTAAGACTACTATTCTCTTTCAAGGGAGACATTTGGTCTGAATTTTGTAGGAATAAACCTAACATTTTAAGATTCAGTTCAAAACGTTTACTATTCATGAGATATTTCGAGTACTTGTCTCTGGTTAGGGATTTGAAATTATGTTTGAGCTTCTTTGAGAATGCTTTTCTAGTCTCCTTTTAACTTCCCTCGGTTTTCATTTTCTTGTAAGTGTCATTTGGAGAAGACTGAAGGGGTTAGGGCTGGGGTGAGGGGTGGACCTAGGAAACTACTGTGTTTGAAGTGGGAGGATGTTTCTTCTCCGCGAGCCTGTTCTTGGGGGAGTGGCATACTCACACGTATTCCTCAGCACCTTCTTCATAGTTCCAGAGTTCTGAAACCAGTGCATGGGATGGTATGCAATTGAGGGAAGAGGCTGTGATTCATTTTGAGATGCATTAATATCAAAAGAAGACTTTTGGATTAAAAGAGTTGATTTGCACATGATATAAAATGCAAATTGTGCATAAGGATGTACAATGTGAAATAAGTCTCTCCCAGGCTTTATCGTCTTGGGCCATCAATTTACTTTCTCAGAAGCAAACACTTCACCAGATTTTTTGTATCCTTCCAGAATATATATCACTTAATAGATATAAAACTTATCTATTTATTAATAAGTTTATTCGTTCCACAAATATGAGTATTTACTTTGTGGCAGGCCCTGTTCTAGGAACCATGAGTACATCAGAGAACCAGAAATAGTTCTTGTCTTCAAGGAGCTTACTGCATTGTTATGGGGGGTGAGGCAGACAATCAACAATAGAAAATAGACGTATAACTCTCTATCCAGAGTTGGTGAATGCTGTGAAGACTGCAGTGTAAGAGGAAAGAGTAATGGAGGTTGGTTGCTCTGATAAGGTGACACTCTGGCAGAGAGCTGAGGGAAGTGAGGAGTGAGCCTTGAAAATTTTTAAGGGCTGATTGTTCCAGGCAGAGAGGACCTTAAGTGCAAAGGCCCTGAGGCAGCTCTGTGCTTTGTATGTTCAAGTACAAGGAGGCCGTGATTTTGAAGCAGATGAAAGGAGGAGAAGAGAGGTAGGAGGTGAGGTCTACAAGTAACTAGGAGCCAGGTCCTATATGACCTTGTAGCCGTGGGAAAGACTTTGCATTTTTCTTGGAGTGAGTTGGGAAGTCACTAGAAGGTTTTGAGAAAAGGGGAGATATGCTGACTTCGCTTTTGAAAGGGACACCCTGGCAGCTGTTTGGAAAAGACTAGGGGTGGGTGGGGCAAGAGTGCAAGCCAGAAGGTGTATCGGGGGCTGTTGCGGTCACCCAGGCATCTAGGTGAGCGCTAGTGACGTGGACCAGGATGGCGGAGATGGAGGCGGTGGTGAAAAGTGGTGGATTCTCGACACATTGTGAAGATTAGAACAGCAGGAATTGCCAATGGATGAGCTTCTTGTAGGACAGAGAGTGAACAAGGTAGTCTCAAAGGTTTTTTTCTTCTCCTTCTTTAAACAAAGCATCAGGTAGGCTGGAAGAACCATCTACCTAGAAGGCGAAGTGGTCAGGGGGGAAGGAGCGTGAGAAACTGTAGTTTGGGTTTGTACACGTTGAATGAGAGATGCCTACTAGGCATCCGGGTGGAGGTGGGGAGCAGACTGTTAAATACACAAGTCTGAGGTTTCGGGGAAAGACTGGAGTTACAGATGTGCATTTGAAAATCATCAGAGTGTGGATAGATGGTATTTAAACCCATCCCAGTGATGAGCTGTCTCCATGAGCAGGCATAGATAAGTCATTGCAGCCTCTTGATTTTAGAATTATTTTATATCACTTCACAAAGATCTACCTTTTTCTTTTTAATGGCTACAGATTAGTCTGTTGGATGATGGGCGATAATGTGACGGTAAGGCTGCTTTGTTTAAGAATAAAAACAAAATCACCAACTCGTCCACTTTTCTGATGTAGTAATATTTAAAAGTAATTTTTGTCGGTCTAACTTTGACATCTAAATTAAAATTAAATTTTCAAATTTATTCAAAAAGTGGTTATTGAAATAGTTGTTGATAGAGTGGGTCCCAGAATGCAAATCGTGGTTAGCAGGAAAAAATGTTATAAAGGAGATTGAGTCAGAATTTAATTACATTATCTCATCTAGTAAATTAAAAATGGTTAGGGAAATGAACAAAGTTTGCTACAGCCAAAGGATGGGCTGTGACACGGACATTAAAATGACAGTGTAGAAGATGGCAGTACTTAGGAATGTAAGATATATTCTTAATATATTAAATGAAAAAAGAGGCTGGCATAAGAGTGTATACACTATCAAGTAGTTTGTGTTGTATTTATTATGTATGCACATTTTTAAAAAGACTGGAAGAAAATATATTAACATGTTAAAATTCTCTTTGTTTCTTTGGTTTCGTTTTTTTCTAGATGACGAGTATGGGGTTTATTTCAAGTCTGCCTTATGTTCTTTTCTGTATTTCCTGAACACAATAAAAATATATCAATACTAAGAAAGAAAGAATACAATGTGTTACAAGTTTTAAAAAATAGTTAAAAAAAATCACATAAATGTGTACCTCCCCTGCTCCCTTTTAGGTACCGGGCAAAATACTTGTTGCGTGCTATCAAGTCGGCTCCGACTCCTGGCGACCCCGTGAATGAATGATATCCACAATGTCCTGCCCTCTGTGAATGAGTGACGTCCACAATGTCCTGCCCTCTGTGAATGAGTGACATCTACAATGTCCTGTCCTCTGTGAATGAGTGACGTCCGCAATGTCCGGACCTCAACAGCCCTACTCAGCTTCTATAGACTCAGGCCTGTGGCTTTCTTTCTGGAGTCAGTCCATCTCATTTGATCTTCTTTTCTTGCTGCCTTCTGCTTTGCCCAGCATCGTTGTCTTTTCCGAAGAATCCTGCCTTCTCATGACGTGCAAAGTTGGATAGCCTCAGTTTTATCATTTTTGCCCCTAGTTATAGTTCAGGCTTAATTTGCTCTAGGACCCACTTGTTTATCTTTCTGGCGGTCCAGGGTGTCCGTATAGCTCTCTTCCAACACCATATTTCACGTGAATCCATTTTTTTCTTGTCAGCCTTCTTCACTGTCCAGCTTTTGCACTTGTACGTAGTAATTGGGAATATGAGGGTGTGGATATCTTGGCCTTAGTCTCTAATGACACTTCCTTACACTTGATGATCTTTCCTAATTCTTTCATTGTTGCCCTTCCAAGTTTCAGTCTTCTCTTGATTTCTTGGCTGCAGTCTCCATTTAAATTGATGACTGAACCCAGGTAAACGAAATACTACCAGATCCAAAGATAGAGCTGCCTTGGAGAATGTAGACAAACTCCTTGGGAGAGGAGGGGGGGATTTTGATCCTCGGGGACCCTAGAGCTTCTTGGATTTTCTCCTGTTCCTACAATTGTTTCATGCCTGTAGGAAGAGCTCCATTCACGCTTGTTCACTGAATTCATTATATACCAACTGGGACCAGGCAATTACATATATTCTCTAAGCATATTTATTTATTCAATTCGATATGTGACTTTGTTGTTGTTGCCTGAAAACTCTTTAAGCTTCTGCCCTCAAGCCAGAAACACACTCCAATATCAAATGTTTAGGTTTAAAAAGAAAATGTGAATGTTCCTACTAGGACCTCATTCAGAAACTCTTGCTAAAGACAATATTTTGATTGATATAAGGCTAATTATAAATGTTGCTAACATTAATAGAACCCCACTAGTCATGTGTGTTCTTGGAATTAGCTGCAAAGTGGAAACGGTTTTGCTCTCGTTTTTTACTGACTAGATATTAAAGATACAGAAGGTAGATAACTAACCTAGCGTCATGCAATTATTAGTGGTAGATTCTAGACTTTAACCCAGATTTTCGGCCAAGTTTGAGCTCTTACCACAGTGGGAAACTTTTTTCCCAGAATGCTGATCCAATTGTGATAAATAACATTTGTGGTTCTCAAAGTGTAGTCCATGGACCAGTAAGATTGGAACCATCTGGAAACTCGGTAGAAATGCAAACTCCTGTGCCCCACCCGCATTGTGGGAATCTGCATTGTAATGAACCCTCCAGGTAATTCTTAGGCTTGCAAAAGTTGGAGAACCTCCGACACAGGGTCCAGAAAGCATAGGTAGATTAGATTTTCAAATATTATTTTAACAGGAGAGTTCGCAAGCATAGTTCAGGAAGCCAGATGGAGAACGGCAGTAACTTGAAGGGTAGTGTGAACGTGACAGCTGAGTTTTGAGTGGAATGAGAGAAAGACACACTGAGATGCTGTTTCTTTTGGAACCCAGTTTTACTTTTTCTCTCATGGACTGAATTGTCCCTTCTGAGTCAACTTTGCCCACATTTTGTGCTTAAAATATGCACAGAAAATAAGTTGGTTTATATATACT
The DNA here is from genome assembly GCF_041296235.1 of Equus asinus. NCBI lineage: Eukaryota > Metazoa > Chordata > Mammalia > Perissodactyla > Equidae > Equus > Equus asinus. Next base: position 42,998,674 of record NC_091804.1, read on the forward strand.
TTCTTAAACTGAGTCTACTATCAGAATTGCATGAGCCTTGGAAGTGTGTCAGGCTGAGCAGACATTCAGGCATAGACGTAGCTCTGACTCACAGCTCAATCTTATTGTCAAAACTGTGTCCTCAGTCAGTCTACAGTTGCACGGGGGCCCAGGTTGAGGGAATGGGAAATTATAATATGATTTGCATTTGCAAAGTTGCTATTGGCAGAGATCCCACTTGAGTTACTTTTAAGGAGCAAGCTAGTGGAAGTTTAAGAGTCTGATGAGGATGGAATTAGGTCTTGAAGTACTAACGTTTGCCATTGTGATGATTTGTGCTTGTTTCTGAATGGATCCAGACCGATGCCACAAACATGGCATATGGTACTCATGATTGGCTGTAGAAGCAAACAATTACATCCTGTCGTGCTGTTCAGTTTTGCAAAACACAATGCTCTACTGTAAAAACAGCTGGATTCCAGAGAAGGGCAATAGGCTGCAGTATAGTGGCTAAGACTCATGAGGGCCCTGCACTCCTGGTCTCAGACTTAAATAAGAAGTGCACAGGCAGCGAGTAAGTGTCAGTCAAACCAAGGGAAGAATACGGAGACCACAAATATGGCTGGCGGCGTGGAAGACATTTCTTCTTCTTTTCTCGCTGAGAAGTTATACATAGTGGTCATTAGAACTTTTTCTCTCCCAAGAGCATTGATCTGACGTGCCCAACATTATGAGGGAAGGGTCTTGGCAATCAGCACTTCCATGATTGTGAATATTGGGAGGTTTTTAAAAGAATCTGTGTTGTTGACCAGGATAATGATAGGGACCCTGCTTTGGCCAGTTGTCACTCAAGTTTAAATGTTACTTTCCTCTGCGACTGCTTGACCGAAGTAGCCACGCAGTAACTTGCTATATCATGCTTTTTTTTAATAGTCTGCACAGCACATACTACTATCTGATTTTATTGTTTTGGTGACAGCTTTATTGAGATATAATTTACGTACCATACAATGCCCCCTTTTAAACTGTATCATTCAGTTTTTAGTATATTCACAGAATTGTGAAACTATCACCACAATCAACTCCAGAACATTTTCATCCCCCTAAAAAGAAACTCGTCTCCTTTAGTCGCCACCTGCCTAGCATTAGGCAGCCACTGATCTGCTTTTTCTCTTCTGCATTTGCCTGTTCCAGATATTTCATGTAAATGGAATCATGTAATTTGTGGTCTTTTGGGACTGGCTTCGTCCACTTAGCGTAATGTTTTTAGCTTCATCAATGTCGTAACATGTGTCAGGATCTCATTCCTTTTCATGCCGATCCAATTATTTTTTATTTGTTTCATTTTATTGTCGGTCTCCTTAGAAGGAAAGTTCCGTGAGAAAGGAGAATTTGAGGTTAAACAAGAGGATGGATGTGTCTCTTTTCACACAGCTCAAGAGGACAACTGAAACCTGGGTCTGTGACTCCACGGTCAGTTTATCTCCCTGAAAGCACAATACTCTTTGTGCCTTCAAAACCCGATCAGTTACATCCATTGATTGAGTATTTCAGGCCTCTGGGCAGCATCAGAACTCAGGCTGGGTTAGGAAAGGAGCTGTGTGCATTCCTGCTGTTTGGGGAAAAGTTTGAGCATTGAAGTACAGGGTGGCATTTGTTTGATTTTCACAAAGCCTGGTCTTTCTTCCCTGGTGGGATTTTGAGCTAACGCTACCTATAGAAGGAATAAATGTGCAGAGCTGAGCCCCTGCTGTTGGACTGTCCTAGCCCACTGTGCGTATGTGTGTTAGCAGGTCCCCCACCCCCTCCAGCCCCTGCTTCTGCTCACCACTTGAATGGAGCAGAGCTTTATTGTCCTGTCCCCTGCAGCCAGTGACTGCGCGTTAATCTAAACTGGACCTAAAGCTTTAGCAGGAGTTCAGCCTTGGGCAACAGTGCTTCTAATTTGCTGGGTTGATTAGGATTTATTTCTGAACACTGTTCCCTGTGACCTGGGCAAAAGCAGGGTTTATTCTTTCGTTCATCCGTCCGTCCTATATTTGTTAAGCCCCTGGAGGCCCCAGCGAGGTGCTAGGGATACAGAAATAAAAGATAAAATCCCCGTTTTCCAGGAGTTCATGGCCTAAGGTAGGAGGTGGGCTGGTTTAGCGGCTATCACAAAACAATGATCAGAGGAAGAACAGAATGAGGAGATGTCTGGGAGGAGGTCCTGATGCCACTGAGGGAGAAGAGATGTCAGGAGAATGTCGAGAGGAGGTGATTCCTGAGCTGACTCCTGAAGGAAAAGTAGGATAACCAGGTGAGAAGTGGGGAAATTGGAGAGGGCACGCAGACCGCACACAGCCTATTTAGAGGCCATATTTGGCTGGCAGCCCTTCTTTTAGATTAATGGGTTGGATTCACTCGTGTGCTGGCAAATATTTAGTAAATGGCTCTCTGAAAAAAGTGTATTCACGGGCCCGTCCCAGTGGCATAGTGGTTAAGTTCACACGTTCCACTTTGGCGGCCCAGCATTCGCTGGTTCGGATCCCGGGTATAGACCTACGCACTGCTTGTCAAGCCATGCTGTAGGAGGCGTCCAACATATAGAGTAGAGAAAGATGGGCATGGATGTTAGCCCAGGGCCAGACTTCCTCAGCAAAAAAGAAGAGGATTGGCAGCTGATGTTAGCTCAGGGCTAATCTTCCTCAAGAAAAAAGAAAAGTGTATTCATGTGTACACAGAGTTGGAAAGAGATATACAGAAGCATACTATTATATAGTTTTCCTACCACATAGATACAATAGATATAAATAACATCAGGAGTATAGATTATAATAAAATAATCAGGAAGTGATGAGTTTTGAGCTATATATATATATATATATATATATATATATACACACACACACACCATACATGTAATTATTTGAATAATATCTATGCAATTAGCTGTATTATATATACACAATTTATTTAACTGTAAGTTTATATAATTTAATTTTTAATGATGGCTGTATTTAAAAAGCAGCTCGCAGAATTCCTGATAATGTAACACTCAGCTTCTGCAGGCTGGTTTGAGACAGCTCCACTCCAATATCGGTTGGATTACTTCTTCCACTCCACAAATATTTCCTGAGTGTCTACTGTTTACCAGGCACTGTTCTGAGAGCTGAGAATACATCAGTGAACAAAACAAACAAAATTCTCTTCTGGTTCTAAAATTCTATGATTTTTAGCCACTACTCTTCTAACCAGTCTTGTGCCTACGTATTTACTTTGGTTCCTCCAATTTGTACACGTGACTCCCCACTGCTGACCACATTCTCGGGTCCCTGCACGCAAGTCACATCACCTCCACATCTGTTAGCCCAGACGACATCCAGTCATCTAAAGAGTCTAACATTTAGCAGTGGCAACCAAGGACACCTGATCTGACCTCAGATCAGGTCTGACCTGCGGCCCGCTAAGAGTGCAGAACCGCTGGAAGGTCAGTGAACAGAGGAGAAAATATTTGGGATCAGACTGTGTGAGTGGCAGCTCCTCTGAGGATTCCTCTCTGACCGCTGACTCCCCTCCTCGCTCCCACTGCTCCCATTCTGTTGCCCCTTTCCTGCCGTCCCAGGGCACCTAGACGTCGTCTGTCTTAGCCCTTACCGATACTGTCTCGCAATTGATTCTCCTTATCTGTCTCCCTCAGGACAGAAGCTCCTTGAGGTTGTAGACTGCCTCAAAATCAACAAAGTCAACAAGTATTTGATGACAAGCTGAATAAATGTGCTTCCCATTTATTGATCAGGTGGTCAACCCTTGTAAGTTCATCAACTCTGGAAAAATCAGACGTTAAAATGTATATCAGCAGCTGTAAAGATTGTCTCCCATTTGGCAGCCATGGTTTTAAGATGCTGTTTGAATTGAACTAAACTAAAGTAAACATGGAGAACCAAATAGGTGCCCCTCAGTAGGTGCTGAGATACAGGAGATTTGGGTTCTGGGAAGCACGTGTCAGCTCGTCACCTCCTTGCTGCGTGAACTTGGATCTTAGACTTTTGACTTGTTAACTCGGGAGACTGGGCTGGATGCTCCCATTGTTCTTCCAACCCTGATGTTCCCTGATTCTATTAAGTTTTCCGGACACTTGCAGGATACAAAATGGATGATTTGGGCTATGATTTCTGTTCTCTGTAGAGCTCAAGGATATGTATTTAATGGAAATATGGGGACAAGTATGGGTCAGATATGGTATCCAGTTCTACTTTAACACCATTTGTATATTCACATTGAGCTCAGATGATAAATTGGAGAATGGTTCATTGAAATATTGAAGTGTGTTGGTGTAAAACCCCTTTTTAGGCAAGGGAAGGCCAGAATGGCAGGAGTTGAGTTGTGACCTTTAGCAGGAAAGGAAAATGCCCTCAGTAAACAACTGCACAGACAGAGCCTCTTCCAGCTACAGTTTAAGAAGATAAGAATGGGCAGAGGCACAGAGGGCTCCCCCAGAGAGGTGCATCGCAGCCCGCACAGCCCTTGCTTGGCTCTTGTTCACGGGCTGCACATCTACCAGCATCTACCTTTTTGGAAGAGTCCATCTTACATCTCTATAGCCTGCACTTCTGAAGCCAGCATTTCCAACCAAATGTTCCTCTGCATATTTTGTAATCCCTAGGCAACTTCCAGCCTCCAAGCTACCTTCCAAAGTAACATGACTCTGGTTATAAATGGGCGTGCATTTTGGGTGCTCTTCCTATAACCCAATTTTCCCCCAAATTTTGCAGAATGGGAGGTTTTTCAGGAATGTCTCTATCACGTTACAGCAGAAATACCTATACTTTAAAATTTTACAGTTTGGGGTAATTTCTATTTTTGCTTCTTAATATGAAAGTACTATGTTTCTTGTAAAAGGAAAAATCAAACTGTGGTCATGCATCGCTCAGTGATGGGGCTACGGTTTGAGAAATGGGTCATTAGGCAGTTTTGACATTGTTTAAACTTCATAGAGTGTACTCACGCAAACCTAGATAGTATAGCCTACTACACACCTAGGCTGTATGGTACTCATCTTATGGGACCATTGTCATACATGCTGTCCATCTTTGACTGAAACATCATTATATAGCACATGACTGTATATGAAAGTGTATAAGGTTAAAAGAAAAAGGAGGAAGCATACAATTCTCTCCAGATACTTCAGGTTATCCAATTTTAACTCCTCCAAAAATGTAGTGTTAATTTATATTTCCACCAGTGGTGTGCCTGAGCACCCATAGTTGTTAATATCAAGGATCCGAGTTACTTGTGTCAATAAAGAAGAACGAGGATGGAAACTTTCCTGCTGGACTTTTCACCAAATGGCTTCTTGTCTTTTCACCCTTAGAGAATTCAGACATTTTTGCATTGTTAAGTAAGAAGACTTTCTCATCATTTTTCTCTAAAGACAATTAAAATGCTCCTTTCATAAAATTGGATATTCTTTAAAAGTGTTCAGGAAGAAATAGAGAGCCAAGCTTTATCATGTTCTCCATGAACCATGACATTGGTGTCATTGCATTCTTGTTCCTAAATAGCTTTCTAAAAATACAGTCACATCATGCTGGGCTGCAGAAATACACTCACATTAATGTAGCGAATAATTGAAGTGATGGCTATTTCCCAAATGTTTTCTTTATATTAGCTTTTTTCTTATCTCAGATATGACCTCTTTATAGTAAGAAAATCAAATAATCAGTACCTTGAAAATTCACTTCTTTTCCTCTCTTTATTTTCTTGCATTCCATGTAAATGAGGCTAGATATCACCAGAAGTCACCGGTAAATAGGTTTTTGTTTGTTTTGGTTTGGTTTTTGCTCTTAAATGTTGAGACTTTCATGTCTACAAAAATAGAGAAATAGCCACAGAACTTTTCTACTAGCCCTCTTCTCAGCTTTTTGCTCTTTCTGTCTAACAGGACATGTTGAGGAAAAAACGTCTGCATGAAACCTAATACTGTGTCATTCTACTCAGGGACACATTTCAGTAATTGTCCTATTGTGATAGGGACCGAGAACTCAATCGGTTAAATGTAAATACAACACATATAAATTAAATTGTGTTTGGAATAAATGGTTATAATCTCTGTTTAAAGTTCATTCTCATCAACTACCACAAGCTTCGGGCTCCAGGGTACAAAGCCTCATATTATTTTGGCTTTATTGAGTGACTGCACACACATTCATGCCTAGACCTACCATGCTGAAGGGGTGTGGAGAGGGGAAGTTTTTGTTAAAAAAAAAAAAAAATCTTTAAATGGACATTGCAATTTATACTAAAAATAACAATGCTAATAATATAAATGGTATCATCCACTTTTTCCTGTACCTGTTTTGTGCTAAGTAGTGTCATCTCACTGAACTCTCATACAACCCAAATGGGCAGGCATTTAATGCCACCATTTTTCACATGAGCAGTTAAAATGGATTTCCACTGGAGACAGTGGTCTGCAGTTCACTGTTTCCTTAATGATACAATACGTAAATGTTTCCTTTTTAGTTGATGGGAATCTCCCTTCCTCTGGTTTGCAGTTGCCAAGTATCCATTGCTCTAAGTGCAATTAACCAGGTCCTGAGTGATGGAGCCTTAAGTTGCCTCTAGTTTTCCATGATTGCAAACTACGTCCCAACGTACATCCTTGTACAGATCTGCTTATTTCTCAGCTCATTTTTATAAGCCTGGGTGAGTTATTTGATATTCAGGAAATCAAACATTGCTAATAGTCCCTTCCTGTGTCATGACATAATAAAGCTATATCGTGATTGTGTCTAGCCCAGGGCTCAGATGAGAGGGTGGCTGGAGAGCTGCCTCAGATGGTACACCCACTCATCTTGTGTGCGTTGTCTTCTTTTCCCTCTCTTTTTATCCACCTTCTGCCCAGGCTACTAGGCTGTCTTCTCTCTGAAACCGCCCTTGTAAGGTCGGTTCCCCTGATGTGGTCGGACAGGCCATTGACTACTCCCCAAGGATCTGGGGCTTTACAGTGTCTTTTGGGTGAGATATTCTTAGCTGCCTGCAGCCCAGAGCCACGACTTCTCCTTTCCTTCCTCAGGATCTGGAGCAAGAATCAGGCGCTTGTAGAGCAGACCGGGGTTTCTTCTGATGCTAGTGATAGAACACCCAACTCAAATCAGCTTCAACTGAAAGATGGGATTGACTGATGTAATTGAGGAGTCCAGGGCTAGTCTCTGGGTTCAAGTGGGATCCAGGGTCTCAACGGAGCTTGTCAAGACTCTCACTCTCCAGTTTGTAACCATTCTCCTCTCACTTGTGTCCATTGGTTGGCACATTCTCCCTTCCTTGTTCCAAGATATGCTCCAGTCCCATCTTATTTCCTCACAGCAACCCCGCAAGAAAGCTCATTCATTCAATTCAACAAGTATTTAGAGCGTACCTACCTTGTGCCAGGAAATATTCTACACCGTGGGGAGAAAGTGATGCACGAAACAGGCCTAAACCCTTGGCTTACCTCTACTGAGACTCTCTTCTGCAAAAGTTCTAATAAATATCCCCAGGGATTGTGTCTTATTGGCCTGGCTTGGGTCACCAGGCCACCCCTAGAGTCAGTGATGAGGTCAGCCCCCCCATGACTAGGTGGATTTGTGCCGAGTTGGAGGAAAGTTCCCCAAAGAAAAATCAATGCCCGGCGAAGAATGGATGCTGTGAAGAAGCCAGAATAACAGCTGTCCACCATCACGGGCAAATACTTACTGAGTTGCTGTCCCCTAGCTCCGTGGTTCTAAGACTCTTGGCTCTCAGGTTCCCTCGGTCAGATCTCTTTCAGTCCTAGGGTTGCTGACACAAAACTGTCTTCCCTTTGATGCAGCTCCAAATGAAGATGAGCGAGCGGGCTGCCTCCCTGAGCACCATGGTGCCCCTGCCTCGCAGCGCCTACTGGCAGCACATCACGCGGCAGCGCAGCACAGGCCAGCTCTACCACCTGCAAGGTAAGCGCGGGGGCCTGGTGGCTCCGGGGGGGGGGGCTCAGCTCAACCCACTGCTGTTGCGTGCTGCACTGCTTAGTCCCCTTCCTCCCAGGGTCAAGGCCCCCATCAAGGCCTAGCTTCCCAGGCACTTAACTCTATCACAGTGTCCTGGGGGAAAGCGCTTAAAATGCAGCTTCTTGGGCCCTCCATCCCAGAGATTCTAGATCTTAAGCAGTAGGACGTGACTGAGCAATCTGCACTTTTAACAAACACCTACAACAGGGTCTGGGCAGGAGGTCTAGGGTCCACGCTTCAAGAAATAATCTATTCACTGATGATGAAGAGCACCAGCATTCCTTGGGAACTTGCTAGAAATGCAGCTTTCCAGGCCCCCCTCCGGACCTCCGAAATCAGGACCTCTGAGGGTGGGGCCCAGCCATCTGTGTGTTAACAAGCCCTGCAGGTGAGTGTCATGAATGCTCAAGCTTAGGAACCGTGCTCAAGCGGAAGGGGAGCGCACCGAGGCGGGCAGTCCTTGGCTCTGGTTCTGCTGCGACTAAGCAGATCCTGAGATGCCCCTCTTCCAGAAAATGGTCTCTGAAGCAGGGCACACAGTGGCTCACGGGGTGACAACAGAACAACTAGAAAGTCTATTTAACCATTTCTTATCCTTTCAAATGCACCTTTGTATGTTTTATAGTGTATAAGAATATCTTGTTCATATATAACTTATAAATAAACCAATAGGCCTATGTAGGGGATCTTTGCTGAAGACAGGGTGCAAGATCCCAGAACTTGGAGGAGCAGGCACTGCACAGCACCTAGTTCGTATGCAGAAATATGCTGAATAAATAAATGAGGGAACAAGTGAATGACCCTAGGAAACAACGGTCTCAGCCCTAAATGCTTGTTCTCTGTACACTGGTCACCCAGCCTTCCTTTCAGCCCTTCCTGCTGGTCATTTCTCCCCGAGAGAGCTTTTCCCCTTCTTTCTCCCTGGAATGGTGTGCCTTTCCCCCATCCTGGGTAATTCTGTCTCACCTCCAGTGCGCTCCCAGACTTTGTTCTAACTGGTGTGGAATCTCCGATTGTGTGTACTCATGAGACGAGGATGACGACACTCCTTTATAGCCTCAGCATAATTTTCATTTCATATTTAATTATGTGGTCAGTTAACCCATGACTAGCTCTTCCAGGAAGCAATGATACCAAGGAGGCAGGAGTGCTGTGTCTTCTTTTCTCCCCATCATTGTATCCCCCATGCCTTGCATGGAGTAGCCATTCCATGAACGTTTGTTGAATGAATGTATCACGTTCAGAGGGCATGAAGGGTGCTTACATTCTAGTCTTTGTGACTGCAGGCTGTGTTCACTAGCAGAGAGCATGGCACATTGTAGATGCTCAAAAGACGTATCCTCAGTGTCTTTGAGTGAGTGACAGTATTGATAAATAATTGATACATAAGCTTACTTTCCAAGACATACCTACAGAGAGAGCTGGGTTAGATCAGGTTGTCACAAATGCCATTTGTTCCATATCATCTTCAAAAATTTTTGCAATTTTTGAATATCATCGCAGTTTTTGGTGTGTACTATTGTCAGTTTTGTTCAGTCTCTTCTACTTAAATAAATTTAGTTTTTTAAACAACCTTTATACTCTTATAACAACTGGCCATATTTTTCTAATATACGATAAGATGAATAAGTATTGTAGGGTTAAAAGAAGGATGCGTGTGAACATACAGTCACACAAAGTGACTGAATTGCTTTGTAATTTGACTTTCTATACACACCAAGATAATCTTTACACAGAAGGTATGTCTTTTTAGATTCCATGTGTCTGGAATTCAAAAGAAAGTCGAGAACCAAAGTGAGCTAGACTTCACAGAGAGGAAATTGAGAAATTGCCTTCCTTCCTGAGATGCAGTGTGGTAATTTGAGAATAGTCAGCTTGCATCAAAGCTGATGAATCACTGGATTTCTCTAGAATACCATGTTTGCAAAGATGCACTGAGAGTGAGGAACATGGAAGACGTAAGACGTGCTGCTGTTTCAGATTCATTAGCAAATATCTTGGAGCTTAAAAATCTCAGCATAGTTTATACATACAAAATACCCTATGAAGAACATAATCATCTTACCATCCTTAACTTAATAATCGAACTATCCTTAACCAAAATGAGTAGGATTTCATCAGAAATGATTTTGGGCTAACAGTCTTATCAGGGCCCTGATAATATAATAATAATATTTTTAAAAATCTTCTTCTTAAGATTAAAGAGGATGTTTTAGGTATTGTTAGCATACTGTTTGTATGCTCCTAGAGTGTATATGGCTGCCCCTGACAATATCCACATCAGGTTTCTATGAAGAAAACAACTCTATTTTCCAGCATACGGACAGTTTTGTCAACAGCAACAAAAATTCCAACTATAGCTGCATGCAAAAGGCCCATATTATGGTTGGAAGGCCACACAGAGCCGACAGGTCTGGGATGATTATCAAAGGCTAATCCACTAATTCTGCAACAACAGTAGAGATAATGTTACCTCTAGAAGTGGAGCAGAGCGATACAAACATCACAGCAAAGAAAGAAATTCCCGTTCTTGGAGAAGTTTTTATGGCTGTTGTTTCTATCAAGAATAGGAAGCCATAAACCAAACAGCTCATCCGAATTAGACTGGGGTTTATCCCCTTTATATTCAGGTTTATTATTTACTATTCTTGTAATCCAATACTCAAAAGTAATGAGGCATTACTGTAAAATGAGGTTCAAGTTTATTGGTATAGATTTTTCAAATGAACACAGTAATACTACTTACAAAACAGCAATTTGAAGATAGTGATGACTAAGTTTCTAATGAAATAAATGCCAGTGATAACAAGAACAAAGGCCACAGAGCTTCTGCATAAATGATGGATTCTCAAGCTTTGTGATTGAGAATTTAGAGGGTTTTGAACGTGATTGTGTTCTAGGTTTTGAATATAATTAAAACTTATTGTTTGCTCTTTGTTATATAGTATGATCTTCATTGAACAAAAATTTCCATTACAATTCTTATGTTTGTCCTGTTTTGGCTGCATATTAATACTCAATGAAGTGTCCTAGTGTCTTAGAATGTTTGTGTGAATGAGAATGGCATTGTAATTGCTTCAAAATTATTTTTTTGCTTTATGTTCTGTACCAGTTATTTTATTTGTTTTCACTTACTTTTGTTACCTGTGTAGAAATTCATGTAAATGTGTTTTATCTTGATACTTAATTTGTACCAATATTTACTGTAATGTTCCTCACCAGGGTGTCCTGTGTAGATTTGTCCACATTTATCTTATCATGTGGATTGCTTTTTAGTCACCAATGTTCACTGAGGTTCAGTACCAGTGTGTGCTCTGTGTGTAGTACAGGACCCAATTTACCAGTAAATTTGATAGGTTTTAAAAAAAATTGTTTACGGCTCACCTAACATCATCTTACTTATCAGGAATGGTCGTTTACATGACAGATAAATAGAATAAGTTCATCGGTTGTTCCACCTATACCACCTACCTATCTCTTCCCTCCCGCTCACCCCCACAAAAAAAACAAAATTGGGAAACCTTAAGATCATGGCCCTCCGTGTGCTACATAGTAAGGTTACACAGCTCATAATTTCTTCTTGGTTTCCTGGTATCTATGAGTTGTAATTCCACTAGCCAGTTTCTCTACTTTGATCTCTTTCAGGCTGACTTTTCCTGACAGATCTGGAGGTTAATCTTGGAAATTATATAGACCTTTATGAAGGAATTTAGCCAACTGGTTTGAGAAAAATTCTCATTTCCTCCTCAAAATTAGTCCTAGAGCGCCACCTGCTGGTCTGTTTTGGAATTATCATTTTATTACCACTGCTTCTGGTGAGGAGGGGGAGGTGCTGATTCTGACACTTGCCACATAAACTAAGACACATTTAGTCTACCTTCACTACTTCTGCCAGCCTATTTTCCAGCTTTTATATAGAAATTCTCTTCTACGGTTAGGCATATACAGAATCAACACGTGAAGGAGGTTTATCATGAAGACAGTGGAAGAAATTTATGAAAGAAAACCATTCAACAAGTGTATGTCGAACACTGTAGCCACAGGATTCTTTTAGGAAGGCATTGCAGAAAATAAACACAGAGTCACGTTTTTCAAATTGTGTTCTGTGGACTGCTAACCCTGGGAATTATTGCCCTCCCCGGCAAAAGTACTAGGGTCCAATAAGTTTGGGAGAAATGCTGCATGTTCAATTCTCCTTTTAGAGATTCAGAGTGTAAACCAATATTTTCAAGGCTCTGAGATGTCCTGCAGTAAAGAATCTGTTTAATCTTGTTTAAACCAGAGCTTTGTAAATTTATTTGAACATGAGAACTTTTTTCTCCTTTTTTATATAAACAAACATTAACATACCACTATGAAGTGCCAGATTTGTTCCTTATGAGGGAGACAAGACATACTCGATGAGTATCTTTATAAAAGCTACCATTCTGGGCCTGCCTCATGGCCTAGTGGTTAAGTTTGCTGCGCTCTGCTTTGGCAGCACAGGTTTGGTTTCTGGATACGGACCTACACCACTTGTTGGCAGCCATGCTATGGCGGCAGCTCACATACAATATAGAGGAAGATTGGCACAGATGTTAGCTCAGGGCCAATCTTTCTCAGTAAAAAAAAAAAAAAAAAAAGAAGCTACTGTTTCTTGTAGACCTACTGTGTACCAGGCTTTGCACTAGGTTCTTAGCATACGTGATCTCATTTAGTGCTCAAACAGCCACTGGGGGTATTTTATTCCCATCTGCAACTAAGAGACAGAATTTGAAGGGGTATTAGTGTGTCAAAGATCACCTATCTAGTAAGGAGCTGAGGTTTTCACCTCTCCATTCATTCATTAACTCACTCATTCATTTATTTAGTAAATGATTATTGAGCATCTACTTTATGCTGAGCACTGTGCTAGGTGATGGAGATATTCTGGGGCTACTGGACGGGCATGTATCTGTGCCCCTAGAGCTTATAGTCTAAAGAAGAGCCACAGTCAATAATTAAACAAATATAAATATATTTCAAATTTGGTCCATGTCACATGGAAAAGAAAGTGTTTGTAATAGAGAACAGTGAAGCAGAGTTGTTGGTTTGGGGAAGATGATGACAAAGGGACTTCTTTGGAGGCGGTGGTCACAGAAAGGTGCAGCATTTACCCCAAGATCTGAAGTCAGAGAAGAGGCAGCCATAGAGAGAGCCAGGGAAAGCACTCTCCACAGAGAATTCAGCATGTGCAAAGGCCCTGAGACAGAAATGAATTGGGGCATTGAGAGGGCAGGAAGGAGGCAGTGCGGCTCGTGCATAAGGGGCATTAGGAGATAGCCGGGTGTGGTGTTCTTCTCAAACTCCCTCACCTCCTTCTTAAAGTTAACTTCTAGGTGTCTTTGCCCTTCCTCCATAGGTGATCCATTGCTCAATATCTTTAGAACCCTTCTACTTGAATTGCCTTGGAAGATAGCATCCCTGTTTCAAAACGAAAACAAGGAAAAATAGGCACATGTCATTGGTCAGACTTGACTTTAGAAAATTTTAGGAAATCAAAGAGTCACACCAAATCTTTGTGTCACACTCTACCAGGCATCTTCCATGTTGCTTTGTTGGGCACTCCTGGCAACAGTTTGAGCTGGCAAGAGCAGGACTGTCTTCTCCCTTTCAATAAGGGCAGAAACGAAGACCCCCCCCGAGGTCAAGGACTTGCTCGAGATCACATGGCTAGTGGGTAGAGGGACTGGCATTAGACCTCCAGGGTTCTGACTCCCAGTGCAGGGCTGTTTCTTTCTTATCTGAGATGTTCTTCCCCGTGGGAGGAAATCCTGCCACCGTGGGTGTTTCAAAGGCGGGCACCGCGCGATGGAAATGGCTCCTCGAGAGGACGGTTCCAGCCCATGCAATTTACATACTTATTGTAAGGATGAGAGTTTCTTGGAGCAAGTGGCTACTTCGGAAAAGTTAGCATTGGTTTTTCAATATGAATTCTAGCACAGTCACATACGTTGTACATGCAGAAGTTAAGAGAGAAGTAATAGACTAGGATCTGAGAAAATGTGAAAAAATGACAAAAGACCAAGGTTTCAAGCTTGTGTCTATAGGGGCCAGAGTGAAATGGGGTAGATGGGTGTGGTGAGGCCCCAGGTGAAGCCCAGGGAGAGTGCAGGCCTCAGTGGAAGAGGACGGTCTGCAGCCACCTCTAGCCGTCACGCTGTGGCAGAATACGGGGCCAGTGTCACCTTCCAGTTGTACAATAGGACAGGGAAATCGACCCCTTTATGGGAAGTCTGCAGTTACTTAAATATGGACAAGCAATTCCCAATGTTTCAGGACCTGTGCAGGCCAGAGAACAGGCCTGGGCCCAGATGAGGTCTACTGGCCAGTACCAGCTGGTAACGTTTGTGTGAATTGAAAAAGTGTAAGAAAATCTTTCAATGCATTTCCTGGCTTTAAGCTAAAATGGCGTTCAAACCAAGCCAGAAAGCCAGTTAGCCATAATGATAGAAGCTGTTGGTGTCTTCGTTTCGACTTGACCGCAAGTGAATACTGTCAGTCATTTTCTCAAAAACTCAGAGTCTGAGGAGCTATGGTCGAAGGCTCAGGAAGGGCTTTAACTTGGCCAAAGGTTTGGATTTCGCACAATAGTGTTTGTGCACTGTCTGCTGCCTGTGGCGACTTTTATCACACTATAACAAAATATACCCAGACGTTCACTCAAACCCATTAATAGAATTTCTCTATGTTATAGCACGTGTGTGTGTATATGTGTGTTGGCAAGAGAATAGAATTCGTGTTCAAAGTGGCTAGGAGGCTGGAGGAAATTATTTCCTGTGATTTGGGATATTTTAATATTCAAACTTCTCTGATAATAATCACTGCTCTTGTGTGCCAGGGATTGTATGACTAGATATATAATTTTCTTATGGTTCGGATTGGAGGCTTGCAAATTTCAGAATCTGTGATTTCTGGTGTCACCCAGGGACTCCACTGAGGTCTGATGGAGCTCAGAGCAGTTTGTGATAATGTGACAGAGCATAAACTTAAGGCTTCCGGGCCACGTGCCACCATAAACCTTTGGGCTTGGTTCAGTGTTTAAGGACAGCGTCATTTTGAGTGAGTTCCGGCGGGGCATGCGTGCGCCCCTGAGCTGCAGTTCTGTCTCCCTGTGTATGATGCTGGCTTGATCCGCACGTGGTTACAGGAGTGCTGTCTGTGCTCAGGCGTGCGGCTTTCGCTCTGTCGCTTCTGAGAGCTGCTCGCACAGTCTGCAGTGTGAACTGCTTTGCCTGTGGGAATCCTCAGCCAGCAGATGGCAGTAAAGCCTCTTGCTTTTATAAAATCAAGGGATCTGTCTGCAGAGATTGGCAAGCTATGGCCCGCTGGCCGTGTCCAGCCTGCTGTCTGTTTTTGTTAAGGAAGTTTTATTGGAAATCCATGCCTGTTCGTTACGTATGGATGATAGTTGCCTTTGCGCTACAGGTGGCAGCATCGAGTAGTTGCGAAGAGACCATATGGTCTGCGAAACCTAAAGTATTGAGTATCTGCCCTTTATGGAGAGGGTTTGACAACGCCTGTCTTATATCACAAAGGGGGCTAACGGCGGCCTGTGTGTTCCTTCCTGACTTCTTCACTTTTCTTGGTTTGGAACCTAAACCTGAAATAATAAAGACTAGTTGGAGTTTAAGAAGGCCTCCCTTATAGCAAGACTTCCTAGTTGTAAGTAGAGTATTGTTTTATTTCCGGTCAGGTTTCCAAAGACTGTCCTAGAAAGAAGTTTCCACAGTCCTATGATTCCATCTCATTTCCCTTAAATACCTTGGGTATAGGAGTTGATCAAGATGAACAATTAAGAATTAAGGAGGAACATATCTACTAGTGCTTCCATCACAGCTCAGTGCAAAGGCCACATGCAAATGATATGTTAATCACGCAATCTCTCGTGACTCTTCTTTGCATATCCCTGTGAGCGGCCTCTGGAAAAAGTCCTGTGTCGTATGTTACTTATTTCTGTTATATAGAAACTTGTTCCTAGCTAATTTGATTGTGGGCTTTCTTGAAATATAACTGCCATTTTAAAACTTTTTTTTGGAAAAGATGTCACCAGCCCTCTGAAGCTTCATCGAACAGAGACTTTTCCCGCCTACCGATCTGAGCACTGACAGTAACTGCCAAGAATTGTGTGTGACGCGCTTGCGATGGGTTAGCCACAGATCCACCCCGGAGGTCACAGGATGGCAGCGAGAGAAGCCATGAAGAAAAGAAGCTTCAAGTCCTGGCTAATTGTCTCATCATTGGGAAACGCTGCAATACAAAATTTGTCTTTTTCTTTTTTTCCTTTCTTTTCTTTCTTTTTAAAAAATCTTAGCGTGATTGAAGCATACTGTATAGATATCAACTTTTGTTCCCTCTTTTACAGCTGGACAGAAAGGAGTCAATGCCACAAAATGATTTTCTATTGTAGATATCATGTCCTTGCACCTCTCTGGATCTATCCTTTTGTGGATTCTTGTGATTTTCCTTCTGAGTGTTTCAATTGTATGACAGTCAGTACTGACAGTAAAATGGCTCTTAATTATTTGTTATTTGTTTATACCATATTCCTCAGTTATTGGTTCTAGTTAACTATTGGAAATCATATTTTATTATATTACCAGTTAGTTAAATCAGTGCTTTGATGCATTCTTACCTATTATGTTAAGAAATAACTTTTTAAAAGCCCCTTTAGTATTCTTTCCAGGGTTACCATTTCTCCCTCACAGGATCCCCCCACTTCCTTTTCTTAAAGCCTTTATTTTGTCTGGAGTACCTTCATAAAACATTTTAAAATAAAAGGTCATTCTTCACCCACATGGTCTTTGGATTCTGGCAATGTGGTTTTCTGTGTGTCTTCAGTATTTCTGAAGGTGTGTGAATATTTTCCTTACGAGCCATGAGCATGGTTTACCATTGCATCCAATGCCAATCTAACCGTTTATGCATTTGCTTGCTCGTTCAGTAAGCTGGTCTGTACCAAGCATCTCCTGGTTCCAGGTGTTGTGCTAGATAGAGTCTGGGGTTATCGAAGTAAAAAGACACAGACCCTGTCACAAAGGACCTTAAGTTCAGAGAGTACAACAAGGAAATAAAGTTGCAATTACAATACAGAGTGACATCTGTTAAATGGGTGCCCAGTGGCGACGTGCCTCTAAAGAGATAGTCACTCTGTTCCGCAGGCTTTCCCACTGGGAACTGCGAGAGGGGAATTGAATCCTGTGGGCTTCTGAGGCTGAAGTTGCTGTAAAGCTGTGTGAGAGGGCAGGGATGGTGTTTGTCTTGGTCACGACTCTATTTCCAGTAGTGTTGCCAGATAAAATATAGGACATCCGATTAAATTTGAACTTCAGATACACATGAATTATTTTTTAGTATAAGTGTATTGCATGGCACATAGTTATACTTAAAAATGTTCATTGTATATCTTAGACTCAAGTTCAACTGGATGGTCTGTACTTTTGTGCCCCAAATCTGGCAACGCTATTTCCCAGGCCCTAGAACTGTGCCTGACACATAGCTCATGCTTGAAACATATGTGTTGAATGAATGGATAGAAGAAGAAACTCCTATCTATCCTTGGATAGAATTCTTTCCACAAGCAGAGGCAAATTCACATCGATGGTGTGCTTCCTCAGTGCCTTGCATTGGGCTAGGCCCTTCCAAAATGATTATTTTCACCCTAGAAAATACTATCCTGTATTTTCTAGGAAGAAAATAAATTATGCTAAGCCCCAAGAAAGGTCCATAAAAAGGTTCATTTTCATTTGTGCTCCTTTCAAAAACTGGATAATTTCCCCAAATGGAGATGGACCAATTAGACCCAAAGGCCCTGCTGAAGTCTGAGTTCCCCGCCTAAACTCCCTCTGGGATCTAAGTGAGTTGGATTTCCAAGGACCCTGGCTAGGATGTGTTTTTCTCAGGGGTGAGGAGATATTGGGGGAAGGAGGGTTAAATTCAGCTAAGAATTAATTAGCGGATTAGGGATCTAGAAATGACTGAGTGCTAATGGCTTCGCTGGCGTGCATTTGTGTTCTGTGTTCTCTGTAGCTCTTTGAACATCATTTTAGGACATCCTACTTCTCCTAGGTGTTTTTTCTGTTGTGTTTTTTAATATTTGTCTTAAAAATTTGGTTTGCCACACACATTTTTGATAATTCTCTCCCTGTTCATTTTCCTGACTCTGTCTGGCTCCTATTTTATTTTCTTTCTCTTCTAAAATTGTCTCCTAAGGGGTTCTCCCTGATTCCCAGGGCCTTGGCAGCCAACGTGGGGGATTAAATTGAAGAAGTAGATAAAGGAAACGGAATTAAAGAAATAATTATAATTTTAATGAAGTCGAAATTGCTGAAGCAAGTCTAAAGCTAATGAGGGTGGAAAGAAATATTGCTGAATGGAGTTAACTACAAGTCGGAACCTCTCAGGGCCTTTAAAAAAAGAAACATATTGACAAAAAAGAGTTGGCGTTCTATTAGGTTACCCTAGCAGCTTTTATTTACTGTTGAGCATATTCTAAGTGCTTTACTTGTACCATCTTATTTAATCCCCACAACAGCTTCGTGAGGTAAGTATCATTGTTCCCATTTTATAGATGGCAAACTGAGCCTTAAGGAGTCTAAATAGTCTAAATAATATGCCCAAGATCTCTTAGCCCTGTTAAAAGGTAAACTGAGATGCAAAATTTTCAAGATTTTATTTGAGCATGCATCAATTCAAATCAGGCCACACAAACCAAAGGTGGTTAGGAGCCCTCCACCAACAGGAATTAGGGGAAAGGTTTTCATAGGGAAGATGCAGAGACAAAGCAGTCACAGGGTCCCTTAGACGGCACGTAAACAGATAGGCGTGGCTGTGTGCCAATAAAACTTTATTTATAAAAACAAGTGGCAGGCTGGATTTGCACACACTGTAGTTACCAACCCCTGCTCTAGATCATAGGAACCTCCAACACTATCTTTTATTAGTTTCAGAGTTTTGGTGGAAACCACAAGAAATTTAAAACACTTCAACCTCTGGCCTTAGATAAGGAGAATAGTGATTTGAAATGATTTTCATTTTTCTTTTTCTACTCCCTAACCCAAGTGGTAAACATACAAGTGTGGGAAAGGGGAATTTTCAAAGCTATGGTGGATTTGTCCATAATTCAAGCTAAATTCTAAAGCACTTGTGCCAACATTGCAAATAAACTGAAATCTGGAGATTAAACCACAGAATTTTTCTTAGCCAGTTGCTGTTTCTGTTTTAATTATATACTGAGAAAAGTGACATTTTAGGGGCAGGAGGTGGGGTAGGGGATAGGAGAGTAAATTGCATATCCCCCTGTGCGTGCTCAACCAGTGCTAAAGAGAACTTTTACCTAGTTTAAGGTGGAATAATGCAGTAGTTACTAAAATGACTTCTAGAGCGGGACTGCTTGGGAAATTCATTCATTCATTTACCAAGTGTTGATTCAGTATCATCTCTGGCTATGCCAGGCTGTGCGGTAGTTGCTGGAAATACAGTGTGAATAAAGCAAGGAAAAAACCTGCCTTCACACTGCCTGATCCGTGGGCTCACAGTACTTAAGCAGGTTTCTCAGGAAACAAAAAGCTAAAGAGAACATACATTTGTATAAAGAGACATTTTATGATTTCTTTTTGAGACCGTCTTGACTTTGAGAGGAGGAATACTGTATCAACTATAAACAAAATCTTCTTCTCTTTAGTCTCAGAAAAAATACATCCATTTTCAGATTTCTTTTAAGGCAGCAAAATCAATATTTTCCATTCATATTGAGGTTTTAAGTTCTTTGGGTTAAATATTGGAGGTAAGGCCGCCCATCTTCTAATGAAGGACAACAGTAGCTTGATTCCAAAGCAAGCTTATTGGCTCAATTTGTGGTGATTTGATTCAGCCAAGGCAGGGCCAGGTGATAATTATTTGCCTATATCTGTGCTGAGTGAGATACCGCCGCCCACATTCTATTCTCTGAGCCTGCAGTTATCAGATGTTGGCAAAAGATGCTCATTCAGTAGATCTCGGGTGGAGCCCATAAATCTACATTTTCAATCAGCATCTCTAGGTAATACCAATGCAGGTGGTATAAAATCCTGTTTTAAGAAACATTGAGGGGATAGAAATGGAGAGAGTTCCCATCAGGTGAGATTTGGCACCTGGAGGCAGTCATCAGGGTGTTCTTAACTAAGACACCTTTGGGAAGTCAACAGGAAGAGCTGGGATGCCAGGAGATGTGGGAATTCCAGCACACAGGTGCAGATGCCCTTCAGCAAGTGGATTACATACGGGAAGCAGAGATGTGTTGTGATGGCAGCTCCGAAAGTGGGCTCCAGAGTGGCGTTTTCAGTGCCTCTGCAATGTTCTCTTTGTTACTATAACAACTAATAAGGAGACTCAGTTTGACCTTCTTTGTTTCTCTGAGATGCCTGAAGTGCAAAGGCTTCCTTCACTGCTCTTTTTAGTGGGAGAAAGCCAGCCAGGAGCTGCTTGTGAAGGCAAAGCACAGACTGCGAAAGATGCAGGGTGCGAAAGATGCAGGGTGAGGAAAGATGCAGGGTGTTAATGAATCAGCGCAGAGCCACCAGCCAATGGGTCTCCAGCCCTCCCTCCTTGCCCGAGTTCTCCAATCTTTGTTATAATAGCAACTTTATTATCTTTAGTTTTTGGTAATAATACATTCCCCTCTCTACCAAAAAGCAGAGGTTGCTTGGGTAGATTTAAAGATGTTGGAGATGGGTAAGAATTAGTGTTTTTGCTCAGAGTTTTGACAGACCATGACTCCACTCCTGGTGTCTGTATGTTGTGTTTACGTGTTGTGTTTATTTTCTTGTTTACATTGGAAACCCCAAGAGGCCAAGGACCAGCTTTAATTGTTTGTTTTTTTCAGGAGGTAGTTACCGTCTCCAGGCCCAACCGATGAGGCACACGTGGAAGTCCTCTATAGCGAGGGTCTGCAAGCTGACCAAAGCCGGCCTCTCCCTGCTTTTGTAAATAAAGTTTTATTGGAACACAGCCATGCCCATTTGTTGATGTCTTATCCATGGCTGCTTTTGTGTGACAGCTGCAGAGTTGAGTGGCGGTGATGGGGGCCACATGCTCACATGCCCTCTACAGGAAAGTCAGCTAAGTCCTGCTCTCTGTGATCCCCGCCCTCAAGAACCAGCTGATCATCTCGGCTCCCTGCTAGTGCAGGCATCTGCCATCAGCAGCGTTACCTGTGAAATTAGTGTTCTCCGTGACAGGGAAGGCTCCACACTCCCCCGAGCAGGGCCTGCTCCCTCTCGCTGCAGGGGTCATTTTTTCTGCTATTCCTTTTTCCTAGAAAAATCTCATCTTCCTCCACTCTTGCACAACTGACACTTCCTTCAGACTTCACTCAAACCAGGCTCCCAGAGTTCCTTCCTGAGACTGCCCCCCACAAGACCAGACGAAGCTACCAGTCATCAGCTTCTCAAGTACTCCGAGTGGCTCGTGCATAGCACTATGTACTGTTTATAATGACATTTTCACGTGGTTACTGGATTGTCTGTCTTCTCTGTGCTTCTCAAGCTCCTGAGGGCGGGTACTATATCCATTATGCTAAGCTTTGCACCCCCAGCACCAGACAAAATGCTGGTTAGTTTAGTGGGTGCTCAATAAACATTCACTTCATAAATAAAGAAATGGAAAGAGAGACAGCAACAGATGCATCATTAGGTCATGGTTTTAGGCAATATAGGTTCTATCTCAGATGAGTCCTGTAGAGAGGTAAGTGCCAGGGAGCCCTAACTTTTCTGGAACTCCTGTGTGTACTGGGCATAATCCTTACATCATCCGTGTGAGGATGATGACTCCAGAACCCACATTCTTAACTTCTACACTTGTGGTTCCCAAACTGTATACCAAGGTACCCCAGGGTGCCATAGTGAACTCACAGAGGTGCTGTGGGATATATGAAATTTTTGTAGGAAACAGGGATACTCGACATCTATTGGACCCTTGAGAACTACCGGCTAGAGGCTGTTCAATTTCAACAAAGATCGCATGAAATTCATTTCTACGATGTCATTTTTGTGAAGCTGGGTTTTTGACAGTTGCTCTGATAAAAAGCAAAAGTGCTATGTGAAAATCAACGTGGACCAGGAAATGAGGACCGTGGTGGGTATCCAGTCTGATTGCCAGGTGTGAGGAGCTTCAGAGTCCAACAGACATCCCCTAGCATATACATCCTTTTAGCAAGTAGTTGTGGTTACTTGAGGATAAAATACAATTTTTTTTTGATTTAGGTGTATTTTTTAATGGCTCCTAATTCATTAGGAGATAATACTAATTAAATTGTTTGGACCTAACAACTTAATAAGTGGAACTGCTAAGCATCTCTTTTGGCCTGAGGGTGCTATGAAAAATTACTGAGATGCTGAGAGCACTGTGAACAGAGAAAATGTGAGAACCTCTGCTCACGTTATGTTCTCCTGTCTTGCAACAGCCCTCAGATGTCGGCTCTAGGGTGTAAGCCCTTAGCCCTGTATCTAGTACGTGCAGCAGGGCTGGTTTCCTGGGTGCAACCTGTGCAGTCACACAGGGCTCCAGGCTCACCAGGCCCCACACTCGGTTTAATGCTCTGCTGTCGCCATCTTGAAAGTTTGACTACTTCTATCTTTGAACTTGTGTTTGTAAGTATAGTCTGATGGGACAATGGAGCACGCGTGTGAGCAGAAGAGATACCTATAGGGAGAGTGTCTACTTGCTGTTCTTTGCATGTAGCGTTCATGATGCCCCATGAACACAGAAGTCCAGAGGAGGCAAGATGCGTGCGAGATGAGTGAGACCCAAAGCGCTCAAGAGAGTGTGTCACATCCACCACTGAGTAAACAGGGCCTTTCCAGCCCCAAGAGCTTTTCTCTCTGAACCAGAACTTGCTTCAAATGCAGAAAGAAGGCAGTAACGTTCTACGAAACACGAAAAACCAAGGAAGCCCATCGTGTCCTTCCTTACTCACGTGACTTCCCTGTATGACTCAGAAGGAAAAGGAAAGACAGGACAACCCATAGTTCCTTTATCCTTTCAGCCCTTCCTTACTCATCAGTAGGGCCTAGAGAGTGTTAGAATGTGTGTGTATCAAGAAGCGAAATAAAAACAGCTGTGTTAGTTTTGTGCAGCATTTCTCCTGTTCTGGCAAGGACAAAATATATATGCATGTACAAGCTATGCATTACAAGTTGTGTGATTTTGGTGATTCAGCATGTGAATTAATGTTCTTATATTAACATTTAAAGTGGACATTGCACCATATAAAGACAACAAGTAAACTTCATGCTAATAATTAAAAATTTTAATTTTTCCTTACTTGCAATGACATTAATTGCAAATGAGAAATGCAATGACGAGAGAGAGAGACTAAGGAAGAAAGGAAAGTACTATATGTTTTAGTTCCTTAACGGCACTTCTTTCCTGCTTTTTGAACACGGAGCCCTGCATTTTAAAGATTTTATTTTCCTTTTTCTCCCAAAGCCCCCCAGGTATATAGTTTCGTACTTTTAGTTGTGGGTCCTTCTAGTTGTGACATGTGGGATGCCCCCTCAGCATGGCCCGATGAGCAGTGCTATGTCCGTGCCCAGGATCCGAACCGGTGAAACCCTGGGCCCCCCAAGCAGAGTGCGCGAACTTAACCACTCGGCTACTGGGCCAGCCCCAGAGCCCCAAATTTTCATTTTACACTGGAGCTCACAATTCAGTGGCTGCACCTGTGCAGAAGAGCTCCTTAAAGAG
The DNA here is from genome assembly GCF_041296235.1 of Equus asinus. Classification (NCBI taxonomy): domain Eukaryota; kingdom Metazoa; phylum Chordata; class Mammalia; order Perissodactyla; family Equidae; genus Equus; species Equus asinus. The sequence continues at coordinate 43,022,400 of NC_091804.1, forward strand.
AAGGCAAACTGAGTGGGACTGAGGATGATGTTTTAGTTGACTTTTTCTGCCTCTTTCCTGCGTCCACATGTGGCTCCCACCCAGGACGGTTGCTTGCCTTTTAAACCTTCCAGTCCAGTCATTTAATAATTGACCTCTATTGAAGATGAGCCCCACAGTTCCCATTTTAAGCAAATGCCCCAAGCCAGTCACAGTGGCTGCACAGAGCTAAATACTGTAGAATTATTTTCCTTATCACTGAATTCCTTTAAAGTCGTACCTTTCAGAACAAAGAAAGAAAGAGAAGTGTTTGGTTATCAAGGGAAGCCAGCTCCCAAATTTACTTTCCTTTAGCTGTCATGCAAATTTCAAGCCAGAGGGCCTAGCAGGATGGCTTTGAAGATAAAGATCACAGTGACATCCTAGAGAGGCTTCAATAGGGTTTCTGACGATCCTGTGATTTACTTAGAGAAGGAAGAAAAGATCAGAGAACAATAGGAAGAACTCAGCTCCGAAGGTGTGAAAGCCCAGTGTCTAAGTCTGGTCCTCTCGTTGCCTGGAGGAAATGTCAGTTAATAGCGAAGGGGTCAGACACGGCTAGACCAGGATTTTCCCAAGCTCATTCCATGAGATGCCAATTCAGGTTCCTGAAAAACAAAAGCACAAAGTTTTGTCCTCAAGTGCGTTTTTTGGTAAATGTTGAGTCAAACCAGTTTCTTCACTTTGAGGACTTCTCGGAGCCTTACGTTTAGTAAGCGCAATGGCCGAGAGCGGTCTATACGATGCCAAGCTTTTATTGCCATCTGACTTAAGCCAATTTGGCTGGTGGTGGCTGTTATTGAATCAGTAGCTTCCAGTGATTAACGGTACATGGAGGCAGGTCTCCTCACCCTCAATCATTGCCGTCGGATGGTTGTTTACAACGCGGTGGCACCAAACTTCCAGATACTTGCTGACAACATTAGGCAGCAGGTACAAAAACAGAGATGTGGCCCAAGGGGTAAGCTCCTTCTCCTTTCAGGTGTTCTGACTGTGTTGTGTGGGAAAGATTTCCTTGAGGTAGATGGGACAATATTCTAGCAGCAAGATTGAGCTAGGGTTCTACGGGGAGGTGGGGGCATCTCACAGCTGTCAACTGAAAAGAGGACCAGTTGGGAATCCCAAGCCTATGAGGGCGTCATTTTGCCAGGTGAAGGTTCTTGGGCCCGCAGGAGTCTCACTCCCTAATCCTGAAAGGGACGGGAATGCCTACAGAGTTTCTAGCTGGTCCATATATTCTTGGACACCCCCTTAGTCACCAAGAAAAACCACTTCTGATATTCAGCACGCCAGTTAGCAAAGCTTCTGGTGTTTTGCATGGAAAGACAGCAGAAGCCGCTTCTGGAGGGAGGGAGTTTGGTGAATGGGTTTTCTTTTTTTTAGATGTTAACTCATGACTCCTGGAATGTAAATTTCCAGTTGGGATATTGCAAGTATTAAATGTGTAGATTAAAACGAACATACTTATATATCATACTTTTGCTGTTGTTGCTATTTGAAGGTAAGTTATAGCTATTACAGTAGTTTCTGAAATTTAGGAGAACTCTTTTCCCTGGAACATCTCTCAGGACTGGGGTTCCTAGGACTCCACTTTAGGAACTGATGGGTGGGAGGAAAGAATTTTGACCTAGGAGTCTTATCTTGCTTATTGTGTGGTTGTGTTACTCTGCGCTAGTCATATAAGGTCTCTATGCTCTGATTCTTACAGAAGGGATGATAATAAAAATAATTTATAAAAATGCCTTATAGGCTACTATAAAAGAGAGTAAGAACTGGAAAAGTTCCAGAGATAGCTAGAATACACAGCTGATTCAATATCCTCATCTACAAACTAACAGCAACAATTCTTCTATCCTTTTGATTAAGACCAAATGAAGTAATAGGTATGAAAATTCTTTGTAAATTGTAAAAATGATTAAAAAATGAGGTGCTTTTAGAGTTATTCCCAAGTCAAGGGCCTCTCCCTCAAGATGGCATGAAGACTAAAATGAGTATGTATGAAATGAAAGCTACTACTGGCCTTACAAATAAAGACACCCACAGCTTCCACCTTGTAGAAGAGAGACAAAGGCAATTAATACTTACTGAGAAATTACTGGGTTCCAGAGATTTTTAATGAATTATGTTTTTTGAACCTCAGCTGCACTTGAGTGAGTATTACCTTTATTTTAGGAAGAGGAAACTGACATGCAGAGGGGGAAATAATGACTCAAATTCTCACAGCTAGTAAGTAGGAATGGCCTTGAACTGAGCCAGTCAGAATTCCAAAACAGGCACTGTTCCCCCTGCACTGAGGGATCACATTGCCTGCCTGGCCTTGGTGTGCCTTGATGTACAATGGGACAGTGTTGGCTGCTTTCCCAGGGTGCCCAGTGAGAATAACGAGTGGGCTTTTCCTTATGTCACCTCTGGCCCATCTATTGCTAAGGCAAAACATCTAAGAATCGAACAGTCTGTCAGCAATAAGAGGAAGCATTAGTTTTTTTCTCAGAAAATGAATCATGCTCATATTTAAGTTGGGTATCAAATTCAAATGCCTATGGAGGCTGGGCAGGTAACGTCAATGAGTGAGGTTGGGCCAAGTTTGGGGCGTGGGGGAGATCATGGAGACTGGGAACACCTATCCAATGGGGCAACTAGACTGAATTCCAGCCAATTGTTGCTGCATAGAAATGTGGGCCCAAGAGTTGCTAAATCTTCAGGGTTTTTGTTTTTGTGTGTTTGGTTAATTAAAAGCGGAAACTCTGGATTAGTGAAATTTCTCAGTTTTTAAATATTGGAAACTAATTTAAACTAATGTAAAAAGAATCTGTGCTGGTTAATGCCTTGGGCCAAAGGATAGAAAAAAGATCTGTGGGCTAACATCAGTAACAGGCCTTCCATTTAAGCCCCCAAGTTGGATTGCCATTGCTATCGTTAGCTGCTGTTGTTAGCTATTACTAATATCATTCTACAACTGGGGAAAGAGACAAGGTGGTGAAATGTGTAAGGAGGTAGCACCTTCTGCTGCGTGATTCTCAGGGTAGGACGAAGGGCCCTTTCTTCCATTAATTTTGCTCTTTAATCATTTAATATTTTTGCTCCGTTTTTTTCCCCTGAGCCACTCTGAGACTTTAAAGCTCTGATCCCTTAATTCATCTTCGTTAGCAGTGACAGCGTGGGAAATTTTATCATAGACCTGACAGTTCAGTAAATACCTTTGTCCAGACATTATTAATGGACTGACCAGACGTGATGAAACTTGGCCACAGTTATCTGGAAAGCCTGAAAATGCTGTGACCTTGGTCTTTGCATGAAGGTCCTTTAAATTAGTTAAAATTTTGTTGTTGTTGTTATTCACCAGCTTTCTTATAGAAAAGCAAACTGATGCGATATTGCTTTCGAGCTGTAGTATTTGGTATGTAACGTCTAACGTCTGTCGAAACATGGGAAATATATTTCTTCAAGTGGCAGCAGCAGATTGGATCCAACACGTAAGCAATGACAAATAGTCCTTGAAGCCAAATGAGTTAGAGAAGGAAATAGAAAATACAGACTTTCCTCCGTGTGGGAGGTCATGCCCCCAGGGTTAAAACTATGGGTGATAGAATCAGACAGTCAGCGCGATTTTCACTCACCACACTTCTGACACCAAATGTGTGGGTTTTTTCTACACCAACAACCAGTTCAGTTTCCTCATCTCTGAAATTGTTGACCCCTCAGACTGTGGTTCCATCACTAAGTGAAATGACAAAGCCCTGGTACCAGTTTTGATGGCAATGGTTATCAGTTTTGATGGCCAGCCAATAAGGGTGCATAGTTCTTAGCTTCCTAGATGGTTAATATGGGTATTCCTAAAATATGTAATTTGAATGCTAGGAAATTCCAAATCAGATGGAATAAAACATTGGCATTTTACTAACCACATAATACTCTTCTGTTAAACAATCAGCTTCATGGAGTTCTACAAACATAATATTCACCCATTTTTATTTGTACAGTTTGGTGAATTTCAACAAAGGTACACTGTCATATAAGCACCACCACAATCAAGATTTAGAACCTTCCATCACTCCTGAATTCCCTCCTTTCCCTTTGCAATCAACCTTTCCCCCCCCCTTGGGCCCTGGGAAACCACTTATCTGTTTTCTCACCCTATAGTTTTGTCTTTGCTAGAATTTCATATAAATAGAATCATATGATATGTAGTGTTTTTTAAACTGTGGGTAAATTTAATGTGTTGCAACCAGTATTTTTAAAAAATGAAATAGAAAATAGAATGAATTACATTAGTAATGGTGAGTATGTTATATAAAATTTTTGTTCTAGGGTTGTGTGTCTACGTGTGTGTGTGTTTGTATGTGTCCTGGATCATCATATAATATACATTTCTTACTATGTGCCAGAATCAACATAGCTAAAAAAACAAAACAAAAAAGATGGAAAAAAGTACTCTAGTAGTCTTAAAAATGTCACTGATAAATGGAAATAATTTCAATTTCATGTATTATCTGGGCCAGTTTTTCAGCCGGAGGACTAGAGATTGGAATAGTGAGAGCTGATATGTGATTGTGTGTTCACCGTTGTGCCAGGCACAGACCTCGTGCATTATCTCATTTAATCTTCACCACGAGCCTGTACGGGGGCATAGCTGCCTTTTACAGATGAGGACAGGGAGGCTTAGAGAAGCTAAGTTCAAGTTCTCACAACTCGCAGGAGGAGAAGCTAAGATTCAAACCATGCGAGATGAACTGGACAGGACATGTGGCTAGACAGCTAATAGGAGTGGAGAAGGAAAAGAATAGGAATAAAAATATAATTTAATAAAGTCCGTTTCTGGCTTTTACTAGATTATCAAACTACTAATGGACAAATACTAGATGCTAAATGTCCAGCCCTAGGCAGGATGCTGTAAGTCAGAACAAGCAGAAACAGATGTCTTCTGCTCACAGGCGGGACGTGAAGGCCTCCAGAACTGGGTGGCTAAGAGCATGGGCTTTGGTGTCACACCCAGAGTCTAGTCCTGCTCTGCTGTTTACAGGGTTTCTTGACCCTTACCAAGACCCCGAGCCTCTCTGTGGTTCAGGTTCCTACTTTGTAGAATGATGGTCATGATTCCTCCTGGACCAGACTTTACTTCACAGGATAAAACAGAGTTTCTCAGCTTCAGCACTCTGGCTCTTTTGGGCTGGACCATTCTTTGTTGTGGGGGCTCTTCTGTGCGCTGTAGGATGTTGAGCATCATCCCTGACCTCTCCCCACTGGATGCCGGTAGCACCTCCCCGCCACCACAAATGTCTCCAGTCATTGCCAAATGTCCCCTGGGGCAGTTCAGAACCACTAAAATCATGGATAGAATGTTCCTGCTCACAAATTCCTCCCTCCTCCCCCAGTTATGAAATGAGGGTTCTCATGCGAATCAGTGAGGCCACAGATTGAACGTGTGGTGGATCGCCTGCCTGAGCTGAAGGGGCCTCAGCTCTCACGGCCCCACGTCTTCAGGGGGATCCCAGGGAGGCGCTAGCGCATCCTGGGCAGTGGAGAGTCCTTGGGATTTTGAACCACACTGCCTGGACTTCAGTCTAGACTCTGCTTCTTCTGACTGTATGTCCTTGGGTCAGTTATTTAAGTTGTTTCCACCTCCATTTTCTCATTTGTAAAATGAGAATAACAATAGTCCCGTCCTCTTAGATTTCTTGTGAAAACAGAATACTAGTTGCATATTACATATTATATAGAGTGCTTATGGGAGGGCCTGGTACAGAGTTGTCACTCAATAAATGTTAGGTTTTGTTAATAATGATATTATTTCAAATTGATTCTAAGCCAATGCTGCATGGGCATTGTGCCCACATGATGAGCTCATCCTGGCCTGCCCTGGGTTAGCACAGGAAGTCTCACATCCTGGGAAGACCGAGTCCCGGGCATACACGGGCAGTTGGTCACCCTAGTCATACTTCAGCTGAACAGCTGAAGATTTTGTTGAGTCATGTTCATAGTTTGGTCCATGAACACTGATAATTGGCTTCAATTACCAAGAACCTTGCTTAGTCTCAGGCGTCCAGTGCAGCCCACCATCCAGGAAGAGAGGCCCCAATAAGCTGAGGTTGGATCTCTAGGCTAGGAGAGCATGAGAAGCATTTTTAGCCTGTTCTGGTGCCTACAGCAGTGGTTTTATTGAGAGAATAGCATTTGAGGTAAAACGTTAGCCAACAGATAAGATCTATTCAGGCAGAAGTAGATGTGAATGACATGCCTATTTTTATTGGCCTAGAAAGATAACTCCAGTGTCTTGTACTAGGAAATAAGCGATTTACAAAAATAAGTACAGACTGGGCAAATATATGTTAGCAAATAGACAGCGTGACTGCCCGTCTTCTTCTCAGTGGGCCCAGGTGCTAACAGAGGGCAGAATGGCCTGGAATACCTTATTCTGGGGAAAACCTAAGAGCTCTCCCAGTTTTCTGTTAGGCTGAAACTTTCTTGAACTGAGTCATATTTTCAAAGATTTGGTCATGCATTGAGACTAGGCAGTCATTTTGTTTTATAGGAATTACGGCTGTTGAAGCAGACACTGCTGACTGCCTGCTCAATTTCCATTTACTTCCTTACTAACCCTGATTTTGGTTGGGGGAAGCAATGATTCTACTTAAAAATATTTGCATTTCCAGATTCTCTGGAATGTCATGGAACCCACATCTGGCCAGTGAGATGCCAGCAGGTGCCCTGCAGAAGGCTTCCTTTCCCCAATGAAACAGAGCCTCTAGAGGTAAAGGCTTTCATTCTTCATCCATGGTACTTCCTGGAATGCAGATGGGATGCCTGGAGATGAAGCAGTCATCTTGCTTCCATGAGGAGCAAAGACACTTGGAAGGATGTCAGAGAGGAAGCTAGAAGGAGTATGGGTCCTTTATGACTCCCCGTGAATATCTGTACCAACCCAGGACTGCCCATGTGTGGACTTATTTCACATGAAAAATTCCTTTTTGGGTAAGTGACTATTGATGGGTCTCTAGTATGTGCAGACAAACAAAATCTTAATTAAGCTGTTAGGTATTTATTTCAATGGTGTTTGGCAAATGTTGTGAGCATCCAAACCTTGCAGACACGTGGACTGACTGTATTTTGTATGTGTGTGCAATGCTTATAGTTGATGGAGGTTTTACATGGTACCGTCAGGACCTCATTCTCCATTAAGCAGTAGGCGTGGTACCTGGGACTCGTGGTACTTTTCGAGACCCATGAAAAGCTTTTACTTTCTTTTAAAATAAGAAGAAAAATACAACTTGGATCATATTGGTGTTTGTACAAACTCAGTCATATAATTTTTAACACCGTTTTATGGAGGAAGAGGCCCATGAAGGCAAAAATACTGATGGCCCATGAAAGTCACTATGCAGCCCGGGACCCCTCCTCATCTCAAAAACGAATTGCTCTCATTTCTTCTTGCTTATTTTCTATTCCAAAATCTTCTTGTATGGATAGAAGAGCACACACCTCCTTCAACAGAGGAAGCAAGGGGCACTGGAAAGGCTTCCGTGCCCAGTGGAACTGGGTGTGAACCCCAGTGTGACTTGAGGCAAGCTTCTCAATTTATCTTGGCGTCAGTTTTATAAAATTGATTGATGAATTCATACATGTATTCAACAATGATTGGAATACCATGATATAGCAGACACTGTCTGTAGGGTAGCGGTCTTTTGAGGACTAGAGGAGTCCACACACATGAAACCCAATATCTGGCACTCAGTTCTGTTTTTAATTCCCTTCCACTTGGCCATGAGCACTGAGCCTATTGCAAAGTCCACTGTTATCTCTTCTCGGAAGAGAGGAACTGGGTGGAACATTGGGATTATGAAAGTGGCTTCTTCTCAAGATGAGATCCTTCTACCTTTTGCAAAAGAGCAATGCTTTGCACTTGAATTTAATTAAGCCCGGTGCCCCTTCCCGCAATCATTACTGTGATGTCCCAGCATCTCTTCTGTAATGATTTTGTTCTGTATAACTGTTTGTAAAACCCATTCTCTAAGCACAACAATCAGACATCAGTGTAGGATCAGGTAATTCAAAGACCCATTTAACCAGCTTTCATTGGAAGAAGCTGTCAGAACTTTAGATGTGGCTTATTTTTTTTGTTGTGGGGATTTTTTTTCGTTTTGCCTTATAACTCCCTTACAGATCCATCTGTGAAAAAAGCAATTGGTTATTAGAAAAATGTGTATTTCCCCATTATAATATTCTGTGCCACATCAGAGTGCATTGAAGACTCTATAGTATGATATGAAAGTGCCAAATACAATTTGTATGCAAATATCTTATGCAAAGGATTACTTTTATTTATTTTTTTCTGATTGCATGCAGAAAAACACACCAAGTGAATTTGAGACAAACACATAATAGATCCCGCTGTGATAAGAAAACATCTTAATGCAAAGTTGCCTGTAGAGAAGAAGAGGACATTTCCCTTGTATCAACTCATTTAGATTCCATATAAGAAACAGCAGCACTTTCTTTCTTCTGAAGACAGAGACTCAAAGTTTCATTCTCTGCGATCAAATGTGCCCGTTTTCAACCCTTCTTCTCTCTGCCTGGTTCAGGAGTTCCAAATAGGCACTGGAGAACCGTGTGCCGATGTACCACACCCTGGGGCAGGAGCAATCGCACTGAAGCCTTGTTGACATGGAGCAAAGAACCAGACGATTGCTGAATCTTCTCCACTCTCCTGGAGAGGCAGTGGCAGTGGTCTGGGATATGTCCTCAAAGGACCATCCTGGTGACTGGGTGTCCCTTTCTTTATTTGGCCCATGACTGGATGATGCCTATGATGTGCCCAGCAGTGCACAGGGCACTTGCTTTAAGAAATCTGATAGTTTGAAGTTCCAAACATATTCAACACATTATTTAACTATGTTCGCAAATAACTTGGGGAAGCTAAGATGCCCCCATCCCCCAGACATGCTCCCTGTCGTGTCTTCCATTTCATCTTTTCAACATGGTCTTTTGTTTAAAACCAAACTTTCCTAGGGGAGCAGGGAATAATAGTTTATTGGGTGATTATATTATATTCTCTCAGTCAGAAAAAAACTATATTAACACATATATGTATGTTCATTCATTCATTTATTTATTCATTCCTCAAATATGACTAACAACGTTGACATGGGCCAAGCAGCACGTTAGATTCCAGGGTGCATGAAGAACTATTTCTCGAAGTGATTTTTCTCAAGCCGGTTAATACCATGTGGGAGAGCTTCACGGGACAGAGATGCAAGTTCAGCGTGTGATAGGGCTGTGATGACAGGTGAGTCCCGGGTGTTTGGAAGCCCAGAGGAGAGGAACCTAATCCTAACTGAAATAGCCATGGAGGGCTTCCTGGTGGAGGTGATGCCTGAAGAAGAGTGTTGAAACCTAAACAGGCGTTACCCACTGAGCGGATAGTCTTAGTGGAGAGAGAAGGAACAATCTATTGGAAGACAGGGGTTACCCTAGAGCATTTTGAAGCCTCGGAGGAGGGCAAGGCCATGGAAGAGAAGGAAGATGTCATGAAAATGATGGAAAAGAAAAGGAGGTAATAAAGACAATTTGGTAGATTTAGCTGTTTTGCCTTAGGGTAGGAGAGCCCAGTGTGGTAGAGAAGATTGGTGTCTTGTTCCTGATTGCCTCCTCTCCAGAGTGGCATGCTAGAAGCTCGCTCATCTCATCTCCTTGCACAGAAGTCCCCTTTGCCCCCATTTCAAGGAACTATTCAACAGGCCTCTATAATTTCCTGCTAGAGAGCAGATGCTGTGATGGGGCATGAAAGAGGCAACGTTGTGCAAAGTGTGGCTCCTTACAGCCATTTATTCATTCACTCATTCGGCCATTCAACAAACGCTTACTGAGCGCCTATGATGTACTTTGGACATTGGAGATACAGTGGTGAATAAAACAGACAAAATTCTCTGCCCTCACAGTTCTTATATTCTGTGGAGGGAAGTAAAGAATAGGCAATATTTGCGTTATGCCAGCTGTTGATAGATGCTGTTGAGAAAACCAAGCAGGGATGAGTGTGGGACGTTCTGGGTGGGGTGTTGTCATTTTAAGTAGAGTGATCAATGAGAAGGTGATTTTGAGCCAAGACTTAAAGCAAGTCATCCTTGTAGAGTCTGGGGAAGAGCATTCCAAGAAGGGGAGCAGTGAGGGTGAAAGCCCTGGAACAGGGATGCCGAGAAACAACAAGTGGGGTCAGGGTCCCTGGAGAAGAGTGAGTTTGTTGGGGGAAGAGCGAGAGGGCAGGTCGGGCACAAAGGACCATCGAGGTTTGGGGAACGGCACAGGCGAAGACTTAGGGAGGAAAGTATAGATGGCATCTTGTTTGTCCTTGACCGGGTCCAAAACTGTGCAGCTGTCAGCAGTGGAAGATGTCGATTTCCAGCCCCTAACTGCTGAAGGATTTCTACTCACTAGTAAAGTCTTTGTGCCACTCAGCTCGTCTCCAACGCTTGTCTTGTATCCGGAGGAACCTTCCCGCCCTTGTCCTTGTGTGTGTTCAGGCATGCATGAGTGCACCTCTTCCATCACTGCCTGAAAATGGCTGAATCTACTTTTTTACGGGTATGTTAAAATTTTATTTTATTGAGGTCACATTGATTTATAACACTGTGTAAATTTCATGAGTACATCATTGTATTTCAGCTTCTGTATGGACTCCATCATGTTCACCACCAAAAGCCTAGTTTCTGTTACTGGTGTGTTTGAAACAAGTGATGGAATAACCACTGTTCCCATCACAGATGTGAAATATCGAGGGCCTATTGCGTAACTCATCCACCATCTTTTCCTTTCCATAAATTAGTCGGCTGACAAGGATTGTCTGACGATGTACCCAAGGATGCCACCTTCATGTTGGCAATGACAAATACACACAATTGCCTTTACTTCTGTATCCACGGCAGCTATTACCCATCAGTCACAATATCCCTTCCTGCCAAGCTTAGAGAAAGGCCAGAGTCCTTACAATGGCCTTAAAAAAGGCCTACACGGTCTGCCCACCTCAATGTCCCCCACTCCTGCCAGTTTTCTTACTTCCTTGCCTCCTCCTCTCCCCCTTGGTGGCTCAGCTCCCTCCACCTTGGCCCCCTGCTCTTCCTGAACCCTCCAGCTATGCTTGTACCCAGGGCCTTTGCACTGTCTGTCCCTCTGCTTAACTGCTCTTCCACCAGCAATTCCCATCCCCGATTGGCTTACTTTTGTCAAGATCTTTGCTCAAACAAATCCTTCGCAACATCTCATTAAAATGCTCTCCTTAAAAATGACTGCCCCCTGCCCCCTGCCCACACCTCTGATCCTTGACTCTCTACTCTGTGCCTCTTTTCTCCTAGGGCACTTATTCCTGTCTAACATGATAAAACTTAATTCCTTGTTTATAGTTTTTGTTTATGATGTTTTCCCTCCCTAGAACATACGTTCCATGAGGGTAAAGATCTTTGTTTTGTCCGCTGATCTCGCCTCAGCACCTGGGAGAGATTCTGGCCCATGGTAGGTGCCCGGTACATATTTGCTGAATGAATGACATGTTCCTAAGTGAGAAAGGTAGAGGACAGTGCACATCAATATCACCATCTCTGTGATAAGTTGTGGATTTACATACGTGCATATATTTACAGGGGTATGTGTGTATGTGTGTGAATGGTGAAGGTTATGCATGCATGTGTGTGTAATGAGTCTATGTGTACACAGGCACACAACTCAAAGAGGGTATAAGCATCCCAGACAGCCTAAATATTAAGTGCTAATATTTGGGTTGCAGGATTTGGGGTAAATTTAAATGTATTTCTTGTGAATGACAATATGTTGTCTGATTTATGTAGGGAGTAAATAACACTTTTATAGTCTGGCAAAAACCTGTAGAATCTATAAAACCTAGGTTCTTGTTTTTTTCTGAGGTGTTTACTGTGACCTTGATTTTATCAAACAGGATGGTTGAAACTGAAAGTGTCATTGGCTTTCTTGAGACAGTTAGCTGCACGCGTCACGTTGCGTGTCTCCGTGATGGAGTCGTGTAGGTCAGGTCTGCAGGGCTAAGCAGAGCCCCTGGTCCAGGGCACCTTCAGACAATGAGGACACAGCTGTTCTTTCAAGCAGCGACGTTACAGAATTTGGCAGCTCCCAGGAAACCCCTGTGAATGCCAGGCTAGATCATTGTTAGTTTGTTCCTGACTCCATTCCAGCTGAAAACCCCACAATTCAACTTCCCTGGAATTATTAAGTTCTATTTTTGTGTTGTTGTTTATATAAACTTCTTTTATGTTTATTGATTTAAAAATTCAAGCAAGTGCATCATTGAAAATACAGAAATGAGTAAAGAAGAAAATAAAATAAACTATCGTCTCACCTACTGCCTAGGACCACTTTTAACATTTTGGTGTTTCCTTTGTCATTTCTGTGCATATACATACAGTTCATTTTTATTTTAAAAATTGTACCTTGTAAAGAATTGCTTTTTTCACTCAAAATGATATTATAAGATTTTTTAGATTATAAAAGAAACTTAAAACACATGCTTTTTTGTTGGTTTCATTATATTCTGAGATGAGAATTTTTCATAAATTGATTATTGCCCTACGCTTGAACATTTAAGTTGTTTTCAAAAAGTTTCCTGTTCTCAGTGACGTTGCAATGAGCGTCCATGACTAGTCACCTTCAGCTGTGAGTCCTAGAAGGGGAAACACTGAGTCAAGAGCCCAAATTACCCTGGTCATTTTCAAAAGATAGTTGAACAAATTTACAGTCTTTCAATTGTTTTTGGCTATGCCTATTTGACTGTCTCCTTGCTCTGAGTAAATATTATCATTAAGTAAAAGAAAACTTTTTGGCTAAAGAGGTTAATCATGGCACACCCACTTGGAGGTGGTGGAACAGAGCAGAAGACACCACGCAGTGTCCCCCATGGAATCTCCTCTAACGCTGCCCTCGGATAGGAAGAATTCTTAGCCTATTAAGGAATTGCTTTGCGGTGGTAAAGAGCATTTGTGGGCAATGGAGAGCCAAGTGCTTTCTTCTTCTGCAAGGGACGTATTTGGCCTTGGGCTAACTTGCTACCTCTGTTGCTCTGGAAACCTGATAAAGATGACATGCCAGCTGTGTTACCAGGTTAAAAATGACCACCGAGTAGAATACTGCCTGGGCCTGGGAGTGACCACAAGTCGGCCATGGGAAGCCACAGCTTTGAGTTCTCCTGGGGGTGACGACTCTTGTCACCAGGCATGTCCCTTGCATGGAACCTCTTCTCCCACTGAAGAGAGATGCCTTCTGCTGCCCTCCTGGCTTGTTCTCTTTCCTGGCCCACCTCCTGCTGAGGGCTAGGTGTGATTGACGATAATCCTAGGCATCTGAATACTCAGTTTAGCCTAAACTGATGACTCCTTAGAGCCTTAGGTCACAGCCTTAGAGTCATGCAGACCTGGATCCCAAACCTGTGTTACCTCCATCAATTCACTTAACTGAATTCAACCCCTTGAGACCTGGTTTCCTTGTTTGTAAAACAGAGACGGTAATAGCGCACGTCCGCTAGGTGTTATAAGGCTACATTGAAATAACAGACACAAAGCAGCATCTGGCCCCAAATTAGGAGGTCAGTAAATAGTAGTAGTAGGTGTTGTAATCATTTTATAAAAATTACCGTTAGTGTTATTCACCTGCTATCCCAGTCAGGGATGGCTCCATGGATGTCTGACCGGGGCAGTTGCCCAGGGCCCCATGCTTAGAAGGACCCCAGGCTTGGTTTAATGCTCTGCTGTTGCCATTCCAAAATTCTTCATAATTCTTGAACTAGGGGTCTGTGTTTTGATTTTGCTCTGGGCACCACCAGTTAGGCAGCTGGTTCTGATTCTGATATAAGATGTACTCCATATATTAAGCATATTTTACAGACAGCCCAGATGCTCGGTGCTTTAGAAGCTCAGAAGGTGAGGAGGAGGAGGAAAAGGAGGAGGAGGAAGAATTGGCAGTCGTTCACATGTGCACAAAGCGCCTGATTTGTTCCTCACTGCAGCCCACTGGTGGAGGTAACGCTCTTCTATCCAGCTTATTGATTAGAAACTTGAGGGACACAGAATTGACATGTTCCCCCATCGCTGGGCTGGTAAGACTGCTGTAGACGGCTCTCCCAGTGGGTCGTTCAGGGGAGCCCAGTGCCCTGGGGCTGTTGCAGGTTTACACCTAACCAGGCTTCTCAGTGGGACCTCTCTGCTTGTGCCCCGAGGAAGAGAGTCCTTGGGGCAGAGCCTTTTACGGGCCGGAGAGTCCATCAGGCAGGTGGTAAGCCCTCCACGTCTGGGCTCTGGAGACTTCATATAGATAAAAGCCCTGTGCTCCTATGGAATGGCAGTGGCCTCCGCTTCTGCCGAGCTCTAGACAGCATATAACAATGTGACTGCTCCAGGCTCTCAGAGCTCGGGCTCCCCGTGATAGTTTCATGTCCTCATTAAGTTTCACAAAGACACATTGATCTTTTGTGGCGCCGAGCCCTAATGATGCATTTCCACGGGCGCGGCTCTTGTAGCCCTATTTGGTGTCTTGACTTTTGTCAAACTTCGGCATCTGGGAAACTGGTTGTTGCCGTCTCTCAGAGCAAGGAGGGTTTGCTCTTGAGAGTGTGGGGATCGTCTGCCCAGTTGGGTGGTTCTGGGCATGCCCGACGCCTTGCATGCTCTTCCACTGTTCTTGGAAGGAATCTGCTAGGTCTTTGTTTCTTAACCTTTTTGGTCTCCAACTTCACCTGACCTAATCCAAATCATTCTTCGTGTTTTCCCTCAAGAGTCACTTCCTTGGCACCTAAGACTGGGTTTAGGGTCCTTGCCATGGCCCCCTGTACGTCTCATTCAGTGACCCGTCTGTTGTCTCCATTAGACTTGAACCTTCATAAGGGCAGGGCCTGGGTCTGCCTTGTTCATCCCTGAATCCCCTGCACTTCCAATAATATCTGAGGAACAGTTAGCAAACATTTCTAGGATTCTGTTTTTGTAAACATCTAGCCATGCGCGTGAAACTTTGAGATAATCTACAAGGTCTCAGACTCCCTGAGGTTATTCATACAGATGTCTGTGGATCCCAGGATGTAAAACCTCCTCTCAGGGCTCTAGTATATCAGATAGCTTAATGTCCACTGCAAATCTCTGCCAACAGTAGTTCAGGCTTCATTTGGATGTCTCCAGTGATGGTGAGCTCACTACCTCACTGAATATTCCATTGAAGAAACAAAGTATTGGAAGGTGGATGGGCGGGTGACTGGATGGCTGGGTGGCTTCACTCAGGGAATAGCATCTGTTGGGGCCATCTCTGTGTCAGACCATTTTCCAGGGAAACAACAGTAGATGAAATCAAGCCCCTGCTCTCCCAGAGCTGTATTCTAAGGGAGAGGGCAGACAGCATTCCAATAAACAAACAGTTAACAGGTGTGCTTCTCGCTATGAAAGCCGTAAAGCAGGGACGACAGAGAGTGTGGCAGGGATGGGAAGGAAAGGCTGTTTTAAGTAGACTAGGCAAGAAAGACCTTCCTGAGATCTGAATAAGGTGAGGAAGAGAGCCATGGGAAGGTTTGAGGGGAGAGGCTTTTCAGGCAGAAGGAACAGCAAGAGCAAAGGCCCTGGGGCAGGAAGGCCGGGGCAGCTGCAGAGGAGATCATGCCAGGGCTTAGCGGCCTTAGGCCTTGAAGGTCACCATAAGGATATAATTTTTCTCCAGGTTTGATGCGAACTCCCTGGAGGGCTTACGGGGAGCAAAGTGGTCCCATTTTAGAAGGATCCCTGTTTTGAGGAGAGGAAACCATAAGAAACAAGGGTGGCGGTGTGGAGATCAGCCAGGAGGTGACTCCGGTCTTCCGGCTGAGAGGTGGCAGGTGCTTGGGCACATTTGTCTTCCAGTCAACCCAGCATCACAGCTCTGCCCTCTCGGACAGGAAGCCCCTGGGCCCGGGACTCTGCTTTCTGCTGACCTGCCCGAGGAGTGCCTCACCTGGGTTGTACAAAGGTCCTGGGGTCTTTTGCTGATGCACTCAAAAGAGCCTGCTGGTGATCTCTGAACTACACTCTGCTTCACCTCATTGTCATCTGAGGTCCAGCAGTTCTACTGATTCTGTGCTACATTTGGGGAATAGAAAAATTTGGCAGGGCTGGAAGTCCTTGTTTGAGACAGATGATGTGGAGGTGGCACTCATTAAAAAGGGGATGTAGTTTAAGTCAAATGAATTAATCTCTAACTGTGGAATTTTGTTCACTTTTATTCAACCAGCATTCTACTATTCCTTTTCAAAAAGACAACATATAAATAAGTACATACATTTGTCTTCCTTAAACACTGAGCTCATAGTTCTCTAGAGCCCAGTGTGATGATGAAGACATTGATCTCTACTCCAGCCGCACACGCTTTGGGAAAGAAGGCGGTCGTAAGAAGCAGAACTCTAATGCAGGATCAATGGGCAACACCATGTGGGCAGCGACTGTACTTTGAACAAGGAGATTTCTTTTATTGATGGAAGCATAGCAAACCAGGACTGTCAGGGTCACACGGGGCTCGGGTTGTTAAGTGCTCTGTGTGAATTACACGGAAACGAGCCTAGCGCTGGGGTTGCTGAGATTGTCCCCTCCCTCAGGGCTGGTCCTTTCTTCCTCCCCTTCATCCGGTTCTGTTTCTCCTACTTGTACATTTAGAATCTGCCCCTCCTCTCACCGGAATGTCTTCCTCAGTGTGAAGTAATAACAAAAGTGATGGAGGCGCTGACTGACCTTTGTTAAAGGCCCGTCCTGTCCTCGCGGAGTCACACTCTCGGAAGTGAGATGGCTGATAAACAAACAAATAGAAACATCAGATAGAAACAGGTTCTATGAAAAAGTCACGGTAAATTGGTGGAGAACGGAGAAGAGGGTTTTCCCTGTGTGTTGGGAGGAGGAAAATCCTATGAAATCTTGAAGAACGTTCCAGGAAGCAACAACGCAGACGTCTGAAGTAGTGGCATGCTCAGAATTTTAACAGTAACTAGTCCTCCTTGAGAGTTAATTTATTGAATACACAGATAAGTAAATAAAATGAAAATGGTTGCAGCAGAGTCTCATGATATGGTCGCTTCCAGGTACTTCCACTGACACCCGCATTTGAGAAACATGCTCTGGAATTTGGGCTCTGTCATGCAAACACTGTGGCGGGAGCTGGCACTGCCACCTGGAGCCTGGGCTGGGAGTTGCCTTTTAGGATGACAGAACAAGTTAGAAGGCGCCGGGGTCCCTGATGCAGTGGGAGGCCCTTATCGGCTGGGACGGGCTTCTGCTGGGATCTGTACAGGAGCCAGAAGCAGCCGATTTCCATCTCATTGCAGCCAGCGCCCTCACCTGCTGGTCTTCATGGTCCTTCTTTAGCTCCACTACCTGAATCATGGAACTCTGCTGATGACGCTGGAGATACAGGAGTCCCTGCCCTCGGAATCTGGCACTTTCAGCCTAGCAAGGAAGACAAGATTTGAAGTGAAGAGTTATTTAATTGAGAATGTACCACAGGGAAGGCTAGCAGAGGCTGGAGGAAGTGATGTCAAAAGGAGGATCGAATGATGGATAGATATCCTACCGCAGGGATTAGCAGCCCGTTGTCTGTTTGTGTAAATAAAGTTTTATTGGTACACGACCATGCCCATTTGTTTCCATATTGTCTATGGCTGCTTTTGTGCTATAGCAGCAGAGTTGAGTGGTCATGACAGAGACCGTATGGTCCACAAGACCAAAAATGTTTCATAGCTATCCTTTCAAAGAAAAAGATTTCCCAGCCTCTATTCTAGAGGCAAAGGGAGAGATGGGCATAGGCAGGACTGGGTGGGGAGAGCACTTTAAATTGAACAAAAACCTGGAGGAACGTCTAGAGCTTCTGACAGCAAACCAGAGCTTGCAGTCTCAAGTCTCATAAAGGCCAGACAAGTAACAGAAGTAAATGAAGTGGATTGTATGGTTATTACATGGTTAAGATCCTCCAAAATTTGCTTTCTGCCATTTGTTTTTTGAATATATGCTCTGCTTGGGCTATTACTTATTTCCTCACTTTTAACAGAGACATAGATAGAAAATATATTTCTCAAATGTAAGAAAAACTCAGAGGAAGCATAATGATAAACGGCAACTGAAATTCAGACCTGGCACTAATGGTACAATAGGGTGTGTGTGGGGGGGGGGCACAGTGGAAAAATAGGAACATGCCTGTTCCATGTGGACCCAGCTCTGGAAGGTAGTAATATTATTTTAGAAATTCTATACATCCAAATTTTAATGTGAAATCTCCCAGTGTTCAAACAATGGCTTTTGTTTTGTTTTCACAATGTGTGTCCCAAAACCCAACCTATCTCCTGGCTGGATTGCCTCTGTGGCTTCCAGCTGGAGACCTTGGCACAGATGTTTAAGAGATCCAGGGGCTCAGACCTTAGTTGAGAAGAAAGTTCCAACAGCTCAGGAGCAATGAGCAGGTTATTTTATCAAGTCGTGTATCTTGCAGCACATGAGCTGCATTGCGAGGCCAGAGGAGGGAGCAATCCAAAGTGGATAGAATGGTTTCTATGCATTCTCCAAGAATGTGGCTAGTGTGCTAGGCATTAAATGATGGATAGAATCTGAGCAAGTAGCAGCAAAGGGAATTGCAAGACCTGGAAACCCATAATCAGGGAAGACAAACGTTTAGAAGAACAAAGAAGCATTCGGGGGAGATCTGGTCCCCTGGGAACAAGTCATATATAAGGGACTCTAAAAGGTCAGCAAGTAATTTGAAATCTGTGCTCCTTCTGTTGTCTACAGTTCCTTCTTTCTGCCAACCGCTGACCTCCACGATCGGGTTTGGGTTTAAATTCTGTCTCCGAGTTGTTTCCTAAATTGTTGATGGCGATTCAGAAATTTACCACCAGGTGGCGATATTCTCATTTGGGAAAAATGGAAAAGCGAGTGAAAGAGGGAGCAACGTTTTTGTTGAATGATGTCTGCTGGGTTCTCTGATCCCTGCTTAAGCCTGGGTTTACAGCTAATAAAGAAAAAATAGCTTACACACTTTTCCTTTTTTATTTATCTTATGTCACTTTCCATAGATCCTGCCACGCCAAGCCCATAATATTTATTTCCGCGGCAACTGCTATGCAAACTGTGTCCAAGAGGCACATCCGTATTATTCTAGGCATCATCTCAGAAACAGAGCTGCAGAAGACAAAGAGCAGGGCAGAAGCACGTATGAACGAGGAGTTGGAGAACTGTCTCGAGGGTGAGGGGAGAAAAAAACCAGCTGTGCCTTCTATTCCAGCTTTCCAAGACAATTGAATTTAGACAGAAGATCTGCTGCCCGAAGACCTGTTTTAAGAAATAGCATATGAAACTGTTTTTAAAAGATCTTTCTTCAGCTTGTCTATCTGGAGGGGCAGCACCCAACCAGAGGCGAATGGCCGCTTCTGAATGACAGTCAGCAAGGGACAAATTCCAGAGCCTGGAGGATTGGGGAAGGTGGGAGGTGAGGCAGGGGGCAACCAACAGGCTGGGTTTAAAATTTCCATTTATTTCTCTGACTGCATAGATGGTGCCCCCTTGTAGATTTCCTCAACCTCCAAATGACAGTGTTGAATCACACAGGACAGTTCATTGGGAGGAGTTCATTGTCAGCTCTCGCTGCAAGAAACAGTGACAGTGGTCCCTGTGGTGAGGAGGACGATGGGAGCCGGTTCAGGAGCCGGTGGGGGCGGAGATACGGGAAGTGCCTGTCTGAGGCCAGCGCACACGAGTGTTAGCAATTTCTCCTTTGAGCTCAAGAAGGCAAGTTAACACGATTTAGTCTTCATTCCTTTTAGTCTTTATTCCCTTCAGACTCGCCTCGCTCCTCTTCTGCTCTAAGTGCTGGGGTTACTGAGATCTCAGTGCCGGTTCTTTCTTCCCTCCCTTCGTCCAACTCTGTTTCTCATACTTGTACATCCAGAATCGGCGTCTCTTCCTCTAATAGAAACAAACACTTCCTTCCTCTTTTTTCTTGGTGCATTTCCTTCCTTGCCCATTGGCCCCTTCCTCACTGGCCGCCATCTCGCCATCTCTCCATCTCTCCTCCTCCTCCAATTCATGGAAAGGGGCTGCTGTGCATTTGTTTCCTGTGAACCTGCTGCATCTGCCGCTATGAAAAATGGGGTAAAGCCTCTTCCTTTTCTCACTAAAGAATGTCTCTCCGAGGTGGCCTGGCCCCTGGCTGGGCGGGGGTGGGGTAGAAAAATGGGGGAGAGAGCAGATTTAGAGACTGGGAGGCCTGCTTTTAGCACCGGGCCCAACAGAAGCAGCACGCGTGGCCTGCCTGCTCTTCCTCTTCCCAAGAGGTCCTGCGGGGCAGTCATACTTACAGCTGCCCTGCGAGCTTCAGCTGTGGCTGCTGGACTGTTTCGCTTTGCCACAGGCTTGGTCTGCAAGACTCTATCTGGTCTGCAGGGAGCTGGCTGAAGCTGATTTCTAGGCCCTGGGCTTTTTATTAGTGGGTCTAGCTTCTGGAGGATTCAGCCCACATGCCCAGAGATGCCAAGCCTGAAATAAGTTCGGGGATGAGTTGCCCATTACAAAGGAGCATGCAGCCACCTAGGCCTGCTTGCTTCTCCTTGCTGGGTGCTGCACCCTCAGCCCACAGCTCTGGGAACCTCACTAACCTGCTTGGTAAGGGTCTGGCATCTGAACCCTCCCCCACAGGATGTGCTGAGCGGGCCCTTTGCCAGTGGCTGGCTCTCTGAGCTGCCCGTCCTGGACTGCGATGTTTCTCATGACTTTGACTTCAGGGCACCGGTTCACCTGCATGGTCTTGACTTCTTTGCAGGGAGGATGGATGAGTTGCCATTTTCGAATCCCTCCCAGCTCTTAAGTTTTGTGATTGGCAGCAGTCTAGTCCAATGGGATCAGACCAGCTGCATTCATTCAACAAATGTTCCAGAGCCTCCCCACATTATTCTGGGCACGGGAGCTGTAAGAGGAATAAGACAAAGTTCCTGCTGTCGGGGAGAATTCATTAGAATGGGGTAGATACAGGCAGTAAATGATACATAAATAATGTGCCAGGTGGCAATAAGGCGAGGAGGGAAAATTAAGGGAGAGAGAAGGGATGGTTGGGGAAACCTGTGTGATAGAAATGATATTTGTCAGGGAGCTGAGGGAATGAGCCAAGCCATTCTCTGGGGAAAGAACATTCCAGGCAGAGGGAACAGCACATGCCAAGGCCCTGAGGTAGGAGTAGTCGGAATGTGTTGGAGAAACAGCAAGGAATCCAGTGTGGTTCTAATGAAGTGAGCAAGGAGAAAGTGGTAGAAAAGGAGGGTGGGGAGGTAAGGGTGGGGTCATGAAGATTATAGAGGCCTTCATAGACCTTGGCTTTTGAGTTTCATTCTGAGTGAAATGTGAGGTTTCTGGAGGGTTTTGAGCAGAGGTGTTATTTGATATGACTTCAACACATTAAAAGGCTCACTTTTCTAAAGGGGAATATGGTTTGTGTATTTGTGTGTACAAAGTTACATGTAATATATATGTGTCTATATACACATATATACATAGAGTTATGTGTGTACATTATGCATATAATTTGAAAATAATTGGAGTCTATATTTATAAACCCTTTTTCCACTAAATCTCCGGAGCATACAGGTCCCTGTTCCTCAATTCATTTATCTCTGAAAGTAGGAAACTCATTGTGGAGGAGAAAACGGGAGCCCAGCAGCCCCTTTGGGGTTCTGACACAGTCCATATGCTCCTTGGGGGCATCTTAGCAGAGTGGTGACCCACACCCTCCCTTTCCTCAGAGGCAGCTAGAAGTGGCGATGTTTGAGATGGTGGGGAAGGTGGGAGAAGGAACACGAAATGCGAGCAGAGAAAAGGAGTTCTAAGACGTCCCCTCTGGTCGTCTGGCTCCCTAAGAATGCGCTGGGAAAAGCTGCTGTTTTGTCAGGCGCGGAGTGCTTGCTCCTTCGCAAATGTAGGATAGCTTAGAGAGAGCCTTCTGGTGTTAATGAAGGACTGTGTGTATTTTTAGAAGAATGTAGGAGAATAAAAGACGTGATTCACAACGAGACCGCAGGATGTTTCAGATAGAATGTGTGTGTGTCTGCACGTGAGCACGTGTGTGATGTTTTTAAAACGGAGATTTCTTCAAAAATAGCTCTCATTGAAAACAGATTTTCAGATTCTCCTACAACTAAAGTAATCTGGTTTTGTCTCTGAGTCAGAATCTGTGGAGCATATTTGTCTAAATCCTGGATCTGCCCAAGTGTCTTTGGCCAAAAGTTCTGAGCCTTGGCTGCAAACCTAGCTGCTCCGCCATCATTATCCTCTTAGTGGACCACCCACTGAAACTTGACAGTAACTTACTGGTCATACTGGATTCATCTGAAAGTATTTTTATAGGCGTGGGGAAATTTTAGGAGCCTTTCTTTGAAATCTTTCAATTAGCGGATGAACCGAGGGTTCTCCATCAGATTCACCTGGATTCAAATGCGTTCGACATCAGATTTGCATAGGAGGACGCTTTGCTGATTTCTTCCCCCTGTGATTTGAATCAGCAATGTACAGGACATTGGTCAAACGAAGTCTCTGTGGGGATACTGTGCAAAAACCCATCCCTTTGGCTAACTAGGGGAGAAAGCCAGGCAGTCCAAAAGCTGGCTTTGAGGACACCTTCCTCAAAAGCCTCACAGTGACTCTTGCCCAGCTGGGGCTCCAATCCCGTCCTGCGCTCCGCGGCCACTGGTGGCGGTCCTGACGGGCTTAAATGACGAAGTTCTTAGAAGGCCCTTTGAGTTTGTGACCCATGCCCTCCTTCAGCCTCACCTTGAGCATCTCTCCTCCGCAAAGTCTATGTTCCAGCTGCATGGATGCCCCTCTTCCTCTCTCATTTCCTCCCACAGCCGTCGCTGCTGGGATCATTCTCATCCCTGAGTCCCTCACATGCTGTGTCTTCTGCCCTTGATTACCCCCTCCCCCGCCCCATCTGAACTCAGTTTAAACAGCCCTTTCTCAGAGATGTTCTTTCTGCGCACCTCTCCCCAGACTGCAGGATGCGGGAGGTAATCAGGACCTTGGACTTTCCCTGCATAGAACTCAACACGCTGGAATCAAATAAGTAATTGAGTAATGAGTTGTTTAAGGTCTGTTCCTCTGCAGGATATTTTGATTTAAAACAGCTCTGTGGAGATAATAATTTATATATTATAAATTCACTCATTTTAGTAAATTTGTAGAGTTGTGCAAACATCACCATAATCCATTTTTAGAACATTTCGTTTTCCCATAAAAGATCCCTTGTGCCATTTGCAGTCCAACCCCATTGCCACCCCCAACCCCAGGGAGCCACTAGTGTACCTTCTGTGTCTCTGGATTGCCTATTCTGGGCATTTGGCACAGAGGGAATCAGACAGTAGGTGGTGATCTGTGCCTGGCTCCCTTCATGCGGCATCCTGCTTTCGAGGCGCTTCCACGCTGTGGCGTGTATCAGTGTTTTGTCCACCACCTCATTGAGGCCAGGGAGCTGGCATATTCATCCGATTCACAGATCTTATGCTGTAGCACAGGCACAATGTGCCCCATGTGAGGGTATGTCTATGAATAAGCAATACCCATCCTCTGTGAGTTATATATTCCTGTTGGGGAGACAGACAAACTTTACAATAATTGCAAGTTGTGGTCAGTGTTATAATAAAAACAAGGGGAGGAGTGTAGACTGGCAGTTGTGGGTTCACCTGAGCTGGGAGGGGACTGTGTCTATTAGGGTCTCAACAAATGTTTATTTAAATGAATGTTGAATAAACGAATGATGATGGAAGGTCACAGAAGGTACCAGAAGGAATCTAAAGTTACCATGTTTATTTTCACTGATGGTATTACTGTCCTTAGTTGCTCTTGGTGCTGAGGCCTGGTGAGTGGAGGTCCCTCAAGGGGCCTGGCACGATGAGTCTGAGCCAGAGAGAATGTATGGTTCAAGGCTGAAGAGGGGAGATAGGCAAGCAATCGAATAATCAGAGTACAGCCTGGAAGGAATGCAAAATGGCATAGGCATGTGGTGGAAATCCTCAATTCAGCTCTCCTGGTAACTCATGCTGTGCCTTGGGCAAAACCACTTAACCTAGCAATAATTACAATAGATAAAATGTATTGAAGGTTTCTAGATGATTTTACTAAGTATTTTACATAAATTAGTCATTTGGTCTTCAGATTAACCCCCCGATGTGATGGTTATGTATATTATTGTTACTAAATAATAACCATAACAACAACGATTATTGTTGTAACATTTTATTGTTATTATTATAACAACTGTATGATTATAATCATTATATTATCATTATTGTTACATGGTACACAGTGCTCAATGCGCTCTATTAATAATATTCCTCAGTTAATTTTCCCAGCAGCCCTGGCAAGTAAGTACTACTATATCCATTAGATTGTAAGCTCTGTGAAGCCCCACACACAGGAGCTCATTTGCTTATTCTTCAGTGAACCTCCTACACCAGCACAGTGTTTAATGAATATTTGTTGATTTGAATTAAATTGATGACCCTCCCCCCTTTTTATATATGAGGCGGTTAAGCCACGGAGCAGTACCTACTAATTCGCCCAAAGTCATGCAGGCAGAAGGAGACCTCGGATGTGAACCCTGGAATTCCACACCCAGTGGGCATGCACTTAACCTTTATATTGGTTCGCTTTCTGTGTTTTTGTTTTCCTCTTTTGTAGAATGCGACTTTTGCCTGTGGTGGTCTCTGAGGTCCTTTCTTACTCTAGATCTCTATATCAAAACTATGCCACAGGTCTGTGTACCTGAATCATATGCCTACATTTTCGAGGTGAATCAGGAAAAGACAAATATAGGGATGAAGGGCTCACGAATGTAGGTTCA
This sequence comes from Equus asinus, assembly GCF_041296235.1. Lineage (NCBI taxonomy): Eukaryota > Metazoa > Chordata > Mammalia > Perissodactyla > Equidae > Equus > Equus asinus. The sequence goes on from NC_091804.1 coordinate 43,047,291, forward strand.
GGAAAGGTGTTTGTGAGGAAACATCCCCAGCAGTCTGAGTCCTTCCCAGCACATAAAAAGAGGTGGTAAATAAAAGACAAACAGCTGTACCATCCATGCAGCCAACAAACTGGCTGTGAGTCAGTCATCCAACCTCTTATACACGAAAACCCAAATGAGAGCAAGGATGAGAGGTGTGTGGTGGTCCTGGCAAGCTCTGTGGACAAGGAAATGATCTAGTTAAAAATTCCCAGCGTTGGCATTTCTTCCCATTCCTGTATGTTTTTTTAATTCAAAAATACTACTCCAAAATTATACAAATAAACACATTTAGCACAAATAGTGACATAATACAAAGAACTCCTTCAGATAAGTGTCACCAGAATCAAAGAAATATGTGTCTCTGCCAATAAATGCACAGGCAACGTTTGACCAGAACGAAATTTTGCCTTTAATTCTGGGGTGTGTGTTTATAACTTTGGCAGCCCTAAATTGTGTTCTAAGGGTTGACAACAAATAAACTCAAAAACATGAAGCAGAGTAACTCTCTGTTTAGCATCAGAAAATGCCTTGAAAGGGTCCTGATAGAGAATAATAGGAATTCAGTGAGATGGGTGAGACCTCTCAGTCTAGAGCGCATCTTCTTTATTACCCTGATTCTTTTTCCTCTATAGCAACTATTCTTGCCTGATATGATCTCATGTATTCATTTGTTTATTCAATGGTCTGGCTCCTCCTACAGCAACATTAACTAAAGTTACCTCCAATGCACAGAACAATACCCGTCATGGATGCTCAGTAAGTTTCAGTTATAATGAATGAGTGACACACGAGAAATCCATTTCCATATTCTGCCTCCTCCCGCCATCTGCTGCCTCCCTCTACCCCGACAGATAACCAATATTAACAGCACAGTGTATCCTTTCAAATATTTCTCTATGTTCAATATAAACAAACAAATATATTAACTTTCTCTTAGTAATAACAATACAAATTTAAATCCCTGTTTAAAACTAATTCATCGTGAACATTTCTCCAGGTCAATAGCTAATTATAACTTGTTGATTTTTATTCTATATGATAATCCACCATGTGAGTAAACCACAAGTTAATCAACCATTATAATATCAATGTGTATTCATTCATATTATTGCCATTTTTTCCATTATAAATAATGCTGCCACAAACATCTTTGAACAAATATCATGTGCTTCCACTTCATTTCTCTAGACTAGAGGCCCCAAAGAGAATTTGTATTAGTTTTCTGTCACTGCCTAACAAATGACCACAGATGTAGAAGCTTAAAACAACATACATTTATCATCTTACAGTTTCTGTGGGGCAGGCATGGCTTAGCTGGGTCTTCTGCTCGGGGTCTCATAAGGCTGCAGTTAAGGTATCTGCTGGGCTGTGTTCTCATCTGCAGACTTGACTAGGGCAAGATCCATCTCTGAGCTCACTCAGGTTGTTGGCAGAATCTATTTCCTTGCAGCTGTAGAACTGAGGTCCCCATGTTCTTGTTGGCTATTCGTCCCAGCCCTCTCTCAGCTCATAGAGGTCCTCACAGTTCCCTGCCATGTGGTCCTCTTCACAGAGAGTTCACAACTAGGCTGCCTGCTTCTTCGAGGTGAGCAGGAGAATCTCTCTCCCTCCAGGCTATTAAGGGAGAGTCTTGTATAACGTAATCTAATCATGGGTTTGATATCCCATCACTATTTCCATATTCTATTGATTAGAAACAAGTCATGTGATCTGCCTACACAAAAGAGGAGAAAATTATGTAAGAGCATGACTCACTGGGGGTCGCCTTATGATACGTCCACCACAGGGTTTCTAGATTAAATGATAGGTATAATTAAATGTTACTAGATGTCACCAAATTACATAGCACAAAGGCTATAGATTTCCTCTTCCTACCAGCAGTGTGTGAGACTACCTGCTCCCGACTTCCTTGTTACTATTTTTCTGATTCATCCATCTCACTAGTTTAGAGAGATTTAAGTTTCGATTGTTGGGTTTTACTTGTTTTATACAGAATTGTGTGTTTGCTTAAAATCCACAAGTGAATGGATTACAGCATAGGCTAGTGCTTGAGAGGTCAAGAGTCAGACCTGTTTTGATCCGAGCTCTACAGCTGATAGGCTATGTGACTGTGGGGGAATTCTCAACCTCTCTAAATCTCAGTTTTCTTCTCTGTAAAGGGGATAAATGTAATACCCATCTTATTTAGTACTTGTGACTATTTAATGAAACAATGCCTGTAAATTACTTAACCTAGTGCTGGCAAATAGCTGTAAATTTACTGACCGGTTACTGTGATTGTTGGCCCATCATTAGCAGCAGCAGCAGCAGCATCTTCTGCATCATTACAAACCTGTAAGTAACACCTTGACCAACATTACGTGTCATAGTTCTGATTCTCTCAGGCCTCAAATATCTAATGATGGGTTCTGTGAACTGAGAGGTACCACCGTTCAGGTGATTACATCTCTCTTAAATGCAGACTGTGTTGAGGAAGGCTTCCGTGGTATTTTTAAGACTGGTTTTGAAATACTTTTGTATTCAGTGATACTGAGAAGTCCTTTTTTCCATCAAAAGCTCTTGAATTTCTCAAGACACGTTGAGCATTATTTCTCTATTTCTATTTTTTTAAAGTCAATTTCCCCTCTCTATCAGAATAATCCCTCAGAGTCCCAAAAGGGATCAGTCAGTGAGTATACGGAACCATCTTGCTTGTTAATCATCTGAAACCAGTGCTCTGGACTGAATCTGAGGAGAAACAGGGCTAACGTAGTTGAGGTGGCCCCTTTTAGTCTTCTGACAATTTATGATTCACTGATCTGGGTTTTATAAGGGCAGGTGGTAAAGATGGCAAAATAAGAAATCTATATTTCTTCCTCTCTATATCTGTCTATTTGTCTATCAGTCAATCAGAGAGAGAGATTGAGAAGACCGCAAGTTGAACATAGAATTTGGATCTCTAGCCTTTTGAAATCTTGCTTCTTGATTGTTTTACAACTGTATTTATTAAAAGCATAATATGCAGAGCAGTGGCAGGCCTTGTTTAAGGGGAGAAGGCCTTTGTCTAGCTCGTAGTTTAGAACATCGGCTGGAGACCGAGGCCCTGATTCAGATGGACTCAAATTTGGATCCTAGGTCTGTCATAAGCCCTACTACCTTTGATAAGTTGCGATATATCTTTGAACCACAGATCATAATTCATCAGAAGAGTTGACAAATACTCAATGAATCAAATAGGTCCATGACTTTAACGACTTTAGATGTCACTGGCAGAAAGAGACAATAAAGAAATAACAAGAACTCATGTACCATGGTGCCCGTTAGTGATAAGTGTGGAAGGACAGTGTGATGGGAGTAGAGTATTTTAGAGAGGAGAGTTAGAGGAGGCCTCTTTGAGGAGGTAAACGTCACAGGCAGAACCTGCTTTGTAAGGTTGTTATGAGGATTAATTTACCATACAAAGCTCTTAGTATAGAGCTTGACATACATGCTTAGAATGATTTCTCCTCTTTTTTCGTGTCCTTTCATAATTAATGATACAAATCTGTTCACATAGGCTTTCAATGTTATTTATTTATTTATTTGAGGAAGATTAGCCCTGAGCTAACATCCGCTGCCAATCCTCCTCTTCTTGCTGAGGAAGACTGGCCCTGAGCTAACATCCGTGCCCATCTTCCTCTACTTTATTTGTGGGACGCCTACCACAGCATGGCTTGCCAAGCAGTGCCATGTCCGCACCCGGGATCTGAACGGGTGAACCCCGGCCACCGAAGCAGAATGTGTGCACTTAACCACTGCACCCCGGGGCCGGCCCTAGTTTTTCAATTTTAGAGCGAGGAGAAGCCCACTTAGGGACAGGGAGATGTGAACGTATGAACCAAAATGTAGAGGTCAGGGATGGGAAACTAGATTTCCCTAAGTGAGCAGCATGATTCCAAGCAAATCACAGCATCTTCCCATCCTCTCTGAGACCAAAGGGAAAGGATGTGTGTGTCCATGTGTGTATGCGTGTGCACGTGTGTTCATGCATTGGCAGAGGGAAAATTTGCCATAGCCCTAAGTATCTACTTTGAAATACTCTTTCCTTTACCATTAATTTCTTGAGAAACTGAGATCCTGTCCTCAGGGCCAACCACCTCAACCCTTCCTCGACTGAGACTGTTTTCCTCTGCTATACTCTGTCCTTTAGTTTTGGAAGTGATCTTAAGCAGCCACAGGCAATGCAAATTTCATTTACACTGGGTTTGGGGCGGGGCAGGCCAGTTACTTCTGCCATTTGCCTCTCAAATGGATTATTTCATTTACTTGTTTACACAGCGAAGCAAAATCAATCCAAAGTTGTTTTTTCCCCAGGACACGTGACTGTCCAATCCCAGCAGAAGAGCACTTCAATTGCAGATCCACTGCTTAAAGGGGGGCAGAGCATTTAATTACAGTTTAATTATCTTTGCAGATGTGGCGTTCAGCGGTGGTTTGGTTTGTCGGTGGGCAGCTGCAGCATCTGAATTTCCTGCTGCCTTCTTTGAGAGCGAACTTGTTTGTAACACAATCAGATTTGCCGGTTATAGCTTCCCGGGCCCTATCAACTGAGAATTTCATTGCTTTTAAATTGCAAGGCTTTTGTTATCACTACAACTGTGAACCAGACAGCCGGAATCAAAGCAAAAAGAAATGCCACCAGATGAGGAGGATTGAGTCATAGCTTTGGTCTAGCCTGAGTTAGAGAGAATGCAAGTTCCAGAAGCTTATTTGCAACCTCAGTTCCTTATCCATGATGTCGTGTTACTTTTTGTTTGCAACTTTCAGATTATTATCCTTGATGGAGGTTTAATTGTGGCCTCTTTGCATTTTTGCTGCAGAGGTGTCTGAAATTGTTATTATATATTTTTTACCCTCACTCAAAGAAAAGGAGTAAACACTGTTTTCATAAAAAGAAGATACAAGAATATAAGCATTGTGTAGATGACTTCGGAGTCTGTCTGCATCTGGCTAATAGGATAACAAAAACAGTTATCAGAGAGAAGAGCCAAAGAATAAAATGTCATTTTGCAGAACCTGGGCTGCATTTCTGTTTGTAGTTTTAGCTTGGTATGCATTTAAACACAATGGAGCCATCAGGAGAGAATAAACTTCGTGGTAAGAAAGTTTCCGTTGCTATTTGTCAGCTGTCACGGGATGTGACGGTGCGGTAGCTGGAGCTGAGCTTGTCACTTAAACTTCTGCTACTAGGGTGCCATAAATTGGAGGCAGGGACAGAAAGCAATGAAATCTAAATGAATCCTCAAGATTCAGGAAAGACTTTTTAGGACCAGAGGGTCCAGGAAGATGTTGCAGCATGCTACAATAGGATAACTGCTGGCAAAATGGTTTCTTTTTCTAGCTTCAGCTTCCAGCCTCAGCTATTGTGTTCCCAAGTAAGCTGCCTGGGGTCCGCCTGCCGAGTTATGTGTGAGTCTCTGCACATATTTTAATGCTCAGCTGGCAGTTTTTATGTGGCGTTAGTGTGCTCTTGTGTCTAATAAAATGTTAATTTCCCATGATTTCATTTGCACAAATCTATCTCCAACTTATCTGTATTGATACCTGATTTAGGGCTGCTCAAATAAAAGATAAAAAGGTAGAGTCCATCGAAGCAGTTCTAATAAACGAGACAAATTCAGGAACGTCTGTCGTCTCCCCTCGCATTCCTCGCACTTTTACCAGAAACCCAGTTGAAGAGAAAAAAGAAATGGAGCTTGGAGGGGCAGGACAGCTCTTTTTAACCGAGCACCGACTATGACAGTAAGGTAGGGGAATGAACTTCTGTCTCACGCCTACCTTGTAATATTTCCTCTTCACCACTATCCTGTGAAGGGAGAAGATCTCCCCCGTTTAACAGAGGGAAAAATGGAGATGAGAGAAACTACGGAGCTTGTATAGCTAAAACACACAAGCAGATGTATTAGTTTCCCATTGTTGCTCTAACAGGTCACCACACACTTAGTGACTTAACAGATTTGTTGTCTTAAGCTCTGGAAGCCAGAAGTCCTAAAGTCAGCGTGTCAGCAGGACTGTGCTCCTTCTGGAGTCTCTCAGAGAGAATCTATTTCCTTGCCTTTTCCAGTTTCTAGAGGCCACCTGCATTCCTAGGCTTATAGCCACTTCCTCCATCTTCAAAGCCAACAGCCTAGAATCTTCCAATCTCTATCTCTGCCTTCTGCTTCTGTCGCACATCTCTATCCCTGACCCTCCACTGGACCCACCTAGACAATCCAAGATTATCTTCCCGTCTCAAGCTCATTAACTTAATCACATCTGCAGAGTCCCTTTTGCCACATAAAGAAACAAATTCAGAGCCAGCCCTGATGGCCTAGTGGTTAAAGTTGGGCACACTCCACTTCTGTGGCCTGGGTTCAATTCCTGGGCGCAGACCTACACCACTCGTCTGTCAGTGGTCATGCTGTGGTGGCAGCTCACACAGAAGAACTAGAATATATAAATGCGTACTGGGGCTTTGGGGAAGAAAACAAAGAGAGAGAAACAAATTTCCAGGTTCTGGCGATTGGAATGTTACTTCTTTGAGGGGGGCCGTAATTCAGCTGACCATACCAGGGCTACAGCAATTAGTGTTCTAAGAAGAGGACCAACCCTATTCCTGTGGTTATCTCTGGACGGAACAGTACATGGGCCACAAACTTTGTGGAACTTTCTAGAACTGTGCAGGATGCTTCTGAAACTAAGAACAAGTCTCAGTCATAAGATTGCTTTTTCTCTATTGCATAATCTATAGATTTCAGTTTCCAGTTTTCAAGCCTTTCAACTAAATCAACTTTTAGAAAGTTGACTAAATTAGAAACAAGTATCTAAAGACATTAAATACAAAAGCCTGGATCATCGGAACCTCCAGTTTGTGTAGATGCAGCCTTTGCTTATAAGCACTATCTCTGGTCCACTTTTTCTTTTATGTCTTAAAATGCAGAGATAACACCACTGCCTTTTTTGAGTTCTTTTATTCTATTTCCTGGCTATATCTGGCTTGAGAGGCCATGAATGGCCTCATTCTTTCTGCAGCCTCTTGTTACTCCAGTGTTTACATCTCCAGGAGGCCCCGTGCTGAAGCTGGAGAATGTGTTCCTGAAAAGAACAGAGATGCTTAAGACCATGAATTCCGGAGTTAGACTGCTGGGGTTTAGTCCGGGCTTCAAGCTCTAGCAGTGGTGTGACTTCTGGCAAGTGTCTAAACTGTACCCATACTTAATTTTCTCACCTTTAAGTAATGATGATAATGATGACCCCACAGTGTTCTTGCCAAGTAAGGTTTACGAATTGAATGAGATGGTTCCACCACCCACAGGATGCTCAGTGAATGTTGACTCTTACTGGTGTCACTGACATGCCCTGGCCATATTTAGCAGAGGCTCCACATAGCAGAGAAATCTTTATCAAGGCACACTTCATGTCTTTTTTTTTTTTTCTTTTTTAACCCAGCCTAAAAAGTAAAAAAAAAAAAGAAAAAATTCTTCTTGTTTCTGTTAGGCTACCTTTTATGGTCATTCGGTTTTAGATAATCCTTTTTACCTCATTATTTCTCTCCTAGCAGCCTCCTCTCCTTGATTCAGATGGGTGACTTCAGTCTCCATGAGGCCCATCTCCCTCCCTCTTGGAGTGAGTGATTACCACATGCCTGTCCCTTAAGCCTTTCCCACCTGATCACAATCCCCCTGCATTTCCTTTCATACCAGGGATCAGATCCCTTACGCATTTTTTTAAGGAAGATAATTCTAGAAGAAAAGTAGAAGTGATGCATTTCCCTCTAGTTTTATATGCATTTTGAAGTTGGCAGAATTTTGGCCCCTGTGCTCTGCATACCCTAGTTTCATGTCTGTGAATATGTTATGTTACATGGTTAAGGGGACTTTGCAGATTAATTAAGTTGACTTTAACAGAGGGAGATTTTCTTGGATTATCAGAGTGTGCCCAATGTAATCATATTAGTCTTTAAAGCAGAGCTTTCCCCTGCCTGAGGGCAGAAGAAGAATTCAGAGCTATTGGAAGCAAGAGAAAGACTGGACGCACTCTTGCTGATTTGGAAGATATGATGATGGAGGAGGCTACGAGTCAAGGAATGTGGAAAGACTCTAGAAGCTGAGACTTATTTCTGGCCAACAGCCAGCAAGGAAACAGGGGCCTCAGTCATACAACCACATGGAACTGAGGTCTGCTGGCTCTGAATGACTCTGGAGGTGGGTTGTCCCCAGAGTTTCCAGATGAAATCCCAGACTGGTGGGAACTTGCCTCTAGCCTGCGCAGACCCCGAGCAGTGACCCCAGTTGAGGTTGCCCAACTTCTGACCTACGAAACTGTGGGATGATAAATGTGTGCTGCTCTAAGCCATTACGTTTGTGTCATTTGTTACAGCAGCGATGCAAAACTCGTCCAGGGGATTCGTGAGGGTGGATATATAAAGTGATCCCGAACATGCCATTAGTGATGCCCCTGCTTTCACTTATGGCTCTTGAGTAAGCCTAATATTCGTACGTTTTCCTCATGTCTTTCCAATTGAAGATCGCATTCCCACAATTTACTGGTTGCTTACATCTTTAATTAAGCCAGCGGTGCCTAAAAGGCATGGCGTAAAAGTGACAGCACCAGTATCTATCTTGATTGGCCCAAGCTGCTGCTTCTTTCTGGTCCTTTTTTGACTCTTAAAGGGAACTTTTTTTTTTTTACTATTTTCCAAGTAAAAGCCATAGTCAAATTTATGCAAATTCCTGTAAATGAGGAAAGAGAATATGGAGATGACAGGAATGGAAAATACAGAGAGGAGAGCTGGTTCTACAGCCCCGTGGAAAGGAAGGACAGCAGAGTTTGAGCCCGACTGACCTGGTTTAAGCCCATTTCCTCCACTGGCTGTCTGTAGGATGTTAGGCAAACAATCTTGTTCCTCTGCCTGTTTCTTCTTCTGTAAAATGTGTAGTTAAATGTTTTCCATATTTCTTTAAGCTGATTTGTGTAAGTTCCTTTTATGAACTGAATTGCATCCCCCCAAAACTCATAGGTTGAAACTCTGCCCCTCAGTGGGACTGTATTTGGAGACAGGGCCTTGAAAGAAGTGATTAGAGCTAAATGAGATCATATGGTGAACCTTGAGTCCAATAGGACTGGTGTCCTCATGAGAGAGGGAATAGACACCAGGAGTGCGTGCACACAGAGGAAAGACCATGTGAGGCCGGGGCATCTGCAAGCCAAGGAAAGGGGCCTCATCGGAAACCAAGCCTTCTGGCACCTTGATCCTGGACTTCCAGCTTCCTCAACTGTGAGAAAGGCCACTTCTGCTGTTTACCCGCCCAGTGCGTGATATTTTGTTATTGCAGCCCTCGCTGACTAATACCAGGCCCGAATGAGTTCATTTGTATGTTTTAACTCATTTGATCTTCTCAGTATCCTTGAAGAGGGTTCTATTATTACTGCCACTTTAGAGACAGGTTAGCTGAGGCTTAAAGAGATAACACATAATTAGTGCAGTGAGGAGTTGAGAAGCACACATGGGTCCCTACGAAATCAGCAGTCATGTGCTTACTGCTGCGTGTTGAGCTGATGGTCCAGCACATGAAAGAAACATGCCTGGTTCCCCAAGCCCAAGGCATCTTACACCCAGGTTCCATTTGTAGTATCTGGATAAATTGAGGTTTTGTGGTCATGTGTGGAAAAGTTCTCATCTTAATCATGATGTCTTTAGGATTTCTGGAAATTTTAGACTAGGTTCCCTGAATCGACAGAGGTGAAGTTGTTCTTGTGGATGCACTTGCAGGAGAGGGCCATTTTCTGTGACTATTCACATAGACTGTGTTTTCTTTCCCATCATATCCTCAAAAGAACTCTGTGTGGTAGAGATTTGTACCCTCCATTTGCAGGAAAGTAATGAAAACTCAAGTTAGTATATATGTGTTAATATCTATATTTCTGGGTTTTTCTGATTAGCTTGGTTCAGCATGCACATTTCATCAGAAGCTCCAGTATCCCTCCTGGCCTCTCTGCATATCTAGAAAAGAGACAGACTATGCATTTTACAATAGTCCCGTGAAAAGTCTTAGGATCCAGTCTTGTGGGAGTGGAATTCCAATTCCTAAACCAAGGTCAGAGAGATGCAATATGCTGATGTGGCAGATGGCATTTTCCAAAAATGGCTGCAACAATAATTGGGTCTGATACGTTCTTCCAGAACCTTGCAACTCCTCATTGAAAGGTAGTCTATTCCTCTTCTAGAAATGAGGTGGGGTTTTGTGATCACCTTAGTGAAGAAAATGTGGTTGAAGTGATGCTGCAAGACATCCAAGGCTAGGTCATAAAAAGTGAGTGCTTTCACCTGGGTCCCTGTCTCTTAAGATGCTCATCTTTGTGACCCCCACCATGCTGTGAGGAAGCCCAGGCCACATGGAGGGGCTCCATGTAGGTATTCTGGGCAACAAAGTTAAGGTGTCAGCCAACAGCAGGCATCAACTATTAGACACATGAGTAAGACTTCAGATGATTCCAGCCTCTGCCTTCCAGCCTCTCCAGCTGACATTGAGCGGAGCAGAGATGAACTATGCTTGCTGCACTCTGCCCACGTTGCGTATTTGTGGGCAAAAGGGATATTGTTATTGTCATAAACCACTAAATTTGGGGGAGATTTGTTATGCACCATGGTAACAGGAGCATGATCATATCTGAGTTGTGTGACCATCCATGGAACTGGAATTGGGAAAGTGTAAGGGGTGAATGGAACTGGACCATCTGCAGGGGCAGAGAGTAAAGGAGAGGTTGTTAATAACATAAAAACTGGGGTGATGTAGCTGGAAGAAGGATGAGGAGGGTTAGCTGATAGAAAAACAGATGCCCTTTACAGTGGTAAAGGAGGTCTTTAAATATTGTATTCAAAACTCATGTTCTTTTTACTTCATGAGGATTTTATTCCCTTACCCTGGTCTTCCCATAGTCTAGTTTGGGACAGAATGTAAAAATATAAATTACAATATAACACGAAAGGTGATTATTCTTTCCACTAGAGCAGATAATGGAAGATTGACTGTGTTAGACAGCATGCATTCTGTTTCCACATCACAGCCTGCGATGGTACAGTCCAGCAGGGCTGGGGTGGCCCTTGAGGTGCAGTTCCTTGCCCTAGTCTACATGGGGACTGATAGCTCCAAGTCATATTTTATGTTTTCTTTGCTTACTTATGTAGGTTTTCATATCAAAAAAAGCAATCTTGGTTCAGAGACAAATGGAAAATATTAATTGAGTTATTTTGAACTTATTTTCTGAATTGTTTTACATTTTCATGTTGTGTTTCTTCCCTGGTGTTGGTCTCTAAGCATCAGTGGTAGAGTAAACACATGTTGCTCTAGAAATTTTGCTGGAGCTTGGGGAAGAAGTGGCTACCATAGCATGCTGACACATTAAAAATTTACTGTGAGCCTCCAAATGGGACTATGCTTCAGAAATGCCTTCTGATGGCTGCACAATGGCAGAATAATTTATAAATATAATCAATCATTCAATATTCCATTTCCTGATGGCGAGGCACATCAACACATTTAAGGGAAATTAAAATTCTTACCAAGTTCTAAGTGGTCATCAGTTGTCTTGCCAGTGTTCAAGTGAGAAAATATATCTGGGGAATAATTTTTTTTTTTTTAAAGATTTTATTTTTTCCTTTTTCTCCCCAAAGCCCCCGGTACATAGTTGTATATTCTTCATTGTGGGTTCTTCTAGTTGTGGTATGTGGGACGCTGCCTCAGCGTGGTTTGATGAGCAGTGCCATGTCCGCGCCCAGGATTCGAACCAACGAAACACTGGGCCGCCTGCAGCGGAGCGCGCGAACTTAACCACTCGGCCACGGGGCCAGCCCCTCTGGGGAATATTTTTACATACTAAATGGAATTGTTGGTTTCCTATTCTAACCATTCCATGCAAATTTGCTGATTCATCTTCCCCATTTCCAATTATCTTTGTACAAAACAAACTGTACTGTGTCACCTGCTTATAACACCAAACAAACAACAAAAGTAAACAAAACATTGCTTCTCTGTTGCATAAGCTTCTTTGAGGACCTATACAGCCTTTTGTGTCTTTGTCCCATCCTACCTACGACCTTGTCTCCTTTCTGACTTCTTTATGGCTTTTCAAACTCCTTGCTCCATGAACACAGACTGTCTCAAGTATCTGTCAAGTATTGTCCCTGCTAATTCCTCTTTCAGAATTACCTTCTGTCCATTATCCCCATCCTATATGCCACTCAGTCTCCTAGACACACTTTGACATTTCTCTTACTTCCTCTATATTCCAAAAACACAATATGTATAAATTTATCTGTATATATATATTTGTATTTTAATTATTTTGTCCATGTTTAAAGCACCAGTTAAACTGAGAACTCTTTGACAATTAGATCCTAATTCCTCTTTGTGTATCAGTTCATGAATTATAATAAATGATGAATGGATGGACAGATAGAAGACTCATTGACCAAGTAAATCAGAATCAAGTAGAGGTCTGTTTGTCTATCCTTTTGCCAATACAGCACTGTCTTGAGTACTCTAGCTTTATAGTAAGCCCTGAAGTCAGGTAATATAAGTTCTCTTTGTTATTTTTCAAGATTTCTCTAGCTATTCTAAGTCTTTTGTCTTTCCATATAAATTTTAGAATCAGCTTCTCAATTTCCGCACACACACACACACAAAACTTAATAGGATTATGATTGGGGTAGTTGTAATACCATAGAGTCTTTCAACCCATAATAGTGATATATCTACACATTTGTCTAGATCTTTGATTTCTTCCAGTAATCTTTTGTAGTTTTTAACGTAAAGGCCTTACATTATAGTAACCTCCTTTACTTCAGCTCCTTTGATGTTATGATTCATCTAGCCCTTTCTTTCTTTTCCTCCTCTCTTCGTACCTTTCTTTCTTTCTCCCTCTAGTGCTCTCTCTCTCTCTCTCTCTCTATCCATCTTCCATCTAGCAAATATGTTGAAGTTGTGTAGCTCAGCATGCACATGACGTGGCTTTATGTTAGTGGGGTTTTTCCAGGATCTCCTCCTACTATATCCCAAGCAATAGCCTCTTTCACAGAAGGGGAAAGGTTTTCTAAGGCTCCTGTCGTCCACTCCGTGTACTCTCTGGGTGTTTGGATGACAACCTCCTTCATTTCCAACTCTGAAGCTGCCTTTGGGTTCTTTGGCTATTTCTTTGGAGAACTGGGAGAATGCTTGGTGCTTGTCATTAGGACACAGCCTTACCTGAATGCTTGTTATCACTCTTTTGGGGCATATTTTAAAGAACTTAAACAGGGCCCCCAAATAATACTAAATCTTTGTAATTTTTAAAAATTGTTGTATGGAATAATTAAACTGACAGAGTCAAGGGGTCTGTTTAACACTAATGAGTGAAGATGGGATTTCAAAAAAACCTTGGTAGCAAGCAGGGCTTCTAAAGTTATTCTTTGGTTAAAAAAATCTATTTCAGGGCCAGCTCTGATAGCCTAGTGGTTAAAGTTCGGTGCGCTCCACGTCAGCGGCCTGAGTTCAGTTCCCAGTCTCGGAACCACACCACTCATTTGTTAGTAGCCCTGTAGCAGCAGTGGCTCACCTACGAAAAGAGGAAGACTGTCAACAGATGTTAGCTCAGGGTAAATCTTCCCCAGCAAAAACAAACAAACAAACAAACAAAATTTCAGTATTGCTGTCATGTACCTTTTAATGACTGTGTTATGCATCTACTTACAGTAGACATTTAAAAAAAGGAAAAAGGACACTTTCTGATTAATTCTTTCTAGAATGTTGTACTAGACAGATAATACACATCTCAGATGGGCAGCTAGGTGACTCCTTTTCTCAGGAATGATTTGAGAATCGGGATCAATTCCTCCTCAAATGTCTTCTTTCTTCTTCACCAGAAAATAGGTTTGCAATCTGGAAGAAGTCTCTTTTCAGAACGCATTTTCTCATGTTCTCACACTGAGAGATACAGTTAATATTTCTAACAAATTACAGTTTGACTTTCAAAATTTCCGCTATGTAGGAAATCCTGAGCAGGCATTTTTCCTATATTTTTTCTCTCTTGAGGATATGGAACTTTAGTGAACCAGATGTGTAATTTAGAAACTTTGCAACTTTCAATAAATACTATCAGTCCCTTCACAGAAGGAAACGGCTGGATTTCAGCTTTGAATGAGGGATTTCTGCTTCTCAGACTCTAAAGCTAACGCAGGCGTGGTTCCCGACTCTGATTGGCCTTTTAATCTCCGACTCGAACAGAGGTCTGGGTCCCATGGGGGCCGGGGCTGGGTGAACGGCACATTCGTCTTTTAGCAATGTCTGCAACGGATGAAGCATTACAGAGTGGACACCTGGTGTCACATAAGTTCTATCCCCACACTTGCCTTTACAAAAACAGATTTAAAAAGACTAGAAATAGTAAAATGACTTGAAAAGAGATTCTAAAAACATACGGGCACTAAAATAAGGTGATTAATTATTTAAGCTTAATATGTGATTATCTGGGTTCTGGGAGGTAGATTTCTGATGTGTTCATGAACATGAGCAGAGGATGGAGTTAAAAGAACATAACCAAGACCAAATACTAAAGAAAAAATGTCGCAGACCTGTAGGAAGATTTTCAGGAAGGCTAAAGGTCACGATGCATTAAAACTTGTGGAAATATTATCTCAAGGGAAAAATGCTTTATAGTGATATGTCAGACAAGATAAACTGGAAGGAAACGGCACGTCTGCTTGGGGCGTAGTAAGAAGTTAAATGATGGCACAGCCATTCAATCCTCATTTTGTCTCAATCTTCTTTACCAAGAAATCTGATCTTCAATCTGAAAGTGTCAAGCGAGCATCGTTAAGGGGAGAATTAAAGACATATTACAACAGTAAAATAAGTCAGGTATTGGCAGAGATTTTCTGTACAGGCCTAGAGCATAAATACTTGGCTTCGGGAGCCTTCTGGTCTCTGGGGCAACTACTCAGCTCTGCTGTTGTTCCACAAAGGCAGCCACATATGCAGAAATGAAGGAGTGGGGCTGTGTTCTAATAGAACTGAATTCATGGACACTGAAATTTGAATTTCCTGTAATTTTCACACCATGTGATGTTATTCTACTTTTAATTTTTTTAATCATTTAAAAGTATTTTTTTAAAAACCCATGTTTAATTTTTGAGCCCTATAAAAATATGCGTTGGGCCAGAGTTGGCTTGTGGGCCATAGATGCTGGTCGTGAAATAAGAGATCCCTTAGTCACTTTCAATGGGAGATGACGTTCTCTATTGTTAAATGAAGTATACGAACATACCAAAAAACCTGGAGATATGACTAAGGAACCGCTGCCATCAATCCATAACAGATGGTATTGGCTGAGTAAAGTATCAAATTTGGAGACAGACGTGTACTAATATTCTAAAAGGTGGTGAATTGTTACTTCTGGGAACCATAGACCAGAATATTTGAGCTCAATTACTGGACTATATTGGCATACATTATTAAACAAGCAGGCGCACCAACAATTGATTACTCCCTGGTGTGAGTTAACAAAAATAAATATCAAACTTTAAAAAAATGGTACATCAAATTATTAAAACAGATGAATGGGATAGATAAAAGATATAGTGAGAGTGCATAAAAATATTTGGCAAAAATCTTTCAACATATACTACCGGGCAGAAGGAAGAAATAGGATATATAATAGCACAATTATATAGGATTGTGATTATTTTCACAATGGCCAATATGTATTAATTGATTAGTCCATATTAGTTTGACTGTATATGATAAATCCTGTTATCTTATGTTGCTAAATGCTAAATTGGATACCTAAATGACAGCGCAGCATTCCAAATTGCCTTTTGCCTGAATGTCAACTTGAATACAAAAACCACGCTCCTCAAACTTTCAAATGACCCAAGTTTAGCAAGGGCTTCCAATGGAATCACATTGAAAAATACCTGAGGGGCCAGCCTGGTGGCACAGCGGTTAGGTGTGCACATTCTGCTTTAGCGGCCCGGGGTTTGCCTGTTTGGATCCGGAGTGGGGACGTGGCACCGCTTGGCAAGCCATGCTGTGGTAGGCATCCCACATATAAAGTAGAGGAAGATGAGCACGGATGTTAGCTCAGGGCCAGTCTTCCTCAGCAAAAAGAGGAGGGTTGGCAGTAGTTAGCTCAGGGCTAATCCTCCTCAAGAAAAAAAAAAAAGAAAGAAAAATACCTAAGATTATGAAATGATAGACCCAAACCCAAAAGACAATATGGGACAGGCGTAAAAGCAAAGTTTAATTATGTTAAAACAAACCCCTTTATTAACAAGTCTAGATAGCAAAGTGCTGAGCATAACTGTGTGTGTTTGCCCTTTGGGTGTGTGCACGTGTGTGTTTTATTTTTAAAAAAAAAGATGAGAAGGGCTGGCCCTGTGGCCGAGTGGTTATGTTCGCTCGCTGAGCTGCAGACGGCCCAGTGTTTCATTGGTTCAAATTCTGGGCGCGGACATGGCACTACTCATCAAACCACGCTGAGGGAACATCCCACATGCCACAACTAGAAGGACCCACAACGAAGAATATACAACTATGTTCTGGGGGGCTTTGGGGAGAAAAAGGAAAAAAAATAAAATCTTTAGGAAAAAAATAAGATGAGGAGGTTTTGGTTAATCACAAACACAATCAGCCAAGAGTTTGACATTTCTGCATAAAGATGAGTCGTGTGTCTCCTTTTCTTTTTTCAACACCTGTAATTTAGGAAGCTGTAAAGTAAAGGCAGAATTGGATTCATTTGTGGTTTGGGAATTTTCCTCATTAAGAAGATAACTTGAAAACATTCTTGGAAAGCATTTTGTCTAGGGAGATCATATTTGAACAGTTTGGTTGGGTCAAATTTTCATAACTTACTAGGTTGCTCCTAATGGGCCATCTGCAGTCTTAAGCGTTCAGTTGATTTCATTTTTGATCCAACCGTATATTAAATGTATTGGCCCTTCAGTGCGGGAGGCAGCATGACTTGGCAAAATGTGCTATACAGATGATGGTAAGAATATCAAGAGATTTAGGATCTTGTAATGGAGTTTCTAGTAATTCTCTTTGTAGCATTGTGCAAATTGTTTAAACTCTCTGAAGATAAGCGCTTCAGTTTCTTTATCTTTAACAGAAATATGTGAATAATTGGGGACCGAGGTAGAGGTGTCACCTTCCCTGTATTCATGACTGTATTCTTTCCTCCTGAGCCTCTGTGAAATTATAAGGAATACACATATTGATCTCTGTCCCGGTTTCCTGACGTAGGGCTCCTAAAGCTTTTGTAATCTCCTGAGGAATAGAGGTGCTAGTAGCATCTTTTGTTCTAAATTTGGTCTTTGACCATGGTTCCTGATGCAGAGCTCCTCAAACCCTTGTAATTTCCTGAGTGTTGGGGATGATAGGAGCGTCTTACACAGAGCTCCTAAGTCTCTTGGAATTTTCTGGGTGATAGGAGTGTCTTTTGTTTTACTGAGGTGACTCCTGGATAGCTTCAGGATGGGATTATTCACCAGAAAGACCAATCGTGATTAGAAGCTTGGAATTCTCAGCCCCACTCCCCATCCTTTGGGGAGAGGAACAGGCCTGGAGATTGAGCTAATAATCAATTATGCCTACATGATGAAACCTCCGTAAAAATCCCTAACGTGCAGGGTTCAGAGAGCTTCCAGGTTGGTGAACACATCCATGTGCCAGGAGGATGATGCCCCCCAGCTCCACAGGGACAGAAGCTTCTGTGCTTGGGACCCTTCTTGACTTTGCCCTACGTACCTCTTTATCTGGCTGCTCCCCTCTATCCTTTATAATATCCCTTCTTATGTGATAAACTGGTAAATGTTACTAAGGGTTTCCCTAAGTTTTGTGAGCTGTTATAGCAAATTGTTGAACCTGAGGAGGGGGTCATGGGAACTGTTGATTTATAGCTGGTCTGTCAGATGCATTTAACATCTGAAGTGGGGCCAGTCTTTTGGGATTGAGCCCTTAAGTTGTGGGATCTGATGTTAACTCCAGGTAGAGATGTCAGAATTGAATCGAATTGTAGGATATCCAGCTGGTGCTGGAGAATTGGTCAGTGTAGAGAAAAAATCCACACATTTGGCATCAAGTGGTGTGAGTAAAGAAAAAACATTTTTCTTTAGCTTCAGAATCCTTCTCAACACAGATAATGACTCTGAATCAGATAGATTTGACGAGGAATTTGAGGAATATTTGTCATGCCTTGGTGAGGTGGTTTGTAGAGTTCCTTCCCACCTGAGTCCGTAGATGATTTCCAAATTTAAAGGTTTGAATAGTTTATTATTGCTATTTTGTTTTTTGACACCTTCCTATGTGTCACTCTTTTACCAAATATTATATAGTAAATCTTTAGTTTATCAATGTTTTAATGTTATTATTACTTAAAAAAATACTTCTGGACTTGCTAGGATAGACTTTGGGAGTTTTGAAAAAATTAGACCCTCCAAATCTCCTCTTGTAATGGTCACTCTAAAAATCTGAAGGCTGATATCTAGAAAGTTGTTGTAATCAACGTTATATGAAAATCTATAATGCAGAATTCCTCCTCCCAAAAGATGTTAAGGTCGATCAATATATCGAGGGGATGAGGGTAGTTCTGTTATCTTAGAATGATAAATTGGAACATTAATTACCCACTCTAAATTCAAACTAACCTTCTGTCCAATATTCAATATCTCTGCAATTCAATATGGCACTCGTTCATTAATTTCAACTCAATAGAGTGTGGGTTTCTAATTTGGAGACATGCCAAACAGCACTTAAAAAGCCTACTGACAACCTTGCCATTTTCCACCCATATCTTTTTCTCAGCACTTCCATTCTCCCTGTATTTCCTTTTCACCTTGTTCCTTTGTGTTCCTCTTCTTCCTGCCCACACTCTTTGGGTTCCTTTTGTTTCGCATTCACCTAAGCTACTTTGTAGCATATATCATTGTGGTGCACTCGTGGAAGTAAAGACATATGCTGTGGCTGTCTGCCCAGATGTATGCAGATGTCTATGTGTATAATATATGAGAGACATTTAGCAATATTTCGAAATTATATAGTAGCTTTGATTTTTGGTTCTTGGTCTTATTCCAAAGGGTTTCCCTCTGCTATATATCTGGCTACTGAAAACCCTTCTTTCCTCCCCAGCAGGCCTCTTTCTCTTGCAACATACTAGTGATATGGGGTGCATGCCTTGTCTCCGCGTGTGCCCATGAAATTGTGCTGGGGAGCAGGTCCGATGTCATTCTTCATTTTTATCTGTTTAAGCCTTTCCCAAATAAAATGCCACTAACCAGTGATAATGAAACCAATGCTCTAGGCCCAAGGAGGTGCCTAAATGAAGTGGAAAGATGGGGTAATCATACACACAGTCCAGTCAGGGGGAAAGATCACAAAAAAATGACGTATTCAGTTGTGATGCTTATGTGGATCAAGTTATTCTTCTGAATTCTCTACCCTTCTGTTTTGCCTAGTACAAATTCCACAACCTCCCTGGTCCCTCTTCAGATATAAAAATTCCTCAAAATTCAGTCAGGTTTCAATTGTGGGGAACAAACTGTATTATACACGTCCTCCTCTGCTAATCAGATTATCTATATATTATATTTACTGACTGCTTGGAATTTCTTCCTTGGGAAGAAGTTATTCATTGGAAGAAGTCTGCGTGAGGCTGAAACTCATCTTTTACAATTCAGGCACGCAGTGGAAAGATTTACAATGTATTTTCTTTGTGACTCCTTCCAGCTGCCTGGAGCAAACATTCATCTTCTGCTTCCTTTAATAGGATCTGACTTGTGACATCATGCTCTGAAAGGCTGCAGTTTAATGGGTGCATTTTCTCTCTAACACATATATACTATGAAGGGACTCTAGGACTTCACTTTTGTTTTATTTTATTTTTGTTAAGTCTGTGGAAGCCAACTGCCTTGGAGTCTCCTTCTCCTAGAGACTCTGACAACGCCAAGACAGCGTTCTGACTGCGGTGAAGTACATCGTAAATAAACATCCTCCCATAACGTACACTCAGGGCTTGGCTTGTACAAGAATGACTTGTCTTGCCAGTTGAGTGCAAACTGAGATGCCAATGACATTTATCTTCATTAAGTTTCCAAAGCAACGGGCTAGAGATGTGTGCACAATATTGCATATTCATTTTTCAGGGAAGTACCGTTGATTCTGAGGTTTCTGGAAAGGTGGTTCCAGTGTGTCTAAAGTCCCTTGATCAAAACGTTGACTTTGGATGAGAGAATAACATGATGCTGTGCTCTGTAGAGACTTGTAGCTTATTGTGAACACTCTAGGGAGAATTATAGTAACACTGACCATTTTAGGGGGCAAAAATGGTCCTCAGATTTTCTTAATATCATGAGGCATAGATGTCTTAATGTTTGGAGAGTGGGATGCTTGCTACTTACTAGAAAGATGGGGGATCTTGATCTTACATGTTCAAAAATGTCAAGGTGACTTTTACAGTGAAATTTGAGCAGTGCTTCTAACGCCTAAACTTGTGCTATAACGTGGACATGTCATCCACTCTTTTTTTCTCTTGTTTCTAGGAAAGGAAATGTCAGTGCAACAGTTGAGGAAGTTCACATCTTCCTACATGTCCAAAATGTAGGGTATCTATTAGATTGGTTGCGACTTTTTTCAGCTCCAAGAGAAAGAAACCAACCCAAATTCACTTTAGAAAACACAGCTGAAAAATCTGAGAGTTATGCTCGTTTCAGACATGGGGCTGGATTCGGGATTCACATGATGTCAATAGAACTTTCTTTCTCTCCAACTCTTGTGGCTTCCTCCAGTGGGATTGATGCAATGGCTAGGGTCCATGTGGTGTACCAGGCCTTCCACCACCCCATTCCAAGCTCTCCCCCAGTGATGGCAAGTTTGCTGAAGTAAAACCTCATGGATTAAAGTCTAGCCAGAAACAGAGCCCCCATTCCACTCATTCCTACAGAATTCCTGAGATCCACTCTGATTGGAGTAGCTCCTGAACCTACTATTGTAGCCTGCAGAATGCAATGTGCTGAAGCCAGCAGTGGACCTCTCCTCAATTCAGTAGACCCAGAGTGGGAGAAAGTAGACTCAGAACAAGAACCATTCTTTTGCTGAAGAATGGGGGGCCAATAATATATGTTTAGTGCTTATATCATACCTGTCTATTATGGGCTGAATTGTGTCTCTCCAAAAGTTTGTAAATTGAAGCCCTAAACCCCAGTATCTCAGATTGTGACCCTATATGACGTAGGGATTAAGTTAAAATGAGATCATTAGGGTGGGCCCTAATCCAGTCTGACTGGTGTCCTTATAAGAAGAGAAACTTTGGATGCACAAAGAGAAATATAAATACGCAAGTCTTTAAGTCATTGCTATTTTGGGTGTTTTTTCCCCAAGAACTTGAATAATATCCCAAACAGCGCAACAATTATCTGCTCCTTAAGCATCCTGCCTTTCATATTAAGATTTTGTCATCTTCTTTAATTTCCCCCTCAAAGATATTATTAGCTTGAGTTCTTCAAAGGCTATGCAATTAACAGAGAAAAGGGTTGAATGTCAAAGTCGAAAAAAAAAATGGTTGAAAGTCAGTTTTTCCAACTCTTTGTATTTGGTTTCTGTTCATTTGAACTTAGATCATGCAAATGTACCACAGAGTGCAATCTTTAGGTGAGAATCTGAAATCTAGACACCATAATCAGACTTCTCTGTTCCTCACATCTTTGATTCTGTGACAGACTGTTTCTGTTGTGGGACTTGTCGTTTTATCAGCAGTAGGGAGAAAATGTTTTTAGCTGACACAATAAAAAATACACCATTTAAAAAATAAATAATGCATAGTGTTTGCAATACTTCTTTCAAGAAACATAAAAATACCCTGTTTCAATTATTTTAGCAGCTCTTTTAGCTGCTGAATACTTGCTTCCAAGACTTGTCTATTCTCTCCACTCTCAGAAATTTGTCTGGTTGTGAAACTCATTCCTGGTGTACATGAACACTGCTATTGTGTTCTATTAAATGTAGGATATCATTATAGCATGTGTCAGTCATAAGAAAAAAATAAACTCCAAGCCTCTATATATGTGTACGCCAGCTTAATAAATTCTTGACAACAGATGTAGCTGACAGTTCCTCCTTCTGCCACTTTTTCCAGTTCAATAAAAAGGTACAGATGGTTCCATTCACTCTGGTATCTTGAATTTTGGCATGAAGGTGCTGACTTTGCTGCTCTTCCTCTGGGAACTTCCTTTGACTCATAGGACTATGGCAAGCTAAGTGTTGAATGAAACTGCTTTGCACAGATCTGGCCCATTTGGAATCCTGGAGCCCTTAACAGTTGAAAAGCAAGTCAGAGTACCTTTCAGCATTCTGCATGGAGAGAATGTCGAGTTACATCTTCTGCTCTGCTTTTGATTTCTTACATGCTCAGCCTGTAGAAGCCCAGGGCTAGGAGAAAGGTCAGCAGGATCTCAGCTCTGCCTTAGGAGGAGCCAGAGCTAATCTATCAGAAAGGCAGGAGAATCCAGGCATGGTTTATAATTTTCCAGCTTAACCAAGAGAAACTGAGGCAACCTGTTTTTGGTGTTAACAAAAAAAGTTTAAGGGATTAAAAAAAATAAAAAATTTACAAGTACGGGTCCTATGGGATAAATGCAGTTTTGTTTCTTCTCTATGGAAAACACTTGTTCTTTGAGGATTAGTGCTAGTGATTTGTACTACTCACAGAGAGGAGTCTGTGATGTGGGGAGAGTCTTGTTGTGCTCACCTGGTCCTCATCCACAGAACAGCCAGCGGGCTTCCTGGGTCATAGCCAGCCAGACTTTGAGCCGTTGGATCACGACACCCAGCCCCCTCAATTTGGAGTGGAGGCTGTTGTCTGATCCAAAAGAAAAGATCTATAAAACAGGCATATGTAGGATACCCAAATAACTTATGTTCAAAACCAGGACAGTATTGAGAGGGAACGGGGCTCTAGTAATACTCTGCTGGGTCAAACAGTATGACCTGGGACAAACCTGGGCAATCTGGGCCCAGATATAAAACAACAGTGTTCTATACCACCTGGACACTCTTCTAAATACCACCCGTATGTCATCTCATTCAGTGAAATATGCTCTGATAACCTCCTCTTTTCCACACAGGAAACTGAGGCACATAGAGCTTAAGTTCCTAAATTCACATAAACCCGGAAGTGGCCAAGTCGGGAGAGAGGCCAGTAGCCTTAGGGAGGGCCTGGCTAGAGAGCTCCGGCTGAGAAGGCTGTTGAGTGTTGGGGAGGTAGTGATGGGTCCATCAGATTCTTTCTCTCAGAAGGTTGGCATGACAGAGAGGGACACAGAATAAAAGCAGAGCAGTATAAAAATTGAGGCACCCAGCAAGAAGGTGTGAGAAACTAGATTGGGAGAAGAGTAGAGAGTATCGGTAACTGATAGGCGTTAGAAGATGACCCCATTACCCAAGACTGAATAACTAAGATGGGAGAGTGCTCTCTGGCCGCCAGAGCATCTTAGGGATTCTGAGTGGCAATGGTCATGGTGTCATGAACTCTGCTTATCTGCTAAGAGAGTGGCTGCCTTCCTTCTCTCCCTCAGAACATCTGCCCTATCTGAGGCAACCCGATGTTAGTTGCCAATGGTGGGAGCTCCAAGAGTGAAATCTGACATGGGCCCCCTCGCTGGAGGTTAAGGAGAGACCAAAAAAGATGGCTTCAGGTTGGTAGGGTGCGGTTTTAACCAGCAAGAGATCTTACATACCACGCTTGTCTTGAGTACTACAAGATGAGTAGATCTCTCGTCCACCCACCAGAATCTTCAACGTTTATGGAGAGGCCTTAGTCACGTGTACAGGCCAGATGGTCTCAGCAATGCCTTGCTCTTTCAGGGCTGTATCCTTGGAAATGGTTGCAGTTGTGGGAATGGGGGGTGGAAGGTATAGTCCAATGACAGAGGATGGGGGAGGGACCTCTGAGTGCCTGGGAACAGGTTGCAGGTCAACCAGGGGTCACGTCCTCTCGAGCACACCACTTTCCTTTGAGACTTGAAAGAGTCTAATGGGTGCAGCAGTGGGCTTGATGAGCACCATGGTCTGCTTGCTGAAGCCGGAATTTGAAGATGATTGAGGACTGGGAGCCTGGGGTGCAGACGCAAGTGAGCGAGCCCAGCTGCCTGCTGAGCATGTGCGTGTTAGCGGGGCTTTGCTGGTCTCTGTTTCTCACCCTTCATAAAGCAGCCCGAGTACTCCGCAGATTTTTCTTTCTGGAAAATGGCCAAACTCTGTTCAAACTGAGGGTTCACTCCTATGCACCAATTGTTTTTGCCTTATGGGGGAGTATTTTATGCTAACTGGTGTTCTTGAAAACGGAATTTACAAACGTCTCGGGATTTATACTTCCCAGATAGCAAAGATTCCTGTGATGAGTTGTAATGTTTTCTGTGGACCCCTAGAGTTCTTCAGAGTTGCTTACGGGGTGCTGCGAAAACTTGCTATATTTCATTTTTAAAACTTATGTAAGATAGTTTGAGAACACTGACGAAAGCAAGTACACTCAAGTGTGTTTTAGATAAATCTTCCTCACTGGAGAATACTAGGATATCATCTTTTGCTGCCAGATTAACTCTGTAGTTCAGAACACAGCCTTTGGAGCCAGAGGGCCTGGTTCCAATGCTGCCTTCAGCACTTCCTAGCTGCGTGACTTGGCAAGTTGCCTGCATTCTTTGTGATATACTTCCTCATCTGTGAAACGGGTACAATTATAATGCCTACCTCCTGTAGCGGTGTAGGAAGTGAATGAACTTTAATGGGTAAAGCACTTGGAACAGTCTGCTGCACAGAAAGCACAAAACAAATGGCAGTCCTAATTTATTAATGTTGCTGGTGCTGTGCAGACCTCAGCATTAACTTTTTCTTGTCATGTCATCCATCTATACAAACTTTCTGTGAATGCATCATTAATTTGGAAAGTTTGAAGCTCTGCCCTAGCAGCACATATATGATCATATATATATTATTAGTTACTATGCAAGGACAAGCAATAATGAGGAAATGTGTAACATAATATCGGGATGCTAGCATACCATTTCGGGGGTATTTCCAATTGTTTCTCATTTGCTTATAACATATAGTTGTACTATATTCTGTAATTTTATTTTTGAAGTATATATAAATTTATAGAATACATATTATATATTTTATATATCTTTTATATGCCAAATATCTTTCATAAATATCTATACTTTATATATACATATATCTTCTCCATAGGTGAACATCTATAATATATTGGTTTTATAATGCATGCATTTATAAGTATATTTAGAGATACATGTATTTTATGTGTCTATATTATATAAAATATCATTTTTGTATCACTTGAGATATAAAATATCTCAAAAATAGATAAAAGTACAGATAATAGCATGATTAGCACCTATGTATCTATTACTCAGATATAATAGGTATCAACTTTTAAAATGTTAATTAATTTTTTAAAGAAATAAAACACTACAGGGGCCGGCCCGGTGGCGCAGCGGTTAAGTTCGCACGTTCCGCTTCTCGGCGGCCCGTGGTTCGCTGGTTCGGATCCCGGGTGCGGACATGGCACTGCTTGGCAGCCATGCTGTGGTAGGCGTCCCACGTATAAACTAGAGGAAGATGGGCACGGATGTTAGCTCAGAGCCAGGCTTCCTCAGCAAAAAGAGGAGGACTGGCAGTAGTTAGCTGAGGGCTAATCTTCCTCCAAAAAAAAAAAAAAACCACAAAAACAAAAAAACAAACAAAAAAAAGAAATAAAACACTACAGATACAATTTCCCCCTACTCTGTTCCTTTTCCTTTCTATCTGCCTCCTCTTTGCACCTCCAGTTAATGCTATTCTGAAGCTGCTGTGTATCTTACACAGCCATGATTTTAATATTTTAACACAAATGGATGTTCCAAAGGCCAATACTTAAAATACAATATAGCATTTTTGTTGTTAAACATCAATGTAAATAATACTTTACTAAGCATATCTGTCTGCAACTTCCTCTATTCATTCAAGCTCTTTTTGGAGATTTATTCATGCTGACAGGTCATCCCTATTTCATTTATTTGATTGCTGTGCAGTAATACTATTGTAAGAATATATCATGATGGATTTATTCATCTCTCAATTACTGTATATAAAAGTTGTTTGCAATCTTTCATTCTTACAAAGAATGGTGCAGTGTACATGGTTGTGCAAACCACATCCGTATGCAAATGTGTGAGAGCTTCTCAAGGGCAAACATGTAAGAATGGAAGGGCTATAATTCCTTGTCTCACTTTTTTATTTATTTTAAAACATCGGGCATTCATTAGATGTTCTTAATTTTCAACTTTGAAACAATGTAGTTGTTTTTTTTCTCAGGATTGCTTTGGTTATTTGGAGTCTTTTGTTGTTCCATATAAATTTTAGGGTTCTTTGCTTTTTTTCTGTGAAGAACGTCATCGAGATTCTGATTGGGATTGCATTGAATCTGTAGATTGCTTTAGGTAATATTGACATTTTGCCTATGTTTATTCTTCCAATCCGTGAGCGTGAAATATCTTTCCATTTCTTTATGTCTTCTTCAATTACTTTCAATAGTGTCCTATGGTTTCCTGTGTATAAGTCTTTCACCTCTTTGGTTAAATTTATTCTTAGATATTTTATTCTTTTTGTTGCGTTTTGTTGTAAACGGGATTGTATTCTTGAGTTCTCTTTCTGCTAGTTCATTATTAGTGTATAGAAATGAAACTGAGTTTTGTAAGTTGATTTTGTACCCTGCAACCTTACTGTAGTTGTTGATTATTTCTAATAGTTTTCTGATGGATTCTTTAGGGTTTTCTATGTATAGAATCATGTCATCTGCAAACAGCAAGAGTTTAACTTTTTCTTTTCCAATTTGGATCCCTTTTATTTCTCTTTCTTGCCGAATCGCTCTGGCTAAAACCTCCAGAACTATGTTGAATAAGAGCGGCGAGAGTGGACACCCTTGTCTTGTTCCTGTTCTCAGAGGGATGGCTTTCAGTTTTTCACTGTTAAGTACGATGTTTGCCAAAGCTGGAGGCATCACAATCCCTGACTTCAAAATACACTACAAAGCTATAGTAATCAAAACAGCATGAGGATTGGCACGAAAATAGACATACAGATCAATGGACAAAAATTGAGAGCCTGGAAATAAGACCCCACATCTATGGACAGCTAATCTTCCACAAAGGAGCCAAGAACATACAAAGGAGAAAGGAAAGTCTCTTCAATAAATGGTGTTGGGAAAACTGGACAGCCACATGGAAAAGAATGAAAGTAGACCATTCTCTTACACCATACACAAAAATTAACTCAAAATGGGTTAAAGATTTGAATATAAGACCTGAAACCATAAAACTCGTAGAGGAAAATATACCCAGTAGACTCTTTGACGTGAGTCTTAACAGCATCCTCTGGAATATCATGTCTACTCAGGCAAGAGAAACAAAAGAAAAATTAAACAAATGGGACTACATTAGATTAAAAACCTTCTGCAAGGCAAGGGAAACCATGAACAAAATGAAAAGACAACCCACCAACTGGGAGAAAATATTTGTAATCTGACAAGGGGTTAATTTCCAAAATATGTAAAGAACTCATACAACTCAACAACAAAAACAAACAGCCCAATCAAAAAATGAGCAGAGGATATGAACAAACATTTTTCCAAAAAGATATACAGATGGCCAATAGGCACATCAAAAAATGTTCAACATTACTAATTATTAGGGAAATGCAGATCAAAACTACAATGAGATATCACCTTACACCTGTCAGAATGGCTATAATTACCAAGACAAAAAGTAACAAATGTTGGACAGGATGTGGAGAAAAGGGAACCCTCATACACTGCTGGTGGGAATGCAAACTGGTGCAGCCACTATGGAAAACTGTATGGAGATTTCTCAAAAAATTAAAAATCAAAATACCTTACAACCCAGCTATCCCACTACTGGATATTTATCCAAAGAAGTTGAAATCAACAATTCAAAGAGACTTATGCACCCCTATGTTCACTGCAGCATTATTCACAATAGCCAAGATGTGGAAGCAACTCAAGTGTCCTTCAACTGATGAATGGATAAAGATGTGGTATGGGGCTGGCCCCATGGCCGAGTGGTTAAGTTTGCACGCTCCACTGCAGGTGGCTCAGTGTTTCGTTGGTTGTCGAATCCTGAGCATGGACATGGCACTCCTTCCCAAACCATGCTGGGGCGGCATCCCACGTGCCACAACTAGAAGGACCCACAACGAAGAATATACAACTATGTACTGGGGGGCCTTGGGGACAAAAAGGAAAAAAATAAAAAAAAAAGAAAAAGAAGATGTGGTATATATACAATGGAATACTACTCAGCCATAAAAAGAGACAAAATCGTCTAATTTGCAACAACATGGATGGACCTCAAGGGTATGATGTTAAGCGAAATAAACAAGACAGAGAAAGACAAACACTGTATGATTTCACTCATATGTGGAAGATAAACAAATGCATGGATAAGGAGAACAGATTAGTGATTACCAGAGGGGAAGGGTATTGAGGAATGCGCAAAAGGCGTAAAGGGGCACATATGTATGGTGATGGATAAAAATTAGATTATTGGAAGTAAGCACGATGCAGTTTATACAGAAACTGATAAACAATAATGTACCCTTGAAATTACACAATGTTATAAATCATTATGACTTCAATAAAAATAAATTAAAATAAACTAAAAATGAAAAAAATGAAAAATATAATTGCTACCTCACTCTCATGATTTTGAATGAGTTAATTGAATACTAAAGTTTGCAACAAAGACTGAAAATTGGTTAGCATTTGGATCTGCTTATCTGTATGACCCAGGATTTACTTGATACTTTAGGGCATGCAATGCGAAAAACAGAAATAAATTGGATGATGAGGATCATAGGAGACTGGAGCTACCATTTCTAACCACCAACGTGAATATGATGTGCTCTTCTAAACTATTGCATTGCATATAAAATACTTAACCCTTTATTTTAAATGTGTCCAAATCAGACTATTATTTTGATAACACATTATATTTGGAAAGTATGTAAAGGAAGAATTAAAAGACTCTTGAATCTCCTCCACTCAATTTTAATTTACGACAACCACTTCTAATGGTTTGGTATACGTAATCTTCCAGATTATTTCCAAAGTATTTACCAATGTGTGTGTGTGTGTGTGTGGTGTGCGTGTGTACTTCCTAACAAATAGCATTTTAGTATATATTCAATTCTGTAATTTAATCATTTGAATCTTCGTTTCACTTTGAGTTTATATGTGAAATAATACAGCTAATTAAAGTATAGTAATTATATTTACACTACTAAACACTGCGCCATTGTTTTGCATATTGAGGCATTAATTAAATTAAGTGAGCATAAAAACTAAGCTTTTACTCAGTATTGAGCTTGCCTAATTAATTCCAGGATACAGATGATCACCAAGTGTAGGCAAAGCAGGGTGCAGCCAGAGACTGCCAATACAGCTCCTCTGGTTCTTCCTTGGTGTCCTTGGTCAGGCTCCAGCCAAATCTAACATGCAGGGTGTCTAAGAAATGTATGCAGCTGCATAACTTATTCAAACGTCTTCATTTTATGCTCTGATGTTTACATAACTTACGTAGCATCTTCCAGGGAGCTGTGTCTCATAGATCCCTAGAGTCCAGATTAGTTTACCCCTGCAATCCCAGACAGACCAGGTACATCCTACTGAAAGCATTTCATAGACAAGGATTCTGCTGCTAATGAATGCATTTTGTGAGTTTTCCAGTTGGTCTGTCATTAGCATATTTTCAATGAGATTTGGCTGGACTGCTTTACTTTCTTTTCTGAGACATCCACAATAAAGGGGAGAAAAGATTGCAAGCATGATATGCTCCAAATACTTTCCTTTCCATACACTATGAAAGGATTCATTGTGATTAAAAATAACCAGGAAATAATCAGGGATCCATGGCTAAAGCCACTTGAAAAATCTTAGCCTAGATGTTCAATAGCAGCAACTATAAAACTAGGGGTGATGTCTTTGGTACATACGTTCATATGCTTCATGTCTGAGATACATTTCTATTCCTCTTTAACATTTTCCAGGCAAGATTTAGTCCTAACTTCCAGCTCCCATTCTTCTTTGAGCCTGTCATCAACCCTAAATTATGACCTTCGGGGAATCCTGTCTCTAAGTAGCACCTTGGACTCATTCTGTTTAATCAGATGGGACACCAAACCTACTCTTATTTATCAAAAATGTGCTTTAGCAAGGGTTACAGCATGGTCTGTTCTAGTTACTGGATGTAACTCTGCTGGTTGTTTCTTTTTCTGCATAAGCACAAACTGCTTCTGAATGGAAGTAGAACTTAGTTACTTATATCCTAATGGAAGTGGGAGAGAGGGATGTGGTAAGTTAAGACGTTCGGTCATTTGTTTTTCGGAAGTGGAATTATTCCACTGGCGCTCTACCCTATTCTTGATTTGGTCCATTTGCTCCCCTGTATAATTTCCACCTTTCAGAAGGCACCTGTGCTTAAACAATTGCAGGCAGCTGAATGCTGAATGGTGGGAAATACAGGGAAACGGTATTAATATCCATGTAGCTTCTGAGCAGTGGCGCTTTCGCGTTGAGGATACGTATTCAACTGTGCCAACCCGAGAGATGAGCTCTGTTTTGAAACAATCTGGGGAGAAAAAGCAAATAGTTTATTTGAAAGAGATAAATCAATGCGCTTCAGAATAGACCTCTGAAAGGATTATCCGTGGTTAGGTTCAGAAAATAGCCTCTCACGTACCCAGACATTTCATATTAATTAGGGAACATGCTGGAGAGTAAAGCAGCAGAATGTCACTGTGTAACTGCCACACAAACTCACACCTGGTTTTCAGAATAACAACTGAAACTACGCAAGCATTAACCACAGGACATGAATGAATCTCACAGGGAAATGCTGGAGAGCTATTTTGTAACAGAAAGTGTGAACATGGTCAACAACATCTATGGGTCACAGTCTTTAAAATTGTGTGTTTTCTCTGCTTTGGGAGTTCCTGCCCTAAGGTCAGCTGTGTAGGTCCCCAGGGAAGCCTGCACCAGTCTTCATATTGGTCTTTCATACACTGCTGTCATGTCTTGACCCTTACAGCTTATAAAGTCGGTGTGTTTACCTGATCAGACGTCATTTGCTGAAGAGATCAACTGTGGCCCATCAGCTCATTTAATGGCAAGAGACGGTCTCAGAAGGAGACGCAACAAGAAAGCCTGGTTACTTCCACATCAATCCTCTAAGATTTCTTGATCTTGTGAGGCTCAAATTGCTAGGAATCTAGGATTTGAGGGGGTAGAAGATAGGATCTCTATGAAAAGGGAACTAAAAAAAGAGAGACTGGTTTTAAATGTTTGGATTGAGAAAAGACATGGTTATAACTATTAAATAAATTATAAACAATGCAAATGAGTGGATACAAAGGGAGTAACAGCAGGAGGGGAGTAGCTTTTATTACCTGGATCTGACAAGTTACAATGACAAGTGGTGGGACTTCCTAACAGGGCAGATGGTGATGATGACGCACGTTTATCGAGTGCTTACTCTGGGCTCGGGGCTTCTCTAGGAACTTTCAAAGCATCATCTCCTTTCATCCTCACAACTACCTTATGAAGAGGCACTGTCTTTAAGCATATGCTATAGCCCTGAGACTGAGGCTCAGAGTAGTTAAGCAATGTGCTGAGGTTCACGCAGCTACTAAGCGGCAGGATTATCAGTATCCCATCCATCTGGCTCCAGAGAACTACACTCTTACCCACTAAACAATCATGGGCTTTACCTTGCCTTTTATTAACACATTGTCTGATATGGAAGTAAATGGTCAAGGTCTGAACCATTTAACAGCAGAAAGAGCAACAGAAGGCTCCTAAGAGAAGTTTACCTTTTTAGCTAGGGAAACCATCTGTCTCTTCTGAGATGCCCCTTGGTGACCTGTGAGTAACACCCTAGGAACGAGACACGTACAGGGTCACCTGGGGCATTGGGCCATAGGACTCTTATGGCTGACTTGCATCCCCGATTTCAGACTTCTGACTTTTATTAGATCTTGGCCCTATGAATTTTACAGCTCTCACATGGTCTGCAAGACCAGGTGTCATCTCCTAGTCCTAATCTGTGACTGTGAAGCCACCCCAAGGCCTCTGCCTTGGTGCACGCAAAGCATAAGAATTTGTCTATTTTATGGAATAAGTGTCAGTAGGATGTGTGGTCAATCTAGGCACCAAAGTAAACTACAGGGTATCTGACTTTTTATGTGTTATCTTTGTTGACTGAATTGACAGTACAGGAAGGTTACCGTTTTATCCGTGATGAGTAGACTCAATTGAGTAATTAGCTTTGTTGTCATTTTTGTTATAATAGTTTTGATCCTTGTTTTCAGTAATTTTTGATTCCAGTAACAGAAATGTTGTGCAACTTGATTAAGTTCTAGTGAAATATGTATGTACACATGTGTGTGTCCATAGCCACGTTAGGAGGATCAAGATGTCTTAAGAACTCAGGGAGAGGAAATACACACGGGTTTGAGGGACTGGAAGTGGAAACCATAAACTTAAAAACTAAAGTTATTCTCTTTGTCTCTCAAGGGTTGAATGAGATCTCATTTCTGCATGTTTCTTCTTGTTTGTTCTTCTCTGTCGCTGTAGCTAGGCCACCCCAACCTACCAGTAAATTCCTTTTCAAGTTCAGAGCCCAAGTGAGTCTCTTAAACCCAACTCCATAATCTCTGGGGTAGAGAATCTGAGGGGCTTAACTCGGATCCTTGGTGATCCTGGGCCAATGAGGTCAGGCGGGCTTCTGCCTACTCATCGGGCCCGTGGGAAATAAACCTAAGAGGATAGGGAGGGTTCTCCACACGGCGGGAGCGAGGAAGGGGGACAGTGATTAGTGCGGGAGGTTATGGCAGCCTCGAGTCCACCTGTCTAGACGTGACCTTGTGTGAATTTGGTTTTTAGGTCATCTAATGTCTACCAGGGCTCACCTTCCTAGAAGCTAGAAGCAAGTGAGGTATCAAGTCTTATGCTTTTTATCATCTTCATTTATTTTTATTCTTTTAACATCGTGGCTTGGCCCCATGATATTGAAGTCCTCAGTCAGTTCAAATCATTCACTGAAAAACAACTTTGTGTATGTTTTGTTTTTAAATAAGTACTTAAAATTCTTTTTGACCACTGACAGAAATAAACTTTGAATTATTTCTGTGAAATCAAATAATAGGCAAAAGCCCCTCCAGATGTCCTCTTTCTTGGTAGAATTCAATTCAAGTATCAAGTTTTGTTTTTTTAAAATCTGATAAAAACAAGCATGTGAACACCTAAAATATGTTTTTGCACATTTGGCTTCAACGATGTTGAGAAGATAAGCTTTGATAACAGAATATATTTAATTTTGTGCTGGGTAAATCTTTGCTTAAAATACAGCTAAGCAATTGCTTACTTTTTTCAATTAATCAGTATTATTATACTGTTGTTATATGGCTAAAATATTGTAGTGGCATTTACTAAAAGTCAGTCTTTATGAAAGAGAAGAAACTGAGGACACAGCTTATACCATCACCCATTATACCAGAAGTTTTTAAAGAACACAGTGTTAAAGATAATCTTTAAGAAAACAGGCATTGTGCCTTCTTCATGATTGTATCCCAAATACCTAGCATATTGCCTTGCACACGATAGGTCCTAAACAAATATGTACGGTGTTGAATTGAATGGAATTGGAACTTAGATCTTCTAAACATTGAACATTAAATTTAGACACAGATAGAATGACAAATTAGATGAGTTATATTTTAGTCAGGAAAGATTGTACTGTTTGAAATTTTGTTTTTATGGATTTGGAGATTTATTCTGTTGGGTTATTGACAAAAAGTTTAGAACATTCTTTAAGCTTTCTCATTTTTTTTTTACTGGGCAATATTTGCGAGAGAGAATCATCTCACACTGGGCATGTGGAAGAGAAATGATTATGGCTCCTGTTAGAACGAGTCCAAAAACGAGACCAAACATTTCCTCCTTTTGCTACCAGATGAAGAAAACTTTTCTTGAGGGCTTACTATGTGCTCAGCACTTTACTTACTTATGACGCCAAATACTTTTCATGCATCATCTCGTTTATTCATCCCTAAGGCCTCAGTAAGTTGTTCCTCTGAGGCAGGTGCTCTCAGATCCACGCCCACACGTCTTGGCCCTTTTGGTGTGTTCTACCAGTCTCTGTGCCTGAGGATTCTTCAGCCTTCTTCAAACCCCACATCCAACTGCAGAAACTCTTGCTGCCCCCATGAGCAAACAACAGCCCAGATGTGGCTGCGATTTGACAGCCCTGAACAGCTGCTCTCACCTATTGCCTCTCAAGAGTTGGTATGCAGTATCCCAGCTCCCTTGCCCCATTAGGGGGTGATTCTCATGCCTGTGTTTTGCACGGGGCCCGCTTCTTCTCTGGGAGAAGAAACTCCTGTTTTCCACTGTGGTGACAGGTTTAACAGTACACCCTCTGCTGGCCCCCTGCCCTTCCCTGCACCACATTTCCACGTCTCCGTTGGAGCTCCTGACTCTTTCCCTGTAAAATACCCTCAAAGATGTGTCTTAAGGTTTGCTTCTGGGGGAACATAAAGGAAGATATTATTATTATCGCAACTTTGCTGTTGAGGACCTTGAAGCTCCAAGAAGTTCATGAAGTTGGGCATGGTCAAATAGTGAGAGAGTGGTGGAACCAGGAACCAAATCCAGGTTTGTCTGACCCCAAAGGCGAAATTAAGAATTAACGGGAATTCTACAATGTCCATATAAATCAGATACATTGTATGTGGAGAAAGATAGCGGATCCCTTGATGAGTGTTATTAGTTTGCTACATGAACTTATTCACTAATCACTTTTTTTGTCTTCTGAATACTTGAGCTGACACAGCCTAAAATACAAAAGGTTTAATCTCTGATGCTATTACTCCTTAGAAAACACTCAATTAATATTGTAATACTTCAGATTACTCAGAATTGGGGGAAAAGGTTAACAATGATAATCATAAACCTAACAGCAACAGAAACAACAGAAGCAAACACACACTGGCTCTTTCTACTTGCCAGTTGCTAAGCTTATACCTTTACCTGAGTTCTCTTTTCGTCCTTATTACAAGGCACTGGTAGTGTCCCCTTTACAGAAGAGAGCTCTTAGGCCAGGTGAGCCTAAGTCCTTGGCCTGAGACCTCGCTTTGCTGAGCGTCCGCTCTGGAACTTGAATCCACAGTTTGGTCTCGGAATTCACCTCCGCCTTCACCTCCTCCTTTGCCTTCTTCACCGACTAATTTTCTATCATTTCTGTCATATGTGGGTCTCTGCTAAGGGTCCCTTTAAAATTTATTAACTAAGATCTGACGTACTCTGGAGTAGTGGCCTTTGAAGACTGTAAAAACATAAGGCTGATTGGAACTAGGAGCCAGATTCCTAACAGATTTTCAAGCACAAGGTTTAGTTCTTCTTTGATTTATAATTCCTTCTTTAGTCCCCCTAAACCTCACTTAAGTAGCACTTGTTCTTGGACTGACATGTCCATCTTTTTCTTGGCTAAGGCGTGACATAATTTCTCTACGGGCAGCCTCTCCCTGACGGCCTGAGGGAAAATAAATATTAGTGGTGTGTGTGCCTGTGAGAGAAAGGGGCATCTATAGAATACATATGTGTGTGTGTATATATATATATATATATATGTATATAATTTCTTTTAGAAAACTTAGAGCTTCGAAGGCTTTGAATGGATTTGGGAATGTGGGCTTTGAATTACTGATCTTGCTGTGGTTTCCTGATATTGAAAGGTTCTTTCAGACAATTAGGATACATGCTTTTCCTCCAGGAAAATTAGTTAGCTGTGAATCCCAAGTTTATGCTACCATTTTGGGTAACAAATGACACGAAATACAAGATAGTATACAAATAGATGACTTTTTAAAATGTGATGGTGAGATAGAGAAAAAAATGCTAAGGAAGAATTAGAAGCTAATAAAGGCTTATCATTGAACGACGAATATGGTGGTTTTCAGGCACTTTGATTGTAATTCACAAGGAGAAATACATTTTGCATTGCAGCTTATTGTGCCCACACATGTGTGTATAGATGATGTGTGTATAAACATACGCAGAGATATATATTCTATATAAACCCCTAGTATATGAAATAACATCCAGCTTACTATACATTCTGATACTTTGCTACATTTTATTTATATTTTATTTCATATGACATTGTTATAACTTATAGTTGAACATTGATATTAGAAGACAATTGAAAAGAAATTACAGTATGTATAAATACAAAATTTACACATATATACCAATATCTCATTACCATTAAAATCAAATGCTAAAGAGTTATTGGAATCTCTGGGTCAAAAATATGAAAACATCTAAAATGGTTTTTCGTTCTGAGGGCAAGTTATTTCACTTCCGTAGACATTCCCATTTATTTCACTTTGAAGAAATTTGTTGAATACTTACTATATGTTGGTACCATTAGCTTGTTACAAAATAAACACATCCTTTGACCTCATAGCTTAAAGACTAGTGGGAAAACAAACATTTAAAGAAAAAGTATACTTTAACTATATAATTAAAGATTATGGGAAATGTTGTAATGACTATATAGAGTGTTAAATTAACATTTAAATGAGAGATCTTAATTGTTTTAGTAATGCCAAAGAAAATTTCTAAGTAAATTTAATGTAATTGGAGATCGAGGGAGAAGTTAGAATTACCCAAGTGAGAAGTGACTAAAGAGAATTCAAGACAGACACAGCAACGTAAACAGGCCTGAGTCTGGAAGAAACTTGGCATGGCAGAAAATGAGAAAAACCAAAGAGTAAGGCAGTAGGGGCTGTCTAGACAGATAAAGATAACAGGTTGGCATGAATCAGAACATGTATGATCTAATAGACCAGGTTAAAGATTTTTTATTCTATCCTAAGTATGGTGAGAAAGTGTTGGACATTTTTCAATAAGAGTGTCTCATGACTTTATTTTATGGTATGTTATGTTGAATTATTTAAAGACATCTCTGCTGATGAATGAAAAATGGAGTGCAGGGGGCAAAATTAGAATGAAGACATTGAGCTAGATGGTCCCTAAGGCCGTTGAGGCTTGGACAGTCTATGACTCTGTAACCTTTATATGACCTAACATCTGTATGATCACTTCAGACGGCTGGTTTCTTCTTTTTGTCTGGCTAATCACTGGCTTTCAATCGTTGGCTTGACTGACTAGAAGGAAACCAATCACACATCATTCTCTAGGACCTCAGGTGATTAGCTGGTGTAGTGTCTTCTTCCAATTTCTTTTGCCCAAGCTAGATAACGACACTAGCCACTCTAGCTTTAAGGAAATTGAGTCATGGAAGGAAGCACATTGCTTAGAGGACAAATCAAGTTAGATGTAAGCTAGCTTTGCCAGACTAGAAGATAGACTTTCAAGACCTATTAACAAAATTGCCTCTGTCCCTACCAATCAGGAGAGTCATTTATCGATTACATATGTGTGTTATGAACATTTTATACTCTAATTTTTACAGAAATTGGAAAATGACTAGAAATAAATGGATGTCAGCTGTTTATTTCAAAATCCCTTACTTCCAGGGTGGCTTCAGAGCCAAAAATATTAAAGCAAATCTCCTCCTTCTCCTCCAGCTGTGAGACTGAGAACTGAAATCCTGTATGAGACCCTGACTTGGCAAGGAAAGCGTATGATACCTGTACTTATTACGGAAGGAAAGAACTCTTCATTTGAGAAATGTTTTTGAAAAGGATAAAAGATAAAATTATTCTTGGAGTTATTAATCAGAATTCTTCTGCTTACGAGTGAACAGAATCTCTCCTTAACTTAGCCCAAGAAGAAAAAAAGAAAAACAAAAGGAAAATTCATTATCTCTTATAACTTAAGATGCCCGGGGTAGACACAACTTCAGCTGAATCTATGGGCTCAAGTAACGCCGTAGAAATTTTTCTACTTCTCTTTACTCTGCTGTGTGTGTGTGTCTGTGTGTGTTTGTGTGTGTATGTTGGACTTTTCTTTCTCAGGCATTCTCTTTCCGTGTGGTGGCAAGATGGCTACCAGCTGCTCCAGGATTACATTCTACCATCCTATCAAGCAGTCACTTTTCCAAAATTCCAGAAAAAGTCATAAAATTGAGTCTCATTTGCTTCACCTGGGTCATATGCCCATCTTGGAACCCATTAGTATGTCTAATGGAAGGGACAATGCTGATTGGCCAGACCTGGGTCATGTGCTTCATCCTTCTTCAGCCACTGGGCAGCTAGAGTTGGGTCAGATTTACACATGGTCTGAGAGGAGCAGAGCAGCGATTCCTCAAAGGAGAAGCAGTTTTCAGTAACCAGAAGAACGAGCAAAGGGGATTGAATATACACAAAAAGAGATGCCCTCTAGAATGCAATCACCATGTGAGCAGAAACCTTCTCTCTCTGGTTATTGTTATATAGCACCTGGGAATACTTTGGCACCCTTTTAAAATGAATTTAATACACTGCATTCCTCTTACATGAAATACAATTTCCTGCTTTCCCAATGCATTTTATTTCATTGAAACCTGATTAAAGCAGACATTGGATGGGAAGTGGTGTTGAGTCTTTGAGTCCTTGAGCCTAACACAAGTAATTTGTCTGATGAATCACAATATTAAACAAATACTGGAGTAATTAGTGAAAGAGCAAAAAGCAGTGAGCCAAATACAGTCCCAGCTCCAGTGTGGTCAGAGCTTTGACTCATTGCCCTTGACCTTCTCAGGCTTTAGTCAATTCAGTTGGAAATTCTGATAAAAATCAGTATGTCACCACCAAGAAGACATTGAGTTTGAAATGACCTTTTTTGATTAAATAA
The DNA here is from genome assembly GCF_041296235.1 of Equus asinus. Lineage (NCBI taxonomy): Eukaryota > Metazoa > Chordata > Mammalia > Perissodactyla > Equidae > Equus > Equus asinus. The sequence continues at coordinate 43,086,258 of NC_091804.1, forward strand.
ATTAGAAAAGACACCAAAATTAAGCATCAACCTTGAAACAGCTAACACGGAAATCTGCAAGGAGGGTTATATGACCTTCAGGATTCTGGCCTTTATTTCTTTGTCCTCCAGCCACCAGATAATTTCCAGCTTCTGTTTCTCTGCTTTGTGAGGACTCCAAGCTTAAATCACATTTGAGGACGTGAACTAGAGTTTAACTGTTGCTGATCTTAGTGAATGTTTCTGGCTTGCGATGACTTAGTGTTATTGTGTCCATGGATCTGGACACAGGGAAGGAGAAAGGAAAGTCAAGTCACTAAGAACCTAGGTCTTGGAGTCAGGCATACAAGAGTTCAAGTCATGCCTCTGCCACTTTCTCACTATGTCTTTGGACAGGCCCTTAACATTTTTGAATCTGTTTTTTCATAACTAAAATGAGGGTATATTCAGTTCCTATCTTATAGAGTTGTTGTAAGTGTTATGTAACACTCTTCATTTTACCAATGCTTAGCAAAGTGTCTGGCACATAGTAAATACTCAGACAGTACTCAGAAAATGAAAGTTGCTATAATTAGAGTACTATGCGCTCTTCCAATTAAGGGCATCATCAACTTGTCCTCAATTAGAATCACTAGATGGACAAGCCAGCTACTGATTAAGCTATGAGCCATAAACTCCCATCATCACAGTGGGATGTGTCCTCTTTTGCTTTTATTTCCCCTGGGAAAGAGGTGATGGAGAATGGAAGTCAGGAATGGTATGATTTTCCTAATTAGATGATAAAGAAAGACAAGAATGGCAAATCAAGTTTACCAACATCACGGACAGAGACAGTCCTCTGGATATACGGTTACTTTTTAAAGTATCTTTTTTTTACATGAATAGTAGTGTGGGAAGGGCAGATGTGAGAGTCGAGTGATTTATTCATCCATTTTCATATAGACTCAAATATAGAATGAAGATAAAATGTAGTTTTCATTTCTCTGTGCCAATGGATGGCAGCCCAGAAGCTTACGCCATCTACTATAATTGATCTTGGTCTCGGAATGCACTATTTAGTTTGACTGTTTCAGCAGACTCACCTAATTGTGGCTTGCTGAGGCGCAGGCTGAAACAACTGTGGATTTCCTAAGTATATCCCAACCAGCAGTGGGGAAAATTGGCCTAGAAAACTCTGCTTGGCAGAAGGCTAATGGCACATTGGGATAACGAACACATCAAAAATTATTTGCATATGGATAACGGAGTCTTGACTGTAAGCAAGAGTCATTTATGTTCTTTTGCTGGAATACTCAAATAGTTAGTCATTTTACCAAACAAAAAAAGAGATCAGTAAAACCTCTGGGGCAACAACCCACCCCTCAAAAAGAACAAAATTACTGCTCGATGAGGTATATAGATGGCAGCTGGTTTTTGGATTGTTCTCTTTTCACCCAGAAAATCTTAGGGCATTACTTGAAATTTTTGATAAGACAACTATGTGACTTATTTTAAAGTCTTCTGAAATCAAAATAAATTTATACGTTTTCATATATAGGTATGCATGTTGATTAGCACTTAAATTTGCATCTTTATAAGTTCGGAATTCAGTTGATATTTTGTCTGCCTTTTAGCACTAACCAAGACCCTTTTAATTGTTTTTCTTATGATTCTGGAACTAGATTAGTGTTCCGATGTGCCTTTTTTCTCAGAAATATGTACTTTTAGTGATATCTGGTCTGAAGTTCCATGGTTTGGTCCCAAACTTTTACTTAACTTCATTTTTGTTATTTCAATACTAAATTGCATGTCTGGTATGTATCAGCCTCTCTTTTTTTCTTCCCCCTAAAGATCGGCACCTGAGCTAAGATTGTTGCTAATCTTCCTCTTTTTTTTCCCCCACACCTCCCAGTACATAGTTGTATATTCTAGTTGTAGGTCCTTCTAGTTGTGCTATGTGGGACACTGCCTCAACGTGGTCTGACAAGCAGTGCCATGTCTGCGCTCAGGATCTGAACCAGCAAAACCCCAGGCCGCTGCAGCAGAGCATGCGATCTTAAGCACTCGGCCACAGGGCCAGCCCCTGTCTCTTTTTAAATATGTCTGTCTTTCTATATATTTTTATCAATCTGTCTGTCTATATCTATACATATAATCTGTATATATGTATATATTGACATAAATAGAATGATAGATATAGATATAAATGTACATTTAGATGCCCCTCCCTGTTCCTCTCTCTCTGTATATGTGTGTCTCTATAGACACAAATATTTATATGTTCATACGTATGATAAAATGTTATATATATAAGACAGAAAGAGAGAGAGCTTTTTCAGGAAAGTTTAACACACAGAATTGTTAGTCAGTTTATTGTAGAGCTGTAATTTGAATCCAAGCTTTCCTATGTCTGTAGTTTGATTTTCCCAAAGTGTGCCACTTATATCTTTGGTAAATATGAGCTGCATTTTTGTGGAACTCAGACATAACATTAAACAGCATTCAATGATGAGACACTGGTTTTCTTTTCTTCTGGTTCCTTCTCTGACGGTGTGTCAAGAAGAAACACCTAGTTTGTTTCCAGTGGTATTAAACCCTCCCTAACTCTTATTAATCTCCATTTTTAACATCAATAGGCGAACTCAAGCAACCGAGAAGGCCTTGGGAGAATTTAACCACATTGCTTTATTTTCAGTTAAATTTTATGGCTACTTTCTATTCATGTCAAATGATACTGAGTTTTTTACTTGTTTGCAATATTTTTTAAGTAAAATGTAAAGAGTGATTAAGAAAAAATGAATCAACTTAACAAAAAATAAGTTAATGAAAGTGAGTTGATTTGCAAACTTCATACAGTGGTAGGGGGGTGACTGGATAATGAGAGAGACAACCGTAGGACGTGCCTTCACTTTCTGGCTTTCCTCGAGTGCTGCTGTCCGGACAAATGCTTACCCTTCTCCAGAGGAACAGCACGCTTCCCTATTAGATGCGTCAGCTTCCTGTTTCCTCTCTCTTGCCCCAATGTCATCTTAACTAATTCTAAACAGTCAAAACCATCAGCTTCACACACTGTGTTCATAATGTTTTCCTTTATCTCATAGCTAAAACTATTCCATGCTGTTTTCCTAGATAATTTTCTATCATTGAAGTCATCATCTACTTTTTACATTTCCTTGTAAATATGTGTTTATTTTTTCCTTCTATTCCATTTTACTTCCTGAGGGCAGAATCTGTGTAGCACACTTATCTGTATAGATCAGCACCTGGCATAGTGCTTTGGGCGTAGGAGGTATGAGATAGACATTGGTGGAATCAGTAAATTCCTATATGAATGAATAAAGTCGGTTGAATAGCTACTGGATTCATCAGACCACTTTATCATTTTGCAATGACTCAGTCTCACCTTAGGAACATTCAAAGTTTCGTTTCTAGAACAACAAATAAGCCAGATGTTCCATGTAATCCCCAAGGTATTAGAAATAATATGGGACCTGAGACATGAATTAAAAACAAACAAAAAGCAAACATATCATTTTTTGGTTATCATTTGGTAGAGTGATACATAATTTATAAAAAGAAGAGAAACTAACTCAATTCACTTGAGTTTTCTGGTACTAATTTTTCTCTACCATTAACTAGAAGCACTTTCTTTTCTTTTTTTTTTCTGCTTTATCTCCCCAAATCCCCCCGGTACATAGTTGTATATCTTAGTTGCAGGTCCTTCTAGTTGTAGCATGTGGGACGCCACCTCAATATGGCCTGACGAGGGGTGCCATGTCCGCGCCCAGGATCCAAACCAGCGAAACCCTGGGCTGCCGCAGAGGAGCACGCAAACTTAACCATTTGGCCACAGGGCCGGCCCCCTAAAAGCATTTTCTTAAAATGAATATGAATCAAGCCATCTTGAGTGTGATGGTTTACTGCTCTCTGCAAGGAGATGGAGCTGATGGAAGAGAATGAAAGGAGATGCAGTTCAACTTTTTGGAATTGTAACTGTTTCTCTGGTTGATTAGCATTCCGGATGCTAAAGGCCATACAGCAGAATCTAAGTGAGTCCTGTTTAATAAGCCCTGAGTGGATGTGGCTGCTGACTGGGGATGAAAGTCTATTCCTTACCAGTCGACTGCTCTCTCTTGTAGCCTTTCCTTTGTTTCATCACTGCTAACATTTCTCTGCTACTTTATCTCCTTTCTTCCCCGTCAGTAAGATGATTCCCAAAATACCTTGGGGTGTAGTTGCACTTCTGGATGTTCATTATCTCCAGATGCCCTCAGCTGCAGATATTTATTTTCTGCAGACCTCAGTCTGCAAACAAAACAATAAACTCTGCTGCTTGTTATGGCAGCAGAGCAATCTAAACTGTTTTTCTCTTTCTAAGGCAGTTCAGAGACCTTCGCGTCTGTATTTTTTCCCTCTAGGCTTTCTGTTTCTCAAAAGTGAAATTATACACCAGTGACCATTTTTCATGCCACCTCTCCCCCCAAATAATCTGGATCTTTGGATTTTCTGATCTTCCTTCCTTGATTATGCTGCAAAAGCACTTATAAATGATGATTGCATTTCTGGAAATGGCTGGTTTTGAGCCAAAGATGCTTGAAAAGTAATGAGTGGGTTTTCAGAAAACTGAGAATATACCTGAATCTGTTATTTTTTGAAAACTTCACACTCCTTTTCATGAAGAATGAATTTAAGTACTAGGTAAGTTCTTTGGTTTCAGATCAGATTATATCTGATATTTAGGCTGTACAATCTGCATTCTATTCCATGGATATTTCAGAATACTAATTTCTACCATCTCCATTTTTGTTTCTAGGGTCACCATTGTTCCAAATAACTGAGCAATAGCAAAGTTCAAAATGCAGCTGTTACTTCTGTAGTGGTCATTTGATGAAATGTAATGGGTGGGAAAATAACCAGACGAAGGAAGAGTTCTAGAAACAACAGCGAAAGCAATTTCTGAGTAATTTCTTTTGCATGATATTACCTAAAATATAAACCTTGTGCATTATTCAATAAAATTTTGTGAGTGATAATATTTACTATAAATACTTAACAGTTATAGTGAGATGCTCACCAAGAATGAGGAAATAATGTCAATATTTCCCTTTTAAAATTAGTCTACTACTTATGATTGTCTTCAGGTACATGAGACATAAACTCTACTATAGTGGATTAACCTAATGAGCATTTATTTATCTCACATAGTGAGTGGGCTGAAGAAGAAATCTAAGCGTAACATGGTAGCTCCATGAAGCTGGCATAGATCCAGGTGGCATCTATAGTTCTGCTTTGCTTTCCCCAGCCGTGAAACATCCACCCATGGTCTCAGCATGGCTGCAGGAGCTATTGCCATCATATGTGCATTCCAGGCAGAGAATGGCATAAGGGCAAAGGCCACAAGGAAAGTGAAGCCAGGTCTATCACCTTTTTCAGGAAAATAATAGCATTCCATGTGGTAGATTCCCACCTACCTTTTATAGATGAGAACTCAGTCACAGGTCCACCTCTGCTGCAAGGAAGTTTGGCAAGGCAAACCTTTTATCTGAGTATATTGCTACTTAGAACAAATTCAGTGAAAAGATACTTGTATGCAACTCATAATGCCTGCTTAACATATAAAATCAATATGCTGTTGGTCGGGGCAGAAAAATGCCAGCTCATTGCAGAATAGGTCCCTGATTTATATTATTTAATAAAGAAAATGTCAACAAGCAGAGGAAGCATAGTAAAAGCATGATCATGAGAAATGTTGGCAGTTCCCATCCCAAGTACTGCCCAGGAGAGAAAATCTGAGTTAAAGAGCTTTGTGTGTTTATATGAAGATGATGCAATGTGTGTGTGCGTGTTGGGGGAAGGGGCAAAGAGAACATACAGCTCTATTCTTAAAGCAGCACAGACGTAGATAGGAGGCTCCACTATCTACTGGCTGTATGATGTTAAGTTAGTTCCTTAACCGCGTTTTGCCTTGGTTTCTCCGTCTGTAAAGAGGAGATTCTAGTAATACCTCTGACGGAGATTATCTCCTGGACCAAACAGTAGTCAGGCTTCTCTGAGCCCTCTGCCCAACTTGATCCAACCTTGAGCTTCAGTCCCCATCCTTGTAGAGTCCAGTTTTGGCAAGAATCCTGCTAAGTCCGTTTTGCCAGAATGTCTCCCCCTCGATATATGATCTCCCTCAATATCTGACCAAATTCCTCATCCCCCAGGTCGTATCTTAACATCTTATCACTCTGGCCTGCCTTGCCTTCTTAGGTTACTTGGCTAGAATTACCCTAACCACTTAGTAATTTTCCATCCACGAACCACTCCCCCTCCTCTGGTACTTGGCTATAAATCCCTATTTTCCTTGTTGTCTTCAAATTGAACCCAATCTCTCTCCCCACTGCAAAGACCCATTGTAGCCACCTCCTGAATAAAGTTTGCCTTACTGTTTTAACAAGTATCATGAATAATTTTTCTTTAACATACCTCATAGGATGGTTGTGATAAACAAGTTAATATTTGATAAGCATTTAGTACAGTGTCTTTTACATACATGCTTATGAAATAAGTAGTACAATCCATATTGTGGAAGGAATTCATCAAGTTATGTCTTTGTCAGATGCCAGGTTAAATCTTTATCAAATTTGGTACGTCCTATTCACTATTCTAGCCCTGGTCTCTGGCATATTGTTGGAGTTCAATCCATGCTTATTGAATTAATCAATGACTATTAGCTGATGCTAAGGCCTTTTTGATTCAGCTAGCTCTACTTGTTTGCTGCATATTTATCACCAATATTATGATTTCGATGCAATCTGTTGAAGGGCTCAAGAAATGGATTTTGAGTAATTCTAATCTACACGAGAGCAGTTTTTCATGACGCATTCATCAGATGTTTTCTGGTTATGACTTGATTTTGCAAGAAGCTTGATTTTGCATGACAACAAAGGAAACATACTCTTGTCTTGCCAACCCAAGTATTCGTCATTCAACAATTAGATTTTTCTCTGAAATTAATAAATTGGCATTCTGCTCTCTACCTTGTTTTTGGTGGGAATTTTAACAGTGTTCAGTCTGTCTCACGGCCTGAAGCAGACCTCTGGGGAACTGCAGTGGGAATGTCTGGACAGTCCTCTTAAATTATACTAAACTCATTTTAATATTCTGTTTTCAACTCTTCGCAGCTGATTTACAAATTAAATAAATAATTTACTTGGAATCATTCTGTTTGGAATCTAATGCAAGCTCCACAATTTATTATCTATGTAATTTGAACAAGTTATTTAAGCTCTCTGTGTCTGTAACTGAGTTACACAGTAGGTTAAATGAAATAATCCTCTGTAACATTAGAATAGTTCCTGGCATATAATAATTGGTCAGGAAAAAAAGAAATAGTATCCACATTTTCCAGGTAATTCATCATTTGTGACAATTGTTTCTATTGTGCAACTTCCACAGAGATGAACAAATGGTCAGTTCAGTGAGAGAAATGACCAATCACTCTAAGTTTTTTGTTGTTTGAGGTCAAAGATGGAGCTTTGACTGAATTTTTCCATCGGGTGTCATGAAACTATAAACAGAGAGACTGCATTTTAGGTTAGGGCAAAGGGACTGTCACTGAGGAGATTTATTTTGTTCAAGATGTCAGTTTAGCTGCACTATAGTAGTCTACAGCTACTGTACTCTACTGTACGCTGTATTGCATGTGCCATAGCTACACCATCTACTCTATACACTATCGGTGGTATCCTCTAGCTGCACTCTGGTTTATTCAGCGCGTGGCTATCACTTACTAGGTGTGAGGCAGATCATAGATACTGAGCTCCACATTAATTTGGAATTCATTCTTTTGAAAATTGCCATGTTTCAGGCTTTCCGTGGTAAAATACATCTTGGCACAATTTTTAAAAAGGGGTTTGTAAATGAAATTAGTAATGAAATGAGGTAAATAAATAACTTAAAAGTAAATTTTAATCAATTTTCCAATGCAATAGCTTTCATATGCCTGGAATGTACTAAAACTTTTACAAGGCTCACTTAACATGTTTAGCTTTTTTTTTTTTTTTTACCTCATTTCCTTATTAGTATTAGTAGAAACAGTTGAAAGTTATACAATTGTAAAAATCTTTCTAAGTTGTAAGAAACATATAAATTTAAAGTAATTCATATTTGTCTTTACTTCCCTCCCAGTTTAAGTAATTTGGTGAAATTTTAGTATATCCATTTTAAAATGCTATTTTCATTTTTTACTATATATTTTCTTAATAAAATTTACTTCTGGTTTTCTGCTAGGCTGTGCACATCAGAGGAGACTAGGCATGGACACTAGGCTCTGGACACTAGGAGATCAGAAACTTCTTATTGTATCCCAAGCATCAAGTATTCATTCATCCATTCATTCAGTGAGCAACAAAGTAACACAGAATCAGTGCTCATAAAATGTTTATTGAGTAAATGAGTGAAAATGTGTACAGACAACTGAAAAAGAAAGTTTACATAAGAAGGTAAAACAAGAAATCATCATTAACGCCCAGCAAACATTTTAGTATACTTTCCTGCCTCTTTTTTTTTTTGCTTAGTATACTTTTAGCCTTAGATGAGATCAATTTCTATATAAAAGCATAAGTGGCTTTCTTTACTTCTAGGCAACTTTTCTTAAAAATAATTTTTGGGGCCTGGCCCCATGGCCTAGTAGTTAAGTTCAGTGTACTCTGCTTCGGCAGCCTGGGTTTGGTTCCTGGGGGCCCACCTGCACGACTCATCGGTGGCCATGCTGTGGCGGCAACCCACATACAGAGTGGAGGCAGACTGGCACGGATGTTAGCTCAGGGGGAATCTTCCTCAAGCAAAAAGAGGAAGATTGGCACATGTTTTGGCTCAGGGTGAATCTCTCTCAGCAAAATAAGTAAATAAATAAGTTTTGAAGCCTTTCCTTAAAAAAAAAATTATGTGATAATGAGACTTTTTTTCACTGCATTCATGTTACTGCAGGTGCTTCGAATCCAAGGGTATTAGACGAGGGCTATCTCAAGGGGCTGTGGAAACTCAGAATCTGCAGCAACCTCTCTGGAGAGGGCTGTGCTTTGCAGGAGAGTCAACTGGGACGGTCAGAAGGGATCAGACAACGTGTCTCTGCTTCTATGAACTCTATGCAGCACTGAGTTGGCACTAGCTCTGACTTGAAAAACAGATCCACAAATCCTTTATTTGCAATTCTCACGTACAGAAAGTTCTGAACATCAAACTTTTTTGTTTTTGGTAAAATTATAGCCCAAATTAGTGCGGTGGTAAAACATAACCGAAACTAAGCTGAGGCGGGCAGTAGCCCTCACCCATGCATTTCACTGCGGAAACAGTAAGATGATTGATTACCGGGGCAACTGTACTACCTTTCTAGAATTGAAAAGTTCTCAATGCAGAATCAAATTCTACCCCTTGGGTTTCAGATAAAGAATTGAAGACTTGTATTTGCTTGGAAAACACTTAAATTTTTAATAAGGAGACAGTATGGCATGGTTGTTAAGAATTGGGCTCTAAAGATAAAAAGCTTACTTTTCCATTTGCCTAGGTATGACTCCTCGAGAAAGCTACTAATTCTCTTTATGCTGCAAATTCCTCCTCTGTAAAATGAAATTAATAACAGTACCTAATTTTGATTCACGCAGGGCTATTGTGTAAAAATATACCCAGTGCTTAGCATGATACATTAGTAAGTTTTCCACGATACCAGCAACATGCACACTTGCAGGCATGTAGTGTTTTACAAATTTGTTGAATACGTGACTGAAAAGGGGGCAATCCAGACTAATGTTTAACATGGAATTTGTTCATCAAATAGTCAATAATGTTTGATGGGGATAGGCTTCATCTCAAAATATAGATGTTTAAAAGGCATACCCTAGGACAATAACACTTTGCTTTTCTGAACAAATATTGAATCTCCAGGTCAGCAAATATCCGAGGATTATCCCAGAATAATTACTCTGGTAATTGGGACTTTATAAACTAATGTTCAGTTTAACCGAGTATAATAATTTATTAATAACTATTTGAAGAGGACAAAGCAAGGCAATGTAGAATAACATTTTATACCATATCCAAATATGCTCGTTCCTTATTAAACATGCAACACCAAATGTTCTTTGCTAAAATATTTCATTCAACATCTTAGTGTATAAATTATTGATGGAATAATTTTAACGGTTTCCTAGTGGAATTCTAGTCTGATTTTTATTTTTAAGCAGAGTATCCTTCTTCCAGATGAAACCGTCTCCAGGTAGTCAATTTCTCCTCTGTTGGCTTTTTCTCTCTCTTACATAGAACTAACATTGGCTTACTTCTGTATTTCCTAACTACCAAAAAAAGAATGGCAGAAATATTTCTTTATTGATGATTCAAGATGATTCTTCAGAGGAAAAACAATTTTAAAGGCTAATTTTCTAAATGTGTTTTTTAACACCCACTTTCCATTATTTTCAATGTTCAAATTTCTAAATGTATTCTTTCCTGGAAATAAATAAAGTATTTGAAACATCAGTTTGTTACTCATTTAAAAACTAAATAACACTGTCTCTCTAGAGACTTTCATAAATTGGACTCGAAATATTTTTTTTATTAGCTAAGTATTCATTTGTGATAGGTGTTTTTCCATGTTACGATAAATTTTCAAGTAACCTAGAGCAGCAATAGCTAAAAACCTTGGATGAATTAATTTAAATATCTTGATAGGAGAAATATGTTTTTTTTCACTTCATACAAAGCTTTTTCAAAAGATGTCCTAACGAATACTAAAAGGATCCCTGGTGTTATAAAGTTCAGGTTTTAGTAAGAAAGCCTCGGTGGACTTCATCTGTCTTCTCTGTGCCAGTATAGTAATATCCCAAGTAGCCATCATTACTGCCACTTCTTATGGGCAATTTAAGGCTGACCATTTTTCTTCTTTTTTTTTTGGTGAGGAACACTCGTCCCGAGCTAACATCCATGCCAACCTTCTTCTACTTTTTAGTATGTGGGCTGCCAGCACAGCATGACTGCTAAGAGGGCAGTGTAGATCCACGTCTGGGAACCAAATCTAGGCCTGAAGTGGAGTGTGCTGAACTTAACCACTAGGCCACTGAGGCTGGCCCACGTAATTCATATTTTTTATTCTTCTATAATGTAGGTGTTTATTTTTTCTTTGACTTCTTTCAAGATTTTCTCTTTGTCTTTGATTTTCTGCAATTTGAATGTGATATGATTAGATGCATTTTTTTTTGGTATTTTTCCTGTTGGTGTTCTCTGAACTTCTTTGATCTGTGGTTTGGTGCCTATCATTAGTTTTGGAAGGTTCTCAGCCATTATTATCTTAAGTATTTCTTTTCCATTCTTGCTTTCTTTTTCTTGTGATATTCCAATTATGCATATGACACTCACTGTGAAATTGTCCCAGAGTTCTTAAACATTCTGTTCTTTCTTTGCTTTTCTATTTACACTCTAGTCTGGGAAGTTTTTATTTACCTATTTTTCAGTTCACTGATTCTTTCCTCGTCCTTATCCAGTTTACTTATGATTCCATCAAAGGCATTCTTCATTTCTGTGACAGTGTTTTTTATTTCTAGCATTATTAAAAACCTTTCTTAGGTATCACATCTCTCTATTTACATCACCCGTCTGTTCTTGCATGTTGAATACTTTTTTCCGTTAGAGCTCTTAACCTTTTAATCATAGTTATTTTAAATTCTTTGTCTGATAATTTCAGCAAGTGTGCCATATTTGAGTCTGGTTCAAGTGCTTGTTTTATCTCTTAAGACAGTATTTTTTCTTGCCTTTTAGCATGTCTTCTAATATTTGTAAAAAGCCAAATATGTTGTATTTGGTAATAGGAACTGCTGTAAATAGGCTGTTAATGTGAGATTATATGTTATCCTTTCCATAAGTTGGGCTGTATTTAATGTTTCCTGTAGCAGTTAAGAATATGGAAAGATAAGTGGGAGAAAATATTTGCAAACCACATATTCATGAAAGGAATAGTATTAAAAATATATAAAAAGCACTCAAAACTCAACAGTAAAAAAGGAAACTATCAATTAGAACATAGGGAAAAGACTTGAAGAGACATTTCAGTGAAGAAGATATATAGAATATATAGATGGCAAATAAGCGTATGAAAAGATGTTCAGCATTAGCCCTTAGGCAAATGCAAATTAAAACCACAATGAGATTCTACTAAACACCTATTTGAATGGCTGAAATAACAGAGCAGTGGCAATACCAAATGCTAGCTAGGATTGGGGAGATTCTGTAGGTATAGATCACTCATACATTGCTGAGGGGAATGTCAAATGGCACAGCCACTCTGGGAAACAGTTTGACAGTTTCTTATAAAACTAAACATGTAGCTACCATATGTCACAGCAATTACACGCCTGAGCATTTAGCTCAGGGTCATGAAGACCTACGTAAAATAAAACATCTGTACATTTATGTTTATAGCAGCTTTATTTATGACAGTCTCAAACTGGAAACAACCAAATGTTTTCTAATGGTTAAACAAACTGGTACATCCATGCCATGGAATATTACTCAGCAGTAGAAAGGAACAAACTGTTGATAACTACTACAACCCAGATTAATCTTCAAAGGATTATGCTACGTGGAAAAAGCCCATCCTAGGAGCTTACAAACTGTGTTATCCCATTTATATATGATTCTTGAAATGAGCACATTATAGCTGTGGAGAACAGATTAGCAATCTATGGGGATTAGAAAGGCACTGTGAGTGGGAAGTGGGTGTGGCCATAAAAGGTCAGCGAAGAATCCTTGTGGTGATGGAGAAGTTCTGCATCTTGAATGCATCAATGCCAATATCCAGTTGTGATGACTTTGTACGGTTGTGCTATGATTTTGCACTAATATGTGTGTATGTAAATATACATATATTTATTTGTATTTATATTTTTTATTTTCTCATGAGCTTGAAGAGTAAGTGCAGAGATGACGCCACTTCACTTATAAATATTTCAGTGTGTATTTTCTAAAAAAAAAACAAGGATATTCTCTTACACAATCAGAGTACAAATTACAAAACCAAGAAATTAACAATAGCAATACCATTACCTAATCAGCATACCTTTCAGATTCTTCCAGTTGTCCCACTAATGTCCTTTCTTAGTCTGGGATTCAATCTGGAATTCTTATTGCATTTGTTTGTCATGTCTATTTAATCTCATTTAATCGGGAAGATGTCTCCAGTCTTTGTCTTTCGTGACCTTGCTATCTTGAAGCGCACTGACTGTATGCAGAATGTCTCCCCACGTGGGTTTGATGGTGTTTCCTCATCATTAGCTTCAGGTTAGGCAGAAACACCACAGAAACAATGTTGTGACCTCTTCAGTGCATCCTCTCAGGAGGATTTGGCCTGTTGATTAAGGATGTGTCTGCCAGTTCCTGTACTATAGAGTTACTATATTTCCCTTTTTGATAAGTATGTATTTTGTGGGGAGATACTTTGAGACCATGTCAATATCCAGGAAGTCCCATTTGAAAGATGGGCAGTGATTAGTTCGTTATGAGAATTCTGTTGAGAGGTGTTTCAGAAGGAGGGAAACAGCCTGCGGGAAGTCCCTGAGGCTGGGAATCTTGAGTTCTTTGAGAAGGAGAGAAAGTCCCAATCTAATATGCAAATGGGAAAGAGAGATAGAGGACAAGATGAACTGGAGTGGCGGGCGGGTATCGTACCAGGCGGGACCTCCAGGCTGTGCTGAGCATTCTTAACATTTAAAACTTTAATACCAATGCAGCGGGAAAGCCTTAAAAGTTTTTAAATAGAGGAGCAATATGATCAAAAGTGTGCTGTAGAAAGATCACTCTGGCTGTATCAGGAATAGATTGGAAGGAGGACAAGAGACTTATATTTTATACCCAACCCTTGTATCTATCTGCAATTTGATTTTGGTACGTGGTGTGATGTAGGTATCCAATTCATTTACTTTACAGATGACTAATTTTCTCCGCATCATTTAATTTTCAAAATTAGCCTCTTTTGTTTTGAATTATATCATATAATAAAAGAATAAACATTTATTCCCTCAAAAATACATATTAAGTGGCTAACATCTCAAACACCACTCTAGAGACTGTGACACAGCAGTGAATAAAACAGGCAAAAATCCATGACCTTGTGGAGTTACATCCTGTAATACTTACTTAAGAATAATTAGACAATACAGATAAGTATTTTGAATTTTCTTCCAGGGTTTAATCTATGTATGCAATTGCAGATATTTATGTATATATTTACATAGGTTTAAAAAATCTGTGATATGGGGCCAGCCTGGTGGTGCAGTGGTTAAGTGCACATGCTCCGCTTCTCGGCAGCCTGAGGTTTGCTGGTTCAGATCCCGGGTGCGGACATGGCACCACTTGGCATACCATACTGTGGTAGGCATCCCACATATAAAGCAGAGGAAGATGGGCACAGATGTTAGCTCAGGGCCAGGCTTCCTCAGCAAAAAAGAGGAAGACTGGCAGTAGTTAGCTCAGGGCTAATCTTCCTCAAAAAAAAAAATCTGTGATTATATTATCATAAACATAAATGCAACTTAAAGTTTTCCTTTAAGTAGTGTAATATATTTTATCCTTTTATAACCTCCATATATTTATTCACTCAATATATTTTAAATATTTTACCAGATTCTTAACTGTTCTTGAACAATATAGTTTTGATTTGCTCTATAGTATTCTATTGTATTACTATACCACAAATTATTTAACCAATCCCAGAGTCTAATCTAAAATAGAGCGATTGAGTGAAGGAGGTCAGTTGTTCCGCATCATGAAGGAACTGAATATGTTCTCTGCTGGTGGCCCTAGAGTACGAAGTACGGGCTAGTTCACTGAAAGCCAAGTCACTGAATGGTCTACTCACCACAGGTGGGGGGGCTCTATAGATGTGACTATAAGAAGAAAAGAGAGGCGTGACTTGATGTGGAAGAAGCTCATTCTAGAAATATGGTAGCATGGTGTCCAAGAAGAGAGATGGCTAGTAGGGGTCTGCAGTGGGGAACAGCAATAGATTTTAACAGATATGGTAACTGACGTCTAATTTGAAGCTGTTGCCTCAAAAATTCTCCAAACTATTGAGCGGAAAATGACAATTTTGCAAAGGATTGTTGACCAAAGACTCAAGTTATATAATTTTAGCAAAAAAGTAAAGACAAGGCAAGAATGTTAAGCAAATAAAACATACACTTTGACTAAATTTTGGAGCACACAGTTATTTCTTCCAGGAAAATTAGAAAAGGCACTGCACAATAAAAAAAAAATGCATTGCATTGTCTGTTTAGAGACAATATACCATAGCAGTCAGGAGCATGAGTCTGGAATCAGAAATGGTTGTGTTAGAATTTTGATTCCGCTACTCGCTTGCTGGGTAATTCGGCATATGCCTCTTTCTAAGAATGCTTCCTTACACATAAGCCTGGAGTTAATGTGAATATCTAGCACATTAGGCTGTGATGAAAATTAAATGAAACCGTGCATATTAAGTATTTGGCACAGTGCCAGGCGTATTGAGTTAAAAGGTATTGAGTTTATATGATGATGATGATGATGATGATGATGGAGATGATGATAAAGTACATGCTCAAAGCTTTTGATGCATATTGCCTAATTACCCTCTGCAAGGCTTGTATCAAATTATATTTCCACCATGGCACATGAGAGGTCATTTTCCCCCATTCATTCTGGAAATTATAGTTTGTAAATCATCAATAATTTAAAATCAAGGGGTCTATTCAGTGACTATTTGTTGAATACCTACTCTGTGCTTGTCATTTGGTTCAGCACCAAGGATATACAGTGAACTAGACAGACTCAGGCTCTATTCTCACGGACCTTATATTCTGGGAACATTCTTTTTGCTCACTGATTCATAAGAATGCCAAGCCCTTTTCTGCAAACACATAACTATATCTTGTGAGAAACCGTTATCTGTGCTTATAGAATTTATACTGTACAGAATTCTTAGAGTTCATATCGTTTTTTGCCTGTTGCAATAATTAGTCCCTAACAGAAGTCTTGCAGTCTTGCCTTTCCACTCACTGAGGCTGCCTTCACTGGAGGAAAACTGGCATCTACCACATGAGTGTTTCTCGTCACCAAGTTGTTTAAAAATAGCTTCTCAGTCCATAAAAAGTACACACACAGGGGTGGGAAGCAATACCTTTGTGCTCTTCACGTTAGGCTCAGATTTATTTGTTAAGTGTCATGCTGAACACTGGGGATCCAATCATGATTATATTTTCTATTAGTCCATAAAACCCCCAAATTTCTTAAACCACCTGTCCCCGCAGATCATTGTATCAAAATCTATCACCGAATTTGGTCATTCTCCTAACCAACCTCCTCTTCAGAGACATCATTAATTGCTTCATTCTCCTGTGTGCTGCAACAGTACACTGCATTTGGCTTTCCCCTATTGCATCTGTCACAAGTGTATAGCTGTGAGTTCCTCCAGGATAGGATTTATGTGAAAATTCATCTTTGTATCACCAGCATTTAACATAGCTCTTAGGTGAGAATCACAATATATTTATCGAAATATATCACCGTGTTGCTTTTACGTTAATTTGGTTTTGCATCTCCCACTAGAGTGGGAACAACTTCATGATAAGGATTATATAGTATCAATTTTTATCTCCACCCTCTATCAGAGTGTCCATCACACAAATAGCTGCTAATAGATGTTTATAATAGAGAATGATCAATGAAGGGCTATGCCGACTAAGCTCCTTAACTGGAAACGTCTCTTTTTGGATCATATATCTAAGTAGGCCCTTTAAAGGGTAACCATTTAAGCAGAATTATTTCTTGTATTCTGGTAGTTTTCCTCTGTCACAGCTGTTCTGTGAACCTATTTCAGGTCTCTCAGACTCCCGTATTGTTGACATGTTAATCTGTGTTAGGGCATGTTCTTTATTTTTAGACAAATGGAAACATATATATATATATATATCCATATTCTTTTTTTCTATCTATCTATCTATCTATCTATCTATCTATCTATCTATCTACCTATCTATCTATAATATATCCGTACTATATCTATCCATCTATATCTATACATAAAATGCAAGTAGGGTCAATGCATTGATTATAACCAAGTATTTTCACGTGCCTGTGAGTCAGTTCCTAAGTGTCTTTCTAAGTTTAGCTTGTTTGGGACAGGATGGGGAGAAGCAAGGAAGCAATTCCAGTTTGCTTCTTTTGGCTGTAAATTTAGGATAGGCCACCATGGGAAGCTAAGTGGCAGTGGGTGCCTGGCAAGGAAGAGGCGATATTAGAGAGGGAGATAAATTTTTAAAAATTTAAAAGTTGATATCTGTGGTTGATATATATATTCATGTCAATTTATATAGAACATTTATTATCAATAAGACAACTCTCAGGTGAATGAGATTTTAGGACTGACATTTTATTCATTTACATTAAGAGCATCCCAGACACTATTCTATGACTTCTCATAAATTATCCCATTATAGCCTTTTAATACCCCTAGGAGGAATGTGCTAGTATTATGGATGGAGAGACTGGAGCACAGGGAGGTGAGAGAGCTTGCCAGTTTCATGCAGCTGGTGGGTAGTGAAGCAGGATTTGAATCCAGCCAGTCTGGCGGCATAGGCTGAGCTCTTAGTTCATGCTCTATGTGGGTAGTCATATGTATCAGATGGATGACACCATCAGAACTTAGGAGAGGGAGATGCTCAAAGGAAGTGCTTCCAGTCATGCCTATCAGATGTGTGGTGGGGCCTCTCTTTGTCTTAATCAAAATGAACAAGGTAATTATTCAGATTCATTTAAGGACTGTCAGGGACTATATCTTTTAGTTCTTCTTTGGTGGCAGGTGTCAAAACATCTATTCCAATTTGTCCTAAACAGAAAAAAATAAATTTACTTGCTCACACAATTGAACAGAACAGGGCAGATCAGGCTGGAAGCGAAGACTGAACTGTCAAAAGTTATTTGCTTCTGTTTCTCCGTCACTCAACTCTGTATCTTCTCTGTTGATTCCATTCGCAGACCACCTTTCCTTTTGGATCTGCACCACGGCTGCCAGGACAATCTGAAGCTAAATCCTTCCAAGGTCAAATCGAGTGAAGAGTGAGGCTCTTTTTCCCAATATTTCTAACAAAAGCCTCACTGTTCACTTTAATCAGTCCAGCTTAGATATTATGCCCATCCCTGAACGTGCTCAGGGCAAGTTGTGTGGCTAATTGATTCTGTTCTAGGATTGAGAATGGAGCTCTTCTCTGATAACGTATGCTGAGAATGGAAAATGGGAAGATGCCCTTAAAAAATCGTGGATGGCAGGGGCAGGCCCCGTGGCTGAGTGGTTAAGTTCACGCGCTCCGCTGCAGGCAGCCCACTGTTTCGTTGGTTCGAATCCTGGGCGCGGACATGGCACTGCTCATCAAACCACGCTGAGGCAGCGTCCCCCATGCCACAACTAGAAGGACCCACAACGAAGAATATACAGCTATGTACCTGGGGGCTTTGGGGAGAAAAAGGAAAAAACTAAAATCTTAAAAAAAAAAATCGTGGATGGCTGGAAAAACGGGAAACGGATGCTGAAGAGGCAGCTGCAAATATTCATTGCAAATACTAAATTTAATTTCTATGAGAAAATAATCCAGCTCCCTTTTAAACTATTCCATCCTGTATGATCAGTGGAATTTAATACCTGAATGTACTCCCTTTAATGAGAAACATCTAGGTTTACAAAATTAATAAACCACTGGCTTGGTTTGAGGGCAGGTTGGATAGATAATTTAATGAATTTCTTCAATGTAACACCTGTAGATTGTTTTTCTCATCCTCCTACAGCAGAAAATACTTCACAGAACTGAGACTGTGATTACGTGTCCAACCAGAGACAGGCAGTGCTGCGTCAATTAAGATCGCCAGCGGATTATGGAGGGCAGACGTAATGTGCCTTGGCGGAGCAGGTGAATCAATTTTCCACTTCGGTGGGCCAGAGCAGGAGAAGGAATTATTTCTGATATGTATGAAACTCATGACTAATATATATTTATCTGGACCAGAGTCCCTTTCTACTCCCATTCATAATCATTGTATTTTAGTCTTTCTGACTTCAGTGGTTTGCATTTTTTGTTCCTCAAAGTTCACTTAGGGGTAATCTGTTTGTTCAAATGTGAATTTGGATGGGTAAAATTCACAGCATTCCTCCTTGTACTCTGCAGTGGTGAATTAGAGTGATGGTAGTGAGCGGAGAAAGAGGAGGGGAGTCTGCTTAAGGAAGTTACTTGTCGTGAGGAAAGGTGACAGCCTCTCCACTGGAGTGCCCAATGACTGGTAACTTATATTCTGATATTTTTTAACTTCTGATTTGAATTGATTCTCAGATGAGATGATTAGTGACTAGAATTGAGAATAAGCCCAAACTGTCTCCCTTTAAAAAGAAAAGGAATTAGAAAGAAAAAGCCAAGGGGACTGAAGTGTTGCTCACAGCAAAGCATAATCTCAAAAGACAATCTAAGACGTGTCTTACTTGACATAACCTGATAACACACGGCACTTAATGTTAGCAGATAGGTCCGTCCTTCCAAAAAAAAAAAGAAAACGTGCAGAGAAATCAAATTTTTGCTGAAGAGCAGTCGTCAACAGTGGGCGGTGGAGATGAGAGGGGAGCATGGTGAAGTCAGCTCTGGTATTGCACAGCTTCCTTTTTCTTTTTTTTTGAGGAAGCTCAGCCCTGAGCTAACTGCTGCCAATCCTTCTCTTTTTGCTGAAGAAGACTGGCCCTGAGCTAACATCCATGCCCATCTTCCTCTACTTTATATGTGGAACCCCTGCCACAGCTTGACTTGATGAGCGGTGCCATGTCCTCACCCGGGATCCCAACCGGCAGAGCCCGGGCCGCCAAAGTGGAACGTGCGCACTAACCGCTGCGCCACCGGGCCAGCCCGCACTGCTTCCTTTTGAATCACTTGTGATCTTTGGAATGTTGGGCAAGTTACTTGCTCTCTCTGGGGATTAGTGTTTCCATCTGTAAAAAGGGTATAAGAGAACTACACGTTGGTAGTAAAAGTTCAATGGACTAACGTAAGTAAGATTTTGGTTCAGTGTCTAACTAAATAATTAATGTTTATTAAATGTTTTCTATCACTCGTTTATTTATTGACTGTATATTCTGTGCCTAGTACTGTGCTAAGAACTTTACTGGCATTGTTTCATTAAAGCACCCCTGTGTGGTAGGTATTATGACTCTCTCCATTTTTCAGATAAGGGACGTGAGCCGAGGAGAAAATCACTTTCCTAAGTTATGCACCTTGTGAGTTACAGAGCAGCCAGAATTAAAACCAAGTTTCTCTGACTGCAGATCTTCTGAAATTTTTATGTTAAAAAAAAGGAAAACCTTGGAAGTCCTGATTGCTGGGGCTTGCATCCTGATCGCTGTTGAATTCTTTCCTTGAACACTGGTTTTTATCATGAGCAAGAAATAAAGTTAGGTACCTTCTTAGGCTGTCTATATGAGTGGGTTGTGAAAATGGATATAGACGAAACCCAGGAATTACTGGTATTTTAAAGAAAATTGTGCTTTTTATAAAATGTAATTAGTTCAACTCTACAAAGCACTAAATGTTCTTAATTTTATGTTTAACACTTTATAGAGGGAAAAAAACAGCTTAATTGAATGGAATAAGGCAAGCAAAGATATGACTCAGTTCTGTCAAATCCTCCTCCTAAACTCTACAGCTGAAAAAAATATGTTATCTCAAGGCCAGAACTAGGATGGGGCAAGCAAGGTGCCTAGAGTGCAAAAAACTTAAGGAGGAGCTTACTCTTAAAGTTATGCAAGTACCAAAATTTGTGTTGGTTTTCTATTGCTGCACAAAAAATGGCAAGAGTAGTGGTTTAAAATAACACATATTAATTTTCCCACAGTTTTTGTGTGTCAGGAGTCCCAGCACAACTTAGCTGGGTCCTCTGTTGGGCTGCATTTAAGGTGCCAGCCAGGGCTGAGGACTCATCTGGAAGCCCAACTGTGGAAGAACGTACTTGCAAACTTACGCTGTTGGCAGAATTCATTTTCTTGCAGCTGTAGTACTGAGGGCTTCTTATTGGCTATCTGCTGGAGGTCACCCTGAGCTTCCAGAGACCTCTCAAAATTCCTCGCCCTTGGAGGTTCCACAATATGGTTGCTTGTTTCCTCAAAGCCGTTGTGGGAATAAAAGAACCCAGTAAGATGGGTGCTGCAATCTTATGTAATACAATCACATAATCATGTGTTAGCTTGAGTTGTTGTGTTCTTTTATTTTCATAGGAAAAAGCTGATTTTAGTGACCAACAAGCCATTGTGGCCTCGAGGACAGGAAAAGTCAAAAGTGAGGAGAAGATGGCAGAGAACGTAAATCAATGGGTATTTGGTTTACTGGAATCCTCACAAATGTGCAGTGAAATACTGGGGTACCTTTAAAAGTATCTGCTTGCAAGTCTCACAAGACCCAAGTCAGAGTTCTTGCAGCAGGGAAGCGTGTGTGTGTGCATGTGCGTGTGATATGTGGGCGTGTGTATGTGGGTGTGTGTGGAAGGTGATGGTTAGAATTAGCAGACAATGGTCTTGCACTATACATTTAATGTGGGAATCGTTCTCCTCCTCCAGAAAGGATCTTGGAATCAGAGCCTTAGGTTAAATCATGACTCAAGCATACACTAGCAAACTGACAAGTACTTTAACCCGCCTGAAACCTGTAACATAGAGATACTAATAGACCCACCCTTGCAGATTTTTGTGAGAGTTAAATATAAGGTATTTAGCCCCGTGTCTGCCACATATTAAGCACCCAGTAAGTGATGTTATATGAAGATGGGGCAATGAGTATTGTCATTATTATCCTCCATGTTCAGTTTTTCAACAGCACTACACACCTGTGGGGTCGTTTTGACTTTGCCCCAACGGAGTGAGTACAAGAATGAGTTGAGATTCTTAGCAGCTTTCTCAGGGTCCCCCAGTGTACAAGAACCTCCTTTAATGCAAAAAGCACATCTGCAGAAATAACTTCTTGGACACCGTGGCATTTCTTCTCCATTTAAAGCTTTCGTAGAGCTTTTCCAGATCTCAAATATAAGTTCAACGCCGCCACCCTTGCACCACATCAAGGTCGTTTTTTACTTTTATGTGTACTATTTCTCCCCTGACAGTCTCATCTCCCAAATCGAGTGCCATGGGCGATTGTGTGTTTACAGCACCTCACATCTCCCTCTCTCTCACTCTGCTTTCCCGGGAAAGATCATAAAATATTTGACAGTTGTGGCTGGTTAAAGTTCTCTAAGAAGTAGTTCATGAGGTTTAATTAAAGGTATTGGGAAACTTTTATCTGGTTGATATTTATCCAGGATAATGAAGAGATTACATATGAATGACAACTGAGCATTAAAAAAAAATGAATAAGAGAAAGCCAAATACTTTCATCAGCCAGAAAGCAAGCATTCAGCAGAGGCTGAAAATAGCGTCCTTTTAGTGAACGAACCGTTTCAGCAAGTGAAAATGGGGTAAGGGTGGTTAAGGAAGGGTGGATGGTGAGGTTGGGTGAGAAGGCCAGCAGGAGCTCTACGGGAATGCACCCTGCTGTTTAGTCAGAACTTTTTCAGTGAAAGGGACAAAAACCCATCTCAAAGAGGATTAAACAAAGAAAATGCCGTGGCTGTGTCTAGATGGTTGGAGCAAGGGTCCCTTCCCTCTCTGTCTCTTTCTTGGCTCTTCTTTTCTCATGCTGGTTTCAGTCCCAGGCAGGCTTTCCTGGAGGTGGTGACAATCAGATTCCAGGCCTTCATCGGGTCTTCTCAGTGGCCCTGGTGGGGGTGGGGTTGGGGCCAGGGTGGGGGGGTCCTTTCTCTTATTCAGTTTGAGCTGCTTCAACAGAATACCACAGAGGGGGGAGCTTAAACATTTATTTCTCACAGTCCTGAAGGCTGAGAAGCACATTCCACGTTTGGTGAGAACCTGTTTCCCGATTTGCGGATAGCCACCTTCTGGCTCTGTGCTCACGAGGAGGAGAGAAAGACAACTCTAATCTCTTCCTCTTATAAAGGCACTAATCCTGTCCTGCAGCCTCACCCTCATGACTTCATCTAAACATAATTATCTCCCAAAGACCCCATCTCCAAGTACTAGCACATTAGGCGTTGAGACTTCAACATATGAATTTGGAAGGGACACAAACATGCTGTCAGTAACATTCTCTCACTCAGATAGTTCCGCAAAAATCTGAGGACTGGGTTTCTGGCTCTGATGCTGTGGCCACAGTGAGCATAAGGAGAGAAGAAGTAGAAGATGATATAGTCTCAGGTCCTTGGTGGGTTCAGGACTGAGGTCTGGGCCCTGTGGAAGAAAGAGGTGAAAGTTAAAGTGGCCAGGGATGTTTTCCCCAGGAGTCTGGCTGCTTGTTGACATAGACAGTAGCGCTTGGGAAAGCTCAAGGCAGAAGTTCCCAGTTTTAAATCAAGCTGATTTAACTGGTTAGGCC
The DNA here is from genome assembly GCF_041296235.1 of Equus asinus. NCBI lineage: Eukaryota > Metazoa > Chordata > Mammalia > Perissodactyla > Equidae > Equus > Equus asinus. The sequence goes on from NC_091804.1 coordinate 43,109,723, forward strand.
AGTCGCATAGCATCAGGGAAGAAATTGGTCCCAGGTATGGCTTTAAATAGCAGGTCACAAAGCCCGCTGGCCTTGTTTTGCCAAAAGTCACATCCAGACATCCAGGTGCCTAGAGAAAAGGGACAGAACTTTCCCAGGCTAGCTGTAAATCAATTCTATCTTTCACAGCTCAGTTTCCTCGTCAGTAATATGAGAATAATAACAGCATCCATCTCATAGATTAAACATTTGTAAAGTACCTACATGATTGTTACCCCATAGAAAGTGCCATAAATTTGTTTTTTAATAATATACTTGGGATCTTATTTATTTCTAAATGCCAGTGAAGCCTGGAAAGATTCATGTTATATAGACAACCAGATTCTTCTCTTGCAAGCCATTTTCTTGGAGCAAAAAACTTATATTCCTGTTGGTCTACTCCATAATTTGGTGGAGAAAGGGGTCAAGTTCACCCGTGATGGAGCAGACTTAGTGGAACACCAGTTAAGTGACATCTAGTATAAAGGGTTTCTAGGAAGCACAAAATTTGCTGAGTCAAAAGCAATAATTTCATCCCGAGTCCTATTTGTTGATTTTCTTTGACAGGTGGCATGTTTTCAAGTAGGTTTGTTCTTTATACGTTATCAAACCCATTATAGGTATTTAGGTCTGAGGAACATATTCTGTCCTCAGTTATTTCCAGAACCTTAACCACCAGCTGCCCCCATTTCCTCCCCAACTTGTTTTGTTAATGAGTCACTTCATCCTGCAATGTTCATAAATCTAATTCTGGGTGGAATAGTTTGCTAACACTTATATAAAAGAGAGTACTTCAAACTTAGTCACACTGTCACCGAGAAAATGTTTGGGTTTAACTAGTTGTTTTAAACTTAGCTTTCATCAGTTTATGGGCCTTCAGCCAGGTGCTGAAATGATGGATCAATTAAAGAAGTGTAGAAGGGAAAGGGTGGAGAGAAGAGTCTATGCAAAAAGTAAAGAAACAGAGATGAGTGTCAGCATTCTCAAGGTGTGAAGTGCTTTTGACACACACACGTTAGAAACGTACAAATTGGACGAGTTCCCACACACTCTTTTATGTAGAATGTGGTGGAAAGAAGACATTAATTATCGCTGGTCTTTTTAAAAGGCCTCTTGAGAAGCTGTCTGTAGAATGTACTCAGGGATTTACCATTTCTCAATAAAGGAGATCTGGACCATGCATTGAATCAGCAGAATTAAGGCTATATGGTAATATAAATGGTATCTCTGTCACTCATTCTTCCTTTAAATTAATTTTTCTATATCAATTTTTCTTATTAATTTTTTTCTCTCAATAAATTTTTCCTTTTGCTTTTAAGGCACGCTGTATCCTGGCCTCTGAGCTGGGGTGATCAAATGGTTACTAAAAGAATGAATTGGAACATTCTGTCATGTCAAGATGCACCAGCTGGGTGTCAGATACAGAGCTAATACGACAAGAAGGGAGAAGTGGATGGAAACACCACATTTGGGGTTTTTTTGGATGTTGTGAGAGATTCAATTGGACAGCGTGATTTGGAAAACAGGAAAAGCAGAGGAAGACTAGCTTATGATAAAACCGCATTTCATCAACTCTAAGATGCCACTTATTAAAGTACACAGCCTTATTTTATATGCCACTAAGAGAGAAAAAAATGACGTCAAATGAATTTTATCTTGTTGGGTGCTGCATATTTTTTCATTTCTGTATATATTCTTGAGCTCTGTTCTGGGATTAAGTTAAATTACTTGGAAATAGTTTGATCCTTTCAAGTCTTGTTTCTAAGATTTGTAAGGTTGGAGCAGAGTAGCTTTTTGCCTCGGGCTAACAATTCACGACTCCTGAATCAAGAGCCTTCTGAGTACTCTAGCAGGGGTCCCATGAATAAGGAGGTTTTTCAATCTGGTTCATGAGAATGGGCGCGCTTTCTGTCCCTGTGTGAGCACTGTTTACTGTTCCCTCTGCTTCTTTCAGAGGATTCTTCCCATTGCCTTCAGTAGTTTCCTCACGACCTTGCATGCATCAGTACTCTGAGGAACACCCCCGGCGAGACCGTCTGCAGGTCTCTGGAATTCTCTCGATGTTCTTCTCTCCTCTCTGGGTATTCTGTCTTGTGAACTCTGGCCTCCTTCATCTCCTTGACTCTCAGCTCTGTTTCCTCACCTCAAGGAGTCCACTGGGCTCTGCCAAGTCACCACACCCTTTTCCAAGGCTGGAAAACTCTCAATTTAGTAGACACGGGAAATCATGAGGCTTACCTCATTTGTTCCCCATATTTCAGGGAATCACTGTCCTTTGTGGCCTAAGTCCAGTGCCTTGGAAACTGTTGTTTCATACATTTTATCTGTTTTATTTTTGTCGTTGTGGTAGTGAGTCTAGGTGGGATAGTCGCTCTGGTCCCTGTTACCCCATCTTAGCTAGAAGAGGAAGACCTTCCTTGCAGTTTGACTTTAGATAAGTTCCTTGACCTCTTGGAGTTGGAGTAGACGTCAGGTTTTTTTTCTGGCTACACATTTTCTTTTTCCTTTGCATCCCTGCCCCTTGCTCACCCGATGGAATTGACAATCACATCCCTGTGTTTCTCATGACAAAAGTGATCATGTGACTCAAGCTGGCTGGTCAGTATATCTCACGTCTACAGCGGTGGTATAAATACGGTTATAGATTACAAACTACACAAATCCTGGTCATTCCAAAAAAAATCTTGCTAAAACTTTGTTAAGAAAACCACTAGTCTTATCTCTGGTATAACCACAAGGACAAATTGTCATGGAGTTACTGGGATTAACTTTGCTACCATAAGGGAAAAGGGTGCCTAAGCACCATGCAAGTACAGAGATGAAAAGCAAAAAAGACACAGCCCTTCTGGACTCAGCTGTGGTAGGAGACAGAACGAACTTTCAATTTTTCAATTGTGTAAACCAATACCTACTTCTCTCCTTTTACTTTTTGGTTTTTTTCTCCTCTTTTTTTGAATGAAGATTCCAGCCCTTGAAACCAAAGGAATGCTAACACATTCTCTCTAAGCTTCATTTTTCACATTTTAAAAACAGGATAAATCTCTCTTTGCATATATAACATATCTATAATGTACCTACATCTGTATCTCCTGGTGTTGTGATGATCAATTGGAATTGCAGTCTGCTCTAGAAATTATTTCCTCTGCGGATAACAGTTCCTTCTTTTACTTTCCGTCACTCAGTTGATTTAGAATGGCTACCCTCACTCCCATCTGCTAATAGTCACAAGTTGATCACGTGACGCAGGTCCATTAGCACATTCTATCCTCCAGACAAATTGATTGGTTCAAGGATGAACATATGATCCATTCTAGTCCAATGAGAACCAATGCCCAGGAATTTTGCTGTAAGTATTGGGAATTCCTCTGGGAGTGCTGATTGTAAACATATGGAGCGCCTACAAGACTCCATGTGGAGAGAGTCTGCCTAGGAGAGACACCAACACCAGGAAGTAAGACAAAGAAACAGAGTAAGAACAGTAGGAGGAGAGAAATCAAAACAGCACCTTACTCATCAAAGCTCCTCAATCCACTTATGCATTTTAAATAGTGTAAGCCAATAAATTATTCCTTTTCTTTCCTTAAGCCAATTTGAGTTGGCTTTTATCACGTAACTTCTATGGCTGGTGGTGGTGATGATATGATGATTGATGTTATTTCTGTTATTATAGTAATTGTTATTATGTAATTACTGGACATGCTGGCACCACATTTTGGAAACTAGATTTCTTTCCTGCACCCCGCTTCTCTCAGCCCTGCACAATGGGCAGGCAGTTTCTTATATCAGCATGCCTCCAGCAATGTGATTTCAGACCTCTGCGTGTACAGTTGGCAAAAGAAATTTTGCACGCTTCCATTGAAAAAGTGCCTCTTTACTTTACGCTAAATCCATCTCTTGCCAATACAATCCCACAATTTTAGGTTTAACTAATTACTACAGCAGTCAGTGGCAGAGCTCTTTGGAGAAGGTGCTAGAGTCCCAGCTGCCTTAAAGAAGAATTGTTAATGAAGGCTTGAGATGAATAAAATATCATGTCTTCCATCACCTCTTTATAGGATGTCGGGGATTACTTGTACTTTGAAAGTGGTCATCATTCTTTAATGACAACTTGCTAACATTTAGATTATCATTTTGTGTTCTAGCAAGTAACCATGCTGGCAAGCTACAAAGGGAACATTGATATTAAAGATATGGAGCAGTCCTCCTGCCTGGAATGAGTAACCTGTTTTCGTTTGGTTTATATAAAACACCTACCCAAGCAAAAAATCTCCACCTGCATCTCAGAAGTCCAGGATGCCCCTGTTGTACAAAGTGGGTTTGGTCCCCAAACTCGTGGAGTGTGTTGTTTCTAGGTTTACAGAGCACTCAAACTGGGGCCAACATGTATACTGAAAATAAATATTAAAACAAGTGGTACATAACCTCGCTACTCAAAGAGTGTTGCCCAGACCGGCAGCATCAGCACCAGCTGGTTAGAATTGTGGAATCTCAGGCCTGAGCCCAGGTTTCCTGAACTAGAAGCTGCATTTTCATAAGATGGACAGGTCCCTTGTAGGCATTTTAAGGGTCAACAAGGAGCATTTGTTCCTAAACTGAGCTGAGTGTTACAATTACCTAAGGAGCTCATTTAAAAAACACATATTCCCAAAGCTTGCTAAAAATTACAGCTACGTGGGCCCTAACCCTGATGGTAGTTTTTAAGTGCATTAGGGAGAGTTTCAGGTATTCGAATTATTAACAAGCCCCTCCAGTAATTTAGATGCATGTGGTTGAGAACCACTGCAGAACAAGGGATCTGCTTGCCATGGAATATGCAGAAAAGTTTAGCAAAAGAAACAGAAATGGAAATTGAAATGATTTCTATTCCTGGGTTAAGACCACTAATGTATGTGTGTTTGTGTGTGTGTGTCTGCATATCTGCATGTGTGAACTTATACATGTACGTATGCTTAGAATTGTGTCCTATGCACACACAAATGCATAGTCTGTTTTGATTCATGCACATGTATCTAGCACATTGAAGTGACAAATGTAAAGAACCTAAGTTAGGCTTATAACAACCCCATGGGGACTGAATGGGTACCACTTCTAAATTGTTCCTCTTCTTCCTTCCTTAATTTGATCATCAGCATCACTTTTAACCCCACTGAGGATATTCAGCCTGCTTCCATTGATTCATAGGCTGAGTATTGGCTAAGGGCCTAGACTCTGTAGCCAGACTGTTCATGGCTGAGTCCTGGCACTTTCACTTTCCAGCTGTGTGGCCTTGGGCAATTTGCTTACCTCCGCAGCCTCAGCTGACTAATTTGTAAAATGAGAACCGTCATGTCATTCCTAATTGTCATGTCATTCCTAATTGTCATTAACTCAACTAAGTTAGTAAAAAGATTAAAATTGTTCTTGGCCCACAGTAGAGTCCCAATAAGTTTAGCTATTACTGCTATTGTGTTGTCATTCGTAAGAACTAATGACTAAATAGAAATATAAGACGTAGTTAAATGTTCATATATATGTGTATAATATATAGGTGTATATGATATGCGTATATATGTATGTATGTGTAGATATATATTATATCCAGATATACTTACATTAGACTCAAGTGAAATTTTTAAAGTGATTTTCCTCTATGCTAGCATTAGCAGTCCATTTCTAATTTTTATTTCTGACCCTAAAGAAGTGAATTTTAGTTATCTCTGTAAATCTGATGAATGTCATGGACCTTTACACATGAAAAATATGCATCTGTTCATACACACACATATAATGCAAAATACAATGTATGTGATGACAGGACAAGTCGCCAGTGACGGAGGGAGCCAGTCCCTCGGTCCCAGGTTAAGAACCCTTGCACTGATCTCTGGGCTCCTTAAAGGCAGGAACTGTCCTTATCGACATTTGTACCTCTGGTCCCCGAGACAGTATCTAGCACAGTGGAGGTGCCCCATAACTGGCAATTTCGGTCATATAACTTTTTGATAATCAGCAATAAATCCTTGATTTCCACTTCTGTTGGAAGAAAGAAAATGTCAATAAATCACAAGAATTACTGCAGGACTTGGATATATACTGTAAAACATGTCCTGGAGCTGTGCTTGACAAACTTTAATGTGCACAAGGATCACCTGGACTTCTTGTAAAATGCGGATTCTGATTCTGTAGTTCTGGAGAGGGGTGGTTCTGAGAGTCTGTATTTCTAATAAGCTCCTAGGGAATGCTGAAGATGCTGGTCCAAGAACCACTACACCTTGAGATGCACCACTACAGAAGACACGGCATGGCATGATGGAAAGAGGAGAGGGACGTGGGTTTACATCTCAGCCCCGACATTGCTAACTTTATAACCTCTGGCAAGTTCATTCCTTCAATGCATATTTATTGAGCACTTGCTATTTACGATGCAGTTTTCTAGACACTGGGGGCAGAGTACTGGACAAGATCGACACTGTTCTATTCCTGTTAAATCTAGTTATCTAATAACCTACATCTTAATTATAATACTAGAATCTTTTCCCAAAGGCTTTTTGAGGATGAAACAAGCTTATGGAAATAAACCAGCCAGCACAAAGCCTGGCATATGGTAGGTGTTAAACATATTGTTCTTTTTGAGGACATGAGCTCAGACACCCTCATACTCTTTCTGTAGGCAGGCTCTTTATGGTAGTCTTGATGTTGGCAATATGATAACCAGATGGAAATTGGAATCAATGATGGAGAGTAAATCAAGGCTCTCATGAATCATTCATTAGGTTAATATTGTGAGGTATAATGGGGAGCTGACTATATGTAATTTAAAGAGATTGAGTGACTTTTTGGAGTAAATTCTTGATCATGAATCAAAAGTCGTGATCTCTAATCTTCGGTTTTGCACTGAAGCTTTTTGAAATTCTAGACAGATCCCCATAACTTACATTTCACTTCCTGTAAAATAAGGTAGTGTAGAATTAATTCATGTGGGAATTGACTGTTAAATCACTTAATAATTCAATTCAACAAATATTTATTGAGCATCTACAAGGCACTATTCCCTTTTGGGGACATAAGTCATAAGTCTCTATTCAAAGAAATTTGAAATATGCGGAAAGCAAGAGTTACATTCTGTTCACTTGTTGCATTCATTCATTCACTCATTCACTTGACACATACTTGTCAGGTGCATTTTAGAGAGAACAAAGAAGATGAATATGATATAATCCTTCACCTCCTCGAGGAAGGGATAAATGTCGATGCAAATTACACAAAACTGTTATGGGGTGAAATGGAAATGCATAGGGGAAATGGCAAAATAAGTAACAGAAATTGCCTGGGTAGGCAATTTGAAGACTCCTAACCTTCTTTCTGGGATTGTGTCTAAAACTTGGATTATAAAATGCCAAGGCCTTGGCGGGAGGGATGGACATCTTGTTCTTTTTTTTAAAACTTCTTTTTTCTTAAAGATTGGCACCTGAGCCAACATCTGTTGTCAATCTTATTTTTATTTTATTTTATTGTTTTCTTCTTCTCCCGAAAGCCCCCAGTACATAGTTGTAGGTCTTTCTGGTTGAGCCATGCGGGACGCTGCCTCAGCATGGCTTGATGAGCGATGCTAGGTCTGTGTCCAGGATCCGCACCAGCGAAACCCTGGGCCGCCAAAGCGGAGCACATGAACTTAACCACTCTGCCACAAGGCTGGCCCCAGGACATGTTGTTCTTAGTGTCTCCTGAGACATTCCCTGCCTGGGTTATCTAGTTTTCAATCACCTGTCTACACAGGTAACCATGGAGATGCCCTAGTTCCTTCCAAAGCTGGGGATCCTCTGCTATCTCAGTACCTCTTGAGCTGATGGAATCTCTCCATTATTTCTACTCCATGCTGTTTGTGTGGAATACTTCGACGAAGTTGTTTAAATCTCCTGTCTAGAGATGTATGCTGCTGTTCTGCTGCTTTTATTGTTATTTTCCTCTGAAGTCATCCCATCTCCCTGGGATCTCACCTAAGAAATAAGGCCCAGGGACACCTTTGCTCTTGGATCCTTCAACTCTGTTGGCTAGTCTTCAGCCTTCACGAATACAGTCCAAAGCTCTTTTGTTCTGAGCTACGTCTGTACTCAAATATCTGCACATTTGATATCTGTACACAAATGTCTATACTATAGATATCTGTACTCAAATGATTTAATCTCCAATTGTCACCCATCCGTCTGTACTGGGAAATTTTTTTACTAGTGAGAGGTGGACAACTTATGCTCCCAATTTTTTTGAAAAAGGAAAAGCCAGTGGATGTTCCTTTCATTCTTGCTGTCTGCCATTACAACCCTTCTCAGAGGCAGTTAGCAGACAGAGGTATAGCAGTGCACAGAGATTAAGGATAAAGGCGAAAAGAGAACTAGTAGGGAAAAGTAAATGGTTATATTTTAAAAATGTTATCTTAAACACCCAGAGAGATAGCAGCAAGAATATTTTATCCTATTTTATGTACTATCTAAATTTTACCCTCCTTCCTTTTATTTCATCTAATTTCTGTAGGTGTCAACCTAGGATGCACATTAGAATCACTTGCAAGAGCTTTAAAGATATACCAATGCTTGGATCCCACCTCAGACCAATCAAATCAGAATATTTGGGAGTGGGGTCCAGATGTTAGCATTTTAAGCCTCCTCGATTATCCCAGGTGGGCTAAACGGAGTGGGAACAGTGGTGCTGTGGATTTTTATTGGTTATAAACGCTGTGATGCCAGTGCTAGATACAGCAGCTAGCCAGAAGAGACTCCCTCCTCACCTGGTCAACTCCAAGAATGATTATACCCCGTGCAGAATTTCAGCATCTTTCACGTCAACTCCCAGAATGCTTCCGAATGAAGTCGCATCTGAGCTCGAGTGTTTCCAAGGAGCAATTTCATTTCAAGCTATATTCCTTGACCTGAATATGTTATTTACCAGCTTTGCAACCATTTAATGGTGTGATAGTATATTAAAGATAAAAGATGTTTTAAAGAGGAAACAAATTTAAATTGTTTTAGATTATATTACTAAACATAAGGTGTTTCTAGGCCAGGTAATTTACCATGTTCTTTACTTTGCATTTGATTCTTACCATGGAATGGTTTTTTGTTTTAAAGGATACCCTAATGATTATATATAATGCAGTGATTAAAGCCATAAGCTTTGAGACTGACAAATCCAGGCTCAAATCTGCCATCTGTGGCCAGAGTCTTAAATCTTTCCATGCCTTGGTTGTTTGCCCATCTACCAAATAGAGATAGAAATTCCTACCTCACAGGTTTGTTGAAAGGAATAATTGTGATCAAATAAGTTGACGGAGCATTTGGCACACAGTGAATGGTCAATAAATAGCTGTTATTTGTATTCAATTTTCCCACTGTAATACACATAGACATCATTTAACGGAGAAGTGCTTTTTATGAGGAAGCAGGGCAAGGGGGACTGAATTCTTCTGTGTGAATGTCTGATCTTTCAATTGGAAACACTAGCATGCATCTTTTAAGAAAAGAACATATGTATGTCATGTATGTGTACAAAGAACTGACACCCATGAATTTCTTATCTGGACTATAATCTGCAAATAACAATCTGTTTCTGGGACTCCAGATTGTGTCCAACATTGATCGATAATTATCACATTTCAGAGTTGGGTGTCGAGCTGCTAAAATCTGACAGGCATATTTCATCCTAGGCTCATTTGTCACCTCTGATAAGTAAAGGTACTGAGTTTCCACGGCGCAGTCAGCACCGCTGCTGCCGTGCAAGATCCCCTCACTCTGACGCTCGCTCCAAGATTGATTTTCCAACCCGAGTGCTCTCTGAGGCAGCCACAAGCCTGAGTCCCTTCTCATTAATATTTGGTGGCATGTATGGTGACAGCCTCCTAATGAATAAGTGGCAATGATTATTCTGGGTCATGTGTGGGCTTTATCAGTTGTGGCATCTAAATGGGAAGGGCTGTGATTGGGGATGAAATATACTCATTGGGTAAAAATGAGATCATACGGTAATAAATGCTGCATTAATTTCAAGAATCATAAACATATCCAGTATAATCTGAGATCAAGCTGAATCTCTATCCCAGGTGTGTCACATGGTTTTAAAAATATTAAATCAAAGTGCCCAGATGTGTCGTTTTTATCTGCTATCAGTTTCAAAAAAGCGAGAGTCAAAATAGAAATGAAAGGGATCTCCGGCTAGAATTTTATTTCACTTGTCAGATATTAATGAAGTGCTTACTTTAATGCTGGACTTGGTGTGCCAATACAATGGTGAGGAAATGAATAATGATAACATTAACAACTTTCCTACCAGTACTACTAGAAAAACAATAATGGCTAATAATTATTGAGTGTTTAATATGTGCTAGACTCTGTCTAAATATGCTTTATCTTGTATAATTAGCAAGGGCCCCTGCTCCCGTGAAGACTTCCATCTAGTGAGACAATTACATAAGGAATAATATTAAGTATGGAAATTTTGTGCAAGGAAAAATACAGCCCTGTGGGTATCCAGCAAGGTCAACATCCAAACCAAAAAGTTACCTCAAATATAACCGTGTACATTGGCTGAATTTGCAAGCCTGAGCTATGCAGCGATCTACATACATTTTGAGAATTCAGGTCCTCTTCGCTCTGTTTGTAGTGTCTGGTTTTTGTCAAGTGAGGTCTGAAATTACGTGAATTTAAGACAAGAAAGGCAACACCAAGCTCCCCAAAAGATCCTGTCTTGCCACGCGATCTCCTGCCCTCAGATCCAGGGGAGGATGTGAAGGAAGAAGCTTCCTCAGGGTTCGGAAGGGACTGCGCAATGTTAGTCTGCCTTCTGGCCCACATCCAAATTGATGATTTCTTTCTGTCTTGTCTTGTTTTCACACAATATTTATAAAGTTAAGGGTCAGCTCTGTCCAAACATTGTGCTAGAGCTGAATTTCTCTGGCTTTTGTTTTGTTTTGTTCTCCCAAGGAACATTTTTCGTAGTTTTTCCCTAATTGTCTTCTTGCCCCCCACGAAATCTTAATGCCACAAAATATACGGTATATCTGTCTTTGTACTATATGGAGATCTGTGCTTTATGCACAAAAGGAATAGATCGCTTTCATCTCCCCAGAGGACCAACTTTGCCGCCTGGGGGTGAAGGGCTTCCACTGAGAATGCACGTGCTGGACACTGTGCTGCCCAGTGCACAGACCCATCTCTACCCTCGAAGGACGGAACATGTGAGCAAATAACTCTGATATGATTGCAAAAGTCACGGTGAAGGGAAGTGGATGCCGGAGAGGGTACACCGGGGAGACCTGCTCTACCAGTGGGACCCGGAAGACCTCTTGGAGAAAGGAGCATTTAAGCTGAGCTAGAAGAATAAGTGGAGTTTGTAAGCATGGGGCGGGGGGGGGGTGGTGCGTGTTGTAAGCAGAGACACATCACGTGCACAGGCCCTGGGGACTGGGGAGGAGCTACCTGCTTTTAGAGATCAGTTTTATAACTGAATTGCTGCAAGGAAGTGGGCATGGGGATTGCAAGAGACCCTGCGGACCCACGTAGCCACATTAACAGTTTCGGATTTTTTAAGACCCATGGGAAGTCACTGAGGGGTTTGAAATAAGGGAATGCTAAGATCAGGTATGCTGGTCCTCTTGACATGGATGATTCAGATGGATTTCAACTCTATAGCTTCAGCACCCATGCTGATGACTGTTCCCTTATACTGGCCACAGTGTTCCTCAACATCCTCCTCTGCAGCGGGCTCCATGTCATTCCAAGCCACTCATTGGAATGACCACTCATTCCATTACAGAATCGAATGGAAACTGCCCCACTTTGGAATTCCTAAACTAAGAGTGCTCCTCTGATGATAGTCATCATTCTCAGGCTCCCTCCCCCACTTCTGAGCTGGCTACCCATTCTTGTGTGCCATATCCGTGAGTTCTACTCTCCTTCTAGCCCTTTCTGCGTGCTGGCTTCACTGTTGTATAGTGAAGCATGAGAGCATTGTGTTTGCTCCCAATGGAGCGTGGCCTGGAACAGAAAAGTCTGGAGGTGGTGGAATCGATCCAACTTGTAGAAGTGTATTGCCGGTTTCAATTATGCTAGTCCAAGGTGCCTGGGATGGAATTGATCCCCTGAAATAGAACTATCTTACTCTCCTTTTCTTTCCTTTTTCCTTTTTTTCTTTACCAAACATTACTAAACAGTTGTTTATCAGGTTCTGCAAGATGCACGTATGCAAAAATGAATTAAATATTGCTCTTGTCTCAAGGAGCTGGAAATATTTTATGGAGAGGCGGTCAGGGAAGAGATATCTGCAAATCTACCCATGGTACAACATGGAAAGTGTTAAATTCTCTTCACTCTGGGGATGCAGTGTACAGCATGGTGACTATAGTTAACAATACTGTATTGTATATTTGAAAGCTGCTAAAAGAGAAGATCTTAAAAGTTCTTATCACACGAAAAAAATTGTAACTGTGAGTGGTGATGGGTGCTAACTAGGCTTATTGTAGTAATTATTTTGCAATATAGAGTCATCTCTTCGTGTCCATAGGAGATTGGTTCCAGGACCCTCACGAATACCAAAATCCGAGGATGCTCAAGTCCCTTAGTTGGCCCTATTTTAGTACATAGTTATGTCCTAAGTTTATGATCCACGGTTCGTTGAATCTGGGGATGCAGAACCCACGGAAACAGATGGGCCAACTGTATATGTATATCAAATCATTGTGTGACCACCTTGCACTAATACAATGTCACATGTCAATCATATCTCAATAAAACTGGAAAAAACATATAGGGTGCATTGCTAGCAAACTTTTTGAATTCTTACATATCTAATATCTTCTTTCCTTTGCCGTCACTCCTGATTGGTGATTTAATTGGTTATAAAATTTCATTATCAATTTGCGTGATTTTAGAATTCTGAGTTCAGCATCTTTCCCCTCAGAACTCTGAGATATTGAACTCTATTGTCTTCCAGCATCTAAGTTCCTGAGTGAATTTTGATACTTTGTCAGGTACCAAAATTTTGTTTTGGTTCCTCAATAAGCAGAATGTCTTTTTTGTGTTTTCTTTTCCCTTTCCCATAAATACTTTCGAATCTTCCTCATCATTAGCACTCTGAATGCATTATATTTCCTTCTACTTTGTACTTTAAAATGTCCTTTTTGTCTGATGACTTATGTTTTTCTTCAGCTAGGGACATTTTATTCTGTCATTCTTTGATTATTTTCTCTCCTGTATTATTTCTGTTCTCTACTTTTCCTAACTCCTATTAGTTGAATTCTGGGCCTCTTGGATCTATTAATTCATGTCTTAAATTTTCCTCTTTAATTTCAATCTTTTTTCCCCCTTAGTTAGCTCATGTAGAAAACGTGATCAACTCTATCTAGCTTTTTCAAGCACATTAATGTGACTCTGAGCTCTGCCTTTTTTATTTCTTAGTCTCTCCATTGAATTGTTTATTTCTGCATCATATTTTCAATTTCCAAACTCTCTTTTAAAAAATGTTCTGATAATAGCCTATTCTTTTTTTATGGATGCAATATTTCTCCTGAGATAAACGAATGAATTTCACTAAGGGCAGAGCTTGCTTCTTAGGTTGTTTTCCTCCACACCTGGCCCCAGAGCCTAGATACCACCTCTCTCTCAGGCTCCAACACACTCATGAGGAGCCTTCCCTGGGAAGATCGCCACTTTTCTTGGAAAGGAGTTCTACTAAGACCAAAAGCTTCTGCTATAAACCTTCTGTCTGTGGGTGGGAGCCCTATCAGCTCTAGATGCTCTGGATGCTGTTCAGTGAACTACCTGTTGATCACTTATTCCTGTTGCCATAGGGCTAAATAATACCGTGCTTTAATTTAATCTGAGGGTTGTAGGTCAAGTAAGGCTTCCTGGAGGAATGATATTTAGACTGAGTTTGGAAGGATCTGAGAGATTTAGAAATTAGTTTTCAAGATCTACATATTCTCGCTCTAGCCTTTCATGCCTACAATCTCATTCCACTCCTTTGTGTGCCAGACACTGCTAATCACCTTTCTAATGCCCGTGACCATTTCTTTATTAGTAGAATCCTGATTTTGTTCAGAGGAACAAATGTGCCAGCCAGTAATTTGCTTGGGTGCCTCGTCAACCATCTTTGGAGTTGGAGAGAGAAAGTCCTGTGACATGCTTGGTTATCGAGATGTCTATATAAATCCCTGGGAAAGACAGTCCTTCCAAACAAAAATAAGCCTCTCTAGGAGACTGTAGTTGATTCCTTGTCTTATTAATGCCTGGAACAGAGATACAATGCCTGGAGGTACAGCAGCCATCCCCAAACCATGAAGATAAAAACCACATACCTTACAGATCTGAAATGTAGAAGGAGCCTGGATTTTTAGGGACATTCTTGAGCAACTGCATGAGCCGTGGCGACGTCCCTCCAGAATTTGTAAGGGAGAAAAATACACTTCCTTTAATCTAGTCACTGTTCAATTTTCTGTCATTTCAAGTTCAATATGATCCCGATGAACCACACTAGTTCAGGAGCTCTAAACTCCTAGGCCAGTGGTTCCCTGGGTGTGGTCCCGGACTGGCAGCATCAGGACCACATGGGAAGTTATAGAATGCAAGACCTGCTGAATCTGACACTCTGGGGATGGGCCCCAGCAATCTGTATTTTGACAAGCTTCCCAGGTGGTTTTGCTGCACGCTCTGAAGTTCGAGAAGCGCTGGAATCTAGCAATGATTCACTCGGCAGCCTTGCACTGGGGCTTCCTTTCCCGATGTTTTAATGGTACATCCTCAAATAAGCACCCCTCGAGTGAAGTCGTGGATATTGTTCCTTTTCTGTTAAAGCAGTCGTCATGACTCCCCACCACCTATTGAACTGAATGAGAGCACCTGAGTCCATTATTTAAAGTTGTTGAATAAACAACTTAATTAACAAAATAAAGTTGTCTTTGCCATATTCTGCATTTAAAATTCTCTCTTTTTTTCAAATCACGTGATTTCAGTAGAAGTGCTAACTTAGTGTGGACAGAATACATTTTTCTCCCCAGGGATCTATATGTCACATCTTTGTCCTCATCCCTATCTTTATTCTTGGAAACCCTGGAGGTCATTCATCACACATAATAGCATTGACCATCTTCACGAAGGTTTTAAGAGGCTTTCTTTCTTTGGATCATGTATATCCTCAATGATACCTTTTTAGTGGTACTTGGAATTGATGTTGTTTTGTTCATGTGGTAATTTGTGGAACTGACTGATATACCTTGATAATTATGTTTAAAAAGAATGTAACATGTAATTAAAATTAAACAAAATATAATTTTATGCATAAATGCATTTTTGGCAAATATGTGCAAAAGTTGAATCTAATCATTATAATTTTTTATAAACATAATGAGTTCTAAATTGTTATTGATTGTTCATTTTTTTTATCATGCCAGCTGGGACTCTGACACTGGAAGAATGTAATGATTACTTCTACTGTCATCAAGTTATTTTAAATTTAAGGGTGAAGAGATAGTTTCCTTTTAAAAAAAAAAGCAAACTTTACAATTGCAGCACAGTAATTAACTTTTAAATGAAGCAGAAAAGACATTGTATGTTTTTTCCTTAAAGGAAAGTGTTAGGGCATAAAAATGGATCTGTCTGTCCTCCTTTGTTCTTTAAAGGCAATCATAGGGCTATCCATTTTATTTCAATGAGTCCTGGTTACAGGAAGCACCCTTTACTTATAAAATGAATTTCACAATTTTTTTTTTAAAGCTTGGTACCTGAGCTAACAACTGTTGCCAATCCTCTTTTTTTTTTCTGCTTTATTTCCCCAAATCCGCCCCCCCCCCATACATAATTCTATGTCTTAGTTGCAGGTCGTTCTAGTTGTGTCACGTGGGGCACCACCTCAACTTGGCCTGATGAGCAGTGCCATGTCCGCACCCAGGATCCGAACCGGCGAAACCCTGGGCTGCCGAAGCGGAGCATGAGAACTTAACCACTGCGCCATGGGGCCGGCTCCCACACGATTTTTACATTCCTGAAAAAATTAACAATGAGAGTTTTTTTTGAAGAGGGGAAGAGATCTTTAATCATATGACATGGTTGTATTTTTCTTATAAGAATAATTTGAAGCCTTTACAGAGAAACAGTGTGCAGAATCTGAGAAAGACACGTTATACACTCAAAGGATTACAAAAATTTGGTATATTTAACACTTTTTTTCCAATGATGTAACATATACATAAAAATACATGCACATAAAAGCATTGATGAAAATAAAAACTCAGCCATATGTTCTTAATACCCATCCATTCCCATACCTTCCTCTCTTTGCATTCATATACAGATTTATATACAGATATATACATCTTTTTTTTTACCTGCCTCATGTGATATCATCTTTTACATGCTTAAACCAAGTGGTTTATTTCGTTATTTGTTTCCAGTTAAAATTGTTTCTTACATTATGGTCAGGAAATTTCTGCCTTTAGGATTTAATTGTGATGCATGTGTGTGTTTTTTCTTAACTAACAAAATGTATATTTCATTTAGGAAATAATTTTTTTATCAACTTGGACTGTCAAAAACTGAAAGAGATGTTCATTCGTTCATGTATTCTTTTATTTATATATGGGCAAATCATACGTGGCTGGTCCTTGCTCTTTCTATGAAGACTGGGGCTATTCCTCATGTAAAAATATGACATTTACATGTTTGAACTTTTGTCAATTTAAAATTTTGTAGACACTGTTAATTATCTGGCTGAATTACCTTGTATTCTATGTATTTTAATAAAGATACTTCATTCACTTGATTTTTTTATAACTGTTTTCCTTATCTTTTCTGTGTTTTAAAAAAATTTTTGCTTTATTTTATGGGAATTTGTGTACAATTTCCTGTTCAAACATTTGAGCACCATACAATGGAGAAATGGCACTATTCATGTTAATATTTCATGTCTTTCTTTCTTTTCTTTCTTTTGTTTGACTCTTCCAGCTATGTTTTGCCTTTTTTTCCCCTCTAAGGAAAAAACTTCATGGATCTACCACTGAGTAAACTGTCTAGCTTTGAGAAAGTTACTTAGCCTCTTTGTGATTCTATTTTCTCACTTGTAACACAGTAATATGATAGTACTACCTTTAGCAGCTGTTATTAACAAAAGATTGAAATCTCTCCAATACCTGGAACAGTAACTGCCAAGCATTAAATTCTCCATAAATGATTTGCTGTTCTTTTCCTTTTCTCCTCTACCATTTCTTTTAGTTGTGTTTCCTGTAATCAACTAAATCAAATTTAAACTTTTTAAAATTATAATCTAAGATCTTTTGTCTTTTAATAAGCCTGTTTATTTTTCTATTGATTATTCACAAGTTATTTGGGCTTGCTTTAGCATTTTCGTCTATTTTTAGTGTGTGTGTAGGTTTATGCATTTCTCTGTTTAAATATTTCCTACTCTTCCCTTTACTTTTCCTTTACCACCAAAACATGATCTGGAAGTATGAGCAAACACCCGTTTCCTTAATTTTTATGCTAAGATTAAAATTTGCCCCCTCTTCACCCCCAAACAGCGTGACTTGGTTATCCTTGGTTCCCACCACTTGGCTTTCCTCAACTGTGCCTTCACATGGATTCTCCTCACAGTTTCTTCCACTTGGAGGACTTTTCTCTCATATGTGAGGTTACTCAGTTTGTATATCTCTTCTGTAATCACTTATTAACTCTGATTTATGGTGATAGACTTTCTTAAAATTGCAAACACTTGGCTGATTTCTTTATGATTTCTGTTATGAAATAGATTACTTTCTATTTTTATGAGGTTTTGGTCATTTGAGTGGGAATTTGAGTTAGGAGTGTAGGTAAATGGGGAAGCTCACATTGCCACTTTGAGCTGGAAACGTGCATGACATTTCTCTTTCCATAATACTGTTGTTTCTCTTTCTCTTTATTTCCTAATGACCCCAAAGCCTACACCAGTATTGTGCTTTATATTTTTTAGCTAATAAAATAAACAATCTCCCTGGTTCATATGATTAGAAGAGAAAGGCAAACCTTTGTGTTATTATAGTCCAGTATCTACTTTGCATTTGGCATTATCTCTCATAAAGCTGTCTAGAAGTCAGTATAGGTATGAATTTAAAAGGAAAAAAGAACAACTTTGATTTCTTTAGATTAAATTTATTCTCTGGAAGTAGACCCTGGTTCATCTTGGTGATGGGCTCTATATTCAGAGAAAACGTAATTTGAAATAAACCTCCTTTTGCTCTTCCCTTGTGGATGCTGCACTTCTGTGTGCGTTCCTTCAGTAGGCTCTCTTTTTAATCTCTGTACTGAGGGCCCTACTGTTCTTTTTTTCCTTGTAAAATAAAACACAGATATATGCTCTTGGAAAGTCTCCAAAAGGAGATAAGTTTAGGAAAGCTATAGTAACAAACATATGGGATGCTTTTACATTCTCATAGAGATTAAGATGCTCCCCTAAATAAATGATCCTATGTCTCTGCTTCCTCTTTTCTTCTTTGTTTTCTTTCCAGACAGCACTGTCATCATTACATGTGTCTCTAGGTAACTAGTTTCATGCAATGCGAATGTTGTAATATTTTACCCCTAAATCTTTCAGGATTACTCATCATAGATGTATCTGATACAGGTAGCTTTGATTCTCACTACAGGTTACATTAATAAATTTATTTAGGAGGATTAAATTGGGAGGGAATTAAGCAGGAAAGGTAAGAGAAAGAACTTTGGACTAAAATTGTCATGATTTGTACCCAGTGCTGCCATTTAGATTCCCATTATGACTTTGGTCAAGGTATTAAAACTTCCTGAGCTCAAGTTTTCCCACCTGCCGAATTGGGATTATAATAACAGTATCTGTCTTATATATTTGTAGGGAGGACTAAATGAGATTAGGCATATGTGTTCAGCACAGATTTGGGCCAATAAAAAACCGCAAACCGGGCAACAGCAGCAACACAGATATTTCTGCATTGCTTTTCATGTGACAGGGCCAAATTACCTTTCCCTCTGCCACCAAGTTGGTAGTCTGGTAATGATCATCATGGCTAAAAGCACGGGTGCATTTTCATTCTGGCTTTTTCACTTCCACAGCTCTCTTTCGACATGCACACGGATTGCCATTAGGCGCTCTTCCTCTCAACCTTATTAAACCTTTGATCTGGGTCCATGTTCATGACCACACTCATTGCTGCCTCACCTTCTGGGAAAACTACACATTACTTGACAAACAGGCAATTTGGGGGAAGGAAGACAAATCTATACCCTGTCTCTCTCCGCTGATCTAATTAACATCTCCGTCCAACTACCCCAGTCCCTGGTTGGAGAATGGGCCAGAGAGGATATGCATAGCTACTTAAGCAAAGTTTTGACCACAGTAAAATGAGGCCCGGTATTCCTCAGACCTGAGACTTTGCTTCCTTGAAGCAATGGCCAGTGATTTGCTAATACTTATTTTATGCGCATGGACTAGAAGCAACTCGACATACACTCACAACACAAAAATTCTTAAGTTTTGGAGGTTTATCCAATCACTTGCAGTTCCAACCCAAGTCGACCCTTTTAAGATTTCATTCTCTACCTACTGCAGTTACATCTCCCAGATTCCTCTCTAGATGCGCATGGTGCTGATTGCACCACAGGTTGCTCTTTCTGTGAAGAATGCTTATTTTATTTACATGCTCCTTTTCTTATTTCTGTGTTATTTGCATGAATAGGAGGTCTGGTTGCTGAGGCCACCAAGAATAACGTGGGTGGCTTCAGTCTTAGTTATATTCTCTACTTCATTTGACTGAATACCAGTTGTGTTCTTGGCTCATCCAAATTCAGTGGTTATAAAAAGATAAACGTCATGAAGTCTTACCCATTTCCTTGGCTGTTTACTAAATACATGTTTGCCTGAATTCACTGGCTTAATGCTTTTTTTGTCATTAACTAAAGCTGATATGCTGTATCCAAAACTAATTATTCTGCTGATCTTTTTCCTACTGAGCATCATCATCTCTCTCCCCCTCTGTCTGTGTCTGTCTCTCTCTTAATTCTCTGGCTTTTATCTTCTTTTTTTGGAATATCTTATGGTTTCCACTAGGTTTTATTTCTCCATTAATCCTGCCAAATGCTTAATAATAGTGCATTCATAGATTGACTAGCTGACTTCCTAGAGACGAGCTGAAGGTTTGTGAGATTATGCGCATTTACAATTGGGTGACCTAGTGCAATAGAAGAGGATGCAGAGCGTTCTGATTTAGCTTTGGAAGACTTCTTCTAAGCCTTTGTTCTAAAAATAATCAAATTAGACTATAAGAATAGCAGTATCTTGTCTCCCTGCACCCAGCAAATTAGACCACTTAGAAAGGACAAATGAGATGCTGCTTAATTTCAGTATCCTCTCAGCCATCCATTTCAGCAGATGAATGAGGAAAGAGTAGCCTCCGAATCAACTGAGAAAAAAGGAAGCACAACCTATTTCAGTGCTAATGAAAGTTTAGGGATCCATGCAACACAACTTCCTTATTCACAGTAAATAAACACACTTCCATTTCTTCTGGTATACATTCACTGAATGCTTGACAATGAGGGTTTAACATAATTCATGAAGAGGGTGGACAGGCATCTATGAACAAGGCAGCCATAAGAGATCTGTAGAGGAGCTCACGTGCCCCAGCACCCCCACCACCTCTGCCTGCCTCAGAGATGGTGACTAGCCTGCTCAGTGGCATGGTGTGAGGTAAAGACAGGGAGCTCCTTATATGGGCTCTTATCATGCATCAGGCTTTCTTCCAAGAGTCTCATCCACGTTGTTTAATTTAATCTTTATAGATACCCCATGAAGTTGGAACTAACTACGATTGCCCAAGGCCACACAGCATGCAAACATCACAGCCGGGAAGAAAACTAATAGGGCTGACGCCATATTCTGCAGTCCACATTTTTACATTGTACTTGGGATGTGTGATACAAAGAGAAAGGCTCCATCTCATTTGAGGTTAATGGGACATTCTTTTTCTGTATTACAAGTGCTGTTACAAATGAGAGAGGGAGAGAGAGAGATGCATTTGTTATTAAAATAATAGTACAATTCCTCAGTCTTAAGAACGTGGAAGACTATATTGAGAAAGTTATTGCTTGCCCCAAAGACAAACAAATATGTAAGCAAAATGCAGCCCAAACAAAAAGTCTATGTTGGTATTTTTCCTTTCTTTTTTTGTGTTATAACATTTTGTTTTAAGGCAGTAATGAATTTCTTCTTTGATTTAATTAGAAAATCTGCTTCACTTCCAAACTAACACGCAGGTAAGTGTCAAACTTCCAATTATACACATAAAAAAATATGTTTGGACCTTATGTTAAAAACTGTTTGCATTAAGCTTTAATCATCATAAAGGAAAAATGTAAATGTTTCCGAGTGGTCCAGTAAATAACCATCCATTTCTTAAGTGCACAGTAGAGTTTTCCCCTGAGAAAATTCAATAACTTTGAGAGTAATGTAATGGTAATTAATTACAGAAAGAAATTAATATTGCATGCCAAGAATGATAAAGAAATGCACAGAGGCCCTACAAACGTAGTCTGCAGGCCGTCCAGAGAAGGAAACATTGTGAAGCAAGCCTATTTAATTCAAATTTCAAGCTTATTTCACAAAAGGCTGGTCCTCTTTTTTTAATCGATGATCTCAGTTGAATCTCTATTCCATATCACCTGAACAGTTGCAATAACCTCTTTGTTGGCCTTCATGTTTCTGATAGTGTATCTCACCTGAACTCTCGTCTTAGGAAATCCATTTATGTCTTGCTCCTCCCAAATGGTTTTGCAAAGACCCAGCCCTTCAATGGCTCCCCATTGCTTTCAGAATACAGTCCAGTCTTTAGAGAAAGATTTTAAGGTTCTTCATAGGTACGGCTTTGACTGAATTTGCTCTATTCCTCCCCCACTTTCCCCGAAAGCCCATCCTCCACCAACCCATTGTTTCCCAAATTTGACTGCTAAAAAAATTCTTTGGAACACTTAATGAGTTAAAAATTCAGATTCCTAGGCCTCTTCCCAGAGACCAGATGCTCTAGGAAAAGGGACTTGGAATCCCCCTTATAACAAGTGACCCAAGTCTTTTAGGCAGGTTTGGAAACACTGGCCTAAGCAAACCACACCATTTGCCGTCCCCTGAACATGACCCACCCTTCCCCTGTCCCAGGCCCTTTGCTTTACCGATTTTGCTTCTTGAAACGCTACCACGGTGGACTGTTTAGTCAGCATGGACTTAGGATGGGTGCTCCCCAGAATAGAGCCTAAGACAAGACTTTGAATGCAGCTGGTTTATTTGAGAGGTGGTCAAGGGAAACAGCAGTAAAGGAGTATGAGAAGTGAGCCAGGGAAGGGAAAAAACGGACCACGAAAGGATTCTTTATCAAAGTTACTGCTGTTGGCAATGGCAGCTCGATTCTGCTGGATCACTGGCAGCCTCTGAAGGGGTGCGCAGAAAGCCCTCTAAAACTGTCCATCTGAAGGGTGCAAGTTTGGGCATTTATCCACCTGCTCGGGTCCTCCTTGGCGTGGGTGACTCCAGGGCCATGAAATTCCTTGCTCCTCCAGCTGAGGGATCCTGTCACATGGAAGCAGGCCCCGGGGCAGAAGGTGGAAGAAGCCCCGTGCAGACTCCAGGTGGGAGTCTGCCAGCTAGAAGTGAGCCTGAGTGCACACGGAACTGTTCGCTGCTGCTGCAGCTAATGTCAGAGGGGGGCCCAGGGCCGGCAGCAAAGGCGTTCGCTGCATGCATCCTCTTCATGCTGCATTAATTACCTATTGTTGTGTAACAAATTACCCCATAACGAGTCATGTGGCTATAACAACACACATTTATCATCTCAGAGTTTCTGTGTGTCAGAAATCCAGTTGGCTTAGCTGGGTTCTCCAGCTGGGGGACTCCTACAAGGCTGAAGTCATCTCAACACTTGACTGGGAAGGATGCATTTCCTGGCTCACTCACGTGGTTGTGGGCAGGATTGAGTTCCTCATGAGTGGTTGGACCGAGGACCTCAGTTCCTGTCTGGCTGTTGTCCAGAGCCCTCCCTGAGTTCCTTGCCACAGAAGCTTCTCCATGGAGCTTTTCACAACATGGCGGCTGGCTTCATCAGAGTGAGCAAGCAGGAAGGCAAGTGAGGGATGCCAGGAAGACGAATTCAGTCGTTTGTGACCTAATGTCAGAAGTGACATCTATTTGCTTCTGCTGTGTTCTTTTCATTAAAAGTGAGTCACTAGGTGCAGCCCACACTTGGAAGAGCAGGATTCATTGCTTCCCAATCCTTGTAGTCACCTCTACGGTCCATTATCAGCATTTGATAAAACAGCCAGGAATTAATGTCATGATGAAACGTTATATTAAATGCCATTTTGGTGTTTTCCCTGTCAAATTTTAGAGGTGATTTTCCCTATACTTGAAACTTCTGTAAATTTAAGACAGTATAGGATATATGGAGAGAACATCCAAAAAAAATCGCTTGCCATCTTTTTCAAAGAATGCCCTTTTAAAATTAATTCATATGAAATCCAGTCAAGAGATAATAAGTACTATAAAAATATAAGGCACAGTAAGCTTATAATTAATTTTTCATGCTACACAGGCCTGAAAGAAAATGCAAACCATTGCAGCTAAAGGATTCACCCAAAGCCTGAAGTGCTTTAAGCTATCTCCATGTTGCCTGGTGGAGAGGACATTGAGCCTACACGCTGAAGCCCTGGGTCTGAGTCAGTTAAGTTCTCAAATCATCTGAGACTCAGTTTCATCTCCTGTTCAACGGGGGCCTAAGAGGAACCTCAGAAAATTTATCAAATATTGATTAAGCACCTGCAATGTGGTGCCCTCTGAAAAGCAGTAGTCCCACTACCTGCATAGTGCCTGGCACACAGTAGGCGTGCAATAAATACCATCTGAACCTAACTCTGGGTCCAAGGGGACAGTTATACATCATTAAGGGGAGCCTCGGAAGATCTTCCTGGGGGGTGATGGGGAGCTGTGTTTTTAGGTTAGATAATATTTACACAAGGAACTTGAAAGAATTTCCATGGGTGAGCAATGAAATTGCACACATTTATTCTTATAGTTTGAAGAACCTGTAGAAGTTGGAGTTCTGAGCTTACCCTGAGGGATCAAGTATTTAACACATGTTTATTGAGTGCCTCCCTATTTTTGGCATGTTTTCCTATGGGCCTTGGGGATGGTTAGATGGACACAGAGGCGTCGCCCTTCTCCTGTGGGGCTTTCAGTCCACAGATTCACATGGGAGGGGTAGGTGCTGCCTCTTTGGGCCAGACATGGGTGAGCATGACTGCCTGTGTGGGCGAGACAGAAAGCAGAGATGAGTGATGACAATGCTTGTGTTCATAGAGACATGCTGGGGGCTGATGGTAGCATGTGTGGCAAAGCCGGGACGTCTCTTCCTATCACAGCATAGTGGCTGGAAGCTTGGCCTCTGGAAATAGCCCGCCAGTGGTTGATTTGTAGCTTCACCATTAACTCGCGTTGTGATCTTGGCTGTGTTGCCTGTTCTTTTTGACCTTCAGTTTCTTCATGTGAAATGTGGGGATAATGATAGGATATATTCCATGGAGTTCTTGTGAGGATGAAAAAGTTAGTACGGGGGAAGCATTTAGAACAATCTGGCAAATAGTGTTTTGTAAGTGTTGCTGTTACTGTTTTCTTTCCTGTTGTTAACATTGTTCTTATTGTTGTTGTTATTGTTAACAGTAACAGTAAGCCTCATGCCCTTCCTGTCTTTTTTGCTCATTACTCTTTACTGCTTTTTATTATTTTCTTTGGCCTATACCTCATTTCAGGGATTTTCAAATTTATGATTTTTATTTAAGAATAACCTGGGAAGTGTGTTAAAATGCAGAATTTGGGGCCCCATTTTTGGTTCAGTGGGCATGGTAGGTTGGTTGTGAGGCCTGGAATTGGTGTTTAAAAGGCGTCTAGGTAAATTGCACTTTCAAAAACTGTTCCTTCCTTAAAGATTATAAGCATGAAACCTAGGATTTGTGGAGACACAACTTTGCTTCAGACATGGGGCTAACGGCTTTGTGTATCATTTATAATCCTTCCAAAACTCTGCTAGGTCAACATCATTATCCCCATTTAATGATGAGCAAACTGAGGCTCAGGAAATTCAGATCTTACTCAATGTAGCAAAGCTGGGAAGTTCCAGAGCCTGCCTGTTCCAGAGCCTGTCCCCTTTCTGCTGGGCCATGCTGGGCCACTCTCTTTGAAGACCTGCTTGATTACTTTTAACACTTCAGTCTCCAATGCGAGGTCATGGGGTCCAAGGTCGTTTAACTGAGCCTGAGGATTTGGGCTGACTAAGCCATGGTCCAGGATCTGGGTCCAGTCTAGGCTGGAGAGACACGAGGATGTCCAGATCTTTTTTTTTTCCTGAGAAATAAAACATTTTGTTTTTTCCAGCTTTATTGAGACATAATTGACATATAACATTATGCAAGTTTAGGGCGCACAGCACGTTGAACTGATACACTTATATATTACAAAATAATTACCAACATAGCATTAGCTAACACCTGCATCAAGTCACATAATTATCATTTCTTTTTTTTGTGGAGAGAACATTTAAGATCCACTCTCTTAGCAATTTTTAAGTATATAATACAGTATTATTAACTATCGTCACTATGCTGTACATTAGATCCCCAGAGCTCAGTCATCGTATAAGTGGAAGTTTATACTCTTTGATCAACATCTCCCCTTTTCCCCCACCTCCTAGCCTCGCCATGTCAGCATTCTAGTCTCCGTTTCTATGAGTTTGGCTTTTTTGGATTCCCCATCCAAGTGAGATACTACAGTATTTGTCTTTGTATGATTTGTTTCATAATGCCTTAGCATAATGCCTTCAAGGTCCATCCGTGTTGTTGCAAATGGCAGGATGCCCTTTTTTCTCATGGCTGAATAATATTCCATCACATCTATCTATCTATCTATCTATCTATCTTACATCTTCTTCATCCATTCATCTGTCGACAGACACTTAGGTTGTCTCTATATCTTGGCTATTATGAATAACACTGTAATGAACATTGA
The DNA here is from genome assembly GCF_041296235.1 of Equus asinus. Taxonomy (NCBI): domain Eukaryota; kingdom Metazoa; phylum Chordata; class Mammalia; order Perissodactyla; family Equidae; genus Equus; species Equus asinus. The sequence continues at coordinate 43,135,796 of NC_091804.1, forward strand.
AGTGCAGATGTCTCTTCGACATCCTGTTTTCATTTCCTCTGGATATACACTCAGAAGTGAGATTGCTGGATCATATGGTAATTCTATTTTTAATTTTTTGGAGAACCTCCATACTGTTTTCCATTGTGTCTATAACAATTTACATTCCCACCAACAGTGCACCAGTGTTCTCTTTCTCCCACATCCTAGCCAACATTTGTTATCTCTTATCTTCTTAGTAATAGCCATTCTAATTTAGGTGTGAGGTGATATCTCATTGTGGTTTTTGATTTGTATTTCCCTGTTGATTAGTGATGTTGAGCATCTTTTCATGTACCTGTTGACCATTTATATGTCTTCTTTTGAAAAATGTCTATTCAGTTCCTTGGCTCATTTTTTAGTTGGATTGTTTGTTTCTTGCTATTGAGTTGTCTTTATACATTTTGGATACTAACCTCTTATCAGATATATGATTTCCCAGTATTTTCTCTCATTCCGTAAGTCACCTTTTTATTTTGTTACTGGTTTCCTTTGCTGTGCAGAATCTTTTTAATTTGATGTAGTCCACTTGTTTATTTTTGCTTTTGTTCCCTTTGCTTTTGGTGTCAGATTCAAAAAACCATTGCCAAGACCCGAGTGAAAGAGCTTACCTGCTAAGTTTTCTTCTAGGAGTTTTATGGTTTCAGATCTGATGTTCGAGTCTTTAGTCCGTTTTGAGCTGATTATTCCATATGGTGTAAGACCAGCAAAGGACCTCAAGATCTCTAGCTTAACAGCCGCCTGTCCTACCAGCTATGAGGGCCTTTCCCTGACTTCTAGCTCTTGTTCCAGAAGCAGTACATTTGCCTTATTCTTTAGGATGAAAATCTTGCTTCTCAAGTCACCTTGAATGTTGCCTTATTTTTTATACCTTATTTCCCATTTTTCCCACCATTCTCCAGTTCCTCTGAGATAACGGTCCTTTATAACTCTTACTAGTTTCTTCCTGAGACTGGTAAGCTAACCAAAGTGGTTAGGAGTCTAAGGTCTCTGACAATCAGCCTTAAGCTATGTCCTTGGGGGTGTAGGTCTGGTCCCAACTAAGTCATGGAAAATGGGTTTCCCAAAGAATAAGAAGGAAAAGGACTGCTGGGCAAACAAAAGTAAGAAATGTTCACTATGGTGAGATTTTACAGGGGGGGGTGATGTTGGAGTGGCCTTCTGAGTGACAAAAAGCATTTTAATGAGGCAGAGCTGTTGAGAAAGAGAGTGGCAGGGGGAATAGGAAGAGGGCCAAGGTGGTAGGAGAGATCACGGCATGTTTGGGGATTGTAAGGAATTTCCTGTGACAGAGTAAAGGATGGTGACCGGAGAGGTGAGAATGACCCAGATACTGAAGGATATGGCAAACCATGCTCAGGATTCAGTGGGGAGCCATGGGAGGACTTAAACACAAGTGGCACTTGATTTCTAATCATATGAGTGCCTACAGTGTGCTAGGCAGCTGATGCTGATGCTAAGGTTTATAAGATCTAGAAAACCAAGATGACCTTACAATGAACTTTTATTTAACTTGAAATAAACATGAGGTTTTAGTATGCATGTGTGTGTGTGCACACGTGCACACGTCACACAAGGACCATCATATTCTACCATAGAGCTCCTTGCTTTATAATTTTCACACATTCCACATTTCTTCTGAAGTTTTACTGCAAAAGAGAGATACATATGAACATATCCAAATGAACTCAAAAGTTAACCAAGTATTTGAAAGCAAAATTAACTTCTTGCTAATGGTTGAATCTTTTTTACAATTTTATCCTAAGTAATTCTCCACATGCTTTTCTTTGACAAGGATATCATTTAAAGTCACACTGGAGTAAATGCAACTAATATGCTTCTCATTCCCTCTCACTGACAGATTTTTAATATAAGTGTCAGAGCATGAATCTTCAAAATCCATTCTACCACCTCTCCAGTCATCTCTCTCCACTCCAGCAGTTTAGAGGCACTGGCAACACGAGCAGAGGAATAAATTCGTAACTTCTAGTGTCAAATTAAGACAATTTGGCAACTCTTAATAGTATGTTTCCTGGGCACCAAGGTCCATACCAGACAATAGGGGCTCTAAGATGAATTCAACATGGATTGTGCCCACCCAGTAAGTGCACTGATGGATGCATATTAAGGGTTCGAGTTTGGGGGAGAGTTGTGAATTGAGTCATGGAGCGATTCGTTGGGTTGGGTACCTAAAGTTAGTTTCATATGACTGTAGCAAGTAGCAGTAAGTGAATTCAAGGAGATAAGGTTGGCAAATGTCATTAAAAATTTTATAACCCATGTTATAAAGAAGCTTGGATTTTATTCACTTTATCCTAAGAGCAATGGTGTCAAAGCCTTTGAAATGAAAGTTTTTAAGCAAGGGGCTAAGCCCAGGTGATCATGTTAGAAAAGATGCTTTGATGGATAGTAGGGCTAATAGTAGCACATACTGAGTGATTGATACAATTTAAAAACGTGTCCTTTCCTCTAGGGAGATTACAGAGTCTGGTACCTGGATTCATGATTTGGGGGAGGGAGAATAAAGTCGGATGGCAGCCCCTGCTGCCCCTCAATATGAAACCCGCATAATGGCCCACCCTGAAGGGTGGATGGGGAATGCGGGTAGGAGGCTGTTGCATTAGGCCTAGCCAAGGAGTGATGAAGTCCTGAACCCAGACTATGACAGATAGAGAATGAAGAGAAGACAGATTTGATAAAATCAGTGGGATGTGGGCTTGATTGAATATAGGAGGGTGAGGGAAAGAAATAGACTGAGGTTGATGCCTAAGTATCTGACTTGGTGGTCTCAAGACGTCACACAGTAAATATCTCTATATGAGATCATATTTTATGTTAACATTCAAAATAACACATCATTTAAAATATGGACCGAGATGCATGCAGGTTGTTTAATGATTCTTGATTCTGATTACCTATGGGAACATTTTTAATGCATCTCAAATTATTCCTCAAGCAAAGTGAGAATTAATCTTCTTTGACTTTTTTCCTCTCCTTTTGATGTTGAAGGGTCTTCTATCTGGAAGCCACAGGTGCATATTTTCTGAACCCTTTATGCTGCCCCAATTCATGAATGGACTTGAGCCGATTTCAGCAATCCTTAGATCCTCTGCCCTTACTTGAACCACATGCAGTAGGTGAGCTAATCCAGAAAAGCCAAATATCACACTAACGGTGTTGGGTGCTAAGAGAAATTGACCTGTGGGTCTGTTCTTCACCTTAAGGAGGGCAGGTGGAGATGAAAATGGTCCCACAGCCACGGCCCCCTCCTCTTTTACAAACTACTTGCCTGTCTTGCCTTAGGGCTGGTCATTTATCTCTTCCTGTCTGTACATTGAGTCATCGCACATATTTAGTGAAAGGGAAACATATCCAGCTCCTAAACATTTAAAAAGCACTAAATTTTAACCGATTCAAGGAATTAATTTAATAAAAATCTCAATGGATCAATTTTTGCACAGAATTACCCTCTGTTTCTCCATGCTCTAATCATATTTCTTGTCCAGCCCAAATCTCAAAAGTTTGCTCCATTATTTTGTTTTCCATCTTTTTTTAAAAAAAACCCAATGATATGTATGTGAACAACTACAAAAGCCAAAACAAAATGAAAAGAAAAAAGTAAAAGAAAAAGGGATTCTTTCTTGAACAGAGGTTTTCTGAAGTGTTTCTTTTGAGTAGGCTTTTATTTCTTCAAGAACAAGAGGCTAAACTGACAAAATAGCAAATAAATACATTTTTTCTCTCCTTGTGTAACTCCTAACCTTGAGGGAGTGTTGATCCTTTCAGAAAATGGATTTGCTGTGGAGTTGAGAAGGCTGAATATGTCAGTTTTGCCTTAAGAGCCATCTGGATTCTTTAGGGAGAGGCATAGGTCAGAATTCTCCTTCCCTCTAGAAGCTCTAGAAGAAGGACAGGAGCAGGAGAAACTGAAAGTGCCTCAGAACAGAAATGGAAAGCACTAGACAGAAAGAGCGGTGTTTCAGGGTCATCCTCAGGTCACGTTCCCATTTTGTATGATTTTTTGAATAGGTAGCATGAGCTGTGCTCATACCACATCAACGTGACTAGTGGGAACAGGAATCCATCTTTAGAAGTGGAGGAAGGGGTCATGGCTGCTCCTATGTGGTTATTACTGTAGTTGATGCTTAGAACTGACTAGTCATCTTGGTTTCATGTGGCTACAGAATAAAAAATGCTCAGCACGATTAAATATCAACATAGCCTCCTGCATCTAAAATTGCCTTGTTCTTTTTAAAATTGCCATTTCTGGATTTTTTCAGTTCTATTATTTTTCTCCAGCATGGCTCCCAACCATTCAATGGCCCTTGGGTTACTTTTCACGGAACCCTTGTGACTTTCAGTCGATTCTATCCCAGAAGACCTTTGTTGTGACATGTTTAGCACTGTGCTTTTGCTGTACAATGAAGGAAGTGTTGGAGGAGGTCATTGAGAGGACATGACCACCAGCTGACCCTTGCGCTGGACCCAGGCTGTCAGAGGATTCTCACCCCCTCCCCTGTCCTTGGAATGTACGTGCTGCCCACTGTTCCCACAGTGAGAGCCATTTCAAGGACACAGCCTTGAGAGAGTGAGTTGTTGCTGAGATCATCTGGACTGAATACATGAGTGAACCCCTTTAAGACCTCTGTATAAACTTTTAAGATTCTGGCGGGTGACTGCGGAGATCTATGGGTCTTGCAGCCGCCCAAGCCCAGCGTTGCATGTAGGTTCCCTTGCTTGTTAAATCTGCCCTCTCCCCATCTGGAGTGGTCTGCCTCTTTCTTCAGTCTCTCCCTGTCCTCCCTGCACAGGGGCCCGTTTGTGAACCAACAGGAGGATACATTCAGGGCATCCTCAGTTTTCTCAAATTACAATCTATCTGTCTTACTTTAAATTTAAATATAATGTAATGGATTTAAAATGAGGAAGGGAATGCAACCTCTCCCATGAGCCATGGTGTGTGGGGTTGTGATGTGGATACATATATCTTGAGTGTGTAATTTTTTGAGTTACAGACTGTTGGAACAAAAGATCCGGAGGAGGCTGTTTTCATTTCCTGCTTTATAGTCTTTTGCATTAAGAATGATGCATCTAAGTGAAAAATCCTGATTAACTCAATGTGTTATAGCTGAAGTGCACTTGTCATGAGAGTGCGTGTGTGTTTAGTGTGCTGATGTTTTTATCTGAGGCAATACTATTTATTAAGTCTCCAGATTTATTGAACAATCAAACATTTCTGTGTGTGTGCCTACTGTGTGCCAGGCATAGCATATTAACATTGGGCCAACATTCCATTGTCAGGCTTAATCTCGTAAACATAATTGTGACGGGACATCTTATTTTTTTACTTAGAACAGTGGTTCTTATCACAGTGTCACAAAAATCATTGAATAATACTTGGGAGTGGAGTTGAGAAATAAGTGAAATTAAATTTCTATGTCTGTTTCAGTATAAATGGATGCAGGAATTTTTACCAATTTTGGAGAACATTTTTAGCATGGATAATTATTAAAATAGTCTAAGTTGTATGAACACAATTGGTTGTGAGTGTGTGAATCTTGGAAGGTTCCTCAATGAAGCTGTCATTCTCCAGAATAGCTGAAACCAAGATGGCATGTCTTTCAGTCATAAAAGGCAGGCTATGCTTATTAAGTGATTCTAGAAAAGGAAAAGAATCACTAACATTTATATGAGATTCAAATTAATAGTCAACATGGTTATTTGCCCTCAATTCCAAAAACTGACTTATTAATAAGCTGCTTCTCCTATGGGCAGTTCTGCAGAACTTCTCAAAGATAAATGGAAGCAGGAATGTAGTTACTTATTTAATAATGGTTCTTCATTCTCCTGAGGAACAGCAGCGGCCAGGAGGCTAACCAGCTTGTTGATAAAAAAGTAGTAAGTTTTGCAAATAATGTACTTGTCTTATAAATTAGCACCAACTCAAGATTTTACTTATACCTGCATCACTGTCACATGTCTTGTCTAATATGCTTTCTAGAGTGAACTGGGGTGAAATTTCACCAAATGTCCTGGGAACTTGGAGCCCCTGGGCATGCTTCAGAAAGTACTTCCTGTGTACTTAGACATATTCTTTGTGTGTTATGCCACAGTGGGCAGGCTGAGAGCTGTCGTTCTGGTTCCTTGATCTTGGAAGTGTGGTCCTAGGAGGGGGGGTAGTATTAATAACCCCATGGGAACTTGCTGGAAATGCAGAATTGTAGGCCCATCCCCAAAACTACGGAATCAGAATCTGCATTTTAACAAGACCTCCAGGCGGTTCATAGGTATGTCTATGTTAATGTAAGAAGCTCTGATGCAGAAGGCATTTGATGTTTTTTACATTTTGCCTTTTATTTGCCAATTTTCCAGTGCAGTTTTTTGACAAAGCAGTACCTCCCCCTCCTCCTAAAAAAATCAAAGTAATTTTGAAGAAGAAATCATTTAGACCTTAAATGGGAAAGTGGGGGAGAAAGTGGCTGCATTTGGAACTCAGTGTTGGATAACCATGATTTAAAACAAAACCCTAAATTTATCCATTTTAGAAATCTAAACATGGTCAGGGTCCCAGGTATCATAATTCAAGCAGATTTCTTTATCTCTTTACCTATATTCTGAAGAAATAGAAGTGTATTTTTAAATGCCTGTGTACACAGCTTCCGTAATGAAAGTTTTGCCGCAGAAGCACTTTGTTGCTAATGCATCCTTAAGTGAAGTTTCACATTCTTAATTTTCCACTCAAGTAATTTAGAAACCATTAGTTAAAGTGGAACTCTAAGATAAAGTAGGATCCTTGTAAGTTTAGATAGTTTCCTCTGGAGATTGCTCTTATAATTGTCAGAGAAAGATAAATTCTTAATTGCATTTCAACACATCTGGGTAGCGGATACATATTTGCTTTCCAGATACCTGTCTGGCAAGAGTGGAGGAGAATGGGAGATTGATATGGTAACATCAAGCTAACGTATTCCAGAGTTCACCCATCCAGCCGGCCCCTGCGAATCTCTCTCCTCATTCACTAGGACAAAAGCATTTCCCGTTGTCTGTCTGCACCTTGTTTCTCCAGCAGTCGAGTCAAAGACGTTGTCTTCTCTGTTGTTCCTATTACTCGTATAGTTTACTCTGTAGCTAGACAAGAGAATGGTTGTTGCTCTGAAGGTTAGAGATTTTTGTTGTTGCCTTCTGAAATTGGCAATCACGAATGGTGTCGGCAGCAAAGTCAGCAGTAGGTGCCCTTTACTTATTTCTCTCCTCAAAAGTGTGGTTCTGCCTTGTGGCTCTTTTCAAATCTCATCACAAAATCTTTTTCTCTTGTGCCTGAATGGTTTGATTTTTCTTTCAAGTTAGAGGTCTCCTAGAGAAAGGCTTTGAGGTACAATCAGATCCCAATTTCAGAAGTGAAGACAGGTTTTCCTGATCTAAAGAAAGGCATTGCGTCTGCAAATGCTAATATTTGCCTAGTGCCCTTTCCAAAATGTAAGATTTGCTCACATAGATGAGTCTAAATGTGTATTTTGCCGCTGAAATTTAATAATGAGGTTATAAAATACCTCCTAACACACAGCTCTTATGTAAGCTTCTCATATGTTACATTTGACTTTTGTCTTCTCTTTTTCATTAAGTTCATAAGAAATGTTGGGAATTTGAGTTAAAAAATTCAGCATAGTCTCTAGTTCCAGATTTTTAAAAAAATTGCTAGCCCATATATTTCTGAGTATATTTAACATTTTTCAATACTAGAGATTTATAAAAAATAAAATCACAGACTTTCAAAAATTCAAATGAGGAGAGGGTTTATTTGTACTCCGAACAATATTTTTCTGATGAATGTGTGTCCTTTTGGGAAGGGAGCTTGAGATTGGAAGGATCCACTTACAAAATCTCTAGGCAAGACTTCCCAACCTTTGGGAGATGTGGGACGTACTGAGTTCCTATCCATAGTTAAGTGTGTATTATCTTTTTTTTTTCTGGGTGAAAGGTTCATACTTTCGTTGGACTGCAAAGGGGCCCATGTTTAAAAAAATAAAATTTCTTGCTCGAATCATTCACATTTCATAAATCTCTACTTGCCGTTTTCTTTAAAATATTTAGGTACCATACACACACATGGTTTCCATCACAGGTTTCCGTTTTCTGGTTTCATTCTCTGCTCCAGCCAGGACAATACTGGCCCCATATAGAGGTATATAGATTTGTGCTTCCAAGGGAAAAGAAACATTTCTCCTTGTAAACCATACTGGTTATTATGACCTTTGTGTTCCCTATGTTCACACATGTACTTATCCGTCTATATATATGTATACACACATGCATGTATATATATGTATGTATATAGCGGCATGTGTGCACATAGATGCCTTTGTGTATTTAAGTATGTATATACATTTGTATGCATGTAGTATATATGTAAATGCATGCGTGTGCATATGTACTTATATGTGTGTATGTACGGATTTATGTATACAGGGATGCTTATCTATAGAGGCAGATATGTGTGTATATTGACATATTTGCATATCTATTTATGTGTATATGTCTGTACACATGTGTATAGATATTCAGGTATATGTGTACATGCTTATGTATATATGTGTCTATATAGTTTATGTGTAGATTGATGTGTGTACGTATGTGCATGTATGTTTGTATGCACATATATGCTGCATATATATGTGTGCCTTTCTGTATCCATGTATATACATGTGCTTATTATTACACTTTTCAAGCGGGAACCTTGTCATCAGAGTGATGTTGCAGGCACTTAAGGAGTTAGGCTGTGTTATTCAGAGGAAAGAACCAGCTTCTGTCTCCTGAGCAAGGCTGAAGGAGGAGCCAGGTGGAGGAAGCCTGGGCATATCCTGCCCTGGAGCTTCGTGTTTCCCTAAGATTGAAGTTTCCTGGGTGACTCTTCCATCAGTAAATTTCCGGTCAAGCGGGTAGAGGTCAAATGATTTTTTTCTTAGTGTTTTAAATCATAAATGTCTGAGCTGTTTTCTTTTTTTTTTCTTTTTTAAAGCTCATCTCTTTGCTTTCTTTTTTTTCTCCCCATAGCCCAGGACATAGTTGTATATCCTAGTTGAAAGTCCTTCTAGTTCCTCCACGTAGGAGGCCGCCTCAGCGTGTCTTGACCTGCCGTGCATAGGTCCGCGCCCGGGATCCTAACTAGCTAATCCCGGCCTGCCAAAGCGGAGCATGTGAACTTAACCACTATGCCACTGGGCCAGCCCCCTGTTTTCATTTTGTCAAGTAGCAAGTGGAGGCCAGTGTTCAACTATGAATGTCTCATCTGCTTTGGCCGAGACCTGCTGCTGGTAGGAAAGAGCAGGATTGGTGATGGTTGCAGTTTCTTCATCAATTTTTCTTGCTGGAGCATGATGTTCTATTTTCCTTGCCCGGACAATCTCATTACTCAGAAACGTCGAGGAAACATGTTATTAAGCAGCTGTGAAATGTGCTGCTTCTCTCATTGAGATCAGAAAGGAAAAACAGTACCTTCTTTCCCTACCAATTGGCTCATGGATGCTGATAAAAGAGATTAGTCAATTTTCTACTTTGTTTTTTCTACTTCTTAATAAATTTACCAGTTTTTTTAATTTGAAAAGAAATGTTTGTTTTCTTTTTAATTTTACACCTTGAGTATACAATGGACGATCTCCCTCTCGCTTAATGATAGGTCTATGCTCAATCATTAAATTGTGAATGACTTTGTTTAATAGCTTGATAATTATTCATGATATCTTTAACAGACTTCCTGTAGGTCTAGAGGGAATACTTTTCATTTCTGAGTGTGTTAGTTTTGGCAGTGTTAAAACTTTTTTTCTGTATAGTTGATCATAGACAGATACTATTTTAAAGCTATCTAATCTCCTTTAAGCCACAGTAAAACTTATATATTTGTATTTCTAAATAAAGTCATTCACTCAGTTCTTTATTGTTTCAAGCAATAAAATTTGAGGGGTGGAGAATTGAGATAGAAAGTAACATCTAAAATTTATAGATAATAAATTTACTGTTTCATCAGATAATATTGAAAGAATCGTGCCCCTCTATTCTGTTACCTCTATGGCTTTGTTCAAGAAGAGAATGATTTTTAATAGAAAACATATTGAAGGTTTTAAATAATTTTCAGACATTAAGGATACAATGGGTGGGAATACATTTGAGTTTTGAGGATAATCTAAAAAGATTAAAAAGCAGAGATTTTGTACACAGTGTGTTTTTAGACAGGATAAGCATTTGCTCTTAGAATATTATTGACTGTGTTTAAGCCAATGTGAATTTTCACGGTGATTCTGAAAAAAATGTGTGGAATTATTACTATCATTAAGGAAATGATGATAATGTTCAAAACTGTAATAATCAAGTACCCATTGCAAACTTCTCTTGACCCCTAATTGTGCTGATAACGTCACCATTATCTTTATCACCCTGCTCATGATGATATAATCTGCTTCTTCTCCTTTAGTCCCCAAGCCTACTCTGTCATCCAGTTCAACTTCACCTTTGCTTTTGTAGGTTGAGCCCTTGGCCCCCCATGCTAGTTGTGAATTCATTATTGTTTTACCAGTTGTAACACCCTCCTTCCTATCAATGCTCTATGCTTCTCTGGGTTCTCCTGTCTTTATCAACCACGCTGTAAACTACTTTGCTGAAAATCTTCCTAATGCTCAAACCATCATCATGCCACTCTTATGGACAGCAATTGTAATTGGTGCCATGCAATCATCTCTAATTAATTCAATTTGACAAGCATGCATTAGCTGAGTGTCTGTCATATGCCAGGAACTATTCTGGAATTTGGGGGGGATCCCTGCCTATGGAAATTTCCTAGTCTAAAGGAAGATGATAAGGAGGAGACTATAATATTGCAGTAGAGCATATTAAAGACTATAAGAGAAGGGTAGCATATTAGGGCAGGTGCCAACTAACTCAGTTGGATGCAATTAGGGAAGTCTTCATACAATCAGTGACAGCAGGGGTGGGTGGATACTGAAGATAAATAACTTAATAGCCATACTTCTTTGCCTGCCATTCAAGTTATTCCTGGAGCTGGCTTCATCCTTCTTTTATTGCCATTCTCTGTTAATAATGGTAATAATTATAAGACTATATGACTATTTTTAACAATTAATAATATTAATAATTATATAGACTATATGACTGAAAGATTATATTTTACCAATTGTTGAGCAATTACTAGGCCAAGATCTTTACATGTGTTATCTTGTTTAATCCTAACAAGTTCATTTTGGAGATGAACAGAGGCACAGAACAGTTAAGTACCTCTCCAGGCCACTCCAGCTCCTCAGTGGTAGAGCTAAGCCTCAGCCCAGGTCTTTGAGACTCATAAGCCCTGCTGTCAGCAGTGTTCTCTGTGGTACTGCACTCCTGCGCTATGCTTCAGGCAAGCGACTGTGGCCCAACCTCTGTTGCCTGAGTGGCCACATGGTCTTGTAGAGAGAAAAAGGAGCTTGGGAATCAGAAAACACAGGTTTGATTTTGTTGCACAGGTTACCATGAACATCTTTGGGCAATTCGTTTAGGCTTTCTGAATCTCAATTTCTGCATTTGTGAAATAATAGGAATAATAACACTTGCCTCTCAGAGTCACTATAAAGATCCAATGAGATGATGTATAGGAAAAGCACCTTATAACTATAAAAAAGTCAACTTGTGTTCTTGTTACTGTTATTATTACTGGTACTACTTACTACTATGATGGTAAAACATGAGTTAGTAACAGTCATCAGAAAAGAGTGAAACTGTTATCCACAAATAAGTAAGGATTTTTAGCTCCTGGAAACCATTATTTTACTGATTCGTTCTAGACTAGCAGCTATTCAAGGACAACTGTGCTTTGCCCACAAACATTTGGCCACCAGAGGTTGCCTATCTTTTGTGTGTAAGTATTCTTTCCTTTTTCAGACATGGATGGGTTCGTGGGTGTTACTTGCACTCTTAGCTGAAAAATAAAAGTCTGTATAGGAATAAATGGTCCAGGCCATTTACATCTGTTTAATATAACCCTAAGTGCATATGCAGAGTGAAATGATATATCGAGAGCTGATATTCTAAGCAATCAAGCTTTCGGCACCTCTAAAAATTAACTATGGGTGTCATCATGATTAGATTTAAAGGTACCACAAAATGTTTTCTCTGGCCACAAAATGATAGGATTGATATCAGCTCAACACAAGGTTGACATAAGGGAAGCCATGTTGTAGAAAAGAAGCCATATTGTAACTTTGCATGACCTCTGACTGACTAACCCAGCTGGGTAGGCACCCTCCAGGAGATCCCGCTGCTCTGCAGATTTTATGACCCCTGCTAGTGCACATACTTCCCAGCTGCGGTAAGACGATAACTTCATTCTTTTGAGTTCCTTAGGAATGTGATGACCCCTGAACAGAGAATCTACACTGGTAGCCATCATCAATGAAAACTGAAAGATCTAGTGTGGCAACTCTTGGATCAACATTTCTAAGCCCCTCCCCTATAAGCCACTGGTCTATATAACTGCTTCAAGATTCTGTGCCACCTTAAGATGGTTCTTTTGGACATGAGTCAGCCGTCCTCCCTCTTGCTAGCAAGCTGTAATAAAATACCCGTTCTCTGCCACCATCTTGCCTCTTGATGATTGGCTTTTGTCTCTCGGCAAGCAGATCATGCCTTTGTGCCATAACAGGATCATATCAAGGTAGAAGAAACAAGTCACTAATACCTTTATGGCAACATAATCGTTTCACTTTCCAGCATAGGAAAGGTGGTTCCCTTGACTTTTAGGAGGTTTTGTCGATGATATATTTGATTTCTGGTTGTGCTGAGTCTTCATGGAATCACACAGGCTGCCTAGGAAACTGACTTTTCCAGAGATGCCATGTTCTGAAATGATGAGTTCCAAATAACTGTGTTTTTCAAGCAAAACAGTTGAATATGTAAATTATATGCTGAAGTACATGGAAGCAGAAATGGATTCAGGACATAGAGGGAAAACAAAGCTGCATTCCTTTTTTAGGCTTAAATAAAAGCAGAGGACTTATTAATTTAGAAATGGGTTGGTTTAATTTCTTCCAGTGCTCTTTAGGATCCTTGATAACAGGCATTTGATAACAGCTCATAATCATTTCATCCAGTTCTTCAGGGCAATTGATTTAGGATAAGACGGAAAGAAGACCTTTTAATTTCTCTGGACTTAATCGATTAAATATGTTAATTACTCTACTTAAATTTTTCTTGTGATGTTGTGCATTTGTTAAGGTGGATCATTGGGGCAATTGATGAAAAATAGCTTCCCGCTGAGCCAGGATAATGACTATTGACATTCTTGGCTTTTACAGCCAATAGCAATCACATGTCCAAGTCTCTATTTGCAAGGGGCTTGCTTAATAAATACCTTCCCCAACCATCTGTGCCACAAGAATGGACTCTCACAAAGGATGAAATGAATAAAATTTAAAAATTGTTTTTGGATTAACATCAGCATCTGTAAAGAGCAAATACTGAGGCTGGATGTTTGAATCTCCAAAAATGAGAATGACAGGGTGAGCCTGGGCCCCGGAGATGGGAGATCTAAGCAGAAAGGACTCAGACTCATTAACTCTAAATCTCTTCCCCCTGCTGGGTTTGCTAGATTAGAGTCAAGGAACATTAGCGCATTAAATGTGGCCAGAGTTCCTGATAAAGACTCTAATTGAAAGAGGAACTTTTCCGGCACCTTTCACTTTCATCTACAGTCCCCTCAACCTTTATCTTAGATTAACAGAGAAAAAAACCAAAACAAAAACCTGAGACCTGAAGAAATGGTAGCATGAGAGAAACCTCTTTATCACTTTTTTTCCTGCCTCTTCTGTAAACATTGTCTTTGTCAAGCACATCTCTAAAAAATGAGAATGAATAAAAACTTTTAAAACACTTAAAAAATAAAATGACACTCTTCTAAGGAATATTATAAGTTTCAATCTCCAGGCTTTGAAGCACTCTTATGGGGCATTTTTCTACAAAGGTCTTTAAATAACTCTTCTCTAAAACTTATCAGCTGTCTTTCGTTGACAGTTCTAGTTTGCCAATCCATGATTACTTGTCATAGCTCGTTTCAAGCGTTAACGTGTAATATGATAGCACTTTTTTCCTTCTTACAGTTCTCATCTCAAAAGATTTCCTGTTTATGTTGAGGTCCTGAGTACCCTTCCAATCTGCTGGGAGCTCATAGAATTATGGGACTTAAGAGCCAGCGTGGAGCTTGGATATCCCCTTGTCGACCTCTCACATATCCAGGTAAGGAAACTGTCAAGTGTAAACTGATTTCCCTGAATTTACTCTTAGCTTCCGAGTGATTGTGCCAAGTTTAGAACTCCGGTTATTTAACTGCCATCCTCTTGGCTACCACAGAGCTGATAGCCTTTTTTCTAAATTCTCAAAATTAAAAAAGAAATCCCTTGACAGCTTGCTGCCGTTCCAGTTCACAAATGTTTACTTTTCCTCAATTGTTGTGAAAATCCATGTGAACAGATGAAAAGGGTTTCCCTTTATGAGATACCGCAGCATATTAGGGCTTTTGCACTTTCTTCTTGACTTCTTGCCTTCCTGCTGTGTTCACTATGAGTTTTCCTTTCTCATCAACAGGAAATATAGCCATTTTATCCAGTTTTTCTGTTTCTACCTGGCAAGAAGACTTGGTATTTGAAAGAATGTTCTAAGTCAATGTCAGGCTTGTTGTGGGAGGATTCCCTGCCACCCCAGCCACCCATGGGGAGTAAGTGATGGTGAACTGATTACAGACCCTACAAGCTAGTTGTGGCCATCTGAATAGACTTTTCCCACATTCCTGAGGGCTAGATTACAGCCTTAGCAATACAGGATTTTAGAATTTCAGTGGAGATAGTTTTGTCTAACTCCTTCCTTTGGCAGACAAAGAATCAATGGTTGTACTTAGTTTTTATTGGTTGCAATTGATAGAAATCTAAGTCTAATGTAAATCTATATCTGAATCAGGCTGGCTAAAACCCAAACCAGGGAATTTAAGAAGTGTATTGGCTCATGTAAGTCCAGATGATAGATTGATGGATTCAGGGGTTCAGATGATGTCATTGGTCTCCTCTGCTCATCAGTCCTCTTTCCTCTCCTCCCCTCATCTCCCCTCTCCACCCCTTCCTTTTCTTTCTCTCTCTCTCCATATTATCAACCTTAAGCTCAGCTTTACTCTCTGTTGGCCTTGTTTAAATTGGAATCACGTGGCTCATATTAACCCAACCTAGCTTTGTGCCCTTAGGTACAGAGCATGCATATTTGGCACATTTGGGTCTCCTGTCTCCTATGAAGCTGCAGGAAGAGTTAGGTTAGCATCCCACCTAAAACTCAAGGACTGCAAGGGGGGTAGGGAGGAAATATTACGAGAACTAGGGGGATGGATGCTTGGAAGAAACTAGTAGGAATAATAAGAACATCAATATCTATCAATTACTGAAGGCTCACTATATGCCTGGTCCTTTTCTAAGTGTTTCCTATCTAATAACTAATTCTCAAAAGAACAATATGAGGTAGGTATAAATACGATTTTCATTTTACAGGTGAAGAAGCTTAATCACAGAGAATTTAGTTGTCTGTGGTTATGATCTAGCCAAGAACACCTTTTTTTAAGTGTATTTTAAAGCCCAACAACCTCTCAACTAGCATTCATTAAACTAATATTTGTTCAATACCAACTTTTCTAGATATTGGGAAATGAGAAAATACTATCCATATCTTCATGGCATATGCAGTCTAGGAGTGAAGTCAAAGACATCCTATACCTAAACACACATCCTACATCTAAACACACATCCTATATCTAAATAGTGACGTATAATTTGTAGTGATAAGTGCTGTAAAGCAATTATATAAGATGAAGGATTGTGACATGGAGATACTAAACTATTCTCTTTCGGTTGTTCAAATATAAAAGGAGATCTCAGTGAGCTGTATCAAAATGGCTTTGTCTCAAAGAAAGTTAGTCCAAAAGACAGTAGTTATTCAGCAAAGAAGGCCCAGTTCTCCCAAACATTAGAACTTTTTTTCCCCAGTAGAATTAGATCTTGCCAAGGCTGGGGGGTGGAGGGTGGAGTGAGAGGTGGAAATTCTTAAAGAATGTCTGGAATAGATGAATAACAAATCATTCTAATGTTAATGGAAAAAAACATTGGGACTAGTTCATATTTTGACTTTTCCTGATGTAAAACAAACAAATTTAAAACACCAACAAAGAAAACAGTAAGATTTGCTCATCATAAACTATAATAATTTTGTTTGTTTCAGATTGGTGAAGGTATAAGGAGAATATTTTCTTTAATTTTAAACTAGAACATTCCTAGCATCAAATTTGAGATTTAACTCCTTCTTCTTCAAGGACTTCATTTGACACCTTAATATTAGCCTTTTTTCAATTAAAACACTTGAACCCTTCAGTTCATTAATGAGTTCCATAACCCTATAAGCTTCTGTTTTTTTCACCCATTGGTCACTTTATCCTTTTCAGCTATTGCAAAAAAAGTTAATGTGTATTAACAGCCAATTTCATGAGAGGTTGATGACTCAAAAATGGGCTTTGATTCTAATCACAAAACTAATAGGGTGCTACTTAAAAGATACCTAGAGATCAACAAAGTATTAGAACCAAGCATATCTGATGAATATCTGAAAATCAAAATACAATGTATTGAAAGATCTTCCAGAGAATAGAAAATCCAGCTTATCAATTTTTTAAGTCTTTATCAACGTGTCTGAATAATGCCTCTAATGCACAGCTTACCCCAGCTGCACAAACATGGTTTTCTTCATGCAAAGAGGGCCGTTAAATACATGTCTGAGACTAGGATAGATTACTTCAAATTTCTTGGAAAAATTGGCTTGGAAGGCCACAGAAGGCTAATGCACATGGACAGCTATACTGGGGAGTTTACAAAGCACTTGGCAGTTATGTTTTAACCAGAAACAAGACTGAATAAATTAAAGGACTTTGGGTCTGCTAGATCCGTAGTCACGGCTTCCCTAACTTGTCTTTTTTCATAAACAATTACACTGTGTGTGTGTGTGTGTGTGTATACGTGTGTGTGTTTGCCATTTTATTCTTTCTTTATTCTGGCTGGAGATATAGAATAACCTGAAATAATTCCAGGAAGGTAGCAGTCTCTATTCATTTTGCTGCATCTGCCACATTAATTCTGATCAGATACGAACCCTCTGAACAGACAGCAGGTGTCAGATAGAAGCGAATGTTTTGTGTGTTTGTTTTGCTTTTCTCTTCCCCATTGTATTTCCAGGGTTACGAGTCTGAAGATAATGCACAATGGAATTACGTAAATGTGTTCCTACAGGAGAAATTTAGAGCCCATTTTTAAGGAATTCAGATTCACTCACGTCTAAGGCCTAAAGATATAACTTTGGCATTCTGAAACGCTGCAAGTGGGGAACATGGGGTCTGAAAGGTCTTAAGGTCTTTCTTTATTTTTCCTTGATGTGTGAGAAGGAATAATTAGCAACCTCTGGTCCCTTTTCTTCTTCATTTGAACTTTGACTCCACTGCACAACAAGAATGTAATAAAAATCAGAAATTAATCCGACATCCAAAGAATTCTAAATTATAAGGGTGTAGTTTTATAATCACAGTGATTATACAAATATGTGGACACTGTTCTCTGAGAAGCAGTCTTTGCTTTTAAAATTGAGTATAGCTCTGTGCTTATCTGGGGGCAAGAACAGTCACATTCTTGTCTATATCCTAAGTGCCTAGAATAGGGCCAAGCACATTAAACAAGATAATGTGCTAGGATTATATAGCTAGGATTATATAGCACTTATTCCATGCTATGCATTGTTTAAAGCACTTACATATATGAATTCATTCACTCATTGTAGAAGTTGCTGCATTGTATCGGACGCTCCACGCCACAGCTGCCCACCTGATTTCCCTGGCATCTGCAATAGACAGGTTCCCATCTCAACCCCTGGTACCTACAACTCTTCCTATCTCTCTGGTTTCTCCAGCACCCTGGCAGCTTGCTGGACCAGAATGCATAACCCTCAACCAATGGGGGATGGAAAATACTGGATAAATGGCTCATCCTCCCCAACCCCTACGGGGAGGATTCTAAGGCATGTTTTGCGTGATTTCTCAGAGTACGTCCAGGAACCTTAGCCTGCATGCCTGTGGCTGAAACGTGCTCATGGCCTCATCTTTTATTGGGATTTTTTTCTCTTCCCTGACTCGCTTTCTTCACTTTCCTCACTGTCTCACTGTGCTTCCTGGGATCACCTCCCAAATAATCAACCTGTGCTCAAGCCCTTGTTGTCTTAAGGTCTACTTCTGGAGGTCCCAAAGTTAGATATCCTTGGTCTCGTAATATTTATGACATGAATGAACAAGTGAATAAGTGAATTTCACCGGTACCTAACTTTTCCAGGACAACCAGAAAGTCTTCACTGTTTCACCGATTGTTCCACTAAGTCAGTGCACTCGGGCAGTGACACAGCCGCCCTTGTTAATGACGCAGCAGGGAGCTC
The DNA here is from genome assembly GCF_041296235.1 of Equus asinus. Lineage (NCBI taxonomy): Eukaryota > Metazoa > Chordata > Mammalia > Perissodactyla > Equidae > Equus > Equus asinus. Next base: position 43,154,348 of record NC_091804.1, read on the forward strand.
CGCTTAAGTAGAGACACGGGGAGGAATAAATTAGCTGAATGCAAAACAATCATTGGATGGATCTGGGTTAGTTTAACATAATTTGAGTACTATTGAGCTCCGGCTGAACATTGGCTAGAGACACCTTCCGGCCACGTTTTTCTATACATTCATATTACCAAGAATTTAGATAATTATTCCAGACAAAGTAAGACTTTTGTGTGAAAGGACAGATAACTGAGAGAAAACAAAACAATAATTGGGAAGATTATTTTTGATTCCTTTGAATTACACTGAAAAATGATTCATGAACTGCATGCATTAATGAACAACATTTATTTACCATTTATTTTTTTTATTTTATAGTTTGGACTAAGGCCAAGTGAGTTCATTGAGTATTGATTGTTTATTACTGGTTATTGATTATAAAGATTTGCTGTGAGGGTAATTATAACCCCATTTATTTCGTTCTGCTTCCAGAACTAAATTGATGATTCTAATAGTTGTTTTGGTTCTGTTAGTATATGAAAACAGCAATAACAGCCATTATAAGTAATGTAGGCTGACTGACAATTGTCATTTAGCGAGGGTCTCTTATGTGCCAGGTACTATTCTAGACATGTGTTGTCTAACTTAATTACCTTGGTAACACAAAGAGGCAAGTTTCTTTATCCTCATTTTACCAATGAGGACTAAAGCTCAGAAAGAAGGAGGATAATATTTCCAAGTTCATACTCAAAGTGGAATTCAAATTCATGTCTGTCCAAATGCCAAGCCTGTGTTCCTTCATCTAAGTTTTAGGGCTCCATATATTGTGAGAAGGGAGACTCTGGGAAGTGTTAGATTTCACTGGAGGGCACCAAATGTTCACTAGCACTAAGAACAGATAAGAAGTCAGAGACTGGGCGTGGAGCTTATGCATGGTGGTGGATCCAGAAGCAAGTAGTAAGATGGTGTTACAACCTGACTACAACCCTGAGGTCCCTTCATCTCCCTCTCAACAGAACCCGGGTTTCTTACGTTGATTCATAAGTCCTGATGACCTTTGACATCTACTTACCTCAACACTTTATCTCATACTGTCTTCATGTCAGCCAAAGTGAATTTCTTTTGTTCCCCAAAAGGTACAGTGCACATTTCACCTCTGGACTTTGGCCATGCCGTTCTCATTGAATGAAACCTTCTTCCCTGTCCGCTTCTTCTTTGCCTGGCCAACTCCTTTTTTGTTTTTTTTTTTTTTAAATTCAGGTCTCCATTAGATTTCATTTTCTCTGGGTAAGACCTCTATCTCAAATCTCCCAGTGCCAGTGCCCCTCAGCTGGGTTTAAATTATGAACTTATTTGTTCCCATAGCTCACTGATTTCTCCCCAGGATGTAAAGGGAAAGTTGTTTATTTATCTTTCACTAGGCAGTGAGCTTCATAAAGACAGACACTACTGTGTCCCTGGAAGCTGGCAGAGGGTGTAGCAGATAATTAATCCTCAATATTTATTGAGTAAATGTATAAGTGGACATAATGAGGAAATCTAAACAAGTAGGTAAGACAGCAGGTCTTGTTGATACCAGGCCATTGGTCCTAGCTGACTGGTGGACAATGCCTTGTCTGACAGCCAGTACTGGTCAAGGAAACTATCTGTCCACTGGAAAAATGGTGAGAGCCTGGCAGTTCCCTTCAAACTGCTATAGCCATGGTATCTGTGTCATATTTTTACACATATAGGGAATGGACACATGTCTCAAAGCTAGCCAGTCCATTCGATGATCAAAGACCAATTAGATTCCCTGTTTGAGAATTTGAACAAAGAGATGCTCAGTCTCTTTGTAATTGATAAGTAAAATGTCAGTCAGTAATTCGGTAAGTAAAATGGCGTAGGAGTGAAAAGAGGCAGTGACATGGGGTGTAGGGCTGTGTAGGATTGCAAACAAGATGGAGAGACAGGGATGGAGTGGATAGACGGACAGGAGCAGAGGTGAGAGATATGGGCCTTAGAAAGACAAAGCTGTTTTTACTGGGATTCATCCATTCGTTCAGCAAGAATATGTTGAATCTTCTCTACATGACAGTCCTTGTTCTGGGCTCTGGTTACGTAGCAGAAAGCTAAACATGTGCAGTCTTGATCTTCACTGAATCGTAATTCTGAACGGGGAAACAGACACTAGGATACATAAAATATATAACATATTAGATGGTAGTAAGAACCGTGAAGATAAACACACCACAGAAGGAATATAGGGAAATGGAGGTGGTAGCAGCTTTTTAAAAAAAGATTTGAAGTAAAAGTTTTTCTTTACTTAAGATTTTCTTTACTAAAGGTTTTTCTTTACTTTCGCATCTTCATTGTGGAGATGACATTTGAGCAAAGACCCAGAAGGACTGAGAGAGAGAGATGGGGAAGACAGAACTCTCTGCCCAGTGTGATTGAAATTGTCCCCTAGAGACAGGATGGGCCCTGAGCTAGAATCTGGCCTGGGTGGAATTAACAAGCTTCTCTGTGGGGAAGTGGCTCGTCGTTAGAAAATTCCTATTTATCTTGTGAAGAGGAGACGTGGAAATAAGTTTCTGAGGTTTAGACCTAATCTACAGAATAAAGCAAATTTGCTGACATTTTCTGATGAAGAACAAAAGCTTTAGTCAGGATTTGAACCGGTGGCTCCCGGGACTTGAGATATCATTAAGTGAGATTTAAATCTTCTTAAGCCAGGTGCTTAATCCATTAAGTCCAGTCTTTAGTTTGCTAAGCTACCTCTCTGAGCCTGCTTAGGGAAATGATGTATGTTTGCTCCCAAAGGCTTTCTGGAAGTCGAAGCCAAATGCAAGTCAGATGCCACTGCAACCAGAATAAAAGCATGAGTTCTGTGGTTCTGCAGGAATTAGCTTGTGACCAAAGGCATGATGGAAGTGGAGTTGCTTGGACTTCAGTTTGGTTTATACTGTTATTATTTTCGTATTATATTGTAGAGCTGTAGTATTCATTGGATGTGGAGCAGAGGGAAAGGGAAAAATCAAAGATAGTTCTAGTTTTGGTCTTTGGAACTCATTGTTCAACCAGCATGCATCCCCTCTCCCCCAAGACTCTAGGCTTTTTAAAAAAATTTTTTGACTAATAAGTGGTGTGTATATGTTTGGATGGTAGTGTAGGGAGGGATCACAAATTCAGATACTTTCAGGGAGCCTGCAGTTAACATAAGTAAATGAAGGACTTGGGTGTAAGAAAATATATGCCAAAGTACAAAGTGACATTATCTTTTAAGCACAGTGGGAGCTTAACAAAATGCTCCTCTTCCCTCACCAGTGCATGCTTGCTGGCCATTTGGAGGCTAAGGATGGTGTGGTTCTGAGTTCAATTCCTAACACTGACCCTCATTAACTATGTGACTTTGAACTTTCTTAAGCCTTAGTTTCTTCATTTGTGAAGTGGGCGTAATTCCTTCTGCAGAGGGTACTTGTGTAGATTCAATGAGGCGATGCTTGTCAGATGTTTAACACAGGCCCTGACCAATGATAAGCAATTAATAAATGACAAATTTTATTATTTTCATAAGAAATTGATACTGGCATTACTAAATAATATAGGAAGAATGTGTGCTTCGATGAACATTGTTATCTAGAGCACACCCTATGGGTTATCTGATTCTGATTTTTATGGGAGCTCACAGAGTTGTAGATAACTGAGGCCATGCAAAATAATTCTTGTCTATAGACATGTAAATGAACTTTGCTCCCCTTTCTACAAAAGCTAGTTTTGCTGCCCATTTGATCATTCATTTCAATATTTCACTCCGTATATGTTTGTGCTTTTTTGTCTTCTCCATTGAACTGCTTATAACATCTGCCTGGTTTCCTCATTTAATCAGTGAATATTAAATAAAATCTTTAATGTAGATTAATTTTATACCTGTATGAGGTTCATGATTTTAGCTGTTTTTGAAATTTTTCTTTTAATGGTACAGAAGACTATTCAAAGAACTGTGAGTGAGAAAAAGGAATCTAAAAGGAAGCTGAGAGACATGACTGAAATGTGTATACACTAGATACAGAAATGCATATGAAGAGATACGGCATGATTAAGTCCTCAAATGCATCAAAATAGAATGTGAGCTTAAGGAATTGCCCTGGTGGTGATGAGCATGTTTCTCTGCAGAGGCCATTCAATAGATCAGGGTTATTGGAATTTCTTTCTTTCCTCTTTACTTCAGAGTACTAAGTCACTGAATCTGAGAAAAAACTTCAATACTCCCAGTATAATCCTTCTTGATATAAATCTATAATATTAGCAGGCAGTATTTAACACTTTAGAAGCAAGTATTTGTTTGTCTGTGTCCCCATCAAGGGATCGTATCTCATTAATCTTGTTGTTCTTTGCCACACAGGACCTAAAATATATTAGGAATGCAGGATGTATTTATTGAATAAATGATGACATACTCATATTAAATTCTCTGGTAGGAGCAAAATGCTTTTACTAATTAGAACTCAATTGCCAGTGATATAAACACAACTTAAAATGTGTTTACAAGCTATGTGGGGAATTCATGGGAATGCGGTTAAAAAAAGTCATATTCATGGCACTTGTTCAAGATGCTAAGGAAAACGCTACTCAAGGCAGGCCATTGTGACGGGTGTAGGGACCACTGCAACGGGGTATTGCAGTGGAGGAGAGAGATTGGACTTGACTCCAAATACAATATGAATAATTGGGAATTTATAGCTAAGCAGCAAGGTAAGGGTCAGAGGATAGAAATCCCTAAAAGGAGACATCAAGGGTAAGGGGGTATTCTGGCTAAACTGCCCTAATAGGATTCTTGCTGAAAGCAGGCCAGTGTGGTCAGACATCACCTGGGAAGGGTGGAGGGTGAGGGCCTGATTGGAGATTGTCGACTCAAATAATCCATAACCAATCTATAAATCAAAATTGGGGTGAATTTATTTTGAGACAGGTCTGAGGACTATAGCCCAGGGTGGAAGGAGGCACATCAAAGAAGTGGGGTGTACAGAGTGATTATATACCGTCTTGGAACAAAGAGCATAGAGCTCATATGCAAGAATATACCTTTTACAACAGTCACGAGATTGCTTTGCTGGCACAGCAGGTCAGTTGTGACAAAATGAACTCAGCAGGTCAGTAATTAATACCTGGTTTCTAGGAAGAGATGCTTATCCTTAAATAAATGCCTATGGGCGGGGACGCCACATCCCTATTTTTAAGGACATCATTCTTGGCTTTGAGACATTATAAATGTTTAAAGCAGATGTACAATGCATGCTCAACAGGCCATGTCAGGCCTTTTCGGAAAAACAACGTCAGGTCGAATTAGTTTTAAACCAAATGGCTTCCTCATATACTCCAATATATGTTACTGCTTTTCATTTATTCATCAAGATCTGGGTGATACAGAATGATGCAATGGGGAGGATGGGGGATTCTGGCTAAACTGACTTAGTGGGATTCTTGCCAAAATTGGATAATGCAGAGAATGTGGAAGTCCAAAGACTGGGCCTTGTTGAAACAAGCTCAGAGAATCCTGAGGAAAGTGTGGTCATGGAGAGAATCTTTGTCAACACATAACTGAAAAAGTCCAGGCTCGATTCTATTCTGGGGCTCACATAACTTCATCTCTGTTGAAACTCCTTCCCTCTCTCCATAATTTCCTTTCCATTTGCCACTCTTCTTTGCTCTGGGCAATTTCATTATCAAGATGGTTTACTCCCGTGGCAGCAAGATGGTTGCCCTGTCCCCAAAACGTGTGCTTTTCATGGCTACTAGCTCTCTTCTGTTATGTGATGGTCACTCAAGTGTGGCCCTAAGAAGAGACACAGGAGAGGCTCAGGAAAACAAAGTTTATCATACTCATAGTTCCCAGAGAAGGTGTCACCACATGCCATGCAGGGTCACAGGGAAAATACCAGGTTTTGATCAGGTTTCAGAAGGCAGGTGCAGAAAGCCAGGGCTAGAGCCTTTACCGGGGTTTCTGCAGAAAAGGCCAAGTAAACAACATAAGATTTGTGAGTTTGAATAATTTCAGTGGGCTTTGGGCTGTAGGAATGGTCCTTAGCTGCCTGGCACCTGGCTTTGGGATGATGAAGGCAGAGGAATATTGCCTCCTGGGGACTGTAGCCCAAATAGAAGAGGTGGGCTCTGGGTTTACATATCAAAGGTGTGCTTCAGGCCAAGCCCTTTGCTATCTCTGAGAATTGGCTCTCCCCGGAAGGGGCAGTCTCTCCCCAGCCAGAAAGGTTTTTTCAGACATCAAAAGCTTGGCAAAAACCCCCAAATATGTCAAAGCATCATAATATACAGAAAATTTTAAAGATCTGTAAACAATGCACTGCTCTATACTGTTTTCCTATTTGGAGCTCAATACATTTTTGTGGAAGACAGGAAGGAAGAAGTCAGGAGGCAGCTCAATGGGAAGGAGGAGAATGCACTCCTGTTAAATTCTCTAATAGATGCAGAACACACAGGATTTGCACTTCCGTGTAAAACCGCTCCAAAATTCAGGTTCCAGACTTCAAATGACATCAAAGATGCCTTTTCTGTTTTTTAATTTTTGAAAATCTTGGGCTACAAGTGGAACTTTTCCATAAGGACTGTTCCTTGATACTTTGGTTAGAAGAATACTGTAACTATGCTCTAAAAAATGTTGACCTTTTATTGAAAGATTGGTTGTCATGTTGGTATCATAGGATTAGCCTTGAATCTGTGCTGGTTCTAATCTGAAGTCCTGATCTTTCTGTTTAGACTGAACCAGTGCAAATGAGACAATGTCTGAGAACATATCTCCCTCTAGAGAAGAGTAGTTCTTTCTCTAGGCTTCAAAGTCCATAAGTGCTTGTTTTTAAATGGTGTCAATCTTTAGCAATTCCAATTCATTTCCTACCCTACTACAAATACTTGCCCAAAATACCCTTTGGTGAATACTAATGCAATTCAAATGACATCCAATCAGACTGTTCTTCTCATAATTGATCTGATATTTGCAGGGACTTTTCTTAATCTTTGAAGATGCTTTGTAGCAAAGACTCTGCCTATCTGTTTGAATTAAATATGAGAACTGGAAATATTAGCTCTTAGATAACAATAGATTAAAAATCAGAAATTAGATATAATGCAAATGATGGTTCCTTTTTAATTTGTTCCTTTGAAAAAAAAGATTTTTATCGTGGTGCAAACAAATAAAACCTGCATATGTAATTAAACACATTATGTAAAGCTGGCCTATCTTCCAAATTGTTTCCTCCTGTTGTATTGCAAACGTGTATATTTGCTTAGGGTATTTGGCCTGAAAAGTTTAAAATAGGAATTGCACGATTTTTGTTCCTTGTTCTTTAAAGTTCAAGTGAAGATGTTCATGGCACACACTGGAAAGATGGCACACACAGGAAAGACACAGATGTTTGGTTGAAATTTGCACTTTGTTGTATTAATTATTCCTTTTATTTAGAAAGAGGTGGACATTTTAACCTTCATTTATTTTCCAGGTGATATTCATGCCTGGGTTTTTCTTTCGAATTGTTCTTTTCTCCTCTCTGATATTGGAGATAAGATGCAGCCCATCTTGGAGCATGTGCCCAAGATGTGCTCTGAGGCGGTAGTCACAATAGGGTGTAGGGGAGGAAAAATAATTTTTCCTCTACCCTTCTGGGTTCTCGGCTGAGACTCCTCTATAATAAAGGACAAATTAATAGGAGAAAAAGAAATAGAAGTTAAATAACATGTATAACTCCTGTTCACATGGAAAAGACCCAAGACAACTAAGTAACTCCCTGAAATGGCCCAAGCCACTGTCTTAAATACCATCTCAAGCTAAAGACAAAAGAAGATTTTGGTAGGGTTGGGAGAGGCTGGTTATGGGAGGTTACCAGGCAAAGCACAGTAAACCAGGGTATGGTTCTATGCAGATTTTAGTCATTGCCTTCCCCATTGATAAGAGTTTCTAGAGATTTAGAGTCATCCTCTTCTGTCTGGTACAGAGAGAGACACCCTTAGAAACGGAGATTGTCCTCATAAAGGTAAATTTCTCTTACAAAAAGGTAATTTCTACTTGGTTTTCAGAGCTTCTCCTGTGTCCACTCTTTCTTAAAAATAATCAGCCTATGTTTAATTTTTTTGAGGAATCTCCATACTGTTTTCCATGGTAGCCGCACTGATTTACATTCCCATCAGCAGTGTATGAGGGTCCCCTTTTATCCACGTCTTCTCCAGCACTTGTTATTACTTGTCTTTTTAGTAATAGCCCTTCTGATGGGCATTAGGTGATATCTTATTATGGTTTTATTTTCCATTTCCGTAATACTTGGTGATATTAAAGATCTTTCATATGTGAAAGATAAAACAGCAACAACAATAAACACATAGATATGAGAACAGATTAGTGGTTACCAGAGAGAAGGGGGTGGAAGGAGGGCCAAAGGGGTAAAGGAGTGCATGTGTATGGTGACAGGTGGAAACTAGAATTTTGGTGGTGAATACGATGCAGTCTATGTGGAAGTGGAAATATAATGATGTATACCTGAAAGTTCTATAATGTTTTAAACCAATGTTACCTCAATAAAAAAAATAATAATCAGAATGAACTGAATATGCTAATTATTTAAACTAAAACAAATAATTTTGACTCAGTTTAAGATTAACTTCATTAAAAAAAGATCATAAAATAATCCTTATTCCAAAGAGGCATGTAACCACAGGGCTAGTTTAAACCAGCCCCAGCTTATCAAGACAGGATGTTAAAGTTGTCTTGCAGGTGTATCGAGCCAAAACTGCAAGTCATGTAGCTGGAGCATGTGCAGAGGACAAAATTTTGACCTGGAATATACCCAGAAGCAAAGATTCTCCTCTTATGGAATGAAAGGAATGGGACACACCAATCTTGAAAGCTGGCTCCTTTCCGGAAGTGACGGATCTGTTGTCCAGGAAGATGTGATGTTAAAGCCCCTTTCCACACCTTATCATAATGTTTAAAGTCCTTCCAATTGAAACCTGTCCTGTCAGTACTTCTGCATACAAGACTGCCCTGCTTAATCCCTTAAATTTTACCCCAAACCCTCGATCAAGGAGACACATTTGAGAGCCTTGCCTCCTATCTCCTTGCCGGTTGACCTAGCAATAATGCCTTCTCTTTTCTCAAAAGCCGGTGCCATAGTGTTGGCTTTTGTGTGTATCAGGCAACAGGCCTTATCCGGTAACAGACATATTTTGGGGCAACAAATTCTGCTCCCCCTCAAGAGACATATCCTTGACTATAGGTAGATGGGAAACTCGCTTTGGGTACCTTGACCCATTCTCCTGTTGTTCTCTTCCATGTTTAACAATGCCAGGAAAGAGTTGATTCTGGCTTACCGAAAGAGAGTGTGCAAGATGATATAAGTTGAGTGACATAAGTGGATATATTATAATAGAGCCAGAGCAGCCATTTCAGAGGAATTGCCTTGTATGTCTTGTTTTCTTTATCTTCCGAACTGGACAAAACTGCCAATATTCCAAGAAGTCAGTAAGGACAAGAACATCCTGTCTGTAAGGACTGATGGAACTGGACTTTGCTGATGATTGGATCACTAACCAATCAGTGAAGTACATGTCCAGGCTTTTTCCTGGTGACCGAATCGCAAGCTGATCAATGAAGTACAAACCTAGCCTCACCTTATCCAGCACCAGTGAACTCTTCTTTAATACAACTCACCTCATCCTCCCTTTTCCTCATAAAAACTTCAGCCCCTTTCCTGTAATCAACACACTATTTGGATTTCAACCTGAATCTGTGCTCCCCAAATTGCAGTTCTTTGATCCCAAATAAATGCTTTGCCTCTTAAACTGATTCCTGTTTTTGTAGGTTGTCAAGAGAAAAGGAGGAAGTGGGCAGACAGACAGATACACACACACACAGACACACACACACAGAGTTAGGTGGAGCAAGGCAAAAGGAGAAAAACTAGATACAAATAGGAGAGAGAAGAGAAAAGGAAAGAGAAGGCCAGGGGAAAGGAAGGAGAGAGAGAGGTATGGAGATTGACGGAAGGGGAGAGAACGAATGAGAGAAGGGGAGAGTGAGATGGGGTGAGTCAGCCAAGGAGAGAAGAGAAGGGAGCAGATACTGGGGGAGGATACAGAAAGAGAGAGATGGACAGTCAAAACAAGAAAAGCAGCAGGTTTTTGAGGCAACTCAGGTCTTGAGAAACCCTCTGACAATCCCTCTTCAGAAAAGAATAAACCCAACTGTGCATTAAAAAACCAAAATAAAACCAGACAGGAACCTCTATCGTCTGACCTGTCTATGAGCATTACAAACTGTGAGTTACACTTGATGCTCATGGAGTTTTCTTTTGGAGACCAGTGTCGGCAGGACTAGATAGAGAGCTGCCCGTGAGCTTCAGCCACTGACATTCCTCACACCTTGCACGCCTTCCCACACCCCTCTCTCTGTCTCCTTATTTTGGAGGGTTGATCCACCTTCCCTCATCTTATATCTCCCATCCAGCTCCCAGATTGGAATCTTAGCTGGATGAGCTTCAGCAGGTGACTTCAGCTTCTCTGAGAGTCTCTTCTGTCATCTGCTAATCGGAGTAACATTATTACCTGACATCGTGGATAGATGGAATGAATCAAATACTGTGTGTACCTAGCTCACGGATTTACACAAAAAAATGATCACTCATTGGATGTTGGTTTCTTTTCCCATCTCTCCTACTTTTCCTCCTTTTGCATATATTAATCTTTCAAGTATCTGTTCTGTAATATTTAGCAGAGTTGTAGAATTTTAATGATTTAAAGCTGCAGGAGGCTAATATTACTGAAGCTTAATATTAATCTAAAAAGCATCTTATATTCAAAGAGATTTGGAGTGAATGGCGGACAACTTTTGAGTATACTTCTTTTCTTATTATCTAACCACCTCCCCTCCATAGCTTCTGATGGCCATACATTTGCTGATGACTTCTGGTTCCATCTTTTGTTATTTCTGTCTCTTCGAATAATTGATTTCAAATATATCCCTAATGTCCTCTAGTTCCTCCTATAAGAATTCAGTTCTAATTCTCTGTAAAGTTTAGAAAATTTAGGATTTCAAGATGTATTCTGAACTTCTTTATGAAATGAGAAACGAACGAAATCCTGGAAGACGTAACTGTGGCTCTTTCTCTTGTCACAGAAAGGAGCTGGACCTTGGCAAAGGTGGGATAAGCTATTGAAATAGTGGGGCTTAGACAGTTCTTGTGAATTACTCTGTCAACTCAGGGTTGAACCTCATACCAGGCACTACTTAATCCCATCATTTGGTTAATGCCAAATTATTGATATAATCTCCCAAGATTCTTGCTGCCTCCACATATTCTGTGTTATTTCAGGATCCTTATGAGCTATAGCAAGTGAGACAATGAGCTCTGGCACTGATAACCTGATAATATGCAGTTTTATTTATTAATGATTTTATGTGTCTTATCTCCTGTAACCAACTTATCAACTCTTTTTGAGTAGATGCTATTTACTTTTATTGTGGAATTTTCCACAGAACCTAGCAGCTTTCTCAGGGCATATCAGGGATTCAATAAATATCTGTTGATTGACAGCTGATAACATCCCTGCTTTGAGGTCTAGAAGCAACCCATGCAAATGGGATTTGAGGAGATTCCTGCAGTGTTCTCCCTCCCTCAAATTCATACACAGTGTTCAGGTCTCTTATGATGGAAGGTCTTTTAAAATAGTGTAATTCTCACCCTGCCTTTCACAGCCTTCATGACAGATGTATTATCTGTGCAAGCATCTATATTGAAAAGAGGGGAGCAAGGGAATTAGATTTTTGTTTCAACCTTGTATTTATTATCTATTTGATGAACCGAGGGTGTAAATATCTACAGACCAAAGTTTGGTTCAAAAATTCAACATTTTTAGGGAGAAATTAATGTCTGGTCTTGCTCATTTCAGTAGTTTTCCAAGGATATTAAACTTGAAACAGTCTCTCCGAAGTTACAGATATCTAAGCTATTTGAAAGGAATTGATATGCATGCGTTAGAGAGGGCAAGGTCTCTATTGTGAAGCCTGACTTTGTGTAATGAAAAATCAAATTTGAATATTAAAAAAAATTAATTCAGCTGTGGCAGAAGTCGGAACTCGCTACTCAGCTGTGGTGTACTGCTAATGTGTAGCGATAAGATTTGGTGATGAGAAATATTCTCTAGCCTAACTCTAGGGATTCTTTTGTTGCTAAATAGAGTCTTTGGAGAAGCAATACTTGTCTAACCATTCTTAATACGCAGTGCATCTGCTCTGAACCTGTCTAAATAAACAGTTTGGGTGAATGGCTAGTCTTGTCCCAATCAGCCTTGTTTATGTAGCCGAGTCATCTTATGACGGGCACTGGCTCAGAAACTGAATTTTACAGCCTGTGTCTTATACTTTGCCACATGGCAGTGACAAAGATCAGGGACTTTTTTTCCATAAGGAGAATACCTCAGCTGAGGTAAGCTATTATAATAAATATAGCAATTTGAGATGAATGAGAAAATCAGAATTAATCAGGCTTGGAATCATGTGGAGAAAATGCAATTGCTCCTTTGATAAGAAAAACACACAAATATGCACACACACAAACTCTTATAACCCTGCCTATCTCTACTTTCTTGATTTGCCATCAAAAGATAAAATGAAGCTGTACACCCAGTTATATTCCATTCGCATGGGCCTGTTGTTTAAAGTTTTAATTCAGTTCTAAGAAATAGAGAGCTAGTGTTGTAATTCTGTTGCCAACACAATCAGCTAACTTTTTTTTAAACATTTTCTATACAATTGATTTAACATGTTCTTTTAATCAAGAGAATAAACATGTTGTGTTGGTATCATCAGGAAATGTGCACCTTGGGAAAAATCCCCTTTAGAAATGTCCATATAAATGTCCACATGCTATATGAATTGGAATTCCAAGACATGCTGATTGGTTGAGCAATGAAAAACAAAAAATTAATGGATTGATTTGATTGATTTTGCATACAGGATTACCAAGATACTGGTTTGATTTAGATTTTCAGTAAATTGACTTGTTGATATCTTGTGGAATTTGAGTACTGGTATGTGCTAAGTGAATCACATTCCAGAACCATTTCTGGATCTATTCTGCTGTACGCACATTGCATGGTTATTTCACGACTATTGGAGGGCTCCCTCAGTTGTTACATTGCAGTTGTTCAGGTGTTTTACCAACATCTGTAAGGGGTTGGTTGCTTTGATTACACTTAAAATATGCCTATAAAGGGAATAACGTCAATGTCAACTTTATTGACGATTTAATCTGCCATTTTTAAATAGGGTACCGAGTAACATTTTTCAAAAGCACAGATTTATAATTTTTAATAGATATTGTCTTAGCTCCCACAATATATTGATGTGGTATTTGGGTGACCAGGGCTCAGTTTTCTCAAGTCATTTTTCTCAAGTCATTTTGACAGAGAATCTAACCTGCTCTGTTTAGGCACCCAGGGGATATATATTACAGTTTCAACAGTTTAATTAGGAGACTAATAAGTCAATGGGACTAGGGGAGGATGGAGAGAGAGTGGTAGAGAGAAATTAACCATGCTTTCTAAAATCTTCTAAACAAGCCGATTATACTAGAAGATTAGAATTTTAAGATAAGAGAACTCTTTAATATCCTGTATAACAGGGTTAAGTAAAATGTGTAAATCAAAACCAAAACCAAAAAACTCAAAAATTGAAATCAAAGCAACCTGAAGTTTGAGCATCCATTTCCCCATTCAAGAAGAAAGACCAGAGTTTTGTGATTAAAGTTCCGCTAAGGGGAAATTATGCAGAATGGCTCTTAAGAGGGATACAACAGAGAGGAGATTTTGGATGGGGGATGAGGAGGTAGGTAGAAGAATACTGGAATCAAGTTATCTCAGAAAAATTCCTTGTGATTGAGGTAAGAGAAGGGTAGGAGGGAGTTGGATGCCCTTTTATATTGAGAGGTCCCATACCCAATGGTGTGCTGGTAAATGTTTAACCTCTGGCTCCTTGAAAAAGCATGTATGTAAATATTTGAATAGATGCGATCATTATAAATTTTACTTATATAAAGGATGTGTAGCATACAATATGCTAATGATAAGAAAACATACAATACTGTTTATTGTAAATTCTGTGTAGCCAATTGATTCTCACAGAATATTTTCATTAATTTTTTTGAACTCATAACTGTAGCCAACTTATGGTTGTAGTTGACCAAGAAGTGTAGTTCCAATATGAATGTTGATTGATGTTTTCATATGATAAAAGTGAAAAATTGAAGATATAATGTTGTAACTTCACTCATTCACCAATGATGCGAGAAACTTCTTTGCTGAATTGGATAATAGCTTTGAAAACTGGAAGGGCAATTCCTAAATTTTTGTGCTGTGTGTGTGCGTGTGTGTGTGTGTGTGTGTGTTGTGTTTTCTTCACAATGTAATGGCTACAGGCATGGCACACTTTTAAGTTTAATCTACATTGTCAACATGTTCTCTCTCCATCACTTTCTTAAGTCTAGAAATCCAAAAGACAATAAATCAAGCCCTGATTTGTAGCATTTGCTAATTTCCATGGTGTAAATCTTCGCACCATCTCTGGCTCAAGCCTCTGATGTGAGGACACCGAATATGGAATTGGGAAGAGATGTGAAGTACTCCAGTGTCATGTAGTGTTACATCATACAGGTGAAATAGACATAGGTAAACAGTGTAAATAACAGTAAAGTGTAGTAAAATATTAGGAAATGATGATCTTTGCATATTTACTCCTTGTTTTTAACATAATTTAATCGTAGACTTATTTTATTGACTTTTTAAGGAATGCTCTGTTTAACAACCAGCTTGCAAAATTCTTGAAAAGTTAATAATCAGCTCTTGCAAGCTTGTTCAAGCTAGCTCTGGCACACTGCTGCCCAGGCTCCTGTCCTGCACAGTACCTCGAGGACCTGCAGGAACCTCCATGGGGAATGACTGGGCAGTACTTTCTAATTTAGGCAAAGTCTCCTATAGGGGTGCCAAGCTCTAATGTAGCAGACCTGCCAGCTACGACAGACCACAGTGGTTTGGACACATGAAAACCAAAGATCCCTCCTGAGTTTGAATCTGGACTGGATATAGCCTGTCTCCCACCCTTAATAATCACAAGACTTCTCTTTTGGTGAGGGAGCCCCAGTAATAGCTGGGAAGGAAGGTGGGATCCCAGTAACTCTAGCATTAAAATATGTACCAAACCAATTAGCGGATGCTTGGAGTCAGACTGAGTTCCACTTGGAAAAATAAAAATAATATGACCTTTCTTACACCAAGTATAATAGAGTAGAATTCATACCCACTAAACCCACCACAATGTTTTAGGATGAGGAGAGCCATTGACTACAAAAGCATGCTCTGAGAAATGAATGGAGCATCACAAGACTTTAAAGAAATCACCTGAGATTTCAGGTCCCTCTACCCAACTCTAAATGATTTCAGCTAAGTTGACTGTAAAAAGATTTCAGTGGAGTTGTAATATTGTTTTTATGCCCTGCGTATACCTGTAAGCAGGTAAAGACCAAAACCCTAACGCCACATTGAAATACAGTTGATTAGGAGAGTCATAGACAGAGGAAAGGGAGAAATGTAAAGGGAAAATGGTTATGATTACTTTTTAATAGAATGTGGCTCTCTTAAATCTGGGCAGGTAGATTAAATCACACTGAAGTATTTATTTGCTCTCACACATTTTAAATTTTCTAGTTAAAAATGTCACAATTTTTCTTAAAAGAGGCTCAGATATCACAGTATATCAGTCCTTTAGATATTATTATTAGTAGACAATATTCAAATAACATTTCTAGCGTCATAAAAGTGTTCCATGACCCTTGGGACTCTGCTATTGCTGCTGGCAGTTTGCATTGCGAGATACAGGGCACTGTTTCATTTACTTTTAAATGGCTCACCATTCTATTAACACACACTTTAAAATTCAGAGGCAATTTTATAATAAAAATCAGAGGAGCATAAGGACTATGGAAAATCATAATATAATGCTAAAACAAGTTCAATTAAAATGGTTATTTATCACCCAAAGTCCCAGATTATTTTAAAATATCATAATTGGCTAATTGGATTTACCACTCAAGATTTTCAAAAAATCATTTATTCAAATCAGGTTGCACTTGTGCCTACAATGAATTCAGGCATAAATAAGCCACCTCAATGTTAATTATCTAGTTTTGCCCAATTTAGATACAGGATGTTTAATAATTTATCCTGATGTTGACATATAGTCAAAACCTGATTTAGACATTGTAATACTATCCAGATCTGGAGGGCTTTTTATCGTATTTTCAGACATTTATTTTTTTAAACAAGCTTTTTTTGAGAATAATCCTAGATTTTCAGAGAAATCCCCAGTGAGTATAGAAAGTTTCTGTATACCCTTTACCAGCTTCTCCTAATGTTAACATCTTATGCAGCTATAGCAACATTATCAAAACTGAAGGAAAAATTCTGGTATATTGCTATTAACTAAATTCTATACTTTATTCTGATTTCACCAACTTTTCCACTAATATACTTTCCTGTTCCAGGATCTAATCTAGGCTCCCACATTGCATTTCATCATCATGTCTCTAGTCTTCTCTGGTTTGTGCGGTTTTTCAGATTTCCCTTGTTTTTCATGGCTTTGATGATTTTGATCAGTATTGGTCAGGTGTTTTGAAGGCTGTCTCTCAATTTGGATTTCTCTGATATTTCTCACGTTAGGCTGGATTATGATGTTTTGGGATGAATTCCAAAGAGGTGCTATATCCTCATGGCATCATATCAGGGGTGTGTGATATCAACCTGAATTATCAATGGTGATGTTGACCTTGATCACTCGGGTAGGATGGTACCTGCTAGGTTTCTCAGATGTAAAGTTTGCATTTTTTCCTTTCCATACTGTGATGTTTGGAAGTGAGTCACTAAGTCCAGCCTACACTAGAGGTGATACCGGCAGTGTTGTTGGTGGTGTGAATTAAGCTTAATCTCCCGGAGTGGGGAGTATCTACACACATTGTTTGGCATCCTTCTGTAAGGAAGATTTATTTCTTCTCCCTCTGGAGGAGTTTTAAAAGTAAGATTTCATAAAGTCACCTGTGACCTGGTTAAAAGTGATTAAGTACACACTTAGTATTTAAGCTTTTTACAATTTAAATATACTACTTCATTTTAGAAGTAACAGAGATTATTAAAAAATACAGCAGGTGAGATATAAGTTTCCGGATTCTTCTTGTAAAGGGCCTTGTGAAAAACAAATCCCTTCAGCTCTGCAATCTTCAGTCTTCAAACTATCTTGATTGCACATCTCATATAAAATAAGTATGCACTTCAGTAAATGTTCATTCATTTATAAATCATATGTATGCATTACTGAACTAATATATTACGTACATTGGGAAATGCATAAAACTAAATTGAAAGGATGTACTAAAAGTCTAAATATAAATAGAGTAACAATTGCTAATATTTGAATGCCTAATGTGTTGCAAACATTGTCTTAAATGCTTTTGCCTGTTTAATAAATTTGATCCTAACAGAAAACCTATGAAACCAGAACTATTATTATCCACTTTTCACAGATGAGAAAATTGAGACAAGAAACATTAAGTGCTTTGCCCAAAGTCACAGAGTTAAGTGCTGGAGGAGGGGTCGTTCCCAGGCAGCCTGTGCTCTTAATACTGAATTTGCAAGAGGTTCTTGCATTTCTCTTCCCACCTCACTAGGACGTGTCTGCAATTTCTGCTCTGAATTGCGTGCAACCCCATGTTGAGACCATTCATTCTCTTTTCTAGTCCTGGGGGAACATGTATCTTGCCCTGCCTTCTCTCTCTAACGTGCCACTGTGGGAGGGGTGCATTTGTTCATGCATTAGTGCACACTATGTGGCAGCAACCACCAGTTGATTTTACGCTGGGTGCTGGGAGAAGGGAAGGAATTGCATCCGTCCAGTGGTGGGAAAGTATCTCTTTCTGTTTGGGATGCTAACACAAAAATGATTTCATTGAAACTCAGCAGTATGGAAGTTCTTTCTATATCTTGCCTTTACAGGCAACAGTTACCTGAATTATTATTGTTGAATCTCTTTGTGGCCAAAATTCTGTAAGTCACATAGATTCATATTAATTTTTTCTTCTTTAAAAAAAAGTCTCACTTTTGTTTGTAAAACACAAATATAACATTGGAGACTATTTGGAACATAGACTATGAAACAAAAAAAATTAGATTTAAAAAAATACCTGTAACCCCTTTCACCCAAAGATAATCCTTATTAACAATTGGATGCATTTGCTTTCAGTTTCATTTCTGTATCAGGAAAATATGTATACATATGCATATGTGCAAATGTCTGTATATGTTTATATATGCTTTCTAATTTGTAGTCAAGTAGATAGTATTTCCTTTTCTTTTAAAAACGATTTGTCAAAACCATCTTATGTTCGTTGACTTTAACTTGCTTTTGCTTTAATCTATTCAAACCACTGTTTTTCCAGTTAATTTACTTTGGTGTTGCATTTATGTACTTTTCCTACTTTGATTGGTTTGGTTTAATTGTCATCTTCCTAATTTCTCAAGTTGGGTTATCAGTTCATTTATATTTATCATTAGTTATTAATTTAGAGCCATGGCTTTTATCCAATTTTAGTTTGGGTCCAATGCTATAAATTTTCATGTCCTTTATTTTTATTGAAATTATAATGTGGTCTAAATTACAGTTTTGATTTCCTCTTTAACACAAGTATTTATTAGAGAAAAAAGTTGTTTTTTAAATTTAATCTTTTAAACTTTAAAAAAAATAAACTTTATATTTTAGCATAGTTTTAGATTTACAGAAAAATTGTGAAGATACTCAAGAGTTCCTGCATATCCCATACCCACTTCCCTTATTATTAATATCTTACCTTAGTGTGGTATATTTGTCACAAGTAATGAACCAATTTTGATAAAGTATTATTAATTAAAGTCTCTGTTCAGACTTCATTAATTTGTGCTTACTGTCCCTTTTCTGTTCTGGGATTCCATCAAGGATCCCACATTAGATTAAATCTTGTTTTCTCAGGCTTCTCTTAGCTTGATAGTTTCTCAATGAATGACTTTGAAAGTTTTGAGGAGTATTGATCAGGTATTTTGAAGAATATCTCTCAATTGGAATTTGATATTTTTTCTCACAATTAGGCTGGGTTGATGGGTTATTGGAGGAAGATAACAGAGATAAAGTACCATTTTCATCACATCATATCAAGGGTACATATTATCAAAATGATTTATGGACTGTTGATGTTGACCTTGATCATCTGGCTGAAGTAGTTTTTTGCCAGATTTCTCCATATTAAAGTTACTCTTCCCGCCCCACCCCCGCCTTCATACCATACTCTTTGGAAGGAAGCCACTATGCACAGGCCATGCTTCAACAGCAGGGGGCTGTGCTCCACCACATCGAGGGCAATGCGTCTACATAAATTATCTGGAGTTCTTCTATCCAGGAAATTTGCCTATTATCCTCCATTTATGTATTCAATCATTTATTAATATCAGTGTGGACTCATGGACATTTATCTTGTAATACGTTATAATCTAATACTACTTTTTTTTTCCCCCTCAAATTCCCAACTTTGGCCATTGGGACCACTCTCAGTTTGTTCCTGTGTCCCTTTAACATACCTCCGTTATTGTATTTTTTGTGTCTTTTAGCATTCCTTACTTTCCAGTACAGCAAGATGCTCCAGGCTCATCTTGTATATTCCCTGCCTCAGTCCTAGAATCAGCAATTTCTCCAAGGAGTCCCGGGTCCTTTTTTTGAAGAATGATGTTAGAAAACGAGGTGTCGGTGGTAGGTGTACTAACTGCTATTGAGGTATCCTCGCTCCTAGGCCCTCTCAGCTGGCTCGACAGGGAAATAGGTGTGTATACTAACTCAGGCATGTATATATATATATTCTTAAAAGACAAACTGAGGAATATTAAAAATCTTAAGAGTTTATTTGAGAAAAAACTGATTCCTATCGGGCAGTACCAAACCAGCAGTGGTTAGGAACACTCCGCTGACAGGCGCTCAAGAGAATCTTTTATAGAGAAAAGGGGAAGCAAAGTTGGGAAATGATTGATTGGCTGTAACTTAAAGCCCTACTTGGTTGTTTGTGATTGGTTGTCCTTAGTGTTTTGATTTTGTAAGCTTGTGGCATTTAGAAGCTTAGATTTTGGTTTGCTTACATAGGCTGCCGTGACTTTAGAGACACCTCAGTCTAATGGCCTTCTTGTTTAACTAATTTAACAACAGATATATACATATTTATAAATGTATCTGTATGAAGCTAACCTTGAGTTCATACTGATGTGTCCAATTCTTATCCAGCACCACATGGATCATTCTAGCTTCTTGCTTTGCTTATCTGTACCTCCCACTCCAGCAGTGGGAAACCTGGCTCCACCATCCACCATCTGGTTACTTACTTGTTCGATTCCAGTATCTATGGACAGTGGTTTCAGAATTGCGAGTCTGTACCCTGTGGGAAACAATGTTGTCACCAAGTAGAACGGAATGCTTATATACAGTCCCTTTTACCTATAATCATACAGGCATCACTCATTTGCAAAGTTACTGAGGTTTGCCCCTTTGCCCCTACCCACAGCAGTAAGATTGTTTCATATGTTTGTAATACCGTTAGATTTTTTTTCACGTTCTGCATTCTGTCCTTGTATCTTTTTTTTTTTTTTTTTTGGTGAGGAGGAATGGCCCTCAGCTAACACCTGTTGTCAAGTTTCCTCTTTTTGCTTGAGGAAGATGGTCACTGAGCTAACATCTGTGCCAAGCTTCCTCTACTTTGGGCATGGGACGCTGCCACAGCACGGCTTGATGAGAGATGTGTATGTCTGCGCCTGGGATCCAAATCCGTGAACCCTGGGCCATGGAAGTGCAGCATGCAAACCCAACCACTGCACCACAGGGCTGGCCCCTGTCCTTATATCTTTTGATCGCCTAAAGGATTTTTTGTTTTAATTGCATAGATTAAGTTTCACTCTTGGTTACTGTAAAGTTCTGTAGGGTGAAAAATGTGTGAAGTGTCCTCATTAAAGTATCATAGAAAATAGTTTCACGGCCCTAGAATATTCCACTGCACTTCGCCTATTCAACTCTCCTACTTTTCCACAAATTTCTGGACACTACTGATACTTTTACTGTCACTACAGTTTTGCCTCTTCCAGAATGTCACATATATGGAATTATACAGTATGTAGTCTTTTCAGACTGGCCTCTTTCACATAGAAATATATTTACAATTCATCCACGTTTTTGCATGGTTTGAGAACTCATTCCATTTTATCACTCAGTTGTACCCCATTGTTTGGGTATACCACAGATTTTTTTATCCACTCACTTACTCAAGCACATCTTGGTTGTTTCTAGTTTTCAGTAATTATGAAGAAAACTGCTACAAACATCCACAGACATGTTTTTGTATGGATACTTGTTTTCAGATCATTTGGGAACGTGATTGGTATATCGAGTGATAAGACTATTTAGCTTTGTAAGAAACTATCAAACCGTCTTCCAAAGTAGATGTGTCATTTTGCATTCCCACTGGCAATGAATGAGTGTTCCAGTTCCTCCATATCCTTACCAGCAGTTGAGATTGTCAGGTTTTTGTTTCTGTTTTTTCCTTGCTAATAGTTATGTGATGGTATCTCGTTGTTTGAATTTGCATTTCCCTAGTGACAAATGAGGCTGAACATCTTTTAGTATCTTATTTTTCATCTATCTATTAGTCTACCTATTTAGCAATCTTGCCACCTATCCAGCTATATATTTATCATCTTCTCTGTTGAGGCGTCTCTTCAGGTCTTCTGCACATTTTTTAATTGGATTGTTTGGTTTTTTATAATTGAATTTTAAGAGTTCTTTGTATATTTTAGACACTTGTCTTTCATTAGATAAGTGTCTTACAAATGTTGCCTCCCAGTCTGTGGCTTGTCTGTTCATTCTCTTAATAGTACCGTTCACAGCACTAAAGTTTCTAATTTTAATGAAGTCCAATTTGTCACATTTTTCTTTCATAGATCATGCTTTGGAGTTGTATCTGAAAACATCAAATCCAAGGTCACATAGATTTTCTCCTATGTTTTCTTCCAGATGTTGCATAGTTTCATATTTCACATTTTAGTCTACTATCTATTTTGAGTTAATTTTTGTGTAAAGTTTAAGGTCAATGTCTAGGTTATTTTGTGTGTAGGTACACAATTTGTTCTAGCACCATTTATTGAAAAATCATCCTTTATCAATAAAATGCAATTTAACTTTCTTTTAAAATGTATAATTTTATTGTATTTTGCTCATCTATGGATGATAGTTGATATGTTTATTTTTTACAAAATAGTTTGAAATTTTCCTTGTGGCCCTATATATTTATCTGAGTATTCTAAAATGTATTCTTTGTAGACTGCTATTGTAACTCTTAAAATATTATTAATTATTTAAATCATCAAGGTCTTGTTTTACCTGCTTTCCTATCTGTCAAACACTTACAGCTCTGGCTATTAATTTATTTCAGACCATTTCTCCAGTATTCTAAAATTCACCTCTATTTTGATATTTTAGGATTTCATGAAAATATTATTTTACTGTTGTTTCCTACCTGTGTTCATCTTTATTAGCTGTCTACTCAATATCTATTTTCCCCCTTTTTCTTCTTAATAGAATGCCAATTTTCTTTGGGAAGGAAATGGGTGCATTTTGAGCAAACATAACCATATTTCCCAGCATTCCTTGAACTCTGGCATGTCCTTGTAATAAGCATCAGGCCAAAGACTTAGACCTAAAGTCGGCTGGGAATTTTAGACAGCTTTTCTTTCCTAATATATGTACAGTTTCTTTCTCCTTGTCACTTCTTTTTTCTTTATCTTTTTGGAAATGCACATGGGAAGCAGGAGATGGAGCAGCTGTCTATTACAAACAAAAATTTCCTTCATCTCTGGAAAATTGTCTTCTATTTTTCCTGTTTTTAAATTTTATCTTCGTATTCTTTCTTATCTTCTCTTGCCATTGCAAGTGTGTGTGTGGTTGGAGGGGAGAGGCCGAGAGGGAGGGAGGGGCGTGGGAAAGGAGGAGAGGAGAGGAGAGGAAAGGTAAGGGAAGAGGGGAGGAAGAATTTGTGGATCTGCCCCCATGCTTTTTGGTCTTTGGATGTTTTATTCCATCTTGAATTTCCCCCGAGCTCTATCCACAATTTCACAGGCTTGCCTTCTTCTTCACAGATTGGTTTGGTTGTCATCTCTAATCTACTCTCTCATAGGTAGGAAATCAGCATCTAAAGGAATTTGTATTTTAGTAGTTGCTATGGCAGTAAAGCACAAAATTTAAGAATGCAAACTCAGGAATCGGAAAATTGCATTTCAAGCCCAGCTCAGCCACTAGTTCTTTTGTCTTGAGCAAAATACCTAACTTCTACCTGCTTGCTTTTCCATTCGTAAAATGGCTGTTTTCATACCTCTTAATACCGTTTGAGGAGCCTTAGATGACAAACTGCCTATAAAGTCCCTAAGACGTGCCTAACATGGATCAGGTCCTAAATACGCATTTTTGTCCCATATTATTATTCCATAATTATCAACTTATTGTTTGGTTTAGTAGTAATTGGAAGGTTATGAGAATCATAAAGCTTAATACTTCCCAAACAGTTAATCCCTTCTGACAAGATCAAATGCTAACTATTCCTGCTGATTAAAAACATAGTGGTCCAATACCTGTATACCAACGTTCATTCCAGAATTATTCACAGCCAACAGGTGGAAACAACCCAAATGTCCAGCAACAGATTAGCGGATAAACAATGTGGTTTATCCATACAATGGGATATGATCTAGTCTTCTAAAGGAATGAAATTCTGATACATGCTACAACATGGATAAGCCCTGAAAACATTATGCTAAGTAAAATAAACTAGACCCAAAAGGACAAATACTGTACAATTCCACTTGTATGAGATATGGAGAATAGGCAAATTCATAGAGACAGAAAGTTGGATGGTGGTATTTAGGGGCTGGGAGGAAGGGAGAGTGGGGAATTACTGTTTAATGGGGCAGAGTTCTTGTGTGAGATGGTGAGAAAGTCCGGGAGGAACTGGAGAGTGGTGATGCTTGCACAACATTGTGATGTACTTAAGGCCACTGAATTTGTAATCTTAAAATGGTTAAAATGGTAAATTTTACATTATGTATATTTTACTAAAATAAAACACAAACCTCCAAAACAGAGAGTTCCAATTATCATTTAGATGTCTTGTTTTTCATGTCTGACATCAAATTACCTGCAGTTACCAAGTCTATGAAAATTAATCTACTATCATTAAACTGACGATAGGTCCAGTGTACTTTACATTTGACGTCCTCATGATTTCATATCTTTAGAGTCATTTGCCGCATTTTGAACTGGATGATATGAGAGATAGATGATACAGACAAGGGTTAGTGGGTGGCTCTGGACTGCGAAGGAACTCTTCTGCCCTCAAAACTTCCAAGGAATTCACAAATTCTCACTTGCAAGAGCTCACCAGAGAGATCACCTTCATTAGGCACTGCGCTTGGCTTTCTTACTGTTCTCCATGAGAAGGACCGTTGTGCACTGTGCATTCAAATACGCTAGTGTGGATCAAAGTAGGAAATTTTATCCTTATTAGTATGAAATGAACTTAACTTGAAACATCATAAAGCTGACATGCTATACATTCCAGGATTTAATCACATTTTCCAGTGTCTGTAGATTCAGAAATCAGAAATATTGCATTAATAGGATTCTGAAGCTCAAGTCTACTGGGGTGACAGGGAGATACACTGCAAGTATGAATAAAAGGCGTAAAAATCTTTCTTTATTATTAGAAAGCATGCTTGAAAGGGAAAGATAGTTACTCTGGGAAAGTGTGTGGGAATGATAGGAAAAATTAAAACAGAAAACTCAATCCTATTTTCCTTGAAATATGTAAAGTAAGGCATTTTATTGGGAAGAGATTTAGCTAAATTTACATTTTAATCATTAGAAATGTTTTCCTATAAATGGTATTAAAGGAATGGAAAAGCATCCTATAAACTGGGTGGGTCAAGCATTTTACCAGAAAAGACTCTTTAACTCAGTGGAACAATTTGCCAGTTCAAGGTGGGGTGGGGAAAGTTAAAGTTTTACTCATCTCTTTGAGTTGATTTACCTGGCTGGTTTCCTGGGAATTATGCAGACAACCAATATCCAAGTTAAATTCATACCTTTATTAAAGACTTCGGGTGATGGTAAAAAATATTATGGTGGCACTGCTAGCACATCTGATAAAAAGTTAGTGACCTCACACTGGTTCACAATCAATGAGCATTTTTCATATGGTATTTTATGTTTCTTTCATTTTTGGGGTAAATACTGACTTGATTTGGGTCCCTTAGACCACTAGATTCACTTTTTATATATTATTCAAAAAGGCTAAAAGGTAAGATGCATAAAAGCCTCTTCCCATTAGCAAACAGGCTAGAATGTTTGAGAAAAGATGAAAGGCAAAGTAAACTTTTCTATAAAATAAGCTTTGGGTTTTTGCTAAAGTAAAACCCTTTCCAGGTTCTTGTCAGGTGGAACATGCCTGCTGATCTGAAACCTCTCATTTCTAAATACTGTACATAAATTATGTGACTGGGGAGTCTCCTGGCATTCATCTGATCCAGTCTTTGCATGTAAAATAGTTGCTTTGAAACTACCAACTGTTAAACGTGCATTGCTAGGTACAAATAATCTTTGAATAACAGGCCTCACAGGGAATCACGGCTAGAATACTTCGACTGATGAAATGCTAGTTACCTTTTTTTAAAAAGAGGACTTTAGAAAAATTGGGGCAACGAGGTGCCATCCAAGTGTACAAAGAGCCACAGGCTGAATTCATGAATGATTGATTCTCCTGTGGTCTTATTCGTTGTGTAACTTTAAGTAACAAACTGATTAAATGCATTCATGAGAGCCAAAAGCTACTCATGTGGCCCAAGAAGGGGGGCAAGATTTTTCTGTATTGGGAAGGGTGTTATATTGACCAGCTGACTTTTGTGGGCATCTTTCATCAATTGAGTCAATTTTAATAAGCAAAAAGAAGCAGCATGTTGTAACTGAATTAAAAAAAGGAGAACACAGCTACTGAGATCATAAGTTCAGGTTTTAGAGGTGGGATTGAGTTGCTGTTAAGGGCTTAAAATCTAAAGCCAAATTCCCTTCGTTTGAAACTCAATTTTGTATTTCCCTGGCTGTGTAATCCTGGTCAAGCTACTTAAAATTTCTGAGCTTCTATTTCTTCCACTGTAAAATGGAAATCATGATGAATCTACTTCTCTGCTCTAGAAAAGTAAATATCTCATAGGGTTTTATGAGGAATAAGGGAGTTAATAATTGAAATCCCTTAGGATAATGCTTTTATAGCGTAAGTACTCATTAAGTGTTAGATATCATTCACGTTACACTGATATCAATCACTCATGACACTATAGATTTTTACTTCTCTGGCTCTCAGTTTTCCCATCTAGAAAGTGAGGAGGATAAAATGGATCCATGGATTCCAAACATCTTTTAGGCATGGACCTTTTCCTTGAAGGGCTCTTATGCATCACTCAATATATAAAACAGATGACATCTAGGCTATTCTGGTTGTAGCAGATGTGAGGGTTGAGAGCCCTGATGGATCCACACACTCCCTATCCGAAGGTCATTGAGGAGTTCTAATGGCTCCATGTAGTGTGGAATGGTTTTCAAAGCTCTTGATCATCATCGCCTTTTAGTTAGCTGTGTGATCTTAGGTAATTTGTGTACCTTCTCTGGACCTGCATCTATAAAATCAAAGTGGGAATGAAGAACAACTTGGGGAATGAATGAGGTAGAAAATGTACAAGGCTTAGCTCCATGACTGCCACTGAGGACTCTGAATTCAATAAGTGGAAGTTAAAAACATCTCATCACCACAACAAAGAAAATAGTGAGTTTCATGATCCAACTGCTTTCAGAATAGGGTGAGTTAATTTCAAGTGTGTTTCAGCTTAGATCTTGTCTCAAATACCCCCGAGAGAAAAGGCCATGACCTCAGGTTTTTCTTGATAGGGAAAATATTCCATTGTCCTCTGGGGTCCATGAGTCTCTTTCAGCTCAGGAAATTAAAGCTGAGACTTCTTTTCCTATCTCCACTTTAACCCCTGGGTTTCCATATCTCCCCCTTACACAGAGCCATGGGCGTGTGATGGGACAGAGCTGGGCTAAATCATTGATTTCTACAATTCTCGTTTTTTAACGAAGGGATTGAGGCCCTAAATTTGATAAATGTTTCTGCTGGTCCCTTTTCTCCCTCCCAAGGTTTTAGGTTTCTGCGATGGTGTTTGAAGGAAGCTGGGGTTGGGAATTTATTACATAATATTACATAACACTCCTTGGAGGGGGAGCAGTCTTCTTTGGAATCAGGAAAGTCTTGGTAGGTTGGAGGTAAGGCTCAGTCTGTATTGCCTGCTTATCATGTAAATTTTTCTCTTTACGAAGATTGTTAATCTCCTAACTCTCCTACTAATCCTTGCCTTCTTTAAATCAACCCCAGCACTCAGTCATCATAATTGGGAAATGCAGGGTACATTCCTGTAGAAGTAATTGGGTGGGTGGATGGATGAACAGAGAGGTGGATGAACAGATGAGTATAGTGCAGTGGGAAGACTGGAACAAAGCTGAGCGATAAAAAATAGAACCTAACTTTTTCATATGAGCCTCCATTGTTTTCCTCTTCAGATTATAGGCTTCTAGAGGACAGGTATTATGTCTTACTTTTTCTCTGCAAATTCAATACATTTTTATTAAGCATCTCCTTAAATGCATAGGACTATGTACAGTATTGAATACTTGTTAAACACATGAATAAAACAAAGACAAAAAAGAAAGTGAAATGAAATTTGAAAAATCTTGCCTAATTTTATCTTTTTAATTTTGTAATTTAAGTGTAAAGTGTGTGTTTTTAGGCCGTTGCTGCAAAGATCAATGTACACCAGCTGCTAGTTAAGATTCAAATGAGTTTTTTACATGAAACATAAAAATTAAACCTTTCATTCTTACCTTTTACCCCATGCTTCAATTTCATGAAAGCCTTTCCTACAAGTTTCAGATGTAAAGAGTTTAATTTCACGTTGCCTCTACATTCCCAGCGGGGACTTTTCTCACTCTTAAGTGGTTCTTCATGTTAGTTTTCATAGTCATCGTCTTAGGTATTAAAGATGAAGAGTGTTTGCGAGGAAAAAAAAAGTTCTTTAAGCCACCTGGAAGGAGCGTCCTCCGTTTATGCTTAAACACAAAGTGAGGGTTGATTTTCTCAGCAGTGAAGTGTTTACCTTGGTGATTTGGAGATGCAAACTCTCCTAAGGAATCCTTTAGACATTGGGAGCAAGTCTGTCAGCATCGCTACAACTCAGTGTGAAAACCCACATGGATTCAGTCAAGCTAATGAAGAGGTGGTATTTTTCTCTTTTTTTCCTTTCCTTTTTTTCTGTTTTCTTTGGCAAAGTTAACTTTTGTTGATAACAATATGAGATGTTGGATTACTTTTGTATAATAAATATTTCATATAAATATGCCATTTAATCCTCACAACAGCCTTAAAAGGAAGATAATATCATTCTCATTTTATAAATGAGCAAACCAAGACTCTGAGAAGTTATTTTCCTGAGGATATACAGGACGAACACAGATCTGTCTGTTTATAGGGTTTAAACTTGGCTACTATAACAAACTTAAAAAAAAATTTATAAAATGCCATCTTGTTTCAAGATACCAAAGTAGGGTTTTTTAATTTTTTTTGTCTTGGTGAGGAAGATTGGGCCTGAGCTGTTGCCAATCTTCCTCTTTTTGCTTGTGGAAGATTGTCCCTGAGCCAACATCTGTGCCCATCTTCCTCTATTTTGTATGTGGGACACTGTCACAGCACGGCTTGATAAACAGTGTTTGGTCTGCACCCAGGATCTGAGCCAGCGAACCCGAGGCCGCCAAAGTGTAGCACATGAACTTAAGCACTATGACACCAGGTCAGCCCCTGAAGC
Source organism: Equus asinus (assembly GCF_041296235.1). Lineage (NCBI taxonomy): Eukaryota > Metazoa > Chordata > Mammalia > Perissodactyla > Equidae > Equus > Equus asinus. Next base: position 43,183,412 of record NC_091804.1, read on the forward strand.
AGGTTTTAAAACAGAGACTGCAATTCGTTGGTCCCCTTAAATGGAGGGAAAAAACCCCGATAACTTATCTTTAACATTAAATAATTAATTCAACATATATTTAACAGGTATCATTGAAGTCTCATTACCTAATATGTTAGGGATATAACAGTGAAAAAAAAAAGACATTGTTTCTGTATTCACAGAAATTAGATATTCTAGACCAGGGGTTGACAAACTATGGCCCACATGTCAAATCTGAGTCACAACTTCTTCATGTAAATTAAGATTTATTAGCACACAGCCACACCCATTTGTTTACATATCCCCTTCTGCTGCTTTTTCACTCAACAGCAGAGTTCAGTACTTACAGCACAGGCCACATGGCCTGCAAAGCCACAGAGCTGGGCTAAATCATTGATTTCTACAATTCTCGTTTTTTAACGAAGGGATTGAGGTCCTAAATTCGATAAATGTTTCTACAGTGTCTGCTGACCTCTGGTATAGTCTGCTGACCTTTCTTCTAGACCAGTAGACAGACATTTAGGAATGGATAGAGGTTTCTGGAGGAAATGGCATCTGAGCCATCCTATTGATAGGAATTCTCCAGGAGTAGCAGGCAGGGAATGGAGCAGGCAGCAGAGGGGTAAGGAGGTTTAGGCTTCAGGAATCACTTGGGACAAGGCCTGGGGTGAAAGAGGATGTTACTTTTGAGGACTTGAAATAGCCAGTGTACCTAGGGGGTTAGTAACCACTGTCCTGGCTCAGGGATCTTGAGATTTTCAGTGCCTTCTAACTATAGGGGTGGGGTTCTTTACCACCAACCCTGCAGATGTCCAGGGAAAGCCCCATTTTGGACTTCTGGGAATCCTGGGGGACTGGCAGAGAAATGCCCACAGGACAGTCAGACTGCTGTTGATTGAGGGCAGGGAGAATCTTCTGCTGGCCATGTGTCTCCATCCTGAGCCAACAGCAGCACAAACTGGACCAAGCCTGAGAACAAGTGATGGGAGGTTTTGGCTCCAGTGAAGATCCTGGGCATTCCAGCACACCGTCTTTAGATCGCACTCACTACTTCCTGAGTAGTGCCTGCTCCCCGCTGGGAAAAAACCCCTTGGATTCAATCCTAATCTCTCTCTCTCTCTCTCTCTTTTTTTTTTGGTGAGGAAAATTGTCCCTAAGCTGACATCTGTTGCCAATCTTCCTCTTTTTGCTTGAGGAAGATTGTCACTGAGCTAACATCTGTGCCAATCTTCCTATATTTTGTAGATGGGATACCACCATAGCATACCATTGTATAGGTCTGTGCCCAGGATCTGAACCTGTGAACTCCAGGCTGCTGAAGCAGAGCACACAAACTTAACCACTACACCGCTGGGCCACTCTTCAATCCCAATCCTCTTACTCAAGTCTCATTCTCCCAAATATATTGATGCTTTCCCTCCTAAGTTTTTATTGCCACACCTCCAAACCTTAGTCCTTTTCCTTTTTAAGAGACTTTAATTGTCCATTAAAATAGGAGCTGGAATTAGTGAGAGTATAGTATAATGATTACAAGTGTGAATTCTGATGCCTGATTCTCCAAGTTCAAATATAAAAGCTGTGTGATATTGAGCAAGTCACTTAACCTCTGTGTTTCTCAAGGTAACCATTATTACCATTATCAAGGTAACAATAATAAGGAAACCATTATCAAGGTAACAATAATAAGGAAAAGTCTAATAATAACCATTGAGGACCTACCTTACTGAGTTGTTTCGAGGTAAAACTATGTTAATATACTTAGAAACTGATCACAGCAAATGCTGCATATATGTGAGCTATGTTTATCTTATCATTGCCGAAAACCCAGTTCTCCTTTCCTAGAGGGCTGTGGCTTCTCAGTCTTCAAAGGTTCCCGGAGAGTGAGGGAACCTATTGTCATCCTATTTGGGGCTGAGTGTAGGGGGACATGTGAGGAGTGGGCAGGGCAGGGACTAGAGTGCCTCACTCTCCTTGAGACCAAAATGTAAGGGTTCACAAAAAATCCAGTAATCAAAATAAATAATATTTGAATGCAATATTTTAAAAAATAAAAATACAAAAATCTATGATGGACAAAATATCCAATTTTTAAATGAAGAAGTGCTGTGTCAAGCCACATCTGAGCCTAAGGCAAAAGGAAAAGTCAATAATAAGAGAGGAGGAGGGGTCTTGCCTCTCCAGCAATGCAGCATGAAAGGGAAGAAAAACAAAACAGCTCAGTGTCCAGAGGACAGGGTGTTGAATATCCGTGAGTCGACTCTGCCTGGAATGAAGATTAGGAAGCACTGAGTAGAGAGAGATGAAGCTAAGAGGAGAACAGCTGTTTGATCAGGCTTGTTGAAGATTATAAGCTTTATCCCCCAAACAAAAGGAATCCTTGAAGGGTTTTAAGCTGGAAAATGGCATGATCCGATCCTCGTGGCATATAAATCGGAGAAGTTTAAATCTGTAGATTCGAAACCAAACTGGGTAAAACAATATTTCGTTCTTTGGAATCCAAAAATAGTAAGCAGCTTTAAATAAAGGTAGTAAATCTATATTTATTTTCTAATAAAGGGATTTTGAGATCAGGCATGAGTAAATGTAATTCTGTTCAACATTAACTGGAAAAAAATGAAAGTTGATTCAAACAAGCTTGATTTTTTAAATTCCTCTACTTTGATAACTGCCATTTTTATGAGTACCCTTGTTTTTGAATACTTGTGAATAAAATTGAAAAAGACTATTCAAAGTATTTCTGGATGAAACTAAGTCCATCTACATTTCAGGATGACATTTTTGGCAAGAAAGGATCCATGATATGTGGTTGCTTTTTTGTTGTAGTTTGAAATTACCTCATGGTAATTCTTTAAATTTTTCATTTAAAATGAAAGGTTAATAGTTACCCTGCACAGTTCTTGCAAAGTGAAATGAGATTGGAAAGTTAAAATATAATTAATTTACTTTCCTATTATCCCTTCTGCTGGAGGAATATTCATGCATTCTGAACAGATAAGTTTTAAAAGAGGCACTAAATTGCAAGTGTTCACACTTGATTCAGTTTAAAAGTTAAAAGCTTTCAGACCAAATAAATTAGACAAGCATGCGAGATGCAGCTCCTTCTCAATATTAATGAGTCTGTGTTCCACCTTTCACATTGTTTTGTTTGCAGTTTCAGTATTAGACTCAAAGATCTTCTTGAAAGTTGCTATAGATTATATTGCTATTTAATTTGCAAATAAATCATGACAATTTGTAGCTGTCCAAATTTCAACGATGGCCGTTCAAAATGAAGATACGTTTTGAAGACTTGACTCAGAGATTGATTACAACTTGCTTGCCATCTCTTCATCTTGCTGTTAGTGATGGATCACTTGAGGTTTTTGGTTATAAGCAACAGAAATGTTATGCGAGAATATGTAGGATCTGTACTAAGGATCTAAGTAAAGACAAAAATAAATAGTGATGTTCTTTAGGAGAACCCAGCCAATTAAGTGATCACAGTGGTACCTGAAGACAGCCTTGGTAGGATTCATGAGATAGAAAGATGAGCTGTATTTAGTCTGCCTTTGCTTTATAATTTATTTACAGATATATAGGTGACATTTATAGATGAAATGATGGTAGGACTTCTACTTGAAGATTTCATTCATAAATTCCTGATAATTTTCCCCCTTCTTTTCATATTACCAAATTTTTCTAGAGCATAAAAATAGATATGTTCCATTCAAAACACTGAAGAATTAAAGAAAAGTGATTGGTTTATTTACTAATTCATTATTCATTCAACAAATAGTAATTGATGGCTTACTGTGTACCAGGTACTCTGCTTGAGAATATTACATGAATCAGACAGATGTGGATAAATGGGAGAATGCAGATGACAAGCAATGAAAAGATTTTAAGAAAAAGAGACATTCAGAAGGTTATGTGTACTATAGAAAACAAACAAATAAACAGAAAACTAGGAAGAACAAAACAGGGTATAATGACTCAGAAAGTGATGAAGGTAGAGAGGTGGCACTAATTTTGGAAGATCCAAGGAGGCGTTTTTGAGGGATTGCCATTTGAGTTGAGTTGAGAATGATATGAAGGAATTAGTCACGCAAAGATCTGGGGAAAGAACTCCCAGGCAAGGAAACCCCAAAATAAAGGCTGTGAAACGTGAGTAAGCCTGGAGTGTCTGAGGAAGGAGATCATCGAGGCTGGAGTACAACATAGTGAAAAAGGAAAGAGCGGCAGGAGATGAAGATCGAAAAGGAGATGCTGATCATGTGTGCGCTGCTCTCCAGAGGAACTACGAGAACAGCCAGCATCCTTGGACTCTTGCTCGCTCTCTCCCCTGGGCCTCTGACTGACTGAGAACGCTCACGCCTTGTGCCAAAATCCGGTCTCGAATTGAGACTGACCAGTGGCTCACAGAGGAATTGAGGACAATTTAGGGACTCCTCCCAAGGATAAAAATCCTTTCGACTCACAAATTACTCTCTATGTTTCGCCATTAAATTCAAAACCATGAGAGCTTTAATTTGAAGTCTGGTGATTATTTCATCTAATCTTATTTGGAAAAGTAGTAAAGTATTTTGTAATAACTTGAATATCTTAATATTTTATATGGATCTGTCTTCTCAAATATCCTTGAATTTCTATGACTGTAATTACAAATTGTAGCTAGTATCAGTGGAAAATTAATTTTGGAGACAATTTTTCAAGTTCTAACAAAATTTGTATACCTTTGATAATTCACCAGGAGGCCACAGCTATTGTCTTCAAACGTTCGCATCTTGTAGCATTGTCTGCATGTATATATCTATTTAATATATTTGCTGTGAATAAGGATCATGACATATTTTCTTTATCCTTCCTAAACATCACCTCACACACAAAAATCGGCAGTTAAAATAGTGACAAGTCAAAACTTGTTGCATGTTTTTATCACTTAGGATGAGTTTTGGCCGTGAGTAACAGAGACCCAAAATAATACTGGATTAAACAAAATAGAAGTTTTCCTCTCTCGTGTAAAGGTGAAGAGGTAGTCAATTAAAGGCTGTTGTCGTGTTTCTGCTTCTTGAATCCTCAGAGACCTAAGTCAAGGCCTTCATCATTGTTAGGGGGAAGCACTGCTCTTCAAGGTACAAAACTGTTGCTAGAGCTCCAACCATTGCATCTACATTCCACATAGCAGAAAAACGAAAGGACAGAGAAGAAAAAGGACAAAGGATGAATATCAACTATCATTTAGTAAAAATTCCCAGAAGATGATGTAAGGTACTTTTCCTGACATCCCATTTATCCATAACTTGCTCACATGGTCACAGCTAGCTACAAAGGAAGCATAAAAATGTATTTTTTATTATGAGGTGCTATATGCACAGCTAAAAAATTAGAGATTCCTCTAATATGAAAGAAGGGGAATGAATATTGATGGGGAAGCAACTAGCACTCTGCAACAAAAGTAATACATAGAAAGTTTTCAATTCCCTTAGAAATGTCCTGATCTGAACTGTAGTCAGAAACCTCTGGATAAAGCTGTAAAAACTAACTTTATTAGCTTTATATCTCTTAAATAGTTACAGATTATTTTTCAGTAAGTAGTAAAGACCAGTCAATGGAAAACTCAGGATTTTTTTCCTAGAAGACTAAAAGAAAGAGAGAAAAAGACTAAAATAATTAATGAGAAGACATGAAAAGAGTTTTTGCAGTTATAAATTTCTTCCTTTTCAGGAAGAGCTCTAACTTGATTAGCAGTCTGACAAGTCAGGATTCTGCTGGATTTGATTTGAAGCCCTGTTGTCTCCCCTAAAGAGCTGTGATCTGGCACAAATCACTTAAATTGGAAATAGCAGTGATCGCAATTACAGCAGCAGTAAAATTATTACTAGAACTAATAACGATATTAATGTTAAATAAAAATATTTATCTCACTGGCTGCTTTGAAAAATAATTTAATGAATGTATGTTGGGGTATTGGGTTTGCAATTTGAATTAAAAAATTAACACATGGGTAAATGTTCCAAAGAGCCAAGGCGCATCAACCTCAGGAGTCTTTTGCCCACAGCCTCTCGTGATGCGCACCGTCCACGGATGGGTCCGCAGACTGTGTCGCATGTTCACTGCAGATCTGCTAGCAGTGTCTCTTTTACTCCTCCATCTCTATCTTACTCCATGGTGCCCAACTCTCTACTTCCCTCATTACAAACAATTATTTTTGAACAATTATTATATTTGGAACATTTGAACAAAGATTTCTTGAGCTGTGAGCAAGGCATTCCATGTGCTCTGTGGCTGATACAGGAAGGAATGAGACAAAATTGTCTACTCTCAGGGTGCATATAGTCTAAGACGGGAAAACAAATATGTAATAATCACTACAAGGCTCAATGTGGCAGTTATATTCAAGAGAGATGATGGTAACAGTGACATAAAATTTCTAACATTCAGGTCAATTTCAGTGAATAAATAAAGACTTTGTTATTCAGACAAATTGCCAATATGTTGAATAATTTTATAACTAGTGTTTTTGCGTGTGTTTTTGCTGATCTCCAAGTATCTCTATTTCTGTTTTTCTCTTCTGACTGCCCCTATCTCCTAAAGGGAAAATATGTGAGGGGGAGCAAAGAAGGGGAATAGACTGATTTATAGAATAATCAGAATGTGAATCAGTGAATTGCCTATAAAAGGCAAAAATATCATTTAGAAAGCTGTGGCCATGTAGGCTTTTTTCTTCTGAGCTGTAACATCACTATAGATTACATTACGTCCGTTTTATAATGCATAATGCAGTACAGTGGCTTTAAATTACTGCTGTATTAATTATCCATGGATGGTGGTATTTTGCATATAAATAAAAGTGGTTTTTACTATTAATGCATAACATAAAATCTTAGTTTCTCATGTCCGTGCAAAAAGGAAACACTAAAATAAGACTGAGTTAAAATTAATATGTCGGTGGAGTTTGGAAAACGTGGGGATTTGGAGCTTAATAAATTGTTACACAAGTGGACTCAAATTGGAACTTTTAGGAGGAGAGAAGTATAAATAACATATTATCATTAGGAATAGAGCAGGGGCAGGCAAATTACTATCTGAGGGCCAAATAGGGCCTGCTGCCTGTTTTTGTAAGTAAAGTTTTACTTGAACACAGTGACATCACTTTATTTACATATTTCCCGTGGCTGCTTTTGAATTACAGTGTCGGAGTTGAGTTGTTGCAAGAGAGATTGTGTTGCATGCAAAGCCAAGAATATTTACTCTCTGACCCTTTACAGAGGGACATTGCTGATCCCTAGAATTGAGTCACAAGCTTGCTCCAACCCAAGGGTCCTAATTCTTTCTGTTCTCTGTGTCTCTAACATCCTTCTCCCAGATCTTAGCTTACTGGCTCTTATCGTCATTCAGGTCCCAGTTAAAAGTCATCTCCTCAGGGGTCCTCAAGACTCCTCGAGGAGCCTTTCCTGTCTCAAAAAACCCAATCTCAGTTAGCTTCTGCCCCTACTGCCTCCCTGCCCTTCCACTTCTTTACCATATCTCCCTGTTGTGTTTTACTTAGAGCGCTTTTCAATCTGAACATTGTTTATTTGTTTACTTTTTTCCCCCACTAGGATATTGATTCTACAAGAGCAGCAATATTGTCTGTCTCTTTCTTCCACTTATCACTGGGGTCTGAAGACCCTTATTCACAGTCCTCGTTGGTTTTTGACTAAATGAACTAGAATGTGAGCCCGGTCACTGTGGCAGCCATCTTGGATGTATTTCCAAGGGCAATACCACAGTCAGTATTGCCTTGGGGTTACAGGGAATGTATGTGTGTATGCTGGTGCTGGTGGTACTAGACTGAATGGTCCTTTAGGAAGTGAATTTATCAATTACTTTCCTGAGATATTTGCATTGAAGGTTTCTGGGTATCAAGAGATTTGTAGAGAATCCCATCAAAATCATCCGTGAATCTTTCCTCTGTCACTTCAGGAGTTACCTTATCTTGGGGGTTTCTCACACACCTTTGCAGAGGTATGTTTGTGAGGGCGTATGAGCTTGTGGCATGAGGTGAATGTCAGATGTGGCTTTGTCCTATCATCCCACAGTGACAATTTGGAAAGCGTGGCTTTGTGCAGCTCAGTTCATCATGCTGATTAACTGACCTGAAATTGTCTCCATTTGCTTAATTTTATTGCTTTCCAAGGTATTTTTTCCAGACAATAGACACTATTAAATATTTAATTCAGCAGTAAGATTTCTGTTTATGGAATATTTATTAGATGCTTTTACTGAAGGTTTTTATCTTCAATTTTGTGACTGATAAATCTTATGATGGAGTTTCAAATCGGCTGTATTTCATGTCATCATTCTTTTGTGAGAGGAAGCAAAACATGATAGAATGTTCATAAAGTCAACTGTGTAATTAGATGCGACCTAAGACACTCTACTATATTCTCCTTCTAACCTTTCAAAGTAATAACTTGACTTTCCTAGCTGTCCTTGAACAAAGTTACTTTGTTTTTCTTATTAGAATCCTAAGGGAAAATAAAATGGTTCATATGTCTTATTAATTGAAGATACTTGTAATTTCTTGATGGATCATTCTGTTTATGTGTGCATTCAACAAATATTTATTGAGCCTTTTCTATGTGTTTCTATGCTGGCACCGGGACAAAGTCATGGGCCCAATAACTCATGAGGAACATTGTTCAATCTATTATGATGCTTCCCTTTAAAACTCAGTTTCCAATACAAGACAAGCAAATTAAAAAGCAGATTTGAAGACTGCATATAGAAAATTACAAGAAATATAATGTAACACTTTCGATCTGAAAATTCCCACCTGAAACCTACTGATAGCCTATTCCTCTCTTGAATTATCTGAACAAAAATGCCTAAGTATGTGTGAGTAGAGTGTGCAAAGACACAGTATTACAAGCTGATTTTTAATGAATACTTATTATACACCACGTGCTTTATGAACATTATTTCTATATCGTGCAATGTTCTTCCCATTTGCCAGATGAGCAAACAAAGTCGTGAATATGTAGCTACTGGTTGACTAGGTCTGGTTTTAAGCCAGTCTTACTCCAGGGCTCTAAGACTTTCTGCCAGCCCCCACTGCCTCTGGTATCTTCTACAATGGTAGAATGCAGCTTGGTTTTCAATATTGTAAGAAATATACAAGAATCAAAACACGTTTTGATTTCTCCTCACACTGGTTGTTTCCTCGTATGGAGGTGCAGGTGGCTAGAAATGAAGAGAAAAATCCAAATCAGTGGCTTTCAAAGCCAAGAATATCAATGTTCCACTGACTACATCAGAACCGCTGGGTTGTCTTGGGGTGGGAAGCAAAAACAATTGCAACCAAGTGCATTCACACTGACAAACACGCAAACGTACCTGCATGCACATCACATCCTGGACCCAGCCGGGATATTTTATTTCAATGGTTCTAGAGTGGGACATAGGAATTGTATTTTCAGTAAGCTCCACAGGTGCTTCTGACGTATTTTTAGATTTATACATTTAGCTTATCTTAGCCAATTATACAAAGATTAATTTTTGCCCTTCCATTTTCTTTTTATGGATTTAGCTTTTCCTTCCACCAGTGAGTTTCTTTCTTCAACATCCCGGGGAATGAGACTACTCAACACCTTTCTTCTCTGTGTGGTCAGATTACTTCCTTTTAAATTTATTTTCCAATCCTGCTTCACGTGGATTGGAGATACCGCCTGTGATGTTTGGCTTAATTACAGCAGGAATTTCACCATTTTGAAGTTTCACCAGTGAGTTAGTTCTAAAAATCAACACTTACACATTCCCCCGGGAATTCCTCTGATTGTCTTCGGAAGTGGTCCAGGATTGAGAGGTCCAGCTACTTTTGCAAAAGCATTGGTGTATTTCTATGAGTTTAATTTTGAAAAATTGAATTAATTTGCAATTAATGACATGGTATAACCAGAGGTGGCTACTATTCTGACTTCTATTGCCATACTTTAGCTTGTTTTTGAACTTCATCTAAACGGAATCGTCACTATATATGTGGTAGTACCTGGTCTCATTTACTCATTATTACGTCTATGAGGGTCATTCCTCTTGTTGCCTAGATCACGATTTTGTTTTATTTCTATATGGTGTTGTATTGTAAGAATGTATTACAATTTGTCCATTCTACTGTTTATGGTTATTTGCGTTGTTTCTAGTTTTCTGCTATTATGAATACAGCTGTCAGAAGCATCCTTGTATATATCTTTTGGTGAACACAGCACTAATTTCCCTTGGGTATGTACCTGGAAGTGGAGTAGGCGTATGTTTTGCTGCAATGGATATTGCTAAGCAGTTTTCCAAAATGGTATGGAGCATATGCCACAAAAATAGTATGGAATGCACTCCCACCAGCAGTATTTAAGAGTTCTAGTTGTTCCACGTTATTGTCAGCACTTGGGATTATCAGTCTTTTTACACCTTGGTGATTCTGGTGATATGTAATTGTTTCTCATTGTGGTTTTAATTTTCATTTCCCTGACGTGGGCTCATCTTTGTAATGGCTGTGTGATACTCTGAGAAAGAGTGATCCATGTTTTATTTAACCAATCATCTATTGATGGGCCATCAGGTTGTTTTCAATATTTTCCTCTTATGAACTCTATTTTCATGTACTGTATACATGCACATGTCGTGTGATAAAGGCCAGATCTTTGAAACACTGGTTCAAAAGTTGTATTTATATTAAAACTTTGGCAGCTATAGTTATCCAAAGAAATTGTACCCATTTATACATCGATCGTCAATGTATGAAAATATCCTTCCCCACATGCTAGACAGCACAATATATCATTAAAGTTTAAAAATGTATGTCAATCTAATCAATGCAAAGTGATAGCTCATAGAAGTTTTGCTTTGCCTCTTTTTACTGAGTGAAGTAGAGCTACTTTTCATGCTCAGAAGCCATTTGAACCTTTCTGCCTGTGAGTGCTGGATCATATCTTTTTCCTGATTTTTCTATCAGATTGTTGGTATTTTTGTTATTGATTATAGAAGTTCTTTATATATTTAAAATATATACATTTGTTATATAAGTGGCAGACATCCTTTCTCTTATTAAAAGCATTTTAAATAGAAGAAAACACAAAAAAAAATTAAATTAAAAAGAGCCCTCTACCCCAACTTGATAAATCATATAATAGTACTTTACGTGCTCCATAGATAACAATAGCGGTAACTCATACTTGCCACACAATTCATAGTTTATAAAGTACTTGCTTTTACGCCTTTTCATTTAATCCTCATATGAACCCTATTAATTCATGTCTGTATTCTCCTGTTTAAGAGATTAGGAAACTGAGCCATTTAGTGACTTGACCAGGACTGCAGGCCAGCATGAGGGAAAGCCTACGCAATATACCGTATTTCTAATGGATTATAATTTCCCATGGACTTCTTGTAATTCTAGGCTTTGACCACCTGATCAGCCTTCAGATCCTCATCGTTTTTATGGCTGACTCCATTAGTCTCTGTCCACACAAACTCTTTCATTCCGTGGGAAAGGAGAAATGGACTGAGATAAAGAAGAAAACATGAATTGGTCAGATCTTTCATGATTTCTGATTGGTGAGTAATTAGAAGGCTATGCATATTGAGAAATTGGGATGAACTAAATGTGCAAAAACAGGGAATTAAGTGAGCAGAGTGGCATATGTGTGTGTGAAGGAGTTCCACTCACACATTTAAAATGTGGGAGAAATATACTAATTAAAGTTGGAAAGTATTGACGATATATTGTTCCAAGGCAATTAAGTAACAGAAAATACCACATATGATGTGATTGAATTATATGTGCTAATATAGAATAGCCAAGTGTCTCATATTACCAAGTTTACCAAGTGCTTCCTATTTGTTGGGCATTATCCTAAAATTTATTCACTGTAACTGACATAATCTGCACAATAGTGCTATAAGGTAGGTATTACCCGTATAGAGGAATGTAACTTGCCCAAGGTCACAGTTTGTGAGCTCTGACCCTGGGATGCAGAGACAAATTACTAACGGAGGAAGGAGGGGGGGATGGGAGGAAGGAAACAACAGTGGTTATCTCTTAATAGTAAAGTTAAAGGTGAATTATGTTTTCTTCCTTTTGTTCTATATATTTTCTTCTTTTTATTATTATTATTTTTACAATACACACGCATTGCTTAGAATAAAGTAAAAATTACAACATGCCTGGGAAAAGACTTGATGGGGAAAAATGCTTTCCTGTGTTTTTATTAGCCCAGTCCCCAAAAGTTACTGATGTGCTAAGGGTACGGATATCCAATTGGCATTGGCAAAACCCTGGTAAATTTTGAATGCACGCAATGTACAAAGGCTGAAAGTTTCATGGCTCAATGGTCCCACAATATTATTATCTTGGGCAGAAGATTCCCACTCACGCCACACACAGGTACTGATGTTAAAGTGGAGAAGGTGTTCTCTTCTGATGCCAACAGTTTATTTGCTTTAATGATCCATACTTTATCTTAGTCTCCTCATTTCATTGCAGAAATGATCCTTAAAGTGTCCAGGAATGAGGACAACTCTGTCTAATGCTGGATTCAGAAACTGCTGCTTATTATAGGGAGGAGTGGAGCGTGGTTATCCTGGGGACAGGGGAAGAGGAAGGGAATACTTGGTGTGATGTTAAAAATGGAGAAACTGGACATTTTCCCAGTTCCTTCCATCGAGTAATTACCAGTTGGGCTCCTTTATTGTGTTTTTATCAGTTTCCAAAGTTTCAGAAATGTCTATCATCAAAGGTGAAATTATCAGAAATTATCATGTATTTCAAAGGTAAATGGGGATGTTTTCTGGGTTTCTCAGTTGGCATTTGAATGCCAGTAGTCCTGACTTCATGCCACATGTTAGCTTTCCCAACTGACCAAACATTTAGGATATTTTAAATTTTCAAGGAAGAATTTTAAGAAAAAAATTTGAGGATGCATCCTATTGGTCTTGATTGAGCGTAAACTCGTTGAATTTTATTCAATGTGGTTTTTAGTAAATAAGAAATCATCAAGCTCAAACAGTCCCATTCACCCAAGACAGACAAGTCTATGTTTTATTAAAGGAAAACTGAGCTTGCATCGAGAGCTTATTAGCAATGAGACAAATATCCCAAAGTTTCTTAGGAAGTGTACGTGAAGAAATAGGATATCTAGAGGCAATTACAGAGTTGGGCTTCAAAATTACTTTTATGAAAAAGAACAACATTTGTCATTTTCGTTTAAAATCTTGATTTATCACATTCTGAGCAGAACTTGAAATGTTGTGTTTTTATTTTACCTAACAGAATGCCTTGCCTGCAGGCAAACAGAATGTTAGATTAAAACTTTTAATACTCTGGGGCAAAATCTGCTGCTTTTAATAAGAGACAAAGGCTCATTTGGATCTTTTCTTCATTACACAAACAGCCTGAGCTTCGTTTATCATGTTCATGGCTTTCATTCTGGGTGCACGGCATTGTGAAAGGAGACGGTTGCCGGGGCACACACAGCCCACAATGAGCCATAAATTTGAGAATCTGTCAATAGAGGCACTCGCTCTCCCAGGTAATTGTCTAACTCCATCTTCTTTCATCTGTAGCCAAGAAGATTTCAGATGGATATTGTTGACAAATGCATCACTTTGTGCAAATGACTGGAAAGAAAAATGAAGTAGAACTCCATGCAAATAGGTAGCATCAGTGAGGTCATCTGTCTTAAAAAAAAAGACAAAAACATAGTTCACCTTGATTGAGTCCTTTTCTATGCCAGGCACTCTGCTAAGCACATCATAGGTATAGATACGTTTCATCCTCATAATAGCCTTTTGATTTAGAAATGAGTACTATTCTATTTGACCTCTATGGAAACGGTGGGTTGAGGGAAGTCAAAGGCCTGACAAAGATAGCAGAGGCGGGCTTTTATCTGAGAAATCTAACTCCAGAACCCAAGCTATCCACCAGTATTCTATGCTGCTTTTTAATTACGGCATCTACTAAAACGTGACCCTTTCCTTTCTGGTATGAAGATGGGATGGAGCAGACAGGAGGCTAGCTTTTGATATGAGAATGTCACTACCATCTGCCCAGGCAGGATGCAGGTTGGTCCAGGTGTGAGGGGAGTTGGCAATCAACATGCTACAGAGATGTGAAAATCCTTCTATTTGTAAAAGAAAAATATTGTTGATGTATGTTTTATTGGTATCCGTGTTTCATCTGTAAGATCGCCATCTTCCCTGTGCATGATCTCATTTGTTGGGACAAGATAGCATTATGGTAAAGACTGGGAGCTTCAGCAGACTGAGCAGGGGAAAATCTTGCCTCTGTTCTGTCATCAAGGTAGTTAGCTATGTAAATCTGCGCCAACAATGGAACCTCTATTAGCCTCAATTTCTATGTCTCCAAAATGGGCATAATTGCCACCACTTGTAGGGTTGTTGTGAGGATTTCAATAAGTAATATTTGCAAAGAATTTTGCAAAGGGCTCTAAGGTCTTGACAAGTAGTAGTGCAATCTTCATCATTCGACTCATTCTGTTATCACCATGTCAATATGGGGCAGTGCATGGATGCTGTGTGTTTGTGGCACAATATGACTCTTTCTCCATGAGAGTGATTTGAGTCTAAGGAATGGGGATAATTGTGATCACTAAGTTACATATATTCATGCAGAGTGAAGTAGAGCGTTGAATCATTTAAAAAAAATAACTTAGCCCCTGAGTAATTTGAGTTAACAATTTCAATATTTAGACTTTGAAGTAAAACAGGTTTGTTTCATTCGATAAATGTTATTGAGTACCTACCATGAGCTAGGCACTGTGCCAACTGTGATTGAGGCAAAGGTAGCCTCTGTTTCACTGTTTATATTCAAAGAGCAGAAGCAGCCACACCAATGCGTCTATCTGTTCATCCATCCATCCATCCACTCTTCCATCCATCCATCAGCTAATAAATAACATAGACATGGCAATGAAAATATTTGGCACCTGGGAAGACTCCAAAATGAAGATGATATCTGATAAGGTTTAAACTGAAACAGGATTTACAGAGAGGTTTTAACAGGGGCAAGAGTAATCTTCACTGATACATTGTTATTTATTTAGCGTATGGTAGTTAGCTACCTATTTTGTACCACGCCTGGTGCGAGGTGCTCAGGCTATGATGACGAGCAAACCGAGAGCTGATACCTGGTCTCCTGACCCTCCTCGTTGATCTGGGAAGTACATCAGATCTGTATTTTAGATGATTTTAGGGTGACAGTGTAAATAGCATAGTGGAGCAGAATAACTATGGGGTGCCAGGAGGAAGGAGATAATTATAGTAATCCAAGGGCAGTTTTTATGAGGAACTGAAGTAAAGTAGGGAGATATATGGATCCAAATTATACACAAAAATGCATCCGATTATGGCTTCATATTTTCCTCTTACTCTGTATGCGACCCACATGGTATTCAGTTAATGAGAACAGGTGAAATATAGGAGGATGTTTTCTCGTCTACCTGAGTATTCAAATTTGTGGTTATTTCCAAATGGTGTTGCTTGGAAGGATAGAAATGGAAACAGAACCATCTCCCGATAATGTAGAATGGATGGATCTTTAAAAATGAAACGGTGAATAATTGTCATGAAAATGACAGCCTGGGATGCACACAAAGGAACAAATTCTAATTTCAGATTGTGCAGTCAGGCAACAGAGCTAAGCAGAAATGAAAGGCTTTGTAAAACTCTCGTGTCATAGTCTAATTTTGCACGTAAAACATCCGCCCACTCTAAGAAGAGAGAAAAAGTGCTTAACCTTAGGCAATCTGTCTCTGAAAACTTTTCGGTGAGGTTCTGATAAGATGAATGAGATTTGACTATTGGGCCATCGGAAATTAGCCTGCTTGTCTGTGGTGCTCAATATTTCAAAGCTGTGCATTGAATTTAACAAACATTAACTGAAAATCTAGCACAGTGTAGGTGCCATGGATGATTCAAAGTTGAATAAGGCTTAGTTTATTTTCCAAAAGGTGTCAGAATCTACTGTGATGCAAATCATGAAGGTGGAATACCATAGTATTCAGAGAGTATGGACTTTGAAGTAAGACTTCCCCGGGTTCAATCCCAGCCCTTTCACTTACAGACCTCTCCCATAATTCTCGATTTTACCATCTCTTGAATGAGAATATTGTTAGTATTGTATTGGTTTTATATGCTGTCTAACAAATAACCACAAACTCAGTGGCTTCAAACCACACCTGTTTATTGTCTCATGGTGTCAGAGGATTAGTACTCTGAGCATGGCTTGGCTGGGTCCTCCGCTCAAGCTCCCAAAAGGCTGAAATCCAGGTGCCAGCTGAGCTCTGCTCCTTTCTGGAGCTCAAGGTCCTCTTCCAAGGTCAAGTGGTTTTGGTGGAATTAGTTCCCTACAGTTGTAGGACTGAGGTCCTGCTTTATGGATGGCTGTCAGCCAAGGCCTGTGCTCAGCTCCCAGAGGCCCTACAGTTCCTGGCCATGTGGCTGTCTCCTAGCCTCTCTCAACATGGCAGCTTATAGTTTTAAACCCAGTAAGAGAAGCTCTCTGAACTCTAGACCCTCCTTTAAAGGAATCACCAGATAATCTCCGCTTTGATTAATTTAATGTCAACTGATTAGGAATTTTAATTACATCTGCAAAATCCCTTCTCCTTTGCCATATTCTATTGGTTTGAAGCAAATTATAGGGGGACCAGGAATCACAGAATACATCTTAGACTCTGCCTACCACAAGTACTTACTTCACTGTCATTTTCTTTAGAACTAAATAAGACAATTTAGGATTTGAACGGGCAGCATATCTCCAAAACATCAGTGGCTTAAAAATACATTCTTGTGGTCACCTGCAGAGGCAGATGGAGCCCAACTAAGTTTGGTTCAGATTTCAAGACTGATGATGCCACATACACACTGAGAGGGTGTGGAAAGGTTATGTTTATGTAATTGAGGTCTCTGGGATGGGAGGGAAGCCCTCTCAAGTAAGTCTGAAATGGCTTGAGAGAGTGTAGAAAAAAGACTGGCCTTGGTTTTTATTATGGTTGGGAGGTGGGGCTGGGGTGATGTTTCCCACACAGGACCTTTCATGGTTTGAAATGTGGGAGCACTCAGGCTTTTTTATTAACTTGTCTAGATGTAGGCACCAGGGGAAAAATAGGGCTACAGCTTCAAAGCTGCAAGCAGTCAAACATCAAAAAATGGAATCAGGCTCCTCATTATGCTCATGTACAAGCAACGCTAAGGTTGCCAGTTGAGAGCTGGGGTGGCAGGTCCATACAGTTAGATGTGATGCAGCTTCCTTCTGTCTGCTGTTCCATCCTCAGCATTGCCCTTCCTTCTTCAGGGTTGCATATGACTCATGATGATCCTGGATCATTAGCCTTTTTATCCACGGCCCAGGCAGCTGGAAAGAGAAAGGAGAAAAAGTCTAAAAAGCGGCTTTCCCCAGCTATTTGTCCCTCACTTTAAAAACTTCCCAAAAGTTCCTCCGGATAACTTTTGCTTGCGTCCCACTGCATAGCCACGAACATCACAGTGAGCTTGGGGCCCCCAGGGAGAATGGGAAATGCAGTCTTTCATCTAAGCCCAGTGCTAACCTAGTGAGGAAGGAGTTTGGCAAGGAAAGGAAGTCTCTTCTTTAGGTATCGATTGCCTAACCTGATGACTGACTTTTTCTAGAAATGTCATATATTTATTAAAAACTACTCACATTGAGTTTTTTCAAATAAACTTTTTAACTTTAGAAGAATTTTGGATTTGCAGAAAAGTTATAAACAGTAGAGAGAGTTTCCATGTCCCCCGACCCAGTTTCAGTTCCCCCATTGGTATCATCTCGCAGGATTAGGGTGCCTTTGTTTAAACTAAAGAACCAACATTGGTGCTTTACTACTCACCAAACTCCAGACTGTGCTGGAATGTCATCAGCTTTTCCATTAATGCCTTTTTTCTGTTCCATGATGCCATCCAGGATCCCTTATGGCATTTCGTCATCATGTGTCCTTAGTCGCCTCTAGTCTGTGACAGCTTCTCAGATTTTCTGTTTTTTTAATGACTTGGACAGTTTTGAGGAATACTGATCAGTTATCTCATGGACTGTCTCTCAATTTAGATTTTTCTGATGTTTTCCCATGATTAGAGTTTCAGGGAAGAATACCACAGAAGGGAAAAGCCCTTCTTGTCACATCATTTGGTAGAGCACAGGATATCCATGTGATCTCACTGAGAAGTTCACTTTAATCACTTACTTGGCAAGGTGGTGTTTTTAAAGTGACTTTGTTTGCCCCTATCCACGCACTGTCATTTGGAAGTGGGGCAGCCTATATTCAAGTGTGTGTGTATCCTGGGAGGGGATTAAGCTCCAGCTCCCACAGAGTGCTTACCTACCTATATTATTCGGAATTCTTCAGTAAAATTGATTTGTCTCTTCTCCCTCACTTAGGTATTCAATCATTTATTTATATCTGTATGGGATCTTGTGTATTTATTTTGTACATTGGGTTACAATCGATACTACACTATTTATTTTGTTTCTAAAATTATTCTAGCTTTGGCCATTGGGAGCTCTTTTAGCTGGCCCTGGTGACCTTTCAACATGCTCCATCCTCTTGTTTTTTGAGCCCTTCCATAATTTCTGGCACTATAAGATGCTTCTGGCTCATCTTGTGTTTTCCCTGGCCCAGCCCTAGAACCAGCCATTTCTCCAAGGATTCCTGCTTCCTTTTGTCAGAGAATGGTATTAAAAACCCTTGGTGCATGTTAAATTTTATAAATGTCAGCTGAATACTGACATGATAGAATATAAATAAGTTTCTATAAAACTATGGAAATAATTAATTATCAGTGGAGGGTTACAGTGTAATAGCATGAAATGAGCTTTGTGAGTGACATCATGAGTTTGTCTAAACATCATCTCATTTTATTCTTCCCCAATTCCCCAATTTATGCATGAGAAAGTGGAGACTTAGTTATCAAATCCCTTGCATATGCCACACAACTTGTGAGTGCCGCAGGTAGAACATGAAGCTATGCTTTCCAGATCTCTTTCTTTGTCATCACAACAGGTTGCCTTCCCAAGGGACATTTTTACAAGGCTTGATTCCAAGTATTGGATATTTTTTCTTTTATTCACTCATTAAGTCAACAAAGATTATTTATCTTCACCTATTGGCCAGACACTGCTCTAGGCACTGGGAATCAAACAGGCAATAGGGCAGAACAGTTCCTGGCAATCATGCAGTTTACAGGATCATAGAGAAGAAAGTCATAAATAATTTCAGAGAGTATTAAATACTGTACAGAGAATAATCTATGCTAGAGGGTGAATGATGAAGAGGACTACATTAGACACATGAGTGAGGAGGCCATATGTGCATTAGGACATGGATGATAAAAGAAACCAGGTATAAAATGATACAAGAGCAGAAAGGGCGGTCTTCAAGGCCAGAATGGGCTTGACGTGTTCTGTGAAACTGAATAAAGACCAGGGCAACTGTATCATGGAGACTGAGGGGTTATATGGAAAAATATAAAGTCAGAGAGTTAGGCAGAGGCCAGATAATAAAGGACCACATATGACATGTTAAGGAGGTTATATATATATATATTTTTTTAAAGATTTTATTTTTTCCTTTTTCTCCCCAAAGCCCCCCGGTACATAGTTGTGTATTCTTCGTTGTGGGTTCTTCTAGTTGTGGCATGTGGGACGCTGCCTCAGCGTGGTCTGATGAGCAGTGCCATGTCCCCGCCCAGGATTCAAACCAACGAAACACTGGGCCGCCTGCAGCGGAGCGCGTGAACTTAACCACTCGGCCACGGGGCCAGCCCCTAAGGAGGTTATATTTTATTTTATTTTTCTCAGAGCAGTAGAAACCATTGGAACAATTTTGGCAAGAGAGTAACAGGATCTGATTTGAATTTAAAAAATTTTATTCTTATGATTGTGCAGAGAATATGTGCCACATATTTCATTAAAATTTGAGACATCATTGATTGTCATATCCACTCTTGTTTTTGAGATGTTGAAATTAGAAAGAAGAAAAGGACCAGTGCAATTTGAAAGTGCCATCAACTGATTGGAAGATGCATTCCACTTTCAGAGGTGTTGAAATATGAAAAAAAATGTACATCTTAGGATACGTGAAATATAGAATTAGTTGAAAAGAATGCAAGCAGGGAGGCAGACAGGAGGTGATTGCAGTCACACAGGTGCGATATGTCAGAGGACTGGGCTGGCATCATTGAGATGGAGATAATGGGCCAGATTTTGAGTATAGTTGGAGGTAGAAAGGGCAGGGCTTACTGACAAAGGAGATACGGGAGTGAAGGAGAGAGAAGAATGACTTCTGGGTTTTTGGTTTGAACAATAGGAGGATGTGGTACCTTTACTGAGACAGAAAAGGACATATTGAAAGTGGTGTGATCATGACTTCATTTTTGGCCATGTATCTAGTAGACTTCAAGTGAGATTATTAAGCACATGGTTGAGTAAGGAAATCTGGACTCAGTAGAGATGGCTGAAAGCTTATGATATTGATTTGGGTGTCAATCAAGTAGTTAAAGTCATGGGACTGGATGAGTGAGAGACTAAAGAGAAAAGGCTATGGAAGACTCTAGAAATAAGCCCTAGACAGAGGAGGAACCAGTGTTGGAGGCTACAAAAGAGGAGCCAGTATGGTAAATGGCAACTAGTCAATTTGGCATCACAAGGACCAAGAGTGTGAAGAGTGAGGGCATGGGCAGCTAGGCGGCATGTAGTTGAGAAGTTGAGTTTGATGGAGAAAGAGTATTGACCCAGGGTTTTGCAAGATGGAGATCATCAATGGCAGTCTAGACTTTTGCCACATGTTGTATGTTGATTTACACTTTGGTTGAGAGAGTATAACCCTTTCAGGAATTAGTGACACTGACTACTAACTTTGAGTGTGCTTTTCTCTACCTAACTTTCCTCTCTTTTATAGCTCAAGCATTGCTATAGGATAAAGAATATTTGCAGCTTTATTTTTAAAAATGCTGTCAATGGCACATTTTTTTAATTAATGAATTCGGAACTTATTTGGTAAAAATGATAAAATTACAGTATTAAAACTCTGACTGGCATTACATCAAAATTATTTATTAATTTATATAGTCAATAATCTTTCTTTTTAGTTCTGAATGTGTTTACAGGCTTCAAATGTCTAGAAGAATGACTTCCTTTTGAAAATTAACTGAGTCTTCTGAGTTTGGCTAATTATGATAAATTTCTTTACTGGCCATTCTCTGAGTGTTTTAAGTTTGTCTAATTATGAGATATCCCTGATGATGAATTCAAATGCAGATATTGTCATCAGGAAAAGAGAACTTATCCAAGCTCTTTGTTACGGGGAGGTAAATGTTTTGGATACAGTGCTCACTTCTCTGGAACATAAACCATATCATGCGGGCATTTGGAGAGTAAAGAACCTACTGTGCTTGGTTTATTAAACCTCTCTAATGTATATCTTTCTGTAAACTCTTTTAGAATGGTTTTAGATTTGTAGAAAAATTGTGAAGATAGTACAGAGAGTTCCTGTATATCCAAATGTCCCTTATTATCGACATCTTACATTAGTATGGTACATTAGCCATAAGTAATGAACCAATATTATTGATATGTTATTATTAAATGAAGTACATAGTTTATTCATATTTCCTTAGTTTTTACCCAATGTCCTTTTTCTTTTCCAGAATGTCCCATCCAGGACACCACATTAAATTTAATTGTCATGTCTCTTGGCTATGGTAGTTTCTCAGATTTTTCGTGTTTTTGACGACATTGATGTTTTTGAGGTACATTGTGCTGGTATTTGGTAGAATATCCCTCAGTTTAGGGTTGTCTGAAGTTTTTCTCATGATTATATTTGGGTTTTGGATTGGGGGAGGAAGAGGTAAGGTGTCATTCTCATCACATCATATCAAAGGTACATGCCGTCACATGATATGACTGTTGATGTTGACCTTGACTTGGCTGAGGCAGTGTTTGTCCAGTTCTCCACTGTATCATTAGTTTTTCGCCCCTTTTCTTGCTGTACTCTTTGGAAGGAAGTCTCTATTCTCAGTCCATACTTAATTAAAAGGGAGTTATGCGCCACCTCACTGAGGGTAGAATTTCTTCATAAATTATTTGGAATTCTTCTGCACAAGAGATTTATCTTTTCTCTCCTGTTTGTTCGTTCATTCATTCATTCATTCATTCAATAATTTATATCACTATGGACTCACGAATATCTATTTTGTACTTTGGGTTCTAAAACAATACTATTTTATTTACTTTGTTGCTGAAATTGTTCCATCTTTGCCATTGGGAGCTCTTTCAGTTGGTTCCTGCATCCCTTTGACATACCTTCATCTGTGTGTGTGTGTGTGTGTGTGTAGAGCACTCTCTTACACTACACGAGCTCAGGTCCATGTTGTATATTCAATGTCCAGTTCCTAGATTTATTAATTTCCCCAGGGATCTCTGGTTCCTTTTTTTTTCGGGGGGGGGGGGGGAATGGTATTAGAAACCAAGATTTGGTTGCTAGATGTGTTCATTGCTATTGAGGTATCATTTCTTTTAGGTAATCTCAGCAGACAGCAAAGAAAGAAATCCATGTTTGTATTCCTAACCTGTGTTTATACACATATCTATAAGTATTTCTATATATTACATGTGTATATAGATTAAGCTAAGCATGAGTTCATCCTGATGTCTCCAGCTGTAATCCATTTCTACATTGTCCTTCTAGCCTCCTCCCATTGTTTATCTGTAAATTCCACTCCAACAATGAGAAACCTGGTTCCACCCATTTACTTAATTGTTCATTCCGGTTTACACATATGATGGTTTCAGAATTTCTAGGGGCCAGGCCAGTGGCCAAGTGGTTAAGTTTGTGTGCTGTTTCAGCGGCCTGGAGTTTGCTGGTTTGGATCCTGGGTTTGGACGTATACATTGCTCATCAAGCCATGCTGTGGTGGCATCCCACAGAGAAGAACTAGAATGACTTACCCTAGGATATACAACTATGTACTGGGACTTTGGGGAGAGAAAAAAAAAAAAAGAGGAAGATTGGCAACAGATGTTAGCTCAAGGGCAATCTTCCTCAAAAATCAAACAAACAAAAACTTTTAATATATATTTACTTATTTCAACTTGTGCATCAAATTTCAGTATAGAAAGAAATTTTTGTGCTACGGTTAGCCTGTAAACCAATGAACATAAATAATATACTGGTAGTGAGTCAGTAAGAAGCAAAGTTTTTTTGTTTTAACTTTTATGTTCACTAAGGTAATTTGCACATATAGTTTTAAAAAGTGGTGATGTATGCAAAAAGCTTAAAAGTAACATAAGCTAAAATTTGTGTTATAAGTAACAAAAAGCATCAGTTCTTGCCCCACCTACCCTGTCTTTGATACCTGCTCTCCAGAGAAAAGTCATATTCAACTTTGTTAAGCTATTTTTTTCTGTATTTACTTCCGTATCTCTAAATACTATACTTACACTGCTCTTTCTTGATATAAACAAACAGAAGCTTATATCCAATAAGCACCCATTTTCTGCTGGGACAAAAAAGAATACTAAGATATCTAATTGCCTTTCTTTTTTTAAAGATTGGCCCTGAGCTAACATCTGTTGCCAATCTTTTTTCTTTTTCCCTTCTTCTCCCCAAAGCCCCCCAGTACATAGTTGTATATTCTAGTTGTAGGCCTGTCTAGTTCTGCTATGTGGGACGCAGCCTCAGCATGGCTTGATGAGCAGTGCTGGGTCCACACCCAGGATCCAAACCAGCAAAACCCTGGGCCTCCCAAGTGGAGCATGTGAACTTCACCACTGGGCCACACCCCAGGGCTGGCACCTAATTGCCTCTTAAATAGCTGTCTGGCCCTTCTTTTTGTGATTTTGTGAGTCCCACCACACCCTTGCTTTCAGGGACACCATGCCTTCCATCACAGCCCCTTCACTTTCAGCCTGCTTCGATTTGATATGTCCTTGCCACTTGCTCTCCATCTTTCCACCTTCCAAATTTGACTAACACATTTATGCTACTCTTATCTTCTTCCTTCTCTCCTTGTTGTTGTGTTTATACTTTTTAAATGGATTTTATTGATATTTTAGTGGGATTGTTGGAGAGCAGAGCTAAATGCCTGCATTTAATGCACTTATGCTTAATTCGAAATAGAAGTGAACTTTAAAATATGCGTAACTTTGCTTATGAGCGAAGTATGAGGTTTTATAAAATGAGATTATTTGTGCTGATTATAAAAGAAATACATGTTAATTTAATTAATTAAAATATACAAGAAAATGCAAATCTCCCCATTGTACTGCGTTCCTCTCCTCCCCACCCAAGTTCCATTCCTTAGATTGCTATGTTTTTTCTGGATTAATTTTTGCATTGTTATATGCTTTTATTCACTTTTCTTATGATGCATATAAACTCATCTCAACTTCTTGAATTGCTGCATGTTGGTCCATTGATTAGATGTACCGTACTGTGTTAACAAATTCATTGTTGATGGCCATTTAGATAGTTGCCTATTTTTCTCAAATAAACAAGGCTATAGTAGACACTCTTGTAAGTAAAAAAGTTGAGATTTCTGTAAAAAAGGAAATAATGAAGACCAAGCATCTAACAGTTACTCACAGGACATGTAGATTTTTAAAATTTCCTTAGCTTGTATGGTACAGTGACATTTTATGCACAGAATGTTTTCCTAAAGACCTATTATGATCGCAACTCACATAACTCAAGATTATTTTTTCCAGTAGGAATGAAAGCAAAATGTATAGGAGTGTATTCTTGGATCACATAAATCTACAACCATTGTAACATATGTTTTCTTTAATGCTACCTTAAATTTCCACAGTAATGAGCACTAATATTTCACATAATGATATTCCCTAATTAAGAACACAGCATATCATTGTGGTTATTTAAATTTTCTCATAGCATTTTATTACACCTCGTATTGATTCTCAGGTTTAGTTTCCAGTGTTAGCACAAAATAAGCATCGCTTAATGGGCATTTGGAGTGCATTGTTATGAGATCTGAAAAGAATTTAAATTATAACAGCCTATGTTAAATGATAGCAAAAGAGTCATAGGTTCATTTGGGTGGATTCATTTAAAAAACACGTTGCATACAATACCTCGAAAGGTTGGCAATCATTTTTAGTTACCAGCTAGACAGTGGGATTACCATGAAATAAGCGTGAAAGCCAAGTTTGCAATTCACTTAACCAGCTCTGAAGTCATAGAAGCTGATGCTTTCTTGGGGGATGTTTGTAGTATTTAAAATGTTGAGCCTAAGTGGAGATTTATTAATATTTTAATATCACACAATTTCAATTTACATAATTCATTTTTGCATTAAATGTGATTATACTATGTGTGTGTGTGTGTATTGAGGTACCATCACCCATTATGTCAACATGTTTAGAGACAACTCATACCCAACAATATGTTAATAGGATGCTATAAAAAAAAAGGTGCTGTGACATGGACTGCTTCACATGGTTTTTACTTATTTTCTCACTGCACGTGGACAGAGGCTGACTCTAAAAATCAATTTATATGTGTGTATACACACGCACATTCATAAATATTGTGTCTGTGTGTGTTGCATTTATGGTATTACTAGTCATGCTACTTTTTAACTAATTCAGTTACTGTCACATGTAGCATTAAGTACTCTGAAAAAGCAGGCTTTTAAAGAGATTAGAAGATAAACAAAAATATTTGAGTTAGTTCTACAGAGAATTTGTCGCATTTCAGATAGTCTATTTCCAAGAAGTAATTAAAATCACATACATTATAGTTAAATCTTAGCACTGAGTTCTACTAACAATGTAGCTTCCAACCTTTCCTTTTTTTTTCCCTTCCCAATATTTTAGGGTCTTTATATCTCCAAACCAATGATCAAATAAAGCAAAATGTTAATTAAAGTATCCTTTATAGTTATTCCAAACTCCAAGAATATCCTTTTTAACATGTTAAAGTAGATATTATATAAAATATATTTTTTACAAATTTGGTCTTAGAGAGTGAAACGCTACTTCGAAGCATCTTGCCTGTCTCTACCCAGGAACCCAAGCGCCAGTACCTACTTTTCCCTAGATATCCAATCTTTTGGAACAACCAGTCTAATTAAAAGCCTGTGTTTCTCACATCTCTGCCTCAGTGTCCCTGGATGGTCCGGTCCACACTTGCATTGATTTCCTGAGTTCACTGAATTCTTAATCTCACTCGCATTTTGTCCTAATGTCTTGTCCTCTTTCTTCGGCTTATCCGACTCAAAAGTGGACGACCAACCCTTTTCCTAGATTTCCTCAAAACAAAGTAGCTGTGTTAAGCAGACATTTCTTTGTGGTTTGTGGTTAAGGGAAGAACGTGGCTTTGAAGCACAGCATAGGAATGAATATTATACAACATATTTTGAAGGTCATTCAGCCTCTTTCACAACTATCACTTTCCCTCTGACTGACTTCCTCCCAGGCTCACTGTCTGGCCAACATGGTACTCAAGCTCCTCTTCCTTGGTATAGGTTCCCTTCATGAGGTCCTTCCTCTCTAATTACAGCCCTGGACTGACTACAAAATTCAGATTCCTCCTTGCAGAGTACATCTCACTGCTCTACCTTTCCAGACCAGTCCATTGAAGGACTTCGTGATGGTTGATTTTATGTATCAACTTGACCAGGCCATGAGGTGCCCAGAAATTTCATGTACATTATTCTGGGTGTTTCTGTGAGGGTATTTTGAATGATATTAACATTTAAATTGGTAGACTTTAAAATTAGATTATATTAACATTCTAATCAGTAGAGTAAAGCAAATTGCTTTCCGTAATGTGGGTAGGCCTCACCCCATCAATTAAGGGCCTGAATGAAACAATGAAACCAACCCTCCCCTGGGTAAGACAGAGTTTATCCAGCCAGCTGCTTCCAGACTTCATCTGCCACATTGGCTCTTCCTGCCTGATGTCCTTTGAATTGAAACACTGGCCCTCCCTGGGTCTCCTGCACCACTGGCCCACCCTGCACATTTTGGATTTACCAGCTTCCATAACTGCATGATTCCAATTCCTTATAATAAATCTCGCACACAGATATATACGTTTTTATACTAAAAAGAGGTTATCTGCTATGGGCTCTTAAATTTTCAGACTTTCCACTATCGTTACCATAGTCTTAGTTATGTACAGCTTCTCATCAATCTCTATAAGAGAAAAGGAAGTCCTGTAGAGATCCATTCTCTCAGTGATATTAACTCTGCTGACTTCCTCTTCTCCTTCCTGCCTCTGCCCAAGTCAACAGAGGTGGCCGTCAGAGTGTTTTCACTGAGCTTAGTTTACCTGTTATTTTATTGTAAATAGCCATTTTTTCTATTATTATATTTATACTTCTGGAGTTGCCTTCTTGAAAAATGACCATCCAGTTTAACAGCTTAGAGTTTATATATCTAATGAGACTATTGTAGGCACTGAAAGCTTGAGAAATTTGGTCTTGATTTGTCCAAATGCAATAGCGTGTTCTACAGTTCTCAGGGCGCCAGAATCAGAGGAAAATCCATGGAAATGATCAGTTTGTATCACTCAGGAGACAGTGTTGCAAGGCCGTGAATGATCAGTCCCAGTAAATGCTTTGCCATGATTTCCTTCTATGATGGTGATGTAGAGCTGGTGGGATAGGACAGAAAAGAACTAGAAATAGATTTTAATATGTTCTTGGGAAGCGATACTATCTGCTACAACTGATAGCAATGCTTTAAGGCGGACTTTATCAATCACTATTGCACTTCTGGGCTGGATAATTCTTTGCTTCAGGGGGAAAGGAAGAATAGAAGGAAGGAAGAGAATTGCAAAGGGAAGTGCAGATACAAGTTCATTTGCCACAGACCCTTTATTTTGTGACATTGCTCTAGTTTTAATTTTATTCTTATGGGAACATACATCAATTTAAAAATGTATTGAACTTTTAAGCTTAAATTCTTTTCTTCAGAATTGGGTAATAACAACTAAAACATTTTCACTGAAATAGTCACCATTCCTCCGGGAAGTCAGTTTTCAAAATCACATTTGTGTATTTTTCCCACCTACTTATTTGGGGGAGTAAGGCAACTACTGTAAGAATAGAGAAGATTGTTTGTTATTTGAAAAAGTACTCTGGGTCCATTTTCCTGCAGCGAATTGTGAGAGCTTATGACTAATTTCTGATTATTTACGAAAAAGTCACTCCTTTAAATAACTTATGCTAAAGTCCTTAACAGTTTGCACAGGCAACTTTAAATGATGTTTTCTGAGAAGTTGGAGGTGACCTAACTTAGTTTTTCTTACTTTACAAAGTTTTATTTTTCCCAGTTACCTCTCATCAATAATGTGTCATGTATTTCCCTCATAAGATATTTTAAAGTTCTGAGCATCCCTAAGGAGATTTTAAGGATCCAAAAATCAAATCAAGATTTCACGTTACTGTGTTACCCTTAACGTTACTATTCAAGGTCCTACGCCAGGTGCTGTGGTGTATACGGGTTGTGTGAGTCCTCAAAGAGCTTTCAACATAATCAGAAAGTTGACACATTAAAGGCAAAATTAGGGAGGATGAGAGGGCTGAAGGTGGGGATTGTGAAGATTAAATAGCAACAGGTTTTAACAGTAGCAAATTAGAACATAGCAGATACCACGTGTTGGGGCAGGCATGGTTGGGCACAATTATTGGGCAAATGTAGGTTTTCCTGCTATGAAACTCTGAGGATGCTAAATTTAATGGAGATTTTAATGTAATCAAATCTTGTATTGCCTTTCCTCTTTGGCTGTTAATTTCTAACCCAATGTCATTGTAGTTAAAGATTATTATCCAAATTCATTTGTGTATAAAAAATAAGGATTTCTGCATTTGGGTTTCATTAATACTGATGTGACAAATTGTAAAGGGCAGACACTGGGTTCTCAAATGCCTGGTGGATTCTGAAATACAAGCATATCTGAAATGCACTTTGTGGGAGTCGGGTAACCACTTTGCATGTCTGAAGTTTTACATTTTTCTTTCACATTTTGATTAGTCTGAAAGATGTGAAGGAATTTCTTAGTTATCATACAGGGATTTGCTGAGAAATGCCAGTTTTGGGCATTCCAGTCAGTATCCATTGTTTAATAAGGTATAATCATAAACCAATTATTTCCCCAAATCATAGGTTCTTCTGAAAATGCCCTTTCTGTGTTCTTCCCTAAAATGAAATACTGGTTTCTTTCTTATTATTTGTCTTTCTTTTCTTCCTCTACGTAGGAGATTTGTCTTTTCTTTTCTCTCCCACAATAGTGAATTTGTCTTCTCTTTTGTCATTATCCCAAAGTGAATTTTTCTTATCCTTTGTCCCCCAAATGAATAATTCTCTCCTTAAGCCTTCAAGAAAGTGAATTTGCACATGTGTGTCTCACAGTGAATTTCCTTTCTTCCTTGCTTATTGCAATTTAATTTTTCTTTTCTGCTTTTTTACTCACTGGTAATTTTTCTACACTTTGCCTCCCCCACCCCCCAAATTGATGACTTTTAAAAAGTGATTGTTTTCTCTTTCCTGATAAATTGAAAAAGCAACATCAGGATTGAAAGTTATAATTGTAATAGTTTCGTCAGTGCCTTCTTTCTGGAATTTCTGCAAGTAATACTTGTGTGGACTGTTACTGAGTTGTCCTATTCTCTCCTCCTAGCACACTTAAATTTATATTTCTACAGTATGCCTAACTATATATTTAAGAAACATAAAAGATTTTTATTAAAAATGGAAAATATCCCCTTTCCTGTTTAATTTTTAAACTTACAGGGTATGTCCAATAAACTTGTAATGGCTGAGTAAAGGGAAAGCCTCGTTTTTGAGGCTTCCTGAGAGATTACAGCTTTCTTTTCAATTTTTCTCAGGTTTACCTGGTAATGGCTGGTCAGCACAACTGTTCTGCCTGGTTCCTTCACTCTTAGACACAAACATTTATTCATTCATCAAATAATTATTGATCACATATTATGTGCCAGACACGGGGCTAGGGATTGGGTGTAAGTGCTTAACTGTAGTGGTCTGGGTCCACCCCCATGGGGCTAATAGTTTAGTTAGGGGGACAGTCTTGGAATAAATAAACCAATATGTAATCCATGCAACTGAACACACTTGGAGTTTCCATTGGAGGGTTATGCAATTCCTTTTACCCTCGATAGCTATCTATTTTCCCTATTTCTCATAAATAATAGTAATTACTGCTGCCACTTGTTGAGAGGTTGCTATGTGCTGACCTTTTGAGTCTGTTAATTGCGTTATGTCACCTGGCACTCTAGACACCGTCGTCTGAGCCTGACTACACACATTCTACACACGTGGAAACGGAGTCCTAGAATGGCTGTCATCGCGCAGGCGCACTGGAGCCAGAGTCCAGTTCAGCAGTCTGATGCTGCACCTTGGCCCTCCTGGAGCCTGAATCCATTCACACAGCTGTTTCCCTTTGCGGCCAGACAAACGGTCTCTTCCTGTTTCTAATAGAGACCTTCTCTCTCCAATCAATTCAAGGATTGTTTTTTGTTTGTTTGTTTGTTTGTTTGTTTCCCAAACCACTAATGTGGATTTTGGAGAACTGTTCACCAGACAATCATTTATTTATTTTTTATTCACTCAATAAGCCTACGAGCTAGTGCCTGAACAGCATCCATCATATCTGTACCCAGCCTTGATTATCTTGGCTCACACTGACTAGCTCAGGGATGGGTGTTTGACTCAACACAGTACAGTCAGTGTCAGCCAGGCAAGACCAGTCATGGCTTTCCCCTGGAGATACTCAGAATGAGATGTTCTCTTTCGACTGCAGTTTCCACATTGGAATGATTTAAACCTGAAACTCACTTCCTGACTCATGTCAGATGTCTCATGAAATGTTGTCTACCATACCGTCTTAGAAAGGAGCTGCACACAGGAGGGCTTGGGATTAGGAGGGATCAAGAAATGTTCACCAGAGAATGAGCATTACCCTTGTACAACTGAGTTGTAGCATGGATAAATCTATACCTCACTACATACACTAGTTAGGTAACAAATTGACTCTCTTACTACTTAGCTAGCACTTTATTGGCTTGAGAGCATAGGCAATTCCCCAGGTATGCAAACCATTTCTGCATTAAAGCAGTGATGGCAGGCCTGGGCAGGAGGAGGTCTGGCTTCTTAAATGCTCAGTGTTAATGGTAATAAAGAGACAAAGGAAATTGGAGACCCAAAGGGAGGTCTGTGACTGACACCAGCTCCCTCCAGTTTTCCAGGGGACCCCACGAGTGATGCACAGATTTGTGTAGCAATGAGGTCTGTCACACTGTGTCAAAGGAAATGTCATCTGCAGCTCAATGTGGATGGTTTTAGAGTGAAGGAAAACACACATGGGATGCAATATATACACTGAGGCTGGCATTAAATCAAAGCGTGTTAGAGGAGTCTGCAGGAGAGCCTGGTCTGAGAGCTGTCAGTTTCTCTGGGTCCCAGCTAAGCACGTTACAGAGGAATTCACATTAGCTGTGGGGAAAATTCATCTGTTGATCCAAAAGCAACTGCCAAGCCGTCTTTAGTACATGACAGCTAGAAGAAATTTCCTTCTCAAATCCGTGTTTCAATCGCAAGCACTCCCCAGATTGGTTAAAGATGGGGGGAGGGTAAAGGAAATGCAGATGTGGAGATCATTGACATGAGAGACAGGAGGAGGGAGGAGAGATCTGATGAAGAAAATTAAATGAAACTTCAGTGACTCATAAAGGCAGCTCTGCAGGTTTCAGATAAGTCACCTGTCATAAGTCATTTTCTTACAGGACATAGCTCACCCCCTGTTGACTGTGGTGGGTTTACACTCGATTCAAAACCATGTTCCCAGACTGGATTTTTACCTTCATTTCTTAAAACAAAGCATTGGCTGAGCTGAGATAAAGGTAGAGGCTCTCTAGTGTTGTGATACTCAACATTAATGGTTTTCTTGCCAATGTTTCCCTGAAATTGACATTTAAAATGTTACTGTACAATTTCCCTTGAAAGCAGCTCCGTGGAAATGTCCACCAAGAGGGAAGGAACAATGGGCTCGGTAATGGTAGGTCTGAAGGCTGTCCTATTGTTGTCATATGATTATCGCCCTGCAAGATCTCCACACAGAGCAAACGCAACCTGGAACCTGTTTGCTAAGTGAATAACAACTTTCGATTTAAAAAACATTTATTTCTAAAACTCTGTACCTGTAGCAGATAAGCATTATAAGACGATATTATCTTTCTTCAACTTCAAATTTCGGTTTGTCCACTGTGGTTTTTCCTTTAAAACAAAAAGTCACATTACCTTTCTGATTAAAATATACATATGTGTGTGTGTGCTGTGTGCTTAATATAAAAGATTTAATCAAATCTGACAAATAGGGAGAAAAAACAGGTACTGGATATGCTATCACCTGAGACAAGTACTGTTCTTCTCAATCTTCCTGAGTTTATATGAACTCACATATGCACACATACACATATATACGTATGTAAATAAGTAAAATTATACACATGTAAAATTTAACAACAGAAATGTGTATTGTGTATGCTACATTAAGTTAATTTTTTTTAGTAATACATTCACTTCATGTTTCCATTTCCATGAATTTGGGCCCATATTAATGACTACATACCAGGCATTACATTCATGTAAAATAATTATTTAAACCAATGAATTATTGATGGATTTTTTTCTCCTTTACACATAGTACAGTGAAAATGCTTATAGGTGCATCTTTAGGCGCTGCCATTTTATTTCCTTAGGAAAGATTTCCTAAAAGTGAAATTGTTAGATCAGAGGGCACATGTAAATCACGTTGTAATACCTATTATTGGAATGAGCCTACAGGGAGAATTTTCCATTGTGTGCGCCCATCAACGGTATATGAAGCTGCCTGTTTCATTTGAATCATGTGGGAAATACTAAAGTAACAATTCTACTCCCTCCCCCAAACTAGGTGAGTCAAATGCTCAGGGAGTGTGGATAATTGCATTAGTCAATACCCTGCATTTTCAATAATTCGAAACTTTATTTTCCAATATGCCTTTGATGAAATTACTGTTTGGAGTTTGCCAGAGGTAGGATGGAATGTGGTGACGGTAATGGTAAAGACTATTAAAGAATTATCTGCTCAAAATTAATCTCAAAAGTTTATCTGAGAAAAGCTTTGGGTTTAGTTTGTTCTTCTTTTACTAGTTCCTTACGTTGTAAAGATAAGTTGTTGATTTGAAATCTTTCTTGTTTTTTTAATGTAAGCATCAACGGCTATAAATTTTCCCCTTAGCAGTTGCTTTCGCTGCGACTCATGTTTTGGTGTGTTGTGTTTTGATATTCATTTTTCTCTGAATATTTTTAAATTTCCCTTGTGATTTCTTCTGTGATTCCTTGATTGTTTGAGTGTGTTGTTTAATTTCCACAAATTTTCCAGTTTTCCTTCTGTCACTGATTTCTAACTTCATCCCCTTGTGGTCAGAGAAGATACTTTGTATGACATCTATCTTTTTAAATCCATTGAGACTTATTTCCTGACCTAACATATAGTGTATGCTGAAGAATGCCCCATATGCCCTTGAGAAGAATGTGTGTGCTGTTATTGTGGGGTATAGTGTCCTACATGTCGTTAGATCCAGTCAGTTGATTGGGTTATTTAGGTCATTGCTTTCCTTACTGATCTTGTGTATGGTTGTTCTATTCATTATTGAGCATAGGGTATTGAAGTCTGCAGCTATTACTGTGGAAATGGCTATTTCTCTCTTCAATTCTGTCAATTTTTTCATCATATATTTGGATGGTCTGTTATTAGATGCATAAATGTTTGTAATTATTATATCTTCTTGATGTATTGAACATTTATTAATATGTAATATCCTTCTTTGTCTCATAAATTTTTTGATTTAAAATCTACTGTGACTGATATTAATATAACCACCCCTGGTCTCTTTGGATTATTGTTACCCAGATTATCTTTTTCCATATATTCACTTACAACTATTTGCGTCTTTGGATCCAAAGTGAGTCTCTTGTAGACAGCATATATTTGGATCATGTTTTTATCCATTCCACCAATCTCTGTCTTTAAATGGAGGGCTTAATCTATTTACATTCAACATAATTACAGATAAGGAGAGATTTGCTTCTGATAAACATAGTTATTCTTTTTATTAAATTTTACAATAAATGTGAGGGTACTAGGAAATGCCCCAATCAGATGTGATTTAATGTTTGCATAATAAACCTAAATTGGCTATTCTGGCCCTTAGAGTGACTTTATTTTCAAAATCCTCTGAACCACACCGGATTTAGTAGAGAGCTGACTTATTGCTGTGTTTCTGCTCTGTTTCTCTGGTGTTCACTCAGCTGTGCTCTCCTCTACTTTTCTTCAT
Organism: Equus asinus; assembly: GCF_041296235.1. Classification (NCBI taxonomy): domain Eukaryota; kingdom Metazoa; phylum Chordata; class Mammalia; order Perissodactyla; family Equidae; genus Equus; species Equus asinus. The sequence goes on from NC_091804.1 coordinate 43,217,816, forward strand.
CCTCAGCCTGTATTCTCCAAGGGGAGCAAAATGGCCAGAGTATTTCTGGGTTCATAGCCACATATTCTCAACTTCATCAAAGAGAGAACAACTTTTCTAGCAGCTTTGCAGAGTGATGAAGTTTTGTTCTTAGAACCCATTCGTCAAATCTCTTCCACATTTTATTGGCCCATATTAGGGCAAATGCTCCTTCTTGAACCAGTCCCTGTGGTCAGGGGAAGGCCATGTGGTGACTGGCTTAGGCCTGGGTTCTGGAAATAATCAGCGTGGAAGGAGGAATTGGGATTCCCACAATTCCAATCAAACCAATCCCGTAAGCTTTCAAAGGACTGGATCTCTCTGAAGTACGTGGCTCCTATGAGGGAAGTGTTGTAAAGATTTTCTACTGCTGCCATAACAGTTGCCACAGATTTAGCACCTTAAAATAACATTTATAAGCTCACAAGCCTGCAAGTCAGATGCCTGGAGTAGCATGGCTCAGCTGATTCTCTGATATAGTCTCACAGGCCAAAACCAAGGTGTAGTCAGGTCTGCGATCTTATCTGGAGGCTCTGGGACGAATCTACTTCCAATCTCATTTAAGTGTTGGCAGAATTCAGTTCTAAGCAGTTACAGGACTGAGGTCCCTGTTTCCTTGCAGGCTGTCAGCCTGGGGTTACTCTCAGCTTCTAGAGGCTGCCTGCATTCCTTGGCTCATGGTTTCCTTTTTTTCATCTTCAAAGTCAGAGCCAGCAATGATAGGTCAAGTCCTTCTCACTGCTCCAATCTCTTTAACCTCCCTCTGTCTCATCTCCTTCTGCTCTTCAATCCCCCACTTCTGTCTTTCCTTTTTGCTTTATAGGGTTTTTGTGATGATGCTGGGTAATCCAGGATAATTTCCCTACCTAAATTCATGAGCAGTAATGTTAATTCCATCTGCAAACTCCTTCAGAGCAGGACCTAGATAAGTGTTTGATTGAATAACCATAAGATGGGAATCTTGGGAGGAACAACTTTAGAATTTTTCCTGCTACAAGTATCAACATATGGATAAAACATTATAGCACCTCTGGAGGGGAGAAGGGGGACGTAGAAGCTCGTTAGGCAACTGTCATTGTTCTACAGAGATTCTAAGTACAAAAGCTCTAGGTTCTTTCTCTAATTTTTAAAATTTTAGAATTAAAACAATTTCTTTTACATGTCAAGCTCTAAATATAATGAGAATTAAAATGTATCCTTTGGATCTTACAAATATTTTCCTGCAATTAGTCCTACAGAGACACAATTAGGTAATACGTTTCTATTCTCCTCACTCAACAAATATATATTGAGCTTCTACCATGTGTCAGAATCTGTTCTAGGGACTATATTATCTGGAAAAGAGTCCTTCTCTCATGGAGTGTATATTTTAGTAGGGGAGTCATTGAAAATAACATGATATGTATTGTGACGATATGTATTATGACAGTACGTATTGTGATATGTATTGTGGCAAACAAAAAGAGCAGGGGAGAGGAACGGCTGCAATTTTAAGTAAAATGGGCAGGAGGGACCTCACTGAGAAGGCGAACATTTGAACACAGGCCTGGGACAGGTGAGGGATGAGCCAGGTTTACATCTGGGGGAAAAGCATTCCTGGTGGAACCACTCCTCCCTCTCTCCCTCTATCCGAGATCCTGTAGCCACTCAGTCCTCAGCCATAAAGGCCATGAGGCTTTTATACATGAGTCAGATTATGGGAGGCTTTGCTTAGGAATGTTTTGGAAATGATAGTGGAATCCTATCAGAAGGTGTTAGAACGTTTCTTGTGGGGAACAGAAATAAACGCCCATTTACAATGCATTGACATGTGTACTCAAATTGATTTCTCATTCTTGCAGAAGAACTAACAAGAAAAGGTATATACACATCTGCTCTCATCACAAATATATTCAACTTTCACATTGCTCATGTAGATTCTCAAGGAAATTGCCCCAGAGAAGAAGCAGAATGATAAGGCTAATAGCAACAAAGCAAACACTAAACTTTTGCTTCCCTTGGTTAAGAGAGAAAGCCCCCTTCTTGTCACAGAAATGGATAGCCTCCTTGGTGAATTTCCACCTTTCGATTTACGTCTATTTCATTGTGGGTGAGGTGGGGTGGAATAAGATGACAGACCTGCAGAAGAGGGAACAACAGTAGCTTAGAGGACTTTGTGATTTCAACATTTTAGAAAAATATGGACACTGGAAGGAAATAATGATACTCATCAAAAGGCACCATAAAACAAGATTATGGAAAGAATATTCTTGTCTGCAATTCTGTTTTGAGAATGAATGATTAGCTTGTACCGAAAACTCATAGCATTCTCTCCTTGTTTTCTCTCCTGGAAATCATGATGGTATATGAGGCTTCAGGTCTCTGCTCCAGCCTTTGTATTAAGCACACTGCATTAAGGTGGAGTTCCCAGAGCTCCTAGGGGAAATAGGCATGGAATTCATCAATTTAAAAATATTAGTTGAATTTTGTATAAGTAGGAATTAGTTCACATTCTCCAAGTTGTACCAAGAGTGAAAAATACAAACCAGAGTGGATTAAACAGGATAGATATTTGTTTCTTTCCTCTAAAAGACACCTAGACATTAAGACGAGGCTGGCATGCTGATTGTGTTAGTCAGGGTTCACCAGAGAAATAGAACCAACAGGAAATATGTATATTACATATACAAATATGTTTATAAAATACATATATATTTATAGTGGATAACTAGTAAAGCCATTGGTCTAAGTCAGTATGAATCCAAAGACCTGAGAATCAGGGGGCTGATACCGAAAATCCTGGTAAAGCTGGGAAACCAGGAGCACTGATGCAAGGGCAGGAGAAGATGGATGCCTCAGCTCAAACAGAGAAAGTGAATTTGCCCTTCCACTGCCTTTTTGTCCTATTCAAGCCCTCAGTGGACTGGATGATGTCCAGCCACATTGCTGAAGATGATCTTCTTTACTCAGTCTACTGATTAAAATGTTATTCTCTTCCACAGACACATACAGGAACAATGTTTTATCAGCTATCTGGGTATCCCTTAGGCCAGTCAAGTTGACACATAAAACTAACCATCGCAACCACATTAGGCACTGAGGCTATTTCTACCTCGTTGCTTCTGCTATCCCCTGCACTGGTTTTCTAACTCACAATCCAAGATGGCAGATTGAGTTCTAGTAATCATATTTGCACACCCGCTACCAGAAACCTACACCCTCAAATTCCCCATCTTTAAAAACATTTTTGAAAAGTAAAACACAACATTTTCACTTATATCCTCTTGCTCAGGACTTAGTCACATGGACTTACGTCGATATTTTAGTAGATTATATGCCTAACTGCAAATCTAGACTTTTATGATAAAGGATGAATGGGACCATAGCTACTAGGGGTGGGCAATGGAAACTGAGCTCTTAGAATTTTCCCTATGCTACTGGTAAGAAAGTCCTGTATGCTCGAAGCCTTGAACCACACTGTACCAGCTGGACAAGATAGTTTGTGCAAACAGCGTGGTTTATGGTGCATGTGTACTTTCCTTCTAGGGGTTTGGAATTTTGATAACTGGTCAATCATGAAGGCACAGTCTTCCTACATGACGGTCTCCAATAAAAACCTTGGACTTGTAGGCCCCAAAAAGCTTCCCTGGCAGAAAATATTGTACATGTGTTGCTACGGTTCATTGCTGGGAGATTCAGTGTGTCTTGTGCAGCTCCATTGGGAGAAGACTCTTAGAAGCTCACACCTGGTATCCTGCAGACTTTGTCAGATGTGCGTTTTTCCTAATTGATCCTGCTTTTTATCCTTTGGTCATAGTAAACCATAATCATAAGTGAAATGACTTTTGAGTTCTACATGCCAGGCTATGTGCCAGTTGTCTTATACACATTTCATGTGCATTAATTTTCCTAATAACCATACAAAGTTATGGTTACTACTGTCTCCATTTTACAGATGAGGGGCTGGGGGTTTTGATAGATTAAATACTTTGTCCAAGTTCTCACATCTTGTAGGTAGAAGAGCCAGGATTGGAATAAGGGGAGCTTCTGGTTGTACATGTTCTTCATGGTAATGTGGAGCCTGGAAGCTGGCTGTTCAGATGTGGGAAGGAAGATGTCTTGAGTATGAATGAATCACATTTTTTGTAGTCGAATAAACAAGTTGTTGCGGTCAATTGTGTTTTTTTTTTAATTTCTTTGTTCTTCCATTATTCTTCCCTACTCTGTTAACTTTGGGCTTGCACAGGTGACTTGCTTTGTGCAGTGGAATATGGGCATAAGTCACAGTGAAAATTTCAAGCAGAGGCTTGAAGAGCCACCATGAGTTTCCACTCCTCTTGAGCACCTGGCTTCTGTGATGAGAAGATCAAGACCCAGGTAACCACTGATTTTTCAGCTGGAGTTCCGGAATGAGAAGACATGTGGAACAACCCAAATCTCCAACTCAAACCTGGAACAAAGCAATCACAGCACCCTCGTCCCATCTGTGAGGAAGAAATACAGATTTGCTGTAACTACCAAGGTTTTGGTATTGCTTGTATTGCAACATTACCACAGCAAGGCTGACTAATACAGTTGTACAGCAAATATGTAATTTTAAATATAAATAATTTGAATAGGTCATCAGAATTCCCAAAATAGTCATTCTTAAGATAAATCATTTTATTTAGTAAACAATGTTTTTTGCATCACTAAAAACTCAGTATCTTTGTGGAGAAATTAACAATAAACAATTATTGAATTTCTACCATGTGGCAGGTACTTTTCTAAGCTCTTTACATATATGAACTCAAGTTGATACATGTAAGGATGTTATTGCATATTACAGAGTTGGAATTACGGAGGCTAAGTAACTTTCCCACGTCCACACAATGATTTCTAGGATAGAACAGGGCTACAGTTACAGGAAGTTTGAGAGTCCAGAGGTTACACTGCTGCCCACTATGTAATACTACCAAAAAAGTTTGGATATTTAGATAATTTACATGTGGATTTTTTTTTTTTAAAGATTTTATTTTTTCCTTTTTCTCCCCAAAGCCCCCCGGTACATAGTTGTGTATTCTTTGTTGTGGGTTCTTCTAGTTGTGGCATGTGGGACGCTGCCTCAGCATGGTCTGATGAGCAGTGCCATGTCCGCGCCCAGGATTCGAACTAACGAAACACTGGGCCACCTGCAGCGGAGCGCGCAAACTTAACCACTCGGCCATGGGGCCAGCCCCTACATGTGGATTTTTAAACTTAGGTGTATAAAATTGATGAGTTTGCAGGTTGATTGCATAAGAGGGAAGGACTAGCATTTAGTTTGTTTTCTTGATCACACACACACACATTTTAGTGGATGATGAAGTTCATGAATCTTTTGACCTCCCCAGAGATAATTAAGTACATACATGAGTTATGGGAAGATTTTTTCAGAAACTCTCCGTATTGAAAGGATTGCTCAAGGCCAACCTTTGAGGCTCCCGTGCAATGTAAAATGTTTCATTTAATTTCTCTCCCAGCGTGGTGAGGAGACATTTTTATTTCAGTTAACATAGTGAATGCAATGCCAACTATGTAATAGCTTTTTGGCTCTTGGTTTTACTCCATTCACCTCAGAAGCCCTTACAATATATTTTCCTCTGGAAAAATAATCTATAAATAAATTGGGATTTTGATATTTTGAGACTCTCTGTGGTTATTAAATCTGGGGGAAAATGTTATGATATTTACGTACTTTTACATAAGATAAAGAGATGGAGATTTGCACTTCTGTGAGAAACTGGGGATCCATAAATAATCCATTTCAACAATTTTGAGCCTCTTACTTCCACATGCATATATAGTCACACCTTATCAAGACGCCCTGGCTGTTGTGTATGCATGTCAAACTGTGTCATATTCCATATGTAATTATATACAGTAGAATAGCGGGACAGGTGGTGACTTTGGATACAATGTATCATCATCCTTGGTTTTTTTTGCATAATTTGAAAAATTATTTTTATAAGACAGAATTTTAAAGAATTTCTAAGATAATATTGTAATTTTTGTCTTTCTAATCCTTATGAAACTTTCCCTTAATCTTTACCATCTGCCAACTCAGGATCTATACCCTCCCACAGTCTCTTTCTCTACCAAATGAGTGACACCATCCACTTTTCTTAGTTGTCTGTGATTTTTTTGTTTTTATTTTTGGAAGGAAGATAGGCCAAAAACTAACATCTGTTGCCAATCTTCCTCTTTTCGCTTGAGGAAGATTGTCACTGAGCTAACATCTGTGCCAGTCTTCTTCTATTTTACACGGGAAGCTGCCACAGTGCGGCTTGCTGAGCAGTGCTAGGTCCGCACCTGGGATCTGAACCTATGAACTCTGGGCCACCAAAGTGGAACGTGTGAACTTAACCCCTATGCCACCAGGCTGGCCCTATGATTCTTCTTTATTGCAGTAACATTGGTTTATAACATTATATAAATTTCAGGTGTACATCACTATATTTTGATTTCTGTGTAGATTAAATCATGTTCACCATCCAAAGACTTATTACAATCCCTCACCACACACATGTTCCTAGTCACTCCTTTGCCCTCCTTCGTCCCCACTTCCCCTCTGGTAACCACCAATCTAATCTCTGTCTCTATGTGTCTGCTCGTTTTTGTTTTTATCTTCTATTTATGAGTGAGATCATACAGTATTTGACTTTCTCCCTCTGACTTATTTCACTTAGCATAACACCCTCAAGTTCCATTGTTGTCACAATAGGATTTCATCCTTTTTTATGGCTGAGTAGTATTCCATTGTGTACCTGTACCACATCTTCTTTATCCATTAGTCCCTTGATGGGCACCAAGCTTGCTTCCAATTCCTGGTTATTGTGAATAATGCTGCAATGAACATAGGGGTGCATGTATCTTCACACATTTGTGTTTTCATGTTCTTTGGATAAATAGCCAGTGGTGCAATAGCTGGATCATATGGCAGTTCTATTCTTAATTTTTTGAGGAAGCTCCATACTGTTTTCCATAGTGACAGCAACAACCAGCACTCCCCCCAGCAGTGTATGAGGGTCCCCTTTTCTCCTTCCTCTCCAACGCTTCTTATTTCTTTTCTTGTTTATTATAGCCATTGTGGCAGGAATGAGGTGGTATCTCACTGTAGTTTTGATTTGCATTTCCCTAATAGTTAGTGATGTTGAACATCTTTTCATGTGCCTGTTGGAGAAATCTCTGTACAGATCTTTTGCCCATTTTTAAATTGGGTTGTTAGTTTTTTTGTTGAGATTATGAGTTCTTTATATATTTTGGATATTAGCTCCTTATCAGATCACCCTTGATTGTTTAGTGAATTATCATTCACTAAAAACTCAAGAGGATTTACACAAAGAATTAGAGAAAAACAATATCAACTGCTAACATCTCTTCTTTGGAACTTTTTTCTCCAGTGACATAAAGTATAAGGATAAGAAAGTCATTTTATTAGGCCTTTCAATCCCTCCACGTTAGATGTGCCTAAGGATGATTCTTCCACAGTGTCCCTTCCTCTCAATCTCATTCTCTGTCTTTTCTCTGTTCGGCTTATTATATTTCCATCACTGTTATGGGCACTTATTTTCATTTGTCATTTTTGTTTTGGAATCTGTAAAAGTTAATCACAAGTTCAGATTATTGAGGAAAGGGAGCTTGTATTTTTAATAATTTCTATTGTTTGAGGAGAATTACTTAACTAGATAAATTATAGTTAAATTGCAGTATTTGTGACTTTTTCAATTCACCAGAGAAATATGTGTGTGGTTCCTAGACAGGACTGGAACTGCTAAAACTGCAGTAAGAGATAATCCTTCACACTAGAAGTGCTGGACCACAATATTCGTTACATCCCATATTAAGCTGTTTCTAAATGATCGGTGACCATTTTTGACAGAAGTGTGCAGATTAGGTATAAATGTCTACGATCCTGTCATGGGTAAGCATAGTGATGTTATAATCAAATGTCACCCATGTCAGTGTACATGATCTGCAACAGCGTTCTTTCTTGACATGAACATACCTCAGGTCAGTTAAGAAAACAGATGTTGACTTCCGACGTCAGTTATGTCTTTGCCATATACTTGATGCCTGCGATCTTGGACAATTTATTTGTCTGTGCCTTAGTATGCCAGTCATTAGCATCAGGATAATTATTCCTTCTTCTTAAGATAGCTATGGCTATTAATGTAAGACACGTTTTAGCATAGGTATACAACCATTATATATCGAAGCATAGTTTATTGAGCAAATGCTAAATTTCAGGTTTTAATCTCACAATATTTTATTGTTTGTGTGCATTTTCTAATATATATTTTACTCTACATATTTTCTTAATAAGCCTTGGATAATCTCAAAATATACACTAAGTTAAATTATATATAATATTTTTTCCTATTGTTTAAATGAAATGCTTATCAGTGAATTTCAAATTCAAGAGCCTGAACAATTAAGCAAATTAGCAGTTGGAAAGATAGAAATTGAGCAAAAGAGTGAACTTCATGAAAATGGAAAGCTTGAAAAAATTGTCTTCCTAGAGAGCCAATCAGAGAATGCCAGAAGCAGCCACAGGCCTTCCTCCGAAGACTTCACAAATTTGCTTAAAAGCTATGGCTACCCTTTAAGAGAGTTGACACTTGACATTTTCCCAGGTTAAAAGTAATTTGGGTAATAAAGCTGTAGGGAAATTGAACTTGTCAGCATGTTAAATGCATTTGTCTCTCTGAATATAATAAACTATGCTGGTGGAATGGATGATAATCACAGGCACATTTTTCTAATTTATCAGTAAGGTATTTAAACTTTTTTTTTTAACTTTTATTTACTTCCTCTATTTGTTACCAAGTGTCAGATTTAAAACTTTATATGAAATAAGATAAATATCTCTATAATATCTTTTGCTAGAGATCCAGGATTATGGAGTGACAGTATTTTGTAGCCATTTCAATTTAAAATGTGACGTTTTAAATTTAAATGTTTTGCTGCCATGGATTTATTCAAAATCTTCCACCACTTATGATTAGATATAATGTGATATATTTTGTTAAATAACACCTTTTGTCTAAGTCATAGTTTTAATTCACATGTGGAGGTCAGGCACTTAAAGGTCAGATATATGAAGTAAGGTTACCATTTTGGAAAGCGCATCTATTTTGTCTTAACATTAAGGAAAATGTATGTACTATGGGCTTCATGGGAGGAATAAGAAGTGTGCTCATTGAGTACCACACATATTCAAAGTGTTTTACATGTATGAATTCATTTAATCCTCACAATAATCCTACGCGGAAAGTACTATTATTATGATTATCCCCATTTTAATGAATGAGCAAACTGAGGCACAGAGGGGTTAAGTAACTTGCCTAAGTTCATACAGCCAGTGAGTTGCAGATTTGGGATTCAAATCCAGGATGTTGGCACCAGAATAAGACCCTTTACCCTTAAGCTGTATTCCCTTACAATTTGCACATCTCCCATATACAGCATGAAGGGACTTGAGCTCTATCTTTAGTATATTATTTTTAAAAATGGAAGCAAACATTGTAAATGGTTGAGACATTAATCTGAGTGGAGGATAAATGGGTGCTTGATATGCTATTTTCTTCCATGATCTACTGTTGGAAATCTTCCATAAAAAAATGTTGAGAAACAGAATCAAATTTCCTGTGCTGTGAGGCAGATGTGGACTTGTCCACCAGCAAGGCAGGACCTGAGCACGGCCAGCTTCCTGGCTTTATCAGCTCAATAGGACAGCATTGCTTCCTGTTATCAGCTCACACGCATTCGTCATTAATAAGGTGTCATAGTTTGCAATTATTGTGCTTAGAGAGGAAGTCAAATGCAACATGGAATAAAAGAGACTCGAGAAGCCTTAGAAGCATATCCTTTGAGATGCCCAGGGTCTCTACATTTCGCGAATACCCCAGAAATGGATTGCTGAGTACACATTTCTGTAAGTTCCACTCTGGTTGTTAATGAGATGACACCTTTTGCAAATCTACTCCTTCATGTTGGCTCCATATTCCACATCTTGGAATAGATAGGTAATAACCCTTCTCATGCTTAATATCTTAATAAAAGAGAAATAAAATAAACCCAGAAGATTTTCCAGGAAAATCATGACAAAAATCAGATCTTTAGATGCTGTATCCTCCCTCTGAATAGCTAACATAAAAGTAGTTTTGAAATAAAAGTGAAGTTGATATTTAGCATACAAAACATGAAAATTTGACTTTTGGCATGAAGAAGAGTTTTGTTTCTGATAGCATTTTTCTTTTTAATGTAAGATAAATACTGTATGAACATGAATTATCTGCTATATAAATTTATGTGTATATGATATTAAACTGGATTTGTTATGACCTTAGCTGACAAAACAAACAATTCTGTTGTGAATAAGCCTTAACTAAATGGAAACTGAAAACCCATTAAAGTGAATGTTTTAGAAGAATTACAAATTCAAGCTTCTGAAGAGTACTTAACATTCAGGGTTTTAAAACAGCATTTCTCAAATGTGTTCAACAAATAACTCTCCAGATCGCACCATCTTTGTAACACCTCTCTCCAGTCTGTTTTCCCTTTTACTCTGCCATTTACAAATTAAGAAAATGTTAGGCTTTTTCATTTAGTGACCCAATTTTGCCACTGACTTATTTGATTGACTTTAAGCCAGTTTTTAACATCTTTGTTCTTTAATTTCTTAATCTCTCAGATGATGGTACTGTACTCTAAAGTCTAAAGGCTCATTCAGTGCTAAACCCCTACGATTCTGCATATTTTTGGACTAGGAGAGATTTTCTTACAGCCACCTATGCTGTAGTTATCACAAAATTAGCCACAGTCACTTGTTCTGTCTCTAAGGAGAAATCATGTTCGCTGTGGAGTGGATATCTGTGTTTTTATTATTATTATTTTATTTATTTTTTATCTGCCCAGCATCCATTTCCCCTTTAATAACAGCATCCCAATTGATTTTCCGCTGAGAAACAACCTCTCTCCAACTTAATCTGTGTGATTTGATGGGTGGAGGTGGGCACAGGAATGAGCTTTGGAATACAAACCTTGGTTTATCATTGCATGCCATTTACAGCCGGGACCCACCCCCCAGACAACGAAACTTGATTCGAGAATGTTTGTTGCAAATCTGGGGAAAGATAAACACTTTTTCCACTGATGGTATTAAGGGGTTACATATGTTTGGAGTTGTTAGGAGGGCAGAGTTGAGAGCTGGTAAAATCATCTGTACTCTTCTATCAACCTATGTCTGAAGTCAGACCTCCTCTTGAAAGGTTTAGTTATAAGGATCAATGCATTCCCTTTTCTTGTTTACCCTCGTCTGAGCTGTTTCTGTAACTCAAAACTCTAAGAATTGAGACCAGTACACCTGGATGGTTGAAAATGATCCAGTCACAGAAGAGAAGTGAGGACGATGTGTGACCCTCCGCCTCTCAGACCTCCAGTTTCTGAGCAGGAATCTCCTTCTGTAAGGAAACTGGGAAGACTTCCTGCTGACTCTACTTCAGGCCAAGCGTTCATTCTTTTTCAAAGTCCGGACTTAAGAGTGAAACATTTTTGGAAAATGTGAATGTATTACAGTTCTCCAGAGACACAGAACCAATAGAGGATATATATATGTATATATCTGTTGTTTGTTTGTTTTAAGGAATTGGTTCATATGATTGTAGAGGCTGGCCAGGTCCCAAAGCTGCAGGGTTGGCTGGCAGGCTGGAGACCCAGCAAAGAGTTGATACAGATTGAGTCCAGAAACAATGTGTTGGCAGAATTCCCTCTTCCTTGTGGGAGCTTAGTCTTTTTTTTAGACCTTCAACTGATTGAATGAGGCCCACTCATATTATGCAGGATAATCTGCTTTGTTCAAAGTCTACTGATTTAAATGTTAATCTCATCTAAAAATACCCTCCCACAAGCAACTAGAATAGTGTTTGACCAGATATATGGGTACTGTGGCCTAGTGAATTTGACATAAAATTAACCATCACAGTGAATATATTTTAAAATTTGGTATTTGATACCTGGAAGAGTATATACATATATATGTATGCCATCATTTATAAGTTTAAAAGAATAATAGTGAAACAAAACCTGTGACTTCACTGCCCAGACTAGGCACTGCGACACAGTGGATGTGGGTCAACGCACCAGCTCTCCGTCCTGGTCCTGTTCTCCTGTTTCTGAGTTGTAAATTGATTGCTCTCTTATATTTAAAAAACCATTTCTACCACATATGCATGTGTCCTCAAATAACTTTTGTTTGTTTTTGAGCTTTAAAAACAGTTTTGTTCAATATGTCGTCCTCTGACTTGCTGTTTCTAAGATTCTTCTATTCTGCTGTGTGGAGCTGCAGTTCATTCATTTTCCTGGTGTATGAAAGTCCATTGGGTGATTAAAGCACTATATTATTTTTGTCCAGTGTCTTTTCAATATATAGTAGAGTTGTTTATGCCCTTTTGTTTTATGGGAACTGCTGTTGCAAATATGCTTAGGCAGGTAAGTTTCAGAGACTCTCTAGGGCAGTGGGTCTCAAAGTGAGGTCTCTGGACCAGCAGTGACAGCATTAGCATCACCTGAAAATTTAGTAGAAATGCAGATTCTCAAGCTCCAAAACAAGCCTATTGATTTAGAAACTTTGGGGTGAATCCCAGGAATCTGGGTTTTTAGTTGATTCTGATGTTCTCACAAGTATAAGAACCACGGTTCTACATATATACTAGGAGTTGGCTTGTTCATCCTTGACTCAGTTTACCTTACTTGTTAAATCTTTTTTCTTAGAATATCTCAATTTTACATCTCTTCACTTCCATGGTTTCATTTTTTATCTTGTTAGCTCGGAGTCTCTTAAAATACTCTTCTAAATAATTAATTTGTTCTATCTTGCTCTCTAAATCGTAATCACAATCACAGACTTGAGGATTTCTATGGCCAGGATTAATATTACTTTCTTCTGTTGTTCTTATCCTTTTACATCTCTTGGTTTAAATATTTCAGGTTTTATCTCATATTTATTTTAATTTCTAATTTTCAGGATGCTGCTGTCATCTTCTTAAGCACCTATTATATCTGTATTTTTCATCTTATCCCAAATTTTTCCCATGTTCTTACTTTTTAACGAATTTCAGCTTTATCCTTGGCAGCAAGTGTCTAGAAATTTGTGAACAGAAGAGCTCACATTGCAATTGCAAACCAGTTGAGATTTTCTTACCCTAAGTTGCCTTAGCACTCACTTCTTACCTCCTCAAAAAGGATTCATACTCCAACTGGGCAATTCATTGCAAAATCATGGTCAGGGAGCTGTTGCAAGATCAGATTCTTCTCTCCTGTGGACCACATGACAGACTGTCTGGTTGGCAACTTTGACTTGCTGGAACAATGTTGCTTGTTAATAACTCACATTAATTTCCTTTGGATGGGATTCTCTGTTCAGCTCAGCTGACTTGACCCAGAAAAATGGTAGAACCCACAAGAGACAAAGTAAGGGGCCCTTGGTCCCCGGGAGTTCACTCAGGCCGTGTATCAAATATCCTGTGATATCAGAGAGTGTCCCCAGTGGGTGAAAAGGTGCCTAGAGGAACCAACAGACAGCACAGTTTTAGAATCTGTAGATATCAAAAGTTCTAGAATTTAGGATTCCAAAATGAAAAATGAAATATGGAAGTGTTCAATCAGTTTTTGCATGCAAGAACTCTGTTGGTCTTTGTTGATACAAGGGATAAGAAAGGACTAGAGAGGGTAACGATGCTTAGGGAGTGGCTACTTAAAAAAAAAAAAGAGTTGTGCTAAGTCCTAGAGCCAGTACACTATAGGGATTGAAAGCATGAATTCTGGAGCCAGAATCTACCAACTGCATGATCTTGGACAGGGGTCTGCTGGCTGTGCATCCTGCTGGCCGGCAGGCTTTGGGCAAGTTGCTTAACTTCTGTGTGCCTCAGTTTAGTCATGGATAAAATGGGGGTAATAATGTAATTCTTCTAAAGATAAAATGATTTATTATAGGTGAAGTGCTTAACACAATGCTAATAAGTACATAGTAGGTATGATAAATATGCTATTATTATCACTACTGTAGTAATATAATTTACCTTTTTGTAGATGCATCATAGTATCTCCTGGCAATTTAAGAGCCATGACCTAGTCTTTGAAGAATCCTTATTTGTAGCCAACACTTTATTTTAATATTTTATTTCATATTTAATGGGAAGAGATGATTTCTCTGGAAAAAAGCTTTTTAATAATCCATTAAATATTAACTTAGCTTTTTATTTATTTGAATACGTTATGAAGAACTGCAAATCTCTAGAAGTTATAGCTTAGAGTTTACTGCTAAACAAAGAGTGTGCACGCGTGTGGGTACACACACACAAACACACACACATCTGGACTATGATTAGATGTGCTTTCTTTACAGTTGAAGTACTAACACAAAAGAAACGCATGAAGTCAGAGTCCTGACTTAATTTTTCTATGGGTTTCCAGTTAATGGCCTTGAGATCCTTTAATGAAGGATGCGTGCCGAGCTGAGTTATACACATTTGTGTTAGGGGATAATTAGGTTCATGAATAAGTAATTCAGCATAATGAAGACATGAACTGATGCGCATCAGAAACAAGCTGAGATTGTGGTTGCCCTCCTGGAATTGAAAATTAAGGGATGAACCATCCCTTTAAGACCTGGCTTTCCCGTGTTCAACAAAAATATGAGAATTACTTTCTAAAATAATTCTTTGAGGAAAATGTTGTCTATCTTTCTTAAAATTCTCAAGAAACACTCAAGAGAATCAACCAATAGACTGAGGGAATCCAGTGAATATACTGACAATCCAGTGAAGCGGGTATTTGGGCATGCTTAGGAATAGGGCAGAGTCGGGTCTGAGTGACTTGGCTGCAGTGTGCTGCCATGAACGGTTCGTTCTAAGGGGATGTGCCAACCCGAACCTCAGAGGCAGGAGGAGGATGACATTTCACTTGAAGCAACTGTCAGTTCTCACCATGGCTATTTTCCATGGATGTTAAGGACTAGAAATGGAGATGGAAAAACACGGTCCATTTTTCATGCCAACTGTGATCAGTTGGTGGTGGCTGCCTGGACTGTGTTGAAAAGGAATCAGAAGTTAATCCCCAGCTTGAAGAATGCTGTAATCAATTAATTAGGTCTGGCATTGGGAGCAGGGAGGAGAATTGGCACACTCCTGCCCTGCAGGGTATTGGCCATCTCAGGCTAGAGGCGTACGTGGGAAAGAAAAAATTCTCCTACGTTCAGCTCTGAAATCATGCTCACAGGCTTAGATTAATTTTCTCTGCCTTGTGTATTGGTTCACAAAAGTGAAATGCCAGGCTTCTCAGTAGCTTTTTAAACCAGATAGCCTAAAACAAATAGTAATATGATCTTCATCAACTATTTCTGGAGTACCTACTACGTCTCAGGCACTATCTTTAGACTTGAGAGTGAGCAAAACAGAGATGTCAGGTGCCTTAACGGGGCTTATACTTCAGTGAGAGGGATGGACATCAAACGAATTAATACCCAAATTTTGGAAAGCACTGCTAGGTCAAGACACTGGGCTCTGAGAGAGGGAATAATTGTGGCACCTGCCTGAGGATGAGGGTTTGAGGAAGAAATTTTAATTTGAAACAGAAGGATGGGTAAGAATTTTCCAGCTTGAGTTTGTGGTTTTGTTAGGAAGAGCATTCCAAACAAGAGGAACAGCATGTACAAAATCTAGAGGTAGGAAAGAGTTTCATCTTTTTTATTTATTTATTTTTATTTTAATTTTTATAGCAGTAGCGTTGGATTATAACATTATATAACTTTCAGATGTACATCACAATATATTTCTAATTCTGTATAGATTACATCATGTTCAACACCCAAAGACTAATTATAATCCATCACCACACGTGTGCCTAATTACTCCTTTCTCACTCCTTCCTCCCCCCTTCCCCTGTGGTAACCACCAATCCAGTTTCTGTTGTTATGTGTTTGTTTGTCATTGTTTTTATCTTCTACTTATGAGTGAGATCATATGGTATTTGATTTTATCCCTCTGACTTATTTCACTTAGCATAATACCTTCAAGGTCTATCCATGTTGTCACAAATGGCAGGATTTCATCATTTCTTATGGCTGAGTAGTATTCTATTGTGTATATATACCACATCTTGTTTATCCATTCATCCCTTAATGGGCACCTAAGTTGCTTCCAAGCCTTGGCGAATGTGAATAATGCTGCGATGAACATAGGGGTGCACATATCTTTATGCCTTTGTGTTTTCAAGTTCTTTGGATAAATACCCAGAAGTGGAATAGCTGGATCGTAGGGTAAATCTACTCTTAATTTTCTGAGGATACTCCATACTGTTTTCCTTGGTGACTGCACCAGTTTACACTCCCACCAGCAGTGTATGAGCGTTCCCTTCTCCCCACATCCTCTCCAATATTTGTTGTTTCCTCTCTTGTTAGTTATAGCCATTCTGACCGGAGTGAGGTGATATCTCATTGTAGTTTTGATTTACCTTTCCGTGATAGTTAATGATGTTGACCATGTTTTCATGTACCTGTTGGTCGTCCGTATATCTTCTTTGGAGAAATCTCTGTTCACATCTTTTGCCCATTTTTAAATTGGGTTGTTGGTTTTTTTGTTGTTGAGATGTATGAGTTCTTTGTATATTTTGGAAATTAACCCCTTATCTGATATATGGTTTGCAAATATCTTCTACCAATTGTTAAGTTGTCTTTTTGTTTTGTTGATGGTTTCCTTTGCTGTGCAGAGCTTTTTAGTTTGATGTAGTCCCATTTGTTTATTTTATTTTTTCTTTTGTTTCTCTTGCTTGGTCAGACATTGTACTTGAAAATATGCTTCTAAGACCAATGTCAAAGAGCTTACTACCTATGTTTCTTCTAGAAGTTTCATGGTTTCAGGTCTTACTTTCAAGTCTTTAATCTATTTTGAGTTGATTTTTGTGCATGGTGTAAGATAATAGTCTACTTTCATTCTTCTACATGTGGCTGTCCAGTTTTCCCAACACCATTTATTGAAGAGACTCTCCTTTGGCGGTAGGAAAGAGTTTGACGCAGGATGAAAGACTGGCTTGGCTGAAGTATAGTGAGGGAGGGGAGAGTACCTGAGGATGGAGTTAGAGAGCTAGGCAAGGCCAAGCTCTGCTGAATTTGAATGTCATACTACAGAGTATGAAATTTACTTTAGGAACAATGGGGAACCAATACAATTCTGGAAGTGAGGTGGGTTGTGGAGACTTTGATTGACATTCTAAAAAGTCACCCTGACTGCTGGGAGAAGAATAGGTTATCTTCTCTGGGGGAACTTTCTCAAAACCCAAGGGGCAGAGCCGGATGGACAGTCTCATGCCAGAAGCTGTGTGTGTGTGGCTACTCTGTAATGGATAGCAACAGACATACAGTGGCTGCCCCTTTTGACAAGGCATGAGCTCTCCAGCTTGCCAGAGTAACCACCACTCCCTTGGGGCTAGGATGGTGACGGTGGAAATAGAGAGAAGTGGACTAGTAACTTTACACTTTCCCCATTCACTCACAAAAATTACCTGACATCACCCGATCACTATCCTCATTTGAATAACCCCTGCTGACACTTTCTCTAAACTCCTTTTTCTAAACTGACAAAGTTCAAAACAGGAGGAAGTGTCATTCTCTACCATTCAGGGAGAGATGCACTAAAGAAGAGATAGAGAAAATTACCTTGACCATTTTAATTTATGGACTTGATCTAATACCTAGGGATGATAATTGCCATGTAAATTCTTAAAGGGGTTGCTCCAAGTCAAGTGTAGCTTATGCAGTGGATGGTCCCCAGAGGTGAGGGAATCTTTGAGTGGGATTTCATTGTCTACTTCTGCATGAATCTCCTACTACAGGCTGGCCTAACCCTTTCATCTTCCCGCAGGAGTTTCCCCAATTAGTGAAATAGTGAGAATCCTAGAGCTCCCATTTGGGCTGTTGTTGTGCAAGAGACAGCATGAAATGGGAAAGTATTTTCCAAGCCTGAGTCCTTTGGCAGCCTTTCTGTGAGGGTTTGGCCTGCATTTCATCAATGCAGCTTAATAATGTTGTTTCATTTTGTTAACGGAACATTATGTTAATTAAATCAGCACGAAGATACTGGGTGGCTAAATTGCAATCATTTGGTCTTTGATCAAGACACAGGCTTTCTCAAGTAAGATGGTTAGCGAACAGGACTTTCGTTGTTCACACCGCCAGCAGGAAGGAAAATTCATTTTTCCCCAACCCAGAGATATTTAAATACATCTTAATTGTCCTGACTGCTCTGAGGGTTTTATTCTCAAAACTTGGCTCCACTTAAATGGCTGAGTACTTCTTGAGAGTGGTAAGGACTTTGAGAGTAGGAAGGAAAGCAGTCCAGCTGAGTAAGGCCAGCTAAGATCAACACTTATTTTTGGTTTTTATTAACTAGCTGTTTTCTTTCATTTTTCAACTAAGAAATAATGCATATATTTTATAAAACATTCTGAAAATACAAAAGATTATATTCTGGAAAATAAGTCTTCTCCTACCTTTGAACCTCTATTTCCCCAGACTCCATCATCAGGGTCGACGATGGGTACGATTTCTCGTGTCTCCTTCCAGAATTAATCTATAATGTCCATACAAGCATGTGTATAGACTATGTATTCAGATGTATGAAGACTACGTTTAGACAGATGTATAGCACAACTGTCATGTTTTCCTCAAATGAGGGTTTTCTATTCTCCTGTTGTGCACTTTCTTTCTTCACTCCGTTAGCTTAGTTGTTACTTCATTATTCTGGGTAATTTCAATATTCATGTAAATAAACCATCCACCACCCTGAACTCTCAATGCCACGGACTCTCCTTGGAAGGTCTTCAGCCTCCTGTTTCCTGATCATATTTTACTCTAGACTTTGTCATTACCAGTAAACAGAGTACCACTCTATTCTCAGTTGCCACTCTCCAATCGCCACCTCTACATTTCCATGTCACTCCCCCTTATTCCCTGTTTTCAACAACTCTTCCACCCCACCAGGACCTACACACAATTGAGCTCCTTACTACCGACAGTCCTTTAACTTCTCCAGTCTTTACTTCCTTTCTTACCTGGCTGAGATCCCGAAGTCCACTGTTATAATCTTCCTTCACACATGTCCTCAACTTTCTTGGCCTTCATCATCCTCATCAGAGAAAAGCCCATCACAGGTTAAATCCAATGTTGCCTATTTTATGCCTAACCACAGTCCACTAACTGGTCTGACCTAAAATACATAATTAGTAACCTCAAGTGGGCCTGCTGAGTTGCTGACCAACAACTTTTCCTTAGCCCAGTTACTCCTTGTTCTCCCTGGACCTTCTCCATTTTTCTCAAACCTGTAACCACCGCCTCCCACCCCCCCCCCCCCACCAACTTAGCTGATGATGTTGCTTTTTTTTTTTAAAGATTTTATTTTTTTCCTTTTTTTCCCTAAAGCCCCCCCAGTACATAGTTGTATATTCTTCGTTGTGGGTCCCTCTAGTTGTGGTATGTGGGACGCTGCCTCAGTGTGGTTTGATGAGCAGTGCCATGTCTGCATCCAGGATTTGAACCAACGAAACACTGGGTTGCCTGCAGCGGAGCACGTGAACTTAACCACTCAGCCACAGGACCAGCCCCCGTGATGTTGTTTTTTTGATTTTATTGATAAAATAGCAATCATAAGAGAATTTTCACACGCCACTATCAGTCAGCTACCAACAGACAGACTGTGCAATCCTATACTCTACCTTTCATCCACACACTGCAGATGAATATTCTGGCAATCCTGCAGCTAACATTTGCAAGTCTTGGAGAAAAATAACTTGGAGGTCCTAGCTCAGATCCAGACCCCTTCTTTTTCAAGTTTCATTCTCCTCTCCCAAGCAAAGAGCAGCCTGCAGAAGACTGGTCCACTTCAGGAAAGCTGGCTTAGAAAGAGGATCTTTTAGGTTCTGGAAGTGGATGCAGCCCCTTAGAGCAGAGAAGTCCAGGATCGGGCTTACATGTAATGCATTATGGAAGTGGGGCACTGGTTCCTGGTGGGGAGGCATCTGTGGAGGAGCAGGACCTGACGAGGGACAGCAGGAAACTGTCTCAAAGCATGAGGCCCAGGCTAGGGACACCTGGTGCCCAGATGAGCAATGTGGTTGCCTGGTCTGCTGTCTCAGAACACACCCCACCAAGTATACAGACCACTTTATCCCTGCTCTTACTTTGGTGATCTCTGTCCAGCAAGTGTCCCTACTTCCTCCTACGTCAGTGTTTCTTCTCCCTTCTTTGGACAGTTGTCAGCATACACACACGCTGGCATTCCTTCCAGCTTATAAAACAGAAACACGAAACTACTGACTTTTGGGGCAGTTTCTTATACAGCAATAGATAACCGGAAACTAATATAGAATCAGTTCTTAAACTTATTTGTCGAATGAATGAAGAAATATATTTACCATTGGTATGCTATTTTTTACTTTATAAAAATTTTATTTTATTATATTTTCTATATATAAACATGCCAGAAAAAAATAAGTAAATAAGTGTATATAATAACAAAATAACTATAAAAAGGGAAAACAGTCACATAGTAATTGCTTTTAATTATGTCAATACATTTTTTAAAAGGGGGAAATCTGTGCCTACGTATTTGTCTTTTGCAGTAACAAATAATAACATTATGGCTTCTGTTTATTAAGCAAGTTTAAAAATTTTAGGCACAAAAACTCCAAGCAGTCACATAAAAGGACCGACGTGAAGTAGTCTATAGTTTGTTTTTTCTTTATTACAATCCCTGGGCGATCTGTGTTTATTTCACTTCTACTGTTCAAATACAAAACTGGGTAGTTCCACAGCAGTTGAGGATACAAGCCATGCCTGAGGCAGTCTTGAAGGGTTCCAAACTTTTAAGTTTATTCTCGAAATAGATGCATATGGCTGAGTCTGCCTGTGTCTAAGGTCAACTTATAACTGGAAGTTCTCCAAATAAACTGCCATATACAAAACAGTGTTTACTAAAAGAAAAGTGAAGGTGGTATGCTAATCTGAAGCTACTATACATTATTAAAACTCAATGGTAATCAGAGCAATTGATGAGAACTAAGATAAACAAAATATGTTTTTGGGGAAAGGTTATTTTTATTACTATAATTGTTTAGAATTATTGGCATGGTGATAGGAAGCTGGCCAACTTTTAATCATTTATTATCATTTAAAAATTCTCTGTTTACAATGTGTGTCCTTGTTACCTGCACCCAGGACAGACCCCTCCCACCATCCTGCCCGTGGTTGTCCACTCACCGGGACACAGAGGCAAATGGCTTCTGCCTTCAATGGTTCTTCAGTGTTTATCTGCAGTGTCTATACTCTGAACAAAGTTTACAAAATAGTGGCCTAAAAACCAGATCAACTCTCACATATGTTTTATTTTGACTACACTGTGTTTTTAAGTTAGTGACCATCATTTGCCAATGCAGAGTTCACATAAAAATCTGTGTTACTGGATGCTCTTAAAATACTGATAGCTGCTACAGTATAGATTATGCTAAGTGAAAGAGGTCAGTCTCATAAAAATACATAATATATAATTCCATTTACATAAAAGGTCCAGATAGGCAAATCTATAGAGACAGAAAATCGATCAGTGGTGAGGGGACGTGAAAGTGACTGCTAATGGGAATGGGGTTTCTTTTTAGGGGTGGTGAGAATGTTCTAAATTTAGATGATGGTGATAGTTGCCTAACTCCCTATGTATTCTAAAAACCATTGATTTGTATACTTTGCACAGTGAATTTTATGCTATGTGAGTTAAGTCTTAGTAATGCTGTTAAAAAAGAAAAGAAAAAGAATTGGAAGATCAGATAATTCTGATGCTACATTTCCCGATGGCAAAAATTGCCGGTACGTCATTAGGACTTTTCCTGGTTAAATGGATTATATCCTTACCTGACCACCACAGTTTCCACCACTTCCTCAGTCACTCCCAACACTGAGGCCAAGTTCCAGCTGCTATTTGTCACTCTTCCTGCAATGTTGTTTTCTGCACATTAAAGGGAAGAGGAAATTTTAATTTTTTTGGTACCAATGTCCCTGGCAAACATAAGAAATTGAAAGATACAACTAAAGGAAAATCATATGTTCTCAGATTAATGGGAAACAGCCTGATTTCTCCATGGTATCCAGTCTACTTCACTGATTTTGCGTCGCATGCCTTGTGCCTAAAGATGGCAATCTGGGTCTTAGAGTTTTCTCTGAGGAGGATGAGAGAGAAGGAACACGTGATATTCCACAGGAATGTCCTGATTCCACCGCACCTGGTATGCATAGCCAGCATGCAGCCTGGCAGTCGGAGGTCAGACCGGTCAGTGTGCCATCTGGCTTGCTCCATGCTCCATGTTCCACATGGTGCAGTTCTCCTCTGTCGTGTGCCTCACTCATGGTAATGTAAGGGCAGATCAGAAAGACCCCAGGACTTGGGTCATGTAGATAGATGCCAGTGCTCCAGCACCCTCCCAGACTGCCCTTACCTTCCCATGCGAGGTTACATCTGAGATGACCATTTGTTTCAGCTGCTTTCCCCCTCATTATTATGATGTAAAATCAAACACTGGGATGATAAAGCAATATTCTTTCTCTCTCTTTTATCTATCTATCTATGATATATACATCGTATGTATGTATACATAGGAATGTGTGTATACCACTTTGAAAATTGCTTTTATTAATTAAAAAAAATCTCATCACTAATTATAGAGGGTAGTACAGCAGGGGTGACAGGATGTACACACAGAAACAGTGCAAATCACAGGCATGGGCTTCAGGATTCAGGATTTTCTCTTGGTGACCACAGGTATAATAACTGAAGCAGGCACTAGATCCAGGCCACGTGACCCTGGCTCTGTCTGCCACTCACGTCTGCTTCCCTCTGCTCTCTGGCCAAGGCTCTGCTCTGCAGCTGCTGCCTGTCTATAGGGCAGAACAGGGAGGGCTGCCTCAGATCTCCTGAAAGTTATACCTTCTCTGTTCAAGAAACCACATTTTAGTCTGAGTATGGAATCTTGGTCCTAAATCCAAATTCTTGGAGAAGTGGCACAGATAGATCTAGCTTGGCCCAAGTGTCCACTGGAGGTCAATGACCTACACCAAGGGAACAGAACTCTATAGCAAATGTGGCGGCTGGCCACCTACCCCAATAATGTTGTGAATTGGCGGGAAGAGGGATGACAATGGTTGCTGGGGTGGAGGCAGGGGGAAAGATGAATAGGAAGAGGATAGAGGATTTTTGGGGCAGTGAGAATTCTCTGTATGGTATTATAATGAGGGATACCTGCCATAAATTGGTCCATACTCATGGAATGTCCAACACCAAGAGTGAACCCTAAGGTAAACTACGGACTTTGGGGGATTATGTTGTGTCAATGTAGGTGTATCCCTGGTAAAAATGTACTACTCTGGTGAGTGATGTTGTGTGGGGCAGGGTGTATAAGGGAAATCTCTGTACTTCCCTCTCAATTTGTTGTAAACCTAAAATTTCTCTAAAAAATAGTCTTAAAAACTGTGAAACGACACCCAAACCCTTTTAAAAAGTCTAGAAAGGAGACTTCTTAAGAACTTAAATATGATTGATATTTGTTATTTATTTCATTTTGAAGATGGATCCGGTCAATAAAATCAAATTGTTCCCCACCTAAATATATCAATTCTTACCTTGTAAGTCTTAACATGTTACTGCCATCTTTCTTTTTCTTTTTTTAATCTATGTCATATGATGGTCAGCAGTTAGCTGGTGGTTTCTGTCTTTGCTCATTCCATTGCCTAAAACTCCAATAAACCCTTGCCCTATAGAGAATTCACCACAGAGAAGTTAAAATTCATCTCTCATTTTTCTTTGGGTTTTCTCCTCTAAGTAGACATTTCTTTAAGTCTCCATAGTAGTTGTGGGACTTATGGTCTTTCCAGGACTTTGCATTAGGTCAATGAGAAATAGAAGATGAGCAGACACTTCGAAATTACCCACAATTCCAAAATGCTCCCATTCTGCTTACCCCCTTCTCAATACATAACGTTGAAATGGGAAATAAAATGGAGAAATATAGAAATGAAAAGAAATCTACCCTATGACACAGTAATTCCATTTCAATGAGTTTATCATAAAATAGTAAAGAATGATGTTCTCAATTATTACATACCAATGTATTTATTACATTATTTGCAATAAGAAACTTTGAAACAATGAACTATCTGTATTTTTAAAAGCACATTGACAAACTGCATATGAGTGTGATCATAATTTTATGAATTGAATTTTATAATAGACACACATACACACATAGATACACGTATATGCAATAAATTTGTGCATCATGTGGTGTATGTGTTTGTATATGATAGACAAGTATACACTAAAATTTAAGGGTGATAGAGTGATAGTGTGGATTAATATTTACCTTCCTTATAGTGGTTTTTAGTATTTTCTAGGTTTTCTGCAATGAACATGTATTATTTTTATAATCAGATAAACAGTGAAAATCAGATTAGTTAAAACTTAACAAAAAGAAGCCTAGTGTCCTTTTGGGATATTGTGGTCATATAATTTCCTTCTTACAATGCAAGGAATAAAGGCAGTGTCCATTTTATTCCTTAAAAACAAAACAAAACAGAATGCTGGAACAAACTGAATAAATATATATCATGACATGTACAATCAGTATCATGAGCTGCGTTAGTTTGTACATGGAGCTCAGAAAAGACCTCAAGATTGTGCAGCTTCATTTGTAACTTGTCATTCTTATGAACCTGTCATCGCTTTTCTCAAAGGAATTCCCACTTCTGTAATGTTACCTTTCCCATGATGCTTTGTCTCCACCAAAAATAGTAAAAGCACATATGGTCAATCTCCTTTGCTTTGTATTCTCTCCTTACCTGAAAGAAAAACTAATTACATATGCTTTCCTTTGGCTGACATTTTTCTTAGGCGTCGTAGAAAGCAATCACAGAGATAGTTTACTGGGATAGCAACTTCTCCACATAAGGACTTTCTCCAAACCTACCTAAAATGATCAAAGATTTATCTATATTAAAAAAAAAATCAAGAAGATGTCAGGGCATTTTTTTCCCTTTATCTTTTGTATTTAGTTACTGAATTACTGGAATGCTATTAACAGAATGTGAAAGTGGGTGACACAATAAGAAAATAGAAGTGGTTAGAGAAGCAGGGAAAATACACATTTTCTTATTCATTTTTTGTTTAAAATCATGTATGACCTCTTCCACAGACTCTCATAATACTCAGAAAAACACCCACAGACTCTTTCTCTCTCTTTCTCCCTCTCTCTCTCCACACTCCCTGGTGAAAATGCTTTCAATGTCCAAATTTCCGGTGAAAAGGCAGTCTCTGTGCAGTCAGGAGCCTGGTGCATTTTGTGCGTCTTTGGGACAGGGAGGGGCGCATAGGACACGGTCCATTAACATCTGCTATATGAGAGGCTGATTTTTAAGATAAAAGGAGAAATAGCTGGTCAATTAAGAAGCTTCCTGTTCCCCATGTTGAAACAATCCTATGTTACTTGAATTTGTCTTGATTTTTATTAATCTATATACTGGCTGTATTGTTCACAGAATGTAGGGCAGTAGCAATAAACTGACTTTTTATTTAGAAATAATTTTGAACTTACGGAAAAGCCTTATTCAAAGAACTTTTCTTCCTCTAAATCATTTGAGAGTAAGTTGCTGTCATGATGCCCCATCACCACCTAATATTTTAGTGTGTGTTCCTACAAATGAGGACATTATTCTGCATAACCACAATACAGCCATCAAATTCAGGTCATTAATGTTGACATATTACTGCTATCTAATCCAGGCATCCCATTCAGATTTCTTCAGTTGTTCCAATAATGTTATTTATAGCAAAAGAATCCACTCCAGGATCATATATCGCATTGAGTTGTCATGTCTCTTTAGTCTCCTTCAATTTGAAATATCTCCTTTGTCTTCCCTTGACTTTCTTGACATTGATTTGACAATTTGGAACTTTACAGAGGAATCATTTTTTAGAATGTCTTTTGATTTAGGTTTGTCTGGTATTTCCTCATAATTTGATTGAGGTTGTGACTATTGGGCAAGAATGTCACAATATGGTGACACAGATGTGACGGCTGTACTTCTCACTATATCCTGTCAAGTGTCACCTGATTGAAATTTGTCCCATTGCTCTTGATGGTCACTTTAATCACTTCCAGGTTTTTCCAATAGAAAGTTACTCTTTTCCCTTTGTAATTAATGTGTATTTTGTAGGGAGGTACTTTGAGACTATATGAATATCCATTCTCATCAAACCTTTACAGATGATTTCTATATCCATTGATAGCCCTTGGCTAAATTATTAGTGATGGTTGCCAAATGGTGACTGTCTAATTTCATCATTCTCTCTACATTTACTAGTTGACATCTTTGCAGGAAGAAGATTTCTGTTTTCCCGTTTGTTTATATCAATGTAATCTCATAGGTTCCTATTTTATTCAATGGGTATACTCTGTCATTATGATTATCCAATTTGATAATTAAATTGTACCAGATGTGACCAGTGGGAATCCTTTCAAGCTGACTCCAGTTTCTTTTTTCATGTCTGAGCACTTTCTGCTTTCTGGCACAAGGTGATCTAGGCTCGTCTAGCTCACCTGCTGCCCCAGCTCTTGAATCAGGCTGTACTTCAGGAAACTTAGCTTCCTTTTAGTAGAGATGGATATTTAGAAACTAATACTTGGGCACTAGTTGTGCTGATTGCTTGTGAGTGCCAATACTTCCCGGTCTTTCAGACGACAGAGCTAGGGAATATATACTATATATATGTGTGATTCGATCTACTTTTCTTCCTTTTCATGTGTGTGACCCCTTTCTCCAACAGTAAAATAACTGCTTGGTGTTATCCTTAATATTTTTATTCATTGGCTTAATACCCTCTCTATGTAACTGATCTTCCAACACCGCCCTCCCTGTTTGGATGTCCATCTTTACCTCACTTGGTCTCTGAGGCTTTGTGCCAGGCCATCAGTGCCACCCTCACTCCTGGTCACCCTCTTCATCCATTTCAAACTCTTGTTCATCAGATATTTGTGAACCACATTCTATGAGGCCCTCACTGTTCCAAGGACAGGAGTGAACAAAATGAATCTGGTTCCTACCTTCTAGTTGGAAAGCACCAATAAATTTTTTAAATTACTTAAATTTTTTAACCTTTTCACCCCCTTCACCCATTTCTCCCACCCCTCAATCTTTTCTCTGTATGTATGAACTTTTTTTTTTAGATTTCACATATAAAAGGTATTTATCATGTGGTATTTGTCTTACTCTGTTCCGTTGATCTATGTTTCTGTTTTTGTCCTAATACTATGCAGTTTTAATTACTATAGATTTGTAATATATAAATTTTTTAGTTTTTAATTTTTTTCTGGTGGGCACAAAACTTCATCAGACAGTCATAAACCGTAGTAAAGCTCAAGACAAACATGCGTAGAAACATTACAAACAGATTCAAACTGAAGTCAATGTGAGTAGGGATTTTCCAAGTGTAAAGCATTTTTGGAAAAGATGTAGAAAAGATACAGGTCAATTTGAATAATCATGATGTCTAAGTGTTATTCATCATCGCCTAGAATATTTATCACAATTATTGAAGCACTAACCTGTTTTAATAATTTTCCTTTCTGTCAATTAAATCTTCATTGTCAAACTTAATTTAGATGCAAATCCTTTAAGTAAAATCTTGCCTACAAGCCTAAGTTGTAAAAGGCATATGAGAGGAGTTGCTCTGTTTGAGGTACCAGTGAGGTCTAGGAAGCTTTGCCTGTTCTCTTCCCCTTTAGATGCGACCCACGAGCACCTCTCAGAACACGATCTGAAACCCTGGTCTACATAAGTGCCATACTTTTCCCTCAGTGAGTCTTCTGAAATACTGCATTCTTTTATGTGTTCAACTCATAGCTACTGAGCATCTTTTCTGTGCCTAGTACTACATTAGGTGCTAGAGAAAAGACAAAACTAGAAAGGCCACTGTCATCTCACCAAGCTTGTGGGCTACTAGGGAATAGAGACAGTGTGCAAGCCAACAAACACACAGGCACTAACATATTTCCAGACTATTGTAAGAAATACGAAGGAAACACATGAGCCTGCTAGAGAGCACTGCGGCAAAAGGTGGGCATTTTATAATGGCGTGGTCTGGAAAGACCTCCATAAAGTGGTGATACTGAAACTGAGTCCTTAGTAATGTGGATCCAGGCATCAGAATGGTGGGCAGGAGTGGTAAGATAATTTCAGGCAGTGAGAAAGGCATTCACACAGGCCCTGAGCTGGGAGGGAGCTGGTGCACCTTTGAGGACCTGACAAGGCCATTTCTTGCAGGGCTTTGGTTAGGAGTTTGGATTTTATTCTTAAAGACATGGAAAGTCACAGAAAGATTGTATGTAGCAAAGAGATTTAATAGATATTTGTCATATTTTGGCTGTCCGGCATCTCATCTACCTTCCTGTATTTGGGGGAATTCTCCATTGTATGGATCTTGGTGATCAGTGCAATGAGTCTTGTGGCTCTTCTTTCCTTGTTTCTTCTCCGTTTCTCCAGTCTGGCTCCCCAACCTTTCTATCAAACTGGTGAGCTCCTCAACATCCTTCTAATCATTTTTCTTTTGCTTAAGTTAGTATGTTGCTTGCAACTGAGAACTGTGGCTGATGCATGTTTGAAGAAGATCTCTCTGGTTGCTGGAGGTAGGGAAGGCTAGGACACGGGAGAAGGCGGCTTTGATTTGGGTAACTAGGGTGACAGTAACAGAAAATCCAGTGCAGAGATGAATACCCAGGAGTAGGTAAAGACACTTTTTGACTGGAGAAGGAAAAAACCGTTACCAAGGCCACACATTTTCCTTGACATGAGAATTCCAAAGCCAGTCTTTGCCTGCAACCCAAAGCATATTCAATTAATATTTTGGTGGGCTGGCCCCATGGCTGAGTGGTTAAGTTTGCAAGCTCCGCTGCAGGTGGCCCAGCGTTTCGTCAGTTCGAATCCTGGTCTCAGACATGGCGCTGCTCTTCAAACCACGCTGAGGTGGCATACCACATGCCACAACTAGAAGGACCCACGACTAAGAGTATACAACTATGTACCGGGGGGCTTTGGGGAGAAAAAGGAAAAAAATAAAATCTTAAAAAAAAAAGATTTTGGTAAAAATAAGGCCACTGTTTCACAAGCTCCCTTACTTACTTTTCTGTTTACAACAGATATTGAGAAGCATATAAGAAATAGGAGTGAAGTAGAAAGAACTTGGGCTGTTAGAAGCAATTAGTCCTTCGTACCTTTGCATCCCTTTGAAAACAATCCTGTAATTCAACTCAGTGCAAAGACGCATGTTCAGAATGATAAGCCTCAGCAGCAGCTGTAAATACTCTGAAAGATAGTCTTTATTTGGCTTGTGCTGCATTAAAAAGTGAGTTCGTTGTCAACATCAACAAATAGGAAGACCGGATTTTATTGTGAAAATTCTTAGCCTTTCTGTAAAAGAATTTTGAGCAACACCCTTTAAAAAGGAAATGAACACTCTGCATTTTTGGAACCGTCCCCACCACTCCCTCTCGCCTTCTTCACCCAGCATATATTTATGTTACCTTCTTAATCCCATAGGCATTTAATTTTGAGATTCCCCAGAGACATCAACAAAAGTTCAAATTCTGTTCCATGGATGTTCAAACAGATAAGAAGATGAATGAAAATATTATAAATATTTCCATTAATTTTACTAAAATATTAATGTGGTAGGAATTAAGCTTCAATCTCTTAATCCTTAATAGTATAGAGGAAATAAAATGTTGCTTTATTCCCTGAATAATTATTTATGAGAAAGTATTTTTTACAGTCTAAAAAGGCAAGGAAATGAAAATGCCATCACATAAAGCTGATTTTGGGGCAGGTAAACATTCTTGTTTTTGCAATTTGGGAAGAAAATTATTTTTTTTTTGAAAATAATCCAAGAATTGTTCTGTTTTTTTCTTCTCTCACCAATATTTGGCTTCTTTTTGCCTGGCATCTTCTTTTGATTTTTAATATCTTTTTACACTTTTCTGCATTGTTAGAAGCGTTCAAAATCATATATGAGTTTTGTAGATATAAGACAGCTCTTTAAAACATCGAACACCGTGGGAAGGATGACTTTGCTGATAGATGTTGTGTGTAACTATAGAGGTTTAAGGTGGAAAATAAACGAGAGAACTTTTGGGTCAACTTCTTCACTGGGCACTGTGGAAACTGAAACACTAATTTTTGAATGGCTTTTGCTAAGAACAGAGATTACTTTAAAGTCAGAGTCATATAGGGTGCCATTGTGGGTGGTGGGCCAGGACAAAAAGGACCAGCCCCTACTTTCCAATCTTAGGATAAAATCTCTATTTCTACTCTTACATAAAAACACCTACATGGTCTAGCTATTGCCCCCTCTCTGACTCTTCTATCTTTTCCTGACATGGCTCACTAAACACAACTTCGACATTTTTCTTCTGTTTCTAGAACATATTAATGTGTGGGGCTAGGATCAAAATGGAGCAAATGAAGCACTCCCTTGCATTTTTTCCCTCCCCTCCCACCCATCCTCCAACCCCATCTTAAATTTTGTGCTCCAGTAAGGCAATTTCCTCAAGCACAAAATTTAAAGGAGCCACAACAACTCAATAATGAAGAAAAATAATATTATAATGCAATATTTAAAAAAGTAAAAATTAATGCAAAAATATCAATGATACACACAACATCAAAATTTTAAATGAAGACCAATGCTCTGCCAAGCCATACTGGAGCCTGAGGCAAAAGGAAAAATAAGCACCCATATGCACAATTTTATGCATTGTGTGATACTTATTTTTTCCAAACATTAAAGTGGTTGAAAATATATTGAATAACTGAAAATTATGTGTATTAAAACTCATAACATTAACATAATTTTAGATGCATTACTTATGCTAACAACAGAATTTATTATATTGACTTTAATGGAAGTGAAATCATTGATACTATTCTCAAAATCTACTCCTTTATTTATCTCATTTTCAATTGAGAGAATTGTCATGTTAGATTATTTCTCTTTTCCAAGTAGCTATCTTAAATAATTTTTAGTGAAGTGAATTAAAGGTTAATACAGCCTCTGAGGGGGCAAGAGAGTGCATATGCTTGCCCATCCAGGTTCTGAAGAAATTGTGAACAAAATGGCGAAATGATGCAGTGGTAGATAGAGGTCAAAATATCCCCTTGGGTTTGGCAGAGTTCAGGTTGCAGGACGTGGCTTGAGTCCATTAGTCAAGAAGTTTTATTGATTCTGAATTCCAGAGTTGGGTGGACTAAACCCAGCCAGCCACAGGTAACACTCTATCAGGGCAGGATTCCCTCTGCTCCCACCCTCAACAGGACAAAGCTCCCTCTGCAGAAGCAGGGCAGAAGGCTGCTCCCTGAGGGCAAGCAGCCTGCGACTAAGAGGAAGGGTGGAATGAGTTGAACATGAGCAAATATTCTGCCTAAATTTACCACTCAGATGTTGCTGCACTTACTCTGGGGCAAGGAGAATTGAGGATGAAGAGATGCCAGAAATTACACCAGCTGAGCTGCCTTTAAAGGAAGGAACCTCAGGAATGGAGAGGAAGAATTCCCCGCTAACACAGACAAAGCATAGTCTACCCCAGGACATTTTCATCTGTTGTCCCCTCTGCCTGAAATAACCTTCCTCTATGTCTTCACATTGCTGGAGGCTTCTCAGCATTTTAGTCAAAGCTCAGATGTGGCTCCTCAACGGAGGCCTTCCTCTGACCACTCTACCTAAAACTGCTCACCTGTTCCCAGGCATACCCTGTTTGTTCCAATACATGAACGTGCATCTAAAATTGTTATCAATAGAAGGTGAGTTCTGTAACTCAGTGACCTTTCTTGTCTGTGAGCACCTCAGACTGACCCTGACGTGTAGTCAGCAGGTGTCTTAGGGTGGGTTTTGTAGATGCAGAGCCCGGGGTGATTTTCCTTGTGTAAGTGTTTCCTTAAGATGGTGCTCTTCAGAGAAGTGAGAGACAGGACAGAGCAGAGGAAGAAGCTAATAAGTAAGATACGGCTTCAGTTCTAGAGTGATCAACCATCCCAATTTGCTTGCTACTGAGGCGTTTGCCAGGACTTTCAGTACTAAAACCAAGGTCCCAGGGAAAGCAGAACTGTTGGTCATTTAGCCCCAGTCTAATCCTATGGGGAGCTCTGCAGCATGAATTGCATCAAGCAGTTGTCCCACTTTGAAGCCAGTGGACTAGGTTCTCATCCTACTTCCCTAGCATGAGTCAGTCATTGATGGGAGAGGTGGGTCCCATCAGCTGAGGCCAATTCTCAGGGGAGGGTGAGCTGTGAGCTATTAGCAGCCAATACCCGTAGCACATGCAGGACTGGTGCATCTCCTGGAAAGAGAATTTAGGTGAGGCACAACAGAGTAATGCATGCATATTATAGCAAGAAATAAATATTTGTTGAACAAGTAAATAAATATAAAATTCACAATCCCATCCCATGTTAATCAAAGTGGCCCAACCTTCGCCTGTTTTGCATTTTGGACTTATGTGTAACTTAGATGACATAATTCCTTAAGCTCTTTTATCATACATCTTGGTAATATCCTACTTCTTATAACCAGAACTCACTGTGCCTCCAATCCTTTTCTCTTACTTGTGTATATACAAAGTTTATGACTTGCTGACTCAGATTCCCTCAGTCTGTTAACACACGCTGGGGGTAAGTTAGGGACTTTTGAGAGAATGCACTAACTTCTTAATGATTCCAGAATGCCTTGTAGGAAATGTTGGTTCTATTCCAATGTGACAAATGGTATCCTGGTGGGGTAATAGAGACATCCTTTCCACAATTCCAAAACAACAGTGGAAAAATTGCAAAAAGGCAGGTAATCAATTGCTCTTTTTTGTTTTATTCCAAATAACTTATTTTGGGTTCCTTCCACCTGCTAGTTACATTCAAATTCCTTTTAAATACCCAAGTAATTTTAAATACACACATCTGCAGATAGATATACATATGTGTGCTATTTATACGATATATGTACATGCGAGTCTGTGTATACATAAATATGCATGTGTATGTATAAAATCTCCCTCCTTTCTTTACATAATATTAATGGCAGTTTAGAAGGATATATATAAACCAACAGGGGGATAAAAGGAATAGGAGGAGAAAGATGAAACAGCAGCAGTCACAATCATCAACACAAAAGAAGTGGAGCCAGTAATGAGTTTAATACAAAAATGCATAGATAGGGTGAAGCCCAAATTTCTCTACAGCCATCGAATGTAAAAAGGGAAATTACAGAGTTTACAGCGCTAAGATAAAGACAAATTAATTCTCGTGAAAAGTACTAGCGTTCTTGAATTGAAGAAAAGGCAAAAGTCTCACGAGAGTCTTCCCGTGATCTAAATGCGATACATAGTGTTCATAGATGCGGCTCCGTTGTGATATACGTGTTCCTGAAAGACCTCGCCGCATTACTTAGTAAAAATAATGGGGCTTATGGGGAAAATACAGTTATGCAAACCACTCAAACCAAGCAAGTATGTAATCAGAGCAATAATAAAAACAATAGGAATCCTAAAAAATACGAGCACAAAGATGTTACGTCTTAATAAAGAAATACCACGGTAAGTATGGGACTTTCTATCTTTGATAAAAAGTGAAAAGAATTTGTTAGAAGAGGCTGTAAGGAAGGAGTAAAGCTGCAAAGTTAGATTAGTAAAGAAACACATGGAGCAGGAAGAATTATGCAGCAATCGTTTCCAAGACAGACCCCAAGGTCAATCAAGTATAGTGAACTTTGAATGAATGGGTGTCATCTGGCATCCCTCTGCAGCTTGCTCTGTACAGTTGCGTTAGTATAAGTCACACCCACGCCGTAAATGTTATGATGACATTATCCCTTTATTTACTATTCACATATGAGCTAATTTACATCACAGAAGCAGGTGTTGCAGAAGAACAAGGCTGTACTTTTTAATAAGTCATATGTGTGGGTGCTCTAGGGCACCGAATCAAGCACTTTTCCAAAAAATTTTAGAAACTTTGAATAAACAAAGATTTTCTTTGTTTTTACACATATAACTTATAGTTTAAATTACCTTGTTTGTGTTTCATTGTGTGGTTCTTAATTTGCCATTTACAAATCTACATAATAGATTCTACTAAATGACAAGTTCACTGATGTCTGGCAATTAGCAAGCTGAGGGTGCTTTTCATAATGGAAAGTACTGTGTTCTCTGGTTTTAAAAAAAGTTCACTGATATGATTTGGCTGTTCCAATATGAATTGGTGAGCTAGGTCAGGAATGGATTGCTGTTTTTCTTAATATCTGCTCTATTTAGAGTGGGATTTTCTGCATATTTCACACTGCCATACTTATATCACAACATTGTTAAGATAAATAACAGGAAATAAAACAATTTCAACTTGTCTGGATTTATCGTGGGATCTTAGATAATAGTTTAGAATGCAGTAGGTTTTGGCAAGTTTCTCCCTAATAAGTAAAGATTGATCGTCAGGAAAAATCAAAGTTACTATATTATATGGGCAGTTCCGTTAGCAGCACCTGAAGAAAAATGAAAACGGGCACCTAGTCTAAATGTAAACGGCATATCCAATTTGGAAATAAATGGCCAAAGGATTGAAGAGCTATCGAAATATATGCCTGCCTTGCGTTTGGCCATTCAATCCGATATCATGAAGTCAGCGCTAGGATTTACTAGTGGCACTTATCATTTTATGACTAATATAGGAGTTCTATGATATTACTTTTGTGTCCTTTTTCCTTAGAGAAAATGCACAAAACTCACAGAAATACAAATAAAGAGAAGTTACCAAAATTAAAAGGAGAATAGGATCATCAAGCAGAGGCAAAAAACTTGGAATGTAGCATTTTCCTCTTGGAATCAAATTAGCTCTGTGCTGCCATGCAGCAAATTTGCAAATCTGTGTAAGTTTAAGTTTCAGCAAGACTTTTGTTGTTGTTGTTTTCGCTCTCCCTTGAACGAATTTCTCCCGAGAATTTATTTCTAAGATTGTAGAGAAATAGGAATCTGACAGTTCCTGCTGACTTTATCAGCACGGACAGGTGAAGCAGCAGGAGGTACTTAATCCTATCCTGGTGGGGCAATTGGGAGTTTGGGAATTGGGGTTTGGAGTTGAGTAAATCTCACTTACTGTATTTTTTTTTTATTATCACATGTCAATTAGGAAAATAATCCTGGGGTGTGATTTTTCCTGTCCATTGAGGCATAGTCCTGGACAAAATGATGATTGAAATCCTGGGTTCTGAAATCCAACTGCTTGAGTTCTAATCCTGGCTTCATCTCATTTTAGGTATGTCATCTTAGGGATGTTACTAAGTTTATTCCAGTCTCAGCTTCCACTGTAGAATAGGGATGATCCTTATATGAACTTCAGAAGATTGTTGTGAGGATTGGATGAGACAAGACACATAATGCCCCTGACAGAGTACCTGGTCCATAGCAAGTACTCCATACAGGTTAGTTTTCATCATTACCACTTTATCATTACACCATCTGTAGGACCAGGCTGTGGCAAGAGAGGTTTATCTTCCAGGGCAGTGGATGTACTCTTTAGAATGTGGATACTAAAGATAACAAGCTATCATTCATCTAAAACTTAGACTTTCTTCACCACTTGTGTGTATCTGACTGGGTTAGCATTAGTCTACAATCAAGCTGTGAGGGGTAACAATTTGCATGTGAGTGAGTTCCTATTGTGGAAAACCATTTTGGCAGCAAATTATACATGAAATATTCATCATAATAATAGCTCGAACAGAAACAGACTCACAGGCTATTAAAGAGCAGCTCAGAGCTGCTTAGATGATGCCATTGTTGTGCATGGCACAGGTAAGGATCTGCCTGTTTGTGGATGCTTTCAAATGATTCATTCAGTGAAGACATTCAAGTACCATTCTCTTTTTTAAATTAAACACTTTACTTGTCTCCTGGTAGTACTGGTTTAGTCTAGACGGAGTTCAGAATTTCCTTGTTCTTTGGTGTACAAAAATCCAGCCTAGTCACAGAAGCAGGCCAGGTCACCAAAAGGAAAGTGGCAATTTGGAGAGAGATCACTACCATATTCTATTTTGATTAATTAAAAGAAATCATATAGCATGGTGCCATATGTTTTAATGTTTCAGAATGAATGGATTTAAAAAATAGCCGACCTCTGTAATTGGCTGGATTGATCATTGTTTTCTTTTAGATGAAGATATGTTCTGGGGGGTTTATTGTTGCTTAAAAACAAGCAAATATTAGAAATTGTATATGCAAGGAAGTATATTTTTTTCCAAAGTAGAGGCATTAACTAAAAACTTTAGATTCTTCTTTGCAAATTGCTCTCAGCCCCCAAAATACATTTTCTTTTTCTTTTTAATACCCTCAGTGGTGGCCAATTTTATCCTTTTAGTGAAGAGAATCACTCTCTTGCAGGGATCATTAATCCTTTCTCCCTTTCTTCCTCTATTAAATTATCCTAGTATAGTCCTAAGTACGTGGTTGAGCTCAAACATCCACCATCTTCTTGTGTGGCAGGCTTGACTCTTTGTTTAACACATATTCATTTTCCCATCTTCTTTGCTAACGGAACCATAGTTTCATTCAGGGCAACAGCATGCATCCAGATACTCACTTTTCCTGGTTCCCTTGCAGCGAGGGGTGGCCATGTGCCACAGGTCTAGCCACCGACATGTGAGTAGAAGTCTGATGGCTATTTCCTGGAAATGCTATATTATTTTTTGTGAGGAAGATTGGCCCTGAGCTAACATCTGTGCCAATCTTCCTCTATGTGGGATACCGCCATAGCGTGGCTTGACGAGCAGTGCTAGGTCCACACCCGGGATAGGAACCTGTGAACCCTGGGCCACCAAAGTGGAGTACATGGGCTTAACCACTATGCAACAGGGATGGCCCCTCAGAAAGCCTTTCTTTCCTAAAAGAAAATTACAGAGGCTGATGAAGCTGCTTCCTTCTTTTTCTTGCTATGAATGCTGATGTAATGTGGGTGAAAGCAACATGCTGGGCATGGAACTGAAGAAAGATGGAAAACCCTGCATCCCTGATGACATTATTTAGTAGTTGCTGAATCAATACCAGCAACTACACTATTTCTAGACTTATTGTGTAAGAGAAAAAGAAATCCCTGTTTGTTTAACCCACCATGTGTCAGTTATTCTGTTCCTTACAGCTAACTTAGCTAATTATATTCCTATAAGCACACTGATAACCGAACATTGCTAGAGAAAATCAACCTTTGTGATTGTCTCTATTTTAAGGCACACTTATGTAATACATAGAGTTGCAGATTTCAATCCTATTATGCTTTTCTGGTAAGGGTAAATTTTTCTTTTATTTCCTTTTTCTGAGACTCTATAGTCACTGTCTCCTCTTCACCACCTGAAAGACTCACTCAAATTTCATTCAGAAAATGGAAGACCCCGGGAACATTCTCCCCTATCCTCCACCATCTCCGTTCTCTTCCTGCATCGCTACTCATCACCTCACCAGGCCATAGGAAAAGATGCGCCCCTGCTTCTCTCAAAGGCAATCCGTCCACTTTTGCTCTGGACTTGCATCATCTTTGCTCTTCACCAAGGCATTTCTCCTTTCTTTTCTCCTCTTTCTTCTGCGTTTCAATTTATCCCTCACTACTGGATCTTTGCATCAGAAGACAAAAAAATTCTAATACTTTTCATCTTTATAGAAACCTCCCTTGACATTTCTCCTTCCTTTAGCTTCTCACCCATTTCTCCGCTCCCTTTTCCAGTCAAACAACTTGAAAACATTTTCGCATGTTGTCTCTGTTTTCTAAAGTCCATTTTCAGCCCATTACAATCCTGCTTAGCTTCCTACCAGCATGCTAAAACCAATCTTCTTCAAAACACCAATCTCTGTATAGACAGATCTATTGGACGGTATATATATTTTTAACCTATTGGCAGTATTTGGTACAGCTTGCAAATCTCTCCCTGAAATTCTTTCTCATTTTTTAACACTATATTTTCAGTTTTTCTTCCTTCCTTCCTAGTTGTTTCTTTCTGTCTTTCCACTTTACACAAGATCTCTACAATGTTAGGATTCCTCAACACTAAGTCTTGGACCGACATTCTTATTTATCTATATTTTTCCACAAATATCATTGCCCAAATAGTAAAAATGTATATCTCCTGATGCCCTCTCCACTGAAATCCAGACCTGTATGTTGAAATACTCATTTAACCTCAAGTGGATATCTAATAGAGATCTCACATATAACATGTCTACATAAACTCATTATCCCTCCTCCAACTCTCTTTGGTTCTAACCTTCTCTGTCTCAGAAAGTGGCATCATCATCATCATCATCCAGTTTTTAAAGCTGGAAATGAGGAAGTCATACTTGATACTTCCCTCTTCTTGATTCTCTACATCCAATGCACCAGCAAGTCCTGTTAGTTCCAGTTTCAGAACCAATTACATAAACGTGCTTAACTGTATCACACAACATCTATAATAACCTCTTAAAAATAAAAGTACTGATTATGAGAGCTAAAGTTGAAAAGAATGACTATCCCAATTGGTGGTGAGGCTGAGGAATAATGAGATCTCATGCGTTGTTAGCACAAGTTTTGGTTGGCAAAATGACTTTGAAAAGAAGCAGCATTGCCTATTAAAGTGGAAAATATGCCACAGTTCTATTTATAAAGGCATAACAACAAGAATGAGTGTATGTATACACCAGGAAATTTGTTCAAGAATATACCTATGAGCAATGTTCACAATCGACCCAAAAAAAACCCCAGTGTGCATCCACAGTAAAATGGACACAAACTTTAAATTGAGGGATAGACATGGGATAGAACACTACAGAGCAATAAAAATGAACAGATTACAGCTACATGTAACAATGGAGATGAAACAACATGGATGGACTTCCAAAATTATGTTGACATTGGGTCAATAATACTTGGCAAAAGAAGCAGACACAAATTGATACAAAGAAGAATTTCATTTATTTAAAGTTTAGAAAGCTGGAAAGCTAAGTCATAGTGTTTATCAATTCATACTGAGGTGGGAAAAGTATAAAGAAAAGCAAGAAAATTAGTATCATAAAAGTCAAAAAGCAGTTACCCATGGATGGAAGGGAAGGTAGTTTTGAGTGACAAGGGACAGGGAGGGGGGTCTGGGGGTTGGCAAGGTTCTATTTCTTGCCTTGCATTATTTGTTTTTGCAACTGCATACCTTATAATTAATTAATCTATACATTTATGTTCCTGTGTTTTTCTGTATATGCATTATATTTTACAATAAAATATATAAATATTAGCTATATCAATATCTTCCCTGAACGAAACCACTGTATTTAGAGTGACAGCCGAACGCCTTCTCGTGTCTGACAAGACTGCCGGAGCTGGTGGGACGCCTTTGCAACCTCCTCTCACAGCCCTTTGCTGCTTGTTAACCACGTGGAATCTCACCTGCTTTCTGCCGGTTCCTTGAACACACCAAGCTCTCAGCGATCTCATGGCTTCTTTACTTACTGTTCCCTCTTAAAGAAAGCCCTCCGCTGGCTCTTTGTCTGGTGAGCTTTGTCTCATCCTAAGCCTGAGGTTAAAACGCCATCTCTTCACAAAAGAGATCCTATGTAGAGGTTCTACCTTTTATCCTCTGGCGTACTTCCCTATCTGTTTTCTTCTTTGTACTTAGCACAATTTGCTGTCCCTTTGGTGCTACTTAACTAATTTGCTGACTCTATTCCTAACTATATTGGAGGCGCTAGGAAGGCAGAGATCTCTTGTTTTGTTTTTTTTTTTAAACATCTGAATTTCCTTGTCCTTTTTTTTAAATTGAGGTCCTAATAGTTTATAACATTGCGAAATTTCAGTTTTACATTATTATTTGTCTGTCACCATGTAAGTGCTCCCCTTCACCCTTTATGCCCACCCCCCAGCTCCCTTCCCCTGGTAACCACTGAACAGTTCTCTTTGTCCATGTGCTTGTTTATCTTCCACATATGAGTGAAATTGTAAGTGTTTATCTTTCTCTGTCTGACTTATTTCACTTAACATAATACCTTTAAGGTCCATCAGTGTTGTTGAAAATGGGATAATTTTGTCTTTTTATGGTTGAGTAGTATTCCTTTGTATACATATACCACATCTTCTTTATCTAATCATCAGTCAAGGGGCGCTTGGGTTGCTTCCATGTCTTGGCTTGTGGTTGTGAATAATACTGCAATGAACACAGGGGTGCATAAGTCTCTTTGAATTGTTGATTCCACGTTCTTTGGATAAATACCCAGTAGTGGGATAGCTAGGTTGTATGGTATTTCTAGTTTTAGTTTTTTGAGAAACAGAGGTCTCTTCTTGTTTTGTGTATCATTGTGACCCGAGTGCTTGGCACACAGTATGCTTGGCCAGATATCACAGCAGGAAGAAATCAATAGATTGGACTTTAAGAAGATATCCTATTTGATGACTTATTTGAGTAACATTAACTATTAAATAATTAGACATTTTCTTCTCTGATTCATGAAGTGACTCTGAGTAATTAAAAAATTTGTTTTCTCCATATCCTCTTTCCACACACACAATAATACCATATTGACAAGTGACTTCATTTTAGTAACAAGTGTGTTGTCTCTCACAATGATTGTGTAGAAAAGATAATGCTTCAGTGATCATTGTCTTGTTTGGAATGAGAGATGCTTAGAGCTAGAAGATGCTTCAGAGACCACGTGGCAGATGAGGAAACTGAGGAACAGAGGTGATCTTGTTTCTTCAAGTTGGAAGGTTTGTGGGGTGAAGAAGAAGAGGAAGGGAGGAGGTAGAGGAAAGAAGAGAGAAGGATATAGGAGGTAAACCGGAAGCACATTTTTTGCAGTTACCATGTATATATGAAGTGAAGGTGGGGGCTGAAATTTGGCCCAGCCAGTGGCAAGTAGTGAGTGACAGAAAGCTAGACTGCGTAAGGGCTGCCAACAAACTTTTTCAATGTGTGTGTGTGTTTGTGTTTCCTATGGATAACATCTAATTATATGTGAGATGAGTTCAGTCATTTCTTTCCAGGTCAGCCTTTTAAGAAGTATTAACCAAAATTCCTATCACTTCTTCACCACAAAGCACCGTTAATGTTTTTTATTTTCCTTAAGAAAAGGCCACCATCTGTCCTCATGACCATTTT
This sequence comes from Equus asinus, assembly GCF_041296235.1. NCBI lineage: Eukaryota > Metazoa > Chordata > Mammalia > Perissodactyla > Equidae > Equus > Equus asinus. Next base: position 43,259,113 of record NC_091804.1, read on the forward strand.
CAGGTGACTGACCTGTGTCTGACGTGTGAGATGCTCAGCACCCAGGAGTTATAGATCCCTGAGACCCTCAAAATCTTGCACTTTCAGACACGGTCCTGGCCTTTTGACAGGGTGGTATCTAAATCCCCAATCTTTCTGCAGATTACAAAATCACAAGAGCTTTGTCAATCTGCATAAAATATTTGAATGCTAATGAAATGGTCCAGCACGTTAATTAGACGATCAATAGATCATGCAGTCTTAAAAGCTCAGTTTCTCTTCACTCCATTTATTTTCAAACAATTCAGCAGCAGCAGCATATTAGTAATGGAAACAGAATACTAATTAATTCCAATTCAGTAAATTTCTAAACACGTTTTTCATATCCGTATACCAGAAATATTTAAAAAATAATTTCATAATCTTAAAATTTACCTCCTTTTCTATTAATCATAATGAAGGAAAAAACACAGTGATGCTGTTTACACATATCCTCTAAAGACATTTCAATAGAAATCTATTAACACAACTAAGCCAATAAAATATGGGTCTCTAAGAGAAAAAAATCATTTTTTCATGTTAATTAGTCATCAGAATTGATATCTGTTATGAAATATCTGTAAATTTAAATGGAAGAGTTGCCAATTTTATTGCAAAACAAAATTATAACGTTCAACTCTCAAATTTTATAGGACTTGTTTCAGGCTGAATCATGTAGTCTAAAATTTGTTAAGAAAATGTATTTTTTTTTGCAAAAGAAAGTTTCATTTGAAATATCAGAGTGTTAAGTTATTTATCCATTCCAAAAAATAACTGGGGAGTCTTCGGGAGAAAAAAAATCACTGACATTATTTTTTCTATTTAAATCAACTTGCAATTAACTGATTATTATTAAAAGAGAGTGTGAAGGATCAAAAGCAACTAAACAAAAAGCAACTTGTAAGTCAAGATTTGGAGACAGTTTTGAGATTGCTATTTGGTTTTACGGCTTTGCTGCTGTTGATGGCAGGATAGTATTTCCAGGGCTTAAGATGCATTCTCAACGAAGCTTACGTACTGAAACACCTCAAAAACAAAATTACTAAAAATTGTTGGCTGTTTTCTAAACCACACACGTGTGATCGTTTAATTCCTACCAAGGATGAGAACACGTTTTTCTTCATAGTATTATGATGCTGTCTTATATTGTTGGTAGACAATTTGAAAACTACAAAAAAAAAAGAAAGCACAAAGAAAAATAAACGTTACCTGTAAATCTATCACCAAACATCTTATTATGTTTCCTGTAGTCTGTTTGTCCATGTCAACTTAATGTATATAATCTTATTTAATGTGTACATATCTGATATTATTATAGATTTTATAAATATTAGATCATATCATACTTTAAAAAATAATCAGCTTTATTGAGCTGTAATTTACATGCAATAAAATTCACTTATTTTTAATGTTAAACCATTCTTGATTCCTTGAAGTACCCGTGTTTGGTGATAGTTTATTATCTTCTAATATACCACCAAATATAATCTGCCAAGTTTTTATTAGAGTTTTTGCATCTGTATTTATGGGTGAGTTGGATCTGTACTTCTCTTATTTTATCTTTGTCAGGTTTTATATAGATATTATGTTTAATATGACTAGAGAATCTTTTTTAAAAATTCTGAAATATCATATATAAGGGGGATCAATATTCTCGGGAATGACAAATGAAAGAAAAAAAAATTAAGATCACGTGGGTCCAGAATTACCATGTGTGTATATAAGTACAAATGGTGTGTGTGTGTGTGTGTCTAAAAACTTAATGGGCAGTCACTGAGGGAAAATGTTTTTTAAATTTCTAAAAATAAGTTTTAATAAATCTGTTTGAATTTTGGTAATTTGTATTATCTTATTAATGAATGAAACCATTATGTTCAAACTTACTAGCACGGAGTTGTATACTTTTCTATAACATTTATAAACTCTTGTGTATTTGATTTCACCTCCAATTTAACTTCTTCGATTTCTCCATTTCTCTTTTTTGACCAGAAAGAGAACTTCTTTAATGGTTGTTTTGAAATCATTTCTTAAATTTATTCATCATGTATTCCTTTATCTAATGCATTAATCAGCCATTATTTTAATTATTTTTTCTTGTTTTCTTTAGATAGCTCATTCTTTTAAAATTATTTCTCCATTTATAATAAAACAATTTAAAGCCATAATATGCCTCTGAATATCCAGTTCATAACATGTACAAAATGTTTTTTCTGTTTTATTTTAAAAATTAGTTCAATAAGGGGCTGGCCCCGTGGCCGAGTGGTTAAGTTCGCGCGCTCCGCTGCAGGCGGCCCAGTGTTTCGTTGGTTCGAATCCTGGGCGCGGACATGGCACTGCTCATCAGACCACGCTGAGGCAGCGTCCCACATGCCACAACTAGAAGAACCCACAACGAAGAATACACAACTATGTACCGGGGGGCTTTGGGGAGAAAAAGGAAAAAATAAAATCTTTAAAAAAAAAAATTAGTTCAATGAATGACGCATACCCTTCACCTAGATTCACCAATTATTAACATTTTGCCACCCCTCTCTCCATCTCTCCCTCTCAGTCTCTGTCTCCGTCTTTCTGTCTTGCTGCCTCCTGTGTTCTTTCTCTCCCTATTCATTCTTTGTGAGTAATTTACAGACATCATGATCCTTCTAGACCTGTGGCATCAGCTTGTATTTTCTAAGTAAAAGGACATTCGCTTGCATAAATCTGGGTATATTTACCAAATTCAGAAAATTTAACATTGTTTGAATTACATTATCTAACATACACTTCCTATTCAAATATTTAAGATAATGTCACAAAGCACAATGTTGTGTATTATATTTTTCTATAACTTTCTACCAGCAATATTTTTTCTAGCTCCAAGATCTAAGCCAGGGTCATGTATTTCCTTTAGCTGTTGTGTCTCTTCAGTTTCCTTTAATTGAAAATTCCTCAACCTTTCTTTGTTTTTCTTGATATTGGCAATGTTGAGGAGTACAGGTCAGTTGTTTTGTATAATTTCCTTAATTTAAGTTTTTCTGATTCTTTCTTGTGATTGGATCCAGGCAGTGCATTTTTAGCAGGGATACTGCATAAGTGATGTCATGTCCTTCTCAGTGTATTACATCAGGAGGTATGTGATATCAATTTGAGTCATTTTGATTAGATTACATTTGCTCACTTCTAGGTAGTGTCTGCAAGATTTCTGCACTGTGAAGTTGCCTGCCGCCTCCATTTGTAATTACTGAGTAATCGATGGGAAGGTACTTTAAATTGTATGAATATCCTGTCCACAGCAAGGACTTTAACTTCCACTGCTGGTTTTTGCCTGAAAAACCAAATATTGTTATAGTCCTTACAAAATAGTGAATTTATAACTATCATTATTTCAACAGTGATTAGTTAATAGGATGAGTATTCTACTGGAAAACAAGTAAATACACAAAAAACCCGAAGTTAAAAAACCTTTTCTGCTGCATGAATGTGCATATATATGTATTTGTATCAGTTTAGATGCATGGGTTCATTTTTAATTAGTATGTTAAAATCAGCTGCTGTCATTATATATTACAACGTTCAAAACTTTCCAGATTTGGCATCAAGCTGTTTCTTAGTCCTTTTGGCGTGTTCTCATCAGTTTTTCAACTCTTCCTTACATCTTGGCACAGAAATATGTTCAAAAATATTCTTATATTTCTCTGTCCTGGCCATGGAATCAACCATTTTTGTGTGTACTGATATATAGTAAACATGATATTGGCACTAGCTGTCCATATATATATATATATATATACACACATACATGTATATGTGAAGTCATCGTTCATGCTAACGCTTCTAATCCCAATTCAGAACCTCACGAATCTTGCATGATACATGAATAGAGACAAGAGCAAGACAAAATGAGAGCTGTTTTTTTGTTTAGGAAAGGATGCCATTCATAGGAGCTTCTGGCTACATTTCATTGGAAAGAACTGTGATGCATGGACACAGGGAAAGATTAGATATTTTTGAGGGTGAAAACAATGCCTACTTAAACAAAACGGGGGTTCTGTTAGTTAAAAATAAGGCTAGAAATGAACACTAGGCTCGCAGCTAGCAACGGTTGCACAATATGATGTATCAGCTAGGAGAAAAACATGCAGGTGGTTATGCTCTCTTGATTCTGGGATAACTACAATCCTTCACCCCTCATGTTTGAAGAAGAGCACAGGATCCTTCTTTAGTTCTAACAGAGAGTACCCTAAAACTCATTTTTTACTTTAAATTAATACAAATACAGTGAAAACATTGAAAAGTCTCAACTGAATATTGCAGTGTTTATAAAATAGCTGACAAGACAATTATTTATTCCAGCATATTCCTTTTCTTATACTAAGGATGAGGTCTAAAACTGATGTACATATTACGTCCAACAGGTGTTTTGCATAATGTCAGTATGACTTCTGATTCCTAGATTATGTTAACCATTGCCCTTATCTATATCCCGATTCTCATTTTCATGTCTGGTTATGCCTAGTTGGTTTGTTATGACTCTTCTCTGCTTTTTCAAGCCTTAATTCATCATCCTCTGAATAAGACAATTATGCTGAAAAGACACCTCTACTTTTCAGGAAGAACAGTTTAATTCCTGAAGATCACAGAGAAGATTTCAATCCGACCCATATAAAACCACAAGCAGAAGAAGTAATTTATTTCTATGAATAGAAGGAAGTATTTCCTGCTTTCCCCTCATGAAATGTCTTACAATATGGCCTCTGAGGGTCTACCATTGAGTCTTTGAGTTATGGTTTGGAGAATAAAGTTAAAAAAACCCGATGGAATAATGAGGATACCTGCTAGAGAGCCACTCTTCAATCTTTGTGAGTGTTGACTTACAAACTGGTCCTTGGTGGAGCTCCATTTTTCTCTTAGTGAAAAATCGCAACAGATTTTCTGAGTCTGGAGGGAGAAGGAGCCAAGAGGAACTTCTCATATTATTGGAAATAGACCAATCAACCATGTTCAGTCCCAAGTCACAATTTGTCCAATACCCTCCCTAAATGCATGTGTATTATAAGGAAAGAAATAGTACAAAATAATTTGAAATGGATGGAAAAGCATTGCTCTGTTTTCTTTTCACGAGAAAAATAATTCTCTTTTGAGATTATTTTTGTTTTAGGAAAACTGAACACTCCATTGTTCAGTCTCAATTACTGTATATTCAGCTGTCAGGGAGCCTGGGACTCCATCACCACTTATGGTCATGACCTTCCAAAGATTGACACCACCAGGTTCAAACACTGGCATTTGCCGTATATCTAATGGCAAGCTACTAGAAGTGACTAGAGGTGACTAGCCATTAGAGAGCCTAGAGATGACTTCATTAAAGACAGAAATTTAGAACGACTACTCCATTACAACATTAAAAAAGTCGTGACTTGGGAGTGGTCCGAAATTTTCTTGGTTTTGCTTGCCCAAAGACTCAGGATAAAATAATATTTTCTAAATGCTTAAATTCTATATAATTTTCATATTCATTGTCACACATGTAGGTGACAATATTCTGGAAAAGTGTTTCTCAAAGTATATTCTGTGGAACACTAGTTACGAGAGTCTCTCTGTGGAAGGCAAGGATTCTGGAGACAAATAAATTTGGGAAATGTTGCAGACCATGTCCCTCACTTGGATATTCATATTTGCTAAATTCTAGGGAACTCTTTATGTTTGAATTAATCTAGTATTTGACCCCAGAGATCTATGATCATAAAATATTTATTCACATGCTTTGAAAGTAGTATTTTGCAGAACAGCCTTTGGAAAACATTGCTAGAATTTAGGCGAAGCACTGAAATTAACCCCTTTACAATGTTTTTAAGGCTTGGCATTCCTACCTTGGCTCAAATAGAGACCAAGCACATTTCTATAGCTAAGTAGCCATCTAAAACATTTAGATATTTAAAAATTATCACAGAGTCATGGAAAAGTCTCAACAGAATTTTTAATAATAATTTGTAAGAGCCTCACAAGGGTTTGGAATAGATGTTCCATATCATCTCCTGCCTTCTCAAATGATGACAACAAAAACTTAAATACTCAGCAAGTTCCATAAACAGATGGAAAGAATGAAGGTGATTAGAGAGGAAAGCAATGCCATTCTTGGCCTCGGTTAAAGCGAAACTTCTCTTCTGTGTGTTTTTGGACCACTGATATGCAAAGGGCCCAAGGGAACTGTCTGGATTTTGAGACTGTTGTGGAGAGTGGTGGTAATGTTCAGATGGACATTTGGGGAGCCCCAGGGTTCCAGATCCCACACGGGATATGTTTCAGCACCAAATCTGGCCAAGTCTCCTTTATGCCAATTACCACCCCCCTGTCTTTGTCACGTGCCCTCCTGCCAGGCTTTTAAAACTTCTTCAGCCATCATCTACGCACACAAGCTTCGCTACAATAATCTCCTCACTGCTGGGGACTCTTTTCAAACACAACCTCAGTTTGTAACCCTGCCTCTCTCTTCCACCTGAAACCATCGCTAAAATATATAGATGCTCCCTATGGCTGATTGTGTTAGATCCAGACTGCACAACCTCACTTTTATGTCCTGACACTAATTAGTTCTCCCTCTTGCTCTACAGCTAATCAACCTAATTTCTCATTATTTTCCCAAACAGACTATTTTTCTCTGCTCTGGTCACCTCTTGCCTATATACCGCTAATTCCTGACCCCATGTTTATAATTGTGCTTTCTATCTTAAATGTGCTGCTTAGCACTGTCATGCCCTCGGCCTGCTCAGAGCTTTCGCCTTCATTTCAGCAGCCATTTTGTAGTGCATCCTGCCCAGAATTTGTCCTCTTTCTTCCGATCATAGCAGTCCAATTTTCTTTTGAGGCAGCCTCTCTTTCTTATTCTTTGTCCGTCTGTTTTGAGAGAGCAATCTGTCCTGGATTCAAGGAGTGGTCCTGTGATGATAGTTGGTCAATTAGAGTGACAATGCTTGATTTGGTTTAGCATGTGATGCTTCTGATCCCATGAGAATTATTCTCCAGACTTTTTCCTGGAATTATAGAGAGGGATAAGGTTCCCAACTACTTTCACTAACCCCGTAAGATATAAGGCTGCAGCTGCTAGCGAGCCACTTAACACCACATTCGGAGACTCTGGTTAAGGATGAAGCCCCCATAAAGAAACAGCAGAGTCAGGAGATGGAGCAATAGCTGGAATCCTGTATCCAGCTCTGCCTGAAGTTACCCATGTACTTTTCAGTAACTTGAATCATGTTCAATTAGGTTTCTGCCGTTTGTAGCTAAAGGAATACAAATTAACCCAAACACCTACTTTGTAACAGAATCTATGCTAGTTACTTTCATATCAATAACTCACCCAAATACTGGGTTTTGAGGTTTGACAACAATCCTATGTGGTAAGCGTGATGACACCTCGTTAGAGACCGGACATTTCAAAGCCTACCTATGCCATTGTTCTCCCTGTTCCTAGTTTTTCTATTCTTTTCACTGATATATTCTTATGTCTTGATTTTACAATCCATTTCCTGATTTTTTTGTGTGCCCTCCTATTTATCAGTAACATATTCCAACACAGATGTGGGAAGGATCAACATGTGTTGTGTCATGCAGGCCATTCTGCATGCAGAAGCTCGTGTTTGTGCACTGGCTAATGCATTTCGCCATCCAAATATATACACCAGAACCTGATAACACTGTTATCCTTGAGACGTTGTAAGCCTGAAGCTAACCAGGTTGGAACGTATTGGGGACATCACGAAGAGAAAACCTACTATACAAGTGATTTTGGTCATTTTCAGCCCAGTGGAGGGAGCTGGCTCTACATTAGAGACACAGCTAGTGCCAGTAGGACGAGCACAGAAAATAGCATTTCTCCTCCTTCACGCCTTATGCAAACCAAAGAAACTGGTTTTATTTCCAATTTGGTAACAAAAAGGAACAAGGTGCTAATCTTTCAAATGAAGATGGAAATATTTTTCCTACTGACTGACTTTGCAGCACTATTTCTAAGTGAACTGTCCTCAGGGAAGCGGCCCAGAATATAATTTTACTGTCACATAAAACATTGCATTGTATTTTAGTCAAATACATTTTATGCTTTGACAGTTTTCTCTCTCTCTCTCTCTCTCTCTCTCAGCAATTTAAATGGAAGGGATTTCTTGGGGTGAAACTTTTAATCTCGATGCATGATGCCTGAACTTGCTCTAATTGATGAGCAGATGCAACTTAACAGATACCAAACGCTAACGGACATTTGGCATTCTCACCTCCACCAGGCAAAGAAAACCGCCGTGTGTTGTAAAGAAGAAGAAGAAAAAAGAAGAGTAAAGACAAATATAATAATAAAGAAAAGATCCTGCTTTTCTCCTCCTCAAGGAGGTAAAGAAAAGTACCTTATGATGAATACTAGCTTACATAAAATAGAGGTAGAGAGAACAAAAAAAAGACGGAAAATAACTGTCTTCTTTGAAGTCATTTTTATATTTCATAATACAGGAAAATGATTCATTTGGGTTATTTTTAAATGAAATGAGGAGGAGAAGGGAACTTTGATGCAATATATATTAAATACGATTTTCTTAATTTTTGAAGCTTTCAGGTAATTTTTTCTTTCCTACAGGAGAAAAACTTGATATGAGATAAAAGGCCCAAATTGCTTTCCTTTCAAGCTCACCTCTAATTTATGTCAACTTTTATTGGAACTGAACTATTAGGAATGATGAAATTTGCATTTCCTCTCATCATCCCCATATCTAACTGCATAATAATTATTATATTATGTTGTCCTACAAATCTGGGTTCCTAGAAGTGATTACCGGATTACTGTCATCTTAAAAGTATAATTCTAACTACGATGCCTTATTTTTAGAGAAGGAAAATCACTTCTCTGCGAAGCTATAATATGGGTAGAGGTGTGGATGGTGAAATAATATTAAAAGCATTATGGATAGGCTGGGCTGTAATAAAGCCGGGGAGGCTTCTTATTCTGAAAAACAGTGGGACGTCCAGCATAGATCAAAGCCTGGGTAACAGCAAACCCATTAAAAGAGAAACCCACAGGGACCATAGTGTAACTTAAGCTAATACAAGGATGCCACTCAAAGACCCAGTCCCTGTTTCCTGCTGTCTCCATCAGGAAAAAGTCAAAGTGAGCTCTTTTTCCTTCATTACCAGATCTGACATCTGGATGAAGCTCAAGAATTCTTCCATTTTTAACAAACGTAGCATTATCCCCATTTTCACCTTCATGAGGAATCGGAACTGTGGGCCAGGGAGAAGGTGTTAACCCCATTTTGAGTTAGACATTGAACATGATGCTTTTTGTCAATGACTGCCACCTGCTGACGCCACCAAGGGCAGATGACTGATCTTCTGGTTTCTTGAGAAGAGTTTGGAGACCTTGTTTTCTAAAATTTTAAAGCTTTGTGATGCAGAGCCTAACAAAATAAGCACAGATTACTTAAAAGAATTATCAAAAGTGATTACTTAGGAATTGACCTGCTGAGAAAAATTTTCTCTTTTCTTCTACGCCATGTTGATTGTAGGAAAGCAGAGAAAATACCTTCTAAGACATGTAGCTTAGCAATCACTGTGAAAAGAGTCAGAATCACCATTTCCTCAATGTCCAGGCGGCAAATATTAATACATTTTACTTGTGTGATGGTAACTGTAGTTTACCTGGCAAATAACAGTATTAATGATAATGGTAATAACGACAACAAATAAGCCACACGTAGATAGGCTGCATCGGTCCCGGCTCCTCTCATATGGGGTCACATTTGCCCATCTGCAAATGATTCCATTTTTGCATCCGAATGTGAACTCCTTGGGATTCTGTTTCACTGTTTTGTTAACTGTTATGTTTTTAGGCCTTAGAAAGATCCAGCACATAAAAGGCACTCAGATATCTCTTGAATGAATACGTTGTGAGATCTCAAATAATGAAAAGTGGTTAAAAAACAAAAGCCATCTTTTTGTAAGGAATGCTCAAGGGTTGGAAAGTTCTATCACCAGGAATTTATGTTAAGTGCGTGTGTGGCCTCTTCCGCTCACTCGCATCAACCTCACTGCTGTGGAGGGCATCCGAAAGGGGATCTAAAACCCTGCAGCAGACAACTAAACAAAGCTTACAGCGCTGACACTTTCTCTCTCTTTTCTTTGTCAATTAAACGCTCTTGAGCGTGCACCACAAAACAGGTTTCAATGTTTTAACCACTTTCAATATTTGATACTTAAAATCTATTCACTTCAATGCCCATATATGCTGAGCACTTCAAAGGTCAGGGAATATAGCAGTTAACAAAGGGCAAAAAAAAAACCCTGACCTCAAGGGGTTTATATCCTGACGCAGAAATGAAACCATTTATAGACTGCAAACATGGCCCACATATCTGTGAAGAAAGGGACAAAACTTATTTTAAAGCTTTATGTTAAAAAAAAATCCATTAAAATGTGTCTTATTTCAAAATAAAGGCAATTAAAGAAATAAAATGCATTTATTTCCTTCCGCATGTCCCTCAGGCCTTGGCATTTGCTCTTTCCTTAAAATGATTTTCCGAACCTTCTCTTGGTTGGCTCCTTTCCTCCATTCTAGTCATCCCTTCCGAGAGACTGTCACTCTTCATGGATCCTGCATTAGCCATCTCTCCCTGCCATCACCCACATCCACGTAGCCTACCTCTCTTTCACAGTAACCTGTGCGTTTTTCTCGGAGCACTTAGCACTATCTGAAATTATTAGGATATTATTTGGTGATTTGTTTATCCTGAGTCTTTGTCTTATAAATTGCTAGGACTTCAGTGCTCTGTGCATAGTAGGTACATTACAAATAATGATTGCTACACGACAGTGTGGATTTAAAAGTTGAAAAAGATCAAGTATATTAACATTTTTGAAGTGAACTTTTTGCATGTAATTATTTTATAAAACTGTCACTTTTAGTCTGAATCACTCTTTTCCCTAAACATGGACAGGGCCATCTGTTAATTTGCAGTTGTAATTGTTTCCACAGATGGGTGTTAAATTATAGACATGACCAAGAAGACGTGGCAGAACTTGTTACCGTCCTTTGCCAATGGCCTTTTTAGTGTTCATTTTAGAGACCCAACCAATTCTTCAGCTTAGAAACCCCCACATAAATCAAACAAATTGTCTACAAGGGCAGTTTCCAAGCAGTTTTGTCATGCCATGGAGGTTTGGTTTCAGAATGTGAATGGCCTTTGAGTTTTGAGGAAACCTGGATGTTCCCTGTGCTATCAGGCCCACGTATCTTGAAGCCAAGCACTAGAGATTATAAAAGAGTATTTCTGGAACCGGAATTGATGTGTTCACTATAGACACCACGGCTGTGTTCTAGCCGCATAGCTGCAGTTTCGGAAAATTCATTTGACTCTTTTTTTCACAGAATGGTTCCCCATGCACATCACAGATTTCCGTCAAATTGTTTTTCACTGCCAATCAGATGGGTGATAAGAATCAGTTGAAGTGATTGGGCCAGTTTTTGGCATTATGTATGTTGGCAATAAAAATCATGCCAGGCTACACTGAGAATAGAATTTGCCATCTGTGATAATGTCTACCAATTATTATTTTTTTAATTTGGAGTTTGTCATCACTTTTGATAAAAGGAAGGGCATCGCAAAATTTTCAAACCTAATGAGTTTAAAATACACTTTGGCCTTATTTAAAAAAATGCATACTACTTAACAGAAGTTTTGGTCGGTGGGCAGTGAGGTGGACATCTGTTGCTTTTTCCTGCTCAGATTTTATTTCCTGTTCTAGAATATCCCTTCAGTTTTTCCTTGTAGACCCATCTATCCCCAATCCCACTGCATGCGATCCAGGTGTGACTGACTTTACTATTCTCACCTCAATCTCAGTGGGTGGGCACATGACTAAGCCTGGCCAATGAGCATGTTCTAATCCAGGCCAACACCATTTGGTTCAGGGATGGGCAAGTAACCCAAGCTGGTTCAGTGAGCCTAAATTTCATGGTGTTTGCAGAAGCTGCCAGGAAGGAGGCATGCTTATTTTACTAGACGGAGGTATGAGGGTGTAAGTCTTGGGAATCAGTAGCTATAGGATAGAAAGAAACTGCCTGGAATCGAATGCAACAGAGCACAATGGAGAGGTGAAAGGCAGAGGGAGAGAGCGGGAGAGAGAAGAGGATGTGAGATAAACTCTGGTAAGAAGATTTGAATCCTAGAGCTAGTTATGCTGAAGGGGAGGCCCATCCTCCTAGATGTTGTGTGTGTGTGTGTGTGTGAGGAAGATTAGCCCTGAGCTAACATCTGTGCCAGTCTTCCTCTATTTTATGTGGGATGCTGCCACAGCGTGGCTTGATGGGCAGCATGTAGGTCCACGCCCGGGATCTGAACCCGTGAACCCTGGGCTGCCGAAACAGAGTACACCATCTTAACCACTACACCACAGAGTGGGCACCCTTCTAGATTTTTTCAATTATTTAATTCTATTTTTGTTTAATCTGGTTGGGCTTATGTTTCAGTCATTTGAACCCCCCAAATTGCTAACAGCTAGAGTTGGACTTACTAAATCCAAAGATAGCTCTCTTATTCTTTAGAAGTTGGACATGCATTAGTCCTGGAATTCATATGTCCTAAAGACCCAAAGTTTTTAGCTTAATTATAAATTTTATATGAACGATTTATGAATTCAAGTTCTCATAGCTAAGCATGTTTATTCTTTCTAAAGAAGACTGTTGGAGCCACATTTGCCAGTAGCTTGGTGACATTTCTTGTTCAAAGATGGGGTGAAACCAATATTAGGGAAGCTCAGACCAAAAAGGAGTTTGTATTTTCACATGGATTTGCAATTTATTTCCGGCTGAACTCAGAAGGAGAGAAGAGGCAGATCACCAAATAATCTATTCAATTTCAATTTCAAAAGATGCCGCTGCTGATCAAAGGATACTTCTGAGTAGCACATTTCCATAAAATGAATTTTGACAACTTCCCCCCAAATGTGTGTCTTTCTTTAGCTTTTGATTTGAAAGGAAAAATGGAGGGTGGCAGGAAAGATAAATGAAAGTGATACTGACAGTGTTTGGGGATGCCACATGGTCTGTATCTTAGAATTTCTGTTGTTTCTAAGGCAAGCTTTAACCCAGTGTTTTTAATCTACCACGTGCACCACTACTTCTCAACTCATGGTTTCTCTAAAAGAGCCTCTGTATTTCCCCAGAGTAATGGATGTCTGAAAGGAATGTCCCCCTCCCCCATCCTCAGTTTAATCTCAGAGAGGTCAGGCTTGCTGATCTCACTGTCTGGGAATCCTGTATATATCTACAAAACTATATAAAATGCTCTTAGATGCAATTACCTAGAATCCCACATGACTATATGCTTCAGATAACAGTCTTGAGGGGAACTGGATCAAGCAATCCACCGGATCAATACTTTTATACAGGCACCAAGGTCTGCCTTCTTTTTTTTAAGATAACCCTCTAAATAGTAGCATATTAATATCTGATTCTTCTAAAAATAGATCTCCATTATCTTCTTGACATCACCTGAAAGACATTCTTGGCTAGCTGCTCGTTTGCCACTTTCTCTCAGAAGTTCACAGCAAACTTGTCCTGATTATGTGAAGTCTGACTCATTTGGGATCCAGCTCATAGAGACACTGCAATTGCAGAGCAGAATAGGACCACAATCATAAATTTTAAAAAATGATAAATGTACAGTGAATCAAATATCATTTTAATTTTTGAATAGTTTACTTCTGGCCTGGTACTGAGCAAATAGTAAATTATTTATGGTAAATTTGCTCAATAAATAAGTGTTAGTTATATAACACAGAATCTATCTTGCAGTAGTTCAGATCAATTTACTAGCTCTAAATTTCCTGCGTTTTCATGTCTCCTCTCCAAATGCAGAACTTCTAGACTCTGAAGCTAAGTTCTACTAACATGTAGAATTGATTAAAGTGACTGAGCCCACATCTTGACCCCTGCAGAGGTGTAAGAATTCTAAGAGAAAATTAGTGAACCCAAATGAGTACACAATATTTATTCATTCATTTGATTATTGGGCATTTTGGTCATTTAAAGCTGGGCTTGCTCCAGAAAGGATTTGATATGGAGCTTGCAAAAGAAAGGATGGACACCTTCTAGAATACACTGCCTGTCCTAACTCTATCCTTAGCCCACATGCACCACATGAATTGTAGCAGCCTAACACAAAGGTTTATTATTTCACAGTTTCTCTTGGTCAGGAAGCCAGGCACAGCTTAGCTGGGTGTCTCTACTTCAGAGTGTCTCACAAGGCAGTAATCAAGGTGTTGGTTGGGCTTACAGATTCTCACGGCTTGGCTGGGGGAGGATGTGCCTCTAAGTTCACTCACTTAGAAAATTCATTACCAAGCTGACTCTGGGGGCTTTTGGCAGGTCTCAGGTTCTCTTTGTTAGCCAGAGTCATCAGTTCCAGCCAAGCGAGCCTCTCCATAGGACTACTCACAACGTGGAAACTTGCTCCCCCCAAAATGGGGGCTGGGGAGAGGGAGAGAGAGAGAAAGAAGACAGCTTCTTTTAGTAAGCCAGTCTCTGCACTGACATCCCTTAACTTTTGCCATATTCCGTTCCTTAGAAGTGAATCAGCAAGCCCAGTCCACACTCAAGATGAAAGGATTACACGCAGGTATGAATACCTGGAGACGGGGGTCAGTGGGGTTCATTTCAGAGGCTGCATGCCCAGCACACTAGTGAGAGATGATCGTTGGAATCAGACAGACAGAGTCTTTCTTCCACATCAATTACTGATTAGCTCTATGATTTGGTCAAGTTTCTTAACATTTCTCAACCTCAGTTTGCTCGTGGATTAAACATGGATACAATAATTCCTCCCCCCCAAGCTTGTAATAGTAATTTTGTGCAGTAACAACATCACCTCAGCAGCCCCTTGCACAATGCCTGGCACATAGGAAGTGCTTGGTAAAAGTATTTTTGTCCTGCTTCTCCCTTCTCCTGAAAGTCACATAGCATCCACCAATCTTCCAGCCTTGCCAGGTCTTCGGCCTTCCGTTAGGAAGAGCATAATAATCCTGTCTGAGTTTGAATCTAGACTTTCCCACCTCCCTGCTTCATGAACAAGGGCAAATTCATGTTTCTAAGATGTAGTTTCCCCAATCATTAAGTGGGGAAAGTATGGATCATAGACTGTTTGTGAGAATTAAATAAAATGTGTAATGGGTTCAGCACATGCCTGGCAGTGATATTTGATTGATATGTGGCAACTATATTTCTAATAAAATTATTATCCAATGGAAATTATTTAAAGAATCAGGCATTATGATGATAAGTGTGGGCCTTAGTAAAAAAATATTGAAAACCTACTTGGAGGTACTCACTCACACCAAGGATTTCTTCTGTTCTTCTCTATTCCTCCCCAGAGTGCTAGCTCGGAAAGTGCTCTCTATAGAGCAGAGGGCCAGCTCTTTTTAAGAAAGTGATAATTTGATTAATTTGGGAAGAAAATCAGAGTTGGACCACAAACATAAGCGTATTTGATAAGCCAAGAGGCAGAGGGAAGTAGAGAGAAATAGTGATTGTTCCCTGGGGAAATAGAAAGAGAACAGAGGAAGGAAATAACGTAGACACAAAAGCGCTGTGGAGACTCCTGCGGGCTGGCTGGAGAGAGGGTGCATTGAAAAGCCATCAGCACTCCTTGGTAATTAATCCCAAGTTCTGTTTGAATTTATGTCTACTGAGGCTGGGGTGGGGGGGCGGAACACCTCTGCAATGAGGACACTATTCAATTCATATCATTTGAGGCAAACAATGTGAAATGATCTGAAAACAAAATTATAGATTATGTTCCTGGTTTGTTTATTCTTTTCCTCTCCACTTTCTGAACCCTCAGCCTTTTGCCCACCCCACCTCATCTGCTACCTATGAGAACATGTTGTCCTAGAAAACATATTGATAAATTCACGTGTGTTTTTGAAAATGGTTTTCCCACTTGTAGTACCCCGTCAGGCTTGCTCAAGGTCAAGCATAGACTTAGTGGTGCTCTGAAAATGAACTCAGTTAAGCTGCACTGTTTCAGCACCCCGTCCTGTAACAATCACCTGGAAGCAAGAGTGACTGGGTATGGTCTGGAATTTTAAGGAAGACGCTTCCTAGCCTGTGTCTGTCTTTGCCCAGGCTTGGTGACCAGGATGGGGTCACCTTTTGATTATCTGTGTTTACTATCCCCTTATACACAGCAGGGGCTGAGCTATTGAAAATGGGGCTCAGGAAGAAAGAGAGAGAGACAAAGTGGATTTCCGTCAATCACACTAAGGAATCACACTGAATGCAGAGAAATGAGGGTTCATGTAGACACTCAGGAGAGTCTGTAAATGACTCGCACGTCTGTCCTGCGTCACACAACGCTGGGCACAGTGGTAGGCGCGAGCAGGCACGCAATTTATTTATTACTGTACCTTAGTGAGCTGGCTTCTCTGAGTTTCTTTTTTCATGTGGAGCTTCTGAATTGAATCCAGGAGGGTAATTTCTGATTCCATCCCACCATCCTCCCCTGTGTGCATGGGCTGGCTTTGAACTTTCAGCAACAGTTTAAAATAAAACTGGAGGTAGGAGAGTGGAGGTGGTTCACACACAGGCTCTGGAGTCAGACTGGAGCTTTAAAACTGGCTTCTCCACTCCCTGGAAGTGGAGGCGTGGGTAAGTTTCTGGATTGTTCTGTGTCTAAATTGTCTCATCTGTAATATGGGCATGCTAGACAAAGAGCTGTGAGATTGACGTTTTAATTAAGCAGAAGGAAGAAGGCCCATTCCTTAAAAGAGGTCTAATTGAGGTTAGTTTCCGCTGTTGTTTAGAGCTTGAACCATTATTTTCATTCCGTGCCATCAATTCACACTTAAAAAGAATTTCTCCTCAGATGCCATGAGCCCTTGTCAGAACTGCATTTTAATAATAGCTTTATTGTGGTTTTTTTGGCATTTACAACTATTTCCTGTACATTCTGATAAGCCTTAATATATTTGGACTTGTTTCTGTCATAGCGATTTTTTGTATTGGGTTCCAATTTTTATAAGCTTCTTTTTTTTCCTTACTCCTACCTTTACCAAAATGTTTCATTATTCTTTTATGTTATTATTCCAATGTTTTTTGTGTCATCCATTTCGGAAGTTTTATATTTTATTTTTATTCTAAATTTAATATCATAGTCCCTCCCAAATAATGAAAGAAATTTACAATATTTAAACTCTAATTACTTTCTCACAACAATAGGCCTTTGGTCAGTATATTATTTTCATCATTTAACCCACTAAATTAGACCTTATTATTTTATATTGACAATATTTGTTTAGATATACATGCCTTTATCAATTTTTCTGTTAATTCTTCTTATACCTCAGATCTTCCTTCTGGGAGATAATTTAAAGCATAGTATAGTATTTTAAAGTATACTTTCAAAAATTTAATAGAAGCCTGCTTGTAAAAATTCCTTGTTTTTGTTGACATAAAAATGACTTTATGTCAACTTCTGTTCTTGAAATATAATTTCAATGGGGTATGAGCTATCTCAGTTGAGAGTTAGTTTCTTTCAGTTCTTTGTAAGATTCTTGTTGCTGTAGAGAAGCTGTCAGAATAATTCTTTCCTTGATTTGAATCTGTCTTTTTACTCACTGCTAATAAGAGCTTCTCCCCATTTTTAGTCTTCTCCATACTCCCTACACTGTCCAGGTGGGGTTTCTTTTCATTTATTTGCTTTGATATCTTTCATTGGCTTGAGAATATAGTCATTATCTCTCAAAATATTTTTACATAACTTCTCTCTGTTCTGTCCTATTGGGACTTTAATGAAATGTATAGTAGACTCTTACTCTCTCCACATCTCTTAACCTCTATTTCATAATTTTCACCTCGGGCCTGCATTTTTTCTGTTCACTGATCCTTCTTTTCAGTTATGCCTAATTTGCTGTGCAACCACTCTTTTTTTTTCTCAATTGCAATGACTAAAAAGATTTTTTAAAAGCCCTATTTTCTTCCTTTCTATTCTGATTCTGCTACGCTATATTTGATTCTCTTACTAAATGCCCCTTTTCTTTCTATTATTCCATATCTTTAAGTTTTTTGCAAAATTGTTTTTATGATATATTTCATAATTCTATTATGTGAAATTCTTAGAGCCTGATTCCGCTGTTTATTGCTTGACTGGCATTTACTCTTGTGGTTTATTTCTTTTCATATTTTGTGATCTTTGATTCTAAACTCATACATATTTGATCTTAAATTGTGGGAAACTTAGGGCTTAAATCGAGGATTTAATTTTCCAGAGAGAATTTGCATTCATTCTTAACAGAAAACAGGAGGCTTTACCCAGGTGGAACTTTAAAAACAAACAAACAAAACAAAAACTATTTCAGGATCCCCAGCTTAATCTTGACGTCTTGTGTATGGTTCTGTTGCTTTGCTGTTCATCAAATGCTCAGTGTCCTAATTACAGCATTTAGGTTCACATTTTTCGCATGCCACCATGCTCTTGGCATGTCTTTATTGGTGACTTTTTTGGTTTCACCTTATGTTTTTGTTCTGTGAGCATATATAGCCCACCATGCTCCTGAGAGAAGCTTCCATCATCTTCCCAGCCGGTCCTTCTCCAGCTCATCTCTGTGGTTTCTCTCTCTACTTTCAATTTCAAAACCTGAAAATGGAAGGGATTCAAAGAAAACATTGGACTTAATTTATGCTAAAGTGAATATGGCTTATAACTTAACTATTTGCTATTCATCCATCATTCTTTCATCCACGCTGTCTGTAAATATTTACTGAGTATCCCCATGTAGCAGGCACTAGAGCTGGTGCAGGATACACAGTGGCAAAGGGAACAGATGCGGCCTGTTGTACAGGAAGATGGATCACAAGCCGTAAGATAAAAGAGTGTTCCTTCAGGGAATGGAGAAGGTTTAATTTTCAATTTCATTATGTAAAGAATTCCTACTGTGCCTATAAGTAATAATCTGCACTGTTGGTGCAGAATTTTATGGCATAGAGACAAGGTCCTATAATGTTATTTTGAAGAGAGGTCAGAAGTGATAGGATAGAATTAGAAAGTCTGGCTTGCATCCCACATCTACCTCTTCTAGCTCTGATCTTTAGTCCATCCCTTAATCTCTCTGGTACTATTGTCATATCTAAACGATGAAGATAACAATACCTATCTTACAGAGTTGCTGCTAGGATAGAATTAGATGAGTAATGTGGTTTTAGGTGATGGCATGCAAAGGTAGATGATATTCCTCTGCTTTTTCCCCAGAGTTGTTCACTTGCATATGAATTTCACACGTAAGTAGCTGGATCCAACCCACCTCTCCAGCAAACCATAGCAAGAATATCATACGCTTTCACTGTAATAGTTACTGTAACTTAGAAAGCTCATCCTCCTTTCAGAGCAATCTGGTCCACTTGAAATTACAAATGGAGGAGGGAAAGGAGAGGGGGCTTTAAAGATAAGTGGACAAATTTTAGATAATTTATGATGAAGAAATAATTATTGATATCTAATTTTTACCATCTCCATTTCTTCCTGCCACCAAAACAGTAACAAGAACCACAAAACAAAAGAATTAGTTCAACATAAGAAACAACGTGGGACAACACGTTGCTTAAATGAGACAAGTAAGCAGCATAGAAGGAAAAAATATAAATAAGACACAGGTTGTTGTTTGTTTTCTTTTTAAGTTTCCAATACCTAGCTTGGTATCTGAAATGTCATGGGCACACAAAATATGTTTATTGAGCAGAGTATAAATGAAACAAATGGAAAACATTTCTAGTGAACATCTTTTATTTTATTTTAATTTATTTTTTATTGTTTTCTGCATTCTAAGCTGTCAGGATAACATACAATTTTGTTAAGGGCCTGGGCTTTCGACTGGGGCACGCCATAGCTAAAACACTGGCTGCGAGAATGAGTACGAGTGATTTCATCAATCCAAGCCTTTGTTTCCTCCTCAGTAGGTAAAGCGACGGTACCTACTCCTACACTTATCGTGAAGTTTAAGAGAGATGATGCTGTGTCATGTAGAGCTTAGTCTTCTTGCTTTTTTCTTTATTTACAACCGCCACCACCACAATCATCATCACCATTGTTACTAACACCACATTTTCTGGAATTAATTACTCTTCTCACTTTGCATGTAGGTAGTCAAGTATTCGATTATGAGTGGGAATCATTTTTTTTTAATGTTCAAATTTTTGTGAACAAAGGAAAAGACAGCTAGGGTGGATTTTTCCCCAAGAGGAAAGAGTAAAGATAAAGGCCTGTGAGATCTACACCTTAGGATAGTTAGAAAGACAGCAGTGCGCAGTGTTGTTACTGTGATTGGAGCCCAAAATCATTATACTTGAGGAAAAACAGATAATGTGCTTTTAGCCAGTTATCAAACTTTGTTTTGCTAATTGGGGAACTGAAGAGGTAAGATTAAGTGGTGGATTTTTTCTTTTTTATGCCATGTTAGGATGGGAAAGGAGAGAGGTGAAGCTGTTAATGAGAGGAAAACCTTTGGGGAAAAAGATACCTTTTTGTGAGGAATTCAATAACTTTTGCCTTGTAGAATGTATTATAATTCTTTTCCCTGCCTTCCCACAAAATCTTTGGTAAACTACTCATTTCTGGCACCTTATAGATTCTTATATACCTTGAACCCATTAATTTCTTTGTCTTTCCTATAATACTTCAGGAAGGAGTCTGAGAACCTGGCGATATTTTAAAATGAAGGCAATTTAAAATAATATTAAAATTGAGAACATGAACTTGCAAGAGAGGGAACAGCGAGGGGAACTAGTACCCTTGCGAATTCAGGGAATCCTCATGCTCAAGGGAAATTAAACTTTGATGCCAGAATCCTAATAGAGTCTAGTCTCCCAACTCTCAGTCTGAAGTTTCAGTGTTAAAAGGCTATGTTTGCATCATATCATCCCTCTGTCCTCCCATGCCGCAAACGAAAATGGATTTCAAGACATTGAGTAAAATTTGATTAAAATAATTATGATCGTAGCCAACATTTCTTACCAGATGCCAGGAGATGTGCTATTTTACGTGTATTACTTCATTGTATTTAAAAACTATTATTATCCGCATAAGGTGAGAAAGGAAACTGAGACTCAGAGAAGGTAAGTGATTTTCCAAAATGTAAAGCTGGGATTCAAGCCAGGCCAGTCTATTAGAAACCCCTTAAATACCATACTTTAGTGCTCCTTCGTTTCTTCGTTCAAAAACAAGGGGAAAAGGATGAATTTTAAAGCAAACAGAAGAGAGACATTTTTAATGTTGAAGGTAGAGGAGTAGGCATGAAGTTCTGCCGGGTTTATAGTATGACTTTGTGGAAATAGATGTAATTTGAAATGCAATTAAAGGAATCCGTGAATGAAATGAGAAGAGAAATGGAAATGATGCCTTCTGTAGAGCACCAGTTATGCATGACAATGTCATGGGTAAATGCCCATCTGATAAAGAGGTTTTAATTAAACTAAATAATTTATTATCCATTATACTTCAATGAATTAAAAAGGATATAATCTAAGATGCTTTATTTCTCTGAAACAGGACTGTATACCATAAATTCAGCACATCATGTGTTCTCAAGCGAGAAAATGTCCAGATTAATAAAATGTAGGGGAGATAATAATTAATTTCCATTATACTTTAACCCTTGGCACGTTCATCCACATACTTGCCTCCATGCAGGGCTAGACATTGCTTTTTCCTGGAAGGAGACTGCGTGAAAACAAGTTCCTTGTAGGGAAGTTTCAAAAATTAAACCTAAACTGGTGACATAATTAATTCAATGAGTATTTCATATATATGCGCATACACACGCCCTTATATATATGTGATTACCAGTATATAATTTTCATATATCTATACCCGCACACGTAGTATTCACATAGTATGTAGATAAGTGAATATATATTCATATAGACTCATCAAAGTCACATATACTTCCTCAGTTTTATACACTTTTGTTTTTAAATGCTTAAATATTTGTAGTTGTTAGATATTAAATGACAGGCATATACAAAAAAAGACATAAGTAAAATATAAAGTGTTAATTAAAATAAAACAAATACTGAAATTTCTCTTCCTAATTTCTTTCCTTGCTATTCCTTTCCATAAAGAAAACCACTATTAATAATTTCTTGCAATTCATCTCCAAAAAAAGAAATGTTCAAACAAGAATATACTGTTATATATATTTTTATCTCTGTATATTCTATTTCTTTTAAATGTTCATAAATGAGATCATGTTACATACTTTATTTTGAGCCTTGCTTTTTTCACTTACAACTTTGCCACGTTAACACTCATAAATACAGCTTGCTCTTTTTAACAACTTATTATTTTTCAGGAATATAAACTCCAGTTTATGCACGTCTGTCTTATATATGTATTCTGTCCAGTATTTTATTTCAAATAGTTTCCAGAAACTTGCTATTAAACACAATGCTATAACACACATCCTTGTGAGATTTATTCATGATAATTTCAAGCAGGAGAATTGTTAAAAATAAGACGTAGGCATTGAAATTATCATCATTATTGCCACCTTGCCATCCAGAAAGAGTTTACCAATTTGCACACACTGATAATATTTATTTACACCTTAACAAACACTGGGTATGCCATCACTGGTTTAACAGACAATTATTTAATCAAGTTGAGTATTGCAAAATTTTACAAGAATATTCACAAGTGTTTTCTTAAAAATGAAAGCCACTTTTGAGTACTTGAGAGAAATAAAATTCTGAGAAATTGATTTTCATACTGTTTTTCAGGAGTACTGGGTTCTTGTGAGTAGAAACATGCACACAAAGTGTGATTAATTAGTATCCTAGCTAGAAAAATGGCAAATGAGAGAAAAGCTGATTTTAAAGGTATTTAAAGCACTTTTTATGATTATAAAAACCACTCTACATCATTATTAAAATGTGAAAATACAAAAAAACACAACAAAAGTGAAAAATGCCCATAATTTTACTTTTGAGGGGTATATATTTTAAAAAGAATGAAAGTATATCCTTTTCTTGGGTAACCATTTGTTCATAATTTTGTGTATTTCTTCCTGGTTCTTCTTTCCTGTATCAGACTCTGTGTATCTATCTATGTAGCTAGCCAAACAACAGAAACTTCTATACGTATATATATATATATATATATATATATATATATAACATTCATTTCCAATTACAAAGATTAAAGGTTAAGACTGTAAGATCTGATTTCATCCTGCATCAACGTTTCTAAATGCAATCCCTTTAGCTTATCTTCCTCTGAAAGATATAAACCCCAAATCTTCCAGATGCGTCTTAGAATTTTAAATCCCATTCAAGTGAAATATAGAATCACAAGATTGCTTCTGAGAAGTTCTCTGTGGACTTGTGTCCCTTCTTTCTCAGGCTTCATTTTAGAAACATGCTCTTCTCCAGTTTTTGCTAACTGTTCATCAGGAGTACTAGGGCATCTGCAAGAAAGAAAAGAAGATCTGCTCACATGAGAATCCCAGAAAGCATGATTATTCGTGTCTGTTAATATGGTTACTAGCTTGTAAGCATGTAAAATAATGTTCCTTAAATGGCAGCCCTTGCCTTTCAACTCCAATTCTTCCTTCTTTCCTTAAATGATAGTAGATACATCAAAAAGAAGGATCTTGAAACTCCTTATCTTCATTTCTTCACTTTTCCCCACAATTTGAAGATTTTCCTGTTCATTTCACAATTGCATGCATATCTTTGTAATGGAACCAGTTTAACCTCTGTTCTAAACTTTCGTTTAGCTTGGTTCAAAATGTTCTGGTCTGGGGAGGCAGTCTCCATCAGAATATTCTCAAGACTATTTCCTAGATCACCCACTGGTTCGACTTGTCACATCTGTTGTAAATTTATTGTAGATCTACCCTTCCCTACTGAGAGGGAACTAGAGGAATGGTAACTATTTTATATTTCTTTATGGAAAGTTGCCTCCTAAATTTGTGAGTTTGAACAATGCATAGGTAGGAACAGAGGACCCGCAGGTGAGTAGTATAAACACGTTGTGTGTGAACAGGAACCATTATTTCTGAAGAGTGAATGAGAACTCATGTCCAGAGAGATGTAATAGTGCAGAAGGAAACTTTCCTATTGGAGAATCTGGGTCACATGATTTCCATGTTTATGTGCCCTGTTTTTTTCTAATTCACAGATGTAAGGAAAGCGGTGAGCAAAGAGGAGCTGTATGCTGTCTTGTTTACTTCAGCCCTTGGTAGCTCAAAAAGTCAGAGTTTATTTAGTTCAAAGACTGAAGACATAAACACTGAAGTGATCTAAATGCCATGTTTAGAGGAACAGATTGCACGATCAAAGTGCAATCTATTCAGATCTTTGCAAAACGTGGATTAAGGTTTAGAGGATAAGACGTGGAAAAACTACGAAAATTTAACTTAGATTTGTTTTGCCTTAATTTTTATCTTAATTTTTTAAGAAATAAGTAATATATGAATGCAATTTTGTCATTAAAGATTCAAATATTGCTGTATATGGACATAGACAAACATGTGATCTAACATCCCAACAACCATGCTTCTGAAGCTCTCCCTCCACCTCAGGTAACCACTGTCCATGGCTCTGAAGTGACTGTCACTCTTCTTTTATGCACATACATGGAGTAGGGAGACTAAGATATCAACGTACACACACAAGTCATAAATGCGATCATATTATAAACGTTTTTCTGCAACTTATTTTGTCTTGGAAATCTGTTCAAGTCAGTACATATAGGTCAAGCTCATGAACTGTAAAAGCTTTGTAGAATTCTAGAGTAGAGACACACTACAATTTGTTTAACCACTTCTCTGTAAGTAGACATTTAGGCTGTTTTCGGCATTTCGTTGTTTTAAATGGTGTGTAGTAATAACTATAACCTTGAGACAAGTCACTTAGTCTCTCTGTGCCTCAGTTTCCTTGTCTAAACAATGAAGAAATCACAGTGCCTACCTACAGTGTAACATGTATAATGACATGCTACAGTTAGTGTTCACAAGTGTTGCTTTTTATTTCTATGATGCTGATGATGGTGATCCTTCTTTGCATACCTGTGCTGTATGACTTAGGAGAGATTTTTTAGAAGCAGTATTTGCTGTGTAAAGAATTTGCATAAAAATTTTGTTAGTGACTGCCTTACACAGATCTATCCAGTATCAGATATTTCAAGCTACCAAAATGGACTTGGGTTGAGACACCCAATTAGCTCTCGGGATGCAACCTGGGCCAGCTCCAGCACACCACTGCATTTATGGTAATCACCTCCTTTCAATTATTCATGCTTTTACTACTTAAGTGTACATCCCTAAAAACCGAAAGTTTGGTTGAGTCCTCTTTGCTTTATATAATTGCAAGGATATTGAGTTTCCTTTGTTCAATATTATGTGCAGTTCATCAGCATTGTCGAAAGTATAGTGTGGTCTTTTTCATGACTGTGTAGAGTACTAGTGTGTAATTATATCTCAGTTCTCTTGGATATTTGGATTGTTTCCAGTTTAAAAATAATAATGAATATTACGCTGGGTCTACAGTTCCAATCGGTATTTCTGGGTAGTAGAATAAGTGTATCTTCAACTTTCATGGATTATGCAAAAGTTTTCTGAAACAATTTACCAAATTATGTTCCCTCCCTCTGTATATGACGTTTTGTTTTGCTCCATGTTGTCAGTTGTTATTGTCAGTCTATTTTTTTTTTTGAGTGAAAAGCTAACATTTATTTAATTATCAAATGGATTTGTACACAATTTATATCTTTAATTTTTGCATTCCTTTTATTTTAATATTGCTTTTCAATAAAGTAACATTTTTTAAAAATCAAGAAACAGAACAAGAAGAAGGAAATTTATATCTATTGAACACCAGCTGTATGATGGCATTTTTTTTTACAGCAACTCTATCAGTCAGCTTTTAGTAAACCACTTTTTAAAGATATAACAGACACACAAAAAGCTGTACGTATTTAATGTATACAACTTGACAAGTTTAGAGATAAGTGTACACCCATGAAACCGTCACTACAGTCAATGCCAAAAACACATCTGTCACCTCCAAAAGTTTTCTTCCTCTCTCTTTATATTTTGTGATAAGAATACTTAACATAAGATCTACTCTCTTAGAAAAATGTTAAGTATGTAATACAGTATTACTAACTATAGGCCCTATGCTGTACAGTAGATCTTTAAGGCTTATTCATTTTGCTTAATTGAAACTTTGTACTCTTTCTCAGTCTATTTCATATTAGTCTTTATAGAGAGTGGATCCTGATACTTCATTGTGTTTTAAAGTCTTTTTCCTGATTCCTAATTAGTGTATTTTCCTCTTTTTTTGGCCATTTGGATTTCCTTTTTTTTGAACTGCTTTTTCTTCTCCTCCATGTTTCTGCTGGGCGGTCATTTTACTTACTGGTTTGTAAGAGGTCTATTTACATAGCCCGGATATGAACCCTTTGCCAATTATATGAATTGCTTGACTTTTAAATGCTGTGTCTTTTCATGGATATACATTCTTAACTTTCCTTTTATGGTTGATGATTTTTGTGTTTCTTTTAAGAAATCTATTCCCAGTCAAAACAGGAAAACTCAGAGTAGAACTGGAAATCACTATTGGAAACTAGAGAAAAGATGACCTGTCTTGTGTAGTGGGACATTTGGCAAAAATGTAGAAGCTGAAAAATGCACCTAATCAACTTGTAGATCCTGCTAATGAAACTCCTAGAAAAATGTTGAAAAAGTGCCAATTGGCTTCTTTTAGCTGTGTGTCATAAAGTAGAAAGCGAGAAATGAAGTAAAGAAGGGATTATTTCATTTTCAAGCAGAGTTAGAGAAAAATATAGAGGGCCTTGGGAAGTCTCTCTGGCTGGCAAAACATCCTCAAAGTATGAAAAAGACACAGGGTAAAATCAAATCAAGAGTTTAGCTTTAAGACCCTCTTTTTAAGATCTCAGAAGGATTTAAAGTGGTGCATAGTTGACCCTCCCAATTAGACAAAATGGCTCTAGAAAACCTCAAGGCATTTATCCCATAGAAGCCTGATACACACAAAGCAGACTCACTTTATAAAATAGCTGTGGTTTGGGGCATTAAGTGGACCTTGATAAGATTCCTAAAAAACAGTCTCACAATGTTTTTAAGAGAATTTCATTGGCAAAGCACCACCAGTTTAAACTAAAAGGAATAAAAGGTGTTTCAAAATGAAGAGAGGCCTCCACCTTTTCACAGGTAGCAAGGAGCTTAGAAGAAGGAGCCAAAAGCTTTGGTTAAAAAAAAAAGGAGTTCAGGAAGCTCTCCTAGGGAGCAGAATTAGGCCCCAATCAAAGAGTATTTCCTGACCCTGGAGTATGGGAAGTTAGTGGGATGTTCTTAATGATTTCAAAATTGTTATAGATTAGCTACTATTATTTATTCCCCAATATTCCCCATTTTGAATGGGCATGTATATTTTTGTTTTATCCCATGTCATCGTTGTATTTTGTGTGTGCAAGACACTGATAACTTTTAAATTAACAGATCTCTGGATCAATAGGCTCTGCCCCTATGGAAATTCACTTCTATCTGGACTTAATTTAGAGACATCCTGGACTTCAAGACTTCGGCTGAGCCTGATTCTGTAACAGAGATGAGGCTATTGAAAGTCCTTGGTGTTAGCATACTTTGCATGTGGGAGGGATGTGAATAATTTTTGGCCAAAGGGACCACTGTGTTAGACTGTTTAATGTCCATAAATTCCTCCTATCTGAGTATCCATGCTCTTTTGCAGTGTCACCTTGCTATTCTTCTTTCCAGAAGTTGTCTCTTTGTCCACCTCCTTAATTTTGAGTTTGGTCATTGACATGCTTTATCCAATGAGCTATCAATAAGTTTGACACAGATATGATATTTTGTGCATTATGGCTTGTCTACTTGTAAGCCAGATGGTATATAACAAAGTTTATGCTGTCTTGCCAGTGAGGACATGTGGGTAAGTGGTACTGGGGAATGAAGGAGCTCCAAGAGGAGGACTAGAGTCTTTAGCTGATAGTCATCATTAAATGGCATACATGGGAGGGATGCCAAGCTTCCTGATGAACACAGGCTGTGAGAAACTGAAGAAGATACTATGTGGAGTAAAATAATCACATAGCTGTACTCATCCAACCCATAGAGTCATAAGAAATAACGTATTGTTAATATTGCTGTAAGTCTCTAATTTTGGGTTGATCTGTTACACAGCGATAGCTACTGATACACATACCATTTGTGAAGTTAAGAAGACTCAAGGTCATCGACTAATCATTCTCGTTAATCAATTTACAAATTGGTTTCAATTCAAAACAACCTTTCAAAGGAGTGTTTGGCACTCAAGAAAATTGTTCTAAAGTTCATCTAAAAGAACAGATATGTGAGAATATCCACATGTGCAAATAAACCTAAAAGTATATTGCATAGTGTTGGGCTGATGTTCTTTCCAATCATATTTATAAATCTGTATTTATGTACTAAAACATATAAAACATGAAAAACTTTTCAGTTTCAAAAATGCACCATAAATAATATTCAACATTAAACAACTCATTCAACAAATATCTATTGAACGTCTAATACTGTAATATAATTAAAATTCTATTAAAAAATTTTAGGTGCATTCTTGACCCAGTTTGGAGGCCCGGGCTAGAGACTGTTTGATTCCCTTTCTTGAGCAGCTAATTAAGGACACACTGCACCCCTTGTCTTCTCAGCCTCCCACACTCCTCAGTACCAGCCCTCGTTTCTCCAGGGCAACAACCAGGGACAGTCTCTATGACCCAGAGCCCTCAGATTTATTCAAATTAGCCAGTCCACAGGGAAACACAAAATCTGGTTAACCTCTCACCCTGCATGCCATAAACAAGCTGCCCTTACAGCTCCAGCTAGCTATTACCCAGTCCCCAGGTGCAACCTGCTGGGGGCCCTGCCTGGCAGCCTTCTTTCCTTCAGAACTGTAAGTAACCAAGAGATCTGCTTTCCATCTATCCAAGCATTCACGTCCCTCCATCAAAAAAGTCTTCAATATTTATAAAACAATTACTAGCCAGGGATTTTACCAAGTGCTGGAAATACAATGTGGATTAAGCAAACAAACCACCCTTCCTTCAAGTAGCTTTTCTTCTCATGGGTTTTGAGATAGACAAAACCCAGGGGAATATTTGTATCACATATTAGAGATATATATATATATATATATGTACTATTGTATATATACTATTGTATATATGCTATTACAAATTGGTTAGAAAAATATAAACATTATAAAAGAAAGTTGAAAATGGCAACGACACGGTAATTGATGAAGTAAAATTTAAAGATTCAAAAATCCCAGGGAAAATGTTAATAAAAATAGTGCAAATGGAAATCATCATGTACAATTGTTTTCTATTAAATTGACCATTATTCATAAAGAATAATGCAAACCATATGCAAATTTTTTAGTTAAAAAATTTTAAAGTATAACACAAGGGCACATTTTACATCAACCACATTCTTTTTACCCAAAGTGGAAGAATGATAAAAATTAGATAAAGGAGAATTGGGACTTGCAGCTCGTAAAAACTAAGATATGAAGGGCCGAGAAGGTGAAATGTTCTGTCTGCATTTTCTCTGACAGGTGAATAGACGTAGCTCTGAGCTGCGCTATGAAACTTAACTTGAATCATGTGCACCAACTGCTATACATTTTTTTACAGTTCATTACCCTGGTAATTACAGTATTGACTGAAAGCTTAGTTTAATTTGTATCAATTATCCAAAAACCATTTCAATACACTTTTTTTTGCCTTCTTGATCAAAGCCTGTCTGAAAACATTTTAAGTGTGTATCTGCCCTTGAACTTCATCTGTTAAACCGATTGAAGTCGTTGTGAACTGAGTATCAAGTGAATCTTGCTGATGTGACGGTGGTTCTTGGTTCTATGTGCAAACGATTTATTTCCCAAGCTTCTAATGATTTTTAACTTTTACTCAGGGTAACTTCTTTTTTCAGAACTTAATGGACACTGTGAAAACAAGTCACTGTCTTAGTAGATATATTTGGAACAATAAACTACATTTTTTTCCTATTAAAAACCGTGAATCTTCAAAAAAACTCCAGTTTGTTTAATTCTAGAAAGAAAAGAGTGTCAATAAAACTAACAATTTTGTTGATTATTTATTATCTATGACTCAATCTCATAATCCTTTCACTGACATTTCTTTTTTAGGCCTTAAAATAAACTCGTTGAAAGCAGCCCCATATTATGGATGTGGAAATTAAGGCTCAGGTTGGTTCAATGACTCAGTAAGTGATAGGGCAAGAATTGTATCTGATTCAAAAGCCAATATTCTTTTCAAGTTTTCCTGTTGTTTAAGGTCTTTTACTTTGAGCGGTATTAGAACCACTCAAGTAACTAGTTAGGAGACAGGTAGTAGAACTCAAGGTTTCCAGACAGTGGGTGAAATTCTTAAGAACTAGGCAAGTCCTAGTCACAATCTGGCGTGATCAGCCCAAATGCATCTGGAGTGAAGCCACTGAATGGGAATGGGCATGAAGATGAAATCCAGTCTAGCAGAAGCAGATGGGCTAATGCTGTGAAGCACAGCTGGATCCACGCCAGTTTAGCTATGTTTCTAAGAAGAAAAAACTGGGTGTGCTTGGCAGAAGAATCGTTTAGAAATGGAGGTAGACTTTGATTAGAGATCCAGTCCTGGATCAGAGCCAATATGGTTGACAAGGCAACTATATTGTATATGGGCCTATGGATGTTGGCAACACAACTTATGCCTAAACCCAAATGGATGGTGTGTTAGTGTTTTTTTGTTGTTTGTGTGCTTGCAATATAACAAAGTACCACACATTTAGTGCTTTAAAGCAGCACCCATTAATCATCTCATCATTTCTGTGGGTCAAGAGTTCAGGCACAACTTAGGTGTGTTTTCTACGTTAGGTCTCACCAGGCTGCAGTCAAACTGACAAATATGCTGTGTTCTCATCTGGAGCCTTGAAGGAG
Source organism: Equus asinus (assembly GCF_041296235.1). Lineage (NCBI taxonomy): Eukaryota > Metazoa > Chordata > Mammalia > Perissodactyla > Equidae > Equus > Equus asinus. The sequence continues at coordinate 43,290,146 of NC_091804.1, forward strand.
AAGTATCAACTTCCAAATCCACTCAAGTTGCCCCAGAATGAATTTCTTTGGCATTATAGGACTGAAAACCTCAGATTTTTGCTGTCTGTTGGCCGGATGCCACCTTTTGCTCCTAGAGGAGACTCACAGTTCCTTGCCCTGTGGCCCTCACTATGGCAGTTCACAGCATGATAGCTTGCTTCTTCAAGGCCGGAAGGGGTGCAGGAGCAAGTTAGCCAGTAAGACAGAGTCTTATATAACTTAATGTAATCACAGGAGTGACATCCCATCACGTTTGCCATATTCTATTAGAAGCAAGTCATAGGCTCCATATACAGTCAAGGAGAGAGGATTACAGTATTGAAGGAAAGTGTGGGACAGGGATCATGGGAGCCATGTTAATCTGTCTACCATAGATGGTGGAATGGACTAATTCCCATCTGGTTAGTACTATGCTAGGAGAAAAGGCTAATCAGGTTTTCAATACATTTGATAGTACGTGTCAAATGGAAAGTGCTCACTTCCAACCTGTTGACACACTTTTAAAAGTTTGGGTTCAGAGACAGTAACTCTCCTCTTTTCTTTCCTTTTTCACTGGCCATATTTCACACGTGGGAGATCTCAAAGATTATTTAGCAGCTCGTACCCCAAAGTCACCACCCCTTTTTAATTTATTTTGACCACATTGCTCCTTGTTTCTTATATATTGTCTCAATGAACACTCATTCCCTAAATGATTTTATTTGATCTCTTGGCTTTAGGTACCATCAATATACTGAATACTACCAAATTTCTGTTCCAAATCAAACTTCTCCTCTGTATTTGAGCATCCAATAGCGTACTTAACATCTCCACTTAAGGCTCTCTAATTCCTCTAAAACTTAACAAATCCGAAGATGAACCCTTGATCTTCCCTCAAAATATGGGACGATCCTTCCCTATTTCAATAAATAAGAAGTCAGTTCTTCTAAATGTTCAAACAAAATAAAACTAAACTGAACAAAAGCTTTGGTATTATCCTTGAATCTTTCTGTCACAACTTACATCCAATTTTAAAGCAAATATTTTGTTGGCTCTATCTTTAAAATATATCCAAAGTCTGACCACGTCTTATTATTTCTACTGCAGAAACACTAGCGCAAGCCTCACCCATCTCTTTTTTGGATTATTACAGTAGCCTGTTAGGGATTTTTCTTGATTTTCTACCCTTAGCCTCCTACCATCTTTTCTCAATGCAGCAAGAGAATGATGTCTTGTACTGTACATCAGATCGGGCCAGTCCTCTGTTCAACACATTTTCAAGGCTTACAATGAAAGAGTAAGAATCAAAATCCCTGAAGTGGCCTACACACAGGCGCACGTGAGTTCATTCACCACTGTTTATCTAATATCATCTCTTCCTGTTATTCTTCCCCTGGCTCATTCTACTGCAGCAAAACTGGATAGAGGCACACTTCCGCCTCAGAGATTTTGCACTCGCTGTTCTTTCTCCCTAGAACACACTTTCCCAAGATATCCTTATGACCTGCGTCCATATCTCTTTCAAGTCTTTGCTCATATATTGTCTTCCCTATGATGACTTTCCTGGCTACTCTGTCTAAATGAGCAACTACTCCCTTCATCTTCCATTCTTGCCATATTTATATCCACAGCATTTATCATTTGACATAGTGTGTATTTCTGTTGTTAATTTATTTCTGACTCCATTATGTTTTGACCACTGCAACGCATACATTTTTATAATTTTTTTAACTGCTATATCTCCAAAGTCTACTCTAGTTTCAAGCATCTGTTAGATGTTCAGTAAATATTTCTAGATGAAATGAATGGAATAGGTGAATTACATTGATTGCTTCAAATGCTAAACTAAACTTGTATTTCCAGGATAAACTCCACTTGGACGTGTTGTATTATCCTTTTTATGTATTTTTCGATATGATTCACTAACATTTTACTTAGAATTTTTGCGTCTAAATTCACAAGGAACTAAAACTCTCATCCCCTGTTGAAGAGAATGTAAAATGGTACAACAGCTTTGAAAAACATCGATCATAGGGCCCAGCCATTCCACTCCCATGTATTAACTGAGAGAAATGAAATCATATTATGGTACAAATACTCATACATAAATATCTGTAGCAGCTTTATTTTTAATTGTCAAGAATTGGAAACAAAGCAAACATCTATCAATAAGTAAATACCTAAACAAAGTTTTCTATATCTACACAGTGGAATATTGCTCAAAAATAAAAAGGAATGGACTACTGTCATTGCTACAACAGGGTTGTATCTCAAATAATAATTCCAAGCAAAAGAAACTAGACAAAAAAGAATACATACAGACTGACTCCATTTATATCAAATATCAGAAAATATAAACTCATCTATAGTGATAGAAAGTAGATCAGTGGTTGTCTGTGGACAGAGTGGTAAGAGGCATAGGAGAGAGGGAGTACAAGGAGATGCCCAGTTGATTTTTAGATGTGATGGAAATGTTCATTTTCTGCACTTATAGTTGTGTACACATGTCAAAACTTATCAAATTACACACTTAAAATATGTGTATCTTATTGTATGTCAATCATACCTTAATAAAACTGTGTTTAAAAAAGAAAGAAAATAGGTAATTGATGCAGTTCAATTTTATCATGTTCTACATCATGAAAAATCACTATCTGCCCTAGAATTTATCAGTTTAAAGATGTGTTCTAAATGCCATAATTTTGATATTTTATATGAATTATTTCATGCTTTTATGAGTTCAATTCAGTCAATAATGATAGTTGAAAATACATTTTAGCTAATAGAAAAAGTCCATTATTTTCTTGAAAGGCCAGTTTTTTAGTGATTAGAGTGAGTTAGAAGCTTACTTGTTACCTCACTATTGACTTTTTTCCAGTCCACATCAATGTAATATCTGAGAAGGAGCAGGTAGGATAATAAGAGCTTATTTATTACAACTTCCTTTCTCGCTACTTCTTTGTTAGCCCAAGGAAATTGGTAAGTAGAGGATGGTATTCGACCTGAATCGTCATAGAGAATACAGACCACTATTTAACAAAGGCCTTTCCTCACATTTATTGGTGATGGAAAATGCATACCTTTTGCAAAAGTGTAGACATATATACAGTGTGTGGAAGCACTTGCAATAAATTAATTATAGTTTGTGATTTATCCTTCTGTTGCTACATGGTCAAGATATTGTCAAAAAGCCCATCCAACAGGGCCAGCCCAGTGGCTGAGTCGGTGAGTTCGTGTGCTCTGCTTTTGTAGCACAGGGTTTTGCTGATTTGGATCCTGGACGCCGACATGGCACCACTCATTAAGCCATGCTGAGGTGGCGTCCCACATAGCATACTCAGAAGGACCTACAACTAGAATATACAATTATGTACTGGGGAAGCCCATTGAAAAGGATACCTCTTCTCCTGTCTCTCCTTCAGGAAGCACCTTGCGTGATACTTTCCAATTTGTGTGATGAGACCCAACTACCAATTCTTCCTTGTCTGTAACTTCCAATATTATTACTTGAGCACAAAATATATTTAAGGGACAAAGTGAAAATAGACATTGTAATAAGAAGTGAAGCTTTCAGAAAAAATATCAGTGAGAAAATAAATCTTTGAGTAGAATCCAACAGCAATTCATTTGCTTCAAATAATCTGGTCTCTAGCTGTCTTGTATCAAAAATGTCTGCATGCAATTATGTTGGATACTTTCCTGATATACAAGGATATGAGGACAGGAAAAATAAAGATCTTTTTTTACAAGGATATAGATTATTTTCTGACAACTTTTCATAGCATTTAAGTTTTTTTAGTCATCATTTATGTTGTTTCTTTTCTTTGAAAAACTGTATAAATACCTCCAAATGATGCAGAAACTACCAAAAGGATTATTAAACCAGTAGCATCATAAAACAGAACACAAAGTCCAACCCTTATACAGTTATGGTTTGTGCAACTGTGACTAAAATGTTTTTAATTAGAAAAATATATTCAGAATGTGTGTGTTTGTTTTCTTTAGAAAACTAAGTGAAAGTTCAAGGAGCCTAAATGGGTATGTGCTCTCTCTTACTTAAGCCCCCTGTTGGATGTTTTCCATTTTTCTTTCCATATTCACTCTCAACTTTACTCTGTCTTTAAAGAGAATGACATTTGGTTACATAAAAGTCTTTCTTGGACTTCTGCTTCTAGAAAGATTGAGTCAACATGCTTTTTCCTATTCATTCTGCTAAGCACAGCTAAAACCCTGGATATTATATGTAAAAGAAATGTAAGAAGAATCTGAAAGGTGCAAAAAAGAGGGCGGACTGGCTAACAACTTTGGATCAGGAGAAACAATGAGGTAGTAAGTTCCATGGGTTTCCTTTTGCCTCATATATCCCAGACTTACAGCCAATATTTTTTTAGAAAAAAGTAGGAGAAAATCTTTCTCCTGTTTAAAATAAGAAGGAATAAGCAAAGAATTTTAGTTGACACCAAAAGTATACTCCCTAAAAGGAAAAATTGATAAATTGGACTTTGTAAAACTTAAAAACGTTTATTTTGTGAAATCTCCTGTTAAGATAATACAAGGCAAGCTACTGTGAGAAAATACTTATGGACTGTGAGAAGCTAGGTGTTGCCGAAAGACTGGTATCTAGAATACATAAAAACCTCTCAAAACTCAAGAGTAAAAAACAACAAACCAATTAGAAAATGGACAAGAGACATGAATAGACTCTTCTCTGAAGAGAATATACAGATGACAAATAAGCACATGAAAACATGCTCAACTTTATTAGCCATTAGAGTAATGCAGACTATTATCCTAGTGAAATATCTCTAGATACATATCAGAATAAAATAAACAAATATATAAAATAAAACACCAAATGCTGGTGAGGATGTGGAGACATCGAATTGTTCATTCGTTGCTAGTGGGATTCAATTGGTACAGCCAATTTAGAAAAAATTCTGGCAGTTGCTTAAAAAATACTAAGTATGAAACTATCATATAACCCAACAACTGCACTCTTAGCATTTATCCCAGGGAAATGAGCACTTATGTTCACACAAAAACTTGTACACAAATGTTCATAGTGGTTTTATTTACAATGGCCTAAAACTAGAAACAGTGCAGACATCCTTCAATGGATGAATGGTTAACCACACTGTGATACTTCTATAACATGGAATACGTAGCAGTAAAAAGAAAGAGACTGTTGTTACACACCCAGATGAATCTCCCGAGAATTATGCTGAGTGAAAAATGCCAATCCAAAATGGTTTCATACTGTATGATTCCATTTATATATCATTCCTGAAATAGCAAAATTATAGAAATAGAGAATAGATTACTGGTTTCCAGAGGCTAATGCATTGACGTGGGTAGGAGAGAAATGGACATGACTATACAAAAGTCATATTAGGTGCCTTTGTGGTGCTGGAAATGTTCTGAATCTTGATGCTATCAATGTAACATACCATTTGTGATATCGTACAAGATTTATGAGAATTTAACATTGGAGAAACTGGATGAAGGGCACATGGGATTTCTCTGTATTATTTCTTACAACTGTGTGTGAATCTACAATTATCTCAAAATTAAAAGTTAAAAGGATACATCTATCTTGTCCTCTGGCTTCTCTCTCTCTCTCTTTTTTTTTTTGGGGGGGGGGGAAGATTAGCCCTGAGCTAACTACTGCCAGTCCTCCTCTTTTTGCTGAGGAAGACTGGCCCTGAGCTAACATCCATGCCCGTCATCCTCTACTTTGTATGTGGGATGCCTACCACAGCATGATGTGCCAAGCGGTGCCATGTCCACACCTGGGATCCGAACCGGTGAACCCCAGACCACCAAGAAGTGGAATGTGTGAAGTTAACTGCTGTGCCACTGGGCCAGCCCCCTCTTATTTTTTTTTAATTTTATTTTGGGGGTGAGTGAGAGGAAGAGTCACCCTTAGCTAACATCTGTGCCAATCTTCCTCTATTTTGTATATGAGTCACTGCCACAGCCTGGCTGATGAGTGGAGTAGGTCCGTGCTGAGGATCTGAACCTATGAATCCCGGGCACCCAAAGTGGAGCGTGTGGAACTTTAACCTGTCAGCCACAGGACCAGCCCTCTCTGGTTTCTTTTTTAGTTCAGCTAATGGAGAGCCTGAAAAGATGGTAACAGAGAGGGAGAAGTAGGAGATCGGAGTTCTTAATTCCCTTAGTTTCTCCCTGCACAGTCCCATCATCTTGTATCTGCTCCTATCAAGGCAGCCTTCTTTCCATGACTCTATCATGCCTTGTGTGCCTACTTCCTCCCTCCATCCATTTAGGTTCACCTTGGGTGACACCTCTGTTTTAACTAGCCCCAGGATTTTCTTGTACTCTGCCCACAACTTAATAAATGTCATTTATTAAACTCTCCTCAAATTATCTTAATCTGAGAAGGCCATGTGTTTTCTGCTGATGTGCTGACCTATACTAACTCTTAAGTTGTAGAACATGGAGAGTTGTATGATGATTTAGTCCCTGCTTGTATGTGTATACGTATCACATGGCAGATAAGTCACTGCTGCCATGGACTTTACATTATAGCAGAAAGAGAAGGAAATCCACGCGTGAATGAATAAGGCAATTTCATATCGTGACATGAAGAAAATCCACATTGTGATGGAATAAGAAGCAATAGTAGACGTGGTCTGCATTAGAAATCATGGTTTGCGTACACTTCTCTGAGCAGGCGACATTGAGCCAGGCCTTGACTTATGTAATGAATCCAGCCATGCCAGGATCTGGGGGAAGAATTGGGGGTGTTTGAGCAGAGGAAGGCCAAGGTCACTTTAACATATTACTAAGGAGAATCAAAGTAGAAACCGAGATCTAAGAGTTTAGCAGGGCCCGTGTGGGGTTTCGTAGCTATTTATAATACAACTTGGATTTTATTCAATTTGAAATGGCAGTGATTAGAGTGTTTCCTTCACTATCCATTCATTTAGTCTATTATAAGCAAAGCTTTACAATGAAGAAGAGAGATTTTACTGAAGAAATATATGGCTCCAGGACTCCAGGAGCTCTCAGTCCATTGAAAGAGATAAGATGAATACACAAACAGCTACAATGGAAAGTTCTATCTAATTTACATAATGATCGATTTTGTTCTAAAAAGAGTAGACCTTTAGGATTATCCAATTTGTCTGTCACTTCCACATTCTAGCCTAGTAAGTGCAACTTTGGTAAGGAGAAAAACAAAAAAAGAAGAAAAGAAAAGTATTCTTTATAAATAGGCTTAGTTGTTTAAAAGTTTTTATGTTTTTAATGAAATGGAATCATTTTGGACACGAAATGAAAACTAAATTAATGGTGTTACTATTTCCCCTTTCTCTTTTGGACAGCTTCTCTTTTCCAGTATGATCAGGGTAAGAGAGATTCTGTGCTGCTGTAGAGATTGAGCCACGTTTATTGATATTTCAGACGGCATTTTCTCAAATTCCAGTCCATGAATTGGACACACCAGAATCTTCTGAAGATTCTGAATTAAAAAAAAATTCTGGGGGGGCCGGCCCTGTGGCCGAGTGATTGGGTTCGCGCACTCCACTCCAGGCGGCCCAGTGTTTCGTCGGTTCGAGTCCTGGGCGCAGACATGGCACTGCTTGTCTAGCCACACTGGGGCGGCATCCCACATGCCACAACTAGAGGGACCCACAACTAAGAATATACAACTGTGTACCGGGGGGCTTTGGGGAGACATAAGGAAAAAAAATTCTGAACAAACTCTATTCCTGCAAGTCTTACTCTGTGGTCAGTGTGAAGGTAATAGAAATGCAGCTTTTTAAAAGTTCCCTAGGTGATTCCAAAGTGCTCAGGTTTAGAAAACACCATTTTAGTGTATAAAACAACAAATAACAATTCAAGTATTCAAGATCAGCACATCTCCCTGAAGTTCCTCATGGCCTTCCTACATGCCGGTCTCTTGTCTGGAATGTCCTTTCTCCTCAAAGGGCAACAGCTTTGCAGAACTCAGGGAATACCATTCACATAGACAACAATGCTGTGTAGTAGGCACCCTTTCCATTGTCCTGGAGTCCTGCGAGCCTGTGGCCTTGACCTGCCTACCTATCACTGCTGTTTCCCCTGGTCTCTCCAACTCTTAGCTTAGATATTAATTCTTCGAATTAGGAAGCCTGTCCAGACCCCTGCCCCTCACCCCAGGTTAGGTTAAATATCCCTATCAACCTCTTAGAAAACAGTAATTTTCCCTAACATTTATTAAAGTCATAATTAAATAATAATGATTGTTTTTAAATTGCTACTTTAATAATTATCCTCTCCTGGGCATATAAGAAAAATTTAATCACTCAAGCCCTCATAATCCATATGTGAGAAGCTAGACTTTTCCTAAGGACAAGAGGAAGCTAATAAAAAAAAAAATTCGTGAGAGGCTGGCTCCACAGCCTAGTGGTCAAGTTTGGTGTGCTCCACTTTGGCCGTGCCGGTTTGGTTCCTGGGCCTGGACCTACACAACTTGTTGGCAGCCATGCTGTGGGGGTGACCCACATACAAAATAGAGGAAGACTGGCACAGATGTTAGCTCAGGGCAAATCTTCCTCAGCAAAAAGAGGAAGATTGGCAACAGATGTTAGCTCAGGGCGAATCTTCCTCAGCAAAAAGAGGAAGATTGGCAAAAGATGTTAGCTCAGGGTGAATCTTCCTAAGAGGGAAGAAACTATGCATGAAAGAGAAATGATCAAACTCATATTCTCAATATACAACTTAGCTTGAGTTTGGGGAATGGAAAGGAAAGGGAGCAGAGGGACATAATCAGAGGCAGGAAGCTATATAAGAAGTCTGTGAATATGAGAGTATGATCATATCCTGGCATAGTAATGATGAAGATGGAAAGTAGTAGACAGACTAAGGTCATAAAATGGATGGACTTGGGGAAAAAGAAGGAAGAATCAGGATTTCTAATTGGAGACCGAAGTACTATCATATATTCAGAAATGGGATGCAAACAAAAGGGCTGGTTTCTGAGAAAATGATGCCCATTGGCAGGCAGATACATGGGTTTGAAATGAAGGTGAGCTGTCAAGGGTGGAGACATAGATTGGGCATTCTGGCAGAGACTGTTAGCAATCATTAAATGTATTTTTCCTCAGGTTCCATTGTGGCTAGACCAGGATCATGTAACTGGGCTCTGGCTAAAGGGGAAGAAATGGTGAAAGTCATTGCCAGGCCTGACTCTTACAAACGTACCTGCAGACTCTTCAGTCACTCTCCTCCATAGCAAACCTGGGGGCCACGTGCTCCTAATGATGTAGGTACAAGATGGAGGAAGGCAAGTGGACTGGCATCTGGCTTTGAGTGAACAACAAATAACCTCGCAGTAAGCCTGTAGTGGCAGTGAGTATTGCTTCCACAAACACAGTTGTCATCATCCGTGGGAAGAGATGAGATCATTCAGGGAAATTATGTATAGAAAGAAGGTAAGAAACTCCAATATGAGGAGAAAGCAACCATTCTATAGTCAAGACACACTGTACTTACCCTTCCTACTTTGAACCTCTTACCTTGTGCTGAATGAGACCTTGGGAACCACTTCCCTGAAGTCAAGAGATTATTCAAATTCGTTTTTGGTGTTTTTCATTCAAATAACCCATCCATCTCTATCCAGCCCTGTTTACTCACTTTCAGACATCACCACTGTAAAAAACTCATCTCTTAAACAAGGAACCCAACATCCCACAAAGACATATCATTTGGACATAACACGTTCCAATGTGAACTTTCCTCGCCCTGCGACAAAATTTTTGTCCTCCTTTCTTCACAAGGCATTCCAACCTAGAATTTCTTTCACCATCTACTACCCTCCTGATTTTACAACCTGTTCTCGACTCTGAACAACCAGTACCATCCTATGTGTAATGTATGTACTATAATTATTGTATTAATGTATGTCTTCTAAGTTTCATAAATACAGGCCCATATCTGTATTGCCAATCTCTTTTTATATCCCTTAGCACAATGTCTGAAATATAATAAGCACTCAGTGATTATTTGCTGAGTGAATAAATGAACGTCAAATGACTGTGAGTTACTCTCAGTTTTTTCATTCATGCTTATAAACTCTGTTTCTTCTCAGAGTTGTCAAAATTATTCTGGAGATTCAGCAGATGTCTCTGTGTCTATTGGGCAACACTGTCTCCTTCTAAGCATTTGCTGATTTCTACCATATTTGCTGAGCATCCATCGGGTGTAATTGTACTGGACACTCTTGGAAGTTTCTGTCTCCTGCTGGGCGTCTCCTGCCTCTCTGCTGGCAGCCGCTGCTAATGTACCAATGCTCCCGTAGGCACTGCCTTGAAGTCTCAAAACTGCAGAGTTGTCTCTGCGGAAGGGGGAGAACTGGGAGAGATCTCCCTTTCACTGTTATTCTCAACTCCAATTTAGAAGAACACCAAAGAAGAGATTCTTGGGGCCCAAGGAACTAGCTTGCTAATTTTCCTTGGAGCTTCCTACTTTCCATTGGGCATAGACATTAGTCCACTGGGGGCTGGGCCAGAAGACAGACCTGAGCAATATCCTCCTTCTTTGTAATCCATTCATTCTGGGGCCCATTGAGCATGTGTTTTTACTTCTGTGGGAATGAATTTCTCCTGGGAAGGTCTGCAGGTTCCCTACTCCCTAAAATATTTGAATTTTAGAAAGAATCTGTGACCTTTAATACACTTGAACTGAATTAAATATTTTAATCAAGTATACTATGGTGCAGTTTTTCTAAATATATGGAAACTTGACCAGCTGCATCAGCATCTCCTGGGAACTTACTAGAAATGCAAATTCTCAGGCTCCACCCAAGACATGCCGAATCTGAGTTCTCACAAGCCATCCAGGTGATTCTGAAACATGCTATAGTTTGAAAATGACTGCAGATGTGCTTACCTAATCTTTCCAAATATTCTCTTTCCTCCCATGAAAAATGAAGATTGCAAGGATTAAATTAAATTAGATAAAGCACATAGCATTGCAATTAGCACATAGTAATAGTGCTTGATATTTTTGAGCAAGAAAAACACCATGTTATCTACACTGCAGCCTTTGTAGCAAATAGAACTGACTTCTTCGTGCTGTATGTCAGGAGGAGAAATCCATGCAGAGGAACCCTAATTCCTCCAGCAGGAAATGAGCCACGCATTTATTCTTGTGTGCTCCAATCATAGCACCAAAGACCAAAGTAACTTTTTGGTGAGGTAAAGGATTAGAAGAATGCGTAATTATTTCTCATAAAAGTACAGGAAAGTTGATATTAAAGAGCTTTAAAGGGACAAATCTCAGCATGTTGCACTTTTATATATGAAAGTGATGGAGAGACAGGTACAGATCTGGGAAGGGCAGTGATCTATAAGGCAGGTACTTTGATTAGAGGATGGGCTCCTGGAATCCAGTTAAGCATCCATCTCTTTCTCTTTCAATTTCACCCTTAAAAGTTGCACAGATCAGGCCAGCCCTGTTCACCAGTTTCCAACTACAAAGAGTTGAGAGATGGTACCTTAAGACAGCCCATCTTTTTCAATCATTTTGAAGGAAACTTCAGTGATAAGAGCAGATCTGTGAGCAGGTACATTTTAATTCACAGTTCACAAAAGAAACCATCTTCACTATGCGTGGCCCAACACCAGACCATTAAAAGAAATAGTATCAATGTGATAGCGCTGCATGTGTGAGTATAACTGACTGTAAAAATAAATTGAACACAAAAACACTAATGCTTTGCCAAAGTGGAACAAAAATGAGCAAAGAATACAAATTGCAAGAGATAATGGTTGCCATGGCGATTGTTGTCCAGAACTCAAACTGTGGTAACTCGGGTAAGAGTAATTGAAAATAAAAGCCCTTAGTAGGCCATCCCAACTATGATTTCATTCCTGCTGCAGCCTCGGTTTGTATGACTAAGTATCCCTTCCTGGTCCTGTGGAAGCCCCAACGCAATTATAATTTGCTAAACAAGGGACAGAGAGATTTGCCTAAGTCCCGCTCAGAGCAGCAGACAGTTTCTCAAATCGTCCTTGTTTGCTAAACACACCCAACATTTCCAAATGGAGTGATGTGGGTTGGCACAATTGTTCTCATACCCTACTCCCCACAATAACAAGCGACTTTGTTTTATTGAAAGTGCATGGCGGTGGGATTTTTTTTAGCAGGGTTACAAAATGCTGGGTCAGAAGAGGCAGCAGTAGCTTGGTTTTCTTCCGTATGCATGGCTGTCCATAGCCATTTCTCTCACATAATTACCCATCTGTTTGAGAGGGAAGTGATGCTTACTACATCATTTAAAGGAAATGCACCTGTGTGTAGAAAGGCAAGAATAACTGACTTTGCAAGTATCCTGGGCTCTCAACCTTGCCTATACTGACTCAGTCTTTTGAGCTTTTTTCATAATCCCTTTACTCTGCCTCTAGACTTTGTGTGTGTGTCTGTGTGTATGTGTGTGTGTGAGGAAGATTGGCCCTCAGCTAACATCTGTAGCAATCTTCCTCTATGTTTTTGTATGTGGGACACTGCCACAGCTTGGCTTGATGAGCTGTGCATAGGTCTGTGCCAGGGATCTGAACCTGCAAACCCTAGGACACTGAAGCAGAGCACATGAACTTAACCACTACGCCACCGGGCCAGCCCCCTGACTCTAGACTTTTGAAGTCCACCTTTTCACCTTTCATTCGTCATTCTTTGCATATGCTTCCAATATGAAAGGTATTTTTGGGGAAGAAAGCAAAAGGAAATAAAGAAATCATATGGGAAGAGAAAGAGATTTTGGAGGAAAGGTAAAGCAAGGAAAATAGTGTCACTCTCTCCTAAATTTTGTAACCATATTTTTGGATCTTTTCATCTTGCATGGTTGGTTGGTGAGAAATGTGATATTTGCATTTCAAGATAGACAAAGGCTTTTATTGATGGCCAGTAACCAGGGAAACTTAATGAGAAGTTACAATGGTTGGATTTGTAACAACTTGTTTTCTGTGGTAGCCAGACAGCAGAAGGCTCTGTGCTCACAAACACAGAAAGATCACTGCTTGTTAGCTACCATGTCTAATTAGCTAGAACCCCAAAAACTTCTGATAATGATATTTTTATGCCAGGAGAGTTTGAGAAATCGCACTTCAGTTTGGATGCTTTAAAACGGTAGGAATCACCAGAAGTTACATATAAAAATAAGACAGTTAACACGGTTTGATGCTCAGGGCTCTACATCGTTGAATTCTCACCACAACACTGTAAGGGGGGGGTATCAGTTTTTATAGCTGGCATAACAAATTACCATGGTATTAGTTGCTTGAAAAATACCCATTTATTTATTACACAAGAGTTCTGTAGGTCTAAAGTCCACAGAGGTCTCACCCGGCTGAAATCAAAGTGTGTGCAGGGCTGTATTCCTTCCTGGATGCTCTGGAGAAGAAATCTGATTTCAGGCTCATTGAGGTTGTTGGCAGAATCCAGTTCTTGGTGGTTGTAGAATTGAGGTCCCTGTCTCCTTCCTGGCTGTCAGCTGGGGCTTCCTTAAACTTCCAGAAGCCCGTCTCCAGTCCTTGCACCTGCGCCCACCTCCATGTCTGAGTTAGTAACAGTGTGTCAGTCCTTCTGCTGCTTGAAATATCTCCAATGTCTTCTGCTACATCTCTCTGCCACCAGCTGGAGAAAGTTCTCTGCTTTTAAGGGCTCAGGAGCAGGCCCTGCCAGGTAATCTGGGGTAATCTCACTATCTTAAGGTTGTCGATCAGCAGCCTTAATTATATATGCAACATCCATTTTGTCATGTGTCATAGCTTATTCACAGGCTCCAGGGTTTAGAGGGTGGACAACTCTGAAGGGCCATTACTGTGCCCACCACTATGTGACGTTATGGAAAAGGCAAAACTACGGAGGCAATAAAAGGATCAGTGGTTGCTAGCAGGGGTTGGAGGGGGAGAGGGAGAAATAGGTGGAGCACAGAGGATTTTTAGGGCCATGAAAACATTATGTTTGATACTGTAATGATGGACACATTTGTCTAAATCCACAGAATGTACAACACCCAGAGTGAACCCTAATGTAAACTAGGGACTTGGGATGATTATAAGGTGTCAGTATAGATTCATCACTTGTAATCAAGGTACCACTCTGGTGGGGGATATCGATAATGGGAAAGCTATGTGTGTGTGGGAGCAAGGGGCATAGGGAAATCTCTGTATCTCTCTGACAATTTTGTTGTAAACCCAAAACTGCTCTAAAAAATGTCCTAAAAGAAATCTGTGAAATGAAACCCAAAACTTTAAAAAAAAAATCTAGGAAGGAGACTTCTTAAGAACTCAAATATGATTGATAAAGTCTTTATAAAAACAAAAACCAAAATAATACTATGCCCTGGGTAGCTGCTAGAACCTGAGTAATGAAGACAGGCAGAATTGACCAGAACCCAACCCACAGCCTAGAATCCTGCTCAGCCCAGTCCAGTGAAATGAACCAACTTCCATGACTTGAAAATCTATAAGTAAGAAAAGTAAATGCTTGTGTTTACAAACTACTGAAATTCTGAGGTCTTTTTGATAGTGTAGCAATAGTATAGAAGAAAATTAATTTACTCTTCCTGAAGAAAAACTTCCAGTAATAATCTCCATAACCTAAAAAGCCATGTGCTTTGGAAGAAAGCAGCTGTGTTACCCTACTCGTATCTCAAAGGTGTCCAAAAGTCTTGCCATGATCAAAAATTGTCCATAGGGTGGATCCATAACCATTGGTGACTAAATAACCCAATCAGGTAATGGAGAAGTCAATGTTGGAAGGCAGGGAGAAAAGCAGAAGTCAGAGAGATGTCTTCTATAAATCTTTTGTAAGACATAAGTTTGAATCATAATCTGCCATTTACTTTGTAGTCTTGACCAAGTTAGTTAAACCCTCTAACGTGGGGAATATTAATACCTGCTTTCTTCAATTGTGATGAGGATTAAATGAGAAAATGCACCTAAAGAATGTAGTACGGTGTCTAATACATCATAAGAACTTAATACACATTAGCTATTACACACTGGCACCTGGTAAGGAAAAGATGGTTACATTTGTTAATTCATTCATTCATTCATTCATTTAATTAATTAAAAGATGGTTACATTTGTTAATTCATTCATTCATTCATTCATTTAATTAATTAAAAGATGGTTACATTTGTTAATTCATTCATTCATTCATTCATTTAATTAATTAAAAGATGGTTACATTTGTTAATTCATTCATTCATTTAATTAATTAAAAGATGGTTACATTTGTTCATTCATTCATTCATTCATTCATTTAATTAATTAAAAGATGGTTACATTTGTTAATTCATTCATTGCCAAAGGTATCATAGATGTTTTGTTTTTTAAGAAAATTAACGTTTGAAAAATAAAATAATTTGTGGAGTAACCTCAGATGGATTGTTGGTTCTTACAGAACCTGAAAGGAAATGTTTTTAAGTAATGTGAAAACCTCAAAAAATACGGGAAAAGAAAATGTGAATAAGAGGCAAAATCATTCAGCATATACTATTTTTAAAATAAGCATAAAGCATTATGTGGGTAAGTCAATTACCAGAAACTTGGACATACCTTGATTTGAAAAAAAAAAACCAAAACACATCAACTTAGAACTTAGAATTCAAGTGTAATGGGATTGTCACAACTTTAATCAACTTAACGAGATTCAGAGACATCTAGGTTTGTTCGCCAAACTAATGCTTTAGGCTCTCAGGACAGTATTTGCCTCAGCAAATGGAGACCTCCTAAGAGAAAACCTTTCCGAGGAAAGAACAACGTACCAGTTACCTATTGCTGCATAACAAAGCACTCCAGAACTCAGTGGCCAAAACCAACAAGCATTTAGTTCACAAGTCCCTGGGCTGACTGGAGATAGCTGGTCTAGGACAGCTTCACTCTTTTTCCTTTGGTTAGCTAGAGGCTGGCCTTGCTCAGCATGGCTGGAGACTAGATTGGGAGGAATCAGCAGACTCAGCTTTGTTCCCCGTGGTCTCTCATTCTCAGCAGACTATACTGGATGTGTTCATATACTAGTCTTGGGGGTCCCAATAAAGGCAGAAGCATTCAAGACCTCTGGCAGCCCAGGTTCAAAACTAGCATATGATCAGTTCCACCACATTCCGTTGACCTAATCCAAGACAGAATCGTCTCAGATGCAAAGAGTGGGAAATACACTTCACCCTTGAAGGGAACACCTGCAAAGTCATACTGTACAGAGCATGGACACAGGGAAGGGTGAAGAATTGGGAACATTTTTATGATAAATTTATCGCCACAGATCCAGTCAAACTTCTCAGGTATAAAATCTTGTTGACAGATGGAGGTGGAATGGCCCATTGCTCATCCCCATCATGGACTGTCTCAGTTTTTGTTTTGGGGGAAGTTCACTAAGCTAAAAAATTGGTTTCATAAGACATCTATATGATGTGGAGGTAGTATTTGGATACCTATATGAGCAAACTCAACTAAATAGGGGGCAGAATAGACCTCTCTATCAGTAGATAGAGCATCATGAGGCTCTGACTTATTGAGGATGGCAGAGGGCACTGGATGCAGGACTATTCCTCCATGGTGGTGATGCCACTGAGAGAAGGTGACAGCATGTACAGGCAGTGGCATAAGGAGGTTGTAGCTCGTTTGTGGGCTCTGGGAGCAGAGGCAGCAGAAAGCAAAAGTCATTAAAAGGAAGGTGCACAACCCAGCTAACGGGATGTTTTTATAAGTATATGTGAGAAATCCTCAGTGGAATCCCATAAATAATTTTAAGAAAACTATCAAAAGTTAAAGAAAAAATTTAAACAGTTGATGATGTTGTAAGAAATGTAAATAGTGGTAATATTAATAGCAACCAAAGACTGACTGACTGACTCCCTCCCTCCCTCCTTCCCTCCTTTTTTACTCCCTCCCTCTCTTATTTCCTCCTTCCTTTCTTTAACATCTAGGCACTGAAAAGTTACAATCTTTGAGAGGCACAGAGATAACTCATGGCTAGATAACTGGGTTAATGAACAATTGCAATTTTCGTTTTAAAAAGAGGAAGAATGGGACATGGGTCTTTCACAGATGAGGATAAACTTGCCTTTGGTTGAATGTTGATATACAGCTTCTTATCTCAATGAGAAAATGTGTTCAAGGTAATAAACGATGGCCGTCATCATACGATGGAGAGGCTAAAAGAAGAGGAGCCAATAGTTATGATTTCTTTATAGTCTGTAGTTCTTAACCTCAGTGTAGAGACTCCAAGGAGTTTAATGAATAGGCTTTAGGAATTCATTTCTTCTGATTTTGTATTCAAGTTTTAGGTATGTGTATGTACGTTGTCTAGGAAGAAGATGTATTGAGTTTGTCAATTTTTCAATAATCTTAATCTAACTTTTAAGCTTTAGATGTTTTCTTAATATTAGCCAAAAAACAAACAAACAAAATGATTAAGACCACTATTCTAGTCTCTGCTGATAAGTAACTGTGGGACCTTCTACAGGTACTTGACCTTTGTGTGTCTCAGTTTCCATATCTGTGTAACGGGATTATTCCATAACTCAGACAATCGTGGGGAGATGATAACATGAGATATATGAAAAAAAGTGTAAAATCTAAACTATACAAAGAAAGGTCTCATGGGATCTCTGCTTTTCCATATGGTGACCAAGCTGTCTAATGTTTATTGCATGTCAATCTCTACTTCCACTAGTTAAATGCAGATAAGTTTCCAACTCAGAACATTCAGAGCACAGCAAGCCTGTGGTTTGTAGTGCCTGAAGTGTTCAATAATCACAGTATGATTTGATTTCTCCCCACTGGGTCCCTTTAAAGTTAGGAAGGTAAACATCCTGAGCTACTTTTTATCTCGGCTTAAGCCTAATGGGGCCAGGGCCATCTCATTTATGTATGAGATTGATGGCATGGTGATAATAAGTTTTTTCCTAGCAACTCAATTATTTTTTAATGATTTACACAAGATAATTACTGTTGATAGATATCCAGATTCTTAGAACGAGAAATATTCATTTCCATGTCCAGTCTTATGTCTTCCACTGATTGAAGCTTTTGCCAATGATCAGAGACTGAGAAGCGTCAAGGAGAGTGGGAGAGAATAGACAAACAGGGAGTAGAGATTTAAACACCAAGAAGAAAAAGAATCGTTTATAAAAGAAATTCATACATAAAAGAGATAATCTAAATGTGTTGTCCAAGAATCTTGGCTGAAAGTCAAAGAAACTGAATTCATAATGACTTAAACAGAGAAAGGATTTACCAGCCCATGTGACCTAAAAGTCCAATGTGTCTAAACTTCAGGTGTGGCTGGTTCCAAGGGAGCTAAGGATTTTGAGAGTGTGTCTCTCTTTCCATCTGTTGGCTTTGTCTATCTGTTGGCCCCTTCATAGGTCATCTCTCTTTACGTGGGGGTCCCTAGCAGCTACAGATATCTGTTATCTTGCAGTTTAAATCCTGGTAGAAAGTGAGCTCTCTTTCTGATTGTTTTCTCTGAAGTCTTAGAATTAAGTCTTGTTGGCCTCTCTTGGGTATTATACCCACAAAAGACCCAACTAATATGCTTAGGAGATGGAACACTCTGAATTAAACAGATGTGGTCCACACACCCACAACCAGAGCTAGCGGGTAAGGTTAAACCACAGGAATCGCATGGTACCCCAGAGGAGAAATCAAGGTTGTATTCCTAGACAAACAGGCCAGCCAAAGACAAGAACTGTTGCATTGTGCTTAAAAATTAGCCTGTAAAATCATATTGAGTTTGTACTGAATCATCAAGTATTAAGAATAATATGGACTTTGGATCTTCTTTGTCAAATTTCTCTTTTCAGAGATGTGAATTCCGAAGCACAAAGGACTTCAGAAGCTTGTCTAGAATTACACAGTGAATGATGGAGCCAGGAAAGGAATCTGGGAGTTCAAATGTTTACCATATTGTCTAGAGATAATGTGCACATTTGTGGATAAAGACAGAGCTACTATATTTTATCTTGGAGCAAATCTTCCTTTCTTTTTCTTTCTGCCCTCCCTTTCTTCAATACATATTCATTGGAGACCTGCTATAATCCAAGCCTTCCACCCTTAACTCTTGATTGAGAATTTGCTTTGTGCTAAGCCTTGATTCAACATATATTTGGTAAGCAGCTTATATTCCAACGATGCTGCCAGGCACTGGAAAGAAAATTATGGATAGCATATCCTAGATGGGAAGAAAGAGAATTATTCAATAAAATAGTTGTAAACTGTGACAAGTGCTTTGACACAAATAACAAGGCAGATCTAGTTTAAGGAAAGATAGAGATATTAAAGCCAAGCCTGAACGATGGGGAGAAACTAGCCATGAGAAGAAACTAGAAACTAGAAGAAAAAGCTAAGGGGAAGAGTATTTCAGAGGAAAAGATTCTCAGAAGGACAGACCCGAGATTTTCAAGAAACAAGTTTGGTTAGAACTTAGGGAAGGAGTTAGTTAATTTTGTAAATAATCATGGCCTTGTAGGTCAGATGGTCTCTGCAACTCAACTCTGCTCTTGTAACTTAAAAGTGGCCAAAGGCAGTGTGTAAACAAATGGGGGTAACTGTGATACAACAAAAGTTTATTCACAGAAACATGTGGTAAGTGGAATTTCCCTGGGGCGGGGCGGGGGTTGGCTGGGGCGGGGGTGGGGAGGCATAGAGATTGAGAGCGAAAGACAGGAGTTGACGTTAGAAGATGAGTAGGAAACTTGAAGGCTGGAGGGGTCTGATGTCAGTGTCAAATTGGCTTCAGGTCTGGAAGCATCCAGGTTTTTGCTTAAGAATATCATGATTTTAAGAGTAGCTCTTTTTTCTTTTTAAAAATTATCATCAGCATTCAAATAGTAGATCAAATTGGAAGCTATCTCCATAGTATGGTTTACGCATGACAAAAGATGTCCCCTCTCTGCCTCTAGCTATTTTCCCCAAATATCTTCCTTTTCCATGTTCTCTCACTTGGCTTTAGATTCCACCATTTCTTTGAGTTGGATAACAGAATGGAAAATTGTATCCAAATGAATAGGATGAAAGCAATGACAATAATGAAGATATTAATCATGAAAATATATGAGCGCTCTCAGTATATCAGGCATGGAGACTCAGTATATCAGGAAAAGTCCCCATCCTTGGGATTTCCCTAAGGTGAAATGTTAAATAAATTCAAGACTATCTTCTGTTTTCCAGTTTGGAAGTCATCATTTGATTTATATTTCAGTTGTATGGTGGTATTCTGACCATGGTGGTATCACGTTGGAAATATCAATTGAATCCATCAATTTTTCTGAAATTTTGAGTTTGAGGGAGAATGATGTTCATACTTATTAATGGAACAGGGAAAGAACAAAATAAAAGGCCCAGAAGAAACTTTGATGCACTGTAATCAAAAGAGAAAGTGGGTTTAAAACGATTAGGGGCACATAGTTCATTCAGAAGACTTCCCACAGGAAACAAATTGCCGGTCCACAGTTCCAAGATTCTTCAATCATGTCAAAATATATCCTGATTATCAGTAGTTGGGGTTGATTGGTACACTTTACCGCTCTCCTGTTTAGCAGTTTTAGGAGAAAATGAAAGCAATATCGATGTAAAAACCTAGAACATTCATCAGCTGAAAACTGCTCATCAGAAGCATTGTTGTGCTAATGATATTGTTGAAATGGATTTGCTTGTCAAACAGGAATATCTTCCTCTGATACAGGAAAGTCGAGTCCTTTGATGAGAAAGTTTAAGTGGGGAGATGCAATGGGGCTCTAGTTGTGCACCCCATTCCAAATATCTGTCATTTTAAAGCCCTTTCCGTCCCATCTGTTCAACCATGTTGTGTAAAGTTCAAGAGGAATTTTATTTCAGCTTTCTCTCACGCCTAAAATGTACGATGAAATTCATCATGAAATATCAGTGAGTATTTGAGTAATAGAAAATTGAACTCGTTGTTTTTGGTTGTGTGGGTTCTTACGTATTCCATACCTTAGTGATACTTTCAAGTAACTTTTCCCCACCATATAGTAGTAATCTATGTTTATTGATTTGGAGAATAAAATGGAAAAATTAGAAAACTGTAAAGCAGTACATAGCATTTTCCTCAGCCAACTGCTGTAATATTTGATGTAGATTTGTGTAGTCTTTTTCTCCTTGTGTTCATGTGCTTTTATGAATATGTATACAAAGTTTTTCTCAAATTTGCATAATACAGGTTATGTTGTACCCACACTTTTAAGAACTATATTTGAAAGTATATTTTCCATGAACATGTTATAATATTTCCACTTGTCAATTATGGTAGTATTCCGGTTGATTGATGCATCAATGTTTATTTTATTAGAATTGTTTATTGTTTCTAATGTTTTACTATTATGAAAGCACTCCAGCAAACATAATGCCTAGCAATTTTTTTTGATTGATACTATCCTGTTTTTGTTTTTGTTTTTTTTGCAGAGGAAGATTTGCCCTGAGCTAACATCCATTGACAATCTTCCTCTTTTTTCTTCTTATGTGAGCTGCCACCACAACATATCTGTTAACAGACAAGTGGTGGAGGTCCATACCCATGAACTGAGCCTGGACCACTGAAGTGGAGCACACCAAACGTGACCACTAGGCTACTAGGGCTGGTCCTGATACTATCTTAATTGAGCCAAAAACATTCTCGCTCCTTAAAATCTTTTTTGTTTTTAAGATTGGCACCTGAGCTAACAACGGTTGCCAATCTTCTTCTTCTTCTTCTTCTTTTTCTGCTTTTTCTCCCCAAATCCCCCCAGTACATAGTTGTATATTTTAGTTGTGGGTCCTTCTAGTTGTGGCATGTGGGATGCCACCTCAGCGTGGCCTGATGAGCAGTGCCATGTGCGCACCCAGGATCCGAACCAGCAAAACCCCGGGCCACCAAAGTGGAGCATGTGAACCCAACCACTCGGCAATAGGGCAGGCCCCCTCTCCTTAAATCTTCAAAGAAAAATTTAAATGTAAATTTAAGATCTTTTTTTAAATGAAAATACACAGTTGATTTGAAAAGCCATTTATAAAAGAGAAAAAGCTAAACAACAAAAGAAAATTAAATTGAAAACAAAGTTACAATTATTTCTCTCAGTTATGTTAATTCCTCAATTTAGGTATAATTCATCTTACAAAATTTTGTTTACTCCTTTTTCACTCAGTCACATAAGGAAAAGAGTCAGGAACTCACCAAAGCTAAAGTGGTTGGCATATTTTTAAAGTTTGCTTTTTATGTGCGGAAGGCGCTACATCTTGTTGGCAATTTTGGAGATGGAAAATGGGAAGTGTACACTGCAGTAAGTTAGAATCATGAGTTAGAGCATCAGTTGTGCCCTCACTGACCTTGAGGAGACCACTTAAATCTCCTGAGTTACAGTTTCCAAATCTGTTAAACGGGATAACTATACTGAATCCCAACTTGTAGAGGTATGGAGAGATTGTAATTTTGTCGTATTTTTGTAATTGGTGTCATATTTTTAATTTTAATGTCTATGAATTCATTTCTAATATGTAGACATAATTTTTTTAATATGTACGTTGTATTTGCAACATTGCTGAACTCACTGATTAATTCTAAGATTTTTTGTAGATTCCATGGGATTTTCTATGCAATCATGTCATCTGCACATAGGGACAATTTTACCTCTTTCTTCCTGATCTGTATGCATTTTATTTTGTTTTCTTGTCTCATCATGGTAGCTGAAACTTCCAGAACTATGTTGAATAACAGTGGTGACAGTGGACATCCTTGCCTTGTCCTGATCTTAGGGGGAATGCTTTAAGTTTTTCACCATTAAGTATAATGTTATCTGTAGGTTTTTAAGATGCTTGTTATCAAGTTGAGGAAGTTTCCATCTATTTCTACTTTTATGAGCACTTTTATCAGAAACAGATGTTAAATTTTGTCAAATTCTTTCTCTGCGTTGATTGATATAATCATGTAGTTTTTCTTCTTCAACCTGTCAATGTAAGGATTTGCATTGATTAACTTTTGAATATTAAACTAGGCCTGTATCCTTAAACCTCTCTCGTCATAGTTTGTTGTATATTTTATATATATTTATGTACTCTTTATAAGTATATATATCCTATATATTCAAGAATATGTATATAGGATATATATATATATTCTTAAAAATACATGGGCATCTGACTTATTTACCAAAAAATAACAGTGAAAATTTGGGGGATGGGGTGGAGACCTTCAAAACCTTGCTCCTACCCTGCCCTCTGCTAGGAATATCTTCTGGTCAGTGTAACTTTGAATAATCTCATGCTCTATAGCACTATTGATGCAGTCACAGTATCACCATCACCATTATTACTATCATCATCATCACCTCCATCACCATCAAAATCATCTACTATATGCATGAGTTTGAGTTCAAACGTCCAGCCATCCATCATAGCACTCCATCAAGCAGGCAATCATTGACATTCACCAGTAACACTCCCCATGGTCATCTCTCTCCTCTCAAGTCCACAAATACAGAAGTGATTGTAGAGCGTCTTATGTGTGTCTCAAAATTTTCTGTGCATCAAGCCTCACATTCTTCCATAACATGTCATCATTTCACAAGTTAATCATTTTTAAAACTTTTATTATAATTTTACATCTCACTAGAAGATCATTTTTCACAAGGAAACAAATTTTACAGTTATTGTAATTACCACTTTAAAAATTTGTTGAGCAGAAAAAAAGACCAACAAAGCTTCAATGTGATACTGACACTGGGAGGGAGTGTGTGCATCTATTTAAGTAGTAGGATCCTTCCCACCACGCCCATCTTCACCAACACACAACCTTTGCATCTTTGTAAAATTACATAGTACCTGGGCATGCGCATTCAGATCATTTATGAATGATTGAAATAGAAAACATTATAGTCTCTGCTACTTAATGTGTACTGAATATAATTAGAAAAAAATACTCAATTCCTTAATCACTCCAGAACTCAGTGTTTTGTGTACTAAATTATTTCAGAAAAATTCTGAAAGCAAGAGTGGGAATTTATATTGAAATTCTTTGTTCCCAGGGTTCTTGTATACTAAGACATGTTCATGGTTTTTTATTAAATGGGAAAAGGGCAAACTAGTGCAATCTTAGCAATCACTAACTTCTTTTGGAGAAAATTTTGGGACAAAATCGGTACTGGCTCTTAAAATGTTCATGGTGTATAAAGCATTTTCATTGCAATGAATAACTATCTGTTAGGGCCTTGAAACTTAATTAAATGTCCTGAATTATAACTGTCTTCACTGGCCATAAAGGTATTTTTCCTGGAGATCTGTGGCTATCTGTCTGCTAGATTTTACCTTGTAAATTTGAATGCACATTTTTGTAAATCAGGGTAACATTTATATGGCATTTGCTAAACTTCAATTATTGGACACTGCCTACACTATATTAAGTACAGATGTATGTGAAACTGAGCATTTAAAAGCAGTCTAAAAAATGTCAGCTGATCCTTTTTGCTTTACTAGATATTACTACCACATACCATTTACTTAAATTACCTCATCAAAAACAGTTTCCGAAAAAGAAAGTTTGAAAAATCCCCAGTTCTTTCGTAATGATCTTCAGATTTGGTGGAAGCGCTTCATGTAGCTTGTCTCTTTTTTATACCCTGAGTTGTTTCAGTCAACCTGCTGCCAACAGTTTTTCACCTGAGAACACAGGTTGTTCTGGGCAGTTCTCATTGACATTAGTGTTAGTTTCAAAGCTGCCCCTTAGGTACTGCGTGGGAAATTTAGAGACTCTGTTCTCTGCTAGAGCAATATTTCTTCAAGATGAAATCGAAATCTGGTTTGATACTGAAAAGGACATTTCAGTTGAATGCCTGTGGAAAATTCAAGGGACAAGTCTCTAAGAGAATCTGCCGTTTATTTTCAGATCAGCTGGAGAAGAGGCATGGTGTGGCCACCCAAAGTTAACAGGGACTGAACGTTTGTGCGTGAATCACGACATATTTGAAAGAAGCAGGAAAAATAGATGAACCCCTGAACTATGACCTAGGGCCCAAACCCAGCTTACTACCTGTTTTTCTACAGCTCATAAGCTAAGAATAGGTTTCTCCGTTCAAAGATTGAAAGTTAAAAAAATGATATTAATGATGTGAAAATCATATGATGTTCAAATTTCAGGGTCCATAAATAAAGTTTACTATAGCATGAGCAGTCGACGGCTGCTTTTTGTTACGACAGCACATTTGAGCAGTTGCAAGAGGGATAATATGACCCATAAATCATAAAATATTTACCACCTGACCCTTTACAGAAAAAGCTGGACCCCTGCTATATATTACAATTCAGATGTTCATGCTGTTTGCATCATATAAGCAACTTCGTATAATAAATTGGAAAGTATTTTGCAACTAGTTGCAATTATATATGTGAATAACTTTGTATGTGTTTATATATATTTTAATACTAATTTTGGCTATCCTTAGAGATTAGAGATAATTTTAATTGCTTTATATTTGCAGCATTTAAAGACATTTCTACAAATATGATATTGTCTTTTTATAGTGATAAAAATATGACAAATTATCACAAAATTGTTACAGTATTAAATTATGGAAAATACAGAGATTACAACAAGAAGAAAGAAGTCATTCATAGTTTTGCAAACTTAAAGGTAACAATTTCAACATGCACCCAAATATACACACCTAGTGCCTAGAAAGGAATAAACAAATACATATATATTTTCTTTAAAAAGTGGAATAACAACTTAGGTATTGTTTTGTAATCTTCCTTTTTTTCTTAAAAATAGTTATGCTTTGTTACAAGTTTTACATGTCCATTTGAGAATATAAAAAAGAAGAAGATATAATTCATTGTATGGCCACTAGTTAGAGATAAGGAATGTTAAAATTTTAGTTTATTTTGCTCTTTATTCCATCCATAAGTTATATTTTTCTTGTAAATGCACATTTTTCCGTTTCTGTTTTCACAAATATGCAGTCAGGTTTACATGCTACTTGATAATTTTTTTCACTTACCATTCTGTTATAAGCACCTTTCTCCACCAATAAATGGTTTTTATGTCATTTTAATATTTGCATAAAGATATAAATATTCTTTAGCTTATAAAGCATGAACATCTTTGTATATCAATAATTGTAAATAAGAAAATTAGAACAACCTAAATGTTTACTAATGTGTATTATGATATCCATATAATGGAATAGTATGCAGTTAGTATAGTGTTTATACATGAATATTGATTGGCATGTTGTTGAAAGGTTAATGCCATCCTGCTGTCTTGCTAGCTGGCATTCTTTTCTCTCTACTCTTTCAATGACTGACTCCTCTTTATTATTCAGCTTTCAACTCAAATGTCACCTCCTTGAGACACTATCCCTTATCACCTAAGCCACAACCTCAACACCCAGTCACTGTCTATCCCATAACCCTGTTTTATTGCATATTAATCTTCCCTATTTGTGTCACATGATTTCTCTTCCCTTGTCAGAATATAATCACCTTGAGGGTAGGAAGTCATTTATCTATTGCTTTTTCAGTATCTGGAATAATGCCTGACATACACTATGCTCACAAAAATGTTAGTTACATTAATAAATGGATGAAAAAGTATACTAAGTTTAAAAAGTTTATAAAACTGTATGAATAGTATGCTATCTTTAATATAAATACACATATACGTGTGTGTGCATTTGTGGGTATGTATTATATATAGAGAGAATATGGATGGCTGGATAGATGAATGGTCAAGTAAATAGAAAGATGAACAGAAAGATGGCTACCCAGCTTTCCATATAGCCAGGGTGCCTGATCGCCTGAAGAAAATTTACTGAGGACTGACAGTGAGTGTCCTTAGTTGGCAGGATTTGACAGGACATCTTTTCAACGTATTTTCCAATTTTTCCTCAACATATTTGAAAAAGGCTGGGAAACGTTGTGGTTAAAATGACCTATGTGAATTTCCTAGAGTTTGGGAGTTCGTTTGTCTACGTGGTCAGCATCTGATAATAATACATGCTTGAGAAATCCAGCCTTCTTCAGGAGGCAGTTTTAAATTGGATTTGTTAAAGCACAGCTATGCTCGTGAGGCTGCTGTGCCAGGTCCAGTCTCTCTGGTCCCGTTTGTTTTCATCCGCACGTTACAGTGCTCTTTCCTTCTCGAGCACTCCTGTTGGGCACTTTCCTATTGGGCACTAATATTTCCTCCTGGGGACTCTACCAGACCTTGTACACAATAGTGAATGGAAATATATGCCATTGCCCTCATTTGTGAAAGACTAAAAAAATGGGTGAGATAAAGAATAGCAGGTTGAGGTACACGCTTTAAGCTCCTTGGGGTAAGAATTTTTGAGAAAGTGACATTTGAGTTGAGAGTTGAGAGAAGAAAGGCAGTCAGCAAGGCTGAGCGATTCAGGCAGAGAAAGTAGTTTTTTGAAAAAGGAAAGAAGCAGTGTTTGAAGAACAGAGAACAGAGAGAAAACCAAACATGGCAGGACCTTGGAGAGTGATGGAGAAGGTCGTGGGTGAGACTCCAGATCCTCTAAAACCATAAAAAAAGACGGACTCTTAACTCTCAGTGGAGTGGGAAGTGCATGATTGTCATAAAGGGACTGTGATATGACACCAAGAGGCACAGACAGAGATCGCGAAGCTCCTTTACAAGCATTAGATATGAAAACCTTCAGAGTCCTATGAAGCAAGAATTACTACCAAATATCGCTCCTCAGGGAGGAATGGCTTATCAGGTCCCCAATTCTCCATGAGGCACAGAGCACCACGCCAGACTGAAGAGTCTACAACTGTTTTAAGACAGTGAGTTGCATCTTCGCAGCTCTCATCAGCTTGTCTGGAGGTTGATTTTCTTTCTAACAAATATGTCTCTTGAAATATCTCAGTGGGAGTCCTTTATTGTCCTGGCATGGAGGAAATATTCTGAGCTCAACAATTCTACAAGCATTTTCTGATTACAAATGTAATAAATATTTTCTGAATCAAATTTGAAATGGAGAAAAGCAAATGTCACCTGTATTCCCATCTCTGATATATAGCTAACTGTAAAATACCTATCCTTCGATTGTCCTTTTTCAGCTATTGTTAGTATTATTATTATTATTTTCAGGCTTCTGATATAACTACTACTCTAAAACCTGCTTTATTAACTTTACTATGTTACCTGAGTGCAGACAAACCATCTTCTGCTTATCTTTAAACTAGATTTAACATGTTATTGCATCTGCCACACAACTGTGCACAAGCACGTAAACACAGACACGTAACTGCACACAAATACGTACAAATGCACCTGACTTCAAATACATTAAGCACTGATGCAAATCTTTACTGTTGATTCTCAGAGAAATAAGAAATATTTTTTGTATTTATCACGAGACAGTGTTAAAAATTTTAAACCATTTCTTTCCCCCCTAAAAAGGGCGATGCTCCTGAACACTTCCTTATCGTTGATTCCTTCTTGCTTTAACTCTTCTATTTTGTCCTAACTCCTCTCCTCTCCTCCAGCTTCTTTCTATCTTATAAATAGAAAACAGAGGTTACAAACCTCAGGTTTGCCAAATCTTCAGAATTTTGAGAACAAAATGAAAACATATATTATGTAAAATTTCTATATCTTTAAAATAGTGCAGCTCAAACAGACCATACCTGTGCACTCTACTCTAGAGTTTTTGTTTTTATTGTTTTCTTCTAAGACTTCTTTAATTGTTGTTTTTCTTTTTGTGTGCTCTACTCTCTCCATGTTGAATTCCTAATATACGTTTTTCGAAAGTGTTGCTTCTAACCTTTACTATCGTCACTTTCCTCATTTCAATATCTTTATTCTTCTCTGTATCATAGAATACCTTTTTGAGCTTACTTCCTCTGTTATGGAATTGAATTACTTTTGGCATTTTATCTCCTATTTCTGATCTCATTTAGCCTTTTTACTGTCACTATAGTATTCCTTTTACAGAACGTCACATAAATGGAATCATACAGTTATGCAGCCTTTTGAGACTGACGTCTTTCATTTATCAATATGCATTTAAGTTTAATGCATATGTTTGTGTGGTTTTTATTGCAAAATAGTAGTATATAGTGTGGATATACCACAGTCTGTTTGTCCATTCACCTAGAGAATGATCTTTGCCTTATTTATCTTTTTTGGACAATTTTTTTTTCTTTCATAGAATGTTTCCTGACTCCTGTTTCCATCTTATAAGTTCTGTCTTTAGTTTCATCAGTACACTGTGTTCTTGAAACTTGTTTCAAATATGAATTAATAATTATCTAAAATTTCTCTTGCTTATAAAGTAACTCTTACGTGAATGACCTTTTCTTTGAAGTTTCTTTTGAACTACCAGTAAGTTTTCATTTACCTAACAATGTTTTAAGTACGTAATTCAAAAATTTTTAGAAACTAGGACAGCTGTCTTCACAATTGAAATTTAGAAGATTTCCATCACCCCAAAAAGATCCTTCAGACTTGTTTGCAATCATTCCTGCCATGCATGCTAAAACTCCAGCTCCACTCAGCCACAGATGGACATTGTGTCCATAGATTTGCCTTTCTTGGTCATTTCGTATAATGGTATTCTATTATCAGCAATAGTATTCTGCTGTATGGATATACCACATTTTGTTTATCCATTCATCAGTTCGTAGACATTTGGATTGTTTCCACTTTAGGAATATTATGAATAATGCCACAATGAATATTCATATGTAAGTTTTTGTATGATGGTTTTTGTTTCTTCATTTTTCCTTGGTGGAGTTTTATGCATTCCCAGCATTTGCTGTTGAGATGAAGTCTCTCAGCAATTATGTGAGCTTTATCTTATTTTTCTTTTAGGTTTTGGTAGAGGAAAATGGGAAAGTTTTTATTTATTTTTATTTTTGCCTTATTTTATTTTATATTATTTTAGAATTTCAAATAGCCTAGGAAGAGTTAGGTAAAAGGTGAGGGCGCAGCCAGCTGTGGCCTTTGAAGCTTTTACTGCCATTCAGAAAAGTTTCTTTTAACATTTAATGTGGTAGGCTATCCTCTGTACCCTCTTTACAAAACACGTCTGAGTCTAACCACTTCTCTCCATCTGTCATAGTGGTTCAAGCCAACATCATCTTTTGCCTAGACCATTGCAAAAGTCTCCTGCCTGGCTCCCTGTCTTTATTCACACAATAGGTAGACAGATCTCTTAAAAACACAAATGATTTTACTCACTAGCTTGAAATAGCCTAGTGGCATCCCAGTGTATTTGACATAAAATCCAGATTCCTTGCCATTGCTTTAAGGCTCTTCATGGTGTGGCCCTTAGTTATTTTAGTAGCCTCATTACTATTAATCTCTTTTGTTTCCTTTACTTAGGCCAGAGTGGCTCTCTTTCTTACCAGGCTTGTTCTTGCCTCCTTATTCTAGAAACGCCCTCTGCCTAAAACACCCTTCTTTCAGATACTCTTGCCCCTTTTCAGTGTACACTTCTCAACTCAAGTGTCTTCCTTTGGCCGTGTTTGTCCCCATCACTGTTAACTGCATCTCCATTTTTTAATTTCTCCATAGCACTCATCACAATCATTAATCACTTAGTTTATCCATTTTTTATTTATTGTTCTTCTTAACCTGCACATTGTAATCTCTAGGAAAGAAGGGACCTCATGTATCTCACTCTTGATATCATTCCTGGTGCCTATAACCGTGTTTGGCATCCAGTAAACATTTGTTGATTGAACAGCTGTTTGCTTGGGGCTGATCACCTCACGGGCACACAGTCACAGCTCAGTTGCCTCGCTATGTCTAATTGGATTTTCCTCATCAATACACACTGAGAGTCAGCACTGCCATAAGCTTCTTACTCAATTTAGCTGACTTCACCTGATTTACCCTACATCTCCAGAGGTGTGGCGATGACCATAATAGTACCCATAACCATGACCCCTCTCACTCCAGGTTTTACCCTTTGAGTTAGGGGGCGTTAGTAGGGTCTTCATTCTCTTAATTTGCTTTTCTGGGTCATTTCTCAATCCAGCTATGGCTGGAGATCCAGTAGATTAAGTCTTCTCATATGTGAACTGACGCTTCAATGGCGCCCACTGAGGATATAGGTTTTTCCCTATTTTTATATTTGTTGTTCTATATAATGGAAACCTGGAAGCATCAATATACGTGTGTCTGAATGTATGTGTGCTCACGCTTATGCATGTAGATATTAGATACTGTGGTGGGCAGAACTCTAGATGGCCCAAGTGACCTTTGCTCCCTGGTGTTAGTCCTGTGATTATCTTATGTTATATGATGGAAGGGATTTTGCAAATGCCATGACTAATCAGGTGAGTTTAAGATAAGGAGATTATCAAGGCAGGCTCCATCCAATCACATAAACCCTATAAAAGCAGAGTATTTTCTCCAACCGGCAGCAGAAGAAAAAGTCAGAGAGATTCATAACATGAGATAGATTCAACATGGGAAGGAGATTCTCCACTGTTGAGATGGAGGAGGTCAGGGGATAAGGACCTGAGAGTAGCCTCTGAGAGCTGAGAAGGGTCCCCAACCAACAACCAGCAAGAAAATGGGAACCTTATTCCTGCAACCAAAGGAACTGAATTCTGCCAACACCCTGAACGACCTTGGAAGAAGCTGCTTCCCCAGAGCCTCCAGAAAAGCATACAGCTATGCCAGTACCTTGATTTTGGCTTCGTGAGACCCATCAAGGCCACCTGGACTTTGGATCTACAGCGATGTGAGATAATAAGTGGATGCTGTTCCAAGACATAAAATCGATAGTGATTTTTTTACACAGCAAAGGAAAACTAATTCAGATATGCTGTTTAAGTCATCACCTTACTAGATAAACTTTATATTTACCATATTTCAGTCATGTTTATTCTTCTTTATTGTAATTGATGCTTTGTTTTTTAAAGTGTTTTTGAGCTAGCGAGTTCCCATTTCCCACACTAATTATTAGGTGTAACTGCCTGGTTTAACTTTCTGTCAGCTGTCCATTTTTTGAAACTATTTTTGCAATGGTGTTAATTATTTGCAGACTGAGGGCCGCTATTAAATGTCGTTGGAATGGTTTTAGGCGATGAGAGTTGACTGAGATGTGTTGCTTGTTTGTGAAATTCCCGTCTCCTGAAATTCAATCTCACATCCTGCTCATTCAACACAGTGGCTTTAAGTTTTACATTTGTTTCTCAATAATTGCACTTTCTTCGTTCGTTCGAACCGTGAATTGTCCATTTCTGACAAGTATGTCTTTGGGATCTGTTTCTGGTCTTGTCAGTTATTACACAGAGGTGCCAGAATAAAGGGTCAAGAAATGCTTGCCCCTCGAGGTAACACCGCTTTGGTTTTCTTGAACCAAAGGTTGCTTAAAAAGTTTTATGGAAGGAAGGAAGTTCAGTAACTAGATTGCTACCACAAAGAGAGGAGAAAATTGGGGTCTATAATTTCCCTCACTATAAATAATCTAGTCTCAATTTGGTGTTCTGGGAATCTTAAAGCAAGCAAGGTGCATAGGATCAAAATAATAACTTTTGGTCATTGACTAGCTATGCGTGATAGGCAAATTATTTATCCTCTCTGCGATTTACTTTTTACATCCGTAAAATGATGTAACTTCGTTAATTACCTAGAAATCTAGTGCTTTTTAAATTTTTCCTTAGAGTAATGGTCCTCAAAGTGTGATTTCTAGACCAGAAGCAGCAGCGTTACCTAGCAACTTGTTAGAAATGCAAATTCTCAGGTCCCGTCACAGACTTACCACATCAAGACTCGGGGGGTGGAGCTCAGTACTCAGTGTCTTAACAAGACCTCAAGGTGATTCATGGGAAAGTTTGAGAACCTTTGCCATAGTAGTATATAATATAATCTTAGCATTGGGCCTGTCATATATTTAACAAATGTTAGATGACTTAAGTAATGTGTATATGAATGAAAGGATTATATGAATGACAGAAATTAACCAGGAACGCTAGGACATACCACAAAGGAGTTTTATGAAACATAAAGTTTGCTTTAAAATTCCGTGGAGAAATTGCTTTGCATCTTTTTTTAATATAAAAATAATTCTAAGATTATCTTAAAAATGAAAAAGAAAGATTTTCTATTTCAAATTAGTAAGTAAAATGAAAGTTCCAGAAAGAAATGCCATGTTATTCCTCTAGCTTTGAAGACCTCTTGGCCCACCTCTGGTTACTCTCAGAGTAACCTGAGTTTGAGATGCGTGGCCCTGTGGCTAGTGGAAGCATTTCAGGCTGTGCAAATTTGTCTTCTCTTCTGAGTGCGTTATGTTATTTATTTCCTGTATGCTTAACTGGGTCTTGTTTCAAAGCCTTCATTGGTCATCACAGATAGTGATGGTCTTAATGTGAGGTTTTTAGGAATGGCTAGACATTTCTGCAACTCCCTCTCTCTGTTGGTGCGTGCACTCTTGTCAAGGGAAGGCCTGTGCTGCTGTTCTGCTGCACTGCTGGCTGCATTTTCTCTGTAGTCTCTCTTTCTCTCTCTCTCTCTATATATGTAAGATAGATAGATAGATACATAGGTAGATAATGGAAACTAGAGACTGTCCATTTCATAGGATATTTTTCGTAAGTCATTTCAGTTGGTCCCCCCATGTCTAGTGATCCACTGGAATCTTGTCAAAGAAATCTGCTTAGGTTAAACTTTCAAGGCAAGACCACCATCTGTTTTCCTTTGAACCAGAGTACTGGACTTATAAAGGCTTAGTAGGAACTTTAAGGCAGAGCTTCCAGATTTTGTTGATGTTCTTTAGTTCCTTATAGTGTACATTTTCTCCCCTTACATGTCATGGACTTTGATATCAGAGAGATATGGATTTGAATCCTGGATT
Source organism: Equus asinus (assembly GCF_041296235.1). NCBI lineage: Eukaryota > Metazoa > Chordata > Mammalia > Perissodactyla > Equidae > Equus > Equus asinus. The sequence goes on from NC_091804.1 coordinate 43,323,969, forward strand.
GATTGCTGATTAGCTATATAATCTTGATCAAGTTACGAAAGCTTTTTGAGCCCAAGTGTTTTCATCTGTAAAACGTGGATAAGGACACCTACACAACAAGGTAGCACATGAAGATACCTGCTACGTGGCAGATGGTCGGTAAATTTTTAACTGATGCTCCATGCAACAGATAATGAAACTGGGACAAATGTTAGCCAGGTGACTTTGCTATTCACACACAGCAAGGCAAGGTCAATCTTGAGGGCTATTGGCTCCTTCCTAACCACTCCCATCCCATTCATTTCTCTCAAGTCACACTAATCTTTGTGTTATTTATTACAAATGTCATTCCCATAATTGAATTGCTGTTTTTTGTGTCTGTCTGGCATCCTTTCCCCCTAAACTCTGCATTTTTTAGGTGCTTCGGTTAGGTCTTTGCTTAGATGCTACCTACCTGAAGGCGTCTCCCTGGCCAGCCCCTACACAATAGCCCTCCTGTCCAGCCTCTCTTTGACAATCACTCTGTCTTAGTTTTCCCTATAGGATTTATTCACATCCAAATTTATATGTGGATTTGTTTTCTTTCACTCACCTTTGCTATTGTCGTTGTTGCTTATTTTTGTTTCCCTTAGGACAAGATAATGTGTTCCATGACGGCAAGGGCTTGTTTGTCTTTTTTACTACGTTATTCCCAATCAGTCAAAACAGGACCTGTTGGAAAATAGGAATCTAATTCCATTTGTTAAGTGAATAAAGTATTTGATGGAATGAATGAATGAGATTTATTCAGTATGCCATGACACTTGGGGTAGGAGGGAGACAAATCATGTCAGGCACATACCTACCATAGCTCTCACTTCCTCCTAGGCTCTCAAAGCCCTTCAAAACATTCTGACCTGACTACAGATCATATTTAGTACATGAAAGTAACTACATTATAGTGTCTAAATGTGAGGATATTTATATAGAAATAAATTTCTATATTTTTCTATTTAAATTTTCTATTTCTATTTTTTAGCAGATTATTAAATTATATTCCATAACTTGGAAGCTGAAATAATGTCTATATATCAGTCAAATGTGGCTTTTTGAAAAAGAATAAAGCAGAACTTCAATTTAAAAATCTATTGTGACTTTCAAGGAAAGAAAAAAAACTTTCAATGAAAAATACTCAGATATTGGTAATAGCAGCAGCAAGATGAACCTCCATACACATGTGCAGATTTCTCAAGCATTTAAGCAATTCATTAGTTGCAATTGGTGACCCAGGCAAGCAGCTTTGCTCCAGAAAGTTTGTGGGAGGTTGAATCTTCACTATAGATGACCTTGTTCCAAGGTTGATAATGGTCTCTTAATGACTGTAGGTCTTTTTCAAAGTCCTGGGAGCTGATTGGGTCATTATGCCAGGTGATTTTGTTAATTGGGAATCATCTGGAAGGATTGTTAATAGTACAAGCCATTACTGAATCTGTCAGATGACAAACAGAATGTTTCTTTTTTCTTTTTCTTTTTTTTTCCTGTTTGGCTTTGACCTTAACTGCAGGTTGGCTTGTTAATGTCTTGAGTTGCACTTTTAGAAGTGGTTTTTAATTGACAAGGATGAGTGGGGTGGTGGGATATGGTGCAAATAAGCTCTCCATTAGAGCCCAATCTGTACTTCATAACGTGCTAAGCAGGACGGCAATTCATTAGTCGTCTGCTGGAATGCTGGAGTTGCTTACAGCCCCTTACAAGCGACTCAGGGCAAGGGAAACAGATAAAACAGGTTCTTCCTGAACAGCAAGAGTATAAAGATGATGGGCAGTTCCTCTAATGAAGATAGGTCTGCATAATTACATTTGGAAAGGCCCAAGTTTGAATCATCAAAGACGAGAAAGGCAGATTTCATAAGTTGCTGTATAACACTGGTTTTAAATTATGGCTCTAAAATTTAATATCTTTACAACTTTGGGAAAATCACTTATGATATTTCCGTGCCTCCATTTCTTCATCTGTAAAATGATAACAATAATAGTATCTATTTTAGAGAGCTGTTGTGAGGATTACATAAGTGACTATATGTAGGGTATTTAGAATAGCTTATCACTAAATTGAATTATCTATTGCTCTTAACAAATTACCTCAAAACTCAGTGTCTTGAAATAATGATATATATGTTTTTTGATCTCACAGTGCCTAAAGTTCAGGAGTTTAAATTCAGGATTTTTAGCTCAGGATCTCTCAAGAGGTTGCAGTCAAGATGCTAGCTGGGGCTGCCGTCATCTGAAGGATCGACTGGAGCTGAAAGATCCACTTTCAATATGGGTCATACATGGGGATGGCAAGTGGTGCTGGCTATTGGCAGGAGGCCTCAGTGCCCCATTTGGTGGCTTTCTCCCCAGGGCTGCTTAAGCGCCCTTACGTAATGGCAGATGGACTCCTTCAGAATGAAGGATGCAAGAAAGAAGTGACAGTGCCATTTATGACCTTGCCTCAGAATCACACCATTACTTCCATCACATGGTCAGACAGACCAAAGTTAATACAATGTGAGAGGGGACTCCACAAGGACACGAATACCAGGAGGCAAGCATCTTTGGCAGTCATCTTGGAGACTGACTACCTGCAAAGTCTTGACTACTGTAATAATATATTTTTTGGATGAACTAAAAATAATCAATTCAGTTTGGTTAGAGCACAGAATGTGAAGAAAGCAGGGATGAGGCTGGAGAGGTAGACACGGGCCACATCCCTGAGAATCTTGTGAGTTATGTCAAGGAGTTCCGACTCAGGCTAAGGGCAATGGGAGAACATTTAGGAGTCTTTAGCTGGAGGATAAGGATTAAATTTGCTTTCTATAAAGGCTTCAGACTTGCACTCTGACTGCTAAGTAAGGAATGGACTAAAAACCATAGGCAATTCTGATAGTTTGGAATGGAGAGAAATGGAAAGTATTGAGAGAAATGTAGGTGGTAGATTGCAGATGGACTTGAGTGATTGATCGGAGGTGGGGCATAAATTGAAGACGATAATGGTTCTCAGAATTCTTCCTTGACAGTTGGGATATAATAAGGCTGTGAATGAAGAATAAAAATAGGTGTGAAGGTGAAAGATGAATATTTTCTCTTAGATACTGTTAAGTTTGAGAAGAAATGGAGAGAAGTCTAAATGAGAAGATATTCTGTTGACACAAATAATCAGGTTTACAAAGACATCTCTTCGAGTTTCCTTACCAAGAATAGCCTCCAAGCCTAACTAATAAAATTCGATTTGTCAATGACACCAAAGTCTTTGCAAAACTGAAATGTGACTCTTTTTCTCCCCGGTTTTGGAAAGTCTTTTGGATGTCTGCCTTTTTCATGGTTTCTGGTTCCAGTAAGGTAGGCATCCATTTAATCCTTAAGTCACGAGGTGACTTCCCCAAGAGACCTACATTAAAAGAAGCATGCCTTGCCTCGAACCCTGTGACCACCAAGACAAGGTCAGGAACCCCACCACGAGGCATCAAGAAGGGTAGGACATAGCTGGTGACTTCTGTGCCAGGGAGGTCAAGGGGGTGTGTGAGTTGCCCCCACCATCTGGCTGGGCCTCAGCAGGTTAGAAATGAGGGATCTCACAGCTGGGGCAATGAGACAGCCAAGCAAATGATCTTGCTGCGTGGACAGAATGTGTGAAAGATTTCACTGGTGCATCTCTCTGACAGCTCCTGGCATTAAAAGACACAGTTTGCTATACTCAGCTGTTTTAAAAAAACATTTCAGTTGTTGGCATTCTTAGTTTTCCCCAATAGGACACCCATCCCCTGCTGTAGAGGTGAAGAGAAACTTCACCTCCCTGTTCTTGAGAGCTGAGAGAATTGCTTCCTGGGTGAAGATTTCAATGGTATAACTGGATGGCTTATCAGAGGGCATATAAAAATAGCCACACACCGTACATCCTTCCTGGATCTAAACAAATAGAATAGAAGAGAAGTAGTCTTCCCGGGTTTCTAGGAACGACCAACCAATCGAGCAAGTATTCATTGACAGGCTATGTGCCTAGCAATGCTATATGGACTCTTGACAGTGGTCAGAGGAATGCATGAAAAATAGAAGGAACGAGCTCTCCTCTTATCTGACTATTAGTACTATCTCTAATATCGCTAAATAGATGTCTGTTTGGCTCTTTCTATTATTTCTGCTCTTACTCCTACCACAGCTGCAGCTTCCTCAATAACTACTACCATTATCACCACCACAATTACTCACATTCCCCTTCTCATCAAATTTTCCTAAGGATTAACGAGTGTTCAATAAATAGTAACAATTGTATTTCTACTATGACCATGATAGTAATGACGAGTACTGCTACATTTGTTTTACTAATTATTGCTACTACTTATTTAGTATTTTCTATATGACATCCATTGCACCCAGGCTTTTATATGCATTTAGTTCTCACTTGTACTCTGTGACTTTGGTTATATTAACATCCCTTCTTGTAGACGAGAAAATTCTAGCAGACAAAATTGAATATCTCGTCCCAGGGGTTAAGGCAAATAGTCCAGTCCCTGGAACGTTCAAGGTGTTCAATAAACATTTGCCCATTGACTGACTAACTTTAAAGTTTATACTTTATTATCTAGTCTTCTAGACAAAATGGTAGCCCTGCAGCCAGAATTGTTCTATGGACGTTTTATTTGGCCTTCAAAACCTTGTTTTTTAACGTAAATTAGAGGACGTCATTTTAAATGGGGAGAATTCATAACGCACATACACACACAGTCTGAATTTATGACTTCTTTTGAAAAAAATGAAATGAATAGGAAGTGGCCCCCTGGTCCCATATTTTGGCCTGGAAATAACTGCCCGGGGCTGAGTAGCAGCCACCTCCAGGTGGCCACAGTATTTGCCCATCCTGCATCACCTGCTCAAGGCCTGGCATGCTTTCAGCTTGAGGCCACTGAAGAAATGCACTGAAGTTACACGTGTAGGGCATCACAAGTTTAATTAGGAGGTGATGACTCAGAAATGAAGCACCCAGAGAATATAGACCAGGGCAGGATGCAACAGTGTTAGACTGTGGTGCAGACAATAAGTGATATAGAAACTTGAGAATGGAGGTAGATCGACACACAAAGCAGTGTCGCCATAAGTTAGGGGCACAGCAACTTTTAGCAAAGCTGCTGAACTGAGACCTAGTGTTCACCAGAATTGTGTTGATTTTTTAAACTCCTGAAGTGGCCCCAAAGTAGCAAGGTGAAGCTCAGTAAGAACCACATCCCTGGAGATCCCCCAGGGTCTAATTAACACTGGAGAGATTCTGAGAGAATCCCTGTGGTACCACTTCCAGCCTCGCACTTGATTGCACTCACTGAGCCACGGCCCCTCTCTCTCTCCTTTCTGGTTACTGATGTTCCCAGAGGGAGAGGCAGGCAGCAACGTAAACATTGGGAGGTTCAAGGACCACACTGATTATAACCAGCTTGAGATGGGCACAACACCTTCCAGATCTCCCAGACAGCAGGTTCTCTGGGTTCTCAGTGTCAAGGGCAAAATGGTCCAGTCCCAACTTCCCAAGGTTACAGAAGCCCTACATTTGCCAACCTCACTAGCCTCATGGTTGTTGAGCTTAGAGGTACCAATGCTGAGTCTACTGTTTTAAGTTTTTCCTACCAGCCAGAGCATTTTCCTCCTCTGTTCTACACTAATGCAGTGTGACAAGTATAATGTGCTGAGTAAAATGTGTTCCGGCATCAAATAGATTTGTATTTGAGTCCTTTGCATGATATTGGGTTCATTTCCTTACCATGGAATTCTTGGTTTCCTCATCTGTGAAACGTGGAAAATAGTTGTTACGAGAGTTAAATTAGATCAGGCATGGAAAGCTTCCAGAACAGTGCCTAGCACATATTGAGCACTTAAAATTCATTATTTCGCTATTGTTGTTGTCATCATTGTCACAAGGATGCCACCCGAAGCAAAAGCAAAATAAGAAGGAACATGAGCATTCCATTAGAACTTGGCATAACAGTACATTCTGGTGGATAATTACAATTCAGAGGTCTGGATGAGCGTCCAAGGAGGAAGGAAAGGGAAATGTCGGAGGAAAGGGAAAAAGCTGTATCTGGGCCTCTTAGACAAAGGTGAGAGGTAACATTCCGTTCTGTGCTTCGGTGAGTCACAGGTAAAAGTGCGAGTGACAAGTGCAAATGGTTTGCTCAGCACCTGGAAAGCACAGGGTGTGAACTTGTTCCACAGCTAGGTGCCAGCTCCCAGGGGTGAGCAGAAGTGCGAATGAAACAAGGGACCGATTAATTCAGGGGCGGCAGGAGCAATGGAAGGCTAATTGCATTTCTAGGGGAGTCGAGTTCCGACCACCCTCTTTCTGCTTGTCCACACTGATAGCATCAAGCTGCTTCACGTGCACCCCAGAGGCTCCTGGTGGTGGGCAGCACCCTGAGTCACCCAGCATCACGTGGCACTTGTATCAGCCCCGTAATCATTTCCAACACAGTGCCTTGTTAAATCAGCCCGGCAGAATTCGGATGCTTTGAATCATGGTAGATTCACAGAGACACTGAAATGCTTGGGGCTGTCCTTTAAAATAGGCTTCATTAGCAAATGGAAGGTGAGGCGATACAGAAAACAAGAGAATCCTTCCCAGGCTTTACTCCTTAACAGTCAGATGATGACTGAAGTCACCACAGATCCTTGAACGGTTTGCATGATTTACAATCCTGGCAAGTGGTTTATTTTGTACGATTGTTGGAGGAGTGAGAGAAAAAGGGAGAAGGGAGAAAAAAAGCTTCAGATTCTCTTTTCTTGATTTTATTTTACAAATTCAAACCACCCCGTCCCTGTTTTTGACAGTCTGCCGTAGCAGAATTCATCACAATGATGGTATCAAAAGTAAGTGGTTTTCCTAGTGCTATCACAATAACAGGTTTTGCCTGCATCATTGTAAATCATTAAACTTTCAAGATGGATAGGGACTTGGCAATCAAATAGTCTATCCTCTCATTTTCCTGGTGAAGAAACAGAAGCCCAGAAAGGCTAGGTGGGATTTATAAAGCCACAGAGCCCTGTTGACATATACTGTTTCCATCTCCTTCCTAATATAATAGCACCTCAGTTTTCCTTTTAGGAAATAGTCTTCCCAATTCTCAGTATGTACTTTTCAGGTAAGGCTGACCAGAACATCCCTGGCCCTGCCAACACACTGCAAGGTCCAATGGTTGGCATAGAACCCAGGTTTGGCCAATTACTCATTGAACCAGACATGTGCCAGTGACCCCAGCCAGGCTGATGACTTGTAGTTCCTGGAGTTGACCTAGAGCTATTAGAAAAGGCAAGCTGTCTTTCCCCTTGGGGCTACTGTCCTGGAACTGCCAGAGACTATTGGCTAACAAAAAGGAAGAAGCCACCTGCTAATGAAGCCAACACAGCAATCAACAGAGTGGAGAAATTAAGAAACGCTCATTTTTGGTCACATTGTTGAGATCCTGGATGGACTTCCTGGAATTTTCAGTAGCCTGAGACAGGACTATCTTTTTTTTTTTTTTTTTTAATTTAAGCCATTTTGAGTTAGGTTTCTTCATTTGTGAACCAAAAAATCCTGACTGTATTAGAGTAGCTAGATAACAGGTCGTCCGAGGCCTGGTCCAGGGCTCTTTCTATTTTCTCATAAAGAATAGAGGAAAAGAATAAACAATGAGCGTTACCTAAGAGCATTAATGAGTTCAATATTTTAATTACGAGCAAGAGACTGAACTTGTAGCATCTTAATCAGAGTTGTCCCTAATTGACTTACAGGCATTAGGGAAGACCAGCTAACCGGGACGCTGTGCTTCACCGTAATCCCAACCAAGAGGGATCAGGTGCATAAGTGCAGCTTTTCTTTTCAGTTTGGCCTCTGCCTCATTAATGTGACCTTGAACGTGTTGTTTGTCTTCTCTTGTGTTCTGGATATCTCTTTCTGCAAAACAAGCCACCACGAAACAATGGCTTTAATAATCATTTACTTTGCTCTCGAATCCGGAGGGTTGACTGAGCTCGGGTGGGCTTAGGAACGATCTCTCCTGCGGATGCAGCAGATGTCGGTTGACTGGGTGGTCTGCGTGACTTAGTCTACTGATTGAAATGGTAATCTCATCCAGAAACACCCTCACAGACACGCCTAGAATAATATTTGACTAAATATCTGGGCACCCTGTGGCCCCGTCAAGTTGACACATAAAATTAACCATCACATGGAGTAAAATGTAATGGCAGACAGGCACATTAAAATCAGCCACTATACTGGATTCACCGCTATGGACTTTGAGAGTTCCTAAAAGTCTAAACAGTTTGAACAACCGAACATCTGCTATCTGCATAAAGTTTTATTGTTGCTGTTTACTCTCCTCAAGCGTTAGTGAGCATAAGAATACTGAATAAAATTATGTGTGTGTGTGTGTGTGTGTATACTGTCCTTAATAGGCCACTTACTTTTTACATTCTGAGTATATAAAATTTCAAATATACACAAAGGTAGAGAGAATAGTATAATAAATACCTTCATATCCATTACCCAGCTTCAATCACTATCAATATTTTTACAATCTTGGTTTACCCACTACACTTTTAATTTTTGCTATATTACTTTAAATCAAATCCCAGGCCTCATGTCCTTTTGTGCATAAGCCTTCCAGGATGCATTTCTAACTGATAAAGGGATTTTTTTTTCTCCCTACATAGCCACCATTCCCGTATCTCATCTAACATTTATAATAAATCCTTAGTATCATCTAATATTAAGAGGCTTTAAAAAGTGATTTTGATTATACATGACTTTTATCTCATCTTAACTAATCATCTTACCTAACACCCAGGCGTATATGAGATGATCAAAATTCTGTAAGGAAATAATATGGTAAAGAGAAATATGGATGAAAGCACTAGATAAGAAAATAATATGACCGCAGAGAGTTACATGTTAGGCTGTGTGGTAGAGACTAGAAGCATTTGAAGCATTCAGAGAAGTGAGAAATCTGAGTGGGCTGTCTTGGTGGAAACAGAAGTGTCCTCTGTCCTGTCAACCTGTCACACACAGCTCTTGCTGCGCTCCCTGCCAGTGGGAGCAGCGATGATCGCACCCAGCACAGAATCCTAGAAAATGATGGCTCCTTTTTCATTGTGAGAGTGATGGTGCTTTATAGATGAAATAAAGTGGCTGCCAAAGAAAATAGGATTTTTGCCTCTAATTGAAACAGCTTAATAACATAAGGGATAGTGCACAAAACTTTTTAAAATTCTGGGCTCATGCAAACTTGCTGCTGGGTTTCCGCCAGCCCACCGCACCTGCAGCATTTCCCCACTAATATTTCAAAGTGTCAGCGTAAGTGGCCTGAGAGCCGCCTGCAGAACTATGGTAATTGCTGAGATATGCCTCGACCAGCTGAGATAATAGGATTCCAAGAAGTACGGGAAAATGTCAACAGCTGGGGTTCATGCTACTAATTTTGTTTTCTTTAAACTTCATGGAATGACAAATCCCACTAAGAGCTAATCTGGAATTATACAATTACCAGTCTTTAATTTATTTTTGAATTCACGTGTTCAGTCACTAAATAGATAGCAAATATGTATCAAAGATATGGACACTTTCTCCCCCTGCACCTGTGGTGGGCATCATGAGTGCTGCTTTCTCTCGGTGAGTCTGACCATGAACACTGCATCCTTCTCAACACCAAGCTCCAGGCAGCAGCAACTGAGCTGTGTTAGCCTGTGATACAAAAGCCATTTCCTTTTTCTAGCATGTTCGATTCTCGTTTATTCTCTCTGGGGAAAAGGAAACAAACAACATGCTGATCACTTTATGTGACTGTGCTGTCTCATTGTAAAGAGACTAACAACAGCACAAAGCTCTCATCCAGGCAGAGACCGTATCTGTCTCATTCACCACTATATTTTCAGAACCGAGCATAGTGCCAGAAATTAGGAAGCTGCTAAAAAAATATGTATTTAAAAATTCAATGAGTGAACGAACAAAAGAAGCATCACGTCTACTACCTATTAGATATCCAATTTTATGTGCATGCAAAATAAGAATGACAATAGCAGTGATAATATACAATAGTTAATACGGCAGCCGACACTTACTGAATGATTTCTCTCTGCCAGGCACTGTGCTAAAGTGTTTTCATGGACAATCTCTCACTATGACTCGCAACAGCCTTCAGTGATAGATCTTGTTGATGGGCCCATGTTTCCAATGGGGAAACTGAGGCTTGGAGAAGTTAAGGAAGTTGCCCAAAGAGCAGCTAGGCAACTTGAGTTCACTGTCTGCATTCTTATCCTATCCAGCATGCTGACTCTTGTGCTTGGTATCTTTATAAAATACGTCTTACACGGTCATTTGTTTCCTGAGTTTAAGAACATTCAACGCGATTTCACTACTTACATTTTAAATTCAGGGGAAAAGTAGAGGACTGCCAAAGGAAAGATAGCAGATACGTCCCAGGAAGAAGCTTCAGAGAAAGTGGGATCAGCCAGAGAAAGGAAGACTCTGGCAAGTGGTACCCTTAAGGGTGTGTTAGGTACCAAGGCATGAGTGGAGACTTCAGAAAGGGACAAAAGCGTATGACCAAAACTGGTGCAAAGGAGGACGGATTAGTGCTTTAAGGGAGAGAGTTCCAGAAGTAACTTGCTATACAACAGCAGAACTTCATTTTATGGCTATGTTTTCAAGGGCCCTCTGTGTTTTGCTTGAATTACTAACCACAGATGGAAATAGATTTCAAGGGTGGGATTCCTGAAAATTTCAACTCAGTAGGCTCCTGGGATTCCAGATTTTTTAATAAATTTAGTTGAACATTTTTAACAGGAGCAGTTTGTTTCTGTTTGTATTTGAGAACATATACACTGTATGTATGTTTATAAATGTGTATATGCATATACATGTATAAACATATAGGGTGTACACCGTACAATACATATGCTATAGAAATAAAAATTAGGCACGTTTCCTTGCCAGGACCTGGCTACAACTATAAAAGGAGAAGTTTTTTTAATGCTCTCATTAGTATATTTGAATTTACGAGACTAGGGACATTAAATGACTTTTGTTATTGAAAAATACAGTAACAATCAAGACAGCTTTTTTTTTCAGTTGATTGCCATTGAATGATGATGTAATGGCATATCCTATCAGAGACTGTTAACTCTTGCCTACTTATCAATCTACCTACCTACCTTGCTTTTCGTAAGAAAATGGGCTAACTCCTTCCTACACGGTCATATATAAGTGGTGACATCGGAGACATGGATCCGGTACAGTCTCTTTTAATTATACATACCTTACACAGATAAACCTTTCTTCCTATGGCAAATGTTTTATAAGGCTTTTAGTCTAGTGAGGATTGCCAAAAGTTATCTCTCCTATTGATATTCAGAGCTGTACCGTAAGGATCCCGCAGACCTTCTGGAGGGGAAGGGGTTTATACCTAAATGATGCTGCTTCCAATCAGGTTGTGCCAGGGTGGCTTTGACCAAGCCCCAAGAGTAGTGAAAGATAATGAGATTGCTCAGATAAACTTACCTTAAGGAAGGGGAAATGTCTATGCCAGTGGAGTGGGCTAAACATAAGAACGTCATGTTTTGAGGGGAATGACTGGCTTGAGCACAGCATGTGACTAGTTCTGAAAAAAGCTAACTATAAAGCAGTAGTTGTGTACTGAGGAGCAATGGCTGGGCTTTGGGGTATAAACCAAAAGGAGCACCCAACATGGGACACAAACAAAGCCTGGGAATGAGCTAGGCCTAGCAATCTAAGGGCTTACTCATTGAATAGGTAAATGGCACCCATTGAAAAGGTCAGTGTTTTAGTGATGCCTTGTCACAGAAAAGAGTGAAGTTATCCATTCTACTCTTCTCTTCATAACTATATGGGTTGTTTCTAGCTCTTGGCTATTACAAATATGCTAACATGAACATTAAATTATAAACAATGCCTTCACAAATATGTGCACCAAATGTTGGTCCACATATGTAGACTAGATATATACCCATGAGTATAATTACTTGGGCACTGCATTAGTTTTTTATTCCTTCATTAAAATGCCCACAGAACTTAGTGGGTTAAAACAACAAAAATTGATTGTTGCTGTTTCTTTGGGTCGGGAATCTGTGTGCACCTTAGCTGGGTAGTTCTGGCTCAGGTTACTCCCAAGATTGCAGTCAAAGTTTTGGCTGGAGGTGTGGTCTCATCTGAAGTCTGGATGGGAGAAGCATCTGCTTCCAAGCTTGCTCACTTGGTGATTGGCAGGTTGTTGGACTGAGATCCTCAGTTCTTCACTGGACGCAGGTTGGAGATCTCTCCCAGTTTCTTGACATATTGGCCTCCCTTTAAGGCAACTCGAAGCACAGCCCTGGCTTCCACCAAAGTGAACAAGGGAGAAGAGGCAAGAGAGAATAAGAAAGACAAGAGCCAGAGTCTCTAAAAAAGATTAAACTTTTAATTTTGACATAATTGTAAATTCACATGCGGTCGTAAGAGATATCTCCTGCAACTTTTACCCAGTTCCTCCCACTGGACATCTTGCAAGACTATATAGTACAATATCAAACCAGAATATTGACACTGATACAGCCAAGATACAGAACATTTGCCTCACCACAAAGATCCTTCAAGTTGCCCTTGATGTAGGCACATTCATTTCCTTCACACCCACCTCCCCTCCTTAATCCCTGGCAGCTACTGTTCTCTTCTCTATTTCTATGACGTTTCCATTTCAAGAAAGTTATATAAATAGAATTGTACAGTATACAGTATATAGTATATAGAATTGTATAGTATATAGTATTTTGGTATTAGCTTTTTTCATTCAGCTTAATTCTCTAGATATTCATTCTTGTTGTTGCATGTATTACATTTGTCGCTTTTTATTGCTGAGTAGCATTCCATGGTAGGAATGTATCACGCTTTATTCTACTATTCATCTATTGAAGGGCATTTGGCTTTGGGTAGGCTGAAGAATGGTCACTCAATGAAATCTGTGTGCTAATCTCTGGAATCTGTAAATACCTCGCCTTCCATGGCAAAAGGGACTTTGCAGATGTTACTAAGTTAAGGATTGGGAGATGGGGAGATTATCCTGGATTTTTTTATTGGGACAAACGAAATCACAAGGATCTTTGTAAGAGAGAAGCAGGAAGGTCAGAATCAGCAAAAGAGGAGATGGAACAAAGAAAGCAGAGAACAAGAAGGAGGTATGATGATGGAAGCAGAGGTTGGAGCTATGTGGCCAAAAGTAAGAAATGGGGGCAGCAACAAAAACTGGAAAAAGTAAGGATTCTTCCCTAAAGTTTCCAGAAGGAACCCTGACCTGCTGATACCTTGATTTTAGGACTGCTGACCTCCAGAACTGTAAGATGATAAATTTGTGTTGTTTTAAGCCACTATATGTGAGATAATTAGTTACAGCAGCAATAAGGAACTGATGCTGTTTTCTTCCAGTTTGGGGCTATTGCAAATGAAGCTGCTATAAACATTCATATTCAGGTTTTTGTGTGAACATGATTTTTTTATTTCTCTGGGATGAATGCCCAGAGGTGCAATTGCTAGTTTGTATGGTAGTTTCATGTGTAGTCTTTTTAAGAAACCGCTTGACTCTTTTCCAGAGTGGCAGCACTGTTTTACACCCCCCCAGTGGTATATGAGTGGTTCAGTTTCTCAGCATATTTCCCAGTACTTGGTGCTTACTATTTTTTATTTTAGCTATTCTGATAGGTGTGTCATGATATCTGATTGTGGTTTTAATCTGCATTTCTCTGATGGATAATGATATTGAACATTTTTTCAAGTGTTTGTTATCTGCATAGCATCTATAATGAAATGTCTTTTTGTATCTTTTCCTCCTTTTCTTTTTGAATTGAGTTTTTTCTCTTTTTACTATTGTGTTTTGAGAGTTCTTTTTATGTACACATTGAAACAAGTAAAGAATCTTCTCTCTCTTATTGCTTTCAAGATGTTTTTCCTTTTCTCAAGTTTTCTGAAGTTTGCTTAGAATGTGTCTTCATGTGGATTTCTTTACATTTATCCTGTTTTGGGTTTGTTCAGCTTCTCAGATTTCTAGGTTAATATCTTTTGCCCAATTTGGGAAATTTTCAGGCTGAAAACCCTCACTTCTTTGAGTCCTTTTTTCAGCCCTGCTCTTTCTCTTCTCCTTCTGTTACTCTGCTAACACAAATATAAGAACTTTTGTTGCAGCTCCTGCTGCTTTGCTCAATTTTTTCCCCCTCAATATATGTTCTTTCTTTTGTCAGGCTAGGTAAATTCTATTGTTCTATTCACTGATTTTTAAAAAATTCATTATTGTATTTCTCCATTTAAAAATGTCCATTAGGTTCTTCTTTATATCTTCTATTTCTTTCCTGGAATTTTATCATTTTTTATTTGTTTCAGTCATATTTGTGATTGCCTTTTGAAGCATTTTTATGATGGCTGCTTTGAAATCTTTGTCAGATAATTCAAACAGCACAGTCATCTTGATGTTGGCATCTATTGATTGTCTTTATTATTATTATTATTATTATTCAGCTTGAGATCTTCCTGGCTTTTGGTCTGAGGAGTGATTTTGGATGGAAAGCTGGATGTTTTGTGTATTCTGTTGTGAGACTCTGGATCTTATTTAAACCTTCTGTTTTATCTGGTAACTTCTGACACTGCTCCACCAGGGGAAGGGGTGCTTTCTTACTGCTATATTGGGGTAGAAGTCCAGGTTCCCAACTTGGCCTCCACTGACATCTAAAGGAGAGCTCTTCATTACTACTGGGCAGTGAGGGCTCCCAATTAGGCCTCCACTGATACTTCCTTGGCTAGGAGATATCGAAGATCCTCATTATTACTCCCCACATGGCCTCCACTGACACCACAGAGGGCAGTGTGGCCTCATCACCTCTGGTCCATGGTGAAAACCCTGACTCTCTTCTAGGCTTAGTCTGACACCCCCCCTGCTGGGGAGAGGACAGGTGCCTCATCACTCCTGGTGGGAAAGGAAGTCCACACTCCCCAACATGGTCTCCTCTGACACTGCAGGATGGGGCTTTGTTGCCACCCAGTGGGAATGAAAGTCCTGGCCTTCTCTGCCACCCCCCCTAATGGGGAGGATGGGTGACTTATTAGAGCATGCCAAAGGTAGGAGTCTAGCCTCCATACTCAGTATTTGCTGGTGGGGGTAAGGCCACCATTTTCCTGTGGTATTTGGCTGCAGCAGAGCAGTTGTTATCTAAAAGTTTCCTGTCTTGCTGGGCTGCCCTTATTCTTGTCTTCTGGCTGGAAAGATTGGGCGTCTTTGTCTGTGCCTGTGGCATTTCTTGGTTGCTGGCTCTTCAGCTTCAAGTCTGACATATGTGAGGCAAAAAGAAAACCCAGGGAATTCATGACCATGTTCCTCCTTAGGTCCTAAGGTCCCTAGCTGGTCTGCCTTATTTTCTTCATCTTTCAGAATCTTCTTGTGTTTATTTTACAAATAGTTTCCTGGATTTTTAATCACACTTAGTGGGACAAATATGGAAAAAGTACGTCTGTTCCATCTTCCCAGAAGGAGAAGTCTCAGACTTTTTTTGTCATCTAATATTGGAAGTGATATTCGATCCCTTTTGTCCTATATTATTACTTAGAAGCAAGTCATAATTTACAGCTCATACTCAAGGGGTAGTTTCACACAATTATACAAGGACAAGAATTCCAGAATGTGAGAATCATTGAGCACAGTCTCAGAGGTTGTCTATCACGGGTTTACATGTGTTCAGCTGGGTGGATACTGTCCAGCAGTTTTCTCAAATTTTCTCCTAATTTATCTTTTCACTGCCAATATATGTGTTCTAATTGATCCATAGCCTCATCATTACTTGGCTATGTTTAATCTTTTGAAGATTTTAACTATTTTGATGGAAATATTTGATTCTCACTGTTATTTTAACTTGCATTTCCTTGAAGTGTTGACAGTTTATTGTCCATTTGCTCATCTCTTCACTCTTTTGTGAACTTCCTATTCAAGCTTTTTGCTTATGTTCTTTTAGATTGTTTGTATAAACATGTATACACACATGCTCTACACACGACTATTTTGTCAGCTAATGCATTACAAATATTGTTTCTCGCTCTGTGGAATCTCTTTTTAAAAAAATTAATTGATTTTATTTTTCAGAACAGTTTTAGATCCCCAGAAATATTGAAAAGATAATGCAGAGAGTTCCCATATAACCCCCTTTCTCACACACAATTTCCCCTATTATTAATATCTTGTATAAGCGTGGTACAATTGTTACAATTAGTGAACAAATATTGATATATTTTATTTACTAAAGTCCATAGCGTACATTAGCATTCACTCTTTGTGTTAAGCATTGCTGTGAGTTTTGATGTGCACACAGTGTCAGGCATCCACCATTACAGTACTACACAGAAGGTTTCATTGGTTTAAATATTCTTTGTTCTCCACCTAATGTTTCTATAGTTTTGTCTTTCCAAGAACATTATATAGCTGAAATCATACAGTATGTAGCCTTTTAGCTTGACTTCTTCAATTAGTAATATACATTTAAGTGTCCTTCATGTCTATTCATGACCTGATGGCTTATTTCTTCTTAATCACTGAATAATATTCCATTGTGTGGATGTATGACAGCTTGTTTATTCATTCACCTATTGATGGACATCTTGGTCGCTTTGAGTTTTTGATAATAATGAATAAAGTTCCTGTAAAAATTTGCATGGAGATATTTGTGTGGACATAAGTTTTTAACTTGATTGAATAAATACCTAGGGGCATGATTGCTGGATGATATGATGAGGCTGTGTTTAGCTTTGTAAGTGACTCCAAAACTGGCTTCCAAAATGACTGGACCACTGGCACTCCAACCAATAATGAATGGGAGTTCTTGTTGGGCTGGATCTTCATCAGCATTTGGGATTGTCAGGTTGTTTTTGTTTTTGGATTTTAGACATTCTAAGAGGTGGGTCATGATATCTCATTGTTGTCTTAATTTGCAATTCCATAATGACCTATTATGTTGAGCATCTTTTTATGTATTTGTTTGCCCTTTGAATATCTTTATGGAGTCCAGATATTTTCCCCATTTTTTAATTGTGGTATCTATTTTCTTATTGTTGAGTTTTAAGAGTTCTTTATATATTTTAGATACAAGTCCTTTATCAGACATATGTTTTGAAAATATTTTCTCCCATGCTGTTTCTTGTCTTTTCATTTTCTTAACAGTGTCTTTTGTAAAGAAAACCTTCTTAATTTTAATGGAGTTCAATTTAGTTTTTTCTTTCAGGGATCATACTTTTAGTGTTGTTTCTAAAAACTTATCACTAAACCCAAAATAACTTGGATTTTCTCCTATGCTATCTGGTAGAAATTTTATAGTTCTGTGTCTTGCATTTAGATCTATGATCCACTTTGAGTTATTTTTTGTGAAAGATCTGAGACTAGATTATTATTTATTATTATTTTTGCGTGTGGATGTCCAATTGTTCTAGCACCTTTATTGATAAGACTATATTCTCCATTGAATTGCTTTTGCTCCTTTGTCAAAAATCAGTTGACTATATTTGTGTGAGTATATTTTTGGGGTTTCTGTTCTGTTCCTTTGATCTATTTTTCTATTCTTTTGCCAATGTCATATTGCCTTAATTACTGTAGCTTTATGGTAAGTCTTGAAACTGGGTAGCATTCTTCTTCAGAGTTATATTGGCTATTCTGAGTTTTTTGCCTTTTCATGTAAACATTAGAATCAGATTGTCAATATCCACAAAGTAACTAGCTGTTATTTTGCTTGGGTGTGCTTCGAATTATTTATCAACTTTGGAAGAATTGACATCTTAGCAATATTGAATTTACCTGTCCAAAATCATGGAATATTTCTCCATTTGTTTAGATCTTTGATTTCTTTCATCAGATTGTGTAGCTTTCCTCATGTATATCCTATGCATATTTTTGTTAGATTTATACATAAGGGTTTTTTGGGTGTTAATATAAATGGTATTGTGTTGTGTATTAATTTCAAATTCTAATTATTCATTGGTGTTACATAGGAAAGCAATTGACTTTTGTATATTAACCTTGTATACTGCAGCCTTCCTGTAATTGCTCTTTAATTCCATGAACTATTTGGGTGGATTATTTGGGACTTTCTACATAGATAATGTCTCCCAGTTTCTAATTTTTTTCCTATCTTCTTGTTGCTGGATTTCTCTAAGAACTCTTTCTTAAGTTGAGTCTGTGTCTTCTAACTCTCTCAATTGTAACCCACTTTTATTGTACTGGAACCCTGTCATCGTGGTTGTAAAGTATTGGGAAGGGAGGTGTTCTGTAATCTTATGATTAAACCTCAGATATTTTTACTGGGCCTGAATCCTTGAGCTGTGACCTTCTGATGCATTTCTTAACCTTTTTAAAAAATCTCCCCTTCCATGGGATGGAGAGGCTAGAGGGGCCTGGATTTGCTTAATTGTCCTTCTTCTAACTCTGTTAAGGCTCTAGTAAAGTAGTTTCCCTTGACAGCAGGCCTTAAATTATGGAGCACTGAGAGTGTTCAATAAAGTTACTTTTGCCCTCCTCTTGCCTGCATAAAGTATGAGGGGATTTTTCTGTGAACTTTGCCATTGTTAAAGGGACTCCTGGAGCTAAGACATGTGAAAAGTGGGAACCTTCCTAAGACTGGGCCCCCAGGAGTTATTAATTCTCAAGCCAGTCCACATTTGGCCTCCAGTAATTTCTCAATTACCTTTTAAATGTTCCTGGCAATTCCTGCATCTGTGGCTTCTGCTCCTCATAAAATGTGGTTCTCTGTATTTGCCCATCTCATCAAGTTTTTGGTTGGCAGTTTGTCCTGTGACCTCAATTATGTGATGGATCTAAGAAAAGTTGTTGATTCCACTTTTTTCAGCTCTTTTTCTTGTAATGAGGATAGGAGTGATGATTTCCAAGCTCTTAACATGACAGAGCTGAAACTGTGGTTTAACTTTTCATTCTTTTCTTTATGTCTTTGATAAACAGATGTTGCCAATTTTAATGTAATCCAGTTTATTGAACTTTTCCTTCGTGGCTACTACTTTTTATGTTCTATTTAACTTCATGAAGACATTTGCCCCTGGCTATTTTCTAGCAAACTTCTTGATTTTATCTTTCATATTTGTATCTATAATCCTCTTGGAATAATATATACTGGAATGAGAAAAGGATGCAAGATGCACTTTTATTTCCATGTAAATACCCAACTTTCCCATATTGAGTTATTGGGGAAAAAAAACCCCAGTCTTCTTCATATTACTCTGAATTGCTACTTTTATCCATATATGCATGTGTCTCTTTCTACTCTCTACTCCATTGTTCTATTTGTCCATTCTTAAGCTGATACCACACTTTCTTAATAACTGTGGCTTTAAGGTAAGTCCATTCATGTGGTAGCATAAATCTCTCTAGCTTTGCTGTACCTTTCCAAGATTACATTGAATAGTTTTGACCCTTTGCAATTCTCTATAAATGGTACAATCAGATTGTAACTTTCTCCAAAAAAGACTTGCTGGAATTTTTATTGGGATTGCAGGAGAAAATTATTCATAAATTCTAATCTACATTTGTAAGGATTAACAAGGACATTGCACTGGGTGAAGATGAAACTCAAGATTGGTAAACTTAAACTAGCAATGAACACACGAAATTCTAGGTTATGTGTTATAAAACATCAAATCAATGAAGTGGAAAATAAACTTAAGAAGCCAAAAGACAAAATAAAAAATAAACGCTTAATGAAAGGAAAAGTGAGAGTTACAGACTATGTTGAGATTTCTGATCAAAATCAGAGCTGATGGAGAGGAATTATAGAATAAAAGAAGCGGAGAAAGAAAGGCTTTCTTAAACCATTTGAAAGACTTAGTAGACAACAAATGAGTCTGTAAGTAATTTGAAAAAAAGATAATAAATAAAGATATTTTTGTAAAATAATACCAAATTTCTACCCCATTCTTTTCAAGAATTCTTGAGTATTAAAAAAAAATTCATATTATAGATTCAAAGAAACATCAATAGATCTAAAAAAAGAAGCATTCTATAGGCCACCTTTACTAATCATAATGCAATGTAACTTAAGTAAAGAATGAATATGGAAATAAACTATCCAACCATAAAGAAAAAAATCCCATTCTTTTCTGCAATCTTTGGGTTCATGAGTAAATCACTAACGTAATAATCAGCTATTAGGAAAACAACGATAATGAGAACAATATATATATTAAAATGTTGAGTGTAATAAAACTTGTAGTCTTAGGAAAATTTATAATCTTATACACTTGTATTGGTATACAAGTAACAATTACAATAAATAGACTAGCAATAAAAATGTCAAGAAAAGCAGAAAGAAATAATGATGAAATTTGAAATTAGAAAGTAATAATGAGGTACACATGTTACAAAAATATTCAAGGTGCCAGCCCGATGGCACAGCGGTTAAGTTCATGCACTCTGCTTCGGAGGCCCAGGGTTCACTGGTTCAGATCCCAGGTGTGAACCTATGCACTACTTATCAAGCCATGCTGTGGCAGGCGTCCCACATATGAAGTAGAGGAAGATGGACACGGATGTTAGCTCAGGGCCAGTCTTCCTTAGCAAAAAGAGGAAGATTGCTGGCACATGTTAGCTCAGGCTTAATCTTCCTCAAAAAAAAAAAATTCAATACATCAGAAAAAGATATAAAAGTGAAAAAAATGGTTAGGTATACTAAGATGAATACGATATTTTTAAAATATGTGATAAAGCAATTTAGTTCCGTATAAAGTTATGGTTAAATATCTGTAAATCTTTCTATAAAGAAATGTAAAAATATCCGTGAAAAGGTTATTTTTCCTAAATGACTTATTCCTGGAACTAAAAGAAATAACTCAAGATATTGAAAACTTAATGGACATTTATGGATGATATTTAAATTATCAAACTTCAATTATTCTCCAGGACCAGATGATTTTATAGTTGCATTTTAAAATCTTTCAAGATCACATAATTCACATAAAATTCTCTAAAACATAGATAAAAGAAGAAATATTTTTGTGGGATTAATCAAGTTAAGTCACTCAAATTTAAAGTCCCAAATAAAATATAATAAATAAAACATTAAAATTTTTCAGTAACAAATTTGCAAGGTAGGGTTTACAAGATGCTACGGAATTTGAAATAGTAAGATCATTAGCAAAACTTTGTGACTTTTAGCAAAACTGGCTACATATATTGTGTGAAATGAATAAATTGAAGAGAGTGGTGATACCCAGTTACCTCTATTCCTCTGGTATCGAACTGCTGTTATCCCAGCTCACTTCTGGATTTGACTTTCTATAATCCAAGAGTTCCTTGGTTTCTTCTTGAGTATGGTTAGTTAAGTAATTAGCCAAATAATCATTCAGGCAACTTAATGCCTTAAAAAAAATACGTGCGACTCCACTTAGTAAATTAAGAGACATCAATAATATTGATTTTGATCAGCGACTTCCAAGAACGGTTTGCCTGGCTCTGCTAATGGGGAGAGAAAACTTGTCCCTTTGTATCAGTGGCTCTGAAAGGACTGATTTTTCACCTTCTCCTTGACTCTTGGTTCAGTGCCCTTCAGCTAAAACCTGCATGGATAACACCCCAGTCCCATTCTACTTGACACAGGGCAGGCGGGCTTTGTGGGACCTGAACCTTGTAGAATTTTGGTATCCCTCTTTAAGAAAAAGAGTACAAAAGTATAAACAGGCACAAGAGTAAACATTTATTTGTGGTGATAAAATAAATCACATTGAGTTCTGGTTGTAAAAAGTTGATAAATACTACAAACATCCCAAATAGCTTTGGGTTGTATTAGATCGGGTTCCCCAGAAATAGCCCTCAAGATGAGGTTTTTCCTATAAGTGATTTAAATAAGGAATTCCCCTAGGGAAGAGGAGAAAACCAAGGATGTGTGGGATTTCAGGCAAAGTCCCCAGAGGATACCTGCTCTGCTCTCAGAGGTATCTCGGCCTCGCACAGAGGGAACTGGGTTTCCACAACCAGGCCAGTGAATTTCCAGCCCAGGCACTTCTAGCTCTGAACACTAAATGGAAGCAGTGCACAAAATGGTCAAATGGGGTCTGAAGAGATCAGGGGGAAAGTTGTCATGATATGCTACTTGATTCTCTATATCATAAGCTTCATTTCTCTTCCATTACCCAAATGTTTTTTGTCAGGTATCATTGTATTGCAAAAATGTTTTCATCTCTGTAGCAGATAAGATGGCGCAGTTGCAGAGGAGGATGTTCCTCAAAGCCACTCGTATACTTAGATGACTTAGCAATGCTTTAACCACGTGTGGAAGTGGCTACAAAGCAAATAAATATATCCCCCTAAAACCAAACTAAATGCACCCCCAACTACACTTCCACTTAAGCAAGGGTCCCAAAGATAAGGAACTTCAAATCTACCCTATGCAAGTAGAAAGGCGAGGGAAAGAAGTCAGAATGTAAAACAGTGGGAATCTTCATAGATTTTAGTTAAAAGAGCTTGCTTCCACAAATTTTACAAAAGCAAATGACTGTGCAAATGCTTTTCTAGGACCCCTCCCAGATTCTTGGAAGGAGCCCATGAAAGTAAGAGGTCCTGAAGCTTAAGCTTCACTAGCTTCATCATCAATCCACCCAAGATTTCATGCCACTTCTTATGGACCACCTGTGAAATTTTTTCTAATTTATAACGGAGAATAAATAGTTTTATCTGTTGGTGTGAGATTAATGAGAAAGCAAAGTGTTGAGAAAGATCACACCTCAACTCTAGACGCTTGGTTCTCCCCACTCCCGAGGACTATTTCATGAGAATCCTTTTGTTCCTTATTGCTAGGACCAAAATTCAAGGGATTTTGCTTTACCTATTGGCTTCTCTCAACTCAACTTTACAACTGATATATCCTAAGGTCAATTTTTTTTTCTGACTTTATGTTTAAGGCATATGTTTAGTTTAATTGTTTGTATTATTGTATTATATTCTGTTATGTGACAACCTCAGCTCTATTGTGATGAAGATATGATTCAAGCCCCAAATTATAAAACATTCTCACACATCCCTTCTGCCTAAGAGACAGTGTTGAGATTACCGGGATGACGGGAACTGGACAATGTTTTCATTACACACCATGAGCACAATCTAATGTTAGGACCTCTCACCACCCACCCACCCACTAGCTCCTAAAATGGTTTTATACAATTTCCCAACCTGGCTAAATATTAATTATTCTTCAGAACTCAATTCATTTGCATTTTCCCTGTAGGAAACTTCCCCTGATTCTTTAGGTGAAGTAAACACAGTGTATACTAACACATCGCTCATTCTTTGATGGTCTGTTCACGTCTAGAAGTTGAAAACTGGAAGGCAAGGCTGCATTCTATTTGGTTCTATCTTCTGCACTCAGCACAATGCCAGACACAAAGTAAGATCTCAAAATATTTAGGAACTGACTGACGGATTAATTCAGGGGTTCGTTAATTAACTGGTAGTGATTTTACCCCCCAGGGGGCATTTGGTAACATCTGAAGAGCTCTTTGGTTGTTAGAACTGGCGGGCTACCGGCATCTAGTGGATAGATGCCAGAGATGATGCTAGATAACTTACAATGCGCAGAACAGCCCCCAACAAAATAGCAATAGTGTGAAGGCTGAGAAACCTTGGGCCAACTGAATGAATGAATGTTCTTCACACTTTGATAATAAATCTAATGTGTTTTTATGTCATAAGGAAAAATGTGAAACGTAGCTTTAACACACAAAACTCAAGAATACAATTTGTCTTACTTTGTTTTGTTCTTAACTTTTCATTTATTCTTTAAGAAAAAAAACTCAGTGCTATTCCATGATTTTGAAATTTTGGAATATTCAGCATCATAGAAGTCTTCATATTATTTCAAGTAAACCAAAGCAGAGGAGAAACAGTGGCAGTATTTGCAGAAATCCTTTCTATCAACATTGTCTAATGTATTAGAATTGAGGACACCAGTATTTATTGAACACGACTATGGTGTCTTATTTTAATAGATGCGCAAGTAATGCTATCTATATTCATTTTTTACAGCCAAATACTGGTTCAAATTCTAACCAGTTACTCAGAAAAAGAAGTGTGCATTTCACATAGACTTTGCATTTAAATCTGTTGCATTGGCCGTGTAAGCCTGGAAAGTCTCTTCAATTTAGCTCACACTGTTCCTTTCCTTTGGACTCATTTAATATGTGCCCTTCACTAATTAGTCTTCTAGTGTCTTTAGTTAGTCATTTCAACCGGTAGGAAGAAAATGCAAAGCTTTTATTCTTGAATTAATGAAAATTCAATGTCTCCCAACAAAGTTTTCTGGTTAAAATTGCAAATACAGAAAGAAAATTTGACATAAGGTGCATTGATGTAGTTAAAATTAGCTACCAATTTCAAGTCACGTTACAGAATAAATTAATTAGAGTCCAGCGCTTGCCTGTGTACATGTTATTATTAATTACCCAGTAGCACTTCCACAACTGTTTGCGTTTTAGAAATAATTGAATTTTTTAGCGTTCTTGGAACACAAACTGGTTTCCTTTCAAAGAACATGAAAAAAAAGTCAAGAGATTTTACTTAGAGAGGATCATAAATAAATACATACCAATTTGGTAACCAAGGAGAAAAATGGCCCTGAATATGGTTTCTAGAATAACAAACAAATGTGTATACGTGTTCGTGTGTTCATCTTCTGCAACTAACAGATAGATAGATAGAGAGATAGAGAGAGAGAGAGAGAGAGAGAGGGAGAGATAGTAGGTATGGATAGATGATGAGCATAAATAAAATATATGTATATACAAATAAATATTCTGGATAACACACACTTATCCCATAAGCACACACACACACACAACATAAACAGTTTATTTTCCTGGCCGTTAAGCTAATACATGCTCATCGTCAAAATTTTAAAGTACAAGGGAATACAATACAGAAGATAATACAAAAAAGCACGTAACACAAGAAATTAATCTAACTACTGGGCAAAAAATATTGTTGGCCACTTGTTATATTTCCTGAATATTTGTTCTATGTGCTTATTTTTGCAGTAAAATACATATGTATATGTATGTATGCACATGTATATTTTGTCTTATGAAAACCATTCTCTAATACAATTTATTATCCTGCCTTTTTCCACTTAGTATATTATTATCAGTTTGTCAATTCATTAAATTTTCTTTTAAAATGATTTTTAGCGGATACATAATGTTACATACTGTGGCCGTGTTATAGTGTAATACTTTCTTTGGAAACCTAGAAGGTTTTTTTTTCACTTTTTATCATCACAAATAGCAGTATAATTACAGTTGGACATGAAATTTCTTTACATGTGGATTCATTTTGAAACTGAGATCATAGTAAAGTTTTTTGTCTTGATTTTTATCTGAATGCATGATATTATATTCATTATACCAAGTCAAAAAATATTATTTAAAAGTTGGCATTTACTGACCACAAAATATTTCATCATATGTATGTGCAAAAGTTACATTGAATCTTCATATATTTAAATTTTTATATTATTTCTAATTTATTAATAACATGAATAAGTCAAACATGGAAATATTCTACATGAACATTTGCATAATTCTTTGATTATTCTCTTAGGACAGAGTTCAAAAATGGATGTTACTGGGGTTGGCCTGGTGGTGTGGTGGTTGAGTTCCCACTCTGCTTTGGAGGCCTGTGGTTCACAGGTTGGGACTCTGGGCACAGACCTACACACTGTTCATCAAGCCATGCTGTGGCGGTGTCCCACATACAAAATAGAGGAAGATTACCACAGATGTTAGCTCAGTGGCAATCTTCCTCACCAAAAAAAAGAAAATGATAGTACTGGCCAAAGGTACAATCATTTATAAGCCTCTCTGTGTATGTTAGATAATTTCCTACTAGCTAGGATTTTTTTCAACTTTCTGCATTAATGAAACACTTATATGTACTCTTGGAAACACTGCATTTAAGTCCAAAAATAAATTGACAGTTTGAAAGACAAAATATGTTATTGTGCTTACATTCATTTGTTTGATTACAAATGAGATTCGACCTCTTTTGAACTTTAGAAACCATTTCTGGTTTTTGTTGATTGACCTAATCATGTCCTAAACTACTTTTATCAGTGGAGAATCCATGCTTAAATATTTCTGAAAATCTTGGATTTTGTTTCTTTTAATATATAAAGGTTTTCTTCCCAGAGTGGTCAGAGTGATATTTATTGACTATATTTTACCTTTTCCTTTTGTCTACTCACCTATGGAAGAGGAAAACTTTGTCCAGACTCAATGTTTATCAACAGACGAGGTGGCTGGATTGCCCTTGACTCCATTCACTCTCTACTGTACAAGATTACAAAACAGTTTCAAAGAACTTTTCGGCAGTATAATTTCTGCTGCAGTATCCAAGCAACAGATGGGCAGAGTAGCAACTAGTACTTATCCACCGTGAGTAATAGCAGTATTGTTTCAGGTCTTACTCTTCTTTTCTTATCAAAAATTTCATGTATTAGGCTGTCTGAGAAGCAGCTAAGCAACAACATTCAAAAAGTGGCATGGGATTTCTTTGTCTCTGCAATCATGGTGATGTGCCCACTTGGGAAATAACTGATAACATCTTCCAAAGGTGCATCTAGAGCCATTCTGTTGGATTGATGTAAAATTTACTCCAAATTCCATCAACTCTCTTAACATTTTAAAGCAGTGCAACTGGGTCCCTATAACACAAGAATTCATAATTCCAGTCACCATAGCAGTTGCAGAGGAAGATGAAAAGTCATGACGGAATGAAAATGTTTCCTAATGCACTGCTTCTCAAAAGTGGGCCATAAGTCTATATTAGTCCATGAAATGTTTGTCACCAGCCTGAGACGAGTAAAGCACAGAAATTAAGAAGCAGCATTTAGAAACTTTTATAACTATTTGAATTTGCAACCACGTTATTATATTCTACCAAAGTATTAAGTCTCAATGGACTCGGGGAAAAAAACTAGGCCTTCACCTGAAAGAGCTTAGGAAGCACTCCACTAAAACTGACTTCTAGACCCGAGATCTCTACTCAACAAACCAACACACATGATCCTTAAAGTTGATCCCCACTCGTTGTGTATCCCTGCTGCAGGTATTCCTTTGTTGGGTCATGTCATAATTTTTTTGGTTTTTTGGGGCTTTTGGATGTGGAAATTCCCAAAATGTAATACACATGGGGACCAAACTGTTTGGAAAATGACATTTAAAATCTTGTTAAAGATGCAGAATTTTATAAAGTGGGTAAAAATCATGCTATAGAACAGCTATTGCATAAAAGAAATTATAGAAAATTAGGAACTGGCGTATTAGCCAAGTTAATTTAAAAAGAAGAAAAATCACAAACATGGTTAACAAGATAGAAAATAGAAGTGTTTAAATACAAAAAATTGAGAGAGGATTTTTGGAAAACTGATAAAATAACTCTGTTGGCAAAAATGAGTCCCATGATTCATGGATTGGAAGGCTAAACAAAGGAAAGATGTCGATTCCCCTCAAATTATCCTGTAGGTTTACGTATTTCCTATCAAAATCCCAGTACGTTTTTTTTTTGTACACAGAGACAAGTTTATTCTAGAGTTTACATGTAAAGTTTCAGGTCCTAGAATAAAACAATTTTAAAAAGAAGAGAATAAAGTGGGAAGAATCTCTCTCCTCGATATTACTATGCCTATCGGAATGGCTAAAAATAAGAAAATAATGACCACAAGTGTTGGTGAGAATGCACAGAAACCAGATCACTCACACATTGAGGGTGGGATGTAAAATGCGACAGCTACTCTGTAAACAATTTGGTAGTTTCTTATAAAACTAAATATGTAATTGCCATACGAGCCAGCAGTTGTACAGTTGGACGTTTGCCCCATAGAAAGGAAAACTCACAGTCACACAAATACTGTATACAAATGTCCATAGCAGGTTTATCTGGAATAGCCAAAAACTAGAAACAACCCAGATCTCCTTCAACAAACTGTGGTACGTTTATATCGGAAAACTACTCAGAAATGAAAAGGAGAAACCAGTAATACAAATAACTGTATGGTTACATTTATATAAAATTCTCGAAACAAAAAAAGATAATTAATAGAGAAGATATTAGTGGTTGCCAGGGATCAAGTGGGTTGAGAATGGGTGGGGAAAGATGGGTGAGGTTATCAAAGGGTGACATCTAAGGAGACTCCATGATCACAGAACTGCTCTTTATCTTGACTGTGGTGGTGGGCACATGCATCTTACACATGAGATACGATTGTACAGAACTAAATACACACACACAAATGGTTGTAGGTAAAACTGGGGACATCTGAATAAGTGGATTGCATCTAAGCCAACATCCTGGTGGTGATATAGTTTTGTAAGACATTACCTTTGAGGAAACTGGTGGTAAAGATTACATGGGATCTCTCTGTATTATTTCCACAACTACGTGTGAATTGATAATTATCTCAAAATTAGAAATTTAATTAAAGAAATAGCCCTACCATAAGATCCTACTGTGAATTTCAAATGTAAACTTAAAGCTGTAATTACCATACAATTTTGTCTGAAAATTAAACTATAACCAAAACATTCTATTTTTTCTATTATAATAATTATTTATGCAATATCTTGATAAATTTTAGTCATATTTCACAATGTAAAGACCATATCAAATTGTTCTATTACTATACACAGATAAAATTAGGTTCTTATTATCCACAGACTTATTTTCAATGGTGACTTTTTCTGATAACAATTACCAAAGGGTAATGAGGAACTCCTTACATAGAAATATAATAAGCCCTCGGTAGCACTACTTCAGAATTTCCTGGAATACAGAGGCTGTGGACAGTTGTGTCTCTTTAATCTCCTGTGGTTCTCTAGAAGGTGGTGTCATTGGAGTGGGCTTGGTGGGGGGCCCAGGGGACCAGGGTGGAGGGCAATGCCTGGAGTCCTGATTGGTGCCAACTTTGGATTTCCGAGTAAACGGCAGGTACAGGGGAGGTGAAAAGCATCTGCTTACTATCATTTGGACTGACAAATCTGTTCCTTTTCAAAGAACAAAGCTTGTTTCAGGGTCAGCTGCCAGCTCTTTTGTCATTTCAGCTCCACAATTTAAACAAACTAATAAAATTTCTCCAGGATTCTGGCACTATGTTACCTGTCTTGTTTTTTGGTGTTATTTCCTGTGGCTTCAAAGGTTGTGTAAGGGGAAATTGGGAGAACCTGGCTGATAGGCTGCTGGCCCAAGACTATCAGAAGGCAGAAAGCTGCTCACTGTCTTTCAAATTGTACATGATATTTTTTGATTAGAGATTTTATTTTTGGTGCAATAGATTATACTGATCTTTCCTTGTGATTCTTCATGTTGTTTCTATGAAAATCAGAATAATTTTGCTTTATAGTTTCTAAAATAGTAAGACCACTTACTTTGATATTTAATATATCTGTTTCAAATATCCATTTTGTCTTCATTTGGTTAAGAATTGACATGAAACTCTATTTCAGCATTTTTTCCAAAATTTATTTAACTTCTCTGCAATATATGGAATAAGCTTTTATTACTAACTAATCTGTGATGCTAAATTTATTATTTATTAAACTCTTGCATCTGTTTCTGGGTGTAAGTTCCTATGAGCTGTTAGTATTTTATTCATACCACACTGTTGTCATTATTATACTTTATAACACGTTACTAACTTAGAGAACTTTGCCTGATCTGAGTATCATTCTTCTTTTTAAAATTGTGAACATGTGTAATTACCATATTGGCTAACATGCCATTTTTTTCCATTAATTTTGTTGATATCATAATGGTTTATAACATTGTGTAATTTGGGGTACACATTGTTATTTATCAATTTCTGAATAGACTTCATCATGCTCACAGCCACTAGTCTAAGTTTCGTCCATCATTGTACATATGTGCCCTTTACCCCTTTTGCCCACCCCCAAACCTCCTCCCCGTCTGGTAACCACTAATCTGTTCTCTTTATCCATGTATTCATCTTCCCCATATCATGCAGTATTTGTCTTTCTCTGTCTGGCTTATTTCACTTAACATCATACCCCCAAAGTCCATCCAGGTTGTTGCAAATTGGATATTTTCTCCCTTTTTCTGGCTGAGTAGTATGCCAATGCATATATATACCACATCTTCTTTATCCATTCATCTGTAGACGGGCGCTTGGCTTGCTTCCACTTCTTGGCTATTGTGAATAATGCAATGAACATAGGGGTGCATAAAGCTCTTTGGATCATTGATTTCAAGTCCTCTGGATAAATACCCAGTAGTGGGCTATCCAGAGAAACTTTCCCTCAGATACGATGGAGAAATAAAAGCTTTCCCAGATAAACAAAAGCTGAGGGAGTTCATCGCCACAAGACCTCTCCTATAACAAATAATTAAAGATACTCTCACACCAGAAAAATAAGGCAAAAGTCTACAAAGCTTTGAGCAAGGAGGTAAACAGGCAGACATAATCAGAAAACTGCGGCTCTCTATCAGAACAGGGAGGCAGATACTCAATTATAACTTAGACAAAGGGAAAGAAAGCATCAACACTAACTGCAAACACGTCAACTGAGTCACAAATTCACAACATTAAAAACAGAATAATTTGTAACAGCAATAACTTAGAAAGGGAAGAGGAAAGGGATGGAACCTGCTTAGGTTAATGGAGATAAGAGGCCATGAGTAAATGGACTGTTTCATCTGTGAGATCTTTTATACAAACCTCGTGGTAAGCACTAAACAAAAAATCAGAGCAGAGCCACAATTCACAAAAAAGAGAGAAAACTGAGAAAACCACCACAATGAAATAGCAGTCAGAAATACAAAGGAAGTGAAACAATGAAAACATAGAACATTCAGGAAACAAGAGATAAAATGGGCCTCATAGATCAGTAATCACCGAGTCTCATTCTTTTGCACAATTCCTTGAATGTTCTTGTTCATTTATCCCGATAAACTTATGAGTTACCTTAACAAGTTAAAAGAATATTCTGTTCTATTTTTAATTGGATCACATTAACCCCACACATTGATTTAGAAAGAAGCATTATTTTTGCAACATTTAGTCTTCATAGTCAGGACTATGATGCATTCCTCCATTTATTGAAATTTTCTTTTATGACCTTCGGTAAAGTTTTATTATTTC
Source organism: Equus asinus (assembly GCF_041296235.1). Lineage (NCBI taxonomy): Eukaryota > Metazoa > Chordata > Mammalia > Perissodactyla > Equidae > Equus > Equus asinus. The sequence goes on from NC_091804.1 coordinate 43,355,141, forward strand.
TTCAGAGAAATATGGCAATTACTTGTTACAGTTATTCCTAGGAAATTGTTGTATTTTTTTTTTCTATTTTAAATAGAGTCCAACTATATTCTCCAAAATGTTATTGATTTAAATATGTGATATATCTAAGAATGCATTTATTTCTCCATTGACACTGATGATGAGAGACAGGCCTACATGGCATTGAGAATATTGCAGTTTGGACAGTTGGAAGAAGCTCCTGATGATAGTGTTGATTAAGCAGCACCCAAACAATAGAAGCCTTCAGTCAATTCATTGAGTAAAAACTGTTTTCTTGAGTGCAGCACATGGAAAATTTCTCATTAGTATATATTGTCATTTAAAATGTATTTCCAGTTAAATGCTTTTGACTTCATTTATGTTTTTGTGCAGACAGTGTCCAATAGGGAGTATATTTATACTCTTATTGTTGAATCTATATATTATAAAGAAAAAGGATCAAAATTTCCTGGAATCAGGGAAATTCAGAACATAATTGTTTAAGGATGCCACATTGCAGTTTCTGAATTTATCCCAAGTTTGTTTCTTCCTGGCTCATGTTGAGTAACTGAACCACTGACTCCAGGGTTTATGATGTCAAAAAGGAATCTTTGCAGACCAGGCTTTTCAATGCATTGTTTTTTTATCCTGGAAATCTCAAAGCAACAGCACTATGTGCCGGGTGTTACCTATGAGGATGTTAATTATAGATGACTCCCAAGGAAATAAATTATCAATTGTATCTGAGTATCTCAGTGTTTCCTCTAAAATGATAATAATGCACCTTAAGTTTCAGTATAATCTGATAGGATGCTATAAATTCAGCTAACACTTGTCAAGAGGCTTGTGGCATCTTTAAAATCGCAGATCTTAATGAAGGCTTTGTCAGGACCCAAGCTAAGCAAATTTATTTCAACTATCAAAGAGAATTACATTTCCTTTTGTCCCTGTATAGTCGGGCTAAAAACAAACGGAGAATTTACTTGGGAAGTTAATTACTTGATACTGAGTTTGAATAAAAATCCTAGCGGTGTTGGCCTAAATATTTATTTGGTAACCATTTGAGCCCATTAGGCTAATTATAAGCAAAATGAATAATCAAATTTAAAATTAGTATTAAAATGAATTATTGCATCAAGGAATTGAATTCTTTGTGTTCAAAACAGATTCATAAACTAAAAGCTGTACTATTTTAATATAACATGAGAAATTTTCCTTTAGAAACACCATCCTGAAGATAAAATTCTAGTGCTTTTTATGGTTATACTTTCCTTCTCCTCCAAGAGCAGACCAGATTTGTCTTAAAGAAGGGACATGGATATAATCTATTCTTTTTTCACCTTCCTGTAATACTGCTTTTAGATGCTGTTATGCTGTGTTGTGACAAAGGGGAAGGAGAGAGGAAATGACAAAAGCTTCTTCCATCTCTCCCCTGGGTGGGTTGTTGTAGCTTCTTGGCCTTGCAAGGAGCAGTCCACGTGGTTCTCTGGGCTTTATCCATCTGTTATGGGTTGAACTGCGTCCCCCCACAAAATGTATGTCGAAATCCTAACCTTCATTATGTCAGAATGTGGCCTTATTTAGAAAGAGGGTCTTTAAAGAGATAATCAAGCTAAAATAAGATCTTTAGGGTAGTACCTAATATGACATGATTGGTGTCCTTATAAATAGGGGACATTTGGCCACAGAGACAGCTGCACACAGATGGAAGATGATATGAAGACACAGGGAGAATGCTACATGAAGGTGAAGGCAGAGAATGGAGTGATGCGTTCATAGACCAAGCACACCACCAGAAGTTAGGCTAGGGGCATAGAACAGGCATACAGTGAGACCAAGAAAGACCCTGTTCTTTCCAGACTCTGAAGTATTGTAGTCATTTGTTACCATGGTATAAACTGGCCTATGCTAACTAGTACAGTTGCAGTCTCTTAGACCAGAGACCTTCTCTCTTTTCTATTTACACTCACTGCCTGAGTCATTTCATCCAGGCCAATGATTTTAAATACAATTCATGTACCTAGACTTCTCCTTTGTATCCTGGAACACATAACCAGCCATCTACTCACTTAAATACAAACAGTGTCACAATTTAACATATCCAAAAACAAATTATTGATTATGTACTCTCCAGCTTGCTATCCCCAACAATCTCCATTTATTGACTGTTACTACCATCTACACGCTGATCCATTCACTCTATCAACAAATATTGTTGAGTCTATTTTCAAAAACATATGCAGTTCCCCCAGACTTTCTCACTAACTCCAGCACTGCTATCCCAGTCTAAAGCACTGTTACCTCATTACTGGACTTCCATAACTGCCTCCTAAATAGCCTCTTATCCAAGTCTACGACCTATTTGCCAATCAGCAACTAATTCAACCAATTATTTGTTTAAAATATAAATCAGATCATGTCACTTCCTCCAACTAATCTTCCAATGGATTCCATGAAACTAAGAATAAAATCCTAAATCCTTTCAGTGATATACAAAGACTTACAGAATATGACCCCATCTCCTGCCACTCTTTCCTTTCTTCTCTGTGTTAGAAGTACACGGACTCATACTCTTCTCCTAACACGTAATTGCATTCCTGCCTCAGGGTCTTTGCATTTCTTGTTCCCTGAACCTGAAACATTCTTTCTCAGACGTTCTTATGTTTTAGTGCCTCACTTTTCTTTGATCCCCACTCAAAAGCCAACTATCGAAGGATCTTCTCTGGTTACCCAATATCAATTATCATGCCCTTTGACTATCTATCATTTTACCCTGATCTATTCATTGCACAACAATCACCTGACATTATATATTAATCAAAACTTTTTTCTGGTGTTCCACTTCCATGTAAGCTTTATAAGGTCATGATCTCTGTATGCATTATTTAACTTCATATCTCCAGTGCCAAGAATGGTACCAACTCAATAAATAAACATTCAATAAATATCTGAGTATTGACCTAATAATGAATAAATGGGTCACTAGATGGTGAAGAAGATAAACATAACTACTTTCCCTCACCAGAACTCACAATATATTAAAGAATATAGGCAAATAATTGTAATCAACTATATAACTAGACTATATTTTTAGATATGAAATTAGCACATATTTTGTGTTCTATATAATCTCTGTTATCCCAAAGATCATTCTCAATGAAATGATGGCATTGGTCGTTTCAGCCTAAAACTAAACAGTGGGTGTACTTGCTCGGCTTTGAGCACCAAATTGTTATCACCATGAACAGTATCACAATATGAGAGAACAACATAGAACAGTGAATTATTGAAAAAGAAGCACTCTTGTAACTACAACCTAAGTCATGAAATAGAAAAAAAACAGGACCGTCATTTCCCCCAATATATAATTACTAAAAACAATTTCAGATTTGATTCTTTAGTGGTATGTTTTCTATAGGTGCAGCCCACTATGGATATATAGACAGCTTACTCAGTTTTACAGTCAATGGAAGGAAGAACAGAGTCTACAACAACGGGAAGGTGAGGAAGGAATCTCAGAAAGGAAAGAGCCAGAGAGGACAGACCTCAAACTCTGCGCGTAATTCTCCCCAAACCTCTGACTGACCCCTGAAACACACATGCATCAGAAGAACACGTAAAGATAAAAGAATTAAGCTAAAATTTAAGCTACTTCCTCAGAGACAGAGTCTGAAATATGGGTCCTACCAAGTCAAGTCTCTGCTAAAAAAGACATCAATATCCTTTTAAGAAAAATAGCAAACTCCAGAGTCTCATAATGTGATAAATGCAATTCAAAATTGCTTGACAAACAGAGAACTAGGAAAATAAAAGTAAAGGCATTTCACTGACATCAACCCTAAGCTGACTCAGGTGTGTGTTTTTTTTGAAAACAGTAATTAAAGCTATTATGGCTTCGTTAAATAGAAGAAAGTGAAATATGCTGGTGATGATGGAAAAGATAAGAAATATTAGCAGAGAAACAAGAGCAATGAAAAACAACCATATAAATTCTAAAACAAAACTACGGTATCTGAAATAAAAACATAACTGGATTGGCTTAACAGTAGAATGGAGATGAAAAAGGAGAGAGACATTGAATTTAAAATAGTGTGCCATTGGATATGAATTTGAAAATAGCTAAAATTTTCCAGATTCTCAATAGGATTTAATATTGCTTTATTTATTTATTTTTATTTTAACTATTCTTGTAGGTAAGTGACAGTATCTCATTGTGACTTTCATTTGTGTTTCCCTAATGGCTAATTATTTTGAAAAGAAATTTTCCTGTGCTTATTTTCCATACATATATTCTCTTTGATGAAGTGTTTATTCCAGTCTTCTGCTCATTTGCTAATTGTAGTGTTTGCTCTGGCTTTTGATTTAGAGTTTAGATGCTGGATTTAAGTCTTTTGTTGTGTTCATTATTATCACCTTCATTAGCAAAGTTGGTCTGAATTAGTGAAAGTACAAGTGGTGAAAGTAAAAGTATGCATCTTTCTCTTTAAGGGGTGTTTTTCTTGTGGAATAGCTAGGTTGACAGTTTTTTTCTTCCCACACTTTAAAGATATTATACCAAACAGCATAAAGCTCTAGATTACGATGTCATCAACTGCAACAAACCGGTATCTTCATCATATATATATATACAAAACTCTCCATATAATTTTTTTGCTAAAGGAGTTCATGGCTTTTGCATTAAGCAGCAGAATCCAGAAAAATGACATTCCATGTGGTTTATTCATCCCCTCCTAGATTTATCACCAGCCCCTTCACCTACAGCAAGACTAGAATTTCTCAGGAAAGGCTTCCTTACCCTAAACTAGTCGCTGCTTACTAAATATTCTATTTGTAACTCTCAAAGAGTGGGAGGATGAAAATTTTAAAACTATGGCAAGACTTTCTAAAAAGCTACAGTACTCCTTAACTTCTTCACCTGATCCATTTTGCTTGACTTCTGCATCTGATGCATTTTGCTCTTAAAAACCCACTTGCCCATTTTGTATTTGATTTCTCTCCCTTTCTGCCTTTCTTCTTTCCAACCTCCCTTGTTCCTTTAAGATCACGCCTCCAGCAAATCTTTAGCATGAAAATGTTGATTCAGACGATTTTTCTACGGAACCGGGCTAATACAATTGGCAAGTGGATTTTTGATGAACACTATTGTTTTGCTGCAGTTGATAATGGCATAACCAAAAGCTATGTGCTATTTGGCATTGAACTGCTGCTGTGCTGACTTGTGTGTCCTTCTCACCTTCTCGTGCCTTCTCACTTAAGACCCTTTGGTGCTCAAGTAATGTAGAGAATTCTACATCCAAAGTAAGTCTTGAAAGGAGCACTTGAGAAAAGAGAGGTCTAGGAAACCATCTGAAGGTCCTTGCAGCACTTTGTCCTTGGACCCTCACAGACTAGGCGCCCTCCATACATATGCACGAGGTGGATGCTCTCCCCACTGCTCCTTGTTGTCTGTGCATTATTTACTATTGATGAGAACGCTGCACTTACCCTTTATGGAGCATATCAGGTCATTGCTTTTGATTCCCTTTTGCTCTCAAAGGGCATTTAAAACAAAGCTCAATATTCAAGCTGGATGTTGCATGCCCGGGAGAGGAGAGCAATGTGCCCAATACAGCCTGCTTTTCATTAAATGAGAGTTCATTGTAAGGGAACGAAGCAATCTTATTTTATAGGCCTTTTATTCTGTTTCTTTTAGAGTACCTTATTAGTTTATCACATTATTGGAGATCTAACATGTATTTAAGATTGCGTTTTTAGAGCTACAGTTCATTTCAACAAGTATTGATCAATCACCTTTATATGCCCCGTATCACTATACATTTAAACTGAGGAGGATACAAATGTAATCTGTGATGGAAAACCTATCCCATTCTCAATGGCTTCTGGTGTAAGACCTGGTGACAAACAATCAGGTAACATAAGATTGAGCATGGAAAAATCATGCAAAAGGAAATATACCCTATTTTTTAAATGAATGCAGCATATTGTGAGTGCTGCAGTCACAATGGGACGGGATTTTGAGGGCTGTGAGTCAATGGTCAGCCTCCTAGAGGAGTAAAAAAATTACGTAAACTATTACCTATAAGGGGAAAGATGCAGGATGAATCTTGGAAAATAAATTAGAATAATGGAAAATATATTCATTTTTTGTTATTATACATGTATTTTTGGCAAATGACAATGTTAATATATCAGAGTTATGTATACAGTCATGGGCCACATAATGACGTTTTTGTCAACAACAGACCACGTATACAATGGTGCTGCCATAAGATTAGTAACGTATAGCCTAGGTCTGTAGTAGGCTATCCCACCTAGATTTGTATGGGTATACTCTATGATTTTCGCACAATGATGAAATCACCTAATGATGCATTTCTCAGAATGTAGCCCCATCATTAAAGGATGCATAGGAGTATACTGGTTTAAGCAAATAGGAAGTTATTTTTATGACATAAGAAGGAGTCTAGAGAAAGTCAGTCCAGGGTTGGGGAATTGACTCCACAGTATTATCAATGTCCTAAGATCCTTCTGTCTTGCTGCTCAGTCATGCTTAGCATATGGTTTTCCTCCTCTTGTCTTTGTCTTATCCTCTCAAGATGGCTGCTACACCTCCAGCCTCATATTTCAGTTGTTGTGAATGTGGAGAGGTGCTGCTTAGTTGCCCCTTCAGGAATGGAGGACTAGAGTGCAGCAGGTGCTCAGCCCTCAGCTGACAGCCCCCTTCAGGAACCTCCTCAAATCAAAGTCATGCCCACTTTCTGAGGCAGTGGTCATCCAATAACCAATTGATAAAGAGCTCAGTCCTTTTGTGCAACATGGAACGATTCGGCAGGGTCGTCTTGTCTTCAGAGCCCCTGTAGCTTTGTCTGAGTCTTCTGTTGACATTACCTTGTAGCTACTCTTCCTTCTCTACCCAATCCCGCTTCCTTCCCTTCCTTCTATAAGTTTTGGTTTTATGAGAACTCCCAATAATATTTCTGCATACTGGTCTCTGTCTCAGAGTCTGCTGCCTGAGCAACCCAAGTTTTGACACATTTTGCATAGAGATAAGCTTGATATAACAGGAAAAAGGGGGTGCCCATATTAGGAAGGCCAAATTTATCTCAAATACCCAGGAGAAATGTGACGTATCCTAATTGACAGAACTGTATTTCATGGCCACCCTTAGCTGTAAGTGAGACTGATAGCACGCACCTTTGGCTAGATACATTGCTTTCCCAAACAAAATAGAAGATTATCTTACTTTTCCAAAAATCTTCGGGACACATCTGCACTAGAGAGAACTGAATCACAATGGCCACCGTTAACAGCAGGGAGGCTGGAAAATGTCCTCCTTTTTATCTGGGCATGCTGTATCCTTAAACAAAAATTAAGATTCTCTTATTGAGAAAGAAGACATGAATGAAGATCGGATAGGCAAGTGTCAGTGTCTGCCACTCGTAAAAATAATGACATTGATAACTAATACTTATGGAGTTCTTAGTATATATCAGGTATGGTGCCATGCAGATTTATGTATACCAGAGCATTTAGTTTTCTCAATAACTCTATTATTAAACCCATGAAATCTGTGGGACTCACAAATCATTTGGTTTCACGTGGATATGGATGCACTGGTTGTAATTATTCTTTCTTTGATAAGACTATATAGAGAGCTGCAAATGCTTTGCCTCATATTATTCTCACAGTCAATTTATCAGATACAAGTTTTATAATTAACCTTATTTAACAGGTAAGTAAACTGAGGCTTAGAGGGTTTATCTTACTTCCTTGAGGCCACACAGCTGCCAAGATGCAAAACTGGGATCTGACCCACATCTCTCTGACCCTTTAGCATACTCTTTTCAGCACTTTGCTCTTCAGATCTGCTCTGGTTAAGAGATTTCAGCTTTAGACCTGCTAGTATTCCATAGGTGACTCAGCATTTTGTGCCCTTAATATATGCTAGGTGTTATGCTTGATGGTGGGCATGGAAGTAAAAATTAACCTGTTATCCTTACAGAGTGCATCCAAGTGGGAATAAACAGAAATGTAAATACCAAGTAAGATACAAAATGATTGGTGCCATAATAGCGGTATATAAAAGTTTATGGGAAAGGGAGAAACAATTAAGTCTACCTAAGACCATTGATAACTTAGAGACCGAAATCCGGTAATGTTAGGGAATTAATAAGAGGATGTCTTGAGAGCCCTTTAACTATATGTATTCTGATGAATATTCACTTTGAGTAAAGTGAGGGAATGCTAGTATGAGCAGAATTCCTATGTTATTATGGCTACATAATAAATGAACACATTTATTTTGCTCATGGGTCTCTAATTTTGGTAGGACTCAGCACTGAGATTGTCTCTCCTCCATTCAGCATCAGCTGGGGTAAATCAAAGGCTCGGGACTAGAATCATCTGAAAGAATGCTCATTCACACATCTGGTGGTGATGCTGGCTCTTGGCTGAAAGTTTAGCTGGGATGGTCAGTATCTAGGTCCAGGGCTTCCACATAACACAGTGGCTGGTGTCCAAAGGAGGATGTCAGGGAGAGAGAGTGAGAGACAGAAATAGAAAATGTGAGAGAGAGAGACAGAATCTCTACCCTTTTTATGACTTAGCCACAGAAGTCACATGCTGTCACATCCTCCATACTCTATTGGTCAGAGCAGTCACAAGACCTTGATTCAAAGAGAGGAAAGTTTGACCCCACCTCGTAGTGGGAGAAACTGCCAAGCACAGTGTAGGAAGAGCATGTAGAATGCAATACAACTATCTTTGAAAATCACAATCTGCCACATTCTGCCTTCTGGCCACAACACTTCACATCTCTCATCCGTGCAAAATGCACTTATCATCTCCTCCAGTACTCTCAAGACTCTTCCCTTTTGGTATCAGGCTCGAGCTCAAAGTCCAAGATAGTCTTATCTAAATCAGGTTCAGATGTGGAAGAGGCTCCTTAGGTGTGATTTGGCACAACTATTTGAGCACAGTTACCTTGTTCTCTATACTTATGAACTAAAGAGAGAATTTACCACTTGTCCTATGTACCCAATATAAAATGGTGGGGCGTACATGGGATGACAGCTTTGGATCCTCCCATTCAAAAAGGAGGAAAATAGAAGGAACACAGGAGTGGTCCATAGTAATTCTGAAATCTAGCTAGGACATATTGGTAGTTCTGTGATTAACAATCCTATAGCCTAGAAGTAATTTAACATGGCTCTTGGTCCTCCTTGAAGGCTCTTGATTTCGCACAATGAGTGCCCTTTCCTTTCCGTAAGCTATGTCTGACACTTGAGGGATTAGCAATTTTCTTAGACTGCTTCCTGCCTGTAGTAGTTTGATTGTTCATAATCATCTTTTCATTTTACATTGTCTCTGTCACTTTTACTCCTGCCTGCCGGTGTTTTTGCAAATACAACTCTCGTTAAAAACATCTGAACCTCCTATGAATTGCATTAGGTACCCTCCATTAGTAAAAAGCCACCCCTACAAAGCTCATCAAGATGAGGCCTTCTCTAACTTGAGCTTCCTCTGAGACTGCTGAGTGAAGATACCTTTCTAATCCTTAGACGTCCTATTGCTTAACGGAGGGGATCTGAAGGGCATGCTTTCAAGGTTCCTGTCAGTTTTAGGCACCTTCTTAAATCCTTCTGATGTCTTAATAAAGGGTTTTATAATTAAATTCTCAGCTTCATCTTTAGACCTTGTTTTTCTGTCATTATCTGGGATTTATCTTTGCCCAGAAGCCACTTCTTAGTTTTAGCATTATTTGCCATCTAAGGAGGCTGGGAATGAGAAATAGTTTTATTATTTGTAAACTCAAAAATTCCTGGTTTCTTTACATTAACAGTTTTTTATTTAGCTTCTCTCTGCCCTCTTTCATTTTGCTATAGGCAATGGAAAGAAACCAGGTGGCACTTGCAAAAGTGTGCCTGGAAATCTTGTTACCTGGACCATCCAGCTTATTAGGTACATTTTCCATGTTCTCCATTACTATGGGAAATGCAAAATTTTTGCCACTAACAAGGGTCCCCTTTTCTCTAGCTTCCAATAATATTTCCTCATTTTTTTGAATGTCTCACTTTCTCCCAAGCCCTCACTGACAGCCAACTTAAGGGTGGCCTTACTTCTGCTAACAGCCTTTTCATGACCCCTCAACCCTCCCCTCACTACTCTGTCCTGAAGCCATCTCTACATTTTTCATTTGTTATGGCAACACCCCACTTCCAGCTACCAGATCTGTTCTAGTTACTAGGGCTTAATAACACGTTACCTCAAAACTCAGTGGCTTAAAACAGTGATGTTTATTTTGTTAAAGAATCCGTCATTTAGCCACGGTTCAGTGGGCATGGCTCATCTTTGCTCCACTCAGCATCAGCTGAGGGCTCACATACATGTTTGGTGGTCTATGCTGCACTCAAGTGAAACACTCACACATGACCTCTCCATGTGTCCTTGATTCCTCTTGATATTGTGGTGGCTGGGTTGTGAGGGCAAGCACACTGAGAAAGACAGAGGGAGGGAGAGAGAGAAGGGGAAGGAGAGAGAGAGAGAGTAGGCTGGGGGAAAGAGAGACAGAGATAGAGAGTGAGATAGAGAGAAAGACAGAGAGAGAGAAAGACAGGTAGAGAGATAGAGACAGAGAGAGGGGTGCACACAGAAGCTGTCTCTGCAATATGACCTAGCCTCAGAAGTCACATAGCATCATTTCTACTACACTTTATTGGTCAGAGCAGTAACAAACTCCTGGGCAAATTCAAGGGAAGGGAACATATACCCTGACTCTTGGTTGGAAGAGTGTCAATCACATTGTAGGAAGAGCATGTGGGATGAAACACACATATGCACATGCACACAAACACACACACACACACACACAAAGCCGTCTTTGGAAAATACAAGCTGACACAAAATAACGCGGATGCAGCCAGTATTATGGAAAAGGCTATATGTTTAAGGATTAAGTACAATTACTTTAAAAATCAGATAGAGGTGAATTTAATTCTTATCTAAGCTACCTAGAAACTGTGTGATGTTGACCAAATGAAATAATGTCTATGTCTGAGTTTCTTCACCTGAGACATATCTTATTTTGGTGTGGTAGTCATGTCTTATTGTAGTTCCCTTCCCCACATTTTCTCCCTTTCCTTTGGGAAATTGTTTTTGGGGAATATTTACTATTATAAGAGGTCTTGCAAAGGCTATTAACTACTCTAGTTATTCCAAAGTAGGCATGGCATCCAGACAATCCCACTAAGACTGATCCTCTGGGGAATTTGAGACTTAAGCCCAGAAATACAGACAAGAAAAATGGATTGAACTGAGTCGTTTCGGTGACAGGAAGGATGGAGAAGAGACTGTCAGTGAATCCTTGACTAATGAATTAGGCTTCCAAAGACCTGTTCACCCAACTTTACCTTCAATTCTGTTGAGTTAATAGGTAATATTTCAATAAGTGCCTTTTTAGGCTGAAATTAGCTAACATTAGTAAACTAATGTGATAAAAGGAGATACAAACCCTACCTCATGGTGTAGTTGTAAGCACGAAGTGAATCAATGTAGATAAAGTGTCTGACACACTGAAAGAATCAATAAAAGGTAGCTTATTTTTAATAGCAATATTATCAAAAGAGAGTATGACATTTTCCTTCCAAACTTTCCGGCTTCCCTTTTTAGCAGCTGATTCAGCTATGCTTGATGGGAGGCAACCCAGCAGGCCCTAGCAAGTTGTTTTCCAGGCATCATGGGCTAGATTTCCTCTCTCCATGTGGTCATCATTCAGGATCCCACTCTCATTAAGCAGGACTTGGTGGGTCTGTAGGACGTGGACTTTTGTTCCTGGCACACATCACTTTAATCCCTGGTCTTTGTCACGCAATCCAGCTGCTGTCTCTAGATATGACTTTTTCTGTAGGAAATTGTTCTATTTTTGAAGGTAGCCTTGGTTACAGTTGTGAAGCTTCCTTAACAGGTGTGGTACGTGTGTCTTGTCTCCTCCTGCATTCTCCACAAAATAAGCAATTAGCCATCTCCTTCTCAACGAAATGTTACAATCCTGTTGAGTTCAAGCAAGGAAGACACCGTGTCACTGGGCTTTCTCACAGCAACCTCAGTATTTTGATCACCTCTGACACAGTGGAGGTGGTTTCTGACAATCCAGTCATCATTTTACCCATTAGAAAATTCTAGGAAGGTGGTTCATATGTCATTGGATAGGATGGCATGTGAGCATGGTGAATTATAATTCTGATGACTTTGTAGCACTTTTTATTAGGAAAATAGGCAGAGGGCTGTCATTATCAAGGGATGCTGCCAAGGGATCAGTTATAAAAGAGAAAATAAAATTTCTTTGGGAAGTGGTAGAGTTTATGCTAACTCCAGGTTAAGAGGACACAGCGTGTCTTACTAAAATGTAGTGTTTTTAGTGTAAATGTGAAACATTGTACAAGTTATTTAACCTCTCTCTATATACCTAGGTTTACACAAATGTTCTGGGAGGTAATAACAATATCTACCTTGTAGTATTCAATGATATCATGCATATAGAGTGATTAGCACATTGTTTCAATATAGTAGACTATTCATTAAGTGTTATTGATTACTTTATTATTATTTTCACTTCTTACAAAGGAGGAAGGAAGGCATTTTAAAATGGGTACTGGAAGAAAATAAAGAGAAAGAAGAAGTTTTGATGCCACTGGTTTTGAACCCTGGTTTCAGACGTGTACTATTGAGAAAGTAATTTATCTGAGTATCAGTTTCCTTGACAGTCAAATGGGGATAATAATGTCTTTCTTGCTGAGCTATAATTAAGATTAAGCAGAAATCTGCACATTTCCAGTTCGGATCACATAGTAGATATTTAATAAGAAGTTTGTAGCTATTCAATTGTTGCCATCCAAGAGCTCAATCCTATTTATTTGTGAAGGCTTGGGTAAATCCCTCCTCTGGCTACACATTGTTCACCCACAGAATGAGGCGCTTGGACTGTTTTATCTATATTATTCCTTCCAGCCTGATATTGTAAAACTATGTTCAGAAGCAACATTGAAGTCCAGAATAGTTCATTTGACAATATTCATTGAGCAGCACTATATGCCAAACACTGTGCTAGGTTCTTGGGGATAAGAAAAAATTTTAAAAAAAAATACATGGCCCTTGTCCTCAAAGATCTCAGACTATTTGGGATACACACACGCACACACACACACACACACAATTAGAAAATAACCTAGGAGGGAGGGAACAGAAATGTGTTTACAGTATTATGAAAACACAGAAAGAACGAACACTTAACCCTTCCCAGGGGAGGTGATCCTTCCTGAAAAATACGAACCCTAAAGTTCACATAAACTTTAGGCAAAAATAGTTGGGTGTTGGGTGTAGGAAGGGGCAATGAGGCTCTCCTACCACAACCAAAAACGTGAAGGTGAGAAATAGCATCACTTGTAGGAAAGTAACCGCTCATCTGTAGACATGGACAGGAGCGAGCTGTGGCTGCAAATCTTGGCAGGATCAGATCTGGGTGAACCTTCCTTACCCTAGGAGGGACTCATTACCTCCTTTGGTGCTGAGTGAGGGTATATGCAGGCAAAATGGCATTTAACGGATAACATGTTGTTGTGCTTAAGACCACAGGCTCTATTGCTTTAATCACCAGGAATCAGCATTGTGGGGGAAGGCAGGTGACAGTCGTGGGCATCTGTCATTTGTGGGTGCTACTATCTTTGAACATTCTACATTTTAATATTTCCCCACAGTGTGATTCTTGCCTTCACAACATAGAATATGCATATACCCATATACCCTTCTTGGTGCTAGGGCATATACAGTAGTCTCCCTTTATCCCTAGAGGTAACATTCCAAGACCAGTGGATGCCTGAAACTGTTGATAGTACTGAACCCAATATATTCTCCGTTTTTTCATATACATACCTATGATAAAGTTTAATTTATAAATTAGTCACAGTAAGAGGTTAACAGCAATAACTAATCATGGGATGGCTTAAGATTTCTTTATGCTACTCAGAATAGGGTGCAATTTAAAACTTATGAATTGTTTATTTCTGGAATTTTCCATTTAATATCTTCAGACCACAGTTGACCACGGGTAACTGAAACTGCGGAAAGCAAAACCGTGGATAAGAGGAGACTACTGTGTTTGTGACTTAGACTCTGCCATTCAGACTCAACCCCAAGAGATTATATTTTGGACATTAAATTCATGAGAATATAGGCAGGAGACACCATATTCACTTTGCTGTCCTGGGAGATGGCCGAGGCAGTGACGTTCTGTGGTTAATTGTGGGAGAAGCAGCTTCTGATCACAGCACAGGTAGTGTGCTGGGTAATTCTGAAAGCTGGTCTTGGAAGTTTAGCTAAGAGCCTATTCCTCAAGGTCTTGCAACATTTTGATAAGTCATCGAGTCCATGTGTTAGATTTCTTCCTTCATAACTATCTTGAATGAATTCTGTTGTTTCCAACCAAGGACGCTGGCAGATGGACATGCTTAACCCTGCACCTTGGTTTTCTCATATATAAATTGGGAGTAAGGGTACCTATTCAGGAATAATTGAAGAAATGAACAAAATAATCATTAGTTGCAAAGTTACGAAATTCTATTACACTACAACTTAGATGTGCAGGGGTAATGATTTATTTTATTTATAACTGATTTGATATTTGCTTCAAATTCCCAACTCTAAACGTATGAGCTCATATGAATATTGAAATAGTCCGTTTAGGAAATAGACATTTTTGCTTGGCTCAGATAACTCCATCTTTTCATTAACCTCACCCTCCTCCAGTTTCCTCCCATAAGATGTTACGTAGGTTCAGAGGGTGGGAACTTGTGTACACTTGACACACTGCGGGAAGAAGCACCTGGTCAGACTCTTCTTGTTTGTGTTCCAACCAACATCTGATAGTCCCTAAACTGATGATCTCTAACTACTATATATTCTTCTGGATCCAATGCTGAAGTCTTATGTGAATGACTTCCTGAACTCGGCTTGGACAATGTTCCCGGTGGCATCCTATGGATATCTTGACTTACTTTGTCCCTTACTGGCTCAGACCCCTCAGCTTTCTGCCTTGTTCTCTAGCCTGACAGCTGGGTTGACATTCCACTTCATACTTTTTGCTGGGGTTTTCCTGATCTGCCATCCAATAATCTTACTCTATGAGAATCGAAGTCAGCTGGGAAATTTGTACCTTAGGGTACTGCGCTGCCTGGCCAGGGTACTTTTGAAGCGGCAGCACCTAGATTGGTATGAAGCAGCTTATAAGGTGGCTTCTAATCAGACTTGTTTCGGCAGTGAGGGAGGAGCTCTCTCCTTCCCATTTAACACTGTGCTTAACCACATGACTTTCTTTGACCTAAAGAATGTTTGTGGAAGTAACAGTGCCAGTTTGAAGCTGAAGCTTTATAAGTCTTGGCACATTTCCACCAGCCCTTTTGAGTTTCTGCCCACCCCCATCAATTATTTGTTATCATTGTTGAATGGCGTTAACCCAGGCAATGACATGGTCATATATGAATTATAAATAATCCTTTGCTGGTTTAGTAAAGGACAAATTCGAAAAGTGTTAGCTTTAAAATGGAGATGGTCCTGTCTGACATGAGTGGGACAAGGAAAGATGGTGCTCACCTGGGGGGGTAACTTTCTTGTTCGCCTTCTTAGTCTATCAGCACCATGGATGAGGGAATGCAATAATTTTAGGCGGTGTTGGACAAATCTCTGTTCCAGACAGTCAGATGGATAGATTAAGAAGCTAGTTTGTATATTCTGGGTTTCTGATATGACCTGAAAGCCTCTCTGACCACTTTTCCTTTGTTTTTATGAATTTAACTTTATTTATGTACTCTGCAATGTAAATGATATAAGCTTATAAATAATCCAAGAAACAATCAAGATAGCAATGAAAAATGTGCTGAATTTCTCACAAATTCTTGAATACTAAATTAAAGTTGATTTTTAAAACATACTGAAGTTAAATTGTCTTTATTCATTTTGGGTAGAGTTTTGAACTATGTCGACAAATGATAAAGGCTCATTCTATACCTGTGTTACTGACTGGGATAAATTCTGAATCCCATGACTTGAGATTCCTATATAAGGGAGTTACATATTCAGGCAGGTCTCTAATTTAGTGATTTCCTAAGAGAATATAAGAGTTAGTTTTATGATCAGTAATTGTTTTCCTTATTTCTATCCTAAACTTCAGGGCCTAATCCTCTCATATAATAGGTATGTCTGTTATATTTCCTCTAACAACCCTCTTTCATATTTTCTGTCAATGAACCCAAAGGGGAAGAGTGCCAGAAATTGGAATAGTAAATGCAACGTTTATTGAGTGCCTCCTACTGCCAGACGTTAAGACAAATCATCTCATTTGAGCCGTACAATCCAAGCGCAGAGGTAACATTATTACCCTGTTTTGAGACTGAGGAAATTGAGTTTCAGAAGCAACTTCCCCATGCCACAGATGAGTTGGTGGTTAAGATATGACTGGACCCAAATGTAGCTGTATCTCCAGTTTACACATGCAGTCTCTACTCTGTCCTAACAATCCGGTCACAAGACATGAACAGCTATTCACGGATTACCTTACTTCTCAAATGAACAGAGAATGTCGTTACAGTGCAGAATCTCCCAGACTTCTGTGTAAAGAAGAACCACCCAGAATGAGGGTCTTTTTCAAAGATTCCATTCCCAAGTCCCACCTAAAGAGACATGGCCTTCTTAGTCCTCTGCAAGTCCAGAATCTTCATTTTGAAATACCCCATAAAGATTCACACACACAATTCTGAGAAACACTGCTACAGGATCTGGAATACTATACAAACTCAGAAATGTTTGTTGAATGAATGTATGAATGAACAAGTTATCCAGGCTATAATCTCCAGCAAATAAACCACAGTTCTACAAACAAGCAGAATCTGAATTCTCACTTGAGTTCATCTGATACTCCCTGCTAAGTTAGCAGAGATGAGAAGCTCTCTGTAGGAAAAATAAGCGTAGTATAATAAGTATAGCAGTGTAATAAATATAGTATAATAGGTATAAAAAACATAGCTACTGAGCATATCACTATTTCTATTCATTCTACCCTATCTCCCTCTCTCTGGAGTCTATTGTTCCTCAAAGCTAAAGTACTTATTCCTGAGCCCTTCACAGGGCTCGTCCTTGTCATTACTTCCACGTGAACATTCCTCCTGACAGAGGCTTTCCCCAGACCTTCTCCAACAGCTCTAATCATCCTTTATTATTTTGCCTTAATTTCCCTTATCGTATTTACTACTTTCTGAACTATCTTGATGGTTCTTTTTCTGTCTCCCCCTCTAGAATGAAAGCGTCACATGATCAGACCAGGTCTTACTTTTGTATCTGCAGAAAGTAGTTCACTGCTCGAACTAGCTGCAGATCCACGAATAATTTGTGAAGGAAGGATCAACATATCTGAATCAAGGAATTCTTTGAATTTACACTATAGCAGGACACTCGGGACAAAAATTGAAAGTTAAGTCGAGCAATTGATTAGTTATCATTTTGACTATTTTATAAGTTTCAAGTCTTGTGTGGATTTATTTTGCACTTTTTCCACCATTTTTCAAATGTCTTTTCTAAAATAGCCGTAGAATACACTGGATGTCCCAGTGGAGATGTTACCATAATTTTGGAGTCAAGTTTTTTCCCCAAAAGTATCAGTTTCACTGGTGATGTCTGCCATCTGGGGGAGCAGCTGGGAGAAGGAAAACAGAGATAGGATAGGGCTCAGCTTCAAGTTTCCATCATTCCAGGTGTCATATAGCTGTCTCTTTGCTTACAAGCATCTAAACGGCAAGTGTGTGACGTGGGTTTGAGGGAAGCCTCCCAGGGGAAGCAGGCTATCAAAGTAACAAAACAGGTGGTCCACTAATTTTGAAAAAAATAAAGCAAAACGCCATATTACTAAGTAAATCTTTTGCAATCTGTTGAGCAGCTAATCCCAGGGAAGGAAAAAAATGAAAGCAGGTAACTCCCAAGCAGCACAGTATTTGCAATGGGAATTTTTGTCTAATTTATATCAGTGGTATAACTACAGGTGTAGCAAAGGTTTAATGTATTTTTGAAGTTTTCAAATGCCCACAATAGCAATTCAACAGCTGCAGTTAAAGAGGTGTCTCCAATAGAAGATATATTGTCACTCTGGAAGAGCAATAGAGATATCTGTATTCTCTCTTCTCTTTTTTTCTTCCTTGGTTTCTTTTTCTTTCTTTTCTCTTTCCTTCCTTCTCTTTTCTTTTTATTAAGAAACTGAATCACTGGAGCCAGCCCAGGGGTGTAGTGGTTAAGTTCACACCCTTCACTTCAGTGGCCTGGGGTTCTCCGGTTTGGATCCCAGGAGTGGACCTACACACTGCTTATCAAGCCATGCTGTGGTGGCATCCCATATATAAAACAGAGGAAGATTGGCAAAGACATTAGCTCAGGGACAATCTTCCTGGCCAAAAAAAAAAAAAGAAACTGAATTATTTGTTTGGGATGCTAAGCTGCCACCACCTTATCACCATCTTAACACAACAAACAAAATCACCAAATGTCAGAAATGCCACTTCAGAGACAAATGGAGGAGAAAGAATTGTCATCAGGCCAGCAACAATTAATTCTTTTATTAGCTCAAGTGTAGCTTTCCACTTACCTGCTATATTTCACAAGAACTGCATGGTTTAAGATGATGAGCAAGGCGTTCATCAGCGCTTTTGGAAGGGGGCGGAAACCCAGCACATGCTGATTGGTTTGAAAGTGATGAAGAACTTTCCTCCCTGTCTTCTTCTCCTGTGTTGACCTCATTAAAATTGAAATTAGCAAAGTGAAGTGGGAATCCACTGGACTGTGAAGAAAGAAGGTCTTCCTTTTTGTGACCTTGGACAAGTTAGTAAACTTTTTGAGCCTTAGCTTCCTGATTTGTAAAATTAGGGAGGTTTTGGGATCCCAGTATACAAGAATGTTCTCCTTTGTAAATTGATTTTTTCTAGTTCTTTGATAGACAAGTTTAAAATTAATGGTAATAAATAAAACTTATATGCCAGGTACAATTCTAAGCATTTGAAACATATCAATTCCTGAAGCCTCATAACCAACCTGGTTAGACATATGCTAATATTACCTTTATTTTCTATCTGAGAAAATGTGAGACACAGAAGGATTAAGTAACCTGCCCAAGGTTACTCCATTCTGGCATAGAGACAGAATTTGAACCATGGCCATCTAGAACCAAATATTTGGTTCTCTTATCACTTTGCAAGGAGCTAAGTTTCTGTAATCTCAGATTTAGGTACCATTCCAGAGATTCTCCACGTAGTAGCTGTTTAACCCTGAGTAAGGTACTAGTTGTGCCTCACTTTCTTCATTTCTAAAAGAGAGATTATCACAGTACCCTCCTCAAGGCTGTTTGGAGGAATTTAGTGAGAAGATATTGTTATCTTAGTCAGGGCGAGCTGGTTTATGATTTAGTGATAACTTCCAAAACTCAGTGGCTTAAGACTACAAAGATTTTTTTTGTCACTATGCCTCATACCCAATGAAGTTCGTAGGAATTCTACTCCCTGTCCACGGTAAGTCATGGATTCGGGCTAATGAAGAATCTAACAGCTGAAGAGTCATCTTCCCGGTGATAGAGGAGGAGACAACTGAAGAGTTGGCAAATGTTCGCTCCCCAATCTGAATGTGACCGACACCCCAGCCATTGGTCCGAAGTAGTCACAGGACTTTGCCTCTCTATAAGGGAGCTAGAAATGCAGAACAATATTAGATGATCACTACTCTCTCTCTTACAAACATGAAGGTCTTTCACAAGACTCCAAACATGGTTACCACTCAATAACAGTTGCAATTTCAATTATCACCCTAATCATAATCAAAGCATTAACGGAGTTTTATTACCTATTATTGGGCATTTCAAAACTGATGCTGTAACTTGGAATGCTCAATATGATAACTTTTAAAGAGATGTTGAAATGCATGGAGATTAACAGAAATGATAGAGGATGACTTTTTGAACTCCAACAGATAAAATATTAATTCTTCCTAAATCAAGGGACAATTTGGAATAATTGATTATACAGTTAATCAACTCTTATTTAGCTTTTTTCCCCCAGATTGTTTCTATCTGTGTTACATTCACCTATTCATGAGCAATAAAAAGTTGGGTGTCATCAAGGATCAACTTGCCCATCTTATTGGCTGGTAGAATATAAATCATTTACATCCTTTTATGCCCTATCAGCTCATTTATAAGGTATTGCCCTTTATTATGACAGATTTTATGATATTTTGTGATGACCAGCCATGGGGAGAAAAAGGTTTAATGCACTGACATCTAATTTTATTATCTCTGGTACCTATTCATTTTTTAGAAGCATTTCTTGACTTTGTGCCAGTTTAAGCATGAAGCTTTAAAAACTAGATGATGACAGGGTCGGAAATTAAACCTTTAAATCAGAATGGGATTAGAAGACAAATCACAAAGAGATTTCAATCATTTAGCATCCCTCCTCGCATTTTAATAAGTGGTACTCACAAAATAAAAAGCACATCACACAGCCTGTTCTCCGTAAGATGTATGAGTATTAGGAGCCTTTCAGGGTTAGATGATGAGTTAGTAACATTGGCCCAAGATAAGGGAGGGGAACAAATGTATATCCAGTACTTACCATATCCAAAACATCATACTGGATGTTTTACTTACGTTATCTCACTTTATCTTCAAAAAATACTGTGAAGGAGTTGCAATTGTCCTCATGCTAAAATGTGAAAAATGAAAAGGGGAAGAAAAATGAGGAAAATTTAAACTTGCTTCCCAAACTGGCTCTCTTTTCCAAATATGTGTTACTTGCTCTTTACATCTGTTGTTCCCTCTGACTGGAATGGTCTTTGCCCAGATTTTGCCCGGCTGGCATCAGCTCATCGTTTGGCTCAATGCAAATTTCTTGGGGTTGGGGAGGGACCTTCCCTATGGAAAGTTACCTCACCTGCCCACCCCCCCCCCCAGCAGTTCTCTCTTCCGTCATCCTGGGTTTGTTGTCATTGTGTTTTTGCAAATTCTAAAATAAGAAAGTACTTTGCTGCTTATGTGCTCATTGTTTATGTCTTTCTTTTTCTACTAAGATACAAGTTTGTGAAGGCAAGAGTCTTACATATCTTATTCACTTCTTTATCTCTAGAGCTTAGAAGAATTTCTGGCAAAGAGTAATTGCTTAGTAAGTACTATTTTAAGTTAATTGAAATGTTTTTTAGCTAGAGCTACTGAAGCACCAAAAAGAGAAGTCACTTGCTTAAGACCACACATCATGGAAATGGCAGAGCTAGGTCTGGAACTCAGGCAACAGCTGTAATAGACAACACTGGTAGAGTAAATTACTTTTGTGCCACTCATCGTTCCTTAGAACAGTCCTTTGGATATATTAATTCAGTTAATCCAGACAACAGGCCAATTATTTTTTGATTCCCATTTTACAGTCGAGGAATATGAGGCAGAAAGTTTCTCTTAACTTGCCCAAAGTCTCCTAGCTCCTTGTCAGCACTCTTCACACTGTACTGCCTCCTAAGCTTAGCTTTTAGAGTATCATTCATTCTCTTATTTGGCAAAACCAAGAATGTTCTTTAGTCCAACCTTCTCTGCCAAAGTAAGGGAGACGAGAACTGGAATACAAGTTTTTCAATTATTCACACAGATTGCATTCACCAACCCCATGAACTGTAGTCTGCTTAGATATAGGCACTCAGCGAATATTGGTTAATGCATGAATAGGTGGTGGCCATGGCATGCATGCATAGAAAACAGAACATTTATTTCAGGATCAGAGAAGCTGGTTGGCTGATGTGTTAATTGCTCACATTGTGTCATTTAACCTTCCCAAGATTTCGGACAGCTAGCTAGGAAGTTATTGTCCCTCTTTTTCAGAGGAGGAAACTGAGAAGCCAGAAAAAGCTATGTGTCATCATGCTTGTTTACATTTCAACTATTCATGAGAGTTGAATTTATGTCTCGAGTAGGAAGGTTGGAAAGGAGTTAGACAGAACCAGGTGTCTATCCAAGTAAACATTCTGACACTTAAGTTAGTACCTGTGGGAATTTGTGGGTTTTACTTTACCCCTGAGCTTCCATTTACTAATCCTTACATTGGAAGTACTAAAAGTACCCATCAAATGGTAAAGATTTATTGAAATTCTTTATGTAAAGTTCTTAGTACAGGGCCAACACATCATGAAAATCATCCCAATCTTGAGGAAGGAAGGCCAGTTCTAGACAAAGCGTAGGCTTTATTTTTCACGCTCCATGCTCCCAAGCCTGGCACTCTTTCTCATATAAAAAAGGTAGTTTGAGGATGAGTAAGTGTTTAGGCACATTATTGTTCCCAACTGCTCGTGGGATGGGGGTCCCCAGACAACCATCCGGGTGCTCCGTACTTGGCCATGGGGAGGAAGGATCAAGCTCGAGAAAGGCCAGATCTAGACTATAGTTCTGGTTCTTCCATTTATGAGTTGTGTGACCTTTGGAAAAATCACTTAACTCTTCTGTGTCTTAACAGTTTTCAAACCTGTAAAATGGGGCTAGTGCCTACATAATATGGTTATTGTGACAATGACATGAGGCAACTTGTACAAAATGTATAGCATAGGTTCTGGTTCAAAATCGTTGCTAAAAAGTGTTAACCAATAATACTAATGACTTTTAAATAAAAATTCATAAGTGGAAGCACCAGTCGTGTCACTGTCATTGACCTTCAACCAGATGCACTTGCTCTCTTATTTACCTAGTTCCTGTTTCCAAATCTGTCACTGCAGGGGAAAACCAAGACCTCATCCTAACAATTGCATTCTGGATGTGTTGGTTATATATTCACACTGGCATCATTAGTCCTTTTAACAGTAGTTCAGACTTGACCATATTCTTGTTTAACTACCTTAAGCAAATTAATTAGCTTTGTGGGGCCCTTGATGCCATTAATTCATGGTCTATAAAACCTCATACCTAATTGAACTTTTTAATATTGCATCTTTACTACCTGATATAAGTGTCTTTTAAATTACAAGAATTGCTATAGTTAATTCTGTATTAAATGGCTACATATATATGGAAGTATGAAAAATTTCCAATATTGCAAAGTAATCAAAACCCAGATTAAAACAAAGATGCTTTTGTTTCTCTTTTATTATATTTTAAAAATACCAAAAGTTTGACTATGTGGCAAGAATAGTAGAGGGGTCTGATATTTCTGGCTTGCAAGGAATGTGTGGTCCTAGGGCAGTATCTGATATCTGAAAGCCAATCAGTAAATATTCATTAACTGAAATATATAAAGAAAGAAATAGGATCTTCCGAACCACAAAGTCACAAATACCACTTCATACCCAGTAGGATGGCTGTAATCAAAAAGAGAGAGAATAACAAGTGTTGGTGAAGATGTTGAGAAATTTGAACCCTCATGCACTACTGGTGGGGATGTGCAATAGAACCGTCACTTTAGCAAACAGTCTGGCGGGGCTCAGCAATTCTCTTCCTAGGTATATACCCAAGAGAAATAAAAGTATATGTTAACATAAAAGCATCTATACCAAAGTTCATAGCAGCGTTATTCATCATAGACCAAAGTGGCAACAACCCAAATCTCCATCAACTTGTGAATGGATAAACAAAAGGTGATACGTCCATGTAATAGACCGTCTCTAGGCAGTAAAAAGGAATGAAGTACTGATACATGCTCAACATAAATGAGCTTTGAAAATTGTGTTAAGTGAGAGAAGCCAGTCACAAAGACCACATATTATATGGTTCCGTGTATATGAAATGTCTAGAATAAGCAAACTTTTAGAGTCAGAAAGTAGATTAATAGATGCGCAGGGCTGCGGGAGAAAGGAGAATGGAGAAAGCCTACTAATTGGCATGGAATTCTCTTTTTGGAGTGACAAAAATGTTCCAAAATTAGATGGCAATGATGGTTGCACAAGTCTGTAAACATACTAAAACCCATCTAATTTACACTGCAAGTGGGTGAAATGTATGGTATGTGAATTATGTATCAGCAAAGTTGCTTTAGATTTTTTTAAAACCAAATTACAAAAAAAATAATGTTGAAAGGAAAGTATTTGCCTGCCATCTTAAGAGTCCATGGGTGTAATAACTTGAATATCAGTATGAATAATAAATATAATAAATTGAAATATATTACACATATTAAAAGCCTATGAATTCATAGTGATATTTTAAAATTCATTGATTCACTTTAGAGAATATTAGGGAGCCAACTTATTATTCTAAAAATAGGTAAATAAAGGGAAAAATCAAGCATTTAACCTGCCTTTTCCTGCTCAAACAGCATCTCAGAGTAACCAATCGTTGATAAACAAGTGCTTCTCTCTGTAAACACATTCATCTAATAAAGGAAAAAGAAACTATAGAATTATAATATTAACATTTTATATGTCCTTAATAAAATAATGAATATAGGAGTGATTATCAGTGGCCACTAACATATTGAAGAGAGATACCACTATTAATTAGATGCCTCCCAATGGAAGTAGGCAACAGCACCTATACAATTTTGTTGCCAAAAGAAATTGAACTTCTGAACTGAGGGATATATTCAATGACATGATGGAGAAGTAGACAGCAAAACCCTGAATATGGGGATTCTCCTGGATAACAACCTAGTTTCCTCAAGAAATTAATTGCAAGGTGGAAAAAGGAGGAAAAATTCTTGATTGAAAGCAAATTAAGGAACATATGAAAGTGTAAGATGTGGGCCTTGTTTGGATTTCAATTAGAAAAAAACAAGTGAAAATGTACGTATTTGACGTTCAGAAAAATTTCAACACTGACTGGATATTTTATGCTATAAGGAATTACTGTTAATTTTTGATGTGATAATGGTATTACGGCTATGTCTTTAATAAGAGTCCTTGTCTTTCAGAGATATATGCTAAAGTGTTTATGGATTAAATTATATGGTGCCTGGGATTTGCTTTAAAATAAGCTAGTAGTGAGGTGAATTCAGCGAGAGTATAGATAATACAAGATTGATCATGATTTGACAATTCTTGTAGGTGGGTGATGGGTGCATAGGGGCTCATTATACCATTCCCTCTACTTTGAATACATTTGATTTTTCATGATAAAAGGTAAAAATGCAAGCATTTAAAATATCATACAAGTAAAAGACGTACATTAGAAAAATTGTTTATTGGAGAAGAGGTGAAGAATTACAGTGATGTATATGAATACAGGGAGTGAGCAGAACAAGAAAGAGATTTGAAAGGACCCACGATAATCATGTGACATGAAATGAGAAATGTGATTAATCCAATCCATTTCACCCGAGGTCCAAAAGGGGAAATGAAGCAAAAAACTGCGAAGTTGCCTCTATAATAATGTCGATCTTACGTGCCTTCAAATATGTTTTCTTCACTTTCAAAAACAGTTGAGAAGGAACACCCAGGACTTATGCATTCATCTGTGGGGTGCTGTGTGCTCATCTGTGCCCAGAAACGCAGAAACCAAACGAGGAATGTCTGCTCTAACCGGTTCCATGTTAATAAGCCCAGTTAAAACTGTCACAGTTACATTCATCAATATATGGTAGGTTAAAAGCAGTTTTATAGATTATCAGAAAGATTCGCTTAGGCTGTAAGAGTTTTTCCAATCATAAGAATAACTATTAAGTATGAGCTATGTCTTCTCCTAAGATAACCCGTTAACGGAAAGCCACATTAAACACAAAGATGGTCCTGCCAGTAGTCTGTGGCAATTCCAATCTGGCACGTGGATAGGTCACTAAATGTTACTTTCTGGAGCTCATTTTATAATTATGAACGTGTTTTCTAGTCACACAAAATATCTCAGCTGGGGTGGTAATGGGAGTTGATTTTAAACCTACTGTTTGGTCAAGAGTCAAGTGAATTAGTGAGCTCTCAAACGTCTTCAACAGAGCACTTTTCTGAAATCAACTTAATTTAAATTTTTTTCCATTAGCACTCTTTATACCTGGATAGCATCAGAAATTGTAAACTTAGTTCTGGATAAAATAATCTTGTCTATAACTACTTTTCTTTATTTCTTGGTTTAACTTTCAAAATAACGCTTACAAATATCATTGAAAAAAAAAATCAGTTTAACGTTCCACAGGATAGTGTATTGCAAGAGAATTTCCTCTCCTTTTTTGTTTGTAATGGCATTATAAAGGTGTTGAAGAGCAGAAAAGGTGGGCAAAAATATGCTAGTTATGGGGAAAAAGCAATTTCAAGAAAATCAAGCAAGATAAAAGGAGAATTTTACTGGCTTATGAAAACAAGGAGGAGAAAGACCTGTACACTGAAAACTATAAGACATTGTTGAAAGAAATCGAAGAAGACACAAAGAAATGCAAAGATCCCATGTTCATGGATTGGAAGAATTAACATAGTTAAACTGTACATGTTACCTGAAGATATCTACATAATCTACATATCAAAATCCCAATGACATTTGTCATGGAAATAAGACAAAGAATCCTAAAATTTTTATGGAACAATAAAACACCTCGAATAGCCAAAGCAATCCTGAGAAAAAAGAACAAAGCTGAAGGCATCACACTGCCTTATTTCAAAGTATACTACGAATCTACAATAATCAAAACAGCATGATCCTGACAGAAAAACAGACACACAGATCAATGGAAAAGAACTGAGAGCCCAGAAATAAACTCACACATTTATGGACAGCTAATTTTCGACAAAGGAGCCAAGAACATACAATGGAGAGAGGAAAGGCTCTTCAAAAAATTATTCTGCGGGGCTGGCCCCATGAAAGAGTGGTTAAAAATTCCACGCACTCTACTTCAGTAGCCTGGGTTCGTGGATTTGGATCCCAGGCATGGACCTACTCTACTGATCAGCCATGCTGTGGAGCCATCCCACATATACAAAATAGAGGAAGACTGGCACAGATGTTAGCTCAGGGCTAATCTTCCTCAAGCAAAAACAAACAAACAAAAAAACATTGTTCTGGGAAAAGTGGACAGCCACATGCAAAAGAATGAAAGCAGACCACTCCTTTAGACCACACACAAAAATTAACTCAAAACAGATTAAAGACTTGAATGTAAAAGACTTGAAACCATAAAGCTTTTGGAAGAAAACATAGGCAGTACACTCCTAGACATTGGTCTTAACAATATCTTTTTAGATATGACTCCTAAGGCAAGAGAAACAAAGAAAAAATAAACAATAGGATTGCATCAAACTAAAAACCTTCTGCACAGCAAAGGAAACCATCAGTACAATGAAGAGACCACCTACTGACTGTGAGAAGATATTTGCAAATCATGTATTTGATAAGGAGATTACTGAAATTTTGGGGAGAAATAATGCTTATTTAAAAATCAGACATCACATTCTACCCATTAGAAGGAAGGAGTTACTAGAACTTAAATAATTGTTTCCTTAATTTTGTCTTAATTATATAATAATTAATGTTTAGTGTTTTAATCCATATTTCATATCATGTATTTTACTACTCTGAACTCTACAGATTTACATATGAATATACATAGAAAGAGAATACATCCTTTTTTTATTCTCAAGATTATTTTTAATAGGAATATTCCAACAGAAGCTATAAAATGAAGGTAAATGATTAAGATAGAGTTTGCAATCTTTTTATTAAAGTGTGAGCTATAGCTCGTTTTTCAGTTTTTTATAATGGGAGTGCATTCTGAACCTATAATTTCACTTGTGTTGTATCACGATCAGGGGCTTAATGGGAAAAAGATAGCTGGTTAGAAGAGGTAATTGGAGAGATATTAATCAATGAAATATTTTCAAAGATGTAGGCGGAGTTAAGAGAAATAACTACAAACAGAAATACCCAAGAACTCATCACATCAGGAAGCTTCTACGCTTTTCAACATGAAGCACCAAGAGAAGGAAGCTATTTCTAGAACCTGATGAATCATGATAAAGGGGCTGCAGCTCTGGGTGGAAGAACACAATTCTTGCCACACTGAAGTCGGCGCGAAGGAAGGAGATGAAAAGATACTGTGATTTCTTTATCCTTCCTCCCCCTACTATACATTTTGTGACTCGTGTTGGATAAATCTGAGTAGATGCCAGATTGCAAGGGAGTGCTGGAGATGCAAGTCACAGAAGTCAGCCTCCCAGAATTCAGAGCTGACCTGGAGGGGCCGTTGGAGAATATCCAGCCCAGGGAGCATCCATATACTTTTCTACCATTTACTTATTAGTGATTTATATTAAGTCTTTGAATTAGGAATTCTTTCCACAGACAAAATAGTATATTGGTAAATAATAATACTAACAGTGACATTATTTCTCAACCATGATCCACTCTTAAG
The DNA here is from genome assembly GCF_041296235.1 of Equus asinus. Classification (NCBI taxonomy): domain Eukaryota; kingdom Metazoa; phylum Chordata; class Mammalia; order Perissodactyla; family Equidae; genus Equus; species Equus asinus. The sequence continues at coordinate 43,383,508 of NC_091804.1, forward strand.
CTACATTACTTCCATCCTACAGTCACTGCACTGGTATTTCGGGCAGTAGTCTAATTTGGTTGTCCCATTATTCCGTTTCTCAACTGTGTGACCATCATAAATAGTGATATCTGGAGCCTAGAAATCAAGAGATATTTGTTTCCAATTTCCGTTTTCAACACAAGCTATCTCTATAGTATTTGGGAAGTCCAATACCTTCTTTGAATCTTAAGTTCCAACTCTGGAAAACAAATTATTGGATCAAATGATATGAAAGTTTAACTAATATATATACCCTAATGCACTGTGATAAAAATGTCCATTTCTCTCAGGGGGTCTTTTAGAGGTAAACTGCATTCAAAGTGTCAGTACAGACCCGTTTAAAACACTGAGTTAAATAAAATATTTGTATTGCGTCACTAGCATAAAACTGTCTGTTCAACTTCACTAATTATTACAGAAATGCAATGAGATGTCAGCTCATGCCCATTAGAATGGCTGTTATTAAAAAGACAAGAAGTAACAAGTGCTGGAGAGGATGTGGTGAACAGGGAACTCTCCTACACTGCTGGTGGGAATGTAAACTGGTGCAGCCACTGAGGAAAACAGCATGGACGTTCCTCAAAAAATTAAGAATAGAACTACCATATTATCCAGCTTCCACTTCTGGGTATTTACCCAAAGAAGATAAAAATGCTAATTAAAACAAAATATGCATCCCTATATTCATTGCAGCATTATTTACAATAGCCAAGACTTGGAAACAACCTAAGTGCCCACTGCCAGATGAATGGATAAAGAAGATATGGTATACATACATATGTATACACACACACACAATGGAATACTACTCAGCCATGAAAAAGTTGGAATCTTGCCATTTGTGACACCATGGATGGACTTTGAGGGTATTATGCTAAGTGAAATGTCAGACTTTTAGGGTATCTGAAATATAGTATGATTTCACTCATGTGGAAGATTAAAAAAATGAATAAACTGATATAGAGAACGGATTGGTGGGGAAGGAGGGGAAGAAGCGTGGGGGCAGGGAAAAAGGAGTAGAGGGATACACGTATGCTGATGGGTAGAAACTAGACTTTTGGTGTGAACATGATTCAGTGTATACAGAAATTGAAATATAATGATATATATCTTAAATTTATATAATGTTGTAAACCAATGTTACCTCAATTAAAAAAACAAAAGAAAATAATTAAAATAAAAAAGAGTAGGAGTTTGAATTTAAATTTTGGTTCCTGTACCTCTTAGCCTGTTCGGGTTGCTTTAACAAACTACGATTAACTGGGTGTCTTATAAACAACAGAAATTTATTTCTCACAGTTCTGGAGGCCAGGAAGTCCAAGATTAAAGCAGCAGCAGATTTGGTGTCTGTTAAGGGCCTGCTTCCGGGTTGCAGACTGCCGACTTCTCACTGTGTCCTCACAGTGGCAGAAGGGTGAGGGAGCTCTCTGTCTCTTTTTCCTAAGGGCACTATCCTATTCATGAGGGCTCTGCCCACAGGACCTAATCACCTCCCAAAGGCCCTACCTCCAAGTACCATCACGTTGGGAGGGAAGAGTCTTGACATATGAATTTTGAGAGGACACAAACATTCAGTCCTTAACACTGTACTTTTCTAATTTATTAATTGTGTTTATAGCAGGGATCTGCAAAATGGTGAACCAAATCATCCTGCAGCCAATTTTTGAAGAGCTGTGAGCTTTTCAAATGAATGTTTTTTACAATTTGTAAAGGGTTGAAAATGAAATTTGTGTGTGTGTGTGTGAGGAAGATTGGCCCTGAGCTAACATCTGTTGCCAATCTTCCTCTTTCTGCTTGAGGAAGATTGTCACTAAGCTAACATCTGTGCCAATCTTCCTCTATTTTATGTGGGGTGCCGCCACAGCATGGCTTGACAAGCAGTGCTATGTCCATGTCCGGGATCCGAACCTGTGAACCCCAGGCCACCGAAGTGGAGTACACAAACTTAACCACTATGCCACGGGGCGGGTCCCAGAAAATAGTTTTGACACATGAAAATTATATGCATTTCAAATTTGACTGTCCATAAAGTTTTATTGGAAAACAGCCATACTCATTTATTTACATGTTTTCTGTGGCTGCTTCTAGCTACAAGGCAGAGTTGAGTAGTACTGATGGAAACAGTGTAGTCCTCAAAGTCTAACATGTTTACATGAAAATTTGCTATTTACAGAAAATTTGGTTTTCCTTGAGTTATATGCAAATCTAAAGGACCTATGATAAAAGAGAAAAACACGCAAATCAGCTAGGTCATCTGAAGGCCTGGAGATCAGAGGGAAAACATAATTAGAAAAGTCTGATAAAAAAGGAAAGTGATTTCAGGATCTGTATGTGTGTTTCTATTTGAAAACTATGAAGATCTTTGGCCCACAGACTATGAAATCAGCAGCGTCTACCAACACTTTCAGGAAACTAATTCTGAAGGTTTGAGACTTCCCTGAAAGGTGTTGGTGAATATTCTCAAAATAACTGACCTTCAAGTGTACTTATGGTGTTCCCACAGGGCAGAGATGTTTTGGATTTGGGCAATGAATTCATGAAAAACCATGAATAAGTAAGACAACGATCGTATGCTTGTTTTCTGTGCAGTTTGGAATTTCAGGAGAAGAATTCTGTGGTTGCTGGAAGGTGATTTCTATTTCTATATATAGATACACATATTTACTTATTTTTTTGAATTCCAGGCAAGAAAAATTAAATAAATAGAAAGGAGAAACAACTCAAAGAACTTAGAGCTAGGCTGGAGTTTACTATAGGAATGAGTATGTGGGAAGAATAGGAGAAGCACCTAGAAAAGTAGGAAGTAAACAAATGTGAAAAGATTCAAATGTGAAAATAAAGCAGTTGACATTGAGTAAGCAAGGGAACCATTGAGGATTTTTAGGCATTTGACCTAATGAGCATAATATTTTGTTAAGCATATTCAGTGAATAAGCTTTATAAGTGTTTAGTTCATCATAAATGATTTACCTTTTGCCTGTGGACTAAAATAAATCCCTTTTTCCAAGACAGGCTCAGGAACTAAGTATTAGATGAGGTTAGAAATTGTAATTTTTTACAGCATCTTGACTATGTCTTTCCTGAAATGAAACATAATGTTATAGGTGAGTGAGAGTGCAGTATTAATGAGATGATGCATTTGAAGGCATTTTAAAAAATACAAAGAACAATATAAATATAAGAGATTATTACTATCATCATCATAACCATCATAATTATTATGATTATTGTGTTGTAATCTTCTGTGTGGAGGAGCTGACGTGCAGTGTGCACCCTCCTGTGTGAGCTTTGAACTTTTATTGAGTTATGATTAGTATAGGTTTGGCAATTCAGAGCTTCCAGCCTGGAACTTATTAACCTTACTAATGTAATTGACCTAAAACAACATTCACAGTTAAAGCAATGAAGTTCCTTGGAACAAACAGTTGGTATTCTGACATGAGGGATGGGTACCGTTAAATTAACCTGGGGAATCCAGGAAAGAGAAAACCTTCTTGTGGTCTCCTTTTGGAACTAATTGTTCCCTCAGTGGGAGAGGGAGGAAGGAGTCAAGTATCATCTTGGCCCATCTAACCTATAGTTTCAGCATTTACAGCTCCATAATTTGCTGAGAGGGAAGTGGTTTTCTAGCAAAAGAAAACATTATAAACTCCCAAACTCTATTTCATTCCGAAAGGTTGATGGCTTGTGTCTTTCTTGGGGGGGAGCAAGATGGATAACCCAAGGATTTTAAGTAGGAAAAGACACAACACACACCAGTGGAGAAAAATTCTACGCTAGTCAATCACCATGTATTAATTATGTAAGATAAAGAGGAGAGGAGAAGGTAAGGCTCTTGTATTCAATTAAGTAAATATGATGGTGACAACAATTGAAGAAATGGAAGATCAGAGAGAGAGAGTACTCTCCACTTTGCTTAAAAGGGAAAACCTGCCTGTAATTACAGAGTTTACTGGCCTTATCATTTTACTAGTGCAAGTGAAGCATAAAAACTTTAGCTCCCATTACCCTCCCCCATTTACAATGTAATCATCTTGAATACGTTCTCTACATACATTCGGAACCACACCAGACGGGTATACATTTTGCTCCCACCATAAAACATAATTTTTAGAAAACTATAGAGGAAGAGTAAAGTGTACTCCATTTACCCACGTTTTTGCTTACTGTGTTCCTTCTTCCTTCCTCATATTCCAAGACTGCTTTTATCATTTCCTTTCTGATTAGATGACTTCCTTTAGCTAATCTTTTTGGGTAGTTCTGCTGGTGGCAAATTCTCCCAGTTATCCTTCATCTGAGAATGTCTTGATTTATCTTTCATTCCTGAAGGATAGTTATCTTGGATAAAGTACTCTGTCTTGCTAGTTATTTTCTTTCGGCACTTGAGAAATATTGTTCCACTTCTTTCTGGCCTCCATGATTTCTCATAAGAAATCCGGAGACATTCCTGTTGTTTCCACCTGTATGTGAAGTGTGATTTCTCTTTCACTGCTTTTAAGATTTTTTTTCTTTGCCTTCACTTTCCAGAAATTTGACTATAATATGCCCTGGTATGAATTTCTTTGAGTTTATCTTCTTTGTAGTTAACTCGGCTGTCTGCAACTGTAGGTTTTTGTCTTTTGCCAAATTTGGAAAGTTTTAAGCCATCATTTTAAGTATTTCTTCATCCCCATTCTTCTTCTCTTCTCTTTCTGAGACTCAAACAGCAAGAATGTTAGATATTTTAGTTGGTTCCACAAGCCTCTTTTTCTATCCCCCCACCAGTCTACTCTCTTTCTGTTATTCAGATTGGGTAATTTCTCTTGTTCATTCTTCAAGTTTGGTAATTCCTTCCTCTTCCCTCTCCAACCTAATTCATTGAGTTTTTATAAGTTTTGGTTATTGAATTTTTCAATTCAAAAATTTCTGCTTGTTTTTTCTTTATATATTCTATTTCTTTGCTTATGCTATCTATTTCTTTGCTGAGACTTTCTATTTTAAAAAAAATAATGATTCTAATGTGCTATGAATTGCTCATTGAAGCATTTTTATGATGGATGCTCTAATAACTTTGTGAAATAATTCTAACATTCTGTCATCTTGGTGTTGGCATTTATTGATTGCCCTTTTTCATTTAGTTTTTCACTTAGTTTCCTTGCCCAGCATCCATTCTAGTGATTAACTACTACATATTTTTCAGATTTTGGACATGATCCATTGTAGGAAGCGTTTCCTGACACCCACACACAGTTTGGATTAAGTGCCCACTCTAGGAACTGAACCTGTTTTCTCCCCCATCAAAGTGCTTATCAAACTATCTTGTGTTCCACGCAGATTGATCTGATCCCTCACTTACTAGGAGCTATATGATCTTCACTATTGTATCCTACGTCAAGAATTACTCCTGCAAAGTATTGAGTGCTTTGCAAATATTTATTGATAACATTTTGTTTTGCTTTATTTTTATATCAGAGAAATTGTATATAATCTCTGGAGTGAATAAGTAAGTTTTCAAACAAATGCTATGCTTGGTGGAAGGCAGACAGTAGAAGACCATACATATGTAGGATTTTCTTCTGTATATTTATAGAAATTTTCCCCACCACAATGTGAGTATATGAGTGTCTTGGTGGGGGAGGTGGTCTTTGTGACAGTGCCACTATGTCTTAAGATAACCTTGTATGCCCTCCATCCTACCCAAAGATCCTATTCGTGTGTTATACATGAAAGATACTCTATAAATGCTGCTTTAATTGAATCTGATTTGTTTGAATTTTATATTTACCCAGTTATATGCTTTGATATGCCCTTTGCAAATTTAGCCTGAGACACTGACAATAAAGGTGACTTTAACCAGTAGGCTCAGACAGATTGTGTTTTAGGTCAGACCAGGGTAAAATGTACTTGACTTTTTGGTTGCTGCTAGAGACCTTCTCCTCTGAAAAACAGTCAAACTGGAGACTCAGATAGGGCCAGGATTAGGGTGAGGCAAGTAAGGCACTAACTCTGGAACACAGAATTTAATGGGTACCCAATACTCAGTAATCAAGATAAACCATATTCAATGCAATAGTTTTTAAAAATCAAAACTAATAAAAATATTCATGATGAACAAACTACTAAAACTTTAAATAAAGACAAGCTGTTGTTGTTTCACGACCCTGCATTGTTGTGCAATTAAAATAGTCATTTAGAAGGAGCCTGCAGTTGACTCCTGGGCCTGCATGGCCTTTGTAACCCCCGCTGGGCGGGTTTATGAGGATTCACAATGGCGAATGAACAGGCAATACAGGGCTTTGTGTGTAACCATGCTTTTTATTATAGAGCTTTTATTAACTTATTTTCACTTGGTTTGAAATGTAACACATTGATGCACGTTTTCTTTTGACTCCAATATTGTTTGGCAGGGCACTGTCCTTGGAAATATCCATTAGATGTCATGTTGAAAGAAAGCAAAGGACTGTCAGTTTGCTTGAACCTCATGTCCCAGGGTCCGGTCCAAGGACAAGATCCAGGCTAAGAGTGAGAGGGCACAAGGAATCCACCTGCTTGGCCAGTGTAATCCACTGAAGGGGCTAGAAAGTCAAGCAAAGTCTATTAGCTAAAGCAGCCGGTTTTCCTAAAAGCAAAGGGATGGAAATGAGAGTTTTCTTCTCTTATCGGAGCTTCTCTCTCGGAGCTCTCTCTCCAACATTACTGCACAACACACATAAATGACTATATCCACTCTGATTTACTAGAGGAATAGAAGGGGTGATTATCTACATTTTAGAAGTTGTAATTGTTTATACTTTAAATGCTTTATTAGGATGTAAATAATAATACCTATGTGTCTACCCGACTTATGACAAATTATGACCCACACATTTGAAGTCTCTTTGTTCACCAGTCACTCCTCCCTCGCTCTCCCACCACATCAAGAGATGACCATTGTCTTGGATTTATTTACTATTAGACTTCTGCTAATGATAAGTGGGCTTCCTCAGTATTATATAAGATAGGTTTGCACATTTTAAAATAGATATATGGCCTCATCTGTACATATTCTTCAGCAACTTTCTTTTTTTAAATTTGGTGTTATGAAAGGTATACTGTTGATACGTGTAGTTCTGGCTCATTTATTTTTAACTCCTGTATAATATTCCACTAACTTAATATTCCTCTAACTTAATTATCCATTCTCCTACTAATAGACTTAACATCTCCTCATCTTTCCTATTATGCAAAGGTTGCTGCAAAGATTTTCGAACATGTCTCCTTATCCAGGGTAACAACTCAGGGGACAAGTGCTGCATTGTGGATGCTCACATCATTGGCTTTCCTTGTTATTGCTAAACTGATCTCCAAAGTAGCTGGACCAATTTACAGTCGCACCAGCAGTGGATAAAAATTCCTCTTGTACCATGCTCTTACCTAAAGTTGGGATTCAGACTTTTTAAGATTTTTTCCCAGAGCTGGATATAAAATGTATCTCATTTCAATTTCACTTTGCACTTCTCTGATTACGAGTTTAAGCCATCTTTTATACGTTCGTCATTTATTTACATTTCCTTCTCTATGAATTTCATATATACATATACATATACCTATATAGATATCTCTACATCTACAAATAGGTATAGATTTAAATCTTTTATCAATTTTTCTTTTGATTGTTTTTATTTTTCTTGTTGTTTTAGGTTTTTTAATTCTAGATGTTTATTCTCTAACCTTTTGTTATTACATATAAATGTATTCTTCCAATCCATATTCTGTCTTTAGACTTGTAAAATGTCTTTTGATGAACAATTGTATTTTTAGCATAGTTTTTAAATAATCAAAATTTGTTATGATTTGTGTTTTATTGCATTTTCTTTTAAAAAAGTCTTCTCTGGCCTAAATCATAAATACAGTTTCTTATATTTCCTTCTAAAGTACTTAAAGTTTTGTTTTTCACACCCTGGTCTTCAATTGTGCTTGTTTACTCAGTTTTCTTTTATTTTTTAAATGATAACCAATGGTCCAAGTATCATTTGCTGCAATGGCAATTCAGTTCCTGATATTGAACTTCAAAATATGCTGTTTCAGGGCTCCCTTCTCTGTTCCACTGATCTTTTATCTCTCTGGTGCCAGTATTACACACTCTTAATTCCCATAGCTGGATACGTATTTAGGGAAAAGTTATTTCACGTCCGTGGTCTGCTTCCGGATTTTCTTGGCTATGCCCTTTCTTTTTTTTTTAAAGATTTGCCCTGACCTAACATCTGTTGCCAATCTCTTTTCTTTTTTACCTCTTCTCCCCAAAGCCCCCCGGGACATAGTAGTATATTCTAGCTGTAGGTCCTTCTAGTTCTGCCACGTGGGATGTTGCCTCAGCATGGCCTGATGAGTGGTATTAGGTCCACCCCCAGGATCCAAACTGGAAAAACCCTGGGCCACTGAAGCCGAGCACGTGAACTTAACCAGGCGACCATGGGGCTGGCTCCACAATTTCTCTTTTCATATAAATTCTATAATCAGTTTTCCAAATTACAGCAAAAATCCTGTTTGGATTTGTATTCACATTGCATTAAATTTTTATTAATTTGGAGACATGGAACATCTTTATGTTACTGAGTCTTCCTATCCATAAACAGGATATATCTCTCCACTTACTTAGGCCTTCTGCCTAATTTGTCAACAACAATTTATAATTTTACCTAAAAATCCTGTACTCTTGTCAGAATTTTTCTTAGATATTCGTAATGCTGTTTATTTTAAATATTACCTTTTTAAATTTTATTTTTGGAGGTTTCTGATGTATGAGATTTTTTGCAAAGATCTCATATGCAGAAACCTTGTCAAACTCATATATCTGTGTATATTACAAAATATGTCTATGATCCCTGCCTTTCCCTTGTCATTCTCTGTCCTCTATTCATACCAGAATGGTGGAAAGCATTGTCTTTGGACAAAGAATGGGGCAGTGGATGAGGAGGCAGGAATCCTCCTTCTAAAATGTGATTGCAGTGTGATATCTGGAAGAAATTATGTAATCTCTCCAAATTGTAAGTTTTTTAGTTATCTTTATGTACCTCAAAGATATTAAATAGTACCTATAATTTATTGCTTGAGCAGGAAATAAGCTAGTGAATATAAAATGCCTGGCGTGTAATAAGTACTTCGTAAACATTAGCTATTGTTGTTATTATCATAATGTTATTGGTTCTTATTTCCAGCAGATGTCTCAGTCAATTTGAGAGTGAACATGTTTGTGCAGTTTCCTGAATTTTAGGGAAATTAAGTGCCAGCTGAATCTATATCATGGTTTCTCAACCTTGGTGATATTGACAGCTTGGGTTAGATAATTCTTCATAGTGGGGAGGGTTGTGTCCTGTACATTATAGGATGCTTAGCATCCCTGGCCTCTACTCAATAGATTTCAGTGGCACTCCTGCCCCTGCCCCATCAATTGCAGTAGTGACAACCAAAAATATCTCCAGACATTGCCAAATGTCTCATGGTGGGGAGGAAAGCAATATGCCCCTTGGTTGACAAGCACTGATCTATGTAAATCTCCAGTCTCTCTGTGACTGTCTCTCTCTCTCAGCCCCCATCGACTTCCCAAGTTACTCATAATAAATTTCGCTATAATTCTGTCTGAACTTCTTCATCCAGTCTTGTCTCTGCACGTCTTTCCCCATCTTGAACGTCACTAGGTCAGTAGTGTCTATGAGCAGGAAGCCAGAAACCAAAAATCTGGCCCTTAAGGGCATGTCTGACTCTTATGTTTAAATCCAGGTTGGCCCTGCAGTCCCTGTGAGGGAGACTATCGTCCTTCCTCCCAGAGCTAGCAGGTGAGTGGTCTGCTTGCTTTTGTTACACCCCATGCAACCCCCTCCTATGTTTCAATCTGCAGCCTGCTGGGCTTTGTAAACCTAGCAGCATTTGGTAGAGAACCTGATCTTTCAAATTATGGAGCTGAGGATCTTTAAAAGAAAAAAAACAAAACTTGAACATAGCAAATCAGATTGTACTCTGAGAAGAATAATGAGGAGTCCAAGGAAAGGGTTTCAGAATCCTGAAAGGAGCAATTAAAAATAATGAGTATTGAGAAGAAAGCATTATTCTCAAAGTGGAAATATAAGGGCCAGTCAGAACACTTCAGCACGTGCTTGGGGTGTGTTCAGCCACTTTAAACAGCATAAAACACTAAAAGGCTTTACCTTGATGAAATGTATGTGCAGTAAAGAGGAACGGAGATTAATATGGCTCTTCTTTAGGTTGGGTTACTACTGTGTTTGCTTAGTGGCAAATCTGGTTGTTGAGTAATAACTGATGAGTGTTTACCTCTTAAATAGAATGTCTGGCCCCCCACCTCCTCTTCTCTACCTGGGCTGGTCCCTAGGTGGATCTGGTACTCACCTGCCCTGTTGCTGAGTCAACTTCCCCAGGCTCCCATCAACACCCCTGCTGCCCTTGGTAAGGTTAACAATAATTGGCTCAGATAAGACAGACAGCTTGCCTCTTCCCAAAGCCACTTTTGCTCTTTGCATCATTTTTTCCAGTTTTTCAACCTTTGTCTCCTGTTCACATTCCTGCATCTTTTGCCTTTATCCAGACCTTCTCCTTGCCAGATTCTGAGACAGTGATGACTTCCTCTTACTGGAAATTCCTTGGAGGTCAACACCCCTAGTCACTGTTAATTTGGTGATGTTCTGGAATAATCCATTCTAAATAAGTTATCTGCATTTCTTCTTGCTCTTCTCCCCCGACCCTTTCCTGACACACACTCCAATATGACTTTCCTTCCCACCTAATCCAAATATTGGGACATCAGCTTCCACAGACACACACTGCCAAACAAAAATTACACCAGAAAGGTTAAATGGTCAAGGAAGACTTTATTCGAGACCATAGCCTGGTTTTAAAAATCTTTGCTTCACTCCGAGTCGTGAAGGTGCTCTCCTACATTTTATTTGCAGCATTGTTATTAACAGCAGTGTTGACTTAAATAAATGCATATCCATGGTATATAATAATAAATAGTAATTAAAAAGCCCATAGAACAATATGTGATGAAATGAGGAGTGTTTATACTATATTGTTCGTTTGAGAAAAGCAGATTACGAAACATGTTGTGAAATCTCACACTTTTTTTTGAAAATGCATGCAGAATGAAGATTAAAAGGATACACACCATTTTTTAAAGTAATTATTTCTGAGTAGTGATATTATAGATTATTATTTTATCTTTGCTGATTTCTATTTTGCAATATTTATACAGCATATGATCCTGTTGTAATTTTAAATAAGGGAAAATCAGTTAAAAGTAAGGGACAGTAACACTAAATTTGAAAATAAATCTTCTATCTCATTTCTTAGATTGTTAATGATAAAAATGTGATGTAAATATTAGCTGGTTATAACCAATACACCATCCTGTAACTTTAGGTGTTCATAAACAGAGGAGGAGAGTGCAGGACTGTGGGAATGATTTGATATTTTACCTTCCTTAGCTGAAGTTTAAAAATGTTTATGGATTCTAATCAGCAATAATTATCTGCCACCTGCTGATGCCCGAGTTTTTACCAACTGGCTACAGTCCAATTTGCAATTGCATATTTAATTAGCATATCAATTTATTCTCTTTAGTGAGCCTGTAATATAGTAAATAATTCAGAAATTTTCTACCAACAAACCCAGTCGCACCAGCTCTTCACCTTGTAAGCTGGAAACAGGAGAGCAAATGGGTGTATTGCTTTCTTGAGTATTTCTTTCCTTCGGGAAACCGTGGGAAATGATGGAGTTGACTAGATGATTCTCTCCGTGATAATGTAAGTGTTATTTCTCATGCCATTCACAAATTACAGAAAGGTAAAAAGGTCTTCCTAATTCTGTTGATCAAGAATCATATCACTTCCAAAATATCACCCTCAATTTTAACTTTATTTGAATCTCTCAAGAGATTGTTTTATTTACTTTAGGTTGGACTTTTGGTTTTCAGTCTCTGAGTCTCTAGTTTCTTTTAGAAATCAATTCAAAAAGAAGACACACCATCAAACCTGAGTCTTCCCCAAACAGGGTGATTCAGAGAATGCTTACAGCAGTTAGCTGTGCCAACTTGCTCATATTCATGTATTCACTCAACAAATATTATCCGTGCCAGATGCTTTGCTCTGTCTGGGCGTGTGATGGTTAATTTTATGTGTCAATTTGACTGGCCTAAGGATTGCTCAGATAGTCAGCAAATTGTTATTTCTAGGTGCTTCTGTAGGGGTGTTTCTGGAAGAGATTTACATTTGACTCCACAGGCTGAGTAAAGAGTTCCGCCCTCACCAATGTGGGCAGCATCATCTGATCTGCTGGGGCCTGAATGGAACAAAAAGGCAAAGGAAGAGCAAATTCTTTCTTCTTGAGCGGGATGTCCTTTTTCTCCTGTCCTCAAACAGCAGAGCTCCGTGTTCTGGGGCCTTCAGATACTGGGACTCACACCGTTGGCCCCTGGCTCTCAGGCTTTTGGACTCAGATTGAATTATACCACTAGATGCCTGGGTCTGCAGCTTGCAGATGATAGACTGTGGGACTCCTTGGCTTCCATAACCATGTGACTCAATTCCTATAATAAATATCCTCTTTACACATATCTACATATCTGTATGTCTTTATGTCTATACATCTATATCTAGCTATTATCTATCTATCTATCTATCTATCTATCTATCTATCTATCTATCCTGTTGAGTCTGTTTCTCTGGAGAAGTCTGAGTAACACAGGGGGTTGGAGTAGTGCATTAGATAAATGGAATCTCTGTTCTCAGGAAACATGCATTCTACATAGGGAGGCAGACAGCAAATAAGCAAACAAAATAAATAAAATAATTTCAGATAAAGATAAGGGCTATGAAAAAGTAAAGCAGAGGCATGTGAGAAGGAATGCAATATAGCAGAGCAGTGGTTCTCAAAGTACCTGAAAGATTTGGCATCTTCCAACTTTCCTGGGAATGGAGGAGGGAGAAATCTCAGCCCCCACTCACACCACTCATATTTTGTGTCTTTGTGCAGGGTACAATCAACATAACTATATGTGGTGGCCTGAGTTGGATGTAAGGAATGAGTAACTTTCATCTTTACTTCTTGCATCAGGCAGGGTCCTGCAGGCATGGCCAGTTTCACAGGTGTGTGACCTGCGCTATTGCACAGGACCTGCACTGAGAAGGGACCATGCCTAGTTTAATGTGGTGCTATTGCCATCTTGATATTCTTAATTTTATCGTTGAACTTACGTTTTCCAAATGAAGTCTGATAGGACAATGGCGCATGGCTTGAGCAGAGAGATAATACAATATGAGTGTCCAGTGTTCCTTGTCATCCTATTTGTATATAACATCTGTAATGCCCCATTCTAGTGGACACACAGTGTGTGGAAGTTTAAGACTCAAAGCCAGTACAAGGTAAATGCATTACATCTATGACTGATTAAGAGGGAGTACCCACAACCCTGAGAAGCCACGTTTTCCATTTAAACGAGAACTAGTTTTGAACTTGGAAAGGAGACAGTGGTATCCTAAGAAACATGAATGGCCAAGGAGCTCTATCACATCCTTTCTTACTCATGGTCCTTTCCTGGACTAGACAACCACTTATGCTGAAAATGATGACAGCGAAGGAAAGGGACAGATGCGGGAAAGCCAGAGATCCTTTTCCTTTCAGTCCTTCCTTCCTCATCAGTGAGCGGAAGGCACAGGGTGTTGGCAGAGTGTGCATGAGATAAAGAGAGTGGAGTGATTTTTATGCAGTGTTTTCACTGTCCTGGTTAGAACAGAACACAAATGCATGTAGGAACTACAAAATACCAATTGCATAATTTTGGTAATTCTGTACCTGAGTTAAATGCTTGTATATTTGCGTCTAAAATTGTCATTGCATAACATAAAAAGAAATGTTAAAATTCATAATAACAATTAAATTTTTTATTATTTGATTTTTACTTAGAACAACATTAAATAACAAATAAATAATAATAACACTATGACAAGTCAAGAGAGAGACCACAAAAGGAAGGAAAAAGCTTGATATTTTACTACCTTTAGCAGCACATATTTTCTGGCTTTCTGAATAAGGGACCCCACATTTTCATTTTGTACTAGGCTCTGCAAATTATGTAGCTCATTCTGCTGGTGGGAAAATCAGAGAGTTCAAGAGACTTTACTGAAGAAACCGTTTACAATGGGGAGTGAGAAATTGTGAAAGACACGTCCTGACCTCTTTCCCCTCCCTCCCTCCGGTTTCCTTCTAGGGCCTTCCTTTGGCAAACCCAACTGGAAGATAGCCTTCTAGGGAGCCTGGAGGATGTAGCCCATGGAGTCAAGTTCTCAGGGCAATTAGACAGGTCAGAGAAGGGCAGAGGAAATATCTGGGGTGGGCCAACATGAGAATAACTGTGATATAATAAGAAATAATTATTTGGTCTCTGCCTCTAGTTCCTGGCAGAGAGCTCCTAAAACCCTTGGAATTCCCTTAGTGATAAGAATGTCTTTTATGTGCTCCTGGCAGGGGCCCCAAGACAGCTTCTGGTTGGGGGCTGGTCACCAAAGAGACCAACCATGATCATAGGGTTGTAACTTTCAGCTCCACCTGCCCCTGACCTCCCTGGAGAAGGGTTAGAGATTGAGTTAATTGCCAGTGGCCAATGATTTAATCAATCGTGAAATGAAAACTCGATAAAAACCCCTAAACAATGGGGTTCAGGAGCTTCCAGTTGGTGAACATATCAAGGAACTGGGACGGCGGCACATCTGGAGAGGGCATGGGAGCTTCCTGCCCATTCCCCCGTCCCTTGCCCTAGGCATTTCCTCCATTTGGCTGTTCCTGAAATAGAGTCTTTATAATAAACTGGTAAACATAAGTAAAGTGTTTAACTGAGTTCCTTGAGTTGCTCTAGGGAAGTATTGAAGCTGATGGGGAGGTCGTGGAAACTCAAATTCATACTTGGCCGGGCAGAAATATGGGTATCCTGGGCACCCCATTGGCAGCTGGTGTCTGAAGTCGGGACGCTCTTGTGAGACTGATCCCCAACCTATGGAACCTTTACTAACTCTGGATAGTTCACGTCAGAATTGAATTGAATTGTTGGATACCTAGTTGGTATCAGAGAAGTGGTTGGTGTTGGGAACAAAACTACACATTTGGTGTTAGAGGTGGTGTCAGCAAATACCACAGGAACAAGCACACTGCCCTACTAATGGCCATAACTGGTACTGAGCTCTCTACTAAACATTTCTTGTTCACTTCTCTTCTAATCCTCATGGTAGGATTAAATGGGCAAGCTATTAGTAAGGCCATCAGGAAACCACGACAGGGGAGGTTTAAGTCGTATTTTCACCAAGGAACAACTAATAAGTGTCAGATGTAGGATTCACACCTGTCTTGGTTTCCTTGCTGCTGTAACAAATTATTACAAATTTAGTGGCTTAAAGCAACACAAATTTATTGTCTTACAGTTCTGGAGATCAGGACAAAAAGGGCTAAATCAAGATGACAGCAGGAATGCCTACCTTCTAGAGGCAGAAGAGAGAATCTGTTTACTTGCCTTTTTCAGCTTCTGGAGATCTTCCGCATTCCTTGACTCATGGTCCCTTTCTCCAACTTCAAAGTCAGCAGGGTAGCAATTCCATTCTCTCTCCCTCTTGACTTTGACACTCCTGTCTCCCTCTTATAAGAACCCTTGGAGTTTCGTTGGACCCACTTAATTGACACAGGTTATTCTCATCTCAAGATCCTTAATTTAGCCATATCTGTGAAGTCCCTTTCATCTTGTAAGGTAACAATGGATTCATACATTTCAGAGATAAGGATGTGGACACTTTGCGGGAGCCGCTATTATGCCTACCAAAACACCCAACTCTTTCCTCGTCCAATGCCACAAGCCAGAAATTGAAAATTATTGACATCTTGAATTTTAGAGCTCAGAGTACTTTTTAAGCCCACGCAGTTTTTAGAATTTAAATTGGTTGCCAAGATTCACCTCAGTAGTTTTCAATGAAAATGTCTATTTCTAACTTCTCTTAAAGACATGAAATAATGATTTCTGCAAAATAAGAATAGGTCCTAGTGGCTGCCCCATTTATACTGGTTGTGGGCTGTCCAAGTCCTACAGTCTCCACCGTTTTCTGTTGTGTTCTCAATATAGAGGCCACACGTCAGTTATCATTCATCATCTTCCTCCTGGACAGAGGCGCCTTCGAGCTGGCAATCCCAGTCTTCTTTCCTCTTCACTCCGTCCTTTCTGCCCAAAGATGAATTCTCAATTTTTAAATCCAGGTATTGCCAAAATATGTAAGCCCTTCTTTGTCTAATTTCGGCTTGGATAGGCAAATATGAAGACAGAAAAAAACTCTGCATAAAGTGACTGTCAGGGCATGGCTGTGATTTAGTTTGAAAAGCTTTTGAAAATCAACCTTCCCAGTGTCCAGTGGAAGGAAATGGAGCTTGTTAAAATAAACCTTCTCAAGTTATTGAAGTTTCTGACAAAAAGACACCTTGTTCTGAAAACTCTAAGATTCCTCCTTATAGTTTCAGAAGAGGAATTCTCTAGTCTCCTGTTCAAGTTCCAGATATTCTGTTTGCAGTAAGTATATGGGGAAAAACAGGTGGGTTTGTACTTTTTGTTGCTACATTTGGCCATTGCCATTCTAGATTTAATAACCTTTAACTCATATACTTTCTTGGACATGCAGCTAATTTACAGGCAAGTAGCCCTCATGTTGATTCCACCTCTTCATCAGAAATGCTGCTGCCATGCTAAATTATGTGATCCATGACATACTGGAGGCATGACAATTCAGGTTAACATACTGCTGCAGTTCCACAATGTGGACCTTACGCTGATTATTAATGAAAAGTTGTGCTCTGTGTCAAATTAATGTGCCGTGGAGTTATATTTTGGCTCGAAAGCAAAGCCAGATAACTAATCTCTACCTCCCGTTTATTAGTAGAATGCTGAGCTCATTATTGCCCTTGTAAACTGGCAATATGCTCTGAAACGCCGGCCTATTGAGCGCTGATCAGGAATAAGGGGCATCCTCCTTCATTGCTAGGTTTTTTTTTTCCTTTTCCACCCAGGTTTAACCCTGAAATCAAAAAGAGCCAAATCATATTGTTGACCACCCCAAATAATGTACCATGATCATAAGTACCATTTATGGAGCATGTTCTTTGTATTTGGAATGAGTTTATTCTCTTCGTATTCATTCCTTATATAGTCTTCCTAATAGTCCATGGTACACGGAGCATGCGGCCCCATAGTCTCAGCTTCTGGCGCACAATAGATTCTCAATGAATGCTCATAAAATGTTCAGCCTGATGTTAGCCACTGTGGGGGCTAATTTTCTCTTGTGTCCTGCAGGCCCTCTTTCCTCTTTATTCTGGAAACTCAACCAGCATTCCCTTCCCCCTCCTAGCCAAGGTGGTGGGCGCATAACCCAGATTAGTCTAATAATAATAACTCATTCTTACCGTCATAGTGAAGGAACTGGGAGTGGGCATACAACCCATCCCAACCAATCAAAGCCTTTCCTAGAAGTGTCTGAAATGGTTTGAGGGTGAGAAAAAGCCCTTTTCCCCTTTTCTGATTGGGCAGTTAATAACGTCTAGGGTTGGGGACTAGGATGGGACAGGCAAGGTGTTTAGCGCACAGAATTTAAGGCAGCACTCACTCTCAGAGTCATACAAACACAGAAGAGATACCTGAAAGTAAGTGCCTCCTTAAATCATGTACCCTGAGCATCTGCTTCATCCCAGCCCTGAGACGATGAACCTAGAAGTGCCAGCAGCCATTCCATTAGCCACATGAAAAATTCCATTTCATTTAAAAAGAATGAAATCAGTAAGCAAAGTAGTCCTGCTCCTAACATTTGCAGGGCCCAAGGCAAAAGTACAAATGAAGTACACGTGCCATCCGTCTAAACATTTAAACTTTGTTAATAAGACTATGCCAAGAGCCCAGCTGGCATCTGTGCCCAGGGACCATCAACCATTTCCAGGGTCTCCTCTTCAAGACCTAGAGGTCAAAGGGGCTGAACTCCTCACCTCTGACCTCCCAGCCCTGCTACCTGCAAGCTTGAGGGGTAACAGACTCCTGGGAGAGGAGTCACCCACCCAGGCTACTCATCCTGGCCCAGCTACTGACAGACCAGGATAAGGTCTCAGCACAGGAGGATTTCCTTCCTTCTCAGCTCACTTTCCCAACTTAGAATTTCCAGACTATTCTAGAATAGCAGTCTCAGAAAACAGGGGAGAGAGCGGCACAGGTGTCTGCAGAATCCAGTCTTCCAAAAAACCCACTTTGTGTTTTAGGATTTATGTCAAAGCATCTCATCTTTCTTGGCATCCCAGGACCGGGACTCCAATTTTCCTCTCCCCCAATTCCTGTTGACAAAATTACCAAACTTTCAAAAAACAATGTTTTCATAAGGTTGAAATAAAAAAAGCAACAACTGTGTTTTAGCATGAAGCAGGGCTCCTGGGGTGTAGGTTCCTAAGCTACAGTCTGTGCAGACACGGACCCTAAGGTCCAGAGGCCCTAAGATGTATGGCCTCTAAAATGGTCTCTCTAACATGCAAGGTGTCCTAGGGTGGAACATCCTTAAGATGCAAGGCTACTAAGTAGAGGATCCCCTAACGTGGAAGGTGCCCTGATTTGGAGGGTCCTCCATATAGAAGCTCCCTTCTCTGAGAAAGTTTTGTAGGGAAACCTCAGGGAAATGCCGTTTTGGGGGCCTGAGATTCTGTGACCAAAGCATGTTGTGGTTTCTCCTCCTTATGGGAAATCAATCAGATTCTCATTTGATATAAAGAGCTTTGTCATCTGTCTCAGAAATATGCAAAAACAAGACAATAGTATCTACAAATTCTCTCATTGCTCCTCATTGCTAAGATACCATGATTGCTTACTTTTGTATTAATCTATTAAAGATTACATAGAAAAGAAGAATTTCTGTCAGTGTCCTCAATGAGATAAGAGAGTGGTGATTAGATTTTACCATTGACCCATGATTTCTTCCCAGACGAAAAACTAAAAGGGCTCAAAAGTTCCATTTCTCATTGTGATGGTTAATTTTATGTGTCAACGTGACTGAGCTAAGATGTCAAGGTAGCTAGTAAAATATCATTTCTGGGTGTGGCTGTGATCATGTCTCTGGAGGGGATTAGCATTTGAATTGGAAGTCTGAGTAGAGAAGATCTCCTCACCAGTGCAGGTGGGCATCATCCAAACTGTTGAGGTCCTCAATAGAGTAAAGAGGTGGAGGAAGGGAGAATTGGCTCTCTGCTTGAGCTGGGACATCCATCTTCTCCTGCCCTCGGACATCAGTGCTCCTGGTTCTCAGGGCTTCAGCTTTGACTAGGATTATATACCACCAGTTTTCCTAGTCCTCCAGCTTGCAAACAGCAGCTCGTGGGACTTCTCAGCCTCCATAGCTGCATGAGCCGATCCCTCATAATAAATCTCTTTCTATATATCTATATCTATATATCCTATTAGTTCTATTTCGCTGAATAGCCCTGACTAATATACCCGTCAAAATGGTGATTTGATTAGTGCTGACAGAAGCTTGACTGCACTTGGCTGGTCCATTTTTCATCATCCACTCCTAACAACTGAACAAACAGTTAGCCCTATAGACAGTAAGAGGATTCCACCTTCAGGGTGAAAACAGATAAAACTTGAATGATGAATAGGAGCTGGCTAGGTGAAAATCAGGTTTGCTGGAGGAGGAGGAATCCTTGCCGACAAAGAAGAAGAGGGCTTAGGGCAAGGAAGGATTTAGCAAATTCAAGGAACTAGAAAGCGTGCCAAGAGGGAGGAGGAAGAGGATGAGGAGACAGAACGGGAAGGAGAGAGATGGGGTGAGGTTGGAGAAGTTGACAGGAGCTCCATCATGTGGGACCTTCTTCTCTTCTCACATGGGGAAGAACTTGCCTATTATATTAAGTTCATCAGGAAATCATTGATAGGGTTTAAAGAAATGACTAATAAGATCTGAATTAAGCTTTTCAAATCTAATTCTGTGGACTGGGGGAGAGGCAAAGTAGATCAAGCTGAGATCTAGCTTGGACGAGGCTGGTGATAATGGGTATGTTAGGAATGGAATGTTATGCATGTTACATATTATAACATAAATGTATATTTGCGTGGAATGGATTTCTGTCTCCTGTGTCTGGATTTTGGTGTATTTCTTACAGGCATTTTCTCTCCCCACTTCTTTTTCTCTCTGATATAAGTTCAGCCCAACTTTATCCACGACATAGAGAAGGCCAGCTATGGCAGGAGGGCTTTTTCATCTCCATGTGAAATTAGAAACAGAAAAGTTCCCTGGGTCACAAAAACGGCCACATAGACTGTTGGAGTTTTAAAAACACCCGTTTAGACCAACTTCTGCATGAAATGAACTCAAAGAACAAAGAAAACAAAGCTTTTGTAAATGTGAAACCCTCTCAACCTCTCTACCATTCACACACAGTTTTAAAATGTCATACTTGAAACCGTTCAAGAACAAAGGCTGTTTCTACACAGGCAAAAGAAGTGCACAAATAGGATAGTTACTTGTCCAAACAATTACCCGTATAATTCAGACCAAAATATATTTAATTATCCAGATTAGAGACTGAGTGTCATGACTTTTATTTGCACGTATAAATAGTCAATCAGAGGGTCTTTGACATCTGTTTTCAATTTTTTTCTCCTCCTGGATAAAGTGCTGGGAGAAGTCTTAAGCAGCTCAAAATTATCTTATTCCAATATTTATCAATCAAACACTTTGCCATGGATAAAGTGTTAACTGAAGCTCTAGCAGAATATATTATGGAATTTGGAAATCTTATCCTAAAGCAAACTTCATCTCAAAAGATGAGGTTGTGTGTGATTTGATAATATACTCCTTCCCTCACTGTAGAAGAATCCAAAGGCAAATGCAAACAGAGATAAACATGAAGAGTCATTTAAGGCAGAGACATACCAAATGACCAACTTCTGTGTTCTGTGTTGGGAGGATTGAGCTTTGTAACGCTCAAGAAAAAGACTGTTTTCACCATAGTAGTGTTGCCTGAATCCATTAACTGTCTTCTATTTCTTTAGTTATTATTTTATTGAGGTCACCTTGGTTTATAACATTGTGTAAATTTCAGGTGTACATCATTATATTTCAGCTTCTGTACAGGCTGCATAGTGTTCACCATATGATCCAGCTATTCCACTTCTGGGTTTTTATCCAAAGAATATTAAATATCTTCTAATCAAGAAAACTTTGCACCCTATCTTTATTCTAGTATGCATCTGTGCGAGGTTTCTCAATCTCCGCACTACCGACCTTTTGGAATGGATAATTCTTAGGCTCACAGGGAGGCTGTCTTATGAACTGTAAGAGGCTTAACAGCATCCCTGGTCCCTACCCACTAGATACTACTAGCATCCCACCCCCATGTCATAACCGCCAAATATGTCTCCAGGCAATTGCCAAATGTCCCCTGGAGGAAAAATTGCTCCTGGTGGAGAAACATGGTTGTAGAAGCCATTGGAAAATGTTTGGGCAGCCAAGCTTCAACTCCTTTTTGAGGAATTCCCTCTGGTTATCAAGATGAATTCACGTGCCTGTTCTCCCACTACAAAAGCTAGAGGGATCCTTATAGTTTCCTTTACCTGGGTCCTCAGTCTCATCACTTCAGCAGGACCCAGGGAAGGTCAGATGATCTAAGCTTAGCCAATTAGGTTTTTCACTAGACTCTGAATCTTGATTGGAGAAATGCAATAAATGATGATATGGTTGAGTTTAGTCATTCCAGTGGCAATTCTCCAGGCAAGACAACTGAGTGATTCCTGTAATGATACCTGGTTCCCATCTGTTCCAAATCTGATCTAATGGCCTTCTTTTGCAATGTAGAACCCTCATATTATTCTTTACATAAATTAGCCAGTCACAATCTCTTACTTGCAGCCAAAGATCTTCCTTAAAATAGATCCTTCACATTAATTTCATTAAATCATTTTAAAACAATTAAGCAATGAAAAATCAAGTAAAACAATAGAAAATGAAACCATTAAAAATTTTATTCACAATTTAACCAAATAAATGGTTCTTTTGCTCAAACAATTAAAAATTAGCAACATTTATTGAGCATCAATTGTGTGCCAGCCTTCTACTGAGTGCTTATGATACAAATTTTATCTCTTGTTCTCATAAATAAACTTCCTCTTTGAGTTAGTTGTTTCAAACGAACAAAAAAAATATTATAACATTACACTAATGACAGTAACTGTTTACTTGAGGGATACCCAAATTTTCTTTTCTTTTTCTTTTTTTTCGCTTGAGGAAGATTCACCCTGAGCCAACCTCTGTGCCACTCTTCGTCTATTTTGTATGTGTGTCACCACCACAGCATGGCCACTGATGAGTGGTGTAGGTCCCCAGAAGGAACTGAAGCAGGGCTGCTGAAAGGGAGCACACTGAACTTAACCTCTAGACCACAGGGCTGGCCCAGAGATACTCAAGTTTTTAGTAGCAAAACCCAAATTTCAAACAAGATCATTTGCTCAATCTCAAAACATAAAAATGAGCAAAATAGCACCTGTGTAGCATATCTTCTTGACTTCTCCTATATAATATTTATATGCTTTTAATTTAAAAAATGAGAACATTCAGCCCTTTTGATGACCACAAAATTATCAAACTTTAAATTAAAAGATTTTAAATGATATTTAGAAATAAATTTGCTTCAGCCTCCAAATTGTATTATCTTGAAATTTTCCATCTCTTCACCCAATAAATTAATTTTTTCCTGTAGATCATTTACCCTATGAGCAAATTGTCAATTTATTGCCTCTTGGCCCCAAATCCACCCTTCACTACCTGTTCTACAATCATGGAAATGGACCCTGTACACATTTCTCCTTTGCCAGTTGACACAATGTTAAGCTTTGTTAGTAGAGGCACCTGGAGAAACACTGAAGGAGAAAGCAGTTTCTCTTCCTCATTCTGATATGCTCTCTCAGCAGGCTTCTGCAAAATGCATAGCTTCTATGGTGACCAGCTCTGTAGTACAGACAGCTTCAGCGGTGTTTGGCTCCTGTAGCTCTGATTTTTGCAGCATTCGACATCAGGCAACCAGCAGCATGTGACACCTGCCTGAGGACAGCTTTCCTCTGGCACTCTCTCAGATGGCTTCACAGAAAATGCTGAGGCATGACACCATCCCATAGACAGCTTACCCAGACTTCCCAGAGAGAGTCCAAGAGAGACCTACTGATGCAACTCCCTAACGGACTTCTCTGCTATCCAGTGAACCATGACCCAATCCTCCCCAACAAGGTCTGAAGACCTCTTCTTTGGACACTATATCTCAGCCCAAGAGGTCGTAGATGCTTTCTATACCTGCTATTTCTATATTCTTTAGAACTGGAATTCTCTTTACCCCTGACTAGCCAATCCTCTCTTACTATAATTCTGTGATAGAATTTAATAAGTTCTTTACATTAAAATTTTCATTTTCAAATTACTGGATAGTTTCTGTCTGCTGATTGGATCCTGATGCATCTCTTTTTTTTTAATCACTAACATCCTTGTCTGCTAATTCCAACATGGGGATCCGTGTGAGTATTTTCCTGTTGATTTTTTAAAAAATTGACTATAAACCGCAGTTTTCTGTTTCTTCAAATGCCTAGTAATTTTTTTTTTTTTACTATACAGTAAATAGTATGGGCAATACTTTCTAGAGATGCTAGATTCTCTTACCTTCTGAAGAACAATGACTTTTGTTCTGTCAAGTACTTGAATTACAGGCAGATTTCCTTGATGTTGTGGAGGCTTGGTTAGAAGCTGTTACTAACTCTTTTATTTGTTTATTTACTATTATTGAATATATGTGAGATATAACATTGTGTAAGTTTAAGTTGCACCACGAGTTAATTTGATACATCTGTATATTGCAATATGATTGCCATTGTAGCAATAGTTAGCACCTCTAGGACATTACATAATTATCCTTTCATTTTAGTGGTTGAGATAATTGTTTTAGTCTCTTAGCAAGTTTGGTGATTGTAGTACAATATTGCTGTCTATATTAGGACTATTTTATTTTCACTCTTAGTTGTAGGGCACATCCCTTAATCCTGAGACATGGTCCTTACTCTTAAGGCATGGCCATTTTGAATAAATTGCCAACATGTTTATTAAGCACCTCTAATTTGGCAAGATTTGAATTCAAAACTCTATCTCTCCAGTACTGGGCAGAAGCTAAAGTCTGCTAAGTTAACTTTACAGATATTTCTCCACAGTTTCTTGGAGTTTCACTCCGCAGATGGACATTCTAGGAGTCAACAAATGATTTAAGGATGGTTTTATGTAGAATTGGGGGTTCCTCCCTGTGCCTCACTCCTTTCTGTTATCCTCCTCCCCACCAACTTCTAGCCACACTGTCATCTCCAAACCCGCATCTCTGCCTCCTCATTTTCCAATTGTTTCATCCCGCATTCATAGAATGGACTAGAGCACTCTGTCAGGGTACAAGCCATGCAGGTGTGGATTTCAAACAATAGAATCCCTTCTTTCCAGGTTTGATCTCCTTCTGTTTTTATCTACTTTTCTTTTTCTCTACATTATATCAACCGTCTATTGCTGTGTACGAACACACCCCAGAACTTTGTGGCTTCTTACACAAACTGTTCATGTAACTCTCGATTCTGTGTGTTGGCTGGGCAGTTTTTATCTGAGCCACTTGGCTTGTTTCTGCTGGGCTCACTCTTGTACCTGTGATCAGCTGGAGGGCTAACTGGTGTCTCAGTGGTCTAGGATGGCCTCATGCACATATCTGGGTGCTAGCAGGCTGCCAAAAAGAGAAAACAGGTCATCTGTCTCTCATCCAACAGGCTAACTTGAGTTTCTTCAGATGGTGGTCTCTGGTGTTCAAAATAGCAAAAAGGTAAATCTCAAAGAACAAGTGTTTTCCAAGCCTCTTTTTGTGCATATTGTTAGTGTTTTATGGACAGAAGCAAGACACATGGCCAATCCAGGTTCAAGGGCTTGAGAAATAGACTCTACCTCTTGATGGGAGGAGATACAACATCACATTGCGAGAGTATGGATGCAAGAGGGACAGAATCGGTAACCTCTTACAGATTCTATCACAAGTTTCTTCAAACGACTTATAAAAATCCATCCAGTTTGCAGCTGTCTTGGAATATTTGTTGGTCTGATACGTGCTGCTCCTCTATTGCGAGACCTCTTCTTGCTGGGTTTTTAAGTGAACATGGAGGGCACGTACTGTTTACTTTCTTCTACTACCTTACGTTGTTTGTCCTGTATAAGCTTGTATATTAAATTAAAGGAGAGTGTACAACTACAACAATCCTGCTTATGCCTACTATATGGAAGATGCCTTCTATACAGAGATTTTTCTGGACAACTGAACCTGATTCAAAATTCCCACAATTCAAGGCAAGCTTTGATATTGTGTGATTCTTAATAAAAGATAGTTTAGAGAGATTAGAATTATTTCCAATTTTGCATAAAGTCAGAGATTTTTATAATTGAATCATTCACCTTCTGCTAAAATGCAACCACGATATATATCCACAGATAAAGCAAAAGTAGCTTTATTCCCGGAGCTGCATAAAATAAATTAATCTGACAGTATGAGTTAGCACATTTTGGGGTTGCAGTGCGTTACCACTTGGTATATAACACTTGATGGGGCAGAATAATTTATTATAGTTTAAAAATAATTTAATCATATTTTAATAAAATTCAAAGAAAACATTTGCACAGTCCTTGAAATATCTCTGCTAAAAGGAACATAGTTTTAAATCCTCTGTTTCAAATGTGGTCTCTGCCATAGGACCACAGATGTCTTGAGAACCGGAATCACTGCCTTACTGTGTCCTAAACTCCTAGAGAGTAATGATCCTTAATATTTTCCTTAACTGAGGTTTAATTAAATAATAAGGCATTAACAACTTGACTAGTGGTGAGATAAGTTTTGGGCCTAAATGATGATTTGTTTTACAGTTAGCTCTGTAAGTTAGGCATCACGAATAACTTCACTTATTAATTTATTCAGTGAACTTTAATGAGCCCATATTACTTACCCAGAAACCAATAGGAATGCTGAATAGTTTTTGTAAGCATTCAGCTCACGGTATAGAAATGGTAATAAATACGGTCTTTAAAATCACTGTTAAAACATCCATTGTTGTTGAGATGTTGTTTTAGAAAAACCCACATCACTCCTGTGATTCTGCTTTACTCTCTTACACTACTATCACACTCAATCCTTCTGATGCTAGACGTATAGGGGCTTTCCCCACACCAAGCAATTCTGTGAGGCCAGCTGGGTATCTTACAATTTAACTCAATCCTCACGTTATTTATCTGGAGACAGCATCAGATCCCGCAGGTTAAGGGCTCAGTCCCACAAGGCTGTCCTCCTCTTCAGATGCCAATCACAAGTAGCAGGTCCCCAGGTTACTCACAACTTCTGTCCAACTTGGCTACAAATTGCAGGTTTCTATGACCCCCTCCTCGAGTTTGTCTAATTTGCTAAAGCAGCTCACAAAACTCAGAGAAACACTTACAATTACCAGTTTATTAAGGATGTGGTAAAGGATGCAGATGAATAGCCAGGTGAAGAGGCACATGGGTGAGATCTGGGAAGGTCTCGAGTCCAGGAGCTTCCATCCCTCTGGAGTTGGGGTGTGTCACCCTCCTGGTACATGGATATGTTCACCAACCTGGAAGCTCTCTGAACTCCACACTGTTGGGATTTTATATAGCTTCTTCATGTAAGCATGATCAGTTATTAACTCCATTTCGGGCCCCATCCCCTCTCTGGAGAAAGAGGGGTGAAGCTGAAAGTTCCAAGCTTCCAACCATGTTTGGTCTTTCTAGTGACTAGTCCCCATCCAGGAGCCATCCAGGAGGCCACCCAGAGTCACCTCATTAGACCAAAAGATGCTCCTAGTTCTCTTATTACTTAGGAAATTACAAGAGTTTTCGGAGCTCTGTGCCAGGAACCAGGGGCAGAGACCACTATATATGTTTTCTGTTATCTCACAGATGTAAAATGGTGTAACCACTCTACAAAAGAGTTTGGCCATTCCTTAAACAAATATCAACCCAAGAGAAATGGAAACTTCTGTCCACACAAAGACTGTAGGAGAACTTGTATAAGAATGCCAGTTATCGGCGTTATTTGTAATAGCCAAAAAGTAGAAACAACCCAAAGTCCATCACCTGGTGAATGGATAAACAAAAGGTAAGATGTCCATACAATGAAATAATGTTTAGCATTTAAAAAGAGAAAGATACTGTTACGTACCACAGCCTCAAGAAGATTATGCCAAGTGAAAGAAGACAAACACAAAAGCCCACATGTTGTGTGATCCCAGTTAATAGAAAGTAGATTAGCAGTTGCCTGGGGCTGGAGAGGGGAATAGGGAGTGACTACAAATGAGCACCCAAGGTTTCTTTTAAGTTTGTTTTAGGGATGATGGAAATAATCTAAAATTAGATTGTGATGATGGTTGCATAATCCTGTGAATTTATTAACAACCACTGAATTGCGCGCTAAAAATGAGTAAATTTTATGGCTTGTATGTTATACCTCAATAATGCTGGTTTAAAAAAATCGTCATTAAAAGGGAGTACTGTATTCCGGAGTCAGGGAAGGCATACTGGAATAGGTGGCCTGGGGTACATCTAAAGGATAACAAAAATTGGCTGTTTGAAGCTTCCTTGGAGATAGATAGCCTGATAAAAGGCTACCACAGAGATGAGAAACACCACGCGGTATGTTAACTGCGTTTGGTATCCCTGTGTAGGATCTACACTAATTTGTGATGCAATGAGACAGACAGTGGTAAGAGAGAAGGACAGAGAAGCGGGAAGTAGCTAGAACATGGAGGGTCTTGTGTGTGATATTTTAAAAGTGGATTTTTATTCTGTACACGATTAGGATATTTTGAAAGTTTAAAGTCAGAATGTCACCTAATCAGCTTTATTTTTCAGATTAATCACAAGGGAGTTGGTATTGAGAGGGGCATTGCTGGAGGCAAGGGGACCAATTAAGGAGTTAGTGAAATATTTAAGATGAGAGATGATGATGATTGCAAGTAGGGATGTTGTAATAAGAACGGGGACAAACGTTTTTTCTGTAAAATTGGCAGATTGATTGAATGTGGGAAGTAACAGTGAGGGGAGAAGCATGGATAAATTCCAAGATTTCGGCCTCAGTGAGTAGATATATGGTGATTCCAACAGCTGAGACAGACTCCAGGAGGGCCTATTCTGAGGAAAAAGGTAATAGGTCCAGGTACCTATGGACCTTCGGATATCATAAGAGACTCCAGATACAAGCCTGTCTCTGAGCGTCTTTAACATGGTAGTTGGAACTGTGGGAGTAGATTACTTAGCTGGAGCATATGTGCAGATTGAAAAGAACTGTAGGTCAAGAATGGAATCCCAGGTGATCATGAGGGACCAGACCAGAAAATTATTTTGCCTGGTTCTTTTCAAACTGTATTTCCCAAAGGGCTGAGTGAACAAGACTCTCATCTTCCTAAACCACTTTTACCAGAACTTTTTAGCTTTTTCTCTCTTATGTGTGAGGCAGACTTGGCAAGGTCTTAAAGATGGCCTGTAAGAATGGTGGAGGAATATTCTAAACCATCTTTTGGACTCCTGGTTTGTTTGAGTTCACCTGCTAGTTGGATTAGGTAACATCGAAAGATAGACACACTATCTATTAGAATGTTTTAAATACATTTAATTGGCAAAATAATTTGCCCATGAGTGGAAAGTGGCGTACTTCTGTCTTTTGTATTTCAGAAAAATTATTCACATTATTCACTGATTCAACTTTAATAAAGCACCGAAATATTCTTTTAAAAAAAATTTAAAGTTGCCTAGTGATGAGGAGGAATTCTAAAGAAAGTGAATCAGAAAAACCACCAGTTTTCGTTTTCTCTTGTGGTTTGTATTTATTGCTAATTCACTGGTCAATTTTTTCTTAAAGTTGACTTGTAGGTTCCTAGAATTGTAAGAGAATTTAGAGGTCATCCAATTCAGCTTCCTCAATTTAATCAACAGACCGTTGAAACCAGTCCGCTCCCTGATGGAAGAGTTCCTATGTAGCTTTGGATTTATGACTTTTACAGAATGCCGGAGGTGGAAGGAAACTCGGAAATAAACTTCATTCACTCCAAGTCCCACACTGATAGACCCTGGATCAAATCTACCCTTAGCTATGTTTCGTTTGGCTGCTTGCCCAACACTTCATTACAACTTGCATTAGTTGTAAATTTCTTCAGAAGGGAGATTCATTAGAAAACCCTGAATTCTTCAGCTATTCTTATAAAAAAACAGAAGAGTATGCAGTACTGGGGACACTTTTTCACATATTAGCAATCAGCTAGGACTAAGCAGTGCTTACCCTCTTTAGGTGAGGCATATGATTTCTAGTTCCCAAAGTCAGGCTCTATCCTGCCTACTTCCGTGGACACTTGAGTTTGAGACACCAAAAACAGATCAACACAATGGCTTGTGTAATAGATACTAATCAAGTGTCTCTAGGTGCTAGAATATATGACCGTGAGAGCAAATTTCTTCTCTGCTCTATCTCCAGCACCCAGAACAGTGCCTGGCACACAGTGGGCAGAGAGACAAGAGATTTTGAATTAAGAATGCTAGGTCCTGATGATAGAAGGTTCTGCCTGTCAAGCAGTTCAAATGGGCAGGTAGGAATGTACACAAGCCATCAAATCACAAGGTGATGACAACTTTGAGAATGTTGCCCTTGAGGGAACAGAGACTAGAAAAGTTGGAAGTTGCACTGTCATCATTCAGTGGTTAATGTTAAAACTAATGCTCAAACCCTGCTCTTTCAAATTATTTTAAGTGAGAATACAAAGTAAAATAAAAGACAGACTATCTTGGGCAAATTAGTTAAAAGAATACATCAAGGAATGTGGGAATAAGGAAATCCCCATTTAATGTTGGCCAATTTATTAAACCACATTCCCCTAAAACTAAAAAAATAAAATTCAGTGTTAACCATAATTTCTCACCAGGCATAATTTATTTGTAGTTATTACTGGATTAGACTGCAGATACACATGAAGACTATTTTTAAACTATTTCTGTTGAGCGTAATATCTAAGCATACTTTTGCCCAACCAGTTCCACACCAGAGGAAACTAATTCATGTTGTCACTTGTGTGATAATTATTGCATTTACAAGACAATTTGAGACTCAATCTGGTACTATTTTCTTTTCAGTGTGCAGGAATAGCGTAATTTGCTACTCATTATATATAGCTGTTATAGGAAGTATGTGAACATTTTGGTACAAAAATTTTTAAAATACAGCAACTCAGCATCTCTATTAAGGAGATCCAGACTTAAAAATCCCACAGCATTCATGCCAACATCTGTCTAAGCCAGGGTGAAAGTCTGGTCTAGTGATACTGGCATGAGCTTGAACTTGAGCACTCTACCGTGGGATTCTGGGCAACTTCTCACTTGAATTATTGTTCTGAGTGAGGTAGAACTTGGCTGAGATAAAGCCCCTTTGGGACTAAGACTTAAAACAGATGTTGTAACATCTTATCCCTTTAATTTTTAGAGTCTATTATTTACCTGGGTTGGTAAAATTGGTGCTGGTAAATTGAGACTATCTGGAATATAAGTCATAAATCTGTTTAGTGATTCATACAGGAGAAATTCCCAGAAACTCGGGATATAGTCTGGGACAACTGGATGTAGAAATGTCAACAGCTGCTCAAAATGCCTGAGCTTCATACAACATAAGTCAGAACAGAGCCCAAAATCATCGGTGCAGGTGAAAGCTAAATAGTTGACATGAAAGAGGTAAAAGAAGTCACAGATAGAAATTCTCTGGAAGGAATGACAGCTAGTCTTCATTCTTTGAAGGCATCTTTTCTTTCTGAGAAATGATTCCTTTCTTTTTTAGAACAACAAAAGTAATCATGCCATAGATAACTAGAATGCTGAAACAGAGACCTAATTGATGGTTGAGCCATTGATTCATAGGTAAAAGCTTGAATAGCAGGTCAGAAACCCAGTATCAATAAAGGTTCAAAAGGAAATCCAGAGTCCAAGAAACCAATGATCCAAGTGGTTGAAGGATAGCAAGTCCAGGGAAACACAATTTACTCTTCCTTTGCCCACGACAGGCATTATTAATCAATTGGGCACTCTGCTACTGAGCCTGGATAAGGCATACTTCTCAATCCCATCCTTCAGACAGCTACATGTTTTAGCTCAGAGGTTGAAGCCTACTTACTATGCCTGGGAGAAGAACTAGCTCAAGAGATCTAGCTCACTTTTCCACAAAGATCAGAGGGGAATGCATATAGGGGCTGCAGTTGAGTCACGGTGTTATGTCTTACATTAGCACCAACAAAGGGTGGGCGGAGGGTCTTCAAGCCAAACTCTGCTGGGGATGGGGTGACCAGGTAAAAAGGAAGAGAAAACTTTCCTATAACCCAGTTTTTCTGAACAATGATTACTGCCACTTTCGGTAATTTACCGAAGTAGATTTTTTGGGTTTAAATGATCCTGTTGGACTTACATTACTCAGAAAGGTATCTGCTTCCTATTCGTGTTGAATTGTATGAACATAGCTAAATCTTGTTTATTATTTAAATAAGGGTTGCTTTTGTGTGTTCTGGGAATCTAAGAATATATTGTTCTTTATAAAACCCCATTACTTATGGGCAGAATGTGTTACACTCTGCATAGGATGTTCTGTTACAGGCTGGCCCTAGAGCAAATGTTATTGCAGATTATTTACAGACAAGGTTACATTTTGTTCCTTCTGTCATTCACCAGTGAGCTTGTGACTCTCTGAGCTATCTGCCCTTTGTCATCATACTCACTTCTTCCTTTCGTGAATTTTAACATTATCCATTTATATTCAGGTTTTTATTTGAATATAACCAACCAATTCTGGATCTTGTCAAATTCTCCTCTGTGTTTCTGCTGTAGCTGTTATGAGCCTTTCGCTGCTGTGTTGTAACTTTAAAGATATCCATTGGCAGGATGAGACATTTTGTTTAATATGACCTGGTCCTCTTCAGGGCTTTCTCCACATTTCTTCATCTTTGGGGATGAGTAGTACTGTATAGGAAATGGCCAAGAGCATCCACGAATAAGTTATGTTGTTAAAATCTTGGTGTAATGCCATGGATGTAATCTTATACTCCCATTAGAGTTCAGAGAAAAGTAGTACCTTAAACATGGCTTTTGCACCATTTTTCCTGAATATCCTATGCTTTGTAAGTGAACAGTGCTTCATATTGTGCTGAGCCAAGAGCATTTTTTTTTAGTTAGTTTTATTCCATGTAAAACGCTGTGACCCTTAAACAGATGTGAAAGGAAAATGAAAATGTTATAAGAAGATCAGGCTAATGTAGCATTATTTAAAATGTAATAACTAATAATGACGATTGATATTAATACAAATATTCCTTTTTTCCTTTTACGTTAGCATACATTGATTTGGAGATTTGGGTTGCAACTTTACCATATAATGAAAACCTTTTATTCTTTTCTACTGACAAATCCCAAATTAGGGCCTTGAAAATTCATTCCCATGTGCTCTTTTATCACTGAAATCAGAATATTTGAGAATGGGATTCAGAAGAGATATGCTTGAGAGATATTTAGGAATTTTATTTGACAGGTATTGGTCACTGATTGTAAACCAAGTTGGACACACAAGGAGGTGTCAAGAATGACGCAGGTTTCCGACTGTAGCAACTTTTGGGATGATGATATTGTTTACTGAAATTTGAATTGTTTAAATACAGGCAGATTTGGGAAGAAAGATGATGATTTCATGTTTGTATATGTAAACTCTGAGATGCATGTGACATAATTAATGGAAATATCAAAAAAGAGGTTAATATCCAGATCTGGAGAGGTTTGGGCTGAAGATGTAGACTCGGGAATTATCAGACATGGAGGGAACAGAGAGAACCGAAGAAGTAGAGAATTAAAGAGGATACAGCATCCAGAACGGAACCCTGAAGATGGGCAGAGGAAGAGAAGCTGGTAAACTCAGTGAGGCAACTAAGAGAAAAACAGGGTATGCAATGTCACAGAAGCAAAGAGAGAAACGGTATTTTAGGGGGGTGTAGAAAGTGACCAACGGGGTCAAGCAAAACAAGGACTAAAAGGGACCAGT
Source organism: Equus asinus (assembly GCF_041296235.1). Taxonomy (NCBI): domain Eukaryota; kingdom Metazoa; phylum Chordata; class Mammalia; order Perissodactyla; family Equidae; genus Equus; species Equus asinus. The sequence continues at coordinate 43,416,721 of NC_091804.1, forward strand.
GAATTTCATAGCTTGGCAGACTTCCACAAGGTCAGGTGACTGGGAGATTATTATACAGAGCTTGCTATGTCTATGAATTCACTTGTAAACATAAAGTACTGTACGAATATTAGCTCTTTTCCTCCATTAGATCATAAACTCCTTGAGAATAAGGACACATTTATTTATTTAGTATCAATAATGCCCACTTCATCTTTTACCTCAATCCTATGATTAAGAAATATTTGGCAGTTCATGGGGCTGGCCTGGTGACATGGTGGTTAAGTTCGCATGTTCCACTTCGATGACCCAAGTTTCGCCAGTTTGGATCCCGCGTCCGGACCTATACACTGCTTGTCAATCCATGCTGTGGCAGATGTCCCACATATAAAGTAGAGGAAGATGGGCATGGATGTTAGCTCAGGGCCAGTCTTCCTCAGCAAAAAGAGGAGGATTGGAAGCAGATGTTAGCTCAGGGCTAATCTTCCTCAAAAAAAATATTTGGTAGTTCAGTGAATGAATTAGCTGTGATGCATTATAATTGTTAGGAAACTGCATTTTTTCAGAACTTTTTTAAAAATTATTTTTGTGTTTCTGACATTGAGATCCTTGATTTTAATCCATCCCTTTAAATTACCAGTTAAGGAAAGTCTATCCTGGGCCTTGAGATTTTCCTGATTTCACAACTACAATCCCTTGAATTTGAGAATTTATCATTCCAAATAGAGGCAAATTTGAAAATATCAGCTCTTGTTCCACTGGCCCCATCTAGAAATGATGACTTTCAGCTTGCTTATTACCGTTACAAACTGAGATGTCTACTTCAGGGTGTACTTGCCTTAATGGAGACAGATTCTCTGTTATCAGCTAGTTTCATCAGCTTCCTATTCTTCTTCTTATGTAAATGTTATCAGAATAGAAAATAGAAAATGTTATCTGTCATTTAAATATAACACCATATACTTGGCAATTTTATTATTTCAGGCACTTTATTATGTTCCTAGTTTCTGAATATTAGAAATGATAAAAAAATTTAAGTAAAATGTTTTATTATAAAAATATATATTTATTATAGATTCAGTAGAAAATATATAACAGTATAAAAAAAGAATGAATTGAGATTTGTTTTGTTCTTTGTATTTTGTACAGATGCCCTTAGTTTTTTTCAAAACATTTGTGTAATAAAAATTCCACTATGCTTGCTTTACAACGTGTTTCCTAAATTATTCACTAAACTCATTTTTTCTTGGTCAATTTATTGAGATCATTTTCCAGTCAATGTGATCTTCATGAAATACATACACAAACACACATGCACATATGCACAGTTCCATTGCGTGGATGAAAAAAAATTCATTTAAAGAGCCTCCTATGGTTAGACATTTAGATCGTTTCTAATTCTTCAATATTACCTTTTTTTTCAAAGATTGGCACCTGAACTAACATCTGTTTCCAATCTTGTTTTATTTTTCTTCCCCGGAAAGACCCCCAGGACATAGTTGCACATTCTAGTTGTGAGTGCCTCTGGTTGTGCTGTGTGGGACGCCGCCTCAGCATGGCCTGACAAGTGGTGCCATGTCCGCCCCTGGGATCAAAAACTGCGAGACACCGGGCCGCCTAAGCAGAGCACGTGAACTTAACCACCCGGCCACGGGGGCGGCCCCTAATTCTTCAATATTATAAACACCACTTCAAGGCATGCCTTTAAAGCTAAATCTTTGTACTTTTAAAGCTTTACAGCTAAAGCTTTGATTTTTGGCCTCAGAATATACATCTGGAATTGAAACTGTTGGAATAAAATGTAGATACGCACCCGCTACTGATAAGTAAGGGGAAATTTTCAATCATTACAAAATTTGCCCTACCATGCACACTAAATGTAAAAAAAAGTGGCAAAAGAATAAAATGAGTTGCTTTTAATCTCACTCATCTGAGATGACATTTATTGTATAATCTTATAAACTATGTTTATTAAATATGCCAGATTATCTTCCTCTATGCAATCCTTGTGGTAGATAACATATAATATGCAATAAATTATATAATACACAACTTACAGCATATAGTATGTTACAAAATATATGATATAGTATGTGATATAGGTATACAATGTATAACAGCTCACTAATTTATTTTCTTTATTGAAATCCTACGTGCTGATCCTTTATTAGTTTATTTTAATTGAAATTTCATGTTTCTTTTTTTATTATAGTAGGTGGATCATTTCCCCTATATGTTCGGATAAATATTTTTACCACATAGATAAGCTACGGATTTCATATATTTCACTTGTAGCGGGTCAACTTACTGAAATCTCTTAAAACTTTTAATGCTTTTTCAGGTAATTTTTGTGGATTATCTAAACAAAATAACTTTCCTTTTTTTAAAAAATAGGGTAATTTTGCTTTGTCATCTCCGAGATGTATTCTTTTTTCTTCCTGCCTGTCTTCCCTCAACTTTTTCTCCCTCTCTTCCTCCCTCCCATCCTCCCTTCTTGTCTTTTGCTTTGGCTAAAACCTGATTACCAATGTTAAATAATAGTGCTGATTATGACTATGGCTATTTTATCCATTAATTCTAAAAAGTAGTGACTGTTGCATTTTCATTAAGTGATAAACAAGATGGACTATGGCATTTATATTTTTATTTCTAATTTAACCATCGCTTTTTCGGTACATCTGGTATTCATGTGCTAATATTTATGTTTTTTTCTAATTTGTTTCTAAATCTTTAAGTGAGACAGGACCATGAGTTTGTGTGTCTGTGTGTGTGGGGGTGCACATGTGTACACAGATGTGCATACTATTTCAGGTTTTGGCAACGCAGAAATACTAGCCTTTCTAGTTGAATTGAAAAATTTATAATTCAGTTTTCTTCTGAGTTTTAAAAAATTTTGAATAACCTGGAGATTACCTTTTCTTAGAAAGTGTAAATAAACAGCTACTAGACCCTTGTCCAAGCAGCACCATCTCTTGCCTGGACCTGATTGACATCCCAGGTTCCATCGCTAGTCTCCTATGCTACGTTCTCTATGGAGCAGCCAGAAGGGACCCAACAACTATGTCAGAACATGCGCTTCTCTGCTGAGAACTCCCCAAGCTCCCTGTGTCACCGTAAACGCTATAGCCCTGATCCACTCCCTTCCTCTCTACTCTTCTCGCAGCTCATTCACTCCCTCTTTCCCCTTAGGGCTCCTGTTGTGGTTTCTGTAATATACCAAGCGCTGGCTCTCTCACCTGAGGGACTTTCTATCATATCTTCTCTCTCGGAACTGATCCCAAATTGCCACAGGATCTTCTGTTGCTTCCTTCAGGTGTTCTTCTAGCCTATCTTATCAGAAAAGCTTCCTGGTACGCTATGTAAAGAACCTCCTCTCATTTTCCTTAAGCTAACACAGCTAGGATTTATTATATGCCATATATATTTACTATATATAATAAATATGCCATTATATTGTATATTTATTACATGCACTATTCTAAAGATTTCCCACGTTAACTCAGTTCTTACAACAACGCTGTGGCGTAAGTGCTATCAATCCCATTTTGCAGATGAGAAAGACAAGGCATCAATGTTTGAAGTGCACACAGCTACTAGGTAGTTGACAAGGATCTGAGCCCGGACAGGCAGATGCACTCACAGCCCCTCATACTGCCCTTTACCCTTCCTCCTCACCTGGACTCATTCACACGTGATTGCTTCATCACACCTGACATCTTAGATCTACGTATTTAGTTTTGTCTGTGCTCTTAAAGTGGGGATTTGCTCATAGCTGTATTCCTGGGTCCCGGAGCGACATCTGGTGCTCGCAGGCTCCCAATAATAAATGTTTTAAAAATAATAAATTAAATAAAAGAATCAGGAAAATGAGCCAAGGGCAGAGATTTTTTTGAAGGAGTAATTCTTTGATGCCTCTCAAAAGCTTTCATTAGAGTTGGTGCTCTGTTAGGTTGTCTGCAACCCGAGTCACTTTGGTTGTTTTTTTTCCCCCTAGAAAGTCAGTCTTCTCACTGCTCCCCTCCAACTGTTTATGTGGAAAGCTAACACTTTAATATTCTCTATTATCTGAAACACTATCCCTCTTATCCATCTTGACATTGTGCTTTGCAAATTAGCTCTTATTTTTCTCAATTAGGCTCGTAAGGCTGTTAGAAGCGTCGGATTAGCAAGAATAAAGAACGACTTCCTAAGCATAATCAATAAGTCCACTATTTTTCTGATTTCTATTTTTGCTAAAATTAGCCTTTTTTGTTGATTCATTCTTTTTCTTTCATTAATTCCCGTTGTCATTGTTTTTCACCTTATTTCACATAGCATTTTTATCATATTTATTTTTGTCTTGCAAAATTATTGAAGTTCCTATTTTTAATATGATTTTCCAGTTGACTCTCCCTTGTGTTTTTATTTTTACTTGACTAATAATATCTTCTATAAATACTGAGAATTTTGTCTTATCCTTGGTAATTTCACTTTTTAAATTTTTTTAGTGAAGTTTTATAATTCCATTGGCTAGGAGTCCAGAGCATTACTAAGTTAGAGTGGTGGTAACAGCAATTGGATGTTCATGCTTTAGTCAGAATGCTTCTGTGTTCTAGTTATCTTTAGACAACACTGGCTGTTGGTTTCAGGTGGATTTTCTTTATCAAATAATTTTTAAACTCCTAGTTTACTAATATAATTTATTATTAGAGATGGATGTTAAAGGTTTCCAAATGATTTTTTTCCATATATAGACTCTATGGATTTCATAGTGTGACTTTCTAATGTGACAAAATAGACTTATGGATTTCATAATTATAAACAATGCTTGTAGTCCATGAGTTAGCCTAACTTGGTAATGATATAGATGGAGAGAAAGTTCTGTTGTGTTGATTCTGTAGGCTAATATTTAACTAAAAATATTCATTCTGTAGTTATAAAAGAGATAGATATTACTTTGGGTGTGTGTGTGATTTCTTTCAAATTTTACTCTAAAAGATGCACTAATTTTTGAAATATAAAATAGGGATCCTTCTAAGTGTTTTTTTTTCTTTTTCTGGGGTAATGTAAAAAAATTGGGATAATCTGTTCCTTCACTTTGAAATAATTCATTCCATAAGTATATCTGTACTTGGCATAATAAAAGAAACCAATAGAACAGGATAGAAAACCACAAAATGTAACCACACATATGTGAAACTTTATGTATTACACAGCCTCCATTGCAGGTTCCTGCAGGAATGATGAGCCATTTAATAAATTATGCTGGTTCACTTCTGTAGGAAATATATAAAATTGAACCTCAGGCTCATACTAGACACAAACATCAATTCCAGACGGATTTATGGTTTAAATTTGAAAGATAATACTTTAATTTTTAAAAGAAAGCTTAGAAGAATATCTTGTATCATTGGAATAGGGAATTTTAAATTATAAATATGATGAAAATGAGAAATCATAAAGAAAATATTAATATGTTGGATTATATTAATGACTTTTTACCAAAAGATATTATAAAAGTGAAAAGGTAAACCACATAATGGGAGAAGATACTTTTAAGATATATTACCAACAAAGATTAGCATTGAGAAAATATAAACAGCATCTACAAATAAATGATAAAAAGAAAAATGACCCATTCTACTAAAGGCATTATAAAAGAAAATAGCAATGGTGAGTAAACACTGTAAGATAGTCTCAAAATCATTGGTAGTCATGCATGCAAATATAACCACAATGAGATACCATGTTACACATGCTATATTAGCAAAAATTAAAAAATGAGATGATGCCAAGTGGAGATTTCTTTACTGGGGAGTGCAAATTGCCATAGCTACTTTGAAAAACAAGGTGGCATTACTTAGTGAAGTTAAGGATGTACATATGTACATTTCAAAATTTCAACTCCCATGACAGGTGGTTATTCAAGTTTCAGTTTTGTGGAGTTGTTTCCATCTTTTCAAGTTTTTCAATTGGTTTGATTTATATTCCTTTTGCTTTTCATTGACAAATTTATTGCAGTATGTTCACAGAATTTATTGAAATATTCTTTTGTTGTTACTTAGGATATGATTATTCTCAAATATATTTTCAATTGTTAAACATAAAACAAACGCAGTAAATGACACAAAACCAATGTGATTATGAGGTAAATACCCTTGTAACTCACCTACATCAGGAGATAAATTTAACAACTTACCCTTTTACTCTATAAATTTCCTTCTCCAACTCCTACAACTCTTGTCTTTTTTTGTTTTCTTCAACAATTTATTTGTTGAAGAAACAAGACCGTATCTCCTATAGAACTTCCCACAGTGTGGCTTTTGTTGATTGCATTTCTGTGTTATACTTTAACGATTTTCTCTGTTCTCTGTATCTATGCGTCTATCTATCTATCTGTCTATCCATCCATCCAACCATCCATCCATCTATGCATCTATCCTTCTATCCATCTATCTATCTATCCATCTATCTATCTATCTATCTATCTATCTATCTATCTATCCATCTATCTATCTATCTATCTATCTATCTATCTATCTATCCATCTATCCATCTATCTATCTCTATCATCTCTGGCAAGAATGCTTCACAGGGAGTGTGCGTCCTTCATCAAGCAGCACGTAACATTTCACACTCACTGAGCTGCTATTTTTGAAAAAAACATCAACAACTAAAGTTGGTGAGGATGTGGGGCATCCTGAACTCTCATATACCATTGGTGAATGTAAAATGGTGCACCCTCTTTGAGAAAAGTTTTAGCAGTTTCCAATAAAATTAAACATACATTTCCTTGGGAGCCAGCAAGGTCACTCAGGAATTTACCCAAGACTGAAAAGAAAACACATGTTCATGAACGGGTTGGTGCGAGAATATTTACAGAAGCTCTAAACCTGGAAATATCCCAAGGTGACCATCAACAGAAGAAAGAATAAATAAACTCTGCAGTATTCATACAAATGAATGCTATTCAGCAATAAAAGAATCAAAGTAGTGATACACACAATAGCATAGTGGAATCTAAAACATTATTCTGGGAAAAAGAAACCCTATAAAGGAATACATTTGTGTGATTCTGTTTATATGAACTTCTTTTAGGTTTTCCTTTTTTTCTTTATCCTTTCTGTTTCCGTTTTCAAATACTTTCTGTGTCTTTTTCACATTTCCTCTTCTATTTATTTTATCTAGGGATTGGAAACTTTACCCTATTTCTGTTCTAATAGTCTTTTCCTGTTCAATATAAAACAAAATAAGATCATCAAGATTAAAACATTATCTATTAGCATGTTTTCAAAATATGAAATATTTAAGATTTATTATTTATTATTGTCACCACAATATCATTATAAATTTCTTTGAATATCTTTTTTTAATGGTGATTTTAACATTTCAATGAATTTTGAACCGTTAACAATATCTGAAGCAATGCTTTTCATTATTTACTTTGTTGTTACATGTTTTATAATTCCATTTTTAAATTTTTTTTTTAATCTCTGGCTAAAATAGTTATTTGAGAGGGTTTTTCCCCCCAGGAAGGATACTAAAAGTAATACTTTCCAAGAACTTACTCATCAAAAAATACTTCTCAATTGCATTTCCAAACTGAACTTGTGAGCTTAAAATTCTTAAGTATCAAAGTACTAAAGACTCATGGGTATTGCTTTTAAGATGTAAGAATGTAGGATATGTCAATCAATCTCTCTCTCTCTTCCTTCCTCTCTCTCTCTCTCTCTCTCTCCTTCCTTTCTTTTATTGCTACCATTTTTTTCTTTGATCAGATCATTGGCAATTTTCTTTCTTTATCCTAGAATTTTGGAAATGTCTTCAGTACTTGTTTAGATATTGGGGGCTTTTAAAAAACTTTTACCTTTCTGGAAGATAATTGGAATACATCAGAAAATCAGAGAAGAGGTCAGACATTCACAGACATTAAATTAAAGATAATGTTCTACTCCTGGTACTTAATGAGATCACATAATGAGAAAAGAATGAGAAGAAGTTTAGGAAGAAGACTAGAAAACCCCTCAAATCTACAGATAATCTCTTATACAGAAGAGGAGCACAGAGCAAGGGAGACTGGAAAAAATGAGGAAGGAAGAAAAATAGGAGATTGTCATCACAGAAGCTGAAAGAGGGGTTACAAAAAGAAGGAAGCAATCCCCTTTTTAGAGGCTAGCTCTAGTATAAAGCTATATTTATGGAAAGAGTGTTGTGTTGCTAAGAGTTACAATTAAAAGAAGACACAGACCCTGCATACATTTTGGGGGTATTTGTCACTTTAAATTTTATTATTGAATATTCAATATATGAAAGTATATACGGGATAACAAAATGAGCACCTCTTTCTCCATCACGAGCGTAATGTTTATGAAATTCTGTTGCAGCTATGAGCATATTTTTCTTCTATCTAAATCACCTAATGCTACTGATCTTTCCAAAAAAAATGTATAATCCTTTTTTTAACTATAATATCTGTTTATTTACCTTAACCTCTTTTCTCTACTAATTTATATCCTTTCTTTTTCTTATTTAATCAATTTAAGTTTCTATATTTTCTTCTAATTTCTTTTTTACTGCATCCCATAAGTTCTAATATCTTTTTTGTTGCTTTTGTAAATATTCTCTGTGGACTTGAAAAAATAACATGTACTATTTAATGTTGGGTCTGGAGTTCAATACGTGTCCATAAGATGAAATTTAATTTAAATTTATCAATTTATTTTTGTATTCTTATTTTATTTTGCTTTATATATTTTGAAGCTATGTTGTTAGAGATGTAATTTTCAGCTTTCATGTTCTCAGCAAATTGAAAATTTTTATTGTAGTGTATTTGTGCGATTTATCTTTATGTGTTTTGTCTGAAGGTCTGTTTCATTCAGTATATTGCCACCAAAAATTTTGAGGAATATTTTGTAATATCTCTTCTCATTATTTTCCTTTCAAATTTACTCTTGTGTTTTAATCTATCTCGTGTTAACTATATATAGTTGGAAATTTTTATTACAAATTCATGATCATTGTCTCTTAATCAGATAAGTTTGCATATATTGTGATTACTGATGTATATGGTTTTATTTCTCAATCTCATTCTGTTATTTTAATTTTCTCTGTTTTCATTTTTGTTGTTCCTTTCATCGTATTGGATTACTTTATAGATTTTTCTTATTCTAACACTTTTCTTTCTATTGGTTTAGAAGTTAACCACCCTCTTTCCATATGCTCTGGTTTTATCTTTGAAATTTTAACATTCACATATAATTAAATCTAACATTAATCCCCTTTCTGTACTTCTGAAGTAGCCTAGAATTTACTAATTCTGATCACTCCCTTCTCAGAGCATAAGCTGCTAGGCAGTGTTTTAGTTCTGTAATCTGTTTCTTACAAATTAGACATTATGACTGCTGTTGTATGCAGACATTTTTAATCTGATATGGATTTGCCTACAGGTTTACCAATGTCTCCTTTGCACTTCTCTCTTTTGCACCTCAGATCTTTCTTCTCTGATCATATTCTTTGTTTGTAAAAGACATCCTTTGGAAGTGGTGGTCTATGTTAGTAAATTCTTTCAGTTTTTATCTGAGAATGTTTTTATTTTACCCTCGTTCTTCAAAGATTATTTCACTGAACATAAATTCTAAATCGAGAGGGATTTTTTTGGTTCATCACTTGAAGATATTATGTATGTGTCATCTGGCTTCCATTACAGTTGTGGAAAAGTCCGCTGTTGATCCACTCACCCTTGTTCTGTTGGTATTTTTCTATGCATTCTGACTGTTCTTACAGTCTTCTTTGAGTGTTTGGTGTTCTACAGTTTCACTACAATGGTCTAATGATTTATGTCTGTCATTACATCTGGAAAACTCTCATGCATTTTCTCTTTGCATAATCCTTCTCTAATTCTCTCCATTTCCCCCTTCTGGGACTCTGGGTAAGCATGCAGGACTTTTCTATCCTGCATGCTCCTAACTGTTTTGTCATATTTTTCTATTGCTTTGACATGCTAGACATCAGTAGTATATATAGATACTGTGTATATATACTGACTGTATATATATATATGTATTATATATCTTTGAATTTCCTAATTCTCTCTTTGTCTGTCAGATTTATACTAACTCATACTTTTCTCTTTTCATTTCAATTAAAATAAAATCTATTTTTCATCTGAGAAGTCTTCTTTCTTTTTCTTCAGTGTATGCACAATTTTTAAATTCCTAGTTAATATTGTCAAGTTGTTCTTGAAACATGCGTAATACATTTATTTGATACTTTCAATAACTAAAATATTGTGGACTTGATACTGCTATTTGTGACTTCTGCTGATTCTTCCTCATTCTACCTTGTTTCCCCATGTTTTATGATGTTCAATACAATCCCCTGCTTGCTAAAGCATTGACTCTGGGAATTCTCTGAGACCTGGTTTAAGAATGCTACCCAGTGAGGATTTGCACCAGTTTCTGTGGACTTCTGGAGGCTCTACTACACCAGGATCACTTTAAAAAAATTTCTGGGATTGAAAGGTTTTATATCACACCGGTAACGTCAAACCCTAAATCCAGGTAAGGGCCAGTTGTAGATTGTACACTTCAAGAAGAACAAATGTTCCCCCGCAGAGAGAGTCAAAGCTTACACAGACAAGGGTCTTTGACCACTCCTTTTGTGAAGTGGGATGGGTTATTCTTCATTTTAACTTATCACTGAAGTTGTAACCATTAGAGATTCTAGACAATGGAGGAATCTCTGCTCCAACTCCTCGCCTTCCAAGGGACTAAGGCTAGTCTCCTATTTTCCTCAGGACACCCAGCTGAATACTCCATGTGACTCATGAGACTGGAAAAAACTTTAGGGCAACTTCTTGCCTCGATGACCTTCTGGCTGTATGCCTCACTTCATATCACAGCTGTCTGTTTAATGGGCTATTTTAAAGTATATTTTATTCAGAGTTTTATTTTGTAGCAGGAGGGAATTTAGGATATCTGGTGTACGATATTTTTAGAAATGAGGCTCAAGTCCCACATATACTAGAACCTAACTAGAACATTAAGTTTTGAAACTAATTTATTGGAACAATACTTAGGAGTGACCTCACACTGGAAATTAAAAATGAGGAGACAGATAAGAACTACCTATCATCTTCTCAAGAGCTAAATTTTTGCCTCTTGATTGCTTGCTTGGTTTTTTGTGAGATCCTAAGATGAGAGCACATTAGATTTGCCACAGATAGGTTTTGATGCAATATTGGGGAAAAACAAAGCTCAATTAATGAGGCTTTTCAATATGAGAAGTAAAACACAGTAGGCAAAGGACACTGGGGCTTTGGAAACTAATGAAGTTGCAAAGAACTCGTGGGACTTTTCAAGGAAGAGAAATTACAAGAGAGTAAGGGAAACATGAAAAGGAGTTGGTGGAAAATGATGGCAATTGCATATTTCCAAATTCAATAGATGGTTGACTGTTCAAATATCTGTATTAAGAATTTTAACAAAAGGTAATTGAATACTACCTAAATTTACTTGTATGTATCAGATAATTATTTAAAATTGTAAAATTCTATCTCTTCATTGATTGTATCACAAAAATTGCTTTCTCTCATGTTTTTTCATTAGCTGTATAATGTTGATTTATTTGTTTTTAAAAGAAACCATATGGGCCACTGCTTTGGGATTATGTTGACCCTCCATTCAGTCTAAACACTGGATTGAATTTCAAAGGGGAAAAGTGAGAATCTCATAAAGATAATACAGTTCTCATCTGTGATAGGCCATGTCTACATACTCAATTAGAGAAATAAAATAAGAACAACTATCTAAATATTTTAGCTAAACATGTGGCCCCCAAAATTCTGTAAAACCTTAATTTTCTTTACCATTCATATTCTACAATAAATGTGTGCAGCAAAAGCAGACTCCATTGCCCCACCCACTTCTATTATTCACTCAGACCTCAATTTTCAGTCAAATTCAGTTGCTTCCCACTCAGTTCCTGCAGATTGTAAATCCTCCCTGTTGAGTTGCATAGCAACTGACACTCAATGTCACCTGCAAAAGGTTAGTCCAACATCTTTTTTTCCTCTAATTTTTTTGACTCTAGAAATAAGCAAGCCAGCTGGTAGCATTCTAAACAGAGCTGCTCAGATCGGGGTTTAAGAGCAACACTATCGTCTTCCAAATTGTTGCAATTAAAGGGATATAATCGAAAGATCACTCTATAAGGAGGCAGGGTACTTGAAATCCAGGCTGATCTCTGGCAGTAACTGGCCATTTGACTCCCTATTCTGTTCTTGACCTCAGTTTTCTCTTTTGTTTACTGAAGTAGTTAAATGAAGTGACCATTTCGATTGCTTCCAGGTCTGACATTTTGGCAATCACATGAAGGAAAATATTTGTGAGGGCACTGATCCAGGTGACCTTACGTGCATCTTTAAGGCTGCTCCATCATGCGCTTCCTAGTGTCAACACTCCTCATGCTGTATTCTATATAAATGGTGTCTTCTGGAGGATGTTCCAGGGGGAGCCGTTTACATGGATTAAAACGTGCAACTTAGCCTTTTTCTATGCCCTAATTAAATACTCATAGAATATTCACAGCAAGATTTTGAGGTCTATGATTTCTACATGGGGGTACCTAAAGTTCAGAGTGGTTAAATCTATTGCTCAAGATAATTTGATGACTGGCAGCCTTGGAATTTGCAAATTGGGCAGCCAGTCTCCATAAGCAACACCTGTTAATCAGGCTTTCAGGTCATTTCAATCTAGCTTAAAAAGTAAATAAATAAAAATTAATTAGTTAACACAATCATTAGTTTAAGTAAATGAAAATTCCAAATATGTATTATATCAGGCTTCACATCAAGGCGTCTCTCTCCACCTCTGAACTCTGCCCTCCATTGTATCAGATTTGTTCTATGATAAGCACACCTCACGTTGTAATGAGATGACAGTTAAATACCAAGCCTTACATTCTCTGAAACCCCAGGGGAAAGACAGATCCTGTTTCCCAGGAGCTCCAATTGAAGCCATAAGTTGGAAACTCTGTTGCCAGCTTGGGCCATCTGCCCAGGGTCCCAGTGGCCCGTGGGCACTGCATACTCTGTCCCCAGGCCCGGAATGCCTGGTCCATCCTGAGCCGTACGTGGGCAGTGTTAGTCTCACTGAGTTACAAAGATGGAGACAATGTCAGACGTGGGCTCTGAGAACAAAATCCTGGTGCTAGAAGTGGGGATGGGTAGACACTGGCTGAAGCATATATAACATTCACCCACTACTAGTGTTTTCACTTTCCAAAACTGAGACTCAACAGCTGTCACTGTCAGACTCAGGAATGAATGCAGCGAGAGAAGAAATTCTGTGTTTTGAAGCACTCTATTCTCTATGTAACATTTTTCAGCTCAGCTGACTGATGCTATATTGAGGCACCTGTCTGTTGCCAGGTTGTAGCTCTGGTTGACACAGGAAAAAGATTATTTTATATAAATCTCCTCTTCCTTTGCTCTTCATGCTCTCGCTTTGAAATTGTCTCAGAAATGGAGCTGGACAAAAGGAGACGACATTATTGGTAGGTAGCCATTTGGAAGGAAACCCAGTGATTCTTCCAACAGCGTCTCCTTTAAAATATCCTTACTGTATCTTTTAACGTCTCGAAAACAATCCCGGGAAATTGGTATCTCCCGTGACAGGGAGTGCTTTCTCCTCCCAGACATGGGCAGGCTGTCGACTTTCAGCATTCTTTTATTATTCTCAAAGATTATTAATATGTCATCTTTCCCTTGATATAAATTTTTCAGAAATATCCAGTATTCTCTCAGATGAGTTCTCAAGACAATCTTTTGAATGACTCCACGAGAAAAAAAGTGATCAAATGACTGGTTGAGGATTTGAAAAGACAATTCTATTTAATGAACAAGTCTTACTCAAAAACATGCTGACTCTGCAGGTATTTTTTTCATGAGAAAGGTACATTCTCCACAATATAATCTGTGCTGATTATTCCCTTCGTGGCTCCCTTAGCAAACAGTAGGTGCATACTTTGTGTTCATTGCAAGAATTAATTCAACAAATTAAGCTTCAACATTAGCAAGTGACACTCTATGCAAACATTTCAAATTTGATAGTGTATTTATTACATACCCAAACTGATGTAAAATTAATGTTGAAAGGGGAAGAGTGCACCTCATTACTAGTAATGGAAGGTACAACTATTTCACTAGGCCTCTCCTATTCTATAAAGTGGGTATAATTTCCTTATTCTCAAGAATATGTATATAGTAATAGTCCTTCTTGGGGAAAGTTCCTACAGCTCTTTCACAATTATCCCAATAAGGACAGTGTTTGCTTTATTTCTTGATTCCTCTTCTCGGCCTGCAACACAATGCCTAGCACACAGTACTTGCTCAATAAATATTTGTTAAATGAATCAGAGTGCAAACTCATCTTTATTTTTAATTTCATAACTCGATTAGCCTCAGAGGCTCGAGTAATGACTTATGGGATAGAAAAGCCTCTCTGTTTTCTGTGAATGGAAATTATTATGACAGGAGCTGGAATAGGATATGAATCTCTTGAAAAAACATAATTTACTGTGTGAAGCATGTTGACTTGATTTTTAAATAAAAGGAATCAAGTAAAAGAAGCCTCAGTCCCCCACATAGTAAAGCTATTTCCCATTCGGTGGTAGCAGGGACCATTTAATTTATGAATCATTATGAGTATCCGTGTTTCAGAGACTAATTGAATTTGACCCAAGTACAAATTTGTAATGTGAAATGAACAAGAGGCAGTAAGAAAAAGCAAAACAGGCCTTCACACAGAGACCACATCTTGTTAATATTTTCAGGCAGTGGAGACTAAAGCTGATAAATGATCTATGCAACCACATAATGAGAGCACTATTGCTGCAAACGGAAGCTTGTTGTACACAAAATCAAGTCTGATTAAGTGTCATCAGAATGACATCAATGGATTAACAGCTGAAATAATGTCGCATAGATGGCTAAAACAATGACTAATTAGTTGTTCATTGTGTCATTAAAAAAGAAAAAAAAGTGGTACCTAGCATGGTCACTTGCCATTTCAATTATGAGAGGGCACTCTTTCCTTGTTATACAGGGAGACTGACCAGTTGGTTCTTTTAAATTGCTCTTCCCTGGCATCTGGAATAGATACTGTCAGTCAGGGTGTAATTTCAGATTTAAATCATTCTGACCAGGTATTATTAGATCAAGAGTGGTAAATTATGGAGGTTAGTAAATTAACTTCTCTCAGTATAGACAAACATAGACTAATTTCAAACTCCCCAGAAAGTGCCCTCCTACAAGAATAATTTGTTTAAAAGTTGTGAGATTTCCTCCGTGCTGCATAATTGCTCATGACTTGCTCTAAAGAGAGAAAGACTTGGCTTCCTGTGAAAGCTGCCGTTCCAGGCCCGCTTCATCACAGGCCAAATGGAGATCGTGCCCTAGCAATTTAAGCCTTAAGTGAGAGAAATCAGAATGTTCGGATTCCATGTCTGTGGAGTGAATATATCACCAGTGTTTATGTGAGCAAAAGCTAAATAGTTCCAGTTGATTCTATTTTTGTCTCAGACAGGCCACCTGCCCTGTTATGCTGCTCCAAGTTCTCACGCCATTGACCCTTTTGAAAAACATCATGGTCTTGAACCCAATCTCACCACTGGCTACCCTGACCCTGCCAGTGGATCCAGGTTTTGCTCACCCCTCTCTCTATCTGGATCCTTGCTCCAATAACTCTTTGTATCATTAAGAATTCTCAGTTGTCAAGGACAGAAAACTATTGCAAGTTGTTTGAATCAAAAATAGGGAATTTATTGGTTTACGTAACTTAAAAGGTCAAGTATAGTGTTTGCTGAAGGTACAACTAGATCCAGCGACTCAAGCAATGTCATCAGCGCTCTTTCCTCTCCACCTGTCTTTGCTCCCCTTTCGTCTCTGACGGCTCCCTTCTAAATAAGGTGCTCGCTCCTGAAGTGGTGATGAAGATGACCACCATGAGCTCCATGTGCATATGCGACCAGCTTAGTAATTCCCAACAGTTCCAACATAATCCCAGGCTAAAAGATCGTTGGCTCTAACTGGCTTGATTAAATAATGTGGAACCTTGAGGCCCCACCCAAATACATAGACTTTTATTGGGACACCTCAGATCAAATCAGGTTGCTTCAACCAGAAGAAGGGAAAATGGATTGTGGGCAGGCAAAAAACAACCACCGTTCACTCTCTCCTCTGTAGCAGAAAGCATCTAACTGCTCACCAAACCCATGTCATTTTCTTCCTAGCCACACAGTTAGACTATGTGTCTCAGCCTGCCTTGCAGTTAAGTACGACCACATGCCTGAGCCGGAGTCAAGAGAATGTGGGCAGAAGCAATGTCACAACTTTTAGGCCTGGTCCATATAAACCTCTCATGCGAGGCTCTCACACTCTTCCCTGTGTGTCATCTGAATGTTGACCACCAGAGTAACCTTAGAAGCTGCCGGTGGAAGATGACAATGTATCTGTCAACCCAGATTCCTGAGTGGAACAGACCCTGCAACTCCCCCTCCCACACATACCCAATTGGAGTTTATGTGAGTGAGCAAAACAAAAACTACTGTTACGCCATTGAAATTTCAGGGTTTCTCTATTCTATCCACTAGTATTCTCTAATATATCCTTTAAACACCTAATAGGCCCTTTAATGTACCCCAGCTCTGCCTCCACGTTAAACAGTTGCCTATTCAGAGCAAAGAACTGTAATCAACTAGGGGTTTTATCATCATATCTTACCTCCTTATGTCAGACATGATGAAATCTCATTTATCATTATTTTATTTTTATTCGTTCTGTCTTCTAAAAACCTTTTCCTACCCCAAGTTTGCAAAGGTTTTCTCCTATATTTTCGTGTAGAAGTTTTCTATTCCATTGATCTATAATTCTATATCTCCACTGGTACCAAACTATTTTAATTACTTTAGGTTTATAATAAATCATTAAGTTGGGTGGGTAAATCTTCCTGCTTCCTTTTTTTAAAAAAAATTATTTTTGTTATTCTAAGTCCTTTGCGTTTTCATATAAATTGTGGAATCTTCTCGGTACTATAAGGTGCTCCAGATTTATCTTGTATATTTTCTGCCCCATTCCTAGAACTGACTATTTCTCCACGGATACCTGATTCCTTCTACTGGATTATGATATTAGAAACAGAGATCTGGGCACTAGGTGTGCTCAGTGCTACCGGAGTTCAATGCTCTAAGCTAGCAGAGCAAGGAAATATAAGTATATTCTAAACACATGTATATATGCAGATCTATAAATATTTATTTATACAACTATATCCATGTTACGCTAAACATGAGTTCATCCTTCTATATCCTATTCTAATGCATTATCACATGGATCATTCTACTCTCTTACTCTTGCTCATCTGGAACTTTCCATTCCAACAGTGAGAAATCTAGTCCTCACCATCCACCGTCTATTTTCTTAGTTGTGCAGTTATAGTATACACACATAGTACTATCACAGTTGTTAACCCATACTCCATACAAAACTACAGTGCTTGTGTACAGTTTCTTTTGCCTCTAACCTTAAGACATCACTCGTTTCCAAAGTTACTTAGGCAAGCATCTTTTTTTCCCATTCCCTTCAATGAATTGTTTCATGTATTTCTAATGCAATTAGATTGTTTTGTCACTTTCTGCATTCCATCTTGGAATCCCCTACCTTCAAAATGATTTTTAAATTTGCATACATTAAGGTTTGCTCTTTGTACTGTAAAGCTCTATGGATTTTGACAAACGCATGCGTAGTGTCATGTGTCCATAATTACAGTATCATATCATACAGAATAGTTTCACTGCCACAAATAATTGCTGTGCTTGACTTATTCAACCTTTCCTCACCTCCAGCTGAAACTCTGGCAACCAATAATCTTATCTTCACTATAGTTTTACCTTTTCCAGAATGTTGTCAGTTGGAATCATACAGAATGTAACCTTTTCAGATTGACTTCTTTCAGTTAACAACGTGCATTTAAGATTGACCCATTTTTTGTGTGTGATTATTTTTCCCTTGCTGCTTTAAGGATTTTCTACTTATCTCTGTTAACAAATCAGCTTTTGGCAGTTTGAATGTGATGTGTCTAGGTGACATTTTGGGAGGTTCATGTTACCTGGATTTCCTTCTTGAACTTGTAGGGTAATATTTTCCACCATATTTTATGAAATTCACCAAATGGTGGGACTTTCCCACCATTATTTCTTCAAATAATTTTTCTGCCCTTTCTTTGTCTCTTTTTGAACTCCAATCGTGTGTATGTTGGGGTGTTTAACCTTGTCCTACATTCTCTGAGGCTCTGTTAATTTTTCATCATTTTTTTGGTCTGTTTTTTGGTTGTAAAATTTCTGTTGTCCATATTCCAGTCTCTGATTCTTTCTTCCGCTATGTCAAATCTGCTCTTGTGCCCATCTAATAAATTTTCCATTTTTGTTACTGTCCGTTTTATGTCTAAATTTTTCACTTTTTTCTTTTTGATGGTTTCCATTTCTCTGTCACAATTTCCCATTTATTCACTTATTATTATCATATTTCTCTTTAATTATTTGAATATATTTTCCTTTAATTATTTGAACATGTTTATAACATGTGCACTGAAGTGTTTGTCTGCTCAGTTTAACATGCGTTCCTACTCAGAGTCAGTTTCTATTGTCTTCTTGTTTCCAGAACGTGGGTAACACTTTTCTGTTTATATACATGTCTTAGTAATTTTTTATTTAAAACTACACATTGTAGACAATACATTGTAGCAACTCTAGATTCTGTTTTATTCTTCCAAATGTTGAGGTTTTTATTTTGTAGGCACATAATTTGTCTGAAGTCAAACTGTAAGATCTGTCTCCCTCACTCAGAGTAGTCACCAAAATCTGTGCTGAAGTTTTATTTGCTTATTTGTTTTTTAGCTTTCTAGTTGGCTCACTTGTGTTTGTGTAATTAGCAGTCAACTAATGACTTGGGCAGAGATTATGCTCAGCAACCTCAAGACGGTGAGTCTTTTACTCTCTGCTGCCTGAGTTTGTGTGGGTTAAGAAATTTATTTAGATATGCACTTGATTCACACATTTCCCAGGACTTTCAATTTTTGCCAGATTCCTCATCTCCCCTGAACACACACACACACACACAGTTTAAAGGTCAGCTAGTAATGTGTGAAGAGTGTATTCTCTCAGCCTTTCTACAGATCTCTCACTCTCATTATCTCCCATTTAAATTTCTAGCTTTTCTGCTACCTGCCCCAAACTGAGTCCACTACCCCTGACTAGTAAAACTCTGTTTTTATTGCCTAAGCTGGGAGAGATAGATATACCTCCAAGTAAGAAGGCTATAAATTCACCATTCTCATTTGAATGCTTGGTCACTTTTCAGTTGTTTTAAAAATAATTTTGTACAGTTTTATATTTGTTTTCTGTGGAAGAGAAATGTCTGAACTTCTCATGCTGCCATACCAGTAGCAAAAATGAATATTTAAAAATGAAATCCCAGGAGTTGGCCCTGTGGCCTAGTGGTCAAGTTTGGCACACTCTGTTTTGGTAGCCCAAGTTCAGTTCCCGGGCATGGACCTACGCCACTTCTTGGCAGCCATGCTGTGGCAGCAACCCACATACAAAATACGGGAAGATTGGCACAGATGTTAGCTTAAGGCAAATCTTCCTTAGCAAAAAACAAACAACAACAACAAAGAAAGAAAGAAAAAGAAAAGTGTAATACTGTCACATGATTGAAAATACAATAAACATATAGATTACAATTAAAATTTCCTTTTACAATCTTTCTCCCCCAGTCACCCTAGAAGGGAATCAATAAATGTCAGTAAATTATTATGTATCCTTCTGGAGATATTTCATGTATATATTAGCAGGTGTGGACATACATTAATTATCTTTTTTCCACAAATTTTTCTGCATATTTTTTCTTATTAGAATATTTTACATCCACATATAGATATTTCTTAATTTTGTACCTACTTCACTAAATATATGTATATTACATTTTGTATATTCAATGCTTATAAACATTTAGATTTTGAAAACCTTTTGTTATTATAAACAAGGTACTTAATAAAATAATAAACAACTATATGAGTCATGTATTCCTGTGTAAAAATTTACCCCAAATATAGCAGCTTAAAACAGTTTCTGTGAGTTAGAAATTTGGGAGCAGTTTGATTGGATGGTTCTGGCTCAGAATTTCTAGAGCTAGCAGTCAAGGGGCTAAGTTAACTGAAGGCTTGGCTGCAGATGGAGATTCTGCTTCCACAGTGGCTTATTTCCATAGCAATAGCCATAGTCAGTTCCTCACTAGCTATTGGGAGGATACCTCAGCTCCATGCTACATTGATCTTTTCTTAGGGCTGCCTTAGTGTCTTCACAACATGACAGCTTGCTTCCCCCAAAGTGAATGATCCAAGAGACAGAGAGTAAAGTGAAAGCCACAATTACCTAAGCTTGGAAGTTACATTTCATCCTTTCTACAGTGTACTATTGGTTAAATGAGTCAACCCCATTCAATGTAGGAGGGGACTACACAAGGACATAAATACCCTAGGGTGAGAATCATTAGGAACCATTGCAGAAGCTGGCTAAAATAATATTCATATCTCTTTTTCTGTATCTATATCTATCTATTGCCAAATCTGTTTCATATCCATTTATTTATCCATCTATGTAAAATATTTCACTCATATATAAGGATAAATTCCTAGATATGGAATTGCTACATCAAATGATAGGCACATTGATAATTTTGTTGGACATTGCCAAAATGTTCTCCACAGGGTCTAATTGATTAATTTCATAATGAGTAGTCTTGCTTAAATTTCTAGTCACTTAACTTTATTGGATATTTCACCCCAACATAGTTTGTTAAGGACATACTTCCTATGAAGTATTGAAGCATCCAAAACTCTATGACTAATAGATTTAAAGAAAAAACTTACAGTAATGATGTAATGTGTAGATATCAGCAACTTGGTTAGCAATATAGAGCATCTGAATAAATAATGAATTGCATTTTGATCAAAGGAAAATTTAAGTTATTTTCATCAGTACATTCTCCAAGACTATTCTTCTAAGGCTGCAGTTCTCAAAGTGTGTTTGCAAAACAGATGTCCTCTGAGAATGTCCCTAAGAAGAAGAGGAAAAACGTATTTAGGAAATATGAAGATTCACAAAGCACCTTAGTAAACTAAGGACTCTGTAAAGTCTTTCAGAAATGAAATCTACTTAATTCAGCATATCTCAAATTTTCTTGACAATGAGACCTTTTATTTTGTAACATAACATTGCAACAATATCACATAATATTGCATATGAGTTCTAATGGAACAAAGCTATGGGGAATTTTTTGACAACAGGTTAATTTCTTCATCTTTTTTAATTGTGTTGTAATTCACATACCACAATATTCACCCTTTTAAAACGTACAATTCAGTGACTCAGCATATTGACAAAAGTGTGCAATTATCACTGCTGTCTTGTTCCGGAGTGTTTCATCACCCCCCAAAGAAACTCCATACCAATTAGCAGTCATACTTCATCCCTGCCCACCCTCCCATCCCCACCAACCTCTGGAAACCACTCATCTACTTTCTGTCTCTGTGAATTTGCCTCTTCTGGACAATTCATGTAAATAGAATCATACAATATGTGGCCTTTCCAGTCTGCCTTCTTTTATTTTTAATGATATTTTCAAGGTTCATTCATGCATCAGTACTTAGTCCTTTTACAGGGCTGAATAATATCCCATTGTATGGATATACCACATTTTTTTACTGTTTTGTCAATTAATGGACATTTGGTTATTTCTACTTTTTGTCTATTATGAATAATGTTGCTATGAATATTTTTGTTAAAGTTTATGTGTGTGAGTAAGGGCATATATTTTTAACTTCCTTGGATATATACCTAGGAGTGGAATTGCTGTGTCATATGGTAACTCTACGTTTAACCTTTTGAGAAGTGATATTGATTTTATACCTTGCTGTATTGACATCATCATTTAATATTTTCAAGTCCCTGGGAGTATGAAAATCACTAGCAATATTAAGGCAGTTTATGTTGAGTAAGCAAATTGTCATTCTTTTTATCCAAAATTTATTTTTTTTAGTTTATTCAATAAACGGTCAAGAAACAGAACTGGAGAAATACTAAAAACAGACTAAATATCATGTGTTTTATGGAACACATACGCTTTGACAAATACAGGAGAATTAACACTTGCACCTCCATTTTTCAGATCCATTTCTGTGAATAAGGAGTTCAATGACTTATTTTCTATCCATTATAGATAGTGGTTGCCTTCTCCTGTGATGTTCTTTGGGTGTGGCAGCTCAATTTTATTCTGTTGTTTTTGAGAATGGTGGCAACATGCTTTTGTTTGGAAAGAAAACCAAACTGTTCTTGGAGTCAGAAAACCAAAGAAGGTTGCATTTGCTATTATTCTCCTTACCTTCTGTGATTTTTCTCATTGAGTATGTATTAAAGGAAACTGTTTTTCTATTTGGAAAGCTTTGCTATTTTGCATCAAGACAACTGATATTTCATTAAACAAATCAAAATTGTGTATAAAACAACACTGATTTTCTACTGTGGTTTTGGCAGCTGATTTGTGTTGAAATATTTTATCTTGATTTTGATTCAGAGCTTTTGTGCTTTTTGGTTGTTGTTCCTTCAAATATGTAGTTTAGGTACAAACGTTTGCAGATGTTCCAAGCTTGGTTTAGTAAAATGATTTCAGTACAAATGCCTCATGCAATTAAATGCCTATTCATGCATTCTTTTCACAATGAAAGGTTGTTAACAAATAGCTCTAATATGATAGCATAACAATTAAGGGAAAATTTGGGTGCAAGTGGCTAATAGACACGAGCTGGTGTAATTTGCAAAAAATGGTGTTTATTTTTTACTCTGATTAAAAAGTAGTGTATGTACTTTGTGAAGAACTATAAAAGACAGAAAGGTGCAAACAATACATATTATGTTTCATTCCAACATCCCAAAATAAGCACTGTTAGTAGTTTGCTGTTTGTTTTTCCAATGTCCTTATTTTATTGATCTTGAAATCAAGGAATTTCACCCAGATGTGTCTTAGTAAGCATCTCTTTTTATGAATTTTGCTGAGTGGCTTCCTTAGAAAAAAATCAGCTCCAGTAGTAACAGCAGTACAAAGATCACACTTGCTCGGCTTTATGTAAATAATTTGATTTAAAGTGTTGATATTCATTGATTTTAATTTGTATTTCATTTAGAATTTTGAGATCATTTTAATAATTTAAGACAAATAACTTTTTAAAAGATAGAAAAATTTATTTTATTTCATTTTTATAATTTACTTAATCTATTTTACTTTGCATAATTACATTTTATTTTTTAAATTTTTTAGCCCATTGCTGTCAATACTGCACAAATTTTGTGAAAATGTTTATTACAACATTGCAATTTGTGATTTTGCTGAAATGGAGACAGGAAAAACATATTACATGGTATAAATATGAAACATTTTATGAATTATGTATTTCTTTACTTGTCCAAATAGAAAACAGACACGTCTACAATAATAATTACATTTAGTACTGTTTGATAGTTTGCCAGCTTTTCATATAAAAGCTTTAAATTTACGTGTTTAAAAAATTTGTCATTGTAACTATATACTTGCCAAAATATGAAAATAGAATATATTTTATTTAATATAATGTTAGCAGAATTTATAACTGTAAAATGTTTAGACATATGGTCTGTGGACCTCCATTTGTGCGATGGGGTGGGGAGAAAAATGACGAAGGAGTAAAATTGTTTTTTGACCCTCTGTAGGAGAGTCCATGCAGCAGTGTGGCTGCTGGCATCCTGGGGAAAAAGGCTCTGCCTGATGCAGAGATGAAAATGTGGAGTAAGTGGTGTCTGTGTGTGTGTGTGTGTGTTTTACCCAATGATTCTGTTTGGGGTGGTTTTATCCCTTTTTCAAAATGGAAATGGGGCCCAGGGTAGTTGCATATTAGTAATTCTTGTCCATCGTTCCGAACAACGACACTTTGCATCTCTTTGTATATTTTACCAAGCATTTGGGAAGACATATGGAGGAGGTGACAGATGCACCACTTGGACCGCACCATCTTAAGCTGGAGAAGTCTTTCCTAATTCAGTTTTTATTATCCCCAAATTGATAGCATTGCATTTCTTTAGTTTACCTATTTCTGTTTTACCAATGCCTTCTCTGATCTGAATTGGAATGATCACACTGCAAGAGAATAGTCGCACACTTAGGGTTTAAATGAGTACAAACAATTAGCCATGTTAATGACAACTATGTCATTAATTATGCTAAAAGTGCACTTCCATTATGTTCTCATCTGTTTAATGGCAATTTTCAAAATCTAAATATGTTTAATGGGTCTTTACACAACATGTTTGATTAATTTTATTTTAATAGCAATTATTATAATTTAAACCAATTTCTGAGTCTGTGCTAGATACCTTTCCAAGAGGTTAACGAAAGCTCTTTACACACAAGTTTAAAGCAGATTTTATACTATTTGAAATTCAATGTTTTATCTTTGTAAAGTGGCGTCCATATATGACAGCCCTAGGGCACTTGTCATTTCTGTGTATCCAATACAAACTCTTCCATTTTTTATTGATTTGCCTTTTAAATTAGCACTCTGTCCTGTGTTCATTCATCAGTCAATGAACTGATACCTTCACTCATAGGTTGCATATTAATAATCCTAGTTCGTAACATCATCCTAGTTCAAAAATTGATCAATTAATTGATTCATTCAATTAATACGTGTGGCAAACTACTGTGCAACGTATCAGGGATGCTATGGCTTCTATTTTCATAGAGCTTCAAATCTGGTGATGGAAGTCAACACTATACGAAAAGATAGCCTCATCAGTTTTCCAATGGAAACACTTGTCTTAAGTGAATGCTTAGAAAGCAGTTATTTCAGAACTGGGAAGCCAATATAGGCTTTTTAGAAGAATTAATGTCTAAGCTGGTATCTGCCTGGTGAGTGGAAGTTAGTCAAGTAAAGAAAGAGGTAACAGGTAAGGAAGGACAGGAGTCGGGAGAGGCAGGCAGGGGCAGACTGCAAGAGAGACAAGTTAAGGGGGAAGCGTGGCGATAGAGGAGATGTAGGATGCTGGCCTCATCTCGATTTGTTTCATGGGGATGGAAAAATGAATGGATTCAAGTCCTATTCACAAATCAGAATATACAGGATTTTAAAATCGATCTAATTGGGGAGAGAGAGGAAAGAGTTCAGTGTTTCCCAAGCCCATCCAATCACAAGATTCAATTGAAATGACTAACACACATATACTCAGCTAAACTCCAGGTTTCCTGAATCAGAGTGTCAGGGGATGGACCTGGAAATTTGTGTTTAACACCGAACACAGTGATGCTGATGATCAGAAAGCTTGGGAAAACTGGAATAGAGGATGATGTCTTCATTTATTGCTTGAACAACTAGGTGGTGGTATTCAATATTGCAAGGGATGCCAGAGAGAGAAGCTGGTAGAAAGGATGTGAAACGGATAAAATGATGAAACAGGTTTTTGTATTCACTGGGTTTCAGAGGCTATGGGACTGCAAAAGAGAGCTGGCTTGCAGGCAGTTGGATAGGAAATGCTGATTCTAGCTGAGTGATCTGGTTAGAAGCTGCAGCCTTGGGAAGCCAGCAGGTTATAAAATGTGGTGGTGGGCCGGCCCATGGCCTAGTGGTTGGGTTCACACTCTCTGCTGCAGCAGCCCGGGTTTTCGTGGGTTCAGATCCTGGGCGCGGACGTGGCACTGCTTGTCAGGCCACGCTGGGGCGGCGTCCCACATGCCACAACTAGAAGGACCCACAACTAAAAATATACAACTATATACCGAGGGGCTTTTGGGAGAAAAAGGAAAAAAATAAAAAATAAATAAAAGCTTAAAAATGTGGTAGTAACCATGAATGTAGCTGAGGCTGTCCATGGAGAGCATGTAAAGTGAGAAGAGAAGAAGCCTATGGCCATTAAAATATAGGGTAGAAGATGACACTCCTGCAAAGACAGTATTTGGAAAAAGTGAGACCGCTGTACAGAGTAAGCTGGTTAAGAGAACCTAACAGAGGATCAGGATGCTATTGATGGTCACAAGTTTCCAGTACAGACAGGAAGGAGAATAAGATGTTGATCAGAATGTTCTATAAGTTTAGCAGTAAGAAGTTTATTGATGCCAGAAGTTGAGTTCTAGGTAATATAATAGCCACTTTGAAATGGGTTGAGGAGCTTTATCTCTCCATAAAAAGTATCATAAAATAACCAGCTGCCCACTCAAGATAATATATACTCAAAAGCTAACTTGCGTTGTATATATTTTCAATGGGATCTAATTCTCACCTTTACTTATATTAAAGCTTTATGATTCAGTTCAGGAATAAAAGGAATTCCTGAAATTTTTTTTTGTTTTGTTTATCTAATTGAATCTAAAACATCTTAAAGTAATAAAATCTTTATCTGGCATATAAATTACATTTCCATTCGGTGTTGTAGTGACAGAGGGTCATTTGCCCTGTTAGCCATCACGTTGCTTCCCAGCCATTAATTATTATTGATATTTGAGGAAAGGGACTAGCAATCTTTTTACTGGTAAGAATCTCAAGAAATTAAAATCTGTCACAGAAGGTCAACAAGGCTAGTGAATCCCTAAATAAACCACCTCACGTGTCAGTCTCTCTAAGGAATTAAAATGGTTGGCCCAACCTCAGGCAGGTACTTCCTCATGACTTGTAGTGTCTGGTCATCCGGCTTTAAATGATCCAAAGATTGTGTCTGTGGCTCCAACACTATTGTGTTGGAAGCAAAGAGGGGCTGATATTATTACTGCCTATATATTGATATATTATGTTCAATATTGTCCTAGAATCAAACAAAATCTAAATGAAAATAAATAAGACCATTGAAAAATAACTGTCTTAACTGATTATTTTTTAGTCTTAGTTGAATATTTTACTTGTTTTGTGGAGTAATTATATTAGTGATCAAATGAACATTATAAAATTTTAAATAGTAGAATAGAATATTCAGTGAAAATTTCTTCTTTTCTTTTGTTTTTATTTTTCACTGTAATCTCTCAATTCCTTGGTCCTACTCTCCAGGACAAACACTGTTATTGTCATCTTCTTTGCATTCTCTAGATTCCATGTGTAAAGGTACGTATGTTTGTGTCACTCTTCTTAACACAAATGGGAGCAAACTACCAGGTTATAATTTAAGTACATTTTCACTTCTAAGGAGATCAAATACCATTTCATATCCTCACATTCGTTTATCATGTTATCTGGAATGAGAGACAATAATTGGCCTTTGAATGTCATTAATTGATAATGACTTTGGAAATATGCACATGTCCATGCACAGAGAAAGTTATTATTTCTATAAAATAAATGCCCTTATGTCAAATATTGATAACACTTCTAGATTTCTACTATAGCTTTGTCTCTTTCATCACAGAATTTTCTCTTTAAGCATTTTACTGACTATGGAATTTCAGAATCTTCTCTTGAAATATAATATATTCATCATAGTCACTTATCCCTCATTTCATAATGATCAAGACAATCTCCATGGACACGGATTTAATTTTCAGAAGTATTTTGTATTCATCCACTTCTGTGGTTGGTACAAATATCTTCTTTCTTTCTGCCCACTGTGGCTTTCGTGCTTACCACAAACTGCATATCTGGATTCGAATTTTTTCCAGTGTTACACAAGCTTTATAATGTAATTAAAATCACTCCTCTTTTCTGTGGTTTCCACCTTCTTTTTCATGTAAACCCATTCTTTTTCTCAGAGGGTGCCTGAGAAACAATTGAGTAAATGGTATTCTTTCACCTTTGTCTATAATCAGTCCTTTGGCCATGAAGCACTGAGTGCTTTTTGCTTTTTGCCATTTCTCACATCTTAGGAAAAGTCTATGATCTCTTCGGTCATAAATCACATTCCAGGTAGACTTTTAATTGTCTTTAAGTCTCCATTTCTTGTTTCCATGTTTAATATAATAGAATATTCTATTCTAAACTTCAGTTGTTTGGCAGGGATGCAAATAACATTGAATTAGCTACAAGCAGCACAACCACCAATGGCTGTTTTATAAATGTGATAATAACTGTTAATAATAGCTAAATTAAAATGGCCATGTGCTCTGTGAAGTAAGTAGTATGGTGTTCTATGTGCATTATAATATTTAATCTTTCTAATGTCTTTATAGAGTAGATAATAATGATATATCCATCATGCAGATGAGAAAATTTAGGCCTTGTAACTTATTTATTGGATTTGCACAGCAAGTGAAGTTGTGGAGAGAAGATTTAAGACAAGTTTTGTCTAAATTCAGAGCTCAGTTCTTCCACATGTGATATTACCTCTATCCTCCCTCCCTCCTTCCTTCCCTTCTTTCCTCTTCCATCCCTACCCACCTTCATTCTTTCTTCCCACTGACCGGGGTTTGAAAAGAAGCAATATGTTTTATGGACAGAATCTCTATAAAGCTTGTTGCACATCTGATCATTGTGCAACACAATAAAACAGATTCTAGACATAGGAGCTTTTGTTCCAGGCTTCACAAAGAAAGAAGGGCAAATAGAGAAAAGAAGAAAAATAGTCATTGCCTCCATAAGACTCTTGCCCAAGAGAAATGCACAGATCTTTGAAATTTCAACAGAAAGTCACTACAATGAAAAATCCTCCTGTGCAATAAGCTGGTAGAAGAGATTGATGAAAGTGGGCATCCACAATTCATTGCCCTTAGCGATTTAGGTCCCAGCTTTGTATTCATAGAGAGATACTTCTCTAGTTTAGGATGTGCTGAGTCAGCTGACGCTTGCACAGCATACTGAGGACGATGCATGAAAAATAAACTGTCTGGATGTCCCATTAGTAATGTGGAGAACGAGTCTGGTAGGGGAAAGAAGAGGCAAAACCATCTCCTTAAGTCATTCTGGTGCTGGTTGAAACATAACTTTTAGAGTGCTGATTGGGGAAGAGCCGTTGACTTAAAGACGATGAAGGGTGGTTACACAAACAGCAAACTTGAGGGGTCTAAAGACGTGGGGATGCTCCACGTGTCTTTGAGTCTCCATTACGCCTCTACTGCAGGCACTGCACATTGTCTCACCACTGCCCTATATGGGTAGGTAGGAGTCACTCCATTTCTCAGACGCAAAACTAAGACTGGAAGCTACTAGTCACTATATTCATCAGCCCATAAGCCAAACATGTGTACAATGAAAGGGGCTCTCCTTTGAAAAAGTAATATAAAAATCCTTTTTATCATATATGTTTTAGAATTAAAAGTACTTCACATATGCTGGAATATGGTAGGAAATCATAAGTTAAAGACTGGTAATCATATTTTGCCACCCTTGGGAAAATATGCAATGACAGAGCAAGAAAAGAAATATTAGGTACCAGTGAATACTGATGGAGCAAAATAATAATTTGAATTCTAAACTGTTAGAATTCTGGTGAAATACCGTTGTACTTTTTATCAGCTATGTTGCCAGTGGCTTGTCATTTTTGTTAGGAAAACCGCCGTGAGGATGTTACAGCCCTATACTTACTGTTTAGTCTCGTGCTCTGCCACAAGAGGATAGGATCAGAGATCATTATTTTATGTTTTGGGATATAGGTGTTGTATTGGTGATTTGAACACGGGGTATGTGTGTGTGTGTGTGTGTACATTGCATTGTATTGTGTGTGTACACACACACATGTACACACTTGAGTTAGTAAATTATACGCCAGGAAAAATGTGATGGAGCCACACTCCTCTCATTTTCCCTTTGGGCCTCTTAATCAATGTCTGATATTGTCTAATCTTTAATGGGTCTACATAGGACCTCTCTATCTCCAAGCTACACAGTCATCATCATCATCATTATCATCATTATTTTATTAATAATAATAGCAAGAACTCATGTAAAGCTTGTTGAGTCAAGAACTGTGCAACACATTTTATAGTCATTCCATAATTTAATTACTCAATGCATTTCTTATGTATTGCACCCCAAATATTCTCATCATAGCCATAAAGGAAAATAACAGTAAAATCTGTCAATATCTAAGCTATAAATATATAATCACTATTTACAGCTTTTAAAACCTTCAAAATTCAACCTGCAATAAACACAGTCATCCATTTTGCTGATAAATATCACAATTTTTAAGCATAGCATAAAACAAGACAATTTTCAAACAGGTTTGAATATTAATTTATGGGCACCCTCAAATTACGGCAACAGCCTATTCCAGCCTCTTCTATCTCTGCAAAGAAGCTGTGCTTGAATTGCAAATCATTTTTATCAACCCATTAAAACAGATCCTCCATTAGGCAACGCTTGGTCTGCTTTCATTCAGCTTGTCCATGTATTTGAACATTAAAGAATCATAGAAATAAATCTATCTATATTACTTTAGAAAGTTTCTCAATATAATGGGAGAAAAGAAATTATTTTTTAACAGCTAGCTGAAGTTTGAGTTGAAGGTTAGGCTAGAAGGAATACAGGAGTACTCTTATAGAGAGAATTTCTTTTTGTTGAGAGAAAAATATCTCAATGGACATGTTGGTTATAAAAGTGAGTCCTACTCTAAGACTAGTCTAGTATGGGAGAAATTTAGACAAAATGTATATAATAGTCCATTGCTGTTTCCCTCAAGACCATCCCTCATTTTTCTGAAAATATCCCCAAATTTTATTTGAGGTCCCCCTTAACTGTTCATTTCTGTGATCTTGCTGATGCCTCCCTAGGTTTGTAGCAGTGACCTTGGCTTAATCCACAGCCAGCATGATTGTTTGAGTTGGCCATCGTCAGTTCACTAAGCATAAACGCTAGGACTCTTATAAGGTTATTGGAAAAGTCATCCTCTCTTTCACACTGTACTTGAACTCAAAACTTGAGGGACGTATGCTTCTGCCCACCACATGGACCCTAGAGGTAGAGCTAATGCAGAGGAACCAGAGCCAAGGCCTAAAGAAGAATATTTTCTCTCTTCACTAAATGCACGTAAATACTCATAAATACTTCTTTATTTATGGTCACTGCCAGAACCTCTGTGCTTGATTCTTTTTCGGAATCAGCTCTACCCTGGAACTTCTTGGTTATGCGATACAATATATTCCATTGTTTGCTTATGTCCATTTGCTATGGCCATTATGTCACTTAAAAATAATCACTCTGCATATTAAATTAGATGGAATTTTGAATCTTCTCCTTAGGGGACAAGGGAGACAGAAATTTGGAGACTCAAAAACATAGGGAAGAGAAAAATGAAAAAAGAGAAAATTCATAGTAGGAAGAGAAGAGTCAAGTGACATGGCTTTGGGTGGGAAGTGGAGAATGAAAGGTTTCCTACAGCATAAGAAGAGTGTGGACAAACATACCACTGTAATATGTCATGTGTTCTGCTCTATCTTCCCCCATGACCCAAAATCTTTAATGAAAGCTGACCACACCCAACAGCCTTAGATTTACCCAAAATGGCATAGAAACAAGTGCACACACCAAGAAGTAAACTAACGATGGGGTGATTGAGAATTCACTGGGGGCCAGGAATTCATACTGAAATTCGTGTGGAAGACACACAAAGGGCATTGGACATGCTGGGATTGTGTGAACTTTCCACCATACTTAAGAGGAGAACACATGTCATTTTGTTGGAAAACGGACTATCTTGATATTGAAAGAAAGCTTATAATTTCATTTTTTTGATATAAAAATTGCCTTAAACAATTGTTTGATTTCATGAAGGAATAAAAATAAGTTAAGCAAATTTTTTAAATATTTAAGTAATTTTGCCAGACTTCTCAACTATTGCCATATAATATTAAGTGTCAGCATTTTAAAAACATATCAGTTCATTCTGAATTGGGTAGGTTTAAAGGTATTTGAACTGCCATCAATCTTTTACATACTTATGCATCTAAAGAACTGACCCAGGCCAGTATGTCCTACATCACTGATAAAGACTCTCATCCCAGGAGTAACAGAGAACTGTATGGAGTCCTGACTATAAACCCATCTAAGCTCAGTCTTCTCAACTGTGAGATTGGGATTACAATAGTACCTGGTGAAGGTGAAAAGAGATAAAGCACAGTGCGCTTAACATGGTACCTGGTGCGGAGCACGTGGGGAATGCACTGTGGCTCCTTCTATTATTATTATCATTTCTTCCCTTTCTGTACTTAACTGAGGTACAGGTTTTACAAGATGGGAATTTTGAAAATCTGATTTCTTTCCAAGTTCTGTTACTCACTAGCAATGTGACCTTTGGTCTCTTGGACCTCAATCTCCTTGTCTCTAAAACAAGAGCTACCGGATAGTCTCCCACGTGCCGTCCAGGTGTGAAATATCTTCGGTATTTCACAAGACCTGCGTATGTCTGGGTTCATGCTTCTTTATCTCTCTGTGAATGTACAGTCCTTATCCAAACATAAAGAACAAAGACAATTGAATTGATAACTACCTAGTGTCTTTTTCTTCAGAATATGTTCTTTATAGGCAGTGAGCTTCATTCCACATATTTTACACAAATACAGGAGAAGCTAACATCTCCTGTCAATATTGTGGAGGAAGTGCAGCCCTGGTTTGAAGGCTCCAGTTGCCACGAAAGCAAAATGCCTGCTTCTGGGTTCAGCAGCTATTTATCTGCGTTCTGGGTAAATGCTTCCACTTTCCCTTCTGCCACCCCTAATAAAAAATGCTTTAGGAGAGAAAAAAGGAGAAGGAAAGAAGGAAGGAGAGATTGGAAAAGCCAGGTTTATGTTAATTTAATTTTTGAAGAAAGTCATCTCCTTTGGAACTTTTCCCATCAATTTTACATCTCTCTTCTACTCCCCTCCCCCCTCCAATTCCCAGATTTTAAATGGGATGAAGGGTTAAACCTTTTACTGGTGAGGAAGTATTTATATTTACATGCATTTAGTGAAGAGAGAAAATATTTTATTAGCAGACTGCTGCTGGGGAAAATTGATCCATCTGCTTTATGTAAGAAAGTAAATGTGTCCCTTTAACCTAAAATTGGTGCGTCAAACTCTACAAATTCCAATTATCTTGACAAAACTGATTTAACCAACCACAGAACGATAGCGAGACTGAAGAGGAGGACTCTGGAGGAAGGAAAAGATACTGCAGCTCTAAGCCTTAGACCCCTCACTGGGAGAAACCTCAGAAGCGGAACCAAATATCATCCCAGAGGATGGAGTACTCTGGAACTTTGTCTGCAGGAGAATGCTGTGTTGCACATTTAAAAATAATATGTGGTCTTTCCATTTCTGCTGGGCAAAGTCACGGTTTTGTTTTCAGTTCTGCTAGATCCTTTCCACCCACTTGCAAACGTGAAATGAGATCCTACATCAACAACAAACAAATAAGCAGAAACTCTTCTATTGTCCCCATATTTCCTCAGCAGTGTTTGGGTACCTCATAAGTCGTTGTTAAATGAAGAAATGAAACAAAAATCAATACTATAAATTTGTGAAAATGTTTCCTAGAATTTGGCTTAAAAGCCGATTTGTATTGCTTCTATTTCTTTTTTTTATTTTGATAAAGACTTCAACCCATTGCCAACTATCACTAGAACAGTATTTACTTACCATAGACCAGGCATGACTTTATCCTTCCCTCTTTTATGAGATGGGAAATTGATTTTCCAGGGGTTGCAGACCAACCTGAATTTGCAAAATCTGGCCTGAGGATGGGACGATTGTTTAGAAGTTTGTATTAGTCATCACCAAGGAAAACTTAGAAAATTCCATATGTATGTTCAGATTTTCTCGCTTCTAAAGAATCAGTTCCCACATATTTGGGGATACATTATGGCAAGGCAAGATGTTATTGCACTGACTATGGACTGCCTTCTGTGTATAGGACATGGAGTTAGACGTCTCCAGAATCCCCACCAGACTCATTGCGCTCATTCGTAGTACCTTCCTGGGTTCTGTAGACCTGAATTTGCCCACCCTTATCTACTTGATTATGCCAAATGGAGGCAGCATTATTTTGATCCACCTTGACAAACTCCCTAGATAATTTCATAAAACAAATAAGGCTGGTGGTAGAAGCTGCATGTGGACTTTAAGAGTCTGGATAGAATTTCAACAGGAATAAAAGTTGGGGGTATCCCTATCTAAAAAGATTGGATGTGAACACACACACACATACACATGCATACACACACACAAATATCTGCTAGCAAACAACAGAATGCCAAATCAACAGAACAGCAAAGTCTTGGTGACTCTGATAAAAATGGTTCCCATGCATTGTCTCCGTGGCAATGCCTGCTTTTTAAGGAGGGTGCTTTATAAATTAATACACCTAACAGAAAAAGAAAAAAAGCATACCCACTAACGAAAAGATTAAGAAGGTTCTGTTTTCCAACAGATCCTGCTCTTCTGTAACATTGCCCTAAACCTTTGTGTCTCCTTTTAAAGAGACCAACCAAATGCATTTCTCCACCTCGGGACTTCACAATTACATTTGCTTATCTCCAGCTGCCAGTGCCACTTGGACTTTCATCCTATTTCTACCTTTGTTAAAAATGCCTGAGATTCCTACAGGGCCTTGTTGGGAGCTTTTGATTGTTAGTATTCATCAGTTGAGAAAATTACCTTTTTCTCCTCATTTTTGAGTTGGAAGTCCAACAAATGAATTGCATAATAAAGCCAGGAAGCACACTACAGTTCCTTACTTTTAGCATGTGATATGTTTGAAGTTCCTAGAATGATGACGCTGCTTCATGTTATTCCTAAATATGCAGTACTTCATACGGAAATTATATATGTTGATCTGGTACTTTGCTAACCTTCATGAAAATGGGACCGTTTTTCAAAAATTCCTTTCCAATTACTCATAAGTCAGGAGTTTCTATCTTTTCTTTCTCTAAGCAATCAACATTTAGTCCTTCTTATCATTTCCCCAGGTTCCATGATTTTTGTAGCTCAACAATTATGGGCTGTTTGGAGCTGCATTTTTCGTAAATGTACTATACATTACTCAATACATTCTCCAAATGTGAACAACACCTAAAATACAGATGCAAAGTTTCATTATGGTTAAATCCCCAAAGTTCACGTTTTTAAAAATATTCCTCAAAACGTTTTACACAAGCACCTACCAAAAAAAAGTAAAATAGGTATGACAATTATTCTTTTGCATGAGAACAAATTCATATTAAAATGTTGTTGCCTTTCACAGAACATTTCCAGTTGGAAAGCTACTCTTTTTTAGCATTATAAAACTCCATAGATTATCCTTTGCTCTCAAAC
The DNA here is from genome assembly GCF_041296235.1 of Equus asinus. Lineage (NCBI taxonomy): Eukaryota > Metazoa > Chordata > Mammalia > Perissodactyla > Equidae > Equus > Equus asinus. Next base: position 43,452,020 of record NC_091804.1, read on the forward strand.
GCCTGTGTATATATTTATAATAACGGGAGAAGAGACAGTTTTCTTTGAACAGGAGACTTTCTTCTCTTGGAGCTTGAGTCTTGTTAAGCAGGGCCAGCAGCCTCTCATACAATGATGATTTGCACTTAAGCCATTAGCTTTATAGATTCCCCCCAAACACCTGCTCAAACAGAAGCCTTGGTTCCCCGTGCGGCGTTGTGCTGATATTCTCATGCAGAATGCTTGTTAAAAGCATTGTAATGCATTTTCAAGAACCTTAAAAAATAATAAACCCAAACCATCTTGCTACTATTTTCATGAATAAATTCAGTGTCTGACCTTATCTTTTGGCTCCGCCTGGCAGTAACTTCTCCGCACCTCTGCACTATGGGTATTGTCAGAGTAAACGACTACAAGGTTTTATTATTTGGAGAATTATTCCATCTCCCTCAGACCTTTTCTAGGGTGAATAATTCTACACGGGGATAAATAGAGGCTGATAAAAATGGGTCACTCCATAATGTAGTTCTTTCCAAGAAAAACCAGAAAACAAATTGGGGACACTGTAAACCCTGATCCAGACATAATTCAGTAAGAGGACTTTGTAAAAGGAGGCCAAGCTAGGGTATAAATGATGGCCTGAAACAGGAGTGAAAATGTTATTATGATAAGAACCATGGCCCATAGCCTTTGGAAGTTCTGCCATCACTTTATAGTATGGATCTGTAAAGCTTGACTGATTTTTCCTTCCACTCTAAATAATGATTATATTGTTATGATAGTTCAAATACTCAGGTTTGTGATGATTCATGTACTAAAAGTAATAAATAAAGTCCTGCCACAATTGTTAATGCCATCTGTCACCTGCATCCAATGACTGAACGAGTGCATTCATGAAAGAATGAGAACTACCTCCTTCAGGTAGGTTTGGTTATGCTGGTAGGCTCCACCTTCCATGGACACCCTTCTGTGAGCACCGAAAACAGTGAGACCAGCTCATTCCAGTTGTGGGCTGTATCTAACTCCTCTTTAAAACAATGGCATTATTATCCATATAATTTATGGTTATTATGGACCAATTTAGGAGCCTTGTCTTCTCTTTTAATTTGCTACTTTCTTGATTTTTTTTTTTTTGTCTCCATTACTTGAACATGATCTTCAAGAGTTCATGGACTTTGATTTGTTCTCTGCTGCATCAGCAGGACCAATAACAATGCCTGGCCCCTGTAGGAGCTCCATAGCTACATGTTGAACACACGAGTGGATTCTAACGGATCCAAGTACAGAGGTAGGTCCATGGAGCCAAAGAGATAAATGACGCATGATCTTGATGACTGAGCCATCTCATGGAGGGAAAGTACAGGCAGATAAGCACACAACTGTTAAGGAAGTATTAATAAGATGTGAACCAAAAGTGAAGCATGCTGAGCTTTAGAAATATTCAAGAGGAAATGGCTGGGAAGAGACCTTTGAGCGGAGTCTTGGGTACGGATTTCTTACGTAGAAGGAGACAGGGAGTGAATTCGAGGATTAAAAAATGGCTCAGGAAAAGTGCAGAAAAAGATGACTAATAGGTCAGAAGTTGAAAACCAGCTGCTTTTAGTTAAGTTTTGCTAACTTGCATGCTTTGTTGAACCTTCCTGATGTTTTTAAAAATGAGAAATTTTACCGAAAAATGTAAATTTCTGCCTTCCCTTGAAGAGTAAGAAGATGTGGCAATTCCGACTCCGGTGCTGGAGTGGAGGAACAGCTGCCCCTGGAGATGAGAACTGTGTTCTCCTCTTAGTCACGGTCTCCTATCAACCCATCACACCACTCATTGTGGGGCAGCTTGGTCTATTCAGCCATTGAGTGTGTGTACCCTGAAAGTACACAGAAAGTCCTAGAGCGTATCAGACATCACATGCCTGCATATTTGTGAAAGGGGCTTTTATGGAATGACTCCTGTGGTGGAAAAATAATTAACAGATAGAGTCGCTATATATTGGAAGCTTGCTGTTGAAGACCAATAGTGCTGACGTAGATGAATTTAGAACAAATCAATTTAATAGGTAACTACCCACTAAAGGGATTGCTGCAGATTATGAAAAGGTGGTTGTACTGAAGAGGGTGTTTTTTGTTTGTGTGTTTTAGGAATTTTAATCCTTCAATTCAGTGACTGTGTTCATCTCTCATGGACTCATGATTTCCAATATGTCAATCAGCATGTTAATTGACCTTCTCCATTAAAATAAAAAGAAAAAGGTGCTCGTGATGCCCCTGGCCTGGCCACAAGCAAGAGAGAAGACAAGACATAGGAGAAAGATTAAAAACCTCAGCAGCCAGGGCTAGAGAAAGAGAAAGTAACTTGCTTTGACCCAGGCAATAAATCTGCGGGGCAGTAATGACCATCTCTTGACACCAGTCGTGACATTGATCAAGCACACTGTCCCAGGCTGTTCCCCTCATTCCCCTGAACCAGAAAGCCTCTCTTGAGTGTTTGTGTCACCATTTATGAACAAATGTCAGAGAGCAGAGATGAAGGGATGACAAAGGTACAGTGGCCTCTTTAAGTTAATGTGAGCCCTGATTGAAATCATCACAGATGCCATTCTGTAGACCGGGGGAAGGCACTCTCTTCTGTTTATGTTATTTTTTTCACTTGTGGAAATATTCTCAGAACTTGATATTCGGACAATTTCAAAGTTCTCACTGGAACCAAGACAAACAAGAGCAGACCAAAGGGTTTATGCAGCTCAGTCCCATTGGTGATTCAGCCAAGTGGGTGTGGTCACAGAGAAGTGATTCGTTTCCCTCATTCGGAAATTTTAGGGCAAAGCTTCAAACATGAGGTGAAGCAGATTTTTTCCCTCCCAGTCTGATTTGTTATGTCTTCTTTATATAAGTGTTGGATGCAGTGTCTCTGGTTTTCGACCACATCGCATTTTATTTTCTTTGTCACATAAAATCATGATATTCATAAAATGATACTTAACCTCCATTAAAAAATTTTATTAATTATTTAATATTTATAAAAGGATATTTGTATCACATGTAAGATACGAGGAAAAAATATAAACACCTCTATGCTCATCCTCTAGCTTAAGAAATAAAACTTTACTAATACACCCCCCAAATCCCTGTGATCCTCACGGATCCCAATCATCTTCCGCCCCACGAACAGGCCATGACTATTATGAGTATTGTGATTCATCATCCTCTTTTCCTCTTTATAGTTATACTACATGTGTATTTAGTGCTAAGCAACATATTGCTTAGTTTTGAATGCTTTTGGGATTTCTGTAAGTGGAATTACGCATAATGTATTCTTTGACTATTGCCCCCACCCCGAAATCAACATTACATATTTCAGATTCATCTCTGTTGATGCGAAACTGCCTGGGCCAAGGGTCAGTGAACTATACACCATTGATCAAATCCAAACCACCACCTGTACTTTATTTTATTTTTTATTTTAGTTTAAGTCTTGTACAACCAGCTAGGTAAAAATGTTTTATTCTCCTCACGGTTTTAAATAGTTATATTTTAAAGAGCTATATAATTATAATAGGTATACAAGCACATACATAATATCCTCAATTGTGCCTCTTGACCTAAACATTTACTTTTTGGCTCTTTAAAAAAAATTTTGTGGATCCATGTTCTAGGTCATTAATTTCATTGCAAGAGTTTTCTTTTTTGAATAAACCACAATTGTAAAATATCCAGTCTCAAGCTGAAGGCCATTTGGGTTGTTTCTATTTGTTTGTTTTCTATTCTAAACACAGCAGCATAAACACCCTCGGGCCAGTCCTTTGGTGTCCAGGTTTCTCCACTGTAGATGTCAGACTGTAAGTTATGTGCAGCTTCAATCTTATCAGAAAATGCTGTGTCATTTTCCAAAATGGTTGTGACACTTTGTGGCCCCACCATCAGTGCCAGGGTAACAGTAAATGGAGGCACTTGTCTATTTTCTCCGCTTCCCTTCCAAAATGGTGCCTTATATACCTCCCTGTTTGGATGTGGTGTAGGGAAATCAAGAGAAATAAAATCTCCAATAAATATGTCCTAAGACATGATACACAAACATAATTTTTTAAGTTAATTCTCCCAATAGGCTAGCATAGTTCCTGATCCTGTTTTATTAAGCTATAATAATATTCTATTAATTTATCTTCAGGTAGTTTATTCAAAGTTGTTAAAATACATTGAATTTTATGTTCATGATATATATATTTATATATATTCATGATGTTCGAACATTATAATGTCTTTGTTGGTATACATATTTTAAAAAATCAAAGGGAACATTTTCTAATTATTTGCCAATTTATGTTTAATTTCTAGTTACAAAATGAAGTTTCAATGGAAATAGGAGTAATAATAGCAGTCTACACTGGATGAAATGTGATTTTCATGTGGCTCAAAATGTTCAAGGAGACAACAAAGTCTGACAATCAGGTTACAACCTCGAAAGACTGTTTTGCTCTTTGAGTTCATTTCCAGGATCATATTCTTACTCTCAGAAAATGTACTTCATCATGTAAATATGAGCCAATCCATTTTGGGGAATGGTGCTTATGTAGATGGCTCTATTTAGAAACACTATTATAAAGCTAACCCAGGAAGTTCAATTTCCCTCCCCAACCAGCATATCTTTGGAATTATTTTCCTTGCAGATCAATGGAACAGAGAATAGAATTGGCTTCTCTTTGTCAGCTTTCATACTTCAGGTACCCCCAAGTGCTTTGTGTAATGAAAAACAGCAATGTTGGTGCCTTTAATAAAACATTGACAATAATACTTTCTTTTTCCCTGGCATTACTGCAGAAATGGAACTGATCTGGAGTCAAACAGCATGAGAAAAGATACATTCCCTTAAGTTAATATATCTGAAAAGCATACATAATTATAGATATGTCAAAGTTCAGAAACAGTGAACTTCCTGTTATCCAGAGCGGTCAGAGAGGAAAACATTCTTGATTAATTTCAGTTATGTGCCCCCTTTACTCAAATACTATGAGTAATTGAGGACAGAGACAATATTTCCTTCACCTACATATTACTTGGCACATAGATGCCCAATAATTTTTTATTGAAAAAATATATGAATAAATGCAATAGATTAAATAAGTACTTTCCTATATTCCATGAGATGATGGTATCAATAATGATTTTAATTGATTTCCTAAAGTGTGCCAGATACCAATCATCAATAGTGAAAGGAATAGTCTCCAACATTTATACTAAAACAGGATGATCTTATTAGTTATTAATTAGCCAGAATTTCAAAATATGTCAGTGTCTTCTAGCCATTGCTCTGAATGGTATTTTATTTTTTTGGTGTCAGAACAAAAATTTTATAGTTTAATTCACTGAGAATATAACTGCATACCTACTATGTCCCATCACTCTTTAACTTTGTTGAGAACAGAAAATAAGGAAAATACAGTCCTTCAATCTAAGAATCTTACAATACTGTTGAGGAGAAGGGCTAAACTTGACTGCTTGAAACAACCAAAAAACACCCTCTAAACTAAGCGTATTGGTGCACTAGAAGAGGTGATATAGGCAAAAGTGGTAAAGGATGAATCAAGAAAAGGACAGAGCGGTGAGCACTGGGGTTGTCAGCGAAGAGCAATCGAAGAGCTAGCAAGACGGACACGAGAGAATAGATGGTCTGCAAAGTGTGGAGGTTTTGTAGCATCTATCCTGACCTGTCCAGTCTCATTCCTAGTATCATTTATGAAAGAGGGAACTAGAATGTGCTGTAGGAAGAGGAGAACCAGCCATTTTTACTTTCTGGTTGCTTGGATGATGGAAGATGATTATGTTGTCTGCTTGTTGGCTTGCTTTCTCCTGATTGCTGCTCTTCCATGAGCCAGGGCTCTCGTGGTGAATGAAGTGCTGAAGGAACTAACCTGGTCTCTGAACATCACTGCCTATGTCAGACCTCTTTTTGTTAGTTAATCTATCACTGGTATGGTTTTACCTAACTTCCCTCAGCTGCAGTTTCATCAATCGTAAAATAAAGTTGGGAATACCTGCATTGCAAAACTACATTGAAGATGAACTGATTTAGCATAGATGATACCTAACTCATTGTCTAAGTCCACATTAATTGCTCAAAATATTTAACTTTTATTACTACAACTCCTTTTAGGATAGAAATAGGGAAAAATATTTTTAGTAGGAGCTCCCATGAGTCAGGGGCTTCATATACAACAATGTTCTCATTTTCATAATAACTCTATTGTGATGAGGGACCTATTATACCTCATTAACAAAATACCTGTAGCTCAGAGAGGTTAAGTGACTTACTCAAAGCTAGTGACATTGCTGGGGTTTAAACCCAGATCTGTCTGGCCTTGAAACCATGCTGTCATAAAGTATACCATGTTGCCTTCATGATGAGAAAACAGATTCCCAATGGTCAAATATGTTGCCTGTAGTCACTCAGTAAATTAGTAGTAGTGTCTAAATTAGAACACAGTACTCTTCAATCAGGCAAAAGAATTTTCAGTTTAGTCAGTTATTATCAGCCAAAGAGCTAGTTGCATTGCAATTAGCTTGCTCTTGGCACAGAGGGTTGGCAAACAGACAAGAGCCATCCAAATACTCAGAAGAAACATGAGTGTGTTTTGGATTTCTTCAGCTGAATTTCATTTTAAAGCCACCAGAGCAATACTTGTCAGGGACTGGAACTATGAGGATGACTAATTACCCAAATAGCTCTACCTGGGTGCGGAACACCCAGTCTTCCACAGGTAAGGTGACATGTCTTCAGGACACGTTCAGCTATGGGAGAGGAGTTCTTTTTTAAACTTGAGGGATATTCAAGTGTCCCCAGCTGGTAATTTACTGAATAATGATGGGATGAAACAGTCAGGTGTCTCTGCTGAGTTGCAGAACTTCCCCTTTGAGATCGACAGTCAGCAAAGTACTCAACCCCAGCTCCCCATTTCTACCTCCTTCCTCCCCTCCACCTCACTTCTTGCCTCTCTTTCCTGTCCCTCTCCCCATTTCTTCTCCCTATTCTCCTTCTTTCCTTTTCTTTCTCTCTCTTCTTTCTCCTCCTTCTCTTCCTTCCCCACACCCCGCCTTCTCCATCCTCCTCTGGTCCTCCCTCCCTTCCTCATTTTCCTGTCTTCTCTCCCCTGCTCTTCTGTATTCTCCATCTCCACTATCTTCTCCTCCTGCTTCATCCCCCTTTGCTTCTCCCTTTTCCCTTCCCACTCCTTTCTTTCCTCTTTGTCCTCCCACCTGCGTGCATCTTTATATTTCACATCCAATTCATTTTTGTTTTATTCAGATAATTGTAGATACACATGCAACTGTAAGAAATAATATAAGGAGACCCAATGTACACTTTTTCCAGTTCCCCAATGTAATATTTTGCAAAACTATCCTATAATATCACAACCAGGATATTTACATTAATATAATCCACTAGTCTTATTTAGATATCCTGTTACACTTACTCATCGCTGTGTATGTGAGTGTGTATCTCTTTTATTTAGTTCTATACAATTTTATCACATGTAGTTTTCTATATCCATCACCACAGTCAACACACTGAATAGATCCAATACCACAAAGCTCTCTCACGGCCACAACTATCTTTCTCCTGCCCCAATCCCCAACCCCGACCAACCACTAATATGCCCTCCAATAATAAAATTATGTCATTTCAAAAATGTTATATAAATGAAAATGATTCTGCATCCACGAAATCACAAATATTAAGTAATGTGGTAAGAGGGTAATCAGCTATCTGATATTAGACAAGAACCAGGAGATCTGGAATAGCTAAATCTGGAATAGCCTCTGGGCAGCACAGATCACGGGCCAGAGAGGCTGGAATGCTATTAGACACGAAATGCTTAAAAAGGTTAGACTTCTCCTGTCCAGGGAATACGTAACAGTGGCCTACAGGAAGTGTCATGGAGCTGAACATTGGAGAAATCTATTTTTAACAAAGATGCTTGTGGAAAATTAAACATACTAGTAAAAAATGGGTTGAATTGTCCTCCATTCTCTAAGCAGAAAGCAAGGAACTATTGGTGAGAATTAGTTGCTCTGGTAAGAGCAGCGGCTATAGAACCAAGCAAATGGATCAAGGTCACCTTCCGGGGTTAACAATTACTCTGACATTTTACAGTGTGTGTTGGAAGAAGCAAAATTTTCATAGATATCAACCGATGAAAATTGAAGCTAAAGTGAACTCTGAGCAATTGAAGTAATAGGATCTGAGAAAAAGCGGCATATAATAATACATTCCTGAAAAAAGCAATCACTCGGTCCCAGTGCAGGTGACATGGAAGAGCTGTCAGGCATGGTCCGCAAAGTAGGCTTTCAGAAGAGATCTGACCACATGAGAACTGAGAACATTTTCCTATCCAAGATTCTTGTGAGAAGAAACTAGAAACTGACATCAGATATTCCTAAACAGTATTTACAATTGTGCACACTAAGGCTTCAAGCCATTTACAGCTAAACATGTTTAAATCTCATTCCAGAGTGGAAGCCCATTCATTCTAAATTATTTTTTTTCTTTTTTTCCTGCTTCCATTAAGTCAGGAGTGAATGAGCCACTTCAAGTATTGTTCGTTGATTTAACAACTTCCACAGGGCCAGGGACATTTTCTTATTTGTTTCCCACTCTATCCTCAGAATTCAGGATAATTTATTTATTCAACAAATATTTATTGAACACCTACCACACGCCAGGCACTGAGGATACCATCAAGGCATTGAACAAAAGAGATCTAATCCTTTCTTTCATTGGAACTTCGAGTCTAATGGGGATATTTCTTTATGTACTCAACCAACAAGTATTTAGTGAACATCCACCATGAGCCAAACTTTGCTCTAGACACTGGAGATAGACACAAAAGGAAAGGAAAGGAAAGGAACCAAGCCGATCATTAGGAAGACAGATGGGTGATATCTGGAATAGAACTGTGCAGGGAGATAGACTAGAATGGTATTATAGAGCGTGACTGAATAGTCATGGAGACTGGAAGTCAGGGGAAGCCTCCCAGAAGACAGAACATTTAAGATGAGATCCGTGTGACAGAAGTGGATCAGTCATGACAAGTCCTAGGCGTGGAGGGTTTCAAACTGATTAAATATTCAGCAAATTATCAAAGGTAACTGTTTAATTACCTTTATCCAAAGTGCCATACTGATTTTCATAACCTACATTTCTCCCTCTTTGAATTTATACTAATTTCATCCATTCTACCTAAATTTCTATTGTTCTGAAAACACGTAAACAAAAAACTCCATTTTTCCACGACACAGAAAATGCTTCCCAGGTAGTTAACAACTTTTTAAAAACTATTTGTTTTTACTTTTTTTTTCTGCTTTTCCTCCCCAACCACCCCCCAGTACATAGTTGTATATTTTAGTTGTGGGTCCTTCTAGTTGTGGCATGTGAGATGCCACCTCAGCATGGCCTGATGAGCGGTGCCATGTCGGCGCCCAGGATCCGAACCGGTGAAGCCCTGGGCCACCGAAGCTGAGCACAGGAACTTAACCACCCGGCCTCAGGCTGGCCCCATTAACACCTTTTGATAGCTCTTCTCCCTGGTAACTCAGGGTGGTCGTTGACAGTGTTCTGGGGATAAGGTTTGATTTTCACTTCTGCCTTTAAGGCAAGAGATACTGCTTTTTGCAAAACTAGTTTTAAATTTCTCAAGATTCAAGAGACCAAGAATATGTGGAATAGCAAATAAACAACAGAAAAATATTCAGCAATTGACACTCAATCATCTTTTCAAAAAAAATTAAAAGCTATGCTAAATGGATCATAACATGCTCAAATATATGAAAAATACACTTCAAAACACAGCTGGGGAAAGATGTTTGTTTTTACTAAAAGTTGCTTGAAGGCATCAACATAGTGACAGAATCTTTAAACATCCACAAACACAAAGGTCTGAAAAATAACTCTTCATTGATTTTTCTTACCTGCCGTATTTTATGCATTCTGGAAGCTATTGGTACTCTTTTAACAAGGACTTCCTCACATCTGCCAGATTTTATGAATGATCATTTTCTGCTGATTCAATCTTGAAAATCTCTTTTGCTGAGACAGTCCCTAATGGGCACCTTTATAGTCTTCTTACTTGTTTTATTACTCAGGGGGCCTTCCTATTTCTCCAGTCTAAGCACAGAGGATCTGAACAACAAAAAATGGCTGTAGTTGAATTTTCCTTCAGTCGATCTTCCGCTAGACAATATGGATTTTTAGGTCTTTGAATTCAAAGGGTTGTCTAGTTCATATCACCAGAGCCAGATCACGTAGACACAATATCAGGAGATTGTTGCTTTATACAGACTCACACTCTACCTTCTATCTTTTCGCTTGTGTTTCTAATGATTCCTTCCAAAATCCTCCAATGTGGAACTCAGAACTTCTAGTCTCTATGTTTAGACATGCTTGGGTGGTGGATTGAAACGATTCCAATAGGACTTATGTCAGGCTCTCTTGATATAATATCTGAGACAGATTCTGATGTATTGAGGGGGCGCTCTGAGGAGAAACCTATAAGGATGTGAAGGAAGCAGGAAAGGGCCGAGGGAAAAGTTAAGTAAAGATGTGGTTTCAGGTGCTATCTCACCTCAGCCTTATCCCACAGGGAACTTGGGAGCATAAATAGCACCATGAAGTTGTCCCAGCTTGAGAAAAGAGGATTGGACTTTTATACCACTGTAGCCATCAGTCGTTGGCTATGGGCCCTCCCTGAGGGAAGAGGATAACCTGTCTGTCAGGCATTTCCAGGTGAGGTGGTTCCTGTCGGGAACAGGGAAGTTCTCCTGAGAAGGGCACAGCTGTGAGCTGTGGGCACCCACAACCCTAGCAACTTGGAGGAGGGTACACGAGTCTGGCATCGGGGATCCAAGCAGGGAATAAACAACATCTTCTGCACAACCACAACACGTTGCCTTATTATTGTTGTTGTTTTGTTTTTCCTGTCATCAGCCATCCTGGCTTGTGAAGCCAGCCATATCTCCAAAGCAATTTTCCCTTCACGGTAAACAGTTTAACAATTTGTAAACTGATTCTTTTTAATTCACTCCTAAAATGACTCAGCTTGAGCTTGAAACATCAAGAAGCTCCAAACAAAAGGCATAATTACTGAGGTTGAAAATGTCATTGATGATTTATTGTCTGCAGGGTTGGTCACGATATCCTGAAATGGCATGTTGTGTTTGTCGGTTAAGAGGACATTTAAGAGCAGCGCAGAATTTCCCATTAGGGAAGAAAATGTTGTTTTAAAGCTTCATGCTTCACCTGAGTCCCTCCCTTCCAGCTTCCAGGGGAATGCATGTGCTACTAAATAGTACTTAGAAAGCAAACTAATGGCAAGAGCTTTGAATGGGTGTACAATTAGGTATAATGCTTAAGCCCAAACTTTCAATTCAGCTGTGAAAGGCCAATTTAAAGATGCCTCACCTGGCTTCTAAATTAGGAAGTCACTCAATCTTCCAATCTTCTTGAGATAAGTGGTGCAACCAATCTCTGTTTACAAGCTGCAGGGTCCTTGAGAATCAGGATTATAAAACAACAGAGACACACCAACAAGAGTTATCATTTAATGCAGGTTTCTGCACAATTTAGGCACCCTCCTAAGAAGTTGGTGTATCTCATTCAATAATTAAAGAAAACCTGTGAAGTACATGTTATTATTCTTGTTTTATAGATGAAACAACAGAAGCACAAAGAGTTTCTATTAAGTTCAAATTGCTGAAGATGCATTGGACACAGTCTCTGCCCTCATGCACTTAACTATGAAATGAAGATAAGATGTTAATTGTGACAAGTGAGGCTATGAAGACTTACAAAAATTATAAGCTCTTGCAATACAGATATGTGACTTCCTTGAGATAAAGAGGAGAAAAAAACATTCTGGGCAGGGGGACTAGCAGGTGCAAAAAGCCTGTGGCCAAAGATAGCATGGTCCCTGTGGCTGGTTAGAGAGAGTCAAAGCTAGCCTGGAGAGAGATACAGCTGGAAAGACAGGCAGGAGCCAGAACAGGCAGGACCTTGCTGCCTATATTAAGGGGATTTTCCTTATCATTACCAGCAATGAAAACCCACTGAAGCAATGGAAAATCATTAATTATTTTTAAGTGAGATTAAGGATGGGGGTGCAGTATTTGTCCTCCATGATTAGTTCGGGTTTTTAAAAGAGCCTTCTGGTTTCAGAATGAAGAGTGGATTGGAAGGAGAACAGAATGAAAATACAAATTATGACCTATTGAAAGTACAATAGGCTGAATGCTGATTGCAGTCTTGACTAGAGTGTTGTTGATGGAGATAAAAGTTAAAATATTCTAGGAATATCTGGTCCCAAAAATTGACAGGAATTGGTAATGGATTTGTGGGAGGGGGTACAAAAATGAGATGCTAGAGTTTACTCCTAGGTTTCTGACGTACGCAACTAGAAGAATAGTTACGTCATTTACTGAGATGAGAAACATTAAGTGAGGACCAAGTTTGTTGGGAAGATTGTGAGCTTGGTTATGGCCCTCTTGAATTTGAGGTGTTTTAGGAATAAAAAAAAAAATGAGAGAAGACAAGCCAGCAGTAGAATAACAAGTCTAAAATAGAACCCTGGACTGGAGACGGTCATTGAAGAGATGAGTGTGGATGACATTTACTTAAAAGTGTACAAAGTGAAAGAAGAAGATACAAAAACTATCCTTGAGTACTCTAATATTTAATGACTTGATAGATGAGCCTCAGTAGATAATACTTGTGGAGTGGAGAATTCATCAATGAGTTGAATAAATAATATTCTTAGTAATCAAGGCAGGATCAACATCTGACAAAATTGTCAAATACAAGTTGCTTGCCTTGAACTTCTTGCTTGGAGAAGGAGCTCTCCGAAGCGAGAGAGTACAAGAATTTGTTTCATTCCAAAAGCAAAAGGAACATTTTTAACAGAAAACAAAATGGTTTGCCTCTTTCTGTTCTCTTTTAAAACTTCGCTTTTCCATATTCTTGCTGACACCATCACCAGCACATCAACCACATATCAGTCACTCTGTGTCTAATGATGATCAACCTCTGACCAATCATTTTCCAAAAATCCCAAGACACCTCTGGAGAACGTAATTGGAAACTCTAAATAAAGCATGGCTCCTAGGTTACCTATTAGAGCCGAAGAATCCAAGAGTGAGCTGACTAAATTCTCTTTGACTGAGAGCAGGAAAGCATCTGAACAAACATGTCATCTGAAATATACAGCAGCCTGAGGCTGCAAAGGAGAAAAAACCCGAAAACAAAACAAAAACCAAGAGCATCTCTAGCTCAACATGGTGATTGGGATTAATCTGTCACTGGAAAGCTTTTCCAGGTATAAGCTGGGTATAAGCTACAGCTGTCCTTGACCAACCTTGCCTGTGTGTTACCCTATCAACAGAGACGGACCAGCTTCCTTTCTCACTGGTTCGCTTTGCTCATTGCAAATAAATAAAGTGGCGAAATTGCCATTCACTGAAAATAATAGTCAGCAGATTAAATCTATTGCACATTTGCTTTCTTCCAGATAAGCTCAAGAATATGATGCTTTTTTTATTTTTTAAATAAACATGACTAAAATCTGAAATTGTTTTCTCAACAGAGGCTGAAGCTTAAAAATGGGAATTTTAGGTCAATGGAGGAAAAACAGAGTCTTGCCTGCTTGGCCAGTTCAGCCACATTCCACCTTATGGAAGTGGCTTCTAGGGTGTGTACTAGTGTCCATTTGCCCCTCTGCCTTTAGCCTTTTTCTTTAACCCTACTCTGTCCCTCAGGAGGCTAACTGGTATGGAAATCATCCACAAGCTCCCTTGCCTTCTGACTTAGGGTTGGAGTCAGCTAATGGGAAGAGCCCAGCAGATCAGAAATAGAGACGGGAATAAGGTTGAGGTATTTATTCCATTTCCCTGGTTTCTGGGTTCCTGTGGACTGATGCATTCCTCTGTCATATATCAGCACTCCTCCCACAGCCCTCTGTCTCCAGGGTTGGGAATCTGCTTCCTCCTTTTGCCCCTTCAAGCTTATATAATGATAATACAGCCCTCTGTGCCCAGCCCCCAAATGCTCCACTATCCGTTGTGGCCTCCCTATGCTTGCCCCTTTGATAAAATTGTTTTAGTTGTCTTGGGTCTCTGATGCACATGGGGTAACGTATACTGCAGCCAAATCACTCTGGCACCCCAAACCAGGAATTGAAAACAAGAAGCTATAGAGACAAAGTTAAATGCATTAGAAGGATGCTGATGAATAACCGCTAATTTAAGTTATAGTCACTATTAAAGGTATTTTCCAACTCACAGTGACCTTCCTTCTAGGGGCACTAGCCCCCAGTTCACTGGGATGTGTTTTAGGCAGGTAACCTCCTCAAGTCTACTTCTCCCATAGCCAAACTTAGCTAATATGACCAAGTGTAGTCACATGACCCAGTAAGGGTCAGTCACGTCCTTTTCCTGGAAACTTGAGATGTGGACCACGACAGGTCAATTACTGAGCTATGGGATTAATCACAAGAGAAATGGAAGAATGAAGCAAAGGAAGAGAAGGCAGAGATTGAAATACAAGAGAGTACTTCCAGATTGCTACCCCTCCCTGAAACTTGGCCGCATTTCTCCCTTGAATAGAGCTATTACTGTATCTTTAAAATAAAACCTTCCATTTTTATTTGTTAACTAAAGTTGGTTTCTGTTACCTCCAACAAAAAGGGTCCTAAATGATCCATTAAACAACAAATGATGCTTTTTATCCAGCATTAATGTGGTGGGTACTTATGGCTCTATTCCAAGACTGACCAATAGAACTTTCTGCAATGATGAGTATGTTCTATAAAATCTGCACTGTCCAATGCAGTAGCCACTAGCCACTTGTGGATATTGAGCATTTGAATTATAGGCAGTGCAACTGAGAAAATGATTCTTTTTTTTTTTTGAGGAAGATTATCCCTGAGCTAACATCTGTCACCAATCCTCCTCTTTTTGCTGAGGAAGACTGGCCCTGAGCTAACATCCATGCCCATCTTCCTCTACTTTATATGTGGGACGCCTGCCACAGCATGGCTTGACAAGTGGTATGTAGGTCCGCACCAGGGATCCAAACCAGCGAACCCCAGGCTGCTGAAGCGGAATGTATGAACTTAACTGCTGCGCAAGGGGGCAAACCCTGAAAATGATTTTTTTAATATAAGTTTAATTTAATTTAAATAGCCATATGTGGCTAGTAGCCATCATATTAGACAGCTTGACTCTAGACTTTTGGCTTTTTCCTATTTCCTTGCTTTTGTTTGTTCTCTATTTGTTGGTTTTGAGCCTTCTGAGTATCTCTTAAAGATACTCAGTTAAGCTGACACATCATTGTAAACAATCCTTAATAGTGAGGTGTTTACTCCTCTCCTTTTGGTTTTTAGCATTTTCTCCAGAAACCTATAAGTGAGAAACTAGGAACCTTGAACCTTGGCCCATTATAATCAGATTACTACTTAATTGTCCAACCCAAGTCTTGTTGCTCTTTAATCCTCACTATCTAGTCCTGTCTTACCAAACTTATTGAAGTTTCCATAGTGTGCTAAGCTCTGTCACACTTTCATGCCTTTGCATAAGTGGTGCTCTTACTGTATGTTTATTATTTATTTATTCTTCACTCAATCATTCATACATATATACATTCATCTATTCATCCAGCCATCCACAAATATTTATTAAACAGGACAGATTCAGTATCATAAAGACATATACAAACTACATATTTATAAGTGGAATGAGTTTTATAATTGATGTTGTGGTCATGTGTACCCAGATGATATACCAAAGACAGAGAAGATCTTATCAAAGTATGGTTCACATGCAACATGCATTGGATTGCCAAGGATGCTTTCTGAAAGTGCATTATAGCAGTGGTTGGGGCATAAATAATAGTTTTACCTTAGTCAGTGTTTTTTAAATTAATTCATGTAAAATACTGGAAAGGGTGTCTATTAAGTAATAAATATTCAATAAATGTTAGACATTGATAACATTTCTTCAAAATACTTCCAATACTGCACTCCTGATTCTGTCACCTAAACCTGCTCTTCCTTACAGTCTCGTCCATTTCAGTAAATGGAGGCTCTGTCTGTTGCAGACTGAGTATTTTCTGGGGAGCAGACGCTGAGATAGAAATTATTGTGCAGGAAGTTTAATCAGAGAGAGCTCTCAAAATCGATGACTGCGCAGAAAGGGAAGGAGGCGGGATGGGGCAAAGGGAGAAGCCAGGCTGAGACGCAGTCAGCAAAGGCCTCAGCTGATCTCACAGGGAATTTTGGAGTTGGAGCAGATCTTCGGAATCATCCTTCAATGGACTAAGTGTGCTAGGCTTTTGTCTCCAACTCCCATATCAGCCAGCTGTTAGATGCACACTGCCAGCAAGGGGGTGTGACTTTGAACAAGGAAATTATCTTCAGCTAAAGTCGATTTCCAGAGAGGCCTGGGAGTTGAGGACTATCTGCTGGTAACACATCTCACAATTGAGGGAATGAGTCAATCTGTCCCACAGAGGGATCTATGCACTATATGAGAGCATCCAATATGCCATCTTTTCGGTTATTCAGACTAAAAACTTGGAGTTATCTTTTATTTCTCTCTTTGTATTTCATCCTAATCTACCTGCACAATATATCCAGAATCTGACATTTTTTACCACCTCCACTGTTGCCATCCTTATTCATACCACCTTAGCCTCTAATCTGAATTATTTAAGCAATATTATTATTGATCATCCTTTTTTTGCCTTTGCCCTATTTCTAGCTTATGCTCAATACAATAGACAGTGTGATCATTTTAAAACACATGTCAGGTCATGTTACTTCCCTCCTCCAAACTCCAAGGTTCCCCATCTCACTTAAAATAGAAGTTAAAGTCCTTGGAACTTTCTATGGGGGTCATGATCCGTCTGTCCATAGCATTTCTGACATTCCTTTTCGTCCTCTCATATCATTTGTCTATTTGTTCATTTGTTTTCTTGTCTGTCTCACTGTTAAAAATAAGCTCCATGAAGCAAGTCCCTTTTGTTGTTGTTCTCTGTCAGTCTGGTAACCAGAACACTGTGGCATACAGCAGGTGCTCAATAAATACTTGTTGAATGAAGCTTTTACATTTTGGTCAAATTTAGTCAGATAAAGAGAACTCTTCTACGCCCTGTAACACTTAAGAATAAAAAAGGAAAAATTGCAATGTGACATGCCCATTGGTTGCGGCAGACAGAGACTCCCCACCCCCTCCAGCAAAAGTACCATCCCCTGTAATTCAATTAAAACTAACTTAGGTACTGCTCTGAAGGGACTTTGCAGATGGAATTCAGGTTACGGACCTTCAAATATAGACATTAGCCTGGGTTATCCAGGTGGACCCAAAGTAATCACCGGAGTCTTTAAAAGCAGAGAACTTTCTCCACCTGCCATCAGAAAGAGATGTGGTAAAAGAGAGTAGAAGAGATGAGGCAGAAGGTGAACCAGGGAGATTCGAAATGTAGGAAGGACTCGGACTATCACTGCAGCGTTTGATGGTGGGAGAAGGAACTTACAAGCCAAGGAATGCGGGTAACCTTGAGAAGCTGAGAACAACCGAGTGAGGGCATGGGGAACCTCAGTCCTACACTGCATACAACTGAATTCTGCCAACATCCTGAGCGAGCCTGGGAGCCGATTCTTCCCTCAGGACCTCCTGAACAGAACATAGCCTTGCTGACGTCTTTATTCCGGGCTTGTGATGCTCTAAGCAAAGTATCCAGTCAAGTCTGCTGGACGTCTGACCTACAAACAGGTGAGATCTTAAGTGGGTGTTGTTTTACACTACAAAGTTGATTGTTACAGCAGCCTAGAAAATTAATAGATTTAAAAAACATTGTACTCTTTGTTCTCAGACAAACACCATCACGGGAAGCAAGCTGCATGTAAAGAAAAGGGATAACAAAATCCTAATGTTTTAGACAGAAGGGGCCGCCAGCCTCTAGATATTCTACTTCTTATTCGATGACTAAAGACCCATAATAGGAATCATTGAGGTGAGCTGTTTTACTAATATAATTATGATTCTGTTCTCCTGATCCCATGAATATATATTTTAACTGTCAGAACCTAAGAGGAGGGTTTCTTTTATCCAACAATGATCTCAGGCAGGTTCCTTGTGCTTATTAGTGAGCTTGTCCTAGTGTTGCATTCCAGGAAGTTAATCCAACAGAATAATCTAATAAGGCAAACAGTACCCACAATTTCAATTACAAATACCAGCATTTTTGATCTGGGGGAAAAAAACTCTCATAAACTAGTCTGTTGAGTCATGATTATCCTGGGAGTTAAGAGCCTTTACAAGCATTTGCACGGCTTTGAGCAAATCACTTACCTATGTCCCTTTTGTCTTTCTCCTTCACCCTCCAGGAATTGCTCTAAAGATGAGATTGTAGATGCAAAAGACTTTTGCAAAAGTTAAAAGGATTAAACTAGTGTTAAGCAATGGTTATTGCTATTAATAATCTTGTGCAGTTGAGTTTCTACTCCTTCTTGTTTGCTGTTTCTGAAGTTTAATTATCTCCAAGGCAATTCCTTGTTCTTTTAAAATTTCATTTGGCAAATCTTTGTCTTTGTGAGCATCTTGAACCCTCCTAGTTGTCTTTCACCATCCTTCTCATCCCTTTCTTCTCTACCTCTCTATTTCTTTCTTTTAGAGCCCCTTCACACAAATATTATTTTATTAGGATTGTCCTACCTGAAATACAGAGTGGTACAATTCATATGAGGAGGAGGTTGGCAATATGTAGGAAAATTGTGATGCATTTACCCTTTGAACCCCCTCTGTGAATCAGGCCCAACACCAGTGATGAAAACACAAAAAGTAGTTAGCATAGGCTATTAATTGCAGCATTATTTTAATAACAAATGGATAGAAATAATCCAAATATCCATTAATAGGGACTTGTTAAATAACTTGTATCTACAAAATGGAGTACTACATAGCTGTAAAAAAGAATGAGAGATCTCTATCTTAGGCTATCTTCAGGTACTCAAATGATTGATGAGGGAAGATTCTCTTTATAGAGTATTTTGGCTAATAAATGGATAAGGAGTGATAGAATTAGACTGTCATCATTTTACAACACCTAATGAATTAGATTTATATAAGAATCGTCAAGTGGCAACCAGATATTTTGCATTTCCAACTGTGAACTAATCTTGGACTCCTGGCCCTCTGATTGAATTTGAATCTAATAAAGCCTCCAGATCTAAACACGAATTTTCAAGAAATCCTGGGGATATATGGACTTGTGAAACATCATCAGAGTGACATAACCAACTAAATTCAGACTCTGAGATGCTCTATAGGACAATGACCATTATATTCAATAATTTAAGTGAAGGTGGGGAGAGAGGGAGAGAATACATTAACGGATACAGCTGACATCTGGTTCTGCCGGGATAAAGAAGCCTCATTCCTCCCACAACTTCCCCTTTACAACTAAAAATCCTTGGATATAATACAAGAAGCATGAGGAGTCTATGAGTGGTGGAAACAGGATGCACTGCCTAGAGACCTCAGGAACTGAGGAATGACACAGAGGTGAGTTCTCTGGCTTTCCTTATTGTCTTTCATTTGTACAGATAGGACGCTGCAGAAATCTCCATCCTGGAACTGCCAACAGGCACAGACAGAAAAAAAAAATGCTCTAAGAAGAGCCTGTCTGCCTAGTCAAAGTCCAAGCAAAGGATGGCCTAATGATAGAAAAACATTTTTGCAATATAGCCATACTCAAACTGAACACCAACGGGAAAACCGCTCGCCCCATTCCACCCTCTTGGTTTCAGCCTGGTCCAGCATAAACTGATCTTCTCCCTCATCGGCTGCCCAACAGAAGTAGGGTTTGAGTTCCAATCCCCCTCTTGTTAGTGTTGACTGGCCAACGTGGAAGCTTGTCTTCCATCTCCCCCATCTCCAGCCTATGAGAAAAGGGTGTGCTCCATTTTCCCAGCCAGGTGGTACTGGAAGGCTAAGCTGAGAGACGATCTCCCATGCTCCACTCTAGGGGAAGCAGGCAGCTGGGATTAGATTCCCTGTTGGGATAGTGTCATTGGGATCCAGCTGATTTTCCACCCACCACCCTCACTGGAAGGAATCAAGGGGTGCTCCAATTACCATGACAGGGCAGTATTGGATGGACTGAGGGGGGTAATGATCTTCCTGGGGGAAGAAAACCAGCAGTGAGCTGAGCCTCCACCTTCTCCCATAGGAACTAGAGCTAATTAAGCAGTATGAGATTGAGCTGGTGACCACCAGGCTTCTCCCCCACCTCATGTTAGCGAAATCCCACCCTCACACTCTGACCTGGCATCACTCAAGCAGAAATAGGTAGGGTGGGGGGTGGGGTAGTTGATAACCCGCTTCCTCCCTCCCCTGGTGTCAGTGGGTCCCAGGAGGAGCTAAGCCTCCACCCTTCCCAGCATCAATGAGGCAGGATGAGATGCGGGAAGGCTGGGCTACCTGGCATTCCACCTCTCTCTCTCCGCTACTCTGGTGTCAGCCTAGTGGGAAGCTGATTTTATAATCCCACATGGAGGAGGTTAAGCACGTTTGAAGGCGTCAGCCAGGCTGAAGGGGGAGCTGAACTTCTGCCTCCCCCATCTGCAATGAATGAGTGTGAGTCAATGCCCCACTTCTGCTAGGTGGGTTGGCAAGACCCAGAGAGAAGCTGAACGTACACATTCACATGTAATTTGTACTACACCTCAGCAGGGGGGACTGTCTGCTAAAATAGGAGATTGAATAGGATCCAGAGTCTTATAGTATCGAAAGGATATAAGGATACAATTGAAAATTACTTATACCAAGAAAATAACATCATGAATGAGAAAATTGACTAGTACTAATGCCAATATGAATCAGATGCTGGATTGTTTTTAAGAAGAAATGAATGGAAATAGGACAAATATCCAGTTAAAGAAATCTCCAGGCTATAATGATTTCACTAGAGAATTCTACTGAACATTTAAAGAAGTATTAACACAAATTCTATACAATCTTTTTCAAAAAATAGAAGAGAAGGGGGGCCAGCCCCATAGCGTAGTGGTTAAATTCAGTGTGCTCCGCTTCAGTGACCCAGGTTTGTAGGTTCAGATCCTGGGCATGTACCTAAACCACTGTCAGCCATGTTGTGGGAGCAACCCACATATAAAGTGGAAGAAGACTGGCACAGATATTAGCTCAGGGCTAATCTTCCTCAGCAAACAAAAACAATAGAAAGAAAGAAAAAATAGAAGAGGAGGGCACACTTCTCAACTCATTTTATGAGGCTGGCATTACCCTGATACCAAAAAAACAGAAAATAGTTAAATATAGACAAACGAATATGGAAAACTGTTAGACCAATCTCTCATGAACTTGAAAACAAAAAATCTTCAACAAAATGCCAAATGGAGTTAAGCAATACATAAAAGAAATTCCACACCGTGACAAAGTAGAATTTATTCCAAGCATGCAGGAATACACTCTATGTATTCTATATATATATCTTTATAAATAAATAGAGAGCTATAAATTATTTATATCATATTGGGAGAGAGAGTTTGTGCCTTTTGATAAATTGTTGCATTCCATCTAAATTGTAAAATCTCCTTATTATCATGTTATCATATCCCCTTATTATTTTTTCAATGGTTACAGAATCTATAGTGATCTCAGTATATTGAGTAAATGTAGTTTTTAATTAAATTCATAACACGCTATACACATTGCTTAAGTCCGTTGCATAGCCTATGAGAAGACTGACATATTTTGATCACATTGAATGATGAAAATTTTGAACTAATATAAAGTAGCAAGTAAAATAGAAAACTTAAAAATCGTTTGTTGGGGCTGGCCTAGTGGGGTGGTGATTGAGTTCGTGTGCTCTGCATCAGCAGCCCAGGGTTCACGGGTTCAGATCCCACACTCGGACCTACACACCACTCTCAAACCATGCTGTGGTGGCATCCCACATGCAAGTTGGAGGAAGACTGGCACAGACATTGGCTCAGTGACAATCTTTCTCAAGCAAAAAGAGGAGGATTGGCAACAGATATTAGCTCAGGGCCAATCTTCCTCACCAGCGCCTCCCCCCAAAAATATCATTTGTTGAGCAACCAAAGTTATAGCTAAAACCTAAGCCTATATTCCTATTTATGATATCCTCTATCCAACCTATAACATTAACACTGTCCTTTGTTTTATTTATCTCTAACTAGACCTGGATGGTTTTATGGGGAGAAAAATAGTTAAACCAATTGAATTGTGTTAACATATCTTAAATAGCCTGGTTTGATCTCAGTTTCTTACTTTTCATTTGATGGTTTGTACTTAGGTGAATAATTTCTAAATATTGCATATAGTAAAAACAGTATTTTAAAAAAGAAGTAGGGAGTTAAAATTTTCATAAAAATAGACTCACTTTTTAAAAAGTTATTTTTTTTCAGCTAACGCCTTAATCATCATGGTATTTCCGATCTTCCGTTTTGATAGAAACAAAAATTTTAATGGATAGCATTAATTAATATAAAGAATTAGATACACCAATTTGTATTTAGCAGTTTATATTTTTGACTTTTATTCTATTACAGACTTTAAAAACAAAAACAAAAGCCTCTCTAAGAGTAACAATCAAATTTCTTCACTTAATAAGGTGTTAAGATGCAACTGGAAATGAATTTAACACAAAGCTGTCTGCCTCTAAGATACTTTGATATGTGAGAAATGAGCCTCTACAATAACTCCGGTAAATGAAAGCATTTCCAGACTTTAGACACTGTGTTGTAATTTGGTTTAATTTTACTTCAAAAGGCCATTAGGGGTAGTATAGAGAGCTGATCTTTATGAGTTTTTTTTGAGTAAGACACAAATAAATGAGCAAAAGTATAAGCTACAAGTCTACACTGTAAGTGGTGTGTAGACATATTTAAATAAAAGCAGGAGAAATCTCGCTTTCCTTGGGTTTGTTCTGTTGATCTCTTCTGTCCTCTGCATGTAAGAGATTTCTTAGAGTTATAACAAGCCTTAAATTCAAATGTGTGGTGTATTTTTATCACACACTGATGCCACAAGCTTATGAAGTAAGGCAAATTTATGCATTGGTCTTTGAAAATGAAGACCTACATTCAAATGTTCTGTACAATTTTAACCTGAGTATATTTTAAAGAACATCATGTTAGGAGAAGCTACTTCCTGGCTAGGAAGGAGGATGTTGAAATAACGACAATACAGCTAATGTGCCCAGAGATGTGGAATACCAGAGAAAGAAGATGGAAGTGGAAGATTGGGATTGAATACACTAGCTTTTCAGAATCCTCCTAGGGGAAGGTAAATTCAATGTATGCTTATTTCCTGATTATTTAGAGATGAGCATCCAATTTATAGACGACATGGGCCAGGCCTTGGGTTGATGAGTTGCGGGCAAATTGTTTTGGGTGAAACTCCACTCACCAGTCTTTTTAACAGCAAAATCCAATTCATATTGAAACCAAAGAAGCTCTGAAGAGGAAAAGAGGACAAAAACCAAAACAGGGCATAGCCTTGGAGGGAAGAAGATTGAGGTGGAATATAAAGGTACATGTTAAGTTAAAGATGGACATAATTAGGACAGAAAGAATTAGGCTATATCCTGACTAAATATAATGTATATAAGCCACTGGTCCATTTTGTAACCATCACAAAGATACATATGCATTCTTTACAAGACTTCATCTATATAAGTTTAGCACTTGCATAAGGAATTTTTCAGGCAAGATAATTGTTTTATCCCACACAAGATAACATGTTTCATTCACTAATTCAACAGATATCTATTAAGCAAGCACTATGCGGCAGACTCTGTTCTATGCAGTGTGGATACAGCAATGAAGATAAAAATTGGTGGCCTTTTGTCGCTGGTAGGGGGAGAAAGATAATAAATAAAACAGAAGTAAAATATATAGTGTGTTAGAAAATGGCAATTACTGAGGGGAAAAATAAGTCAGGAAAGGTGGATTGGAAGTTTGGGGGTGAGAAGAGGTGCAAATTTAAATAAAGTGACAGGGCTGAGTTCAAAGAGAAGGTGACCTTTGAGTAAAGAGCTGGAGGATGACATGGAGGGGGCCATGCAGATATCTGTGGATAGGCTTTACACATAGCATATCTGGAATGTTCCAGAACAACAAGGGAAGCATTGCTGTGGCTGGTATAGAGGGAGATCAAATGAAGGGGATGACAAGTAGAGGGAGATGAGGTCATTTAGAACACTCTGGACCTTCCTTGGAGCTTGACTTTTTTCTGAGTGATATGGGAAGCCATTGAAGGCTTTGAGCGTAGGGCTGATATGATGGGACTTAAATGATGATTCTGGGTGCTATGCTGAGAGTAGGCCCTGAATGGTGGAGGCAGAAAACAGTGAAAGCCAGCCAGCACACCTGTTCTGCCATTTTCAAGAAATTTCTTAACTTCCCTGAGCGTCAGTCTCCTTATCTACCAGTTAGGAATAGTAGTACCTACTTTATAGGGCTGGTGTGAGAATGAAATGAAATATTATATGCAAAACTCCTAGAACAATGCCTAGCATATATCACGTTGTCATCTATTTGTTAATATTGTTATCAATACTGTAATAATACAGACAAAAGATGATGGCAGTTTAGACTAGACTGGAAGTAAGAGGTGAGATTCTGGAAGTATACTTGACAGTAAAGCCAACAGGATTTGCTCATCAACTGGATGTGAGTGAAAGAAAGAGGATGACATAGAAGTTGGCTTCAGCAATTGGAAGTTTGGAGTTACCATTTAACAAGTAGGGGAGGGCAGTTTAGAAGGGCCGGTTTGGGAGGCAGGAGGCCAAACCAGGAACTCAGTTTTGACTTGATTTTTGAGATGCCTTTTACTTATCCAAACAGAGAGCTTGAGTGAGCGACTGGACATAGATGTCAGCCAGCGTAGAAACCTCAGCCCAGTTTGTTAGAGGTACATAGATTATAATTCTCATCTTGTTTTTCATGCTTAGCGTTAGTTTATGGAGATTTCTGCTTGTATGTTCCCATAGCCATGGTTTTTATATTGAAATATTCTTTGGTATAAAAAAAGTCACATTTGGTATAAAAGCAGTTTCTCAATACAGTATGAGAATCACCGTCTCCACACCAACCACACAAAGCAATGAAGAGGGTTGATGGCACTCGCAGCAGCTGCTAAAATCCTGGTTCCTTTAGGCATTTGCATGTTATTAATGTAATGGCAGCATTTACCATTATCTGTAGCATGTAATTATGAGCACATATCGTCAGTCTTACCACTTGATTCTTGAACTTACTTTCCATTACTAGAAACATTTCCATTTCTAAAGTCATTAGAAAGGGAGTTAATAGTGGCTTATAAACATTTTCCTCTGTGGGCCAAAATTTGGGAATTTTTAATGTTTGACAGTGAAAGAGGAAATCTTGTCTCTGTCAGGTTCTCTGACCTTTCTCTACTCATATCTAGTAAAGGTAGAAATAGATACAGTAAACGTAATGATAATATAATAACAGTTAAAATTTATTGTCTTACACGTCCCATGGCTGTGCTATGCATTTTCCTTGTGCATGTAAGGGAAACTGAGGCCCGGAAGAGTTTAGAATCCTGCCTATAGTCACACTTCTAGACAATGTGGAGCTGGGATTTGAAACCAAGCCTTTTGACCTCAAGCCCACTCTCCTGGTCCCACTGTGTACAGCTCCAAGCCCCACCCCACCTGCACTTCCTACCCCAGGCCCTAGAGTTTCATTCTCTCTCTCATTCCCAATCGTCATTTTCAGAAGGGATAAAATGGTATGAAGTTGATAAAACTTAAAGCAGTAAAGTTTTCTCTATTTCAAGGATGCTTTTACGTGGTGCAACATTCAGCAGTCACTGGCTAAAGAAAGAATGCAGAGGTGGTGCAGAATAAAACTCATAGCAGACTGAAGCCTGGGTATTATCTGTGGATTTTAGTTTCCTGGTCGCTCCATTCAATAAAGAGAGTTCTTTCCAGCAGTCAGAAGAAAAGCGATTGCATAAAGCTTTCTAATTCCCTATTAAACCACAACTGATCTGTTTCATGGACTTTGCAAACTACGACCTCTCACAGGAACCAAACCCACAAACACGAGGATTGGAAACACGTAAAAAGTGCTGACGCAAACCTAATCCACTTGTAAAAAGACTGACAACTTTCTTTCCTTTGGATTAAGTTAATCGTGTATATTTTCATCTGGAAATAAATCCCATTACTGAGGTTTGGAGGCAGGGCTTCGGGAGATTTTAAATCTCTTCAGAAGAGCAGAAAATTCCATTTTATCAGGATCACTTCAAATTATTTACTAAATGATTTAGCTTAGCTCTTTCTGAAAGAGAGAAACAAAAGATGTGTAATTTCTTTGGCTGTCCTCGCTGGTAACACTCGACGCACCAGACAGCGGCACGCGCTTCGTTCATCCGCAGTGAAGAGCAATTCCCTTGCCTTGAATGTCAGGGTGACCACTGGGATTTGAATCGAATTAGTGTTCAAAACAAATTCTGATATTCAGAGTTAACTATTTCTTAGACATGCATGTGAGTGTGACTGATGCTGTTACCTTATGTGCATTATTTTGTGTTATGTGTGTATAGATTGACAGATGGAGGGTGCTCTTGATTACAGAAGTGAAGAATCATTTTGGTTACTTTTTAACTTTTATGAAACACTCATTGCATAAAATTTAGCAAATATAGACATGTACACAGATGAAAATATCACCTTTAAAAAGACATCTGCCTGTTTTGGTTTTATGGTTACCAGTATACAAACCCCCGTTCCATTTTTAGAATTTCTTCCTTTGAAGACTTTGTTAGGAGAGGGAAGCATAAAGAGAGCTTACATATGCTTTTTCCCCCTCACAGATGCTAAGCTGCGGGCATGTGAGTTAGGTTCATGCAACTGGAGGCTCGCTCTCGGAATGCTGAATTTTGAAGAAGTGATGCAAAAGTGACAGGACCTTTGAAACTCATTCAGAGCAGCAATTTTCAGGAAGTGGCAGCCAAAGTGAGTTTGGTGGCCACAGTTTCCCATGGCAGTGGTGACAGTGGAGTCCAGCAGCAACATGCTAATGAGGTTCTCTCTACAGCTTGGCCTTGGCTATAGATGCGGCTGAGTCTTGGCTCCTGCTCCTTTCGAGCCTTGTTCCCTGGCCTTCCCATCTCTTTCATAAGCCAGCCAATAGCCAACCAACACATACCTTCCACTTATGTAACCAAGAGCTGGCTTCTACTGCTTATAGCTAAGAAGTTGATTGATAAAGCAGTTGTAGATATTTACTTTAAAATTACTTTTTGGCTTATCAAAATAATCCATGCTAAACTGTAGAAAAGAAGAAAATATATACCCAAAAAAGCAAAAAAAAAAAAGGTCTAGCAATAATTCCACCATCTAGAGACAACAGATTTTAACATTTTGCTGCATATCCTTCTCATATTCCATATATAAAAATAAGATCACATTATATCTACTGGTCTGCTGCCTGCTCTTTTGATCAACAATATATGATCAACATTTTTTCATTTCAAAGACATTTTCCAACAGCATTGCTCTTTTCTTTAAGAGGGAGAAAAAGAAGGTGAGATTTATGGTGAAAAGTTGATTCTAGCTTTATTGAAGTATCATTAACAGATACAAATTGTATAGTGCTGTGTATGAAGATATATAATCAATGGTTCTCAACTGGGGGTGACTTGCCCTCAAGGGACATTTGGCAAAGTCTGGAGTCTTTTTTTTTTTTTTTTTTTTTGCTGAGGAGGATTAACCCTGAGCTAACGTCCGCTGCCAATATTCCTCCATTTTTTTTTTTTTTTGTATATGAGCTGCCACCACAGAATGGCCACTGACAGAGGAGTGGTGTAGGTCCGTGCCCAGGAACAGTCACACTGAGTTTGCCTTTGCGGTAAAGCATTTTTCTTTTTCTCTGTTGCAGCACCTGGAGTCAGTCCTAGCAGCAGCCCCGCTCTGACCATACCCGCTGAAGGTAAGAAGGGAGAATGCGATATTGGCTCTGCCTCCACGGTGGCTACTGATACCTCGTGCACATTGCAGAGCAGGGAGTGCCATCCAGATGTTCCCTCCCAATGCCAGTGGCCTTTCATGCCTTCCTTTCCTCTCTAAATGCTAGCTGATTTTTCTCTACTTCTCCAGGTGGAATATATTTTTTCATATTCAGGACAAATGGAGACTTTTTTCAGTCCCATTTTCTGTGCAGCACTTTATAGGCGATATTATTCCCAATTTCTGTTAAGTGTGTAGCCCTCTGCCTTGTATCTAGTGCTGATACCAATTTTTCAATATTCCGTTGGGAATTTCAATGGGATCTGAGAGAAGAGGTGGATGCTAGTGTTCAAATAACCATCCTACTCCAATGTCCCATTACTTGGCTTAGTTCATCCCTTTGCTGGCTTCCTCTTTTTCATTTTAGGATTATTGTGGATTTCTTTTCCTGTTTATTATGGATATCTTGTTGAACCCTATTGAAGATATTTAAAAAGATTCTTTTGGTTATTCCATTCCAGACTTTCTAGAAACCACCTCTTAAAGTGTTAAGGTTCATATTTTCTTTGTAGTTGTTTCTTCTTCTAATTATTTATCTTAAGAAGGAGAGATCTATTACAAAATTGTATATAACACCTAAGAGACTATTTCAATATTCAATATTTCTCTTGGGTCTACCCACTGACAATTTGAATAGGGTTACCTCTTTTTTTTTTTAACCAATGCAAACTTGGGAATAAGATTGTGTAATCAGATCCAAGCAGCAAACTGTTCAAGTAACACGTAATGCTCTTCTGAAGAAGGAGAAGAAGATGTGAGCCACTACAAGAGATGGTTTGGTCCTGCATGTGCATTTCTTGACAACACACCTAGACTCTCAGAACCTAGAAAAATGTTGACATGCACAACTGTTTGACCAAGTGCAGAATCCTGTAGATTTTCACTTAATATCTTAATTGTGGGTTAATCTTTTCCTATTCCTACTGTAGATCAGTAGAATATGTTAACAAACAATAATCTCCATCATCTATGTTTTATATCCCAAGTGTTTCATTTCTTGAGATGATATACTTTATGATGCAGTGCACAAACTCCAGTATCTTTTATATTTGTAGCAGGATGATGATGATGATGACAATGAGAGATAACATGCATTGAACATCTATGGTTCAGTTAACCATTACTGTGTAACTGATCATCTCAAATTTATTGGATTAAGTACAAAAATTGGATTAAAGACATGAGTCTATGGGCTGGTTAGGAAAGTCTACATGTTAGGGCTAGATTTGGCTGATTTAGGCTGGCTGGCTTGCTCATACATATGCATGTACAGTCACGTCAAAGTAAGCTAACTATAGGCTAATGGAAGCCTTGGCTTTGGATCTACTCATCTCTCTTCTATGTGGTCTCTCAATATCTACCAGGATAGACTGGGCTTATTTTCATGGTGGAGGCATGGTTCCAAGACAAAACAAAAGCATTCAAGACCTCTTAAGGCCTAGGCTTGGAACTAGTATACCGTTACTTCTGCCATATGCTTTTGGCCAAAGCAAGTCAAAAAGTCATGTCAGATTCACAGGGTAGAGAACTAGCCTCCAACTCTTGATGGAAGGAGCTACAAAGTCACATGGCAAAGAGAACAGATACAGGGAAGTGTAGTGAACTGAGGCCATTTATGCAATCAATCTACCATAACTTGCTATGTGTCAGGCCCCGTATTAAAATGCTTCATACATATTTCATTTAATTGCCATAATATATAAGGTCAATATAATACTAATATTTCTGTCTGAGGATAAATAACATGTAATTATGGGAGGGGAAGAAATGGAATGGTGCCCCGGCATGCAAAGAAACAATATCTTTGTAGAGGATAGAGAGGGGGCTATTTTTTTTTCCATACTGTGTATTTGTAAACCAGAGAGAATATAGCAGGGGAGACTGAAAGCGACTTTCATGATGGTAAGTTTTCTCTTCATCAAATGGTTAAATATAGGTTAGAAAGTTATTATGCAATGAATCTGCATTTCAAATATATTTAATTAATGAAAATTAATTAAAAATCCTGGCTAGTAGCTGTCATAAGATTTTAGCTTTGGTTGGAGTTGTAGTTTATATTTATCTCCAAGTTTTTATTGATATTTCAGTATCATTTTGAAACAGGCTGACATGAGGACTGCTTGTCAAATTTTATCTATTTGGAACAATAGACTCTTCTTCGAAATAGACCTTAGCCTTGGTGGTCCTCTGCTCCAGAACACTTTACCGAGTCAACCTCACTGCCTGGTGAAGCTAAGTGCCTTGTGGCCAGATAGCTCATGCCAGGATTGTTAATGAGTTCTTTATATTGAAGCAAAATCTGCATTAATTCTACTCATTGGTCACCTCCATGGTCATCTTATCCGGTAGAACATTTCCCCATTATTTTCTATTCCCTCACCTTGTTTTAGTTTTTTAATTTTTTTATAGTAGTTATCATTTCCTTATATTCCTTTTGGTTTTTTGGATTTTATTGTTTTTTTCCCACTAGAATGTGAACTGCATGAGGTCAGGGACTCGATTGTGTTCTCTGCTATATCTCTAGTGCTTAGAATAGTGCCTAGCACACAGTAAGCATTCAAGAAACTGCTGAATAATTGAACGTGCCTTCTGAACTTCGCTCAACTTTACTTATTATTAGATAAGATATCACTATTCAATTTTGGGTTGAGTCCACAAATGTGAGACCACTGCCTTCTGAATGTTTACCAAATTTTCTGAAAGAATGTTGAATAAGATGCAGTTATATAAAGAACAACACGGAAGGTGTAGAAGCTCTTACCACTGAGATATTGGGCAAAATCAACATGATATGGGTCATTATTCAAAGTTACGTATCTCCTACTTGTACTTTAATTCAGGCCATATTTCCCCATAATTTTAAAAAGATAAAACTCCTTCTAGATCAGCTAAAACATGATTAAAGGTAGTAATATCTACAAAGAAAGAATGGGTCAATGAAAAGGAATAATGGACTCTTTTCACTGAGTTCATGAGATTAACAAAATAAGGACATTCACAGAGGAGAGCATCAGAGATGTCCACCCCAGGGAAAGGATGGGAGGGTCTTTCTGTCTAGGAGAAGCTGTGCCTCCACTGGGGAGGTATGTGAGTCATCTGCTATGTGAGCCATTAAATATGCAAATAGATATTATCAACTCCCCTTATTCTGATGCTAGGAAGTCAAGTAACACCCTGATTGTTTTGCTTTTGGCACAGCTTGCCTACAGAGAAAGAATGTGCAGTTAAGGTAATGCTAGAATCCTGTTTACTTGATAATTTTATTTCTCATTTGAATTTAGTAATTTCCATTCTGGCAAAGTCCATCAGTCTTTTTGAGCTTTATTAGCGTGATTCAGTATCCCCAAGTCAGAACAGCTCCAGGACAAGGACATAAGCATGTATCTGAGCTTGGAAGGCTGAGAGACAGGCTCTGAACTGGATTGAATTCATCACTCTGGACAGCCAAGTAGCCTTCTCTAGTCAGAGGTACTGACTCTTCCGCTGGGTGTGTGATGTTTTGCATATCTATATTATTCAAATTAAGAATCACTTTATACATATTCCCAAAGTAAACCTTTAGGATGTTTCCATTGAGGAGTCTGACTTTCCCTCCTCCCCCAAAACAAACACATGCAAAAAAAGTGATTGAAAGTCTGAGCACAGAGTATGTGCCTTGGTCCCAGGATAACCCCCAAAATTTACTTCCAAAAAATAGCTGATGTATTCATAAGAGGAGTTATGAATATTTCTCTCTAATTTTTCTCTGTTTCTATTTACTGTGGATTATTTCTTGGAATTTAGAAGTACCATTTCCCAATTAGTGAATTTACTTACTGCATGCTTATGACCTTTACCTAGCATCCTTCCTGCTGCTGTGAAATCTGACTGCCAAATCCTTTATGTGAAGATCATCACTGCAAACGCCATTTTGTTTCTTTCTTTCTTTTACTTGTTTTTCCCCTGTATTAAGTGACACAAAAGAGTTGTCATCTGCCCTAGGGAAATGAACACGGCTTGCTTGATGCAATGCATAAGCTTAAACTTTAATGGATTCTTCAAGAAAGACCAATTCACAGCCAGAATTCTTTTATCCCACAATGGTGACAGGGAAAGAGGAGCCGGGGATTTTCAACAGTGAAGAATAAGAAACATGGGAACTTTTTCAAAGGGTAAGATGGTGTACGAGTTCTAAAAATATTCCATTTGCATTTAAAATATGCCCTTCTACTCTACAAAGAATACAATTTTTTGTTAGATTTTGGATAATTATACTGACATATTGGTGCTTTAAAAAGTCACTGGCCGTCTATTGTTGAGAAGAAAATAGAGTGGATTTAGGTGTAAAAATATGCTTGAATGTATTCAACGTAGTGAGAAACATTAGTCATTTTTTTCCTTAGGCTTTAAGTTGAGTAATAGCAGCACACTAGGCTATTTTTATATAGCTTGTTTATTTAAAAATTAGTTTTTCTAATGCTGAAGTCAAAAGTTTTCTTCCGCTGATTTGGCCAGCACTTGTTACACAACTAATTCCAGTACAGTCAACTCACACTTTCTTCCATTTGTACACATGTCAGGGCAAGCTGGGCCAATAAGCAAGTAAATAAATAAATAAGGAACCAATTCTATACTGTGTGCGCTTAGTGTGACTAGAAGCTGTGGGTAAAGAAGCGAAAAGAAAAGTTTAAAATATGCTCATCACCTTTGAGAAGCTTATAATTCAATTTTTCCTAGCAAAGCTTGGGCTTTGGATTCAATAGGAAGGGTGTAAGGAAGATGAGACCTGGCCGTACCATTCACTGGTAGGTGGCTCGATATTGGACAAGTGAGCAGACCACCGAAGGCTCTGTTTTCTCCTCTATGAAATGAGGTTCCCAAATTTGTTAAGATTAAATAAAGTAATAATCTTAAAAAGTCTAGCTCAGTTCCTGGCATATATAAGCACTCAAAAATATTTTGTGACCTATTGCTTATCCACTCATCATTCCGTCCATTTGTTGATCCAATTGATGTAAATACTATGGCACTGTTTTGGGTACTGGGACTACAAAGATGACTCAAGCCTTCCCTCACTGGGTCTATGACAAAATGGGAAAACTAAACACATTGTTGATAAAATAAAATTCCTATTATTCAGCAAAATGCACATTTATAGAGAACTTTTAGTCTGTCTATTCTATATCATACATCAATGCCATAGAGCAATTAGAAAAAATAATGGAATGATAAAAATAGAAGCTAACAATTACTAAAAAATACTTGCAATATCTGATCTCAAATATGATCTTAAACAATAACGAACAACAAATCACCATGAGGTGCATTTAAAATTCCTGTTTTACAGACTGGGAAATGGAGGCTTATCCATCACAAAAATAGACTGCTACATCTGGGGCATAAACATAGTTGTGTTTGACAGCAATGCAGTGAATCTTATAATTGTGTGGCAATCATTAACTTTTAGAGAAGTTCAATGAAGCCATGGAGAAATGTGCAATGGACATAATTCAATCATCTTTTCTTAATGTGTCCCGGGTAAGGCACTATGCTAGCAGCTCTCCAAGGTAGCAGTATATAGCTATGAGATGACACTATTCCTAGCCCAGTCCTCACCTTCTTCTGATAACTACCCTTTTTCAGGCCCTAACCTCATGAAACTGCCATATTCTTACATGATTCTATTATCAAGTTCTCTTCAATTGTTTCAAGGATGACACTTGACGCACCCCAGTGAGTCCCATTCATAAGGGTTTTGGATTAAAGAGCCGGACAGCTGAGACGACCAAATCTGTACTATTATTTAGGACTTTTGGTTACGGTTGACGTAAATTCAAATTACTCTGCTTTAATAGTAAAGGAATCCATAGTCTCATGTAAGTGAAAGTTCCAAAGTAGTATTGGATTCCTCTTGGGATTGACTAAGAAATTTAAAAGATGTTTAGAACCCAGTTTCTTCTGGTCTCTGTTCCACTCTATGGTGTAGTCTTCATTTTCTAATTCCATTTGATAGAACCCCACAATTTCCAGACATTGTCCTTTTGATACCAAATGGTACAGCAATTCCAAGCCTCATATTCTTATGCCATACAATCCAGGGAAATCAAGGATCTTCTAGTGGTCCCCAAATATTATTTGGTATTCATTCTCTTCTGTTAGTCCAAATTAGGCTGTGTATACATCCATGCGCCAACCACTGTGCCTAAGTTTGGGATGGGTGAGTTGGATGTGCTGATTAGTTTAAGCTAATTTAAGCGTATCTGTGTCTAAACCTGGAGCCATGAATGTGCCAAATATTTACAAATAACATATCTGGATATGGAATATAGATGGCAAATTGAAAGAAAAATCAAAGTACACTTGGTAGGAAAAATTTAGGGGGAATGAATGCTAAAAACATGTATATATAATATATATTTATTTATATTTATATATTTCTATTTTACATATTATACATACAATTATATATTTATATTATATAAATATATGTAATATAAATTATT
Source organism: Equus asinus (assembly GCF_041296235.1). Classification (NCBI taxonomy): domain Eukaryota; kingdom Metazoa; phylum Chordata; class Mammalia; order Perissodactyla; family Equidae; genus Equus; species Equus asinus. Next base: position 43,486,595 of record NC_091804.1, read on the forward strand.
ATATAATATGTTATTAATGTATATGATAAATTATTATGTATGTTTATATTATTTATATATATCATTACTACATATAATATAATATATATAATTTATGTATATATTATATATACTTATACACACTATAATCTACCTCCTTGGCTAAATGGTCCAACCTCCATAAATACCTATCTTTCCATACAGTGTGAGATGAAATGCATGAGGGCTGGTATAATCCATGTTCCCTGCCATGAGGTGAAAGCAGTTTGTAAAAAACATAAAAAGAGAAATGGATGAAATAGACATATAGAAAGGGGAAAGAATATACTTCAGAGTCTTCCCAGCATTCAGCTTTCAGTTTTAACTTGTGCTTGGGGTCCTGTTGCATTCCTGCTTTCCTGGAAGCTTGTTTAGTTAGGACATACTTTAGCATCCTCTAATAAATTCCCATTTTAACTTGTTAGTTTATTCTGGGCTTTAGTAAATTGCAAGTTAGAGAGCTAAGTAATACTAACATGGGACAAAATACAAAGATTAATAAGAGGTCATTTCTGCCCTTGATAGAAAAGATCTAAAGGACAAGACACGACGGGGAACGTGTCTCCTTGAGAAGTGTTCCATCTGCAGTCTCCCCTATCTGAGTAGATGTCATCATTAACTGCCAGTTTCTCCAGCCAGTAATCCAATTACTCTACTTTCCATCCTCATCCTCATCTCCATCTAATCCTTCAGCAAGTCTTTAGACCCACTTACTTCTTTCCGAGTTCACTGCCATCATCGCAACATATAAAATATCGACTCTTGCCTGGATGCTTGTAATGGTATTCTACCTGAGCACACACGGTGGTTGCTAGCATCCTTTCCAATATATTACCCATATAAGAGAAAGTTTTTAACACACACGAAGAGCCGTGCTACTCTTCAACTTGAATTCTTGAGGGTAAGGGTTCCTTATTTACTTTAAATTAAATTGAAGTTTCTTGCATGGCCTACAAAGCCCTGTATTACAGTTCCACTGACTAGCTGTTGTCCCTTCTTATCCTTTTGGCTTTGCTTTAACTGCCTTCTCTACAGGCCTCCCCCGAGGCTTGAATCTGATGTGAGTCCTCTTCCCATTGTTATGTCTTTGTTTCCTTCGTAGTTCTTACAACAAACCTGTCAAATTATTATTTGATTTTACTTACTTGCTCATAAACTATCTCCGCCGCCTGATTGTCATCTTTGTGAAGGTAGGAGCAAATCTGTTTTGGTATCATCTATTTACCCCCTACCGTGCATGACCTGCTTGCCTAATACAATCTCTGAAACATAGTAGGTGCAAAGATAATTGTTAAGTGACAAAGGTAATTGTTAAGTGAATAAAACAAGTGATTTCATTAGTCGGGATCAGCTTGTCCTACAAGCAGCAACTTACGTAGAGCTGAGAGTTTGTGTTTGGTTGATGAGGAACATGGTAAAATGTAGCCTATATAGGAGGTGGGTACTGGATGCCAGTCTGAACGACTTGGATTTCAGTGACTACCATATATCGTATTTGAAAAAACATAATAGACAATTTACACATGTTACATCATTAATTCTTTTTGGAAACCTAAAGAGAGGTATTACAACTAACATCATACTTAATGGTAAAAGACTAGATGTTTTCTTCCCAGGTAAGAAACACGATGAGGATGGCTGCTGTCACCACTTCCAGGCAACCTTTTTCTGGAGGTTCTAGCCAGGGACACAGGCAAGGAAAAGATGTAAAAGTCATGCATATTGGAAAAGTAAAAATTATTTCTACTCATAGATAATGTGAGCTTATATATAGAAACCCTAAGGAATCCACTAAAAATTACTATAACTAATAAGTAAGTTCAACAAGGTTACAGGACATAAAACCAATGTACAAAAATCAATTGTATTTGTTTATACTAGTAATGAGCAATCCAGAATTGAAATCTTAAAAAAAGCTCATTTAAAATATCATCAAAATGAAGAAAATACTTATAATTAAATTTAACAAAATAAGTTCAAGACTTGTATACTGAAAACTACAAAGCATTGTTGAAAGAAATTAAAATGCAAATAAATGAAAAGACATCTAACGTCCATTTATAGGAAGAGTAAATATTAAGATGGTGATACTCCTCTAATTATTGACAGATACAACGCAATCCCTGTCAAGGATACAATGCAATCTCTATCAAAATCCTAGGTTCCTTGTTTGCATAATACAGCAAGTTTACTTAAAATTAATATGGAAATGGAGAAGACCCACATCAATCTTGATAAAGAAGAACAAAGTTGGAGGACTTTCATTTCTCAATTTCAAAACTTACTAAAAAGATATAGTAATTAAGACAGTGGTATTGGCACAAGGATGGGCCTATAGATCAATGAAATAGAATTAAGAGTCCAGATATAAACTCTCATAATTATGGTCAATTGCTTTTAAACAGGCGTGCCAAGACAATTCAATGAGGAAAGAAGAGTCTTTTCAACAAATGGTGCTGGGACATCTGGATATCCACAAGTAAGAGGATGAAGTTGAAACCCAACATCATACCTCACATATCAAAATTAACTCAAAATATATCACAGACCTAAATGTAAAAGCTTAAAATATAAAACTCTTGGAAGAAAACATAGGAGTAAATTTTCATCACATGGGTTTAGATAATGATTTGTGAGATACTATACCAAAAGTGCAATTAATAAAAGAAAAAAAGAAATTAGGCTTCACTAAAATTAAAATATTTTTGCAGTTCTGACATCAAGAAAGTGAACTTACAGGGGCCAGTCTGGTGGCATAGTGAGTAAGTTCACGTGCTCTGCTTCAGCAGCCCAGTGTTTGCAGGTTTGGATCCTGGGTGTGGACCTAGCACTGTTCCTCAAGCCATGCTGTGGTGGCATCCCACATAAAAAAATGGAGGAGGAGGGCCAGCCCAGTAAGTTCACACGTTCCGCTTCAGCAGCCTGGGCTTCGCTGGTTCAGATCTCAGGTGTGGACCTATGCGCCACGTGTCAAGTCATGCTGTGGCAGGAGCCCCACATATAAAGTAGAGGAAGATGGGCACAGATGTTAGCTCAGGGCCAGTCTTCCTCAGCAAAAAGAGGAGGATTGGCAGCAGATGTTAGCTCAAAGCTAATCTTCCTCAAAAAAATAAGTAAATAAATAAAACAGCTGTCTAAAAAAAAAATGGAGGAGGACTGGCACAGATGTTAGCTCAGTGACAATCGTCCTCAAGAAAACAGAGGAAGATTGGCAAGAGATGTTAACTCAGGGCCCATATTCCTCACAAAAAAAAGAAAAAGTCAACTCACAGGGCCCAGCCTGCTGGTGGTGTGGTTTAGTTCACGCACTCCGCTTCAGCGGCCCAGGGTTCACAGGTTGGGAACCTGGGCGAGGACCTACACACCGCTCAAAATAGCCATGCTGTGGCAGCATCCTACATATAAAATAGAGGAAGATTGGCACAGATGTTAGCTCAGGGCCAATCTTCCTCACAAAAAAAAAAGAAAGAGAGAAAATGAACTTACAGACTGGGACAAACTGTTTGCAAATCATACAGCTGATGAGGGACTTGTATCCAGAATGCATTAAAAACTCTTATAACTCTATAATACTAAGACAAATAGTTGAATTTTTAAAAATGGGCAAATAACTTGAATAGACATTCCTCCAAAGAAGATATATTAATGGCCAACATGCGCATGAAAAGATGCTTAACGCTATTATTCATTAGGGAAGTGCAAATCAAACCCACAATGAGACACCCCTTCACTCTTACTATAATGAGTATATTCAAAGGTGAACAATCTGAAGCGTTGGTGAGGATGTAGAGAAGTTGGAACCCTCAGGCATGGCTGGTGGGAATGTAAAATGGTGCAGTCACTTTGGAAAACAGTTTCATAGTTCCTCAAAAGATTGGACATAGAGTTACCACGTGACCCAGGAATTCCACTCCTAGGTATCTAACCGTGAGAAACAAAACTATATGGCCATGCAATAACTTGTATATGGGTGGTCAGAATTGTTCATGATAATAAAATATAGAAACAATCCAAACATCCATCAACTGATGAATGGATAAACAAAATACAGTGTTGTTACGCAACTGAATACTATCTGTCAATAAAAAGGAATAAAGTATTGGTACATGCCACAACATGGATGAACCTCAAAAATGCTATGTTAAGTGGAAAAAGATCACATATGGTATGATTCCATGTATATGATGTCCAGATTAGGCAAATCTATAGAGACAGGAAGGCCCTGAGCTAACATCTGCTGCCAATCCTCCTCTTTTTGCTGAGGAAGACTGGCCTGAGCTAACATCCATGCCCATCTTCCTCTACTTTATATGTGGGACGCCTGCCACAGCATGGCTTGACAAGTGGTGTGTAGGTCCACACCCGGGATCCGAACGGGCGAACCCAGGGCCGCTGAAGCGTAATGTGTGCATTTAACCTCTGTGCCACCGAGCCAGCCCCAGAATCCTATACTTTAAAAAGGTGAGTTTTGTGGTATGTAAATTATATCTCAATATAGCTGTTTAAAAAAAAGAAGAGAAAGAGAGAGAAAAGTAATTTTAACCCTAGTTTAGAAATTAAGAAACAAAAGCCCCAACAGTTTGAATTTCTAGGAAGGAGCAGATTCAGATTTCATCCAGGTCGGCCTGGCTTCAGGGCCTTGGTTTCAGTTGAGGTGTTTTGCAAGCAGAGAATCCAGCTGACTGAGTTAACCTTACCTTCCTGCAAAAGGAACCACGTAAGGGCATTTATTAGAAAGCTGCTGGATAGCTCACCAAATCGAAGCGCTGAAAAGCAGGCCTCATGAGAGAAAATCAGTAGAAATGGGGGACTTTAGTAATGGGATCAAGTGGTCAATTTCTTTTCAGTGCTGCCACCAATGCTCCATCCCTATCAGAAATGTACAGATGTCCTGTGGGCCTTGTTTGGATTCTTTGTCCACCTTTTATGATAAGGGAGCATGGGCCCAAATGTTGGCAATTCATTGGATCCACGGGGAGTAATGGATAGGGTGTTTACCAGAGGAAGGAACACTAAAGCGCTCCTCCAAGATGCTCAGTCCCTGTAGAGCCCCATCTTCCCTGCATAGCTCCTCCCCCTTTGAGCCCTAGAACAGCCATGTTTGCAACAGAACCAGGCAAGTCAACCGTCGGGCTGAAATTGCGTAAATAGTTTTCATACTGTCATGTCACATCAATATGTCCTCAGAACTATGATGCTGAACATGACAGTATTTGTGTATTTAAGTTTACTTTGGTGGGGGCATACTGACACATGTCAGAAGCTTCCTGATGGTCAGACCTGTGGATAATGGATTCCTAAATTCAGGCAATAAGGAATGTCTACCATTCCCAATTTCCCGCTATCATTTGCAACTGAATGCACTAACAGCAGCCGTGGCATTGTGTAAAAATCACCTCGGCAGATGGAGATAAGCAAAGCTAGTCCAGAGCAGAGAGCGCTGAAAAGATTCAGTAATAGTCACATCCTGACACTCACATCAAAATTAATCACTTAAAAAGTCTGATCTCACCACTCTATTTTTTAATCCTAAGACCAGACAGTCTTTAAATAAAAGAAACTAGTTGGTGAGATCTTGCTGCTTCCAGAATTCAGAGATTTAAAACTGAAAATAATTGCTACATTTTGGTGACCTTAAAAGCACAATTGCAGGGCCGGCCCAGGGGTGCAGCGCTTAAGTTCACACGTTCTGCTTCGGCGGCCCAGGGTCCGCCGGTTCGGATCCTGGGTGCGGACATAGCACCGCTTGGCACGCCATGCTGTGGTAGGCATCCCACGTATAAAGTAGAGGGAGATAGGCATGGACGTTAGCTCAGGGCTAATCTTCCTCAAAAACAAATAAACAAACAAAACACATTTGCAATAATTTTATGTCAGATTGGTATATCAAAACATCTATATGTTTAAAGGATAGTAGAGGCATTGTTGACAAACAATAAAAATATTCATATAAAACAATAAAAATATTCATATAAATCAAATTATTATCCTCTAGTTGAATTACTTTGCAAATACTTAATTTGAGTTTGATGGTTTGTTCTTTCTTATCCTTCATTCTCCAGTGTCTTTTCTGCTTTCATTATTTATTCATTCATTTAACAAATATTTATGTGTAAGACACTGTTCTGGGCAGTATTGGAAATAAAATAGTGAGCAACATATCAAAAATCTCTGTTGCTGTGAGCTTCTACTCCAGTTGGAATGAGAAGGACCTTAATCAAATAATCAAATGCACGCATGTATACATACACAATTATAACAAAAAGTACAGTTTGGTGTGAAACTATATTTTGGATTACCTAATCTAGACTGGGCAGCCAGGAAGGCCGTTTGAGGATTGGGGTTTGGGCTGAGACCTGAAATATGAAGGAGTTAAGTAGGCAAGTCAGATGCTTGCATGTATGGGAGGAGATGGAAGGGCATTTCAGACAGAGGGAACAGCATGTACAAAGATGCTGATGCCAAAGAGAACAAGCTTTCTCTGAGGCCCTGAAAGAAAGACAATGCAGCTAAAAGTTAGAGAGTGAAAGGAAGAGGGGACTAAGATGAACTTGGGGGGGTGCTAGGGGACAGATTGTGAGACCACTAGAAAGCCCTGGGAGATTTAAAACAGGGAAAGGAAACGATCAGATTTGCATTTTAAAATATCTCCCTGACTATTTGGTGAAGACTACGTTGGAAGAAAGCAGGTGCAGATGCGGAGAAAAACAACCAGTAGGCCTGGTGACAGGTGACAGAGATGTGGATTTCAATCTGTTCGTCTCCACTCTAAATCTCTTTGGTCGATTTGCTGAACTGTTTAGAATTTTATTTTTCTTATCTGTAAAGTCGGAGTAAAAATAATTATTCTCCAATAAGGTGTCTGTGAAGACTCAGATGTAAGTTATGGAAAGTGTTTACTGTGACACACCGTACAATGAGTCTTTTGTCACAATGAAATATTGCTTTTTTATTTCTAGTAATATTCCTTATTCTGAAGTCTACTTTGTCGTTAACATAGCTATTCTTTTCCTTTTGATTAGTGTATACATAGTATATGGGGTTTTTTTAACCCTTATATCTTATCGATGTCTTCGTATTTAAAACGGATTTCTTGTAGATTTCTCTCTCTTTTTCTTTTTTTTTAAAGATTGGCACCTGAGCTAACAACGGTTGCCAATCTTCCTTTACTTTTTTTTTCTCTCTGCTTCATCTCCCCAAACCCCCCCTGTACACAGTTGTATATCCTAGTTTCATGTCCTTCTAGTTGTGGGATGTGGGATGCGTCCTCAACTTGGCCTGACGAGCAGTGCCGTGTCTGTGCCCAGGATCCGAACCCTGGGCCACCGCAGCGGAGCACGCGAACTTAACCACTTGGCCATGGAGCCAGCCCCTAGATTTCTCTTTTGTCATCCCCCGCTCCCCCACTCAACATCTGGTCGGGAAACTTCCTCCAGATAGAAAGTTAAAACAATCATAGAGCTCACCTCCTTGATGTCCTTTCTTTCGTTGATCACAGTCCTTCACTGCCTGTTGTCCAGTGTCTTCAAACAGTGTTTTCCTATATTTCATCCTGTTTTCTAACGGGAGGTTGAGTCCTGTCCTTGTTACCCCATGCTTCTGGAAAGGGAAGTGATGTGGCATTTGCCCAGAGACTTGAATGATGATGAATCTTATATTTTAACTTAAGCATAACCATATTTTTTTTACTTTGAATTTCTACTGTCTCTTGAACCTGCTAACAACTAACAATATAAAGTTATCTTCTAAGTAGTTTAGGCTTCCAATACTATCCAATACCATCCATTTGACATTGACGTGACATTCTCACAATGGCTTCAGAATTCTGAAACTCGTAAACATCATAAAACAAAATGGTTATTCTGGTGAAAAAAATATCCCATAAAAATCTTAAAGTAGAATGTTACAGGGTGTTAAAAAGTTAATGTGTGGGCCCAAAATATATAAAAGTGATATTGGAGGAACCATCAAAATCTACTTAAAAGACATTAAGTTATTTACAAAGCACTTTATTAACAGCACTTGCTACTTGATGTTTAATAACCCAGTTCCCCAAATATTATATATCACTAGAATTAATGTCAGTGAAAATACTTAGTGCCTCGTATGCAATCTTGCCCTGTTTTTTATTTTGTTCTATTTCTCTGCCTCCTTGAGGTAGGCTCAAAACTGTTAGAGCAGCAAGGCCAGAGAGAGAAAATTAGCATGACTCTTGTAAAACAGCCAATATTTCCAGCTAATTCACACTGGCTGTCCAGGAAGGAAATCTACTGTCTGCCAGGTGAGAGTCTCCAGGCAGAGTGGGCGCATCACCGTGAGCGGTAAGCCCACGTTTACTATTCTGACTTAAATGAGCCATGGGCAGTTCTCAGGAATCTCCTGAACAGACGGGTTCAGTGAAATTTCTTTCTTTTCCAACTAAATCCATACACTCGCAGTTGTGTCGTTGGTCTATGGAATAAACTCTTTTCAAACTCATCCCCATCCTTTCACCAGAATGAAACTAGCTCAATTGTTGTTTTGCTCTTGATTGGTGCTTATTTCATAGTTATGTAGTTTTTCTCATTTTGGTATCTTTAACCGAAGGAGAAGACTCAGTGACCAGAACAGAGGGAAACAGTGACTGGTGGAAACTTTGATTTCTCTTGGCCAAACTCCACCTGTGCCCTCGATGGAGCTTACTCTGGGGTTCACAAATGTGCAAACATCATTGGGCCTTCTTCCTTGTTAACTCATTTCTATCAAATAAATATGAAAATCCTTCAGGTTGGGCTTGATGACGAGAGAAATTCAACAAAGCACACTGTATTAGACTCCTGTGGCTGCCGTAACAAAGTACCACAAACTGCGTGGTTTAAAACAACATAAATCTATTTTCTCAGAGTCGCGGAGGATGGAAGTCTGAAATCAAGAGGTTGGCAGGATCATGCTCTCTCCGAAGCCTCCAGGTGAGGCCCTTTCCTGGCCGCTTCCCGTTCTGGGGGTTGCCGAAATCCTTGGTGTCCCTTGGTTTGCAGTCTCTGTCTTTGTCATCACATGCCATTCTCTGTGTATCTGTCTTTGTGTCGCTTCTCCTCTTCTTATAGGGACTCCACTCTAACTGGATTAAGGGTCCACTCTCCTAGTGTATGGCCTCATCTTAACTAATTATATCTGTGATGATCCTATTTCCAAATAAGGTAACGATCTGAAGTTCTGAGGGTTAGGAGTTCAACATATCTTTTTCCGGGACAGAATTCAACCCATAACACATATAAAATCTTCCAAACTCGGATATCTGTCCATATTACTATTTTTCCCTTTTAAGAGTTTTGTTTTTTTTCCAAAATGCAAGTATTATCATACTATATATAAGCATGCATTTACCTATAAGCTACTATTATTCTCATGCTAATATATTCAATTTCACTTATTCCTTACTGGTTCAACGTGGTTTGTTAGACTGACAATCTCAGTGAATTATATCTTTTCCAAGAGCTACGTTTTCATTCATAATTGGCCACAATTCTTCATTTCTCTTTCTTCTTTTCTCCCCTCCTGCTGTCTCTCAAGTCTCGCATCAGGAGCCCAGTTTTTATTTTCTATCATTGTCCCTTGTTCAGGTGTTTCCTTCGTTTCCCTATAAGACTTTTCCAGTGAAACTGTCCTTTTTAAATGTGTGCCCGTAGAGTGCTTTGGAGACAGATAAAGCTAGAATTTGATGTGATCATGATAAAGATAAGGTCTTTCCCAAGCCTCTTTTGCAATATCTTATCTAGGAAAGAAATCAGAAGTTATCCAACCTGGGATCTCATTCACTTTATAACTTAAACACAAATCCTCTCTTCACCCAATACTTAATATTTTATTTTTACTTTCTTAAAACCCAAACTTACGTCTCCAACAGCCATCTAAGATGATGTTCTGCAGTGGCAATAAGAGAAGACAATGTGGGCATCTAGACATTTCTTGTACAGAGTCTCTGTTTTGGCTTTTTGTTTTTGTTTTGTTTCTGTGGGGATTTGTTCTAGTAGTTAGTTGTTGTTTTTGTCAATGAATGATGCATGGCCATGGGAAGTTGAGTCTCAAACTTAAATAGGATAAGCCAGAATTTTTTTCGTGAGGAAATTTCTTTGAGGTGACATCTCTAGCAGAACTCCAAACCCCTCACCTCAAAGACCATGTGGGGAATATTAGCCAAGTTTGAAGGCAGGGCAAAAATAACTAATGGTCTTTCTTTCTTCCCTGTTGTTGTTGTTTGTCTGTTTTGTACTTTTTTTCAAGGAAGATTAGCCCTGAATTAACATCTGCTGCCAATCCTCCTCTTTTTGCTGAGGAAGACTGGCCCTGAGCTCACATCCGTGCCCATCTTCGTCTACTTTATATGTGGGATGGCTGCCACAGCATGGCTTGACAAGTAGTGTGTAGGTCCGTGCCGGGGATGTGAACTGGTGAACCCCGGGCGCTGAAGCAGAACATGTGAACTCAACCACTGCACCACTGGGCTGGCCCTGCTGTTGTTGTTTTTTAACTCACATTTTCTCCCAACTACCCTGGTAAACACCTTAGAATGGCTCTACTTTTCATTTTAAGTAAAACCCAAAAATGCATAAATAGTATCTTGATCTGATGCTTCTATCTAATCTTGTCTCATGCTCCTGCCCCCTCGTTGATTTGCTGCAGTTGCCCAGGTGTCCTCTTCCTTAAAATCACTGAGCGTTTCCCTTCTTGCTGCCTTTATTCTTACTTTTATTTGGGGCCTAAGCCCCTCTTTCTTGGGATTTTTGTGACATCGGTCAAAGATCATTTCCCACCCCAGCTGTCAATTGCATCACTCTGTGCCACATTACCCTTTTAAATTTCATTGGTTCATGAATCTTCTTCATTAGAACATAAGCTACAGGAGAGTGGGGATCTTGTGTGACTCATTTGTTGCTATATTCTCTCAGCTCTGAGCTGGATATGTAGTACTTAATGGGTTCTCAAAAACGTTTTTTGAAAACTTAAATGTATGTTCCCCCTTTCTCATTCCTTTAATAGTGTGGGATGGGGTAGTGTGCAACCATGTGCGAACAGTAGAATAAAATTAAAACTTAGCTAAGAAGAATTGAAATAAGGGGGCCGGCCTGCTGGTGTGGCAGTTAAGTTTGTGCACTCCACTTCAGCAGCCCTGGGTTCACCGATTCGGATCCCAGGCATGGACCTAAACACTGCTCATCAAGCCATGCTGTGGCAGGCGTCCCACATATAAAATAGAGGAAGATAGGCACAGATCTTAGCTCAGGGCCACTCTTGCTCAGCAAAAAGAGGAAGATTGGTGGTGGATGCTAGCTCAGGGCTAATCTTCCTCAAAGAAAGAAAAAAAAGGAATTGAAATAAGATTGTTCTTCACTCTGCTTTACCTCAATCTTAGGATATAAAAAAAACATTGAAAAAAGATTACAAACCTGTATCTAGACCTGGACTTGAATGAGGCAAGCTGCCTAGGATGCAAAATTTAAGGAGGTTCTTTCTCTCAGGGCTATGCAAGTGGTGACTCTGCAATCGGGCGACCCTGAGAGTGAGTGCCTCCTTAAATTGTGTGCCCTCAGTGTCTCACTTGCTTCCCTTTAGCCCTGACCTGCCTATGTCTTTACTAAGGGTTCTTTGGGAGCTTAAAACATTGTCCTACATAGAGTCAGGTGACTTTTTCTTTATTTAGATTTAGGGTTGCCTCATAAAAACACAGACCACCCAGTTAAACTGGACTTTCAGATGAACAACAAATATTCCTCTTAATATAACTATGCTGCAAATATTGCATGGGACATTAGTTATACTAAAAAATTACTTGGTGTTTATCTGAAATTCACATTTAACCATGCATCCTATATGTTTATTTGCTAAATCTGACCACACCTACTTGGAAGTTTTCTAGGGGTGATAATCTTATGACAGTCGTGTGGTGGCAGATTTCCCATCAACAATGACCTCATAGAGGGAAGGTCTCATCTGTCCTGTGAAGTAGCATCTAAATAATGAAATGCCGGGCTGAGAGTCTTGCAAGTGATTGCTGCGCTGTTCTCGTCTTTCCAACCCTCTCGCTTTTCTCTGCAATAAGAACATATCACATCAAGCAAATATTCCCACTCAAAGCTTTCATAAAATATTGAACATTTAATTTGAGTTTCTCAATGCAGCAAGCCTGCTTTGACTGTTTGAAAATTTTGTATATTTACTATATACCAATGCCCCAGAGGTTTGTGCTGGATAGCCGGGGAGAGGACTGAGTAGGTCCCTTTCTCCACTGCATTCTTTACAAGAGGCTTAAATACGCCAGACACGAAGCTTGATAATGAGGCCCTCTTTAACACAGGCTGAATTTTCAGTTCCTGGAAAGAAAGTAATGCTTGTTTGGCTTGAGAGAGAGGATTTTGGTTGGAGTAGGATACTTCCTTCTTTGATTAGCATCTTACTGAACTTTTCTCAGAACAAGAAATGAGCATGTGAAGGTGGAGGAATCCAATTCAACAACATCAGATAGGAAGACGCATCCAGGGTAATTGAATATCCACAAGATGAATTATCTATGATAGGAAAAGGGAAGGGATTTATCAAAAGGAAGTGTGCGAACAAAATCTAACTAGCAGAACCCATGATCTAGTATCCCATAGTCAAGAATTAAAACCTCTGGTTATCATAGGATGAACAAAGTAACAAACACATTTATAAAGAAGATACAAATAGCTTAGCTACGTCAGCATCTGTGTGCTCACTTAGCTGCACGCTACAGAGATGGTTGCAGTTTCAAGCAGGGTGTTACATTATTTTAGTGGTTTCAAACCTTGCCGAAATATCAGATCCAATAGATATATTGTGGTAAACACCTCTGGGCTTTCAATCTGGGAATCTGTATCTTAAGTCTTCCTAAGGAATTCTGATAGGACATATGTGGGGATACAGCCACACATATCTATTTGATCTCTGACTCAACAAATACCAGAAAGCTTATTAAGTACATAAACCATTCTAGTTTTTTTTTCTTCAGGTTCTGGCTCTCATAATCTTTCATTCTAGTGGAGAGAGAACAAACAAATAAACAAGCAAAGTAAAAATTCAATAAATAATATGTCAAATAGTGATAAGTGCTATAAAGGAAAATAAAACCAAATATGGAAGGAGTGGATGCCTGGTGGAGGAAGTGGATGCTATTTTAAACATGGTGATTATGAAATCCTCTGAGATGAGACCAGAATAAAAAGAGCAATCCAAATACAGAGAACATTCCTAAGACCTTGAGGCAGGAATGGGTTTTAGGAAGTTCCATAGAGGAGCAGGAAGGCCAACGTGGCTGGGGAGGCAGTGAGCAAGGAAGGGGATGGTGGAAGATGAGATCCAAGAGGTATCCATGGATCAGATACCTAGGACCCTCCAGACAGTGATAATAAGGTTGGATTTTACACTGTGGATAATGGAAAGCCTTTGAAGGGTTTAAAGCAGAGAAGTGATTAGATCAGATTTTAAAGTCTCATTCTGGTTGTGGAAAACAGGGATACCAGTTACACGGCTGTATAGTTGTAGTTATGTAGGTGGTAGGAGTGGTGGAAGTGAGAAGTGGTTGGATTCAAGATATATTTTTGAAGATCAAGAGTCAATAGAATTTGCTGATTAATTGGTTATGGGTTGTGAGAGAAAGGCAAGATTCCAAAATGACTTTAAATCTTTGGTATGATAACTTGATCAATGGAGATACCAGTTGTTAGGTTGGTGAACTCTCTGGAAGTAGCAAGGGTAGGTGGTGAGAGATTTGGAGTTTGTTTGGACATATTACGTTTGAAATGCCTACAAGACACCCAAAGGGAGATGTCAAATAGGCAGTTGGATTATAGAGAGTCAGTTTTAAGGGAAGATTTCAATTCTGGAGATATGAATTTGGGAATCATCAACATATAGATAGTCTTTAAGACGTGAGACTAGCTGAATCACCCAAGTAGTTACTGTAAGTGGAGAAGTAAAGAGGAATAAGTTCAAGCCTCACTGTGGCCAAAATGTCAAAATTTAGCAGTTAGATGAGACAGATCCAATGTTACTATTTCTTAAAAGGTACTATTAGCATTTGGGGTTGAATGATACTTTGCCATGTAAGACAAATGTGAAGATTATAGGATGTTTAGCATCCTTGGGTCCACCCATTAAATCCCAATGTCACCTCCCAGCCATTGTGACAGGAAATACAGCCCCTACATATTTGCAAACCACTCCAGAGGTACATCCTGGTAAAAAACCCTTAACTATACGGTTATTGAAATCACTAACTAGCTTCAAATATCCACTCTAATTATAAGATTTTATTTTAGGGATTAAGAGTTGCAAATATACTTGGATTGGAAAAGTACATATTATGAAAGGTTATGGTAGTAGGGAATATAAAAATTTGTTTTGCTAATAATCTCCTAGGGCCAAGAAAAATAGAACAAGCTCGAAAAATCAGTAAATCCACTTTTATCATTTTGCCGCTTAACCAGGATTAACTGATTAATTAATTCTCATAATATCCATTGTAAAACATTTGATTTTTGCTCAAAGCATAATGCTGGATTAGTCAACTAATTTTGGTAATCTAGCACACTTCTCAGCGCACCCTACCCCCTTGCTGGCATTGTATGATCAGGTATTTTTTTCCCTAAATGTGTTTATATAAATTGTTCATGATGTTGTCAGTACACTTTTTAATTTGGTATTATATACATACAAAAGAGACGATATGTAGTTACTATTTCAAAAATCACTACGGTGCACTAATTCCATGGGATTGTAACCATTCACTCATTTCTGGAGTGATGATAATGTTCTATACGTTGATATCTTGATAGGAGTTTGGGTTACCAGGTGTATGCGTTTGACAAAACCCCCAATTCCAGAATTAGCCAGTATTTTGGGTTTTTCTCCACCATAGACAGAAATTTCCTATCCTATAATTTTGTCTAAATTGCATCATACAGTGTGTGATCTTTGCTGGAAGTCTTCTTTCATTCAACACGATATTTTTGAGATTCATGGGTGCGGTTTTAAGATTCATTGAACGCCTCAGTAGTTTATTACTTTTTACTGCTGAGTAATATTTTATGGTGTATATAAACCACAATTTCTTTATCCATTTTCTTCTTGATGGACATCTGAGCTATTTCCATTTTGGGGCTAATTTGGATAAAGCTGCTGTAAGCATTTCTGTACATATCGTTTTGTGAACATATACTTTTATTTCTCTTGGGAAAATCCCTTGTTGAACTATTGGTCCACAGGGTAGGTATATATTTGGTTTTATAGGAAACTGCAAGAATTTTTTCCAAAGTGATTGTGTAATTTTACATTTCCACCCAAAACTTGGGAAAGTTCTGATTGTTCTACATCCTAACAATACTTGATGTTGGCAGTCTCTTTAATTTTAGCCATTCTGGTGGGCATGCAATGGTATTTCATTGCAGTTTTTATTTACATTTCCCCAATAACTGTTGATGCTGAGTACTTTTCCAAATGCTTATTGGCCATTCATATCTCTTTTTTTATGAAGTGTCTGTTCAAAACGTTTCCCCACAGAAATCTCTTCTGCAGCTATTTAAATGCTGAGTTGCTATAAGGAATTTGCCTGAGAAGAGTTACTTGTCAGTCAATATTGAGGGCAGTTTGTACATGCACTTCCCAGTAGTCAAGGAGAAAGTTATTTATGGTATGTGTAAAAATTAATTATATATAGTTTCATAAGTACTTTTTTCTCTATTGACTAAATTAAGCTGGTTTCCATTAATAGTTAATTAATTTGCTGTGCTTCTGAAGAATAATACTGATATAAGTCAATATATATAACGTTTATGGATTTTAATTGTGAAAAAAATAGAAACCCCAAATCACTTATCATAATGTTCTATTTAAGTACCTCAGACTGTTAACTTACTTCATTTTTCCACTACTACTGATATAAAAATATTTTGAACTTTGTTTAAGAAACAGCCTCCAGCGTATTCTGTTCTGATAAAATACTTTAAGTCCGATTTGGTTTGCTTCATTCACAAACTAAAAATGTATATAAACAGTGAAATTCAGTGAAAATTTCATGTGAAAACCAATTTATAATAAACACATAGCTGAATATGTTCCTGAGCACGTACATTACGCTTTTCATTATAGTGAAGAGAGACTGAAAAAGAATGTCAAGAAGTCCAATCTGTCTCTACTGTGTAGTCAGAGGTCAGTAAATGGCCCTCTACTTTCAAGAACCTGAGGTAACATAAAATACATATTCAAATAATAAGAAACCAGAACCCAGTTTGTTCATCCTCATGGAACAGATAAATAGAGTCTCTGAATCTGGATTTTAAGCGGTCATCAGAGATTTTTATTTTCCTAAGTACATTTTTGACCTCACAAATATGATGATGTTCACATAATTCAAAGGAATAAAGGACAAAACAAGGTATTCAACTCAAACTTTGGTCAGCAACCATTTGCCCACAAGCCTTTCCAGACAATAAAATAGTAATTTGTAAAATAATGTGTTTCAGCATTAGGTTCATATATACAAATCCAAAAGCGTTTTCATAATCCCCCTGCACAGTCAGTTTTTCTTACGTTAAACCTACTGTCAACCTGCCTCAGGCACACTGTTTGAACAAAATTACTCACCACCGCTCCAAACAGCTCCCCGCTCTCCATAATAATACCATTTTACAACTGGCATTTGCGGTAATAAATCTACCTGGGAACAGTTAACTTGTCACTCAGTATTGAGGGAAGGTCGTGCCTAGCAGTCAAAGAGAAAGCTCCTGGCAGTATGAGATCTGAAGTCTTTTAGGAGACTTTTTAATCAATATCCTAACGTACTGAAAGAGGCTTAAGCTGAAGCAAATAAAATTGGTGGTTGTTATTTTTTTGTGTTTGTTTTTGGTTTGTTTTCATTTGTTGTTGGTAGACCTTGATTTTCCTAAGAATGTTAGAGTGAAATTAACAGAAGCAACATAATGATGCAGTTACAGAAGAGATGAATGTTACAGATAAGCTGTTACAAGCAACTTAGGACACTTGAATGCCATTTTTTCCATGTGTACTTAGAGATGATGTGTGGCTGTCAAATCAACTGTGGATTTATGAGAAATTACACTGCTTAGATCTCCTTCTCATTATTCTGCACATGCTCTGCTCTTCTGACATTGCTATCTGGCTGATCAGCCTATAGGTCAGAGAGGAATAAATGATATTATCAGGTAGGGCATGTCAACAAATTACGACCCCCAGGCCAAATCGACATTCCAGCCACATGTTTTTGTAAATGAAGTTTTATTGGAATGTAGCCACACCCATGCAGCCACTTATTGTTTCTGGCTTCTTTTGTGCTGCAAGAGCAGAGTTGAACAGTCTCAAGAGAGTCCCTCTGGCCCACAAACTCTAAAAGATTTACTATCTAGCCCTTTGCAGAAAAAGTTTATTGACCCTTGGTGTAGGGCGATAATATTTCCCCTTTAGGAGGATTACTCTCCAGTAATGCCTTCCTAGAAGATGTCCAAGAAACTCTTTTCGGAAAGGGGATGTCTATGTAAAAATGAATACCTTATATCTATCTTGGGGACCATTACTTCAGATGCTTCAAGGCTTCCCCAATGTCCTATCTTATGATCTGCATTAATAAAAACTGTAGCTTCCCTACACATACAATTTCAGCTGGGAATACGACTTTCAGAGCAAAGACTAAAATCCCAACCTGCCTTACAGCTAGATTTGACCAGAAAACCAACTTTTGACCAAAGGATATAAGCACACGTTATGGATGCAATTTCTGCTGAGTTCAGTACACGCCTTTCTCTTTTCCTGTGTCTTTTCTGCTGGTTGGAACATGGACATTATGGTGAGTCCAGCAACCTTCTTGGACCTTGCTAACAAGGAAAACACCATCATGAGGATGGAGTAAAAATCTTTGAGCTTCTTTGATTCTTAGTAAGCAGGGATTGTCATGCCAGCTCTGAACTATAGATCCCAGATTGTTTTTTTACACAGCAGTTTAAAGCCATGTGGATTTAAGCCATTGCTTGTTTGGATTTTGAATTTCATGCTGCTATTCCCAATACTTTTATCAATTAAAAAAACTGGTGGTTAGAAAGGAATTCTTAGTATGTGGAGTGGACACTTGTTGGGTCTGCACTTTGGTCTTCTCTTTCTGGCATTTCTTTCCTCTTTCCTCTCCATTGACATGAATACGGTGGGAGCATTTATAATTATAAATTGAGATTCCCCCTTACTAGCTAGAGTAGATTGGACCAAAAGTAGGCAAAAGACACCGATGTATCTAAACAGTCTCCTGTCTGGGAATTGTTTCTGCTGGGGAACTGGAAAGCTTCTGATGACCATGTTTTCTGATATCTGGATTTGGAGTAGAGAGGCAGAGAAAGTCCATATGAAAAAAAAAATGAAAAAAATGTAATTAGAAGAGCACGTATGAGAGGAAAATTCCCAAGAACTCGAAATCCTGGCTTTCAGTTCATTCATCCCATTTCTTTATCATAGTACCACGAGACGCACTCATCTTTAGTAGGTAAAATTGTTCATTTATGAATTCAGAATTAAGAAGAGATTTAACTTTCTGTATTGTTTTCCTGCACCTAAAATTAAATTCTGTTTTGAGGTTCCTTCCATCCAGGTTGTAGAAACTTAATTTCAAACAATTCAAGGTTTCCCTTTTCTCTGGGGTTGCATCTCACTTCCTGGAGTTTTCTGGAGTGTGAACAGTTGGAGATATCAATTCCTCAGTTATCATCTTCAATCCACATTGAAATATGCCTAAACAGTGCCAGTCTTAAATTTAAGCATTGGTGGTATCAATGGCCCCATATTCCCTTTGTAGCCAATTGTATATCTATCGTCATTGAGTTGAACCAAACCTATCATAGTGTTATTTGGGTTTTAATCCAAAAAGGTTCTCTTGGGATAACTAGCATTATATATTTTCTAATCCAGTGCTTCTTAAATTCTGATGAGCATGATCACAGTATCTTGTTAACATGCGAATCTGATTTGGTAATTATGAGGTGGGGCTGAGTTCCTGAATTGCTAACAAGCTCCCAGGCCATACTCATTCTGATAGTCCATGGACCACAATTGGGATGGCAATGTAGGAACTATGTATAAACATGAAACTTCCTTTTATTTGTTTTATACCTCATTGTATACCTCTTTGTTTGGGTTTCTTAGTTAACACGTCTCAGTTCTACTACATAGACGACTCAATATCATTTTTTTATAAACTATAACTTTTGTGTTCATGTTTGCCATTACAAGCTGAAAGTATCTATATTTTAGGTAATGTATTTTTTTAATCTTCTTTTCTACCATGCATTATGATGTCTTTTGGCAGACAGTAGAACCTTGCACTAACTCAAGATGGATATATTCAAGTATAGACTCTACTGTAATTGAAATACGTCCTTGAGTCAAATTCACTGCTTGAGTCTATTTTCCACTTTGTGGGGGTAATATCTGCCCCACTTACTCCCACAGGGTTGTGAGGCTATGAAGTAGTAGTGGTAGACACATGAATGTGCTTTCAAAAAAAGTGCCATTACATCTTTCTTCCTGATGCTCTTTGGCAGTTGGCAGCTGTCCATTTCCAGACATTTTCACTGCTCCTACTGTGACCTGAGAGTGTTGGAAATCTTGCTCATGAAAATACCGGAGCTACATCTTCCTTCAGGACTTCAAACGCAGTCACCACCAATATCTTATTTAGATGGGCTCCAATTTGTGTAGGCAGCCCAATAAATAGTTTATTTATTTTGAATCCTTCCTCTGGGAGTTTTATTTTGAACTGCAGCCTAACATCTCATTTCAAAGGGGGCAAGGAAAACATCAGCTACTGAAAGGCACTGCATTTTTTATGTGCAGCTTAAAAACACTGCATCTGGTGTGTATGGAAACACATCTGTCCGTGCAACTGTCAAAGTAGGGTCATGCTCTTTACATGCAGAAATAGCTTCACTTACAAAGATCCATGTCGTACTGCCTGGTATTCCCAGGGTTTGGGAACAGTAGCCACAAATGCTCTTTCTTGTACAGTATCTGCTTTTTAATGCTAAGGATCCTATATTAAAGTAAAGCAAATGTAGGTTTGTATATCCTTGCTTCCAATTCAGTTATTGCTGCTCAAGTCTGATAAACTACACTTATAAAGCCAGGCCAAGCAGATAAATAATCAAAGCAACAACATGCAGACACTCTCTCCTCTGCCTGCCACATCAGAGAAGAGCACAGCTAAAGCCCTTCTGATGGTTTGATTTAATTTTAAAGGTACAGCTTTCTCAATCCTGCTAGAAGACAGAGAAGAGAAAATGTCATCTGATCCAGAAACTAGAGTTCCAGCCACATTTTTTGATCAGGAATGAAGAGGCAGGAGGGCCTTTGGGGTGTGTGGTTCAGTAGCAAAGAGAATAGTCTTTTTTAGCACTAAATGCCCTATAGCTGCAGTCAGCAATGCCTTGGGCAAGGCGAAACATCTGGCACTCTGCTAACTGCTGCTGGTACTTTGCAGGCAGCCACTACATCCTTCCATCCTAATCTGGGGAAGTCACAAACTCACCAGGATTCACAAAAGATTCTTTAGAGCTTTGCATCAATTTCTTGAATTATGCACTGTCACCCCTGCCGTTGATCTTGTATTGTTCTCCAAATATGAACTATGAAGGTAGATTTAGACTTCACACTCCCTGTTGTCGTATGAGTTTGCTGCCGTTCTTAATTTGCCCTTTCATTTATTAAAAGGATATTCACTGAGGACAAACATTCCTATATTTATGGTAGAGATAGTATAGATGCTGAACACATGAAGACAGAGAAAACAGATAAGATGCCTGCCTAGAGGAGCAGTTCACTTAAATGTGCATCCTGAGGAACTCAGACACCCTTCCCTCCCCTGTGGTATTTTCAGGCAGGCTGACCACTTCTTTTCTCTGACCTGGGCATGCAGTTGTTATGAGTGCTCCATTTGAGGCCTAGTCTACATATAGTCTCTCAAATTCCGCAAGCATGTGGGCTCATGCAAGCCTCTGCCCATATGTTTTGAAGATATTTTCAACCTTGTCTCTACCTAATGGTCCAACACGTTCTCTGGGAACCTTGCGGTGCAGAAATGCTTGTGCAATAAGCGCCCAGGGACCTCTAGAACATAAATGTCAGGTAAGGATCAACGATGCCTCCGTTCCCTACTCCTTTGTCCGTGGCAGACATTGGGGACAGCGTAACATGCATTTTCTCACTGAACTTTAGTACTGCCTTTGACCCATTCTCAATGTACTGGTCCAGGCAGCCAAATAAATCAGTACTGACCCAATAAGAAATCTATTTGTTGTCCTTGCTTGGAATTTGCAATGTCCTTGGATGGCCCGATTGATTTGCATCCATAACTAAGTATTCATGGTGCCCATAGATGCGAAGCCCCAAAAGATCACTCAGATCTTACTCGTTTGGATCCCACCAGGCCCCATTGTCATCAGCACCTATGGACTTCATCTTAGAATAAATCCAATCTGTGTAAATTCCATCCATAGCCACAACTTCCACAACCTCAAGTCCTTTTAAACCTTGGTCTTGTACTCGCACTCAAGAATCTCAGCCTTTATTAGTCACAGTCCACCAGTTAGTCAAACAAATAATGCCAAATTAGTTTAATTATTGTTCATATCACAGTTTTATACAAGTTGAAGGGATGTGTTGGAGAGGAGGACCTTTACTCCACAAAATCATTCAGAGACCCAAGCTCTTTCAACCAAAGAACATTATTCTACAGGGTCTCAGGATCATCTCCCAGGTCCTCTCCATTAAGCCAGTGGTGAAAGAGAAAGAAGGTGGGGAATCACACATATTTTTTAGTGTTGCGTCTTGGAAGTGGCATGCATCATTTCCACCACATTCCACTCAATTAACTACGAGAGGCACAAAGAAGTAGTGCCTAATAATTAGACTAAAGTAGGCAGGCTATGCTTGGTGACAAGTAAATCTACAGATTCTTGATGTAAGAGAAGTTTATTTCCCCTTTGCACAAATTCTATTGCAGTTGGATATACCTAAAAAGAGTTTGAGCCACACTCTAGGGCAGTTTGCCTCCATGCAGTGACTCAGGATCCAGGATGTTTTCATCTTGTGGATGTGCATCATGGTCTCCATGGTTGCTCCCAAAGGGAAAAAGAAAACGTAAAGATATACACCAGGTCTAAATGCCTCAAACTGAGAAGCAACACACCTTACTCTGCCCACAATTTTTAGCTAGCAGTAGTCACATGAGCCCACCTAGCTGCACAGGGGCTTAGAAGGAAGTCTTCATGTGCACCCGACAAGGGGAGGAGAACTAGACATGGTGGTCACTAGCCATCTCTGCCACATGTGTCCTTAGGAGGAGACAGAATAGAATGTGGTGAACACACAGCATTGACTTAGCTGCAAGGCATCACCCTTCCCTTCCTCTCTGAATGTCCTAGAAGACCTTGGGCCCTCTCTCATTCAAACATAATTTTAATAAACACCAAGTGCTGACTGGAAAGTAATTAGAATGTGTTTTTTTTTTTTAAGGAACTGGTATTATGTGATTTTTCAAAAAGTGGTTTTATTTTCAAGCATGTCCTGGTTTCAGAGATTGTGGTTTGAAGGCATGCATCAGAGAGGGATTTCTTGTTCAAAAATGAGAGAAATCTAACTTGAACAAGTCATTTAACAAAGGAATTTTATTTGCTCACATAGCTGAAAGATCTTGGCATGGCTGGATCCGGGTGCATAAATGATATTGTCATGAATATGTGCTTTATCCTTTTCCAGTCCTATTTTCCATTTGCGGGCTTTATGCTCAAACAAGCTGTTCTCAAATTGTGGCAAGACCGGTACCATCAGCTCCAGGCAGCCCCGGGGGAATGAGAGTGTGTCTGTCCCAGTGATTAGAACAGAAGTCATGGGGACGATGCTCACTGGGCTGCATTGGGGTAGTTGTCCATTCATTTAACCAATTTCAGGGGTTAATGGAATTGGTTAGGTTTGAAATCGGGTGTTATGTCATCCCATCTAAGCTGCAAAATAAAGACGAGAGATGTGTAGTTTCCCAAAGGAAAACCCAATTGTTGTTACCAGAAAACAGATAGAACCAAAACCACCCACACAGTTTTCCACTGTATGACACAAATAGGAGGAGATTGCCTTACTGCCTAATTAGGGCTTCATGGTGACTGTGCCCTAAAAAAAGTCACTGTGGCCCACAGTCTGATCGTTAGATTTGCAGATGTAAAAGCCTAATTTGTTACTGCAGCAGGAGATATTTGGTCTCTGGGATAATGGCTTGTGCCAACCCAACTCACAGGGACTGTCACATAAACTAGAACTCTGGCTTATTAATTGTCCCTAAGAAGTATAACTTGGTTGACCAGAAAATTTGAGCTATGCTGACCAGCTCCTTGTACAAAGCTACATGGAAAGATAAATTAAAACCAGTAGGATATTAGACGAGCATGAAGTCAGACTCAGGGGAATTAGTTATATAAGGACATGTTGCGACGTATAACTATTATTGCTCAATAAATGCATTCCAGTGGTGGTGGAATACCCGCATAGAAGGCTGTCACTCAAATAGGCTCATCTACACACTCCTCTCTGCACCTCCAGTAAGTTCTGGTTGACTATTGCTAAATTTTGCCCTTCTGACGTTCTGATTCCTGTCACTGTATTTTCACAAGGACCATTTCCTTCCATTGACACCTTATTTAACTGAATTGCCTTCATTTGCTTTTTGATTAGGTAACAGTTCATTAATGATTACTATATCTTGATTTAATTAGGCAAAGCTTCAGAAATCTTAGCATATGTATTGATTGCAAGTGTTTAAATAGCCACTTAGAACTTTCTATGCAATTTTCAAGCATCATAATGGGTTAAGCTCTTTAAAGTCAATATGGTAAGCAGAAAACACTTCCTAGCTTTTCGTATTATCAGAATCTTGCCTTTCTTCCTGGAATTTTGAGTGCAACATCGATGAAATTTGTCGATTGAGAATTTTCTCTTTGTATATTGAAACAAGTTCAAGATGAGTTTATAAAACATAATCATTTTCTTTGGGATCTTATTTTGATATAATTTCAGACTTACATAAAATTGCAAGAATAGTGCAAGCAACTTCTCTTTGCCCAGATTCATCAATTGTTTATATTCTGCCCTGCTAGCTCTATCGTTCTCTCTTTACAGGGAAAGTTGAACACATTGTGCCCTTTTTCCCAAGATTCGACAGTGTGTGGGGCCTAAAAACAAGGGCATTTCCTAGATAGCTGTAACATAGTGAGCAAAATCAGGAAATGTAACATTGAAACAATGCTATTATATAATCAAGAGTTTGTTTAATGTTTTTAAATTGCTCCAATGATGTTATTTTTAAATTGTTTTCTCCCTGGCTCAGGTTACGTCCCGTATCACGCGTTAGATTTAGTTGTCTGTTCTTTTGGACTTCTTTACCGCTGAACAGTTGCATTGTGTTTCTTTCTCATTTCTGATCTTGACATTTTTAACAAGTATAAACCAGTTATTTTGTAGAATGTCTCTCAATTGGCGTTTTTCAGATTTTTTTTCTTGCATGATTAACTTCAGATTATGCCCTTTCTGTGCATTTTCTTTTGTATTTTTTACTGCATCATGTTAGGGTACCCAAGATGTTGGTTTGTCCCAGTTTTGATGGCAACGTTAATCACTACCTTAACACTGATTAAGATGATGTCAAGGTTAAGACAGTGTCCACTAGGTTTCTCTACTATAAAGTTATTTTTATTTCTGTTTATAATTAGTAAGTAATTTGGGGAGAGTTTTTTTGAGATTAAGTACATAGGCTGGTTTTTGTTTCTTTTTTTACAGTTTTTAAACATAAGGAGTGTTCTTTTTTTTAATCTCTCTATTTTTTACTGTGGTAACATTGGTTTATAACATTATGTAAATTTCAGGTGTATGTCATTGTATTTCGACTTTTGCATAGATGACACCATGTTCACTACTAAAAGTTTAGTTTCCTTCTGTCACCAGGGGATGAATGGATAAAGAAGATGTGGCATATATACATATATACGGTGGAATACTACTCAGCCACAGAAAGATAAAATCTTGACATTTGCAACAACACAGATGGAGCTCAAGGGTATTATTACATACACAATGAAAACCAGGTTTTTGCATTCTTGTTTCCAGTTCTTTATGTGACATTTCCCCCACTTACTTTTTGTACAAAAATCTTGGTCACTGCTCAGCATCTTTAGCACATAGTATGCTATATTTGGAATAACTTTGGAAGGACGGGTAAACCAGGGAAGAAACCTGACTCTTATTCATAGGCTATGTAAGCTTTGGAAAGTTGTCTAAAATTTCTGAATCTCAGCTTCTTTCTCTGTTAAAGGGTTATAATTTTTCTAAACTTTCAAGGTTGCTTTGAGATTAAATGAGACTTCTTTTTTCTTGCACACTAACATAATATCTATAATATGGTAAGGGGTCAATAAATGTGGATTCTTTCTCCTCTTGATCCTTTCAGGGTTTTTTTTTTTCTCCTTTTCTAAATGAAGAGTATTCACTAGGCTCTGTCTACACACTGGGGATGTAGCCATGAGAAAACCCAGTTTTTGCTGAAATGAAAAGACAGGTAACATTCACTGGCAAAGTGGAGGTGCAGGTCTTGCAGGCATCTGGGAAAAGCCAGCTCCAGATAGAAGGACAAGAGCAAAGGGCTGAAGTGGTAGTGTCCTTGAAATGTTTAGGGCAGAATAAACAAGTCAGTGTAGCTGGAGCAGAGTAAGTGAGCTGAGAGTGAAAAGGATGAGTTCAAAGAGGTGGTTGGTGGCCAGATTATGGAGGCCCATGTCAGAGGTTCTTAGGGAGATGAAAGACGTTGTAGGATTTGAGGCAGAGAAATGATTTGTTCTTTTTTCTATTTTAAATCAATCACCATTTTTTGTTGAATTGTGTCCCCCAAAAGCTATGTTCAAGTCCTAATCCCCAGTATTTGGAAATAGGGTCTTTGTGGATGTGATTAAGTTAAGATGAGGTTGTACTAGAGTAGAATGGGCCCTAATCTAATATAACTGGAGTCCTTGTAAGAAGAGGGAAATCTGAACACAGGGAAGAAGCCCATGTGAAGAATGAGGCAGGGATTGGAATGATGCATCTACAAGCCGAGGGACACCAAGGGTTACTGATTCACTAGAAGCTGAAAGAACAAGGGAGGATTCTTCCTCAGGGCATTCAGAGGAATGATGGTCCTGCTGCCACCTTAATTTTGGACCTCTAGTCACCAGAACTGTGAGAGAATAAATTTATGTTGTTTGAAGACACCTAGTTTGTGGTAATTTATTACGGTAGCCCTAGGAAATTAATACAATTGCTTGCTTTGGTTGTCATGTGAAGACTCTAGAAAGACAATGGTGACAAGGACTAAGGCAATAGAGATGGAGATGGAAGACGTGGTCAGATTCTGATTATGTTTTGTAGGTAGAGACAACTGTACTTGACATTGGATTGCTTTCTAGGAACACTTTCTGCAGCAAAAGGGAAAGCTATTAATAACTAAATAGGGACAACAGGCAGAATCTAGGGTGTAAGATTAGTGTACTTACTGATGGATTGAATGTAAAAATATCAAAGAGAGGAATCAGCAATGACTCTAAGATTTTGGCCCAAAGTACTGGATGCATAGAGTTAACCATTTATGTGGTGAGGAAGACCATAGGAGGAGTAGATGTGGAGGATAAACCAGAACTTCAGTTTGAGATCTGTTAAAATTTGAGATATCTATTAGATACACAAGTGGAGATCTGAGTAGGCAGTTATATGAAGGAACCTGGTGTCCAAAGGGAAAAGTTCAGTGTAGATATACAGTAGCCCCCCATTTTCCATGGTTTCACTTTCCATGGTTTCAGTTACCCGACGGTCAAGTGCAGCCCAGAGGCAGATGATCCTCCTTGTGACATATTGTCAGAGTGTCAGTAGTAGCCTAATGCTATGTCAGAATGCCTACATCAGTCACCTCACTTCATCTCATCATGTAGACATTTTATGATCTCACATCACAAGAAGAAGGGTGAGTAGAGTACAATAAGGTATTTTGAGAGACAGAGAAAGGGACCACATTCACATAACTTTTATTCCAGTATATTGTTATAATTGTCTATTTTATCATTAGTTATTGTTGTTAATCTCTTACTGTGCCTAATTTGTAAATTAAACTCTATCATAGGTACGTATGTATAGGATAAAACTTAGTATACATAGGATTTGGTACTATTCTTGGTTTGAGTCATCCACTGGGGGTCTTAGAATGCAGTATCCACTGCAGATAAGGGCGGACCACTGTGAAAATTTGGGTTGTTACTTGGTAATTGTATTTAAAGCCATGAGACTGTATGAGATCTAAAAACCTAGGGAATGAATGAGGATAGAGAAGGTAATGAGTCCTTCCGTGTCCTCTTAATAATTATTAGATTGCCAAACAATGGTAGGTGCTTGTGCTTATATTTGTTAATTGCTTGAGGATGAAAACATGATAAATTTTGAAAATTGAATCATACCTTTGAAAGAGTGAGAAATTAGTTATTTAAATCAGTCATGTTCAATGTTAGGGTGTGAAAATTATTCTACATACATGCTAAAAATTGGATTGCTGCACCTCAACCCCACCCGTTCTGCTTCCATGGCTCTGAGAGGAGGCCCAGAATTCTTACTCTGTGAAATGTACAGGAAGAACTTCTGATGTAGGGATTCACAGGCCACATTTTTAGACACACTTCTTTGATAAATCTCTCTGGTTAAGTTTTTTCTTGTAGTCTTCATACCCAATTTGTATGTTTCGTATGTTCACATTTTTGTGTATTTGATTTTCTTAAATTGTACCACTACCATAGCAGCTGTCTGAATCCTAGAAACAATCTCAGGATGACAAATGTGTGTCAAAGTGATGTCAATATTTATGAATTTGTAAATCTGTCTTGAACAGAGAAGCTACAGTACAACAGATGAACAATGCAGAGTGGAGTGAAAAAGAATCAAGAGGATGAGGCCCACCTACTGCCTTGCTGTGCTCAGCATCAGACATCCCTCCCATCCATTTGGGATGCCCTGAAATGCAGCTTAGAATGCCCGGCCTGGAAACATAAGAACCCACATCTCTCACTTTTGATTTCTTTCTTCCATCTGCTTCTTGTAGCACTTTGAGACGTGTTGTCTTTATTTTACCTACAGCTCTAGAAATTCCAGATTCCTAATTAGAAAGACAGCATGACTCCCCCAAGCTCTGCCTATCTGTAATTGGCTCGTTTTACGTTAATATTAACCCCCAAGAAAATATAGTAGAAATGTAGTACAGTAACAGCAGGGTACCTACAACTTCAGTTACCTTAAAATGCTCTTAACGCTCTACATTAGCTAATTACGGTACGTGCATGATCGGAGGAATGTCAGAGGTCAAAATACCTTTTAAACAAGTGGAGGTACCAGAGAAAATGGGAGCGTTTCTGATTAGATTTTAGAATTGTGCTCTCCTTCTTGCAGCAATAAATGTAGAACTGGCTTTTTAAAAAAGAAAGACACTAAGAAGGAGAAAGTAAGAAATTAAGAAAAAGATGCCTCTTTTCACTAAAATAGTTTTTAAAACATTCATGTAATTTTAATTTAAAAATATCTGAAGTATTTTTATTTTGATAACATTTAAATAAGTTTTATGCAAAGCTCTGCTACTAATTATACTTAATGCTTGACCAGACATTTTTTTAAAAATTTTTTTTACAGCTTTATTGAGGTATAATTGAGAAATAAATATTACATATATTTAAGGTGTACACCCTGATGATTTAGTATACATATACATTGTGAAATGATTACCACAATCAAGTTAATTAACACATCTGTCACCTCACATAGCTACTTTTTTTGGTATGATGAGAATACTTAATAGCTACTCTCTTAGCAAATATCAAGTATACAATAAGGTATTGTTAACTATGGTCATCATGGTGTGTCTGCTGAGGAGTCTCAGGTCTGGAAATCCTCAAAGAAAGAAAACTTGATAACCCTTATTTTGTCTTAATTACACGTGAAGTTCTAAGGCTCAACTCACTCATTTATTCATTCATTCACCCTTATGCAAATGAACATCTACTATGATCTAGGTACCAGTCAAAAGACAGATGGTTGAAAAACTAGATATGGCTTCTGCTCTCATCAGATCACATTATAGTTACTTTCTTGGGATCATCACATTTCAAGCATTTCAGAAAGAAAAGGATTAGAAAGTGAACTTTGAGATTTGTGAGGAGCAATCAACATCCACTACACCAGATCTTTTCACACTTTTGAATTTACTTCACAGCTTTTTAAAAAGGGTATGTGTTATTGTCAGGGTTCTCCAGAGAATCAGAACCAGTCTAGTAGATTGATTGATAGAGCGATAGATAGATAAAGATTTATTATGAAGGATTGGCTCATGTGATTATAGAAGCTAAGAAGTCCCACAATCAGCTCTCTGCAAGCTGGAGGCCCAGGGAAGCTGGTGTGTAGTTCTAGTTCAAACCTCAAGGTCTGAGAACCAAGGAAGCTGATGGTGTAAGTCCCAGGCTGAGTCTGAAGGCCCAAGAACCCAGAGTGCCGACATCCAAGGGCAGGAGAAGGTGGATGTCCCAACTCAAACAGAGAACAAATTTGCCCTTCCTCCGCCTTTTTGCTCTATTCAGGCCCTCAGTGGGTTGGATGATGTCTACCCACGTTGGGGAATGTATCTTCTTTATTCAGTCTACGGATTCAAATGCTAACCTCTTCTTGAGACATGCTCAAAGACGCACCGAGAAATAATGCTTTACCAGCTATCGGGGCAGCATCCCTTAGCCTGGTGAAGGTGACACATCAAATTGTCACAAACGCTGGATCCATATATATGAAAAATACTTATATTCGCCATCTAAATATCATCTTTAGTGAAGTGTCTGTTCAAGTCTGTTGCCCATTTTTCTAACTGGATCTAAAATGTTCTTTATGCAACCCACAGATATGTTCTCCCAGTCTGTGGGCTTCCTTTTCATCCTTGTAACAAAGTTTTTTGCACAGAAGAAGTTTTGAATTGCGATGAGGTCTAATTTGCTAACTTTCCCTTTTATAGATCATGACATTGGTGTCATATCTAAGAACTATTTGCTAGTCCTACGTCATGAAGATTTTCTTCTGAGTTTTCCTCTAGAAGTTTAATACTTTTACCTTTTATATTTAGATCTACAATCCATTCACGTTCAATTTTTTTGGTATGAGTTTTGGACTTGGGGGTGGGGGTTGCCTATAAATGTCCACTTGTTGAAGTACCATTTGTTGAAAAGACTATGCTTCCTCCATTGAATCTCTTTTGCACTGTTGTCAAAAATCATACTTATGTGGGACTGTTTCTGAGTTCTCTATTCTGTTTCATAGATCTCTGTGTCTAATATTTTGCTAATACCATGCTGTCTTGATTAATGTAGATATACAGTAACTCTTAAAAATCAGATAGCGTCTGGGGCTGGCCTGGTGGCACAGCGGTTAAGTGGGCGCTTTCCACTTCGGTGGCCCGGGGTTTGCTGGTTTGGATCCCGGGTGCAGACATGGCACCGCTTGGCAAGCCATGCTGTAGCAGGCATCCCACATATAAAGTAGAGGAAGATGGGCACGGATGTGAACTCAGGGCCAGTCTTCCTCAGCAAAAAGAGGAGGATTGGCAGATGTTAGCTCAGGGGTAATCTTCCTCAAAAAAAGAAAAAATCAGTGTGATTTCTCCAACTTTATTCTTCTTTTTCAAAGTTATTTTTGGTATTATAATTCCTTTTACCTTTCCGTATAGATTTTAGAATTGATTTATCTATATCTACAAGGAATCCTCTTGGGATTTTGACAGTAATTGTGTAAACCTGTAGATCAATTTGAGGAGAACTGACATCTTTTCTATATTGAAGCTTCTCTTCTATGAATAGAGAGTGTCTCCATCTGTTTAGATCTTCATTGATTTCTTTCAATAGAATTTTGTAGTTTTCAGCATACAGATCCTGTACGTATTTGTTAGATTTATATCTAATATTCTTTTATGCTTTGGGGAGTGATTGCAAACAGTAACAAAAATATTTTGGCACCAAACATTAAATATATATATAGCTCTTTGAAAATATATGAACTTCTTCTTACTTTTCCCATTTTGCAGATACAATGTCATACAAGGACAAGTGTTTGGCAAATCTATTGCTCTAAACACAAGTTCCAAATATACAGGAGTGGGTCTCTTTCACTGACCTAGAATAGGGTCTAATACGTAGTAAGTACTATAAATTTGTTGAAGGAATGAATAAATAAATTTAAAACATTGTCAAATGTTTTAATTGCTTACTTTTCAGTTGATTTGAAGATGATTTCGGATCACACAGATAATACCCACAAAGGCATACACGTTATGAGTCCTCAAAATTTCTCTACAGGGTGAGACATGCTCCGGGGAAGGCTTATCACAAGATCCAGGAGAACAAATATGGGCTGACAACGCGCTAAAATTGCACGTTTTACGAGGGACTAAAATATAACTCTTGTGCACTGATGGTGATTGCCTGTGTCTAGTGTACTCTATAAGACAAGGCAGAAGCTCAGTGGACATTTGTTGAACAACTAACGAAATGTATGACTGAAGAAGGAATAATTAATATAATGAAAAATACATGACCTCCAATCGTTAAACATGGTTTATATCATTCCAGCCAATCTCGGTACCTAGAGACCTGGTTTCTATTTTTCAACTTTGGATTATACTCTATTCAGTATCATTTTGTTATTGTTAAACTGATTGGTCTATACGAGCATTTTCTAAGTGATTAAAAATTCTTTTAAGCATGATATTAGTGAGTAGGCAATATCCACTAATATGATATTTCTATATCATATTCTGATATGAATGTTCTGCCATTAAAAAAATCTTTTTATTCTTCAATTTATATGTTGTTTTCTAATTTTTTCACATGTGTAATTAATAATTACAAAGAATACATATATATTTATTATTTGATTATTTCCTTAGTGCACCTTGGTGGAAGGACATTTACTGACTTAACATGCACACATATTTTAAGGCAGATGATATGTATGCAAAATGGCCCTCTAGAAAGGGTTTTCCAATTAATTTTTGACAAGCAGTGTTAAGGCGCTTTTTATACAAAACTTTAGCCAATACTGAAGAGAAATTGTTTTTTCCTGTTTGATAGTTGAAAATGAAATCTCATTTTTATTTCTCTAATAACTCAGAAGGATAAACATTTCCTTACAAGTTTATTTGCCATAAACATGTCAAATTGTTTTTATGGTCTGTATCACTTATCCTGCTTCCTCGTGCTTGCCTCTAAGAGAAGTATTTGCAAATTGGCAGTTGCATGGATTCTCCTATTTTTCTCCCTTGATGTACATATAGTTCATACTAGAACCCTTCTACTGAATTTTAAGATGAGGGATGTGGTTGTAGATATCCCTTAGAAAAAACTCTGGAGTTGCTGTGGGCTGCACCTGAAATAGATATCGAAAGATGATTGAGGGTTGGCTGAGCTGTTGGTTGGGGGGAAGGGGAGAGTAGACAAGACAGGAGTGGGTGTGTGCAAAAGTGTGTTTACATTAGCAACACTACCTCATGGAGCAAACACTGCATCGTGTAGCAAACCTTACATCCTGACTAAGAAGAGCTAAACAACTGCAACACAGGCAATGAAGACATTGAAATTGTTAGAGGACGAGCCCCACGGCCAAGCGGTTGGGTTCGCGTGCTCAGCTTCGGCGGCCCAGGGTTTCGCTGGTTGGGATCCTGGGTGTGGACGTGGCATCGCTCATCAGGCCATGCTGAGGCGGCGTCCCACATGGCACAACCAGAGGCGCTCACAACTAGAATCTACAACTAGGTACTGGGGGGCTTTGGGGAGAAGAACAAGAAGAAGAAAAAAAGAAATTGTTAAAGATGTTGTTCACTTTGGTTCAGTCATCGGTTTCAACGGAGACTGCAGCCAAGAAATGAAGAGAAGACTGAGACTTGCAAGAGCAGCAATGAAGGAATTAAGAAAGGTCATCTAATATAAAGAAGTATCATTAGAGACCAAGGCCAAGATCATCCACACCCTCGTATTCCCAATTACTATGTATGGGTGGGGAAGTTAGTGAAGAAGGCTGACGGGAAAAAAATTGATTCATGTGAAATGCAGTGTTGGAAGAGAGCTATACAGACACCCTGGACCGCCAGAAAGATGAACAAGTGGGTCCTAGAGCAAATTAAGCCTGAACTACCACTAGGGGCAAAAGTGATAAAACTGAGGCTATCCAACTTTGCACGTCATGAGAAGGCAGGATTCTTCGGAAAAGACAACGATGCTGGGCAAAGCAGAAGGCAGCAGGAAAGGAGGAAGACCAAATAGGAGACAGATTGACTCCATAAAGAAAGGCAGAGGCATCAGTGCACAGGAGCTGAGTAGAGCTGTTGAGGACAGGACATTGTGGACATCACTCATTCACAGGGTCGCCAGGAGTTGGAGCTGACTTGACAGCATGAAGCAAGCAAATGCCAAAGGACTGCTCCAGTTTGTCTGTTGCATGGTCTGTGTCCTAGGAGGCAGGGAGAGACAATTAGATGTGGTGTCTTATTTTACTTTTAAAAATACGTGGATCTAACATTTTATAGTTTAAAAATATGAATATATTGTTATATCAGAAAGACATCTGATTTCCTGTGGATAAATTTAGGACTGGCTTGACAATGTCTATTCATTTTGGAAACTGAATAATTTAACTTCCTTTTATTGGTTTTGAAGTTTCTACATAAACATCTACTTTTTCACTTTTGGATGTCCTCATGTTTAAAGGACTGACACATGGATATTAGGAAATTTCCCTTAAAATGAAGGGAATATATTAATGTATTAGGAAATGATGGGGTTTGCTTCCAATAAATAAAATTCAGAAACCTTAAAAGCCAAATAATATTTTGGATAAATTTTCTACAGGAAATACCTATTTATACAGCATGTAAATATAATTATATGTGCGCATGATATTTATTTATTCATTCATTCATTCAGAAGTGAACAATTCAACAACCATAATAGCCTTGCATTGAAGGAGCAATTTTCAGGAGGCATCCATATCCTAGAAATGGCAACAAAATAATAGCTTTGGAAATAAAATAAAGTGGAAGAATGCAAGACCTATGTCCTGGTGAGGCCAAAAGCCTTGCTTCTAGGGAAGTCCTAAGCATTTAAACACCATGGTGAGCCTCCAATAGTTGTCAATTTCTAGATTATTATTCCCTCCCACCCTGCCAACCACTTTTCTTCCTTCTGTATATATTCTATCTTCCCCATTCATTTATTTCAACTCTTCCTCTCTTCCTTGGATGTCTGTATTTCCACCTTCTTTCACAGGCAGGCCTCAACCATCCAAAATTTTTTGGTGACACTGGTAGCATTTGGGAGACTCTTCTAGTGACTAATGGATGGAGCTTATTAATTTGATAATCCCTCCTCTGCTAGCCTTGGGCCCTAACATACCATTGATGCCCCAGATGTGGAGACGTTCACAGCTGAAAGTGTAATGTCAGGGACAAGAAAGGCAGCCTGCAGTTAGGCGTCACTCAACAATGGGGATTCCTTCTGAGAACTGCATTGTTAGGTGATTTCATCATTGTGTGGTCATAGAGTGCACTTACACAAGCCTAGATGGTACAGCCTACTACACACCTAGGTTGTATGGTACTAGTCTTGTGGGACCACTCTCGTATATACTGTCTGTTATTGACTGAAACCTCCTTATACGGCACGTACTGTAGTTTGTCTGTGGTAAAAAAAATACTGAACTGGGGGTTAGGAAATATTCTCTGCAGACCAATATAGTCACTGCTTTTATTCCTGAATCTTTCCATTGTTTATATAAAAATCATGTTTCCTTCTCCTTAAGAGAGTAGATCATAAATGCTGTTTAGGAGAGGGGAGAGGAAAAGGGGATGATGCAGATAATTTTTACAATATTAAAGTGCCTGGTGAAGAGACAACCAAAACTATGTGAATAGGCCAGAGGCAATGATAAGAGGTGGGATTTCTCAGATAAAGAGGTCAGTTACAATTTAAAAGCAAATAATGTAAGGGATGGAGTAACTATGAAAAATCTCAATCATCTATCCATTTCTTTAATCAACTGATATTTACTGAGTATCTCTATTGAATAATTATAATACCATAATCCAATTATAATTCAATTAATAGTTGAAAATTGAATAATTTTCCATTTCTATACATGAACTTTTTTTCTATGGATTACATATTGTTATGTTCTGATCTGGCAGTTTTCCTCTGAATAAAAGACCTAGACACCCTGTGAGTAGGAGATCATACCTTCCTTGCAGGGAGGGAATGATTCCCACTATCAGGCTCCCAGCGAGGGAATGTCGGGTCCTCAGAGCAGACAGTGGAACTTGGAAGGCAAGACCCTTTTTCTTGTGGTTTCCTTCTCCTAGGTCTGCACTTTGAGAAGTATTCCCAAGTGATAGTAGGAAATGTCCTTAGGTGGGGAACCAGTCAGGGAGACAGGATTCTATAAATGTGAGCTTAAAAAGATAAACTGTTAGAACAGAAATCAATGAGATTGAAAACAGGAAATCAATAGAGAAAATCATTGAACCAGAAGCTGCTTCTTTGAAAAGATCAATAAAATCGATCAGGCTCTGGCCAGGCTAACTAAGAAAAAAAGAGGACATAAATTATTAATATCAGAAATGAAGGGAGGGATATCTCTATAGATCACATGGACATTAAAAGGGAAATAAAGGAATACTGTGAACAACACTGCACCCGCAAATTTGATAACCTAAGTGAAATGGACTAATTCCTTGAAAGACACATTCTGCCAACAGTCACACAAGAAGGTATAAACATCTGAATAGGCCTATATCTAACAAAAATTAAAGCAATAATTAATAACCTTCCAAAATAGAAAGCACCAGGCCCAGATGGGTTCACTGCCGAATTCTAGCAAACATTTAAGGAAGAATTTATACCAATTTTGGACAATCTCTTTCAGAGGACAGAAGCAGAGGGAATGCTTCTTAACTCATTCTATGAGGCTGGTATTACCCTAACAGCAAAATAAAACAAAGGTATTATAAGAAAAGAGAACTACAGACCAATATCTCTCATGAATGTAGATGCAAATATCCTCATCAAAATATTAACAAATCGAATCCAAGAATGTGCAAAAAGAATAATACATCGTGACCAAGTGGGATTTATCCTAGGTATGCAAGGCTAGATCAACATTCAAAATTAGCTAATGTAATCCATCACGTCAACAGGGTAAAGAAAAGAAAATTACATGATCACATCAATAGATACAGAGAAAGCATTTGCCAAAATCTAATACCTGCTTAAGATCAAAGCTCTCAGTAAACTAGGAATAGAGGGAAACTTTCTCAGCTTGGTAAATAATATCTACAAAAAAACTACAGCTATCATCATACTTAATGGTGAGATACTAGAAGCTGTCCCACTAAGATCAGGAGCAAGGCAAGACTGTTTTCTCTCACCATTTCTATTCAACATTGTACTGGAAATCTTAGCTAATGCAATAGGACAAGACAGGAGATAAAAGATGTACTGATTGAGCAGGAAGAAACAAAACTGTCTTTGTTCACAGATTACGTGATCATCTATGTAGAAAATTTGAAAAAATCGACAAAAATACTCCTGGAACTAATAAGCAATTATATCAAGGCTGCAGGATACTAGTTTAATATATGAAAGGCAGTTGCTTTACTATATAGCAGTAATGAACAAATAGAATTTGAATTTAAAAGCCAATAGTATTTATACTAGCATGCCCCCAAAATTAAATACCTAGGTATAAATCTATCAAAATATGCACAAGATCTGTATGAGGAAAACTATAAAGTTCTGATGAAAGAAATCAAAGAACTGAATGAAATGGAGAAATATTCCATGTTAATGGATAGAAAGACTCAATATTGATAAGATGTTAGTTCTTCCCAGCTTGATCATTAGATTCAATACAATCTCAATCAAAATCCCAGCACTTTATCTTGTGAATGTCAACGAATTGATTCTAAAGTTTATATGGAGAGCAAAAGACCCGGAATAGCCAACACGATGTTGAAGAGGAATAAAGTTGTAAGACTGATATCCCCCAACTTCAAAACGTGCTATAAAACTACAGTACTCAAGACAGGAAGACAGGGTAATATTGGAAAAGAATAGAAAAATAGATCAATGGAACAGAATAGGGAGCCCAGAAACAGACTCACATAAATATAGTCAAATGATCTTTGACAAAGGAGTAAAGACAATACAATTCAGAAAAGACAGTCTTTTCAACAAATGGTGTTTGAATAACTGAATAAAGAATGAATCTAGAGACAGACCTTACACCCTTCATAAAAGTTAACTCAAAATGGATCACAGAATTAAATGTAAAATGCAAAACTATGAAACTCATAGAAGATAAACATAGGAGAAAATCTAGATGACCTTGGGTTTGGCAATGACTTTTTAGATACATCATCAAAGGCACAATTCATGAAATAAATAATTTAAATCCAGACTTTTCAAATTAAAAACTTCAGCTGTGCAAAAGACAATTTCAAGAGCCTAAAAAGACAAGCCACAGACTAGGAGAGAATATTTGCAAAAGACATGTCTGGTAAAGGACAAAACATACAAAGAATTCTTAAAACTCAGCAACAAAGAAAACAAACAGCCCGAGGAAAAAACGAGTCAGAGACCTTAACAGACACTTCACCAAAGAAGATATAGAGATGGCAAATCCATATATGAAAAGATGCTCCATGTGTCAGGGAAATGCAAATTAAAATGATAAGATACCACTACACACCTATGAGAATGACCAAAATCCAGAACAATGACAATACCAAATGGTGGCAAGGATTTGGAGCAAGAGAAACTCTCATTTGCTGCTGGAGGAATGCGAAATAGTATAGCCACTTTGGAAGAGTCAGGCGGTTTCTTACAAAATTAAACATACTCTTACCATGCGATCCAGCAATCATGCTCCCCGGTATTTAGCCAAAGGGGCTGAAAACTTATAGCTACACAAAAACCTGTACAGAGATGTTTATAATAGCTTTATTCATAATTACCAAAATTTGGATGCTGCCCAAGATGTCCTTCAATAGGTGAAAGGATAGATAAATTGTGGTACATCTAGACAATAGAATGTTTTTCAATGCTAAAAAGAAATGAGCTATCAGGCATGAATAGACATGGAGGAAAGTAAAATGCACATTATTAAATGAATAGAAGCCAATTTGAAAAGGCTACGTACTGTATAATTCCAACTAAAGGACATTCCGGGAAAAGCAAAATTATGGAAACAGTAAAACAATCAGTACTTGCCAGGGATTGAGGGGAAGAAGGGATGAATAGGTGAAACACAGAGGATTTTTAGGGCAGTGAAAATATCTGCATGATATGGTTACTGGCTCAACACAAGGTTGACATAAGGGAAGCCATATTGTAGAAAAGAAACCACATTGTAACTTTGCATGACCTCTGACTGACTAACCCAGCTGGATCTGCAGCCTCCAGGAGATCCACCTGCTCTGTAGATTTTATGACCCCTGCTAGTGCATGTACCTCCCAGCTGCAATAAGACAATAACTTCATTCTTTTGAGTTCCTTAGGAATGTGATGGCTCCTGAACAGAGAGTCTATGTTGATAGCCATCATCAATGAAAACTGAAAGATCTGGTGGGGTGACTCCTGGGTCAACATTCCTAACCCCCTCCCCTATAAGCCATTGGCCTATATAACTGCTTCAAGATTCTCCGCACCCCTTAACATGGTTCTTTGGGACATTAGTCAGCCGTCTTCCCTCTTGCTAGCAAGCTGTAATAAAATGCTGTTTCTCTGCCACCATCTAGCCTCTTGACGACTGGCTTTTGTCTCACAGCAAGCAGATTGTGCCCTTTGTGCAGGAACAATACTATAATGGTGACTATATGTCGTTATAAATTTGTCCAAATCCACAGACTGTACAAAATCAAGAGTGAACCCTAATGTAAATGATGGACTTTGAGTGATAATAATATGTCAAAGGAGGTTCATCAATTATAAAAAATAACCATTCTGGTGGGCAATGTTGACAATGGAGGAGGCTATACATATGTGGAGGCAGGGGCTGGGGGTATATGCGAAATCTCTGTACATTCTCCTCAATTTTGCTGTGAACTTCAAAATTCTCTAAAAAAAAAAAAGAAAAGAAAGTCTTAAAATGCAAAAAAAAAAAAAATACTGTATGTTTCTTCATTGTAGTGGAAGGTCTCATAAAAGTTTGGTGACATGACCCAGCCTGGTCTTGAAGCCAAGGGGATGTTTATGATGCTAAACTTGGACTGGAATAGTGCTGCCATGAGCCAGCATAGGGTGGGATATATACAAAGAGATGATGAAACTTCAGACCTAGGAGTTGGGGACAATATGGTTCAGGTATCCCTCTCCACAATGTCATTCTCTTTCTTTATCAACTAAAACATTTCTGGACCACACTTAATTTTGAGACCTTTCTTCATTAAGCCATTCATTCGCTCATCTCAAATTCAGCATATATTTATTCAGTAAAATGTGCTAAGCATTAACACATTCAAGAAAGTTCCATTGATCATCATCCTGTGTCAGACACAACCGTGACAGAGACTATTTTCCTACCCTCACGGTGCGTTTAGTCTGTATAGTTATGTATACATCGAAAATATAAGTGAATGACACACTAAATAGAGTATAATATGTGAAAACTATGAATAAACTGATATGGAAGTTCAGAGAAGGGTGATTTTTTCATGATTGCTGGTGTCCAGAAATAATTAAGCAAGAAGGGTGAATTTTATTCAAAGATGAATAAACAAGTTAGGTATGGGGAGACAGAATATTTTAGTAAGGGGAAAAGACAAGTTGGATAGAGACAGGAAGGTGGAAGAATACTAGGAATAGGTATGTGGTCCAGTTTGACTAGAAAAGAATATTGAATACATGAAAAAAGTAAGAAGATTGTAATTGACTGGGGTCAAATTACAGAAGGATAAATTCATGGGGACTATGAATCTTGAGAAAACAAGGAAAAACATTAATAGTGAAGATCAGGATAAAGGTTAAAATGTTCTTAATGAGATCACTGTTGGATCCTCTAAAGCTAAAAAGGACAAGTGAAAATAATAATTTTAGATGTGCAGTGAACCCAGAGGAAGCATTATCACAAAAGATCATTTCTGAAATCGAGACTATTAAGTGTAAAGAAGATAATCCCCACTTACGTCAAAGTGGCGAGAAAATAGGTACAATTGGACTAAGATAGGGATATTTATTTCCGTACTTACATTTTATGTTAACAGTTCTTGAAATGTGATGTGTAAAGAAATGAATAGAATCTGATTGAAATGGAAAATTGGCCATGGAGTGGCAATGCAGAAGGAAGAAAGGATTTTATTGTAAATAATGTAATTTAAAAATTTCAAGGAACCTATTTATGCATCTTTCATCACTTCCACTACCTACCCACCTTTAGGATATCTTTTCAATAAAATAATAATAATAATAACTTAGGATAGTAATTAAGTTAATATCAAAAGGAAGTTCTTCAAGACGTTAAGAAAGGCATTCTGTAACACCTACCTATTATTACTAATGATGGCAATAATAATGACAAAGAACTGCACAAGTAGGGAGTCTGAACCTTGTCTTCGAAAGGGAAGAGAAAGCAAAGAGCCAATGTGTTAACATTGCCTGTAGCCCTACAGGGTATGGAAGTGGATGCAGGTAGGGGAGCAATTTTTTCCAATAATTGAAATTCACTTCTTGCATCTTTAGACATAGAGAAGCATCAGAAAACAGTTAACAAAAAAGTAGGAGGAGGAGCTCAAATGCCTGCTGAATGTAAAAGTCTCAGCATTGTGCTGGGACACAACTGTCAGTATTAGACACTGCTGTTTTAATGGGCCTTATTTCTCACTCACCTATGCCAATTATCTGTTGGCTGTTTGCAGGATTGATGCAAGAGAGTGGCAGATTTCTTTCTTATTCAAAGCATGAGTAGTTTGCCATTCCTCATTTGGGATTTAATGTGCATTTTAGGGAAACTTCTCCAGTAGAAAATGATAAGGAAGGGAGGAGAGAGCACCTCCTGGAAACCACAAATTATTTAGAGCAAGCAGAGAGAAGAGCTGGTGAAGATGTTCAATCTGAAGACAGCCAATTAATATACGTTTGAAGAATTCTGTCGTGCACCTTGACTCATACCAGGGTCGGAAAAATAAAATAGACTAAAACTTTTTCCTGAGCACAAATTTATTTTCTTAATACAGTTGAAGTCTGACACAAAATGCTTGGTTAATACTGTTTCCTTTTCATGACATCGCCTCAATTCCATTTGTACTGTGAGCTAGACAAAGCTACTCAGACACAGGTCCTGGAGAATATCATTATCAAGTCTGGTGGAATTCTGATTGCCTTCGATTCTTTCCTTGAACAGCCACTATAAATGCCTATTTTTGTGTTCCTTTCTGTCTATGAGGCTATGTACTCTTTGAAAGCAGAGACATGTTCATCTCACTATTCATGATGTCTATCTAGCACAGCATCTAGCATGGAGAAGATACAAGCAAATATTTAAAGAAGGAATGGCAAGAGGGATTAAGAGGGATTCTTTAGCCCATAGCTTATAGCTACAATCATGTCCACTGTGTTCAGTCACCTGGGATGCCAACACAAGTGATTGGCATCTTGGGAACCACATGTACAAAATCTCATGGCTCGCAGAGCAGCCAGATTATAGTTTTCAAGTGAGTATATGTGTGTTGCCAGGGGGAGAGGGGAGGCAAGGGGCTTCCTAGCAGCACCGTATGGTGGCCAGAGCACTGTGAACTACCAAGTGTTGTTTGGTTGATGGGTGTGTATACCATGGTCAGAACTAACCAGAAGACCATGATGACCCTTGAGTTTGAAAACTTGGAATAAAGCTTAAGGTTATTTCAAGACAAGTCATTTCCACCAGTCTGCCATTGCAGAAAGTTAAAGATGTGACACACTGGTTTCTAAGAGACTTAGATATTCTTTATGCCAACCCCTCATCCACCAAGACTGAAGGGAGGACACATACTGATGAAAAGTGGTGGGACTATGAGTCAGTCTGATCCGTAGCTATTGATTGGCATTCTAGTACCAGGACCTTGAAATTTTCCTGCAATCTCTATATATAGCACCTGTAGACAAGTAAAGCTATGGCTGTATCTTCCCAGAGATATTTTATTGTGAAGTCTCTCTTCTACGGAAACTCTTTCAGCAAAAGTTTTGACTTGACAGTGCTCCATCATAAGATGTGATTTTGCGTGAAGTTTCTTTGCCTTTAGGTGCCTGTTCCCTCTGTAGTCATGGTGCCTGAGAAGGAAGAGTCTGAAGCCCAAATGCTGCTGCAAATACTGACTTTTACCTCACACAGGAGAATCTCAGGCTTCTGAGCCCCACAAAACTCTAACTTGCAGAAAGGAAAAGAAAATATAGAGTATTGGATGCAGAGATACTTAGAAACCAAAGAACAAAAGAGGAAATGTCTTTTGAGTAGAGATACCCCCAGCTGAGAAAGAAGGAGATTTCTTATCTCTGCCTTATCCTACAAGGCCATGGAGACCCCTTCTATCCTTCAATTTCTTTTTATACGATATGTTGCTCCCTTAGCTATTCAACACATATGTCTAGAAGTACCTACCATATAATATGACCATTGCCTCCCTCCTCTCCTTACAGAAGAATAACTTTTTTTGTCTCCCAGATGTTCTATACATAGGAGTCTGTCTCCTTCACCCTTCTTCATCTAGCCTAAGGATTGGGCCCTATTTTGTGAGGGGAAAAAAGAGAAGAGAAGAAAGATGTATAAACAAATAAATCCTCAGCTATTTTCCATTCTTATTCTGATCTTTCATAGACTGAGTAACATTCATTTATTCATCCATCCATCCATTCATCCATAGTTTCAATAAAAATTTGTATTGAATGTGTAGTGTGAACACACACTGCCCAAAGGGATGGGGATGCAGAGAAGACTCCTACTCACAGGACCTTGTGTTCTAATGGGGAGAAAGAGACATTACTATGTAAACAATAAACAGGGTGGTCAGGACTGATTTTTCTGTCCCCTAGGAAAAGAAGTTTCTCTTATCTTATCTTCAAAGATACAGTTCTGCATAACCCTATGATCATCCACTTGATTCCTTCTAGAGAATACTTTTTTTTTTTTTTTGCTAAGCAAAATACTGAGCTAGAATAAATAAAAAAAAATACACTAGCTCCAGTCTCACTTGCATTTAGGTGTGGACAAATGACTATGTTCTGATCACCAAGGTATGAGTCAAAGTGATGCATGTAAGCCATTGGTCATGCCTTCAAAGAGAAGAGTGTTCTCTTCTTGAAATCTGGAATGTGGACATAGTGGTGCATCATTTCAGATTGTGTGCGTGCGAGTAAAACCCCAATATAGAAGGAGACTGGTTCCCTGAGAGAGAATACCATGTCACTTTTTGATTGCTTTCTCCTGTACAATTATATGTAGGAGAAATAGTTTCTTGTTTAAGCCATTGGCATTTTGAATTTCCAATATACAGCTGAACATACCCTAACTAACT
This sequence comes from Equus asinus, assembly GCF_041296235.1. NCBI lineage: Eukaryota > Metazoa > Chordata > Mammalia > Perissodactyla > Equidae > Equus > Equus asinus. The sequence continues at coordinate 43,530,324 of NC_091804.1, forward strand.
TATGTACTCTTGTCCTGCATGGCTCTACTCCATGACACTCTTTTCAGTGCTCATGAAGTCATAAACTATTTGAGATAAAGGAGACTACAGACTCACTAATTCATGGTTTTCAGAAAAGGACAAAGAAGTAGTGTATTTGGAAGTGTTGCCTCTATAGTGATTAGGTAGAATCCACTTTCTGTCAGTCCACATCCATCTATATTTTGATTTATATAATTTCTTGCCAACTCTATATGCACAAGTTATCCACCTGCTTTTGCTATTTCCCTCCTTCACATCAATAAGCTGTGTATGCTCGAAATAATTGTGATCACCAAAGTGACCCCTAAGCACACTACAGAGCAGCCTAGAAATATCGACCAATGTAAAAGTAAATTTGCAGTACATGAGTCTGCTAAATCTAAAAGCTTAGAAATCTAAGATTTATGTTTGATACATCTCTCTCATTCTCAACATCAAATCCATTAGCAAATCCTGTCAGATATGCCCTCAAATATATTCTGAATCCACCTTCTTCTCTCTTCTTATGGCACCGCCATTCTTATTCAGGCCACCATCATCTCCACCATGGACAACTACAATTGTGTCCTCAGTCATCCACCTGTTTTCCTGCTCTGTCTCTCTACAGTTCTTGTCTTCCACAAAGTTGTAAGAACAATCTTTTGGGAGTTTAAATTTGATTACGCAACTTTCCTGCTTAAAACCCTCCACTGGTTTTCATTACTCTTGTTACACAACTCAAGCCCTGGTCATGAACGATAAAGCCTATAAGATCGTATTCCTGCCTAGCGCTCAGCCTTATCCCAAACCAGCTACTCTTTAGAACATTCTCCTCCAAACATGCTCGGTGTCTTACTCTTCCTTGAGTTTTTCAAGTTCATAACCATCTTACAGACTTTGAATTTGCTATGATCTCCTCTGATTTTAAATCTTTTTCTGTAGGTCATTATATGGCTGCCTCCTTATCTTTCAGGTCTCAGTTCTTTTAAGAGAAACCTTCATTGACTACAGTCTAAAGTCCTCTCCCAGCTCTGGTCACCATCACATCTCCTAACTTATTTTCTTCCTAGTAATTACAGTGATAATTTACATGTTTGCTGTCTGCCATTGTTGACTAAAATGTGATATATTTGGAAGTGAGGTCATGACCATCTCATTCTCATCTAGAATCCTCAGTATCTAGAGGAGGCCCCACAACACAGTAGGTACTCAATAAATATGTGCTGAATTTTGAAAATAAATAAATAAATTAATTAATTAAAGAACAGCAACCTGCAACAGATGGACACTCTGAGATTCTTAACCCTGAGAGAATTTCTCCTGTGTCATTTGTTGATTAATAAACAACAACAAACAATAAAACCAAACAAAATCAAAAGAAAAAGACAAATGAACAATTGGAAGTATTTTAGCTAAATCTACTGCAAGTAAATATGCAAATAAAAAATAAACAGACACAAAAGATGAATAACCGTGGATTTTATCTAACTAAATTGCTGTTTGCACTTCCTGTGGCAAGATTCAAGTGTTTCCTGAACCGAGGGCCATCTTCAACTGTTCCAGCTTCTCTCAGGGGATCCGTTTAGCTGTTTCTTCCACCTAGAGTAATGCTCTCCCCAGAATTCAACCATCACAGGCTTCCAGTAGAAATATCTGTGACACACAGAGCAACAATTATGGCCATTTTTCTCTCAACGGTAAGAACAGCTGTCTCCTCATAAGGGCCCCCAACACTTACAGGGGTCATATCTTTTTTCCTTTCTAGAGACATAATCACAATCTCAGGCACACAATAGAAGCAGTGTCAATAAAGTCTATTCTTGTCAGCCTCACAAACAGCCTCATTATTTGGTAACTGTAAATATGGTTTGAAGTTGCTGTCTTCAAAGGCTGAGGTGGAGTTATTGAAAATTCCAGATTACAGGCAGAGGGGATGAAGAGTTGTTTATAGCTCCTGCTCATCCGCTAAAAGCCTCTGGCCAGAAACAGCACTCTGTTTGAAGGAAAGTAAATTTCTTCCACAGCAGAAAATAAATGTGTTTCGAGGGAAGTCTAGGCAGGCCTTGTGGCAGGGAGCATGTCTTGCAGGCCTGTGGAAGGCATGGGGAGTGGTAACTAGCAGTCATTCCTCAAACCAGGGAGGTCATTGTCTGACAACCACCAAGGCTGACAGCATGAAGATTTAGCTATTTCTCTCAACGTGAGATGGGGTTAGTTATGCTATTGCAGAGACAAACCTCTCTAGGTTGAGTTTGGCTCTAATGGGTAATTGTATCATATTTGATGTAAGAGCCTTGTTTTACCTGATACCTTGAAAAACTGGACCACACACTGTGGCAACTGGAGGTATCAGGATTCTGATTGAATATCCAAGGACATAAGGACCTTAACTGGGTTACTGAAATCTCCTTATCTTGGATTGTTTTCAACGTCAAGCCGTTCTTCAATTACAGCTTCAAGTAAGAAGAAGAAACAGGAATGAATTTCCTCGATTCTGTGTTTCTCTCTCTTTCTCAACATTCAGCATATACACACACATTCATTCATTCAATTGTTAGAAATTATGAATTGAACTCCTTCTGTGCTCCAGACACGTGTTAGGTAATGGTTATGCAAAGTATCTAGAGCAATTCATTGGCATTGTCCCTGCTGTCAGCTGCCTCATATTTCCAACGGGGAAACAGACGCTTAATCATGATGGAATGGGATGAGTCCTATAACATAGGTAAATATCAAGGGCTGGGAAGCTCACACGTTGGAGTGACTTGTTTCATTCAGTTCTACAGAGGACTCGATGAAGGTGGAAACCATAGAATTTAAGTGGAATGAGATTTCCAGGTCTCGGTCTGGGGATGGAGGATTTGCAAATGGTTTTCAAAATAAACAGAAATATCTTTAGAGATTATTAGGTCTAGGGGTGGAGTCGTGGGCAGACCCTTGAAGAATATAATGAAATTTATAGGCTTTCTCCCTCAAGAAAATAATGCCTACAAATAAACACACAGATTTTGTTGAATGCAATTCCAAGGAGATCGCAGAAAGCCCTACAGCAGGTGCAGGTAATAATCCAGGAAAACTTTAGTCTAAATTCCCTTTGTGCACTTCCACCTTTAAAGCAGTGTTTCTTCAAGGAAAGGCTGTGAACAAACCATTAGAAACATCTGAGATGTTTCTTTAAAATGCAGATTCTTGGGGCTCCATCTCATACCTATAAAAAAAGTTGCTCTAGTGTGGGGTCCAAGGCTCTGCAATTCAACAATCACATTTGTGTGATTCTGTGCAGCAAAATCTTTAAGAGCTCCTGGGAGATTCTGATGCCACACCCTAAACCCTAGAGCATTGTCTGTTTATTTGGACTCACCAAGACCACTCCCCTGCCTTTTAAACTAGGGGTGTTGCACACCCACATCTGCTGAGAGGCATAAGAGACTTCACTTACAGAAAATCACCTAGTTAGAATACCTAAATTCTCACCCTTCCTATGAGTTCTGTGTAGTGAAGTTCAGCTTTTGACAGCAAGTACTGTTTATGCCTACCTTGTTCCCATGGGTTTGTCTTGTCTGCCCAAGAAGATTGCAAATTCCTTGGGCTGTTGGGTCATAGCGTCTCATCTTGTATCCCTCAGATGGCTGGGCACATGGTATATGCTTAGTATTTATTAGTTGGTTATAGAGTCAGTGTTCTGTCTTCTTTCTGTAACACAGCTGGCCAGCCTCACTGTCATTCCATCAGGATCCAAATGGTTTTTATTTGTCGTCTTTTGCATTTTATTTTAGGCTGATCTTGTACACTCCTGCGTCTACATCATCTGGTCTATTTTATTAAGAAATGTTTTGTTAGATTTATCCTCAGCTTTGCTTCTCCCTCCCTGGCCTCCCCACAGTTCTTTCACAGAAAGCCCTTTGTGTTGAGCAAACAGACTCTAATCTGCACATCTTCCTCTGAGCTCCAACAGGGCTGCCAGGTGAGCATCCCAACACCGGCCTGGAACAGCTGTTTAAATGGTCCAGAGCAGCAAGCAGTGATTGTGTGTGCCTTTCTCTTGTCTGATGGTCCTTGGGTCCAGCACACTCTGGGAGGAAGCCACAAGTGCAAATGTTTGCCTAGCCGGCTGGAAGTCCTAAAAGCAACTGCCTGCTGATTGATGATAACTTGCATAATGACACCGAGTGTTCAAATGCTGCCAGGCATGAGCGAGACCCTGCAAGCTCCTCTGTGCAAGCCCTTGCTGGTCGGCCAAATCCTTATCTTCCAGCATGCAGGCAACAAAGACAGCAAGAGCCAGAAGGTATCTGATCCAAAGATGCCCAATGCAACCCCAAAGGTTTTAACACATAGAAGAGGCGAGGGAGCGGCGTGATGCTTTCCACTTGCAAATTTATGAAGAAAACTACACACAAGAGCTCAACACGTGCATACTATGTATTGGAATATCAATACATACGTGACACCTATGTATTGGAATATCAGGATGAGGTATATTAGTATTTTTGTGTTTTATAGATAAAAATGGAGCCTATTATGGAGCTAGTAGAATTGACTTCTAGAAACATTTCTTAAAGAGATTTCTTCTTCTAGTGAGGCCAGATTCTAGGCAAGCCATGATTATGCTCATTAACTTCCCATAGAATGTGGCTCACTGGTGTGAAAAAAAAGTCTGTGGTCTTTGAAATTAAAATGGCCTACCAAAGTGGTTAAAAATAGCAATCTAAAATGGAAGATTAGCGATATGTAATCTTTTGCATTAACATTTCTCAAATCACTCTGTTTCATCCATTTTCACTGCCACCAATTTGGTTGAAAACTTTACCACTTGTTGTGGTCCATTTCAATGGATCTTAACTGGTTACATTGCCTACAGTCTTACCCTACTGTAATCCACTCTGCACGTGGCAGAGAGATTTCGCAAAGTCAAAGTGGGTCAGGTTGTTCTTTTCATTAACGCTCCTTGGTTGTCTTTGAGGGAAAATGTCCAACTCTCTGTTATAGACTAGATGGTCTGTCAGAACTTCCCACTTCTCTCCAAATGCAGATAAATCTACTCAACAAAGGGATCTACAGGCTTCACCGTGGTCAGGTTTCTGTCTACATCTCCATGTGCAGGGAACACTTCATTCTTACTGCTCACTTCATGTCCTCCCTACCTTGGCCTGCTTTTGTAGCGGTAGGCAGTTACGCTTATCACACTGAGTTCTGCAGAATGTTAGTCATGAAAGATGTTAACTGGAGCTCTTAGAAAAATTGGTCAAAGAAATGTGAGAAATTGATAGAGATTATTAAAAAACGCTATCATACTAGAGTCTCTGAGATGTCCCATTCTAAAAAACAAAGCAGTTTTGCTTGTTGAACCAATCATTTCCCGAACATACCTGAACTCAGAATACATCTTTTGGAAGCACAACTCAGTTAACGTTATGACATGGGTCAACAATCTTGAAAATTTACTTTTAAAGCTCTTTGCATCTGGTCTCTCTTTTGCGCCCTCCCATACATGTATTGATGTGACTTCTTTTGTTTTCCTTATGGCATACACCCTCCACCCTTAGCACGCTGCTCTAGGACTTACTACCTCTGTGACCTTGGGCAAGTTACTGAACATTTTCATATTAGTCAAGATTCCTTTGGTTATAATTTTAAAAAACCAAATTCAGATTAGTTTAAGCAAGTGGGGAAGATTTCATAGCTCAAATAATTGTTGAAGGGTAGATGATATTCTTGCTTATAACTCAGTGTTCCTCAATAGAGGGTGATTTTTCCTCTCCCTATCCCGCCCACCCAGAAGAAATCTGATAATTTCTGAAGACATTTTTGTTGTCATGACTGTAAGAAAGTGGGTGCTACTGGGATCTAGTGCCAGATAGAGGTCAGCATAGGATAACTCCCCCTTCTCCCAACAATAAGGAAGTATTGAGCTCAAAATGTCAATAGTGCCCAAACTGAGAAACTCTGGTTATAACTAGACCCAAACACTCAACGTCATTAGGAATTCTTTGGTATTCCTCTCTCATTTCTTCTCTCAAAGCTTGGTTTTATCTTTGTCTGCATCGCAAAACAAAGGAATACGCTTACTGTCCACGTAAGTGACACTTATATCCACTCCTACAACCTAAAGGAAGTCTTCCTCATCAGTTTCAGTCAGAAAAATATAAGAGAATTCATTTAATTGGTCCAAGTTTGATATGTGTTCATTACAAAAATCACTCTCTGTAGACATTACAATGATCCCAACATAGGTCATGTCTCCATCTTTGTGGAGATGGCATGAGAATTGGGGGTGGGCAAAACTGTATTAGACAAAAGCAACACTTACCCCACTTTCTTGGAATTCACGTCCTGATTTTAAAATATAAATGATAACTTATCTCATAAAATATCATTGTGAGGCTTATTTTGAATGCATGTAAAGAGTCTGGCAGAATATTTGAAAAATGGAGTTGTTTAATAAATGGTAGATATTATGATTGGTAGATTTTTTAAATGTTTTTATTGTGGCAAGAACCCTTAATATGAGATCTACTCTCTTAACAAATTTTTAAATATGTAATACACTATTGTTTACCATAGGCACGGGAGTCTCTGTTTCTATAAGTTTGACTGTTTCAAATACCTCACATCAGAATCATGCACTATTTGCCCTTCCTTGTCTGGTTTATTTCACTTATCATAATATCCTCCAGGTTCATCCAACTTGTCATATATGGCAGGATTTCTTTTTTTTTAAGGCTGAATAATATTCCGTTGTATATATATATATACACCGCTTTTTCTTTACCCATTCATCTGTCAATGGATGTTTAGGTTGTTTCCATTTCTTGGTTGTTGTGAATAATGCTGCAATCAATATGGGAGCGCATGTATTTCTTCAAGATCCTGGTTCCAGTTCTTTTGGATATATACCCAAAAGTAGGATTGCTGGCTCATGTGGTAATTTTATTTTTAATTTTTTGAAGAACCGCCATACTGTTTTTCATAGTGGCCGCACCATTTTGCTTTTCCAGCAACAGTGTACAAGAGTTCTGATTTCCTCACATCTTCACCAACACGTTATGTTTTGTTTTAAACAGCCATTCTAATAGGTGTGAGGTGATATCTTATTGTGGTTTCAATTTGCGTTTCTCTGATGATTAGTGATGTTGAGTAGTTTTTCCTATACCTGTTGGCCATTTGCATTTCTTGTTTGGAGGAATATCTATTCAAATCCTTTGCCCATTTTTTTATTGGTTATTTGATTTTTTTGCTGTTGAGTTGTAGGAGTTCCTTACATATTTTGAATATTAATCCTTTATCAGATATATAATTTTGCAAATATTTTGTCTCATTCTTTAGGTTGCCTTTTCACTCTGTTGCTTGTTTCCTTTGCTGTGCAGAAGCTTTTTAGTTTGATGTTGTCCCAGTTGTCAAATTTTTCTTTTGTTGCCTGTGATTTTGGTGTCATATTGATTGAATGACAATGCTAATTAAAAGACAGATAAGAAAGTAATATAGATAGTCAATCTCTGGTATGAAAAAGATCAAGGGGCCGGCCCTGTGGCGCAGCAGTTAAGTTCACACATTCCACTTCTCGGTGGCCTGGGGTTCACCGGTTCGGATCCCAGGGGTGGACATGGCACCGCTTGGCAAAAAGCTATGCTGTGGGAGGCGTCCCACATATAAAGTAGAGGAAGATGGGCATGGATGTTAGCTCAGGACCAGTCTTCCTCAGCAAAAAGAGGAGGATTGGCAGTAGTTAGCTCAGGGCTAATCTTCCTGAAAAAAGAAAAACAAAAGCAAAAGAAAATAATCAATATCATATGCAGTCTAGAAATCAGAACAGAAAATGCATTTGGTTTTGATTTTTATTTTCAAATATCAGCAATTGGGCTTACAGAAATATACCACAAGCTGATAAAACGTATGTGGTAGTTGTAGTCTCGGGAGTCCATTTGTGAAATACACACAGTTTGAAATGTTTGGTGTCAAGGCCGCATTTAAATCCTCAGACCAATTATGTCTAATTATTGAGTGAATGTAATACTTTTCTTCAACATTGTGAAGGTGAAATTAAAATTCATTTTCAAATTAGAAGGTAACACCTACTAACCGTCAATCAGTCAAATGTTTATTTGAGAATCTGGTTAGAAAAAAATAAAGATTAAAAATACTAACTTGAAGTTAAGCTTTTCTTATATTACTAGCACTATATTTGGGTTATACAAAAATCTTGCTTTTCTAACCAGTACCGTGGCAAACCTAAACCAGACCTTTCCAAAACTCACGCAGAAGGTCTAGTGAGGATCTCAAGCAAATGTGAACTGGAGGCGACTCATGGGCTTGGAATGCCAGAAACGGCCCGTCAATTGTTGGGTGACTGACAACGAATCTCACTCTTCTCTCTAGTTATATTAAAAATACATACTATTTTTTCCTGTTTGATATGAGCTCTCGTGGGGAGCTACAGCAGGTGAACAGATAGATGAGCGCCTGGCTACAGAAGTTAGTGTAGGGGAAAAACCTTCCAATGGCGGTCAACAAAGAAAACCATCTTGTTGAGTATAAAAATCACTGAGTAAATACACACGGGGAACCATATATGAAGAATATTCACAGCATCTACTGTGCTACAGAAATACATACACTGAGCTAAAATTTTGCCCAGTGGGGTCCAGATGAAGTTGAAGGTGCTGTATAGTATGGAAACAGATACCAGAAATGGCCAACATTAACCACATTTTCTGCTGATCACTAAATAAAGTGTATGCTCAATTTTATACTCATTGTATTTCTTTTTTTCGAGGAAGATTAGCCCTGAGCTAACTACTGCCAATCCTCCTCCTCTTTCTCTGAGGAAGCCTGGCCTTGAGCTAACATCCATGTCCATCTTCCTCTACTTTATATATGGGATGCCTACCACAGCATGGCTTGGCAAGCGGTGCCGTGTCCGCACCCGGGATCCAAAGCGGCAAACCCGGGGTCGCCAAGAATCAGAACTTGCGAACTTAACCACTGCGCCACCAGGCCAGCCCCCTCATGGTGTTTCTTAATAAAGGTATGCAACAAATTGTAAGGAATAACCCAACAAGTCCTTATGGACCCTGCCATCCCACTTCGTCACCCACATGGATAAAGTCCTCTTCTGTCGTCCTCGCCCATCACACCCTCTCCCTGCCCATGCTCTTCTTATGACTCATGGGGTTTCCAGGGTCCATTAATGTTAATATATATACTTGTAATTCAAATAATCTATGATTTTTTTAAAGTGTCATGAATATCTCTACAGCTCTAGTCTATATACTAGTCACTATGCTAAGCCACTTTGCTTTTTCTAATTTACATAAGCTTACAATAAACTTGAGAATTGATATTATCTTTCCTATTTTCCTTGTTTTTCTTGCACATTTGGGAAAAACGAGACTTATAAAATATAAACAACTTGCCAAGATCGTACTCCATAATACCAAGCAACATATCAAGTACAAATATTCAAGAATATATTCAATTTGGGAGGATAAGTGTGTGGCATTTCATTAGTTATAAAATGCACTATATAAACGTTTCTATTTTCCTAGGAAATGGAAGAATTGAATTAATTTAGTTGAATATTAGAGATTTTCATTGCACACATTGCATTTTTCAGGCTTAAAGAATCAAAAAGACTGTATTATATGTTGCGTGGAAGAACTCCATCATAGCAATCTTATTGCACAACGTGAAAAGGAAAATAAAAAATATTACTTGACCATTTCACTCCATGACATATTCATATTGGTTGTCTACATGTAATTTTATGAAGCCTATATACTCCAGCCCGTAATTAGGTGGGCTCATTTATCATTAAAAAACGTTTTATTTAACACAAAGGAATATAATACAGCAACTCCTTCCATCCCCAAATATAGCCCATTACCAAATTTTGATGGTGACTTCCTGCGTTTATAACAACCATCTTTTAACAATTCACATATGTTTAAGTTGTGTATGGTAAAATGTTTTGAAATCAATAAAGCCATTTTAAGAAATTGCCAGTTGTGACAGGCAAAATAAAGAAAAATGATTAATTCTTCAAAGAAATAAATTTTGAGAGATTGTAATAAAATTTTATTTTTTCTTCTTACCCTTTATTTTTCTGACCTTCTCTGCTGCCCCCATAAAAGTAATTTTCAGGGTAGAGTTTGGGTACAGATGTTTACCAAGCCATATGTTAATAAGTGGTTCTCTTCTGGCACTATATCTGTGTTCACAGGACATACATGCAGTTAGATGGCCACTGTGTCATCTTTACCATGTTCTCTGGGAGTCATCCATCTCCTTTCTAGGTCAAACAAAATATATTTTCAAAGTGTATATGAAATAACTTACTTTTCTTCATAAAAAAGAAAGAAATTTAAAATATTGATTTATACATTCAGGTCGATCCTTGCTCATTTTCTGAGGGAAATTTTTAAAAACTCATAGCAATAAGGAGAAAGAAGACTTGAGTTAGTTTTCCTATAACAAAACTATACTTAGCCTACCATAATATTCAAACAACATCCCCACTATCAGGATCACAGTCCAGGGTACCAAATGTAAATCAAATGATGAACACTAAGATAGCTAGAGTCCTCTTATATCTCTCTGCCTACTCACCTTCCCTCATTTATTCTTTGGTGACTGAAATGCTGTTATTTAATATTCTTGCTTTTATTTAAAGAATAAGTTCTAACTGGCAGCCTCTGGACTTCCAAGGGCTGACAAAGGTAGTCATGGGGAACAGAGTTCTTACCAGAGTGACTAAATATATTAAGGCTTCTACGCAGGGAGACTAAATTATGAATGTATTTATTTTGACTAGAAGTATATTATCTCAGTGGAGCCATGGTTCTCAACCCTGGCACTATTGACATTTTGGACCAGATCATTTTTTGTCTGTCCTGTACATTCGAGGATGTTCAGCAGCATCCCTGGCCTCTGCCCACTAGATAGCAGTAGCACCCCTGCCTCCACTGGCAAGCTGTGACGACCAAAAATCTCTCCAGACGTTGCCAAATGTCTGTAGGGGACAGATTGTTTCTGGGGGACAAATCACCCCAGTGAGAGTCACTGAAGTAGACTTGGTAAGAAACTTGGACTGGAAACACTTCCTCACTAGAACACAAGCGCCTAGTGAGCAAGGAATCTGTCTGTTTCACTCAGACCATATCCTTGGCACTTAGAACAATGCCTGCCATGTAGCCAAGTATTATATTTGTCAAATGAATGAATAATTGAAATATCTAACACAAATGATGCTCCATTTATAAAATAGAACATCCAACTGTTTAAAAGGGAGGATTTTGATTTGTTTATTAATATGGTTAGGTACTCATGAAATATTAAGTGAAAAAAGCTGATTGCAAAAAGTATGTCTAATTAATTCCCCTTCTTTGATATGAAAAAATATATATCTTGAAGTATGTGCAAAAATTGTGGCTATAATAGATGGTTGGATCACAGACTATTTTTATTTTCTTCTTATACTTAATTTTATTTTATTATGAGCAATGTTTTTATACAAAGTTTGGTTGTTAGTTTACAGAAGACGTAATAAAGAGCAGAGTAGGCCAAGCAGGCCAGAGAAAATCCTTTCCTAAGAACAAATTCTGCATAACAAGATTTCTGAAAACTAAACGCACTGGATTTCTGACCTGAGGGGAAGTAACTTTTCTCTGAGAAAGCTGCCCAGGACAATTCCCATTTCTAAAAATCACTGTCTATGTGCCCAGTATTGCCCTGGATACCACGGAGATCTAGGAAAAAGTTCAGAATCCCAGGGCTCACAGGTTTCAAATCTAATTGGGAAGATGAGACCTGTACGCAGGGCACCATGGAAACAAAATGCAACGGTATACAGGATGATGAGGCATTATATTATATGATTTTGTGCTATGAACACTGCTTTTGGATTTCAAGGAAGAGAGGTATCAAGGACTTAGTCCACTGGAGAAGATGGGGTTTGAGTTGAATTATCAATGATAAGTAAGACTCAGATGAAAGGAGGGTGAGAGTGAACATCCCAACGAGGACGAAAAGGCAAATACTGTGAATACAGATGGTGAAGACAGGTGGAAGACATAGAAGATGCTGAGCTCGTTGGAGCAGAGACGTGTAAGGACCACCTACCAACAGTATGCATCTTGGGAGGGACAATTCTTTGTTAACTAGGAATGTTCCAGGCATTAGCAGAGCTCTTTGTACCTTCAGCCCCTAGCACCAAATGGCAGAAGCACCAATTCTCAGTAAGGGCAATTGTACACAGGCTACAGACCCCCTTCAAGACATTGAGTCCCAGTAATTTTTACCCATTTATCATTTCTCAATGACCCTAAATAACACCCAGTCCTTATAACAAGGAACTACCCACCTCTTCCCAAATGCTTCCTAGAGGGTGATCCCACCACAGTTGAGAACTACTGACCCTCTACAATCTATCTTCTGAGTTTTAGGCTGGCTGTGTGTTCCCTCCACTTCCTCCTCAATTTCATATGATTTCTATACAAGTTGTGTCTTCAGTCAAATGGACTGGATTCTAGTTTAGGCTGCTCCACTTGCTAGGTATATAATTTTAGGCAAGTTACTCTATCTAATTCTCAGTTTTCTCATCTGCAAGATAGGACTATTGATGAATGAGTGTGTAATGGGTTGAGCTATGTTCACCTAAAAGGATATGTTAAAGTCCTAACCCTCTGAGGAAGCGACTTTTGAGCCAATTACTGTTGAGGAGGAACCGGCCGTGCTAAGATCCAGAGGCCGAGTGTACAGGCAGGGAGAACAGCTGGTGCCAGGACGGAGAGGAGCTCCGGCCCTTAGGAGGACAGATAGAAGGCCATTGTGACTTTAGTCCAGGGAGCAAATAGCAAAGTAGGCATGTGATTGATTCAGAGTTAGCGAGGAGACAGATTATGAAAGACCTTGGAGGTCATTTGACAGAGGCTGGATTTGATTTTTCATGCAATGAGAAGCATTTGGTTAGTTTTAAGGTGAAAGAAAGAAGAAAAAGAGAGCCTGGGGAGAGAAAATAACATCATGATTCCGAGGAGAGGACTCCTTTCTAGGGAGATTTAAGCTTATAAATTGCTATAAATAAAATATTTTCAAACCATTCAGTTGCCTGCTTGGCTCTAACATACATCATTGCTGGAGGTCATGAAGCACAGCGGTTAAGAAGACAGGATCTGAAATTTGATGACTGGGTATTAACTGCAGCTCTGTCTGGTAAAGGAGCGTGGCCTTTGGCAAGTTACCTCTATTTAAGCTTCAGTTTCCCGCTCTCTAAAAGGAGGCTTTGCTAAGATATGCCAGTAACTCAGAGTCTGGAACCTAAGAAACATTTAAATATTAGTGATTTTATAATACCATCACCACCATCATCATCAACCTGATAGAATCTCTCACGGCAGAGAGCTTTGCACACAGTACTTGCAAGATCTAAGTTATTTTGAGAGGAGTAGGAACCATATTTCACTTCTCATCACTGTTTTTCCCAATACTGGGCCAAGTTTTTGCACATAGTAGGCAATCAATAAATATTTCTTAAGTTAATGAAAGTAAGAAAGCAGGTGCTCAGTAGGTATTTGATGAACGACTTAGCTGAACCATTTACCTGCTGATTTCCAGTGATTTGTAGCTCATGGATGATAAGTCCTTTCATATTTATTCTCAAGTAGATGACAATCTTTTAAAGGCCCTTTGAATTAAACTATGATTTGTTTTTGCATCAAATTTGAACATTCCATGAATGAGAAGACTAGGATGAAAGGAGGCTGTATTTTGTCATGTATAGATTTTGTATATATCCAAGTGAGACAATATATTCTTGATAGAATGCATCTACTTATACAGAGCCATGGCCGAGTTGTGTAAAACATCCATACATATTTCATGTTATCTATAAGCCAAGGCTTAGAAATGAAAAATGAAGGTTATGCTATCAAACTCAGAATTTGGGCAGACATTTGGATACAAAATCTGTCTACAAAGAGAATTAATGCACCCAGAGTGAGGGAGATATAGCAAGAGTTCAAAGACATCTTTAGAAGGAAAGGCCATAACTCAGCAATGTCTTATACTTAGCAGGTATCCATCACATTTTTCTGAATAATCCTGACTATGGACATCAGCAGGAGAGAAATGCAAAGAACTCTGGTGACAAAGATAATAAACCACAGTATTGTTGAGTGTTAAAACAAGGATATTTTGGGGATAAGATAATTCAAATTTGAACTATTCCATTTCCAAGCTATGTTTCCTTGAGTAAGATACCTATTCTCTCTGAGTGAAGTCTGAGTTCACATCTTCACAAGGAACTTAACAAGACTCACCTTGTGCGGCTGTGATCAACATTGCTTTAGAGAGCGTGTATAAGCACGTAGCATTTCATATATATTACTTGTTAGTTCTGCTATTATTATTGTTATTTTTATTATTAAATGTTCACCAATTCGATCATAAACATTATATTTCACACAGAATAGTAGATAAGGGATTTTCAATTCAACCATAACAGAATACTGGGTAACGTGCATCAGACTTACTCCTCTCCCCACTGAATAGAACCATAAAACTGGATAAAATATGTGAAGCTATCAATTCAATTCATCTCATTGACAGAAAAAGGGAAAATCCTCACAATAGATAAAGAAAAGCGTTTAACAAAATCAGAGCCTTCCTCAGTCTATAAGATTTCTGCACGGAAATCTTTGAAAACACACAGGTACATCGTATCTACTCATGAAAGACAGAACAAGTTTCCCTTAAGATTGGGAACAATGCAGAAATGTCTGTTCTCACTCCTTTTATTCAGCATTGTACTGGAGGCGCTAGCCAGTGTGATAAGGTCAAAATAAATAAATATATCTGTAAACAAATGAAAACATAAAGAAACAAAATTTAAAAAATAAAAGCTATAAAAATTAGAAATAAATAAAAGTATCTCTATTTGCAGATGACATAATTATTTATGTAGATATTTCTAATCTAATAAAGAAATTTAACAAGTTTGGGAGATCCAACGTCAATGTGTGAAAAGAAATTGCATAACTATATATTCGCCAAAAATTGGAAGGTATTTTTAAAGACCAATTATAATAGCATCAATATACATAAAACAATTAGCAATAAATTTTATGAAAGATGTGCAAGACTTGTATACTGAAAAATACAAAGTATTGTTGAGAAAAATAAAGAGCTAAGTAAAGAGAGAGATGTAACTATGTTTTGTAAGACTCCACATTATTGGTAAATTTCTCTATGGAATCAATGCAATCCTAATCATAATCCCAGTAGGTGTTTTTTCTTTTTGTTGTTAATTCAACAAACAGATTCTAAAATTTATATAGAAATCCAAAAGATGTAGATCTTAACTTAGACTTACATGAAAACAATATTTTAAAAATGTAGCAAAGAGGGGCTGGCCCCGTGGCCGAGTGGTTAAGTTCGCGTGCTCCGCTGCAGGCGGCCCAGTGTTTCGTCGGTTCGAATCCTGGGTGCGGACATGGCACTGCTCGTCAGACCACGCTGAGGCAGCGTCCCACATGCCACAACTAGAGGAACCCACAACGAAGAATACACAACTATCTACCGGGGGGCTTTGGGGAGAAAAAGGAAAAAATAAAATCTTTAAAAAAAAAAAAAAAAAAAATGTAGCAAAGACTTTCCCTTACCTGATTTTAAGACTCTCCCTAATTCTAAACTAATTAAGCTGCTGTGGCATTGGCATAAAAATAGATAAATGAATCAATGTATATGAATAGAGAATCCAGAAATGGACACATATGTAAATGGTCAATTGATTTTTTGGGCAAAGATAGCAAAATATTTCAGTGGAGAAAAGACAGTCTGTTCAACAATGATGCTGGAACAATTGGATAGAAATATGGAACACAAGGTGAACCTCAATGGCTACCTCACTCTCAATGCAAAATTTAAATCAAAGTAAACGTAGACCTGAACATAGGAGCTAAAACTAAAACGTTTTTAAAATAAAGCATAAGAACATATCTTTATGACCTTGGTTAGGCAAAGATTTCCTAGGACACAGAAACGCTAACTATATAAGCAAAAATTTGACAAATTTGACTTCTGTTCATTAGACATTATTAAGAAAATTAACATGTATGCCTTGACTAGGAGAATATATCTAGAATTAATGAAGAAATTCTACAACAATAATAAAGATGTGAACAAACTCATAATAAATGTACTATCAGGCATTTCACAAAGGAAAATACGAAAAATGGCAAATAAACACATGAAAAACTGCTCAATTTCATTAGCCATCAGGGAAATGCAAATTAAAGCCGCAAATGAAACACCACTGCATGTATGTTCTAATGGCTAAAATAATAAATAAAAGTTAAATAGACTGACCAAGCGGCCAACCAATCAACCATTAGGTGTTGGCAAGGGTACACAGCGACAGAAACAAATACATCACTGGCAGGAGTGGAAAATTAGTCTAACTACAATTTTGTTTAATATGTTGTCCCTACGCTAACATCTGTGCCAATCTTCCTCTACTTTATATGTAGGATGCTACCACAACATGGCTTGATGAGCAGTGTGTACGTCCATGCCCAGGATCTGAACCCACAGAACCCCAGGCTGCTGAAGCTGAGCCTGTGAACTTAACCTCTATGCCACCAGGCCAGCCCCTATATAACCATTTTGAAACAGTTGGCATTTTCTTAGACAGTAAACCATACACCAATTCTGTGACCCTGCAACTCTACTGTTAGGTATTTTCTCAAGAGTAAATATGCTCACACAACAAATATTCGAGAATGTTCCTACCAACTTTACTCATTTCCCTAAATGGGAAATAACACATATATCTATCATCAGAAGAATGGAATCTTTAAAAATGAAGTCTATCTGTTCAATGGAATAGTACTTAGCAGTAAAAAGGAACAAATTAGTATACGTTACAACATAGATATATCTCAAAAATACAGTGCTGAACGAAAAATGCCAGAAGTGAATATATACTGGATAATTCCATTATATAAAGTTCTAGAACAGTTAAAATTAGTCCAATTTTCTAAAAATTAGGACAATGACTGCTTCTGAATTAGTGGTCAGGAATGGACTGGAAAGTAACAGAAGAACTCTTTGAGATAATAAAAATGTTCTGTATCTTGATAGAGGTATGCATTAGACAGTGTATGCATTTGTCAAATTTTATTAAATTTGTGATATTGTGATTTATCATAAGAAATATATATTTGATGTTCGTTCTTTTCTGACACAGAGCTCCTAAAACCCTTGGAATTTCCCAAGTGAAGAGAGCAACAAAGGTGTCTTTTTTATGTTAAGGAGGTAACTTTTGAACTGCACGTAAGGATGGGGGCTGGTTGCCAGGGGAACCAACCATGTGATGAGAGGGTTGGAATTTGCAGTCCCACCCCCTGACCTCTGGAGAGGAGAGGTTCTGGAGGTTGAACCAATCACCACTGACCAAAGAGTTGATCAATCATGCCTATCTAATAAAGCCTCCATAAAAACCCAGAAGGACAGGTTTGGAGAGCTTCCAGGTTGGTGAACACGTGGAGATTTGAGGAGAGTGGGGTGCCCCAGAGAGTACAGAATCTCCATGCCATTTTCCCATACTTTGCCCTATGCATCTCGTGCATCTGGCTGTTCCTGAGTTACACTCTTAAATAATAAACCAGTAATCTAGTAAGTAAAGTGTTTCTCTGAGTTCCGTGAGCACTCTAGCAAATTAATAGAATCCAAGACAGGGGTCTTTGGAATCTCCCATCTATAGCTGGTCAGTCAGAAACACAGGTGATAACCTACTCTTGTGACTGGCGTCTGAAGTGGGGGCGGGAGCAGTCTTGTAGGGTCTCTCATGCTATTCCCGGTAGATAGTGTCAAAATTAAGTTGAATTGTAGGACACCTGGCTGGTGTCAGGAGAATTGTTGAAGGCAGGGAGAAAAACTTCACGCACCCACATGTTAGAATTGGGTTCAGAACCCCTTAGAATTACACACTTAAGATTTGTACATTTCACTCTGTGTAAATTTGGATCTAAAAAAATAGCTTAGGAAAGTATCATACTCAAAACATTATTTTTTAATCCCAAATAAGACATTTTATAGACCATCCTGAAATTCAATAGTGTTGTACATAGAGTGGAGAATTATGTTCATGTTTTATAGTTAGTCTTGGATTTCAGATATCGTAAGCATTCATGAATTCTGTTAAAAGGACAAACTTTACTTCCAACATTAGTTATTATTCCCATTTGTCTTTGGCATGAGAATATAGAGCAACTTGGTGTGGGAGTTCATTCCATTTATCCCATATTACTATGTTCTCTAAGAAAAACTAAATATAAATATTTCTAGCAATGATGGATTTAATAGAAATATTAATAGACATTGATGAGGATCAAGCCTGCCCCAGGGAGAAAAGCCAAAGGTGTCCTGGCCTACATGCCAATCTATATCGTCCTCCAGGAAGTATAGGACGTCCTGACCCGATTCGACCTGATTCGTATCCAAAGTTATACGACCATCCAATAACCAGACAACCAGACCCCACCTGCACTGAGACCATTTTAACAACTGTTTTACATGATCTGTCCTCTGTCTTGTAAAGAGATAACTCACATACCCATGCCTTATAAATTTAGCCCTACTCTCAACCCATTGCAGCTCTTCACTGCCCATGGGCCCTGTCCCCATGCTACTCCATGCTATTCTCTGAATAAAGGAGCACTATTGCCAGATCTTAAGAGTCCAAGAAACCTTTCTTCGACTCCTCAGCTCGCCCAGCCCACATCAGACATAACTTAATGAAATATTTTAAATAAATATTTACTCAGAAATATTATATACATGAGAAAGAGTTCTTTCACCTAAATGAATTTTCATGATGACATAAAGTTTATTCTTAAATGTGCCAAAATATGTTTTTTATTGACTTGTATCTATAATAATCACACTAAGTACCAGGCAATAATCTCCGTGCTTCATTGCCCAATAATCCTATGGATTTGCAATATTAACCTGCCTCCCCATTTTGCAAATGAGGAAACTGAGGCTCTTAACCGCTAGGCTGTATAGAGACAGAATCCTGACATAGAGCTGATGCTTGATACCTACTTGGATACCTAAGGAGTTAGTTACTACAACCTAAAGGAACTAATCAAATTTAGGAATGTTTCAAATATGCATAGATTGGTATTTTTCAAAGCCTGTGGGCATGGAATGAAGGAGGAATGTATTCTTGACTCTGAAAAACAAAGGAGGAAGTTTATACATTCACAAGAGCCTGTGTTTCTACTCTTTAAATAAGAGACTTAACAACCGCCATATCATTGTGGCAAAAACTTTCCTACAATGCTGGATTTCTTTGTTTCACCCTCTTGAACCTTAAATCGACTAGTACATTTAAAACTCAAAATCGAATCATTGAAAGATGTTACATAAAAGTCCCTTAGTGCATTCTCCCCCTTATTAAAATGTCAACACCCAAGGCTAACCTTGAGGAAGGTATTGTTTGCTAGCTGAATAATCTCAGCCACTGCTGGCCCTTCCCTCATGCTTCCCTCTTTCAGAAAAGGGATTAAGCCTTTGTTTCCTCTGACTTCAACATCTAAAGTGATAAAGATGAAGTTTTTCTTTATAAAGTCAAGCAATTACAAGTTTATTGGTTCTCCAATTATGACCCTAAACAACTCTTTACAGCATTCCTGAGAGGATAGATCCCTGTTTTTTCCCAAATGATGACAGGAAAATTCTTTTGAAATGCCAGAAAAGGCAGAATTAATAAAATACTGGCAGCACTTAAGAAAAAAAGACGGAAAAGAAAAGAAAAAGGGCAAATAAGCATTAATCATTGAGCATGTTGCAAACATTATCTTTGCATTGGTACTCGTTGTAGGTATTACAATCTCAGTTTACAGGTAACTGTGGCTCGATGAGGTGACACTATCCGCACAGTCACTCAGATGCGGGGCCAGCCCATTGGCACAGTGTTTAAGTTCACGTATTCTCCTTCAGCAGCCCAGAGTTTGCCAGTTCAGATCCCTGGCCCGGAGCTATGCACCACTTATCAAGCCATGCTATGGCAGGCTTCCTACATATAAAGTAGAGGAAGATGGGCATGGATGTTAGCTCAGGGCTAATCTTCCTCAAAAAAAAAAAAGTCACTCAGATGCTAAGAGGTGAAATTGGAGGTGAGCCTAAGTCATTTTATGATGAGAATCAAGGCTTCCCCAGGGAGAGAAGCCCAAGGCATCTTGCCCTACATTCCAATCTATATCATCCTCCGGGAAGTATACGACATCCTGACCTGATCTGACCTGACTCATACCCAAAGTTATAGGACCACCCGATAACCAGACAACCAGACCCCACCTGCACTGATACCATTTTGACAGTTTTTTTCACGACCTTTCCTTTCTCTTATAAAGAAGTAACTCACATACCCATGCCTTATAACTTTAGCCCTACCCTCAACCCATTGCAGCTCTTCATTGCCCGTTGGTCCTCTCCCCATGCTTCAGCTCTTCACTGCCCATCGGTCATGTCCCCATACTTGCAGCTCTTCACTGCCCGTGGGTCCTGTCCCTGTGCTACTCCATGCTATTCTCTCAATAAAGGAGCACAACTACCAGACCTTGAGAGTCCAAGAAATATTTCTTTTGACTCCTTGGCTCACCGAGCCCACATCAATTTTGACCCTGAATCCTATGTGTATGCGTTTAGCCATTTGAAGTATTTTATCAAAACCCACTTGATTGCTATTCTTTAATAAGCTTAAGAATAACTGGATATTAACCTGTTAACCTTTTATTCTTCCTCACAGAATATTATTCTTAAACATGGAAAGGAAAATAAATGCATGCCAAGGAGCCAAAGTTGTTAGGTCTACACAACTTTTCTCCACAAGTTTGTCCTCTCAACTTCCATTCAATGAGTTGAAAAATCCTGCTGATAAAATAGAAGCTGTTAATAATGGAATTCAACATTGTACTTTCATTTTTCACACTGGATTTTTGAACATCAAGATTCTAGTCTGCTTCCTGTTTTCCTTCTATCTGCTTTCCCTGGGGGATCTCTTTCAGGTCCATGGGCTTAATTCTTACGTATATGCTGCTTGGCTTCAAATCGCACTCCCCAGCCCATTCGTCTTCTTGGTGCTCCATTTCCTTGAGTCCAGCTCTTTCTTCTTCGCTTAGAAATTTCACTGGCATCTAGAATTCAACAAGTCCAAAACTGAACTCAATCACCTCTCTGCGAAATAAATATTATAAATTTGATGAAGAAAGGATAAAAAGAAAATAAGGAAGGAGGGAGGAAGGAAGGGAGGAAAGAAGGAGGGAAGGAAAGAAAGAAGGAAGGAAAGAGGGAGGAAGGGCAGGACCAGTTTCACATTCTGTGTTCTACTTTTCAATGAAAGGCATCACCAGCCCTCTGTGGCCAACCAGACACCAGAGCACATTTGACTGCTTCCTCTCATTTCATGCAGCCGGTTAATCACCAGGACCCATTGACTTTATATCCTACATACTTCTCAAATATGCATCCTTTCCCCCTTGCTTTTGCCACTAATGTTTTACAGTCTCTGGCATCTATTCTCTGGAATCAATCCACTAACTTTTTAAAGGGGTTTCTATTTTTTCTAGTCCATTCCTCCAATCCAAACTCCATGCAGTAAAAGGAAGCAAATATTCAAATATGAAAATCTGAACATGCTCCTCCCTGTTCCCGTTATGGTACAGATTTTAAGGCATGGACTATGGAGACAGACTGCCTGGGTTTGATCCTGGGTCTGTCACTTATGATCTCAGTAAAGTTACTTAACCTCTCTTTGTATCAATTATCTTTTCTGTAAAATGGGGGTAATCATAATGGTACCTACTTCATGGGGTTGTTTTGAGATTAAATGAGTTAATACATGAAAAGCATACTATGTAAGCACTGTATAGATCTTAGTTGCTCTTTTTTTTTTTAATTGCTTAAACCCCTCAGTAAAGACCAAACTCCAGTGCACTCTCACTGCGTAAGCTGTGCCCATAAAATTCTTTCACTTCTTCCAATGCATCAAGCTTTCTTTTGTCTCTGGCTATTCCCTTACGTCTGTAACACTCTTTCCATACCAGCCACCTCTCCTTTTTCTTTGACATATCAGCATAGATATTTCTACCTCCTGGAAGCTTTTCTTTAATTCTAACCTGGGTTAGGTGCCCTTCCTCAGTGATGCTGCAACACCCCATAGTTACTCCGTCTTCACATCGCATTTCTATAGAATGTTGTAACTGACTGGTTACATGCCTGAACACCATGATAGCAGACATTCTGTTTTCTTCCTATTCTTTTGTATCCATATCATGTCCAGTTTCCCGTGGAAAATATAAATAAAATAAACAAATCCCTTAATACAAAAGATCGTAGGTTGGTGGGCGGAGGAGGGACATCTTCCCCCACCTACAACATCTTGCTACTTTTTGCTCCCGATTCCTGGACTCATTAGTGAAAAACTAACCAGAATCATAATTTTGATTTGATTTTTCTCCCATTCTCACTGGTGAATCACTTTGACTATTGATTTTCCCAAACTTCATAAAATTACTCTATCTCATAACCATGATGATGTAGATTATCACAGTCTCAAGACTCAAAGATTACCAAAGAATTACAATTTGAAGAGCTAAGATTTATCAGTTATATCAGTTTCACTTATGTAAACAAGAGAAACTTGCAAGATTCCTCTAAAATTAATAATAATTTAAAAGAAATTTCAACAGTTATGTATGAGGAACAGTCACAGCCATTTAATTATGTTTCTAGTATATTAAAACCACTTTTAATGTTTGCTTGAATCATTTTTTTTTCTTAAATTGCCCATGATGGTACAAATATAGTACCACATTATACTTGAATATACATAGAGAATTCCTCTTCACTGGTCCCAAAGATAGTGAATTAAACTGATGAAAAAATACAATAAGTATTTTTGTATTATAACAACATTTTCTGAGCTAATTTTCAAGATATTAAATTTTTACGAATATTTTTGCTTAAACAAAAGAAAATGAGAAGAATAGAATTGGATATGAACTGTTACAAAATATGAGTTGATTAGGAATAGGAAAATATAAAATGCGAAAAAGATTCCTTCACAGTCTCCAAACTGTCTGGAAAAATACATGGTGAGAGAAGACGACAGTCACTTTTCTAAGCACATCTCCTGGTTTTCTGTTGATTAAATGGACAAATTTGTTTAAAAGACCTGAAGTAATAAATCAGCTTTTCCTTTCTTCTCTACTGTCCCTGAGGCGACTTTAATCATTTACACTCCAAGAATAGCCCCCAAAATGAGTAAAAATTTTCTAAGGAGAAATCTTGTTTCAATTTTCTTCATTCAATATCTACTTCCTCCATGCCATCTGAATTCTAATCCTACAAAATCCTTTTATGTCTTCCCTTATAACAATACACTGGTGATTTAATGACTATCCATCTATCCATTTATGCATGCATACATGCATCCATCCATCCATCCTTCCTTTTAATCTTTGGCACAGCTTAGTACTATGCTACCAACTTGTTTATGACCCTGAATTTCCCTTTAATGAACCATGGTTCACAGCAGGAGAGCCTAGGTAGGGCCATGTTTTTCTCCATCTGTTGTTTGTCATGTTAAATTTAGATATCTCTGGCAGAGCCCGGATTCGATAATGATAGGTGAGGGCGTGTTATATATGTGCTAACAGAAAGGTATTTTATAATTCCTGCATGCAACGAGTAACTTTCTTCCCACTGCAATTTTTCTTGCTTGCAGTAAACCTTAACTACAAAACGCTCAACTGACGTTACTAACAAAATAACCTTTTCAAGTAATGTCTTTTTTCCTTTTCTGGTATCATCTGAAGCACGATGCCCAGTGAAGTAGAACTTTAATTTTCATTATTTTTATATGTATGTATGTATGTATGTATGTATTCAAATAAGGGAAGACACATTTAAAAAGTGCTTGCTTGTTTCCATTTTTAGAAATAGTACCATCCATTTGTCTTGGGGTGAAATTTCTTTTTTCTCCACCTTATACTTTGGGGCGAAAGTGGACAAATTTGCATATGGAGCCCAGGGGCTTGCTGGGAGTGAAAGGATAACGATCCAGACTTCTCTTTGAGTTTTCCTGTTTTTAAACCACGTTGGAAGGAGTTGAAGCTATGATTGGGATCCACTGGCAGGAGACAAAACTCAAGTCCCTACAGGGAGGTAACCAGAATGAAAAAATTAGGGCTAGGGTCCCACATACAACAACAACCCATAGGTTTTCATATCAGGAGTTATAAACAGGTGAGTTATGCTTTTTTCTTCCTGATCCAGTTACTCAGGCACCATGAGTGTGGTTGAGAGATGAAGGTCCTGTATGATCTGTTTTATATCTTATACTAGACGCTGGCCTTCCCGACTGGGGAGTAACGATACACAAGGGCAGAGGCAGGAGCAATAGAGAATGAAGTCTCACCTTCCTTTCTATTGTCACCTTTAGCACTCCAAAGCTACTGGATCCTGGGAGGGAGACCTCAGAAACAGAGAGGGGACTTCCCCAAATCAGTGCAAGGAAGGCTCAAAGGCATTTAATCTGAGTAAATGAGTAAACTGTGCCCCAGCACATAACTTAAACTAGAGAATTGACACCATCCAGTGATCTAATTTATAAGGACTTTGTTTTATTCTAATTGAGTGATCTAAGTATAGATGGTTGTACTATTTTTGAGGTTGGAGGAAACAAAATAGACATGCTAAGGGAAATTTATGCCTTATTGCAAGCTGATTTAGATGTTTGAGCTTCTTGGAAAATTTCCAGAAAAAATATTAGGCAGTAGGATGCCTGTGTTGATTTTGTTTGTGCCCAAGTGGCCAGGCTGAGCTACATCTCCCAGAATCCCCTTCTCTGTAGGTATGTGGTCAGGGAGGGCCACAGAGAGATTCTCAAGTGAGATTTGGAGGGTGAAGTGAAGCCACAGCACTTCTGTGGCTCATACATGTCATCACTCATTGGCTGGTTCACCTCGTTTGCCTGAGGCAATGACTGTGTCAGCTGGTGATCCACTTTCCCCTGGTTCCTCCTTCAGTTTCACTGACTGCTGGGCCAGGTCTGTGTTCAGCTCTGCAATGAAGGGCTCAGCTTCTGCAGGACATTCCACCCATTATGATCAGCGGCAACAAGAATTGTCGTGGGTTTCTGTCCGTCCTTGTGGGTTCCAGTGTTTTCTCACTCTCCCCCACTTTACATCTGTCTTCCTCTCCCAACCCCAACTTCCTGCCAAGTGGTTATCAGCTCCAGCATCAGAAATAGAGATAGCCTTAGAGAGGCTCCATACTTACCTTCCACAATTACGTAAGGCCGAATCTGTAATAAATCCATAAATATATATCTGATCTAAAGGTCGGCTTCTTTGATTGAATCCTGACTGATCCACTGGCACTTGGCACCAATAGTCTGAAGACTGAAGGCCATCAGCCCGTATTGAGGTTCAGCTGGCACTCCTGGCAGTATTGCCTTTCAGTGAGTCTTTTAAAGGCGTATGGAGTTATGCAACATTTCTCTCTCTTCTCATTTGAAGAGACCATTTTAACAAAAGTGAAGCTCATTTTCCTGACCAAAGTGATCCCAGTTCTACCTCCTCACCCCCTTTTTAAGGCACTGTGTGTCTCCATCTTTGTTAGATCAAAAGGACCAGGACAAAAGGTTTGAATCTAAAGTTCTGAAAAGCTAAAGCTTATCTGTTTCTCAAAAGATTGATGTGGAACTTTTATCACACTATTTTTAGATGGCCATCTTTCTAATAAATCCCTGAGGCAAGTGCAAGGGCAGCTTGATTTTGGGTTTGCTGTGGTACAAAGTTTTAAATCTCACAAACACCAGTGAGTGGAAATCTTCATCAGCGTGTACATTGCTTCAGCACAGCTTCATCAGGAAATTGGCATAAAAAGAGAGGAAATACGTAAAAGGTAAGAATGAAAGTAGAAATGGATTGGCCCCTTAAAAGATCAGCGGTACACGGTTTAACCCTGAGTTTTCTCTGGGTTAGAACCACCTCTCCTTCCACTTTGTAAAACTACTCTTAATTATTAACTTCCTCCAAATGAATAAAAGCCATAACTATTTCAAGCACATGTAGAAAATTAACTCATAAGAAAAAAGTAAAAATGCTTTATTAAGGAATTTAATTTCTAGTCAAGTTCTCATTAATGAGATATTGATTCAGAGGTAGTAACAGTTTAAGACAAATAAAGCAATGTATTACTTGACGTTGGGAACCTGAATACAAACAAAGCTTCCTGGTATAGCCTTTGATAGGCTCATTTCAACAAAAATCTTAATTAAATGCCCAAAATATCATTCCTGTATACATATATGTATATGTATGATTTGGGAGGCATTTAATTTAACGTATATGTGCAAAATATATATATCATCTATAATCTAACATATATGCAAAACTGCTTCTTAGTTCTCTATACATTTTAGAAATATATTTTTGAAAATAATGCAGCAACTATAATGAAAATTAGAAGCAGGCATCAAGTAGGACACATAAGTGCATTTGTGGTGTAAGGTGAGTTAAGACCTTCTGCGCAGCCAAAACAGCCTGAATCATTCATTTTACAGATGAGGAAACTGATGATCAAGGACAGAGAGACTTGTGGTTGTCACCGCATGTCAGCGGTACAGGGTCTCCAGATTTCTAATCCGAAGTGCTGACCCCACACTCTGGCCCCTCAGTAAGGAGCCGCTGGTTCTCTAGCCTGGGGTGAAACAGAAGGGATGTGGTCTAACTCTGTGATCACTGCACAACTCCCATTGCAAATAAAGTGCACTTCGCCCCTCTCAACTTATACAACAGAATCCACACTCTAAGAATATCCCCGTTGTTGGTGTGAAGGGTGTGATTTCGCATTTCACAGAATGATGCCGTCTCAGGCAGGCGTTGCTGGTGCGTGACCTGCAGTCTTTGGCACCTCTCCAAATCCAGCTGCAATGTCTCCTTTTTACGCTCATACAACCACCTTCCACTAACTAGAGTCATACTTATTCTTTCGATTTTTTTAGAGTTGTAACATGTTTGGAAAGTTGGATATTAAAGCAGATGAAGAGAAAACCATACAAATAGCAGGAGCAGCTTGTCGCTATACCAGGCACAGGCTGGAAGTTAAACGAGTTACTGTTTCAGTTGCAGAGTTGTTAGGAAATATAGCAAGGGAAGAATAGTGAGAATCTGGTGACCTCTGTGGATCTGAGATTTAAAAGTCACTTCAACAAGTCCTAGAGTTCTTATAACAGTCACTGGGCATCTAATAACCAGTTCCACTGCATGCTGGCTGTGTAACCTTGGACCTGGTGACCTCTCTGTGCCTCAGTGTCCTAATCTTTAAAATTAGAGTGTAATATTATCTACCTTGTGGAATTATATTAAGGATTAAGGGAGAAAATACATAAGAATGCCAAGAGATTTCTAGCTATTGCAAGCAATATTTCAGCTATTATTGTCATTAGGATGTGCTAATCACGTTCACATTTAATCCTCAAAAACCTCTGCACGGTGAGTGTGACTGAAAGAAGGAAAAAAAAGCCCCAAACCTGGAAATAAATCACAGCTCCAGTGAATGGTAGCTGTTTTCAGCAACATGAGTGAAAGCTCGACTCTGTAACCACATGGTCTAGAATGAAATCCCAGCACTGCTCTTTATTGGCTGTGTGTCTTTGGGCATCTTCTTAACCTCTCCATGCCTCAGTTCCCTCATCTGTAAAATGGAGTTCGTAGGATTGTTATGAGAAGTAAATTTAATGAGTGAATACTTGCAAAGTGCTTGGAACAGTGCCTGCACACAGTAAGCACTGTCTAACCGTTGCCTGTCATTCTTGTTGAACCCGGGTCTGACTCCTGAGTTCATCCTCTTTCTGTTATAATTATTTAATTCTTAGGACTTGCCCAGTCCTAAGACTCACCTGAGAGTGCCTAATAAAAGTGTGGATCCTCAGGCCTTTGCCATAGATATTTTGATTCAGCGAGTCTAGAGTACATCACAAGAATATACATTTTTGATGATCCTGGTGCTCTCCTCTCCCGCCAACTAAGTATTTTATGATGCAGCAAATATAGGAAACTATACCAGATATCCTCAAACTTAGGTGCCTGGGTGGAATTATCTACAGAGTTTTGGAAAGTCCACATCCCTAAGCCCCACCTATAGAGGTATAATGTAAATGAAGGTGGGACCCAGGCTCATGCCATTTTTTAAGTTCAGTGATCTCGATGGGCTTTGCCGGTTGAGAACATGTCACTCTACCTACCCAGTAGCATTCAGTATGTGTAACCTTCAGTTTGACCTGTGGGACCCGGGCTTTCAGACTCATGGTTAACATTCAGAAAATAGTGCCAAGGTTAATCCAAATACAGTCAGCGTTTCATTACATAGGGATTACCTGGGTTGTGTAAGTCAATGAGAGGGCTATGTGGTGTGAAAACCAACACTCCACCTGTAGACCAATTGGCTTGGGTTAGAATTCTGAAAACATGTCCCTGATACAATGGGCACACTTGAGTAAAAACCTTGACCTTTCTGCCATCCCTTTCTGTTCTTCCTCCTCTCGATAAAGATAGTGAAAACTGAAAAAGAAGATCTAAAGAACTGTCGAGATATGGGGCATAGTTACAATATTCTATCTATAATGTTCCTACCCTCAGTGGTGTGATCTCCAAACCCCAGGTGTGATCTCAGGGGACCAGGTTTACGTCTATGATATTGAGGTTAAGACCCTTTCACCCTAGAGTTGTGAACCTTAGCTTCTAGGAGAACACTTGCTGGAAAAATGTTAGGATATTCTACTTATCACAGGATGATGCCCCACACCCAAAACCATGAAAATCTGGTAATAACCAAGACTGTCTTATGAGGTTTTCAAAATACTAAATGATAGAAACTCATTCCAAACAAGGTGAATACACACACACACACACACACACACACATTCACATAATTGGAAATCCAGGGATTGGATCCAGGAACTCAGAGCATGCTGTCATCTCTCCCACATGCCTTTCCCATATCCAAAGTGTCTACAGGATGCCTTCAACAAAGGCAGTCCTCAGTGAATAATTATTGAGTGACGGTTTAATCTACCACAGTACATGTCTTCTGACATATTTTCCAAAGAGCATGAACATTTCAAATTCTGCATAAGATGTCTATCTAGATTTTTTTTATACTTTACAAAATTACTTTTCTTTCTTTTGTTAAAATATGTTCTGTTAAGCCCTGGGAATTTATTCTTCATTGTAGAAGTACTGAACAAAACAAAAAAATCCATTCTCAGTCTCCGATCAGATACTTCAGACTTCCTGGCCTCATTTTAAAGTGAGAACATTGAAGTTTTCAGAACTTTAAAGTTATGATATTTTTGTATGTCTAAACTTTTTTTTCTTTTTTGCTGAGGAAGATTCACCCTGAGCTAACATCTGTGCCAACCTCCCTCTATTTTGTATGTGGTTCGTCACCACAGCATGGCTGCCAATGAGTGGTGTAGGTCTGCTCCAAGGAACTGAACCCAGGCCAGTGAACAGACCTCTCCCAACTTAACCACTCAGCCACGGGACCAGTCCTTTGAATGTCTAAACTGTAAGGTAGCTGAAAGGTGAGGAGCATTTCCTCTGCATCCTTTCTCTTCAGCAGAGGATGGTATATTGCTCCTATGGAACAATTTGAGAAAAATAAGGGGCAGCATTTAATTTAAAATACGTCTCAAAATATCCAAAATTTTAGAGCTGGCCAGGTGGCATAGTAGTTAAGTTTGCACACTCCACTTCGGTGGCCCAGGGTTCACAGATTCAGATCCCAGATGTGGACCTAACACTGCTCATCAAGCCATGCTTTGGTGGCCTCCCACATACAAGATAGAGGAAGATTGGCACAGATGTTAGCTCAGGGACAATCTTCTTCACAAAAAAATAAATAAATAAAAAATATCCAAAATTTTGTTATTAATTGACTAAAATTATAACCACTGGCAAAGAGTTTTTTCAAGTTAAACACTGACCCTTCATTCCAGGCCTATCTCCTTTCATTTATCTGTTCATTCATTCATTCATTCATTCATTCAACAAACATATACTGAGCGTGAAATTAGGTACTGGAGATACAGAGTTAAATGAAACCAATGCAGAGAAGGAACATCAGATCCCCAGCAGGCTGGTGCAGGCTTGATGAATTGAGCCAGTGTTGATTGAACATCTCCTGATTGTCAGGCATCGTGCTGGGCTCTTGAGATATAGCTGTAAACAAGAAAGAGAAGCACTGTCTTTACAGAAGTTAAGGGACAGTGAGACAGAAAACAAACATCTGAATAAACAGTTCGTCAATAATTCCTATGAGTGTCATACGTGAGGTAATGAACTAGAAAGTAGTTGGTGGCTGTTTTCAATAGGTGAGGTAGTTAGAGAAGACCTCTGAAAACGTAATCTGTGATCTGAGAACTGAAGGAACTGAAACATGGGAGACAAGACAGCCATGTGAAAGGACAGTGAAAGAATGTTCTAGGCTAAAGGAACAGTATCTGCAAAGATCCAGTTACATGAATGGTTGTATGAAAAGGAGACAAGGGTGGATAAAATATAATAAAACAAGATGAGGAGGGGAGGGGCCTAGATAAGGTAAGCCTTAAGACATGGCAACAGATTTGATAAGTTTACTTTGATTAGAACTATGATGTTAACGGCTGACTATAATAGACCCAATAACTATTTGTTGTGTAAGGGATCAGGACAACAGGAGAACATAGATACATGAAACTGTAAAAGATACAGAATAAAAAACAGTTTGTCATGTGTGTCCCTAGCACTTAGAAATATGTGATTTTAAAACAATTTCAGATTTACAGATAAGTTGAAAGAATAGTATACAGAACTCTCATACATCTTTGCCTAGAGCCTTCCTTCAAGTTCCTCCAATTGTCTCACTGATATCCTTTGAAGAAAAAGGATGCAATCCAGGATAAGGCATGGCACCCAATGTCCGCCTTCTGATCTCCTCCAATCCAGGCCGCTGATCTTCCCTTCATATTCATTTTCAAAGCTTACAGGCCAGTTATATTGTGAAACGAGATTTCTCTAGTATTTCTTCATGATTGGATCCAGGTATGCGTTTCTTTTGGCCAGATTATCACAGCTGTGGTGTTTTTGTTCTTCTGCTTGCACCCTACCCCACGGCTTGTGATGCAAATTTGTTTCACCACTGGTGGTGCTGACTCTGACCACTTGATTGAGATGGTGCCTGCCTGGTACCGTTGCCCCTACAAAGCAGCACCCCCCGTAATTAATAATATTTCATGGAGAGATAACTTCAGACTAAGTAAAATCCCATTCTTCTTCTCACTTTGACCACTGGTTTTAGCACCACTGATATGTCTTGGCTGAATTAATTATTAGTATGATTATTACTATGAAATGGAGATCTTCTAATCATATCATTTCTTTTCACAAGTAGTAGTTTGCATTTCATTGTGTATAAAAACATCCCCCCAAATTTATTAAAACATTATGTGTTTATATTATTATGAACTTATGGATTCCAGTTTAATTTAGTGAGTTATTTTTGTTTATTTTGAGGCTCAGATTTCCCCTGATTTCAGCCAGTGGGAGCCCCTTCATCTGTCCGTGCATCCTTTTGATATGTCCTCATCATTCTTTGAGCATTCTTTTTCTTACTTTCTGGTACAACAAAGTGCCGTTTCTCTGATTTGACATGGCTCCTTTCAATAGAAAAATGGTATTTAGAAACAAAGATCCGGACACTAGGTGTGCTCATTGCTACTGGGATGCCAGTGACCTTGGTATCTCAGGGTGGACAATTCAGATCAATACCTCCAATTCCAATCCAACAACAAAAAGTCTATTTTAGCTTTTCTCCTTTCCACATGTGTTCCTCCCTTCTCAGACAGTGGAAAAACTCACTGAACTATTTTTTCATTCCACTCCGCTTCTGTCTTCAGACGAACTGCTACTGCCAACCAGACTGACTGAAAAAAAGAAAGATAGAAAAGAAAGCAGGTAGACATGAAGTTGTTTGTTTGTTTGTTTTTTAATGAATGAATTGAGTGATCCCACAATGAGATCATTTCTACTGAATTTATTTTATTTCAGGGTCATTCTATTTATAAACCATATCTAGCCTCTTTTAATCTAAAATTTTTTAGTCAACCAATGAGTTTCCCTCTTACAGTCTTTTGGAGACCAGCATCACTGTTGTGTCATCCTAACCTAGCCAATGGCTTTTGTATCCTCCTTTTAGAAACTTCCATGCTAAGCATCTTCTTTGGGTGAGGCACAGGTCGGGGGAAGGGTTGCAGAAATACATGTCACAGTTTTTCAACCAAAAAATGAAGGACTGTGCTCAGCAGAAAGGCTAAGTTAATGACCGTATCTCAGAAAAGACTATGATAAACATCAGAAGAGAAGAATAAACTGCCTCAAAGGTATGAAGGAGGGGAAATTGATATCGAATGGGGACATCAGCACTGTTCTCACCAGCGCTCAGTTTGTATTCTACCCCCATCTTACTTGGAGAACAAATAAATACCTAAGGAAAGATAAAACTGTTAGATTTAATAGAATTTGCAGAAGACTTTAAACTACACACATCTAACAAAAAAAAAAATCAATGATGGAAATGTCAATTTCCTTAACACTCTACTCGATTTTATTTTCTGATGCCAGATACAAATTCACTCTCAATTCTGTCACAGGGACTTAAACGCAAGTGTTTGGGATACTGACAGTTGCTCAATAGTGGATTTTAAGAGCCCATTGGTTTGCAGGGCTGCCTGAGAGAGGAAATGCATGATTCATGGGAAGTGTGCCTCACTGACTAATTTGCCAAGCTTCTTTATCACCAAAGGCAAACTTTTGACCCTGAAACCTCCACGGTTAGTGTATCCTATCCAGTTCTGAGTCCTTCTGCTTTATTTTTCTTTGCACAAAGAAGTCATTCATCTATCCATTCAGTCACTCATTCAACAAATACCAATATTTTCTTCTATCTTATCAGCTTGGATAAAAAGATGATTACAAGATTCATATATTCATCCACAAATCTTTATTGCATACGTCCTATGTGATGGGAATTAATCTTGGTGCTGAGGATGACTCAGCAAACAAGACAAAGTTTTTGTTCTCATGGGGTTTGTGGGAGATTGACATATAAATTAATGAGTACTTTCCAGAAAGAAATAAATGCTGTGAAGACAATGAAGCAGGCAACATGATGGAGTGTTGAGGAGTACTCCTTTCAATTTGGTGGTCCAGAAAGGCATCTCTGAAGAAGTGTTGCTGGACCTGAATGATGAGAAGGAGCCCAGTCTGAAAAGATGTGGGGGAGAGAATTTGAGGCAGAGATAGTTCACTCCTTTTTGAAGAAGGACTACAATACAAACTGAAAATTCCACTATAAGATAATGAATGCTTTGATGGAAGTATGTATAGTGAGTTTAGGCAAACAGAAACTAGTGCATTAGAAAGCCTGGGAGCAGGTCACAAATACTGGAGATTAGGGAAGGTGTCACAGAAGGGTAATATTTTAGAAGCCTTGATGATATTTCAGAGCTTCTTAAGCAGGTAAGAAGGAGAAAGACATGAAGTGCAAGCATCATGGGCAAAGGCTGAAAAGACACAGTAGGTTAGGCAATAGAAATAGGTAAGTGGATACACTTACTACTTACAATGAAAATCAGAGTGTGAATGGAGATGAGCACAGAAATGTAGGCACAGAGAGACTTGTAGTTTTTAAGTTCTGCATTGAGGACTTAATGCCCAAATGAGTTAGAATTTGATTACTGAGATTTTTTTTAAAATGGGTGAATGATCTTCACAAACCACCTAGATCCATGATATTCAGTGTTTCTCTCAGTGTGTTAAAATTCTTAAGAGGGTCCCAGAGGTTTATGCTAAGCAAAGAGGGAAGGGCTGAATGGGAAGACATTGAGTATGCCTTTCCCTGTTGAATTAGAGATTTTTTATTTTCAGTATTTGGGGATTCTATTTTATAATTTTTTTTCAATAATAAATTCACTCTTTCAAAAGCAAAAAACAAATAAAATTACACAAATCTAAGAGTTTTACCTCTGGCTACGACAGAATGGCTTCTGTCAGACCCATCTCCACTCCTGACCTCCCCAGCCCCATCATCCCACCCCCATCCAACTTCATCCCTGTAGATCACAACTGAAAAGCTAGAAAAAAATATCCTTTGAAAACACTGGAAAAGTGACCAAGATTGCTGGGACTTTATCATAGATAATTGATGATTGGTGCTACTAAATATTCAGTAGGAGAAGCATTTTTTCTCTCTTTCTATTTTGGCCCTAAGTAGGAACTTCTCCCCTTTTAGAAGTGGTGGGAATAGCACTGGTCTGGTTTCCAGTGCATCTGGAATCCAATTCCACACTCAGTGGATTGTTTTCTGGTCTGTTATCCAGTTCCACACTCATTGGATTGTTACTTGGTCTGTTATCTAGTTCCACACTCACTAGATTGTTACTTGGTCTGTTATCCAGTTCCACACTCACTGGATTGGTGCCATTTAGATCTCAGCATTTGTGGCTATTCAACTTCTTTCTTCCCTAGATGTGCTTGTGTGTTTGGTTGTGTTTCTGCCTCTGTATTGTAGGAACCCTTGGGTAAAGGATCAGGCCTGTGTGTGCCCACTATCAGCACCCAAAGGTGTAATGAAGTGATTCTGGATATGTGGATAAGAGTCCGCTCTGTTCTTGAGACCCAAGCTCTTCTTGGGATGGACCACAGACTGAACTCAGGAAATGCTGCAGAGCTTGACCTGGGCTGCAGATTGAAACCAAACCCTCCGACCTCGAAGCCCATTATTGTGAAAGCCTAATAGAAAGTCTGAAATTTTGATTTCCATGTCTGACTCTTTGTACTTTTCAGTTTATTCGGAACTCAGAGGGGAAGAGAAGTTTCATGATTCATTATCTTCCGGATTTCAATACACAATACAAATCAAGAAATAATTGGTACTGTAGCTCTAGGAGGAGAAAGCCCCAGCCTAAATGGTTCCTCATTCCCTGCCTTGCATTCCACACTTCTGCTACAACCCACTGAGAAAATAGTTTATCTCCCAGGCTTCATTTCAGCAAGTGTTACTGAGTCCCTTCTATTGGCCAAGTCTTCTGCTGGGCGCTATTGGACGCAAAGATCTACCGTTTGGTTGGGGAGGTCAAATCTGTGTGAGTAAACCATAATCTATTTTAGCTTCACAGGGAGGCCATTCTTAACTCCACTTTTATAAATTAGCCTCAACCCTGACCCCATCTCCACCCACTCATCTACTCGTTATCACATTATTCTATTTGTTTTGCTGCACTTGTCAGAATGAACTATCTGAATTACCTTGTTTATTTTATCATTAAATTATATATTGAAAAAGGTCTAAGATGTTAGCTCTATCAGGCCTACAACACTGCCTGTTTTGGTCATCACTGTATCCTTCCAAACTAGGATATGGTAGTTGCTCAATAAATGTGTTTACTGTTGAGAGAATTGATCAATTATAAATTAATGGTCAAATATCACTTTGTAAGAAAGTTAATGATAAGGTATGAAGATGTTATGCACTTCTTCCTTGGAAAATCAGGAAAGATAGAAAGAGGAGGTGGCATTGCAACCGGGCTTGAATGGATCCTTGATTTGGGATGGTAGAGAGGGGAGGCATCCTGGGTTATGAGAACAAACACGACATAGAAACTGCAAGGTGAATTGTGATTCAATGAGTACTAGGATAATGACTAACCTTCGTGTCTCACTGGCTTCCACATGTCTTCAGTGGTATGAATATTGCTAGTTCTTTCCAGCCATACAAAGAAATTTTAAAATACAGTCAAATTCTCTCCTTGGCTTCACATAGAGAAGACTCACTGTGCCAAAAGTTTATTTCTTTTCCTCTCTTTGTATCAGAAGCTCTCTGTCTGACACTGAACTGAGTCCATCCCAGCTGCAAGATTGTGGGTCATGTTTGAGCAACAGTTCACTGAACAATAATTTTCTTCAATTGAATCTTGTTCTTGCTGGGGAAATTCTCTCTGCACTGACAGTACTGAGAGCTCCAGAATAAGAGTTATCTATCTTGTGCTTTCCAAGTCAAGTCTATTGTCACCACTAAAAATCACTCATTAAGCACCTAATCATCTAGATTTTGCCCTAGCTTTATCACTGGACAAAAAATAAATGGACATCACTTCTTCTTTATATCACCTATGAACAAATTCTATCATAGTATCTTTAACACTTTATCATCTGTTATTTTTATGTTTGACTTCCCCATGGGATAATGTGCCTTTGGTGTGTGGGCTTGTCTTATTCTGCTTGATATCCCTGGTGCCTGGCACCCAGAAGGGCCTCAAATATTTGCTGAATGAATGGGTTTCGTAAATGATAACATGAATAAACATAAGGCTATGCAAATCACCATAAATATTGAATATATAAAGTATACTGTGTACATATTTGCATGGTTTCTCAAGACTAAATAAGAAATTCTTAATGTCCATAATAAAGACATCTATTAAAATTCTTGTTCAGGTTTACATTACTATAAACAATACTATATGTTAGAAGTATAGGCATATAGGATTAGAGCTGGGAAATTTACTGGCTGGGGAATAAGGAAGACCTATGACCACAAATTTCTTTATACAGACACTATGTTTTGGTCTCCATTGGATTTTCATTGCCTGGCATCAAATACAAATTCAGTATCTATAAAATTAATATTTTTAATTTACTCATATATTGGTTTAATTTCTTAGAATTCTTATACAATTGATATTTTCCCTTGATAATGTATACTACAGCAAGTGTCCTGATTCAATGATCACGTAATACCAAAAAAATGTTTAAACTATTAAGCACCTACTGAATGCCATACTATTCTGACAGCTGGTGACACCACAGGAGTAAGACAGATACATGCTTATCATTAAGTAGCCTAATTAAGTTAAGTCTAAAGACATTGAATAACTAATAATTAGTGTGATACTTGCACAAAGAAGTTTGCGATTAGCAGATGTTGGAAATAAGATATTAGACCTAAATTTCTCTTCTGTATAGAGTCATTGTAAACTTAAATTCTACTTGGGATTTGCAAAAAATATATGGAACTTGTATAATTGTCATTCTATTTATCCAGCCCAACCAGAAACTTGAGGAAATATCCTTGACAGGCCCTTCCTGATGGGATTCATCGAGGCAGACAGTGTCCACGATGACTGCCCGAGGGCACAGATATGTCTCCAGGAAAATAGACTAGAACTTTTCTGGCAGATGGTTCAAAGGGCTAGATGAGGATCCCCACAACTTCACCCATTCCTCTCCTCACATGAATAAGCCAAGCCATATTGTCCTCTCAGGTCAGAGCACAACCTTCGTTTCGTTAGCATTGGAAAAGAAATGATCAACATCTCTAAGACTGTATATGGAAGATTCCTGATTTCAAGCAACAAAAACCACTTGAGCTAGTTGAAGCTTCAAAGGAGTCCTTTCTATGGGCAACCAGCATATTTCAAGGAACCGAGGGCTGGAAGACAGTTGGGAATCAAGTAGATGACAGAATCAGAAGTAGCCCCCAAAATTACTTTTTCTTTTCTCATCCTGATCCTTTTTTCATGTTTACTTCATTCATTTTTGTTTCCCTTCCCCACGCCACAGGTTGAGTACAAGATTGACACCAAATATTTTCTCTGAGACAGTCTCTCTCTCTCTTGTGTGCTACTTGCTCCTAAATCTATTCTCTCCTTCTTCCCAGGACAGATCCCCAAAATATCATCAAAATACATGGCTGACTGAAGTGTCTACATGCCTCAACCTCTGTTGCGACTACCTATGGCATGTGACTAAGTTCTGCCAAATAGGATATAAGAAGAAGGGACAGTGCAATTTGCAAGAAGTCTTAAAGGGAGTCACATGGAATAGAGCCTTTATCCTTTTCACTCCATCTTGCTGCAGGCTTAATAACTGGAACTGAAGCAACCATGGGGTCAAAAGGACCATGGGGTAGGATAGTAAATGAACAACAAGAGAGTAGAAGCCTGGGACCCTGACACCATACAGCACTGTAACAACCCTGCAATGCCAGGTCCTGGAAATAGATGTGAGAGTTAAGTCTTATCTTTTATAAACTACTCTTAATTTGGTTTTTTTCTATATTAACTCCTTAACCTAATTCTGATAGATCTACTTTCTTTTCCCCATTCCCCTGCTATTCCTTCCCTCTTAATATTTTTCCTCCCCTCTCACTGTTTTCAAATCCTTTCGGAAAGAGCCTTGTCCCTGATCCTATTGACTGGTCACGAAGCTCCTTCATATTAAAATAAAATGGCTACCCCTCCAACTCCCACTTTGTGAGAGTACCAGTTAGGAGGTCTTTGTGAAACAGACAGGCTTTCCAAAGGTTCCATCAGGCGCAGATGAGGGAGGCTGAGCACTCACAGCGGACACTTGGAGTCGCTCACTGCATCTCAGAGTTATCTCTTGAAACCTGAAAATACACAAGGTTTCACTCTTAGAAAACTCACACCCCATGAAGTAAAATTACTTCCAAGGATCAACAGGTTCAGTAATAGTTTGGTGACTGCCTCAGTGCTTGATCAATAAGACGTTTTTAAGGGCTGTCTGGGAAGCAACACTGATCTTGAAGTTGAGGCCAAGAAATGACCACAGGTCTTCCCATGCTATATCCTTTAGTTACCACATAGGAAAGATCCCTGGCATCAAAGGGCCAAGGATTTTGCCAATAAAGATTCTTAAATTCTTACCACAACTTCTAGGGAGAAAGAAAGGGTAAAAGGGCTTGTTCCTCAGAAATTCAAAAGCATGACACTGTGAACTAAGTACATCTCAAAGGCAGGTCAGATTAGGCAGAAAGCCTAGGGGCTTGTGGATGCCATGGGAATCAGTGAAAGTCTTAGCCCTACTATATTGAATATGGCCAGAAGAGGACAAAACCACTAGGGTGTTTATCCCGTTATTCAACCACTGCCTCCACCCTTTCCCTTCATCAGCCACCTTTCACTGTATCTTTTTATTTGAGATGGTTTCTTTGGTTCACTGATAATTGGAATACTGGCCCTCTTTGCTGGTCTATAAATTTGGCAGTTACCGTGTTAACGGCTGTGTCAGTCTGACATAATATTTCAGCCATGAGAACTGCAGCATGAGCTGATTTGTCGAGGAAAGGCAAACATTTGGAATATCATGCATGATTTGGGATGGGGCAAATCTACATTTTAACACTGCCCATGTCTGCGTTATTGCTCCGATGTTTCAGTTAATGGGGGCAACCTGATATGCATGGGAGAAATGAGTATCTCAGGGCCATTCTTGTATGAAGCCTCTATTGGAGACAGAAGTACATGGACCTCAAAGAGTAGTGGACTTGGGTTTACTCCTGTCTCTCTTGCTCAAGATGCTATTTACTGGTTACTTACCAGGTTACTTAAATGTAAATAATCTTGTTTAATGTTTTCTATGAGTCTGATGTAATTTGGGGCTCTTTTAGTTTTTCTCATATTTTTAGTTGCTAATTCATTGGTAAATATTCAGAGAGGCAGTTAACGTAGTGGCTAACATCAATGGGCTTGAGAATCAGACTGGCTTCATTTTTATTTATATTTTTAAATACTCCTGGTAAGACTTTTACTTTTTATTTATTTTTATTGAGGTCAGAATAGTTTATAACATTGTAAAACTTCAGTTGGACATTATTATTTATCAGTCACCATATAAATGTGCCCATTAACCTCTTATGCCCATCCCCTCCCCCCAAACTCCCTTCCTGCTGGTAACCACTAAACTGTTCTCTTTGAGATGGGATTCATTTTAACCCAGCTCTACCTCTTTTTGCTGAGGACCATGGGCAATATCCTTAAATTCTCTGAGTCTCAATGTCTTCTCTACAACACAGTGATATTGACTATAGTACCCGCTTCACAGGTCTACTGGGAGGGTTAACTGAGATCATGTCAGTAAGTGCTCTTTGAATGAGAACAGGTCCAGCCATCCTGTCTTTGCTAAGGCATTGCAGACTCCTGATTGATCTGATGGAAGTTAAAGACTAACGGACCACCAGGCACCTAAATATGCTGTTGCCTACCGTTGGTGAATTTGTGCATTTTCTCCTAAGTTTTAAATTCCGTTGAGTTTCTATTCTCATAGGAAAAAAAGTGATCACTAAAGAAGACCAAAATACTCTCTTATAATACAGTGCTTATTTTTTATTTTTGCAACTTGCTATAATTATTCATCCATACATTCACTTGTCTATCCATCTACCCAGTAAACACTGCTTAAAGATTTACCTCATGATAAGCACTGTGGTGGGTGCTGGGGATACAGAAATGGGTATCTTCATTCTTGTGTAGTGCACTATTTAGTGCAAATGAGCTCATCAACCTAATGTAAGTGATAAGTATGTAACGGTGACAAGTAAAAGATTTTCCGAGAGCACAGAAGAAGGTCTCCTCACTCTGCCGGGGGGACCAGGAAGAAGTAGCAAACATGGGAAGATGAGTATTGCATTGCAAAGGATGGAATATACAGACAGAGGACAATCTAATGATGGGGCCTAGGAGCTGAGCTTCATCTCCTCCTCTGCCTCCCCCTAACTGTGTGACTTAAACCCAAGCTCTTCTCCCCTTAGCATCTTATTGTTTTCATCTCTACAATGAAGACATGCTAATGCAGAGAATCTCAACTCAGAATCACCTGTGTGGAGCTGTTTAAAAATTAGCTGCTCAAGCCCTGTCTCAGAAGTGTTGTTTATCCATTCATTAATTCAACATATTTTTATTTAGCATACATTAATTGAGCACCTAGTGTGTGCCAAATACTGTGCTAGGAACTAGGAGCAAAAATTAAATGTCCATGATAGGATATTAGGAGAGACAAACATAATAAATAATCACTATATGGAAAATAAAATAAATATTTCAAAGGAGCACTTACAATAGCAGCAACTAATTTATTAAAAGGGCAAGTTCCTGGAGGAAGTAAAAGGTGAACTGAGATGTCAAGGATA
The DNA here is from genome assembly GCF_041296235.1 of Equus asinus. NCBI lineage: Eukaryota > Metazoa > Chordata > Mammalia > Perissodactyla > Equidae > Equus > Equus asinus. The sequence continues at coordinate 43,571,421 of NC_091804.1, forward strand.
AGGCAAAAGAGGGGAAAACTAATTAGGTACAAGAGGAAGACCATGCCTGGAAAGACATAGCATGTGCAAATGTCCTGTGGAATCAGACTCAGCATGTGAGGCCAATAGAACAACAGTTTAAACTCTGCAGGTGATCTGGATGTTCATTCAGGGTTGAGAAGCTCTTGCTACTCTCCAGTTCTCATGTTTTCCAGGGTTATTTTGGTGAACAAATAAAAAGAGGCTTGTAAAAGTCCTTTGAAAAGTTTAAAATGCTTTACAAAAGCAGAATGTTGTATATAGTAGCCCTCAACGATCATCAAATAAGAATGGTACTCTATTATTAAATATTAAACGGATATTAAAATGGATGAGCCCTTGATACCATCATAAATTTAGGGGATTACTCATCTTTCACACCAAAATCGACATTTCATGTCATGTTAGCCAGAGTGATATGACTCTTCCACTATTTCTCTACAGCTCCTACATTTTCCATTGAAGAGGTTTTGTACCTCCATGAACACAAATGATGTGTAAGGATTGATGTTTATGAAAGTGAGGGAGAGCGCCAGGTAAGAAGAACGAGCCCCGGCATTAACGGTGAAGTTCGGGCTACTTGCCAAAAAAAATTGGAACTTGCAGTCATGGACTGGACATCTGGTGTAAAACAAATACATTATATCATCCTATATGCTCTGTCTCAGACCTGGGGGTCATACTAGTGTGTGAAATGAGTGAGCATTTCTTGTCAATTAAGACAAAGAAGTCTGCGAAAGTAATCATCCAGCAGCTTACTAGTGTTACGGTTTTCACTATTATATTTAGACCTCCAGCTTTAAATATGCAATAACCACACCAACCTGTCATTTAGGTAACTTGAAGCCTACCCTTCATTAATTATAACACTAACCTGTATAGCTAGATCTCTACAGGGCTGGGCTAATATCATAAAGGGATATGCAACGTCCTGAGGGGCGCAATTGAAAGACCACGATGGAAATGCCAACCTTAGGTTAAGAAGGAGATGCACAGAAACCAGTCCCTGCCATTTCCAGGCTTGGGAAGCATTCTTCATCTGACAGAAATCAAGAACTCAGACAAAAAATCAAACCAGATGCTCCATAGTATAATTTCCTTGGGCACAGAAATATAATATAATGGCAACTGGAATCCCAGATGACAGTGTGAATCCTACGTGATTTGTGACTGTCACTGAGTGACTTAACCCATCAGTGCCCACATTTTCTCATATGTTAAGGGGGGGATAGTAGTTATAATGAGGATTAAATGAGACACTGAAGTTAAAATGCTCAGCACATGCACAGAAGAATTTCAAATAATTTATGTAGACACTCTCTCCCTCTACCCTCCGCCAAGGAGGTGGAGCATAACTCCTTACCCCTTAACGTGAACTGTCTATAGTGACTTCTTTGCAAAGAATACAGTATAAAAATCATGAAAATAAAAATTAATTTTACAGCAGAGAACACCGACAAATACTACCCCAGCTGGACGATCAAGGTCAACATCAACAGTGATAGATCAGGAAGGTAGTATATACCCTTGATAGGATAAGATAGGAGAGACACTTTACCTTTTTAGTCTTCCTTCCCAAAAATCTATAACCCCAGTCTAATTATAAGAAGAACAGCAAACAAACCCAAATGGAGAGTATTCTATAAAATACCCGGTAAATATTCCTCAGAACTGTCAAGATTATCAAAATCAAGGATAGTCTGAGTAACTGTCACAGTGAAGAGAAGCCTAAGGAGACAGGACAACTAAATGTAATACGGTATCTGGATGGGATCCTGACACATTAAAAAAAAAAGAAGGGAAAAAGAAGGACCTAAGGAAAATACTAACGAAATCCAAATAAAGTATGGAATTTACTCAATAAGACTGTGACAATATTGGTTCATTAGTTGTGACAACTGTACCATAATAATGTAAGATGTTAACAAGAGAGGAAAATAGATGTGGGATGTATGGAACTCTTTGTATTATCTTTGCGGATTTTCTATAAATCTAAAACTATTCTAAAATTTTTAAAGTTTACTTTAAAAAATCTTAGCCAAATGCTTGCGACAAAGTAAGAACTCAATACACATTTTCTCCATTCTCTCACCTTCTTCTCCTCCCTTCTCTAGCTTATACAACTTGAAAACTTGACTTTAATTAGCTTTTAGAGGCCACACCACAGTGGTCTAATCCCACGTACAAACACATATATGTTTCTCAAACTTAATGCATATATAAATATATAAGGTAGGATGATTCTGCTTGCAGATAAAATGCCTTATAAAATAAAAACATTTTGTTATCTCACTTTACAAGAAGTCTAGAAAAAATAGATACAAGAACATTCTGGAAGTCAACATTGCCGTTAAATATCTAGGGTCTTTCCATCATTTGACTTTGACATCTTCAGAACACAGATGATGTCTTCTCTCTTATTCCCAGGGATGTCTGCTATAACCACACTGGAAGTTCTAGGTGGTCAAAAACACAAGAAAAGGAAATAAAAAAGCATACACATCAAAAAGAAAGAAATAATTAGCAGTCCATAATTTTAGATAACTTGATTGTCTATGTGGAAAATCACAAGGTACCTATAAAAGAAAAGAAAAGCCTTCTATAACATACAAGCAAGTGAGTTCATCAAGGTCATAGGATGCAAGATAAATATGCAAAAAAAAAATCAACTGTATTTCTTTATACCAGTAGTGATCATGTGTACACTGAAATTAAAAATACGCTACTATTATACTTGTTCAAAAAATAAAATAGGTATAAATCTAACAAAATATGCATAGGACTTGAACACTGAAAATACAATATGCTAGTGACACAAATCCAAGATCAAAGTGGGGAGTCATGTTGCATGCATGTTTTGAAAGATTCAACTTAGTAAAGATATTAGTGCTCTCCAGATTCATGTACAGATTTAATGAAATTCCTATGAAAAGCCCAGCAAGATTTTTTGTAGATATGGACAAAATTGTCTAAAATTTATATGGAAAGGCAAAGGAATTAGAATAGCTAAAAGAATCTTAAAGAAGCAAAGAAAGGTAAGATGAATCGGTCTACCTGATTTCAGGAGTTACTTTATAGCTACAGTAATCAAGACCGTATGCTATTGGCAAAAAGATAGACCCACAGATCAATGGAACAGAATAAAGTCCGGCAATTGACTCACATACGTATTCCCAAATGATTTTGAACAAAAGTACAAAACCAATGTCACGGAGGAAATACAGTCTTTTCAATAAATGGTGCTGGAGTAATTGAATATCCACAGGCAGAAAAACAGGAACCTCAACCTACGTTGTACACCTTACACAAAATTTAACTCAAAATAGGTCACAGTTGCAAATATGACCTTGAAATACAAAACTTGAAACTATAAAGCTTTTAGAAAATCTTCAGAGTCTAGAGGTAGGCAAATAGTTATTGGACTTCACACTGAAAACACAATCCATAAAAGGGAAAATTAATAAATTGGACCTCATCTAAATTAAAAATTTTTGTTCTTGAAAGGTCTCTGTTAAGAGGATGAAAAGCCAAGCGACAGACTGGAAGAAAATATTTGCAAGCTACATGTCTGGTGAAGGTTGAAGAACATATAATGAATGTTCAAAACTCAACATTTAAAAAAAAATCTATTTAGAAAATGAGCAAAAGACATGAAGACACATTTCATCAAAGAGGATTTACAAATAGCAAAGAAGCACATAAAAATATATTTGACAATATTAGCCATCAAGAAAATAAAAATTAAGACAAGGTGATATCACTACACACATATTACAATGGCTAAAATAAAAGATAATAACAAAACCAAATGCTGACAAGCATGCAGAGAAACCGGATCACTCAGGAATTTCTGGTGGGATGTTTCTTAAGTAACCAAACATGTGACTGCCATACAACCCAGCAATAGCACCTCTGAGTGTTTATCCCAGAAAAAAGAAAATCTATGTTCACATGAGAACCTGTACACAAATGTTTATGGAAGCTTTATTAACAGTAGCCCAAAATGGAAGACAATGCAGATGTCTCTTAATGTGTGAATGGTTAAACAAATTGTGTATGTCCAGGGAAAACTACTCCACAAGAAAAAGGTGGTACACACAATCACCTAGATGAATCTCCAGAGAAACATGTTGAGTGAAAAATGCCAATCCTGAAAGGGTTCATATTGTATGATTTCAATTATCTAACGTTCCTGAGAAGAATAAAAAAATCATAGAAATAGATATCAGATTAGTGGTTGCCAGGAGTTTCTGAGGGTTATGGTTATGGGAAGGAAGTGCGTGTGGCTACAAAAGGGCAACATGAGCTATCCCTGTTGTGATGGAACTGTTCCTTATCTTAACTGTATCAATGTCAATATCCCAGCTGTGATGGAATACTGTTGTTCGGCAAGACATTACCACAGGAGAAACTGGGTAAAGAGCACAAGAGATGTCTTTGTATTATTTCTTACAACTGTGTGCAAATCTACAAGGAATCTCAAACGAAAAGTTAAATTTAAAGCCAATTATACTAGCTCGGGTCTTAATACATCATTTGTGCAATTAAGTTAAATCCACTGGCATTTATTGACGCTATTTTTCAGGGATAGTTAGGTACTGCAGGGGGCCCAATGGTATGTGTGTGATTTGCCTGCTACAAAATTATAAGAGAGATGAGCATGGAAGACGTGTTACATTGACTCAGTGATGATGCTTGGGAGAACTCTCATCTTTTCCACAGCAGCAGCAGCATCATCAACCTCATTGGCAGAGGGACTTCCGTGGGTACGTACTTTGAAATGTATAGGTGCTTGCAGATTACTCTTGATCATATCCCTGAAGTAGGAATGACCTTTTCCAACTTTCCCCAAGATAGCTATAGCTATACCTATAGATAGATATAGATGATATAGATATAGAATTAGAATTTCCAGTTAACTTATTAAGGATATGTGAACTTTAGCTTCTTTTTGTTGACAAAATAGCCTGAAGTGATTAAGTGCTCAGTAGAGACCTGTCTGGGCCCAGAGTGACTGATTCAGATCCTGTCTGGGCTATTCACTAGCTGTGTGACATTGAGCAGGTTACTCACCTTCTCTGTTTCTTTCTTTCCTCATCTTTAACATAAGAATAAAAATAAATATTACCTCAGAGAGTTGATGTGAGAATTGAGTGAATTAATATTTGTAATGCACACAGAACAGTGTTCTCAACAGTGTTTCTAAAATAAATTCACTTTCTAAATTTCTGGGGTAGTTTCTCCTGACTCTAGTTTATGAAATTACAATAAATTCATTCTCATTTTTTGTAACTTCTAGTCTGACACACTTACAGATTTATAATCCCAGTTGCAAATGATCACAAAGAATTTGAGTACTTTTGTAAGAAAAAAAAGGAGTTAAAATAATACCTCCTTTAAAACACAGGATATGAATGCTCCAATTTGTCAAAATGTTGTTCTCCATTTAAACATTTAGTAATTTTCTTTTCTGATTTCAATGCATACGTTTCAGGATGAAAGCCTGCAGGCTAGATTTTATTATGGTTATTTTGTCTGTTAAGAATGCAGATGCTTGGACTTGATCCCTCCGCTGAGCATCATCCAACTACTTGCCAGGACCTCCACCCTGCACCACTTTGGGACCAATAAACCCCCTGGGGCACATCAATCAAAATATCAACCGTGTTGTATTTAACCAGGGAAATGGGATAAAGATATAAAAAAATAATAATACAATTACTCACGGCTCTAGATATGACATTAGACCTGGCGATCTGCTGAACAGCACAGTTGATAACCAGAAAATGTGGACCCCCTCGCTATCAACTTAGAGCAATGTCATTTCTCAGAGTGACAGCAGAATGAATGCTTAAAGATAATAAATTCATTCATCTTACCCTTATAACATTTCAAGGGAATAATGAGATATGAATAAATGACTCAAAAACATAAAAAGAACTCACCACCAGATGTCTCCACTTTGTAAGGCAATTAACAAAACAAAACCAAAAAACGGAGATTCAAAGGAGGGCTGATTTAGGGCAGTGGCTCTTGTCTGAGGGTGATTTTGCGTCTCCAGGGGACAGTTAGCAATGCTGGAGACACTTTTGATTGTCACAGCTAGGAGGAGGGGTGTTACTGGACTATAATGGTAGAAGCCAGGGGTGGTGCTAAATATCTTATAATGCACGGAACAGCCCTCCTTAACAAAGAATCATCTATCCCAAAATATCAGCAGTGCCAAGGAACCCTTTTAGGGACATTTGATGTGTTTGACTGGCTGATCCTACACCGGACTTTTTTCTCTTTCCCATGTGGGATAATAAAATGTAATAAGAAAAATGGATATGAAACAAAACACTGTTTTCTTCCAGCCTTCTGCAGATGTCTCTTTTGCAGGCCCTAAAATATAATTTTCTTTACAATATAATTTCCTTTTGACCTGACTGTCCTCCTCATGAGGTAATGACGTCTCCTTGAGGTCCTGGCCGAGATCCTTTCTTTGTGTGCCCAGCACTTAGATTGCGTGGCATGTAGTACACAGTCAATAAAAGTTTGTTGAATGATTTCATGAGTTCATCCTAATAGGATATCACCTCTAAAAGGAGCATGAGGAAACTCTAGATCTAAGAAGACTTGCTTCAGAATCAATCAGTCTTGGGTTTAATGGAAGATTCTGGCATTAACAAGGAGACAAGGTGTAGTGGTCACAGGTGATGTGGTTGTTAGGAAGAAAATTGAGATGTTAACAAAGTTTTGAAGGAAGACGTCAGGCAAGACATTGTATACAATGAAGACGTTATTCAAGTATAAAGGTAATGGACCAACTTTTTCAATCTGAAAGGCCCATGAATTCCTCCTTCAAAAAAAATGCTTGGCAATACCATCCATCCATTTAAGACTTTAACGTAATTTATCCCTTTGTAGTAACACCCTCCCCCAGTCCCTAAAGTGCTTCCAACTACTGATCTGTTCTTTATCACTATAGGTTTTTCTCTTGGCAAATGTCTTATAAATGAAATCACATACTCTTTAATCAGGGTTCTTCAGAGAACAGAACCAGTAGGAAATATATATAAGGAATTGGCTCACATGATTCTGGAGGCTGAGAGTCGGAGAAATCCCGAGAGCTGCAGTGGACAAGGTGGAGCTCAAGGAGAGTCAATGATGCGGTTCCAATGGGAAGGCAGGGAAAGACCAGAGTCCCAGCTCAAGGCAGTCGGGCGTGGGGAGTTCCCTCTCACCTGTGGAAGGGTCACCGTTTTTGTTCTCTTCTGGCCTTCAACTGATGGATGGGGGTCACAACGTTAGGGAGGACAATCTGCTTTCTGAGTGTTGAGACCCCATTCCCAACCTCAAGCCAGATCTTGGGGGTTTCACTGGAAGCCCTCTTTTGGAGACTGAGACTAACTTCCAGGCTTTGAGGTACAGTGTTTCACATCCTAGATATACCAGAAGAAAATATTTATATATCAGCTTCTCACCAGTACTTTAAATTCGTCAAGGTCCTTAAATAGCTATTCCATGCATTGTGTCCAGGTTTCATAGGCGCATCCAATGGGAGAGACACAGTGGAGAGTGCTTACACCATCTTACCCAGAACCAAAGAGCTGTCACTTAAAAAGATTTTGAGCACATACAGGACAAAATATTAATGGTGGTCTATTATCAGTAGTAGTGGTATGAATGATCTATTTCTTCCCTATACTCTTTTGCATATTTTATTTCAAAAAGTTAAATTTGCCAAGAAGGGAAAATTTTCAGTAGGTCATTCTACAGTCTGTATGTAGAAATATGGGGAGGGCCTCTGCGATTCATCCAAAAGACAAACTTCAGAGCAGAAAACGCTGAAGAAACACAGAACAAAGACCCTCTACGTTCCTACTTAACTCCTCTTTGTCTGAAACCAAAACATTAACTCTCGGTAATGCCAGCTTGGGCACCCGCGTGTTCTCTGTCACTGTGCTCCCTCTTCAACTCTTAAGCTAAGAGCTGGTTTCCTGGGGTCGGAGAGAAAATGCAGAGCTGGAGGAAAGTGACTTAAAACCAAAGTCAAAGGAAACCATAAAAGTAAACACACTTTATTCAACTTTGTTTGTCACAGAGGAGTAAAACAAAGCTTGCAAACTCCAAGTGATTGAGAGACACCAGACTCTATGCTGAGCTCGGTCATTTCTCTTCGCTATTAAATATTGTCATGTTTCGCTGTGCTCTTTTTCTTGCCTGTAAATGAACTTCCTTCACTCCCTTTAGATTCATTTATTATGCAGTAGGATGTAATTTTTTAAAAAAATCTTTGGAAGAAGTGACTAATATACTTGCAGAGACCAGCTTTTGTGCTAACTGGGTTTATTTGTCTGTGTCAACGCAAACTTACAAAGGCTTTCTCATGAAAAGGCAAAATCTATGGATAGGTGACAGGGGAGGACACTTATATGCAAGACTACTGCGTGTTACCAACTTGAACTCCATATGTCTAAGGCCAAGCTTTTAGCAACTAACTTTGGGGCAGAGCTACCGAAACCTTTCATTCTTAAGGACATCCATTTACAGAGAGTCTAGAATAACACTGAAGAAATTTGTCAATTTTAATTGGGAATTAAAAAAAGAATCAGGTCACCTGTTTCTGATTAATAACTCTGTAGTATCTGAGTTGACTGGATGCTTGTGGAATTCTCTTCTCTGAAAGACATATGCCCCTGTGACTCTCCAGCTTACAATCCTTTGCTGGATGCTGATGGTCCGTGGTCCTAAACACCCATCTATAGACCAGTGAGGGTTCCTTCATAATGGCGCCCTTGCTGGTCCAGGATGAGGTGAGGACACTGAGGACAATGGAAGGAGATTCTCACAAAGCTAGAGTTTTTTCAATTTTACAAATTTGTGGTCTGTAGAATTATGACCCCTCCTCCAAACTGTCCACTTCCTAATTCCCAGAACGTGTGATTATGTTACTTTACAAGGCGAGGAGGACTTTGCAGATTTGACTAAGCTAAAGACACCGAGACAGGGAATTTATCCTGGATTATCCAGGTGGGCCCAGAGTAATCACATGAACCCTTCAAAGTGAAGAACTTCCTTCAGTTTTGGTCAGAGAAAGGGATGTGATGACAAAAAGAGGGTCAGAGGGATGAGGTATGGAAGATTCAACCCGTAATTGCTGGCTGGGAGACTGAGAAAGGGACCATGAGCCAAGGAATGAGAGCAGCCTCTAGAAGCTGGAAAAGGCCAGGAAACAGAGTTTTCTCTAGAGCTTTCAGAGAAGTGCAGCTCTGCCAATACATCGACTTTAGCCCAGTGGGACGCACATCGGAACTCTGACCTGCAGAACTGTAAGATTATAACAGTGGCATGATGTTAAGCCACCAAGTTTGTGATAATTTGTTAGAGCTGCACAGAAAACTAATATAACATTTTTATTATCATTTGTGAGATCATGCCTTTTGATATTTGGGTATTTAAAATGTTTTCTTTTCTGCGACGTAATAGAAAGTGGTAGTGTGTGTGTGCGTGTTTGAGAGAGTTTATTTTCTTCTTTGCTAAAATAAAATATAGCCATGCTTTGTTAGTCTTCTGCTCTTCCTTTCTTTCCTTCCTTTTTAAACTGTGTCATGAAATTTGATTGCTGTCATACAAAGTCCATGTGTTTTGTTCCTACATACATTCCATGTATGGACTTTCTGATTCTGTCCATCCCTCCAGTTGCACATCCCCCTCGGCCCTGACTCTTTGCTTTATCCTCTAGGAGAGCGGATCCCAAACTTCCTAGTAATCACAGTTCCTTAGCATACTCATGAAGATGCTCACACGCACTTCCCACCATGTACCTACTGAATCGGCATCTCCCAGGGAGGGGTCTGAACATCTGCATATTTAGCAAGGAATACAGTCACTAGTGAAGTGTGAGAAACTTCATTCTAGCAGCACCCAACTATTGATATTCCTTGTACTTGCTATGTGCCCCCCACCTCCCCACCCCCTCAATGCTTCTCATCAGACATCCCTCTGCTTAGAATTTCCTCTCCTCACTCTGGTTTCCTCCCTGACTTTACCCGGCCAGCCCCTCCTCATGCTTCAGTTGACATCATTTGATTCTGATTGTCACTTCCTGTGGAAGAGCTCCCTAGCTGACCTTCACTCCTCAAATCATATGGAGCATTCGGCATAAACTATGATGACGGCACTTAGCATTATGCTTTGTAATCATCTGTTTGTCTTCATCAGCAAGATTCTATCCTTGAACATAGGGATTATGCTGTATTCATTTTTCTCCCCCAAGGCCCACACAGTGCTGGTGAGGGGTATTAGATGCTAAATAAATGCTTACAAAATGAATGAGTGGAATAAGGAATACATGAATGAATTAAATAGTGGAGGCATAACATCACGAGATAACTCTCTACTTTCTGCTTTAAGCATCAAGCTCATTTTCAGTTAATTGCCTAGGGAACCCAATTTAGAGAGCCTGTCACAAACGTCTGCATGAGAAGAGGAATCTGGTGTATGGGTTTTTTGTGTTAGAAAGAAAAAAGTCACTCCAAATCAACTTTACTTCAAAATACATTGTAGTTACCACTAATCACCTCTCATCATTTCCAGGAACAGCACTCTGGTCCAAACTTCTATCGTCGCTGGAGTAGTCCCTCCAATAGGATCAGCACCAGAGCTTTTGCACCCGCTATTCTCTGCCCAAGATAATCTTTATACATCATGGTATATGGATATTGGCTCAGTCTCTCCCAGAGAGGTTTTGCCTGATTGAACTACCTAAAATATTGCTCCTTTCATGGGCAATTAATTTACCCTGCTTTATTCTTTCTTTAATTTTTTTGCCTATTTATATTAAACGTCTATTACATATTTAGTTTTTTATTTTTAACCTGTCAGCAATTAGAATATAAGTTCCACTAAGGCAGAAATTTTGTCTGCTTTGTTCACTCTTCTATCCACAGTGCCTAGAATAGTTCAACAGACACAGTAGGTATGCAATACCTGTATGCTGAATGTTGCATATGGATGTGGCTGGCACGAGTCATCCAGAACATATCAGATATCTTAAAGCAACGTTATCAATGCCCCTCAATTTATGCCTGTGATTGCTAAGATACAAGAACTGGAGGTATATTTTGTTCCCAGTTGTACATTCCCTAGGACAGCGTGTGAGGGTTTTCCTGTGTTTTTTCCCTTGACTTACTGTCCACTGCAGCCTGGGGGAAGACAGCTGGGTTTGTTATAGGCAGTGGCGTTCCTGGATGGAGTTCCAGTTTAGCTTTTCCTGTCCCTCTGGTGATGCTGCTGAGATGCAATTAAAAATCAAATAAGCAAAGAGTTAGAGGTGTGCCTACAGACAGTGCCAGCCACGGAAACCTTGTTTACTTTTGCAAGAGAGCTGCACGCTCTTTTTCCAGCTTCCTCCACAACGCCCTCTTTGTTTTGAATTCCTGGAGTGGACTGAGCTGCTCATCTGCAGGATTTGATCCTGGGATTTTTTTTTAACTGCATAGTAACTCTGTGATATCAAGCCCAGACTTTTCTTTGTTAGCTTCGGGCCGTTACTGTCTGTATTATCTTTCTGTGTAGGAGTCTCTTGCCTCATTTTGCTGATGCCCTGGAGGGATTTCTAAACTCTGATCGGTTTCCTTTCCTCACCTTGAATCTTTTTCCCTTTTTTCTTTTTTCTTTTTTCCTTCTGGACTATAAATTTAGCAACTGTAGTCTTATTTCTTAGACACTGACTTCAATTCTTTGTTTTTCTCCATTTTCCTTTCTGTCTTTGATGGATTAAGTGTTTCCTAATTGCAAGAGTGAAAAATACACTCCAAGGACTGGTGTCCAACGTTGCATGTTTTTCTGTTTTGAGTTACATTTGTATCGCTTCCCTGACCAGCTCTACACCTCTATGCCCCGGCAAACATGGTTGTACCATGGTGCCAAGGGTATCTCGTTCATTTGCTGGGCATGAACAGCTCTCAGACAGTGCATCTGGTGGCTTTTCAGAGAATCAACCCTGCCTTTGAAATTATATTTTAAAAGCTCTTAGATGTCTGGGTCCACATTTCTTTGCCTGCAAGGGAATAAAAGGAGAGAAAGGATATGTTGGATATATCAAAGGGCAACACGTCTTTCTTCTCGCCCATCCTTCCCATCTCCAGGTGTGCTGTCCACAGGGACACAGTGTGGGCATGTGCTTTGAGCTTTACGGCTGGAAAGAGAGGAGGCGTGAAGGGAAAATGATCCTATATGAGAACTTGGTTATCATAGGGTGCCGGTTGGATGAGTCTGGGCTCTCGGAAAATTCCAAAGTCTATATTGATAATCTCAGGTGACCAACTTGTTCCAGTTTTCCTGGGACTTTCTTGATTTTAATGCTGAAAATCATACATCCTGGGAATACCAGCATGGTTGGTCAACCTACAAAATCATTCAAACATAATTTTGACTGCCTACTATGTGCTGGCATGTCCCTTAAGGAGACTCCTGATTTGGTCAGTCAGTCCTTTAGCCTGTCCTCATCTGCATTTTGCTTCCTTGTGTTTACATTAAACCTTTAAAGGTTGCCCTTTTGTTAACGATTTCACATTCATGCCTGGCCTTCGTTGTTTTGAACATTTGACCCTCCGTTAATTTGATTTTATTCTCTGACATGACCTTGGTCTTCCACAGATCCACAATGAAATGCTGTTTGGAGTGACAATGAAAATTGAATGTGGGTAAGTCCCAGGGAAGACAATAACTCACAGTGGAAAAGAAGTAGAGAATGTGGGGAGGCAAGGGAGTGCCGCGCCCTGCCACGGCACACAGAGTATGCCCATGGATTTGCACAAATGCTGCTAAAATGTCAAAAGCAGGTGTGTTCTTTTTCTTCAGTCTGCGCTTCAAGCTCACGTGGGCATTCAGCTAAATCCCCCCCAGGTGCTGAAACAGTATGCGGTTTCGGATTTTAGAGGTAATTATTGCTGAATGCGTTGTATGGCCAGTGCACCTGCCAGGAAGATGTTATGAAAGTGTGTGCGGGGGGAGGGGCACCAAAAGAATTTGAGGGACAATTTCTCCATCATAAGACCTCTTAGAAAGCCTGTTAAGGCTATCAAAAGCCAGTCACGGAGCTAAACATATTCACAATACTGTTAACACCACAAATGATGCAGGAGGCGCTAAGAATCCCAGCAAGATCAGGCAGTGGTTCTAGGGCAGAGAAAATGCCGGCACTATCCTGAGAAATTCAGGATCCACAGTGCCATTGCATTCCTGCAATGGACTCACAGTGAGTTATCCTGTAGGAAAGATGGATATTTAGATTTAGATACTTAGATCTTGGTTTAGGTACCCAAGGGAAATATTTGGTCTGCTTGTCTAAAATGAAAGAGAGTGAGAAAGAGCATTGTTCAATATGGTCATTTATTTATTAAAAATATGAGTGTTTCCCAGGCATTGGACAATGCCCTTGGAAGAGAATGGAGAAAAACAACCACCACAACAAGCCAGCATCCTGCCATGATGGAGCTGAAGATACAGTGGGAGAGTCAGAACTTAATCAAATATTTACCCACGTTAATATAAAAGCACCAGTGTGATAATGTCATGAAGGGAAGGTAGCAGGATTTCTGAAAGCATGTAGTACAAACGTTTGAACCAGCTGGGTGGCTTCCCTGAAAAACTGAAAATTGGGATGAGATGAATAATACCTGTGCTTGTTTAGTGCTTAATCTGTGCTGAGTACTGCCAACAGCTTTACCTGAATCTTCTCAATTAATTCTCACACGTCAAATTTTGGAGGTCAGCATTATCCTTTCAAACCCTTGTTAGTCTAGGAAGAGTACCCCATCATTGTCCATAACCTTAAGAGGACTGTTCCATCGTTATCAATAACCTAAGGAAGAATATTCCATTAAGATCCCCTAGAATGGAGGCTGCCTGGCTTCTCTTTTATACCTCTGTAACTAGTGCCTAGAGGTATTGCCAAAGTCCAATCCTGCAAAGACTAAAAACTCAGTCACTAGTTGAGTGAATTTATTATTTATTCCTAATGTGCAGATTAGAAAATTTGGCCTAGAGAGGTTAAGTAGTGTGCTTAGAGCCATACAGCCAGTTAGAGACAGAGCCACTGTTAGAAGCAAGCTGTCTGCCTCAATCCAAAGAGAAAGGGGGAATATATTCTGATTAGAGGGCACAGCAAGCGCAAACTGCACGTTCCTCCAGAGTTCAAAGGTTGGCTGCCTCTCCTGTATGTCTCGACGGAAAGGACCTATGGATCCTCCTCTGGATCGTGTGTGCTTCCCCTGAAAGTAGGATCTAGGAGTGTCTTACGCCTTCATGGTGGGGAGACCATGCACCACAAATGATGGAGAGAGGTGCAGTGCTTTGAGACATGGTGCCTCAAGATCACCATCCCGCTGATAGAATTCCTGTTTCAGGAGCTGAGAGGCAGCCTCCTGTCTCAGGGGCTGAGATTCCTGGCTCTGGATTGCTTGCATGCTGACAATTCTTCTCGGAAAATCTTGTAAGCAACTTTTGAAAGCCACACAGTGCTGAGAAGCTTCCACACAGCACAAGCACAAAAGCTTGAAACCTTGAGGCTTCGCCCACACGGATTAAATAAAATGCTTTAAGTGACTCTGAGGCTACTTATGAAAAACAATTTACATAAACTGATGTGCTGTTTGAGGAGGGGAGAAAGGGTTGTTTTAATGTTTTTAAAACTTTCTTTTCCCCTTAGTTTACAGAGCCCTCAAAGAAGAAACTCCTTTTAATAAAACTCACTTGTAAATTTATTGAGACTGACTCGAACTGACCCTATTTCCGGTGACTCTCTGGGGCCTCCCACATCCAGCCACCTGAGCACTGAAGGGCCTTCCATCTGGCGCTGCCGGAGGAGTCCATTTTCCATGACTCATGCTTTCGGGGCCCTGAGATGCTTCCATTCATTCCAGGACATTTAATTGCTAAAAGCATTCAAGGTTTTGATGAAGATCAAGGCAGCGCTTAGAGGTTTTACCCTGTTTGACCTTGATGAAAATGGACCCTGGAGGACTGAGATGCCGACATACAATGATGACACACATGCACTCACAAAGACAAATGCCAGGTTCATCAATGTGGCATATGTGGGAGAGATACCGGAAATACAAAATTGTTGCTTAAATAATGATTGTATATACTCATTTATCTCATCTAGCTTGGTTTTACGGTTATTTTTTGAAAAGGTGATCTGCATATATGGTAAATGTTCTAAACAGATTAAATTATTTGTCAAATTAGGAATAATTCTCCCTCCTTTTCTCCCATGTAACCTAGTTTTCCATTTACCCTCCAAAGAGATAACAACATGGCAAGTTTCTTCTAAATTCTTCCAGAAATATGTGTTGTGTGTACAAACATATTTTTCCCATCTTCTAACATATACTTTTTTTATATGTAAATAGTAGCATGTGGACATAATTATGCATCTTGATTTTTTATTTAATGATACACATTTGAGCTAGCCTACTTCAGTAATAATAATGATGATAGCAATAATAATAGTAGTAATGGCAGCAAACACAGGCACATACAGTACATGTTCTAAACCTGACCTTGTTCTAAGCTCTTTTCAGGTAATCCTTACAACGTCCAATGGGAGAGGTTCTAGGCTCACCGAGTTTGAGAGACAGGGAAACTGAGGCACAGAGCAGTTAAGTGACTTGCTCAAAGTTATGCAGTAGAAAGTGGAATGCGATTTAAACCGAGGCAATCTAGCTCTAGACTCCATGCCTCAAACCACTCTGTAGGGTTACCTCTCAGTACGAAATCACTGCCTCTCATTTAGGTATGCCTTTTGTTTTTTGCTGAGGAACAATCACCCTGAGCTAACATCTGCTGCCAATCTTCTTCTTTTTGCTTGAGGAAGATTCACCCTAAGCTTACATCTCTGCCAATCTTCCCCTATTTTGCAGGTGGGTTTCCACCTCAGCATGGCTGCCAATGAATGGTGTAGGTCTGCTCCCAGGAACCAAACCGAACTGCCAAAGCAGAGTGCACCGAACTTAACCACTAGGTCATGGGGCCAGCCCCAAGATACGCCTTATTCTTTTTTACAAGCTGCATAATATTCCCTTGAACGGATGTATCATATTAATATATCCTGTTCGCTTTTAATGATGTCTTAGGTTTTCTCTCTATTTTTTGCTGTTGCAAGCAGTGTTTCAATCTTGGAATATTTCACTACGTATCTTTGTAATTGTGCTTTATGCAGTTATTTGTAATATCAGTTAATCAAGTTACAATAGGAGATGTGCTGTTTTTTTAAGCACCAAAAGTTGATTTTCTTCTTAGTGAGGGGTGAAATGGAGAGCTCTTACTGAAGCAAGTTATGTGACATGTCTCTACTCTTGCAGCCAACTCAAAATGGTCCCGTCAAAGTGCAAGGGCTCACTAACTATTTGTTAGATGAAAAAATTAAACAGACAAAAGCTGCCATGTTTTGAATAATTGCACACAATGTATAAAATATTTTTATTTATCAGATCTCATTAATTTCTAGAAACCAATCAACATTATCCCCATTTTACAGATCAGGAAGTGAGACTTATAGTCTCAAAGATGAGAAGTAGCAGAGTCATCTCTGAACTTCAGCTCTTCAGAATCCAAATCCAGATACTGTTTCCTCCAGGTCTGACCTCAGCAAGTTTTGACCCAGGGATCGCCCCACTTTCTATCGGAGCCACTCATATAGGATTAATGCCAATGTGAGGGCAAAAGTATTAGATAAAATAATCAATACAAGCAAGACAATACCTAACACGCCTTAAATGCTAATTATGTGGGACACATGGAGATGGATGCTTGGCATTGCGTTACCTCACACACTGGTGACCATTACCCTAGGAGGCTCGTTCTATTGCTGATGCCATTTTGCAGATTAGAAAAGGAAAACCGAAGCTATACCGAGTTTAATGACTTGCCTAATGTCACAGGAACTAATAAGTGACAAAGGAAGACACAACTCTGCATGTGACTATCTCCAAAGCCCAAAGCCTTAAGGCTCCTTCTCTACTGTAAGTTAGAAGACAGGTGATGTGGGACCTTTTAGGACCTTGAAGATGATATGCATTGGTTGTGCTGAATCTCAAATGCATCTATATTTCCTAGGGTTTCTTGTCCTTTATTTTCAAGAGTCTTCACTATACTTCTTGAGGAATCTGTCTCAGCTTCTATCATAATGAGATCTATCATATAGTAAATATTCAGTTGTTTAATAAATAACTACATATTTTTTTAAATGACAAACTCAACAGAATTGGCCTTTACTTAATAATCACAAACACCAACCTTATGAATATTTCATGCTCACTCATTTCTGCTGAGAGTGTAAGCATCCTGCATTTCTATAGCTCCGGATTATGCAGGGAACAATGGAAAACATATGTTTTGTGTGTTTTCTTTAACAATTTGATGATGCAAGAACACCTGGCAGTGTTGGAGATAATGTAAGAAACGGTCGCCTTTTGTTATTTGAGTGCTTGAAATAAAAATCTCAAATGGCAAGTTGTAATCCAAACCACAGTAATTATAGAAGACTAACAAAAGGTAGGTATACATTTTAAATTCATAAATCTAAATGAGTCTATCTGCAAGTAAGTAAACTGTATTCAATTTTCCACAGCAACTACCTCATCAACACCATCACCCAACATACTGCAGACACTGTGCTGCTCAGATGTTGGAAACTTTCAGTTTTGGGTTCAATTGTTCCTTTCCTTCTTTTTTTCTGTCTTCTTTCAATCGATAAATGTTAGAGTTGTTTGTTATAAGTGATCTGAAGGAGCACACGGTTCAGTGACAGTGCAGAATAGGGAATCCAGATGAAGGATGGGAAGGATCATTTTGGATCCTCCAAAAAGGAATGTTTAAACCTGGAGGAGGGGACCAGTAGTTTATCTGGCAGTAGGGTGGGTGGAGGAGGTTACAGGCATTGGAAGAGCCCATGGAAGAAGCAGGCACTTTCTAGAAGCTGGAGAGAGCCAGTGTGGTGACAGCGTAGTGACTGAGGGCAGTAGCACATGAGATGGGCAGAGGCCAGATCTTGCAGGGTCTAGTGAACCATGATACCAAAGAGTTTGGACATTTGCCCAAGAATTGTCACAAGCCATCGAAGGGTGTGAAGCTGGGGAGACATGGGATCTGAGTCATATTTATAAAGATCATGATCATTCTGGCTGCTGAATGCTGAGTGAGAAATGGAGAGAGAATTTAGGACATACATGCAGTAGTCCAGATGAAGGTTATGTTGGCCTGGAGGCCTGGATCAGGAGAGTGAAAGGGAGCTGGAGAGAAGTGGATAGGCTTGAGTGGCATTAGGGAAGTGAAATATACAGACAAGAGTGATTGATTAGACGTTGGTGGTAAAATGAGGCGTGTGTCAAGAGGAAGCTAGAGATAACTTGGCAAACTTGGGAGATGGTGAGTTCCATTTTGGACTTTACAATATTATTTCAAAATGCTCTATTTTATTTCCTGGGAAATTGTAGCAAGAAGACAAAAGCATGTATACACAAGGACAACTTCCAAACTGTGCTTCACAATGCCAAGACTTGAATCCATGTCTTCACAGCAAAGGCCGCTCTATCTGTTAGGCTCTCCGCTGTATTCTCAGAGCCTGCTGTAACGCCTCGGCATAGACTCAGTGCCCGGTAATGAGTCTATTACTGGAGATGAGCACTGTTCCTGTCTGGGATATGAAAGGCTTGCAGAAGCAGGCTGTCATTTCCTTGTCCTTGCTTTTCCCTGTCTTTCTTATTTCCTTCTAAACTTTTACCTAAGTTTCTCATTTATGAGCTATTTTTGGAATTAGACAAATTGACACTAAAGTTCATATGGAAAAACAAATATATAAGAATAGCCAGGAAAAAAACAAACTTTGAAAAGAAAAACTCTGAGAGTGTCTAGCCCTAGAAAACATTAAAACATACTATAAAGCCTCTATAATTAACCCAATGTGCAGTAGATGAACGTATAGACCAAGAGGCCAGGGGAATAGAAGGAAAGCCTAGAAATAGCCCCAAATACTTATAGGAATTTAGTATGTAATAAAGGTGGCATCTCAAAGCATGGGGGTAAAGAAGGGCTTTTTAATAAATGGTGTTGGGACAACTGTGTAGCCATTTGGAAAAAGACAAAATTGGATCCATATTTCACACCCTGTATAAGAATAAATTCCAAATAAATTAGGGATCTAAATGTAAAAATATGAAACTATACAAGTACTAGAAGAAAACCTGGGTAAACTCCACTTTAAACAGTGTAGAGAAAGCCTTCTAACTATGACTCCAAATGCAAAAGCAGCACAAAAAAAGGTTGATACATTTTACTACAATAAAAGAAGATACACAGCCAAACAAAAACAATATAAATAAAGTCAAAAGACAACTGAAAACTTGGATAAAATATGCATAAAATATGCCACAAAGACCTCATGTCTCCAGTGGATAAAGAACTCTTAAAAACTGAGGCACAAAAGGCCAAAAAGCTGATTTTAAAAAATGGGGAAAGACAAGGACAATTCACAAAAGAAGATATAAAAACGGTCCTTAGACATATGAAGAACCAATCATTCATAATTGGAGAAATGAAAGTTAAAATACTGACCCAGAATTCACCCCGTATCGGACTGGCACAAATTAACAGTGTGACAATGCATTTTGTTGGCAAGGCTGTGGCAGTCAGGAGCTGTCACACATTGCTAGTGGGAATGCCGATGGGTAGAAGCCCTCACGAGGGGAATTTGGCAAAATCTAACAAAACTACACACACGTGCATTTTTCCTGAAGTCCCGCTTGGAAGAATCTACCCTGAATGCATACTCTTGACAATCTGAAAACACATATGCGCGAGGTTACCCGTTGCAGCCTTATTTGTAATTGTAAAATTTTGCAGAAAATCTAAATGCTTGTCTGTAGGAGAGTGGTTGAATAAATAATGGTGCAGCCATAAAATGGAGTATTGTGCGGCTTTAAGAAGAATGAGGATGACTTCTGCATACTGATCTGGAGTGATTTCCAGAATGTTCTGTTAAGTGAAAATACCAAAGTACAGAAAAACATCTATAGTATATTCTCCTTCATGAAAGAAAAACAGGTTATAAAAAATATACATATATCTACTCATTTGTGCAAAACAATGCAGATGGATAAAAAAGCAACTAAATCGATTTGTAATCTCTGTGGGGTGGTTGGGAGGAGTGGGAAGAAGTGGAGAATGGGAGCAGAGGAGCAGGAAAGGGAGGAATACACCTTATTGCAGCACTTTGACTCTTAGAAACAAAGTAACAAAAAATATATAAAAGTAAACATATAAGCAAAATCAACCAGGCTGTGAGGGGAACCCAGTGTGGAATATAAACAGTAATAAATGAACCTACTTGTAACACAGATGAATAGCAGAACCTCACTGAGGGGGAGAGGAAAAGAGAGTTAGCTAAATAACTTGGGACTACAGAATTTTGACTGGGTACTCTAAGGTTAAAGGCAAATACTGTTTAAAAATGCTGGGCTTTAGTTTTTAAATGTATTTCTCATAGAAGAACGGGTACGCAATTCTGAAATGATTTTATGTGTATATAAGGATTAAATAAATAAGTATATTCTAGGTATTGTAGTCAGGTTTCTCACTGCCAAAGTAAAAATTTACAAATTAATAAAGCCTGCAAATATAAATGTCCACTATGGTGATTATAGTTAATAATACTGTACTGTATATTTGAAAGTTGCTAAGAGAGCAGATCTTAAAAGTTGTCATCATAAGAAAAAAGAATGTAACTATGTGTGGTGATGGATGTTAACTAAACTTACTGTGGTGATCATGTCACAGGACATGCATATATCAAATCATTATGTTGTTCACCTTAAACTAATACAATGTTATATGTCAATTATACCTAAAGGGAAGTTTCTATATGTGGATTTGGAAACTGGATTGACAGGACTGAGAGAAAACAGAGACAGAAGTAGAAATATCATCTTCAGGATTTCAGCAGCATCAATAAACTGAGGTACTATTTTTTTCACTATGTATTATTTCCTACTAATATCACATTAGGCATTCATTGAGCATATTTGTTATAAGAAAAAATGGAACCAGATGTCATTAAGAAAAGAAAAAAAAACCTTAGGATGATTAAAAAAGAAAAGTGTGTTCCCACAGTAGTTGGCATAATATAACCCAGAGGTTAAGAAACTTTATCTGTAAAGACAGATGGTAGGTAAATATTTTAGGCTTTGTGGGCCAAGAGGCAAAATCAAGGATATTATTAGGTACTTTTATCAAAAGAGAGAAAACAGATTTTGACAAAAGTTTTTGGTAAATTTCAAAATATAAAAATAATAATTTTATTATTATTGAATAACAAAATGTTATTACTAAAATATAAAAGTATAATTTTTCTAATACTCTAATAATTATAAGAATGAAATTCTTGTTTATAGGGGATAACATTTTGCTTAATTGGAATTCAAAGTCAGTGTTCCCTATTATCATATTGATTGCAAGTGTTCATCTGTAAGAAACATTCTTAGTTCACCAAAAACAGCTGGCTAGTGGGATTTTGCCCCTGGGCCACAGTTTGTCAATCCCTGACCTGGCTCTTGCCTACCCCTCCAACTTCCTCTCTGCCATCCACTCCCTGGTTCACTCCGTTCAAGCCACAGTGGCTTCCTTTGCATTGCTCAGGCACCTCAAGTTTCTCCCTGCTGATGAGGCTTACCACTTGCTGTTGCTTCTACCAGGTACACAGTCCCCAGCTCTTCACCTGGCTGGTGACATATTTAGATTTCAATTCAAATATCAATTTCTTCAGGAGACCAGCTCTGACCACCCTATCTAAGTGGGCAGGCTCCAACTCAGCCACTTTCTGTCCTATTACCCAGTGTAATGTCCTCTCTAGTTCTTACCACTCTCTACAATATCATTCTTAGGTTTTTATTTAAATGGTTTCTTGTGTGTGCCTCTAGTCAAAGTTCCATGATACAGAGAGTTAATGTTTGGTTTAATCCAATGAATTAACCATCGCTTAGCACATAGTGGCTTCTTAATAAACACTTGAATCAATAATGATTGATGAGAGAATAAAAGGGTTACCATAATCCACATATTGCATATGCAATATAGCGAAAGCTGGGCAGAAAAGACACAGCAGTCACAACGGGTGTTTCAGACCCTGAAAGATTCCAGCTGTTCTGCTGGGATCCTGAGTGAGAGTGGCCAGTGGTAACTTTACAATTGCCTGTTAAGAACCTCCATTTCAGGCCTGTCATTAACTTGTCCTGGGTCTGGAATCACTGCCAATGGTTCGTCTAGCTTCTACGTTGACCATCGGAAGCAAATGAACATCAGGTGAGATACAAACGCTCACACAACTCATCTGCATTCCATGCAAACTACAAAAATAGTACAATAGCACATTCACGTTTAAAATGGCATGACCCGAAGACTCCCCAAATAATGGTGGTGTCCAGAGTCATCTGTGAGTCACTAGATAGCAAGATTTAAAAGATCACATGTTGGTGACCAGTTGCCTCTGAGAATAAAATCTTTCCTGTTCTAAATGGAAATCCCATTGGATTCTGCATGGTAAGTAGTGAGGGTAAAATGCAAATTACTTAGTATCAAAACTTAGTATAAAAGCTGCTAGGTGTACAGAGAAATGAAATGAGAAAGGGAAGCTACAATTAGAAAAGATTCTAAAATTATCATTGTCACAAGCTTAGGGGAGAAAATTAGCCATCTTCCAGACACTGCCGTGAGGAGAAAACTTGTAAATTAGATTTATAGGGGAGTAACCTCAACACAGATAAAAAATAAACAGAAAGGAACAAAGTCAAGCGCCACTTGTAACTAACCTTGAAGAGATCAACTCTTTGATGGATTAAGCAGCCTACCTAGAGTATGTGTCTGTCTAGCGATGATTAACTGCTGAATTGAAAATGAATTTATGTGAAGTTTAGGACACCCATTTGCAAGAGCAACATATATTAAAACTTTTATAGAATAACACTTTATATGAAAGTCAAATAAGGAAAACTTTTGCTTCCCCTCAATGAAGTCAGTGAGGATCATGCAAAATCGTTAGAGGGCTTGCTTTGTTTCAAAATCATTTGAACAGTTTAAAATTATTTCATAAATACCAAAAGTAAGAAAATGTCATCTACAATCCAATTTCCCTACTATTCAACTGACTTCATTGTCTGGGCAATGTTCATCTCTTTGTTTTATGCATGTAAAATATTATACAGTTATGATAATAGCCATCATAAATAATTTTGCATTCCCTGTTTTCTTACTGTATCACAAACATTCTTAAGTTGCTATATTGTCTTTATTGTTTTCATTTTTTATGACAACTGAGTAGTCCATATCGACATTGCTTGATGATTTTTGTATTTTCCCTAATTTTTCTTTATTAAAATATTATTGAAGCTTTTACACTGTTTTTGAAGTTAAATTTATTGTGTTATCACAGAAACTAGTTTGAAAATAATATCAATACAAGAAGAGAATTACCTAAAAATGTCATTCTGAAAACAATGTCTTATTTATGTGCATCTTCAATTTCATGTCATAAAAAAGCAGTATAGATAGAATGTTGTATTCTATACTTTCCCTTAACGTTATGCCCAAAATAGTCTTCTGTTTTTCTTCAGTGATTTTTTTCACCCTATCCACAGTTACGGTTGCTCACATTACTCAGTATTATTGTCTTTAAGTAATTTATCATTCTCTGAAATCAGTGCTCTAATGAACTTGTGTCCTGGTGCATTCTCTGTCTCCTCCCATTAGAATGCAAGCATCATGAGGGCAAGGGTCTGGCTTGTCTTGTCCAGTACTGTGTGCTCAGACCCTGGAATGGTGCTAGACACAGGGTGCATACTCAATCAATAATAGTGGACAAGTAGATAAATGAAAATTAGAATAATTTCAGGGCAATTGGTAGAGCCACATTTTGAATCCCAGAGCTCTGAATCTGCAGAGGTGTTCTCTAGTATAAAATGGAAGAGTAACCCATGCGCCATTTTTCTTTCTGCCAGTTCCCCAATGTGGTGGCAATAGTCAGTCTTTGTCTCTTAAAAGAACTCTAACTTCTTAAGGTTGCAAAAGACTTTATGGTAAATCTCCCAGCTCCTCCAGAGACAGGGAAGTGTGATTCCCAGATATAACAGTGAACTAAGAGCAGTCTATGGATGCTTAGTTGTTCCAAACCGTAAATGTTATGACATACTATTTTATGATATTTAGTAGTATGTTATAATACTATTTTACAATATTGTAGTGTTGTAAAAAGGACATGAGCTTTGAAGTCATCTTGGCAGATTACTTAATCTTAATCCTGCTAATTACCAGCTGCAGAACTTTGGCAAGTTACTTGCTCCACTCAGCCTCAGTTTCCTTTTCTGCAAATTAGGAGAAAGTAATAATACCCTTTCAGATGGTTGTGGTGAGGACTAAGGATTAAGTAAATTGACATAAAAAACAGCTATGCATCTATATTTATATGTAATATTTGGAGC
This sequence comes from Equus asinus, assembly GCF_041296235.1. Taxonomy (NCBI): domain Eukaryota; kingdom Metazoa; phylum Chordata; class Mammalia; order Perissodactyla; family Equidae; genus Equus; species Equus asinus. The sequence continues at coordinate 43,595,957 of NC_091804.1, forward strand.
AGTGCTTTGTGTATAGAAAACATTCCATAAATATTAACCATCAACTTCATCATCATCATCATTATCATTATGCAATGGTCAACTATTGTGCAAGTCTCAAGTAACTTTTCACTTGTAATATCCAAATACCAAAGTTTACAAAGTGTTCCTTTAAACAAATAGGGCACATTCAAGGCTATAACTTGAATATTCCTCTCACTATTTAAATGGCAATATGCTTTCTTGAGTAGGAGAGGAAAGGAGGAATGATCAACTTTTCACTGGAAATGGTGCTTAATCGTGGGTTTGAACATGCAAATGCATCATTCGTGTGAATGCCGCTCCTCATGTGTGCTGAGGGGACGGGAATGTTAACTGCCACTGCTTTTGACTATAAAAATCCCAGGAGCCAAATTATGTAAATTCTCATGGAGCTCAGGAGAGTGTTCTGCCAACCAGTGGACATATAAATGTTGTTTATGTTATAATGAAGATACTTAAGTTTCTGATAAAACGACTTCTTTCTTCAGGCGATCGCTTTAGGACCGAAGGCTTTCCTTGAAGGTGAAGGGGACTTATGTTTTTACCCAGACTCATAAATTAAGTGAAAAGAATCCTGTCCGAGTCAAAGAAAGAATCTTCCCTCAGACATAGGCGCGCCCATAGGCTTCAGCAAATTCTCTCTCATAGGCAGCGCCTGCCGGAAATCTTTTAGTAAGAAACATAACTTATTGTACTGATTCTCCTCCACTCTTTTCAAAAAGATTTTTTTCTTCCAAATACTTATTAGATAATGATGAATTAGTAAAATCTGAACACAAATTAAGAACATGTAATCATGATCAGGAAGACAATCCTTTTTGTAAGGATATGATCCCAGGCCATGGATAGGAAAAGTCAGCCACAGTAGCTTCGTTATGGATAGAGTAGTCAAGACCAGCTACGCTACGGTGCAGTAACATATTCCAAAATCTCTGGGGCTCAACCTTAAGAGCTTATTTCCTACTCAGGCAAATTTCACTCTAGACTTGTAGCTCTTCAAAACCACTCTCTTCAAATGCTGACTCAGAGATCCAGAATCTTCCCATCTCTTGACCCCAAGGTGTCATTATGCCCGCTCTGTGACTACCACTAGAAGGACGGACAGAGCCTGTAGAACTCACACCCATTCTGTTATTCTTCAATTTGCTTAAGACCGTAGGCCAAAACTAGACAGAATGTCCCTTGAGGGGGTGGGGAGGTGGTGGTCATATAGATATTCAATGAGCAGTGGAGTGTAAACATACAATTCCAAAATATATTCTGAGAAATACTAGGGCTATAAGATATTCTATAGGAAAATGCAAAAGGGCAGGGACATCCAGTTAACCAAAACACTATCGATAATATGACCTCTTAAATTTCCCACTTGGAAATTCTCAATGCGCATTAGCCATTTTCAGCTCTCAAAAACCATACTATAAATAATCATGATTACTGTTGTTTAATTGAATTTTTTTCAAACTTATATTGACCATAGAATAATTCCTTTTCATAACACCCGTGAACCTAATGTGCCACTTAACCCACATTAGAAAAATATCCCATTAGGCATCTTGAAATACTAAAAAGAAAAGTATAGTGGGCACTTAATAAATATTTATTGGCAGACCATTAAATGAATGAATGAGGAGTCACTTTTCAGACTCCGGGACACATGTTAAATCAAATTTTCAAGGACCAAAATTCTATACAACATCTGCATTAAAACTGAAAAGTAGAAATCCTGGGTCAAAGAACTAGTTTTTGCTTGAAGATGCTACATATCAATTTTGTGTGTGTGTGGGGGGGGGGGCGGGGGGTTGTTGTTGTTATTTTCCCCTATGCTGACTTGAGGGGTGTTTTGATGTCATCAGCCCAATATTATCTGCCCAAGATTTCACAGTGGAATCATCAGGGTGTTATGCTCAGCATGTATAATTCATCTCACACTTCCTTCCACACAGAAATTTAGGAATGGAAAACAAATACACCATTGTGATGAAGAGAATACAAATTATATGTCGTATACGCCATGCTTTAGATGGTATTCCATGCTAAAACCCTCAGAAACTCATTGTAGGGAGACTGAGCAACAGACACAGTGCTGCTGGTACATTCCACATCATCCAGTTCAGTGAGGCCTTGAGCAATGATCAGGCATTGTAACAGTAGCTAATGGTTTGCACTGGGCCCAGAGAGTGGCTGGTTGTTGGCAGCCAACCACAGAAACTGGGAGGAGAAAACAATATGGAAGCAATATTATTTGCCATCTAATTCTGTATAATCCAGAAAGGTGGTTATGCTGAATGATAACACACAGAGGAAAGATTAAATATAATAACATAATGTTCAAGCTCTGCACCAGAAGTTATTACTTTTGGCACCATAGAGGCAGATGGCTGGCGCTGGCCATTGCCAGGAGGTGTTAAGTGGGTAAGTGGTACTGAGGAATAGAGTCATCTGTGGGGAAAATGACAGTAATGAACTGCTTGTAATGCTGTGAAAACCCAATGAATTTGATTAAACACAGATTGCAAAACTGTTTCCCAGACAACCATTGGACACAATCATTTATGCTGAAATGTGCTCTCTCCCTGTGACAAGTCTGACAGGAAAACCGCTGCTTCTACTGCCAATTCGTTGAGCACCTTGACCAAAGCAGTGACCGAGCAGATGAAGAGAGCCCTGCCCTCCTAGCCTCCTTCAGTCAGCAGGTTCATATGCCCAGACTTGTCTAATTCTGTTGGCAGATTTTCTAGAAGAGACAAGGTCAGCATAATAACAAGTCATCTGGTTGGAGAACAAATTCGTGTAAAGTTTTTATTAGATCTTTGTCCTATATTCTCAATGACCACACTACCGGTATTTGATTAAGGTGCATATGGTACAGTTTATTTAGTGTGGATATGACAGATGAGCATACAGCAGTAACAGGGTAAGAGTAGTTAATTACATGTATGATGTTTGCAGATTCAGATGAAGAGCACAGAAAGAAATGGGCCTGGAGAAGCATTATAGATTAGGGTGGAACTACACCAAGTTTGGTTCTGGAACCCCTGCTGGTACACCACCCCTTCATTACTGTTCAGGATAAGATAAATGCAGAAATTGAGAGTAAGCATTTAGAAATGTTTAACAACTTGACAACGCTATTGAATCTAAGACTAAAAAAATGGATTTGTATTATTTGTGCCTTTTTTAATTTTTATTTTTCTGGTTATTCACTTTTATTATACTTTACAGAGGTTCTCTTGATTCTCTTGAAGAATCAATGAGTTGGATTGCAGACACAGATTTAGTCTGAATTTCTTACAAGATTTAGGGCATTAAGCAAATTACTACCAAAGGAGAGAGTATAGCTAGAGAGAAGGACTGTAGACAGAGATCTGAGACATCTGTGCCTGATCACGTTAGGGAGAAGAGGAGGAATTGGCAAAGGAGACTGAGAGGGAGCAACCCAATGGGACAGGAGGACAATCAATACCATCAATCAACAGAGTGTGGGGTTTGGCAAGCCAAGTGAGGAAAGTGTATCAGGGAGAAAGAACTCATCGACTGTGTCAAATGCTGTTGATGGTCATGTAAGATGAGGACTGAGACCTTTGGGTTAAGAAATGTGGAGCTCATTGATGACCACGTAAAGGCGTTATGGCTTGTGGATGGTAAAGACAAACGTCACATGGAAGTAAGTTTAAAAGAGATTGGCCAGAGATGAACGGGAGACAAGGAATAAAACAAGCCTCTTAAGCAGTTTATAGCAAAAGGGAGCAAATATATGGGGCAATCACTGGCAGCAGAAGTGGAGTCAAGAGAGATATTTTACGTAAATTTTTAAGAGAGCTTCGTCTGGGTAAAACATCAAGTAAGTAATAGTACAGGTCATAAAGAGGGAAGACAAACCCCGAGGTGGTACTCAAATGAGCAAATTTGGGAGACTGAGTAACGGAGCTGTTACAAGTGAACAGAGTCAGAACAGAGAACACCGCTAAAGCAAGCACAGGAACCACTGTAGGAATCGCTTGTCTGACTTCAAGGGCTACACTTCTTTAATTCCGTAAGTGGTGCTTACCAGGAAAATTGCACAGGCATTTGTTTGCAAATGCAAACTCCTTTGTAATCATCATTGAGCAATTTGTACAATCACACATCTCTTCAAACAAGTAATTAATACTGATACTTAAATACTAAACTGATAGGCTTTTCTTGCTCTCTTGCTTATAAGCTATTCACATTCTAGCCGTGATTAAGAATCAGCAGAGACAGTTCTGTAAGGTAATGGGTGCAAGACAATTTTCTGTAGTCTCTTCTGTCTCCAGTTTTACACGGATGTGTATTAACTAAGGGTAGAAGTGAAAGCAACAATGCTCTTTTTCTTTTCATTTTTTGTCTTCAGAACTCTTTTCTTTAACGAATGGAAATAAAACTATATCATGTATATGTGTGCATGTATATATATTTATATACATTTTTATATATTTACATATATACACAAATATATAAACATACATATAAATTATATATATAAAACTATATAAAATACACACATGGCTTTGGCACATATATATATAAAAATATATGATATTTTGTATTTTATAATTTTTTTGCATTTGTATTTTATAAATTTATATTTTGTTATAAGTTGTCTATAATATATAGTATATTTCAATATCATGGCACTCACATATATTGAATATTATCATCTCAGATGCATAATACAAAAGGAAAATTTTGGTCACTCATGTCACAGTTCATTGCAGATACACCTGGTCAATGGGTGGTTTCCCTTGGTCATTGAGGACCCCAGACTTCTTTCCTCTTGTAACTTTGCCTCCCTTTAGGGTCTTAGAAAAAGCATATCTTCTTCTTAACTACTTTGGCCTGGAACTGACATATCGCTTTTACTCACATTCCATTGGTGAGAACTAGGCACATGACACCTCTTAGATGCATGGAGGCCTGGGGAATGCAGCTCATGTTTACTCAAGTCAGTCCCTTCCAACATAACTCTATACTATGTAAGGAAACTATGCCACTTTGGTGGCCAGTCAGCTATCTGCTGCAGAGAATGAACATTTCAAGGTCAAAGGCAATCATATCAGTATCTGATGCTCTTTGCCCAGGTGATATTCGAAAGAATTCAGAGTTCTTCTAAATAGAGAAAAGCAAAGAGAAGACATATACAAATGTTCAAACATGACTTAATCTTTGATAAATTAGACTCCTCTAAATATCATTTAAGGTGAGAAAGTTTTGGTGGTTTTTTTGTTTGTTTTATAGAATTTATTAGCCCAGAAATCTGCAAATGAATCATGAATCTTGTCATAACCTATACCTTACAACTAGCATCAATTATCTATTTAGAACACATGGCATTTATTGCTTTCTTATTTATAAGATCGCATTAGTAACTAGTGGCAATAACAAAGAACAGTCGGCATCAACGCCATTCAAAAGAATAATAACAGGAAAAAGAATGTCCTGGGACAGCAACTAAAATCAAACTTGGATGGAAGACAAGGAAAATGATCGTTCTTCATCATAATTGTCATCATATAAAATATTAAATGTCTTCTTCATGTTGACATTTTCATCACATCACATATTCTTCATATAGAGGTATTTCTCTGAATTAATTTTTGACCTCTTTAGTTTCTATAAATACATATATATAGTATCTAATATATATATTTAATGCAACATTAGGTTGTGTTTTTCCTTCTTTGGTTGTTGGTGTATTTTTTTCTTTATTTAAAAGCATAACATCTGAACAGAAAGAAATGCATACAAGTGATAGTTTTAGAAGCTTAATAAATCTACTCAGCATAAAGAATTGATTACCTCCTATTTCAGGCATCACATTGCTCTTTCTTTGACTTAGCGCATGTTGGGGGGTCCACAAAAACAGACAGCCTCAGTGAAAGTTTAAGGTAAATAGCAAGTTAAAAAAGAAAAGAAATCTTGATTTTTTAATAACTTTCGGCAAGAGATGTGTGAAATTTAGGAATCAGGTAGGTCATTTTTCACTGGCTTTTTTTTATCCAAGAAAATTGTCTTTTTTAAATCTACATTTAAAAGAGAATCCCTATGTCAGCATCAGTTCAACATTGAAAAGTCATCTCATTCTCAAGACAGATCATAAGAGTACACATTTGGGGGAAGAAAGAAAAAAGTTTTTCCTTTATTGCTGAGTTGAGCAGAGTGCAAAAATTATGCTTAGAGAGAAATAATAAAAGAGATCAGTTAGATCTTACGACCTTTAAAATATCCCGACATCAAAGTGTCATGAAGTTGCATTTGCAACTTGAAAGAGTATTCCTTAAATATTTATTAAATGTTTAATTAAATTAAATTTATTAAATGTAACATCTTAGGGATTGTGTCAAATCTCTTTGGTTTGGCCGCCCAGATCCCCTCTCACTTTTCTCCACCCAATTTGCTGCCACAGGAAATGGTCTATACGCAGTCAACAGGCTCCTTTGTCCTTTGGCTTTGGATTGCATTTGGCCAATTGGAGCACCGGCAGGAGATTGTAGACGAGGAAGAGAGCGAAGGGGTGGCATTACCGCATCTGGACCCTTCCTACAGGATTGTCTCAGGCTAGGTGGACTCTCCATCAAATGTCACAGCACCTCTCAATGTGGCCGTCACTTCACAGATCAATCCTTCCAAGAATCACTCTCTTCCCTTGCCTTCTAAAGTGTGGAGGTGGTAACAGCTCTGCTGTTATAATGATGGATATGCCATCATCCCTGTAGTTTCTCTGTACCTTGCCCACACCTTTCCACGATCTCTTAATTAGAGAGTGCCTTCTGTGTCCCCAACCAAAGATCCTGACTGACTCCATGATAATGATTTACAAGACACAATGCCTATTGCTATAGAGTTCTATGCAGTCATGTATAAATATAAGACACGTACACAAATAAATATAATACATATTAAAAGTAGTAAGGGCCATATAAAAACAACTAACATGCTATAATTACTTCTTCGTTGGCCCCCAGGGAAGGTTTCACGGAAGACATTTAAATGGGACCTTGAAAGATTATCATTATTTCAGTAATGAAAGATGCATTTTGTTCAGTCATAAAAAGAAGGAAATCCTGCCATTTGTGACCTTAAGGGTGTTATGCTAAGTGAAATAAGTCAGGCAGAGAAAGATAAACACTGTATGATCTCACTTATATGTGGAATCTAAAAAAACAACAAGAACAAAGTGTAGGAACAGAGATCACATTTGTGGTTGCCAGAGATGGGAGGTGGAGGTGGGAGAATTGGGTAAAGGTGGTCAAAAGGTACAAATTTCTAGTTATAAGATAAATGAGTTCTGGGGATGTAATGTACAACATGATGACTATAGTTAACAATACTGGTTGTGTATTTGAAATTTGCTAAGAGAGTGGATCTTAAAGGCTCTCATAACAAGGAAAAAAAAGTCTTTGTAACTGTGAGGTGATGGATTTTAACCAAACCTGTGATAAGCATTTTTGCGATATATACATATATCAAATCATTATGTTGCACACCTTAAACTTAGAGAGTGTTATAGGTAAATTATATATTAATAAAAATGGAAAAAAAGAAATACACATATATCAGAAAAATAAGTAAAAGTAAAAATCAATGATGAGTTCATAACTGTATCTTATTGCGTATAGAACTGTCATAAATATATAAAAATTTGAGGAAAAAAGCTGAATTTCAGGAAAATTAATTTGGCAATAAGACTAAAAGGTTAAAAAGGAGACCTTTTTGGTGGACTTGTTAGAGTCTGAGGGAGGGTGTAACAAGTGGAATGAAGGGGAAGAGTAGATAGAGAAAGGGATTGAAAGAGTTCTGACTGTGGGGCTGAGAGCCGGTCGTATGGAGGCGTGGCTTAGAGGAAGGTGTAAACGGTTCCAGATGGCAGACTCAGGGGATGGAGGCTGCATTGATGGTCATTTGGAATTCATTAGAAAAAACAATTTGTAAGGAGAAGACAACTTCAATTTTGATAAAAACAAGTGTGGTATCTGCCAGCCTGACATTAAGATGAACTTGGGGAGCAGATGGTCACAAATGTGGAGTTGGAGCCCAGCAAAGAGGGTAGAGCCAGAACATAGATTTGGGAAAGGTCTAAAAGAGAGGACCATTGAATCACATGCAGGGAATGAAACTTGGATAGAAGCTCCCACATAGGAAGAGAAAGGAAGAGGAAGATTAAGAGGCATGAAAATAGAGCTAAATATGTTCATGTGTAGAAAGGGGTTAGTGCAGCACCCGGTTCAGAGTAAATGTGTTTAATAAAAAATTGGCTATTATTGAAGTCACTATTATTATTGACTGAAGGGGAAGGTCAGGACCTTGAAGTATTTTGGGAGTCGAGCCTTTAAATAAGGATTGATTTTGCTACAGTTTCAAATACTCTAATGTTGGAATATATTGAGAACATATATTTGGATATATCTATAAAAATAAAGAGAAATGGAGGAAAAAATAGATAGAGATAGTCTGCTCTCTGGTTGTCCTTGAATATTCTAACTTTCTGGGGTCAATATTTATCTTTTGTATCACTTCCAATGAATCGTAGAAAGCTTAGTGATTTCTCTTCGGTATCGTCAAAATTTGTACTGTTTGTATTGACTAGGAGCATAGATCAAGTCAGACTGCCTGAGTTGAATCCTGGCTTCATTTCTTACTATGTCTGTGATTTTGGGCAAACTGCTTAACCTTTCTGTTCCTCAACTTTTTCATTGATAAAATAGGGTCACGATATAACCTACGTCACTCTGTTATATAAATGAGTTAAGTACTTTAAAAGCAATTTTCCCAGGGTAACTAATAAAGCTTAGCTAATGTTGCATTTGCTGTTTTCTGCTCCCGCTTAATTATATATTCCTGTTTTCATACCACTTTCTACATCTGTTATTCTCTTCATACCCTTGTGGCCCAACACCAGATATTGTTGTAATTGTTGTAGCCGATGCATTGGAATAAACTGAGGAAGACAGACCAGTGCAAAGCAGAATGAGCATGAGCTTACCTTTGAATGAGGTATCCTTGAGCTGAGGTTTCCTGTGAGGAATTTGTAAGAGTTATATCCATCTCACTCTGCACCTGTTCCCCTCCTGAAATAATCTTCTCAAATCTATATTATTCTTTATGTTCTGGGCTATGAGACATAAGAGGCATGACGTATAGAGAGGTGAAATAAGCTGACCAAGTTTAAAAAATAAATCAGTGAAATGGAAATGGGCAATTAGCATCAGAACCAAAATCAGTTCTGGAATATAAAAACAGAATCCTCCAGGCATACAAAAGTATGCTGTAATGACAATGGTTGTATCCACCAATCCTGAAAATAGTTTGTCACAATTTGAAAGATCTATAAACAACTTAAAAGCCCCTCTCCCATTTCTCCAACAAAGTGAAACTAAAATTGCTCTCTTAAAGTGAGCTTTGAGAATAATATAAAACAGGTAGCAAATGATTGCCCTGATCTTCTGTCTACAACTGTTTTGTATGTATGTGTGATTTTGTACAAATAAGGAATTCTAATGCTTTTAAGAGGTAAATATTAGCCAGTTAGCCACAAACCCCTCCATCCCCTCTTGCTTAAACCCAATCTGATTCACATTGAGTTTTTTAACACCTGCCAGGATCTGTGGTCATTGGAGTTTGTAACTTAGCAGACACCAAAGGTAAGACACAGTTCGATCGTCTTAATTGGATTTCATATATCCACCTTATTCAGGGGAACTGACTGCCCTAAATTCAAGTTTACATAATTAATTTATTCAAAAATTATTAAACATTTATATTGAGATTTTTTAATTAACGACATGAAGTCAATGATGGTTTATTTCCCTATATCTCCCGTGTCAGAAATATTGCATTTTCTATTATTTACAACTGTAGAACCCCCTGACATGCCCCAGGGAGAGGAATACAAAAGCCTTTTGTTTTGTGGCCCACAACCTAGATATATACAATTTTTATTTATCAATCAGACCTCAGCAAAGCTGGGGGGAAAAAGAATCTGGGCTTTCAGCAAACCCAATTGCTCATTTCCCGCTATTCTTTTCAAAGGCATATTTTCATAAACATTCACACACTCTAAATCTTGGAGGAACAGAATATTAACTAGTCTTATTTTTTTCTAATCACTGGCTCATTTAACATGAAAAAGTAAATGACATCCTAGCTTATTTCATTTATTTTTTTATATTGCTTTTTTACTAATCCTGTAAAAGAAAAAGGCCTTAGGTATCATAATGTGTAAGATGAATGATGAGCTGGATGCAAACGCCCAGTTAATCGCCAAGGAACATCGTTCTGGGTTCTACACGGCCTTCTTTATAGCGGCAATAAAGGCTAGGGGGTATTTTGGCGTTAATTTTTCACATAAAATGTTAATGAGATGCACAATTGACGACTATTCTTTCATTTCTGGATTTTAAAAGATAGTCTGTGCTGTGGTTCTCTTTACCCTAAGAAGAATTTCATTTCTGGATTTTAAAAGATAGTCTGTGCTGTGGTTCTCTTTACCCTAAGAAGAATTTCATTTCTGGATTTTAAAAGATAGTCTGTGCTGTGGTTCTCTTTACCCTAAGAAGAATTTCTTAAGAAGTAGAATCCTAAAGACTTCCTAACAGCTGTTTTCATGCTTCTGATAGATTTTTGTTTAATAGGTGGCTAAGAAAACAACATAAAACAATTCAATAGCTGAAATATAATAATTTATAAGTGCCTGGTGCTCTGCAGTTTACGAAGCACTTGTGAGTTTATCGTCTCAGGTTGGGCTCGCAGGCAGATTCTGAGATGGAGATGAGCATGTGGGAAACTTAGCACAGTGTATTCTTGGAAAGGAAGAGGAAGAACATTGAACAGGGAAGAGGGGAGATGGGTTGTGATAGTCATGAAGAAGGTCTATGCCAGCCTCGTGGGGACCTCTGAAGCTGAGCTGGCCCTTCTGCGGTGTTCTGAGTTGGGGTGAGGTAGCTTGGCTTTCATATTTCCCTGTTGACAAGTCCTTGCATAGGGCTGCCTCAGGAAGCGGACATGACCTTGGAAGAGGTAAATCATTTCAGTTGAGGCATTGCCAATAGCCCTTAAATATTTGGGTATTCCCCTCTCCCCTCCCCAGTATCCTTTTACCCAAGCAATTGGCCATAGATCTCTTGGGAGGATGATGGGAGGAATCAGTACCATGTGGTGGTGTGGGGTCCTTCTTCCCAGGCACCTGACTTCTCCCTCAGTCAAAGGATTCCTGATCTGAACGCTAGCTTTGTTGCAGAAAATGGGAAAAGTATTGTAACGGTTTATTGAAGCAACTTCCGTCAGCTTCCTGATCCTCCATGCCAGATTTCTTTTGATTGCACACATGTAGAAGTCCACGTATTGACTATCCACTAATATGGCCCTAAGCACAAGTTCTATTAATCGTCTCTATAATTCTCTTGGTCTGGCCCTCTGGCTAGGACTCTGAACTTGCCACTCATTGCAATGTTTCTGCTCACCTGGCTTCTGATGGTTAAGTTCTGCCACCTGGCTTCTATAGTTTTGGAGTTTGATTACCCCTATTGTTATTAACCCAGCTGAGTAACGGTCACTCCTACAATTAGCCTTGTTCTACTGGATAGCCACCACTGAACTTTTTCATGATCCGTGCTTCTCTCAGAAGAAAATTCCCGGTAGCTTTGGTAAAGGGCTTATCTTTGGGGGCCTCCTATGGAACATGGTTATCAGGTAGGTTTTCCAGATGAACAGAATGTACCCATCGTAGCTGCTGCCTTCACTGAACCCTCTACTTCTATTCCTCTCTTTCACTATCTGCCCTGGCATGTGGTATTTCCACTTCACTTGCTGCAATCCGCTTTCCCACTTCTAGGAGCCACCCTAGCAGTGTATGCTAAGTGTGTTAGTACCATCTCTAATAGTTTTCTATTATGATCAGTTCTGTACATCAGAAGTCCTGGTGGCCTCCTCTGGGCTCTCTAGTACAGGGTCTTGCCAGGCTGGAGTCAAGGTGTTGACAGGGCTGCACTCTCATCTGGAGGCCCTGGGGAGAATCCTCTTACAAACTCATTCAAGTTGTTGGCAGAACTCAATTTCTTGAGGTTGTAGATCTGAGGTCCCCCCTTTTTTGGTTGAAAACTGAAAATTTTAGAAAATATGTTGGAACAATTCTGGATTCAAATGTTTTTGCCCCTGAAGATTGTGGTTGTGGTCCTCCCTTTCTTCTTTCCTTTCTTCTTTCTTTCTTTCTTTTCTTTCTACCATGACTTTCCTAGGTGTATCTGTTGTGTCTAACTCTCTATGATGTGTGGCTGCTGCTATCTTTGCTCATTTTTTTAAACTCTTATTTTGTTTGTAGTCCTGACTTCCTAAGGGTCACCCCTGTGTCTGCACAGATTTGTGTCAACCAATGATTGCACAGAGGTTATGCTCACACCTGCTTGAGTCAGTAAGGCTCCCATCTCTAGCAATGCATCTGTTTGTAGGAGGATGCCCTTTCAAGGTTCAGAAAGTTTTCAGTTCTGCCCTAGATTTCACCTTCTGCTGGGCCCTTTCACATCTCCTACGCAAAAGTGTGCAGCCTCAGGGCTAACCAGGAGCATGTGGCTGACTTGGGCCCTCTCTAGACCCCACTGTCTATGTGTGCAACCTCAGTCTGGGATATGCTGCCCTGACCGGGCAGCCTCAGGCTAGTCTATCTGTTGGCCTGCCCCACTTGACCAACTCTTTGATAGTCACTTTTAACAGCGAGGCTGCTGGGTGAGGCCATCACCCACTGCTCCACATAGTGTGAACTCCTTCAACCAGGCAGAGAAGCTGCCAATCCCATGGCTTGTGCCATCTGGCAAAACCTACATGCCTACCAAGCTGGAATAAGCTAGGAGAAGGCCCGTCCAGAATGCTACCGATTCCCACTCTTCTTATCCAGAGTTGAGCAGATTTGTAAGAGTAAACACTTCTCAGATTGTTGTATGGTGTTGGTTGATTTCCAGAGCACTTACATGGTTGTGTTTAATTGTCCATCTATATAGCTGCCCTTTGGGGGAGGATTTGCCCATCTCCTTGCTTGGCAATGATTCAGCTTTTGGAGACCTCTTTTAGAATCTGTGAGTTACCTCATATTCTTCTAAAAACTAAGTTAGAGGCAGTTTTGGTTCCTTGAAAGCAGAGGACACTAATGAATACAACTAGATTTGGGGGGCTTATTTTATGAGTGAGCATGTCAGAAACACCCTTTGCTTTCCTCATTTCATAGCGCTGTAAAGCACATTATATGAAGGAGTTTTGCTTTTCTTAAAAAAAAAATACATTTTCTTTTTCCTGTGAAGGTAAGTTCTTGACTAAGGAAATCAGAAGAATCCTAAAAGAAACTCCACGGTGAGATTAGGCACCTGCCTCCGCTAGTTCACATGCATTGTTGACTTGGAGCTCTATTTCTGTCTGAGAGCTCTTGCAGTGTGACTAAGTTGAACTCTCTTAAAGACTCCAAGTGTGAGAATGCAGACCAGACACTAATTCCAGGCCAAATGTAATATTTGCAGACCTATTTGAAAGGCTAATTTATGAGAATGCTTAACGCTGGAAGCAAGAAAATAGTTGGAAACTTCTGCATAACTATTTTACTTTTAATGAGAAGGAAGAAGAAGTCATTCTGAAAAGCAATCCAGAAAGATGACATGTCAATTTCCCCGCACCATCAGAAGCAGAGTTTTGAGGTTGATTTGAGACTTTACAAAGGCTCACGCTGTGATGCAGGCAGCTGCCTGATAGCAGGAGAATGCAGGCCACCTGCACATCACGTCCGCGCTCCACGGAGCTATCAGTTGTGTTGTTAACAGCTGGGAGGCAGAGTGGACTTGGAGTGGATGGAAACAGCAACGACCTTTCAGCAGAACTACATCTCTATTTACTAGGGCATTCAAAACGCTAACGGGAAGGATCTAAAATAATTTCACTTGAGTCTCTTCTTTTCTTTTAGCAGATTAAGCACAATTATGTGTATAGACATGATGAAAACATTCTTTCTTTCTTGGATTGTACCTGAGCTCTGATGTCCTTGAAAGTCAACCAGAAGTTCCTTTTCATTGCTAGGAAGGTCAACATGTGTACAAGAATCATTTTTTTAATGGTTATGATGAAAAAACTGAGTGGTTCTGCTCCGAAACTAAACAAGATTCTTCCTCTGAATAATAATCACCAAGGGGTCAGAGCATTTCCTGTCTGACCTTTCATGATCCATATGAGAGGACTCTTCAAAGAAGCCTCTCTTGGCAACTGGGGGTTCAATTGGCTTCCTAGTCTTTAGCAAAGTGAATAGAAGTGGTCCTCATGCCCCAACATGCTTCTAGTTTTGGAAGGAAAACTAGCTTTTTTTTGGCACATTCGTATTCTAGAATTTAATAAATGCTTGGGCTTAAGGATGGGGCAAGTTGTAACCGTAATAAACAAACACCTTCCTTTTATTCTTATCTTTCTTATCTTTTCTACCAGATCTTAGCTCCTTCGTATATATTCATAATGTCTACAGAGTAAAGTTTAGGCCCCAGACTTCCCAGCTGTGCTTACAAATGACCGATATTTCCTGTGAGTATTGTTGGAAAGAGTCAAAATAGCTTCATCTCGAAAACTGGTGCAGAGAGGCACAGTTTATTGTGATTCTTACACGTGTGTGTGTGTGTGTGTATGTGTAAAGAGATGGTTAAATTCTAGTCAGTAGATAAAGCAAATATCTTATAAAATTACCCTTGAGAGCTTACCTCAGACTGTGTAGCACAGCCCGTTTTGCCTCTAGTGTTGGAACGGTTGCTATTTCTTTGGTTGACCACCAGATGAAGTAAGTGACATGTTTAGGGACCAAAACAAACCACTTATCTTCAAACGTTAGACTCATATGCACACAATGAGAGGGATATCAGATTGAGACCAGATTAGGGACACAAGATTCATGTCTCCCATTTCCTGTTCACTTCAAGGTTGCAAGGAGCAAAAGAGCCAGCACTATTTAAACTAGCCCTTTATCACATTTTAATTATGATTTTTAAATAAGCTGCTAAGCACATATAGAAGAATTCTATTGATTTAAATATGTGTGTTGTACCTGTGTGATATATTTATGTTAAGCACACATACACACTTCGG
This sequence comes from Equus asinus, assembly GCF_041296235.1. Taxonomy (NCBI): domain Eukaryota; kingdom Metazoa; phylum Chordata; class Mammalia; order Perissodactyla; family Equidae; genus Equus; species Equus asinus. The sequence continues at coordinate 43,611,092 of NC_091804.1, forward strand.
AACGCTGGTGATACATATTATTTTCCGCATCCTCCTAAAGTTATTTTTTCCCCATGCACTATGGGAAAACCTAGCTGACATCTCCAAAATCGTCCCCTATTAACCATGCAACTCTACGCTTCTCTATTAAACCAAGTTCAGTAAGGGGATGTTGTCAAGAGTCCTCTGATGAGTTAGGCACACCTACCCTGTCCCTTGAATTATCCTGATTATTTGAATGGTTTGATTTGCACAAGATTTATAATTGCATAAGGAAACCCTGGGAGAAAGTCAGGAATGCCTTCAGACGCCAAATGAAAAGCTGTGATAGATTCTCTCAAGTAATCAGCCGCTCAGCTTTGTTTGGAACACAATCGATCTTGCCAGGGCTGAAGAGCCATCTGCTGTTGATATCCTCAACAAGTAACAATAATTAGAAAATTCCTTAATTAGCGTACCATTTAAACTTCCATTGTCCAGGTAGACACTTTGATCAAAGCAAGTAGGACTGAGGAATAACGACAAACCTATTTGAATTTCCGTAAACTTTGAATTTTCCTACCTTTTCACCGTATCAACCAACATTGCCCTTCCTGACACTTGAATAACAGGGAGGGATTTTAAGCAAAGCAAACAAAGGGTTGGTTTTCGCCAAGATCCGAACCCCGAGGAGCAGATTGTCAATGTTCCTTTACTGCTGAAGATACAGGGGGGTTCATACACCGTTTTCAAGCTGTTCGTTTCCCAGGTCAGCCTGCACTGACTGTGTCGCCTTCTCTAGTGGTTCACACAACATAGTCTACTCAAGGGTCCCTGGGGAGTGTCATGAAATGCACGTTCCTTGGCCCCACTCTCAGCTTTTAACTCTGTAATTGGTTGGTGGTAGGATTCAGGTATATGAATTTTTATCAGTCTCCCCAGGGATTCTAAAGCAGAAATACTGCTTTTTGCACTCCACCTATGACCTCCCATTACCTTATTACCACTAATAATGGTTGTTGGTAGAGTGAGCAAGCCACTCTTGGGACTCAGCTGTTTCTGTTAGGAAGCTCTCTAACTGAGGAAAGTCCTTCTAACTTTACCTTTACCTGCTTTCCTGCTCAGTTTTAGCCTCTTATTCATTCATTTGTTAAACAAGTATTTCCTGACCACTTATAATGTGCAAAGCAGTTTTAGGTGTTGGAGATTCAGTAGTGAAAACAAACAAAATATTGATAGCATCTGGAGAAAGGAGACAGAGAAGAATTATCCAAGTATTTAGAATACCAACTGTGCTGAATACCATGGAGAAAATTAAAGCAGGAGCCAGGGATAAGATGTGGGACGTAGGTTTCTATTTTAAACTGGGTTGACATGAAAGCTCTTGCTGACAAGTTGGAGTTTGAGTGACCCTGCCTTGTGGTTAGATGGGAATTCGGTATTCAGTTATGCCCCACACTCTGCTGGAAAGTAAAGCCAACACAGAAGAAAGCAGAGGGAAATTGGTTCAGGCAATCCTGCTGTAGACCCTGAATCCAACAATGCCAGATTTTTAGTAAGAAATTTAGTAAGATAAGCTATTAAATCCACTCCTCTATTTTCTTAGTAAGGCCAAACATTGAATTCTCTTTTTGATTAAGTAAAGAACATATTATGTTTGCCCTTTGCAACCAAAAATTCTCATATATACTCTAAAAACATTTATTTTAAAAAATAAAATCTACGGGGCCAGCCACGTGGCCTGGTAGTTAAGTTGGGCTCACTTGGCGTTGGTGGCCTGGGTTTGGTTCCCAGGTGTGGTCCTACACCACTCACCAACAGCCATGTTGTAGTAGTGACCCACATACAAAGTAGAGGAAGATTGGCACAAATGTTAGCTCAGGGTGAATCTTCCTCAGCAAAAATAAAATAAAATCTATTTTGCTTTCTCGCTACATAAAAATATTATAGAAAATGAACAAAAGGCAAAGAGGGAACAAAATAAATCTCAGGACATCACTTTAATGATTTTGCTGAGCATTCTATAATATTGCTTACTTATTGAACCAAACTCTATTGTTGTGTATTTAAATAATTTATCATTGTTGTTGGTAATGATACCCAACAAAATTCTGAGAAACATCTTTGAGGTGAATTCTTGCTCATCCATAATTATTTCCTTAGGATATATTTCTGGAAGGGGAATTTCAGGCTCAAAGGGTGTACACATATTGGTGGCCTTTGAAATGAAAGTGCCAATTTGCCCTCAATTAGGATTTAGTTTTGACCACTATCACAAGAGATAAAAGTGCTTATTTCTTTATATATTCGCCAACACCAGGAAATAGAAAAAAAAAAGTTTTAACATCTCTTTCTCTTTTCAAATCAAGGACATCATTATTTTATATCTGTGTTTTTATTTTTAATGAGAATCCTTTTTTCACCATATTAAGAATTTAATATATTTCTTCTTTTGTCAATTGCCAATTCCTTGATTCTAATGCCTTTAAAATATTTTGGTGTCTACCATTTTCTCACTAATTTCTAATAATGCTTTACATGTTAAATGTGTTTGTTAATGATAAAAATTCAAATTATAAGCATAATTTTTTATTGAGCCCAGCACAATGATAAGCTCTTCATATGCCATTTAATTTTCTTACTTTAATAATATGATCTATCATCATGCTTTGGCCTTAGTTATACACTGTGCAAGATACTCACTTAACAAAGGATAAGATTGCAACTTAGAGAGACGAACTTGCTCAAGACTACCCAGCAAGGAAACAACAGAACTGGAATTTAAAGTCAGGTCCACCTGAATCCAAACCTGTGTTTAAGCAAGGCACAAAGACGCTATTGATTATTATTTCCTCTGTATCCCATAGTTCAGAGGTCAGTAAAGTACCTTTCGGAGGCCAAATCTGGCCTGCTATCTGATTTTGTGAATAAAGTTTTATTGGAACACAGCCACATGCGTTCATTTATTGCTACTTTTTCATGCTACAAGGGCAGACTTGAGTGGTTGTGACAGAGACCATATGGCCTACAAAGCCCTAAAATATTTAATATCTTGACCTTTACAGAAAAAATTTGCTGACTCTTGCAATAGCTTCTCATCCCCTGGAAATGATATAAATGTAGGGTCTCCTAGATGTATCCTTTCTCTCTCCATATCTACTGTTCCCTCAACATTTTTATCTAGAGTCAAATAAACGAATTATTATCATGCCTTTATATTAGCTATACACTGTGCAAGAATGTGGTTCATCACCTCTACTGACATTTTAATTCAAAAACTAACATTTTTTATTTCCAAAATATCCTATTCTCAGTTCCTCTTGTTTCTCAACATCTTGCCTTGTTTTAATGACACACTATCTTCTTGAAGGTCACTAAGAATACTATTTAACTTTTTAAAGATGTTATTTGGAGTAAAACTATTTCATTTGTGAGGATTGTTTCCATTTTTGATCAGGTGTTCACAAGATGATCTGGATTTTCACTTCTGGAAGCCATTTTGGAGCTCTCTCAGCAAAGGTGTAGATCCCACTTAAAAACCCTGGCAGACTTTCCTTCCAATGGCTCCCAGCTCACCCCCGCACACAGATGAATTCAGTATACTGTCCATGTGCCCTACGAGCTCTGCCCCTGCACGTTGTCAGTAGAAAAATGGACTGTGTGTGTATGCGCATGCACATGTGTTTGAGGTAGATTATGATGTCTGTACTCAAAATGCTCCTAGCTCCCACGCTGTCTGATACGGATGAAATTCCTCTGGGTCTTAACTGCCATGAAAATTCAGTGTGCTTCCAAGCTGGATAGATATATTTCCTTTCATTTGATCATAATGGAATTTATTCTGGCAAATAGTCTTTGGTGTTTGTAGTATGAGGTTGGGCCTTTCGCAATAATTGAGGCAGATAAAACTCTGTTCCCTGGTTTTTCTTCATGTTTAATAGGGATAAATCTGTGCGATCATTTGAACTAGAAGAATACAGCACACAAGAACTGATTGTTCTTAGCAAGCTTTAGTATTTTAGATGAGGCTCACTAGAACTTGTTAGTGAGACTCATTTGCTAAATAAGCTAAAGCAACAACAGGCTGCAAAACTGGAACATCATGTACAAATCAGTAATAATAAAGGACCCATCGTACTGTGAGCTGGTCAGATCATATTGAGAAAATGCATTCCCCACCTGGTACCACATTTTGAAAGAGATATTGACAAGCTCCCCTACATCAAAACGATGGCAACCATAAGAGAAAATAATCTGGAAATAATGTCATATTATTGAAGATTGTCTTCAGGTTTTCTAGTGCCTTCCAGATGGAAGAGGGAACAATATTACGAGTGGCTCTAATCAGCAGAAAAAATATTAATGATGGAAAATTATAGGGAGGCATTATATGGTTTAAAGGAAGAAATATTCTAACAACTGCAGATATCCAAAAACTGAATAGATCACCTTCTGAAAAATATTATATTAGTGTAGTGAAAAGCTTAACTTTAAGATTAAAATAACTAACTGTGTGAACTGGGGCAAATTCTTAATCTTCTCTCAGCCACTAGTTCTTATGTTTCAAAGTGATAAGAACAATAATACTCATAACACAGTTTTTTTACCAAGATAAAACTATATTAGAATGAGATGTTCTTAGAACAGCACTCACACTCAATAAAAGCAGTCATCTTGCTCTTGACGTGATGTGTTGAGCCCTAACTCCCAAGACGTATTCAGGCGGAGTGGGGATGTTCTCCTGCCTGGAATAGAATATATAGGATTCCATTAGTGAATTGGAGGTTGGATTAGACGGTTTGGTCAAGTGAATTTTGATCATCACATATGAACTGACTTTGCATATCCTTCTGGTTTATTCTTTTATCCCAACAAATGTTTATTGACTGCCCATTAGTACCAAGATCATGCTGAGCATCAGAATTCCAGCTGATAAATAAGATAAGATAAATTCTTGAACTCATGGAGCTTATACTCCAAGTGGGAGAGGAGATAAGAAATAAATCTTAAAAAGTAAGAAAACATTATGTGGTGGGAAATGCTCTACTTAAAATTATAGGAGGATAAAGTAACAGTGTGAATGGGAAGGCCTCTCAGAGGAGGTGGCATTGCCAAGAGTGACAAGAGGGACCACCTTTGTGAGAACATAGCTAAGAACATTCTTCCCAGATTGGAGTGTTTGCCCTGGTTGTTCTCTATGCATGGGATGCTTTACTGATTTGCACTACAGAAGAGTTAGTACCAAGATCCTAAGATAGAAATAAGGTTGGAGAGTTTCAGAAATAGAAAGAAGGTCACTGTGTTTGGAGCACAGAGGAAGAGCAGAGATATCGGTCTCTCCTTTGCTTCTGGGCGCAGAGAGACTACAACATTTGGTTCCTTGTAGTTAGACAGAGACATCTGACTTTTCTGTCCAATGAAATGCAAATAATGGTGATGTATGTTCTTCCTCAACGGACCAGTGAAAAGCAATTTTTGATCCTCCAGTCTCTCTCTTTTTTTGTAGGAGTGAATGTGAAAGGACACATATAGAGATGGCTCATTCATCAAATGGAAACAGATATCTGAGAGTCACTCACCTTGGAAGGAAACTATATAAACAAGAAATAAGCTTCTCTTATGTTAAGCGAATAAGATGATGGAGTTGTATGTTTAAGCAGCACAACCTAACTTATCCTGACTAAATCAGGAATGACTAGCAGTAGAGGATACCAGTAGAGATGCAGACCAGGACCAGATAATATGGGATTTGGTAGGCCAGGACAAAGTTAGGATTTGTGAACAAATGTCATGAATACTCCCTAGACAACAGGTAAGTTATGTGATCTGTCAGCTACTGATTCAGAATATTGAAACAACGCTTGAACTCTCAAACCCATATCTCTCAAAATTTGCATGATCTGCTGAAGTCCTACATCTTCACCCTACAACAACAATGCAGTGCTGCCCTCGCTACATTATGACACGAGAAAATCAACTTAATATATTTTATGAATTTGAGGGCAAAACAAAAAGAAAAGAAAGAAAACAACAGATAGATATAGTAAGTCCACTAAGGACGGCTTTCTGAATACTCTTTCCTCCTTAATGGTTTTTTGTCTACTATAACCATTTTCCTTTGTTTTGTTTTTGTTTTATTGTTTTTACAAAGTATTTTACCAAAAGGTATTTATCAAACAAAGAATTAATTTATAAGTATTTGTTGTAATTTTCTTTTTCTATCTTTGTATTTCCCTTTAAAGAAGGAAAGATTGCCAAGTTCCAAATTTAATTAAATGCACACCTATCTAAGTCCTAAATCTGAGTCATACTTAACAACATTTTAAAAGGAAATAAGCCAAATACTGTATTCCCTTTTTTGTCGACAATTGATTCAAATTTTATGTCATGTATGAAGTCAGTGAATGCATGACGACATGTTTAGTATTAGTTTTAAAATGTCTTCATTATGATGATATCATTGCCTAACTTTACTGAGAATTTAGTGCTGATATATAGTAGGCAGAGTTATAAGCACTATTTATATACTATCTCATTTAATCTTCACAATACTATAAGGTAGATTTCATTGTTCTGCCACTTTACATAAGAGGAAACTGAAGCTCAAGAAAAGTTTAATAAGCTGTCTAAGGTCACACAACTAATAAGTGGTTGAGCTAAAATTGAATCAAGGCAGTGTGAGCAAGGATCCTACATTCTTAATTATTATGAAAACTGTGTGATAACATAAGAAAGCTAAGGAGGAAAGCATTTACTTGAAGTCAAAAAAGTAATGTACTTACAGAGCTACTACCACTCAGCGACTTGGAGAAGATCTGTGATGACATTTTCTCAGTCCTGGGAGGGAAAGTTAACAATGGGTGTTGGAGATCAATGTGTTATGTAGAATACCTTAGTCAATCTTTTTGAATCTCAATGTTCTTGTCTGTAAAATGAGATTATAGTATCTTCCATATAGATTCATGGTGAAGACTAAATGAGATGATATAGTGTATATAGGACAAAGAGTAGACATTCAGTATATATCCATTATCTGACTGAGTAAGCCCTTTATTTCCTTCCCATCCCCCAGTGAGATCTTAGGGATTAGTGACACCTATCTGTAAATTGTTTTATAATCCAGAGATGAAAGCTGCTGCATATATACAACGTGATCGTTCCTTCTGGAATCAAGAAAGATAAAAAAAAATCCCTTGATTTATTGTGGAGTAAAATGTCAAGTGCACTAATGGTAAATGACAATTGCTCTTTTTATGTGTCTCTCCCCTCAAGCCTATAGCCATGCTATACATGCCACATTGTCTGAATTTCATGTAGGAGCATTCTTTTATGAAAATCCATCCAGCCCTTTTGAGCACAAATAGGAACTTAATATTTAGATATATGATTGATGATGATGATGATTGATAAATAGATGTCTATGTAGCTGTAGCCGTAGATATATAGACGTAGATATCTACATAGCTATATATTCAGAGATACAGTATCGATGTAGATTATTAGATGTCGATACAGTATATGTAGATATGGATGTAGATGTAGATATATAGATCTATAGATAGAAATCAATATGGATGATATAGATATAGAAATAAAATGCTGTTAAAGGCCAGGAGGTTGTGTGAATGTCATCGCAGCTGTTTTGGTCTGGGAAAAATATATTTTGGAAATAAGTTCTCATGCCAGGGCAGATCTCGATAACACTTGTTGTGTTGACTTTGGAGAGAAGAAAGGATGGAGTGCCAGGACCCTCCAGAATTCTCTTTGGCTGCTCTAGGAGTGAGCAGGCACCTGAGTGTACCAGCCCACCCTCCGATAAAGGAGGAACAGGTTTCCCCAAGAAAAAAACAGATTGCTGTTAGGAAGGGAAATAGATGCTTGGCTGCCTGAAAACAAATGTTCATTTTGTCTTTGCTTTAGATTTTTTCCAAATAACCTGCTAAATTAGGCACAACAATTGTTGCCATCTACATGAGAATGGCGATTCCTGGAGTTTAAGCAGTTCATAGTGCTAGTAAGTAAAAGAGGCAGGACTAGAGACCACCTTCTTGCCTTCTTTTCCAGGAGCTTTCCCACTACAGCCCTCTGAAAAGATATTAATTTATTATTTGGTTTCTCTCAACTACAAATCACCTTATTTTTCCTTTTTCCTCTAAATCATTTTAGTGGACAAGAAGCTACAGAGAAAGTCTGTGTATCACTGTCAAATCGCCTTTGGACAATATCACCCTGCCATGTTTCTGTCGAAATGAATCTGCAACATTGACAGGAGAAAAATTATATAAAGTAAAAGTCCTCATTGTTCATTCGGGGATGGTCTCGGCTGGAGGAAGCCTTGGGAAGAGGCATCAGCAATGTAGACTGGATACGAAGAGGAGAGGCTGGATGCCTCTCTGTGTTCCTGGGCACTTCTGCACTCACTTCAAAGGGCGATTTCACTTTGTCTCTGTCCTGGCTTTCATTCCTCTCCTGCAGTTCGCAGCCGTGGCAAACCCTGGACACGGTTTTATATTGCGTGTGTGGACAGTGTCTATAACATACTGACCTTGCTCAAGACATGGGAACCGGAGGCTCTTTCTTCTAAGCATGGAGAAACAAGCCATGCTGGAGCGTACTGACATGAAATGAAAGGATTTCAGAAGCTGCTTTCAGAATTTCCTGAAAATGAGGGGAATGAATCTAGAGTTGAGATGTTTAAAATTATTTTTATAACTGATTTGAATTTTCACTGTAAAATATTGATCCAAGAAAAGTCTATCTCATAACACCTACTCACACATCCCTTTGATGAGTAAAAAGGAATATTTGCTTTCTTCCTAGCTTGGATTTCCAGGGTTTACTGGGAATACAGGGGAAGAGTATGGACTATAGTGTATGCTAAATGTTACGATTATCATCCATCTGCCGAATGATGCGAAAATAGAATCTTGCAGGAAGGCTAGCACTTCTTCCACCAGTACATGTCTATGAGTTTTTATTTTGGATAATCCAAATAGCAGAAAGTTCAGGGGGCTGGCCCCATGGCCTAGGGGTTACCTTCACGCGCTCCACTTCGGGGGCCCAGGGTTTCGCTGGTTTGTGTCCTGGGTGCGGACATGGCATCGCTCATCAAGCTGCATGCCACAATTCGAAGGACCCACAACTAAAATATACAACTATATACAGGGCGCTTTGGGGAGAAAAAGGAAAAATAAAATCTTTAAAAAAAAAAAAGAAAGTTCAGATGTTTATGTGGCTCTACCTGACAAAATTCTGTCAGGACCCTAGTGATCAAAGGAGAGAGGGAAAGAATTACGTTTTCTGAAAATATTTTGCAAGCCACTCTTTGGTATATAGCCATAGGCAAAATCCTCTAGGGACAAGTCTTGACTTGAAGGATAAAGACAAGAATTTATTCACAAATATGGAGGGCAGCAAAGTGAAGATTTCTGCCCTATGGAAGAAAAAAGAGAGTCCACAGCCAGAATGGGTTTGGGCTGATCTGCAAAATTGTTGGCCTAGGATCCTTTTAAGACTGCCATCCTAGATACTAGCTCTTCTCGCACAAACTCATCTCAACCACCACTGGCCCTGCATAGGTGACCCCCTGGGAGTTATAACAAAGTTCTTGGAACTCAGGTGCAGGGAGCTGGGGTCATGTGTCATCCTAAGGGTCTACTATTTAGCCTCTGTGGCAACTCTGTTGGTGGTGTTTGATTTTTTTAAATGCACGTAAAGTAAGATTCACTCTGTGGGGTACAGTTCTATGGATTTTGACAAATGCACACCATCACAAATTCACCACCACAGCCATGATACAGAAATGTTCCGTTGTCCCAAAACTTCCTTTGTTTATCCTTTGTTGTCAATCCTTCCCTCTGCCATCAAGCCATGGCAACCACTAATCTGTTTTCCACTCTGCACTTTTTCCTTTACAAATGCGTTATATAAATGGAGTCATACATATAAAGCCTTTGAGTCTGGTTTCTTTCATCTGGCACAATGCATTTGATATTCATCTATATCATTGCGTGTATCGATAGTTTGCTCTTTTTTATTACTGAGCATTATTCCGTTGTATGAAAGTATCATAGTTTTCTGTTCATTCTCCAGTTGAAGGACAGTTTCCAGTTTTTAGATATTATGAATAAAACTATGATAAACATTTCTGGTGTGAACATAAGTTTTCATATCACTTTGATAAATACCTAGGATGGGAATTTCTGGGACAAAGGATGAGTATATGTTCAACATTATAAGAACCTGCCACACTGTTTTCCAAAGTGGATAGATCTGTACCATTTTGTGGTCCCACCAGCAGTGAGTAAGTGTCCCAATTGCTCCGCATCTTGAAAGTGTCAGATTAGTTTTCTTTTTTCCTATTGTATTAGATGTGGGGTAATATTGTGTGTTTAATTTACATTTCCTTGATCACTAATGATGCTGAGCAGCTTTTCACGTGCTCATTTGCCATCCTTATATCGTCTTTAGTGAAATATCTATTAAATACTTTGCCCATTTTCTGATTGAATTGTTTCTTTTCTTACTGTTGGGTTTCTAGAGTTCTTTATATATTCTGCATAAAAGTTCGTTATCAGATACGTTTTGCAAATATTTTCTCATAGTCTGTGGCTTGCCTTTTCATTCTCTTAACTTTGTCTTTTGAAGTGCAAAAGTTCTCAATTTTGGTGAAGTCCAATTTATCAATTTTTAAAAATAATTATGGATTATGCTTTTGGTGTCATATCTAAGAAATCTTTGCCTAACTTAAGGTCACATAGATTTTTCTCTCGTGTTTTTTTTTCTAAAAGTTTTGTGATTTTAGGTTTTTAAGTCTATGATCCATTTTGAGTTAATTTTTGTATAGGGTGCAAGATATGGATCAGGGCTCAATTTTTTCTTTGTATATTCTAGAATAATTTGTTGAAGAGACTCTCCTGTCTCCATTTAATTGCCTTTGCACCATTTCAAAAATCAATCAACCGTAATGTGTGGCTCTATTTCTGGACTTTCTAATCTGTTCCATTGATCTATCTGTCTATCCTTTCTTGAATACCATACACTTTACCTTTATAATTTGGCACCTTTCTGCATGAATGTTATATTGCAATGGAAAGTCAGATGTCATTTTTTTCCTTAAAAATCTTTTTCTTTCACCATTTTTACTGCATGTATATTTAAGAATACTCTGCTCTCTATTTTCCCTGTTTCCTTAATTTTTGCTTTCAAAATTCACAAGCCAAACACTCTTAGAAAACTATCTACTGTATGATTGTGTTTATATGACATTCTAGAAAAGGCAAAACTATAGAGAGGGCAAACACATCAGTGATTGCCAGAGGCTGGAGGGAGGCATGATGCGATAGGAAAAGCACAGTTGGTTTCTTTTAGGGAGGTGAAACTATTCTCTATGATGCTCTAATGGATAGGTACATGGCACTATGTGTTTGTCAAAAACCCATAGAACTTTACAGCACAGAGTGAAACTTAATCTATGCAAATTGAAAATAAAGCTTTTAAGAGTTGGAGGGATCCCAGGAAGGAATATAAACCATCAAAAAGAATCTAAATGTATTACAGATATATGAAACAAACTCACTAAAATTGATGGGAGAAAAAGGTACTGATCTAAGTAACTTTGGAAATAAGTAGGGTCTGTAAGATTAAAGACAAAAGGAAATTCATATAAATAAGTGTAGTTGATAAAGGTGTTTCCCAAAGTGATGGTAGTTAATAATTCTGAAATCACTATACTGGAATTAAACAATAAGTAAATGGATGGCAGATGGGGACAACCAGGTTTCTCGTTGCTGGAGTGGGAGGTTACAGACAATCAAGGGAGAAGGTCAGAATGGATCATGTGGTAATGGATTAGAGTTGGAGTCGTTAGCATGAATTCTTGTTTAGCTTAATAGAGGTGCAGATAAATATGTATAGAAATGTTCATAGATACGTGAATATACACAGATTAGTATATACACGTATATTAGGACCAACAATGCACTTACAGCAATGAGCACATCTAGCACCCAGATATTGGTTTATAATTCTATTCTCCGATAAAAGGAATCATGGCTTCTTGGAAAAAAGGCTGATTCTACGACTGGGGCAGGAAACACACAAAATGTGCTTGAAGAGTCCTATAGTGCCAGAAAGTAAGGAAATGCTCAAAAAAACCCCACAAAACCCCACATATTGTTGGGAGTATGTCAAAGGGAAATAGGAGCCAATGGAAAGAGCATCCCAATGACCAAAACTGGAAGATTTAAGCAACAAAATAAATAAAGTAGTACTGCATCATAACCTAAAGTATAAAATCAATATTCATGATATATACTGGCATGAATAAGTGATTGAATAAATAATAAATTGGGGAGAATAGGCAAGTCTTCTGCGCAAAATAATTCCGATAATTTATTTGCCCTTAAAGAATTGAAGCTTAATTCCCATGCCTTAAGTGTGGGCTGCACATGGTTACTTCTTTCCAAAGAGGATATTATGGAAAGGAGGGAAAAAGAGTAACTCTACAGTGGAAGAGCCTGACAAACACCACCTCAGCCAGGTGATCAAGGTCAACAACAACGGTAAGTCATGTTGATTATCTGTACATTCCTAAAATCATTTGCCTAGAAGGATTATGAGGTCTCATCTCAAAGACAATAGTGTTACTGGCTACAAAAAGGTTCTTTACCCACCATACAAGAGGGGCCAAATAAAAACTGGAATGCCAGGCTTGTGGCAAGGAAAGAGTTTTTATTTTGGGTAATGTCAGCCTTTCCTTGCTATAAGCCTGGTCTTCCAGTTTTTATTTGGTCTGTCTTGTGTGGCCAGAAAGAACTTAAGTTTGTAGCTGGTAACAATTTGGTGAGCCAGCCAGGAAGCTCTTGCCCATGACTCTGCAGCCCCAGGCTGACTGGAATTTCCTGGGATGCAGTCCAGCAGCTGCCCAGGCGATTTGCCCTAGGGACTGCCCCCCATACTTTCTGTCTGATCTTGCCCTTCTGGCCTTAGGCACATTTTCTTATGGCAAAGAAACAGGCTCTAGATTTATTTGTTTGGTTGGTTGTTTCTGCTTGTGGTGAGCTGAGGAACTCAATCTGGAACAGGGAAAGTCACCTTGGGGATTCCCGTGAACTTCCTTCCCCTCCTCCTGTGAGCCCCATTCATGAAGGGGCCATCTGGGGTCCTTTCTGGAAGGTCCTTTGTGGAAGGGTCATCTGGGTGCGCATGCAGAATGGGACTTTCTACCCTAAATCTGCAAACTGTTTCTCTGGTGTTTGGCTTTTCTGTGTCTGGATCTGTGTGTCTATCTATCTCTGCGTATCTGAATGGGAAATATGCTGTCTGTCCCAAAGCAGAACACATTGGGGCTGATTCTGAGTAAATAGTCTAACGATAGTTATAAGCCAATTTCTAAAAAGGGATGATTTTCTTTTGTAACACCACATGACCACAATATTCTTTAAACTCCGGAGAGAAATTGGCTAAACAATGGATCCTTAAGTTGGAAAATTTTTAGAGTCCTCATTTGTTTTCTCAGAACCTATAAAAAGACCGAATTAAAAGAAAAATACGACTAGTCTTAAAAAGTTAATCAAATTTGGAGTCTCAGCTTCTTGTCGTGGTCTTACAGATGCTAATGAAAACTTTAAGTTAAAAAAGAAGAATCAAAAAAGGAAGAGTCACAAGGCTCATCCCAACAGGATGGAAATTCTTAGCTAGTTATTAAAGAAAGAAAAATGGGATCAATAGAGCAGACACGAATAAAGTTAAAACAAAGTTTTTAATAAAACACTGCCTCCTGCTACTAAAAGTTAATAAGGAAACATCTTTGTATTCGAAGAAAGTAAAATGTATGTTTTCAGTAAAAAAGGTGTAAACAATAAAAATATTTTTGTTTGTTTTATTAAAAGAGATGGATTCATCCTAAAGTACTAGAAAAAAGAATCAGACATGAAACGAATTCTAAATGTAAAAGTAAACGAGAGCAGGTTTATGAAAAAGCAATCCTGAAAAGTTTTATGCCTGGTCTAGTTGACTAAGATTAAAGTAAATCCAGTTGAGTAAATAAGTTTTAACATCAAAATAAGCTGGTACAGGGATGAAGGGATGTTTCAACATCTACAAATCAATCAGCCTGATACAACACATTAACAAAATGAAGAATAAAAATCACATGATTATCTCATTAGATACAGAGAAAACATTTGACAAGATACGGCATCCATTTATGATAAAAACTCTAAATAAAATGGGTATAGAAGTAAAATGCCTCAACATAATAAAGGCCAGATATGACAAACCTACAGCTAATATCATTCTCAACAGAGAAAAACTGAAAGCTAGCACTCTAAGAACAGGAACCAGACAAAGATGCCCATTTTCACCACTCTTATTTAACATAGTAGTGGAAGTCCTAGCCATAGCAATCAGGTGAGAAAAAGCAATAAAAGGGATCCAATTTGGAAAGGAAGAAGTGAAACTGTCACTATTTGCAGAGGACATGATTTTATATATAGAAAATTGTAAAGAATCTACTAAAAAAACTTTTAGAAATAATAAATGAATACAGTCAAGTTACAGGATACAAAATCGACATATAAAAATCAGTTGCATTTCTATACACTAACAACAAAGTAGCAGGAAGAGAAATAATAATACAATCCCATGTACAATTGTAACAAAAAGAATAAAATACCTAGGAATAAACTTAACCAAAGAGATGAAAGATCTGTACACTAAAAACTATAAAACATTATTGAAAGAAATTGAAGACACAAAAACATGGAAAGATATTCCATGCTCTTGGATTGGAAGAATTAACATCATTAAAATGTCCATACTTCCTAAAGCAATCTATAGATTCAATGAAATCCCTATCAAAGTTCCAAGAACACTTTTCACAGAAATAGAACAAAGTATCCTAAAATTTATATGGGGCAACAAAAGACTCCAAATAGGCAAAGAAATTCTGAGAAAAAAGAACAAAGCTGGACGTATCATACTCCCTGTTTTCAAAATATACTACAAAGCTATACTAACCAATACAACATGGTACTGGCACAAAAACAGACACACACATCAATGGGACAGGATGAGGAGCCCAGAAAGAAACCCACACATTTATGGACAACTAATTTTTGACAAGGAAGCCAAGAACATACAATGGAGAAAGGAGAGTCACTTCAATAAATGGCGCTGGGAAAACTGGACAGCCTCATGCAAAAGAATGAAAGTAGACCATTGTCTTCCACAATGCACAAAAATCAACTCAAAATGGAGTAAAGACTTGAATGTAAGATCTGAAATCATGAAACTTCTAGAAGAAAACATGGACAGTATCCTCTTTGACATTGGTCTTAGCAGCATTTTTTCAAATACCATGTCTGACTGGTCGAGGGAAAGAATAGAAAAAATAAACAAATGGAACTACATCAAACTAAAAAGCTTCTGCACAGCAAAGGAAATCATCAACAAAACGAAAAGACAACCTAACAATTGGGAGAAGATATTTGCAAACCATATATCAAATAAGGGGTTAATATCCAAAATATTCAAAGAACTCATACATCTCAACAACAAAAAACTAACAACTCAATTAAAAAATGGGCAAAAGATCTAAACAGAGATTACTCCAAAGAAGATATACAGATGACCAACAAGCACATGAAAATATGCTCAACATCATTAACTGTCAGAGAAATGCAAATCAAAACTACAATGAGATTCACCTCACTCCTGTCAGAATGGCTATACTTCATAAGGTAGGAAATAATGTGTTGGAGAGGATGTGGAGAGAAGGGAACCCTCATACACTGCTAGTAGGAGTGCAAACTGGTGCAGCCACTATCGAAAACAGTATGGAGTTTCCTCAGAAAATTAAGAATAGATCTACCATATGATCAAGCTATTCCACTGATGGATATTTACCCAAAGAAATTAAAAACACAAATGCAGAAAGATACATGCACCCCTATGTTCATGGCAGCACTATTCACAATAGCCAAGACTTGGAAGCAACCTAGATGCTCATCAAGGGATGAATGGATAAAGATGATGTGGTATATATACACAATGGAATACTACTCAGCCATAAGAAATAATGAAATATGGCCATTTGTGACAACATGGATAGACCTTGAGGGTGTTATGCTGAGTGAAATAAGTCAGAGGGAGAAAGTCAAACACCGTATGATCTCATTCATAAGTAGAAGATAAAAACAATGACAAACAGACACATAGTAACAAAGATTGGATTAGTAGTTATCAGAGGAGGAGGGGAAAGGGAGGAGAGAAAAAGGGGTGATTAGGCACATGTGTGTGGTGATGGATTGTAATTAGCCTTTGGGTGGTGAACACAATGTAAGCTACACAGAATTTGAAATATATTATGATGTACTCCAAAATTTATATAATGTTGTAAACCACTGTTACTGCAATAAAGAATTTTTTTTCAAAAATTAAAAAAATAAGCTGACAAAAAATTAAAATTTTGTTTTCTCTTTCTTAAAAGGATAATTTCCTTAAACTGTTGGTCTGCTCTTGATAAAAAGGTTGTAAAATGTTTTCCATCACTTTTGAGTAAGTCTACCTAAAGGAAGGAAAAACTGTTTTGTTAAAATAATTTCCTATGTTCAGAAACACTGAGGTCTCTCTATTAAGTTGTTTAACTATTTGGCTCTCCATCTTTGCCTTCAAAGATCTCTGATCGTCACCCTGGTTAAATAAATAGTTAAACATTGCTTCATGGGGACCTATGATATTGTATTAGTAAATGTTGTTGATATACATGTTTTAAAATTTGTATAACATTACTAAAATTCTGATCTGTCCTAGTTATCAATCATAATGCTGGCTATTTTTAAGTGTTATATGTCACTAAATCAGCCAAGTTCTTTGTCAATTGCTATTTTGGCCTCTTGTTTATAGACAGTTGTTCCACTCTGATGCTTTTACAAAATATGTTTCATCTTCAGAAAAATTCATGAAAAGGACTATGGCTTTTACTGTAGAGTACAGGTTTCTAATAAACTTTCAGATTGCAAAACTGAGCTGGATAAGAAATTACAGAACTGTACCTAAAAAACTTATGGCCTCATGAAACTGCCAACAGAAGATCAAGAGATAGTTACATAAAACTAAATAAATTAATAGAGATGATTATAATTTTATGACCTTTTGTTTAAAGTATTGTTGATTTTTTGTTTTTTTCACATTTAAGAAAAACTTTTTCTCTTTTCTCTTAAGGAACATATAGTAATTTGTAAGCAAAATTGAGATATTTGTCTTTTTATCCCTATCTGATCCCTCCAAAATGTAAAAACTCCTGTTGAGTAAGTATTCTTAATTTCATGGCTATGTAGTTGTTTACATAAGTTCAATAAAAATCTGTTCTTCTTTATAACAAGACACAATTGGAAACACTGGTTGTATTACCAAGGTTTTGACTGAAATGTCATGTTTGAAAAATCATACAGGCTCAGCTATGACCAGATAGCTTTTGAGGAATAAAGGTTGATTTTCTAGAATAAAGCCACTTGGAAATATTGGCCCAGTACCTTGCTTATGGATTCCCAGTAATGTGGTAAGGGTGAGTAAAGAAGGTCACTCCCTCTGGCCAGTGCAAAGAACCCCAGGATATTTGGGTGACCTGAGAAGAAAGGAATTCACCCAAATCTGTCGGTATTGCAGGCAGTCTGATGACAAGTTCTTGGTCTGGCTTTCCTGGCCTCGAGAGGCCTTTAAAATTCAATCTAAGATTCCTTATAAAAAGATCCAGCAAAGCAAATCTAAAAGAACGTATATAATCAATTGTTCTTCTTGCTGTACTTATGTAAATAATTGCACCAAGTTTATTAAAACTAAATTTATTTTGTAAACCAATGAATCTTAATTTGGCTGTCTTTGGTAAAAATGAGGGTGATTCTAGAGAGAAAAAAATTATGTTTCAATAGAAACCATAATAAACTTTTGTGGATATTAGATCCTAGTTCTGGTCATTGTCTTTGAGGTTGCTGCTTTATATCTATTAACTGAACTTGATCCTAAATGCTTCTAGTTTCCTGAAATATCTGTCTACAAATCTCCAAACTAAAGTTTTCAATTTTTTCCATCATTTTCATTTGAAATCATTAAAAGCTAAAACTTCCCTTTTTCCTGAAGCCTTACAAACTGGAGCTGGAAAATTTGATATAAACTTAAGAGAAATTCATGTCTGCTGCAGTACAAGCCACTCAAAAATGTACCTGAATGCCAGCTGACACCACCAGAAACATTTCAAAGTGCAGAAGATGCTTTGACCCTAACACCTAGAAATCTTCTTGATTGGTTGCCCTCTGGGATCAGGAACTGGTTTATAATTTGTTCCAACCATTAACCTTGGTTTTTTTCTTTTTGTTTCTCTAGAAATATTTCTTATTAAATACCTGGTTACTTACTTACATGATACAAACCTAACTTTGGGAGCCCACCTGCATCACCATCTTATTAAAAGACTAGTTCAATAAGATGGAACAACCTACACCCCGATTCAGCAGGAACTAGTTAGATCAGTCCCCCAAATCCCTCAAGATTGAGAAAAGAACATGAAATAGGAGGGAATTGATACTGACCCTCATATTGTTTCCCCTACATTAAACCCACCATATATGGGGTTAAAATCAAAATACTAAGCCCCTTCCCTGCTTACTCCTTGGCTTCCTGGCACCAGAATCCACCAACCACCACAGAGGCAGACAACCAAGAACAGCTCTCTGCAGAATTCCTTATCTCCTCCTGCCTACAAACAGCCTCATAAGGCCAAAGGCAGGCTGGTGGGAAAGTGCTGACCTGCAAGCTCACAGACTCCTCCCTCCCTACAAGCAGCCACATTCCTCACAACCTTTAAAAGCCCTGGTCTCTCATCTTTTGGGGAGACAAGATGAATTTGAGGACTCACTCTCATCTTCTGGCTGACATTACCCAAAATAAAAACACTTTCCTTGCCGTAAGCCTGGTGTTCCAGTTTTTATTTGGCCCCTCTTATGTGGCAGGTAAAGAACCTATGTTTGCAGCTGGTAACAATGGCACCACATCTTCCATGGGCTCCAGTAAAGGGGTGATGGTATGCCACTGTGGTGTGCAGAACCTCAGTGTAGAGATTAAAAACAGCCATATATTCTTTGCTGTTCCTCCTGTTTAGACTGGAGTCTCCCATCCTCTGGAATCTGTACTATCCTTAATGACTCGACTGACCAAAACAATGTGGCAGAAATGGCATTCTGGGACTTTTGAGGGCAGGACCTAATAAACCTCGAACCTGCTAGAATCTCTTGGAACAGACAATCTTGGGACATTCCCTCAGGGAACTGAAATGCCTTGCGGTGAGAAGCCCAAGCCCCATGGAAAGACAGATGTAACTGCTCTGTCAGCAGCCTCAGTTGATCTCCCCGCCAACAGCCAGCAGCTCCAGAGTCATCTGGGATGTCCATGCCAATTGAGAGGTTGCTCTTCGAGATGACACCTATCCTGGTCACCATCTAATGGCAACTGCATGAGAGAATCTGAGTGGGAACTGCCCAGCTGAGCCCAGTTAATCCACAGAACCATGAGGAACAAAAATAAATGGTTGTTTTAAAGCTCTGTGATTTGGGATGGTATATTTTGTAGCAATAAATATCTAGAACACTGTGTTAAATGTTGCAGTTTGAAATTCAATTTTCTAGCAGGATCTCATGTACAAACTACAGAAAAGCAAACATCTACCGAGTGCCTCCTATTTGCAAGGCATGGTCCAGCACCTGCAACTTCAAGACTTAGAGGTATTGCTGGGCAGAAAAACAGCGTTTTTCAAGTAGCCATTTTGGTGTATCTTGACGGAGTCACCAGCCGTAAGATTTATGTTTACTAAAAGATTAGTTACTACTTAAGAACAACCTCCTGCTTCTTCTCAATTATTTCAGGAGTATGACTGGTTAGAGTACATTGGGACTCTCAGGGAAAATAAACACGTGAAATCAATACACCCGAACCCAGGTAAACTGAGACACCCTCAACATTATCTTCGCCAAATATCCATACTTTGGATTAATTATATTTAACAGATTACTGAAATTAGGCCTTTGAAGAAGATGACCTTTCTAAAATCTGTTATAGAAAGGATTTGTTGTAAATATGCCAAGAGTCCATAATGTTTTAAAATCTTAAGTAAAAGTTAAGGTCTCAACAAATTATATCTACCTCCATGAGTTTGTAATTAGTTTATTATGAAACGCAGTGGAAAGGGAAAATTGTTGCTTAGTTAGAATGATTTTATGGATTTTTTTTCTCTCTTTCTATTTTTTTTCTGTCTGTTCAATAGGGAAGAAATACAGTCATGCACAGTTTACACCAGTAACCCAAGGGAAGAGGTGAGATGAGGTATGGACACAAGTTTGGGAAGTAGCAATAAGCCAACAAGGAGACACATGTCTTTATCCTCTCCCGGGTAAACTCAGAGCTGAGCGTGGAGGGAGGCAGCACAGCACAGCAGTTAAAAATTCTTGTCATTGAAGTGGAAGCCCAGTTCCACTGCCCACCAGATTTGTGACCTAAAGAGTGTTAAGCTGTCAGAGAATCACCTGTAAGATAGTTATATAATTCTTGCCTTAGAAACTTGAGGGTTAAAATATGATTAAACTTTGAAAGTGCTCAACAGAGTCTGGCATGTACTAAGTGCTGGTAAACACTGGCTTCTCATTTTAATAACAAGTTGGGGACAAAATGATCTTGAATCTCTCCATCAGATTCTACGCCCAGGCTTCTCTTTCCATGCCCTTCTCTGCGGGGAAGACACTAGTGTTCACAGATACAATTTGGAAATCATAATTCTGGTCAGAGCATGATGTGGAGAAACATCTGTAGGGCGCTGTGATCCTGGGAAAGTTATTTAACCCATCTGTGCCTCAGTTTTTTCAACTGTAAAATGGGGATAATACAGTACCTACCATGTAAGGCAAACATGAGGATAAAATAACTTAATACATCAAAAGTGCCTAAAACAGTGCTAGGCACACAGAAAGCATTCCCTTCATCATTATTATGTTTTAAAAGTTATTTTCAGTGTAAAAAATTATCATGAGGCATGTAATTACTACTCTGGTATCTTTGCACTTAGTCTATTCCATAACCATTCTTTTTTTCAGGAAGAATACCTGAGTGTAATAAGAAGAAACCAATATTAATATGGTAACAGAGGGTACTGAATATATCTTAAAGGATATTGCTTTAGGTTGTAAAGTTTCTTAAAAAGCCACATGGAGTGTTGGGTGAAATATTGAGACCTTGGCTAACAGACCTCAAGCAACAAGGTTTGCTTAAGAGACTGTGGAGAATGTCCCTGAAAGGGCAGAGGAGGGAGATCAGAAGGGCCAAGAGGGGAGGGAACAATGGAGAATTGATTGTCGGATGGTGTGTGAAAGTGTGGGATGGGAACCAGTGTGGACTGGATGAGCATGTTCTAAGAATAAGCATGTTCACGTGTAATGTGTTTGCTTTGCTGAAAGCTCCTCCTCTTTCCAACAACCCCACCCCTACCATGAGAAAGTCATGAGTATGTTGGATCTGTAGGGGCTTTCACATGTGGACATTAAGAAAGTGAATAATCTGGCTGGGTGGTGGGTTGTGGGCAAAAAATGGCACGCATATAGAAAAAGGAATTCAGAAGCAGGGAATTGCTCTACCTCATTCCTTACCCAGTGTAGAATAGCAGAGAAAATGTTGAATGTTTCGAATGTCCACAAGGCATGGAATGGAAGACTCATGCCCTTCTTAACTAGATCTTACCATCGTGACTCTGTACCCAGTCTAGGACCTGGCATATAAAAAATGAATGAATGAATGAATGAGATCACAGCTAACATCAGGGTTACATATGTCTCAAGCATTTTGTATGTAAGTAGCATTTACTGGCAAATTATTCAGGCATCATTCATAGTTCGTTAGCTGGTCTCTGTAGCTGAATGAGAATGTGAGTGTGTTGAATTAGACTGCTTGAAATACATCCATTTTACCCAAACATTATTTATTCAGTGTAATTTTTCTTTAACACTTAAATTTACCATGCACTGTTGCAGATAGACAACGCTGCCTTCATGGATCTTTCATGTTAGGCAGGAGAAACAGAAAACACACATGTAACAAATAGAATAGTTTCACATGATGCTATGGAGAGTATTAAAGACAATGTTTGGTTAGAGAGGGTCTTGGCAGGGAGTTGGACAGGGAAGCCACCTAACAAAGGATTTGGGGGTTGATGCGTGAATGATGAGAATTAGCCATAGGATAATTTGGGGATAAAGCCATCTACACAGAGGAGCACTGTGATAAGGATGAGGTTGATGGGATAAAAAGAAGGTGAGTGCCCTGGGTTGAATGGGGTACAGGGAAGAGGTGTGCAAGGTGTTTTTGGAGATAAGGAGAGAGGTCAAGGAAGAGTGGGATTTTATTTTGGGAACAATGGGAAGCCTTTGGAGGGTTTTAAACAGGGGAATGAAATGATCTCATTATAAGTGTTTGGTTTCCAATAAACAGTGTCTGTCTCATCTATGTCTCATTTGTCCATCACCACAAATCTGGAATCTAAGCTTTTAGTACCGCAGCTTACAAGAATGCAACTGATGCTCAGAGAGGATATTTAATTTATCCAAGGTCATTTAAGTAAAAGGAAAAATTGGGGATTTTACAGCATGGTGAGAAAGAATGGGCTACCTCTCAACTGGAGCTCTTTGTTTAATAATTGATGGGAGGGAAAGGGGCCTTTCTAAAATTGCTGCTAAAAGACACAATGTTGTAGCATGATTTTTTCAATATGCTTTGCAAAGTAAGTTAAAACTCATCTTTCAAAGCAGCACAAGTATAATGCTTTTCCCTATTTTTCTTCTAGGTCTATCTTTTCCCCATGTCTTTGCTGAGTTTGCATATGCACCATTCATGCCGATTTCTAAGGCATTAGCTGATGACCTGCAATCTGGGTCAAGAGAGAGATTAGAGCTGAAGGAAGGTAGGACTTAGAAGAAAGGGTGACCGCGCAGCGGGTTTCAGAAAGCCTGACTTAATGATGCCAGAGGTGTAGAAAAAGGATTTTTTGATGTTTGGAGTTTTGTGAAATGAAATAATGTACCTTGATGCAACTTTACTAGTTTCTAGAACAGTCGAAGTCAATATTTTTAAAGTAAACTTCAGTATGACTGATTAATATTTTGGGTTTATGTAAATTTCATTTCTGTGATAATATTATAGTATATGTGTTTAAAATATTTCATTAAATCTTGAGCTGTTTTAAGGAATTCTTAATATAATGCTCTGAATCATATATGAGGTCTGAAAACAAAACCTTTGCTTAATTTATTTTATAAAGCATTGTTGATCTTCCTTATAATTCAGGGTTTGGTAATTGATTCCAAAACTTACATTGAAAGCAAACACAATAAAATCACCTTTTAAAACCTAGTAGCATTAAAATCGTAAAGATCTTTTGATTTAAAAAAAATCAATTAGCTAAATAGAGTAGAGTAGATGTAAGTTAGATAAGGAGAAGACTGTGCTCCCTCTTCTTACTTCTCCTCCCTCCTGCAACTTCATTCACTCAGCTTTCAGCGAGCAAATATGTGTTAAGTATCTTCTAGGTATCAAACAGTATGGTAGGTGGTATGCAGACATTGGAGAGGAAAATAGACGTCGACCCTATGAGGACAAAGGGCAATATAGAGACAACAAACAAAGAAACTTATAAATAAATGATGAATATATAATTATAATTTGTACTGAGTACTAGAATGCAGTAATAAAAAAACACAGTGACACCAGAATGAGGGGATGGCATACACTGTTTGTTGTTTTCCTCATGTCCAATTTTCCCCTCTTTCTTTAACAATTAAATGATAGCTTCCATTGTTGTTTGGGGGGTGGGGTGGTGAGTGGTGACATCATGCCCTGCTTAAAAGAACTACATTTCCTAGAATCCTTTTCAACTAGAGTGGCCCTGTAACAGAGATCTGACCAATCAGATAAAAGGAGACGTTGCCTCCACGGGGGACTGTACCCTCAGTAGTACCCTTCTTTCAGTCAGGAATATGGACAAAATGGAGTGGAGAGTGGTCATCTTGTGACCTTGAGGCAGGAAGCACAAGGCTGAGTGTAAGGATAAAAGGAATCTGAGGTCCTACCTGTGGGCTTCCTGTTCCATGAGAAAACAGGTACACCACATTTATGTACAAATGTATATTAGTCATATTTTCAGTCACTCGGGCAAATGCAATTCCTAATTAAGGGTGGGAAGCAAGTGCTGATAACTTGCTTAGGAAAAGAGGTAGAAGGAAGGAATCGAATTAAATATAGAAGTATCAACAAGTATCTGAACTTGTTTTGTGATATCCATACAGACAAGCAAGTGCTTAAGAAAAACAAACTGAAACTAGAAAAAAACACACAATCCCTACACTTTTAAATTTTTAAGAAAAAGATAGTATATTTGGCACACACCCATATTCGCACAATAATGTTAGTCATCTACTCCCTTTACATGTGCAGACCTATACATTTAATGAACACAAGGAAAATAGCCATTCATTAGGTTTATTTTTCAGTAAAATAGGAGTTTTCGACATTGGTTTGCAATATTGAGTATCTGGGAAGCTTTTGAAATAATGTCCAGCTCCTCATTCCAGAGGAAATGAACTTCAGAAATTCTGATCGTAGGTCTGGGTGCCCTGGGTGGGGCCAAGGCATCGGAACGTTTAAAAAGCCCCCAGGGATTCTAATATGCAGCCAGTGTTGAGGATCACCGACCCAGAGGGACGAACCTTAGTCTGGCCGTCCACATGCCTGAATCACCTGAGCAGAAAGGACAGGCAGAATGACACAGTGGCTAAGAGCTTCCTCTATTCCATCAGAAAGAAAATCTCAGTTCAAGTTCCAGCTTCACTAGTAAATAACTGGGTGATCTTGAGAAGATTATTGAGTCTTTCCAACACTCCATATCCTCACTGAAGACTAAATGAAATAATAGGCGTCATGCACTTACCCACCAAATATTAAGAACATGCAATACAGTTAAAGTCTACGAAAGTGCAATTAAGTTTCTGCATCCAGTGCAATCACATGGAAATGACTGACTTTTTACGATTTGGAGGATATTTTGGGGATGGTCTCACTTAAAATGCAGACAATATGAGACTCAAAAATGCACTTTATAAGCCCTGTGGAGGTGATCTAAGAGAGGACGACCAGCACACCTGAAACGGGATTCAGTAAGAAACATTTGTGGATGCATTTGGAGGGGGCACATCATATTTACTAAGATGCTTTGAGGGGCCGGCCTGGTGGCACAGCAGTTAAGTTCGCACATTCTGCTTCAGTGGCCCAGGGTTCACTGGTTTGGATCCCGGGTGTGGACATGGCACCACTTGGCACACCATGCTGTGATAGGCGTCCCACGTATAAAGTAGTGGAAGATGGGCACAGATGTTAGCTCAGGGCCAGTCTTCCTCAGCAAAAAGAGGAGGATTGGCAGCGGTTAGCTCAGGGCTGATCTTCCTCCAAAAAAAAAGATGCTATGAAAAAGTCAAAACAAATTTTAAAGACAGTGATTTCAAATATGAGCCTCTAAGAAAAGAATCTTTCAAGCCCACCCAGATGCAGGCTTTGATTTTACAAGCTAGCTGCTCCTTGCAGGACAAGCCTGTGTAGCTGCTCCACAGTGGGTCGCAGCAGGAATGTGATTTACTTAACCATGGGTAATGGTTTTTCAGAGCAACCCCAGGGAAGCCAGAAAGCAAAGTTTCTTCATTATGATAATAGTATCATAGTCTTAGAGTTAAAATAAACACTTAAGACCGTCTACCCTGACCTGTTTATTTTAAAGATTTAAAATCCAATAGACAGTTGATGGAGGGCAATTACAAGCCCCTAGGTTTGCTGGTGTGCCCTTTATATTTGTCTTAGAGCTGTGCTTTTCAATACAGCAGCCCCCAGCCACATGTGGCTTTTGAACTCTTGAACTGGGGCTAGTTTGAGTTGAGATGGGCTGTCTCAGTCCATTTGGGCTGCTATAACAAAATGCCACAGACTGAGTGGCTTATAAACAACGAAAATGTATTTCTCACAATTCTGGAGGCTGGGAAGTCTGAGATCAGGGTGCCAGCATGTCGGGTTCCGATGAGAGTCCTCCTCTGGATTGCAGGTGGCTGACTTCTCATTGTATCCTCACAGGGCAAAAGGAGCGTGAGAGAGCTCTTTGGGGTCCGTTTTATAAGGACACTGATCGCCTTCATAAGAGCTTCACCTTCATGATCTAAGCAACTCCAAAAGGCCCCATCTCCTCATAGCATTACACTGGGGGTTAGGATTTCAACATATGAATTTTGAGGGGACACAAATATTCTGTCCATTGCATGAGCTGTAAGCGTAGCCTATACTTCAAATTTTAAAGACAGTATGAAAAAATGAAGCACAATGTTGTTAATTGCTATGCTGATTACATGTTGAAATGATAATATTGGGGATGTAGTGAGTTTGATGAAATATATCATTAAATTAATTTCTTCTTTTTACCTTTTTAATTGTGGCTATCGGAAAACTAAAAATTACACGTGTGGTTCACATTATATTTCTGTTGGACAGTTCTGTCTCAGATTCTCTGAACAAAGGCAAATTAAAGGAACCAGGAAACACAATTAAAAAGATTTACAGTCACTTAAAAGTTACAAGGACATGGTCAGAAATAAAAGAAGAAAAGTTTCACACAATAAAGGGGGTTCAGATCTGTGTAGTCAGGTATGAAATTCTAGATGTATCTTTCAAAGGGCTCATCTTCTAGAAACATGGAAAAGTCACTCGATGAAAGAAAATAAGAGTGTCTCATTCAGTGTTTGGGGGCAAAACTTATCAACACTTAGAAGCTAACAGCTGTTCTCCTCTCAATGTGTCTTTCTTATTCTACAGGGGGGGAAAAATATTAGATACAGATTATAACCCTTGAACTGGGTGCTTCCTAAGATCGTTGACAAACAGGTTTCAGCATGGCTTGCAGAGAAAATTTTAGTAAAGATAAATTATTTTTACCTGAGAAATACCTAAAGAAGTGTATTTTTAAAATTTCTTTCTTAAAATATCGTACAATAAGTTGATTTTTTATATGTGTTTGTAATACACACTTTTGTAGCAAACAGGAGTAGATTCAGTAAATATAATATAGATTGGACCACTCTGCTCATCAGACGGATGAGGGTTAGATCTCTGCTTGTCTAGCTGGTTTTCTTTTTTTTTTTTTTTGGATGGAGATTTATTTCTGTCAGGTTTAAAATGGAAATGGAAACTTGTACCATTATTCATTTTGCATCACAGTAAATAAGCTTCATTATCAGGAGAAGTTTTAATTTCTTTGTGGAAATACATGCCTTGCTGATTAATTCCATCTTTGGTGCATTTTTAAACTGCAGAAGATTTGCTTCAAAACCCAAAGATCAGGTATATTTCATTCTTACTGAGCAAGTAACAAAAGAAAATACATTCATATTATTCAGGAAGCAATCATGAAGATACTTTATAGCCCATTTATATCAATATCAAACTAATTCAATGACAAGTCAAACATGGTGCCCTTTAATCATGGAAAACTGTAAGGTATTTCGGCTGAATAAATTAGGGGCAATTAACTAAAAAATGAGCTGCACACATGAAGCTCATTATTTTTAGGTTGAAGGATCCTTTTAATTTATTAGAATTGTTTTCTTTGATATGCCAGATGCCTGTTTTGCCCAAGAAAAATCAAAACACCTCAAGCAGAAAACTATGCGCCCCATGTGTGACGTAAACTTGACTTGGTAGCCAACATTGGCCATGTCATTTGCATCTATTACCTTGGTGAAAAATAAATATTCCTTATCTAAAGGAAAGACGCAAGTTTAAAACTCTAGAAATATCCAAAATAATAATATAAACATGATTTGGATTCAATTTTATAATTCATCTTGGAAGATTAGCTAAGATTGGGAAGAATAAGGTTGGACATTGGCCACAAATTCCTGTTAAAAGGCTCAGGCAAAGTACCTGCTGGTTGAATTTTCTAAATATGGATGAGACAAAAAGGGATGTGTTTTGCACAAATGGTAGTTTTGAGCACAGATGTTTGTGAATACATGCCATTTTTCTGGAACTTTTAATAGAGTAAGTAAATATTTAGTAACATTGCTTTAGTATTCTAATGCCAACGATCTTAAATGTTGGCTTTTAATGTGCCCATGTTAAAGGAAATTTAATCAGTTATGATTGATTTTTGCCAGTGGATTCCAATGAATAGAATCAGTAGCATAGATAATCCAAAACAGTGGATGAATTTAAAAATAAGTTGGGTTCTACCATGCGCCATACTGTCATGTTTGTTGGTTTAGTGCTATGTGTGTATGCATAGTCATTAGACTTTTTGAATGTTCATATCAAAAGGTTTGCATTTCCTGAGAATGTGACAACTATGGAAAGGACAAAAACGTGTTGGGTGATTGGTATGAATTTGCCACAGATTAAGATTTTCAAAAAATATTCACATAGCATCTTTTACCACTCTAGATGTTCGGGGTACAGGGTGATTAAAATAAAGACCCTGCATGTATTCTATCCAGAAAGTACAGCAGATAAAGTCATAAACGTATTAATGATGTTATGTTAAGGTTCTTTGAAGTAAATAATGGCATCGATGGCATGGGGCAGGGGCAACTTCAGCCGTAGTGGGACAGTCTCTCTAAGGAGGTCATTTTGGTTTTTGTTAACTGTTTATTTTGAAAACAACAAATCTACAGAAATGTTGCAAAAATAATATAATTAACTGTGTATTTCCTTCACTTTGCTTAACCAATTGCTAACATTTTCCCTTAGTTCTTGTATATCTCTCTATCTCTATATTGTTCTGACCCAATTAAGAGTTACGGGCATCTTGACCCATCACTTCTAAATACTTCAGTATGTATCTCTAAAGAACAATGCCATTCTAGAGATCACCATGGAACAATATCACATTTAGAACATTTAACACTGATACAAAACTAGAATCTAAAATATAGTCCATATTTTAAATTTGCCTATTGGCCCAGAACTGTCTTTTCTAATATAAGAAGGTGACTCTAACAGCTAAATGATGAGCCAAATGCAGCCACGTAAAAGGGGTTTCGAGGAATAAAGACAGAAGAAACAGAAAATCCAAAGACATTTATATAATATCTGTGTATAAAATGTATTTTAAAAAAAATGATAGTTCTAGCCATTACTCTAGGGATTTAATATTAAGAAATAAAATCTGATTTTAAATATGCTAATTCAATTAAGTTTTATGTAAAATTCTGTGTAATAAACAAACTCTTCAAAATTGCTGGTCACTTTGTTTCTGTTTGGTTTCCTCCTTTTCACCTGTGTACTCTTCAGCTGATCCTCAATATAGTCAATTAAAGTAATCTACCATGTAGCTCCACTAGTGAGAGTTAGAGAAATTGTTGCCTGCAGAATTTCAAATATGGATATGAGGCATTTGGAAGCAATTTCTGATAAGAGAGTACTATAAATCGCTACCCCAAGGTATATCTTGCACATTACCCAACCAAATGTTTTTCTTTTTTCTTTTTGAAACAAGATTCAGAGGGAGGAGGGATGTATTAACCACAAACCTTAATGGACTAATGTGCCATTACTTACTAAATAGGACTATTTATATGATAAATGAACATTTAATGTACACATGTAGATAATGTAATCCGTTTTATCTTATCTACATACACAGAAGATTCCGATTATAACAGATCTGGTGGTCCCTTTCTGCTCATTCCATTTGCTTGAGTACTATGTCTGGATTAATAAAAAGATTTTTAAAAAGAGCAAATTTCCCCAAGTGAACATAGACAGAAAGGCAAACTGGCCCTCTCCCAAGGTCAGAGATAGCCCTCTAGGACTTTCAGAGGGACCGAAGGTCTGTTGGCTCTCATTGGGACCATGGAAAGTTTGTAACATCTTTTATGTCCAGCAGAGGAGCAGCCTGGAATGTCTGATTCTTTCTAACCTTTGAAAATCATAAAATAAATCCAAAGCATCATGGACCATCTGGTACTTATAACGCAGTATCTGCAGATAAGTCTGAGCAAAGAGCAGACGCGTTACCCCCACTGGGAGAGAGTTTCGGTTAAGTTTCATTCTACTTCACTTGGCTATCACTACCAAAGATGTCAGAAAAACCGCCTCCTTCTGCGCAGTCCCCTTTCTTCACTCTTGAGTTAAACACTATTCTGAATATCTAGATTTTATATTTTTAAAAAGTACTGAAATATAAGCAGGAGTGATGGGGATTCTAAACAAGAAAATGTCACATACACATTTCTAAGTCTTGTTACTGACTTTTATTGTAGTATTGAAAAAAAACTACAAATGGCCGACAGACCAGCAAGAATAGATGATTAAGCAAACTAACCTAATAAATATTAGCTATGTTAGCCACCTTAAAAAGAAACACAGACCATATATACCTATGCGAAGAGGGTCATGATTTATAGGGAGAAAGAACACGACAAAATGAAAAGAAAACCAGAAAACCAACTGCAGAATTATGTCTGAGTAGTGCTTATTTTTTAAAAGCAAATGAGCACTGTGTGTGCTTGTGTGTCAATGGATGTTTATGTGTATGTATTTGCGTGTGCGTCTGTGTGTGTCTGTACCTGCATACGTGTGTGTTCATGTATAGATTCAAGAGGTCTGTAGATTAAAGAACTAAGGTGTGCACAATGGTTGCCTTGGAGATGTGGTATTGAGACCTGACAGTGATGGGGAGAGGAGTGCCTTTTTACATTTACACTCATTTTTTTGTTTGTTTTAAGCTGAGCCTGTATATTATCATTTTTTAGAAAACACGGATATAATCATAAGGTAGTAGAGATAAGTGGCAGCTTAGCAAATATCCAGTCTAGCTCCACATTCTTTGAATATATCCCGTATCAAACAGGCAGTGAAAATTGATTTAGTCCAAGCTCCTCGAATCTTAAAGAAGGTAATTTGAGCAATTATTCATTTAATTTAAATAAAACAAAACAACACTACCAACAACATCCTTTCCTTTTAAACAGTTGGATAGTTTAGCACAGACAATTTCGGATAATTGCAGGGATTAACTTGCAGGTAGTAGACAATTTAAAATGAGGTTATAATCATTGAAATACTAAGTTTAAGTTATTCAGAGCTCTATTTTCATCAATTTTCATTTATTGATAATAATTCAAGAAAAATTTCAAAACTTCTCATAAAGTAGATTTTCACGGAACTAATTTTAAGTTGAAAGCTGGAGTATGATCTTATCGTTGGGTGGTTAGAGGGTAGAGAAAGAGATATGAAGACATCAGCTAGTTATAAGCACAGCATTCATTTTTGTATCTTTTTTCCTGTGTAAACTTGTCAAGTTAAATATGACTTTTTCTGTTGTCTTCCTATTGTTTGCCAAAGTTTAAAACAGGAGGAGTCAGATGCTCTCCCATCCTAAGTAAGGACTCCACCAGCTGCGCAGGGTTTGCCAAGAGATTGTGACCCTGGAGGTCCTGCCTATTGCCCACCTGCCAGCTACATAAAAGAGACTAAAGGTTTTGGGGGGTTACCTGGGGGAGAACAGTAGCTGTGCTCTGTATTCTATAACTGTATCTCACAAAGGGGAAATAAATAAGGCATTTCTCTCTTACCTTTAGCCAAGTGAGAGGGAGATTTTCAAAAGAACCGTTTTGAGAACTAGACCCCTGTCCTCCTTGAGTTTGAGGAACAGAGGAATCGACATCAGATACTCCGTGGAGGAAAGTTCAGAGAAGGAAAGACAAGCAAAGCAAAGAGAGAGGGGCTCCCTTGCCAGCTGACTGTACCTTCATTGTTCATTGAACAAGGATGTGTGCTTCTCACGGTCCAGATTTTGGCATGTCTGAAGGGAGCTATCCCAGGGTTGTCTTAAGAAAGACTCGCCCAAGAAGACCCTGAGATCTTGTGATGCCCACAGAGAGGTAGACGTCTGGAGGTCAGACTGCTGAGAGAGAAGGCATTGCTCTTTTCAATGGAAGATAGTTGGAACTCCCAGCAGACCTCTGTTAGTAACCCAAGAGTCCTGCCCATGACAGAAAAAGCCAAAAATTGGTCTCCCACTCTGCTGGGAAGGCTCAAAGTCAGATGACAACGGCTCCTTTTCTTTCCTTAGGTAAGACCTTTTCTTTCCCTACAGCTCCTCTCTCCTCCATGCACCTAACCCTGTAGCAGTTGTCTGGAGCAGCTGGAGAGGAGGAAGGGACAGCAAAAAGGAAGACAGAAGAAGCCAACCTGCATGTCAGTGGAGAGAGAGACAAGCATCACTGTGGTTGAAAGACTGAGGGTTTCCTAGAGCATGGATGGATCCTTTCAATTACCAAAATGACTGTTCTTCTAAATAAGACCATGAAAAATCTATGTCTTGCTAAAGACTTCAATCAGGTTAGAAAAGGAGCTGCATAGAGAAGGCGTGTGAAGGAGCACAGGGAGAAAGAATAAATTTTTTTTTCTATCCGCACTCTGGCAAGTTCAGCTGGTTCAATCCATTGGTTGTATGTTACTGCTTTAAATAAATTTCCAAATGCTGATTTAAAATTTCTTATTCTACTCCATACCTTTGTGAAAACCACTCTCAGGAAAGTCTGCGCTTCTTCAAAGTATTGTGGAATCTTTCAGAAAGATGCGTTCTGCAGTCTTTTGGTGAACAACAGCTTGGTGTCATTCAGAGAGTCTCTTCTACAAGGGAAAGTCATGTTAGGGAGGGGACTTCGCCAGCAGAGATTCAGGGCAGCATTAAACCCATAATTCCTGCCACTCTGAATAGGGATTATTTGTGACCATCAAAAGGAAAATGAGTTCTGCCTCGCATGTCATCTTCTGCTCTTAAGAGCTTCTGGACTTGAATCAGAACGCCTGCACAGAGGCCATGGAACCATTCAGACAGGGGAGCCTTGGTTTGGGCCATTCAAAAAAGAGTGGGACATGGTATTGCTTTGTTTGAAAGAAGCCAACAAAAGAGCCCCCAATTAGCAAACATTTCATTTTGCATGTTAGTACATGTGCTTATGGCCATGTATATTTCCCTAAAATTAAGTCACACACAAGCGTGTCAGAGTTTGCAAACTCACAGCCCGGGAGCCTCTGTGTTTGCCAGCATGGTGTTGACTTTTTTTTAAATCAGTTGTTGTTTTGTTGTTTTCCAAGAGCTTTATTGAGGTAGAATTAACATGTACCACCAGGCACAGCTAAGAAATATAATTTGATAGAATTTTGCGTAAATATTCAACTGCAAAACCATCGGCACAATCAAGATAGTGAACATATCCACCATCCCCAAGTGTAGCCGTGTGTCCCCCTGTAGTTTCCCCTCCTGCCACTCTCTGCCCTACTTCTACCCTTATGCAACCCCCAATCTGCTTTCTGTCACTAAAGATTATGCAATGGACAATGTTTACGTCCCCCTAGAATTGTGAGGAATAAATCTCTATTGTTTACAAGCTCCCCAGCCTCTGTTCTTTCTGTTATAGCAGCCCAAATGGACTCAGACAGATTACTTTGCATTTCCTGGAGTTTTATCAAAGAATCGTACAGAGTACACTCTTTTTGTTTGTCTTCTTTCAAAGAACATAATTACCTTGAGATCCATCAGGATGCAGCAGGTATTAATAGCTCGTTCCTTTTTTTGTAGAATAGTATTCCATTGTATGGATATACCACCATTTGTTTATCCGTTCATCCATTGATGGATATTTGGATTATTTCCCTTTTTTGGCTACTGCAAATAAAGTTTCTAAGAATATTTGTGTATAAGTCTTTGTGTGGACATATGCATTCTTCTCTCGGGTAAATACCTAGGAGTGGAATGGCTAGATCATATGGTCGGTCTATATCTAGGTTCCTAAGAAATTACCAAACTATGTTTCTAAAGAAATTATAACCTTTTAATTTCCAACCATCCATTTACTAACATTCTAATTCCTTCACATATTTACCATCACTTGGTATTGCCAGTCTTTTTAATTTAAGCCATTTTAATGGGTTATAGTGGTGTCTCACTGGGGTTTTAATTTGCATTTCCCTAATGACTGAAAATGCTGAACATCTTTTGATGTGCTAATTTGCCATCTGTATATCGTCTTTGGTGAAGTCCATTCAAATTTCATCTCTTTTTTTATTGGATTATTTGTTTTCTTATTATTGAGTTTTGAGAGTTCTTAAACATTCTGCAAATAAGTACTTTACCAGATATGTGCTTTGCAAATATTTTCTTCCATTCTTTTCATTCTCTTAATATTGTCTTTTGAAGAGCAGAAGTTTTTAATTTTGATGAAGTCAAATTTATCAATTTTTTTCTTTTATGGATTTTCTCCTATATTTCCCATCTCTCAGGGATCACTGTCCTTCATCGCTTGTGTCCAGTATTTTAAAAAATATATTTTAGATATTGTTTCTGCCTTTTTAGTTGTTTCAAGGGGGCTAGTAAATCTAGTCCCTACTATTCCATTTTGGTGAGAAGCAGAAGCCTGGTGTGTTACTTTAAATTTATTTTATGGCCAATATTTAAAACTCTGGAGACTTCACATAATAATCTACATATTTAGATTCTCTAGAAAATTATCTGTCCACACAGTGCTCATGTTCCTGCATAAAACGACAGCTTACAGCAGTGCGGCCTACTGTTTGATTACTTAACCGCTTACCCAATTCAACTTTCTGATTCAATTGGTAGAAAACAATATTAATGTCTACATGGTTACTCAGCTTCCATATGCACCCAAATATAGTGTGCATTTCTCTAGGTCATAAATTGGATGGAGAAAGAGTGTTAATCATTCAGTGAATAACCATCCCTTACTATTAAATGGAAAAAATGCACATCTTATTGAAATGGTGCAGTACTGTTATCTTTATTTGCAAAGAAAGGGAGAAATGGACATTTTTAGTGCATATATAGCAGGCATTTTAACATATAACATCCAATTAAATCAATGAATTCAAGTGCTAAAATAACGCCATAATTAATTCACTTAAATACATATTTATTAGCACTCAACGCAGAGGAAGCACTGCCTGATGACTGAGACGGAGACAGAGAGTATTAAGATAGCATTCCCACTTCCTGGGTGCAGCTGGCCATCTTGTAAGACTTGCAGACTTCTTGGAAGATCCATTCGTCCAGATTTGGGGGTTGGCTAATTTATGAAAAATATAATTACTCATCAATTATTATTACCTGAGGGTGATCCAGATTAGACACATCAGACCTCACTCTAATTTGGCAGTATTGCAAGTATTATCCAATTGTTTCAAAGAGAGGTGGAGTTATCTGCTCTGGATATGTGGGTAGAAGTACCTTCTCCGATTACTTCCTACAAGGTACTTTTGTACCCCAACACTCATTATTCAGTCTAGTCACTATGCAAGGACTGATGAGAGTTGTAAAATGAAGACCAAGTGAACCAGAAAGATCAAGCCCATTTGGACTTACAGCCTGGCACAGGAGGAAGAACAAGGATTCATGTTCTGTGAAATAAACCTGAGAGGGTCTCAACTTCCCAGATGCAGACCTCTCATATATAATGGGCAATATTTTCTATCTCATCCTACCAGATTGTTTTAGGATCATATTGGATAAGGAATACAAAAGAATTGTGTAAAATTAAAATCACTATCAAATGCAGGCAACAGTGTGTCATGCTGTGAAATGCTAATATTAATCATAATAAGGATAGATGACCCTTATTGAATGTTTATGATATGTGAACCATTGCTCTAAGCACTTCACAGTTAGGAGTTCATTCAGCCCTCAAGCAACTTTGTGATACTAGCTACTATTATTATCTCATTTTACACATGGAAAAACTGAGGCACAAAATGTCTAAGTAATTTGTCCAAAGTCATAACTGGAGGGTGGCAGAAATAGAATTGAGGCTAGACAAGAGTCTCTGAAACCACATTCTTAATTAAAACCCTCTGCTTCTCTCAATATGAGGCCTGCATTGTCCAAAAAGAACATTGGAAAGCAACTGTTTCAACAGAAAAAATCAAGTTAGGGGTTAAAAGGTTTTAGAATTCCATCTTAACAAAGATTTTTTTTAAACAGGGATTTTAATAATAAGGAGGTTTTCTTTACAGAAAAAAAATCCAGAACAAAATTAATCATCAGATTTTAATTATCTGCTCAAATTTTTCCCCCAAAATGTCATGAGCACATTTAAAGCAAAATTTTTTTTCTTTTTCCTTTTTTTTTGCTACTCAGAAAACAAAAGAATAAACAAAAACATAACCTCAAATAGGTCCTCAGCAGATGCTTTATGAATAAATTTAAGGATACATTTTGAAGTTGGTTTAGTTGGAAAGAAAAATGTTGATATGGTTTTTCCAGTGAAGGTAGATATAGGATTCTAATTACTACCCATATATTACCTGGAGGCTTTCTTCAGCCTTTGCTATATAAAATGAGATCATAACTCAAGGATTAAAGCATAAATAGGTATATTTTTAAAATATACAATTAAGTCTTTTAAAAAATTACTTCTAACTAATAAGGGTATGATAAGTAACTGCACAAAGGATAATTTAAAGGACACTATGGGCACTGTAAAAACTCAAAGTCATTTTGGCAAGAGCAATGACATAACCAACTCAAACTGTTCTTCAGACAAGTTCGTAGGTCCCAAACTTAATTGTCGTGTTTAATGTGGATGACTCTAACACTCACGGCGTAAAACAGACTCGTGAAATGTTGCTATCAAGTACAATAACTAAACATTAGGAGAAAGAGATAGAACAGAAACATATCTGAAGGGGGAAATTTTTTGTCTAGTGCAGGACTTCCCCTATTTCTATAGTTTAGCTTAGTAGTCAGGCTTAGTATTGGTAAGTAGCCAAAATAGGCCCAACTTTATTTTTTTCTCAAACGAGATTTGTCAGTTTTCATTCTGAAAGCATGCCATTCTGTTTTGATTTTTGCAGCATGAAACCCCACCACTCATTAACCAGGCAGATGCCTTAGAAGCCAAACTCGGCGAAGCTAAGGGAAAACATGTCTGCGATGTTTTGGGATCAATATTTGTAGGGATTCTTAGCATGAAAGGAAACTCTAATTTCAGGGTTCCTTTACATGCAGAGTTGACACTACTTAGAATGAAATCTGGCCAAAGCTGTAGTTCAACATCTGGCAGCTGTTCAAGAGCCATGCTGTTAAACCAGAGAGAAAAGTAAGAAAATCTGAGCAAAAAATGCAAAGATGAAAAAATACATTGTCACGGTAAACGAGAATTAAGTTCTCTGGACTTTTAGAGCTGAATGGGTTCTTTTTACAGGCACAGAATTACGTAGGTGAAGGAGTCAATTTAACGTAAAAAAATATATAGGTCTTCACATTCAGTCTTGGCCTCATGTGTAATGGCCAATAGTCTCTTCCTTATCCCACCAGTTCACTTTCAACACTAGGGCAGCTCATTCTGGGCCTTGTAAACAGGGTTACGGATAGAACTTTATCCTAAAGCAATGGGAAGCTTTGGATCGTGGTGACTTAATCCGTTTTGTGTTTTAAAAACATTCCTCTAGCTCTCTGTCTGCCATTAGCAGAGGGGCCACGCCCAGCATTCACGGCTCCAGCAGAGGCCCGGAGAGAAGCCCTGAGGGCGGGGCGACCCCCAGCTGCCGTTGCCCGCCCCGTGGGTCTAGGGATTGCCGGAGATCTCGGAGAGGACTGGGGCGGGGGGAACTTTCAAAGGCTGGTTCTGCCACCCGGAGGGGAAGCGCCGGAGCTCCGCCCGGGCAGCAGACAAAACTCTCTGTCTGCCATTAGCAGAGGGGCCACGCTGAGCATTCACGGCTCCGGGAGAGGCCCGGAGAGAATCCCAGAGGGAGGGGCGACCCCCAGCTGCCGTTGCCCACCCCGTGAGGCTAGGGATTGCCGGAGATCTCAGAGAGGACTGGGGCTGGAGAGAGTTCCAGAGACCCAGCTTAGTAGCCTAGGGGGAAACCCTACAGGCTCACAGCAGCCTTAGGGAAAGCCTCTGCACAGCACCAGTAGAAGGCACCCAGCCGCCAGCCACAAGGCTGGAAGACCCCAGGGCAAAAGCAGCATAGCTAGGTGTACTAACCACAGACTGTAGAAGATGCCAATAGCTCTCCTGCGACCCATAGAGGACAAGTGAGATTTGGTGGGTGCCGACAGCAACGGAGCGACAAATATAAGTGATCCCACCCCTGGCCGCTGGAAAAGCCCATAACACCGTTGCAGACCCCAAGGAGAGAGCACATCTAGGTGGGCTGCAACAGTAGGCACCTGCAGCCTGAAGCCCCCCTGTGACGGCCCCCACGGCAGAGGAGGGAATCCAAAGGGCCACTGTGGCTACGAAGAGGGGCCCAGGCCCAGTTAGCAACTACGGACAGGGTTCCTGGTTGGTGGAATATAAACAGCTGCTCCTCCCACCGCAGCAGCTGAAACAAGTGAAAGGAGCAACTAAACTCTATCTCCATGCGGAGGCACAAATCAACAACATCAAGCAATATGAAAAAATACATTAAATCTCCAGAACAGAAAGAAAGCAACAAATACACAGAAAACAATCCCAAAGAAAATGAGATATATAACCTAAATGACGATGACTTCAAAACAGCCATCATTAAGATTCTCAATGAGTTAAGAGAGAATTCTGACCGACAACTCAACGAGTTCAGGAGCTATGTCACAAAAGAGTTTGATACAATAAAGAAGAACCAAACAGAAATATTGGAAATGAAGAACACAATAGAGGAGATTAAGAAAAATCTAGATGCTCTGAACAGTAGGGCCGATAATATGGAGGAAAGAATTAGCAATTTGGAAGATGGCAATATAGAATTGTTGCAGGCAGAGGAGGAGAGAGAAGCAAGACTTAAAAGAAATGAAGAAACTCTCCGAGAATTATCAGACACAATTAGGAGATGCAACGTAAGGATTATAGGTATACCAGAGGGAGAAGAGAAGGAGAAAGGGGCAGAAAACCTATTCAAAGAAATAATGGCTGAGAACTTCCCAAATCTGGTGAGGGAGATGGATCTTCAGGTGACAGAAGCCAATAGATCTCCAAACTTTATCAATGCAAGAAGACCAACTCCACGGCATATAGTAGTGAAGCTAGCAAAAGTCAACGACAAGGAGAAAATATTAAGGACAGCCAGGCAAAAGAAACTAACCTACAAAGGAACCCCCATCAGGCTATCAGCAGATTTCTCAGCAGAAACTTTACAGGCTAGAAGAGAGTGGAATGATATATTCAAAAATCTGAAGGACAAAAATCTACAGCCGAGAATTCTCTACCCAGCGAAAATATCCTTCAAATATGATGGAGAAATAAAAACTTTCCCAGATAAACAAAAATTAAGGGAGTTCATTGCCACAAAACCTCCTCTTCAGGAAATCCTCAGGAAAACCCTCATTCCTGAAAAATCCAAAAAAGGAAAGGGGCTACAAAACCAAGAGCAGAGGAGATAAGTAGAAGGACAACAACAGAGAGTAGCAGCTCTACATCAGAACAGATTAAACCATGGGACGAGAAACAAAGGAAACTGAAGAAAACCGGAAAACAAGACACAAAATGGGAGTGGTAGGCCCCCACGTCTCAATAATCACTCTAAATGTAAATGGACTGAACTCCCCAATCAAAAGACACAGAGTGGCAGGATGGATCAAAGAACAAGATCCAACAATATGCTGCCTCCAGGAAACACACCTCAGCCCCAAAGACAAACACAGACTCAGAGTGAAGGGATGGAGAACAATACTCCAAGCTAATAATGAAAGAAAAGAAAGCAGGTGTCGCTATACTAATATCAGACAAGGTAGATTTCAAAGCAAAACAGATAAAGAAAGATAAAGAGGGACAGTATATAATGATAAAAGGGACTCTCCACCAAGAAGACATAACACTTATAAATATATACGCACCCAACACAGGAGCACCAAAATTTGTAAAGCAACTCTTAATAGAACTAAAAGAAGACATCAACAACAATACAATAATAGTAGGGGACCTCAACACACCATTAACACCAATGGACAGAACATCCAGACAGAAAATCAACAAGGAAATAATAGAATTAAATGAAAAATTAGACCAGATGGACTTAATAGATATATATAGAACACTTCATCCAAAAACAGCAGGTTACACATTCTTCTCAAGTGCACATGGAACATTCTCAAGGATTGACCATATTTTGGGAACCAAAGCAAACATCAATAAATACAAGAGAGTTGAAATAATATCAAGCATCTTTTCTGATCATAACGCTATTAAACTAGAAATCAACTACAAGAAAAAAGCAGAGAAAGGTGCAAAAATGTGGAGACTAAACAACACGCTTCTCAACAAACAATGGATCATTGAAGAAATTAAAGAAGAAATCAAATATTATCTGGAGACAAATGAAAATGAGAACACGACATACCAAATCATTTGGGATGCAGCAAAAGCAGTCCTAAGAGGGAAATTCATCGCAATACAGGCTCACCTCACTAAACAAGAAAAAGCTCACGTAAGCAACCTCAAACGACACCTAACGGAACTAGAAAAAGAAGAACAAACAAAGCCCAGAGTCAGTAGAAGGAGGGAAATAATAAAAATAAGAGCAGAAATAAACGATATTGAAACAAAAAAGACAATAGAAAGGATCAATGAAACAAAGAGTTGGTTCTTCGAAAGAATTAACAAAATTGACAAACCCCTAGCCAGACTCACCAAGAAAAGAAGAGAGAAAGCGCAAATTAATAAAATCAGGAATGACAGAGGAGAAATCACAACAGATACCAATGAAATGCAAGAGATCATAAGAGAATACTATGAAAAACTATATGCCAACAAATTGAACAACTTGGAAGAAATGGACAAATTCCTAGACTCCTACAATCTCCCCAAACTGAATCAGGAAGAAATGGAGAATCTGAATAGACCAATCACAAGTAAGGAAATAGAAACGGTAATCAAAAACCTCCCCAAAAACAAGAGTCCAGGACCAGACGGCTTCTCTGGAGAATTCTACCAAACATTCAAAGAAGACTTAATACCTATTCTCCTCAAACTGTTCCAGAAAATTGAG
Source organism: Equus asinus (assembly GCF_041296235.1). Taxonomy (NCBI): domain Eukaryota; kingdom Metazoa; phylum Chordata; class Mammalia; order Perissodactyla; family Equidae; genus Equus; species Equus asinus. Next base: position 43,652,165 of record NC_091804.1, read on the forward strand.
AAAGATGGAGAACTCCCTAACACATTCTATGAAGCCAACATCACTCTGATCCCCAAACCTGACAAGGACAACACAAAGAAGGAGAACTACAGGCCGATATCACTGATGAACATAGATGCAAAAATCCTCAACAAAATTTTGGCAAACCGATTACAGCAATACATCAAAAAGATTATACACCAGGATCAAGTGGGATTTATACCAGGGACACAGGGATGGTTCAACATCCGCAAGTCAATCAACGTGATACACTACATCAACAAAATGAAAAACAAAAACCACATGATCATCTCAATAGACGCAGAGAAAGCATTCGACAAGATCCAACACCCATTTATGATAAAAAACCCTCAATAAAATGGGTATAGAAGGAAAGTACCTCAACATAATAAAGGCCATATATGATAGACCCACAGCCAACATCATACTCAATGGACAAAAGCTGAAAGCCATCCCTCTGAGGACAGGAACAAGACAAGGGTGCCCACTTTCACCACTCCTATTCAACATAGTACTGGAGGTGCTGGCCAGAGCAATTCGGCAGGAAAAAAAAATAAAAGGAATCCAAATAGGTAACGAAGAAGTAAAACTCGCGTTGTTTGCAGACGACATGATCTTATACATAGAAAACCCCAAAGAATCCACAGAAAAACTATTAGAAATAATCAACAACTACAGCAAAGTAGCAGGGTATAAAATTAACGTGCATAAATCAGTAGCATTTCTATACACTAACAATAAACTAACAGAAAAAGAACTCAAGAACTCTATCCCATTCACAATCGCAACGAAAAGAATAAAATACCTTGGGATAAACTTAACCAAGGAAGTGAAGGATCTATACAATGAAAACTACAAGACTTTCTTGAAAGAAATAGGCGATGACATAAAGAGATGGAAAAACATTCCTTGCACATGGATTGGAAGAATAAACATAGTTAAAATGTCCATACTACCTAAAGCAATATACAGATTCAATGCTATCCCAATCAGAATCCCAAGAACATTCTTCACAGAAATTGAACAAACAATCCTAAAATTCATATGGGGGAACAAAAGACCACGAATTGCTAAAGCAATCCTGAGCAAGAAAAACAAAGCCGGCGGAATCACAATCCCCGATTTCAAAACATACTACAAAGCTACAGTGATCAAAACAGCATGGTACTGGTACAAAAACAGGTCCACAGATCAATGGAACAGAATTGAAAGCCCAGAGATAAAACCACACATCTATGGACAGCTAATCTTCGACAAAGGAGCAGAGGGCCTACAATGGAGAAAAGAAAGTCTCTTCAACAAATGGTGCTGGGAAAACTGGACAGCCACATGCAAAAGATTGAAAATCGACCATTCTTTTTCACCACACACCAAAATAAACTCAAAATGGATCAAAGACCTAAAGATTAGGCCTGAGACATTAAGTCTTTTGGAAGAGAATATAGGCAGTACACTCTTTGACATCAGTTTCAAAAGAATCTTTTCGGACACTGTAACTCCTCAGTTGAGGGAAACAATAGAAAGAATAAACAAATGGGACTTCATCAGACTAAAGAGCTTCTTCAAGGCAAGGGAAAACAGAATTGAAACAAAAAAACAGCTCACTAATTGGGAAAAAATATTTACAAGCCACTTATCCGACAAAGGGTTAATCTCCATAATATACAAAGAACTCACACTGCTTAACAACAAAAAAACAAACAACCCGATCAAAAAATGGGCAGAGGACATGAACAGACATTTCTCAAAAGAAGATATGAATATGGCCAATAGACACATGAAAAGATGTTCATCATCGCTAATCATCAGGGAAATGCAAATCAAAACTACACTAAGATATCACCTTACCCCCGTTAGATTGGCAAAAACATCCAAAACCAAGAACGACAAATGTTGGAGAGGTTGTGGAGAAAGAGGAACCCTCATACACTGTTGGTGGGAATGCAAACTGGTACAGCCACTATGGAAAACAGTATGGAGATTTCTCAAAAAGTTAAAAATAGAAATACCCTATGACCCAGCCATCCCATTACTGGGTATCTATCCTAAGAACCTGATATCAGATATCTCAAGAGTCCGTTGCACCCCTATGTTCATCGCAGCATTATTTACAATAGCCAAGACGTGGAACCAGCCTACATGCCCAGAAACTGATGATTGGATAAAGAAGATGTGGTATATATACACAATGGAATACTACTCAGCCATAAAAAAAGACGAAATTGGCCCATTCACAACAATGTGGATGGACCTCGAGGGCATTATGTTAAGCGAAATAAGTCAGTCAGAGAAAGACGAACTCTATATGACTCCACTCATAGGTGGAAATTAGTATATTGAGAAGGAGATCTGATCGGTGGTTACCAGGGAAAAGGGGGGGTGGGGGGAGGGTACGGAGGGGGAAGTGGTGTACCCACAACATGACTAACAAAAATGTACAACTGAAATTTCACAAGCTTGTAATCCATCATAACATTAATAAAAAAAAAAAAAAAAAACATTCCTCTACTGTGAGTCTCAGTTTTGCATGTATAAAAAGAGCTTAATCATATAGCAAGGTCACTTATGAGCATTAAACAAGATAATTCATATAAAAAGCCTAGCGTATTTCCCATTTGTAACCTTGACCCAGAACTCATCACAATTTTAAATATGTAAGCATTTATGTCTTTAATTATTCACTCCTCCACAAGACTGCAGATCCATGAAAACTAGAACACACCTAACTTAGCAGACACTGAAATCTAAGTGCCAAGCATGGAGAAGAAAATGAGTAAACACCACCCAAATGAATAAATACATAAATGGATATATGTGAACTCCTGGAAAATATTCACTCCGGGAAACTTTCATTGCGCTCATCTCAGATTGTGATTTTATGTGCATATGGATATTTGATTAATGTCTGGATCCTGCACTTGACCATGGCCCCATAAAGGCAGCCATTGTGTTGTTCTTGCTCACTTATTGCTGTTTTCTCACCATCTTGCAGGCTCTGGTGCACAGCCCTTAAATACAAGCATTTGTAGAATAAATTAAGGTAGTGAATCCAACTGTTAGGGCAGAGGATGTGCATAGCGTCTCTTAAATGGTTATTCAGTATTTTTTCCATATATGTCAGTTTCCTCCTCTACTATGTTAGCTCCCTGAGAGTGGGGTCCATGTGTCTTTGCCAGCCCCCTCCAGTGTCCAGCAGAGTACCTATAGCATAGCACACACCTAATATATATTATTGACTGGATGGCATAGTTCCCAAACTAAACCTAAGTAATGTGCTCAATTAATTTTATCTTCAGAAAGAGTTTTGAAAAGAACTAAAGTTCCACTGTCAATTTAATTTTTGTTGTATTTTATTTATTTTGGAGAAAAAGTCTGAAGAATCGGGAGGTTTAAAAAAATGTTATTTCTTTTAAATTCATGCTTTGGAAAATCTCAGGAGGCCCTTCCTTCCCCTTGGTATTAAACAAGGCCAATGATATTACCAAGCTGAAGCTAAACTGGCATGAATTATTCAGAGCAGCAGGAAAAGCAGCTGCTCATCTTTTCTGTCCCTAATTTTGAAGGGTGGAGAATTGGAGGGCAGCGGTGACAACACCAGGGGGGAGGAAAAGATAAATTGTTGTCCTAAACCTCATAAGCTATAACATCTGCAGCACTGCGTTTAATTTGGCGGCACAGTCCACAGTGTCTGCTGTAGGTAAGAAGGGCAAAAATGAGAGAAAGCTTATGAATGCCTGTTTGGACAGAGGTGGGGGAGACAAAAAGGGAAGGGAAAGAGGAGAGGGAGGGAGAGGGAGAGGCAAGTCCATCCCAGAAGACAGGAGGGCAAATTGCAGTTGAGGAATAACATGGGGCTGGAAAAACTATCTTCCTGTGCAGAAAAAGCTCCAGAGAAATATAAAATGAAGAGATGGGTATAAAGAAAAATATTCACAAATTAAAACGCGGTAACATCATCAAAATAAAAAGAACCTGCCATTCAACTGAAGAGATTTCCTGCCTTCTGGACAATTTCTACCTCTTTGACTCAGAAGCTATTTTGGAATATTTTTAATTTCTTGGGGCCCAGGAAGGAGGCATGTATGAAAGTACTACGAGAGAGAAGAAGAGCTGGGAAGTTGTGGTTATGGATATAGAACTTGGAATTGTGAGATCCCAGAATTTTAGAACTGGGACTCACTTTGGAGCTCCTATTATATGGTCCTGGGTGGTAGAATTTGAGACATGTCCACTTTTCTTCTGGGTTGAAATGACTTTTAGATGATGGATGTATTGATAGCTGGGCAGCAATCCTGAATCTATAAAGTTTTATTTAAAACCACCTTGAGGACTTTCTGACCACTCAGCTGCTACCTAATGTTGAAAGTCAAGAGCAGACAAATTGAGTCAAAAATGGGAACAGCACAGCTAGAAGGACCTACAACTAGAATATACAGCTATGTACTGGGGGGCTTTGGGGAGAAAGAAAAAAAACAAAGAAATGGGAAGAGAGCCCAACTTGCAATATGATGCTTTTTGGTGAAGGGCAGACAGGTGATCAGTATCTCCTTGCAGGGACAGCACCATCTGAGGTTAAGAAACCATGCAAGGCCCATCTACCATTTCATAAAAGAAAATGTAGAATAAAAATAGGGACTGCAAGTCGTGGATCCTATTACACTTACCAAAGGGAACTTAAAAAACACAACTAAAATCACTCCCTTCTTGACAACCCATACAAACACACACGTTCATACGCATAAACATACATATATACTCATATACAGTTGTTGGATTTCTCTTCTTAGAGCACTGGTTCTCAATCAGGAATGATCCTCCCCCCCCCCCCCACACACACACACACTCACTCTAGGGACATTTGATCATGTCTGAAGACATTTTTGGTTGTCACAACTGAGTGGGGGGAGGTGTTATTGGTGTCTAGTGGGTGGATGGTGGTTATGCTGTTAAACATCCTACAATGCCCAGCACAGCCCCACACAACAATGATTTGGTCCCCAGTGTCAATAGGTGAGAAACTGAGAGACAATCAAGGTGGAGGGATAATAGAGAAATTCTCTTGCTAAAAGTAGCAAAAGCTGTCATTGTGCCAGGCATTGAACTGATTATTTATAACCTTTGTGATTAATTCTCAAAACATTCCTGAAAGGTCATTATTAGTATTTGCTTAAGGTAAAATGGAAATTTGGAGACATTAAGTAAATTATCCAATGTCGCTGGAATCTTAGGAGGACAGAGGGGACAGCAAATCAGCTTAGTTGTACTCATACGGCTGGCCCCCAGATTTCTCTTAAGGAAAGTACTGCCTTTACAAAGAAAATTGCTTTGATAGAACAGATGAATATTAAAAGATAGGTCCCAGGTAAAGTTATGGGACAGGAGAGATAACAGGGAAAAAAAGAAAAAAGGAACCAGCACAGGAAAATAAATAACACCTTTTCTATGAACATATATTAAAATGGGATTATTTCTATCTTCGGTTTGGCTGAAGCAATAAGACAACATGGAAACTACTTTTATATTCCAAAGCAATATGACAAAGCAGAACTTACAAAGGAGGTCGTCAGGAACCACTTTTGTGACCGGCACCTGTGCCCCCTCCTCCAGCCGTAACAAAAGTTTGAGTGGCTCAAAGAGAAGAGCTGGAAAGGAGATTTTCAGAGAGAGCCAAAGCTGTGCTGTGAAGCACGGGACCACATCGCCTCACTCCAGTCCTAGCGAGAGGGTCGGGGGATGCTTCATGTTTGCTTGAGCTTCTGGGACAAAGGAGACAGTTGTCATAACTACATCTGAGAAATCTAAAAGGCCAATGTCTTTGCACAGCTACCCACTTGGCCTGACGGAGAGGGGGTGATGACCTTCAATTCCTGAGGATGTTGCGACAAAAGATGCGTGAATGTTCCATGGTCAACATGGGCTCCATCCCAGAGAAAGAGAAGGAAATTGATTGTCTTACATCTAACCAAAAGGGTTATCTGGATAGACGAGGCATCCTCAACAGAAAGGTTGGATCCGCAGAGGCTAAGGGAGGTGTCCTGAGCTGACCACAGGTATAAGTATGACGTACCTACATTGCCCCACTAGAGAAGAGGCAGTCTCCATCCCACTGAGAAGCCCAGAGAGGAGAGCGCACATGAGGTCTCTTCAAAGGGACCTTAGGGAAGACATTTCTGATCCTTCCTGTGTTCCCTGCACCCCCCCATCCGCACTACAGGATATTGGGCGAGGTCAGAGGAAAAGAAATGCAAGGCAGAGACACAAAGGAGAAGCAGTGCATGAAGGCTTATATCCCAAATACTTAACAATGAATTAAACCCCTCAGCATGGTTAAACCACAGGACCAGTCAGGAAAGGACCGTAAAGCACAGGTTCCGCCTCCCTGGGGACTGTCACTAAGCCCCCTTCTAGCCAGTCTGAAGCTGACCTAGGCTATAGGAGTAGATGTCTCAACTCTGAGATAAGTTTGCAGGGTTTTTATTGTTACTGTCGCTGTTATTACTTTGTATGGAATGCATTAATTGCTGAGCCAAGACTGTTGGTTCATATGGAAGTTTGGTGATTCATCATTTAAAACACGTAATTATGGGGGCCGGCCTGGTGGCCCAGCAGTTAAGTTGGCACGTTCTGCTTCTCGGCGGCCCTGGGTTCGCTGGTTCGGATCCCGGGTGCGGACATAGCACTGCTTAGCAAAAGCCATGCTGTGGTAGGCGTCCCGTGTATAAAGTAGAAGAAGATGGACATGGATGTTAGCTCGGGGCCAGTCTTCCTCAGCAAAAAGAGGAGGATTGGCAGTAGTTAGCTCAGGGCTAATCTTCCTCAAAAAAAAAACCCAAAAACAAGTAATTATGAATAATTATTAGGTAATTAAAGCTGCTAATTATTATATCAGTGATTCTCAAACTTTCTGTGCATCAGAGTTACCTGGTTAAAACACAGATTTCTGGGTCTCATCCCCAGAGTTTCGGATTCATTAAGTCTGGGGTGGGGCTTGATAACTTGCATTTCCAACAATTCCCAGGCCATGTGCTGATGCTGGTCAGGGGACCACTTCTCCAGAACCACTTATTAGATGATGCTCTTGTCCAAGTTTTCCTGAGGTTTTGTGGTTTCAGGAGGTGAATTGTTTCTGCACCATTTCATACAACATGCATTCTTCTTGCCTTAAAAAAATAGACAGAAACCAACCAGGGTTATATAAAAAAAAAAAACTATTCTTATTTTCGGAAAGAAATGCTTTGTCTGAAACAAGTAAGCAGGGCCTTGTGATTAGTTGCTGGATAGAACACCACTTTTTTTTTCTTCACAGGAAAGGCTGTATTCACTAGAATTCCTGGCAAAAAAGTATACGTCAATCTCAATATGTGAACTCACACAAAAACTTGCTAAAATTTTCAATGCTCTACCTGTTAAGACTAGGAAGCAAAAATTCAGTTTCCCTTAGATTGGAGTTTCTTACATAATCCTTAGCAGTTACTATATGAGCTTCTCTTAGAGCAGAGTTGTAAAAATTTTACTTTAAAGGTCAGATAGTAAATAGTCTAGGCCTGCAGTCCATACTGTTGTAGCATGAAAGCAGACAGAGACAATATGTACAAGAATGAGCGTGGCTGTGTTCCAATAAAACTTTATTTACAAAAACATCCAGTGGGCCAGATTTAGTTTGTTCACTAAAGTTGTGGATCACTACCTCAGAATGAGAGGCTCCCATGTGATACACCTGATGCCCAATCGTGGCACCCAAACCTGAGTAGTTATGTGAGGAGCTTTGAACATACCCCTGCCCAAGACCCACGCCCGGAGATTCTGGTTTAATTTGTCTGATGTGAGGCCTGAGCATTTGTTTATCACAGGCTTCCCAGGACTGGGAACCTGGATGCTGGTTGATGTCTCAGGGTCTGAGGAGAGGTTCAAAAACTCACTCAGCACCCACCAATGGCTTTTCTATGCAAATGTGCTCTGTTTTATACAAATCGGCTTCCTCTTGATTCCTTGGAAGACTCATTCACAATTGTTCCTGCCTCTCCCCCTGGAATGTACTGCATGGAGATGCCTGTGGGAGAAGTAGCTTAACAGCAAATGATCAACTCTAACTAGAGTCCTTGCCTTCCTGACGGCCAACTTGGGGCTTAGATTTCAAACCACTGCTATGGGGCTCAGGCCATCTTAATAGATATAGCAAATCTCCCCTGATGAGAATCATAAGGCTCTCAGTGCAGGGCTTCACAAAATTTAATGTGAATACAAATCTTCAAGGGATCGTGCTGACATGCAGGTCCTGATTCAGTAATTTTGACTGGAGCCCACAAAACTTTGCATTTCTAACAACCTCCAAAATGTTGCTGAGGCAGCTGGTTCAAAGACCATGCTTGAGCACTGAGGTCTTAATGGACCACCCTTTGATTTGCTCTGGAGATGACTTCTATGACCTTGACATGCCCCCCAGCCCCATGCCCCACAAAATATATTGGGAATGCCACAACCCTATATTCAAATCAGGGTATTACAAATATACCTACCAAATACAGTAAGAATCCACGCTGGGTTGTTTTCTTGTTTGTTTTTTCCTGAGTGAGGCAATGAGGAAAGACAGGAAAAACAATTTATTTATGTAGACAAAGTGATTTACAATGATTTGTTAACAATCAACAATGATTAATGAGGTTGCGTTGGATAAAACGGCTTTTTTCCATATCTTATTGTGCTGCTCTAGCCCACGTGTGTCTCTGTTTTTGCAGAACATCCACCATCAGCAGACGTTCTCGCCAATACTACCAAGATGAGGTGGTCCTTTCTTGTTTCCCACGGAGAAGGGTCGAATCCTTAACAAGCCTATCTATACACGCTTCTATGGCAAAGTCCGCAGTGGTGCTGTAGAAAGAGAATTAACTTTGTAGCTGTGAAGGTTTTCTACTGTGTGACAAATTACCACAAAAATTAGTGGCTTAAAATAGCACTCATTTATCATTTCAGAGTTTCTGTGCCTCAGTCATCCAGGCACAGCATAGCTGGTTCCTCTGCTCCAGGGTCTTGCCACACTGCAATCCAGGTGTCAGCTGGGGCTGCAGCTTCATCAGAGGCTTGACTGAGGAATGACCCACTTCCAAGTCCCCTAAGATTGTGGGCAGAATTCATTGCATTGTGGCTATAGGAAAAACTCCCCATTTTCTTGCAACTCTCAGCCAAGGGCCACCTCAGATCTGAGGTTCCCAGGGGCCATCCACAATTTCTTGCCACGTGGGTTTCTTCAACTTGACTGCTCATTTGATCAAAGCCAGCAAAGAGAATCTTTTGCTCCAGTCTGATAAGATGGAGTCTTGTACAATGTATTCTAATCAAGGCAATAATATTCCATTACTTTTGCCATATGATGAAATTTAATCAAGGGAGTGATATTTCATCACCTTTGCCATCAGGCATTGTTAGAAACAAGCCACCTGTTTCACCTGTATTCAAGGGGAGGGAATTACACAAAGCCGTGGATGCTAGGAAGACAGGATTATTGAGGATCATCCTAGAGTCTGTACATCACAGTTATTGAAAGTCTTAGCTTTCATATATACATATATATATTTTTTTTTTCCCCCTGAGGAAGATTAGCCCTGAGCTAACATCTGTGCCAATATTCCTATATTTTTTATATGGGTCACTGCCACAGCATGGCTGACAAGTTGTGTAGGTCTGCACCGGGGATCTGAACCTACAAACCTGGGCCACTGAACCAGAGTGTGCTGAACTTAACCACTAGGCCACAGGGCCGGCCCCAGCTTTCCTAAATCTTAAACAAACCAGAGACTCAAGACTTTGGAGTCATTTGATACCTCTGCATAAAATGGGCATAAATGCAAAGCCTAACTGATGGAGCTACAAAAAACCGAAATGAGATAACATGTGGCACCATTGTAAAGTTTTATATAACTATTAGGTTTTTTTCTGTTGTATCCCCTGTACATTTCAGAGCTGAGAAAACAATAAAAGTTGATGGGCTTATAGAATTAATAAAACAAATCCATCCCACTTTCCAATCAGAGACAAGAGGAAGATCAACTCAGTGTTTTAAGAAACTTATCATTTTCAGTACTATCAGTTGGATTAATCCATATGGGTATCAACTGCATATAGTAGAGGAACAGTGATTAAGAGTATGGGTTTCAGGGCCTTCTATTATGCCTGAAAGCTTCTATCAATCCAAGTCTTCCTCAAGCAACAACCACGCATTCTGGAAAAATAGAAAAACAAGCAACCAAAGACACTGGAGAGTGAACCAAAGCAGGTTGAAAATGGAGGGAAGTCAACACATGGGTGAATTTCTCATTTTTTAATGGCTCTTATACTAGGACATGCTCCATCTCCACTATCCAGGGCAGTTAAAACTGTGATATAAAATCTGCAGTCTTGCTGGCTGTAATAACTAGAATATAGGGTATGAAGCAATCACAGCTACTGAAAAGTGAAGTGGGGGGAAACGCCAGAAAGGAAAAAGCCAGTGAGAGGCAGCACCAAATTCTATCAACTGCCCAAATCGCTAGCTGACTCCACAACCATGCAAGCATGGAGCAGAGTCCAGACAGCCCATCTAAGACTAGAAGGACTAAACTGAATTATGAGCTGCCACCCAAAGCAGGAGAGACAGAAGTTTGTGATTTGAGTGCAACCAGGTTGACTACCTGTTTTAAGAAAAAAAAGAAAAGAAAAGTCAATACTCTTCAGAGCGCATAACAGAATCTGAAGTTTCTATAGCATATTATTCACAATGTCAAAGATATAATCTAAATTATTCATTATCCCAAGAAATAAGAAAACATGACTTAGTATCCAGAGAAAAGACAATCAATGAAAACCAATCCTGAGTTCACCAAAATATTGGAATTAGCAGATAAAGATTTTAAACAACTCTTACAACTAGGCTGAAAACATAAAGAAGAATATGCTTGAAATAAACGAAAGCATTTGAAATCTCAGCAGATAAAGGGAAATTATTTCAAACCAAAAATTAAAGCTCTAAAATTTAAAAATATGACATCTGGAATAAAAACCTCATTATATGAGTTCAATGACATAAAGGAGGTAACAAAGAAAAGAGCCAGTGAACTTGAAGACAGATCAATAGAAATTATCCAATCTGAATAACAGAGAGAAGAAAATGAGGTGAAAAAAATTAAGAGTCTCAGAGACCTGTGGGACAATATCAAGAGGTCTGATATATGTGTAACTGGAGTCTCGGATGAGGAAGAAAGACAGTGGAACAAGAATAACAACAAAACAGAATGGTCAAATATTTCCAAAATTTGGTAAGAGACATCAATTCATAAATTCAAGAAACTCAGCAAACACAAAGCAGAATTAAGACAGATAGAGCCACATCTAGGCACATCACAATTAAATTGATGAAAAACAAAAATAAAAAGAGAATCTTGAAAGCAGCCAGAGAAAAGTGATACATTGCATACAGAGGAACAATAATTTGTGTATCCATTTAATTCTTATGAGAAAAAAATGGAGGCCAGAAAACAGTAAAACAACAGTTTTAATATTCTGACAGTGTGGGTTGTAGCGTCAGACACTATGATTTGAAATCTTATCTCCAGGATCTGTAACTCCAGTACTTGGTATCTGTGCACCCTTGACAAGCTGTTTAATAGTTCCATATCTCAATATATTATTCTTTTAACTAGAAAATTTAAAAGTTATCTATCTCATTGGGTAGTTGAGAAGATTAAATGAGTTACTAATAACGTGTATAGTACTTAGCACTTAGTACATTATACATTACAAGATCAATGTTTGCTATTATTATTATCAGATTTTAATATTTATATTCAATTTAAATACTTCTACTTAACTTTAGTTGTTCATAAATAATTCCACGTGTATAAAGACAAAGAAACACATTTTTTTAAAAATCCAAAAATTGAGTAGTTAATTCAAATGACTGATACAGCAGGAATCTGCCAAAGAAAGAATGATTTCCAAAGGGACAATTGTTCAGTCACCCTCTGAGGCAGGAGTTAAACAATTTCATAGCAAGGGAAACCCAGCTCTCCCCAGCATCTCATGGCTGCCTCCAACAAACTCTCGCACTTTCTCACCTAGGGCTTCTGCCTGTGCTTATTCCCCAGTGCAGGCAATTAGCAATCAAGTTCTCAATTACTCATTTAGTCCAACCCACAGTGCTATCTCAATAAATAAGTCAATGCGCCTCTCACAGAAGAGCTCACGTTGACAGTGTAACGCTTATAAGATTGTCCCAGCAAATCGGAACTGGACCATGCTGACTCAGAGTTTGATCATCATGGCCCTGTCCATTGTGGAATCTATACTGAGCTTGACAGAAACAAAAGTAGGACTAAACCTACAGTCTTTCCTTATTTTTTTTTTCCCATAAAAGGCATTCAGGGGAGTGGGAGCCAAAAGGATGAGTGGCCTCAAGTCACCCAACCTTGGATATCAAGCTTTAAATTCACTTTTAATTTTAAAATGTATCCCTCATTTCATTTGATAAATGGGCCTTGTGCTTTGTGTCAGGTTCTCTGCTAGACTCTTTGAGGTGCATACAGAAGCCTCTTACTGAGCGTGGATCTTAAGTATTCTGAAAAAAGGAAGGAAAGAAGGAAGGGAAAGAAAGAGGATGAAGGAAGGGAAAGAAAGAGGATGAAAGGAGGGAGGGGGAAGGAGGGACAGAGAGGAGGGAGGCAGTAAGGAAAGGAAGGACGGAAAGAAAGAAGGAAGGAAGGAAGGGAAAGAAAGAGAAAGAAGGGAGGGAGGGAGGAAGAAAAAAAGAAAAGAAAATGGTAACTGTAAAGTGATGGATATGTTAATTAGCTTCATTGTAATGATCATTTCACAGTGTACACATATATGAAATCATCACGCTGTACACTTTATATATATACAATTTTTATTTATTAATTATACTCAATAAAGCTGAGGGGAGGTGGGAAGAAGCCTCTTACCATGTAACTCGTTAAGCCTCTGTTTCTGCCAAGTACATCAATGCTTCCTAAACTTTAGCGCGCCTATGCATATCCCAGGGAACCTGTTAAAGTGCGGTTTCTGACTCAGCACATCTGACACGGACCCAGGCAGACTTTGAATAGCAAGGGTATAGAATAAAGATTGTTATAGTACCCATTTCATGGGATCGTTGAGGCTGCTCTGACATCTTTGTGAAGCAATGCAGATCACTTAGCAAATGCTACTTTGATTGTAAAGTTCATTGTTAGGGATATAGGCATATCCAGAGTCTTGCAGAAGAGATAAAAGACATAAGAGGACGGAGATTTACGGGAGAGAATAATATTGGACAAACGTCAGTAGATTGGAGTTCTAGAACTGGCCTCATCACTAACAAACTCTACAAGCATGGTAACAACATCACATAAACCCTTTGGGCAGCTGCTCTTTATCCATTAGAATAAGCCATTGATGTACCTTCAAAATTTTTGTCATACTCAGATGCTAAATTATCTTTCTTTTTAATTGACATTAAATCAAATCAGTTTTGAAATTTAGCCTTATCCTAAGCAATGATTTTCTAGAAACCATAGGTGAGTAATACTAGCTGTAGATAATTGTTTTTCTAACAAATCAAAATAAATATATAACTACTATAATTAAAGCAATTCCTCCACGCGTCCCCTGAGACATCATTTCCTATCCCACCACTCCTATGCAGTCTTTGGGAAACAATGGATGGATTAGTTAAATCCTGCAATTCCTTGAAGGATTAAAAAGTAATTGATTTATGCTCGCAGGTGATCGGATGCCAGGTAGAAGGAGAGGGACTTTGCAGAGGAGGGCTCCATATAAACTGAGCCTTGAAGAACAAACAGGCTTTAAGTTTAAATAATCAGAAACTGAAATTTGGTGTTTGTGTTGGGGGACGGGGAGTTACCGTGCAAGGAGAGAAAGGAGAAGAGCTTTCAGGAGACAGGGAGTAGCAAGAATTAGAGCAAAGATTAGAATTAGTGATACACTGGCTGAACATCCCCAGAGAAAAAACAAGCCGTTGCTTTATGATTTGAGAGCTAACTTGAATAGTCACACCAAGGTTAGAGAAAAACTCTTACACCAGAGTCCATAATGGGTTTTGTGATTGTTAATCCCTTTTAGGATTCTGTTGAAAACTCTGGACACTTTCCCCAAAAAAACACATGCACACACACACACGGACATGCATACAATGGCATGCACACACACACTTAAAATATTTTGCCTACAATATCAGGATGTGTATTTTTCTCTAAGGCCGATTAATGAAAAATCTAAAGATCCATTAGACTAAATGTCTGATGGTGGCAACTTTTGGAAAACTGCAACTTAAAAGATTTGAAATTCTGTGCAGTGTCTTAGCATCATATGGCCCCATGTGATGCACATAGCTGCTTTACGATGTTGGGACAGTGACAGAAAATACAGCTCAAACTGGCTCAAGCAAAAGAAAACATGAAACTGACATGCAAGACAAAGGTCCAAAAACTGTCATGAGAATCAGTCTCTCTCTTGGCTCTGTTGTCCCCACTATGTTGGCCTGAAATTCAGCTTCCATTTGGGCCCAAGATGGTACATAGAAATTCCAAAACTGAATTCTGTCAGATTCGAGTTATCTCGAGGTAATGGTCCTTAATTTTGTTGAATGTCTACCTATCCTTCACTGGGTTCAGAGCGTTCCTGTGAAACTGACTCTCTCCCCCAGATTCAAATGTGTCACGTTCCCCGCTTCTAGCTAATCTGAGACTAACTCCTCTGGCCACCTGGATCAGTTTAGAAATGAGTGTATGGCCTACCAGAGTCACTGAGATGCCATGAGAATTTGCTGAGGCTTCCAAGGGAGAGCAGACACTCTTGCCCTCTGGATGAGAACAGGGGAGGAGGTAGAGGTTGGAGCTCTTTCAGGCACGATGCAACCTTGGGGATGAAATCTGAGACTGGAACCAATATGTGGAAGCGCAAGTGAGAAAAAGGTGACAAAGAGTGAGAGAGAGAGAGAATATACTAGTGACATAATTTGACACACTGATCAAGCTACACCTGATGCATAACAGCTCCAAGCTCTTTAGTTATACGACCTACTTAGTCTCTCTTTGTTTAAGGCAGTTTGGATAAGGCTTATAAATGAAGGATGAGTAACCAGCACACCTGCCTGTCACGGATCTGTCAAAAAGATTCTCATGTTTGCAAGTACTCCAGGATAGATGACTTCAAACACTTCCCTCCAGCACTGGACTTTTTTGTAACGTGTGTGGCAAAATGTCTATTTAAAGGTAGTAGGTACCCCAAAGACTAGTCCTCTGTTTCCTAGTTGATATCACCATCCTGAAAGTTTACATCCTTGAATATGCTAGAAAATGACCAAGGCCCTTAAGATCTGTATGATTTGTTCAGAAACCCTTATTGCTGACTCTCAGTTTTAATTTGGAGACTAAAAATATTTCAAAGCTTTACTTTTTTATAGTCTTTACAAGATGCTCATTTGAGAGCAATTTCTATTGCTTTTGAGTTTTTTCTTTTGTTTATTTTTAAAAATTATTTATTGAGCATACACAATTAATTCACAATACTTTTGTATTGATTTGGAGCAAGATGAAAAGCATCCAAGTTCATAGACACTGAGGCCATAAAATGAAATACGAATCAATTGGTAATTTAGGCAATGCATAAACTTGGGAAGAGTCGGATCAATTGAGTCATAGGGAGTTAAGAATGATTTCTGGGTCTGGAATCCACAGGAAGTTCCTTAGGCAGTTAGGTTCGCAGTGGGATCTAGTCTAATTTCCTTGACAAGTGAGTAATTGACAGGTGGCTAAAACAAGGTGAAAAGTACCAGGGTGAAAGACGAGCGCCTGCTTGCCACCCCACCCTGCCCTCGCATCAACAGTCTCCCAGAAAATAATTACTTCTTTACTCTGACCTATGACACTGAGCAATTTTTCCCATCAATTTTAAATGTTGTTGTAATCTGATTATTTTTCTGTAGAAGGAAGCTTTTTTCCCCTTATTTATTTTTATATTCCATGCCATTAGTCATTTAAAGACTTCTATGCCTGACAATGCATGCCTTATTTCCTTCAGCTGAGCCTGCTAGGCATGATATATTTCAGAAACCATAAATCTTCTATTTACTTCAGTCTGGCTGGAGATCACTGTGATATTGTCGCTGTAATGGAAGGGAGGCAGTATTCAGAGGTGGAAGCAGGCTACACTCCAATCAGTGCGCCCGGGAACAGGTCCCTGACTTTTCAATGAACTGATGATGTGACTTCTACCCCTCAATGCCTCAGCGTCCTCTGCCATATTTGAGAAACTACTGAGACCAAGTGCACCTACTTCACAGAAACGTTGAATGAAATTGAATGCACGTTAGTGCTTACGAGGCTGTAACACTCTGGATGGGAGTATAAACTGCCATTATTCACCTACCTGGAGAAGATATGGGCGCTGGAGGAGCCCCTCATCTACTTTCTTCAGGCCATTTCTAATAAAACTCAGAGAGGGAAACAAAATCGTCCATCCTGTGAATTTTGCACCATTCTGTAAATGCCCTTCTAATGGACTATGTTTTCAGTTTCAGAGAGCTTTTCCTAGTTGCTAAATTCCATGCATAAGTTCCCATCTGATTTTATACAAACCCCAGAAGGCTCCAATCAAATCAAATACCGGTCAAAGTTGAAATTATGTGGACGTGGAATTGTCTGGAGAAGCACGCTCTCTGCCAGCTTGCCTTCTCTGTCTCCTCTTAGTCACTGTGCCTTCTGGGCAGAGACATCGGTTAGATCGCTTCCTCTTTAATGCCTGGTGTCTTTTCTTACCAATACCATTCAATATCACTTTCTCCGGGAGGGTTCCTGATTCACTTTCCTCTCAGAGGTGAGCATCTCCATTTAATTTGATCCTGGGGACTTAGACTGTGGACGGAGACGATTTATGAGGAAGAAAGAATGTTGAGGGCTACGCATGGATTTATTGGAGTGAAAAATAAAGCAAGCACAGATGTGAGTCATTTTTGAGGCATGCCATAAATATGCCTGATTTGTTTCATTGATACAGAGGAAGATGCCTGGATGTACAGCGTTCTTTTTCTTAAGTGCGTTGCTCAACTTTTCCCTCCTCTTCCAGGGGAGAGCTAAAGCTAGAGTTTAGGGAGTGATTGATGGGAGTTTGAATATTGTAGTGCCTTCGATGATCCGGTTGGTTTTCTAAGTTACTGCCTTTTCACAAGCTAATCATTTATCACCCTCTCCTCCTACCAAGTTTTATGTGTTGGTAACTATTTCTTGCCTTTGCCTTTTATAAGGCCAATATTTAAGATGAAGAGGTTAATGACTTTTACAAATCTATTTAGTGTTACTAATTGAAATATTGGAAGGAAAACATCAAAAAAGATCCTGCTTCTTTTAGTTTCTGCTGCGTTGAACAAGAATGTTATCAATCACCTAGGTTGTCCATGGCTTTCTAAAAAGCCTCTTTACCTGTGTGTGCATGTGTGTATAGACACACAGGAGATATATCTTAGCTTCTCGATACTCAGAGTGGGGTCTACGGGCCAGTAGGATTGGCCCCCCTGGTGACATGCTACAAAAGCAGAGTCTCAGGCTTCGCTCCAAAACACAGAGTCTGCACTTTAACAAGATCCCCAGGTGATCTGTGTTCATATTAGAGTTTGAGAAGCGCTGCCTTGGAAGTTTTATGCCGATTACTTTATTAATGAAATTAGAGCCCCCATTTCTCATGATAAAATTGACCCTGTAAGTTCAAATCTGTCTTTGGTTTCCACTGTGATGGTATCAGAGCAAGATGTGCTAATTGGAACATGATGCAACTTGTCACTGTTTGTCGTTATGCTATCATTCTTTTTAAGCTGTCAGTGGGAACATATCCCAAAGAGCGTGACATAGCTGTCTCCCATTACTGATGAAAAATGACATCCGTGCCAATGGGGTCTGGTCCATCCATGACAGCTGTGTGCTCTGGCCCCACTCCTTCACTTCCCCACGTCAGCAAAGCCTAGTCTTGTTAAGTAGGTATGAGGACTCTCTTCGAACAAACTCTTTCCCTACCTGCCTACCATCATTCATTTTCCTTTTCTTCTGAGTGGAGGGAAACCGTTTAATTCCAATGCATCCAATTTCTGAAAATTAGGGCAAAAGAGAAGTAAAATGTGTCTGCCCCCAAACAGAATGTTTTTTTTCAGGGTATCATTGTTGATTCTGTTAGGTATGGTGTTTCAAAGGTAAGCCTCTCGAAGAAAAATAAAATTTGTATCCCTCTGAAAATGAAAGACAATTTGAAACTCTCATGTTCTATATTTTTTGAAAGAAACACAAATGGAAGTTAGTATATTTAAGTTGGCATCAAATTTACCTGAGTCAATATCATTTCCATTAAAATATCTATGAAGAGATAGAAAAAGAGGAAAACCGACACTACAACCAAAACTAATAATCACCCCAAGAACCTACTGCCAGGCTCTGAGAGAAAAATCAACTACTGTGACACGTGTGGTACATATAAGAGGACTGGGAAAGGAGAGGCACTAGACAGTTTTTTCCTTGCATTTAAGTTCTAGGACCTGGGCTTAGTTGCAAGAAAAAAGCAGAAGATGAGACAATTTCCTGGCCCTGCCCCTTTCTATATCTGCTTAAAGATAGCAGCTCACAGGACGCGATAGAGCAGAAAGCGTATGCTGGGGAGGGAAGGGGGTTGAGGAGAGAGGGCCAGAGCAGCAGGTGCCCTGATAGGGGAACGATCTCCCAAAAGGACCATGTCAATAACAGGGAGCTCTGTAGTCACAGCTTGCTGGGGATGGCAGATTTTTTTTTTCTTTTTAATTTCAAGAACTTCTTTCATTCAGATAATCAGAGAGTTAAACACTGTGGGTAGAGGAAGATTTTACATTCAAGAATAACCATTTTTCCCCACTCCCCTGTTTGCAAAACACTCCTGGCCTCTTATTTGTCTCTGTCCTCTTCCCTCCAGAAGAGGTCCATGACCTAGTGGATGGACGGCAGTCAGGGATCTCTGATTCTTGACTGGCTGGAGCTGCTCTAACAAGCTCTTGAATCAAGGGGTGCCTCACATCCTCCTTGCCTCCCGAAATGAGAGCTGGAGAGGGAAGAAGAGCAGTTGGTGTCCCTCACACAGTGACATTCTCCACCTAGAAGCTGTCAGCAATGAAAGTCTCTTTTGGTTCTCCAGCTGCTGACTGTTTTGTCTTGTCTCACAGCTCATTCAGAACTTGAACAAGACAGAAGGGTGATGTTTTCGTGCCTCAAAGAGTACAACAAGATACAGTAAGGTAACAAACACTAAAAATGAATAATTAAGTTAAAAATGAATGTGTTAGGTCCAGATGAATATATTAGGTTAAACGTAGTTGGTCAATGTGTTTGGTACGTTAACTCAACTCAGGCTGTGTATGTGGAAAAGGGACTTGACCAAAGGACTCTCACTGAAGGCACTTATGTAAAATTCACAAAGAACCCTATATTTAGATATTTAGATATTTTTCTAAATGAGGTTGTACATGAACTTATTTTTCTGTCTGTATGTATTAAAAAGTAGTAATTTGTTAAATGTAAGCATTTTAAACATACCACAACATTTGTAACATTGTATAGGGATTTAAAAAAAAATTTAAATATATTGGAAGCTTGAAAAATGGAAGTGGTCTGGGTTTCTCTTGACTCAAACAGAGCTCGATGGGACCCTTCTGAAGGGGCCAGAGAGCAAGGTCAAGGATCATCCCCACTCACTTCAGAGAGGTCTCAGCTCATTCAAATATAAGCGAAGAGGAAAACAAACCAAGTGTTGTCTCGGAAAAGTAATCTACATAAATTCTAGAAAGGGAAGATGACCCCAAAGTACCATAAAGGCTATACCTCTGGAAACTACTTGCGCAGGAACCAGCAGAAATTTGCATGAATGTATTTATTGTCCTCAATAAAATGCAAGAGGACATTCTTTGAAACAGAGGCAGAAAGTCATGAGGTAAAAAAGCCACTGAGCAGTTCATTTATATTGGAAGAGATGGATGAGATTAGGAATGGTTCAAGGAAATTCAAAACGGCGAAGCAGAACTACACCCACGTTGGAGACACTGAGGAACAGAATCCTCTCTGTAGCAAACACACATTCCTGATGTCAAGGATAAATGTGAAAAGTTTTCTAAGAATATAGAAAAAGGAGTTGCTAACACGAAATCGATTTAGAGATACTGGATGAAGATTTAAGAGATCTGTGCTCAGGGTTCCGAAAGAAAAGATCAAAACAGAACTAACAAAAAGTATGGAAAACTCTTCTATCTACTTATAATGACAACAGTAATCTCTCTGATTTTAGCAAAATATGAAAAGGAAAACTGACAAAATGTACTGTGTTCTCAGCAAAACCAGAGATGAGAGAACTACAAATAGCTCCACGTGGTCACAATTTTTAAATTAGACGAAGGAAGTGAAATAGCGTCCAAGAATCCTAGTGAGGAAAAGAAAAGTTCCCTAATAAAGCAAGACAAAGTGGGCTGGCTTCAGAATTATTATCTATAGCGCTTCGAATTATGCAACAAAAGACCAACTGCGGAGTTTCAAAAGGATATGTGGTCAACCCAAGAATTAATGCCCTGCCATGTAGTTGCTCATGGGTAAAGGCAATTTTCAGGTAACCCAGGGCTCAGAAAATATAGCATTCTTGGGAAAAAATAATGATAGGTGAATACACCTCACTTATTGAGGGATGAAGCAAAATTAAGAGCTTGAGAACAGGGAAATCTTAGTATAAAGTGTAAGAGACAAACACTTAAACCAGTCAAGCATAGTCTTGAGATTTCATAATTTTTAAAAATCTAGGCACAAGGTTAGAGGCGTATTTCGAAAGTTACTCTTGAATGAGAAGGCAGATGATAGCAAAAAGCAGGTAATAATAATCTATGCTAATTTGGTGTGCAATAGAAGAAAAGAAACATGCAATAAACTCCTCGACTAAAAGAGTTGCTCTATATTTAGAATATCACAATATTATTATTACTAACGACAGAAACACAGGCTGAAGAAAGCACATACATGCGCATACTTCTGTGTGTGTAAAAGTATATGATGCTATAATAGAATTTAATGTGTATTATAAATAATCGACATCAACAACTCAGAGCATTTGAGTGTAGTAAGAAAGTGCAAAACTAGGTGACAAAGTCAGACCAAACATAAGTGCTGTGATAATAAATAAAATGAGTACTCTAAGATAGACTCTATTTATTAAAAAATATACTATAAGATATTTACGAGTTAAATTAAATGATCCCAAAAGGCTCTAAATAAAATGATAAGCAAAGAAATTCAAGTTTATCATAGATGTAAAGAAAGCAGAGGTTTCAATATGGATAAGGGATGAAGTAGAATTCAAATGGAAAAACAGTAAACGATAAACAGCATCGTTTGTTGATTGACAACATCATATATATCCCCAATATAAAAGAACAGACAGAAAACTTTAAGAATTGATATTAACTTTGTTTTAGAAAGACAAAGCAAAAGTGAGACATGTTTCCCAACCTCAAAAATATACAGTTAAGAGGGCAAGAACGTAGTAAAACAAATGATGAAATTCCAAATGCTTAATGCATCCATTCATTCAATAAAGATTGTTTGACGTATTTTCTATGTGACATAATTTAGGGCTTGAGGATACAGTGATGAATAAGCAGATGTGGTCCCTGACTTCACTGGTTGACAGTCCATTTGGTACAAGCACAAGGATAAAACAAAATAAAGAACAATGACATGACATGGAGAAGAAGGGAGGAAGGTTTTGATGATGAAAACCTGAAATCACTAGTTCACATCAGGTTGATGGAAGCTGCTTTTATAGAGTGTGTCCCTGCTATGTTGGGTACAAGGAGAAGAAAAATATTCAGAAGTGGACACAAAATTAGTAACATACACTGCTATAAAAAAACTCACAAGAAAATGGTTACTTATGGGTTTTTTTTTTAATATGACCCTGGAATTGCTCCCTTCCAGAGCACGGACCCAGAGATCATAGAGGCTTCCCCGACATGCCTTCTCCCTGAGCTCCCAAGCCAGGTTTGCAGAAAGAATAAAGCTGTTCCGAGACAGGGTGTTAAAATGCTTGGCCAATCTGTCTGTGTCTTTTGCCACTGAAGACATTCACAAAAGGGACTGTCTGTATGTTCTCTGTGCTCATCAAATGCAGACCTACCAGTGGTTTATTTGGTCCCTTCCTTTGGTCCTGTCACCTCATTCTCACTTGCTGAAAATATTTAACAGAACAGAACCTTCTTTTCTTGCCTTCAACTAAAATAAGTGATTTCAGAGTTACAAAGTATACATTTGGACTTTCCCTAACTGGACATATTAACAGAATAGGGTACATAGTGACACGTTTCCTGTTGTGGCATTTTATCTCTCAGCATAAGATGACTACACATAGGTCTGTAGTCCCTGCAGACCGGTTCTGCATTTTGCTTGAGGTCTTGCCCTTACTCCTGATTTTCTCTGCATAGAATCTTTTAGCAGTTGAACACCGCGCCTTTGTTCGTTTTCCTTTGAGCCTTTCTCAGATATTTAATCGTTTTCAAGTTATGATCGATTTCAAGCTTGATTACAGTCGCCTGTATTTAGCAGGGTCCCTTTCCAGTGAGACTTCACGAGAAATGTTCGCAGTGTTCCCGCACAATGTGCACTAAGGAGGAATGCATTGTACGTGTCACCGGCTTTGTGACATCACTGATGGTCAAGAGACCATGAATTGTGCATTGTGCTCCTCTTCCAAGCTGTGAAATGTTCTAGTTACTAAGTCTGGATTTCATATTATTTTATTTTAAGGAAGGAAATTTTGAAAAGAGTTCTCTTTGTTCCATTACAGTAATTTTCAGAGCTCTCCTCATCTTGTATGAAGTCACTCCCTGCCTTTTCTTAGAGCACAGTGTGACTGAAGCATTAATTAGCCTTCAGAGATCCTCAGACATGCTTTTCTCAGCAAAGATCTGACATTTAGGGACTGTCAGTCACTTGGAGTTATACTGAGTAAAAAATTCATATCAAACATTCCATCAAGAGTCTATGTACACTGGAGGGGGTGGGGAGTGGGGATTGGGAGGGTAGAAGGGAGTTGCTTTAACTTATTTTATATATTAGACAACACGGGGTAAACGACGCTTGGAATTAATGAAGCATATCATCGTAATTACATGGCTGGTTCATCATCTTATCTCCCAAATTGTGCCTGAAATCAGGTAATGGCAAAGCACATGAGCAATTCTTAGTTCAGTGTCTGTCTAGCTTGGAGCGAGTGTCAATAGTTTGACCATCATTGTCAATAACAAGCTAGTCCTCCAGCAGAAAATAAATCAGACCCTGACCAATGAGGTTGCAGCAGCAGGATTAAGGAAAAATAGCACATTGTCTTCTGCTCCTCTCTTCTCTTTTACCAGTCTTCACAGATTTGGGAAGGTGGAATGACAAGGAGGAAAGCTGATGTCATGGAAGAACAGAGTTCTCCCCATGATCTTCCCCTTGGCTCAAAGTAGCATTGGTAAAAATGCCAATGAGGAAATAAAGGAAACTAGTATTTATTAAACAGCTACCATGTGCCAGTGACTATGCCTGCCTTGTTTGTACCAGTAGATGGAGCAAAGTATTTCACACAAAATAGATGCTCAACAAATATTCAAATAAATAAATCTATGATTTAAAAAAATATATATGGGCCAGCCCAGTGGTGCAGCAGTTAAGTTCACACATTCCGCTTCTTGGCGGCCCCGAGGTTCACTGGTTCGAATCCCTAGTACTGACATGGCACCACTTAGCAAGCCATGCTGTGGTAGGCGTCCCACATATAAAGTAGAGGACGATGGACACTGATGTTCGCTCAGGGCCAGTCTTCCTCAGCAAAAATAAGAGGATTGGCAGCAGTTAGCTCAGGGCTAATCTTCCTTAAAAAAAAAAATACATATATATATATATATATATATATATATATATATACTTATACAGATGTATGTATAGATATAGTCACGAGCCACATAAAGTTTCGGTCAAGGGCAGACCACATATATACAACGGTGGTCCAATAAGAGCTTAGTACCATATAGTCTAGGTGTATAGTAGGCTATACCATCTAGGTTTGTGTAGGTTCACTCTATGATGTTTGCACAATGACGAAATCACCTAAGGACGCATCTCTCAGAACATATTCAGGTTATTAAGTGCAGCATGACTCTGTGTATATATACATATATATATATCCTTACGTGTCTAGAAGTCTAGAAGTTTGGAGTGGTGAAGAGTGTGAAATTTTGCATTCAGTGGACTTGGGCCCATGCCCAGGCATCACATAATTAAATATATAGAACTAAGGTAAGTTTTGTCACAGCTTTTCCATTTTACTACTCTTAACATTCTCCTCACTATCTCATAATTTCTACTTCACTCCACTAGTCCTCAAGGAAGAAGATCTTGTTATTTCCCTGAGAAAGCCACGTTTGAGCATAAGCTCTCCAAATTCAGATCCTTGTGGAATCACTGCGCATTTTGGTATTTGGTCTAAATTCCTTATGATGATAGTGGTTTATTTTCTCTGCCTATGGAAGGGAATCTTGGCAAAAATACTTACTGTGTACCAACAGCCAAGATGACCTGCAGGATGCCATCTAGGGCTATGCTCCCCATGATAGAAGCCCAGTCACACCTGGTTGGCCATGAACTGCCACGTGGCCCATTCCCCTGTGTTCACCATGAGGATGGACAGCTGTTTCCTGCCCATATCCATCTACAACCCTGATTTATTATGGCATTTCGGGTTTTGAATATCTCAGTGTTCCATGGACCAGCTCTGTAATGCTTGTATATCGTCTGATGTAACAGCAAGAGCGTGAACTACTCCTCTACCCTGCTCTATATCCAATCCCAAGGAACTGGCCCTGGTCTTTCCTTTCCCAGAACTAAGGAAAAAGGAAAATTTGTATATCAGAGGTCTAGCAGGAAACAGTGGCACACTCAATAATTTCAAAGAACCAATAGGAGATTGTGAAGCCCTCAGAGATTAATGACACAAATGGGTTTGGGGAGGAGGATAGGGAGGGAAGGAGGTTACTGGCACGCGCTGGCACGGTGGGAGAGGTGCTGCTGGGCAGAATTTGCAGCCACAGAAGAAGAGAACTCCCGCCCAAACTGACCAGACAGAGAGGGAGCAGCAAGGAATAAATATTCTGATCTCTTTCCTCTCTTTTTCTCTGTATTTTTGCTAGAGCCACCCATTGGTTGATCTCTAGTGAATCAGAGAGCAACATAGCTAGGGTGATGCCTCAGAGCACAGCATTGTCTGGCAGAGAGCGTGAGCAGAGAAGAATGCCGAGTGCATCCAGGGCAAGGAGACAAACTAAACATGATCAGCCCAATTGTGTCTTTTCCTGCCCTGGTTTCCCTGCAGTCCTCTCCCTCCCTCCTCCCATTTTAACAGACTTTTAGAACGTGTGCTACCTCCGCTTGCTCGCCTTCCATTGCACGTGAACACAGTGAATCCAGCATCTGCTTCCGCTGGTGCTCTGAAGCTCCCTTCAGCAAAGTCACGGTGGCGTTCTTACTGCTAAATCCTAAAGCTGCTCCTCAGTCTCCTACTAAAAGGTGCTTCCACCTGTGTGCTCTTCTCTTCCTCCCCGTTCTTGGTTTTTTGTACTCACTGTAAAAACTATATTAACGACAAAGCAAGCCAAACTAAAAACGCAATCCAAGAACAAACTGACAGTTCAGAACACCCTTCTGTGTCAATTTCAGAATTTTATTTGTTCATCTGCTCTTCTACTCCTTACTACATTTTCACCAGTTTCTTTCTCCTACAATCCTTCTTGCCTTCCTTTCCTGCCTCACCCAACTAAGGCCAACAACGTTAACAGCCTGATGTGTGTCCTTCTGTGTCTTTCTCCACGACCCATGCAGGCATGCACAAAACTGTATAAACACACGAGGGGTGATTTTAATGTGTTGGTTTTTCACTCAGAAAAAAAAAAAATCACAACATAACACTACGTGTTTCTCTGCAACTAGCTTTTCTTTATTCCCAATATAATGTGTAAATTCTTCTAGGTTGATACATATGGTTTGAACTTCTTTTGTTTTATATAATTGATGTTATTTCCCTTTGTGGCTGTCCTGATGATCTTCAGAATTAATAGAGCTGATCTGGCTGGCTCAGTAGGTGTCTCTTCATCCTTTAGTTAAAGGTGAACTCCTCTGTGGTCAAAAGCAAAGAACCTCTAAAAGAGCCAACAAATTCTGTTACCGAACCTGAAGTGAGTTCGCTCACCCGTTGCGCAGCAAGCCAGTCTCTGACACCGGGTGTGGTGGAAGAAAGTAGGAATTTTATTTTTGCACAGCGCTAGCAAGGAGACAAGGCAGCTAACGCTGAAATCCCAAACTCCCCGAAAAGCTAAAAGGAAGGGTTTTTATTGGGGGTTTTAGGTAGAGGAGGGGGAGCATATGGCGTTGCTGGTTGGAGCTCTCCCACCAGCCTGTCTTTGGCCTTGAGACACTTGCAGAGAGGAGGGAGCTCGTGAGCTTGCTGGTCAGCAGCTTTCCCACCAGCCAGTATCTCTTTGCGGGAGGAGATAGTCCAAGTGCTTGTCCTTGACGGTGTCTGTCTCCATGGAGGATAGTGGATTCTGGAGCCAGGAAGCCAGAGAGTGAGCAGGGAATGAGTGTTTTAGTTTTAACCCCATATATATATGCTGGGTTTAATGTGGGGAAACTGATATCAGGGTCGATATCAATTCCTTCTTGAAATGCTCTCTTCCCAGGGTTTCTGACATCTCTCCTGTCTGGCTTTCTTCCTCAAGATCTCTTCTTAGCCACTTATGCAAGATCCTCTTTCTTTGTTTCTCTCCTTTCTTTGCATTTATGTATCAGTCAACGTTTTCTGTGGTAATATGACATCACAAATAACCCTGGAATTTTAGTGGCTTGCGACCTCAACATTTATCTGAGAAGGTTGGTTTTGTATCTCTAGTGCATCTCTGATAGGTAACTTTCCCTGGACTTGTGTGTTATTTGTTTTTGTACATTTTTTGGTTCTTGCAAATTCTCCTTTATGTTTTATTTGTTTGGAACTTTTCTCAAAGTCCTTCCGTGAAAAAAAAAATTATAGTTGTTTCTGGAAACCAGTACAAGATGCTGTGATGAGGAACAAATAGGAAGTTAACTTTATCTTTCTTCAAACTATCAGAAGGGACTCAGGGCTGGGTGAGCTTCCTCTCATGCTCCTAAAGGACCCAGTAGATTTTTCATCTTCATAATCAATTTTCAGTCTTCAAAAAATAAAAACACTGCATTTCTCTAACCTTGACTTTTATCATATGAAAACTGATCTACATCATATGTCAGTTGGGCCTGAAAAAGAACCAAAAATTATTAGAGTCTCTAGAAACAATACATAGCATACAGATGTCAATTTATATACTCCGGGTGAGGCACATTTAAATTTAGAACTAAGTATCATCCTTATCATAGATATCCAAGAGGAAGTGGGCAATTGACTCTTTGCCATGATGATGCATATGCTGTGGGAATCTCCTTTGTGGAAAACTAGAATTACCCAAGGTTTAGGGGCAAAAAGAGAGTTTAGTAGGTTTCTATCTATAGAGTGGGGAAATCCCACCTTAGATAATACCAGGAGCTGAAGTGGTAAAGAAATACAGGAAAAGATGAGGAAAACCAAGGCTCCAGTACCAAGGAGAGCACAGAAAATCCCCAGGTCAGTTGAGAGCCAGAAGAGGGGATCAAGGCAGAAGTTGCAAAGCCGAGAATTGAGGACACAGGGGAAAAGAGAGTAGGAAGACGAACAAAGGTCAGAAATGCCCTCACATACCAGGGCATCTCACAGAGCGATAAAAGTCTTGGCTACTTCTGTCTTTTGAATATTGTAGCATTTTAAACATCAGATAAATTCCCAGTCAGAAGTATAAAAATTGTGATGTAGTTTGTTCACTTTTAACAAATGAATGCTTTTAACAAAAGCTTTGCAGTGCGATATGTGTGCTATACATGAGACTGTTATAAAATTTCTGGTTAAAAAAAAAACCAAAAAAACTAACTTCTGGAGCACTAAATGGTCTGTCCAGTTTGGGGAATCAAGTTTAACAGTGCCTTCTTTCAATGTTGTAAGTTTTCTCTGTAATTGCGTACATAATCTCACTGGTACCCCAATGTTAGAAACTTACACTTGGGGGCTTTACTGTATGTGAAGCCTGGCCCATGTCTCCTTGCCTTGTTACCTGTGTCCATCCCAGGATAGAGCTTGTAAATTCCAGCTGGTAGCTCATCTTTATTAACATGATGAGTTTGGCTGACCTCAAGGGTTGGGATCAACACCACGAATTTATAGAGCTCTGAACAAACTGATTGAACATTTCTGGTGCTTTTCTGGTAGCTAAATTGCTTGGAGACATGTATTATTTATGTTTTCATTTGTTGGCCCCTTTCACTCCTTTACATGCAAATTCTTGTTTATGGATTTGTGGACTTGTGGTTTTCATGACCACAGCAAATCTAAAAGGGAAACTTTGGCAAGTACCTCTTTAATTTGATGGTTATAGACAGATAATCTGAATAAATTGTGTTAAAATGTATTAATTATTCAATGTGGCAGTTTAATCAATTTCACGGGGAGGTTGCCAATGTTCCCCATCATTTTGTGTTTGAAAGTCACAGCCAGAATCGTTTTTAAGAACTAATAGCGGAGAACATTAGGGATACAGCAATGTTAGCAAACTGGATCACAATATACTATTTGCAGAACTTCTCAATTTAAACAATTGCGTTTATGTTAACAGTCCACTTTTTTTGTAAGGACAACTCAAGAAACTGGACATCGGAGAAAAGAGGTTCAATTTCAGTAGACTGGAGGAAAAATAATCCTCCAATATGGAATCCATCCCTTGGAAAACCCATAATATATAATCTGGCACCTTACATTACTTTAAAAGTGTATGTATTTAAATTGTTTCTTCTAAATCATTTCCAACAACATACTTTAAAGACAGCTTAGGAAGTCAATTTTAAATTCCTGGAATAGCTACGTGTAATTCAAATCTGATGGTTCGGGGAGGTGTTCCCAATCATCACAGCTCATGTGGATGCTCCTCACACACTTAACCTACCTGTACCATTTTGGGGTACTTATCCCTTTTTACCATAAATTTTTTTTGTTTGTCTTATCTACCAGAATTTAATCTTAATAACAATGTGTATTAAAAGGGACTCATAGCTGCAAGTGATAAAAACCCAATTCCACAGACTTAATCAAACAAGGAATATATTGACTCACATTACTAGAATTTCAGGTAGGGCTGGATCCAGAAGCTCAGATGGGAACAATATTAACTTGTTTCTCTCCATCTCAGATCTGCTTTCATCGTAATTGACTTAACTCCCAGGTAGCTTTTCTCCATGTATGGTAAGAAAGCCATTTATTATGGCAGACTTACATTCCACCAGCTTATCAACCAAAAAGATAATGCCTTTCTCTTAATTATTTCAATAGACATCTCAAGTAGGACTCCCATTGTCTTAGCTTGAGTCATAGTCCCATCCATGAACCAATAATGGTAGCTGAGGAAGGTGGTGCTCTGGTGGCCGCACAGGAAACACGTAGAGTGAGACTGGAACAAAAGTGTCTTTAAAGGGGACAGGTGTTCTTTTCCTAGAAGAAAGAGGGATGAACTTGGGGCGGGCAAAGACAACAGATCCCTTACTGAGCATGGCTATACCTGATTATCATCCTGCCTGTTATGGTACCCTCCCCCTTTCCTACAGCATCTGCCTATTATAATACACATATTAAACTAGAGCAAATGTCACATAAATGAATACATGAATGACGTGTCAGATTTTACCAAGAAATGCGTTAGCTCTGAAGTCAGAGAGAACTAGTTTCAAATTTTGCCTCTGCCACATGCTAGCTGACAGACCTTGGAGAAAACTACTGCTTGGCTTCCCTTTCCTCTTATGTAAACCTGGGATGATAATGCAGGGATCCTTAAGAGGAATAGATGAGAAAATATATGTAAATTGCATAGTCTATTTCTTTTCATTTAAAAAAAAACACTAGGCATACACTTCCCACTAAAATGTTATTTAATTAGTATTAGAATTATCACAATTCTTTTGAAGCTTAATATTTTACTACTAAAATCTAATTGATTATTCATATGATTAAATAATACAGTTTAATGTCCATTGATTGGGTTCAAATGTATAAAATAATTTTTAATTCAACATCTGTGATTTTATAAAATGAAATTGAAAAGTATTATTTAATGAAATTCCATACTTGATCTATCTTCTTATAAAAATATGTGCCCCTTTGATATTAGGAATGGATTGATAGTTTTGTCACTTAATATAGTAAGTATATAAAGGAGGGAGAAAAACAATTATATTTTACGCCTTGAGACAAACAATATTTTACTGTTTCCATTTCTATTTACCCCTGACTAGAGAGAACTTAGAGGTAATATTGTGGGAGAGTTATCATTTGTATACCTAATATCAAAAAAGAATAAATATTAAATCTGTTGCTCCCCTCCCTTCTCCTTGGTGTCTCCCCATATTTCCCCAGAGGTCTCCATTGTGATATGTTTTGCTATTCCAACATCCCAGAAAGGTCAAAGGCATTCACGTGCTGACCTAGGGAAGCTACCAGTGGGCAATATTTTTGTTGTTATTTGTGGAGGTAGAGTAGGCCTATAAACAAATATAACTCTTTAATAGTTGACTTTATATCAAATTTCACCATATATAGAATTTATTTTTATACGCTGACAAAAATGAGATAACAGAAGGCCATTGAACCAGTGAGCTGCTGAAAAAAATAAGCCTTGCAAGAGTGCTTTGGTGTCTTCCCCCATCAAAAATATTTCAGGTGGGTGTTAAATAAACAAAGACTACTGCAGAAATATGTTTGGATGACACCAAATCCTATCCCAGTGCAGGTTTTGGAAGAAACAAGGATAGAAGAAAAGAAAAGTCCCAGAGTACTAAAATATATGCTTCCTGTAAGAAGCAACACCTGCCAGGTGAGCTCTCCAAACAGGAAGCAATTAGCCTTGTCACCGTCATGGCCCTTTTGCTGTCATCACACATAGAAGCAGCCCAGACAGTGTCAGAAGGAAAAGCCCCCTGAAGGGGTAATCAAGCCAATCTTAAGTAGTCTTCTTCCCAAACGTTGTCTAGCTTTGGCTATTTCAGTACTTTTTAGACGTTTCCACTAAAAAACCCCAAAGGATGGGAAACAAATTTCTATCCCCAGGCACGTAGTAGCCCAAAGCGATGACACATCCTTTAAGCTTTATGTTTTATCTTAAAAAATAACTTAGATGCACACCTTAAATATATACATTTTACTGCCAGTTGTACCTTAATAAAGCTAGAAAAAAGTAATTTATGTATTGGCTTTTATACAGTAGAATAAATGTACTTTCCTTAATGTAAAATACAATGTGAAAATATTTATTTGAGGGGCCGGCCTAGTGGCGCAGCAGTTAAGTTCACGCACTCCACTTTGGCAGCCTGGGATTCACTGTTCAGGATCCCAGGCGCAGACATACGCACCACTCATCAAGCCATGCTGTGGCAGGCGTCCTACATATAAAGTAGAGGAAGACGGGCACAGATGTTAGCTCAGGGCCAGTCTTCCTCAGCAAAAAGAGAAGGATTGGCAGCAGATGTTAGCTCAGGGCTAATCTTCCTCAAAAAAAAAAAAGAAAAGAAAAAATGTATTTATTTGAGTTT
Organism: Equus asinus; assembly: GCF_041296235.1. Classification (NCBI taxonomy): domain Eukaryota; kingdom Metazoa; phylum Chordata; class Mammalia; order Perissodactyla; family Equidae; genus Equus; species Equus asinus. The sequence continues at coordinate 43,683,955 of NC_091804.1, forward strand.
ATTCCCACTTAACTGCCTCTTCCACCAAATCTTTAAGTAAAAATTCATGCTGCAGCTAGATTTGTGTGACTATTGCTTTGATATCTATCTCACAGCACTATTCTATCTATAAGCACCAAGAGAAGTGAAATTGTGGTTCATTTCTTCATTGCTGAATCCCCAGGGCCTAGGCAGTACCTGGCACAGAGTAAATACTTGATAAATGTTTGTTGAGTGAATGAAAGAATTAAGTAATTAATACGCCATATTTATCCCTTGGCTTCCCATTTTCTCTGCACACAACCCCCAGAGGATGCGTACTTGCATTTGAAAAGCACTGCTCAATAGGATGCAAATTGAAGCCAAGATTCAAAATTCACGGAGACAAATTAATGGAACAATTTTCTCTTCACTTCTCTGATTTTATTAGCTGATTTATGGGTTCAGCTTATTTCATGGATCAAATGACCGCATCTTCTAGGTCTACAGACTCAGTACTCAGCAATTATCCAGTTAATATGATTAATGGAGACAGTGAAATGAGCATCAGCTTGGTCACGGGGGTCTCATGTTTCTGAGACTCAGAAACCACATCAAATCTGTGGCAGAAATGTTCTTTTGAAGGAATTAAGCTCCAGAGGATACCTCGTTCCTCTCCATTGCCTCCGTATGTCTTCTGCCCTTTCTTCCAGCCTCCTGCTCCTGGGGCTGATCCATACTTTTGCAGATCTTCATTTCTGGTCATATGGCACATATGTTGTCATTCTGAATGATCTCTAATTTCTTGAGCATTAGAAAGCTGAGGCTAATACTGCTGTGAAAACATGATGACAAAGTCTTGACTAAACAGCGAGCATGATGACCCACGGTCAGAGTGGGAGTAAAAGAATTGCTGATTTAGAATATCTTTTTACCTCAGCAATCCTCACTTTTAAAGGGAAAGTTACCTTAATAGATTTGACACCAAAAAAATTAAACTAATTTAAGAAAACAGCTAAGGGAGTTTTGGCTTCCTTTTATTGAGCACGTCTTAGGTGCTAAGTGATTGATAACGTTAACCTATTTACCCTTCACACCATCTGGCCTGTGTCCTCTGCACTAAAGATAGAACAGGGAGTCCTGGAAGAGTTAAGCATTTTGCTCAACATCATAGGTGAACCTGTGACAGGGAAACCCTTGGCAGAACAAGGGTCCTGATGCGGATCTGCTTGGCTCCAAAGCCTGAATTCTTAACCACCATGCTGTACTCATTGTGGCTCTGTGTAGCAAGTCAAAGAAGGCAAGATGGAGGAGAGGACTCCGACTTAGAACCGTCACATGAATGTGAGACTTTAACTCTGATGCAAAGAGAAGAGGCACATTCTGCTAAACATGGCCGGGTGAAAAATGGCGATGAATCATGCCAGAAACCAGATCCAATAGTCTGTCTAGAACAAAGTGAAGTACTACCACCTTATACTTATTAGTTGAGTTTTAATATCTCCTAACACCACAGCTAGTCTCCATTGTACTAGAACAGCTTGTTATTGAAATAATATGACTTGGAGGTTTCGGTTAGAGTCCCCCATTCTAAATACCCCCATTAACACCACTGGTCTGTCAACTTGGGTGAAATTTTGGCAGTGGCTTGAGACTCATTTTCATTTTAAATCTCTCTTTAGAATGTGAAAGTTTCCCATGAGAGGCAATACATAATTCTTTAATTACCATGTTCCTCTTTTAAACCAACCCTTTGGGGGTGATGTCTATATACCAAGAGTCCTAATTTATTTACACAACAATTTCAAATTGGTTTTTATCATCTCCATTTGCAAAAAGGTAAAGAGATTTCTCCAAGGTCATGCAGCTAGGAGTTGATAGCACTCCACATTAACCCAGGCCTTCAGTTTTTTTCCATTTTGAACTGTCATGCCATATAAAGGAATTTAGGATTGCCCCTAAAGAGCCTTAGAAAATGGGACACTGAATAGTAATTTTTGATAAGACTTATCAGTAGAAGGCCAGAACCTATCTATTAAGGCAATAGCCACAGGGACAACATGAAGATCCCAAAGGCTAAAAGTCAAATGAGAGATCAACTCTAATTTTATGTCAGATTTACCAAAGAGAGTTCAACTATAAGGTTTGGTGACAGTGGGGTGGTGATTACACTACATTGAATAAAGTGTTTTGTCAGTAATGATAGCTTCCATTTTGAACAATTTAATTTCAAGAAATTAATGTTACATTCAGGAGGGGATGCCTGGAAGACCTCCTCTAAGAAAAATGAGAGAAGGGAGGATTACATAAAGTACTTATGTAAAAAAATTATATTATGTGCAAATATGATGCAAAGAGCTATGTAATTGCCAGGTAGATGAGGGTGACGTGTGGCGTCATCTGCACCGCAGTGACAGCTGCAGACAGAGTGGTTGAGAGCCGCGGGGCAAGCTGAGAGATCGGGGCACCTCAGACACTGATGTTGGGGAACAGAGATGAGGAGGATCCACAGAAGAGCTAGAGAGGCCAGGTGCTTCAGGATAAATTCAAGGACTGAGTTGAGTCATCAGAGTGAAGGTGTAAAAGTTTCAACAGAGGTGGTGGACACGTTGAGACTGGAAAGTTGGTCAGACAGCCAGATTGCAAACTAATTACAATTAGCAATATTTTTAATTAAAAAAAGAAAAGAGGAAATACCTTTCAAGTTACATATGATCAAGAACTCTATTTGAGCAACTGTTTCCTTTGCACGTGGAAATGCTCTGACTTCAAATGAAAATTGTTGTTGTCTTGATCAAGTACCCTTGCCAAGTCATCTGCGGAGGAGACGACAATTATGTTTTTCCCAAACATGATTCAGAGGCATTTTCCCTCCATGGTGGATGCCTGCTGAACTTGGTCACTCTCTGTTTTTATTCACTCCTAACTTCTCCTGGCTTTTTACAAACAGAGACTTGAACATCTTCCCTTCTCTTCATCTCTCCAAAGGCCCAATTTTATTTCTCAGCAGCTGCTTTGTTTCCGAAGAGGTGAAGTTCCCTTTCAAAGCTGAACTTCAGGCTGCACTTGCACTGTTATTATTGCAACTCTCAGCTCCAGGTCAGCGTTTAAGGCCGGCTGACCAGAAAACTGCATCCTGAGCCTGCACTTCAGGAGGAAAAAGCAGGCTGCACCAGGAGGAATTTGCTGTGTCTCCTAGGTCACTGCTCACGTGAAGCCTCCTAGTACATTTTCTGTTCATGGGATTTTTTCAACTCTTTCCTTCCTGGGCTCTTCCAAGGTCGAGCTGCAGAGAGAGGCAAAGGCATAAATAGAGGCAACAAGAAAGGATAAGACTGTGGTCTTTATTTTATTCTCTTTCTCTTCTTGATAATTTCCCTCCTTCTATTCATTCCTCCTCTAAAATTTGTCCTGAAATTGAACTTGATGGATGGTAGAGAGTTAATGATATATCATTCTCTGGCAAAAGGACATTTTTCCTTTCTGATGTGTGTCTGTCTTTAGAAGTCCTATTTTAATGTCCACGGCACCCTGCAGATAGATTGAGAAAGAGAATATCTCAAAAGCCCAGGGAGACAATTTCATGAATGTGATGAAAAGAGTTCAAAGGCAAATTGGGGTCTGGAGGAAGGAATAGGGGAAATGATGCAGACCAAAGCTCGTCCTGTTCAACCAAGAAGAGGGCAGAGGCTTTGAGGATCTGGGACAGATGGAAGCAAGAGACTAAGAAATAAAGAGATGAACTCATGATAGAGCTAGAAAAAACAACATCTGGAAAAGAGGCTAGTAGGATGCAATGCAGGGATTTCTGAGTAAGACCAAGATTGACAACAAGTATCTAGACTTCTCCCATCTCTCCCTGAAATGCCTAAAGGCACATTAAGATGTCGGGAAAACGATTTTTGAGCTGGGGACTTCAGAAGGAGGCCACCAGCAGATAAGAAATTTAGAGTTTTTCCCAGGAAAATTCTAGGAAGAACTAGATTGAAAGAAGGGAGACTTAGCAGGCAAACTCTACCTACACTTCTCCACCAACTCTAAGAAACATCTTCAGGATGAAAGCATAGAGGACCATGCGAAACCCTATGAACATTACCTAACTTGGAGAAGAAAGGGCTAGAACCAAAATTGGGTCATTTTCTGTGAACTCCCTTTGAAATTATGACTGCAAAAAAGTAGAAGGGAGCATCACCATCAGAGTTACAGCTGGTGCCCACAGCTGTAATAAGGAGAAAGTCAGATTCCATTTGGGGCTCCAATTCTTCACCTCTCTCTGCACCTACATTGTGTGTCATGGAACACTGCAGCTCCCCTCCCCTGCCCACCCCTCTTCATGGGCAGAATAAATCACTCTGCTTCCTGATGTGGAGTGTGGCCATGTGACTATGTTTGGCCAACAGAACGGGCAGAAGAGCTGATGTGCAATTCTAGGGGTAGACCTTATGAGATCACCTGTGATTCTTTTTGCTTCTCACACCTCTGGCTTCATCAGGCACAGAACACAAGCAAGTACAACACACTCGTCCTGGCAGGTGGCACAGAGCCAGCAATCCTGAGCTGGACCCCAGCCTAGATCAGCCAACATACAGATTCAAAGCTAAATAAATGCTTTTTGTTGATGCTGTTGAGATGTAGTGGTTGTGTGTTACATAGCACTTGTGACTAATACAATATGTAAGGGCTTATCTATAAACCACCAAGAAACAGAACCAGAGATTTCAGTGGCCTGCACTTTTCATGTGATTGTACAAAATAGATGACAGAAGATTTTCAGAACCGGGTGTCCCAGCAGGTAAATTCATCAAAACCACAGAAATCAGGCCCAGAGATGAAGAAGGGAGTTCAGAATGGATTTCTTTCACTTGCTCTGGATGGATGAAGGGCTGACCTACCCATTCATGCAAATTAATGTCAAAGGTATTTATATATGTCTTTTTTCTGGACTCATTTATTTGACATTACTTCAACAAATATGTTTTAACGCACCTACCAGGTATCAAGTAGTGGTGAGTTCTCTGGATACACGGTCCTGGCCTTCAAGGAAGTTGAGGCCCATCAACTCAGAAAGCATGCGTTGTATGTGCTGGTTTTTTGCCAGTCACTACAAACAGAGGACAATGGAGTAAATTTCATACAATTAGGATGGCAAATAATATCACACAAGAATTGTCCAATGAAACAAAACATGCTTTTGTGAAAGCAATAAAGAGTTCTCAGTTGAGCAAAAATCAGAAGTTACAGTACTTGTGTTTTCTTGCTTACCAAAAAAAAGAAAACATATTACTTAAATATGTGCTGCAGCCAACCAAGAATAAGGAATGCGTGGAAAAGTTAAGAATAGCATTAAGACCGTTTAAGCACAGAGGACTATCTAAGTAACTTAATTACTAAATATATAAAAATAAAAACTGAAATTTTAATTTATTTCTAAAAATATAAAAATGAGAAATAGGAAAAATGCCAAGAATAGTTTTTTAATAATATAATCTAATATAAATAACTCTCTGCCAGGGTTTGGCAAATTATGGCCCGCGGAACAAACACTGTCCACACCCTGTTTTTTTAAATAAAGTTTTATTGGAATACAGCAATGTCCTTGTCTGTTGTTGCTTTTACATTATAACCACTGAGTTGAGTAGTTATGACAGAGACCATGTGGCCTGAAAAACCAAAAATATCTGGCCTGTTACACAAAAAATTTGACCTTCACTTTATATTAGTAAATTGGAAACTCCTAGTTAAATGGATGGTATTCTCAGAAAATATAAATTTCCACAATTATCCAGTGAGAAAGATATAGTAAAAAATAAAAAGGAAAGCAATGGAAGGTAAAACAGATTGCTAAATGAATACATCTCTAGAGGACTTTGTGACTAATTTGCTCAAATCTCCAACATTGTACAATCTGCTCTAGAGCAGAGCAAAAGAGTAAAATATTTCCAGTTTATTTTATGAAGCATAACTTTGAAATCAAAACTTAACAAAGCCTTATATGAGATGATACGAGATATCAATCTCATGCGTTAATATTGACATAAAAACAAAATATTGGCCGATTCAACCCATCACTATATAGGAAACATTTTATATCATGAAATAAGGTTGATCTCAAGACTATTAAAAAGCCTCTATGTTATATCTCTTAACCTAATTGATTGATTGATTGATTGATTGATTGCTATGCCTAAAAAGACACATTCAGATGTGGGAGAAATCACTTTTACAGCTAGAGACTTCAAAGATGCCATCAATGGGTGAGAAATTGTGAGGACTTTCTGCCAGAAAAATTCTAGAAAGAACTAGAATTAAAGAAGAGATGTCCTTTAACTAGGCAAGCTAGAGCTACTCTTTTTACCACTACAGCAATACTTAGGAAGAAAGTATGGAGAGTGGGGGTGGAAGGGAAGGAGGTATGAGGGGGAAAACATATAATTCAATCTTCTGATGAATAAAAGACATTTGGTAACATTTAATATCATTTTTAAAATAGGAATAAACAGAGACTTTCTTAACCGAACAAATAATGTTTGACTCAACAGTGAAACATTTGGGCATTATCACTAAAATCAGAAGCAAACCAAGGAACCACTATTTTATAGCACTGTTCTGGAAGTTCCAGCCAAAGCAACAGACAAGGTGCAAAAGTGACACTTCCTGATACATTGGCTACTGCTGTTGCTATGAGTAATAAACTGGTTTTATCTCTGACCCAGGAGTCTCATGTCTTCTGATAGCATCCATGAAATTCTGACAGGCTAATTTCTTAATTTGCAAGTAAGGTAAAAGCTTGACATGCTTGGGAAAATTTGTTAATTTCCTTCAGGCAGTTTCTCCATTTATGAAATAAGGAGAAGGACAAACAAAACTCACAGGATTTTGAAGGATTATGTAAGAAAATGTGGGTAGTACATGGCAAGCACACAAACTATTCATTCCATTCCCCCATTTTAATATTTTTTATTAAATAAACTGGAGTGTGCAAGTTCTTTTCGTTTAACCCACAAAGGAGAGCACTTCATGTTCTCTGTCTCTCTTCTCTGATCATGGCCCTTTTAATTTTTACACTGTAACCTTCAGAAGCCCTGAATTCAGTGTCAAAGTCTAGCAGATAACTAGTTACTTTGTGCTTACCAATCAGATTTATCAAATAGATGAATTCATTATAGAGTTATCACTGTCCCTGAGATTTGCTGGATTTGTGAAGTAAAAATAATAATAAACAAATTAATTAGTTAATTAACTGAATATGATATTCTCTAGGATGCAATCTTACTATTTTTAATAGACTTTATTTTTAGAGCAGTTTTAGTTAGGTTCACAGCAAAATTGAGCAGAAGATACAGACATTTCCCATAAACTCCCTGCCCTTACACATGCACAGCCTCCCCCATTATCCAACATCCTGCATCAGAGTGGTGCATGCTATAATTGATGAACCTACACTGACACATTATTATCACCCAAAGCCCATAGTTTGCCTTAGAATTCACTCTTAGAGTTGTACATTCTCTGGGTTTGGATAGCGTATAATGTGCAGACGTACAGTGACCTGTGTCCACCATCGCAGTATCATAGAGTAGTTTCATTGCCCTAAAACTCTTCAGTGCTCTGGTTATTCATCTCTCCCTCCCTGTTAACCCCTGGAAACCACTAATATTTTTGCTATCTCCATTGTTTTTCCTTTTCCAGGATGTCATAGAATTGGAATTATATAATATGTATCTTTTTTAGATTGGTATGTATTGTTTGTTGAGGTAGGCCTCCTTCTCTCACTTAGTTATATCCATTGAAGTTTCCTCCATATCATTTCATGGCTTCATAGCTCACTTCTTTTGAGTGCTAAACAATATTCCATTGTCTGGATGTACCACAACTTATCTGTTCACCTACTGAAGGACATCTTGATTGCTTCCAAGTTTTGGCAATTATGAATAAAGCCACCAAAAACATCAGGGTGAAGGTTTTTATGTGGACATGAGTTTTCAGTTTCTTTGGATAAATACCAAAGAGCACAATTCCTGGATCTTATGGTAAGGGTATGTTTAGTTTTGTAGGAAATCACCAAACTGTCTTCCAAAGTGGTTGTACCATTTTGCATTCCCACCAACAATGAAAGAATTCCTGTTGTTCCTCATCTTTGCAAGTATTTGGTATTGTCAGTGTTCTGGATTTTGGCCTTTCTAATAGGTGGTAGTGGTGTCTCACTGTTGTTTTAATTTGCATTTCCCTGATGGCATATGATGTGCAGAGTCTTTTTGCATGCTTATTTATCATCTCTATGTCTTATTTGGTGAAGCGTCTAAGTCTTTGGCCATCTTTTAATCAGGCTGTTTGTTTTCTTATTGTTGAGACTTAGTTTTTTTAATCAGCTATGTCCTTTGCAAATATTATCTCCCAGTCTTTGCCTTGACTGTTTCTTCTTTTGACAGTCTTTCCCAGAATAGAAGTTTTTAATTTTAATGAAGTCCAGCTTATTAATTCTTTGTTTCATGAATCATGCCTTTGGCGTCACATCTAAAAAGTCATTGCCAAACCCAAGGTCATCTAGATTTTCTCCTATGTTCTCTTCTAGGAGTTTTATAGTTTTGTGTTTTACATCTGAGTCTGTGATTCATTTTGAAATAGTTTTTGTGACAGGTATAATGTCTGTGTGTAGAGTAATTTTTTTGCATGTGGATGTCTAGTTGGTCCCAATGTTACTATTTTTTTTAAAAAAAATTAAATTTAACAAAAAAATAAATGGAATATAAATAACACATAACCATGTAAATACCACCTAGATTTTACATATGTTAACATGTTGCCCTAAGAGCATTCTTTCTCTCTCTCTCCCTCTCTCCCTCTCTCTCTCAATAAGCATTACACACGCCCTAATAGAGCCATCCTTTTATAACTTCATCTTCGTCTCTCTCTCTCTCCAGAAATCAGACCATCTTTGCTTTTGTGCTTAACATTCCCCTGTGCTTAACAGTTTTTTTAACTTTTACTACATATGTATATATCCACAAACAATATCCAATTTTGCTTTGTGTGTTTGCAAATTCTACATAATAGTATCCCTGTAAAGTATCTTTTTGTAGTTTGCCTTCTGTTGAACAACGTTATGCTTTTGAGAGTTACCCTGGTTGATACACGTAGATCTGGTCCATTCATTTTATCTATGGAGAAGTATTCTATGACCAGACTACAATCTATTTCTGTACCCCCAATCAAGGGACAGTTAGGTTGTTTTCACAAATAATAGTGCCATTTTCCAAGTGGAGAAAATTGGGCTCAGATACAGCACGGACATTGAATAGTAGTAAGAAAATTTCTATTTTGCACTTTTTACTCAAAGAATGGTACAGTCATTTAGACTGACAACAGTGGTTAACTGTGTCTTTGAGATTTTTTCACAAAAAACTAAATGTGCCTCCTACTTATTATCTCCCTTGGAAGTTAATAGAAGGTCAATTACACTCTAACAGTGTAATTGATGGAGACTGGCAGTATTCAAACATTTTTTCTTTTTTTTTTTCGTATGCTAAATTATTTACTTTGTGAGTTTCAAAATCCCACTGAAGCCAGTTTTCTTCCATTCTCTCCTGTGTCCTTGTACATATAGGAAAACTGAGACTATTTCTTCCAGCCTCAAATATGAGGTATTGAGAAATGACAGGCAAATGTTGGAGTTTTCTGAGTATTCCACTTACCATGAATATTATGAATTAATTTAAAGCAGCAGTTCTCAACTGGGGGGCAATTTTGCATCCCCTACCCCCTGCCCTGAGAACATTTGACAATGTCTGGAGACATTTTTGGTTGTCATGACTATGTTGAGGAGGATGCTACTGGCATCCAGTGGTTAGAAACCAGGGATGTTGCTAAACGTCCTACAATGTGTAGACCAACCCTCACAACAGAGAATCACCGTGCCCCAAATCTCAATAATGCTGAGGTTGTGGAATTCTGATTCAAAGAAGCAGAAACCAAAATTACACACTTCAGTTGCTGCCATTATTCCAAGAGAACCACTGGACTGAGGCCTGACTTGACACTGTATTTGGTGGAGGAAATACATTGTTATAGGGCAGATAAAACATTCTTTCTGTCACCGGCCTACTCCTGCCCGGTTATCCTTCACAGCCGGTTTTAATTCCTCTCTTGCCTCCCCATTACATAACTTCCAAGCTTCCTTTGAAAGCTCCTCCAGCCCCAAGTCTGTGTATCCTTTGGAGCTGGGGCACAGTTAGCTTCCTGCAGATTCACAAGGCAGCACACTTTACTTTTCCAAGTTTACTTTTTACCCTGACGTTGTTCTCTCGAGTCTTTGAACTAACACCCAGGTAGCAGTAACAACGGGCTGATTCCACAAGAGGTGAACAGGAAGGACCTTTTGCTGTGCTGTGAGAATTCAGGGTGCCCTGCCCAGAGTCAGCCAGTCTGTTTAAGGTTGGCTTAGTTTGATTGAATCCAACTTTCTGAGAAGGTGACATTGGAGCTGGTGGCATTAACCGTAATCCCAGACACATGTCCAGAAACACCTGGTGGTGAGAATTAGGAGCAGGGCATCATGACAAGGCAAGAAAATCACTGGCCTCTGCTGGGTCTTCCCATTAACTTGCTGTGTGACTTTGGGAAAGTCACTTTCAGTGTAAGATGAATCACAAAATAGATAGCATGTTCTCAAACTGCAGCTACCCAAAGGCGCTCAATGAGGGAGAAAGGGGAAGCTCACCTTTGATGGACTTCACCATCTGACATGCTAGAAACAAGCAGTTTTGATTTCACTATTCATGTAGGTTTTATTTCAATTTTAAATTGCATATAAGTTTTATTTCAATTTTAAATTGCACAATACTTTCAGTGTTTAAGATTTCTAAAGTTCTTAATCTAGCCTTGGTTATGAGGGATGCCTGATTTCCAGACTCCAGAGCTCAATCTTCAGCTATTTCAGAGTTCATATTAATTGTAAAGACTGGAGACTTTTGACCCATGCCTTCATAAAAAAATAATAGTAATTTTCAATACCTATCCTGTACAAGCACTATACTGGATCCTGGAATTTACAGAAATGAATAATAATACAAAATATGAACTAATCATTCACTTATTAATCAGAAATGTATTGAATTCCACTATGTATCAGACTATACACGTACCAGTCAATGAAGAGTTCCTGTTTAATGATGTCACAGCCTAGCGGTAAGTGGTAAGGATAGACAAGTGAGTACCCAGGAACAAGATAACGTTAGAGAGAGGCAAATAATATTAATGCTAGAGAGGGCAACACAGAAGCACAGAGAGGGAACTCATACAGCACAGTGAGTAGAGGAGCCTCTGGAGGAGACGACGTCTGATTTCTGGCAAATATAAACTACATCAAAGTCTAATGGGATTCTATATTGCTTGCTTGCCTTAGTCCTTTTGGTGAATATTTATGGAGTATTTACCATGTGACAAGCAGTACGAGAAGTTTCAGGAATCCAGAGAACAGATAGACATAGTTCCGACCTTCACAAAACTTACTGTCTGTAAGACCTTGCTGAGCTCATAATTCAAGGTTCTCAGAGTTGTGAAGGCCTAGCGTGTATACGTGTTCCACACAAGCCTTTTCCACATAGGCTTATGCATCTACGTATAAACATGGGTATGTGTATTTCCACATAAGCCATTGCCAGAATGGGAACCCAAGCCCTCTGGCTTACCATTGAGCATTTTTCCATCCTAACACATTGAATTCCAATGTGACTTGGATCCCTCAGAAGACTTCTGTCTTGAGAACTCCAACTGTTCTCTGAGGATAGCTAAACTTGTTGCTGTCACCGTGTCTACCTGTGGGGTGTGCTATCCTGCCACCCTCTTGTGTGACCATAAACTCCCAGAAAAGTCATTTTCCTGGGCTCTAGAAAGGTGTATTCTCCTGTGGGCTACCCTTCCAATGCATGTGCTTTCTCAGCTACCGAGAGAATTTGTCAGGTTACATGGTTCTAATGAATTTTGAGTTTTCAGTGATTTTCAAATTATCAGACTATTCATTCCAGCAATTGTTTTCAACATTATTTTTTTCCTTAGTAATGTCCTTCAACTTCATATTACTTATCTTCTTTAAAGTGGGTGCTTCAGATCATGTTTTCCAGGACTATTTCCTCAATAACTGCCAGTTCCTAATATTAAAATCATTCTCCTTTAACCCACGTTTCTGGGAAAATGCTAGGAACAAGTAATTAATTCCAAGCAGAGTGTTAGGATGAGAATCAAGGAAGACCTTTCAATCATAAGAACTTCTTCATTGCCTACCATATGATGTGCCCAGCACAATGTTGGGTACCAAGATTACAGAGGTGCTGGGAAACAAAGTGAAGAAGCCACTGTCCTCATGAGCAGGAGGCTCACATTCTTGCTGAGAGCAAAGATCTTAAACAGGCAAACCAACAGATACATAGGATTATTTCAATGAAGAGCTTTCTAAACAAAATTAATAGGTACAATCCAATAGGGAGTAACTGAGGGACCCATAAGACTACGTTATAGACCGGGTGAGAGAAGACTTCTCTGAAGGGACCTCTGTAAGACAGAGTTGATGGTGGAATGGGATTGTGATGCCCTCATCCTGGGGAAGATGTTTCAGGCAGGAGGAGTGACAGCAACCAAAGCCCTGATGGCAGCAAATCCTCAGATATTAGAGAAGCAGAAAGAAGAGCTGTGAGAGAAGGATGGATTGAATGAGAGGAGAGTCTCAGCAGTGAGCTTTGAGGAGGAAACAGGGATGTGATGATAGAAACCCTACTAGATCTCAGCAGCGGTTGTCTTTTTCTTTTCTTTTTTCTTTTTCACTTCTTCTTATTCGGCTAGACAATCTTTTTTTTTTTTTCACTCTTTTCCAAATGACCTATTTTCTATCCCTTTAACCATTTTTATTTTTCTTCTCCCTTCCTCATCATTTGGAAGACAAAACAGAATACTTAAACTTATCAAGGGTCTGATAATTGTAAAATATATTGAAAGGATCGATTACCAGCCTTTACCCATCAGAATTCCATTAAAATAGCCTAAAATTAATTGGCTTTTCTCCAGTCTTATTGAGATATAATTGACATGCAGCACTGTATAAGTTTAAGGTGTACAGCATAACGATTTAACTTAGATGTGTTGAGAAATGATTGCCACAATCATTTAGTTAACGTCCATCATCTCATATAGACACACAAAAAAAGAAAAAGTAAAAATCGGGGTTTTTTTTCCCTTGTGATGAGAACTCTCAGTCTTAACTCTCTTAACAATTTTCAAATACACCATACGGCAGCATTAACTAGTATAGGCATCATCATGCTGTGCATTACATTCCTAGTACTTATTTATCTTATAACCGGAAGTTTGTACCTTTTGGCCACCTTCAGCCAGTTCCTCCTTCCTTCACCCCTTGCCTCTGGTAACCACAAATCTGATCTCTTTTCTCTATGAGTTTGGTTTTTCTTTTTAAGCAGAGGAATGATGTGATCTGACTTTGGTTTCTTTTTGTTGTTTAATGACTCTGATTGCTGTGTGCCGAAGATATAACGGGCTGTCCAAAGGCAGGGCGGGAAGCAGTCATCACTGGGGACATGGGAGTTGCTTCAACAAGGGAGGTAGCAGTAAAAATGCAGAGAAATGGGTGGAAATGGGCTATATTTTGGAAGTAGACATGATTGCACTAACAATTTGGGGAGGAGGATGAAGGAACAAAACAGAATCAAGGTTGATTCCATGGTTTCTTACTTGATCGACTAAGACAGTATTAACTGAAAAGAGGAAATGCTAAAACAGAAAACAGATCTGATTCGTCTTGAACAAGCTAAGCTTGAGAAAGATGCTTAGTAAGTGTCTTCATAGATATGCCACGAAGGCAGTTGAATAGAAAATTCTGAAACTCAGGAGAGAGCTCAGGACTGGAGAGAGAACTGTGGGAGTTATCAGAAGAGTTAGAAATCTTTGGAGGCCCAGAACAGAATTTCTAAAACAAGAAAAAGTTAGGAAGTGCATTTAAGAGATTTAGACTCACGAGGTTCTTTCCAACGGCAACAACTACTAGGCATGGGGGCTGTCTGTTGGCAAAGAGAGAGAAAATCCTCCTTTCACCGTAAGTTGATTCCCCTCAAGCAAGAACCCAAACTGGAGTCCATTCTGCGCAAGGAGATTGTGATAGCGCAGAATTCCAACAATGCCTGCGCTTTCAGTAAGACTTCGCGGCTTAACATTTCTTGTGAATGGAGCCCTAAAATTTTACCACCTTCCATAAACATTTATTGTTTTTCTGGGTTTCTGACTCCAAGCAGAAAGTACTAGTGCTCTATCATATATTCTTTGAAGGATGTCAATGTCAAAGACAGAACTTATTAAGCACGTGACCCACGGTATGTAGGTCCCGAGAGAAAAGAGGCTTAGATAGAAAGAGGCACAAGCCATTGTTCCCCACACCTATTTTTACCACTCGACTAGTGGAGTTTTCACCATCTTTAGTGCGTTTTTCTATTCAGCTTCCACCGGCTTTGCAGACCTCATAGTTAATATAAATCCTAGTAACATATTTCACTCCTCCTTTTATCATATAACTCAAACCTTATTACTTGTTCATTGTATTGCCGTCGGGATTTAGATTTTTAAAACCATTTTCTCAAATGCTAGGCACTTTATAAATTTATGACTTTTATTGCAAATCAATAAATTTTATCTACCTATTATTCAGCAGGGGACACACCTTACTGAATAAACTATGCTATTACCATTAACTTTTCAATCCAGGGGAAATTTTAAATGGAAAAAATTCCCAGTACAAGACAGGAATGAGGAGCTAGAAAGAGGAGGTGAGATTCAAGAATAAAGGAGAAAGAGTCATGAGTATAAGATTTTGCTTTTCTTCAGTAATGCCTCAAATTATATGAATCAGCAGGGCTCTTCATTGCTTTCAAAAATTATTGGAATGGTTGGTTTAGGACAGTGGTTTCAACAGGATGATTTTTCCCTCCCCGCCAAGGGACACTTGGTAGCGTCTGGAGATATTTTTAGTTGTCACACCTGAGGAGGAGGTTCTGCTGGCATCTCATGGGCAGAGGCCAGGGATGCTGCTAAACACCCTACAATGCACAGGACAGCCCCACAGCAGAGAATTATCAAGCCCTGAATGTCAGTGGCGCTGAGGTTGAGAAACCCTGGGTCAGGACACGGGGGCTTAAGGATTTTGGCCCTGTTCATGCTAAGCCATACCCTCAAAAAATGGTTTAAAAATTGTTTTTGTATTTATACATTTTTTTAGAACTTCAAATAAATCTTTAAAGATGCTTTTGATATAGTTGCAGAATGGCTAACAATATTATGTAACTCATGGGGAATAAGAACTGCCTGGTTAAATTGATTTATCAAAATGTTAGTTTATGGTTAAAGTTGAGTTCACAAGACATAGCTTATAAACTGATTAGGGAACTCAACTTTAACCATTCAAAATAGTCTTACATGCCACACTTTGGGGTGAAATTCCTGATGAAGAATGTATTTAACATTGGTTTCCTCTTAAACAAATGATTGGCTGACTGACCAGTGACGAATTTTATTGGATTAATAAATGGAATTGAAAATGGTTAATTTATTTACTGTTTTAAAATTGCAAATCTCCCAGTTTTAATTAATTGGGCCAAACACTTGCATATCATTTTAGGACAATTATCTACTACTTATGCTTTAAAATCATATAATATTTTGTGTTTTATTTATTTTATTTTATTTTTTTTTTTTTTTTTGCTGAGGAAGATTTGTCCTGAGCTAACATCTGTGCCAATCTTCCTGCATTTTGTATTTGGGCTGCCACCACAGCGTAGCTGCCAGCAAGTGGTGTAGGTCTGTGTCTGGGAACCGACCCCGGACCACCGAAGTAGAATGTGCCAAAGTTAACTATTAAGCCATGGGGCTGACTCTTTATTTATTTTATTAATGCCTAGCTCTTATGCTAATTTTAGAAAGTGAATAGTTTGCACAGAGCAGATAATAGAGGATCAAACACTTCAAGTTTTCCTAAGTACATAATAGGGAGAATTTAAGTGACTGGAGGTATAAATGTACGAGTCAATGTCATCCAACATGTAGGCTAAGAAATCCTGAGGTCTGCAGGGTATTTAAAAAGGGTCTTCAACATATGCACATCATGAGAACCATTTAATAGTCATAACAAATTGATCATCACTAACACCTATTGAGCAGCAATTATGTCCTAAGAGCTTTAAATGCATCAGATTATTTAACCTTCTTGACATCCCTAGTAGACTGACACTATTCTCTGCCCATCTTGAAGACAAGGAACACAGGGCTTGCTTAGAGAGGTTAATAACTTACTTCAAGTCACGTAGCTGCTATGAAGCAGAACTGCGTCCGTCTATCTCAACTCTGAGCTCTTCACCAGTCTGCTATACATAAACATTTTTGCGATTATTAAATACCCAAATTGGAAAAGCATCGCTGAACATAGAGTACTCTTTCTTCGCTGTGATCTATCTCAAGGTATTGAAAAATAAGACTTCATACAAAGTTTCAACTTTATAAAGACTGTGAGCCATGGCAATCAATCTTCTCTTCTAGCCTTCATTTGTGTTTACCAATTATTCATGCAGCATGTGGCATTAGAGATGGTTGATGAGATCCTCAATTCACACAGGCACATTCAGTAACTTAATCATTGATCATGAAACAACACACAGACTATTCTACCTTTGTCTCCAGCTTTAACTTTCTACTTCAATTAATACTGTTTCCAGACATATGACTGTACCTATTAAAAAATTAGTAATTTTTTTAGCAAGGCTGTATAATTTAATTGAACCAGGATCTGTGTCTCCCTTGCAGACTAATTAGATCCTCCACCACTCTTCTGTGTGATGAGAATATTAGGACTCCAAATAGAAAACGTTCATCAGCACGGTCAGCTGTGAAGTCTGGGGGAGAAGTAGGATGCACTGGCAGTTGGAAGCAGCCGGAGCTTGGTGATCCAGGGGAATGTAATGGATGTATTTTCCAGTGTTGGAATCCCCCATCATCTTTGTGCCACTTGGTCACTCAGCATGTATTTAAAAAGAATCAGAGATATGGAACTCACTTCATTTCCTACCTACACATCTATTTCGTCTTCAGACTGCTTTAACTTTTGATTATTCTCACATTGAGCTGAAACCTGACTCTTGGAACTGTCTACTCTTTGACTATAAGCCCAATAGAAGCTACCAGATTAGACTGGAATTAAACAATTTCTTAATTTCTGCCCCTGCCTTTGAGCTGAGCCAGCTGGCACCAAGTGACACAGAGACAAGCTTTTTCTTCCCAATTGCAGAGGCTTGAGCAAAGAAAGTTGTCTTTGATTTAAGCCACTCAGTTTTGGGGTGGTTTGTTATGTAGCAATAGCTAACTAAAACAATTACCCTAATGTAATTTTTAATCATTCATTTATTTATCCATTCGGCAATTATTTATCAAGCACCTACTAACTGTCAGGTCTGTTCTAGTTGCAGGGCATTTAGTTGTGAGGAAGACACATCTTCCTCATGGAGATTATATTGCAGTGGGGAGAGGCAAAAAATAAATACACACAGAGAGAGAAGGAGAAAGGGAGAGATTAAAAAACATAAATATCAACCATTAATGCTGGAAAGAAAAACAAAAAGCATTAAGTGGTATAGATTGACAGAGGTGGGGAGGCGTACTATTTCATACAGGGTTATTTGGAACAGAGACTTCAGTGACGTTAAGAAGCAAGTTAAACTGATATTGGGGCAAGAGGGTTCCAGGCAGAAGGAAGCAAGTGCAAATGTCCTGAGGCAGGCATGTGTCTGGCGTATCCCAGGGACAGCAAGGAGGCCAGGGTGACTGCAGTGCAGTGGGTGGAAGGGAGAATGGTAAGCGATTGGGTCAGAATAGATGCTGGAGGCCAAGTTACAAAGGCCCTTGAGGAGTCCATATTGCTTTGTGTGTGTGATGGGAAGCTGTGGGGGATTTGAGCAGAGTAGTGACTTGGTATGGATTACACACAGAAGGAGGACTGATGAGGACCAAGGGTAGAGTCAGGTAGAGCCATTAGGAGGTCGCTGCCAAGAGCAGAGGGGAGAGAGAATGCTGGCCTCCGGAGGCTAGCAGCAGTGGATGCTATAAGTAGGGGTCAGGTTACTATCACCATGACTATGGGGTAACGTTTTTACAGTTGGAAACATACATTCACATACAGTATGCATTCAAACTTCACAGAATTTCTCAGCAGAGTTACTGTTACTAGTGTTGTTACTCACAGCTGTTTGAGTATAAAAGTGAAGAATTGAAGGCTCACAGGAAACCAGTGACAGCCCCCAAATCACATGACATACATATGTATTTTTGTCTCTCTCCACTAAACAAGTGAGATCAGGATTCAAACCCAGACTTCCCAACTTCATGTCTATTATATTTTACTAAATAAATAGATAATTGCTTTTCTGATTTAAAATTCATTTTTTAAATTTTTTGAATTGTGAATATTTTTGTGCATCATCAATATTTAGAAAGAATAATGCACAAAAAAAGAAAGTGAAATAACTCAGAATTCTGTTACTCTGAGATATCATTGCGGGCATTTTGATGCGTCCTTATACTATATTTTCACTACTTTTACATTTTATGGAAAATACTATATATTCTGTTTAATGAGCAACATTTTCATTTAGTAATGTTTCATAATTAGTTTTCCATGAGTTTAGAATTATTCTGTAATATGATGATGAGTGGCTGCATAGTCTCAATGTACTACTATTCATTTAATCCTCCATTGTTAGACATTTGAAATTTTTTTTTAAGATTTTATTTTTTTCCTTTTTCTCTCCAAAGCCCCCTGGTACATAGTTGTATATTCCTCGTTGTGGGTCCTTCTAGTTGTGGCATGTGGGACGCTGCCTCAGCGTGGTTTGATGAGCAGTGCCATGTCCGCGCCCAGGATTCGAACCAACGGAACACTGGGCCGCCTGCAGCGGAGCGCGCGAACTTAACCTCTCGGCCACGGGGCCAGCCCCTACATTTGAAATTTTTTTAATGTTTACCACCATAAGTAATCTAAGATGAAGACTTATATGTAAAACATTTGCACGTATGAACAAATATTTCTTTGAAGACAAATTCTTAGAAATGAAATTTCTGCCCCGAAGATTACACAAAGGCTTATTTTAGAGACACATTAACAGATCGTTCTCTGTAACAGTTACAATATTAAATTCCTACCATCAAGAGTTTGAAGATATCTCATTGCCTGTAATCGCATCAACACTGAATATTATATTCACCTCTGCCAGTGGGAAACGGAAAATCTTTCATCATAGCATTATTTACAACAGCAAAAATCCAACAAACCAAATATTAAATATTTGACTATAAGAAATTGATTATACTAATTGTGGAATATTCAAGCAACATAATGTTACCCTGATACATTTGAAATAGACATGTTCTTGAGTATGATTTCATTTTACATTCATGTCTGTTAAGATCGGAACAAAGGGTTTCTCAAAGTGCGGAGTAAATATATCACTAGTGGCCCTGGGATGGTTTTAGATGGCACATGGACACGGTATTGTGTAAAGTTAAATCAAATAATGAGAAATTTGGCCACTCTGAAATTCCCTTTCAATTTCTGTGTTACTAATCTTAACTCTTTACTAATGCCAAATAATCTCTCTTTTGATTAAAAAGAGAAGGCTTATTATTGATAATTATTTAATTTTGAATAGTAACAATATAATTAAAACTTACATAACACTTTATTATTTGCCAGGCATGGTTCCCAGTACTTTATACTTATTAACACATTTAATCTTCACAACAACTGTGTCTAATAACCTGTAGAAATGTAATACCATTGTTTGATACCATTGTTAAATTTTTGGGTGATCAGATTTTCTATAGAGCAAGTGATACTTCTGTTTACTTTTCAATAAACATATTTAGGTTTAAGAAATCAATTAATCACATCAATTAAATCATAGTGCACGGTTTATAAGAGGTTGTGAAAGTGATAAGCAGAAGTTCGAAGTTTGAGGACCACTGGCGTAGGGGACACTTCCTGAAATTTAATATGCATTCAGTTCACTTACAGAATTTGTTAAAATACATTCTGATCCAGTAGGTCTGGAGCAGGCCAAGATTCTGCATTTTTATCTAGCTCTCAGGTGATACTATGCTGCTGGTCTGTGAACTCAGCTTTGGAACTTAATCCTGCGGACTCAGGATCTAAGACCCTGTCAGCTACTTAGCCAAATCCATTCAACAGTTGAAAAAAAATTAGAGAAGGATAGAGTTGAAACCTAGTTACTTGCACTCTGGTGCAACACTCATTGTATATAACGCTAACTCATTTGATCATGTTGATGCAAAATATTCATCAATGATATACCTGAAGAAACTTCTGGGACTCCTGTATTTTCCCACTGGTGCTGAATCAGGAAGAACTTAAAACCACTTTTAAGAACACAAATCCGCCAAACAATATAATTGACATCAGCTCCAGACAATTATTTCCCTTCTATTGAATGAGTGAGATTTCCTCCAGTCAGAACCTGCAACATATAATTTGAGGTAATGCCATGCGGACTCACCCTCCCTTTAAAGGGTTAGATAGTACAGCCATTTCTTAATTACTTTTTATTCGAATCTTTTCATTCCTAACTCACCTTATGGGATCAAATGCCTTCAGATTGTAATAAAAACTCTTATTTCTCTGTTAGACAATCAGACCCATTCACCTCATCAGCGCTGAACTTGTCTGCTAAAACAGGGTGACAGGGCCTGACATTACACGGCTCGCTACAGGAAAAGTCAAGCAGCGATTCATGTTCCGCCGCTGCCACGTCTCCTTTATAAAATATTCATTCTCACTGTGTCATTTTTTATTCGGCTGCCAGAAATGAAACAATTGAGGAAACTTCAAGTCATCAGAATGCAATCCTTTCCCATACAAGCACGTGTCAACGCATCAACAATTAATTTGGAGCATAGATGGGACAAGGGTCCTTGCACTTCTGTCAATAGTTTTAAAATGATTAGGAAAAAGTTGCCTGGCAAATACCTTCAGACCGTCTCAGCTTTCATTCATCCACAGTTGTGAAAATGAGATCATACGCCTTGGAAGGAAATATTTTTTTATTGTGGTGAAATACACAAAACATAAAATTGACCATCTTAATCATTTTAAGTGCACAATTCAGTAGCATCAAGAACATTCACATTGCAACCCATCTCCAGAACTCTTTTCATCTAGCAGAAGTGAAAATCTGTCCCCATTAAACAATTCCTCATCTCCCCCTCCCCCAGGCCCTGGAAACCACCGTTTTACTTTCTGTTCTGATAAACTTGGCTGCTCTAGATAACTCATGTAATTGGAATCTACAGTATTTGTCTTTTAGTTACTGGCTTTTTCATTTAGCATATGTCCTCAAGGTTCATCCATGTTGTAGCATGTGTCAGTGTGTCCCAAGGACAGTGCTGGCTGCACATTAGACAAAGATGACACAGCCCCACCTTTGGAGACTTTCATGGTCCAATAACAGAGATTTCACATGCGAAACAAAAACTGAAGCTCTATCTGGCCAGGAACTTTTCATTAATCACCACCACTCTCTTTGGCCTGCCCTTAACTCCCACAGATAGTCAACAGCTCCCACGGAAGGACTTGAGATTCATCCAACCCAATTCTACAGCAAAGAAAACAACTCCACTCACTCTAGCAGTGAGGGAAGAGAATCGTCATGATTTTCAAGTAATATCATGTAATTGTGACTACTTTTCAGAGTTTTGTATGTTATTTTACTACCTCCACAAAGGAAAATTCTAATTCCTCCTTCAAGCTCCACAGAGTGAAAATCTGTTTCTCTCTTGCCTCCAAATGAAAACATGAATGAAGGGAACTGTGAATTAAAACTGTATCAGTCAGTTATTGCCAGAGTAATGCTACACACACAACCAAATTCATCATCTTAGCACAAAAATCACCTATTCTCATGAATAAGACTGAAATCAGCATGGGCGTGATTAGTCTAAGGTGGGCTCAGCTGGGCAGCTCTGCCACAGGCTGCTACCGCTGGAGTGGACCATGATAAACTCTGGCCAGGGGTGACTCTTTTCCACATGTCCATCATCCTTCTTGGACCAGTGGTCTAGCCAGACATGTGCCTTTTGTGGCAGTAGCTGTGGCACAAGAAGAAAAGCAGAAGTAGGCAACACTCAGA
This sequence comes from Equus asinus, assembly GCF_041296235.1. Taxonomy (NCBI): domain Eukaryota; kingdom Metazoa; phylum Chordata; class Mammalia; order Perissodactyla; family Equidae; genus Equus; species Equus asinus. The sequence continues at coordinate 43,706,148 of NC_091804.1, forward strand.
ATGGTGACACTCCCCGAGGGATATTAGCTAAAGCAAGTAGAGCTCAAAGTCAAAAGATGAGGATTAAGCAATGCCAAGGGCACGGGTGCACGGAGGTGAGAAGAATTGGGACCATTCCTTCCATCAACCACCTTAGCTACCATTTCCAGCCCATTCTCTATTTGCATCCACCATGGAAACTGAAAGTGGAACTCTATATTCCATGAGTCCCAGGCCAGGGAGGGTTATGTCATTCCATCTCCTCCTCTTTTTGTAGGCATTCTCCCCTCTGCTGTTTAGGGCATCCTTTTGCTGGCCTCTGCTCGTCAAAACCTAAATCCTCTCAAATTAAAATAATTATTGACTCCAATAGAACATAATAAATATGTGTGCAGTGGAGGAAATGCATTCCCTCTTCTTTCTTTAAGAACTTTTCCTGGGAAGCAGAAGCTGGGCATTTACTTAGGTCCAAGCTTCTCTCTCCATAGTTCTGAGTCCTGCAAATAGCAGCATCTAGTCATCAGTGACTGCAGAGGAATCTTCTAAATGGCAAACTAGTCAGCTAAGATGTATAGAAAAGTCCATATGCAATGCATTTTCTGTGCAGAATGTGCATCCTTAAAACAATACGAATAAATTCTTTCAATCATCCCCAGTCTTGGGACTTGTGTATAGAACGTGCTGGTTTTGAGAAGAATTTAAATTAATAGGTGTGACCTTCCAGTGACTCGTCTCACATTCTCATAAATTTGTTCTGTTTGCTAATGATGCTCCAGTGAGAGACACTCTGGAAGTTTCTAACATGAAAATCCACAAACTGGGCATGATTTTATATTCTAGGAGTCTATTAAAAAGAAAATAAAAAACGGGCTGTAACTTACTGTGGTGCCTTTGTGTTTTGGTGGAGTTTAGAAATTATTCAGAAAATATATTTTGGAGTTAAAACACCCCTTTCTTCCGAAAGCAAATTCTTTGGTGGTGTTATTAAACACCAAATAATGCCCTGAAAAACTGCTGGTGAATGCTTCCTGCAGACCCAGCTGTGTGAACAGGATTGCTGGTGGGGAAATGAGAATGCTTTCTGGGGCCTTATGGAGCCCAAGCTGCAAAACTAATATTTCCTTGTTCATTTCTTTCCATTTCCTTCTGTTGTGTGTGATATTGGAGGCAGAGCAGCAGGAATTTGACGGGAAGGGAATATTTAGAACAGACAAAATGGCTCTTTCCTCTCTAGCATGTCAGTTCGTTTGTGAGAATTTGTCAGCCACTAGCATCAGCTCTCATCTTTGGGTTCACAGTTTTGTTCACACTTCCTGAAATAAAGCTAATATACTCAGTACACAGCATATTAAATTCTGCAAATGGCACCTGCTTGAACTATAATGTCTAGCGAAGCTTCCCTCCCTGGAATGCAAGCTGCCTGCCCTCAGGAACGCTGTCCATTTTCTTCATTCTTACAACCAGTATTTTGCAGACTGTTGGTACTCAGAAAACATTCATTGAACAAATAAACGAATGATGCCTACATAGCATCACTTCCATTCTGAAGCTATCTCAGTCTGTTGAGAAAGCTCCTGGGCCATGTGATGAATCACTGACTGAGGAGAAAAGTTCGGACTCTAGCTGGCATTCAAGGCTTCCCACATTCTAGATGGCCAATCCGATAGCCACCACGTATATACTAGCTGCTGCTCTATGGAAACAGTACAGGGTAGCAATTAAAGGTCGGTGTTGGGGACCTATTAAGATCTGGTTCAAATCACAGCTCCATTTCTATTGGCTGCGCTGGCTTGAGAAAGTTACTCAGCATCTCCCATCCTCAGCTTCTTCATCTGTTAGAGAAAATAACAGAAACTTCATCTGGTCTTTGTGAGGATTAAATGTATTAATATATGTGCAACCAGTATGTTGAACAGATGTGAATATGGTCATAATGAAAATTCAATTTTATTTTTTTCCTCTTGTCTTTTTAAAATTTACTGAGTGCAGTCGTCCCTTGCTCCTTATTAAAAGAGGAAAGTCAGCCCCTATCGTCAAGACAGCCAAGGTTTATTCAGGGGACGAGATAAAAGACTAATGATGGAAATACAAGGCAGATTCTTCTCCTCTGTTTCCCAACTGCAGGGAATCCAATCCAAAGTTCTCTCATGGGTCCTCTTAGAGCACTCCTCACTAAGCTTGGGGAGGAGGGACCATGCCACCATTCTTTTCACAAAATTATCTCTCTAATCACCTTAATTTCTAAGTAGGAGAAGGGGTTCAGGAGGTATGGAGCAGGCTCTGGACACTTTCCTTTCAAAATCTCCATAAGCAGCTCACACTTATTATAGTATCTGATATCCACTGTATGGGCAACTCAGACAAATCTAAAGGAAGACAGTGAGGTAACATAGAGATGGTAACCATTCCCATAGGAAGGCATAAGGAACAGAGGAATTGGTTGTGGGTATAAGAATCTAGAAGAAACTTGGAGGAATAACCCCACAGAGCTAAGAGTCCGCCCTGAGGCTGGTTCAAGTACTGGAAAAGGTTGGCAGAGGAATGATAATTGCATGAATGATCCTGGTATCCCTAAGGGGATATAATAGGGCTACTTCTGAGCGTGTGTAGAGATTGGAGCAAACTCTAACTGTCAAGGAAAAGATTGTTGTGCAGGTGACACTGATAGGAATAGTAAGACGACTAGAAAGATCAATACACTTGTACCCCCTCAGCTTTGCAAAGAGCAAGTCCTCTCTTCATCCTCCAGCTTTTTCATCTCCCTCTGGATTCTCCCACTCACAGACCCGAACTTGGAGCCAGCTGGCAAAGCAGATAATGTGATTTGCAGAGTCCCAGCTCGAAAAGTCACTAAGTAAAGTATTAAAGGGTGTTTAGAACTGAGAGATGAGACCTTAATCACTGACCAAAGGGCATGATTGCCATGGATTGGAGACCCAATCCCAACTGATTTTCTAATTGAGCACAAAAGAAGTGGTGGATGTTAGATTCTTGGTCACTCCTCTTTAACTCAGGCACAAATTTCAACTGATTTTAGGGAAAAAACAGCATCATTCCATCGTAAAACCTTCCCTCTCCCCACATACTGGCATTCCTGCCTTTGGACTCCTTCCTCTAGCCGGTGGCAAGGTTGGTCAGCAGGGACCTGATATGTGGCCTAAGGTGGAAAGTAACCATAACAACACAGCAACCTCCTGGCTAGAGCAAAACTGGCTGTGGCTAGAGGTAGTTTTGATACCTCCTGGATGACACATGGTACGGGGCAACTCTTCAATGATATTCCAGTGCCTCACCTCCTCTCTTTTTGTGTAGAAGACGATAGGCAAAGCAAACCCGTAACAATAAAGTTAACTATATAAATCTACAGAGCAAAAAAATATATTTCTAGAAACCCAATTCCCTTTTTCTGTATAATACAGTTTTGCAACAATACTGCATAAATTTAGGGGCCAAAGTGGCATTTTCAACCTACCAAGCCTGGCCAGATTCAGGGTTGGGAAATAATTGTTCCTGAAATTCTCTTAGGAAGCCACAGAACATAGTGGTTAAGACCACAGGCTCCAAAAACACACTGGGTGGGCTTGAATCATAACTCTGCAACAGATTAGGCGGGAAAGTTACTTAATTCCACCATGCTTCGGTTTTCTCCTCTGTAAAGTGAGGTTGATTTATATAATAGTAGAACTTTCAGGAAGATTGAATGAGTCGATGTGTGCAGAGAACTTAGAGCTGGATCTGGGACATGGTGGACCCTTCACCATATTAGCCATTATTCTCCACAGCAAGCGAGCATTTCTTTTCCTGTATGTGTTGTATTCTTTTACTCTCTCTCATACCCACACATTTTCAACCAACAATAATGATAATGACAATAATAATAAATCAGTAATAACAACACATGCATTTAATATGTTATTCACTATCCTAAGTGCTTTTCATACAGTTTCTCTATTAATTTTCAGAACAAGTCTATGAGGTAGAAATAATTAGCCCAGAATCTAATTTTTTACAAAGGAGGATATTATGATTCTTTTACAGTAGAGGTAGGAATCTGCACAAAGTACCAATAAATGCAAGTAATGGATCTGGGATTTGAAGACTGGTTTTTCTGATTCCAGAGCCTCTATTTTTAATCAGTATGCTCCATTGCCTACATCTTCAATTACAGATAATTTTTTTAAAGTAAATTATAGTATATTCATACAAGGGAACATTGTACAGTTATAAAAAGTAGCATTATAGAAGTATGATTATTTATATGAAAAGAGAGACAGGTACAATCATTGAAAAAGAAACAGGCTGCAGAACAGAATGTATACTCTGGTTATATTTCTCTAAAAATTGCAAGTGTATGTGTACTCAGAAAAAAATTGAAGCTGCTTATAGAAAAGCAAATAATGATTATCTCTGAATGAAGAATTGGGGTATCTATTGTCTTTCGGATAGCTATCTTTATTTTATAAAAATAAATATATTAAGGGGCCAGCCCAGTGGTGTAGTGGTTAAGTTCGTGAGCTCTGCTTCAGTGGCCCAGAGTTCATGGGTTCAGATCCCAGGCGTGGGCCTACACACACCTCATCAAGCCATGCTGTGGCGGCGTCCCACATACAAGATAGAGGAAGATTGGCACAGATGTTAGCTCAGGGACAATCTTCCTCCAACAAAGAAAGGAAGGTTGGCAACAGATGTTAACTCAGGGCCAATTTTCCTAAAAAAAATATAAATGAATACATAAATGTATTAATTAGAAAGCCACTTACCCTTTTTTCTTCAAATCACTTAATTTTGTATATTGCTATGATGGATATGCATGTAGCCATTTAGAAACATGGTTTGAAGAAATATTTCATAAAATGAGAAATTTTCATGATATAATGGATATACGATAAACATGTTCTTCATTATTATTCCAGTTTTTTTAATAAATATTATTTTAAATGTTACTAAAAGCAAAATATTACATGTGGGAAATCTCCGGATATGAAATTCTGAGTGATTTTTATTTTATTCTTATACTCTTTAATAGTCTTCTAATCTTCTGGAGTTAGAAAAAAATTTGATCAGAGTATACATTCTATTTTGCAAACTGTTGCCAGAGTAACATACCCAAATGAGGAATATGTTACCTCCAAAATCCAAATAGGCCCAAGAGGCATTGTGCCTCTTTCTTGACCGTAGGAGAGACCATATGCGACAACTTATCCTTCATCTTAGTGGGGATGTCTTGACATGCCCCATATCACTGGACCTCTGGGAATTTCACAGAGGTAGAAGTCCCCTGAATATTAGTCAGATTTATTCCTCATCCTCTGACACACAAATGTCTTACGAAAACTCTAGAGTAGTTACCACTTGTTGCTTACTAGGTCCACTCAGCAAAATGTCATCAAGGTAATAGACCAGTGTGAATTCTTGTGGAAGGGAAAGGCAATCGAGATTCCTGCAGATTAAATTATGACATAGGGCTAAGGAGTTGATATACCTGTGAGGCGGGATGGTGAAGGCATATTGCTGGCCCAGCCAACTGAAAGCAAACTGCTGCTGGTGGGCCTTACAGACAGGTCTGGAGAAAAAGACGTTTGCCAGATCAATAGCTGCATACCAGGTACCAGGGAATATGTTAATTTGCTCAAGCAATGAAATCACATCTGGTGCAGCAGCTGCAATTGAAGTCACCACCCGATTAAGTTTACAAGAATCCACTGTCATTCTCCCAGATCCATTTGTGTTCTGCAGAGACCAAATAAGAGAGTGGAATAGGAATGTGGTGGGAATCACCAGTCCTGCATTTTTCAAGTCCTTGATTGTCACTAATCTCTCCAATCCCTCCGGGGATGTAATATTGCTTTGATTGACTATTTTCCTAGGTAGAGGCAGTTCTAACAGCTTCTACATGGGCTTTCCCATAATAATAGCCCTCACTCCATAGGCAGGAAACCAATGTGGGAGTCTGCTAGATGCTAAATATGTCTATTTCAATTATGCATTCAGGAACTCGGAAAATAACTGCAGGATGGATTAGCAGACCCGCTGGGAGATGGAACTGAGCTAAAATTCCAGTAATCACTTGACCTCCATAAGCGCCAAATTTGACTAGAGGGCCACAGTGACATTTGGGGTCTCTCAGAATCAGTGTAAGTTCAGAGTCAGTGTCCAGCAGTCCCCCAATGTCTGATTATTTCCTTTTCCCTGATGCACTGGTACCCTAGTAAAAGGCTGCAGATCCCTCTGGGGAAGACCGAGAAAGATAACTATATATATGTCTACTTATACTTGACTAGGTTAAGGCATGCCCAGCTAGCTGGTAAAGTACTGTTCTGGGTGTGTCTACAAGGGTGTTTCCCTTAGCATTTGAATTAGTAGACTGAGTAAACAGGACCACCTTCGTCAATGCATATGAGCATTTCCAAATCCACGGAGAGCCTGAATAGAATAAAAAGGTGGAGGAAGGGTGAATTCAACTATCTTCTTAAACTGAGGCATCCATCTTCTCCTGCCCTCGGACACTGGCGCTCCTGGTTCTTGGGCTTTCAGACCCAGACTAGGATTTATACCATCTGTCCCTTGGTTCTCAGACCTTTGGACATAGCCTGAATTATACCACTGGCTTTCCTGGTTGTCCAGCTTGCAGATGGCAGGCTGGGGGACTTCTCGGCCTCCATAACTGAGTGAGCCAATTCCTATAATAAATCTCCTCATATATAAATAGATATATATACACACATATATACCCGATCGGTTTTGTTTCTCTGGAGAACCCTGACTAATATGTGGAGGCAGGAAAGTCTAAGATCAAGACCCTGGCAGATCTGGTGCCTGGCGAAAGCCAGTTTCCTAACATGTAGATGGCCATCTTTTCATTGTAACTTCACCTAGCAGGGAGCAGACAGAGAAAGCAAGGTCTGGAGCCTCTTCTTATAAGAGCACTAATTCCATTCATGAAGGCTCTCTCCTCGTAACCTCATCACCTCTCAGTGGCCGCAACTCCAAATAGCAACACACTTGGGCTTAGGATTCCAATATATGAATTTTAAGGGAACACAAGCATGCAGTTCATGCTGCAGGTAGTGGAAGGAGTTAAGCTCTAGACAGAATTCTGATGAGAGTGAGTGATGTGAGAGGTTGTGTATCTGTATCTGTGCAATTAGTATACCCTCAAATGCACTGCAGATGGCCAATCTGCTTTGGGGAATAAGTGGACACGGGCTGAAATATATAAACCTAGTTTGAAATATACCAGTTAAAAACTATATGTACATATCTGTTATGGGTAGCCATTTTATTAAGGCTTGCATTCCTTAACCTAAATATATGTTTTTAAGTAGGTGCTAAAATTTTAGATGAACTCTGACAAGCATCATCTACAGGGTTTCTCTCGTTGGAAAGCTGGAGAGTTGCCTATCAAGGAAATGTACTCTATTCTCCCTTCAAAGGACAACAATTTGAGTGGCAGTGGATTTTTTTTGCATGTGAAAAATATTTAAGTTGATTTGCCACACCTTAATTTCAACCCAGATTGTGCGTTATTTTTACATTGCTTCAAAACTGCACAGGTGCCATTTCTCAAAATGAGTTGGAATGTAATTAATTACTCATCAATGACTAAGGAAACTTTTTTTAGTCTTTCTTCTTCTACATAAAGGTCAACACTCATTTTAGTAGAGTACAGTTTTGAGGCTTGGTTTTTAAGCTTCTTAGTTGCATTTGCAAATAAAGGTTACATTTCGTATAATTGAATAATGGAAACAGGAAATGTTGGTTTATCTCAGAATAAGATAAACATCAACATTGTTCTTCTATTTCCCTGGAAAGTGCAGGGCCAAATTATAGCTCCTAAAGTGACCATCTCTACTCCAGCATCTCAATTAAAGAAAATGCTTGAATTGAAAGACACAATGAACATTTTACAATCCTAATTGGCCTAGATTGTAGATAAGAATCCTTCAATCTATACAGTTCTTCGCTGTTCTCAAAGTCCTTTCTTGTAATCATTTGGTCCTTTCATCACCTTCAACATCAGAGAAATGGATTTGTATGTCCATGTTTTATCGAAATGGAAACTGACATTCTCAGTGATTAAGGGACCAGCTCAGGGTCACATGGCTAATAAATGGTGGAGCAGAGAGTCAAAGGTAGGTATGCAGATTTAAGTCCACAGCTCTTGTGTGTCCCTCCACCATCCCTCCCCGACTTGTTGGGGTAGATGTAATAACAAACCAGACTCCACTAATTACAAGTGACAAAAATCCAAGCCAACCTGGCTGAAGCCAAAAGTGAGACTCAATCATGTAAGTAATTTTAGAGTCCACGAGTGAGAATGAGCTAAGATTGGACTTGTTCAGAGGCAGAAATGCTATCACCACAAATCTATTTCTCTCCATCTCTCAGTTCTGCCTTCTGTTTTTTTGACTTTAGTTTCAGGTTGAAAATGGAAGCACCTACCCAGTCCAGGACAAAAGAGAGAATACTCTTCGTAAAGTATTAGCATAAAGCCCAGGATTCGCTGTGATTGGATGACTTGGATCATGTGCCCACCCCTGGACCAATCACATTGGTCAGGGAGGTGAAACTACACTTATTGGCCAGACCGAGGTCTCCATCAAACCCTGTGGATCCAAAACGAAGAAGTGGTTCCCCAAAAAGGTTAAGGGTGCCATTACAAAGATGGGTAATAGATCTGAAAAGTAGCAGATATCCGCTACAAAGTTATGAGACTGAGTCAATCTTGACTGACACCCCCAGAAATTTTTTAATTTTTTTCTCTTTTTAACTAAAGCACAGTGTTAAACAGCATTAAAATTGCAATATGAAAATTTGTAATGGATCAATCAATGAAGAAAGTCTCTTACTATTTCTGTATTCTGTTTTGCTGAATCCCTCTCTCTAGCAGGCTTCTGGAATGGGAAGCAAGCTAATTTAGGTTCACATCACAACTCTTCCACTTTCTTCAACTTGGATAAGTTAATCAACTTCTCCGGGCCACAGTTCCTTTTCTTCATTTGTAAAATGGAGATTAAAAAGACACCTTATGGAGTTGTCAGGAGATTTAGCGATAATGTGTAGGAAATTGGCACATGTCAGTGCTCAATAAATGTTTGATATGCTATTGCTGATGATGTGTAATTATTATTGTTATCAATATCCCTTGCTGATGGACACTGTTCCTGGCACTTAGTAAGTGATCAATGAATCAATGATCAGTGAATTTCTTTGCTCCCTCCCCTCCACCCAGGCCTCTCCTTACCCAGTGTTCTCCCAATTCCCAAGAAGGGATAGATTCCAACATTCTCTTTTATGATGCATTCAGGTCAATAAGAGCCAGACAAAGCCTTTATAGTTGCTGTGTGTGAAGCCCACACATCTGGCTATTTGACCACAGTTCTAATTGTTCACTCTATTGCTTTTAGAAAATAATTACTTTCTTGCAAACAAACTTTGCACTTGGCAAAAAGAGAAATCAATCTTGTCTTCTGAATGGCTGAGCTCTCTCCAATATACAGAACAATGCTCAGAATGGAAACAAACATAAACAACAGCAATGGAAAATGCAAGAGCCTAGATAGAAAGTTCGCCAATTCAGCACCTCTGGGAAATTAGAAACATAGCCTCTTTTTAATTTAATCTCTTTTTGACTCTAAAGATCAGCTTCATCTGCTTCGTTGTTAAGAAAAATTTAAGTTACGGTCAGAATTAAGTTTCCTGATAAAGTGTGAATTTGACCCTTGTCCCTATTCTTCCTAGCAACTATATATCTGGTCATAAACACTTGCATACAAATGTTAACCAAATGCCCTGAGGGGAAGAAGAGGCGAGGGAAGTTGACTCCAGCTGTCTAAGTCAGTCATATGGATGGCCAGCTTGGGATCATGTCAGTGACCTTTGTAAGTCCCTACTGCCTTTACTACCAGGCACCTCCAGTTATGCCATGTTTTGTGTAGCTGTGGTTGAATGTCAAGTGGATAAACAGACTCAAAGCAGGAATTGATACTGGATGCTCTCATATTAATGTGACAGCGTCACGATTATTTTCATATTGTTCCTAATACTCTATATGCCCATAGAACTTCATGAAACACTTCAATTCTATTATGTCATTCAATCTTTAAAATAACTCATTAAAGTTGTTTATTGTGTTCATTTTCTTGGGGATGGAAATAGTAGTTTGGCTAGGTTGAATTATGTAAGTCTGCCCAGCTTATAAGAAGTAAGGAAGCCAGGCAAAAGCAAATATGGACTCAGTTGAGTATCATGAATAACAGAGTGTACTAGGAGCTCGACTCCACCTGTGTGGTCTGGAGAATGTTACTTAACTTTCTAAGCCTCAGTTTCCACCTCCATAAATGGTTGTAATAAGGCCTGCCACAGAGCAAATGAGTTAACATGTGTTGTAGGGCATTGATCACAGTGCTTAGTTCACCGTGATGGTAACCACAAAACCATTGCAAGAAATCGTAGCTTCTAGTATTAGTTATTTTCATTCTCACTCCAGAATTTTTTCTGCAGCGTATTTTCTTTTTCTTTAGTCAACAATGGATGTGTGTAGTCTTTGCATGAGCATTTTCTATAGAGAAAGCAAAACAATCTTTTCTGTTTCTCCAGCAAAAATATAGACTTTTAAATTAGTTCATGGTAATAGACAAAACGATAGACAAATCTACGGCACTCACAGAGCTATTGCATTTGAGACCAGCTTTTCTGGGATTATATGTGTAGATATTTGCTCAACCTCCATTGAAAATGGTTTCCTTTCAGGATGTGCATGTTCAAAATAGCCAAAGAAATGTGTATAGAGTCTTCCAGAATATTGACTTGAAAAAAATGTTTAAATGTCGAATATTCTCCTGAAAGCTTTCTGACAGCATGACAAGTTAAATTTTTCACAAAACAGTTTGGCCTCTAAAACAATCAGTAGCAAAATGCCAAGAGTAATCAGGAGGGATGATTCATGACTTCTCCACCTGTTTTGAGGTGGAGAGAACGAACAGTGGGTGGCAATTACACTGAAGAAGCCATTTGGACTCACCCTCCTTCTGGGCCAATTAACTCTAAAAACGGTCCTTTGAGTGTATAAGAAAAATGACTTGGGCCTAATTCTTGAAAATTCACAGGCTAGCATCCATAGATACATATTGAAATGTTCTGATCATTAGGCAAAAAGAGAGAGAGAGAGAGAAATAGTGTAAATAAATTAGTTTCAATAAAACTGTTCATTTTTCAAGAGTCAACTCATTACTTACAGGGTTTCTCCAAACATGGCACATAGCTTACCCTTTATGAAAATCACCCAAAGTACTTAATATAAATTCGAATTCCAGGCTCCTGCCTCAGATGTACTAAATTGGAATCTTGGAGCATAGGGCCCTGAAATTTTCATTTCTAAAAAGAACCCCAAGTGATACTTACACACATTGAATTACATTCACTGGCTCTGAAGCACAAAATAGAGTAGATGTCAACAGCTGAATGGGTTGAATAAACTTGCGTGCACATATGCAGATCTTTTCTGATTGTTCAACTTAGAAAAAGTCAACGTTTGGTTGGATTTCAATTCAGAATTGCTCAAGTCCTTTTCTAAATACTTCTTTGCTCCTTGCCTGCACAGTCCCAGATTTCATCCTAGCACGAGGTCTCAGTAAGAGAAAACTCTGAGGCCCGTAGCCGCGTGTGCGAGGCGGACAAGTTAAGTTTCTGCTGTACCACTCTAAGCTGTTGGGCAGCAGCTGAGTCAGATGAGATATTTTTTCCCCCTTGGTAGTAATTTTCTCCTCTTAGTTCTCATATATTCATGATCCTCGGCTGTTATTTAGAGAAGAGGATTAGAAATAAAATTCCTGAGTTTCCTTGTAGTTTTCAGGTAAGTCACAAGGCAAGCAGGGTAAAATCCTTGTACACTTCTCATTTTAGCAATGCAACAATTTTTAGGTCTATTGACAATATGTGCACTTATGAGACGGTACATGCACACGTGCGTGCACACACACACACAATTTCGAGATGTCCAATCACAAAATTGTTAAAAATATACATTATATATTAATATATATTATTGATTATATATTATATATTTACATGTTATATATTATAATTAATTTTATAATTATATACTATATAGTTATATTTTGTAATTCATTACATATGTGCATATATATATAAAAAAAGAATTTTTCTCTATCTTGTATTTTAAAATCTCTTCATGTTATATCTACCCCAAAGGTTGAAACAGAAGTAACCCTTTTAATGACATTAATGGGTAGGATGTTTTTCCTCATTCTCGCTTATTAGAAGCAATAGTGTTTGCCCCATCCTGACACAGAATGGAAAATGCCCTTTGCTCTCACTCAATTAAAAGGAAAATTCATTTTTTTTTCAAATTACTAAATTAACACAGGAAGAGAAATCGAATTAAACCTGTGCTGTGCAATTAAAAACAAGCAACTCTTCACATCATTTCTCTAGAGTTAAGGAAAGGTGAGATGCGCAGCCAGGGCTCCCATCTAAAAGGAGCTCCTTAGAATTTTGGGGCCATTCTCCAAAAGCAGGATCATGGGAACTCTCTGAAGCCCCACAGAGAATACCACTGCCTGAAGCTTGCCAGCCAAGCCTGAAGGCAGAAGACTGTCCTCTCGTATTCCCAGACATAATAGGAGCCCTGCATGAGACAGATGGCACTGAGGTTTATTGAATTTGTTGAATGCGTCTGTTATGTGACAGACACGTGCTGTTTCATCTAGTCCTAGTAACCCCCTTACTAGACAGATGTGATTATCTCTTTATAATATGAAAATCCAGGGAGATTGAGCTACTTTCCCAAGGTCTTAAAGCTGGTAAGCGGCAGGGAACATTCCATCCCAGGTTGGCCTGACCAGGACTCACCCTGCCCATTGTACCGTGGAAGTTCTAAATCCAAAACATTGCATGCTCTGGCCATCTCCGTCCTCTGTGTCCTCGTGTTGAACAACACTCCCTTTCACTCCTCACTACTCTCATCCAGGGATTCACAAACTAAGGCCAAGTCCAGCCCAAAGACTGTTCTTATAAATAAAGGTTTTTTGGTACACAGACACCCCATCCATTTACACACTGTCTTTGGCTGCTTTTGCTCCACATCGGAGTTGAGTAGTTGAGAGAGACAGGTCTACCGCACAGCCCACAGAGATTAGAACATTTATTATCTTGCCTTTACAGAAGTTTCCTGGTCCCTGCGCTTGTCATACTGGTCTGCACTCTGCCCCAAGATCAGGCCACTTCTTTTCTTTCACCTTAATCCCTCCCACTGCTGTTCCCCTTGCCTGAAGCCACCTCCCCTGTATCTTCCTGTGGGAACTCTTGCTCATCTTTTAGGCCTTAGTTAAAATGTCATTTCCCTGAGGGGCCTCCAGTGGTCACCCCGGTTAAGTAGTCCAAGCTTCACTCCTTGACATCTTTGTTGTGTTTACGTTTTTGTTGGATTGCCAGTCCTAGAATGGGGAGCTCCAGGTGGGTTGGGATCATATCTTTTCATACATCCCGGCTCACCCAGGGCCTGGCAGGCTAGGTGTCAGGGAGCCGGTGCTCACACAATGAATGGATATCCTAGAAGAAATTCTGCAGAAGATAAACTGGAGCAGAGATCTTCTCTCTGACATATTCCAGAAAAGCACTTCACTGTTTAAAATGAGAAATACTGTTTTCACAACCACCATTAGATATAGATACAAAACTAGATAGAGTTAAAAATACATTTACAATTATAGGAACAGACGTGAATGAGCTGTTTTTTGAAGGGATTAAGCTACTTGCTCAATTCTAATAAGGACAGGTAGCTTCCAGAATCAGATTAAGTTTTATTTCAAAAGTTGGCTTTTTAGAACCCCAGACTGTGTTTTTCCATAGCTTGAATGTCATATCTGTTTAGTTAGGAAGAAACTAACAATCTTAGTAGTTATGAGAAAAAGCAGACATTTGGAGAAAAAGAGAAATTTCTGATGCCTCCTTTCATAGCTGAAAAGTAGACACCACAGGCATTTTTAAAAACAGGTCAGGAGTATATCTTGTCGAGGTCAGTCTCTCCCACCTGACTTTGTGTACCTCTTCTTACTTCCTAATCAGTCCTTCCTGGTCCTTATTAATGTCTAATTTCACATAGCAGATAGGAACTCAAGAATTTTACAGTTTAATGGAGTAAAATAAGCATATGTATGATTGTGGTAGGCAGTGTCCTCAAGAAAGGTAAAAGAAAAAATGCAACAGTGGCTGAAAAAACACTATACTACAACGTGGTTTCAAGCATAGAATTAGATTCAAATACATGTATGTGTGAGCATGCACTTGTGTGTGTATGTGCCGGTGCGTGTGTGTGAAACACGTATTTGGCTAATATTTTAGCATAAATGTTACATTCTGTATGTATAATTATGCCCTATTGTTTCCACTCAGCAATATACGTTATTTTGCAATCTTAGGTATCTTCCTCATCCTTTTTAACTACTGTGTAATATCCCATGATAAATTGATGGACACCCTGGTGTTCTCTAAATGCTTGAAGCTTCTGTTACAATGACCCACGTGGCTGTGGGAATTGATATAATTAGAGCTGGGAAAATAGTTCTCACAGCAAGCCTGTTTGCAATCTCAGTGTTTTTAAGTTAGGAATTGCATGCGCTTGAAGGACTTGGAACTTTAAAAAGTAATTAATACATAAAATGTGAATAAATAGTTGGGTACAAGGACGAACATCATTACTAGACATAGGTGAAATAAGATTTAGTGAAAAGAGTTGGATCATTTTCATGTATGGGCCCCAGGGATAAATCTGAACCGCTTAGCAGCAACAGAGCTTGGAAGAGAGATACTTTTCTGGAAAAATTTCAATATATTGTTAAATTCTGTTTTTCCCCCACATTCCCTTTTTTTTTTTTTTTTGGCACCTGGGCTAACAACTGTTGCCAATCTTTTTTTTTTTTTTCTCTTTCTCTGCCTTATCTCCCCAAACCACCCCCACCCCCACCCCCACCCCCGTACACAGTTGTATATATCTTAGTTGCACGTCATTCTAGTTGTGGGATGTGGGACGCCCCCTCAATGTAGCCTGACGAGTGATGCCATGTCCGTGCCCAGGATCCGAACCCTGGGCTGCCGCAGAGAAGTGCTCGAACTTAAGCCCTCGGCCACGGGGCCGGCCCCTTCCCCCACATTCTAACTCCCAAGTCTGTCAGTATGTCTCTACTATCCTTTGAAAATACCTATATTATTCCATTGCACTACCTGTAGTTGGTCACATGTCTGCTTCCTTTAATCAATTCTGAGATTATTTTGAAGGCTTATTCATTTGTGCATCACCTGTATCTTACAGAGCACCTCACACAAAGCAGGTATTCAAAAAGTTTTTGGAGTGAATGAATGAATTAACTAATCAATGACTTCATAAAAAATACTTGATCTATATGGCGAATAGTTTTAGAGAGAGAATTTGCATTGGGATCTAGCAAATCTAGTTTTGAAACTCCTCTGACATTTGTCAGCTATGTCATTTTGGGGAAGACAACCTCTTTAAGCCTGAATTTCCCACCTGAAAATGAGGGTAGTAATAACCCCCTACTTTATATGAACATTGCGAGGATTACATGAAATGATGTATTTGTATTGGTTGGGTTTTGATGCAGAATGAACCACCCCAAATTTGGCACCTTAAAACAATAGCCATTTATTATTTCTTATGAATCTGGGGTCAGTTGGTCTAAGATGGCCTCACTCACATGTCTGACACTTGGCAGGCTGTGAGCTGTCGGCCTCAATTCTCTTTCATGTGGCGTTAGCAGGCTTTCTCAGGCTCATTCTCGTGCTGCCCTTGGTGTCCAAGTGAAGAAAGAGAACAAAAC
The DNA here is from genome assembly GCF_041296235.1 of Equus asinus. Lineage (NCBI taxonomy): Eukaryota > Metazoa > Chordata > Mammalia > Perissodactyla > Equidae > Equus > Equus asinus. The sequence goes on from NC_091804.1 coordinate 43,721,984, forward strand.
CTCAGACGTACAGGCACTTTTCAAGCCTCTACCTTCATCACATTTACTATCGTCTCATTTGCAAAGTGAGTCACATAAATAATTCCGGGATAGTTGTGGGAGGGGACTACCAGGTGTGGATAGAGGTGGGGCAATTACTATGGCCACTTTGCAAACAATCTACCCTACCAGTAAAAATGTTTAACCACAGTGTCTGGCACATAAAAAACACTTTGTTAAGGGGACCAATAACAATCATAACACAACTATTGTTTTTATATGGAGAAACATTTTCTAGAAAGAAAATTATCATCATATCATCGTTGTTAAATATAATTCCTATGATGCTTTCTTGAAAGTAGTCTTAGCATCTAACTGCTCTGTCTCTAAGCCTGCTCCCTAATCAGGAATCTGTCACTTCTTTCACCTCCAATTATGTTTCCCTGCCAGCTGATGATGATACTTAAGTCTTGAGATGGAATCTAAGTTTAGGTTCTTCTTCAATCAGAATCTGAGCAAGGATTTGGAGGCTAGGGGTGTATTTGGAAGATGAAGCTGGGAAGCAAGAGTAAGGCTGAGTGCAATGGGGAAGGAGGAAAAACCAACACAAGGACAAGTTTTCTCCTATGTTGTTGTGGGAGAAGCGGAGTAATTTCTTCAGGACCTCTGAGAAGCAGAAATCCTACTTCCCAGTGTTGGCTAGCCAATAGACAGGAGGCTGCAGCGTTTATGCCAGACTCTTGCCTCCCTGCGGTTGAGGGCTGCTCGTGGGGCACTGGGTCACACACCACACACTTGCTGGCTCTGCCTCGCAAGGGCCTTGGGGACTCTCAGGTCAGCCCTACAGCATAATTTACAAAGACTAGAAAGGCACACTTTAGATGGAACACTCTCAGTGGGAGGTGGGTTGGAAATGGCCACCAAAACTGCAGCTGAAACCAAATGTGGGCCAAAGAGATTTGACAGAGACACCAGCAACATCTTCTACAGATGGTACCAAAAATGTTGGAGGATTTGCAGGCAGGAGGCTGACATCATGACTCCACTCCATGACCTATGAGCTAGCTCTCACTGCCCTCAAATGCTTTCCCTGTCAGCGCATTTCTATAAGCATTGGAAAGGCATTGAGGAAAATAAGAGTGAAAATTCTCAAGAGAGAAGCATAATCTGGTCAATAAGCTTCAGTTTATTTCACAATTTAATCCAAACAGTATTTGTTTTATACAAGTCTTTCTTCAAATATCTTCTAAAATACTTCACATTTTTAATGTAACAAATCCTAGTATCCATTTGCTCTTCTCTTTGAACAGGTGTCCTTAAGAAATTCTCTCTCATATGAAGAACTTTGACCATCAGATTTTTAGCATAAGAACTCAAAAAGAAAAACCCATGGAGAACAAACGCTTAGAGTTGTATTTATTCTAATAAGTTGGTGCTTAAGGATTCAGTGTGATTTTCTTTCTTGCCTTTTAGCAACAGCAGCAACAAAAGACAATTATGTCTTAGCACATCCTTCATCCAGAGAGACAGTTAAAAATACTCTGTATTGATGTTTCCTTATATTTGGATGAGACGATTTTGAGTATCGGCATGATTGACATAGAAATGTTACCCTGTCCACCTGTCTTGCATACATAAGGAACCTCACAGTTTGAAGATTGCATTCAGCCCACTCAATGGATTTTTCTTAATTTAATTGTAGCAACATTGGGTTATAACATTATATAGCTTTCGGATGTACATCATAATATATTTCGAATTCTGTGTAGATTACATCGTGTTCACCACCCAAAAACTAATTATAGTCCATCTCCTCATATGTGAGCCTCATCGCCCCTTTTGCCCTCCCCTCCTTCCCCTATGGTAACCACCAATCCATTCTCTGTTGCTATGTGTGTGTTTGTCATTGTTTTTATCTTCTGCTTATGAGTGAGATCATACAGTTTTTGACTTTCTCCCTCTGACTTATTTCACTCAGCATAATACCCTCAAGGTCCATCCATGTTGTCACAAATGGCCGGATTTCATCATTTCTTAGGGCAGAGTAGTATTCCATGGTGTATAAATATCACAGCTTCTTTATCCATTCGTCCCTTGATGGGCACCTAGGTTGCTTCCAAGTCTTGGCTATTGTGAATAATGCTGCAATGAACATAGGGGTGCATGTATCTTTACACATTCGTGTTTTCATGTTCTCTGGATAAATACCCAGCAGTGGGATAGCTGGATCATGTGATAGATCTATCTTAATTTTCTCAGGATACTCCATACTGCTTTCCATAGTGGCTGCACCAGTTTGCACTCCCACTAGCAGTGTACAAGGGTTCCCATCTTTCCACATCCCCTCCAACATTTATTGTTTCCTGTCTTGTTAATTATAGCCATTCTGACCGGAGTGAGGTGATACCTCATTGTAGTTTTGATTTGCATTTCCCTGATAGTTAACGATGTTGACCATCTTTTCATATGCCTGATGGCCATCTGTACAACTTCTTTGGAGAAATCTCTAAGATCTTTTGCACATTTTTTAATTGGATTGTTGGTTTTTTTGTCGTTGAGCTGTATGAGTTCTTTGTATAATTTGGATATTAACACCTTATCTGATGTATGGTTTGCAAATATCTTCTCCCAATTGTTAGGTTGTCTTTTTTTTTTGTTGATGGTTTCCTTTGCTGTGCAGAAGCTTTTTAGTTTGATGTAGTCCCATTTGTTCATTTTTTCTTTTGTTTCCCTTGCCCGGTCAGACATGCTACTTGAAAATATGCTGCTAAGACCGATGTCAAAGAGCATATTGCCTATGCTGTCTTCTAGAAGTTTCATGGTTTCAGGTCTTATATTCAAGTCTTTAATTGATTTTGAGTTGATTTTTGTGCATGGTGTAAGGGAATGGTCTACTTTCATTCTTTTGCATGTGGCTGTCCAGTTTTCCCAACACCATTTATTGAAGAGACTCTTCTTTCTCCATTGTATGCTCTTGGCTCCCTTGTTGAATATTAACTGTCCATAATTGTGTGGGTTTATTTCTGGGCTCTCAATTCTGTTCCATTGATCTGTATGTTTTTGTGCCAGTACCATGCTGTTTTGGTTACTGTGGCTTTGTAGTATATTTTGAAATCAGGAAATCAGGACGTGTGATACCTCCAGCTTTATTCTTTTTTCTCAGGAATCCTTTGGCTATTTGGGGTCTTTTGTTGTTCCATATAAATTTCAGGATACTTTGTTCTATTTCTGTGAAAAATGTTGTTGGAACTTTGATAGGGATTGCATTGAATCTATAGATTGCTTTAGGAAGTATGGACATTTTAACTATGTTAATTCTTCCAATCCAAGAGCATGGAATATCTTTCCATTTCTTTGTGTCCTCTTCGATTTCTTTCAACAATGTTTTATAGTTTTCAGTGTATAGATCTTTCACCTCTTTGGTTAAGTTTATTCCTAGGCATTTTATTCTTTTTGTTGCAATTGTAAACGGGATTGTATTCTTAATTTCTCTTTCTGCTACTTTGTTGTTAGTGTATAGAAAAACAACCGATTTTGTATGTTGATTTTGTATCCCGTGACTTGACTGTATTCCTTTATTGTTTCTAAAAGTTTTTTAGTGGCTTTATGGTTTTCTAGATATAAGATCATGTCGTCTGCAAAGAGTGACGGTTTCACTTCTTCTTATCCAATGTGGATCCCTTTTATTTCTTTTTCTTGCCTGATTGCTCTGGCTAGTACTTCCAATACTATGTTAAATAAGAGTGGTGACAGTGGGCATCCTTGTCTGGTTCCTGTTCTTAGAGGGATAGCTTTCAGTTTTTCTCCTTTGAGAATGATATTTGCTGTGAGTTTGTCATATATGGCTTTTATTATGTTGAGGTATTTTCCTTCTATACCCATTTTATTTAGCGTTTTTATCATAAATGGATCCTGTATCTTGTCAAATGCTTTCTCTGCATCTATTGAAATGATCATGTGATTTTTATTCTTCATTTTGTTAATGTGGTGTATCACATTGATAGATTTGTGGATGTTGAACCATCCCTGGAATGAAACCCACTTGATCATGATGTATGATCTTTTTAATGTATTGTTGTATTCGATTTGCTAGTATTTTGTTGAGGATTTTTGCATCGATGTTCATCAGTGATATTGGCCTGTAATTTTCTTTTTTTGTGTTGTCCTTGTCTGGTTTTGGTATCAGCATAATGCTGGCTTCGTAGAATGAGTTAGGAAGTCTCCCCTCCTTTTCAATTTTTTGGAAGAGTTTGATAAGGATAGGTATTCAGTCTTCTTCGAATGTTTGCTAGAATTCACCAGGGAAGCCATCTGGTCCTGGACTTTTATTTATTGGGAGGTTTTTGATTGCAGTCTCGAAGTCCTTACTGGTGATGGGTCTACTCAAATTTTCTACTTCTTGGTCCAGTTTTGGAAGGTTGTATGTTTCTAAGAATTTATCCATTTCTTCTAGATTATCCAATTTGTTGGCATATAGTTTTTCATAGTATTCTCTTATTATCTTTTGTATTTCTGAGGTGTCTGTTGTAATCTCTCCTCTTTCATTTCTGATTTTATTTATTTGAGCCTTCTCTCTTTTTTCTTGGTGAGTCTATCCAAGGGTTTGTCAATTTTGTTTATCTTTTCAAAGAACCAGCTCTTGGCTTCACTAATTTCTTCTATTGTTTTTCCGTCTCTATATCATTTATTTCTGCTCTGATTTTTATCATTTCATTCCTTCTGCTGATTTTGGGCTTTGTTTGTTGTTCTTTTTCCAGTACCTTTAGATGCACTTTTAGATTGTCTATTTGGGATTTTTCTTCTTTGCTGAGGTAGGCCTGAATTGCTATAAACTTCCCTCTTAGAACTGCTTTTGCTGTATCCCACAGATTTTGGCATGTCGTATTTTCATTTTCATTTGTCTCCAGGAATTTTTGATTTCTCCTTTGATTTCTTCATTGACCCAATTGTTGTTCAGTAGCATTTTGTTCAATCTCCACATTTTTGTGGCTTTTCTGGTTTTCTTCCTGTAGTTGATTTCTGGTTTCATACCTTTGTAGTCAGAAAAGATGCATGGTATTATTTCAATCTTCTTAAATTTACTGAGACTTGTTTTGTGGCCTAATGTGTGATCAATCCTGTAGAATGTTCCATGTGCATTTGAAAAGAATGTGTATTTTGTGGTTTTGGGATGGAATGTTCTGTATATATCTACTAAGTCCATCTGATCTAACGTGTCCTTTAAGGCCAGTGTTTCCTTATTGATCTTTTGTTTGGATGATCTATCCACTGGTGTAAGTGGAGTGTTAAAAATCCCTTACTATTATTGTGTTGCTGTCTATTTCTCCTCTTATGTCTGTTAATAATTGCTTTATATATTTAGGTGCTCCTATGTTGCATGCATAGATATTTACAAGTGTTATATTTTCTTGTTGGATTGTTCTCTTTATCATTATGTAGTGCCTGTCTTTGTTTCTTGTTACAGTTTTTGTTTTAAAGTCTATTTTATCTGATATAAGTATTGCTACCCCCGCTTTCTTTTCTCTGCCATTTGCATGGAATATCTTTTTTCATCCTTTCACTTTCAGTTTGTGAGTGTCTTTAGGTCTGAATTGTGTCTCCTGTATGCAGCGTATACATGGGTCTTGTTTTTTATCCCATTGGCCACCCTATGGCATTTGATTGGAGCATTTAGTCCATTGACGTTTACAGTAGCTATTGATAAATATGTATTTATTGTGATTTTGTAACTTTTTTTCCTGAATGTTTTAATAGTTCTTCTCTGTTCCTTTGTTTTTCTCTTACTCTCTTCCCTTGTGGTTTGATGGCTATCTTTAGTAATATGTTTGATTTCTTTTGTCTTACTTTCTTGCTTGCTTATTATGGGTTTCTGATTTGTGATTACCATGAGGATCTTATTTAATATTCTATGTATATAACAGACTATATTGAGTTGATAGGCTCTTTAGCTTGACCTCTTTCTAATAGCTCTACTTTTTCACTTCCCTCCTCCCACATTTTATGTTTTTCAAATCATATATGGTCTCTTGTTTAGTGTGTGTCTATCCATTACCCTCTTATCCTTGAAATAGGAGATTTTTAGTATGTTTGTCTTTTAACCGTCATATTATCTTCACAGGTAGTTGATCTGCTACCTTTACTATATTTTTACCTTCACAAGTGATTTTATTGTCTGTTTTTCTTTGTTGTTGTTTTGTTTTTTTGATAATAATTTTTTTAATCTCTATTTGTGACATTGCTTTCCCACTTAAATAAGTCCCTTCAGCATTTCTTGTAGAACTGGTTTCTTGGTGATAAACTCCTTTAATTTTTGCTTGTCTGGGAAGCTCTTTATCTCTCCTTCCAATCTGAATGACAACCTTGATGGCTAGAGTATTCTTGGCTATAGGTTTTTTCCTTTTAGCACTTTAAATATGTCCTTCCATTCTCTTCTCACCTGTAGGGTCTCAGCTGAGAAGTCCGCTGATAGTCTGATGGGCTTCCCTTTGTATGTCACTTGTAGCCTTTCTCTTGCTGCTTTTAGGATTCTCTCTTTGTCTTTAATTTTGGACATTTTAATTATAATATGTCTTGGTGTGGGCATCTTTGGGCTTATCTTGTTTGGAGCTCTCTGTGCTTCCTGAACTTGGATGTCTGTTTCCTTCCTGAGATTAGGAAAATTTTCAGCCATTATTTCTTCAAATAAATTTTCTGCCCCTTTGTCTCCCTCTTCTCCTCTGGGACCCCTATGATCCAAATTTAGCACACTTGATATTGTCCCAGAGTTCCCTTAGACTGTTCTCATTCTGTCTAATTCTTTTTCTCTTTTCTGTTCTGCTTGGGAGATTTCCTCTAGTCTTTCGTCTAGCTCGCTGATCCGTTCTTCTGCTTCCTCTACTCTGCTATTGAGTCCCTCTAGTGAATTTCTCATTTCCAGTATTGTATTCTTCATTTCTGATGGGCTTTTTTTTATATCTTCCAGTTCTTTGCTGATGTGCTCACTGTGTTCATCATTCTTCTCCCCATATCTGTGAGTATCCTCATGATATTTTATTTGAACTCTTTGTCAAGTAGGTCACTTGTTTCTGTTTCATTTAGTCCTTTTTCTGGGGTTTTGTCCTGTTCCCTTGGAAAGTATTCCTTTGCCTCCTCATTATGCCTCTTTCTCTGTGCTGTTTTCTTTGTATTAGGTGAGTCAGCTATGTCTCCTGATCTTGGAGAAGTGGCCTTATGTATGAGATGCCTTATGAGGCCCAGCAGTGTGCTTCCCTCTCGTCACCAGTCCAGAAGATCTGGGAGTGACCCCTTTATGGGCTACTTGTGCCCTTCGGCTGTGGCAGGGCTGCTCCCACTGAAGGCACACAGGGAGTCTAGTCTTTCCTTCCCTGGCCAGCTGTTTGTAAATCTGGTTTGGGGAGCCTCAGCACCATTGGCTACAAAGTCTATCAGCACACTCTTATTGCAGTTTTCCTCTTAATTGGGTTGGTACCCAGTGTAGCTGGTTGCTAGGCTCAGGGGCTTACAGTTGTGATAGGCCTCAGGCCTACAAGGCTGTTGTCAGTTCTCTTAGGAGCGCAGCTGAGTGGGGCTGGCCCTAGGCACGGGAGCACTCAGTTGATTCAGGCTTTGGAAGGTGGGGCTGATCCTTTTTATGGCTATTTGCGAAGCACGGTCTTCTGCCACTCATAAGCCTCACCTCCCCTCCCAGGACCACACACGGGTCAACATAGTCCTGGTCCGTGCACACTTCTCAACCCCATGGAGTGTACCTGATGCCACACTGCAGAGGCCCCCACCTCTCCACCAATGCCCCCCTGCAGTTCAGCTGGTCCTCACACAGGCCCTGCCCCACAGAGGCAGACACCCTTGCCAGCCTGTAGAGGGTCAAGGCACTCAGTCAGTGCAGGCTGAAAAGCAGCCTGAGGGCTTGCTGTTAGGTGGAGCCACTCCCTAGGGGGGTTTCCTGCACCGAATGAAGCGGATTGAATCTGTGCTCTAGTGGGGGTGGTAGACCCCTGGGCTAACAGGCTTAGGGATGAACCTCAATGGTGCCCACCGGGGTCTGCGTCAGCACTCCTGGACCAGCTCAGAACAATGGCCCCCACCAATGTCTCAGTCTCCGGAGGGGTCCCTCCTCTCACCAAGATGCCTCAGAACCCACCATGTGAGTCTCATTTCACCAAAGGACTGTCAGCCTCCTCTCTGGTGATTTTAGGTTGCTGAATGAGTGAGTCTGTGCACGGGCCCTTTAAGACCCGGGTCTTTTCAGCTTTCGGCCAATAGCTTTTCTGGGCGTATCCTGGCTGCAGTTAATAGCCAGCAAAGCCAGAGGGTAAGACCCCCTTCTCAGTTGGGCTGAGTCTGAAGGACGCTTACGGCAGTATCGGCCCCCACTCCAGTCCTCACTCCTCCAGGGAGGGCTGCGTACCTTAGGGTGGCTCCTACCTGGCCAGCTGAGAAGCTCCGCTGCTCCCAAAGGTGGCTTTTTTCCTCTCCAGCAGGAATTTCTGCCTCTTCTGCCTTAGTCAGAACTGTCCCTTGTTGTGGGGGTTCTTTTTATCCAGTTTTCAGTTTTCTCTCCAGGGTAATTTTTCCAAAAATAGTTGTAACCTGGTTGTGTTCGTGGGAGGAGATGAGTTCAGAGTCTGCTCACACCGCCATCTTGACGAGATCCCTCACTCAATGGATTTTAAAAGAAAAAGGAAAAGTCAAATTTGTTCATTTGGCAACATCAAACAGATAAGTTGACATCAGAACACAAAGTCATAGGCAAAGGTGCCAGGACAGCTCAGGCCCCTGCATGCTCTCTTCAGCTTGCGTAGCATGGAGCATGTTTTATCTCACTATTAATCGCAGCTTAGTCATGTAGCATTTAAGTGCCCACGACTTGCTTGGAAGCCAGGAGGAACCAGGCTGGGACAGGAAGACGATACGATCAAGCCTTTTATGATTGTCCTTGGGAATTAGCTGATAAATAATGTATGCAACATCCCACTGATTCAAGGAACACTGGATTTGATCTTAGAGACTCACTTATAGAATTTTTGTAAACAGGTCTGAAATGATTTCTGATCTATTGCACGCTTTTCCATGAATTTTACTTAATAAATACGCACACCCAGGTGTATGTGTTTGTGTTACTTCTTTTTCTTTTCAATTTGACAAAACTGCTTTTACTTCAAAGTCACTTTAACCAAAGGTAGATGAAAAATGTGCTTTTTGGTTGCTTTTGTGATTTGATCTGAAATAAAAATAATGACATTGCCTTGTCCTATGTAAATATGATTTTTTTCAGCAAAGTGAAACATACTTAGATTTGGAAGTAGAGTATTATGATTTCAACAGTTACATTATACACAAGAAATCTCTGGTGATATTAATGGAAAGGAAAAGTACTAAAGAAAAGAGGTTTGAGAAAGCTGGATATGAAATTCTGAAATGATGCATGATCTCAGAGACAAGAACTCAGTATGCCAGAGTGTGAATGGGGAATAGTTAGTTCTGATTAACATGTTGACAAGATGTCATTCATATAGTCCCTGAGCTGCAACCGACAGGCCGTTTACTGGGGTTACATTGGAATTGTTCAAATGAAGAATCAGAGTCACCTACGGCATTTTAACACATTTCATGTAAGCAGTACTTTCCAGAAAGCATTACTAAATGAACACAGCATCAAGAGAGCTTCATGCAGATGCAGAATAAGAGAATAGAGCTGGCTGTGCAAATGTAATAAATTGTGAATTCATTAAATGATATATGAATTTGTGTGCGTATGTGGAAAGGGAGACTATGATTTTTGCTCACAGCCACCTGTTTAAAAATATTTTAAATGCAAAAAAATATGCACATGAACTAGGAAGGCTATATGTCATGACATTGCGCAAGTTTCAAGATAGAAATACGAGCTCCCAACACAATTTTTCCCTCTCACTAAACCCTTAAAAATGATGAAGTTTTTTCAAAAGATCCAAGAGAACTTTTTAAAACAATGTGTTTTTAAACATATTGCTACTCTTTAACCTCTCTGACCATCATGCCATGTCTCACAAACTATCTAAGAAACATACCAAAGCTCCAACAAATCTCCCTCTGGCGTATTCACCCAATGTGCTCCTTATTCGCAGCAAGTCAAATTGTTTGTGTAATTGTTTGTGTCCCGCGTCTAAAACACAGGACTCAGACACCTTGCTGTCCCATAGTGAAATCCTCATCACACCAAATGTTTAACCTCCATTGATTGAAATATCCTCCAGTGCTCCCTCTAGGCAAACTGAAATCAAAAGTGCAAGGTTGCTATCTTCACAGAAATCTGTAGATCATGACAATTGAATAACACTTCCCAATAATTAACCTGTTTTGTGAATGACTATGGTAGAAACACATTTTCACCATGGTTACTGTTACTCTAGAAAGTGCTGTATGTCTTTGGGGTGAGCTCTCCCAAAATAACTATCTGTTTCCCAAGCTCGGCATGATAAACACTTTGGTCTAGATAATTCTTTGTTGTGGGGACTGTCCTGTGCATTGTAAGACATTTAGTAGCATCCTTGACCTCTACCCAACAGATTCCAGTAGCGTCCACTCGATTAGGAAAACTAAAAATGCCTCCAGATGTTGCCAAATGTTTCCTGGGTTCTGAGGGGTGGGGCAAAATCTCCCTCATTTGAGAACCATAGGTTTAAGCACAAAAGGATTTAATAGGTGAAATTATGTACTTAAAAAATTGTACCAAGGTATGTAGAACTGGGCTTGAGGGATGCTTCTGAGAATCTCAGGACAGCACAAAAACTGGCCCACCAAGCAAATAAAGCTACCTTTATCACAGACAGGAGTGAGGGAATCAGAAGCATCTGACCTACCTCTGATGGTTTGGGGATGAGGAAGTCATTGCCATAACTCCTGCATCCAACACCACCCCGTCTCCATCACGTTCTTTGTCAGCCTGATAGATAACTCTCTCCTTTCCTTTAACACCTACAAAACTAGGGGCTGAACACGGTGCATCTTCATTCTCGGTCCAATCACCAACCAATGCTCATACACTGCAATCCAGCACAACAGCTCACCCTGCAGCGGATCTGCAAGCGAGGAGCACACCCACGGGGCAGAATGTGCCTCCCACTGAACAGAACTGAGGTTCAAAAGAACGACGGCACGGACTACATAGTCAATCTAAAACTTTACTAATAAGATATTTTGCATTCTATTTTTTTGACTAAATGTTTAAAAGTTGATGTGTATTTTATATTCAGAGAAACTTTTAATTCAGACTAGCCACATTTGAAATGCTGAATAGCCACATAAGGTGAGGACCTAGCATACCAGACAACACAGTTCTAAATAACCCTAGGTCATCATTTCCTGGAAGAAAAGGTTCATCTGTTAAAAACAACAATAATATAATAAGACTAGCAGCAATCATAACAATAGCTAAACTGATATGTGCTTATCTTGTGTTCTGTTCTAAGTACTTCACAGGTATGAAATCCTTCAATCTTCACACTTATGCCATGCGGACAGCAACATTATTAACAGAGGAAGGACATAAAGCAAGGGAAAGTTTAGTACTTGTCCAAGGCCACAATGAGGCCGAAATCTCGGAACACACCAACAAAATCAAGAGGATGGATGAGAAGATGGAAGGTAAATGTATTAATTGCCTCATTTTCTTACAAAAACAGTCAATGAAAATTATTTTATTCTGACATTGTTGAGACAAGCAGGATTGAAATACAGTAATTAAAGAAATAAAAGTAACATTAAGATACTTCCAAAACGCTGGAGGTGATACATGCGGGAAAATATTGATAATAGATTAAAATATAGAAAGAAGAGGAAACAGCAAGGAGACATACTGAGCCTAAACTAATAACAGAAACAAGAGCAATGAATGTCTCCAGAGTAGTAAATCGAATTACATGTGAATTAAAAGAACTTTCAGAGTTAGCCGAAAAATCAAAATATGTCATGCCGCAAAATATATACTAAAACAAAGTGACTGAAATTGTTTTAAAATAAAAGGAGAGGCAAAAATATGCCCGAAAAATAGAAAAAAAACCCCAACAGCTTGGGATCATAGCATTGAACCTGGTATTACTGACTGCAATTTAAAGAAATAAAGAGCTAAATGAAGGGAAAAGTCAGCTTGTCATGGTGATTTCAAATAGACACAAACTATATATATTAAATTAAGTAATACTGAAATGTATTAAGCAGCATTCTCCAAATTTCAATAATTCATATTCTAGTTTCATGCGTTTTTGCTATGTCTTCATAAAATTTTTAATTTGCTTAATATGATTTCTTTAAATCAAATTCTTTTAAATTAAATAAAAACATTTTAAACAGAAGTTCTATGTCACTATTAAAACTACATAACAAATTCCTACTGCCATAAATAAAAGGTAGCTAGTAAACAAAAAAAGTATTAGCAAATTTCCCCAGATGCTATTGCTGCTGAAGAAACAGGAGGAAATATCACACTCAAACTGGACAAGGGAGGTTTGAAAAGAGACTGTGTACAAAGCTGTGGGCTGATGGAGACAAGTTTAAAGAAATCCACCGGGAATAGAGCAGTACCACGGAGATAGCGACAGCTGGGAGCAGTTACCAACCCTTGGCTGGAAGGACAAAGAAATGGAGTGATAACTAGAGACAAAAGGGGCAGCTGATGGGGAGGACTAACAGATAGGAGCTGTTGCATTTGGTGAAGGAACGTAGCCAACTCAAAATAACCCAGCAGAGAAGGAGCCAGGGAAATAAAGACCCCTACCTCACAATTCTCCAATCTCTTGCCATGCCCTGTTGGTGGGATCCAACAGAAAACTAGAGGACAAGGAAGTCTGATTATTGAAAATATACTGGTCACCTCCTAGGGCAGAGATCAGAGGGAAGAAGAGCAGAGAATGTATGTGCAAAGGGCAAACAAGATTCTCAGAACAATTCTAAATTCTGCCTGATGTTCTTACCTGAGTCGCCCTTCTTTAGTATCACATGGAATCAGCAGACTGAGCAAAGGAATGAAAATGCGCTGACACCACCGATTTGAGATTTTCTTCTATCATAGTGAAAACTTGAAGAAAAATGAAAGGAAATAACTTTTTCATGATGTTATCCAATGTTATTCATTCTATGCCTATGTACCATTTAAAACCATCTTACAATCACCCTTATAAGGATTCTATACTTTGGAATATATCATAATACTTTGAACCTATAGCAAGAAAACAAAAATCACATAAATATACGAGTTGTTGGAAACATCATCGGTTTAACAGTCCATCCTTGACAAATCACAAAGGTATAAAACAAAAGTTAAATATAGACAAATCTGAAAAACATAGCCTGAAAGTATACAATATAAATGTTTCCATAGGCAGATATAGAATGTAGCTTCTTCTTAAGCATCCACAGTTTACTTACAAATATTAGCCATAAGTTAGACTCAAAGCAAATTCAAAACTCTAAAGAATAGGAATAAGACATCCATAGTTGTCCATAGTTCCCAACAAAAATGCAATGCATCCAGAACAAAACAAATGAAGAAACCAAAACTCTCAACCAATTGGAATTTAAAAGTATATAATTTCTTTCAAATATTGAATAACTCTTAGGCCACAGAGACAATCAAAAGTACATTTTCTGAGTTATTAGATCACAGTGATACCGAGGGATCTCTATGCAAAGTGTAGTATGACGCCAAACGTTTGCTAAAAGGAAAAGCAGAATCATACAGTTTCTTTATCCCAAACAGAAGGAATGAAAATGGATAGTGTGTTCAACATAAAAACAGAAGGAAAAGAGCTCAGAGAAAAAGCTAAGAAAAGCAGGACAATAGAATTAATACATACAAAAACAAATTTATTTATAGGAAAGGAGAAAAAGCAAAAGTGATAAGGGCATGAAATGAAAGGAAGAAAACTGGAGTTAATACATACAAAAGCATACGTCCATGTATTGGAAAACGGAAAAAGTAGAATTGATAAATACATAAAATAATTAGTTCTTTGAATACAAAATGAACCACTTTATTAGTAAAAAAGAAGAGCACATTAACATACAAACTTAAGGATGTGAAAAGTGGAGCTGAATAAAAGGATGCTAAGAGAATATTTGCTCAAAAATATGCTAATAAATTTGAGAATGTGAATAGACCATTTTCTATAAATATAAAAGTACTTACTGCAAATTGACTCAACAAAAGATAGAATACTTGAATAGACCCAAAACCAAGGAAGAAATTGAGAAAGTTGTCAAAGATCTACTTCTCAATAAAGTTCCAGACAATTTCATGCATGAATTCATTCAAACCTTCAAGATACAGATAATTCATGAGCTTTTTAAATTGTCCTAAAGCATAAAGTTAGAATTAATGTGTCTGAATTCCTTTTACAAAACCATTATAGCGTAAATACCTAAGCTTGACAGAGATGGCATTGAAAACGGAACCTATAAACCAAACCCATGAATATTGATTCAAAAATCACAAAGTATCAGCAAATAGAATCCACAGTACATTTAAAAATAACACAGTGAACTAAGTGGGTTTTAGTTCAGAGATTCAAAAATAATCCAATATTAGAAAAATACGATTTTAATTCAGCATATAAATAGGCAGAAAAAAGTAATAAAATAATATGATTATATCAGTAAATGCCAAAAAGTTATCTGATAGAATTCAACAGACAATTTTATATTTATTAACATAAAAATGTATTATAATGTCACTTATAAAGTAGATAGAGCTGCTAAAGTTTTAACATGATACAAATAAATAAAATTCTCAATCAATTGCTAAATGAATGAATCGTGATGATTTGTTTCCATATCAACAGCCTTCAAATTTGACAGAAGGGAGTCAGTCCTGGAAGGAAAATAGTAGCCTGAATAGGAGCATGTGGACTTCAGAATTTGACAAATACAGGTGCAAATAAGCTTCAGCTAGGTATTAGCAAGGTGATCATGACCAATTATATCTACCCAAGTCCAGCATTTTCTAAAAGTGACACGAAGGCAATAAAGCGCATCTTGCCGGGTCTTTTGAGGGTTATAAATAACATATGCAGATGCAGTCGGTACACCGTAGGTGCTCAATAAGTGCTCCCTTCACTGTCCTTGTTGCTATGGAACTAACTGCACAATTTGCATTTGAGCTCACACAGGAAGTATTTTCTTAAAAGACCTTCACCCACTCCACTACCTCAATTTAGGGAGAAAACATAGCATGTTAAAATATTTTCCCATTGTAAAACAATTCTTGCTTATCTTGAAAAATTGGGAAAAAAATGAAAACACAATACAGAATTAAAGTTCTCATCATTGTCTCTCACAGGCCTCGTTACATTTTGACACATATCCTTCTACGTGTGGGATCACACGTGGAATTGTACCCATTAAATAAATTTTTAAAACAGAACTTTAACGTCTTCAAGGGAAAAGTACTTAATTTGAAAACTTCATTTCAGATGTAATTTTACAGTTACTCGTCCATTTTTTAACACCAAAATGGCAGTATCTTTGATCTGATCAAAAGTCATAAACTCCATACTACAATTTGTCAATATTCGTATACTCATGTCATTGGTCAAATGTGGAAATGGTTCACGAGATTGTGGCGGTGTCAATGAAATCTCTTCCTGCCAGGTTCACAAACAAACCAGATGGAAGTGGGTGTCTCTTAGTGGTAGCTCAGTCATAACCGTTTCCAAGTAGGAAGGACCACAGATGTAACTGCTGGAACGGAATCCTGTCAGATGTCATGGAAAAAACCTTCATTATTTGTCTGTCAAACAGTAAGTGAAGTGAAAGTTAGATAACTTTCCAGTTAATTTCATCGATGCAGACGACTCAACTGTACATTTGAGTTCCTCAGTGGCAAATAACACAAATGAATCATTGTGTCTCCTTGAACCTTGAATAATCGAGTTAACTGTCTACACTGATGAGATTAACCACTTAGCTGCCAACATTCCAATTTCCACCAGGCTTTTGAAAACCTTGGTACACTGATAATATCTCAAGGATTTTGCCTGCTCAAGCTTTTTGTGTTGCCTGTGCTTAAAGTTGGCTGCAATTAAACACAAGATTATTGTCTAAAAAGCCCATTATTGTCCTTGTTTAGCTGCCTAATTTCCTTCCATTAATATGTTCTCAAAGCTGTTGCAAACCACTTTTTCCAAGCTAATTTGGGAAACACATTTTACAAAGAGCAGGTAATTTTAAAAGCATCATTCTAATATTGGTCTTCCGTTATTTCTCTAATAAACAACATAATTGGTAGGAGCCGAGGCCACCTACAGATCAGTCTTTACACAAACCTTCTATATTCAAGTTATAAAACTTCTTCCTGAATCCAATCTTATTATCTTATGGGAAAATGTTGAGAAAGATTAAAATTATGAGATTTTTTCCCTTACATCCCCTCCCCCCCATAAAACGTCATTTATCAGTCCATGTCCTGGAAAATCAGATATAATTGCAGGAGCTCTAAGGAATAAAGGGAGGAATCTGTCACATCTTATTTTTATCGACTTTGTTTTGAAAGCTTTCGATGTGTAGCTTCTTTTATTAAATGATTTTATGCATATGCTCCCTGCAAGAGGAGAGTAAGACGCATGGATGCTGTTTGTTGTATCGAGGGCTGTCATTTGGAGAATCAACCTCGATTAGATCTAATTACGTTCCCCGTCAACTAGAGAAGCGTGAAAAGAGCCCATAAACTTTATTTTAATTGTAAGTCAGTTACATTGTCTAAGCACAGAAAAAATATTAAATGAGTATGACAGAGACATCCTACATGTGCCATGGTTTCTCATGCAAAAAGGGTTACTAGTAGTGCATTGATTTTTAAATTCACATTCAAATGTTATCCAAAATGTTGTCCCGCTATTGAACTAATACCATTGTTACAAATGGAGACACGATCTAACGTTGCAAGACATCCTTGTCGCATAGGACTGCCGCATGAAGCGTTCATGCAAACCAGTCATCGAAGGCAATAGACAGACAGGGATTCTGTTAAGCTCAGACAACCAGCCTGATCTGTAATTGTGCCAAAAATATTAGTCTTGATTTATATATATATATATATATATATATATTCTTGGATTTTTTTCATAGGTTTCCAGGGGATAACTTCATAAAATAATCCTAGGGCCCCATATCACATAATCCCTCCTGCAACTGAGTGCGGAGTCAATTCCACCTGAAGCAGCTGAACCAAGAGTCCTGGGAAGGCAGATGCTCTAAATTGTTCCCCTGATTAGAAATGTCAACGGAGATCTTAGCTCCTGGACTGTGTAACTTCTCCTCTCTCCAAGGCACTTCATGTAACTGGCCTATTTTATGAGACTAAATGAAACAACCTTCTAGAAACAGTCCTCATGTTTGTTGCGAATGTATTATTCCGGGCATATTATCGTATTATTGAGGGGCTTTGGGGAGTATATCCCACACTTCCTTTTTTTTGGAATCCATGTGAGAAATTTTTATCTGCTCTTAGCATCAAGAATAGTTATGATTCTCCTGAGAAATATGTTCAATTCTATCTTCTGGAAACTGTGGCTTGTGTAACTAATTATGTTCCCCTAGTGTTTCCTCATTTTTAACTCTCAGAGAATACTAGGGTCTTACCATTAACGAGCAAGTGTACAGAAAACTTACTGATGATGATGATGATGATTGTTATTACATGGCTTTAGCTTTTCCCTTCCTCTCCACCTGTAATTTGAACTAGGACAGTGCATTTTATGTATTCTTATGAGGTACAACACATATTCTATGGAACAAATAGTGATATAAACACATCAGCAGTAAAAAACTCAGTAATTTACAGGAGCCAAGCAAGTGATGGAAATGGGTGAAGTACGCACGTGGACACTAGAGAAGGGCATGGGAGTCTCTTGGAGAGGGCAGCCATTCTTCAGGTCCAGTCAGTGCCATGTAGAAAAGTGACACCAACATGGCCAGATCTTTTAAGAGAAACAAGAACTCTATCCTAACCCCCCATTGCCTTCAAAGATATAAACTTACCATTGGTGGGTAATACAGAAATATATCATCTTTGTTAAGTTAAAGCTATTCTTATTTATTTTTGTCTCTGTTAATAGCATAACAAAGTAGAAATGTTTGGATTATTAAACCAGAAAAGAGATTTGTGGAAAGGATATTAGCTAACTCATGGAGTCAATGGGCAGTTTGCAATGCCGGGTTGGGAAAGTGGGCAAGAGCCAAGGGTTGGAGTCTGAGCACAAACTCAGTTACAGGATGGGGAGGCCCTGGTTCTGCCACCATTGGACGCTCGCCGACATGCTGCTGGGCTCTGCTGCCACCGTCAGCCTGCATGCTGGGTACTGGGGACTGTCTCCGCCTTCGACATGAATCCCAAATGCACCCTGCCTCTTGCAGGAGCATTCAGTAGGCTGAGCTTAGCCATATGCTCAAGACGAGGCTGCCAGGAATTGATGAGAACACATATCTGCGTTTTTGTCGTCCACTGTTGGAAAGTTTTCTAAACACAGGACGGGGATTCACATGCTCAGCACGCCCCGAGAGCAACACTCAATTAACAGCTTCTTGAAAATGACCAAAAAAGCCTGTTTTATGTTAAGCAATACTTTTCTTTTAAAATATCCAACTTATTTTGCTTTTAATAAAGAGGAAATGAGATCAGTTTTACCTTTGGGATTACTGGTTATTACCCATTAATGTTAAGGTTCTACCTTTGAAAGTTGTACGGGGCTGTAAAAGAATAATACGCTTCTTGTTTGGGCAATTAAACAAATATTTAACGACCTCCCTGCAGGAGATGAAAATAAAAATGCCCAGATGACTAAAGAAGAGCCTTACAGCCATCTTTGGAGAGAACCAACCAAAAGCCAGCGGCGCAACCTTATTAAGGTAGGCTCAGCAGGGACAGTAATAAGGTACTAAGTACTGGCACCCCGGCCATCTCCAAGGATATGGCTTTACCTTGCCTGGAATGAGGCCCAGCATCACCTGTTCCATGCTTCCCAGATGCTTTCAGCCCTGAGAACCACTGTCCCGAGACCAAGAAGAAGGAATTAGTCCCACAGATAAAGAAAAAGGGAAAAGAAGTTTCTTTTGAGGGGGCCACAAGACATCATCTTTTCAAAAGCATCGATCCCACTGGCATGGACTTAGAGCCCTTTATTTAGGTGAAGAATGAGATGACAAGTTTTATCCATTCCAGAGGATCAGTAGTGGCTGCTGGGTGCTGATGTGGAAGTGAGAATAATAATCGTGAGGCTGGAGAGAAGCCAAGCAGGAGAACATACAGTGACTGACAGCCAAGGCCTGCCGTGGGGGCAGGAAGAGCAATTTCCAGCAGCCTGGCCAGGTACTTGCTACGCCTAAATTAAAGCATTTTCTACAAATGGGCTCAGCTTACCCATTATGCAGGATCTCTAACAAGCACTATGGACCTGCCTGACTAGCTGTGACACAGCAGAGAATCCTGCTCTTCCAGAATGACATGAGAGACAGGTCAATTTTTTGAGAAAGAAGCAAGTCAGAAAAGCTGTATTTCTCTAAGTTTAATTTCTTTAAGTTTCTCTAGGTCTATAGACTCTTGGAGGTCTTCCTCTTATGAAGTCCATGATGTTGAAACTATTGTCAGAGTGCTGTTAAGACACTATTTGCTTTTTTCATTGCACTCACGTTTGCAATGACGGTGCAAAAGCAATGAATCAATTCAGTGCCATGAAATCAAGACAGTGGGACCACTGTAGTCCCACTGTGCTCTTCACTCCAAGCAATAAACAGTAAAAATATATATATATATATGTGTGCATGTGTGTAAACATATAAACATAAAATATATAAAAAACATAAAATTGTTTATATATCTACCCACAAATTTTTGATTTATATATATATATTATCCCCTTTCCTCTGTCCACGTCTCTTGCAGTGTGGCTTTACACCTCCTCCCAATAGAGATAGAGTCTATTCTCTGACCCCTTGAATTTAGGCTGGCCTTTGATTTGCGTTAGCCAATAGAATGCAGAAGAAGGATAGTGAGTCGGTTCTGAGCATAAGCTCAAGGATTTTCCTCTCTCTTGGAATTCTGGCTTTACCCAAAGAACAAGCCCTGGCTAAGCTGAGGATGAAAGACCATGCAGAAGAGAGCCCACTGTCCAAGGCGAGGCCATCCTAGACCAGCTGACAGCCAGCCAACCCCAAAACTCTCAAGAGAGCCCAGCCAAGATTAGCTGAGCTGCCTGCCCTGTCTGTGGCTGACTGCGGATGCGTGAACGAGCCTGGGGAGAGCAGCAAGCAGCCCAGACGTCCTGTAGGCTCATGAGCAATAACTGCCTCTTGTTTCAGGCAGCTTTTTGTTATTGTTGATGATGATTCACACTATTATGGCAGTAGACAGATTTACCACTCTATTCCAAGAAACTAAAGTGGTGCTTGAGACATGGAAAAATATTTTGATAAACAAAAAAAGTTCGTAGATGTTTGAAAGAATGAAGAACTGAACTAAAAACACCTTCTTTATACACTAGCGCAATTACATTTTCCCAACTTGGTCTAGAAGTAACCTAAACAATGTAATAAGTTTCCTCGTGCAATTAATTCAGTTCTTCTGGGCATCCACACCAATTACTGGAAAAGACAAAAACCAACATTAGAATAGACATTGCTACTAAATAAAAGGTATTCAAATATTTATATCTACTCTCTCTGCAGAGTCTATAAATACACCAGCCCAGACAAGCTTTATTGGTGTTAGCTGTAGCAGATTGCAGCCAAGAGACGATCGTCGCTTTCACTTCCCTTTGAGCCATGGCTCACTCACATAGAATGAAGATTTCCCTGTTTTGTTTCTGCCTAATCATTTATTGTGATGCCAAAGGGAAGAAAATAAATCTTGGAAACTTTGACCAAAATCGGTTTAGTTTTTCCATTATCACAGCAGGTGAGGAAAACATGGGGTTTTTATTTTTAAAGATAATCTTTCTTAAAGTGTGCACAATAACTAGCTAAGTCTAAATAATACTCGAAACGTTTGAAATGTTTTTAAAAGGATTCAAGGCTGCACCGGTTTCTGCCTTTACATCATAAAGTCCGTTTGCTGCCAGCTTTCATTTTCTCTCAGCGGTTGCAAAGGCATTGAAGACTGCAAATTGTGGACTGATTCAGAGAAATCGCTGGCTTAGAACTTACACAAATTAAATTACTGCTTCAAAATTCCTTGTTGTATTTTTAAAAAATTAAACAAAATTAATATCTGCTTTGAATGCAATTATTGCTTTAATTTCCATTCATAAAGCACTATCAATTAATTCAATTAAAATATTGGGCTTCTAAAAATAATCGGATCTTTTATACTGAAATGAGTTTCTTTTTTTGGTGCCAACGATCTTCGCTCAACCAGCTGTGTGCTGTAAATTGTTTCTTCCTTCCTGCCTCCCTTCCTCTCTCCTTCCGTATCTTTCTTTATCCCTCTTTCCTGTCTACCTGCCTCTTTGCTCTTCTTCTCCCTTTCTTTCTTTCCTCCCTCCTTCTTTCTGTTTTCTTTCTTCTTTTTCTCTCTTGCTTTTCCCTAATTTATTCTTTCTCTTGAGAGCACCATAATAGATTACAAACAGAAAATTCTAACTTTCCAAATGCAAACTGAATTCTTCCTTCTATATCTTAGAGGTCAGAAAAAAATTACATCTTTGGGCTACTTTTCCGATTAATCCACTTTCACATTTTAAGAATTTAATTTAACACTTTCAAACTAATTAACAATAGGACTGTGTGTATGTGTTTTTGATATTATAATTCTGAAACACATTACAGCTTATCTTTGTTAGTTTTAGGAAATTCCAATCAAATACCAGATACTGTCATTTGATCAATTTTTGATATATATATTTTGTTTGTATCTATTTACATTAATCACAACAAATATTTTAACTAAATTGGTATGCTGGTTCAATATAATTTCAGTTTCATCAATTTTATCAGTTGATTACCTCCTTTAATTGGTGTTTTCATTTTTCTAGACAACTAATACCAGGATTTAAAACTAGCTTTGTTATTTGGAGTCCAAAATTAATCCACATTTCCAATAAGAGAATGAGAAAGAGCACAATTAGGATACTTGTTAAAGTAGATTTTAAATCAAAAGGATCAAATTCAAAACAATTATAACTTGACTGAGTTTAAAACTCACTGTGAATGTTAACCCAATATCAATGTGAATCTTGTGAAATATTTACATTTATGTGTGCCTATCGATAAAGTTCATTTGTAGAAGTCTTTTGTAAGGTAATTTGAAAATACATTTTATAATAACTATAGAAATGTTCATAAACTTGATGATTTACAATAAGGAAATAAGGAGCACCCTATCCAAAACAATTGGAAAAAATACCTAGGCATGAAGATATCCATCACGATGTTATTTATAATAATAAAACATTGATATCAACATAAACACCCAACAAGAGGAGAACAACCAAATAAATTACAGTAGCATGAAACTGATGGAATTTTGTACCTTAAAAATAAAAATTATTAAGACTACATAGGAACATGGAATATTCCTATAATAAAATGGTGGGTGTTTTCTGTGTTATCATTCAATTTATATGAGAATCATAGAGCTCCAACTATTTATCCAGTACATAATTAGTGAGAATGCATCAGACGTTGTGCTAGGAGCGGCAGGCATAAAGCTGACATGTAAAGCCAAAGGAGATACAATCCCTGCCTGCCTCGGAATCTGATCCACCTGGAGAAATGTCCCCAACTTCCCACTTAGGGAAGGGTTGCGTCATTCTGAGAGCTGGGAGAGAGAATCTGTTCCATGCCTCTCGCCTAGCTTCTAGCGGTTTGCTCGAAATCTTTGGCATTCCTTGCCTACTAGAAGCATTACCCCAATCCTTATCTTCATCTTTATATGATGTTCTCCCTGTGTGCATGTCTGTCTCCTAATCTTTGCCCTTTTTAAGGATACCAGCCACATTGGATTATGCTCACCCTAATGATCTCTAATTAACTTGATTACTTCTATAAAGACCCTATCTCCAAATAAGACCACATTCTAGGGTACTGGGGGTTAGGACCCCATATGAATTTGGGGGGGACTCAATTCAACCCATAACGCTTTGTACGTTGTAAGCTTTCAGTAAACGTTAGCTACTGTTATTACTATTATTCCAATATTGCTAAGAATAGTGGTCACGTTGTACGATAGGGTCTACAGCAGGACCAGACATGCTAATCAAATAGAATGAGAGCAGCTGATTTGTCAGGGTGATAAAATTCTAAGTGATCAGGTAGTTTTTTTCCTTGTTTTGTTTTTGTCATTTTTAAATTTCTGTAACATCCCTTCCCCCTAGCGTTTGTGCTATTTAAAAGGGAAAAAAATCTAGAATGTCTCTTCAATACAAGCAGTTACCATTCAACATAAATGCAGTTTCACCTGCTTCCCACTGCTTCCCATCTTTCTAATATTGCCTTTCCACTCTCAAATAAAAACTTCCATGAAACAGTCCAGGTCGCGGTTAGAGAACAAGGAAGATCTCTTTCCCTTCATTCTGCGCTCTCCAAAGTCTCTGATTACGCATGAAACAGCAGCTTTCTCACCTGCCTTTGTGTCAGTTCCTAGTATTTTATTTCAACATTTCTGCTTATCCTGGCCAGGAAAGATGACATTATTTTCAAATTTCTCTCATTTCTCCTGACCGCTGTGTAGTGATTACGACATATGTATTACTGCCTACAGATTCTTTATAGGAAAAATGTCTTCAGACCAGGCGATAAAATCTCTGACTTTTTCAGAGTTGTTCTTGTCTCTCACCATCTTTTTAAATATTTATTTTCCTCCAGGTACTTTGGCTGCTGGATTTCTGTCTTCCTAGTGTGTCAGGACCCTTGAATTAAGGACCCAATGTTTTGTGTTCAGAATAAAGTATGTTGAATTGTGTAGTTTTCAGATTAAGAAGAAATAAAAGGTAAAAGTAATGACCAACTTGGAGTATTTGATAAGCCATTTTTTAAAAATATTATTCCATAGATTAGCTAAAATTGAAATGCTTTGTAAATCCACGTGAAGAACTGTCTCTAGAAGGAATATCTAATTTTAAGTCCTGGAAAGTCCAACTGAAAATAGACTTTTCCTTACCAGGACCCTTGTGACGACAATGGGCCCACCCGGATAATCCAGGATCATTTCCCATCTCAAGGTCCTTAACTTAATCACATTTGCAAACTTCTTTTTGCCAGGTAAGGTCACAATAGCTACAGATTTCTGAGATTAAAGCATAGACACATTCGGGAGGAACATTATTCTCCCTACCACATTATTCTTGTTGGATGGGGAAACAATAGTATCAAGATATGACATCTCCCAAATTTATTTATGTATTTGATTTCACCCCAATCAATTTCCCATTGCGATGTATCTGAAATTAAAGAAATACTGTGTGTGAATTAGTCAATTCTGAAAAAGGCTAACACAGAGAACTGTCACCACCAAATAGAAAAACAAGGAAAGTATTGCCTTACTTTATAGGGAATTCATCCCCCTGATAATAAACAGAAGCATAGACCATAGAAATATGGGCAAGTGAAATAAATGAATACCTCGCAATATGAAGACATGAAAAAAATAAATGTGTTAGGATTGAACCAGAGAAACAGAACCTGTAGGAGACATATACTAAGGGATTTATTGCGAGGAGTTGGCTTACCCAAATATGGGGGCTGGCTACACAGGTCAGGAATCTGTGGGACAGACTATTAGAAGCGTCTGGAACTCTCAGGCATGGGCTGAGGCTGCTGTCCACAGGCAGAATTTCTTCTTCTTCAGGGAGCCTTAGCCCTGCTCTTAAGACCTTTCAGCTGATTGGATGAGGCCCAGCCAGGTTATGGGGGATAACATCTCTTACGCAAAATCAACTGATTATGCAGTTTATCGCATTTACAAAGAACCTTCACAACAACACTCAGACGTATGTTTGATTGAATAACTGGGAACTGTGGCCTATCCATGTTGACCCATCAAACAGACCATCACAATGTTCAATCATACTATTTAGGAAAGGAACATTAAATTTAAAAATAAGTTGTTTTATTTAGTAAATTAAAATTGTCTTAAAATATTAAGACTCAGTGTTAATAGGAGGTGAAGTGGATGACACAGTCACTGGGGACCATAGTTACAAGCCCTTCTGTCTGGCAGTGCTTCACAATATCTCAAGGGCTCTAAAATTTTCGAAAGAAACTCACATGCAAGAAAATAGAGGACCAGTTACATAAATTATTATTCATCCATATGGTGGAATGCCAGATAATCATTAACTCTGAATTAAGGACCATATTTCATGGAAAATGTTCACAATATATCAAGTGAAAGAGCAAGTTAATGAATATCATACACATTCGATTTTGTGCAATAATGACTAAAAGGGGTGGAAGTATGTTCATTGAATTTTAACAGTAATTATTTCTAGGTAACAGCACAGGAGTAAATTTTATTTGTGATTTTGGCAATTTAGAATTTCTACAATAAACATGCACTGGTTTTGAAGTTAGGTAGACTGAAGTTGAGGTCTGTTATAATATTGAAGAGTTAAGCAACGCCATTATATAGAGAATGTTGAATATGTAATGCATTTGAGGGTGAGCATCCATTCACCTATTTAATCACTCAACCGTGAATTCATTCAACAAACACATATGAACCTTTACTCTGTGATCATCACTGTGGAGGGCAATGAAAATACAATAGTGAGGAAGACAAACTCAGGCCCTGCCCTCATGGAGCTTTGCTGGGAGTTGGGGGGAATAATCAAACAATCACACAAACACATATATAATTACAGTCTATGATAGGCACACCAGAGGAGACAGTGCTGTGAGTGGCCAGGACAGAAATCCAATATTCATATTAAAATTTTTAATTATTATCTAATAAAAATAGATAATGTCCATGTATGTGTGTGTGTGTGTGTGTTCTGTGTTGTGTTCTGTTGCCAGCATCAACATCTCAAATCAATACTCCAAAACTGGGAGAATGAAATTACAGGAGAAAATATCTAGAAATTCCTGAAAACTCTTCAAAAGAAATATTGAAAAACAAAATCACACCTCTCCATAATGAATCCTGAGTAATTCACTGAAGCCCGGAACGGTGCACCCGTGTCGATTTAGACTTTTCCACGTGTTCATATCATCCACACATTTTCCCCCAGAATCTGAAAAGTAGATCTGACATGCTCTGGATAAACACCGGCCGAGACTCTCTAGTTTCCAGGTGTGGGAAGGTGACATGACTTATTCCCTGTTATCATCGGGTCTCCTATTAGGCAGCCTAGGCAGGGAGTCTGGATAGATCAACATGTCAAGCTGCAGGCTTGGTGATAATTCAGACTGAGGCTGAGTGAAGCCACTGCTCAACAATTGAGAGAATACAGTTGGGCACAGAATCCTCTTAAACTGCAGGAAAAGTGAGCAGAGGGATAGGGTTTTGAACTCTGGCATAATGAATCAGACCACACAACTGGAGACTTGCGTACTAAGTTAGGTCAATTATATTTTTTCCCTTTAGGTGAGACTGAGTAGTGCTTCTTTTGGATGTGCTAAATATAGGATTGCAAAGAAGGGTTCATGCACAATCAGGAAAGATAAATCTTGTGCTGAGATATTTTGGCATGCATGCCATAGTGATTGCTTCCTCATTCCTGCCAGATGCCGTTTGAGTGTATTTTTCCTCCTTATATAGAGGTAGCACAGGGAGAGATCATATCTTTAGAATGAGAGGGAAACTCGGTTTAGAGACCAACTATGACTTTCGGCCAGTGAAGACCTATCTGTACACTATTGCTTTAATAACTAATCCAACTTCCAGTAATCTCATGGAATTTTGCATTTGTCATCTGCATTAGGCAGAATTCTAAAATGGCCTCCAAGATCCCCATGCCTTGGTGTGCTCACCCAGCATAATACCCTCTCCTTAAGTGTGGAGGGGCCTGACAGAAGCAGGCGAGCCCTTTTAAAAGAGGTTCCAAAGTCAGAGACAGAAGAAGTCAGAGAGATCTGCAGCAGCAGAGGATGCTCTCCTGTTGGCCTTGAATAAGAAAACTGCTGTGCTGTGAAGTGGACCACATGCTATGGAGGGAACATTGGGAACTGACGACCTCAGTCCTACAACCACAATAAACTAAATTCTGACAGTAGCCAGTGAGGCTGGAAGAGGACCCCTATCTCAGGTGAGACCCCAGCCCTGGCTGACATCTTGCTTGCAGCCTTGTGAGACCCTGAGCAGAGGAACCAGCTAAAACACACCAGACTCCTGAACTAAGGAAACTGAGAGATAATATGTGCGCCTTGTTTTAAGCTGCTAAGCAAATGACAACTTGTTACGCAGAAATAGGAAACAATACACCATCCATGCTTAACTTTGAAATTCAATTAGGTGAATTATTTCTTCCCCCACAGTCACAACTAAAGTCATGACGTATCCAAAGACTGCTGATTTGAGTACAACATAAAGGCAAAAATCATCCCCAGTGATTTATCTGTTTTAACAATCTAAGACTAACATTCAAACTGAGATGATTTCTTTGGGTTGAATCTCATAGCTAAAGACTAGGAATATTTCAGAAGTTATCTTCTAGAACTTAGCTATCTGAATAAAATTAAAGATAACTCACATTACTGATTTCTTGCTCTTTGCCATTCATTGTGCTTAATTCTTCACTACATTTTCTCATTTAATTGACCCAACAACCCTGTAAATTGGGAGACATTGTGTGATCCTAACTTACGGATGACAAAACTGAAGTTGAGAAAAAATTAAGCAACTTGCCAAGGGCCACACTGCTAGAAAGTGGTAGAGATCAGATCTAACCCCTCACCCACCTTCACTTCCAGCTCCACTTGTGAGAGACAGGCTGTGTCTTTCACCCTTCTATGCCCAACCACTCTTACCCTACATGGTAAATGCATCATCACAGCAAATGCTTCTGGCCTGTCTAAACAATAGATGTTAACAATTCTTTCTTTTTATTTTTCCTCCATGCCTTCTTTAGTAGGATCCAAATCTTTGGTTTCTTGAAGTGTTTTGCTTATGTTATCGCTTTGTAACGTGTTTACTTAGTTACAATAAAAAAAAAAAAAGGAGGGTGGGACTGGCCTGGTGGCACAGTGGTTAAGTTTGCATGCTCCACTTCAGCAGCCGGGGGTTCATGGGTTTGGATCCCGGGCTTGGACCTACACACTGCTCATAAAGCCACGCTGCAGCGGCATCCCACATGCAAAATAGAGGAAGATTGGCACAGATGTTAGCTCAGGGACAATATTCCTCAGGCAAAAAGAGGAAGATTGGCAACAGATGTTAGCTCAAGGCCAATCTTCCTCACCAAAAAAAAGAAAGAGAGAGAGAGACAAAAAGAAACCCCCCCAGCTGGTGTGGGAGTTTGCAGCTGGGAGGTTCAGGTCCGCTGTCTGTTTTGCTTACATAGGCTCCAGCAGTTCAACTGCTCGGCTCAGACACAATTTCTTGATCCCGGTTTCCTTACGAAGCAGACTTGGGCACTGTATCACTTTCCAGCATCAATAAAGCAGGTCTAATTTTCCCAAGTTGATGAGGGCCTGATAGATCTGATGACCTTTTGTCAGAATGTCATTTACAAGTATGATTAAATTATGCTCCGCGGCTGAATTGATCCCTACAGCAGATATATCTTCCTCAAGAGGCAGCAGGAAAATCTACTGCTCTCCCCTCGCGCGCACCGCAGAGATCTTTTGTAGGTGGATTACAGATTTTCAGCTTTACGTTTGAGAAGGTGACCCTTGGGACGATGGCTTCTTCTTCAAATCTGTTTTAGCTGATATCATTTTTCTCCAATCTGATTAACCATATCTATATGACCCTACCTTAAAAGGTTATTTATTTATTTAATGTGTTAGAGAAAATGGAAAAAATTAAAAGAATGCCAGTCAAATTTCTTGAACTACATTTTCCTAGGAAGCAAGAAAAGTAATTGACATTTTTGAGTATTGGCTATTTGCTACGTTAAATGTTGCATATGCATTATTTTGTTTAATTTTGACAATAACATATGAGGTATAATCTGTGCATTTAGCTTACCTTTTGAGGGCCTACTGTACATCAAATGTTACTCAGGCATCTGGGGAAACAGCAAATCCTGTAGTCATCAAATTTATCTTTATGTGAAGAAACTGAGACAGAGACAGATTAAGTGGGCTCCCCAAGGGTCGACATATTGTGCCTGGAGCACAGTAGGTGTTCCATAAATGTGGAATGTATAAAACAGAATCACGGTTGATCCAGGTCTGCCTGTTTCCACTACACAGGGTGTGTTTTCTACTCCATGAAAAAAGGTATGCAGAGAGGTCAGAAAATCAGAAAGTAGGAGGGTCCTCAAAAAATTAAAAAGTCTCCTATGTATTCATCAACAGATGAATGGATAAAGAAGCGTAGCACATGTATATAATGCAATATTATACAGCCATAAAAAGGAGGAAGTCTCGTCATTTGCAAGAACATGAATGGACCTTGAGGGCATCATGCTAAGTGAAATAAGTCAGACAGAAAAAGACAAATACTGTATGATCCCATGTAGATGTGGAAGCTAAAAAAAACATGCTCATAGGAAAAAAGATCAGATTTGTGGTTGCCAGAGGTGGAGGGTGGGGGGGGTGGAGGAACTGAGTGAAAGGAGTTCAGATTCCTTCCCACTGAAGGACATCATTTAATAGTTCTCTCAGAATAAGTTTTGGTGAGGTAAACTTTCTTAATTTGAATGTATCTGAAAATGTCTTTTTGCCTGTATTACTTTTTTTAAAATAAATTATTTTATTGATATATACAAACATAGAGAAACAGCACAAATTATAATCAGGTATCTCTCAACACATTTTTTAAAATAATAATAATAATAAAAACAACACTTGGATAACAAGCACACTTGTCAAGAAATAGAAGCTTACCAGCATCTCAGAAGCCCCCATGTGTCTCTCTGAGTCACTGCCCTCTCCTTCCTTCCCAAAGATAGTCTTTATCCTGACTCCTCACCCCATACATTAGTTTGCCTCTGTTGGAACTTCAAATTAATGGAATAACATCATTTGCACGTATTTATTTCTTAGATCCTTCTAAACTGTTTTAGTGTCTTGCATCTTGCAGGGTGCAAATCCTCCCCTTAGTTGTGTCTGTTGACTTCTCATCATACTGGATTGTATCCTAACACAATTTTTTATTGTGAGCTTCTATTTGGTATAGGCATATAGTATTTTTCCTCTTGGATTCCCGGGTGTCCTTGGTTTGGAAGAATCCATATGGAAGAGTTTTGTGTGTGCTTTGACTTGGATCGTCTACTTGGAATGTTCTCGGGTTGCAGTAACTGATTTGGCTTCAGATTTCTACTCTGCAGTCAGTAAAATTCCAGATTCCACACCCATGCATCTTGCTTGACATCAAAACATACATACTTCTGGCAGATCCTCAGTACTTTCTATAACTTGCCCCCCATAAAGCTTTTTCAAGTTGAAGCAAATCTCTTCTCTTTGTAAATTCAAAACCAGATTCTTTATATGATAAGGCAGATATCAAATATAGTTATGGGTTACCTGACAAATAACCTAAAGACCCACAGGTTACATGGTTTTCATCAAGAGTTATCCCCCATTATCACATGGATATATCCTTTGCTCGTGGAATACACTAAATGGGATCTGAATACCTAAAAGGATGGCATATATTCTACAAACACATACAATATGAACAATAAACTACTAGGTTTCCTTTTGGGCAGGCATATTGAATCCAGCTTCTTCTTCTGGTTTCCTGACCCCAACTCTCCTTTATCAACATTTCTTTCTGCTTCCCAATCTGCATATTTTTCCTATGGGCCCATTATGATCCTTTCCCTTCTGGCACATTCTAGCCCTCTGCCTTTGCTAATGAAAGTTCCACCTCTGAAAAATGCTTTCATTCTATACTTTTCGTAATATTCCTCAAGGCTATAATAAAACTTTTTTGAAGAATTATAATTTTTCTCTAACTCTCTTTGTCTATGCTAAGAACATCAGTGCCTCTCAAAATGTGGCTTAATTATTAATATAGAGCTGTAAAGGCAGTGTCTCCTTTGCACTCTCTTAGCTCAGTATTGACCAATATACTCCTTAATTCCTTAAGTGAAGATTTGGGCTGTCCTCCTCAGTACCACATTGTGTGCAGTAGTCCTCTTTGACCATATACATAGTTACCTTTGTAGAGGTACTGTCATGAGGTACCCACCATGGGGTGATCATTGCTTCTAGGTCAGCCATTGGGGTGCTTGGTACAAGTGGAGTCATTTCCACTTAAATGAAGAATGGGATGCTGAGCTGAAAGGAGTAGGTCCCAAGAACTTAAATAGCATCTGTCCCAACAGTCTTTTTTTTTGATTCACTTGCCTAGCACCTGCTAGGTAGCAACCCTCAAATTGAGTCCACTCTTTCATCTTAGGATATTCTGGATTAATGTCCCTCTCGTCTTCCCTTTTCTTCTAGTTTTCCAGAACTTTCTGCCTCATACCCATTAACCCATCACACCATAATCTCCATTACTTTCTTTACCTTTATTCCCTTCAATTAGGGAACCTATCATTGGTTTATTAGAATATGACTTCAAACTTTAGAAAATACTAATTGCTTCTTCTTCAGGATAAGGAAATTCCAATCTTCAGCCTAATCTCCGCTCTCTATAAAGGAAGGAATGGTTTCACTTTCAGAGAAGGTCATCTTCATCCTTACACCTCCCAGATTAAACAATTTCTATGTAGGAGATAAAAAGAGATTTAAAAAAAATCAGTTGATTGCTCATATGCTGATATGGTCACAGGACATTAACAAATGCAAACACTATCATTCTCAACAGCACTCATTAAAGACCTACCATGTGCTAATTCGTTGCTCTACAAAAGACTGACTATGCAGGTGATATGTCTCCAATTTCATTGTAAGTTCCGTAAGGATAACAGGCATATTACGGTCACCTTTCAAAAATCAGGATGGACTCCACCAGAAGTTTGGTTCAGATGTTGAGGCTGATGATGCCATACACAGGCCAAAAGGGTATGAAAAGGTTTATTTCTTATGTAATTGAGGTCTCTGGGAGAGCAGGGCAGACCTCTGGATCAGGTCATACATGGCTTGAGAGCAAGAAAAGGAATCTGGCCTGAGGTTTTTATTATGGCCAAGAGTGGGACCAGGGTGAAGTTCCCTCATGGACAGGGGCTGGCATGGTTTGAATGTCCCACTACTGCCAAAGGAGAGAGCGCCAGGCTTTCTTATTAGCTTGTACAGATGTGGGTGCAAGGGGAAGTGGGAGGGATGAGGCTTAAAATCTATCAGCAGTCAGACTTCAAAAATGGAACCAGAGTCCTCATCACAGACCATTTTTTATATTTCTTTGAAGTTGCCATTTTGCTTCCCGCTATGCTCAGCGCTCAATTCCTTGTAGTCCACTCAATACATAAATGCTTCCATATTGACTGCTTGGATTACAAATCTTATTTTTTTTCCTAACATCTGAAGGAAATTCTAAAAGAATAAGCTCTTTGTAAGAGCATTAAGGTCAATCACCCCATCCCAAATGCAATGCTTTTGGAAAACCAAGCTGACACTCTTTGAGTCCATCCAGCTTGTATCTGTCAGAGTTGCCAGTTCTCTCCCTCTGTTGTCTGAAATATGCCTCCCACCATAATTAGTCTTGCATCTCGGCTCCAAAGGGAGGTTCAGTTCTGTCTGTTCATTGCCTTGTAAGTCTTACTCCTTTTGGCAGTTTCTAAGATCAGGTCAGCAGTGTGTTTTCTACTGCATTATGTGATCTCGTCCCCCAGGACCCTAGATGAATTGTGAGTTCAACCATCACTCTTTCCCTGCACGTCCCCATCAGCATCCCTTGGTTGATCTGTGTCAATTCTCATTATCCTTTAGGTCATGAAGGAGAAAGAGAAAATGTATCGTCTATTTCCTCCCCATTATAAAAATGGAAAATGTACACTTTTTACTTCCTCAACCTTGCCCTGATGTTCACATATTACAGGCTACATCAACTATCCACTAAATCCTTAGAAATTTGGCCAATTATAATAACACAAATTAACATTAATTTTATCACCCTACATAAAGAGTCGAAATGGATTTTATGTAGAATGTCATTTAAGTTTTTATCACCACTACGCATTCATATAAATATCTAGCTTAACAAAAATAAGACATTTATTTATTTATACGTATATATGTGCACACATACTATGATCTGAATGTTTGCGTTCCTTCAAAATTCACATTTTGAAACCTAATCCCCAGTGTGATGGTATCAGGAGGTGGGGACTTTGGGAAGTGATAAAGTCATGAAGGCAGAGCCCTCGTAAGTGGATTAGTGCCCTTATAAAAGCAATCCAAGAAATCTCCTTTGTCCCTTCACCTCCACGTGAGTTTACAGCAAAGAGATGGTCATCTTGGAAGTGGGCTCTTACAAGACATTGCATCCACTATCTCCTTGATCTTGGACTTCCCATCCTCCAGAACCATGAAAAGTAAATTTCCAATGTTTATAAGCTCCCCAGTCTGTGGTAGTTTTTTATAGCAGCCCTGACAGACCAAGACACACATACACACTTGCTATATGTTGGCTTTATGTGAATGTTCAAGCCAATTAATTATACCTAAGGTAGAGTCATAGCCCTAACTCTTAAACACAGCCCTTATTTAAAAAAATACACTTGGGCCTAGCACAGTGGTGTAACGGTTAAGTTCATGCCCTCTTCTTCTGTGGCCCAGGGTTCACAGGTTCGGATCCCAGGCACAGACCTAGCTCCCCTTGTCAAACCGTGCTCTGGTGGTGTCCCACATAACATAGAGGAAGAGTGGCACAGACGTTAGCTCAGCAACAATCTTCCCCACAAAAAAGAAAAAAAACTACACTCACTGACTTTTTTTCTCTCAACCATGAAAATTTCAGTCAATTACACTTGGGCATGAAAAAAAAACATGAAAGATAACCTAAGAATTCCAGCCAAATAAACACTGGGATGACTACATGGTTAACCTGATACTCTCAGAAGTTTGTTTGGCCTTCACAACCTCTCTGAAAGAGTTGGGTAAACTTTTAAATACCTGATACTTTACCATTGAAAGAAATGCACTGTGTGTATTTCCCAACGAATACCTGAGGTTTAGATTATTTCAGCTCATAGTTTTTGAGAGGAAAAAATAACAATAATGAAGCGTTTTTTCTGGATCTTCACACCAAAAGGTCTGAGAGAAAAATAAATTTGGGGGTTTTAATTACTCTGTTTTGGTTTAGAGCTTTCTAACTGTAACTTTTCAGAGAATAAACTTCCCAGTAGGTAATTTTAATCTCCAAAGTCATGCACTAAGTATCTTTGATTTTTCATGAGTTTGCCAATGGAAGTTCATTCTTCTCCTCAAAGAACCCACTTATACAGGAACAATTCATCTTACCCTGGTGGCCTCTTGATCACAGGAAGCAATTTGGCTCTGAAGTTCCAAAACTCGTGTTTACATAGCAAAAGAAAATACAAGTGTTATTCTTAACTGACGTTGTCAGCTGTCAACTTATCAATGATTGACATATTTCATTTTCTCAAATTCAAGAAAGCCATTTCCTAATGTCTAAAAATTGATTCTGAATAGCATAGACGGTGTTATCCTATTTGTTAATTCAGAGGTGGCGATAGCTCTGTCTAGAGGCATGAGTTTGCCCACGTCTATGTGCATACATGTATCTCTCTCTTTCTCTTGACATAATTATAGGAATGGCTGCTGGTGGTTATCTCTGGGGGATAGGATTAGAAAAGATTCACTTTACATTTTATATCTCTGTATTGTTTAAGGAATTCACACTCATGTTTATCAGATATAAATCTCAACCTACAAACTCAAGTGTAGGAGAAATCTTTTCTCAGAGTGTGTCTCACTTCTGCAAGGGAACTCACCTAGTGTTGAAATAGCAGTTGGAGGGTGAGATAAAAACCTAGACATTTGCATTTCCTCCCTTTCACCTTGGAGCCTACAAACATTCCTCTTCCCATCTGGCCTTTATATGCTGGTCCGTGGAACCAGCTGCATTCTCCTCTTTCTGACTGTGAGGCCTCTTCACACCCTCTGGATGTCCTTAAACCAAGTTTTTTCTGCTCCCAGACACATGGGAAACATTCTCCATGTCCTGCCCTGCTGCAGCTGGAAGAAAACTCTATGAAGCAAATTGCCCAAATATATTATCAAGACACACAAAAAACAAGATAAGGTCACATAGTGAAAACTGCCGGGAAGAATATTAAAACTGAATATTATAATAGAAAGTGACTGAAGAGGTTCAGTACATCAGAGGGCCCATCAAAGATGGCCTCTTGGAGGTGGTGCTATTTGAGTTGAAGTGCCCATTGCTGTCTCCATCATACTATTGTAAATTTAAGGTAAGACTTGATCAAACTCATTGAAGAGCTGAAGGACCTGGCTTGAAAAGATGGCAAAATGGTGCATCAACTGCTAGCCAGGTAGCAGATGTTAATCAGTCATGACATCTGGGCATGGGCTACTTGGAAGGAATTAGTCCCATTATTTGTTTTCTGAACCCTCAGTAGATTCCATTCAAGACTCAACATCTGTGGCCAAAGAGTCTAAGAGCCCTGGCTGGGGTCATGGACTCCCCACTGGCTAAGGAGGATCAGGATATCTTTATTGCCAATTTCACGAATAATTCTGCAAAGGGAGGTTACATTATAAGTTACCCCATGAAAAAGTGGGGAATCAGGAGTGGAAATGGGTACCGAGCAGTCAGGAACCACGAATGCCTCTAAATGGTCTTCGAGTACATTACAGGCATTCTATTATCTTACTTCCTAAACAATTATTGCAATTTATACAATCTCATTAATATCTACTACTGGGATCTCACTACAGCTCCACATAGTAAGTTTCATTTTGAGGAGAAAATAGGCATTTTTATGTTTTATTGGCTCAAGACATAGTGAAGTTTCTTCCCTAAGAATAGACTACTGTCAAATTATTTCCTGCTCTCCCTCAATCTTGTTTAAGAAGGTCAGCAAGTAGACTTAAAAATAAATAAAAGTGAGGCAGACATCCTGATCCATCACAAGAAGGTTTATTTTCATAACTATCCAAAGCCCTTCCACTGTGATAGTGGACGCTCAGTGATGTTAGCGGTGAGACAAAGAGTAGGGAACTGGAAGGAAAGACCAGGGTTTGACTTCCGTCTTCATTCATCACCAATTATATGGCTTGGGCTACTTATTAATACCACGAAAGCCCCTTTTCTCATCTTTTAAGCCGGAAAATAATACTGTAACATTGGTTTGTGTGAGAGCAAATTACATGAGGTCTGCAAGAAGACGTGCTTAATTAACCACACCACACCAGCGTTCTCAAGCCAATCCTTTTCACCAACCGAGCATTCGTACCAAAGAAAATTGACCACGGTGGGGTTTACAACTACAGAGACGCTCTAAACTCTGACTCTCCCTTCATCTGAGCTGCCCTTCCTTACCTTGAAGTTGTTTTTTTCTTCTATAAGCTAACCTGAAATTACATTTGTTTGTATTATCATGAAACTGCATTTTGCAAGCTATATTATGCTTAGAGTTTAGTTTTACTTTACATGGCTTGCGTGGGTGGTGGGGCCTCAAGCAGACCAAGGTGGGTTTACAGCCATTCCAAACCACCCTCTGTACTGCCAGTAATCATGTATGACACTTACATTCTCTGAATAGCGTTTGTCCATTTGTTTGAGGAATTTAGGCCTTCTAAAAATTCCCGCTTTGCATTCCCACTATCTTCGCCTTGGCACAATCTCCTGTTTCAAAAGTCACCATTTGGTTTATTTATTTTCCAAAATAAACAAGTCATTTAAAGATTATAAAGCTATTTAGAATTGGCAGTAAGTCTTATCACTGAAAAAGCCTTCAGTGAAATTATATTGTTGGTTTGAAGCATGGGTACCTCTCCTTATTTCAGTGATGCGCCATGTAAAGGATGGCTTGGAGTCCAGAGGAATGTAATTGGAGAGAAATTGAAGTCAGAGAGGATTTACCCCAGACCATCAGCTTTGGCTCTGTGATTTACATCAATATTAAATGTTAGCTTGCATGTTGCACAACCTGAGGCTCTTTACTCCATTTGGGGGTAGAAATCTGCATTATTATGAAGGTCCGACATAGTGAAGATTTTTTTTTAAGAACAGTCTATAGTCAAATCTTGTTTAAGCAGTTTGTTTAGGACTGACTAGGAAGCACAGAGAGAGAAGATAGCAAGGGGCAATGAAAACAAGGAGAGACAGATGTCAACATCTATAATTACTGTATATTAATTTTTTCAACCTTAAAATGTGAGAATTGGGGCCAGACCAGAGGTGTAGTGGTTAGGTTTGCATGCTCCGCTTCCACAGCCCCAGGTTCACAGATTCGGATGCAGGGCGTGGACCTATGCACCACTTATCAAGCCACACTGTGGCAGGCGTCCCACATATAAAATGGAGGAAGATGGGTGCAGATGTTAGCTCAGGGGCAATCTTCCTCAGTAAAAAAAAATTATAATAATAATAATGGATTCATGAGAATTGACTCAAGTCAATGCTTAACATTTCTTCTCCTTATGCTATAAAATAAAGTAAATAAGTTCACAGAATAGATTTATATCAAGTTCTCTGACAACAAAATCTAACCCATAGCAAATGTTGATGAAGGCAGCACCTGTCATGATGTCCTCCTAGTCTGGGAGCCAGAAGACCACCCACATTCAGTGTGACCTCACCTTTCTCCTTGAAGCCACATTGTCACCACACTGGACCCTCTGATAATCATGTTTTGTTTATTTGTGAAATGCTTGTTGCTGAGCGTTTCTGTTGTGACTGTGGGCTTAAAAGGATTGAGAAGATTCAAACTTCAAAAGTCAAGCAGGCACTTGACTCAGATTAGACTGTTTCGGTTTCCTTTTAACAAAGATGCCAGGGTCAGGGAAACTGAATATTCTCTGTTAGTAACTATTACTAACAGAGTCAGTTACCAGGACAATGGGCGCTGTTTCTAAACTAGCAAAGAAAATTATGTAAAATTGTCCTGACTATTGTGGTTTTCCACTACTAGGAAGGCAATCACTATGTTTCTTTTTTCGTCAACAATGTATGTTGCTGCTTATGGTCTTTTGATAACTTATTTTATCTTCCCTGGTTCTATACTCAGTTACTCATATGTCTGTCTGCCCTTCTAAATCCTAACTATAAAGCAGACAACATATTTTAGCCATTTCCTATCCCTAGTCATTAAAACACTATCTTAACAGACGATGAAACAAATAAATGAATGTCTGAATAGTGAATGAAAGAATCTTGGGGTAACAGAGAGGAAGGATATAGTCTGTAAAACAGAAATTAGTATTTGTAAGTTATAGTAGATATTTCACCCTCATCATTTAGGAGTGGAGAATATAAGGATTAATTCCTTCTTTTACAAACCTTAAAAATAAACTTGGGAGATTCTAAAAGAGCTAAAGTCTAAGACCATCAAAGTCTTAATTGATACAGGATAGCAGTTATCTCCCCACCACAAAAAATATATACACATATATGAGAATCTATTTCTTTTCATTTCTAATCTTACATGTTTATTTTTATATAATTTTATTCTTCTTAGTGAAGTAGAGTCACTTCATTTACTCTTATCAAGGTTTCACATTACTCATGAATTTGCGATTGATCTTTATTGAAGTTCTGAAAAAGGGGAAAGAATTTAAAAGATTTTCCTCAAATTTGAAGGTCAAGATGAGAGAAGAATATAATTGCGGTATAGAAGTAAACAGGTATTCACTGATACCCAAAGGGTTAATATTCAGTAGGGTATGGTAACTGGTGCCATTTGTGGGTCTGGATATTGAAATCTCAAAGATTTCCTCATCAGTCTGCAGGATTGAGGGTTGGGGGAACATCCTTGCTCTTTTGGTGGCATCA
Source organism: Equus asinus (assembly GCF_041296235.1). Classification (NCBI taxonomy): domain Eukaryota; kingdom Metazoa; phylum Chordata; class Mammalia; order Perissodactyla; family Equidae; genus Equus; species Equus asinus. Next base: position 43,760,964 of record NC_091804.1, read on the forward strand.
CCATCCCTCCAATAGGGAGAGGAGCAACAGGCAGAGGTGAATTTAGCCACTAACACTGGGATTGGGGAGTGGGAGCAGCATTATGGGATAGCTGCCCCTTGGGGGGCCAGGGCAGGATCTTAATAAATCATAAAATCATGAACTTGTGAATTAAAAAAACAAAAAGTAAACAGGTATTCCTCTTGTTTTTCAGAATCTACCTCAGCCTTTAAATTTATAGACGTAGAGAATCAGAGAGATATGGTGGAGAAATGAAAAACCCTCTTTCAGTTTTGAATAACCAAGATACCACCCAGGATGAGCCTCTATAAGATTCCAAGTGGAGACTGACTTGAAGTTCAAGGCAACTTAAAGTCACAGCTGCAACTAGAAGGAAATCTGTTGAGGTGCTTTTCTCCCCTTCCTTAGGAGGTTTTCTAAGGTGACAGCCAAAGAGCATATAGCACTTTGAAGCGGTTAAGCGGTGACAGAGCTAATATTTATTGTTTCAAAGCAGCATCAATGTCACTTTGACTGGGCTGTTTATTTTAAGGCCACTGTCATTTGGATTTGGATTGGCTACTGAATCACCCCTTTCTGTTACTGACTTGTGTTTTGTTCTGGAGCTGATAAAAATGTTTGGGTTGGGTACAAGTTCCAAGGAGCTTCCGGCAGCCCCACAGCACAATTCTACATGCTCTTTGGGATCATTCATTTTCTGAGTGTCAGGATGTAAAGACTTCTCTGTATAGGATTGAAAATCATTTGTGCCTAAGGGCTCAGGCTATTTTTCTATTCCATACTGCCATTTAAAACATTTAGTGATTTTTAATGTTATTTTTTATAAGAAGAAAATGCACTCATCACTTCAGAAAAAAATTGATAAGGAAAACATTTTGACATATCTTGAAAGCATCCCAAATGACAATAGGGGTCTTGATTAAGAGTCCTCCAGTTTCTGTTTGTCTGTTATCCACAATGAGCTACAGAAAACTAGCACACTTACGTGGCTGATATCATCCTTACCTTTTTTTTTTTATCTTGCAGTCAATGAAATCCAATAAATATTTATCTAGCATTGCTTTATTAAACACTATCTACCTATACAGTTTAAATCAAAATTTAAATTAATCTTTAATCATCATCGTACGAGAACTCCTTCACTCATCCACTCAAAGATAGGTCTATTGCAAGACAGAGGAAAAAATGCTAAAATGAATGAATGCATGATATTCCAGGTTTGAGTGATGTGTCCTAGAAAATATTCTAGGGAAGATGTTGTGTGTCATCAGGAGAGGGCTTTATGTTTTCTGTTAGTTATCACATTCAAATTGTGAAAAGAGTTTTCTATATAATTCCTGGTAGCCAAGAGTTTGCATTTCTCCACAGAGACACAGATATAGACACAGTAATATTTACAGTCCTGGTCACAGTCATGGCCAGAGACCTATTTGTAGTTGTAGATGTCTCTCTATTAAGAGGCAGAAAGGAGTTAATTCTTACCATATGTCAGACACTGTGCTGGATGGCCACCCGAGATCATTTCCCTTGTGCAGGAAAGTAATGTAATTGCAAACAGGACCGTTTGATGCTCTGGATCATTTCTTTCCCAGCATGTGTTTTCAACATAATAGCCCCTAGAAGCAAACTACAAAGGTAGAATTTCACTCTATAGCTCGCCTTACCTTCCTTGAAATGCTTTCTTCACTTGAGTTCTGGAGCACAGTCTCCTCTGTTTGTCCTCCTTCCTCAATGACCACTCATTCTCATTGTCCCTGTGGATGACACTTTATCTCCCTCACCTCTAACGTGAGTGGACCCAGCTCTGTGTCTGGAGATCCATTCTCTAAAGTCATTCCTCACGTGATCTCACCAAATCTCAGAGCCTTAAATGCAATCTACACATTTCTCAAATTATATTTCTGGCCCAGACTTCTTTCCCTAGAATGAATACTTGCATCCAGCTCTCCACTTAAGAGCTCCACTTGCATCTTTAGTAGAGAGGAAATGTAACGTGTATAAATCAGACTCCTAGTCTTTCTTCCTAAATCTGCTCCTCCTGCTGTCTTCCCAAATCAGTAAGTGACAATTCCATCCTCCCAGTTGCTTTAGCACAAAAAAAGAGTTTTTCTTATGTCCCATATCCAATCCGCCCAATTCTGCTTTTGGATTACATCCACGCTCAAGCCATTCCTCACCACGTTTACTGATAGCATTCTGGCCCAAACCATCACAATCTCTCCTCTGGATGACTGAGATAGCCCACCAACTGCTCCTGCATTTGCTCTCTCCACAGATAAAGGGAAACAGGGATCCTTTTAAAATACAAATCCAACGAAGTCACTACTTTGCTCAAAACCACCCACTGGAAAGGATACTTTGACAGTGGACTGGATATCCAAATTGGGTGGTTCCTAAACCTGAGTATTAGAGAGACCAACAAATATTCTCTCCCTCTCTCTCTCTCTCTCTCACTCCCCTCTGCACCTCATCTTTCCTTCTCCCTCATAAAACATCCTTGAGTCTGCACATAAATACCCCTGGTGAATTTCCCTTTGAGTATGTGACGCCCCTGGGTCAGAGCCTGCTACCGTAGAACACAAACAAGCATTTGCAGATTTATTTAGAAACAATAGAGCACAGTGCTTAAGATCCAAGTTAACCCTGTCTCTGCTACTTACTAGCTGTGACTTAGCCATCAGTACGTGGGGATAATTACAGATTTACCTCATGAGTTTGTTGGCAGATAAATGAATTAATTCATGCAAAGTACTTGAAACAGTATTTGACACATAGCAAGCACAGAATAAATATTACCTTTCTAGATTCAGGGTTGTTAACAATGATTCTTGTGTAAGAAAGTTTCCTCATATTCATTTGAGATATTACTTTTAGTAATTCATTTAACAAAATGTATATCGCATGCTAAATATGGAAGATGCAAAGATAAATAATATGGCCTCTTCCCTACAAAGAGGCGAATGTAATGTATAAATAATCTTAAATATACATGGCAAAAAATTACTGCAGCATTTGAAGTCCAATGAGTTTAAATGCTTTAAAACACGACAACTTATTCACAACAGACTCATTTATACTGACTCCATTTTATTTTTTTTACGTAAATAACAATTTAGTTAAAAATAAAATAATCAAAATACAGGTAATAACACATATGCTAGAAATGACTTGGAACCAGAAATAGTAGCTAGCTCAGGATAGAAGCATCTAAGCCTAAGTTGGAAATGAAATGTCAAAGTGAAGAATGGAAAGTGACATTGATAATTTTTAAAAGAGTAAAAAAAATCAATAGATTGAACTAAATTGTATTTGAGAAAAGATGTCATTAATGTTGCATAGTCATATTTACTTCTAAACTTATGTAGAAATTAAAAGACAACAGATTATAGATCTATACTGAGACCAGAGAATGGAAGGAAGATATAAGTGGTATCAAAAAAACTGATTTAAGGGATTCAAATTGAGGTTAAAATCTTTATCCAGCTTCTGCACCTCAGAGAGCAAACGAAGAGCAGGTGACTCGCCGTTAAAGGAGGGCCACGGTTCCACAGGGTAGAGAAGGTTGGGTACACGCCCTTGAGGCTTAAGCTCAGGCAACAGTTGGTGTCCTGAATGGGAACTGAAAGTTAGGAGATGGTTCCTGTTTTCATGCTTCCTTGACAGGCATCATTGGTGCAATCCCAGAAAGCATTAAAACGGTACCCCAGAGAGATATGTTGCAAATCTTGTGGCATGTTTGTTAGTCAAGGCTCACAGGCTAAGGAAGATGTGGGATGGGGAAAAAAAGAAATTAGAATAAAATAAAAGTAAAAGAAAGAGATGGCAGGCAAGTATAGAAGTCAGAAGGAATCTGGGGATGCTCCAGCATGTCTATTTCCACAGTCCTTTTCCACTGGCTTCAATAGATGTCCCTGATTGAACAGACATAATCATCTACTCCTCCCAGACTGCGGCAGACCACCTCCAACCGAAATTGTTCATGTGTACAAAATTCCTCCAAGATAATTTGACTAATGGAGAACGGAGTATCTCAATTTCCATGTGGAACTCAGGTTCCCTTAAGACATCAGATCTTGACTTTCTGTTTTCTGAAATGATTCACATTTAGGACTTTTGTTGTTGTTATTGCTTTGTTTTATCTTTTGGCCTGAATGTTGAGGAAATTCAAGATGATTTAATCAGGGGGAACTTGGCCACTGATCTGGGCGTAATACATAATCTACTAAGCATAAAAACATAAAGCCACTATTTCAAGAAAATGATATTTCCACTTCAGGATAGACCTTTTTAACTTTCTTTTTTTTTTTTTTAATGTCCTATTCAGATAAAAACAGCATTTATTAGAATAAAACACTAATATCATTTTTTACTGGGTCTGTTTAACACAGAGTAGTCTAGATACAAATGATCACTTTGAAAATAAGATACTCTCCCATCTTGACTTGAAGTTTTCCAGGAAAGTCATTTTTATAAAATGATCTATGGAGCCATTCTACTAGATTATAAAAAAAATTGTAAAATATTTAGAGTGCAATAAAAATGCAATGTGTTTGTTGCCTTCCTCATACTAATTTCTACATTTATTTTTATATCAAGGAAAATTCAATAGTTTTGAAACATGAAACCCTTCACAAGGGATAGGAGGCAGATAGTAAGGCATGAAGAAGGATGTAGGATGGTTCTGCCATTTTGGTTGCTGCTCCCTGAAATTTAAAAGGAGCTTGATGTATGCCTAGTATTGGATTCGAAGACCACTAGCAAGAACAGAGATTCCCAATTATTTTTTAAACTCATGTTCCCCTTTGATATAGGAAACATTGTATGCACTTCTTTTAAAGCTTTTTGAATTTTCTAGATAAGTGGTTATTATTATTTTATATGAATCAAAGCAAAGAGAGAAAAAGCACTGCTTATTTTCAAACTCAAGTTTATTCTCCCAAGAATGCAACCCCTCCAGGAGGCATAGGACATGACCTGCCTTCTGTATCCCTCCACCCACATAAACCACTGCTCAAGATCCCACAGATTTATGCATATTCACTAGCTCTTTATGCTGTAATGTCCTCAGCAATTTTGGGAATATCAAAACAGGTAAAAATTATTGAAGCCTGACAGCTGCAAAAGGTCACCAAATTAAATTCATAAGGGTTATCTCCAGTGCGTCATAACAGACAGAGAGAAATTAACTGACCCTCACACTTTGTAAGGAACATCCTCCGATCCTTTTTACCATCTGGTTTCATAAAAGAGCCAAGCTCCTTTGACTATTTTAGACTCCACACAAATCAGAACATAAATTAACCAGTTGTAAAACAAGCAATTTTCAAAAACCCTTGATTATCAGAACGAAATCCAAAAAGTTGTGAGAAAGGGGATTGAGAGGTGGAAGGAGAGAGAGACAAAGTAATGGAGAAAGACAGATACTCAAAAACTGGACTCATTAGTTGGAGGTAGAGAGCCCTATTCCTGCCCAAAACATTTCTGGGATTGAATTTCCACACACTCTAAAGAGCAGGAGCTCAGATTTGGGTTTCATTTAATTTAGGAAAATGTACTTATTTATATGGGAGTTTTTTGTACCTAAGGCTTCTTAAACAATGTATATAGCATGACATAATTTTTAAAAAATTAAAAATGCAATCAACCACTTAGGGATCTAGTGGGAACACAAAGAGGACGCTTGGAAACTGGGAAGCATACAAAGGAAAAGGGTTCATGACTCCAAGGGGAACCAAGAGTGCCAGTGCCAATACAGCCCTTCACAGTGGGGACACTTGAAACGGAGAGGTAGGGAGTCCCAGATTCCTGGAGGAAAGTAAATCTACAGCATAGTCACTTTTCTACTAAAAGGCAGAGTTTCACGTCAAGCAGGGCAGCAGAAAACTTAGAACCTAAGACAAGTGTAGAGGCAGATTCTGAAATGACCCCAACGTTCCTACCACCTAGATTCCTGCCCTTGTGTGATCCCCTCCCGCTGAGTGTAGGCTGGACCTAAGGACTCATTTCTACTGAGGAGAATACGGCAAAAGCGAGGGGATGTCACTTCTGGGATTAGGTTACAAAGAATTGTGACTTCCCTCTTGCTCACCTCTCTCACTGTTTCACTTAATCACTTTGATGAAGACACAAGTTGCGAGTTGCCCTATGGAGAGGCCCATGTGGCACAGAGGGGCCCTTCAGCCAGCAGCTAATGAGGAACGAAAACCTCAGTTCAACCACAAGGAGTTGAATCCTATCCACACCATGAGGGAACTTGCAAGCAGATCCTGCCCCATTTGAGCCTTGAGATGACTGTGGCCCCAGCTGACACCTTGATTGCACCCTTGAGAGAGACCCTGAGACAGAGAACCCAGCTAAGCTGCTACCAGGTTCTTGACCCACAGAAACTGAGATCATCAGTGTGTGTTGTTTTTAGCCATAACTTTTGGGGTAATTTGCTACACAGCAAGAGATAACTAAAACAAGGTTTCCCAAACGTCATTCAGTCATATATCACCTTGACAACTTTTCCTTAAAAGTTGTCATGTGCTGAATAATGCCCCTCCCCAAAACATTGTCTATATCTTAACCCCAGAACCTGTAAATATGTTACCTCACATGGCAAAAGGGGCTTTCGAGATGTGACTAAATTAAAAGTCTTGAGATTGGAAGATTATCCTAGATTGTCCAAGTGGCAGCAATGTAATCACAAAGGTCCTTATAAGACAGAGGCAAGAGGATGGAAGTCAGAAAAGGAGATGTGACACCAGAAGCAGAGGTTGGCGGGATGCCCTCGGGAGATGGAGGACGGGCCACAAAGCAAGGAATGTGGGCAGCCTCTAAAGGCTGGAGAAGGCACGGAAATGGATTCTCCCCAGAGCCTGCCTGTCCCAGGTCGAAGGAACACAGCTCTGCCAATACTGTACCTTGATTTTAGCCCAAAGACCCATTTTGGACTTCTGACCTCTAGAGTTGCAAGCTAGGAAATTTGTATTGTTTTCAGTCACTAAGTTGTGGTAATTTGTTATAGCGGCAATAGGAAACTATACCTGTGTCTATACCCTGTCCTATTACTTTCATGAAATCAGCTCGCTTTTTGTACAAACACACACACATTTATTTTAAAGAAGACTGGTACTATGAGTTTGATGTGGTGGTTGTGCCCCCCACACACATACACAATATATTATTAAGGCAAACACATATCTAATGAAGTGTAAAGGTCTACATGGTACCATCTAAGATCATCTTGTGTACTAAAGTGTGTGAAGACCACACTTTGGGGAACAGTCACCCAGAAGGAGAAATGCTACGTCAGGTCTTCCAGACTCAGTCCTCTGGGCAGGATAAGACTTTGTTGCTCAAGTTCTTTTTGGCTGTGACTGCAGCAGGGTTGGAAGAGACCTCAAACAACTACGAATCCTCCAGCTGAATCTGCTGGTTTAATTAGGCTTTTCGAAGCTGGAGAAAAGACTTCACTGGGTCCCAATCTGCTGACTATGTGGAGGACTTTCCCTTAGAGGGCACAAATTTTTGCCTTCATCATGAAACTGACTTAGGCAAGAATGTGCTTTGCTTTGAATGGGCTCACTTGAAGAGGAAATGGTGGTCTTCTTAAAACCAGGATCCACAGATGAGAGAAATAAGCCCAACAGGTCTAGAGGCTTTACACTAGAACAGAGATTCTCAACCTGGGATGATTTTGTCCCCTAGGGGATATTTGGTAATATCTGGGGATACTTTTGGTTGTCACAACTCAGGATTGCTATTGACATCTAGTAGGCAAACTATGGATGCTGTAAAACATGCTACAATGCACAGAACACACACACAAATAATTATTCAGCCCAACATGTCATCAGTGGTGAGGTTGAGAAACCCTACAGGTGATGATGAACCTATGAAATCTATTAAATTATTAAAAACTCAGGGAAGGGCAGGATGGAAAACTGGTTCTCTGGTATTACTGTAGACTACCCTTTGAAACATACAGGATTGAATAGAAACAGCCCAAGCAATTGCATGAGGAGCAGGAGAGTAGAGAGAAGAAGGAGAAGAGGAGAGTTGTGACAGAGGAATCCTCACAGAAGCAATGACTTCTCTGCAGAGTTGGATGCTATTTCATGCCCTGCCAGTCAGGAAACTGTTCTCTTCACATCAAAAGCAAAGGGAGAGGGAAGTGCAGGGTCAAAGGGAGTGTCACATTCACAATCCCTCTCCCTCACCATCATAGCGTGAAGTCAGAGAGACAGAAGCAAAAGAGAAGCTCCAACCACAGACAGCAACATGGTGAAGGCTGACTTTTAAAAATAAATGTGGATAAATGTTAGTGTAGTTTTGTAAGAAACAGCCACAATGTCTTCCAAGAGGCTATATCATTTTGCATTCCCACCAGCAAGGAATGAGAGTTTCTGTTGCTCCACATCCTCACCAACAATGATGTTTTCAGTCTTCTAGATTCTGGCCATTCTAATCGGTGTTTGATGGTATCTCATTGTTGTTGTTTTGCTGGCAAAGATTCACTCTGAGCTAATACCTGTTGCCAGTCTTCCTCTTTTTTTTCCGTCTTATCCCCAAAGCCCCAGTGCACGGTTATCTATCCTAGTTGTAAGCCCTTCTGGTTCCTTTACATGAGCCGCCGCCACAGCATGGCAACCGACAGACAGGTGGTGTGGTTCCGTGCACAGGAAACAAACCCAGGCTGCAGAGGCAGAGAGCACGGACCTTAACCACTAGACCACAAGGGCTGGCTCCATCTCATTGTTGTTTTAATCTTCATTTCCCTGATGACATATGATGTGGAGAATCTTTTCATATGCTTATTTGCCATCTCTATCTCTTCTTTGGTAAACTGTCCAGGTCTTTGGTCTATTTTTTTATACTTTTTAAATTGAGTTTTGAGAGTTCTTCGTATATTTTGGATAACAGTCCTTTATCAGATATGTCTTTTGCAAATCTTTTCTCTCAGTCTGGGGCTTGTCTTCTCTTTCTCTTGACATCGTCTTTCACAGAGCAGAAGTTTTTAACTATAGTGAAGTCCAGCCTATCAATTACTTCTTTCATGAATCTCTTCTTTGCTGTTGTACCTAAAAATTTACTCCATATCCAAGGTCATGTAGGTTTTCCGCTTTTTTATCTTCTAGGAGGTTTATAGATTTGCATTTTACATTTAGGTCTGTTATCCATTTTGAGTTAAATTTTGTGAATGGTGTAAGGTGTGTTTCTAGATTATTATCATTTTTTGCATATGGATGTTTAGTTGTTGCAGTACCATTGGTTGAAAAACTGTCTCTGTTCCATTGTATTGCCTTTACTTTTTTGTCAAAGATCAGTTGACTATATTTGTGTGGGTCTGTTTCTGGACTCTGTTCCGTTTCACTGATCTGTTTGTCTATTTTTTGCCAATGCTGCACTGTCTTGATTACTGTAGATTTACAGTAAGTCTTGAAGTCAGGGAGCAGCGGTTCCCCAACTTTGTTCTTCTCCTTCAATATTCTGTTGACTATTCTGGATCTCCTGCCTCTCCACACAGCCTCTAGAATCCACAAAATAACTTGCCGGGATTTTGATTGGGATTGAATAGAATCTATAAATCAAGTTGGGAAGAGCTGATATCTTCATCCAGCAATCATGCTCCTTTGTATTTATCCAAAGCAGTTGAAAATTTATGTCTACACAAAAATCTGTGCACGGATGTTTACAGCAGCTTTATTCATAATTACCTAAATTTGGAAGCAACCAAGATGTCCTTCAGTAGTGAATGGATAAATAAACTGTGGTATATCCAAACAGTGGAATATTATCCACCACTAAAAAGAAATGAGCTATCAAACCATGAAAAGACATAGAGGAAACTTCAATGCATATTACTAGTTGAAAGAAGCCAGTCTGAAAAGGCAGATTTATCATATATGAATCAACCTTATGATATTTTGTAAAAGGCAAAACTGTGGAGACTATAAAATTATCAGTAGTTGCCAGTGGTTGGCAGTGGAGGAAAGATGAATAGGCGGGGCACAGAGGATTCTTAAGTCAGTGAAAAAGCTCTGTATGATACTGTAATAATGGACACAGGTCATTATACTTTGTCCAAATCCATAGGATATAGAACATCGAGAGTGAGCTCTAAGGTAGACTATGGACTTTGGGTGATTATGATGTGTCAATATATATTCATCAATTGTAACAAATGTACCACTCTTCTGGTGCAGGCTGTTGATCATGGGAAAGTCTGTGCATGTATGGGGGCAGAAGGCATATAGGAAATCTCTGTACTTTTCTTTCAATTTCGCTGTGAACCTAAAACTGCTCTAAAAAAATTGTCTTTTTTTTTTTCTAATGCAGAGCAAGTGAACAAAGAAACCAAGAATATTCTTCAGCAAGAATAGAGTTGCGAGGAACCACAGCAGCAATCCAATCAATGATAGGGTAGCAGAGGACATGGACTATCCTGGGACATTTTCAAGAACCAGAAAATAATGAATGATCCAAATGATGAAAAATAAATGACTTCCAACAGACCAGAAGAAAAGCAATTCCATTATTCAAATCTGTATATATATTTCATTGCTTCCCTAGTAAAGGAAGATTTCTAGTTAATGAAAGAGCCAGATTCTGTAAAGAATACACTTGGGGCAGTGATTGACTCAGTGCTCACCAATCACATCTCTTCTTCCTATACACACACAAAAAACAGATTTCCCATTCTCCTTTGCAGTTAGATTGGAGTCACGTGACTGGTTTCTAGCCAATGAGATATTAGAGGAAGCAAGGCCACATTACAGGCATGGCCTTAAATGCCCCTGTATGACTGGATACACTGTCTTTCTCCTCTACAGCAATTAGGAATTCCAAGTGCTGGAGACGGTGGCCTCACCCTTTGGATTCACTCTTTCTGAGAGTCATCCAGAAAACTTTACTGATCTGCACTTGGCTACGACATGAGTGAGAACAGGTGTTGTATGAAGCCACTAAGATTCAGGGTTTATTTATTACAGGTGTTGTGCCCTAAGATGCTCTTTGATATTCAAGACCTTAATGTATCAGTCCAACTGTTTGAGAGTATATTCACTTTCTATTGTTGCTGAAACAAATTACCTCAATTTTAGCACTTAAAACAACACCTATTTATTATCATAGTTCCATGAATCAGAAGTCTGGGCACAAAACGGCTCAGCTGGGTCCTCTGCTTAGGTTTCACAAAGCCAAAATCAAGGTGTTGTCTGGGCTGTGCTCTTGCATCTGGATGCTCTGGAAGAAGATTTCCCTTTCAAGCTCTTTCAGGTTATTGGCTGAATTTAGTTCTTTGTGGTTGTAGGACTGAGGTCACCATTCTCTGCTGGCTGTCAGCTGGGGGTCAGTATTTGCTCCCAGAGGCTGCCACATTCCTTCTCACGCTTTCCATATGGCCCCTCTAGCAATGGATGTTGAGTCCCTCTCCAAATCTCTCCAAGTTCTCTTCAGCTGTATCTCTCTGCCTCCAACCAGAAACAAATCTTTGCTTTTAGTGGCTCATGTGGTTAGATTGAACCTACCTGGATAATCCCAGAGAATCTTCCACTTTTAAGGTTAAGATTGTTAAACCTGCAGTCGTTTTGCCATGTAACATACATATTCATAGGTTCACAGGGATTAGGGTGTGGGCAGCTTAGACTTCATTCTGCCTACCAGAGAGAGTGACATTGAAGTTTCATAAACTGAAGTGAATTGTGAGTTTTCAGAGGTCCACATTTACATCATGATCACTGACATGCAGAGCAAGTCACTTGGCCAGGTGAATGGTCCCAGTCAACCACTCAACGTCCTTGTGTCCATGCCATTCAGCCTTGTCTTCTGATACTGCCTGAGTAGTAACTCTCATGAACTGCTCCTATGGGATTTTCACATAGGATTTATCCATTGTCAATGTCAAGAATCAGTTTTGTTATTTTCCATGTGGGCTATATATATATCATATTTATTATCACTTGTCTAATAAATTACATTTAGTTCTTTTTCAAAAGAGAGGATTCAGGCATTCTCGATTACATCTATTGAATTGACCTTTATACTTTTCTTTATAAAGCTTCAAGCAAAAGAATCCCTTTAATAATCCCTTAAGTACTATTAATACTTACAAATAATTACAAAACAGCCATGCAAATATATGGCATATATGTTACCTCTACTCCTTTCCTATGCCCAAGGGAGGCACTCTTTCCCAATGAACTCACAATCAGCCTCAGAATTTCTCCTAAGTCAGAGTCCCAGGAAGCTACTATCAATCATGTGAAGGTATTAGGTCTTCTGTATTGGCAATTCACAGTCAGCTGCTCAGTAAACAGGACCATGTGCTTTGGCCTATCTTTTTCTACTTGTATGTATTTTTTTTATGTTAAACTTCATAGATTGAAAACTGGGTTTGCTGATGAGTTTCTTTTGTTTGTTTGTTTTTTGAGGAAGATTAGCCCTGAGCTAACTTCTGCCACCAATCCTCCTCTTTTTGCTGAGGAAGACTGGCCCTGAGCTAACATGCGTGCCCATCTTCCTCTACTTTATATGTGGGACGCCTGCCACAGCATGGCTTGCCTAGCGGGGCCATGTCCGCACCCGGGATCAGAACCAGCGAACTCCGGGCTGCAGAAGCGGAACATGCGAACTTAACCACTGCACCACCAGGCTGGCCCCTGCTGATGAGTTTTTTACTTATTTACTTAAAGAAAAAAAAAAATACTTTGTGGAAATAACCAAACAGGGTAAAAAATAAAGCCAAAATCCTTTTCTATAGTTGAATCCCTCGCTCAAATGTCCTTGTAAAGTTCACAGAAGTCTCAATTCAGCAACAGATCCTGAAGCCCTTCTGAGCGCCACAGAGTGCAAATGTGCTCCTTGCTGTGAGTAGGACGGTTTGGCACAGTCGTTCAGGAACATTCTGAATGGCTCTAAGCTTTATATAATAAAGCCATATTATGAAATATCTAGCTATATTATGATGCTGGTTCTTCTGCCAGTTAAATCATATTCTCTTTACTCCATTACAGTGAAATATTATGGTATGGCTCTCTAACTTTGCATGGAGAGTTGCAAACATTGTTGCTATATTTCTTACACGTCCAGCAACTCTTTATTATACACCCCTGGAGACATTGCATTTATATCAATGTTTGTAGCTTTTAAAATCTCAAGTTATAGATCATATGTGCAAAGGGGTAGCCATGTTCTTCTGGGCATGCCTAAGCTATATGACTTAGCCACTCACAGATTATCTGGCATTGTTCAGAAGATTCAACCGAGTGGCATTCATTAATCTAAACTCATAGCAGATTATGACCACGGAGAGATGAGAGGTTGTCAATTACCACGACCAGCTTAACTTTGTCCCATCAAAGGATCAGCTGCTAAAACCACTTTAACTGAATTCTACGAACAAAGAAATTCTTTAGATACATAATACATTAAAATCAACTACTCCAGACTGTCTTCTCTCTTGTCACTATTTATTTTATAAGGTAATGCCATAGTCTACTATCAATGGGTCATTAAGCCACGCTCATATAAGCCAGTGTGACTTTGAGGACCATTGAGCATGGTAAATTTGCCCTTCTGCACCAGAATTAAATAAACATCGACACTAAATGACACTGCAGTGATCTTCCAAGATCTCTGGTGGAGTAGTTAATAGCCCTTGGAATGTCTCATTTCCTTCTTGACATGGTGTGTTCTGAACAGCTACCCATTGGGAGTGCTGTGTAAAATACAATATAAGCTAGTTTAACACTTAACACTAAATTGTTAGTCTTCTTTTTTCCTTCAGTTTATCGCTGTCAATGTTTTTAATAATTACTGTTTTATAGAAAAGGAGTTATAGATCTGCTGAGTTTATCAATGGGGCATAAAAGACTCATCTGCCAGAGGTTAAACAATGGCAATCATCTTCTGAATATATTTTTGATTTATTTGTCCCATGGGCTGTTTTTTGATTTTGTGAACTGGTTGCCAACACTGATAAATATGGAGATTACATATAAAAGTACAGATGCTTTTGAAAAGTCAGGAGTTTGGCAATTCTGGACTTGAATTTTGTAAGGGGGCTGAAAAGAAGAAACACATTCTCTTCAGTTCTTCACAGACCCAAAGTTTCTGCTCCCATATACCCATCCAGTTAGTGGCTTTTAAACCTTCTTGTTACCCATATTCAGCCTGAGACCTTGCTATTCACAATGTGGCCCATGGATGAGCAGTGCCAACATCACCTGGGAGTTTATTAGACATGCAGAGTCTCAGATCCCACCCCAGACCTACTACATTTTAGCAAGATCCTCAGGTGATCCATGTGCTGCTTTTTGAGAAGGTAGAGACTCATGTTGACTCAGGGTAGAAGCCATACACTCAGCTTCTTTAGGGCTGTCTTGGCTTCTACTGTCTTTGACTTTTAGACACAACTTCCCCTCTCTCCTTTCCTTACTTTGTCCCTTGAATTTAACACTTTCATTGATATATTCTGGTCCTCTTCAATCTTCTCTTGTCCTTTACAGACATTCACAGGACGCTGATATCTAAGAGGGCAAAAGATCCTCATTTCTACATTAAGAGTGCTATTAAAGTGAACACTTTTTCTATTTAGTCACATGGTTCCAACAATGGACTGAATGGTGGCACTCCAGAAGATATGTCTATCCTAAGCTCCAGAACCTGTAAGTGTGACCTCGAATGGAATTATGTAATTAATGTAACTAGCAAAGATTTAGGTATGTCTCCTGTTGGCTCTGTTTCTCTAGAGAACCCTAACTCAGCCCTAAATCCAGCTTATAATAACAACTACCCAGTTTGTGTTAATTTGCTATGGCAGCCCCGGGACACTAACACAGTTCCCAAATCTGGTCTATCAACACGACCTGGGTGGCATAATGAATGATGAGAATCATGATAGGTAGAGAGGAGAGCTAGGGAGAAGTCTTTACAGCTGCCACTAGAGCCGTAGGCTAGCAGCAGGGAGCTTCTTAAAAATGTGTTTGAGGAGCCGGCCTGGTGGCGCAGTGGTTAAGCGTGCACGTTCGGCTTCAGTGGCCCAGGGTTCGCCAGTTTGGATCCCAGGTGTGGACATGGCACTGCTTGGCACACCATGCTGTGGTAGGTATCCCACATGTAAAGTAGAGGAAGATGAGCACGGATGTTAGCTCAGGGCCAGGCTTCCTCAGCAAACAGAGGAGGATTGGCAGCAGATGTTAGCTCAGGGCTAATCTTCCTCAAAAAAAAAAAAACATGTGTTAGACATGGAGAATCTGAGGCCCCAGACCCACTGAATGAGAAACCGCATTTTAACAGGATCTCTAGGTGATTCCTGTACAGATGAAAGTGTGAGAAACTCTACCCTAGACAATTTCCATTAGGGACCTCGGCAGTGTCTTCCCGATCCCACGTTTGTGATTACCAGGATGTATAAAAAGTGCGTAAAATTGCTATTGGAAATCTGAATGTAAGAAATTCTCACCTAAGACTCAAAATAATAGCCTATTAAAATTACGTTGGGACAGTGGAAACTCACGCAAAGTGAAGGATTAAAGAAAGTCCGGAGCCAGTGGAGCAGAGGCGAGGGAGAGATGATGAGGGAATAATAAATGCTTCCTCTACATGCCAACTCTACAAAGCAATGCCTGGAATCAAAGTCTTTATCGTTTCCACCTATTCACCAAGCTGGGACTGCCCAGTTTTCCTGGATAACAGTGCATCTGATGTAACAGGATAGGAGAATGAGAGAGTTTTATACCATCTGCAGATTTTCATGCAATGCAGAAAAGAGGATGCATTAGAAAAATTAGAGAAACTTGAATTGCTCTCCCCCAAGGGAAAATTTGGGAGGGATTTTTGAAATCAAAATATTCATGATGTATGGGGGAGAGGTATTCTGACTTTGTTCTATGGATAGGCATAAAAGGAAAAATCTGAGCAAATATTGAAGAGAGCCTGCAATGCAAGAGAGAGAAGTAAAAGGGAGACCTGGTCAGTTAGATAATCCATGGCATGATGGGTACTTGGAGGACAAAAAAGTAAACTAGGTAGGAGTACGAAAATAGTAGAAGACAATTCAATACCGTTATACCTACTATGTACTGAGCATACTTCATATTATCTCATTTATCCTTGCAAAACCAGTCAAAGTGGGTAAATCTTATCTCTGTTTTTTCAGTGAGGAAATTGAGACCCAGGGAGGTGTTGACCAGGTCATAGGAAGCAAGTTGTAGAGGGAAATAGATAATATGTTTCAAGAGTCCACAGTATGAGATCCTGTGGATTAGAGTTCTTGTTAATTTATCATTGAGGTATTGAGGTAATCTCTACAGCAGAATTCAAGTGCATTTGCAAGTGTTATTCAAAATATTGATAATGGCCCATATATCCTATGTAAGAAACACTATTGGTTTAAATGAATGATAGAGTTGTTACGGAAGGTTTTTAATTCCTAAGGAGCCTAGGAGTTAGCATGAACCTAGAAACATGAAATGAAAAGAGCTGCTAAATTTAGCAGAAGAAAATGATCTGTTCCACATAATTGAATCTCATTCATTTAGTCAACAACTTGTATTGAATGACTATTTTTGGTTGGCACTGTTAGGCATTGGGGACGCAAAGGTAAATAAGACAAAGACCTCATTTTGAAGGGTTTCTCCTTAGTCGGGAAGGCAAAAGTGATTAGACCTTAAAATTCACTGTGAAAAGTGCCATACTGTAGATAAGAAGCACATAGCGCATGCATGAAGAACAAAAGGAGAATCATTCGCAGCATCGTATTGAACGCCTTGGGAATTCAAGCACCCAGAACACTAGAAGTTTATTCCATCTGCTAATAAGGCCAAATATTGGAGAATATAAATGAAAGAACACGCCAGGGAAAGGAACCAAGTTTCCACATGGAACTAATCACACCGGTGTTCTATACTTACTTCTCCACTTCCAGTTTGATAAGATACCACAAATTCTTATCATTATTTGGTCGGCAACTCCCTTTGGGCATATAATAATATTGGCTGTTATATATAAGCGGCCTTCTAATTGGTCTCCCCACATCCATTCTGGCCCAACTCCAATCCAGTCTTCACACTGCAGCCCAAATGCTCTTTTCAAAGTGCAAATCAGACCAAGTCACCCACCTCTCTCATTGTTTTTAAAACTTCAATATCTTCTCCTTGCTCTTAGAATAATATGAAATCCTTAGCACAGCCTGCAAAGCCTTACCTGGTATTTAGCCCCATCTCCCACTGGCCCCCACCCCTTCCACTCTCCATCTGCAACTCTTCTTCTAATTCTTGGATCTGTGGCTGGCTCCCTCCAGCCGGAAGGCTTTGCATATACTGGTTCTTGGCTGCAAAAGTCTCCACATAACTCTATCAGCTAGTTAGCTTCTTCTCATCCTGTGTATCCTGAGGATCATGTGTTACTCACCCTTTAAAAAATCTCTTCCTTTATAATAACAAGGTAGCAGAGCAGAGTGGCCGAATCTCAGTGTTTCTTGAGCCAGAAGACCCAAGTTCAAACCTTTGGTCTACCAGTTTCTAGCTGTGTGACTTTGATCTCCATTTCTTCATTGCTGCAGACTAGTGGTAACATTAGTAACTGCTCCTAGAATAATTATAAAGATCAGATCAGGTAATACACATAAGATACTTTTCCATTATACTTCTAATTCAGAATTTATTCTCTATCATTTAACATTTTTTTTCCTTTGCCATTCTTTCTTCTCTTATTTTTTCCTGCCTCTATTGATCTTTGCAGTTTTTCTACAATGTGTCAGAGTGAATCTAATTTTACGTATCTGTTTGTTCTCAGAGTGAAATATTGATTTAAAGACTCATGTCTTGCGTCAATTCTAGGGGAAAAAAGTCAATCATTCTCTTTAAATATTGCTTCTTTACCATTCTCTCCATCCTTTTCTTTTAGAACTCTATTATTCATGTTGAGGGAATGCTATGCTTCAATGGAAAACCGTGCATTGTTAAGAACAGGAGTTAGCAAACTTTTTCTATAAAGGGCCAGATAGTAAATGTTTTAGGTTTTGTTGGTCATATGGTCTCCGTTACACTACTCAATTCTAGTGTGCTAGCAGATGTACACAACAAGTAAATCTGTGGGCACAGCTGTGTTCCGTGGAAACTAGAGGCTGGATTTGGCCCAAGACCACAGTTTGCCAACCCCTGGTTTTGAGCACACCCTTCTGGGTTATCTGATTCTAGCCTCTCATTATCTTTGAGCTGTTCTACAACTCCACAAGCTGTAAATAACTAACAGCAATGCAAAAGAATTCTTGTCCAAAGATGTGAAAATTCTGACCCCTGGAGATTCAATTCACTTTCCCCTCAAATCTGCACAGAAAAAGCCTGTTTTGCATCATCTATTTGTAAATTAATTTCAGCATTCCTTTACTCAATATAAATTTGTCTTTCTTTGACTTCTTCAAACCAGTTGTAACATCTTACAAATTCCCTCATTAATAAGGAGTTAAATTAAATCTTTAACATGTGTTCATTTTCTATCTGTATGAAAATCATGATTTCATCTTTTTTAAAAAATTATCCTTTAACATACATTTGTTGGAACCTCTCAGACTTCAAGACATCTAACTCTCGTAGTTTTAAACCTCTTTGTTCTGCATCATGGCGAATTCTTAGTATTACGTCGGCAGCACAAACTCTTTTTGACAATATTCGTTCTAGAATTCAGCCATTTACTGAATGCCTTATTTGAATGATGATGCTTCTCATTTCTAATATTTCTATTTGATATCCATGTTTCTTGTTTCATGGCTGCTGGTTTTTATAGTTCTCATTTGTCCTTATTGATGCAGTTTCTGAACTTACCTCTCTGAGTTTCTTAAACACGCCGTAGGAACATAAGCTCCATAAGAGCACTTTGAATAGTGTTCCATGACATATGTTCCATGTCTGTGGAGACAGATGCTATCCCCTATCTAGCCACTGAGTCAAGGATGACTTTTGTTCAATTCCTGATTTCAAGGCTGAGACTGCGGCCTCATTTTTCCTAGGTCTTCAGCTTTCTGAAAATCGTGGTCCCTGACCTCAATCTGCACAGTTCCTTTTCAGAGTAGCCCCACCCTAGCCCTTGCCTCCAAGCTCTGGTTTCCTACCTCCCTCGCAGTGTTCTCTGACTCTGTTCCCTGCAGACAATGTCCTACCAGCCAGGGCTCCCTGCTTCCAGACTAGCAGCCCAGCTTGAGAAGATGTGTATCCTGTTCCCAAGCATAGCCATGTCTTCTTTTGTATGCTGTTTGCTATTTCATCTATCATTGTTATGCTCTTGCAGCTGAGAGGCTAAGCCAAAGTATGACAATATCATGCCATCTTCACCACAATTGTGTTCATTGTTTGCATTGCATAAAATGATTCATTTGAATATTTAAAAATAAAAGAAAAGAAAATTTTGCATCTCTATCTGTTGAATTTGACAGAAAAGTCAACTAGATATTTGGCAAGATGTAAATAAGTTGGAATAATTTAAAATCTTTGACAAATCGGAACTTGAAAGCTAATTTTAAAGAACTTCTAGAAAAGACTAAGGAGTGTGTACTTATATCCACAAGCTGATAAAGGTTTTGCTGCCCCTTCAAAATGCAATAGCAAAACATTAAAGATTCAAAATTACTCCAAAAATAGTTTTAACCCCTGCATTTTCCCCCAGAACCTTCCAGTTCTAAAAGAATCCACTCATCTAGTGTACATGCCTGAGCTACCCCATCCCCCAACTATTAAGAAGATAACATCTTAATTTAAAGGAGGCGCATACAAAGAGACAGGAAATTGAGTGCTTAATGAGTTCTCAGTGATTCCTTTTGAATAAACTCAGCACCTTGGCACTTACTGGGCATACGTACAAAAAGAGAAGTTTGCTCTTCTTCCTCGAAGCCTAAGTACAAACAGAACAAGCAGACATTTTCCCACTGCAATGCCCACAGATGCTTTATATATTCCTTGCTTTCTTCTCATCAGAATTTAGGATCATGTATACTGGCAATTTTAAAAATGGGCACAATAATTAGATTAACCATAACTGAGACAATTTTGACTCCCAGGATACGTTTGACAATATCTGTAGACATTTTCGTTATCATGGCAAGGGAGGGATATGCTATGGCATCTAGTAGGTGGAGGCCAGGGATGCTACTAAACATCCTGTTACCAAAACCAAAGTGGGTTCCTTCCAGGTGAGTTCAATCCGACTCTCCACCAGAAGTGGTTGTCTCACAAAGTAAGGAATATTTGCAGCAAATAGGAGACCATGCGGAATCATATCCAGAGTCATGGCGTCCCCAAACAAAAGGAAGCAGGGACAATTATTTCGGATGGGGAGTGAATATTCAAAAGGGAGAGGTGAGTATTCGCTTGCACAGGCTCCGTTGGAAAACATGAGTCCACATACACTGCGGGTTACGGTAATAGGCCTAAGCTCCTCCCGGAGAGACCTTAGTATTAAAAATAAGGCAAAGGTCACAGGCATGGCTCTTGTGGAGGCTTGGTCTGGTTCAGGGAGGTTGGTGATTGCATCTCCTTATAATAACAAAAGGAAATAAAACAACCTGGAAAAACAGTTAAATGCTTCCAAGCCCACCCTTGAGTTCCTTGGCACAACTAGCCAGTGACAATTCTGCAATGCACAGGACGTCCCCCACGGCAAAGAATTATCTGGCTCAAAATGTCAATAGGGCAGAGGTTGAGAAACCCTGGGTAGACTTTACAACCCCCATTTGAGGCATCTTTAATAAATTTAATGTGTAATTACATATATATATATATATGCACATCTTTTTAAATTTATGTATATCTCATCACTGTGTGTGTATGCATGGGAGTGTTTTATCTTGTAGGAAATATGGTAGGTCTTATTAAATTTGGAGAATTTCCTGCCGTAGGTCCTGGTTCTTCCCATTAGTGCTTCCTGTGTTCGGGATACCTTCCTGGGCACTTTCTGATTAACTCGCTGAACCTTCATAACCACCTTCCAGCTGGGTAATATCGTTATTCCCATAGCATAAGTAAGAGAGCTAAGGCCTGGAGAGCTTAAGTAGTTTGCCTGAGGTCACAGAGCTAGTAAGTGGAGGATCCAAGGGTCTCACCCAGACCATCAAATCGATCTTAAGCACTCTGCAATATCATCTGATTGCCGACCCACAAAGACCTGTAAGGCCCTTTGCACTGGAAACTCCACCAGCCCTTCCATCTTTCTTTCTACAAATGGTAAGCTAGTACACTGGTTTGCACCTAAGCAGTGGTGAAGTCTGAATCATTAAGGAAATTTCAGCAGGGAAAGAAGGCACACATCAAAGCCATAGAGATGAATGCTAATGAGAAGAGTAAACATATAAAACTGCTTTTTTTTTTTTTTTTCAAAAACTATTTCCAAGTCCCTACCAGGTGCTATTGCAGATAAAGCAGGGTCGCAGGAATGTTTCTCTGCAGAGGAAGAACAGAAGGTGCACTGAGACACAGTCTTAGCCTAGGGTGTTTCTATGGTTGAGTTGAGCATTATGTTTGATTCGTATTGGCTGGATTTCATCGCAGAATCCTGGAATGCCCAGAAAACACAAAAAGAGGCACACTCAGGCTGTGATCAGAAGAATTTTATTATCCAAGTTGCAACATGCAAATATCTTCTTTGCATTCTGCTTTCTGCAAACACAGAGTGAAAAAAGAAGTACGAAGGAAAAGCAGTAGGATTCATGCCTCACAAAGTCCTGTAGGTTATTACCATGTTTGAAATTGTGAGTTGCAAACACAAGCTGTTCTTAAACAAGAACAAAAAGAAAAAGCAGATGGTTTCTTTTTACATCCTGTGAAACTTTTCCTGAATGCAAGCGTATGTTGCTTTCTCCCCAGCTGGCATTCCCCATGCAAATGAGCTGTTTTCTGTCATTTTGAGAAAAATTCTTGATCCCCATTCCCCATCCCATTCTGAATGACAGAATACCTAGAAACGAGAGCAGGGAACGGAATCACCAAAATATTTTTATCAAAGTAAGTCTTTGAGGCTCCAACACTGCATATCTGCATAGAACACAATTGGGCCTAAGGCAGGTGTCATTATGACCTTATTATTATTATAGCTATTCATTTCTACATTGAGTTTTTTTTTTCAACAAACATCTTTGTTGATAGTCAATTGCTTTTGCTACATGTGACATGGTGGAAAGAATGTGAGATTTGCAGTTATATAGACCTGGATTCCAGTTCCGGCTCAGCAGCTTATTAAATAACTGAGCACCCTTGAGAAAATTGTTTAAAATATCACTTATTCTCTGTGACTCTCAGTTTTTTCACTTGCAAAATGGAGATAGTAACATCTGACTTTTCAGGGAGATTCTGAAGATGAATTTCAGTTTGAGAGGCACTGTGTTAAATCTTGTTTGCCTCACTCATCTAAAATAACGAGAGTAATAACACTTGCTTCGTAGAATTATTTGAGAATGAAATAAGACAGTGTATTATTTGTATAACATTTATGAATTGCCCAGAATATACTAAGTTCTAAATAAATGGTAGTTATTATTGAGTTGTGGTTGTTTTATTGGTATTGTTAATCTGCAAAAGTACATGGAGACCTGAAGAGTCTCGAATGATCTTCAATTTCACTCAATTATCTGCATTATTTTAAAACAATTTCCCACGGTTGTTCATGGATATCCCAACTTAGGCAGATGGCAATTACATTAGCTTCACTATGAATCTTAGCAGCCAAAAGAGCCTACCTCTCTGGTTACTACTTCTTCTTGTGCCTTAAGAGCTTTAGGAAGAAGAGATTCCAATTTTTCTGATCAGTTTTATTTTATAGCCAGATACATCTGTTAAAGTCAAACTCTGTACTTGGTTTGGTATTAGGTATTTATTGCTGTGTAAAAGAATTATCCCAAAGTTAGGGGCTTAAAACAAAAAACGTTGTCATTCAATTTCTGGGAGCCAGGTATCCAGAAGCAGCATAGCTGGGTGGTTCTGACTAAGGGTTTCTCACGAGATGGCAGCCAAGTTGTTCGCCCCGGGCTGCAGTCATCTGAAGGTTTCACTGACTGGAGAACCAGCTTCCAAGACGGTTCACTCGCGTCGCTGTAAACTTGAACACAATCGGGGAGAGAGAGAGTGAGAGAGAGAGAGAGAGAGAGAAAGAAGTGAGTCTTTTAATCTCAGATGTGACATACCATCATTTCCCCTGGATTCTATTGGTCACGCAGATCAAACTGGTATAATGTAGGAGGTAACGACACAAAGGGTATGAATACTAGAAAGCAGGAACCATTCGGGGACCTCTAGGGGCTTGGTTACCACAGTTCCTGGCCCAATAATTCATACTAAAATAGATGAGTGTGATAAGCGAGGATGGAGAGCGATACTAATCTCACTATTAATCCAATATCCAGCTCAACGTCTCCCTCTTCCAAGAAGCTTCCCTGACAAGATGATTATCAATCATCTCCTTCCTATGAATGTTGACAGCATTTGTTTGTGCCGCACTACTTTAGCAATGTCATTTTACTCAATTTTTATTTCACAAAAGCTAGCCTATTCACCTTGAGGGCAAGGGTTATGTCAAATTCTTTTTTGGATTCTTTAAAGTTCCTAGCATGTGCTAAGTACATGGAGTCAGTGTAAATTCAACCCCAACTCGTTGACCTTTCCTGCATAGGCCTGAACATTCCTGTTTGAATTGCCTTGACGCTCTCTAAAACCCTTGGTCATTAGATTACAGTTCCGTCTTGGCCATTACATGAAATATAATAAAAATAAGCCCGATCATACTGACTCGTTGCATACTTCCACTTGAAGGTCTTGGCCATGTGTCCCCATTTGCTAGAACGTTCCTCACCAAGATATCCATCTGCATAACTTGCTCCTTCACTTCCCTAAGGAGAGGCTTTGCTCAAATGGCACTCCTCAATGAGGGTTGTATCCTGACATGATTTTTTTCTATTGAGGTATCATTGGTTGATAACATTATATAAATTTCAGGTACATATTATTATATTTCTATTTCTGTGTAGATTACATCATGTTCACTACACGAAGACTAATTACCATCCACCACCATACACATGTGCCCAGTCACCCCTTTCACCCCCTCCCTCCTCACTTCCCCACTGGTAACCACCAAGCTAATCTCTGGATCTATGTGTTTGTTTGTTGTTGTTACCTTCTGTTTATGAGTGAGATCATGTGGTATTTGACTTTCTCCCTCTGACTTGTTTCACTTAGTGTAATACCCTCAGTGTCCATCCATGTTATCACAAACGGCAGGATTTCATCTTTTTTTATGGCTGAGTAGTATTCCATTGTGTTTATATACCACATCTTCTTTATCCATTCGTCCCTTGATGGACACTTAGGTTGTTTCCTAGCCTTGGCTTTTGTGAATAATGCTGCAATGAACAGAGGGGTGCATATAGCTTTACACATTCATGTTTTCATGTTCTTTGGGTAAATACCCAGCAGAGGAATAACTGGATCGTATGGTAGTTCTATTCTTAATTTTTCGAGGAATCTCTCGACTATTTTCCATAGTGGCTGCACCAGTTTGCATTCCCATCAGCAATATATGAGGGTTCCCTTTTCTCCATGTCCTCTCCAACACTTGTTATTTCTTGTCTCGTTAATTATAGCCATTCTGACTGGCTTGAGGTGGTATCTCATTGTAATTTTGATTTGCATTTCCCTAATAATTAGTGATGTTGAACACCTTTTCATGTTCCTGTTGGCCATCTGTATATCTTCTTTGGAAAAATGTCTGTTCAGATCTTTTCTCCATTTTTTAATTGGGTTTGTTAGGTTTTGTTTTTTTTTTAGTTATACGAGTCCTTTACGTATTTTGGATATTAACCCCCATCAGATATATGGTTTGCAAATATCTTCTCCCAATTGTTAGGTTGTCTTTTCATTTTGTTGATGGTTCCCTTTGCTGTGAAGAAGCTTTTTGGTTATGTAGTCCCATTTGTTTATTTTTTCTACTGTTTCCCTTGCCTGGTCTGACATGATATTTGAAAATATGCTGCTGAGACCAACATCAAGGAGCATACTGTCTGTGTTTTTTCCTAGAAGTTTTATGGTTTCAGGTCTTACATTCAAGTCTTTAGTCCATTTTGAGTTCATTTTTGTGCAAGGTGTAAGATAATGGTCTACTTTCATTCTCTTGCATGTGGCTGTCCAGTTTTCCCAACACTGTTTACTAAACGGATTTTCTTTTCTCCATTGTGTGTTCTTGGCTCCCTTGTCAAAAATTAGCTGTCTATAGACGTGTGGGTTTATTTCTGGGCTCTTGATTCTGTTCCACTGACGTGTGTGCCTGTTTTTGTGCCACTACTGTGATGTTTTGGTTACCATGGCTTTGTAGTATATTTTGAATTCAGGGAGTGTGATACATTCAGCTTTGTTCTTTTTCTCAGGATTCCTTTGGCTATTCGGGGTCTTTTGTTGTTCCATATAAACTTAAGGATTCTTTGTTCTATTTCAGTGAAATATGTTGTTGGACCTTTGATAAGGATTGCATTGAATCTGTGGATTGCTTTAGGAAGTATGGACATTTTAACTTATGTTAATTCTTCCAATCCAAGAACACAGAATATCTTTCCATTTCTATGGGTCTTTAATTTCTTTCAAAATGTTTTATAGTTTTCAGTGTATAGGTCTTTCACCTCTTTGGTTAAATTTATTACTAGGTATTTTATTCTTTTTGTTGTCATTGTAAATGGTATTGTATTCTTGATTTCTCCTTCTGCTACTTCGTGGTTAATGTATAGAAACGCAACTGATTTTTGTATGTTGATTTTGTATCCTGCAACTTTACCATATTCATTTATTATTTCTAAAAGTCTTTTCGTGGATTCTTTATGGTTTCCTATGTATAAAATCATGTCCTCTGCAAATAGTAACACTTTCACTTCTTCCTTTCCAATTTGCATCCCTTTTATTTCTTTTTCTCATCTGATTGCTCTGGCTAGGACTTACAATACTGTGTTAAACAAAAGTGGAGGAAGTGGGCATCCTTGTCTTGTTCCTGTCTTTAGAGGGATAACTTTCAGTTTTTCTCATTGTGTGATATTAGCTGTGGGTTTATATGGCCTTTATTATGTTGAGGTATTTTCCTTCTCTACCCATTTTATTCAGAGTTTTTATCACAAATGGATACTGTATCTTGTCAAATGCTTTCTCTGCATCTATTGAGATAATCATGTGATTTTTATTCTTCATTTTGTTAATGGTGGTGTATCACGTTGATTGATTTGTGGATGTTGAACCATCCCTGCACCCCTGGAATAAGTCCCACTTGATCATGGTCTATGATCTTTTTAATGTATTGCTGTATTTGATTTGCTAGTATTTTGTTGAGGATTTTTACATTGATGTTCATCGGTGAAACTGGCCTGTAATTTTCTTTTTGCATGTTGTACTTATCTGGCTTTGGTATCAGGGTGATGCTGGCTTCATAGAATGAGTAAGGAAGCGTTCCTGCATCTTCAACTTTTTGGAAGAGTTTGAGAAGGATAGACATTAAGTCTTCTTTGAATGTTTGGTAGAATTAAGTAGGGAAGCCACCTGGTCCTGGACATTTATTTTTTGGAGAGGTTTTTGATTACTGTTTTGATTTCCTTACAGGTGATTGGTCTATTTAAATTCTCTATTTCTTCTTTATTCAGTTTTGGAAGGTTGTATGAGTCTAAGAATTTATCCGTTTCTTGGAGATTATCCAATTTGTTGGCATATAGCTTTTTGTGGTATTCTTTTATAATCTTCTGTATTTCTGAGGTGTCCATTGTAATTTCTCCTCTTTCATTTCTGATTTTATTTATTTGAATCCTCTCTATTTTTCTCTTGGTGAGTCTAGCTAGAAATTTGTCAATTTTTTTTATCTTGTCAAAGAACAAGTTTCATTGATTTTTTTCTATTGTTTTTTTCGGCTCTATTTCATTTATTTCTGCTCTGATTTTTATTACTTCCTTCCTTCTACTGATTTTGGGCTTTGTTTTTTCTTCTTTTTCAAGTTCCTTTAGGTATACTTTTAGACTGTTTATTTGAGATTTTTCTTGTTTGTTGATGTAGGACTGTTTTGCTATAAACTTCTCTCTTAGAACCACTTTCGCTGTGTCCCATAAGTTTTGTCATGTTGTATTTTCATTTTCATTTGTCTCCAGGTATTTTTTTATTTTTCCTTTGATTTCTTCATTGACCCAACCATTATTCAGCAGCATTTTGTTTAATCTCCATATATTTGTGGCTTTTCCAATTTCCTTCCTGTAGTTGATTTCTAGTTTCATACCATTGTGGTCAGAAAAGATGCTTGATTTTATTTCAATCTTCTTAAATTTATTGAGACTTGTTTTGTGGCCTAGTACGTGATCTATCCTGGAGAATGTTCAATGTACATTTGAAAAGAATGTGTATTCTGTGGGTTTTGGATGGAATGTTCTGTATGTATTTTCTAAGTCCATCTGGTCTAATGTTCTATTTAAGGCCAATTTTTCCTTATTGATCTTCTGTTTGGATGATCTATCCATTGGTGTAAGTGGAGTGTTAAAGTACCCTATTATTATTGTGTTACTGTCTATTCCTCCTTTTATGTTTGTTAATAATTGCTTTATATACTTAGGTGCTCCCATGTTGGGTGCATAAGCATTTACAAGTGTTGTATCCTTTTGTTGGATCCTTCCCTTTATCTTTTTGTAGTGCCTTTCTTTGTCTCTTGTTACAGTTTTTGTTTTAAAATCTATTTTGTGTGATATAAGTATTGCTACTCCACCTTTCTTTTCATTGCCATTTGCATCTATTCACTTTCAGTTTGTTAGTGTCTTTAGGTCTGAAGTGTGTCTCTTGTATGCAGCACTTATATGTGACCATGATATGTAATACAGCAGTCAGCACTGGTTCTCTGTACCATTGATGATTCCCTTTACCATGTCCAAATTTTTCTTTTTTGCCCTAGAATCCATTACCTTCTTAAGAAAACATAAAATTTACTAACTTGCTGTGTTTATTTTCTGCCTTCCTCTCCAGAGTGTCAGCTCCCTGAGGATAGGACTCATGTCTGTTTTGCTTCTCAGTGTAACCTAAGTGCCTGGACCAATGTCTAGAATATACCAGATGCTTAGTGTGGAATTTTTGAATAAACACATTGGAATAATATTTTTCACAACAGAATTTGAAACAAAAAAGTCTTTGCTAGTGATTCTTGAGCTAAGTAGATATTTTGGTTAATAAGAACTACTTTTCCAAGAATTCTGATTAATTGTGGCTTATTTTCATATGTAAGTAGTTTATGAGCCACTGTATAAAGCAAATATGTTATAAATAATAGATACAATCTAATGTAGAGTATTTCACTTTAAACACTTTTTAAAAAATTCATTAAAGCTACAATCCAGAAGTTGATAGACTTTATTAGTCAATTCAGCTAAAATCACTTTCAACTCTCAAGCATCTAGTCTGAGTAACTTGAGTTCAGTGACTGAAATCACATTTAACAGAATCAATGCACAAACATTTTCTTTCATTATAAAAGTACATTAATTGTTACAAAGCTCTAAATAGTCATAGCTTTTTTTTCTTTTTAACTTTACCTCTAAAACTCTAAGTATGACTGATATCTGCTTTCTAGATTAGGACGTCTGCTGAGAATTTACTCCTCATTTCATTCTCAAAATGGTAATTCCAGGAGAAGTTAAAGACAATATATTTTGAAAAGAAATGACATTATAATAATAATATAACTTTGTAATCAAATATTAATGTTTTTCTAAATGTTTATTGTTCTGTTAAACGAAATGATTTCCATGCATGGGCAAAATAAATTATACATATTCTTCCACAAAAGAAATGGTAAATCAAATATCTGGCTATTTAACAACATTTTCTCTATTTTCAACACTTGCAATGTCCTCATTCCCAAATTAATCCCTAGAAGAAAGTTTGAAGTACAGAACAAAAATGAAAATCTCAGGGAGATTTCTGTCCTAATTGTGTAATTATCAGAGTCCAGAATTTGCAAATTACACTTTGTAGTGGTGTTTAACTTGCTTTGCTAACCTTTCATTTGTGTAAAAGCTTAATTAATTATCCCTGAATGACAATGCTCTCTGTGGAAGATCATGTTTAACCACTTGCATTAAAATTCTATACTCCTTCTTTCATCTAACACAAAAAACATACATATAATTAAGGCACCTACATTAAAAGGTCTATGATCCCGAGAGTTGACATGTTGTTCTAATAATTTACAGCAAATTGGTGTGGAATTTGCTTTACTATCACTTCTTGGATGGCCCCTTACTTTGCCTGTCACTAAGTAGAGAAGGTCAAGGCAGTATTCTGAAAAAAGGTGGGGGGTGGGGGTGCGGATTTAGTAGATAAAAGACCCGAAGCACCTATTACTGTATAACAAGTCCCTGATAAATCTGTGATGGTAGAAAGAATGCAGTAGTGAAAGGCATGACCAATAGTCTAGAACTCTTCCACCATTAGTTCAGTCCAGCATATATTTTTTAAGTTTCATAGTATTAAAATCTTTTCTTATTGAATTGGTGCTGTGAACTTGTTTCAACATTGATGTTAGAAGAAATGGTTAATCTATTACAGATGAGATTAGTTTTGCTATGACCACAATCTATGAATACACCTATCATGTAGAGAGTGGTAGTAGACATTATAAGAAAAATAGGATTGAGGAGGCAAGATTGAGAGTGGTAGTCAGACTTCTATGATGACCACAATGATCCCCACATCCTGGTATTCATACTCTTACACAACCGCCTTCTCTTGAGTGTGTGAGATCCATGACTTTCCTCTAATAGAATACACAAAAGGTGATGGGAAATCACTGCTGTGATTAGGTTACAAAAGACAGCAACTCTCATTTGCTAACAGACTGTCCTTATTGCTGGCTCTAATGAAGCCAGCTGCCATGATAGAAAAGCTCACACATGGCAAGGAACTGAGGATGGCCTCCAGCCAACACCCAGAAAGAACATGATGAGCTCAGTCCCATGAGGGACAACCCAAGAGAACTGAATTTCGCCAAAAATCACTGAGTGAGCTTGGAAGTGGATCCTTCCCCACTTGGGACTTCAGATGAAACTCCAGCCCTGCCTGATACCTTGATGAAAGCTTTGTGAGAGACCTGACGTCAGAAAATCCAGTCCATCCTGCCCGACCCCCAGAGACTGTGAGGTAATAAATATGTGCTGTTTTAAGCTGCTAAGTTTTGAGGCAATTTGTTGAAAAGTAATAGATAGCTAGTCCAGAGAGTGACCTTTGAAAGAAACTCTTGAAAAATACATTGTTGATTACTGAAACCAAACAATAAAAAGAGCACAGGAAAAAAGACCACTTCATGAGGTGAGAAACAATGCTTTGCTATTTTATTTCATGGCAAAGGAGAGAAGGCTCTTATGTGAGTCAAGAACAAATGGAATCCATAAGTACTCTAGGGGATGGTATTTTTGGTGAGAGGAATAAAAAGATTATAAACAGAAAGGAACACAGTCAAATACTCTTTTGCTCCTTTCACATGACTTTCATTCTTTCTTCTACCTCTCAACAGTTGTAGTCATATAGAACCTGGTATTCTCTAGTGCAGCTTTCCCTAAGTAGCTCAGAATACTTAATACGTTATGTTTGTGATTTGGGTCTACTTAATAAAACCATGTCACCTATTTTAATAAGATTTTTCTAAATTTAAGCCAGTGGTTCCTGATTTTTAGGATTTCAGGCCAATTTAAAAAATAGATTGGGACTGACACAGCATTGCCAACTTTCTGTTTCACTCAACAAGGACATGAAAAACTTCACCAAAGCAATAACATCCTACCATAGACTACTATCATTTTATGAAAAAAAAAATTTTTAATGATAAAGGAATGAAAGCTCAAAATAAATGATGATTATTTAAAATTAAGTACATGTAGTGTTATAAGAAACTTTCACATGGTTTTGTTTTGTTTTTTTTTTCTCATCCTGCTATGAAGCAGTGTAAATTTTGCCACATGTGGACTAATTTTAGGAATCACTGATTTAATCTATATAACTCTCTTAACAATAAGAAGCAATAAGAAATTTCTGTTCCTCCCATTTGACATCCCCAACACCAGATTAGAATAAGAGCCACCTCATCCTTTAGTTATATCTGATTTTATCTTTGCTGCATAGGTGTGGTTGGGGTCACCAGGTAAATTTGAATTTCAGATGAACATGAATATTATTTTACATGGAAGAAATATTACATGGCACATACTTATGTGAAAAATTACTTACTGTTTATCTAACATTTAAATTCTGCTTGGCATTCTGGACTTTTAGTTACTAAATCTAGTCATCCTAGCTGCAGAATGAGTTACTCGGGAAAAGTAAAGATTGACTTGAATAATTATTACTTAAGCTTAAGCTAGAGTTTAAAAAGAAGTAAAAGTTTTGTGTGTGGAGGTGGAGAGGATTTTTTTCCCTTAGAGCTTATTTTCACACCGATAGGAATTGCCTCTACATGAACTACACTCAGAACTCACTTAACAAGAGTTGTATCTCTAGTATAGACATTTGACCCTCTCCTTGGCAGTCTAAATTTTTACATGGACAACTAAAGTCAGCAGATACAGTGACCTCAGCTTTTTTGCTAATGGACCAACATCTGAATCAGTTGAATAAAAGCTGAACTACGATTTCTCTGCTTTCATCTTCTTGAGTCCTTTCTTCAGCCAAGGATGTTCCGCAGAGTGCTTTAGCCCGTGATGTCCCATCTCAACCACACATCCGTACTTTCTCTTAAGGTTCAATTGGATTTCCCATGTATTAGATTCTCCCCTTAAATGGGGGGGTTGGGGGAAAGTAGATAGCCATTGGAAGTTCTTAAATATTTGCGAATGTATGTATAGAAAACCCCAAACTTGAGCTTAGCCCTCTTTTTGTTAAAAAAAGAGATAATTATCAGTGGTAAAGTTATTATAGCCACAATAACTCCAAAGTGAGCCTTAGATTATTTGAAAAGATTGAAAAAGAATGTAAAAGAGTACCAACACTCTTGAATACACCTCAAGTTTATTACTGTGTCCTCTTACCTTCTAGAGATTCAGGTACTTCCCTTTGGTAAACAGAGTTCTAGCCCCACACCTTTATTGTACCGATGAGGAAACAGAAGCTGAAAAGAAATGAGAACCTGGCCCAAGTTCTAGGACTAAATGTCCCCTTTGGAGGAAGTGTTTTCTCGTCGATATCCTAACAGCCATTGCCTAAGAGAAACAAGGGGCTTGTGCAGAAATTACAGCCTAGGGAAGGTAAGTGCATTTCCTAAGATCATCAAGCAAGTCACAAAGGGTCAGAGCTAGAGGTAGCAATTGAGACGATCAAACCCCATCATTTTATGCATATCAGAACCAAGGCCCACCAAAGGGATAATGGCTTCCCAAAATCTATGAATTCAGCTGCAAAACTGGAGCCCCAGACTTTATTTCTGCTAGACCATGCCACCTCCTGAAAAACAACACACTGAGAAATTCTCAAGTCTTCTGTCTATGCTTTTCCAGCAAGTTCTTCTGCCAAATCCAGGCCTGTTGAAGAACAGCCTTCAGTTTCCCTGGATTCTAGATCACTGGGGTTCTCATTAAAAGTGCAGAATCCTAGGGGGTAGGGTCCTCCCTTCTGCATTTTTAACAAGGCTATTTCTGATGCATTCACAATTTGGTAACCATTCCCCTAAACGTAATTGAGGCCCTTATTCATTCTTCTATTAACTGTTTTCTGAAGCCTTGGTGTGTGGTGAACACACGTATGTAAAAGATATCTTCTAAGGAACAACATGTGTTCTGGGTTTAGATGGTAAATAAATCATCCACCAGCAGGCTTACTCTGAATTTTTAAAATCCTGGGAAAAAAATGAAGTGTGTATGTATATGTGTGTGTGCGTGTGTGTGTGTGTGTGTGTGTGTGTATCAGCACACACAAGTTGTGTTACAACTCTTTTGGTAACAAGACATAAAATTCTAACTGGAGCAAGCACTTATTGTAAAGGATACTGGATACTTCCATACCCAAGGCAGGAAATCAACTGGTCTCAGAGACATCCAGAATGAGGGACTCAAATGCTGTGAGAACTCTCCCTCCATTATTTATCCAGGTCATTCTGTCTTTCTGTGGGTATCTTCTTTATTCCTCCCCTTTCCTTCCTGCCTCTCTCTCTCTTTCTCTCTGCAAAATAAACTTCTCGACGTCTCTGGTCCACAAGGAATCAAGAGACTTCCCATTCATTTCTTTACCCCTACTCCCACCCCCACATAAACACACTGAATTGAATTCCTTCCTCGAACTGGCTCTCAGCATGTGCTATGCCCTCTGCCTGGAAAGCATTTTGCCTGACAGCTTCTTTTCCATCATTATAACTCAGTTCAAACACCAAACCCTAAAAGAGGAATTCCCTCGCTAATACTTACTGGGTACTTACCCTATGTAATTGTGGCTCACAAAATCCTGGAATATTTGACAATTGGCTCTCATTTAACTGCTCATGTCCTGTTTCTTTGCTTATTTACTTTATAACATTTATCCAGATTTGAGAGTATTGTGTTTTTCTGCTAGTTTACTCATGTAACTGTGGTCATATCCCCTAACATGGGAGCTCCATGCAGTGGTGTGCTGGGGCTAGCTCAGACGGGCTCATGACAGCCAACTGTCAAATGATAAGGAGTTTTGTGAGCAGGTAGTTAAACTGTTGGCAGCTTGAAATTGGTCATAGCCATAGAAATTGACAAATGCTGCAAATCAGGACTTTTAAAAATTTTCCCGGGGAGTTACTCCACCAGCACGCCACTGGCCCATGAAAGCAAAGATCACTTTCTTCCCTGTTGCACTGTTAACACCTAAATGGATCCAACATTGAATGCGTGTCGAATCAACAGATGTATGACTTTTATTGATTTAGAAAAGTTCTTGCTTTTGTCTCAAATCTAAAATTCTTAGGAAAATGATTCATTTGCACAACTAAAATAAGGTGCTCATGCCTGAACAGCTAACTATGCCAAAGGTAGCAGGATCATGTGCCAATCAGGGACTAGTCCACTCACAGCTAGCTGTGTTGGCGGGGAAGGAGGCACCGTTTCCAGACAAGATACTGGGTGAACAAACCAAAGAAAAGCAAAGGAAAAAACGTTCAGTACTTTTACCTCTCCCGCTGGACTAGGATCTTCTTGAGGTTGAAATGATGTCTCATTCAACTTTGTAGCCCCTCTGCTCACCAGTACACACTAGTGAAGAATGCATAACATTCATTTGGATTAAAATGCAATTTTATTTTCTCATTATGGAGTTTTATACTAGCATACTATGGACCAAATAAATTCAGAAAATTATTCAGAGGCTTTCTCCACTGACCAGCAAAGCTCGTTAATATAAATGACTTGGAGATGGCGGGACTTCATTTGAAACCTTTGTTCTAAAACCCACTGGCTTTATTCTAGGAAACCAATAGAAGGAGCGAATCCAGGAACACTCCTCTCTTGCCTAAACCATTCGGAGAGCTCCTCAGGCCAAATCCGATCAACGTGCCTGCTAGACTCCGCTCTGTGTTAACAAACCACATATTGCATGCCCTAATGAAAATAATGAGCCATTTTTGATGAATAACCCTATTTTTAATTTTGCCGTTGTCCACGTATGCAGTAATAACAAGAGTGGCACAGAGCTCTTTTATAATTCTACCCCTTAGGTGAGGGATTTTGAACAGTAGTTAAAATCCAATTCTCTCTTTCTTTCAAAGAACATAATCAAAGTGCTGTGTCTCTAAGTGGCTGCTTTACTGCCTGACAGAATACGTTATTTGCCTTTTTCTCCAAAAAGGCTTTCCAGCAAGCGCTCTTGGTAAAACGATCTTGACAAAGTTTTGGAGAGAAGAGTGATGCTCGAACATAAAACAGGCTGAAATTAAGCAGCCGTGTCACATTCACAGTTGCTCTTCTCATTTGTCACCAACCCACAGCTAATTAAATAGAGGTAACTTTTCTCCTCCTCGTCCCATTGATCGCACTCCAGGCTTGATCTGCAAGCAGGTTTTTCTGTGAATTGTGGCCCACTGGAAAAATCTGTTAACATAAAGGTATTAGAAAGTTTTCTCTTCCATGGCCCCAGAGCAGATTGAAGCACTTCATGGCAATGGCAACAATCTTGGAAGGACAGTTTTCTGAAATTCGCCTGCAATAGACTACGTGCTTATGATGGGAGGCCAGGTGGGCAGGACTTACAGATGCCCCCACCACCTCTCAGCTCCCAGAAGATTAGCCATCTCTCTCCTAGTCCTGAGGCCACAGGGGCTTGTCTCTAACTACATTTTCAGGCACATATCAGATAGTGAGGGATCATTTTAGGAGGTGCTGTAAATTTCAACTCAGAGAGAGAAAAGAGAATCACAGTGTTCAATTAGTGGTAAAGTTTGGTGAGTGACACAAGATTGAGAGAAAACTTGCTCTGAATAAATAAATAGAGCCCCATCAGACAAAGGGGAGGGTCTCCTGGTCAGGAGTTGGTGGTTCTATTCAATTTTCTTTTCCACTCCATGTGTTTCATAGCCTTTTATTGTTCTAATAAAGACATAAGCAGGCCAAGGGAACTCAGCTGACGGGAGCTGCTTCACCCCACGGCGGGGATCCCAGGATCACACCTGCACAGACAGTGTAAAGTCAGAGATGCTCCTTGTTGGTCACAGAGTCATCGTAGGCTTTGTCATTAGGCCACATCCACCCTAGCCCACCCAAACTGAATTACACACCCCCTGCGATAGGAATCAGCAAAGAACGCTGTGATAGCGGGCCTCAACCTCGACTGTACACTTCGAATCACATGAGAACATTAAAGAATTACCAAAGGGCCGGCCCAGTAGCACAGCGTTTAAGTTCCCACGTTCCGCTTCGGCAGCCCTGGGTTCGTCGGTTCAGATCCCGGGTGCAGACGTGGCACAGCTTGGCAAGCCACGCTGTGGTAGGCGTCCCACATATAAAGCAGAGGAAGATGGGCACAGATGTTAGCTCAGGGCCAGTCTCCCTCAGCAAAAGGAGGAGGATTGGCGGCAGATGTTAGCTCAGGGCTCATCTTCCTTGAAAAAAAGAAAAAAGAATTACCAAAACTGGGTCCCAGATCCCAGGGGTTTCTATTCAATCCGTCTGGGCTTGGTCCTAGATACGGTCATTTTAAAAAGTACCACAAAGCAAGTGGTCTCAAGATTATCAGAATTTTGAGATAAACCAGCTCTGTGTATTGACAGGAGGGGGATCCCCTCAGGCTGTCGCTAAAGTTGGGCACATTTCCTAAGATCCAGCTAAGAGATTCTAACGCACCCACAAACCAAATCTGGGATACAGTAAATCAAGGCTTGAAGCTTTGTGACCACAGGTCTATAGAAATGAGTGAAGAGGTCCCGACGGGGACCGAGGGGAATGGAGAAGCCGTGCCTTGTCCGAAGGGACCAGATGAGGCTCAGCTTCAGACAGTGGTGCCAGGAGGAAAGTTGCCAGATTGTCCAATTTTTCAGGAAAAGCTGGGAATTGGATTTCTCTATGAAATCTCTTGTTTTTTCAATATTGACTCATTCTCCTTTTAAACACAGGGCAAGCTAAAAGACATATGTCTATGAGCCATGTTGTTTGTGGGATATCTCCTGGCTCACAGACCTGCAGGTGCAGTAATCTGAACCGCTCCTGAAAAACTTTCTCTTTGATCAGTTAATCAATGTCCCCTTCTTAAGCATCTGCCACAAACATACAACTTTGACATGTGGTCTAAAATTCCTCCAATTAGGTACGTATTTGAATATAATGAAAACTTTTCACTTTGAAAGTACTCTCATACCTTAGATTGAATTAGTTCACTGTTATAAGCACTGAGGGAAATAGAATTATGTGGGATAAAAGAGAGGCTGGCCCAGTGGCATAGCGGTGAAGTGCGCATGTTCTGATTCAGTGGCCAAGGGTCCACCGGTTCAGATCCCAGGTGGGGACATGGTACCGCTTGGCACGCCATGCTGTCGTTGGTGTCCCACATATAAAGTAGAGGAAGATGGGCACAGATGTTAGCTCAGGGCCAGTCTTCCTCAGCAAAAAGAGAAGGATTGGAGGCAGATGTTAGCTCAGGGCTAATCTTCCTCAAAAATAAATAAATAAATAAAAGATAGGTTGTGCGTCCACCTGAAGCATCATGAGAAGGGGAAGCTGCGGAGAAGCACTGGGAAGCCGTGGGGCGGCACGTGAGCACCAGGTACCTGAAGACAGTGGCAGATAGGAGATTAACAGAAAGAAAGAGAGAAAGAAATAATGACACAGAGCTAAGATAGAGAAAGAAAAATATTGCAGGATTTCACTCATATGTAGAAGATAACAAATACATGGATAAAGAGAACAGATCTGTGGTTACCATAGGGGAAGGGGGTTGGGGGGGGTGGGCGAAAGGGACAAAGGGGCACATATGTATCGTGATGGATAAAAATTAGACTATTGGGGGTAAGCACGATGAAGCGTATTCAGGAATTGGTAAACAATAATGTACACCCAAAATTACACAATATTATAAACCATTATAATCCCAATAAAATTACTTAAAAAAACAGAGAGAGAGAGAAAGCATATGGTTTTATGGAGATAAACCCATGAAGTCTTGTCCCACCGAATTACACCCTTTAAAGGGAGGCCATTTATTATACGTAAATTATACCTCATTGAAGTTGGTTAAGAAACATAAAAAAAAGAATGACATAGGGCTACATAAACAAGCATAAATACATCCCTGCCTTCCTGGAATTTACATCTTTGAGGAGGAGACAGACAAGAAACAAATATGCAATACGTGGAGAGTATGTGAGGAGAGAGTAACGGGAGGTGATGTGGGAACAGTGAGTGGGGGGTAGAGGTGTGCAGGGCTCCGAGTCACTGCAGACACTGGCCTTCATCCTGAGTGACACAGGCAGGTGTTGGGCGCTTGGAAACAGAGGAGTGACACATGATGTGAGTGACATATGACGTGAGTGACATATGATGTGAGTGACACATGATGACGAATTTTAAAAGGATCGCTCTGCACTAGGAACTGCTGGGTTGAGAGTGTGTGGTAGGGCCCATGGGGAAAGCTGGAAGCCCAGCTAGGAGGATAGTGCAATAACCCAAGCAACAGAGAACGTCTCCAAAGCTAAATGAGACTTCTGCTGGCAGGATGTCGGGAGATGTAGATTAGGGAAGTAAAAACAGCAGATGCCTGACGCACGGGCTTAACCATCTTCCAGTAAACTGGACAATTAATGCTTGCCGCCAGCCACATCCTGAAGCTAAGAGCTCAAAGGAGTATTACATTCTCCATCATCTCCAGCCCCATCGTGAGGAAAAGAAATCCCTCCACTCAAGTTGCAAAGGTCTAAGGGTTGTAGAAGTCAGGGTAGTAAAAAGAGAATGATGCTTTTACTCTGTAAACAGCCAGCAAATGTTTGAGTTATGGATAACAATTAAGTCCTAATTGGCAATAATGTAAACCTCTTCTGAATGGATGTGGTAAATATTGAAACAAACGAGCTGCTGTTTTTCAGACCTGGATGGCAGTCAGGCAAGATGAAAAGCTGATTTCAGCCTTGGAGGCAAACTCTGTATTTTAATCAAGTGTGACAGAGAGGGAACAATAAATTGCCGTTTAAGGTGAGGGGCTCTTTACTTCCCGGCTGCAATCCTTGTGATAAGTTGCACTGCCCCTTTGCAAAATGAAAGCAAGTTATGGCTTTGATCCGGAGCGTGAGGAAACATCTGGGGAACCAGCCGGAGGCAGAGTTCAAAGACAGCTGTGAGCTGAAGGCAAATGGTCCACCTTCCCAGCTGTCCGTGTCTGTGAGGATGTCTCGTGCTATTCGGTTGTCCTCGTGATAGCTGGCCAATGTAATTAATCAAAGTTTATGCTGAGAATCATCAGAATAAAGGTGTGTGTGTGTAATACTCTTGACCACACTGCAACCCAACATTAAAATTTAATTATTAAGCATCTAAAATATTAACTTAGTAATTAATTTATACAAGAATTATTAACTAGGTGCCAATTATGTCCAAAGCATTGTTGTAGGCACTGGGGAATCATCAATGAACAAAACACATAAAGTCCCTTCTCTCAAGTAAATTACAGTTTATTGAAAATATTAATAGCTAAAACTCTGAATTTCACTCTGGTGGTCAAGACTGTTCTAAGTGTGTTATTTGAACTGACGTGTATTCTTCATAATAATCCAATGGGTTAATTACTTTTACTACCTCCAGTTTGCAGATGAGAATTTTCAGGCACAGAGAGGTTGAGTACTGAGCCCCAAATCACACAGCTATGGCTACTGGGATACAGCAGCGAGTCAGGCAATGTCCTCTTAGAGCTTCAAGTCTAGGGCAGGAAGAAAGCCTTAAAGAAGGAACTGCAAGCATTAAAACTGTTCCGAAGGAAATGCATGGAGTTGGGGCAGGGGAAGGTAACAAGACCCAACCTAGCTTGAATTGTTTTTATTACAGCAATAACGCTTATAATATGGCCTCTCGTAAACATGCATCTATTCTTGCAAGTAACATGTCTGCTGATTTGAGGACAATAGTTGGTTTTGTTCTTTGCTGAAACCAGCGATCTGGAATCTAAAATTTCTTTCTTCAGACTCATTTTGACCTCCCTCTCCCCAAATTCCATTAAGAGTGGGCTGAACACGGGAGGGTGAGAGGAATATTTTCTAACACATTAAACTTCTTGAATCAAATAATGTATATAATTTATATATGTAATGTTCTGAAGATTTCATATCTTCTCTGACTTTCCGTCTCCATGTAAATTATTTATACGTTTTAATATTTCAATAAAGCCAGTAGGGTTCATGTTGCTCTGAATCTCTCATTCTAATACTCAAGAAAGGAAATCAGCTTGTAAAATATTTGCTTTATTAATCTGAACATATTGAGGAGATTTTCTTAATCGTACAGGGTTTAAGGGTATGATTTTTAAAAAAATGAAAAGAAAAGAAAAAAACTCTCCCAGGCCCTGGGAGTCTCAGGTGCTTACCAGATGACCCAGGGCTGTGTCCTTGTGTAACTCCTGCTCTGACTTGCCAGTGGTGAAAGAGATATAGAGAATTAAAAAAAATGATAATGCTGAATTCCTAAATAAGCTTTGTTAATTACCTGATGAAGAAATTGTGGGCTTTCTCATTTAACGCGGGCCATCACAACACAGTAAAAGCTCCCAGCTTCCGGCTCATATTCTCCAAAGGTGTCTGCAGGTGGTCGTTTAAGCTCCACCCACAAAGCATCAAACAAGAGAGGCATGTTCATTCAGTCCCACCAGCAGCACATTTGGCAAGTTATTCATCTTCTCTGTTCCTCGATTTCCTCAACTGTTAATGGGAATGATAACTGTATCCATGTCATAAAGCTGTTAGGAGAGTTCATTTAGTCCACATACGAAGGACTCCTAGAGCAGCACCTAGCACGCAGCGAGTTGAGCACGAGTGCTACGCTGTTGTTGTTGTCATTGTGCATTCACTTCACATATATTTATCGGACACTCACTATGCTCTCTTCTCGTTATGAGGGACACAGCAACAAATAAGACAAGGCCTCTATTAATTGCCATATATTCTCGTAGGGAATATAGACAATAAATATACAAGCTAATTTCAGCTTCCATTAACGGTCATAAAGAAAATAAAAAGGCCTGATGGAAGAGGATGCCTCCTTGGGCAATGTCAGGTCAGGGGAGTCAGAGAAGCCTCTCTATGGAGGCGACATTGGAGTTGAGATCTGAATGGAGGAGGAGGATGTGCCCGGGGCAGAAGTGGAAAGGATCCTTCCACATCAGCAGAGAACAAAGGTAAGGATCTTGCCCCGGGATATGTCAGCTTGCTAGAGGGGAGAGAAGCCCACCGAACTGGGGGAGAAGGATTAGAGGTGGGGTCCCAGAGGTGAGGCAGCACCAGGTCCAGTCCTGCACAAGGGTGAGAAGTTGGCTTCTGTGCCAACTCTACTGGGAAGTTCTCAGAATCATACAAGCTTGGAAATAGCATCCTTTAACCTCTATCTTAAAACAAAGCTCTGGCTCATGTTGGAGCCATTTATCCAGTTACCAGAAGTGAGCACATCTTTCTCAGACTCGGAGGGGAGACAGTGTGAGGGATTTACCATGAATGTGAATCTCACAGGCGTCAGAGCTAGAGAAGACCTCCAGAGGCTGAAATCCAACATCCTCGTTTTATAGAGAAGGAAGCAGCACACCTCCCGATCCATCAAGCTCAGACTGGAGAGAAATGTTGATTGCTTTGCAAGTGCAGGTGCTGAATAAATTCAACACGAGGCCTGAAAGCACAAGCTGCACCTGTGTTCCAGAAAGAGGACCCTTGCTAGGTTCTTTATTACCCTGCACAAACGATCGGCTTCTCTTTCCTAAGTCTTCCTGAAAATATTCCTCCAGCCCCCATCATCCATACTCACTGCCAGGCAGGGCCCGCAGACACACAGGCTGTGTGCGGGGACCTACCTGAGGACAGGTGTAGGAAAAGAAAAGAAAAATACACCAGGGAACATGCTCCCCAAATGAGGTCTGTGAATTTGGGACCCAGCCATGAGAACTGCGTGCGTGTTCAGGCTGCACTGAGGCAGTGGGTCCTAATCTTATGTCGTGCCTTCATTAGGAAGGACAGGGATCTTCAGGGAAAGAAAAGAAAAAAATAAAAGAGCTCACCGACATTCTGATGCTGATTGCACCTCAGAAACCTGAGCTGGCAGATGGGAGTTAAAAAGAAGTATGCCGGTGCCTGAGGCGGGTCTTAATTTGTTCCGTGGTTCCATTTGTTTCCGTTTTTAATGGTTCGCTTCACCAAATTTGGCACCGGAAAAAAATCTGGTGACCAAACCTTTTGGATTAAAGTGGTTAGATAAATTTGGGATGGATACTATTATTTAACTTACACCATCTGGAAGATGATATAAATCCAGAGCTAGAGTCCCCAGTAGGCAAACTAAGCCGATGGTTGGGCCACCAGCAAAGGCAGAGGTATTCTTTTTTTTGTAAGAAATAGATATTTTACAATATTAAAAAGTCTAAAT
This sequence comes from Equus asinus, assembly GCF_041296235.1. Lineage (NCBI taxonomy): Eukaryota > Metazoa > Chordata > Mammalia > Perissodactyla > Equidae > Equus > Equus asinus. The sequence continues at coordinate 43,803,022 of NC_091804.1, forward strand.
AATAATTGTGGGGGTAAATTTGTTGGACATCCGTTCATCTTTGTATTATTTACAGATTATTTTGAACTTCACATGAAGTAGGAACTTAGGTCATAATCTTTCTAATATTCAGGGCTTCTAAAAGGCTTAATCTCCCATGGTTGATGACGAGATGGAAATGACAGATGATGTATGAGAAGTGCCTTGGTTTATTCCAAAGACTGGGGTGGATAAATGTTAGCTCTTGTCCTTTCTTCCCAGCTACAGCATTGCCCAATGCCTTACGTGTATTTTCACTTTATAGTTTTAAAAGAGTTTTGGGGACCATTATTTTATCTGATTTTCACAACACGCCATAAAGTAACCTAGATTAAGAGGCTCTGGAAATGACTGAATTACTAGTGACATGTTAGAGTCATTTTTTTAATACAAGCTGAATGACTTTCTCCTTCACTATAGGTATCAAAGAAAAAGAGTAGTGGGCAGGAAGAACTTGTGTGTTTACAATTAATACCAGTGTTAAGGTGAGCTTTACGAACGCTTTTCCTACAACAGAGTTTTATGACACATTTTCTTTAAAACACGTTTGATAGATACCACACGTCTTGGGGATAAACATTGGAGCCCTACGTTAAAATTAAGAAAATCTGTATAGTCTAAGAGTTTAATGGCTCTGAAAAGGTTTGTCTTCTTTACATTGAGCATGAGAACACATGGGGAGATTATCTAACTTATGAAAAAGAACTGATGCTAATCAATGTTAATTTTACCTGGAACCATTGCCCCGTATTTCATTCGTGAGTTTTAAATATTCGGCGTCCTTCTCTATCTTGTTTATAGAGAAAAATACTGCACATCATAGCACCTGAATACAAAGGTATTTTTAGGTGCTTAGGATTGTTTCTCCTCTTTGCAAAATCCCTTGCCTAACTTATGATTCCTTTCATCGAGTTTGGGCCAAAAGAGATATGGAGATGGAGATGGGGAAAGATAGAAATAGAGATCTATGTCACATTTCCCTTCTCAAAAAGGAGACTTCAGTTTCTGATTCCACAATAGGAGGCAAAAGCATTACAAACCTCATTACACAGCTAGGCTTAGGTGGTTTGCTCAAAATCTCATGGCTAGAAAATTACTGTAAGGGGATATAAACTCTGCCCCTTCAACTCCTAGAGACTTTTTATCCGCGCTATACCAGGAAATAGCTGGTCCCATTTAAATTGGATCTAGCCGGCGATATGTTGAAAGGAGAAGGGAATGTTCACTTTTCCAGGCTAACGTGATCTTGATATGAACCTGCAGATCAGATAGGACCAAAGTGGAAAGCCCCCTCCTCCGGTGTCTGTCATTTCACTTTGATCACCAATGAAATGTAGCCATTCCTTGCCCTGATTTACCCTCCTTTTCACGTCTGCTCCTCCCTAATGAATCTTCATTCATTATTTTTTACATCCATGTTTTTCTCATTCATTCAAGTAGTTGTATAGGTGCTTACCCAAAACCAGGTGCTCTTCTGGGAACGGAGGCTCAAGTGTTGAAGACAAATAATGGCCCTGCCTCCAGTAGTTCATATTCTGCTGTGAAAAGAGAGGTAAGTGTGAAGGAAAGGAGAAACAGAAGAGCCAACACATCCTTGGACAAAGGGCAAAGGGGTCACGTGATCAGGAGCTGCTGCTTTCAGGTGGACAGGAAATCCCTGGAAGGTAAACGTCCCTCCTGCTTGCTACCTTCTGCCTTTTGTCATCTTGTGTGTGTGTGTGTGTTTGTGTGTGTGTGTGTGTGTGTGTCTATCTTCAGAGTAGAAAGACCAAGAGCAGCGATATTATACAGAGAAAAGAAAAAAAAGCCTGAGATCTCTTGAATCAAACAAAATGGAATCCTGAGTTTAAACAAATACACCGGATAAAGACAGAGCTACTCCGATTGACTAGAGGGCGGAGGATCAAGACTCCAATCGGCTTGTCTGTTTCTGTTTCGCAGAAGCGCTTTGGTGGTGGTGTGGGCTCCGAGGTCCGTGGGACTATGGAGCCTGCAGAGCTAAGTTGGAAACCATGGATGGCCTTGATTAGGTGTAGGCCTAGCCTACGGAAAAGAGGAAAAATGTCGGTCAACTTGTTTTTAAGGACGGTCTTTGGCCAGTGTAACCAAAAGAGTCATTTTGGCTCAGCCTCACACTCCAGCGTGAGAATTCCTCTGTAAGGATATGAATTTGTCTGACAGAGTGGACAACAGACTGGGAGTAAGATTATGGGATTAACTGCTGGAGTCAGAATACATAACTTCAAATCCTAACTTTCTTCCTACTGGCTACTTGGCTTTGGGGAAGTTACTTCTCTTATCAAGTTCAACTTTCCTGTCGTAATAAAAATTAAAAGATATAATGCATGTAAACATACCACATGGTGCCTGGTGTATAGTGAACATGCAATAATGTTAGCTCCTGTTACAGTAGAAGCTCTTTTCATCAATCTCCACTTAACTGACTTGACACCCTCCATTGCTGCAGCAAAACATGGTGACGGATGCCTGCCAGTCCCTAGATGGTTCGTCTGCGCACCTGCGCTTCCACTGGGTAAATTCTATGCAAACCAAGATCAATTGTAATTGCTTATGCCATTTGTTCCTGTTATTGAAAGCATAAAATCTAGTTAAACTTTACACGAATTGGTGAATATTAGTGAAAGAGAGTTTTTCTCTGAAAATTAGGTTGAAATATTTGGAAAGATGGACAGGTCACTGAACTAGGTTTGACTGAGAAAGTCATATAAAAATGAGAAAATTGTTAAAATATCTAAAAGTAGTCTACATACATTGTTTCACAATATATATATTTTTAATTTCTTCTTAATTCATAAAAAAACTTGGAACTATCAATATGTGTTAAGGTAAGATTTACATAAGAATGATGCAGAACTCCAACACTCAAAGAAAAAGCCCCTGTCCTACAATAGGATTAGCAAACGAATGGAAATTTATATGTTTTAATTTAAAATAATTTCTACTCTATTAGCTATTATTTCCATTTAATGAATATAAATATAGTAGGCAGAATAATGGCCACCCAGGAATGTCCGTGTCCTAATGCCTAGAACATGTGAATATATTAACCTTACATGGCAAGGGGAAAGTAAGGTTGCAGGTGGAAGTAAGGTTGTTAATCATTTGACCTTGAGATAGAGAGATAATCCCAAATTATCTACTATAATCACAAGAGTCATTAAAAGTGGAAGAGGGAAGCAGAGGAGGAGGTCAGAGTAATATGATGGGAAAAAGATTCAACCAGCTGTTGCTGGCTTTGATGCTGGAAGAGAGGCATGAGCCAGGGAATGTGGGAGTCTCTAGAAGATGGAAAAGGCAAGGAAGTGGATTTTTCCCTAGAGTTTCCAGAAGGAACACGGACCTGCTGGCATCTTGATTTTCACCTAACGAGACCTGGGTCAGCCTTCTGAACTAAAGAACTGTAAGATGATAAATTTATGTTGTTTTAATACACTACGTTTTCGCCAATTTGGTATAGCAGCAATAGGAAACTAATACAGAAACACAAGGCCCAGAAGGTTGAATAACTTGCCCAAGGTCATGCAGAGACACCCAGTCTTCTAACTTCAATATAGGATTCTTTCTGCTCTCACCCACTTCCTCGTTACACATCAAAACAAAAATTAAATTTAAAAGTTATGCTTCTTAGAACGCTAAATCATGTGATAATTGATAATGAAGCAGCCACTATTCTGTTATTGTTATTTCTATTTTCGATTACCATTCCCTATGCTTGTAATGCATCAGGCTTATTAAGGTCATTACATACAGAACTATTCTTAATCCTGAATTCAATCTGTAACGTACAAATATTATCCTCTGGTGAAGAATAAAGCTCAGAGAGTTTCAGTAACTTGTCCAGGGTTGCCCAACAAATGACAGAGCTGAAGTTTAAGCTCAGGTCTACCTAACACAAAAACCTGTGGAATGAAGTCCTTATACAACTTTGCATGCTCTGCATTCCTCTCCCCACACCTTCTCCCCTCCAAAATGGGCAGCATCATCAGGAAACTTCCTTGAGCCATGTCTCTCTACACTTGGGTTAATGTCTCATGGCATGAATAGCTCTTAGCAGAAAACTGAAAGATTTCTCTGGAGGGAGTCAGAATTTAGATGCAGGTGGGAAGACAAAGTTAAATAAAGCCCTCCCTTTGCAGAACTGGAGTGCTAAGAGCCTCATTTTGGAACATGGTGCCTCCTGCTCAAGACAGAGTAAATGACTTTCTTACATCCTCTTAAAGAAATGGGAAATATTGAATGAATTCATCCAAGAGCCCGCACACTGAGTATAAGCTATTTGCTTCATGTTGTTATGACTATGAATTGTACCCTTTAATCATTGACGTCTGCAGAGCACCTCCACCACTTTAAATTCCTTTTCATCTACAGTTCTGCTTGTTCCTGTAGATGTTGCAGCCTCCTTGCAGGACTGAATATATTACTCATTTGGTATAAATATGATATTTAAATACCCTCCGTTTGATTTTTTCTACTAATCTTATCTTGACCTCCTCTCTTGAAGTATCCCCTTGCATTTTTTAAATTCGGCATAAACCTAACAGGGAGAATTTAAATTCCCATCGTTTCATGGAGAAACAGTATTTTTTCAAACACTAAGTTTAGTTAGGGGATTCAAAACAAAAATCCCTGAGCATAGTCTTGCCCCTCCAAAGTTGAAAACAATGGAGTTTGTTTTATTAATATTTAATATTTACTGTGCACCAGCCAAACATACAATTCTGCATTAACTGCCCCTGATATGCACTGTGCCCTCCTGGGTATTTCCAACCTAATGATATCGTGATCAGATTTTCTTCCATGTCAATTTATTTATCATACTTGGCACATAGCCTAGTATTAGCTTCAACATTCACTCTACGAGGCCAAATCCTTTTCTCCCGGCAAAAAAAACAATAAACTTCTTTTTAGAAAGACAAGTGGGGAGATGAAAGAGAGGCTGTGAAATAAGTTATATAGTTACATAAGAAAAACAATTTCCTCTTTGTAAGTTGAATAATCTTCAACCCAATAAATACACGTTAGCTTAAAATTCTGAGTTCTAGTCTTTGAACCAACAGGTCTTTCTTATCTGTACCAATATTTCTTCATCTGCTTATCTTAAAGGCTCTGCTTCTCCATAACCTCTCCGGCAGTCCTCAGAGTGAAGATATTTATTTTCTTTAACTCTTCACCAATCTGTGTTTGCAGCATAAATGCAAATATTTATCTACTTGTTGTTATTTTTTCCCTCTTATCTCTCCAGGCCACTGCCACACTACGCTCCATTCATGTCTCTTGTGCCTTAAGAAAGCCCAGCATTTCCGGTGTTTTATCACCAGGAGTTGCATCAACACTGCAAAGTGATACTTGGTTTTCCCACCAGGAAGTAACCTGTGTCACGTTCAGGCTTGTGCAATCAGGCAGTAAGCTACACAGTTCTACCTGTTGTCTTATATTAAATACTTCTCATTTCTGAAAGCCATTTTTACTGACCTGGACAGATACTATTTATATTATTTATGATTGCCAGGGCTGAAAAACATTAGATTGAAAAGAGCTTGAGAATAACCACTCCCTTCTTTTTTTTCTTTAAATATTGGCACCTGCACTAACAACTGTTGCCAGTCTTTTGTTGTTGTTGTTGTTCTCCCCAAAGCCTGCAGTACGTAGTTGTATGTTCTAGTTGTGAGTGCCTCTGGCTGTGCTATGTGGGACACCACCTCAGCATGGCCTGACGAGCGGTGCCATGTCCGTCCTCAGGATCTGAACCCTGGGCCACCAAAGTGGAGCGTGCAAACTTAACCACTCGGCCATGGTGCCAGCCCCTCCCTTCTTGATTTACAAATTAAAAAACTGAATCAGAATGATTCTATCTTTCCATTCTTTCTCTTTCACTTCCAATTTCTTCTTCTCTCCCTCCCACTTGCTAAACCTTTCTTCCTTCCTTCCTTCTTTCCTTTCATTCTAGAAACATCTATTGAGTGACTCCTTTGTGCCAGGCACAGTTCCAGGTGCTAAAGATATAGCAATGTCCAAGGCAGACTGTCCCCAACTCCCATAGGACTTATATTCTGGTGGAAGAGATGGACATAAAGTAACAAATTAATTGACAACTCCGATAAATGCTGCCCAGGAGAAGGACAAGAGAGTATAAGAGCAAATAACAAAAAGGTGTTTGTACAAACTTTCTCAGGGGCAGTTTGCTAATCTGTATCAAAGTCCTCAAAATGTTCATTCCTTTTAATCTAGAAATGGCACTGCTAAAAATATATTCTAGGGCAACAGAGATGTGCTCAAATATGTATTCACAAGGGTAATGCTGCAGTGTTACTTACCATAGCAAACAAACTGTGACTAATCTTTATGCCCAATCAGGGTAGGTTAAGTAGAATATAGGCTAGCCATAAGAAGAGTCAGCATGTGCCTGCTCACAATCATGCTATAGGAGAATACTCCTTGGTTTATGGAAATGTTAACAATGTTAAGTGAAGAAAAAGACAGGCAACAAAACAGTAGGCATAATAATGATCTCTTTTCATACAAAATACAAAATGAAGTGAGTAATACAGATGAACCGAAGTCAGAAGGAGGCCTGCCAACATCTTGCTGATACCTATCTTCAAGGAGTGGGATTACGGATGATCCACCCCTTCATGATTTTTCAGATGTCCAAATTTTCTTAAATGAGTCTGCGTCACTTACGTAATAGATCCCTTTAATATTAATTGTTTAAAACTATGTGCTGAATCCTACCGGTCTGTGTATCTCCAGCACATAGAGTATGCTTTCATTAAATTTCTGTTGAACAAATTCAAAACATTCAAGAGAGGAAAGTTAAAAGTGAGTGTGTGTGTGTGTGTGTGTGTGTGTGTAAATAGTTTAATTCCCTTTAAAGGATTGTGAAGTTTTGTGAATATCATATGAAACAGCTTCAGTCCACAGGAATTTTTCAAGTGCCTCCTCATTATGATGTATATATGCTGTGTAGATTCTGAAAGAAAAAAAGAAGATTGGTTGTTGAAAACACATAAATTCCAGATTGAAAATGTGGGCTTCTCATAATTATAATGATAATAATGGCTCATTACATTGAACAGCACTTATAAATGCAAATTCACTTTCAAGTTCTTTCATATTTATTATCCCAAATACTTTCTCCCAGAAATAAACTCCTTGGCATCCTAACATTGCATTCATTCGTCCCTTCCATCTTCAAATGAAGAAGTAGATATGGTTCGGTTAAAATTCTGTCTTCAACCATCTAAACAGCTGCAACCTTTCCATCAATAACCTTTTAGGGATTTCATTAGGTGGATAGAAATATCTGAAATCTCTTTTGTATGCTAACTTCTTCAATTTGAAAATAAAGCCTATTAACCACAGCTGTCAAATGTAGGAAGGAAATTCCGCCTAGGGTGGACGGAGCGCAGGGAGTTGTGCAGATGGAGATCCAGGCCACAGGGAGAGAGAGAAGGACGCATGCAGGAGCTTACAATGCTCAATATCATACTGTGAGTTCATGATTTTCTTAGCATGTGTAAACCGAAAGACTTTAATCTCACCCAAGTGCACATATTTCTTTTGGATTTGCATCACTTAAATCCATCCCTGGGATGAAATAAAATAATTAAAGAAGATATTCTTCTCACGTTGTGTTTTTGCTTAACAAAATGAGTGATAATCCTGGGCTTTTATCTGACAATAAAGTTCACTGCATTCCTCACTCAAATTGAGCATTCCTCCCATTTGGGCGTCTTATGCTCTGCCTACCCATACCCTGTTTCTGAATACTCACAAATTAATGTTGACTAGACGATGAAAATTCTTTCCTAAAGGTTTGAAATATCAAACACCTTACACAAGGCTCAATCTCATGCATTACCATCACAATCAAACAATTATCCCAACACACCTTCGATGCTTTTCACAAATCTTTTCAAATGTGTACTAAATAGTGTTCATTATGTTGCTCTCAATTCACAAAATTATGCAGTGTTTTGCAATGTTACCTATTGGCCCCATCTTTCTGCTTAAGTTCTAAAAAATAAACTCAAACCATGTCTCTGAATCATCCATTACGCTAGATGTCACGAGAAAAGGAGAAGTCAGGAGTGGGCTGGGTCTACAAGTATATGTTGGAGGATGTGAAACGGATGCTGTGGTTCTACGCATCCATTTCCGTCAACCATTTATACATTTGTTTGAGGATGGCTTTAGGTGAGACGCCTCATCACAAGGGTTGGCTGGGTGTGGCCAGGGTGACAGAGTCCAGCAGAGCCTGGGACTCAGGGTCAGAGGAAGAGGGACTCCAATTTAGGTACTGACAGATGAGCTGAACTCCAAAGCTCCAAGCCCAAGGAGGGTGATAGCAGTCTCAATTAACTCTGAAACAGGATAAGTTGTAAATGTAAAATTGTAACACCTCCTACAGCGCTATTGGAAGAAGAAGGTGACATGAGCATAAGACTCTCAGCACGCTGCCTCATGCACGGGTGAGTTCAACACAGTTACTTTATTATTATTACTATTTATATACCATAATCATCTCATTTCTCAGATGAGGAAGCTAAACCTCACATCTTTTAGTTTCCATCCCACTCCTCTTTCCAAAACACCCCACCTCTTGGTTAAACACGTTAATTACATCTTTTAGTCAGGTGGGGGTGTGTGTATGTGAAATACAAATGCTTTCATACTGCATTTCTCTCCTCCCTCATGTTACTTCTAGACAAAGGTGACACATGATTTAAGGTTTATTATTTTCCTCTATTAATCTGTTTTACATGATACTCAGAGCTTGACTGTTTGCAGAAGACTTCATAGGTAATAAAGCTCATCTCATCCTCACAGCAATTGCGTGAAGAAGGCTCTGCTATTATCGGTATTTGACATGTGAGGAAAGAGAACATAAAGAGGCAGGTAGCAAAGGATGCACTGTCAAGTGGCAGAGGTCAGGGAATCTGGCCCCAAAGTTTATGCTCCTCCATCGTTCTCCATGGCCTCTGTATGATATTAAAATCAGAAAATTCTAGAACTGAAATTAGAAATTTCTAAAGTAAATTGGCACAGTTTAGAAGTGAACCTGCATTTGAGGGTCACTGCTGTGACTCCCACCGACACATCAACTGGGCTGTTCTCAACACCAACAAGCCATTGAGGACCTACTATGTGCAGGATGCAATAGTCAGTGATTTAGAGGACATAAGGCAGATCTGGGCTGTGGAAGATTCTTTTACGTAGGAAGTAAAAGAACACAAGTCCTCTAACAATGACGGAAGTACCAAAGGTCATAAGAAAGTCATAAAATAAAGCAAAACAGGAATTCTGAGAAGTGAAGCATTATTTTTGGCTAACAGTTTGGGAAAATCTTGCCTTTGTTTTAACCAGTTTCAAAATGGAGCATTCAGTCAAGCCCTCATTAGTCAAGAAAATAAATGCCACACCCAATTTGAAGTTAAGCTGCAAAAATTCATTCATTTTCCTGAACTGTCTGAACAGAACAGGCTTCTCAATGCTGGGCATTTACCACCTTAGACTAAACATGAGAACTGGTTGACAAGGGGACACGAAAGAGCAAGAATACTGGATTTAGAACTAAATCCATAGATTGTAAGTCATTCAGATAAAGCACCTTTGACAAGAATTTTATTTTTAATCTGTTATATAAAGGACTACAAAGATAAAACAGATTTCCTTTCTTTTAGATTCAAAGATTCTGAATAATGGCAAATTTAGAATTATGGCAAATCCCTGTTGTGCCCACACCCTTTCAAACAAACAGGGATTAAAATACTGAAACACAGGTACAGCCTCCAGGTCCTCAGGAATTTTGGTTTCTCTGAGTTCCAACTAAATTCATTATTATTATTATTAATAGCTAAAATTTATTGAGCAGGTATCATGTACCATACACTCCACAAGACACCTTATAGTAATTATTTTCCGTGATTATTACAACAATGCTATTAGGCAAGGATTCTTATTCTCTATAGATGAGGAAATGGAGGCTACTGAGCTCAATGGTTCACCCGAGGTCTTGGGTTGGTGAGTGTCAGAGGTAAGAATCAGACCCAGGGCTAGCATGGTCCAGGCTGGAAATCTTAACCTTTGTATCTGTCTGCGAGAAGAGACGAATCAAAGGAGTTTAAAAAAAAGCATTCAAAGAAAAATAGCTCCCAAGAACTAGTGCAACTTTCTTCCAAATAAAATAACTGTGTTTCTTAGATTCTAGATTTGTCTATTTGGCATCCATTCCACAGGATCGATTATATTAACTATCTATTCTTATTTTCTGTATTCTTGATGCTCTAGCATTTGAGGGTCTTACACACCCAAGGAGAGACTGACCCTCCCAGGACTAGCCAGTTCCTAAAGTTGATAACAACTTGCCTAAAAGCACACTTTTCACAGGAAAACCATCCAATCCCAAGTCTATACTGCTAACAACTCTCTTTATCTGACTCACACACAAGCCAATATTTCCCCTGCCCTAAATCATCCCAGGGCCAGATACCAGCAACTAGGGTCCACCCTTCTAGTCCAAAGCCTGCCAACATCATTCAAGTTAGCCAATCCTAAGCTGATTCCCTGGGCTGCCTTATCTTTTCCACAGAAACCCCGATAAAGGCTCTGGCCTCAGCTTTCTCTGCACTCCTGCTTCTGCCTCCTGACCAACAACTCATGCTTCCCCACGTGGCCCTGTGGGGCTTGTGGTGACCACTCCTTGCAGGAAATATAACTAACAAAAGTCTTCTTTCAATGGCATTGGCCTCTTTGCGTCATCGACTCATTCACCTCTATAAATTAAAATCCTGTAGGTAAATATTTTAGAACAATAACAAAGAGAAAAATAAAATTACTTTATTGCTAAATGATATAGTAGAAAATCTTATCTTGACTGAGGAGATCTGGAAAAAATATAATCATGAAAAATAATCTCATGTCCATGTGATGTAGGCACTCTCTAGGATTTTGTTTTTAAGAAGACTGGACAGGAAAAGTATTCAGAAATTTGGACATTTACTAATATTTTTGTGGATGATTATTTTCTAAATAAACTTTTTACTCTGGAAAAATTTTAGATTTACAGGAATGTTGCAAAGGTAGTGTGGCAATTTCCTGTATCACCTTTATCCACATCCTCCCGTGGTTAACACATTTCATAACCATGGCGAACTTGTCAAAACTAAGAAAACAACATTGAAACATTGCTATTAACTAAATTCCAGACTTTATTCATATTTCACCCATTTCTCCAGTAATGCCCTTCATCTCTTCCAGGATCCAACCCAGGGTACCATATTGCATTTACTGTGGATGATTTTTAATGTCAGATGGTTGCTTATGTGTCCGTTATTAAGGAAACATGACACTTTGACCTATGAGGAAAGGCGACTAGGACAAGGATGTTTCCCGTCAGAAGAACTGAGCTAATGAGCAGGGGCTATCATTTTTAAACAACAAGGCATTCTTGAATACAATTCATGCTTAGGATTCTTTCATCAAGATAAACAAAGCATTTGGTGTGGGGGAGGAAACCATAGGTGACAACTGCATCTGAGGAACAGTGACAGATCTTGACTTTTAGAAGGGAAAGCCAAATTAGAGGGAAAAGATTTGACATTGTGATATCGATTATGATATTGATAGGATGTCAATTTTGCATATTTTCAGGATGGAAATAAGATTTAAATTTAATTTACCAAACACCCTCTCCATTCCAGGCACTGATTTGGGTATATCCATTATGAAAATAATCAAGTGAGGTGTGTGTTTTTATCGTCAGTGAATAGAGGAGAAAATGGAAGCTCAGAAAAATTAAACAGATTATCCAAGCCAACACAGCTCTGGGAGAACTGAGAAAGAAGCCCACATCTTCTAATTCTAAATCATCATCTTCATCACCATCATAATCATTGTTTCTAATATTTTTTTAACAATGATTTATTCATTATGCTAAAACCTAGTTGACTATTGAATATTTTATAATTTAATTCTCACAACAACCCATGATGTACTTGAAAATTGCTGAGATAGCAGATTTTAAGTGTTCTCGCCACACACACACAAAAGGTAACTATGTGAGGTGATGAAGGTGTTAATGAATTTGATTGTGGTGATCATTTCACAATGTTAAATCATCATGTTGTACACCTAACAGATGTACCATTTTTATTTGTCGATTTACCTCACTAAAGCTGGAAAAAAAAATGTTTTCCTGGCAACTCCATCCAGATTCTCCATTTACATCTCATTGTCTACCCTTATCTTCAAGGGGGGCTGGGAAACATAATTTTTCAGCCTGCACAACTGTCTCTAGTGATTAAGGGGACCCCTCGAAGAAGAAAGACAGCCGGCTGATACTGCCAGAGCCCGTGTAATGTGAGATTGCTTTCACGGTGAGCGTGTGTTACTTTTATGTCTTTATACAATAAAAATCATTTCCATTTTGGAAAAAAACGAAAAACAGAAATTTGAAGATGGGTAATGTATGGTTGCCTTAATGGGGGAGAAGAACCTGAAATGGTGACTACTCTTATGTGATTTGAAGTACCCCAGACATGTCCCTCAACAGGCACAGTATGGGCTCATAGGGAACATTTTGGAGATACGAAGGGACATTTCCTTTGGTTGTTACAGTGAAAGAGGGATGGCGGGGGGCATGACTGTAAGTGGAGGACACTAGACATCTCTGTCTCAGACAGCAAAGGGTGCTCCTGTAATCTGAATGACTTCGAAATATCCCCATTGACCTCCAGGAAGGCCACAAACTTGTTCACAATCTTCTGAGCCTAGAATCTAACTGTACTTCACATAGAACCTAGAATATCTTTTTCACAGTTTTAAACACTCAGTTTTCCAGGGGCACAATCTCTGTGTAAATTGATGTAAGCTTTTACTTTGGTTTAGAACTTTACTGAGTCATTCATTCAACATTTTAGAAAATTTCAGTATTTTCCAAATGCAATAACCAACACAATACACCTGTATCATTGTGTAGATGAGTATAAATAGGCAATTCCAAATGTAAGCACAAACTTTGACTGTGACATTTTGTCTTGTCGCGCGGTCAGGCCTAAATGTTCCTGTATTGAAACATGCATTATATTTTTATTGTTATAAATCATAGCAGTTTTCTCTTATTTCTCACTTACATTATGAGTAAGACATTATATTTTTAAATTACATGCTAAGCAGGTTATGTTACCAACAACTTTCACTCCTTGAGATTAAAAGATATATTATGAAATACTTGTTATAAAAATTGACATTTGTTTGGATAGAGTTAAGGATCACTGGTGTAGTGAAAAATAACAGGAAATACCAGTAAGAGCACCAATATTCCATCATTTCCATGTATTTCTCTAATAACCCCTGACACACATGAGCTGTAGTTAAAGCAGGATATTTGTGAGTTCCTGCCAACTGGAAGAATAAAACTTCTTTTCAGGACTACACCATGTGTCCCCATAAACCAGGGGGGCATCACGTTAACACAAATTCATCAAGCATCTATTAAGTGCAAGGCACTACTCTGAGTAATAAACAGAACCGATTTTCCTTACCTTCAGATCTCGTCTGACTGTGGTTAAACTAGACTTTGAAGATTTCATGATAAACCTGGCAAATGAGATGAAGGTTACTTGATTTTGTGTTCAAGTTGAACATTGATTCCATTCTCCCTGCAACAAGGTTTTCTCATTAAAACATTTTTATTTTGCAAATATTTATCTTTGCAAATATTTATCTACAAACATTTGTCCTTCCCCCGCACCCCCCCCCCCGCCACCTTTTTCTGGGAGAGCTCTGTCTGTCTACGTACTTAGCTATATAAGAAACATTTTTCATTTGTGGCAGCATTCAGGAAGTAGAACATTACCAGATTGCAAACCTGAAATGCTATAAAAGTTTTAAGACATTGGAGATTATTTGCTAAATTATTGACAACTATATTGTTTGAAAGTCTTGCAAGCTAAAAGTGCATATTTAAGGAGAAAGACTGCTGATGTGGAATCTCTTAGGCTCTGACCCATCAGTTGGTATGCAACCTTACTTTATAGAACACCCTTTGAAATCAACAGGAATTCTGCTGATTTAAGGAGATGCGAGCATGCCTCCAGTAGTGATGTGTGGGCAGCAGGCACCTTACCTCTCACAGAAGGACCCCATGTCACATGTCTGACTACAAAATCAGGCATCCATTCTTCTCCTCTTAACATGTGACCGATGGGAAACATTCTTCTTCAAAGGAAAAGGCAAAACTGTACAAATTTAAGCTTCAGACTCATTCATCTTTCCAAGTCAGATTACCATAAATAACCAACCTTTATCTGTGTATAAGCAGAACATCGATATGATTAACAAGATGAAACAAAGATCAGCTCTGGTACCATTGTGATGGTTAATCTTACTTGTCAACTGGACTGGTCTAAGGCAAGGCCAGACAGCTGGTAAAACTTTATTTGTGGGTGCGTCTGTGAGAGTGTCTCCAGAAGAGATTAGCATCTGATTGGGTGGACAAAGTAGAGAGATCTAACCTCACCAATGTGGGTGGGCATCATCCCTTGGGGGCCTGAATGGAACAAAAAAGGTAAAGGAAGGGCAAATTTGCTCTCTCTTCTTGAGCTGAAACGTCCATCTTTTCCTACACTTGGACATCAGAGCTCCTGATTCCAGCAGCCCCCTGGTTCTTGGGCCTTTGGACTAGGACTCAATTATACCACTGGCTTTCCCGTTCTCCAGCTTGCAGACAGCAGATCATGGAACTTCTCAGCCTCCATGATGGCATGAACCAATTGCTATCATAAATCTCTTCTTACATCTATATCTATATCTGTATCTATATCTACATCCTATTGGTACTGTTTCTCTGAAGAACTCTGAATAAACAACCACCCTGCAAAAATATATCTGCCTTTTGATGAAAGACTTCAAAAGTTGAATATTAAAGAACAAAAAAATGCTTTCTGATTTCTTAACTAAAGCAGCTGCTGTCTAGATTCCATCACTGTAACACCTCGCCCTGCTTTCTTTGTTATAGTACTTACAGCTCTCAATTTTTATATTAAAGACATGCCTGGCTCCTCACATCACCACCCAGGAATATAAGGTCTCTGACGACAAGAATTTTGTCTATCACATTAATTTCTGTATCTCCAGTGCCTATCCACAATGCTGATATAGAACAATAAGTATTTGCTGAATAAATGACCAAATGTCACCCTATCTTACATACCAGTAATTCTAGCTGAAGGGCAATTATAAAGAGGGGGAAGTGCAGATAAATAGAATTTGTGCAACTGTTAAATTTTCTGAGTATATCTTCTGAGATGGTGGCCCTAGGTTATACAGCATCTAATACAAACTTTCAGCTTTTGGAACCTGCCAGGATTTCCAATGTCTCATAACCTTTGTGAGGCTGATTAAAATCAGTGCTCCTTACACTCATGATATTTTTAATGGAAACAGTCAGAATATAGAGCACAGTTTTCCATTCCGCCTCTCCTATCTTCTAGGGACGGGACTTTTCAAAAGTGAGTAACCCTGAAACTGAGGGTCTTCTTGGACTGATCTTAGAAACTAGGCTGCTTCAGAGACCTCACGCTTATCCCCTAGAAGGCATAGTAGGTCAGACAAGGTCCCGGGGATAATGAGACAATCCGTGGTTTCCCTGAAGCCTGTCTTGAAAGTAGGATTTTATGCTCCAGATAGAGACAGTTATGGATGGAGCAGTTCCGTCTCTTTTTGCATTTGATGGGGAAATAGTCTCAGGCAGAAAAGTCACCCTTTGAATGTTTTTGTTTTTGTTAAAGTCTGTCTTAGAAATCACCTTGCTATTCATTCACCCAACACAAGACCCTTGGACATGGATTAATTTTTCTAATATGGGACTTTGGAAACATCCAAGCTTTTCCAAAGGGTTACTCTAATGGCCAGCTAACATTTTATTGGCTCTGTTTAATTTATACTTAGAGCAAAAGGAGTTTACGATTTCAATTAATAAAATGATTCTATTGCAGAACACAAATAATAATTGCTGAGAGGTTTACATAGAAGGGTGAATGTTTTATTAAACAATGATGACATTCCATTATTACTTATGGTATAAAAATTAAAAGAAGGACCTTTAAAAGAGGAAAAAATATTTTATTAGAAAGGATTGTTAATATTTAAGATTTGAACTAGGTGATCTTGTGGCATAAAGTGACGTATAGTCACACATCACAATTTTGGACTAATTGGAGTCCAGGTAAATTACAAAACAATTTCAATGAAATGCAATTTTCATGCTGTCAAGTACTTTAATAAACAGATAAGATGCTTCCTGGCAAAATCCTTTCACAAAGCATAGGTAATTTTCTTTGAATAGAAGGCACAAGTAAATGTTAGTCTAGCTGAGGTCAGATCATTATGAACTCCAAATTAATGAACTGCAACTAAATCAGTTTTTGCTGTGTGTCTAAAGTTCCTGATACCTTTATGTAAGGTTTTTAGGGGCAAAAAAAAAATATCAATGTTTAGTATAGTTCTTCGAACTCTTTGTGCCTGAATCCAAAATCTTCAAATTCTACTTTAGGACTACCTAAATTTTAATATTATCTGCATTAATAAATAAACTTATCTAATTTGGCCCCTATTTGCAATGCAAAGTCAAGCATTAAGAAGTGAACCATTAAATGAACTATTCCAGGAATCTTTTCTTTGATTGGCCAATTAATTGCACAGGGAAAAAATGGCTCCGTCATAACTCTAGATGCATCTTCTCTGAGATTTCTGTGCCATTTGCACACACTGCAAGAGGAGGTTGAATAACCCAGCTTCCTTTCCTTATGGATTCTGTTGGAAATATGATGCTGTATAAACCCCCAGCAAACAACAATAAATCTGGCAAACGTTCACTGTGTCTGTGAAGATGGAATGATTCTCCCCAGACAAGCTTTGGAAAATAATGTATTGATTTCTGATGGCAATTTATTGTTCTTTGCAATCAACTGTGCTTATAGTGTGGTCTTAAATTATGGCCCTTCCTCTTTCATTCCTGGTCTTTGGAATGTGAAATCAGAAAGCCGGAAAGTTTCAAAGAGGTCACCTCCAAAATACATGGCATTTAGATGAATGTTTTTAGTCATAAAATTTCTATTCACTTTGGTCTTTTTTTATAGAGTTGCATTAAATGACACAGCGTTAACTAAATGTTGGTCTTTCAAGCGAAGCACCTCTGACCCATTCAAAACAAAGAGCAGTTACAGAGTCCCTAAAATCTAGGCCTCTGCTTTTCCCTAAACATTGAACCCCAGTGTCATCCAAGTGGGGGCTTGGATGACTTGACATTCTAAGTGTCTCACAAATAGCCATGTGAATTGATTTGAGTCTTTATCAAAAAAAAAAAAAAAAGACAGGATGAAAGGATTAAAAAAAAAAACCTCTATAGGGGTAAGCAAGAATTATTTCTGAGATCATTTATATTTCTGAGCATTCGGAAAGTGGAAACCATTGTCCTCTATTATCTGAGCTCATACAATGAAAAGTTACTCTCCCAGATACAGTTTTGGGTTTTTTTCTTAGGCTGGGTTCCACAGAAGCAGAACCTGAGTCAGGGGTTCAGGCACAAGTTTATTGAGAAAAATATTGAAAGAGAAGCACGTATTCTCTTCACTAGACTTAAAGCTGGAATAATGTAGGTCAAGGGCTTCTGGGCATCTGTCCTGCCATTGTGTAGACCCTGAGCATGCAGTCAACGTGGAAGGGAGCAGAGACAAAAATGGAGTGGCCTGGACCCCTGATATTGTTCGAATCCCTGAAAACCAACTCTAATTTGGGATACTTTTATTATATAAACCCAAAACCAGATTTTCTTTTTTCTGCTTATCTCATCTGAAATGAGAATTTCTATCACTAGCAATCAAAAGTTTTAGCTAATGGAGATATCAGGCTAACTCCTTGAGAATACCAGGCTAAAGAAGATTGAAGAGTCATTGAAACTTCTGTGATCCTAGGCTTACCTGCCTTCTGGAAAATTCTACCTTACATCCTCCAGGTCTTTTACAGTAACAGGGCTATATATTCCTCTGCCGATTATGGGTTACTGGTTATTTATTCCTGTTAATGTGTATAAATATCTTAGGGAAAAGTAAAGCTTTAAAAGAAATCAAATATGAGAACCATATCAACAGAAGAGAAGGTATTGAAAGCAAGTTAGATGACGGTGGTATTTAAGCAAAAGATGGTGATCTAAATGTGACCTGAAATTGTAATTTCTATTCTGCACACAACTTTCTTTCTTTTCGTAATGAATTGTTTCAAATCTGACATACATTCTGAAATTCACCAGTCCCTACTGTTAATTATCTTACAGATGGACCATGTCAATTCAGCCCAGACACATCGCACTGCATAGCTTTGCTTGATATCTCTGATTTTAAAATTTACGTTGCCTATAAATAGAAATGGAAGTGAATGCTTTTTGACCCAATATTTTATATTGATAACTGTTTACAAACAAAAGCAAAAACAATGGTTACAAGATGAAGCTTTATCAGTCACATAATATATAATAAGCAAATATACTCACTCTCATAGACATATCCAATTTTGAAAAAAAAATTCAGATAAATTAAAGCACCATACCAGGAATCCGCAGTGAGTTGAGGCAGAGATAAAATGGATGTAAGTTTCATGACAATTCCCAACTCTCTGGTTACAAGTCCAGTCTTTCGTCTCCTAGGCATTATGACACAAGTCATTATTTTACTCTAAATACGATTGACTCTATTTTTTAAAGTAAGCAATTGAAAAAAAACTTTGGTGCTCTATACCTGTTACTAAGTATTGATAATACATCTATCTCTAAACTGCCTTCCACACTAGATATGAATACATCAGGACTGGGAACTGCTCACTTAGAAACTTTGTGAGAGAATCCTTCCCCAAGTTTCAAAACCAATTTTTGAAAGAAATCAAATCAGAACCTATCCATCATTCCCCTCTCCAAGCATTTATTAAAGACCGACTTATGTGCTGGACCAGCAAAACTCAAAATTCTTCATGAAACCACTCATATTAATAGTATTACATTTCTATCAAGAAGAATATTATCGTAGTGTAATACTATCATGATCTCCTATTGTGTTCTGTTTGCACTGACATGAGAGTTCCTTCATGAAAATGCACAATCTCCTGAGGGCTGAAACCCAACATGTTCAACAACGTATTGCCAGTACCTAGCAGAGTGCCTGCCAAATAATAGATGCTTGTGAAATAGTTATTGAATGAATGAATAAATCTCAGAACTGTCACATACCTAAAAAAAACATAACCAGGTTATTACTTTGCGATTCGTTTACTGCTGCCGTACCTGTAGAGAAATTTCTTACTGGTTCTACCAAGTTCTACCTTGACCAGGACAGCAAGGTTTCCCCCTTCTTATCCTCTCACAATGAGTACATGTCCCTGATCCTCTCTCCGGAGGAATTTTAAACGTACCTAAGGCTGATGAATTGTGGCTCCTGAAGTGAAAACTAATACTGGTGACTGAGAATCTTTCATTCCTCTCCCTGCTTCTCACAAGAAATATTCATTCCTTCCTTCTCCCTTCCATTTCAAGGACACACTGTCTCTCCCAGCTATCCAACTTCTCCAGAATTTGAGTCTCGGGCCCATCTTGCATCTTTCCATTTTCTGGCCTCTAAGAGAGAAGAAACTGCCTCTCCAAGCATGGATCCAAATCTGCATCTCATTGTTGGCCTTTTGGGTTCTTTGACTATTTTTACTTCACTATGGTCTTGGGTAGCTAAATACCAAGTAACAAGCAGATTAATATGTTGAGATATAACTACCACGCATCGTTAACAAGTTTGTATAAAAAGATTTCTAATGACTGCACAACTATCCATTACATGGAATTGCCATAATTTTTAAAATCATTTTCCTATTGTTGGACGTCATTTTTAAAAAAGATTTTAAGCAATCCTGAAATGAGTGTTCTTGTACTTAAATGTTTGCGAATATCACTAATTATTTACCAGGGATATATTCTTAAGGAAGGAAGTACTAGGCCAAAGGATTGAACTTTTTAAAGATGAATTCCATACTGGGATATACTAGACAACAGACCATCACTTGATTTAAAGGAACCCTGTAAAAGATATGGAGATAATGCCATATAAGCAAGAAGTCCTTGAAGATTGGTCTGCACATCCCAAGAATATTCTTTCTGGAAATTTTACCATTTGGAGAGTGAGAGACGGTACCGCAGCCCTCAAAAGTATGGTAGGTCAAATGCAATGGCATGTTGCTTGGGTGTTAGGGAGAATGTAATTGACAAACTTAAGTTCTATCTTCTGCATTTTGTTTCTCCTCTCCATTAAGTAAGGGTATCATTCTGGCAGGGAGAAGGAGTGGAGCTGAGTACCTTCTGCTGAGAGTACAGTTTTAATAAGGCAGGAATCCAACCTAACAAGCATCATATTTGCTATATTTGGGGGAGACGCACAAGTCAGAGCTGTTTTATTTCCTGCCAATTTCATTCCAAAAGCAAGCAAGTAGAATGCCTTTTCTTCTTGATGGGCATATGGAAAGCTTATGAATGCAATAATGAGAACTTCTAGTGCCCATTTAGACCCTAGGGAGTTATATAACTTTATCATCCTTTTTTTTAATTTTTATTTTTTGGTTAGAAGAACCCAGTGATACCTTCCATTACCTCCTACACATGGCCACCTATCGCATCCCCTGAGATGTTCCCAAAGGCTGGTGTTAATGTGCCTAGGTTTATGGCTTAGAAAATGAGGGCAATTTTATTTGACTGCTCCTTTAGGGGTTCCAGAAATACCATCTTCTTCATATGCATGCTTGAAATCAAATGCTATCGGTTTCAGGAATATTCCCATCTAGGATCACTATAGAATTTGTGGGGCCCAGTGCAAATGAAAACAGGGGGCCCATTGTTCAAAAATTATTAGGAATTTCACAACAGTGACAGCACAGTATTACACGAAGCCTGGGGCCCTTCTAAGTGTGGAGCCTTGCATGATTGCAGAAATCCCCCATCTTAAAAAAGACAAAGCACATTACCACCTTCACCACAAAGTCTCCCAGGAAGAATGGCCTTTTTCAGTAAAGAGTGAGAGTCTGGAGAGATTCAGTAATTTCATTCAGATTAAAGAATGCATTATAGATAATATGTTGAACCGTATAAAACCATGAATATTTTTTACCTACAAACATAGCAATTTCATATGGTTCAACCTTATTCATGTTAACTGTTATGGTAGTGTATTTTCCTCAGGATTAATAACCTTCAGAGCTGGCACACTAAAAAGGAGAAGAGATGATGGCAACAATTGCCACACTTGGGGTCTTCTTGTGTTGATATTTGTCCTACAATATCTTGTACTGCTATGCATATGTGTGAGCTCATAAAAGTAATACCTCTGCATTGCAGACACCTGGAACATTTTATAGCATTATTTTTAAAACAAGCACAATTATTCACTAATACTATCACTTTAAAAATCTTGTTTTCCATTCTAGTTTTTTGTTAGGTCGATGGATGTGTGGATGAATGGATAGATACATACTTACACATATACATCCATACATACATAGATGCATAGATAGATGAATTTTATTACAACATTGGAGCATACTATGTGGGCAGTTTTTGTTTTCTACCTTTTTTCACAAACTATCATGTTGTGAGCATTTATATATGTCCATGGTCACTAAAACAAGATTTTGAATTACGTAATATTTCACCTTATGGGATTGCCATAATTCCTTAAGTCATTTTCCTATTGTTGGATGCCATCTTTAAACTATTATAAGCAAACCTGAAATTAATATTCTTCTATTTATATTTCTTTTGGCACCATCGGTTACTTCTCTAGACTAAATTCCTAGATGTGAAATTGCTGCTTCAAAAAGTTGAACTTTATAAAGCAGTTGATATTGTCTTCTAGAAAGTTTAGACAAATTTACAGTCCTGGCATCAGGACAGAATTCTTTCTCCATTGCCTACACCCTTATCAGCTTTAGGGAAGCATTGATTATTTTTTGTTGATTTCTTCTTTTTAAATACAGAAGAAAATGGGGACATAGTCTCAATGTGGAAGATGCAATAACGAGGAACAAAGAATTAAACTTCCCCTCCTTCTTACTCTCCGCCCCAACACACATATACACACTTGCCCTCACACTGGGCACTCAGCCCTGAGAGAGCTACTGTCTCTATTGATTTTCTGGTGCATATGCTTTCAGATGTTTTCATTACAATCACGGTCTTATATATGCCATAGACACATACTTTCTACATACTTGTAATCTTACTACTCACATTGTATTGCAGCGAGATTTTTCCATTTGATAGTATATCTTTGATAGTTTTTCATATCCGTAAAAATTGGTGTGTCATTATTTTGTAATGGCTTAATAGCATTCCATGATGCAGATGAGCCATAAAGT
This sequence comes from Equus asinus, assembly GCF_041296235.1. Classification (NCBI taxonomy): domain Eukaryota; kingdom Metazoa; phylum Chordata; class Mammalia; order Perissodactyla; family Equidae; genus Equus; species Equus asinus. The sequence continues at coordinate 43,825,501 of NC_091804.1, forward strand.
ATGTATCCATTGCCTCACTGACTATTTGACATTGTGATACACATTCATGTATTCATCTGTTTTCTGTTAATCTGATATCCCGCAGGAAGATAAGCTTTGTGAGGTCAGGGTCGTTGTGCATCATGTCCAGTCTGAATTTCCATAAGCTGCACACTTTGCATGTACTCATTTCTTAACATTTCTTAAAGGAAAGAACGAGGGAGTAGAAGAGGGCCATTTAGATTTTTCTCTGCTGCTGCAGTGGATGCACTTGAACACTCATCTCCATCCATATGATATGAGCATCTCTTAAAAATAACCTAGAAGAAGAAAATCTTGCTCAAAACATATACAGTGTTTAATTTTTAATAAATACTGCCCTCCACAAAAACTTGACCAATTTTCACTCCCACCAACAATGTATGAGTATCTGCTTTGCTACATTCTTGCCATCACCCGGTATCAATGACTGATTAACGAGGTGGTTTTGAGCTTGAGAAAGAAGCCTCTTTATCAAGAATCAACAGGAGCTCCATGTACAGCTTGTCAGGCTGCGCACTGTCAAACTCTGGGGTGTCATTCATATATGGTACAGTGTGAAGGGCAGCCATGGGGTCCTCCAAAATGGCTGTCCTTAGGAGTGCAGGGGACAGTCTCTAAGCCTTTGCTCCTTTCTTCCTCCAGAACGTATGCTCACAATTAACAGCTGGCTGATCCTATGCTACTCATGGAATATCACCAGATAAAGACAATGTTTGTGTAGTAAATTGTCATAGAGATACAAAGTCAACTTTCACCATAAGCACTTTTAACTGAGACAAACTCAACTTTAGTGCCCAGTTTAAAGGGAGAGGAAAAATAATATAGTAGAAGCCTTGTTATCAGAACTAGTGGATCACTTGGTTAATTGAAAAGGTCACTTAAAGTGAAAATCAGAAAAGAATTACATATATATAGTTACACCAATATGTATATATGTAATATGCCATATATAAAAATATAAATTATAAATGTGTGTATATATATGTGTGTGTGTGTGTGTGTGTGTGTGTGTGTGTAAAGATACAAACAATGTATTTTAGTTAGGGTACATTCTATGCTGCTATAACAAAGAAACCCCAAAAACACAGTGGACTAATGAAGATAGAAGTAGATTTCTCACCCACGAAAACAGTACCAGCAGAGGAGGCAGAGGTGGTCCAGGACTGAAGGGGTAGTTCTATCTCAGCACAGAGCTTCCATCATCTCTAGCTCCAAGGGGGAGCTCCAGCTGCCACTGCTGTATCTGTGTCCCAGCCGATGGGAAGAAGATCAAAGTGAGCACATGCCCATTCCTCTTAAGGGCATGACGAAAGTGGGACACGTCCCTCTGTTCACATCCCTTTGGCCAGAGCTTAGTCACGTGGCCATACTGAGCGGCAAGGGCATCTTAGAAATATATTCTCTAGTTTGGATGCCGTGGCCCAGCTAGAATTCAGAGTTTATATTATTAAAGGAAGAAGTAAAGAATAAATACTAGTAAGTAATTCAGTCTCTACCCTAAGCAGTTTACTTTAACTTCTAAAAACATATAAATCAAGAATTTTCCCATGTTTTTGATGTAGAATACAATCCTCGAGTATGGATCTACTGATTGGAATTCCACATTTTCTTTCTCACATGAAATAAAATGGATAACTCTAATTTCCACTTTCAATTCCTTGAAAATACTGCAAGACCTCAAAAAACTTTTAATGTTAAACTACATCTAGAGTTCAGACTACTAGATTTTTATGATATTTTCATTGTCTTAACATTTGTCTCCCTCACACCTAATTCAACAGCATTTTTAAGCTAATTGCCTTTATCAATTTTTTCCAAAACATTCAACTTAGTTTTCATGGAGATAATTCTCTTTTTCACACTTATAATTTATCAGTTTACGTAATACTTAATTAAATTGTATAATTACAATATCAAGTACAATTACCGTTAACAGATTTAAGACGACAGAGCTAACACTTGGTCAGCACAGAGCTTAATACAAGTAGGCAGGAGAACTAGGGATCAGCCTACCGGCCAAGTGTACTTAGCGTGGAGGTGGACACAGTCCGTCTGCTTTACAGAGGGAGCGGGGAGAGTCAATTAATCCAGCCAGCTGGATGAGTGGACGTCAATTAACAGAGCTTCAGCTATGCCTTCACCAGGGCAAGCAATTCTCCCCTCCATCCAAACAATGAGCAAATCATTCCCAGAGTGAGTGTGACACGGGAGACACAAATTTGCTATTTCTTCCCCCATCCTCCTTCTCAATTGTCTTTCAGAGTATAAGCGGAAGAGTCACTGGGGCTTAAAGATGCAGAATTCATTTTTCCAAGGTACTGTCTAAAACACAAGCCACTACATCACGTGGTACTTACCTAGAAAAACAGAAATCTCTTCCTACCCAAGAGGAAAGTGGCCAGGTTGAAATCATTGACCTACAGTATGTCAGCTTCTAACATGATGCCTCCCTAAGAGATTTTCAAAGAGTTTTCTCCGCAGATGATTTTTGCCTTATGTACTGACCTTAGAACTTTCCTTCAGATAGGATGAGAATCCATTGAAATGGCATTTGCACTGAAAAGATACCAGTACTTTGCAATTTAGCTCCTAATGTGTAGATAAAATATTAGAATAATTTCCAAGCAGCATTCAGTGTTATTGGGAATATCCAGCATCTGCAGAAATTTATCAGTCCCCTATAGTCTCATCTCATCAATAAATTGCCATCTCATCTCCCCCCAACCTTATCAAAAGATAGCACAGTGCTTGAGTAGTGCTGTTCTAGGAGGATTTATTTCTAAATAATTGAGAACATCGATCTTAAAATTGAATTACCAGACCGAGGACATTTCCTTCACGTTAACAAAGGGTGACAGATTCTTGTCAAAAACCAGCCCATTGGGACATTTAGAGACTTTGGGATTCCTGGTTTATTTCGAAAATAAGGAAATACTTTCTTTTATTCATATAAACAGAAAATACATTTATATAAATATAACCAAAAATATAACCTTTTTTTGATTTTGATTTTATGGTAGGTAAATAACTTACATCAGACAAAAGGATAGGTTATCGTTATCTACTGATGTTAAGAGTATCTTCCCTTTGAAGAATAAAACAATGTTGTTTTTCCTGGTGGATTAATGTCTGCATAAGTCTCCGCAGAGGTATGCTTGAGTTCACAAACATAGAATGTGTTGGTGAGCCTGAAATATGGAAATATTCTGCTATTTTTCTTGAGATGGAAGCATGTTTTTATGTATTCATCAAATATTTATTGAGATATCACTTTGTGCCAAATTTATCCTGGGAGCCAAACAGACCCTCTGTACTCATGAAACTATCAGTCCAGACAAGGAAACAGACAGAGATGCAGGCAATTTAAATGTTCAACACAGAGAACCACACAGTGTTAGAGGGGTACATTGGGGCACCTAAAGGCAATTCAGTTATTTAGGACAACAAAACCGTGCTCCTCTTGGATCCCCTCCCTCTCAACATTCATATGAAGATTGTGACCCTAATCTCAGAAATTTAACACATTTTTAAATTACCTTCTAGAAGATTCTTTAAAACACTTTGCTGAATAACATTCATGGATTGTCTCAGAGTTAAGAGTAACTGAGTATTTCCACTTTGGCCTAGAGCTGAGGTCAACCAACTACAATGGATGCCACCTGTTTTTACATGGGCCAACAGCTAAGAATGGTTTCTTCAGTTTTTTTTTTTAAGTTGAAAAACAATCAAAAGAAGAAGAATATTTTGCAAATGTAAACATTACATGAAATGCAAATTTTTGCGTCCATCTGTAAAATTCTATTGGAATACTATCATGCCCATCCATTTATTGTCTCTGACTACCCTCACACTGCAATGGCAGAGTTGAGTAGCTGTGACAGAGACAGTACGGTCTGTAGGCCTAAAATATTTACTCTCTGGCCCTTTACTAAAAGAACTTGTCAACCCTTGGCTTAGAGAATCCATTGACTTTTGAGATTGCAGTAAAAAAATAAAGCACATGGAATCCTAATGTTCTTAGTTGCGTGTACCAACCAAGTGTCAATCAGCAGATTCCTCATTGTCTCTCTCTGCCTATCAGCTTTCCTTCAGTGGCCCCTAGAAAGAGATTATTCTGTAGCTGCCCACCCTGACCCCTTGGTTTCACAGTTAACAAGCCTGAGGCATGGAAAGGTTCTAAAGCTCCCCAGAGGTTCTGAGATCAATCTCAGACAAAACAATCCTTCTGAGTTTCCTCCCCAGCCCTTGGATGTCTGCTCTCACACACACCCGTGCTTGGCAGACCCCATCCCTCTGGATCACCTGTAAGTTTCCTAAACATAATCTGAAGACAAAAGGGCTGGATGTTCCTCTCTCTTAGGACAGAGACTAACGGGAAAGGAGGGAGGTGCACAATGGAGCGGGGGCACCAAAAGATTCGTTTATCCAGATAAATAATGTCATAATGCGATATTTTTAAAGCCAAAATTAATACCAAAACATTCTTGCTGAACAAAATATCACAATTAAAAAAAAAAACAAGATTAGTAATATTCATTCCTTCTGACTCATGGCTCACCATGGCACTATTACTGACCCAGGCGTTCTCTAAAATTTTGATATTTCACTCATCATAGGATTTTTTACATTCCTTTTTATCTTAATACTGCATTAGAACTTTAGTCATCTGGATTACTGTTTTTTGTGGCTCCCTTAAATTTTGTGCGTGAGGCAAGTGCTACAGTCTCTTTACCCCAGCTGTCTTAATCCATTCGAGCTACTATAACAAAACACCATAGACTAGATGTTTTAACAACAAACATTTGTTTCTCCCAGTTCTGGAGTTTGGGAAGGCCAAGATCAAAGCGTAGGCAGATTTGGTGTCTGGTGGGGACCCGCTTCCTGGATCATAGACAGCCATCTTTTCTCAGGGTCCTCACATAGCAGGAGGGGGCAGGGAGCCCTCCAGTGTCTTTCACTAATCATTAAGGGCACTAATCCTATTCATGAGGGCTCCACCCTCCAAACACCATCACATTGGGGGTTAGGTTTCAACATACGAATTTGGGGGTACACAAACATTCAATCTGTAGCATTCATCTTGGCCCTGCTTCCTCTGATTCATGTTTGAAATTCCCATAAGGACTGATGAACTTGAGCTGGGAGTGAGGAGAGTGGCCCTAGCATTTTCAGGATACAGCAGACTTATATCAATTTGGGCAACACTGGAGCCCATAATACTTAGCACTTTTATAATGGAAAAGTAAAATTCTCCAGGGTTAAAAATCCATATATTTGATGTGAATGGGAAGACTCGAGCCCTCATTTGTTCCATTATAATAGGAACCCAGAGCGCACCTCTCTCAAGGTTATGGACAAAGTGAAATTACTGTGCTATAAATCTGTCACAAGGGGGTGACTCCCAAAATGTGTCGGTGGAGCTGCTGACAGAGCTACAAATGACAGGCTGGGAAAATGCACCACGGTATTTGTGGGAGGCCAGGCCCTGCCAGATTCAATGTGATTTCAGAAACTCATTACAAACCCAAATCTCTGAAATGCTGAACACAAAATGTTCTACATCAAGCCCTGGCAGTAGGTAAAAGTGAATCTGGAGAAATGTCCAAGCATGGAACAACTTCATTCGGTTCAGTGAAAATTGACCAAATTTCCACCATGTGCTGGGAACCAGGGATTCACATAAGACGTCAAATGTGCTGGGGAGGTTCTAAGCAGTGAACTTGTGCAGACTTATTTACTACTCGTGAGAACTCTATAGAAACTAATATTATCTACACTTTACACCTGAAGAAACTGAGGCACCGACATGTTCGGTAATAGACCCAAGGTCACATAGCTCATGAGTGGTGTACCTGAGATTCAAACCCAGACAATGTGCTGCAGAGATGTGACACTAAACCAAGATAAACAAGACATTGCAGAAGAGTAATTTGAATTTGCAGGGTCTCCTAATTTCCTACTGGAAAAGTCAGTCATTTTATCCATTTATTAGAAGAATATCCTTGCTATTAAATACAGGCTGATTCAGCTATAATTAGGGTTCCTGAAACCTAACTCTTGAATGGAAGGGCCATTAGAGTGTCTAATTCAACTTCCCTCTCTTATTTTATAGTTAAAGGATTTGGGGCACCAAGAAGTGACAGCTTGTTACCACGATAGATAATCATTAATCTTACACCTGCCTGAAAAACAACGATTCAGTAGCCAAGAATGTTAAAGAAAAATGTAACAAAAAAATAAAAAGACTAAGAAAGGAGAATCTGATCGTTAAGAAAGAAACTTGTTTATTACCAGGAGCTAAAACTTTGCAAGAATGATTAAGGTCTTCTATTTAACTAAGGCAAAATTGTGCCCTAGATATTTGCATGCAGCTGTGTGTGTATTTCAGGTTAACATTTGCCCTCAAATCTTCCTCCAGTTTCCCTTGACAGCAAAGTAACCTAAATGTACAGCTGAACAAGTCTACTTTAAGGTTCCTTTTAGGGAGATTATACCTTGCCAGTTAGGAGTAAATTTCCTCACCTTATTTGCTATTCCTTAGACCTTTCTGTAAGTTTAGTACTTTCACACATCTTACAATAATGGATCTAAGACATTTGCAGCAAAAGAAGATTGCTTTTGCCTTTTCTCCCTCAAATTTTTTTCTCAACTAAATTCCACGTGGAGAAAATCATACTCATCAAGTACGAGCGGGCATTAGAAAAAGCATTAGTGACCCAGTTAACGTGTCTGCACATAGGTGCACATTCATCTCAACCTGTGTCAATTACTAAGGGCGAGAACTTAGCTTTCTCACAACCTAAACCTTTGGAAGAAGGCAAACGAAATGTAACTATCGTGCTTTTGCTCAGAATGAACATGGGTCCCAAAGTCAGAGAAAGGATGCCCCACCCTAGTTCCTTCAGAGCAAAGGCTCTCAAGCGGGGCGGTGCCATCTTCTAGGGAGCATTCTGGATATCTGTGGGGGCATTTTTATTGGCCCAATGTTTATGGGCCCTACTAGCATTTAGTGGGTGGGTCAAGGATGCTAGATGTGCTCTACAACATTGTACGGTCCTGACCTAGCAAAAGCTCATTCTACATCCACCTGACTTTTGAACGACTCCATTTAACATATAGAAACAATGTATTTTTGGATGATTTTAATAATACTGAATTTTTCAGTAATGCAATTATCATGTGAATCAAGGGAAGTGTTTTTCCTTAATTTTGTTAAGGAGGTATGTATTTTGTTAGGAATTTTACCAAAAGTTAGTTGTTTACCATTTTGGAACATCATGTTAAAATGGCACTAACACTGGTATTGGAGTGGCCCATACAACCCAGCTGAATCAGTCGGCATTTGTAACTATCACATACACTATGGTTTTCTGCAGCTGTATAAGTGCAAGCACAGACATGCCCTAGAATGTATACATTGATGTATCCATCTAGCCATCTATCTGTCTATCCAATCAGCCTTGTACCACCTCTGACTCCTTTGCCTGTACTGTTTTGTGGGTGAGAAATCAATTTCTGTCTTCATTAATCCACTGTATTTTTGGGTCTCTGTTATAGCAGCATAGAATATACCCTAACTAAAACACTATACAGTCAATCATCACTTAATGATGGGAATATGTTCTGAGAAATTCATTGTTAGGCAATTTCGTTGTTGTGCAAACATCACAGAGTGTACTTACACAAACCTAGCCTTCTACACACCTAGGCTATATGGTACTAATCTTATGGGACCACCATTGTATACGTGGTCCATTGTAAACTGAAACACCATTATGCAGTGCATGAGTGCAACCCTCAAATATTAGGAATCTGTTTGTATCACTGCAACTTAACTCTTCAACACCACAAGACCCTCAAATCTTCAGTAAAACTTTTCTCTTTCACAAGTGCTTATGTGATTTGGATCTTTTTGTGAAACTAGAAAACAAGGCTGCATTTACCGTCTGGGTTAGACACAGTGTGGGATGGAGTCATTTATCGTGGAAGTAAGAGCTCAGAGAGTTGTCCATGAGTCTACTCCCAGCTAGTCCTGATTTCTATTTAAAATCAAGTTCAAAGATATCTAGACACGAATTTGGATGTCTGGAAGACTTGAAATAGGATTTGAGCTACACTAGTAGGTTGAATCATAGGAATTTGCTGATATCCAATCACACTAAACCCAAAAATCTTAAGCACTGGTTCACTCTGACAGAAAGCAAGGGTCTGGTAGCTGTTTTAGAGCAAATTCAGGCTCTCCAGTCATCAGATCTGCGGGCCACCATCATAGGTGAAATTCACCGATAATGTCCTATTTTTCTTTGTGTACTCAGTGCATTAAAAAAACCAGGAGCACAATAGGCATTCAATAAATATTTGATTAATTAAATAAGTAAGTAATGATAGACTCCACAAACCCAGAAGGATTCAGGAAGAAGTAAAACAAATAATTCACAATGAATTTGTAGAATTCATTTAGGCATTGGGGAATTGGATGAGTATGTACAGAGAGGCTTGGATTGTATGACTTTTAAAGTCATATTTTATATGGGAATCTTTGGTAAATGTCAAAAATTAGTATCTAGAATGCATCAACCAAAAGACTTCATCTCCAAGCTTAAAATATCATGAAGGTTACACGCAACCCCGTTTTTCTAGAATGCATAGTTAAAATGGGATTGTCCTACAAAAGTATCCTGGTTTGTAACCTTATATTATTTCCAATTATTTGTTTTGCTATTTTCTGGCTTATGGTGAAGTTAAAAATTAATTTCGTGGTCATGGTGAAAAGAAGTAATCATCAATAAATCTAAATATTAATTTGTTTCTATCTGCATGGCTTTCTCAGAACCTAATATGGAATTGTAGGATACTCTAGGTGCTATTGGTAGTAAACAGGAACAGAAGTAAGCAATGGTCAACCTGCTTTCCTTCTTCTTGGGGAAGACAGAAAATAAGCTAAATATAGAAGTAAAAAGGGAAGGAGCAAGCTGTGTGAATAGAACATTCCAGGAAGAATAAAGCAATGGCTCTTTTATAGGAACCTGACCAATATGTTATAGGAGCTGTGAGGCAGCCAGAGTGGCTGGAGCAGAATTAAAGAGTAGGAAGGCAGTAGGTAAAAAATAACAGAGAGAGGGAAAGCCAGACAATGGGCAGTCAGCCATTGCAAGGACCTGGGCTTTTTCTCTGGGATGGGAAGTCATTGCTTAAAGATTATTCCACCTACTTCACAGTCAGGAAGCAAACACATCTCTGAGTGAGAGATTAAAGGAAGGAGGACAGCAAATGGGATGGAGGGAAGGCAGGAAAAGGTTATCTTGACAGCTTAATTGTTGCTGTGCTCTTTCCCTCCTCTTGCTTACTTTTCCCCAACTAAAATTCAACACGAAAGCTTTTCAATGAATTTAATCACTTCCTTTCATTTCTTTATTACAATCAAGTGGATTTGCATGTTAAGAGTATAGGATGATAAAAATAACAGAGAAAGAACGTGAGGCTTTTTAAAACGAAAATGTCGTTCTGCTTTTAGACTCCTTCATTTGGGTCAATCTTGATTATAGTTCTTTGGTAAGACGTTAAATACTTGTGAGGGAAAAAAGGGATGTAGACCAAAATACATTGGATAAGGGTGGTTCAACAAATTATTATTTCTATGTATGGTCAACATGTGAAACTGAAATCTCTACTCTCAGCAGTCAATTTTTTAACCTTTCAAGGAAATTTTCCTGTAGAAGGGAGTAATTACATATAATCAGATTTGATTATGTTAAGTGGAATGAGATGCAATATCCTTGCCAATTATGCCAGCAAGTTGCTTGCCTGGCCTTTTTGAGTGTGTCAGCAAGAATTCTTCCAGCAGCGGAGAAGAAGCCTGTTCGAGGCCACTTCTCAGATAAAAGGAAGACACAATGATCTTTTAAGGTGAAGAAAAATATGACAAAAAATCCTTCTTAAATCTCTGTCAGTTATTTCTTTCCTGATTAGAGAAAAGCCAAGAAAACGTCCCTCACAATTTCACATCCAAATTCCAGTGCTGAGAATGTCTTCGTAGAATTCTTGTATCAAGAGACACTCAACCTAATGTGACAGCAGCTAGAACAGGAAGCTGAATTGCTTCAACTTCTCAAAACCCAGTTTTGTTTTTTTCACAAATTCATGGGAAGAGGAGGAATGAACTCTATCTTTTGGAGTTAGGTTTCATCTGCACCTAAGAAGATCAGGAAGGTCACCTTCAACCCTATTATTCTAGAATTCTAAGACTATTTACCTTTAAAGATTATTAAACTAAGATGTAAGTAAATTGGCGATGGCCTAGATACTACCTCAAATAGCCAGAAAAAGTAGATGACTGTGTGGAGAGATGACTCTGAGGGGAATCAATTCAGCATCGTTGGGGCTCACAGGCGGAGCACGAGGCTCCCTCAGCAGTGGGAGGGGTAAGTTATTCAAGGACCCCACGTGTTAGATTTGGGTGGTTCCCAAATCTGGCTGGGCCTCAAAACCAATTACGGGGTTTTTATTTGTTTCCTTTTTAAATGCAGTGTTCTGGAATCTCAAATCAGAGTCTCCAGGAGTGGAACCCTGAAACCTGTCATTTTAAAAGCTCTCCAGGGGAGACTGATGTGACTGGGCCCTGAGCCCGACACAGCATCCACTACATCTTTATTGAATAGCTGTCATGGACCCAGTGCTGCTTTAAGCCTTGGCTACAAAGTAGAGGTTAGCGCTGAGTTAGGGTTAAGGTCGCTAGGCCTGTCTCATGGCACTCCCATTTTCTATCCCATTTACTTGAAATCTCATGGTTCTGTATTCATAATGATAAGAAGCCCAATCAAAAACATATTCCATAGTATAATACAACCAAGTAATAAAATAAAAGAGTTATAACTATTAATATTATTATTGAGTATCACTGTTATAATAATAATAGATAGGTTGCCAGGGTTCGAATTCTATATAAATACTAAGTAGGCAATATTTCACTTAATTCTTACACCAATCTATTGACAGATGAGGAAACATGGGATTAGAGATATTAAGTATATGATTTACCCCCAAGGTAAGTGAGATGGCATCAGGCAGCAGGAGGGGGTAACAAATAACAAAGATGAATCTTGTTCTGGTCCATCTGACCCTCAGGTAGTGAGGTCTCCACTACTGTGCAGCTCCTCAGACACCTATGTGCATGTCATTGTGAATGGGTAAGCGTGTACTCAGTGAAGTTCATGCGATATGCAGAGTTTCAACCAGCAGGTCTGAAAATGTCCCCAGGAAATTTGGTACTGTTTTTACAGTGTCACACGTTGGAAGGGGACGAAACCTTTGGAATTCTGCCATATGCCAGATGTCTATAAAGATTATCCTTTAATTTAATTATTGCAGCAAACAGGATCACCATAAGCCCTGTGTAGCCTGGAGGAAGCTGTGTCCTAGGAGGCTACATAAAGTCCAAGATGACATGGCCCAAGGGTGGTAGATCCAGGGCTCTCAGGCTCTGACCTGGTGGGTACTTTTTATTGCATCAACCTGGAAACCACAAGACAAGTTTCTTATCAGAAAAGCTGTGTTCATGTCTTGGCTCTGCTTCCATTTATTAGCTGTGAGACCTTAGACAAGACCTAAAACTTCTCTGAACTTCAGTTTCTTCGTCTATAAAAGGTGAATAATAACAACTACCTTCAAGTGTTGTGGTGAGGATTAAATATGTTAACACATATCAGGTGGTTAGTAAAGTGTCTAGCAAATGGAGACACTCAATAAATGTTAGTTACTATTATTATGGCTTATTTTAATAATATGTGTCCATAATATACACTATTAGAGCCTTAAAAATGGAATTGTAGAGGTGAGAAACAGTGGGAGATGAGAAATTCAGGAGAATTGGCGAGAATATTCCCTGGGAAATGAAGCAAAAATTGCAAGCTAAGTAAACAGCTAAAAACAATTTTTGAAGAGATAAGGAAGAATTTTATAAATGAATGTGCACTGCATTTTTTGGTTTCTTTCTCTTTCTTCTTATTCACTCTGAGTATAGGCCAGACTCTCTTCCGGGTATTGGAGATTCAGGAGTGAACAAGACAAATAAGATTCTATCTCAGGAGGAACCTACATTCTAGAGAAGGAGAAAGTCAATAAGAAAACAAGTAAATAAATAAAGAAGATAGTTCCGGTCAGTGATGGAGCTATGGAGGAAAGCAAAGGAGTACAAGAGAGGAAGACTTTGGGAAAAATTACTATTTGGACAGAATCAGGGAAGAAAAGACCTGACTGAGGAGATGAGATTTGAGGTAGGACCTGAAGGGCAAGAAGGAGCTTGACACGTGACAATCTGGAGACAGAGTTGGTGGAGTAGAGGAGGGAACAAGGGGATGGCCAGGGGAAATCAGAAGCTTAGCATGCTTGAGAAAACGCAAACGGATCAGCGTGAGACAAAGCCGAAGTGGTGACCAGGGACCAGACCTCCTAGAGCCGTGTAGATAGAATGACGCTGCAGGTCAGGTTTGTGGAGAAATAGACTCTGAGGTGGAGATTCGCTTGCAGGAAGTCCTTGAGGGCGATACCTGTGGGAGGAGTGTGGGAAGCAGCATTGAGCAGAGGGAGAAGCTAAGCTACAACGTGATTGCAACAAAGGCCTCAGCAGACCCCGTAGGCTGCCCTGAACTGAGGTGTCCCAGCAGAGTTGGCCTACCTTTGGTCAGTGAGGCCAGACCTTTATGACTGCCCCCTCTTCCCTTGGTCAGCTACCCCCTGGAGACAGGACGGGAATTTGGGCAAGGTGGTTTTCTTCAACTGAAGGCAATTTCCAGATAAGACATCAGCTGAGAGCCGTGGGCCACCAACACTGTCAGCAGCGGGAGAAATGAGCATCTCAGTCCTGGGAGAGGGATCTGAGTGACATTACAGCATCCACTACCATGATCACACAACTTATCATTCAAACTGGGGTAGTTCGGAAAGTGAATAGGGTTCTTATTCATAATTAAGCAGGGAAAATAGGCATCTATCAGGAGTGTCCCAGATACACTGAGATATGGAATCCCTCAATCACAGGCCAGAGTCAACAGTGTGGATTTTGTTCTAAATGCTATGGAAGGCCGGGTTATATAGATGTGTGTGCATAGCAGGCCTTACAACATGCCAGGGAGTCCCAAATCTCATCCCTCAAAACATCTAGCTGCAGGTCTCAAAAAGAAACTAATTTCCCATAGAACCGGGGTGTTGCTGCGGCCACCTTATCTTGCTTTGGCTGCCTTTGGTTCAGGGCTCTCCCGGGCATCACCACTTCCACAGCCTCCGATTGCCTTGATGGCTCTTACAGTGAATATCAATACTGCAGTGGATTTCACAACCATGAAACTGATGGAAAGATGAAATGGAAACAGTTCAATATGGGCAGAGATGTTCGAATGCCATGTACTAAGCTCTGTGCCATGAGAGGAAAGTGAATAAAGGCTTTGAATTCCCAGGGGGAGACTGAGAGCAAAGGATGGAGAAGTGTGAGTGAAAGATTGCAGGGCGTGTGGCCCCAAGGAGAGCAATTCCACCAACGCTCGGAATAAACACCACAGGCCGGGGTTCACTCACAAGCTCGCATGGATTTGAAAACAGGACAGCAAACTCTCCCAGATGCTGGCTGTTAGTGCAGATGAGTCAATTCATGGATGGTAGTTAACAAGCTATGAGAATGGAGATAGAGAAGGATACCCCTGTAGGAGGAGTTCTCGATCCCGGGTCCAAAGACCTCTGAAGAAACGCAGAGACAGAATTCAGGGAGTCTATAAACTCAGATGCAAAAAAAAAAAAAATCACACCTTTATTTTCACTGTCTCTAACTTAAATTTAGCATTCCTTTTAGTTGGGGACATGGGCAACTGACCACGCTGGAACAAGAACTCGTAAGGCTTTATCACCAGCAGAAGTCACTGCTATGTTCATATCATAATATAGTTCTTTCAGGTACCTCAAAATATCTTTTACACTCATCACTATTTTTTAATTATAATGGTTACTGGATGCACTACTAGATCTCGTTTTTCAGTGTGTTAATAGAGAAGTAGACACAACACTACGTTACAAATGTGGTTGTTTAAATATCTGATAATTGCATTTTAATATTATTGATTTGTGTTTTTAAGCCTGTATCTTTATTGCGTGCACTTAAAATCTGTATTGTGAGAGGGTGTCCATGGACTGATTTCACCAGACCCCCTACTGGGTCCATGAAACACAAATTGGTAATAGCGGAGGCCTGGCCTGTGGCCGTGGTTAAGTTCGCACGCTCTGCTTCAGCAGCCTGGGGTTCGCCAGTTTGGATCCTGGACACAGACCTATACACAACTCATCCAGCCATGCTGTGGCAGCATCCCACAGAGAAGAACTAGAAGGACCTACAACTCCGATATACAACTATGTACTGGGGCTTTGGGGAGAAGAAAAAAAAAGAGGAAGAAAGCATACTTAAAAAGAAAAATAGACTAAAGGATTAAAGTTTTAAAAAAAAACATTAGTAAGAGCCCAGCCCTAGACTCCTATAGTTGGGAAGATGGCACTACGTCTTCTCTTACTAGCAGGCACAATTCTCAGTCCACAATACAAGTAGACAAGAATTATTATATTTCTTTGTTTTCTTTCAATGAAACGCTGGGGTCAGCTACAGTCTAAATCTGTAGAGGGAGTTTTGTATCCCTCCCCTCCTACGGGGTCCCCATAATATAATGGAGGTGGGCACAGGAATGCACAATAGCTGGTAATAAAGTTCTACTCACACAACATTCATTTTAAACAGTCCTAGATTTCAAAACGCATCATGGACGTGGAGAGTGGCAGTGAGAGGAAAGTTAAAAGGTGAATAGTAAGACAATTCATTGGTTCTCTTATATTCTGAGGTTTAGAGAATATGGAATAACTTAGGAAAGCAACAAGAAATGTCTCTTAAAAGACTAGCACCAAGAAATGGTGGTCATCCTAGAGGGAACTGGTCCTGCCTAGTGAAATGACCCCTTGATAGTGTTACCTTTGGGTGTCACCCAAGGCCGGCCTTTCCTCAGTGACAGCAGTTGCTTCTAGGGGTTACAGAGAAGCAGTTTCAAATGTACACTCTTTCACCGAGATCACTCAAATACTTCAACCACTCAAGATTCTTCTCTCCCACTTCAAGGAACAAAGTCTACCTCTTCTGTTATTATCACATCATCCCTAAAAAACACTCTTTCAGAATCAGTTTAACTCACTGCTCTTAAATGTTCAAATTCTGTCACTGCACAACCCAAAACACCCCTTTGAAACGATTTTTTTATGACCGTGAAGCGTGCTAGTGGCCTTCTGAGACCAGCGCCTGTGGGAAGCATAGTAAAATTCCCGTTCAGGGATTGAAGAGCATCTAGCATTGTCCCCTGAAAATCAACTTAGATATGACCTTCCTGTTTCAGGGTCATGCAACCATACTGGGGTCTTTCATAGTGGTAAGGATCATGTCCTCGTGTGCCCGGGATTGTCCCAGTTTACGCTGGTGCCCTGGCGTAGTACCTCCTTTCATCTTCAAACGTGTCCTGGTTTGGATGATGAATTTCGTGATCATCCTGGTCATCAGTCCATACAGGTTATGGCTGCCTGGGCCTTCCAGGTATAGGGGCTGGGATACTCCTGTGCCATTCCTGGGGAAAGCCATCTCCCCAGTGGCCTTGACACCTGCACGGAACTCTGCCACCAAGTTCTAGAGGGTCCTTGCTTTCCTGGCTGCATTAAAGAATTCCTCCTCGGCCTTCTCTGCTGCTTCTGGATTCCAAGTATAACCTCATCCAAAGGTTAATGTTTTAACCACAGAAGAAAGGAAGAAAATGGCAGATGGCTATTGGTCGTGAGCCTGTGAAACATAAACTTCCACTGAGGCAAGAGGCACAAAAGGACCTCTGTATGCAAAAAATTTAAGACTTTGGCAGATGTGGAGGAGATCACTAGATACCCTTCAATGGCACGTTGCAGGCTCTCCAGCGATTATTTTAAGCAAAGGGAGTGTGCACCTTTGTTTTGCCCTGGCTGTTTCACAACTCTGTAGAAATAGAAGCTAACTCGTAGAAAACTGAGAGTCGTGCAAACGTCGTTTGCCCAGATACAGGCGAAGTCTATCCAGAGCAAAGTTCTTCTCCCCACTGTAGAAGAATCTCGTTTTCACCTATGTGTAAATTATTTCAGCACTCCTAATCTATAAAAGTACAGTATTTTGAATTCTTCTCTGAAGCAGTTGTGAAACCTTATTGGTTCTCTCATGAATGAGTTAAGGAAAATCTTTGGCAGGTGTTCGTTTCCTATCTGGATGGAAGTCATGATTTTATCTTTTGAAAATTATCCTTTCACATCTGCTTACCTGCTTGAACGAAATCAGCAGAAAGAGGAAAACAAAGGGAGGAGAGACACACGTTAATAGCTCAATGAAATATCTTGTCACACCCACTTGTTTTTCCCCCCTGTTCCAGTGATATTTACAGTTTAGGGATGACTGTGACATCTGTATGTCATAGATTTGAACTTGAGACTTGAATTCTGTCTATTTACTTCTGTATTTTCTTTTCTGGTTCTTGAGGCTAATTCTTCTACTTTAAAGTCTGAACACAGCTCTCAGCAAATCTATGGATTCCTCCCTTGGTGGTCGACATTTGCATTTTCCCCAGAGAGCAATTGTGCAGACCATTTTTGTTCTTTGTGCATAAAAATGACAGAATTGAATAGAATTTGCATATGAATTCATCTGCCATGCTTGAACTAAAATATTACCCTTCAAAATCCCAATTCAACCAATTTTGAGTGGCTGTCCAAAATCTGTGGCTGAGCCTGTCAGTGCTCTTCTCAAATGACGACCAAGGTCCCCCCGTTACCCAAAGAGTAGGTTCCAAACCACTCATCTTGATGCATTCAAAGTCCTTCAGCATCTGGCTTACTCCATCCCATGACACAGCACTGCCCGTGGCACACAGAAGTTACACAAAAGACCTATCATTTCCAAACTTAGCAGGTGATTTTGCAGCCCCTCCACCACGTTGTGCCCTGCACCATGCGATTCCCTTTCTCTGCCGTATGAACTTTTACTCACTCTGCAAACTGAGCTCTGATTCACCTGACCATCTTTGTCTCTCTTTCCCTCCCAGAAAATTTTAATGGACTCCTCATCTGTAGTCATATAACACGTTAGCCATATCAGGAATACAATACTTGGTCATAGTTAGGACCAGCTACAACATTTGCCGGACCTAATGCAAAACAAAAGTATAGGGTTCCTTGTTCAAAATTATTAAGACTTTCCAGACGGCAATAGCAGGGCATTAGAAACTCTGACCTTAACTTGCCTTCCCCGGGATACTGTCAAAGTCTGGGAGATGGTGCTCTCTCTTACCAGAGTAAGCAATTAACTAAGTTTTGTCTTATCAACAGGTTGTACTGTTGACATTTGGGGACCCAGCTTTGACAAGCTGCCACCTCCTTTGGAAAGTCCTCTAGATTAGTCCCAAGGGTAAGAAATCAACTGAAGGAAATCCTAGAGTTTTTCATTAGGTCCCATTGATGTGGACTCGGCCAGCCGAGGAGTCAAAAGAAAGAATTCTTGGACTCTCAATGTCTGGGAGTAGTGCTTCTTTATTCAGAGAATAGCATGGGGACAGGACCCACGGGCAGTGAAGAGCTGCAATGGGTTGAGGGTAGGGCTAAATTTATCAGGCATAGGTGTGTGAGTTATTTCTTTACAAGACAAAGGAAAGATCATGTTAAAAATGTCATTAAAATGGTATCAGTGCAGGGGGGGTCTGGTTATTGTGTGGTCCCATTAACTTCAGATCCGAATCAGGTCAGGACGTCCTACACTTCCCAGAGGGTGGTATAGATCAGGATGTAGGCCAGAATGCCTTGGGCTTCTCTCCCTTGATCCTCATCACCACCTATTATCAGGCATCACAGTGTTTCTTGGAGTTGAATTATTGGTGATCATATCTGAACAAGGCTGAGCACCCTGAGGCCAGAAGACCTTCAGCATAGGTCTCTACCTTTCTCAGAATGCCTGACCCGTAATGGGAACTCAATGCATGAGTGTGAAAGGATGTTTAAGAGAAATAATACATCATAGTAGTAAAGACCTATGGGAAAAAGTCTGTACTTCACTGGAAAACAATGTACTGTCTAGAGCGAACCCATCTGGGTTACCTAACTCTGATTCTACGGAAACTATTTGTAGTTCAGAAAATTGGAGACAACTACTAGCAATACAAAATAATTCTTATGTATAGACATGCAAATTCTGTCCAGTAAATATTCAATTGACCTCCCCCTCCCCCTGCAGAAAAACCAGTGTTGCCTTCATTTGCACCCTTGTTTGAATATTCCTGATGTATAAACATCTGGTATTTCTATTTTCCTTTGAATCAGTTATAACATCTGCCTGGCTTCCTCATTTAATTAATAAGCTCAATAAAATCTTTAACATTTACAGCATGGTGGCTGTAGTTAATAATCCCAGATTGTATATTTGAAAGTTACTAAGAGAGTAGATCTTAAAAGTTCTTATCACAAGGAAAAATTTGTAAGTATATGAGGTGATGGATGTTAACAAACTTATCATGGTAATCATTTTGCAATACATACATATATCAAATCATTATGTTGTACACCTTAAACTTTTACAACTTTGTATGCCAATTATATATCAATAAAGATGGGGAAGATAAATAAAATTATCCTTTAACAAGATCTAATTCTGTTATAAGAAAACTATTAGGATTAAAAATGAAAGGAAAGAAGGGAAGGAGGGAGATCAAGAAGTCCTCTTAAGGTTCCTCTCAGCTCTGCTAAATTTGAGACAGCTTTCCTCCTGCCTACGGTGCCCCTACCCTCACCCCCAATACCTCCCTTTCTTAGAGCATTTACTTTAGAAAACTTGCGATTGTAAATTCTTTCTCTGCCCCTCCAAGATGTAAATCTTCTCTCAGCCTTTTGCTAGTTTTACAACCCAGGAATGTCTTTCTCAAGGACCTGGGAGCCATCACTTTGAAATGTAATCATCAAGAAAAATAGGCAGAGTGGGACATGCGAGTCTCAGAAGGACAAATACTGTGCGATTCCTCTTACATGAGGTAACAGGATGGTCAAACTCAGGGGAACAGAGAGTAGAGTGGTGGTTGCGGGGGGCTGGGGGCAGAGAGGAATGAGAGGTATGAAGTTTCGGTGATGTAAGATGGAGAAGTTCAAGAGATCTGCTGTACAGCGCTGTGTCTATCGTTACAACACTGTATTGTGCACTTAAAATTTTGTTAAGAGATCTCAGATTAAGTGTTCTTACCGAGCCTAACTCAGATAAGCTCCAATTAGCAAACGCAGGTGGCCTAATCACATTGGCCAGCCCCCCGCTAACTCTTCCACCAGCTCACCCCGGCACCTCAAACTCGCCCGCCCTCTGCTTCACCAGACCTGGTTCAGTCTCTCTCCCCTATCGCAACAGTCTCAAATAAAGTCTTCTCTGCCTGCTTCACCCAGGCCAGTGCATTTTTCTTTGACAAGAGACGGAAGAAGGAAATCGAAAAGAGGAAAAGAAAATCTTCAGCAACAAAATCCCAATTCCGTTTTATAGATGAAACTAAAGCCGTGCAGTGAGTTTAGTTAACTGCAAGCCGGATCTACACCTAGATTTTCAGGTCTCTGTGAGATCTGTGCTTTTGTCACTCTTTCCCATGTTTGAGTCCGTGCTCCACACAACAGAGCAGAAATATCAACTCGTAAGAGCTGTTCTCAATTTTTGAGTTTATTTTATCCCACAGAAATCCCCCAGGCCGGGTTGTTGCTGGCCTTGGCTAACAGATATGCCAAAGGCCATCCAACAGCTTTTCTTGCCTGTGGGTTCTGCGCGGTCCAGAGGCAGGCAGAGGATGAAACAACTTGGGTTGTCACTGACGATCACAGATCTGCTTTGCCAGGAAGCCCTTCTCAGGATTTGTATTCTGGCCACGTATGGAACCTAACTGCGCATCAGAAACGTGCGGGCGATTGCAAGTGGCTCTGTAAACTATTTATTCAACATTAGCTCGCCGTGAGTACTCCCATTAGGTAATGGGACAGGCAGTGCTTTGGCTCCAAAGAAAGAGAAAAACAAGCGTGAGTGTGAAAACATTAGGAGTCAATTAAATTTTCTGAATTTTTGAATTACAAAAGATGTGTACTAAACACTGAAAATTAGAAATACCATTACTTTTGTAATCACTAAAGAAAGGAAACAAGGGATGCGGTCAGCACCTTAGAGGTGAAATTATCTGAATCCAGTTTTATCCTTGCAAGGAGACAGGGTGCAAGATATCTTGTATATGGAAATTAATCTAAGGATTTGAGATAAACTGAAATTCAACTGAAACAATTTTTTTCTCAGAAAGTACTCTTTGGGAGAAAAATAAGATATTTCTATTTGGGTGGAAGATTTATTAATTCATTTAACTAATATGTATTGCTTACATGTATGTATTATATATATTACTTGTTATTACATACAATTACAATTGTTATCTATTACATGGCTAGGTGCTAGGAGACAATTTTTTTTTAGAAAAACAAAAATGATATTGAGTCAAAGTGTAGCACGAAAGACAGCTGTTAATAAAGATTATACAAATAAATATACAAACAAATAAATATTTAAATACAAACTGATGGAAGGCACTGCAAGAAAAGAATTTGTCTCTGATAGCTCTCAAGAAAAGACTTTGACCTCTATCTCAGGCTTACCTGCGAAAGTGATTTTAGGTGAAGATCGTAGGGATGACCAAGTTAACCAGGTGAAGGAATGAGAGAGGGAGGCGATGTTGCGAGATGGGGTACAAATATTGAAAAATAAAGTTGCAGAACTGCGAGTTGCCAGACTAAGCAATGATTTATAGACGAGATTAAGGATTTTGATTTTTAGCTTAAGAGCAATGGGAAGTCCTGGAGGAGTTTCAAAAGCCTGCCCTCTGCAAAGATCCTTCTGGCTGCAGTTTGGAGAATGGCTCCGGGATGCGTGAAGGACAGAGCATGCTGAATGAAAGCAAGATTAGTTGGGAGTTAGTGACCAGTTGGTCAGGTGAGAGATGCTGTAGTTCAGACAGGCGGTAGCCATGAATATGAAGAGAAATTAACAGGTTTGAGTAATATCAGGGGATTTGAGCTGGTGCCTCTTAAATGATTAACACAGCAGATCAGAGCTCAGTCTAGCAGACTGCATGGGTGATCGAAACACACGACCACTGTGGAACTTTGTTTACTGTGGGTGTGTCCTAAAAATCATATTCTCTACCTTTAGGAAGTGATTCCTAAACAACCAATTCCCAACCCGTTTCTCCGAAATTATGAAGTCATTCTTTCCCTAAGACCAGAAAAGGCATCTGTTGTCCATGATTATTCATCTCAGAATTTTCATTAAAAGCATGTATACAAAGGCCTTTTGCCCTGGGCAGTTCATTGAGGCTGAGCCTGAGCTTTTTTCTGCAGAATTTTCCACTGTAAAGGTACCGACAGCAGGGTCTTTGCCCTTGTAGCAGCAAAATGAAGGTACGGCTGTTTTCATTATCTGCTACAAGGCAGGTTAAAGCTCTGCATTCTATTTGTCAAGCAGTAGAAATGCCTGGAATCTAATCCATGCATAATAAATTTCTATAAAGTTAACTAAGGGGTGGACATTTTTCAGAAAAAAAGAAAAGTGGTTTAATTAAACATCATACAGAGAAGTTGAGAGCTCTCTACTGTAAGTGGCAGCTAAGTGCCACCATTGTTTTCTACTCAAGGTTGAGCTAACAGCTCTGAAACCAGTGGGTTTTAAACATTAGTATGGGAGTCATTTCCCAGAGCTCCTGAGTCTAGATCTGAGATGGGGCCCAGGGACCTTTTAAAACCTCTAGCTGAATTCAAGGAAATACCAGATTGTTTAAATAGGTCCAGCGATTCTATGTGAAATATAATACTTGGGATCATACAAGGCACCTCTGGAAACTGGATCAGCCATGGTAGGTATATAATATTTTTGTTTGTTTCACGGAGTTGCTGTAACTCATACTTTCTACAGATGAAGTGTTTTTTGAGTAGTCTGCCTTCCTTCCTTTAAAATTCTACACACAATTACATACACTCCACTGACTTAACATATTTTCCTCCATAAACTTCGACCAGTCGTTGATGCATTTCTGCATAGAAACATTTTTTACTTTCAGTGAAACCAACACTTCCTGCAGAGAATATGGGTTAAGAAAAGAGATTTTTAACTGAGAGAATTTCAAAACAGCAGCTAAATTAGTATCTAGTAATCCCCACCTAAAGTGCGGTCAACAGGAACATGCTGGGTCCTGCCCACACCCCAAAACAGTGGTAATGAGGTTCCCTCAAGAGTAAAAAAGTGGAAGCCTACATAATTGATGAGACGAACCATCTCTAAGAATGAACTAGCAGTTTGTTAGAAAATATCAGTTAATAGATGTTAACCCATTGTATTTTTTATAAATAATATTTATGTCCTAAATAAAAGGAGATAATATAGACCAGTGGTTAAAAATATGGTCCATACCGTAGCCACTGGCTGTGTGACTGTGTTGTCAAACCCAGTTTCGTTTTTGCTGGCCGCCTGGAAAGCCAAACACTGAGACAAGGAGATTGCAGCAGAGAGGGCTTAATTACAAGGCAGCCAAGTGAGGAAGCGAGAGAACAAGTCTCAAATCTGGCTCCCTGAAAATGGGGACTCAGGGATATTGATGGGGTAGGGGGTCAAGGTAGTCTGAAATGTGGAGAGAGGTGATTGGAGGTGAGGAGGGGTGAGGTAATTGATGATCTGCGCAAGCGTAGTCAGACCATGCCTCTTCATAGGACGCATGTTCACAAAATGGCAGTATTAGCATGATCTGAGGGTGGTGTTTGGCCTCCTGATGTCAGAAGGTCACTTTTTGGAGATCTGCGCTGGCCCAGTTGATGGGTTGGTGGTCTCAACCAGCCTGAAGTGGACAAGGGGTTCTAGTTCCTGAAAAACAGCTTAAACAAACACCCATAACCATGGTGACCCAGGCTCCAAGGAGATGTTATCTATAGGAGCCTAGTGGGAGTCCGATAGCATATTGCCTAAAGAGCACAGTTAACACTGGATGGAGGAACAACTAAAAGCTATAATAAGTAACTGCAAAAAAGGAGAAAAAAGTTTAGTTCCACCTACTTAATCATCAATGGCTACCTGCTTGCCAGTTTCCTCTGCGGGCATTTGACAATCTCTCCAAGCCTCACATCTTTTATTGGTAAAATATGAAAGTAGTTATAATTATGTCTGGCAAAATTTTTGTGAAGATTAAATGAGGTATTGAATATAATATACTTAGACACTGTAAATTTCACTTGATTGGTATTTTTTATTGTTTTATATTGTTTTGACAAAGGTTAATAATATTAAAAAACAATATCTTTCCTATATATTCATTTTAACCAATTAAATTTTATTATGCAGATTATATTTACATATCTAATATCGAGGAATAAACGTAATTTAAAAATCCAAGATTATAAGGAGAAACCATACAGCTTTACTAAAGGAAGTTTAAGATGAAAAAAAATTCAATATTCCAAATCTATCCATTCTTCTAAAATTTAATAATTAATCTCACCAATATCAATTCAATAAAATGCCTATAAAAACCCCATGGCATGTTTTTTAGAACTTGAGAGATTGATTCTAAAGTTCATCTGAAAAAGTAAACATAGGAGAAGTAGCAAAATTATTTTGCTAAAGAAGAGAAAGAACTTACTTTACTAGAACCAGCTTATGCTAAGCAAAAGCCCCAGTATCCTAAGTGTGATAACTGATGCAGGAATATATAGTAAATATTTTAATTCGAGCGAGTTTAATAGTAGTTTCTTATTTGCACTTAAAACAACAAAAAAGACTAATATAATATTGACAAATATTTGATCCTCAAATTTTAGCATCGTGAAACTCTCCTGTAGAAATATGCCTTGAGATGCATTAAAATATTTATGACAATATTCATTATGACACTATGATTATATATATATAATCATACAATTTATCATTGTATAATTGGACAAATCTAAATACCTATGAATAAGTTATATCTGAGCCCAAATATTGTGAGACCCTGTCTAACTGGACATCACCCTATGTCGATAAAATCTCCTTCCAAACCTTCTTTAAGATAAAGTTTCACACTAACAAATTCTTGTGATGATGATGATGATAAATATTTATTGAGTGCTTACTATGTGCTAGGCAGTTTGCTTATCTTTCACTATCCCATTTACGTATCACAAAAATCCCATGAGTTAGACCTGGATGTACCATTATTATTTCTAGTTTACAGATGAGGAAACCAATGTTCAGAAAGATTAAGCACTTGCTGAGGGTCACCCAGCCAGGACTCGTGCTGAAGCCAGCCTAACCTTAAAGCAACGCTCTGCACTACTTCTTGCCCACAAAGAAAAACAGTCTATTATAGAAGGCACTAATTAAACCTCTTAACTTAGATCTCAAATAACCCTCATACATCAGAAACGGATGTTTTATTAAAACCCGCTGAGTTTTGACCTTTAGAGATGATATTGTTTGCTCTGGTCTTTGGTCACCATCTTTATTGAATCCTGCTGAGGAAATGCCGCATCGATTTTTCTTGAGATGCACATGTTATCTATAGAAGATATTTAAGATTTATAGCACTATTGTGTATTACTACTAATTTTTCCAACATTATGTTTGAACCATGTACCTTATAGTTCACTGTAATCCCTCAGGTTCAACAGAGAACATGAAGAAAATACCCAAACATACACAACTGTAGTGATGATGATGATGATGACAATTTATAACTGATGTCTTATTTTAAGTTCCAATCATTCTAGAGCCAGATTGATATCTAGAATCATTCTAGAGACAGATTCAGAACAAAGTTAAAAGTAGAATAGGAAAAAAGAAGTAAACATGGAAAACATTCTTGGTTCTTTTTTTTCCCTTAAAATTTGACTCGCTCTTCTTGTAACACAATTATCCCAGACACGAAGCATCTAGTTTTTGTCTTTTTCTCATACCGTTCTTCCACCTCTTTGAGAGACAAAAGTGAACGTGTATTAGTTTCTTATTTTAATTACATTTTATGACTAAACATGCCTACTGCCTCCAAACCAAAAAATGACTTTTTCCCTGACTCTCGTGCACTGATTTGAAATGACTTTGGCCCAGTTTGTTTCTACAATAATTCCACTACCCACAACCTATGCTGATCACAAAGTAAAAGTGATTTGATTATATTATGCAGATTTGTGTTCTCTCAGGTTTTAATATCAAGTTAGCGTTTCAGGATTTTCTCTACAACAAGAATTCAACATGCTGACTATGTATGAATTATGTTCTTTTAATAGTTAATATAATTTAATCCAAAGCTATTACTAGCCTAATTGGGTTTACTTGTGCCTTGGCTTAAGGTCTAGAATATAACAAACTTAAAGGTCTGAGCACAGTGAGGTTAATTATGCTTAAAACCTGCAAAGCAGTTAGTTTTAGGTCCATTACACAAAAACACACACACCACGAGGAAAAAGAACCAAAGAAATTCTTCCAACAAGAAGTGGAATCACACGTTCCTTCTCGCTCCCTGAGCTGCCATGGCTCAGGTTTCAACCCAGCACTTGCTTCCTTCTCTCCTCACAAGACAGACTTCTGCCAAATTAGTTGTCCTCAAGCACTTTTCAGTTCACAATTCTGTGCTCAAAATAGCTCCCCTGTGCCTATGAAATTAAATACAAGCTCCTCACTCTGGCTTCAAGAATTCTCTAATTTGAACCCAATTTATCTGCACAGTATCATTGCCCACTACTCCACTGCATGATCCTCAGCTTAATGAAGATAGCTTAATTACTGTGCCCCAAACACTCATCGACCTTCCCACCTGTAAGCCACTGCTAATGCCCACAGCTTCCCAAGCTGTCCCCAAAGCCCCTGACATCCTCCTGAAATCCTGCTCATCTCTGTTCCTCTCCATTTTAGGGGATTATGGCAGGTGCGTATGGGAGAGTGAGACAGCCAAGGACACAGTCATTCTGGGTCCCAGAGAACCAGAGCGATAGCCCAGCATCCCTGGACTGAAGCACAACTCCAGCGGATTGCCTATTTTGGTCATTTGTTTGCCTTGTATGTACGTTTTTCAAAAGTGAAGATTTAATGGTTTCAATTGCTCGCCATAAAATATAAAACTTTCTTATTAGACACGATTTAATGTCAAGGAAACACAGAGGCTGTTAACTTCTCTTGGGTCCAGACTATCACAAATCTTTAGCTTGTGCATCGATCCTTCACCCACCAGAGGCTGTGGCCAAATGCTCGAGCTCTGAGCGTAGAGCCAATGGGGACATGCGCGGGAACAGACCAGATGAGGCCGGGAAAAGACACCTGTGGCACAGTAGTCCTTGAAGACTTATAGACTCCTTTCTGTTGAGTCCCCTTTTCAGGCTCTAAATCCCACAGACAGATAAAAACTCTTATTATTTGTTAAGAAATGGAGGAGGAGAGTATGGTCACAGCAATAAAAATGAAGGAACTAATGACACACAAAACAACATGGATGAATCTCAAAAACATTAGGCTGAGCAAAACCAGCCAGATGCAGTAGAGAACATGCTGTACGAGTCCATTTACAAGAAGTCTTTGAACAAGCAAAACTATCTATTATGATAGAAATAAATCAGCAGTTGTTTCCCCGGGGTTCAGAAGAATCCTGTTGGAAGAGAAAACTGTCTGGGGATGATCAATGAATTACATGAGTGTGTGAATTCACCAAAGCTCATTAAACTGCACACTTAAAATTCATGCGTTTCACAATGAGGATATTATTCTTTGATATTTAAAATGAGATTTAGAAAACTAATACGAGTTCTACTGTTGTTTTCTTCACATCTAAGTGAATTTTCTCATTTTCACTGGACTTTGAGGATGTGACACCTGGTGTGTTGGGGTGGCCTCTGCAGTCAGAATTTCTAGGTCCAAATTCTGGTTTTACCACTTCTGGCTTTGGACAAGTTGGCTAAGGACTCTAAGTTTGAGGCAGTTTCATCCAAAAAACAATAATAATGCTTATCATCATAAATACCTTGCAGAATTATTGTAGAGATTAACTAAATGAGATTATATATATAAAGGTCTTAACCTCAGGACCTAAGTGTTCAGTCATAATTAGCTACAAGTATCAATACCAGATTTTACTACCTTAAAGGGAAAGATCGTGCTTTCTTAGTCTTTTTGTTGCTCTCAGCACATATCCCTGTTCCCCTTCATCTAGCAAGAGTGTAAATACGGGATACAGGGATTTTCAAGACTATGTATCAACATGTGAAATATTCCTGAAATGTCAATGTCACTTAATATCTGGGAGGGAATGGGTAAACATCAACTATTATAAATGCATGAAATTTTTCTGGCATAGGATAAAATCTCTAGGCATGCTGAAGACAAAACAAGAGGGTTCGAAGTGGTTCAGACATGCCCCTGGCGGCTTCTGCTGCCCCCAGGACGGCCTTCTCCTGGTTCAAATTTATTCTCCACTGACTTCAGGGTGACTCCAGTGGAGAATTTTGAGAAGCACCATGATAGAAATATTTGCTGAATTCAACTGAAATTTATTATAGCACGTTCAGGGTTCACATTTGGAATAAGTACCTGTCAATTCATCTTAATTTATTGTCGTGACTCTATCAATCTGCTTAATCTGTGAATTCTTTGAATTTCAAGAGACAAGTGGCAGCGATTCATTTATCCCACGAAGGAAGGTGGAGATAACGCTATGCACTTGTTTGTATATTTTTTCTAAAAACTTAATTAAAAAAGAGAAGTATGAATAACAAATGATGAAGAAGCCAATACATCACTGGCAGGCTTCTTTTGCAGAGTGGCTGTTTAGTAGCATTTGATTGTTGACAGACGTGGTCCACAATCAATGCCGCGTGCAGGCTGATATCCATACTTGGTATGTGTGAAGACTCAGGAGGCCAGGATACTGAGGACCAGCTGGTTCTTAGTACTTTCAGAATTCACTCCGATGTAGCTTGGATTCAGGGGTTGTGCCCACTGTACACACAAATTCCCTGCACTAATTTGCAAAAGAACCTCTAACAATACTCAGACAACTCTAGGTACAATAGATTATTTTAGGCGGCACTTTTCTCAGGCAGTGAGTCTGAAACCTGGGCCCTTTTGGAAATTCTTCTTTCACATGAACAGAAACTATCAAGGCAGGAAGACTTGAGAAACAAGGGCCTTTGGGTTAGCTTAGCATATATTCTTCCTGAATCCCAATACAAGAGCTCTGAATGGGCATCTGCTCAAGCACTCGGAATTGCTGTGTGTACACTCTCGTAACACAGGACACTCACTCGTGTCTCAGCTGATCATTCTCCAGCACCATCTGCTTCACAGCTGTTGGGTTTCCAAGTCATGCATGTAGATCCTCTTTTTTATCTTTTTGTCTTTTGGGTTCCTGGACCCAATTCCCACCTGTGTGTATGTATGGGGGGTATGTGTGTTTGTAGGCTTTTCCACACCAACAAGCAATTCTCTGACACCAGCAGGGGGGTCTGAGAATTCAACTTAATTCAACTCTATTCTGACACTATCTACTCAAAGATAGCATCAGATTCCACAGGTAAAGGACTCAGTCCCACAAGACTACCCTCTACTTCAGGTGCCAATGGCAAGCCCAGATTGCTGCCTGAGCCTCTGACTGACTGGCTCTAAATCAGAGGTTCCCACGACCTCTTCCTTGGATTCCATTAATTTGTTAGACCTGCTCACAAAACTCAGGAAACTCATTTACTCACTAGATTACCAGTTTATTAAAAGATACTAACCGACAGTTAGATGAAGAGATACTTAGAGTGAGGTCTCGAACAAAGGAGCTTCTATCCTCATGGAACGTGGGGCCCCACATGGTGGCATGTGGAACGTTCTGGATCCCCAACCTGGAAGCCCTCTGAACTCCTCCTTTTAGGTTTTTATGGAGGCATCATTAAATAGGCACAATTAACTCATTGACCATTGGTGATTGCTTCAACCTCCCGCCCCTCTCCACTCCCTGGAAGTCAGGGGGGTGGGACCGAAATTTCCAACCCTCTATTCATGTTTGGTACCCCCTGGCAATCAGCCCCCATCCTTAGATGCTTTCCAAAAGTCACCTCATTAACATAAACCCAGTTGTGGTGGAAAAGGGCTGGTTGTGAATAACAAGACACCCATTTCACCTTTATGGTCCCGAAGCATTTTCAGGAACTGATGACAAGAGACAAAATATTACAATAAAAGATGCTCCCCTTGCTCTTATGCTCAGGAAATTCCAAGGGTTTGGGGAACCATGAGCCAGGAACCATGGACAAACACCAAATGTGTGAGTAGTATATTTTAGTCATCTGAATGACCAAATATATATAATTCTTACAAATCGCACTATCACGGAGCACAATTGTTAATTTTCACACCCAGCCTCCCCTCCACGCCCCACCATTCCTTCCATACCTTCCACAATCATTTGTTCCTTCTGCAAGTATTCACCAACCTCCTACTATCTACAGTATCTTGGTTGTCACAACCTGGGGGATAGAGGAGGACAGGGTGGCATTTAGGAGGTAAAGGCCAAGGAAAGACGCTAAACATCCTACAATGCGTGGGACCCCCATCAAAGAACTCTCCATTCTACAATGTGAGTAGTGCCAAGGATAAGAAACCCTGGTCTATGAGGAGAGAGCTGGGGCTTTGCTCTGTTTATAGGACAAGTTATAGCCCTGCTTTTGTGGCAGATTAACTAATAATATATATATACTATATGTATATATATTCAGACTGAAACTGCTTTCATTTTAACATGCCACCATCTAGCAAATTTGTGACGAAGACACGTAGCTTTTTAATACCTCTAACTATTGAAGATTACCAACAAATAACTTTTTTTAAAAACTGACCAAATTGTCTTAGGTCAATTTGCATACCTACTACAAATCATCCTTTCCTCTCCTGGACTACCCTGTGCTCAGCTTTACATGGTCATTGTTTCAAATGGCTAAAAGCAGAAGAGGGAAAAAAGTCGGGAGTTGAAGTGACATCCTGTTATGTAGCTACTAGATTTGGACAATTTCCCAAGGATTCTATTGTAAATGCTTGAATGTTATATTTTCTTATTTTATAGAGCCCTAAATTACACATAAAAATAATTCCAAGTACTGTATTTAACTTTAATCTGATTATTTAAAAGTAGCATACCAATGCTAAAATTAAACAGATATTTTATCAACTGGGGTTCCTACTAAATATGCTGTTGCTCTTATTAAGAATTACTCACTATAGCATCTGTTCCAATTTCTGTGAAACAATGAAAAGGTTTGTTCGCATGTTTTTATTTTTAGAATGAACTGTGAGACGAAAAGAACACATGAACATGTCCTATTAAAATAAGAATTTTACCTTGAAAAGGCAAGTTTATGGATTCCGTAAATCTAAATTTAAGCATATCAAGTCTTTTAAACTCAATGACTGACTTATGATCTGTGTAAAAACCACCCATGAAAGTTATAAAGCTTATGTAATTATTTACAAGTCTGTTTCAGCTAATTTGGAGACTGCTTTTTCCTTCTTTTTTTCGTAGAAAAGTGTTAATGTCAAGCGATGGAGGCAACACTCATTAAGCTGTGAGTACAGCAGCTTAGTAAGCTCCTAGAACGTTAGTGCTGGGAGGGCCTTAGGAATAATCTAGTTTAGTCCTTTCATTGTATAAAGAGGGAAATTGAGGCCAGAGATGAGACATGCCTTGGACTCAGCAAGACAGTGAATTCATGGTAAAGCTACAAATCTCTGAGGTAGGCAGAATTCTAAAATGGCTGCCAATGAGTCATACTCCTGTAATCCTCTCCCCTGTGAATACGATTGGGTTATGTTATATGGGAAAGGTGAAAGAATTTTGTGGATATAATTAAAAATCCTAATCGGTTGACTTTAGGTTTATCAAAAAGGAGAGTATCCTGGGTGGGTTTGGCTGCATAAGGTAAGCTCTTTCAAAGAGGTCTAGAGGTCAGAGCCTCAAAGCAGTAGACACGTGCTCTTGTTGCCCTTGAAGACGAAAAGCACCGTGCTGTGGAGAAGGCTACACGGCAGGGGCAGTGGGCAGCCTCTGGGAGCTGCGCGCTCTGCTCCTGCAGTCACTAGGAACTAAACTCTTCCAGCCACCAGTGGGCTTGGAAGAGGACCCTGAGCCTGAGGTGAGAATGCAGCCAGTCAGCACCGTGATTTCAGCCCAGTGAGACCCTGAGCAAAGGGCTTAGCTGGGATGTACCCAGACTCCTGACTCACAGAAACTGTGAGATAAAAAATGGGTGTTCTGGGGCTGGCCCCGTGGCCGAGTGGTTAAGTTCGCGCGCTCCGCTGCAGGTGGCCCAGTGTTTCGTTAGTTCGAATCCTGGGCGCGGACATGGCACTGCTCATCAGACCACGCTGAGGCAGCGTCCCACATGCCACAACTAGAAGAACCCACAACGAAGAATACACAACTATGTACCGGGGGGCTTTGGGGAGAAAAAGGAAAAAATAAAATCTTTAAAAAAAAAAAAAAACAAAAAAAAGAATGCTTCAGCATTAAAAAACAATAAAAAAAAAATGGGTGTTCTTCTAAGCTACTAAATTTGTGGTAAGTTACTCATCACAGAAAGTAATACAATAACCTTGATCTATGATTTTCTACGCTCAGAACTGCCTCCCTCCGTCTCTGGGCTAGGCTGCTCTCAGGTTCTTAGATTGGGGTGAGATGGGGATCTCAAGACACGAATTAATAGAGACAAGCCACAGAGTTCCATGCGCCCTTTATTCCTCCTCATACAAGGCCCTGCTGTGCAGTGGTCAGATACGTTATGGCCCACATCCAGCCCGCAGGTGAGGACTGAGGGGGGAATCCGCAGTGGCCCTGATGCTGACGGGGCTCTTTCGGTCTAGGAGCATCGATAAAGATAACAAGTACAATGAATTCAAACAACCAAATAAGTTTAAATCCATAAATTTATGCTGATTCTAAAGACAAAATCAAACCAAAAAAGTGCAGCAATTTAGGGGACAAATTCATTATTTTAAGAATGTGAATTCAAGGAGAAGAAGGAAGCATTTATCCTGCCTCTGCTGTGTGAACTGGACCTCAGAGTAAGCAAATAGCTGAGGAGGAAATTTCTATTTATAAACTGTTCCACCCACGGAATGAGAAAAGAATGACAGAATTCACACATTACTGTTTTAAAAACTCCAGTAAATTAATGAAGTAGACAATGATCGTTAATGGCTACAAACATCATGAAAAGAGGTAAAAGAAAAACAGACAGCGTGTGCCTTGCAAAGGTCAGAACACCGCCTACGAAGCCAGTTTGCCAAAATTCAAATCTGCAAAGGAACAAGCTCCTAGAGAGCTAACTACCAATTTGGAGGAAATACTGAAGGCAGAAGAACATGTTAAAGCCACCATGGAGATAGCACTAATCAAAACTCGGACAGTGGGGAACACATCATAAATGACAGGAATTCCTTAAAGGTAAATCGCAAGAAAGTAACATAGAGATCGTAGATGAACGTATAGATTAAAAGAGACCCAAGAGATATATCAATAATTGCAATGTATAAATCTTTTTAGGACCTTGATTATTATTATTATTTATTTATTTTTTTGGTGAGGAAGATTGGCCATGAGCTAACATCTGTTGCCAATCTTCCTCTTTTCACTTGAGGAAGATTGTTGCTGAGCTAACATCTGTGCCAATCTTCCTCTATTTTGTCTGTGAAACATTGTCATAATATGGCTTCATGAGCAGTGCCAAGTCCGCACTCGGGATCCGAGCCTGCGAACCCTGGGCCAGCAAAGCAGAGCATGCGAACCTAACCACTGTGCCACCAGGCCAGCCCCAGGACCTTGATTTGAAGAAACTGTGTAGACATACAAACACACACGCACACGTTTATGATACAGTTGGGGAAATTGGAACACAGACTGGGTATTTGATCATATTAGGAAATACAAATTGTTGTGGGTTTTTTTTAGGTATTTGTGGCTATTTTGGAACCAGAGTCCCTGATTTTTAGAGATAGCCTTAGTGATGCAATGATAGGATGTCTGGGGTTTACTTCAAAACAAACGTGATGAGATGTGGGGAATGTGGGTTGGGTTACAGGTAAAACATGATTGACCATGAGTTGAAAAATGTTGGTGCATTGGGCTTCAATATATTTTTCTAAATTTGAAATTTTCTATAGTAGAAAGGTTTTTCTACAAAGCAAAACTAATCATTCATCCTGTGCTTAAAATATTTTAGTGACTTTTCATTGCTCTCAGGATAAAATATCCAAATCCCAATATGACCTATGAGGTTACAAATAATCTAGTCCTTGCTGACCAGCCTCCATAAATCCCACCTTTCTCTTCTCTGAACTTCACCTGCAAAGACCTTTCATTCCCCCAATGTCTCAGGGCCTTTTTATGCTCTTCCTTCTGCTAGAGACGCTCCTGTCTACCTTGTTCTTCCTACTGAGTCAAACAATCCTATTAAACAATTTCACGGCACCACGTACATCTCCATAAGACGTTGATAATGGTAGTAGTTGCATCTACCTTTGGTGGAGGATTTTATTAATGTGTAACTCCCAGTAGGGAACTGAGGTAGTTTTGTTCTGGTACCTTACTCATAGGAAGGTGCTTAAAATACTGAGGTGCTAAAGGAATGGAATAAATAAAATTACTTAAAGACCCCCAACCAATTGCTGCTAAGTAATTTACGGGTAAAGTGATGTTGAAGATTATACACAAATAAGAAGAAGAGAGAAAGTGGAGAAAGAAAATGATAATGTATGTTTTCCATGAGTCTTTAAGAATAAATACACCGCACTTAAGCCATCACACCAGGCTTCTTGTTTGCTCCACGACGAGAAAGAAATTAAGTCAAAGGATCTGTACTGACACAAGTCATACAGGAGAGTCTGTGGCAGCAAGAGATCCCTGCGAGCCTGTGCCCACCTGTGATGGCCCCATTCGGCTCAGAAGGGAACACGCGTCCACAAACCACCAATGGTTAGTCATCAGTGGAGAGCTGGATTTTACCTGTTTTTCTTATTTTATGCTTGGAAGGAAACTGAAATGGGCTGGAGAGTGGGGAAAGAGAGGGCATATCAATTCTCTTGTTGGAAAGTATTTCCTTTAAGCAGAACTGAAATTTTAACCTCTCCTATCTACTTTATTCATTTGCCCTCATGTACAATATATCCTCTAAATTCAGAGAATTTCCATGTAAATCGAAACTTCTGACAGTATTCTATCCTCTGTGCAGAAAGAATGTGGGTTTCTCTCTGGACAGCAGACGTATCTTGAGCATCTTCTATGAGCAAGGTTATGTAACTATGGACAAAACCACTCTGGGTCCTTATATTGAGGGAGTCACACTTAAATAAACTAAGCTGGAAAATAAGCCCCTCATTTTTTTATGAAGAAGGGAAAAATGACTCTAAAATACTGATATTCAACTCACAAGCTTGTAACAAAATCCAGATGACCTGATTTCTATGTTTTGAGTGGACATAGATCTAGTGTGCAAATTTTAAGAGAAAAAAAAAATCTTCCACATTTCTATAGAGGGTAAATTATTAGGGATGGGATAGGGAAAGGGGGCGGAAAGACCATATTAATAGAAAAGTATCCTATTCCCTATTTTTCTGAGAAATTAAAAATAGAGAAACAAGAATCTGAAAAAAAGTCAAAATGTTATCATGAGACAAGGATCTATTCCTTCTGGGGTTCCCTCCCCTCTCTGCCTACCATCATGTACAGTAAAATCTATGGCTTTCAGACTTCTGAAAATTGAGCATAGCTTTTGGTTTGTGTTATTTTAGAGGGCATTCTGATTTAAAGCACTGGAAGCTTATAAAATGAATCCATCAAATTGGTCATCTTTTTAATAAGATAGCAATGTCAACAATATAATACAATGAGAACTCTCATACTCTGCTGGTGCTGGTGAAAATTGGCAGCACTTTCTGGAAAATGTAGCGACGTATATCAAATGCCTTAAGATAGTGCCAACCTTTAACCACTTATTTCACACAAAGGAATCTAGTCTTATTAAATGATGAGAGAGGAAAACAAAGGCGCACATATGTGGAAGGACATTCAACCTACATGCCAAAGAAAGGGGATTGTTTAAATACATGTTGATGCATCCACGCGATGTCGTGTTACACAGCCATGAAAATAGAGATATCCTCAAAGGGCATTTAATGGGGAAATAATTCTTACCTAATGCTGAATAAAATCAAAGCAAGGCTCAAAATACAAAGTAATCTCACTAATAAAATGTTGCATGTATACAGAAAGAATTTAAAATTTACTTATATATCTATAGAAAGTTTACCGAGAAATTAACAGCAATATTATCCGGGTGGTTTAGGTGTTTTTATTTCATATTGTTCTTTTATTTTTTCCCCACATTTTCTACAAATGGGCTTTGATTTGCTTTTCATAATCAGAGCCAACGCTAAAAATTATCAAAGGAAAACTGATAAATACTACATGAAATATGTAACTGTCTATTAATGAGAAAACTAACTTAATAATAACATTTTAATAAGGAGAAAACTAAATTAAAATGAAGTATCTCATTTTTAACCATTGCAGATAATTGGAATTCTTTTTATATCCATTTGTTTATCTGCTACCTACAGAACAAAGAGATTTCAGACATTTAATTTGGAATTTACTCAAGTTAGGTTTATTGCTAGACAGATCCCTTAATTTTAGCCAAACTCTTAGGTGGAAAAAGCTCTCAGGCACATAATTTGCCTACAGTGCAGTAGTTCTCAGAGTCCTAAGCTTGAAGGAAATAGGAAGCCTTTTCAGTCAACAAATTTTTTTAATGTAAAAAAAAAAATAGTAATGATCTAATATAAGACTTGCCAACTAATCAAAAACAACTAATCAATATTTATCCATCCACTCATTCATTCAACAAGCATTCATTGAGCACTTACTGTGTTCCAGGCAGTGTGCTGCAACTCTAAGAACATCATTATCCCAGCTCTCAGGAATCACTTTGCTATCACTGTGCAAGATGCTATGAATTACATAGAAGACAAAGAAAATACACCTGCCCTCACCTGCTAACAGGTGTTTTAGGAGCCAATGAATGTATTAAGGAAAAAAGGGAAGATCAGCGTTGGGTGGTTGAGACACAGCTATCAAGTTCCAGAAGAAAAATGTCTGGATTTATAAGAAGTTGGGTGAGGAACAATAACCAAGAAACTCTCAGTCAAGGAGGGCATATTGCCAAACTACCAGAAAACCCCTGACTTAAACAAACCAAATTATAAGCTCCTCGTTATTCAAATAAGTCTTAGAAATAATGCCTGATTGGTGGCCAAAAGTTACATTCACAACTGCCTAAGAGCTATGATTGATGATAAAACTCACATCCCATCTAGTTAATGGACACTAGAGCAAGTGATCCAAGAGTGAGATGTATATATATGATGGACTGGGTCGCAATTGTTGTGGACAAACTTCTGATTGCACATAGCCACCATAAGACCTTTTGCCTTGATGTGTTTCTGAGCCAAAGAGATATTGCTGTAAAACGAATCCACTAGCTATTGAACGAGTAAGAGCAGGTGCCCTGGCAAAGTTGAGGGAAGAAATCCTCAGCATGAGAAAGGAAAGAGGGAGGAAAGGTGGGAGACTAAGGAAAAGTAAGCAAAGGAAAGCCAAACACTGGTTCTCCCCAGATCACAGTTAGATGCAGTTTCTAGAAGTTTCAAATGTCTAACCCTAAAAATGCTCTGTGGTTTGCTGTCCTTCCTTTGTCGATATCCTTAAGATGTGCTGCTGCTGCCAGCGATCAGCACTGAGTGACGGTCGCCTGTGCGTGTGATGGCCATCCTGACGCCTCAGGTCGGCCTCTCCTGGCCAACCCTGGCCTTGAGAGAGGCTCTCAGACTGTGGACCCAGAACCAGGAGCAGCAGCTGCACCTGAGTTTGTTGGAAATGTCCATTTTCAGATTCCATCTCAGGGCTCCTAAATTAGAAACTCTAGGCTAAGGTCCCAGAATCTCTTCTAACAAGCCCCTCCCCGTGATCTGGATGCTCAGGAAAGTTTGAGAACCAATGGCCGAGACCACTCAGACTACTGGAAGCTCCGCCAGGCTGAGAGGCCACAGGACACCATCATCTGTGGGCTATTACCTGGCTGTAGGAAGACCAAGGTGGAGGGGCTATGTCATACACAACTGTGCCTTACAGATCACTTGCCATGTGCTTAGTGAGGCAATTCGGCTCCCGGGTGTAGAGTCCCACAAATTCTCACACAGGCCCGGAGGGGACATGTGTAATAATTCTCACTGGCAGAGATTAAGAACAAATTTGTGTATCTATCACTGGGGGAAATAAAAGGTAAAATGTGAGGGTAAGAAAACAACCTAGATGGATCATAAATCTCTAGAGCAGAAGGAATAAAGGTTAATTTAGCAAAAAAAAACCCATAGTGGCCCACCTGTGTTATTATGTATTAGCCACCGACATTAGACAGATAGATGGATGATAGATAGACAGATAGACCACAATATATTTACATCAAGTAAAAAAGCAGGCGTGCTCAACAATACTAGTTTTGCAAGAACATGTGTAAACAAAAAGATTCAAATTAGACACATTTGAATGGCTGCCTATAGGTTGAGCAGGCAAGTGGGAAGAAATTCTGGGGATAAAGTGATGAATGAATGAATGACACAAGGAGAGCCTCATAAGGACCAATGATCATAATATGCCATCAGCGAAGGAATATGACTAATTCAAAGCTTCTAAATATGATAAAAATGAGAGCGACAGAAAGAGAGAGAGAAAAGAGTGAAAGACACACACCTTCCCAGGACACACAGCTGGGCAGTGAAAGAGCTAACATTTTAGTATAACTTTCTAAGTCAGAATTTGAATCTATTAACCCATTTCCTTAATTAAGAGCCAAGCTGCCTCCTTTTAAATGTCTTTAATGAAGAATTTGGACCATACGTGTGTCTCAAGATATCTATTTGTTTATTCATTGCACTAATATTTATTGCGGGTCTAGTAAATGTGTTCCAGGTTACATGGGGAAATACCTCTGGAGCTCAGTCCAGTGAGGACTCCACGACTTGGCACTGGAGTATTACTTTGTCATCTCTTATGTTAACTATGTATCACAGGGACAAAGGGCAATAAAACATCCAAAGAATATTTCCTACTGATCCAGATGTTCATTAATTTCTTCTCTGACAATCCGAATCACGACTGGGGACCCAAGAGGTCATATCTAGAGCTAAGAATATCTCTAGCAAGAAGATTTAGAGACAAGAAACAACAAAATGATCAAGAACAAGAAGTCATGCCATTGGCTGTTTCCTGGGCTGTAAGAATACATTGACTCAATGATACACAGCATTTCATTAAGATGCATATCGAACTTGTTCTGGCCGCTGGGGTAGAGATTGATCACCATCATGAAAATAATCCCTTACTTCTACATGGCCCTTTGCAATTGAAAAAACACTTTTCCTCCCGTTTCATTTGAACTTCACCATAGGCAAAGCAGGGCTCATCATGCCCATTTCGTATGCTTTGAATGTGTTTAAATGCAATCATTATTTGAATTTTTATCCCTTGCATATTCTAAATGAGTGCACGAATATTTTTTTTCCAGCCTTAAGCCACAGCTTCCTACTGAGGGCTGTAGTTAAAAATGAAAACAAATAAACAAACAAAAACAACTTCATCTTACTTTTACTTTTCTCTCTGACTGTCTCTGTCTCTCGCTCTCTGTCTCTCTCTGTTCTTGCACACAAGTCTACCATAATTGTTTTTAGCCCAAGTGGTTGCTTTTATTTTTCCTTCCACCAAAATTGCATAAAACTGCCAGTGATTTAAAACACAGTGAAATTGCATAAAAGCACCACCTTCATTTACTGCCCGTGCAAGAGTTCTCATTAACTGATGTAGAAGCTTTGCAGCAGGTGCGGCTTTTAAGAGATTAACATTTCTGACGAACATGCACAAAGACATTTAATTTGGCAAACCAAAAACAGAACACTCAGAATGTCAGTTTGAACTGAGGTTTAGTGGGGGACATGAGATGGCTAGTTGACAATTTTCTTTTTTCTTTTCAAGTTTGTCTTTTGGAAGACTGCTTGCATTCAAGTTACTTGCTGGGGGGCAAATGTGTTGCAAAATTCTTCTTTGAGACAAAAGGCGTCTGCATTGATCCCCTTCTCTCCTGCTAACTTTCGTGGGAGCTGGTGAAGGAAATTTAATCTATGTAAGCCTGTCTAGCTTTGGCTGAGCTGCTCAGCTGCTCCAGATCTCAGCTTGCTCATTTGTACAACAGGTTAGAAATGGCATTTACTCATCTAGGATTTTCCATGGTATGGCCAAGTAAAGCGCTTGGCACACGGTCAGTCTCTTGAAATGATTTTATTGTTGGTTATTTTCTTTTTTAAACCATTTTTTTCTTTGATATTTAAATATTACGTCATTTCCAAAGTTAAGTTACATTTGACCCTCAGTGTGTTACATTTAATGTGGTTGTGCCCCACCCCCTCTCTGAGCCCACTGTCCCCTCTCCTACTCCTTCTTTCAGACTCTGTTTTATGTTCCTCATCTCAGCTCAGATCTGTGTCTCACTGGCAAGCCTCTTTGACCTCCCACAGCAAACACTCCCACAGCTTCCTTCATGGGAGCTGGCATTAATAATGTCTTAATTGTGGGCTTTGGCAATTATTTGATCAATGTCTGTCTCCCCTGGTGGACTGTGAGCCCAGGAGGAAAAATCCTGGCGTATCTTCAGTGCCAGGCACTTGGTCCAAGTTCAATGACTGTTTCTTGAATCAAAGAATGAATCAGGCACACTTCTGTTCAGACTGGCATGTTTCTGATGTATACCCCCACACCACAAGTTAACCACCTTTCCCCCTCTCTGTGATGAGTTACCTGTTATAGACAGACATGCCCGCGTGCGCACACACGCAATCACTTCATTAGGGCCACCGCAAACACAGCGAGCATCAGAGAAGAACAAAGCCCTGATGAGAAGTACCAGTCGGCTGCTGGCTGATGCCACTCGGAAATCACATGGCTTGCTTCTCGTGCCTGGCCTGCTGTGTGTGCTACTCAAGTCTCTGCCTCAGCAAAATCCAACTGCTACCAGTTCTGAGCCTTGGAGGTGTCTCGGGAGCTGTTGAAACTGTGAATGTCAAAACGATAAATGTCAAGGATCAACTGTAATTTCAGAATATTTTAAACCATGGTATCTATGGCTGATAGAATGACTGGGCAATCATCTAGGTTAGTTTATGAGACAAATAGTTATTATTTTGATATGATTGGGTCTTTATATTGTTCTCACTTTGAATCTCCAGTGTTATTTATGATACCATTTCTCTCCTCGAGAAAGATTTTACATTCCAATAATAAACAGAGGATTTTACCACAAATAATCAGTTCATGTGAACATAGCGTTAAGCCCTTTGAAGGTTTTCTTTCACAACTTTATTGAGGTATGATTGAAGTAAATCACGTACGTTTAAATTGTACGTTTGATCAGTTTTGACATATGTATACATCTCTAAAGCCATCACTACAATCAAGATAACAAATGTTTTCATCATTCCCCAGAATTTGTTCATATCCCGTAATGATGCATCCCCCCCTTTCTGTCCCACTCCCAGAAACCACTGTCCGACTTTCTGTCTCTAGGGGATTAATTTCCATGCTCTAGAATCTTTGTGGATTAAATGGAATCGTACAGTATGCATTGTTTTTCTCTGGTTTCTTTCATGCAGCATAATTATTATGAGGTTTCGTCACGTTGCGTGTATCAATGGTTCGTTTTTATCGCCGAGTGGTGTCCATTGTGTGGATATACTGTAACTTTTTTCCGTTCATCTCTTGAGGGACGCTTGTGTTGTTTACAGTTTGGGGCTACTATAAATACATCTACTATGAATATTCACATACCAGTTTTGGTGTGACATATTTTTTCTTTTCTTTAGTGTAAATATCTAGGGGTGGGATTGCTGGGTCTTATGAGGAGCATATGGTTAACGTCTTTAAAAAAATCGTCAAATTGTTTCCCAAAGTGAGTGTGCCATCGACATTCACACTGACAGTGTACAAGACTTCCAGTGACTCGCATTTCCTCCAACACTTGGCATAGTTGTTTATTATTATTATCACCAATCTAATAGATGTGTAGTGTTATCTCATGGTGGTATTAGTTTGCAATTCCCTGTTGACTATTGATATTGAACAACCTTCCTTTAGCTTATTGACCATCCATATATCTTAGGTGCAAAGTCTGTTCAAATCGTTTGCTCTTTTTTTTTGAGTTATTTGTCTGCTTATTATCGTGTTCTTATTAAGGCGGTCTTTATATATTCCAGGTGCAAGTCCTTTGTCAGATATATGATTTGCAAATATTTTCTCCCAGTTCAAAGCTTGCCTTTGATTTTCTTAGTAGTGTCTTTCAAAGGGTAAAAGTTTTAATTTTGATGAAGTACAATTTACCAATTAAAAAATAAATCTTGTGCTGTTTGTGTTCTATGAGGGTTTTTTTAATATGTTTTCCACATTTTTGGAATAATGGAAATGTAATGGATTCTTCCCCCTTTTTCATATGAAGGCTAAAGACCTCAGTTAACTGTCTGTCACTCTCCTCCCACATACCAGACACTGCATCAGGCCCTGAGACCACAGACCTACATGGTGTTCAGGTCCTGGCCAAAGTTAGCGGGCTGTTTTTAGTCTGCAG
Source organism: Equus asinus (assembly GCF_041296235.1). Lineage (NCBI taxonomy): Eukaryota > Metazoa > Chordata > Mammalia > Perissodactyla > Equidae > Equus > Equus asinus. The sequence goes on from NC_091804.1 coordinate 43,867,360, forward strand.
TTCATTCCATAGAAGCTCTCAGAGCCATGTCTGGGCCTTTGACTTCTTACAATGAGGCACAAAATTAAATTCAGCAACAGAGCTTTTGTCATCGTCATTTCCCTAAGCAAAAAGGAAAAAGCCAGTAGCTACGTTGAAAAGTCACATATCTTTTCAAACTTCTATTTCCAAAGAAATATTTTTGGAGCAACAAGTTACTGGCATCGGTTCTTGAGAGTAAGTTCATTTTTCAGTGGATCTCCAGGCCTGTCCCACTGCAAGTATTCCGCAAGTTTTTCTTTTCTGATTGACTAATGTTTTCAAAGTGATTTAAACCAGTTGTGCCTTTGTAGAAGGTAGAAGTGTTGCCAGCGTAGAGGTTGTCTCTGGAATACCTGTCCATCTTCTTGAACCAAAGTAATAGCAGGAGATGCAACGTGCCACAGTTTATCTACAAACAGCACTGAAGAAATTACTCTGCATAAGTAAAATTTGTGTTATGAAAATGCTCGGAGAATATTGGCAGAAATGCTTTCTAGACTTCTCAGCAATCCATCTTTTGTTCTTTTTGCTAAATCCCTGTGAGATCCTGTATGTTCCAACATTTTAATATGGGGATTTTTTTTCCCCAAAAGAAAACAGAAACACTAATATGTGAGACTGGTCTTGCTGTTTTACAGATGAAAATCAGGAATACATTTCAATAGCACTTTGTTATATAAATACTTCAAATCACAAGGACCAGAGGGAATATCAAGACCACTCTAAGAGTAGATTTTATTATTTTGTATGGAGGTTGATTTATAGAGCAAAAGTACCCAAAAATAGTTAGATTTTTTAAATGAGCCTATAAATTTTCCTGATAGAAGCATTCTATTATATTAAATAATATCGGTATCTTGTAGATATTTTCACCTCCAGGAGATAGAGTCTCCTAACCTCCCCCCTTGCGACTCTGCTAGACTCAATGACTTGCTTCCAGAGAGTAGAGTATGGAAAGGAAAAAACAGTGATGCACAGTGGAGAAACCTAGCAGATGACACCTTTACCGAGGGAAGAAGGTCAACATCACAGAGATGTTTTGTGGGTGTCATGTGCAACCTCCTATGATGTGACAAGAAGGGCACATCATCTCTGTCCTTGTCTTCCCCCAAATCCACGACCTCAGTCAAATCATGAGAAAAACATCAGACAGACCCAGGATGGGGGACATTCTGCAGGATGTGGGGCCAGCACTCCTTAAGACTCTCACAGTCATGAAAAATAAAGAAAGCCTGAGAAATTGTCACAGACCAGAGGGGACAGAGAAGACGTAATAACTAAATGCAATGTGGTGCCCTAGGTTGGATCCTGGAACAAAGAGAGGACATTAACGAAGAAAAGAATAGTGAAATCCCACTAAAGCCTGGATTTTAGAGTTTTGTTAAAAATGGGTTTATCAGTAGGAAATTGCGCTTTTTCTATTAACTAAAACCTCATAACTTCTAGGGGATATGAGGCATGAGTCACGTTCCACTGCCAATAAGTTTTACCCTGCACAATTTATTTTCACACCAAACCCTCAATAAAAATATCTTAACACCATTGCAGTAAACATAGCAATTGGAAAATGGAAACATGAGGCTGTAGTCTCCTTTGTCAGAATGCTGACTGCACACCCAGAAACAGTCCTAAAAGATGAAGTAATTTGCCTTTTTGCCCCATAATTTTGAAAGTGAAATGAGGAGCTGGGAACCAGAATGAAAAAAAGGCCTTGTGTAAATTCAGGCGAAAAGCAGTGTGCTGGGTAATGGTGGGTACATAGTCCAGATTCCATCCAGATCTCCCAGAAGGAAGAAACACAGCAGAAGAGAGAGTGACGGAGGGAACCAACCTTTACATCATGTGCAATATACAAGATACTCTGCTCAGTGTTCTCTCCTAAGTGTCTGCATATGTGCTCCCCAAACCAAAACCCAGTGCTATAGGTTTTATTAATCCATTTCACAGATTTAAAAACTGAGCTTCAGTGAGATGGAGGAACTTTCCCAAGATGTTACATAGTAAATCTGAGATTCAAACTACAGTCAGACTCCAAAACTGCATATTAAATTCACTAAAACAATATTCCCCAAATGCCGGCCACTCATAGTCATCAAAATATCCATGCATCACCTAAACTACCCTTTCCTTAACACCTATCTGAACAACCTACTTTTTAATCCAAACATATATGAAAATGAATACACATGAAGTGTGTGTGCGCGTGTGTGTGTGTACTCAGCCCTACCAATACTACCCAATCCAAAAGGATAGAGTTTCTGAATGAAAATTCAGAAGGCAGACCCTTTATGACAAGTTAGCATTATAATGGGGTGTTTCTCTAACAGATGTGCATAGAAGGGAAGGGTCCAGGCAGGGACAGAGGTATGGGGTGGAGAAGATGTTGGTTGATCAGAAAACGGTGATGTGTGCCTGGAGGTGAAATGTAAGGCAAGGATAAACTGCTTTTTGACGGTTGTCTTATTTCTGTGATACAATGAGGTCAGCTCTGTTGACAAAGCGAGAATTATGTGGTTGCAAACACTCCAAGGTCCATTACAATCTATCATGTCCTAACAGGCATCAAAAGGAGAAGACGCCACAAATTCCCCTCACAATCAACTCCCAGTTTTAACTTTATTGGGAAGATTACTTCTAACGCATTTGCTCCAATTTTTCAAATATCTGTCGGCATTTGTTAAATCAGTCAACACAGTGGCCAGATTCCCCACCTTTCCCCGGCTGCTCGATGTTCAGGGCACACCACACAAAAGCCACATATCCTGGGGCCGGCACAGTTATTGAGCATTTTTTTTTAAAGATTTTATTTTTTTCCTTTTTCTCCCCAAAGCCCCCCAGTACATAGTTGCATACTCTTAGTTGTGGGTCCTTCTAGCTGTGGCATGTGGGACACCGCCTCAGCGTGGTCCGATGAGCAGTGCCGTGTCCGCACCCAGGACCCGAACTGACGAAACACTGGGCCGCCTGCAGCAGAGCACGCGAACTCAACCACTCGGCCACGGGGCCAGCCCCTATTGAGCATATTTTTATACAGATACTGGGATCATGTAACTGTGCCCTAGGCCTGTGTGAAGCAATTTTGTCTTCTTGAAACACCTTGCCTTTGACTTTCAGCCTTGTCCTTCACCCAGCTGACCCCCGCTCATCCATGCTTTGGTCTCAGCTCCACTGTCATCGCTCCAGAAAGCCATCCTAGACCTTACTAACGTGATCAGGTGTCGTTCCTCTCTTTCTCTCTCTCAATACCCTGTACTCTTCTTACAGCGGATCTGGGTTACCACTGCCGGCTGAAGTGTTCAACTTTACCACCTGCCTAGAGCTCCTCCAGGCCAGAGACCACACGTTCCCTGTTGTTTCAGCGTTTGGCACAGAGCACCGTGTATAGTAAATGCTGGCACCTTGGTAAAGAATTGCTATATATACGAATAATATGTGAATAATTTGGACTTCAAAATAATAATTTGGAATCAGAAGCAATGCCTGAACTAGGCCAATGTCTTAACCCGGTGGTTGTATAATCAGAATATATTCATCTATTGACGGGGTGTTGGGCCTCTGCTAAATGTTGAGGCAATGTAGACAAGTGGGAGTTGGCAGTCTGGTTGGGTAGATATAGCCAGTTCACATAAACAGAACTGAATGGCGAAGGATCTAAGGGGGTGTGTGAAGCTTAGTGCTAAATTGCCTGACCCACGGGAGCCTTAGTATGCACAAATTTAAATTTTGCAGTTTCCACTTTTTATAAGGGGTGCTGAAGGTCAATGGCATGGCCCTTTTAAAGGCCTGGTGTGTGGGAGTGAATCACTTTAGCTAGTGCGGAGTCTGTAATCCGGCCTCTGCATCTCAGCACAGCTTCATTGCTCTCTGCCTGTCTTCCTATAGCAGTAGTTCTGGTGAAGGGATAAAACATCACAGATTCAGGTAAGTTCATGGTCAATATACTGATATAACATGCAATGGTACAGAATTCATGTTAAGGGCAGAATTAACTTTAGTAGTTTTATAAATGATTTTAGTCTTATTTATTGAGTCATAAGTGTTTGAAGAAGTCACTAAGATTTCTCAGTTTTACTTTATTCTGCTTTGTGGGAACAATTGTATGCTGTAAAGTAGAGTTAACAAACTAAATTTGGCCCTCCATCTCTTTTTTAAATAAAGTTTTATTGGAACACAGCCATACCCATTCCATTACATATTGTCTATAGCCGCTATCATGTTACAATGGCAGAGTGGAGTATTGCAACAGATACCGTATGATCTACAAAGCTGCGAATATTTACTATCTGGCCCTTTGCAGAAAAGGTTTGGCAACACCTGCTGTGGAGACGTTCTCAAGTTCAGAAGTTCACAAAATCCCATACTGGATCCATTCTGAATACCAAGAATCTACTGTCAACTGGGAGGGTCACACAAGGAAGGGGTTAATAAAGATGGAGTAGAACATAACGAATAAAGATTCTTGGGGAAAGAATTGCAGCTAAAATGCTGGTTAAAAGTTTGGATGAATCAAAAGAGAAGACCCAAATCACTTTTTACATTTGCATGCATCGAAAAAAGGACAGATTAGTTGCAGGTGCACAAGAAGAAATAGGTCAATGTTGAGGCAGGGAAATAAGCTTCCGTCTTTGCCTTCCTGTCGTTTGAAGGCTTGATATTCTATGTCTCAGTCCCAGGAGCCTGGATATTTCAGACAAAATCTACTTTTGCATATGTCACCTCCACATGTATAGTGTATCAAATGGGTAGTTGGTAATTATTTATAGAATAAAAAATAAAACAAAGATCATTTTTGTTTTCTGGTCTTTTGTTTGATTATCAAGTAGATAATCTTTCAGCCTCGTCTGGTATAGTTGAGAGAAGTTTGAAAGTGGCAGTCTGGGGAGAGTCCGGGATGGGACTCGGGCATGTGGAGGGGAGACAAGGGAAGAGGATGTGAAATTTTAAATACTGACATACACTCCCTTTAACTCTGTTCAGAAAATTCTCCTTCACATCCTAAAATGAAGGACATCTACAAACCGACGACCAGGCTTACAGAAAACTTGCAGAGAAATCATCTTATAGAAAGCATTCTCAGATATTTTAGGGAATTTGTTGCAGAGCTCTAGAGAAAAGTTATATCTCCAACTTTTGCATGAGATTTGCACAGTAGTGTATAGGACACTAATAGCTGGAACAGTAAAAATTCAATTATAAAATCTGAGTGATTGAGGCAGGAAAATAACGTAAGTGCTGGAACTTGAGCCGCATCAATGAAAATATCAAGAACTCCCTGCAGCTAATATTTCAGTTCTGTTTCAAGGAAACAACTGACCAGGGTGGGCTAGGTGGACTGGCATGGGGTGGATGTGGACAAGTCAGATCAGAGAAAGATCCAGAAGCAGTCGGAAAAAAGAAAAGAATCAGGAGCAAAAGCAGGATTAGGATGACACCTTAACGTAGTGGTTTCAACCCTGGCTGCACATTGGAGTCACCAAAGAATTTTAAAGAATTACTGATGCCCATATGCCACATCCAGGAATGCATATTTAACTGGTCTAGGATGGAGATTGCATTGGCATTTGTAAAAGCTTCCCAAATGATTCCAAGGCACATCAATTTGGGGAACCGCTAGTCTAACCACTTCATTTGGCATGAGAGACTAATAATTAGACTTTCTGAGACAGTAGACGCAGAGTTTCCCAAACCTCTGTCATTCACATCCCTCCTTAGAGATTTTTGCCATGTATCATTCACACTATTAATGCTTATAATATTTTTCTTTAAATCAACCCATTTTCTAAATCCTAAGATCTACTCTAGCCTCATTCTAAGCAATAGCATCTGGAAAATCACAGGTTTGGCGTGCTAATACTTATTAACATATGCAGTGCTAACATGAGTGTGATACCTGTGCACAAGACCGTTTTAGGTGCTTCAAACAATTTAGAAAAATTAAGCAATATATTACCTAAACCCATCTTGTATGTAGATAGTACAGAAAGCACAGCATTAAATCACCTCTTCAACAGTCGCCCAAAATACCCACTATACTTCATCATATACAATAATTTATTATTTTTCTTATTCATTAACTTGAATTGTGTGATCTTCGACCCTACTACATGGGGGAGATACGTTCCTTAGTAAATAAATAGGCCCAACCGATATGAGTCAGTGCTAGTTCAGCAATGCTTTGTTGTACACTACTCAATGTGTATGCTATAATGGTTACAGAATTATGTGGTACTAGATTTTATGAAAAAAATAATATATTATAATGATATTCCAGAATCTAGAAGCTTCAAGAAAGTTTTGGGGCTTTATCCTTCAGAAAGACAAAGGTGAAGTTATAGTGATGTTATTAACTTGCTGTTGAGAGAAAACGGTTAGTAGCAGCTATGCAGTAACTTAATAGATATACCTAGAAAACAATATTACCTGGTATAAATAAGTGTATTTGTTTAATTGTGAGTGATGTTAACCCGTTTTTTTTTTTTTTTTTTGGATGGGAGATTTCTCTGAACCTTTAATATACAAATACAATTTGTAGATTTCGAGGAGACTTACTATATGGAATTTTCCAAGTTTGGTTCAGCAGAAAACCCTTCCTCCTTGGACCATCAGGTCAGGATCTCTAGGCATTAACGCTCTCTGGTATATGGTTCGAGAAGCCGCAGTCTACTGGATCACAATAAAAGTTATCTCTAAGTTTAGTTCCGGTTAGGCAGTCTATTGGTGTGTAGAATTTGCTTATCAGTAAAGCATATATTTTGTTTATTCTGTTTTGTTTATTCTTTGTTTTGCTCTTTTAACAACTTGTGCTTTTTGGAATTCTGAGAAGTCTTACGCGAAAATTAATTGCCTGGAAGAATCCCAGGGGAATTATGTGTCTATATGACGTACATGACACGTTGGAAGTCAAAGCCTGAGACAGGAGCGAGACAGTTTCACGAAGAGTTTTAAAGCCCCACTTTTACACAGCCACAGGATTACCTTCCTATCTGAGGAGTGTGGAGAGTAACAAAATTATTCTAAAGCAATTAATTGGAAAAACAGAAAAGGAAAGAGATAAAAAGGAAAATAATTGTGCAAATTCCTTAGAATTGTTATTCAAAGTTGTTCAGACTTTTGCCCTGCTTTTCTTCACTAAGTGCCATGTCCATTTACCAATACTCTTAAAAATTCTTTGAAAACATCAATGTTGGGAGTTTCGCGCCATCTCATTATTATGAATGTACCAAAATTCATTTTAAAAAATTCTCCTATTGTTTAACTCCTTCCAACCACCACAATAAACAATATTCAGTGGGCATTCTTTTGTAGAAACTTTTTCTTCATTCACAAATATTTATGTGCCTACGATGTATCGAGCACAGCATTAAGCTCTGGGAATTCAATGAGGTACAAAAAAATTATCCAGTCCCTGCCTTTAAGGATTTATACAAATGCATTTAAAAATGTCAACCTTGAAAGTGCTTTTAGTAAGAGGTGGACTGCCAGAGGAGAATGTGAAACAAAAGATTCTTTTGGGGACAAATTAGGAATACCTGTTCTGAGGAGAAAGGAAGTTTTTGACCCATCTGAGTTCCCTCCATTTATATTTTAATGTTAAGCTTTCATATGCTTGTTAATTCCTCAAGCTATCCCCAAAATCAAGGTGTATTCTTTTCACATAAATACTTTTGCTATTCTAATAAGCTCATTGGGAATTGTTAAGAATTATTGGAAGTAGATGGGCCACCCTTCGGAGAGTAAATTGCACCTTGTATTGGTCAGTGTGATTTCTTATTTGCACTACTCATAGTGGCTGTCTTGGGAGTGTCCATCCAGATAATTTTAAAACTTTCCATTTTGTTTTGGAGGTTAGGAAAAAGGAACAATTATTTGTTTTCGGTTGTTTGGGATTGCTGTTACCCATTCTTAGCCATTGCCCAAAGCCCAGTGGAAGAGTTTGAATGAATCACAGGATGATTTCAGTACATGTGTGTCTGGAGCGGGTATCTGATAAGTTTTCTGTTTTCCTCAAATGGTTCCGTTTGTCAAAGAATACCACACACTGTTTTTCAGTCTTAGGTGTTTTCAGTCCTATCATAGTTTATAAATAAGGTTTTGTTGACTTGGTACAAGTAGAAGATTTTTGCTGAAACAGGATGGGAAAAGATAAGAAACAGTTTCCAGTCTGATGAGAGAAGTGATGGACAAAGGAACCCACAACAAAATAGCTGCAGAATACAAACGTGTGCTTTAAATGGTACAGGGGGATATTTTAAAAGAAAATTCCTCTGGGAGCCAGATCCTGATAACACAGCATCCTGGACTTGTTTCTCATTAGCATGAATAACATCTCATATCTTTTATCTGAAAGAAAAATAAAGTCTTAAAACTTGTCTGCTGGGGAATATTAAATTATGGAGTCTTTCTAACCAGAAGACACCATGGCGAAGAAATTTTAAAAAAAAAATCCAGTTATGTATATTGCCTCTAAAATGACCATGACTGTGAATATGTAAAAGAGAGAATATGAGTTCACATGCTGATTGCATTGATAAAAGTACTGACTCTCCCTTAATAACAATAATGCCTCAAATTGGTGTGTTTTTCTCTGAATTTACTATTAACCATAAATCATTGAAAGACTTAATATTTCGCTTGGACTCATTTGTGTTTAATGTTCCAAGGAGACAGAGACGGAGACAGGATGTTTTTGTAAAGAAAATGATCCAGTGTTTAATGCTTTTCAAATCTCATTCTACTAACAGTATATCTTTCTCTAAATAGCTTACATTTTTATGGCCATTCCATCACCATGAGTCTTATTGATTAATAGGACTCTTATTTATCATGTGTTTAAATTCGCAGGAACTTTATATAACAGAGGCAGGTGGTTAGGCCTATTCAGGTTCTTTCCTTCAGAACTTGTATACCCACCTCAACAGGAAAGGAGGATTTCTGATTGCCAGGTTAAGGAGAACTACATAAACAGTGGATGACTACTGGAGGCAAACCTTTTGTCTAAATTTTCTAACTAATATCAAAGAAGAACAAGCCTGGGGCTCAGTTTTCCAACTATGGAATTACTCTATTCTGTGATTGGATTTAGAGGCTAATTTCTAATCCTTACTACCCTTTGTGATCTTATCATGTAACCATCTAGACCCTAGAGTCTAGATTTTCCTGGATTCTAGATTTTCTAGATTCTAGAGAATGAACTTCGAACACATTTATTGTTTTATAATTCTCTACTAGAGGTAGAAGATCTGTTTATGCTCTTTAAGTTGTAAATAACAAAAGGACATCTCAAATTTGCTTAGGCTAAAAGGAAATTTGTTTATTCATACAACTGAAAAGTACAGGATTCCAACTGCCTCACCAGGTGGCTTAATGAAACAGGTCAAATGATGTCACCAGGACCTAGATGCTCTGGCAACTCGTTCTCCTTCAAGTTGGCCTTATTTTCAGATTCCATCTGGTGGAAGATGGTTGCCAATAGACTCACATCTACTCAAGACCAGCAGAAAAGAGAGTTCCTCTCATCCAACATTGTGAGGAGATGTCCTGGACTCCATGTGCCCAAACCTAAACCAGTCCCTGGGATAAGGAGGAAGAAATCATGGGCCCAAGTCACATGGCCATCCCTGGAGCTGAGGGTGGGACCCATCGCAATAAACTTCGTTGACTGAAAAGACTGGTTTTCACCAATAAGATCTAGTCTACAACCAGAAGGGTGGATGGAAGTTAGGTGGCAAATAAAATAACAAATACATCTAAATAAGTCAATTAATTAAAGAAAATAAACAAAACCAAGACAAAGAAATAAACACACAATATCCACTATAATCATTTTACCTCGAAACCCAGGAAGGAAACACCAGCCTTCTTTTCACAATTTTTCATGGCAAATTAATAACATCCTTTGTTATCCCTCAAAGAAACTCATGAAAGGCCGGTAATATATCCGGCATTCAACTCAGTTGAACTAAGCTGTGGAACACTGGTCCACAATTGTATTTTTCTACCACGCGTTTTCTTTTCTAGTTTGATAAGAAAATTTGTCTGACAGGGCAATAATGAGAAAACAATGACAAAATAAAAATTATTCTTGTTTTTGTAGGGCTTGAAAATAAGTGTCTCGTAAGCCAATTTTATTACAAACTTTTTCATCATCCCCTTGAGTATTTTACTCACCCAGGCAAAGCGAACCAAGCCACCAAGCTCTGGTCAGTTGCACAGTGAAGTTTCCAAGCGTGCTGTGGATTGAAACCAGACAGAACCCATTTATTCCAGAGCTACAGAATAATAATTGTTGGGTTTTGGACGTCGCCATAGGTTCAATCTACTCAGATTTAAATTCTGGTCATTTTCAGAATACCTCAAAGTTTGAAAAAATCTCTATTCACAAAAAAAGAATAAAAAAAAATGACTAAACCTGATCAATTTTAAGCAGAGAACAAAAACTTGAGACATTTTTCTACTAAGCAGTTTTTGGTTAAAAATGTGACAAAGAAACATCTGGCAAATAGGAGACCTGAAAGAAAAGAGGTAAGAGCTCTGTACATTGTTTGTTTTGACCTAATACCCATTTTTAATGGTTCTTTCCTGAAAGTTGAGAAAATTATAGAATCTTACAACATATCTTTTAATTCTACCTCTAGCTAGCCAAGATTCATCTATTTGAAACTATTTTTTGGACCATCCGCTATGTGAGAGACACAGTGCTGGTCAACTGGGGAGATGCCGGTGCCTCTCTTCTCCATCATTCACAATCCAGAGTTGACTATCTCATTGAAATTCTATCTTCTCTTGCATGCTGGTTGTCTTCAGCATGTAGTTGAAGCATGAACTGAAGCCATGGGTATGGATGAGAATGTAGAGAAGATGGGAGGAGGAGAGAAGTGAGGTGAGGAGGGGAGAGAAGGGGAGGGGAGAAGAGGAGAAAAAATTCGTGATTTTCTAACTCACCTATCTTCTGTTAAAGGTAGGGAAACTGAACTCCAGGCCTGTTAAGGGTGCGTAAGCATGTGGAGAGAGGAATAAGCCAATAAACTAATGTGGGGACTATCAATTGCTAAAGGCATTTGGAAATCAATTTAAATGCACATATGCTCGGACACCATGCCTCCTTTCTTAAATACATATTCTAGAGGGGAAAAAAAGGCCTGCACATACCTTATACAAAAAGGCTTAATAAAGAATTCTTGTGTAATAGGTAATATAATAAAAGCTATATAATAAAAGTGAAAAATCAAAAACAATCTACACGTCCATCCATAGGGATCTAGAAATAAAATGTGACATAGTCGATAATGGAGCACTCTGAAGCTATTAAAATAAATAGCCTAAACTGATATATTCAACACTAACAAGAAAATAACTGTAAAGTATCATGTCACCAAACACAATTTTATATACACAAAAGGAAGACATAATCATGTATATGTATGTGAGAATATAAAAATATACTGAAAAAACAACACATTTATAATTATGGTTACCACTGAGGAAATGAAGAGAAAAATGAGACCGAGGCTGGTATCAAAAGGAAATTCTAAATTTATCTGAAATGTTTTATTTCTAGAAAAAAATGAAAGACTATAACAAATTCATAACAATGGTCAATTCTGAGTCATAAGAAAAGTTGTTTAATTATTCTCTAAACTTTTAAAATTACTCAAAAAAAAAGCCTATAATACTCCCCCAAATAAAAGAAGGAGTTAAAAATAAATAAGCACCCCTCCCCCACGCTAAACTCTGCTTTGGGACAGGCACCCACAGGTTCTCATGTCATTCTGAGTTTAGAGCATAGCCTGCTCCTTTCTAAGTAAATGCACACATCTGATCAATTTAGTAAAGCTCATGGTTTAGTATTTAGAGTATAAATATTGAGAATCTGGGCATTGCAGGAAACATCCTAGGTTGAAAATGCATTTTAAGATTACTTTCCTCTCTCTGGATTGTGAAAGGGTCTTATGGTGTTTTAATATTTTCTAATTAAAAGGGAAAAGGTACCCAAATTTTAAATCCCAGGACAGGCCCCCCACCATCTCTCCTCCACCCCACCCCTCATCCTCCTGGTCCTTCTGTTAGCTTAGAGTTCTGAAATGCTTCCAGCAGGTCTAGCTCAGCCCCTGGGGACCACTTCAGAAAAGAGCCACCGGGACCATCAATTGATGGCAATTACAGGTCTGAGACATTTTCCTCCGGCGCTGTATTGTATCAACTTTCTTGTTTGCTTCCTTTAAATTACAGGGTGACCTGCTTTCAGTTTGAAAGTTACAAGCAGTGGCCGAACAAGGACAATATTTTTCATCGAAAATAGCAGAAGTGCCAAGGATTCCTCAAAGACTCCGGACACTGAGAAAAAGAACAGACACACAAAATTTAGCTATTAAAATTAGAGACACAGACAAAAACCTTTTAAAAAAGATAAAGTTTTTGCATTAAAATGTGATTTTTTCACACATTGATCTGTAGCTATTTATATAACTGTGCCCTGCTGCTATATTATTAAATATATTTGGAGTTGGAGGCGTGGTGCGTTAATTTGATGGATTATCATATTATCTAGTTAACTTCATCTTACATTTTACCTTCTGGGCCAGTGGTGTTGAGACACTAATCAAACTCATTTCTCAGTAAATAGGTTCATGGAAAGAAGGTTCTCTGCCCCAAGATCTGTTTGAACCCAAAAATATATATTTCTATATGACAGCAGTAAATAAATATGCAGCACATTAACAGAAGACCTAAGTGTTGTTCTTGTCTGGCACTGAAGTTTAACAGTCTGTACGTCATGATAACTGAAAAATTAGCGCAAATTGTTTTGAATAAACTAAAGCATGAGGACAAGAAATACAGCTTTTAATTGTAATAGTTCATGTAAATTATAAGGCATTGTTAGGAAATTTTTGAAATGAATGATTTGAATAGTACTAAGGTTTTGAAGTAAAGCTGGGAAAACATCAAAGCTTTATCAACAATAAACGATTTCTCAACAACAAGAGGGTCTGTAAGCAGTGTCTGATACATCTTAGAATCGCAAAATTTCAGGAAAGATCTACGCTAACTCATAGCAATGTATCAATTACTGACCAGCGAGTCTTTGCTTAAATGCTCCTACTTCTAAGAAAGCCTTTAGCTCTCCAAAGCAATCAAATTTCATTTCAGATAATTCTGACAGAAAGAGAAAGAAGGGGGAATTCCTCAAGTGGTGTTCAAATCTGCCTTTCTGCCATTTTTACCCAGGGGTCCCAGAGCTCCCTTCTGACATCATACGGAAAATGGCTGATCCCCTTCTCTATGGTGCCACACTCCAGACATTAGAACTCAGCTGGCGCATCTCCCCCGAGGCTTTGCTAAACCAGCTTAAACATCCCCAGTTGCTTCAGTTCCTCCCTTTTGTTTTTTCAGTTCACACGGTTTTACAGAGCCAAAGTCCTTTTAACACTATTTCAAACAGTCCTCTTAAAGAAAAGCCACAATATGAAACTGAATACTCAGAGTAGTCTGATAAGAAATAAATTACAAATTTTTTAAAAACATAATTTAATTTTGAATTTAAAAATAAACACCTGAACAAATCCAGTCAGTTAGATATAGTTAGATGGGTCAATAATATAATATATATAATACATAAATATATGTATAATGTACATATAGAAATGACATGTGTGGGTATTTATAAATACCCACATATGTAATTATATATAATTATATGTAATTATGTATAGAGAGAGAGTTTGTGTGTGCCTATATACACGTGTTTAAATATACAGAGACTGACATACTGAGAGAAGAGATTGGAAGTGGTCCTCTTCATTTTGCCTGGAAGGTGCACCTAGTTTAAACACCAAATTTCTGGTAACATTTTAAGTGTCCTCACTAATATTCTTAAGAAATCCTAAGTCAGCATTCCTCCTTGACAGAAAACTGGATGTGGAGGTTAGAAATCCATCCTGGGAGGAGGGGGGAGGTACGTGTGTGTTGGGGGGGGATACTGTTTAAGGGACAGGGACAGTCAAATTCTACAGGGTAGAGGAAAAAAATTTAATTCAGCAAATATAAACTGCACAGTTAACGTGTTCCAACTTTGTGCTTGTGAGATACACAAGGAACAAACACCATAAATAGATGTTGGAGGCTGGCGCAAATTAAACATCCATGTTCCTTCAGACAAGGACACTTAATTGTTCAACCAAAATTTATTGAGCATCTACTATGTATCAGCACTGTTCTGAGAAATAGAACCTCGATAGGCCTGGATCAGAGTGAGCAGTAGAAAGATGGACTTCAAGTAATTCTAGGTGACTTGAACTAAATTAATTGGTAAGGTAGCTTCAGCCAGGACACGACAAAGAAAAACCCTAGAAGAAGTCATTGTCTGCCTTCCTAAATAATTTGGTGTTCTGGTAATAGTAATAGTAAGAGGAATAATCTAGAGTGTTAACAAGCACTTTACTGAGGGCTTACTATGTGCCCAATGAGCTAAACCCTTCACATTCATTATATCACTTAATCTTCACAACAACATTCTGAGAATGATAAAATTATTATCTCTGCTTTAAACCCAAAGAAATTAAAGATTAGTTACCCAAAGTCCTGTAGCGGATGAGCGTATATCGTAGAGAACTTAAAACACTGGCCACAATTTCCCCTAAAACCAGGCCCTTTGCAATGTAGCCTTGCAGCTGCTCTAGTCAAGAGATGAGATCTATTTCTCCACTCTGAATCTTCTTGGCCTTGTGACTTACCTTGGTCAATTGAAGACAGTGATCGAATATGGCAGAAGTGGCAGTGCCCCAGTTCCCAGTCTTGGCCTCAAGCTCCGTTCTGTCTCTCAGACCCCTGAGATCTCCATGTGAACAAGCCCAAGTCAGTTTATAGGAGAATGAGAGATCCTTGGGGTAGAGGCTTCCAGGTGAGGTCATCCCAGATAGCAATACCACGTGGTGCACTAGCTAACCACAGAAGCATGAAAGAGCCCAGCAAAGAATGACGGAGCCCCACCAAGCCCCATCCGGACGATGATAACCACCCAGCCAACCTATAGGCTTGTGAGCAATAATAAATGCTTCTTGTTTTAAGCCACTAAGTTTGCCGGTATTTACTTAAGATATTGAAACCCAAGAGTGTCTGACTCCAGATGCTATGAATTTAATTGCTTTATGTTACCATGCCAAATATTGAAACACGATTCTCCACCTTAGAATTATGGGATTTTCTATTTCAGAAGGCCTGATAATGCATTTTCAGTGATTTTGCTTTTTTCCTAATCTTCCCAAATAAGAAGTCCATCTTGTTTATGCAAATTGATTTTTCTATTCCAAGGTTGTTTTTCCTCCCTAAATCCTCATTTCCAGCTGCTCTGGGTCAGAGGTAAAGACTGAGCCTTCCAACAAGCCTTTGGCATCGCAGAGCCAAGAGCCATCTGTTTGGCTGTAGGCTATTCACCATGGACCCGGCAAGTAACATGTTTCTGACCAGTGGCTGATAATTTGATAGCTCATCATTACCCAATAAATATGCTAATCATTGCCCCCGAAGTGGGACTAAAACAGTAATTTGATTGCAAAACATCTAATGCATGTCCAAAAGATACAGAATGAATGTGATTCAGGTTAACTTTATAAAATTGTCATTTTGTTATTTATCCCATTTCGTTTGCACCCAGCTTTGATCCATGCATGGTCAGGCACAAGAGATTAAATGGTGCTCCCTGTTATCTGATAAATAAGTAGAGATCACCTTCTTTGACATATTATCATTTTATCCCTTTCCTGTCTAGCTTTGTCGGGATGAATTTTTCTCTTCGATAGCTCTAATAGATTAGCCTAGAGATCCAAGAGAGAATAATGAGAGAGAAGTGTGGATCAAGGAACCATTTACTCATTCCCCCAACATTTTACCATCCAAATTATTCAACAAGTGTATTCTATTTGCAACATGACTTAAAATTAGATTCTGGAATCTATTAAGGCATCTCAATCGGAAAAATGTTCTTCTTAACCAAGTAATCATAATGATGACAGCTATCTAATATTTGAAATAATATGGAAGTGTCTAAACCACTTATTTCCATATTCATTTTATTTTGTTTTTTAAATAATAAAGAAAATGAGTCTAAAAACCATTAAAGTATTGTTTCTGATCTTACTACATGTTTTTCCTTTTATTTAAAGATTGGTTGGTTTGGTTTTTGTTTAGGAAGATTAGCTCTGAGCTAACTACTGCCAATCCTCCTCTTTTTGCTGAGGAAGACTGGCCCTGAGCTAACATCCATGCCCATCTTCCTCTACGTTATACATGGGACGCCTACCACAGGGTGGCTTGTGCCAAGTGGTGCCATATCCACGCCCGGGATCTGAACCGGTGAACCTGGGGCCACTGAGAAGTGGAACGTGCACACTTAACCGCTGCACCACCGGGCCAGCCCATAAAGATTGGTTTTATTAATAGATTAACAGAGAATGAGGACCTGGATCCTGTGCATCACCTCCATCTTGACTATTTATATTGTCATTTATGTGAACAGTACCCTTTGGAATTGGGATACAACCTGTGAGGCTGTACATGGCAGTAGAGGGGAGATAGTCACGGACTTACCACAGGTAAGTATTTGATAACAGTCATTTTAACTGATCTATTCTAATGCATAGACCCTTTAAAAAATAAGTCAAATAGATTCTGAATGGGGAAAACAGCTAATAATCGAGCACACATTGTGTGCTAAACATTGGATATGCATTATCTCATTTAGTACTTAAAACAATCCTCTGAATTCGGTATTATTATTATCTCCATATCCCAGAGAAAAGTGAAGTTCAAGATGTTAAGTATCCTCCCCAAGGGTATGCAGCTAGAGAGAGGCAGGGCTGTGATTCAATGTTGGGACCAGGCCATTTTCTGCTTTGGGAACTGAGAAGCTGAGACGGGAGGTCTATAGGGAAGGGAGAATGTTGTGGGTATTTCCAGAAAGAAGTGGAACTGAGAGATGAAGATAGAATATTCAAAATACTTTACAGCGGCCAAGGCTCGATGTTCCCAAAGGCAGTGCTTCTCAAACCGTCTTTGGTAAAGAGACAGATTCCCCCCAACCCCCATTCATCACCAACCAAAACTCCTTTATAAAATACAAGAAAAATAAAATCCTAGGAAGCAAAGTGAAAGAGAGAAAACTGAAAATACAAGGCTTCAAAGTTTTTATTATTAAATTTAAAAAATAAAATTATTCCAACAAATTACTATAAGAGTTTCTAAACACTTTTAGTTTTGCTCCTTCACTCGTGGAAAGGTCAGAGTCAGTGAGGGGACCAGCACAGAGTCAAGGAGCAGGCTTTGAGAAGATGCCCAAGCTGCCTCACAGAAGTTTACGTCATTCACTCCCCCAAAATCAACTTGCTTCACACGGGAGCACAAACTCTGCCCTGTCCTCCCAAAGAACCAGTCCCAGGCACTGGACCCCTGTAGGAGGACACAGTCCAGCGGTTCCCAGACCCTCATTTACAAATGAGAGACCATTAATAGAGACGTCTGAACAGTTCCTTAGAGCATAATGATACAGCTGAAACATTTTTTAACTGGCTTTGTAGAATGAAAATCTCCAAAGCAACATAAACATAAATGAAAAGTATAATGGCTAAACAGAATCTGCATTTAATAGAATTTAATTACCTTTCCCTCCTTCTCAGACTTCCAGAAATTCCTAGAGCTAGAGGATGCTTGGAGAGATTTCTCTCTCTGTTACCACTTCTGCAATGACTTCCTTGCCCGCCTCCACCTCAACTTTCCAGCAGGACCACCACAGAATGAATAAAGGTAATTTTCCTTTAAGGTTTATAATGACAGGAATTTTGTGCTTCTTTGTTATTTCCTGAGTCCTTTTCTTGTTAGGGGTGGGAGAGGGGAAAATATTCCTCTCACAAATCAAAGGCTAGCTCAGGACAACGGAAAGGTGGGCTTTGTTGTCATGAAAAGAAGAAACCCATGGGTTAGTTGGTTAGCTAGTTGGACCCTGGCACCACTGAACAGAGTAATATCTTAGGAAAAGGGAAGCCGATGGGATATTTCCAGGGGAAGCCAAACTCCTTAGAAAGGCCTGCAAGGCCGCTGTGAAGCTGTCTAGATTGAATGGAGATTCAGTCGCCCGAGTAAAGAAGCAGCTCGCTCTGTTCCTCTACACACATACCTTCCAAACTCACCAGCGAAGAGCGGAGCATGCCCTTCCTTCTGCCACTGTTTCGTCTCAATGGATTTGAAGGAGAGCATAGGTGATGTGAACATAAAAATGGCAAGTGGGTCATCCAGGCCGGGATAAGGTCTCTGAGGACAGCTGATGGAGGCTGCAGCATCCCCCGGGAGTTTACAGATGGGCCTCGAATGTCTCCAAGCCTCTTCTCCATCCCCCTCCTTCCCTGCTTCTTTTTTAACTTTTTATTTTGAAAAAATTCAAACCTACAGAAAGGTTGCAAAAACAGTACTCTATATGCTAAAATGAATTCCCTATACTGCTCATCTAGACCACTCATTTTGCCGCGCTTGCTGTCTCTCTGCATACGTGTGCGCGCACATATATAACACGCACATGCAATATGCATACATACTACTATTATTATTTTGCTGATTATTTTGATCTTTCATTCTAAATACATCATCATGTACGTCTATATGCTAAATACACGGTGAGAATAAAGATATTATTTGACATAACTCCAATTCAGTTACTGAATTCAGGAAATTAATATTGATATACTACTATTATCTAATATATATTCCATATTCAAATTTCACTAATTGTCCCAATAACATATCTCCCAACTTTTTTTTCTTTTTCTGATCCAGGATCCAATCCAGGGTCATGCACTGCATTTTAATTGTCTTGTCTGTGTCCTCAATCTGGAACAGACTTTCATGACACTGACATTTTTTGAAGGGCACAGGACAGCTGTTTTGCAGAATATCCCTCAGTTTAGGTCAGTCTGATTGTTTCCTCAGGGTGAGGTTCAGTTACACATGCTGACTATATCAGCGACAGGGTGTCCTTCTCCCCCTATTGGTGATGCTACCCTTGATCACTTGGGTGAGATAAAGGTTATCTTTTTTCGCTTTGTAACAATAATCTGTAGGGAGATGCATTGATATTGTATAAAAATTCTGTTCCCCAACAAACTTACCCAGTGATTTTAGTACAAACTCCTCTGGTTATTTTTGTTTGTAATGATGGCCAAATGGTGCATCTAAACAGTTCTGGAATTTAATTGCGCGCTCAGCCATGCCAGCCCTAAGCTGATACGTCCCGTCGGTTGATTGCATACTGTGAGTTTTTCCATTCACTTTAAAACTACTCCCTTTACATTTTAACAGGTGAGGATTTGGAGAACAACTCACATTCCCACTTTACACCTGAGTCATGATGACGCAGGAGGCCTCCCAAGGACGCCACTTTTATTTTGATACGTTTCCTCTTTCCCATTTCACTCCCTGGACATGAAGACAAGTGATCCAGGCTCTCTCCACATGAAACTCTGGTTGCTTTAAAAGGGCTGCACAAAGCCTGTGGGGGAAAACTCCTAAATTCAAAACCCAAACCAAGTCCCAGCCAATCTGGGAGGCAAAATGTCCACTCAGTCGGCAAGCCACCGCAGGGCAGCCTGCTGACTTCTGAGCAAAATTAATTGCAAGAACCTGGCAGGTGTCCAAAGGACCGCCGTTCCTTCCTTCATTATCGCAAATCTCTGCTGTCACTTCTTAATCAACGCTGCCTTCCTAATTCTATAGACTGCATTTTGCTTGCATTTAGAGAGGGATTGGAGCAAACACCATTTTCACTCAGCAATTATTTTGCATAACGATTTAAGTTGAAGCTCACAGTTGGGCAAGAGTTGGAATTTAGGCAGCAAAACCCCTCAGGGTGTTTTAGGAAACAATCCGGACTCCTGTCTAAGTGGGTAGACATGCGGAAACTCTCTCTCAAGGTCATGAAGATACGCCCTGCAAATATTGGCCCATAAAGTGAAAACAGCAAGCTCCCTCACTCTCTGTGTTTTTTTTTTTTTTTTTTTTTGCTAGTAGTGCAAAAATGAAAGAGACCAATAAAGAGCAGTTGGCCACAGAGGGGATATACCTTTAACATTTATTGGGAAGTTTTTGACTAGCTTGTTTTCCTGCTTGCTACGGGAATATGACAAGACACAACTTGTTTTTTCTCCAGATCTTGTCTTCATGCTCCAATCCTTTGCTCATCTGTAAAACCAAATGATTCAAATCAAGTGGCAAAATATCATTAGGATAAAGGGTAGTACGCCGACTGACACCGAACGTCAAGCAATTAGCTTAATGGAGGCAGGAAAGTGGAATTTTAAGGGGTTTGCACTAATGATGTCGCAGGGAAGCATATGTCATCCGTACAGAAGCTAGACGAACTGGGGGTTTAAGGAAGGTGTGCGTAAAAGGCCTCTGTTGATAAACAAGATGGATAATTCAAGGCAATTTTAATTTGTCTTTTTTCATTGGAAAATTG
The DNA here is from genome assembly GCF_041296235.1 of Equus asinus. Taxonomy (NCBI): domain Eukaryota; kingdom Metazoa; phylum Chordata; class Mammalia; order Perissodactyla; family Equidae; genus Equus; species Equus asinus. The sequence continues at coordinate 43,887,875 of NC_091804.1, forward strand.
TCATGACCATCTGATGATCAGCAAAGTCACACAGTCTAAAATCTAACCTTCAAATAAAACTGCCAATGGCCCAAATCCATTTTCTTAAAAATTCTTCTGGGATAAACATTCTATAACCTCTCAAAGGAAGAATGAAATCAAGGTAGGTCTGACTCCAAGAAGGAGTCATCGGTCATACTCTGTTTATATAAAAGGACATAGTCAATTCAACTGGCATAATTGAGCACATAGGTAGGTTATGTTGGCATAACGGTATTTGGAAGGTCCCAGGACACGTGAACCTTGCTAATGTATTTGGCTAGAGTCACCTCTGCGGCTCAAAATTCTCAAATGACTCCTTCTCTTTACACTTAGAATAAAATCTAAGCTCTTTTCCATGGATTATAAGACTCGCTGATCTGGCCTCTGCTTTTGTCAGTCTCCTCTTTTATCACCCATGATCCCCTGAAGTTCACAATTCTCCAGCCCCATGGGCTTTCTCTCAGTTTCTTGGGCTTGCCAAAATGTCTGTCTCAGGGAATTGTGCATTTGCTCTTTCCACTGACTGGACAGCGAGATCCCGGCCCGCCTGGTCTTCCTATCTCAGCTCACCTGTCATGTCCTCAGAGAAAACTTCCATGCTCCCCAGATCCTTAGCTTCCCTACCCAGTCCCTCTCCACACGAACCTATTCCCGCCATGCCACGTCTCAAGATCCACCAGCCTTGCTCATTTGTTTCTTTACTTGTCTATTTTCTCACCCACTCCCAACAGGAGACCTCTTTGGTCCTGTTCACTACATTATCTCCAATGCTCAATAGAATAGAGCTCACTAACTACAGGTTGAAATAACAGAAGAGCAAATGAAAGACTCTATAAAATATGAAGGTCATATGGTATAAACAGCGTTGGATTCTGCTTAATACTAGCACTTCTGCCTCGCATTAGGAAAGTTTGCTGAATGTCTACAGGAAAGGGAGAAAGAAGGAAGGAAGGAAGAAAGCAAGGAGGGAAGGAAGGAAGGGAGTGAGGAAAAGAAGAGGAAGGAAGGAAGGAGGGGAAGAAGGGAAGAAAAGATGGAGGAAGAAAGGAAGGGAGGAAGGAAGGGAGGGGGGGAATTTGTCCCAAGATGGGAAGACTTTTCCTGCAGCAACACACTGAAACAGGTAACGATGAACTAGCTGCTGGGGCTCGTGGCAATAAGGCTTCCGCTCTCGGTGTTAATGCAGGGCAGAGACACGCTGTCAAGTGTCTGAGGGAGTGTGGAAGGTGGTAGTGGAGAATTCTCTACTGGGCAGCTCCTAAACCATAGGAAGCCAAAGCTAAGCAAGTGAGAGACATGCTTCCCCAAGAGCCTCGAGGAAAGATCTTTTAAATCAGGGAGCCAGATGGTCTGCCTTATTAAAGGGTACCTCTCAAAGACAAATCTTTTTTTTCTTTAATACTCACCTTGGTGAAAGGTGAACTTCTCCTTTGGAATCAGTCTCTCTAAGGTCCCCTGTTTTCAGCCTCAGCCTCTGTTCAAAAGCAAGACATTCAACCTCTGCTGTCTTCCTGGGGTTGACGAGAAGGGAGCTGAACATGTTCCCAGCAGTCCAAGGGCGCCACTTTTGCCTGTAAGAAGAAAGCTGCATCTCAGAGATGGGGTCCAAATCCCATTTCCATCTAAAGCTCAGCTATTGGAGAGAGCAGCTAAATGGCTGCATTTACTCTCTCAACATCTATTGCGTCCCTATAACGCCACTCTCCTATTGGGATATGTTCTGTGAAACGCCCCAGAATGGCTCCCCATCGCCCATTCTGTGAAGACAGTATGATGTAGTGAAAAAAGGGAGCTACTCTGAGTCTGACCCCAAAGTAGCTGTCAGGTCTTGGACAAGTCAAATAATCTCCTTGGGGCCGTTTCTTCAACTGCATCAGATGACTTTACGTGTCTTGGGAAGAAAAAAAGATTAAAGTCATGACTCAAATTACAATTAAAGAAAGCTATGCTGATTTATAAGGGAGTTTCTGAATTACTTCAGTACCAATCTTTGCTCGTTTTTTGTCTTTTTTTCTTTGTTTTGCTCTAACTCAGTGACTCTCAAAATGCTATCCCTAGACTGGCTGTGTCAACATCATCTGGGGAACTTGCTGGAAATAAAAATTCTCAGGCCCCCTCCCAGACCTACTGAAGCAGAAACTCTGGGGATGTGACCCAAGCTTCTGTCCTTTAACAAGCCCCCTAGGCAATTCTGTTGCCTGCTCATATTTAAGAATCTCTGGTCTAAGAGAATACTTTGACAGGCCCTGTAGTGCACGTATGTTTGTGGTCTTTCTTACATCTGATTACGCTCATTTCTAATTGTGGTCCCCAGGGTCCCAGGGACTCCAGCCCCCACCCATCTCTAAGGACAGAATACATGACTTTGCTAAGCCAATCAGTGCAGTTCATTCCTCTGGCTACAGCCTTATAGGGTGATGATGTGACCTTAAGCAGATCCAAACAAAGGGGGTTTCAAGACTTTTGCTGGGACAGCGACATTCCCAGTGAGGAAGCGGCTTGTGGGTAACAGCCATTTGGGGACCATAAAGAATCAGACCTAGGATGAACCAGAAACCACGGAAGGAAGATAGGAGACAGAAAGAAACTAAGGCTTTGGTGACACTGCAGGACCAAGCCTTGCTTGGCATCAATTCTACCACAGTTTCTTTCATAACAAGAGACAATAAATTAGATTTATGTTTGGCCTGTTTGAACCAGGTATTCTACCACCTGCAACCAAGTATCCTAACTCCAACAGTCCACTCTGAGTATGAAAAGTAAGGACTCCTTGAACCCTGGTCTAGAAAAGAGGATGAAGTGAAGCACTAAGAGAGTAAGGTGCTCCCCATAAGAATAATGTGGGACTTGGAGTTGTTTCCTGGCTAAGACTAAGGAGAGGATAGGAGCAGGGGCCAGGCGGGAGGTAAGGAGATCAGGAAGAGAAGGGATATTTGAGAAGGGAAGGAGAGGTAAGTTATGACAAAATTTAGATATTTGTGGGAAATATGGCCATTAAGAAATGGCTCTTAGTGGAGATGCACTGATACATTTTCAGTAACAGTGAAGGCATTCTTCTGAGCACTTTCCATGCATTAAGTCAATTTAACCCTTTCGACACCCTAAAGAGGCATCCAACATCAGATGGTAATACGTAGAGCTGAGATCCAAAACCAGGCAGCCTGGCTGCAGAGCCCATTCTCGTATGCATTAGGATGTGCTCGAACCTTTAGTCTGAAATTATCCTTGGGTCCACGGAATCTTCCTCCACAGTTGCTCCACCACACATTCTGCATTTGAAAAGACAGAAGAAAGAGCTAAGAGGAATGCGGTGGGCTCTGACATGGATATAGCCATGCAGAAAGGTGGTCCCAGGCGCCAAGGGGGTGGTCCTGAGCCAGGCAAAAGCAGAGTAGCTGGTAGTAACACGACCTGCCTCAGGAGTGACGGCGCCATAATCAACCCCTTTTCCATCCTAAAAGAAGTTCTGCCTTGAACAGGGAAGTGGGAAGAAGGGAGGAAAAGAAAAAAATGTGTGTTTACATAAGGCTTCTACTGGCTCTCAGATTCTTCAAGCCTAGGCATCTAAATTCTCCCTTTGGCAATCAAAGCCCTTTATAATCTGGACAGACCTTATTTCAGAGGCCAAACTGGTAGAGAAAGATCACATTTGTGTCACCAGTATGTTTTATTTGTCCGGCAAAATGCTAATAAAAAATTTATAATTGGTTTGTAGCATTTACAGATTGAGAGAGAACATATGAAATCCAAATTTCCAGCTTCCCTTGAAAACTCAGATCTGAAAGCACTGAGCTCGTGTTCGTACAAGGAAACAACTGGCCAGGGTTGAGTCAGGGCTGCCTCCTGTAGACAGGGCGTGCAGCCTCATAGCTCTCACCACTCTTATTGTCATACTCCCCACAGTTGTATTCACTTATGTCACCTGTCTGTCTCCTGAAGTTACCAAAATTTCATCCTCTGCCTTACTTAGTCAGAATGTTCTCTCAATATGTTATTTTGCCCACGCCATCCTGACTCACACTGCCATCATTCTCTCTACCACGTCTTTGTCACAATCTATCCCATAAGAAAAGAATTCAATTTCTTCCCTACCTTTTTCCTCTCCACTTCTCTGAATTTACCTGATCATTCAGGAACTAGCCTGTAACCATCATACGATGAACGTCAGAGGAACTTCAGATTACTTTGGTCAAAGTTGGCCTCTCCCTTTTCTGATCAATGGAATTTCTTTTTAAATTAAGAATTCTGGATTATTTATGTATAATTATATACCATTTTATCTGAGCATTTCTCTTCCTTTAAAGTGAATATAATGTGGCAGAAAAGGGTCTATAAACTCCCTTACACACCAGGCCTGCTGTACCCAACTCTCTCCTAGGACATACAGGGATTGAAAAGGAATAAAACATATAAACTCTGATTTAGACCAAAGTTTCTCAACCTCAAGACTGTTGGCATTTAAGGTCAGATAATTCTTTGTCATGGGGGGACTGTCCTGTGCATTGAGGCTGTTCAGCAGCAACCCTGGCCTCTGCCTACTGGATGCCAGTAGCAATGCTCTCAATCTTGACCGAAAACAATGTCTCCAGACATTGCCAAATGTTCACTGGGACACAAAACCACCCTAGATTGAGAATTCTTGCCCTAAAGGAAATCAAAATCTCATTGAAGGTCAAAATGACAAAAAATTAGTTAAGAAATCATGGTGGTAGACATTTGTTGTGTTTAGGCATCATTTCCATTCCATCTTCTTTCACTGACAACTCTCAGATTTCTTCAAGGGAGACTACCATTCTTCCTCAGGATACTTCTGTCTAGATTATTGGTCAATGTGTCCTGAAACTTCCCACTTCCAGCTAAGGTAAAGACCCATGACCTAAATCTAGCCAATGGAACATATCCTCCCTGATGTTTTTCTTGGGAGTAATGAAAAAGATTCAAGTTCATTGGAGTTCACTCACTGTAGAAGGGCAGCTAAATAAAACTGTCAAGGAGTTTCTGCAATCAACAACTTCTGGAACTTTCTAACTTCCTGGCCTTTCTAAATCTAGTTACTTCAACCCTTGAGCATCCAACAATCTTTCAAATAAATTCCCTTTCTGGTTACATTAGTCAGAGTAGGTTTCTGTTGCTTGCCACCAAAAAATCATCACTAATAGAATAATTCATAGTACCTTAAAAGGATAGAAAATAAGAAAACAGAAAAGCACTAGCATAATCTAAAACTGAATATATAAATATAAATGTTTATGTGAATACATATGTATTATGATCCCGGTTAATAAATTTGACTACATATAAATATATAAATATCTAGACACAGATATATGAAAAAGTATACTTAAATATTAATAAATAGTGGTAGTTGAGACATGACATTACAGATGATTTATATTAAGACATTTTCTATATCTTTCATTTTCTGTATTTTTCTATATATTAATTTTAATATCTTTTTGTATTTTATACATAGATACATTCATTATATTTTTCTAAAGCCCTATGTATTTTTAAAAACATCTGAAATGCCCATGGCTACATGTATGATATTATGCTATTTTGTGTTTTATCTGTCAAACATTTAGTACTCTGAACCTCTTTTGAACCAAAAATATATTTATTCTACTTATTTGAAGTCAAAATGAATAGCACTAATGGGGTTGAACAACCCTACTTTTTTCTCCACTTTTCCTTAAAACCCTTCTTACCATATGACCCAAAACACTTCAATTTTGAGGTCATATAGTTGCATTAATTAGTAAAGTATTTTTACAAATTACTAAGAGTTTGCTTTATAACCCTGAATAACTTGGAATATTCGATAGTCCTAATCAGTTAAGTGAAATTGGAAAAGGCCATGATAACAAAAGCAAATGGAAAAGGACCACATTGGGAGAGAGAGATATAATTAACAAGCCCCTTTATCTAAACTTTCATTAAAGAAAAACAATCAAATGTTGAGATATAAAAGGCATAGCTTTTAATTAAAGTGTAGCTTCCTTTCAAGAACCACTTCGCCTTGGGCAAACATTTGTCAACAGGCGGCCCACACCAGTGTGGCTAGTTGGTATTTTAGTACATTTTCAAATCACTCAAAATAATAAACGAATTTATGAATGCAACAACAATAAGTTAAACTGCGAACCATAGTATAATACCTTGTCTGTAAAAAGAAAAAATCCATCACTTTAGAGCATTAAAGGACATTTAAATATTCAGTGTTTAAGACAAATTTTTTATTTCTAGATTCACCCTCTCACAGACTCCCATGAATGCCAAGGACAGGTACTGTCTAATGCTTTTCATTATTTGCTTTTAAGAACTGGAGAGGAAATGCCTTACTCTTCTATTTTGAAAAGAGTTTTATAAACTTGCAAATCAGATTAAGATAGAAAAGTAAAATCTACAAATTACCCTTGTCATCTAAATGTGAGGCCAGGCTACAGAGGGAGAGGGGACGGTCCCTGCATTTACTCCAACCCATCCAGAAAGAAAACATCCCTTCCAATTCTTCCATCAGCACAAACATTCAAACTCTATCCACCCTGACTTTGCTCCTTCTTGATAATGTTCCACTTGGGTCCCATGGCTGGCTTCGTTTCCTCCTGCTGTTGGCGTTTTTCCAGTAAGTCCCCCACGGTTAGGCATTAACACTCTGCTTGCATGCAGCAGGCTCTGTCTGTGTCAGCCTTTATCACATCCTCGCATTATCTTCCCTCCCCAAACTGTGCAAGATTGTCATTCAACTGCACACCCAGAGAACACAGCAGAGCAGCCCTACAATCTGTTGGGAGGCAGTAAGTACAGGGACCACTTAAGAGGACGTGGAGTTAGACAGACTGAGTTCAAATACCAACCGTGTTCCATATTAGCCGAGTGACCTTGGTGGAATTACCTATTTTCTCTGCCTTTATTCCCACCTCAGTAAAAAAGGGGATAATGATACTGCCTTTACGGGAGTATTGTAAGGATCAATCAAAGGGAGCTAATGCATATATGAAATGCTTCGCACAGTGCCCGGCACACTGTAAACACTAGCAAATGGCAGCTTTCGTTATCTCTCATTTGCATTTTTAGGCCAAATTTTATGCCTAGACAGACATTTGCTCACATGATATGATTTAAGGGTTACCAAAGGTGTGTATCGCGAAAATTCTCTAATCTATCTCTGTACCCCAGATTTCCATCATTCAAATCCCCTGAGATTTTTCCGAAGACAGAAGACTCCAATATAAGTAAAAAGTGTTAACTGGGAAGAATGGCACATTCAGCCATTTTCACTCAGGAACAGCAATTAGTCTATCAAATTAGCTATCCCAGTGAACTAGCAGATTCCTGTTCCAATTCAACAAACATATGCAGAACACTTACTACTGCAACAGACTGTGCTCAGAGTGAAGGAGGAAGTGGAGTTGAGGAAGAGTCGATCCCTGGCTTCAATGGGCTCACACATTAATGGCAATGACAGATGTGCATGGATGTACACACAAAAATATAGGGAACACCATTGGGTGTGGAATTGTGCACACACGCTTTTATGGGAAGTGAGTTGTTATGGGCTGAATGTTTGTGTCCCCCAAAATCCATATGTGGAAATTCTAACTCCCAAAGTGATGGAGTAAGAGGTGGGACCTTTGGGAGGTATTAGGTTATGAGGGTGGAGCCTTGCTGTGATGACTTAGTGAGAAGATGAGAAGATGGCCATCCATGAACCATGGAGTGGGTTCTTACCAGACACCAAATCTACCAGCTCCTTGGTCTTGGACTTCTCAGCCTCCAGAACTGTGAGAAATACATGTTTGTTGTTTAGGCACCCAATCGATGCTACATTTGTTACATTAGCCTGAAGGGACTAAGATAGAGTATAAATCCTTTTCTACAAGAAGAAACTATGTTTGAGCTGTAGTACTCATTCATTCATTCACTCATCCATCCATCCATTCATCCAACAAGTATTTAATAAATGCCAACTAGAGGGGAAGCGTGTGTTAGGCACGGAGTTCATTAAAATGGTGTATCCTCATCTCACTGTTAACAGTTTTCTCACATGTTTATTCCTAGCTGCAAGGGAATCTGGAAAGGTAAATTTTTTTTTTTTCTGGACACACTGCTACCCTAAACAAACTCATTCTGTTAGTAAGGAAAACAGAGAGCATGCATATTGAATAGGAAACTAGCAGTAGCCATAGCGAACCCCTACTGCACCCTGGGGGGTGAGGAAGCGGGACTCAGACCATCTCTTAACTCTTGTCTTTTAACCTATGATTGATGTGTGTCTTAAAAATATCTGATCCTAAACATTTGTTCTAGAATCACCGTGACTAAACTTTCCTGGATTTGAATACTTAAGAGGTTTCCGAATTTTTCATCTGTACTTGGTTTCCTGGGAACTTAGTTTTCTGCTTTTTAATGACAAAAATAAACATTTATCTTCCTTTGACTGTTTTCTTTCCATCTACACCCATACAAAGTTCTCAGAAATAATCAAATACAAATAGCTCTTCAGATCTTCTAGTACCGTCCTTCAAAGCCCTCAGACAACACTTCTGGAAAAGAAAGAAATACCAATGTTCTCCCTTGGATCTGAGAGTCACCCAATACTGGGTAGACCTTTGGAATTTCTGCTCAGTATTTATAAGTTATTCAAATGACAAGAATGAATTTCTGAAGCAGAGAAAGTTTTATTGTGTTTTTAATAAACAAAGAATGTATTCCATCTGTCTGCAAGAGGTACTTTCAGCCACATATTTTTTTTCCTCTTAGAAGGGCAGAATATGTAAAAAAAAAAAAAAAAAATAGTGCCTTTATAAAAAAGACCCCAGAGAGCTCCCTCACCCCTTCACCATGTGAGGACCCAGCAAGAAGATGGCCATCTGCGAACCAAGAAGCAGGCTCTCACCAGATACCAAATCTGCTGGCACCTTGACCTTGGGCTTCCCAGTCTCCAGAGCTGTGAGAAGCGAATGTTTGTTGTTTAAGCCCCTAGTCTGTGGTGTCCTGTTACAGCAGCGCAAACAGACTGAGATAAAGGGGGAGAGGCAGAAGTGAGAGGCACAGCAAAATCAGGCCACGCAGTTGGTTTCTGGACACTGAATGCCGCAGGTGGCGAAGAGTGGCAGAACGTGCCACCCCAAAATGTGCCACTTTGGCATAAGGATTATTTCGAACTAAAGGCACTTAAAAAACACAGCAGGTGTAAGAAAGATGCTCAGAATCACCACTACCACCACCACCTCCCGGAAAGCAGAAGATAAATCCTCCATGTGGAAGATGTCTTCCCGGTACCAGAAGGAAAGTAACATTCCCATCAATACGGATGGGGAGTTGAGGTCAGGAACAATCTCTACAAACTGACCTGGTTAAACTAACCCTTATCTTCGTGGTTACTTTTCCACCATTAACTGCCCCAGCCCAAGGCCCTTTGTTTTGTGGTGTTTTCATAATTTACTGCTTTGTTCAACTCAGTATGTAAGTGTTCAACTCTAACTTCTTCTTCGAGTCTTCATTCCCTTATGAGAGCTCCTGTGTCATGTAAAACTTCTATTAAATTTGTATGCTTTTCTCCTATTAATCTATCCCATGTCAGCTTAATTCTCAGGCCCAGCTGAAAACCCTGCAGTGGCTACAGCAGCTCTGAGCTCTGACACGTCCCCCTCCACTGCAGAGTGGCCCCTCATGTTTCTAGAAATGCCATGCTGCTCCAGCTGGTGATAATGCTGGTGCTGTTACAATGTACCAGCACCAAGAATTCTCCAGGGTCCCTGTACATTCCATTCTCAACTCTCCATTCAAAGCGGAGCAGGCTTCATCCGATTAGGCTAGCCAGCACCACGGCTCTGCAGTCCAGCTGTACCTGCGAACAGAAAAGCCGAAATCTGGCAACTGAAGTGTTCAAACATGTGAAGAGAGTCCAAAGAGTGGGCAGTTAGATTGGGGAAAAAAAAAGGACTGTCCACCCAGGAGAGAAAACACATTGAAACATGAGCAGCTTGTTTCCATGTGGTCATTTATTTGGTGAACTGTGTTCTCCAAACTTTTCTGCATTTTCTAAATTGCCTACAATGAACATGTATTATAATTACAGTTTTTGCAAAACGTTATTTAAAAAAGACTTCAAATGTCCCTCACAAACCTAATGATAATTATTTCCACCTATTTAATGCTTTATTCTTTTGGTAGTAATGAAACATTGTTTACAGTTTTATTTTTCATCAGGATATTAAAATATTTTTCCTGCTCACAAATTCATTCAAATGTGTCAAGGAAAATTCCCTCAAGAAGAGGCCATGCAGAGCAGAGCTCAACATATTAGAAAATATTACCGGTTTCTCTTCGACAAGCTTCCTAAGAGGAAATGAATGATGCCGCTTCTTACAGTAATGGTATTTGTACAGTAAGGGGCAAGGCTTGCAGGTAGAGGCACCATCCATAACTGTCTCTCTAGCACCTGTACCTTAGGAGAGCGAGGGCCATCAGGATAAAATGTGGCACGCAGCCCATGTAAATCAACTGAGGGGAGCGAAAACCCAGGAGACACTTGCATTTGTTTTGCTGGTGGTGCGCTCCCCACATCAGCCCAGAACTCATTATGGTCTTGTTTACACAGCCACAGATATTTTATTCAATGTGCATGGCAATATCTTATTATGTCTTTAACGAAGGAGGAAGCATTCGTTAAAATACAAACAAGTCCTGTTTGCATTTCATTGAGAAGGATAACTATTTGCAAGCAAAACAAAGACCAGGTCCTTTGGTAAGAACCACACTTCTGTGGAGATTTGGACGGAGAAATCTGAGCGTGTAATGAGAGGCAGTGCTGGAGCTGGGAAAGTCATAGGTGAGGCAAGCTGCATTTATCTTGAGTTGTTGCCTTGGTCTTCCTGTACAACCTCAGTGTATTGTTCTGCCCTTGTCATGTTCCTTTTCATTTGTAGACTCTTGGAAGCAGCCTTAACCTTATTATATTCATTATTAGTTACTAGCCGTGGATAATTCCATTCCTCGGTCCATCTGCCATTGCTTAGGAAGTGTGACATCATTAGTATTTCTGTTTACTTGCCACGTTTGATAGTTGGCACAAATAAGCGATTCTGTCTGGCCAGCATGGGGACAGTCACTGCCAGGGTCCGATGCTTCATCTTTCCTGGTGTTCATTAGCCCACACACTGATGTCACACCCTCTCTGACAGGGAATGTGAGCACAGACTCTGGAGCCAGAACACCTGGCTTCAGATCACACGTCCATGACTCATTAGCTAGGCGACCTTGAGCAAATCACTTCACTTTCCTGAGTCTGAGATACAAATCTGCAAATTGGGGATAATAAAATCAACCTCTCTCAAAAGATTGTCACTAGTATTATTTGAGGTAATAATTTTTAGGCAGCTTATAAATGATACATATATATGTGTGTGTATATACGTAAGATAATTTTTATGCTTTACAGAGAAGATCTGCTCTAAATTCAGTGGATTTATTTCTTCTTCAAGAATCAAGTTCTAAAGTCTTACCTAGTCATAATTACTCTTGAAAAATCCCTTGGGTCTTCCATGGAGGACAGAATTTTAACATCTCTTAAGTCTGAACTGGCTTGTTTCTCCCCAGGGGTAAACTAGATCACTGTTTCATTGGCTGACCACTAAACGTAGTGGCTGAGTCACAGATATTAGCTGCACATTCAGAGTGGCGAGATATTTGTGTTCTATGAGGCCTGGGAAATCCGAGAATTCTAAGGAAAGAAGCCTCATTCAAGTCCCCCATGTTGTTATCCGACAGCCGGCACATCCTAAAATTCTCTCTGCTTCTGCCTCCCACCTCCCTCCCTAGGTGTAAGTTTTAACTGAATGAGTAGAGCATAGTTTACATAAATTACACTAATATAAAGAATAAACAAGAAATGTGTTTGACCATAGCGATGGTCTTAGGTTATGTGTTTATCATGTTCTAGTTTGAACTCTTGTTTTAGGAATGTCGCCTGCATATGTGAGGTCCTGGGCCAGTCCTTCGCAAACGTCAGCGTGGATCCAGTCACCTGAAGAGCATCTTTCAAACGCAGATTCAAGGCCCACACCTCTTGAGAGTAGGGTCACTACACCTGGGGTTGGCCTTGGGACATGATACAGATGAAAAGACTGGCTCAGAATCACCCAGTTCTTAGAGACCCCACTGCGGTCTAGTCCTCCTATCGGACAAATCCAAGGGAGAGATCGCTTGCTGAAATTAGCAACAATTGCATTAAAACTGGAGAGGCTTCAGTGGAAACAAATGAATACAGCAAATATAGAAGGTTAAACAAGTGTCAGTTACCACATTTGCTAATAGTGGCTTCCATTGTCCAACAATAGTCCAAACTCCAGGTCTTAATTCCTAACATGCATGTTTTAGTATTTAACATTCTGGCACTTGAAAGTTAAAAAAAGGATAATTTTTTTTTCTTCCAACTAAGACAAGACCAAGAGAAAACATTGCATTTACTAATTCAAGACAAAGATCTCAACATGAAAAGAATTCTTAAAAAGAGAGCAAACAATGCATGAGGTGGCCTGGACAGAATCCTGGAACAGGAAAAAGACAATAGTGGAAAAACTGGTAAAATGCAAACAAAGTGAGAAACTTAGTCAACGGTAATGTACCAATGTTGATTTCTGAGTTTGACAAATGTCCCGTGGTCGTGTGACGTGACAACATTAGAGGAAACTGGGTGAGGGGCATCCAGGGACTCTATTATCTTTGCAAATTTTCTATAAACCTAAACTTACTTCAAAATTAAGAGCCTATTTTTTTAAAATAGGCTAAAATAGCCGTAAAGCCTAATATTTATGAGTGCGAGTTTTAAGTCAGCTCTATCTCAGTTTGGATCTCGGACCTCTATCACAGGCCGGCTCAGCCCTCGTTGGTGATGTGACCATGAGCAAGTTACTCCACTTATCAGGGCCTCAAGCTCTTCATCTGTTAAGTGAGGATAATACTGTGCCCGCCTCCTAAGATTGTTGTGAAGATTAAAAGACATCAAGTGTTTAGAAGTGTGCCTGGGACATAATAAGGACTAGTTGAGTGTTGCCTGTTATTATGCTCAGAAACTTAGCCTCCGTTTCTCTCTGTGCAAAATGGAGATGATAATAACACCAACTCACAAACTTGCCGGGACAATTGAACAAAAAGAGACAAGCAAACACTCAGCACAGTCTGTACATAGAGCACTTTAAATAGAATTTGGCACAGACTAAGCACTCAACAAGTGATATCTGTAATTATTACCATTAATACTAATAAAAACTAGTGGGTGGCCTGCCCCAGTTCTGGCTTCAAAGCAACAAGGATTTCAGACTTGACCTCATTAGCTCCTCCCCAGCCACTGCTTGGTATGCATATCTAAAAATGGAAAGACACTGACACCTTGGCGCCTTTATAACCCTATTCTTTTCCTTTTCCCAGAAAGTAAGAAGCAACCTTGTTTCAGGGATCTGGTTGCAAATGATTGAAAACACGATCCACACTGACCGAAGGAAAGGGGTGGTCATTGTCTTAGGGAACATCCAGGGAAGGCGGACTCCAGGGACTCAAAGGATGCCGCCAGGATCCAGCTCTCTCCACTCCTTGGCTGTGCTCTCCTCCAGGTTCACCTCATTCTCAACTGTCACTTGGTGAAAAACACCTGCCAAGAGCCTTAGGTACTACATCCTCAGTGGTCCAAATCCACAAGGAAAGAGAGCCTTTTCTCCCTGAAATGTGAACCGAAGTCCAGAGCCAGCCTCTCAAAGACCCAGCAAGAGTCATGTCCATCCCAGACCATTCGCTGATCAGCTTAGCTTTGACGCACCTGCCCATCCCAGGTACTGGAGGTGGAGTCAGTCTCACTCAAACCAAATGGATTGAGAATAGCGAGGGGTGTTGCCCCAAAAGAAATTTCAGACACTGTTGCTAAATGCAAAGGTAATGGATGCTGTATGGCTATAAAACAGCATATGTTGGCTATAATCATGTGGATTTTATAATTGATGATCACAGTTGGCTGAGCAGATGTAGAAACTTCAGGAAGAGAAAAGTCAGACACCCTGCTTCCCTTCCTCTCCAACTGAGCTGCCGACTCCAGTTGCCTTGGGAGTCAGCCCTGCACATGCACAGACCTCCCCAGCCCTTTGGGGCATGCAACTTTGACTCAATTCAACATATATTTACCAAGCACTTATTACAAGCCAGGCACTGTGCAAGGTCCTTGATGCTAAATTATTTACACTTTATTAAAAGAAACAATATATTCCATGGGGAACCCCTAAATTTTTTAAATTTTATTGAGGATCATTTTCATACTATAAAATTCACCTGCTTTAACTGTACAACCCAATAATTTTTAGCAGATTTACAGAGTTGTGCAACCATCACCAGAACCTAGCTTAAATCATTCCTTTCACCCAAAAAGACCACTCATGCCTATTAAGTTAACCCACATTCACACCCCTGGCCTCAAGCAACCACTAGCCGATCTACTTTCTGTCTTTACGGATTTGCCTTTTCTGGACATTTCGTATAGATAGAATCATACAATATATGATCTTTTGTGTCTAGTCTCTTTCATTTAGCATATGTTTTTGAGGTTCATCCTTAAAAATGTTCTATATATTTCATGTTCATGGGTCGGAAGAATAAACATAGTTAAAATGTCCATACTACCTAAAGCAATCCACAGATTCAATGCAATTCCAATCAAAATGCCAATGACATTCTTCACAGAAATAGAACAAAGAATCCAAAAATTTATATGGAACAGCAAAAGACCCTGAATAGCCAAAGCAATCCTGAGGAAAAAGAACAAAGCTGCAGGTATCACAATCCCTGACTTCAAAACATACTACAAAGCTATAGTAATCAAAACAGGATGGTACTGGAAAAGAAACAGATGAATAGATCAATGGATCAGAATTGAAAGCCCAGAAATAAAACCACACATCTATGGACAGGTAATCTTTGATGATGGACCCAAGAACATACAATGGTGAAAGGAAAGTCTCTTCAATAAATGGTGTGGAGAAAACTGGACAGCTACATGCAAAAGAATGAAAGTAGACCATTATCTTGCAGCATACACAAAAATTAACTCTAAATGGATTAAAGATTTGAATGTAAGACCTGAAACCATAAAACTCCTAGAAAAAAATATAGGCAGTACACTCCTTGACACTGGTCTTAGCCACATTTTTTCAAACACTATGTGTACTCAGACAAGGGAAACAAAAGAAAAAGTTAACAAACAGGACTACATCAGACTAAAAAGTTCTGCAAAGCAAAGGAAACCATAAACAAAATGGAAAGACAACCCACCAACTGGGAGAAAATATTTGCAAATCATTTATCAGACAAGGGGTTGATCTCCAAAATATATTAAGAACTCACACAACTCAAAAAAAAAAAAAACAGATCAAAAAATGAGCAGAGGATACGAACAGACATTTTTCCAAGGAAGATGTACAGATGACCAACAAACACGTGAAACGATGCTCAACATCACTATTAGGGAAATGCAAATCAAAACTACAATGAGAAGTCACCTTATACCAGTCAGAATGGCTATAATCACCAAGACCAAAAACAATAAATGGTGGAGAGGATGTGGAGAAAAAGGCCCCTTCATACACCACTGGTGGGAATGCAGACTGGTTCAGCCATTATGGAAAACAGTATGGACATTTCTCAAAAAATTAAAAATAGAAATACCATACAATCCAGTTATACCACTACTGGGTATTTACCCAAAGAACTTGAAATCAATGATCCAAAGAGATTCATGCACCTCTATGCTCATTTCAGCATTATTCACAATATCCAAGAGGTGGAAGTGACCCAAACGCCCATCTATAGACAAATGGATAAAGAAAATATGGTATATATATACAATGGAATACTACTCAGCCATAAAAAAGACAAAATAATTGTCCCATTTCCAACAACATGGATGGACCTTGAGGGTATGATGTTAAGCGAAATAAGCCAGACAGAGAAAGACAAACACTGTATGATTTCACTCATCTGTGGAAGATAAACAAATACATGGATAAAGAGAACAGATTAGTGGTTACCAGAGGGGAAGGGCTTGGGGGGGCTTGGCAAAAGGGATAAAGGGGCACATGTGTATGGTGATGGATAAAAATTGGACTACTGGGGGTGAGCACAATGAAGTGTATTCAGGAATTGATAAACAATAATGTACACCCAAAATTACACAGTGTTATAAACCATTATAATCCCAATCAAACCACTTGAGGAAAAAAAGTATTCTAGCAAACATTAGTATTTTGTTCCTTTTTATTGCTGAACAGTATTCCATTGTAACACATTTTGTTTACTCATCCATCAGCTGATGGACATTTGTATTGTCTACACTTTGGGGATATTATGAATAATGATACTATGAACATGTGAGTTACAAGTTTTTGTGTGGACATATGTTTTCATTTCTCTTGGGTAAATACCTAGGAGGGGAACTTCTGGGTCATATTTTAAGCATCCCTAAATTTTAAAAATTAAAACACTTGAGTGTCCACTTTTTCCACAACTAGAAATGTCCAAAACTAAATCAGTACTATTGAAAATTTAAATAAAGCCTTCACCCAAAGCAAATCATATTCTTAGTATTACACACATAATCCTAATAAAGGTTAGAACCTGTGTGGATGAGCCTTTCAACCAAGTTATGTAAAAAAATAATAATAATAACACTGAATGGTAACCAATAGTAATTACAGAAGTAGTTAATCTACTTATATCTGTTGAGGAAAATTTCTAGTGATCTAACTTATATTCCACAACATTTTATAAAATCTCCCTTCCTTTTCTTTTGAATTTCCTTCTCCCCCATTAAAAAACAAAATGAATCCTCTCTTTACTCAGCCCACATGGTATCTCCGTGTGTCCCCTCTTCTCTCTTCTCCTCCAGCACTCTATGGAGTCTTTCCGGTTTATCCCTGTGCCAGACACTATATGAGGAAACCAGGGATGTGGTTCTGTCTCTTCAATGCCAAAACCTGGTTCAGGAAAATAAGTATCCAATCTGTCATTCCATTGAAGTACCTGTGAAATTTTGCCAAGTCAGTTTCTCTGACAGATTCCAGGGAATTTAGCTTTAGTGTTTTTGTCTATGACTCGATCATGGTATTGGATCAGTCCAGATGGGCTAGATTATGCCAAAGTAACAAACAGTCCCCAAATCTTCATGGCTTAGAACGACTACATGGATACTGTGGGTTGGCAAGGAAGCTCTGCACATATCTGTCCCTCATGGCCCAGGCTGAAGGTGTAGCCACCCTCACAAATAGAGGCACCTCCATGCCTCAGTGACAAAGAGCTTCAGAGGGTCTTGCATTGGTAATTAAATTCCAGGAGTGATACATATCACTTCTGCTTGAAACTCATTGTCAAGAACCAGTCAATGGACCCACTCAACCACAAGGGGGCCAAGACAAATCCTGGCATCTGCTTAGAAAATGGGACAATGGGATGTATTTGACAAATAGGACTAACCACTATCATGGCTATCAGTTTCCCCACAAGACCTGATATTTGTAAAAATGTGTTTACAAGTGAGATATTTTAAAAAAGATGTTAGTCATTTCAGCCCACTAGCAGGTTCCAGAAAATTTGTGTGTAACTCACATATTCATATATCATATTTAAATTTAAAATATTTTGGAGGAATTCCTTATTTAAAGAAGAATACGGGTGAATCTTTTTTCCTTTTTCTTTTTTGAGAACAGTTATTCTCTAAATGAATTCTCAAGTTCTGGGCTTCACTAACATAAAATGCATTTAGCCATCAACACAGCCAATGGACCACAAGATTTAGTGGGCAACTACTCTCTGTAGGCTGCTGATCCAAGCTCCAGGAATGCATTTGGGTCTCACATAACTAGAGAGTCTTCAGTTAAGGTTTCGATCACCGACGATCTGTCTTTTTGTGGCCTCCATCCCGCCCTCTCTTGCACCTGCTTCGTTCCATTGCTGCCCCTTTTGAGCAGCAGCTCCCAGAAGTGCTGATTCACACGTAGCAGGAGAGAACACGTTACTCCTCATCGTCCTCCTAGAAGAAGAGGGAGCATATCTCCCAGAGTCCCCAAGAGTCATCTCCTCCCACACCTCCACCTGAATTAGGGCACGTCCATGCCTAAGCCAACCACAGGGATCACAGGAGTATACCCACACCCGAGGGACTGAGGGAGAGATCAGTCCTCCCCAAACTGTAGGATGAAGAATGGAGAAGGAATGACTTCCCAGAGAAAAATATGGGTGCTGTTTGAAAAAGGGAGATGGAGGACCTTTCAAAGGCAAGGCGACTGATGTGTCCATAAACTGGTGTCATTTGAGGAGCCTAACTATCTACCATGATATTAAACCAGGATAATATTTTGTGCTCACTGATCTTTAAAACACAAAACTCTTCAGTATGCCAAACAAGATGCCAATACCTACTGAGAATGAAAAAATAAAACATGATTATGGAGATTATTTTTCTTAAATTTCAAGAGTGTAGAGCATCGTCAAGATTATCATTATGGGGTATATATTTTTAACCCTCCTCTTTTTTTTTTTTTTTTTTTGAAGATCGGCACCTGAGCTAACATCTGTTGCCAACTTTCTCTTTTCTTCTTCTTCTCCCCATAGCCCTCCAGTGCATAGTTGTATGTTCTAGTTGTGAGTGCCTCTGGTTGTGCTATGTGGGATGTCGCCTCAGCATGGCTTGTTGAGTGGTGCTATGTCCGCACCCAGGATCTGAACCAGCAAAACCCTGGTCCGCGGAAGAGGAGCAGGTGAGCTTAACCACTCAGCCATGAGGCCAGACCCTAATGTGCCTCTTTTAAATCATGCCAAATACAAGTAAAACTTTTTTCATCCAGATTATCATTTCACTACGATGCCATGACTTGACACAAGCCATTTATAAGGACTCAACCTCCTTGCTTTCAAAAACAATCATCAGGGATTAGAGTCAAGCCTGGTCTGACACAGAAAATATTTATTTTAGTAGTCTTCAGAGCACTGCATATGAAGTTGTTCAAACCATGGTCATTAGACTCCAATTTATATTTCTGTTTTTACATTTCTGCCTGTGAAACTAATTCAGTTTAATCCATCTCTTTTGGATGATTGGGAAACCTTCAAAAGATAAATACTGACTGTTGTGAAATGTAGCTAGAGGAGGAAGAAATTCAAATTAATCTTACTAAATATCACTGCTAGTGAGCAATGATTTATTTTACTCACTTAGAAAGGAGGATTTTTTCCACGCCCCGGTAAACTGTTATTTGATGTTGTGGCTAGCCTTAGTTGACAAGAATTGTTTTAAGAAATGAAAACAGCCAGCACCAAAACTAATGGTTGTTTTCAGTGTAATCTTGGGTTTGCCAAGCCCACTTGGAAAGCATGTTTTATCTGAATCACACTTGGAGATATGGTATTAGAGATCTTAAATTAGTATCTGTTGCCTGAACAATGCTCAAGGCTAGACAAATATAAAAACTCTCAATTTATACATGCATTTTAGGTGGGTGACGGGCAAAGTATACTTCATGATAAGCTGGAATGCCTGGAACTTGGTATGGACTCAACCACTCACATATTAAACGATATCGGGAAAGTAAATAACATCAATTTCTTCCTATTTAAAACATGATCGAGACTCTACTCTCGTCACAGCTAGCTCAGACAAGAGGGAAAATAAATTGTACTCTATTGATAGTGTCTCCTCTCCACCGAGAACAGGAACAAATTGAACCGACAGAGCACCGAGGTCAGGGATCCTTTCCACATTTTAAAATTCCCTCAGGCACCGTGCAGACAGTGAGTCCCGGCTAATTATCATCAGTCTCCAACACCCAAGCTCCCTGTGCTGCTTCGACTCCACACCAGGAGTCAGGATTTCAGGCTCATCAGCTACAGCAGACGTCGGGACCAACGCATAAGTAATTTGGGCCACTGAGTCGTGTGGGTGAATTCATAAAATGGATTTGTGTGAACTTCAGGAAAAAATATGAGCACACAAATTGATAATGTATGAGTGGGAGTTTAGCAGATGTTTTCAGAGCCATCTAAGGCAGAAAAACACTACAGGAGGAAAGTCCAGGGACTCTGGGTTCTTACACTGAAGCCATCCCTGATTCTGAGGGTCTGAGCCACTTGAACTCTAAATCTCCCCTTCTCTGTGGTCAAACTGAGGAACAATCATCTGGAAAAATAACTGGAGAGGAATATTGGTCTGTTTGTCCAGCATCTCTCCCTCCCTAAAGGAAGAGTACCTGCCCCACCCCTCTGTCCCACAGAAATTTCTCTCCCCTCGTGCCCGAGTTCTCACAGGGGCTGCTCATCCTAAAACCCCCACCTCTGGCTACAGAGCTGGCATGTGCCCCAGACGAGCCAGTCAGAGACCTTCTCCAAGATTTTCAAAATGGAGAGAAAGGAAGGCGGACAGTGTCTAAGGAATGTTTCAGGTATCCCTAGATCTCTTCTGCGGGACCCAACGGCAGGAAACTGCTCAGTTCAGCAAACATTCATTCACTTAGGGCCCATTTGACAGAAATCAATTCATCCTTTTCCAAATGAATCAAATTCATCAAAATGGTGTTTCTTGAAACTATTTATAAGTCTTACCATCAGCTAGTACGGGATGATATGCGTTAAGAACATGTGAAGCTGTCTACCAAGTTTTAGTTGAAGGTTGTGACTTTGTTTGTTTATTCAGAGCAGCAGCTTGGAAACATTCATCTTCCTCCCTGCAGGTACCCCCCACCCAACCACACACCGTCAGCCTCAGCCCCATGAACTGCCATGAAACCAACCCAAAAACAGGGGTGGTAACAGGCACAGACCCAGCAGGACTTAACGTTTTACATCCATTTCTAAACCAGTTACTAAGAGAAGTGCAAGCATCCCCAGACATCCTTCCTTTCATCCCCAGAAGGTCAGTACATCCCCTAATCTGGCCCAATCTATAGCTTCAAAATCCCGCACTGGGACCTCTGGAAGTCACAATCCGCCATCAGAAAAAACCCTCAACCCCTTGCCTCTTCTCTGAATGTTCTCTTCTTCTGGCTCTAACTAAAGCTTGACTGTAATGTAAGTAAATATGACTTTCCCCTGCACATCTCACGCCCACCAGGTTTGTGAGTGAGGCAAGTTGTTCTGGCTCTTCAAGGCCCCTCAAAACCATTTCTCCACCTTCTTCTTGATACAGGCCGTGTAACGATGCCACCTAATATTGATCCTTGTGTTGCCATTTCCTAGAAACAAACCACTCCCCATCATTGAACGGAGATTGCGACCCCTGGCCTGTACCTTCATTTCCCTCATCAACTTCCTTGACACCGTCAACAACCACATAGGCATTCTGTCTAGTCCACTCGCCTTTCCAACCAGTGACCTGAATTCACACAAAACACAGCGTTTTCCTCTAGCCCACCTCAGTCACACAGTGGTACAGTCACATTCTTAACTTGGCAACACCAACAATTGCATCACCTCAAAAAAAAATCTTAATTCCATGGGTCGCATCTTCTAATCACCACCACCAATCTTTCCAGTTCAGTTTCTCTCTTGTATCCCCACTACAATGATTCTCCAATCCTACTGGCATATAAATCCATGACTCTGCCAATGTTCCATCATCCACCTTCATGTCCTCACTGCCCTCTTGTCTAATATAGCTTCAGCTGCGCTTCCCATTGCCTGTGATCACCCGTTTGCCACTGTCTTGTACTTGCCAAGCAAAGCTACAATTTAGGTTAGGACCTGCTCTGCACATGGACCTGACCATTTGAGCATGGCTGCCTCTTTGGGCTCCTCTCCTGCCTCTCTCCTCTCTGCATCCTGGATGCCTCCATCCCCAGTCTTCTGAGAGTAACTCAAGTATCTGAAGCTTGTCCCAAATTAGAACCTTTACTCTCTCTGTTCCCTCTGCCTGGAGCATTCCAGTATTCCAATTGCCTTCTCCCTTCACCTGACTCAGCTTCTCATCCTTCAGGCCTCTGCTTTAACATCCTCCCTTTTTCATTTTCTAATTTTGTTGAGACAAAATTCACATAACATAAAGTTAAGCCATTTTAAAGTGAACAATTCAGCAATATTTAGTACTGTACATTCACAATTCTTTGCAACCATCACCTCTGTTCAGCTACTAAACATTTCTCTCACCTACCTCAAAAGGAAACCCCGTGCCCATTAACCACTCACTCAGCATCCCACCTCCCCCCAGCCCCTGGCAAACCACCCATCTGTTCTCCATCTCTGTGAGTTTGCCCATTCTAGAATACTTTCCCCTTTGATAGGTTTTCTCTAAAGATCCTCAGAGAACCACCCTATACTTCCCTGTTTCTGACACTCACTATGTTTTCTTAATAGAATATATCACTATATGAAACTCTATTATTTACATATTTGTCTGTCTTCCTGTCTAGGATGTGAGTCCCATGAAGCGAGCACCTTGTTTTGTGTACTTCTCTGTTCCCACTGACTGTAACAGCGCTTGGCCCGTAGAAGGCTCTCAGTAAAGTGCATAAAGACAGTCCTGTGAGGCGGTCTAGTAACAGCATTCTTTACGTAGCAAATGACAAAATCAAATTTTAACTAATTCAGGCCAACAATAAATAAATAAATGAGGTCAGCATTGGCTCATTTACAAACTGTGAGAGTGTCTCATGGGAGCAGGCCAAGTGGCAAAATAAAAGGCTAAATTATCCCCAGGAGTGCTCAGTCTCTCTCTCATCATCATCACCTCATAAAATCTCAGACATTTTTTTTCACATGGATGGAGTCCAGATGAATCATATAAATATTACCGGTTTACCATTTATTCTCCATCCATTCATCCATCCATTCATCTTTCTATCCATTCAACAATTTGTAGAGCCCCACTTCTATTTTTAACACTATTATAAGTGCTGTATATGAAGCAATGACCAAGACTAAATGAGGTAAGATGCTTTTTTCCTGCCAGTAACATAAAATATGACAAACAAGTGGGTGGATATGTGGGAGAAGAGGGTTCTGGGCAGAGGAAATGATGAAGAGCTGCACTGTGTGTTTAAGGATCAGCAAGAAGACAAGTGTAACTAAAGTAACATCAATACGAGAAAGACTGACAGAGTGTGTGGTCAGAGAAATGGCACAGATAAGGTCACGTGAGGCCATATTGGCCATTGTAAATACAATGGATTTTGTTTTGACTGAAATAAGAAGCCAGTGTGAGGTTTTAAGCACGGTAATGACACCACTTGACTTATTTTTTAAGTTTTGCTCCAGCTGCTATGATGAGAATTAAACTGTGGGTGGGCAAAAGTGGCCACAGGGAGATCTTTTAAGAGATGAGGGTAAGAGTCCAGGAGAGAGATGATATGGGCAGGAGGGAGAAGTACATGTGGCAAATAGTGGGATTTGAACCAATTCGGAGTGTAGAGCCAATGAGATTGGCTGACAGATTGTCTGTGAGGAACGGGATAGCGTGAGGGGGCTAGATTAAAGAATTCCCTCCAGCTTTGGGGCCTAAGCAATGGAAAGGAAGAAGTTGCCATCTACTGAGAAGGGGATTACTGGGGAAAGAGGGTATTTGGTGGAGAATCAAGAGTTTGGATGTGGCCATGTAAATCTAAGATGACTACTGATGTCTAGAAGGCAATTGGGTATATAAATCTGGAACTCTGTGGACAGGTCAGAGCTTAGGACAGAAAATGGCTTTTCAAATAAAATGAAACAATACATATGGACATTTTGCAAATGTAGGTCAGATCCTCTCCCTTTTCAGCTCAACTTTGCATTGAGTCCCTACAGTGGCCTCCTGAGCCCAATTTCTCGCTGACCTCATCTCCTCCACTCTCCCTCCACCCAGGCCTGTGGGCCTCCTGGATGTGTCTCAGCCTGGCCAGCCACGTTCCCACCTCAGGTCTTTATATTTGCTCCCCCTCTGCCTGGCATGTTCTCTCCCCAGATAGCCACTTGCCTCATCTCATCAACACCTTTAGGTCTTTACTCATATGCCACCTTCTCAGGAGGTCTACGGAGACCTCTCTACCCAAGTGTGCACACCACAACACTCCAAGGCACTTATCATACTCTTCTTGTTGGTCTCTATCATCTACTTGTTTATCTGTTCTCTATTTCTCCGTTTATAAATTTTCTAACTCTATGAGGGTAGTGACTTGGTTGGTTCCCACTATTGTGTTGCCAATGACTAGGATAGAAAACACTGGATAAATATTTGTTCCATGAACTGAATGAATGAATGAATGAATGAAAGCACTGTTCTCTGAGTGTGCTCTAGTTTAGCAAGTACTTCACGTCCCCGAAATTTTGGCTTCCTTCTACAAAGTGAGACACTAGACTAAATATTTCCTATCGTCCCTCCCAACTCAAACTTCTAAACTTAAGATTCAGATAAGCAATGGGAGAAAGGGCGTCTGATGCTGGAGTCGAGCTGCCTAAGTGCGATCATGTTCTCCATCCATTAGCTATATTTTCCCTTTCTAAGTGCATTTCTTTACCTGAAAGATGGGGAAAATAACAATACCTAACTGTATTGGTCAAGAACCAGTTAGAAAGACAGAAGCTACACCGGGTATCCCCACTGTGGGGATTTATCACGAGGAATTAGTTATACTCATGATCTACCAGATTCTGGTGATGATAATACAGTTGTCAAGGTCCTGGCATGTTGTTGGTGCTCAGAAAACATTAGCTACGAAAGCAAAAAAAATTAAAGACATTGTACTTTACATGAAGGTTTTTTGTCATTTCTATTGTTGGATGCCTAAAAACGAATTTTTTAGAAAGTAAGGAAGGGGAAACAATAAGAATTCAATGAGAAATTCAAAGGATTTATAATCAAAAGAAGAAAAGTTGGGGTGAAGAGCAGGATAGGGGTTGTTCAACTCATCCATTCCTTGCTTCTGAAAGAATACTAGTGAGAATTTCTATTTAAGGGGGAAGAAAAAGAAAAGGCAATTTATGCTGTCAGAGTGGGCCATTATTTCAGTCCCACAGCCCCGTGGTGAGCCTACAATATTTTTATTGCTGGAGCTCACCACTAGTGCCTACTCAACAATTAGATAATCCCTATAGCAGTCTATTGTAGTCATGTCTAAAGAAGATTCCTCAGTGCATCTCCACATATGTCAATAGCTTTCATAAACCATAAATCAGTAAGATATTGCTGGCATTCGAATTTTAAGCAATTAATGTTAATCAATACGAAAGTCAAAAGATTGATGTGGTTGGGCTTTTTCTCTCTCTCCATACAATGAAGACACTGAAACTCTATTTATTTGAATTAGTTCATCAACCTTTGAGATTTGTCATTTAGCTGAAATGACAATTACTCTCAAATCATCGTCATCATTATCCTATCATTTTTCTACAAACTTAACTTTGCATAGCACTGTGAGAGACTCTAAGCATGTGAGTTCATGTTCATGTTAGATACTAGTAGAGAACAAAGTCTCAAGAGTGGGGATGATTTCAGTGGTTCCAAAACACCTCTGGTCTGCCAGTGGGAGAGAGATTTTAATGCATAATGATTAATATCACCATGTTGCACAGTCTTTTGGATTAAAATATAGACAAGAGCATGAAGAAACATCCTAGGCAACTACCTGTGCCAGGTTGTTAGTCTTGGTCACGGAGACAGGAAAAGACAATGTTACCTGCTACTGATAAAGTATCTTGCAGGTGGCAACGTCCTTTTATACAGACCTCCCGGAGTAGGTATTGTGGGTTGTCTCCTGAGCATCTCTCGCTCCTTCTCCCTTCCTGAGAGGATCCTGACTTTGTTCAGGTGTCCACCTCTTCTCTATGCAGCCCCTGTGCTTTGGGGGAAGATGTTAACACTGAGCCTTCCAGGTCAACTTCATTGGTATAAGGGTCCCTCGCTGGCGATTGCCTTAGAATTTGGCATGTGACTTATATATGGCCAATAAGACATGAAGTGACACCTCTTGAGAGGCTTCTGGGAAGGATTTGCTTAAGGAATCAGAGGCGGAAAAGAGGTCTCTTCTCTCCTGGACCTTCTGCAGCCATCTTGCTGACAGCAATAAATTCAGAATGGAAGACGGCAAAATGGAGCATTGGCAAGAAATGAGTTAATGACCCAGAAGCCCTCTCAACTTCTGAAGTCGCTATTAAGTGAGATAATACATTTCTTTATTGTTCAATAAAGTGCCATTAAACAGCCAAAGTGCCATAAGCCAAAATCTAAACTTTAGTTACAATTCTCACTTTATTAACCAGCATATCTTTTTGCTTTGCTTTTCCTATACTCATTTTAGCCTCCCAGTGAGTGCACAGACTTAATTTATTCGACTGTGAATATCAAAGCCAATTCAAACATCACCTCCTCCTTGAAGACTCCTTCAGATCTGCAAAATGATTGGCTCCTTTTCCTGCCTTTTAATAGCGATAGTACTTACCTCTGCTATAGCACACATCACTGTGTATTGAAATTATCTATTACCTGCCTCCCAATATCTTTTGATTTTGACTACATGGAGGTCAGACATTGTCTCCCAGTCTCCTTTAGATTGTCAGGTATTCTCATGACCCTCATTACTTAGGAGCTCCTGAATAATTACTCATGAATGAATAAGTAAATGAATGAACTCCTGCTCACAGATATCTACAACTCTCTACACACTCTCCCTCCCCCTTGCTGGGGTTTTTTCCCTTTATTAAGTAAGCATTAGTAGACCTCCAAGAACCCAGGGAAGGCCACCAATGTGCCCCAAAGAATCAAAGCTGACATAACTAGGTCAGCATCTCTAACAATGCATTCCTCAGAAGAACTGTCCTTCATGATGTGAACAGGTTCTTAAGGAGCTTATGTTCAGGTAACGTAGAAAACATTCTGTTTACAAACTTTAACGGCTTCTTAAGTGCAGAATCGCTCAGAGTTTCCTATACACCAACGTGCTGCGTGAACCTCCAAGAAAGAGGTAGGGTATAGGATTTTCCCAAAATGTTTTTGAACACAGAACAGAGAACCATTACTATATCCTCATGATTCTTAACAACACAGTTTCAGATCTGCTGTTCTAGATCAATGAGGCTTGAATATGATGCCCAGCTATTTTCCTATTTGAGAGAAGATGAAAAAATTAAAAGTTAGGTGCGATTTTTTTTAAATATTCTTACGTATCTTTATATTGTTATACTATTAGGCTTTAAGATCATCATAGAGTCTTGGATCTGGGAGGGAATCTTAAGGATTGGACGGAGGAATGATTACTGATTATGCTGTATTCATGAACCGCTTTGAGAATCTGATGAAAACAGTGCACCCTCATCCCAGAAAGACGCACCCACACAAGAAAAATCACACAGAGATCACAAACTTCTTGATGAATTCATGGACCCCAAGTTTTGAACGCCCTACCTCCTAATCTGCCACAGCCATTGTACATATTGAAGAAACTGAGGCCCAAAAGTCAGACCGCTTTTGAAGTCAAAGCCAAGATAAGAATTTAGGAATTCTGACAATCTCTCTGCCCATTTTTGGATTCTATCCAGCCCCAAATCTTGGGTTTTTTTTTTCCTGAGGAAGATTGCCCCTTAGCTAACATCTGTTGCCAATCTTCCTCTTTTCGCCTGAGGAGGATTCACCCTGAGCTAACATCTGTGACAATCTTCCTCTATTTTGTATGTGGGTCCCCACAACAGTATGGCCACTGACGAGTGGTGTAGGTCTGCGCCTTGGAACTGAACCGGGGCTGTCAAAGCAGAGCACAGCAAACTTAACCACTAGGCCACAGGGCTGGCCCCCCCGAATATTTTTGATATCACCATTTTTGGACTCTATGAGGCATCTCTGATCTTTCAAACCTGCTAATGGAGTTGACTGAACCAGGCTCAGGCAACACTGAAAACGATGGGGTTGACTAGTGTTTTCCGAATGCCCCCGAGAGCTGCTTCCAGATTAATTCCCTACGAGCGTCATACTATATTATGCCACCACTACCATAATGCAGTTGTTTTATACTCATTTCTAGCCAGCAAAGTAAATTAACAAGCATGTTCTGGACCTCCTATGGCATGTAAAGTGCAAACAAACAAAGATTCAGAAGCCTGACTTTGGTCATAAATACCAGAAGAGAAAAGACAAGAGATGTGCTTAGCATGATTCTTTTTAAAGAAGTTTGACGACTTTTGCCAAAAAGAAATTCATAATAAGTAGAATATATTGCTAGTGATCATTACCACCAAAGCTTTATTTATAGAGAGAGAGAGACAAAAAGATTGTCACGTGCAGACATTAAATGCTTTGCTGTTTATGAAATGTTAGAGCTATGGACAATGTTACAAGTACTAACAAATAAAAATTGCAGGCATTTACTCAAAATTTAGATCATAAAATTAATTTATTAAGCAGAGCATAGGATGGCGCTCTCCCATCTTAGACTGATTTTCTGATGGTGTCCTGGAATCCCAAATTTCAGCTTTGGGGAAAATTTCCAAATTTTCCAAATGCAAACACGGCATCCTTCAAATGCAACTCAGTCCTGAGCTCACCTTGGCCATGGCAGCCTATACACTCTGAACATCTACTGACTACTTACCATGTGCCGGGCAACCAGCTAACCTCTGTACATGCGATATTTCCACTTAGTATTCACAACAGCCAAAGGAGATAGGTACTTATCCCTCTGCTTTTACAGATAAGGAAATGGAGAATCAGAAGGGTTCAATAACTTGCTCGTGGTCACGTGGTTAGTGTTGGAGCTTGGGTTTGAACCCTTAACTATTTGGGGCTAGATCCTAAGCTCCTAACCATTGCATATCTTGCCCCTTGGTAACCACTGGCAATCCTGTGACCAATGTTGTAAGGCCCAAATGTGAGCTCCTGATTCACATTTTTATTTCTCCTATCTTTGTTAGTATAATCAGGCATTTTTGCTGAAAAGATATTCTTTTCAAAAGCCAGCTATCACCGACTCCACTTTATTCAAATTCTTCATCCAATATCCATCATCCTCCGGGTTTTCTTCAGTTGTCCATGCCTTCACCATATATATGCATATATTATGAAGGGCACTATGCAAAGCAAAGTTGAGTAAAATATGGCCCCTGCCCTCTAGAAACTTGGGATTCAGAAGAAGAAAAAACAATTAAACTAATTAGTACATCACAGCCTAAGATGCCAGCACATGGGTGGCAGGGTCACGGCCAAGGCTTATCCAGATTTATCTCGGTTTGTAGGACGAGATTCTGGAAGGAGTGCGGCTGCCTGAGCTGCATTATGGATGGTGAGAATTAGTGGGATAAAGAACTGGTTGGGCCTCAGGATGGGGAGCAGACGTTGTAGGCAGAGGAAACACTATACATGGAGCCTCAACCAGCAGGACGAATTCTCAAATTATAAACAGTTCCGTCTCTAGAGCAAGCTGTGACTGGGAGGCCTGGGGACCCTGGATGCGTCTGCTTATGTGCCCGAATAAGCCATCAGCAAAGCCCTAGGGTGTTCCCCAGAAGTTCATGCTGAGTTCCAGCTTCTCTGGGAAACTTCTTGCTGTCTCTCTGAGTCTATGTGTATATGTGTGTGTTACGGGTATGTGTGAGCATGGGTGTTGTGAGTGTCTGTGGCGCGTGTGTGCAGCACCTGCTGAAAAGCACCTGCCCTGCCCTTGTTTCTTACCGAGGACTCTGCATCATCCCATGAACCTCTTCTCGCTTCTTCCTCCTTGTTGAGGAAGATCCGGGAGGAAACCTTCCTCATGGGCCTCCACAACCTCTGCCATCACTGTATCCCTTTCTCCCTCCTGAAAAGAAGCAGCTTGGATGAGCAAACTATGACTATTACCAAAACAAAGTTTGCCAGGCTCTGCGTCCCTTCCTGGACGATACATCTGCAGCACTGCCGAGGACACCACTAATGTCCCAGTTCAAAATCCCTCTTCATTCAGAAATTATCTTTGCTTCCTTAATTCTAAATTTCTGCCAAAGAATAGAGAGAAACTGGCTCCTCAACGTCCTCAATGAGACAAATGACTTGACATTAGAGGTTACAAATGTTCCAAAAGTAACACAAGCAGGCAGAACACACCACTCACCACGATGCCCTTGGCTACAACAGTCTTGACCCATCTCCAGGGACCTGAATGTGCACTCTGTGTCCATTCTCACGCACAAGCAAGCCACCTTAGCTCTGTGGGCAGGGCCTGACAGGACACTGAAGAAACTCACCCCCAGTAGGGCAGCTGGATGTCTGTACCTAACTCACATGTGGAAAAATGTGAATGTGGCACCGTATGACGTTCTGTGTCCTGTAGTCTACAGTTTCTCTCTGCAGTTCTGTCAAGACACAGTGTGATGCAACGAGGAGAGACATCCTCGAGTTGGGCAAACTCCAAGACACTTCTCTGCTAATTCTGTCCCTCTTCCGATGCTCTTAGCCTCTCATAAATGAAGCCTTTCATAGGGGTAGAGTGCACAGAACACAGCTACCTGCTTGAATGATTTTTTTAAAAGGCCAAAAAAGGGGACAGAATCAAAAATCTCATTCAGTCACATTTGCCTGCGGAGTTTCTTCTGGGTTTGGGTTCATATTCTTCACAAAACTCTAGCAGGATTTGATGTCCTCCAAAAGGTTTAGAATCCCTGATTAAGAGATAACTTTAGAGACAGAAAAAAAATTCTGCTTCTTCAGAAGAAAGTGGATGTGCATATGTCATCTCCCTGCAGATAAGTTTGATGCTAATTGCTCATTCAGGTATGAATCCCTTCCATCTGACACGACTGCTGCTTTTTGATGTACCTGCAACTTTTGTCATTTTACTACCCGTGCAAAGTGGCGCTTGCTGCCTCCAGCAAAAAACACGAGCTATTTATTGCCTCATTTTACAGATGCTGCTGGAGATCACATTTAACAACACAAATATCACAGAATTGTCTTTGGGTGTCACAAGCTGCCAAAGTGTAGCTCAAACCAGAGCCTGATAACGTACTTCTTGCAAAACTCTATGCTAATGATTTTACACACATTCTGGGCTTAATTAGATGGGGCTGAAATAGAAGCTTGCTCTGAGCAGTTACACCCTTTTGTCAATATCTGAACAGGAATGTTTATCTCCTGGTTTGTGACTTATCTCACAGTATACATAATTGCTGTGCTTTATTACTGGAAACAAACCTCAGCATCTACCCCTATAGTATGTAAAAATGCAATAAGAAATTCTATTTGGGATGGAGACGCACCCCAAAATAAATTGAATTTAGTCTTACCTGGGCATTCGTCTTTCATTCCTTGGGAACACATATACACACTCCACTTGTAATCTTTGCTTTGTGCTGAGTTAGCTCTAGAAATATGTAAAACTGTCCAGGTTTGCATGGGGCCATTTGCCAGATGGGAGAGTTAACGTAGCAACAAGCAGATACGCTGGGGATCAGGCTGCCTGAGGAATCTTGGCAAACCACTTCACCTCTCTGCCTCAGTTTCATCAGTTTTACAAAGGGGACAATACCTTCAGAAGGTTGATACATGAGGATTAACTTAAGTGAATTAAAAGGTGTGGAGTCCTTAGACCAGAGCTTGCCCTTCTATGGGTGTTTACAAGAAGTCTTATTATTGTCTCTAAAACAGGCATGAGACTAGTGCCTACCTGATCGAGCTGCCATGTGGTTAGATGAGTTAGTACCAGAGCAGCATTTAGAAGCATGTCCACACGTGGGAGATACTCCGCAACTGCCCCCATTTCATCTCCTGGAGGCACGTTGTAAAGACCATGTTGAAACTGACCTATTGGATTCTTCGACCTTGAGCTATCAATTTTGTGGATTTATGTGCATTTTGAACCCTATTTACAGGGTCAAATATTGTGCAGGGTGAAGAAGGCAGGGATGGAAATTAGGACCAAGGGGAAAAAAGGGAAAAGGAAAAAGAGAAAGAAAAGGAAATCAATAGAAAGGCGCTTACTGAACTACTTCATGACGCATTAGGAGTAGTACCTTTTTCTGCTTTCTCTGTTCTCTTTCTTCAGGGAAATTCCCATCTCTGTAGGCTGGTTAAACTGTTTCCAATCACTAAAACCAAGCTTAATAAGGAGATGAGAGATTCTCTTTTTATTATTTTTGGCTAGTGAGGCTCCAGTTTAAACTAATTACCAGGAGGCCCAAAGTGCTTGTTCACTCACTTTAGAATAAAACTGCAACACTTCTGCTTTCTATTGCGAAGAAGTTTAAAGTGTCTGGATTTGAGGAAGAAAGGCTTCTAGTTAGTACCTGTCCTCACCTGTAATCCTGCCAAAGGCTAATAAGAATGATGATGGTAATAACAATGATGCCATCCAGATGTTGCCTGGGGTCCCCATCCCTCAAGATCTAGGCAGCATTATCCCAATCCTAATTCACAGCCTGGGGGAGCCCTAGGGAACCCTGGGCTCCCCCACATGACTGCTAATGCCCATGGGGTTCTGCTGCCCTGATCCAATTCCCAAGTATATACGAGCAACCTCTAGTGAAGCCAGAAGCTCCAAGAAGCAGGCTGCCTCCATCACAGGGCTTTGCTCTGCCTCGTCCCTCTCAGCCTCTCATCCTCCTCTCTCTCCCTCTGTCTCAGGAGCTCAGGTCTTTCCTCATTTCATGCTAAGCAATATTGCCCCCTTCTTGGAAAATGTGGTGCCAGCCAAGACCCAGCTTGTACCCATGGCTGCAACTGAGAGAATAAAAATGCCCCTGATTCATTGCAATAATGATAGATATCATTCTTTCAGCTTTTATGGTTAAGGTTTTCAGGTCTTTGATTAACCAGATGGTTAATCCAGTTTAAAGCCTCCGACAACCCCATAACATAGGTATTATTACTATTATCATCCTCACTAACTTTCATATCCAGGGTTCTCATGGGAGAAATTTTGCCCCACTTCAGGGGACATTTGGCAATGTCTGGAGACATTTTTACTTGTCACAAATGGGGGAAGGTGCTACTGGTATCTAGTGGGTAGAGGCCAGGGATGCTGCTAAACATCCTACAATGCACACAACAGATTCCCAGCTCCAAATGTCAAGTGCCAAGATTGAGAAATCTTGCTTTATGCCAATTAGAGAACTGAGCCTTAGGTTAGCCAACTTGTCCAAAGACACAGGTACTAAAGGGCAAAGGTGGGGTCCACCAGTCTAAATGGCTTTCCGAATCCAGGCTCTCATTTATGACACAAGCTTTCTGTTTTAGTTATCTACTGCTAAATAACAGCATTATCAGAAAACTAACAGCTTAAAAGAACACACATTTATTATCACACAGTTTCCGTGGGTCAGGAGTCTGTGCACGGCTTGGCTGGGCTCTCTGCTTAGGGTCTCACAAGGGTGTAATTGAGGTGTTACCCAGGGCTGTGGTTTCATCTGAGGCTTGCCTGGGGAAGGACCAGCCTCCAAACTCACTCTGTCGTCAGAATTTATTTCCTTGCTGCTATAGCCACAGTTTCTGGCTGACCATCAGCTGGAGGCAGTCTTCAGCTCCTAGAGGCTGCCCACGGTCCCTTGTCACATGAGGACAACATAACCACACTTCCTCAAAGTTAGCAAGGGAGAAACTCCAGTACTATAGCCTCATGTAATGTCAGGCATTAAATCTTATGTAATCTAATCATGTACATTTCCATCACCTTTGCTGTATTCTGTTGGTTAGAAGAAACTCATAGGGCCCACCCACACTTAAGGGGAGAAAATCACACAGCTCATGAACACCAGGAGGTGGGGATGGGACCATATTAAGAGTCTGTCCACCATACTAATGAAATCACTACCTTGAAGGCAGTTTCTTTCAAAGGCAGCAATTTCATGGGCCATGTCCTTGCAAATATTTATATATCCATCTTATCTTCACAGACTTCAACAAATATTTACACAAGGCCTATCATAAGTGTGAAGGCCCTGTGCTAGGGGAGTGAGCATTCCTGATATCAGGTTAAGGCAAACGCTGCAAAGATATTTCTGAAAGTCAACTTGATGAGGCTTTTGGACCACTTCACTGCAGTCCCTACCCACTGCTGTCCATTATGAAAGAGAAGATCAATGGACTCTCCTAAAAGAACAAAAGATTCAAACTATGTGATGATAGAAAAACAAATTGTGGTACCTCGTTTGAACAGGTAACTTTGAACAGCACGCAACTGATTCCTCCTTCTAACCCCCTTCTTCTGTATCTCCTCCCCATATTCATCCCTCCATTCTATCTCTTACTTTTCCTACCTGGGCCGTTACTGGACATGCATGCTGGCTTTCAGGTATAGAGAGGCCAGAAAATTCAGAACCAAACTCCTACAATTATTCCAATAATTGCCATATATATTAGTCAGAGCCTTCGGTTGCAAGCAACAGAAATGAATTCTGGCGAACCAAACAAATACGAAATGAAGGGAAAGAAGACATCTTTCACCAGGTCTGAGCAATGCAGCAATGCAAGGATAAGAAGTTCTAGCACAGTAGGGTTTGGAAAAGCTTCCCTTGGCCAGGGTGGGTGTGAGGGTGGGAAGGTTATCTCAGATCTCTCAGGCTACTGTTTAACATGTTGAATTAACAGCACAGTTAGCAAACCTCCACTTCCTTCTGCTAGAGAGGTTACAGGTAAAATGTGTTTTCACTTGTTGTTTGTTTTATATTGTACGGTTTTATTTTGTATCCCAATTTAGTTCTTGCTTTTTTCACTAATGCTACTTGATCAAGACCTGTGGTAATTAACCTACCCTTTGGATCTGGCCTAATTTTAATTAAACAATCCACCTTCTCTCAACAAGCTAAATTTTTATTTCTTCTGCAATTCTTATCACAAGGCAATTTTGTAGAACTTTATGGATTTTCTGAGAAATTGCTTTATCAATTTTTCTCTGCAGCCGTACACTGAAGCTGACTTGTATCACTAGCTGTTGCTTTAAATTAATTTTCTGTTTTTTTCAAGTTCTTTCTGTTGGGCTAGTTAATCCCTACATTAATTTCTTCGCCTTCTGATTAACAATTAACAGTGGTTATGGTCATTTCCACGACTATAAAATTGGCCTTGTTGGGTTCCACGTTTATCTTGCCTTAATGATCAAATTTGTTCACTGTAAGATGTTTTATTTTTTTCTAGACATCAGCTTTGTATATTCAACCTAGGATCTAAAACTCAAGCTGTGCTCCTTTTGCCTCTTACATCATCACCAGCCATAAAGATTTTACTGTCAGAACCTGGCTGACAAATTCGT
Source organism: Equus asinus (assembly GCF_041296235.1). Classification (NCBI taxonomy): domain Eukaryota; kingdom Metazoa; phylum Chordata; class Mammalia; order Perissodactyla; family Equidae; genus Equus; species Equus asinus. The sequence goes on from NC_091804.1 coordinate 43,923,094, forward strand.
AGGCTCTTTATTACTAGCAATGATGGACTGTAAGAAGCAGAAAAAACACAGCTTGAATTTCATTCCCAGATTGAATTTGCAAGGCTGGCATTTAGAAAAAGTATCTTGTGACTTCATAAACCAAGAAAATTTGTGGATGAAAGTCAGAGAATTAATGTAAAACTTCCCCCCTTACCTCCTTCTGAAATGGCTTTGCTAAAGTCATTGCACAGCATGGATTCGGTCAAGCCTCCACCAACAAAAGAAAACCTGTAGATAATGTGTGTGAATCCCTTTCATTTCAACTACCTGGATAATTCAAATTAGAGGAAGTTGAAGGACTGAGCTATTATCCTCTGTGACAAAAATTTGTACTATCGTGTTCGAAGAGTACACATTGTAGGAGAAAATTTGTGTTTCAGTGGAAACCTCTGCATTGACTAGACTAGAGGGTTATTTATTCCACGGTAGCTATTGTACATCTCTGTAAATTGTAGATAACTGAGAGCAAAGCAAAATAATTCTTGTCTATAGACATAAATCCTGTCCTGTCCGGTAGAAGTGCAACCGACCTCCCTCCCCCGTGGTGGAAGAAGCTGGTCTGGCCGCCATTTGCACATTCATTTCAACATTCCTTTGTTCCATTTGAATGCGTGTTTTTGACTTCTCCGTTGCACCAATTATAAGATTCACCTGGTTTCCTCATTGATTGAGTTAAATAACATCTCTAACACATGTTCATTTTACATTGGAGAGTCATGGTTTACCTTTTTTTGAAAATTATCTTTTAACAACAATTAATCACTGTAGATAAGCTCCCAAAGTATGATGCAATAAAGTGGTAGGGTGAATTGCTTCCCCGAAATGCTGTTGTGAAATAAGATTGTGAAATACTACCAAGATATAGTACCATGGTGTACTACCGTGCAATTCCACCATGAGGTACCACTCTGAGGTAATATTGTAAAGTAGTGCTATGAAGTAGTATGGTGACATAGTATGTGATACAGCGCCATGAAGCAGCGCCTTGAAGCAATCCTGTGAGGCTGTGCCATGAAGTGGTTCTACCTCCAAGTACTACTCTGAAGGAGCACCACTCCTCCTACGAAGGAGGACTGTGAAGCAAAGGCCAGATTTGTTCTTTGCTACCGGATAAATTCTTGGGTGGGTTACTTAAATACTCCTAGTCTCACTACTTCATATGTAAAATGAGAATGATAATAATACCTACTTCGTGGGTTTTGTTGTGAAATAAAACAAATTACTATATATTTCAAGTAGTCAGTATTATTTATTGTGTTTACAATATTAATTATTCCTATGTAGGCTTTAAAATGTAGTGATATACTGTTTAGATATAATCTCAATAAACTGGTTAATTGCTTGAAAATTCCAATTGGGCTTCTTCGACCCCACTCCTGAGCTCCTAACTATGGGCATCCGTCCCTTCAAAATAATAAGAATGAAAGAGAAGTCTTCAGGAGTGATTTTGTTTCATGAATGTACTGTCATAAAGACAAATTTGTTGGCCCATTTTAATTGTTTACCTACTAAAATATACATATATATAAAATTCCAGAGTCAGACCAAGTTTTCTTCATCTCGTTTCTGAGACAGTAACAAGAATCCAAATGTATTTTGTCAGCAAACTCAGAAGATGTAACTGGAATCTTCACAGGAGGGAAAACACAGAGGAAGTCTGCTCAGATGACACAGACTCAGCTCCCCCCTGGAGCAACACTTTCCAACTGTGCGGCATAACCCACATCAAAAAGAAAAAAGAAGGACCCGAAATTTGCCCCACGGTGTGGACGTCGTTACAGTCTGGCAATGTATATCCAGAGGCTCAAGGTTGTTCCTGTCCTTTGAAGCTGGTATTATGCTTTCAGGAAAAGACCCTGAAAAAATCATCAGATACAGACTTAGGTACGAGGATATTCACCACAGGACAATTTCTGAGAGGGAAAAATTAGAGACAACCTTAATACTCAATACAAATGAACAAAATACGCTTCCTCCTTATAATAGTGAAAGCTTATCCAGCCATTATAAGCCATTTTTTCAAGAACCTTAATAATATGGAAAATGCTCACGATATAATGTTAAATTTAAAACGATGGAATATAAAATTACATATGCTTTATGCTGCCAGTTTTATAGCATTTCACATGGGAACACACCCTGAGTGTATGCACACGTGTATATAAGCACACAGAATGAAGAGCTGGAAAAACAGTCCAAAATATTTACAATGCATCTCTCTCAGTGGTGAGATTATGGGTGATGTTTCCATTTCTCTCTAAGTTATTATGCATTTCCCCAATTTTCAACAAGGAGTGTGTGCTACTATTATAGTCAGTAAGACGAATGTTATAAAAACAACAACAAGCTGCAGAAGGTATAAATAATCATACTTAAATATTGCAGAAGTTTCCACTGATAGCTGGGGGCGTCAGCCAAAAAGAGCAAGGAGAAGGTGCTTGCTATCATTGTTGTTGTTGTTGCCATCACTGTGAAATCAACAGTGTGCTGCCTCCATGAGCATCATCAATGAGAGTTCACTTTTTGACTTTCTTTTGCTCCGGACTGATTTCAGGCAGAAGATTGGAATGAAACAAAAAACAATTTTTGACACTCTATTATTTTGATTACACAGCCAACAGTCGTCCGTCCGTATCTGCCATTCCAGGACCACCACCACCGCTCCCATCCCCCGCAAATACGAAATTCCGCGGGTGCTCAAATCCCTTTGTTAGCGCTCCAAATCTGCGAGTTCCGCTTCCGCGGATTCAACCAACCGTAAACCAGGCGTAAACATGATCTGCGTTTGGGTGAATCCGAGGATGCCTAACCTTGAGGATACAGAATCCAATTGTACTCTACACTGCTCCCACTGTGACCTTATTGTTTCTCAACCTCAAGCGACCTTTGAAGAGTCACTCTTCATCAGAAAGATGTATAAATGCAAAATTGTCATTCTGCAACCCTCAAAATGGCGTTTGATTTTGCATTCATATTTAGTCTTATTTCCAATTTCTGACAAGTCTGATGTTGACAGCTTTTAGGAGTTTGTGTACTTTCTCTGTTTCTGTCTCTCACCATTACCAAGAATCCATAACCAGATCAAGTTTGCACATTTTAGGGATTAATACAGTAAATTTGAAATTTTCATTAAACTTCCTTACTGCTAGAATGTACAGCTTGATTATATACAAAATAATTTTAATTAAGAAAATAATATATTTTGGGGGTGGTAATAAAAATCATTTGGAAATAGAGTTTCCCACGCCATCCCCAGTACCAAGTTGAGCTATCAAGCCTTCGAGCACAAATAAAAATAGAGCTTATGTTAAATACATGTATCCTTTTAGAAAGTGATTATTTTATTTACGTAAATAAAAATACCCCCTGTGGTTGATAACTGTGACTAAGGTTTTCCTCCCCAAGCTTTCAGAGAAATAGCACTTTTCTCTCTCTTCCCACAAAGTGGTTCGTCCAAGACGACACACCTAATTGAACCTGAAGTTCCCTACGTTCTGCAAGATCATGTTAATCTAGCAGTTTTCTTCATCTCCTAGGTTGGTTCAAGGCAAAGAGTTTATTGAGAGAAGCTGTGATTGGCATGACTTTTGCTGACCAATTGCAATTTCCTCTCCTTGTAAAGTCTATTTAGTGTTACAAAAACAATCCGAGGGCAGATTGTAGGTGCCAGCCTTTTCCTCTGACCTTTAAATCAAATTTAGAATTTCACACGGTGGTCCGCCTTCAAGCAAAATCTGTCAGCTTAATAAAGTGGAAATTTTCTGCAATAAATTTCTCCCATTCACAAAGAAAGGAAAGCTTTACTTACTGTTCTATGGTTCTGAACAAGGGCTGCAGATTCTTGCATTAAATAAAAACAGGTGCTGGTAAATGTAAGGACAGCTCTGAATAATGAAAGAAAGAGAGTGAGTGGCATAAATATAACGAGGGAAAGAAAGACATGCAGAGAAAGAAAAAAAACGATAGATGAAAAAAAGACGGAACTATAAAGAGGAAAGAACATGAAATAAACGAAGGGGAAAAGAAGAAAGGAGGCAAGGAAAAAGATTAGTACTACCAAGGAGCACAAATCATTAAAATCATAAGCCCTCCTGCTAGGGGTATGGGGAATCAGTTTTGGGCGTGATGAATTACGATGGTCCTCTAATCCTTGCTGAGTCTCTTTGCGTGTGTTTGTTACAGCACCAAATGGCCTGATGGCGTATTCCACTTTCCAAGCAAGTGAATGTCCATCATTTGCTAATGGCGGACCATATATTGTCTCTACTGTCAGAGGAAATCCTGGTGATTGCCACCAATAGAGGGCAATACAATTTCAGGAGACATAAAAGCAGTAAGAAGTCTTCCCTGATGCCAAAGTTTGGCTAGTTCCATTTTACCAAACCAACTCTCCCCTGAAACAGGTTTCAGTAAAATGTTTTCTTCAATCTGAAGCATTCTTCCACACTAAGGACAAGTTTCTAGACCAAGTCATTTGCCTGTTAATGGAAGATGCTTGAAAACCATGCCTGATTCTTCCTCTCTCCTCTTCTACCACTATTGATGATAACAATAATTAACCCTTCACTGGGGATTGATGATGACCCAGCTGTTATGCAAAGTGATGTACAACTTTACAGGCATCGTCTCGTCTAGTCTGCACAGCAGGAGGTTCCATTTTACAGATGGAATTCAGGCCCCCAAACAGTTCATTGACTTGCTCAAACTCACTCAGTTATTGAGTACATCTCTGGCTTGACCTTAGCAAGTTGGATCCTCTTTGACACCAATTTATAACATCTGATTTCTGATACCAGTTTAGACACTTTGATCAACTACCCCAATAGTCTCATTTGAAAATGTTCATACTGGATATAGAAGTGAAATGAGAAATTCAGGAAACAAACTAGAATTTTTTAAATTTTTCACTCAAAGTAGTAAAACAATGGAATCAATTTCCCTTTAACTACTGGGTGAATAACCTGATGGGCTGCCTTGGAGAAAGCAAATAGCTTGAATACACCATGAGCCTTGGAGAAAGGGGAGAGACATATATTTTGCTTAAGACAGGACTTTAAATCAAACACATTTGAGGTTGTGAAGGAAAATGAATTGAATAACGTGACAGTGAGAGGTTTATGGCGCTGGCTGGAGGTGGGTGAAAGGTGATTCCTTGATATACTTTTGCAGTCTGCTTGCATTTTCCTTGGCCATACTCTTTCCATGACCTTGAGCTGGCCATGTGGCCTCCTGTCTTGATGGTTTTGGTTATGCATCTGTCAAATGAAAATTATTATTCTTGCCCCTCTTTGCCCTACATGGGCACAGAGTAGCTCAAAAATGAATATCTTGATCTGAAAAATCATTTGGGAAATAATTTTCAAACCTGTGTCTTCTCTCCCACTGCACCACCACCTCCCTAGTCAAGCCTGTCACCATCTCTCACTTGCTGTGAGCCATAGCCTCCTAATTGGTCTTGGTGCTTCCGTTCTCATCCCCACCAAACCTGCTCTCCATGCTGCCACTGGGGTATTCTTTTAAAAACACAGTTAGTGGGCTCTCCTATTTAAAACATTCCAGTAGCTTCCCATTGCCATTTGAATAAGAGCCAGATGTCATAACATAACTGCTCCCCCCACCCCCATTGATCTGGCCCCTACCTAAGCCCCTTAGACTTCGTCTCCTCCTATTTCAGGGATCTTGGTTTCTTTCCTTCCCAAATCTTCCCACAGGCATTTGTCTCAGTCTGAGATGCTCTTCACCCCCCTTATCACTGATACTAACTGTTAATCATTCTTCAAGGCTTTCTTTCTCCTACATGAGGCTCAAAAAGAAATCCTAATAAAGAAACATCATCTTAGGCTTTTACGCTAACCCAATACGTAACATTCCACTGCATTTGGCAGATAGCTTTTACTTATTCCCATTTATCCAACCTCAAATCCTGGGCCATCAATATATTATTGTAAATGAGAGGATCTCAACCTTGGCTGCAATCACTTGGGGGAGATTATTAAAAACGAGCAACTACCAAAGCCTCTGTCCCCAAAGATTCTGACCCAGTTGGTGGTGTCCAGACATTTGTTTGTTTGTCTGAAGTTCCCAGGTGAATCTGTTGTGAAACCAAGATTGAGATCCTCTGATCAACAGGGAGGAAGCCAAGAAGAAACTGAATAGTTACACAAGTTTTCTGTCAGAGATGCCATCAGGCTGAATTATTTAATAAGGTGAGTTGTCAGCAAACATGGGGTATATATACTGAGCTCTACAGGGTGCACGGTCAACATTGGGTCTACACTTAATTATCTACCTTGTCCTATAAGATGATCTTAGAATAGATGAGATGGCGCGATATAGACCAAAATGTGATCATCAGATATCTCAGCACACACGTTTATGAATGCATAAACACTATAATCACAATACTTATGATTAGCAAGGTTGATGAAAGAGTTCTGCTTAAAGGTAGCAGAGTGTGTGGGTGAATAAAGCACATATTGTAAGCAGTAAAAGGCTCACTTATACCCTGCGGGGATGCTGGTGGGACCTCCCTGGGCTGCAGCCTCAACTGAGAGGTTCTGCATTTCTCCCATGAACTGAGCTCTAATCTGTTTTAAATGCTGCTTTCTGTGAAAAGGATAATTTGTATTTTTTAATTGAAAATCGTGCTTTTGAAGGCAGAAACATTAGAAAATACAGAAAAATATAAAGTTGGAAAAAGAAAGTTTTGATACAATGTGAATATTTTAGTTAATTCCTTTCTCTGTGCATGCTTTACAAATTTGGGTTAACACAATACGTAGTTTTACACCCTTTTTAAAAATAAATTTAAATTATATCGTGAGCATTTTCCTATATCATCATATATTTTTTAGAAATAGTTCTTTTGTATATATAATATGTACTATATAGATCTACACTTTGTATTTAACTATACCTATCTTTGTACATTGAAGTCAACTTCAATTTTTCACTTGTATAAGAATATAAGGAATATAAGAGTGTGTGTGTGTGTCATTATTGTTTGGAAGCTAGTAATTCCAGTGCTATTTTCTGTAAACCTCATCATTGCGTTCTTGATGTACCTACAAATCACAGATCGACCTGTCACTGCCCCCACCAAATGTTTTGATTCATTTGGTCTGAGATGAGCCAAATAACACGCATTTTTTTGGTGAGCATCACAGGCAATTCTTATGCAGATAATTCATGGTTTCTACTTGAGAAACTGGGATCAGCCTTTCTAAATTTCTCACACATGTTGGCAAACAGTCTGTCAGAAAGATAGCTTTTATTTCCTTAAGCACTATATGATCACGCCGTTAAGATTATCTTTTAAAAATTCTGTGCTGATTTGATAAGCAATAAATAGTTTGTGTCGCTCTTCAATTTAGAATGTCTTTGATTGCTAGTGAAGATGAAAGTTCTTATATATTTTCTGGTCATTATGCATATTTTTTGGTAAATTTCTATTTCTTTTCATAAGCTTTGCTCGTGTTTTCATTAAGATTTCATTTCTTTACTCATTTATAAGAATTCTTTCTATATTAAAATTACTCCTTGGCTGAAAATATATTTCCCAGTTTATTGTTTGAGTTTTAGTTTTATGGTGTTTATTTCTCGTCCTACAGAAGTCCTGACTGTTATGTAGGTATACCTATATATAAGTACTCATCAAATCTGCCTTCTGGTTTTTCCGTGTTGTTTTTTTCAGGTTTTTCTCTTGTTTCTCCTGTTTTTGTCATTGTTTGTTCTTTTTTTTACTGTAACTCTTTAAACGTCTGGAATTTATTGTAGTATATAAGGAAATAAACTCATGTTTTTGCTCATCAAGTATCTTTTTTATTATTTCTTGCTATAATATGGCACAACCTTCCGTGACCAATATATCTTGTTATTTCGTCACATGAGATGAAATTGGGAGGAGTAGTGTAATATTCAGAGGTACCTGACACTAATTCTCTTTTCATATTTTCCTGATCAACACTAGTTTGAGATAGCTCTTTACCTGGTTTAGTATCCTCTTAAATGCATTAAAATACATTTTTAATTTTAAAAGAACAACAAATTTTCTTCGGATAAAATGCCTCCTTCCCAAATACATTTTTAGGGGTTGCCACTTGGAATTCATTTGCACAATCTCCAAATACTGACAAAATGTCACATGCTCATGCTGCAACTGTTAGCAGGTTATTTCAAGGTCTGTGTTGGTACAACAGGATTTACGGTGTCTGGAGGAGGTAAATACAAACTATACTATTAATATGTATCAGGGAAATATTTTGAACCAGTTGTTGTTGAATTTGCCCCTTCAATACTGTTTTTTAACCTGAAGGCCATCCCACCATTAAAATCGGGCCCAGTCTGGAGTAGATTTTCCCCAAAAAAGGAAGGACATAAGAGAAATGAAGTCCGGAAAACCTTGTCTTTTGATTGCAAGAACTGAACACTAAAGAAAGTTTCTTTCCTTTTCTTTCTCCCTTTTTAAAAGAATTTCAAAGCTTTAGTTATATTTCAAACAAGGGTGTATAACAGATAATAGAATTTTTCCACCAAACGGGGTGGAAGAACCCTTTCCGGGCTGTGGTGACAGAAACTTAGAGACGGAGAGGAAAAGAGAGCTTAGAGGCGAATACGGGGTTTCTACCTCTTGCTCATGTCCCACTTCCCAACCAGGTCACAGCCTTAGCAGGAAGATGGCAGAAGGCACAGAGAAGTTATACGAAATAGAGAGGTTTGGCCTCTTTTCCCACAGCAGAGCCTGAAGTACCCTCACGGGCTCCCCTGCCCTTATCCAACAGGACACAGGGTGGCAGAGGTGCAGTGGTGGGGTGAGAAGCCAAAGGTCAACAGCCTGAGCAAGGTCTCCCACAGTCCTGTAGACCAAGGATTGGCAAACCTGTTCTGCAAACGGTCAAATAGTTTAGACTTTGTAGGCCATAGGGTCTCTGTTGCTACTCAGCTCTGCCCTTCTAACAGGAAAGCAGCTAGAGACATGTAAATGGGTGGCTGTGTTCCAGTAATACTATTTGTGGACGTAGATACTTGAATTTCATATAATTGCTGTGTGTCATAAATATTATTCTTCTTTTGATTCTTTTTCAAGCATTTAAACATATAAACATCATTCTTAATTCACAGGCCAGACAAAAACTATGGCCGGTGGGCCATGGTTTGCCAAGCCTGTTGTAGACCACAGCGTGGCAGAGTAGAACATCTGAAAGCTTCTATGCCCAAGGATGGGTGAAGAAATGGATGAGGGAGTGAGTGAGCTGGAAGATGAATTTCAGTTATGACAAGTGGGTACCTTCAAAGGGTACAGCACTGACTGTTCAAGCAGAAAACCGTGAAAGGACAACAGACATCAGTGGTGGATCCAGCGGTCACAAGCCAAGACTGGAAGTTTGGTGGGGTAAAGAGAGAGTCTTGACAGGGACCACGTGCCCCTCCCCAGAGGCCATAACAACTACACACCCACGTCCCCTCCCACACATACGCCAGACCTCAGATTACCCCAGAGAGAAGGTAAGCATCCCATGCGTACTGAGAGAGACTAGGTTTTACACAAGAAGAAACTGAGTTGCTTTAATTTGGAAAGTTTAAGTTTTCTGCTATCAAAAGAAATAAGGGCTTAAGAGTTGAATAAACATCATTCATGAAGAAGCAAATAAAGCTACGTGTTTCGACAAAGGAATTATCTGATACATGAATGTTTCTAACTACCAGAGATACATCCAGTCTGATGCTTAAGGTTTGTTTTTGTCTGTTTGTTTTGTGAGGAAGATTGGCCCTGAGCTAAACATCTGTTGCCAATCTTCCTCTTTGTGTTTGAGGAAGATTGTCATTGAGCTCACATCTGTGGCAATCTTCCTCTATTTTATGTGGGACACTGCCATAGCATGGCTTGACGAGCCATGCTAGGTCCCTGCCTAGGATCTGAACCTGTGAACCCCAGGCCAGCAAAGTGGGGCATGCAAACTTAACCACTACACCACTGGGCTGGCCCCTAGATGCTTAAGGTTATTATTCTACTTTCAAGCAAAAGTAAAATTTTAAAAGTAAATTGCACTTAAAAGAGCACAGCCAAAAAATTGTCCCCTGATTTGAAAATCCCCTTTATCACATATCTAATACTTGTGTCTATTTCTCTGACTTCCTTTCTTATCCAGTGATCTTTACTCATCTTCTTGGTTCACAATCACAGTGTGTAAATTGCTGTAACTTTATAAACATTTAAATAACTGGTAACAAAATCCCACTTAATTATGCTTCTTTTTAACAAAAGAATCTCATCAAGATTCTGCATCATTTATTCTTTCAAATGAGCATCAGATTCTACTTTGTCAGCTACAGGGGAAAAAAATGAATTCCTCTGAGATTTTGATTAAAAGGGTTTTAAAGCTACAAATTAATTTGGGAAGACTTCACATCTTTAGAATACTAAAATTTACCATTCGGAAATATGGTTTGCTATATTGTAGTTAAGATTTATGTTTCCATAAAGTTTTCCATTTTCTTTATTTTAAAATTACGCATTTCTTTTAGGGTTTTTTGGAGGGTGGGAAAAGTTTATTGCTAATGCAAATTTTATTGTATATTACTATAAATATATTGATTTATGTGTCATTACTTTATATATAATCCTTTTTACTATATGTAATATAGTAAAATATTTACTATACATAATACTTCTCATAAAGTAAATACTTCTTGTAAGAATTACTCCTAATTCTTCTAAAAGATTTTAAGCTAATTCTCTGAAGTTCTCCAGTTAGACAAACTTACTGTCTGCAAACAATAACAATTTATCTTATTTTTTTTTGTAGTTGTACTAAGAGATAAAAGTACATAGTTCACTAAAAAGAAGGCAAGTGATCCTTAAAGATATGAGGAACAAAAGGTCAACTTGGCTCATGACAATGGGCTCGTATGTTATGGTACCATCCACTCTTCACCTATCAGACAGGCAAAAATTCAAAATTTGGCAATGCGTTGTCGGTGAAGCTGTGGGAAACAGGCTCTTTCAAAAGTTGATGGTGAGACTGTAAGAGATTCAGGCCCTATAGAGAGGGATTTGACAATATCTAGCAAGGATACACACAAATTTACCCTTTGACCCAGAAATCCCATTTCTTCAAAACTGTCTCAGGTACATTGCCAAAAATATGAAAAGGATATGCAAAAAAATATACATATATGCACCAGGCTATTCATTATTTTTGTTCTTAAAAGTTTTAAAAAATTATTATTTATCAATTAGTTCAACAATTTCTGATCTTTCTTAATAATAAAAGCATTTGGAGAAATAAATTTCTCTCTAAAAATAGCTTTAGCCATGTCCCCCTAAATTTTTATCTCCTATTTCATTGTTGTTATTTGTTCAAAGTCATCAATTTATTTAAGGATTTTTCTTCATTTATGGTAACCTGTTTATTCAAAAGTCTTCAATCTTCAAAGACTATTTCTTTATCCTTGAAATTCAATAATTTTATTCTTATTTGTCTACATGGTCTCATTTAATTCAGCATGATAATTATAGATCCTTTTTCGATTTGCAGATTTTGCAATTTTTAGCTTTGCAAACTTCCTTTCTTTTCCGTCTGATATTTATACTCACTACGCCTGTGTTCTCTTTTCCTGTAACTCTTGTTTTACAGATTTCCTGTAACTCTCCTCCATCTCTCTGTTTTACACTCATCTTTTTTTTTTTAAAGATTGGCACCTGAGCTAACAGCTGCTGCCATCTTCTTTTTTTTTTCCTGCTTTTTCTCCCCAAATCCCCCTAGTACATAGTTGCATATTTTAGTTGTGGGTCCTTCTAGTTGTGGCTTATGGGACGCCACCTCAACGTGGCCTGACGAGCGGTGCCATGTCCGTGCCCAGGATCCGAACCAGCGAAACCCTGGGCAGCCAAAGCGGAGTGCGCGAACTTAACCACTCGGCCACGGGTCCAGCCCCTACACTCATCATTTTTAACTCTTCTTTCTTCTATTCATAACCATGGGTGAATTTCCAATTTGCCTTCCGTGGAATAAATTCCACTTTCGCAGTACCCACTCTGCAGTTCACCGTCTCCATCTAAGTTCAATCATTATTTAAATTTCCACGCAGACTTTCTCAGTGGCAGACCATGCCTTCTCCCTGCTTATTCCAGCTGTGTAAATGCACAATTCCAGTGAATCTTCTTGTTAATGCAAACATTTTTTCCCAATTTTCCTCTATTTTTGTAGCCAATCTAGCTGTTAAAGGGGCATTTTCTGATTCTTCAGGGTTGTTCACCACTTAAAACTGTAGAAATTCTCATGTATTCTTTTATGAAAAATTTCTGCTGTACCAGCTCATAGTTTTGTGAACCTGCAGGCTCTTTTCTGGCTCACCTATACCTTCTGAATTATGACCTGTGGTTCTATGTGATTCCCTTCCACTTATTTCCTGGAAATTCTATTATAGTTCTCTTAACTATTTAATTTAGTCTCATCTGCACTCTATGCAGCTGAATGTATTCAAAACATCTGACATATGCAGGCCCCTTTCTTCAGTCCCACAATGTTCCTATTTTTGTCTTCAGTCAGTCAGATCCAGAAGACTCTAGAAGGGACTCGAATTAAATTTCTTTTGCCATATGTTACCCAGAAGATGACAGATGATGGATCATAATTTTATATTTCTGAAACAACCACTATATGTTTATCCAATAAACACATAAGCAATCACAAATTAGGTAAGAAGAAAAACCCTCAGGGACGCCAGATCGTGGGGTATGCGAGTACTCAGAAGTCCCAGAACATACATCATTGTGGAATTGTGAGGGGATTTTAAAGGGACACCTGTATCGTTGAGGTGGACTTTTCCCAATAACAGGCTTATTAAGGTCTTTTACTGCTACAGTCCACAAGAAAGGGAGAGAAAGCAAGAAAAGGAGAAGAGAGGGGAAAAAGTAAGACAAGAGTATCTTTCAGAACATACGCCAAGGCAAAGCCACATCTCCTAAAGGCCTACAACTGTACGCATCCTTCCAGTAGCTTGAATTTACCTTAAAATATACACTGTAATATAATAACAATAGCTAACCTTGCTGAGTTACTTTACCATGTGCCAAGATCTGTTTTTAAACATCATAAAAAGTCCATAATAATTTGTCTTCTTTGTCAGTCCTTGAAAGTCGCAGCCAGTATCACTACCCTCGTCTACATTTTCTCCGAGCCTTATTTCCTGTGCTTTGTTATCCTCAGCTCTCTTAAACTCTCCTTCTTCCCTCTTCCGCTTCCTCGTGCTTAGTGTTATTATCAACACCATCATCTGAGCTTTCCGACCTTTCTGGAGAACATCTTGTTCCTACTTCACGTTTTAAAGTTTTTCTTTAACGTCTTTATATATTTTAAATACCGTTTCATAATCTTTTCCTGATAATTCCATTATCTAAATGTCTCGAGACTATCATTCTGCTGATGTTTGCTCATGACGGCTTGTTTCCTCATATGTTTTATAAGTTTGATTGTGAGGTAATGTGCAATAGGACTTTACGACAGTTGTTGTCAACAGGGACAATTTTGCCCCCTGGGGCATTTGGCAATGTCTGGAGACGTGTTGCTTGTCAGAACCGGGTGCTACTAGCATCTGTTAGGGGTAGAGGCTGAGAATTCTGGTAAACATTCTGCTTACCTAAGTGGTGGAAGAGGTGGGAAGACTAACAGTGGAAACGATCTAAAGGTTTTCAACAGCAGGAAGTCGCTCGCACACAGAGACCTGGTTGGCACCTGGGAGAAGGTGGTGGTACCATAGCCTAGAAGCCAGAACCATAGCGGAGACTGCCCGGGGGAGCTGAGACCAAGGAGGGAGGGCTTTCCAGCCACAAGCTGGAATCGTGGAAAACAGAGCCACTGTAGGGAAATGCCCACCTGAGCAGGAGGAGACGGAGAGAAACACATTAGCTTCTCTTCTGTCCTCCAGTTTTCTGGAAGTGCCTCTCACTGGCCAACCTAGCCTGGAACCAGTTTCCAAGGGATTCTAAGAAATAGTTTTGAAGAGAAGCTGGGAGGAAACAGATCTGAAAGCAACAGGTGACACCTACACAGTGCCCAGAGAAACAGTGCCAGCTTACGTCTCTGCCAAGAACCCGCCTCTGGTTTTCAGATCCCTCTTTAGGGATTTCTAATTTTATTTATTTATTTTTTTTTTTGCAAGTTCAGCCCTACATTAATAATATATTTGTTACAGTATATCTACTATCTACCCTTTAAGGTAGTCTCATAATGGGAGATTTTTTTAATATTTTCTCTGCACTATTGTTAGAAACTGAAATAATGTTTTTTACCTTTTATGAGTAAAAAAAACCAGCTAATTTATAACAAAACTATACCGTAGTCATTCATTTATTCAATCAACAAATATTTATGCTGTACCTACTGTGTACCAAGTACTTGTCTAAATTCTATTTAAATAATGAGGAAAAAGATCCATTCCTTGACCTCTGTCTATACCATTTAGAGATATACAGCCATGTGCTGCGTAACGACGTCTTGGTCAATGACAGACCGCATATACGACGGTGGTCCCATAAGATTAGTACCATAGAGCCTAGGCGTGTAGTAGGATATACCATCTAGGTTTGTGTAAGTACACTCTATGGTGTTCACAAAATGACGCAATCATCTAACAATGCGTTTCTCAGGCCATATCCCTGTTGTTCGGTGAGGCATGACTGCATGTATATACCTCTACAGTACACACGCACTCTTAGAATTGAATCAGGGTGCGTCATCTTACTTAGATACAATTAGATATGCAATATTCATTAACACAGAGGTATTCTAGTTGTTACAGGTTGAAATGAATCTGTGAGTTTGTGTACGTGTCTATATGCATGTATGTGCACTTAACATGAGCGACTTTGTAGTAAATAGCACAGCACATTACTTGCACCAACACACCCTTTTTATCTTGTCAACACATCCTTCTTATCCTGTTATAAAGTCCTAAGTTTAAAAGAAAATAGACATTATTAAGGGGATGTAGCTGAATTTCAGGAACTTGGAGTTGATTTATCAAAAATCAGCTCTTACAAGACAACAGCAGTTTTGCATCTGGGTGTACCATACTATGAAAATAAGAAGCAGCAACAAACGCATCAATAAACATCATGACTAAGTTCATTAGAGTTTTCCGTGACTTCTGACTGTTGACTGCCTTCTTACCTTTCTCAAATGGGTAACATTTCAGATTTCAAGTGATACAGCAAGGACCAAAGTGATTGCTCCAGGCCCTAGAGAATTTGGGGTTAAAAAAAAATTCATAGGTGATTTGCATTTGTATCTGTTGTTTTGGTTTTTTTGGTTTGTTTTTATCCTTCTAACAAATCCCTGGAGAAAGGAAAAATGATCAGAGAAGAGCAAAGTAAAAAACAGCAAGATAATTCATGATTGTGGTTATGTAAGTCCAAATTTAGAGCTTTATTTCAAGTCATTTTTATCTCTAGCCATTACAGTGAATGTGTTAGTACCCAAATAGCCTTCAAACCTTTAGCTAAGATGTACTAGAAGTGAGAACGCATCTCGAAGGAAATTCATTGACTCTCTCTTCATTGAAAGGGGAGGGGCATTTTAAGCTTAGGCTTTAAGCAAGACCAGTTGTACTTATATTAAAAGGTCAATTTATTTCCTAACAAAAATGCATACCTACGAATAAATTCCCACTTCTCTCATTCTTATGAATTGTATTAAAGTTTTGCCAATGGGAGTGTATGACCTACTTTGAAATTCAATTATATACTTTTTATTCTCTCATAAGGTTTGTAATTTTTTGGCTCAATCCACGTGAAATGCATTAAACTCATCCTTCAATTGTCAAAATACACGCAAAGCATTTTTAGATATAATTATACAAAATATCAAGTTGAAAGTGAAATTATTTTATGGTGGTGTTTGGATGAAGTCTTGACAAGTATTCAATAGTCCAGATGTAATTGTATTTTCAAAATCTTCCTTATAGACTAACCAAAATGTGAAATCTTTGGTCGTTTAATAGAGAGAACCCCATAGTATATGTTTTCTTCTGTTATTTACCAGGATCGGGGGAGAGGGGATAATCTAAGGTATTATCCATAAAAAAACAGATTAACGTGTCCCCTGAGCAAAATTATGTAATTTCACACTGGTGATGTATTTTAATAGGAAATGCACTGGCATTTTCTCCTGTCAGCTAATGAAACAACTGGAGACTACTGGGGAATGAAAAATGGACAGCTAACAGCTTTATCTGGAGACAGAGAAGATTGGCTCATCTCTTAATGATGAAGCGACAATTCCTTACTTGGGAAGCTTGCTTTGAATGCTCAGAGACGGGAGCATGGAGAACTGCAGGTTACTGTGTTAAGGATGCTATTATTGTTATTGTTAATTTTACTTCTGCAGCTGGAAAGACAAATGCCAGAGACATGAAAATCCTGTCTCAGCTCAAGGTAACTCCTCTGTTTCAAGTCATCACAAGAATATTTCTGTTAAGTTCTTGGTGCAACAGAAAAGTTAGAAAGTTTAAAGCTTGGCAACTCTGAGTTGAAGCAGAGGAATTAGACGCCAAGGAATAGACCAGTTGTCTTTCTGGATGGTGTCCTGTCTCCAGAGATAGATAATTGAATGTGATAATGATTTTACCAGCCATGCTAAATAAGTTACAAGACATAGCACAGTGGATTGCAAACCAATCATTAAAAATCATCACATAGACAGTAAAACATAATGTTTAAGGTCACAGACATTGGTATCAGATAAGCCAGGGTTCAAGTCCGCATCCTACCGTTTATTAGCTACATTACCTTGGGAAGTTATTTCACCTCTCCAGAAGTAATCATCTCAAGGAGTTGTTCTAGACATTACATGAGATAATGCACTTAAAATGCTTGTCATAGGGCCTGATAGTCGCTCAAAAGATTTATTAAATGAATGAATAAATACTTAATAGATGTTGGTTCTTATCTTTAAAACTTTTGAGTTGGAACATATCCACGATATTGATGGGTTTAAAAAAAAAATCAGCTTGCAGAACCACATATAAGCTATGATCCCATTTACATGAGTCCCCTGCATGCTTCTCTACATGTCTTTGTGCACACAAGCTATACGGGAGGATGTTCTGCAAATGAAAACAACTGCCATTTCCATGCCAGGATATTTCCAGTGCTTACCACTCTTTGCTTTGTACTTTTCTCCATATGTCATCTTACAGAAAGCTTTAAGTGGCATGTGAAATCAATATTCACCATACAGGCTTCGACCTTTATCCAAATATTCAGTAGATGAGGCTGAAGTCCTACTGGAGAAAGAGAGTAGGAAGAAAAGGACATCCAGAGCAATTTATCTTTAGAGATCCCTTCCGAAGATAAAAGATACAAAGGAATGGTCCCCTGCTCACCCGGGCACAAAGGAAATTGTCTCCCCGTTCCTGTGCTGCCACACAACTGTCTTTTGAAGAGTGTCTTTGAGACTTCCCACGTAGTAAAGAGAAGTTTATTACCCATTTCAAATGACCTCTTTGAGAAACTCTGCTACTAGATAGCTGGAGAAATTTAAGCAAGAAAAATGAGGGGAGATCACTTCCTCTTTGGATTCTTGTCAAACTGCACTCCATCGCTAACCAACTTATTCACAAAGGGAATTCTCAAATGGTAAAATGCAACGTAATTTGATGACATAGGAAAAATCCATCACTCCAACTGAGAACCACTGTTAAACGTCAGTGGCATCGTATTCATGTACATAAAGTAATTCGTTATAGTTCACGTGATGATGAAACATCCCCAAGAGTCTCTTCCTACTTTGATTTTTGTTGGGAAGTTTTCTTAGGACAGATCCAGTAAGACTTTAGGGAAAAGACGGGCCCAGAAGGGTTGACATTTCCTGGTCTGTGACAGCCGGGGAGTTGGCCACCCTCTGGGCTTCAAGTTCCTTTACCGCGTGTCACCAATCTTCCACGAGCAAAGGCTAACTTTATGGGCTCAGTCAGAGGGGCAGGATCCACTCCAGTTGACCCATATTACTTAGTTTCCACGCACCGGGATCACACCGTGGAAAACAAAAGAAAAACAGAAACAATAGCTTTTCATAAAAATAAAATATGCATAGCTGTGTGTCAAAGAGTGGAGTACCTATGGGAGAACATACCAAACCTGGAAACAGAAGTAGCATGGCAAATGGGAGGCTTAATGGCAAGAGTTATTTTGCCCAATACTATAGCCATATGAAGTTTTTAAATTAGAATGAATTAACATTAAAAATTCACGTCTTTAGTTGCACTAGCCATCACTGCAAGTTTTCAGTTGTCTCATGTGGCTAGTGGTTACATTTCCATCACTGTAGAAAGTTCTATTGAACAGCACTGGGCGAGAGGCTGCAGTATGTGCTTTTGACCTTTTAAATTTTATACTATGTGCATGTTGCTAATTCAAAAATTAAAATTATTACACATTTAAAATTTTTAAAGTAAAAAAGTTTGTTTTATGTACTTTGTATTGGAAAGTTCAGGAGGACTTTTCCATCTTTCAATAGGGGCTACTAGGATTGCAAACTCGTGACACCCTTAAATGGCCAAATTCAGAAATCCTCTTATAGGTTGCCCTCCTGAGAGCAAACATAACAATTAAAAAATAATTTAAGGCAAGTGTTAATTATAATCATGGAGTACAAAGCCTTGCTTTTGTTTCAAAGGCTAATAATAAACTGCTCCTTTAAAATTGATTTTCACTCCCAGGTACAGGAATCGTGCCACAGATGGAGGGTATAATGAGACAAGCGTCAGATGGTCTATACTGAACCTCCGAGTCCAACTGTGCACAGCAGGGCTGCAGCAAGGACACTCACAGGTCTGTGCCGCCTGGTTCTCTCCCTCTCTGTTGTCTGTATTAAGCAGACAAGCGAATATTGAGTGAGTAATGGCATTTGAAGTTTTGGTCTTCGTCAACGTTTACAGGAGCCCAAAATAGGAACCTTGTGAAATTGTCTTTTATACTGCTTATCTTCTGGGGGGATACATTCTTACGAATAATTTATTCAAAAGAATATATTGAATACTTATGATGTGTGAGGCTGTTCCAGGCCCTGGGGATATAGCAGATGAAGTCTCTGGCTTCAAGTTGCTTACTTTCTAAGCTACTCGATAGTTAATAAGCAAATAAGTAAAATAATATAATAAATAAATAAGTAAAAGCATGACAGATGGAGGGGACTGAGTGCATTGGTGGAGGCATGCTAATTTACACAGGGTGGCTGTGGTGGACAGAATAATGGTCCCTCAAAGATGCCCACTCATGTCCTGATCCTAGAAATCTGTGACTATGCGACCTGATATAGCAAGAGAGACTTTGCAGATGAGATTAAATTAAGGCTTTGTGGAGAAGGAGATCATCCTGGATTATCTGCGTGGGCCCAATGTAATCATAGGTGTCCTTATAAGGGGGATGCAGAGGAGATGTGGAGACCGAAGCAGATGTTGGACTGATGTGACTGCTGGCTGGAAGGCCAAGGAATGAGCCAAGGAATGCAGCCGCCTCTAGGAGCTGGAAAAGACAAGGGAATGGAATCTCCCCCAGAGTCTCCAGGAAGAAACGAAGATCTGCTGACACCTTGATTTCAGTCAGTGAGAAACTCTGACCTCCAGAACTGTAAGATAATAAATTTGTGTCATTTTAGGTCGCTACATTTGTGGAGATTTGTTAGAGCTGAAGAGGAAACTAATACAGTGGCCACGGATGGCTTTGTTGAAAAGTTGAAATTTGGACAAAGATCTAAGAAGGGTAGGGTGAGTCATGTGGGTATCTGAGGGACGTGCATTCCAGGCAGAGGAGACAGCAAGTGCAAATTCCCTGAGGCAGGGTACATCTGGCACACTGGAAGAACATCAGGACAATAGTGCAGCTCAGTAGAGTCTGGGGAGGGAGGGAGAGTAGGAGGTGAAGACAGAGGGGGCTGGCAGAAGGGTGGAGGCAGATCAGTTAGGGTGGGCGCTGTGAGGGCTCTCACTTTTACCCCAAGTGAGATGGGGAGTCACTGAAGGGTTCTCAAACTGAGAGATGACAGATGGAATTTATATTTTAAAAGGATTACTCTGGCAGCTGCTGAGATCGGATTGCAGAGGGCAAAAGCAGAAGCAACCAGACGAGTTAGGGGCTATTTTAACAATCCAGGTTAATCCAGAGATAATGATGGCCTGGACCGGGGCAATGTGACGTGGTGGGTCTCCGGGTATGTTTCACAAAGATCATTCTGTCCGTGAAGTTGAGAAGAGATTGCAGAGGGGGCAAGTGGAGGAGCAGTGAGGCAGTTGGGAAATCTCTGCAATGATTTGGGCAAGACGTTAAGGTCGCTTTGGACCTCCATCTAAGAGTGGAATCTATTTTCAAGGTAGGGCTGGCAGAATTTTCTGACATCTGGTAAGAACGAGTGTTATCCAGCTACCACCCACAGCTTTGCCTTTTTCTTTATCACTTCTGTAATGCTAAACCCCAGGCAGCCTAACTATTCTCCCTGAGAGACTCACTTTCAGGATCCATTTGAACAATTTACTAGATTATTTATAACAAGGAAAGAAAAGGCTTGGATAATTAAAATCAAGTCAGGTCCTCAAATGATATCTATACCGTTACTTTTAACCTCCTTTGCCCATCAACACTTTCATCAGCACTATGAAAGAAGAGAGTTATAAGAGGCCGGTGGGGAGAGTCAGTAGCTACCACAGAAAGGCTCTAAGATGCACAAGTTACCTTGACAGGCATTACCAGCTGAGTTCCTGGGTGCTAAGAGATCATTGGGTTACACAAATTACTTTCAATGTTTCAAAAATCCTTTAAGAAATATAGAAGTAGAATGTTGCCTTGGTGATAATCCACGGACTATCTGGTTTTTATGACTTTATAGCCAGTCTGTGTGGTCCAAATTATACTAGTCAGTAAGCAATTAATAAAAATAGGAAAATCAATTCCTACTTAAGAAATGCAATTTGTTTGGAAATTACCTTTAAAACCAGAGGGACTATAGGAAAATCATACAGAGGGTGCCCAGAGGAAAACTTTGGGATGAACGGAGTTAGTTCTTTTCGGCTCATATCATCAGCTCCGTCCCCTCCACGGCTGCTTTCAGATGGTGAATTTGCCCCGTCTCTGAAACTCCAATCCAGTGTAGTGGACAATTGTGATTGGCTTGACAGGCATTCACTCTCTCATCTTCTGATTATGACTTCCCAATGTTCCTTGGGGAACCACTTCTCTCCAACTCAGGCCACAGGGTCCAGGCTGAAATGAGTTTTCTCTCCTGCCAGCTCCTGGAGTGCACACGTGTTCAGGCCTGTCTCTAACCAGAGCATCACATTCTCCCAGCCACTATGGTTGGCTCACAGGTGAGCATGTGACTCAATCAGAGCCAAGCCTGGGACTTTTTCTGGAAAGACCAAGGATAGAAGCACTTTTTTCCTCCTCTTGGTTGTTGAGAAGTTGGGATGAAGGCATGGAGCTGTGGGTGCCATTCTGCCACCATGAGGCAAAACGTGCTTGAAAATGGAGCCAGCATAGAGGTGCACAGAAATGGAAGATAGAGAAAAGAGCCTGAGTCCTGAGCTTTCGGTAAGTCACCAACAATTGAAAGAGGACTGACTAGTACTGAGAATTAAATGACAAGGTTTTGATTCTATTTCTTTAACTTACTTGCTGTGGAGTAAGCCACTTAATCTTGGTAATCACATAAAAACTAATTTATTACCAAGGCTGTTGGAATCATTAAGAAAAGTCTCAGAGTGATTTGAAATATACAAAAACAAAAGTGCAAACTGGAGTTACTAGTGCTATTTTCCCCACCCACCAACTAATGAAGGCAAGTAGTGAAATTACTGAGTGATACGAGTCAGCAAGGCAACGTCCATAAATAATTGAGAATTGTTGACTGTAAATAATTATTTGGCTATTAATCCTTTAGAGTAGACTACATTTGAGACACATACTCTAAGAGACATATGTCTTCCACTCACATCTTTTACCTCTGTGCCCTATAATCAGCCCCAAAGAAACTCTGTGTATGTGTGTGTGTGTGCGTGTGTGTGTGCATGCGTGTGTGTATTTATTCCTCCTCCATTAAACTTGAATAGGACACAAGTCATTATGGACTCTCATCCATTATAGGAGTGTGTCAGCCTCCAAAATTTGCATGTGAATAACTAAAATAGATTTATGGTTCTATCTTTGAACATAAAAATTTTGGTTGCATAAATTACACTAATATTTCTAAGCCCATTTGGCTTTCACTGCTGCCTATCCTTCCAGATATGCGTGAGTTGTTCCCGTGTCCCATAGGGAAAGTGCTAAGTGAGGCACATTCAGTTTGGGGCTTTTTGAAGTACTGTGTGCCTCAAGTGGAGTTTGCTGACACGGTGTGAACAGGCAGAGCTCCCAAGACAGCAAGAGGAGCCTTGCCAAGTTCTGAGTAACTTGGTTCCTTAAAAGCTCTAACCCAAGCCAAGGCTCTCCAACTGGGTAGACTGAGTTCAGACTAAACACAAACCACAAGGATGTTTTCCAGAACAACATGGGAGATGCTAAAACTCAGAAGAGCTATAGGGAGATAATAGATAAATATAAGTAGTTATGATTATTACCTCCATTGTGAAAGTCACACCAAGCCCAAGATTCCAACCTATTGTGTGTGCCTCCAAAGTCCACACATTAATCCACCTTGCTGTGTGCGACAAACCGCCCAGACTCTGAGACCTGACATTTGAAATAATCCTGTCCATAAGCACCTATCATTCCCCTTTCTCATTCACTCATACCCCTTGCCACAGTTTTTTAAACACATCTTGGCATCTAGACCCTTGAACACTTTCCCAGTTTTCTGGTCTGTTATCCTGTTATGATTTATCCGCTTTCCCCATAAGCCTGGAGTGGGTGGTCTTGGTGAAGTGCTCCCAATGACGGCACTATCTGCAGCTCTTCAGGACCTTGAACACTTGCCAATCCTCCGGAGCCCAGTTCCCAGCCATGGGTAACCCTCATCATCTACTTGCTTGGATCCCATTTATGAGCTACCAAATATGGCCAAAGAATATGAAAAAATTGAGTTGAATGTCCTCTACAAATCTTTTTTCTCAGCAAGACCCACACAGGGCCCTAGAGTGGTGAAGTGGTGTTAACCTTATTATGAACAACCTGGGTGATAACTAGAGTGACAATCATCATCCAAACAAAGTTTGTCTGAGACAAATGATTAATGTCACTGGACACCAGATTTGTCCTGGGTCCAAGTTATGTGCTTACCACAGTTCTAACACACTCAGCCATAGAAAGCAGAGATTGAAAGCAAGGATTCTAGAGGCTGAATGATCCCAGATTAGATCCCAGAGATGCCATATTATAGGTATGTGACCTTGACCATCTTTCTAACCACTCTAAGAACCTCAATTTCCTCAACCATAGACTGCAGATAGTAACACCACCCAGCCCTAGTACGGCAGTAAGGATTTTAAGAATTAAAGAATATTTTAAAGTATCATTCTATTTTATTAACTAGTCTCCCTAACATTGCTTAGGATAGTAATAAGCAAATGTATGTGCTTCTTCCTATCCTGCATACACACAGAGTATTATGTGGTCTTATGCAAAGTTGCTCCATTACAAACCAATCCTTGCATTGCTCTGGAGGACGACTGCCCTTGTCCTGGTCTTATCTCCCAGAGTCTTGTGACAGTGATCCCCAGACACATAGCCTATAATAAAAATACTGCCATCCCTAAGACACTTCCGAATTTCATGCAAATCCATCCAGTCTGATAGAGCAACAGACACAGACATAAGAAACTTTATATTAATGGAAAAAGTTATGGACAGTAGTGAATATGAATCCTGGTATACAGTAAATGCTTAATAAATGCTCATTTATGCAAACACTGCTCTGGTCACTTAACTTACAGAATGAACAAACTTATAGAATGCACAAAGCTAAAAACTATAGGTAAACAGATCTCTAAGATCTGGAAATATTGGTCAAACTAAAAGAATGAAGTTTTTTAGAAATAAATGTAAATTCCTCGCAGAGTTTAAAACACAATTCAAAAAACAATTGCAGCAGCATAAGATCCAGAGATCCAGTTTACAAATGATTCACGAGAATGGTTACATATCTTTGGCCATAGGTGGTAGCTCAGAAATGGGATCCAAGCAAGTAGATGATGAGGGTTACCCATGGCTGGGAACTGGGCTGCGGAGGATTGGCAGGCGTTCAGGGTCCTGAAGAGCTGCAGATAGTGCCGTCATTGGAAGCACTTCACCAAGACCGCTGGCTCCAGGCTTATGGGGAAAGCAGATAAGTCATAAGAGGGTAAGAGACCAGAATCATTGCTTGGTAATAGCAATGGTAAACATCCCTATGAACTAAGAGGGGAGACAGAGAACATGGCCGAAAATAAAGGTAAAGCAATCAATGGCTGCATTCCTCTACATCTGTAGATTTCAATGTAGCAAAGTAGTGAGCCGTGAGCCATCAAAGTACATGAAATTTTATTCACCACGTACAATATGTCTTTACTGCAATTGAGGGTCCATTTATGGAACTACAAAGAAATCTGTGATACACAAACAAGCATTGTGGGTCATCTGGCATGGTGTGGAGTAGGACACAGTTTGCTGAAAGTAGAGAAGCAAGAGATACCACTTTAACGTCATGCACAAATCAAAAGAAAAAAGATTATATGGAAATACAAAGAGCACTTTGCTTCCTGATTGTGTAAGAGAGATTGTTCAGGGCAGCAACAGTTTCTGTTCAATCTGAGAAAAAAAAGAGGTAGGTCCCCTATAAATCTTTCTGTATGCAAGACCCACATGGGGTTACAGAAGTGGATTTACCCTGCTCAACATTATCATAAACAAGCTGGGTGAAAGATAACTGGAGTGGCCATATAATTTATCATCCAAACAGGATGCTTTTGCCTGAGACAAATGATGAACGTCAATGGACACCAAGACTGCAATCAAGTCACGTAATAATAGTAGATATAATTTAATCCTTTTGGATGGGTCGCCATAACTTCCAGTCTTCAAAAGTGTATGGCTTGGAAATATCACTGTTTGGTAAAATAAAAATTGTTGCAGGCAAGAATTAGCAATGAATGCTAAAGTTAGTAGGCAACAGAATAGGCAAACCCATAGAGATAGAAAGCAAATTAGTCATCTCCAGAGCTTGTGAAGAAGGAGTAATAGACAGTGACTTCTTTATGGGTACAAGTTTCTTTTTGGGGTGATGCAAATGTCTTGAAATTAGATAGTGAGGACAGTTGCACAACCTTGTGAATATAATAAAAATCACTGAAATGTACACGTTAAAGGGTGAATTTCATGGTATGTGGATTATATGTCAATGAAAAAAATAATAATAAAAGCTAGTGCACAAAAGAATGATGAGAAGCAGGATATTTACACAGCCTCAAAGGATATCACTACAAGATTATTGATTGCAAAAGAAAATTAGTAACTATGGTGGAGAAACCTGCAGGACACCACCCTAACTAAGTAATCAAAGTTAATATCACCAGTAAAGGAACAAATTGACACCATATGCCTCCTGATTCAAAGTACTGAAGATACAAGACCACTTATGTGGCATTTTTCCAAAATGTGTAACCTGAATCTCATCATGAGGAAACATCAGAATGTCCCAAGTTGAAGGATATTCTACAAATAGCGGTCAGCACACTTGAAAAGCATCAAGGGCATTGTAGTAGGATAAATTATGGCCCCAAAAGATACGTCCACCCAGAACCTCAGAATGTGACCTTATGTGGAATAAAGGTCTTTGCAGATGTAATTAAGTTAAGGTTCTCAAGATGAGATCATTCTACATTAGGGTGAGACAAAAAGAAGACATAGGAACACAGAGAGAAGAAGCCCATGTAAAGATGGAGGCAAAGATTGGAGTCATGAAGCCCCTTCCCCAAAAAGGTAGGCATGGGACAGAGAGAGGCATGGAATGGATCCTCCTTCAGAGCCTCCATGGAGAACAAATCCTGACAGCACCTGAAGTTAGGAATTTTGATCTTCAAACTGTGAGGGAATAAATTTCTGTTGTTTTAAGCTACCAAATGCACAGCAATTTGTTAGAGCAGCCCTAGGAAATCCAGAAGACATGACAGGTAAATGCAATATGCAACCCTGAATTGGAGCTTGGGCCAGGGAAAAGGACATTCGTGGGACAATATGTGAAAGTTGAATAATATTGTATTAATGTTAATTGCATGTTTTTTCATAATTGTATTGAGATTATGTAAGATGTAAACATTTGGGGAACTGAGTGAAGGGTATATGGTAATTCTTTACTATTTTTGCAGCTGTTTTCTAAGTCTAAAATTACTTCAAAGTAAATAATTTAAAAATAATAATCTAAATTGTACAGTCAATCCCAAATGTAAGGACTATTAATACAGTTCAGTCCTGGGAGAGTCATAGACATACTGTATTTATTTTCAGCAGTCTAACAATTAAATTTTGTTGTGATGACCCAAAGTGTGAGGATCTAGGATCATACGACTTCCCTCTTTGCTTAGGTCTGTGCTCTTGAACACGTTTCTTAATCTCAGTATGCTTCAGTTTCCTTATGCGCAAATGGGAATAAACAAACGATCTACCCCAGAGGGTTGTTTTGAGGATAACTTGGATAATCTATAGAAAGTGTTTAGCACAATGCCTGGAAGACAATAAGAGCTTGTAAATAGTATTGATTATTGAATACACCCACCCCTATACTAGGCACACACACAAGGGGAAAACGGCAGCTTTCGCTTTTAAAAAATGCACACTTACTGAGGCAGTCATCAAACCCAGCAGAAGTGGTGGGCAGTGGAGGGTACTACGAGGGGTAGAACTAACCAGCCTGTGGTTTCCTTTCTTTTCCAGAAGACTAAGCCCTAACTGCTGGTCAGGGGAATTTACTACATAGGAAAAGAGTGTTTGCAAAGAAGAGAAAGAAGCTCACTGCAAGTTGTGGAACACAATTGTTGATTGGCTAACAATTGGAGATGACCTCGCACAGATGAAGCTAGTAAGTACTTAAGCAAAGGCTAATGTGCGCTCAGGTTGATAAAATGGAATTCCTGTGGTCAGTAGGAGGTCGGAAAATAGGACTGCTGAAGGTGCGTGTCTGAGTCCATTCGGGCTGCTACAACTGGATATCACAGACTTGGTGGCTTATAAATGACAGAAATTTATTTCTCACAGTTCTCAAGGCTGGAGTCCCAGATCAGAGTACCAGCATGGTCCGGTAAGCATCCTCTTCCTGGTTCAGAGATGCCTTCTTGCTGTGTCTTCATATGGCGGAGTGAGCGAGGGAGCTCTGTGGGGTCTCTTTTATAAGACCATTAATCCCACACATGAAGGCTCCACCCTCATGACCTAATTACCTCCCAAAGGCTTCACCTCCAAATACCATCGCATTGGGCATTAGGATTTCAACATATGAATTGGTTGGGGGGCAGGGGACAAACATTCAGACCATAGCAGTCTGTAAATGTGCATCCTGCTACTATTCTTTCCTTCCTTGTGGCCCCTTCCATATCTTTTCACATCTTCCTCCACATGGATTGGAAAGACATTTTCATCTCTAAGACTGAAAACTGATCAAATGTTCATTGGGACCATCAACTGAACCAAATAACGTGGCCAAGACTGAGGCTCCATGTCCCTTTTATCTTCTCGCCAACTTCACCTAGAGACCATCATTGTCTCTTTCAAGTGACTTTGGGCTCTGCGGGTGCTGAGCACATTACCCTATTCCCTGCCAGCTCTGCAGAGGGCCGGCACTGTGCCTCCCTCCCACCAACCATGCAGTTTGCCAGCAAAATCTCCACGCTGGGAAAATGCACACACATCAAAAGATCTGCTAGGAGGTTTAGAAGCCAGACACAAAACAAATGCACAATTGTCATTCGAGTCAAGACCACCAGCTCTATGCGAAGCTTTTGTGAGCGGCAACTGGCACACTCCTCGGGCGCGTTTTGGGGTCTCTCCAAATGACACAGCCACTGAGAGGTACCAAAGACACTTTTGTGGCTTTCCCTTCATAGCAACCAGGAGGAGGGAACATATTTCACTTACTCCGAACCCAGAAAGGTTTCCCCTCATTCTACATTCCCCCTAGGGTTTCCTCTTCCCTGAGAAGCAGCAGGAGAATCCTGTGTGCTGGCAGCTCCCTGAGGAGGGCACACACACAATTAACAATCTGGGAAAATATGCACTTAAAAGGCCTCATCCTCAAAAGGATCGGAGATGGAATAGCTTATTAGCAGAAGCTGGAATGGGGTGCCAGGGGCATTGGTTCCCACAAATGTTTCCTTCTCCTGCAAGCATGCCACCTGACTCAAAGGAGCCCACCGAGAGAAGAGGTGGGAAAGAAAATTAACCCCTGAATCCCCAGCTCCCTGCCTCACTCCCAGAGCAAAGAGGGATGATACCGTGGACAAAGAGAAACCATTTTAAATGTTGTTTAGCTGTTTTAAAGGGCTTGTTTGCTTATTTTTTGTTTAACCAAGGAACTGGTTGGCCAACAGTTGGTGGAGATTTTTCATTTGCCATTTTGGCATGCAACTTCTCATCAATACTCATCTTTCATGTACCCAGAAGGCAGGAACAGCTTAAGGCACTGGCTGGCTATTCTGGGTTGTTCATTTACAAGAAGAAATTGCTTCATTAAGACGTGGATGGTCTGCCAGCGATACTGGGGCCCTTGAGTTATGGGAGACAGTATTTTTTCTCATATTTTATGTTTGTGTAAGATGAGTTAGTATTTGTCTATATAAACCGGACAGCCTCCCTTAGTTTCCCAGGGAAAATCCTGGATGAGGTATGAAGTCATCTCTAACAATCGGGGAGACAGGAAAATATACATGTCATAAATCAATAATAATTCATTGAGTACTTATTGTATAGTGGGCACTATGCCAAGTTCTTTATAAATATCATCTCATTTAACCCTACAGCCGCTCTGTAAGGCATGTACTTCGAATCCCAAACGATAGGTGAGGTAAATGAGGTTCAGAGATTATTGTTAAGTAACCAGAGAGCTGGTTATCTAATTCCTAAACCAAGGAGAAGATGCTCAATAAATTAATATAGTAAAATGAGAACCATAAAGGATAGGACCAAAAACACATGACTTTTCTGAAGTTAGGCGAGACTGTTTCAGCCACTGAGACGTGAGGGATTTGCTGTTCAACTTCATCTCCATCCTCTTAACTCCCATTGTGAGTGTCCTGGCCTTCACGGAACCTCAATATTAATTCACATTTCCTTTTGAAACATCCAAACCCTTATTTCCCACATTTAGACTCAACCAAAAAGTTCATCCCCCCTCACTGGAGGGAAATTCCACTTCTGGGAATGTGACAAGGATGGTACTGGCTGTGTTATTTCTTTAAACCCACTTCCTAGCTCTGCTGAAAATCAGTGATCATACAAATACTTAGCAAAAAAAAAAGTATATCTATAAAATTATATATATATGTCTGTATACTTAGACACATATATCCTTAAACATGTATACATATACTTAGACACGTCTAAGCACACAGACATATATAAACACCTACATATACCTACATGTGTGCGTTCACACACACACAAACACAACAATCTGGCAAGAGTGATTATTTCTAGGAAGACAGTGTGATTTGGGGAAGAGAGGAGGACAGAATGGTGAAGAGCAGGGAGGTAAAGCGATAGTTTTGCATTTTAATCTAAACACTAGTCTTTCTTTTTTATAGCAAATATTCTTATGTTTTAAAATCATTTTTAATAAAGTAAAATTGTTAGTGCTAATCAGTAGTATAGAGAATATACTACTTTTGGGGAGGGATTTGATTGAATATGCTCCAAATTGTGTGATAGGAGAAACTGTCTTCAGGAAGATAGTCAATCTACACAGTTCAGTTGTGCAAGAGCTTCTTACCCCTGCAGCAGAGGCCCTTGGTGCTCCAGCAAAGCCCCTTCCCCAGCCAAGACACCCATCCTCCAGATGGCGCCCTAGAGTGTTGGCTGCTGATAGCTCATAGTTGCTCCCTTCTCCAGAGAATTGCTTTCTGCCCAGCAGGAGCCTCCTACCTTTCCAGGACAGTTGTTTTTGTACTGGTGCCCCATTCCCTGAAGAGGTAGGAGCTCCTTAGGGAAGCAGCCTGCAGCCAATGCCTGACTACCTGGGAGTTTGAATGCCCAGCATCCTACTCTCAGAAAGACAACGTCTGTGATGCTGTCCGTGCTCCAGAGCTCCCCGTGGGGTCAGGCCGAGACTCAATTCCAGCTGAGACCACATCCTTCCTTAAACCCTTCCTCTGCCCCTCCTGCTTCCTTGTTTTCTTCTCCTGGCAGCATTCCCTCAATAATCACTTTCACAAGAATCCTTGTCTCAGGCTCTGCTTCTGAAGAATACAACCCAAGATGTCCCCACTACCTCTGCCAAATGAGGCAGCTTAGGGTCTGAGACCTTCACAAATGAATTCAATAAACTTCAATGAACAGATAATTCCAAATCCATTTAAACTGTTCTGGAACACATAGAAGGAAACACACACATACACACGTCCTAAATCATTTTGTGAAGCCCTGATTGATCCCTGATGATTGATACCAACCTTTGACAAACCACAAGAAAACAGCCAACTGATCTGACATATAAATATTAATGCTAAAGTTTTAAATAAAAAGTTAACAACAATAACAGCAAACATTAGCTATTAAAAAAAGAATTCACTATGCCCAAGTGAGGTTCATAATGTGTTGACATAATTTACCCCATTAGGTGGTCAGTAGCCACAAAACCTATGATGTTCTAAAAATTATAAAAAGGTATTTTATTAAATTCTATATTTATTTATTATTTTACGAATAGTGGATACTTTAATAGAGATATATAAAGTAGATATACATAAAAACAGCTAGAGGGGCTGGCCCCGTGGCCAAGTGGTTAAGTTCGCGCGCTCTGCTGCAGGCGGCCCAGTGTTTCGTTGGTTCGAATCCTGGGCACGGACATGGCACTGCTCATCAAACCACGCTGAGGCAGCGTCCCACATGCCACAACTAGAAGGACCCACAACGAAGAATATACAACTATGTGCTGGGGGTCTTTAGGGAGAAAAAGGGAAAAAATAAAATCTTTAAAAAAAAAACAGCTAGAAAATCTAACAGAGAATAGACCATTTCAAAAGCAAGAAAATTTTTTGAAATATCAGCAAGTTTAATAAGAAATATGTAGTAAATTTAAAAACCTATAAGACATAACTATTAGAACATAGAAGATATTAATAAATGGAAAGATATTTGCCACTCTTTTCTAAGATGCTCAATCTTATACAAACATCAAATCCCCCTAAAGTATGAATGTGATGCAATTTCTATTAAAATCCCAAGAAGTATATTTCATTGACTGGTTGAGATTTCTTTTTATTAGGAAGGAAACAAGTTAATTAAGGTCTTGGAGAAAAATAATGATACAAAAATAACCAGAAAAAAACTCTGAAAAGGCAGAGTAAATAGGTGGTAGGATTAACCTTGAAAGAGAAAACACTATAAAGTTAGAGTAATTTAATGAGATAATCAATGTAAATTGCTTACCACAATGCCTGACACAAGAATGGAAAGAAAGATTAATGGAACAAAATTGAATGAAAAAACAGACACAAATACAGATGGAGATTTAATTTACGATAAAGTTTGCATTTTAAATCAGTAGGGGAAAGATGGATTATTCATTGAATATATTTGGGACACCTGTGAAGTTTTCTAAATATAAAATCAAATAAAATGGAATCTCTACATCATTTCTTTCATCAAAAATGATCTCAAATGGGTCAGTGATATGAACAGTAAGAAATGAAACCTTAAAAACACTAGAAGAAAACATGAGAGTTTAAAAAAATAATCTTACTTTCTAAACAAGGCCTTTCTAGTCTTGAAATAGGGACAATCTTCCTAAGAAACAGGTTATAAATCTGACAATTCAAATTTTTTTGCTTTTATTATCAAAACACAAGTGACTAGAAGAGTACAAGTATTTAAAATCCATATGACAAAATTTCCTTACTGCAAAAAGAACACACTTTAAAAGATCATCATCCTAGTTTTTAAAAGTGAGAAAAAACTTTAACATTTTGTTTGTAGTGAGGACAATATGACTTTTGAACATATATGAAGACATTCACCCACACTCATAATTTTAAAGAAAATAGCAAAGATCAATACATAGTATTTGGTGAGCATATGAATAAACATATTTTTTAATTCTTTCATGTGAGTGCAAGCTCTTCAGAGGGAAACTTGGAAACATCTATGAAAATGTAAAATGCACTTAATGATGGTTCCAGCAAGTCCACAGATAAGTATTTATCCTATAGACACAACCTCTTTTTTCCCAAAAAACTTGTGTACAAGGATGTTCATTGCAGCATTGACTGTAAAAGACTGTGGACAATCTAAATGCCCACCAGCAGGAAAATAGTTAAACCGAAAATAATCCATACAAGGTTTATTTCTTTAATCCAGGCAGGGTTTAAGTAATTAAATCAATAAACCATATATGATACAGGGTTTGCCAAATTTTTGCTGTAAAAGTCCAGATAGTAAATACTTTAGCCTTTTCATGCAGTATGATCTCTGTCATAACTCCTCAACTCCGCCGTTAGACAAATAGATGTGTCTGTGTTCCAATAAAACTTTATTCACACCACCAGGCAGTGGACTGGATTTAGCCCTTGGGCCATAGTTTTCCATCTCTGATTTAATGGATTAATTTATGGATAAATAATCTATGTTTATTTATGGACATATGGATATGGATATATAGATTATTTATACATTTGTTTATGGATAGCTATTCTGGAATAGTTTAAGTATATAATATATATTAAATTCTATATATATTATATAATATGTGCTACATAATGTATTTATTATATATGTGATTAAATAAATAAATAGCCCCTACAAGATAATACTCCATAGCTGTGAAAAAGAATGAGATAATGTATGTATTGTGATACAGAAAGCGTCCAAGATATATTCAGCAGAAAATGCAAGCAGCAGACCCATGAGAATAGCACATGCCCATTTGTATTTAACAGTTTAGAGGTTTTATGCAGTGTTTTGTAAATGATCCAGAAGAAGCTGTCATTGCCTCAAGGGAGGGGAATAAGGGACTGATTTCTGGGGAAATAGAGAAAAATTCACTTCCCTTTTATATTCTTTTGCACTGTTCTTTTTTTGCTGTGTGCATATATGATTCTTTTTACTATAAAAAGGCATTTTTTGAAAAAGAAAATTAATAACATTTATGGAGTGAGGCAGAAGGGTTTAGTAACATAACATGGTTTGGAAGTCAGGCTGATGGTCAGCTGGTATCCCAACCAGGACAGCCATGCCAGTTATCAAAATGTTGAAATAGGAGCCAGCCTCGTGGCATAGCAATTAAGTTCTCGTGCTCCACTTCTGTGGCCCAGGGTTTGCAGGTTTGGATCCCGGGCACGGACTTACACACCACTCATCAAGCCATGCTGTGCCAGTGTCCCACATACAAAATATAGGAAGATTGGCACAGATGTTAGCTCAGGAACAATCTTCCTCAAGCAAAAAAAGAAGAAAATTAGCAACAGATGCTAACTCAGGGCCAATCTTCCTCACCAAAACAAAATTTTGAAATATATCTAGACTGGTTGATAAATAATCATTGCTCTGAAGGTCTGCAAGTGTCCCCTGTCAGCCTGGCCATGCTTGCCCCTCCTCAGAGACCACCCTCTTCCCTGAGCTCCCCGTGATTCACCAATTGTAAGTTCTCAGCAAAGGTCATCACTTCCCTGAGTTTCTCTTCATTTGTTGGTGAAATGTCATCAGTGATACTTGGCCTGCCTGTCCCTGAGTTTGTTGGAATATGAAAGAAGGTAACATATCTAAAAGTGCTCCGCAAAATAAAAAGTTCTAGAACAACATAAGACAATTAACATCATTTTTTTGCACTTAGAGCTTGTCTGCAAAGACAATGTGAAATATTTGTTCTAGGAACACAATCATTTTCCGCCGTCCAGCCTCAAGACACTACGTTTCATTCATACCTCTATTACAATAAGAATAATGTCACTGTTTAGTTTGTTGTATGTGTGTCAGTTTCCTTTGCTATCCAGAATTCTTTGAAGGCAGAAAAAGTGGCTCATTTACTTGCATATACTCAGGACCCGGTATAATGGCTGACATAGACTCAGTATATGTTTGATGATTAAATAAACAGAAAGGGAGCAAAGGAACAAAAAGGAATCTGGCTTGTGCGTTAGAGAAAGATTCACCACCCCACTTCTCAGCTGTGTCCTGAGTAACTCAGTGATTTCGTCCACAGCAGCAGCCCCAGGATAGGAACATGATCAATGAGTCATGGCTTGAACCCATTGATGGGATTCCGACTCTTCTGTTTTTATTATTTGACAAATATTTATTGAGCCACTGCGGGAATTGTTCTACTGGGCATACAATATGAGCAAAGCAGGCACTGGTCCTTCTGTCTTGGAACTTGTGGTCTCATGGGTAAGTCAGACATTAATGAACTATCATACAAATGAGGGGGTTTTTTTGTGAGGATGATTGGCCCCAATCTTCCTCTTTTTTTTTTTTTAACTCCCCAAAGCCCCAGCACATAGATGTGTACTCTAGTTGCAAGTCCTTCTGGTTCCTCCGTGTGGGATGCTGCCACAGCATGGCTTGATGAGCGGTGGAAAGGTCCACACCCAGGATCCGAACCAGCAAACCTGGGCCACCGAAGCAGAGAGCGTGAACTTAACCACACGGCCACGGGGCCGGCCCCAGTGAGGGTATTTTTTTAATGGAGGTAAATGGTATGGAGAAAATAAACACGGTCTATGAGCACATACAACAAAGAAGAGTCTGGTTGATGGGAGTGTGTTATCAGGGTGTGTTGATGGGGAATTATCAGGGAAGCCTTCCCTGGGGAAGCGACTCATGGGCTGAGAGCTGAGAGCTCTCAAAGCTGAGAGCACAGAAGCTGAGGAATCAGATGGATTTCAAAGACTGAAATTGAGGCAGATGACTAAACATTCTGGAAAACCATCCAGAACTTGTTATCTGTGGAAACCAGAAGGACCATGACAGAGCAGTAGGATAAAAAGAGTCCATCCCACTCAGAAATACAGATTCTCTAATTTAGGATCTCTCAACCTCAGTACTGTTGACATTTTCATCCAGATAATCCTTTGTTGTGTGTGTTGGGGGGGTGGGGCGGGGGGGTGCAGTGCTGTGCACTATAGGATGTTTAGCAGCATCCCTGGCCTCCACCCATGGGATGCTAGTAACAAGCCCCCTCAGTTGTGACAACCGACAATGCCTCCAGACATTGATAAACGTCTCTCTCTCTTCTGTCCATTCATTCAGTGATCATTTTTCACTGGGGATATAAAAAGAATTAGAGGACTCATCTCTGCCAT
This sequence comes from Equus asinus, assembly GCF_041296235.1. NCBI lineage: Eukaryota > Metazoa > Chordata > Mammalia > Perissodactyla > Equidae > Equus > Equus asinus. The sequence continues at coordinate 43,958,578 of NC_091804.1, forward strand.
CATGGTACTTGTTTTCAAGAGTTTACGTTTTCTTTTTCCCACTACTCTGCTCTTGATCTTATGGATACAGTGTCACTAAACTCTTTACAGGTAGGTGAGAGAGATGGGTTACTTGAACAGAGTGCTATTGGGTTTTGATTTTTTTTATATCTCCTCCTTGAAAAAAATACATTTTTAATACTGTTGCTGAACAAGTGCAGAGAATTATGTGACATCAATTATATTCTGGTTTCATGTACCTTTAACAGCTCAGTCATATTGGTACCATTCTGAGAAGCTGATCTTGAAGTCAGAGATCTATGTCTGAGTCTTGGCATCCAATTACCTCTCTGTGACATTACATCCCTGTCTTTTAAACTCCTGAATTAGTTTTCTATCCTGTGTAGCAAATTGCCACAACCTTAGCCACCTAAAACAACACCCACGTATCATCTCTCGGCTTTGCAGGCTCAGCTGGCCTCTCTGCTTAGCGTCTCACCGGGCTGACCCAGGTGTTGGCTGGGCCGCGCTCTCGAGAACCTGGAGGATCTGGGGGGGAATCCACTTTCAGGTTCATTCAGGTTCTGGGCAGAACTCAGTTCCTAGTGGCTGAGGGACATTTCCTCGCTGATGGTCAGCCGGAAGCTGTTTTCAGCTTCCAAATGGTACTCTCTGGTCTTTGCATGTGGCCCCTCCATCTTCAAAACAGGATGGTCCTCGTGCCTTGAATCCATCTTGAAGATTCTTGAAACTCTTTGACTTCCTGTTCTGCCACCAGCGAGTAAAAAATGCTCTCATTTTAGGGGGCTCAGCTGATTGATCAGACCCACCTGAATAACCTCCATATCTTCACGTCAACTCACTTGGGACCTTAATTACAGCTGCAAAGTCCCTCCACAGCAGTAGCTAGATTAGTGTTTGGTTGCATAACCTGGCTATGGGAGCCTTGGGAGCATCTTTAGAATTCTGCCCATTACAACCCTCTAGAAAGCAGAGAGGAGCCCAGGCAGAGGCCGTCTTCTACAATTCCTTTTCGTGTGCTTCTCCTTTGCCTGAGACTTGCCGCTATTTCATTTCAGTGGGACCTGCAAGCCACAGGTGAGTACGAGTGCTGTACCAGGTGAAGATAATTTACTCCTGATACCCATTCATCCCGGAACCCTGAGAAGACTAAAGATAAGGACGCTGAGGGGCGGGGGGAATTGATTTAGGATCAAATCACATCATTCCTGTGGAATGAGTTAATATTTGCTTTGTTTCCTCTCACTGGGGTTTTAATTTAGTTGCAACAGATAGTGAAGTTTCCATGCTCTGCATCCGAAAGCAACGTCCCAACCGCCACTAGGAGCTGGATTATAGGCTTCACGAAAGTGAGGGGGCAGAAATATTTTAATTTTGTTTTTAATTATACAATAACAAAAGCTATTACGAACTGGGAAAGAACACCTTAAAATTAATTATCAGCCAGAATAAGATCCTCAGAAAGGCCTTTCAAAGCTTAATCAAGATAAAATGAAAAGAACATAAAATTAAATTTAAAAAAAAATCTGCTAAAAGATGAAAGAATTCAAAGAACACGAAAAAAATAACTTATGGGAGAATAACGGCTCTAAATTAGATACCTCTCTCGAATCATTGTCAAGGACATATCTCACTTGAATTATGATCAAAAACCCGTATCAATCTTCCTCAACTAGAAAAATAGAAAAGTCTGACTCAAGTTCTATTTCACCTTCCAGCTATGACTCAATTCCCAATTCTATGACAACTTTCATGCTGATTTTATAAAACACCAGATGAACAAATTGATGTCAACTTTGAACAGAGATCGTAGGTCTGAGCCTGGTATTTGACCCCAGTCTTAGGAAGAGTCAGATGTTTGAAAATTCTCTAGCTTCTAGGAAACACCACCAATCTCAAAGAGAAAATGCAGATGTGGTTATTCCATAAGGGAGTCCTTTATGTCTTTAAAATGAAACTAGTATGTGTCCCAAGCTGTTATCACAACTCATTTCTCTTGAGTCAAGAGGGACTCTCTTAAAATGGGGACACTCCTCCCAAGTTTACCAGTTACTCATTTTAGCATGTGATGTGCAAACGTCTGCATTATTTGTTTGTTAATTCACCTTCCCTGTGCACATTTTCTCTTCCTCTCATAACAGCATTCTATTTTCCAATGAAGTAATTTCCCTCCTTTCTCTCAATCCATTTGGCTTAGGGGAGGGGACACTGACCCAGTTCAAAGAAAAAATATATGATCCATAATCAGAGCACTGGATCTCCTGGGCTCAGTGATTGGTTCAAGAATGAACATGTGACATCAGCTAGGCCAATAAGACATATATCTCCAACCTTTGCTAAAACTGGAGGTTCTATCACCTGAGTTGTCTAAATGGTAGGTAAACCTAGATCAGCTGGCACCATCTTTCCTCCAAGAAGAAAGAGCCTTCCTAGGAATGAAAACAATCCAAAGAAAAGCAGAGTCGAGAGATGGACAGAGAAAAGGTCTTGGCACTACTATTTGAGCACCTGGATTCAGCTTTACCTGAAGCCATGTACACAAGTAATTTTCATTTACATCGGCAAATAAATTTACTTTGTGCGTTGAGCCAGTTTGAGCTGATTTTCTGCCATGAAATCAAGAAAGTCATGACTAATCACTTTGTCTGGAAAGACTATCACAGCTGCTGTGTACCGTCACTCTCAGCATTTCTTTTTCTTTTGCCTCCTCTGCTTCTTCTATACAAACTATGCAATTCACTTGTCTATGGCTTTGTTCGCTTGTGCCCACCAATCTGAAATGCCCTCAGTTCCTCCTTCCTTATCTCTGTCACAGCCCATGTTAAGCCTCAACTTCAAGAAGCCATTTTGATCTGCTCTAACCCATTTCAAATATCTACCATACCACTTGTGGTTACACCATCTTATGTTGTTTACCTGACTGTTCTTCTACAAGTTCTGTCCTCAGCTATCTTACAGGATCCTAGAATAAAATGTCTCCCCATCAATCCCCATGGTTAACACAATGTTCAGCTCAAGCCTTCAGCATCTCTCATTTGGGCTGTTGATAAAGCCTCCTGACCAAACCATTCACACCGATACTGCCCCTTTGCCTTCTTCCCCTCAGCTGATAAATGCCACTGCTGAAAAATCTTTAGTGTATCGTCAATGCTCTAAGGATTGTAGCCAAACTCCTTAAAATGGCCTACAAAGCTCTGCAAGGTCTCTACCCAGCTCTCCACCTGCCTGTCCCACCCCTCTCCTGCCTTCTCTCTCTGATCCAGTCACACTCAAGATTTCCCATCCCTCCTGCCCTCCGTTGCTCCCCCATCACAGGACAGTCCTTGCTGTCCTCTTTTCCCTTAACATCCACTCCTCCCTTGTTTTCCTAGTTAAGTCTTATTTATTCTTTAGACCTCAGTACAATCTTCATTCCCTTGGGGAAAAGTTCTATGACCCCCAGTGATTGAATTACCTCTCCTCAATTACCATTATAAGCTCTCATGACTCCATGGCTTTCCTTCATTGCATTTATCAAATTTGTCATTATATACATTAATATGCATATACATACATATGACTATTTTATTGATGTCTCTCTCCTAGTTGAACATAAGTGCATGAGATTAAGAACTACGACTGGGGCCGGCTCCGTGGCGGAGTGGTTAAGTTTGCGCTCTCCGCTGCGGTGGTCCAGGGTCCAGATCCTGGGCGTGGACACGGCACCGCTCGGCAGGCCACGTTGAGGCGGGGTCCCACATCCCACAACTAGAAGGACCTGCAACAAAGATATACAACTGTGTACGGGCGGGGCGGGGAGTGGGGGGCGGGGTTGGGGAGATAAAGCAGAAAAGAAAAAAAAGGATTTGCAACAGTTCTTAGACCAGGTGCCAATCCTTAAAAAAAAAGAGAAAAAAAGGAAGATTGGCAACAGTTGTTAGCCCAGGTGCCAATCTTTAAAAAAAAAAAAAGAACAACGACTGTCTTTTCTCACCATTATATCACCAGCATTCAGCAAATGCAACATCTTAACACATAGAAGGCACTTAATAAAACTTGGCTGAATGAATGGAAGAGTCACCTAATTGGACATGATAAATATTACTTAAAGAATGGAAGGATGGACAGAAGGAAGGAAGGATGATGGATAGAAAGAAGGGTGGATAGAAGAAAGTGGGCGAATGCACTTTTGTCCTCCAACTGTGATTTTTGCCTACATTTGGAAAACAACAAAAATAAATAAAGCTCTTAAAAAACAATTGAGGACTTGTCTAGAAATATGAGCTCTTGGATAAAACACATTAGTCACTGAGACCTAAATTGCGAGCAGGACAACTTGTAAAACAATAGGAAGCTTGAGAACCATAGAGAAGCTTTGAATAGCTGATTATTTTGCCCTGTGAGTGGCAGACACCAGACATGTAATTTTAATGCCTGGCACCCAATTCTGTAATTGAGCTCCATGTTCGCTCATGGCCAGGAAAGCAGCTACATGGAGATTATTTGCATAACCATAGAGGCTTCTGTTATGTGGATTTCTAAGGCACTGGAGTAATACTTTATTAATACAAGTTTTCTTTGTGTGAAAACTAGCAGGGTTTCACAGACTCAAGATATTTAAAAACTATTTTATCATGCCTTGTCTCTACCCAGGTAAGTCAGGCTGTGGCAAAAAATAGAGAAATATCCAAATTTAAAACATATCTTATTCTTACAAGTCATATCACCTACTGATGGGTTTATGTGTATTAAAACATGTATGGATGATAAAGATTTCGATGTTTTCAAATAAATTTTTAGTTGCCTGGACAAAATGGGATGTAAGAAGGATGATAAGGAACATAATTTAGCATTCAAGGACTGTGGAAGGCACCTCCTGAGAGCTTTATACATATTGTTACATCATGGAATCTGCACAACAGCCCTGGAAGGCAGATACGATTTCTCCATTTAAGAGATAAGGAAAGAAAGGCTTAGAGAGGTTCAGGGACGTGTTCAAGGACATTCAATAAGCATGAGGCAGAACCAGGATTTGAACCCATGTCTGCCCGGCTGAGCAAACCTCTGCGCATTTTGCCCCACTACATTGCCTCTCAGTCAAAAAGAGTCCCCTAGGAACCCCCACCTGCCCCATTTAGGAGTTTAGAGTTTTGTATTTTCTGTAGAAATAGTCATCAAAGTGAAGGAAACTATGAATTGCTGTTTCCTGATGATAATGTCCCCAAATCCAATTTAAATCAATGTACTAAGTGACCATCTTCTAAACAGTGGTGTTCCGTTCCTCACAGTGGATAAAATTAGATTCTACAAGCATCTGCTATTCTATTACTTGCCAGCTGTATGCTAACTACTTGGGATAGATAGATGGACATATCTTTGCCTTTGAGAGGCTCATAATCTAGAAGGTTCTGTTCCTAATGCAAGCAGAAGAATAAATTTAGGTTTACTGGAATTTTTTTTTCCTTTCTGGAGGGGTAATATAGAAGGTGATATAGGGCAGGCAGTGTTGGGAAGTCTTGGGGACCCTTCAGGGAATGGTGGTTCCAACACAAAATGCTCTGAGAGCCACGTAGAGAAAATGCACCCTCCAGTAAATTTCAAAGATTAAGGGTGTGCATCCGCTTTGCAGGTGAGGTTACCTACACAAAGAAAGATGTAAAAACCATGTCCTAGGTCATTTCAAGTTCTCCCTATCCCCAAACTTATAAACATGGTGGTTTCCACCTATGGAGTACATCATGATCAACTGGGCACCAGTGTCAAAATCCACACTCCTGAGCCTCTTCCACCACAGGATTTTGTTCATTAGGTCTGAAGTGAGCTTCTTGAAACTGCCTTTTTAACAAATGTCCCCAGATGTCACACAATGGATTAAACTTGGAATAAACGTTATATTGGCAGAAGCTAACCATATAAACCATCCTAATATTTTGATTCATTAAAAAAATCTTCATTCTGGTTTTCCCAGGTTTCATCTTTTACTTAACACATTTATTCAACCATCGATTCATTCAACAAATATAGTATGTCATAGGTGCTATTTGGCTTCAATGGAAAGTTCCAGGCTCAAATAAAATGGGCTGCACCACTGATTCCCATATGAATTAGGGCAAGATACTTATTGTCTGGGTCCTTGTTTTATAGAAAGTGAAGGTGATAATGCCAACCTCAAAGGGTGAGTTTTGAGTATTTAATAAGATAAAGTTTATAAAGTTTATTTCCTAGCACCCAGGAAATGTTCGATGAATTTTAGTTGCAAACATTCCCCGAGAGCTTGCCAGGTCTCAGACACTGTGCTTGGCATTGAGAAAACAGAAATAACTAAGACATGGCCTTTGTCTTAAAAGATGCTCACAAGAGTATGATGTGGATTCTTGGGATTTATTCCACATAAATCCCCTCTGGGTGACAAGAAAGAGAAGGATACTGTTGGAAGGAAAAGAGGAGGAGCTAAAATAATGTAAAATCTAAAGAACCAGGCTGCAGACAGGATGGAAACTGAAGAAGATCTGGGAATCCGGGAGCAGGAACCCACAGCCAGTCATTTGGGGGAGGCCATTGTTGGGAGCTGTGATTACAATGAATCAAACTCCACTATTGCCCCAGTCCTTGCCTTCACTTGCTTAAGATGCCAATTCCAGAGAGAGCGTGATTGGCTGAGTTGGGGTAACATGCATGCCACACCTTAAGTGACAGCACCACCAAGAGTACACTGATGTTAAAGGGGAGGTTCCACAAAAGACAATGGAGGAAGTTACCAGAAGGAGATCTAGATGGCAGGCAGACAAAAACACGTGTCCACCACAGGCACAGAGGGAGGCACACTCCTGTCATTTTGGAGTGAGTTTCCTTTTTCTTATACTCAGTGAAATTTTTTCTTTCAGATATCTGCATGCAAAACGTACAATACTCACCTCATCATGGAAGATATACAGATGGCAAATAAACATATGCAAAGATGCTCAACATCACATGTCATTAGGGAATTGCAAATTAAGCCAACAATGAGATACCACTGCAAACTATTAGAATGGCTAAAATCCAAAGGACTGACAACACCAAATGCTGACGAGGATGTGGAGCAACAGGAACTTTCATTCCCACTGATGGGAATGCAAAATGTTATAGCCACTTTGGAAGACAGTTTGGCAGTTTCTTACAAAGCTAAACATAGTCTTGCCGTACAATCCAGCAACTGTGTCTCTTGTTAATTACCCAGATGAACTGAAAACTTATTTCCAGACAAAAATCTGCACACAAATGTTTATTGCAGCTTTATTCATAATTGCCAAAACTTGCAAGCAACCAAGATGTCATTCAATAGGTGAATGGATAAACAAACTGTTGTGTATTCACACAATGCAGTATTACTCAGAGAAAAAAAGAAATGAAGCATCAAGTCATGGAAAGACATGGAAGACCCTTAAATGTATATTGCTAAGCAAAGAAGTCAGTCTGAGAAGGCTATATACTGTATGATTCCAACTATATGACATGCTGGAAAAGCAACAAATGTAGAAACAGTAAAAAGATCAGTGGTTGCCAGGAGTTGGGGAGGAGAGAGGGAGAAAGTGATGAATGGACAGAGCATAGAGGATTTTTAGGGCAGCGACACTACTTGTTTTGTATGATACTATAATGGTGGATACATGTCACCATACATTTGTCAAAACCCACAGAATGTACAACACGAAGAGTGAAACCTAACGTAAGCTATGGACTTGAGTTAATAATAATGTATCAGTGTTGGTTCATCAATTGTAACAAATGTACCACACTAATGCAAGGTGTTAATAATAAAAGGGAAACTGAGGCAGAGAAAGGGAATATATGAAACTCACTTTCTGCTCAATTTTTTTGTAAACATAAAACTGCCTAAAAAAATCTATTAATTTTTTAAAGAGTAATACTTGAACACAGTCTAGTCCATGAGACTATATGCTACATAAAACAAAATGTGCATCACTGTTGTAGCCCTAGGGCCTGGAATAGTGCCTGGCTCATAGTAGGTGTTCAATGATTAACTGAATGGCATGCAAATAAATAAATGAGTTGATGAATCATCCACTCATTTGGCATTAGTGATAAGATCATTCTCAAAACTATAAAGGCTCAATGCATTAATAAGAAATAGCCAAGAATAGCTTTAAAAATTGTATGACAGAGACAAAGAAACTCAGCAAAACATGAAAAATTTACTTGAGAACAAAATATGTCAAGCAAATATAGTGATAAGTTTTAAATACATTTGAAAATGTATGCACAAATAAATATCTATCCCTAATTCTACTAAATTGTAATTATAGAGGTTGTGTAGGAATTTGGAAATACGTGCAAATTATTTTATGAAATTCCTTCCCTCTTTGGCACGCTTCATAGCAATACATTAAACATAGGGCAATTAAATAGGGACATTACAAAAAGAGGTTTTTCTCTATAGCAAGTTAATATTATGTTAGAAAACAGCTAATATAATATTAACTTGTTGTAGAGGCAAATATCTTTATTTTTGTTGAGCACACAGAATGGACTGCCACGGGGATACAAAGTTGACAAAGACCAAGCGCTCTGTAGTGCGGGAAGACTGGCCAGTGACAATGATGGCTCAGATCGGGAGAGAAGAGAGTCTTCAGGATAGATTCTGGAAGATTCTAGAAGTGGAGTTCATGGGTCTAGCTGATAGTTTGGCTGACAGCAGTGAGAAAAAGTGTTTTAATTCCCCACCTAGACAGAGAGAACTCTTTTTGAATAGATACAGTTATATATATAATGACATATATTATATGTATTTATGTATTATAATATTTTCAGCTCCTGAAAACTGTTGTTCCCTAAATAGAGGGAGGGAGAAAAGGATTCACATTTATTGTTCACCTACTATGTGCCAGGCACTCTACGGGATAGGTTACATGTGCTTCTTTGATGGCAAGACCAAAGGACCTCTGAAAAGAGCTCCCAACTGGACAATTTTCAGCAAGAAATTAACATTTTAAAGAAGTCAACCCAGTTCAACAGTGGTCTGTCTATGCAATGGCATACCACGGAGCCAATGAGGATGGTGTGAAAGCTGCATGTGCATTGAAGTGGACAGCAGCTCCAACAGGTGGCTAAAGGCAAAAAAGGTCATAATATGTAATAATTTCATTTTTGCTAAATGTTCTACATACACACAAACATATACATAAAAATCCAATCATAATCATTCTTATAAATCAAATGCTTCAGTATTGCTTGGATGCATAGAAAAAGGTCGGGAAGTGGATGTGATAAAGGCACTAACAGTGGCTGTCTCTAGAGAGGCTTTTTAATTTTCATGTTTTTGCTTGACAACCATTTCTGTCTTTTAGATAATTGGCGTGCGTTGTGTTATAATTAGAGGGGAAGTAAAAATGAAAATCACCTTAGGGGAGAAATCGGTCAATCCAATCAAGCTGTTAGCCAGTTCATCCTGGAAGAAAGTGAGGACAGCCCAATCCATGGGCATCATTTAAAGGGAATACCGTGTTCACTGGTTTGACCAAATATTTGAAAAGTTACTTTGACATTTCATTCCACTTTGATGTATGGCTCTCATCACATTTTACCAAGGACACCTTTATTTATTCATCTTGGGTGCCAAGTACTGTGCCAGGCCACGTGTTGCAACAGAAAACAAGAGTCAGTCCTCTCCTGAATTCACGTGCCTGCGTGGAGGTACACATACATACTTACGTATTTAGCTAGATACACAAATAGATCCATCTCCCACGAGTGGCAATAGAACCACGTAAAATAAATGAAGGACATATTTAACATGCCTACATTTTTGTTAATGTGTCAGCAGAGGTTCTTTTTTAATGCAAATATTTTTTCCTCAAATGTAAAATTATTTAATAAAAATGCAAATAATATTTCAAAAATCCTAACAAAATCCATAACAAAGAAAGTTAAGCTGACTTGAAATCCCACATGGTTAACTTTTTTGTAAAGTCCTGTTAGCTGTTTTCCTGTAGATTAGTTGACAACCACCTCTATTCACGTGGGACTGAGGGGTTCCCTTGGACTGGGGACTTTCAGGACAAAGACAGGAACAGTCCTAGGCAAACTGGGAGGGTCGGTCACCCTTGATGTGTGTATGGATTTATATCACCGCCTCAGTGGTGTCACAGTAAAAGTGTTTCATTGTATGGATTTGCCACTACTCATCTAAACAGCCTGTCACTAATGGAGATTTAGATCGCTTCTAATTATAAGTCATTGTTTCTATTATAAGCCATCTGTGATGAACATCCTTGCACATATATCTTTGCACAGTTGACAGTTATCTGCTTAGGATAAAGTTCTGGAAATGAAGATGCTGAGTCAAAGAGTGCATTTTTATCCATACTGCCAAATTGTCCTGTTTAAACATGTTATTAATTCATACCGTTGATCAGTTGAACATGAGAGTGTTTCCTCATATCTTTGTCAAATCTGAGTTTTGTCAATTTTAATAAATCTTTTCCAATTCGATGGGCAATTCAGTTCAAATTCTTAGTGTATACATTCATTTTGTGGACCAAGTATTATTATTTTTCTATCAAAATAAATGCTTCAATATGAAAATATAGTTTCATAATAAATTTTTAAATGGCTTTATGGAGATATGATTTACATACCATAAAATTTACCTGCTTTAAGAGTACAAGTCAATGAATTTTAGTATATTTAACAGAGTTGTCAGCCATCACCGCCATCTAATTTTAGAACATTTCCATCACCCTAAAAAGAAACCTTGTACCCATTTACAGTCATTCCCCATTCCCACTCCCAGCCCTCTGTAACCATGAACCTTCCTGTCTCTCACTGTCTATCCTGGAATTAAAATTTCTGACTAGAGTGTAGGGAGACCAACCACCCTGTTTTACCCAGAACTGAAGGACTGCCAGGGGTACATGAGGTTCGGTGCTAAAACCAGGATGGTCCCGAAACCGGGTAAGGGTGGTCACTCAACTATAGTGTTTTTCATAAACCAAACTCTCCCAGTGTCCCTTTCCCCTCTCATCTTTCATCTACTGGAGTAGCCTGATTTGGACAGTCAGGGCAAAGGCATCTTCCAACAAGATAGCCCCTAGAAATCAAGATCTGTAACACATTCTGATTTGAAGAAAATACGGCAATGAAGCACTCTGCAAGGAGCTCCTTCTGACTCCAAAACAACTAGTTGTCCCAGTTAAATCATTGGGACATAATGATGACACTGGTTATTTGATGTCCCTTATGCACAATCCATCTTTATCCAGTCAATGTTGAGAGAGGGTCGGTACTTCAACTATACCAAGAAACAGAGAGGTGAGATGGATATTACAGTACTATGGGAAAATAACTGAGTGTGTAAGATGTGCCACAAACTGTCCTGTATCTTCTCCTTTCATTGTGGGAGAAACCCAGGAAAACTGAGTAACTTGCCCAAACGGCCAAAGACACCGCCTTAAATACTGTCTTCAGCTAAAGACAAAAGAGGATGTTTGGGGTAGTGGTTTGGGATGCAAAGGAGAGGAAGGCAATTCACATGGAGATGGAAAAGCAAGTGTTCGATAACCAAATGTTTGCCATGCCTAGCAAAGACAATGGGACGTGGAGCAGACTGTGATCAAAGGGGCCTTGCTGGGTTCCTCCCTGTCTACCACACCTAGTTTGTATTATACTACAGTTCTCTATGGTGAGAGCTCCTTACTGGAACAGGCCTTCTATCTTAAATTCTCTTAGGCAGTTAGGCGGAAAGTCAAAGTTTCTTCTTGAGTCTTTTGTTCTTAAAAATAATCAAGCCAAAGAGACACATTTTGGGGTAGCAAATTCTGCTCCCCTACAAAGTCATTTGCACAGGGCTCTCAGCTAGAGTCAGAGGCAGGATTCAAACCCAAGTCTTAGCATGGCCACAGCCTGGGCTCCTACATTTCCCACACAGCCTCCTGGGAGTAGGGAGGGACTGAAAAAGTAATTCAGAATGTAGGCAGAAATGCACTTTCTAAATTTACATCCTTTACCCAACAAATACAGAAACATAAAACCAATGTGATTTTTTCTCCAAAATGTCTTCTCTCCAATGAAAGAGTATTAAGTTGATGTAAGAGAAGAGCAGTTTGGGGGCTCAGAGTTATAAAGTCATAGGGAAGCCTATAACTCAGAGGGAAATTGATTGAAAATTTTGTTAAAATTTTTTATGCTTACATATTTCACACTTACAGCATACCTTTAGTCTTATTTACAGTTTTGATTAAATCTATACTTCAGTACTTTACATAGTATATAAAAATATAGTTTTATGTAAATATTTCTCAGGAAGGTCTGTAAAATTGTCTCATATAGTTGATATGACATTTCAAAATACAGAGTCAGTGTTTCATAATCAGATACATGTCCTGGGCTTAATTGTAAAAGGTACCTCACATTTATATTTACTAGTTTTTAATTATCTCATTATCTATAGTTGTGAGTATCTCTGATCGACCCAGACAGGAGATCTGGGAAGTAACACATTTGAAGTTACTGGATAATTTTCATTTATCTTTGCCTAAAACTTTTCTCCTTCTTAGAATAGCAGGAGAAGAGAAAGGAAATCTCAGCCTTGCTCTCATACACCAGCGGATTCTGACCCTTCCATGCATCAGTCTGCAATGAAACCTAGCTTGGTCATAAAGTTGAAAACTGCAGCCAGTGTCAGGACTTGCATATTGAAACCCACACCACTGAAAATAAATACAAAGATGTCTGATACATCAGACTCAATGTTTCTAAATTTCGTTGGTAACTATTAACATTAAAAAGGTGGCGTGGAGAGCCACTTGAACATGGCTTGTGCCTACTTTATCCATATCTGAAAATGAGGAGTCGAGTCTCCTGGCCATAAGCCTTTTGCATTTCCTGGTACTGCATGTTGTTGCCTTTCAAATGTTCTATAAGGTGGGTGGATAAATAATAAATAATTCATTTCTATTCTTTAAAGCCACCAAGTTGGTAGTAAATTGCTACAGCAGCAACAGGAAACTTTACAATGGGCAATGATAAATGATCAGATTTGTGTTTTTTGAATATTGCAGCAGCAATGGTTGGGGGTGAAAGCAGAGAGATCTGCTGGGAGATTATTGAAGGAGCTCGATTGCAAGATGATGGTAGTTTGGACCAGGAAGTTGGTAATGAGTTTAGAGCAGGGCTTCTCTACCTTGACACTACTGACAGTTTGAAGCAGAATTTTTTTGTCATTGTTGCTGTGGGGGCTATCCTGTAAAATTTAGCAGCTTTCCTGGCCTCCACCTACTAGATACCAGTAGCACCTCCCACTAGGTGTGACAACCTAAACTGTCTCCAGACATTGCCAAATGTCCTCTGGGGGCAAAATTGCCCTGGTTGAGGACTTCTGAGTTAGAGACAACTGGACAGAATGCAGAGGTATGCAAAGGCGAAATTAACAGGACTCGTTGTTTAATCCCATGCTTTAAAAAATAAACAAATATGAACTTTGTGATCAAGTTCTATTTTTTAAAAGTTCTAGAATCATTATCCAAGAGGTAATCAAGAGCTTTCTTCCTGTAATCTGCCCTATTCCTTATTTACTCTTTCCCTCGCCATTGAGCAAATTCTGCCACCATCGTTTCTTCAGCTTCAGGGCAGCTCGTGTGAAAGGGCCTGCTTCGCCAAAGCAGTTGTCTGGGTCTCCTTAGGACCTTGAATGAAGGGTCCCAGAACGCGGCTCCCAGGAAAAAGAGTTTCACAAGCTCAGATCAACCGTGATCTTCTCTTGGTTCTTCTTTTACTTTTTTTAATCGTAACTTTATTGAGATGTAATTCACATATCATAAAATCCATCCTTTTAAAGTGTACAACTCAGTAGTTTTTAGTGTATCCATAAGGCTGTGCATCTAGCACCACTAATTCCAGAATATTTTCATCACCCTAAAAAGAAACCTCATATCCATTAGCAGTCATTCCCACACTCCTCTCCCTCTCGTTCCTGGCAACCACAAATCCACTTTCTGTCTCTAAAGATTTACCAATTCTGGACATTTCACATAAACAGAGAAATATAATATGCAGTCTTTTGTGTCTGGCTTCTTTCATTTAAGCATAATGCTTTCAAGGTTCATCCGTGTTGTAGCATGAATTAGTACTCCATTCCTTTTTATGGCTGAATAATATTCCAGTGTATGGATATACCACACTTCCTTATACATTCATCAGCTAGTGGACATTTGGGTTACTTCCACCTCCCTTTGGTTCTTATTGGTGGGTTTGTCCCTGAGGTGATTGCAGGGGCTAGGTTCATATATGGTATAAATAAACTAAAATCTTCCAGCCCGACCCATGTCTGAAGTGAAGGAATAATCGATTCTTTTATTCAACACATAAGCACCTAACGTATGTCAATTTCAGGCTCTGTGTTAGGCCCTAGGGATACAATGACAAACAAAACCAAGCCCCTGCTCCCAGGGATATTTCATTGTAGGGGAAGAAAACAGGAAATGAACAAAGCAGGCAAGACGGAAATTCATTAATTCAACCCTCTGTTGAATATTTGCCCAGTGCAGGCACCTCACCAGTGCTGAGTAGATGCAAATGGAGAGGAACAGAACCTGCCTTTCTTATGCGCCCCTCTCCACTGGGAAGCTCCGACCACAATCATGATAGGATGCGCGGAGGGCTCCAGTAAATGTCTGAGCTGGAATCTTTGGGAGGAGACAGTGGAGGAATAAAGGAAGGCAGGAAAGGCTTCAGGGAAGAGAGGCGCTTTGAACCGGACCCTGAGGAGCCCTGTGCCTGTCAGCTGGAATAGGGAAGGGGGACCTAGTGGGAGAAAAGAGGACAGAGCCCTCGTGTTGCAGAGCACGTGTCACCTCACCGCCACCACTCTCTGTCTGGATTTGGGATTCCTTCCACCTGCTCTAGTTTTGCTTCTGTCCTATTCCACTTTGGGCATCTGGGCCCCTCCCACCTGCACCCGTCACCAGCACCAGGTCTTGTTTGTCCCATAGCTTATTCCTCCTTGATATATTTGGGCTTTATAAGGCCATCATGGCTCAGCTGGCCTATGTCCTTCTCTTGGTAACTATCCCAGAAATGGACAGCATAGGGTGTCCCCTTGTTTGGTCTCAGCCTCACCTGGGTCATTTGTGGACAAGAAGGGAGCAGCTCTCATGTCTCAGAGAGGAGGGGACTCAAGATTCCACCCTAATCCATCCCTCACACCTGGAGAGGCATAATCCTCTACTTTTCCAGTATTAATTAGGAAGCACGTTCTGGAATCAGACGTCCTCGCCTAGAATCCAAGCTCCACCAATGAATTGGGCAGGTCAGTTAAGCCTCAGTGTTCTCACCTGCAAAATGGGAATAAAAATTAATCCTTGGGTGTCTGCTCTAAATGAGATCATATTCAGTGAGCACCTCTCTGGATGTCTGGCACACCGCAGGCACTTGATAATGTTAGTGCTTATTTCCGTTTCATGGTTCTGTGGCCTTTAAACCCAGCACTGGGAAGCTGCAGAGGTTGCAAGGGCCTGAACATAATTGAAAACAGTATTCTTTTCTTTTGGAACTTGAGATGCAATCCTTATTTATAGGATAATGTTTAGATGTTATGGCAGCATTTAATTTTAGCTGATCTATGGACGTGTATAAATGAAGTCTGACAATAACGGCAGCTTGAACTTCACTGGATGGTCTGTACTTGGTCATATTCTCAAGTCCTGGGGATTCAGCAAGCACAGGCAGCAGTCACACCACTGACCCCATGTTGTCCTAAGCACTTACAATTTGCAGGACATATCCTACATCCTGCCTGGCTTCCCCCGAGAGCAGCAGGAGATCACGAGGCCCAGTGCCCACGTGTTCTCCAATGGTCTCCTCCTCCACCACAATTCCTTTTGGGAATTTAGGTACTAAAAATCCATTCTCGTGCCAACTCGGAGTACTTCTCCTCTCTTTGTGATCCTCAGTGCCTTCCATTCCTGCAGTGACCCCCGTGGTGGCCCCAGCATCTTGCATCAGCTCCCTGGGCCAAGGCACTGCAGTTGCTGGGTGTGTGGTCTCTGGAGTCACACTGCTCAGGTCTAAATCCCACTTCCACTTCCCCCAGCCATGCAACTTTGTGCAAGTTGCCAACCTCTCTGTGCCTACGTTTCCTAGTCTGTAAAACAGGGCAATATTGGAGTAGACGTTGTCATTGAATGCCTTGAGGGCTGACAGAGATGTGAATTAGAAAAGATATGTAAGGGCAGTGCTCAAATATTCGCACTTCCTCCTTCCCCCACTCAGATTCCATCAGGGTCTATAAGAGGCTTTGCAAGCACACAGTAGACTCTTCATCGAATATTCACTGACTCTTCCACGATGAAGAAGGGTCTCGGGAGGCATCTGAAGCAGGATTTTCATGTATTCTCTAGGAATTTCTCAAGATGAACAATGAAGAAAGAAGCAACTTCTTGGGAAGGAAAAAAAAAAGAAAAATCTTCTGGTCTGGGTTTCCAGAAATGATCTTCACCAATATTATCAAAACAAGCCAGGGTTCATCTATACTCTGTTCTTTAAGATGGTCATGCTTAAAGCTGCTGTGTAATATTAGGGAGCCACTAATACCATTCAAATGATTTGTCTTATTTTATTTCAAGTCAACCTGAAGTGAAAAATATTTTTACACAAAGCATAGTAATTTATGCAGCAACTGCTATATAATGAACAGGTTTGATAACAGATAATTATATGGAAAGTACTTAAATACTTTTAAAGTGTTGCAAAAGTAGGTTCATAATTAAATTATAATTACAAGTAAAAATCGAGACAATGATTATTCCCTGAGAAATTTGCACATTTTTATTTCCAGGGTTCTGCGCTGTTCTCTCACACTCTGATTCATTTCTTTTGTTGGGAGCTCCACTCTGCTCCAACTCGTTTTGCATGATGGATTTTAAATTTAAAATTAACTAAAATTATCTTGCAGATTACTAATTATCATATACAATGATTTCAATAGAAAACTTGGGTTGCCATTAAAAAGCAGTTTGTGAGTGTAGAAGTTTGAAATTGTGAAAGATTTATAGTGCGGAGAAGGGGAACATTGGCTGATCATCTAACACAAATTGACCTATTGGCAGAAATTGAGAAAGCTTTAAAACAAGTTATGAACTACTTACTGGGAGGGGTACACATAGCTATGAATGTGGCAAAGCTACAAAACTTTCTAGAACTTTCTATCACTCGGAATTCATCCATTTTCAAGTGAAAGAAACATACCCAAATTGGCCAAAGGAAAGGGAGAGAGAAAGATATATTGATTCATAAATCCACGAAATGTTTAAGTGAAACTTCACTTCAGGCCTGGCTGGATCCAGAGTCTGAAATAACGTCATTTAACTTCTTGCTCTCTCCAGCATCCAATCCTGCTTTCCCCTGTGGTTACTTTTTGCTCAGCCAGGTGCTCTCCACATGGTGGGAAAATGGCTGCCAGTAACACTAGACTCACATCCTCAAAGCTGAGGATGCTCAGTGGAAGATGAGTGGTTCTTTCCCAAGAGCTTCAGCAAAAGTCCCAGATCTGAATCTCATTGGCTCAAAGGAAGTACTTGAACCAATCTCTGCGGTAACCAGAGCAATGCTGTACTCTGATTGGCCAAATCTGAGTTGCGTGCCCTCCTCTAGAGGTAGGGTGGAGTCACGCACTAAGATATAGGGGGTAAGATTCCTGAAGGAAAATTGAGCTGTTGCTTCTGGAAGAAACAGGAAGTGATGCCTGGATGCCAAAAGCTCTCTGGATGAACAACCAACTAACCAGACTTTGTCCCCATTCTCTACTCCTCTCCCCCTGCATTTTAATTAAATAAAAGAGTTTCCATCCCCGCTTACCAATTCCTCCCCCTAGAATGAGTCCTCTTGTCATTCAGTCATATCTATACATTTCAACCAACAACTGCTTTAAAAATTGGGCCAGAGAAGTTTTTCACAATGCAGATCTGATCATGTTACCATCTCTCCATGACCACCTCTAACCTTAACATTTTTACTGTAGTAATATTCAAACATAAACAAAGCAGAGGAAATAATATAATGAACTGCCCATAAGTCTATCACCTGGCGTGAAAAATCATAACCACTTGCCAAGTTTATTTTATCTATAATTTCCACCTTCTGTATTTTTTTCTAGCCAGAGAATTTTAAGGCAAATCCCCAATGTCATGTTACTTCCATAATACTTCAGTTTGAATGTCTAATAAGGAATTATAAAAACATAACCACCATGTCGTTTTCATGACTATCAGTATTAACATTTTTTTTTTTTGCTGAGAAAGATTAGCCCTGAGCTAACATCTATGCCAATCTTCTTCTATTTTATATATGGGTCACCACCACAGCACTGCTGATGAGTGGTGTAGGTCCACACTCGGGATCAGAACCTGCGAACCTGGGCCACCAAAGTGGAGCATGCCAAACTTAACCACTAGGCCATGGGGCCAGCCCATATTGATAATTTCTTAATATCATCTATGAGTCCATATTTCTACGTTCCCTTCATTGACTCAAAGACATCTTTCCTCAGTTGGTTTGTTTGCATAAGAAAGTCCATGCATTGCATTTAGTCATTGTGATACTTAAGGCTCTTTTATCCTACATTAATTTCCCCCCTACTTTGATTTTTGAGTCATTGATTCATTAGAGAACCAGACCAGGTCATTTGTTCTGCAGAATGCCCCATATTCTGGATTTGGCTGGTTGCCCCCTTGTGGTGACATTTAGCCTGTTCCTCTCCCTCTCTTACTTCCTGAAACCTAGCGGTTTCATCCAGAGGCTTGATTAGATTCAATTTCAGTCATTTTGTTCCTTTTTCTGTTTTTTTAACTCACTCTATTTAAATGCCTTCCTACTGCTCTGTTAAGGTTAGTAAAACCCCTCCTCCCCTGGTCTATAAGGCCCACACAGTCTGGCCCTGCCTCCCTCTAGTTACACCTTTCATTGCCTTCTCTCTCTCCTGATATCTCTGGCATTCTTTTATTCCTTCTTTCATCAGGCTTCTGACCAGCACAGACACTCTTTTCCCTGCTGAGCAGTATCTTCCCGTCTCTTTTGGCCTAACTCCTCACCTCCTTAGAGAAACCATCTCTGATCTCCTCCTGATCACGTCAGATATTCCCACTAAATGCTCCCTAGCATCATGCCATTCTCCTCTGCAGCCTTATCACAGTTGCAGTCTTCCACCTATTCGTGTGATGTCTTGGTAGCATCTATCTTCCCCAGGAGACTGTAAGTTGCATGAAGAAAATCACAGTGTTTGACACATAAATGTTTGTTGAAAGTATTAATTCATTAAAAAATATACACACCCTGCCCAGTTCAGTCTAATTTCCTTCCTTGAGGCTCACAATATGTTCTTTTTATCTTTTTTTTTTTTGACAGCAAAACAGCTGCAGATTATTCTTGCTAGCTTTATGTCACAGACCCTGATAACCCACTTCATACCCTATCTGTAAGCCTTACAGTTGCCATACAACATAGATCTTAAAGTCCCATTTTATAGATGAGGCAACAACAGCTCAGAGAGGTTAAGCAACTCATTCAGCATCACCAGGCTAGAAGCTAGCCACGATTATCTTTCATCCTTTTAACTACCCTTTGGGTTTCTAGCCTCATTTTCAGATAGGGTGACCAACCGTCCTGGTTTGCCCGGGACCGAGGTGGTTCCCAGGAAGCGGTACTTTCAGTGCGAAAACCAGGAGAGACCTGGGCAAACCAGGACAAATTGGTCATCCTATTTACTTATATTTATTTGAAGCCCAAGGTCACTCAGTTCATCAACGGTGGTCCCAGGGTCCCATCCCACATCTCTCTATTCCTGCAGCCTCGAGCATACCATACCAGGGTAGCTAATTGTTAGTTTGTAATTATAAAAGGGGGGTCTCCAAAGCTCAAACTCTTGACCGCCACCCCAATTAGACATTGACTCTTGATCCAAAGAGAAGAACTACAACTGGGGAAGTTTCACAATTTTTCACTTTGGAATAAAAAACATTTCGACATTTCTTTTCATGAGAAGGATTATATGCTTTCGTCTGATTTTAAACTCCCCTTCTTCAGGGCCAATGGAATGACACTGCATTCTCAAAAGATAGCAAATATTGCAAATATAGATTTGTCACAACAAAGTATCAAACTCAAATGTAATTAGACTGAAGCATGATATCCAGTCCCCCTCAACTGCTTTCCGGGAGGTGTAAAATGACTTTGGAGCGAATTTACTTGTAACAATTAACTAATATGTTGATTTGTTTTCCAGTTTTACCCTGATTACAATATACTCACGACATGCCTTAGCCCAAATAGCAAACAACAGTATTAATGAGAGGATAATTCCTACAATTTGGAGAAGATTGTACAAACAAATTGGAATGCCTGCTGAGTCTCTCTAATGTTCAAACACTTCATCAGACTTATCAAAACAGCAAATCAAGCTACTACTTAAAAAATAGTTCAGTTCAAACAGCCACGCTCATCAGAATATTCATTCACTTTGAAGAGTAAAGCTCAGTGAAATAGCTTTTAATCAGCTCTAGGACACTCTAACCTCAGGGGTTCTGGGCAAGCGACGTCTTTATTATGCTTCCATGAGATCACTGAGATTCCCAATTGAATTTGAAATCCATTTACTGCAGGATGCCTGTCCAAAGATCGAATGGCAGGTAATGTCCTCAGCCAAGAACAATTAGCAAACTCAATTCTTTCCTACCTCTTTTATCAAGGAGAATCATTGGCTTGCTCTAAGGGATATGTTCAGTATTAAAATCCCTTGGGCATCTCAAGGGGGGAGTTCTAAGTGCTCAGAATTCCCTGAGAATGAGTGATCTCCACAGTTAGAGTCCATGACAAGGAACCAGACCTGACCAACATTTTCATGAGCAGATATGTTAAACAGGCTTATAAAGAATAATTACAGTCATCATAATGAAATTAATTAGTATTTATTAAACATTAAGTTAAGAAAATGGAAAAATCACGTTATGCCAAGCACTGAACTAAGTAGTTAACCTGCATGTTCTCCCCCAGTCCTCAAATCAATGCAGTAGATCAGTGCTGTTATTATCCCCACTGAACAGACTAGCCTGGGGTCAAAAACCACAGCCCACAGTCCGAATCTGGCCCACGACTTGCTTTTGTTTAATAAAGCTTTATTGTAACACAGCCATGCCCATTCACTTCTCTAATGTCTATGACTGTTTTCCCAGTCTGATGGCAGAGTTGAATAGTTGAGGTAGCACCCGTCTGGTTCTCAAAGCCTAAAATATTTACTATCTGGCCCTTTACACAAAAGTTGGCAAACCTAGACCAGACTCTAAGGCTCAGAAGAGAAGATAAATGTATAATTCCAAGTTGGTTTCAGTTCTATAAAGGGAATAAAAAGAGACATTATGAGAAATTATTAAGACATCGATAATATTTTGTGTTTACTGCAGAGATCTGTGTTTTTAAGGCCATTGAGGGCATCCTCCAGAGGGAGACTTGAGACTTTCAAAAGATGCTGCTTCTCCCACTCTCCTCTCCCCATTGCATCCGTGAAGCTTTATCCACACAAATTCCTCTGAACCCCTGGCAACTTTCCCAACTTCTTGCCATGGTTTCTCATCAAACGCTGGGGCTGGTGATTTGGTGATTTGCTCTCAGACTCCTCTCTCCTCACTTGGCTTGTCTGATTCGGCATCTTTTCTGCTGTTGACTCAGTCTCTCATCTCAGCAGGACACTGACTCCAGTTGCAGTCTGTGCACGAGGTTTTGGCCTTCAGCCTGAGAACTCTCCTTCCTGACCTGGGTCCGCCCTTGGCTTCTCCCTCACATCTTGGTGCTAACAGCTCAGACAGTCACGACCACAGCGCGAGAGTCAACATTGAACATCAATTACATGGATGCATTTTAAAGTCTGTTTTTTAAAAAGAAGTTTAAATTTGATAAGTAATGCATGAGTTCATTCTGCTTGTAAAGTTTCAAACATCGTGGGTGAGGCTCAATGACTTTAACCACCATTCCTTGACCCATCCCACAAAAACACGACAGATCGGCAAAAGACATTAAAGTTTGAAACACAAGGTGTGGTGAGACTGTGGGCATGCACATTCTCTCACAGACTACTGATAAGACAGGAGAGCATTTTGACGGGGTCTATTAAAATTAAGAATTTACAGATTCCATGTCCCAGCAAAACTACTACTTGACATTTGCCCTAGAATAATACTCAAACGTGTTGACAAAGAGGCGTACACACAGATGTGCACTGTGCACTGTTTGTGATAGTAAAAATAAACAACTTCTATACAATTTTAAAATGTGGTACTATTAATGGCATTTACAAGATGTAATTATAGGTATATAAGCTATATTGCTATAGATTTTTATTTTCCAAGTCCTTCCTTTATCCTCATTCTTTTCACCAAATCATTCATATTCAAAGGTAAGATAAATACATCGGATGAGATCGGAGAAATTTTAGAGGGGTAATTTTCTCTTCCCTTCACCGAGAATAATAATGAGTAGACAGGAAATAAGACTCCAAAAGAGTAAGTTTTTCAGAAAACTAATGGTGACATTAGTAAGGAAGTCAAAGAGATGACTCGGTACAGATGAAATGAGACAGCACAGGTCAGTGCCCAGAACAGGTTTGTCATATCATAAATAATCCATAAATATTTAACACCTCTGGACTTAATTCCATTTGTCTAATATCCACAGTGTATTCTTGCTCTGATTATGGGAACTCCAAGCAAACATCATCTCCTCTATTAGCTTTAAAACTTACTTTTATTGCTGGCTTTAGCAGCAATGGGCAAGACTTGAGTAGGATCCACATTCAAATAAAAGATGTGTGACCAACACGCCCTCGTTCTCAGTGAGTTCACTGATGGAGCTTTGACTAGAGTTTTTCTGCTGTGCTGCTTTTGTTTGTTAAAACACCCAAATGACTCCGCTCGTGCTGATAACTAGGGCACCTCCCGAGGCAGGCCTGTCCCCCTGGTCCCTAGTGAGACCTGGACATGGAGCTCGTGTATAAGGGTGTCCGGTCAGCTTTCAGTTCCACCTGACCTGGTGCGCCTGAGGTGCAAGCAAGTCTCTCTGTCCAGGCTTGCCCACCTCTCGGAGGCTGCGGAGGCCTGATGCACCCAGAAGTGCCTTCCTTTGCTCTCAGCTCAAGTTTATCCCTTCTAGAAGCCTCCACCCGATGCCCCTTCTACATGTTCTCAACAACCACACAACATTCAAAGGAAAACATGAGTTAGCTAAGAGACAGAGTCTAGCCATGTGTAGTAACCTTGAAACTCAATGCCTGTACATGATTCAATGACAGATCACCCTGTTTGAGACCTGCTGTAACTTTACGGGCAATATGATCTTGTTGCATTCAACCTCCCTCCCTCGGCCTTCCACCTAAAACTCTCAAAAGCTTTCGTTCGAGGATTGCACACTCCTCTCGTGCCCGAGCACTTCCCCGTCTAGTCTTGGTTTTTCTCTTGAAGTGGAAATTATTGACCCCATAAATCATTTATTTATAGAAGCCCTAACTTCTTCACCATACATCCTGAAACAAGAATAAGTCTTTCCTTTGTAGCCATTGATATGTTAGGAAAGGAGAAAATAATTGGACTCAAACCATTCTGGAATAAAAATCCAATTGTGACCTTTTTATTTTTATACCGGTTTAATGAATTATAGGAATTCCAAAAAGTCAGAGATAATTGTCTAAAAAGTTGACATGGGGGAAAGCCATATCTCTGGTCATCGGAAAATTGGTTTTATTATTGAGACAAACAAAAAGTCCGAATTTTGAAAGTCACAGCCAAAAAATACTAAAAATCTCTGTTTTCAAGAAGAAACATCATGTGGAATAATTGGGTACTGGTTCCAGTAACTATTGTGGTTCTTTAAGTTTTAGAACTTTTCATTGGCTCCTGTGAGCATTTTCTATAAATTGGAATCATATTATGTTTGCAAAGCTAAGTTATAGCTAATCCTAGAATCTAACAACCAACCACATACCATCCCTCACCCCAAGGCCTGCCAAGGTCTCATGATTTCCTTTACACACACACACACACACACACACACACACAAAATACACTCACATACACACCTGTATCAAGGTTATGGAGGCCTAGCACTTATAAAAAATAATAAATCCTGAAGGAAAGAGAGAGATTTCAGAATTCTCCATTTATCTCCTCCTTTATCACAGAGGACTGCATATAAAAACCTTGAACACTCTACAAACAATTCAGGGGATTTTCAAGGATAATTCTGATCCTGCGTGATTTCTGCCATTTACTCTTACTGGCTTCAGAACATGCCCAGTGTAAGGGGAAGCACCACTACACCTGTCCTGAGAACACCCTTGCTGCCTGAATCAGTGGCCCATGAGACTGGAGAGTTGGTGATAGCAGGGCAGTACTCTGTCCCTGTTGGGGAGGAAGAAATATTCCTCTACCTTCTAGGTTCTTCTGGCTGGTCTAAGAATTAAATTGACACAGAATAACAAGAGAAAATCAAACAAAGTTTAATAACACATATACATAGGGAACCCAGAGAACTGAGTAATTCAACAAAATGGTGAAAGCCACCACCTTAAATACCTTCTTCAGCTAAATACAAAAGAGGATGTTGGGAGTAGTGGTTTGGGACTTCAAAGGGGAGGAAGGAAACTCACATGGAGATGCCTTGCAGAGACAATAGGACGTGGAGCAGACTTTGATCAAAGGGGCCTTGCTGGGTTCCTCCCTGTCTAGCACACCTAGTTCGTATTATACTACAGTTCTCTATGGTGAGAGCTCCTTCCAGGGACAGGCCTTCTATCTTAAATTCTCTTAGGCAGTTAGGGGGAAAGTCAAAGTTTCTTCTTGAGTCTTTTGTTCTTAAAAATAATCAAGCCAAAGAGACTCATTTTAGGGTAGCAAATTCTGCCCCCCAACATCCCCAACCACTATCATAATACCTGGCACACAATAAGTATTCAATAAATATTTATTCAACAAATGAATGAATGTAGTAGAAATCAAAATGGATGCTTTGGCTTAAGAGCTAAGATGTAAAAAGAACATGGGTCAACCCTAATGCCCATTAGTAAGGAAATGGCTGAATAAACTATGATAAGATTATAGTATAGAATGCTGTGTAGCCATTTAAAGAAGTGGGAGATATATAAAAGGTCTATATAATCATAGACAGTAGAGAAGAAATAACTCATATATATATATATGTTTGTATGTATATACACAAATAATTACTTCTCCTAGGCCTACTACTGAGTGGAAAAAAATTAACTACAGGACAACATCAATGGCATGATGCCATGTATATAAATGAAAATTTTTAATTCTATTTAATTTCTATGGATATGCATATCTACACGGACAGATGATGTCCAGAAGTATATTCATAACAGAAGTGATTTCTAAGGAGGAGGAGGGTGGGTCAAAGGAGACTTTCATCTTATATGTAATATTTTATTTGTTACATGGAGAATATGTCTTTCTAATGCAATTAAAATCACTTTTTAAAAACCATTGCAGGGCCAACCCAGGGGCATAATGGTTAAGTTCACGCACTCTGCTTTGGCGGCCCAGGGTTCGCAGGTTCAGATCCCGGACTCGGATCTATATACCACTCATCAGGCAGTGCTGTGGCAGCATCCCACATACAAAGTAGAGGAAGAGTGGCACAGATGTTAGCTCAGGGCCAATCTTCCTCATCAAAAAAAAAAAAAAAAAAGCATTGAATGGGTGATGATCTTATAGGCCTATCTTGTTCAGCTCCATTATTAGCAGCCTTACTAGAAATAGGCACAGGCAGAGCTGCTCCATATAAAGTGCCTGTCTCCATGCTCAGCCTCCTAGGAGCCTGTCCAAGCTCTTCCTCCTGGTCACTCATTCTTCCAAGCCTCTTGCTCTGATCGAACGTCCCTCATTCCTGTCCCACTGATTCATGCCAGCTCCCACTCCCTCTCTGTGCCCACCCTGCACCCACTCCCAGGATTGCAGCACCCGCCCCTGTTACAGCTCCTGGAAATTACCAATCCAACAGAGGTATGATTCTAATGTGAGATAAACAATGTGAGATCAAAGTATATTGTTGATTTGCTACAATATGAAAAGCACTGAGTAATTTTCTAGGTATTTTCATGCATTATCCCACGTAATCTTTACAACAGCCCTCTGAGGTCATTTCTATTGGCATTCCCACTTCATATATGAGGAAACCGATCACAGGGAGGTTAACTGACATGCCCAAGATGACAGGACCAGTAACTAGTAAAACAAGCTTTCAAATCCACGCAATCTCGCCCCAGAGCCTCTGCTGTTGACCATCCCCATTTCACGTCTTCCCAGCCCTAGGAACGCGCATAAGCGAAGACAGGAAACCCAGGAGGTATGTGCAGGGCAGAGGGCAGACACTCAAAGGCATCATGTTGAGGCAGAACAGAAGAGACGGTTTGAAAGCTAGATTGAGGAAGAATCAAAAATTTCCTCTAAGGTGTTTGAATGTTGTTTATTGGTGAGGTGGGGCCACTAAAGGGTTATGACTCAGGCAGTGTTATAAGTTCTGTGCTTCAAGAAGATTAATCTGGTACAATGGATGGGAGAGGAGAGAGAAAGTTCCCCATTAAAATAGCCCAAGCATGACGTGATAAGAGCTTAAACTTGCTGGCAGAAACAAAGTGTGAGTTTGAGATTGCTTAAGAAGAACACCGCCCCTCCCCGCTTTGTCAGTTCTGTCTATTGCAAGGCGGCATTTTTCCTTCAACAGCACACAAAGCTCTTTCCCCTCCCTCTTTTGGAATCTGCTCCATTCTAAATCCCTTCCACTGAATTCAAACTTTGCTGTGCTTAACATTAAGCTGTGGTGCAAGCATATATTATGATGCCTGGAAAATATTCTCAAAAGGAAGTTGGCGACTCAGAGCAGGGAGCATGAAGGTTAATTACCTAATAATTTACTACAGTAAGTGCATCTGTAGACATTTTGATTTTCAGTAAATACGGTGTTAAACAAAGTGAACAACATTTTGTTCATATCCCAGCTGCAGAAATGTGTCAAGGGGAAACTTTCCCGTGATTTCTAGCCCCCTGCTCTACCCTTGAGCACAGCCCACTTGACGGGAAGTTGGAAGACCAACGGTTTTGCAGATACCATGGATTGGTACGGTAAAGATTTCCCTTGGACAACTGTGAGCTGACCAGCCCGCGCTGCCTCGCTGAGTGTGCCATTCAGAGAAACCAGGCAGAGCAAAGCTAAGGTGATTTGATGAGTCCCGGAGCAGTCGTCGTTAGCACAGACCACTCTCTGTGCTCGGTGGGAGGCAGAGAAAGGGGGGTGGGATGGGAATGCCGGAACAGGCGCAGTTAGAGTGAAATGATGACGCATACTGTCAAACCCAGACTCAAAACCCAGCTTCTCCAGTTACCAGCTGGCTGGCCTTGAGTAAGCGAGGGGATCATTTGAAGCATCCACCTCTTCATCTAACCAGGGATTATTGGTATCACTCTATGGAATTATTGTGAGAACTAAATGTGATACTTATTTATATGAGGCCTCGAGATTTTGGCAAACCCAACACTCATTCCCACTTCCCTGATTTGCTCTTACAGAATTGGCTTTACTTCTCTCGGTCCATGTGATTTGAATGGGGACCTCTCCCCATCTCTGGCTTCAAGGATAGACATTTGACCTGGGCTTGGCCAATCAAAACAACTCATCGCCTGACCACGGTTTATCCATTTAAGGATGGACACATTACCCAACCCAGACCAATCAGGCCAAATGACACCTAACTCAAGTTACTTTATTTTACTTTTCATAGAAAGAGTGATGCTCAGTTTGAATTGCTTGAATAGGACATCAGCTCAGAACAGATGGCAGCCATATTACCACCATAAGAGGCGAATCTAATTAAGAAGGAGGCCAACCAGAGGAGCACAGACCAAAACCCCAAAACCCTAAAGGGAGGAAGAATGGGTCCTTATGACACTGTCTGAGCTCCTGGATCCAACCATGCCTGAAGCTAGAATGTACTGGAAAACTATTTGTTTTATGAACCAATAAATTACCTTTTATGCTCATGAAAGTTTAGGTAAAGCTTTTGTAATTTACAACCTAAAGAGTTCTAATACTTTAAGTAAAGCTGTAACATAGTTTGTGATACATAGAAGGCACTTTAAAACTACTACTTATTATTGGAGGCTCCAATACTCACCCCAATTCTCAAGCCATGTTTATTTTCCAAACTACCAGAAGTCCATGGAAAGAGGATCCATTTCCTAGTTTCTGATGTGGTTCAAAATAAAACAAATGTTCCTGATTTAGATCACCTCTTTGAACTAATAGAAAGGCCTAGAGATGTTTAAAGCAGTAGCAATTCTGAGGAAGGAGGGCATAAAAAGAAACAAAGGACCTTGGCCTTCTGGGCAGACCCCTGGTGATCTGGAGGCCATTCTGTCCTGGAGATGTGCTCAGCCATCGCGAGTACAGAATTTAATCTCCTTAAGGACAGGTACTTCTCTCATTCATGCCATCTCCACGCCAGTTTAAAGCTTTGCAATATTTGCCACTTACCTTTCAAAGCTCATTTATGTTGTCGGACCTGTGCAATAACCCACAGGTCACACACTCTTTGGCCAAGGTATTATTGGGAGCTCCACTTTCCAGATAAGGAAGCCAAAACTGTAAGAAATCAAGTGACCCGACAAAGTCTTGTGCCACGCCCCTCAAGGAAGAGCAGGAATTTGAATTGAAATCAGGAAATATGACTCCCAGGTCCTTCCTTCTGCGTAACTATAAGTGGTTGTCATAGGACCATGCATGGAGCTGACACGGTGCAGTGGGTCAGTTCTGGTCACCTGGCTTCAAGCACCGCCCAATTGTTTGCTCACCATTTCCCCTTGAGACAATGTTTTAGATTTTCAGCGTCTCTTGTCCCTCATCCCTTACCTAAGCCTGACAACAGGCCCCACCTCACTAGTCACCGAAAGAGTAAATGAGATGATGGCTACAAGCATATCTAACACCAAGCCAGGAAAAAGGAAGAGTCTGACAAATGCTTTTGAAGTTTGAATCTGCAAGCACAAACCAAACTCTTCCGAGAAAAAATATTAACTGGAAAGTTCTTCCTGGAAGACTCGCATGGAGCACTAGAGGCGTGTCAACGATGTTCCAGGAAGCCTGTTTGGACCAGCAGAACATCAGAAACTATCTAAAGATCTGCTAGTAGAGAGAGGCATGGCAAAATAAAGCATGACTCCACAATATAGGCTTCCATCTGGAAATTAAAAAAGAGTTGTCAACTCGATATGCCCTGACACAGCAAGATCTATGAGACATATTTTTGAGTAGAAAAAAAAGTGACAATTATACGTATAAAAGAATAAAACAGGGGCTGGCCCTGTGGCCAAGTGGTTAAGTTAGCGCATTCTGCTTCGGCGGCCTGGGGTTTCAACGGTTGGGATCCTGGGCATCGACATGGCACCGCTCATCAGGCCATGTTGAGGCGGCGTCCCACATCGCACAACCAGGAGGACCCACAGCTATCATGTACAACTATGCACTGGGGCACTTTGGGGAGAAGAAGAGGGAAAAAAAAAAAGATTGGCCACAGGTGTTAGCTCAGGTGCCAATCTTTAAAAAAAAAAATCAAAGCCTTTCATCATTAAAAAAAAATAAATAAAACAGTACATATTTCGAAAGGATACATATGTCTCTTTCCAAAGAATATACATGGAAAAGCACTTAAAAAAGGCTTGCAAGGACACACACAAAACCCAGGGTATGAGTGCATTGAGTGCAAAAGTTAAAAAAGAAACTACTTATATCTACTATGTTTTAATTTTTAACAATGAAAATTTGGTCATGAATTACCTTTGCGGTTAAAAATTAACAATAAGGAAGCAGTTGAAAGTAACCTCAGATTGTTTCCAGCTAAAAGTAACCTGCTTGGTCTACACATTTCTAAGATAAACATGAATAAATAGGAAAAAGACACATTCAACCACTTTCTGAGGTAGAAAACAAAAGGGTGAGACAAAAGCTGATTGATGAAATTTGGGGTTTTTTGCTTTAAAAATGTTATATATTTATTTAGGGGTTTTTTTGTTTGTTTTTTTGCTTTTAACTGGCTGTGTCCCACATACACAGTGCAATTATCTTTTCTCAAAATATCATCACTCAGTTGAATGATTTTGCCACATGAAAAAAACAGGTTAGGCACAATTGCCGCATATTGTTGGGAAATTATCATCAACTTTCTTTTCTCTTCAAAAAAAATATATTACACAATGACACTGATGAGTCCTGTTGTTTTCCATCTAATACCTTAGCCCAGTTTAAATCCATACTCTGCATAAAGTCCTTGAAGTGTGACATTAATGGTGGGAACATCCTTATGAGATGGAGCGTTACATCCAAAATATGATTCTGCTGGACTCACTCCATGTGGACAATTGCAGATTCCCCCGGCTCACCCCAGCCAGCATGCTTTCGGCTGCCTCTGCCCCAAAAGATGTGCCTCATCATCCCTGATGGATGTTACATGAGCCTTAACACTCACAAACTCTGCTTCTGGAGCCCTGGAGCACATGGACCAGTTTGCAGATTTCAAAGTGGCTTCCAAGCCAAAGTGGCTTCCAAGCCACGTGGCAGATTATTCTGTCCCCTCGGCTGACTTTGCCCATTCTCATGGCTTTAGATACCATCTTTTGGCTGCACAGGTTTATCTCTTTAGTCCAGATCTCTTTTTCTGAGCCCTAGATTCATCCAACCTTCAACATCTTCACTTTGATGACTCATACGCATCTCAAACTTAACACGTCCGAAACGAAAAACTGAATTTTTTCTCCTAAATCTCTCCTGCAGTTTCTCCCATCTTAGTAAGTGATCCCAACATCCAAAAGATAGCAATGTGGGAGTCACCTCTGGCTCCACATTGTCCGTAGTCTAAAGCCCTATTGGTTTGATTTCTCCCAAATTCATCTACTTTTCTTCATCTGCACCGTCACCAGCCTGATGTGACCCACCATCGTCTCTCACCTGGCCTATGGCAGCACCTTCCTCACCAGTCTCCCCATTTCATCCCTGCTCCTCTATTTTTTTACAATGTCACCCCTCTGCTTTTAATCTCTTCAATGGCTTTCCACTACGCTCAGATTAAAACCCCAACTCCCCACCGGAGTCAGCAGGATAAGAGCCTGCGTAACTCGTAAACAGCACATGAACCTTTCATGATGTCCTAGAAAACAACCTCTTTCCCACCACATTGCCTCTTCTCTGAATTTTTGCACCTCTAGCTGCCTTTCACTTTCAGGCCTTGGCTTCAGCATCTCCCACATGGAGCCTTCATTGACCGTCTCCTCTAGAGTAGGCCCTGCCTGTTGGAACAAGCACTTTATTTCCTTCATAGCACTAATCACAAAATTTAATTACATGAACCATGTGCTTGCTTGCTTGTTATCCATCTCTTCCATGAGAGCAGGTAGCATCTCTAGATTGTTTATGGGTGTAGACCCACTGCCAACCTCAAAGCCTGACGCACAGTTGAAACACAAACAATTATTTATAGAAAAAATGGATTAGAAACACATTTATGGAGTTCTGTGCTGTGTTCAACACTTTGATGGGGGGGAAGGGTGAAGTACTTTATAAAAGGCAGCTAATTAAATGCTGTAATCTTTGCCCCTGAGGATGGTGTATTCTATTTCAAGAAACAGAATCTACACAGTGAAAAGATGAAACTAACCACACAAGCCAGCACATCCTTGAGTATTCAAATATTAAATTTTATCCTCTTGGTCATGTTGAGCTGACCAGATCAACTTCTGGTGGGGCAGGGCAAACAAATGGTTTACTTACGGTGAAAGGGATAAAGTCACAGAAGTTGGAGAAGTGAGAAACGATGAGCTCTGGAATATTCAGAAATAGCTCCATGGGGGAGGTTGAATTTATACCAACCTATGTGTCAGAACCACCTAGAACTGTGGCCTTGTGGTCCTGGAGTAATGTGAAAAATAAAGAGCCCACTTGACTACCAAATAGCAGGACATTTTATTATCTCTCTAGTGTCACCCACACCAAGGACTTCTGGCAATTTCCCAGGTCAACTCAGAATTGGAATGAGATGCTGTCACCAAGATCTCCTAAGTTCCCTGACTCCCAAGTCCATGCCTGCCGGTTCATCCCCTTCCCAGCCCAGTCCCTGACTCACTTGTATTTTCTTGAGGCTGAAGAGAGGGAAGGAAACCTTTTCCCTGGAAACAGGCTGCTACTATCTCTGCCCTTTGTCCAAAAGGTCCTCCTTGTCCTTGTCAACTCTAGTCATTCTGGGGTTGTTAGCATCTTTCCATAGGCAGTGATGAATCAGGACTTTGCAAGACAGCTGGTGCCCCACACTAAACCTCAGAAATCTTAGCAGCTAGAGGCAAACAGCTGTTCTTCACTTTCCCCACCTTGTTTACCTAGGGCTGTAACTGGTCCCAGGCCTTGGGCATGTTTGCTTAACAGATGTATGCTAATGCAAATTAACTTGGAAGAAATAGAAAGAAACAAACAAGAAATGCAAATGTTTAGCCGCTCAAATTTTTCTCTTGCAAGTACTCTCCACGAACAAAGGGAGGAGGGAGCAAAGTTCAAATGTTCCCTGTCTATTCTGAGTTCACAGCTAATGGTCTTTTCATACTAGACCTCCAAGTGATTAATGAGGTATAGATCAAGAAATCACAGGGCATTCTGAATGAAGAAAGGGAGGAAGCTCTGAGTCTGGTATACTCAAAGGACAGTAAAGAACAGGGCGGCCTCCAAAATTTCCATAGAAGAAACTGGGACAGTGGCGATTTGTTTGGAAAGTTGTGCAAGAAAACTGGACTCTGTATAGCAAGCACACTGTTGTGACTCAGATAGTTTGCTTGTTTAGGCTTGAGGGACTGTTGGAAATTACAGAAGGGGTTAAATTTCACCCCAGCCACCTCTTGGCACTACCAATTATGAAGATGCATGTTGGAGTAGTATGAAGGGAGGGTTGGAGACCCCAGCTACAGGATGAGAGCAGGTGAAACCTAGAATATGTTGGTAACAGTGGGAAGAAAAGGGAAGATGCAAGACACCCTCCAGGGAGGAATTCAATAAGATGTAGTGACTGGATACATTTAGGAGATGATGGGGATGAGCGAGTCAGAAATTCTCCAAGGTTGCAGGCTTGGCAGGCTGAGAGTATACGTGAGGGAAGTCGGGAGAAGATACAACTTTGGGGGGCTGGCCCCGTGGCCGAGTGGTTAAGTTCGCGCGCTCCGCTGCAGGCGGCCCAGTGTTTCGTTGGTTTGAATCCTGGGCGCGGACATGGCACTGCTCATCAAACCACGCTGAGGCAGCGTCCCACATGCCACAACTAGAAGAACCCACAACGAAGAATACACAACTATGTACCGGGGGGCTTTGGGGAGAAAAAGGAAAAAATAAAATCTTTAAAAAAAAAAAAAAAAGATACAACTTTGGGGGGCAGAATGATGAATTTGTTTCTCCACCTGCTAAATTTGAGGTAACAGCAGGATATACAGGTGAAAATGCCCAGTAGGTTATTGGAGATAGGAGCCAGCTCCAAATAGAGTGCCCGGTCTATGTTAAAATATCTGTTCAGCACAGGCTGAAAAACTCACCTAAAACACACAGGCACTGTAGTGCTTTGCTGAAACCACTAAAGCTTACGAATTGTCTATTTTCAGCTCTTTGTGATGCCCTGAATTATAGATATACAGCCCAAGGCTCATGACATCTAAGTCTTTCTAAACAAATGTGCAAGAACTGTATGGTCTGGAAATGCCTGGGAAATACTCCAGTTCAGCCTGGATTTTGGACATTTGCCTCCCACCTTATGATTCTTACCATGTCTGGGTACCACTTCATTTCCATCCACACCAACATAACACCTATATACTGTTATTAATTGCTCTTCTCTTTGTA
The DNA here is from genome assembly GCF_041296235.1 of Equus asinus. Classification (NCBI taxonomy): domain Eukaryota; kingdom Metazoa; phylum Chordata; class Mammalia; order Perissodactyla; family Equidae; genus Equus; species Equus asinus. The sequence continues at coordinate 43,992,523 of NC_091804.1, forward strand.
AATCAATAATATGTTTTTTACCTACGTAAATTTGATTTACAAAGTAGTACTACTACAAGTCAAAAAATAGCATCACTTGTTACAAATGGAATACAATGGTAAAAATACAGCTAATGAGGAAAAAGGCAGTGAATTTAGCTGGCTACTAGCTATTGCAATAGACACTTGTCATTTTTTGCATACCTAGCTTCTGAGAGTCCTTCCTTTATGAGGAAACCCAAATTGTAGGACAGGATCTTGACTTCCAAAATGGATGCTGATGAAGGATTCAGAGCTCCTCTCCTCATCTCCTAGCAAGTGACTGAGACTTAAATCAGATGCTCTGGCTCATGACTTTGAAACTTGAAAGAGTCAAGGACAAAGGGACAGTCATAATGACTTCACACTGAGGCACCCATGCAGGAGTATATGGTGTACTGCCAAATGTCATCCACGGTGCCAATGCAGGCCATTCTCATGGCATTTTCTTACTTAAATTCTCAGATTCCTGGTTTCCTTTGGTTGCTGATACAGTGCGTTGAAAAGTGTCCCCAAAAATTCATGTCCGCTGGAAACCTCCGAATGTGATGTTATTCAGGAATATGACCTTGCGGGCGTAATTAGTTAAGGATTTCGTGATGAAATCCTGGATTTAGAGTGGGCTCTAAATCCACTGATGGGTGGCCCTATAAGAAGAGAGAAGGGCACAGAGACACATAGAAGAGAAGACCACGTGAAGATGGAGGCAGAGACTGGAGTGATGCATCGACAAGCCAGTGAGCCACTAGAAGCTGGAAAAGGCAAGAAAGGATTCCTCCCTACAGGCTTGGGAGGGAGTTGACCCTCTGGCACCTTGATTTCAGACTCCTGGCCTCCAGCACCATGGAGAACAAATTTCTGTTGTTTGAAGCCACCCAGTTTGTAGAAATTTGTTACAGCAGCCCTAGGAAGCTAACACACTGGCTATGGGGATATCTCTTCCGGTCATATGGATTTCCATATATCTGAGTTTTGCCTTGGATCAAAACATCAATTTATCCTGGTAGTAATTAGCATTTTCTGGCCTTGTGCTCTTGCCTTCTGGAAGTTACCCAATTTATTTTCTCAAGTGACTTCTGTTGTTTGCAACCAAGAACCACGTTGAAATGCTTGTCAAAGTGTTTAAGGCTGAGACCCATTTTTTGTTGAAATGAAAGTGGCAAAGGTTAAAGACATGTTAATGGCTAAATAATACCAAATTCAGACTTTCTCCCTGGGGCAATTAGAAAGACTGAAAGAAATGGAAAAGTCACCAACCTTCTGTGATTTAATGTTATTTGATGCCATGTCTCTTTAGCCTCTGAAGCCATCTAATGTAACACTAGGGATATGTCCCACATCTTGGGAAATGGTGAGTTAGTAAAATGCCCTAATTTGACACATGGAAAGATTGAGTCTTGGTAAGGTAAAATAAAAGGACTTGCATGCAATCCTGTAGAGAAGTCAAGTCCATGGCCCTGGTCTTCTGTGTTTCCTCCTTCCATACCCCACCTCACTCTTTTACCACACTACACACCTCTTCTTAAGGGCTGTGTTAACCATACTTTCAGCTTCTGTGAACTTCATGCTTTAACATCAGCCCTACATGCAAGTGTTGGACACACCTATTTCTGGATAACCTGAGTCACCTGGCCTTGGCCTTCCACTTCTCTCATTACCACCACACCCTGGGGCACTTTTCAAACAATCTTGAGTCTCTAATCCCCTCCCTTATCTGGCTTTCACACTCCAGGCCACTATCCACCTGCCCTAATCATCCTAGGGCCAGCTACTAGACAACTAGAGACAGCCCTCATGCCCCAGAGCCTGCTGAAATTATTCAAACTAGCCAGGTCTAGACTGTTTATCCTGCCTTGCCTCTTCCTTCCCTCAGAAATCACAATAAAGGCTTTGACCACGGTCCCCAATTCTCCTTCTGCCTCTGACCAGCCTCAGTGCTTCCTAGCGTGGCCCCCTGCAATGGTGTGGTGTGGCCCTCTCCTCTTGGGAACTGTGAGTAACAAACTGTCTTTTCAATGACAATCATCTCTGATTGGTTGGCCTTTACTATAGCTCAAATTTTCTATTAACACACTATATTTTAAAACAAAGCTCTCAAGAAGGAAGTGTATGCCTTCAGCTGCCATAATTGAGACAATTCCAATAACCCTGAATTCCACTGGGATCTGTTATAATAAAATGTACTTCTTTACTCTTCTTAGATTTTCAGGGAGATAAAGAATATCTGGTGCCTTCTTCACGCACCATGTTTCAGTACAGAAGGGGAAACTTGAGCCACAGGGGGAGCAGCATAACTCCGGAAGCAGCCTGTGTGGTTTAAACTCAGCCCCTTGTCACTAACTAGTTGTGGCAACTTGGTCAGCAATTGACCCCTCCAGCCTTATTTTTCCCATCTGGTCATACCACCTCCATAAGGTTTTTAGGAGGATTACAGAACCTCATGCAATTAAAGCACATCGTACACTGCCAGGGAAAGAGTGAGGAACCGTTCAATGGATTAACATCTTAACCAGATGAATAGCTTCAATTAACGCCCATCAGAACAGATGTCCCCAAACCCCCTGCTTCTGGTGGCTTGCCCTTGGTAGAAACTTAACACATGTTTGTGTATTGCCAAACAAGAACCTGTATACCGCATCAACCATTTATTGAGTGCCTTCAGTATACCCCTGAATATACCTAAGCCTGGAATAGCCAACGAAGATATAAAAATGGCTGAGTTCCTCCTACACCCTCAAGTATCCCAAACCTAGACTATTTCCAACACAGGAATCTGTTAAAATTTCAAGAGAGAACTCCCTTGACTTAGAGAGAATCTCACCTTTCCGAAAGACAAAATTTAACTGATTTTGTTGAGTTTTATCTTTTATGCTCACCCAGAAATCATGGTTTATTAACGGCTCATGATTAAACACTATTAGTAAAGCCCATGTCGTTGAACTGTAGAAATCACGGTGATTGTGGAACAGTCTTACATCCAGTCGAGGGTCCCAATAACTCATGATAACTCTGTAATGGCTTAACACCCAGGTCTGAAAAGAAAGGCTGTTTTCCCGAAACATTTTCCAGAAGCGTTCTTCAAAAGTGATTCATTCTCGGCTGGAACTCCTTGGCATGTTTGGGGATCATTTATCAAGTGTGTTTACAACAAAGGTCTCTCTCCAAACTTAGGATGTGTGAAAACAGCCCTTAACACGATAAAAATAATTCTAACCACCAAGGCAAGCAGACAGAGACTCTGGACAGTCAGCTACAGGTCAAAGCAGGCAAACTGAATGTAAAGGGGAGCTCATGCCGGGACCCGAGGGACGATCTTGTTCTTCAAAGAAGCATGTTGCCTGCTTGCTCACTGCGGCTGAAAATGCCACCATTCCAGCACCACTCCAGTTCTTTTAGCTTTCTGTTTCGATCCTAATTAAAATGCAAAGCAAGAAGCCTGCTGTTGAGAGACAATTCTCCAGGAGTCTTGCATTTCTTCATATCTTGTGAGCAGAGGCACCGACTGCCTTTGTAACAGGCTATTCTTTCAAGAAGTTTGTATAGCAAACCAACTTGGCAGATAGAGATGGTATCTCCTTACAGAGCAGTGGGCAGGTTTGTTGACTGTTCAAAAAAACAAAGCTAATGTCTCCCTCTGGGGCAAAGGGCAGATATTGCCCGTTATAAAAGATGTGGGTTTCCTAAACTTGGGATTTCTCTCTTATAACACCACCCACAATCCACTGCGTGTGCAGGCATCACCTGGCCCTCTTTGTGTTACCCCATGGGAATTTGAGCTCAGAGAGCCAACAAAGATGCTGATACCCTGGCTACTGCCATTGCTGTGAGTAGTAAATTGTCCTTTGTCTCTGACCCAGGAGTCTCACGTCTTCTAAAACATCTGTAGAACGGTGGCAGTCCACTTGTTAGTTTGAAAGTAGAAAAATCTCAGCTACCCCAGAGTCCTTGACACCTGCCATATCATTAATGTTCCTTTATCAGTCAGAAGTTGGCTTGCAGGGGCTTCTCCCTCAGCCTCTCAAAGCCTCCTCACACTTACAACATAAATGAAATAATATGCTTACTATATGGCATAGCTTCAGGACAAGTCACCTCAAGCCCTTTTTGAGGCAGATTCTCCCTCCCAGGTATATGGAGACTCATAGGACCACCACTCTAGGTGACTCAGCTACCCCAAACTTGGGGAAATTTGAGGTGCTAAAGACCCAGGAATCAGGAGAGAAGGAGCAGAAAAAGAAAAGCGGTAGCGATTATTCTAATTCTTGGCAACTTTGTTGAGTTAGCCCCGCAAAATATTATTATTTAATTCAGAGTTGAGAGGTTCCAAGAGTCAGTTTACAAATGTATCTTGGGTAAGAACAAAAAGTAAAGAACAACTTTAAATCTTTTGTTTCCTATTTTTGTTTATTTCAGACCAATCTAATTATCGTAGTTATCATGCACAAAGATTCTATTGGAATACCAGGGGTTTCTAGACTATGGTGCACTGACCAAATCCAGCCACTGCCTGGTTTTGTAAATAAATTTTCATTGGAACACCAGTATGCCCATCCATTTATCACCGTCCATGGCTGCTTTTGAGCTACAGTGGCAGAGCGGCAGAGTTGAGATAGAGACTGGATGGCCTGTAAAGCCTAAAATACTTACTATCTGACCCTTTGCAAAAAAGGTTTGCAGGGGGCCGGCCTGGTGGCACAGCAGTTAAGTTCACACATTCTGCTTTGGGGGCCCCGGGTTCGCCGGTTCGGATCCCAGGTGTGGACGTACGCACCATCTGTCAAGCCATGCTGTGGCAGGCGTCCCACACATAAAGTAGAGAAAGATGGGCACAGGTGTTAGCTCAGGGCCAGTCTTCCTCAGCAGACCCCTGGTAGATCCTAACTTTCCTCCAGTCACCCTTGCTGCCTGAGTTACCTTTCTGAATAACAAAGCTGAGCCTGCCTTCCCAAAGGTCCCTGCTGCCTTACAGGATGAAACCATATTCCTCAGCCCCACACGGGGCCCTGCACTGCCCAAGCCCAGCCTTCCTCTCTGACTTCGCCTGCCGTCACACACCCTTTACTCTGGCATCCCCGTCATCCCAATCTTCTCCCCTCTCCCAGGACATTCCAGATCCTCACTCAGCTCTGTCCCTTTGCAGACAATATTCCCTCTGCCTAGAAGTTTCCTTATCAGAGCAGCCATCTTATCCCCCTCCCCTTTCACCTGTCACAGAAGTGCATCCTCCTCAGGTCTGGACACCTGTGTCTAGCTTGTGTCCTGCCCTGTGCTCTTCTATCCTGTGTCCGCATGCACATCTGCTGAGCAGGAGCCCTGGTGCAACGCACAGAACATGTCCACCTGCCTCTGCCCTGCTGTGGGAGGTCCAGGTCAGAGCTCGCCTCTCCAAGGTCTCCTCCTCCTCATGCCCAGCCCCTGACACCCGGCTCTCCCTCCTCTCCGCCTCACGGCCACTGCACTCACCCTGCTCCCCTGCCTCTCCCCACTCCGCAGTTACACTCCACCATAGAACTCGATCTCCTTCTTAGGAATTACCATATGGCCTAACTATCCTGTTCATCTTCCATCTAGTTGACTTTTCTCTGTCTCCTCCCTCTAAAATATAAGGCCTGCAAAGGCAAGAGCCATGCCTCATCTGTGGATGCTTCCTCAATGCCTAGAACACTGTCCGGATTCAATAAATACTTGTTGGTGGAATAGATGAATGTCTCTCGATGTCTAAATCCAAGCTAAAGAGAGGACCAGAGCTGCCGGTCAGGGAAGCAGGACCAAATCTACAAAGCTGGTAAGACTCACTTTCACACCTTGATGACATCAAGTTGGTATAACGCAGTGGTCCTCAACCTTGGCTGCACAGTGCATCAAACAGACGACTGAAAAACAAGCACCAAACATTGATGCCTGCTGTCGCCTGCCCCCAAGAGATCGGAACTTACTTGACCTGGGCTCCAGCCAGATGGTGGAATTCTAAAAATGGTCCCAGGTGCTTATAAGATGCAGCAGAGGTTAAGAACCACTCTGCCTTACTTGATGCGAAGGAAAGAGAATAGACCCTGGGTAATGGGATGAGAGAGGCTTGTGTTATTCAAAAGAGAGGAAAAGAGAAAGGAAGGAAGGAGGAAGGGAACAAGGCCATCTGTGGACCAGTGATGAGAGCATGTCATGAATCAAAGGCCACGACGAGCCCACCTCTGTGCACCAGCAGATCAAGAAAGGAAAGAGACAGGCAGAAAGATGGACAGACACGGAGATTGGACTTGAAATTAATGCAAATGGCCAAGAAACATGCAAAAATACACTCAACATCATAGCGGTCATAAAGTCTGACCAGAACAGCAATCAGGTACCATTTTTTTCTATCAACTTGGCAATTTAAAAATTTTTAAATTTTTGAGAATTGCCGCGATATACTAGCAACACCCAGCACTGGTGGAGACATGAAGAAACAGACATGATTGGAGATCTTCCTGAATAAGGTTTGGAGGGTAACCACCAGACCCCACCCAACAGTGACAGGACGTGACTCTGAGATCCTTCCATGGTACAAATTCCGTGGCTCCAGGCACACTGGCCCTGTGTACTCAGCTGCAGCCACACTGACTCCTGGGCTATTTCTTGAAGAATCAAAACCCTTGGGGCTTTTGAATCAGATCTTCCCGCCACCTGGAATATCATGCAAAGAGTCACACAACAGTTCAGACACCGCTAACGCGCCCTTTCTTTAGAGGGGACTCCTCTGATCAGACCATCTAAGAGAGCCACTCCCATCACTCTCAGGCCCCTGACATGTCCTTAATTTTCTTTGTACCACTTATCACCACCTTTTAAAGGCCTATTTGTTGCCTACCCACGTAATGTCTGCAGCCTCACTAGAAGGTGGGCTCTGAGAGGGGTTCAGGCTGGTACAGCAACAGCTGTGTTCCCAGTGCCCAGAGTGGATGCTGGAACTTCGTAGGTACTCAATAGCCAAATGGATAAATGAATGTTTTCTTCAGAGCTACATCCTTAATACCAAGAAAACTGCGTAGTACAAAAGAGAAGCTCCTAAATCTGTTTGGAAAGAAGGAGGAAAGGAAGGAAGAAAAGGAGAAAAAGAAATAGACTCTGGACACTTCTCTGAGTGCTAGACTCAGTAGGAGAGAAAATGAAATGGCATAAAGGAGAAGAAGACAGCCCGAGGGGAGAAATACATGGCACAGAGCAGGGTGCTGGGGTGGATATCAAAGATCAGCTCCACCATTTGATCAGCATCTCTCACCTTTGGGCACAAGCCTTTGGCCATCCAGCCATGCCCAGCTGGCCCCACACGAGTCAGCAAGGGAATGACATCTGTGCAAGGACCTCCAAAGGGCCTGGTGCCTCAAGCGCTCCCTAATGAGCAAAACACATAGAATTGAGGGAGCAAAGAGATGGAGGTCCAGGCGCCTCATGTAATTGACAATTGACACCTGGAAACTGCCATCCTCAAATGCAACATACCCCAGCGCGGCGTGTCACAGCAGAGCGTTGAAAGTGTGGACCTGGGGGGACCTGGCTCTCCTTCTCACAGGTCACGAGAGTGGGGGCAGCTCTCCACCAGTCAGAGCCTGTTTCCTCATCTTTAAAATGAGATGATAGTAATGGTACCTCCCTCGTGGGACTGACATGGGCGTTAAATGAGTGCTTATTTGTGAAGCAGATAGAATTGTGCATGGGACGCGGGAACCACCAACCACGGCTACTTGGGATCGAACCTACACTGTCACTTCTCCCCTCTCCACTGACAACCTACAATAATAATGGCGAATATTTAAGTCCTCCCTATTAGCCAGACATCACCCGAGGCCCCGAATATGCGTTATTTTAGTTAACCCTGATAAAGCCCCAGGAGGCAGCAATTATTATTCCTAATTGACAAATGAGGACTACAGATGAAAAGACTTGCCTAAGGTCACACAGCTAACAGGGCTCATGGCCAATATTTAAACTCACTCAGTTCTGGCTTTAGAAGATCAATGAATCAGTGAGTCAGTGAATGAATAGACCCCAAGAAAGCAGCACATTTGTAAACTGTGAGGAAAGTCCCCAAGAGGCAAGTGGGGTCTCTATTAATGAGCTGAAACATTAATGGCCCCAGGGCACCCCCTCCCTTACAGGACGGTTTTATATAAAGACCTTGAACATGGTTACACCGTTTTAAAATTATTCCCCAGGGCACTTTAGTTTAGAACCCTCTCTTCGAGTGCTTTATTAAGACATCATAACACACCCAACCTGCATGTTAAAGCCTTGCAAAAACGCCTCCCCTGTCAGCAGCGCGGACACATCTTCTCCCTTTCAGGTTCACGGCCCCCGCGCCCGACATTAACGGAAATGCTAACTAAATAAGGTCCAACCCAGCCAATGTTCATCAGTCAAAGGAGATTCATTGGGGAAAAAATAGAGCAGCCTGCCTCCGAGAGCCGGCCCTTACAACCAGATCCACAATTAAAGCTGAACCGTGCAATCGTTGTCTTTAAAGGGAAATCGATGGCATTGACTGAGCCCAAAAAAGGCGGCCACATGCGAATGCATTACAGGTCTAACTGCTGAAAACACGGTTTTGAAATCAAACATATAAAAATCACTGTGAGTGATTTGTGGTCAACCATGATAACGGGCCTACTGGATGGGGAAGTTAAAAAGTACTCATGTTGTTAAGGGAATGGGGCACAACTACTTTGAATGAGGGCTTTGCTGGTGGTCCTTGCTCTGCAAACCCCTCGGCTGCCAGTAATTTGCTGGAGGGTTTTACTTAACAGTGAGGATTTGAATGGATTTCTTACCCCCTTTCCTGGGGTTGCGCATAGCAGTCAATTAAATTAGAGCCAAAACCTTACAGGACCCCACAGTAATCAGTTTAGGGGTATTTGGATCACGTGGCCTCCAGATCTGGTTTTGCAAGGCAAGCGTAAGTCTCCAGTTGGCTGGCTTTGAGAATTACACCTTTTTTCATTGGGAGGAAATTTAGTAGTGACAGCAAGGCTGACAGACTGGAGAATTATCTTTCAATTTTAGGAGCATCATTCCAGGCCAGCACTGAATTCAGTCTGAATAGTGTCATCCGTCTCAGGGAGGTTGATTCTCAAATAATTAAAGCACCAACTCCCCAACCCCGGGGCACTCTGGGATATTTAAACACGAGTTGCTATAAATTATGCAAAAACAAAAACATGAATGCCAAGTTGAAAATGTTGCATAAAGATTTGTTCGAAGAATTTGGTTGTTCAGAGTAGGGCAGATTTGGAAAATTCAACTAAGCTGGACACCAAAAGCTGCTTGGGAAATATTTATTCTCCACCATGATGTTCCTGGCAAACTTGTCGTTAGCAGGGAGCCCCAGGGAAGCCTCAGAGAAGAAATGATTTTCTATGTGAGGCATTGAGACGGAAGTTCAGGTTTCTGTTAGTTATATGGAGATGGGGGCTCTTCTGTTGCTTGCGCCCTCATAATATAACCTGGTGGTATTTTCACCCCATCATTAGGGTTTCCATTAAATCTGACACAGGGAAAAAAGAGAGGCCTTCAGAGAAGAGCTGGAAAAATGCAGCAGCCAATTTTCATATCTCTAAAAGAAAGTGAAGCGGGATGAAAACTGTAATGCTGCAAAGAACTCCCAGGATCCTGGTGAATTGATCTCAAGGGCTGAGCAGCTAGACTACAAATAAAACTAAACTAAGTAAGGAGAAATAAGACTGTAAACCCGAGAGCTGAAGCTTAGCTTTGTTTTTGTTGCTTTTTTAAATATGTAAATTGATTCATTCATGCAGCATAGTTTTGGAGCACCTACCAGGCGTCAGGTCCTACTCATGATGCTGAGGATGCAGCCGTGAACAAGACAGACACAGTCTCTGCCCACCTGAAGCTCACACAGCAGGGAAAGTTGGAATGTAGGTAACAAGTATAGCAGGTCAGCATTTAGATAGCCAGAGGGCTGCAGCCAGCAGAACAGCATCTTTGAATCACGTAAAGGGCCCACAGTGGCTGGCTCAATTAGAAAAAGAGACCCCTCCCTCCCCCACCCCTCACCAGGAGATAATGAAAGGCAGAGTGTGGGCTGGATTCCAACCTCTCTCAGGCTCCTTCCTTTGTAGAGAGCACAGCTAGTACCTGGCATCACAGAGGTTACAGGTGGTCAGGAAAAGGAATAAGATCTGACATGGATGAGGAAGCAAGTCATCTTGATATCAGAGGGAAGAGTATTACAGGCAGAAGGAAGAGCACGTGCAAAGGTCCTGAGGCAGCATACCGCATATGTTCATCATAGAGCAAAGAGGCAGAGCGGCTGAAGTGGAGGGGTCATCTTTCCTTCATCTCTGATTTTTAATTCTAAATAAGATATAGATACTTTACTTTTAGTAGGTATGAGACCTAGCTGGCTGCTTCAGACCTGTGTTGGGGAGAGAACTTGTTCTCTAATGATCGGATATTAGGTTGAAATTTTTAGTTAACTTGTATGGTTATGTTTCTGCAAGGCAGACTGGCACTCCTGCTGTGACCTTGAACATTCATTCTACAAACACCTGCTGAATATTACTATGAACAAAGTCCAATGCTAGGCAAAGAGCGAAAAAAAAGACCAACATGAAGCTTATAGTCCACAGGGTGGGGAAAAAATACACAAGCAAAAAAATGAAATTACAGACATTATTAAGGGCTACCAGATAAACAGCATGTATGGGGTACCGAAAGCTGTGGGTCATGAAGGGGGTTACCCACCTTAGATGGGAAAGGCCATACGGATTTCTGAGGGCTTGGCAGGCATCCACCTTGACAAGATGGACTGAGGGAGGCTATCCTGGGCGCAGAGGGGAACAAAGGTGCTAAACTAGGAAAAATTTGATCTATTGAAAGAACGAAAAGACATCCAGCGTGGCCAGAACAATTTGTGAGGAGAGCAGCTGCAATGGTTTGCCAGAGCCCGGCCTTGGGGGTCTGCAGCTTGCGGGAAGGACGTGCGTCATGATGCATTATTTTGCCATGTGCAGTAGCACCTGCGAAACTGTGGGAGGGCGTTAAGCAAAGGAGGGAGGCAATCTGATTGTCTCGTGTTGCTGCACTTGACCCACCAGAGGACAGAGGTTCCCAGCATCTTAGTCTGTTTGAGCTGCTATGACAAAAATACAGCCTGGGTGGCTGAAACCATGGATATTTATTTCTCCCAGTTCCGGAGACTGGGACATCAAAGGTCAAGGTGCCAGCAGCCTTGGCTCTTAGGGAAGGTCCTCTTCCTGGGTTGTAGGTGGCCGTCTTCTCATTGTGTCCTCACATGGTGGAGTGCAGAGAGAGAAGAAGGTTCTCCTGTGTCTCTGCTTATCAGGGCACTAATATCATGCATGAGTGCTCCACCCTCATGAAAATCACCTCCCAAAGGCCCCGCCTCCTCAGACCATCCCATTGGGGCTTGGGGACTCAACACATGAGTTTTGGAGGAATACAAACATGCAGTCCGTAACACCAAGCCTTCTCCACTCCCTTGGATCCCAGTAATTTTTTTACAGTGCCCCTAGGCCAAAAGAAATCCCTAATAATTCCATATATTAAGTAGTTAGGTCAAAGCAAATTAGTAAATATTTCTGTCCTAAAATCTTAGTAGCCATTTGAAAAAATAGTACACGTAAATCGAAATTTAAAATTAATTTTCTTTCATTCTAAATCATAATTGCTCGCTGATGGGGTATCTGTGCCTACTGGGAACGGTACTACTTTCCAAACGTTGCAATGAAATGGGACACCACCACCCCCATCTCCTGCTCCAACTTGATTTTTTGCACAGTGCTTCCTTTTTCTCACAGCAGCTGCCGAAAACCCAGCTCCGCAAAGATATGATGTCGTGGAAGGGAAGCCAGCCAAACCTAATCTTGAAACTGTGATCTGCCTCAAGCTGGTAATGTGCACAGCGTCAATGTTTAAAACACCCGGCTACTCACCTGAGAGTTCACGGCAGGGCCTCTGAGCTCCGTGGGGCAGTCTGAGAACCATGGCCATAAGCTATTGTTGTGGAAGATAGTTAGGACCTCAGGGAAGTCATTGATGTTAAGTGACTTCATAAAATGTTTTAAGATCTTTCTAAGGGAAAGACTTGAACCCAGTTCTGCCGGTTTTCATGCAGTAAAGTATAGCCAAAATTTGCCTTGAATCTCCCTGCCTCCTCAACTACTCTGTTTAAATGTAAATTTGCCCCTCAAGGAACTCACATTCCTTTCCAGAAGAGAATGGCCAGAAAGAACTTTACATAGCTTGGGCACCCCATACGCTCCTGCGTATGGACTGGCCTGAGCGTTTTTCTGACCTGCTACCTTGGGTTCTGTTAGTGGCTTCAGATGCTCTGCTGGTGGGACAACAAGGTTGAGTCAGTAATCATGATCTTCAGCGCTCCATTTCAGACTCTGGCTGAGTCTTGCTTCTCAGCCACGCTGAGAGAGTTAAATGGGTTTGACTTGTAAGGCTTCACTTGCAGTCATGTGCAGTTATGGAAATGTCCAGGCAATGTTATGCAAACCTCAGTCAAGTATCCTCTTCCAAAATGAATATTAAGTGCATAAATTGTGTAATTTGAACAGAGCATGAAATTTAGATGCTTAATGACTGAAAGAACTCCAGGAGAAAGAGAGATCGCGGGAACCACTGTTTTTATAGTGTTAATGGCCAAACATAGACTCTTCATCTGCCCTTAAAAAGCGGCATCTTGGGGCCAGCCCAGTGCTGTAGTGGTTAAGTTCACATGCTCCACTTCGGCGGCCTGGGGTTCCCAGGTTCAGATCCTGGGCACAGACCTACACAGCACTCATCAAGCCATGCTGTGATGGCATCCCACATACAAAATAGAGGAAGACTGGCACAGATGTCGACTCAGGGACAATCTTCCTCACCAAAAAACAAAATAAAATAAAATTGAAATCCCAGGGCTAGAGAGAGATAAATAATGGAGTTGAGAGTTAAACTCAGGTTGGTCTTCCTCCAGAGGCCTCATTCTCCACCACTCTGCCAATAGCTCTTCTCCTGGTTGTTTGTGTCTGTATTAGTTCCTGAAAAGATGGATTTGGGTGAAAACATTAGGTTCTTGGATCTGGGTGGAGGTAGGCACCTACCCTGAACTCACTTTAATGCTCAGCTCTATGGGTTTCTGTGCCACACAACTGAGTCAGACTCAAACCTACCAGGGTGTGGACTCTACAGACCCCCAGTTCCCAATGACCAAGCTAGTTGAGCCAAACTCTCCTATTTTGGTACGGTACATGCCTTTCTTACATGGTTTCCAGAGGACTCTGCAATTTCTGTTCAAGGCCAATAAATGGAAAGTTCACTGGATTAGGAAGAAGATCTGGATACCAATCTTCGTTCTGGAGCTTCCTAGCTGGATGACTTAGGCAAGGGACTTGACCTAACCACGGTACGGCTGAAAGGTTTCATAAGTAAAGGCACAGGAAGGCACATTGCGGCACTGTAGAGTCTTAAACAAGCTCAAGACATTGTTGGGGTTGTCCTTGCTGTATTCCCGTAAGCGGTGTGAAACAAACCGTAAAGCACCAGCTCCATCCAGCCCTGGACCCAAATCTTTACACCACTACTTACTATCTCCCCGATCTTGAGAAAGGTGCTACTAGAAATCTTAGTTCCTTAGCTCTAAAATAGGGATAACAATGCCTACTTCTCACAGTTTGAATGAGAATTAAGTGAGATGTGATGGGGTTTTACACATCCATGTAAATGTTCAATAAATTATAGCCAAAATTTGCCATGAGTCATACTTTCACTCTGTGTTTAAACTTCATCTTCTCACAAATATTTAGTTTCTTTATCTGTAGGAGGGGACAATGACAGAGCAGTGGAGGGATCATTTCATGCCAGCCTTAAGTTCTGCATTCCACATAGTGAGCAGCAAATGTGGACCAAGCTATCCTTGAGAAGCTCCTTATGGTCCCTATAAAGAGGGTGACCAGTGTCCTAGTCAGACTAGGACAATCCAACTTTACACCTTTTGTCCCTGCATAATTATTAAAAGCATCTTGGTTTGGGTGAAAAATCACATGATCCCCCACCTATGAAGAACATCCCTCCCCAAATCCAACATAGATCTTCTGTGTAGTTGGAACAAGTTACTGGGTGTTTGTAGAGCCCCAGATAAAGTAGCAGCTTACACTTAGAGGCCAAGCTATATGAAACAGAAATCACTAAATCCTCGAATGATTGTATGAGATACTTGAAGATGATAAAATGGACTGAGAGTAAAGGAGATGAACTTTCTCCATTATATGCTTATTCCAGGAAGAAACACATTCTTTAGAATCTCTGGCAATATCAGCTACACAATTTTAATTGTTTCTCTCTCTCACCACCTCTCTCCCCTCCTCCCCTCTCTTCTCCTCCCCACCGGCCCCATGGAGCACTCGCAGCTGAATTCTGGCAGGGGAACTGCAAATACAATGAGACCACACTGTACTGATCTCACAAGGTTGTGACATCATGCATGAGAAACACTTTGTACAGTTTCTGGCATACAGTAAGCATTCAGGGGAGATATTCTTTTTGTCATTATATATTTGAATTATTTTCTTGGCTTAAATAGGAGCCAATTTCTCATCCCAATTGGTACCTCTGTTTAGATATTGCTATATGTAATTTTTTCTAACAGGATTCTTTTGGTTAAAGGCAAAGTGATGATGGTATGGTCGAGGCTAATATCAGAAGATTTTAATTTATGGGGATGGAGTTCTCTGTTGGTAGTGGGTTTTTTAAACAGCAAGGGCAAAGATATAGAAGAATTAAAGTTTGCGCCTTCAGGAAGTGGCTCATATTTCTAGCACAGTGAGAGCATATGAATCATGGAGAAGAATGGCTGGAGACAGGACCAGAAGGAGTGACTGGGGCCATTTTGTAAAGATTGCTGGATGCCAGGCTATGGAGTTTGAATTTCAACTAACAGTCACTGGGGAAACATTTAAGGTGTTTAAAGCAGTGGAGTGACATAATTGCCATGTTTGATAAATAAAGCTAGAATAGAAACTTAAAAGTTGGAGATGAGTGGATAAGCCTGGAAGCAGGGACGCTGGTTAGGTGGCCACTGCCACAAACTGGGAGAGAGGGAACCGCCCAAGCCATTAAGGAAAAGAATCAGAAACAGACGGGCGAAGTCACTGTTCTTCTATGCAAATAAAGTGCACTGTGGCTTCCATCCTCGCCATCCTCAGTTTGACCACTTCCCCGTCTACTCTTGCAGCTGAAGGAGATGACCAAGTTTGACCAAAAGTGAAAGGTGGAAAAGTCTAAACATTTTTCCTCTTGTCTCCTGTGTTAATATGATGATAGTGGCTCCCGTGCATACTATGCTCTAGGTGCCAAGTGCAGTATTAGCGCTTTGCTTTTATTAACTTGTTTAATCCCCATGATGTTTCTACGATATGTGCACTATCATTATTCCCATTTTGCAGATGATAAAAGTGGGGCACAAGAGATTATGTAGCTAGCCAAGATCACACATCAAGTAAGAAGAAAAGCAGGATTCAACTCTAGCTCCAAAACCCGTCCTCTCAATCCATCCCTTACCATCCCTAGATGTATCAAAGAGTACAGTCTGGGGAGCCTATTGAATGACATGCATGATATGATATCACACATTTTCAAGGGGAAAGGGTGCTTTTTTTTGGCGAGGAAGATAGGCCCTGAGCTAACATCTGTGCCATTCTTCCTCTATTTTGTCTGTAGGATGCCACCACAGTGTGGCTTAATGAGTGATGTGTAGGTCCACACCGGGGATCTGAACTTGCAAACACCGGACCGCCAAAGGACAGTGCACAAACTTAACCACTATGCCACCAGGCTGGCCCCAGGAAAGGGCTATTTTTAAGATAATATTCTTTTTTTTTTTAAGATTTTATTTTCTTCCTTTTTCTCCCCAAAGCCCCCCAGTACATAGTTGTATACTCTTCGTTGTGGGTCCTTCTAGTTGTGGCATGGGGGACGCTGCCTCAGCATGGTTTGATGAGCAGTGCCATGTCCACGCCCAGGATTCGAACCAACGAAACACTGGGCCGCCTGCAGCAGGGCACGCGAACTTAACCACTCGGCCACGGGGCCAGCCCCAAGACAATATTCTTTTTTAAGAATATAGGCAGTTTAATTTCTTTTTAGGAGATTATTTCTAATAAATCCATTAAAAACATGCCTTGCATTCCACCCTGAGGTTGGTTTACTTCTATCAAAAAAGCAACAAGAAGCAAAGATGGAGAATGACATGCAGTGCTTTGCTGGCACTTTTGTATTTGGGGATGATCTGTCCAGGTGCTCTGATTTTGAAGACATCTCTGCCCCACCATCGCCTGGACAACAGAACCTCAGATTTTCACACACTTAAATCTTTCCAATGCAAACGGCAGATTTTTCCTCCAAATCTCAGCACTTTTTCTTCTCCATGCCTCTGAAGCCATCAGGCCTCTAGGACACCCTGACAACCCAGCTTTGGTGCTGTTTATGATGGCTGCCCAGCCTTCTTAAAACGTATAATATTGGCACATCACAATGGACAGAGTAAACAGGAGCAGGCTGAAAGGAACACATCAATGGTGAACTCAGTTATTTTCCCCTGGGTGGTTCTAGAATCCCGTCCACTTGTGTCTTTCCATGCATAGGGGTGTGTGTGTGTGTGCAAACATACATGAATCCCAGTGGTTTCAGAACATTCATTTTTTGTATCCTGCAAACTGTAATACTAAGATGAAGAGAGAGAGAGGCGGGGGGAGTGGGGGGGGGTGCTTTTTGTTGCTTCTATACTTTTTTTTTTTTAAAGATTTTATTTTTTCCTTTTTCTCCCCAAAGCCCCCCCGGTACATAGTTGTATATTCTTCGTTGTGGGTCCTTCTAGTTGTGGCATGTGGGACGCCGCCTCAGCGTGGTTTGATGAGCAGTGTCATGTCCGCGCCCAGGATTCGAACCAACGAAACACTGGGCCGCCTGCAGCGGAGCGCGCGAACTTAACCACTCGGCCACGGGACCAGCCCCTGCTTCTATACTTTTTGCCAAAGCTTAGATTCTTGAACTATCGTCTATAAATTTCATCCTACTATAGTGCTTTCATGACCATAAATATTTTTTCTTTTCTTTTCTCTAATGTTGTACCTTTCTTGCCATCTAAATTCTGACTTAACTAATTGAGTTTAATCATGTTTTACCTTAATCTTCTCCCGGCAGACTACAAGCTTCATTTATTCATTCAGGAAACATTTATTGATTTTCTATTATATACCAGCCTGGATGGGACACTGGAAATTTAGGTGAGCAAAACAGATTTACATTCTGCCATTCATGGAGCCTGTGGTCTAGTGGGAAAAACAAATATAACAAAGGGGATACATAAACGGTCACATAATTAAATCTGCACTGTGTTCCACTCCAGCCGGCTTCTGTTGGTTTTGCGTCTCTAGCACCCCTGTTCCCTCTGTTACTAATAGCAGCACCTTCCTTTTCTTTTCTTTTTCTTCCGTTTTGGAAACCCACCTCTCCCGCTCGCAGATAGTGTGGTTTGGTGGGTTGACTTCACCCTGCCCAGGCTCTAGCGTACACACTCATTCAGGGCATTGCCGTCAGCCTCTGTGACTAGTTCCAAGATGGTGGCTGACACATGTCTATCCAGTGACAAGACTATTATGGGAACTACTCGTGCAGAGATGTGCTGCCAACGGCCTCCGTGGAATCTGAGCTAGGCTGAGAATGGTGAACAGCTGAGAAGAGAGCAGCCTGGACTCATGGCCATAGATTGAGTCTTCACAACCCCTGAGTCCAGCTGCGTCTTCAGTAGTTATCTTCCCTGAGTCTTCTCACTTACAGGAGTCAATAAGTCCTTTTTTTTTTTTTTTTTTTTTGGCTTAAGTCAGTTTGGTTGACTTTCTTTCACTTCCAATAAAAAACACTTGACTAAACACAGCCGCAAGGAGGAAGGGCACGAGGACATCAGATGATGCAACAGGAGACTAGGTCTTACCCATGGTCGTGTGAAACTGAAGTACAAGTGGCAGTGAGCGAGCTGGAGAGGGGGCGGACCTGAGGTTAGGGACACGCCTTGGCTTCTTCATGACTCTCTCCCCAGTGCGTTCCACAGAGTATGTATTTACTACCTGTTAGTGGAGTGAATAGAAGAATAAAGTATAAACGATCAGTTTGCTTCCCATCGCCACTTGGGTCCATTTACTACGGCTGCGGCAACTCTGCGTAACAAACCACTGAGCGTTTATTCTCACAGTTTTGTGGGTCACAGCTCTGCCAGGTGATGCTGCTGACCCCAGCTGAGCTCACACACCTAGAGTCAGCAGAACAAGACTGGAACCAGTGAGGGTGGCTCGACTCTGTTCCACATGTCTTTCCTCCTCCTCCTGGACCAGCAAGGCAGCCAGATACGTTATTTTCACGATGGCTGACGTGCAAGAGAGCCAGTCAGGTCACACAAGTGTTTTTCAGGACTTTGGTCTCACCGTGCCCACTAACATTTCATTAGCCAAAGCAGATCACTCAGACAGACCCAAGGCCCAGGGCACAGAAATGTATTCTGCCTTTTTAGGGGAAAGAATCGCAAGGTTGCAGCAAAAGGCATGAATACAGGGAGCGATGAAGCGTTGGAGCCGTCCGTGCAATTGGCCACAGCACTCTAACCTCCTGGGTTCTTTGCACTTGACTTCAAGCTCGGAAAAGTTAGACATATAGTCCAGATATTAAAAGTTTAGAGTTTACTGTCAAGAAAATAGGTGCTTCCTAAAAGCAATCAGAGAAACTCATGGGTGAGAGACTGCGCAACAGGACTCTTCCCATCAAAAGAACTAGAGCCGAGACCGACTAGGCCACAGTTTGCAGACAGTGTTTTTCTGGAATATCTTTAGCATAATCCTTTTTCTAGCAGCCTCCATGCACCTTGATAGCAAATCACGTGCCTAAAAGCCAAACACAGGAAAAATGAAGTGTTTACCTCATTCCCTTGTTGTCAAAAGGCAACAAGTCAGAGTTACCAGTTAGGAGTCTAGGAGAGAACAGCCCATTCAAAGGGGTAATGGATGAGAGTTCAACGAAGAGACTTTTTACAAAGCTGCGGGCAGAGTTCTCAGAAACAACAAAGGATAGTGAAGCACCCAGGCACCAGCAAAGGAGGGAGGGCTGTGCCGCCTGAAGATGCCAAAGAAGGGAGCTGTTAGCAGAACTCCCCCTAAGCTCTAATCATGGGGGAGGGGCTGCCTGACGTGAGCTGTGGACAGAGACGGAGGACAAAGGAAACCAGGAAAACAAATAATCCAAGTTTCTCTTTTTCGTCTTCCAATCTCCTACAGGTGCTGACCCCAGAGCCCACGCTCTTCGTCTGCTCTGTGTGGCTTGCCCATTCTGCATCTTTGATCTTGCCATCATCCTGCTCAGAATCCTCCAGCTGAGAGCAATGGCTTCCACCACCTGAGAGGTGTCAGTGATTTACAAACTCTAATAGCTAACACTTTCATTGCACTTTCTCTATGCCAAGCATGTCACATGCAATATTTCATTTAATCCTCTCAACAACCCCGTGACATAGGCAATGTTTTTTCCCCATTTGACAGATGAGGACATAGAGATACAAAGGGGTTAAGTAATACGCCAAGATCCTCCAGGTAGTAAGTAGAGGAGAGAGGAATTTATCTCAGGCAATCTGGTCCCCGAGAGCTTCTTAACCACTATACAATCTACTGCCTCTAAATGTACTTAGAATCCCAAAGTTTGGGAAGGATTCATTTGTTCGCAATGAATCAGATGGGATCCATCCCCATGAAAACGTCATTCTCACTCGCTTGCCTTCCAATCCGCTCCTTTGAGTGGGAGAAGAAGAAATAGAATCACGTTGGATCATGCAAAGCCCTGGCTCTTCCTATAGGGAGGAGTCGCATTTATGAAAACCATCCATTAGCTGTGTCAAAACAGAAGTTTATGAACCACTGACCCAGAGATTAAATTGTCTCTGAGCCTTGCATTCAAGGCCCTCCACGACTCAGCCATGACTGTGATTCCCACTTTAATCCTCACAGTTCCCTCTTCATGGGATCCACGCTCCAGCTAAGCCCCAATCCTTATACATGCCCCACAGTACCTCTACTCGCACTGGTTTCTTCCACCTTCTCTTTGTCATCACATGTCCAAATACTTCCCGTCATTCAGAGGTCATTGGAAATTCCACCTCCGCTTAGAATCGTTAATTTCCTTTCCTCAAGACCCATCCATATTCAAGTTGGAAACAAACTCTTTTTTCTCTAAACTCCCACCCCATCTCATTTGTATTTTCATATGGTGCTTATCGCTCTCTCCTCGTGTCATAGTCGTCTATGCACATATCGTGACCACAATGAGGATTGGAACAACAGCAGCTAATTTTTCTGGATGCCTGCTCTGCATCAGCGCTAAGCGCTTTCACATATTTTTTCACTTAAAGACACGCCTCTAATGGTAATGTTATTATCCTGCAATTGACAAGCAACTCCCATGCTTGGACATAAAAGAGACACTGCTTAAAGAAAGGAAAACGATAAACTTCTTCTTGAAGTTTACTGTTGAACAGAATTCCAGAAGTTTCAGCCCTTAGGCCATCTCTCCATCCTTTGCAATCAAAGCCACAGCAAAAGATCCTTCCATTTACTGCCTGAGCTGACCCTTCTCCTCCAGGGAAAGGGGAGCTGGTTAGGATGCTATGGGAGTTGTGCTGACCTGCTCTTCTCTCATATCACTGTGTTCAAGCATAGATTCCAGTTCAGAGTGAATGAGCGTCCTTATTTTTCAATCTGACAGTGCTATTTGTGGGAAGTGAACCTCAACGTCTTTGGGGAACTTCAGCTCTTCCATCCTTGACTAGGATGCATCTACACTTTTCTGATACAAAACAGTTATGTATTAAGTATATTGTAATAATTTCAGCTGCCATATTTTGAGCTGAACACATTATATATGCTTTTTAATCCCTTTAAAAAAGTTACCCAAGGGCTGGCCCGGTGGCAAAGTGATTAAGTTCGTGCACTCTGCTTCAGCAGCCCAGGGTTTGCAAGTTTGAACCTAGCATAGCTCGTCAAGCCATGCTGTGGCAGCATCCCACATAAAAAAAAATAGAGGAGGGGCCAGCCAGCGGTTAAGTGCACACGTTCCGCTTCGGCGGCCCAGGGTTCGCCAGTTCAGATCCCGGGTGCAGACACGGCACCGCTTGCCAAGAGCCATGCTGTGGTAGGCGTCCCACATATAAAGTAGAGGAAGATGGGCACAGATGTTAGCTCAGGGCCAGTCTTCCTCAGAAAAAAGAGGAGGATTGGTGACAGATGTTAGCTCAGGGCTAATCTTCCTCAAAAAGAAAAAAATAGAGGAAGATTGGCAACAGATGTTAGCTCAGGGCCAATCTTCCTCACAAAATGAAAAAAAGAATTACTCAGCTAGTGGAAAGGGATAAGGGCTCCAGAATCCAAACTTGCCACCAAAATGTTACATGACAACAAGTTTATAAAATTAAGTCGTTATAGAGAGTATATTATGTCTTACCACCACGCCAAAGGCTATTATCATTTCTTTCAAAATTTCATTTAATTCCCACAATGAGCTAGAAACTCATTAGGCTCACTTTGTGTGAGGAAAGTATAACTCAAAGAGGTTAAGGATTTTGTCCAAGGTCAGACAGAGAACAAGTGGGAGATGTGGGATTTGAAGTCACCAGTATGTGACACCAAATCTGATGGTCTTACCCACAGTATTGAGGTGTGCGGTGCGGTATATGCCCGTGACTGGTTGGGTGCCCATAAACCCGTCATTGACCTCACTAAGCCTTGCTTTCCGCATCTACAAGATGGGGACGATAACAGTAGCCACCTGCTAGGGACACAATGGGATTAAGGTGAGGTAGTTTATGAAGATACACAGCGCTGCACCTAGCTCTCAGCCGGGGCTCATTCACTGCACCTGTATTTATTGAGCACCAAGCTAGGACTAAGCACTGCGCTGTTGTATTTGCTCACTGTTATGGCAATTGCAGACTGCCCCCACTCTGCAAAAGCTTCCTCTTGCCAGGGAAGACAAACCTCAATTTTACATGTATTTGTGTGACCATGGGATTAAAAATTCAAATACATGCGTTGGAGAAAAGCAGTAGTGTTCTGGCAGACTGCAAATTTCAATCAAGCCCAAGTGGTCAGGAAGGCCTCCTGGAGGAGGTGACACTTGAGCTGGGAGGTAAAGGAAGAGCACCAGTTCACTGAGTGAAGAGGGATCGGAAAGCACAGGAAGGAGTCCTCCTTGCAGGCAGCACGCTCCATTTGTCCTGCTTTGCCCAGGACTTTACTGGTTTTAGCACTAAAATCTCATAGCCCAGGAAACCTTCCAGTGCCAGGCAAACTAAGACAATTGGTCACCTTAATTCAGGGGAATTGTGTGTGCAAGGGCCCTGAGGCAGAAGGGAGTATGCCCCATTTTAGGAACTAAAAGAGGGCAAATGCGGCTAGAACACAGAGATTAGTGTAAGACGAGGCAGGAAAGTTGTCTTCAGAAGGCTTTTGTGCCCTATTAAGGAATTAACTCTTGGTCTGAGGAGCAATCGGGAGCCATTGAAGAGTTTTAAGCAGAGAGATGATGTGAGCAAAGGCGGGATGTTGTAAAGTTTACCCTGGCTACTGTGTGGAGAACGGACTGGCAGACACTGGAAGCAGGAAAGCAGGTGATCGACTCAGTAAATGCTAGTTCTTGTTAGTACTATTATCAGTGTTTCAATGTGGGAGAAACACCCACTACAAATTGAGTATTCCAGCTCAGATTCGGGCCGTCTGGAGGCTGACGGGACATCTCTGTGGAGCATCAGCAGCCACAGGAGCGAGCTCTGCATTTCTAGCACATGAACTTCCCGAGAACTGAGGCACCGAGGATGGAATTATGCTTTGACTCGGGTCAGCAGTAATAGAGTTCCCCATTGTGAAGGTCTGAATTCAGTCGAAAATCTAATTTTTTAAATAAATAGAAAAGAAAGGTCAAAATCCTGCCAGAAGAAATGGGGATCTGAAACTGGAAATTGCTCAGAAATCTCTTTTACTTCCTCTCTGTTAGATTAATGACTTTTCCAAACTCTCTCCCAAAGGAATTTCTCTTAGATATGCTAATGTCACTCTACTTCTCTAAAACCTCGTGTCAAATAGAGCGATTGAAAAGGCCCTAATAGAAGATACACTTGGAAATCATTGTGAGTAGCAGTTTTATTTAAAGTGAAACTAAATGACACATTCCTCCAAGTTCAAGAGGCAAAACCCAGTAAGGTTTGCCGCCTAGATTCTGATCTTAGTGCCTCCTCTCTGCCCGGACCATTCCCACCTCCCATCTCTCTCCTCCCCTTCCCTCCTCGTGGCTGAGACCTACTCATCCTTTAGGCATCAGATTAAACATCTTTTCCTCCAGGAAGCTGTCCCCAGATTGGAGACCCCTACCTTATGCCACCGGGACTGGCTATTCCCCCTTGTAGGACACCTGGCAGCGCTGTTGTTGCTCGTTTCATCCTTCTTCCCCACCAGGCTGTCGGATGGACATTTGCACCAATTGCATTTCTAGAGCACAGAACGAAGCCTGCCATGTAGGGATGCACAGCAAATACGTGTTGGTGTTGCGTGTCGAACAACTGCTTATTGGTACCCTATGTTCAAGGCACTGTATATCTACATGCTCTGTGAACATCTCCTAATTCCATTTGATCCCCTCGACGACTCTGTAAAGTGGATATAACCAGTTAACAGACTGAGAAACTGAGAGTCGGGTTTCAATAAATTTGTCCAACTTGTGTTGCTAATAAATGGCCGGGTTGGGATTCAAGTCAAGTGTGTGACCCCAAATCCTATGTTTAAAACCATTTCATCAGTGACTCACAATGCAAGTATGGGAGGATACAAATGCACAATATGTGCTGACCTAGAGGAAAGTTTTTTCTATTTTTAACGGCACTAAAGTCTTAGCCCAGGGTACTCTCCTCCCCAGGACAGAGTGAAAGCTGAAGGGAGGGGAGATATCAGGCCCTGGGGTTTTCTTAAGACTGAACTCTATCTGCCCTCAAGAAAAAGCTATTTGTGGTTAATGATTTGAAATCCGGTTTAATGAGTAATCGAACCCCCTTCTGATCAGCTGTGTAGAACAATTATGAGGGGAAGGAAAGACACAGGGTCTGGGAGAGTGGGGGCGAGGCAGGCATCTCGGGTGCAAATCGCAGGAGGTGCTCACCCTCGGGGCTGTGCAAGTGCAGCCTGCTGCAGGCTCCTCCGGGTCCAGAGAGAGGTGGGCTCTTTTATGTGGAGGGACAAAGGGGGTGATGCAAGCAGAGAGGCTGACAGAAGATGCAGAGGAAGCCGGAATGCCAGGTCCAGGGGTCGAGCCGCCATCCAGGAAATGCTGAAGAAGCCGATGCAGAGAAGCAGCGGGAGCTGACCAGCCAACCATCCCGCAGGAGGCAGCTCTCACAACCACACTGCTTTCTCTGCTGTTTTTATTGTGCTGAGAAATGTCTCTGTAGCCATGCCTCTACCAGCACGAGGAAATGAAAGAGATGTCTGCTTTTCTCGTGTCCAGCCTTTTCCTGCTGTCTACATGTTACCCGCCTGACCCACGTGGGTCTTGGTCTGCTCTGGTGGCATCAGTGCTACGGGGGCCACACTTTGGAAGGGATGCATTGCTCAGTGCTGTAAGAGCAAAGCCACATAATGTGACCCCAACATTTTAACATATCTCCACTGAAATGATCAAAGGGTCTCTCTCAAGCATGCCATGTCATGGACTGAATTATGTACCCCCTCCCGTTTATATGTTGAAGCCGTAACCCCCAAAGTGTATTTGGAGATACAGCCTTTAAAGAGGTAACTGAGGTCAAATGAGGTAATAGGATGGGGTTCTGAGCCAAAAATACTGGTGTCCTTATAAGGAAAGGAAGAGACAGCAGGGATATGCACGCACAGAGAAAGGGCCACATGAGGACACAGCAAGAAGGCGGCCATCTGTAAGCCAAGGAGAGAGGCCTCAGGAGAAAACAACCCTGATGGCAGCTTGATCTTGGCCTTGCAGCCTTCAGAACTGTGAGAAAGTAAATGTCTGTTGTTTAAGCCCCTAGTGTGTGATATTCTGTTATGGCGGCCCTGACAAACGAGGACAGCATCCTTCCTCAGGAACACACTCAGACGCTACGTCATGAGGAAACCTATCAGATGAGCTTGGGCTTCTTGGCAACCTGCGCCTCTTCACATTTCCAGGATGTGACCCCCTCCCGCCACTCTCATTCTCAGAAGTCACACTGTCCACGTGCTCTGCTCCACCTCCGCCCTGCAGCCCCCAGAGCAGAGTAAATGGAGCCAGAGACAGTGCACCCCATTTGCAGGACCCCTGCTCCAAGGCAGTGCTGGGAAAGCAGTTCCCTAAATGAGGTCCCTTAGGAATGACCTCCCCTTCCTTGACTTACATGCAGGCCCAGCATTTCGCAAAGACCAGTCCGTCCTTCCATGTGCAACCATCTCTCTCCAGAGCAGGCCTGAGGGCTTCCGGCTCCTCCCGTCCTGTCTCTTGCATCTCCCTGCCCCCTTCCACGGACTCCTGAGTGGTTGGCTCAGGGCTCACACATAAGTGATGGCCAATGAGCGGACTAGATCATAGCTGTCTTTTTCACTGTTGCATTCCCACCCCCAGCACAGATTTTGGTCTATAGCACAACTTAATAAATATATGTTGAATTAATAAATTCTTGCTCATTCAACAAAAATTATGGATGCAGAGAAACTGAGACCTACTTGTCAGATAGTAGAGTGGTGGTTCAGAGTGGGTGGAATCCCAGCTCTGTTACTTACCAGCTGGGTAAATTCGGGCAAGTTACCTACACTCTGCGAGCCTCAGCCTCCTCATCTGAGGAGTGGCCATAAGAGTAGCGACCACCCCATGGGGCTGTGTGATAATTCAAGGGAATACACTCAAAGCGCTCAGCACAAACCTGAAACACAGTAAGCACATCCGTGTTACTTATTACCTGAGCACTATTTCCTTTGTGAGAGGCAACGTTTGAGTCATTCTTTTCCTCCTTCCTCTCCCCCATCTGTAAGTATTCACTAAGTGTGTATCCAGTTATCAAATAATGGAGGGAATAAAAACGTCAGCTTTGGAAATCGTTGTATTTTTAGTACAAACATGGGAACTGACGTACGGAAAGCTTTCAAATAGTTGTTGAATAAAGGAAGAAAGAGAAATGGAGAAGAAAAGGTGAAAGGTGACGAAAGAGGGAGATGGATGAAGTTAAGTTCCCAGAATTTATTTCAGCCACCAAGTTGATGGCCGTTGTTTCTGTTCCCCTTTTTGGGTGGTCACACCCCTCTTTTCCTTGGGGAGTCCCACCTCCCCGACTCTGAGTCCCAGACATTTGGCAGGGCAGACTCCATCTACAGCTGGGAGGAGGGGCAATTGTGCTGATCAACAATAAGCCCAGCCCACTGGCCATAACAATTTGTTCAGGCTGTGTTCGTGAGCTCGGCTGATCCAGCTAAAGTGGATCCCTGAAACTTACAGGTGCTCTTTAGAAGAGAAAGTCTCTTTCTCTTCTGGTGATGAACCAGAGAAGGAGTAAAGGTAGGGGATGGAGCCTGAAATTGCTTAGAGCCACCACAAGAGGGAGACTTACTAGAATAAAGCCAACAATATGCAATTAGAGCCAAGAGATGGAGAAAGAACCCTGGTGCTATTATTTAAGAACCTGGATCCAGCCATACCTGAAGCCAATTACCCTATGAACTTTTCAGTTTTTTGAGCCAACATTTTTTAATTATGCCAGTTTGGTTTGGGTTTCTATCATCTGCAATTGATATGATCCTGACTAAAAGGCAGTCTTAAATTATCTTTGGCTCAAGGTAGAGTACAAAACAAAGTCAAACCATGGATGAAATCTTTAATTACACAAAATAGCTACCATTTTTGAACACCTACTAAGTGACAGGCAGCAGGCCAGACCCTTGACATACATTGGCATTATTCCTTGAAATAGCTCTGCAATGTGCACACCATAGAAACTTCTGGCTATCCAATAAACCCTATGATCCTTCTTTTTTTTAAGCAAGATAATCCAAATCCCCAATACTCACTGTTTCCCTTGGCCTTTTAAAATGAATCTTGTGTCTCGGTTACCATTCTTTGTGTTAGGGAGAAGAAAAACACACATACAAGAGAACCTCCACGTAAATCAATCTTTATTCCATTTCAAAGCCTGCAAGATTTTCCAGATATTCCAAAGGTCTCCTTCCCTGAGTGAAATACTACATTTATTTAATAAAGCAGGTAGGATTTACTATCTGGGAGCAGGTAAGCACTTTTTACTTTTCACAAGATAGATGACAGCTGCTGGCAGGCTTTTCTCTCCCTCCTTTTTGCTTTTTTCCCTCCTCTGTCTTTTGCTATGACTGCACAACTTTACCTATCACAATTGAATTACCAAACTGAGCTAAAGAAAGATTGTCCCTATGGGGGTGCTGTGTAGGTTGCAGCCTTCCTTTTCTTTTAAAGATGACTTTAAAGAATTAGAAATAAATGTTATCAACTGGGGTTTTAAATGATGCTGACTTATTGCTTTGGGGGAACCTTAACACTCCTCTGACTCCCAACACACACACACAGCCCCCACCAACAACAAAAATAAACTTTTAGTCTGAATTTGCTGCAGACAGGAGGAGGGAAATGGCAGGGGAAAAACAGTCGGTTACACAAGCATTCCCAGCCCCAATTTGCCAAAGGAAGACAAGGGTTAAGCCAGTAGATTTCTACCCCTTGGCTTAAAACCTGGGAAGGAGTCAGCACTTTAAATAGAGTCCGCCTGTGGAGGAGAGAAAGCAGCCGGGGGAGGGAGAGAAGTGGTTTGTTTTCATTTGCTGCCAGCAGGACAGAAGGTGAGGGTTTCTCTCTCGACATCTTCACCCATAAGTTGGGCAGCAAGCCAGTTTGCTCTCTGGCTGAAAAACTCCAATTAAAAATGCATGACTCGGGTCTTCTGGAGAGGAGGGGCAAAAAGTCAACACTGGTCGTACAAATACTTGAGGCAGCAGAAGCGAACTGAGGAATCTCAGTACCTCGCTCACCAACCACAGTCTGGGAAAGAGCACCCACCAACTCGGAGAAGAGGGGGCAGCAGATCCAAAGTCACCTTCCACCCTCACCCATTCACGTGGTTTCATCTTGGGCCCCCAAACTACGCTTTCAGAGTAGGCCACTTCAGATGCTTGATAAACCATCTTCCAGCCCAAATAACTCTTTCAGTTACTTACATACACACACACATGCATACAAACACGCATGCACACACATGCATGCAAACACACATGCATACATGCACACGCATGCACACACAGCTTCTTAATGCTATCTTCCCCAATGATACTCTTCTTGCCCCTGATCACGACATATCAGAGTGTCTGGAGGATTCCCTTCAGCTCCTAGTCATGCTTTTATTAACTCTGGGCAGCAAATGTATCAGTCTTGCTCATCTGCGTATTCCCAACACTCAGTGAGTTGGTGAATAGTATTATATTTGCTGAATGAAAGGGTAGATGAATAAATAGGAGGCAAAACTCTCTGTTTCTACTTCTTTCCATCTTAGGGACATCTAACATTATTCAGAAGCTTCCCTCTCATCCTCCTCTTTACGTTCCCTGTAAGATTCCTCTTCCACAAAGCATTAGCCATCCACGGAGAATTTCCCTGATGGTCTTATGAAGGGAAGAGATGTTTGAAATGGATCTCCCTTCACCACAGTCCCGTCTGCAGACGGTCCTCCCTCTCAGCAAGCAACCACACCTACTTCCCTCCTCTCTGTTATACTGAGCAACTCCACTCTGCACCCAAACTTGCATTCTAGCTTTCATCAAAACAAAACAAGCTGCAGACGCAAGGACCCAACAGCAGCCTATGAACCACTGACCACCCCGTGAGTCTAACCCCTCAGGCCGATGGCTCATCCAGATATTTCTTCCAAACATCCAGAGTTCTGTCCCTGAGTGAGGTTCTGTGAAATGAAATTTTATCCCTTGGTAACCTTTAAGTTTTAATGTTCAAACTCAGCACCTCCAAAGTGTAAGGACGCCTTTGATTACCTTTGTTGAGCTGGAGCCTCAGAACCCTGAGGGCCAACTTTATCACGCCAGTTACCACCACCCTTGAATTCATCAGATTCCTCTTTGGAATGGTTTACCTTGAATGTAGACAGTCTCCTAAAATCTCTGCTTTTATTAGTTTATTTCCTTTATGAATCAACTATTTTTTCTTTATTAATGTCCCACAGTAATTCCCACCTAGTGGTACTCTCTTGTGTAGTCCCATCCTTTGAGTGAAGGCTGGGTCTATGACTTGCTTTCAATGAACAAAATATGACAAAGATGATAAGACGCCACGTCTGAGATCAGATTGCAAAACATGTGACCTTCAGCTTGCTAGACAGTCTCTGTATTGCCATCTCAGGTTGCACACTTCGATGGAGCAAGCTGCCATGTTGGCAAGGCCCATGTGGCAGAGAACTAAAGACAGCCTTCAGCCAACCACAGGAAAGAACTGAGGCTCTCAGTCCACCAGCCCATGAGGAAATGAATCCTCCAACAACCACATGAGTGAGCTTAGAAGTGGGTTTCTCCCCAGCGGAGCCTTCAGATGAGACCATGGACTCAGCTGACACCTTGACTACAGCCTTGTCAGAGACTTTGAGGCAGAGAAGCCCAACTAAGCTGTACCCAGACTCCTGACCTGCAGAAACTACTGAATAAAAAATGTGTGTTGTTTTAAGCCACTAAGTTTTAGGGTAATTTGTCATGCAGCACTAGGTGACTAATATACCTGGAAATTAAAATCTTTCTAAAGGATTCATCATGCCGATGTCTGGCTCATAACTAGCCTAACATTAGATGTCTGACCTCTATGCTGTTGATGCTTCTATCAATCAAGATTAAAAGCCCAAAAGAAACTCCTTTTCCTCCTCATCTCACTGAGTGATTCCGAACAACAGACATATGGAAGTTGAATCCCACAAAATGAATCACTGGGCCTATACCATCTTACTGAAGTTCTAAGAAACCCCAAACAACCAAGCTCAATAATCTCTGAATTACCTTTCTGTGAAGACCTTATGTACACTCTTATTTTTCCAGATTTTATTTAAGCTGCTAGTCTTTCCTGGCTAAGGTGTTACAGCCATTATGATGGCCACTGCCTCTTCTGCCAGATTAATCACCCACAGGTGGGGGTTTCATTCTCCAACTGGTCTGCCTGCCTGGATCCCTCCTTTACTCACTACAAATAAATGGAAGACTTCATCCCCAGGAAGTCTACATGACCGAGGTTTTGAGGAGCCACGTGTTGTGGGAAAATCCCACTTTGGTTACTCACTGATCAATCACTATATTGATCAGCTGTAAAGCAGTCATACAAAGCTAACCCTTAGATATTTCAGTTTCTAATTATGGGAGAGGAGTTCTCCCTGAGCTCTTCCAATTCCACAGTGCAGGATACAGAAATGCACCATCCAGACCCCTCCTCTAGGGAAGGGCTTGATGCTCAGCTGCAAAGAATGCATCAGCATCTGACTCTGGCTGCCAGCTCCTTCAGGGTCTGCCTCCACTGTGGAGCTCAGCCTTGCCCGCGGACACGCCCTCCCTTAGCTGGGCAAGGTGGTGTAGGTTTGTAGGGGGCCTGGCCATTTGGCCCAAAGCAGGACGCATGATGGGTAACATTAGCTCCAGAGCTCCCCACTGGGGTGACCGAAGCTTTGTTGGCCTGCATCTCAGTTTGCCTTTTCCTTCTGCCCATCCCTGCTTCCTCTCCTTTCCTTTCCATATGTTGATTTCTCATAAATATTTTATACGCCAAACTCTGTCTCAGCATCCACTTCCTGAGAACCCAAGCTGCGATATCACTGATAGAGAGGCCCTACTTAAAATTTGATTCCTGAGGACAGTATGTACAAATGCCCAGCACAGTGTTTACTTCCATTTCTGTTTACACATATGTGGTTCTACCTCCAATTTTCTGGCTTTGTCTCCTCCTCAAGATGGTGATTTCCATGAGAGTAGGGACTATCTCCTCTAATTTGCTGTACTCGAAGGGTAGTCTGGGCATCAACATTAGTGTCAGTTAGTGGATCTTATTAGTAAAGTGGAACTCTAGACCAGTGGATAAGAACCTGAATTTTAGGGGTTGGCCCGGTGGCGCAGCAGTTAAGTTCACACATTCTGCTTCTCGGTGGCCCGGGGTTCGCCGGTTCAGATCCTGGGTGCAGACATGGTACTGCTTGGCAAAAGCCATGCTGTGGTAGGCATCCCACGTATAAAGTAGAGGAAGATGGGCATGGATGTTAGCTCAGGGCCAGTCTTCCTCAGCAAAAAGAGGAGGATTGGCAGTAGTTAGCTCAGGGCTAATGTTCCTCAAAAAAAAGAAAAGAATCTGAATTTTAGCAAGACCACATCAAAGTTGATAAGCACTGTTCTATTAATTGGTGCCTACCCACAACCACTAGTCCAGGCCTGAGCATATGGGAAGGGTAAAGACCTATTCCTGAAGACTGAGTGAGTTTACCTTAGGTGCGGGATAAGAAAGCTTCAGGAAGAGAACCGGAGCCTCTGGGTTCTAACCCTACTAATTAGAAATGGGAATCTTTCGTTTTGGAGAAAAGGCATGATACTCAAAGAAGGGTGATGACAGCGCCACCCAGCTGTGAAGGGAGCAGTCCTGGAGCAGTTTCTCATTCAACCACAACTTTCCTGCCCACCCCCCATCACTAAACTGGACATCCCTAATACCAAGACAGGCTTTGTGTTCACCTGTCTCCCACAGGTTGTTTAAATGCCTGGAACATATATAAGTGAATAAATGAAAGAAGATGAGATTCAAAGCTAGCGAACTGGTCAAATAAGCCACCGGCATGAGGAGTGACCGTGTGGTCTCTGAGCCAAGTCATGTGAACGACGACTTTGGCATTTCTCACTTAGACACAGCATAGAGACAGAGACGGACAAGGAGCCTCAGGTCAGCCTTCAAAGAGGGACTGTAATGAACTGGCCGTACCTCATCATTCTGATAATCAGAGAAATTAGAGGAGGAAACGAAAGTCTTGGCAGGTCACTGTCATCACCTGTCTGCACTGAACGGGTGTATATTTTGTAGGGTTTTATGGCACTGCTGTTGGAAATTATTTGCATGTCTAGAGAAAATTTGGGGTCAGTTCACACTTTCTTTTTCTTCTCCCTTTTACGAAGGTCATAGTCCAAATTCTGCTCTTCTCATCTGTAAACTATTTCTTGCAAGCAGAAGTGAAGTGTTACTATGAAGTAAGATGTCATTTTTTTGTTTGTTTAAGAAATGTTTGTCGGAATAGTCCAGGGCATAGAACAGCAACAAAAAATATAAATCTCAAAGCTTAATACATCGAGTATTTATTTCTTATTCACACCACAGCACGGCAAGGGGACTACTGGTATCAGATCCCAGACTGATGAAGATGTTTCAGCGTGTTCTCCCATGGTCACCAGGGGACAGAGATGGGAACAAATTGCACATGGGCTTTGACAGTGTCATCATGGAAGTGACACATATCACTTGTGCTTTCATTTTATTGGCATGTCGCTTAGCCATATACTTACCAGATGGCCTACCATGTGCCTGAAAGGGACAAGAACCACAAACATTTTGTGGGCAACAAGAATGACTTCCACAGCAAGAAATCTACCTCAAATGCCAAATGGTCAACGTCATTCTCAAAGACAACTGATAAGAACACGATCTTGTGAAAGTGGGCAAATGGCTTTACCACACTGTCAATCAGTGAATATTTATTGAGCCATTACTATGTCAAGACTTGCAGTGGCAAGAGAACAAAGCCACTCCATGATGGTGGTTATATTTAAAAGGCAGACACAGGTAAAAGAAAAAACAAGTCAGTAGAGAAATGAGCCTTACAATGAAAGTGTTATGAAGCGTATATACAAGGTGGGTGTGGAGGTGTGTGTGATGTGCCAGTGCATTACTGTTGCCCACATGGATGGGCGGCCTGCCCTGAGATGTTGAAGCCCACGCGGGTGAGGAGAGAATTAAAAAGTGGGAAGCAATCCCCTGCCAAGTGTGGAGTCCAGGTGGGGTGAGGAGAGCTTCCACATTGGTGTGGGTAGGTGAGGGGCAGCCCAGCACGCAATGTTGGATCCTGAGTGAGGTAAGGAGGGCATCCATGCGAGGGAACGGGCAGTGGTAGAAACCAGAGGGTGATTAGATACAGAGGGACTGATCAATAAGAAAACTAAGAACCATGGGAGCTTGGTTTTTCACTTTCAGAGAAGTACAGTAGCAATATGGGAAAGAAGAAAATGAAAAATGAAACCTGCGTTGTTGGATGGGAATTAGAGGTTATCGAGATAAACTCATAGTTTTGATAGACAGATAGATAGATTTGTGTGTGTGTGTGTGTTATACATATTTACATTCTCTGGCTTGTCCACTGAGAATGCTTAGAAGCAGAAATATCAGCAATGAGCACACTGGCTCCCAGATCTTGGTTTCTAAGTACCAATATTCACTAAAAGGAACCAGAGCCCTGGAGAAAGAGCTGTTCTCTGTGATGGGGAAGAAAAAGTATAAAATGAGCCTGGAACTTGTTTTTGTGTAAGAAAGTCCTCAAAGAATAATAGAAACATGTTTTTTAAAAAATAAAACCAAACTGAAGGGGCTCCCTCTAACCAAATTGAGGACAATTTGAGCACTTAAGTAAATGATGATAGTAACAGATTTTAACCCAATGAATAAATGAAAAAGGAAATCAGAAGTTCATACAGGTACAAACAGACATACCGACAGACAAATGGTTAGGTGATAAGTGGGATTATTTACACAGTCTCCTCCCTGTAAAATACCTCTTAATACCAAAGGGGAAAAGAGTAACGACAGTGCATAAGCCTGGGAGACACCACCATAATCTAACAATCAGGGGGCATTATCAGTGATGGGACAAAGTGAAACCAGGTGCCACCAGCTGGGATGCAAGGCAGAGCTACTTCTGTGATAACCCTGGTGAAGACGTGCCACCTGAGTCCAATCACGAGGAGACAGACAAACCCAAAGTGAGGGACATGTACAAAATAAAACATGGACCTGTCATCCTCAACAGTGTGCAGGTCACAAGAGTCACCACAGACTGAGGAAAGCTCCGGACAAAGGAGTCTGCCAAGATATAACAACGGAACGCTATATGCGACATTCACCTGGAACATTTTGCTATAAAGGACATTATTGGAACAATCGGTGAAGCTTGCACAGAATTAGATGGTAATAAGGCATCACTGTGAATTTTCTGATTTTTATGGTTTTATAGTAGCTATGTAGAAGAATTTCCTTGTTTGTAAGAAATACATACTAAGTATTTGGTGGCGAGGGGACACATTTACCCTCAAAAGATTCAGGAAAAAGAACTCAGCACCGTATGTGCAACTTTTAAACATTTTTATTTCTTCCAAATGACAAAAAAGATGCAAAGTTATACTAAAAAGAATGAAAAGATATTAGTGATATATTAAGAGTACAAGAAATTTACAGAGCTTATTGGTATGTCTCCAACTTTGTTTTTAAAAAAGGAACACACACACACGCACCTACACGTCTGCTGCATTGATGGTGATCATTTCTGCGTGGTAAGATTAGCTGTAGAATTTGAGGTGTCATTGCTTCTCTGAATCATCTAAAATTCACGACCATGAACAGGTATTCCTTTTGTGATGAGAAAGTCCTGCAAAAAGAATTGATGGGCCGGGTCCAGTGCTTTTGGGTTCTCTCAGCATCTTGGTTCTTCAGCCTCAGCCCTGCAGAGCTCACAGCTTCACAAAGGCAGCAAGATTAGGAAAGAATACCTACAGGAAAGAGTGTGACCCAGCTCCAGAGGCAATCCAAAGGTTTGCCTAATTTTGCCTGTTACACAGAAGGTATCTCCAGAATCCCCCAGGAGAGGCCCCTGTCACACTTAACTTCACAGTGAGCAAGCTGCTGCGTGTATTGCCAGCAGGAATCACCAGCAGCCCAGAGCGACTCTCTTGGCCATCCTCAGAGCAATGTAAGGCTTGTACATATTCAACAAGAATTTCCAGTGCGTAGGACGCCAAGGGGTTGGGTGCTCTCTCAGGGCCTCCATTCAGTCTGTTCTCCAGGATGGAGGGCTGGAAACTGTTAACAAGCCCTCTTGTCCTGTCACTCACACCCAGAGTTAACAAGTCCCCTCTTGTCCTGTCACTCACACCCGGAGTGGGCTGGGGAGAAAGACATCTGGCTGCCCTCCCAAAGATGCCGTACCAAGCAGGCACTCCAGTTCCCACACATCAGGAACTCCATCAGCACCAAGAGGCTTCTGTTGAGAGCACCGTGGCAAGTTTTTAGCTATTGCTATTTGGAATTGGGGCAGACATTTTTATGGATTTTAAATAAAAAGATGGGTTAAGTTCAAATTCTTGTTTGGGACTGAATGACGACAATATTTGAAAAGTCACTCCAGAGCGTCTCTAACAGCCAGCTGATCATTGGAGTCACCTGGAGAAACTGCAACAGAGGACAGAGTTGTGGGCTCTGACCCCCACCCTATGGACCCCAATAAATCAGAGATGCTAGTGGAGTCAACAGGGAGAGCAAGAATGATCTTTCCATTTTTACCCTACGCAGGGCAGCAGCATTTGCAATGTTTTTAAGCAAACACACATTAATTCAGTAATTCAGAAAACGTAAGGAGAAAAAAAGAAACCACCGCGAAAATGATTCAAACAGATGTGACCTTTTGGGTGGGGAATTTAAAGAGCTACCTCATACTTGGAGACTCACCCATTTCACTCGAACTTAGTGGCTGCATTAAAAAGACAATGGACAATGACAGCCAGTCATTCCCAATTACAGTATCAGGAACAATCTCCCTCACATTAGCATGGCGCTTTATGCTTTGGAAAGCCCCAGCACTATTTTTATTTAAATGATAATACTCTAAAGATAGGTAGTATAGAAACAACTAGCTTCAGACACCCCTGTGGTGCTGGCCAAAAATGCAGATTCCCTGGGCACCACCCCGGGTTTAAGGAATCAGAAATTCTGGGGATAGGGGAAGACATTACAACATTTTTTTAAGCATCCCGGGGTAACCCTCTCAGGCAGGCAAAGCAGACAGGACAGTTCACACGCCCAAGGTCACTGAGGAGTGGACTGGGGATCCTTCACTCCGCTTTCCAACAACCCACAAAGCCACAGAGCAGAGCAATTCCTCGTGAACATGCTGGAAGCAGGTCCCAGAAAAGCTCCCTAGCCCTCCCTACAGTTCGCCATGTGTTGGTTGATATGATTTCAAACCCACTTGTTTATGACTTTAAGTAAAGTTGTTTGAATCCACTTGTTTATCTCATCCGTTGTCATTGACAAGCACTCAGGTGCTCAGCTGACCACCAACACTTCTCGGGGCTGAGTGATAAGACCATGTGGAGCAGCAGCTATGGCAAGGGGATATTTTGACTACAAATACAGCAGGTTGTGAGGACTATTTGAGAGTTTTGGTCTGGACAGGGCACTCTTTGCTGACCTAAATCAACTCTCTGATGACCTTGGGGCATTAGCTCCTACGGTGGTAAGGGCGAGCCTCTTACTGGTAGTGGTGACGAACCCTACAGCAGCCCGTGAAGGAGATCAGCCTGCACACCAAAACCAGCGCCGTCATTCCCTAGCAAGAGGGGACTTTTCACGTCCACTTTGCACTGGTAGCTGGATGTCAGGTCTTGGTTGGTCAAGCTGTCTCTCCCAAGTGCCTCCTTCTACAAAAAGCTACACCTCAACTAAATTTGGATTTTATTCCTTTCACCTCCCTTGCCTGGAACAATACTGTGATTAATCTACCATTGGTTTGGAGTATGTTATTACTTTATTGGCTTATTAAGAGACATTATCCTGTGCACTATTGCCTTATGAAACTATTATAAACCTCACAGTGAATCTGCGTTAAATGAAATATTGGCAAAGAAAGTCTCAGTCTCTGAGCATAACTTTTGTCTCCGAAACAAAACAAGTTTCATCTAAGTCCCAGAAGACCTCCTCCTGAGCGAGATGATAAGGAAGCTAATCCTCTCTAACTCAGCCTGAGCCAGCTTCTTCTAGAAGCCATGTTCTCTTGGATTATGAGGGAAGTCCTTTCAGCTACACCACAGGAACTGTTTTCTGAAAGGTGGGTTGTCCAAGGCGACAACCCCTCATCATTTCAGTTCTGTGAGCTCAGACTCTAGCGGTAAGAAGAGATAGACACGCACATAGTAGGAAGCATGGCGTCGAGGCCCAAGGCTTAGAAATGGGTTGGGAAGTCAGGGAAATGGGTCCATAGTTACGTGAAACATGGCTGGGACCACCTGCACGCACCATGCCAGCTCTGTGGGTTGGCCCCAAGCCAGTGTGGAGGGAGAATATTGTGACCAGTGAACACGCTGCTTCTCTCCTCTTCTCTCCCATCTTTCAAGCAGGTGCCTCATTTTTTACTCATCTCCTCAGAAAACAAATAGCCTGTAAGACTTTCCCCACCTCGGCCATAATCTACTCAGACCCAGGACCAAGTAGGCTCTCCCCACTCACAATTCATAAGCCCCCTGAACTGTTGTCCAAATCCATGGTAGAAGGGGCTGGGGGCAAAAAAAGTGAGGAGAACTTTTCTACCAGCCAATCCAAATGTGGGTGTGGACGTGGGGGTCAGAGGCAGAAGTCACAGAATATTTTTCGAAGCATTGTTTTCCCTAAATCTAAATGTATAGATTCATATTTAACCTGCCAGACTTGCAAGGAGGCAGTGTTTATTGGTGCACAAGAAGAAGGCTGACGCTCACGGAGAAAGAGTTCCCGTCACCTTCCATCTCCAGGTGTCAATGGGGACTTCCCATGGAGGGGATCAGGCCGGAGACCTCAACTCCAGGCTGACTCAGAGAAGCTTTGACGGGTACCGAATCGTCTAACAGACCCAGTGGGATATAGACCTGATGCCCCCAATTTCCCATAACCAAAGCCATCCTCCAGCAACAGACGTGATGGACAGGAGTGAAGAAAGTAAGCCTCTCCCTTCTCTCCAGGCTACCACTAACCTTTGAGGCACTTTTATGCAAATTAGGAAAAGGAATTCCTCACTAAAGATACTTCCATCTATCAGAAAATCATCATACTATGCTTGTTTGCTAGAATGTGACACTTTACTTACCGCCTTGTGCTAGAGAACCGTAGGAACAAATATACAAGTAGTTCTGTGATGTCTATGATAGAAGTAGGACACCCCAGGGACAATGCAGTGGCTAATTCCCACAATTGTACGTGGCAGCCCTGTATCATTCTTAGTCATTTTAACAAGACTTGACCCTGAAAGAACGTTACGGTGAAAGCAACAAGAGGGTCACTTACAGCAGGTTGCTGTTTCAAAACTCCCAGATTGTTGGGCTCAATCAACACTAACATCACGCTCTGCTTTCCAGATCGCAGGGTTTCCACCCATCAAGAAGCATTGCAAAGAGGATTGGAACTTGTAGGAATGGTGAAGGAGCAGATTCAAAGTATACAGAATGTGGGACACACAGTAGGTGCACAATAAGTGTGTGATTGTCTACTAGTAAAAACTGGACATGCTGAAACCCCAAAAAGAAGTTTCTTGCCTTATTACCTTCCTAATGGACTTGGCCTCTAACTCCCAGAAAACCATGGATGACTTTGTGATTCTTGCCAACTTCAACTCACGGCGTCGCACCAATTTCTAGCAGTCAAGGAGGACTTGGTATTTTTTCTTTAATTTTTAACAACCAGTTCAGTCAAAGAAAAGGAAATCTTGCAAAATAGGAATTTTTAATGGCTGTTATGGGCTCCATAGTTCCCTTTATGGATACTTATAAAATTCTCTTATCTTCTGAGAAGGAAGAAGGGCAAAGCCCTGCCTCCCCGGAGACCAGCCCAGGAGGTTCTAATGCTGGTCCTAAATCTCGAAGGCTCCAAGGCCTCTCATGTTCTGAGGATCTCTCCTCAGGCAGACAGAGCTGGATGTGGCTTCCTTCCAAGCTCAGAAACAGCCTCCTTGAATTACTGAAATGTGGGGCGTTCCTCTCCCTGGAGAGAAGTTACCAGAGTCTTTTAGCAGCATTTTTCCTTACAATCAGGCTAGCCAAGAAACGGAAGGGCAGAATCTAGCACACTTTCTGACACTGCCCATGGTTCAAAAAGTCACCCTAATAAAGAGGAGTTGAAATCTTTGCTTGGGAAATAGCAGCCTTTTACCTGCTGAGAACTGACCTTAACACTCACAGAGAAGGAAGGGAAAAAACACGAACAGAAACCAGAATCAGTTTTCCTCTTTCCCATTTAATTGTCATGTCAGATGGCAATGGAGTTTCAGCATTCAATTTTTCCTAGGTTTTGCTGAATTTGTTTTTATCCTTGTACATTACTTCTTTGAATGCTTCTTATGCGAGCAGTTGCTCCACTTTTTACACTGGGGAAAAAAAGTCATGAGACTTTTTCACGGTAGTGTTAAAAATGCTAACAGTCAAAGTAAAAGCTAAGCTATTTTAAAAGAAATTCAAGACTGTTTGTTTCTAAATAGCTAAGGAACTTAGAAGAAAATAGCCCCACACAACTTACAAAAGAGAGTTCGTTCCATTTGCGTAAACAAAGAGAACGATGTAGTCCCCTAGCCCCACCCTGAGAGCTGAACCAGGCAGATTGGGCATCCTGATTGGTTAAACAGGATAACTGTCCAGTCAAAGCAGGGGGCTACAGACCATAAAATAAAGAGATTTTCTTACATAACTCAGGGCCTAGAGACATTTTCTGACCTGAGTATGCAGTGTAGATGTGTTCCTTAAATTCCTTGGCCAATGGTAACGGCCTTATTTCCTGTATGGTGACACCCTAACCAAGACGATATAGCTTTGATGCTGGACGTCATTTCCACACCCGCCAGAACTTCCTTCCAACTTAACGACCTTTAGCCTCATTGAGTGCAAAGATTACCATACTCCCACCCAGAAATGAGCCCCAGGCCTGTTCTTGGTTTTCCATTTTCCTTCTCCCTGGAAGGCTACGCAAGAAAACCACTGGATGGACAGTCATTTTAGGCCATGGTTTCCTCTTGTCCTGAAGAAAAAAAAAGTAAGGTGAAAATAGCTACTCAGCCTGCATTAATTTCCCCGCATTTTCTTCATCTTATTGATTGTACCTTGACATCAAAGCTGAAACATGCCAAAAAACAAAACAAAAAAACAGCAGACAGAGACAGAGGGAGAGGGAGAGCCCATTTCTGTACGCCTCACTGTGAGCACAGAGCTGTTATTTGCCAGAGTCCCTCAACTTCCCTGGAAAACAGCCAGACTGATGCCCTCTAGGGTCTCGTCAAAAATTCCAGTTCCTGGAAAGTCAGAGGGTCAAAATTTCTCAAGGTAACCCCATGAGAAACAAAGACTTCCTTAGCTCAGTACCTGTGACAATGTATTTCCTCATTGTAAATATCACCAATTGGACCTACAAATTGTTACGAAAGGCTCCTGCTGTTGGATGAATTTTAAACGTACTGACCAGCCTAATAGAAATTGCTGGTGTCATCGATCCTTCTGAATAAATTCTCTCTCTCTCTCTCACACACACACACACTTTACTCAATTGAGCAATGTCTTCCGAAGGCAAATGCCAAGTGTACTTAGACAGAGGCATTGCATCCCCGGAGAAGAATCACTTCAATTACGAAGAAAAGCAAGACGTAACTACATCTTTTTCACAACAAATGCTGACAAAATGTGGAAGGCCACTAAGGGTTTTCTTCCCCACAAGAGAGCCACCTCCTGTGGGTGACTTACCTTCGTTTTCACGCCAGGGTTCCCCACATTCTTCTCTAGGTCAAGTCTTCCCGTGGTCCTTTCTCTGCACAAACTGGCAACAGACCCTGAGCCTTTTCCCGTCACAGAACAAGAGTCTCGTGATCACCTGCGTTAAACCCTCGGGCTAGCTGTCTTTGGCTCGCTGAGTTTAAAACGGGAATGATAACAGGGGCACTTCTAATCCTGGGCCACTGAAAGGAAAATGCGCTGCACCTGGATGGGTCGAGGCTGTAAGAACCATCCAGGGATTTTGTTAAACTGCACCTGCCTGAAGCCCAGCACAGGTGACTCTGACGCAGGTGGTCTTTGGGTTTTACTTAAAGACAGAGCTCTGTACACTTTAGTGTGCCTAAGAACTATGGCAGGGGGAGCAGAAAGATCTTGTTGAAATGCAGATTCTCGCTCAGCAGGTCTAGCGTGAGTCTAACCCCCTCTGGCGTCTCCAACAAGCCCCCATGATGGGAACACTACAGGTCCACAGACCACACTTTGAGAAACAAGGCTTTAAGAAACTGTGATGGAAGGTCTTGCTGTTCACTGTGTGGTACCTGGGCGGGCACCATCAACATTATCAGGGAGATGGTTAGAAGGACAGAATCTCAGGTCCCACCCCAGACCTACTGCAGTAGAATCTACATTTCATCAATATTCCCAGATCATTCTTACGCACGTCAGTTTGAGAAGATGACATAGGAGGACTTCAGGATCAAATTCACAAAGAAGTTGTTCTCTGCAGAAAGGTCAGAGGGGGCAAAAGAAAAAGCACAGCTTTTTGAATCCAAGACTTTTGAAACCCATGTTAAAGGTAGGCCTGGATTAGAGGAGACAGAGTAATCTACTTAGAAACCAACTTCTTAAATCCCACCCGCCGGCCGGCCCCGTAGCCGAGTGGTTGAGGTCGTGCACTCTGCTTCATGCACCAGGGTTTCGCCGGTTTGGATCCTGGGTGCAGACATGGCACCGCTCGTCAGGCCACGCTGAGGCGGCGTCCCACATAGCACAACTAGAAGGACCCACAACTGCAACATACAACTAGGTACTGGGGGTCTTTGGGAAGAAAAAGCAGGGGAAAAAAAAAAGAAGATTGCCAACAGTTGTTAGCGCAGGTGCCAATCCTTAAAAAAATAAAGTCCCACCCCCTTCCCGACCAAAGGTAATCACTCAGGACAAGAGTCCAGCTTTAGCTTCACAGCTCTGAATGTGAACCACTCTCATATGCTGTCACCTTTCTCTGTTTTCATTACTTCTCTATGGTCACTAGGTTAACCAATTTGGGGACCAGTGGATTATCCCCATTCTGAGGATGGGGTTATAGGAATGAGGGATCAATAAAGCCTATAACCCTCAGCCAGAAGGTGAGGTGGATCCATTCTTTTAGACCCCTGTTACTCCCTGCAAAGATTCTACTGTGTTTCTTGTTCAGAGAGATCTGAAAAGGGCAGATGTCAGCAATTCTATAAACTGGGTACCCAGGAAAGCATATGACACATTCTAAGGATAATTTAACCAACGCTGGTTGAAGAGGTTCATTTCCAGATTTAAAGCAGTGACTTGCTAAAAAGCAGAGGCCAAAAGAAGACACGCAGCTCTTCAGGCTTCCAGAAACCAAAAAAGAAAGGGGGAAATAGCCTTAAGTGGAAAAAAAAGAAAGAAAGAATTAAAACAAAATGTTAGTTAGATAATCAAGGTCTAACAGAATCGGGGGATTATGGAGAGCCCCCACAAAAGCAGCTGGAATCAGTGAGATCCTATGTACAAGCTCTTTATTCCTTTCAGTTTTGTTTCCTTGGGATTCTGTCAGGGGAAAATGCTTGCTACAGACAGTTGCTTGCATTTGCTGATCAACAGATGAAGGAAGAGTCAAAGCAGACAGGAAACATCTGTGAAGGGGAGGCGCCGGCATTGATGAACGTGGATAGGGCCAACGCAAATACTGTGTTCAATTAGCATTTTTGTGGACTCAGCAATTTCTGAAAACTATTTTCAAGTCATAGAGGACACAGGGAACCTCTGGCTCCATTTCTGGAAATACTTCTGACACCACTGCCTCCTGCTCTTCAACTCTTGAGTGTCCCACTCAAACTCAAATGTTCTTCCCTTTGTCACACCAATCTCAACATCCTTCCATCTTACTTCTTCGCCTACATTAGGATTTTACATTTTAGTAATAAAGGTAAGCCCTTAGTTGAGCTTCCTTCCTGTGTACCAGGTACTTCACATATCTTATTTAATCCTCACAACCAAGTATTTCTTGTTTGGAAATGAAATAACGGAAGCTCAGAGAGGTGAAGAAACCTGCCCAAGGTCACAGAGCTGGGAAGAGAAGGTTGTAGAATTCCATTCTTTGTCTGTCCAAAATCCATGCTCCTCTGGCTCAACCATTCTGTCCCTTGTAGCTTTTGTTCCCTCAATTCAATCTTATCTTTCCAGCCACCATGTTCTGGGTAGCTCATACTTCCTAGAACCAGTTTGGAATAAGTACCCAAGGCTTTCATTCCGACCTCATTAATCAGATAGCTCATCTCTGCACTGGGGCCCCTTCCCTGTTGCAGGGCCCCTCTCACATCCCAGAGCCACAGCTTCTGTGCCTTTTCACATAGATTTTCTCTTGAAGGTTTTGAATTCCAATATATAAACACTGGAGCTTAGGAATTAAAGTCAAGCCCTTTGCCAATGTTCTTTTATGTTTAGAAAAATCGAGAAAAATAAGCACAAGTCCCAAAGGATGGCCACAAGCATGTTTATAAAAGACTCTTCTACCTTGGGCTATTTTGTTAAGCACCAAACTTGCTCTGTCCCATCATAGGTGTCTCTTGGTAATTCCAATACTCTTGAGCCATTCTTCCAAAACAATGACTAACACTATATTTATTCAAGTATGATTCACTCTGTTGCAATGTATAGACACAAACTCTGAATATAGAGAACTATGGAAAAGGTTACATAAGAGCAGGTACATTTGCAGAGGATGCTACTCATATTTAGATGAAAGTCCCCTGTGCAGTATTGTTTTTCACACTACACAATTACAAAGGAGGAAAGATGTTTGACTAAAAGCCAGCTGGGGGATAACTTGCCAAGCAAAACATGGAGGATCCACTGCCAACATCTCTAGATAATTCTTCTTGGGGAAGGAGGGAAGACTTCCAGTGATGAATGACTGTTTTGACTTGGCGATTAATCACAATTATACTGAAGACCTGCCTGCATGTTACCTCCCACAGAATCCTGTAACACCTTCCTCGCTGCCACTGGCTATACAAGGGGTCCCCTCAAAATTGTTTTAATCGACTACAGAGCAGGAAATTGAGCCAAATCTCCAGATGAGACATCTGTAATAACAGTTCCTCCTAAAAAGAAGCCTGCAATCCTGTTTGTCTTTTAGTGTTGAGAAAAGGGCAGAACTTTTTCCCAAAGTCTTCAGCTTGAAAATAATGGTCTTTATACTCACCACCACTCATTCACTCACTGAGCATCCTCAGGATATTTTAGGGGATCTCTTTTAACTTAACTTCCTAACAATAAGTCCTTCTGAAAGAAGAGTTTACTTCAGTTCATCGATTCTCTTTTGGCAAGCTCAAAACTCCTGGATTTGGACAGATTAAACA
Source organism: Equus asinus (assembly GCF_041296235.1). Classification (NCBI taxonomy): domain Eukaryota; kingdom Metazoa; phylum Chordata; class Mammalia; order Perissodactyla; family Equidae; genus Equus; species Equus asinus. The sequence goes on from NC_091804.1 coordinate 44,037,050, forward strand.
CAGTAAAGATTTCCTATACCAATTCAGAGGGCATTCCCTGAAAATTCAGAAAGCTTCTCTTAAACTCCAGGATAAAGGAAGGAAGGAAGGAACACAGGAAGGATGGATTGCTGAGAGAGAGGAAATAAATCATGTAGAAGACGTATTTCCAAAACCAAAAGGACAAAACAATCCAACTAACATATATGAGCCTTTATTCTATAACAGAGACATAAATAATTTTCTGAATTCATATGACCTGTACAAAAGACAAAAGAAGATATTGCACTAAGTTCAGATATGAGATACTTGGATTTAATATGAGCTAAACAGATAAATATATACAATTTAAGGAGTTAAGGCAAAACCAGATGATACTTCAAACACAACAGAAGGTTTGAAAAATAGGTATAATTAAAAACAAGGGCATCCCATCTCCAGTTAATAAAGTAGTCATGTCTAAGGAAAACGAAAATCCCCCAGGTTTTTAATAAAGTGGTTATTATCAATCATGGAAATTAAAGTTGAGCAATAAAGTAGGAGATTTCCCGCGGAGGGGAGCTGTTTCGCCGAGGTTTGGGGATTGAGCACTTAGAACTCAGATAAGCAACTTTTTCTTTGTCAGATTTATGATCTATTCTTCCTATTAGAAAATATAATTTGGAAAATATGACTCTTTCACATATATAATTAAAATACAACTATGAAGCATTCTGTTTTTGTTTTCAAGGGAAGTCATGTTGGTGATCTCGTAGTCGGGGTAAATTTGCAGGCAAGCCATTCATTACCCTATTTGTAAAGAAGACACAAAGCCAGTCACTGAAAAACAGTCCCCAGTTACCCTAAGAGAACGAAACAAACTAATTCCAAAGGAGTAAAAACAAGTGTAACCAAGATGTCAACACAGCACACAGTTCTTTGGCAGTGTCACACCGACCGTTGATTGAAGCCAGAACTTTCGAGTGTTCTAATTTTCAGACCAGTTTCCAGTCTCTTAAAAATAAATAAAATTCCACATCTGCAACGAATTCAGTAATTCCAGGAAGTTAAATTCAGAATGAACCTCGCAGACAGCTTTGAACTGTTAGATTTAAGCATAGATAGGTGGTGTCTGCTGTGGGCCCCGATCCAAATATACTAAAACACACACACGCACAAAAATAATCTGTGAAACGCTGTATTGGTTCGGACAGGCCTAGAATCCTTAAAGAGAATCCATATTCACCCATGAGAAACCAATAAAAGACACTAATCCGATGATGAGGAAATGATCTTCCAATAACTCAGGGGTGGGCCGCCCCTCACCTGGATAAACATCTCGGAGAAATGAAATTCTATAGGGGGAACACCAGAAAGCCAGAGAACGTGGAATACTGCCAGCCTCCGACCAAGTTACCTTTCTCCAGTTTTAGGTAAACCTTATCCTCTTTATCTAGGTAGAGTAGGACGCCATTAGTGGCAGCTTCACGAGTAACGTCTTTGTCCCCAGCGAAGGCAGATATTACCGGTTTTCCGTTTAACATCAGGTTAACCTACAAGAAAGAAAACCACTGAAAAGTTCTCTTTAAAGTCAAAACATCTACCAGGGATAATGAATAATGTCTAAGATGAACAACCTGCTAAAATATCTGCTGTTCAGTAAATATAGCCCCTTCCTTTCAAATCAGCCAATTGCATGGCTAGACTGAAAGCTTTTCCATGGTAGTAAATCTGTTTACTAGATATTTATCCCTTTTATCTTAAAAATAATACTGAATAAACTAAATCTGAGGCTGATCGATTTATCGATTCACTAGGATATGTCACAGTGGTAGATGAGTATGTAATCTGTCATTCACACGGACATAGTATACAGCACAAACATCGAGCATAAGATTAAAAAATTCTCCTAGAATCCCACAGACATGTATTGGTGCTATTGCTTGTTGGCATATTTGAATATTACAGGAACTAGCCCCACTGCTGCCTTTCAGCGTAAGGTCAAGCCCACTACCTTGGAAAGCACAATACAAAAGATATTGTTAACTACGGAATTGCAGTTGTCAAGAATTCGCTAGCATCAGAATGACTGAGGATAAACTATTTAAAGCATTAGCATATCGTATGCTTTTTTTAAAAAAAAGTACGTTGAATAATTGCTCCTTTACAAATTTCTTCTTAATGATTAGCAGTATCTCATAATTTTTAACAATAAAGAAAATTTGTTTCATCTGTTTAGTATGCACTTGTAAAGGTCTGATAGTCTTACAAGTTTTTCCTCACAAGTTCAAATAATTTTTTCACGTGCATTAAATGAAATCAACATCTTATAGAGAGATTTGTGTCCCTGAGTTTTTACTAAGCCGTGTTTTTTAAATGGTTGGCTGTTATCAAGATAATAAGTTCAATTGCTTATTTTTCTATATGCTTCTTGTTGGATGCATATAATGTATGCATCTTAATCTTAATGGATGTTATAAAAAAGAAAATTGGAAATTAAGTATTTTAAAAAGAAACTATAAAGACGTTTATTTTTACAGTGAAAACACATCTTTGGATAAATACTTAAATACATAACCCACTACCAATGAACACTGTTGTTCGGGGGCAGAGAGGGAACAGGTCAAACACATACCTGGATTGTCTGGCTCTGGTAGACTTTAATGACATGAAAACTGAAACTGTAAATTCCTTTTCTTGGTGCTACAAAAACAGACTCCAGCGTGAAAAAATTACCCACGTTTACTAGGATCTACAAATAAAAATAATATATAACAGTAAATTATTACAATATTTTCTTCAGTAAGTGAAATGTTTCCTTCTTTCTATTCTTCCTTCCTTCCTCCCTTCTCTTTCCTTCCTTCCCTCCTTCCCTCCCTTCCCTCCTTTCTTTCTTTCTTTCTCACTAACTAGCTTAAGAAACCATAGAGAATAAAATATTGAGTTATGTTCCTTTCCTCTTTAGTGACTTGGTAAATGGATTTGTATACTGGAAGGTTCTTCTGTCTTTTAAATAGTATAGGAAAAAATTCAGTAACTGCTTTGCATTCATGCCTCAATTTCCAGCAAGGCCTGATGGCTCAGGAAACATCTAGGTAACGTGAGGGCTTATAAGCATAAGCTTTACCTTGATAGTCAGATAAAAGGCATCTGCCATGTATTTACATCCTCACCCTCTGCAAGTCTTCACAATGTCCAGAGGTGACGTTTCCAAGCCAGCCAATGACATCCATGGGCTCTCTGCAGTCATTCCTGGACACATCACACAGAGGCCTGGGCACTCCCGCCACCGTGTGACATAATCCACGACACTGTGACAACAGTTGGTGCGCAGAGCGATCTGAATGCCCGGCCCTCCTCTGAGCCTCAGCCAGACCTCTCCTAAGATCCATGGCCATTTTTTTTTTCATTTTTACGCCATCTAGGCCTTAATTATAATATTTTGGCAATGACTCAGCCTTTGTAGGCTGCCAAACAGTAGAGCATGAATAAGGACAGACTGTGAAATTGGTCGCCTTCTCCTGATCCTCCCAGTGTTATCCAGTAGATACTTATCAATCACTTGCTCTTTATTTAAAGTTCAAGGGTCAAAAATAAAAAGTGAAATAAGGCACTGCTTCCAAGAAAGCAACAATATATTTTGTATTCCAGGATGTTCAGCCTGGTTCTACTGGTTATGAAATTAACTCTGGATTTCAATACGTGACCTCTTAAACTAAATTTGTAAATGTCACATAGGTAAGTCCCTTCCTTTGAGAAAGAGAGAATGTATGGGGGGGGGTGCAGTTGTAAAATAACTAGGGTTGTTTCCATTTCTCTCCAAGAAATAAATCTATAAGTGTTATTCAAAAAAATGAGATGTCCTATAAAGATGCATTTCCCCTATATCCATGGCAATCTGCTACTATCTCTTTTAAACATTGCCTTCTTGCCAATATTAATACATTTTCAAGATTTTTTTTGCATAATTTGCTAAAGACATACTGTTACCTCTGAACAATGCACCAGGATATAGTGACGGTCAGGAAGATGCTCCAGGCTCAACCCCTGACTTAAAATACATGTATATGTATAGTTTTATTCTGAGATTTTACCTTCTTCCAAATAAGCATTGATTCCTTTCTCTGACTTGAGCATTGATGACTTTTCAGCAAGTCACCAACTATGCAATAATCCCCAGAAAAGGCTTTACAAAGATCTTTTTCAAGCACAGTTAAAATAATTTGAGGTACTTAGCAGGGACTTCCTGAATCAGATACAAGTAGCATAATTCATTAGCCGTAATGGAAATGCCTGATTAGTGTTGACTACACATAAGGCTGATGTTGACTCTACATTGTAATTAGAGCATCCAGGCGCATTGAGATTTATAACTAAATGTGTCTTGTTGTCTCTAAGATGCATGGCTCCCCGAACAGAAGAACAAACCTTTCTCTTCTTCTAATTGACAGAAAGGTCATTGAAAAGGATGTACTGTACAGAAGATAGTGCAGTGTCCACAGTATTCCAACATCTAACTAATGCATTGAAATACAAACCAGGGGTGGTGCTAGACTTTATTTCCATCAAGATGGAAAATACTGCACCAAAACCCCAAAGGGGCTGCTTAAGTCTTTAAAAATTACAGCTGTCTGATAGTAAGCTTCAGAGAGGCATTCTCTGTCTTTGGCCAGCTGGAGAGTGCATTACTTAGGGACAATTAAGTAAAGAATAGAAATGTCACCTCATCCCTTCGCTGGCACATCCTGCAGTACCATTTAACCTGTGCTCCTACACAGGTGGCTTTGCATACAACTGTGAACTACACCTGTGACTTTGCAATTAAGATTTCAGGTCCTGTTAGGGTTGAATTAAAACCCCAGAGTCAGTTTTCAGTTTTAAGACTCCTTGTTAAAGCTAAGTTGATGTCCTGGGGTTTCTTATTAGCCAAACCCCAGAGCTCCAGGTCGCTAAAAAGAAGCCACAGATTTCATCAGTTCCTCTCCCATCCCCTACCCTCAACCCAAAAGTCTGTCTTTCCTCAGTAATTTGCAGTTCTCTGAAAGGAGAGGAGCAGGGGAAGGGAGAGCCCTACGGGAGCTCAGCGCAGTTGTCCAATTTCTTTCTCTCTCCACCTCTGCAACTTTTCTCCAAGTACCGGAGAAGGTCTGTCGGCTGCAGTGGCGCCTGCAACGTGTATGGAGACACTGGCAGCAGAAAGGTGGGAGAGGTCTGACCCCAGCCACGGCTGCCCACCCTCTCTGGCCACCTGCGAGACCTATGAAATGTGTGTGGATCCCCGGAGCTCTCTTTGGGGAGAAGCTTCTCCACCCGGGAGACACAAATCATTTATCCAGCGTCCGCGAGAGTACCGCGGGAATGGCCTCGGCGGCATCTGCAGAGGAGTCTGAGCCTGGGGACCAAGCTCTGGCCAAAAGATTGAGAGGTCCAGGGACCAGATTCCCGCCAGCTCCTGCGGACCTGTTGCTGTTAAACTTGTCCTGAGCTCTTGCTACCCGGCTCTGCACTCCCAGCCTCTCTCCCACCGCCCCCAGCAGCCTCTTTCCGAGGCCAGGAGGGCAAGGGGGCGGGATGGTGGTGGGAGAGACATTAGAAGTTGCAGACCCAGACATATTTGGGGAGGCGAGTGTTGAAATGATTTCCGACATCGCAATCAGACCAGCTTAAGGCAGCCCCAGTCTGAGCTGCCTGGAGATCGCCCCCACCCCCAACCCCCGGGGTCCCGCATCCCTGGGGTCTGACCTGATCAAAGTAAATGATGCGCGTCTTGTTGCTCATCTCAGACGGCTCGTGGTTGGTGCTCCGCACCGCCGAGAAGGCGACCTTGGAGTTGGCCGCCCGGACCGAGATCCCCAGAGGGGAGGAAGAGGAGCCCTTGGAGTCCGTGGCGGGGTTCGAGTCGCACACCACCAGACACTTGCCCTCCAGCACGATGGGCTCCGTGTCGTTCTGCGCCCAGACGGGCAGCCCCGGCAGAGTGAGGGCCAGCAACACGGCCGGCACCACGGACAGCGCCCGGCGCCCTGAGCCCATGGTGAGCCGCGTGGGCAGCCGCAGCGGTCTGGCGCTTCCGCTCGCCCGCGTCGCCTCCTACCCCGGGACCCCGGAGGTCGGGAAGATGCCAGTGGCTAGACCGACAGCGCTGCAGGAACGGCGGCGGCGGCGCGCACACTTCCACCAATTCTGTGGTTTGAAGTCAAAGTCTCCTCTAGCGCTCTCTCGCTGGCTCTGCTACCTTTGTCCTTTAAGGAGCTCATGCAGAACCCCCTACCCCACCCTCCTCCGCCCAAGAATCAGCTCTGTCTGGGGCCCCTGCACCCACCCTTACTCCTAGACATCTAAAAGTCACCAAACCCTCACATTCACACCTCGAAGAGGAAAATGATAAATTCTCTCTCCAAACCCAAGCACTCTCAGGTGAACCACGGAGCAGGAAAACCAAGGGGACTCAGAGAAGCCAGGGGCTGGTGAGCGCCGAGCCTTGCCGATGTCGGTCCAGTACGCGTCTGGCTTGCGGCAGGGTTGAATTACAGAGGCAGAAGGTGTTTCCCAGACTGAGAAGAACGCGAGGCTGTGTTCATGGCCAGGACTCTAGCGACTCCCGCTTTCGCTTGGTCAAAAATTCCCCAAAGCTTGGTGTCTCTCGGACGTCGGCAGGTAGGCAGCGGCTAGCAGAGTCCCCAGCACGGAAAGCACAAATTCACGGGATCAGTTCCAGGGCGCAGGGCGGCTCGGCCGGCGGGGTCCTCTCCTGCCTCTGCCGCACGCCCGGAGTCCCTGCGCACAACTTTCTCTGTCCTCGCGCAGCCGGGAGAGCGCGAGGCGGGCGCACGCGCGCTATTTATAGGAGCGCAGCTTCCGGCCGGGTTGGCTTCTAGCTCAACCCGCGGGCTCCCCGAAAAGGGGGAAAAGGAGTCCGGTGACCCCAGCTGGGCAGCTCCCGCCTGGCGTTTAACGCACCCCGGAGCAAGAGGGGCGCACGGCGCTGCTGGCTGCCAAGGTCCGAGGCCACTCAGCCCCGGGGAGCGCGGTGCGGAGAGTGTGTGCCCAGAGAGAGGCGCCCACAGCCCTCCGCTTGCCCCAGCCCCGCGCCTGCTCGCCTGCTGCTCGGTCTGGGCCGGCGGAGGGGGCTGCGGCTCTCCTCGCCCCTCCCCAGCCGAGCGCCCTCCCAGCGGAGCGCGTTGCTGCCAGCCCCGGCTGCGGAGCTAGATGGGCGGCTGCGGCCCCGCGTGGCGCGCTGCCCGGGACCTGGGGACCGGCTGGCGTCCTGACCGCGCCGGGCCCAGAGCCTGCCCCACAGAGCCCTGGGGCTTGGCGAGCTCTGGGAAGCCTCGGGGCGGACCAAAGCCGACGGGGGCCGCTGGGAGGAGGTGCCTTACGCTTTCCGCTCCAGGAAGATGAGCCTTAGAAGCCACGGGGCCGCGCCTTGCCACCCACACCGCGAATCCACCCTAGGCAAGGCCAGAAAAAGAGTGAGAGAGAGTTCACTCAGCAAGAAGAAGTCCTCCGAAACCGAACCCCTAAAAAAAGTCAACCCCCCTCCTGAGGATACAGCACCTTTTCTCCCGTGGTGTGCTGCCCTCCCCTCTGTGCCACCCCACTGACATCTTGGCCTCTGATTGGCAAGATGAATCTTCCTCTTCTGCAGCCACCACTGGGAGCAAAGGGCTTGTCTCTGTGGTCGGCTACCTAAACTTGGCCAAGGCACTTACCCTCCTGAGAGGGCGGGACCCTGCTAACTAAGGTCGCTCAGCCCTCCAGTTCTGTGATGTTTTGGGGACATGTCCCTCCCTTTCCAACTTCCTTTCAGACTTCCAGCTGCCAACAGCATTCCCATCAGTCATTCGGAGCGCCTGGAAATGTATTGACTAATTATTAATTGATGGGATGTTTGTCGAGCAATGTCCCCCAGATGGACAGCTCCCTAGTCCTTCCTGAATGAAGGACATCCTCATTAGCATGGATTCAAGCCCCTCCACGACAGAAGCCAGGCCTGCATCTCCAATCTTGTCCCCATAAGGCCCTTCAGGAGGGCAGGGTATTGGGCTATAAGCATCACACTGCAGTTCCAATTGTTAAAATCAGAGCTACTCCTACTGGTTGGTATTTCCCTGCCTCCACCTCCTTATAATGTTGCAACTGAAGAGTTGGTGCCTGGAGCCATCGGGCCTCCAGATTCTGCTACAATGGGGCCAGTACCAGTTCTGATTGGCAGGTGCTCCTGCTGTGCTATTTGTTACAATGCTGAATGTCACTACTCTAAACTACAACTAAAGAGGGTGACCTGGTGCCTTCTGAAGATGGCCTTTGCTGCCTTTGTTACTCTCCTCCAGCTCTTCCCATAGTCAGCCTGGAGAGCAGCTGCAATTTCCTCTCATGTGATGCTGTCTTTGAAAGGCAGGTTCCTCTTTCTCTCCATAGGGGTGAGCGCTCTGCTTTCCTTGTCCAGGACAGCTGTTTAGTAACTAAGACCTGGGCTGTTCAATTTCAGGCTGGAAGGAGTATGAGAAAAAAGCCCTGTTGACTACAGAATTGTTAAATAGTCAATAAGCTATGTTTCCCCAGCAACCCCAATATATTCTCTCTGCATCCTTTTCTTCTCTAAGTATCATTCTTCCTGCAAGAACTGAGGTTTAAAGAAACCTTCCTTCCCTCCTCTTACCCTCACCAAAAACACTCATTTTGTTGCCCCAAAATTCAGCAGAGTGACCATCTTAGGGACTCAATAATTGATTGTGAAATGACTGGATGCTTCCAGACAGAATGTAATTATCAGTCAGTCACCTTATAGTATCAACTGGTTTAAATGAATCTCTCTCAATAAATTTAAATTCAAGGCTTTCCAGGTAATTGGAAACAAAAGTCTTGGTTCCTTACTAAAAAAATGTTTAAACACCACATCTTCTGTCAACTCCTACTAAGAGAAGCTATCTGATATCGTGAATGTCAGGGTCCTGTCTCCCTTTCCTGCCACAGCTGATTGAACAGAGACAGCTCCTGGGTTCTAGGACTGTCAATCCATCTGACGCCAGAAGTCCATGACTTGCATGTCCTGATGCAGCCAGAGGAGTCAGGGCTGCTCGATTTTGTCTCTCTAGGATCTGAATGAGACACTGGGACGGCTTCCAGTGAGCACTGGGTCCTGCAGAGGAGAGGTCTGTAGTCTCCTCGACTAGCCACCTGCAAGGAGGAGTGTGTTGGGAGAAATAGGAGGACGGCCCACACTTGTAGACAGAAGCCGATTCTGGACACTGTGCACTTCTGAGAGATGGAGGGAGTGAACAGGGAATCTCCAGTTCATAATGCCTGCTCCCAAGAGGTCCAGCAGCACTTCCTTCTAACCTTGGGTTTCTTATGAGCCTCCTGTATCCTTGCAATAAATCTCACAGCACTTGAGCTGGCTTTACCATCCTTGCCACCTAGAGTCCTCATTGGAACAACATCCCAGAAAGCAGACCACATAAGCCCATGCATCTCCTGCCAAAAGACATGAACAAATCCAATCCCTTGCCTGTGGGAAATGTTTCCCTCACACTTTGAGAAAGGAAGAATCACCTGCTCCCCACACCCTCCACTCCAGCCCCAGCATCCCCAGGAGAAAAGAAACGGAACCAAGTCCGAGTCTCATTCCAGCCACAGCACAGATCTGCTTCTTTCTTTCTTTTCTTTCCTTTTCTTTCCAGTTTCAAATGTACTGTTAGGAAACCTAGTTGTGACCCAAATGTTCCCCTTTTCTGAGATTCCCAGATTGATGCCCAGGAATTTTGTTGCTAGACCTATAGTGATTTCCCTTCTCTGCACTTGGGCTCAACTTAGAGTAAATTAGTAAGTTAGTAAAGTAAGTTAGAATCTGCACTGGTCTTGCACAGGGAAGTGATATTCCTGTGGTAAGTAAATTCCAAGACTGCTGGTCTGACCACCACTTAGAGAAACCAAGTTTCAAGCAAACCCAAGACAATAAGGATCCACGAGCAATTTTCTGTTTCTGAAGAAAAGGTCTCAAAGAAGGCAAAGACAGACACACAAGGTATTCAGCTCCAAGGGTCTCGCCTGGAAAATAACCCTGTTGTTGAATGAAAGAAGACCCACACAGGATGTAGCGGGCAGAACCTTGGGTCAGTCATGCAGAAGGTGGAAAATCGAGAGAGAGAGAGTGAGAAGCAAGGCTCATATCATACCCAAACGAAGGACCACAGGGTCACTTAATTACCCTTCGCTCTCTACACTGATAGTTATCAATCCAAGCAAATGCTATTCCTCAAGGGAGAATAAGTAGTTTAAGGAGAAAAAGGCTCTGTGAGTAACCAATATGTGACTACTGGCAAGTTTCAGAGTAGTGTTGAGTAAATCCTGAGGACTCCCTCTGGAGATAGCCAAATCACTGACTTGTTTTGTAGGGAGATGGTATTGGTGGGGGAAAGTAGCTGGATGATTTAAAAATCATTTTAATTGAGTTTATAATTTAAAAATTGCTTGAGATAGTTCATCTACAACGTCTCCTCCCATCACCACACTGGCCAACACAGTACATGTCTAAGATGTCAGCAAGCAGTCGGACTTCTTGGTTAGGGCTGCAGACAGGTTTTGATGCCTCTTTTTGGCCTTCCCATAATACCCTATGCTTGTCCCAGTCATTATATTTATCCCAATTTCTGAACTCGTTGATTTATTTGTTGTGTTCTCCATGAATTATCAACCCCTTGAGAGCACAGGATTGAGCAGAGAGTCAATAAGCAAAAAGAAAGTTTACCGAATAAAGTAACTTAGCATTGCCCTTATTTCTCATAAGGGAAATAATGTACCATTTACTCACTATGATATAAGTGTGATAGGAAAAATAAAATTCTTTCAAAAAAGTTTAGGGGCTTGAAATGTTTAATCCATCCTTAGTTACTAAGAATAGAAGGCCAATGAGGCACAAAGAGAATTTATTGGAAGGACCCTATCTCACAGAGTGCAACGGCAGAACTGAGCCTTGGGAAAGGAAGGAAGCCCTATGGGTAACCCAAAACATTGCCTCTGCGCTCCCTCTCCCCGCTCCCCATCTGCTCCTCCCTCCTCCCCGTCTCCCCGTCTCCCTCTTCTCTCTCTCTCTCCCTCTCCCCATCTTCCTCTCCCTCCCCCCCCAACTCTATCTCCACCTCCATCTCTCTTTCTTTCTCCCTAACGCTCTGTCTCCATCTTTATCTCTCTTCCCTTGGCACATCTGTGTTATTCTTTTGCTCACTGCATCCTAGCTTTCTCTGAAGCCTACATGATGGGCAGTGGCAATTGACACTCTCAATTTTACACATATTAGATCCATGCACCCAGAGGACACCCCAAAATACCAAAGAAAAGACTCATTGCCCCATCTGTATCAAATGCCCACCCCCTGGCACAGATTTCTGTGCACACACAACTGACTCCCAGAAACCAGGAATGTCACAGGAACAGGATCAAGGGGAGAGGAGAATTCCTAGAAAAGTGGTATAAGCAATATGTGGTGAAGTGAAAAGAGAAAAGTGGACATTCATTTGTATGGTGTGACTCTGTGTTCGTAGTCTGTAAGTCTTTGAAGATACAGGTACGTTTGAATAAGCGGAGGAAAAACTATGAAATGTTAGACAGCGAACCATCAACTTTAGAGGATGGAATAGAGGGAAAGGAAACCCCGTTAATTTGACTTCAGATGCTTATTGTTTGAATGGTCACAGAAATCATATATTACATTGTGATTCACATTTAAAATAATGTTTTTGGGGCCAGCCTGGTGGTGCAGCAGTTAAGTGCACACGTTCCGCTTTGGCAGCCTGGGGTTCGCCAGTTCAGATCCCGGGTGTGGACATGGCACCGCTTGGCAAGCCATGCTGCGGCAGGCATCTCACATATAAAGTAGAGGAAGATGGGCATAGATGTTACCTCAGGGCCAGTCTTCCTCAGCAAAAAGGAGGATTGGCAGCACATGTTAGCTCAGGGCTAGTCTTCCTCAAAATAATAATAATAATAATAATGTTTTTAGGGGATAGATGCTGGGCAGACTATCCAGCAAGTATTTACAACATTAATTTTTTCTTCATAATTTAAACAAAGTTCGGAGCGAAAAGGAAGTAAAATTGTTTCTCCTAAGTGGCACAGGTTGAACAGCAGTTCTCTTTCTTTTGTTATATTGATCGAACTCTAAAAAATCATTCACTCAAAGTCTAGGAAGATGCCCAGACATATAAAACCTCACAGTGCACATTTAAGAAAAAAATTACACTGCAACTGGTAAAGCTCACACATAGTATCAAAATTTCTGATTACATTTTAGATTCAGCTCAGCTCTTTATAGAACGTGTGAGCACTGGGGAAAGCCTAGCTCGATGTCGGCACATGCTCCGTGCCCAGCCATTGTTAGTTTCTGTTGCACACAGTAGGAGGGTCTGAACATAGGGTCCTCACCAACGGCTCCTACTTGTGAGAATCTGCTGGGAGGGTTACTATCAAGGCAGACTCTCTGTCCCTACTCTGAGATAATGGTTCTGCCCATGAACTGGGAATATGTTTATTAATTAGCACCCAGGTGAATCCAAAGCAGATGGTGCTCTGACTTTGTAGATGCTGCTGGTGGGGTGCATCCACCAGGGGTCCATCTGCCGTCAGACTGTCTACCCCTTGTGTTGAAAACAGGGTATTTAGATTAGTCTTCATCTCGTACTAGCTTTATGACCACAGGGCAAGTTTAAAAACCTTCCTTCAGCCAGGAAAATTGCAATCATAAAAATAATACCCAGTCCATAGCTCATTGTGGGGATTGAAGAGGGAAATGTAAGCAGGGCCCTTAGCACAGTATCAGGCATACTAGAGGTGCTTAACTAAAGGTAGCGATTATTATCATTAATTTATGGAATCTCTGAATGACTACAGGTGAGCGGTGCTCTGCAGTTCCCTTGACCAAGGCCCATTAACCACTGAAGAGCACTGGCCACAACTCGACCTCACAGACATTATCACGGGGGAGAACGTGGCGTGCCCAGGTGTGGAAGAGACTCAAGGTTCAGATACCCAGTGCAGAGATGATAATCAAAGCCAAGTTCGTGGGGCAAGCCATTGGATGAGTGCCCACATTCTAGAGCCATGAGGCTGAGTGAGTTCCTTGCCAATAACTCCCCATGGCTGAAACTCTCCAGTGAAGGTAAGGCATCAGGCAGGCTGTGAGCCCCCTGCAAGGATGGAGGAAGAGTTTAATTTTCTTTTTATTTCTTTCTTCCCTATTCTCTTAATCACTGGGCCTCATCACTCAGAGTGTCTGAAGGAAGCATTTAGCAGAAAGAGAGAGACTCTCCAAAGTGAAAATTACACCGAAAGTCGAGAACAGCTGGCCAGAAACAGTCATCACAAAGCAACAAAGGAATCAGGGAGCCATGCAGAGAGGGGAGGAAAATACCACAGTCGTTAAGTACCTGAGGGTACTTAGGGCCAGCAGAGGTATATTAAGGACCTGGCAGTGCAACTATTTATTGGGCAGCTGGAAGGTCCTAGACACTTTTAACTTTCCCAAGTTTAACAGGAGTGTTTTTGAGGGAAGAGAGAGAAATAGCTTCCATCCAAAGGTAGCTCTCCCCGCCACTGCACTCCACTTGCCCCTGCCCGGAGGGAGCGCGAGAGGGCAGCCTGAATCTGCTGAGGCAGCCGCTCGGCTCAGCTCCTGCTGCCTCTCTGACATGAGCGTCTTGCATCATTGTGTGTGCTTCTGGTGTCTAAAGAGAGGTATTTTCCTACAACATGGCCACTAAAAGCAAGCCAACCACTTTATCTGGTGCTCAGCTGAAGAAGCAGCAATCTGTTTCGCCTCTGAAGGAAAAACTGGCTGTGGAGGGCTCCTTGAGAGCTGGCGTGTCAGATACCACGGTGAGGATTTCGAAGGATTTTCAAGGGTAAGTTTGACTGAGCAGTTTTTCCCTTGTGCACTAACCTGAGAATCTAACCCTCGAATACAATGCAACTTCATTGTTTTTTTCTTTAGGGAAACTCAGTTGCTGATAACGTCTCCCATTTGTTTGCCACCCCTCATCTGAGAGACAGATCTTACTACCCCCATTTCATATTGAGGAAATGGAGCGTCTGAGAGGCTGCTGCCAGAGGTACTCCACTCGTAAGTGACAGGGTTAGATTTGACTGCAGGGCACCTGTCTTCACGGCCAAAGATCTTTCCCCTCAGACCACAAGAGAAAGATTGAAACAAAACGCAAGGGCCTGGGCCGGCCCTGTGGCCGAGGCGTTAAGTTCGCCCACTGCACTTCGGTGGCCCAGGATTTCGCCGGTTCAGATCCTGGGTGCAGACATGGCACCGTTTGTCAGGCCACACTGGGGCGGCATCCCACATGCCACAACTGGAAGGACCCACAACTAAAAATACACAGCTATGTACCGGGGCGCTTTGGGAAGAAAAGGAAAAATAAAATATTAGAAAAAAAATGCAAGGGGCTTTTAGTATATTCAGCACCATTTTTTCTCAGTTAGTGACACCAACTTCAGAAGAGAAACTGACTGTATTTCTAGAATTACTAACATCAGTAGAGAGCAAGTGGAAATGAAACTTATCGCAGAGGAAGACAGGCATCAAATCACAGAATTTTTAATAAAAGCTGTTGACCATAAACCCGAGGTAGGGGAATATATTTATATGTATATACACACACATATCTACACGCATATGCATATATATTGAAATATATACTACATTAAATATAGCTATTAAATATACATTTAATTAGACAATTAGAGTTAGCTCATCTTATGACCTCATAGCTTTATGTGCTTTTCATCTATAGCATTTTCCAGAGGTGCAATGTTACTTCCCGACTATACTGTCAGCTCCAAGGGCAGAGGTGGGCTGATTCTTGCCCACCATAATCGATTCCCCGGAATAGTTCCTGGCACATGGTAGAGCCGTTTAGATATTTGTTGAAGTAATGAATAAAGTGGTGTAACACAGATTTTAACTTTGGCTACCTTCTCCGTGTGTATTCTAATTATAGCACTAGATAGATAGTTTCAAAAATTGACTTATGTTTTCTCTACTGCTCACTAATTATTTATGACGTGTCATAAGCCATCCTTCTGTACGTGGAAATTGAATACGTTTCTTGGAAAAGTGCTGTAAGTAGCCTTTCTTGCCCTGGACACCCATTTTCACAGCTGTTCCTTGTTTTCCATTCTTCATTCTGGGTTAGGAGCATCTTTAGGCCATGCTATCAGCTCAGCCACTTTCTCATCTACCACTGGGGTTATGAGAACGTGTCTTCTTCCCTAGGTGGTGGGCTCAGTGAAGCAAAATCCGCCCTGCTCTGTCCTTCGCCTGCTAATTGGGTACCTGCAGGATTCTAGGAACAAGTCCAAGGTGACTGGCTATGGCTTCTGAATCCACTGGCTTCTGGCTATTTCAGCTGGCTGTGAGCCTCCCGAATGACAAACAATACACCAACTAGCTTGACTTTCTTGGCCATCTGTCTGTTGGCTAAATAACTACCTCTTGGAAAGAACGACTCATCACTTAGGCAGCTGGTGTTTTGGTGATTGACTGAGCTGCACGACTTCCGGGCTGGGTCCCATATTTCCCGACCACAAAAAAAAAAAAAAAAAAGAATTTCACAGGGCTTTGCATGGGCTTTGTAGAGTCATTATACAGAAAAATAGATAAGAAAAGCAAAGTGAATGAGGAAATGGATGGGCTGTGCTTTAGAGCAAAGCTTTTTAAAGCATGAGTCACTGAATTTTTCCCCTTTGTGGCTGTATTTCATTCTCTCTCCCTTTGGCCTTTCCATGTTTCCTCTGCTTTTCTTCTTTTCTAACCCTCTTCCTATAATTTTTTCCTAAAGTTCCTAGTCTTATAGTCCATTCAACCAATATTTAATTAGGGCTTAGCGTGTACTAGGCAAGGGCAGCAAATTCCAGTGCCTTCGGGGGCTGTGGTGGACACTTGCTGTTCCTTTCGGTTGCTCAATATCAGAAACCCCCTCCTATGTCTGGGGACTCTTCCTCCTTCTGAAGCAGAGCCCGCCTCCCACCATAGAAGCTGAAAGCAACAGATACTCATTTTCCAGCTTCCCTCGCAGCTGGGGTGCAAGCATGTGCCCCAAGCTCTGCAAATCAGACTCACCCACCCCAGACACTGAATTAGAAGACCTCACAGAACCCCTTCTAGGGAACATGGCAGCAGGTGCAGTGGTTCTGGGGCTGTAACCAGCATCCCCTATCCAGAGCAGGTGATACATGTGGAGCAGGCTGGAGGGTCTACACTCAGCAGCCACACTTATCCTGTCTTGGTGGTCCCAGTTCTTTAGCACAAACTGAGCTGGGGTGTCATTCCTGGCTGCATCACCTCCAACCTGGTCCTCCAGTCCTCTAAGATATTCTGTGAACCACTAAATATATTTTAATAAATTCCTCTTCTACTGAAATTAGTCAGTCAGCTTTCGCTGTTGCAGCTAAGAGTCCAGATGGAGACTGAGGCCAATCAGGGGCCATAAATGGGTGACATCAACAAGACTTAACTGTGAAAAAGTGGAGTGCTTATGCCTCATCTCCAGCAGGCAGCTGCTAGTAAACTTTGCACAAGGTGAACCTAGTAATGCCAGCTATTTGGTTTTTTAATAGAAAGATAAATTCAGATTTTTTGGTGAAACCCCCACTCTTAGACGTTAACAACTAGTTCAAAGATGTTTGTGGGTTAACCAACACATGATTATAGACTACACATAGCTCCAGGATTGCCAATTTGCAGCCTCTTCACCTTCCTTTTTTTTCCTTTTTCCTTTTAAGAAGCATTTCAGAATATCTGTATTGAGTGGCTTCGTTGTAGTAACTTTCCTATTTCCTGTTTGAGCTCTACATTTTACAGGAACTCAGGTAACTTAGACTTAAGGAGAAAACTGCTGGGGATTAGGATGGTCTGAATAGGAAATAACATATGTTCATTCTAAACTACCACCACAGCCCACATCGTCCTGATCAAACCCATCCAGACAATCAAAATGTTTGAGTCATGCAAAATCTCCAGCGTCTGATAATGCCCTCTGTCTCACAGAAACATCCAAACCATCTCCTGATGTCCCGCCTCTGACAAGGATCACACGCTCTCACCTTAACCACAGGCATTGCTGTTCAGTGTCACACCAAAGTCTTAGAGTGGTGCATCTTGTTGGTGAGACCTCCATTGAGACTGTAGCTGCAAGGGAGGCTGGACAAGCATATTCTTGGCATTTTCAGCTTCTAAAGTGGGAGGTCATCCTTCCTCTCACCAAGACTCATGAGATGTCTAATTCCCCAGACATAGAAAGGGGTTCAGATGCTGGTGGCCAAACGTATGGCACATCTTCATTACCCTCCCTTACATTGCACTTCTGTGGCTCTTCTTCACAGTATCCTTCTTCAGACAGGGTTCTGGTTTCCATCTTCAAGCCTGATTCCCCTCCTGCCTCTCCATCAGCATAGGCAGAATTAGACAATACTTACCAAAAATAGACTATGATTTCTGAATAATTTAAGTGCAAATTAAATATTGCATTACGAAAGTACACTTGGCTCAATCTTTCTTTTAAGATTCTACACTTTATCACCCTACTAGAATTGTACTCACTAGTGTTTCCCAAAGTAGGATCTTTATCAGGATAACCAAGAAAGCATTAAAAATTTTTAGATCCAGAGGGCAGGCCCAGACCTACTGAATTAAATACTCTAAGGATAGGGTCCTGGGAATCTGTATTTTAAAGTTTCCGTGGCAATTTTAATATTCAGTCTGGTGTGGATATCTTTGAATTGTGAAGATGGGGGTGGTACCCTTGGATTAAATTGAGGTTGCTTAGCATGGTGGGTGTCTTGTTTTTACATGCAAGCACATGCCTTTCCATGGTAAGTTGCTCCCACTCCACTTCAATGTCATGGCTGACAGGGGCAATGCTGATCATAATACCCTCCCTCTGTTCCCAGCAATGGCCTTGTGACCCCAGACTAGCCAATCACACTACCCCATGCTCATGGCCACGGTGGTTGATCCAGAGATGAGTATATCACCTAAGCAAACCCAAACAGAGTCGTTCCGTGAGGATTTTATATTTCGAAGCAGAAGAGAAAGGATCCTGCCTTAGCCTTCAGAGTCAGGCATCTGGAAGGGCAGCAGTTGAGGCCACCTGATGGCAGTTTTCTTTGACAGCAGTGTTACAGAATTATGCCAAGATAAGGAGGCTTAGACAAGAAATAGAGATAAGGAGATGAAGTTTTTCTTATAATGTCTTTGACCACTCATACACGAGGCACCCCCTCCGTATCAGGATTTGGCCAAATGGAGCCCGCTGGGAAAGGCAGTCTCATGTGCACAGTCTTTCAGCCTCCTCTCTACCACATAAGGATGGCTTGGGCCTGGAGCACTTCCTTCTCAAGACATAAAGACTCATCACAGCCTGTGCCAGGCTTATCTCCTCATGTGGGAATATCTTTCCATTTCAGACTCAATATGTGCTCCTTTGTCTGCTTAAGTGTGTGTCACAGGGAAGCTGGCCAATCCCAGAGCTATATCTGTCCCCTGTAGGAGAGACAAAGTTGTTCTGCTGCAGCACAAGAGGGGTACATGCAGGTCAATGGCCCTGAGTTAGCTGCTAGGAGGGACCCAAGGGCCATGGGGACCAATACCCACTGAAGTTGATCTTCTCTCTTTCCCATGTGAGGAAAGCTCATTCTGTCCAGTGCTTGACTCCATTACTTTCCCCTTGATGACTCTGATACCAAGATGTAGCGGCCACAAGTGTTCAGACTTCTGCTCCTGGTGACAGGCAACAGATGCCACTTGCTCAACAGAGCCCATACATTCTTTTTATATTTAAAGTGGATCAAGTTGGATTTCTTCCCCTGGCAACCAAAATCTCTGGAGTGAAAGGGTTGTATTTTGCTTTTAATAGAAAATAGTAGAAGGATACAAGGGCAAATGGATTCTCTGCATTTTGATAATCAACATGAAATGAACATTTACCTACTAATTCTTTAGTATTCTCAGCTCTAACCAAGAAGCCTTGATTAAGTTTATAAGAAAGTGTGAATAAAGAAGCCAATCTGGCTAGATGCAGTGACAAGAAAGGGCTGTATGGGGTCAAAGTGACCCCTGAGGGCAAGTAAGTGAGGACTTCAGCCCAAATGAGCTGGGGGAAAAATACCCTTAATGAAGACAATTAAAACGATGAGGTGTAATCAATAACAAGTCCAGCAAGAACCTTTATTTCCCAAATCTTTGACCAAAGAAGCAAACGCTTGCAGACTGAACCTCCAGTTGTCCTGTGGCCCAGCTTGGCAGGCACAGAGAGGAAGCTGAGCCCCAATATTGAAGGGAAGTATGAATGTCGTTTCCATCACAGATGTATGTGGGACCTAAAGATGTCATTCCAAAGCCCACCAGTCCAGTCCCCCTAGAGCTTGCTTTATAACAAGTTGGTGCTAAAGAAACCAGACTCATGTGCAGTTAATGATTTTACAGGGCTTGCCAAAGCCGCACCAAAATAGCCTCTCAAAAACTCAAGTTCACTTTGCTATGGAAACACTGTGTGTCAAACAACAAACAAAAAAAACACACAGGAGCTCTTCTCAAGTTCTATACAAACTGTTGAATCTGTATGTGTGTGAATGTGTGTGCACATGTGCACAAACACACACCCCCACACACACACCACACACATCTTGGAAGAAGCCTGTGGATGCTCATCTCTGGACTGCAGATTAACACGAGGTAGCTTTTTCCCAAGGGAAATGGTTGAAAAATACCTTCATAAAGAGGATCTGAGAAGTCACTTTGCTTTGGTCTAGTGGGGAGGGGGTCCTGTTTGATAGACGAAACACAGGAGAGAAAAGTGTCTCAAAGCTCCCACTCCTCATTCAGACTTTCCTCCTAGCTTCCTTCCTGGGTTTTCAATGCTCACTTCCCTACCTTGAGTACCCACTTCCTCCCAAATGCTTGAAGTCCCCTTTCCTTTATTTTTCTTTTAGTCAGAAAGTTCTGAAAATCTTTCTTGGGCATAAATAAGGCATCAGTATTATAGTCCCACAACACAGTGTCTAATCTAGGATGAGAAGTCAGCAGAAACCGAGCATGTGCCCTGTCTAGAAGGGCAGCAGCACTTCTCTAACAGTCCCCTGGAATTGATCCTAGGAGGGGGCCTCCACTGCTACTCCGTCTTCACCACCATCACTCTGGTTGACACCACCGTGTCCCACCCGGGTACTGAAGAGCTTTCTAACGGCTCACCCAAGGTGATCCTCTTCTCTTCCATTCCCCTCACTGATGCCAGAGGGATTTTAAAAATTCAACTTTGACAATATCATTCCCCTGAAGAGAATGTTTCATTAGTTTCCCATTACCCGTAGATAAAATCCAAAGTCCTCCCTTGTCCTACAATGTCCACTCACCCCCCAGCCTCAGCACAGAGCACGCCCCTCTTTGGGCTCCACTCTCCACGTCCAGCCACAGAAGCTGAGTATGGCCCTTCACATCCCACTTTAACCATTCCCATCTCCTGCCTATATGCACACAGGTCCCTCTGCCTGAACTGATTCCCCCCCATGCCTACCACTGCCCCTTCACTGGGTCACTGCTACGTTTTCTCAGAACTGCTTAAATGCCACTTCCTCATGGAACCCCTCCCCCTGTCCCAGAATGCCCTCACCTCCAACACCCACTAGGTTTGGTTTTCTTGTTAATTGTCACAATTCTCATTAATCACATATTTAATTTTCTTACATTTTATAAACTTCATGAGACCTATGATCATCTCTGTCTTGTTCAGAATTGTAATTCCTATGTCCCACACAAGGCCTGGCACACAGTAGGAATTCAATAATTTTTTGTTGAATGAATAGGTGAATTAATTGATAGTTTCAGGAAATTGGCACCCTGGCCATAGATCCCTTAAGGGATAACACCTTGGTTCTTCAGCTTGTTGTATCATGTAGCATGGTGCACAGGTTTAAATCCGCATGACAATAAATATCCTGAGCCAGAATGTAAGTGTCTGTTACATCCAAAATGTAAATGTCTGTTAAGTCCCAACTGAAATATTGTCCAGACCTCTGCCCTGAAGGTGGGGGCAGGGAAGGGTGAGCACAGGGAATAGACAAAGAGGAAAAGTTATCTTTGGAGACGAACTTAAGAATGGAGAGTGAAAGACTCCAGATGCTGCATCAAGACACATAAGGGCAAGACATTAGCCAAGACAGCTTGAAGAATCCTCCTGGAGTTAGAAAGTAGATTTGACCTTGGCAAAGGCAATCAAGGTCATAGAAGAAGGGTCACAGGACACAACTCCAGTACAAGGTTAGGGACAATGTGGGAGAATGGGCCGCACATTTAGTCCGTTAGCAAGTGAAGAAGAGCATTGTGGCAAGTGATTCAGAATTGAATCCAGGAATGGAGAGTATTCAAACTGGGCCACGGTGCTCACTGTGTTCACAGAACCTGCTTTAGAGACATGTTGGCTCAGAGGAGCCATGTTGGGCTGGACTTCATTCTCTGTGGTTTCCCTGAGTCCTTCATCTCTCCTCCTCCAAAGACAGAGAGCAACCTGTGTTCACCTCCTTCATTGCACCCAGCAGATTCTGACTCAGGTGAGAGTGGCCCCTTGGGTGTCCTGGCTAGCCCAGGAGTGTGCTGAGGTCATCTTATTCGCATCTGTATCTCCTCCCTATCAGAGGAGAAGCACAGTGTTTGACACATGGAAAATGGAATCACAATCTCTCCCACTTTAGAACATGGTGACGGTTAATTTTATGTGTCAGCTTGACTGGGCTAAGGGATGCCCAGATGGCTGGTAAAACATTATTTCTATTGGTTCTGCTTCTCAGGAGAACCCTGACTAGTAGAGATTTTGGTACCAGGAGTGGTTCTAGAGGAAAAGAATTTTAAAGATGTGTTTTCTGAATTGATTCTAGGATTTCTGGAATTGACTCTCTAATGTGATTAGATCTAAAGACTATTTCCAGTAGTAAAGAGAGCACTGACAGTCCATGGCATAAACTGTTAATAGAGACGTGCAAAATACCTGCACTGGATACTCCTAATCAACCAAATATAAGAAGCAAGGAGCTAAGTGATTCTGTATACGATACTTTCTAATATTTTTGGAAAATTAAGGAATATAATGACGTTGGTTGTTTCTATTGTTTCTCAACAAAGTGGTGAAAGAGAAGATGAGTTCGGGGATTCAATAATTTAACTTGACTGATAATGCTAACTATACTGATAATAATTACTTTAATTAATACTGATCATAATTAAATCTGATTGATAGTGCTGATTAAAACAATGATGTGAATGGTTTGGGGCCCACATAATTCATTTGAGAGCATCATTCATTCAATGACATTTACTCAACATTCACCCTATATTTATTTATCAGCTATCAGGTACCACATGTGCTCCACACTCTCCCTCCCTCCAATCCATTCTCCTTGCTGCAAACACAAGTGGTTATTTTAAAAACCAAATACTCTCATGCCCGTCCCAAGCTGAGAATCATGCAACGGTTCCTATTGCTCGCAGAAGAAAGATCAAGCCTCGACTCCACCACTGTGAGGCTTCACAGGTTCTTACTCTCAGCCACCTCTCCACCCTTATGCTGAAACACCACAGCGTTCCCTCAAGGTCCCCAAGTGGACCACACCCCTTCTCACGTAAGGAACTTCACATGCAACACTCTCTAATCCTAAAATGACCATCTCCCCCATCACTTGATTAGATTGCATCCATTTTTCCAAGCACCACTGTCCAACAGAAAGAAGTTTCTGCAATAATGGAAATGTTCCAGATATGCGTTCTCCAATATGGCAGCCAATAGCTACAGGTAGCTATTGAGCTCCTGAAATGCGGCTAACACAACCGAGGAACTGAATTTTAAATTTTATTTCACTTTAATTAATTTAAATTTAAATAGCCACATGTGGCTAGTGGCTACCATATTGGAGAATGCAGCTCTAGAATTCAGTTCAAATGGCTTTCCTCACCCTCTAGTTTTAGGAAGATATACATGTTAACTCTAAACTTTTTAATCATAGGACTTATCACAGAAACTCCATATGTCACTACTATGATTATTTGTTGATCTTCAATTTCCCCCACAAGTCAGCAATTCTATGAAAGAGAAAAGAGTCGGTCTGTTTTGTTCCGTATTTATCCCTAAGGCCTAATACAAGTGCCTGGTATAGAGTAGCCAATAATATTCGTGAAGGAGCGAATGAATCAATGAATGAGTGAGATTCCGTGACTATACAACTTCAGAAAATCACGGCACATTTCTAAGCCTCAATTTATTCATCTACAAAGTCACTCGGTCCCTTTAAGCTTAAGCACTGTGTAGATTTCACCTCTAAACAGGAAATTACAGAAATGTGGAGCTAGGCAGAAAGTTTCAGATATTACCTGATACCATTTTGTCTCCACAATGACTTTCCCTAAAGCATTTCAGAAACTGACAGTAATTTATAGTTCAAAGACCAAATATGCTATGAAATTGTATCAGAGCACATTTCTGCCACTTCATTAAGACACCAAATCTATACAATCCATATTTGACTATTGAAACAACTCACTGAGGTGACCATTTATATTTTGCCAGGATAGAAAAGCTTTTCAGACTGAAAGTTAAAATCTGGAGCCTCAAAATATGAGAGACACTCTTGGTAATCACTCCACCTCTGATTTATGCAACCTAGCAACTAATAAAATATGGATCAGAGAGATTTAATATCAATTTATAATTATCTTTTACTTCTTATTACTTTTGGTAATAAGTTCTGTGGCTTTCTCATCACACACTCTTCTTTCAGAACAAAGTAGACGACACCAAAAGCGCAGAAGGGTTCATTTGGCCAAGGTGTCAAATAAATTATAGAAAAAGTGAAATGATGGAGAGTTTACATTGAGATTGAAAAGTTTATAATGAATTTAAACTTGGCAAGAGTCTTATATACAATACTAGGTTAATTGTTATTGTTAAGATTCAGAAATTAGATAAATCATAGTCATCCTCTGGACCCGGTTTAAAATCCATCCCTCTTCCATATTGCCTCAGCTAGGCTAAGCCCCTGTCTTCCTCTTTGCCTGGGGGAAATGCTTAGTAAATGATCCATGGTGCTCATAATGGTGCAACAAAGACAGCAAAGCACAGTGCCTAAGCGCACAGGCAATGGAGGAAGACGGCTCACGTTGCAAACCTGACCTCAGTTTGCCCATCTGTAAAATGAGAATAATCATAGTACCTACCTCCAGAGTTGGCATGAGGATTAAATTGAGGTAAGCCGTGTGAAGGGCTTGACACACTTTACTTGAGTCAAAGAAGGTTAACGATCCTGACAATGATGACAGAGGAGCAGAAGCAGAAATACTACAGTTCTGGGTGTGAAGGTCCTGTAAAACAGGCAATGTTGTCAATAAGCGTAATGTGCCACCTTTTCTAGTGGCATTTATGTTTAATTCAATAACTACCACTTGGCAAGCACCCACTGAGCACCAGGTATACTCATTAACTTATCAAATCATTAAAAACTCATTAAATCTTCCTAGTAACCCACGAAGAAGTAGTAGTTGTACTAGTAGTAATAATAATAGTAGTTGTACTAGTAATGGTAACAGTAGTAACTAGCAGTTGTACTCGTAGTAGTTGTAACTGTTGTAGCGGTAATTAACAATAGTAATAACATCTACCAATGTCTGGGTACGCCTTGGCCTGGCACTGTGATAAGTCCATTAAGTACATCACCTCCTTTAACCCCCCAGAGCAAGCCTATGAGATTAGAACGGTAACCACTGTCATTTTGGAAAAAATTAACTACCATCCAGAGAACTAAGTAATAAGTTCAAGATCAGACAACCTGCGTGCAGGAAAGCTGATTGGAACCCAGGTGTGTCTAACTCCTGATAGCTGCTACATACACTCCTTCAGTCCTACTGTCTTGGAAATTTAGAATTGGAAAACAGACTATAAGTCAGTTAACAGTAAAGTATGAGCTGGGTGATAATGTAGGTGAGGGCTGGGGTTAGGATGAGGCAAATGAGGTCCCTAGGGTGCAAAATTCAAGGAGGCACTCACTCTCAGGAAGAAAGTAGCTGGGATGGGACTAGAAGTTTTCTGTGTGGATCACTGGGAATGGTGGCAAGTGGGGCCATTCATCCTTCTACCCTTTGGTTCCAAAACCCATGTGTTCTAGATCCTGGGACACAGCATCATATGAAGGATTTGATTTAGGGTGTATGTTGAAACCTGGATGATAGCACCCCATCCTCTTGGGTTGTCATCTCAAAGCTGATACCTTAGTTGCTTCTTCAAAGGACTATTCCTTACTCTATCAGACTGTTAGCTTTGGGGGCTGCAGAGAAGTGTGCACAGCCACACTTCCTTATTGCAAAGTGGTCCAACACCATGTTATGCAAGATTCCATGCTAAGGGATCAATACTATAAACCCTGGAACATGGTGCTGACAGAGGCCCTGTGAACAGGACAGGAAAAGCCATACCTGGAGTGGGTGTCAATGCCAGTCAAGATGAAGTATTGTGCCTTCCATGGAGGAAGGGGACTGATGTGACCAATTTACCAACAAGTGGCAAGTTGGACTCCTCACGGAATAGTACCCTATCAGTGGCTCAGTGCATACTCTGTTGATGGCAGATTAAACACCTAGCAGTAGTAGCAATAGCCAAGTCAGCCTTGATGATTGAAGAGTCCTTGCTATTGGGCCCATGCATATTTTCCATCCCTACCACCATAGCTACTTCATCATGCACTTCCTGTGCCCAATGACATACACTGGCTGATATCAACTAGCCAAGTTTGTGTCTCTCTTATCATTTAGTTCTTCTTCCTTGTGACTTCTCTCCAATGAGCATCAACATGCAATACAAAGATTTTCACAATTTGCCACCTACTCCCATAGTTCATCCACATGCCATCTCCCCAAACCATCTTGATCCGATTCTTCCAATCTTTCTCCTTTCAGGCCCCCAACCAACCATCCAAGCCAAGCTCTACCACCCAAGAGCCCATATTATATCCTTAGTGCACATCTTTTTCCACACAGTGGATAACTGGGTGCACTGTCCATAGCTCTGCCATTGGGAGGATTTCTCTTCACTGCCATTTTCTGGGACATCCATGAGCGTGCAACAGCTTGCTCCAAAAACTGAGCCCACTCATCCATGAAGCAGATTCCGTCCCTTTCATCCTTTATCAGCTGCTCATACGAAAACCTTCATGTGGCCAAAGGTGTGAACTGATGGATAAGCATTGGTACAACCCTGGTGAATGACATGGGGGACTGGGCTTCCCACTTATGGAGTTTACTTGTGCCCTCTGGCCTTGCTCCTTCCCAATCCCAGACATGCCACGACATTTACAATGCATTGCTGCTGGGCTGGATAGAACACAGATCGTGAGGAGTTAACGTTGGCCACATGGTCACTTGATATCCCATGGTCAGGGACTCCATCTCTACCAGGGTCAGTAGCATGCCAGGAGCTGTTTTATAAATGGTGTGTAGTTCTCTGCTGCAGATAACATGGCTGTACTCCAGAAACCTAGGGCTCTGCTTTGTGATTTTCCTGTTAGATTTGCCATAAACTCCACTTTGCATCTTTCTCACAACAGATTCTTCCAAGGCCACAAGGGCTGTCAGGTTGTACGGCCCAAGCAGCAGGACAATTGCAGTGCAGTCTGAACCTCTGCAAAGCCTTTTCTCGCTCTGAGCCCTACTCACTGCTGGAAGCTAGCCAAGCCTTTAGACCTCCTTGACAACAGCAGTTGTATAAAGGCTACCCCGAGGGCAAAGAGGCTCTCTTCATCTAAAAGAAACACAGAGAGCAACTCAACTGAGAGCCATCAACCACCAATACTCCCAGCTGCTGGAGGAAGAATGCTTCAGCCCTTTTGAAAGGGGGATCTGAGTCACACACCACCACATCCACTATAGGATCTGTTTAGAAGGCCTACAAGAAGTTTTCAGAGACAGAATTAATTAGAGGAGGGCAAAGGCAGGAGCCCAGGCATGGCAAGTGAGAGAGAGAAACAGAGAGGCAGACATACTGCCTGTTTCCCAGCTCTTCCCTAAAATCAGTTTCTATAAGTGTCTCCTATATTTTTAACTCATTTTTCCATAAACTAACCTGATAGGTTTCTGTTTCTTGCAACTAAATATTCTCTGAATGTCTGGAGGACTTTCTACCTGTTGGCTATAAATAATTTGGAAGAAATAGTAGGAATTCAAACTTCCATGACTTGGGAATGCAGTTCAAAGATCACAGTGCATTCGTTGCTCGTTTAAAGTGTCCTTTTACTTTTATTTCAGTTTAACATGAGGTAGCAACTGAAAAAGGTATATGAAACCTAAGGGTCTCATTAAACGTGAAGACAATGCTCAAAAGTGAGTCAAGCAAATAAGGGCTTTATTTCATCAAAAGCATGGGTCTAATAGCATCCACACAATTTATTTCCTAAAGGTCATACAATGCAAGAGTTGTGGATGGTAAAAAAAATTTTTAAAGCATAATCAGTCATATGGTCACTATAGGACCATCTATCTATGAAGATTTATGAACTTATCTTGAGAAACAAGATGTTTTACCTTTATTCCCCATTAATTAACAACACTGTTATTGATATTGTTGTATTAGTTAGCTTTGCTGTGTAACAAACCACCCTAAATGTCAGTGACTTAATATAATAAGCATGTACTATTGCTCATGCCTCTAAGGGTCAGCTGAGAAGTTTGCGTGGTCTCTGCAGCGCTTACTCAGACTTCTGAGATCAGCTGAACTTGAGGTGGACGGCACTGCTTGGCTGGGCTCTCTCAAACATGCCTAGTCTAGGATGACCTTAACTGGGACCAGTGGACTCTTCTCCACATGGACATTTATCTTCTAGTAGGCTATTCTGGGCTTGTTCTCATGGCAGCGGCAGGGGTCCAAGAGACTGAGTTGGGAGTGTTCAATGCCTCTTGCAGCCTAAGCTTGAACTGACATATGGTCACATCACATTCTACTAGCCAAAGCAAGTCACAGAGCAAGCCCTGATTCAAAACAGAAAAACAGACTTCTCTCCATGATGGGAGGAGCTTCAAAGTCACAATGCAAGGGCCATGGATACAGAAAGGAGAGTGTTTGGAGTCACTTTTGTAATCTATCACAACTATAGAGACTAATATTCATTCTATTAAACTATGTGCTAGCTGGTCACCAGGAATAACTTAACTATCCTGTCTGGCCCTCATTTTCTCAATTTATAAGATAGATAATAATATAAAACCTACCTCAACGTTGTTGTAAGTGTTAAATGAGGCAATACATGAAGTGCATATAATAATGCCTAGAATGTATTAACAAATACTAGCTATTATTTTTATTGATATTACTTATAAACTTCCTCATGCATATGTTAAAACTCTCTTTATAGATTCATGAGTGGGGGTAGGCAAGGATGAAGAGATGACAGTGTGCTCAGAAGTGAGGAATAAATACCTTTACATTATATTTCACCAAGCCAAATTCCATCTGGCCTGAGCTATTTCTTGATGAGTAGATAATTTCATAAGTTATTTTATGCCAAAATGAAAACTTCACAAATGGTTACACAGGATGGGTAAGACAGAGTTCAAAGTGCAGCTACAAAGATGTCAAAAACAAAAGCTGATGGATTTGAAAATAAATGCACTGCTTTTGCATTTAGCTTTATTTGCATTTTTCATTGGTATTCTGTATTAGTACAGAACAGTAGCTAATCTAATCTTAATTTACAGCTTGTAGAACAACTAGGTTATTAAAAGGGCACGTTTTCTATGGCCTTTCTGTTCAAAAATACTCTAAGTGAAGAAAAATCCCTCTATCTTA
Source organism: Equus asinus (assembly GCF_041296235.1). Taxonomy (NCBI): domain Eukaryota; kingdom Metazoa; phylum Chordata; class Mammalia; order Perissodactyla; family Equidae; genus Equus; species Equus asinus. The sequence continues at coordinate 44,065,879 of NC_091804.1, forward strand.
ATTGAGAACAACACAGTCAGAGAAGATTATGGGCAAAAATTGACTAATTACCTGGGGCTGGCCCCGTGGTCGAGTGGTTAAGTTCGCGCACTCCGCTGCAGGTGGCCCAGTGTTTCGTTGGTTCAAATCCTGGGTGCGGACATGGCACTGCTCATCAAACCACTCTGAGGCAGCATCCCACTTGCCACAACTAGAAGGACCCACAACGAAGAATATACAAATATGTACTGGGGGGCTTTGGGGAGAAAAAGGAAAAATAAAATCTTTAAAAAAAATTGACTAATTACCAAATATAGAGTTTTATCATAATAAAGATTTCCTTTGTTAAACTCATGCCCCTTTGGACTTTGAATATCTTTGCTGAATAGTTTCTTCGTCCTCCACCATTATATCAGCAATTAATCAAGTTGTATTCTTTTTCATGATGAATAGTTGAAGTATGGTTAAAAATTTTAAAACAAAAGGTATGCATGTAGACTAGAAAATATACTTGAACATCAACCTAAAATTAAGTGTAGTAAAAATATGATTTCCTATGATGAACAACTAGTTGCCCACGAGTTTGATATCTTAGATAAAATGGACCAAATCTTTGAAAAGTAGAAACTACCAAATCTTACTCAAGGAGAAACTGATAAACTAAATAGGCCTACATCTATTAACTGAATCAAAAACGAATAACCTTCTAAGAAAGAAAGCACCAGGCCCAGATGGTTTCACTGGTGAATCCTACCAAACATTGAAGGAAGAAATGATATCAAGTCTCCACAATCTATTCAAGAAAATAGAAGCAGAGGGAACACTGCCTAACTCATTCTATAATAGCAGAATGACCCCAACACAAAAACTAGATGCAGAGATTATAAGAAAAGAAAACTACAGACCAATAACTCGTGCACATAGATGCAAAAATCCTCAACAAATATTAGCAAACCAAATTCAACAGTGTACTAAAAGAATCCCACAACTGAGTGACATTTACTCCACATATAGCTGGTCTCACATTTGAAAATCATTCAGTATAATCCATCACATCAACAGGCTAAAGAAGAAAATTCACATAGTCATGTCAAATGATGACAGACAAAGCACTTGACAAAATCCAACACCCATTCATGATAAAAAAAAATCTCAGCAAACTAGATAGAGAAGAAATGTCTCAATTTCTCAATTCAAATTAAAGAATATCTACAAAGAATCTACTGCTAACATCATACTTAATGGTCAAAAAGTAGACTTTTCTCCCTAAGACTGAAAACAAATCAAGCTGTCCTCTCTGGCCCCTCCCATTCAATGTCATACTGCAGGTCCTAGCAAATGCAATACGATGAGAAGAGGAAATAAAAGGTATATAGATTGGAAATAAATAAACAAAACTCTCTTTATGCATAAAGGACATGATTATCTATGTAGAAAATCTAAAAAGAGTGGCAAAAAAATAAAACTCCTGGAACTAATAAGTAAGTATAGAAACAGAAAGGTTGCGGGACACAAGCCTAATACACAAAGGCCCATTTCTTTCTTATGTGCCAGCAATAAACAATTGGGTTTAAAACTACAAAAATAATACCATTTATAATAGCACCCAAAATAAATGAAATACTTAAGGATAAATATAACTAAATATAAACAGGATCTAAATGCAAAAACCTACAAAACTCTGATGAAAGAAATCAAAGAAAAACTAGACAAATGAAGACCTATTCCATGCTCATGGATTGCAAGATTCAATATTGGTCAGATGTTAATTCCCTGCAACCTCATCTACAGACTCAACGTAATTCCAATCAAAATCTTAGCAAGCTATTTTATAGATAAGGACAAAGCGATTGTGAAGTTTATATGGAAGGACAACAGTCCAGCCAACATAATACCAAGGATGAAGAACAAATTCAGAAGAACCATGCTACCCAATTTCAAGACTTACTATAAAGCTACAGTAATCAAGACAGTGTGGTATTGGTTAAAGAACAGATGTATAGATCAATGAAACAGAGTAAAGTAGCCAGAAATAGACCCACAAAATATAATCAATCAGTGTTTGATAAAGCAGCAAAGGCAATTCTTAAAGTGACTAAGGTAGCAGTGCAAACACAGGTTGGCTGGTCAGTCTTACTACATAAGTTATGGTGTGTACTTAGGCACAACCCATAGCCTTCAACACAATCTTTAGCCGCTTGCCCTTAGTAAAACAAACACAGAGACAAGACTCTTGAGAGAACCTCTTGAGGTGCTAATTGGCCTGACATTCCTCCTCTACAAACCGAACTATTGGGTTGAGGCTTCCTTGACTATGAGAGCTGCTGCAGTTGAACAAAAATGATACATTCATTCTCTCTTTTGAGAAGGAAACTCTCGTTTGTTCTGTTGCCTTTTTTCTTGTCACCATTTGAGTTTTTTATTTTAGATAGCCAAATGAGAAACCAAGCTGTATCCAAATCATAATGCTGTCGCTCATATAAAAGAACCTTAAAAGAAACTCAAAATGCTTCAGAGCCCAGGGGTTCCTTGGACCAATGGCATGAACAGAGATGTGGTCATTCGGAGAATCTTAAGTTAAGATGACCCCTGCTCTCTAACAAAGTTTATGAGCCAACGTATAACTGGATATATCTGATTTAGTTTTAGCCTTCTTTTGAACTTTTTTGAAAGCAATGACACAGTCTGCTTATGTCATCATTACCATCAGCATCAATGAAGTGTCATTTCAAGCACAGGAGAAAGTTTGAAAGAGGAAGAAAAATCAAAGGATGTTTATAAATGAGAAAATTATATGTTGAACAGGAAGGCAGCAATTCTTGACAACATTATAAGACAATTCCTAAAATAGCAGCAATTTTTCTTGTTAACAGCATTGGAAATAAGAGAGCAGCAGTGTTTTGCTGTGCATGATATTCTGATATTAGTAATAAGTTGCCAAGAAGATAACTGGGAAATTGCAGACTTTAGGAATTAGGTTCATCAGCCACATGTACCTAACCTCCCCGGGGACAAAGATTTGTCTGAACATTTCAAAAAATTGAAAAGAGCCAAGATAACCCATGCTTATCATTTGTTCAGATTTTGTAACTTAACTGATGTAAATTTCTTTATAAGAAGTGAAGTGTTTATGAAGGGCTGCAGGTCAAATTCTGGCTCCATCTCTTCACAGCTCTGTGACTTCAGACAACGTCTTTAAGCTACCTAAGCCTCAGATTTTCATCTATAAAACGGAGAAAATACTACTACTTACTTCCCAGGAGTGATGGAAAAATTAGATAAAGCATCTAATACAGTGCCCACCATATAGGTAGCATTCAAAAACACTACGTAATATTCCTATTGTAACGCAATTCGTCATCCCTCACAAACTCTCCTCTTCCACCACACACGCCCGGTCTCAGGTTTCCTGTTTAACACCCCTTTTCAAAACCCTTCAAATGATGAATGTTGTGACTGCAGAGATATGAAACTGACTTTTTAACACATACCAAAATCTGTTTACCCACCAGCATGTGTGCTGGATTATTTTTTCTTCCATGCACTCACATGTGAAGGCTGCACACTTCCTCCATATGGTGAGATCATTCGTCAAACCATTCTTGGAACTTCACTCTGGGAATTGCCTTCAGTTCAGTTAAACCATCCACCCAGGGTAACCTCTCACTGTTTTACAGGGGCCCCTTGTTTTTCACCAATATGGCCACACTCAGCTTCTTAAATCCCTTCTTTATTCAACCAATATTTAATTGAACACTTACTATGTGTGAAGAGCTATGCCCAACTAAGTATGTATTCAGATGAAATAGATATGGTCCCTGACATTTTGGCTGTTACAACATAAGAGAGAGAAACAATAAACAAAGAGTCAGCCAAGTAAAATAGATAAATATATAAGTATGCATTGTGACAAATGCTACAAAGAAAATGAACATGACACAGTAATAGAGACTAATTGTAGGGGATGCTCCTACTTAGACTGCAGTGAATAATAATCTCTTAAATGCGTAAGGAAATGACTGCAGAGTTTTATGCCGGGGAGTGACAAATCTGGATTTACATTTTCAAACAGACATTCAGGCTGCTCTGTAGACAAATGAACTAAGCACAAAAGTGCATGAGGAAACCAGTAAGGAGCCTCTTACAGATACCCAGGCGAGAAAGGATGGCAGCTTGGACAATCAAAACCCTACTAGTAGCTACAGAGAGAAGTGTATGCATTTGAGAGATATTTTTGAAATAGAAGAGGCAGAATTGGATGTTGAAGGTGGGAGTAGAAAAGAGAGACTCCAGGATAACTGCCAAGTAGAGGTGGACTCATCAGGAAGCTATGGAGCTTAAGCTTCAGGTCCCTCCTTGTAGAGACCCCATCCGAGGCTTTAGGGAGGTTCTTGGCAATAAGTTCTTGTGGTCATGTTCTTGTTAATATTTGCAAAAGTAAGGTATTTGTGTATACTTTTTCAAACGGAGTGTCCTCAAATTACGTAAGCCTCAGATCCTTCAAAACCTGTATCTACCTGCTCCCAGCTTTGAGCTTTAACCAGGAGGTGGACAGAGACCCCCTTTATGGAGATGAGGAACAAGTGTGGAGAGGACAGTGACAGTTCCATTTGGATGTGGGAGTTTGGGATGCCTGCCAGGCATTCAGATCGTCAGACAAGATGCTAAATGGCTTCTAGATCCTTCCAAACATCAAATCCACTTTCAATGAAAAAAATAATTCCACCATTGACAGCATTCAGCTTCTAATTAGTGATTCTTATATTTTTAAATTATTCTTGATAATTTAGGAAACCTAGAGACTTTTCCTCTCAGAAAACGCACTTGCACCTAACCATTTAATCCCTGAGCCCATCTGTTCTCCAAATGCAGGCACCACACCACGAGGGAGGCAGAGGGAAGACATTCCATCTACCCAAAGGCTATCCTCAGAGGCACAACTTTTTTTTCATGTAAGAATTTTGGAATGTTTGTTAAACATTAGCCATATTTCTTCATAGTCCCATCTTATTCCCACAATGGCAACACATTTGAGAATACTGGAAACAATATGGTTTCTATGCTTAAACCTTCTGAGAATGTCTCTTTTCAAAGCACATTTCTCATCCTTTGCATGTTCCCAGGCAGTGCTATTTTAAAGAACTGAATGGACATCCTAGTCTCAATAACACGTGCTTTTTTTAAGAGCATCAGCAGATCACCGGAGAAATCCATGAATACTAAACATTGCTCTCTAGAATGTCTTTCACTGGCTCCTTCCTCTGGTGTCACTCAAACATCCTTTTGTTTATTCACAGAGTCATATTACAATGCGTCTGAATTTTCCAGCTAATTCCATGATAAACCTGGGGATGGGAAGTATCAGCGGATGCTCCTCCCCTACTTTTCCAGTAGGAAAAGGAAAAGGTTATTTATCAAATCATCAAACCATCAACACAAATTCTATTAAGACCTAAATGCAATTTCCTATGACAATAGCAACTTCTGCAAGATTTACCTGTCCAGAAACTGAAGGGATCCCATGAAACAAAGAGAGGCCTCAGTGAGTTTACAATCCCCATGTGGAACCCAAATCTTATTTCCTTGGAAGCCCTATCCATCTGTCACCTCCACTAGACAGTGTGCTTCTTGAGGATAAAACCATCCACGAACCTATCTTTGTACCACACGCTCGGCACACAGAAAGTATGAAATGAACACAAAGGAACTGAATGGTGAGATTGGTTTGGCTGCTTGGCCTCGCTAAATCTGTGGGTTTTCAGGTTTGCATTGTTTTTCAGCTATAATTTTTGGGGTGCCTGCTACACTGCAGGAAATTTATCAGGCATATTCCACCAACTGTCTCACTGACTGCTCGTGAGAATCATGCTGGTGATATTGTCCCCATTTTGCTGATGAAAAAAACAGAGACTTTGAGGAATTCAGTAACTTGCCCAGATTACTCAGCGTCCAAGAAGGCTTGTCTGACTGCCAAGTTCACGCTCTTCCCACTATCCCACACTCACTCCATCGCTTACTCTGTTGCTGCTAACCTGGCCTCCTGAATGTCCGTCAGACCCTGCAAGCATCATCCTACTTAGGGTCTTTGCACTCCTTCTTTGTGCCCAGAAGGCTCTGTCCCCCAGCATGATGGGGAAAACAGTGACATACTCACTTCCTCATGTCATCCACAGTGTCATTTCTTCAGAGAGGCTATTCCTGACCACTCTGTCCAAAATCCCTCTCCCCCCGGGCACTGTCTATTCCTCTGCCTTGTTTCATGTTTCATCCTAGCATTTACATCGACCTGTCAGTATGCTACATTATGCAACATGTCTTAAGTTCAATTATTTCTTAAAATTTTAGGATTCAAGACATTTGCTGACTGGCTTCAGATGACTTGATTTTGTAGCTATTGGGTTTTCCCCCCATTTGTTTTGTGTTTGTATGTGACATTTTTCCATTTACCAGTTGATATGGTTTAAGCAGATAATAGAAGATGCCAATTTGAAGGTGGGTGAGCAGCATCGCCACCCTTGTGAAACATTTTATTGCATTCTTTTTGATTGGTGGACATTTATTATTTTCTGTTTCTCCTTTTATTGCTATCAGCACCATTTTCCACCCCAGACAAAGTTAACTAAAAATTAATCTGCACAAATATTAAAATGCGATGTGGTCCCTAAGCCTTGTTTTCATTTATCATCTTTATGTCCTTGCCAGTAAGTTTTTTGGCATTTGTTTTAACTTTGCATTCAATGAGAATTGATGGAGTGTAGGAGCTTGAGTCTGGCTGTGATCAAAATTTCATAAAGGGATGTAATTAACAACGAAAGCAGCCATAAGCAGGACAGCTGCCATTTAATGAGTATACAGTACATGCAAGGCAGTGTTACCTGAGCTTCACATGTGTTTTCATATAACCCTTACAGCAACCCTGTCACACAAGTGCTGCTATTCCCACGTACAGATGAAGAGGCTGAAGCCCAAGAGTTGGAAAACTTGTTGATAAGTAAGTGGTGGAGCCAGGATTTGAACCCAGGCAGCCTGATCTAAAGTGCTCTTAATTCCACTGCTGGGTACTATTTATCCAAAGAACTTGAAAACACAAAGGCATAAAGATACTTGCACCCCTATGTTCATTGCGGCATTATACACAATAGCCAAGACATGGAAGCAACCTAGGTGCCCATCAAGGGATGAATGGATAAAGAAGATGTGGTATTTATACACGATGGACTACTACTCAGCCATAAGAAATGACGAAATCCGGCCATTTGTGACAACATGGATGGACCTTGAGGGTATTATGCTGAGTGAAATAAGTCAGAGGGAGAAAGTCAAATACCATATGATCTCACTCATAAGTAGAAGATAAAAACGACAAAAAAAAAAAAAACACATAGCATTGGAGATTGGACTGGTGGTTACCTTTGGGGAAGGGGGGAGGGCAAAAGGGGTGATTAGGCACACACGTGAGGGGATGCACTATAATTAGTGTTCGGGTGGTGAACATGATGTAATGTATACAGAATTCGAAATATGATGTACATCCAAAAAAATAAAAATTAAAATATTAAAGAATAATAAAAATTAAAAAAATAAATAAGTGCTCTTAACTGCTCTGTAACTATCACTCGTGCATTTGGGAGCTGCTATCAGTTTTCTGTCCCTTGGATTCAGTATGGTCACCCTTTAGGAATCCATAAATGTAGGTAGAGTTGAGCAGACAAACCTAGAAGCTGGGTACACGGTGGGTCAACATGAGATGCATCCTGAGGTTTAATATTTATTTAGTCTTTCTCTAGGTGCCTACACATTTCATACAGTCTTTGATCTCCCCATCAACCCTAAAGGGCAAGTGGTATTATTAGGCTCATTTTAGTATTATGCTTATTCTACTTCCAGGGAGACTGAGGCAAGGACAGGATAGGTCATCTGTCCAAGCTTGCCCAGCTAGTAAGAAACAGAATGAAGAGTCAAACCTGGGGAGCTTGCTCCAGAATGCACCCCCTTACTCTCTGCCTCATCCTTAATAGACCGAAGCTTCTTGTTAAGATGTAACACTTCATGGTGACTTTTTATTTATCTTTTTTTCCTTTTTTCATCTCAAAAGCTCAAGGGACAGCCTGTGCAAGCCTTTAAGCCGTGAATACTCTTTAAAACTCACAACAGTAAAAAATAATAGGAAACAGAAACTGTTCCCATAAATCAAGGGTGGTTTTTTTTTTCCCCCTTCGTCTGAGCATTTCCAATTGGCAGAGTTTTCCAAACAACAAGTTTTTATGTTTGTGGGGGATTTAGATTCAATCAATAGCCTCAAATTTCACATTATTAAAGTAATTCTGAACCTGTCAAGAATTCTGACCTATAAACAACGTCTGTATGTTGGAACTGGATCAGCCACAGAACGGTCAAAAATCTCATTTTTCAATCCACTTCATCAACCAGACGGTAATTGACAAGCGCCCCCCAGAGTAACTCAACTTATTTGCGAAAACAATTAGAAGAGCAGCCTTTTGGGGATCCAGAAATGTTGACCACAGGGGATGAACCACCAAACTCACATCTTTAAACATGTTTTTAAGCACAGTCCCATTGCCATTTGAAAATAATTGGAAATCGTCAACAAAGTCCCATGTCATGGTGAAAAGCAATTCTGAAATAGTCTACCTTTTTTAGGTATTTTGACACAGAGTTGAAAGTTCTGATAGCAAAGTGCTGCACAAAATTGGTGTGCACAGGAATCTCCCGGGGGGGCGGGGGGGCCCTGTAAATGCAAATTCTAATCCAGGATGTCTGGGTTGGAGTCTACGATTTTATATTCCTAACAGTCTCCCAGGTGATGGGTCACATCTTGAATATAAAGCTTACATCACGGACTAGTCACAGGCTTTGAAATCAGATAGACTTGGGTGTGAACCCCATCTCTGCCACTGCTTGGTTCTATGACCCTGAGCAAAGCTGTACCTTCCCTGAGCCTCTGTTGCATTTGTCAAATTTGCCAGCTAAGACAGAATCCATAAGACTGTCATGCAGTGTCTGGAAAAGAGTAGGAATTCAATAAATAGAAGCCATCCCAGTAATAATGTATATCATTATGTTAATATTAGTTATTATCTAAAAAGATCGAGCCAAAGTGGGAAAAGATGTTAGAGATAAAGTCAAAGATGTGAATGGAATCCTAAAAGCCATCAAATGAGGCTCTTCTGTTCATTTACTGAGCATTCTCCTCTGCCAGTCATGTTTGAGAACTTATATGCATCACCCCTATGACTAAAAGAGTAAATCGTCTCATTTAATTGTTACCATGACCCACGAAGGAGGTACTGATACCACCTGCATCTCACAGAGAAGGAAACTGAGGCTCAGATTTGTTAAGTAACTCATCCAAGCTTTTATGGCCCACAAGTAACAAAGGAGGGACTTGAACTCAGTTCTTATAGCTCTCAGGCTGTGTTCTTAAACATTAATAAATGGTCTTGAGTATACAGCTGGTAGACTAAGTTGAGTGAGGTATGGTCCCTACCTTATAGGAGCTCCCAGCCCCCTGTGGGAGGCTAGTTGAGGACAACTTGAATTGTACCTCCAACAGACAAAACCATTTCAATTACTCCGAAAGAACTGGGAAGCCCCATCAATGAAGCATCCTCTTATGTAGATTTGTAATGAAAGCCTGAGTGTTAGGGTGTCTTTGGGAAGAACCTGTGAGCATGCTGAGCTTTCCCATTATTCTGTAGAATCCCACTTGCTCTAGAAGAAAGCAATTCACAGCACTCTGCCTGCACTTCCTTACCTATTAAACGGAGCCACCTTTGTGGAATCATTCCACTCCTTTTGTGGTAAATTGCTTTTCACATTTCCTCTAGTTCCTGCCTATGTATTCCCGAGTATTTCATTTACTGACTTATTGATGCTGGAGACAGGTGAGAGACCCTAGCAAATAAAGCTTGGTTCTCTGATTGTTTGTATAACTTAGGGCTCTTTTTGCCACAAGTGACAGAAATCCAATTCAGACTAGTTTTTTAAAAAAAAAAAAAAAGTTATTTATTGACTCACCCACCTGAGAAATCCAGGATGATGGGCTGACTTCGGGAATGGCTAGACTTGGGGGTTCAAACAGTGTCATCAGGACCTAGTCTCTCTCTCAGGTCTGCTTTCCTCTGCATTGGCTTGATTCCCAGGTGTCTTCTGCTGGGTGGCAAGATGGCCTACAGGAACTCTATGCTTGCACTCCTATCAAAATGTAAATTTCCTTCCAGATGGTTTCAGGAGAAGTCCTGGACTTACTCTAATGGACTGATTGGGGACACATGTCTACCCTTGAACCAATCACCACGGCCAAGGGAATGAAATATGCTGATTGGCCAGGACTTGATCCTGTGATCGCCCCTAAGGAGTGGTAGGACAGGGTCATTCAATGACCAGGTAGAGGGGCGTGAGAAGAGATGGCCTACAAAGACGTCATTGCCAAATTAAGAGAAAACAAATGTTAGGCAGATGAAAACATCAGAAAGCCACCACAGTGCTTATGAACAGGGTCACACAAGATACCAAGAAATTGCAAGAGGATTGGAGAGAGCCGCAGAGTAAAGAAGTTAGAGATGAATTGGTAAGAGGATCCCATCTTTCTCTGTGATCATTTCCAATCACATAATACAGATGCTACTGTGGTAACATAACAGAGACTTAAAATGGAGGAGGAATTTTGGCTTATGCTGGGGGACAGGGTTTCTTAGGACTGCTACAACTCCTGGTCTAAAATGGTACAATTTTTGAGGCCAACTTAAGGCACAGTCCTACCCATCTTCCCTGTGGCTCTTTGGGTGTTGTAAGATGATAAAATTTCCCAAGTCAGTACAAAAGCAATTCATCTTTATCATTTATCTCTTAGGGTTCTTTCAAGACCCCAAACAACAATGACTTGTATAAATGAGGTATCCTCCTGAGCAACATAGTAGCATATCAATGCAGGTGCTGACAACTGTGGCAAAACCTTTCTGATTGCCACCAAGTCAGTCTGGAAAGAGAAAAAAGGAAAACAAAATATTTGCGTGTTTGCATGCGCATACACACACAGCTTTATAGAAATCATTTAGTTAAATGCAGTAGAACGCACATTGCTAAAGAGTTAAGCCAATCGTAGAAACAGAAAACTTATTATGGCCAACACAAATTCTGTTCAGGGCCTCAGGGACCTGGGTACCATGGAAATAGCAATTGTATTCAAGGCTATTTTACATGATCCACATATCAATGAAGAAGTTTCATATTTGGGGAATTTAATGATCCACAGAAAATTGCCAGCAAGTTAAAAACTATACAGTGTTGATTACTGTATTGAATTTCCTCACTTTTTTCAGTTTGATCTCTTCACAAGGGACACCAACGGACTGATGAACTTAGGAAAAGTCCTCTGGAAACTCAACAGAAAGTATAAATCTAAGGTGAATGATACTGAAATTATTTTCCAGGATCATGACTTTTATAGAGTTGGCCCTCTTTGCTTAGAGAATTCAGCATGGCTGTTTATTGTGAGTAACAGAAACCTCAGTTCAAACTGGCTTAAGTAGAAAAGACAATTTGTTATATAACTGAAGAGTCCAGAAGAGGCTGCAGGCATGGCTATGTCAAGGACTCACATGATGTCATCAGGGCTTTGTTTCTCTCTCCCTTTCAGCTCTACCTTCTATTGCATTGGTTTCATCCTCAGGCTTTGTATGGTCATCCCTAGTGACTCCAGACTTACATCATCCTAGGGTAAAGATGGTAGGAAATAGACCCTTTTGCTGGTATTTCCCTCACAAGTCCTGTGATTCTCTCAGAATAGGCCAACACGCATCCTGTGTCTCTCCCGGACCAGTCACCAAGGCCAGGGGCGTTTGAATCCCTGATTGGCTAGATCTGGCCCACCAGAGCCACACTTGGAATAAAGAACAGAGCTCCTTTTAGTGGGAGGGGCTGGTTCCTTCAAGGAAATGCAGGATGCTATTACCGTAAGAAAAGGCTTTGTTCATAGTCAAAGAAAATAACACCTATTAAAAAGGGTTTGGGAGCAATTAAAGCTTCCATCAAGAGCAAACTGTTATTCATAGATGGACAACGAGCAGCTTTCTTACTTTTCCTGACTCTCCTCCTTTCTTGTCATTTTCCCCCTTGCAAACTGACCCACTTCCTGCTCACCTGAAAAGCAAACCACAGACTCTGCAATCCAGGGCAGATGGACTTCTTTTCTTCAGAAAAAAATGATTCTGTATTTTGTAAATGATTTTTCCTCTCTGTCCTGGGCAACTAAACCAACTCCTTTGAGGCCATTTCAATTAACTAGAAATTCTGTGGATGCTCAGTGTTAGAACAAACAGGACTTTTGGAAGGCACAGTGAAGAAAGTATGAACAGAGCATCTCCCGCCACAGAGAAATTCAGGTTTCATGGGGAGAATGTGAAAGGAACATGAGAAGGATACAGGAAAACCCAAATAAATAAGAGGTGCTGTCCTTTTACATACAAAATGGAGAAATTGATTTTTCTTCAGTAGGACACATGCTTCCATATATTTTCAATGGACATTCCCTTTCCTTAATTCACTATTAGTGAACAAGTGGACTATTAATAGAACTCACAGTGAAACTTCAAAGACCTTTCATGCACTTTACAAGTCACGGCTCTTCAAATACTGGCCTGAAGTTTCCCAACTTTTCACATCACTCTTGATGCTAAAAATAAATATATAAAACAAAGAATACATAATTATAAATGAATAAGAAATGTCCTAAGGGAGGTTCCTTCTGTGGGATACCATCCTTCTTTAAAATATAAGAATCATTTTCTAATGTGAATAATCACTCCCAAGTCCAGGGATAAAAAGTAGATATGCGCCAAGCCAGCCCCATTGCCTAGTAGTTAAATTTGGCACACTCCGTTTCAGTGGCTCAGATTCATGGGTTTGGATTCCAGACATGGACCTACACCACTCATCAGCCATGCTGTGGCAGCAACCCACATACAAAATAGAGTAACATTAACACAGATGCTAACTCAGGGCTAACCTTCCTCAAGCGAAAAGAAAAGAAGAAAAAGATTGGCAATAGATGTTAGCTCAGGGCAAATCTTCCTCAGCAAAAAAAAAAAAAAATCGATATGTCCCCATTCTTCTTGATTCAGTGACCACCTAGAGCAGGGGTCAGCAAACTTGTTCTGTGAAAAGCTAGACAGTAAATATTTTAGTCTTTGTGAGCCACACAGTCTCTGTCACAACTACTCAACTTTGCCTTTGCAGTACAAAAGCAGCCATAGACAATACATAAACTAATGAATGGGCTGTATTTCAATAAAACTTTATTCATAAAAACAGGAAGTGGGCCGGATTTAGCCCCACAGGCCACAATTTGCTGACCCCTGATCTCGAACACTGTATTGAGAAGGGTTCTGAGGTTTTGCCTGAGCTCAGTAGGAAAGATTGTCAAATCAATCAGTGATGTCTGCCAAAGCCTTGGGAAAGAAGGGCTACAGCACAAAAGCTATCCGTCTGCCACTCCTGCAAGCTGACCAGTTTGTTATTTTATCCACATGCCCCACATGTCCCCTGTGTCAGGAATGGTAAACTGGCTGCCTAGGATGGAAGGTTAGTCTGGATTTTCTTTTAAGGTTAACTAATGGCCCTAGATAGGGATCAAGCTCACGACCTTGGCCTCATTAGCACTAGCCTTAACCAGCTGAAACATCTTGCTACAGATCAGGCTGTTGGAAAAGCAGGAAAAAATAATGTCCTTGTTCTTTTGAAATGATAGCCACTCACACTGGGAAAACGATCATTAGGAGAACGAAGAGTTAGCGTCTGTCCCAATTTAACCTCTCGTCATTAGATATTCTTAGCTCTCCTACTTCAGGGGTTTGGATAATGAAACCTATATGAAGTGTTCTACACCTTCAATAAACACAGGCTGCTGTTATCTCCTCTTCAAGGCAGATAATACACTATTTAGTAAGAAAACTGGAAATCATTTCCAAACTATAGAATATAGGAAAATGAAAAGAAAGCATAGGAATTCATAACATTGTAGATTTTTTTTTTATCCTCCAACCACGTCATCATTGTAGATAAAAGCAAAGTTATTTTTCATGAGATCTCCTACAATGACAGCAGAAAACCAGGAATTCAAAGATTTTAATTACACCTGTTGTTTTGGAGGTCTTTATACAGATTACAAAGGAGTTGAGGAAACATTTGTAAAGTGGATCAATGAATGAATGAAAATGTTTAAAATGTAAGCCGGGCTGGCTTCACTGACATGTGACTCATGCAGTCACCCACGGCCCCATATGCAGAAGAGCCCCATGCTGGGCTTAATGCTCAGCTGTCGCCATCTTGAAATTCTTAAAAATTTTTGAACAAGGAGCTCCACATTTTCGTTTTGTACCAGGTCCCACAATTATGCAGCCAAAACAGAATGTTCCAGTCAAACAATATAATTCGGTTCCAGTCTCCTCAATGGGATTTGGTGAAAGGCATCCAGGGACTGTTTTCATTCATTCCTCTCTCCTTCAGTTTCTCATTCATTCACTTAACAATAAATTTTTGAAGCCTTCCTCTGTGCCCCCACTGTTTTAAGTTCTTCCCAGCTGATCTGATCATTACAACAACTCTTTACAGAGGAGAAACGAAGACTCAGGACATATGTAATACCACATGGCCACATCTGCAGATGTCAGATCCAGGACATGGGCCTTAGCCTGTGGGATTCTGGAGTCTGACCTTTTAACCACTTTTCCAATCAGATCCTAGAAAAGTCTCATGTATAGTTATTTTTCCTGACATCCAGTGTTATCCAGACTCCTCAAAGTACTCCCCAAAGAGTGACCCTTGACCCCCAGGGGGGGTCACTTCCCTGATTCAAGGTAGATAAGAACAACATTACCGAATGATCATCTAGCACCCGTTCAAAAGTTCATTTATAATAAAACCAGATTCCATAAATATACAAATGAATGGTAAGCTACAGTGAATTGCCAGGCAGGCACAAGGAACCAGAGGTGATATGGGTTTGGTTCTTCCACCCTAGCATACTGGCAGCTTTCACCATCAAAGAGTTAGTATTGAAAACATTTTGTGCCGTAATTACATCAGACTCACGCTTACTGAAGGAAAAGGAGGTTTTATTAATCTGGTCAAAAGAAAACTTATGAGGCAATTCAAGATATTCTGGACATTCACTACCAAGGAAACTCAAAGCATCCTCCTGGCCCCAAGTGGTCCCTGAAGTTAATCACCTGGGGCTGTCTGGAGTCACCAACAACAACATGCAGCCAGCCACAGGACCGGACAGGGAAGCCGTCCATAACACTTCTCCAAAACAGAGCACCTTCCTGTT
This sequence comes from Equus asinus, assembly GCF_041296235.1. NCBI lineage: Eukaryota > Metazoa > Chordata > Mammalia > Perissodactyla > Equidae > Equus > Equus asinus. The sequence continues at coordinate 44,081,207 of NC_091804.1, forward strand.
TGTTATGACATTTTTCTTATGACTTTATCCCTAAGACACTGCAGAGTGTCCAGCACATTGAGTGAATCAGTGATTGAATATACGAATTAATTAAGTAAAGCTTTTTTTTTTTAGCTAAAAGTGATAATGTCCAAAACCCCCAGAAGATCTTCCTAGCAACTTGGCCACGCCAACTGTCTTCTGAAGGCTTTCCACATACATCTTATTTCATGTTCACAGCGACCGCGAGGCGGGTCCTATGTTTATCCCCATTTTGCAGGTGAGGCAAAGGAAATCGCTTATACTGATGAGGCATAACCAGACTCCAGGAGAGGATACAAACTTCATAGAAGCCTGAAACTTATTCAATTGGGGACACTTTTATGAAAAAGAAGGCAAAATTGTAAATAAAAAATTGGTGACAAAAGTAAATAGTTACCTTGTTTGAGAAAGAAATCACAACTGATTACTGGAGACTTAGAGATTCATGACCCTTTCTTCTAAGACCTCTTTAGCAATCAGAAATGCTACATAGAAATGCTTCCTGATTTCACCCCAACCTCCCTTTCTCCCTAGAACATTCTATAAACTCAAAGTAACTCCCAGAATCACAGTGGCCCATGCAAGAGAGGGGCCTTGACGCTTAAACTTCATTAGCTTCTGGGTAAATTTGCCTTTGCCTAGATCTAATCTCTCTGTATCTTTGCTTTCTCATCTATAAAATGGGGATTAACAATAGTACCTACGTCACAGGGCTGTTTTGAAGAATAACTAATTTTAGTAGATGTAAAAGTCTTAGAATAGTGTTTGACTATAGAAAGTATTCAATAAGAAAAGAAAGAAAGGAAAGAAGGAAGGAAAGAAGGAAAGAAAGAAGGAAGGAAGGAAGGAAGGAAAGAAAGAAAGAAAGAAAGAAAGAAAGAAAGAAAGAAAGAAAGAAAGAAAGAAAGACAAAGAAAGAAGGAAGGAAAGAAAGAAGGAAAGAAAGAAGGAAAGGGAGAAAGAAAGAGAGAAAGAAAGAGAGAAAGAAAGAAAGGGAAAGAAAGAAAGAAAAAGAAAGAAAGAAAGGGAAAGAAAGAAAGAAAAAGAAAGAAAGAAAAAAAAGAAAGAAAGAAAGAAAGAAAGAAAGAAAGAAAGAAAGAAAGAAAGAAAGAAAGAAAGAAAGAAAGAAAAGAAAAGAAAAGGAGGGAAGGAGAGAGGAAAGGAAGGAAGGGGAAAAAGGAAAGGAAGGAAGGAAGGAGGGAGAGAAGGAGGGTAGGAAGGAGGGAAATCAGTCTTGGCAAATGTATTACCCCTTGATAACTCCATCAAATCTTTTCCCAAAGTATCCGGTTCACAATGTTCAGTGAAAAGACCCAAGTAAGAAATGGAAATCTGAGTAGAAGAGCCTCAGCCTAAATTTTGCAGCATGTCAATGACGATGCTGATGCTGATGCTGATGATGCTGATGATGATAAATGATTACGACTTATCGTATGTTTACAATGTTAGTTCCTGGACTAACTCCTATAACCCTTGCACTAGCTCAACCACTGAAGGCATGAGCTGGTTAATACATAGTTAGAAAAATCTATAAGGCAGATGTTCTACCTTGCTTCTCAACTTTGGAGTTTTGAAGAAACACCACCATTGGCTCATGAAGGATGAGTGAGTGGCCCTTAGACGTAGAAGCTGGTTGGATACTGTATGAAGCACGTGGACTTTAGCCCTTGTGAACTTGGTTCAGATTCCTCTTCCATGTACCAGATCATGACTGTAGCATAATCTCTTTCCCTCTCCATGCCTCAGTTTCTTCATGTGTAAACTGAAGGTGATCTCACCTGCCTTTCAAGCTTGGTGTGAAGATTATATGAGATGATATGTGTAAAGGAGCTGCTGGGGGTAAAGTAGCACATAGTAATGCTTCATCATTAACACTTCTGCAAAGTCACAGAAACACACTTTCCCTCTTGCCCAGTAATTGAACTCTAGGGAATTTTTCCTAAGAAAAATTTTTAAAAGAACAAAACTATAGGCACAAAAATATCCTTTGCAGGATCATCTACATTTATTTTATTCTTTTAGAAAAGGATTAAAGATGCTTGTTATCTATAATAGCAAATAACTGGAGACAACGTAATTGCTCAACAGTAATGTAATATTGAAGATAATTATGGTACATCAATATGATAGAATATTATAAAGACATTAAAAATGATAATTATGAAAACAGCATATGACATGGAAATGGGTTTCGGTACAATGTTATCCAAGAGAAACAGAATGCAAAATGACATGTCTGCTCCACAATAATTGGGACTATATTGGTCTCATTCACTACTATATAGCTGGCAGCTAGTACAGAGTAAGCACTAGGTGAATATGTATTGAATGGACTATAAAAACATAGGACCAGACTTGGAAAGTCAGGTACTAAAAATTTAAAATGGTAATGATGGTATTAAAGAGTTTTTTCTGCAGTCAAAAAGGAGGGAGTAAAGAAGAAAGGTAGGCAAGAAGCAAAGAGAGTAAAAGGAAGGAAGGAAGGAGGGAAAGAAAGAAGGATGGAGGGAAGGGCTTAAGGCTCTCCTGTTTGTGACATTGAAAGCCACCAAAACCTAATGTTAAGAGCTGAGGCCTCAGGGTCACTTAGACTTATATTTGAATCTCTGTCCCCACCCCTGACATTTGCCTGCCTGGACAAGTTGGACAAGTTATGTAAGAACTTCTCTCAAATCTAATCCCACACAGACATAAAATAGGGCCAACAACAGCACCAACCTTTTGGGAATATCATGAAAATTAAATAACATAATTTATGCAAAGCACTGAAAATGACACATATCAATTAGACACTCAAAAATGGTAAGTGCTTTAAAATATTACCATTAGCATCATTTTATCATCATAAGAAAAAGTCTCCTGAGCCACTAACATATAGCAGAGAAAAGAATGATAAAACTCTCCAGCCAGACCCATGGAGAAGAGCCGTCCAACACCTCCAGGGCCACTGGTGCTGGCCACCTGTCTGGAGCCCCTTATTGGAATCGGAGACACAGATCCCTTCCAGTTTAAGGAAGGAAGTTTGCTTCTTACAGACTCACTGAACCAATGCCTTTTCTCATCAAACATTCTCTTGCACAGACCAACTGCAATGGCTCCATCCATAGAAATAATTAACATGCCCCTGGCAGCCTTTATTGATATTCGGTTTATAAAGCAGTGACCTAGAGATACGGCATTGCTTGCAGATTAATGGCTCACAAGGGTCATTATGGGTGCAAAGGCACTTCCAGGGGCTACTGTTTCCTTTGGACTGGTTATTAGCCCACAGTTTCAACTACCAAATGCTTCGCGCACACAAGGGTCTCCATTAGCAGGTGGGATGTGCATGCAACAACAAGATTCGCCTTCATATGCTCCACTTTGCATTTTTCAAAGCAAGGAGAGAGGGGCTTAGCATTGGAATCAAATATTTATTCATGCTGGAAATCTTCACACAAAACAACCCTGTTCTGCTTATACCCAATACAAGGTCTGCGTCGCCACCGTCGAGATGGCTTACTGTTTGCCCAGATCCACTCTCCTTTCTTCTTTGAAACAGAATGCCAATTATATTCCGAGTGAAATGGTGCTCAGCCAAGTAACCACACGTCCCACCCCTCCTTGTATCTGGAGTAGCTACTGAGATGCAAGCAGAAGTCACTTTGTAGGATATATGAGAAAGCTCTTGTGCCACCTTTTCCAGCTTCCTACCTGGGTCACCAGCAGGCAGCTGGTGGCCTTAGGCAACGTTAAAGATGGCAGAGCCAAAAGCTGAAGGAGTGAGGGTGCCTGCTGACTGGCTGCAGCTGCTACCCCAAGCCTCATCCGCCTACCTCCAGCCCTCTTTCATACGTGAGAGAAAAAAAGAGACTGTCAAGAACCGTGAAGGATCCAATATTTCACCCCACTCGCAAGATAACAAGTTAGCCTGCCACAGTTTCCAAGATTCTGGCAGAAGAAATGAGACTCCTAGATCAGAGACAAAGGAATTTATTACTCACAGCACAGCGGGCAGCATGAGCTTCATGGTCCCATCAGTTCCTCTTGCCCCTCAAAGCCCACGGAGGCAACGAGCAGCAGCCCAGGTGGATTCCAGGCACGCAGTAGCTTTGCATGACAGCTGAGAAACCCCAAACTTAGGAAACCTGATTTTTTATTACTGGCTGTGAGCAAACCTGTCCAATCTTTACTTTGAAAAGAGACATTATCTTTATAATACTGCACAGCAAACAAATCTTCCCTCTGCCCCAGAGGGAGCCACTGTCTCTATCTTCCAAAGCTGTTGGCAACAAATATCCTGGAGAAGACACTCCGGAACAAAAGCTGTCAGGGCCTCTGCTCACAAAACATGCAGAAATGAGAAAGACCTACGCAGAACCACCTCCCAACAACCATCTATTTTGTTTAAGCCACCATTATTTCCAGTCTGTGTTACTAGCTACTTAATGGAATTCCCCACCATTTCTTTCAATGGTTGTACCATCTAGTCATTTTCATTTACACATAATAGAATGCTGGTCATGTGAATCTCTTCTAGATTCTGAGGCCACACAGGGTAGAAGAAAGCACATGGGCTAACTCTGGAACCAGACTGCCTGGGTTCTGATCCCAATTCCACTACTCATTAGCTGTGTGACTTAAGAAAATTACTTAACCTCTCTGTGCTTGGTTTCCTCATCTAAAAGCAGGAATAATAAGAGCCGCTACCTCACAGTCGTAGTGAGCATTAAGTGTGTTCACACACGTAAAGCACTAGATAGTGCCTGGCACTGTGAAATGTGAGCTGTGAGCAAGGCAGAGCATGGTCACCAGCATAGCTTGGGAATCATACATTTGAGTCTGAATCCCAGCTCCACCGCTTCTGAGCTGAGTGACGTTGGGGGAGCATCTTAACTACCTCACGATGTCGGTATCTGCAAAGTCACACGTTCCCCCCAGAGAGTCTGGGGATGAAAAGGAATAGCGCATAGAACATTCACAGCACAGTGCCTGGCACTGGTGGAAACTCTTAACACAGCAGTTGTTGTCATTGTTATTAGTGTTCATGTTGTGTTAGACTGAAAATCTGTTCTTTAATCAGTTAGAGACATCAGAAGACCTTTGTACTTCTTTCTCTATCACATGAATATTTTTAGTCCAAGATTATTAAATTTCTCTGATTGCAGACCCCTTTAATCTTCTGGTTTCATTCTGACAGAGGTCACCTGGGGTCACCCCAACCTCATCAAATTCTCAGTCAATTCAATTGCATCATAGAAAAATACAGGTTCTCAGAGCTAGCCATTTTCATGCTCTGAATCAGGGAAAACGATTTGGTCTTTCTTCTTTTAAAAGGTCTCTGAACTCCATTTGTTCTAAATAATACTTTATGAGAAGGAGCCAAGTGCTAATTGAAAGCATTTCATTCCCCATATATTAAACAAAAATGAGATCTGGAATTCCTCAACTACATTAAAATCCTCCAAAGCTATTCACATTTTTAATATGAATCTAACATATGAAACAATTTCAGAAGTTTGAAAGTTTAAAGATTTTATAGATTTTCTTAAAGTAAGATTGATTGGAACTATTTTTTAAATACAACATTTACTAGAATGTCACTATAGAATTTCTTCATTTCATCCCATCTTTTTGACAGCTGAGAAAGGTCTCCTTCACGCTTCTAAATTAGATCCTGTAATAAATGCACAATCTTGACTTGAGACGGGTTTATTACATGACCAAAAACCCAGCAGTAAGCTTATAATTAAGCAATAATATTAATAGACAGTGAGCTTGGGCATGCGTTCCAGTAATGTGCAAAGATCTGAAAAGAGCTGGATGTTGGGCAGTAGAAGGATTTTCCATTTATTAAAGTGTTAGGAATGATATTTCATCCTAGCAAGCTCCTACAGGTGCATCTCTATTCTTCATCACCTTTTCTGACATCACCAGGCTGAATTCTCAAACTCACCAAAATAAATCTTAAGTTCCTTCTGCTAATATATTTTTCAACTTCAAGACTATAAAAAAACCTCTGAAAAATAGTCCCAAGAGCTTTGAGGTTTGCCTTTATTCAGCCAGGGAGTCCAAGGAACAAAAATTACACCAGAGTCAGACACAATTCAACAAGCATTTATTGAGGATCTGTAATGTGTCACATACAAGGAGTTCTCCCTTAATTATTCCGGCAAACTCCTATTCATCTTCCAAGGAAGTCCAAGGGCCCTCCCATCTGGGAAGCCCTCCTTGATTTCCTGTAGCTCAGAGTGGAATAGGCGTAGGCATCTCTGCTGTGTCATCTCCAAGTGTCCTAAGCACATCTCAGTCACTGCATTTATCCCATTTGGTGTAATTTCTTTTAAATGTGTTTGTATTATTCATTTGTATCCTAGGTATTTAACATCTGGATCAGAGCATAGCACGTGCTCATGTAGGGGCTGTGACATTATGCACATGAAAAATCTTCAATGAGTTTAATGTAACTAGGAGAGAAAACAAGTTTGAGGTAAGGCATGGGGCAATTGCAGCTGCAGAGGTAGGGCAGGTAATGAAATTATTGTATGCCATGACATGGGCCAGGATACAAAGAGCACTCAGATGTCTACAAGGCACAGCACGGTAAGATAAAAGGGAAGAGTAGGCTGGGTAGCACTACAGGGAGTAGTGGGGACTTTGGCAAAAGGAAAAGTGAAAAAGCCCAGAAAACAAAATTTCCTAATTTCTAAACAAGGCCCATCTTCAAACATGGCAGGACTTGGCCATCAGTTTGAAACCTCTGAGAAACGTTAGTTCCCAGTCCTGGGTTTTAGGTGTGGTCTTCGCTTATGTGTTAGCAAACAAGGAAATGATCACTTAAAAACCTACAGGCCAAAAGAACATGCATTTTCTTCTTTTTAATTAGGAAAAGAAACAATAGTAAGGACTTCTGTCTCCAGGTAAGATGGAGTGAAAAAGGAACAGATTTACCCTCCAACACCAAAAATCTAGAAAACTGGCAAACTGTATGAAAAAAATGGTTTACAGACATTCAACAGAAGGCAGCACAGGACTAAGAAGAGAAACAAACAAGTTAAGCCCTGCAATTGCATCACCTTACTGCCTAAAAACAATTTCCAGGCTACAGTACGGGGAGAAAGAACCCAAACAGAGCGTGGTGATCCCACAGAAATGAGGAAAGGAAAACTGAAGTCTGTAGATGTGTAGGTGGCTAGAATTTGGATAGCAGCCTATCAGAATGGAGGGAGCTGCACAGAAAGACAGCTCCAGAGATTTACAGAAGGCTCTTCAACTGAATCCTGAGATGCACGAGCATGAGAAGACACTATCCAAGGCCAAAGAAAGAACCACTGGGAAGATGAAGGAAGAAGTATTTCCAGGGATTATGCAGGGCTGGGAAGAGTTTGTGTTCCCAATAAACACAGAGAAAAGATTTCACAGTACAGAGGGTGTTGCGTGGAATCCTCTAAAGGATGTCACCTTAGTAACGAAACTAAATTAGCCCTGGACTAACGGATACTCTAGTTCTGACTTAAGAAAGCCTAAAAGCAAGTCTCAAAGAGATTCCACTGATTCCAAGTGACTTAACAGCATTCCAGAACAACAATCCAACACTATTTAAAGGAGTATAATCAACTCCAGCAACCAACCATATAAAATTCACAATGTCTAGCATCCAATAAATAATTACAAGGCAGGAAAGGAAGCAGGAAAATAAGACCTAAAACTATGAAAAATGTCGACCAACAGAAATAGAATCAGAAATGAAAGAGATGATGGAACTAGCAGAAGATGCAGTTAAAGCAGCTATTATAAATATGTTCCATATGTTCAAGGAAGTAAAGGAAAGCATGATCATAAAAGAAATAAAAGCAATGGAAGATATAAAAAAGACACAAATGGAATGTCTATATACAAAAATTACAATATCTGAAATGAAATATACACTGGGTGGAATTAACAGTTTATACAATGCAGACTTGAATACATAAAATAGAAACAATCCAAAATGAAGGATAGAAAGAAAAAGACAGATAAAAAGTAAAAAGGATGGGCCAGCCCCATGGCATAGTGGTTAAATTTGATGTGGTCTGCTTCAGCAGCCCAGGTTTGTGGGCTCAGATCCCGGGCACAAACATACACCACTCATCAGTGGCCATGCTGTGGCAGTGACCCACATACAAAATAGAGGAAGACTGACACAGATGTTAGCTCAGAGTGAATCTTCCTCAGCAAAAGAAAAAAAAAGTAAAAAGGATAGAGAAAAAAAGAGAAAAAAATGAACAGTGACATGTAAGACAATATTAAGCAGTTCCAGTAATACGTATATATATGAAGTATATATATATATATATATATGTATGTATATATATATATTTGAAGAAATATTCCCAAAAGTTTCAAAATATATGAAGCAAAAACTTCTAGATCTTCAAGGATAAACAGACATATACACAATCACAGGTGGATATTTCAATAATCATGCTTCAGTAATTAATAAAACAATTAGACGGAAAAATCATAAATATACAGAAGAGTTGAAGAAGTTGACAAAGTTTATATTTACTGAACACTCTGCCTAACAGAAGACTGCACACGACAGAAATAAATTAGAAAAGCATGACTAACCCCTCCAAAAAATATTTGGTAATTAAACCACATATTTCTAAATACCTCATATGTCTAAAAATATCAGCATTAAATTGCTGATGTTAAAAAAATTAAAGTCTCAAATCAATCACCTAAATTTCCTCTTTTTAAAAACTTGAAGAACAACTTTAACCCAAAAAAAGGAGAAGAAAGGAAAGAATACAGGGCAGAGAGCAATGAAACTGGAAAGAGAATCAATGAAACAAAATCTGGTTCTTTGAAAGATCTTCAAAAGTTGAAAAACCTCTGACTCAACTTAGCAAGAAAAAGAGAGAAAACACCAATTAGTAGTATCAGGAATATAACAGGTGACATCTCTACAGTTCCCAAAGAGATAAAAGGATAATAAGGGAATATTATGAGCAATATTGTGCCATTAAATTTGACGACTCAGATGAACTAGACAAATCCCAGGAAAGATGCAAACACCAAATATTACTCAAAAAGAAAATGATAATCTGAATAGTCCTTCATCTACTAAAGAAATTGAATTCACAGTTTAAAACCTTTCCACAAGGAAAACTCCAGGCCAGATGGCTACGCTGGTGAATTCTATACACTCTTCAAAGAATACAACGAGGTGACACATTCTAAGTCATTCTAGGAAACCAGCATTACCCTATGAACAAAACCAGTAAGGACATTATTTTAAAAAGAAAACCACCATGCGCATGCACACTTCATATATATGAGTGCCAAAAATCCTTAACAAAATCTTAGAAAACTGAATCCAACAACACATAAGCCAAGTGGGGTTCATCCCAATAAGGTAAGGTGTTTTAACTTTTGAAAAGCAATCAGTGTAACTCAATATATTAGCAAGCTAATGATGAAAAACTTGATGATCCTAAAAGATGCAGAAAAATATTTAACAAAATTCCATACCTCATATTCATCATAAAAACTCTCAGCAAATTAGAAATAGAAAGGAATCTCTTCAACCTGATAAAAGGCACCTGTAGAAAACCTATAGCCAACAACATCCTGAAATGTTGAAAGACTAAACCTTTAGCCTTAATGTCAGGAACAAGGGAAGGACGCCTGCCCTCACTGCTCCTATTCAACATCATACTGCAGGATCTTGTCATTCTAACATAACATAAACAAATAAAATGCATATGGATTGAAAAGGGAGAAGTAAAACTCTGTTTATTGATAGACAACATGGTAGAAAACCCTAAGGAATCTACCAAAAATAACTACTAGAACTAACAATTAGTTTAAAAAGGTTTTAAGATTGAAGGTCAATGTACAAAAATTATTTTGATTTCTTTCTAGATACTAGTACTGAACAATTGGAAATTGAAATCTTAAAAATACTAATTAAAATAGCATCAAAATTATGCAATACTTTAAAATAAATTTAAGAATAAAACATTGCTGAGATAAATTAAAGAAGCCCTCAATAAACAGAAAGATATACCATGCTCATGGATTGGAAGATTCAATATTGCTAAGACATCATTGATATATACATTCAATGCATTCTCACATTCCTTGCAGGAGTGTGATTCTAAAATTCCATTCTAAAGAACAGAATTTTAATTGTTTATAGAATTTAATTTTTTAGAATCAACTTAGATTCTTAGCATCAGCTGATTCTAAAATTCATATGGAAATGCAAAGGATCTAGAATAGCAAAAATAATTTAAGAGAAGAACAATATTAAAGGATTTGCAGAATTTACTATAAATCTGCAGTAATCAAAATTATCCAAGAAATTATTGCCCAGCTCAATGTCATAAAGATTGTTTCTGTATTTTCTACTATGAATTTTATCGTTTTCACTCTTACATTTAAGTCTGTGATGCATTTTGAGTTAATTTTTCTCTGTGTTGTGAGGTAATGGGTGAAGCTCTTTTTCTGAACATGGATATGTGATTGTTCCAGCACCATTTGTTGAAAAGACTGTCTTTTTCCCATTGAATTGAACATTTGCTGATAATCGATTATATATGTGTGAGTCTATTCTTGGAATATGTATTCTGCGTCATTGATCTATGTGTCTAAAATGAAACCAATATCACACTGTTTTGATTTTTTGCTTGTAATATTCCCTTATTATCCGTTTATCTCTTTAGGAACTGTAGAGATGTCACCTGTTATATTCCTGATACTACTAATTGGTGTTTTCTCTCTTTTTCTTGCTAAGTTGAGTCAGAGGTTTTTCAACTTTTGAAGATCTTTCAAAGAACCAGATTTTGTTTCATTGATTCTCTTTCCAGTTTCATTGCTCTCTGCCCTGTATTCTTTCCTTTCTTCTCCTTTTTTTGGGTTAAAGTTGTTCTTCAAGTTTTTAAAAAGAGGAAATTTAGGTGATTGATTTGAGACTTTAATTTTTTTAACATCAGCAATTTAATGCTGATATTTTTAGACATATGAGGTATTTAGAAATATGTGGTTTAATTACCAAATATTTTTTGGAGGGGTTAGTCATGCTTTTCTAATTTATTTCTGTCGTGTGCAGTCTTCTGTTAGGCAGAGTGTTCAGTAAATATAAACTTTGTCAACTTCTTCAACTCTTCTGTATATTTATGATTTTTCCGTCTAATTGTTTTATTAATTACTGAAGCATGATTATTGAAATATCCACCTGTGATTGTGTATATGTCTGTTTATCCTTGAAGATCTAGAAGTTTTTGCTTCATATATTTTGAAACTTTTGGGAATATTTCTTCAAATATATATATATATGTATATACTTCATATATATACATACCAAGTGTTAATAAGAATATGGAGCAACTAGAATTCTCCTTTGCATCAATGGGAATGTAAGCTAGGACAGTCACCTTGGGAAACAGTTTGGCAGTTTCTCATAAAGAGACTCCCCTTATGATCCAGCAACCTCTAGGCATTTACTCAAGACGAAAACATACATTCACATAGAGAAGTGTACTCAACGTTCAGGGCAGCTTTATTCATAATAATTACAAACTGAAAAGGACCAACATCCATCAATGGGAGAATCGATAAAGAAACTGTGAGACAGCCATTCAGTAGAATACTACTCAGCAATACAAACACTAACTACCCACACACGCACCAGCACGGGTGAGTCCCAGAACCATGACGCTAAATGAAAGCAACTACATGCAAAAGACTGCAGACTGTACGATTTCATTTACATAAAATGCTAGAAAAGGCAAAACAAGAGTGACGGAAAGCAGATCGGTATTCCCCGAGGCTGGAGGCGAGGGAGAGGATTTTCAAAGCAGAAAGAGAACTTTGGGGAGTAATAGGAGAATCCTGTGTCATCACTGTGGTGAGGGCCTCACAACTCTACACATCTGCAATTTCACCACCCATCATTAACCTTTTTTAGTCTATTTCCTTCTAATCTCTCTTCTTCTTTCTAAATTTCCCAGAATCTGTCGTAAAGAAATAATTTTAAAAATGCACCAAAATATTAGAGCTAAAGAATTTAATAAAAAGTCGGAAACAATAAAAATGTCTAACAATGCAGAAATAAACAAATGATGGCACATCCCTTTAAGGGAATACTATGAATGTAGCCAATAAAAATCACATTTTCATACAATATTTAGAGACATATGGAAATATTCATGACACGATGTAAAATACAAAAGCAGTAGAGAATACTTTATATTCATATCATCCTAAGTTTGTTTATATATACAATATATGTATGAATACATACATAGAATTGTGTGATTTCCTTGTCCTAAAATAGGGCAAAGTTATGTGAACAATGTAAAAACGCTGAAGAACTTCCCAGAACTGGCGCTAGAAAGGAAATTGTCATCTGAACCAAGGTCATACAAAGTAAACTCAATCATCCAGCTTGTCCCCAGTGTGGCTGGTGCTGCTTGCTTAACAATCTGGCTGTTATGGTGGCAGGATGAGCCACGCCTCCAGGACCATTTACACTGGACTCAGATGCAAGACAACAAAACATGCAATACAACCCACCTGACAGTAAATCAAGGCTAGACAAAATGCAGATATTCCTGAATGAACTCGAAGGCATAATTTAGGGATGAGGCCTTGAGAACACTAACAATTGTGATACCAAGAGGCAGTGCAGTTTCACTGGAAGGGGCATGTATGGTTTATAGCCACTCAAGTCGCATCATTTGAGCTCAACCTCCTCTTCTAGAAAAGGGGAACAATGTTCCCCATCCTCCCTACCTTAGGGCTATGGCAAAAATGAAATGAGTCCGCACGTGTAAAATGAGCTTTTCATTTACAAATCACAAGTCCAATGTGAGGTCATTTCATTATTGTGACTTTTGGGCCATTAACAATTAGCAGCAGCTTGATTCTACCTCTGATTTAAATATAAATGCATTTAAGTGCTTTGATAGGAAGGAATTAGGGGATCTTTGGAGCCCAAGGGGCAAAGTAGCTCAGAGTAGTAGCCATCCTCAGACAATGGTCAAGAGAATTGTAACCACAAACACAGAGGTGGATGGACTGATTTCAGAACCCCTGTCCCCAAACCTGAAACTTTGGGGGCTAGTATTCTAGAGAGATCATTGAGTATGAAGCCAGACAGACCTAAGATTATGTTCCAGGTATGTGACAAATGATGCATTATTTAATTTCGCTGAACCCCAGTTTTATCCACTGTTGAACGGGGATGATAAGACCTCCTCCCAGGGTTGTGATGAAGCAGAAAGGAGATAAAATATATTGCATCCTTGACAAGTATTAGATACTAAGGCATGCTCACTCTCCCTCTTGATGCTCACTTAGAGTTCTCTAAACTTCTCTAATTAATGACATTCAGTGACAACCCTTATACATACACATATCAGCACAGGACTGGAGAGAGAGAGAGAAAGGGAAGTACATGCCTCCAAAAGTCCAGACAAAAAACCAAAATCTGTATCTATTAGAAACAGAACTTCCAAACGTTCATAGGCAAAATGCATACAATTGTGAAGTATGTCATGATCCTATTGGTTCCAAAGCTTTATTTAATAAATCAAAACTAAATAACCAAAAAAGAAAAAAAAACGCTCTAGTAACTTTCCCCAGGGACGAGTCGTTCGGCGCTTGCTGGTGTCCGGCCCTGAAGAGCAGCTTCAAGGTCTCTTGGTTCTGAGGACACGTGGCTAACTCTGGCTAGTGCGGAGGTTTTGCTGAATGAGGGCGCAAATCACAGCGAAGCTCCTCTCCTTTCCTCAGGGCGGAGATAACCACAAACAGAACACAGCGATAATAGGCGGGCGGGACTATTATATTCTTTTAAAAATTGGGACCAGCAGAAAGCTGATAGCTCCTAGGTAAACGTGACAGGAACGGAAAGCACAATCAGATCTAAACCCATCCACATGCCAACGTCAGTAACATCCTGACGAAATTAGTTTTTTAACAAAAGAACACATTTTCTCACCATCTCCTCTACCCTCCTAATTCTCCTCCGTGAAGATTCTCACCAACAACATCGTAATTGATTTCGACCTATTGGGATTTTAGTCCCTCCAAAGGCTACACGCGGGCCCCGCCCCTCAAGGCCATTTTCCAGCTATGTATTTCAGCAATATGTGGGGTTCATGTAGATAGCTAGCTCTTAATAGAATCTGGGAAGATGTTCTTTGGCAGAAAATGATTTTGTAGACATTTTTCATTATGATAGATGTGGTATTACAGCCGTTATAAAAAATTTCAAGCTGTGCTCCAGCTTTGTCGCTAGTGTTATAAATCACTCACTCGTATATTAAAGTCTGTGGAAAGCAACTGAAGGGAGGGAAAAACCCTCATCTCCTATTTACAGACTAGGTATAATTTGGTATTATTCTTAAAGGTTCAAGGCAGCTTAGAGAATCTGGATTGAGCGCTTACGGTAGGATCATGAGATCACATTCCATTACTGCTGAGACGGAAGGAAGGGCCACGCAATAAGTTAACATTTTCTGCCATAAATCCTGATGTGAAAGAAAAGGCTGTGCTTCCAAGAAATGGAGGACAGAGAAGCCCACTGCCACTTGCAAGATAAGCTAGTAGTGGAATTAATTAAGAATTATTAAATTACATACATTAGAAGTCACTGTGTCATTAATGCAATTTCTTTTATACCTGTGGAAGTCTATGTGTATGTTGGTCTAGCCTTGTCTGCCTTTATAGGCAACTGGAATATCTATGTGCTACCATTTCATTTAGGCAGGGAAGGCCCTAATTTGGGGTATTCCAAATTTAAGGATGCCTTCTCTCTCGAGACCATTTTAGATTTGGGATATTTCAAACATAATACTATAGAAATGGCAGGGAGAAGCAAGACCAGTGATAGAGTTATACCCACCCTTTTTTCTCTATCAAAGGTAAATATCTAAGTTCAATGCAAACTGCATTTAGCCCTTTTCACAAAGGTGGGACTCTTTACGATCACAGTGGTCTGACTCCCAACGTGGCTCATGGAAGGAGGTGGGGTGGGGGTAACAACTGAAGGAATTTCCCCACCATCTGCAGCCGAGCCTCTAAACCAGTGCTTCTCCACCGGGAGTGATTCTGCTCCCCAGGGGACATGGAGCAATGTCTACAGACAGTTTGGGGTGTCACATCAGGTGGGGGTGGGGTTGCTACTGGTTTCTAGTGGGTAGAGATCAGGGATGCTGCTAAACACCCTACAGTGCACATAGCAGTCCCCCATCACAGGGAAGGAGCCAGCCCACAATGTCAACAAGAGTCGAGGTGGAGAAACCCTGGTCTGGGGATAACCAGACAAATCCTCCAGCCAAGAAAGTGAGGAGCTGATATTTCTTTAGTACTCTTACGGGGAGAAGAATTCACAGGCCTGAATTGGGTTGTGTTTTGTATAATTTGTACCAAGGAAAACATGAGGCTCAAAGCTATTAGATAACTTGGCCCAAGTTCTACTGAGTAGATAAAAGAGCTGGAAGTTGAACCCAGTCCGTGTGAATACAAATTCCATTATTTTTTTTTAGCTTTGTCACACTGGGGAATATCACATTAGACATTCACTCCTATGCTTAAGTCATTCTTGACTGCAGGAGCCAGCGTGTGAAAGTGGTGACAGACTGGTTTGCTGGTGTGAAATACAAATTGGGTAAGATTCAAACATGGCTACGAAACCCAAAGGGACTTGTGGAGTAATGAGCAAATTTCATTAATTTAGATTGCACCTGAGTTCAAGCCCCCAACAGTGAGATCCCAAAGCCATGAGGGAAGAGCCCCTCTCCCTGACTCCTGCCAAACGGCTTCTCCTGCCAGTGTTTCCACAGAGAACCGGGGTTCCACGTGCACCAAGCTAAGTGGAGCATTTCTTGCGATTTTGCCCCCAAAGAAGTACTTGATGGTTCTTTACGACTTACTCTTCTGCTTCCCAGCTGGATTTAGAAGACGTGCAATTTGAACCTCCCCTACACTGTTTAAATCACAACCCCGCCAACGATTTCCTTTTCAGTATATTGACACATAGATCCGTGGTTCTCAATCCCGAACACGCATCCCATCCGAGAAAAGAGGTGGTGCACCTTCTAAAAAAACTATCTTCAGGGGCTCCCCAGGTCGTTGAAAAGCATAAAGCCTATTAGTCACAGCCCACCACCTCCGATCTCAGACCACTCCCCAGCCTTTCCTTCCACTACACAACCAGACTACTGCTAACTACTGCTACCTAACCGTTCCTCCAATCCACCCACACATTCTCCCCTCCTCACCCGCTCCCTCCATTTAGCCTGCCTGGTGTGCCTCCCCTTCCCTTCCCTCACTCTCCAGACTCAGCACTTACCTGAAGCCCACCTTCCCAGAGAAGCCCACCCCAGCGAATCCAATATATACTGAACCTAAGTAATGCTCATTTGATCCATTCATTGAGCAACCATTAATTCAACGATCACTGATAAAGTTCCTTCTATGATGGTGATCTTCCTGCACATATATAATCATGTCTGCCCACCAGACTGTAAGCTCCCTGAGGACAAAGACAATGCCTGATTCACCTTATTAACTCCAGAATCATGCCAGGCCTGGTTCCAACCATATTTTCTTTTCTTTTTTTTTAATTTGTAACTTTTATTTTTATTGCAGTAACATTGGATTATAACATTATATAACTTTCAGATGTACACAAGAATACATTTTGAATTCTGTGTAGATTACATCATATTCACCACCCAAAGACTAATTACAATCCATCACCACACACGTGTGTCTAATCACCCCTTTGGCCTTCCTCCCTTCCCCCTTCCCCTCTGGTAACCACTAATCCAATCTCTGTTGCTGTGTGTTTGTTTGTTGTTGTTTTTATCTTCTGCTTATGAGTGAGACCATGTGGTATTTGACTTTCTCCCTCTGACTTATTTCACTCAGCATAATACCCTCAAGGTCCATCCATATTGTCACAAATGGCTGGATTTCATCATTTCTCATGGCTGAGTAGTATTCCATTGCGTATATATACCACATCTTCTTTATCCATTCGTCCCTTGATGGGCACCAGCATATTTTCAATGATGTCCACAGTAATACTGCAGATATCATTACTGTGTTCTCCATAACCATGAGACACTGGAATCGATCAAAATACTCAATCATTGAAGAATGGTTAAGTAAATTAGGACACACCAGGAGGTGGGAAACTATGAAGCATTTAAACAACCATTACAAACGCCACAGCACCTTCTCATCTTGAAAACCAATCACACCAATTCCTACCCTCTTCCATCTAGGAGAATTGACTTTTCTCTACTTGGGTCCCTATGATGTCCAGAACAGACATTTTATCAGAGCATTCACAGTATTCTGTAATTCTCCTCTTATAAGGGGAATTACAGGTTTGAAGAGAGAGTTTCATAAGCCACTTGGGTGAACAATGAACCCCCAGAGCCTTCTAGATTAATCAGAAAAGACTCAAGTACATTTCTAAGGAACACGGACCCTGTCAACTTGAGAGACTTTTGTTTTGTGGAGTATATAGGCAGTCAAATTTGGGGGTAGAGCCAAATGGCTCAGATAACGGAAAAAAAGGCTGCATGCTCTATAAAGGAGGAAAGGAAGAAAGATGCCAATGGGCATGGAGGAGAGAAGAATGACGGAACCCAGTCAAATGTAGTAAGCATTTTGAAGAGTTTCTTACCAAGTGTGTATTGGAAGGCTAATTCTCCATTGGTCTCGTGTGTTTCTGCACTTTGTTTCAGATTATCTTTTCAAGGATATTTGTTCAGCAAGGAGCTTTGGAAAATAAAGACAGTGTCTCCCTTCAGAGCAAATGGCATGACTGTTCATTTCCAGTATAATAAAGACAGTGTCTCCCTCCAGAGCAAATGTCAGGCAGGCTTATTGCCATTAGAAAATATTCAAGTTCCCTAAATTGGGAGTTCTTTTCCTGTAATCCATCCACTGCATGTGCAGATGCCATCTGGCCCTCTTCGCGTCACCCTGTGGGAACTGAGGCTCAGCGAACCAAAGCAAAGTCTGATACTCTGACTATTGCTGTTGTGAAAATAATACATCCTTTTGTCTCTGACCCAGGAGTCTCATATCTTCTGCCAGCATCCATGGAACTATGGCAGGCCGCTCGTCAGCTTGCACATAGGTTAAAATCATAGATCCTTCAGAGATCTTGAAAGTGTATAACATAAACCCCTCTTAAATCTATCCTAAGAAATCTTCAGTAAATTCTGCATCATTCACTAAGGTTTCTGTTGCAAATGGACTGTGTGGAAGAATGCAAAGAAGTTCCAGAGTCAGTGTCTAAATTAGTACAGGATGAAAACAGAGAAATAGCCATGTGGACAGCAGATCTCAAGAATACTCTTAAATATCTGATGTGTTCCCTACTCTGAGCATCTTGAAGGAAGAGATCATGGTCTATTCACTGTATAGCCCCAGTGCTAGCCACTGTCTGCCCTGGAGTATCATTACACTCAGTAAATGCTGAAGGACTGAATGACCCAAAGACATATGAGACCATGCTTATAATGTACTCTTGATAATCAGCAACTAAATTTCCATTTAAAGTATGAATCTGATCATTTCACTCCTCTTCTCTCAACTCTTCAATAACTTTCCATCATGCTTAGAATAAAATCCAAAGTTCTTACTAGGCCTACAAGGACCTATGTGTTCTGACCTCTTGCCAGCTGCCTCCTGGGCCTGCCTCCTACCCTCACGCCCGCACTCACTGTTCAGCCCTGCTGGCCTCCTTGTCCTCCCCCAAACACACTAAGCATGCTCCCGCCTCAGGGCTTTTGTATTCACGGCTCCATCCACTGAAAATGCTCTTCCCTAAGACATCAGAATGGATCACTCCCTTCATCTTAACCAAATTTCACCTCATCAGAGATGCCTTCGCCAAGCACGAATAGAAAAGAGCACCCTGTCACTCCATCCATTTATCATACTTTTTTAATAACTTCTTCACTCTTCATGGTACCTAAGATTCTATCATATGTTGATGTGTTTGTTTGTTTATGATCTGTCTCCCTGACTAGTCTGTTACCCTCATAAATACAGAGTCCTTGTTTTACCCACTAATGGCATCCCCGGTGCTTAAAGAGGTCCTGGCACATAGTAGATGCTTAATAAATATGTACAGAATGAATGGAATCTGGAGAGGAGGAAGAAGGAGGAAGGAAAAGGAAGGGAGAAAGAAGATGGGAAAAGGATGAGAAAGAAGGAAGTGAAGAGCAAGAAGAGAGAGGAGGTGGGGCTGGCCGGGTGGCATAGCAGGTAAGTTCGTGCACCCCACTTTGGCAGCCTGGAGATCGCAGGTTCGGCTCCTGGGTGCAGACCTGCACACTGCTCATCAAGCCATGCTGTGGCAGCATCCCACATGTAAAGTAGAGGAAGCCTGGCATGGATGTTGGCTCAGGGCCACTCTTCCTCACCAAAAAAAAAAAAAAAAAAGAAGGAGAAGGAGAAGAAAAGAGAGGAGGAGGAAAGGAAGGAGGAAGAAGAGGAGGGCCAGTAGCAGCAACAAGAAGCAGGGCGAGCTGAGTAGCTGCAGGAGTCCTAGAGGAAGCCTCAGAGGCTGTCGCCTCTCTGCCTGAAACAAGACATCGTTTTCCCGGCTTCTGAACGCAGACCTTCCCTCTCACAGCCACTCAGTCAGAAACGGAGGCAAAGACAGTGTCTGACAGAAGGCGCGTTCTGGGACAGCCCACAGCTCCCCGGAGCAGAGGCAGGAAGCTTCCCCTCACTCTGCAGAGGGAAGATAATCGGAATCCTTTAGCTTCCTCCTTCCCAGCTTCTCATTTAAGTAGTTACTGATGGCTACAAGATATTCTAATACCGCCGCAAAGGCCTGGCTGGGTTTCAGCTGTTTGCATGCTTGAACTTCCTCCTTTAATAGCTGGAACACAGAAAGCTTAGCTAAGTTCAGTCATAAGCCTTGAATAAAACGAATCCTTTAATCATGGGGAAAATTCCCCAGCTGAAGTAAACAAGCAGGTTTAAACAGTTCTATATATCTAGGGTTTCACGATATTCTCGAAGGAGACATTTACAGAAATTATAAATATCTAAAATAATCCTGTCTTTGAGGCTTGGAGAACCTCCACTCTCGTGAATGAAAGCAAAGTATAAAAACAAATGAGGCTTAATTGCATTAGAACACCTGCATAATTGATCATTTCAACACGACTGTGGTCTAAAATCACGATGTCTGAGGCTGTCGAACTGCCTTGTGGGAAACAAACAGTAGAGTCTGCCTGGCTCAGATCCAGCCCGTCAAATATTTCTACTGATTTTCCTGTTTGATGGGCTTTTGGTTGGCTGCTTGCTCTGTCTGACCGTTCGCTTTCTGCTTCTTTCTTGTGGCTGAGACGATTTACAATGAATCTGCATTGAGTAGAGCTTCCAGGCAAGTTGGAGGTACAGGTGCTTCTGCTTGGTGGTAATAGAAAGGGAGGGAACAGGGCAACACGCCCAGAGGCCCCTGACTGAGGGCCTAGGTGATAAGAATAAACAGCTCTATCCCTGGGCAAATTTTGAATCCAGGAACGGAAAGATGGACAGTTTCAAATCAGCCTATCTCTAAGTAAGTTTCATGCTATTTAGGATTTCCTTGGCTTTGAGCTGTAAGCCAGAGATCAAAACCCTTTTGTAAACTGCCTCTGAATAATGCAGCAAGTGGCATCTTGAAGCTAAGGCTGGATCATTACAGTATGAAGAAGCAATATTAAGGTTGGAGACTTTTTTTCCCCAGGGAAAGGCTCATTTCCTATAGAGAATTTTTGCAATTTGCATTGTGCTCCTTAATAGTATCTAATTGATGGATTTCAATTACAATGGAACAAAAAAGTAAGTGCGGCTGCTACTTACAGGCTGGAGATCATTCACATATCCTGGAAATCTTCTTATCATTATAGGAGTTCCAACCTTTGGCCCAAGTGAGGAATTTTACTCATTTACCCAGAACATGATTAAAAAGAAACCTGGAATATAATGAGAGAATTACTGCCGGGGCCAGCATGCACAGAGCGGGTTTTAAATAAAGCATGAATTATTCTCAGCTATAGAGACCCTACTCAGAGGAAGGGGAGAGCCAGTGGAACCGTACAAGAAAAATAAAACCCTCTGCCCAGATATCCCACGTTCGCTCTGAACCCCAACCCTTTTACAGTGAGTGTTCATCAACGTTTAATTTCCTTGTTTCTCTTATCTTTTCATTCCCACAGCCCTATGTTCTATTCAACTGAATGACCCTGGTGTCACATTTTAGACACCAATAAAAACTGCTAGGCTCGCACTACTGGTAATCTATTACTCTGAGCATTCTGCTCAGTTCAATAAGCATTCATTGAATGCCTACTACGTGCTAGGTTCTGAGACTATGAAGATGAGAGAGATATAACTCCCAGAAATTATTAGGAATCCAACTCTGCAGCCAGACAGTCAAGGTCTTGCCTACTTTCCTACTTTGTGACATCAGGTAGCTTTTCTCCTTTGCAAATCCGGCTGATAACAATCTACCTGTCATAGAGTTGGGGAAACATTATAAGCATTAATATATGTAAAACAATTAAAAGAATGGCTGACATACACAGTCAGCATTCTATAATGTTAACTTTACTATTATTTTCCTAGGATGCCTCAGACTATGAAAAGAAGCGAGAACAATAGTTCCAACCTTATGCGATAAATGCTGTGATATTGATCAGCACAGCAGCCCGGGGAGTGCAGAGGATGGCCTGCAGGGAAGGGAGGGAAATAGGGCTGGAATAAGAAAAGATTTTCAATAAGAGATGAAACCTAACTGAAATTTTTTAAAAAGAAAGGAAAACCCAACCAATAGCCAGTACCTCTCTACGAATTTCCACTTCTCTCTTAAGAATGACAGTTTTCCCTACTGCTCAATCATTTTCCCAAGACTTGAAATCTGCTGAGAGTAAATCTTAAGTGTTCCCACCACACACACAATAAAATGGTACCTATGTGAGGTAATGAATGTGTTGATTGTGGCGATCATTTCACAACGTATACATATATTAAATCATCACATTGTACACCTTAAAAAAGTCACATTGTTCAACCTAAATATACATAATTTTTATTTGCCAATCATACTTCAATAAAGCTGAAATGAAAAGACCAAAGCTTAGCATCATCTGTCTGAGATAAGTAGATCCTTCTTGCTCCAACTTCTCCCAAGTGTCGAGTGTATCTCAGGCCTCTGCCCTCGGCCTGGCCCCAGCGGTTAACAGCTTGGAAATTGACACCACCAGTGGTTAAGCACATGGAAACGGCTGCAGGACTGCAGGGGGTTAAACCCTGGTCTCGCCACTTACTAGTTCTTAAACTTGCGGTGACTCAATTTCCTCATGGGTAAAATAGGGACCATACTTGCGCCTACCTATAGGGTGGCTTTGAGAATTGAATAAATTAATCCATGTAAGGCATTTAGTACAGTGTCTGGAGTAGTATAAGCCCCACGTGAATAGCGACTGTGATTACTGCTTCTTTAAAAATAACAAGAGTCCCCAGGATCAGAAGTGGCAATTTGATCTCTAGAAACCTGGTGATCATCTCAACTCTTTTCTTTTTAACAGTTTTACAAGTTATAAGTGACATATAATAAGTTGCATATATTTAAAGTGTAAAATTTGAAACTTTCACATATGTATACCCATCAATCCATCACCGCAACGAAAATACAAGTTTCCTTTGTGATCCCTCCTCAAACCACTGCCTCCCTTCCCCCAATTCTACGCAACCACTAATCCGCTTCATCGCTATGGATTAGTTTGTATTTTATAGAAGTTTGTAAAAGTGAACCATCCAGTATGTAATCTTTTTTGGTCTGGCATCTTTCACCGAGTGTAACTACTTGGAGATTCACCCACGTTGTAGCATACATCAGTGGTCCCTTCCTTTGTATTTCATGGTTGTTTGTCCATTCACCTGTCGACAGACAGCTTGTGTTGTTTCCACCTTGGGCTATTACAAATGATGCTGCTATTAACATTCACGTACGAGTCTTTTTGTGAAAGCATGCTCTCATTTCTCTTGGGTAAACAGCTAAAAATGGCTCCATCGTGTAGTCCGTATATTTTTAAGAAACTCTGAAATTGTTTTTCAAAGTGATCGTGCCATTTTACACTCCCTCCAGTGCTGTATGAGCTTTTCAGTTTCTCCACATCCTCACCAACCCTTTGCTTGGTCAGTCTTTTTGATTTTAGCCATAGGTGGGCATGGTATTGAAATATGGTTTTAATTTGCATTTCCACATCGACTAATGATGCTAAGCATTTTTTCATGTGCTTCCTTGTCACACATATATCTTCTTTGGTGAAGTCTCTTTTCAAATCTTTTGCCCATTCTTTAAATTGGGTTGTTTGGTTTCTCATGAGAGAGTTTGGAGGGTTCTTTATAGAATTTAGACATAAGTTCTTTATTAGATATATTTGCTTCCAGTGTGTTGCTTAATCTTTTCATTCTTTTAACAGCGTCTTTTAAAAGGATATGTTTTTCATTTTTACGAAGTTCAATGCATCCATTTGTTGTTTTATAGATCATGCTTTTGGTCTATTGTCGAAGAAATCTCTGCCCAAACCAGTCTCAAAAGCTTTCTCCTATAGTTTTTTCCTAGAACTTTCATAGTTTTAGGTTCTTCATTTAGAGCTATGATCCAGTTTGTTAATTTTTGTACATGGCCAGAGGTATAAAGTTCATTTATTTATGTACGATATCCAATTATTTCAGCACCATTTGTTGGAAAGACTATCCTTCCTCCACTGAATTGGCTTTGTACCTTTGTCAAAAATCAGCAATTCGTTTATGTGGGGTCTATTTCCAGACTCTATTCTCTTCCGTTCATATATTTATCTATCTTTCTGCCAGTTTTGATTATCTTTTCACACTGTCTTGATTACTAGAGATCTGTAATAAGCCTTGAAATCAAGTAATATTAGTCCACTAACTTTGCTCTCTTTCAAAGTTGTTTTGGCTGTGCTAGGTCCTTTCACATGAATTTGAGAAATCATCTTAACGATTTCTACAAAAGTTCCTGCTGAGGTTTTGATTGGGGTTGAACTGAATATATAGAGAAGCTTGGGGAGAATTTACATCTTAACAAAACAGAGTCTTCCACTGTGGGGCATCTCTCCACTTATTTGGATCTTTAGTTTCTCTCAGCAATGTTTTACAGTTTTCATGCACAGGCCTTTCATGCATGTAGTTTCAATTCATAGGTCTTTCACATTTTTGTCAGATTTATCCCTAAGTATTTCATATTTGTGACACCACTGTAAATTGTATTGTTTTTTAATTGTGATTTCCAATTGTATGCAGCAAGGGTATAAAAATACCATTGACTTTTGTATATTGATCTCAAAGCCGCAAACTTGTTAAATTTACTTATCAGTTCTAGTTGCTTCTTTGTAGATTCTGTAAGGTTCTACACAGATTCTACAAGTCATCTGCAAACAAAGGGGGTTTTACTTCTTCCTTTCAAATCTGGATGCTTTTTGTTTCTTTTTCTTGCCTTAAGCCACTGGTTGGGAAGCTTTAGCACAATGTTGAATGGAAGCAGTGGGAGCACACATCTTTGCCTTGTTTCTGATCTTGAGGAAAATCACTCAATCTTTCAACATTAAGGATGAGGGGAGCTGTAGATTTTTAGTAGATGTCCTATATCAGGCTGAGGAAGTTTCGTACTGTCCTGAATTTGCATGTGCTAGTCAGTGTTCAGCGGAACACTCAAAGACAGCCTTCTGTAGCTCTCTGCAACTCTCTCCCTTCTGGCACCCCATCCTGCAAGTTCTACCCGCCCTGATTTCCCTGACTGTGCATCTCCATCTCCCCAACTCAGAGAATCTGCTGGGCCCCACCTGGGTTCCCTGTCTCTGTGCCACCACCTGGAAACCCCCTCAAGGTCGTAAACAGAGGCAAATGTGGGGCTCACTTTTTGTTTCCCATCTCTAAGGGATCATTATCCTTCATTATCTGAAGTCCACTGTCTTGAAAACCCATTGTTTTATATATTTTATCTCTTTCTGGATTGCTTCAGGAAGAAGGAGAAATCTTTCATCTTACTCGAAAGTGGAGGTTTCTGTCTCAGTTTTTACCCTTTCACTCTGGTTTCTAATAAGGGCCACTCTGGTTTCCCCACCAACTGAGCTCTGTGCTTTGGCATTCACTTTCTAGCACTTTTTATCTCTCCAGATTGACTCAAGGAAAAACTCTGGCCTTGGGATCGGGAATACCTAAGTTCAAGTGCTGGTCATTGCACTTACTAACCATATTAGTTTATTTCCCCATCTGTAAATTGAAGTAACAAAACCCACTTGACAGGATTATTGTAAAGATTAGATGCCATCACTGGTAAAGTAACTTCTCCAGTGACTAGTGAATAACATGAACTCAATAAATGATGGGCGTCCTTACTAACACTAGACTTCCTGTTCTAGTTTATTCTCTCTCCCGCCTCTTCTTCCCTGCCTCCACCTTCCTTTCTCCGGATCTGTTCATCCCGAATATTTGATGACTGTGGGCTGCGGTGACAAATTACACTTTAAGTTAAGTATTGGGCCCCACGACAGCTGAGTCATGCCATCAAGAGTCTGCAGAGTGGGAACAAGTCCCAGCCCTGAAATATCAGGTGTGTAGGTGGTTTCTGCAGGTCTCACTGACGAGCACCTGTTGAATATTTTACTTTTTTTAGACAATCCTCAGTCACTCACTTTTAAGATTTCAAATAAATTCTCCCTACACTTGACAAAAGTCCAGACATACTCAGGCCACCACCTAGGATTGCTCTGATTGTCTTTTGCACAACTCCATGGGGCACCTATCACCCTAAAGACCCCGTACATTTGTAGAGCTATGACGAATGCCCAGCAGACAGCAGCAAAGCATCTTGAGAAGGGACACCTTTTGCTAATTTCCATAAGTAGACTTTTGGCTACAGAGAAGTTAAAAGTGGTTGAAATAGGTCCACTGAGTATCCCACTAGTTTTAAAATGGAATGAACATTCACCTCCCCACTGGAAGCCATCATGGCTGCCCCTTCTGGGAATATTTTTCAGCCCTGGGAAATATTCCATGGATCAAGAAGTAGTATATTGCAGTGACTAAGAACATGGGGCTTCACATCAGCGAAGATTGTGTTCCAATCCCAGTTCCACCATTTACTAGTAATAGCTCCTTGGGTAACTTATTTGACCCCTCTGTGGATTTTCATTTGTAAATGAAAGTGAATGCACTGCTTAAACAGGGGTTGTGTGAGGTTGACATGAGATGGTATGTGTAAAGTGCCCTGCATATAGTGCATGCCTAGTAAACAGTAAATGATATCATTACCATAATCACTACTACTTTTATCACCATCATCCATCAGTGTTGTTCCTGTTGTTATTGGCAATAGTGCATCTAGCCACTAAAAATCCTCCAGAACAATACCATCCGACAGAACTTTCCACGATGATAGGAAGGTTCTGTATCTTTGCTGTCCAATATGGTAGCCACCAGGCACATGTGGATGTTGACCACTTGCACTGGATACCAAAGCTCCAGGGAATCCAACAGTCTTAATCAGTTCAGGCTGCTATAGCAGAATACTATCAGGTGATTATAAACAACAGAAATTTACATTTCTCACAGTTCTGGAGGCTAGGATTTTATAAGGACACTAATCCCATTCATGAAGGTGAAGCCTAATGATCACTTCCTCAGGCCCTACCTCCAAATACCGTCACATGGGGGGTTAGCCTTCAACATATGAAAGAGGGAGACACAAACATTCAATCCGTAGCACAAACCATGGGAATCCCTGATTGGGAAATCTCACAAAAAGTTTGCACCCCCACAAAGGGGAGAAATCCCCAAGGATCAAGTCTGTGGAGACAGCACCTTCACCAGGAAACCTAACAGTTTGCTCCTGGGGCTTAAACTGATGATGTGACCCAAGATGCTTGCCTGACCCACGCCCTCACCTCATTTCAGTCCCTACTCGGAGGCCTCTCTGGAGAGGGCCTTCCCTCACTGCTCACCATGTCACCTCCCTTTACCACTCACCTCTACTCGCTTTATTTCTTGGCAGAGCAATTATCATTGACATTATTTCTTTGTCACTTTGGTGACAGTCTGTCTATTAGAATGGAAGCTTCACGAAGGCAAATTCTTTTTCTTTTTGGTCACTGCTTGATGTCAGTACCAAGAAGGTACCTGGCATGTTGTAGAGTTTCAGTAACTCCACGTTGAACCCAGTACAATCAGGTTCTTTGAAAGAAGGCTGGAGCCTGAGTTTTATAAGAAGCAGAATACTTTTGTAAAATGAAAACACTCCCCTCCCTTCCAGCATCTCACCCCCAGCCCCTACACGTTCAGCCAAGGGCCTGGGAATTCTCTGGTGACCACCAACAAGAGCTTTGTAATTCTCAACCAGGCAAGGAGCTTCGTTTCCAGCACCGGGGAAGTGTTTGGAATTCTAAACAAGACCCCACATTTAACATCCTCTCGTTTTTCTCTCTCAACAGCTTACTCTACTCACAGCTAAAGTGATTAAGAATTCACAGCGATGGGTGTACATTTTTATTAGGACCATGACAAGTGATTCAGAGGTAATTAAGCAATGGAATGTTTCACACAATGCCCACTCCACTTAAGGAATAAACTCTACATTTTCCTGGATTAACTGGCAAAAAAAGAAAGCATTCGAAGAATGTCAACAACTATCGGATCTATTGTTGGGGCTTGGATAATTATAAGAAAGTGAAATTTCTCATTTATTCAGAAGAATGAGAAAGATAAAAAATCAATATAAAGCTATATTACACAGTCACTTCTTACAACCCTGTTTTTCTTTTTTAAGAGAGGCAGCATCTAAATGTATATTAATAGAGGAAGGAGTGAATAAATGAGAGAATACACAGAATGTTATGCAGCATTTAAAAGAATCAGGTTGAATAATAAATACTGACAAGGAAAGATGGTCATGCTATATTGATAAGGAAAAAACAGTTGTAGTATAGTTCTCATTTTAAAAAGAAATTTAATCAGTATGTGTAGGTTTATATGTGTATTAAAAAAGCTATTCAAGGGGCTGGCCCCGTGGCCGAGTGGTTAAGTTCGCGCGCTCCACTGCAGGCGGCCCAGTGTTTCGTTGGTTCGAATCCTGGGCGCGGACATGGCACTGCTCATCAGACCACGCTGAGGCAGCATCCCGCATGCCACAACTAGAAGGACCCACAACGAAGAATATACAACTATGTACCGGGGGGCTTTGGGGAGAAAAAGGAAAAATAAAATCTTAAAAAAAAAAAAAAAAAAGAAGCTATTCAAGGACACGTGTCAAAATGTTGCAAGTACTAACTTTTAGGAAGTGGACTTGGGCCCGTAGTTACAATAGGGATGTATTATTTTTGCAATTATGAAGGTTATTAAAGCATTTTAATTTTCGAAAAGTTAAGCTAAAGTGAAAAACAAAACCAGAACCAAAGAATTAAAGGAATAACGTGATTTTGTGAGGCAGCAGCGCCCCTCTGACAAGGGGCTTCCCCCTCACGCTTCCTATCCCCAACCCTGGATCCCCACCACACACACACACACACACACACACACACACGTGTGTGTACACACACGCATATACACGTGCATGCTTTTGTTTTTCCAGTAAATAACATTTACATTTCATTATTAATGAAACAATTTACATTAATTGGATTACAAGAGAAGATCTCTCTGAATTAGGAAGAAAGTAAGTTTATACAACATAACAAAGCCACAAAGGGTGCTGATTTTATAAGATTCTAAAGCCCTGCTAGTCATTGTTTGCATGTAATCATGTAAGAAAACAATTTATGCTTGTCCAAAATAGTGTAATATTCCTTCAGCATCTTCATCACATTCTTGGCCAATCCCCCTTTCACACAGGAGAGGGTTTAGCATCAGTCGTCCCGTTCCTAGTGTGCAAAATACCGGAGAGCAGAGTACAATCTCCCAACAATCTCATTTAACTTACACACATCCAAACACACTCACCTAAGGTGGGGGAAGAGAAGGAAATACCATTGCAAACCTTTCGGGTGATTCCACCTGCCACCTCAGTCAATGAGCGTACATGGTTCTGAGTGACAGTAATCCCACCTGCCATCCTAGTCAATGAGCAAAGTATAGTCCAAGGGACAGCAGGATGGCTGTCGTGACCAGGGCTGCATTATTGTCTGGGCCCAGGGCATGTCAGCCTTTGTGGGCCCCTTCCTCCATTAGAACATATTAAAAGTTATGTTTTCTTACTGCATCGGTATAAAGACAAATATAATCTAGGCTAGATTCATTTTTATATATGCATTATGATTATATCCATTTTTTCTTCCGATTTGAAAAGAAATTAACATTAAACCATTATCACAAGCTCCTAGAAGTACGGGGTGACTCAGGCGCTGTGTGTGCGGTATCTGGCGCAGAAGTCAGTCCTCGTCCTGATTCCAGCGTCCCTCAGTGCCCTGTGCCTCACTTTGCTGAAAACGATTCTAGTGCTTACACAGTCCTTTTGTTTCCCTAAAACACAGCTGAACACAAGTCAGCTAACTTGACTGGTACTCAACGAAACAGTGATCTGTGCAAATACAGGAGGAAAAACTGGCCATGACAGACAGACTGACGAATATGTGTTGTCTCCATCAAACCCTAAGGTACTGTTGTTAAGGGCAATTTTCACTCTATGCTAATTTTACCTTCTACTTTGACATTAGACTCAAACTCCCCATAAGACCCACTCCATGACGGCCTGAACTAATGCACTGCCAAGTTTTCCAAGGATTCTTTACATATAGTCAATATTAGCAATAACTACTATGCTTCAGGTGTCTATAATGTGCCGAGCCACATGCTGAAACCACACGAGCTTTACGTCACTTAAGGCTCAAGATAATCCTACTGAAAGGTGTTATCATCTGTGTTACACAAAGGGAAACTGAGGCCCTGAGAATTTAAGTGACTTGTCCAAAGTCACGCAACGTGTAAATGGTGAAGCTGAAATGTGGAGGAAGAAAAAAACTGAAGTCCCGTTCCAGTTGAGACATGGATTTGCCTTGCCCAATCTCTTAGTGCCTCGCTAGGACCGGCTATGTAATTTGCAGAGTCCAGTGCAAAATGAAAGTGTGGGGCCTCTAGTTCAAAAATTATTAAGCATTTCAAGATGGCGAGAGCAGAGCACTGAAACAAGTGAATGGCCCTTCTGGGTGTAGGCTTCAGGGGTGACCGTACACTCGTGAAGCCTGCCCCGTGTCTTGCCCTCTGTGTCCACAAACCTGGCCCAGAAGAACCATTCTGGAGCCCTACAGAGCTGCTACAAGGCAGGAAGCGGCACCTCAGCGCCAGGGAACTGAACAGGCAACAGCTTCGGTCTCCCTGGAGCAGTCAGCCTGGAGTTTCCAAGAAAGGATGCTCTCACCCCACTCTAGGCAACGTGATGTGTCTGGAACTTCTACCCCGCGACCAACTTCCTTTGAGCAGGCTTCATGCGCTCCTTCACCTCTGACATCAAAAGCAAACTCTCAGCCTCACTGCCTCCTCCCCAAATGCTTCTCCATCCCTCACAACCTCACGTGCCCACACACAAGGCAAACTGGAAGGTACTTTTTCCATAGGCGAGTGTCAGTCAGTTCCCCAACTCGCAGCCTCCTGCTGCTCCCAGGCCTTCACAATGCCTTTGGGGGAATAAACCATGATTTGGCCACTCCACTCACCACAGTATTAATGCTGTTTTTAAGAGGAAACCAACCTCTCCCCACAGACTGAAATAAGTTTCAAACCACTAAGGAATGAAGTGTAAACCAAGAAAGATGAATAACAATGATAATGTCACTACCAGTGAATTGAGCATTCGCTCTGAGCTAGACAGGGAGTTAAGCGCTTGACATGCATTTTCTCCTTCACTCCTCACAGCAGGTCTTTAGGTAAGCACAGTTTCTATCCCATTTTACTCATAAGGAAGTGGAGGTGAACCTACCCAAGGTCACCCGGCTAGTAGGTGATGGGAAGTAAAAACTAGAAAGCAAACCCAGGGCTATGCCCAGGCCCCACACAGCAGCCATTTATTAAACGTGGAGTGGGGGAGGGCTTCCTAAGCACGACGTCCAAAATCTGACGGATTTGACTAGGCAAAAACTGTAAACACTGACGTGACGAAAAACACAATGAGCACAATTGAAAGGCAAACCACATCTATGAACGACTACATGCTGTAGCACCAATCCCTTCCTAGGAATAAAACAACCACAAATCAGAAAGAAAAAGGCCAAGACCCTATCGGGAAAAATGGACAAAAGACGTTAAAAGGCATTTCATTTCACAATAAAGGGCAAAGGAAATGTAAAAAAGGGCTCAGCCTCATTCCAGATCCAAGAGATGCAGGGCACGACGTGATGTCATTTCTCACCAATGGCAGCGAGAACTTTTTTCCTTTTTAATTATATAAAGGAGGTAGTTTTTTTAAAATATATTAATGAGATGTTCTCCAATTGATTTTCCCCACCTCACCCCCTTCCCACATCCTTTCTTCTAAAGTCCTCTTTTTGCTTCATGGAGGGCTAGGAATCTTAGAAATGAATTGCCATAAAAAAAAAAAAGTAGTCCATCTTTAGCTTTTGACTACCAGAATTGGCTTTTTTGAGCCTCTAGCCTCAAGAAAATGGTCTCAAAGTTTTTATTATTGTCTCAAAATAAAGTAAGGTAAGAATGATAGGAAGTGCTAATTTGATGGGGGTGTCAATTTTATAGAAGGGTCAGAGAAACTTTCTCTGATGAGGTGACATTTCAGCCAAGACCTGAAGGAAGTGAGAAAGTCAGACAAGCAGAGGGATGGAGAGAGAGCATGCCAGGCAGAGCCCACAGCAGGCAGCAAGGGCCTGGGGTGGGAATGTACTTGTCTTGTTCAACAAGAAGCCAGGCAGATGGACTAGTAGTGATTGAAGATGAGAGTGGGAGGAGAGGAGAGTTAGCTCAGGGGCCATGTGTGGACATTCACCATGCCTCAATAATGACTTTGGATGCTCTTCTACAGGAGATGGGAAGCTGGAGGATTTGCAGAGGAAAGACATGACCAGGTCACTGGTCCTATCCCAAGAAATGTGAGCAGACGTGATATATTCTTCACCTCCCATCTGAGACATTTAAGAACCAGCGCGCCACATCCAGACTCTCTCTTTTCTTGAAGTCATACGTTGGGAAGGTGGAGTCACAAGGTGGAGGGATCCAGGATCCCTTCAACTCTTTTTTATATGTACATCTCCACATGCTGATCAAGAAGAAACTTATCTCTTTATGTCAAATGGAAGTCTCGTTGGATTTTTCAGATGTTGATGAAAATAAGCTTTATTACATCACATAATAAATACATACAAAATGTTAACAGTTTTAAACATTTTTCAGATTTTTGGTCCACTAACAGTACTCTCAGAACTGAAATCTACAGTGTTCGTGTGAAAATTTTCTGGGGTTCTTGTTAAGCTAATAGATCACTCTTTCTTATGTGTTTATAAGTTGTGTATTTCTAATTGACTTCAAAGCACTAACAGTCATGCAAAAAAAAAGTTATTTTAAGCGAAGTTGCATGGCAAATTGAGAAAGGCTGCTAAGCAAAATGTGCTGTCAGTGTGTACTCATTAGAAAGAAAATCCTTAGGGTAGTTGTAATTTATGAAAAAGGAGCACAGAACAAGAATTCAGGTAAAAAACTGTATTCAAGAGAAAAGGATTAGAGAGGCAAAAGCAAAGCATAGTTGTTTCCTGTGATGTTGAAACCTTTTTTAGCCATTATTTTCATCAATACTTAAATTAAGCTGGATAGTTCCTAACAACTTAACGTAAATGCTAACCGACCTCAAATCTCTCTTCTCATATTTCTTAGAGCTGGAGGTTCAGAGCCTTATGAACCACAGAAGGGAAAAGGGAGAAAGAACAAACTGTTTAAACTTCGGAAAGAAGATTTTCATCTGAGTTGCAGACATTCACTTCAACTCTTCTTCTCTGTTAAAAGAAGCAAACGCTTCAAAGTTCACAGGATGACCAGGAGCTGGCATTTTTGCCAACATTCCCGAATGGGTCCTCTAGCAAGAACGATGCCTGTTTCTAGTCTGTCCATCATGCTGTTGCTCCCATGCAGGTGGCCTGATCTGACTCCATCATAACTGGCTTCCCATCTCATTTCCTCCAGGAGCAGGTGCCTGGCAGAACTGTGTGGACGCGTGCGCGATAGACAGGAGATGTGCCCAGTGACCTCAAGGGAGGCTGCAGGCATATGTACGTTCAACTTAGTTTATGAAACCTCCCTCTAACCAGGCAGGCAGTGCTGGGGAGCAGCTGGGGGCAGAGCCTGAAGGGCGGTGTCAAGGCCAGGAGGGCAGCCCAGGGGCGGCAGTGGCTTTGACTAAAGTCTTGCAGCACAGACCCAGCATCTGCCAAGTTCCTGAACACTCTCAGGAGCCGCCAGCAAATAAGCCACTGTTTTGATGGATTTTTCCTTGGTCCCACCTGCCCCAGGGAAAGTAAGACAAGTCACCCTTCCCCATTTGTTGGAAGGATTACCTGGTAGAGCCTAATAGAATGGGCGAGAAGACTATAAGCAACCGCCCCTTTGTAGAACCCAGTCAACCAGGGGCACAGGACTATGAGCCCATTCCAGATGAATGGCTGAAGGCAGAGAGGGTAAAGTCTGAACGTTGCTCAGGCGTTCATTTGATAGGAACGAAAAGACGTGAAACCAGTTAAAACTTCCTGTCTCATACTGTCTTGAAATTAGCATCTCATTGGTAGTTTCCGTTGAATTTTAAAAAATCAAAATATGGCCTAGCCCAGAACAGGGAAATATCCTCAGTTTAGAAGATCCTAATGCTCTACTTCAAGGGAAAAAAGCTAGTGGAGCAACTGAACAAGAGGGCGAAAATTGGAAAATTCTAAGAAAAGTCAGATCAGAAGTTGACAGAAATGAGATAAAATAAGGAGAGATCTTTTTGCTCCTTCCCCTAGATTTGCAGAGTAAATTTTGGGAGAAATTTAAACACACACACACACACACACACACACACACACTTCAAAATGCTATCCCAGAGCACCGCTGTGAGTGGAGGGAGAAATTCCCCACCAGGAGTACTCCAACAACAGCCCTGACTGCTCCTTCCACTCCCCCACAGTGCTCTCCATCTACAAGCTCGGCTCTCCATTCTCTGTCACTTTGCAAACACCCACCCTTGATTGAGAGCCCTGCTTTGAACTCACGACAGCTTCTGAACTTCCTGGCCTCTCTTTCATCTTCTCTCTAATGGTCCAATTCCACGCTTGGCTCAAGTTTTGATTTGTTTTAAACGAGTTTACTCCTCATAAAAAATCTTGAGACACCTCAACCTTTGGGTCAACGGTGTGGCTTTGAGTTTTGTAAACAGCTTTTATTCCCTTCTTATCATTTCTTGCATTTAATTTTTTTAATGTGGAAATAAGAGAACTTTATGATTACGTAACTGTACTGGATTATTTTAGGCATCACTCTCTTTGTTACTAAAATTTTACTCTCATTTACTCTCACTTTATTTTAAGAAAGTGTGTCTCCTCTTAACAAAATGACGAAGTAAAATTTTTTGCTAAACACTGCATCCCGGTTAACGAAAGATAAATCCCTTCCTTAAAAATAGTTGCAACGTAAATAACACCAATTTTCATCCAAAATAAAAGGATTTACTCCAACAATCTTCATTTAAGAAGAAAAGATAAGTGTGGGGCTATGCGACCTCAGCAAGGTAAGGCGGGTCTTAGTTTCCTCTATCTATTAAATGAAATAATACTGGAAATGAAGTACTCATATCGTAGGGGGTCTTTCAAGATGACAGCCCTTTTCTCTGATAAGTCCTCCACCCACAGGGCCCCCTTCCTCTCCCGAGGTGTACACCGTTTCCGATCAGATTCTCTCTCTCAGGAGCCTGGAATTATCATTCTGAATTAGCCAGTCACGTCACTGTGGAGCGCGCAACGTGAGGTGGCGAGAACTTGCAAACTTTAGGAACCGGTTTCTCATGCCATGTTCACGGGGTAACCAAGAAAGTTGTTCAGGAGACATGAAAGAGCGAGGTAGATACGCAGAGAAATCAGAGAGGGGTGAGCGGACTGGAGTGGCTGCCAGCGTTCCTGATGATAATCCCCCTCCTGGCTCTGGTTCCCATGAGGTCTGACTACATTCCAACATTTTGCTTCCTTACGACAGGGCTATAGGTTCACCTAAAAAAAGAATAAAGCTACCTCACCCTCTTTTTTTTTTTTCCCTAAACCCACCGTAAGTTTGTCTCACTTCCTTACAACCAGAAGTATCTTAACTAAAACACAGAAGGGGAAAATATGCCAAAGATAGCTTTCTTTATCCACATTGGCCCTTCAAAGAGAACTCTCCACTAGCAGCCAGAGCTCACATTGCAGCCCAAGCCCCACCCAGGGATTCCAATTAAAGTGAAACAAGGTCTTTATGTACATACACGTGATCATCATATGCATAAACGTGACACCAAACCAACATCAAATGCCCAGTTACCCAGATATCTTCTTAGGTAACAGCCTTGAAATAGTCAAAGGTCCTTTGCCAAAGCATCTCCTTCAGAGAAATTAAAGCCAACCTGAACACAGATGATTTCACATCCTCTAACGGCCACTCTTGGGACGAATGAAAGAGCTCCCATCACGGAGCACAAGAGGTCAGTATGGCACTGTGGGCCATTGTATTTAGCTGGGGGAGTTCGTCTCACTCAAGCCCCCACTCGGGCTTTCATGTGACTGACGAGTAGCTCGTCATTCAAGAGAGGCCTCGAGGTGAGACCTCTTCCAACTTGCTATTCAAGAGGAGTCAGGCCTGGGTGGTTGCCTCTGCTCACAGCTGGGATCCAGATGTGTTGTAACAATGGAAGTGGATAAGGTCAGGCCTGTTTGGGGGCTGGCTGAGGGGAGAGGGGAATTGAGAGTTCCTGACCCTGTGATGTGTGGGGCCTTTAAGATACTGTTCAGAAAACCTCATGAATGATTTCCGGGAATGTGTAGGAGGCCAGTGTGTAGCTGACAGATTAATCATTTGCCACCACACAGATGTTAGCACAAATAATCCTCTTCATTCTCTACACCCATAGTGTTCTGCTGTATGCGTCCAAGTGGACCCATTTAGCAACGAACTAGCTGTTAGTGGAGAGAGAAGAAATTCATACTCTCTCTGTAGACAAAGGGCTGGGCAAATTTAAGAAGGTCTAATTTTGACGCAAATCGACTTACTCTGCTGTATTTCTAGCTGACATATTCTCTGGGCCCCTATCACGAAGGAAAATGTAGTTCAGTGCAGACCCCCCACCTGCCAAACAATGGCACAAAATCTAAAGACTTGGCATAGCCTCGTTCAGCCCAAGGCTCGGGGTATGAGATTATGCTTAAGAAGACAAACTTCTTGCAATCTAGTCAACATCCCCTATGTTTCTAGGAACATCTAAGAATTCCTAGGAACAAGGATGTCTATTCAGTAGTGGAGGAGAAACAAAATCACACTGTGTCTTTGTTTAAATGTGTATCGCCGGTGTACTGACCTCTGGTTTCAGCTCGCCACATAAAGAGTTTGGAAGTCGTCACTCCCTTCTTTATAATAAGAAAAAGCTCAATCTGAAAAGCAATGCCTGGTCTAGGACCCATCAGAGAACTGAGGTTGCAGGGCAAACTGCCATCCTGAAATCTGAAGAGAGAGGAGAATTCAGAGGTCAGGGCCAAAATCTGCTCCCTGGAGCAGAAGCCACTGGAACTATAACTAGTAGGAACACTTGGATGGTAATTTTCATGAATTGCTGGCGGCTGAGTATGGACTAGCAAGGAGGCTGCAGTCTTAAGAGGACCACGCAATTTCATGGCTTTACCTCCAGAAGCTCACCAGGTTCTCACCGCGAAGATTCAAGTAGGATCCCCCGGCAGCTCTGACTGGAGGGAGAAGTGCAAACCTTGTGAAATACATACGAGCATGCCTCCAAACACAGAAGTTGTTGACCTCTGAGTCCCTAGTGCCAGACACATCACAGGTTTTGTGATATTTTTGTTGGGTGGAGTGAGGGATGGATGGACATTTGGATGGATGGATGACTGAATGGATGATATGTGAACCACGCCCTCAAGGAAATTATAATACAGAAATTCCTAAATTTGTCTCTCACAGAACACTAACAATGTATGATATTACTAGTTGTGCCATGGGGTTAAAAAGTTCTTCCACGCTCAAAGAATGTTGAGGAAATGCTAAATTTAGGAAGTTAAACAGCTTTCTTTACTCCAGGAGACTAAATACCATGCACCTTTCTCTTCCTAAACGTCAGCACAGCTGCCATTAGACACTCAGTAAGATAATCAAAGGAATGAAAGCATCATAGAATGATTCATTCATATTCATTCATTCCACAAATATTCACTGAGAACCCGCTATATCGCAGGCACTAAGCCAGGGCCTGGGAGCATAATGGGAGCAAAAGTGAGCAGACTCTGCCCTCATGGGGTGTGTAGTGTAGTAGAGAGACAGACATTAAACAAATAATCCCACAGATAAGTGTAAAAAAACAAGTATGACACTCGTTACAATGGAGAAGTATACCAAAAAGATACAATGAAGTAAACAGCTGGTCAAGGAGGTTGGGAAAAGCTAAAAAAGGAGTGGAGAACTGAAGCACTAGGAAGAGTTAATCTAGCAAAATTGATGGGATGGGGCGGATTGCTGGGCACCCAGCAGAGGAAACAACGTGTGTGACCTAATGCCCCTTTTAAGTCCTGTAGCAGGAAGCAGCATGGCACACACAAAGAACAGAAATGAGGCCAAAATGGCTGGGAGTAGGGGATTCCACACTGGTGGCTATTGCTTAAGCCCCTATGTGCTGTGGTGATTTGTTACGCAGCAATAGATGACTAATACAGGTCACCAAGTCAGAGAGGCCAAGGTTTCATGCTGGATATGTTCCCTTGACCCTTACAGATTCAATCCCCACCATTCTCTACCCTGCTTTTTGCCTTGGAAGGGAATTCTAAGGGCTGCATCAACCAGGATCCTTTGCCCTCTGGCTTCTACTTGGGTTTGGTCAATGGGAGGCATGAGGAGAAAGTCAGAGGATGGGAGGCAGGAGAGGTTAGCATACCTGTCCTCTCAGCTCTCACTGCAGGGTGCACTTTGACACTGATTGCATCCCTCTACCCAAGGCCCCAGCTCCTACTGAGTGGTCCCCTTCCCACAGCTGCAGGGCTCTCTGGCTTCCAGGATCCACTCTCTCCCTGGCTCCTTCAGGTCTAGGGGCACAGATGGCCTTCTTCTGTTGCTAGCCCAGAGGCACTTCACCAACCCTTGCTTGTGTCCTTGCATCTCCTGCTTACCTCTTTCGAAGCAATCCTTTCAATTGACTCTCTTTATTCATCCCCTTTGAGTGTTCCATCGGATTCTGGCTGACAGATACAACCCTCAGCTAGGAAGTGGTGGAGCTGGGACATTAAGTTTCAGAACCTTAAACTTATTATGTTTAAAACCTAGAGTAGGGGGCAGCCCCATGGCCGAGTGGTTAAGTTTGCGCGCTCTGCTTCGGTGGCCCAGGGTTTCGCCAGTTCGAATCCTGGGCACAGACATGGTATCGCTCATCAAGCCATGCTGAGAAGGCATCCCACGTGCCACAACTAGAAAGAGGCACAACTTAAAAATACACAGCTATGGGAGAGAAGATCCAAGATGGCACCGTGAGTAGTCCTCTTTGTCTCTCCCCCTTCGAGTCTACAATTATTTGGATACTCATCGCTTAACAAAGGATATCCAGATAGCATCTCAGGACGTCTGAGAGACCCACGCAACTATACATCGAAAGGAGGATGGACTTCCCTCCGGGAGGAGGTGGAAATAGGTGAAAACTCTCCGACCCCGACCGAACAGCCTAGTACCTGCAAGCAGCTTTCTTCCAACAGACGCCCCCCAGAAGATCAACACACACCTAGGACAGGAGCGAGCACACACCAGAGGAGCGACGGTGGAAACAGGTGACCAGAACCCTACCTAAACCCCCTGCAATTACTCCTAAATGCAGAGGGAAACTCTAGAGTTACACACTTGAGCCCGTGGGGAGAGTCTTGCCCCGCCATTGGTGGGGAGATCCCACCTGGTGTCCATGGCACCCGGAGGGTCCCAGAGAGAATCACAGAGGGCGTGGCGGCCCCCCAGCTGCCACTGCCTGCACAACCAGGCAAGGGATTGCCGGAGATTTCGGAGAGGACTGGGGCTGGGTGGAGCTCCAGAGGCCGGCTCCGCGGCCCAGGGGGGAAGCTCCAGCGTTCCACCCCGGCAGCAGACAAAACTCTCTGTCTGCCATTAGCGGAGGGGCCACACCCAGCACTCACAACTCCAGGAAAGTCCCAGAGAGAATCCCAGAGGGCGCAGCGACCCCCAGCTGCCATTGCCCACCCTGTGGGGCAAGGGATTGCCTGAGATCTCGGAGAGGACTGGGGCTGGGTGGAGCTCCAGAGGCCGGCTCCGCGCCCGGGGGGGAAGCTCCAGCGTTCCACCTGGGCAGCAGACAAAACTCTCTGTCTGCCATTAGCGGAGGGGCCACGCCCAGCATCCACAACACCGGGAGGGTCCCGGAGAGGAGAATATCAGGCAGGGCAGCAGCTGACCAGCTACCACTGAAATCAGGATCTCTGGCTATCCCCTAGTCAGGGCAAAGGGCTCCCTGAGTTCCTGGGGAACAGGACTGGGGCTGGGTGGAGTTCCAGTGACCCGGCTCCGTAGCCTAGGGGGAAACCCTACAGGCTCACAGCAGCCTCAGCGAAAGCCTCTGCACAGCACTAGTAGAGAGCACCCATCCGGCAGCCACAAGGCTGGAAGACCCCGGGACAAAAGTAGCATAGCTAGGTGAGCTAACCACAGACTGTAGAAGATGCCAATAGCTCTGCTGAGACCCATAGTGGACAAGTGAGATTTTGTGGGTGCCAACAGTGATGGAGTGGCAAATATAAGTGATCCTACCCCTGGCCGCTGGAAAAGCCCATAACACCATTGCAGACCCCAAGGAGGGAGCACGTCTAGGTGGGCTGCAACAGTAGGCAGCAGCAGCCTGAAGCCCCCCTGTGACGGCCCCCACGGCAGAAGAGGGAATCCAAAGGACCACTGTGACTACGAGGAGGGGCCCAGGCCCAGTTAGCAACTGCGGATAGGGTTCCTGGTTGGTGCAGTATAAACAGCTGCTCCCCCACCACACCAGCAGAAACAAGTAGAAGGAGCAACTAATCTCTATCTCTATGCAAAGGCACAAATCTACAACATCAAGCAATATGAAAAAATACATTAAATCTCCAGAACAGAAGGAAAACAACAAATACACAGACAACAATCCCAAAGAAAATGAAATATATAACCTAAATGACAATGACTTCAAAACAGCCATCATTAAAATATTCAATGAGTTAAGAGAGAATTCAAATAGACAACTCAACGAGTTCAGGAGCTATGTCACGAAAGAGTTTGATACAATAAAGAAGAACCAAACAGAAATACTGGAAATGAAGAACACAATAGAGGAGATTAAGAAAAATCTAGATGCACTGAACAGTAGGGCCGATAATATGGAGGAAAGAATTAGCAATTTGGAAGATGGGAATATAGAAATGCTGCAGGAAGAGGAGGAGAGAGAAGTAAGACTAAAAAGAAATGAAGAAACTCTCTGAGAATTATCTGATGCAATTAGGAGATGCAACATAAGGATTATAGGTATACCAGAGGGAGAAGAGAAGGAGAAAGGGGCAGAAAGCCTATTCAAAGAAATAATGGCTGAGAATTTCCCAAATCTGGTGAGAGAGATGGATCTTCAGGTGACAGAAGCCAATAGATCTCCAAACTTTATCGATGCAAGAAGACCAACCCCACGGCATATAGTAGTGAAGCTAGCAAAAGTCAACGACAAGGAGAAAATACTAAGGACAGCCAGGCAAAAGAAACTAACCTACAAAGGAACCCCCATCAGGCTATCAGCAGATTTCTCAGCAGAAACTTTACAGGCTAGAAGAGAGTGGAATTATATATTCGAAAATCTGAAGGACAAAAACCTACAGGCGAGAATTCTCTACCCAGCGAAAATATCCTTCAAATACGATGGAGAAATAAAAACTTTCCCAGATAAACAAAAATTAAGGGAGTTCATTGCCACAAAATGTCCTCTTCAGGAAATCCTCAGGAAAACCCTCATTCCTGAAAAATCAAAAAAAGGAAAGGGGCTACAAAACCAAGAGCAGAGGAGATAAGTAGAAGGACAACAACAGAGAGTAGCAGCTCTTCATCAGAACAGATTAAACCATGGGACGAGAAACAAGGAAATTGAAGAAAACCGGAAAACAAGACACAAAATGGTAGTGGTAGGCCCCCACATCTCAATAATCACTCTAAATGTAAATGAATTGAACTCCCCAATCAAAAGACACAGAGTGGCAGGATGGATCAAAGAACAAGACCCAACAATATGCTGCCTCCAGGAAACACACCTCAGCCCCAAAGACAAACACAGACTCAGAGTGAAGGGATGGAGAACAATACTCCAAGCTAATAATGAACAAAAGAAAGCAGGTGTCACTATACTAATATCAGACAAGGTAGACTTCAAAGCAAAACAGATAAAGAAAGACAAAGAGGGACAATACATAATGATAAAAGGGACTCTCCACCAAGAAGACATAACACTTATAAATATATACGCACCCAACACAGGAGCACCAAAATTTGTAAAGCAACTCTTAACAGAACTAAAAGACGACATCAACAACAATACAATAATGGTAGGGGACCTCAACACACCATTAACACCAATGGACAGAATATCCACACAGAAAATCAACAAGGAAATAATAGAATTAAATGAAAAATTAGACCAGATGGACTTAATAGATATATATAGAACAATTCATCCAAAAACAGCAGGTTACACATTCTTCTCAAGTGCACATGGAACATTCTCAAGGATTGACCATATTTTGGGAAACAAAGCAAACATCAATAAATACAAGAGAGTTGAAATAATATCAAGCATCTTTTCTGATCATAATGCTATGAAACTAGAAATCAACTACAAGAAAAAAGCAGAGAAAGGTGCAAAAATGTGGAGACTAAACAACACGCTTCCGAACAAACAATGGATCATTGAAGAAATTAAAGAAGAAATCAAATATTATCTGGAGACAAATGAAAATAAGAACACGACATACCAAATCATTTGGGATGCAGCAAAAGCAGTCCTAAGAGGGAAATTCATCACAATACAGGCTCACCTCACTAAACAAGAAAAAGCTCACATAAGCAACCTCAAACGACACCTAACAGAACTAGAAACAGAAGAACAAACAAAGCCCAGAGTCAGTAGAAGGAGGGAAATAATAAAAATAAGAGAAGAAATAAACGATATTGAAACAAAAAAGACAGTAGAAAGGATCAATGAAACAAAGGGTTGGTTCTTCGAAAAAATTAACAAAATCGACAAACCTTTAGCCAGACTCACCAAGAAAAGAAGAGACAAATCTCAAATAAATAAAATTAGGAATGAGAGAGGAGAAATCACAACAGATACCAAAGAAAT
Organism: Equus asinus; assembly: GCF_041296235.1. Taxonomy (NCBI): domain Eukaryota; kingdom Metazoa; phylum Chordata; class Mammalia; order Perissodactyla; family Equidae; genus Equus; species Equus asinus. The sequence goes on from NC_091804.1 coordinate 44,123,847, forward strand.
ACAAGGGATCATAAGAGAATACTCTGACAAACTATATGCCAACAAATTGAACAACCTGGAAGAAATGGACAACTTCCTAGACTCCTACAACCTCCCCAAACTGAATCAGGAAGAAATGGAGAATCTGAATAGGCCAATCACAAGTAAGGAAATAGAAACAGTAATCAAAAACCTCCCCAAAAATAAGAGTCCAGGACCAGACGGCTTCTCTGGAGAATTCTACCAAACATTCAAAGAAGACTTAATACCTATTCTTCTCAAACTATTCCAGAAAATTGAGAAAGATGGAGTACTCCCTAACACATTCTATGAAGCCAACATCACTCTGATCCCCAAACCTGACAAGGACAACACAAAGAAGGAGAACTACAGGCCGATATCACTGATGAACATAGATGCAAAAATCCTCAACAAAATTCTGGCAAACCGAATACAGCAATACATCAAAAAGATTATACACCATGATCAAGTGGGATTTACACCAGGGACACAGGGATGGTTCAACATCCACAAGTCAATCAACGTGATACACTACATCAACAAAATGAAAAACAAAAACCACATGATCATCTCAATAGATGCAGAGAAAGCATTTGACAAGATCCAACACCCATTTATGATAAAAAACCCTCAATAAAATGGGTATGGAAGGAAAGTACCTCAACATAATAAAGGCCATATATGACAAACCCACAGCCAACATCATACTCAATGGACAAAAACTGAAAGCCATCCCTCTGAGGACAGGAACAAGACAAGGGTGCCCACTTTCATCTCTCCTATTCAACATAGTACTGGAGGTGTTGGCCAGAGCAATTCAGCAGGAAAAAGAAATAAAAGGAATCCAAATAGGCAATGAAGAAGTAAAACTCTCGCTGTTTGCAGACGACATGATCTTATATATAGAAAACCCCAAAGAATCCATAGAAAAACTATTAGAAATAATCAACAGCTACAGCAAAGTAGCAGGGTATAAAATCAACATACATAAATCAGTAGCATTTCTATACACTAACAATGAACTAACAGAAAAAGAACTCAAGAACTCAATCCCATTCACAATCACAACGAAAAGAATAAAATACCTTGGGATAAACTTAACCAAGGAAGTGAAGGATCTATACAATGAAAACTACAAGACTGTCTTGAAAGAAATTGACGACGAGATAAAGAGATGGAAAGACATTCCATGCACATGGATTGGAAGAATAAACATAGTTAAAATGTCCATACTACCTAAAGCAATCTACAGATTCAATGCTATCCCAATCAGAATCCCAAGAACATTCTTCACAGAAATTGAACAAAGAATCCTAAAATTCATATGGGGCAACAAAAGACCGCGAATTGCTAAAGCAATCCTGAGCAAGAAAAACAAAGCCGGCGGAATCACAATCCCCGATTTCAAAACATACTACAAAGCTACAGTGATCAAAACAGCATGTACTGGTACAAAAACAAGTCCACAGATCAATGGAACAGAATTGAAAACCCAGAGATAAAACCACACATCTATGGACAGCTAATCTTCAACAAAGGAGCAGAGGGCCTACAATGGAGAAAAGAAAGTCTCTTCAACAAATGGTGCTGGGAAAACTGGACAGCCACATGCAAAAGATTGAAAATTGACCATTCTTTTTCACCACACACCAAAATAAACTCAAAATGGATCAAAGACCTAAAGATTAGGCCGGAAACAATAAGTCTTCTAGAAGAGAATATAGGCAGTACACTCTTTGACATCAGTTTCAAAAGAATCTTTTCGGACACTATAACTCCTCAGTTGAGGGAAACAATAGAAAGAATAAACAAATGGGACTTCATCAGACTAAAGAGCTTCTTCAAGGCAAGGGAAAACAGGATTGAAACAAAAAAAACAGCTCACTAATTGAGAAAAAACATTTACAAGCCACTTATCCGACAAAGGGTTAATCTCCATAATATACAAAGAACTCACATGGCTTAACAACAAAAAAACAAACAACTCGATCAAAAAATGGGCAGAGGACATGAACAGACATTTCTCAAAAGAAGATATAAATATGGCCAATAGACACATGAAAAGATGTTCATCATCGCTAATCATCAGGGAAATGCAAATCAAAACTACACTAAGATATCACCTTACACCCGTTAGATTGGCAAAAACATCCAAAACCAAGAACGACAAATGTTGGAGAGGTTGTGGAGAAAGAGGAACCCTCATACACTGCTGGTGGGAATGCAAACTGGTACAGCCACTATGGAAAACAGTATGGAGATTTCTCAAAAAGTTAAAAATAGAAATACCCTATGACCCAGCCATCCCATTACTGGGTATCTATCCTAAGAACCTGATATCAGAAATCTCAAGAGTCCGTTGCACCCCTATGTTCATCGCAGCATTATTTACAATAGCCAAGACGTGGAACCAACCTACATGCCCAGAAACTGATGATTGGATAAAGAAGATATGGTATATATACACAATGGAATACTACTCAGCCATAAAAAAAAGACAAAATTGGCCCATTCGCAGCAACGTGGATGGACCTCGAGGGTATTATGTTAAGAGAAATAAGCCAGTCAGAGAAAGACGAACTCTATATGACTCCACTCATAGGTGGAAGTTAACATATTGACAAGGAGATCTGATCGGTGGTTACCATGGAAAAGGGGGGGTGGGGGGAAGGCACAAAGGGGGAAGAGGTGTACCCACAACACGACTAACAAAAATGTACAACTGAAATCTCACAAGGTTGTAATCTATCATAACATTAATAAAAAAAAAATACACAGCTATGTACCGGGGGGGCTTTGGGAGAAAAAGGAAAAAAAATTAAATCTTTAAAAAAGAAAAACCCAAAAACCTAGAGTAACTATATCTTCCCCCAGGTAGCAGAAGCACAGAGACTGGAGATATGCCCTTTAGACTCTTACCAACAAAGTCCAGAGCCCAGCTCTGCCACTTACAAACTGGGTGGAGAGGGACTTAACCTCTTTGGGCCTCAGTTTCCTCATCAGTAGGATGGGAACAATACCTACCAGTGACGACAGAAAATTGCCCTGAGAATTAAACGCAGGAACTTCTGTAAAACCCGTGGACAGCAAGGGGCCAGTAAATGAACACTACTCTGACTCCATCAGCAAAATACCTCATTTTGCTCAACCAATCTGACCCAAAATGACAAAAACGTACTGTCAACAGCCCCAGGGGTTACAGTAATCTTCAGTTCAACAGGCACAGGAGGATATCAGAAACGTCCACAGAGATAAGACCTCACCTATTTTTTATGCACCTTCGCCCTGCAGAGCTGCTGTAGCAAGCATCACTCCGCAACCCTGTGTGCGACTTCCTAGTTCAAAAGAACCACTTGGCTTGTTCAAGTGCTGCCATTGTTCAGCATCTCAGTGGTATTCAGAGAACAGAACAGTCATGGAGTCCTGTCACATCAAATTTTCTCCTCCTGAGGTCACACATTTGCCCCAACAGGTTTCGGAATGTGCGAAAGCATGAGGGAGGGAAAGAAGAAAACGGGAATCTGCACTTGGTGACATTACCAGAAATATGTTTTGACTTCAGATTACGGTTCTAAGAAAGGGCAGTGCTGTATGCCACGTTTACAGCCATTCCAACTATGTTTTAATGAGTCTCTGAATGCTGACAGGAAGGCCACTTAGACTTGAGTAATTGGGTCACCACAGTTTCCCAAGGACACGGGGCAGGCTGCAGGGTCTGAATTATCGGCAGAGAAGTGGCTGATGGACCTGATTCAAAGTCACTGGAAAGTGTTAGTGGGCTGGAGAAAGGGCCAGCAGCCAGAGGGTCCCCAGATGGATGGCACAAGCCACCAAGAGTGCGGCTCAGCCTGGCAGTCTCCGCTCTTCCCGCAATTAGGCTGGACCAAGGCTTCCCCAGCGTTAGTCCTTTGTGCTCCATCATGATTTTGCATGCTCGCGTCCCACTCCTGTATTATTTACTCAATTTTCTTTATTTAAGTCAATTCAATGTCTTACTGAAATAAGTTATTTTCATTGAATTTTTGTATCATGACCACCAATGGAAACCAGCATCACTTGCCATCACTAGAAAGCAACAAGTAAAATAAATACAATGAAAGCAAGCATCATTACTCAATTCCAGCTAGATACTGTTTTCTGTGGAATGGTCTGAGCCTGTCACTTGCTGTCTCCTTGATAAAAAAGGGAGGTTGGCAAGTGTTCAAGCACCAAACGAGATTTTTTTCCTCCTATAATCAGAAACATTAAAAGAGAATGGAAAATAACTTTCTGACTGTGTTACTCAATTTTATTTTATGCTAAAATCACCTAGTAACGCATCCACAATCATCTTGTTATGTAACCCAGGTTACCCATCTGGGATACGGCGTGCTCCTCTGCGCTGCTGAAGCCGGGCCCTAAGCAATAACAGGCATAAATCATGGTTTGTGGGGTTGACGCACATTAAAAGAAATTATTGCAATTAATCTCTTCCAAGTACCACCTGAAACCATTTCATCTGCTCCCCAGGGTAAAGATGCCAGCCTTTGGGAAATGCCAGGATACACTCAATTTCAAGTCCCATGGGTCGGGAGCCCATGGAAATCCCCACCTTACTGTGCAGAATCACAAGCCAGTGAAAGGATTCCACCCTTTCTGTTGCTGGAGGGGTCTTCACGGCTGGAACAATGTCAGAGAGACATTGCCCTCCAAAGATTCTGGAGGAAGGAAGTTGGAGTGCATCAGAGCTCTTGTTCTGGTAAAGATCCTCCCAGTGCTTAGGGACAGAGTTGGAAATGGAAACCACTCTCAATGGGTCCTCAGAGGGCCTGCAGCCAATAGGCCAGCACCATCGCTGCCCTGTGCTCCTCCTCGGAGGTCAGGACCCTCCTGTGGAGCCCTGGACATGGTTCATATAAGCTTCTGCCACATGCTTCCTGCAGTTGTGGCTGAAGGCTGGATGGTTCTGGCAGAGCCCATAGTACTGACCCAGCCAGAACATGGCAAATCCATGGAGTGACCAATGTGACACGATTCACTCATAGGTTCATCTCACACGTGTTCACTATGTCCCTGCCATGTGCCAGGTACTATTCTATGTGTTGCAGATCCAACGAGGAAGAAAATAGGCAAATTCTCCACTCCTGTGGAGTTTATACTATGATTGGGGAAAACAGATAATAAACAAGGCACAAGATGGCAGGTGATCATAAATGGCACTAGGATGAGGACAAAAAGTGATGGTGGGAAGAGGCCATTTTATACAGGGAGTCCAGGCAGACCTTTAGACAGAGTGGACATTTGAGGAAAGTCCTGAATAAAATGAAAATGAGCCCATTTGTCTGCCAGGGAGGAAAAATGTGCCAAACAGCAGAATCAACAATAACAAAGGCCCACAGCCAAGTGCCTGATCAGCAGGTTTGAGGAGCGGCAAGGAAGCCGGAAGGGGAGTAAAGGGGGAGGTGGTAGGAGATGTGGTCAGTGGGTCAGCCGGGAGACCAGAGGGGGAGATCACTGGCATTGACTCTGAAGGAGAGGGTTAGCCACCGGATAGGTTGGAGCAACAGAGTTGACATCATCTAACTTATGTCATAGAAACACCCCCCTGGCTAGTGGGCAGTGAATGGATGATAGGGGGCCAGAGCAGAGTGAGAGACCAGTTACGATTCCACTGGAAAATGGTTCAGACAGAAAGGATGGCATCTTGGAGCAGGGTGGTGGCAGCAGAGGTGGTGAGAAATGGCCACAATTGGAAGATATCATTGACAGGCCTTACGGAGAGATTGGAAATGGAATGTAGAGAAGAAAGGAGTCAAAGAAGACGCCAAGATTTCTAGCATGAGCAATGAGAAAACGGAGTTGCCATTTAACAAGAAAGAGCAACGTGCATGGGGGAAAACCAAGAACTGAGTATTGGACATGTTAAATTTGAGACACTTAGGAGATACACAAGTGGAGATGTCTATTAAGTAGTTGGATATTGATAATGACAATAACAACACACACCACTTCTCGAGAGCCCAGCCTCTGAGCTTCACTGACATTCATCTCCTTGTCACCACTGGTTCATTCCTATTCCGCCTTCAGGATTCTCCCGCCCACCACACCCACACTTGAAATTTGGGTTAGGGACTCCTCCGTGGTCACACAGCCTGCAGTGTTTCCCCCATAACAGCAATTAGCTCGCCTTATTATAATTGTCTTTTTTTGGTCTGTCTCCCTCAAAATTATAAGTCCCATGACAACAGAAACCATTCGCATTGTTAATGTTAGCACTCGCAGCACACAATACAAGCCAAATCAGTGTTTCAGCTTCTCAACAATAGCTCTTTCTTCACAACAACCTTGCAAGGGAGATAAAGACCCTCTTTCTGTGGAAGAGGAAACTGAGACTCAAGAAAGTTAAGTAACTTGCCCAAGGTCGCCCAGCCTGTAAGTGGGAAAGCTGAGATTTGAACTTGGCTCCTAATGGGTTCCAAAGTCCATGTTCTTCCCCCATGACCTGCTGACTCTCCTACTACACGAGGCAGAGCTTCAGTGTCCATACAGAATCTCCTCACAGGGACACGCGCGGAAGACTTCACCATCCCTGCCCCTCCAGCTCCCCCAGGCTCCTCGGAAGGTCTCTCTGGCCCAGACTGGCTACACTGGGACTGCTTTTTCCCAAAGCCACAAATGTGCAGGAAATTAAGGGGACAGGTACTCAGAAAAGTTCTGGCCATTCAGAGAGAGTTTTTTCTTTTAAATCCACACCTTGCTCTTCTCTTCCAGCCCCCACTCAACCCACGGCTTCCCTGCAGACCACTTGGAGTCTCTGAAATTAAAAACATCACTGTCAGGGCCGGCCCCGTGGCTGAGTGGTCAGGTTCACATGCTCCGCCTCGGCGACCTGGGTCTCGCCGGTTCAGATCTTGGGCATGGACATGGCACCGCTCATCAAGCCATGTTGAGGCGACATCCCACATGCCACAACCAGAAGGACCTACAACTAGAATGTACAGCTCTGTACTGGGGTGCTCTGGGGAGGAGATGAGAAAAAGGAGAAGATTGGCAACAGATGTTAGCTCAGGCGTCAATCTTTAAAAAAAGGAAAAAGAAATCACTGTCTGTCCAATAAGCAAGCAAGGGTGAGGCAGTAGAAAGTGAGGAGCTGACATGATCGTGACATGACAAAAAGGCCCAGCTTTCTCTCTGGAACCCAAGGTCCATTTCTCTTACCCTAGAATTTGAGAGATTGTGGGTGGAAGAACCAAACATTCTAGGTTTTATCAATAAAAGATCCCATCACTTACTGTGTGACTTTGGAAAAATGGCTTAACCTCTCTGAACCTCAGTTTCATCTACCTGAAATAAGAATATTAGTAATATTAACTTCACAGGTGATGGAAAGTTTGGAGGTTATATATATATATATGTATAAAGGAATTAGAGTGTCTGACTCAAAGAAGACACTCAAAAAAATAGCTACTTTTACTGGTAGGGTTTTTCATAGGTGGTGGCAAGATTTCCATGCTATATTCAGGATGGCAAAGGAAAGCCCTAACTGCTCCCCATAGTAGCTTGGAACTCTGACAGCTCCGCCTGCCCTGCAGCATGACAGTATCAACAATGTGCTGATTAACTTTGCCAAAAATATTTCTCATTTAAACTGAGTTCCGTTGGACAGCTCAACTTGTCAGAGGAGACGAGCACAACCACGGCTGACCTTTTCAAACAAAGTTAATTGCTCGGGTTTTAAGGTTATAGAGCTGAAATTTTGCCATATATTGACCCAGGAGTGCAAATTTCCCTCCTAATTTCTAATTTCCTCTTGAGGAGAAAGTGGGAATTTGCCTTGATGCCACCCCTCTTCCCTGGGAGGAACATAAATATTCAGAAACGCTCTGTTTCCAAATCAACTTGGCCAATTACGCAGTGTCATTTCTCAAGACTCTAACCTACCTACTTGGTCCTTCGTTTAGTCAATAAACACCATTGAGCACATCCAGCGGGCTGGCGATGTGCTGGGCTCGGGAGACACAACGGGGAACAAAGCTTCCAGTCGGGTGGGGAGGCGGAGAGGAAGCAGACGAGCACTCGGATCCGGTGAACTCGCCGCATTGATACTGGGTAAGAACTATAGTGGGCCAAGTGGGGGCAGTGGGAGCAGCGCCCGCTCAGGCGCAGGTGGAAGTGGGTGCTTTGTCTGTGGGGATTTAGAAGTCAGTCAGTCTGCTTTTGCTTGTCACCATATGCCAGAAATTCTAAACACTCTTGGTAACAAAACACTCCTCCCTCCTTGGACAGACCTCTCACCAGTCATCTCAGGTACGCCACGAGAGGAGAAAGCTCCAGGGGGACTGTGATCAAGTCACTCAGGCAAGGCTTCCAGGAAGACACGCGGCCCATGCTGGGGTGAGAAGGAGAGCGGGAGCCATCCAGGTGATACAGTGAGGGCACAGCATTAGCAATGACCCTGGGCCAGCGGAGAGGGTGGACGATCAGAGCAGGGGTCAGACAGGTAACACACACAAGGGGAGTGGGCTGCGGGTTCTAGGGGAACGAGAGGTGTGTGTCCCAGAAAAAAAGGGCAACAGCTACTCAGCTGCGGCTGATCCACTTTAAAGAGAAGCCAGAATTCTAGATTTTTATGTAAAACGTGCCCTATTTTTTTAAAGTATTGACAACCAATTCAAAAATTAGAATACCTTATGAAAAACAAAGTACATCTGTTGGCCAAACTGAGCTTATGACCTCTCCACGAGAGGGACTGGAAGAAGGGCAGTGCAGCTGGAGAGGTGGGTACTGAGGAAGAAGGGGCAAGATGAGAAGGAACCATCTCCCCATAAGAGTCAACCATGGCTCCCTCCCGGCGCCCCGGGACACGCATCCAGCCCACTTGTCGGCTTATTTTACCATGTGGATGTTTTCGTTAGGCTTGGTCATTCATCTCTCTTCCCCAGGACTCTGTTAAGGGACTCAAGAGAAGGAATGGCTTTCATCAACTTTGCATCCACTCTGGTGTTCAGCCAGTGCTGGGCACTTGGTGCATGTTCAGCAAACATTCCTTTGGCAGAATTTATCAACTGGGCACCCCAAGTCATTGCAAATCATTTCCAGCTACCACTTCCTGAGCACCTGCCACAGGCGTGGACCACACTGACCACTTCACACACATCTCCATTTATCCTCCCAACCCTGTATGAGGTCTGGACTATTCTTCTGCCCATTTTACAGAAGAGAGAAGGGCTTGGAGAGACTATGTAACTTTCTGAAAGCCACCCAATGAGTAAGTAGCAAAGCTAAGATCTGACTCTAGGTAGTACCTACTCTACAGGGCAAAATTGACAGCATTATGCTCCACTAAGATACAACCAATGGAATAACCCTGAAAGTTTTGGTGTTAAAGGTATCATTCCCTGAAAGAGCACTAAAGCTTTACTTACAAGTGGCCGCCATCCTTGGTTTGAACCGACTGCTGTGAGTGCAATCTGTTTAGCATCACTTTCACTTGACAGCTCTTACACACGCTCCAGACCTGCTGCCTCCCTCTCTTGGTTGATGCTAACATGAGAGGAACCCGGTTCTACTCTCTGTCACCTCACCAACTCCTAGGACGAACCCAAACAAACCACAAAGCCAGAAAGGAAACAGTATCATCCAACCCTCTTATTCCAGCTTCTTCATTTGAACAGTGTGCCCCGTGTTCTAAAGTACAGGAAGACATCGTGATATGGGGCTGATGGATGGAAGCAGGTTGCAGAACATATGTAATATGATCCCACTTAAAAAAAGAAAAAGAAAAACAAATGAAGCTAATTTTACTTTAAAAAATATACATAATTTAAAAGATTCTATATGCATGGGGCGAGGGCAGGGGTGGTCTGCAAGGAAACTCACCAAACTGCTGATGGTGGTGTTCTTTGGGTGGTGGTTTGAGAGAATGGGGAGGGCGAGTTGTTCACTTTTCAGTTCCATATTGTTGAATATTTTACTAGAGCACACGCTGCTTTGCATTTAGAGAGAAGATGTCCAAATGGGAAGCCCATCGTGCCTTTGGAATTTCTCCAAAGTACATCCCCTCCTAGGAGAGCATGGCTGCCCTAGGTGGAACCCACCTGATGCAGCTACACCTCCTTCCCGTGCTCTGTCGTGAGTCCCTCTCTCATTGGAAACACCAGCGCTGAACTGCTAAAACCTTCAATGTTCTAACATGGACGGGAAGATGGGCCATGCTCACACATTACATTCGATTAATAAAAGCAATAACAGCAGCAACTGCGACCACCGTGTACTGAGCACTTTCTCTGTGCCAGACACTCAGTTATGACTTTTTATATTAACCTACTTAATCCTCACAAAAACCCTGTGATGGGGCTGTTGTTGTTATCCCCTTGTTGTTATCCTCTATAACCCTGTTGTTATCCTCTTTTATTCAGATAAAGGAACACGGGGATTAAGCAATGCATACACCATCACACTGCTACACGGTACATCCAGATTCAAACCCAAGTGCATGCCTAAATCATCCAGTTGCCACCTCTGGATATTTTTAAGATGGTATCAGGAATAACGGGTGCTGATGTACACCATCATCATCACCATCATCACTATCACCATCATCATCATCACCACCATCATCATCACCATCATCACCATCAGTATCATCACCATCATCATCATCACCGTCATCATCGGTATAGTCACCACCACCATTATCATCACCACCACCATCATTATCACCACCACCAGCATCACCACCACCATCACCACCACCGTCACCATCACCATCATCATCATCATCATCATCACCATCATCACAGGTGGACAGGCACCATGTGGCAGGTATGGTGATAAATGCTCTACACAAGGTCATTTAGTCAATGATTTGGTCAAAACCATCCTCATATAAAATAGGCAGCACTACCCAGTTCTTTACAAATGAACAAACTGAAGTTTAGAGAGATCAAGTCAATGACCAAAGTGGTGATCAAAGATTATCCACAAACTACAAAACAATGACACCCAAGTTTAACATGCAAAGTAGCATTATCAGGACAAAGATAATTTACTATTTGATTTTGCTTTCAGTTGGTCTCAAGGTTACCCCAGTTTACCTAAACAGTTTACCATTTTCTGCTCTGTAGTTCAAACTGCTATCGTGGCCGTTTTCTCTGCTATTGTTATTGTTAGACATCAGATCGAGTCAAGGGAATGTCGGAACATCTGTACAACAGAGAATCGTCCTTACTTTTCACATGGTAAGAAAGGAAATTCAAAACTTCCCTTAACATCTGCCATCCCGACTATATGAATAAAATGTCAGTGGGAACACAAATCATTCTGAGAGCCATGAATACAAACGCACGCTCCACAATAACGTCAGATGAATCAACTGTGCCCCATGTCAAAACCTGAGCTGGCAGATAGAGCTAATAGGAGCCAAACAACCTACTATTTGCCCATTCTTTCAATTAATCTCAGAAAGTCATTATATCTATAAATAAAAAAATCTTTTATATTATAGAGTCACAACATCCTTAGGTTGAAAAAGACCTTGGAAGTCACCCAGTCTAACCCAGGTCCAGAGATGTCAATGGCTTTCCCATCACCAAATGGACTCCATGGACTACAACAAACGGGATTCTCAAAAGGATATGCTCTAGGATGCCGCCAGGCGAAGACAGCACCATCCGACTTGACCTGGACAGCGTCCTGCTCCAGTTCCAGCAGGCCTCCACACACCATCCACGACGGGGAGTTTGAAACAAAGGGACTGAGCCAGGTTACTCTCACTCCTGTTCAGAAGGCAAATTCACTGTAAGCGAGAGTTGAGAGGGGTTGGGTATCGCCTGAGGTTATATAACTGGTGATCCTATCAAAAACCCACAAGTCTAAGAACCCAAGACATTTCACACAAAAGAAACGAAAACAAAAGCTAAATAAACCAAAAAAAAAGGAACTAATGAACATCAGATATAACCAGAGGCCCACACGGTCCTGGTTAACACTCTGTTTCCCTATCTATTCAAAAAAGTAACAATAGGAATCCAAATCTTTACCCATTCTCATGAGTCTTGATAAAACAGAACATGATTCATATACAGCAAACATCTTTAAAAATACTTTGTACCGAGTTCTGACACTCACCACCCTCCGTGTGGAAAATGGCTGTTCCCCAAACTCTCACTTCTCCTGGAATCTTTTCTGGAAACCCAGCCCGTGTGGCCCTTCTGACTCTTTCTCCTCCCTCCTCGTTGCCCAGTTTTTGTTCGTTTCATTATGTAGTTTTCTTGGGCCTCTCTGACTTCTTTCTTTGTCGTTCTCCCTTCCCATTACTCAGATTCTGCATAATACGGGAAAGCAGGGGCCTGATACCCAAGCAAAAATCACTTCTTCTTACAAGGAGACGGCAAGGGAAAGATTGACAAAATTAGAAATTAATCTCTTTCATCCTATTTATACACAAAGATACATGTATTTTCAAGATGTATTTCTGTACATAGACTTAAAAACATGTTACTGTCTTTTGATCACAGCGGCTTGTGGCAAAGCTGTCTGTTTATACTCAACATAATGCCAAGAGCTGGATTAGAGGTTCACAGCAGCAAAGAACTCTATCACTGAACATTTCGAGGAGGAAGTTACTGCAATCAAGTGGGAAAGCTCAGATCAGCCTCTTAGAGTCCAGGTAGAATAAACAAATTGCAGAGAGGGGCACTTAGTAGACACTCAATGAGCCCTAGCTGAACCGAAGTGAGCTAAGGAAAGAGAGAGGCTGAATTCTTCCAAGTCCCTGAAGGAGTGTTGTCATTTTTTAAAAACAACTGTTGGGTTGGTTGTGCTTAATTTAACTACTGGAGAAAAGGTTCAATTTCATTTTTCATTATTAAAGCCAATTTTTACTTCCTTTAATTAAAACGTGCTTAAAATACTCTTTTCTTCAGCTTTGTTAATGAGACTAAGCAGAGGCCTACGGCTCCATCTCAGCACACCCAACCATCTACTATTCTGTGTGAATTTCTGCGGATGGAGGGTCAGGGGTTCGGATCTGTTTACCTGACATTATTAGGTCCTGAAAACACGACATGGGAAGGCTTATCTGGAGGAGGTGGGGAAAAAAGAGGAGAACAAGTAATTCAGTTTGTTCATTTGATACCCAGATAAATCAAACAGGAAAACAGCATTCACCACAAACTTCTCAAACTTCCTTTTCCTTTGTCACCCAGGGATGGTACCTTTATTTCATAACACGAGTGCCCACGAAATGCAGTACCGCATCATGCCTCTTCTCCACTATCACAAGATTTAATTTGGGAAAAATGCAAACTGCTTTTTGATGATCCCTCTCTCCCTGTTAAAAATGGCTTTACGTTCAAATCGATCTGAAAGAAATCATTTTAAAAGCTTGTCATTGCACATTGCAAATGCCTGCTAGGACGCCCTGGTGTATTTCATCATTATTAAAACAGCAACCAAAAATAAATAAATAAAATGAAACAAAGAGGGAGCCCATGTGGGGCCCGGGTAACGCAATGATTAGGAAATCGTTTCTGCTTTGGTAGAAGATTAGAATCAAGGAGTGCCACCATTTTCATCGTCGGTATAACTCTTTGCAACTGATCTCGGCGACGGCCCCAAATGGATGGTGTGGCTCTTTTGTTACTCACAGTTGATAAATGTGCATCAATTTTTCATTCTGAAGCGTTATTTCCTTTTGCAATTTGCCAAGAGCCTTTTCATGCCCCATTTGAAGACTGTCCCGTGAACAAAGCTCCTTCAGGGAAGACAAGTTAATTATCTGACTGCCACTCTGATTGTTGGCTGCTGGAAATAAAATTCTTTGCCAGCCCTGATGGGGAAGCACCAACACTGCTGTTTGATAATGGTGTCAAATTCCTACAGGACCGGGTATCGACAAGCAGAGAGCACTGGCTAAGAATCCAGACTGGGAAGCAGGCAGACCTGTGTGCAAACCCTGCACTTACCTTGGGCAAGTTACTTGACCTCTATGAGCCTCAGTTTCCCCATCTGTAAAATTAAGCTAATATTAGTTGCTACATTGGAAGATTATTATAAAGATTAGTGTATAATGTGTACTCAGCTCTTGGCACTTAGTAAGCACTGAACAACTCCTTCTGTTCTGATAAACCATAACAACCTCGCAATTCCCTTCCGCTCACCAGAAGATGCTATGGAAGGTCATTTCATGAGGCTTCCCTAGACACTATTGCAGAAATATTTCCACACCAGCATATTTCCTCTTGTGTATTAACACGGTATTGTGTAATACCACGCCTAGCACATAGGTTGGCATAGTGTCTATGACATACAGAGGTGTTTTATAATAGAAAAATAAAACCCTCCCCAAAATGACATCACTATTAATAAAATTAAGTTGTAATAAAACAACATGACAACAGTTTGTCATATTACATGCTTTCAAATATAAAAGAAAATAAAAGATAGCACCCAGTGTGTCTGAGGCTATGGAAAACAAGATGTGTGGTCGGGAGTATCCTTTTTTTTATGTTTTAGCGTATGTTTAGTAATGCATGCTAGCAGACTTCATGAAGGATGTTGAGGAGTGTTTTTTCCGGGTGTGGCTCTTCAAGGCTCTCACTATGGCTCTACAACACATCACTGCTTGTCTGGGATGCTTTTCTAAAGGCAAATTAATATTCCTAGGTACTTTCCCTTTTTTCCTGAAGCATATAATTGTGGTTTGTTCACTAACCACTCACTTCTACCAGTATATTCTTTTCAGTCATCTAATTACTGAGGGTCCAAACAGAAGGGATCTGGAACAACGCCATTCTCCCAGTTAAAATAATTAGTTTACTATAAGACAAGAGAAGGAAGGGGTAGAAAAGTCCCTTTGGTTCAGTATTTAAACATTCAAGCTGTGGGGTGCATATTCTAATCTGAGTTTCAGAAGAGGAAAATAAACAGTACAAGAGCCAAATATGTATTAATTATGGCTTATTTATTTAGTGCCACTGATGCGTATCAAGCTATGCAAAAGGTAAATTGAAGGGGGAAAATAAGGTCCCAGTTCAAGAGAGCGAACCGTCTCAGAATGTGTTCCCTACACATCTGAATATTTTATGTAGAGACTGGGGACTGATGATGACAGAAAAATGGAGTTAAATTCATGGTGGGGGCAGCGGAGACAAGGTGGGAGAGAAAAAGAGAGAGGGCTAAAAGGCAGGACAATTCCGAGGCTGTTTAAGATCTCGGCCATGCTGGGGCTTATCCAGGGGCAATTCCTTCTGCCCGCTCCTGGCTCAGGGAAGACAAGATCGCAAACCAGAGGCAGTAGGTTAGAACTCCTTACTGACAGCTCACCACTAACCTCTAATCATGCAGAGAAACGGCTCAGGATGCTCCTGGAAAGACATCTCCTCCTTGATGAGTTAACATAAAGAGAATCGCCAGTCCTGACAGCAATATGTAACTGTGCATTTTTATGGATGCAATTATTAACATGTTGCTGCTTGAGAAATGCCTGCTGGATGATTCTAGAATCTGAATCTGCAGACTGGTATGAATCATTTTACAGGAGAAGGAACCATGGCACATTCCTCTATTTCATTTCCCGGAAAGACCTTATTTTTTTTAATCTCCTTTACTGGGGTATAATTTGTATACAATAAAATTTACTTATTTTAAATGTACAATTTCATGAATTTCGACAAATGTGTACAGTCATGTAACCACTATCAGAATCATGATAGACAAAATTTTCATCACCCCAAAAAGATCCCTCCGGCCCCTTTGCAGTCAACCCCAGTCCCACCCACACCCTTACAAACGCTAATCTACTTTCTGTCGATACAACTTTTGCCTCTTCTAGAATTTCATATGAGGTCTCCGGTCTCTGGTTCATATCACTGATAATAACGCCTTTAAGGTTCATTCATGTTTGTAGTGTATTTGTTGTTCTGCCCTTTTTACTGCTGAATAACACACACTCTGGATACACTATAATTTATTCATCCATGGACATCGTGGTTGTTTCCAGCTTGCTGCTAGTATGATGAATAAAGCTGCTATGAACGCTCAAGTACAAGTTTTTGTGTGAACATACATTTTTACTTCTTTTGCAAAAATACCCAGGAACGAGATGACTTGGCCATAGGGTGAGTGCCGTTCACACTGTAAGAACTTCTACGTGTTTTCTAAAGAGCACGTATCATTTTGCATTCCCATCCTTGTCAGCACGTAGTACCACTGGTCTTTAACTTTAGCCATTCTAGTGGATGTAAAATAGTATCCATTGTGATTTTAATTTGCATTTCCCTAATGACCAACGATGTCAGGCAACTTTTCATGTGCTTATTTGCCATTCATATATATTCTTTGGTGAACTGTCTACTCAAATCTTTTGCCAATAGTTTTAGTGGCCCTGTCTTCTTTGATTGAGCTGTAAGGGCACTTCATACACTCGGGATACAAGTTCTTTATCAGAAATTTATTTTGCAAATATTTTCTGTCTTTCTATGCCTAACTTTTCATTTTCTAATGGTATCTTTTGAGGAAGAAAAGCTTTTCATTTTGACAAAGTCCAATTTATCAACTATTTCTTTTATGGTTCATTGTTTTTGTGCCCTAATAAATCTTTGCCTAACCCAAGGTCAAAAAGATTTTCTCCTATTTTTCTATAAATTTTATGTTGTCAGATCTTACATTTAGGTCTGTGATCTATTTCATTTAATTTTTGGGTATGAAATGATGTAAGGACTCAAATTCATTTTTTTTATAAATATCTAATTGTTCTAGCACCATTTGCTGAAAAACGATCGTTTTCTGATGAATTGCCTTTGCACAAAGCTGGAGAAAGCCCCCAAGTAAACAGTGTCCACAGCAGCAGCTGGAGTGAGAGGTGGCAATGAGATGATTTCAAAACAATTATAGAAGTATTTAATACACATATTAGAGAGTCCTACTCCACAGTCAGTTAAAATAATGATCAAGATCTACATTAATTGATAATGGAAAGATAATAATCACTTACTAAAGTGATAAAAAATTATCACTTAATAAAGTGATAAAAAATGATTACAGAACAGGAAGACGGAATGACTTCATGTTTCTAAATAGTGTAGGAGACAAAATAAGACACACAGAGACAGGTAGACCAACAAAAGATCTGTCTCAAAAAGTTCACCGTCATCATCTCTAGGTGGTGAATTCAAGGTGACTTATATTTTTTGCAATTTTCTGAAGTTTTTCAATGTGTGTGAGAGATATTTTCATGATAAAAAAGATATTTCTGTTTTGAAAAAGGGCCGTGGGTGGAAAGAGACAGAAACGAAGGTGAACAGTAAGTTACTGCTCCAGATTTGAGAGCTAATTCATTCCATTTACTACAAGAAAGTCTTAATAAGTCCCAACGCCATGTGAATAGCATGGACTCAATATACTTCCAGACAAGGCACCCATTACCTGTCAAATACATTCTCACATCTATAACTCTTATATTTGAGGATGCTAAAGTCGAATGCGTGGCAATAAGAAACTCCTGGAAAATGTATAAATAATGGTAGAAATTAGTAGTCAAGCTATTTCAAATTATTTTTTATTCAGATTCAGCTGTTTATGTCCATAAGGCAATACCAAGCTACTTTCTCAAGAATCTTGGGTTGACTCCTAATTACCTGTAATTGGATTTTCTGCCTTGAAGATTATCTGCAGTGGCTCTGGAATTATTATTCCCATTCACCCCAGGAGCTCTCCAGATGAGTAAGGTCATGTAGCCCAACACCTATCAAGAATAGAGTTTAAAACTGATTCAAAGAAAAGAACAAGATAAAGGAATTACAGACGGATTAACATAAAGAAGAAATACCTATGGGATTTCTACATTACTGCCTTCAGATTTTTGACAGTAAAGCTATTAACCAGCTGGGCCAGAAACAAAAAGGAATAAATAAACCTAAGTTTAAAATGAGAAAGATTCCACTTTGACCAAAGGATGTGTTCTCTTCATAATATCCGTCCGTTCAGTCACCAAACACGGTAGCTTGGGCCATGTCCAAGGTGCTGAAGTTTCTCTCTGCTGACCAGTCGGGGCCTCGGATTCTAAGGGGCCCACGTGGGGACAGTTACTCAGCTTACTGAAAAAGTAACTGGACTTTAGGGATCAGACTCCAAAACTTTAACCAAATATCAGTGATCAAAATCGTCACTTATTCCATCAGTGGATACCTCCTGAAAATCAAATACAACCTGGCCATTGCCCATTTCCCCCCATATCTCACATTCTATATGGTCCTTTAGGAAACATGTTTGAATGAAGAACTTTCATAGGAGTACGACATTCCCTTTAGATTTCTTTCAGGGTGAGAAATGGCACCGCCAGGCTGCAGAGCTCTGACAGCCACGGAGACCCCTCCTCCCTCACTCCCACTGCTCACCGTCACCTTCCCTTTAGGCACTGGTCTTGCCGAGCACCAAGCAATGGACAGAGAAGGAAGGAGAGGATGTGCTGGTGTTCGTAACGGGCGGTAAGACAAAGCAAGTTCTTCAGGCCTGGCTTCCCGGGAATAAGGATTTTTAAAGACCATTTGCAAGGCTGATTGAAAGAAAATAATTTCACACAAACGGAGTCGGGGTTCTCAGGAGGATCCACTCTCAGATCTTGCCTGTTTCCAGGCTTCTCAAGTGAGGACTTCTGAGTCACAACCCTCTGCCTTTGAAGATGGTCAAGGAATAAAAACTGAGTGGCCCATTAAACTACATTGCTCAACTTACCCGGTTAACACCTCAAACAAGTTCACCTATATAAATTTCTTGAGTTGGTTTACAGAGAGGAAATATAAGTAATGTTGTCAACCCATCACAATAATAACAGCTAATAATTGTTGAATATCCCCTATGGACTGGTACTAAGCCAGGTATTTTTACATACATCATCTCATTTTACTCTCACCAATCTATTAAGTAGCTATTGTTATCACTTCTCTTTTACAGTCAGGGAACTGGAGTTCAGAGAGGTTAAGTAAACTGTTCCAGTAACACAGCAGTGGAGTCAGGGCTTGAAATCTCACTAGACTGTCCCAAACATGGGCTTTAAGTCACACGCTATCTGCAGGCTTTACATCCAAAAGAAGCGGACTAAACTCCAATAGTAGTTTCTGGCTTAATCTCAACAGGCGATTTGAGATTTGCTGTTTTTTTTCTGCTTCTAAATAAGATTTACCTAGACAGAGCTCCTCATAAAACCATGTTTGGTCAGGATCAAAAAGCACACAGTGAAGCCACTTAGACAAAGCTTCTAGCAGCCTCACGGCAGGACACCGTCCCCTCCAGCCCCCTCCAGCCCCTCCCCACCCACCACCACCATCTTCCTTTATTTGGAAGGTTTTCAGGTTTTTCTGCTAACACACAGCAGAGTTTGACATGGCCCATCCCAAGAGCTGAGAGGAGAGGTTTTTTTATCTCCTGCTTCAGGAAAAAAGAAGAAGAAGAAAGAAGAAGAAAAAAAAACAAAACAAACCAGGGAAGGAGGCTGGCTCTCTTTTTAGTACTCATTCAATCAATCAGCTCAGGGTCGCAGTTGACAGAGCTTCCTAAATCGTCAAGCAATTATCTTCACCTCGAGAAAAAATTGCCAGTTAGACAAGAAACCAACTCAATGACTCCTCCAGCATCTGGGGATTCAGAGTTAGAACCTCCACTAACAAATCGGTGTTAGTATTAATAATATAATGACTAACTTTTTTTATTGCTCACTATTGTGTCAAGCCCTGTGCTGTGATTTATAGGCATGATCTTCTTTGATTCTCATAAGCGCATGAAATAGGAGCAATTATCATCCCCATTTTACAGAGAAGGAAAAGGAGGCTTGGAGGAATTAAGCTATTTCCCCGGTTTGTCACTAACACAGCAGAGATGGGAACGCAAACCTGTCTGAGTGCACAACCCAGGCTGCAAACCACTCTTCTGGACCAAAGGTCAGCACACGTTTTCTGTAAAATGCCAGACAGATAATATTTTCAGCTTTCTGGGCCACGAAGTCTCTATTGCAACCTCTCAACTCTGCTTTTTAGCACAAACCTGTCACAGACATTAAGTAAATAAATGGGCACGGCTTTGTGCCAATAAAACTTTTTTGCAAAACACAGCTTACAAGCCAGATTTGGCCCAAAAGCCACAGTGTGCCCACCCCTGTCCTATTCCTTCACAGAGGAGGGAAGATTTGAGCTGGCTCTCTTAAAGATGGTATATGAGTTTTCTAAGGCTGCCATTTATCAGGTGGCTTAAATGGCAGAAATATATTTTCTCACAGTCCCGGAGGCTAGAAGTCTGAGATCAAGGTGTCGGCAGGGTTGGCTCCTTCTGAGCCTCTCTCATTGGCTTGTAGATGGCCACCTTCTCGCTGGGTCATCACATGGTCTTCCTCTGTGTGTGTCTGTGTCCTGATCTCCTCTTCTTATAAGGACATCAGCCATATTGGACTAGGGTCCACCCTAATGACCTAATTTTAACTCGGTTACCTCTGTAAGGACTGTATCTCCAAATATAGTCACATTTTGAGGTATTGGAGGTCAGCACTTCAATATGTGGATCTCAGGAGGCACACAATTCAGCCCATAACAAATGGAGTAGATTTCACTGGGCGAAGAGAGGAAGCAAAGAGAAGTAAGGAAAAGTATGAGGGTTTATGAGTGGCTATATAAGTGGGCCAGATCTTATATTGTATGGTTAGAGACCTTTCTCTGAAGAAGTGATATTGCAGTTGAAGTTGCTTAAGAAAACCACCAAGCAAGCAAACAAACAAAACAAAGTAGACTGGCTAAAAGAAGTGAAAAGCCCAAGCATAGGTCCACCCTCAGATATGGCTTGATGTAGGTGCTCATCAATGTCACTCACAGAAGGTCATGTAAACAGAAAAAAAACTTAATTTGATCAACACACATTTATTGAATTTCCTTTTCACATCAGCCTTCTCTTAGCACTAAGGGTTCCCCAATGAATAAGGCTCTATTCTTGCCTGTAAGAAGGTTCCAGTCCAGTGGATGCCACCATAGGAGAGAGCCTGCCTGAGGGTAAAACGCACATAGAAGAACACAGTGCTGAGAAACAGAGCGGAGGAGAGATCTGAGGGCTCTGATGAAGCACCTGCATCAAGCCATACCTGAAGCTGGAATCCTCCCAGACTATTCAATTCCAGGAGCCAATAATTTCTTTTGATTTTGTTTGCCTGTTTTTTGCTGATTTACTTAAACAACTTAACTCAAATATCCCTTCTTCTGAGAAACTGATGTTGACCATACATTGATGCTGTCCATAAGGCTTCCTTATCCCCACCATAACCCCAGTGCTTTTCCTTCATGGCACTTATCACGACTGCAATTAAATTATGTAATTAACTTTTTAATAGCTGCCTCCCTTGGGAATTCTATGTCGGCACATAGTGGGTGATCAATCAATTCAATTTTTTAATATACTTTATTTTTTACAGCAGTTTTAGGGTCAAAGCAAAACTGAGCAGAAAGTACAGAGTTCCCATATGCCCCCCGCCCCCACACGCACAGCCTCCCCCACTGGCAACATCATGCACCACATGGTACAGTTGCCACAAACCATGAAGCTACATTGATACATCATTACCGCCAAAAGTCCACCGTTTAAATTTAGGTTCGCTCTTGCTGTTGAACATTCTGTGGTTGTGATGAGTGTATAATGACCTAGTTCCACCATTGTTGTATCATACAGAACAGTTTCACTGCCCAAAAAATCCTCTGTGCTTCGCCTGCTCATCCTTCGCCCTCTTCCCAAACCCCGGTAAATTTATTTTTTAAATAAATAAGAAAACCGTATTTTTTATGTCCCTGCTAATTTGACATTCTGGTTTCTGTTCTGGCCCTTTCTTCCAGCCTCCAGGGCGGTTCCTACCAGTTTATCAGTCCACGCCTAGGTGAGGACTGCCTCCCCGCTCAGCCTGCAGGAGCACAGGGCACTCAACAGAGGTCTCAGGAAGGTGGCCTCGGAACTTCAGGCTGACGCCGCCCTCTACAGCTTCCATTCTATTCTGTAAACCACCAGCCCAGCCGGTTTTTGTCCCGAGGACTAAAATGCATCTGGAATGAGGAATAATCCTCCCACCTCCAACAGGTTCCCTTAGTGTAAGGTCACAGGTAAATGTATCAAAACCCAGTGGATGTTCTACTGATGGTAATTGCTCTGAAATGTTACCAACGCGTCTCAAAATATAGGTGTCGTCTGGGAGCAGGTGAGGAGAGGGTGAGGCATGGCTCTTTTCCCTCTCTTCATCTCAGACCCCTCACATAACAAAAGGCTCCCAGCAGGTGACGATTCCCTGTTTTCTTAGTTTATTTCACGTGAAAGGTACTCAGAACAGAGCCTCCTCCTTCAGGCCTCCCCATCTGATCTCACTAATGCAACTTATGTAATATTTATCACTGCCAACATTGAGGAAAAGAATGCAGGTGGCCCCCAGAGCCTCTGGAAAACACTGGCTCCTTCATATTCTCATCTGCCTGCTAGGTTTTCTGACAGAGACGGATTAGGAGAGTGGGTGGTGACACGCTGCAGAGTACTCTTCCTGCTTGAAACTGATGAGTATATTTCAACACCGACTGATTCAGGAATAAGAGATGCGGCTGCTGATTTTCCAACATCTACCTTGTGGAAAAATCATAAAGCCCCATCCATGGCTCTGCTGAGCCTTCCCCTCATGCCTGGTCCTCACCTTATCTTCTGCCTCAAGCTATCCCCTCCCCATCCCACGATGCAAAACCATCAGCCGCAGAAGGTTGGTATGCTCACAGGAGGTCTGATAACCTTGAGCTCTGCAACCTTACGGAACAGGTCCTCCCAGGATCAGGTGAGAGAGAATTGCCAGGACTTGGGACCCCCCCTTATAGGATGCACCATTCATTCAGCAGGTGTTGATTGAGCACGTTCTATATGCCAGATAGCATGCGGGGAATAAAAGGGAGTGATGGAAAGAAGAAAAGATGACAGTCCCTGCCCTCACGGAGCTAAAACTCTATTCAAGAGACAAATGTTGATCACACAAATTGCACAAATACGGGTAGAACATCCAATCATGATCAATAATACAAAGAAGTACACAGTCCTGCGCCTGGACGACAGCAGGAATGGACCCAATCAAAGACAGCTCCCCTAGGAACTGACTCCCAGCGCTTCCATCCTCAACTCATGCAGGTCTTACTCCAAAGCTGTCTCCTCAGAAAAGACATCTTTGATCCCCTGAAGTAGCCCTCAACCCATCTCTTCTTACTCCCTGCCCCTCATTCTGCCTCAGTTTCCTCTCCTCACTTATCACCACCTGAAATTACGTCACATACGCTTTGCCTCTCTTTGCTAAGAGAACATAAGCCCCACGAGGGAAGGGAGTCTGTCTCCTTTCTGTTCTACTAGAACAGTGCCCAGCACATAGTAGGTACTCAATAAATATTTGTTGAAAGAATCGATTGTGCTGGTTCCCAAAGGACAATTAGGTGGTATCCAGGGGAAGAGAAGGGGAAATGAGGTCCTAGGCTGTGCAACCAGTGTCACAACCACTCGGTGATGGGCAAGACTGACGCCCGAGGGAGGAACAAAACTCGGCCACTGAGAGTGAGGAGGCATGAGGTGGAAGGCCAGGCTGGAGAAGGAGGTGTGATATTGTCTGGGGTTGCTCAAAACAAGACTGTGACCACTAAGAGATTTAATCTTTACTCTAAAAGTAACAGAGCTAGTGAAATATCCTAAGCTGGGAGGGAGGTTGAGAGGGTGGTTAAAATATTATCAGATTTGGGGAGCAGATTTGGGCGTACGGGTTGAGTTCAAGTGCTCCACTTTGGCGGCCTGGGGTTCACCAGTTCAGATCCCTGGCATGGACCTACGCACCACTTATCAAGACATGCTGTGACAGGCGTCCCACCTATAAAATAGAGGAAGATGGGCACAGATGTTAGCTCAGGGCCAATCTTCCTCAGCAAAAAAGAGGAGATTGGTGGCAGATGTTAGCTTAGGTCTAATCTTCCTCAAAGTGTGTGTGTGTGTGTGTATGTATGTGTATATATATATATATACATATGGTCAGATCTGCCTTGTGAAAAGACTACCCTGGCTGCAGAGGAGAGTGGGCCAGCGTGGGCACAGGAGTCCCATTGGGAGGCCACTACAGAGTGGTGAGGAGGGAAGCAGTTTGGTCTGGAACAGCAGTGGTAGACAGAAGTCAAGAGGGTCAAGATACATTTAGGAGTTCAAACCCACAGGACGAGTGAAGGACTGTTTATAAAAACAGAGGGGAGTGGGGGGCAGGGGGATGCTCCCAGGTTTCACTCAGTGAGTGACAGGACCCAACTCAGTGGCCAAGCTCCTCACCTCCTCATGGCAAAGGGGAAGCTGAGGGTCTTGGAAACCTCGGCTTAGCTTTTTGAAGGCTAATCCCAAACCCACAGCCTCATGGAGCAGGGCTTCAGTTCCAGCCCATCGACCTCTCTGCCTTCTTCTTCCACCAAACCTAAGGCCTCTTGGATTCTCAGGTTTTTCTTTTGCACCATATTCATAATTCTCTTGCCTTTCCCTAGCTGGTCTGAAACAGACAGCACCACATCGGGAGGGGCCAGTCCTCAACCCGCCCAGGGAGAGGAAGGTTGCCTACGATAGAGTCTCCTCTCCAGGACCCATCACAACATTACAATTTCACTCATATTTTATGTGCTATCGACAACCTAGCTGGTGAATCCACCTTTGAAACCCACCGAGAGCCCGCATGATATCAAATACACAGGGCTTCTGTACAATTTCAAAATACAGGGTGCCTCTGCTGGGGAGTGAAATTGCCAGGAGAAAATCTTTGTTAGTTACCCAGCCCAGAACAAGGGGAGAATATCAACCAGTAGTATGTGTGTGCATGTGTATGAGTGTGTGTGTGCGTGTGTGTGTCTGTGTGTGGCACAACGGGAGGAAAGAGAAAATAGCGATGAAGTGGGGAAGGCACTCGAGACACACATGCCCGCACGTGCGCACACGCTCTTGAATCTAAAATGGAGGCGGCTTGAACCCTTCTTGGGTTGCCATCACCACTTGCTAACATGTGTTAACGACAGAGCATTGCACTTCTCTCTGATATGTATAAACAAAGCCTAGAGCTGTTAATAGGTTTGAAACGACATTATGGATTGCTCAAAACAAAACTGTGACTGTTTCAGAGACAGAATGCAAAGGGAAGAAAACGCAGGGTAGATGAGCCTACCCGGAATCTCTCTGACGTGGGAACACCAAGGCCAGGGGGTGGAGGAGGCACTGGTGGGAAACCTACTTAGTTTAGAGAGGCCACTGTCACATTGCTGCAGCTCAAAACCAGCTCCTTTTGTGCTGCTCCTGCAGCTGCTGCTGGAGTCAACAGCTGAGAAGGAAATTCCAGATCCATCTCTGGCCACCAATCAAAAGTATTTATCCAGCCCCACTCTGCACACAGGTAGCCTCATTTCCAACAACTGCAGCTAGTTAGGATCACTTCCTGATCCTAAGACAGGCCCACAGAAAACTGTTTCAGCCCTCCAGCATCAGCTGGTTAAGTAATGTTGCTGTATCTCTGATCTCAGATTGGGTTCGATTTTCAGCTCTGCCAGTTACTGTGTCTTATCAGGCAAGTCACCTAACCTCTCTGAGCCTTGGTGTCTTCCTCTGCAAAACAGGAATAAAAGATCACTACGCCCTCACTCTGATTCCAGAATTGTCTGTAGGATTAAATGTGATAATACATGTGAAGTGGTTAGCAGGGTAAGATGTCAACATTTTGTTTATCTACCACTTATCTTATGTCAGACATTTTTCTAAGCTCTTGATAAATATCAACACATTTAATTTTCAGAACAACCCTTTGAAGTTGATATTATTATTTTCTCTGTTTTACAGATAGGGAAACTGAGGCATAGAGACAATAAGGAATGTGCCCATGATCGCAGCTTGTCAATGTGGACCATGACTCGAATCCACACCTGGCTCTGGAATCCACGTGCTGAACCACCACACTTAGTCAGCAGTAAAGGACCGTCCATTGTTCTCATTATTTTTATCCCTCATTCCAAGCAGTCAACAAATCCAGCTCCTTTTTCCTTCCTTTGATGCATTTCACTCGACTCTACCTTTCCTTTCCACCGCCATCACCTTGGAAAATTCTCGTTTCCCCCTGCCCTAATCCATCCTGTGCATCGCTACAAAATCCACTCTCTTAAAAGATTACTTCCCACCCACGCAACCTGCTCAAAACCCTTTGATAGCTCCCTTTTGCTTGCAGGGTGAAGCCCAACTCCTGTGGGCCCTTCCTCAGCTGGACCAATCCAAATTAAATCTGTCCCTCCACATGACCCCACGCCTCCAGCCACCCTGGTCCCACCCAGACCACCATTCAGGCCGTCTTCACTCCGCCTCCTCACATTTCCTTACACTGGCACTTTCCCAGAAATGCCTTCTCTGCTCCTTTCAAGACCTTGCACATCCTTTACCCATCCTTCAGTGTCCACAGCTCAAATCTATGGGTGAATCTTAAACTGAGGAGGCCAACGACAGGTTGCGAACTAGAGCAAAGAACGCAATAGAAGAGGTGTTTTCACAAAGATAAATCTGGAAGAAAATTTCTGGATAGACTAACACAGACAGAGAGAAAGAGAGAGAGAACAGAGAAGCCAGTGAGCCCAATGCTGAAGTTAACAACATCTCCTTCTTTGGTTTAAAAACAAAAATCAGAAGTCTCAAGCCAATGTCCAACAAATCAAATATAACCCACAGACATGTTTCCTTTGCTTCATAAGTTTTTTTAAATATGGAGAATTCACATGAAAAGTTAGATTCTAGCTTCTCTTTAAAAATCAGAAGATTTAGCCACCCTGGACACACATTTCCCCATGGCAATATCTGTCTGATCTGACCAGCAACTGTTCCCTTTAGACAGGACATTCACTCTCCAGTTTGCCACAGTCCTCACCACTCCCTATTACACCTCAACGTTAAAGTCAAGTTGCCATTTATTATCACTCTTATACTCTTTCTTTTCTTGAAGCAGAAAGCTACTTTTTGTAACTAAGTGTCTGTCATAAGAAGAAAAATCGAACAGACCAAGAGGGACACCAATTTCAAGGCAAAAAGAGAGAAATACTTTTTGTGTGGAAATGAAGAATATTCTTACATCTTTAATATGCGCACCCCCTGGCTGATTCACCCTTGCGTTCCTATGGGCATCTGAGGTCGTGACCCCAGTTTTACAACCTTCCTGGACTCAGACCTTTCTGAGAAGCCTTGCTCTGCTTGACCTGGCTTCTAGGCCATCACGAAGGAGGTCTGCCCCCAAAGGAGGGCTCCCACGACCTGAACGTTTTTCTAACTTGCTTCTGCTTCCAAAACTTATCCTCCCTTTTGGCTATCTGATTGCTCCCTAGGCAGATAATCACATACATTCATTCTAAATAATGTCAGAACACCTGACGATGGTTTCATCTACTCTCCCTCTCCGGGGACAATTTAGCAGGTGTCTGCAGTGCTTTAAGCTAGTGCTTATAAATGGGTTTCCCGAAGCCTAAAGCTCCTACTATGTTCCCCGCAGGTTCTGGTGCAGGAAATCAGTCACGGGGAATGAAGTGCAGGGAAGACCAGATAACTCACCAGCGCAGCTCCAGTTCCCCCTGCATTACGCAGTGAAGTTTCCCGTAATATTCCCCTTGGCGGGAAGGGTGGCGGTGGAATTCTTCCACTACTGTTAAGAAAAAAAATGGCTGTTTTAAAAGCAACAATGTAGCAGCTATGGTTTTTGTTGCAAGCTAAGGAAACCAGCTCCGACTGAGTTTCTAAGAAGCATCATAGATCGCAGAGGCTGCGGAAGCCCAGGTGGGTCAGGCCCAAGAGCCGGCAGCAACTGAGCGCAGGCAGCAGAGAGTAAAGCGACCACCTTGCAGCCGAACGGCGTGGATGCTACCCCATCGCCACTGCTGTTGCTGCCGCTGGAACGAATAGCTCCCCGCGGTGGCCCTCTCCTTACTTGATTTACTCAGGATTCCGAGTCCCAGGGAAGTTATATCCAGTTAGCCCAGGGCTTCTCAACTGCAGCGCTGTTGACAGCTGCAGCTGGATCACTCTGTCGTGGGTGCTGTCCTGTGCACTGTAGGCTGCTTAGCAGCATCCCTGGCCTCTGCCTACTAGATCCCAGAAACATCCACCATCACTGGTGACAACCAGAAATTTTCCAAATTGCCAAATGTCCCCTAGGAGCAAAATTGCCCCCAGTTGAGAACCATGGAGTTAGTCCCACGGCAGACATACCAGGGCCATCTTGGAGTGGGTGAGGGGCAGGGTCTGGGCGGCCGGCTTCCATAGCGGAAGGCAGGTGCCTAAAATTGTCCTCGACACTCGATATGATAATTCCCCCAAAATGAAATCAAGGCCCAGTGGGGTAATCGTCAACGGAAAGTTAAAACTCCACAGATGACGAGTTCCATTGCCTTAGGCTTCACGCAGCAAGGGCTCTCGGTCACTGCAAACTAGCCAGTGGAAGTAACAAGATGGAGAACAGCGACTTTCCCAGAGTCCTTCACTTCAGCTGTCTTCTGCCTCCCTGACCGCCTGTCTTAAGCAACCCTCAGCTAAACTCTCCAATTCCAGTGCAAAGAGAAATGGCTGGCTCTGTGAGGGACCCTCCAGTCTAAATTCCCCCTCTGGACTTCTCTGTATTGACTGACAGGATTAGGAAATCCTTTTCATCAGGGTGGAGTGGGGCCACTAGTTAGTTCTTTATTGACCAATAAAGGGAGAGCAGATTTGTTCCTCAGGGCACCATACTCCAGTCATACGGAATCTGTACCGTGCGACTGTCACGGGTTTGGGGTTACATGAATTTGTGGCAGTAAATCCATGTCTGCCACCATGTACTTGGAATTTTTCTTTCCCACCTGGCCACAGCTAAAGGCGCTAACTACAAGCCTCAGATCTTGGAAGCTTCAAAACTTTCAAACCTAGTCCAATCAAAACAAATAGCTTTAAGATCACCCAAACAATGAGGGAAGAAAGAAAGGGGGAAATCGAATATAAATACTGAATAAACAAATAGATAAATCTCTAAAGAACTTGAATGACCTCTGCATGTTGCATCTGAATTTTAAGTTTGCTCTATATTTGCAATTCATTCTTAGTACACAATTACGTCTTAAGTAGGTAATCCTCTATAGGACAGTTCTTATGTAAATAGCCAGTAATTTTGATATATTAGAATTAAAAGAAATTTCCTAAGGCCAAATTCTGCCATGTTTGAAGAAATATGCCTTGGTTATTCCAAGAATAATTTTGCTTCAGGGACCCAATTAAAGTTATCAAAACTCTAGGTTCTTCTGGATGCTAAAGATGCAGTATATTTTGCGCATACCTCTACAGGTTATTATTTTTCAGAGATTTCATTTTACAGATCCAAAAAGAAGTCTTCAACCAAGGGGAAGGGTTTTAAAAGATCACGTAATTCTAAATCGCAAACAAAACACACAAAGCTCTGTAATCAAGAAGGCTTTTAGTGAAGGAACCAGCAGATTTGTTCATGGACAGTTGAAAAAAATTGCCAAATAGGTTTGCTTATGAGATGCTGCAATTTTCAATGCTTTGAAGCTTAAGATGCGGTAACCACAGTTCATGTGAGGCATAATCAAGAAATGGCTGTTTGTTTCTGTTGCTGCAAAATTATGGGGTGTCCCATATGGGCTGGCATCTTGTATGTTGTAGATATGGTAATTACCCTGCAAGAATCCTGACATTCCAAGCTTTCCAAGGGAATAAAGACAAACAATGATAGGGACAGTTGATGACAGCCTTTCAAGTGTCTCAATCCTCGTGGCAGCAATTGTTAAAGATATGAGCCATTGGAGCAGCCAAAGAGCTGGAGAGACAAATGGAGAAGGTGTTACATGTGAAATAAACAGGTAAACAAAAGCAGTCCTATTTGTGGGATCTGTCAAATTGCTTGTCAGCTTGATAACTGGGTGACTTTTCTGACATATTTCAGGTAGCCAACTATTTGACTTGCAAAGAAGATTTGAGCAGCTTGACCTTTACCATTTTATAACGAATAAAGAATTTGCCTGCCATGATTTCTGTTATCTGTTATCTGGCTTCAAAAAGCAAAAGAGAAAGAGGGAAGAAAAAGTGAAACCACATTTGTCCATTTCCCTGCTGAAAAATCACCAAGGCAACCAGTTATGTGTTCCAATAGACTGGACACCAATCTGCCATCAGAAGTAATAGTTGACTGGGAGGTCTGGTGGGCAGAGGAGGGACCTCCTAGATCTGTGACTACAGAAGCTGAAATGCCAAGATAGTTTTTTCAAAAATAAGTTGGATTTGATTTTTTCTGGTAGTCTAGTGCAGAGGTCAGCAAACATTTCCTGTAAAGGGTGGACTTGGCCTGAGGGCCACAGTTAGCTGACCCCTGGTCTAACAGTTGGACTGGCTCCATATACCTTTATGGCTTCAGAGATGCTCTCGGCTATTCAAGGTTTGGGGGAAATCTCTCAATGTGACAATTGCGAAATTTTCCTTCAAACAGTCAGAAAAAAAACTATGATCACAACAGGACTTTATTCATTTATTGTTTTTACCTTGTGAATTCCACGCTCCTCCATCACACAAATCCACACCAGGTAATTTCAGGTACAATTCACAGGCAGAGTTGCCTGAAATGACCCAAAATGAGAGGCAGCAGTCAGTCTCCATCATGTCTTTGGCAGCTCTAGTGAGAGATTGAGGGAATGCAAAGCTGCTTCTTATCCAGGAGACCCCTTTCCAATCCCAGGAAATACCCCCAGCTTCTGCCTCTGGTGGAAGAGACCCAAAATAGCATCCCCTCTAACAGCCCTGCACTCATCGCATCCTCCAGAGATCATCCAAGTAGCATCACCCGGGTGGAATTGGGACTCCGTTTCACAGGCTGATAATGCATTCTTTCTGCATTTGAGGGGTTGGAAATTTTTTTAAAGTATCGCTTTTCCCTGAAACTAAATCCCTTGAAACTTTCAGTGCTTTCTAGAAAAGCTGGCTTTTTTTCTCTGTTAAAAAAAAAAACACCTTATTGATTAAGACATAATTGTTAGTTTCACGTTTAATTCATTTGTTTTTCAAAAGTTCTTGAGCTATGTGAATTAATTCTCAGCATGATTCTTCCCAACGCTATGCTTTGAAACAATGAATTAACATAACCTCTAATTAATACCAATTTGTAAAATTTAAATGTTAGGAAAAAAAATCTCAGTTACGACATTGATCTTTTCTTTGATCATTTAGTGTTCTTTCCCTCGATCCATCCTGGCCTTTAAGCAGATATTCAAATACTTGGATACTTGATTTCAGCTCCTAGGGGCTTCTTCATCCCCCTTCTGGAAGCCTCAGTGGAAAAGCCAGAGCCCCCAACTTTCAAGGTGAATGAAGCTGGCCTTGTTTAAGACCCAAGACTTGTCATTCGGCCTCTGCAAGTCCCCTGCCCAACCCTCACAGCTAGCCAGCCACGTTCCATGCAGCAGCAGTGAATAGAAAGGGCTTTGCTCCTCAAACCAGGTGAGCAAGGGTTTTAAAGAGTCTGAAGACGGCTTTTCCAGCTATAGTGGAACAATTTAAATAACAAGGGTCAGGATTAGCCCTTTATAGAATCGAAGTGGAAAAAAATCTGCAGAAGCAGTGAGACGAGAAAGGTAGATGAGGACTCATTCTCTTACAATAGATCCGTTTGCCATCTTGCTAAGCACACACAGCCATAATTATATTGCCTTCCGCCAACTTGTACACACACTTGCTCCCTGCCGTAAACACACACGCTCCTCTATAGATGAAAACCGACTTTAATACAGAAACCCCGGGATCTATAATTCATGCTCTGTAGCCTTTACATATTTATTCTGCATTTTAATTAAGGCCAAAATCTGAATACTTTAGATGGATGGTTTGTTTTTTTTTCTGCTATGCATAGCTTATAGGCGAATTACCTGGCGGAAGCCCAAATGTTAAGCAAACACAATAAAGCCTGGGACTAGAATAAGCTATTATCTGGACACGACCGGCCCCAGAGGGCTTAAAAGTTTCTCTCCTTTCAAAGGTAAGCGTCTCAAGAATGTCAGGGCTCAGGCCCTCTGCAGTCGCGACAAAATGAGAGCATGAAGCACCCAGGTTTGGGGATTGCCAGTAGAGCACTGGGTTGTATCTGGTGACTTCCAAGGAGGGAGGCTGTGGGGCTAGGGAGACAGAAGGAGGTTTGGGAACACCCTGAAGTGTGCCAGGAATTCGTCATCAGGGCCTAAAACTCAGGTTCCTAAAACTAAAACTTGAATGATCCACTGCCATGAAGACCCCATCTAAAATCATGACAGCCAGAAGCTCACACTTGACGCTTGGTTGGCACGGCCAGACCTTTCCATGAAATGTTCAAGGCTTTGAAACCCCAGGAGGTTTTCCCATGAATACTATATGAAGAAGGTGATCTTTAAAATGGGAAGCTCAACCTAAGCCTTGCCCAAGTAGGCAGCGGGGTGTTCTTTTTTCATTTCTCTGGCAGCCCATACCTGACCCGACACCTGTTTTGTAAATAAAGTTTCTGGAACCCCACCGTGCTCACTTGTTCTCTGTGTGGCTGCGTCCACTCCGGGGCGTGGGGGGGGGGGGGGGGGGGGGGGGGCGGGGCAGAGTGGAGTGCCTGGGGCACAGACCGTCTGGCTTGCAAAGCCTAAATGGTCACTCTCTGACCCTCTCCGGGAAAGTCTGCCAGACCCTGCTCCCGAGTTGCTCTTCCACCTTCTGCCTCTTCTTTTTTTCCTTCAGGAAAAGAAGGGACAAGCGAAGCAGAGACATTTGGAATTCCAAAATTCTCTCCCTTGTTCTGTTTCTTCTAGTCGTCACAGAAGCAATGAAAAAACT
This sequence comes from Equus asinus, assembly GCF_041296235.1. Classification (NCBI taxonomy): domain Eukaryota; kingdom Metazoa; phylum Chordata; class Mammalia; order Perissodactyla; family Equidae; genus Equus; species Equus asinus. The sequence continues at coordinate 44,156,724 of NC_091804.1, forward strand.
GCAGAAATGTCTCCCCGTGGGAGGCAAAACAGCCCATTTTAATTTTTCAGGCTTCCTAACACTGTGTACTAAACACTTCGAGACCAGCTGACAGTCATGAAGACTACACGTGGACCACCATGGACAGCGCCCACCATCCCGTGGGTGCCCAACCGCCAGGCCCGCGCCCCTGCCTTACGCCCCGAGCTCGTTTTAATGTTCATATGACCACGGAGTAGATTCTGCTAGAACACCAATTTTACATGGTTGGTAAGGAACGGAGACGGTTTTGAAAACCACATCTATCTGATTTTAAATCCTGTCTTCTTTACTCCTCTGCCTCACAAGAGGCCTGGGCTCTGACCCCACCTCCACTGCTGACAGTAACAACTGACACTTAGAGGCTTACTCTGCCAGGCATCGTTCTATTAACCCTGACAATAGATCTATAATGAGAAAGGTGATACTATCATACCCATTTTGCAGACCGGGAAACCAAGGCTCAGGAAGGTGCAATGACTTGCCGAAGGCTACCCCGCTGGTGTGAGGTGGCGCCAGGGAATTGGCTCCGGGGCAGCCCACCAGAGGCTTCCTCTCTCCAGGCCTCAGCTTTCCATCTGTAAGTCAAGGAGGGGTAACTTTCCAGGACTGCATGAGCTACGAGGAGTAAAGAGTAACTTTGGAGATGTAGCAAAAAATTGATTCGCTGAACAAATAATGTTTGTGGGCCACAGAATAGGTTTCCAGATCTCCCCAAATGTCAGAAGCAGCTGCCCAGTGGTCACTGCGGACTTCACAGCTCTGCCCCTCGGCCCCGTCAGGATGGACATTCAATTCAACATAGATCAAGGTGCTGTGAAGGACTCTGCAATGACATGTGCTTCCCTCTGTCTTCTTATGCCAACTTTCCTAAGTACTCAGGGTTCCCAGATCTCCAATTAAAATGCACACTAAGTAAATAAATAAATAAATACTGAGAAAGCTGAAAAAGCATGTATATGACACTGCTATATTAAACTTGTTCATTGATGCTTATAAAGGACATTTTTTTTTGGTCACCCACAATTCATTCTGCTATCTTTGGAGAGGGTACCCCAATTTTCTTTGCAGGAGTCACCTGGCCCCTATCAGATCAGTCTGACTGAACTGAATCTCAAATGTGCTCTGCCTTCACGTGGCCCAGAGCAGGCCACACCCCAAGCCAGGAGTCTCAGAGCTGGCTTTGGAAACTCCAGAAGGAGGGTCTTCCCAATCAGGACTCTACGTGGCCCCTGGTAGCAAGACTCTGCAGCAACCGACATCTGGTACATATCAAGCCTTCTGGCCATCATGTGAACCGCCCCACAGCCTCCCAATAAATCCCCATCTTGCATGAGTTCACAAAACCGTTTTCTCTTGCTTGTAACCAGAATTTATTCAGTGCCAGAAGCACTGTTCTTGCAAAACAAATTGCCTTCATTCAGTGTCATTTCAGTCTCACTTGGGGTCTCCTTTCTACGAATATTTTTAAACCAATTTTGTTTCTACTTTCCCTTTGAAAAAATCTGGACAGCCGTTTTAAGATGCAGGGAGGGTAGAAATTGACTCAATAGGGACAGATGTACAAAGAGAAATTTAGAAAGCTAAGCTTTATTAATACTTGTGTCAAAGGGTAATAAGGGCACATATTTTTATCCCTCAGATCCTAGCATCAAATTCGTTGGCTCTCCTCCTCAGCGTTGGCTCTCTAGAACTTTGATAAGCAGAGATTCTCTGACCTCAACTAGGTCTTGACCTCAATCTATTGTCCCAGAAGGTGCAAATTTGCTGCAAAGCATTATTGTCTATCCATATTTTACTATCCTATCACAAGTTCTTTCATTAAATGCTTTTATAAACATGATTCATGATGTCTACAGAATTTCTTTAATCTCTTACTTTCATAAATATCACAAGAAAGAAAATAGTTACTTGGCACACTTTGTTCATAAAGAACCCATGGGAACCCTATGAACAACTGTTTTCTTCTCAGTGTGCTTATAAATGCTCTGTAGAAATATCTGTCCTCCAACGCAGATCCCGCAATGATGTCCCATAATATTTGAAGTAAAATCCAAACTTCTGACTGGGACAAACAAAACCCCTGTTACATGGCCGCTACCCAAAGCACCACCTTCCTCCTCATCCTCGTCCTCCTCTTTCTCCTGCTTCTCCCTGCTGCCCCAGCTGCCACCCCTCCACACACACACATGCCAAGCCTCCTCTCACCTCGGGATCTTACATTTGCTCTTGGCTCTGCCTGGAACACCCCTCCACGCTCCAGGATGGTGCCTGCTCACCATTCAGGTCTCAGCTGAAACGTCACCACTCTACAAGGGCTTTGCAGGTCGCCTGACCTAAAGCATCCCTCCCCCCACTTGCCCTCTCCTATCAGCCTGCTCTATTTTGCTTCCCAGCACTCATGGGTGTGCGAAATATATTATTTGTGCTTTGCTTCCTTCTGTGCTGCCTCGACTACAATATAAGCTCCGTGAGAGCAGGATCTGATAGTGCCAGCGCTTAGAACAGTGTCTGGAGCAGCATGCTTGGGAAAGAAAGGGAGGGAAGAATGCAGAGAGGGAAGAAGGAAGGGAGGAAAGCCGACAGGCAGGGAGGGAGGCAAGAGCTTTATGAAGCGCTGACATCCTTTCGACTGCCTATTAATTTCTGTAATCCATGTTTTCAAAAACTAAGACATCCTTTGCCTCTCCCTAAACCTCCTGACCATCATAATAACAGTGAGGCATCGGGGACAGAGCTAAGTGCTGCAGGACTGTAGACAATTTTGGAGACCCTCTTTCAGAAAAACACAAAATCACGTACACAACACCAGGTATGGAAGTGCATATTTATTTAAAACTAGGAAATAAAAACACATCATAAGTGTCTTGGAAACTCGCATCCCTTTCTTCTCAGATCTCTCAAGGTAATTTGCCAGGAAAACTCGAATGGAAACGCTTCCTGAAAGTGGCCTGGTTTCGGTACGCACCTCGAACACTCCACAGCCCCCAGCAACCCCAGGCCTCACAGGGGATCAGTCACGCGAGAGTCCCGGAGGCTGGCTCTTCGTTTGTTTTCCAGAACAGCTGCCTCGCATTTATAAAACACGATGCTGAGCTGTATTCCAAGTCTTCACTCATATCATCTCATTCAACCCTCACAGCCACCGGATGACGAGCCCCCATTGGTATGAAGTCGCCGTTCCGTAGGTGAGCGACTGCTGCAGAAGCTTGGGGTGAGTCCACACGGTGTCGATCGACCGTTTCTGAAGGCGTATCGTGTCCAGCGATGTACCCCACCTTCTTAGGACAACGTGAACTCGTTCAAAGAAATCCAAGAACGTCACCGTCTACCTTCCACTTTGACTCCATCCTAACAATACTCTTTATTAATCATTTCTTTTCCAACGGCAGCTCACTTTTTTCACTTCCTGACCACACATCTAGCACCTTGATGCCTGCTTTCCTTATTTCTATGTTTGTAGTACGAAGTTTGCAGTTAATGCAGCATCCTCCCAAGTCCGTTAGCATGCTCTTTGCTCCCTCTTGCAAATCACAAAGGCAGATACATTTAGTGATGCTAAACTATGTCTTCATGACGAGAGTGAACCCTGAGCTGGGAGGGAAGGGCAGACAACACAAACATCATACGGGATAAAACGTGGTCAAGGACCGTTTCACTTCTTCACAGGAGAAGTGAAAATAAAAACCACACTGTGGTACCATCTCTCGCTGCACACAGTGGCTAGAGTCAAAAACATTGATAACTCCCTCTGCTGGTGAGGCTGTGGGTGACGGGGACCATTCGCTGCTCATGGATACGAATTGGCACAACCTTTCTCTATACATTTGTCCATTTTTATCAAAATTATGAATGCATTTACGATTTAACTGAACAACTCTACTTCATAATCATATGCATATATTTACATATACACTCACACGTGCAAAAACATGAATGCCAAGATTATTCATTGCAGTGTTATTTCTAATAACAGCACATTATAAACAATCTAGTGTCCATGATTAGGGGCCTAGTTAAATAAATCATGATACTGCCATGCAATAGAGTATTACAAAGCCAGAAAAAGGAATAAATAAGCACTTTATATTCAAATATAAAAAGAACTATAAGATATACATTGATTAGAAAAAGCAGGCGCAGAACATCACATGTGGTTGGATGACTTTTTTATTTAAAAAGGGGGAAAAATAAATATTATTTTATTTAGATGAATAAAAGCATCACATGAAAGGTAATCAAGAAACTTGTAACAGTACTTACAAGTTTTGTTTCAGAGGGCATGGGAATGAGGACAGGAGAAATATTTTCAACTATTGATCTTTTTGTCATTTCTTTGATTTTTTCATCCACATGACTGGATTATCTTGTCAAAAATTTAAATTAAAAATTAAATGGGTCACCTCACATTCATTAGGATGGCGAGATGGCTACTATAAAAAAAGAAAAAGAAAATAAGTGTTGGCAAGGATGTGGAGAGATTGGAACCTTTGTGCACTGTTAGCAGAAAAATGGTGCCATTGCTGTGAAAAACAGTATCGAATTTCCTCAAAAAATGAAAACTAGAAGTACCATATGATTCAGCAATTCCACTTCTGGGTATACACCCAAAAGAACCAAAAACAGGGTCTCAAAGAGATGTTTGTGCACCGATGTTCATAGCAGCATCATTCACAATGGCGCAAAAGTGGAAGCAACCCAAGTGTCCATTAACGGATGAATGGATAAGCAAAATGTGGTCTCTCCATACAATGGAATAGGGTTCAGCCTCAAAGGAATTCTGACATGTGTGAATTCCTTCCAACTGAGGAAGTTAGCAAGACTTGGGGCTTTTGGCATCAGACAGAACTCAAATTCAAGATCCCGCTCTCGGTGTACTGGCTGTGTGTTTTTGGGCCGGGCACCTAAGCTCTCTGCACCTCGGTGCTAATCCATAAAATGAGAGTGGTCATTGTTCCTTTATCACAGGACTGTTGTAAGGACCCAACTAGATATCACAGGGGAGGATCTTAGGACATGGCCAGACACAGAGAAAGTGCTCAATAAATGTTAGCATTCAATACCATTTATTCATCCAATAACATTGACTGATGTCTTATCAGCAAAGTCCAGAGATAGATGAAGCAGAGAACATAAAGTCTCTCAGACATGGGTCCTGACTTCAAATAATTTACTGTCTATTAGCAAGAGAGTTAGGACTAGTATTTCCATAACTACTAATAAAACTACTGGGTAACGCTTCCAGAAGTAGGCCCTGGAGAATCAACAACCAATAAGATAACGATCTTTCCCTTCAGGGAGGGTATGTTTTATTGGAGGAGACTGGCAATAAGTAATTCAGTATTTGAAGTTCTCATAAGGACTACAAAGGAGGAGTCCACGGCATTAGGAGAGTAATAACAGGGAGCTCAGGTGGGGCGGAGTCTTGACGTGAAAGTGACGTATTAAGAAAGCAGCCCATGGGGAGACCAGTAAGATGATGGACTGCAGAAGCAGGAGAGGGATGAGGAGAAGGCTGAGCAAAGGGGAGACCTACTGCAAATTCATGACGGAGACAGCATCAACTTGACCCCACAGGGGACTTGGGGGTATAAGTTACGGCTCAGAGTTGTCCCAACCTGAGGCTGGTGAGCCTGACTTTCATACTCCTATGCCCGTCAGCCCTTGGCAAAAGGCCACCCTGGGAGACACGGACCCACACATTCCTGGCTCTTTGGTTGTGGGCAAGGTGGCTCTAGTGGCCCACAGGAAGTCCTTCGATGCAGAGGTGCAGGTACAGGTGGTGGAGGGCAGATGTCCATGAAGCCAGGGAGGGATCCTCAGAGCAGCAGAAGGATCACAGGGGGATTGGGTGGAGCTCCCACAGTGTCATTACACAGGGGACCTTGACCCCCTGTTAGGACAGGGCATCAGGAAAGGCTTCACTGAAGAAATGACATTTTAGCTGAGTAAGAGTAGCCAGGCAAAAGAGCAGGGGAAGGTCCCTTTGGGATTAATTAAGGGGTTACTTAGATGTAATATCTTCGTGGAAGGCAGTGAATCTGGGGATCTCGTGGGATGCCATTCCCATCTGGGCTCTGTCTGCAGCCCTGATGTGCTCTGTCAAAGTCGTGAGGGACCATGCCAGGTGGCCAGGTTGATGGCTGCCACTGGTGACATGCACCATAACTAGAGATCAAGGGCTCTTAGTGGGGAGCACTGGACAACCTCAGAGCTAAATGACTCGACCTTTCAGTGGCCAACTCGTTGCTCATCAGAAACCCTCCCGAACACAGAGACTTGCTGCACTCCGGGCTGCAACGACCAATAACGAAGGCTCCCTCACCCCCGCGGCCCCTTGCCATTGATCACGTTTGCCTGGCACGAAAGTTCTGAAAGATCTCAATTCTCCCTCTAAGCATGTTCCTAACTCCTACTGAAGAAGCAAAACCCAACAAACACGTTTTAAGAGAAACCAGATCTAGATCCATCTCGACCAGCACTTCTCAATTGAAGGGCGTGGAGTGCGCTACTGGTATCCAGTGGGTGAAGACCAGGGATGCTGCCAAACATCCTACATGCACAGGACGGCTCCACAACCAAGAATTATCTGGCCCAAAATGGTAACAGTGTCAAAGTTGAGAAACCATGATCTAGACCAATGGCTAAATGTGTGGCAAAAGTTGGATCTCTAATCTACAACCTTCGCTTTTTTTCCCAAGACCACTGATGGCGGTGTGTGTAAGACAAGACCTTTTCCATGTTGAGATGCAGAAGCTATGTTCAAACTATCTTCAGCATAAAAGGTTTATTGCTCCAAGAATTGATGAGTCCAGGCATGGCTGATCCAGGGGTCCTAATGATGTCATCAGGAATCAATCTTTCAATTTCTCTCTCTCTCTTTCTCCAATTCTCTCTCTTTCTCTCTGTTGCTCCCTCTCTCAGCTTATCTCCCTCTTCCCCTCCCTCACTCTGTTCTTTTTTCCTCCCTTTTTGCATTATTCTCAAATATTCTCTCTCCATATGGAGGCTCTAAGCAGCACAGGCTTACATTCTGCAAAATTGAAAACCCCCGGGGGCAGGAGAGTTTCTCTTTCCCAATACTGTGGTTATGTCATGATCTAGGAATCAGATTGATTTTCTCATTGGAGTGACTTGACCATCCCTGAACCAATCACTGAGGCCAGGGGATACAGAACTCTCATAGGGCAGGCCTGCATCCCATGTCCACATCTGGAGCCAGGGAAATAGGATGTTTTACATGTAATTGTGTATTCAATCCCCACACCAACCCTGGAACAAAGATGGTATCTTATATCCATTGTACAGACGTGGAATCCCATTTGGAAGGCAACATGGTGGAAGGGTTGGCATTGCAGTGTCTGGAGCCCGACAGCCAGGGGTCAGTTCCCAACTCTACAACTGACCCTGGGCAATTACTTACCTTTTATGCTTCGGTTTCGTTATCTGCAAAGGAAAATGGCTTGTTAAGGGAATTAAATGAGTTAATATGTATAAAGGGTTTTAAGTTGTGCTTAGAACAAAGTAAGCACTTGATAAATGTCAACTGTCATTTTTGAGACCTAAGCCAAGATGTTCATTTTACAGGACAAACTGAGGTCTAAAAAAGAGATCTGACTTCTAGATCACACAGAGGATCTATGGCAAAGGCAGGACAAAAGGACCCACGTGTCCTGACCTCAGGCCCTTCTGCAGATGTCAGTCCACCCTAAATTTCATCAGCCCCAACAGTTGGGAGCACAGCCCAGAACTCAGCACTCATTGACTTTATAGAATTTCCACCCACTATGACATACCAGCCTCCCCAAATGAAACGCCTGCCCAGCCTTTCCGGGGATCTGGAGCCTAACCTTCCTCCATCAGGGTGCACATCCTGCTCCCGTTGCTGCAGAAGGGTGAGGAGCTCACAGTTTGACGGGTTCACTCACGTCCTGCTCTGGCTTTCCCAGCAGCCTCCCTCTCGCTCTCTGGGGCTCCCCGGACAACCATCAGCTTCATGATATTTACTACTCACTCCTTCCATTTATGAGTTAGCTTCAGAAAAGGAGAATCTGTGTGCTCCTTTCAGACAGCATGAGAGGCAAAGAGAAGAAAAGGTTATGGCCGTGTTTACTTTACTTAGCGCTGCGCTCCCGGCTGCCTCACGATCAACACTCCACAGCAATCCAATAGCATATTATTAACCAAAGAGCTCTTTCAGATAAACACCAAACAGCCACTATAATGACGCAAGGCCTAGGTAGAGAGGCAAAGATAAATGCTAATTTTAAAATTAAAGTGCTATCTCCCTGCATGTCTAAGAGAATGGGACAAGGATAATGGGAGTAAGTGAAAGGAAGTTATGATGGAAAACACCACCATGTGGAGAGGAATCCATTCATGCTGGAGTTGAAGAAAGGCAGCTGTGATCATGGTAGGAATTAACTCATTAATTCATTGAGCGTTTACCATCTGCCACACATGGTGCATTATTTCATTCAATGCTCACCACAACCCTATACAGATATAGATGTCTTCAGGATCTCCACTTTGCAGATGAGGAAACTGAGGCTGAGAGACGTCAAGTAACTGGGGCAAAGTCATAGTGGGTGTCAATGGAGAGGCCAGTATTTGAATCAGACGGTCTGGCTCTGAGTCCCTTGCACTCCTGGGCCTCCGCGTAGGGACATAATGTTTCTCAGACTTGAAGGCACTTTCGAGTCAATCAGCTACTCATCTAACAAATATTTACTAGCTGCCAGTTGTTAGCCACTATGAAGTGGGTACCACAACACCACCTAGAACTTTCTCTTGCTTCCTTGTAAGAACAGGCTTATACCATCTTGGCAGAGGGAAATCAGGCCTGTTCCGAAGGAAAGACTGACATCACTTGGGGGTCCAGCATTTCCTTTTCTGGTTACTAAAGCCCAATCAAACACGGAGACAGTGTAGCTAAGTGGTTAGGCTATCAGAGACCTTGGTTTGAATTCCAGCCTTACTTCTCACATGCAGGGTGCCACCTCGGGAAAGCAACACAGTCTCTCTAAGTATTTTTCCTCTTAGTGTAAGATGAAGAAAATAATCATATCTACCACTTGGGGTTCCTGTAAGGATTAAACAAAGATCTTTACCATGCAGCTGAAGTTCCAAAGTTGCCTGCAGGAACCAGGCTGTAGACTGCTCCCCTGCTGCTCTTAACTGTCAGACGCAGTTTTTCCATCACCCAAGTGTTCTTGGCCTCAAGAATCCCTGTGGCCACCCTTTGAAATCTTCCCATTGCATCCTGTGCCCTCTGGTGGAATCAAAAACCATCGGCACCGACTGCTCCAAAGCGATGGCTCTGATAAAGCGTGCTGAAGCTCTGCGCCCAGGGCTGGCCCATAGTGAGCATCAGTTGGTACTATTTTCGTTATGAAATCCAAACTGATTTCCTCATTAGGAGTCTAAATAAGCGAGTGGGTAGCAGAGGCACATCGACAGGTCTTTTTCCTTATGAAAAACTCCTCATACTGTGGGGCTAAGATCATCTGTGGTCGAGTTACTTCTGACTGTCCCAATTCTCCACTAAATACGGTAGTTAGGGCAAAGTCCACCTACAGCAACAATAGCCAATGTGTTTAGAACCCCACCAATGGCAAGCAGTAAGTCAAGTACTCCCTAAACAGGAGCCTCAGCACAAAGCAGAAATGGCAACCATTCCTACTTTACAAGGGAAGACGCTGTGGCTCAGAAGGGGCCATTCTTTGCCCCCAAACCACGCTCCTTGGAAATAAGAGAACTGGGCTTCAAACCAAAGTCTGCCGGCCACAGAGCCCAAGGTTATAGCCATTCTGCTGGAGGTCAGAGTCTGTCTGCACGAGTGAGGGTCCATAACTGTGTGTCCTTGGCTGCCGCCCTTTACTACCTTTCATAAAAAGTGGAACTTGGGTGCCGGCCCAGTGGCATAGGCGTTAAGTTCGCACACTCAGCTTCAGCAGCCCGGGGTTCACAGGTTCGGATCCCAGGTGCAGACCTAAACACTACTCATCAAACCATGCTGTGGCAGTGTCCCACATACAAAATAGAGGAAAATTGGCACAGATGTTAGCTCAGGGATAATCTTCCTCAAGGAAAAAGAGGAGGATTAGTAACATATTTTAGCTGAGGGCCAATCTTTCTCACCAAAAGAAAAAAAAAAGTGGAACTCACTCCAAGAATCCTGGAGCCCAGACCAAAAGCCCTCTAGTAATAATCTGCACCCCCTAGGTTTCTAAAACCAGGCATGCCTCCAGCTCAAGAGACCCACCTCAAGTATTTTGTCACCTATGACAAGTAGCATAACCTATCTTTGTTGTTACCCAAAGTCAACAATTTATTATATAATTGCTGTATCTGACTGTCTCTTTGAGTTGGAACAAGCAGAACCCAATCCAATCTGAGATAGAAGAAAAAAGAATCCCACATGTTGGCACATAGAATTGGAAAGTTCAGGGGTAGAGGCTAATTCAGGCAGAGAAAGATCTAGGCCCCCAAATGGGTCCTGTAACATCTACTCCTTGACCTCACTTTCCCAGGCGTCAGCTCTATTCTCAGGAATGCTTATCCTTCCCAATGGCAAAACAGCGACCCATAGGTCTAGGCAGACCCCCAGCAGCTTAGCAATCCTGGTTGGAACCACTGCATAGTTCCGGCAGGGATCTCAGATCATGCGTCATTGATCCATTGGTGGGGGTCACATGTTAACTCCTGCATCAATCACTTCCTGTGACAAGACACTGCATTCATTTGGCTGGACAGACCTGGGTCATGCAAGCACACCTGCAGCCCAAGAAGGGGAAAGCCCCACCCAAACAGCCTAGACAGAGAGAGCGGGACATGTGGTCCCCAAATAGGACTCAAGGAACTGCTGGTGCCAGAAGAGGCGGTGTGAGATGCCAGACAAACAAGAGTCACGGATTCTCACTGTGTAGGTCTCCTTTCCTCACTCTGCCAATCAAAAGGCACATCGTGTCTGCGTAGGGGAGGAAAAATTTTCCTCTACCCTTCTCGGTTCTTTTGGCTGGTCTAATAATTAAATTGGCATGAGACAGATAACAGAAGAAAAATAAATTTAATTACGTATACACAGTGTCCCACAAAGACATGAGGCTCCCCGACAGCCAGACAATTAAGGCTTATTTGCCGTCCTGAACTGGGGAGAAGGCAGCAGAGATCTGAGACTTCAAAGGGGAGGAGGACAATTCACAGGAAGACGGGAAAAGCAAATGTCTGGTAGACAAATGCTTGCCGTGCAGGCAGAGACAAAGGGACACAGAGAGGACTGTGAACACATAAGCCCTGCTAAGCTCCCCCTGTCTACACCCTAGCCCATGGTCTCTGTAGCTATCTCTGGTGGTACCTCTCTTCCTGGAACCGGCTGTCTACCTAAATTCTTCTAGGCAGTTAAGCGGGAGGTAAAAGGAAACTTCCTGAGTCTTCTGTTTCTTAAAAATAATCAGCTTAAAATAATCCTCATGCCACAGAGACACATTTTGGGGCAGCAAATTCTGCTCCCCGACATCTGAAACTCTTTCCTCTGGCCCGTTTTTCCTGACCTAGTTCTGCGAATTGAGCAGCAACACAATAGAACGCAGGAAGCTGTGTGACTCTCAGGACAGTTTAAGAGATGGAGGAAGAGAGAGAAATGACTTCATTCTTCTCCCAAAGTTTTGCGGCAGCCTAGAGGTCTCTGGTTTATGGATACACATTAAAGAATCTTTTCATGAGGGCTGTTTAAGGGAGAGAGCTGTTGAAGCGAGGAGGCACTTGACTGCTCCTTCTAAATGAAAATTTTCAATTAGTCTGAAGAAGTTAATTACATGGTCTTTTAATAACCACACTTGTGATTCTGCAAATCCTCTATTAATTGATTCAGCCGTATGCCCCCAAACCAAGAATCAGAAAACAGGTAGAAAAAGACCAAAAAAGAAGCGGCAGTGGGAAAAAAGACAAAGCAAAAGATGTGCCATGTTGTCTGCTGGGTAGGTGAGGTACAGAAGACGAGCGTGGGAGAGTTACTGAACATGGTGATTGGTGAGAGATTTGGGAAAGTCCTTCTATGAATCAAATGAACTTTCACAAGCTGCTTGCAATGCATACAATGCTAGCGGGATGCATCTGGCTGCTGCAGCATCTCAGAGAGAAGGCAACTCCAGGGAACTTGACCCAGACAAGTGAAAAAGCGACTAGATCCACATTCCACCCCCCAAGGTGGTTTGGGAAGATGCTACAAATAGCAGCTTTCTATGGGATAAAGAAGATCATTAAAGAGTAAGTTAGAGGGGCTGGCCCCATGGCCGAGTGGTTAAGTTCGCGCGCTCCGCTGCAGGCGGCCCAGTGTTTCGTTGGTTCGAATCCTGGGCGCGGACATGGCACTGCTCATCAAACCACGCTGAGGCAGCGTCCCACATGCCACAACTAGAAGGACCCACAACGAAAGAATATACAACTATGTACTGGGGGGCTTTGGGGAGAAAGAGGAAAAAATAAAATCTTTAAAAGAAAAAAAAAAAAAAAAAAAGAGTAAGTTAGAAACCAGGGAATTCCAGTTCAGACTTGGGAAAAAGTGACTGCTTCTGTCCTCCTGAGCTCAGAGTATAGGGTCCTATAATATAGGCATCGGACTAGCCTCGGCTCAGAGCCTGGGTCTGCAACTGACGAGCTGCATGGCCCTGGGAAGACCTCTTTGATTCTTGGTTTCCCCATCTATTAAATGGAGGAAATAAACATATCTATCTCATAGGAGTCTTACAATTAAATGAGATAACACATATAAACTGTTCAGCATTGGTCCTGGAACACGCTGAGAATTCAATAAATACTAACCATTGTAGCAGTCAGCTGTTACTCTAACAATGCTGCATTACAAACCGCTTCCAAAACTCAGGGGCATCCAACGGTAAGCACTGATTTCTTGCTCACATGTCCACAGGTCAGCTGGAATGCAGCTGGGCTTGGTTCAGGATGCAGGTTGAGCCCAGGCCTGCTCCACGTGGCTCTCCTCCTCCTCGGGTGGGTAGCTACTGAGTATGTTCTGCTATGGAGAAAAACAATAGCTTAAGAGGGCAACTCCAACCCTGCAAGCACATTTCAAGACTCTGCTCACATCTGCTAACTTCCCATTAGCCAAAGTCACACAGCCAAAACCAAAGACAAGGGCAGGGAAATGTACCCCACCCTTGGAGGTGGGAGGGAAGGAATTATATTTGCCAAATGACTATCTGATCTAACACAACCATTTTAGTTTTATATGATGAGCGCACAAATTACTGCAAAGCAAGCTAAGATACGAGGAGCGTCAAATGATGTTTATTATGCACTGAAATGTGTTCTCCCAAAATTCCTGTGTTGAATCCCTAACCCCCACTGTGGCTGTATTTAGAGACAGGGACTTTAAAGAGGTACTTAAGGTTAAATGAGGTCGTAAGGATAGGGCCCTAATCCAATAGGACTTGTGGCCTTATAAGAAGAGGAAGAGACACGAGGGATGCGTGTGCACAAAGAAAAGACCATGTGAGGACACAGCAAGAAGGCGGGCCTCATGCAAGCCAAGGAGAAACCAAATGCTCTGACACCATGATCTTGCACTTCCAGCCTCCAGAACTGTGAGAATTGAATTTCAGTTGTTGAACCTGCACCATCTATGGTATTTTGTTACAGGAGATGAAGCAGACTAATACAGTGGTGGAGAAAACAAATGCTGAAGGAGGAAGCGATTGCGTAGAAAGAGAAGGAACCAAATCTCATGGAGAAGACATTATCTGGTTAAAGATAGGTGGTAATTCAATAGGTGAAGATGGAAGTGAGTAAGGAGATGACGTCCTAGGAGCAGAGAGGGCCTTAGCCCTAGTTCTGGAGAAGGATGGAAAGACAATAGCCAACACTTTAATGAAAACTTGGTTGCAGACAGTGTACTGGGCTCTTCATGTACCTGCTCGTTTTTAATCCTCAAAACAACCCTAAGAAGGGGGAGCTATTAGCATCCTACATTTTAAGGAGGAAGAAACAGGTTTGGGAAGATAAAGGTCAACACCCAAGGACATCATACAACAGAACTGAAATATGTCAGCAATTTCTACTCATTGGTTTCTTTGAGCTGAGGTCTAGAAAACAAATTCCATGGCCTAAGGACGAGGAAACAAAGGGCTCCTAAGAAATATCTCACAGATAGTGAAGGAAGAAAGCAAATGCTCCCCCACGGCAGGGAGAACTGGAGAACAGGGAAGAACAAAAGAAGAGGAGGGAAGTAGGCTCTCTCTTCCCTTTGTCCATTCAACATAACAAAAATGGCAGCTGAGTTATCAGGAACACGTCACGTGTCAGGTACTGTTCAAAGCCTTCTGTAACGTTTACCATTTTACAGTCGGTTGACTCAATCTGTACAGTAACCCTATGAGATAGGTCCTAAAAGTGTCCCCATTCTGCAGATGAGAAATCTGAGGCACACCTGCTGAGGGTGAGCAGTGGAGGGCAGGACAGGAATCCAGCAATCTGGACGCAGTCTGCGCTCCCCACTCCCGCATGCTCTCCTACTTCTCACTCTGCTGTCATATTTCGAGAGAAATGTATCTCGATAAAGAACTGCTCTGATCCCACCTCTTCACTATCTATAAAGCAGCAGTGGTCCCCAATGCCGTCAGGACAAAGTCTAAAATCATTAACCTCAGCATTCAAGGTCACGTTCAGTCTGTCTCCATCTGACGTTTACAGCCTTCATTCAGGTCAAAGTGATCTGCTCACCCACGCTCATGCAGGTGCCCCAAAGTCATTCCCCAGCCCAGACTGGGCTGGCCTCTCCTCTTTCTCAAGTCCCACTCATCCACAATTGTGAGCTCCGCTCCACAGCCCCCTCCCGAGTCCTCTCTGATGGCCCAAGCAGAAGGAATTACCTGGAGCAGTTTCAGGCTCATTTGGGGGTCTTTGCCCCCCCCCCACTCCTCATCCTCTTCAACTAGTCATCAATTACTTGAGGGTGGATGACAGGGGACTCGATGCTACCAAGGGGGTGAAAGGAAAAGGCTAGGCTGCTCTCACAGACTTCTCCACGGAGCTCTAAGACAGAAATAGCACGACCGCTAACAGTACCGCCAAAACGAGGCCTGCTCCAACCACCGAACACAGGCCTCTCTCCCTGTGGTGCACCGATGGCCTCACAGGGTCAGAGGACCCAGAGGGGCACATCCCTTCATATACACATACACTTCGGTGGATGACCAAACAGCCCTCAGCAGACGGCATTCTCATCAGATTCAACCCCTTGGTGACTACTCCTCTTTCCTCCCTTCACCTTAGAAATAGCCAGGGACCCTTCAGGGAACCGAGGGAGCATCAGGGGTGGTAGGGCGCAGTGAGAATCAATCCTGAGAACTTCAGAAGGGAATCTGTACGAGGAGCTCTTGACACAAATCTTATACATCTGGGGGCCCGTCTGGTGAAGTCTCAGAGCGATATGGAGTACAAGAAGGATAATTTAGCTTTAAGATGCAATTAATACAAATTCCATTCTTTCCTCATATCTCTCCAACGATATCGAAAGGGATCCAAATACAGTTTAAAATCCCTTTATTCTCCATCCACCCCAAAGGAAGGAGGTAAAGAGTGGATGGGAAGTTGTCAGATAACACCTGGGAGAAAGAGAAGAGCAGAATTAGAGAAAGCAACCAAGACTGGTGAGTCCTGGGTCGGGGGTGGGGGGGGAGGGGAGGACCGGAGAGGCTCTGAGGGATTATGAGAAATGAGATGAAGGACGGGTGGAGGAAAGAACTGGTTAGAAGTCTTGTCATGACACATAAACTAAAACCCCTTTTATTCTCTCTTAGATATGCACTTACATATTAGACTCTCTTTTTAATTTGGTCTGGAATATGCTTCTGGAATTCCATCTTTACGTTTAAACGGAGCCACAGGGACACGGGATCTATTTGGGTTGCATTTTAACTCCTGGACCCCACTGAGGACAGGCCTCAGTGAATTCAGCCTGACTGTCCTCATGTCATCTAGAAGGGAGAGAAGTTGTTCCCTGTGCTGTAACTGAGGCGGTGGGAAGAGACTTAGTTAGCCAAACCCAGGAATCCGTGGGTTTGCACTTGCGGTCCAATGGTGTATGCACCAAACTGGACCTAAGGCTTAGGATTCACAGTTTTTAGGACCTATTTACTCCAAGAAGCCCTCCTAAACCAGGTCAGCCCTTAGAACCAAGCGTTCCCTGATGTTCCCAACACTGAAATGACAAACCTACATCCTGTTCACATTTTTCATGGAAGTCGTGTATCCACACTGACACTTGGAGCTCCTGGGGGGTGGGATCTGCTTCAGATCACACAGTCTGTGCCCCTCACTGACACCCACCCCGCTCCCCACCCTAGTAGGCACACATCAACACATCTTGGGTGCTGGCAACTTCCCACCCACCCCCACTCCCCATTTCTCTCCCTACCAGAGTCAAACTCTCTGAAATCAGGTGAGCTCTGGAAAAATCAGTTCCTTCTGGCTGAGACAAACTTCTGGAATAGTGCTCACCTAAAGGTCAACAGTGGTGTTGTGTGACTGAAGTGGGGTTGTAGTCTCAGGTGGCACTTTCTGGTTAATATAGTAAAACCTCGCCATAATGCAATGAGTGGGATCCTAATAGCTAACCACATCAGATGCGGGCTGAAGTTATTACAAACTGAATATAACCACCAAAGGGGGCTTCAGCGCCAGCCCACCAGGAGCTCCGCAGCACGTCCAGGTTCCAAAGCCATCTGGAGCCGGCTGTCATAGGGCGCCACCTGGTGGCAAGAGCCTGCTCTGGTTGCAATAACTCCAGGGACAATTCTGGGCTTCAGAGCCTGCTTGTTCTGCCAGGAATTAAGAATCTTGCTGTTCGCCGGCACACACTTCACCAGCCTGATCCAGGAGCACAGAGCCGGGAGAATTGCGGGGACACCCGGCCCCTCCCTCTGCCTCCTGCCCGGCATGGGGTAGCTTGAGATGGGGTCTCCTGTCTTTTTCCTCAGTCTCGCCTTGCCCACCTCCTCCACAGAACCCTCCTCCCCTAAAAAAGTTAACCTCTTTAGCTCGACCCCACTTGAGAACCAAGCAGAAGACAAGAGAGTCACTCAGTAATTGGGCTATATCACCATTCATGCTTTTTCAGGATACATTTTCTCAAGATTCTATTGTTCTATATTATTTGAAATTTTATAATAGTCATGGATCTCTTTTTATAATCAGAATAAAACATCAATTATCATTTTGAAAATGAAGAATGAAGAAAAGTACACTCCATTTCTTTTCTATTTTTACACTAACGTGTACAGTGATGGGTGGGAGCTCTTTAAAAAATATGTTTTCCATCAGAGTAAAACTCAGCTTTTCCTGAATAGCAGTCCATGAGCTAATAAATGTTTTAAGCCCCAGTGATCCCCTTTCCCACCTCTGCTTTCTTTTATGAACACTATGTTTCCTTGATTTCTCAGGTGGGCAGAGAAGGGAGCTCTCAGCATGCCCATACTGAATAACTGACCTAAATAAGTGGACCTCGCACTATACTCCCATCAGCATGGCTAAGGTAGATGAGCAAGACAGAAAATGCCAAGTGCTGGGGAGGATCTGAACCACTGGAACCCTCAAACACGGGTGGCGTGAGCGTCGGTTGAGAAACATTACTTTGGAAAGCTGTCTTTGACAGCATCCACCACAGCTGAGCACATGCTACCCTCGGTCCCAGGAATCCCACATATGTGCCCCAAAAGACATGCACTAGAATGCTCACTGCAGCACTATTCATGACAGCCAGACACTAAAAACCCCCCAAATGCTCAGCAATAGAGGAAATCACTGCGTATCCACACAATGGAATATTATACGGCAATGAAAAGATACTACAACCATACTCGCCAACACGGGTGCATCTCACAAACAATTTTGAGAGAAAGAGCCAGACTCAAGAGAGTGCATACTGTTTGAATCCATTCATAAAATGTATAAAGACGAGCTGGACTCACCTTTGGAGAGAGGAGTCAGCAAAGTAGTTACTTTTGCTGGGACCAGGGGAGGGGTCACTAGAAAGAGGAATGCAGGGGGTTTGGGGGGCTGGTCACATTCCGTTTCCCAATATTGGTGCTCCTTACATAGGCGTGTTAGGCATGTGAAAATCTAAGCTGTACACTTATGATTCGGGCACTTTTATATGCATATTATAGTCAAAAAGTTTTTTTAAATGGATGCCAACTCCTCTAAGGTTTTATCAATATAATTCACTTAGGGAACTTTCACCAATTAATATCAAAGGAACAAAGAGCAAAGCGAGTGCTGGTTGAAAATGGACAGCTTGTGGATGAAAAGAGAAAAATTAGATCACGTGCCATTCCCACAATCTTACCAACAACCAAATGCATATTTTATCATCAACGAGTTTCTTATCAAGAGGAAATATTTCATCCTCCAAAAGGCAAAAGAGTCTTAATCTCAGTGCAGATCTATCAAAGGTCTTTAAACGTGGCTGGTTTTCATTCCTCTGCCTGTCCTCGTTTTAAATGAAAGACAGATTTTCTGGAGCCTTAAAAGAGCCAAGAGAAGGACATACTGCCATTTGATTTACTGATCATACTGATTTTGATCAAAGTTTTATTCAAAACATATATTTATGCACAGGAGGTTGAATTGCCTATAGAAAGAGGTGGTCTCTTGAGCATCCTACGCCCACGGAGGTAGAAGTAAGGCCAGGCGGCCGTCTATAAAAATTTTAACCACAGACTTCTGTTACGCAGAATGATTTTCTGTGCTTTAAGCAGGTCAACAGCGACACCCAGTGGGAGCAATGGAGAACAAGCTGTCTTTGGTAACCGCTACTCATGAAAATCCCGTGTATGGGTTTGCTTTAAATAACTTAGTAAGCAAGTTTAAAAAAAAAAAAAAAAAAAAGATGAGAGTCACCCATTTAAATGGGCAAAGGACATAAAAAAGCAAATGGAAGGATAAAAGTTTCAAATGGTAAATAAATATATATTAAAATATGCTCAATATTACTAGGAACCGGAGAAAAGGAAATTAAAACAGCAGTCAAACACCATTTTCACCCACCTGATTGGAAAAATTACTAAAGTTGATCCCCTTGAGAGCTGACAAAAGTGAAGAGAGATCTAGCTTTCCCTGCACTCCCGGAGCGCAGGTAGAACAGTGAATTGCTTCTGTATTTTGGACAGCAATTTGACGTTATTTTTCAAAATATTAAACATACATAACTCAACCATTCTGATTTTCAGAATTAATCCCAGACAATCATTTTCATCTTTTCAGAAGAACATAAAACAATCTAGGACACACTGTTGTGTCAGAAGGCAAGGAAACATTCAATGAGCAATGGGCTCATGTCCAAAGGATGCATGAGTCAACCCCAAGGGATGCCCAATGGCCAAAGTTGAGACAAGTGGAGCATCAAAACTATAATGGATGTAATTAATGGAAACAGAGCAAATATCTAAAAATTCATGAACCCATACTGATACACAAGAAGGGTGACAACAAACAAAACTTAAACTTATCTCCCATCATTGGAAAGAACTATAACATCATCTCCCTACTCTAAAAACTGACAATTAATGGGAAAGAATTAAGCATTTATCCTACATTTCTAGCAGGAACTACAATTTAGGGTGACCCTATGACCCCAATAAATGAAAGAAATCTCTTCTTTACAGAAGAATGTCAGCTAATCAATGTAGAAGATAAGGTGGGATTTGCAAATCAATACTTTGCAACCCTAAATGAAACAGTAGATTGAGACAAGAACCAGCAATTAAGGCAAATGATCGGGAACTGGGCATTTGTACGGTACCAACATATCCTTCCAAAGATTACTTCCTATTTGCAGGGGAAATATGTGATGTACAATGCAGAGATGTGACTGCCCCAAACTTAACCCCATAACCAACATTAGCACCTCTAACGGTGGGACACTCAGGTCTTATATGTTCTGTTGTGATGCAATGTAGAGTACACTTTTGATATATCTACCAAATATTCTTGCCAAAAAGTTTATCCTGAATCTATTGAAGCCTTTAGATATAAGTTCTAGATTACAGAAAATTTAGGTGATAGAGGAAAAGTTAAGCATAGGGAAGCAATCCCCAAATCCAGAAGATAAGACATTCTATAGGACACTGGTCTTATATCTTCAAGATAATGTCATTGAAAAAAATAAAGTGGGTGTAAGATGTTACTATTCCAGATTAAAAGGGACTTTAAGGACAAAATATAACAACCAAATGTAATGTAATGTGGAGTCCTTGATTGAATTCTGATTTGAAAAATGTCTGGGAGACGATTAGGAAAAACTGAATGTGAATAGGGCAGTGGATGGTTTTCAGGAGCTATTGTTAAGGTCGTTAGTGTGATATGGGGTAGTGGTCAGCTAGGAAAGCATCTTCATATTTTAGAGATGCACACTGAGATATTTAGGGGTAAATGGTATGATGTCTAATTCACTTTAAATCTGGGGAAAAACTGACTAAACAGCAAAATATTAACAATTATTAAACATAGGAGATGTAAATATACATATTCATTATACTAGTCTTTCTACTTTTCTGAGTTTCAAATTTAATAAAATAAAAACTAATGATAGGAAAAACAAGATGACCTGTATAAGAACATTCAATGTAACATTGCTTATCATAGCAAAAAATTGGAGTAGACCTAAATGTCTTCCCACACCTGAATAAACCGGAATCGTAACTGACCTTAATAAACAGACTTCACACTATACTCCCACCAGAATGGCTGAGATGAACAAGACAGAACATTTGGTACTATGAAGTGCTAGGAAGCAGGAAAATGACAAAGATTTTTCTGTTCTTGTGAGTACTTATTTCTAAAGTTTGTTTATATTTTCTTTTACTCCTCATCATATTCTAAGATTTGGGCATCTTACAGATCAGGCTATCCAGGACGGTGGTTCAAAATTTGTACTTCATGACCTGTTAACATCTCAAAATTTCACCACCACCACCCCCCACCCCCGCCAAAGTGGCACAAGGACAGTTGGAAATGGCATAAATTTCTTCTTTTGCTGCATAAAAAATGAAATGTTACTTACTACTGTCATCATTTCACACAAGAAAGGACATTTTATCACCAAAAGGTGCGGATGGATGCATATAATCCCAGAATGAAGAAGAGTTGCTAATGCAGAATAAACTTAGATTTACGAAGATTGTCTATGCCATCTGAACAGCCAGTAAAAACTCAGCATTTGAGAGCCAGCCCTGAAAACCTGGTAGTTGGGGTTTGGTGCGCTCTGCCTCGGCAGCCCGGGTTGGGTTCCCAGGGGCGGAACCACACCACTCGACTGTCAGAGACCATGCTGTGGAGGGGGCTCACACAGAGGAACCAGAACTTACAACGATACCCAACGATGTACTGGGGCTTTAGGGGGAGAAAAGGAAGAAAAAGGGAGGAGGATTGGCAACAGATGTTAGCTTAGGGCAAATCTCCCTCTGCAAAAACCTTTGCATTCGAGGAAACATCTGAACTCTGGCAGCTGGAGCAGTTTTCTATCAAGTCACCTTGCTTAGGACATGGAGTATTAGAATATGACGCACTGTTGGCCAGAAGTCAGACTTCTGGGTTCTCTCATCTTCTCCACTAGGAAGAAGAAAAAGGGTTAACAGAAAATAATTATATTTGACAGCTCAAATTCCGAGCCCTTGGTAAACTGGAATGTACCACACAAGCTGCCTCCAAAAATCCTGTAACCCAAAGCCTAGGAAACACCTGAAGTTTGTTCAGAGTCCGAAGGCTTCTCTGTGTCTGCTGGAGCGTGGAGAGTGCTTCGTGGCAGGTGGGACCCTGGGCCTGTGACCAACCTGATGTGGATGTGAATCGAGCTGTACCCCTTCCTGACTCCAGTTTTCGGTGTTGTAATCTGTACCATAAGGAAAATCAGAGCATCCTGTCAGAGCCGGGGGATGCAATGCAATAAGGCAACTCCTCAGCACGGTACTTAGCGCGTGCAGTGAGCAATAAATAACAGCGATTGTTACTATACTTCACTCCTGAAGCCACATTTCCAAAGCTCACGGTTCTTCCCCAGCTGGGACGACGCAGACCTAACCAAGTTGCAGCGGGCAGGGCCGAGCAGAGGTTGGCATCACCAAGCACTCGGAAGTTCCTCCTCACGCAAAAAGCTGGACGTGTATGACCGGCTCAGGTCAGACACCACCTCGTGGGTAACCGCGGGCCGGAGGTGGGAAGGGGACAACATCACAGCGTCTGCCAAACCCAGGGAAGAACGTCTGGGGACAGGCGCCTGGTGTGCCACGGGCAGAGCGCAGACCCGCCCTTTACTGAGGCTCCCGCTTCCTCAGCGTGCAGATTCCGTACCTTTGTGAAACCCACCCTGCCGCCACGCTTGAGGTCTGGGTGGGACTGTCGATCATGTTTCCCCGCCCACCTCTGGTGAGTGACGCAAGCTAAAGCTAATCAGACTCTGTTTCTCCTGCTCCCGAGTCGAGTCTAGGGACCCAAGGACAGAAGGCAAAGCCAATGGATCCTGACATGACGGCGTCCTGAAGCGTTGATACCGGCTACCTGGATGCCCAGAGCTGCCTGGGGCCCTATCCAGTCCAAAGAAAAGGTCCTACAGGGTTTCCTTCTATTCTAGGAATACGCCATAACCCTCCAATACGTTCCTTTTATGCTTAAGTTACCCAAATTGATTCCCATTGCTTGCAACCCAAGAATTCCAAATGATATCACACTCTTCTCCCCGCTGACTCTGTGCCGCAGGCCCAGGCACCACCAGCAGCCCCTTTCTCACCTCCACTCCCAGGCAGATGGCACATTCGATGATTTTTAGTGAACGCCTACTACCTGCGCGACCCATACCAGGCTGTGGACACCGCAGACTCCCCCGCAGTCACTGATGCACACAGTGACCAAAGAGAGTGAGGCTTGCCCTGATGAGAGAAGCATCGGGCGCTGGGGACACGCACAGCAGAATTCCTGCTTCACTCCTGGCGCCTTGGAGAAAGGGGGTCCCATTCTCCAGACTTTCCCCAAGGGCTACAACCACAAGTTTGGATAATGTGTGACTTCAGAAGCACTGATGGAACACTTTTTCCCATGGAGGCATCCTGTTCCTTTTTCTCAGGTTTTTGCATCGAGTCCCTTAGACTGCATTTTCTTAGGTCTTTTCACTGCAGAGGTTAGAAACTGAAATGCCTACCCAGCCAGGAGTTTTATTCATTCGACACAGACACATTTTGCACATTAAACACACAGGAATATTCTCCCCTTCAATAAAAAATCTGCTCTCTACCATTTGTTTTGATTGAATAACTGTACCCTCTTCTTTTATTTTTGGTTTTCAAACATTTTACAGAAACATGGATGTGAGAGTTACATCACTTTCCTTTTAATTCTATGAGAAAAATAAAGGGCAAGTGTAATAGTTACAGCCACCGACACTGGCCCTCACTATCAAGGGTACCATAAAGTGTGGTGAGACCATGGCGAACTGGACAGCCCCATGCTGATCTCAAGGGCACCTTTAGCACCCGCTAGAGCTGTCTATTGTTTGCCAGAAATCAGGCTCCCCAAAGTCTCTTTTCTAAGAGAAACCAGGAATCCAGATTTTTATGTAAATGTATCTGACTTTTAAATGTTAGCAAATAATTCAAAGCTTCATTGTTTTAATGCCATGCAGGCCCATTTGCCGTTTAAACAGACAAGCAAACCAGCAAACAGGAGTCACATTCGGCCCTTGGGATGTTAGTTTGCAGCCTCTGTGGTTACAGTTCTGACAGGGATGGCACCTAGCCCACACTTCACGTTCATGCAAATTTGATAAAAGGATTCCTTTCCCAGAGATACTTTATTGCCACTTGCCAGAAGAGTTGTCCTAACAAATATACAAATCTGAGATGCTCATGGTGTGCGTGGTACCTCCTAGTGTTGGACAGTACCCAACCTGCCCACCTGTACACAGCACCCCGGTTTCATCCTCTTTGAGCTTTTCAGGATAAGCCCCTAACATCCCACTCACCATTTAAAAAAATTTCCTTAATCTCCAATTATGTTTCTCCTTATATTTGACATTCCATTTATACCTGAAAGATGAATTGCAGGATTCATTAAATTGTCCAGTTAGGGCAAGTCAAATAACTGAGATTAGAGGAGATTTGAGTGGGTTTTGGGCTCGAATGTGTCCCTCTCTTCACCTTGCAGCCCTGTGGCTCGTGGAGGCACATCTGCCTGCGACAGGATAATCTATGCCAGGTCCTCCGAGTCCTCTCACAGTCTGAAAGTAGATGGATGTTATTGTTTACAGCCAGAATTTCCATTGTACGACATCACCTTCTCCCAGCTATCGATTTTTGTCATTATCTGTAGCTAGGCAAGTTCTTCACAATGTTTTCTGGAACTATCTCGGATCAGTAATTAACTCCCCAGCCACGGTTCTTGGCTTTCACACTTTAATGAGGAGCATGACCATGAAGCCATTAGAATGTGAAAAATGGAAGTTATCTCCCGTCTGTGACACAACAGGCTCATTTCCTCTCTTCTCCTGATAAAGGATCAACAAAAACTTTCTCCATGTTTTCCTGGGAACCCTTTAGAGGCCAGCCCACTTAGTGTGAAAGCCTACAGGCCACCCCTTGGGGCAGAAAGTGCATCGCAGGAATTCAGTTGGTGTTTCCCCTCCAGCAACATCCGTTCTTAATTAAGAAGCCCACCTGCATAATTCACACACATGTGAGCCGGGGTCTGGCCGGGGGCGCAGCCAACTGTTTCCCGTAATTGCCCAAATTCACCAGCACCCTGCCTCATTAATAACGAAAAAGCTTTCTGCTTCCAGGATTCCTCACAAACAATTCCCAGAGATTCAAGGAAGAGACCGGGCCAGAAGGTGGCACCAAATTCTCTCTCATCTTGATGCAGGCACACGAGAAAGCTCAGCTCCCCGAGGAAAGGAGATTTCGTATCTGGGAGAAAATCTGAAGGCAGAGGTCTGTCTTTGGGCCAGACATTAAATTACTCTCCAAACAAATGTGTTTTTCCTTCATACAGAAGAGACTCCATTATGAATATTTCTACATTTAAGAAGAACCCCAAAGCTCAAAATAAAACTCAGTCAAATGTTTAAAGCTGCTCTCAGTAAAACAAATTGATGCCTCTCAAAAGAACTTTCCAGAAGCTGGAGGTTAGCTTTCCAATCTGGTCAGCACAGCACAAAAGAGATAGGAGCATGGTGATTGGCAGCTGGCTCATAAGTCAGGTCACCACACGGCCCTTTTGAACGTCAAATTCCAATGCTGCAGGTCAAGATGATGCTGCGATGGAGCGAGCACTAGACAAGGAGTCAGAGGACTTGGGTCCAAGGACTGGCTCTCCCACGGGTGGTCCCAGAACCTCCAAGCATTTGCTCCACAGAAGTTTGCAGTGGAGCAGTGGCGACACCTGGCAAGGAAGGGACAAAAGCCATAGGGAACAGTGCTGACAAAGACAGCCCCCAGGATCTCTGCTGCCTGGGTTCAAATCCTGCTTCTGACACATCCCAGCCATGCGACCATGGACAAGTTCCTTCATCCTTCTGTGCCTCAGTCACCTCTTCTACAACCTCGCGGGGTTGTTGTGAAGATTAAAGGAGATCGTGCACATAGCAAATTGCCAATAAATGTTACTGATTATGCTTATGAAGGAGCTAAACGGACACTCATTAGAAATAGAGTAGCTTGGGGGCCAGGCAGGTGGCACAGCGGTTAAGTGCACACGTTCCGCTTTGGCAGCCTGGGGTTCACCAGTTCAGATCCCGGGTGTGGACATGGCACTGCTTGGCACGCCATGCTGTGGTAGGCATCCCACATATAAAGTAGAGGAAGATGGGCATGGATGTTAGCTCAGGGCCAGTCTTCCTCAGCAAAGAGGGGAGGACTGGCAGCAGATGTTAGCTCAGGGCTAATCTTCCTCAAAAAAAAAAAAAAGAAATAGACTAGCTGAGGGCGGATCTGTCCGAGTGGCTGGAGACCCCACATCAGGACGAGGGCGGAGCTGGAATTGTTATCATGACCCCATTAGACCCACGTGTTGGGAAGGCCTAAGAAAAACCAGGTCAAGTCACCTAATGTCGACATCGACAGACACACATGACATTGTGTTCGCATGCATCATCTCATTTAATTTAGACAGAACATCTGTTAGCCTGGTAATTTCCCTATTTTACAAATGAGGAACTGAGGCTCAGACAGGTTAAGCAACTTGCTCAAGGTCATGCATTCCCTTTGTTACTTGAATCCACATCTACAGTAGACACATTTTGTAGGCAACAAAAAGCAGAAGCGATAATTGGAAATTACTGCCCATATCAAGTGTCACGTAATGTCACCTATAATTGGCTGGTATCTGGGGTGTGGCATGTTATTTCTTAAAAGTAGACTATTGCATAATAAGAACAGTTGTAAACATGTGGTGATTGCAACAATATTTTGAAAATATTAAATCAATGTAATTTTTTTGTTTCTTTGAATAAATTGTCTTGTGGCTCCCCACCCAGAGAATGAAGAAGCCATTGCTTCGCTTTGAATTTGAGATTTATGTCCCTTGCAAACCTTGAAAGCCAGGTTTTGCTAAAATTAAAAAAAAAATACAAAGGTGTTTCTAAACATTCCCCTTAACATAGCAGAACCCAGCCTGGCAGTCCCGGGGCAGGTGGCATTGTTTTTCCCGTGAACCTGTACTGATAACCTGGAAACTCCTCAAGAATGGGGACTGTCTTATTTTAGCATATAGTATAGGATTTGGTAGACAGAAAGAGAAAATAATGAGTGTAGCTTGAATGGAATTGATGTTTGTAGTGACCTTTTTGTCACAGAGTAGGAGAGATGATATGTCACAGACAGGAAGATCTTTCCAGAACCTTCCAGGGGAAAAGAGAAGCCCTTCCAGCAAGGCAAAGAGAGAGAGAGACGGGAGAAGAGTGGAGCGAGAGCCCGGATGCCTCAGGAGCCCAGCGCCCCTACCTCTCCAGACCTTAGAAAGCAGGGAGACCAAGAAAAATAAGAGCCACAGATAGACTAAGGGGACACTGAGAGCATAAGCACTTGTGCGTGCTTCTCGACGCAACGCTGGGAGAGCCTGGCTCACGAAGTTCCCGGCACTGATAGGGCAGCTCCCACTGGGGAAATGGAGGCGTGACACACCCAGGCAGAGACAGAGCCTGAGAGCATTTGCCAAGGCAAGGGCGAGGTTAGCTCATGACAAAGGCCAGGCGTGAACAGACCAGCAGGAATTCGAGAGAGAAAGCTGAGGAAAGGCAGAGCCATCAGGAGGGAAAGGGAGGGGACCACCAGGCCCCAGGGAGCTGGGAGACCAGGACCCATGGTCCCCCAGACAGTTCAGAGATGGATGCTCAGAGTCCAGCACACACAGAGCGCAGGCAAGATGACTCCATCTCAGCCAGAGCCCACAGGAGGTGTGCAGAGGTCCTGTGGGGACCCCCGAGCCCCCCACAGATCCATGAGCTTCTCAGAAGCCACCCTGGGAAGGACGAGGAAGGGGGAGCCCTTTAGAGGAGAGAAGCAGTCCCACCAGGCAGGGGAACAGCTATCCAGAAGGATACTGTTGTGAAACAGAGCAGCCTGCAAAGGCACGTTTCAGTGTTTGTGCCAATGGAAGCTCATGACAAGAGTTATTCAGTCATTGAAAACACAAAAATATAGGGGCCAGCCTGGTGGCATAGTGGTTAAGTTTGCATGCTGCTTTGGCAGCCCCAGGTTCACAGGTTCAGATCCTGGGCACAGACCTACACATCACTCACCAAGCCATGCTGTGGCAGCATCTCACATAAAACAGAGGGAGATTGGCACAGATGTTAGCTCAGGGCCAATCTTCCTCACCAAAAGTAATAATAATACAGTTGTATGTCCAAGACAATTTGTAAATCTTGGACTTTGTCTTTTGGGGTTTTTAAAAAATATGTTATAAATTAAATAAGTATCAAATAAATGTTATTATAAGAACATTACGAGCCTAGAGCTTTTTCACAGATCTTAGTATCTGGTGGCCCCAGTCAGAGAAGCACGGCCTTGGTCTAACAGTCTTGGTCTGCGACCGGGCGCTGTAGAATGAACCATCGTGTCCTCTCAGAATTCATATGTTGACACCTAACCCCCATGGCGGCGATAATATTTGGAGGTGGAGCCTTTGGGAGGTGACTAGCTCGTGGGGGTGGAGCCTCATGAATGGATTACAGTCCGTATAAACGAGGCCCCAGAGAGCTCCTTCACTGCCCCTCCACCATATGAGCACAGAGGGAGGAGACGGCCATCCATGAACCAGAAAGTGGGGCCTTACCAGACGCTGAATCTGCCAGGGCCTTGATTTTGGACTCCCCAGGCTCCAGAACTATGAGAAAGACACCTCTGTTACTGATAAGTCACCCAGTCTATAGTATTCTGTTATAGCAGCGCAAAAAGACTATGACTCCAGGTGATCCTGGCCCAGCCTCTTGCTCCATCTTATGACTTTTCTATTCTCTCTCCTCTTCTCCCCTTCAACAGCCGTTTGTTTGCAAACCCTCCCAGCCTGCTGTCCTCACTCTCCTGTTGGGTTATGAAGTCTCTACAACATCCCTTTCCCTCTGCATCTGTCCTCCCTGGAAGGACCCACATCTGACCACTCAACTTTCTGGATCTCATCAACATGGCAGTCAAGCACAGAGACTGCAGCCTGCTACCTCGGGGGCTTCTCTGGGGCATTGTCTTGGGGTCCTCGATATTTTCTTTCGTCCTAAAGAGAACAAAATGCTCCCTCCCTCCCCAGTGCCTTGGTCCGTGTAAATATACCAGGGCACACACCCTCACCAAGGACGGAGGAGGAAACCATGCAGTGTCCAGAGTGTGAAATAAGGTCTTCTTAATGTAACAGGATGTCCGAATGAAACTTTCAGTCTCTATTTTGGTGGAGTTCCTAAAAAGTCAATAATAAGACACCAAGAAGCAAATACAGGGGCTAGACCGCCAGCAGTCTTGAAAAGGGGTCAACAAAACCATTTGCCCAACTCCTACTTGAGACTGAAAAGGTCCAATGGAAGAGTCCAAGGGAGAGATAGCGAGGCCTCTAGAAACCGATCCTGGGACCTGGAGGCCCTTTCTGATGCTGCCCCAGGGGAGCTGAGGCAGGTGCCCCTCTCTCACCTCCAGCCTGGGACAGAGGCTTTAGGGAACCATCCAGACAGCTCACCCCAAGTGCTCTGGGAAGTGTGGGCACTGAGACTGGAGAGCTTTAGAGGGGAGAGGTGTAGCTGTCTGCATGTTAGAGCAAGCGGAGAGGGCAGCAGAAGGGGCTGCACCTCTATCCCCTGAGGTGACAAGAATGTGTACTTTCCAAAAGCCACGTGGTTCCCCCAGAGGTCCTGGAACCATCTGGAAGGATCCCTGTCAACAACGTGGCCCAGGTGGCAAGGAGACACAACCAGATGAGGCTACAGGACATGCCCACCAGAGCAGAAACTGAGGTAAGGGGGTCGCTGGCAGTGAGTCTGAGTGTGTCACCCATGTCGGGGGACTATGAAGGGTCTCAGAGCATCCAAAGAACCCTCAAATGTACCCCCAAAGGCAGAAACGGTCTGAATGTAGGCAATCCCAGAGAAGCAGGATTTTATCAGTATTAGCTTCCCATTGCTGCTGTAACAAATTACCACAAACTCGGGGGTTTAAAACAACAAAGTTTATTATCTTTTACAGTTCTGCAGGTCAGAATGGGTCCCACCGGGCTAAGATCAAGCTGCCCTCCTTTCTGGAGGTCCTGTGGGAAATCCATTTCTTCGCCTCTTCCAGCTTCCAGAGCCCAGAGCTCATCTTCAAAGCTAACTGTGCCACATCTCTCTGACCCTGCTTCCGTGGCCACATCTCTTTCTCTGACACTGCCTTCTGCCTCCCTCGCCACTTTTAAGAACTATTGTGATTACACTGGGTGTAACTCGATAATCCAGGATCATCTCCCTCTTTTAACTCCATCTGTAACTTCAAGTCCCCTTTGCCATGCAAACTACAATATTCACAGGGCCTGAGGATTAGGACGAGGACCTCTCTGGGGCCATTATTCTGCCTACCACACCCCTCAAGATACCTTCACTCCCCGAAGACAACTCTTTCTCTCCCTGTTTCTGTAAGGTTCTTCCTGGAACTAAAATGTCATTTTTTCTCTCACTATTTGACCTTTTTGCTCCTCACAGTCATTCTCCTGAGCTGAGTTTTCCCCTTGTGCAACCAGTATCTTTTCTTGGAAAATTGGCCTCCAACTCACAGACCTAACCTTTTTTTTTCAGGTGTCACCCAAGGCTTCAAGTGAATGGTACAAACATTAATCTCCAATGCAAATCCCACTCCTGGATCTCCAAAGGGAAGGGATAGTCACGGCTCCCCGCATGCGGGGCGGACATCTGCTTCTTAAGATGCTTAAAGCAGCGCCTGCTGAACGTTCTATTAGTCAATATCATCTGAATGGCCCTCACTTCACCATCCCGGGGATATGGTCACATTGAAATTAATAATACAAATGTCGCTAGTGAGCTGCCCCACCTTAGGACCTCCGGGTTCCCCTACAAAACCCACCCACACTAGCCCTCTGTCTGGGAGTCCTTGAAGGCTCTGAGATAAGGCTTGCATGTCTTCAACAACCTCCAACTGAAGGGAGCTGCTGTCCTTTGGGAAGTGCTTCTTTGCTGCCACTGTGGCTGGTGTCCTCCAAGAAAAGCCCAATGTCTGTGACAGTGGGGCTGTCAACACGACCGGTTCTTGATGGATCAGGGAAGCCCTACGAGTGCAAGAAGAAAGCACACCGCTCGGTGCTTCCCTGGTCCTCTGAATCCCCAAGCAGCGCTGTGGAGCTCAGGAAAACAGCTCCCTCAGCTTCAAGCTGTGCCCTCCTGCATCAGCGCTATAAACTGGTCCAAGGGACAAGGCGAGGCAGGACACTGGTCTCAAACCATCCTTTCTGTGTCCTCCTTCTTCTTCTCCTTTCTTTAGGGAGACTCTAGATCATTCTTCTCCTGGAGCCAAAAAGAAAAGCAGCTCAAAAAAGGAACCTTTCATGCATATCATCTGTTTCAGGCTCAGACCCAAGCAACAGGGTCTCTGCTCTCAGCTCTGCAGGCCCTGCATATCACATGAGTAAGTCGTAAGTAAATAAATAGTCATCATCACGCAGGTGCCTGAGTGAATCCTGTCACTCAGGACCCGGTGCTCAGACTGACAACACACCCATCACTCTGGACGTCGGCTCCGTGACCAACACCATTCGAGCCCCTGGGAAACTCTTCCCCGCGTCTCTTGCCCTGGTCCTTAGTTCAAAAGGTAACTGCATCAAAACATTGTGAAGATCTGGGGGCTATGCAGCCTCGGCGAAGGAGTGTAGAGAGGGTTCGAGCAACAGAGGTGCTTAGGGAAGAGAAACAGGAAATTAACGATCTCATCCAGCGCTTCTCCTCCGTACGTTTCCACATACCGAAATACCAACGGGCCATTCCTGGGAGCGTCCAGCACCCATTTCCTTGCATCTCTGTATCGTCCATTCCAGATAGACTCGTCAATTACCATGGTGATCACAACAGCTACACATGGTGACTGAAGAACATTTGGCAAGATGAGCACTCTCACAGGATCTTAAGCGTGTCTGTGCGCGCCCACATGTGTGTCTAGACACAACATGAGCGAAGAGTTATTCCTCTCCTTGGAACTGGCGCCTGGATGGACACCTAATCCAAGAACTGCCAATAGATTTAGTTGTACAAAAAGAGTTATTTAAAAGCTATTTACGTAAAAATAATTAATATTAAATCCTCAAATTAAAAATGTTAGCTTTATTTAAATCATTTTGTGTAAAATCTTCGTAGTCATTAATTATCATTTTGATTTTGATTTTACTTTGAGTAGATATTTTTTAATGTTTTGGAAGGAAAATAACTTTTAGAGTATATGTGAAATTCTTAAGCTTTGCTTATTTCAATTGATAGTTTTATGAAACTATATTCAACTTTGCTGCACTTTGGTTTCCAAGTACTTTTTAAAACTTCTTTTTGTGATTCTCAAAGTGTGGGTGTGGCCAGTCTGTATTGTTTGTTAGAGCAAGTGGGGAAGGTTGTCACAGAAACTGGGAGTGAGCATTTGTCTTATTTATCTTACATCATCGCCCACTGGGAACCGTTTAAAGGTAAGTCTCTCCACTGGGGGCCTGGGATCACGCTTTGAATAGCACTGCATGTCATTACCGTCAATAAAATATAAGTTACGTGTGGGGCCTGCCTGGTGGCGTAGCAGTTAAGTTCATGCACTCCACTTAGGCAGCCTGGGATTTGCAGGTTTGGATCCTGGACACGGACCTACATACCGCTCATCAAGCCATGCTGTGGAGGCATCCCACATACGAAATAGAGGAAGATTGGCACAGATGTTAGCTCAGGGCCAATCTTCCTCACCAAAAACAAAAAAGAAAAAAAAAGAAGTTGTGTGAAAATCTTAATTTCAACAACCTAATTAATAAATAGTTTGGCTGAAAACAAGGCAAAGATAAATTTTGTGAAATAATTTATGAGTTACATCTATCTTTATTACTCAATCCGCAAACATTGTCAGTCCCTGCAGAGACTATCCAGACAAGCACAACAATGATAAAATTTCATCAGCTTTAATAATTTGCCAAGTCGGTCATATAAAACCTGAATTTTGGTTTTTATTGTTGAAGATTAGTTTTATATTTGTTTATAATTGTTGCTATGAAGGTGTATATGACAAGGTGGCAGGAGAGAGCCTATCCCAGTTAGCAGGTGTCAGCTTGGTTTCTGCACTTTCAATATTGAGACATCTGGTAGGTGGGCCTCCATCTGTGCTCTGGGCCTAGATGCCACTGGCATTAGCAGGTCTGCACATGCGCACACAGAGGAATAGAGAGCAAAGCTTGCCGTTGCAGAACTCTAGCTATCTGTCACCTAGGTAAGCCTCCACAGACTGCACCATTTTTTTTTAGCTCTTATCCCCACACCAGCTCATTGCCCCTCTCTGGCTCGTGGCTGACCGAGGACTGGGTCTTTTAAAGCCTCAATAGGAAGCAACATGAGCTTCAGAGCAACCAGAATATAAGGGGTGAGGAGGAAAAGCCGGTGGCCCAGAGGGAGTGAAGAGCCCCTAGGCAGAGCTGAGAGGTCACAACAAAAACCGTGAGTCCCGGAAAATCCAAAACATTTACTGTGTGACCCTTTACAGAAAAAGCTTGCCAAACCTGGGCTAGATCGTGGAAGACTTCGTCAACCAGATTAAGGGAGAAAGCTTTATTGTGAAGACAACAATGAGCTACTGGATGGGTTTAAACCTAGAACCGACACAGATCTACAGTTTTAAAACCGTCAGTCTGACCGCAGCGTAAAGGACGCAACGAGGAGGGAAAGAACAAAGATGGGGAGTCCAGTTGGGAGGCTGTATCAATAATCAGGTGAAAACTGAGGGCACCCCTGACGAGACAGCAAGATTAAAAGAGCTCCATTTTAATCCCAAACGCAGGTTTTGCTCCTGTACTGTCTTCAGGAACCACTAGATGGCGCCACGTAATAGAGAAAAATCATTCATCTTCCCAACAGCTAAGACAGCACGAAGAGCGGCCGTACAGGAATTTAACAGCTGTAATTCAAGTATTTCAGTGGATTAATCCTTTGAGAAGGTTTCAAGAAGAATCTGCTGCATACTAAGTTAAGTTTATGTCTCTATTCTGTGTTTTTTAGAAGAGCAGCAAGCAAGGGTTATCAGATGGGAAATTGAAAGATGAACCAAATTCACCTCTCCAATTAAAATAAGCTGGAATAGCCAACAGAAAACCAGACAAAAGACCAAGAAGCTTATTTAGTAAAGAAGAGATACAAAGAGCAATATGCACACTCAAAAAATAATTGCTCAGCTTCACTAGTAATCGGAGAAATGTTCATTAAAACAAAAATAAGTTACAAGTTAGACCTAGCAGGAGTTGTTTTTATGAATGACTATACAAGCATGAGCAAGAGCACGATGAAACAGGCACTTGCAGGCACTGCCGATCAACGTGTAAACTGGTGTGATATTTCTAAAGGGCAATTTTTCAGTGAATATCCAGAATATTTTAACTGTGCATGTTCTCTGACTCAGTAAATCCAATTCCGCAGATATCTAAGGAAATTGTCAAGAGTGTGGACAAAGGCTTCCATCGGGATGTCCACCACAGCACTATTTACGAAACCGAAAGCCATCTAAGTGGCCAATGGCAGAGAAATCGTTCGCCAGGGGACATCCGCACTTGAGTGAATCAACAAATAATTCTTGAGCTTCTGCCGTGTGTCAGGTGCTGTAAGTATCGAACACGGCGCTGACTGCAATGGGCCACGTCCTCACTATCCTGGAACGCAGTTATCAAATGTGTTATTTTCAGGGAATATTTCATGAGTTGGAAAATGTTCATGATATCATAAGCAGAAGGAAAATGGGATAAAAATGTGCATGTAATATGCTGCAAATTTATTTAAATGCATTTATAAATATAGTGTGAAAAATTTCAGTCCACAAATTCATGCACATAAGAAAGGGTATACTACTTTATTTTTCATAAATCAACTTAATTTTACCTCTAAGCCCATTCCTGGAGAGTTGCTGAGAAATTCAGCCTTGGTCAGGCTCGGGTCTCCCTTCTCCTACCCTCCAGGGTTTTGTCAGGGCTCTGGGTCTCACCCAGAACCTTCACTTCCTTCAATGACCACAAAGGAAGGAAGGGCCTTGCCACAAGCTCCTCACCCCATTAGGGAAGATCAGGGCCCATAGCTGCTTTACGGAGGGAAAATCAGGAGAAAAATTCAAGGAGGGAGCATAAATTCTATTCAAAAATATATCTTGTTTTTCATAAAATCAAGACTAAAGGAAAATATAATTAAACTCTAGGTAGCAGAAGTATAACATTTTTAGTCTCTTCTTTAAACTTCTCTGCGTTATTGTTTTTCTACATGACTATAATTCAAGCTACAGACAAGAAAAAAATTAAGGACTTGTTAATAGAGTATACACATGTGGACAAGACATATAGATGCAAAATAAATGCAAAAAGAAGATGAAAAACTGGACCACTCAGCAGAACTGAATAACAACTTTTTAGATAGCGGGCACAGGTCAATTGCATTCACTGAGAGGCTGGCCAGATTGCTCGAAAAAGTTGTCTAGTGTCTTCTCAGTGCACTGGAATTTATTCATTCAATCTATTTCCTGCTAGAGTGTTTGGGCTTTTAAAGAAAAAGAAGAGGGCTTACATGGTAATTGAAAGAGAAAGAAACCTGCCAACTCATGCATGTCTCTCCCTTTAAAAATAATGCACAAATTATAGGCCATTCCAATAAAATTGAGGCTGTTGTTACAATGGACTCAGCATGATTTACTGCGATAACTGGCTACCTAGAACAAAAATTCCCACTACCCATTCCAAGTTGCTGAGTTCTTGGGCTTTCGCAAGACACACCAATGGCTGGCATCTAAGGCATGAGGTGAACCTAAGGTCTGAGCAGGACGTGGGGTGGATTTTTCCTGTTTCCTCCTGCTTGTTCCAGAGGCAAAGAGTCCAGGAGGCTCTGTCTCAATTTTCCAAGACCCACTCCTCAGCCTCGTGTCATCACTCTCCCCTGGGAAGAGCCGAAGAGATGAGATCCAGTTAGAACAATTCACAGGCCCTGTGCAACGATGTTTATTTCAAGGAAAAGTTGGCAGGGACAAAAGCAAATTATGGTGCCTTTTGGCCAACTTATCCTTCCTTGTGCAAGTCATTGGTGAGTAAATCAAGTGGGGGGTCTGGAAGACGCTCGCTGAGCCACCTTCTCAAGAACAATGGCATTCATGAAGGATACGGTTCAAAGACCTTTCTAAGCACAGCCACTGAGGGATGTCGGATTCCAGCCCAAGGCAATGGGTGTGGAGCCAGGAATCTCAGAGCCACCTTAACCTAAAGTGTCACCAGGTGGTCAAGGACCATTTGTTCAAAAACTAAAATCATGACTTTGATACAAAGACAAAATAAATATGTGCCAAAGATTCTATGTAACTCATTAATGAATGAGGGAACCAGTGAGATGTTACCACTATTTCAAAGGAGCATTTAAAGAACGCACAGAGAGGCAACCAGGAATGCTGAAATGAATTGACAACTAGGTGTAAAAATAGTCTATCTCCTTAGGGCAATAATTAATTGTATTCCACTGGATAAAATTCATTTGCATTTCTCTCGATTTTCCCCAACTTATAGAGTTATAAAATAGCTTGAAGGCAATGCAAGGCACAGATAACCCACAAGGGTACACTAGACAGAAGTTCCAGTCTTTTTTTTTGTTTTTTTGATCCACTTCAGAATCTTTCACAATTTTTCCTGACCCAGCTTATTGAATGAGCTGGCCTTAACAGGGTCCAGGCAGCGAAGCAAATGTCTTCTCTTTTCCTTCTCAAATTCCTTCTGTTGACTAAGTTCTCTCTGCTCCTAAATGTAGCTTCAAGCGAGTGCCAAAGCTCTTCCTGTCCCTCTTAGATAATAACAGGCCCAGTCTGTTCAAATTCCAAATTATAATCTAAGTCAATGAAGGGGGCCGGCCACATGGCCAAGGGGTTAGGTTCACATGCCTCGTTTTGGCCTGGAGTTTCCCTGGTTTGGATCCTAGGCGCGTACATGGCACCGCTCGTCAGGCCACACTGAGGCGAAGTCCAACACAGAGGAACTAGAAGGACCTACAGCTAGGATATACAACTATGTACTGGGGGGCTTTGGGGAGAAGAAGAAAAAAAAAAGATTGGCAACAGATGTTAGCTCAGGGCCAATCTTTAAAAAGAGTAATAATAATCTAAGCCAATGAAGATGTCTGCTCTCTCAGCTGGGCCTGCCCGCTGCCCCGGGGCCTGCAGCTGGGGGCAGTGAACTTACTGTATCCGGCACCTCACTATTTGCTCCCTCTAGCTTCCCCCGTACTTGCATACAGGCTCACAGGATTATCGCCGTGTATTCTGTCCCGGGTGCCCACGGAGGGAGGCAGATGCCAGACGCTGAGTCTCTCACTCATCAAGTGGGGTCTTCAGAGACTCCCCCTCCCTATTCCACCCCATCGCTGGGGGTCTCTCCCCTGCACTGCACTCGGCATGAGTGCTGCTTCCCCACCATCTGGTGGGCCACACAGCTCTCCTCCCAGGCTTTAGTGAACTATAGTGCTCCTCCCCTTCGTAGACTCCCCTCGCCACCCCTCCCAAGTGGTCCTCTTGGCCAAGTCCATCTCAAGTTCACCCAGTCTAGCTCAATTCCAGGGCAGACAGCAGTGTTCTCAACCTGAGCAATTCTGCCCCGTTAGGCAATGTCTGGGGACATTTTTGGCTGTCATAACAGGATGGGGGAGGGGAAGAGGATACTGGCATTTATTTGGTAGAGGCCTCAGGTGCTGCTAAACACCCTACAATGCACAAGAAACCCCTTCAACCCACACACACACACAAAGAATGATCCTGCCACAAATGTCCATAGTGCTGAGATTTAGAAACCCTGGGACATACAGATGATCAACAGGAAACAACCCTTCTCATCTCCAAGTGCAGGTCCCAGCCCAGCCCTCCACCCGCCACCCACCACCCAGCCCACCACAGCTTGGGCTCTCGGATTTTCAAAGCAGGATGCAGACACCAGTCCGTGCATCCTTCAAACTCCTAGAGACTCAAGTCAGTCTCCAAAATGCTTCTCTTGATCTGAGATGAGATGGAAGCACAACGACCTTCTCCAAACACATCCTTGCTACCTGTCTCTTCGCCTCCCAAAGAATTCTTACCAGCTCTTCCGCAGGGTGCGGGGGGATGACGGGCCGCTGTGGGGGAGCCAATTCACATGCCTAAGGTGACCTTAGCATCCGGCTCAGTCTGGGGATCGGCGGACCTTGATACAATAGAAAGTCACATTTAATATTGTCACAAAAGTGCTATGGGCTGAATTGCGTCCCCCCAAAATTCGTCTGTGGAAGCCCCAGCCCCCGGTACCTCAGAGCGTGGCTGTATTTGGAGATGAGGCCTTTGACGAGGTTATCAAGTTCCAACGAGGTCATTGCAATGGGATCTGACACATGTGACTAGGGCCTTATAAGAAATTTGGACACAGAGAGACACCAGGGAGGCGCACGCACAGAGGAAAGGCCATTTGCAGACACAGCAAGGAGGCAGCCGTCTGCAAGCCAAGGAGAGAGGCCCCAGGAGACCCCCCCCCACCCCCGCCAATGCCTTGGTCTGGGACTTCCAGCCTCCAGAACTGTGAGAGGTAAATTTCTGTTGTCTAGCCCCCGAGTCTGTGATATTTTGCTATCGCAGTCCAGGCAAACTAATCCAAGCGTACGTTGGCTCAACCTCCATCCTTTTCGGGAAAGAGGCCTAGAATATAAATACTTGAATAAAATATAAATAAACAGCCCTCGGGGCTGGTATGGTACCTCCACAGCCGTCAGAGCAATGTTTGGACCATTCCTACTTTGTTGTTTTGCCAACCTCAACACACAGCTTCCAACTTGTGGTCCAAGACAGTGTCGGGAGCTCCCACCATCCGTCCCTCCTTCCAGTCCCCAGGAAGAAGGAAAGGGAGGGAGGGCGTTTCTCTCAAGCATCCAATTTAGAAGTTGGGTATCACTTCCACTTTCATCCTATTGCCTAGAATATAGTGATGTGACCTCCAGCAGTCACCAGGGAAGCCAGAAAACATCTTTAACTAGGAAGCCATGGGTCCAGCTGCAAAGTTTACTGTCCTGTAGGAAGGCAGAATGGATGTTGGGGAACCCCCGAGACAGTGACATCACATTAGTTGAGCACAGGAGAGAGAAAAAAGAGGAGCCGATTAAGATCTCAAATATCCTGACCACCTGAGTGTCCATCAACGGAGGAATGGACAAAGAACATGTGGTATATAGAGCCAGTGAAATATTATTCAGCTCTAAAAGAGAAGGAAGTCCTGCCATTTGCAGCAATATGGATGGACCTTGAGGGCGTGATGCTAAGTGAAATGTCAGACAGAGAAAGACAAAGACTGTGTGATCTCACTTACATATAGAATCTAAAAAAACCCCAAGCTCAGAGATGCAGAGAATAGATTGATTGTCACTGGGCGGGGGGGAGGGGCAGTGAAAGGAGTCAAAAGGTACAAAGATCTCACTGTAGAATAAGTCAGTCCCAGGACGTAGCACGCATCATGGTGACTATAGCTGACAACACTGCATTGCATATTTGAAAGTTGCTAAGAGAGTAGATCTTAAAGTTCTCATCACAAGAAAAAAAATCTATAAGTGTGCATGGTGATGGATGTTAACTAGACTTATTGTGGTGATCAATTCGTAATATGTATAAATATCGAATCATTATGCTGTACACCTGAAACTAACATAATGTTATCTGCCAGTTATACCTCAATAAAAAAACAAGTAAATAAAAATAAATTTAAAAAACCAAACTCATACAAACAGAGATCAGATTCGTGGTTGCCAGAGGCGGGGGTCAGGGGTGAGAGAAATGGGTGCAGGTGATGCAAAGGTACGGACTTCCAGTGAGAGGACCAACAAGTTCTGGGACGTAATGTACAGTATAATGACCATAGCTGACAATGCTGTTCTGTGTATCTGAAAGTTGCTAAGAGAATAGATCTTTAAAGGTCTTATCACAAGGAAAAAAATTGTCACTATGTGAGGTGATGGATGTTAACTAACCACTGTGGTGATCATTTCACAATGTATATATGTCAAATCATAATGTTGTACAACTTAAAGTTCAACAATGTTATATGTCAGTTACATCTCAATAAAACTGGGGGAAAAAAGATTTTTTAATATCCTGCCACATCTGTCATCCCAAATTGCGATTCTTTGTTTAAAAATTCTTCTCTCCCCTTTAACTGTGTGTTCTTAAAGCCAGTGAATTTCTCTTTTTCCTCCCTGCCGCCCCTGCCTGAGCCTAGCAGAGTCCCAGGTTCATGGCAGATGCCCCATAAATGTTTAGTTTCCTCACCCCGCATCATTCACTGGATTCACACATTTCTTGAGCACCTACTGTGTGTAGAGCTTACACTCTCCCCATTCTCTGCCATTTCACAAGCACAGTCCTTGGACAACATTCTCAAGCCTCTCTGAAACCCACTTCACAAAGTCAGAAGAGTTTTCATGGAAGAAAACACATTCTCTACCTGGAAACAAATGAAAATGATAGCATGCCATACCAACTCATATGGGATACAGCAAAAGCTGTATTAAGAGGAAAATTCATCGCAATACAGGCACATCTTAACAAATAAGAAAAATCCCAAATAAGCAATCTTAAAGTACACCTAACTGAACTAGAGAAAAAAGAACAAATAAAGCCCAAAGTCAGCAGAAGGAGAGAAATAATAAAAATCAGAGCAGAAGTAAATACTATTGAAACGAAAAAGGCAGTAGAAAGGATCAATGAAACAAAGAGCTGGTTTTTTGAGAAGATAAATAAAATTGACAAACCACTAGCCAGACTTACAAAGAAAAAAAGGGAGAAAGCTCAAATAAACAAAATAAGAAATGAGCGAGGAGAAATAACAACAGACTCTGCAGAAATACAACAGATTATAAGAGAATACTACAAAAAACTATATGCCAACAGAATGGATAACCTAGAGGAAATGGATAAATTCTTGGACTCCTACAATCTCCCAAAGCTCAGTCAAGAAGAGGCAGACAATTTGAACAGACCAATCACAAGGAAAGAGATTGAAACAGCAATCAAAAGCATCCCAAAGAATAAAACCCCAGGACCAGATGGCTTTCCTGGGGAATTCTACCAAACTTTCAGAGAGGATTTAATACCTATCCTTTTCAAGCTATTCCAAAAAATTAGGGAAGATGGAGCACTTCCTAACACATTCTATGAGGCCAACATCACGCTGATACCAAAACCTGACAAGGAGACCACGAAAAAAGAGAACTACAGGCCAATATCACTGATGAACATAGATGCAAAAATTCTAAACAAAATTTTGGCAACCAGAATTCAGCAATTCATCAAAAGGATCATACATCATGATCAGGTGGGATTCATACCAGGGACACAGGGATGGTTCAACATCCACAAATCAATCAACGTGATACACCACATCAACAAACTGAGGAATAAAAACCACATGATCATCTCAATAGATGCAGAGAAGGCATTTGACAAGATCCAACAGCCATTTATGATAAAAACTCTGAACAAAATGGGCATAGAAGGAAAC
This sequence comes from Equus asinus, assembly GCF_041296235.1. NCBI lineage: Eukaryota > Metazoa > Chordata > Mammalia > Perissodactyla > Equidae > Equus > Equus asinus. The sequence continues at coordinate 44,198,007 of NC_091804.1, forward strand.
TACCTCTACATAATAAAGGCCATATATGACAAACCCATAGCCAACATCATACTCAATGGGCAAAACCTGAGTGCCATCCCCCTGAAAACAGGCACGAGACAAGGATGCCCTCTATCACCACTCTTATTTAACATAGTACTGGAGGTCCTGGCCAGAGCAATCAGGCAAGAAAGAGGAATAAAAGGAATCCAAATAGGGAGGGAAGAAGTGAAACTCTCGCTGTTTGCAGATGACATGATCTTATATGTAGAAAACCCCAAAGAATCCATTGGAAAACTCTTAGAAGTAATCAACAACTACAGCAAAGTTGCAGGGTACAAAATCAATTTGCATAAATCAGTAGCATTTCTATACTCCAATAACAAACTAACAGAAAAAGAACTCAAGAACACAATACCATTCACAATCGCAACAAAAAGAATAAAATACCTTGGGGTAAATTTAACTAAGGAAGTGAAGGACCTATATAATGAAAATTACAAGGCCTTTCTGAGAGAATTGGATGACGACATGAGGAGATGGAAAGACATTCCATGTACATGGGTTGGAAGAATAAACATAGTTAAAATGTCCATTCTACCTAAAGCAATCTACAGATTCAACGCCATCCCAATCAGAATCCCAATGACATTCTTTACAGAATTAGAACAAAGAATCCTAAAATTCATATGGGGCAACAAAAGACCCCGAATTTCTAAAGCAATCCTGAGAAAAAAGAACAAAACGGGAGGCATCACAATCCCTGACTTCAAAACATACTACAAAGCTGCAGTGATCAAAACAGCATGGTACTGGTACAAAAACAGGTTCACAGATCAATGGAACAGAATTGAAAGCCCAGAAATAAAACCACACATCTATGGACAGCTTATCTTTGACAAAGGAGCTGAGGGCATACAATGGAGAAAAGAAAGTCTTTTCAACAAATGGTGCTGGGAAAACGGGAAAGCCACATGTAAAAGAATGAAAATTGACCATTCTTTTTCACCATTCACCAAAATAAACTCAAAATGGATCAAAGACCTAAAGGTGAGACCTGAAACCATAAGGCTTCTGGAAGAAAACGTAGGCAGTACACTCTTTGACATCAGTATTAAAAGGATCTTTTTGGACACCATGCCTTCTCAGAAAAGGGAAACAATAGAAAGAATAAACAAACGGGACTTCGTCAGACTAAAGAGTTTCTTCAAGGCAAATGAAAACAGGATTGAAACAAAAAAACAACCCACTAACTGGGAAGAAATACTTGCAAGTCATATATCTGACAAAGGCTTAATATCCATAATATATAATGAACTCTAACAACTCAACCACAAAACATCAAACAACCCAATCAAAAAATGGGCTGGAGACATGAACAGACATTTCTCCAAAGAAGATATACGGGTGGCCAATAGGCACATGAAAAGATGCTCATCATCGCTGATCATCAGGGAAATGCAAATCAAAACTACACTAAGATATCACCTTACACCCATCAGAATGACAAAAATATCTAAAACTAATAGTAACAAATGTTGGAGAGGTTGTGGAGAAAAAGGAACCCTCATACACTGCTGGTGGGAATGCAAACTGGTGTAGCCACTATGGAAAACAGTATGGAGATTCCTCAAAAAATTAAAATAGAACCACCATACGATCCAGCCATCCCACTACTGGGTATTTATCCAAAGAGCCTGAAGTCAGCAATCCCAAAAATCCTGTGCACCCCAATGTTTATTGCAGCACTCTTTACAATAGCCAAGACGTGGAAGCAACCTAAGTGCCCATCAACAGACGAATGGATAAAGAAGATGTGGTACATATATACAACGGAATACTACTCAGCTGCAAAACAGAACAAAATCATTCCATTTGCAATAACATGGATGGACCTTGAGAGAATTATGTTAAGTGAAATAAGCCAGCGAGAGAAGGATAATCTGTGTATGACTCCACTCATATGAGGAATTTAAAATTATGGACTAAGAACAGTTTAGTGGATACCAGGGGAAAGGTGGGGTGGGGGGTGGGCACAAAGGGTGAAGTGGTGCACCTACAACACGAATGACAAACATTAATGTACAACTGAAATTTCACAAGATTGTAACCTATCATTAACTCAATAAAAAAAAGAAGGAAAACACATTCTCAAGTGCAGAAATCAAGACGAGAGCTGCAGCCGTGTTCTCTTGGTCTCAGCATCAGTTAAGATGCCATTTCACTGAGGGTGACTGAGAGTGGCTTTAAAAAAATAGAATTCTTCTCGCTCTCAGGCAAAACTCCAGAGGCAGCCAGTCTAGGGCTGGTAATGTGACTCTGTGCCAGTAAGTCCTCAGGACCCAAGTTTTTTCCAGATTATTACCCTTGGACCATAGCCCTAGTCCTCATGGTCCAAAATGTTGGCTGGGGCTCCAGCCATCACAGTTATCTTCAGGCAGCAGGATGGAAGAAAGCGCAAAGGGCAGAGGTAAGGACATTCACCAACTCTCCTTTAAGGAGTGTTGCTGGAAGCTGCCCCACAAAACATCCATTCCCATCCTACTGACCAGAATTTAGCCACACAGACACACGTAGCTGCAAAGAAGGCCGAGACACAGAATATATGCTCTGGGTGTCCATGTGTAGTTTTGCTATTATCATGGATTGATGGAGAGTAGATGTTGGGGAAGGCAAGCTAGCAGTCTCTGCCACAGTGTGTCAGTTTGATCTTAGACTACCACCGAGAAAGTATTTGATGAATTAAAACGTGCTCATTACTTTATTCCCTGCATTGTGAGCATCATGGAAAATGCAAAGGTGATTTCTCACATTCCGTTTCCCTCCCAGTCCCTGGTGTAAGGAGCTGTTATTGATGGTGTCACTCACCGGCTACTTCAAAAGTCCCCTTCTCTTGAGGTTCCCCACAGCCAGAAGGATTCTCCAGGCCATGAGACACCTCGCCTGCCACTCTTCAATGTAGCGGTCAATGGAGACTGGAAAATAAAGGGGCAAAGAAGCAGTGAACGAGAGGAATCACAAAGCTGGCAAAAGCGAGAGGAGAAATCACAGGGGGTCGGTGGGTCACTGGAAAAAGAGACTCATTCATCTCATGAGCTTCTTCTCAAAGGGGGAGGTTTCAGTCTCCTTGGGTCTTAATTACAGCAAATCCTATGCCTAAGGAGTATGTGATCCGAGGAGAAGTTGCGCCGGTAAATTACCACCAGGGCATCTGGAAAATTAGCAAGTCAAAGAGGAAACATGGCATCTTTGGGGACCTATAGGCACCAGCTACCTGCTTTCTAGTTTGAGAAATTGCTAGTTATCACCAGAAATTTCTGAGTCAGATTACTTCACCTGATATCAGATGATCTCTTTGATAAACCCTGAGCCATCAGAAGTAATTCCATGCCCAGACCAGGGTTTCTCAACCTCAGCGCCGTTGGCATTTGGAGCTGGATAATTCCCTGTTGTGGGACAAGGGGATGTCCTGGTGCACTGTAGGATGTTTAGCAGCAACCCTGGACTCTACCCGCTGGATGACAGGAACACCTCCAGTTGTGACAACCAAAGATGTCTCCAGACATTGACAGATGTCCCCTGGGGGAAAAATAGACTCAGTTAAGAACCACTGGTCTTGATCCTCTTTTTAGAGTTTTGAAACAGAGACTCAGAACTGATAACTATGGTTTGGATTTTATTCAGAGACCATCATGTTATTTCAGTTTAATATTTTCACTCCTTTGTTCATTCATTCAGGAGTGGCCAAGGCAGAGGTCTCTGTCCTTTGGAGCTTACACACCTGGCACTCAGCACACTTGGAGTCTCTCCGAGCCCTGCCCAAAGATTCTCACATCTCGCTCCCACAGCTTCCCCTAAAGCCCATACTATGCTTATCTTCATTTCACAGATAAACTAACCAAGGCTCAGCAAGTTCGCGTCACTTGCCCAAGGACACACATCTAGGAAATGTCTGGTAGCGGGAATTTGAATTCGTGTGATCTGAGCCCAGAAGCTGCACCTTTAGCCACTAACTTAGTGCCCAGTTTACTGTCGGTACTTAACATTATTATCTCACAACAACCTGAGAGGGCAGAACTATTGGCCCCATTTTCCGGATAAAGAATCTGAGGCTGTAAAGTGGAGGCTGGCTGCAAGCCCAGCTCAGCTCGCTCTGCCTCCCCACCCGGCCCCTGAGTAAAGAAGGCTGTTCCTAGAATGAGGGTCAGGATTCACGCTTCATTTCATGAAAAGGGGTCCTTGGAAGTTGGGTGTGGCGAAGGAGTCAGCTCACACGAACTTGGAGTTGATGGTTTAGGTCATTTCAGGATTCTGATTTTTAACAATGTGGCTGCATTGTCGGAGTTCTCAGACAACCTGAGGTGGAATTAACCGAGCACAGCAACAGCAGCACCAAAGCTATAACATGCAGACACAAATTTAAGAAATATGCAGAGATGTTTAACTTCATTAAGACTCATAAAGGAAAAAACAGTAAAGCATCTTCTTTGCAGACGGGAAATCTGAACATTATAAAGATGGCAGCCGTCTTTAAACTCACCTATAGATTCATCGAAGACAGAAAGTTCTTCCCGACAGCTACCCCACAAGTGATGGGCTTTCTCAGAAACCCATGAAACCTGACAAAGAACCATGCCCAACATTGACTGGGAGATTGCCGTGTTCTGGGTACCTCGGCTCGGTCCTAGCACTATCCACATTTTACAGATGGTGAAACGGGGGTTGAGGTAACTTGGTCAAGATCCCACAGGTAGGACAAGGTGGAGCCAGGATTGGAATCCAGGTCGTCTTCCTTCCCAGTCCCCATCTTCAAGCATTATGCAATATTGACCTTCTCTTTTGCCCCCAAAGTAGAATGTGGTCTGTCTTTCTTTAAAAAGAAAATCTTGGTCATCTTGGGGAAGCGACATTAGAGATAAGAAATGGCATACCTTTGAATGTCACTCCTCAAAAGAGCTAATGGATAAAAAGAACCTCTTGGTTTTATGACACAATGTGTTTACATACCACTTTTTATATCCCTCTGTTGAAATACATATGATGGCACATGGTCAGTGTCTAAGAGTCTGTTTGCCTTACCAGACTATAAGCTCTTGATGGTAGGGACTGTACCAATAAAGATGCTTTTGGCTAGAAATGACAGGATAGCATACTAATAGTGACTTAGACAAAAAAAAGATTGATTGTTACCTAACAAAAGTCTATAGCTTCAATGGTTCAGCGATAGAGGGTCAACATTCTCTCTCTCTCTCTCTCTCTCTCTCTCTCTCTCTCTCCCCCTTCATGGTTGCAACGTGGCTGCCCCAGCTCCAGATATTGTATCTTCACCAAAATGCATCTCAAGCAAAGAACAAGTTAGGGCAGGCAAACATTCTTTCTCCTTATGTGCTTTTCTCTTTTCCAGAAGGAAAATGATTACCAGTAGCCCTGAGACAACTTCCCCTTTTGACTCATAGACTGGAACTGGGTCACATGCCCACACTTCATCTTTAATAAAGAAAGAGGAGTATAATTGCCATGACAGGCTTAGAACAATCCTGATTTAATTCCTGGGACTGGGCACATTGCCATCAACACAAAGTCTGGGTTCTGCTACCAGGAACAAGAGGGCACAGTTGTTGGAAGGAAACCAGCAGAGAATGCCCCAATGACATGTCAGTCATTTCATCTCTAGTATCTCACATGGGGCTGGACACACACCAAGAAAACGTTGTGGAATCAATGAGAAACAGTATTAGTCAGTTCAGCTGCCGTAACAAAAGATCACCGCCTGCGTAACTTAAACAATAGACACTAACTACGTCACAGCTCTGGAGGCTGGAAGTCCAAGATCAGGCAGCCAGCACGGTGGGTTTCTGGTGAGAGCCCTCTTTCTGGCTTGCTGATGGCCACCCTCTTGCTATATCCTCACACACTGAGAGAGAGTGAGAGAGAAAGATAGAGAGAGAGAGAGATCTTCCTCTTCTTATAAGGCCACAGTCCTATTGGATTAGGCCCCACTCTTATGATCTCATTTAACCTTAATTGCCTCCCAAAGACTATCTCCAGATACAGTCACATTGGGGGTTGGGGCTTCAACATCTGAAATTTTGGGAAATGCAATTCAGTTCATAGCAGAAACCAAATGAATCAATAAGTGAGCAAATGAACGACCCAATGAATGACTGAATGACCCAATGAATGAATTAATAACCCAGTGAATGACTGAATGACCCGATGAATTACTGAATGATCCAGTGACTGACTGAATGACACAACGAAGGAGTGCCTGCACAGCCCGAGAATGAGTGCTTGCACAACTGAGTGAATGAATGACCAAATAAATGAACAGAGGCAGGGGGTTACTTAGGTAATATTTCATTACACACAAAGTCAATAGTTTGCAATTCAATATAGAGCCAAAATATGTGCTTTGAAAGATTACTGAAGTTTGACTTCTGGAAAATCTCCCGGAAATGTACTTTCTCCGTTTAGGAACGTGATTGAATGACTGGTGTTTCATCACACTCAATTTGTGACATATTTCCTAGCAAAACATACCCCTGATCACCGAAGGAGAAAAACTAATGAATGCGGAGGAGCCTAGAAGCACTGGAGAAGAGAGAAAGGTCCGGAGCAGAGGTTGTGCAGGCACCAGCCCACAGCAACATCCCAAGGACGGGACAGCAGGCAAGAAGCACGTTCAGTCATCACACTGTGTTCTTAGTCATCCGGCGCTCAGCTGAATGCATCACCTGGACATTAAGTCAAGCCGGTGTCATTGTAGCTGCCACGTGAGGGACTCACCACCAGGCAAATCTCAATTCTCAGAAAAGTATGGGCACATTTTAGGCAAAACATAGGCTATTAGTCACCAACCAGGGGCCCAATCTTTTTTTTTCTTTGAGAAGAATGTTTTCCATAAAAGCCTTGGCCTTAGAAAAAAATAAAAAGCCATTCCCAGCAAAGAAAACACTCGTGTTACCATGGTTCGGAAAGCATGGTTACCATATTGGAGAGCTATTTTCTCCCTCTGCTTCAGGGAGAAAGGTTCCAGAGACAAAATAGTTAACCCATGGTCCTTGGAGCTCTTAATGCTCTTCTGTCCCATTCCACTTTGTATGTCCTCTTAATAGATGTCAGTATCTATTTTTGTCAACCAGTGTTCCTTTGAATTATGAATTCAACAAAATGAGAAAACCTTCATGGTCAACTTCATGGGACTCTGAGGAGACTCAAGGTTTGTGCCTTAATAAAAGAAAGCTTCCACGGCTCTTACTGCCATTTGCAACATCTTTCCACAGAGTAAAACAAACCAAAGTAACAGAGGAATGCAGAGAAACCGTGTCAAATCATCAAAATTAATTCCACTAACCTGGTCTCCACTGCTCCGTGTTTATCGTTATTTGTCGTGCTCCATGTTTATCGTGTGTCCATCTCCCCCTCGAACACGCAGCTCTTCCTGGCTCCTCAAGAGCAGAGCACGCAAAGATTAGTATTCTACAACAACAAAGGAATGCCCGGGGCAGGATGACGTTAAAGGAGCCGTTGGTACTGTGTTGGGGTCACATCATACAGACACTTAAAATATACAAACTCCCTACATTCTGTAACGTTCCACAGAAACAGAGAGAGAAATCAGCCAAATAGTGCAGGAGATTCTGCCATGCGCAACTCTTAGTAAATATAAGCCCAGGTGCTCTTGAGATGAAAGACATGAACTCACTGTTCCTTCAGTTGGTTTCCATTCCCGTGGCTTCTCTGGGCAGGAGCATCTCACTAGGATTTGAGAGGGTAACTTTGATACCTCATACTTTTCTTTTCATGTCTAGTCTTAGAATTTGACCACTTCAAGAGGAGATCGGCCATTAGCAGACTTGCGTGAAGGAAACGAATCAATGTGTGCGATCTCACGCGCCTGCATCATTTAGATGCCACGGACGAGGGCTGCAATGGATGCTTTGGCGTGCTGCCAGATCCCCTCCAGGACTGAGAGCCTCTCTCCCCAGCTGTGGGGAGTGCTGATGGCGAGCAGCAGTCAGCTGAGTCCTTCCCTGAGGCCTGCTTGCCTTCAGCTGAGGAGAGACATCTTGCCGGAGGCTACGTAAGGGAGCCCGGAATCCCACCTAGAATGACTGCTGGGTGCTGGGGTATAAACCAGGCCCCTTACAGCTCTGCAGGGCCTTCCCAGCTCCAGGGCTGCTGGCTGCTGTGGGACTGGCTGAGAATACAATTGTCACTGGCACGCAAATCAACTGCCCCCCCATCCCGCTTCCCTGCTCACCCCCCACAGGTGTTGATCCCGTGAGCACGCCCCCATAATCTCCTGCCTGCCCAGTTCCATCCTGGAGAACACACTGCAAGGGGCTCTGTGTGGGAAACCCCAACTCTAGAGAAGAGGCGAGAATGGGCAACAGACTGGAGACGCTGCTCTCTCCCCAGCCCTGCAGAATGGAGTACAAGCTGATTGAAAGAGAACTACCCCACACCCTCCAGTGGCATCCGTTCAAAGCTGGACACCATGTTCAGCAGGGATAGTCCTTAAAATGGGAGAAGCACTTGCCAAGAAACACTTCCCACTCTGGGAGTGTCCCCCTGGGAGCTGAGCTCCGGGAGCTCGTGGACCGGCTGTCCCGCACCTCCAGAGCCTCCTCCATCCGGCTCTCCGTGAGTCCCCGTCCATCCGCTGATGCCTAAAGCACTGACTCTCAGCCCGACCCTGACCTCCAGGAGGCCACTGTACAGCTTCTGAAGGAACTCCCGCCTGGCACTGGGGACAAAATTCACCACCCCCCCCAGAGGACTATCTTTCAGAAATTCTGGGCACAGCAGCCTGGCACCTGGCCCTGAAGGAAGTGGCTGCACTGTGTAGATGTTTTATCCCATCTCGGCCTCTGGCTGAGAGAAATGAGGAGCAGAGGTCACAGCCGCAGGCATTTGCCTGAAGTACCAGCCTCCCGCAGAGGAAGAGAAAAGGGAGTCAGCGGGGGATGGACACTATTCTCCAGCCCAGCCCACTCGTGTCAGGGAAGAGGCGAGACATGCTCTGTACTCTGCAGGTGTCGCCAAGAGCGGGGGCTCGCTCTCCTCTTCGATTCTGCCAACGGGGATTTGATTTCTGTTCTTTAAACACGGAAGCGAAGGCTCTCAGAGGACAATCCTGGTTCAGCTACCGTCTCACCAATACCAGACCCAGCCGCTTTTGTGGAAGGGCGAGGAGGCCTGTGAGTCAGAAAGGGTGTCCGCACACCAGAAGTTGTGGGCCAAGCCAGGGGCTTTGGAGAAAGGCACCCCTGGGGCGCAAGCCTGGCTCTCCTCACAGGATTTCTCTAGCTCCTCTTCTGTAAAAGGCAGTTGATAAAACAATACTGCCTCGTCGGTCATTGTGAAGTAGGGCCCGGACTAGGATGAGACAAGAACCTGGGAGCGAGCACCTCCTTAAGGGTGGTGCCCTCGGCGCCTTGCCAGCCTCACCCCAGTCAGGAGGAAATACATGCAGAGCAAGCGCTCAGGGTGTGGGCCCGAGACCAGACTACATTCGGGTCCCAGCTCTACCACCCACCGGCTGTGGCCTTGGAGAAGTTACCAAGCCTCTCTGTGCCTCCTTTCCTCGTCTTTGAAATGGAGGTGATGTTGGTATCCAGTAAAGAGGGCTGTCATGAGGCTAAAATGAGTTAACTTATGCCAAGCGTGGACTGCAGTGCCTAAAATACTGCAGACAACATCAGTTCTCGCCAGTAGTCCTAATGCCAGTGTCAGGACAGCAGGCAGAAGGCCTCTCAAGCGTCCACAGTGAACATGGCTGCCTGCAGTGCTGAACTGGCACATTTCCGAGGCCATCTGGGCTAAGCATTTTATCATTTCCTGAACTTCACAGAACACCTCTTACATCTGTGCTCGGCTGGAGAGACAGCGATGCTCGAGCGAGCAGAATCCTGCTCCCGTGGAGGTTAATTTCATCACCAGCCAGCTCTCCAGGTGGCCAATCCCTGCTGACCCAAATTGGTATGTGTGAACGGGTCAGCTTCTTGATTATAAACAAGACCCATTCTGCCTCATTTAAACAGAAAAAGAATCTGCTAAAGGGTATCAGGTGGCTCCCAGACTCTCTGGGAAGGGCAAAACATGGGGCTTAGAGGCCACACAACAGGAACGACGCCCAAATCACCCTTCTAGGCAGCCCCAGTGTGGAGCCTTGGCCCCCATCACTGGTCGCCATTGGAAGCACCGCTTTGGACACACAGCTGGGTCGTCTGCTGCTGTCTTTGAGGGCAGTGTTCTGCTCCCCCCGTCATCAGAGTCATTCCCACACTGGCTTTGCTCCTCATCGTACTGCTTCTGAGTCAAAGTCTAAAAGCGGCTGGGTCTCTTTCCTTGTTATTCCAAGTATGGTCTGTGGATCAGCAGCACTGGATCTTCCAGACCTACTGAACCAGATTCTGCATTTTGACAAGATCCCTGGGCGAGTTGAGTGCTCAGCCAAGGCTGAGAAGCCCTGCTCTACACCCCGACCCTGGAGAGAGGTAACTCAGTGGTGCAGACCCTTCCCCCTCACCAGAGTAATGGCCCCAGAAACACAACACGCAAAACAGAGCACTCAGGTGTTAACGAGGAGACGAAAACAGGAGCAAAGGAAAGTTAAGGGCACTCAATTTTGTGATTGATGAAAGAAATACAACTATATAGGGCTAAGATTGATTTTCTTTTTAACAGAAAATGTACAGAGATTATGTCTGGACACCATGGAGGGTTTTTTATTCGTTATATGTGATCCTTCAACTAGACTTGGTGGCATCTGGAAGAGCTTGGAGCAACGTGGATCATTTGGTCTTCGACACACAGGAAACTCCTGCCTTTTTTCATTAATTTGACTCAGTTGCTGCAATTTGTGAATCAACCATAAGAAAACGGACTTGGAGAAGTAAATTGGTTTTTACCCTAAATTTCCAAAAAAGGATCCTGCAAGCACAAAGAAAAACATTCTCTTGAAAAAGACATAAAAAGTACCTGTTCTCTTCCTGGTACCGAAGTGTTCAGAAAACAAAATGACTTGCTCTCTATGCATAAGCTCTCTTGAAATTCAAGAGATTAAGAGGAAGAGATGTGTGGTTTTGAATGTTCTTACAAGTTTAATACCGAATTTTAAGCAGGAAAATTTATATTTTGTTGGATTCTGTTTCTTTGAAATTTGAAAAATGAGAAAGTGAGAAAATGAGAGGGTTTTGTGATCCAAAAGTTAAACACGGCCTAGATGAGCATATTTTTACTGTGACATAGAGACAGAAAGTAGACGCGTGGTTGTCAGAGGCTGAGGGCAGAAGGGAATGAGACTGCTAATGGGTATGAGATTTCTTTTTGGGGCGATGACAATATTCTGGAATTAGATAGTAGTGAAGGTTTTTTCCACAACCTTGTGAATATACTAAAAACTACTGAGTTGTGTATTTTAAAATCATGAAATTTATGGTATATATATTTCAATTAAAAAAGGTAAAGAGAAGTTTACAGGCATAATAAATGTTAGGAACCTAATGTATGAGTAAAAATAAATCTTAAAATTACTCGGGAAATAAAAGTTTATTCAATGAATAGTATCAAAATATTTAGGCATTGAGTTGAAAAAATAGAGCAAGTTTTGTTCTGCCTGCTATTTAAACAAATAAATACAGTATTTATATCCTTATGCATAAACATAAAAATTAAAATCTGTAGATAAATGAAAAGAGAGAAAGAAAGGAAAGAAGTAAAGTGCCTGGAACACTGGAATATTCGGTAGGTGGTTGCTGACATTACCATGGCAGAGTGGGTGTTTTGGCACTTGGCAGTATTGGGTCTGGTAGAGAAAGAGCTGGAAAGAGAATGTGGGAAGGAACAGAAGGAAGACCCCTGGACAACCATGTAGGCACTGCCCTCCCCTCAGTATTACAGCTAATTAACACTCGTGTGTCACTCATGTCTCATTAGTACAAGCAGGGATTTAAGATCCAGAAGAAATGCACATAGAAATGGTAAGACCCCTCAGGCCCAAAACTCAATTACATAACACCCCCGTTAGCAAGTGACCAAGGCGAACATCCCGGCGGCATGTGGGTACCACGTGCCCCGACACGATGTGAGGAGAAGCCACCTCAGCTCTGTGGTATTCTTTCCAGAAACCCATCACCCCAGTCTAACCATAAAAAAAGTATCAGACAAACCCAAATTGAGAGACCCACTGCAAAACCTCTGACCAGTACTCCTCAAAACTGTCAAAGTCATGAAAAACAAGGAAAGACCAAAACTGTCACAGACTGGATGACCCTAAGGAGACATGACAATTTAATGCAATGTGGTGTCATAGACGGGGAACATGAATGGGAAACTGGGGGCATCAAAATAAAACGTGGAGCTTAGTGAGTAGCAACATACCAATGTTGTTTCTTAGTTTTGACAAAGGTACCGTGATGACGTAAGACGTTAACAATGGTGGAAATTGGATGAGGGGTATATGGGAACTCTTGGTACTGTCTTTGCAACTTCGCTGTAAATCTAAAAGTATTCTGAAATAAAATACACAAATATGATTTTTAAAAACTCAATTTCATGGCAAAGTGGCTGGCCACTATGGAAGTGTCATCAATAGATATTATAAACTCCCAGATTAAATTTAGATATAACAAAATGTGCCCAACCTTCCCATAACCCTTAGAGATGAGCTATCTCTGTTCCTTCCCCAGAGCTGGCCCCCCTGCTGTCAACTCATCCTCGGGCAGTGAGTAACGCTGCCTCTGCTCGTTCTAACGAACCATTCCCTATAACAGCATGAGCTTCCAGCCAAGCACACACCTAACCTGGTACTTCAGTCACAGGAAGTGCTGTGGTCAATACCCTCAGGTAGGCAGCCGTTATGTGTCACTCTGTGAGGGTGTTGGGAACAAAAATATCCCCTCAGCAGCACTCCCACAATATCTGCAACACTGTAAAACTCGGTTCCTGGGTACACACAGTGGGAATACCCCCTGTCGATATTGGCCAGTCACATCTCTATGTGGGCACATATTCACTTCTCCTTTTGGGGTGAACAAGGAGCTGTGACACCTAGGTCCCCCTTAAAAGAAAGACTTGTTGCCCCAGTCGTCGGCAAGCAGCCTCCAGCTGCAGCTCCTTCAGGATCTGCCTCAGCTGCACACACCGTCTTGCCCAAGAGCACCCTCTCCCATCCAGCCCACATCTGATGACTGATCCCATGGTGGGCCCACATAAAGGCCGAACCATCTCAGCCCAACAGGGATGACTTTGATGGATCCTGGATGCTCCAGGGCTCCCCAGGGTGGGCTGAGGCCTTGTTAGGCCTGCGCTGCCGTTCAGTTTCTCTGCCCAGTCCTGCTTTCGCCCCTTCCCCTCCGCGGGTGTCGATCCCTAATAAACATCCCGCATGCACCTCTCAGCATCTGCTTCTGGAGAAAATCTGTGACATCTTTCTTGGGGTGGGGGTAGGGAAACAATAGCTTCAAGATGACCAGTTGGACAATCTTTTATTCTGATTTCTCAGCCTCCTTTGCAGTTAGGGTAGAGCATGTGACCCAGTTCTAGCCGATGAGGCATAATCATAACTCTATTGGGAGACAGAGGGACATTTGTGAAGAAAGGTGTCTCTTTCTTCGTAAAGGGGGACAAATCCTGCTGGCTTCCATTTCCTTCTTGTCGTAGATGTGACATCTGGAGCTGCTGCCATCTTGTGACTACCAGGTGGCAAAACGAGAGAAACAGCAAGAGAGTTGTAGAGACAGCAACCCTGACCTGCTGAGCCTCCAAACCGAGACAGCCACCATGCGCCCCCAGACCTCATGGTATGTGAGAGAAGTAAACCCCCATTTGTTACAGAACTGCCGTCTTCTGTTACGTGCAACAGAGTACATCCCTAACAGAGTGAAGAAAACGGAAGCCAGCATCTACTGAGAGCCTGGCACATTCTAGCCCAGGACTGGGCACTTTCTCACCATCTCATTTAATGTCCACAGGAGCTTCATAAAAACACATGTTGGGGGCTTGCCCAGTCCTGCCCAGACTGTTGATTCATCCTTGCCCAAGCACAGGGAAACCATATCACACCTAGTCACCTGGCCTTGGACCTTGAACCTGGAGATCATGGGCTCCAAGCTGAGCCAAGGGCCTGTCCCAGACATGTGGCCATGACAAGCACATGCACAAGAGCACCAACATATGTCCTGTACATTAGGATGGGGAAAGGGCATCTGACACCAACCCACGCCCCTCTGTCTATCCACTCCTGCCTGACAGCTTTTGAAACACCAACAGTCCTTGATTAGAGAGATCTCAAAGCACAGAAATGCGTTAGGAGGGCAGGACACCCTATCACCTGAGCCCTTTGAAATACAAATTATTTTGCTTGGTTTTCACTTAGGAAAAGGCCCACCTAGATGTTTCTAATTCTGGCTACCAGTTTAGGAAAGCAGTCATGTCCCAAAACACCCAGGTATAACGGGTTTTTTCTAGCCAGGTGAACATTACTCCTTTCCACTTGTGCATCGAGGACCTGTGCCCCCCAAAACAGAAAGCAGCTGAAAAGCACTGGGAAAGAGTCCAAAAATGCCCTACAATTAGTAGCACACAATCCAACATCTTTTTGTCAAAGGCTTCACTTAGAGAAAGCATGGATCCCTTCTGAATTCTACTGGTACCAACCCAACGAGGCAAGACCAGAGCGTGCAGAGATGTTTCCAGTCTGTGCTCCCTTCGCACATGGTTCACTTATTCAACCATTCAACACGTATTTATCGAGTGCCAGACACTTTGCCAAGAATTGGGGATGCAACATATTCTCAGGTCTCCTTAAATTACTTTCCTCCAGAGCTTGCTTCTGCAGCACATACGCTGAAATTGGAAAGATACACGGAAGGTAAGCGTGGCCCCTGCACAAGGCTGACACACAAATTTGAGAAGCATTCCCTATTTGGTTCTGTATCTCACCCCAAGATCTGGCCCTTCAATTTCCTGTGAGCTCACACCAATAGATGATCCTTACTTACCAAATATGTTAGAGTTTGTACCTCCTACTCCTGGGCCTCGTGCCACCTGTTGGGGCTTCAGAGCAGGGTAATGAGTAGGAACTGAAAGTCTTTCAGATTCACAATGGAAAATTTTATAAATAGACATTTCTGCTTGAGAATATGTCAGTTTTATGTTTTTCACAGTTCTGTTACTGTAAATATGTCAGAATATGTCAGTTTTATGTTTTTCACAGTTCTGTTACTGTAAATACCAAGGATTCTTTCATGGATTCATGAATTCTTTCATTCTAAAGTATTTTGTCAAACATGTGTCAACCAAATTAACAACAAAAGTTTTCATGTCAGCAGCAACAACAACAACAAAATTACTTCCCCTCCCATGTAATGTTATCATCGACCAGCAACCATCATGTGCTCACCGTGCTGTACGCAGGATATCATTTAATTCTCATAGCAGCCACATGAAGTAGGCACCATAATTATACACATTTTACAGATGAGAAAGCTGAAGCCTGGAGAGCTGTAGTAACCAACCCAAAGTCACACAGCTAAACTGTGGCAAAGCTGGTTTCCAAAAGCAGAAAAGGCAACGATTCATCCAAACTTCCTTCAAACTCCCACAAAATTCCTTTGCTTCCTTTAAATTCAAACACAATTTCATCTGTGAGCCACTGTCACTCACTCCCTTCTTTGATTCTCCTAAAACTCTTGTCTAGTCAATGCAATGAGAAAAGCGTGAAGAGAGTTAATTACTGGTTTTCACTATTGTAGTGACCCTGGGTGGGGTCTGATGTCCAGCATCTTCAGGGAGCAGTACCACACTTTCCTCAGTGGAATCACCTTCTGATCTCAGTTTATGGGATTCAAGTCGATCTAACTTCCCCCTGGCTCCAGAGTTGCACATGACTCAGCTCTTGCCAATCCAGGTCTTTTATTCCCATGTCCAGAGCGATCGGCTCAGGGATGTGCCCCTGGCCCAGTCACATTCAGGAAGACGTGATCTGGGAGTCTTGCATCAGTTGAGAGAGAGGCCCTCGCGCCTTTCTGGTGGACTTGAATTCAGAGCATGTGGGTCTAGAGCTGCTGGCAGCCGCCTTGACCCCACATGGAGCCTAACAGGAAGGAGGACAGGGCCAGCCTATGGAGGGGCTGTATGCTGTGAATTGAATTGTGCCTCCCCAAAATTCATATATTGAAGCCCTAACCCCTAACGTATGGTACGTGGAGATGGGGCCCTCGGAGATCATTAAGTTTAGATGAGGCCATGAGGGGGCGGCCCTCATGATGGGGTTAGTGCCCTTATGAAAGGAGACACCAGAGAGCTTTCTTGCTCTCTCTCTCTCTCCATTATGTGAGGACACAGCGAGAAGCCACATCTGCAAGCCAAGAAGAGAGCTCTTGCCAGAAAATGAACCGGGCCAGGCCTTACTCTTGGACTTTCCAGCCACCAGAACGGTGACAAAATAAATTTTCATTGTTTAATCCATCCAGTCTATGGTATTTTGTAATGGCAGCCTGAGCTAACACAGTGCGGGTCCTCGTTGCATCCCCTGAGCCTTAAATCCAGCTGTTCCAGAATCCATCAACTCCCTGAAATTTCCATTGTGTGAGACAAAAAGGAAATCGCTTTTTTTTTCACTCAAACCATCTTGGATTCATTGAGAGAAGTTCCTCCCACCTGCAGGGCATGTAAGCTCCTTGGGAGGAAGGCTCCACACAGTTTCTGAGGGAAGGAGCCATGCAGCCTCTACGGCTTTTAATAAGAACAGAAGCCTGTTCAGCATCTCCAAAAAGGACCCCAGAGTACACATGATGGATACTTTCTGGTTTACTATGGAAGTCCTCCCTCACAAGTACAGCCAACTGCAGTCTTATTGTTTGACTATTTCATGCCAGCTGAGTGCAGGCAATATCCATACTGGCCGAATGAGATATATGCAATCCCATGTGCCTTAGAGTTTCGCATCTCCTCTAACAAGTCACGCCCGGCCTAGTTAAGTATTCCTTCCTCCTCTAATGTTTTCTATACGTCTCTCTCACACGCTTCCACATCATCTCAATCCTTCCAGCCAGATTGTGAGTTCCATGAAGGCAGGAACTGTGTCTTGTTCATCTCTGTATGCCCAACACCTAACACAGTAGCAAGCACATAGATGTCGCTCCATAATTGTCTAAGGAGTGGATATACGAAAGAATAGCTTCCTCTTTAACCTTCTTTCCAGTGGAGAAAATAAAATTGCATCACTATTCAATAGTTGTGTATTAGTTAGGGAACAGTTTAAAGGGCCGTAACAAAAAGACCCAAATTTCGGTGACTTTAACAAGATAGAAGTTTATTTCTCTTTCATGTAAAGGTCCCGAAGGAAGAGGCTCAAGGCTAGTGAGGGAGTTCAGCCATCTATAACGTAAGGTTTCCTCTCCTGGGTCAAAAGTGGGCTGTTGTTCCCCCATCCTACCCTTATCACAGCCTGTAGGGAGCAAGGAAGAATATGCTCCCGCCTTTGGACAGCACAGCACAGAAGCACAGACGCTCTCGCTTACTGCTCATAGCTGGAGCCACACGGCCATCTAGCTGCGAGGGATGCTGAGAAATGCAGCTGCTGACTGGGTAGCCATGAGCCTGATTCAAACTATTGTTGGGATTTCTGCTGTGAAAATAAGCAGAGAATGAACACTGGTCATCATACTACGTATGGATTTAGGCCAAGCGTGCACTTCTTACAGAACTTCTAAAATAACTTAAGACACACTTGCAGCTTTTCTCCATCACCAAACCCCTCCACTGTGGAATAACTCTAAGCCTCGGTGTACATGCCCTCATCTCTACGACCACCCCAAACCCTGCTCTGTACAGGCCTGCGGTCCTGTCTTGTTCTCGCCACTTACCCTAGAGACTGGAGTTCCCTCTCCCAAATCCCTGGCCCACAGCTGGGTTCCAAAAAGCTATTTTCAATACCTAGAGAAGCATTGTAACATTGGGGTTGAGCACGTCAGCTCCACAGCCAGACATGAGTTTATCATTTTCTAGCTGTGTGACTTTCGGCAAATTACATAATCTCTCTGTGCCTCAGTGTCCTCATCTGTAAAGTGGCAATAGCGGTGTCATTTGTAAGGTTGTTGTAGCAACTCATTTTAATCCTCACCTGTGGAGAGTTTAGCATAGGGCCTCGCACACAAGAAGCCCTCAGAATATGTTAGTTAGTTGTTGCTTTTACTTATAGTTCATCCACACTCAGACAATACGTGCTGGCCTGGACCTCTCTGTATTCTTTTTTTTTTTTAATTAAGATTGTGATAGTTAACAACCTTGTGAAATTTCACTTGTACATTATTGTTAGTCATGTTGTAGGTGCACCACTTCACCCTTTGTGCCCACCCCCCACCCTGCCTTTCCCCTGGTAACCACCGATCAGTTCTCTTTGTCTATATGCTAACTACCACCTGTGAGTGGAGTCATACAGAGTTCGTCGTTCTCTGTCTGGCTTATTTCACTCAACATAATACCCTCAAGGTTCATCCATGTTGTTGTGAATGGGACGACTTTTGGACCTCTCTGTATTCTTGCTTCCACTTGTTTCTATGTCACCAAACAGGGCCCTGGGACCTCTGACTGGCCACCAGGGTACTGCCTGCCTGTGGAGACTTCTGCTCATTATCTTTCTGAACAGTGTTCTGGGGCCTCAAACTTCAACCTGTCAGTAAATATTAGGTCCATCTGCAACCCATGTTCCCGCCTGGCCCACTTCATCTTGACGTTGGCCTAATCTTGGATCTGACAGGTGTTTGTAAAGTGAGAAGGACCTGTAAACTTAGCAAAAGTAAAACAAATACTTTTTTTCCTTTTTTTTTTTTTTTTGGTGATGAAGATTGGCCTTGAGCTAACATCTGTGCCTGTCTTCCTCTATTTTGTATGTGGGATGCCACCAAAGCATGGCTTGATGAGTGGTATATGTCCATGCCCAGGATCCAAACCTGCAAACCCCAGGCCTCACAAGCAGAGTGCACAAACTTAACCACTACGCCACCAGGCCAGAGCCTAAAACAAATATTTTGATGAGAAGCAAGGCCTATTAATTCAGTCTCCTCAGGAAAATTTCAGTCACAGAAATAGCACACGTTTCAATAAAAGAGAGCAGTCTTCAGACCAACTGACGATGAAAGCTCCAAGAACGAGATGCAATTAGAAGCTGCCAGCACTGCAAATACTTTGCCCTTCTTCAAGAGTCCCAGCTAGTTACCGTTTCATCATCTGCAGCAGGAAATCGCAGAGAAAGAGCTTCGACTGCTCTCTTAGCGCAATGTTCAGACAAATCGGAATCATAAAATTCCTCCCCTTGTCTTCTTCTCTGTCTCTTAGCGGCACTCGTCTCCTACCCTCCGCCTTAATTATGGATTTCAAAAAACCAAGATTTGGAAGGAAAAAATTAGCTGATTCCATGGACATAAGACAGGCTCTCTTCTCCCCTTGGTGCGCTGATTACAAACTCAAGATGACAATTAAAGCCTCCACCTTCACCTTCAATAGTCCTTTTTACTGTCAGGGTATTAATTTATTTACCAGCTGCAAACGTCAGATGGACAATTCAAACTCTCTTAAGCAATACGAAAAAAAATTGGGGCGGTGGGACTTATTGACACATGTGACTGACAAGTTAAGGAGTGTCAGTTTCAGACACGGCTGCATCAAACACTCAAAGGAGACGCGAATCTCTCTCTTTCTGTTCCTCTGCTCCACGCTTTCCTGTTTGGCTTCATGCTCGGGCTGACCCTCCTCCTCCGATCACTTACTCCCACAGGGACTTCCTGGTCAGGGCCTTCATCAGCACAACTTTGGTTCCCAAATGGGCACCTGGCCCATCGCTACGGCTAGAGAGGTCGAATGCTTTAGACTCGGGCTGTCTGATAGAACTTTCTGCAGTGACGGAAGTGTTCTATATCTGTGCTGTCCAATATGGATGCCCATAGCCACATGTGGGCACCGAGCACTGGAAATGTGGCAAGTGCAGCCGAGGATGTGAAAATTAAATTTTATTTAATATTAATTCATTTAAATTAAAATAGCCACAGGTGGATATTGGCCACCATATTGGGCAGAGCATCTCTAAAACATCAGGCATGGGGCACATGCCTACTCCAACCGCATGGCGTGAGAAAAAGAAAGGAAGCTAGAGACGCTAGTACCAGAAGAAAGGGAGATGGTTGCTGGGGATGCAGAGACAATGGACGGTTTCTGGTTGGCACACTTGGCTCGATAGTGAGGCCATTCACAGGGACAGAAACACTGGAAGGTGAGCAGCTCTGAGGGAGCAGAACACAAACTCAGTACTGGACATGCAAGTGCGAGCCACCGGCGAGGAGATGTCAGTTAGAGAAGTGGTCTGGAGCTCCGAGAAGGCTGCACTAGAGGCGTAAATTTGGAGGCAATGTATACAGCTGGACAGTGGAGTGGTGGCAGGATGAGACCACCTGGGGAGACAAGACTGAGCGAGAAGAGAAGGCAGTCAGGGTCAGCAGTGAGGAGCCTCAATATTTAGTGGCAGTAGAGGAGAAGGAGCTTGAACAGCAGGACAAGAGGCCACAGGAATAGGAAAGAAACCAGGAGAATGTGGTGCAATCAGAGCCGGGAGCAGAAGAGGGATCCAGAAGCAAGGAGCGGTCGACCGTGCCAGATGGATTCAGACAAGGGTTGAAAATGTGCACTGGGTCTAATGACAAAGGGGCCAGTTTAAAGATGGTGCAGGCCCTTTGCAAAACCTGTTCTCATGGAGCGACTGAGGCGGAAGCCAAGAGTGAATGGGTTGAAGAGTAAGATGGAAAAGGATGGAGAAAACCAGTATGGACAATTCTTTCCAGAACTTTA
Organism: Equus asinus; assembly: GCF_041296235.1. Lineage (NCBI taxonomy): Eukaryota > Metazoa > Chordata > Mammalia > Perissodactyla > Equidae > Equus > Equus asinus. The sequence continues at coordinate 44,218,836 of NC_091804.1, forward strand.
GCTGTGACGGGAGGGAGAGAGTTGGGAGGAGCTGCAAGAATATATGAAACCAAAAAGCAGTGAGGTTTTCGATGAAAGGGACATAAGCATTTGTAGCTCAAGACTTCATCCCACCCTTTTCCCAGACAGCAGCATTTTAAGGACACAACAAATCCATTGAGTGATTGAGAGGGGGGAAATCCATTAAGCGGCTTGAGCTTTGCAAATGGTTTACTTGATTAATGTCCATTTAGGACGGACAGAATTTATCAGGAAGCCCCCGAGACTGTGGCACAATCCCTTCTTCCAATAATTTCAAGATGGTAGCCTCAAAAAGGTAAAGGAAGAAAATTTTTAAATAGCGTTTAATTAACATCTCTGTCTCCCAGAACAGAAAACGAAAATAAAAGAAAATAGAAACTTTTTCTTGGATGGGTGGTGAGAGCAAGCAACAGAATAAAAATTATAAGAGAGGCTTCAAAGAAAGGGAATAAAGTCGAAGCTAGTGATTATAAAAATAAAATGTCAGTCCAAGTTAAGGATGTAATCAAAGATGCCTATGACAGCTGAAAGAGAAGCTCAGTAATGGACCCCAAGTTGCCCACCTAGAGTAAGAAGAGCCATTAGCTTTAGGTGGTTCTTGGAACTTCTAGGGGATAAGGAAGAGCCCGAAGGCTGGAAATGGGGGTCATGTAATGTGTCTTTCACGAGTGTGAACATTATGTGCTTTCCGAAAAGATCGTTTCAGTCAGCACTGTGAAGGGATCCATCGTTAGCAATTCTTGACATGACTGTAATCCATTGGAGACACAGGGAACACTATTGCAACGATATTTTTAACTTGTTAGAGTATACTCATATACCATAAAATTCACCCATTTTAAGTGTACAAATGAATGATTTTTAATAAGTTTATCGAGTTGTGCAATCATCACCATAATCCAGTTTTCAAACATTTTCATCACCCCAGCTGTGCCCACGTATGGTTAATCCCCATTGCCACCCCCAGCTCTAGGCAACCACTAATCTACTTGCTGTCTTCATAGACTTGCCTTCTCTGGACACTTCATCTAAGTAGAAGGATACAGAATGTAGTCTTTTGTGTCTGACTTCTTTCACTTAGCATAATGTTTTTGAGGTTCATTCATGTTGTGCGTGTGTCAGTGTGTCACTCCTTCCTATTGTTGAACAGTGTCCCATTGTGTAGACAGACTACATTTTGTCCATCTGGTCACCAGCTGATGGACATTCGGTTGTCTCCACTGTTTGGCTTTTATGAATAATGTCGCTATGAACATTCACATTCAAGTATTTATGTGAATATATATTTCATTTCTCTTGGATAGATATCTAGGAGAGGAATTATAAGGGTCACATGGTAAATTTATGTTTAACTTTTTAAAAAATTGCCAACTATGTCCCAAAGTGGCTCTACTGTAATAATACTTCAAGGCTATCGATTGTGCCATATACTGGCGTATACAGATGAGGACAGGTCCTAACCGCAAGCAGCATATGTTCTGATAGGAGAGAAAATTATGGATAAAATTACAGACAAATGGAGTCATGTCCTAATAGTACCTAAAAAGTAGAGCCTGTCTGGGTCTTATACGATTATGATTGTCTGGAGTAGAAAAAGAAAAGGCTAAGCGTTTCTTCCTTTCAAACATTTATCAAGCACCTGATATGTTTCTGACAAAAATCAGAGATGACTAAATATAGTCTCGTTTTAGGGATTTCATTCAGCTGTGTGGAACAGAAAACCTCACATTACTAGAACTTAAATAAATAAAGGGTTATTTTTCTCTCACATGACTAGAAACCTACAGGCAAGCAGTTCAGGGTTTTGACTGCCCCTTCATAAAGTCATTGGGGATTCAGGCCCCATCCAGGTTTCAGCTCCCCCATTCATAGGATCTGGCCCTTGTCCTCAGACTTACAAAATAGGAGATAGAGCTCCAGCCTTCATGTCATCATTCCAGGCAGCAAATGGGAAAAACTGCCAAGAGTAAAAGACTAGTTGTACTAGTTGAGTCTGCCAGTTGGGCTACTTAAGTCACCTCCCTGGAAGTCCCACACAAGACTTACATCCCATTGGCCAGAATTGGGTCACATTTTCTGCAAAGGAGGCTGGGAAATGAGTGTTTTAGCTGGGCATGCTGCTGTCTCCAATAAATCAGGAGTTCATTAGGGAGGAAGAAGGGGAGAATAGGTATTGGGTGGGCAACCAACAGTCCTGCCTTCCTGGGGTAAATTATCAAGCGAGGGAAGGAGCACGCCCAGCGACACCTGGCACACAGCAGGTGTTCTGTGTGCCTGGTTTGGAGCCTCTCCCCACAAGCTGAACCTGTGACAGGGACCTGGAAGCAGGTGACTTATTTGGGACATGACCCAGGAAACAGGCCTGTGGGAGAAGGAAGAATGAGATGAGTGAGGAGGAAAAGATACTTTATAAGGTTGCTGCTGTACCGGATGAGGGCTCAATGTCCCAAGACATCTGGGCAGCATACGAGGCATCTCAGGTCGTTCCCCTGAAGGACAGGAGGCAGGAGAATGTACCCATGGACTCCAGCTCTCCTTAGCTGAGGGTTGCCCAGGGTGGTGTTCACTCCCCCTCACTTCCAAGCAGAACTTGATCAGGCTAGGAGGGCCACTACCCCACCTCTACACCAGGGAAGATCCTGGGGCACCATGTGGGTGGAGCCCTGGACAGGGACCTGGCAGGGTGACTTGAAACTGAGCTCGCAGGGAACTGTCCAGCAGGAGGTGGCTGAAATCAGAAGTGGGCTGGGGGGTGGGGACACAGGCATCAGAGGCATCTCCTCCTCAGAAACAATTAGGATTAATGATAAAATTGAATCATTGTTTCTAATATGACCTCTGGCCAATGCTGTCCCTTTTTAGTGGCATGGGATGACTTCTAATTATGTAACATTCTATGTGTCATGAGAGTGGGGACGGAGTGCTGAACTCTGTCGGTTTGTGGAGGGGGGAGTGGTTGAAAGAAGAATAAACCGCCGCATGAAATTCAAGGAAAGCTGTAAAATATAGTTCACATTTGAGCTGGGTCTTGAAGGCTAAGGGGAACATTCCAGCCCCAAAGTTGAGGAAGCACTTTTTGGGCACAGAGAACCCCAAATGGATTATCTCTTAGGACAAGAATCTCCTTGTTTACAGTTTATTATAACAGATTCAAAACAGGCACCCCTCCATGTGCCCACAACATAAGGAAATACTGACGGAGGCTGTCATGTCTTGCAATTGTTATTAACAAAGCCAATTCATTCATAGAAGATTCAACTAAAAAGCCATGCTGCTGTACAGCTCCCCTAGGAAGGTGGGAAGTAGTGTTTAGAGAAGACTAAATCAACACTTATTAGCAACAAGGGTACCTCTGAGGATGCCAGTTTGAAGTACCAGGCCCCATCTGCTCTCTCTGAAGGATGCACATAACCAGAGGATGGAAGCAAAGAAAGATAGTCCGTGCTCAGCCCAAGCCAAGCACAGAGCGGAGAAAAACCCAGCAGATAGTGAACGGTCCCTGCCTTATAATCTAGCTTTGCAGATAAGACCAGTGTCCCTGAAACCACAGACCAACACAGTTAAAATACAGCTCTGGATGTGACCCTAAGGGTGAGGAGGAGAAGCCCCCAAAAGGATTAAGATTGCATTTTTCCCCAACCTAGAAGATGCTGGTTTAGCATCAGAAATTAAGTTGCTCTGTTGAAAATAAATAGAAGTGGTATTTCTCATGCCACTCAGTTCACAGACTGAGATCCATACCCAGGGGCATGTTTTATTTTACTAGAAACGGCCAAATGTTGAAACTATTCAGAAACACGAAGAGTGCATTTGAATATTCTTCTCTCAACATTCTCTCCTGAATTTGCGATCTTTTTAATTCTTGCCAATCTAACTGGAAAAACCGGTATTGAAGTCTCCCTTTGATTTGCATCTCCCTGACTCCTCAGAAGGTTGAACATCTCATATGTTCATTATCCATTTGAATTTCCTCTTCAGTGAATTTCTATTCATATCTTTTGCCCAACTCTCTAAGAGGTAATTCATCCTTTTCTAATTAATGTGGAAGTATTCTTTGTATATAAGAAATAGTAACCTTTGTTTATGGCGAATGTTTTCTTCTTGTTTGCCTTTTGACTTTGCTCTGGTGCTTTTCTCCATACTAAATTTTGGATTGCCCATCTTGTTAAGATCTCTCCACTCAAGCGTTTTATAAATATTTTAAATTTTCTTCTATTTCCTTATGCATATTTCTTTCACCTCATACACACACACACTCACACACTCACAAAGTGATATGATAGTTAGATGGATCATTAATCCATCTGGAATATGTGGGGGGGGGGGGTGCGGTGGTGCAAGGGGACTTAGTGTTTCCAGAGTTTATATGATCCTTGTGTGCAGCATCAAACCTGACATGAACCAAGGATTCAAATCAACTGGTAAATTCTACCTTTTACATTTTCCAGCTCAAATGGCGTCTCCATCCTCCCTTTACTTAAGAAGGAAATGGAAGTGCTCCCCGGCTGTTCCCTCTTCCACAGTCCCATATCCACCCAGTCTCCATGATCTCCTCAGTGTCACCCCCCAGTCCGATCTCCATGATCCCACCTCCTAACTACCTCTGTCCACTCCTCCCACGCCCCATGGCTGCCTCCTCGCCCAGGCAACTGTCTGCGCAGCCCTGGTCTCCTGGCTCCTCGCTCATCCCCTCCTAAACCAGTCCTCACCCTGCAACCAGGGATCTTTCTAAAATACAGACCCCATCTCGTCCCTGCCGTGTCTAAAACCCTTCCTTCCACAGCCCTGCACTGCCCTCAGGAGACAGTCCAAACTCCCACATACGGCTGATATCATCCTTCAGGAACCAGGCACTTCTCCCTTTTTTAAAAAAACAAAACAAAAAAACCACCTTTGCAGTCTCATTTCTCAAAGTGCCTCCCAGCTCCACACTCTGGCCAGAGCAAACTACTTTCAGTTCCTCAAAAACACCAAGCTTCCCTGTCAGTAGATCTCAACCCTGGCTATGCCCCAGCTCACTGCCAGAAATTGAAAACACACTGGCCAGGTCCTGCCCCTGGGCGCTTCTGATTCAGGAGGCAGGAGGGACCCCTACACCCACATTCTCTGGATGACTCCCACAGCCAGCCAAGGTGGAGAGCCACTATTTTTTGCCTCCCGGTTGTGAGTATGTTGTCCCCTCTGTCTGGAATCCTCTTCAACCCCTTCAGCCCCAGCCCCCCCACCTCACCACTGGATATTGCCTCCTCTTCCTTTAGGTCAAATTTTAGATGCTCCTTCCTCCAGGCACTTTCCATGACCATCCAGATTAGGGCCCCCTATGCTCTGCCAGCTCCCTGACCTTCCCTGATTCAAGCATTCATCACACTGTAATGTAATTGCCTAATTTCTCACTCCCATCCCAGACTCTGAGTTTGGAGGAAACAGGGACGGTGTGTCATTCTTGCTCACCACTATATTTCCTGCACCCAGCAGAGACCTGACACACAGTAGGTGCCCAATAGACATTTGCTACCAAAAAAAATAAATAAATAAATGAACGAATAAACGGAAGAATGGATGCCTGCAACAGTTTCTATGACAAAAAACTGCTCAGCCAAGCCAGCAAACAGATGAGCAGTCTGGCCTGCAGAGGGCACCAGACTGCTTCTTAATCTCCCTGCCAAGCTCCAAGAGCCGGTACCTGCTGTCAGTCAGAGAGGCAGCCGATCCTCAGTGGTCATTTCGCTGCGCTGAAGATTGAGTAGGAGTTGTTTGCCTGCAGCCAATGTATAAAAGCTGAGGGTTCACCCCTCACTTCTAACAACAGGTACCACATCCCCTGTCTTGCCATGAAAACAGCTATAACTGCAGCAACCAGTGGTAGGTTTTCTATTCCCATGTGGGGCTGTGAGGGGGTAAGAGAGAGTGAGAGTGAGAAGGAAGAAAGCTGATAAGAATATCTACGAAATCGCTTGTCCTGGAGAAGCAGAGGAAAGTTCTCTGTATGTCACCAAGATGCCTTCTCTCTCTCTCTCTCTCTCTCTCCCTCCTTTTATTCTGGGGAAAATGAAATCTAAGTAAAGACTGGTAGCATCCAAATCAGCATCTGGAGGGAGATTTTTTTTCTTTTCTGTAAGCAGCAGCAGCATCCCCTGGACCCTGCTGGAGCCCCAGTTCAGATCAGCCAGTCTGTTAGCGATGAATGCCTCGTGCTGTCTGCTCTCTGCTCAGCCAACACTGCCCAACAGCTCAGAGCACCTTGCAGCCTCTTCCTTCAGCAACCAGAGCAGCAGCGGGTTCTGCGAGCAGGTCTTCATCAAGCCGGAGGTCTTCCTGGCGCTGGGCATCATCAGCCTGATGGAAAATATCCTGGTCATCCTGGCTGTGGTCAAGAATGGCAACCTGCACTCTCCCATGTACTTCTTCCTCTGCAGCCTGGCCGTGGCCGACATGCTGGTGAGCGTGTCCAATGCCCTGGAGACCATCATGATCGCCATCGTCAACAGCAACTACCTGACCTTCGAGGACCGGTTCATCCAGCACATGGACAACATCTTCGACTCTATGATCTGCATCTCCCTGGTGGCCTCCATCTGCAACCTCTTGGCCATCGCCGTGGACAGGTACGTCACCATCTTCTATGCGCTCCGCTACCACAGCATCATGACCGTGAGGAAGGCCCTCGCCTTGATCGTGGCCATCTGGGTGTGCTGCGGCATCTGTGGCGTGGTGTTCATCATCTACTCTGAGAGCAAGATGGTCATCGTGTGTCTCATCACCATGTTCTTCGCCATGCTGCTCCTCATGGGTACTCTCTACATGCACATGTTCCTCTTTGCGCGGCTGCACGTCAAGCGCATCGCAGCACTGCCCCCTGCTGATGGAGCGGCCCCACAACAGCACTCATGCATGAAGGGGGCTGTCACCATCACCATCCTGCTGGGGGTATTCATCTTCTGCTGGGCCCCCTTCTTCCTCCACCTCATCCTCATCATAACCTGCCCCAGGAACCCCTACTGCGTCTGCTACACCGCCCACTTCAACACCTATCTGGTCCTCATCATGTGCAACTCCGTCATCGACCCCCTCATCTACGCCTTCCGCAGCCTGGAACTGCGCAACACGTTTAAGGAGATTCTCTGCAGCTGCCATGGCATGAACTTGGGCTAGGATGCCAGGGCCGGGGAAATGGCAATCGGTCTCATCACTTTGGGCCCACCGTGCAGCCAAGGTGTTTAGAAAGAAGAAGGGGAAAAAAAGTACTTAGAAGACATAAAAATGTGTTAACAGCCATGATTGTACATCTTTTGTTTTCAAGCTTGCAAAGCCTTTTGAAAGGGAAAATGGTATGTAACAGGCTCTCTGAAAGGATTCCAATGTGGGTAAGTCAAAAACTCTGATTTCCCAAATAGTCACTGTCAGAACTCAGCGAGGGCCACTCTGGGTGGCATCTGCATTCATTATCACACTCCCAGGGTTTGCAGTGCCTGCCTGCTCACCTGCTTCCCACCACGTCTTCACGCTTCGGGTCAGAGCTGACTGAAGGATTCTCGTGAACAGTAGGCTGGTTCGAAGCTCCCCCAAGAAAACCTGTTACACCTACCAACCTCCAACTGCCAGCTGCTCAGGCGCCTGTGCCCCTATTTCATAAGGGATTGAGTTTCTCTTCTATTACTCTATTTACAGTAAAGCAGTTTCCTGAGAACAAGGGACTCCGTGAAAGAAGCAGTGCTTGCTGTTTGCCCCACTTCAACCCACACCCCCAACCAACCTCCCCCTGAAAATAGCCTGGGAACGTACCCCACTTCTATTTTTGCTGTTGTTGTTGTGGTTTTATGCATTAAATTTGAGGTAGCCTTCAAAATTCTAATGAAAGAGGGATAAAGTGCTTTGGAAAATCGCAACAGAAGTGTGTACAAAGTATCTTGATACTCTGTTATTTTAAAGTATAAATTTCCCTATTTAAAAAAAAAAGTATTTTTCTTATTACTCCTTTTCTGTCTTTAAAACAAGAGAGGGAATCATAGGTGGGAGGGCATCCGTCTCAAGAAATTGCTTGACCATCATTTCAGAGAGTTTGAGAAATTGTGGAGCTGCGTGTGGCTTTCTTTGAAGCTGTTTTGCTCATAGTAACTGTGTCTCTATCACATGATTTTCTGAGTATAATTTATGAAAGACAATGTTTTTGGCTCGCTGCTCCTTTTCCTGGACATGGTGTGAAAGTTGGGGTGACCCTGTTACCAACGTCTGTACCTTATCCGAAGGCAATTCATTCCTGTGAGCCTAGGGCGAGATTTGTTGACTAGTGCTTTCGATGGCTATGTGCTGTATGTACCCATCAGACCCTTTCCTGCCCTATATAACCTCAGGTTGTGCTTTCCGGCTGCCACTGAATTCCCCTTTTCATGAATTCTTGTGTTATGCTCTGTCTTTGGTGTACAATTGTGTTGCTCTGTCTTTGGTGTACAATTGCGTATTTTTCCTGTGCTGGAATATATTGGAGTTTTTTTGTATTTGAAGATATCCTGCCAGTGTAAGCAATATCATGTGTTTCTTGCTTTGATTGTGATGCTTGGAAATAATAAAAGGCTTTTGCGGCTGCTAAACGTGTGTCACATTAAAATACACACCCTGGAGCCGTGCTGGTGACTTCTGCACATGGTCATCGTACGTTATGTTACACTGCAATTCTGACAATTTTATAAATGGCATAAACATCCCTTTTGACCACAGTGCTAGTCTTTTCTAGGGCAATGCCTTTTAGCCAAACTATAAAACTCTCCCATTTAGTTTCCAAAAATACTAAGCTGTAGTTCCTGGACCACTGTCACTCTCCATTATTTTAATCGTGATGCCAAATAATAGGTCTCATCCATTGCCACTTGGCAAGTAAATATGGAAAACGGGGAAACAAATTCTTTGAAATAGATGAGTCATTTTACAGATGAAGAAACAGTCCCAGAGGGGTCTTGTGGTTGTCCAAGAATGCCCAGATAGCTAGGGTCACAGGATGTTTTGTGTCCAGGTGTTGATGTCTTTTTGCACCACCATGATGCTGCCAAAAAGTTTCCATAATCAAAGCTGCCCCAGCTCTCCTCCCTGTAGACACTCCAGCTTAGAGCAGTGCTCCCAACAGAAACGCCCACAGGAATCAACTGGATCCTGTTCAAGGGCAAAATCTGATTTAGCGGGTCTGGAGTGAAGCCTAAGGTTCTGCATTTCTGACCAGAACAATCCCCTAGGGGATGCGGCTGCTGGTCTGGGAACCACCTTTTAAATAGCAAGGGTATGGAGGATGCTCAAATGAGTGTAATCAAAGCCAAAAGTACTCGTCTGCGTCTGTGTGGAGTGCTGAGCCCATGCCAGGAACTGTGCTAAGTACTTTACAGGCATTCACTTCTTGGATCCTTAACAATAACCCCATGAGGTAGACACTATGATCGTCCTTATTCTACAGACGAGGTGTCTGAAACTCAGAGAAATTAAGGAGCTTGCCTTTGAAAACTCAGCTACAAGGAGAAGCAGAGATTCAAACTCAGGCTGCCCAACGCTCACCCCTAAGTCCAACCCGGATGCCTTAGCACCCCTCGTGGAAGCAGGATGGCTAGTTGAGCCGTGACCCGACGACACCAGAGGCAGGTGCTGCCGTGGAGGGAGATTTTAACGCATATTCCTACAGCTCATGAGTCCAGATGTTCATGACAGAGATGTCATAAAAACCAAGAAGCACAATTAATCACTTACTGGCTATACTTTTCCGAAGTCTGTGGGGAGCCCTGGGATCCACTTCTGGGGGGAACAACTGTGAGTGGTAGGTTGACACTGTCTTCTCCACGACCACTTTCCCAGATGTTCACGTGGGAACCCGCTGAACGCTTTAAGCAGCTGGACAGTCAGGTTTGAAAATGCTTAATTTTTGGAAATAAAAGCATGTCGTGATTTTAATTGAGTTGTTAAGTTACGTTCACTCTTTCCCCCTTGCCCAGGGCAGAATCACGGCCATGGTTGACTCCCTGGGTTCCTAGAAATTGTTGCCTGTTGTCCTTATTTAAGGTGAACGTTTGAACTTAATCTTGGTGTTTTTCTGTAGGGCTGGCGGCTACAGCACACTCGAGCGCCCTTGGCTGAAAACATTTACCCATCCTCCCCTCCACTAAAATCCATTTTCCACACAGCAGCCAGCGCAATCATTTACAAATATAAATCAGATCATATCACACTCCTGCTTAAAACTCTTCAGTGGCTTTGAATAAAATTCCACGTCCTTACCCAGCCCTACAAAACCCTAATGATCTGATCTCTTCTGGTAAGGCCCCAACACTACCCTCCTCACCCATACTCTTCCCCTACTGGACTCAAACTCACCATACTCATTCCTGTGCCAGGGCCTTTGCACCTGCTGTTTCCTCTGCCTGAAATCTCTTCCCACATATCTTCCCATGATTGTCACCTTCTTATCATTCAGGTTCCAGCCTAATCCTCAAAGATGACTTCCTTGACTACGCTTTCCCAAGTCATTCACATGAAATATTGTTTTATCACAGATTTTATTGCTATTTTATATTTTCTTGTTAATTTATTTGTTTAATTATCATCTCTCCCACTAAAAAGCAGTACCTAGCGTGTAAAACTTGCCAATAATAAGTACATGTTGAATAAATAAGTGACTTTATTAATACACTTAAATATGCGTTCAAGTCTAACCAAAGAGAATAGAATACACTGGTGATCCTCAAATTTGGCTAATATCAGTACTGAATGTGGAGTGTGAGAAAAAGCAACCTGTTCTCCGAAACTTATGATCGGTAGATCAGAGGTGATGCCAGGCATCTGAAGTTCTCCAACTCCACAGCTCTCAGGATGCACACCAACCCCGGGGAACCACCGAAACCAACAGGCACTGGCTACTTCTCAAGAATAACAACAACCAACACCCCCAGGAGCTTCCATTTCTCTCCCATCGCCATTTCCCGTCAGGATGTCAGGCACCTGCAATTATGTTGGGCCATCAAAGAACCAATGGAAATCCAGAAATTAGAAAGAACCAAATGATGAAATGCAGAAGCAAAACAAAACTTTCCACCAAAGAACTCAACCTTTCTCATCTAAGAATACTTATCTGAGAGCCAAATCGATAAAAATAATAGTAACGAAAGGTATGGCTTGGGATTACTATGTGCCAGACAGGTGCTGAGCACTTTGATTTATTAACTCACTGAATTCTCACTAAAACTCAATGAGGTAGGCAATTTCACATCATGTCCTATAGAAAAGGAAGCTTTGGATCATGAAGCAGGTTGGTCATCTTGACTCAGGCGACTCAGGATGTGAGAGGCAGAGCCGGGACCTAAGCTACAGTCCGGCTCCACAGTCCACGCCGTCCACAGAGCCAGCCCTCTGCCACAGGGCACCATGGCGCCAGCAATGCTTCCCAGGGCTAAACGGCCTTCAGCAAAGCTCTCCAGCCCCACAGGCTTCCCCAACAGAGAATTTACCACATTGCTTAATTTTTCTGTTAATTTCTCTCTCTTTTCTACCAGGCTGCGAGTTAACTGAAAATACCAAGGCAGACAGGGAGCCAGCAAACTCAACAAATATAAGCATGGACCTCTGACACAGGAGTTTGCATGAACTGCACAGACGTAAGAAAACCCTGCTCCCAGTATTGCTGCCTGATTCTGTTTTCCAGTCTCTGAGATCAGGCAGACCTGTGTTCGAATCCTGCATCATCTACTTGCTGCACAACGAACGTAAATTCTCATAAACCAAGCAGAAATGTGGCAGCCACTAACCTGCGATTTTATTTCATAATTAAGTTCTTCTTTTTTGGCATGAGGGGGGGCTCTCTAGAGTGTTGGAAACAGTCTATTTGTCAATTGTGAAAATTCCTCAAGCTTTATTATCTGTGTACTTCTTAACTGAAGTTTAATAAACATACAGACAAGTTCTTACAAATTCTCCTTTTCGCCATGTTGTTCATCAGGCCATACAGAAAGCATGTCAGCCCCAGAGCCAGACGCTGAGTGGAAGTGGAGAAGCAGTTAATATGTGAGTTTGCAAACCAAAGAAATGCATTGCCCATGACATATCTGGATAATTAGCTCATTTCTCTAAACACTTTACAGAGCACAGGTCTGACCTTAGCAATAGACACGTGCACAGTCCTGGCAATGTTTTCTTTGTTCGTTTTTAATTGTAGGGGGAAAGAGCCTTCCTCATGTTTATCCTGTTTCTGCCGTGACACGTGCTGTTTTGAAAAGCTTGGCACACTCACTCGGCATCAGAGGGAACACGAGAACAATGGCACAGATGGTCCTTCAGGGTGAGTGACATGAGAGCTGCTTTGGAGCACTCTGCTTATTAGGAAAGGCACCGCTGTTTGCCCCACCCTGAAAAGATTAAAGGGCAAAATGGAGGAAACTCTGAGCTCAAATTCAGGAAAGCCTGGGACCAGGCACAGCTCAAGGCTCGTGTGGCCCTGAGCAAGTCCATCGTGGTCTCTGGGCTTCAGTCACACATCTGTGCGACCGGCAGAGCTGGCTCAGTGGGTGGTTTTCTACCCTTGTTCCTGTCCATGGTGGTCCCAGGTGACTACTTCCTCATCGCTAAGGTTCAGCTCAACACCAGCCACAAGGCATGTATCTGGCCCACACCTGACCAACTGGGGTCCTTCACGTTTTGGGCACAGCAGCCACATTGGTGACCCAAGGCAGCCCAGGAAGGCTCGATTCCTCTACTTGAGCTCCTGAGAAAGAGGCCTTCCTTCCCCTGGACATCTGGGTACCATCTGCCTGGGGCTGTGGGAGGGAGGGACCAGTCCGTCTGAGGATGAAGCCAGCAGGCAGAAGAAAGAGAGAACATTCCTGCCGTTATCACTTGAGTGCCTGCGTCCAGCTATGCCTGAAGCTGACCCTAAACCTGGGCTTTCTGTTCCAGAGATACTACTGTCATTTGTAAGCAACTGTGTTCTGACAAGTACAGAGGCCAATGTGGGCTGTGGGAAAGGCGAGAGGAGAAGCCAGGTGGATGGGGGAGAATGGAGGGGCCGAGACCAGAAGAGCAAAGGACTCCAAGCTCGGCGAGACCGGCTCTGTTGTGAGCTGGCTTGCGTATTGGGTTTACACGTAAGATTAGATTTGCAAAAAGAATTAGCTAAAAACAAAAACAAACCACTGGAGTAGATGATTCAAGGAAACTTCGGATCTGCTGTCCTATTATACTAAGGGCAGAACTCCATGGAAACGTTTCTAATTAAGGTATGAAAAGGAAAGCAGAAAACTGGACGGCAAAGCCAACGCTTCCAGCGTGGTGAGCCACTCACCCCCTCCTCTTTAGATGACCCCTCCATCTTTAGATGGACCTGTATGGAGCACTTCTCGCATACTCTCCTAACTATAGAGTACAATGATCTTAACACAACCTGGGTTCTCTCGGCAGCTTTCCTGAGAGAAAGACACACCTTTGTCGGTTAGATGCTCCGAGAATCTCAGTAGGTGGCTGGATCTCCGGGGCCTGTAGACAAGCTGGCAGAGAGCTGAGTCTCTGCAGAGGGAACAAGGAGGGTCCAGAAGTCTAGTGGGGACAAAATCTAACATATATGTGGTCACTGGTGCTTGGAGCAGTGGATTTACCCTTCAGAGGAGCAATAAGTGCTGAGTGCCACCTCAAAGCTGGCCCAGGGTATAAACCCAGGGTCCTGTAGGGAGCGGGAGAGGTTCAATATTCATTTATGTCTGCTGCTCCTCCCCTCCCCTCTTCTCGCAACCCCTCCAAACTGGGAGTGCTGTGAGGTGGCGAGCTCCATCTTATTCCTCTCCAAGTCCATCCTGGGGCCTGGTCCAAAGCAGACACACAGAAGACGTCTGAGCAGTGAGCAAAGGAACAAAGGTGAGCAACTTGGGACCTCATCTTTAATTCATTCAGATGGATTAACATCGTAGCACAGAGCCCATGGTCATGAACTTTAGACGCAGACAAGACCTGAATTCAGTCCCGGACCCTGCTTCCCACTGCCTCTCCCTAACACCAGTAGTTTGTTTCTGTTTCCTCACCAAGAAAAATGGGAGTCACACTAGCACCTAGGTTAAGGCTTGTTGAGAGGTTTCAATAACACATAAAGGACTTGTGAGCATAGTGCCTGGGCCCCATTAACATTATCCCTATTTGCTAGTATTACCATTAAAGTATTTTAGTGGGTCACCTTATTATGTTCTGGGGCTTCTCAAACAGGACGTGCACCCAAACCACTCTGAAGGTCTTGTCAAAATGCAGATTCTGATTCACAGGGCTGAGGCAGGGCCCGGGCCTCTGCATTTCTGACAGGTGCCACGTTGATGCCAATGCCACTGGTCTGAGAACCACACATGGCGCAGAGAGGCCTCCCATGACCAAAACATCAAAACTGAGGACAAGACAATTTTCCCCCGCTGAAAGTTGTGGTTACTGTGACTTCCCGGCAAAGCAATTACATTTACTCCATCACAAGAGGCCAAAGGAAAAGCCCAAGAAATAAAAAGGAGTTGCAAGGAGATGAAATCCTCTTGAGTTTTTCTTCTTAAGGAATTGCTTTCCATTTCCTGCTTCTGGCACAGGCAGCCTCTCCACACAGCAGCCACTTACTTGGGATGAAATGAAACAAGCAGGTGAGTTATCGACATTGCAGACTTGGGCGTGAATCACCCAGCAGACAGGCCACCCTCTGAGTCCCCCAGTCACCCGCGACCGAGACGATTCCATCAATACGAAGTCCCAGCAGGAAACTCCGAACAGCGCAAAACAGGCTGAGAAGCAAGGAAGGCATGGAGCCTCGGGAGAGAGAAAGGTTAGTAAGGCTGATGAAGACTTCTGGAACCATCATTGCCGGTCCTAGGTGAGCCAGAAGCACTTAGAGCAGTGGTTCTCAAATCTGGAGGCACCTGAGAAACTTTAAAAATTCTGATTCCAGGTCCTCCCGTTCAGAAAATTGGATTTCATTGGTAAGCAGCGCAGCCCCATAGCTGGGATTGGTTTTTAAAGCTCTGACGTGAGGCTATGGATATTTGGAATCAGTCAGGTCAGGAGCAGAACACTGTCAGTGCTGGGTGATGCCCACCCCTCCAAGCCTAGAGTTTTCCATGTGTGAAATTCCATCTATGGAAATAATAGCTAGCTTCAGGATAACGGTGAGCCACAGATGAAAAGTGCAAAGATCTACTCGGTATGTGGTAGTCATTCCTATGCATTTTCTTGTCAGAATAAGACCTCATCCTCTTTCTCTTCTATCTTACCTAAAATCCCAAGCCAATTTAGCAGTTGTCAACTTTGGTATTGCCTATTTGATGCTAGGCTTCAACTATCCCCGTCAGCACATAAAGTGCGTACTCTCATCAGAGCCCACCTCTCCTCTTCTCCAGGTCGGAGCCTTCTTCTCTTCTGTCATCACAAATATCTGTTGAGTTTTTAATATGGACCAGAGACCGCGCCAGGTGCTGGGGATGCAACAATGAACAAGACAGCCCTGTCCTTAGGAAGCCTAGTGGGCAGGTAAAGACCTTGGACAAGCAAGGTCTGGATTCCCTTTCAAAATGAAAGAGCAGGGAAAGGAACAGACAGCTCCAGGCAGGGTGACCGCTTCACTGTCTCCTTGACCCAATCGCTTGGCCTTTCTGTGCCTTAGTTTTCTCATCTGTAACATGAATGAGGCTCTTGTTCTCACCAGCAGCCCTGAGGGGGCAGGAAGGCTAAGGAGGCAATAAGGAACACTTCACCAAGCAGATTTTAACTTGCTCAAGACCTCCTTCCCAATCTCAGCTCATTTCCCCGACAGGAGAGAGAAGCAAGCAAGCAGCCACCCAGGGTGAAGGCCAACGGCTTGTCCGGCGTGTTCCAGAGCTCAGCGGGGAGCCGTGGAAAGGGAAGGATTGGCTCCCAACACTTAGAAACAGGAGACAGCATGTCACTCTGATTTTTTTAAATCAAATTTTGATGACCTCAATTTATTCCAAACACGAGAACAGTCAAGACTTTTTCAATTGCAAGCAACAAAAATCCATCTCAAACTGGCTTAAGCAAAGAAAAACAATGAGGGAGGAATTTATCTAGGTACTGAAATGATGTCAGCAGAAATCCCTGTCTCTTCAGACTAATTTCCTCTCCTTTGGCTTCTTTCTTGGGCAGGTTTTTTTCACATGGTGGACCCAACAGCCTTAGACTTCTATCAGCTCTCCAACACCGGTAGAAAACCAGCTTCACTTTCCCCGTAGTCTCCCTACCCATATCCCACCAACGAAGAAAGAAGAAAACGAACTTCAGGCCAACTAACTTAAATCATATGCAGTCTCTGAACCAACCGCTACGGGCAGCGCATTGGCTCAGGCCGAGATAAAACTCCCACCTTGGACCCAGGACGGGGGCATCAGCCACACCCAAGCCACATGGACCACGAGAGATGGAGGCGAGGCCCCACTCAAGAGAATTGGGTGCTGTTCCAAAACAAGGCAGGCAAATCAGTCACTGTCCATTTCTCCCTCCTCAGTCTACTGCCTTGCCCCAAATCCTTGTAATACGGCTCCTTGGTAGGCTTGATTTGCATATTCTACTCATTCTTGTCACATTTGGGCGTTCTTTTGCTTCCCTTAAAATATACCTGGTCATTTCTAGGTAACTCTTCAGTACATTCATTTTAAGCTCCTGAACTATCCTTAAAAGATTCTATGCAAAAACACAAATATACATGATAGAAAAGATACTTGGTTTTGAAGTGGGTGGTCCTACAAGCCTGGTTTTCTGGTTCTTTGTTTCTAACACTCAAGGCCTTACCTAAGCTAGTTTGCTAAATGGTTTGTTCCTCATCCCTAGTCTTGTCCTTGGTTTCACAATGCCACTAGAGGGAAGCTTTGATTTTTCTGAGCCACAGTACTTCTCAGAACTAATCAAGTGGGTGTGTGTTATGAATCAGAAAGAAATATAAGTAAACAGTATTTTAACTTTTCAAACAGCAGTTTCAAGTAAAAATTAGTGGATCATTTCCTCAAATATCACTTCCATTTTGAAACTCTCTTTCTCCACCCCAACTCACACACACAGATTATTATTAAAAATAAATACGTTATTCGTGCAAATGTTCTAGCAGCATTATTCAAAATAGCCAAAAAGTGGAAAAAGCCAATGTCCATTGACTGAAGAAGGATAAACAAAATGTGGCGTATCCATACAATGAAATATTACTCAGTCATAAAAGGAAAGAACTGCATTTACAACAGGATGATCTCAAAAACATTATGCTAAGTGAAAGAAGCCAGACACAAAAGACTAGATTTTGTATGATTCCATGCATGAGAAATACCTAGAAAAGGCATAGAGATGGAAAGTAGGTTATTGGTTGCCTGCAGCTGGGGCTGGGAACAGGGATTAACTGTAAATAGGCACAAGAGATCTTATTGCGGTGACAGGGACACCCTAAAACTGGATTGTGGTGTGACTGTATGTGATATAATTTTAAAAAATCAGTATTTGGTCTTTTTCCCAGGTTCCTAGTACAGGCTCCTAAAACCCTTGGAATCTCTAGAGTGATGAGTGATTTTTGCACGCTAATGAGATGAGCTGGTGGGGGGGCCCTGCGATAGCTTCAGGAAGGGAGCTGGTGGCCGGAAAGACTAAGGACATGGTTAGAGGGTCGGAACTGTCAGCCCCAACTTTGGCCCCCAAGAAGGGGAAAGGGCCTGGAGGTCGAGTTAATCACCAATGACCAATGATTTACTCAAGCAAGTCAATGCAGTGGAACCTCCATGAAAACAATGGAGTCCGGGGCACTTCCAGGTTGGTGAACACATCAAGGAGCTGGGAGGGTAGTAGACCTGGAGAGGGCATGGAAGCCGCCTGCTCCTTCCCACATCCCTTGCCCTGTGCATCTCTTCCACCTGGCAGTTCCTAAGTTGTTTCCTCTATAATAAACCGATAACAGTAAGTAAGTAAAGTGTTTTCTTGAGTTCTGTGAGCCGTCCCAGTGACTTATCTAACCTGAGGTGGGGGTTATGGGAACCCCCAATTTATAGCTGGTCAGTCAGAAGCACAGGTGATGACCTGAGACTTGTGACTGGTGGGCAGTCTTGTGGGACTGAACCTTTCAATCTGTGGGGTCTGCACTAACTCTGGGTAGTTAGTATCAGAATAGAATTGGATTGTAGGACACCCAGATGGTGTCCAGAGAGTTGGAAAATTGGTTGGTGTGGGGAAAAATCCCATACATTTGGTGTCAGGAGTGTTGTGAGTAAAAACAGCTCATTGCACAACTCAGTAACGTTACTAAAAATCATTGACAGTACATTAAAATGGGTAAACTTTATGGTATGTAAATTGTATCTCAATAAATTTGTTTAAAAAGGTAAACCTGCAAAAGAAATGGGCAAATGAGATGCTGGGCATGCTGTCCCAGAATGCAGTGTTCAGTAAGCAGTCACCTGTATTAGCAGGATGTCCAGACAACCCCCAGAACATACTCCAATACATTATAGTTTATTGGTTTCAGAGAGGGAGGGGTCAGTCTGTTTATACCTATCACCAAGAACAGATTAGATGTATGCTCTTTAAGACCAGGGATAACCACAATGTGGAACCCCACTCCCCAACACCACACCACACCCCAAAGCCATCCAAACCCCCACTACACCATGGACCAGATCACTTAACCTGACTCAAGCTGCAGATTCCCAGGGCGTAGACCTCCACAGCTTCGTCTGCTTTACAGCAACCTAAGCCCACCACTTCAATCTACTCCCAGTTCCGCGTCAGACCCAACCCCAGGGGTTCTCTCACTCCTCTGCTATGTAGGTTGCCAGCGAAAATAGAGGATGTCCAGTTCAATTTGAATTTCAGATAAACAACCTATAATTTTTCAATATTAGCATACCTCAAATATGAATGAGACATAGTTAAAATGAAAAATTGTCATTTAGTTCATCTTACAATGCTACCTAGGGAACAAATGAGATGATTCGAATGAGATATATTTTTATTTACTAAATATGGCAACCCTACCACCACAACTATTTCACTTCCTGGGACTTTTCCCTTCCCTGCTCCTGGATCTTTGTGGGAGCCCCAATCCATGCAGACGGCAGGTCTTCCTCAGTTAAATCCCAGGGAGAAGTAGTCGTGTGAGCAATCTTTTCCCTTCCAGAAGTTTCCAGGGCTTCTTGTGCTGGTCAGTCCTCCTTCCCCCAAGCTCTACATTGCAAATGTCGGGGCAGCCTTGCTAAGTCCAAGAAAAACTGCGCTTTGTCATTTTCCCTTGAGCAGGGGACACCTCCTTACCTCACACTGGTATAGCTCAGAGGATCTGCAAAGAGCATCTGTAACTTTTTATCTATGTAGAGACCCACTGGCAGCTTCCCTTGCTGAAAAGAAATATTAACATACACTCTACCTTTGCAAAGGGCTAGCACTTGGCTCAGGAAGTGCCTCTTAGCGCTAATATTGACAATTTCTAAAGCACCTGTGTTGTGCCAGGCTGTGAAGTCAGGGACCATGGCACACAGTGATGATCACAGTGACACAGAGTTAATATTTACTGAGAGCTTTCCAGGCTCTGTTCCAAGTGCTTTAAATGCACTAATTTATCTAACTTAATGCTTATTTCATCCCACTCACACCCTGAAAGTAGGAACTGTTTATCGTCCCCCTTTCACAGATAAGAAAACTGAGGCGTAAAATGGGTAAGCCACCATGCCAAAGACAGGCCACTAGAGAATGGTCACACTCTTTTTTTTTTTAATTATTTTATTGAGGTCACATTGGCTTATAACACTGTGTAAATTTCAGGGGTGCATTACTATATACCAGTTTCTGCATAAACTGCATCGTGTTCACCACCAATAGTCTAGCTTTTATCCATCACATACATATGCACGCTTTTACCCTTTTCTTAATGACACAAGTTCTAAGAATCAACCACTGATTGAAAACGGGTCCAGGAAACCTCCGTCGTCCTTAGTAAAAAGCTTGTGTTAAAGGATCACATGGTGGGGCACTTAGACCGAGTCTACTGCCCACTAACCATCACCCAAAACATCATCCAAAGTGGCCACTCCTACTAGGAACTGACTCTGCGCCAGTCACTATGCTAAAAGTATCCACGCAGATCTGAAACGATGATGTCATTTTCTCCTTTAATTTTATTTCATCTTCAAAACAACGTAGAAATCATCCTCACTTCATCGGTGCTGACAGTGAGGCTCAGAGAGGTAAGTAGCTTAGCCAGAGTCACACAGCTAGAAAGTGGCAACGCCAGCACGAACGCCCAGGTCGGAGCTGGAACCTGATCTGTTTCCACTACAGCACAATAACGCAATTCGTAAGAAAATATCTTAATCAATAATAAAAAAAAATAAACTGTTAAAGGATTTGAAATTTTAAACCATTTTAAAAAGGGAAAACTAACGTTCGTTTAAAAAAGAAAATTACCAAACCTCAAAGTCTACAATGGTTGCCTGATATCCAAGAGCAATTCTAACAAGATATACACACCCTTTAATGGGTAAATCTGAACTTCTGAAGAGAAAAAGACCAAAATCTGTCTGGCTTTACATTTCTATGACCAGATAATGATTACATGTCCAGAACACCAAAAAAAAAGATAAAATAATTAATTAAATGGGACAAGAAGTGATTGTTGCTGCCTGGGGAAAAAAAAATCTTAATAATGATACATCCTCCAAAATGAAAGGTCAGGCTGTCCTCCCAGTGAAACTGTCACACAAGCCATTAGCCATTAAGCCAGTGAAGTTCTGTCTTCAGTGTTTTGATTGATTTCAAAAGCTGCTCTGCGGCCCAGCAGCTCCCTTCCCCACATCCTGTGCATGCTGTGAAGGGAACAGACCCACCCGAGCCAGGTACGCAAGTCCTTTAAGAGCAAAGACGCTAAATCTGAGACACACTGTCCGTTTGTCATTTGGAACCTGCAGCTCCTCCCTCTTGTCGAGCGCCCAAAGACAGCTGCCCAAGCAAAACGTACGGCCTGAAAGAGCTAACGCCACTCTCAGGATCCACCTGTAGCTTGTATGGGAGCCATCCTTGGGGATCCCTGGGCTTTTGTTTAGCAAGTCTCCATTTTTGTGCTTTTCTCTGAAAGCTTTTGCTGAATTTCTTCATTTATTAGAGGCAAAGGTTCTTCTCCTGGGATTTATCGGCAAACGAAACTGGCTGAGTTGAGGGGTGCAGGAATGAGGGGAGACAGAACGCAGAACTAGGAACGGAAGGCTGTGTTCTTGTCCTGGATCAGGCAGCATCGGGCTGCGTGGACTTGGGCAGGTGAATGACCTTTGTGGGGTCTCAGTTTCTCTGTCTGTAAAGTGAAAAAGTTGAGCTTCATCGTTGGCTCTTAAGCTGAGTTCTGAGGCGCTCCGGGGCCCACAAAAGTGAGCTCATCAGAGCCCCATCTCTGCACCAATTCTCTCCTACCTGCTGGGCTGAAACTAGACCTAACACCTACATAGCACTGACTACCTGCCAGGAGTGTCCTGAGGACTTTGTGTGTCGTAACTCATGTCATACTCACAGCAATTCAGAAGGTAAGTTACTGTCAGTGTCTCCATGGACAGATAAGAAAACTGAGTGAGTGAATGGAGGACCAGAAGAGCGGGCGTCCTCGCTCCAATCTTGGCTCCTAACCCCTGCCATTCTGCCCATTGTGAAACATTACGTTTCATGCAAAGAAAAGTTTGTACCAGATTTTTGAAAAATTTTTAAACCACTAAACAAAGTACAACAAAACACTGTTTCTACCCATCAGATTGGCCAAAACTGAAAAGATGGACAACATCCAACGTTGCCAGCACAGGGTCACAGGGACCCTCTGTGGGTGGTAGTTTGAACTGATAAAGCATTCTGGGAGGAGAGTGTGGCTCCATCTGTTAAAATGTAAGTGTGGCTACCTTTGTATCTACCCTAGAGAAATACTCATCCATGTGTGCAAAGAGACACACAGGAAATGAGCCATGCTCATAGCAGTGAAAATTTGGAAGAAACTTACATATGAACCACAAGGGAGAGCTTGAATAAACTGTGGCATATGAGTGCTATGAAATACCCGATAGTCTTCAGTAACAAATGTGAACGAACACGGAAAGAACAAGATAAGTGAAAAAAAATCAAGCTGCAGAATAAGATCTACAGTATTATCATATTTATGTTAAACACATACACACAAATGAAAACTGAGTGCTTCTGTATGTTTTATGACTATGAAAACTAGTAAAAAAGGTCTAAAAAGATATGCACTGTGCTAATTAGAATAATTACTCCTGAGATGGCCAAGAGAGGACTTTGCTTTGTTCATCTTGTTTTGAATATCATATGAAATTGTATTGATGGGCCCACGTGGCTTCCAACTCCACTGTCTACGGTGTCTGCATAATGAGGCAATGATTTTCTCCCTGATCCTTACTGCGTATCCTTGAGGTATCATGACCTCTCCCTAAAGTAGACAAAAAGCCACCAAGGTTATGTGACATCTGAAGTCACACAACATTCACAACCTATCAAATACAACCTATCAAAGACAGAATTCTGCTCAAGCCCAATCAGCAGGTGCAAGGGGGGGCGGAGTGACCTAGGTGCAAGCAGGCTGAGTGTCCCTGTGCAGGGACAGATTTATGCAACAGAGATCCCTGGTTAGTCACCTAAACTGGGTGCCCGCCATGGGATCTGGGCATATCCAAAAGAGCAAAGACAGATCATCCAGGACCCACTTAGATGGGGGAGGACCAGGAGTGGCCTGGGTGAGACCTGCTCTAAAGAGAATAGGAGGTGTCACCTCCCAAAGAGAGATTAAACAGACTCTTGAACACAGAAGGGAAGAAATACAGACTGTTGTAAACCACGGAAGTGTTGGGCTTGTTTCTTACTGCAGCACAAGCTGCCCAAGACCTAGATTACCTAATGGGCTTGATTGACAGTGTTAAGAAGGGGTATCATGGTTCTACCAGAGAGTTTTGGGGGGCATTTGTGGAAGTACGTAGAAAAGTAAGCAAATAAAAAGAGACGATTATTTACCTCAGAGAGAAAAATTGTACAGAAAGGCACAGTATGTCCTTCCAATGTGAATAATATTAATATAATCATAATAATACACACACTGAATAAAGTTTTCGTTAAAATTTGTGACAACTATTTTGTAATGGGGTCATGAAGAACAATAAGAGAGTTAAATCCTCATCTTCCACAGTGGGAAGTCCATAGATAACATCTAATAAAAAATCAAAAATTGTAATATAAGGCATGGGATTTAGAAACACGGAAATAAATGCCAAGGGGGAAAGTTAAAAAAACTTAAAAGTGAGTGTTTCTGTGAGAACTTGAAAGCGAGGAGCAAAGGGTCACAGGACAGCCATTTGTTCATTGTAAGCCTTCTCATACTGTCGCTCATCTTCAAAGACAGCTCCAAAGAGCCCTGGCTCCTGGTCCTCATGCCTTTGTGAACTGCCATCACCCTTGAATCCAGGCTGGTCCTGTGACTCAGTTTAACCAGTAGAATCTGGAGAAAGTGATGCTGTGCCAGTTCCAGTCCTAAGACCTAGGAGAGCCTTCCAGCTTCTGCTTTTGTGCTCTTCGGAACTCAGATGCCAAGTAAAAAGTCTGACTACCCTGCTGGAGAGACCACAAGGAAGACCACTGAGGAGAAACCATTTTGGACATTCCAGTCCAACCAAGCCTCTCTGACTCCAGCTCCGGCTCCCATCTGACAGCAACTGCATGAGAAACCCAAAGTGAGACCAGCAGAAGATCCACCCAAGGATGCCGAGCCAACCCAAGCCATCATGAGATATGGTACTAAAGTGTTGTTTTCTCTCATTAATAATTGGGGTGATCCGTTACACAGCAGTAGATAATCTGGGTCAGAATCGGTCCCTGGAAGCAGAACGCTTCCATAACAAAACCCAAAACCTATGGTATTAGCTTTGGGACCAGGTGGCAAGTGAAGGCCAGAAAGGCTTCAAGGAGGAAGAGTCTGGAAGAACTGTGAAAAAAGCATTACTGAAGGCTGAAGAGAAGACAAGCCATGTTGTATAGTGGCAGAAAGTTTAGCAACATCTTCACCTGCAATAAGTCAGAAGATAGAAAATATGCCTAAGGGCCATCTCTTTCCCGGCCTCGTTGCAGGAGAGCACTGCAGAACACACGCACGGGGTGGGCTGTGGAGTGAGGTACAAGGGAAAACTCCTCTGCTAGGCTCAGGGCCTGAAGGGAGTGGCGGTCCCAGCCCAAGAGAAAAAACCATGACTCTTATGAGGTCAGGAGCAGGAGTCTGTCTGGAGAGAAGACGCCTCTGCCCTGAGACCTACAACAGGATTTCAGGAGACAGCCTAGACTCCCAAGAAGTATCTCAAGAACTTGGGGCCTGAATCTTTCCTTGATCCTCATGCCCAAAGAAAAGACAACTTCCATGATGTCTCCCATTCCCGAGAGCGTAGGAGACTATATAACGATAGGGGGTTCAACCAAAATGTTGGATGAGCCGGCTGCACTTTCTCTCCTCTTTCCCAATAAGACTTTGAAAGACCAAGTACCAGGCATCAGCAACATTCACAAAAGGGCTATAGATTTCCCTTGGGGGCAGCGGGAACAGCTCAGAGACACTGATGCTAGAGTGTCATGGATCCTAGTCTCCACAGGCAGCAAGACAACAAAGCAGATGTGAACTGTGAGTTGGAACAAGGAGGAAAGCCATGGATGCAGGAGGGAGAAATGCCAAGGAGGTACTCATCAGCAGGTTCCTTCCCACAACCCGAGAGAGAGGATATTTGTAATACTAAAAAGAAAACTAAAACCAAAGAGAAATCCCATGGAAAAATATTTTTGAAGATGTGTTTATTCCTTACATAAAGTAGAAAGATTCACAAAGAACAGTTTATTATATTCTATCTGGGGGAAAAAAATATGGAAAGATGATGACCTGACAAACCAGCAATAGGAAAACAGGCAAGTCTTTATACCCAAGTGACGCCTGCTTATAGGAAACCCCAGACCGAGGTGACCCACAGTGAGTGTGATAATGTTGGAAAAAATGTTGGTTTAACCTCCCCACTTATTTCTCCAAGAAATAAAATTCCCATCGATGTGACTTATTTAGGATGAATTTGAAATGTAATCCAGACTTGATTCAACATGAAGGAAAGTGTAAAAGAACGAAGTCATCTGACAGAAATAAAGACGGAAGATGGTTCGGCCACAGCTCCTCCATATGGGAGTGAAACCTCATGAGTGCCATCATGTGTGAAAGCCTTAACGCAAAGTCAACCTCCATCCTACACTGTACGAACCCTAGTGCAGACCACTGCTATGAAAGCAATGAATCTGAGGGGAAAAGTCAATGGTACCTCATCTCCTACCCAAGAAAAGAATCCATACCGAGTGAGAAGCCCTATGGAGGCAGTCAAAGTGGGAAAGCCTGCAGCTAGAAGTTCACATCTCATTGGGTGTCATAAAATTCATAAGGGGAGAAGTCATCTGAATGTAATCACTGTGGGAAATCTTTTTTAAAAAAATAAGCATCATTGTACATCAAAGATCTCATACTGAAAAAAAATCCTCTTGGATGTAATGAGCGTGGAGAAACCCTTAACTGTAATTCATCCCTCAATAGACGCCATCATGGATTTCATACAGAAAAAAACCCGACGAATGTTTTGAGTGTGGGCAATTCTACTCTGGTGATGTACTTCAAGGCTACAGTGACTGTTTACTATTTTCAGCTGAGCCGGGCCCCCAGCAGAAAACAGATGGACCATTCAAATTAAGATAATTCAAGTAAGATTTATTCACAAAGGTATTATTCATAAGTATAGATGTGGGGGAACCACAAATGATGGTGCAACAACTCAAGGCCCTAAACCCAGAGACCATGAAGAGCAAATGGTCAAAATTGGAGGAGAGAGGAGTTAGAGGAAGCTGACTTAGAAAGAGCTGTGGCCTTCTATTGGAGGACGCGGACACAAAGAGGCAGCCAGAAGAATTCCCACCTTCAGCCTCACTCATCTCTCTCTCTCTTATCTCTTAGCAGTGACACAGTGGCTGAGACCCATCAGACACAGAGACCAAGGGAGCGTGTGATGTGGCCAGGCTTCAAGGGCAGGGAGCAGGTGGAAAGAGGTGAAGCTGGATCTGGAGGGCAAACAGAAAATACCCAGCCCAGACACCAGGAACCCTAGCTGGTACACCCCACTGAGTACAGACCTGGCGGCCTTGTTCCCCCTTGTATCCCACGGCCTGGTGCAGAGCCTGGCCGAGAAAGGCACTAGATAAAAACTGTTGAATGAATAAAAGACCAGTGGAACCAAGTAGATCTGGGGGCAGATTATTATCTAGCAGGAGAAAACTCAGAACTCCTCTGCCTGACTGTCCTTTTCGGGGCCCTGAGAAAACGTGGGAACAAGATGCTTTTGTAACTCACATTGCTTGGTAACCAAACAATAACAATAAAAACTCGGAATGCAGCAGGAGCCGATAACCTTAAAGAGAAGAGGGAAAGGCGGAAGGGAATCTCTGGGCACTGGATGGGAAGCCTTAAGTGTACATCTCGCCAAATGCCCACAATTCTGCATGATAGTTGTTACTTCCTACCTTCAATAGGTGAGAAACTGAGCCTCTGAAAGCTTAGGTAGATACCCCAGGGCCACCCAGCAAACTGGAGTCAGGATCTGAATCCAGATCTTTCTGCATCCTAAGCCTGTGGTTTTCCCACACTGCAGGGCACAGAGTAAACCACTGTGGGTGAAAGCGCTAAGACAAATACAGCTGAGAACTACCTTATGGTTTTAACACAAAAATGCCTCCACTCTGCTAATGGATCACAACAGCTATCAGCATGTTTTCTTTTATAAGCACTGATAGAAACATCTATCAGGTGCCACATTCGTGGCTCCAGACCCTGTAAGAAGCAAGTTAATGACTCATTTAGTAACCCCCACGGTGTTCCTTACCATTTAAAATGAAATGGACAAAGTGTTTTTATGTGCTATAAAAGAAAGTGACAGCTCAATAGGTGCATTAAAAGGGCATATTTTAAAAGGAATTTCTATTTATAATTATTGGTATTTGTGTTTTAATGCAAGGTGAAAATCCGGCTGCTTAACACATCCAATTCCTCTTGTAGGAGGTAGTAAAAAGTCAAATCTGCCTTGAAAACCAAAATACATTTTCAAACAGTCTGTGCTTCCCAGCAGAACTCGTTTCCCCCAATCTTGGAGGTGATTTGGAACTATAAAAATAGTTTTGAACTCCATTCTCTTTCTTAATTAAGAACTGATTTTTCTGCTGAAAGGCCCCCTCCTACAGGAAGCCTGCGTGGACTGCACCAGGTCATCAATGCCTCCTGAATGCCTTTAGCATTTATTACACACAGCTCCTAGTACTTGCATCAAACAAACAATTTTTTGAGCACTTACCCACACCAATTACTGTGCTAAGTGCAGGGAATAGAGCACAAGGACGACAGAGGAGGGCCCTGGCTCTCATCAATGTTACACAACCAAGTAAATACACAAGACGTTGCCTATTGTGATAAGAGTTATGGTGGAAACAAACCAGATGATATCATTGACAGTGACTGGGGTGAGGGTAAATGTTTAACAGCCAACTCTCTTGGGGGAGGATGGGGAGGCTGCCCAATTTAGAGTGTTTGCCCATTTCTTTGGTGTAAATACTCCCGCCATGGTTGATTTCAAGGTACCAGCATGGTACCATGGAACATGGACTCAGGAAGAGATGTGCCGCCATCCACCATTAGACGGGAGTTCCCCCATACAGAGAGGAGATGTACAGAACCTCAAGAGCACAGATAATGTTAAAATATGGTAAAATAATTGAGAAGCAATGTCTTGAGTATTTATTACCTTTGTTTTCAATACAATTTGCTTAATCATGTTTATTTATTTTTATTAATGACTATACTTGATAAACAGCTTGCAAGATTCTTGAAAATTTAACAATCAGCTCCCTTGAGCCAGATAAGCAAGCTGCAACAACCACTTTAACGAGGAGATCAGGAAGGGCCCTTCTGAGCAAGTGACTTTTAAGATGAGACCACAGAGAAGGGAAGGAGCCAGCTGTGCGAAGATCCTGATGTGAAAAGGGCCTTCAGGTGAAAGGGAGAGGAGGCCAGTTGGGCTAGAGCATGACGCAGGAGGGTGAGGTGTACGGACAAGTGGCCCTTGAGGGGAGGCAGAGGCCAGACCACGCGGAGCCATGTAGATGGTGGAAAGGGACTTAGGTGACAGTCTGACAATGGGAAGCCATTGGAGGGTTTTGTGAAGAACTTCTGGGAAAATGGACTGTAGGAGGACCGAGAGCCAATGCAGGGAGACCACTGGGCAGCTACAATGGTGGCCCAGGGGACAGAGCATGAGAAT
The DNA here is from genome assembly GCF_041296235.1 of Equus asinus. Classification (NCBI taxonomy): domain Eukaryota; kingdom Metazoa; phylum Chordata; class Mammalia; order Perissodactyla; family Equidae; genus Equus; species Equus asinus. The sequence goes on from NC_091804.1 coordinate 44,247,221, forward strand.
TCCTAATGTTGGTGGGCACTTTTGCAAAAGACAAGTTTTAAAAGGGCCATTTACATTTTTCTTGTCCTGAGCCTCCCGAAATGAATTACAAAGGGTAAGATGATACTCCCATTTTAAAGACAAGGAACTGAGCCTCAGGAACATCTAAGGAACTTCAACAAGGTTACAGGGCATGTTAATGGCCAAGGCAGAGCTTGAGTCAGTGAACTAAGGTGACCACACGTCTGTTTCTCTCGGATCATCTCAGTTTTCCCTTCTGTACCAGTGTAATTATTAATAGCACCCCCTTTCACTCTAGAAAGTGTCCCAGTTTGAAGCATAAATACAAATGAGGGGAGTCAAGGAAGAACTATATGGGGCGCACTGGAATTGGAGGTATCCATATGAACTCATGATTTCTAAAGCGTGTGTGGGTGTGTGTGTGCGCGCGTGCGTATGTGTATCTGCTGAAAGGACCTAGAAGCAAAAACAGCCCAGAAGCAATTCACACATCTCGAGCCCAAATCTTGGTCTCTCAAACCATTCCCACAAAAAGGAGCCAGAGCTCCGCAGAGAAGTGACTGATTTCAGGCCTGGAGCAGGGAAGGTACCAGATCAATCTGGAACATCTTGCTAGGCCAGAAAATAAGGACGTGCTGGAAACAATGATGGGGAATGTCAGAAGAAGGAATTCTCGTTGGCCAAATCTAGGACAATTTGAGCACCAGAATGATTAAGGATAGTAATGAATTATAAACCACTGGAAAAGATGGGAATCTATGAGTCCATACTGATAAGAAATAGAGAGATAGATAAATAAATTTTTAAAAATAAAGAAGGGGTTCTTATTTACAGGAGAATGTTAACTGCCTACTGGTAAATGTGGAGGAAGAGGCAGATTTGCAAAAATCACCATTTTGCAACCTTCAAAGAAAAGCCTGGTTCAGGCAAAAATCACTAAAGAATGTAAAGTCTAAGGGGAAATGTAGATGAAGAAAGGGACATTTCTGTGATTTTAAGGTGTCTCCACCCCACTTGCCTCTTAGATACAAGAAAAAAAATAGTTCCTATACAGTGGAGGAATCAGACCACAACTAGACGGGGTGATAAAATCAGCATCTCTTAAGGGAGGGGACGGACACGGCGTGTCTGCAGACAGATGCCCGCAGGAGGACCCGACTTCACTTGTGGAATAACCCGACTGGGAATGAAAAACCTGAATCTAACCATGAGAAAATAGCAACAAACCCAAAAAAGGTGACCACTTTGTGGAAGCAGGGGGCCTAATTTATTCAAAACATCAACTCCTGAAAGACAAAGAAAGGCTGAGGAAATGTTCCCGACTAAAGGACACTAAAGAGGCAGCGAACCTAAAGGCCACGTGGGATTGTAGGCTGACTCCTGTGGTGAAGGGGGAAAGGCTCTAGGGGGCGGTATTGGGTTGATTGACACGACTGAAATATGGATTACATTAGATGAAAGACTAGATTAAAATGAGATGACAGTCGTGCATCGATGTTTAAAAGTGTCCCAATTTGCACAATAAATTATACAGTCACCATGACGGAAACAAAGTGGAGAGTGATGCGATGACATTCTCCAGGCCGTCTCGAGTTAGACGCAGCTGCTGGTGATCGCAGCCCTCAGGATGTCGGGGGCATGTTGTTAAAAACACCTTCCTCCCATCAGCAGATGCAGCCGTAGTGGGATTGATGGAAAAGGGAGGATGAAAGAGGTGAAGAGAAAACCAATGTCGGGATCAGGTGGTCACAAACCACACTCTCCAACATGAAGATCACCGTGCAAGTTGTCATCGTCACTTTCCCAAGGGAGAGCCGAACACAAGGCTCTGTAGGAAACTGAGGCCAATCTACTAGCAGTAGCTGAGGTGTCTTACCCTGAACACCTGGCATCAGGACACAATAGCTCTTCAAACAAGATACAGAAACTGAAGCCGCCAAACATTCACTTTAAGTTAAACTAAAAACCATCAACAAGAGAGCCTTTCTATTTTTTTTAAACCACTTGATTGAAGAATGATTGACATGTAAAAAGCTGTACATATTTAATGTATACAACTCCAAGAGTTTGGGGATAAGTATATATCCGTGAAACTATCACCATCATCAAGGTCATAAACATATCCATCACCTCCCACAGTTTCCTCTCACTCCCTTCATTATTATTGTGTGTGTGTGTGTGTGATAAGAACCCTTACATAAGATCCACCCTGCACCAAATTTCAAGGACACAATACATCTTGTTAGCTATAGGCACTGTGCAGTGCCTGAGATCTCTAGAACTTACCCATCCTGTATAACTGAAACTTGTACCTTCTCATCATCATTGCTCCATTTCCCCCTTGCTCCAGCCCATGGCAGGCACCATTCTACTCTCTGCTTCCCTGACTTTGACTATTTTAGATTCCACATGTAAATAAGATCATACAGTATTCGTCTTTCCATGTCTGGCTTATTTCACTTAGCATAACGTCCTCCAGGCCCATCCATGTTGTTGCAAATGGCAATCTTTTCTTCTTTTTTAAGGCTGAATAATATTGTATCATATATATAAAATATATATTATAATGTATATAATATATCTATCACGTTTTCTTCATTTTCTTACCCATTCATCTGTCAGTGGACACTTAGATTGTTTCTGCATCTTGGCTATTGTGAACAATGCTCTAAAGAACATAGGAGTGCAGATATCTCAAGATTTTGATTTCAATTCCTTTGAATAAATACCCAAAAGTGGAATTGCTGAATCATATGATAGCTCTATTTTCAATTTTTTGAGGAGCTCCATACTGTTTTCCATAGTGGCTATACCAATTTACATTCCTGCCAATAGCACACAAGGCTTCCCTTTTCTCCACGTCCTCGCCAACACTGGTTATCTTTTGGTTTTTTAAAATAATAACCATCGTAACAGATGTGAGGTGATATCTCATAGTGGTTTTGATCTGCATTTCTTATACCAGATAATTCGCTGCAGCCTTTAAAAATGGAGTGGATCAGTTTGTGGACATAGAAAGGGCAACAGTCTGGTGTAGTTGTCAACAACACAGGCTTTGAAATCAGATGAGTCTGGATCCAAATTCCAGCTATGCCACTTGTAGGCTGTGTGACCTCAGGTGAGTTAAGCCCAACTGTCTTTATCTGAAAATGATAATAATAGTATTATAGTCTATAGGGCCATTTTATGATATCACTTTTTTTTTTTTTTGCTTGAGGAAGATTAGCCCTGAGCTAATATCTGTGCCAATCTTCCTCCACTGTATATATGGGTTGCCTCCACAGCATGGCTGATGAGTGGTGTAGGTCCACACCCTGGATCTGAGCCCTCAAGCCTGGGCCACCAAAGTGAAACACACAGCACTTAACCACTATGCCATGGGGCCAGCCCCTGATACAATTTTTTTTTAAGGGTAAATACACAAGAAAAAAAGCTAACAATATGTCTGTTTAAAAAAATGCTTCTGTGTATTTTCCATATCAACTATGTATTACTTTAGGAAAAATGTAATTGTAATCAGCTAAATATATAAAACGTGTATGTGTTCGTATAGAAAAGCCTAGAAGGATACACACCAAAGAGTTAAGAGTCGTCTCATCTACAGAGTAGGAATGTTGGGGTGGGAGTGGGAGGAGGTAAGGAAACTTGTACTTTTTGTTTTATGCATTTGTGTAATATTTGAATATTTTCACAAGCGTGTATATGTTATTGCTTTTTAATTCCAAAATATGAAGGAGAAATACGAAAGAAATGTAATTAGCCTCTGTCACTGGGGCTTCAGTGACTAAGGGCATTTGCAGCAAATGACGGCCTTGCTCGTCCTGCCTCCTCTAACTGAATTCCCTGAAAGCCTTCAACATCACTCAGGCATTTTTCTCCCTGAAATGCTCAGCTTTGACAAGTTTCTGAGCAGAAGCATGACCATGAGTCACAATTACAGGAAGGTTTTATAAATATTATGTAAAAATTACCTATGGCAACTTGTCTAAAACCTACGCAAGCAGGAATGATTCACGCAAAACAGTTACCGGGCAAGGGGGAAAAGAACAGAGCCCCTTGTGGGTCATTTTGCTTAATATCGTCCCACGTTGCCTATATCCAGAATGTTTGGATAAATCTTCACTTTCTCATTTAAAAAGTTTACACTTGTCACTATGGTCGTGTTCAGTTCCGCCAGCCAGGCACTCGAGACCCTGCCTGCGTTCTGCACATGGGGGAGGCCATTTTGAAAATGGCATCCAAATGCATGTAAAAAAACTACATCAAGTACAATTTTGAATAATAGAAAAGCCCAGTGGGTGGCTGTCTGGAAGCATTTGCCAAAAGAGTCATATTTATCTCTATGCCCATCCATCTAGCCCATTCCTCAGTATTTTCAATGAAATCACATTCCATCAGACTTCACCTGCAGCTTCTCTTCTTTCCTTAAACCTGTCACCAGACTCAGACACTTTTCTCCCCGTCATTGTTTACACCAACTGCCTCCCACACACCCAACCCAGCTTAAGCACAACATACAAAAATCACTTGAAGATAACCCATGTCTCGCCTAAGCCAAGACTTCCTCAGGCGTTCTATACTGTCTGCTATTTACATTAAACCTGTCTTTCCCAAATGTCAGTTATTTTTTAATCATCTTCATGGTGATCACCAAATTGGTTTACAGTTTGTCCTAAAATTGGTGTCCTAATATTTTTAATAGGATATCTTTTTAAATTTAAATAAATATTTTTCATGGGAAATGGATATCTATCCTAAACATGCAAAAACACTATCATTTGCTGTATTACTCAGGATGTGCTGGGTTTTGTGGCAGAAACGAACAATCCTCAATTCTCAGTGACATTACACATCAGAAATTCATGTCATGATTGCCCAAGTCCACCACAGTCCAGGCAACTGCGCGCAGTGCAGCAGACCTGAACTCCAGGCTGCATCCGCCTATGCCTCGAATCAACATATGACTATATAATCGCCAACTGGAGAGCTGAGCACCGCTAATTGAACGCTTTCACCTCTAAGTGACAACTATGACTCTGCTCACATTCCCTTGGCCAAAGCAGGTCATATGACCACGCTTAACTTCAAGAGGACAGAGGAATGCAATCATCCTGTGTGTTCAGAAGCAGAAGAGAATCAGACATTAGCGAGTAGCGGAAATGTCTACCCATGTACGTTCCGAGAGGACAGTAACCCAAAAATAAAATAGGAATGAGCAGCGTTATTAAATTCTAGCTAGACGCCGTTGCCTGTCAAAGGGAGATGAGCCAGAGATAGAGAAGTGCTGAAGAAACACCAGCAGGATATCCTCTCTCACATGCCACAAAGGACGGTAATTCTAAAAATAAATACAATGAAAATGAACCAGAAGTATTTTAAAGATTAAATGGAGATGATATATTTAAAGTGCCTCGCTCATTGCTTAAGACTAAGAGGAGTAATTCCATCACTTTAACGATTATTATTATTACTATTATATCTATTCAGAGAAGCACTGTGCAAATATTACTGTGATAATTATGAAGACTGTGCAGCAACATAGAGAAACTCAAATATTAACTGAAAACAATGCAAACTGGAAAAATGTCACTGTGAGATAATTATGTCATCAAAATGTGTATATGAGTATGGAAAATTATTCAGCCTTCAAGAAGAAGGGAATCCTACCATTTGCAACAACCCAAATATACCTCAAGGGCGTTATGCTAAGTGAAATAAGCCAGACACAGGAAGACGAATTCTGTTTGATCTCATTTATATGTGGAATCTAAAACAGTCAAACTCAGAAGCAAAGAGTAGAATGGTGGCTGCCGGGGGCTAGGGTTTGGGAAAATGAGATGTTGGCCAAAGGGCACTAAGTTTCAGTTACAGAGAATGAATAAGTTCTAGAGACCTAATGTACAGATCACTGACTATAGTTAATAATATTGTATTGTATACTTGAAATTTGCTGAGAGTAGGTCTTAAGTGTTTTCACCGGAAAAAAATTGTAACTATGTGAGGTGATGGATATGTATTAGCTTGACTACAATAATTGTTTCACAATGTATACATAAAACAAAATATCACATTACACACTTTAAATATATGCAATTTTTATTTTAAAAATTGTGCTGAGGGGCCAGCCCGGTGGCGTGGTGGTTGAATTCATACGCTCTGCTTCAGCAGCCCAGGGTTTGCAGGTTTGTATCCCAGGCGTGGACCTACACACCACTCAGCAAGCCGTGCTGTGGCAGGACCCAACATAAAATAGAGGAAGATAGGCACCGATGTTAGCTCAGCAACAATCTTCCTCAAGCAAAAAGAGGAAGATTGGCAACAGAGGTTAGCTCAGGGCCAATCTTCCTCACCAAAAAAAAGCCAAAAAAATTAAGCTAAGTGCTTTCAGTTTCATTGTGTCATTTAACCCTCAGAATTACCACACACCAGGTACTACAAACTCCAGATGACAAACGAGGGGACTGAGTCACAGCAGGATTAAAAACCAGCCCACACTGTATAGCTTGGTACTGGAAGAACCAAGATCTCAACACAAGTCTGACGCTCAAACCTGGCCCAGAAAGGGATTATTTTAATTTCCAGAGTGATTCTCACCCTCCAAAAATTCAGATATGCAAAACACATTGTGCAGTCTCTCTTTATTTGCCGTATATGAATTTTGAATCCAAGCCCTCATTCTGTTGCACTGGTAAGAAATTGAGCCCCGGTTACTCTTAGTGGTTCAGGAAAATCACATCCGTTACTTGCTCCTTTAGAGCCCTGCACAGGTGCTAGGAACTTTCTAGCACCAACTGGGAAGCTGCCCGGAGTCTGGGCGTCTGTGCACAGTAGCAGCAGCTGAGACCATTCCTGGTGTTCACTGCCTCCAGGTTCACTCGCTCTGCTTCTCCCATGCCAAGCACAGAGCCAGGAACCTCTGGGGACACGATGGCCCCTGCCTGGCATGTACTCTCCCTGGAGTGGCCATCCTCTCTCAGATGCTCTGTAACGTCCTGCCATATTTGGGGTTTTTCCAGGGAGCAAGGCTCAGGATCCCACTGAGACCCAAAGATTTCTTTCTCTTGCTGGAGGCTATGGAATTTCTTCTTAAATCTGGGGAAATTCTTTCATCCCTTTTAATACTCCTCCCATCGTCATTCCTTCTCTCTCAAACCCCATTCTTCTTCATGGACTTAGGCCAGAAGCCATGAAGGCAAATGGCTTCAGGGACCAGGAAGGCACGTAAATGAGTGAAATCAGCAGGGTATAAGGCAAAAGGGAGTGGTGAGGCTGTGGCAAACTGGAGATCTCATGGTCCATCCAAAGAAGGGAGCTGCTACATGGCACCAGCCAACAGTTGCCATATCAGAATTTTAGGACCAGAGTTGCCAGACAATCTGATTTTCCTGGAGATCTCAGAAATCCAGATGTTTAGGTGAAATTGTCCAATTTTTTAAATACTATTCAGGTCAACTTAAAATGCCTTCCAGGCTACAACGGGCCCTTTGAAGGACAATTTGGGACCTCTGGCTAACTTAGGCTTTGAAAAGAGAATTCCGGAGAGAAAAGCGTCCTTCAGGCAACCCCTGCTTCCCACAGGACCACAGACCGCCCACAGAGTACACACAACCGCCTCCCTATCTGAATGGGAGAAAAAAGGGAAGAAAAAAATTATAAACTCAACATCTCAAAAGATTATCCAGCTACATCTCCATTATGGTTTTATTTGTACAAGCTATAAAAATTCAGAGTATTTTACCTCAATAACTTAGCACATGTTATCTATCTATTAGGATTCTTTTTGGTTACAAGTCAGAGGAAGAAATCAGCTAAAGTACAAAGCGATTTTTATTGCTGTGTAACTGAAAAGGGTAGATCTGGCTTTAGGTTCAATTTGGTAATTCAGACATTGTCATAGAAATTTGGTTTCTCTCCATCTCAATAAACTGCCTTATTTCTCAGGTTACACATGGTAGGATGACAGCAGCAGCCTATAGCCGACTTGCTTCCAGGTTCAAATATGAATGAGAGTCTCCTCCCCACGATGCCCATCCTGAGGCTCCTTGCATTTCATTGGCTGTGATTGGGTCATATGCCCATCCCTGAGCCAATCGCTAAGGCCAAGAGATTATGATGTGGAGATGGACCTCACCCTCAGTGGTCCTCCACCTTTGAGTTATCGGCTACCCAAGCACGTGGTGTGGGCGTGGAGGCAAGATTGCCAAAATTGAAAAGTGAAGAAATGGATGCGGAGAAGGCAGAAGATGTTCGCATAAGATATTTCCAAAAGCCATTCCTCAGCAACCTGTTCTGCACAGCTGCTTAAGAAGAGCTTAACAATTTTGAAGCCAGTGCAAGAAGATAACCCCCACTTACTGACATTTCCTAGCATTATAACTCAGATATGGCCTGCTAACGTAACTGGCACGGCCCAGTGCAAAATGAAAACGTGAAGTTCCTAGTTCAAAGAGTGGGGGCAAAATGCCGCTAGTGGTACTAAAATATAAAGCTTCTTCCTTTTTCCTGTGGTCTCTCAACTTTTCATAGTATCTTTTATTTGCTATGCAATGTCCTAAGTAAGGAAAAATTCAAATTTTAAATCATGAGCATATATTTTACTGTTTATATTACGCAATGCCCGTTTCAATGCAAATACGAGGGCGTTTAAGTCCTCTGCACGCTTACTGAAGTTACACAATTTGTATTGTGTAGCTCATACGTGCATATGCATTTCATTCTTACCAGAACAGTAGAAAGGCTGCACAAACTAGCCTGACTGCTTTTCCTTCCTTTTTTAATACACGTGCCTTCTACCAACGCTGTCTACCTTCCGCTACTGATGGGCAAGGAAGACTGAAAGGAAAAGGTGTCTGGGTGTCCTCATCCTTCTCTTCCCTCATGTAGCATCATTTTCAGCATAAATGGTTGGCTTATACAGGGAAGTGAAAAAGGATATGATAATGTCCCTTGGTCTTTTGTGTTTCTTAGAAAAGCATTGCTTTCTTTCTGCCTTCAAAGCAGGTTCTGGTTCAAATAGAAAAACTGGCCTGTCAAGGCTATCGGTGTCCCTGCTTATGCAGTCGTAGGTGTAAGATGCTTATCTCGTCCACTCTTTGAGTCTTGCTGAACTCCAGTGGACCCGCCGTGCACGGGGGCCATCGCGAGAGCTGTGTGCAAAGGCGGCAGATAGGAGCTGCAGTGGGTGCACACGTGTTCCTCCTCTACTCACAGATACCTGTCATTGTCCCAGCAGACTTCACTTACAAAACACAAGTTCAAAGAGAAGATTGTCAAGGGTTTCAAGATGGTGACCGCAGGGCATTAAACCAAATACAGGGCCCCTCTGTACAACTGCCCGTGAAGGTGGCCCTGGACCTCAGGGGACACAGCATCCCTCACCTTGACACAGACATTCTTGTATTATTCTGGATGTTTCAACCCCCCATCACCACCCAAAACAACGGACTCAAAAAGTAGTCGTTTAAAATAGCTTGGCAAATAGACAGGAAAATAAAAGGTCTGTAAAAGCTGATACTAAACCCAACCACACTGCCTATCTGGCTAATTACATGTTGCCCTGCTCCCTAATGCTCCTTTTATCTCTGTCCTCTTTGACTTGGTACAGACTGCACTGTACTGCGTGTTTGTTTCTCATGAATAAATGTCCAGAAATAAATCAAGCGCCCCGTGTACCTTTGCTAAAGAAGTTTGCTGAAGGAGCCTGGGTCCGCGAGTCAAGGCTCCGGGGGTCTCTCCCTGACCGGTTGTCCACAAAGGAAGGACTCATGTTGAGTGCAATGGAACAAATTAGCCTTTATTTATAAAGCGCCTATGTAGCTCCTGCTCAGCACCAGGAACTGTTCTAAACATTTTACAAATTCTCTTATTAATCCCCAAGACAAGTCTAAAAGATAAGAAACTATTATCATGCCCATTGTACAGATGGGCAAACTGAGGTACAGCAAGGTTAATTAACACCTGGCTAGTGGGCAATTATCAAACAAGGCACTTGCAGTGGTCAAAAAGCCCAAGTTCTAAGAGAATCAGTTAGTCCAGTGTTTTCCACTAGGCATAAGACAACCCACCCAAAGAAAGTAAACCATTACTCAGATTGTCTGAAGCTAACCCAGGGGTCCTCCAGCCCTCGGGTTCCCAGCCCTGAGTACACATTGTAATAACCTGGGCAATTCTTAAATAATCCAGATGCCCTGGCCTCACCCCAGGCCAATGAATCAGAGCCTCTGAGGGTGGCACCGGGCACCAGGAGTCCGTAAAGCTGCCCAGGTGGTCCCAGTGTGCCGCCAAGGTCAAGACCCAGAGGGTCTAGCCTGCCCTCCTGGGTACAGCGGTGAGTGATCAGTCACCAGCAAGAGGAAGAGCCACCGTTTGGGAACAACTTATATTTTAATGTGAACTGCCCATCTCCTCTTCTTTTTCTTTTTTAAGAAAATGTGCATTTCCCCAGCAATAGTCCTGACCCTAACATTGGCAGGACATGACCCAGAGTCCAAAGTGACATCCACATACCAGAAGTCTCAATATTTAAGTTACAAATTAAGGTAACAAATTATTAAATAAAATGTGTTCTACCCCCCTACCTTGATAAATACACCTGCCTAACAGCAAAATGGGAAAAAAACACAACGTGTAAAGCAAGAGTTCATCCAAACAAGTGTGGCCAGAACAAATGCAAAAGAAATCTCATTTTCTGCCACAGACCGCAACTTGCTCTGGAGCAGGAGTGGGAATAGGAAGACGGATTGCAAAGAATTTCTCCCCTTCTCACTGGGCTGCTGGGTTCGGCTCCCTCTGCCAGTCACACTTAGGCAACACATAGACCCTATTTCCTTTTCCTCTTTTCATCTCCCACCAAGGCACGTCTGCTCTCCCACTCTCACCACTCAGGTACCCATAAAGCGCACCCAGCGTGGAGGCCATAAGGTTTCTCCTGACCTCTTTCTGCCTAGGCCTAGAAGCTTCTGCCCACAAGGTGCCTCAGCCCCCAGCCCCAACTGACAACAACCCTGGCCCTGGCCTGGCCCCTCCTCCTCCCTTCCTGGACTCAGTCTTGCACCCTGAAGGGCCTTGGCCACCCCTCAGGCTGATGGAGTACCTGCTGATGGGGTCTCTACTGATAGTGCGCCCAGGGAAGAGACCTCTGTGGGCCCTGGGAGAAGGTATGAGCACTTGTAGGCAGGGAATTCCTTCTAGGGTCCTGGTACTCCAAGGCGGTGCAGGAGAGAGGGCATGAGCTGGGGATGACCTGCCGCCTCGGCTCCAGGGACTTGTTGCCGCAGTGCAGCCAAAAGCCCCCACCTTAGGGTGGAAGGATGCTGCTGCTGGGGACAGGGGCCACTTAGTGTTAGGCACTAAGGACTATGCTAACCCGGAACCGTGTCTTTCATGGTTTATGTCAGGTCCTGCCAGGAGCCTGAGGTTGTAAATACCATTATTATCCCCACTTTGCACTTGAGAAAAAGGCCGATAACGTGAAGAACTCCCAACATTCTGTACCCACTGGGTGGGGCCAGGATTTGAATTGAGCTCTAACTCCAAAGCCTGTGTTTTTAACAAATTCATTAAATTTTCTCCCTCTTCCCATGGTCCAAATTGCACCCCTTTTACATGGGTCTCCGCAAAGCCCACCTACCTCGCACACCTGCCCGAGCCTGCCCTGAACGTGCTCTGCCAAGCCGCGACCTCACGTTGTCTCTAACAGCGATCACACTAGGACATGAGCACCCCCAAAGACTCAGGGGTCGCCTCAAGGATGGTTTTAAAGGAATCAGTTTCCAGGTTCTCAGAACTCATATGTGCTCGTTCTAACTCAGATCTCAGTGCTCTGGGCATCCTGGGCACCCTCTTTTCCTCCCTCCCCTTTCACAGTCGCCCTTCTCCCACCCTACAAAAGACAAGCCCACCGCTCCCTACCCTGAGTTTATGGTGCAGCGTCACTAGGTCCACACCCTCCAGGGTCACCACAGAAAAGAATCACCCTAAATATTGAAGTAAGTGCTGAGAAAAGGAATGACCCTAAAGTCTGGGAATAAGTTCTCCCCCGAGTCCAGTAGCTTCCAATGTTTTCAACATTACAGCAGAACTTGATTGAGTTGGCGGCTCATATAGATCATTAAAAATAAATTTTCTGACAAACCACCATGTGATTTTTGGCACATAACTCAGAAGGAGTTTAAATAATTGAGTGACACTGCTGTAACAAAACTCTTTCAGTTCCAACAATTTATTCATGTGTGAACAAGGTTTCTCAGAACTTACATCTAGAAAAAATGAAAAATAAGGACAGAGTTAATGCTGATCATTATGGTAATAAGTAATTTCCTTCCTTTGCAGCGTTTTTAAAAATCCCATCCATCTTACTAAGAGATGCAGTCCAATAAAATGTTACTTTTCATGCTCAATAATTATTTCTCAATTTTATAATGAATTTGTGTTAATGGATCAATTAGATTAACAATAATTAAATTGCGAATTCAAATGTGGAAGCATTTTTTAAAGCTCTAAATGCCTTGGACGGCCAGGAACCATGTTTTTGCTTCAGTGTGTATCTAAGTTTGTTTGCAGAAAACCATGATAAAATGATCAATAAAAGCCTTTGAAGAATCAAAAACAGATTTCATTAGAATAAAACTCTGTGAGGAAATAAAAAAAGAAATTGTAAATTAAAGGAGAAAAAGGGGCAGTGTGAAATTTTAAAGGAGAGTTTTTTAATCCATTTTTAAATGAATAGTTGTGGATATCAAATTGTTATGGTGTTTCGATTCCATTGGGTACGATTTTTTTAAACATGTAACATTTCTATTTTAAAACATCAATATTTATAAAATGCCAGAAGTAATATTGGTTGCAACCGTTTAACCTTACAAAGAAAAATTTTGAATGTCAACTTCCAAATGTGTGAGAGGAATTCATAGTTTTTCAAAATACTTTTAGGGTGGTTTGCAAGCAAAAAATTATTGAAGCCGCTGGCCCTTGTCACTCACTTGTCACCAATCCCCACCACCTTGGGGCATGACTGGGTTTCCATAGCTATCTAGCTGCTGTATCTTTTGAATTTCCTCGTGTCAGCCTTGTCTCTCCAACTCGACTTGAAGCAAAGAGTCATACACTGTCTTGTGTCCCCGTTCCCAGAATTGGCAAAGTATGGAATAAAGCTGAACCCTGACTCCAACGTCAGTCACCCACTGCCTTCTGACTCACGAATGAAGACCTGAATGGAAACTCACACCTGCTGGCTATTGCACATGCCCCATGGTCACTTCTGAAGTTCTGACCCTCTGGGTCTCAATTTTCTCATCTGTAAAATAAGGTCAAGACCACACACTGTATCTATGTCACAGGATTTTTACAAGTCTCAAATAGGATCATCTCTCCCTCTACTTTTAACTCCAATTTTTCAATTTTCCAATTTTCCAATTTTCTTGCAGCCTATTTGCTCTTTCTGAGCTTGCCTCCCTAAAAAAAGATAGCAAAAATCCCTCTCCCAAAAAAACAATGTCTGTAACCACCACTACCCCAAACAAGTGAACCTAGCCCACGTTTCTCGCCCAGTGAGCCAAATATGCCCTAAGATTCCTTTACAAAACCCACAGCTCTCTAAGCCACCATCAACTGATCTTTGGGGACACTTTCCCTCTGGTGTGTTTGATGATTGACTATTGAGTCCTGGGTGTATCAGTTACCAAGCTTTTGATGCTACCTCCTTCTGGGGATTCAGAGGTCCCATGGTGAAGCCCTCTATTCTAGAGACTCGCCCTTATTCTAGCATTTGCCTGGAGAGTAAGGGAAGGCATGGGGGGCGGGGAGGAAACTGCAGGATCGATGCCCCACCCATCCCCCTCCAAAAGAGAAGCCGGGAAACGTCTCCACATAATTGCAGACACTGTCTGCAGCATCTCTGTTCCATTTGTGACATCCCCTACAGAGCCCATCTGTGCTGTGTCAGAGCTGCTTTCATTCGCTTGGCTTCAAGGATTTGACCAGGACAGGATCTGCCACTCCACCTGCTGCCTTTGTTGTGCGAGAGGCTTGTTTTATTAATGAAAAGACCCTCTCATCCCGGGAAGCTCTGGGAAGGCAGACTAGAGGAGCAGAATGCCGCAGTCAACAATCCAGGCGAAGATTCTTGGCAACCGTTCCAATTCGCCCAGAGCATGAAGAAGACGCACCAACCTGTGTCCCAAGGAGGCAAAGCCCCGGTGGTTTGGGGACCCATCCTCAAGCCCATAGCCACCGTCCACAAGTCAGAATAGGCTTGGACTTAAACGCCAAATCCACCACGTCTCAGTGTAACCCCAGTTCCCTGTCCTGATAGTGACAAACAGGGCCCAGCGTCTCTTCCCAGGTGGTCTCACTATTTGCGGCATGCCTGCGAGGGTAAAGAAGGGCTTATACACGGGGCTTTACCGTCATTTGAAGTTCTGATCAATACAGAAGCCACAGGTTGGAGGGCAGGAAGGAGCCCTCCAGGACCAGTGGGGAAGCTGCCAGCCCTATTAGGCCGAAGCAACAGAGCCGATTACACTGCCACGAGTTGCCTCCGAGACTCAGACCATGAGCCTCCGCAGACCACAGCCTTAGAAGGCGTGGAAGGATCTAGATGATTCCTGCAGTAGAGGGTGCTGGCTCCTCTGTGCAGGTGTAGAGCAGTGAACCACAGACAAAAGTCCTAGTGGGAGATACAGATAATAAACAAGATGAATAAAATACATTCTACATCTAGTAGCAAAAAGAGACAAGGAGGAAAATAAATCAGAGAAGGGACCAGATAGAGTGTACGCAGTGCGACCTGAGATCGTGAAGTCAGGGAAGACCTCACTGAGAAGCTGACCTGTGAGTTCAGACTCGAAGGAAAGGAGTGAGGGAGCTATGCAGGCTCCTGGGAATAGAGCATTTCAGACGGAAGAATAGCGAGCATGGAGGCCCCAAAGGAAGACCCTTCGTGCATATCTTGTTACAAAACTTAACACCGCATCACCAGTTGAGGGACTCTTCCTCTCTTGGGCCCTACGAGGCGTTTAATCATTGTTTTGCATGAAGATATGGCATTACACTCATCGCTCCAGTGCTGAACATTTGCCTCACTACCAAGAAATGTACGCTTGCAGCTCTGTGTCCCAGCCTTTCTGTGGATAGGGTAACTTTTTATTTCCATGCCAAATCATAGTGTGATTGTTTTGAAGCCATTTTAAATGGCAATTTAAATGTGGTAATAACAATTCCCATCATTCAATGCCCAACACTCAATTGACAACAATATGAACAGCTAAGACCAAGTGCACACACGTTGGGACAATGACAACCACATCACACCTGTTGCCTGGCTGACAGCAATTCTAAAACACCAGTTCAAGACTGCAGCAAGTTTTCAGAGATTTTGAAATGTGATATGACTGTTTAGCAAGGTGACCAAATAAAAGATTCATATACAAAAGCCAGCCCTGTTCTCAGCAGCAAAAACCTGGAAACAACTCAAATAATTGGCCGCTAAGTGGAGAGTGGATGAGTAAACTGTGGTGTGTTGACACAATGAGATAGCAGACGAGAGCAAAATTCTCGAACTTAACCACTTGGTCGTGGGGCCGGCCCCTCCCTCCAGATTTTGATAACTATTCTTTCCCCACGTTCCTTCAAGCCTAAAGGTGGCATCTGTCCCCCCTCTAGAGCTGGGGTACTTCCCTATTCCTTGTGATTTGCCTAACCTTTGCGTGTGGGTCTTTTATTAATGTCCCCTCGAATCACCCAACTTGAGTGTGCCTGGATCCTGACAGACATAATAGCCTTAGCTTCAGTTTTGATGAAAATCCCCTCCCCGAAAAGCCTTGTAAATTTATAAATGGGATGACTTTCTTGTGTGACATTTCAATGTCTTAATTAATTTTCCAGGCAGTGCATTTCATTGAACACCAGTACAGGCTGAGAAAGCGACAGGCTTCACAGGAAGTATTTCTCTAGCAACCACTTAATTAGAAAAGAATCTCCTCTTTTTCCAAAGCCAGCTGGCTCTAGTGGAAATACCGTTCCCTCTCTTTTCCTTTGTCTGAAAGAATTAGCAGAACTCCTCGGGAAGAGAACGTCGCCCTGTCCGTGGCTGGCGGAGGTTGCGCTCGGCTGGGATGTGGTAGTCATGGCCACTCAATGGACTCCTCTCATTTCCTGGTGTCCTGGTTGCTGGATACTGTGCTAAACCAGTCACAAACGTTTCTCTCAATTGATCCACACAATAGCTTTGTGAATTGGTGATGGTATTATCCCCATTTTACGGCTATGAATGTTGTTAGTAATAATCTGGATGATCTTCTGTGCGAGCTCCCCCAGCAAGGACGATCCCTTTCCTGCCTCTAACAGGGCAGAGAGCTCCTGAGCCAGAATTTGTCTTCTGGCTGCCGTGGGAGTCCCATGTGTCCCTCCACGAAGGCGGGGGTCTCTCCACTGTAGGAAGCTGCTCAGAAGGTCTCCTTTGGAGAAAGTCTTCAGTTTTTCTCTTGTCTATTTCGATTTTTCCCTATTCCTGGTCCTAAACAGAGACGCTGGCTTTTGCCTCCTTTCCTTCCTGCCGTCTTGTCTGGTTGAAGACATAGACAGTGGCCATGGTGGCTGTGAAGATTAACAAGGTGGTACCTGCCCTTGTGTCTTAAATCTGTACTTGTTGACACAGACGATAAGCCTGTGAGTCAGGTACAAGAGACACAATGGTGGATAAGACTCAGCTTTTGCCCTCAAGGGGCTTGGTAGGCAGAGGGTACAGGCAAGTACTCAGGTCTGGTAGCCCACCTCCCATCATGCCCCTCTCCTGGTATTCATGCCCTTGTGTGGCCCCGTCCCACACTCTCCTAGGGTTGATTTGTGTGACCAACAGAACATGGCAGAAGTAATGGTTTGTCATTTCTGAGATCTGGTTGTAAGGCCGCCATGTCTTCCATCTTGGTCTCTCTCGCTCTTGGATCAGCCACTCACTCTGGGAGAAGTCATGGCGCGAGCAGCCCTTTGGGGAGGCTCCCAGGGCAAGGTACCGAAGCTTCCTGCCCACAACCCTGGGAGCGTGAGCCTGGCGGCAGATCCTCCATCCCATCAAGCCCTCGGAGACAGCAGCCCGGGCCGACAGCTTGACCGCAATCTCACGGGAGACCCTGAGCCGGAACCATCAGCTAAACCACTCAACAGATTCCTGACCCTCAGGAACTGTGTGAAGAGATATATGTTTCTTGTTTTAAGCTAATAAATTTTGAGGGGAATTTGTGATACAGCAATAAATAACTAACCAGGAAATTATAACAGGGTAGAGAGATGACCCAGGTATGGGAATTGTGCTAGAGTGTGGGGCAGCCTGCCTAAGTCTCACAGGAAGTCCCACCTGCTTATGGGGGATTACAGGCTGAAGCTTGTGCCCTCAGAGGCACTGTACTTCCTGCCTGGATTTGAGGTGCCCAGTTGTCTCAGAGGCTTGTGACTTAGCAGGCCTTGGAGCCCAGCCAGAAAGAAGGGCTTGTCAGGTACCTCAAGGACTGGAGGCTGGACCTCAGCTCGCTGGGGCCCATGAAGTTCTGGGTGTAATCAGCCAGGGCCTGTAATGATTCCCCATGGAGGGATAATCTATGGCAACTACAGTTTGTCTTGTTCTCCACGTTGTAGGGCAGTGAAGGACATCTTCTATTTGCGTATAATTGTCTCCACGTCCAGGCAAGGAGTGTCGTACAGGAGGAGGCATTTGGCAGGGACTGCAGTCTTCCCTCCTGCTATGATCTGTGCCTGCAGGACTCTGCTCCCACCAACCTTAGCCTGGGGCAGAAAATTCAGCTTTTGGATCTTGCAGAGTTCCAGGCTGTCTGACACAGATTTCAAACGGCAGGCAGAGAGTGCCTATACTAATCAGAGTCAGGAGGCAGAAGCCACAACAGTTATTTGAAGAGAGAGAATTAAAACTAAATATAAAAGCTAACTAGGTATAAAATTGCTAACTAGGCACCTGGAAGGGTAAAGAGGGCAGTTACAGTATCACGGAGGTAGCAGCTGCAGGAGACGGTCGCCACCCTTAGGGCTAATTTGTGAAACAGTCTCCACTTGGTCCAATCATGGCCCACTTTATTTGTTTATTATTTATTTTTAAGAATGTAACAAGTACCCACACACCCAGCATCCAAAACGGTGCTTCCGTCTGATGCTAAGCCTCATTTAACCATCAACCCATCTCTCTGTCTCCCCGACCAGAGGTAACCATCTCCCTGAATCTCACGTTACTCGTTATTCCTCCTCTGCTTTCCTTTTTATGCAGTTTTATTGTTTCTGTATGTACTCTTATGGAGTATTTTTCAATTTTGGCACTTTTTAACTTGATAAAAAGGGTATCATGAATTCCGTAATCTTTTTGGGCTTCAGCGGCTGGGTTTGGATCCTGGGTGCAGACCTACACACCATCCATCAAGCCATGCTGTGGCAGCATCTCACATATGAGATGGAGAGCTAGAATGACCTACAATTAGGATATACAACTATGTCCTGGGGCTTTGGGGAGAAAAAAAAAAATGGAAGATTGGCAGCAGGTGTTAGTTCAGGGGCAATTTTCCTCGCCGAAAAAGCATTAAAAATAATTAGAATAATTTCCTACTCTTCCCCTCTTCTTTTCTAAATTAACAAATACTTGATTAAACAAACAGAAAATAATTTCTTTGCAAATGCCAGCCTGCAAGCGTTTCTTCAGCTGATATTTTTTCTGCCAATTCTTCCCTAATTTTCCCCTGGAACACCTGCAGTTCGTTCTTTCTATTGCCCCCTGCCCCTCAATTTCGATGACCTGGTCCTAATTTGGAGGCCAGCACCAGGCTGAATTTACTCAACAGTCATTAAGCAAAATACAACAGTTAAACTAGAGCCTTGCCAGACAACGCAGCTTTTTCTACAGTTGGAGACAGCTTTTATTAAATGATGCAGCCAATGTTCCTTTTATTTCCTCAGTGAGAATGTGGTTCATAAATTGCTATGTGGATTACCTTAATCAGTTAATTTCAACAATCTATAGCCTTGAGGCCATTTCACTGCATTATGTAGAATGGATTGAGCCTTTGAGCTTTTGAAAGAACTATGATTTGGTTCTTGAGTCCCGGACATTCCCTGGGTCCAGGAGCACATTGTTTGGGGCATTGTACCTGCGAGCCCTTTGGAACCTTCCCTGGCTCATGCTGAGTTACTGCCTTGGGATGCAGTTCACAAGGACCCCCTTTGCAGAGTCCCAATTGTGTCTCCTAATCACTAGAGCTCCATGTGTTCCGGAAAAAAAAAAGGTAATTCAAATAGCTGCCTGGTAAGACTCAACAGCATAGAGGGAAATCGGCTTGAGGCGGGCATGCTGATGCCAGGGGCTTGGGGCAGCAGTAAAACCTTCTAAAAAGGTTTTACTTTGAACATCATGTGTAAGTAGCTGGGCCAGGGGATTTGACCTGTGAGAAAAATGCCTCTGAGGCCAATAGTGAAGAGTCACCACGTGGGAGTCTGACAAACATTTCCTTTGCACCTACTATGTGCTGAGGACAGCAGGGGATGTAAGGAGGGGTAAGACCCACCACCTGCCCGGCCTCAAAGGGCTCATAGTCTCTGAGGCACAGTGCTTGGTACTAAGTAGGCTCCTGTTAGTGTTTGAGTATAGTCAATGTGATCATATTGTGAAAGAGCCCAAAAAGATTCTAGTGAAGGCTGGTGGCCTGGCTCCCCTACCTAGTAGCTCTGTGACTCTGGGAAAGTTTCTTAGCCTCACTGTTTCTCAGTTTCCTCTCCTGTAAATTGGGAGTAAATGAGTTAAGTTACTCACAAGGAGTAAATGAGTTAAGGGTTTCAAAGTACTTCAACAGTGCCTGGCTCAGGCTTAATTTTTGTGTTCTACTCAATCACTGGGACAGAAATTGAGCCTGGTACTGACCTCCCGATTATTACCAAGTCGGGGAGCTGGGGGAAAGTGATGAACTGCAGATGTTTCAGGAGAAAATTGCAGAGGAACAGGCTGAGGGAAAAAAAAACAGTCAAAGGTGCTTGTGCAGACTGGCATTTGCGAAGAATTTGTTTTCTGTTTATTTAATATTTACGGCACAGTCAGAAATAGAGATTTATCATATAATTGATAATTCAGTTTAATAAATAAGGTACAAATATTAAACTCCACTAATCTCCACAGGCTCCAAGAGAAGGATCTTCAGTATTAAGATAGCCCCCACTCCTAGCAATTCTCAGGTCACAATTAATATCAAATCATTAAATTAATATCAAAATGTAGATAACGCACTTGGAGAAGCAGCTATTGGGGAAAAGTCCACTGTTATATCTGTTCCTAGTGCCCCGTACTTTTCCTTAAAAATTGCGACAATTGTTCTTACTTAGCTACTTGTGAGATTTTTATATTATCTTCCTTTGCCTCAATAGATGATAAATTCCAGGAAGGCAAGAACAACGTCTTTTTAACTTTCACATCTCTTGCCTAACACAGTGATTGCCACATAGTAGGCATTCAGTGGATATCTCTTGGATGGGTGGATGGATGAAAGAAAAGACGACCACATCTCAGCACCAATGTTTGCAGGTTTTACCCTTTAAATGGAGAGATTCCCACACGTGGCATAGGACAACAGTTCAACAGTTCTCAAGGCTTAAGGCAGGATACACTGATGTGTCTTGATCAGTTCTGAGGTGGATCATAAGTAACAGCTCCAAAGTTTGTGACGGATTTACAATTGTTCCCAAATTACATCAATCTCCTGATGGATCCCATTGGACAAACCCAACTGGAATCCAGAGGACAAAGGAACATGACTCATGCAGCCCCACAGGTCACCCTGCCAGGGCACAGAGTGCGGTAAGGAGGGTATGAAGGGGCACGCACAGAAAATCTAGTTCACCCCACCCATAAAATTAGGACAATAACAGTACCTTTGTCATAGAGCTATTCTAATGATTCCATGGAAAAATATACAGAGGACAGTCTCTGGCACATATAAATGCTCAAAAAATGTTAGCTGATTGCAGGATTATTAATTAGTCCACATAACTAATTTATCTCTGAAGTACTGAATATGCATATTGACGTGTTCAAATAAACACAGAAGTGAATTTTTTCTGAAAACTCATCATGGCCCGAGGGATTTGCATTAATTTACCTATTTATTTGTTTATTTATATATTTGTAGTAAGAAATTTGCCAGAGAAATCATTTCAAAGCTGAATGCTTTCACTACACACACTCAAGAAGAAAATCTTCCTTTTTTTCTACAAGGAGGTCTGTGTGTTGATGTGATATCCACTGCCCTTCAGGAAACAAAGAGCTCCTAGGAAACGGAACTGATTTTTTTTATTAGGATTATGATAGTTAACAACCTTGTGAAATTTCACTTGTACATTATTGTTAATCATGTTGTAGGTACACCACTTCACCCTTTGTGCCCTCCCCCCGCCCCCCCCTTTTCCCCTGGTAACCACCAATCAGTTCTCTTTGTCTATATGTTAACTTCCACCTATGAGTGGAGTCATACAGAGTTCGTCTTTCTCTATCTGGCTTATTTCACTTAACATAATACCCTCAAGGTCCATCCATGTTGATGCGAATGGGATGACTTTGTCCTTTTTTATGGCTGAGCAGTATTCCATTGTATATATATACCATATCTTCTTTATCCAATCATCAGTTGCTGGGCACTTAGGTTGGTTCCACGTCTTGGCTATTGTGAATAACGCTGCGATGAACATAGGGGTGCGTGGGACTTTTGGAATTGCTGACTTCAAGTTCTTTGGATAGATACCCAGTAGTGGGATGGCTGGGTCATACGGTATTTCTATTTTTAACTTTTTGAGAAATCTCCATACTGCAGAAATGATTTTTCTTCAAAAAAACCTGCTGTTCCAAATTTGTTGAAAGTGATTCAATATTTGGTTCCATATTTGTTCCAAAGCCTGGGTCAAAATCTGGTGAAAAGAGAAGCTGTAGGTTTAACTATGGCCCGAAGAATGCAACGGTGAGAGTTGTTTCACTATAAAGGGCTCCTGTAGGAAGTTTCTCTAGATCTTCTCCCCTCGAAAGAAAAAGAGGAGTTTTCGAAAACCAAAAACCTGATCAAAATCTCAACAGTAAAATGCAAAATACGATTGCTATCAAAATCATTAATATTGGAGACTTTCATTTCTTGTGACCAATAATTTTATGTCAGGCACACTCAGTGACCTGTGTCCGCCTGTGGCAACTCTAGTTGTATAGCTCGAGAAACCTCCAGGGATAAAACCCTTGCCGTGTAGCTTCAAGAGCTCTCTACTGGCCTTGGCCGAGCCGCCCGGATTCTCAGCACCTCCACCTGGACGGGGAGCCCGAACGCTCACTTCAGTTGTAGCCCCACCGCTTGTCGATCAAACGACCTTGAGCAAATTACTGAACCTTCCTGGGCCTCGGTTTCCTCATGCGTAAAATGGAAGTGATAATAGCACATGCTCCACGGGGCTGTTGTGAAGATTAAATGAATTAATGAACACAAAGCACTTAGCACAATGCTTGGCATTTATTTATTGAACAACTGTGTATTAAGAACCTACTATGCCCTAAGTGCTGTTTCAGGCACAGGGAATAAAATAAAACTTCCGGCCTTCACTGACCTTACAGTCTACCTGGGGAAGACAGATGATAGAAATAATAAATAGGCAAATTATAGAGCTTGTTAGAGGGTAATGGATGCTATAGAGAAAAAAAATAGAGCAAGACAAGAGGAATCCAGGCTGCCAGTAAGTGACGGGGGCTATAATTCTAACAAGAGGTCAGGGGAGATCTCACTGAGGTGACATCTTAGCAGGAAGTCAAAGGCGATGATGGAGTGAGCTGTGGGAATGTTTGGGGGAGAGTGCTCCAGGCAGCACAAACAGCCAGTGCAAAGGTCCTGAGGCAAGGAGAATCCCTGGTATGTTCAAAGAACAGGTAGGGGATCAGAAGTGGTCAATCCTAATAGATTTTGAAGGTAAAATCAGCAGGATTTGGTGATGTGAAATCGGCAGGAATTGGCTGTGATTCCAAGGTTTTTGTCTTGAGCAAGTAAAAGGGTAGTGTTGCCCTTTCCTGGGTCAATAAGTCAGCCAGTCTGTTCTTTTTCATTAGTTTATAATGAAAAATTCCAGATCTGATCTAATGCCAAAGCCAGTGCACTCTGACCCTCTACACCAGATTGCGCTTCATCGTTGGCAGTTAAACCTCGGTCCCTCCAGGACGGCCTGACACCAGGCCTGAGCCAGTGAGTCAGTCGTCAGCGAGTACTGAGGACACGGCCCACTCAGCATTCATTTCTGGACTGAGTTGCCCAAAATTAGGCTCAGAAGATTGAGACGATTTGCCCTGGGTCCTGTAGCAGGTCAGAAACGGGGCTTTGGGCTTGTGCAAACTCATCCTGCTCCCCCTGGGCGAAGCCCCATCTCTAAAGCAGAAGTTCTGAACCTTCTGCAGATCCTGGACCGCTTGGAGAACCTGGTGGAAATTACAGATCCCATCCCCTGGAGATGCACTTGGGTATCCACAGCTACGTGGACAATTTCTGGAGGTCCCTGGACCCTCCCCTTAGAGCTCATCTGTAAATCCGCTCAGGAGCCCTGGGCTACAAATGCTTGCCCTAGAAGCAAAATTGAAAGTAACTAAATTATTATTGAGATATTTTTAATTATTTTGAATAGGTGCTAGTTATATGTGGGGAAAAATACTAAAATAAAAGAGTACAAAAGGGTACTAGATGGTCTCTCCCCCACCGCTATCTTTAGGATCTCAGTTACATTGACCAGATGCATCCACTCCTAACAGATTCTTCTGGAGACATCCAGAGATGGAGTGTGTGTGTGTGTGTGTGTCTTGCCCCCTTTCTCTTCACACAGAAAGTAGCTACTATACTATACTATCTCCAAGGACATGTGCATCTTCCATTTCATAGATTTCCCAAATTGCCCTCCAGAGGGGTTCTCCCAGGTGACACTCTCACCAACACAATCGCTAAGTATTTAGTAACCCTGCCACGTTTTTCCCAGAACTGGAACCACTAATTATTTTTAATTTAAAAATAGAAATTCATTCCATGAAATGCTTCTTGGCTTCTCTTGACTAGGCCAAGCTCATTCCATAAATTATTATCACAAATAAAAAGAAATATACATTCACATTTAGCTCAGACCAAAGAACCAGCAAACACACAGACGAACCTTCAGAATGCTTATCTGTTCCTGAGGGACTCCCTGATAACAACCATCCCACCCCATTATTGATGGACACACAGAACTGATGTCGTATCAGAATAGAAGTTTGTTTCAATTCCAAAGGAACCTCATAGGAACAATCCAGAACAGAGAGAAAGTTTTAAAGATCAAAATCCCCAGGGAAATCAAAAACGTCAAGGTCAAAATCCATTCTCGTTTCAATTAGTTCCAGCAAAGGGCTACTGAACCATAGCTCCCAGTGCTGCTAGAGCAGTTACTCATCAAGGCGAGTTAAGACAAGGCTCGCCCCTCCAGCTCCCCTTCGTTCTGAGCAGAACATCCCATGCTTTCAGAACTGGACACATGGTACCAAGTATGTTTAAAAAGGAACAAGAACTTTTATTAAAGAATATGAGGGAGAAGAATAAATTGAAAACTGGATATACCAGCCAAGATTCTGTCCATGAGTTGCAAGGGACTGAAGCTCAAACTGGCTTCAGAAAAAAAAAAAAAGAGAATTCAGAAAGAGAATGCTCCCCATCCCCCTCCATTAAGGGCCTCAGACACTGCCTCATTCCCTAATGGGGTTTATGACTTCCTGGTCTACACCTGATGATGCCCCTCCAACTCTCACGCCACGGTTACTCCCGTGGGATCCCTGGCCTGACTGACATCTCAACGCGACACACACCCAGCGACCTTCTACAACATCCTATCGACCCACAGGAAAATATGCATGGCAATCCCACCCCCAACCCCCACCTCAGCAAACACAGGCAGCTTCCTCTGCTGCCCTTTGTTCCCAACCCCCCGCCTGTCAGAGCTACCCTAGGCAGCCCCCTGACATTAGGCTCCTCCAGGCCAGAAGCGGCACCAGTCCACACGTCCAAATGCCCACAGGCCGAGCTCCAAGCCCTCACTCGTGTTCTGCTCCAGCAGCATTCTGGGAATGGGGGTACTGAGGGTGCTCTACAGGTTTGAAAGCTCAACAACCACCCGGCCAGAGATGAGGTACCCATCACCATCCCGGCACGCACCATAGCAGACGCTGTTGGGGCTGTGCTCCCCTCCCCTCAGCCTTACCACTTCTGTGCTCTCTGATGTGACTTCCAAATGCCTGACATGCAGTGCTTTTCTCTGGCCCCAGAGCTTGCTCAGCCTGGACATGGCAAGCTGGAAACATGAAGGAATTAACACTCCCAGGAAACAGACTTAATCAATGACAGATAGGAGTTGGTGGATAAATACCCCAGACCCTTCTCCCCTCGGTGGATAACTCAGAGGTGCGTGTCTTACACTAGCACCCAGCGTTGCCCACAGTGGCAGCTTGCTTGGTGACGCATCCTATATTGACCATCTTCCCATCCCTGTCCCACCTCTCCACTCCTTCAACAGTGTTTTTTGAGATCACCTCCCAAATAAACTACTTGAGGGGCCAGCCCCGTGGCCGAGTGGTTAATTCGTGTGCTCTGCTTCAGTGGCCCAGGGTTTCGCTGGCTCAGATCCTGGGGCGCGGACATGGCACTGCTCGTCAGGCCATGCTGAGGTGGCATCCCACATGCCACAACCAGAGGAATTCACAACTAGAATATACAACTATGTACCAGGAGGCTTTGGGGAGAAGAAAAAAAAAGAAGATTGGCAACAGATGTTAGCACAGGTGCCAACCTTTAAGAAAAAAATAATAGGGGGCCAGCCCCATGGCCGAGTGGTTAAGTTCACACACTCTGCTTCGGCAGCCCAGGGTTTCACCGGTTCGGATCCTGGGGGCGGACATGGCACCACTCCTCAGGCAACACTGAGGTGGTGTCCCACAGGCCACAACTAGAAGCCACAATTAAAAATATACAACTAGTTACTGGGGGGATTTGGGGAGAAAAAAGCCAAAAAAAAAAGATTGGCAACAGTTGTTAGCTCAGGTGCCAATCTTTAAAAAATAAATAAATAAATAATAATAAACTGCTTACCTCAGAGTCTGCTTCTAGCAGAGCCCATGTCAGAAAATCAAAACTTTCCGGGAGTCCTTAGCAGAATTCTGCTTATGTCCCATTGGACTGAACTGGGTACATGACCACCAGCTGCAAGGCAATCTGAGAGGGATAAAGCTTTTTCACTGGTCACAGTGCATTGCAAACAAAATCAGTGTTGTCTTTCTGCGTCTAGCTCATTTCACTTAGTACGATGTCCTCTAGGTTGATCTATGTTGTTACCAGAGGCAAGACATCTTTCTTTTGTATGGCTGAATAATATTTCATGGTATATATATTACTTTATATATATATATATCACATTATATATATCACATCACACATATATATATCATATCACATATAAATATATATCACATTTTCTTTACGCATTCATCCATCAGTGGACACTTACATTGTTTCCATACCTTTGCTATTGTGAATAATGCTTCAGTGAACATGGAAGTGCAGATATCTCTTCAAGAGACTAATTTCATTTCCTTTGGCTAAATACCCAGAAGTGGGATTGCTGGCCCATACAGTATTTCTAATTTTAATTTTTTGAAGAAGTTCCATACTGCTTTCCATGATGGCTGCATTAATTCACATTCCCACCAACGGTGCAGCAGAGTTCCCTTTTTTCCCACATCCTCATCAACGCTCGTTATCTCTTGTCTTTTGATAACAGCTATGGTAACAGGTGTGAGGTGATATCTCATTGCAGTTTTGATTTGCATTTAATAATGATTAGTGATATTGAGCCCCACTAAGCTTGTGGTAATTTGTTACACAGCAACAGAAAACTAATATACGCGCCTTTGAGAAGCAGGAGAGATTTCCAGATGGCTCTGTGAGTCTCTGAGCTCCCAGTTTGCTGAGGAGGAGGGATTGCCTATTGCTGAGGATGAGCCTGGGTGAAAGACAGCCTCCCTTGAATTACTGAGCTTGACTCATAATGAACACACGCTGGAAGGCAGCCAACACAAACAGGATGAAAATTGAGACCATGGAGCCACATAGCTGGGCAGACGGCACAAGGAAAATGGCAAACTCGGATGTCCCGCAGAGGCTAGAAGACCCATAGCCTTCACTGTCTTTCTTTTGCCTTCAGTTTATTTTAAGGCAAAAATT
Source organism: Equus asinus (assembly GCF_041296235.1). Lineage (NCBI taxonomy): Eukaryota > Metazoa > Chordata > Mammalia > Perissodactyla > Equidae > Equus > Equus asinus. The sequence continues at coordinate 44,274,502 of NC_091804.1, forward strand.
CCCTACCATGCCTACAGCCCCTGCAAGATCTTGCCGACCTCCCTGACCTCATTGCTCTCCATTCTCCCCCTTTTCACACACAGTCTTGTCTCGTCAGCTTTCTTTCAGTACCTGGAATGTGCCAATCTCTTCCCACCTCTGGGCCTTTGCAACTTGTGTTCCCTCCACCAGGAATGCCTTTCTCTTGCCTCTCGCCTCTTGCCTCTTACCTCGGGTGGCTGCTTCTTCAGATCCCACTGAAATATCATCTCTTCTTTCATTAAAAGGCTTTCCAAGTGGCTGGCCCAGTGGCATAGTGGTTAAGTTTGCACACTCCACTTCAGCAGCCCAGGGATTCGTGGGTTCAGATCCCGGGTGCAGACCTACTCACTGCTCATCAAGCCATGCTGTGGCAGCATCCCACATACAAAGTGGAGGAAGATTGGCACAGATGTTAGCTCACTGACACTCTTCCTCGCCAAAAAAAAAAAAAAAAAAGGCTTCCAAGAAGCCTTCTCTAAATGCTCAATCCAAAGTAAGTCCCTCCAAGTTACACTCTATCCCTGTACCCTGTTTCTTTCCTCGTAGCACTCATGAGAATTTGCACTTAGATTATGTATTTGGTTGTTTATTTATTGACCCTGTATCTTCATCACTGGAATGTATACACCAGTGGTGGCCAGAATCGTGTCTGTCTGTTTAATTTCTGCTTTCCAGCATCTTGCAGAGTGCCAGGCCCGAGGAGGCATCCGTAAGTGTAAGTGGATGAATAACTTCTTCTCACCTGAGCAAGGGTGCTTCTCTGCCATCCCTTCCCCCTCCAGTCATAAGGCCCGCAAGGCACAGGACTTTAGTGTTGCGCTTTCTGAATCCCAGACGTGCTCTACCCCAGCCTTGGCAGTCACTCGTCGAGGTAGGGATATTTATTAGCCCCATTTTACACATGAAAAAAGTGAGGCACAGACAGATTAAGAGACATAGAGCTTCTTAAAGAGTGGAACCAAGATTTGAACGCACTCCCGATTGGCTCAAACATCCACGCTCCTCCCACGGGTGTCCACTGCCTCCGGTCTTCAAGAGGAGGCTCCTTGAGAAATGTTAACATTCTGAGCACTCACAGCATCCAGTCCGTGTCCAGCCCAGGAGGAGGAGGAGGAGAGAGTCAGAGAAATCTGGCTGAAAGGAATTTGAGGCAGGTTACAAAGCAATAGGCAGAGACTGAGTGCCCCCGGAGAGAAGTACTGCCTGCAGACTGTGGGCTCCATGCAGGCGGGGCCTGGCCTTACTCACTGCCGTGCCTTCAGAGCTAAGCATAGTGCCTGGGTCATGACGGGCATTCAAGAAATACTGTTAAAAGAATTAAAATGTTAACATAAAAACATCAGGAGTTCAGGTCTGTAAATAGCAGGGTTCTCAACTTGAGTGTAATCCCAACACGTATGCGCATGCCTGTCAAACAGGTTTCACTTATATTAGGGTTCCCAACTTTGCCACTGAAGACATTTGGGACTGGATCATTCTTTGTGAGAGCTTCTCTGTGCACTAGAGGATGTTAGCAGCATCCTTAGTCTCTACCCTTTCTTTTTTTTTTTAATTGGCACCTGCGCTAACATCTGTTGCCAATCTTTCTTTCTTCTTCTTCTCCCCAAAGCACCATCAGTAAATAGCTGTCTATTCTAGCTGCAGGTCCTCTGGTTGTGGCATGTGGGACGCCGCCTCAGCGTGGCCTGATGAGCGGTGCCATGTCCTCGCCCAGGATCCGAACTGGTGAAATGCTGGGCTGCCAAAGCAGAGCACGCAAACTTAACCACTCAGCCACCGGGCTGGCCCCAACTAGTCTCTACTCTTCAGATGCCAGTATACCCCCCAAGTTGTGCCAACCACAAATGTCTTCAGATGTTTCCAATATCCACTCAGTGTACAAAAATCATCTTCCTCACCCAGTGAGAACCACTGAGACACATGCAGCAGAGCCTAATTCTTACTGAAACATGGTCTTGGACCCTCAGAGACTTTTGCAGGAACAAGGAAATAAGCTACCAGGATGCTCTGCTTGCCTTCCTTTCCTGGATAAATTGATCAACTCTATTTCAGGAGAAATGAGGGGAAGGAGTCAAGAAGCCTGCAGGTCGCCACGAGGCAGTTCTGACTCCAAACACCGCCGCGGCTGGTGGGAGGCCTGGGAGCCCAGGCCATGTCAATCCCTGAAGATCTTGCCAAGTCTACTTTTCGAAGTGTATGGCTATAGTAATGCCTGGATTTAATCTGAAATGAGGGTCCACCGTCTTCCCTCACCTTGGGATAAAAAATTTTCAGCCTAAATCGAAGTTTGTTTTTTTTTTTAAAGATTGGCACCTGAGCTAACAACCGTTGCCAATCTTTTTTTTTCTCCTCCCCAAAGTCCCCCAGTATATAGTTGTATATTCTAGTTGTGAGTGCCTCTCGTTGTGCTATGTGGGACGCCACCTCAGCATGGCCTAACGAGCGGCGCCATGTCTGCACCCAGGATCCTAACCGGTGAAGCCCTGGGCTGCGGAAGCGGAGCACATGAACTTAACCACTCGGCCATGGGGCTGGCCCCTAGATCGAGGTATTTAACCCCTAAAATGAAAGATCCTGGAACAGAAGGAGTAAGCCATACCACAAACCACAAAAAGTAGTGGGGGGAGAGTGCTTCCTCCATCAGAAATGCTGCTGAATTAAAAATAAAGATCAAGGTTTCTCTTACTTTGGGTGCTTGATATTCTCTAAGAACAAGCAGTGCAGAAAACATGCATAAATGAAAGAATCTGCTAAGTGGCACCGTGAAACCTCTTTGCACTTAGCATCCATTCCCTCAGGAGCTTCTTATCTGAATTCTTAAATACACGTGGCTAGCAGAACTGTTGCCACCTTCCTAATGAGCTATAAGGAACAGCACAGAACTCGGTGAAGGCATTGAGTCTGAAACAGCCTCTCTCGCCTGCCCTTCCTCCACTCTTTCAAACAGAAAGAGGAAGGAACACATTTTCATTTTAAATGTCAAGCCTGCCCTGTGGGGCTGCTCACCCTGCTCCTCAGCAGAACATCAAAGGAAAGACCAATTGCAAGAGAGTTTTCTATTCCAGGTTGTGAAAGGAAAGTTCAGGTTGGAGTTCACGGAGCATTTTGCTTGAACGTGACCGATTACTTATAGACAAGAGAGCGTGCAGGGGTTAGAGAGCTCTAGAGGGTAATTCTTAAAATAGGTTCCTAATGCATGGAACATTTTCTTCTGACAAAATATTAAGGAAAAATTTCAATAAAAGCAGATACAAGAGAAATATTTTTCAGAGAAATGGAAGGTCTAGAAGTCCACCCCAGCCCACACGTGGCTTGGCAGCTGCCACAAAACCTCCCCGTGTTCTACCAGAACAATTTGGAGCTCTCTGCTCCGGGGGATTAGGTTTTCTCTTTGGCAATTGTTTGCTCCATGGACTTCCAACTGGCTGTGCTTGCATCTGAAGCTAGTTACTCTGTCCAGCCGCTCCAGGTCCCTGCTTGCCTTATCCACCCTGCTCAGCGGCCCAGGAGCTGACTTTAGGGACTGGCTTGCCCAAGGTCCCTTTGGTGTGGCCAATGGGAGGCACTAGCAGGAGATCAAAGGTCAGGGTATTTTTTCGCCACACAGTTGGCGTGGGCTGTTTTTTACCTATGGCTATATAACCCCAATTTTCTCAGTCTGTTTACATTTCAAACGGCCTGGTTTGGATTTGAGGTTGAGAAATGTGGTTCCTGATATGCATGTGCATTAAGCTCCAGCCTTCCCTGGAGAACATTCGCATTTTTTTACCTGGAAGTAGAATTTAGTTTGTTGGTTGCCTGAGAGACAAAATGCACTGCTTTGTACCATTTAAACGTTAAGAGGGCTGTAATGTTTTTCTGCAAAAAGCCTATTTACCCTGCACTGAGTTCCCCAGCCCTCACAATTTCACAGGTTAGAAAGTTCCGTTTCATTAGAACATTCTTTAAAAAATGAAGGGGATGGATTTCATTTACATCAATTTCTTTCCGTGCTTTCTACCAAATTCCAAATTAATTCTGACCCAAGATTTAACAGATCAGAACCAGAATGTCACTGTGACTTTATATTTTATGTTAAGCTGGACTACTATTAACTGAGTACCAGCTTTGCAGTAGGCATGCTCTATTCATTGTCTCTAATCATCCCAAAACCCCCAAGGTAAGTGGCATTATTTCCAATGAAGAAACAGGCTCAGAAATAAGTGAAGTCTCTTAGGAGAGCTAGAATTTGAACCTAAGTCTTTACAGTCTCAAAACCTGAACTCTTTCCCCTAGAGCATGCAACCTCCTACATATTACCCTCAAGTTATCTGAGGTTTCGATTTGGCAATGTCCACATTTTGAGTTGACATCATATTCCTGCCCCTAATTGCTCAGAGTTACAGTGACTATGTGCAAGCTTCCTTTCTCCCTCTCTGGGTCTGCAGAGAAAAATGCCATTTTTTTTTAGCATGGGAACCTCAGGTATCATTTAGGGTGCTGAGAACAAAGTGGAGTGGGAGATGTCTTCATTGGAGATGATGCCAAGCACTTCTCCTCTGTCTGGGTACAACACATCTCCATGTCTTAGAGCTCATCTCTACTGCAAGGAAGGCTGTTCTTGGCAGAAATAAGCTAAGAGGTCAGGGAATTGACATTATTGCAGGCATGCCCACTCCAACACCAGCTCCTCTGGGGAACTCCTGTGAACACAAACTTCAGCAATTTAGGAAAATGAAGCATGTTGGCAAAAAGGATCAAAGTAGAAAAGGCAAGAAAGGGTACTTCCATCTTTGTTTGGACATAATTCACATACCATAAAATTCACCCTTTTAAAGTGTGCAATTTAATAGATTTTAGAATATTCACCAAGTTGTGCAACCATTGGCACTAATTCCAGAACATTCTCATCATTCCAAAAAGAAGCCCCATTTTGGCAGTCCCTCCTTCCCCCAGCTCCTGGCAATCACTAGTCTACTTTCTGTCTCCATAGAGCTGCTATTCTGGACACTTCATATAAATGGAATCATAGAATGTGTGGCCTTTCGTGTCTGGCTACTTTAATTTGCCATAATGCTTTCAAGATCCATCCATGTTGTAACATGTATCAATACTTTATTCCCTTTGTTTGGCTAACTAGGTGTATGGATACAGTACTTTTTTTATCCATTCATCAATTGATGAACATTTGGGTTGTTTCCATCTTTTACCATTATGAATAATGCTGTTAGGAACATTTCATATACAAGTTGTTGTGTGGACATATTTTTTGAGTTCTCTTGGGTACATATCTAGGTGTGGAATTGCTGGATCATATGATAACGCTATGTTTAACATTTTGAGGAAATAAACTGTTTTCCACAGTGACTGCACCATTTTACATTCCCACCAGCAATGCATGAGGATTCCAATTTCTTTACATCCTTGCCGATATTTGTTATTATTCATTTTTCTTATTGTAGCCATCCTAGTAGATGTGAAGTGACAACTATTGTGGTTTTGATTGGCATCCCTCTAAAGACCAATGATGTTAAACATCTTTTCATCTCTGTATTGGCTATTAGCATATCCTGTTTGGAGAACCATCTGTTCAAATCCTTTTTCATTTTTTTAAATTGGGTCACTTGTCTTTCTATTGTTAGTACTTTATACGACGTTATATATGAATTATATCTCAACTTAAAAAAGAATACTTTATATGTTCTGGATACAAGTCCTTTATTAGATATATGAATTCCAAATATTTTCTCCTATTTTGTGGTTGTCTTCTCACTTTCTTGATGGTGTCCTTTGAAGCATAGAGCTTTTTAATTTTGATAAAGTCAATTGAAGAATTGTGTAGAATATGCCTCAGAATTTTCCTCCTGAAGGAGAGCGAGCTGGGTTGCTCCTGGGAGCATTACATTCCCAACACCTCTCGGTCGATCCGACTGGAGCCCCTCGTCTGGCTTTGGAGAAAGACCTGAAGCCGCAAAGCGGAGCCGCACAGGGCACGCCTACTTCTGCAGTGAACTGTCCACCACGGCGGTGCTGAATCAGCCGGGCCGACACGTGGTGCGGGGCGCAGCAGCCTCTGCCACAAAGGATGTCCAGAAGAAGACCTCCGACGAGCTTTGAAAATAAACAAAGAATTTACCTAGTGGACAAAAGAGGAAGAGCATTCCAGGCAGTGCAAACAGCATATGTAAAAATGTAGAAGCAAAACATAGAGTGGCACGTTTCATGAATTGCAATGGGCTGAATCCAGATGAAAGATGGTGACGGCTTCGACAAAAGTAGTAGCAGCACTGATGGAAAGAAGGAACCAGACTGAGGGTGTTTGGAGACAGAGCCAACAAGACTTGGAAATGGATTGGATGTTAGGGATGAGGACAAGGGAGGAGTCAAAAGAACGCCTAAGTCTTTGACTTGAGAAACCAGGTAGTTGAAGGCGGTATTTACAGAGATGCAGAATAGAAGAAAAATAGTTTAAAATTGGAATGTAAGTCAGCAGGTCTGTGCTAAAAACATCAAGAGTGAGAGAGGAGGGGTAACAAAACATAGCAGTTAAATTTTATGTTTATTTGTTTTCTTATTTGCTGCCTAGTGTTGCTTTTGGCTGCCTTGAATCTCCTCCCCCTATGGTATATAAAAATGCCCTCACTTGTTATCAATAAATTAATTCTAATTATGGGGAGAAAAGTAGTGGTTAAGGTCATTGCCTCTGGGGCCAGATGACCTAGGTTCAAATGCAAATGCCACCTGCTATGAACCCCCATCCCAGTCCTTCCTCAGGAAAAGATGGATAATTATAGTCTCTACCCTAGAGAGTTGGAGTGGATATTAAGTGAGTAAATATTTTACCCCTGGGGAACGACTGTTAATGAATATGAGATTTCTTTTTAGAGTGACAAAAATGTTCTGAAATTAGATAGTGGTGATTGTTGTACAATTTTCTGAATAAGTAAAACCACTGAATTGCACACTTTAAAAGGGTGAATTTTATGGGCTATGAATTGTATCTCAAAAAAATATTTTGAACAGTACTTAGAACCATGCTTGGGTAAGTGCTAAGGAGGTGATCATTAAGTAAATTAAAATAAATTTCAAAAACAATAAATTATTATTTTAGATTTTTTTACATTTTTTTTCCTTTTTCTCCCCAAAGCCCCCTAGTACATAGTTGTATATTCTTCGTTGTGGGTCCTTCTAGTTGTGGCATGTGGGACGCTGCCTCAGCGTGGTTTGATGAGCAGTGCCATGTCCGCGCCCAGGATTCGAATCAACGAAACACTGGGCCGCCTGCAGCAGAGCGCGCAAACTTAACCACTCCGCCACGGGGCCAGCCCCTATTATTTTAGATTTTAAAATCTTTATTCTTCAAATCCTTCAGCCACCCTACCACAGGAGATTTTTCAGAATCTATTTCACTCCTAAAAAGGCTTCATCCTCTTCCTCCTTTTCCCGTATTTTCTCCTATCCCCTCCCTCCCAGTTGGGGCCCTTGCAACTCCAAACTTCCCTCATTCCATTACAAAGAAATACCATTCCCCTGAGGCCCTTTCAGTACCATGCTCATTTTTGTGTATCCAAACCAAGAATCAAAAAGCCTTCCATTTAACAAGATTCCATCCTAATTAAAAGGTAATTATGGTTTATGTTTTCCTTTTTCTTACACGAGTCATTGTGATAGAGACAACATACGCTTTTATTATTATTTTTATTCAAGGAATTCAGAGGATAGAGTGGAAAAGGAAAAACTGAGTCAGTAAGCCAGAGATTGAGGAAGCATAGATGGGTCTGAAAACTACTAACATTTTCTCATCCACCATTTTTTCCCCCTTCAATGACAGATTTTAGGCACATTTTGGCCTCAGGCTTTTGAACTTACTGTTCCCTCTACCTAGAATGCTTTTCCCACAGGTAGCCAAATGGCCCACTCTCATATTCCACTCAAGTCTTTGATCAAATGTCACCACATTGTGACATTCCCAATGTCCCCTGACTTTCCAATGTTAGATTGCACTCCCCTCTGTGACATTTATTGTCTTTCTTGCCCCCTTTCTTTCCTCTCTACACGCTGTATTACTATCTGCCATCCCATATATTGTAGTATTTACGTGTTTAGAGTCTCTCTCCCTGCTGAAATGTCAGCTCCCTCAGGGCAGTATTTCATCTTTCTTTTTACTGTGGCATCCCCAGCACTCAGTGTCTGGCACATAGAATATGCCCAGTAAATACCTGTTGGGTGAATGAATGAATGAATGAACAAATAAAGGAATGACACAAGAAGCTAATTTTCAACAGGAGTTCTAGACAAGGGGTAATATTTTGCAGAGATGGTAGGTATTATTACACATTTGGTGGTATTCAGGTTCATCCATATTATTTCCTTGGGTACCATGGAGACCTCTAAGAAGTCATTGTTCTGAAATAAAAATTACAGAGGAAAATTAGTCACTTAATTCAAAAGTATTCATGCTTCTGTATAATAATTCAATGTGAAAAGAAAAGGCACAGAAAGATACTCGTCCTATTGGTAGCACCTTTTTTTCTTAAGTTTTTAAAAATCAAGTCTCCTCTGTGCTTATCTTGTCATTTCCTCCATCAGGTTGAGAGCTCCCCAGGGGAAGAGGCTAGGGGGCAGGGGGCTTCAGGACAGGGCTGAGTGTCTGGGGAGGGGGTGGATGTAAGTGTTGCCCTGAGTTTGTGAACTGTTCTAGCAAATCATCAAACCCGGCAGAGGGCCAGGGGGGAAGTCATTGGAACCCCATTTACAGCCAGTTGGTCAGAAGTACAGGTGACAACCTGGGACTTGTAACTGGAATCTAAATGGGGTGAGTCTTGTGGGACTGAGCCCTTACCTTGTGGGATCTGATGCTAACTCCAGGTAGATAGTGTCAGAAGGTAATTGAATTGCAGGACACCCAGCTGGTGTCAGAAAATTGGTTGATGTGGGGAAAAAAATTGCATACATCTGGTCAAGAAGCACTCTGTGCAAATAGTAGAAGAGAAACACGAGAGTTTTTTCTCTTACACCACCCCTGGACTCTGAAGCAGAAACCCTGGCATGGGCCCAGCAGTCTGTGTTATAATAAGTCCAAAGTGATTCTGGAGCATGCTCAAGTTTGAGACCATTGCTTGCTTCCCTTGGGAAGTCCCTGTAATGTCTAACCCTCTTCCAGCTAGTCTAGTCTCCACATCTTCTCCCTCAGCAGAATCATTCCATCTGAGCCCATAGCACCAATTTCCAACTAACAAACCCTAAAGTTCACCTCCATAGTTCTAAATAATATGTTTATACCATTATTGTGGATGTAGACAACATATATTGCCTTCCCACCAAGAAAAGTTGGCTCATACCTTCCCCTCTCCATCTTAATTTTTGATATTTATAGCTCTATTTTTAGTCTCTCTGCAACTCTTTAGAACCCTCTACTTCTTGTGCCATCAACTTTCTGCAGGATCTCTTGACCCCCCTGCCTTTGTAAGATGCTCTTTAGCTCCCATTCCCTTCTTTCCACTTCTCTTCCCTCCTATCCACTTTATAACAACTGTTAAAAACCCCTTTGTTTTTATGTTTCTAAACAGTTCTTATTTACAATTCCTTCTAAATTTTGAATGCATAAGCTAATATTTCATGCTTGACTTGTGAACCAATTCTAAATATTAAAAATCAATAAATGGCCTTTATATTATGATGAGAGTAGGTGTATACAGAGCATGGTGCACTGTTTAGCACACAGTAAGCACCCCATCAATAGTAGTTATGATTTTTATGACAAGTGAATATTATTCATGTAGTAGCCAGCCTCCAAAGTGGTCCCCAATAATCTCAACTGCTGGTATTCACATTTTTGTGTAATCTGTTCCCACGTTGAACAGGGCTCACCTGTTTGACAAACAGGATATTGCAGAAGTAACAATTTGTGGTTTCCAAAGCAAAGTTATAAAGAGCATCACAACTTCTGCCTTGTTCTCTTTGGATTACTTGGTCTGGGGAAAGCCAGCTGCCATGCTGTGAGGACACTCAAGCTGCTCTGTGGAGAGGCCCATGTGGAGAGGAACTGCCAGCAGACGACACTAACTGGCCTGCCATGTGTGAGCCATATTGGAGGGGATCATCCAGCCCCAGTCAAACCTTCAGATGACAGTAGCCCTGGGCCACATGTTGACTGCAAACTCATGAAAAATCTTGAGCTAGAAGCACCCGGTTAAGCTGGTTCTGAATTTCTGAGCCACACAAACTGAAAATGATAATAATAAATGTTTATTGTTGTTTTAAGCCACTAAGTGTTGGGGTGATGTGTTATGCAGCAATAGATAACTATTACTGTAGTCAGCCACCCTGTTGAAGGACCATATTTCATAGTATGTGGCTAGTTCCAAATGGCAGTATTCTAAGTCAGATAAGGAGATGGGTCTCTCTCGACCAGAGGTGGTCCTTTTAGCCTATGCTAAGGCATGGTTTTAATTATCTGCAAAATTCTCTCCTGATTCTGGTGGCAAAAATCAAAGCCAACTCTCTGGACATTCTAGGCTACAGGTCAGCATCTCACTGAGACCTTTAAGCTTAGACATTTTAACAAAGGTGAGGGCTTTCCAGAGCCCATCCTTGCACCACACTCCCTGCTTCCTCCCCACCTCTAATGCACTGCAGAAAATCACCTAAATAGCTTGTTAAAACCATAGGTGCCAGGGCCCCATCCCTGAGGATTCTGAATTGCTGTCTTTAGTCCAGACCCAAGAATCTGCTTTTCAAAGAAGCCATCCTCCAAGAGGTAGCACATGTTGGTGAGGATGTGGAGAAGAGGGAACCCTTAGACGTGCTCAAGGGAACAGAAATTGGTACAGCCACCACAGAAAACACTGTGGTGGTTCCTCAAAGACTAAAAATTGAACTACCATATGATCCAGCAAACACACTCCTGGGTATATATCTGAAGGAATTGAAATCAGTATCTCAAAGGGATATCTGCACTTTGATGTTCATCGCAGCATTATCCACAATAGCCAAAACATGGAAAAACTAAGTGTCCATCAATGGATGAATGGATAAAGAAGATGTGGTATTTATATATATATATACAATGGAATATTATTCAGCCATGAGAAAGAAGGAAATCCCGCCATTTGCAATAACATGGATAGGCCTTGAAGGCACTCTGCTAAGTGAGATAAGTCAGAGAAAGACAAAGACTCTACGACATCAATTATATGTGGAATCTCAAAAAACTGAACCTGTAAAAACAGAGAGTAGAATGGTGGGTACCAGGAGCTGGGGCATGGGGGAGTTGGGGAGATGCTACTTACGGGTACAAACTTACAAGTAGCACCTACACCAGTTCTGGAGCTCTAATGCGCAACATAGTGACTGCAGTCAACAACACTGTACTATAAACTTCAAAGTTGCTAAGAGACTAAATCTTAACTGTTCCCAACACAAAACAGAAATGATAAATACGTGACATGATAAAGGTGTTAGCTAATGCTACTGTAGTGATCATATCGCAATATAGAAATGTATCAAACCAACACGTCTACACTTCAAACTTACACAATGTTATATGTCAATTTTATCCTAACACAAAAAAACAAGCTGGCCCCCTACCCCCACCCCGGGGATCCTGATGTAGGTAGCCCCATCCACACTCGGAGAAAAGATGCTCTAAAAACTGGTGTCTCCTCCCTGCATCCATTAGCTAAAGTGATCACAGCTTGTGAAATGGAATAACACTGAAAGCATTTGCGGGCACAAATGAACCAGGCCTTCTCCAAGCCTGAATTCAGAGGACAGCAAGCTGGGCTCCATTGTGTGAAATACGTACAGTCACAATCCTTTCTCTGTCTAATAAAAGATCCACCAGTGAATATCTCGGAGAAAAATTCCCCTGAAAGAACTAGTGGTCACTCCTACCTCCCTCAGGCTTTTTATTTTCCTTCCCAGTTTTGCAAATCTGAGGGAATTACATCCTTTTCATTATGGCAGGTGTTTAGGACCAAGATTGTTTTTAATGGCTCTTTAAAGTCTCACAGACGATGCGGGAAAACAACTTGGAAACCTTGAAAATCTGAAGTGTGAAAGAAGAATTCGATTCCTTCCTGCTACCCTGCTTAGCTCTTCTCAGAGACGGCGATTCAAAATACTCATTTCCTCGCCCTGGTCAATGCGCATTGATTATTCTCACTGAAGTTATTAAAGCAGGTGGATGTGCAGAAGACACGGCTCTGCTGGTGCCAGGCTCACTGAGGCCAGTGACGAGATTAGGACTTTGTACGTTACTGAAGCATGAAGAGTCTATTTTTAAACAGAACCAGGGATGATGTTGAACAAAGAAACCCACAGATACAAAAGTTGAAATTCCATATCCCAAGAAGAAAGCCCACACAGATGAGTGCCCTCTGAGAGTCCTCACAGTAAATCATTCACTCCAACAACATTCAAGTAGTATTTGTAAATTCACTAAGATTTACATGTGCCAAGATTGCTGTAAGCAGCAAACCAAGATTTGTTTCTATTCTGTAGGCTTTACGGCATCGTTTGCAAACTGGTGATTCTTGGGGCCTCATCTGGAACTCAGAAATTTTTTATTTGACCTATACAGATTTTCTGGGTTTTTTAAAATACATTACCAACATTTAAATATCAGGAGATTTGACATTCTTTCAACCCAGATGATCAGCTTGGATCAGTTGGCATTTTCTGTGTAACCATTTATTGCCTCACGGTGCTGGGGTTCAGCAGTTTGGGCTGGGCTCAGCCAGGCTGCTCTGCTGCTCTGGGCTGGCCTGGCCGATCTCAGCTGGGCTGGTGTGTGGTGAGCGGCCTCATCAGGTGGGGGCTGGCTGGGCTGGGATGTTCTCAGCTGGGATGACTTGCTCTCAGCCACTTGGTCTTCTCCTCCAGCAGGCCAGCCCAGCCTTGTTCACAAGGTGATCACAGGTTCTAAGAGCAAGAGCAGAGTGTGCAAGGCCCCTTGAGGCCGGGGCTCAAAACTCACGCACCATCACTTCCACTGCATTCTGTTGGCCAAAGCATTACAGGCCAGCCTGATTCAAGGGAGGAAAAACAGACTCCACCTCTGGATGGCAGGGGAAGAATTTATGCCCATTTTTGCAATTCACCACATAGCTTATCTTAAGAATTCAGTAGGTATGACCACCTTGGTCACATGATGTGCTAGATCCTAGAGGCAGCTTCAGATGGGTATGGCACTGCCCATCCTCCCAAGCCTTGTCCCTGCTGTCTGGCCCTGCAGGCATGGTAGGGTTTGCCATTCCTGATCCCAAAATGACTCCCAACTGCTTATATCCCAAAGACCCATCCCCAGCGATGAACGCAACAGCTGTGCAATACCCTGAAATCACTTTCCACTTCTCAGGAAACATCTCCTTTCTATATACCCTGTTTCCTTCCCTCCAGCAAATATCCCATTTTCTGCTGGGAGAATCAATGGGGGGGCGAGGGTGTGAAAAGGGGAAAGAACAGCTGGAAAACTTAGAAAAAGAGCAGCCTTGGAGCCAGACATGAGTTCTCCCGGCTCCACCGATCCATTCACTTGGTCTCTCCAAGCCTCAGTTGCTCATCTGTAAGACTGTACCTGCCAGGTTTGCATGCTTCTCCTTGAAGATATTGTGTTAGTTGATCCATACATTTCGCATAAATGTGAACCCATTTTTATATAGCAAAAAAAAATAGGCAAAGAACCAAAAGCAACAATCGCCCAAAAAAAAGCACTCAGAGGAGCGCCTGGTTAAGGTTATTTCCCTGCTCAGCTCTGAATCTAAGCCAGGCTTCCAACAAAAGGCACTTCGTGACTCAGGTGCAGACGTGATTTGCTGAGCGGTCGGTCCTGTGGCCTAGTGGTGAAGTTCGCGTGCTCCGCTTCTGTGGCCCAGGGTTTCACGGGTTCGGATCCTGGGCGCAGACATGGCACTGCTCATCAGGCCATGCTGAGGCCGCGTCCCACGTAGCACAACTAGAAGAACCCACAACTAAAAGTACACAACTATGTACCGCGGGGGCTTTGGGGACAAAAAAGAAAAAGAAAATCTTTTAAAAAAAAGAGAGAGAGAAGTGATTCGCTGAAAGGTGCAGAGGCTCAACAGCCCAGGGGGCTGTCTTAGGTGGATGCATTTGCAGGCTGTAACTCGCCCAAACCTCGGAGTCGCGGGCTGCGCCTCGCCGCTCAGCGGTCGGAGCCTTGGGAGGGCCTGCAGCGCCACCTGCTGGGCGAGGGTGCCCAGGACAAAGTTCGCGGGACGCAGGGCAGGGCTGGCGAGGTAAATCCTGGACGGTTCCTGGCCCCGGACCACCTGCACGCACCACCCGGCTGCAAGCCAGCGGAGCCCGAGCCCCCTCAAGCCCGCCGCCGAGGCCGAACTCTGCAGTCCCCGCCACCTGCGGGACCCGAATCGCCTTCGTGCACGAGCGCGCAGTCCCCAGCCGCCGAAAGCGCCCTAGAGGCTGACCGGACGGCTTCAATGAGCTGGCATCGGAGGGGAAAAAACTCGGCTCGTGCCAGCCACGGCTCAGGAAGCCTCCCACGTCGGGGCGGGCCCTGGAGCCCGGGACAGCCCTCCCTTAACCTCCCTAAGCTTCAATTCCCTCATCTGCAAAACGGAAATGATGATAACGCAAACCCCATGGGGCTGTTGTCAGGGACAAATGTGAAAATCCATATGAGGGCTCAGAGCCTGGCAGCAGAGTGTGCAATAAGTAGCAGCTATTAATGTTAGGCCTGAATCTCCTCTGAATAATAGTAATATATCAGCAAGAATAATAGACAGTGGTCCTCTGGTCTAGCAGGAGCATGATGGCAGGTATGGTGGATTTATAGCTGCCGGCTCTATTGTAAGAGCCTTCAGCATTCCCATACGTCAGTAGCATTCTTATCCTCATTTCACAGACAAGGAAATAAACTCAGAGAGATTAAGGAACTCGGCCAAGGTCAGTTAGCAAGCACAGGACTGAAACTCAAACGCCCACAGCCCACATCTAGAAGGAATAAAAAATTTTCTTCTTGCAGAGATTTTGGCAGGTCCAATATCTCCCCACCTCTCACCTTTTTTCTTGGTAATCTATTAAAAGGGGGAAACCAAGTAAACCAAATGGCTTTGTTTTCCCCAAAGACCCCTCCACGCATTTTTACGGCCTGCCGAGTTCCTCATTGGCACGATGGCCCTGGGTATGTGTCCCTATCTTACAGAAAGAAGACGGAGAACCGTATTAGGCTAATGAGGTCAAATCACTTGCTTGTCACTCCTAGGAGCCAGTCAGTGGAGGGGCCAGGCTGGAACTCAGTGTTCTAGGCCACACTGAGCTGGCTCAAGACCCGTAACAGTGCGTGAAGCTCAAGGCCAACTGGGGAAGACAGATGAGCAACACTTTCTAATTGCTGAGAGACGAACGAGAGATTGGTGCATGCACGCACACACTCCCAGTCATCCAAGAATCAACGTCACTTTAAAATGTCCCTGTGTGTTGAAGTCTGAGAACTGTCCCAACGTGCTGAGACCCCGTAGGGATGAGGTTTCAGAGACAAATGCAGCTCTGAGTTCCCACTAACGTCTCACGCAGACCCTGGAACATAACTTTCCCAAAGGCAAATCTTGACTTACCCCACATGTTGGCTCTTCGTGCCTCTTCCCCGCTCAGTAGATGCCCAACATCCCTCTGGCGCGCATGGTGAAGTCCTGCTTTCATCCCTTTGGTTCCCAATGGTGGGGGCTCCCCGGGTGAAATCAGACACTGGCCCCCCTCCCTGGAGGGCAGGAGAGAGCAAGACAGAGGCAGGCCGCTCCAGGCTGGGAGGGGGCAGTTTAACCAGCAAAGAGCTCAGGCACCAGGCTTGTCTCGGGTGCCACGCAAGATGAGTGGATCTCGGCCCCCGCCCACCAGAATCTTAAAAGTTTATGGAGAGGCCTGAGTGGGGTTCAGCCACATGTACCATCCCGATGGTCTCAGGGACACCTTGTTCTCTCAAGGCTGCATCCTTGAAAACGGTTCCAGCTGTGGGAACAGTGGGCGGAACGTACATGCCAAGGACAAGGGAGGGAGGAGGGGCCTCTGATTGCTGGGGTCCAGGTCGCAGGTCAACCAGGGGTCACGTCTTCTGGATGACCTCCTCCAACAATCCAGAGTCCTCAGTCTCTTCGCCCTACCTCCAGGTTTCCCATGTGTCTCTCACGTCCTCCCACGTGGCCCCAAGGTCACCACCAGAGCCCAAGGTACGTCCTCTCTCGCCCAGAGTTCTGCAAAGTCCTCCCAACGGGGCTCCCTGCTTCTCATCTTGCCTCCTCCAACTTGTCCTCCACACAGGAGGCAGAGGAACCTGTTCGACACGGTCATCAGATTGTGTCAGTCTCCTGATTAAATCCCTTCACCGCTCACCCCCCACAGCTAGAATAAAATGCATTGATCTGGCCCTTGGCAACTTATTCCAAGCCCAGCTCTGGCCCCTCACTCCTTGTGCCCTGGTCCCTCAGGCCTCCTCTGACTCCTCCGCCCCTAGACACGCCAGGCTCTCTTCTTCCTTTGGAAATGCACCCAGGCCGTCCTTCTGTTTGGCAGCCTCTTCCCACTGAAGGCTCCATGTCTGCTCCTCTGCACCATTCAGAGGTCCCAGGCCTCCTTCTCAAGGAAACCTTTCTGATCACCCACCACCCGCCACCTTCGTGATGCCATCGTCATTCTGCTAGCTGTTCACTGTCCATCAGGCCACCCAACTCTAAGCTGTGTAAGAGCAGAGACCATGCCCGGAACATCCACTCCTGCTTCACAGCGCATGGCACAGAACTGGGCAGATCTTGGACACTCAATAAATATTTGAGGGGGGAAGGAAGGGAGGGAGGGAAGGAAGGAAGGAAGGACAAGACACATACAACCATTATGGGAGAACAATCAGTAATAATTAATACAATTTACAGTAATAATGTAAGTGAGCATAAGGGAGGCCATCTTGTTACACTAAATGGCCCCAGCCCCTCCTCTGTGTGACTACTCGCTGCTCTGCGTGTACTCTAAAAAATTCACATACTCTCTCTTTTCTTTTTTAAAGATTGGCACCTGCATTAACAACTGTTGCCAATCTTCTTTTTTTTCTTTCTTCTTCTTCCCAAAACCCCCCAGTGCGCAGTTGTGTACTCTAGTTGTAGTTCTGGTTGTGCTATGTGGGACGTCGCCTCAGCATGGCTTGATGAGTGGTGCCATGTCCGCGACCAGGATCCGAACCAGCGAAACCCTGGGCCGCCGGAGCAGAGGGCACGAAATTAACCACTCGGCCACGGGGCCGGCCCCCATGCTCCCTCAGCTTACATATGTACTCCCCAATAGTTGATAAATTAAGACTTTGTTCTACGAGTTTCTCTCTAGGAACAGGGTGATGACAGGTGGGAAACACACCTACAAGGTCTCTATCATAGCTGACAGAAGAATGGAACAATGTGATGCTTGGAGCCTGTGACACCTGGAGATCAACATCCCTGGACCCCTTCCTCACTGCCCATTTTCCCTATATAACTCCCTCAAGATTCTGAAATCCTGGGGCTGGCCCGGTGGCACAGCGGTTAAGTACGCATGTTTTGCTTTGGCGGCCCGGATCCCAGGTGTGGACATGGCATCGCTTGGCAAGCCATGCTGTGGTAGGCGTCCCACATATAAAGTAGAGGAAGATGGGCACAGATGTTAGCTCAGGGCCAGTCTTACACAGCAAAAAGAAGAGGATTGGCGGCAGATGTTAGCTCAGGGCTAATCTTCCCCCCTACAAAAAAAAAGATTCCGAAATCCTTAAAGATGGGTTTTTGAGACATTAGTCACCCATCTTCCAATTAGCCAGCTAATCTAATTAAACTTTCCTTTCTCGATCTCTAACTCATTGTGGTTAATTGGCTCAGATTGCAGTGAGTAGAGCAAGCCCATTGCTTGGTATCAGTAATAGCTGGCACCAATACAGGCCTGCTCTGAGCCAGGTGCTATTCTAAGCACTTTACATGCATTAATACACTTAATCTTGGAAATGACTCCATCACAGACCTGGTATTACCATCCCCGGCTTGTGTGTGCGGAAACAGAAGCACAGGTTCCGTAACTTGCCCAGTGTCACACAGGATGCAAGTGGTACGGCCGAGCTTGAAGCCGGCCTTCACTGAAGAGTTCATGCTCTCAATTTCCACCAGGAAGATCCTAACCATCCACCAACAGGGAAGAGGTAAGCCACCGCTGGCACGACCACCGAGGGAACACAGTGTAGCCCTTTAAAGGAAGATTAATCCGCTCACATTTACCAATGTGGACATTTACCAACTCATCCTTGACGGGACAGTGGGTGGAAAAAGCAAATGAGAACATTTGCCATTTTTGGAAAAAACGAACAAACAAAACAGCAAGCAGATGTGACTGTTGTTACATAGAAAGCTGCCCAGAATGGCACAAAAAGCAGCTGATGCTGGCTCCTGCTGGGAGGGTGTTCCCTGCTTCTTGCTCTGGGCTCTGGGCCCCCAGAATTCTTCAGGCAGACCTCGAGACGGCCCCATCTAAAACCACACTTCCATTACTCTCCAGTCCTGTACTTCGCTTCGGCGTGGTGTTTACTCCTGCCTGATAGCATAGGGTGTACTTATTTGTCTAACGGCTGTCGCTGTGAGGGTAAAAGCAAACTGAAAAAGAAGAATAATTAATTTTCCCTGGTGCAAAAAAAGAAGAGATGACTTCCTCCTTTTCTTAGAACACTTCCTTTAGAAAACTTGTAAATTCTTTCTCCACCCCTTTGAAATGTATGTAAACCATTTTAAAGGTGAAATAAGCCTCTTGCCAGTTTTTACAATCCAGGAAAGTGTTTGTTGGGACAGCCCAGTGGCATAGTGGTTAAGTTCGTGCACTCTGCTTCAGTGGCCCAGGGTTCACTGGTTCAGATCCCAGGCACAGACCTAGCACTGCTCGTCAAGCCACGCTGAGGCAGTATCCCACAGAAAAAATAGAGGAAGATTGGTACAGATGTTAGCTCAGCAACAATCTTCCTCAAGCAAAAAAAGAGGAAGATTGGCAACAGATGTTAGTTCAGGGCCAATCTTCCCCACCAAAAAAAAAAGTTTGAGAGTCATCTCTTTGAAATGTAAACATCAAGGAAGACAGTACCCCATCTCCTATTCTACATGAGGGTTTCACTTGATGAACTCCGTGTTGTAATCACATGCTCCTTGTAGAGATATGAGAAGTTTATTATCGCTTTGGATAAAGGCAACTAGCAAACACAAGTAGCCGCCCCAGTTACCAGTGGATTGAGGATGAACCGTGTGTGACCCTTGGCAGCGTCAAGTCCTCTTGCTCGAGAACTAGTTACTATGTATCTTGCGAACATGGCTGTAAGAGGCTGCGTCTGCCCAGCTGTGTGCAAGGGTGAGATTTCCTTCTGGCTTTGCAGTTTCTTCAGCGGGTCCCTGTGATATGCATCACATTCCACTTCAATGTTTCTTTAATAATAAAGCTGTTTTCTTTCTCCTATTTTGTGGAAAGGTTTTCTGGGTTGGCAGGAGATTTTATCACAAATTCTACTTCCCCAGCAGAGCATAAGCCCCGTGGGACTTTTTGCCTCCTAGTTCACGGCTGGGTGCCCGGCACTGCGTAGGTGCTCAGAACATGCTTATTGAATGAATAAATGAAACTTCTGGCTATGTCGTTTGAATTTTACTTTTTACAATGAGCAAGCATGATTTATTATTTAAAAAAAAATCAATTGAGCTTTTAAAAACGCCACAAAGGCCAATAGAACAGGCAGGCGCCGGTTTGCTTGATGGATATTGATTTTATTTCCTGTTAATCCCCATGCTTCTCAGACATGAGTCAGGAGTCTTTAAACGGTTATTAGTAACTACTTCAGACATTCTCATTAGCAACCATTTCAGACATTGTACAGAAAAAGAATCTTCAGACATCATAGTCCCAGCTAATCGAGATCCTTTCTGCACACTGGGAAGCGATCCGTTTCCATCTCAAAGGCAGCTGGGGGTGGGGGGAGATTCCCAGAATGCATATCAGCACCCCCGCCCCCAGTAAGCTACCATTTTTCTCAGCGGACATAATCAAAGCCCATACCATTCACCCTCTTCTCAGAATGAATGAATGAAGGGAAACAATGATGGGCACTGTGCTCACTACAATGAGCTCTCGGGGGCACTATGTGTGCCCCATGCCCAGCACCCTAAGTGCATGATTTCTCTTAATCTTCACAGCACCCCTGAGAGGTGGGCACTATTATCGTTCCCATTTTACAGATGAGAAAACTGAGGTTCACAGAGATGTTGAGTGACTTGCCCAGTCACACGGTTAGTGCACAGTAAAGTGGGGACGTACCCCCAAGCGATACGACCCCAAAGCCCCAGCTCTTGGCCCCAAGCCATAAAATGCCATTAGTCCCAATGCACTGGACTGATCTTCCACCTCATTTATGGAAACAAGAAGACAAAACCCAACCAGGCAGGAACCTGGGGCAGGAGGAATCAGAATTCCTCTTCATAACTCACATTTTCTGAGCCACATGCCCGCACTAGGCTAACACTCCTAAGAGTTATCTGATTTAAACCTCACACGGAACTAACGTGTTTACTATCACTGTCTCCATTTCGGAGATGAGGACTGTGACGCATAGAGAGCTGAAGCAACTTGCAAGGGTGACAGCTAGTGGTTGAGTCAGAATCAAATCCAGGTCTGTCTGCCCCCATGGCCCATTTCTTAGCCACAGTTCTTCCCCAAAGTGATGGAGGAAAGCAGAGATGACGACTCAAAGTCAGTCCAGGTTCAAACAGGGATAGATCTTCCATGGGATGGGCCAGGAGGAGAAAGGGGTCACTCCAAAGCAGATGGCGGCAGATACCACTGGACGCTCTCCACACTGGCTTAAGGGGTGAGGAAGTCCCGTGTCCTGGGAATGGAGGAGCTCAAGGGTTCTTTTTGTGACTGTCATTTCAATGACCAGGGCCTTGACCTGTATTTCTTCCATCCCCCTTTGTGCCTGGCACAGAGCCAAGCATGACACAGATGCTAAAAAAATAGTTGCTGAACAAAGAGAGAATGCACGTGACTGCCTCTACAAGAGATGACAGCCCATGCTTGCACAGTTTCCAGTTCAGAAGTGGTCCCCAGAGGCTGGAGTCACGGGTTCTGCTCTGCCTTCCTCCTTCCTTCACGATGCCCCACAAGGCTGTCTGTGTGGAGGTGGAGGGAAGGGGGACAGGGATGAAGGCTTCTGGGCTCTGATCCCACGCCCGCCATGCACACATTGCATTTCCTTCTTGCAGGAAGCTGTGGAGGCACATGCCGTTATTCCCATATTACAGAAAAAGAGAGCTGAGGTTCAAGGAGGTTACACACCTTCCTCAGGTCCGCACAACCAGTGTCACGAGCTCCAGAACCCAACTCTGACCTGCTTGCCTCCCCAGACGCTGGCTCAGAGACGGAGAAGAACTGGCAGGTGCTGTGTGATGGAAGCCAACTCCGGACGAGTGGGCGGCCCCCTGTACCTGTTGAATGAGCCGTCAACGAAGGGATGAGACTGCTTCAAGGAGAGGGTGACTGACAGATCTGCTGCTGCAAGACATCACAAGTGCTGGGGACTGGGAAAAGGGCTGGTAGACTGGGCAACTAAATTCAAGTTACCATAGAAAAAAATGGAAATCACCTATATATCCATTATAATCTATATTAGTCTGCTGGGCTCCCGTAACAAAACACCATTGCCGGGGGTGGGGGTGCTCAACAACAGAAATGTATTTTCTCACAGTTCTGGGGGCTGGAAGGCCAAGAGCAGGGCGCCAGCAGGGTGGGGCTCTGGGGAGAGCCTTCTTCCCGGCTTGCTGACGGCCTTCTCACTGCGCCCTCACATGGCAGAGAGAAAGAGTTCTGCTGTCTTTTCCAGTTCTTCTAAGGGTGCTATTCCCAACATGAGGGCCCCATCCTCACGACCTAATCTTACTCTACTTACGTCCCAAAAGCCCCATCTCCAAGTACTATCATATTGAAGGTTAGAGCTTCAGCATATGAATTTCGGGAGGGTACACAAACATTCAGTCCATAACATCCATTACCAGGGGACTGGATTAAATGAATCATGGTGCATCTATATTATAGGATACTCCGCAGCTTTTAAATAATATTCCACAATTATGGTTTCAACAGGAAAGACATTAGTGGCATATTAAATGAAAAAGTCCTGTTATAATGCAGATATGCAGCATGACCCCATTTTTATCAATACCAGGGACGGGGGTACTTTGGCATGATCTGGCTCCTGAGCCCATTCCCTGACCAGAGGGCAGGTGGGGCACTGAGATTTGACTGCCTCACCCAAACTACATAAGGGAGGGAGGAGAGCACTCTTCCATAGAAAGAAGGAGCTAGGCAGACAAAAAAGAAAGAAATGCCATTTCTTTCCATTTCCATTTCTTCAGTCATCACCCTGTGCCAGGCCCAGGTCTATAAGCACTGAAACATGTCATCTCACTTAAGCTTCCCAGTAACCCTTTGAGACTGGTTTTAGTACTCCCACTTCTTCCAAGAGAGGAAGCAGAGACTTAGATAGTAAGAGTCACTTACCAAAGGCTCAGGGCAGAGCCAGGCTCTAAACCAGACCTGCCCCCACCAAAGCCATGATGCTACCACCAAACCTGGAACCCACAAGGCCTTCCTTTCACTGTATCATCTGCTGCCAGCACAGCACCTGGCACACGGCAGGTGTTCCAAAGAATGAATCCTGATTGGAAATGAACACAGAGGAGGGAAGAACTGATGTATAGACATGGGTGGCTGGGTCTGCCTTGGGAAAAGAGCAGAAGCAGAAAGAGCTGGGGAGTGACGTACACAGAAATCGGGAGGTAGGCTGCGACCATCAGTGAGGACTCAGCTTCCACCAGAAGTAGGAAGAGAAGGCATGTGCTAAGAGAGGAGGCATCAGGGAGTAGGGAGGACTCCAGATGGGCAGAAAACTTTTGGAATGGTCACTGAAGTATCTGACAAAGAGAGGAGAATTGGAATAAAAAGGTTTTGTCCTGAAGAAGACCCAGGAATGGTCAGAGAACACACATTAGGAGAAAACACAGCAATTTGTCCAAAACACTGCCCACTTTCTATTCGAACACAATTTCTCTGCGTGTGCTCCAGATTCTATCTCCCACATTCCTAGAGAACCAAGCCACAATGAGTAATCAGAGGTCCTCAGTCCCAGAGCAGATTAATGTTATATTCCCTTGGAAACTGGGAGTAAGTGGGTCCTCCACCAGAAGGGAAAACCCTTTCTCCTTCCTTCAGCACTTCAGGCCCCTTCAGTCTCAACCCCATCACATTCACACACTCATGTGTGCTGTTTCCCACCTGCACACATGCACTCCCCGTGTTATTCACACTCACTGCCACACACAGCCCAGTGGCACCGTCTGTGAGTTACCAGCCCCCCAGCAGCCTACCTCCTCTACCTCCCTGCCAACGGAACACCGATCGTGTTCAGGAACACAACCTGCCTGCTCCCATCCAAGCCAAGACTGTTTCCTTCTGCTGTATCCTCAAATTCCAGACTCTCTTGCAGCTAAGAGTGATCATGTGACACTGTTCTAGCCTATGAGCCATAAGGGGCTTCTCAAGGTGGGGGTTCCTGAAAGGGTTTGGATTTGCTGAGGTACTGAATTTGGGCACATTAATTCCCATCTCTTTCCAGTGTACTCTCTTGGCAGAAAAGCTAACATTTCCCAGACTCCTCTGCAGCCAGGTTTCTGGATATGAATTAGTTTCTGCCAATTGGATGCACTTGCACAATATTTTGAAGGTAGAAACGGAGCAGAGGCATCTTTCTGTCATTTGGGCTGTTTGCTGCTGGTGAGCAAGTTTGCAGAGGTGTGGGGCTTTTCTGCAGCAGAATTCAGGGCATGCACAGGCAGTTGAGCAGAGGCAACGCCTGACCCAGCTTTCCAGTGTCCAGTGACATGTTTTGTGGGAGCTGGAAGGCAGGTGCAGTGGCAGCAGTTTCCTGATGCCTGGATCACAGCTCTGGCAGTGTGTTCTAGCATTTATTCATTCCACTGGAGACTCCTGATGCCCACCTTCCCAGTTGGCTGAATGGGCAGCTCCTCTGGCTGGCTGGTGTTGCCGTGTCCAGGGAGTCTTTCCTGGGAGCCCAGCCTAGTGCCCACTCTTCCAGCTTTTCCAATGATCTTCCAAGCACCTTTTCCCTGTGCTAAATCCTTTTCTGCCTAAAATAGCAAAGATCTAGAAACAATTTGGATACTTTTAGTTTCAACCAAAAAATGCTACGAGGGGTCAGGCACGAGAAGTGTACAAGGATAAGTTGTTCTCCATTTCCTTGAGTTTCAGTTTCATCTGTAGAATGGAGACCAAAGACTATTATATTATCAGTTAACAGTTATTGAAACTGCGGCAGATTGTATTTTCCAAAGATGGTCACAACAATATTTCCCCTCCCACAAGCCTTTCGACATGTGACCTTGCCACTTTCCATCAAGCTGGAGGAGTCTAACCCCCTCACTCGAATCTGGTCTGGCTTCTGACTCGCTTGTGAACAATATAACTCCGCAGAATCGCGGCTGCATGAATTCCAAGACTAAAGTCGGAAGAGGCGCGCTGTTCTCCCCATGGAGGGGCGGGGCATGGGGGTGGAGTCAAGTGCTGTGCACACGCCCCCCCCGGTCCTGCCCATTCTGCGCCCGGCTCCTGCTCCGCCCCACCCACCCGGCGCGGCCCCGGCTGCGGAGGGCAGGGGCCGGTGGGCGGAGTCAAGTGCTCTGCGCACGTCTCTGGCCCCGCCCATCCCGCGCGAGGCTCCTGCTCCGCCCCGCCCTCGCCGCTCCCGGCTCTCCGGCGGACCCCGCCCCCTGCGCCGCTCCGGGTCTGGTAGGCTGCGCGGGCTACAGCGCGTCCCCGCGCGCCATGGCTGGGCTGCTGGGGCTGCTGGGCCCCGCTGGCAGGGTGGGTGCGGCGATCCGGCCTCGCGCCACCTGGCTCCTGAGAGCTGCCGCCCCCTGCGCCCCGCCGCCCGTGTTCCTGCCACTGCTCCAGCCGAGGCCGGAAGCCCCGCTGCTGCGCGCTGCAAGCGGGGACGGCCACGGCCGCCAGGTAAGCCTCCCCACCCCCACCCCAATCGCCCAGCGTCCGGATCCTCGCCGTAGGAGGAGGAGAGCTTTGCACGTGCAGCTGGCCGAGGCCGAACACCTCCAGGATCCCCAAGCCCCAGATCTCTACAAGCCAAGGAAGCGATCCTCCTAATTGACAGCGGGAGAAACTGAGGCTCAGGGAGGTATGGTGATCTGCCAAGGTCAGTCTCAGGTGGAGCCCCAGGTTCCCAAAGCACCGGCCGGCGGTAGCCGATAGAATTGTAGGAGGGGCCTGGATCTGGTGTTACCGTCCTCACCTGGCCGTCAGAGCTGTTCCCTTTTGAAGTCATGTTGAGCCTCCTCACTTTGCCAGGAAGAAAGGCTCCAGTGGGCGCTGCTGTCTTTAACACCTCCCAGCACCTGCTGCTCCTCCCTTTTTATCTAACCAAAGAGCAGGCCTCCCTGGCGGACTTCAGGCAGGACTCAGGCCAGAAACGCACCGTGTTGTTTCATTCTGCGTTTATCATTTCAGGCGCCTTCTATGTATGGTAAGGGAAAACTGGTTCCCATTCAGAATGCTATTACAGGCTTTCCTTTATTTAAAAAAATGTATGATAGTTGTTTTTTTTAAAGTGGGTTTCTTCAAAGAAAAACAGTAGTAAGTAGTGGAGTCTGGAGACGCAGGCCTAACAAGTTGGGACACGCAGAAGCCAGCCTCCTGCCCGAGTGCCTCAAGCTTGGCAGCCTGCAGCCCGCAGCCCTTTTGCCTGCCCAGATGCTGGCCCCTCACTCACCAGCGGTGTGACCTCACCCCAGGTGCTGAAGGTCTCTGAGCCTATTTGCTGACCTTTCAGAGGGCTAAAAATAGCTCCTTCCCAACAAGAGTTTGGGGGACAATTCCATGAGCTGATGCAGGCCTGAGCACAGTGCCAGAGGAGCCAGCACTTCCTGAACCTTCCATGGGGATTTGACGCAAGCCCTTACCATGTGCCTCCCGAACAGACGGAGAATCTTCCATCCCTGCCTTCTGCTCCCTTATCTGACGGGCAGCCTGTAGATCTTGTCTCTAATCCTGAGCCCAGTCTGAGGATCCTCGTGGGTCTGGCACCCTGCACACACACCCAGCTGCCTCCTGATGATTCTTCATGGCTCAGCCCAGCTGCCCCTTCCTCCAGGAGGCCTTCCCTGACCACCAGTGATACCTTGGGTGCCTCCATTGGGCCCCCCGCCCCCAGCCCCATGGGTGTGGATCCGCTCTGCACTCGACATTCTGGGATGGTCTCCTGACTTGCTTGTCTATCCATCAGCCTCATCAGCCTTGTCCCCTGGCCAGTTTGTGTGTGTGTGTGTGTGTGTGTGTGTGTGAATGAGAGAGAGAGAGAGATGTGTATACAATGGTGATGAATGTGGTTTCAGACTCCCCATATTCCGGTCTCTACTCGCTAGTTCTGTGGCCTTGAGCAAATTCCCTTACTTCTCTGTGTCTCGGTTTCCTCATCTGTAAAATGGGATGTTGGTAATTCACATTTCATAGGGTGTAAGTGTAAAACGAGGTAATGTGCGTACCTTGCATCTGGTTCATCCTACATTAATGTTAACTTTGTTATTATCATCACACTAAGTGTATAAAATCACAGGGCCCCACGAGCTGTGCTTGTTTCTCCTGCTCTCTGGCAGATGGGCAGGATCCATGTGGGATCAGAACCAAACAGGAAGTTAAGACCAAAAAACTCATCTCCTTGAGAAAAGACTTCCCCAGCAGGGCCTGGGAGAAGGTGGAGGGAGGCCTCCCCTGCCGGCTTGGCTGTTCCTGGCTACCCACAGCCATCCTGTTTTTGGGCACTGGGAGGAGGGAGTGCAGTGCCCAGCTAGGGTCTCCAAATGTGCCAGGCATTTACTCAAGTGCCCGAGAGAGACCCCCCATCTCTGCCTTCAGCAGGGAGTCTCTGCTCTAACGGGGAGGGAGGTGGTAGAGCCGCAGGAGAAACCCTTTTCCACTTAACCTGACACAATGTCACGTCACCCGGCAGAGCAGCCCAGCCTGCCTACACTCACCACTTCGGGGAGGGAAATCTTAGGCACGTGACTTGCTCTGCCTGAGCCCCTGGGTCCTCCTCGTCTCCATCAGTTCTCACTCACATGCTGCCTTTCCAGAGAGCCCTTCCCTGGTGACCTGTAAACCGGCAGCGTCCCTCCCCGCAGTCCTACCTGTCTGCGTCCCCTCCTTTGTGTCTTCTTATGCACTTGTCGCCTCTAGCAGCCCTGATACTTGCCTTTTCTGTTATTCTCCCTCCCCTCGCACTGGACCATAGGCTCCCTGCGGGTGGGGTTTGTCTGTTTCCTTCATTGCGCTGTCCTCATGCTTAGAGCAGTGTGTAAAACAGAGCAAACACTCGTGAATAAGTGGGGAACATAGCTCAGCGGGTTTGGGTCCCAGCTCTGACAGGTAATCCCTGTGTGATCCTCCGTAAGTTGCTCAACCTCTCTGGGCTTCCAGGATCCTCTTCTGTCAAGTGGGGATGACAGTAGTGCCTATCTCACAGGGTCGTTGTGAGGATTATATAAATTAATGTTTTCAAAATATTCACAATAGTGCCTGGTACAAAGTAAACACAATCTGGTGTTTATCATTAATCTTATTTATCGAATGAAGACAGACATCACTCCAAACAGTGTGAGCACTTGTGAACGAGATCTTTGGCTCATTCCTCAAACCTTCCTGCCCCTTCTATTTCAGCCTTTTGTACTTTAATAAATATTTAGGGGGGCATCATACACACACACGTACACACATGCATGCATGCACACAAGTATATGAAAGCGCTTTATCCAAGCACAGATACCAGGGGATGTGTAATATTCTCTGCATCCTGGGCAGTGCACAGGCGCTTTAGGTGGTATTTCATGAAGAAGGGAATGTCTGAAAAGTTTCCGTTCCTTGCAAGTCACCCCCCCCCGTAAACTCCTTTATTTTAGCTTCTTTAGTCCCCTCCAGGGTTAGGAAGAAAAATGCATAGCTCACGATGCTTAAAGATATTTCCTTTTACCAAGTTAAAGGAAATAAAGTTGTCCAAGTAAGATTCTAACTCTAGCAAGTTAAAAACTAACTGCAGTGCTGGCTAACCGGAAATTGCCTTTGTGTCTGAAGATTTTGTCCCGCTCGTTGTCTTGCAGTAGATGCTGACTTTTCTGTAGCTGGAAGTCTGGCTGCCTTTTTATTTTTCTTTTTTGGCCAAAAGGCCTTTTGCCAAAAGAGAGGTTGTAAAGAAAAGGGCCCTTAACAGAGAGAGCTACGCTCAGTCCTGGTGAATGGACAGATGGGGCGTGGTTAAGTTTGGTTGGACCAAGTGTCACGGGTGGGAAATGAGGGGGCCTCCCCCATCACCAGCCTCTTCAGATGTTGGTGGCACTTGGAACTGTGGCATGTAGATTAATGGTGCTGTCAGCGCTGGCAGCTGGCAGCCCTCCCATCTGCGGCACTTCCTCAGCAGCCAGAAGGCGGGTGGGGCCTTGTTTATCAGGAAGAACCTGCGCTCTGAGCAGCCATCCTGGCTGGGGGGTGGCAGAGACCCTCAGAGGCTTGGAGGAAAGGGGAGGGCACATGTGCCAGCCAACCAGAGGGAGACTGGTGAGCGTTTTCCTTCTCCCCTCCAGAGCCTTGAAGTTCTGGAAAGGTGGCTTCCTTTAGGAATGTTCAGCTCTTACAGGACATGAAGGGGAGTCTGCTGATGATTACGGAGGCTGTGTGGCCTGCTGGTGACCAGTGCATTAGCCAGTCCAGGCGCTGCCAGCCAGCTCGTCACTTCCCCTGGAATCTCAGTCTCCCGTCTGTCAAAGTGGGAACGACAGAGGTGCCCATGTCACAGGGTTGTGAGGGTTTTTGTGAAATGATGCCTTTAAAGTGCTAATCCCAGCGCCTGGCTCAAAATCCCCTCTCCTGGGGACACAGGGGTTTCCCTAACACCTTTCAAAAAAGGGGACACTTTCCTGTCTATCAGAATTCAGCCTCTGGATTTCAATAGCCCCTCCCTTTTTCTTAAGTATTTGTTTTCATAAGTCTGAAATAACACCCAGAAGTCAAAGCTAAAGGCAGTGTCGAAATACGAAATACGTTCGTCCCCACCCCACCACCCCCAGGGCCTTAAGGCTCAATTCCCAGACACGGGAGCAGCCTTTATGGAGCTGAGATTAATGCCAGGACCAGAGCTTCTGGGGCTCTTGGTTTGTTTTTGTTTCTCAGTCCCAACTACAGTTTGGGAGCAAAAGAGATTCTTTTCCAATTTGGAGATAAAGGCAAGATCTTAACTAATACATCTGAGTTTTGTACAGATTTTTTGGGGAGGAGGGGCAAATGAGTAGCTGTTGTGTCTGATTAAAAGTCAAGGGTGAGTCTGGGCAAGTTTTAGTCCAAGGTTGCATTCTGCTCCCTCCTCGCCGTGCCCGGAATGTGGCCCTTCACTGAGCCTTAGTTCCTTGGGGACAATAGGATGGTCTGCTTTCATGGCCTTACCTACCGCATACATGCAGCATCCGCGGTTTATCTTCTCCAGACTTGAACTGCAGGCTCGGCGTTCTGGTTGGTGGGTCCAGAGCCCAGCCCTGCCAGTCCTGCAGGAAACCGGGCTGAGATGCCGCCCCAGGGCTTACCAGGGACGGCAGCTCCCAGACAGAGCAGACATTCCTTGGAGGGTGTGAAGTGTGCTGTGGCTCCCAGCTTGCCCTGCAAAGTAAATTTTAAATTTTAAATTTGTACTCTGTATTTCAGTAGATCAAATTCTGCTTCATAAAAAGGAGTGAAGTTCCAATACTTACTGCAGCGTGGACGAGCCTTGAAAACATGATGCTAAGTGAAAACTGCCTCAGTCTGCTCGGGTTGCTATCACAAAAAGACCACAGAATCGGGGGCTTAAACAACAGATGCTTATTTCTCACAGTTCTGGAGACTGGAAGTCCAAGATCACCGGCAGATTCGGTGTCGGGCCAGGGCCTGCTTCCAAGCATAGCTGGCCGTCTTCTCGCTGTGTGCTCCCATGGTGGGAGGGGCGAGGGGGCTCTCTCAGCTCTCCAGAGTCTCTTTTAGAAGGGTCCTAATCCCATTCATGAGGGCTCCACCCTCATGACCTAGTCACCTCCCACTTCCAAATACTGTCACGTTGGGGATTAGGTTTCAACATAGAAATTTGGGGGAGGTCACAAACATTCGGTCTGTAGCAGAAGCCAATCACAAAAGGCCACATATTGTTCGACTCCATTTATATGAAGTGTCCAGAATGGGCAGATCTACAGAGAAGGAAAGGAGACTGGTGTTCGCCTTCCCCCAAAGGGGATGGGGGAAGAGCGGAATGGGGAGTAACTGGCAATTGTGATGAAAATGTTCCAAATTTAGATTATGGTGATGGTTGCACAACTGTAAATACGCGTAAACCATTCAACTGTATACTTTAAATAGGTGAACTGTAAGGTTTGTAATTTATATATCAATAAAACTGTTACTACATGGATGGACCCTCCCTGGGAAGGAGGGAGAAACGTGTGGGGTGTTGGATGGTGAACACGTGATGGAGGAAAACACAGGGAGAGGGCATGTAAAGGGGCCTCAGTTTTAAAGGGGGTCCAAGAGGGCCTCCCTGAGATGCTGTCTGCTGAGGATGTGGAGGTGGCAGTGAGGGAGCGAGCTGTGCGGGCGTCTGAGGAGAAGGGTCCCAGCAGAGCAGGCAGCAACTGCCAAGGCCTCGAGCCTGCCTGGCCTGGCCTCCTTAAGGCACAGTGAGGGGGCCGGTGTGGCTGGAATGGGAAGAGCCGAGTGGGGAAAGGGGTCGGAGTGTGTGTTTGGGGGCTAAAGAGGTGGAGCAGACTCCTCTGGCTTCCGGGAGGCCCCTGAGGGGAGCAGTGCTGTGACCTCACCAGGGTTTTTACAGGTCCCTCTGGCCACTGCGTTGAGACTAGACTGTAGGGGTCGAGGGCGGAAGCAGGGGCCCAGTTGGGAGGCTGTCACAGTAATCCAGGCGAGAGGTGATGGGCCTGGGCAGGGATGGCGAGGTGGAGTAGGGGAGGGGGCTGAGTCTGGATACAGCAGGGTTGGCTGATGGATTGGATGTGCGGTATGAGAGAGAAGAGTCACCATGACTTGGAGGCTTGGGCCAGAGTAACTGGAAGGATGGAGTTTGCCGAGATGGGGACGAGCTTGACCTTCAGAGCAGAGCGTGTGGGGAGGGTGGATCAGGAGCTCCTCACAACATGTTGGGGACATCTGGCCATCGACATCCAAGCCAAGGCTGTCGTGCCACTTCTGAGTTCTGGGAGTCATCAGCCAGGGTGAGTGTAAGGCCAGGGTCCTCGCAGCTGAGGTCATGCCAGGGTTCGGACCCCCTCTTGCTCCCAGTGCGCTCCCTGTGCGGACACACGGGGTGACCTGGAGGGAGGAAACCCAATGGCCAGCGGCTCACAGGTTCCGTTCAAGCAGCTTCCCTTCACCCCACTTGGCCCGCTGCACTGCAGGTGCACCTGTTAGATCAGTAGCCACACTGCTCCTGCTCTGTAGGGTTAGCCCCTCATGGATGATGCCTGGGGAGGATAGAAAGAGCCAGAGGCAGAGTGAAGGAGCCGCATGGGGAGCGTGAGGGTGGGGCAGTGAATGCTGATGGCGGGTCTGCCACAAGAGAGGGTCTGCTCAAGTCCTGAGCATTGGAGGGCAGTGGGTGGGCCACCAGGGCTGGAGGCAGCTGCTGGCTCAGGAGACAGCACAAATAAGCACCAAAGGGTGCCACGAAGGACACAGTGAAGGTGTGGCATGTGATGGGGAGCAGGACGGTAGGCACTGAAAGCATCTGAGGAGGGAAGGGACACCCTGCACGCAAAAGTACATGTCACATCCTAGTACGCGCTCCCCGCGATCCAGCTCAACACTGCAGAAGTGTGAGAAAGGAAAACGCTCCCTTTGCCCCCGACTTGAGACCACTTGGCAGAGATGCTCTCTGTTCGTTCAAAGCCAGACACAGCAGAGAGCAAGACAGACCCCCGGCTCCCTGCACCCACACATATTCCAGGCCCCTGGCCACAGCAAACAGGCAAACAAATAATGCTTACATTATCTGCTACAGGTATTTGTTGCATTATAAGCAAGACAGTTCCTGAAGATAGACACCCTAAGAGAGAAGTGGGTGGTGGGAGAGGGGCGCTGCCATGGAGGGCAGGCAGCTGTGAGGTGCTCACGGAGGGCCTCTTGGAAGAAGTGACGTTTGCATTTCCAGCTTGGGAAGTGCTGGCCAGAGTCCCCCAGTCAGCTGCACAGCAGGTGCACCTGAGGAGAAGGGAAGGCCTGCCTGGAGACTCTGCTGAGGGTGGGAAAGAGTCAGGTAAAGTGAGGCAGGAGAGGTCAGCAGGGGTTCACCTGGCAGCCTGGCTGATCACATTAGAATCACTTGGGGCACAGATAACTAATCCCAGTGCCCAGGCTTCACCCCAGGGCTATAAAATCAGAGGCTGGGCACCTGGATGTAGGTACAAACAGACCAGCAGCATCTGGGCCACCTGGGAGCTCCTGGGGAAATCGGCATCTGGGGCCCACCCCAGCCAAGCATGGTCAGAGCTCCCGCCTGCCTACAGCAGCAGGGGCTCCTGAGCAGGGCCGGGGTGGGGCTGGGAGGGCCCCGCAGCCAGGGCTCGCCTTGTTGCACTTGGAGGCTGCTGCAGCGCTGCGCCCTGGTGATTTCATTATTTTCATTCCGGGGAGTCCCGGAATGAAATAACGGGGACTGGGGAGTCCCATTATTTTCAGTCCGGGGCTCCCCGGGGAGCCCTCCCTCCTGGGGACTCTGGGCGCCATGCTCCTGCCTCTTGCTCAGCTGCAGCACGCTCTAAAAATACGAGGAGGAGGTCGTCCTGCTGCAGCGCCAATAACGAGCTGACTGACCCAGATAACTGCCTGCCCAGGCGAGTCGGAGGCTCTTGTTGGAGTTAAAGAAATCCTTTGATGAAAAAGGCACTCCATACTGAGAAGTTCTGTTTCTTTTTTAACCCAGTGTTGTTTTTTTGGTTTCTCCCAAACATGCCAGGCCCTGTAGGTGCTCAATAAGTGTTAACAGATGCCACGTGCAACCAATTGTTTCTGTACAAATCCCAGCTGGTGTACTTATGGCCCGGGAATTGGCCCTCCCTTTTTATCTGTTCAGATCTCAGGGGTAAATCTTAAATCTGGAAGTAGATGTACCATAGCCTCTGCTCCATTTATTTCACACCCACTGTCCTGGTTTTGTAGAGTCTGACGTGGGCGTCATGTGCTCAGGCTGTGGACTCAGGTGACCTGGGTTCTACTCTTGGTGACTTCAGGCCGATTCCTCGGCCTCACTAAGCCTGCGTTGCTCCTCTGTAAAGTGGAAAGAACAATAGTATCTACCCAGAGGTGGTTGTGAGGATGAAGCAGATAGTGGGTGGAGAGAAGCATCTGAACACTGCCTGGCTGAGAAAATGCTCAGTACAGTACCATTGTTGTCCTCAAGGGTGTGAGCCCTGGAGTTTTCCTCCCTACTGCTGCTGTAACAGATTACCGCAAACCTAGTAGCTTAAAACAACACCCATTTATGGACCGTTATGGACATCAGAAGCCAGACTGGGCTAAAGTCACGGTGTCAGCAGGGCTGGTTCCTCCTGAGGCCTGAATTGCCAGGGGAGTCCATTTCCTGTCTTTTCCAGCTTCTCGAGGCCACCTGCATTCCTTGGCTGCATTTCCTCTGTCTTCAAAGCCAGCAGCAGAGCATCTTCAAATCTCTAACTCAGCTTCTGTCCTCACATCTGCTTCCCTGACCCTCCTGCGTCCCTCTCTCCACTTATGAGGACCCTTGTGATTGCATCGGTCCCACTCAGAAAATCCAGGGTGATCTGCCCATCTCAGGATCCTTAATCACACCTGCAAATCCTTTTGCTGTGTAACAGATTCACAGGCTCTGGGGACTAGGACCTGGACATCCTTGGAGCCATCAGTTTGCCAATGATACCTAGTACCCAGCCTTTCACTGCACTTAGTGGCTAAGTGGGCCTTAGCCTGGCTAACTAAGAGGTGACTGATCTCCCACTGGATGGGCAAGAGGAGAACCGTGGGTGGGCATGAAAGCTGGTGATGACCGCTAACGTCCTTGCTCCTGCCCTACTATCTCCCTTTTTTGGTTTGCCCACAGGACCCCAGCAAAATCACTGCGACAACAGGCAGCAACATCAGCAGAGCAGAGGAGAAAAAGCAAAGCAAGTCACAGCAGCTGAAAAAGGTTTTTCAAGAATATGGCGCCGTTGGCGTGTCCTTACACATTGGAATCTCACTAATCTCCTTGGGCATATTTTACATGGTGGTTTCAAGGTGAGATTTTTGACAGTAATAAATACTGGTTTTTTTACTGTCATGTAAGATTCTTTGTGAATAAGCACTTGTTTCCCTAAGATTTTTTATTCATCTGGCTACTTTCATCACATTTTTAAAAATACTCATAGCCAAATCGATTTCTTAATTTAATCCCTTGCTGTAATAATCGGGTTTTCGCCTCTTTCCCCTCCAGTGGCGTGGACATGTCTGCAATCCTGCTTCAACTCGGATTTAAAGAGTCACTGGTCCAGTCAAAAATGGCAGCGGGCACAGGGACCTTCGTGGTGGCCTATGCCATCCACAAGCTGTTTGCGCCAGTGCGGATCAGCATCACCTTAGTGTCTGTGCCCTTTGTTGTCAGGTATTTTCGGAAAGTGGGATTTTTCAAACCCCCAGCTGCAAAGCCTTGAGGAACTCAATTGTGGGCCTGAAAACCTATTTGTTTTAAATTACACATTTTGGATTGGTTTTTGGGTTGTCGGGGTTTTTTTGGTGGGAGGAAGGCTAATTGCTAGGTTCTCATGGATAAGTTTTACTTTTGCCAGCATCATTCAAGTTTGTGAATAATTGTAATTTTTCTGCTTTATCAATCTTGTTCATCATAGGGCTTGTATACATAATCTAAAACGTCAGCAAAGCATCACAAATGAGTTGTCGTCTCAAACAAAACTGTTAGCCTAGGAAATAGTCCTTCTGGAAGATCCTTGGTGAGGTCTGTCTGCAAAAGCCCCAGGGGTTAATCTTTGCTCAAGTTCTTAAAGGACAGTGATTCATTAGCTGCTTTTTAAAATTCCCCTTCCTCCAACGTTTGTCAAGCTCCCTGTGGTTTAATATGCAATATTCTGCAGAACGGCTGCCAGCGCGACAATTAATGAAGCAGAATTTAAGACTTAATATGTAATCAAGATCTAAATTAGCATCAACACTTTGACATTCATTGTACTTGTTTTGGGGAAAGAAAAACAAGTATTTCTGGTGTGTTTCATTGATTCCAAAACACCTTCAAATCTGGACGTGATGGGGCCTACCTCAGGTGGTTTTTCTTAAATTTCATTAAAGTAGGTCAGGGTCGCTTGTCTTGGTTTAGGTAAAATATGGAAACTTTGTCCAATAGCAATGACATCACTTGGCTCCAGGTACCCTGTCCTCAGAAGAATTTGGATACTGCACATATGGAAAGCTAAAACAATCTTTGTCTAACCTTCTGTATCTCAAACTTCAGACATTCCAGAATGGCTGTCACAATGTTTACATTGTGTTGCTACTTATATTTTCCAATTGAGTTAAAATTATTTAAAAAAAGATTTTGTGTCACTCTCTAAAAAGGAACATTAGTAGCACTTGCTGTAAGTGGGAGGCAACTGTGAAATAGCACAAGCCGGAGAGAGGGAGGGAGCAGGCGAGGTGACATTCTGCTTTGCCACTTTTACCGGGAAAAGGATGTCTGACCTGAAGCCCCCCCAACTTTCTCTGTTGGGGACCTTAGTTAAGAATAGAAATTCAACTACACAGACCCAAATTGAGACTCTGTCCTTTTCGTAGTCAGGAGCAGACAGTGAGAAGTTCCTTCCTGTGGGATCCAGCATCCTGAAATGCTGCCCTCCAGGCCGGGCTCATGCAGCACGCTTGCTCCACCCTCCCGGAGTCCCAGTCTAACCACTTCTGCCCTGCCACTGTGGTCTGGGGAGTTGCTTTATCTTTCTGGCTCCCAGTTTTGTTGGGTTTTTTTTTTTTTTTTGGTTATTTGGTATAATTATATTTGTGACAATCAGAAAACTAAAGGAACTGTAAACTGGCCTTTTTGGTTTTATGATCTGGCTGTTGCCAGCTCCCTGGTTAGCCCTTAGTAACCCATGTCAATCAGTTAACTTTTATAAGAAATCTTTATGAGACAGTTTCTCTGCTTGCAACATCCTTAAAGTGAATCCATATTTCTTTTTTCCTTTTAAAGCAATTAGCCCATTGCCCAAAGGTTTTACCAATTTAAAGTTGGAACTGCCTTTCTGGGATCTAATTCCAAGGACATCTACACAGCTGAGCAAGATGGGTGATACTAGTGCTAGGTTATTCCTCACATGGACAGGACCAAGCATTCTCACGTCATCTCATCTTTCAACAGCTGGCTCTTAACCCCCTCCTCTACCAGTGTCCCGTCCACTCAGGTCCCTAGTCATGCCTATGCAAAACAAGCTGACAGTGCTGCCTGCAGGCTTAAGGGCTTCAGTCTCGAACTCTATGTTTGGAGTAATGCGAGCGGACTGAAAGGGCAAGCAATAACATTACCCTACCAGATAGCCATAGCGTCCTCTTCTCAGCCCCAGCTCCACTCCACCCCACTCCTGTGGCCAGTGGTCAAAATGGAAAATAATAACTGGAGAGGATGAGGAAATCAAAGGATCAGGGAACTAGAGCATCATGTGAATTCACCAGCAGGATGTACAAATTGCTTGTATTTACATTGTTTTTATGGAGTTAGGGGAATAAAACTGATGGTCTATTTTAAAAATGTAAGCCATGCTTCACCTCTTAATTTTTTATCTGACAAAATGAGCAACTTAAATTCCGCGAAACAAATAAACACTTTGTAAAGTTTGTGAAGAACTTTTTATTCCTCTTCTCAGAAGCCATAGCTGTGACTATGAAGCTGCACTGTGTGACCAGTTTATTAATGTTGTGCTCCTACAATGAGCTATTCTCTTTGCTTGAGTGGGTTTGGGGAAACGACAAAGTGGTGAAGTTAATCATAGCTGGGGTGGATGCTACAGGAAATGTGACTTTCGGAATGTAAAAGTTGGTCAGCTCGAGACTCTGGGAAGCAGCAGTTCCTCTGTCTCAAGGAGGCTAACTGGACCCTGCAGTTTTACTTGGTTTTGAAGTTTCTGTGATACTTTGTCAACTTTGACCTGGAAGTTTAGGTTGCCACTTAGAAACATAGCTGATATCTCGACTCTTAGATTCAAAGTCAGCCATGAAAGCATATTTCTCAGTAAGTTCAACACTTCCACCTTTTCCTTCATTGTCAAGTTCACCATATCTGTGGTTGATGAACAGATGATGGGAAGAATATACTTCAGATGTTATGTATGTACTTATATTTAAACTTTACACACATGCTATAACTCCACTGTAATAAAAAATGAGCCTTAAACATTTAGAAACAGCTCTGAGACATGTCTCATCTGTGTCCCCAGCAAGTCCCGAGATGAAGGTGGGGCACGTGTTCCTATTTTACAAAGTCTCAGGAGGGAGGCGGGTGAGGACTAGATAAGCAGGTTTAACAGGGGTGTTGGACACTAGAGCATTTCTAAAGGGATGCATGGAAATAAAAATATAAGTCTATACAAAATCTTTATTTTTAACATTTAAAAGAACAAATCACATACTCATTCTGACAGCTTTGCCAGGCTTGGCCACCCAATAAGTTACACACACACTCAGCACTTGGGAGGTTATTGCACGGCTCTTTAACTGATCAGGTCAGGGCAAAGCAGCATTTCCCCACAACGGGACTCCAAAGTCGCCTTCCACAAGGACGCCTTATCCAAAATAGCCGTGGGGCGGTGCAGCTGAACTTTGCCTCCAGATTATGAAACCAGTGAAGGTAGTATGATTCTCGTGGCTATTTTCACTCAGAGTGTCATGTTTACTGAAGTGGAGTTTTCTGAAGGGGGAGGCCAAGGCACTGCCTGCTCAGTAAAAAACAAAACAAAACCCAGCATTTTCTCTGGCACTCTCGATTACAGGCAGGCAGTCAAGAGTAAGTTACTGTCGGTAGCCTGTTCCTGACAGATCATACAGCAGCCCTGGCTCCAGGACTTCTCCCCCTGCAAGAGTCTTAAGGTTGTTTGCTAGTTGATTCTTTGCTTTTTTGGCTATTGGATGGTTTGGATGAATTTGCTGTGATCCAGGGGTGTTCCAGGACTTCTTTTAGAGTCGGCCTTTGGCTGGGATTATGCTTCAGCAGTCTTGAAATGAGGTCCCTGGCTCCCTCTGGTACAAAGTCAGGGAATGTGAATTCAACCTGGAGTACGATAAGTGACAGACGGTCACAAAACGTCGTTTAGAGGGAAGAGGGTAAATATTCAGATCGTAGCCTAAAGTTAAGGCTGATAAGAACATTCTAACAGAAGTGACGGGTCCTTTCTAGGTATGTCTTACCCGTGATATTCTTTTGTAGGTCTCTTGGTATGTGCTTGCCTCAAAAGGAGGCTTCCCAACTAAAAATTCATAGCAGAGAACGCCAAGGCTCCAGAGATCAACCTTCTCATCATGCATGCGGCCTTCGATCATCTCGGGGGGGAGGTAGTCCAGCGTGCCACAGAGGGTGGTTCTCCTAAAAACGGAGGCAGACTCAGCCTGATGTGCTTCTGTTTTATTATCCCAACAGCTGCTGAAAATCAGTAAGTTCTGCTAACACTGAGCGCTTTTCCTAGGCCGCATCCTGTGCGACGAAGCAGGTACTTTTATAAATCCCCATTTTTAAATAGGAAACAGAGGGAGATACACAAGATCACATAGCAAGCAACCAATCTGAACCCCAAATTTGTCCACTCCAGAACCACCTTAAATGATCTAAAATGTAAGAAACTTAAAGGATCACTACTATATAAAAGCAGCCATGCAAAGTTCCCTGTAAATACAATTTGGAGTTCTATGTTTGTTTTTTATTACAGATATGCTAAGAAGTTTAAGAGCCAGGTGACGTTGATGACAAGGAACTAAAGACTGTCCATTGTGAAAGCACTAGGTTTGGGGTTAGAGATGCATGGTGCCTTCTGATGCATCATTGGTACATAAGAGATACTGAAATTTTAGGGATGGCCTATAAGTATTCTTGCCAAAAATATTCTTCAGGCACTTAGACCTAACTTCTAGTTTTCAGCAAAGATAGGATGAAGGACCAAGTTAAGTGACAGCACAAATCAGAAAACTCCATTTACAACTGTGGGGAGAACTCGTCTAGATTTAGACAAAAGATACACAGTCAAATACAATGCATGGACATTGGTTGGGTTCTGATTTTTAAAAACTATAAAATTTTGTAGAGGACTGGGGAAATCTGAACTTGGACTAAATAGTGATCTTAACAAGGCTGTTAATTTCCTTGGGCGTGATAATGGTCGTGATTATGTAGGACAGTGTCCTTATTTCTAGGAGATGCATACTGAAGTGCTGAATGATGAAGCATCATGATGTCCGCAACTTATTTTAGAAGGTTCAGCAAAAAAGTAGGCCAATGTGGCCAAGTGGTAACTGCGGAATGTAGGCACCTGACAGACGGGTGTGTTATCAACCACCAGTTCAGTGTTTCTGTATGTTTGAGGTTTTATAACAGAGGTTGGAATAAGTGGGGGGGGGGGGGGGGGGGCAGACATCAGACCAGGAGCAGAGGCCGTGTAGGTTTTTGCCACTTTCTCTCAGTTATTTATTCCCTGCCGTAGGAGCTCGTGCTGGGTCAGTGCTGGCGCCCGTCAGCACACAATCCGGCTCAACTGAATGGTGCCTGGGAGTGTGGAGCCACCCCTCCAGAAATCTCGGCCCTCGTCACTGAGAGGAGTGAGGCACACTGCACCAGGGGGTTCTCAAACGATGGCACCACTAACCTAGGAGTGCCTGTGCTTATTCATGTCTGGGAAGCGGGGCAAAGTGACCTTCACCCATGTACATGAACATCCTTTTCAGAAAAGGATACGCTTTCTTTCCTACCATGGTGACAGCACTGGACAGGTTAAAGTCCAGTTTAGCCCTGTGATCCCATGAAGCCTACATTCTTCGTTGTTGTTTGCCTCACCAGGTGCCAACAGCTCCCGCTAGTGACAGACAACCAGTTTTTAAAAGACCGCGCATGTGCTCTCAGCTCTAGATCTTTGCACGTGCTGTCCTCTGAAACTTCTCCTGGTCCAGGAAGCAGTGGAGTCTCCACCCAGCATTATGTCAGGAATTACTCCCCCCTCCACGTGCACTTCACCTCTGTCATATACTTGTCCTGTTTACTATCTTTCCCCTTCATTAGCCTCCAAGGACATTAAGCATCTTTAACCCCTAGGAGGTAATAAATAGTCCAAAATGGTTGCAGAATAAAATGGTCTTGAAGACACTAATTTACTGTCAGGCCTAAATTGCTCCAAAGTATGTGTGTCAGTCAACTGTCCCAATGCACAACATCTAGGCTTAAGTATTTTACTGTTTAGCTCATCATTAGCCCCCCGGGCTTTTGCTAAACCAAACAAGCCACCTCTAGCGTTACATACCTGGAGGACGGGGCATGCACTGACCACCCAAAATCGGCAATCTTAAGCTCTCCAGCTGATCCAAGGAGCAGGTTCTCCGGCTTAATGTCTCTGTGAATAACTCTCTTTGAGTGACAGTAAGCCAGTGCATTTGCCAATTCTGTGATATACTAATAAAAAAATATTAAAAATCTGTTTTAGATTTCATGTAATAATTTTAGATAGATCTTTTGCAAGGAAACAACATAAATTAACATGTTTTTCAGGTTTTAAAGCAAAAACTAAAAACAATGGATGACTACAAAAATCAACAGAAACCGTTTACATATTGGGTTTAGCGTGAAGTACGAGTATTCAGTGCTCAGGTTCTGATTTGCTAATAGCACAGACATGCTACAAAAGGACAGGGAACATACGGATAAGCTGTGAGTACATCCCCACGCGGCAATTTATGGCCCAGCAGCAATGAATTAAGACAATACTGGAAAATTGGTACAAATTAGGGAGTCAGATATATAAACAATTTAAAACAAAAAAACAATTTTTAAAAAACCTTTCAAGTACAGTCAATTCCTATTTTTAAAATAGAGGTCAATTTACAACACAAGGATTTCTTTAACGCTAAAAATTTACTCTAAGAGTATCAAGGAAAGTAATCCTGAACAATAGACAGAAACTAACAGGAGGTGTCCTGGCACATTAAATAGCATGTTAAATTTTGGGTATCCTAATTCACTAGTCAGCTTAAAAGCACACAGCAAGTCAGTCCTTTTGTTAGTTTTCTTTCCATCTCAAGTAAAGAAAGATCTAGCAAGCAAGGCCAGAATTTGCTTTCACGTATAGATAAAAATTATCAGTATACTGAAATAATTTATTTAGTTCTGACTAAAGTTTGAGAAGGGTTTGTTCTCCAAAGTAATGCTAGACAGGACTGAATATTATTCTACACCAAAAAGATTTACTGAACAAATGGGTGGAAACCAAATGTTATTGTCAGAAAGGACATTTTTTCATTTTTTTCAGCCAAAAGTCAGGCACCAAAATTTAGACCATAATAAACAAAGTGAAGGCAGAGATGCCCTTGCCAAATTTGAGCTGATGATGCTTTAAGAGCCTACATTAGAATTCCAGAGGACCAGAGGTTTTCTCTGCTCAAATCAAGACAAGAAGCTACTAGTTAAATCAGAGTTCTCTGGCACCGACTTCCTCCACACTCCCCCATTAGAATGTGGATATGTGCATTAAGTCCCTAACATGGCTCTACAATTAGTTTTATTTGAATTAATCAGAAAAGGAAAATAGGTGTGTGTCTACATATTCATTCTAACTACTAAGGAATCTAGAAAGAACCAATCTTATTTCCTTCAAACAGCTATCTGCTTACACCAAAATTAATTCCATCTGGATGGAAGAAAACTGAGAAGTGGTATAAATGTTAATTGCCAAATAAGAAACTAACTTGGTTAGCTAATATTTTAAAATGCAAACGAAATAGATCTATTTCTACTTATCCAAAGGGCAAACATTTAAGTTTAAAATACCATGTGTCCTCATTGCAGAAACAAGACCAGAGGCTCATTAGCCAATAGTGCTATGCTTCCATCAGATAGCAGAA
Organism: Equus asinus; assembly: GCF_041296235.1. Lineage (NCBI taxonomy): Eukaryota > Metazoa > Chordata > Mammalia > Perissodactyla > Equidae > Equus > Equus asinus. The sequence continues at coordinate 44,316,769 of NC_091804.1, forward strand.
GCAAATGCACCTGAATTTAATAGCCTTTAAGTCAATACCAAAAAGAAAATTAGTGTGCATACTACATACTACCCAGAGATTTCCACCAAGAAACAAAACAAAGTAACCACCATGCAACAGGCCTATCATCTGCCAATTCAATAACAAACAGCCCAAATTAAGACTCTTCAACATCTTCAAACAAGTAATTTCATTCACATTACAAAGAAGAAGCACAATCCATGCAAAAACAAAACAAAAAAACCCCAAAACAAAAACTTGATTACGTTGGACTTTAAAAACTTCTGCCCTGTGAAAGACACAGTAAGAGAATGAAAAAAGAAGCCACAGACTGAGAGAAAACATGAAACACATGTGTGATAAAGGACTCATATACAAAATATACAAGAACTCTTAAAAGTCAACAATAAGAGGGGACAGCTCCGTGGCCGAGTGGTTAAGTTCGCGCGCTCGGCTGCGGCAGTCCAGGGTTCGGATCCTGGGCTCGGACATGGCACCACTCGTGAGGCCACATTGAGGCGGCATCCCACATCCCACAACTAGAAGGACCTGCAACTAAGATATACAACTGTGTACGGGGGGGGTTGGGGAGATAAAGCTGGAAAAAAAAAAAAAAAAGATTGGCAACAGTTGTTAGCCCAGGTGCCAATCTTTAAAAAAAAAGTCAACAATAAGACAACCAAAAAAACAATTAAATGGGCAAAGGATCTGAACAGACACCTTAAAGATGACATAGAGATGGCAAATACGCACATGAAAAGATGCTCAACCTCGGATGTCATTGGAGAATTGCAAATTAAGACAATGAGATACCATTATATGACTATGAGAATAACTAAAATCCAAAAAACCTGACAATAATAATCACTGGTGAGGATGCGGAGCAACAGAAACTGTTACTCATTGGAGGGAATGCGAAGATGGCACATCCACTTTGGGAGACAGCTATAAGTTTCTTACAAAACTAAATGTAATCTTATCATACAAGCCAGCAATCACACCCCTAGGTGTTTAACCAACAGACTTGAAAGGTCATGCACCACAAAACCCTGCGTGCACATGTTTATAGTAGCTTTATTCATAATCCCCAAAACTGGAAGCAACCAAGATGCCCTTCAGTAGGTGAGGGGATAAACAGAGGTACATCCATACAGTGGAGTATTATTCAGCAATAAAAAGAAATGAGCTATCAAGTCCTGAAAATATATGGATGAACATTAAATGCATATAGTTGTTTCCCACAGGGGTAATTCTGCTATCACTGTACAGGTCCACTGGAATTGAATAAATAAATGGATGGTGGAATCCAGGTTTCTCAGGGTTGGAGTGGGAGGTCACAGATAAGCAAGAGGAGGAGGGGAGAACGATCCACGTGGTAATGGACTCATGTTTTGCTTCATATAGATAGAGATGGATAAATATGGAAAGATCTATAGATACATGCACATACACAGATGAGTATACACACACATTTCCTTGCTCCCTCCATCAGCTGAGAGCCTAGAAGTAAGGACACTCTAGTAGCAATGAGCACATCTAGCACCCAGATCTTGGTTTCTAATAACATTTTCCAATAAAAGGAGCCAGGGCTCCTTGGAGAAATGGCTGATTCTAGACCTGGGATAGGTAATAAACAAGATGAGGCTGGAGTATCTTGTACTAGAAAGCACGGAAGTGCTAAAAAAAAGAAAAACAAAACCCACCAGACACCCACAATGTCAAAAAACACAGGAACTATGTGAAAGAGCTCCCAGTGGCCAAAGCTGGAAGAATTTGAGCAACAAAATAAAGCAGTATCGGATTATAACGCAAAGTATAAAATATTCATGAGTCTATATTCATCAACCATTGTTACCTCTGTGGTCTTCCTCTCAAAAACCATGACCCTAGTCTATCATGAGAAAAACTAAGGAAATCTGAATAAAGTATGGACTTCAGTTAATAGTTATGTATCAATAGTGTCATTAGTTATGACAAAGTGTACCACATTAACGTAAGATGTTAATAGGAGGAATTAAGTGTGTATTATTAATAGAAGAAAACAGATCTGTACTATCTTCATGATTATTCTGTAAATCAAACTATTCTCAAATAAATTATTAAAAAAAAAAAAAAGAGGGCAACTATTTATATACATTTCCACAGAACAACAACTGTGGAAACAAACCAGCCACAAAGTACCTGATTTTATCTGTACATATGGTACAACCAAGCCATTTTGATTTTTCCATTTCAAATATTTGATCCTATTAAGCTGTCTTTCCATAAGACAAAACCCACGCTGCTGCAGTGAAAGGTACACTGCTGTGTAGGACGGGGACAGAGGAAACAGCATCAGTCTGGACAATAAATGAAAACTTACAGTAGCAGTTCTCTGCTCATCAAACTTTGACAGTTTCTGAAGTTCTCTATAGACAGCTCCAAGAGGTGCATACTCTAGAATCAGGTAAACTCTGGTGGCATCATGAAAATAACCATACAGTCTGAGAATGTTTGGATGCCTGCAACAAAGGATGAACACTCTTAACACCTGGTTTTGGAGCTGATACAAGAGTACGTACTAAATACCAAACAAACCCCTCACATGAAACCAGTGGTAAAAAGCTGTTTTAGTCACAGACTCCCCCGGCCCCCCCCCACTTGAGAATCTGAAACTCTAGACCCACTCTAAGGAAAATACACATAGCCACATATCAGTTTACATGCATTTCAAGGTATTAATGGACCTCAGGTTTATTTAGGACTATTATTTCCCTCCTTAGGCCATCTTTATTCTTTATTTTTAGTTGAAAAGATTCAACTAAATATTAATTCTCTGCAAATAAAAAGAGAGAGGTACGTGGCATTCCCACGACAGTTTAATAGCCAAACGCTGAGACAGACAGTGCAAACTCAGTGCTCAGAACGGCAGCAGATGTGGGCTGCTGAGGACTCCAGGCCGCCGGGAGCACAGCCTAAGACAGCAGCCCTTCTCAACTCCAGCCAGGTATGAAAACAGGGCAGATACACGCAGATATTTAAGGATTTAGCAACTGATTCAAGTTTGAAAAAACACTGAAAAGAAAAAAGAAAAAAGAAAAAGACCCACTGGCTAAAGTCAACCTGAAGCCTGCCAGTTTGCAACCTCTGCTTAGAGCTCAGAAGAAGAGGTATCATTCCCCTTAATTAGCCACCAAAAAGAAATGTGCCCACATCAATTACTCCATTAACAAAACATGACCTTCAAGTAATTTTTCAGGACCACAGCACTTAAGTCTAGATAAATTTTTGAAAAATGACAAATTTAATAACTTGTTGCAGTACTATGAAGGAGACCCAAAAAGTTTAAAATTGTTTAATAATTAAGTTCTGTACACCATTCTTTTGCGTATGGAACTGAAAACTTACCTAAGGTGGGACTGTATTTCTACTTCTCTTCTCAGCTGATGCTCAACTCCTGCTTTCTCTAGTTGAGCTTTAAATAACACTTTAAGAGCCAGGATAAACTTGCTTTGTTTTTCTCTCGCCAAATAAACATTACCGAACTTCCCTTTACCCAGCGGACGACCAATTTCAAAATCTTCCAAAGCCCACTGCCTTCTAGGAAAGAATTCAAACATTTTAAAATGTGAAGAAAACTAATCTTTTCTAACAGTATGTAATGAGTAGCAGGCACACCCTATGAATAATTTTATATTCAAAGTTGTATTCGGTATGTACCACTGCAAGAACCAAGCTAATAACCACAGTTAATGAGTCGCCACAGACCTTAAACCCTCACTCCCCCACCTGCTATTGGCTGTATCAATCAAGTGACAAGGAAAATCTGGACTTTTAGAGCTGAAGCACTCAACAAAATGTGTCCCATGGCAGTAGGACTCACTCAAGAGAACAAACCTATTCACAACACTGAAGACCATAGAAAGGACTAGGCAAGTCACTGGAGAGGGAGGAATGCTTCAGAACCCTCTGCCGGCCTCCTGCCAACTAACCACAGCCGCCGCCTCCTCCATCCTGAGATGCTAACACTCTCTGGGGTGGAGAACCACTCTGGCAAAGCAAGTGGGATGGATCCCACAGGGCAGTTGGGGTGAGAAGCGTTGGACTTAGATTCTCAGAAAGTCCTCCATTAGGCAGCTAAAGCAGAAAGTCTGTGGGTTCATTCCTGGCTCCTCCTCCTATGTTCTAGAGTCTAGACAGTTCAGAGACCAACAGCAGGCTTTTAGAAAATATCTGGGGAAGATATTATAGCCAAGATTTATTATAAATAATAATTCTATTAATACTGTCAAAATACTCATACAGTCACATAGGTGTATACAGTTGTGCAACATGACCACATCTTGTTTTTAAACAAGCTTGCACTTTTGTCTAATAGAAAAAAGTATAGAAACCTACATATACCATATGTAGTAGTTGCTTCTGAGGGTAGAGGGGAACTTTTACATATTTCTGTAACAAGGTTTTCATACAAACTTTTCCTTTTTTTTTTTTAAGATTTAATTTTTTTTCCTTTTTCTCCCCAAAGCCCCTTGGTACATAGTTGTATATTCTTCGTTGTGGGTTCTTCTAGTTGTGGCATGTGGGAGGCTGCCTCAGCGTGGTTTGATGAGCAGTGCCATGTCCGTGCCCAGGATTTGAACCAACGAAACACTGGGCTGCCTGCAGCGGAGCACGCGAACTTAACCACTCGGCCACGGGGCCAGCCCCTCATACAAACTTTTTCTAAATTTGAAAAGCAATAGAAAAAAAATCTGAGTCTCTAATAAACATCAATCATTAAAATTCCTTCTTTTTTTAAGATTAGAACTTTGGAAACATATATTTCCTAAATGCAAATAAAGACCTTTTTATTTTTTAAAGAGTTCCCATAATTAAATCTGCAATCAAATGGTGTCATTCTAATGGAATGATAGCACCTAACTTTGTAAATAAGATAAAACTTACTTTTTTGATTCTTCGTTTTTCTCTTTTGATGCCAGTTCCTTTTCAGAATTATTTCCTATATAAGATAAGTTAAAAACCTGTTTGAGAATAACTATAGTTATGTTTGAATAACTATACAGACTATGTTAAAAATCGTGAATAGAGATGAATCAAAGAATAGTCACCATAATGTCAATGGTATGTGCAGAATGGTAAATCTGGGCTATTTTTGTTTTCTTTATAGGAAAAAAAAAGACTACCACACCCTAATCTGACTCCCACCAGGTGAAGGAAATCTTTACAGATTTCTAGAGTAAAAACGAGCAGACACGTATATATAGAGTTAGGCCCTCCGATAATTTAAAGACTCAAGACTATGCAGCTTCTCCCTGAACCCTCGGGTTCCAAATGCAGAGCTTCTAAGGCAGAATCACCAATCTTCCCGTCCCTGACAAGCTCCCACCTCATCACCTCTTCCCCTCTGGGCAGGTCAGCCAACTGCCATACGCTACATACAAATCATCAACAATGTGTGACAAAGCCAGCCACCTTCCTTCCACGATATTACTTTCCCAGGGGAAATGTAAAAATAGAAGCCACCAACTCAGCAGAATGTACAACCAACCAGCTGTACAACAGGGTGCTAAAGTCACTATTTCATTATCCAGAGACGATCTAGGACATTTCCACTTATGTCTCCAGCCCTTCAAACTCCAGCAGCAGCACAGTATGCTCTGCTTGATACTTGAACACAAGCCCAAACCGGGTTTGCCCTCCCTGGTTCACTCTCTCAGTTAATGCCGTCCAAATAAGTACCATCCCAATGTCCAGTTTATCGCCCAGTTCCATCCAGTCTGCATCCTAGGTGAATACTCAAGTTTGTCTACACCTCTCCATCCTGGCTATGTCTTTGGATAAGTTAATGCTTCTGAGTCTCAGCTTCCTCCTCCATAAAACTGAGTTAATAACTCTGACCACTTCATAGAGAGGTTACGAGGATTGACTGAGACAACGCGGATGAAGGAAGCACTTATCTCAGAGCCTGCTGTGTGTGAGCACCCAACAGCCGGTAGATAATAACTACAACATCCACCCTGCTCCACCGAGCAGGCCACTGCCATCTTCGACCTAAACCCCAGCGGCCTCCCTATCGGGTACCCCTGGGTCCAGCACTGCTACTCCCCACCTCATTCCACACATCCAGAGGAAGCTTTCTAAAAGGCAAGTCAGTCCCTCAAAAACCTTTCGACAACTTCCCAATACACAGGGGATGAAGCCCCACTCCTCAACACGGCCAGCAGTGACCTCGCCCAGCCTGCCTCAGTCCGTCCACTCCCCCCTGATTTCCCTCTGTGCTCCAAACCTTAAAACTTTTCAGTTCCTCAAATGTACTTTTGGGGTTGGAATCAGGCCTGTATTCTTAGCACAGGCCTGGCCCACAGGAGACACTGTTAGTTCAATCTGACATCAGATTTTCTCCCCACCCTCAACAGAAATGATGTAAAGACTAGGGCTCCCAACAAGAAACACAAGTCTACACAGTGTCTTTTGTTTAGCAACTAAAAAAAATGATTATCCAATGAGATTCGAAAAGCTGCTTTACCAGGGGCTGACGGCTGAGGCTGCTCACTCCTTTGGGTATTATTCAGTGGCCTGGGGACAGGGTGAGGGACACTGGTTGCCTGCGATTGCTTCTGCTTCAGGTTCTGAACTGGTTTATGGCTGGAGACAAGCTTCTGCGCTTGCGAAGGAACTCGGTGGGAGGAATTTGAAGGACACAAGACCCGCTGAGCCTGGCCACTATTTGCAGATAACAGATTCTGTGGTAATTGCTGAGTCACCGGAACACGCTTTGGACCATCACCAAGTGGAACTGTAGTCTAGGTTGGGAGGGAAAAATAAAAGAAACTTCATGGTCTTTACAAACAAAAGCTGAATATTTTGAGAATTTCACGAAGTTTGTCTCCTAGTATAGCAAAATAATGAATTTCGCTGATAAGAGATGGAAGGGGAAAGCTGTTTTAATCAGCGCTTCAGGAGAATATAGTTAGTATATGGGGAAAAAAAAATACCTAAATGATACCTCCTACCCCATCCCCAACACCCCCCCTAAAAATCATGCTCCCATAAACAAATGTTCGTTAACTAAACTTCCGTCTAAAGAGGGAGACATTAAGCACTAAGAATTCTCGATGACTTGGGAACTATTACTTAGCAAAAAGCTGCAGTAAAGAAACTTTATGCCAAAATCCCAATTCCACTGAAATTTCTTTGACAATACATATTTTAAAAAAAGACTGAAAGAAATACAACACGATGTTCAAGTGTTTATCTTTGAGTAAAGAAGTTTGGGAGGACAGTCTGAATTTTTGTATTTGCCAGATTTTCCCAAAAAAGCTCATTACTAATTTACTAATGTTTCCTTTTCCAAGTGCTTACAAAATGGATCTGAGCCAAAAAAAACTTTGGCAAAGAGGAAACAAACGTGGGTTCTTCAAAAAGTTATTACCAAAATTATGATTTACATGCCTGTAAGTGGGTTATCACAAGCTTAAAAATAGTTAATTCGAAGACTCTGAGCTAATCAAACTAAAATGGGGGGTAGAGGAGGGGAGACTTCCTCCAGCTTCAACAGACCAAATGTCCTCATACGTTAGAAAGCAGCGCTGGGAAGGGAAGCCCCAGAGGCCAGCACCAGCTCGCTGGTATGAGAGCTTTACAAGAGAAGGTTTCCAACTTCAAAGTAAAAAGCCAATTACCTCTGAAATTAGCAGCATCCACAACACAGTAGGCATTCAGGCAGTAACAAAGAAACATTTTAAATATAGAGCAATTTTTTAAAATGACCTTTAGCATAGGAATTGAGAATCAAATATAGTGACTCAAGTTAGCCTTTTTCTAAATTGGTCATTTTATATTTTCAGCCAGAAACACAGGATAAGTATCCATTTATTTGAAGAAGAAGAATCTAAAACCAAGCCCGTCTCCCCAGCAAAAATGAAGCAATATTTATATTATGTTGATTTCCTAGAAGGAAAAAAATCTGGAGATTAGTTATATGAAAAGATCTTTATATAAGAGACTCATTCACCCAGTTGCTTCACATTTATTAAAAGCTAAGAGCCAGGGGTCTTGCCCTGCTAAAGCTTCCTGGATTCCAGCCTATCCCAATCAGAATTGAGCAGCTCTCCTCGGAAGTACTCAGGCCCTACATACATATTGTAAGGCATAGTATTGGCTCACACACCTCCCTAAAAGGGCTGTAAGCTCTTCAAAGTCAAAAATAGGTGCTCTTCACCACTGTAGCCCCTACATCTGACACAGAACCTGGCTCAAAGTGGGTTCCTAGGAAAGGTTCATTAAAGGGCAGCTTGACACTCCTCTGAGCTTATCATCCCCTGAATCATGACCAGAACAAACTATGGCAAAGAAATCAATTTCTGGCAAGCAAGAAAGCACGGGCACGTATTGGGTGCCTATTGTGTACTAAATTATCATCCTGCATACAATGGAGGAATACAGATACTTAAACAGCTAATTATAAAACAAAGCACAACAAAATAATAGTTATGGTGAGAGAATCAACAAAATGTTACTGAATGCTGAGAAAAGTGATTAACTCATATCCGGAATAGAGCAGAGGAATCTAAAGTTACAATCCAAAGTAAAAGGGAAAAGAATTCCAGATATGAGACCAATCTCCACTTGGCTTTTATAAATGTGATTGAGATTACAGATTATTCAATTTACCTTAACAGGCCCTGAAATGCAGTTTTCTTTAGATCTGTCCATGATGCCTGAAAAGAAAAAAGAACCTTTAATTTATACAAATCCACCTGCTTCAAAGTGTTGTTACTGGGGCCAGCCCTACGGCCGAGTGGTTAAGTTCGCACACTCTGCTCTGGCAGCCCAGGGTTTCTCGGGTTCAGATCCTGGGCGCGGACATGGCACCGCTCATCGGGCCACTTTGAGGCAGAGTCCCACATGCCACAACTAAAGAAGGACCCACAACTAGAATATATAGCTGTGTACTGGGGGGATTTGGGGAGAAAAAAGGAGGGGGAAAAAAAAAGATTGGCAACAGTTGTTAGCTCAGGTGCCAATCTTAAAAAAAAAAAGTTCTTGCTGGTGACAATGTCCTGTGGTCATATTAAAAAAAAAAAAAAGTGTTGTTATACTAGATCAAGCTTATAGCTCCTGATGCAAAAAGCCTCAACACCACAACAGAATTTTACATTTTTTCTTTGTCCAAATAAAGCTAAGGGAGCAATGTTTTGTCATGTGATATAAATAATGTACAGGCGGGGGGCCTTTCCCAGAAGACCAAACTCTCCCCTCTTATACTGCATCCCCAACCCTTCCCCCTCCACTTCACTCCAATTTCACCCTCAACTGACTCGTCCTTCTGCTCCATCATCCCCTCTCTAATGGATCACTTCCTTCAGTGTATGAAAGCCTGTTTCAATACCTGCTGCCTTTAAAAAGGTCTTTTCACCCCATAACTGACTCAAACGATGGCCACATCTCTCGCCTCTCCTTTTAACAGCAAAGCTCTGGAACAGACATCCACACTCGTCATCTCTACGACTTCTCTCACCCTCCCTCAAGCCCACTCCCACAGGGCTTGTGTTCCCAGGGGGGCTGGGGGCAGGGCGGGAGCAGGCTGATGTCTGACTCCCACTGTCGCCAAATGCAAAGGTCAGTAGTTCTCAGCAGCATTTGACAAGCTCCATCACAGTTTTTCCACTCCTTTCTTCACTTACCTTGAAGAGTTGCCTCCCACCTCACCAGCTGTCCCATCGCAAACTTCTTTGCTGAATCAACCTGATTTTCACTTGTCTGAGTATCTGGGGTGACCCAGGAACCAGTCCTTGGACTCTCCGCTTCCCCATCTACACCCTTCCTAGGGTGCAGCACCAGGGCTACAGCACTAGAGCTCCGAACAGCTTTACTGAGGTAACTGGAATTCGCATCTTCTGCCCTAACCTCTCCTCCGACTGCCAGATTCTGTTATCTAATTATCTGCTCAGGATCCCCAAGAAAGGTCTGCCAGGCATCTCAATCCTGACACATCCAGAGGAAACCTCTCCTCACCTCCACACTTCTTATCCCCTCTGCTCACAGGAGCACCCTGAGCTCAGGCCCAGAGCACTTTTCTTTTCCAGCTACACTCACTCCCTAGGTGAGCTCATCCAGTCTCCTGGCTTTCAATACCAGCCAGAGGCTGAGGACCCCAAATTTCCATCCCAGCTCAGACCTTCCCCGTGAACTCCTAGCACCTACACAGCATCTCCACCTGGTAATGAGAGAGGGATCTCGATTTTAACATGTCCCCAGCTGAAGTCCTGCTCTCTCCCACCACCCCCCAAACCTGTTCTCACAGAAGTCCCCACCTCAGCTGATGGCAAATCGTGCCAGTTGCTCAGGTCAAAAGTCTTGGTATCATCTTTTACACGGTTCCCCTCAAATTCCGTATCTAATCCATCAGCATATCTTGTAGGCCCCATCTCCAAAAACCACTGCTCATGACCTTCACTCTCACCTGGTCAAACCACATTTCTCTCCCCTCGATTATTTGAAACAGGCTCCCAAAAGTCACCTTGCTTCCACCATTGCCCCATTCTGGTCCATTCACAATACGGTGCCCAGTGATCCCATTAACAAGTCAGATATGTTGGTCCTTGGTTCAGGAGCCCCTCATTAGTTCCTCAACTCAAATTCAAAATCCTACTTGCATAGACAGGCCTATAAAGTCTCAAAGAATGTGGATCTTGACCATCTTTCTGACCTCATCTTCTCTTCTTGTCTATTGCATACCAGGCATATAGGGCTCCTTTCTTCCTTAATGAAATCCCTGCCACAGGCCCTTTGTACTTCCTGTTCCCTCTACCTTTCAGGCTCTTCCCCTAATACAAGTGTGGCTTGCTTTCTGCTCAGATGTCCTCTTTCAGACCATCTCTCTTTTATTTTTCTTCATACCCCTTACTTAACATCTTACATAACATTGTTTACTGTCTCTCTCCCCAGAGTCAGACATCTGGCTACTTGCTCAGTATCTCCAAAGAAAGCAATCTCCATGAGAGCAAGGGCTTAGTCCCATTTTGTTCACAGTTGCTTCTCCAGAACATGCCTGGCACACAGTATGTACGCCAATGTTGTGGGAATGAATTACTCCATTAACAAAGCAAATCATGGGGCTGGTCCGGTAGCACAGTGGTTAAGTTCGTGCACTCCACTTCAGCGGCCCAGGGTTCATACATTCAGATCCCAGGGGCAGACCTATACATGGCTTATCAAGCCATGCTGTGGCAGCATCCCACATACAAGATAGAGGAAGACTGACACAGATGTTAGCTCGGGGCCAATATTCCTCATCAAAAGAACCAAACAAACAAACAAAGCAAATCAATAATAAAAATAGTTTGCGACACTTAGTAAGCCCACACTGTGATTCAGGTACAACCACCTATCCAGTAAGTAGAACATAAACTCTAAGAAAGCAGAAACCTTTTTGTATTTTTCTTACCCATTCATTTCACAAATAAGCAAATAACTCCACCTTGAAGATGGAATCACAGCTAAACAGCCTGGGTCCTTATATTAAGCAATGGCTTAGTAGAAACAGACAAAAAGGAAAAGGAAATATATGCTTGTGTTATGCAAACAATTTCACACACACTCTAACGCTTTCTTCACTTTCCCTAAGAATGACAGGCAGCAGAGGAACGAGATAACAGGGGCCTGAGGAAGTTATTCAACAGTCTGCTATGGAAGCTACAGACTTGCTCCAATTTAATATACTTTTCCTTCTCAGGGAGATGAATAATAATAAGCAGACTGAAATAAGATTCTGATCCAGAAATTCTGGAGAGAGCCCCAGGAAGACTGCTGGTGATTCTGGTCTACAGCCAGGTGCAGGAGTCACACAACCAGGCGACCTTCGAAAGATCCCTACCCTTCAAATCAGAGATCCTACTACTCTAAATGGGAAAACCGTGAGCTTTACTGGCACCGGGTTTAGACCTTTCCTTCCATGTCAAACCTGCTCCTGTCTGCATAGATGAAGGAGAGTGGAGAGGAAATGAGCATGTTGCTGAAAAGCGGTTAATTCAAAGAACAAGGAAGCCTGCGGAGGAGGAGGGAACATTAAAAGTCAAGGGCAGTAGCTACATCTACAACAGGACGACGTTTATTAGAAATGGAGACTTTCAGGCCCAAGCCCAGACCTAACACATCAGATCCTGCATTTTAACAACACCCGCCGTTGACCAGCATGCGCCGGTCTGGATCACTAGCTCTCAGTGAAACATCAGAATCACCTGGAGAGCTTGATAAATATACAGACACCTGAGTCCTACGCCCAAACACTTCGGATTCATTAGGTGGGTCTACATTTTTAACAAGGACTCCCCGGTAATCCCGATACACAGGTGGTCCAGGCCTGCGGTTTGAGGAGCACCGGCCCAGAAAGGCCTCTTTGCGGAGGTTATTTATCCACCCACTCATCCAGCCAGCCAGGACGAGGGCCTTTCCCAGCTCTTCGACCACAGTGACCCCTAGTAAACCACATGACTGTTGCACATCTCCCGTGACGCTCCCCACTGCTGGAAGTCATCTTGCTAGTTCGATCTGTCTCCCCACCCCCACTAGGACGTAAACCCCAAGACAGCAAAGACCTGTATGTGTTTCTTCTTCCCAGATGCTCCCCGAATACTAGAGTCCCATCAGACAGCACACCCGTCGCCCCCCAGCCCCAACAACGCCATCCACTCCAGATGTCCAGTAAACACCAGGCGGCATCTTCAGGGAGCCTCAGTGCCCAGGGGCAGATGGGAGGGCGCCGGGAAAGCAGAGGTGGGGAACGCGGAGCATGAAGGGGACGGGGATGAGGAGGGGGACCCGGGGAGGAGGGGGACCTTCTCTCCCCGACCCTTCCCTCACCGGCCCGGCCGCCCGGGCCCGCCCGCCTTACAGAGCTGCCCCAAGGTCTACGCACCGGTCAGCTCCTGCCTCCGATCGAAAGCCGCCGAGTCCTCCCGAGAGCTCAGCCGTTAAGATTCAAAGCCTTCATTTTAAATAAGAGTTAAACCCTCTGACCCCGAAGCTGATTGGCCTGAGCTGGAGAGGCGCTGCCTTTTGATTGGTTCAGAGCCAACTCCGCGATTGAGTCACGGCCAGGGCAGAGACGGCGCGCAGGCGCACTTGCCCCGTAAGGCCCCGGAAGTGGTGGAGCCAACCGCCCGCTAAACCCGTGGCCGTGGTACCGCCCTTCGTGCTGTCCGGGATCTGACATTTGCTGGTGAGACAGCAGCCCCTTGGCGTCAGAGTCGTCGCGTAAAAGATAAAGTGAGAGGAGGTGAACAGACCTCTCGAAGGCGTTGGTAAGATGGAGAGAAGAGCAGGGGAGAGTGGTGCCGATCGATAGCGCAGCGCTCGGCGCCTTGTTCTGTGCGCGTGCGCAGTGAACGTGCGCTCGATCGGGCAGGATTCGCGCCTCCATTTTTCTAGGAGAGAGCGGGAGACCAGGAGAGCTGGATTAGCGGGTACCGGGGGTCCGGGATGCGGGGGGCTGGGGGGTGGCTGGCGCGGTGGGCTGAGGCTCTTCGGGGGCCACAGGAAGGACGGGGCGAGGCGGGAAAGGTCGATAGGGAGCGAGGTGGCCTTCGCCCTGAGTCGCCTGGCTGGGCCTGTACCCCTCCTCTTCTTCAAAGGCCTCGCTCCCTCCCTCCTTCCCTAGTTCGCCCCTGCGCCGGGGTGGTAGCGGAGCGTGCGGTGAGGGGTGCCTGTGTTCTCGCCCTGGTCCCCCTTCCAGCTCCGGAAACAGCAGCCCTGGGTCGGGTTCTTCCTGTCCTCGGGCCTCGGCGACCTCACCTGCAATTTGGGGACGGTAATTAGGCGCTTACCAGCCCAGCGAGCGAGCGTTCTACGGGAGTTGAGAAGTGGGGCTTGTCTTGTCTTTTCTTTATCCCGTTGTACGCCCCATGATGCTCCTGGCGTGGGCGAAGAGACAGGATGGAATAGTGTTTAAGTTCTGGGCTCTGGCGTGGGCAGTCTCGGCGGCCACTTTAACCCTAGGCGAGTTAGCCACCTTTTACCTTCACTCGGTTTCCTAACCTCTGTGAGCCGATTTCATCATCTCGTGTCCTAGTATTGTCTACACAAGCATAGATTTATGTACCTTTGCTTCCACATGTACTTAAACACATGTAATGATTTTATTCAGTGAGCTACTGCTTAAAAAGTGCTTAGCACCGTGTCTGGCAAGTGCTTAATTACTGATAGTTGTTGTTAACACTCATCAGTACGGCGCAATAAGAACGAAGGCTGGGGTCAGATAGCCTGGGTTAGGATTCAGGCTCTGCCGTTTGCAAGCTGTTTGATCTTGAGTGAGTTAACCTCCCTGGCCTCAGGTTGCCCATCTCTAAAATAGGATTAGATAAAGATTGAATGAGGTAATGTATATTAGTTGCTTACACGATATATGTTAGATACTGTACAGAACGTCTGATAAACTTTAGCTAGTTTTCAGTTTTTGAGGAGCACCTCAGGTAGTGGTTAGGCACAGTGCAGTCTCCAGAGTCAAAGCTCCTATGTTCTAGCCCTGGTTCCTCCAGTCACTAGTTGTGGGACCACGGGCAAGGTATTTCCCCTCCTCGTCTGTAAAAAGATTACAGGACCTCCTTTATAAGGTGGTGTCGAGGATTAAGTGAGATAAAATATGATAAGCACTCAGTAAACGTCAGCTGTTCTTAGGATCAATAGCCTCAGTAATTCTCCAGAAGGAGTTGTGTAAAAAGAAAACATAGATCCCTACCTCTTCCTCTAACACCGCCACGTCGCCACCTCCCAGAGTCGCCCCTGTAAAGTATGGCAGTGCCAGGAGGTGCTGGTGTGGCCGCTCCCTCGCTCATGCCGCCTCTTGCTTGTATTCCTCTGTCCTGTGCTCTGCCTTTCAGTTTTCTTCTCTGCCACAACTACCTGTCTGCAACTTTTATTCTTTATTACTGTCCCCAGGCTCCTGCAGTTTCTGTTAATCTGTCCAAATGTGCACATACAGACAGACATTAATTTTGATAATCAAATTTTCTAATATCCACCAATTCCTGTTCTTTTTTTTTGTATAAACCCAAAACTGTTATATACAGTTTTCTGTTTCACTCTAAGACTGAGGGAGAACCTAGATACTTGTAAATCAGTCTTAAGTGCATCATCCTTCAGATTTTTTCCATTTTTTTATAATTTTCTTGGCCATATCCTACTTGCCAATATTTTATTAAGCAATTCACCTTTCAATCTTTCAAAGCATTCAGCTTCGTTGTTTTCATAGGACAATACCTTTTTTGCCCTTATATTTTGGTTTACTATCTAACTCAATTATATAATTTAACAAGTTCAGTTGCATTAAAACATGTTTTAAGAATGAACATAACTGGGGCTGGCCCCATGGCCTAGCGGTTAAGTTCAGCATGCTCTGCTTCAGTAGCCCAGGTTTGCAGATTCGGTTCCTGTTTGGACCTATGCCACTCGTCAGCAGCAATGCTGTGGCCATGACCCACATACAAAATAGAGGAAGATTGACACAAATGTTAGCTCAGGGCAAATCTTCTTCAGCAAAAAAAAAAAAAAAGAAAAAAGAAAAGAACATAACTGGTATTAGTAAACATACAGCTCAGCTGGTGTCTAGACATTGACAATAGCAGCTGTCTTACCTATTGCAAACACCAGTCAGTGTTTTATTAACAGAAGAAATGGAAGATTCTGGGATAGCAATAAAGAATAAAAATTGCAGGTGGGTAGTTTGACATTGAGGAAAAGTTGAAGAGACATTCTGTAAATATCAGCTAACATGATTTGAATTATTTCTTTGTGCCACTATGCTCAATGCACCATCTTGTTTAACCTTCACTAACTTATTTAACAGCTGAGGAGTTTGATCTTAGAGAAGCGAGGTCACTGACCAAAGGTAATGCAGCTGGGAGAGCTGGGATTTAAGCCTGCAAGTCTGGCCAGATTCCTGTGTTGCTTCTGTGGTTCAGTGCCTCTGCCATTCACCATCCACTTGTTTCCTCTTGCAGCTGCAGGGAAATTGTCTTCCACGGCTTCAAGATGTACAGGACTAAAGTGGGCCTGAGGGACCGCCAGCAGCTCTACAAGCTGATCATTAGCCAGCTGCTCTACGACGGCTACATCAGCATTGCTAACGGCCTCATCAATGAGATCAAGCCTCAGTCTGTCTGTGCGCCCTCGGAGCAGCTCCTGCATCTCATCAAACTAGGTAGCTTGGGAGTGTAAAGTCATTGATCCCATGGCAAGGTTTTGGATGTTTTCACAGAGCTGAATTTTTCGAAATTATTTCTGTTTAGTTTTGTGTTTAGTAGGTATCAAGTACAGTATCTAGATACTGAAGGAGTAAGCAATGTCCAGATTATAAAGATTTCCAGCCGGTTCTCGCCTCAGGATCCTTATACAAATTATCTGAAGCTTGCTGTTATTGTATTATTGACCTTCAAGTCTCAGCTCAGATGTCATCTCAGAGTCCTCTTCACCTCTAAGATAACCCTACTATCTTCCCTGTAACTCTGCAGTTACTCTAAGACAACAGTGCCATTTCCTTCATAACAGAATCAGTGTCTGAAATTTCCTTTACTGTTTTGGCTTGTTTCTCACACAGTCCACACCTCCCCCAAAGAAGTCTGCAAGCTCAATAAAGAGCAGGACCTTGTCTTGCTCAGCAGTATATCCTCGAGCTTGCCTGGGTCACAGAAAGCACTCGATAAAATACAGAATTACCAAACACGTTTGTACCCTTGGACTTGGCAATGCCACTTGTGGGAATTTGTCCTGAGGAAATAAAATGAATATAACTGAAATGCCCAACAATAGGAAATTGGTTATAAATGTTCCTTTTTTTTTTTTTAAAGATTGGCACCTGAGCTAACAACTGTTGCCAACCTTTTTTTTCCCCTGCTTTTTCTTCCCCAAATCCCCCAGTACATAGTTGTATATTCTAGTTATGATATGTGGGATATGTGGGATAGTTGGGATATGTGGGATGCTGCCTCAGCATGGCCTGATGAACAGTGCCATGTCCTCACCCAGGATCCGAACCGGTGAAAGCCTGGGATGCTGAAGCGGAGCGCGCGAACTTAACCACTCAGCCACAGGCCCAGCCCCTATAAATGTTCTTATATCCATAAAATTGGATCCAACAACATGATGTAGGTGAACATTTATTATGCTGGCCAAATGTTTACTGCGTATAATTGAACAAGTAAGTTACAACATGTTGTATAGTGTGGTTTCGTTTTTCTATTTCTATTAAGAAGTGAAACAACTGTATGCATGGAGAAAGGTCCAGAAGAATTCATACCACTATGGTAACAGTAATGATCTCTGGGTGATATAATATGAGGACATGTTTATTTTTCATCTGTATTTTTCTTACACTAGTAAACATTTTTATATGATATATAAAATTAAATTTAAAATGCATATTCTTGATAAACTTGAGTCGATATAAATAACATTCTTCCAAATATGTTTCACTAGTGTTAATGCTAACAACGTATCTGACTGAATGAGCTTCAGAGCTGCTACTCACAGATCTCAGACTGAAAATATTAAAATCTAGAATGGGAAAAAATGGACAATTTAACTACAGAACTGATTTTTATTGAGTTTCTGTAGTTGTGGTTAAAGTAGAAGATTTTAGAGGCAAAAATCAGAGGAGTTGACTTGACCTGTTGGAGCCTAACTTCCACAACCCATACTGCCTTACAGTGTTATCACTGTGCATGCGCCCAGACCATTGTACATAATTTTTTCACAATATTAAGAGTCATGCAGCACCAAGAAATAGTAAGTGAACATTGGCAAACATCGTTCCCAATTTGGATCCAAAACTTTGTCTTGGCCTTTGAAAATAACATTTTTTTATGCCCTTAATTTTTACTCCTTTCAGGAATGGAAAATGATGATACTGCAGTTCAGTATGCAATTGGTCGTTCAGATACAGTTGCCCCTGGCACAGGAATTGACCTGGAATTTGATGCAGATGTCCAGACTATGTCCCCAGAGGCTTCAGAGTATGAAACATGCTATGTCACATCCCATAAAGGACCCTGCCGGGTAGCTACCTATAGTAGAGATGGACAGTTAATAGCTACTGGATCTGCTGATGCTTCCATAAAGATACTTGACACAGAAAGAATGTTGGCCAAAAGCGCCATGCCCATTGAGGTAAAAAACCCAGTAACTTCCTGTTTGCCTTTTGTTGCTCATTCTTGGCAGAATGAGAGAATAGTTTAAACAGCTTTAACTTGGCATAGTTGTAGCTTGTGTGCTTTCAGTCAAACTGATTTTACACTTTGAGCATCTCTTCTTTTCTTGTTGGTCTAGGTCATGATGAATGAGACTGCACAACAGAATATGGAAAACCACCCAGTGATTCGAACTCTTTATGACCATGTGGATGAAGTCACGTGTCTTGCTTTCCATCCAACAGAACAGATCCTTGCCTCTGGTTCAAGGGATTATACTCTTAAATTATTTGATTATTCCAAACCATCTGCAAAAAGAGCCTTCAAATACATTCAGGTTAGGAATGTTTGGAAAGGAGCTTTACGTTTTTTTCCTCAGATACGAGATATTGTATGACTGTTCTCCTTTTAAAAGTGGTTTCCGTGATCATCCTCTAAAACGAGTACAACAGCAAGGATGCACGCTGCAGATAGCACCTAGATCCATTTCTATTGGCATGTGGTTCACATGCATCACGCACCCACTTCCTCTGGCTGGTCAGGGATACTGCTGGTCACAGTTCATGTGACAAGGGTTCAGAATCCATATCACTCTTTAAAGGTTGCTGATTCCTGTTTGAAGACAAAATACAGCCAACTTCACTAAAGTACAACTTACGGGAATCAAAAAATTAGTCAGTTGAAACTATCAGGTGTTGACTAGAAAAGTGACGTTTGATGTACCCTATTTTGAATATGCAGTTCAGAAATACTAATGTTTTAGTATGGCTTCCACCTTTTAATAACTTAATTTTTTATTCAATATTTGAAGTCCTGAGACAAAGAAGATATTCTTATGTACAAGTTGTGTTTATCTTCCTTCATTAATCGTGTGTAAATGTATCATAGATTGATAATATTCCGTTTTGACTTCACCCAGTGTTCATTTGCAAATAATGTTCACTTTTATGGTTTTTGCAATAATCTCACCATTAAAGGGGCTTCTGAGTCCCTTTGGGGACACTATTTGGAGAGATTTGGAAATCTTTGTTCGAGTGATACATTGATCTATTCCAAAAAGTTCTTTGTTCCTTCTCATGCCTGTATAATATCTGATCATTGGTTTATGGATTTTTTGCATCAGCTAAATATTTTCTGCAATTCCTCTGGTTTTAATTGTTCACCCGTTGGTCACTTAATGTTAATGTCTATGTCCTAACAGGAAGCTGAAATGTTACGCTCCATTTCTTTTCATCCTTCTGGAGACTTTATACTTGTTGGGACTCAGCATCCTACTCTTCGGCTTTATGATATCAACACATTTCAATGTTTTGTCTCTTGTAATCCTCAAGATCAACACACCGATGCTATATGTTCTGTCAATTACAATCCTAGTGCCAATATGTATGTAACTGGTAGCAAGGACGGCTGCATCAAATTATGGGACGGTGTTTCAAATCGATGCATCACAACTTTTGAGAAAGCACATGACGGTGCTGAAGTCTGTTCTGCCATTTTTTCCAAAAATTCTAAATACATTCTCTCAAGTGGAAAAGACTCTGTAGCTAAACTTTGGGAAATTTCAACAGGACGCACGCTGGTCCGGTACACAGGTGAGTGAGAAATTGCTGTTGCTTACATTTCTGTAGCATTTTACAGTTTCTAGAAACTCTTTCTTAGATCTTCCCAATAGATCCACACAATAAATCTATGCGTTGAGCAAGGCAGATGTTATCCATCTTTTAGATAAGAGGAAACCAAGGCTTAAAGGTTAAATAGTTTAGCCAAAGCTATGTTTAGTAAGAGGCAAGGCTGGAAACAGAACTACAGTTTCTTAACTTTGCTCTTCTCGATACATCACAGCTTTAACTAGATCTGATTCCGTGTAAGTAACATTTGAGAACCCGGTGGTCCGTTTGTAGACCAATGGCCTGCCCTTTTGCCACAAAAAAGTGAAAGTGTCCAGAGAAAAGCCTCAGTTAGTGGATCTCAGTAAGTGTACGCAGTAAGGAAAGAGGGACTGAGAGGGAAGGTCTTGGCCCATTCCTGAGCGCACAGAGGTGGCCCCGGATGAGACCACAGTGCTCTAAACCTGGATATAAAGTGAGCCCTTCAGGGGCTGGCCCCGTGGCCGAGTGGTTAAGTTCGCGCGCTCCGCTGCAGGCGACCCAGTGTTTCATTGGTTCGGATCCTGGGCGCGGACATGGCACTCCTCGTCGGACCACGCTGGGGCAGCGTCCCACATGCCACAACTAGAAGGACCCACAACAAAGAATATACAACTATGTACAGGGGGGCTTTGGGGAGGAAAAGGAAAAAATAAAATCTTTTAAAAAAATAAAAAATAAAAAAAAATAAAGTGAGCCCTTCAGACAGAAAACCAGACTTACGTTCAGCAGAGTCTCTCAGTAATTCATGTTGGTCTCTAATTGGTAGCAGTTAGGCCTGTGAGCTCTTTTTATGATAAGATCTATTTAAATTTATCCTATCACTGGTGGTCAGTGTTCAAGTCTAGTTTTTTGGTAGTGAATCTTGTTTAAATATTGTGTCTCATTCTTCTGTCCCTTGTAGCAGCAAAGGCTGGTGTTTGGTAGAACACCTCCAGGAGCCCTCAGCTAGTTTCCTCTGTTGCGAGATGTTTATGTCATACACTGAAACCACCATGACCATAACTTCAAAACTCACAAGAAAATGACATTGTTTTAAGGGGCTTTCCTGTGGTGTTATTAAGTGAGCAATTTAAAGAAAACTGAAGGGTTGGTGACATCTGAACCACTAGGGTGCAGCATAACCTTCCTTAGATTTCTCTCATTATAACCAAAGTTGGCTCCTGCCACCGCTCTGGCTTCCCGTGTAGATGGTAAAACTGGCAAGTTTGGAAAGAGTCAATTTCATCATAATTCTTGGAGACTTTGTTGAAACGCTTACTTTTGTATGAAGCTATTTTGAAAAATATCTCTAATTACTACTATTAAAGGACTGTGCTTGTTGCAAAAAGAAGACACAGAAGTCATCAAAGTAAAAGTGGGAATGCCTTCTCCCTCTTCAGAAGTAGCAGCCACTGCTTGAGTGTGACATGTCTACAAGGGTATACACCAGACTGCTGACAGGAATTTAGTATATTTGTTTTGCTTTATGAACGCCTGTGTTGTTTTATGGTTGTATGTAGTTGGTTTTGGTGGAGAATTGAGGTTTAAATTTAAATTAAATTTTAAAATTAGATGATACTGAATTTTTATGCAAATTTCCTTTTTTCTCATTTACAGATTAATACTACTTGTGTCAGCACATTCAGATCTGTGTTTCCAGTTTGAATGTTTAGTTAGAATTCAAAGGGCTTTTAAAATAAGGAAGAGGAAAAATTATCAAGTAAACATTAGAAATTTTGATGTTAAAAATTAATTTAAAACACTATACACGAAATTTAAATGCTGGGCTAGGGGAAAAATATTCCTAACATGTATAATAGAGATACGTCAGACATTGGTCAGTGAACCCAAGGAAAGATGGATGACCAGCCTCATTATAAACCTAAGAAATGAAAATAGAAGGATTCTTGTGCTCATCAGATTTTAGGAATTTAAAAGGTTGATATTATCTAGTATTGATAAACATTTCAAGAAATCACATTTTATTATTAAGAATGCTAATTGGTAAAATATTTCTGAAGGGCAGTTTGATGTCATATCAAAAATTTAAATATATGTATTTTTGACCCACTGTGTGCACTGTTAGAAATTCAACCTAAAAAGATTCTTGGGCAAGCATGCACACGCACACATAGAAAGATGTCCATGCCAGCATTATCTGGAGGAGAGGAAAGTTAGAGACAGCATAAATGTCCACCAAGAAACATTGAATTAATTTAGGTTGTGCATCCTTTAACAGCATGCAGCCTATAAAAATACTCATAGTAACATGTGCTGAGCACTTGCACTGCAAAGCTGGATGTGCATTATACCTCATTTTAATCCTAACAATCTGTGGGTAGCTGCTGCAATTACATCCTCATGGAACAGAGGAAAAAAATTAAGGCTTGGGGGTGTTAAGTATTATTTGTCCAAGGTCACCTCACTAATAAGTGTTGAATCCAGATCTGACACCAAAGTTTGTCTTCTTATCCATGAAGTTGTGTTCCCTCTTTAGAGCTCTCCATGACATAGTGTTGAATAAAAGCGTTGTATGATGTATGCTCTGATGTGTATAAATTACAAATGAGTGTACAACACATAGAGATATTTGGAAAGGGTATTCATCCAAATATTGACTCTGGGTGTAAAATTATCAGGCAGTTTTTATTTTTTATACTTTAAATAGTACTTTAAACGTAAAACAGGTTTTTTTCATGGTCATAAAACATAAAGCTTCCTTTTGGAGAGCGGATGTTCATACATCCCAGTAATTCTATTCCTAAGAATTTAATCCTAAAGAAATAATGTGTTCTGTGCAAAGAGAGTTTATCACAGAATTACTTTCAAACTAGATGGATACAAACTAGATGCCTTGCAGGAAAAGAGTTACTAAATAAGCAATGGTGTTTCCAGACAATGGGATACTCTGCGCCTGGTGACAAATATGGAAAAGTGTATCCAACATAAAATTGGCTTAGACTGATAGACAAGACGTGTATATAATGTGGCATCCATTTTGGTTTTGTTTGTTGCGGGGGGAGTGGGGGGCGGGGCGGGATTAGTCCTGAGCTAACGTCTGCTGCGAATCCTATTCTTTTTTGCTGAGGAAGACTGGCCCTGAGCTAACATCTGTGCCCATCTTCCTCTACTTTATATGTGGGACGCCTGCCTCAGCATGGCTCAGCTAGTGGTGCCGTGTCCGCACCTGGAATGCGAACCAGCAAATCCCGGGCCGCCAAAGCGAAACGTGTAAACTTAGCCACTGCGCCACCGGGCTGGCCCCCAGTTTTGTATTGTTTTGAAAAGGTGTTTTTATGCCTAGAAGTACATCAGAACGGTAACAGAGTTGCCTTGGATGGTAGGCCCAGGAGTGATTTTCATACTTTTTTAGAGTTTCCAAAATTGCACAATAACTGTGTATTACTTCAATTTTAAAATGCTATTTTTACATCAACAGTATTAATAACAAAAGTAAAACAGTCAGAGGGTCTGAACTTGGAGAGCTAGCCAGGTGTCCAGGCCCTTAACCTCTCTGTCTCTGTGCAGGCGCTGGCTTGAGCGGGCGGCAGGTGCACCGGACGCAGGCTGTCTTCAACCACACGGAGGACTACGTGCTGCTGCCTGATGAGAGGACCATCAGTCTCTGCTGCTGGGACTCGCGGACCGCCGAGCGCCGCAACCTGCTCTCCCTGGGCCACAACAACATTGTGCGCTGCATCGTGCACTCGCCCACGAACCCCGGCTTCATGACATGCAGCGACGACTTCAGGGCACGGTTTTGGTACCGGAGATCAACCACGGACTAGAGCCACCTGGACTGAATAGGGTTCTTTTCTCGAGGGCCCGTTCCTCCTCCCCCGTGCCCCTCACCAGCTCCAGTAGTAAGTCATTGTGCCAGCTTTGGCGGCGTGCTGCCACCTCTACACCCTTCTCGGATTTGTACAAAAGAATCTTTTTTTACCTTGATGTAGAATCATGGTGGAAAAAGTGGAAACGCAGATCTGTGTGGTTGTTCTGCATTCACTGATTATTACAGTGTGATTTTCATCGGTTTTGTAAATACGGGACTTGCCGTTTCTCTTGACTCTGGATCATTTGGAGAAGGATAGAGTATTAAAGTGCTTTTCTAGATCTCGTGTGGGTCTGTCACGAGGAATTCTCATCTGGTTATTCTGTCAACTTCTGTGTCTATTCTGCGTCTTTGGTTTTTTCCTTTCAGAATACACTTTAGCAGATAAGTAGTCGTGCAGCTCTGAGAATCAAGAGTTTGTGCCATATTAAAACCATTTGAGAGAATTTATCGGTTCTCTCCTAAAGGGACATCATTCTGATAATAAAGCTCAGATCTGCAACTTTAGTGTCACATATTTTTCACTTCAATAAAATTAATGGCCGGTTTTTCCTGAGGATTTACAGGAGATGGATCTTTCACCATGTCGCCCACATCGTCCTTTCATTACCTGCAGTGCTTATCTTCGGTAAATGTATTTCTAGTAAGAGGATTACCATTTGATGGGAAGCATAATTGAAAATATATCAAATCTAATCAAAATTAGGCAAGCCCGTTGCTCCTCTCAGGTGTTGCTTATCTTCACAAATGATTAACGTCAGTTAACTTTGTTCTTGTGTCATTTTAAATCTTATTTTTCCATTCCCTTCAGCATGAACTGTAACTACTCATCGTGGACGCACAGAGCAAGTGTGTTCTCAAGATTTGTTGCAATTAACCAACTGATAAGAGATTTCCTTTTCTTGAAACTTTGTAGAAGTGACACTCTTTCTCTGGACTCAGCTCTAGCTGGGTCCGGAGAGCCCTGAACTCTTGTCACAAAGATAAACTTCGGTTTATATTTATCCCCAAATACGAATAGCTCACAATCTGGGTAGGAGTGCCTAGAAATATAATCTGGGATTATTTGATACAAGTGTTAAGTAGATTAAAGTTAAAATAATTGTTTTATGTTATAGGAAGTTTAAATTCTTCTAAAGTTTATTGCATATAAATTCTGCTTTAATCATCATCCTTGAGGATCATTTTACCTCTTTGGTCCATAAAAGCATTTTAAGCATTCTTAATGTGTTAAATCACTGGGTTTTAGTGCAGATTTCCAAAGAGCCCAATTTTTCGATCCATAGCGAGTTTAAATTTATTTTTATTTTGTATCCTGGTTCTCCAGTACTTAAACTTGGCCATCTGTGGGTGCTGCTGTGGTAAGATTAAAAGAAACCTACTAAATAGGAACAAGGATAACCAATTCTACCAAAAAAATTACCAACCAAAACTCCCTGCTTCTTTTTCTGACCTTTTTTGCTCTCAACCTTTGAAACTTTCAAGCCGAGATTTAACATTTCTGTGTTATTCTGGTCTGGCACAGAAGTCGTTCTGTGGAATGATCACACTGTACTCCTGATACAAGTTCCATCGGGTGTTTTTAACTGCATGAATCAAAATAATGTCTACTTTTTCCAGTTTTTTGGAATAGTCTCAGCAATGGGTCTCTTTACAAAATCAAGATACTTTTGTGTGTTTCCAAAATAGACTTCTTTTATTTTTATTTTTTTCTCTTAAAAATCACATTAATGTTTTGAACTGGTGTAAATAGCAGCAATACTACATGGACTTGGTGTCCACACATCACTAATGTACCACATGGCGCCCTGGCGTTGAAATGGTGAATAATATCCAGTCAGGATAAGAACTTAAATTCTATGTAAGTTTTTAAAGATAACGTGATTTCTGAAATAAACTTTTTGTATATAATGGTAATTTAAAGCTAGTTCTTTTTTTTTTGGAGCTTGCTTTGAGTGTTTCCACATTTGAACAGAAGTTCTCAAACAGCAGTTATGACGTTGGACTGGTACTTTTCACAGTTTCTTTAGTGCTTTTTGCTAGAAGTTAGATTTTTGTAACTTAATCACCTTTAGCTCTGTATCTTCATTCTACTCTCTATGAATTTAAAGACTTGAGTGTAATCCCATTTCTTTCGATCAGGGAAAATGGCCTTTTGCCTTAAACTGGTTTCCCTTAGGAAGGGTGGTGGTGGGGGAGAGGCAAGTCCAATCTGTTATTGACTTGTTGAGTAGTGAGGCGAGTCATTTCTGCTTGCGGCTACACCTTCCTTCTCTGTGATTAGGGAGCTTAATCAAAATCAGCCCCAACATGCACTTCAATCAGGAAAGCTCTTTTTTTAAAAAACATAGCGTGATAGAAAGAGATTTGGGGCAGGAGGAAGGCATTTAGTTTTAGAGGTGAGGCTTCCATTTCTGAAGAAACAGCAGCGCAGATTCTCTGAGAGCCCTTTCAGTACAGACCTGGATAGAATTTATTTGTAATCTCTAGATAGATGGCTGAGCTAGCAAGAAAGTGAGGGAATTTCCGAGAGGCAAAAACAACCAGGAAGCACAAGTCCAGAGGACTGATGGTGACAGAGCCGCTGGTTGTACTGAGGATGTTTGTCGATCCCTTGTAGCCTGATTTCTGAGCTCTGAGTCTTCACAGGGTGGCAACTTTGATCAAGATCCAGAAAGCCCAGAACCCAAAAGGTGTGCGCCCCCCCAACCCCAAGTGAACGTGACAAAAACCCTATTACGGGAGAAGAGAGAAGAAACCTGCCTGGCTGTGTAGGCTCAGGTCTGTGGGGAGGGGTCCGGGGCCGGCAGAGGGGAGGGTCTTCCCTGAGAATCCCATCCAAGCTGTTCCTCAAGCAAAGCTGGAATAACTCACACTACTTACATGGCTTGGAGAGATGCAAGCTGAGAATTTAAAGCAACTCCAGTTGGTAGTGGCCATGAGTGCCTGACAAGCCAGCACAGCTTCTCTCGGGAAGAGCACGTCTTAACTCCAGGCCTCAGCTGATCCTCCAGGTAAAGCTCTAAGAGCCATGGGTTCACTATCAAATACACGAGGGAACAGCCACGGTGGCGAGAACCAGCAGAAGCAAGAAACGTCCATTGAAGCCTGTTTCTCAGTCACCTTTTGGCAAATGTACTCCGCTTTCCGCCTGCTCGCCGTCCGGTGACTGCCTGCCTGTGCGTCATGTTCCACCCTGACTTTCCTCATTCTCCCGTCAACATTCAGCCCTTTGCTCCAGCTTTGTGCCCCATCTACACCCACAGCGTTTCGTTTTTTTCAAGTCTTGCTCTGATTCCTTTTCCCTCTCAACTTTGGGATCAAAATTTGGGCTGTTAAACTGAGTCAGCAGTAGTAATTACCGTAGCTGTAGCGCCCCAGTCCTGTATCATCCCCACATTAGGGTATTTAGATGAATTTGTTGGCAATTTATGAAATTCTACTTGGACTGTAAGAGCTCTTTTTGAGTTATCTTCAAAAGATTAAAGTCTACCGGATAATCAGATGATTTTAAAGCAGTGCTGTCTAGAACTTCCTGCCAAGCCTTTCATGTTTTGCACTTTCTAAGTCTGCTGTTCGGCTGGCCTTTGAGAAGTCAGGTATTGAGCGCCCAGGGTTTGAATGCTGCCCCTCAAGGAGTTTGATCGCTAACGTCCACATGAAAACAGTATAAAAGCATAACAAAAAGCAGTTCCATATACACAAGCAATCTGCCTCTCTGCACGTTTATTAGGGGCTGTAGAAGGCTGTAGAAGGGATCAGACTCACTAGGTTCTGAAAATCCAAAATACTGTTCTCAGGAGCATATTTGTCAAGAGAAGGGGGAAAATTACCTCATTAGACTCTCCCTAACTTGCTTCTCTTAAACTGCTGTCTCAACCTGCAGTCAGCAGGATATGACGAAAGCCACCCAATTTCCTAGAATAATCAACTCTTGCAATATTTGTACACGTAAGAGACTCATTTGCCTTTAGTAAATACGAGCGGATTGCAGGGCCTTTCATTCAGAAAGAGCACAGCAGGATCAAATACCAGACAGAAGTCAAGCCCCTCATTCACAAAATACTGCACTAGGAGGCCACGCAGGAGTGGATCCATTTAGTTTCAGGGCCAGATGCTATTACTTCAGTGTCCTAGTTTTGTTTTTCGGTTTGGATTGCTTTTCCAAACAACAGCATTGTGCATTTATTGGGACCTCAGGCCTACCCCTCGTCCTGGGCAGAGCCACGGGCAGGAGTTTGCGAGTGACGGGAATGGTCCACACTTGAGTTGGCGTGAAGTCTTTTGTTCTTTTCCAAGAAACTTGGGTTCAGATTCTGTCTTTGTCACATCACTATGTGACCTTGAGCAAATTTTTCCATCCTTTTTACTTTTTCTCAAATATATACAGAAGTCAATATTACAAGAGAAATAATGGTTGCCGGGGCCTGGGGGAGAGGGGCCTGAGGAGGGCCTGCTGATGGGTATGGGCTTGCTTTTCGCGGTGATGTTCTGAAACTAAATAGTGGTGATGGTCGCACAGCTCTGTGACTGTAATGAACACTGACTTGTACTCTTTAAAAGGGTGAATTTTGTGATATGTGAATTGTATCCTAATAAACGTGGGTTTTTTTAGTTGAATGTCAACAGTACCATGAGTCCTCATGTACCCATCACTCAGACTCCCAAATTTTCAACAAACGGCCAATCTTTTTACCGGTGCCTCTATCCACTTTCCCCTTTCTTGAATAATTTTGAAGCAAATCTCAGATTTTATCTGTAAATATTTCAGTATATGTCTCTGAGATTGTCTTTTTAAAACGCAATCATCACGCCATTACACCTAAGTATATGTATGGAAGCATCAAATTTAGGTTTCATAGATTCCCACTCTGGAAATATGAAGCTCAGCCTTAGCTCAATAGTGCTTGCATCTTCCTCATCTGAGATGCTATGTGGCCCGTGCCCACCAACACAGGAACTGGCAGAGCCCGCAGAAAGCAGGAGTGAAGAGGCACACCCAAGAAGAAAGTCCAGATTCACGTTTAACAACACAGAAAT
Source organism: Equus asinus (assembly GCF_041296235.1). Lineage (NCBI taxonomy): Eukaryota > Metazoa > Chordata > Mammalia > Perissodactyla > Equidae > Equus > Equus asinus. The sequence goes on from NC_091804.1 coordinate 44,345,433, forward strand.
CATCTGCCATTTTGTAGTGCCCTTTGCCCTACAAATATCACCAGCTATACGCACTGCAGTAGAGCCATTGTCACGATTTGTCTTCTCTGGAAAAACTAACGGGATAAAACACTTCTGCTAGACCAGGCTGTCATTCAGAACCTCAGCCTTTATGACTCATTGCCCTTCATGTGAATCTGCTTATTTTCCTTAAATGGAACTCGTTAATTCCATTCTTTTTTTTTTTTTTTTTTTGGCATGTTCGTGGTGTGGCAGCCAGGTTCAAGCTCTGCCTCTCTACTGATCCGCCCCCGCTTGTCATATCTTGCCTTCCTGGTGAAGCCTTCCCTAAATTACTCCCCCCTTCTCCCATCTCTGTCCTCCTCTCTATGGATCTCCACTTTGAACTTGTTGCAAAGTCAGTTTGTGTTCTTTCGGTGGGGTCATTGTTCCCTGCCTCTTATCTGCTCCCAACCACAACATGTCAGTGACTTGGCCCCAGAAGTTGGCTTCCAACAATGATAACAATTTAAAATATGTATTGTCCCCGCCAGAAATAAGTCAGCTATTTCCATCGGGAAATCCTTCCTGGGGCTCAGACTTGGGGGACCTACACAAGGGATGACCAGCGGACAAGACAGTAAGCGATGCCGTCGCAGGAGGAGAGCGACAAGAGAGACAGCTTCTTGGAGATGGAACTTGAGCCAGGCTCGGGAGGATGGGTACCAATTTGTTTAAATGAAATCAAAATGCACACATGCTCAGCAGGGAGTCTGTTGTCCTGTAGGTCCTCTCTGGGCGTTGAGTCTGAATTTAGGGAAAGTAAAAAGATTTGGCAGGTCATGCTGAACTGCGTGAGCTGGTGGTATGGTTTCAAGTACAGGCAGTGAGTCGGTGAGATTTAAGAGATAATCATAATTGTATTGATGTGTGCTCAGCATAGCCCTGGTGCAGAGTCAGCACCCAGAAAATGTTCACTGTTGAATGTTGTGAGCAAAGACCAGGAGGTGGGCCTAGAGGTCAGAGCAAGAAGTCTGCACCTGAGCAGTAAAGATATGGTGGGACTAGGTCCTTTAAGGCCTTCCCCTTGACTTGTTTTTTCCTGCTCTCGCTGGGCAAGCTTTAGGGAGCAGGAAGGAAGAAATGCTGACCACTATGAGAAATTTGGCCTCATGGCCTCTAATCAGGGGAATGAGCTTGGTCTCTTTGGTGGGTGTTGTTCCCCAGTGTTTGAGAGACGAGAGTGCTGTGCATTCATACGCTGAGCTTTTCAAAGTAGGAACTTCATCCTATAAAGCAGAAGAGTGGGGGTTTTTTTCTTCTTCTGTGGTTTTACATAGCAAATGTGTGACAATCTCTACTTACAGACGAAGTGAGACGTCAGGCTTTGGAGGCGTGAGTGTGGCCTGGATTTCTCGTCTCCCCACCTTCGTCCTTTCATTTTACTCTTATCGTCTCTCCAGAAAGTCTGCCTGCTGGGAGAATCGTTTTGACAATTTCTCGTGTTGTCAGCTCCATAGAATTTACTTTCTCAGAACCAGCCAGAGGCATGCAGTGACATTGCATAATCCGCCTCTGAGCTGGAGATATCAGCCGTGGCGCTCAAAGGAGCTGTTTCACACCGCCAACATGAAAGGAGTGAGCATCACGGATGGTGCGCCCAAGGTGCGTGATGGGGGCTGTTTGAACGGGTAGGGGGTGTAGCAACCTGTCGTGGTTAAGCACAGTGACCGATTTTAGTTCTGAGTTTCTAATGAAGTCAAAGGATGAGTACTAGTAACATGGAAGTTTGAGATGGGAAAGTTTAATGTAAGTTGAAGTGTGGAAAATATATGTGCTGTAAAGCTCGTTTACCAGTTTGATTCAGAGATGGATGAAAATTGCTTTCTAGCAGAAACCAGTTTACGTGGTTGATAACAGGACCCATCCCTTTGTCTCATTCACCTTCTAACAAATTTCTCAAGCAAGATGCAAGTCTCTGCCTCGGCCCACCCTGACCTCTCCTTTCTCTGGATCCTGAAGACACTCGTGTCGCTCAGGTGTCCTGATTGATTCGGTGTTTCTTTCCAAGAGCAGGGCCCAGGCCTCGGCTTCGGTCTCCCACGCTGAGTCCACAGTGGGCATTCCCCACGCTATTTTCACCTTGACTTTTGTGTTGATATGTGTGAGTGGAGCTCGAGTCCGTGATACGAATCAAAAAGATTCACTGTTTAGAAAGTTGAAACAGCTACCAAAAACAATTTACTAGGACACGAGCAAAATGAAGCTCCAGGGTTATCTTGCTACACATTTTAAAATTCTAAGTAGAACAGAAAAAAGGAAATGAAATAATTACTAAATGGGGAGTCTGCTTATATGAATTAAACATGTTATTTATTATTGCAGTAATAATAATAGGTGTCACTAGTGGAATTTATAGCTGAGTAACCCATGATGTCTTCTCTTATATAGATTGTGTGTAAATATCTTAACTACCCTAGAATTTTGTACCCGACTACTTACTTTGAAAATTTTTAAACCATTGGAAAAATGGAAAAAAATAATTCAGCAAACCCCTACATATTCTTTACCTAGATTCACCAATTCCTAGCACTTTGTCACATTTGTGTGCATCTATTTGTATATGTTTACACACACACACTTTGTTGTTGTTATTAAATCATTTGAAAATAAATTGCAGATATAATGACACTTCACCCCTAAATATGTCAACTCATGTCTGCTAAAAATAAGGACATTCTCCTACACAACTCCAGTATCATTATCATACCCTAGAAATTTAACATTGAGTTAACAATGTCATTCTAATATGCAGCCCACATCCACATTTTCCAAAAATATCCTTTCTAGCTTTTTTGGCTCTTGTTATTTGTTTGTGTGTTTGTTTTTCCAACCCAGGATTCTTTCCAAAATCACACATTGCATTGTTTGTCAGGTCTCTGTCGTCTTTAATCTAGAGCAATCCATTACTTTTTGTTTCTTTCATACCATTGACATTTTTTCTGAATATCCTACTTTTTTTATGATCTAGACTTCTTTTTATTTATGTGCCACTTATTCTGCCTAATTTCCATAGCACTTTGCGATGTGTGATTGACGTGTATGTGTGCATATAACGTACATTTGATATTCCCAGCCTCCCCCTGAAGTCCTATTATCAGTGTTGTACAGAGAACTACAGCTGACACTTCCTGACTGTCCATCTGCCAGGCCCGGTCCTGAATGCTTGACTTGCCTTTTCTCATTACATCCTTACGACGTCTCCGTGAGGTGGAGACGTTATTCTTATCCCCGTTTGACAGATGAGGAAAGTAGGCTTCGTCGACTTGCCAAGGTCATTCACTAGCGAGTGGAATGCCAGGAGACCAACCCAGCAGACTGAGCCCAGAACCTCGGCTCTTAACCAGCTCCCTATGTTCTGACCCCTAGCCCAGGGGGAACAAACTCTCTTCAGAAAGAGCCAGGTGGTATTTTATGCTTTGTAGGCCGCCATTGATCTCTGCGGCATATTCTCCTTTGTTTTCGCCATGCTTTAAAAATATAAAATTATTCTTAACTCTTGGATTGGTTGTCTGGGTTTGGTCCACAGACCATAGTCTGTCAACCCACGTCTTAGATGAGTGACGTCTCAACTCCTACAGGCTCCTCGACTCAATAATGGCGGCACCAGGACAAGACCCACGTCTTCGACTCCTGGTCCAGAGGCAGCCTCAGTTCACGATTTCTTGGGTAGCCCTACAGAACTGTCGATGTAAGATAATATAAGATAATAGACTTTTTTAAAGGTTTTAGACAACTAGGAGCAGTCAGTGAACAACTGTGGGGCTTCTTGCTTTTTACACTTAACAGTACGTAGCACGGTTTCATTCATTTGAGCACCATTGATCTACCTCGTTATTGTTAATGCCTACATTGTTGTTTAATTGCTTTTTATTAAATGGCAACACAGTGCTTTAAGGGGTCATACCATGGAAGTGGTCCTCAGCTTTGGTGCATTGGACCTTAAAGCAACCGTCACTTTCACTCAGGGCTGCCCCGGATCACCCTTCACGCCCTGACGTCGGTCTCTGTACGTTGAACGGTGAAAGTGACCGCCCTTTCTAGCTGTTCCCTGGCGTTGCGGCTCGCCAGCCGGCCAGCAGCACCCCCACCAGGAAAGCTTTCACCTCTGGGCAGAGCAGATTTTGTGGAATTGACTGACTTTGACTAGGTTTTCCCTAATCGTTGTAAAAACAAAGAGAAAACTGAAAAGTAAACATGACGATGTTAGTGATAGGAAATGCTGGCCTCAAACAGTACGATTGCAACCAAGGTTGAAATGATCATGCATGGTGAACGTGGTAACTCTGACGTCGTGTTCATTGGCTTACTGAACTCTCGAAGACTGACTCCGCGTTCACCTCCATCCAAGAACTGCTAGAAAAGTAGGCCTAAAAGACAAGGAGATTTTTTTTTTCCCTAAAGAGCCTATGTTTTTTTTAAAAGATTTTTTATTTTTCCTTCTTCTCCCAAAGCCCCCGGTACACAGTTGTGTATTTTTAGTTGTGGGTCCTTCTAGCTGTGGCATGTGGGTCGCCACCTCAGCATGGCCTGACGAGCGGTGCCATGTCTGCGCCCAGGATCCGAACTGGCAAAACCCTGGGCCACTGAAGCCGAGCGCGCGAACTTAACCACTCAGCCACGGGGCCGGCCCCTAAAAGACAGGGAGATTTTAAGTGATTTTATTATATGTAAGTTCTTGTTTTGGATTTTTGATAGTTTCAAAAGTGCCTTACTTATGAAAATAGAGTCCACGTGTACTTTAATGATTCAGTCCCATTTGCTGCAAATTGTGTTTACTTCTGAGTACACCATTAGAGGTGATATTGAAATTAACATCTTTGTGCACAGACATCTTTGTCTCAATGGGGTCAATGTCAGGACTTGAAGGAGGGTTAATGAGTCACTCGATTTGTGAGTGGGGAGCAATTTCAGGCTTTCCTTGTACCTTTAGCAGCTCTGAGATGGCAAGCCAGACATTTTAACTCAGTCTTTGTTGAAGAAGGGTGAGTGGGATCACACGGGGTCAGGTGCAGAGAACTTACCATGGCCTGCAAGGCCCTGCCTGATCCCACTACCACTAGCCCCCCACCTCAACTCCTTCCCCTGCTCCCCCTCTGTTCCCTGCCTTATATGGCTCCTCTCTCACTGTGGCTGGATCACCTGGGTCCTCTGCCCGAGCGTCTCCAGATCTGGAGGCCTCTCTGGACCATCCTATCTAAATCATGCCCCCTTCCATGCCTACCCCCATCATTTTCATCGTCTATCTTGTCTTCAGTTATCAAGATCTGAAATTGTCTTTCCTGTTTGTTTGCCCTTGTTCATCGTCTGTCTCTCCTCTAGAAAGTCAGCTCCATGAGGGACAGACATGGACTTTCTTATTCAATGCTTCGCCTCTAGTTCCTAGAGCAGTGCTTGCACGTAGTGGGTGCTCAGTACGTGCTTTGCGGTGGTGTGTGTGAGTGATTGGGAGGGTACAGGGAGGGCAGACGGAGCCCTCGCGATACAGTCCTGCCTTGAGGATGGGAGCGGCACTTCCTCATTGTCAGATGTCTGGGAACAGAGGTCATCCCTGGTTCTCAGGTCTCTAACCTCTACCTGGCCCCACCCTGACCCACCACTCGGCCAACTCTTAAGAACCAGCCCCTCCTTCTCACGTGGTCAGTGTTGCGTTAGATCTAAGCCTTTGCAATTGAAGTCAAGGTCACAAGGACCTATGGCTTCCCTCCGACCTTGCCCAGCAACGTCATCCTTTCACCCACCTCACAAGGCAAAACAGCCCAGAAACGACACCCGGCTTGAAAACACAACTTACTGTCCATCGTTTAGCCATTCACTCAATACATAGTTAGTCGGCTCTGGGGGTTTGAGTGATCAAGACGGAGCTGAACTTCCAGTGGGGTCAGAAAGTCAGTAAGCGAGTAACGGACACAATATTTCAGGTGGTGATAAGTGCCATGAGGAAAGTGAAACCCGGTGATCTGATAGAGGTGATGGGCGGATAAGGGCCTCTCAGGAAACCTGAATGATGGGAAAAGCATTCCAGGCCGAGGGAACAGAAAATGCAGAGGTCTTGCGGTAGGAATGAATTCAGCATGGTGGGTATCCGTAAAAAGGTTAGAATGGTTGGAGCAGAGTAAAGAAGGGGAGAGAGTGGTCAGAAATGAGATCTGAGGGGTCAGCAGGGTCCTGTTCACACAGGGCCTCGCTAGCCCTGGGAGAAGTGTGAAGTGCATTCTAATTGCAAAGGAAGCCACTGGCTGAGTGAAGCCGGAGATGACACGATCCGATCTATGTTCTTAAGAGATCACTCAGGCTGCTGTGCAACAAATGAACTTTCAGTAGGAAAGAGCAGAAGCAGGAAGAGGAATTAGGAGACAAGTGCAGGTGGCTTCGTTTTCCATCTTGGATGGTGCTGTGTTCTTCCCAATGGACGCCAGAAGAATCGTTTGCTCTGTCTTTTGAAAAAACTAAAACTTTTGATGTCTGAGACTGTCAAGGGATGTGAGCAAAAAACAATAGTAAATAAAAGTGTAGATAGCTTTCCTTGAACTGCATGTGCTATATACCTTTTTTTAGAAACTGACGTTTGTTTTCCACAAACTTTATTTCCATTTTCTCTTGAGACAGCATACCTTTCATTCATTCAGCAAATACTGAGTGCCTACTGATGTGCCAGGCACTGTTCTAAATGCCACGAAGGACAAACGTGTCTAGTCTCTTTTCTCAGTATTTAATACATTGTCATTATAGTTAATAAAAAATCCATTACATTATATTATTTTTTCCCTGTTAAATAACCTTTATTCTCTTAGCATTTTATTTCCTATAGAGCTCACTTTTGTAAAACAAAAAAAAAAAAAAGCTAAACAAAACACCACTAGCACCCCGAAAGTTGAAAAAGTCTGCTACAAAGGCTATTCAAAGGAAAGTGGCCTGCATGATAATGGAATGGGGAAGCAGCCAGAGAGACACACAGTGGTCACTTTGGAACTGTGATGACTAAGGGAGGAAATGACAAGTGCCTGGAGGGGAAATAACTTCAAAGGAGGAAGGTGGGAGGCTGGTAAAAAATGATGCCCTGAGTGATATTCGAATACTCCAACATGAGTTGCAAAAAGGGGAAATAAGTATTTTAGGAACCCGTTTCCAAAGGTATTGCTCATGAACCATTTGTTTGTTAGAATAGAAGAGGCCTCTTGTGTAAACATCGTGAGAACAGAGTTAATGCCAGAATACAGGGTGTCCTCCTGTGCCTGGGGCAGCATCTCCTGGCTCTCTGCATAAAGGCTTCGCGGCCTCCTAAAACTCCTCTGGGAAAAGGATGGACACCACTGAAAAGTTCTTCAGAGGCAGGTCTGGGCTGCTCATCCGGCCACTCATTCCAGAGAGAATTTCTCCTTGAGTTTATAAGTCAGTGGGTGTATTACTCTTCTTCTTTGAACGGTTGCTTCTCCTTAGAAACAAGAGCAGCTTTTGTTTGTTACACATGTGTTACTGGCAGTCTGTCATTTGAGGGGAAGAAAAGAAATGCAGTAAGAAAGCAGTAAGGTCCCTCTCCCTTGGAGTTGTCTGCCATCTGGTTAACAAAGTAAAAAGGGCTTTGTGGGATGTTCGCCTCAGGTCAGAGTTTAAACTTGCCCCACAGTTGAGAGGGCACGAGAGTCAGTTACTAATAGCCAGCACTTCAAGTAGCTTCTCTCCTACCCGGATGTTCCCCAAAGTGAGGGGATCAACGACCGTCAGGAAACCAACAGGGCCAGTTACACACACATTCTCTCTAACCTTCCATGTGGTCCCCCAACTAAGGCTTCGATGGGTGTATCTACAGCTCGTTAGTGACAACAAAACGAGTACACCTAGTGAACTGGAATAAATTCACGCCACAGAATGAGAGAAGAAAAGGTTAAATGACAAATGGCTGTTTGCTTTCTTACACCCCTAAAAATGACCCTGGGAAAATGGAGAATTAGGTGAACGAGCATGAACTTTCACTCCTTTCTCTGTGATCCATTAAACTACTCGGGCCAGCTTTGAATTCTTCCTGATCAATCAAACGGAAAAGTCACACCCTGCAGGCACCTTGACCTCCAGCGTCCAAGATGATTTTAGATGTGGTACACAGAACATTTTTTTTACATTAGTTATGTATTTTAATGTGCATTAGAAAAAACTAAAACTAGCTCATCAAACTTGTAATTTCATAGGTAATATTGCTTAGGGAGAATGTTCATATTTTACTTTTTGTAAAAAAGTAGACAGCACATGGATATGACAGGAAGCATGCACTTAACAGACACATGAAGTTTAAGAAACACAGTCGTAGACAAAGCTTTCTCCTAGCTGGAGTTGGTATAATCGATTATGACCGATCAACACAAAACGCCTTTGTTCGTCTCCGTGTCCTTTCTCCTCCCCTTTCCCCTTCAAAGAAAGAAAGAAGGAAGGCAGGGAAAAGAAATGAGAATGGAAAAGAACCTCCCTGTTGTTTTCTTTAATCCCTCGGAGGGCTTTCATGAAGTAGGAGATAAGAGTAAGAAAAGAAGCCTTGCAAAATGCAGGGTGTTGCAGCTGTATGGACCCTGCACAGCGACCGTCCTTCCAGATGAGGATACAGAGGCCCAAGTTCTGTTACCTGCCCTCCCCCTTCCAGGCGTTTCTCACGAGTGAGGGCGGAATCCTCAGCCACCTCCCTTGGCATAACATTGCTCCCAAATCCTCTTTTTCCCAAACCAAATATCTTCCTAACTCAGGGACTTGGCTAGCAAGGAGTGAATGCGGAGGCGGGGGGGGGTTGGGGACAAGGCTATGAATAAATAGGCTGGAATAGAGTTTGGTGTAACAGGGACCAGTCTTGGGTCACATCCCAAAAAATCAATTACTAGGCCTGGAATCTCTTTACTGTTGCATCGTTTCAATCCTGGGCTTGAACTAGAGGAACTGGTTCACCTCAGCGTGAGACGTACAGTAGGTGCTGAATAGATAACTGTGAATCAATGAAGCTCTAAAAGCGCATTTTAGCAAGAATAGAGGAAGTATATTCCAACAACTTGATCTGGTCAAGACCCAAACCTATTGGAAAACCACAGTATTCCGACCTCCAGGAAGAAAAATGTTTCATTTCCATTGGGTGGTTCTGGAATTTTTCTCTGGCCACAACCTCTTCCTCAAAGTCTCTAGTAGGCAGTACTTCTGCGGCTACAGAAGTCCCTGTAAGGAGTGACTCTGTCACCCAAACCATCAGGAAGAATTCAAAGCCGGGGCGATCCGAATTCAATGCTATCATGGAGAAATCAGTTAAGGTTTGTGCTTGCTCACAGAATACACCGTCATCCAGCGTCGTTTTTAGAGGTGGCAGGAAAACAAGGAATCACTCTTTTATTTAAGTTTCTCTTTTTCTCTCATTTCCAAGTTCACTAGGTTTATTCACTTCTTTGTCCCCAGTGCCTATAGATAGACCCGCCACAATGGCTATTTGCATCAAACGGATGGGAGGGGCCCACGGGAATGTGGAGAGAATGTGTTATGTAACTGGTCCCCCGGTCCTTTCCCACGGCTGTCGGTTTCGACCCAGATCGCCTGGCCAGACAGCTGCAGAAAGAGCCCTGCTCAGGCACAAGTGTTTTAGACGGCGAATGTCCTGACATCCCCGCACAAACGGCTACAGAAGGACTTCCCTTCCGAGGCCATTTCTGCCGGGGTTTTCCAGGATGTGGAATAATCACCTTTAAAAATAATTTCTTTGAAGCATGAATGTGAGTATCTGAGTTTCTCTCTGCTGACATCCGTTTCTTGGGACTGTTTGATTGCTTGGGACTCAGAGTTCACTGTGTGAAGGGGTTATCTCCCATTTTTCCCCCTAAGTTAATGAAGGAGGTAGTCATGTCTCGCAAGTAACTAGCACAGTGGTGGAAACAATTGAAAGCTGTTTTCTGTCCCTGGTTTTGAAACGAAAAAGAGAGAATTTATATTTTGTTTAAAAAATTATATTCTATGCAGTTAAGGTTTTTTTTTAAAAGCTTAAATGTTACTTTAAATATCAAAGAAATTGGGAAAAGGGAGTTTCAGGCTTTCACTTTCAGTTAAGTGACTTCCAATCCTTTTCTGTACGTGCTGGAGCCTTTCATTCAAGAACTTTTCAACTTTTTCAAAAGGGGAGCTGAAGCAGAAGCTCAGTTATTTTTCTAGCTGATCTGGCAACATAAACCACAAAAAAGACAGCGGTTTTCCTTCAACGTCTCTCAATTAACTACTTTGCTAAGTTTTAAAAAACGGCTCCAAGAGAAACAACCCTTCTTTATGTTGTCGGATGAGGCAAGAAATGACTTAGCTGTCACCTCATTAAACAAATTCTAAATATGTCTGAGAAAGAAATGCAGATTATCGAAGCAGAGCCGTCTCAAGTTCCACAGTACCATGAGCTGATTCTCTCGTCACATTAGGCAGGACAAATCAAAGGGAAATAATTTAGCATCATTGCAAATCTCAGGCCACCTCTGGTTATGAAGTATACCGTTTTGTAAGTGACTCTCAGTTCCCTGTAACTTGTGGAATTCTTCTTTCAATATAAATGTTGCTATGGAAAGCCACCGAAATTCAGGAGGGAAAATAAAAGTTAAGGTAACAGCTGCCTTCTTGGACCACTATTTCAAAGGGAGATGATTAAAGAGGAGAGAAGAAGAAGGGATGAAGGGAAGACCGGAAAATGAGGGCGGGAAAGAGAGAAAAAACGAGTGATAGATGAGGAGAGAAGAGAAAGAGGAGGTGAGCTGGTTGTCTGGGGTTCCCATCTCGACTGCCGACCTCACGATACAACCTCACGAGGAGGGAAAGTGGCAATGGTGTTCTCAGTGCCTCCCCCAAGGTTACACGCACGCAGCACAGATTACGCAGCTATGGTGTCTGGTGACTGCTCATCCTCGTTTTTGCTGTTGGTAGCACGTCCACCCTCCCGTCTGGTCTGAGTGTTTGTGCACAGGACCCAAATCATTCTGCAGGGCCACAGCGGGGCGAGGGGGCCAGGGTGATGGGCAGGTCAGCAAGCGTCCCCCAACTGCCTGGAGACTCAAGGAATGCCTCTCTAACTTGCCCCGGGCCAAGCCAGCAACACCATTAAAGCTGCTTCCGGCCTCAAAGTCCTTGATTCTTAATGCACCTGCAGTTGGCCCCCCGTTTAATTTAAGCAGCAGGCCTTTGTTGCCTTCTCTCTGTGCCTTCATGCTGCAGCCCTGCTTTCAAGGAGCTGGGGAGAAAGAAACACACACAAAATCCTCTGGTTCTCAAAAACTGCTCAAGCACTTTCCAGCATCTTCCGTGCTGTGAATGGCATAGGTCCTCTGAAGACCGGGCAGTATGAGCTGCAGCGATGGAGGGGGTTGTCCCGGAAGTGCAGGAAGGGTTGCCCCAGATGCAAGACACCTTGGTGTGGCACACTGCTCTCAGCCAAGATTCAGATGGACTGGGAGTCAAGGTGCCCGCCCTTCTATCAAATCCCGGAGTAGAACGGGCTTGAGTGATCATGACAAGCAGGAGCTCAAGTCCCGCAGCACAGAAGTCCTTTTCTTCCAACAGAACAGAGCCCTTTTTAAAAATGAGATTTTTGTATTGGAAAAGCAAAACACGTATACATGGTTTAAAGGATTCAAACTGTTCCAGTGCACATGGACTGAAAGCATGTTTTCCTTTGATGTCAAATCTCTACAATTCCCTGGGCTCTGGTCCCCCTGGCCGGAGCAGGAGCCCCAATGACTTAGTAATCTTCCAGAAAGATGCTGCACTCGCAAAAGCAAAAACAGGGACACATCATCTCCTCTTGCTCATGTTTAGAATTTAATACTCTGTTTTGGAGGTTGTTCCATTTCAGCCCATATAAACTCCACCTCGTTCTTTTTAATGGCTGTATAGTATTCTGTTATATAAATGTATCCTTATTTACCAGTAATTACATTTAAGCTAATTCCTGAATTCCTGGTGCACAATCTAATTCTGGTATATAACTAGACAACTTAACGCGTCTGAATTAAATGTTTTTATCAGCTTAGCATCTCTCCCTCCAGAGGCACACTTTGTCATCCATTCATCTGTCAAAATGCACATGCCATCGTGTGAAGGAGTCTGTGGCTAAGCCCTATGATTTGTAGGCTGAAAGGGCCAACTCTGGAGACCAAACTGCCTGTGTTCCCATCTTGGCTCTGTTCCTTGTTCACTGAGCTACCTTAAGCTACTTACTCACCTTCTCTGTGCCTCAGCTTTCTCATCTCTTAAATGGGACATAGTAACAATACCTTCTTCATGGGGTTGTGAACACCAAGTGAGATAATCAGTGCTAATTACTAATCACCGGGCCTGGCACAGCAGTGAAAAATTGTGAGCTATTCTTATTAATGAGGCATCGACTAAACAGTAAACAACAAAATTAGCATGTGCCTGACTCATATGCATCCAGAAGATTGAAGAGGCTTTTTCGCCTCTTTGATTAATTATAGGAGAATAATATTCGCCAACACACACAATGTGTAAGAGGAAGTCTGCGTGGTTATGGGGGGTCTGTGGAGTGGGGAGCCTCCCCAGATCGTCTTTGCTGTGACTCCTTACAAACATTTCTTCTCTCCTCATCTTTCTGGAGGTTACCTCATAGAGTGTTATTACCATCAAAATCTCTCACAAAAGGAATGTCATGCAGATACTGCGTTTCTTCCTCTGAGTTATCCTGCTTCCTCTGTCTTTCTTCCCTTTTTGGAGAATGCGGGTGGGAAAATGGAGGTGGTGAGGGGATTTTTCTTATGTTCTGAGAAACGTTTCTTTCTGGCTCTTTTTTTTCCTTAACATAATGTGCTTTAAAATATGATGGGAAATAAACGTTCACAAGCCAACAGAGAGGACCATTCTCTCTCTTTGATCTCCCCGAGCCTATCTACGTATTTACATAACATGAAATGCTCCCAAGTCCATTTGAGGGGAGACGGTTGTCTTAAAAGACGATCAAAGAGCTTTCTCCGTTCTGCACCTTCTCCCGATGTTCTGAGTCTGGGTTCAGCTGCCTCATAAAGAGATGTAAGAGGCTGTTTCACTGATCTCAGAGTAAAAGCTCCTACATCGACTGAATCCTTCATGAACTTCAGGGGTTCACATTTCTCATATGTCAAAGGATCTGACATATTTACAGTGTGTGTTTTTTAAAAAAAAACTGGCTTGTATATAACTAAGTACTGTCTCAAGGCCCTCAGAGGGGAGCTATGACCCATTCCGCCACCTGCCCCTAAAACTAAGAATTCTTGGAAGTAAGTCATGGAGTCTGTGAAAAGGAAGCTAAAAGGATAACACGGACGTTTTTCAAAGAAGGATTTCAGTGGAAGAAAAATGCCCATCTTGTTAACAACGAAGTTCTGTGACGTCGGGCTCAGGGTCTCTTCCACGTTGACGGTCTCTGTCATTGTTTGGGGGCACTTATTTCTTTGCTGCTTCCTGCTGGTGACCTCGTGGTCTGATTTACCTTCCCGGGGAAATGGTGATCTTCTGGCTAGTTTGATGGAAACCATTTCAGGATTCTCCTATCCCCTGGCCACTAACATTTTAATTTTAGGAGTCCAAGACTTTAGGGGGTGGGAGAGCACTTGTGAAAGGAGGAAGAAGGATTGGGCTACGACGTGGATCTGACTCCTGTGAAGGGAAAGAGGGAAGCAAGCAGGAGAGGGAAGAGAGACCTCAGATTGCAAGCAGCCTCCACACAGTCTTGGACAAAAAATAACGGGGGTCTTCAGAGCAAAGATTGCCTGTTAGAGGAGTCCTGTGTTGGGCAGAAGTGCTCCGTACCCCTGCCTACTAACTTTTGGTTCACAAAGGAAACCAGGGCAGGGCCTCTAAGACCCCAGCAGTGGGCTGGACTCAGCAGCAGAGTACTTCACTTGGCCCAAGTAGTTATATTTTAAAATCTGTCTGAGCATGCCACAGTCTCCACCACTCCCAAATGTCTTACACCTGGCCTGCCTCACTTATCTACATCTCTTGCCCAGCTCCTATAATTGTCTGAGATTGCTGCCCCTGCCTATACACGTCCTTAAACCGTCTCCTTCTAAATTTATGTGCATTTAGACTTTAGCAGATTAGAGTAGGAGAGTGACCTGACCTTGGGGAGGCTGTGCAGTGAATTAGCAATAACAGGCTTCAGAGTCAGACAGACTCCAGTTTGAATTCCCACCCTACTGCCTGCTGCTGTGTGCCTTTGGTCAGGTCGCTTAACCTCTGCTAGTCTCAGGCACCACAAAGTTCTAACATGAGGACAACAGAGCAGATGACATCCAAGGCCCCCACCCAACTCTACCACTCTGATTCCTGCAGCTTTGCTCTTTCAAGTGAACTGCAGAAAATAAAAATGGGAAGTAAAGCAGAAAGGCAAGCTGAGCCCTCGGCGGGCCAGCACGGGTGCAGCCACTGCAGAGCTGGGCCTGCCCTCCTGGTCTGGAGAGGGGCTTACCATCCCGGTTACAGGAAGGACAAAGAGGCATAAAGCTGCAGCTTCTGCAGGTGGCGTTCCTACAGGCTCATCTAACCTGGTTCTGCTCAGAACTGTCGCTGCTGCTGATGGCTCTTGATGCCACTGCAGGAGACAGAAGTATCAGGACCAATTCCCTCCCTCTGCCTCTTAGTTTCCCTGGTCCATAGTGTGTCCCTCTGCCTTTCTCTGGCAATTATAATCCTGCCTTTCCTTCAGGTTTCACCTCAAAGTGCATGCAATGCTTCACCAACTCCTCTGTACGGCTACCCGCAGTCCAGCCTCCACCCTTGCCTGAGCCATGGGCATCTCCCACTTTGACTGGGCAGTTGGCCTCTTTGGCTTCCCACTGGCTCCCTCCAACCCCTTTTCCCCCCAGCAACCAGATATAAACAGCAACCACTACAGAACTCAAGCCCCCAACCCTTTGTTTACTTCTCTCTGGCCAGTCTGGTCATCTTTCAGTTCCTCCAACACACCACCCGCTTCACACACACACACACACTCACCCCCTCCCAGCCTCCCTCTGGTCCTCACATATTTCTCTTCCTCTGCCTGGATGATCTGTCCTCCACTCTTGATCTGACTAACTCCGACTCACCCCCAGGTCACAGCTTCCAGGGCCCGTTCCTCAGGGGAACTTTCCCCAAGCCTCGTCCATCACCACATTGCAACTGCACTCATAGTTTCTCACAACTTCCTGTATTTCCTTCTTTGCACTTAAGAGAAGCAGAAACCCTATGTTTACTTCTGATTTGATTGGAGTTTGCCTCCTCCACTAGAACGGACATGGGCGTGAGATCGGGAGCTGTTTTGTTCACGGCTGTATCTCCAGCAGAGCACCGCCCATACAGCAGATGCTCCATACAATCTTGGCAAGTGAACAGCATCCCACATTTCCCCAGTTGTAGCTCATCACTCCCGTGGCTCATTGCTGATTCAACATAGACGAGCACATTGCACCTGGCCTTGTGTGACGGTCTCCCCAGAGAGGCGAGCATCACTGTGAGAACAAGGGAGCTTATTCTTTGCTTTTGTTTCCCCAAAGCTCCTTCCCTTTCTTCCTTTCAAATGCTTATTCATTTTCCTTTCCCCTTTCCCAGCTGTTGTACAAAGATGGGCATTTGGCGGAAACGCCCTTTTCGGCAACTGGTTAAGAAGATTACTTCCCTCGTACCCGGAATCTAACTGCCTGTGTGCCCACAGGGAATAAAAATAAAAACCTACATCCTCCTGCATCTCTTCAGTATCTACACAAACATTTCCAAATTAACACCCTATTAAAAAATGCCTTGTGAGTGGCCTCGGCGACAATTGCAGTTGTTATTAGGATCCTTTGCAGTGGCCTGTCAATTGTTTCCATCTGTTACCTATAAAGAGCTTAGCACAGTGCCAGGAACATAGGCGCACAATGAATGTTTGCTGCTGCTGCTGCCGCTTGTTCTCCCCGCGCTGCCTGCCTGTCCATAAAGGTCTGGCTCGCCCAGACTGGATTCTTTCTTCATCCCGCCTGGAGGATGATCATCTCCAAGTCCTGCGTGGATGTGGAGCAGGAGCCTAGCCTTGCATGACTGGTCAGAGACAGCCTATGTAGGAGATGACGTGTGAGCTGAGATCTGAAGGAGAAGGAGCCACTCTTGCAAAGATCTGGCAGAAGAGTGTTCTGGGCAGAGAATAGCAAGGACGAAGGTCCTGAGGTGGGAGCAAGCTTAGTGCATCAAGAAAAGTAAGACAACCCTGCAGCTGGAGGAGCGGTGGGCCAGGAGGTCCACGGGGCAGCACGATCGGGGGAGTTTCGGTTTTGTTCTAAGTGCGGTTCTGAGCAATTGAAGGTTTTTAAAGAAGAGGCTCACATGATCTGATTTATGTGTATAAAGTGTCATTCTGGCTGGTGTCTAGGGAAAGGATTGTAAGGGGAACCCTGCAATAATGGATGTGGGGAGAGCAGTTGGAGTCCAAGTGACCTTGAACAAGTCGTTTGATCGCTCTGATCCTCAGTTTCCTCATCTGTAAAATGGGGATAAGAAAACCTACCTCTGAGCTTTCTGAGAATTAAGTGACATAATGACTGTACCCAACCCAAAATAGGCCCCCATTCAATATCTCAGTGTTTCCCCTCCCATCTAGGTGAGGAACTCCTCGAGACTTCTCACATGTGTTTAATTCTTCTTTTGTGACATAAACTTTGATAGTCTTTGTTATTAAAACTCTGAGACAGGGGCCGGCCCCGTGGCCGAGTGGTTGAGTTCGTGCGCTCCGCTTAGGCTGTCAGGGTTTCACCGGTTCGGGATCCTGGGCGCGGACATGGCGCTGCTCGTCGGGCCATGCTAGGGTGACATTCCACGTGCCACAACTGGAAGGACCCACAACTAAAAATACACAACTACGTAGTGGGGCTTTGGGAGAAAAAAGGAAAAATAAAATCTTAAAAAACCAAAACAAAACAAAACTCTGAGACATTAGTTGATTGCACGAAATGTCCAGAGACACCCCCGCCGATTACAATGAAATACCATACTGAAGGGAATCGTGTAACAGCAACATATTGAGAGTTTTCCTTTTCTGGGAATTTACACCCTTGGAAGGTGGGGGCTGTTGCAACGGAGACTGAAGGCTAGAAGGACAACGTAAACCATGTCTCCAGAATAAGACTGTCGTTTTCCCTCTTGGACAGCTGTGGATGCCCAATAGGGTGGATGATCATACTAGCCCATTGTTCTCTGGAGAAACATCCCTGCCTTTCACCACAGGCGAATCCACCAGCCAAGCTGATGCCAATCTGGACACCCCAGCGCAGCTGCCGTACTATAACAACTGCTCTGTCTGAACATACACACATTCTTATTTTTAGACAACTGCAAGCACATTTCAGATGTTGGGCTTTTTCTTTTAAGACTGTTTTAAATGCACTTCATGATGACCGTCTAGAGATTGTTTTTATTTTCCCTTTTCTTCCGAGTGTGGACAAAACATAATTTTCAAAAGTAAGATCGTGATTCTTGTGCAAATAGAAAATGAACTTGTGTCAAAGATTTTAGTAAACTGATTAATTAATGGGGGAACCAGAAAAATGTTAAGACCAGCTCAAGGGGCATTTGAAGATCTAGGTATTTCTAGGCAATTTAATAAAGGAATATGAGGATAGGATTTCAGGGCTAGATACAGATCTAGTTAAAGTTTGACAAAGTAATAAACTGTAACGTTTCAAGTTATCTTTTCCTACTGAACAGAAATTATTTGCCAGAAACTTTAACTGGAAAAGAAAATCTACAGGGATCAGCTGGTTTGCATGCTCTGTTTTGGCCCGGGCATGGACCCACACACTGCTCATCAAGCCCTGCTGTGGCAGCATCCCTCATACAAAATAGAGGAAGATTGGCACAGATGTTAGCTCAGAGACAATCTTCCTCTCCAAAAAAAGGAAAGAAAAGAAAAGAAAATCTACAAAGTAGCATGTAACTTCACAAAGTCTTGACCTTTAATCGATACTCTTTCTAAGACTCTAAAACCCTATTCCCACTAAACGCTTCATCTCTGCTGTATCCTCCAAGCCAAGCACCCACATTCACGTGGAACCTGCTCACAACACAGTCAAGGGACAGTAATGGGGTGCGCAGGCTAGCCAGGGCTTGAGGTCCATCTTCCGGATGTCTCAGTGGTCCTTCTTCCTGAAGGGAATGGGTGGGCAGACGGCCAAAGAGAGCTTCCTTCTGACCTGATCTAAACACAAATGGGAGCTTTCATCTTGGTGCTGTGTGTCTCTTTACCTCCCAAAGACTTGGACATGGGGGCATCACATTACTCATCCTTATCCACCCATTAACTCACCACACAGCACCTCCTGTGTGCTGGGAGCTTGAGATGTGGTGAGAGCGAGGAGGGTGCAGCCTTGCTCTCCTGGGACTTACACTCTAGCAGGGAAACAGATGCAGAATACGTAATTGCCCACCTGATGAATTACAGTCGTCCCCACTGATCTGCGGGGATGTGTTCCAACCCCCTGTGGATGCCTGAAACCACAGATGGTACCAAACCATATAAATACCGTGTTTTTCCTATATATATACATACTAATGAGAAAGTTTAATTTCTAAATTAGGCACAGTAAGAGATTAACGACAATAACTTCTCTTTCGCATATCTGAATTGACAGCATCACTACTCTTGTGCTTTGGGGTCATTATTAAGTAAAAGAAGGGTTACTTGAGCATGAACACAGTGATACTGCAACAGTCATCTGACAACCAAGGCTACCAATTACTAACGGGCTGGTGGTGGCCACTGCGTGGATCCACTGGACAAAGGGATGATTCGCATCCTGGGCGGGAGGGAGCAGGATGGTGTGAGATTTCATCACACTACTCAGAACAGCTCGCAATTTAACACTTAGTAATTGTTTACTTCTGGAATTTTCCATTTAGTATTTTCAGACCACAGTTGCCCGTGGGTAACTGAAACCTCAGAAAGCAAAACCACAGATAAGAGTGAATTACTGTACATACAAGTGTCATAAGGGCTGACAAGAAAAGGTGTTCAGCAGAAAAATGGGAAGAACGAATTTAGCCTGGGTGTCGGAGTCCTTTTCCGAGGAAGAAACATTTAAGATGAGTCTGGAAGGATGAGTGGGATTCACTGGCTGAGAATCTGCTGACTGGTTTGGGTAGAGGGAACTGCATTGCGAAGGACTCGAGCCCCCCAGTAAGGGTGACACTCATGCGGACTGGTGAGGAAGTGATACCATGAGGCCAGAAACGTGGGCAGGAGCAGAATTACACAGCGCCATGAAGGTTTGGGCAGAGTTAGGGCTTCATCTCAAGGGTACTGGGGAAACATCGAGAGGTCATAGAGTGGGGAGTGACATGATCAAAAATCATGTTCTTGACAACTCAAGCACTGGGAACAGTGCTGTGCACACTCAGTAAGCGTTGGCTGAGTTTGTGAAGGAACAAATGGCTTACCCAATGGGACACTTTAAGCATGCCTGACACGGAGAGACAGTCCATGTTCTGAATTAGCTCCAAGTCTGCTTCTCAACTTAATCTCATAATCTCACTCAGACGACTGAGACTTCATGCCACCCCGCTCAGCTGAGGATTTGGGGTTCACCATGGGTGAGAGAGGAAACCTCTACAGGCAGCAATGGCCCTCACCACACGCATGCCTGTTACTCTTCGGGACCATTTTCCTTCTTTTAAAGATGAGTTAACAGTGGAGCGCAGCAAGGAGGTGACACCCTTCCCAAGGCGCGTGTGAATTATCCACTCAGAGCGGCATGAAGGCTGCAGCCGGGTCTGTAGTTTTGAGGAGTGAGTGTTTGCAAGAACGTGTTAAAAGACGCTTCAAGCTTCCTTGACAAAGATTTCAAAAGAAAATGTGCCATCCAACAAAGAGCTAAACAGGGTAGGTCAGAGTGCAAGGAAAAGGGCATGCTCATTCCCGTGGGTGGACGCAGAAATGAGTCAGACCGTGCTGAAGGGCCCTGAACAGCGCAGAAGGAAGAGCCCTAAGGACTTCCCCCACCAACTTCCCACCTGGAAATTTATCGAGGGAAATAAACAAGACGAGCTGCAGATACTTATCTACGAAGATGATCATTTCAGCATTGTTTGTAACAGCTAAAAACTGGAATTAGCTAAAATGTCCCCAGACCAGGAAGGACAAATGTGGTTCATCCATACAATGGAAAATCATGGTGGTATTTAAAAGGATACTGAAAATTGTTTGTTGACACAGAAAGATGTTCACAATCTGTTTTTAAGTGAAAACAATGCAGGTTATAAAACTGTATGTAGCATATGATCCCGTTAAGTTTTAAAAACATAACCATGGCTCTAGGTGGGTGTATGAAAAAATATGCACGAGAAAAGGTCTGGAAAGACACAAACCTAAGGGACAATGGTGGCAACCTGTGGTCGGTGGCACTGTGGGAATTTTTTATTTCTTCTATTGTTTATCCTTATTTGTATTCTTTCTTGAATGAACTTTTATTGCTTTTGTAGTAAAAGAAAAGTTTCATGTGCAAAAGCTGGTCACGCTCTCCCAGGATCTCAGTTGCAGTGGATTTTATGAGGCGTCTTCAAAGCCTATTTGCCCGTGTGAAGGATCTAATTCCATTTCTGCTTCTCAGACGCTCGTGAAGCAGCGTTGCCCTAGATCCACACAGACCTGACTGTGCGTTTAAGGTGGTATTTTTCAGCCCTTGGCCATCCAATTCCATTTTTGTAACAGAAAAACATTATTATGCCAAAAAAGCAACAGTTTTCAACAAATGTAATGGAAGGTTTGGTCATTTTTGCCTTATTCATAAACTATACCTATTAGAGGCTAAGGGTATAAAAAGTATAATTAACTAAATTTAGTTAAAGAAAGAAAAAAGCAACTGGAAGGATAAATACCAAATGGTATGGGTAGTTACCTCTGGTGGGACTGTGGGTAAATTTCATCGTCTTCTTTTTGCTTCTCTATATGTCCTAATTTTTCTGTAATAAATATGCACTGACGTAACAAGGGAGGTGATTCTGTTAACCCAACAGAAACAAATTGCCTTCATTTAATTACAGCAGAAAGTTCCAATAAGAAGGGGCATTAACCATCGCTGCCATTGCAAAAGAGTGATTTTTTTGGAGGACCGTGTGGCCTGCAAAAAAGCGTGGGTCTGAGAATCAGGGAGACTGACTGTCTTTTGATCCTGGCTGTGTGGCCACAGACAAGTCACTACTAACCCCTGTGTCTTTGTTCCATCGTGCAAGGATTCAGGAACCTTTGCCTAGCATCTCCTAGGCACCTGGGTCTGCACTTGACGCTGGGGACAGAGCAGAAAAAAAGCAAGATATGGTCCCAGCAGTCATGGAACTTCCAACCCAATTCAGGAGAAAAATAATGACAACCCAACAAAGAGCAATATAATAATTATGACTGTCACAGCCAACCTTTACCGAGCACTTTTAAATGCTAGGCGCTGTTCATTGAGCTGTGTATACGTATCAACCCATTTAATTCTCACAGTGACTCTATGAGGTAGATATTATTATTAACCCCATTTTACAGACAAGGAAACTAAGACCCAAAGAGAGTAAATAATTTGCTCAAGGGTGCACAGCTAGGAAGTCACCGAGCTAGGATTTCAACCCTACTGTGTGCTACACTGCACTCTATATGTAACTACAAGGGTACTGGGTGCCACAAATTAAATCAGGGCCACGACAGCATATCAGGGAGCCTGAACCTGCTTTCAGGGTGCAGGTAAGACTTCTGTAAGGATGTGACATTTCACCTGAGACCCCAAGGATGGGTAGGAATAAATCAGGCAAATAACAGAGACAACGGCCTCTGGGGTTGAGGAAACGAGATTAAATAGCCATTGTGACTATTCTCTAACGTTCCTAGGTGAGTGACGTTGGTATAGTGGTCATTGGCAATGGTGGTAACAATGAATTCTCTTCTCTCCCTGCCCCCAGACACTCTTGGCCAAAGCACTTTATGACAACCAGCCCGACTGCTCTGACGAGCTGGCTTTCTGCAGAGGAGACATCCTGACCATTCTGGAACAAAATGTGCCGGAAAGCGAGGGCTGGTGGAAGTGTTTGCTCCATGGGAGGCAAGGCCTGGCCCCTGCCAACCGCCTCCAAATCCTCACAGAGGCCCCCGCAGACAGGCTCTGTCCCCCTTGCCTGAGAGGCCTGGAAGAAGCTCTCACCAGCTCCAAAGAGAACTACCAGGTGCCCACCCTACTGAGCCCCCCACCTCCAGGCCCCGTATATGAGCAGATGAAGAGCTGGGTGGAGGGGCCTCCGCCGCCCACCATCCAAGTCTATGAATTCCCTGACCTGCCTGCCAGCGCCAGAATCGTCTGTGAAAAGACTCTAAGCTTTCCCAAACAGGTAAGCACATTTCCCAATAAACGGGATGGGTCAAAGGATATGTAGTACCCAGGGACTTAACTCCCCCTTGAGTCATCGGTGTCCATCAGGAAGGCGAATGCGCAAATCGGGAACCGAACCGTTGGTGTGATCGGGTGGGCTCGTGTTTGCCCCCACATCAGTCATCATTAACACTCTCCGCTCGGACTCCCCAGCTTTGCAAGACACCCGCACTTTGTAGAAAACTGAATGCTCGGTCGAGCTGTGCATGAAAGCATCACAGATGTTCATGGTGGTTTTCTCTTACACTAAGAAGGAACACGAGGACTGCTGGTGGTCAATGGAGGGGCTGAATTTCCATGGGTTCGAGGGCAAGAAACTACTCATCAGATTTCAAATACATATTCCCGATGAACCTAGAAACTTACTCCCAGAATGGCTACAGATACATACATAAGATGGCAAAGATATATCTGGATGGGGAGGCTGTGGCCATTACAGCACTGTTACAGGGAAAAATCGAAGATGCCTGATGTTTGTTAATGGGGGATCGGTTTCATAAATTTTGTCATGTCCCTACAACGAGCTACTATGCAGCTGTGAAAAAGAGATGAAGTTGTTCCGTGAGGTATTTATAAGGTGGAAGAAAGAGCTTTTTAAACAAAAACCAAACAAACAGAAACTCAAAAAAAACATTGTGGGTGTGTGTGTAAGTGTGCATGCTCACACATTGGAAAGAACACACACCAACGGTGGTTACCCTTAGGAAGCAGAACTGGTTAAGGAGAAAGCGAAAGGAGGCGGTCGGCAGGGACCTCTGTTTTACTCACTCCTACATCCCAGCATCTAGGACACTGCCTAGCCTGGGCTGGGGACTCAATAAGCATTTGATGAACAAAGAGATTAGGAAGTTGATTTGTGTTATGCGGAGCTTGTATTACAGCTGTAATTTTTTAAAATAATGATTTTTAAAAACAGAGGAAAAGAAGTACTCAGTAAATGCAGAATGAAAATATTCTTTTTAAAGATGGAAAGGAATTCGAAGAAGAAAGGAGAAAAATAATGTACTGTTTCCTCCCCAAGCCCTGGCCTTCAAGAGGTGTTAAGAATGGAGAACAGATTTTCATGGTCTTCAGTCACTGTGGACATTTCCTGCCATCACACACTGTGCTTTCAGCTCAAATGACATATCCCACCTGGTCACAGCTCTGGTTAGAGGTCTTGGCAAGGTCTGTGTCCAGGTAGGCCACTCCCCGTGATGTATGTTACCACGGAGGCCCCCTCCATACCAGCTTCCGACACCTCTTTCAAAAGGGAAGGTGTTGATTTCTTAAAAGCTTTTGAATACTTCAGATTTTCTAACTCCCTGGGCTGCCAGGCAGAGAAACAGACAGTTGTTACACAGAACAGCTGCCGCTCATCGGCGCTGGCGACAAACGCCAGAAGGAAGCTGGCTGAGCGTTCTGCCGCAGCCCCTGGGGATGCTTTTCTGGAACAACTGGCCCAAAGCTAGGCCTGGCATGCTCAGCTGCCATCTGAGCAGCTGACTCAGAGCAGGGCCTTGCTGATGGTTCCTCCAAGAACAAGTGGCTTTTGCTGAAGTCAATTTGAGTTTCTTTTCAAAGGCCCTAAAGAAACAAAAACCTCAAAGGCCATTTCCATCTCTCCCTAAAAGGAAAACAGATGCAATGTCTGCTGTTGGCCGGGTGTCCCTAACACCCAGGATGGCACCAGGCTCCTATGAGGTGCTCAATAAACCTTTGTTCAATGAGTGAAGTGACAAGGTACATCATAAGGCTTCATAACCATGGGCTTCACGATCAACTTCTAGACTGACATTGGTATAGAAGGAAAGATGTGTTTACTATCCCAGCTTAACTCAGGACAGGGTCAGAGCCTTAGCGCGAGATTTGTCCTTGCCATGAAGCATGTCCGCAGTGGGAGCCCTCACTTGTGCAGGCTGCAGGAATTGACAGAAACCACAGCGACCGAAGGGGAATTTAGAAACCAGGGGCTCTTCGTCACTCGAGTAGGTTCCCCAGGTGGCTCCAGCAGAACACCGGGGGAACGTTCCTGCCTTTTATTTCTGTTGAAGTTTCCTCTATGGCTGCCCTGTCAACATTTTTGCTCCCTCCTTCCCCACTTTTCTTTATTGCCTTATCTGTGCTTGGGGGTCTCTCAGAGCGAGAGGTGCGCTCTGTGGCTTAGAAATCAGGAGTCCTGGCTCACGTGGCTTCCGGGGCAGCCACGACTGTGCTGGGGGTCAGAAATATCACAAAACCCCTCTGTACTTCTCTTTCTTGCTTAGTGTCATGAGAGGGTGGGACCTGATCATTTCCAAGGTCACCTTGAGTTGAACCTTTTGGTGATTCTAAATAATCTTGCTTTTACCTCTACTACAAGAAGGGAGGAGACAGAAGAAATCGAAGATGATAATCAGTCAAGAATCCTGCAATTCACAGAGTAGGCAGACATCTGCTCCCCACTGGTGCAACCTAGCGGGTAGCCCTGAGTCTGAGACTGCCCAGGAAATGCGTTCTGAGCAGAAGTGGTCATTGATAGAACGAGGCAAGTCCAGCCACTAGCTTTGAGCTGCTTTCCTACAGGCAGTTCACAGGCTTGGAACATGACCTGGGCCAGCCATTTCACAGATTCCTTTTATACCTGGGTTGACTATCTCTAGGTTAAAGTTGGCCAAAAATTAAAAACCAAGAGGGTAGAAATATGTCACTTTTCCCAAATGTCCTAAGAGAGGAGTCTACGTGTCAGAATCAGACGTCTCTATAGCTGGAAGAGACCCCGATGAGCCTTTAGATTGGAACAACTCCTCTTTTTACAAATGAAGAAATTGATTCCCAGGGAAGTGAAAAGGCCTGTCCAGGTCACATGGCTGATGAGACTAAAGCTTACTTATCATGTCTGTGCATGTCTGTCTACGCCCCCAGATGGCTAACGACCGAAGGCAGAGCCCTTGTCCTAGGCATGTTGGCATGCCCTTGATCTTCCTTTGCCTGACTCTGTGGCTGACACTATTCTTTGCATGATTTTTTTGTTAAAGTTTAACCTATAGATCCTAAGGGTACAGCTCAGTCACTAGTATCCAGGTCAAAAAACAGAACCAACTACCACCTCAGAAGCCCCCTGCACCTTCTCCAGGTCACTTCCCCCCAGGGTAACCACTCTCTTGAGCTTTGTCTTACTTTTCATTCCAACTTCCTTAACATAATATGCTGGCCTGGCTTTTTTTTTTTTAATCATCATATAAAGAATATATTTGATATGAGTTTAAATTCGGAGAGGGGAATCTTTAGTAGTTTAAGTGAAAAGGGTCAGATTTCCTAATGAAATTGCTCTCAGACCCACTAGTTCCTGAACTGGACTTTCCTTCTGTCCCCTTAAACCTTTGAAACCTTGTTTCTCAGACATGTTCCTTTATTGGTCGCCATCTTGAACCTACGATTTCTAAGAAACCCTGGGCGTTTTTGAAGCAGCTTCCTTCCACCTAAAATTCCACACACAGGAAACTCCCTTTGCTCTCTGTAGGAGGTCTTGTAGGCATGTGTGACCCACAAAGTCAGCTACACAAATAAAATGGCCTGGGGTCACAGGGGAGCAGTAGGCGACAGATGTGTGTTTGGAAAGGCTCTTGTGGTTGCGGGGAGCTTGGTGTGTTCGAATAAGCGGGGGCAGGGAGGAAGGAAGAGCAGAGGTGATAGCTGGTGGCAAGGGACACGTCATGCATGGTCCGGTCCCTGGGGTTGGGCAGGGCATGGTCTGGTGGGAGCTTGGACTTAACTCAGAGCGCAATGGAGGACCATTGACGAGTTTGTCCTACACCAATCAGCCTGAGACCAGCAGGGACAAAGTCAGGTTCATTGACCCGCCGCAGAGACGGGGATCAGAGAGCAGAGGAAGCACAGGCTGTGTCGCAGAAGAGGCACAGCATCACTATGGGGTTGGGGGAAAGGTGGGGTTTAGGTGAAACGTAAATGAAGCCCTATCTTGACAAGATCTGTGCAAAACAGGGCAGTGAGTAAAGGGGTCAGTGTCAGCTTGGACTGCAAAGCGGACGCAGGCTGCTCTCTGCTCGGAACCACAACGTTAGGATAGATGTGGACTGTCGTGTCTGATGCTCTTTATCTGAAGCTCTGTGCGGGGGCCGGGAATGGAGGCTGCTTCTCTGGCAAGCGTGGGATGTTTCCTTCTTCCTGACAGAACTCCAGACAGCAATGCTTCTGAGAGCCTAGGATTTTAGAGAACCAGTGAGTTAGAAAGCAGTTGTCTCTCAGAGGGAGGTTGTTTCGACACGCGACAGCTGAGCAAGTCCTTGGAGAAGCATTGGTCCTGTCCACTTGCAGCTGCTCCATCTGCATCTCTTATTCTGACCTGAGGAATGGTGGGACCCACTCGGCCACTACCTACTGTCTCAAGCCATACACATTCTTTCAGCAAAACAAACAAACGGATACTAGCGCTTACCCCATGCCAGGCACAGAGCTGGGTTACCGTCGGGAACAAAGGGACCCTCCTCCCGTCCTCATAAGCTGCCCCTCTCCCTGGGTCGACCTCCCCGACCTCCACATACTGACATCCTAACCGTCTCATGATCCAGCGTGGAAAGCCCCCTTCCATGACAGGTCCCTTGGGGCCCAATGGGAAGCACAGTCTCCCTCTGCCGGACTCTGGAACTTGGCCTTTTCCTTTCCTCAAACCCTGTCCCGCTTCCCAGCCTATGTCCTGGGTGTGCCCTTTAGACCAAGCCCCTGGCAGACAGCATCCACTGCCCTCTAAAACCGCCCACTCCCAGGTCCCCCCCCCCCCCCCCCCCCCCCCCCCCCCCGCCCAGAGACCTTCTAGTTCAAGAGGTGTGAGGTGGAGCCCTGGCAACGCCACTATTTTAAAATTTGCCAGTTCAGACCCGGCCAGGCTTGGATGCTGCCACCCTGGAGCAGCCGGCAGGGTGCCCGCCCGAGAGTCAACATCAGCGAGTTCCGGGGGTTGACTCGAATCCCGAGTTCCCATTTACAGGCACAGACTCCACGGCTGAGACACGTTGTTTTCCACAGCAGCAAGGGCAACAAGGGACCAAGTGCCCTTCATCTGATTGGAGGTCCAGCCCTTTGTGGGGTAAAATCCAGACTCCTTCACAGGACATTTCCGACCCCACCTCTCTCCTCCCTTTGCTCGCTTTTCTCCAGTCACTTTCGATCCTCGGAATCACCAAGTCCCCTCCTGCCTCCCACTCTTGCCAGTGAAAGCTGCGGGCCACAGTCTTCTGCTCGCCTCCTGCTCCCTATCAGCTCTCAGCCCAGGCGACACAGCCCACGACAGGCCTCTGCTTCCGCCCCAACCCCATTAGTCCCTCCACTTCAGACCCTAAAGCCCCTCTGCCTGTCTCGTTCGCAGCAGCATCCTCAGCATCACCGGATGAACAATAAGCCAGGAGTCGAATCACAGCCTCAGATCCCTAGAGAACATCAGAGCCCTGGGAAGCTGGTGGGGACTGCAGATCCCGGGACTTCCCCTCAGGACTCAGAGGTTCAGTACAACCGCCACGGGGCCCAGGAATCTGCATTTCTAACCCGCTTCCCGGGTGAGATGGACGCAGGCAGCTATGGCCCCCATGTGAGGAAGACCGTCCTCCCCGGGGAACCTCCCCACAGCAATCTGCTGCTCCCGGCCTCAGAGTGAAGGGCCACCAGTTAGGGGTGCCGGGAGAGCCCCTCAGCAGTGTCAGAGCTGCCTTGGCTGTCTGAGGGACAACCCGGATGTGATCCATGCACTCAGGGCTGACGTGTCTTTCCCCTCTGCTCTTTCTCTCCCCAAGGCCCTCCTCACAATTCCCAGACCTGCCTGGGCCTCGCTGCCAACTCTGCCTTCCCAGGTGTATGACGTGCCTGCCCAGAGCCGGGGACCACCAGCCCTGAAGGTGAGCCTCGACCCTAGCCCTGCTCCGCCCGGAGTGTGGGGTCCTCAGTGTCACACAGATGTAGTGTTTCAGCTTTACCGACAACGGTCTTCAGGAGCTTTGATCCACTCCTGACTCCAAAGGTCACGTCACCACTCAGAAGCCAGCTTTGTCCCAGGGAGCCCAAACCTGCTCAGGAGAACGTTGTGATTACTTGAATTCTGAATATTTAAAAAATGGTTACTTTTCATTTATAATAGATTTTTTTTTTGAGGAAGATTAGCCCTGAGCTAACATCTGCCAATCCTCCTCTTTTTGCTGAGGAAGACTGGCCCTGAGCTAACATCCATGCCCATCTTCCTCTACTTTACATGTGGGACACCTACCACAGCATGGCTTGCCAAGCAGTGCCATGTCCACACCCGGGATCTGAACCGGCGAACCCTGGGCCGCTGAAGCAGAATGTGTGAACTTAACCACCATGCCACCGAGCCAGCGGGCCAGCCCCTGTAATAGATATTTTTTATCTGTACACACAAACACACACATATGTGTATACGTCCACATATATGCATTTTTTTAAATAATATTTTTTTAGTGAGGAAGATTGTTGCTGAGCTAACATCTGTGCCAATCTTCCTCTATTTTTACATGTGGGACACCGCCACAGCATGGCTGATGAGCAGTGTGTAGGTCCAGGATGTGGGCCCACAAATCCCAGGCTGCCAAAGTGGAGTGCACAAATGCAACCACTATGCCACCGGGCCAGCCCTGAAATAAAAATATCTTGAAGGATATCCATCACCGTCTTAACATTATCATTGGTTATCTTAACATTGATTATCTCTGGGGGATGAAATTTTAAAGGTTTTTTTTTTTTTTACTTATTTGTACGTAACTGGTACATCAAATTTGTGAGACCTGCTTCAGGTAATCAGAAAGCAACTTCCCTCGTTTCCTAGCCCAGACAAACTGCGCTCTCCCGCCCCGTCAATGCAGTGAATCACCTGGTGCTTTGGCCACACCTGCTGCCTGGCCCGCCCAGAGACTGACGTCTGAGGTCAGGTGGGCCCCAAGCAGCAGGAGTTTTAAAGCTCCCGGGTGATTCTACAGTGCAGGCAGGGCTGGGAGCCTCAGCTCTGGGGTAAGCAGAAACTCGAGCAGGCTCTGTGCCTTCGGGTCACCCACGAGTAATAAGAAGTCACTTTAGCAGACTCAGGGGAGGAATTTATTTATTTATTTATTTATTTTCCTTTTTTTTTTTTTATTAATGTTATGATAGATTACAACCTTGTGAGATTTCAGTTGTACATTTTTGTTGGTCATGTTGTGGGTACACCACTTCCCTCAGGGGAGGAATTTAAATACCTATTCCAGCAGCAAACGCTTTCTGTGCTGGGGCCTTCCTGCGAGTGCCGCCCTGCCTCCCCACCTCACTGCCCGGCAGCTCGTACCCACCGGCTCCTTGATGGGGGCAAACGCCCCTCCTCTGGCTGCTGACCAAGGCTCCTCTGTTAGCCCTGCCAGCGGGTCATCTCCTGCCCCATCCTCCTGAGAGTCTTGCCCTCTCCAGGCTGGCTCTGGCTCCAGCCCTCACATGATCCCCATCTTGTCCCTGAAAACACAGTCTCCCTTTGCCTTGAGGGACTCCAGGCGCACAGGCTGCGCGGGGACGAGGAGAGGAGCAGGAGGCACTCGCCTTGGGCACAAAAGTTTTAAACACACACACTTGCCGGACTCCACTTCTTCCCTCCCCTTCAGCCCGGCCCTGCTGGATCCTGTCTTTATTTAAAATGTCGACATTTCGTTCATCACGGTTTTTTCACATTGATTGTGATTTCTTAAAATATCGCATTAAGATATTATTTACCTTGATTCCTGAAGTTTTTGGTGCCCACTTCAATGTTGTGCCCCAGGGGGCTGCTTCACTTTTCCTCACACTCTTCCTGCCCTGAGAACAGGCCATGCCAGCCAGCCACCAGCCTGTCCTTTGTCATCAGATTTTCACCCTTAACTTCTCCCACGCCAGAGTTAGCCACCGTGCACTAAGACCCCAAGCTCAGGTGGCACAATTCAAGTCATCGAAGGTCCCACTGGAGCACTTTCCACTTGGCTGGAGGGCAGTGACAAGAGCCCCACCCTCCCCAACCGAGGAGGGGACAGCCGGAAACCCACAGCTCCACCCTCTCCAAAAAAACCCCCTCTGCAAATTCCAGCTTTTTCTCTCTTTCTTTATAAAACCTGTTTTGCTGCTCTCTCACCTCGATTAGGAACATAGGACCTATTTTTCACATCCTAATATATCTATTTTCTAATTGCTGTACCAAAAAATGCTAATTAGCGGTACTGGCTCTATGTCTTTTGCTGGTTACTGGCTGTGTATGTGTCATTTGGCTCAGCGTCTAGAAGCTAGTAGGCACTCAGTGAATATGGGCAGGATGAATACATGAGTTATAAGCACAGGAAATTTCTAGTGAGAAAAAAGAAACAAGAAAGACAAAAGACGTGTTCAGTCCCAATCTCATTTATTCTTCTTTAATTCAATCTTAAGGTTAATTTACAGAAGGAAATGAACTACTCTTCTTAACTCAGGCAACTGCCCTTAATTTTCTCTGTAGTTTGTCCCCACCTCTGGGTGAGAAGTCACCTTTCCACAGCACAGAGTCGATTGTTAAAAATGTACCCCGTGCAGCACGGAAACTTCCACTATAAGAGCATCGTGACTAAAAGCCCCAAAATCTTCTGTGATTTGTGTTTCTATTTGAAAAAAATACTAGAGTGGGAGAGTTTGTGGTGTGCAGCCATCAGGAAGGGAAAATCCAAGTTGTCCTCCTTTGTGGTCTTTCCCCAGGAGCCAGAGAAACAGCAGGTGTATGACATACCCGCCAGCCCCCAAAAGGCAGTACTCGGTGCCCCAGCCGGCCAACCAGGCGTGAGTATGACGAGGTGCTGAGGTTCGATGCCGTGAAGACCTGAACACCCTCTGGGAAATTCTCTTCACTTGGTCAGAATTAGGAATGCAAACTCCTCATAGCAGAACTTGTTTCATTTGAGACAAAATCCCTAAGTGCCGTGGTGTTTAGGAACAAGACTAGCTAGTGGTTTGGACAGGTCCTTTAACTTCTCCATGCCTCAGTTTCTTCTCACGGACTCACTGTGAGTATCGCGATTGTTACTGCACGAAGGGCGTGATCTGCTCGCCACGAGACAAAAGCCAATTGTCAAGAGGCAAGATAGTGGCAGAGAAAGGGCATTTTATTTTAGCTTGCTAGGAAGAGGGAAGATGGCCGACTAATGTCCAAAAGAACCATTTTAAGGGGGCACAGAAATTTGAAGCAGTTATAAAGGCCAGTGGGTTATAGAGGAGAGGGTTAGGAATGTTGACCCTCTGGTGTGACAGACTGGGAGTCGCCACGCCAGACCTTCCAGTTTTCATTGATGATGGCTGCCAGCATAGACTCTCGGTGTGGGGGTCATCACATTAGGAACACAAAAGAATGAAGTTATCATCTTATCGCAGCTGGGAGGTACATGCACTAGCAGGGGTCATAAAATCTACAGAGCAGGTGGATCTCCTGGAGGCTGCAGATCCAGCTGGGTTAGTCAGTCAGAGGTCACTCAAAGTTACAACACGGTCTCTTTTCTACAATACGGCTTCCCTTATGTCAACTTTGTGTTGAGCCAGTTTCACAATGGTCCCCGCGAAGGACCCCGTACAGTGCCTGGCACAGAGCAAGAGCTCAGCAGTCCTTAGGTAAATGCTGCTTCTTGTTCTACACCCCGCGACATGTTGTGTTAAAGTCCATTTTCCTGTGTGTAAGGGAGGTGCCATAACTTGAAATCTGTAGTGCATGCTTATCATTGGATTCTGACACATATATACAATAAATACACCTATGTCCAAGGTCATTAGGAAAGATCTTACAAAAGAAGTGGCATTGCAGGAGTGTCCTGAGGGGTGCAGAGGAGTTTGTTAGATGGAAAGGAAAGAGTTGGAAAAGTATTCAGAGCAGAGGGACCAGTTTGGGTAACATTCAATATGGTGGCACGAGTGAGCACTCTGAGCTCAGGGAAAGGTAAACAGCCCAGGTGGCTGGACCTACAAGGAGGGGAGTGACAGGCATGGTGGGGACGCCTGGTGGAAGTGGGAAAAAAGGAGGCTCTAAAGGAGAGTGGAACCGGACCGTGAAGGGCCTTGAGTGATAACAACAATGGGGAACCCCTGAAGAAGCTTGAGCAGGGAAATGAAGATCAGATTTTTAAGAAGCACAGTGCCTGGCCCTCTCTAGGTCCTCAGTATAATACACATTTGTCATATAAGTTGCTCACACCCTCTTTTTATTGTTACTAAACTGGGCGACTTTGTGTGGCTCTTCACAGGGCCAGAGTGTTCCCCTGACATCAACAATTGCCTTGAGGAGAGGCGGCTACAACACGTTACCGAGCCCTCAGAAATCAGAATGGATTTATGACACTCCAGTGTCTCCAGAAAAAGCCAATATAAGGAATGTATCTCTAACCAGCTTTGTGGAAGAATCGGAGTGCCACGCTCTCCCCAAGTACATGTCCAGTTTTCAAAGTCCTCTGAATAGCAGAGAAAGATCCCTCACTCCACACCTGCATAAAAATGCGCCCATGCAGAAAAAACTCAGCCTTCCAGAAATACCTTCTTATAGCTTTCCAGCCCCACGGGACACATTCCCTTTGGATGAGGCTGTCAGCTATAAGGTTCCTTCAAGCTTTCTGATTCCTCGAGTGGAACAGCAGAATACCAGGCCAAACATTTACGACATCCCTAAAGCCATGCCAAGTGTCCCTCAGGCTGGGAAAGAGCCGAGAAAAGCCGATGGGGCTTCAGAGAATTCCATGGACCATAATTCCTCGTGGTTCTCCAGACGGGCCACATCGCTATCTCCTGAATCAGACAGATTATCCATTTCCAGTTCTGACAGCAGAGCCAGCGTCATTTCTTCATGCTCCTCCACATCCACCGACTCTTCTTCTGGCTCCTTCTCGGAGGAGGCAGTAAAGGAACTCTCCTTGGACCTGGACTTGGCCAAAGAGACAGTAACAGCTCTGCAGCACAAGGTGGCCAGTTCTGTCGCAGGCCTGATGCTCTTCGTAAGTAGGAAGTGGAGGTTCAGAGACTATCTGGAGGCCAACATTGATGCAATCCGCAGGGCTGCCAACCACATAGAAGAATCTTTGAGAGAATTTCTGGATTTTGCCTGCAGAGTCTGTGGAATCGCATGTAACCTCACCGACAGCAACCTTGAGGCCAGAATTAAGGATCAGCTACAGACCATCTCCAACTCCTACCACATCCTGCTTGAAACAAAGGAGAGCCTGGACAGCTGCGACTGGCCCCTGGAAGTCCTTGTGACTGACACAGCCCAAAACAGCCTGGATGACCTTGAGAGATTTGTCATGGTGGCGCGGCTGGTTCCAGAAGACATCAAGAGGTTTGCTTCCATTGTCATTGCCAATGCGAGACTCCTTTTCAAGCAGAATTGTGGAAAGGTAGAGACTGTACAATTGACACCAAATGCAGAATTTAAGCTTGCAAAATGCATCCAGCTGCCCCAAAGGGAAAGAGAATCATACCAAAGGGGTGCTCCTTCTAACGAGGAAAGGGAAAGTGAACGCTCCCCTGAACTATTAAAGAAAAACAGGACAAATGTCTGTGAACAGGTGAGTTCAGAGTTCCAAGCGGTATAATAGAAGGGGGGCTTTCAATTTTTATCTGGAGTGGTCTCCGATAACTTTGATGCTGAGAATCTTTCAGTGGTTCTATAAGCTTTTGGGAGACATTGGTTCCTTTTTCCAGAAAATAAAATTTGTGAAAGTAAAGCTCTAGATGAAGTCTTATTAAGAAGTAAGATAAAGGGGGCTGGCCCCGTGGCCGAGTGGTTGGGTTCGCGTGCTCCACTGCGGGCGGCCCAGTGTTTCGTTGGTTTGGGTCCTGGGCACAGACATGGTGCTGCTCATCGAGCCACGCTGGGGCGGCGTCCCACGTGCCACAGCTGGAGGGACCCACAACGAGGAATATACAACTGTGTGCTGGGGAGCTTGGGAGAGAAAGAGGAAAAAAATAAAAAATAAAATCTTTAAAAATAAAAAAAAAAAAAAAAAAAAGAAGTAAGATAAGGACCAGCCCCGTGGCCAAGCGGTTAACTTCACGTGCTCGGCTTCAGCGGCCCAGGGTTTCGCAGGTTCGGATCCTGGGCGCAGACATGGCACCTCTCATCAGGCCATGCTGAGGCGGCGTCCCACACAGCAAAAGTAGAAGGACCACAACTAAAATATACAACTAGGTACGGGGGGATTTGAGGGAGAAAAAGCAATAAAAAGAAGAAAGCGAAGAAGAAGATTGGCAACAGTTGTTAGCTCAGGTGCCAATCTTTAAGAAAGAAGTAAGATAAATATTTTAATATTAAGGCAGATAGGGTGTCTTCTGGAAATTCTGAGGTTTCAGGTTTACCTTCTTTTTTAAGATTTCTTATTTTTCCCTTTTCTCCCAAAGCCCCCCAGTACATAGTTGTATATTTTAGTTGTGGGTCCTTCTAGTTGTGGCATGTGGGATGCCACCTCAGCATGGCCTGATGAGCGGTGCCATGTCCGCACCCGGATTCAAACTGGTGAAACCCTGGGCTGCCGAAGCAGAGCCCGCGAACTTAACCACTCGGCCATGGGGCCAGCCGGCCCCCTCAGGTTTACCTTTGATACGAGAATTAGAAAGGATTTTGAAAACCTTTTGAAATCTGTCCTTTGAGCAAATTTTTAAATTCCACCATCAAACTTCCTTGCATCTTTGAAAGTTATAAATTTGGTTATTGTCAGTGTGTTTCTTAGAAACGGAAGAGGAAGTGTAAACAGCCTTCCAAATTGTGTGTCATCTTCACAGCCTCCAGACTCTAGTTCCTCTCAGAAAGACTTTGCCACTTGAGTTCAGACACCATAGAAAGAACTTTTAGTTCAAGGATTGTGAGTCTCAAGGGGTGTAGCGGGTAACATGGCGGCTGGGTTGAGGAGACAATTTGGTGCCTTCAGCCCCAGTCTTGGTATCCTGCTGAAATGCCTAGTGGTGGAAGAGCTTTAAAGCATCCTACAGAAGTTAGAAATTTGGATATTTTTCATTTCCTAATTTAAAAATATATATAGAATTTTTTTAAAAACAACTTTGTGTCATTATGTTAGACCATGTTGGTAGGCAAAATTCAACACTTGGGGTACAAAAGTCTCCTTTGTTGAAAATAGGCCTCAGTAGGCAGAACCATCAACAAAAATATAAAGAGGAGTGCTCAAGTTTTCAAGTGGCCTTAAACAGCTATATGGTAGTATAAAACCCTTTCAAGTGGGTAAATCTGAAGGGCTTTTATTTTTCAGAAGTTGCCTAACCTAGAAGAGAAGGAAAAACCCATCTTGGAAGAAAGGCTGGATGAAAACAAAGACTTAGAAACACAGGTAAGCATATGCTCACTCTCCAATACTTCTGATTCATACGTTTCATCCCTAGAGACGTTTCCCCCTGTGAATAATTCAACATTATGGCCATGACCCACACGGGAGGAGATTTGGGTTTTGTGATGGTTTTTCCTTTTTCACAGTAGCAGGAACCCTGGAAATGAGCAAGTTCAGTGCAGCCCAGGATGTGGAATGTGGTCCTTTATGCATCATGAGACAGCTGTAGTCGCTCTCTAAGTTTATCCTGGCTGGCACCGACACGGCGTTAAAGAGCACCGACTCACGTTCCTTTTCACCTTCTCCTTTAATGTCTCTGATTACAACAGGAAGACCATCTGAGTTTCGGGCTTGTGTATCTTCAACATCTCTTTGACGCTTGATGTTCTTCCTTTTTTCTTTTTTTAAATCAAAGATGTTATCATTGTGCTTATTTTTATTGGTTACCTCCTATCGGTGGCAAATGACAGAAGTTTTCCATTTACCAATTTTAAAAATTTCCCTTCAGTTAATATAAGTAAAAACAGTGGATCCACTTAAAGACAAAAATTAAGCAAGTTGAAGTCAAGAAGAAGACAGAAAGGTGGGGCCGGCCCCGTGGCCGAGTGGTTAAGTTCATGCGCTCTGCTTCGGTGGCCAGGGGTTTTGCCGGTTTGGATCCTGAACCCAGACATGGCACCACTCGTCAGGCCACATTGAGGTGGTGTCCCATATGCCACAACTAGAAGGACCCACAACTAAAATATACAACTACATGCTGGGGGGATTTGGGGAGAAAAAGCAGAAAAGAAGAAAAAAGACAGAAAGGGCATAACTTGCGATGGTGTTTTTTTGAATAACTGAAGCCTGGGAAACAGTGAACCAGTTCAACTCCCTGGCTGGTAGGAATGGGTGAGGGAGGGACAGAGATGTTCAATGATGTGGACAAGATCATCTGCTTTCTTGGCGGCAAACTAGGAGAAGAACCCAGGCTTCCTGATGCTCAGGTCCTCAAACCCCAAACTTTGAGTCTGCCAGATTGATGAAAGTCATGCTGTTCTGTTCAACGTGAAGCACACCTTGGACAAGCGGTTCTCAAACTTAACAGAATATCACAGTCTTCCATAGGGTTTGAGAAAACGCACAGGGCTGGGCCCCACTCCCAGAGTTCCCGTCTCAGTAGGTCTTGGGTGGTACCCAAGAATTTTCTTTTCTAACAGGTTCCAGGTGATGCTGATGTTACTGGTTCAAGGACCACACTTGGAAAACCACTTCTTTAGACAGACAGTGCTTCTCAGTGGGGCGGGAAGCACCACCGACCTGTGGGCGGACAGTCCTCCCCTGTGTGGGATGGATTGTTCAGGATCCCTAGCCTCCTGCGCACTGGCTGCCTGCAGGGCTCCCTGGTCAATATGACAACCAAAAATATCTCCACACCTCTCCAGTCTCCCAGAATGAGAATCACAGGACATTTTTCATTTGCCTACAGTTAAGACTTTCAAGCGAAGATGCCAATACTCCAATGTCTAGATCGTTGCTTCTCGTTATTTCCAGCCTCTGCTGCATTCTTCTCATGCTCCCTACCCCCAGAAAGAACATCTCCACCAACACCCCAATCTTCTCTTCACTTTACCTGTCTATCTTAGTCCATTTGTGCTGCTATAACAAAGTCCCATGGACTGGGTGGCTTATAAAGAGTAGAGATTTACTTCTCACAGGTCTGGAGACTAGAAGTCCAAGATGGGGATGCCAGCGTGGTCCGATTCTGGTGAGGACTCTTCCAGATTGCAGACTGCCAACTTCTCATTGTGTCCTCACACAGCAGAGAGCAGAGAGAGGAAGCAAGCTCTTTCATGACTCCTATAAGGACACTAATCCCGTTCATGGGGGCCCCATCCACATGACCTCATCTAATCCTAATCAGCTCCCAAAGGCCCCGCCTCCTAATACTTTCACAATGGGCAGTAGAGTTTCAACATATGAATTTGGGGGACAGGTCAGATCATTACACTGTCTGAGTGCATCTGGGCTGGGAATTTTGAGATCACAGTTAGAGGAAAGAGTCCACAGTTTCCTGGGGGGAAAGAATGAGAGTTTCAGAGGTAGCTGACTTGGCCTAGAGTTCCAGACCTTTACTTTGCTCATTGAATGACCCTAGACAGCCTCTTCTGTTCAGGAAGCTTCAGTTTCCTCAGCTATAAGCTAACAAAGGTGCTTTTGTTCATTACCTAGAGTGTTGCCACTAAGTTAGATGCTGGGAATCTTTCAGTTGTGTATAGGCTTTGGGGGGACATTGGTTCCATGTTCCAGGAAATAAAATTCATGAAAGTAAAATATTAGATGAAACCTTATTAGCAAGTAAGATAAATATTTCAATATAAGGCAGATAGATGAGAAAATTCGGATTTCTTCTGGAAATTTTTGGGGTTCAGGTTTACTTCTGATACTGGAATTAGAAAGGATTTTTAAAATCTATTCTTTGAGTAAATTTTTTAATATGACCATCAAGTTTTCCTGCATTCTTTTAAGCTATAAGTTAAGTCATTGTCAATGTGTTTCTTAGAATGGGTTTCTAATGGTTTGTGGATAGAATTGAATAAGATTTTATATACATATAATATGTAAGATTGTATATACAGTGCAATATATAAGATTTTATACATATATAAATACTATAATCTATATATAACAGTGCTTTGAAAACATTAATGTTAATTTGTTAGGCAAAGTTTATACTGTGGGGCTTCCCAAACTGAACTGTACTTTTTTCTTATAAACAGTCTAGCAAATTGAGCAAAAACAGAAAAAGGGGAACAACCACAGTCTGTTGATCGAATCTATCTCTTATCTGTTGTTTTCTTCCCCTTCTCTAGAATCCTAGCTGCCTTGTCCCCCGATCTTTGAGTCAGCAGACGCCTGAGAAGAAAATCCACCTTTCTGAACATTGCCGCCTCTATTTTGGGGCGCTTGTCAAAGCCATCGGTGTATTTACCAGCAGCCTCAGCAACAGCCAGCCCCCAGAGATCTTCATCACACAGAGCAAGCTGATTATCATGGTGGGGCAGAAGCTGGTGGACACGCTGTGCAAGGAGACCCATGAGAGGGACGTGCGCAACGAGATCCTCTGTGGCAGCAGCCACCTTTGCAGCCTGCTCAAGAACCTCGCGCTGGCCACCAAGCACGCCGTGCTCAAGTACCCAAGCCCTGCAGCCCTGGGGCAGCTCCAGGCCGAGGCTGAGAAGCTGGAGCAACACACACGGCAATTCAGAGGGACGTTGGAATGAGCCTCCTCCCTCCCTCCTTCTCGCCGTTAACCTCTTAGCTTCAGCTTCACATCCACAACCTATACGAATCTGTCCTATGGGAGAAGCCAGCCTGGAGATACACCAATGAGCAGAAATAGCCACGGAGTGCCAAAGCCAGTATTACAAGTGGCTAGGCAACCCCAGGACATTGACTTATCCCAGAGAGAGTCAGGTCCTTGCTAAGTTTTTTAGCATCTCATGAAGGGTCAGTGTATGCAGTGACATACAAACCAATTTTTATATTGGTTAAATGTGTGTCTGTTTTAAACTCATTCATTCAATGCTTATTTCTTGGGCACCTAGTGTATGTCAAATTCTAGGTGCTGGGTTTATAGCAGTGAATCGAATAGCAGAGGCCATGCCCTCAGAGCCTTACAATCTAGAGGTGAAACAGACAACAAAGTGATGGCGGGATACATAACATTTACACTGTATCAGGGACTAGAGAGAAAATAAAGTTGGAGAACAGGAGGAGACTTATTTTCTTCCAAATGATTAATTTCTGTTGCATCCGTTAGAAAATGTGAGAAGTTTTTCATTTGGATTGAATTAATTCTGTGAGATTGGTACAAATTATGTATCTGCATCTTATACCAAAAAATATGTATTTGTTTGCTATTTTTATCTCAAGTGAGTTCAAGATATATGCTATGTTTATAACATAACATGTTCTGTTGGGTTCCCTATTAATTTATTTTGTATGTTATAGATTCTGTGTTGATAAATTCAATATGCTCAATTAGAAAAGGTTTATACCTCAACAGTCTCAAATCTGCTACCGTTTATAATGTTATGTAATAGAATCATGAACTGAAACATCCTTTGCAGCATCCTTTCTTTAGAAAAGCATTCAGGCACCAAAGCAAAGCCTCCAATGTTTCCTTTCGTTATTCAAATGCTTCTCCCCAAAGTGTGCAGGCAGATGCAATAGAGGCCAAGTTCTCATGTGCCAGGCGAGGCTAGCAGGGGAAAAGCAAAGCCATCACTCGTGGTGGTACAGCCAGGAAGTGTGGTGCAGACAGGCCACCCATCCCCGGGCACAGATCTGAAAGTGTGCAGAGCTCCCCTTGGGTCAAAATGCCTCCTCTTCCTCTCCTTGCAGCTGGGCCTTCAGCTCCTGTTGCTATGGTTACATCATCCCTACTTCACTTCCAGTGAAGGTTCATGTCTTCTACATGCATCTCAGCCACTAAACACCTTTGCAGCCTGGAAACAGCATCTCCAGGCTGGAAGTCACCTGAAATGGTACCAGGGCCGCTTCTTGTCTGCTGCTCTGCACTTGGTAGGCACTTTTAAATTGTTGACTCCTAGAAGACTGGTTATTTTCACTGAGTTAGTCTCAGGGTTCCTAAAAAACAATCCCATCTTGGTGAGGCTGGCTTCTCCACACTGGAACAGAAAGATCCACAGTCTTTGACCAGCTGTGATCTGTATCAGTTAGGACTCCTTCTGTGACAAGGGACTAAAAACAATATCCAATCTGTCTTAAGCAATAAAGGAAATTTATTGACTCAGGTCACTTAAAATAATCCAGGGTCATGGGGCCAGCCTAGTGGCACAGCGGTTAAATTCGCACGTTCTGCTTCGGCGGCCCAGGGTTCTCCGGTTCAGATCCCGGGTGCGGACATGGCACCGCTTGGCAAGCCATGCTGTGGTGGGCGTCCCACATGTGAAGTAGAGGAAGATGGGCATGGATGTTAGCTCAGGGCTAATCTTCCTCAAAAAATAAAAATAAAAAACATAATCCAGGGTCAGACTGGCTTCAAGGCTGGCTAGTTTTGGGCGCTCTGACAGTATCATCAAAGCCCTGTTTCTTAGTCCCACTTCTCTGAGTTAACTCTCATGAT
Organism: Equus asinus; assembly: GCF_041296235.1. Classification (NCBI taxonomy): domain Eukaryota; kingdom Metazoa; phylum Chordata; class Mammalia; order Perissodactyla; family Equidae; genus Equus; species Equus asinus. The sequence goes on from NC_091804.1 coordinate 44,386,301, forward strand.
GGCAAGGTGGCTGTCCCAGGTTATGTCCTTCTTGGTTTGTGTCCCGAAGAGAAGAAAGAGACTTGATTCTGCTTGGACTAGCTTAAATTAACTGCCTGCCCCTGAAAGCTCCATGATGAGTGAAGCATGTAATACCCAAGTTGGCTTAGACCTGAAATTCATCCCTACACACACACACACACACACACACATACTCCCGTGTATTCTGAGAGCAGTGAAGGGATGGCTCTGTCAAGAACTGTGAAGTGTCTGATATTTTCCCCTACTTCAAATTAACAAGTTAGCCTGACACATTCTCATGGATGCTGAGAGAAGATATGACGTTCTGGGGTCAGAGACTATGTTCAGGGTCCCAAGACCACCCCCGGGTCTAATGATCCATTGGGAGGATTCACAGGACTCAGCATATGGTCATACTGATGGCCATTATCTGTTACAGTGAAAGGATCCGGCAAAGGGAAAGGCACGTGGGGTGAAGTGAAAGGAAACCAGGCTCAAGAGTCCTCCCCCCGAGGGCACAGAGGACACCCTGAATTCCCCAACAGTGAGTGGTGACAACACGCGTGAAACATTGGCAGCCAGAGCTCACGAGAGCCTCACACTCAGAGTTTTTATTGAGGCTGTTGACATAGGCACCCTCTGCATGGCACGTACCAGAATTCCAGACTCTCAGAAGGAAAGCAGGTGTTCAGCATGAATCACACTGTTTGCACAAACAGTTTGGGCTCACTGAGCCATTCTTATCAACTCCGGGGATGCTGGGAACCCTCCCCAAAGCCAAGTTCCTGTACAACAACGGCAGGCCAGCCTTGAAAGCAGGGCTCTCCAAGGGTACTAGTCGGGTCTGCCATGTCAAGTCTTCGGCACAGGGACAAAGGCCTTTTCCTACAGCATCACGAGCAGCTTACGCTTCATCTGCACATCACTTCCACACGCCGCCCGAGTCCAAGGGGCAGCGCAAAGGTGGGTGCACGTGATGCTGTGCACGCAATAGGTTTGTGTCACAGCCAAAGATCCCTGAGCATAGGAAGCCCAGTCTTTCATAATGGGCTCTGAGCACACCAGACCGAGCTTTGCCTCAAAGGGAAGCGTTATCGTTGTGACGCTGGACAGCAAACAGACCTGCTCTTCTGCTCTAGAGGGAGACATTATCTCTATTTTCCAAGGGCGTTTGCTACAAACATCCTCGAAAAGACAACCCAGAACAAAATGCCGTCAATGCCTCTGCTTAGACATGCAGAAATGCAGAAACCCCTGGAGGACCGGGTCCCAACAGCAGCCCCTAGCAGAGTCAGCAATGTTGTTGGGAGAAGGAGCGGTTCTGCACTTTACTCCAGTGGGCAAATTATTTTCTACCCAACAGTAATAATAACAGCAGCAGCACATATCTATTAAGTGATTATTACATTCCAGACATGGGTGTTTTTTTTTTAAAGATTTTATTTTTTCCTTTTTCTCCCCAAAGCCCCCCGGTACACAGTTGTATATTCTTCGTTGTGGGTCCTTCTAGTTGTGGTATGTGGGACACTGCCTCAGCGTGGTTTGATGAGCAGTGCCATGTCCACACTCAGGATTCAAACCAACGAAACACTGGGCTGCCTGCAGCGGAGTGCACAAACTCAACCACTCGGCCACGGGGCCAGCCCCCCAGACATGGTTTTAATACTTTAGACGTTTGAACTCAGTTAGTCTTTCATAAGTGACATAACCTTTCATAGGTAATGAACAGGTCCCTATTGATTTCAGAACACCATATATATATATATATATATATGTAAATAAATAGATGTTAATATGTATGGACATCTGTCTATATACCTATATATATTTTCTTTGAGATGAGTTCAAAGCAAGGATCTTTGTTGAAAAAGTACAGAACCATTGGGTTTAAAATAATGAAAACTGCTGCTCTTAGCTAAATGTGTTTCCTTCCTTTTTTTGAAAGAGAGCAGTTATGGGATGACTTTCCACTGACTGATTCCATAGGATAAGCACTGCTGAAAAAAATTTTAAAGGAAGAACAAAATCACATTTTTTAGCTTTTGGAACTTTTGCTAAATATTTTTCTTTAATGCTCAGAATTCTGTACTGGTTCCTCTCAAGGAAGGAAGAGGAAACGGTAGGTGGTATGGTGGTGGTGGTAGTGGTAGCAACCTGACCTCAATTAAGTTAAATTTCATCAGGAGGATGGAAGCGGTGAGGAGCCTCGTTAAGAGATCTTCCAGTGTGACAAGCACAGGGCAGCCACGGTTCTGGTTTGGTGGCAACTATTTATTTTTTTTGAGAAACCACCACATTGTTTTTCACTGTGGCTGCTTTTTTTTTTTTTGGGGGGGGGTGAGGAAGATGGGCCCTGAGCTAACATCTACGCCAATCTTCCTCTATTTTGCACGTGGGATGCTGCCACAGCATGGCTTGATCAGCAGTGTGTAGCTCTGTGCCTGGGATGCAAACCTGCAAACCCTGGGCCACCAAAGCAGAGCGCGTGAACCTAACCACTACACCACTGGGCTGGCCCCAGCAACTATTTTTTTTTTTTTTTAAAGATTTTTTTTTAAATTTTTTCCTTTTTCTCCCCAAAGCCCCCCGGTACATAGTTGTGTATTCTTCGTTGTGGGTTCCTCTAGTTGTGGCATGTGGGACGCTGCCTCAGCGTGGTCTGAAGAGCAGTGCCATGTCTGCGCCCAGGATTCGAACCGACGAAACACTGGGCCGCCTGCAGCGGAGCACGCGAACGTAACCACTCGGCCACGGGGCCAGCCCCTGCAACTATTTTTTTAATAAAACATCTTTTAAAATTTTACGTTCTCCCCAAGTATGCACCCAGGTCTCCAAAAGCTGCCTGTTTACAAAAGTGGCCCATTTGTGTAAGCTGTTTGCTAAGGTCCTTTTCCTTTCATTCATCCATTTAACAAGTATTTATTGAGCACCTCATCTTTGCCCAGGCCTCTGCTGGTCACTAGAGACTCTGCAGGGACAACGGAAGGCTCTGCATCAGGTGGCTGTCACTGGAACCAGCGGAGGGGGGACCTAGGCCCAGGGCCAGGGTGAGGGTGAGGTGAGTGAGGTGCTCTCCTTGGATGCAAAATGTCAGAGGGCTCCCCAAAAACTTAGTAATCAAATTATATTTTGATGCAATATTTTAAATCAAAATCAATGCAAAAAATCCGTGAACAAGACATCAAAATTTAAATTTATAACATGTTGGTGGTGGTGATAAGTGCAATGAAGAAATTACACCAAGGTAGGAGGTAGTATGCCAGAGGAAGGGTGCTCTTTTAAACAGAGAGGTCAGCAAACATGGCTCTGAGGAGAGTGCCCAGGAGCAGAGGGCTGAATCACTCAAGGGAGCCAGCCTGGCAAACTCTGGGAAAAGTGTTCCTGAAGAGGGAACAGCAAGACAAGAGCCCAGAAGTGGTCGTGCACCGGGAGCCCTCGAGGGCGAGGAGGATGGCCAGCGCGGCGGGAGCCCTGGAGCCAAGTGAGGCAAAGAAAAGTGGCCAAGATGAGCTGGGGTGTGGCGAGGGGCCAGTTCACGTGAGACCTTGAATGCTTCTGTGACATTTTAAGTGCTTCCCTAAAACTGCAAATTAAAAGTTATTTTTTGTCTTGAGTTATCTCAGTAATCACCTCAATTTTCCACTTGGTTTTATTTTAATGCTCTTTGCGACATCCTCCTAAGTGCAACCTTAAATGGTAGGTGTGAAGTTCTGAAAGAATCCTCACACGTAGTTTTTTATCCTTTCACGCTAACTCTTAAAATGGGTTACTCTGCGTGTCGGCGTTTTCCAGACAGAATTTTACAGTGCAGCTATGGACGAGCACACAGCCAGAGCTAACAGGAAATCCAACCCTCAACCGTTTAGAAGTCTGAAGTATTTGGGAACTATTGTAACAGGCCGTAGAAACAATTAAAGTCCTGGTTCTTAGCTGGAGCCTCAGGGCGCTGTGAACAAAACACATGCACTTATAAGCTGTAGCAAAATTTCCCATGTACTAAAGGATATTTTTCCGGGGAATAAGTCCAAAGTTTTCATCAAATTCTCCAACAGCTCCAATGATCCCAAAAAGGTTCAGAAATCCTGGCTTTGCTAGAAGGTGAGGGTTTTCTCTTTCATGATTTCATTTGTCTCCCACCCTGCAAGTCCACAGCTTGACTAGGGGAAAGGTGTCACAGGATCCTTCTAAGGGAATATCATTTATTAGTTTGTTCAACAAAGGCAGTGGAAAGAAGCAGCAGATAAGGGCACCTGTTTCCCAGTGTGGGTGGGAGAACAGAATGGCCGAAATTAAGTAAAGCGCTGAATATAGGGCCTGACACGCAGCCAGCTCTCAACACAAATGAGCTGCTATTGATGATAATAAACCATACAGAAATTTTAGTGTGTACAGTCTGTAGCACAGAGCAGCCCAGAGACCAATATTCTACAAGAGGAAACCAAGGAGGAAGAGAAAAAAAAATCCAGCTGCCTGAGCTTCAACGCTTGCACAGCTGGCACCGCTGGGTGTCAGCAGCAGCTTTGAGGGGTGGGGGGAGTGAGGTTAAAGAACATGGTGTTTGTACTTAGATGGGCCTCATCTGAGAAAGTCCCTCAGCTTCTACTCACCTGCTGTGTGCCCCTGACCCAAAACACCTCGTATGTCTGCGTCCCAGGTGTGTCATGCCTCCAAACCTCCCAGTGTATAGTCATGGTTTAATAGACAGAGGCTATTTTTATTTTTTCTTCCCCAAGTGAACTTGGTGAGGGGCAGGTTTACTTGCCAGAAAAGAGCACGGGTTTGAGAGTCTATCTAAAGATCCTTAGGTTTTTGCCGTTCTGGATCTGATTTTCTGCAGAGAAAACTAATCTTGGAAACATTCTCAGCTCTCACTTACTGGCTCTGTGACCTTGGACAAGTCGTTTGATCTTTCTAGCTTCTGTTTCCTCACCTGTAAATGGGATTCTTATCAGTCTTAGGGTCTGCCAAAACTGGGCTGGTCTGGCCTCTCTGAATGAGTCTGCGCTTTCTTTTGGTTTATCCAGGAAATTAATATCCAGTGTGCCAAAGACTCCTCCAGGCACTGAAGGTGCAATGGAGAATAAAACAAAGTCCCTACCCTCACAGAGGTTACAATTCTTGTGACTGGCCTAAAAAATCATAAGCCAATGAGAGACCAACTGATTAAAGGGTTTACATATTCCTTAATTCCCATTAATTGCAGTAACAGATAACCCAATCTTACAGCCCTTCAAGTTTTCCTATCCACAAATTTTCTGTTCCCACATGGGAATATTTTCAGCTTTTTATGATTCCTTTTGGTCAACAGGGTAACGTCCAACCACAAAGGTCCACCTTGCTTGCAGTAGATAGGCCGTCCCCTAATATTTATAACAATTAAGGAAACAAACGGAGAGACACTCAAGAGCATGACAGCAAATAGTCATGGATTCAGCAGGGCTTTTGCAACAGACTTGTGTTCTCATTATAGACGCAGTACAGCCTGTCTCTTGGAAAAGGCATGGAAACATCAGTGTACCTTTTATATCTGCGTCTGTTTTTGCTTGTCTGCTTTTTAAGAAATAAAAAATTTTAGCTTGGGCTTCAGGAGGCTGTGAATGAAATACACACATGTACAAACTACGCAATATTTCAAATACATACAATGTACCTGGCAGTATCAGGAAGTTTCAGGCCTTAGACAGAGACACTTACTCCTCCAATATCTCCTTTAACATCCTTCACAGGATTTGTTGTTGAGCGCTTAGGTCACAGTCAGCGCTCAATAAAAAGGTATGCTCTCCTTTAAACACATAAACCTTAACTGAAATAACAGATCCCATTGATACGCATCATTAATTGCATTAATAAAACGCAGCTCCTTCCCTCGACGCGTTCCCAGGCTCGGGAACGCAGACCCACAGTGACACAAACTGGGTGGTGGCACGGTGCCCAGGTCAGTGGGCGCTCCTGAGTCACCCCCGCCCGCGCCGCCCCGGCTCCCCGCCCTCCGAGCGTGAGAGAGCGATTGCGATCGCGCAGCACAAATGCAGCGCCGCCGGAAACAGGAAGGGACCGGCCGCAGCCACGCAGACCCGGCAACGCTCCGCAGCCCACGTCGCACGCGAGGCCCAGCTCGCGCTCTGGGGCCACGCCCAGCGCTAAGTGACGCTTTCCATGGCAACCGAGGCTTGGCAACCGCCCCGCCCCGCCCCGCTGCGTCGCGGCGGGCGTGCTGCGTCACCGCGGCGCGCCGGAAGTGACCCGCGCAGTCGCCGGGGACCCCGGAAGTGACCGTTGTGGGTGGTTGCTGTTGACTGACTCTTGGCCTGCGATGGGTTGCGACGGGGGAACAATCCCCAAGAGGCACGAACTGGTGAAGGGGCCGAAGAAGGTTGAGAAGGTCAGCCACGTGGGCCGGGTGGGGACTGGGGGTGGTGAGACCCCTAGGGAGCGAGGGGAGGTGGGGCGGGGGGAGCCAGCGGGGTTCCAGACACAGCTGCGCTCATTCATCCCATTCCGGGAACTGAAAATTAACAACAAACGTTAATAACGGACCTTTATTGGGTGCTTGCTGTTGCCATTCACCCGGCAGTACGCTTAATGTGGGGTATCTCCTGTAATTCCCACAACAGCCCTGTTAGGACGTACTGTCATTCTCCTCGCTTTTCAGACATGGAAATTGAGTATCAAGAGGAGAAATTTGCATAATTACTAAGTGGCAGAGCCAGGATTTGAAGCCTAGGTGCCATTAGTAACAGTGATCCAAATGGCCGCTGTTTATTGAACTTTGTATACACTAACCTGATTTTCTCGGGGAAGTCTTCCCAAACGTTCCCTTACCGCCATGAGATCAGGTCCTTCTCTTGAAAACTCTCTTACCACCCTGTGCGCTGCTCATGGTTGATTAATGTCGGTCTCAGGGGATGGTAAGCTCCTGGTGGTAGAAGCTAGCCTTTTCCCGCCTCTACAACTGGCACAGTTCCTGGCACAGTAAATTTAGTGAATAATCCCTAATTATCACAGGTAATTGAGCAAATTATGTGTAAGAATTTTCATGCTAATGGCAAGGAAATTGAGTCAGTAACGTGACGAAGATCATACAACTGGTCGGTAAATGAAGCCAGGATTCCCATCTCTTTATTCAGGACTTCAAAGTTAGCACTAGCAGTTACTTTTTAATAATAGAAGCATGCAAAGCACCTAATACAGTGCCTGGCACACATCGGTGCTCCCTATATTCTCCATTCAGCAACCAGAGAATTCTTTTTAAAAGGTAATCCCGTATATCACTACTGTATTTAAAACACGCCAGAGGCTTCCCTTCATATTTGAAATAAAATCCCATAAGGCCCTGTGTGACCTGATCCCCTGCGTCTTTTTCCACCTCATTTTCTGCTCCTCTCCAGCTCTTGCATTTTGTTCCCGTTACAAAGGCCTTTTTCCTCTACCTGGAGTATAATTTCCTCAACCTGATATGTTCTTCACTGAGGTATTTGTGTCATTTGTTTCTTTACTGCAATTCAGTTCTTAAATGTCCAGTGTAGCTGAAATACACCTTACTTCCAGTCATCTCCGTCCTCTTCTGCCGCTTTACCTTTCTTTACAGTGCTTATCACTATATTTATTTATTGTCTGTCACTCTCCTATTGTGGACAGGGACCTTGTATGTCTTACCTCTGTATCCCCTACAATGTGTCTGCCACACAACAGACACCCACTAAATGTGTTGAGTGCCAGAATGGTTGAACACCCACATGGATGGACTGTGCCCTCTAACCATATCTCCATCTGCATAGACTCATGCTGGATAGTTGGCACTCAGGAGAGCTTTTGCCAAAGAAGTATTTGGCTCAGTTTTGTTAACTTGTGGCCAGGGCTGAAGAGGAGTAGCTTAATGAAAGGCTTGGCAAGAAACAGGTGTCAGAAGGGGCTAGAAATGAAGAAAGGATGATTGGAAACAACCAGAGTGCTCAGTAGGATGGACTTTTGACATCCTCATTTATTCAACAAATCCTTACGAAGAGCTTAGCATATACACCCTTCTAGGCACGGGGGGTACAGCAGTGAACAGAGTCCAGCCCTGTGGAGCTTGCATTTCAAATAGATATATAACAATTTAATATTTGTTGATTACTCATATGATGTGTTTGGTCTGGCCCAAAATTGCTCTGATTTAAGACCTTACCCTGAAAAGAAGAGAGACCTGGGAAAAAATGTTTTCAGGAGTTTTTTCAAGGGACCAATTTTTAAATCCCTGAGTAAGAAGTAATTTATCACTTTTCTCCTTGTCCCCAACTCTCCCAAGTGTTTTTTGAATCAGTAAAGGACTGTGGGGGAAGCCGGAGGGGGCTCCAGAAGGGAGGTCCTGGACTTGCTGAATGTGGCTTTTTGAATCGGCAAAAGATGTAGTAGGTCAACTTTACTGGGGGCGGGTCTCTCTCGGGGCTCTACTGCAGTGTGAATTTTGATAAAAGCTGTTTAAGCTGCCAAAGTGTGGCTCTCGGATCTGGGGAGTGGATAAAATAACAATTGCCGAGTGTGGGTTTTGTTTTGGTTGGTTTGAAATAACAGGTAGCGATTAAAAGCCTGGTCTCTAGAGCCAGCCTGCTGGCTTCTTATCCCAGCTCCTTCGTCTGCTTGCTCAGTGACCTTGGACATGCAGCCTCACCTCTTGGTGCCTCAGTTTCCTCCACAACAAAGGTACAAATACTAAGTCATAGGGTTTTTGTGAGGGCTGAAAGATTAAGTCACAGAAACTGCTTAGCGCGGCACCCGGCACACCATAAATGCTTAAGCAATTGTTACTAGAAAAATTAAATTTAAGGGAATTTCTCCTTATTTTGTCCTTTTCTCTTCCTCTTTTTTCCCAGATGTGCCATCCTGGTCCATTGTTCAGGTTTGGCATTTTAGGGGGAAAGCATGGGACATGTTATATTATATAGGCAAAAGTATCATTTGTGGGCTATGGAAGCTCTTACATCTGGATTTTCATAGCGTGGGCAAGGATTTGGTATGCTCCCTAAAGAACAGTTTGCAAAAAGCACTTGTGTTAAATTGGTGATTTTATAAAGAATGATATAGCCTTTGTACTGAACTTAAAAAAAAAATGCCTATCTTCTCAATTCTTAGTGCTTAAAGTCTGCTAAAACTTTGGAGCTTTTCCCGTTGTTAGAAATTAGCCTATACTGCTTGTTTTTTCTGTATGGCTTCCTAGCTTGCTGTTAAGATATAAATATTAATGTTTAAATGTAGTTTGCATAAGCAATTTAATAATTTGATGTAAACTGTTTCATTGTGGTGTCATGTTTAGAGGGGACTTTATTTGACATAGTGTTGATTACTTTGACATTTTAAATCCCAGGTTCGTGTGTCACTGTCTTTGATTTAGAAAACAAAAATTGTCACAGTGTGCTATTACTGAATAAGCCTTTATGTGAAAGAACTGTGGACCATATGTTTTTCAGAGGTGAAAATTAATTGAAAGGATTTTTTTCTTTTCTTAGGTTGACAAAGATGCTGAATTAGTGGCCCAATGGAACTATTGTACTCTAAGTCAAGAAATATTAAGGCGACCAATAGTTGCTTGTGAACTTGGCAGGTATGGTTCCTTTACGTAAGATGACTTTTTATTAAATGATTTTAAAAAGAATTATAATGTGTAAATGCAGTTCTTGATTCACCATATGTGAATTTTCTCAAATTTGTGAAGCCTGGGTTATCATCCTCTGTCTCTGAATGTAGATCTGCACTTTCCGATTCAGTTGGGTGTATTTAATCACGGGTCAAAAACTCAGGGGCCAATAGGAGCTAAATTGTAAACGTAAATGCATGAAGGAACCCTGTGGGCAGTAGGAAATGGTGGGGACTGGGGGAAACTGGAGAGTTCATATCCTGTCTAAAGGGGTAGCTGCTGCTCACTTCTAGCCAGTTGTTGCAGTTCAAGAACGTGGGCCTGGTGATTCTGAACTTGTGTGTGTGTGCGTGCACGCACATGTGTTTTTCAAGAAAAGTTGAAAATGTGTACTTTTGAATTATATTTCCCAATTTTTAAAATCCTTGTTCAGGTCCCATTCAGCCCTCAGACTGCCAGTTTGCAGTCCTTGATTTAAACTAGTGTGTTTCTTTCTTTGCTCTGGAAGTAGTTGAGATAGGATTAAATTTACTGTTTTAGTAATGCAGGACATTTCTGTTATCAAAAGTAAATGACTTTGGATTGTGCTCGCTCTAGTCTTCCTCCTCCGTGTGAAGGTCGATTGCTGCCAGAAAGTTTTGACTGGTCCTTCTTGTTGTTGCAGACTTTACAACAAAGACGCCGTCATTGAGTTTCTGCTGGACAAATCTTCTGAAAAGGCTCTTGGGAAGGCAGCCTCTCACATTAAAAGCATCAAGGTGAGACAGGCGATTCTGAAATGCTCCAAGGGTCTCCGTGGTTAAGGTTCATTTTATAGACTTTTTGTGCATTGTAGACCGAGCTCAGAAATTTGGAATTCCAGTGCCATGTAGCTGCCTGACAAAGGTGTGATTTGGGGCAGGTGCTCAAAGTTCAAGCCAGAAGTTCCCACACCTGTGCTTCCTGCATTATAAATCTGTTGATTTCACACGTGTGAAAGAGGGGCTAGCCCCGTGGCCGAGTGGTTAAGTTCCCACGCCCTGCTTCGGGAGTCCAGGGTTTCGCTGGTTCGGATCCTGGATGCAGATATGGCACCACTCTCAAGGCCATGTTGAGGCGGCATGCCACAACTAGAAGGACCCACAACTAGAAAAAATATACAACTATATACTGGGGGGGCTTTAGGGAGAAAAAGGAAAAATAAAATCTTTAACAAAAAAAGTGTGAAAGAGCTTTGAAAACTCTTAATGTGCTGTGTAAGTATTGGGAGGCATTATTTATTTTTTTAAATTTACTTTGTAAAATTTTTTATTTATTTAAATTTTGAGGAAGATTAGCCCTGAGCTAACATCCTCCACCAATCCTCCTCTCTTTGCTGAGGAAGATTATCCCTGAGCTAACATCTGTGCCCGTCTTCCTCTATTTTATACGTGGGATGCCTGCCACAGCATGGCTTGAGGAGAGGTATATAGGTCTGTATCCAGGATCCGAACCAGTGAACCCAGGCCACTGCAGCAGAGCGTGTGAATTTAACCCCTATGCCACTGGACCCGGCCCCAGGAGACATTATTTTTGTAGTTAAAACTCAGCTACTTACTTGTTAATTTGGAAGACACTTGTATAGAATTAGAGAATTTTATAGGTAGATTACTATTAAACCATTGTGGTCATCGCCTGCTGATTATAGTTCTTTGATAAAAGTGTAAAAACAAGTTTTTTAATAAAGGAAGTTAGTTGAGAGGACAAAATCTTTCAAATCTGGTTAATGGGAGAAGAATTAGAAAAGTAGTGAAGAATTTGGGGACCATCAAGCTTGTCAAACACTTCATCTCACAGGTGAGAACACTCGCGTAAATGACTCACTGAGGCCACACGGCTGGGTCATGAGCTGCTTGACCCGGAACCAGAGCCCAGGACTCCTGGTCTAAGGCTTTGGGGTTTTTCTTTCCTTTTTATTATTTTATTATTTGTATTATTTTCTTTTTTATTTATTATTAAGTTTTTTGTTTGAATTCCTGGGTAATTATAGGAGACATTTCAGGCGAACTGGTAATTCTGAAATGCAGCTAATGGTAGTGCTGTAGAAGTGACCGTCATCTTTTACTTTGGGAAGAGAATTTGCTCCTGAAAACCCATGGTAGCATAATTATCTTACCTCACAAGTGTGATTATCATTGAAATTAATTTATATAATTCTATACTAAAAACAATATTCAGTGTATGTGCTTGAACTTTTAATTTTAATGCAAAAAAACTTGCAAGAGGTTGCAACTGTAAAGACAAAAGGACTGAAAGTAACGCAAATGTAGATGATCATTGCTGTCAGTGATTAGTCCACAAATGCTCTGAGCTGAGAACTCGAGACACATGCCAGCTGTCAGCGGGGAAGCTGACGGTGTGCATGGTGGCTTTCCTTTCAAGGCACTCAGCTGCTCTCCAGAGTTCTGAAATCAGAATGATGGGGTTAAATGTGAAGAAATGCCGCAAATGCTAAAAGAGGGGTAAGTCGAACTCCTTGTGAAGTTGAATTTTTTTTTTAAATTGGCACCTGCGCTAATAGCTGTTGCCAATCTTTTTTTTTCCCTTCTTCTCCTTCTCCCCAAAGCTCCTCATTGTATATTCTAGTTGTATATTCTAGTTGTGAGTTCTAGTTGTGAGTTCCTCTGGTTGTGCTATGTGGGACGCTGCCTCAGCGTGACCTGACGAGCAGTGTCATGTCCATGCCCAGGATCCGAACCGGCGAAACCCTGGGCTGCTGAAGCGGAGCACGTGAACTTTAACCACTCGGCCACGGGACTGGCCCCAGGAAGTTGAGTTTTTATAAACCTGAATGGCCAGATCTTGGAATATGTTAGTATTCTGTGGCTAATAGTTTGCCTTGGACTCATTAGGCTGTGGCCTCACAGATTTTACTGTCTATTCAACTATTAAATAAACACAGATGGTTGATAATATGAAGCAGCCTCCGTGAGGATTCATCAGCAGGTAAAGAAGGCATTCCTGGGGGCCGACCCTGTGGCTGAGTGGTTAAGTTCGTGCGCTCCGCTTCAGCATCCCGGAATTCACTGGTTCGGATTCTGGGTGTGGACCTACAGACCGCTGGTAAAGTTGTGCTGTGATGGCATCCCACATAGAAGAACTAGAATGACCTAGAAGCAGGATATACAGCTATGTCCTGGGCCTTTGGGTAGGGGAAAAAACCACGAGGAAGATTGATAACAGATGTTAGCTCAGGGCCAATCTTCAAAAAGAAACCAAACAGCTTAAGCAATTAATGAGTTTATTTAAAAAAGAAAAAAAGCAAGCATTCCTTTCTGGATGGAATTAGTACAAAGCTTTCTCTTAGTGGAGTAATGTTTTTTTGATGTCAGAAGTTACTTTTCCTTATATAGTAAAATGTTTGCAAAATGGAAATTAATTTATTTACTGGTCAGTGTATTTTCAAAATCTTGTTCCTATCACAGTTTATTTTTAATTTTATATCCGTATTAATTGATGGCCAAAGGAAAGTAGCTAGGAACTAGAGATTTGGATAGGAAGGTACTAGAATAGCAATTTTTGTCGATTTGGGTGGTTACTAAGGCTAAGGATTATCCATTTATCAGATGAATTCTTTTTTTTTTTTTATGATTGGCACCTGAGCTAACAGCTATTACCAATCATTTTTTTTCTTTCTGCTTTTTTCTCCCCAAATTCCCCCAGTACATAGTTGTATATTTTAGTTGTGGGTCCTTCTAGTTGTAGCATGTGGGATGCTGCCTCAGCATGGCCTCACGAGCGGCGCCATATCTGTGCCCAGGGTCCGAACCGGTGAAACCTTGGGCTGCCAAAGCGGAGCGTGCGAACTTAACCACTCTGCCACAGGGCCAGCCCCGACGTATATGCTTTTTTGTTTGTTTGTTTTGTGAAGAAGATTGGCCCCAAGCTAACATCTGTGCCACTCTTCCTCTGTTTTGTATATGGGATACCTCCATGGCATGGTTTGATGAGCAGTGTGTAGGTCCACGCCCGGGATCCAAACCCACCAACCCAGGGCCACAGAAGCAGAGTGTACGAACTTAACCACTGTGCCACCAGGCCGGCCCTTGAATTCTTAAAATATTGATGTTTTTTCACAGAATGTGACAGAACTAAGGCTTTCTGATAATCCCGCCTGGGAAGGAGATAAAGGAAACACCAAAGGTGACAAACACGATGACCTCCAGCGGGCACGATTCATCTGCCCTGTTGTGGGCTTGGAGATGAATGGCCGACACAGGTCAGTAGTGGATGTGGAATCTGGTGAAATGATGCTAGTATTGTTGGGATTTGTGCCCTAGCTTGTAATCACATGCGCTTCTGTAAGATACGCTTTGGTATGGGTAGTGTCTTAGAGGCTGCTCCTCGCCAGACCACATTCATTCCCTTTTTGTACTCTGGCATTGAAGGCCACCCAACTTTGTTGTCTGTGGCCTTCTGTTCTTGAGTGTTCTGTAGTTTCTTGAGAACCTCAAGTAAAGAGGGACTTAAAAATTTCTCATGTGACACTTATGAGACAAGTTGAGTTATTTGATCTTTTCCTATGGGAAAGAAAGCAAAGGACAAATGTTTTCCATCAGACAAAGCCTATTTCCTTATAATTGCCAGAAACTATGCAACAGAAAACAATGGTACAGAGTGGGTGGTCTGTCACTCAGCAAATGGTCCAGCTGATAATGATAACTTGCTTTTGATTTGTAGCTAACAAATGCTCTGGCTAGGGCACCAGAAATTTTAGGTTGAAATTTATATGGCAAATGTAAGTGACCTGTATATTTTTCCCCTTAAAAAAATACGAATGTTGAATGGGTTAGTAGGTACCTTTTTATAGGATGTCTTGCTAAGCAAAAGCTTTAAACCCTTTTCACACCATTAGAAGTATCTTTAATAGACTGTCCTCTAGAAACTTCCATCTAACATACCACATGTTGAAAGGTAGCATTTTTTTTTTACTATTTTCAATTCAAGAAAGTGGGGGGAAAAGCATCTCAAGTAAGTAAGAACTTTGAGCAGTAAACAACCACATTTACTCTGGGCGCTCTGGCACATTTGTACACACTCATTTAACAGACATATGTGTGCGGTGTGTGGCACACTACACCAGAGAGACGAAGCACAGGCTCTCCAGTGGAATAACTGTGGCCTTGTGGATTTGGAGAGAAGTAAAATTTAAGGCCCAAGGACTGTGTGCTTTTAAAGATTATACTCTTCAAATAGTGTGAATGTAAGTCATTTAGGCCTCTCTCTCAAAGTTCACCATTTAGTGGTAACTATGTGAGGTGAAGGATATGTTCATTGGCTTGATGGTGATGATCATTTCACAGTGTATAGGTCTGTCAAATTATCAAGTTGTACACCTTAAGTACATACACTTCCGATTTGTCAGTTAGACCTCAATAAAGCTGAGAAAACAAAAGTAAATAAAAATGAAAAGCTAGGGGGCTGGCCCCGTGGCAGAGGGGTTAAGTTCGCGAGCTCCGCTGCCGGCGGCCCAGTGTTTCATTGGTTCGAATCCTGGGCGCGGACATGGCACTGCTCATCAAACCACGCTGAGGCAGCGTCCCACATGCCACAACTAGAAGAACCCACAACGAAGAATATACAACTATGTACCGGGGGGCTTTGGGGAGAAAAAGGAAAAAATAAAATCTTAAAAAAAAATAAAATA
Source organism: Equus asinus (assembly GCF_041296235.1). Classification (NCBI taxonomy): domain Eukaryota; kingdom Metazoa; phylum Chordata; class Mammalia; order Perissodactyla; family Equidae; genus Equus; species Equus asinus. The sequence goes on from NC_091804.1 coordinate 44,401,579, forward strand.
AAATAAAAAATAAAAAGCTAAGTTCACCATTTGGGTCAAGCAGGAAATATTCTAGGGAACAGATTCATGTTCCTAACCTTGTCCTACTTGTGTGTGTGTGGGGGGGGGGTGTGCACATACTATTTTGAGATGAAAGTCATAACATAAAACTAAGCATTTTAAAGTGTACATTTCAGTGGTTTTTAGTACTCACAAGGTTGTGCAATCACCACCTCCATCCAGTTCCAAAATACTTTCCTCACCCCACAAGAAAACCGCCTACCCATTCTCCCCTTCCCCCAACCCCTGGTGACCACTGGTCTGCTTTCTGTCTCTATGGATTTACCTATTCCAGATATTTCCTATGAATAGAATCACCATATGTGACCTTTTGTGTCTGACTTCCTGCTTCTTTTTAAGAAAACCATAGTTTATCGCAAAAGAGGAACTTAGTAGAAACTGAACTCTGGGGTCTTGAGCAGGGGTTACCTGTAGCCTCTTGCTGTGACATGGCTTCTCCTAGTGTTTTCCCGTTCATTTTCTGGTTAGTCTCTTCCCCTTTTTCTCTTCCCAGTTAAGTGAGTTTTGCCTGTTTTGGCTTTGACCTCCTGCTATTAATAGGGCCTCTGCAGGGCCGACCTGGTGGCGCAGCCGTTAAGTGCGCACGTTCCGCTTCGGCGGCCTGGGGTTCGCTGGTTTGGATCCTGGGTGCAGACATGGCACCACTTGGCAAGCCATGCTGTGGCAGGCATCCCACATATAAGGTGGAGGAAGATGGGCACGGATGTTAGCTCAGGGCCAGTCTTCCTCAGCAAAAAGAGGCAGATTGGCAGCAGATGTTAGCTCAGGGCTAATCTGCCTCAAGAAAAAAAAAAAATAGGGCCTCTGCACTAGAAAATTGATTTGGAGGTTAGTTTGTATATTTAGTAAAGTTTGTATGATAAAGATTTAAATTTATCGAAAAATAGAAATAAATCACTAGTATAATAAAAACACTGGGCCTTTGTTTAAAGAAAAACAATTTTCTAAATTCTAATAATTAGTAAGCATCAGTAAAAGAGAAATCTTTTTTGATCCTAAACAACATTTAATGAATTTAGGACAATGTTGTTAATTGGATTTTTGTTAGGGCAATTTGTATCCATTATACTCCCGGGGAAACTGGAGAAAATATCTATTGTGGTGTTTTTATAGGAATATATAAAGTAAAACTGTGAAAGTGCTTTTTGCCCTTTTCCCCCAGTCCTGGCCTCTGGTGGTAGCATTATTAGTTGTTTGGTGTTGAATGCTCCCCCCACCCCCACACACACACACCGGCACACACACCACACTCCCCTCCACCTCTGCAAAGAGAAATATAAAATGCGCATCTTCCCACAGTTGTGGGATCGTGTTATACATATTTTGAAACCTCTTTTTTTTCCTACTTCTTTGTCTAATTTGAACATGTTTTCATGACCTTATATACAGATTTACCTTATTGTTTCTAGTAGCTGTACATAATTTGTTTACCCATTCCCCTATTGGTGAACATTTAGGTGATTTCCCCTTTTTCCTTGTTACGGACAGCGCTGTACTACACAGCTTCATAAGTGTTTGCGGGTTTGCGGACTTGGGGGCATGTTTCTATAGAGGAATTCTGAAAGTGATGCTTTGCTTGATACCGCCAGGTTGTCCCCCCGTGTTGTACTCACCCACCAACAGATGGGCCTGTTTCCTTAGTTTCCAACTGGGTTCTTCTAGGCTCTTTCATTATTGCCTGATAGGGAAAGCATTACATGTCATTGTTTTGAAATGCATTTCTTTAATTAACAGTTGAGGTTACACATCTTTTATATATTTTGGCCATTTGTATTTCTTTTGTGAACTCTATGTTAATGTCCTTTGCCCATTTTTCTATTTAATGTTTATTATTGCTTTTCTTTTTTTTAAAGATTGGCCCTGAGCTAACATCTGTTGCCAATCCTTTTTTTCTTTCTTTCTTCTCCTTAAAGCCTCCCAGTACATAGTTGTATATTTTAGTTCTGGGTCCTTCTTATTGTGGCATGTGGGACACCCCATCAGCTTGGCTTGATGAGCGGTGCTAGGTCCACGCCCAGGATCTGAACCCGTGAAACCCTGGGCTGCTGAAGTGGAGCTCGAGCACTTAAGCACTGGGCCCTGGGGCCAGCCCCATTATTGCTTTTTAACACCTCTTTGAATACTCATAAACTCTTAATCTCATATGTATTTAAAATATCTTCTCCCTGAGTTCCTATTCTGTCCTTGACTTTTTGTTTGTAGTGTTTCTTTTTTAATGTATCTATTTTTATTTATAGGACAGATCTTATTCGAAAGGATTATTGCAAGGGGGTAGGAATGGGACTATGGCCTATGTTGGTGGTTTTAATGTCAATATATATATTTATTTTGGACATACTGATTTTTTTTGTAATGGCCTCAATGGCCCATTTGTCTCTTTGTGGTTCTTGGCCTTTGTGTAAATTGAACAAATGTTCATTGATAATCTGGGTAACAGTTTAAAAATTGTTACTTGTCCTTCTCCATAATTGCTCATTTCTCCAGGTTTTGCTTCCTGCGGTGCTGTGGTTGCGTGTTTTCTGAACGAGCCTTGAGAGAGATAAAAGCGGAAGTTTGTCACACAGTGAGTTGTTTACACGTGTCGTGTGTTCCTTCTCAGTAAGTGAGGAGATCAGATGGTTTAGTGTCCTTCCCTCCACGTGTCATTTCAACATCTTTCAATTCTTTCTGAAACACGGATCTAATTAGTAGTTTCTCTGCTTAAAACCCTCCTACAGCTCGTCACCACTGGAAGTACAGGCTCAAACTACCTCTTGTGACATGTCCCCGCCTGTCCAGCTCACCCCCAGCTGGGGCCGCTCCCCTGACCTGCCAGCCTGGAGGGCTCCTGCTCCCTGTGAACTTAGTTGCAGAGTGATCGCTTCCCTGTGCCTGTTCCTCTCCCCTGACCTGCCAGCCTGGAGGGCTCCTGCTCCCTGTGAACCTTGGTTCCAGAGGGCTCACTCCCCTGTGAACCTTGGCTGCTAAACCTCTTCCCTGTTCCCTGCGCACCTTGTTATCCCATGCATCTCGGCAGAATGTAATTGGTATTTGTATGTTGGTTTCCCCACTGGACTGTGAGAGGTTTTTTCTTCTTTTTTTTATAAGACTTTATTTTTTTAGAGAAGTTTTATGTTCACAGCAAAATTAAGAGGAAAGTACAGAGATTGCCCATCTGCTTCTGCCCTACACGTGCACAGCCTCCCCCATTATCAACACCCCCACGGAGTGGTATATTTGTTAGAATTGGTGAACCTACGGTGAGACGTCATCATCATCATCCAAATGTCTAGTTTACTTCAGAGTTCACTCTTGGTGTTGTATGTTCTGTGGGTTTGGACAAATATACGATGACAGTTATCCATCCTATGGTATCTTACAGAGTATTTTCACTACCCTAAAAATCCTCTGTGTCCCACCTGTGAGTTTTTGAGCACAGGGAGCAAGGCTTGTCCATCTCATACCTCCAGGGCTTATTCTCTCCAGGGCATGTCACCTGTCCTCAGTAAATACACGAGTGAACAGATAACTTAATGTAAGAGCTCACCTGCTCAGCTCACATGCAGGAAATACTGATGACTTGGCTTTCGCAGTGTTGTTGCTGTAACCCAGAATGTTTGTGTCTTTGGTGTTCTGCTGGCCCACAGAAAGCCTGGCATTTAGTTAAATGTCATGGATGCCAACAACTCCTGTCTGTATTTTCACCCATATTAACTCTGCTTGAATTTCATTAGGCCTCCCTGTACTGTTTCTCCCTGTTGTAAATTATTCTTTCATTCACCAGCCTTCACTGAATGACTGTTATGAGCCAGCCCCTGTCCTAGGCACTGTATGGTGGGATATCATGGCGGATGAGATTGATACAGCCCCTGCCTTCATGGAACTCACGTTCCAGTTGGAGAAATAGACAATAACTGAGCAAGGCACTATCGATTGTGACAAGTGCTAGGAAAGACACGAGAGGATGATGGACCGGGGGGCAGAGAGACTGCCTTGGTGGTGGTCAGCCAAGGCGCCTCTGGAGGTTTGAGCCAAGACCTAAAGGGTGCAAAGGAGCCAGCTAAGCAAAGCTTGAGCAAAACCTCAGAAGTGACAGAGGACTTTGCTAGTTCAAGGAACAGAAAGTGTGGTGGAGGATGGAGACAGGAGAGGAGAAGTAGATGAAATTGAAGGGTTAGGCAAGGGTCACTTCCTGTAGGGCCCAGGTGGCCACACTGGGGCTTGTAGATTTTATTATAATAGTAGTGGGAAGCCCGAAGGCAGCTTTAAGCTGGGCAGGATGTACTTTAGTTTCTCTGTAAAAGAAGCCAGACATGAAGCCCAACTGGGTGAATCCGTTTGTTTGGGACTCAGAGATAGGCAAAAGGCCATTGGTGGTGAAGAAGTCAGTAAGGAGCATGGAGTTGTTTCCAGCTCGGGGGGATTATGAATAAAGCCATCATAGAATTTGGAATCTGTCTCATTAAGCTTTTACAGAATTCAGCGAATGCATTCAGGAATTGATTTGTGTCATGTATTCACCAGTATTTCTTACATCCTGTGTTAAAGATGATGTTATAGGTGTTCCAAGGAAAACAGAATGTAGATGACACAGTCCGTGCACTCAAGGAGACTGCAGTCCTGCCAAAATCACGTTACATAGAAGCCATATTCCACTTTGTTTTCTGAGGCCGGGTCCCAGGTGCATGGTAAAGATGTTATTGGAGTTCAGGAGCTGGAGAACTTTCTTTTGACTGTCCTGGTGAGAAGTGGCTTCATAAAGGAGCCTCGAAGGCAGAGCATGATTCTCATCAGTCAGCCTTTCCCAGAGATTGGGACACGACTGCTTGGTGGTGGGGGTGCTGATGTGGGGTGGTCCATGGACAGGACACCAACATCTCTACAAGACACCAGACAGCAAGATAGTCACTCCTGCTTTGGCTTTCCTTCAGACCGGCTGCCTGCCTTGAGGAGAAAGTCTCCATTTGGCCCTAGTAAAGCTTTATAACACCTCTCTGACACTCACTGAGCTGCTAAAAGAGAGTGAACCTTACACGCAGAGTTTAGCAAGACTGTTTTGTGTTCTCTGTATTTTTATGGTTACTTTATAGCAATGGTTCCTGTTTTTATATTTATGGTAGGAATATAAAGTTAACTTTGAGAGTAAATTTAAGTAGAAACAATATGTAGATTTAAAGAAAAATATTAAGATACTGACTACAGTTGGCTGGAGAATGCCTGAAGTTTGTGAGACAGTTGTAAGTGATGGCGTGTGTTGTGGGGGAGGGGAGCAGGTGGAAGAGGTGGAGGATGTTGAGAAGAGGAGGAGGAGGAGCGGCAGCAGCATTCGGGGGAGGAGGCACCCAGGCAGTCTACGGAGATGGGAGCGCAAGGTGCGTCTGACTGTGTGGCGGAAACTTCGAGTGCCCAGCCAAGGAGCAGGTCCAGGTGGGAGTGCAGTAGGGAGCCATTGATGCCTTTGCAACAGCAGAGTGCTTTGGGAGCATAAATGTGTGGACCTGTGCAAGATGACAGAGACTGAACAAGATCAAGACTTTGACAGCAGGTGCGGCAAAGGAGCCTATACGAAAAGCTTTGGGAAGGAGAGGGACCTCAGTTGGCATGGGATTCCTACGAGCGAGAAAGGAACTTTGCACAAGTGCTCTGTATTCAGATGTGTGTGTGTTTTAAGACACAATATAGAAGATGTTGTTTAAGTGTCACACACATTTTTAAGTATGCTCAGGCAGTCTGCTTGAAAGAATATAAATATAAGAAGGCGGGACGTGAAGCTGAAATTTATTGCGGAAGCCAGCTGACCTAAATCCGTGGTTCCCAGACCAGGCTGCGCTTTAGAATCACCACGGTGGCTCAAGTTCCCGTTCCACATCTCAGACCCACTCGATCAACATCTTCAGGGTTGGTGTAAAGCCCTGTGGACTTCTACTTGTATTTAAGAGTTCCCAGAATTGTTCTGATGGGCAGCCAGATTCGGGGGACTCATGATCTAAAGCAATCAGACTTTTTTTCCTTCTACCCATAATGGTAACCGTCTCTTAGGTTGGCGTGCAATTGTCCTTTGCATAGGCTCACGTCAGACATCCATGGTAGTAACCAGGTTGACACACTTGCGGCAAAACAGGGCTGTCTGCACAGAGCTTTACGGAGAAGTTGATTTTATTTCATGGAATGCAACGTTGCAAGAGAGTTCTAGAATCATTTTGTTGGTGCTTGGGAAATCTTACTGAGCACTAGTGAACTTTTGAAAGTCTGTGCCTTGAAGGGAAGGAGGCAGGAGGAAAGGGGAACTGTCTGCATTGGGCGGGGTTGAACAAGTTGAAGCAGACACCAGGTGAGGACCAGAAGCTCTGGCTCCTCCCTCTCCTGATGGTGGCTGCCGTGGCTCTTGAGACCTGCAGTCAAGACAGGACACTGGCTGTCATTCAGGAATAACTCCGGGAGAAAATTTTCTTCAAATAAATCTGTTGCCAGAAGAGCAAGATAATGAGCACTTGTCACTACTATAATCTACATAAAAATTGCCTTTGCATAGCTAGGGTCACTACTCTATGTATTCGTCTGCTAGGGCTGCCATAACAAGGTACGACAAACTGGGGGACTTAGACATTTATTGTCTCACAGTTCTGGAGGCCAGAAGTTTGAAATCGCAGCGTCGGCAGGGTTGGTTTCTTCTGAGGGCTGTGAAGGAAGGATCTCTCCAGCCCTCCTTCCAGGACTTGCAGACGGCCTTCTTTTCCCTGTGTCTCTTCACATCGTCCTCCCTCCATGGCGTCTGTCTCTGTGTCCAAATTTCCCCTTTTCGTAAGGACACCAGTCATACTGGATTAGGGCCCACCCTAGTGACCACATCTTAACTAATTACATCTGCAGAGACCTGATTTCCAAAGAAGGTCCCAATCTGACGTACTGGGAGCTAGGACTTCAGCATATGAATTTGGTGGGGGAGGGGAGCACAATTCAACTGATGACACTATACACTTTAGAAAATCATGGAGCATGGGACAGTGGCACACTTGAGTAGGAGTCATTTATTCATTCGTTCATGCAACCGATATTGAGGGCCTGGTGTGTGTCAGTTTTGGCTCTCACACCAGCACTGGTTTGGGAATATCGCTTCACCCCTCTGGGCTTTAGATTCTAATATGTAAAATGAGGGAATTATAGTGAATTCCTGGATGCTTTCCTTTTAAATCCAAGATTCCAAACGGTAACATTTTTAAATGAGGAAATAAATGACAAATTTGTGTACTGTTATCAGGAGTGGAACTCATACTTCTAATTTAAAGTCTCTAAAGCCTGGTAGTACTAAGTGTATCAATCATGGTTGGCCAAGTGCTGTAACAAGCAGCCCCCAAATTCCAGTGGCTAATACAGTGCAAGTTCCTGGCTGGGCAACTTCCTTCCAAGGAAAGTTCAAGGACTCAGGTTCCTGCTGTCTTGTCGCTCTGACCTCTTCTGGTTTTTGGAGTATTCTCCATTCAGTTGACTGATAGGAGCAGAGAGGGGAGTATCTAGCGTGTGATGTTTTTATGGGCCAGGCCTGGACGTGCTGTCCATCACTCTGCTCACATTCCATTGGCTGGAACTCAGTATGTGACCACACCTAACTGCAAGGAAGCCTGGGAAATGTAGTCTAGCTGGATGCCCACGAAGAAGAGGTGAATACCACCCATTTCTGCCAAACTACCAAAAGGAAGAAAGATGGTGCAGTTTCAGGAACTGTAGTGTATCATGAAAATGTGAACGAAGTGAGATAAAGCTACAGGGTCAAAGTCTAAAACAAACATTTTCATTTTTTAGGTAATGTCTGAAATTTAGAGAAACCAATGTCAGGAACCTCAGTGATTCTTAGGGTGCACATTTTCTCTACTTGTCACTCTAGTTCCGGCTGCATTTGGCCTGTCAGTTCACTAGAAGAGACTCGGGGGTTCGAAATTCCTCTGGTTCTGGACTCTGAAACATGGCGTACACCCTGGATTTCAGTAAACAGGGTCCAAAGAGATGTAGTTGCTAGGTTTTTTTTGTTTTCACTATAAACAAATCACTAGCCAAAAAATTAATTGTATGCCCTACTGTGTTCTTTCCTTCTTGCAATAAGAAGACAGACATTAGAGTAATTACAGGTTGCAAAGTAAACGATGTGCTTGTTAGTCACAGTGTGTCTCATGGGCCTGCAATATCGGCATCACCTGGCGGGTTTTTGTTTTCTCTTTTTAAGAAATGCAGATTCCCAGGCCCCTCCCCCGACCCAGGAATCAGAATCTGCATTTTAACAAGATCCCCGGGGGATTTATCTGCATAATCGAGTTTGAGAGCCACGGATCTAGATATTAGAAGTATGATCGGTGGCATGTGACTTGCTGGCTTGCCAGCTTCATTTATTTAGGCTTTGTGATTATTCATTATTTAGGCTGAGTGGGGTCTGTGAATGTTTTAAAATCAGAAGTAAAACAAAAATTCACACTCATAGTGGGTGTTTTTTGTTTTTTTCATGGAGGGGTGGAGTAGAAGGGCAGAAAATAAGTTAGGGAAGGGAGGGGGGTATCTTCAGAAGTGGCCAGCGAATTCTGATTTTCAGGCCCTGGCCTCCTTCAGGTTATTATTTAGCTTTCTGCCATCTTTATGTCTGTGAATATTAACCCTCAGGGAATTGCATAACATACGGCACAGGCAGCCTTAAACTTTTACATGAAAGAAAATCTAATAGAAAAATTGAACAGTAGACTCTACATGTTAGCAAGAAGTTTCTGTTCCCAAAGAATTAAAGAAATTATCTCAAGTCCCTATTAATATGTCCCCTTTAAGACGCGGTCCACGGCAGTGTATTTCAGACATTTTTTACATATGGTTTATTTTTGTTGTTTTACTTTACAAATGAGCACAGTGGAGGGGCTCAGAGCAGAGTGAGCAGCGGCTTCTTGTTGGTCCTGATGCTGCCCGAGGCTGCTGCTTTCTCCTGGCCTGTCCCATTCATGGCAGCTGCCTGCCTCACAGCCTCCGCCGTCCCTGCCTCCCTGACACTCCACTAAACCAGCCCGTACTTCCCAAATCCCTGGCTGCTCCACGCCACCATGCCTTTAAGTTACTTCTATTGTTTCTGTTTTATCTGTTAGTGAAAAGATTTGTTGAGGTAGCCTCTTCCGTTAGGACGTTTGAGCCTTTTGAGGGCAGGTGTACGTTTGAATTGGTCCTCCTTTGTGTGGGGTAAGGTGGTATAGTAAAGGCTTGCACGCTGGGGCCACACTGCCTGCCTGGGTCCAAATCCCAGCTCCACCTTCTTAGCCACGTGCTCCTGGGGCTGTCCCATCGTCACCCTGTGCCTCGGCTTCCTCATGGTGAAAAGTGTCAGACATTATTCTAAGTGCTCGTCTTCATAGCAAATCTATTAAGTAGACACTCTTATTAGGACCCTTTTCATGGTAATATGACTGTACTATGGATTGACATTGAAATGGAGTGAAGGCAGGCTTGTGTTTCAAGTAACATGAAAAGATTTAAGCTTCTTCCCTTTTTTTAATGGGGTTTGCATTTACTTGCTGGTGAGTTGTTATAAAATACAGGGGACACAGCCGTAGTGAATCAAGCTTTCTGAACCGCCAGTCCGAACGTGGCCAGTTAGCACCACCCCTGAGCACTGTCTGCCCATCAAAATGTGGAGAAAAGCAGTGCTGTCCTGGGGCTCGTGTGTTCTTCTCTTTGGCAGTCTTAACATTTTCGGTGTGTGCTTTCCTTAGAATTACATATCTTTGAGGAAGAAATGTTGTTTAAACAAAGATGCTGATATTCTGTGGTTAGCGTAAGTTTGGTTTGTGGGATCTGCTTTCAAAGCCTCTTTTCCGTCTGATCAGCTTGATGCTTTTCAAGGGCTATTTTCATGGACTCGAAGGGGATTTGATTCCGTTTCTGTGTTTGGGAAGCTTCAGTTTACTGAGTTGTTACACTTTGCCTTTGAATTATACATTTATTTCTTTAGTGTCCTCTCCTGTGGTTCCTGCTTTTCCTTATTTTAGTTACTTTATCTTGTGCTATTTAATGGTCATACATTTTCAGTCTCGTGTGATGCCACAGACTCTTTTAGAGAAAAAGAATATTATGTAAAGTCCTCAATGAAACAACAAAGTCATGGACTTTTTACAGACCTGGATCTGTGAGTAGAGAGAATTAAGACCATTCATGCCTTTGACCCATGCTGTTCAGCATGGTAACCACCAGTCACATGTGACTATTTAAATTTCAATTAGTTAAGAAAGTTTTAAATTAACTAAAAGTTAAGATTCACTTAATTGGTTTTACTAGCCACATTTCCAGTGCCCCAAAGTCACGAGTGGTTGTGGTCGGTATTGACAGTACAGACGTGGAACATTGCCATCATCTCCGAAAGTGCTGCTAGACTGCGCTGCCCGCTGCAGAGCTTCGTGGCGGCCTTTTAAGAAGTTGTGTTTCAACTCCAGATTAATTTCACTTTGCGCAAAGGAAGTAAACTCTTTTGTGTTTTTCTAGGATTACCAGAACAAAGTTACATTGTTCCCAGCCACAGAGGACCGTTTTAGATAAGCATATTTTCATTTTCAGTGGGAGTCTTGTTCTTTGTTAAATTGCTTCAAAACAAGATGTGTTCTTATTCTAACTTGAGCCTGGATCTAAGTGTTTGGAGAATTTTGATTTTTAGCAACTTCTTACTGAAGCAGGCAGCCTTCCAGGTGGCTTTTCAGTATGTCACCAGCAGTACCCTGAGTTACTTTTTCTCTTGTGATTTCTCTCTCAAAGCTATAAAAGTGGCCTGTGATCAATAGCATAGTCTTGTCAATAGCATGTTTCTAAATGCGTATTAGGACTAATTTCTATCAAGGAATGATTTTCCCGTTTTTTCTTCTTTGGTTGAATGTTCTCTTATTGCAAATCGGGGAACAGAATGATACCAACAAGAAAGCGGATGCTCTTTGTAACTTGCAGCTCAGCGGTTCAGTCTCGTATTAAAGTGACTCTCCTGTTGAAAATGCCACTGTGCTTCCACGGGAACCTCTGCCTGCTGTAGGACTTTAAGTCTGTGCCACCTCTCCAAGCACGTCACCACAAGAGGGTCTGTTGAAGGGTCGACTTTGTTGGCAAACAAAGAAGGTGATTGAATGATCCACGGCAAGTCTCCTGGGCCATACACACAGCTCTCCTGGGCATAGTGACCTGCAAAGAGAAACGCACACTTAGCTGCTGTTGCTGCTTCCTTGTCAGTTGACCTTCACGCACAGACGCAGCACCCTTCTCCTAAGGGGTCTGTGAGGCCTCTCTGCCTCGCGGGAGTTCACCTTAAATGTGATTTCCATGATTGCGTTGACCGGGCTTTTGTGATGAATTTTGAATTTGTGATGGGAGAGAAGTTCTCTGTCTTTCTATTAGTGCTCTCTGAAATGTTTAAGGGCTCCTTTAGGTGAATACTGTGGAATTTTAGCCAGCCATGAGCACGAGGGAGATGCAGTAGCGCGCCCATGTGCCGGGTAAATCTGAATTCTGATAGCTTCGAAGTTCCATCAACTTTTAAGTGTTTTCCTTGGTTGTGGATCGTTCCTAAGTTTTGTGTTGGTTTTAGTAAGTCATTGCTTCCAGCTTTCCTTGGTTTTGCAGATGAGTGTTTGATACAGAGAGAAGTAGTTAAAATCGGAGGTATGGTTAGAATCCAGTGCTGACTGGATTCCCTCAAGAGGCACTCAGTAGCGCCTTGTATGTGCCTGGCACTGTGCCTGGCTCTTCCAACTCTCTCCCTCTTAATCCTCCCAGCAACACTGGGCGTGGTTTCCCTCATCGCCTGCAGTTTGCAGAGAAGCTCGCTCTCAGCTTGTGTGTGAGACCCGGCTCTCTCCCCAGGCCAGCCCAGTAATCCTCCTGCTAAAAGCCTATCTTAAGGAAATATTATGAAAAGGGGGTGGAACTGTGTGCACAAAAATGTCCGGTGTTGTTTGTAAAACTGAAAACAATCAGAAGGACCTTTCCCCTACTGAGCAGACGTTCTCTCGGAAGGGGCTAGAAGGGGCTCATGGTAAGCATTGTGTACGTGGCAGCTGTTACCAGAATGAAATCTTTTTAACTGACAGGCATTCTTGGTACCGTGTCATACAATAGAATTACATTTAACCAGTTGAAAAATATACGTATGGAGACAAGCAGTGTGAAAAAGGACGTGGTGAAAACAGAATCCGCTGCACCATCATAACTGGATAAATTTATATACATATGGATTTGAACCAAAAGGGACACAAACAAATGAAACATTTCAGAGCATTGTATTAATGCTGTTTTAGTGATTAAAAATAAACGAACTCTTTGTGGCTGATAGTAATGGGATGGCTGTCACTCCGTGTGCAGAGCTGTGCCATAAGCTCGCCCAGTGCAGTGGCGCCAGGAGCTGTGCCTGCTTTGAGACCCAGCTCTGTCACTTCTTGTGCTACTTCCTGTGACTTTGGGAGCAACCTCACTTCTCTGAGCCTGGGGTTCCTCATCTGCCAAGTGTGACTAATAACAGTTTCCACCTGAGAATTGTCGTGATGCTTGACTGCAGGCCCAGAGCCAGGCTCCAGTTTGACGGCCTGGCCTGGGCCGGGGGCTGATTCTAAATGCTGGCCATGGCTGGCTGTGTTACCGCTTTACTGGGGCAACAGTTTGCGCACTGAACCTCAAGATGGCAAGAACTTTCTGAAGTGTTTACTTTTAGGGAATGATGATTTTTAAGATTTAGAGTAACTCGGGTTTTTTGCAAACGTTATTGAAATATTGTTTGCCACTATAATAATTCTGAATCATTACTTTATTATTGATAGCAGCAACCCTTCATGACTTCCTATACTGTTTGTGCGCCTAAGGGAATTGTGTTTTCAGACAGAATCTGAGCCCCCTGCTATGAGCATTTATTGACTAGTCCCGTCAACCCTGGTGTGTAATGACAATGCACACCTGCTTTCCAAAGAAAGGCCAAGGTGGTTTGTTAGCGTCTTGTTTAACTGTTACCTTCTTACTATGTGACTGTCTCCCTAATTGAATCATATCTACCTTTTTAAGATACTAGAAAATTATTCTTGCCCTTCTGACCCAGTACCTGTCAGGAGGATGGCTGTGCACGTGAACTATTTTGAACTATTCTGGTGTTGGATTTTACATTTTTTATTTGTCTACAACCTGTTTGTTTTAGGTGAGTCTTTTAAACAGCTCAAGGACTGGATGAACCTAGTTTATTTTGCATATCTAATCTGTATTCAAACGTGAGGACCATACCTAAACCCTTCACATAGGGTTTGCCCTAGTCTTCCTGCTTTCTCTGTCCACGACACTTTCCAGCCCCCTCCAGGTCAGGTACCCTCTGCTTTCCTTTCCGTGAATCCTCCTAGAGCATCCGCGCATCTCCCTGCTGGACTCGTGTGCTGTGAGTTGTTCGTCATCCATCTTTTTCTCCCAGATACTGTCTGCTCCTCTCCAGCAGCCATCTCCAAACTGGGGGTCGGGTGGGTGGGGAGAGCCAGCCCAGGAGCGTAGGCGTGAATAGCTCCCCAGGAGCCAAGTTCTAGCTCTTCGACCCCGTGGGCATTTTCCCCAAAACTGATGTGCCTGCGAACTCCTCTGCAGTCAGCCAGTTCTCTTCCAGACTTTTCACACAAGAGGGACACTGCTCTCCCCCACCCCAAATCTTGCTTTTGTGTATTGTCCTGGTAACTAAAACCTCTGGGACACCAGACAAAGGGGCAAAAAAATTCACAGTTCCTCAAGGAGAGTCTCCTGAGGGCAAAGCCAAAAGACCGTCCTTCAGCAGGAACTCCTGAGGAGCTGGGGCAGGTGCCTGTGTTGTTCAGTCGTCTCTGCTGACAGAGAGCCCCAGGGAGACACAGCTTGTTATTGGTAAATGTTTGACTTTGAGTTCTAGGAGCAGGTGGAAAAAACCAGCTAGCTTGTGTATTGTTATCTTAAAACTTTAAAAGTTGCAGCCCTTTTGTGTGTTTGCTTTGTGAAAATTTATTAACCCAAATACTTAAGATTTGTGCACTTTTCTGTCTGGATATTATAATTAAAAGTGTTTTAAAATGGGCAGCATGCTAATAGGATCATCACTAATTGCGGATTGCTTTAAACGTGGTGGTCAGTCTTCCCACCGTTGCCCAGGCAGCAGCTGTATAGGTTTTGTAATTTCAGGGCTTGTTTTGGTTTTGTTTTTACCTTTACATCCATCGTGAACATTTCCCTCCTCGCTTCTCCATTTAATGGCTCGAACGTTTCCTTCCCAGCCAGCGTTTGGTGTGGCACCCGGAGCATCTAAGGGAGAAAACAAAACAAGGAGACAGTGTGGAATCCAGCTGCTCAGTTCTTTTAGAACAAGTTCTTCTGCACTGTCATTTCCACTTCTTCTAGACACCGGAATCAGTGAGAAAGACGGAGGGCAAGTCCAGCCTCGTCTAAAATGTTTAGTTATCATCTGATGCTAGGCTCGGGGCGGGTGCTGTGTGCTCCCCTGGCACTGGCATTGGGGTCAAACAAGGTCTTACGTTCCATCTTTGTGCTTAGGTTTCGCTTTTCATCCCTCTCTCTGGCCCTGGGCACGCACTCAGTGTTTACAGGTGCTCTTCGCGATTGTACAGAGTTTCTTGGGATTGTGTTTTCTCTGCTAACAGCCCTCTGAGGTGACTTGAAAATAGGATTTTCAAACGCTATGAGAGATTATAAGAAGGTCCTGATGGATTTTTGCTAGCTTCATCATTCATACTGCCCCCTGGACTGATTAGCTGAGTTCTTAAGGCTTGAAGCCACCTTCCCTGTAGGAGCTGGTCAGCTTTATACAAAGGGAATAAGTCCACTTAAAGGAGGGCATCAGAGTTCCCTCTGCCTCTCAGAGAACCTATCTGAGGTATCATATTTGCCACCAAAAAAATGACTACTCTTAATATTTTCTATTCTTAAAGAGCCCCTAACACAATGCCTGGCACCAGTAGGTATCCAGTCATATTTAGTAAGTGAATGAGGAAATGAAGAACTTTCCCAAGATTTGTGCTCAGAATTTTCGAAAGGCTCTATGTGAGGAGAAGTGAAATTCTGGTATTTGTTTGGAGAGGGAAGAAAAGCAGCCAGGTTGGCTTGGGCACGTGGCACTCAGCAAGCGTCAGGCCCCTGGAATCAAACGCCGTCCTGCACTCCCCAATGGAACCTGGAGCTGTTCCCCAAGCCACGGCAAGACAGCTGAAGGAGAGACTGCAGTTAAGCATAAGCTTCTCCTGCTGCCACTCTGATCTGAACAGACGCGGTCTTGCTGGGTTGTCTTACCTTTCAGTCGGTTCAGAGTCACCCAGTAGTGTCGCTCTGGGCTGTGGATGTCTTTGGACCACTGAAGCATGTCTTTTGCACGGATGTCAGTCAGTGCAAACTCTACAAATTTCCTCGTTAGTACGTAGTAAGCGCTTCCAAAATAAATTGTTAAGTTACGGGGCGGTTCATGTTTGAATCTTTGATTGGGAGAGACATAGATACTTCCTTCAGGGGCGAGTTCGGGATGACTTTGACTTGTCTTGGATTTAGTGTTCGGTGGTTGGATTACTCCAGGAGTGATATTTTTATCGTTCCATTTGCTCCTGATGTAGTGGATGATTTCTTTGTTGGTTTTGATTGGAAAGTCTTGTCCACCAAGATTAATGACGTAGTTCCATTGAAATTTGGAATGGACTAGATCTTTCATACAATTAATATCTGCCTTTAGTCTGGGAAAGCCAGTGTAAGCCACTTTCTCTGTCTTTGATGACATAAAAATATTTTCAAAACAATTAACCAGGGTTTGCACAGCAGTCTTGTACTTCTTTGGGACCTTTTTATCGACATGAATACAGTAAACATTTTGAGGTACATAAATAGCTCTGAGAAGCCGCACGAACATAGCCAGCTCCTTATGAACAGTTATAATATATGCCAAGGAGAAACTGCCCTCTTCTGCAGACAGGGGTCTGGTTATGAAATGCAACTCCTGGGAAATCCTGGAGCAGTTTCGTGGTGTGTGTAAATGAGCAAGTATTTCAGCTCTGTGAGGGTTTTTACAAAATTTTGCAACTTGGGGTGCTGCCCCTTTCCCATCAAATAAAGCTGAACACAGTTCCTCTGGATAAAAGCCACACTCCACTACTGCTGGGTAGGTGGGTTCCTCCTCTGGTTCCTCAGGAGCTGGATTCCTTAAATAAAGAAAGATGAAGATGAAGATGCAGATGGCCGTGCACACGAGAAGTCCCGGCCTCGTGACTCGCAGCTGGCTCATGTTTTGAGCTCCAGGCGCCTTCTTAGTCCCATGGTTTGAGATGTGTGCCTTTAAGCTTCCTGAAAGAACAACAGACAGAAGTTAGGGTGTGTAGCTCTTCCTCCCACCCCCTCAGCTTTATTGAGCATACGTATTTAAAGTGTGTAATTCGATCAGGTTTATATATGTACACACCACTGAGACCATCACCACAGTCGCGATAGTTAGCGTTTCCCTTATCCTCGGAAGTTTTCCTGTGCCGCTTTTACTCCATCCTCCTTCCACCCTTGTCTCTGGGCAGTCGCTGATATGCTCTCTGTCACTATAGATTAGTTGGCACATTCTGTAGTTTTATCTAAGTGGAATGATTCATTATGTACTTTTTTGCCTGGCTTTCTTCACTTAGGATATTGATTTTGAGATTTCATCCACGTCACCAGTTATCACCTCTTTTTTCCTTTTTATTGCTGAGCAGTATTCCATCATATGGACATGCCACAATTTGTTGATCCATTCACTACTGATGGACATTGAAGTTGTTCCGAGTTTGGGGATATCACAAGATGCTATAAGCGTTTGTGTACAAGTCTTTGTATGGACCTATGTTTTTGTTTTTCTGGGGGTAAATACGTAAGAGTGAATTGGCTGGCTCATATATAGCTGTATGTTTAACTCTTAAGAAAGTGCTAAACTGGGACCGGCCCCATGGCTGAGTCATTAAGTTGGCGCACTCTGCCTCTGCAGCCCAGGGTTTCACCAGTTCAGATCCTGGGCATAGACATGGCACCACTCATCAAGCCGTACTGAGGCGGCGTCCCACATAGCAGAACTAGAAGGACCTAGAACTAGAATATACAACTATGTACTGGGGGGCTTTGGGAAGTAGAAGAAGGAAAAGAAAAAAAGGTTGGCAACAGGTGTTAGCTCAGGGCCAATCTTGAAAAAAAGAAACTGCCAAACCGTTTCCCAAAGTGGTTGTACCATCTTACACTCCTCCCAGCAGTAATGAGAGTTCCGTTTACTCTATATCCTCACCAGCCTTTGGTGTGGTCAGATTTTTAAATTTTAACCATTCTAGTAGGTGTGTAGTGGTAATAATTCATTATGGTTTTACTTTGCGTTTCCCTGCTGGCTAATTACGTTAAGCATGTTTTCATGTGTTAATGCCCTTATTTTAGCAGATAAAAAAATCTCTAATACTTATTTTGGACATAGGTACTATCCTGTTCTGCATTATTCAGAGTTCATTTTATGCCATTATAATTGTATCATGTTATGAGAATAAATCTTTCCAGTAAAGGAGGCAACAAATCAAGAGAAATTTTGTGATCAAGTAATTCAGCTTGTTGAAGTGAGTTTATGAATTGTTTTCAGAGAAGGCGCCAGTGATTAAAAATAAGATATCTAATAAAATTATTCAATAACAATTTAGTTGCCTCTCTCAAGCTCTAAGAGATGCATAAGTAGGTGTAGCAGAAGCAAAAAGTGACCAACGGCGTTTTACTTACTTCTCACTGTGTGCAGGGATCACCCTTTGGAATTTAGGGAAGAAAAGTGATCAGGGAAAATTTTTGTCTATATTGTTAGTAATGATTTCTTTCTTGTGTATGAATCCTGACTCTTGGTTTCTGTAAAGAGTCTTATCATCGCCTGTTCCTACTTCCTATTTTTAAAAAGCCCATTTACTTCTGACCAGTGTTCTGTCTTAGATTTGACATTAGTCCCTTGCCTTTCAATGTCATTTTCACAAATGCTGTGTGGATGAAGCTTTAACCAGGCAGTATTTTAAGTTATCCCTGTGTTCTCAAACTTTGAGCTAGTAAAAACTATAAATGCTGATTCTGGATTTTTAAATGTATTTGTTTTCATTATATAGTTTCTTTTTGCCCATCATGCTTCAAAAGTAAAAAGCAGCCATTGCCCAAATATGCCACATTACAATGTTTTATGTTGGTTCAGTGAATGTTTGTTGATTGCTCCAAACTTAAAACATTATGGCATAATTTTAAAGACATTTTTATAAATTACATAATACTTTTTAAACACGAAACTGTCATAATTAACACCTTTCATATCTGGCCTCTAAAATAAATAAAATCTGTATCATGAAAACAGAAATGCAGTGGGAGGGAAATACCTTCTTATACTTTCTTCTGTATTATAGCCTTAGTATGGGAAGGAGCTTTTGGAGAAATTGGTTTTTCATCTTGGTTTTCATTTTTAAGCTTATGGTCAAA
Organism: Equus asinus; assembly: GCF_041296235.1. Lineage (NCBI taxonomy): Eukaryota > Metazoa > Chordata > Mammalia > Perissodactyla > Equidae > Equus > Equus asinus. The sequence continues at coordinate 44,420,101 of NC_091804.1, forward strand.
GTAAAACATTCTGGTCTCATCACAGAAATGTTAGCCCCACTTCACTGACAAATTACACCCCATGTAAACGTACCCTGTGGCGAGCCCAGGGGATTGGGTATTTTCAGTAGTTTATAATAATTAAATGAAGATGGGTCCCGTGTGTAGCGTGCTGTCCTTCGGGGTAATGCGTGGGCTGTCTTCCCTCCCTCGTCTAGAGGCAGGCTCGTGAGCTTGGCTGTGTGTTCATCAGCCGCCTTGCCGCCCCTGGTTCTCTTGGTGCATCTTCCTCCCGGCTCAGGGTCACTGTGCCTTCAGACCCCGGTGCGCGCTAGAGTGCCGTGTTGAGTGAGAACTAGGGGCACCAGCACTTCAGCCTTATGGTCACTGTTTCTGTACAAGCTTCTCCCGGTAGTCGAGCCAGCCTCATGCATGAAGCCTTGGGAGATTCCTCTGCTGTCGAGTGGAAATAGTTCTTGCTGTTGCTATAACATAACATCTAGTGGGTAATGTGGCAATTCCCACAGGAAACGAGGGCCTGGCAGTTTTTCCTGTTTAAGTAGTGAAGAGCACCATTTTCAGTTTTGCAGACACTTCCTGGCCTCGATTCTTGGTGATTTGTTGTTGTTGTTTGGTTTCTATAACGTGAAGTCAACTTTTATAGTCATAATGAAAGTGTAATTATTAAACATGTAACTTTCTGTCATTAAATTAATTTCCAAGCAATGTAAGTGGCGTTTTCCAGGTGTGGGGAATATGCAGCTCATCAAATGTGCAGTGTGTCTTTCGTGGCCTGGGGATACTTCGTGACCTTGCAGTCCTCCGGCTCTGCCCCTTGGGTGGGCGGCATCATTCAGGGCTGTGCAGTGGGCAGTAGGAGCCAAGAGCTTCCGACAGTGAAGAATGTTCTGAGGATGATACGTGCAGTTGACTGAAGGCATGTGACATCTAAGAGATACTGTAGAATATCTTTCAGCAGAAAAAATTACTACAGTTACAGGTGAGGATGGTGTTTGAATTTTTTTCCTTTTTGTGGTGCCAGAATCTATATAGTAACAAATGATTTCCAATTATAGTTCTCAGAGTGGAGTTATTTTACATTTTATGTTTTTGTGCAAGCATATAGTTCCAAAGCGTTTCAAAACACATTGCTGTCCTAATTGTTAGAGCCTGTGAGTATGTTTTTCTTCTTTTCTTCTTATTTCTTTATTTTTCTGCCCCCCCCCCCCCCCCCCCCCCCCCCACACACACACACAAGTCTTAACAGCCAGAAAGAAAAGCCAGCACTATGGGCTGGTATCGTGTGTTCCCCCGGACCCTTCGTGCAGGGCAGTCGTTGTGAATTTGTCGTGCTGGGTGGAATTTGTCATAAAGACTTTTGGGGGGAGTTGACATCCCGTATGAATGAGCTCTTTTTGCTGAATCTTTTATACTTTGTTTTTTTTGAAAAAAGGTGACTCCTGTGAGTAAACAGATAATGAATGGGCATCTTTAAAGGTGAACTTAAAATATGTTGCCGTATATTCTAGAATATTACTGTTTAGAGCATTAACATTAGCTTAACCAGATTAAACAATTTATTCTCCGTTTTCCGGATTACGGATGAGGCGAGTGATAGTGCCTGCCTCACAGGGACACCGGGACAGGGTACAGGAGCCGATGGAGGTACTCAGGGCTTGAGTGGGTTTGGGGTGCTTAGTGCTCACCAGCCCCCTGGAGTAGCGTGACCCCCAGACCGTGAATGTCGGTGCTCTTTCCGTTTACTGTATGTTTGTCCTAAAAACTTCGCTATAGCTGTCCACAGCAGGGAACATTTTGTGTCATTATTTTTGTTGTCTCTGGGCTCAGAATGATGTCCAAAGCACCCGACAAGTCAACACAGTTTTTTCTTGAACTGTTTGAGCTTGTAGTATTACTTAGACTGATTTTGAATTCCACCACTGTCCAGTAGATGTCTTAATCACAACGTGTTTATTCCTAAGATGTGTATACATTTTTTCGGCCACTTTGATATGAAGAGGAAAACTTCGTTTTAGGCTATCTTCTCAAAATAACCACAACAAAATATACGTTTTTATTATTGGCGCAAAACGGGAACTGAGGATTTGCACGTGGCCTGGAGGCTGATTTAGTTTTTATCTCCCATGTGAGAAATGAACACATGTTGACATTTAAATTTAAAAATCCAATTGATCTCATCCTTGACAATATTCCACTTTTATTTTCTTTGGTTTAAACGAAAAATGTGGACTATTTTTGAGAGAAAAAGATGCCTGCTACATCTGCATTTTACAGTATTACTGATATGCCAATATTTCTATTTTAAAACCATACAGGAGGCAAAGGAAAACATATTTTACTTTAATAACAACACCTGCTCAGCCTGTGCCCTTCCTGAGCCCTGTGTGGCTGACGAAGCACTCACCGAAAGCCGCGCCTCATCTTCCGCGGGTGGGAGTCCAGTCTGCATCCCTGCCTGGTGGTGCTCCGCTTCCGTCAGCGGCTTGTCTCACAGTGGCTCCGGCTTACATCACGTGGACAGAGTTGCTTGGCAGGTTTTGTTACCCTTTCATCCCTGGAGGATTTTATTCTTGTTGATTCTGGCATGTAGATTGAAAACTGCTTGCTGCTTTTGCTTTTCTGAGTATTTCTTCAGGACTGAATCACTCCTTACACAACGAAACAAGACGACTGCAGAGAACACTTGGCCCAGATGACAGGCAGAACACAGTAGTTCTTGTATTCGGAAAGCTGGGTGAAATCCTGGCAGTCGTGGGTCACATTCTTTAAATGCTTTTAAACATAGGAGGCCAGATTGGGTTTTCTGATCCTTTTTCATCAGAGGGATAAATAAAAGTCATTTAAGAATCTTGTTTGCTTCCTAAGTAGCATTTCGAAAAACATGAGTGTCCTGCCTGGCTCTCCAGAGGACCTGATCTCAGGGATGCAGCCTGTGCCCTGCCTCTGTCCTCTGTCGCCCTCGGGGGCCAGTCTGTGCCATAGCTTGTTGTGGAGGTGGAGTCTGTCCCACGGTTGCAGCTCTGCCCTTTCCTTCTTCTCCACCACTGGGTGCTTGTACTCTTAACCTCCTTCCTTCTTCTGCTTTCAGAGGTCCTCTCACTTGCTTGTCCTCTCCTTAGGCTTACCACAGACAGCTCTAGTGGGAAGAGTGAAGCCGGGAGCCGGGAGTCACACACATAGAGACTTACCATCCTTGCGTATATGTCCAGACACCTGAGCAGGGTACATAGTCAGATGAGTACGGATTTTCTTCACCTGCCCATGGGTGACTCAAGCTATCTGTTGCCCTTTTGCAGAAAAGTTGTTGCTGTTGCCATAGAAAGATTCCTTCCTTGGCAGATAGAACCGAGTCTCTTGCTGCTTAGGGGCTGCAGCATTGCTGTGTGTGATGTCTGTGCTGGTTATATAGAAACAGATTTGTGCGACCTTCCAGTGCTGAGACCCTGCGTATGTGTGTATGGAGATACTCAGAGACCCTGAGTTGAGGGACTGATTTTAGCTAGCAAGAATTAGGAAAGGAAGGTCTTTTTCTGTATGGAAAGGCCACTGTGTAGCTGTGGAGTCTTGCTGCAACTGTGACCCTTTCCTCTGAGTGCTTGCTTTAAAGACCATCCTGGGCGTCCCGCTGGCCTGGACCAGCAGGTCCGCGTGTAATGGCCCGTCCTGAAGGGGTCAGGACTGGTGCTGGATTTCACCTGTTCCCTCGCAGCCTTAACCTGGAAGGAGGAAGATTCTCCAAGCCAAAAGCAGAGGAAGAAACAACTGAGAAAGTATGGAGAGAGATGCCTACATAATTTTATACTTCCGGAGCTCACAGGAGAACACAGAATAACAACCAAACATACTGGGAGAACCGTTGTAATAGATGGCCAAAGGGTTAATGGGCTCAATATATCAATGCCTATGCAGATTGATTAAGATTTTTAACAATGAAAACCCTAACAAATAAAATGGACATATGGTATATACATGTAATTTAGAAAGGAGGCCCTGTGAGTGCAGTAGGGTTTATGTTTCTTAAAGCCCAAAAGGAGTATCTTCTTTTGCCTTTCCAGTTGGTGTACTATTTCCTCTCAGATGACGTGGTATAATGGGCACTCTCGCATGTTAGAGTGAGTGTAATGTTCCTGTGACCATTTTAGGGGAACTCTTTGGCTTTAAAATTTCACTCCCTTTCATCCTGGTTTGAAATATTTCTTTAGGTCGTATTCTCATTCATTTCTTCGGCGTTAGTTACTGAATGTCCGCTGTGTGTAGGACCCTGGCTTAACACTGGGCTCCAGCCACGGCAGACAGAGACCAGATCCCCTGCCGGAGCCTCCACTGTGACAGGGGCAGTCAGTGATGACATGCAGGCCGTGAAGTGCCGCACAGGAAACAGGCAAGGTTCTGTGACGGAGCAGAGCCGGGTGTCAGGAGCGCGGTCAGTGGGGCCTGCAGGCGCTTGCTCACTGCACATGTTATTTGTAAGAACGAAGACTGAGAAACCGCCATCCCATTTGTTCATGATATAAACATACAGATACAGTGGCGTATTATTCCTAGTCCTACCACTCTTCCCTCAGCACTTTTCTACTGGCCATATTTTTAAAAAATTAACATCCAGAGGTCATATAAATATAAAATTACTAGTCTGCTTTTCCTTTTAACATGTGATAAGCATTTTCCACATTGTCAAAAATTCTAAAATAACTATATACCTTTCCTTTTTAGGAACATAGTATCATCTGTTTAACCATTTCCCCCATTTTTTGGACATCTAAGTTACAAATGATAAAAGGAAGCAAAATTTAAAATAAATGTGATTTCAGCGGTGCACTAATAGTTTACATAGAAAGTGCGTTCGCAGGAAAGGGTGAGTGGTTTTGACTTTGTGTATGTGGTACTGTTATAATCAGAGAGAGCTAGCTCAGTCTCTTTGGGCAAGCTGTGCCTTTGCAGCAGCCCTGCCCTCCCTTTCTGAAGTCACCTTCCACGGAGAAGAGCCCCAGCCTGGCAGCTGGCATTGCGACAAGCCTGCTTCCTGCCCTGGTTTCACTTGTCCTCCAGGGATGGGCCACTCCACCCGAGTTCCACCCAAGTCAGGTGTGTACCAAAGATGAGTAACAGGGCCTGTGACCAGCAGGAGGAACGTGCACCCAGTCTCCAGGGGGCAGCCCAGCTCAGGTCCAAGCAGTTGAGGCCTTGAGAGAATGGGTTTGCTACTAAGGGATCTTTTGAATTTTAGAGAGAGAGAGCAAGATATCTCAAGTTTCTTTTTGTTTTTTCCAGGGACGGATTTGCCCCAAGCTAACATCTGTTGCCAGTCTTTCTCCTTTCCCCTGGCCCCCAAGCTCCAGTACATAGTTGTGTATAATTGTAAGTTCTTCTGGTTCTTCTATGTGAGCCACCGCCACATGGCTACTGACAGACGAGTGACGTGGTTCCGCGCCCGGGAACCAAACCTGGGCCATTGAAGTGGAGTGCACAGAACTTTAACTGCTAGGCCATCAGGGCTGGCTCAAGATATCTCGAGTTTTAATGTAAGAGGGTCTCAGCTTTTTATTGTTAGTGGCTAATTCAACTTTAAAAATAGAACCCTGGGCACAACACACCACAAGTCTGTGCAGAACGGGGTCCACAGTCATATCTAGACAACCAACAATCATATGTAGGGGACGGAGACTGCTGAGCATGGTGGGAAAGAGGGGCAGCAAGGAGCGGTGGAAGGAAGCTGAAGAAAGCCCGGAGTGCTGAAGGAGGAGCGTGCGGGGCTGGGGGGACAAACGGGAACAAACGCGTGACTCCTCTCTACCTCTCAGTGCTGGACTCAGGAGAGTTATTTACGCCATAGCCCCAGCCCCAAGCCCCACTGGGCCATATCTGCCACCTGACTCTGTTCCTGCGCATCCCTTTTCATTCCCTCTCCAAGGAGGAGACCCCCCAGGGGAAGGCTCTACCCACGTCTCCCGCAGTGTGGGACTTCCGCGGGTCCGCCTCCTGCAGAGCAGGCCGTTCCTCCGCCCGTGGGCCCCCCTGCAATGACGGTGAAAAACACGCTCCTTCCTCCAGAGGCAGCCCGGGCTGGACGCCATATCAGACCCCTCCTTTCATTCCTGTAATGTCTCTGTGGACTGACCGCAGGATTTGTGGGTCAGAGGAAGGTCTCTTCAGCCATGAAAATTTCCCAGACTCGCCCTAGAAAAGGAGCTGGCTTTGACCTGAAGCACTAGGTTTTGGAGACAGAACCACGATAAATAAGCCAGCTAAGGCGGGAGCTGAGAGAGTCAGCCAGCAATGGCTGTTCTGTGTTGGGAGGTGCTGGGAAGCTTGGGCAACTTTTTTTTTTTTTGAGTTAGTAGTTTACATCATTGTGAAATTTGAGTTGTACGTTATTTCTTGTCCGTCCCTCTCTAAGTGCCCCCCTTCACCCCTGTGCCCAGCCCCCACCCCCGTCCTCATTACCACTGAACCGTTCTCTCTGTCCATGTGTTTATCTTCCACATGTGAGTGAAGTCATACGGGGTTTGTCTTTCTCTGTCTGGCTTATTTTACTTAACATAATACTCTCTAGGTCCATCCATGTTGTTGCAAATGGGACGATTTTTGTCTTTTTTTATGGCTGAGTAGTATCCCATTGTGTGTGTGTTTGTGTATATATATATATATATATATATATGACTGGCGGTGGTGGGCCCCAGCGGTCTCCAGGAGGTCCTGATGCAAGGTCAAGCCCGCACACCTCTGCTCTGTCTGGAATGTGAGGGCTGCAGGTGGCCCCCTTCTGGCCCAGGCGCAGCAGTGGGTGGCATATCTCAGGCTCTTATTACATCGGTCACCACGAGACGAACCAGCAGTAGGTGTGCTCAAGAAATACTCTTAATAATTCCTTCAACTAACGTTCCCTAGATGCCCGCCGCGAGCCAGGGTCTTTGCCTGGGACCTTGCTCCAGTACACCTAGAGGTTGGGGCCGGTGGGGAGACCTGTAAGGAAAGAAGCCCCTCACAGTTAGGAAATGGTGGGAATCCTCCCAAAATCCAAGTTCCCAGACGCCAGCTGGGACCCATCTTGCAGGCAGGCCCTTCTAGAGAGAGCACTGTCGGGCCTGCCTGCTAACTCCCCCAGCACGGCTCAACAACAGGAATTTGCCGAGAGCTGGCGGAGCGGCAGTTGGACTTCGAGTGAGTGTGTGCAGAGTGGCTGCCCTCTGCGTGCTGACGGAGCCTGCCTTCTCTGTTTGCCCTCTCCAGTGTGGGGCTGCCTTCCAGGAGGACGACGTCATCGTGCTCAACGGCACCAAGGAGGATGTGGCCATGCTGAAGAGCAGGATGGAGGAAAGAAGGCTGAAAGCGAAGCTGGGCAAGGTAATGGGGGCCTTGTGTCTGCCCTTCACCTCCGGGAATCTCGAGGGACAGGGAAGTCCTCAGGGTCAGCCCAGCCTCTTCCCCTGCTCGAGAGCCAGTTGCAGACCAGTGAACTGCGTTGCTGGCGGCTGCTTCGGGAATCTCAGTGGTTGAGGCCGTTTTTACAACCTAGAAGGGCCTGAGCTCTAGAAGGATTCCTCTCGCAGCTCAGCTGCACGCTCACTCTGACGGGCGTGGGGTCCTGCTTTTTGGTGCTCAGGCTCTTCACCATGAAATGGGGGTGGTAACGACAGCTGCTCAGGACAGGTGTCGTCTGGAGGGTTTAAAAAGACCGTGCCCATAAAGGCTGTGCAGAGCCCAGCCCGCCAAGCGCACTGGAAGGGCAGCCCCACCATTGCTGCGTGTCGCTGATTTTAAGAGTACGTGTGTGGTGTTCATAACTCTAAAGAAGTGGAAAGTCACTGTCACCCCAGCACATCTGCAGAGCATAGGCTGCCCAGATGAATGTTCCAGGAGTCACCTGGAGACCTCAGTGGTCACAGGAACCTGCATTTCCCTTCCACTCCTGGGGAGTGCAGAGGCCACCCCTCCAAGTACTTTGAGTAGCAAGGACCCCAAAGCGTTCCCATGAGTGGGAGCTGCTTCCCTGGCCTTCCTGAGCCCTCCCACGGGGAAGCTGGTTATGAGCGGTGCCCCAGCTTCCAGAGGCGAGGCCAGTGGGACGCGCTGATGCCAGCGACTGAAGCTCTGGGTGGGTGGCAGATGTGAAGGCTTTGTGTCGTGGCCCTAGGTTTAGAGTCACATTCCATAAGCAGTGGAATTATTGCTCAATGATCTGACCTACCGAGCAAGCTCAGAATGGTTTATCAGCTAAGAAATCATTCAGTGTGCTGTGTGCCATCGAGTCTGGCTCCAGCAGTAAATTGTTATTTCTTAAGTATTTACAGACGATAGCTGTGTAATGCATGTCTTTGGTGAAAGGCAAATTTTTCATTCTTTGAAAAGAAGTTAAGTCCAAGGTAAACGTGGGAGAAATTTTGTGTGATCAGAACTAAGGCAAAAGAATGCTTGACGTATTAGAAAATTAATTTTGGTATCCTGAGGACATAAAATTGAAAAAAAAATAGCCTGCCTCTGTGTGGCCTGCGTTTACCAGTAATGTGATAACTAAAGATTCTTCAGAGTTTTTTTGTCATAATAGAGGAAAGGATGGGACTGTCTCCCTGGAATCGTGTATAAAGCACGGTCCTGAGGCCTAAAAGCTGGCGTTGAGACGTGGCAGCGGTGTTGTTATCTGTGGATGCAGGACTCTCAGAAGGAGCCAAATCCGTTTGCGTCTCCTCCTTTTATCCTTTTACTTAGGGAGAGAATAAATAATGCTTGTAAATGGTTCTGTAGTACAAGGAATTGTCCCCAAACTTTGTGGTCAAAGCCAGAAGTGTTCTGTGAAGCAGTGTTATAAGATGTTAACACAACATTCCTGAGAAATATTTCAAGAGCCACTCAGTCATTTACGGGGAGAGTTCAGGTTTAAAAGTGAATATATATAAGTGCCTTTATTCTAAGTTGGTTGTCTAAATTACTATGATTTCATTACAATATGAGCAAAAAAGAAAGTAAAAAGCTTGACAGAATTTTGACAAAGGACAGTTACCAAGAAGGAACTGCTTATTCTTCATTGCTGCCTCTAATCGAGCCCAGTTTTTAAAAAGCACGAAAGGGAGAAATTGTGTTACGGGAAGCTCCTGGAGGTGTTCGTGTGGCCGTAAACATTTCCTTCAGTGGTTGTCGCCTAGGTCCCAGGCTTCCTGCCAAGTCGTTCAAAGCCCAGGGGGCTGACGTGCCCCTCTCGGCAGACCATGCGGCAGAGCTTCTGGGAGTGCGGCGTAGACACTGCTGCCAGGGCGCCAAAATATTTCCCCAACACGCCACGGCTGGAGACGGCACACGGCGCCTCCCTACCGCCTCCCTGCCGCCTCCCTGCCGCCCCTGCTTTTCAGATGAGCTCAGCTTGCACCGAGGGCTTAGAGGCCCCAGGTGTCTCTGCTGAAGGCCTAGGTGGTCCCCTCTCAGACGAGGACACGTGCCTTGTGTGTGTGTGAAATGAATGGGAAGTTTTGATGTTTTGTACCAGTGTTACAAGTCTAGCTGCGTGTGTGTGTATTCCGAGTTCAAGGATGCTGCCAGAGGAAGGTTTTTCCCTTGTTTTCTAGTGATGGGCGTCTTCTGAAATAATTAGGCTGGCATCTTTAGTGCCACCTTCTGGGTGCTTAGGAAAATGGCATTTTTAAAGAAAATTCTCTGAGTGAGCATACTGTAGTCCTGTTTGCTCTGTGATCGAATCAGTTCCCACACAGCTGTGTGATTTTAGAATGGTTAGCTTTATTTCTTAAATTTTGGTTGACAAATATAACTATTAGTGAAATAATTCTAGTGCCTAAAAATCTGACAGGAATAACCCAGAGTTCAGGAAAATGGCTGAAGTGCCCTTTAGTATATAGGCCTCAAGGCCTTATAGTTAAACAAACAAATGCCAAAGCAGTTTGATCACTTGGAAGAAGTCTTACTGGAGCGTGTAAGCTTCGGAGCGTGTTTGTTCTGCTGCACTCTGTGCACTGTATGCGCTTGGTTATTATTCATTTCACTGCTCTTTTGTGAATAGTAGTCGCCACCAACATTGATGATATCACTGAAATCTGTCATCTTCATTTAAAATTGTCGAAAATGTGATTTTAAGAATATAAATATAAAACTACGCTGATGTCTACAGATATATTCTTTGTGAGACGAAAGTGCATAACAGGATGCACGCAAAGAATCAAGGTTTAGAATTAATGGAGTGTCAGCATCTTCTTCAGAGTGAGTCCCTATCTGGTGTGAGCTGCGTCGACCTGTCAGGGGGCCCCTGGGACAGTGGCTGGGCAGCCACACTGACGCTGAAGTAGAGCGAATCCAGGCACATCTCCACCTTCCTCCTTCTTTTTACAGAAAGCAAAGAAACCCAAGGCGGCAGAGTCTGTCTCAAAGCCAGATGTCAGTGAAGGTAAGATGCTAAAAGAGGTCCTTATTTTAGCAAAATAAGGCCATAAGGCTATTTCCTAAGTTAAGTTCATGCTTCTGTTTTGTTTTTGTTTTTGTTTCTTTTACAGAATCTCCAGGGACATCAAAAATTAAGACAGGGAAGCCTGAAGAAACCGGCCTTGATTCCAGAGAGAAGAAGACCAACTCTGCTCCCAAAAGTGCAGGTGGGTGCCGCTGAGGCACAGTGCCCTGTTTAGAGAGCTGCGACCCAGGCACTCATGTCAGGGTTTTATTGGAGTGAATGAGAAAACTCAAGCTCGTCCTGAGTCATGTCTCTAAATAGTTTGTTTAGCTCTCAGGAGGCAGCTAAGAAACGGTTACTAGGCCCAAAGCAGGAGCCTGTCAGGCCTGAAGGAGTCTGGGCACAAATGCTGGTGGTCGGTTTTCCTGTTGAGTGTGCACTTGGCAGCGAGCCGGCGAGGCTGCACTGAGGGCTCGGCCCAGACATGCCACAGAGACTGGTTGGTGGACGAAGGCTTGGGGTATTGGGCAGGAATGTTCCTGATCTCTTTAAGGCTGGGGTTTTCTGTGCATCCCACATGACAGTAAGAGCCAGCCTTCTCTCCACCTGCCTCTTGGCCAAGTGTCGAAGACCCGTTTGGCATACAGTCCCAGAATACAGTGCATTTCTCCCGAACCTCACTGCCTTTAACTCAGAAAATTGTATTTATTTCACAAAAAGAAAACAGAGTCATCAGTAAAAGAATGTGTAATCTTATGCTGTAAGTGGCGTCCACAGTGGGTAATGGGCTCCAGTCCCCACTCTGCACAGTAGCTGCCTGGCCTGGGGCGGATCCCTCGGCCTCCTGGGACCTCCGTTTCCATCCTGTGAAACGGGCGAATGGCAGCCCCCTCGTGAGGATGGCCTGCTGTGCGTCATGCACAGAGCGGGAACCAGCCCCCTCGTGAGGGTGGCCTGCTGTGTGTCATGCACAGAGCGGGGACCAGCCCCCTCGTGAGGGTGGCCTGCTGTGCGTCATGCACAGAGCAGGGACCAGCCCCCTCGTGAGGGTGGCCTGCTGTGCGTCATGCACAGAGCGGGGACCAGTGCCGGCACATCTCAGGCGCTCAGGGTGATTTTGAAACGGTAGCTTCACATGTGGCAGCCTCGTCTGTGTTTAGGAGTTGGCGATTGAGGGGAGGTGTTTCAACACTGATCCCGAGAAGGCAGGAGGAACGTTCTTGGCATTGACAGACTGACTTTTTTTCTCTTTTGAGATTGTGGTGTTTGGAATGATCTTTAGCCCCAGCCTTAAAGTTTTTGGCTTTTCATTTTTCCAGCAACAAACGGAAGCTCTTCTGGAAAAGTCGGGAAGCCTCCGTGTGGAGCCATGAAAAGGTCCATCGCCGACAGCGAAGAATCTGAAGCTTATAAGTCTCTGTTCACGACTCACAGCTCCGCCAAGCGCTCCAAGGAGGAGTCGGCCCACTGGGTCACCCACACGTCCTACTGCTTCTGAAGCCCACGAAGGCACGGCTCAGGCTCCACGTGGACAGGTGGCGTGGGCGCTGGCTGTGCTGGGTGTTGTGTGCCGGGCCTCTGTTTGACGGCATTAGAAAGTCGTCCGCCAAGCTGGCGTGGTCACGCTGGCTGTGGGGGATGGGGGGTGACTCTCAGAGTGACCGTGCTGGGCACCCGCCCCGTCACCTCTCCCGCAGGCTCGTGCTCACTTTGCCTGCATTTGCTCCTCTTCTCACGGCCCGGAAAGCTCTGTTGGCTGCACTTTTTGTGTTTGAAATAATTAAAGACTCCAGATTCCTCATGGATGTGTGGTCGGCTCATTTTGACTAAAATTCCAGTGGTTTTGCTGCCAATAGTAAACTAAACAGGCGGAGGGAGGCTGAAGTTTAGAAAGGACGAAAGGCAGATGCGTCCCACCTGTGGGGCTGTTGGAGGGAGCTTCCGCAGCAGAGAGGAGCGGGCCCGGCAGCCCAGGGCTTGGGAGCTTTCCTTAGTTGATCATTTTGAAGACAGAGGAGGTTTAGTTGGGTGCCTAACAATTTGGTACAAAAAATACAGCAGGTTCAAAGTCTGCTTTTTCTCTCATCTGTTGGTGTATTTTTTCTTTCTTCTATCTTCCACTAATGTTTGGGTAAGAAAATTGCAGCCATTGCATTGATGACAAGAGCAGTAATCCATGTCACATGAATTCCACCTTTTCTCTCAGCGTGAGATGGAAAGGGGAACTGGACATACCCTGGAGCGTTTGATCTGTCTGCCGAGTGTGCCGAAGCCAGTAATTAGTGAGGCTTCCCCCTGAGACTGCTGGTCGGGAACCAGGAATAGCCGGGTCTCCGCACTGCATTCTGGAGATGGCCGTGTTCCTGAGGCCCTTGCCTGGGGCTTTATCCCAGATCCGAGCCACTGGTTTCCATTCAAAAGTGGGGAGAGGAGCAGGGGAGGAAGGTCAGAGGGTGGGATGAGCAGTGGGCCCCTCGGAAGTTTCGAAGGGAGGATTCTGGGCAGGGGGCTGGGGAGTTGGAACCGGCCTGCTCTCTCCCTGTGTGCGCAGCTTCAGTGTGATGGAAAGTTGGGCCCCGAGGACGTTTTGAATTGTGGCTATAGAAGCAATTTAATCAGAGTTATATTAACTTCAGTGAACTTTTGTTGTGGACCCTTCCAGAACAAACCTGGATTAGCCATTTTCTTTCCCTGATCAATTTTCTATACAGTCCAGTTAAACCATTTTCTACTTGTTGCTTTTTCCCTTTTTCCTTTTGTTAAATTATTTTCATGACAATTATTACCTTTTTTATCTGGTTGAAATTATTTATTTCAGGAGCCGGCCCCGTGGTGCATCGGCTAAGTTCGCACGTTCCTCTTCGGCGGCCCGGGGTTCGCGGGTTCAGATCCCAGGTGTGGACATGGCACCGCTTGGCAAGCCATGCTGTGGTAGGCGTCCCACATATAAAGTAGAGGAAAATGGGCACGGATGTTAGCTCAGGGCCAGTCTTCCTCGGCAGGAAGAGGAGGATTGGCAGCAGTTAGCTCAGGGCTAATCATCCTCAAAAGAAAAATTATTTATTTCAATGAGTTTTCTATTTTAATTTTACAGAGAAAACTTGATTCGTCAGTCTTTTTAGTCAAATGTTACTAATTACACCTTCAGCCATCATGAGGTGGTGTTTGTTATTTTAGTAGTCATTATTTCTACCAACTTCAGTTTTCCTAATTTTAGCCTTAATCAATCAGTTTTATTTGACATTGATTATTTTGACCATGTCCAGTTTTTTCCTGTGACCCAGTCACAGTGTCCTCAGCATCTCAGTAGCGCTGCTTCCCCTCAAGGTCACATCCGTGCTCCCACCCCCAGCCCGCCCACTTCCCGCTGCTCATCTCAGGCCAGTGCCCCACCCATCCCTCTCACCGCCTGCCTCCAGTCTCTGAACTACTCAGCAGCACTCCCCTGGAGCCTTCCCCGCTAAGGGACCTTCCAACCCCAGAGAGCAGGGCTGGCTTTGGAGAGTCCCTCCAGCCTTTAATATTTAGCAAGGCATAGTGTCCTCAGAGGCCTCCCTGCTTGAGGGGAGAGCAGTGTCTGCTTCCTGTGTTCCCCTGCCCTGGCCTAACACCTGATGCACAGAGGGCAGGAAAGCAAGGCCATCATGGCTGACAGCACTGTTCAGAGTGCCCACCTGAAGAGTGAGGCCCTTGGGCTTCGTCCCGTGGGACTCAGCAACACCAGGAAAGGAGCTGGGGACTGTCGTCCTGTTACTGAACACAAACACAGGCCCGCTACCTGATGCGCAGGACGACCAGTTAACTGAAACGTCAGGTTTGTGACAAGGTAGGAGGTTCATTACTGTAAGGCAGCCAGATGAGGAGATGGGAGTTAAATCCCAAGTCCAGCGCCGTGAAGGGAAAAAGATAGGGTTTTTATCTGGGGTTCTAGGTGGGGGAGGGGGAGTATGCAGCCTTCCTGGCTGGCATCTTCAGCCTGCGTTTGGTCCTAAAGACTAAATCTCTTTTTCTCCCTTGAACATCTGTACTTTTCTGGTTAGTTTTTGTCTTCAGCCTGTGTTTAGCCTTGTGGGGCTGAATCACCTTTCTTCCTTTTTTGGGGGGGGGCGGGGGGGGTGGTGAGGAAGATTGGCCCTGAGCCAACATCTGTGCCAATCTTCTATTTTGTATGTGGGATGCCTCCACAGCATGGCTTGGTGAATGGTGTGTAGGTCTGGGCCCAGAATCTGAACCCACAAACCCCAGGCCGCCAAAGTGGAGCATGCAAACTTAACCACTATGCCACCAGCTGGCCCCCTCACCTTCCTTCTTAATGTCTGGACTTTTGGACTTTGGCTTCCTGGGAGAAACAGCTCACTCATACACTAAGGAAGTACTCAGCAGCACTCTAAGGAGGGACAGAAAGACCTCTTAGCTTTGAACAACAGTTGGTGATGCTGAGTAGGCATAGCTGCAGTTAGCAAAGCTGATCTCAGACACTTTTTCTCGTCTTCTGGCCCAGGGAAGATTCAGCCCATTGGTTCTCGGTTTCAGTCCTGTCTTACAGGTGAGATGGCTGAGGCTCAGAGCAGCTGGGCGACTCGCACAGGTGCCCACGGCTCACATGTCAGATCCGTTCTCCCATAAATTCCTGCCAAGTGAGCGAAGCGAGGGAAGCCTTCCACAGGAGCACGCTCAGGGCAGCCGACTGAAACGCAGGGTCCATGCAGACCTGGGGCACCGCATACTCCGCAGTGGTCACTCAGCCACTGGAACGGCCCTCCTGCAGGAGCCCCATGAGGCCGATCGGGAGAGGCTGGGACAGCCGAGATTTCAGGGCTGAGCCCCTGAGCCTCACAGGGTGTGCCTGCCAGCCGTGGCCATTGGTGTCGGGAATGAGGCATCAGCTCTTCGTACTGGCCCCCAGGGGAATGGATTGATTTAACTGCTTATTTTCTTTCTCCTTGTTCTTAGCTTTTTTTACTGAGCTGTAGCTGATGTAGAACACTGTATTCGTTTGTATTGTGAAGTGACCACCACGGTAAGTCTGGTCACAGCCGTACTTACTTTCTTTTTCTTCTTCTTCTCCCCACAGCCCCGCAGGACATAGTTGTATATTGTAGTGTGGGTCCTTCTAGTTGAGCTACACAGGACGCCGCCTCAGCGTGGCCTGATGAGCCACGCTAGGTCTGCACCCAGGATCCGAACCGACAAAACTCCGGCCGCCAAAGCACAGTGCTCGAACTTAACCACTCGCCGGCCCCTGTCCCTATCTTCTTCTTGGTGCTTTGGCCTTGCCTCTCTTGCCAGCCCTGCCCCGACGGTCTCCTGCAGGGCACCCATGCCCCCACAGCGAGCTGTGCACGTGCGGGAGCGGTCTGTGCAGCAAGTCCCACGCTCCGCCTTCCCTGTGTGCGTTCCGACAGACTAACAACTGCCGTCGCTGCACACAGCTCAGCACTCTGCGGCCCAGTGGACCCTTGACTATAGCTGGCAGAACGGTTTCGTCCTAGGGACTAAGTCTGGGAATCAGATGACCCAGCAGAACAAGTACGAGCCTTGTGTTCCGTTAATGGGGACTTTTGTGTTTCATGTCATTTTTAGAAGCTGGTGGTTTCAAATACACTGGCCAGCGAGCCCTGGTTATATTCCTGCGTCGGCCTCGGCTGTCATACAGCTTTCTCTCCTCGGGGTCTTCACGCACATCTAGATGTCAGCCCCCTCCCCATCTAAGCCAGCCAATTCCTGACCACACCTCAAACTCTCCCCAAATGTCTCTCAGGAAAGCCTTGGGTTCTGTTCCTTTAAAACTCTGTTATTATCACAATGTTAATTAAATAAATTATACTCTTAATTAGCCCAGGGATTGCACACTCAGGTAGGGTCAGTGAGTGTGAGTGTGAGGTGATAGGGAGTGGTGGGGATTGTGGAGAGAACACAGCTACATGGAGGGGCAGTTCCTACTCGGCTCCGGCAGAGAGTGGCCCAGTGTTATCGGATCTTCCATACTTTCAAAGGAAGCCAGAAATCTGGGCTTTTTAAGTGAAGTCCCCCTCCAAAACTAGAAGGACCCACAACTAAAATATGCAACTATGTACTGGGGAGAAAAAGCAGGAAAAAAAAAAGAAGATTGGCAACAGTTGTCAGCTCAGGTCCCAATCTTTAAAAAAAAAAGGAAAGTGAAGTCCCCCTCAACATTTAAATATTGGCACAGACATAATTATTTTTAGAAACAACGTGGGCCAAATAAACATCAGTGGCTCCCAGTTTGTAGCCTCTGGTTTAATATCTTTCCCACTTGACTCTCATAACTGCGTTAGGCTAGTGGAGGTTATAGCGAGGGGCACATGCCACGTCTGCTGTGGGTTCAACAAACGAAAACCAGAAACAGATGATGGCCTCTCCTGGTAGAGGTAGGGTCAGAAAGAATACACTGGCAGGGAGATGGCGTTCGTTCCTGTCCTGTCTTTTTAATCGCCCACTGAAAATTTCTCCATCTCCCTTTAAGTCCTGCCCCCCTGTGGCGCCCTGAGCCTCATCACCCTCTCGCCTGCAGGCATCACAATGGCCAGAGCTGCTTCTGGCTCAGGCCTCTGTGACATCACCAGCTGCCCAGCCATAAGTACCCAGTCTCCAGTGTGAGAGCAAACAAACCCACCATGAGCGACCCCCTCCTGCATCTCTGCTCACCATGCGGATGCTGAAATGGTTCTTGTTCTTGCCTCTGTGCCTCTCCTGCGGCTATGCCTTTATGTTTTCTTCTCTGAGAGACAGAGCCAAGGAACCCCAGGGAAAGGTGCCTTGCGGAGGGCACTTCCGGATGAGGCAGAATCTGCCAGAGCATGCCCAAGGCTGGCTTGGGAGCAAATGGCTCTGGCTTATTTTTGTTATTGTGCTGTATGCAACACTGAAGTTTCGAGGAGACGGTGAGAAGAGTAAGGTAAGGAGGGCTGCGTTTTTGACACCACATTGATTCCATCTCAGAAATCCCAGGCTCAGACAAACGGGTGTTCTGGTCGTTAGGGGCAGGACCGTGAAGTATAACGAATTAGGGTGTAAAGTTCCACCTTGTGGTCCTGGGAATGACTGGCAAGTTTACTTCCTGACGCATCCTCGGGGAAGACAGTAGTCCCCAAACCCACAGAGGCTGGGACCCCAAACAGTTGAAGACCACCGTCTGTTTACTGGGTGACTAAAACCGTGGCTCGATATTTATCCTGTTAAATGAGTTTTTTCAAATTGAGGATAGATTCAAGAATTTGGTGTTTTTCAGCTCAAAATTACTCACAGAGCCAGGTTCCCTGCCCCGATTTTGAACTTCCCTAGCATTTGACTCATTACAAGTTGCTCAACTGAATGAAAATAGTCTAATTATCCCAAGTAAAGAAGATCCGTCGTAACGGGACAGAGGTATAAGCGGTACCAGCTCTTCCACAGGGTGGCTACACAACTCACAGAAGAGGAAAGGGAGGGAAACGTGGCAGCATGTCCTCTCTCAACAGACCCAACACGTCATGATTCTGTGTCCAAACTGTCTAGGGCAGGGGTTGGCAAACCTTTTCTGTAAAGGGCCAGATAGTAGATTTTTTTCAACTTTTCAGCCCATTGTCTCTGTTGCAATTACTCGGCTGTGCCACTGTAGCATGGAAGCAGCCATAGACAACATGCAAATGAATACACATGGATGTGTTCCAATAAAACTTTATTGACAAAAACAGAGGGTGGGCCAGATTTGGCCATAGTTTGCCAATCCCCGGACTAGAGCAATGCTAGAACCATCTTCTCTTAGGCGAGTCCAACTGTCTCGGAACTGTCAAAACCAGCAAAACTATTATTCACCCTGTATATCTTTCTTGACAGGAGCAGAATCCTCCTGGCCTTCGAGGCTGTTCATTTCGCTCTCCACTAAAGAAAAATCAAATTGCTTCCCCCAGCAAAGACTATGCATTCAATACCTTAACCCAGCTCGAGATGGACCTTGTGAAATTTGTGTCCAAGGTGCAGAATATGAAAGTCGTCATGGCAACTAGCGGTAACCTCAGGATTCAGAACTCAGAGGTGCCTGCAGACCCACAACATAATATTACGATATATGAAATATGGGGCGAAGAAGAGTCCGAATAAATGGATTTGTGCATCAAAGTAGGAGAGAAAAAGTTGAGTGTTGACAAGTCATATGCAAACTAATAGAACTATTCCAAAGAAAAAAGATTCTCAAATTTGAGACCTTTTTTCCTTTTTTTCTCTTTTATAAACTTGAAAAAATAAATGTGAGACCAGTAGCCACAACAGTTGTTTTGTTTTTGTCTTTCTCACTTCCTCTAGGGCTGTGGGTGGTGAGAAGTGCATCGGCGGTGACATAGTAGCATAGGGTGATATTCTTGGCCACAGTGTCATGGCCCTTGTAGGATAAGCTTAGGAAATTTGAGATAAGATGCTGATATCCTTGTCATAGTAGCTGTCTTTATAGTACCTATTTGTACAAAAGATGGAACCAATTTTTATCTTTATGATTTATTATAACATAGGACAACTTTCATTATAGGTTTAAAGTGATAAAATGATTGAATTAGAAGAATTGTGTGTGTGTGTGTATGAGTGAGGGGTATGGTGGCTTCTAGATCATTTGATTTTCTCACCACCAGAAAAGTCTTCTTATTCATGCCGTCTCATGGATTCCATGTATTGACTTTTCCTCATACTAAATTAGCAGTTGCATAGGTCTAATTGGATTAAGAAAAATGGAGAATCGATTCATATTTTCAATGTAATTTGAATACAGATGAGCAAACCAGGGGCTCCCAAAATAGTGGATAATATTGTTCTTTATAATACCTATTTAAAATATGGATATTATATTTATAAACCAATGTTACCTCAATAAAAAAATAAAATAAAAACAAAATTTTAAAAATATATATGGATATTTTGGGGGCCAGCCCGGTGGCCGAGGGGTTAAGTTCACGTGCTCCGCTTCGGCGGCCCAGGGTTTCGCCGGTTCGGATCCTGGGCATGGACGTGGCACTGCTCGTCAGGTCACGCTGAGGTGGCGTCCCACATAGCACAACCAGAAGGACACACAACTAGAGTGTACCACTATGTACTGGGAGGCTTTGGGGAGAAGAAGAAAAATTTTTTAAAATTTTAAAAATGGTTGGCAACAGATGTTAGCTCAGGTGCAAATCTTTAAAATATGTGTGTGTGTGTGTATATATGTAGAAATTTTGGCACGTTAGTATGGTTAATGGAAACTACACTCACTCGAGGCTGTTAAATTAGTTTACTGACCCCTAATCTAGGCCAGCGTGACACTTTTATAGACATGCGAGTACAGGTCTGGGGGGGACCATGGAAATTCCCTCCTTTCCACTTCAGTCCAAGATAGCGTGCACCTGAATCTCCATCCGCTTCCTGCCCGGCCACAAGGTAATTCCATCATTTGAGCAAAATCTTCAGAATCCGTTGCACGTGCATGCAGGGGTTAGACTTCAGACAAGAGCGGCCCCTCTTCTCCTCTGGTCAGTGTCAATTTCTTTGAAAAATGGTCCCTGAACGCTTTTTTTCGTAACTACAACTTTCAGGATGGGAAAACATTGAAGGAGCTGAGATTTCTTTTTTTGCCTTCTGTGCTCTTACTGAGTATTTTCCAGCAAAGGGGACTGTGTGAGTTATTCTCACAGCAGGCTCTGAAGAAACTCAGATAAGGAGAAAATAACTGGGTTTTAACCTGTGATCTCAATAGGGGTAGATTAGAATGGAGACAATCTAAAAGCCCAGGGGTCACCAAATCATGGCCCATGGGCCAAATCCAGCTGCTGCCTGTTTTTGTACAGCCTGTGAGCTAAGCATGATTTTCATTTATTTTTTTTTTTAAGATTTTTTTTTCCTTTTTCTCCCCAAAGCCCCCCAGTACATAGCTGTATATTCTTCGTTATGGGTCCCTCTAGTTGTGGCATGTGGGACGCTGCCTCAGCGTGGTTTGATGAGCAGTGCCATGTCCGCGCCCAGGATTCGAACCAACGAAACACTGGGCTGCCTGCAGCGGAGCGCGCGAACTTAACCACTCGGCCACGGGGCCAGCCCCTGATTTTTATATTTTTAAATGGTTGAAAAAATCAAAAGATGAATAATATGAATGAAAAGTACATGACATTCAAATTTCAGTGTCCATAGATTTTACTGGAACGCAGCCACACCCATTCATTTATATATTGTCTGTGGCTGCTTTTGTGTTCAAGCACGGAGCTGAATTATTGCACAGAAACCACATGGCCCACAAAGCTGAAAATATTTGTTTTGTTTTGTTTTTTAAAATATTTACTAACCAAAATTTGGCCCACCCCTAGTTTATACTAATCTTGTTTATATATTACCAACCAGGGAAAGTGTTCGTTAGGAGCAGCTGTAATCATCTGTAATCTTCACAAACATCCCAAATTTGTCTACTAGGCAAAAATGAAATTTTATAAATCATATCTTTTTGTAGTTCTGTTCAGGTCACTAGCAGCCAAAGATGGGGATCTGAAGAAAGCGCAGAACATTAGAATTCCTTATAGTAAGTTGACTAAGGATATAAAGGACAACGAAATCTACTGTGCATTTGGATTTAGCAATTTGTATAAAATAGCCTCCCTGAGTCTTTGCCTAGCCTGACACAGAGCTTTGCAAACCACAGTTTTGCCTAGAAAATAGTGTTTCCTCAATCAGCCCACTTCATGCAATATTTTCATGCAAAAATGCATTCGATGTAGATTTAGGAGCTAGAGCTTAAGAAAGCTGCTCAATTCTGCGGTTGTAGCTTAAACTCAAATTGTATTGATACCACACTCTGTGGTTTAAAAACAGCGCTTGTCAGGCAAATCGTAACTGCTGGATCACTGTGGTTGTCTCTACCTGATTATTCATCAGAGGAGGCTCGCTCAGGGGGCTAGCAGAGTTCATTTCCTGTGGCCGTAGGACTCACGACCATGCGCTTCTCCAAAGCCAGCGAGGAGATTGAGACACTAGAGCAAGCCCGCTCACAGAGTCTCACATAATGCGAGGACATCACCGGAGGGACATCCCATCACCTCTACCATCTTGCCCCGGGTCACTCCAGGGGAGGGAATTGCGCCAGGGTGTGAACAGCAGGAAGGGAGCCCGAAGTTTTGGGGGACTTCATGGTGACGCTAATGAAGGAGCGTGAGAGGACAGTCGACTCATGCTGGGCATGATCGTCTGCGAGGCCTTTTTCGTATCCCTGGGTGTGAGTAGTAGGCACAATTCTAAGATGACCCCAGAGGCGCACAGCCTTGTCTAATCTCTCCCTGGAGGGTGGACGGGAGCTGTGACTCTGATGGCATAGTCGCTCCGGTGATCACATTGTATTTTATGAGCCCTCCTAGCCAAGAGACGCTCCTGGTGGCCCTGAAGAAGCCAGCTGCTGTATTGTGAAAGGATGGGTCACATGGCAAGGACGTGAGGCGGCCTCTAGGACCTGAGAGTGGTCCCTGGTGAACAGCTAGGAAAAACCAGGGACCCCAGACGTGACCGCAAGGAGATGGATTCCACCAGCAACCAGTGGCCTGGAGCCTAGTGCCAGCGGGCACCTTGACTTCAGCCAGGGGAGAGCCTGAGCAGAGGAGCCTGCCCACCCGGCCTCAGGCTCCTGACCCACGGAAACTGTGGGTTAATAAATGTGTGTTGTTTGAAGTCACCACGTTTGTGATAATTTACTACAACGCAATAGAAAATGAATACAGCATGCCTACACACACCAACACACAAAATCCTTCCGTGTGCTCTTTCTGATGCCTACGATGACATGTCCACCTTCTCTCTGACCTAGTCACCTGGCCTCGCAGCCAGGGCAATACAACCAAGGTGCTATCGGCAGAGGGTCAAGAAAGGTGCTGTTCCTCGAAGCCGGAGCTCGCGCACTGTCCGCTCAGGGACCCAACCTCCCCCAACTCCACCGTGTTTGTTTGGCCCATAGTCATTTATTTTTACTTTCTATTTTGAAATAATTATAAATTCACAGGAAGTTTCGAAGGTCGTACAGAAAGGCTCCTTGTCGCTTGGCCCAGTTTCCCCCAGTGGTTCCATCTTGCGTAACTGTAACACAGTGGCAAGCCCAGGAGACGGACGGTGGGACAGCGTGTGTGAAGACTTCTGTGCCGTTTGTCCCACGTGCAGGTTGGGGTCACCACCACCGCAGCCAAGACACAGGACCATTCTGGAGCCACAGAGCCCTCGCCTGTGCTGCTCTTCATCACAGCAAAGCCGCCTCCCCCAACCCCGACCCCCGGCAACCACCAATCAGTCCCCGTCTCTGGGAGTTTATCATGTTGAGAATGTTGTATGAACAGAGGCATACAGTGTGTGACCTCTGAGGTGGGCTTTTTTCACCCAGCACAGTGTTAGCCCTTGAGACCCACCCAAGTGTTTCCGTGCACCACCACCGGGTGCCCACCTTTGCTGAGTACGTCCCACCATCCACCTGCTGAAGGACGTGCTGGTTGTTTCCGGGTTTTGGCTGTCACAAGCAGAGCTGCTGTGAAGAACTGTGTGCAGGTTTTTGGGTGGACACCCGTTTTCATGTCTCTGGGATAAACGCCAGGAGTACGATTGCTGGGTCATCCGGGAAGCGGATGTTTTAGCCTCCAGTCATTTTTTAAAAACTTTGTTAGTGGCTGACATTTTACAATGAGATTTCACATTATATTCTAGTGAGGGAGACACAGTAAACCAAGAAGTCCCTATAATTTTCAAATAAACGTAATTCCAGATGCAGCACGCCTAGACTTCCATCCTCCCGTGCTTTCCCGCCATCCTTACCCGGCATCCAGTCCGCCTCGCTGGCCCACACGCCCTGTGGGTTCCCATCCTCTCCTAGCTCCTGTCTCCTCCAGCGACACCAGGCCAACCCCATTTCTGCCTCAGGGCCTTTGCACGAGGCCTCTCTCCCTGGGGTAAGTTTTTCCTCCGGATGTCACACTGCCAGATGCTATGCTCGTCATTCTGATCTTTGCTCAGAGGTCGCCTCCTCAGAGAGCCCTTCCCTGGCCAACCAGGTAAAGGAGCCCCTCGCCTGCCACTCTCGCCACGTCTCCCCGGTTTATTTTACTTTCTTCCCAGCACCATCACTGTGTGACATTATGCTTTTTGTTGACCTGTTTCCTGTTTGTCCCTTCTCCCTGGAATGGAAGCTCCATGAGGACAAGGACGGTGTCTGTTGTGGTTACTGCAAGGTCCTCAGTGTCTGGAACAGAGCTTGCCACTGGGCGCGACTTGATATAGAGTTTTCAAACCTTCTATTTGGAACTCGTTTCAGACTTACCAAGAAGTTCCAGCAGCTGCACCGAGCCCCTCTACCCCGACCCAACTTCCCCCAACACTGGCCTCTCACGTAACCGTTTCATCAGGAAAACCAAAAAATGTAACGTTGCTCCAATACTGTGAATTGACTCATTTGAATTTCACTTCATTAAAGAAATTCATTCCATTAACGTCCTCGTTCTGTTCTAGGATCCCAGCCAGCGGCCCACGTCGCATTTAGTCACCTCTCCTAGGCTGCTGCAGTGCGGATGTTCCACAGGACAGCCTGTCTTGTCTCCTTTGACCTCGACAGCTTTGAAGAATCATGATCGCCTACTTTGCAGAATGTCCTTCCGTTTGGGTTGAAGGATGTTTTCTCATGACAGGAATGAGAGTGTGCATTTCTGGCCAGAATGGCGGGGAAGTGATGTTGTGTCCTCAGCGCACCACATCAAGGGTCCATGCTGTATGTAACCCCCCCATCACTGTTGACATTGACCTTGATCACTTGACTCAGGTGGTGTCTGCTGGGCTCCCGCACTGTAATGTTGATGTATCTTAGAGGACGCTCTGAGACTGTACAGTCCTGCCTCTTCTCAAAGCTTCCCCACCGATCTGAGCATCCGGCGGTGGTCTGGTCTGGAACGATTACCTCAGCAGTGTTGGCATTTTGCCTGATGGTAACTTTGATTTCTCCTCTTTCCTTCTTCATTTGTTAGTTGGAATTCTGCTGTAAGGAGGGGCTGTCCTTGCTCTCCCATTTATTTGATTATATATTTGTTTCGGTATGGACTCATAGATATTTATTTTATTGTATCAAAATCCAATACTTCTGTTATTTATTTTCTTTCTTTCTTTCTTTTTTGTTTTTTCTCTTTTTGAGGAAGATTAGCCATGAGGTAACTACTGCCAATCATCCTCTTTTTTCCTGAGGAAGTCTGGCCCTGAGCTAACATCCGTGCCCATCTTCCTCTACTCTATACGTGGGATGCCTGCCACAGCATGGCTTTTGCCGAAAGGTGCCATGTCCGCATCCGGGATCCAAACCGGCGAACCGCGGGCCGCCGAGAAGCGGAATGTGAGCTCTTAACCACTGCGCCACCAGGCCGGCCCCCGTTACTTATTTTCTTGCTCAAACTCTTCCAGCTTCGTCAGGTTGGCTCCTGTGTACTTAGAACAAACCCATGGCGTCTTTTGAGCAATTTCTTACTTTCTGGCAACCCAAGATGTCCCCGGACCATCTTGTGTATTCCCTGCCTCAACCCTGGGGTCCACCACTTCCCCCAAGAGCCTGGCTCCCTGTGCTAGAGAACGGGGCTCGGCAGCCAGGCCCTGGCAGCCGAATGTGCTCATCCGTGCTGGGCTGTCATTGCTCCTCGGCCCTCTCGGCAGAAAGAGCCAGGAAATATATGTGCGTGTATTACCCACCCCCACGTCTGTATGTCCATATGTGTGTATATATGTCAAACACTGAGACTTAATCCTGGTCCCTCTGATTCCAGTCCAACACCTCGGGCTCATCCTAGCCACCCTCCTACCCCTCATTATTAGCCTCTTTCTCTAACAGTGAGAAGCCCGGCTCTCACGATCTATATTTACCAATTCATCCACTTCTAGTGCACACAGAAAGCAGTTACTGAGTTTTGAACCTAGACCCCACAGCGAGCACATTTACTAACGAGGTTACAGCAGTCCAGACGGTTCCCTCGTCTCTAGGCGGCAGCATCCAGCCGAGAGGCGTCCCCCCAGGCTCCTTGGGGAGCCCTTCCCTTGCCCACCCCCTTCAGCGTGTCAGTGTGTCTGTAGCCCATTTCGGGTTCCCCGCATCCTGGTTGATTTTGTCGGTTCACTTTTCAGTATGTGAAGCTGGGACATCTCCTGATGGTTCTGAGAGTCAAGCATTTGGAAGAAGATTTACCTGCAGAACTTCTCTCTTTCCTCTGCCCTCCTGCCCGGGCCCCTTCACCTCCTCACCTCCTCTCCTCCTCTTTCCCACGACGCGCTGAAGGCGATGAGTCTCTTTGGTTTCTCTGTTATCCCGCCTGTATTCCTTTTGCACAGATGAACGGTACGCATGTATTTTCCTATATCCCCTCTTTCTTACGGGAAGGATAGCATGCTATCGATATTCTCTCCCACTTAAGAGAATGTCCTGGAAATCACTCCACATTGGCTCGTAGAGGTCGTCCTCATTCTTCTCTCCGTCGTGTGGATGCGCCGCAATTTGTTCAACGCTCTCGTGTATGCGGACGGTCAGCGGGTTTCTAACAGTTTGCAACGACAAGCAATGGTTCAGGGAACAAGCCCGTGCGTAGGCATTTCTGTGTTGGAGATGCACCTTCAGAGTAGATTCCTAGAGGTGGGATTGCTGGGTAGAGAGGTAAGCACACTGTAGTTTTGTTAGTTTTGCCAGATTTCCCTCCAGAAGGGTTGTGCCAGTTTGCGCCCTCGCGGGGAATGCCAACACAGACTTGAAAATGAACATGGGGCCGACGTCTCCGCCTGAACCCGCTTAGACGCCCCTGCGTGGCCTGCAGTTACTGGAGATTGACACTAGGTGGCAGGCAAGCCCCATCACAGAGAATCCAGAGACGCTGTGCTCAAGGCCCTGATGACAATACCGTGGAAGCTGAAGCGACGACAGTCACAGGGCTGTGTCACTAATGGCAGCGAGCATTCACAGCGTTAGTAGTAAGAGCAACATTGTTTCTATTAACAACATCTGTTGTTTGGCTGTTTACTCATTCACTCCAGTGTTCCTTGTTCCAGGCCCTGTTCTGGGTCCTGGGGATGCTGAGATGCAAAACAAACATCTTGCCGGCATGAAGCTGGTGTCCTGCTAGGGGAGAGACAGTCAACAAACACACAAGTCCGATATGAAGTCTGTCAGGCCGACACAGGTACTACGGAGAAAGAATGAGGAAGGGGAGAGGGGGTGTGTGGTGTGTGTGGGACGTGAGTGGGGCGGTTGGGAATAGTCTTAAACTGTGGTCAGGGGAGGGCTCACTGGGAAGCAGCTATCAAGGGACTAAGCCATGAGGACAACCTAGGAGAAGAGTGTGGAAGACAGAAGGAATGGGAGGTGCAAAGGCCCTGAGGCAGAAGGGTGCCTGGCATGATGCGGGAACAGCCAAGGACCAGAATACTTGGTGCTGAGTGAGTGAGACATAAGAGGCACAGGACCTGGTGCGGGTCATGCAAGACGTACAGGCCACTGACAGGACGTTGGACTTGTCCTCCGTGACAGATGAGAGCCATGCGAGAGAGAATATCAAATTCTCAGAAGCCCAGAAAGAGGGCGCCCCTCTGCCAAACTCCCCAGACCTGCACCTCACCCATTCCCCACACAGCCGCAGGCAGCCCACCGTGGGCTGACCCCGCAGCCCCGACGGTGAGAAGAGCTTGGTCTCTGTCCGAGGGGCTCTCACAGTCTCTGGCGGGCGAGGGGACAACAGATGGGGCAGCGTCAGGCCTTCGACTGGGGTGCGATCCGCGCTGCCGGGAAAACTCGGGGGCAGGTTTCCCTTGGGAAACTAGGCCTGGGCTCCGGCACCCTTCTGGGTGACCTTGGCCTTCGTTGTCTTCGAGCTGCGTAACAATTCCGCAAGCCACAGAAAGTGGGAAGACGCAAAGCCCTCTTGTTCATAAAACCCAGCTGAACCGCACGGAGCGGATGCCGCTGGGCCTCAGCATCCGGCTGCAATCGCGTCAGCATCCCCAACGCCTGCGCGTGTGGTCCTGCGAAGTCTCCTTAAGCGGCTGCGACGCCCTACGAGTGATCTAAGGATCATGCCCGATCTAAGGTGTGGAATGAAACCTTTGATACAGAATCATTTTAGATCGTACGAGAGTTGCGATTCTGCCCTCTTTCTCAAACGTCCCTCTCACGGAGCCTCGAGCCTCTCAGACTGAGGACAGTGCGGAAACGAAGACGCCTCCAGCACCTTACTCTGGGCGATAAAGGAATTAGATTCATTTCCATTTTGAAAACCCAGAAAAAAGCAATCTGATGACAAAGAAGGAGGCAGTGGCGGGTGGGAGGCCGGGGCCCTTGAGTCTCGTTCTCTGGGCCATCACAGGCATCCGGGCAAAGCCCAGCGGGGACCTGCGCACGGGTGGTGATGGGAGATGCGGAGAAGTGGGTGAAGTGGAGAGAGATGGAGAGGCAGCACGCTGGGGGCGAATGGGAGCCTCGAAGCCCCTTGAAGGCAGGGCCGTGTCTTCCCCAGCCCACCCCGTGGTCCCCTCGAGCCTGCCCTTCATCCCATCCCCCTCCTTCCTCTGCTCTCGACCCGAGACCCTTGCCCTCCCCCCGGGGGGCTGATGGCCTGGGAGGGAGGCTCCCCTGGCCCCGAGCTCCCCCCTGGCGCTCTTAGGAAACCAGCCGGCCTTTGTGGGCAAATTCTGGGTTCCCTGAAGTCAGGGGAGCACGGGCGGCTCAGTGCCTTCCCCTCTGCTTGTGGGTCTCGATGTCAGGCAGATGCTTCTGGAATTTTTGCCTCCCCCTTGGACCAATGCCATTGGCACCACCTCCCTCGACTTCAGAATTCCAGAAACACCGTCTCCCATTCACTCGTTCATCCTTCCCTGATTCGGTCATTCATCTGCTCGTCGTTCAGCTAATACTCAGTGGGCTTCACCAGGTATGAGCGCCGCTGAGGCACAGTGATGCACAAACGCAAACGTGGACCACACTGAGATCCCCCTCCCCTGCTTAGAGGCGACCGTCAAAAACCCAGAAAATGACAAGTGTTGGCGAGGATGTGGGGACACTGGGACCCTCGTGCACTGTCGGTGAGAATGTAAAATGGCGCCACCACTGTGAAGAACAGCATGGAGCTTCCTCAAAAACTGAACGATAGAATTACCATATGACCCAGCACCTCCACTTCTGGGCATACACCTGAAAGAATTAAAAGCAGAATCTCAAAGAGATGTTTGCACATCCATGCTCATAGCAACGTTATCTCAACAGCCGAGAAGTGGAAGCAGCCCAAATGTCCAAATGGGAGGAGCACTCGAGACAGTTGGAAGAGCAAGTGCAAAGGCCCTGAGGTTCTCCTAGGAAATCACTTCTTCCTCCTGAGCACTAACCCCTGTATAGTAATTGGGTTTCAATTTATGTTGGAATTGGATCCCTATGAAGGGGATCAGGATACGCAATCCCAAAATACACCACTTCGTCATAAGGATTATTTTGAGCTGAAGGCAGCTGAGGCAGGAAGAGTTCTCTGCCCTCCTCTTTTCCTCCTAAAAGCAGGACATAAATTTGCCTTTGAGGAAGGTGTCTGTTCATGTCCCCCCACCCCCGTCCATCCCCGTACCCCCCACAATACCAGGGAGACAACAGGGATGCTTATCATCAAAGACGGGAGTCAACACCAGGATGAGTTACAATGCTTACTTACTTACGTACTGCAATAGCCTTATCTTCCAGTAATTGCTCTATATTTTCCTAGTCACTTCCTCACAATTTATCCCCTGAAGCCCAAACCCTCTTTCCTTTGTTAAATGGTGTTATAAGCCCCTGAGTCTAACAGCTTCTTTGAGTTTCACTTCTTTTCTCTGAACTCCCATGTATGTAAATATTAATGAATAGTGTGTCTTTTCTCCTATTAATCTGTCTTTTGTTTGTTTAATTCACAGACCCCCATTCATTGAGCCTAAGAGGGTGGAGAAAAAACTTTTCCTCCCCAACATTTTCTTTTCTTTCTTTCTGTTTTTTTTTTGAGGAAGATTAGCCCTGAGCTAACATCTGCTGCCAATCCTCCTCTTTTTGCTGAGGAAGACTGGCCCTGAGCTAACATCCGTGCCCATCTTCCTCTACTTTATATGTGGGAAGCCTGACACAGCATGGCCTGACAAGCAGTGCCAGGTCCGCACCCAGGATCTGAACCAGGGAACCCCTGGCCCCCTAAGCAGAACATGCAAACTTAACCACTGCACCACCAGGCCAGCCCCTCTCCCCAACATTTTGAATTCCCTACCCTCAATACATTCTGGCTCTGATTATTCTAGAGTTTGGATGCACCATAATTTAACCAGTTCCCTCCTGAGGGATGTCTAGGTTTTCCCCAGTGCTTTGTTACTACCAACACGCGTGGTACAGATTTCCCGGGACTGCACGGGCTGTGACCATCTCCACTCAGACAGCGCTGCCACCATCTGCCAGTGTTTGGGTTTGTTCTACAGTCAGCAAACACTGCAGGCACAGCCAGTCAAGACGCTGACAACAAAAAGCCTGGAATGGCTTATAGTTGGCTAATTTTAGAATTTTAAGTCATGACTCATTCCATTTAAATTCAAAGCTGTTTAATGGGCCATCTGGCTCGGCGGGATAGGAGAGACTTTGCCCCGAAACCTGGAAAAGTGCCCTAGAGGAAGAAGCATCTTCCCCGCTGACCGTGACCGCGACCGTGACCGAGACCGGGAACCTCAGCCGAGTGTTAGCTCCTTGAGGACGGGAAGGGTTTTGAATGAATAAACTGCGTCATGTCTGGGCCCATTTTACTGTAAAACATTTCCTTTTTCCCCCCATTACAAAAGCAATGCAACTGAAAGCACAAGTTACCAAATAACAATAGGTAAATTAGATTTTATCAAAATTTAAAACTTCTATGCTTCCAAGGAAACTATAAGAAAGTGAAAAAACAACACAGGGAATGGGAGAAAATATTTGTAAGTCATCTCTCTGACAGGGTCTAGCATTAAGACTATATGAAGAGGGGCCGGCCCCATGGCCGAGTGGTTGAGTTTGCGCGCTCCGCTTCAGCGGCCCAGGGTTTCGCCGGTTCGAATCCTGGGCACGGACATGGCACCGCTCATCAGGCCATGCTGAGGTGGCGTCCCACATGCCACAACTAGAAGGACCCACAACTAAAATATACAACTATGTACCGGGGGGCTTTGGGGAGAAGGAAGAAGAGAGAGGAAGATTGGCAACAGATGTTAGCTCAGTGCCAATCTTTAAAGAAAAAAAAAAGAAAAGAAATTGTTTAAACGAAAAAAAAGACTATATGAAGAACTTACAACTCAACAATGAAAAGACAAATAACCCAATTAAAAATGGACAAAGGACTTAAATAGGCATTTCTTCAAAGAAGGCATACACATAGACAATAAGTATGTGAAAAGATGCTCCGCATCCTGAATCATCAGGGAAATGCACATCAAAACCACAGTGAGACAGCACTTACACCCACGAGGACGGCCATAAACAAAGAGACAGGCGATAGCAGAGCTGGGGAGGCTGCAGAGAAGTTGGAACCCTCACACGTTGCTAGAGGAATTGTAAAATTATGCAGCTACTTTTGAAAAAAGTCTGGTTTTTCCTCAAAAATGTTAAACATACAGTCACCATATGACACAGCAATTCCATTGCTAGGTGTCTAGCCAAGAAAAATGAAGACATATGTCCACACAAAAACTTGTACATGAACGTTCATGGCAGCGTTATTCACAATAGTCAAAAAGTGGAAACAGCTCCAATGTCCATCGACTGAGAAACAGATTAATAAAATGTGGTATATCCATACAACGGCATATCATTCGGCCTTAAGAAGGAATGAAGACTGACATGCACGGCAAATTGAACGAACCTTGAAAACATTACATTGAGTGAAAGGAGCCAGACACAGAAGACCGCATATTACATGATCCTGATTGTGGAGGAAAAACTTCTCCCATTCCTGTGGCTGGGGCACTGATACCACCCCTTGTTGGCATCTACGTGTTTAATTTACACTCGAATCCTCCACTCAGGTTGGCAACAAGGACAGCAAGCAGGTCGATTTTCCATGCCAAGGCCTGACGTTATTGGGAATGACTGGGCGGGGTGGGAAGAAGCTGGGAGATGGGAATTTTCCCCTCCTGGGCCCCACACCCCATCCCACCACCTGCTCAGTCCCCGGTACCTGCTGGTGGGGGCGGGGGGTGGTGTTGAGGGGGTTCTCAGAGAAGGGACTGTGCCATGGAGATGGCCACCGTGCAGTGTGAAGTGTGTGGGTACCCGCCCCTCTGCGCACCGTGGAGAGAACTGTGCCATCCAGAGAGGAGCGGTGACAGACATGGCTCTCCACGCCAGACCAGCTTCCCAGAATCACAAGCCTTTGTCATAGGATGGACAGGAAGCGGGCCGTTGGCTGTGGCAGTGTGGGGCAGTGCAGGAGGGCATCGAAGTTGGAATCTGGAGGTCCTGCTTTCCTGAACCCAGAGCTGCCTCTTGCCAGCTGTGTTACCTCAAGCAGATTCCTTAACTTCTCTGAATCTCATCTGCCAAATGAGGTTTGCAATGGGCTGATGGAACAGGGTCATTGAGAAGATTCAATGAAATATTGCCATGAAACCCTTAGCATGATGCCTGGCGCACAGTAGGTCCTTAATAATGATTATACCCAAAAAGTATGGTTTGAATGCCCAAGGAAACTAAGTGCCTTAAATAAAGGGTTAAAGAATGTGAGTCTTCTGCGCTGTGTAACATATTTCCCTGCCTTTGGACAGAGTGATCACCTACACTGCAGAAATTCCCGCAGAGCCCAAAGCCTGCCTGTAGCCAGAAGTCGAACGCGAGTCTTCACTCAGTGTGTGCCCCCACACTCACTGTCCTGGAACCCGGTTTCCTAAGATGTGCTGTGAGAGGCCCTCAGAATAACAGTCAAAGGCTCGCTCAGCACAGCTCCTCGAGAAACAGGAAGGACATGCTTTGAAGTGGCCACACTAACAGCAAGTCACTATTACCCATGTGCTGTGGGGTGAAACCCCAGACCCCTGGGCATGTGGTCCTGTCACAGTTACCAGTGATCGGGCCCCAATATCAAAGTGAGAGGGCTATCACGCCCGGAGCACGTTGAACGAGGCTTTGAATCAAAGGCTGATTCCGGATTCTAATAGCTTTTCACGCAGGCGTACAGACTTAGCAGGTAAAAATACAGGATGGCCCGTGAAATTTGAATTTCAGATCTGTGATGAATAGTATAAGTATGTCCCATGCATCGTTTGAGACATACTTATACTAAAATTTATTCTTTGTTGATCTGAAATTCAAATTTAACTTGGCATCTGGTATGTTGCCTGGCAACCCACGCTGCCTCTGTCCATGTTCGCTGGACACAGAAACAAAATCCTAACAAAGGAGAAAGAGAAGATGCTGAACGCTGTACTCGCCTCGGCACAGAGATCTGAATGGAAGATGGCTGCCACAGAGGCCTTGTCTGGGCGCTCCGTTAGGGGGCTCTCCTTCAGCTCCCACTCGTTCTTGGTAACCGCTTTATTGAGATATAATTCACATACCGCACAACCCACTCACCTGCAGGGTACAAGTCAATGGGATGTCTTGTGTATTCACAGATATGTGAATATGACCATCCCCACAGTCCATTTGAAACATCTTCATCACCTCAAAAAGAAGCCCGTACGCGTTTGCGCTCACTCTCCATCGCTGGCCCCGGCCCCTGCCAATCGCCAATCTACTTTGTGTCTCTATGGATTTGCCCCTTCTGGACATTTCATAGAAATGGAATCGCACAATATTCAGCCTTGTGTGTCTGTAGCACGTACCAGGACTTGATTCCTTCTTGAGGCTGAATAATACTCCGTCTGTGGACGGACCACATTTTGTTTATCCGTTTGTCCATCGATGAACATTTGGGTTGTTTCCACCTTTGGGCTTTTATCTCGTTCTTAATCACATCGCCTCATTTCCTTCACATTTATCACAGTGCACTGTCATCCTGTTTATCTACCGAGTGTCTCTTCCTTATCTCTCTTCCTCGCTGCGCCATAAGCTGCAAGGAGGCACAGAGTTGTCTGAATCACTGCCGTGTGCCTAGCCCACACCTGATGAATGAGTGCTTGCAAATGGACCTGCTCCCTGTGATTCAGGCCTCTCGGAAATGAGGGCGTCATGAGCCAAGGGAGAAGAAAGTTCTCATAATTCCCAGGTAGGAAAACCCTTTGGTGTGGCCGTGGAACGCCGTGTTCCTCCTGGCTGCGGTCCTCTCCGCTTTGGGAGGCTGCGAGATCCGCCTTATCTTCCTCCGAATCTTGTTGGGACGAGTGTGGGAATCGGCGGGCGTGCTGAGTTGGGGCTGGAGGAGCCGCTGTCTTCTCGGGAGCAGGTCCTGAGGCTGGCTGGTTCCGCCGAGATGCCCATCTCGCAGAGGTTCTGACAGTTGTTACTCCTTGGGGAGACCTTGCGGTCCACAATCGACCCTCCCGCCCTGATGGATATCTGATAACCAGCCTGCTCAGCTCTTTATTTTATTTTTATTTTTTTGCAGTTTGGGTGACTTTTCCGAGTAAACCTTCATCCCCGGAAAAGGAAATTTTTATCTGCCCATGTGAGTCTTTAAACTTCATTCAATCATTCAACATTTATTTAATTCCACCCTGTATTAATTAGATTTCTGGGGTGGCCATAGCAAAGTACCACAAACTGGGGGTTTAAAATAACAGGCACTTATTCTCTCGCCTTTCTGAAGGCTAGAAGTCCACAATCAGGGGGTCAGCAGGGCTGCGCCCGCTCTCCGAATGCTCCGGGGAGAACTGTCCCATGTCTGTCCCCCGGCTCCCGGTGGTTGCTGGGACTCCTTGGCGTTCCTTGGCTTGTAGACACGTCACTCTGATCTGTGCCTTCATCCTCACACAGCCGTCTCCTCGCTGTCTCTCTCCTCTTCTTATAAGGACACCAGTCACATTGGATTAAGGGCCACCCTCCTCCAGTCTGACCTCCTCTTAACGTCCATCATAACTACACCTGCCGAGACCCTATTCCCAAATAAGGCCACATTCACAGGTGCTGGAGGTTGAGACTTCAACATATCTTCTTGGGACATAATTCAACTCCCAACACACTCCCTCCAAGAAAAAAACCTTATGGGAATTTTCATTGGAATCGTATTCAATTCACATCATAATTTTAACCTTTTCTTACTCAAGGACATGGTATGTCTCCTCTTTTGTTCCTATTTTGTGTAATGTCATTCGATAAGACTTTATTATTTTTCTCATAAGGCCCCATGCCTTTCTTATTCAATTTATTTCTAAGTATTTTATCATTTTGGTCTATTTTGTGAATGGAATATTTTTTCCATAAAAATTGAATTTTTTTTTTAATTGAGGAAGATTAGCCCTGAGCTAACTACTGCCAATCCTCCTCTTTTTGCTGAGGAAGACTGGCCCTGAGCTAACATCCGTGTCCATCTTCCTCTACTTTATATGTGGGATGCCTGCCACAGCATGGTGTGCCAAGCGGTGCCATGTCTGCACCTGGGATCCGAACCGGCGAACCCCGGGCCGCCGAAGCAGAACATGCACACTTAACCGCTGTGCCACCGGGCCGGCCCCATAAAAATGGAATTTTTATTACTAGGTGTTTATTGCCAGAATGTAGGAAAGCTGTGGCTGTGTGTTTATCTTGAATCCAGCCACCTAACCAAAATCTCTTATTTATTCTAGGGTTTTTTTTTAATAGCTAGTGTATTTTGGGTTTTCTAGGTACATAAGCCCATAAACAGGGAAATGATTTTTAAATGTTGTGTCTTGGAATCTTCTGCAGCAGATGGGAAGAATGAACTGGGGGCCGGTCCCGTGGCCGAGTGGTTAAGTTCGCGCTCTGCTTCGGTGGCCCAGGGTTTCGCTGGTTCGGATCCTGGGCGTGGACATGGCACCGCTCGTCAGGCCATGCTGAGATGGTGTCCCACATGCCACAGCTAGAAGCACCCACAACTAAAAATGCACAACTATGTACTGGGGGCCTTTGGGGAGAAAAAGGAAAAATAAAATCTTTAAAAAAAAGAATGAACTGGAGTTATCAGTTGACCTTGAGCCACGTCCACATGCCTGTGTTAAATGAGAAAAACAAGATGCAAGAACGTGTAATGGAATCTCAGTTTTGAAAAACCACGTGGAAAAAGGCAGGAAGTGTGTATAAGGATATATGTTTATATGTGATTTTACGTTCATAGAGAAAGTGCGGAATATTAGATTGTTAACCTGGACTACTTGTCGGGATGGGGCGTTAATATGGAGGGAGGTGGGAGGAGGGATGAAGGCAGTCGAGCAAAAACAGAAAGGACTCCACCAAAACATCCTAAACCATCATGACACAGGCTCAGGTATGCATGTGTGTAAATTTATACGTTCAAAATATTACATATATGTTTGTTGTATACGTATATAACACATATATATTTGTTAAAAGTTACATGCATATTTGTTGTATATGTTCAGAGAAACAAAATAATTTATAAATTGAGACAAAAACATGCAAAGCAGTGAAACTTTGATGGAGTGGCTCTTGAAGGCAGGGTCTGATGAGGAGACACGGCCCGTGCCCTGAAGGACGCCCAGGCCCGGCGGCTGCTGGCAGGGGAGGGAGGGTTTGCTGCCCGCATCCCAGCCCCGTTCTGTAGGAACAGCCCAGTTCTCCTTTGGGGAGCCACCTCCCCTCCCTCTCTATCACCTGCGCTGCGCATCGCCGTGATGGGACCATAATCAAGACCCCCTGCCCTGCCCGGCAAAGGTGGCTGCGTGCCCGGGCCGCCAGGCCGATGCTCCCCTCGAGGCCTGACTCCTGAGCAAAGGGACAGACACGTTTGCAGCTCACTGACCCGGGACACCTTGACCAATGTGCTGCCGGAGGCCATTCGAGAGGCTTTCCTGTGACATTTTTAGCCTTCCAAATGCATTCCTTTCTGGCCTAAATTAGCCAGCGCTCTCTAAGAACCCTAGGTGATTAAAACAAACAAACGAAAACCAAGCTGAAACTCTTCCACCGTGCGAGCACGCCGCACAATTACAGGACCGTCCTGTGATGCGGTGGTTATTATTATCACCCTCATTTCACAGATGAAGCCGAGGCTCCGAGAAGTTCGTTCCTCGCCTGGAGTCACACTGCTGGTGTGCAGCAGCAGTGGAATTTGAACCCGTGTCTGTCTGACTCCACAGTCCATGGCCACAATTCTATGCCTTACTCCCCACAGTAGGAGGATACAATGACACAAATGCAGTGTCATGACCCAAACACGCTGTTTTATAAATCATTTATACAGAGCGTTTTCTACAAACACCAAGATGGCATAGCCAAACAAGCCCAGGATGGTGGTGATGGTGGGGGGGTTTCTGGAAGGCTTCCTGCAGGAGGTGGCTGATGTCTGAGCTGAACCCTAGAGAATGAGCAGGGGCAAGTCAGGTGAACCATGCTGAGAAGGGCATTCTGGACAAAAAGAATTGCATGAGACATGCCAAGAGCCGGAGGCAGAATGTATCAAGGACTGTTAGTTGCAACCCCAAATATGGCTAAACAGAGTGAAAATTTAATTGGTTCAAACAACTGAAAAGTTCGAATGAGGGTGTACATGGTACCGAGGTCACCAGTTATCAAATGACATCCTCAGGACCTGCTTTCTGTCTCTATCGCTGCCTTCATTCTGTTACTTTCGCTGCATTCTCAGGGAGGGCTTCCCTGTGCTTGCAAGACGGCTGCCAGGAGCTCCTGGACCTCAGCCCCAGAGATCTGCCCTTTAGCTTCCTTGTCAAATGTCTCGTGGCCTCCTATTGGCTCTCTCTAGACCATCTGCCCATCCCTGACACTCACTGGGGCTAAGGTGAAGCAGAGTCCTGACTGGCTTAGGCCTGGGTCACAAGCCCCTTCCTTGGTCAGCAGGGGTCAACTTGGCAGATACTTATTCTGCAAGCAAGGGAGAGGAGGGAAGTGAGGACCCTTGTTTCCAGAGGAAGGATGTACGGAAAGAGGGGAGGGGAAACACCAAATATCGTCTTTATGCGAATGTAAAGGGAGAGCCTGGAGCTGGGGGTTCGGGCTCAGACGTAGCGGGCCGGATCAGGGAGGGCACAGGAGAGCCTGGCATCTAAGCCGTGCAGCTTAGATGCAGCTGGAGGATGTGAGCCAGCCTCCCAGAGAGAGCAAGCCACATCCACGGCTCCTGGTCCCAGATCTGGACCTTTTCCCCGGAAGGACACCTGCCCGAGCTCCTTGGCCCGGGGGTAGTGGCTGGGTGCCCAGTGATTTCCATCTTTGATCAATTCTCTCACCTTGACGAGGATGAAACAGCAAGGATTCTTCCAGGAGGCTGCTTCTCCTGAGTTTCCTCCTTAGATAGGCTTGTAATCCGCCCAATATACTCAGAGGTCCTCACACCTTTCATGTAATTGGCTGGAAATAGTAAATATTTGGGGCTCTGCGGGCCATCTGGTCACTGTCACAACTACCCGACTCTGCTGTTGTAGTGACAGCAGCCATATTATTTACATATCGCCTGTGGCTGCTTTTGAGACCATATGGACCTCAAAGCCGAAAACTTCTGTCTGGCCATTATACAGAAAGAGTTTGCCAACCTCGTCACATACAAGGAGCATCTTTCAAGTCATCTTACCACAATTTCTAATGACTGCGTTTTGCTTCCTTTCCACCAACGTTGCCAAAACTATTCCACTAAGGGCATTCATTTCCCTGGCAAATGTTCTCGAAATTGAGTTTGCCAAGGGAAGCCACCTTCTGAATTTGGGGAGTTATGGGAGAAGCCTTCCCAAAGCCCTGCCTGACTTTTCTCCCAGACCAGTCCTGGTCGCTAGGTTCTTACGGCTAAAAAACAGGCATTTTTAGGTCATTTCTCCTGATCCAAGATCTCGCAACTTTGCAAACCCATAAATTAGGCCACCTGCTGAGGAATCTCGTTGTCCCTGTGCTGAGATAGTCCAGGATAGTCCCTGCTGTTCCCTGCAAGCTGGTCCCACTCACATTAAGTTATTTTCCTGCAACTTGAAATCTTTTTCTCCCCTTAATTACGGTTTACAGCTGGTCTTGTTGGGAGCAAAGGATCCCTTGCTTGCCGGGGGTCCTTATATGTCAAGCTGGGCTGGGGGCTCTTCCTGCTGAATCAGTGGAGGAGGAGGCCCCAAGACAGAGGCTTGAACCAGTTTTTCTAGTTCTAGGCTCTCTCCAGACTCTTCTCTGCATTTGCTTTTCTTAGGTAGAAACGCTACCTGGATTTGCAAATGTCATGAGGCTCTTTGTCACCCATGATCCTTTGGGAGCCCATGGGAGAGCCAATTATTTGGAAAGTCTTGCCTCTTAGACTTTTTTTCTATAAAAGAGGAATTATAGTCTTTGCTCCCCAGAACCTTGGACTTCTGCCAAGATTCCTTGGTGGCGTTTTCACTTGCTAAATATGAGCTTTTCTCTGAGAGTGTTTCTTACACCAATAGTTAGAGTTTGAAAAGCAAAAAATCTCAGTCCTGGTTACACCCCTGCATTTATCATGTCAAACACCCCAAATACAGATGTCACCTCCCAACCAACTTTAGAGGAATTGGAAAAGCCAGAAAGAAGTAAAAGGCAACCATTCTGCTCATTTTTCAAATTTATTGCACTGCCTTTTAAAAAATTTTGGACTTTAGAGTTTATTTGAATTTTTGTTGTTGGTCTTATTATAAAATGATACATGGTCCTTAGAGAGTTGAGAAATCTTAGCAAACAAACCGGAGCCAGCAGCCCACGTTTAAGGACATAAACACCAATAACACTGTAGGAGAAAGTTTCCCAACCCTTATTAGTAGAATAAGAAGGAGTACAATTTGCCAACTCAACATCCGTTCTTCTCTTCCCCTTCTCTAAGAGAGCGCTGATTTTGTTCTGGCTGCCACGCTGGACAAGTGCTTCTAGGGGGTGAATCTCAATCAATCTGAGATTAATCTGTCATGGTGGCCGTCTCCCTCCCAGGAGCATGGGATGCAATGGTGGGCAGTAGGATAAGGAGGCAGATGGGTGCTGAGGGGCCTCTGGGAAAGGATTCCTTCCTCTTAAATAAGACACCCAGAGAAAGATGCCCTCCTGCTCTTCTTTCTGGTGACTAGGTAAGATGCCCGGAAGCATGGTGGCCATCTTGCCTTCAACCTGAGAATGAAGCAGATGTGGGGAAAAGGGTCAAGCCCAGGGAGCTGGAAACAGAGCAAAAGCCCAGCGCTTCCTATATCACCAAAGACATTCCCAAAGGTTAAGCCAATTTGAGTTGTGAGTCTGTGACCGTAATGAAAAGCACCATAACTGAATCGCTGGTGTGTGTGTGCCCAGGTGTGGTGTTGTGGAAGCCCACCAGCCAGATCCCATGATGAACACACCTGCGGTCCAGTGAAGATGGGCTTATTTAGCTGCTGCAGCAAGACCCAGAGGAGAACGCCTGGTGGAGCCTTTGGGAGATTCTGGGGAAGGGGAGGGTGGAGGGAGTGCTGTGCTGGGTGATGCTAAGGAGGGACGGGAGACACAGGGGCCAGCTCTGGACTGGACACTGTCGACAAGCTGGGCAATGTGGCGACTGACTACGCTAACGACAAGTAAGGCAGGATTGGGTTAGAGGGAAGCAGGGCCGGAACTGACATTGCCGAGTTAGGAACCACTCACATTAGAAGAGAGGGATGTTTAATTATTTTTACGGTGGTTGTGTGGCCTTGTCTGTGACCTGCTCCGAACACTGTTTATGTTCCCTTGGGAATGTTGTGGTCTGGTTGTCAGCAAGGGCCATTTCTCTTTCTCTGGCTGGGAGCAGGGCTGATTTTTACTATCTCAATATATATATATATAACCCGAATAAAACACCGGGCCCCATATCATCCATTCTCCATGCAATGTGACATTCAAATATAGAGTCTCCCAAGAGTGATCAAAAACAGCTGGAATATTATTTTTTGTCATTGCAAAATGTACATGGAGAAAAACATACATAACTCAATCCCTATGCAAACGTTTTAAAATTATTTGTTCAACAAAAAGAGAACAAAGAGGAAATTCAGCCAATCTTGGAGTCGATGGATGTTTGGTACCTTATAAGAAAAATATTCTGGCAACTGATGGAATTCTTCATTTCACA
Source organism: Equus asinus (assembly GCF_041296235.1). NCBI lineage: Eukaryota > Metazoa > Chordata > Mammalia > Perissodactyla > Equidae > Equus > Equus asinus. The sequence goes on from NC_091804.1 coordinate 44,460,646, forward strand.
TCTAGGCTCCTTTGTATCACAAATCAATGATTCCTAATTCTGAGGTCAGCCAAGACAGGCTACATAAAAATCACCTACGTTGCTGAAGAAAGAAATATAGATTCCCACCTCCTCTCTCATCTGAGATTCTGACTCATTGATCTCACCTGGGAACCTGGGTTTTTGAACAAACCCATGAGGTGATTCTTTTTTTTTTTTTTTGAGGAAGATTAGCCCTGAGCTAACTGCTGCCAATCCTCCTCTTTTTGCTGAGGAAGACTGGCCCTGAGCTAACATCCATGCCCATCTTCCTCTACTTTATATGTGGGACGCCTGCCACTGCATGGCTTGCTGAGCGGTGCCATGTCCGCACCCAGGATGCAAACTGGCGAACCCTGGGCCGCCAAAGCAGAATGTGCGAACCGAACCGCTGCACCACCGGGCCAGCCCCATGAACACTTTTAAACCTCATAACAACCCTATGGGGCAGGCCCTGTGCAACCTCTCTAAGATGGCGCACCCAGCGAGGCTCGTGTGCCCCCATGCTCTCCTGCCTTCTGGCCTTCAAAGAGCTCAGCTTCTGCATGTGCAGCTCAGGGGCGGGGCAAGCTTGGGTGTTCACCTTCTTTGAGCCTTGGTTCCCAGCTTGCAGGACGAGGGTAATTCTCAAGCTGTTGGGAAGCATTTAAAGTGCCCGACTTTGGTGCTCAGCAGAGGGAAGTCACGAAGGCGACTGCCGACTTGGAGCGGACGCTGTGCCAGGATTCGGTGAGTGATGCATCTCCAGACTGAGCCGGGTGGAGCTGAGGTTCCACTCCGGGGAGCAGCTGCCCGTTCCTGCAGAGCTTGGCTGTATGTGGAAGGACAGGCTAAGTCACTCTGGAAGCTTCTCCCTTTAAAACACCTTGACATTAAGGAATCTTCCTCTTTTGATCCTCTTTCTTCCTTCCTGCTTTCCTTCCTCCCTCCCTTTCTTCTTAAGTGCCCAAAGTCACTCTTCACAAGTGCCTGACTAAGCAGGAGGGCAGTGTGGGCACAGTTGGCACCGCGCGGGATTACGGGAGGATTAAGGCCCTTTGTCAATTCCTCATCTCTCTGCAGAGACAAGACCTGAAGTGTTGCTAAAGAATTCCCTTGGTAACAACTTTCTCTGGGGCTTTGTTTGGATTGCTTCTGGCTGGGTGGAGCTCCCGCTGTGTGCAACCCTCAAAGTGAGCCGAGGGCTGCCAACGTGGGAGTGGTGAGCCGGGCCATTTGCATTGGGTTGGGTCTCCATTCAAGGGCCAAGATGACTCACCTCTTGGGCCAGCTGCTTCAGACCTGGAAGACAGGCCACGACATGCCAAGGGACTTTTGCTCCCCAATTCTAGCGCCCAAGGGTGCAGCCCCATGGTCATCTCGGCCTGCTCCTCCCTTTGTGTTACCTTCTTCCTTTCATTTCTCCTGGTTTATGGAGGAAACACACAACCCGCTCTTACATCAGACCGGTCCTCCACTTGCCCCAGGCCCCACCCTTTTTGATGTTCTCAAGGACTTCGAGTCTTTAATTATTCCCCCATCTCCTGCATCCTCGTCTGTCTCTCTCCCTTGCATCTCGTCAGCTGACAGAGCTGCTCCCAAATTAAAAGAAGAACAGAAACTCTCTGACCTTTCTATGCGCCCCACCCCCCGCCTCCACCCACATTTCTCTGCTTTCCTTCAGAGACAAATTTCTTTATACTCACTCTCTCCATTTCCTCAATTCTCACCCATTTTCCAGCCCATTTCAGTCTGGCTCTGACATCCCCCTGAATTTGCTCTTGCCAAGTGGCCAACGCCCAAGTTCCACTATACGAGGGACACTCAAGTGCCCGTGTTGCGGAGCATCTTAGCTGTGCTTGACACAGCAGACCACTGCCGTCTTCCAGGAACCCTCTCCTCACTTGCCTTCTGTGACATGCCCGTGGCTCTCCTCCAGGGCCACCCCATCCCAGTCTTCATCATTGGCTCCTTTCCTTCCTGGCCTCTAAATGTTGGGCTCTAAACATTGTCTGGCCCTGGTCCTCTTCATTGCTGGACTCTCACGGGATGATTGCATTCCTCGCCACGGTTTTACACATGATCTGGGGGCTGAGGACTCCTACACTGCACCTCCTGTCTTGCTGTCACCTCACAATTCTATGGGCTACCTGACACCCCCATCTGAATGTCTCTCGGGCATTCCACACTTAACGTGGCAGAAACAAAACTTTCCATTGTCTTCCACATCTGTTTCCTCCCCAGTCTTCCCCAGCTCCAGAAACGGTACCCCGCTTCAACCCGGACACCCAAGCTATCATCCTTGGTTCTTCCTTCCTCCTCCCCGAAACCTCCCAGCCAATCAGCCACCAACTGTCAGTCCTGCTCCCCAGGCGTCCCGCAGATCCAACTCTCTTCATCCTCACTTTCTACCCCCGACCAGGCCAACATCAGCTCCCACCTGGACACTGTAACAATCTCCTAAGCGATCGCCCGCCCTCGTTTCTCACACTCTTGCCCTTGAGATCTTTCTAGAATGCAAATTACAACCCTTTGGAGTCTGGGCACCCCCCAGGGAACACTCCAGATCGCAGGCGCAGGGACTTGCTCTCAGGCTCTGGAACATTCTTTTGCTTCCAAGCTTGTGCACTAGCTGCTCCCTTCTTGGGGTGCCCTTCCCTGCCCCACCTTGCTCCTCACTCTGGCCAGCTCCTGTTTATCCTTCTGTCTTTGGCTGGGCTTAGATGTCACCTTCTCCAGGGAGCCCTCCCTGACTCATCCTCCCAAAACAAAACAAAATCAACTCTGACCAAAAAACTGAGTCCTATGCTCCTTTTTTCCCTGAGGAGGGATCAGAAAAGCTGTTTTCATAAGAAGCCCGCCATTTTTATTGCCTTCTTTGCTACAGATTAGTAGAAATGGAGGAGGGGGAGAGCATCTAAATGTAAATAGGTAGCGCTGGAAAACCATAAATCTCTACCTGATCTGCGATTGATGTGACCAGCTGATTGAGAGACTGTCAGAAAACGAAAGAAAAGCAGAGACTTAATCAATAAAATGTATACTTTGGGGGCGAGCCCAGCAGCACAGCAGTTAAGCACGCACGTTCCACTTCGGCGGCCCAGGGTTCACCAGTTTGGACCCTGGGTGCAGACCTACACACCGCTCATCAAGCCATGCTGTGGTAGGCGTCCCACATATACAGTGGAGGAAGATGGGCACGGATGTTAGCTCAGGGCCAATCTTCCTCACAAAAAAAAGAAACGAAAAAGATACTTAACTGGGTTTTATAGAAACCAGGGTTTTTTTCTTCCTAATATGTGATCCATTATTTCAATGACAGATTATAGAATTAGTTTCTGCCTTTCACATATTAAATCACAACAACACCATCTACTGGCATTTTAAACATATCCTTGGCTCATTTTGTTTCATTTATATTGTTAGTTTCATTATGACTTGGGATGGCCTGAGGGCTCTCATGGAGTGGGAGGCTGGCTAGAGGTTTTTTTTTTTAAACATTTTATTTTTCCTTTTTCTCCCCAAAGCCTCCAGGCACATAGTTGTGTATTTTTGGTTGTGGGAACTTCTAGCTGTGGCATGTGGGACGCCGCCTCAGCGTGGCCTCACGAACGCTGCCATGTCCGAGCCCAGGATCCGAACCCACCAAACCCTGGGCCACCAAATCGGAGTGCGAGAACTTAATCACTCGGCCATGGGGCCACTGGTAGAGGTATTTTTAACACCCCTTAGCATCACTATTGGTTGTATGCCAAGGACTAGATCAATATTGACGAATGAATGAATGAATGAATGAAATCACTCTCCAGTGAGAGTTCCAGGAGTCATGTTATTGGCCTCCAGTGGTTACTTTCATCAGCACGCTTGACCAAGCATGGCCTCCGCTCTGAATTGTGGAACCGCAGCATGACTGATGGCAGGGTTCCTGGGGTGCACGGCCCCCCGCCCTCCGCCCAGTGCATCGGGTTTGCCAGCTGAGCCCTTGCTCACTCACAGCTGTCAGAGAGCAGGCAGGCTGCTTGGGGCTGGGTCACACCTGACCTTGTGGATTTTATTCTCAGTACAGTGAGGAACCCTTGGGGAATTAACACATCATCTGATCTGATTTCCTTTTTTGTTTGTTTTTTTTAAAGATCGTTGCAAATCTCTAGAAAACCAGATCCGGGACTGGAGAGAAAAAGTAAGTATCAGCAGAGAGCGTCAACACACGTTTGTGAACCCCCCTTAATGGCAATGCCTAGAGTCAGCTCGCCATCTTGTGGTCAAATGTAGGCACTGTGCACTTCCCATCCTAGTTTCCAGGGCTCCATGCAGCCCGGGAGCCAGGATTTGGACCCCAGTGTGTTGTCCCACCAGATTCTGGGGTCTAAAGGTCTCTGTTCAAGTCCTGGTTTGACAGCTCCCAGCCACATAACCAGAAAGCGTCCAGGTTTCTTACCTGAATCGTGGAGACAGCAACGCTCTCATCTCTCCAGAAAAAACCAGCGAGAAATGAGACTGTTGCTTCGCAGGCTTTTGTGGACTCTCCTGTGTGTGACTGATGGGTGTTGTTTTTCTGAGGATGAAATAAGAACCTCTTTCTTCAGTGTGACCTTAAACCAAGAAAATAAGATGCCTGGGTGGTTTGGATGTTTGTCACCAGGAGGGATTTGGGGGTCCTTAGGGGTGACCCCTGTATTTTAAAGAGGAAGAAACTGACGTCAGGGAGAGAAGAAAGTAGAAGCCAAGACTTCTCAGGGTTTGTCCTGCAGAGGGCGGAGCGCTGCTCCTCGCCTCAGTGGTGAGTGGAGAGCTCCTGCTTCAGGCGAAGACCCTGGAGGGCCGACGGTCCCATGGGCACCCTAGAATGGAGTTCAGGAATGGGGCCAGTGAGGACAGAAGTCAGGCCCTTTGGAAGCCAAGTCCCTCTTTGTGCTGACGAAGCGGCCCCCAGAGAACCTGCGAGTGGGGCTCGGGCTCCCAGGAGCTCCCAGGTGTGCAGAATTTCCAGCCTCTAGCGAAGATCTTGCCCAACACCCCATCGCTTTACAGAAGAGGAAACTGAGGTTCAGGGAGACAAGAGGGGCCTTGCCCCAGGCCATTAGCATGTTCAGCAGCTGTTCCATCCCAGCAAACTAGCTGTGGTCGTGGTCGTTTGTCTAGTTCTGACCAAATGCCTATTTTCTTAGAGGCATCTGGGAACTATGCACTTTATAACCCTATTATTTCAGTTAATCTTCCCAGCAGCCTTGCAAAGAGGTTTATTCCCATTTTACAAGATGAGGAAACCGAGGCTCAGAGAGATGATGCGATGTGCACAAGACTAGTGAGTGGTAAGGTCCAGAATCGCACCCATCTCTGCTCGACTCTAGAAACTCGGTTCACAGCGCTAAAGTGTACGGTGTCGCAACAAGCTTTGGGTTCTTGGTGGGGCTGGGGGTGGGGGGATGTTTATAAAGAGGTAGTGAGGTCCTCTCAAAGGAGGGCCATCTTCAGAGTTTACTGAGATCTTCTCTGTGACCTGGAGCAAATCAATCACCCTCGCTCATTGCTTTTTGAAAAATGAAATAAAGGATACAAAATGGCAGGCGTGACGCTCCTGCCTCAGTGCCTGACACCCAGTCAGTGCCCAGATGAAGGGTTTTCCTCTGCTCCCTTCCAGAACCTGCTTTAGGAACCAGCTAAGTGGAGCCTCCAAAGTTCGGAAGGAATGAAGCCTGAGTGCCTCCGGGGGTTTCTTCCTACCCCCCAACAGTATACGCCTGGGAGGAGGAGTGGGGACAGCCCTTGTTGGAAATACCCCAGTGCCCTGAGGGATGATGGCAACCTCATCGTTGATGGAGAACAAACGTCTGCCCCAGGAGTCCTGGGCTAGCTGGGGGTGGGGCGGGGCGGTGGGGGGGGGGGGAACGGGGCAGATGCCATCTGAGGCTCCTTGGGCCTGGCCCCCCAACAGAGGCAGGTCCCAAACCACACGCTGACCTGAGTGGCTTGATTGGGCAACCTTCCTGGAGTGTCCAGCTGCTGGGCTCCCTGTGTCCACTCACAGCCTGTCTGTGCCTTGGGTCATCCTCTCACAGTGTCCTCGACCCTATGGACAGGAAAGTCGCCGTTTGACGCCGCCATTTTTTGTGTTTCCTCAGAAGTGTTTCTAACAAAGCCTGGGGATAGGAAACAGCAGGAATCCTTTCACAGAGCAGGAGGACCTGGGAGGAAAGTCCTCAATGGATGAGCAGACAAGGGGGTGACAGGGTGACGGAGTTGGCTGCTTTCTTTCTGTCCCATATCTCAAGGTTCCTTGGAACCAGGGGTCCTCTCTTACCTCCCACAGCACCTCATGTCTGTCTCAGACTCTGGTCAGTCCCCGGAGTCCGTGTGAAGGTCTTTGTAGGGCCCCAGCGTTGACCCTGCAGTTAGCGCCTCCCACAAGCTACAAGTCATAGTAAAACACACCTGCTGCACACACGAAAAACATTTTCTTTGGTGTAAATGGAAAAAGATTTTATAACTGAGCTTTTCCAGGAACAAATTGTTCACTTTGTCCTTGTGATTCAAATTTTTTTATGTTTGTATGCAGCACTACATAAAGAAAAGCCAACATCTCCTATATGTTTGGAAATTTAAAGGCAAACCTCTAGATAATTCATGAGTTAAAGAGGAAACCATAATATAAGTGAGTAAATATTGTAACTAGATGACAGTGAAAACCCTCCCTGCTAAATTTATGGTACAGCTACGGCAGGAGCTACAGGGAAATAAGTGGCCTTAAATGCACATATATAATTAGGAAAAAAGACTGAAATTAATGAGCGAAATGTCCAAAGCAACAAATTAGAGAAAGAACATCAGAATAAACCCAAAGAAAACGGGAGGAAGAGAATGACAAAAATAATAGAAATTAATTAGAATCAACTCAGAGTATCAACAAACCAGAAGTTGGCTATTCAAAAATAAAACTAAATAGAGAAAACCCTGATGATATTACTTCTGGAGAAAAAAAAAATACAAATTTTAGGAATGAAAAGAGGTGCACTATAGACAGTGTAGGGGTTCAAAAATAAAAGACGCTTTGAAGCAGCTTTATACCAAGATATTTGAAAATTTAGAAGAAACTGACAATTTGGGGGGGAAAAATGACCTTCCAAAATCTCATAAGAGGGCGGCAATGGACCTGTGTCTGTTACATTCTATCAGCAGTTTAACATCCAGCCAACAGACTCCATGGGATGCCGATGATTTCACAAAATTTCTACCCAAAACCAGATACTCTCTGTATTGTTCCAGAAGATAAAAAAATGAAAGAAAATCACCCGACTCATTTTATGAGGCTAGATTTACCTTGATACCAGAGAAGAACCTGTGAGAAACAAAATCCATGGCCAATTTCCCTTATGAACATAGATTCAAAAATCCTACCTACAGTGTCATCAAGCCAAATGGAATAAAATATATAGAATATCCATGAGGGTGGAGAGGCCACTGGAACAGGGAGGGCAGCAGCCCAGCAGGGGGTGGTGTCCACCTAAGGAAGGCGTCTGAGAGCCAGTGGCCCAGGCTTCAGGACGTTTCCTGCACACAGGAATCGAGACAGTAAATAAACGTCTTGAGGATAAGGGGGTCCGTGTTCCCTCCTCCTAGGGAAAGGAGGTCCAAATACACAAGAGGGAATGCTGGAATGAACCCTACGAACTGAATTAGCATAGAGGGATTGAGGGCCAGCCCGGTGGCGCAGCAGTTAAGTGTGCATGTTCTGCTTTGGTGGCCCAGGGTTCGCTGGTTCAGATCCCAGGTGCCACGCTGTGGTAGGCATCCCACATATAAAGCAGAGGACGATGGGCACGAATGTTAGCTCAAGGCCAGTCTTCCTCAGCAAAAAGAGGAGGACTGGCAGCAGATGTTAGCTCAGGGCTAATCTTCCTCAAACAAACAAAAAAAAGAATTAGAAGGATTGATATGAACGCATGTTTTTCAATATAGATATTGAAATACATATAGATGCAAACGTACACACCTGTGTGCACACACACTCACACACACACTTCCTACATTTGTCCACTGAGAGGGCCTAGGAGAAGCGACACCCCAGTAGCAGTGAGCACACCTGGCACCCAGATCTTGGTTTCTAATTACTGCTCTGCCTGAAAAGGAACAAGGACTCCATGGAGAACTGGATAGTTCTAGAGCTGGGGCAGGAAAATAACAAGGTGATCCTGGAAGTTCTTTTCATGCTACAAAGTAAGGAAGCGCCCCAAAACTGATGAGATCATGTCAAAAGCCACTAGACCCAGCCTGAATGGACTCCCACTTCCAAATCTGGGGCACACTTGAACTTCAAAATAAATAATGTTACAAATGGATTAAACCTATTGAATAAAATAGGAATCCTTAAGTTCACACTGACAAAAATTAAAGAATGCATAAATAAATGAGGAAAAGAGAAAGCTCTGCCTAACACTGTAATGCAAACTAATAAATGTAGAGAGAGTGATGGAATTAGAATATCACTATCTGGCAATCATCAGAGACATAATTCAGACAAGAAACATCAATGGATGCTAAAATTAGTGGGCGAAAGTGGAGTAAGAATGGGAAATTATCTCCCCCTGAAATACTTACTAAATCAAAAGAGGAAAAGTAACTTTACTGTGGAAAAACTTAGCAAAAGCCACGTGAATCAAGAGATTAGTGCTAATGTCACCAGTAATGGGACAAGTCAAAATCATGTGCTACCTGACAGGAGAGAAGGACACAGCATCCTTTCTGTGAAATTCCAGACAAAAGTGTAACCTGGATCTAATCGTGAGGAAATACTGGCTGAACCCAAATTGCAAGTCATTCTGCAAAATAACTATCCTGTAGTCTTCAAAGATGTCAAGGTCATGGAAGTCAAGGGAAGACTGAAGAACTGCTCCAAATGGAAGAGACTGAAGAGATATGCCAACTGGGTGCAAAGTGTGATCCCAATTGGATCCTTTTGATATAAAGAACATTGTTGCTAAGATAATTGGCAACACTCTGAATGAAGGGTATATTGGAATACTTTATACTATTCTTGCAAGTTTTCTGTAAGTTTGAATTTGTTTCAAAATAAGGAGATATATATATTACAATGTTTATGTATATAAGATCTTATATATAAACGAACATAAACATATATACATATATGAATTGGGGTTTATCCCAGAAATTCACAATGGTTTTAACATTAGAAAATCTAGGGGCTAGCCCGGTGGTGCAGCAGTTAAGTTCACATGTTTTGCTTCCCGACGGCCCGGGGTTTGCTGGTTTGGATCCCAGGTGTGGACATGGCACCGCTTGGCAAAAGCCATTCTGTGGTAGGCATCCCACGTATAAAGTAGAGGAAGATGGGCATGGATGTTCGCTCAGGGCCAGTCTTCCTCAGCAAAAAGAGGAGGATGGCAGTAGCTAGCTCAGGGCTAATCTTCCTCAGAAAAAAAAAAGAAAGAAAAGAAAATCTATTAATGTAATTAACCACACTAGCAAGAAGAAAAAACACAAAAAATAAACAAAATAAATGAAGTTCCGTGCCCTTCATAACTAAAATATCAAGAAAATCTCTTTTGTGTGTGTGTGAGGAAGATTGGCACTGAGCTAACATCTGTGCCAATCCTCCTCCACTTTGTATATGGGACGCCACCACAGCGTGGCTTGATGAGCGATATGTAGGTCTGAGTCTGGGATCCAAACCTGCGAACCCTGGCCACTGAAGTGGAGCATGTGAACTTAACCACTCGGCCACTGGGCTGGCCCCCAATAAAACCTCTTGACAAGCATCTTGATATAAGCATTATTCTTTTTGTTTTATTATGGAAATTTTTATGGACACATACCAGGAGAGAAAAATATAATAACCCTCCAGTGCATATCACCCACTTCAACAGTGATCAGAATTTGCCAGTTCTGTTTCATCTATCTTACCAGTTTCTTTTTCTGAAGTATTTTAAAGGAAACCTAGATATCATATTGTTTCACCATAAATACTTCAGTGTGTGTCTCTGATTCATAAAGGTGTTTATGTTTTACGTAATTGCCACGCCATTATCATACATCATAAAATTTGTAAGTTCAAAACCATGTATTACTTAGTACATATTCAGACCTTTCTAATTTATCTCAAAGATTTTTTTCTAGTTGATCTGCCCAAATCAGAACCCAAACCTGATACACACGCAGCATTTGGTTGTAACGTTTCTTGTATCTTTCTTTTCTAAGTGTTCCCTCCCCCTCTCAACCCCTCACCTGTTTGGTTGACGCCATTGTTGTTGCTGTTTTTAAGAGCAATTAGGCCATTTGTCGGACAGACTGCCCCACGTTCTAGATCTGACTGACTCCTTTGCTGCGGTGTTCCCCTGCCCCTTTTTTCTGCAGCCGTCACTTCTAATAATGAAACAGTAGCAGTGCTCCCTTTAAAACCAGGACGGGGCTGCCCTGCATCGCCACTTCTATTCACCATGAGGTGGGAGGTCCTGGGCAGCGCAATAAGAAAAAGAAAGGTATAAAGACCATAAGGGAGAAACAACACGTTTTTGTTCTCAGACAATGTGTCTTTCTACAAAGAAAATTCAAGAGAATGTACAGAAAAACTAATAGAACCAACAAGAATGTTTACTAAGTTCATCCCTTGTATTCTTTGGATAAGAAAGAATGATCAATAGAATTCTAATAACCAGAAATGAAGAATTAGAAACTGTAATTAAAATAAAGATACAACAGGCACAAAAATTATAAGGTACTTAGACTAAATCTAGCAGACAATACGTAAAATCTTTATAAAGAAGAGTATAAAATTTGACCCCAGGGCAACCCATTAGACTTAGATACACGGGAGAGCATCACGATGGTGGCGGCTTTGTAATTTGGCGGGGCTGGACCTCGTTTCCCGCAGCTCCCTTCCCCGATGTCTGTGGTTAGGGTGGCCCCAGAGATTCTGCCATCCTTCTGCCGAGACTTGGAGTTTAGAAGTGAAGCAGTAGCCTGACAGTTTTTTATGCTCGTAAGGGCCAGCCTGGGACACCAGGTGCTTCTATAGCTCATGCACCTTGTCGCTTACCTGCTGGCATACCCCTTGCACTCAGCCGGGGACCCCCTCCCGCTGTCGAAGTGGGCCCCCTGTCTGGGCTGCTTTGCCTCCAGGTCCTGCCTCCTCCGACTTTGATTTCCCAGAGAACAGAGACCTCCTCCTCGATCTTCCTCCAGGTGTTCAGCAGAGCCCCTCGTGTTGGGCAAAGACCGCAGCCCACAGTGGGCATCTAGGATTGTCAGCTGAAGGAGTTACACGTCAAGATTAATTGAGCACCCAGTGTTGGCTCTGTTTATGACGGCTGTGTCAGGCACTGTGCTGAGCTCTGGCTCACAAAGCCTTAAGCCCGAAGATCAATTCTAGAGCAGTGTTTCTCAAAGCGTGGTCCCTAGGCCAGCAGCAGCCCCAAACTCCTGGGCCCCACCCCAGACCTAGTGAATCAGAAACTCTGGGGGTTGTGCCTCGCAATCCACCGGTTACAATCCTTTAACATAAAAGCTTGAGAATCACTGTACTAGAGTTTTGGAAGATGCCAGTCAGGGCCAGTGGGTTCGTTCCCAGCAGAAAGAAGGAAGAACCTTTTCTGAGGCCCTCCCAGGATTTCAGCTCTTGCTTGGGCCATGCTGCCCATTGTTATTCTATTCCCACAGGGGATCAGCATTGTCAATGGCCCACCTGGGGAGCTGGCCCCGCTGATGGTGCACTTAAGGGTCAAGTCAGTTTCCCATTATAAATCTCTGTCTTATTGATTTATTTTTATTTTTCCAAATGGGACTTCATGTCATTTATTGGGAAACCATTTCTTCTCTCACTGATAGGAGAAGAATACCTTTTATCATATACCAAACTCACATGTATATTTAGGTTTTCACTCCTCTCAGCTATTTTTTTCTTTTTTTAGCTTTGAACTAGGACCACATTTACTGGTTTTCAGAAAAAAATTGTTTTCGGAATAATATTAAAGATAAGTATCATTCTTTCAAAAGCGTTCAACAACAATGAAACAACACACAGTACTTTGCCGGCCCTCCCCCCACCCCATCCCAGGTCCCAGGGGCAGCGGTCTGGGTTAGGGTTCCCCGCAGGATTCGGGAGCACGCGCCCTGCGGAGGTGCCAGCATTTCAAAGGCCGTCATGCCTGGCCCAGGGACCAGGAACGGGGAGGTGTGCATCTTTCCCCCAAGCTTCTGGGCAGTCCTGACTCTCTCCTGGGAGGGTGGGGCCTCCCGGGAGTTGTGGCAGCAGGTATGGAGGAGCACCTCCTTCCTGCACCAGGCCCACGACGTGCTGGCGCGTGCGCCGCGAGCCCGCTCAGTGTGGGCGCACGCACTGCAGCAGCTGTCTCCCTGGTCCTTGGAAGGTTCCCGATGCCCAGTGCGGAAAGCAGCGGCGATGCCTAGACTGAGCGTGCGGCCGTGTCCGGAGCCCGAGAGGGCACCGCGAGAGTCGGAGATGGAGGTCTGCCGGGGGCCCCAGCTGCCCAGGACCTCCAGATCAGAGGCTCGGAACTTGCGCGGAGCTCCTGAGGACGATCTAAGAGAAATGCTGGTCCCCTCTCAGGGGAAAAGGAGCACAGGTTTTGCCCACTGTGTCACAGCCTTCACAGCCTCCTGAAGCCATTTTCCCCAGTTCTAGGCTTAGAAATCTTATCTAGAAACAGGACTGTGTGTTGGGGAGCGGGGGCGGGGGGCGGATGATCCAAGTCTAACTTACTTGAGAATTTCATGTCCAGCAGACCTACTTGACAAATTCCCTTCTTTTTCTGTTAAGTCTTTGCTTTGGAATGTTGGTTTCGAACCCCTTGCACTGTCCACCCTCCTCCCACCCCGTGAACTTTCCTTCGTGTTGTTCCTACTGCTATCTGGAGAAGCCGTTCCTGTCTTTCTCCTTCTCCTAAAGATTTTATGCAATCTGTGTGACAATGCAAAAGAAGGAGGGGGAGGGGCAGGGCGCGGAGGAGGGGAAGGGAAAATTACCCGCTCGCAGCTCTTCTCTTTCCCTCTGCCTGACATGTGTCCTTCTGCACCTTGCTTCACACTCATGCAAAACATATTCCATATATATAGCCACTTAGATAAACATGCAGTGTATCCATGGAAATCGTTTTTGCAGGATATACAACTGGATGTGTCAGTTAAGAAATGAAGTGTCAGAAGGATGAGTTCGTAGCAGTTATGTACAGCAATGGCATGGCAGATTCTCCCGGTTAGCCCGACGACTGGGGCCCTTTCCTCCACTCTCTCCTGAGGAAAGGAAGGCAGAGCCATTGCTGCATCTCTAACCTCAGTGCTGGGAGGTCTGCAGCCCGTGCTGTGTGCCAGGCACTGCACCAGGCTCACGATCCGTTAGCTCTCATCTCATCACCGCAGTAACTTGACAGGCAGCTCCTTGTATCATCCTTGGTTTCTAAATGGAAAGACTGAAGCTCAGAGAGTTACTTAGTAATCAGCCAGTGTCGCCCAGCCTGGAAGTGATGGTGGGGGGCGAGGGGGGCGGGGGGGAATTGGAACCCAGGAAGTCTGGCTCCAGGCTGTGGGCCTTACTGCTGTTCTCTACTGATGACTATCACGTAGTTTCTCTCCCTTGAATGTTTGGTGTATGTGTTTCCTACGGCTGCTGTAACAGATTACCACAAACCAGTGACTTAACACACATTTATTCTCCTACAGTTCTGGAAGGCAGACGTGTGAAAGGGGTCGGCAGAGCTGTTCCTTCTGGAGGCTTTCCGGGGAAATCCGTTCTTTGCCGTTTCCAACTTCTAGAGGCGCCTGCATTCCTTGGCTCAGGGTCCCTTCCTGCTTCTTTAAAGCCATCACTCAAACTCTGCTTCCATGCTCACATCTCCTCCCACCGACTCTGATCTCCTGCCTCCCGCTTACAAAGACCCTTGTGATGACACTGGGCCCCCTCCCCCCGGCTCGTCCATGATTATCTCCCATCTCAAGATCCTTTCCTTACTTACATCTGTGAGGTCCCTTGAGCTGTGTAAGGTGACGCATTCACAGTCCAAGGATTTGGACGTGGGCGTCTTTTGGAGACCATTATTGTGTCTAGTCCATTTGGTGATTTCCATTTCGTAGAATAGTAACAAAAAGCATTTTTGAATGTCATCCTCGACCTTTATCCCTTGGTTTAATTCCACTAGAAAAACCTGTCGATCGAACAAAACCAGGTTTCTTAGACCTCCTGTGGTAAAGGACAACATCACTTCAACAGAGCCTCGGATTCGAGAAATCAGGGGATGGTGTTTATAGGGTGTTAGGGCCCTGGCTGGGTCTTGGAGGCAGCGGGCTGGTCGGGGTTGGGCGGTGTTTCTGACCGAAGTGCTCTAGGACGGTGGCCCAGGGAGGGGGTTTGAAGTGAGAGGTGATGCATCAGCTTATCTTCCAGGAGCAAGTATTTCCTGGAATGAGCAGCACAGTGACTTTCGCCCGATCCCAGTGCTGACACAGGGAGTGCTTTCTTTAGTTCTCACTAATAACGGTGGTAATACTTCCCATTTTGTGGAGCGCCTGCTTCAGACAACTTGAATACATTTTAGCGGTACAACAACCCTAAAGGCGAGTCTTTCAACCTGATCTCAGTAGAGCATAATAACCCCCCTCTTGGATTTGGGAGTGCAAAGGTCCCGCGTAGGGGCCGACTGGATGGCCCAGCGGTTAAGTGCGCACATTCCGCTTCAGCGGCCCGGGGTTCTCCGGTTCAGATCCCGGGTGCGGACATGGCACCGCTTGGCAAGCCATGCTGTGGGAGGCGTCCCACATGTAAAGTGGAGGAAGATGGGCACGGATGTTAGCTCAGGGCCAGTCTTCCTCAGCAAAAAGAGGAGGATTGGTGGCAGATGGTAGCTCAGGGCTAATATTCCTCAAAAGAAAATAAATTTTAAAAAAAAGCCCTGCGTAAAAATCCTGGCTCCTCCACTTCTTTCCTGGGTGAATATATGGGCAGGTGACTTCTCGGGGGAGGCTGTTTCTTCGTCTGTAAAATCAGGATATCCTTCTACTCTGAGGGTGAAGGCGTGTTTACAGCGGCTCCAGTCGGGTACACACTGTGTGCCCACATGAGTAGGGGGCTGGCATCCCCAGTTCCCTGCCGTTCACCCAGTTCTGCCCTCCTGGCGTCGTTATTAATAGTGCCTGTTTATTATTCCCAAAAGCGTTCTTCTTTAGATGATGAATTACTTGGGCACAGCTCAAGAGACAGTGAAGCTATGGTTATTATTTCTACTCTGTGAGTGAAAGGGAGGAAGTTCAGAGAGGTTAGGTGACCTGCTCAAGGCCACACTGCTGAGTGAGCAGAATTCTGTTAAATTCGAGTTCAGGTGCACAGCAGGCCGAGTGCTATTCCTTCTGCCCGGAGCGGTCCCCCACCCTCCCCCCCAACAATGCCATCCTTTGTAACTCTGTATTTGTGTGATTGTTTTGATTAAATCCATCTCCCCTGTTAGATCGGGAGCCCAAACCAGGTCGGTTTCATTCATGACTGTCCAGCCATGCCTCGAACAGCGAGGTCGCACCGTGTGTCCCCCACTGATGTCTGTCATTTACGTGCAAATGCTTGGCTGCAGTCTTGTAAGTGTTCCCGAAAGGGTGTGACTGCATTCGAGGCAGCTTTTTCCTTCCTGAGACCCAGCCTCAAAGGTGCCGTCCCAGAGCTCTGGGAGGGTCCCTCCCCCACCCCAGCCCACTTAGAACTGACGAGATCTCCTTTCCTGCTTCATCAGGGCCCCGTGTGAATACCCAGGGGTTGGTGAGTAACAGCGCAGTCGTCATTGTTTCCATACTTCCACCCAAAGCCGCTTGATAACCACCCATCTTCCAGAGTTGGGGACACACAGGCAGTGGGAGAAGTGTGCCCACGCACTGGGCTGTCTGCCGGGCTGGGGCCTGACTCCAACCGTCCCCAGCAAACAAGATGTTTTTCTGTAATTACCATACTTTGGGCTTGGCCCTCACAAAGTTATCGCCATTCGATCTGACACGGGATTTCTTGGTGCTGATAAAATGGTGTCTCCTCTTAATAGCAACAGATGTTAAGGAATGCTATATGCCTTGATCTCCCCTCGAGGGTCTTCTACTCCCAGGAGGAAATGAATATATTTATTTATTTAGATTAAGGTAATATATGGTCCTGTTATTAAAACTTTAACTACTCTAGGAGAGTTTTTGTTTGTTTTTTAAATTTATTTTATTGAGGGCGTATTGGTCTGCAACACTGTGTAATTTCAAGTGTACATTCTTATGTACCAGCTTATGTATAGTCTGCGTCTTGCTCAGCCCTAATAGTCTAGTTTTTATCTGTCACCATACATAGGTGCCCCTTTACGCCTTTCGCCCTCCCCCCCTTCCCCTCTGGTAACTACTGATCTGTTTGCTAAGAGAGTTTTTAACAAGACTTAAAATCTGAGCAGACCCCATGACTCAGCAGTTTCGATTCCTGGAACCTCATCTTCAAAAACCCAGAGACCAACAGGTGTGCAGTCGATGGTCCCTTTATCTCTCTTTGTAATAACAGGAAAAACTAGAATAACCTAAGGGTCCACTGGGGGGAAGGGGTCACTGACGCACACATCAGGGCACATCCATACAATGGAATGCCTCCCGGTGCTAAAAATGAGGAGGCAGGGCTGAAGACAACATCCAGGAGGGAGCGTGGAGAACAAAGCAATGTTTGCGAGTTGATATTCACATAACTGCCCGGGTCAGGGCCTAGACTTGCAAATTACTCAAGTCTGTGACCTCTTCGGTATTAAAAAAAGAGATTGTATTCAGATCTGACTCGGGTCCCTTTAAAGACACAGCATTAAAACAAACAAGAAGGTAGCCCCCAAAAGGGCGATTCTAGCCCTGCACGGTCCCATTGTGGGGAAATCCTGGTGTGAATAGCTCGGACGCTTCCTCCGGAAAGTTAGATTGTCCTTAGATTGTCCACCAGACAGGAGAAGGAAATTAAAATTTCATGCAGACCCCTCCAAAAAGCCTGAAAAGTCAGCCCTAACCCCATCCTGTAGGAGAGGAAAGGTCTAACCAGATCAGGGTTTCCCAGCCTCCGAACTGCTGACATCTAGGGCCGAGTGACTCTCGGTCGTGGGGGGCGACCCTCTGCACTGTAGGATGGTTGACAGCATCCCTGGCCTCTCTCCACTACCTCCCTGTAGCACCTCCCCCCCAGCTGTGACAACCAAAAATGTCTCCAGACATTACCACGCGTCCCCTGCAGCAAAATTGCCCCCACCCCCACCCTCTGGCTGAGAACCACTGACTAGGGTGATCTTTGTCCAGGTTTCCTTGGGGTCCTCCTGGTTGGCATCTCATGAGCTGGAGAAATTACTAATGTCACCCCCTTTCACCTTCGAAATGCCTTGTCTGATAAATCCCGTGATCACCCTGGCTCTGACCCTTCTCCTCAGAAAAATGTATCTACGCTTGTGGCCTCATCATCCTGACATTTGGCATCCAAGCCCCTTGGGTGACAAAGACGTTAATACCAGTAATAACGAACACTGGGAGCCTCAGTCAGATGCATCTTTACCTAACTTGCCACTTTTCCTGAAATCGGAGCACCCATCATCCTTATTTCCATGGTCCACTCATGGTTTTCGGCTTTCCCTTCAGGCCAAAGTAAAATGGGAAGCTGTGGGAAATGGACAAAGCACAGTCAGGTATTTGGATGAAGTTCTTCTCAGAGGCTATCAGCCAGTTCTAGAGTTTTCCACTTTAGCAGACAATTTTTTTATTTTTTGAGATCTGAGCACTGCTCGAGAGCAGGGTTTCCCTTGCCATTCTCTGAATGAATATCGAGTGGCTGGGTGTTTCAGGGATGCCGGTACACCCGAGGGATGCAGGAGTGAACCAGGCACAGGGCTCCCACCTCCACGAGCTCTTAGCTTCTAGGGAGGGCAACGTTGACATTGACCACCAGGCAATAAAGAAGAAAAGTGACAAATAAATGAAACAGTGCACACCATGATACCTCAAGCAGCCCTTGGGCGGTCCTTCCTGACCACCTGTGGAACCGCTCCAGCTCCCTGCTCCCGAGCCTCCTTCTCCTGGGTCCTCGGCATCCTCTGACTCTCCTGTAGTGGACTCGTGTATTTGTTAGGTCCTTGCAGTGGACTGCAAGCTCCAGGAGGACTGGATTTTAGTCTGTTTGGTTCGCTGCTGTTTGGCTAATGCCCAAAATAGCACTGGGCACACAGTACCTGCTCCACAAACATCTGTGGAGTGAATGATGCAGACAGACAGTTCGGGGCAGAGATGGGGAATCACAGGGTGGGGGGATCTTGTGGCCCCGGATGGCTGGGGAACTGCTGGGAGCCAGTTTGAGAAAGTAACTCATATGACCAACACCTGGTCTGAGAGGCGACCACTCAGGCCTTCTCAGGTGCTGATGCCAAAGAAACGTGTGGACGCTGAACACACCCCAAAATGAGCTTTTTAAGGTCAAAGCTCCCACTTGGGACGCTCACTAAGGGCTTTGCAGACATCGCTCTTCACTTTTCCCTCCCCCGAACCCCAAGAGATTGAGAGTGTCATTTCTGTGTTAGATGTGTGGAAACTGAGGCACGGAGAGGTTAGGTAACTTGCTAGTGAGGGATGGAGGTGGGATTTGAACCCAGGGCTGTGGGACCCCACACCCCACACACTAGAAATCTCCAGGCGGCATGCAGGCCAACTGCCGGCTCCTGGTCTTGCTTAGCCTCTTGCTGGCTGTGACCCTGACTGAGCCCCTGGCCCAGCAGAGTAGAGTGGGCTCGGGGAGTAGGTGAAGGAAGGGGAGATGAGGCTTTTAAAATGGCCGACAGAGGCCTCTGGGAGGTCCTCGTCTCCAGTGAAAGGTCAGGACCACCCAGAAGTGCCACGAAATTGCTGGCACCCCAGGCTGGGCACACTGCCCATGAAATACTGGCACTCCCGTGAGACTCTTGTTCCCTAATTCTTTTCGATGTAACCTGGGAGTGGAATTGCTGGGTCACGTGGTAATTCTATGTTTAACGTTTTTGAGGAACCTCCCAACGGTTTTCCACAGCGCCTGCCCTGTTTTGCATTCCCACCCGCAATGTTCCAGGGTTCCAATTTCCCAACATCCTTACCAGGACTTGTTATTTTCCATTTTTTAAATTATAGTCATCCTGGTGAATGTGTGAGGAGTTTTGCAAAGTTTTTCTTAGCACGGATTATCCTTAACAGCATCTGTACGGGTGCCCGCAGCTTTACCACAGAAACACGCAACGTCTCTAAGGAGATCAGAGCCCGCCCCCAAAGTCCGCCTCTCTGGCACATTGACGATTTTGAGCTGAAGGCGCTTGAGAAACAGCAGAGGCAGGAAGGGTTTTCTCATCACCCCCTTCTACCTAAAAACAGATCATAGTCTTTCCCTTGAGAACCGTGCCTTCTGTGTACCAGGAAGAGAAGAACATTCCGGAAACGAGGAATCAATGCTGAAATGGGTCTGTACGCACAAACCTACTAAAATAACCCGATCTTCCATCTGTCCACCCCCTGCCCCCGATTTGTCTCCTAGTCACCTCCTACCATTTACTCATTCAAACCCCTTGGTCTTGTCTTTTCTTTACAAATTTATCATTTTTTTGTCTAAAAGGTATAAAAGCTTCCTGCTCTGGTCACTTCTTTGGGTTGTCATTCTCTTATGAAGGCTCCTATGTACCATTTGTATGGTTTCTCCTAATAATCTGCCTTATGTCAGTTTAATTTTTAGACCCAGCCAGAGACCCTAAGAGAGGAGAGGAGAATTTTTCCTCCCCTCTGGCCTCACTAGCAGCAGAGAGTAAGTGTGCATCCCGTGCCCCGCCCTGTGCCAAGCTTCCCACGCAGAAGAGCATTTCAGTTGCCAGTCACCAACTCAATGACTCTCGGCGCCTGGTGCTCCCGATGTGCTGGATGAAGTGACTGAGGCCGAGGTGCCGATCTGGAGAGTCCTTCCTACGAGGCAGTCTCAGCCACTCACTCATTAATTATCGTTTTCTCCTAAAAATTACATTAAAACTAAAAACTTTGTCTTGTGTTTAGGTTCATCATTCATAATTTTCTTTGCCTCAGAGATTTGGGGAGAGCAGGTGCTGGCCTACATGCTGTCGTCAGCATGGCCTGCTCCCCGGAAGGGGCACTGGACCAACAGTGGGCAGTGTCAGCCCAGGAAAGAGTCAGCCGGTCAGCGCCCTCCGGCTGGGACTTAACCCATTTACCCGAACTGGGAGCCCAGTCTGTGCAATCATTTGCCCAGTACTCTCCAGCTGTACATCATCAGGCTTGGATCCCTTTGAGCACAGAGCCTGGCACATAGTAGGTCCTTACTGAGGTAAGGAAGAGGAGGAGATGGTCTCTGTACTCAGGGAAGCCAGAGTCTAGTGGAGAGACCCATGAGGTAGGGAGCACAAGTGGGTCCCCTCCGCCCCTGAGGGTGGGAGCTTGACTGAGACCCAGCGCCCCAGGTGCAGAGGGCAAGGGGTGGGCTGGGGTGGGAGTGGGGAGTGGGCCGAGCTGAAGCTTGTGCTAAGGCCATTTCTGTGGGGCTTTTATGCCCTTGCTATTGGTCGTATTTTTAATGAAATAATTTGTTTTTAATTATAAAATTAAGATGTGCCCATGGTCCAAATAAGTGAGTGTGCAAGAGTACAAAGAGATAGAAAATAGAGGCTTCCATCCCCCTGTCACTCACCTCCTGATTTTAGTTCTAGAATCTTGTAAATTTTCAAGTATTTTACCAGCAGTTAATTTGCAAAACAGATGATGGTACACCATCCTTTCTCCCCATGCCTGGGGGCCCTCCTTTAGAAAGCTGTATCTTCATGTTCCATCACGGCCTAGAAAGTACATCAGTAATATATCTTACAGTTGTCCCCCCACTCCCACACACCATCCAGCACCAGATCAGAATTCACGCATTGCATGTACTGGTCACATCTCCGTCGTCTCTCTAATCTAGAACACTGTCCCATCCAGTGCCCCTCAGACCTGGCTGGTGACCCTTACAATGTGCCACACTGTGCTTGTCTCCTTGGTCCCTGGTAGTGTCTTTAACTCACCCCCTATTTCCTGTAAACCGGAAATTGAGTTTACAGGCTTAATTAGATTCAGGCTAAACTTTTTTGTCAAGAATTCTTCATAGGTAGGATTGACAGATAAAGCAAATAAAAATACAGAATGCCCTAAATTTGAATTTCAGATACACAGCGAATACTTTTTTAGTATAAGTTATGTCCCATGCAATATTTGTATCACCTACTTAAACTAAAAAACTTATACTTGTTGTTTATCCACAGTTCAAGTCTAACTGGGCATCCCGTGTTTTCTCTGGCAGTCCTATAAAATCCTTGTGCTGTTGTAGGCTTCATAGGGCCTCTCTGTGTCCCAGTCACTGATGGTGAACGTGATCACTGGGTTACAATGGTGACTCTCAGATCTCTCAACTATCGGTTTGGGGATCGACCAGCTCAGGCACTGGAAATGCAAAATCAAAGATGACCTTTGCCCCCCAGGAGCCAACCGCCTGCGGTGTCTCTGGCCCCTTTCTGTTCTCCTCTCTCCACTGGGCACATATTTGGAGCTCCACCAATGTCCAGATTTTTGTTGACTTTCTTAGATGCCACATGGAGGGTCAGCAGAAAGATCACATACTCCGGAGGCCAACAGGTCTGCTTTCTATTCTGAAACTGATGTCTCCTGGTGGGGAGCGGGGGTGGTGGTGGGGAAAACTAAACAGCCTCTCGAAACCTCATCTGCCCACTTCACAGATGAGGAAACCAGTTCCTGACTCATTGGGTTGTTTTGAAGACACAGAATTCATTCCACAAATATTTTCAGGCTCCTTGATTTTATCAGTGGATACAGAAAAGACACTTGATAAAATTCCATATGCATTCAAGTTTAAACAAATCAACAGCCTTTCCTAGAAGAGCGCCCAAACCCGATGAACAGTATCCACCACAAACCTAGAGAAAACCTCATTCTGAACGGTGGAAATGTTTCACTGAAGTTAGGCATGAGACAAAAGTCCCCCATTTCTACGTGCGTGCAGCATAGTCTGGAGGTCCCGGGCAGTGACCAGTGATTGTCTTTTTGTGCTCTTGCACTTTAATTTATTTGGATCATGGGCGTGTCTTGTTTTTATAATTAAAAACCAATTATTTTATTAAAAATGTAACCAAACACACAAGCAAATGCATAAAAGCCCCACGGAAATGGCCTTAGCACAAGCCTCAGCTTGGCCTGCCCCTCATTTCCAAGCCAAGCACCCTTCTGCTGAGAAAAAAAGAAGAAAAAGGGAAGAGACTGCAAGGATGAAAAGGAAAGAAACAAAAATTTCGTTATTCAATGATACTATGACTGACTACATCAAAAATCCAAGAGATGCAACAAACCTTTACAACAAATAAAGGAATTCAGTAAGATTACTAGAAAAAAGATTAATATTGAAACATCAATAGAGTTTCTATACACAAGGAGATAGGGAACTAGGCATATGGTTAAAGATATAATGTACAATAGCACCAAAGTGACTAGGAATAAATCTCGTAAAAGATAAAAATTTGGGGGGCTGGCCCCGTGGCCGAGTGGTTAAGTTCGCGCGCTCCGCTGCAGGCGGCCCAGTGTTTCGTTGGTTCGAATCCTGGGTGCGGACATGGCACTGCTCATCAAACCACGCTGAGGCAGCGTCCCACATGCCACAACTAGAAGGACCCACAACGAAGAATATACAACTATGTACCGGGGGCTTTGGGGAGAAAAAGGAAAAAAATAAAATCTTTAAAAAAAAAAAAAAATCTATAAAAAAAAAAAAAGATAAAAATTTGGGGGGCTGGCCCTGTGGCCGAGCGGTTAAGTTCTCGTACTCCGCTGCAGGTGGCCCAGTGTTTCGTTGGTTCGAATCCTGGGCGCGGACATGGCACTGCTCATCAAACCATGCTGAGGCAGCGTCCCACATGCCACAACCAGAAGGACCCACAACGAAGATATACAACTATGTACCGGGGGGACTTTGGGGAGAAAAAGGAAAAAAACAAAATCTTTAAAAAAAGAAAAAGATATAAATATTTTGGGGAGAAATTTATAATGCATTACTAAAAAACTAAAAGGAAGTTTTACATAAAGATCAATTTTCCTCAAATTAATCTCTAAATTCAATGAAAAAGCCAATTAAAAAAAACTCTGATGAATTGGTCAAAAAATTTGGCGAGGGTGATTTTAGAATTCACATGTTCTCTATGGATTTGAGATTCTGGAGTCCAGATTTTAGATTTTGGAATTTTGTCGGTTTGTAGAGAGTCAAGATAATTTTGCAAAATAAAACAAAAGAGGACATGCCTTTCAAGATTTCAGTACTGTCTCTAAACCTGCGGTAAGTAGAACGGAGCGGCTCAGACTAAGGGCCAGAAGAGAGCTCAGAGGAGACCCGCACTTCTGCAGGAACGTGGTACGACCGCGTCAACGGACAGCTTGGTAGGAAGGAATGGGTCAATCGACAAACGGTTCTGGGAAACTGGCCGTTGTAAGAAGATAATAGATCCCTGTTCCCAGATCATTCACAAAACACATTTCAGATGGATTAAAGAACTAAATATAAAAGGCAGCACTGACAACTTAGAAAAAAACAGGAAATACCCTCATGGTATCAGAGTGGGGAAGGATTCTTAATCAAAAGAAAATAACAAGAGAAAATGTTGATGCACTGAATGGCACTGAAGAAGTTTCCTATAGAAGAAATGACTAGGCCATTTCTTTTGCAATTTAATAAAATACTTCAAAATTTCAAAAATATACATGTGAAAATTAGGTGGAGAATGGCTTAAGGAGTAGAGAGGTCAACTTTTCATTTTCTGCCCTTCTTTCCTTTTTATCATTAAAAACAAGTTATCTTATTATGCGTAAGTGAAACTATATTAGCATAGGCATTTCAGACCAGCGGGGAATTGCAAGCATAAGTCTCCCACTGCCCATTTCCGTATGCAACCCCACCTCTTGCTCCCTACACCCCAGTTGTACTTGGCTGGGATCAAGGTCCCATCGTCAGAGTCAGGCTTCTGAGTGGACATCTTTCCTTACAGGTCTCCCCACCGGCCCCGACCTCTAGGTGAATGGGAGCAGGGCCCCAGGCAAACGGTGGAAATCTAGGAAACGTTTGTTGAGGGAATTATTGGAGTATTTCTTGAGCACACCTACTGCTGGTTCGTCTCGTGGTGACCGATGTAATAAGAGCCTGAGATATGCCACCCACTGCTGCGCCCGGGCCAGAAGGGTGCCGCCTGCAGCCCTCACATTCCAGACAGAGCACAGGTGTGCGGGCTTGACCTTGCATCAGGACCTCCTGGAGACTGCTGGGGCCCACCACCGCCAGTCTCCGACTCAGGAGTTCTAGGGTGGGACCCGATCATTTGCATTTCTAATGTTTTCTGGGCCATGCAGATGCTGCCTGTGGGGAACGAGGCTGTGAGAACCACGGTTCTAGAGTTTAGAAAGACGGCCCATTAGGGTCAATGGTCTCCATCCCAGCAGGAAAGAGGAAGGAGCTTTTTGGAGGTGCCGCCTGCATTCCAGCTCTTTCCTGGGCTGATGCTGCCCATTGTCATTCCGTCAGGGGATCAGCATTTTCCATTGCCCACCGGGGAGCCAGCCCTGCTGAGGACGGGATCTCAGCCAGCCTCTTTTTCCCTCTTACTGTGGGTTCTCCAGAGTACCACTGCCTAGACGTACCAGCGGATTCTCCTTGGCCTTGGTTACCACATCTGTTAAAAGGGGAATAAATTGATCTCCCAACAAGCTCGGGTTGAGGCAAGAACTAAGGGTGACTCTGGAGAATTCAGCACAGGGCTGGGCACTGAATACCCTGTCGCTGTCAGCCACGCTGCAGCTGTGCGTTTTCCCCTAGTTGAGCTGCCTGCGCCCATACAGATGGATCTCCAAGACATATCCTTGAGGGGAGGAACGCAGGTTGCAGAAGGATGCAGTGTGTAGCACTGATATCCGGTTTTGTACCTGCCTGTGATTCATGGATCCCTACCTGGGGAGTCAAAGAATAAAAGCCTGGGGCTGGCCCAGTGGCGCAGTGGTTAAGTTCGCATGTTCTGCTTCTCGGCGGCCCAGGGTTCGCCCGCTTCGGATCCCGGGTGCAGACGTGGCACCGCTTGGCAAAAACCATGCTGTGGTAGGTGTCCCACATATAAAGTAGAGGAAGATGGACACGGATGTTAGCTCAGGGCCAGTCTTCCTCAGCAAAAAGAGGAGGATCAGCAGTAGTTACCTCAGGGCTGATCTTCCTTAAAAAAAAAAGAATAGAAGCCTGCCAGAAGGAAACAGGCCCACTTCTGTCTGCCTAGGGTGGCAACGTGTTAGCATGTTTTCATTCCCACACCAGGAGGGGGGCTGCAGGTGGTTTGGCCGTTATTCCTTCCATTTTTAAATATCTGAAATATCTCCTATTTGAATTTTTTTTTTTTTTTTTTTAGGAAGATTAGCCCTGAGGTAACTGCTGCCAATCCCCCTCTTTTTCTGAGGAAGGCTGGCCCTGAGCTAACATCTGGGCCCATTTTCCTCTACTTTATACGTGGGACGCCTGCCGTAGCATGGTGTGCCAAGCAGTGCCATGTCCGCACCCGGGATCTGAACTGGCAAACCTGGGCCGCCGAAGTGGAATGTGTGCGCTTAACCACTGCGCCACCAGGCCAGCCCCCCTTTTTTTTCTTTAAGATTTTATTTTTCCTTTTTCTCCCCAAAGCCCCCCAGTACATAGTTGTATATTTTTAGTTGTGGATCCTTCTAGTCGTGGCATGTGGGACGCCACCTCAGCATGACCGGATGAGCAGTGCCATGTTCACGCCCAGAATCCGAACGGGTGAAACTCGGGGCCACTGAAGTGGAGTGCAAGAACTTAATCACTCAGCCACGGGGCCGGCCCCTCCTATTTGAAATTTTTAGGTAGTAAGTTTTGTCAATGTTTTTTTTCACATCTCGGTGTTAAAGTCATATCCATTATGAAACTTTTTATTCTTTTATCACTTTATATCTTTTTTTTTTTTTTGAGGAAGATTAGCCCTGGGCTATCTACTGCCAATCCTCCTCTTTTTGCTGAGGAAGACTGGCCCTGAGCGAACATCCATGCCCATCTTCCTCTACTTCATACGTGGGACGCCCACCACAGCATGGTGTGCCAAGCGGTGCTATGTCCGCACCCAGGATCCAAACCGGTGAACCCCGGGCTGCCGAAGCGGAACGTGTACACTTAACCGCTGCACCACCGGGCTGGCCCCTATCACTTTATGTTTTTAAGGCTTTGCTATCACTGTTCTCTTTTTTGGAATAAGGGGTTAAGTTTTTTCCTTCCCAGAATGCTTCTCTTCATGTCACTTATTGAATAATCTGCTCTTTCTCCACTGACGTGAAATGATACCTTTTACCATTTACCACATCCGCGTATGTATGTGGATAGAGTGCCTTATTCAGTTCCATTAAGTTTTCTGATTGCCTTTATACCAATACCAGATCATTTAATAAAAAATTAAATTGGCATTATTATCAAAAGAACACATGTTTATGGTAAATGGTGTTGGAACAACACATAGAATGTCGTTTCCCACTGTCGCCAGCTCACCTCCCAGAGATAAGTTCTGGTTAGGGTTCGCAGCAGGATTAGGGTCACCCAGCCAGGGTGCCTGCGTTTCAAAGGCAGCCATGCCCAGCCCTCAACCAGCAATCGGGGGTTCCACTCCTTTCGCCCAGCGTCTCAGTGGCCCTCATTCATTCGCTGGAATGGTGCACCTGTGGGGCTGGGCACAAGATGAGCTGTGACTGTTATTATGTTACAGATGAGAAAAATGAAGCCCTGAGCAGTTAATCGTCTTGTCCAAAGTCATACTGCTAGTTGGAAGGTGAAATCCTTCAAGTTAGAGCTGCCTAGGAGGACGCGCTCTTTCTTTCGCCTGGACATCTTCCCTCCTGCGTCACGCCGTCACGCTCTGTAGCTCTCTGTGTGGGACCGAGGCTGTAACCCTGTTTCTACCATTCACCTGCGTGGGTGCGATGATCTTGTTTCTGTGAGTAACACTGCCTGTGAATAACAGGGCATTCATCATTTCGGCTGCTTTTGTCTGAACTTTGATAACAAGCCACCTTTCGCAGTCAGCTAGACCCCGGAAGAGGAAGAAATCGTGCCCACCCACTGGGTTCTCTCAGACCTGGTTTACCAGCCAACAGTGTTCAACTGGTCTCCTGGCCGGGCTGTCCAGGCTAGTGCGGCTTTCCCGTAATCACCACACTTATGGGGTGGGGAGTGTCTCATAGATTCACTGCCGCCTGATAAGATGAGAGTTCTAGATTCTTCTGGAATATTATCTCAGTTACTAGAATAACAAGCCCGTCATGTCCTGGTCACCCTCCAGAGTTCCTCTACCCCAAGAGAAAATTATTGTTTGTATTGATTGATTAATTTAAACTCCATAAGTGGACTATTATATAGATATTTTAAAGATGAGATACAGTGATAGATAATAACGCAGAAGAATGGCCAAGAATATTGCTAGATGGTAAATTCCTGCAAAATAGCAAAGAATAAGATCGTCTTCATAGCAGTTGTTGAGAGAGATCCATACTTCAATATATAGAAAAAGGACTCCAAGGGTCTATCTTCTGAATCATGGATACTTTTGGGGAGAAGCTAGAGAATTCTTACTCATCCTACTAGGAAGAGCACGGAAGAAGAAAGAGCTGGACAGAAATGTCTGGCTAACCTCAGGAATAATATTTCCTTCTGGGAAAAACCTAGGGAGGTGGGCAGACATTTATGTGTTCTGAAGCTATACATTTATACATATTTCAAGAATATTTTATAACCAAAATATATTCATGCATTACTGGGTAATTTAAGAAATACATTAAAACACAAAACCCACAGAAAGTTATAAAGTGGGAAAAATGCAAGTCGTGTCCCACCCACTCACCTACCCTCCCTTCCAGGTAGTGGCTGTAAACAGCAGTCCCTTAGATCTGCAATGGTTCCTTTGTAAGTAAATATTTGTGTTAAGACAAAATGTTAATAGCAGTTTTCTGCTGTAAAGTTGGATAGTTATGCGTTGGGTGCGGCCACAGGAGGAGAAAGGAATTAAACCACACCTTCCGCAAAAAAGAAGAACCCACAAAATGAACACCTCTTGCTGAATCTGATCTTCTTTGCATGTTGCATAGACAAAACTGTTGATCACCGGTCTTTTAAATAATAATGGTGTTAATTAGAATAATACTAGCAGCTTTTGTGCGCTTGACACTGTTTCAAGAGACAGCGTTCTTTCTTGCAACTCGGGCTCACATCTTATTTCCATTTCGTTTGTCATTATTGTTACAGAACGTTTCAAACACAGCCCGCAGTAGAATTGTACAGCGATCCACCTTTCACCCCGGCTCCATCACTGTTTCAACAGCCACCACTTTCTGCTGCTTGCATTTCTCCACCCCGCTCCTCTACTCCGCCACTCCAATATTTTAAACAAACCCCAGATGTTGTATCATTTCACCCAGAAATACTACAGTGTGGGTCTCTAACAGAGAAAGACATTTCTGCTTGCTTGTTGTTATTCTAACCACCTAATCCTGACATGATTATCACTCCCAACAGAAACTGATAATAATTTCTTACTATCTAATAACCAGTCCCTTTTCGATTTTGTTTTTTAGACTGGCACCTGAGCTAACAGCTGTTGCCAATCTTCTTTTTTTTTCTGTGCTTTTTCTCCCCAAAGCCCCACAGTACATAGTTGTATATTTTAGTTGTGGGTCCCTCTAGTTGTGGCATGTGGGACGCCGCCTCAGCATGGCCTGACGAGTGGTGTCATGTCTGCGCCCAGGATCCGAACCGGCGAAACCCTGGGCTGCCAAAGCGGAGCTCTCGAACTTAACCACTCGGCCACGGGCCGGCCCCTCGATTTTGTTTTTTGAAATCAGGCTGGAGGAAGACCTGAAAGGCTTTGAAAAACTGGCAAACGCCGTAAGGCATTTAGATGAACAGCAAAGCAAGATCCTCGGAGGAGCGCCACTGTGTCACCTGGCAACTGTGAGAAATGACAGTCCCTGCCCCAGACCCACTGAAACCAAACCGCCAGTTTCAGGAAAACCACGGGTGAGTAAAGTTTGAGGCTCTCCATCTACACCACATAGAATGTAGTAGCCAGTCCACTCTGGATCAATCCACTTTTTCCCTGAAATCTGGTTGTTGCTGGCTAGGAGAGGCTTCTCCTTCCCGTCTTTCCACCAAAAGTGAGAGCTTGCCGTGCAGGAGGCACTGGCCAGGCTCCTGGGGACAGGAGCTCCTTACCATCGTGAGGCTCTCACTCTAGTGGAAGAGACAGACAGGAAATTTATTTAGTAAGTTAGTTTTTAAGATTTTATTTTTCCTTTTTCTCCCCAAAGCCCCCCAGTACATAGTTGTATATTTTTAGTCGTGGGTCCTTCTAGTTGTGGCATGTGGGATGCCGCCTAAGCATGATGAACTTCATTAGGCCTAGGCTTGATGAACGGTGCCGGGTCTGTGCCCAGGATCCGAACCCGCCAAACCCTGGCCCAGCGAAGTGGAGCCGAGAACGTAACCTGTCAACCACAGGGCCAGCCCAGGAAATTTATAAATAAATAAAATAGCTGCAAGTTGTTATTGCTCACAGGTCAGCTGGGTGAGGCCTCCCCTGACAGCCTATTAAAATTGCACCAGCTCCTAGGGCCTCCTCCCTACCACCCCGGTATCTCCCTTCCCTCTTCTTGCTTTGCTTTGCCCTGCGGCTCTCTTCTCCAGGTGCCGGACCTGTGTCCTTCTTATTTATTTGTTCATTGCTTTTCTCCCCAGCTAGGATGTGAGGCGTAGGATAAATATTTGCTAAATGAAAGTCTACTAAAATTTTTTGGACAACAAATGTACCTAGTAGTTATCAGTATGTGAGTCAGCTCTCTTTTTTAAATCTATTTGATTCCTACCCCCGGGGAAGTGCTCCTGTGAGGAAAGAGGCTGATACATACGAACAGCTCCTGAACTGAAAATAAATGGCTCCTGACCCTGCAGTGGGTGCTTCCTCCAAGGGCTGGGAGCCTGGGTGCCGCCCCGCCCCGCCCTGAGCCGTGTCGGTCTGATGATGTTGAGGAAGCCACGGCTTTGGGTGAGTCACTGAGGACTCTACGCCCTTGTGGCCGTGCTCTGGGTCACCTGGCTGGGTTTTTATTTTTTTTTAACCCGCGGGCTTTGCATCAAGAGGCTGGCTTTTTACTGCCCCTTCTGGACATAAAAGTCACCTAATCTCAGCCTCATGAGCATGAGGATCTCAGATGTCTTGAGATGTGTGTACACTTGGAGAGTAGTTCTGCTCCCAATGACAGAGAGGTCTTTGAGGGGTAGGCGGGAGGAGGGTAGGGTTAGGGGCTGGAGGAGAACAAATAGGTAGATTCGAAAGCTCTTGTGGAGGATGAAGGCAGACGAGGCCGATGTGGAAACCAGGCTGAGAGCCGCAGGGCTCCCTCTTGGTACCGGCGCAGGGAATAGACTGTTGAAGCATCATGGCAGGACAGAGTACAGCGACAGACTCGTGCCTGTAACGGAATCTAAGAAATGACAAAAGCAGCACTTCAGACGGCCGGGATTTACAAATAAACGCTGTTGGGGCGATCGGCTGGATGTCTGTCCATTTGGAAACTGCACATGAGTCTTCCCCCTCAAACCTCAGATACTTACAAATGCACATTCCACATTCGAGACCCAAACCTAAAAAACAAATTCTGTGAGGATGCTTTAAACGAGGCAGGTAACAAGGCAGCGCGGTGCACACGTGGACAAACAGCAGGGACAGGCAGTTCACCGACGAAGAAATACAGGTGGTCAGCAAGTCTGGGAGAAGTTGCTGATCACCGTAACCTGTCTGCCGTCAGATTGTGCAGGTGCTAAAGGAGAGAGAGTTATAGATGCTAACGCAGAAGAATGGCCGAGAATATTGCTACGTGGTGAATTCACGGAAAACAGCAAAAACTAAGGTCTTCTTTATAACAGTAATGTGCAGATCTGTGTACTTAAATATACAGAAGAAGAACTCAAAGGACACAACCAAACTTCTTGTTTTTTATTTAAAGATTTTATTTTTCCTTTCTCTCCCCAAAGCCCCCTGGTACATAGTTGTGTATTTTTAGTTGTGGGTCCTTCTAGTTGTGGCATGTGGGACGCCGCCTCAGCATGGCCTGGCGCCCAGGATCTGAACCGGCGAAACAATGGGCTGTGGCAGCGGAGCGTGCAAACTTAACCACTCGGCCGCGGGGCCGGCCCCCAGACTTCTTAATCACGGTTTCTTCTGGGGAGAAGCTAGGGAGTTCCCACTCCTTATAAGGTACTAATGCAGCATCCATTGTAGGTGACCTTGTGGGGACGTGGGCCCTCGGCACTGTTGGGGTATTTAACTAAGTTGGTTGCAGCACGTTAGAAGCTAATTGTGACATTAGCTACAGAACACCTTCACTTCTTGCATTTACCCTACAGAATGTAACTGAATGATTCTGCAAGTCCCAGAGATTCTATGGGGTGGATCCATTAAATTCTATAGCATAGCATCTCCCAAATTCTCCTGGTACCCAGTTTTTAAACAGCCTTGGTGTGGCTTTCGTTGGGGCCATTAGCTATGTTAAAAGGGAACTCAATCAGGCAGACTAACAGTTTAGTCTTAAAACAAGTGGTTTGGCACCTGGTGTCAGATTCTCACACTTGAGCTGCCCGCCTGGCCCTGAAGGGCAAGTCTTAAACCTCTGGGCACCTGGGTCCCTCAGGTGTGCAGCAAGGGTCACCTCCGCCGAGAGGACCTCCCCTCATCTCTGAGACACCACACCACGCCCCTTCACTAGTGCCGCTTGCCTCTCCTTCACCGGGACAGCTGGCCTGTCTTAGGTATCAGGTTTGTGGTTGTGCAGCTGTCCCCACCCCCCCGGTAAGCTCTGTGGAGCAGGGGCTCTGCTGCTTTTCTCCCCACCATCCCCCAGCCAGCCCTGGCACGGCTGGACGCACTCAGGGTGCATCTGCTGCATGAATGAAGGACCACCTCACCTGCCACCCATGCGCTGAAGAAGAGCATCTTATTTACCAAACACCCCCTATAGATGACAGGATCAATGTTTGTGGACTGAATGATTGACCCCACCTGACCCCACCTCAGCTTCCAACCCAGGAGCTGGGCTCCTGCTCACCGCGCCCCAGGGCCTTGCCCTTTCTCCTCTTCCTTCTGCTTCCTCTGAAGATCTCTCTGTCCTTCAGGACCCTCATGATTTCAGTGTCACCTTGTCTGGAAAACTGTCACACCCCCAGACTAGCCCAGGCCACCTTATACCCACAGCACCCCGTTTCTTCATAGCATCGCCTCTGAAAATGTTGGGTTAGTTGTGTAATCGTTTGCCAAGATTTGTCTCCCACGGGGGCCGGTAAGCCCCTGAAGACAGGGATTTGGGCCTCTTTTGTTGACTCTGAGCTCCCAGCACAGGGCCTGGCACATCGTAGGTGCTCCGTAAACATTTGTGGAATGAGTGACGGGAAAGAGACAATGTAGGGCAGAGACAGGGAATCACTGGTTGGAGGGACTCTGTGGACCTGGTGACTGGAGACGGCCAGTTGGAGAAGGTCACCCATATGACTGACACCCAGTCCGAGAGGGGACCAGTTAGTCAGGCTTCTTAAGTGCTAAAGAAACATTGACACAGGACACACCACAAAGTGACCTTTAAGCTCAAGGCTCCCACTTTCGACGCTCACCAAGGGCTTTGCAGATACTTTTCACTTCTCCCTCCCCCAAACGCCAGGAGGCTGAGAATGCCCTGCACATGGTACCCAGTGAAGGTTAAGGCTCTGGTCACTGCCACATGACCCTCCCTCCCTCCTCTCTTGTCTGGTTTAAGACCTTCTGGAATCTGGCAACAAACCTTCCTGGTTTCACCTGCTCCAGCAATTCCCAGCACTCAGAAATGAGGAGAGCATCCTTGCATGGCCTCCATCCCCAGTGACAGGGAGAACCCTTGGGACGAGGGGTGAGTGGAGACTGTCAAAGTTCCCTGATGGAGGCACGATGTGCCCCTGGGCCCTGGAAACCTGCTTTGTGCTCTGCAGTGTGGGGTATTAACCCTGGGACATTGGCCGCCACCACCAGCCGGGCACTGGAAACCAGACCCCACCTCCCCCCGCCACTCCCTTCTCCCACATGACCAGCCTTCTCAGAGGGGCAGAGGCAGACCCCCTCGCTCTCCCCAGAACTTGCCCGCTTTCCTTTCAATTGTCCCTGAACTATCCATTCCCCTGCAGTCAAATGGAAAGAGTTACTTAAATCTGGGAGGGGGGAGGGGTGGAAGAGGAAGGCCTGCCCACAGTAGGTGCAAAATAGCAAACAATCCAGAAGGTTCCTATTGTATTCATAGCCTGGTGCTTCCTTCCCAGAGTCGGGCACTCCGCTTGCTGCTGTTACTAATGAGTCTAAGCAGAACATTTTCCCCTTAATATCTAATGTTTAGATATGAATGATAAATCTAATTTCCCTGATATAATCTAAAGCAATCGTGTATTTTACCTTATATATCTAAGCATCAATTGCAAGTATAAAGACCTCAAATAATTTAAAATGGACTTAAAAATAAGTAAATAAATAAAGTGGACTTAGAAAATATGTTATTTAAAACGTCACTACAAAATCTATATTACAAAAGTTATCAGTATGCTTACACTTAAACCTATTCTGAGACATCAATTGCATCATTTCTTCGTGATTTCCACACTTGATTTAATTACTTTCTTCCTAGGGGTCAGTTATGTAATTGTTTTCATTTTTTAAATTGAAATATAATGTACATACAGCAAAGTGCCACCTCTTAAGTGTACAGTTCAATCAACATTCGGAGAGAATCTGCTCTTGTAACCGATACCCAGACGAAGACCTGGGACCTTCCGTCACCCCTCAAAGTCCCCTCCTGCCCTTTCCAGTCCGTCACCACCCGGGTGAGTTAACGCAGTTCTGACTTCCACCACCATCGTTAGTTTCACATGTTCTTGACCTTTAACCCCACAGGATATACTTTTGCGTGCAGCTTCTTTGGCTTTAACATCATGTCTGTGAGGTTCATGCCTGTGGTTCTCACATCTCGTGGCAGTTTATTCTCTACTGTCGTGTAGAATTGCATTGTCCAGGTGTACCACCATTTATTCATCCATCCTCCTATTCACAGACGTGGGTTGTTTTCAGTTTGGGGTAATTAGGAATGACACTGCTGACAACATTCTTCTGTATTTCTTTTTATGGACATATATTTTCATTTCTCTTGGGTCATAGGGGGTCCTAATAGCTTTGAGCTCCTCACAGGGACAGGGACATGCAGGTAAATGCTGAGAAGCATCCAGATCCAGTTAGAGGCCTGGCTGACAGCATTAGCTGCAGCTTGCGAGGCGGACGGCAAGAAGCGGGAGGGCTGGAGTTGGGCATGCTCACTCAGCTGGGCTACAGTCATGTCTGTAACATTTTGAATTTTTTAGAAGACAAGTATACTCATATTTGTGAAATATAATTTTGAAAATAATCAAATTGCCTAACATGGTATCTGGCACAGGTTTATGAAATATATATACAAGAATATATGGGGCCGGCCTGGTGGCGCAGCGGTTAAGTGCACACGCTCCACTTTGGTGGCCTGGGGGTTCGCTGGTTCGGATCCCTGGTGAGGACACGGCACCGCTTGGCAAGCCATGCTGTGGTAGGTGTCCCACATATAAACTAGAGGAAGATGGGCACGGATGTTAGCTCAGGGCCGGTCTCAGCAAAAAGAGGAGGATTGGCAGCAGATGTTAGCTCAGGGCTAATCTTCCTAAAAAAAAAAAAGAATATATGAAAAGATAACTTTCACTTCCAGCCACGGTGAGGCACCTGGCCTTGCCTTCTGGCTGTAAACAACTAGAAAACTGAATAAAATATCCGAAACAACTATTTTCAGAACTTGAAAACTGGACATAAATTACCAAACAACTATTTTCAGATACTGAACAACCAGCATCCCTGGACCATTGTCCCTGAGAGGTAGGGGGCGACGTGTGCTCTGTGACCACCCCAGCCCTCTGCCTGGAGGGACCTTCTGGCCTGCAGCACAGGGGGCGCGAGGCAGGGCAAGGCGGTTTTGAGGAGTTGAAGAGGAAGCCACAAGGCTGCCGGGGTGTGTGGATTGTGCAGTCGTGAAGGGTCTCAAGCTTAAAAGGGCCTCATGCTTAAGTTAAGACTCTGCCACTCCTGTTCTGAGATTCTTAACTTCTGAACGAGGGCCTGGATTTTCCTTCTGCACTCGCCTGGCAAATTCTGTAGGCAGTTCTGGGAGGCAGAGACTGGAGTTCAGCGGGGCTGAGCTGGTTAGAATTTGAGGACCTGGAGAGGAGGGAGCAACTCAGACAATGAGCTCCTGAAATTTCTGGGACCCCTGGAGTCTCTGCTGGATCTTGTGACGGTTAATTTCATAAGTCAACTTGGCAGGGATGCCAGAAACCCAGGCATTCGGTCAAACGTGGTTCCGGGCGTGTCTGTGAGGGTGTTTCTGGATGAGATTAGCATTTGAAGGGTAGACTGAGTAAAGGAGATGCCCCTCCTTCACGGGGTGGCCTGCAGGGCCATCAATCTAAGAGCTGAATGGAACAAAAAGGCAGAGTAAGAGGGAGCCCCTCCCGCCTCACTGCCGAGCCGGGACACTGGGCTTTTCCGGCCTTTCGGACTAGAACTGAGACGCTGGCTGTTCTTGGGTCTTGAGCCCGCTTTCAGACTGGAACTTACGCCATTGGCCCTCCTGGGGTTCCAGTTGCTGATTGAAGATCTTGGGACTTGTCAGCCTCCATTACTTCATGTACCAATTCTTTTATGTGTGTGTGTGTGTAATATTCCTTAATATATATACATCTTATTTCCTATTATATGGGTATATCTCTCTGCTATTGGTGCTGTTTCCCTGGAGACCCCTGACTAGCTACAGACATGAAGCCGCACACGTGTGGAGTTGTGTGGAGTGAAATGGCGTAAGGCAGGCAGAGAGCTGTGAGCTGAACGACTCCCAGAGACGGCACACGAGGCCGGGTCTGAGAAAATAGGGTGGGGGAAAAAGCCATACAGATGGGAAAGACGAGTGAAGTTGTCTTTGTAGAAAATCCTAAAGAATTGACTAGAAAGCTACTTTGAATGAGTCAGTTTAGCAAGGCTTCAGGATACAAGTTCAATGTGAAACTTTAAGAAAGGTAATTCCATCTTTATACACAAGCAACAAATAATAAGAAATTGAAAACAACAACACCACCATTTGCAATAGCACCCAACGATTTGAAATACTTAGGGAGATACTTAACAAAATGTGAATGACCTCTATATGGAAAACTACAAACTAACGCTGAGAGAAATGAAAGAAGACACGAATGAACGGAAAGATAGGTCAGGCTTGTGAATGAGAAGGCTCAGATCTACTGGGATGGCAATTCTCCACAAATGGATCAATAGATGCAATATGATCCTACCAAAACCCAGTGCAATTTTTTTTTGGTAAAAATTGATTATCTGATTCTAAAATTTATATGGAAATGCAAAAAGCCTAGAATAGCCAAAATAATTCAAAAGAACAACCAAGTTTAAAGAATACTCTGTGATTTTAAGACTTATTATAAGCAAGACTGCGTTATTGGCATAAGGATGGACATATGGATCAATGGAACAAAATATAGAATCCAGTAATAGATCTGCAACTGTATGGTCAATTGATTGTTAAGGTGATTCAATGAGAGAAAGATGGTCTTTTCAACAAATTGTGCTAGAACTGGGCATCCATATGCAAAGGAATGAACCTGAGCCATACACAAAAATGAATGCAAAATGATCACAGGAGTAAATATAGGAACTAAAGCTATAACGTTTCTAGAGGAGAACATAGAACATTCTTCGTGATCTAGGGTTAGGCAAAGATTTCTTAAATAGTCAGCCAGAGCTGATTAAGACAAGAAATGCAAACTATAAAAGAAAAATAAGTTGGACCTCATCAAAATTTAAAACTTTTACTATTTTGGGGCCAGCCCCGTGGCCGAGTGATTGGGTTTGCGCGCTCTGCTCGCTGCCGGCAGCCCAGTGTTTCGTTGGTTCGAATCCGGGGCTCAGGCATGGCACTGCTCATCGAGCCACGCTGAGGCAGCGTCCCACATGCCACAAACTAGAAGGACACACAACTAAAAACATACAACTATGTACCAGGGGCTTTGGGGAGAAAAAGGAAAAAATAAAAATAAATAAATAAATCAAAAAATAAAAAAACTTTTACTATTTAGAAAGTGCTATTAAGAAAATCAGGAACTGGGGACGGCCCCGTGGCCAAATGGTTAAGTTTACGCACCCTGCTTTGGCAGCCCAGGGTTTCACCGATTCGAATCCTGGGCGCGGACATGGCACCGCTCATTAAGCCACGCTGAGGCTGCGTCCCACATGCCACAACTATAAGGACTCACATCTAAAAATACACAACTATGTACTGTGGGGCTTTGGGAGAAAAAGGAAAAATAAAATCTTTAAAAAAAAAAAAAAGAAGAAAGAAAATCAAGAACTGAGTAAGGACTTGTGTCCAGAACATATAAAGAACTCCTACAACTCAATAAGACAAAACAAAATTAAAAAATAGGCTAAAGATTTGAAGACGCTTCACCAAAGAAGATACAAAGACATTTAAAAAATGCTCAACATCTTTGATCATTAAGGAAATGCAAATTAAAACCATAGTGAGATGCCACTGTATACCCACCAGAATGGCTAAAATTAACAGACTGACAGCATCAGGTGTTGGTGAAGATGTGGAGCGAAGTAACTCTCACTCATTGCTAGCAAAATGACACAGCCACGTTGGAAAACTGACGGTCTTGTTAACAAAGTTCAACGTGTACTTATCATATAACCCAGCAATACCAGTCCTAGGTGTTTAAGCAAGAGAAATGAAAATGTATGTCTACACAAAAACTTGCACATAAATGTCCAAAGCAGCTTATTTGTAAAAGAGATGCAAGGGACTGATGTTTGTGTCCCTCAGGTTCCTGTGTTGGAAGCTAATCCCCAGTGTGATGGTGTTTGGAGGTGGGGTCTTTGGGAGTTTAGGTCAGGAGGGTGATGCCCTCGTGAACGGAATTAGTGCTCTCATAAAAGAGACCCCCAGAGAGCCCCCTGCCCTTTCCGCCACGTCTCTGAACCAGGAAGCAGGCCTTCAATAGACACTGAATCTGCAGGCCACTTGATCTCGGACTTCCCAGCCTCGAGAACTTTGAGAAATAAATGTTTGTTGTTCCTAAGCCACCCAGTCTATGGTATTTTGCTATAGTAGCTGGAGCTGACTAAGACAAGCCCCCAACTGGAAATAATCCAAATGTCAGTCAACAAACAGGTGAATGAATAAACAAATTGTGGCATATCCGTACAATGGAATATTACTCAGCAATACAAAGGAAGGAAACGCCAGTACACCAACAGCACAGATGACCTCAAAAAACATTATGCTGAGCAAAAGAAGCGAGACATAAAATGGTACATACTTATGTACATTTTATTTCTGTGACATTTGAGAACAATTAAAATGATCTATAGCGATGGAAGTAGATTAATGGCCGCCTGGGACTGGAGATCGGGGGCAGTGACTGCAAAGTGGCAGGAGGAGACCATCTGGGGAGATGGAAAGATTCTATATGCTGACTGTGGTGGTCACACAGGAGTACACATTTGTCAAAACTCATCAAACTGTGCACTTAACTGCTGCATTTTACGGTGTGTAAATTAGACCTCAATAAGGTCAATTCAAAACAAAAAGACAGATAAGAAAAAAATACATATGATAAGAGCTAATTCTAGAGAAGCCGTGTGATTCCCGTCCTCGTGAAGGGTACCTCGGAGGAGAGGGGGCTGTTCAGACAACCTGCACCTGACCCTGGATCGCGGCTTCAAGCTCCCCTTGCACAGGGAGCCTGGGTGCCACCTCCTTGCCCTGAGCTGCCTCCTGCAGAAGCCCAAGCAGCCCCAGGCCAGAGCTGCAGGTGAGTCACTGAGCACTCTGTGTATGCCCTTGTGGCTTCCTCTGGTCACCCGTCTGGATTTTTTTTTTTTTTTTGAGGAAGATTTGCCCTGAGCTAACATCTGCCGCCAATCCTCCTCTTTTTGCTGAGGAAGACTGGCCCTGAGCTAACATCTGTGCCCATCTTCCTCTACTTTATATGTGGGATGCCTACCACAGCATGGTTTGCCAGGTGGTGCCATGTCCACACCCGGGATCCGAACTGGAGAACCCCCGGCCACGGAGAAGCAGAACGTGTGAAAATAACCGCTGGGCCACTGGGCCGGACCCAGCCCCTTCTGGATTTTGATTAACAAATCAGAATAACACAGGACTTCTCAACCTCCAGGCTGTTGACATTTTGGACCAGATAACTCTGTGTCCTGGGGGGCTGTCCTGTGTACTGTCTGATGTTTAGCAGCATCCCTGGCCTCTACCCATGAAATGCCAGGAGCACCCTCCCCAGAGCTGTGAAAACCAGAAATATCTTCAGACATTGCCCAATATCCCCTAGGGGACAAAATCACCCCGGGAGACCCACGACTTTAATGGAGAGCTCTGCCTCAGGCCTGGCTTCTTCCCTTCTCTTCCAGACTTGAAAGGGAACTAATCTCAGCCCTATTAGTATAAAGATATCGGATCTTTATATCTATAGATTCTGAGTAATTCCACTCAAAATGGAAGCAAGATTTGTGTGCGGATGGGTTTGGGGAAGAACATGAAGTCGATTCCAAGGTTTTTCCGGAAGACTTGACTCAGGGAGATGAGGCAGACGTGGAAACAAGGGTGAAAGCCGCAATATCAAACACAGATTGGCACTGGCGTGGGAACAGACTATTAAAGGAGACAGATAAGAGGGCAGAAAAATGTGCTCGTACATAGAGGTCACCATGCGCGATTCAAAGTGACATTTCAGTCTGCCCCGTCTGCACCGTGACGGCAACTGGCTATCATCTCTCCATTTGGGAAAAATAAAATCTATGTCTGTCGACCTTAGACCATAAATACATCCCCTCTCCCGTTAATTCCTCCCCACAACCAGCTGCACTAAAGATCTAAACAATAACAAAAATTTATGAAAGTAGTTGAAAAAATATCGAAGGAAAGATAACGATAGAAAAACGGGCAAGTAATGCAAATGGTTTGCAGAAGTCATACAAGTGACCAACAAATATTTGAAAAGATGCAAATCAAATGAACCATTTCCTTTGGGGCCATCTGACTGGCCAAAATTAAGGATTGGTAAAATAACCTCTGCCCACAAGGTGCTTGTGAGGAAACTGGCACTTTTTCTACAGTGCTGCCGGAGTGGGAAGGAGACTGCAGCTTGTGCGTGCCCCTTGGCTCTGGAGCCCCAATCCTACATCGAGGTGTCACCCCTGGAAAAGGGACATCTTCATTTCTGCAGGCCTCAGCAGTCTCCATGGCCTCACCAGGCAGCCCCCAGACCCTAAACAGCCTACGGTTGTGTCTGTTTATGCTACAGGCTATTTTATAAGATGACTTGACTCAACTTGTGAGGGTGGGGAGTTAGACTTCAACAGACAGGTTAGCACCTAGTGTTCCACGTACCCGTTTCTGCCACCTGCCTGGCTCTGAAGGGCGAGTCACTAAACCGCTGTGTTCCTGGGTTCCCGAAAATGCAAAATGGAAGTATTAATAGTTTTCACCTTAGGGGGTTCCTCCAAGGATTAG
This sequence comes from Equus asinus, assembly GCF_041296235.1. NCBI lineage: Eukaryota > Metazoa > Chordata > Mammalia > Perissodactyla > Equidae > Equus > Equus asinus. Next base: position 44,501,440 of record NC_091804.1, read on the forward strand.
CCAAGATAATACAGCAAAGCCTTGGAGCTGTAAGGCACACGTGGCCATGTGACATCTATGGTAGCTAGTATGCAGACGAAAAAAGGCAAATAAAAGCAAAAAATCCTAATGTGGCAGCTGTCGTAAACATTAGTTAAACTTAAAACCCAGCAAAAAAGAAAAAAAAGTGGAAAAAAGTAAGAAGGAAAGCAAGGAGGAGGAAAGCAGGAAGGAAAGAGGTGAATCTACAGATATCAGTGTGCAGAGATGGCCCCACTCCACAGTTAAGCGCAAAGAAGCAAACTGCAGAAGACAAACTATGGGGTGACCTCCCTATAGTCATTACATTTCATTATGTTTAATATACAGATTTGATGTAACATGGGTTATACCTTCTAGATCATATACATAGTAACATGGATTGTGAATAGCAAAGTGCGCTATTGTATTTCTGTTTTAACGGTGTTTATCTCTGGGAATGGGAGAATTGAGGACTGTCTGTTTTATTTATTTCCCTTTGTGCTTGCATTTTAGACAACCTCATCCTTCAAGTCTCTGCTCCAAGGTCATTTCCTTTACCTGGCCACCTCTTTGAAATGTCCCCCTCCCCGACTGTCCCCCAGCCTGCCCTTTCTTCCAGCGCGGTGACACTGTGGTTACATGGACACGGGCCTTCCTGACTGCCTGTCTTCTAGAGGCCAAGGACTCGACCTCTCTTCGCCGCTCTCCCCTGGCACAGGAGAGGCGCTGGCAAGCTGCCCGCAGGGTGAATGAAGAAATCGACTGCCTGGTGAGATTATCAGAGTGGAAAGCATTTCCTTTTCTAAACATCTACTCTGGGCTTATAGGAACCACGTGTTGAGTGAATGAGTGAGTCTCGGCTCCCCTCTTTTGTGGACGATGGGGCTCCTTCCAGGAAACAAGCTCCCATGCCCTGGGTCCCAACACCCAGGACCTTCTGGATCCTGCTACCCTCGCCTTTGTCTTGCCATCTCCTTCCATTCTCCTCTGCTTCAAGCCTGCTCTTCAGCACAGCCTACCCCAACCCACGGTCCGTTCTGGGTTTGCACAGCCCCACGGCACCGTCGCTTCTGTTATAGCATTTGTCCCTCAGTATTTCTCTCCTTCCTTCCTTCCTGCCTTCCTTCCTTCCTTCCTTCCTGCCTGCCTGCCTTCCTGTCTTCCTTCCTGCCTGCATGCCTGCCTGCCTTCCTTCTTGCCTTGCCTTCCTGTCTTCCTTCCTTCCTGCCTGCCTGCCTGCCTTCCTTCCTTCCTGACTGCCTTCCTGCCTGCCTTCCTGTCTTCCTGCCTGCCTGCCTTCCTTCCTGACTCCCTGCCTGCTTGCCTTCCTTCCTGCCTGCCTGCCTTCCTGTCTTCCTTCCTGCCTGCCTTCCTTCCTGACTGCCTGCCTGCTTGCTTTCCTTCCTGTCTTCCTTCCTGCCTGTCTTCCTTCCTGTCTTCCTTCCTGCCTGCCTGCCTTCCTGCCTCCCTCCCTTCCTCTCTTCCTCCCTTCCCTCCTTTCCTTCCTCTCTTCCTTCCTCCCACTGAAATAGTTTTCTTAATGCTGTCTCTCCAGGCCAGTATGAGCTTCATGAGATTGGGGATTTTGTCAGTTTTGTCAATGTTCTGAATCCCTACCACCCATCCAATAGAGCTTGGCACATAGTAGGCCCTCTAAACATTGTTGAATGGAGGAATGAGTGGCTCCCCTGCCAGACTAGAAGTTACAAGAGGGCTGGCTCCCTACCTGTTGACAGCCTAGCACTGTTAGTTGAATGAATGCAAGAACAGATGTCTCCAAGCGCCTCTCACTTGCTGATTCGCCTGCGGGCTACTGCCTTGGCCACGGACTGGGAGTGAACTTGGGTTGGTGCAGGGAGGCAGTTGAGTGTGAGGGCGGGGTACCTCCCCCTGGGGGTGTGGGGCTTTGGGGGCCAGTAGGTCAGGCTGCTGAGCGGGTTTCAGCCTTGCACAGAGAGCAGCCTCTGCTCTGAGGGTAAAGACCACTCTCAAAGATGATGGTAGTAACTGACACTATGTAACATTATATTTGCCAGGCATTGTTTTCAATGTTCTGCATACATTATCTCATTTAATCCTCAGCCCTATGAGATAAGCAGTATTATCTCTGTTTTGCAGATGCAAACACTGAGGCACTGAGAGTTGCCCTATTTTGCTTACGGGCTGCAGAGTCAGGATTTGGAGGGGGCTCAGTGGCTCCCAAGTCTGTGGTCTTAAGCACAGGAGGAAGAGATGAGGGTGGGGCGCATTCTGGGAGATGTAGACACCGCCAGCCTTCCAGCTTCACGGGCAAGTGAATGTCCGAAATGCAATAGGATATCTAAGCCGTTTGGACCCCGGTTTTCTCACATTCAGTACCATGGGGCACTGGCCTGCCCCGGTGCCCTGCCAGACTTGGCGAGGCTGTGCTGGAGGCTGAGGCAAAGGAAATCGTGTGCCCCTAGGTATATTTATAAAATACCCTCTCAATCGGAAAAGTTAATAAAACCTCGGCAATAACCAACCACGGCTCCAGACTAAGCCCCTGCTGGCCCCAGCTGCTTGCTCACCACTGTCAGCTCTCACCAGCCCCCAAGAGGGGACACAGGCGCTAGGGACTGACAGCGGATCGGAAATGACTGTTTCTGTTGCACAGTAAGACAGGGTTGTAACACAAACCTCCACAGCCTGTCTTCATTTAAAGTTTTGATGTTTTGTTCATCAAGGTTTTTTTTTTGCGTTCATTTTGATTTTTTTAAAAATAACGCATTAGAAAAGGTCTTGATGACTGAGTTGTTTTGGTGTCTTAAATTTTGTGCTCTCACCTTAATTCCAGCCCTGGTCGCTCCTCTCCTGTTACTGACCTTGCAAGTAACTGACTTGCCCCTCTCCTGGGGGTCATCAAGAGTCACAGGGGCAGCCAGGTGGTCCAGGTGAGGGGAGCCCGCAGTTTATGACTTGTCCTAGGGGTGGGGGTCCACAAAAGGAAATAGGTGATGTGCTTGTCTGGATCGATGGGGCTGAGGAAGCCTTGGTTTCCGGTCATCACCTCTTTTGGAGCCTCAGTGTTTTCCTGAATATAACTGAAAATCAGATTATAATCTAATCCTTTGGGTGGAGGAGGGGAAATAGACAGGAAGAATCAAATTCTTTCTTAAAAATCATGTTTGACTTAAGATAAACTTCCTTGCCTCCTCTTCCCCTTGCCCTCAAATCCATATGAATTATAGAATTTTTACAACATATTGTATAGATGAATGAAAAACTGTTTCTTTAAAACAAAACAAAATCAAAGTCTAAATGAGTAGTTCTGAGTAGGGTAAATTGGTTGTTTAAAAGGCCAATTTGTGATGAGATTAAAGAACATCCTTTCAATACCAAAAGGGTTTATGAGACCCAGACCACAAAGACGGATAGAGGAATCTCGTAATTTATGCAGTTACGGTTTTGGAACATGCAAATTGGATTCACTCTACACAGTTTCAGCATCTCATATATGAACAAGGGAAGAATAATTTCATAGGAATCATTTATGCCCGTGAGTCTCAGACTTCAGTGTGCACCAGAGTCACAGGGAGGGGGTCAAAGCCCAGGTTGCTGGCTCCACCCATGGAGCTCAGAGTCAGTGGGTCTGGGTAGGACCTGGAAACGGGGAGTTCTCGCAGGGGCTCAGATGATGCCGAGGCTCCTGATCTGGGACTTCACGTTGGGAATCACTGCTTTATGCTATGTCCAGGGTTCTAATGGGTAACTTGTCAACTGACTAACAAATGAAATTGGACTTGGTTGTAACAGGTCTGCATAAGCAGCAGTAGGACGCCTTCCACAAAATGAAAACCCATTATTGCCTAATAGGATAAACGAGGGCAGGGTCATCTGAATCTTCTTTGAGTCTATGTAAGCCTCTTACGAAAAGGAAGTATTGCTACAAGACACTTCCAGATCTTGGTTTTGGAGGCTAAAGATTTTGTTCAGGTGAGGAAAAAATAATATATATATGTCTTTACATTGTTTTCCATTGCTGTGCCTGGGGTTAAGAAGGGTTTGGACACTGACATTTATTTTACAGAGCACATCTGAAGAATAACGTTTTTTCTTCTTTTAGGTTCTGGCTTTAATTTGGTGTTGATTTTTGCTGGCTAGGGTTTCCCTCCGGATCCCTGGGTTGCCATGGTGTCATTTTGGCTTTTTTACTGTTGGTGTTGTTTTTGGGCTGACGGCCCCACTGAAATGAGTTCTTACATGCAGAACTCAGGAGCCTGGCACCACGTCCAGGGAAGCCAACGTTTGTGTTCCACGTGAGGAAGGTGCTGGGGGGTAACTGAAGATACTGCAGCCTGGCTTGTAGGACTGAAAAGAGTGGGCAGAGGAGAAAGGACATGGGTGGCTGCTGGGGAGCTGAGGGCTCTCCGAAAGGGGTCTTGCTCCAGCGTGCCTGCAGATCCTGCGAGCGGAAGTTGTCTAGAGTAAAGGGACCCTGGGAGGTTGCGTGCCAATTTCTCATAATTGTGTATTGTGACAGTACAAGATGCTCCCGTTTCTGAAGGCAAATAATACATTTGGGCATTAACAGTGGTTACTGTACCTTTTTTTTTTAATTATAAAAGTAAGATGCAATCATAATAGCAACAACAAAGACAGGAAACACGTAACAACAGCAGCAGCAATCTTCCCTTCCAGATTAAATTCTGAAAGAAAATCAGGATGTTAATAGTGATTACTGTGTTCCTTTAAAAAAACATAATTAAAACAAGACACTTTAATTCCAACCCCCCCTCCCCCGCCAAGTGAAAATAAAACCCCAACCATAAGGAGGTCAAAAGTCAGTTTTCTCTCCACATCCTTCCCCCAGCCCCAGCCTGGTGCCTGGGCATAGCTACCCCCCAAAAACCAGGCCTGTGTCCTTCTAGCTCTTCTGACGGCGGGACCAAAAAGCATAGCACGTGTTGATCTTAGAAAAGAAGAATATTAGTGGTCAAAATCCTAGTTCCACCTTCAACTAAGCTAATTTTCCCTGTAGTTTTGTATTCTGCTTATTTTTGCGCAAAGCAGTGGCTAAGAGTGAATGTTTCAGCCCCTTCACACTAAACTGTGGCTGTGCTTCCATCGCTTTGTGTTGGAGAAATGTCAAGTACATTTCTCTCCGCCGATGGTTCTATCACAAAAATCTCCTGGTGCATTTTAAAAACCGTGCCTCTGAAGACTTGGAGACAGACAGACAGGGAGAGTTCGCCAGGAGGGGGGTTGAAGCCTGCATCTTCCTGTCACTTCTTTTTTTCTTTCTTCTAAGGCATATGTGGAGGAGTCTTGGGTAAGTTTGCAACTAACCTCCCTGGGAAAGAAGCTGCTGGGGTTGCCTGGGCAGGTCGTGTGTGAAAACCACCAGGGGCCCAGGTCAGGAGGAACAGCTTCTGACGACATCTAATTTCTCCTCCCGCTGGCCTGGGTGATCACAGTGGGTCCCACGGTGTTTAAACGGATGGTACAGCCAACACGTGGTATTCACTTCTGTTTACAGTTCCTTCAGAAGACTGCCTTTTACTGGGCTCTCAGCTGTTTGTGTGTGTGTGAAATCCACCCGCAGATCTCTCTGGCACTTAAGCAAGCCCCCAAGCTCGCCCACCCCTTCCCCTCCAGGGAACTCACTGCCCCTGGTCCAGTTTTAGCTGGACCTGGAAACCTGGGAGGCGCCTGAAGTCAGATCAAAGCTAGAAACGACAGCCGAGTATTCACAGAAAGATGAACATGTGGCTTTGGAGACTAAATAAATTTTAAAATGTCCTTTGCTGGCAAGACGTAGAAAACATTTAAAATAGTTTCAGGATGGAAGGCACCCTGCGTACGCTGGTCACATACAGACGTAAAGATCCTTCAGAACGACCCTTTTCAGTCGCCGAGTTTACAGTCCCGAAGGGGAGGAGAGCAGGGGAGGAGTAACGCGGACTTTCCAGGTGTGTCTTCCAATCGCGATAGCCCGTTTTGGCTGTGAATTGTCCCCCCCCCCCCACCTTCCGTTAATTAAATAAACGCTCCGAGCATTTTACAGCACACGACTCGGCCCTTGGGGAGCTGTTCCTGCGTAGCTCCCATTCCTAAAAATCCCAACTCACAGAGGGTTGACGAGCTGGCAACATGAATTTCCAGTTCCTAAGGGTGAGAAGAGAGGCGCTGGGTGCAGGGCACACGCGCCTCCAGAAGCCGGCGGGGCGGCGGGGCGGCGGGAGGCGGCCGGCGGGCGGGACGGGGCTCCTGGGCGCGGCGCGGGCCTGGCGCGGGGAGCCTGGCCTCAGTGCGCCTCCGCGCCCGGCGGCGGCCGGATGCCGCGCTCAGGCCGCCGGGCTTGGCTGGCCTGGAGGTGTACGGGGTTCGAGGCCGCCGAGCCGAGAAGGCCTCCGGGGACGCTGGGCTCTCGCCTTCGCTCGAAGTGGTTAGGCTGCACAGGGATGGACCCCGGGATGTTAGTGGAGAGGTGACAGGCAGTCTGCAACCAAGCGTGGCCTCTGGAGGGCGGGGGTTCCCTGGGGCAATAGCTGAGAGCCAGGCTTGTCTCTAACAAGTCCCCGAGAGCTGCTAGGGAGGTGGCGTGGAATAGCAGGCAAGACTGTGGCTTTGAGGTAGTTGGACGACTAAAAATTCACCTGCGCCCGCTGAGAAATGGGGGCAGTGGCTGTCAGGTTAGAGACTATACCCAGGACCCCCGCGCCTGGCGCGCGCTTTGCAGATGAGCGCCCGGACTAGATCCGGGACTGAGAAGGACTGGGCCCTCCCCGGATGCCTGGGCCCCACAAGTCCCCTCAGCGCCGCGCCTCGCTTTGCCCATTTGTAACATGATGTTTGCGAGGAAGAGCTAAAGGCTGCCAAGCCCCTTCAAGCACCCAGCCTGGCGCGGCGCCCTCAGAAGCGCGCAGGACATGGAGTTGAGTGGCCCTGGGCTAAGACGAGAAGCATCTGTGTGTGTGCAGCGGCCGCTTTGCACACCATGAAATCAATCTGCTATTTTTCTATTATCGCAATTATTTTGGAGCGGCTGCGAACTGATGCATGTGGCGCCCCAGGGCGTGCACCTTGGAGGGCCTAGGCAGTTGGGGTGTTCTTTGAGGCGAAGCGTGTGTTCAGTGGGTGCCAGTGCGGCGAGGAGAGGGTGTCGGATAGAGGGTGGGGTGCGTGAGCGGGCGCCTCCTTCCCGAGTCCTGCAGGCCCCGGCTTTTCGGCCCTGCTTAACCCGGCCCCGCCACTTACTGCGGTCTCTGCCGGCGCTCACGCTGTTCCGAGGGGCCGGACACCTTGCACACGGCGCGGCGACGCGACGGCGCTCGGGTACCTCCACCTGCCGCGAGGGCGCCCCCTCCCTGGGGCGGGAAGAGGAGTCGCAGGCCAGCTCCAATCCAGTCTACCAGCCCGCCGCCTTCCTGGGTTTGCGGTGGGGGTGGGGGCGGCGGAGGATTCGCGCCTAGGGCGGGGAGCCCGGTTTCCAGAGATGGAGGTGGTGCACAGTCCCGGGACTGCTGTCCTTGCAGACGCCTGGTTGCCTCGTGTCTACGGTTTCTTGGGTCATCCGAGCGGGCGGGGGGCCTGGGTCCAGGGCTCCAAGCGTGTGTCTGAGTGCAGCCTCCCTAGGGGGCGACAGAGGGGAGCCGCTGACGCCTCTCCACTCCCACATCCCTCCTGATGCGAGGCGTGCGGCGAGGCTTGTCCCCGGGATCCCCACGTTCTGTTTACAGTTAGGCTGCTGCGAAGCCACGGAGGGTCCGCAGTGGGGACCCTTCCCCGGCGATGGCTGCCTAAGGGTGCAGCCACGCAGTCTTCGGGGCTTCGGGCGGCGAGGGGCGGGGGCTTTGGAGGGAGGTCTGTCTCCGATGCGGAGCCATCCGCTCCCTGCTGTCGGCTGAGAGCAGAAAAGTTGAGCTCAAGGAAGGGCTGAGGCTTCCGGCGCCCCGACCAGGGCGCGCGCCTGCCTGGGTTCTGGCCGCGAAGCCGAGGGCGCGCGCGTGTTTGGGCAGGGTCTCCCTGGCCGGGAAGATTCGTCGGAGCCGCCTTCCCCGTGCAGAGCGCGGAAGTCGCGCTCTAGCTTGAGCGCGGGCCCCTTGGAGAGTGGGCAGGCCGGGGTCCTCCAGGGAGCTGCCTTGGGAAAATGAATGGCCTTTGCCAAGCGGTTCCGAGACCACTGGATTCCTGGGGCTCCCTGAATTGGGGCGCGCAGACCCCCAGGGCCCATCGTTTCCTTTTGCCTCCGTCGTGAAACTGGCCCCTCCCCCCCAACCCCCGCCCCGGGCTGGGAGGAATCTCGGTCCCCCCGGGTGGCTTCGGCGAATGCTGCTGCGGAAAGGGACAGCCAGGGCCCGGGGTGGGGGTGGGGGTGGGGGTGGGGTCGGCACCTGTCTGCCCAGCCCAGATCCCCCATCTGTCCGGGGATAAAGTTGCCCGCGCGACAGAGACAACTTGTTCAAGCTGCACCCCAGGCCCGGTCTTGAAGACAAACCCGGAGTTAGAAGGCCCAGGGTGGAGGAAAGCCCCCGCGTCACCCATCTGGGAGTCTGGGAGCCCGAAGGAGGCGCTGCAGCCTCCCTCTCGGGAGCGCCTGAGACCCCCAACCCTTCACGCCCTGGGCGCCAGCCTGCCTGCTGCGCAGGGGGCGGATTCCCGCATCGCGCAGGTGCCCTCTGCCCCCACCCCCGAATGCCAGGCACGCTGCTTCTGCGGTTTTTTCTTTTCCCCCCAGGCCCCGGTGTTTTGGAAGCGAGGTGTCAGGGGTCGTGTGTACACTGTCCTTTGTACTTCTCAGTGCAAAGCCCCGCAGACATGCCCGAAAAGCTCCCAGTGGTTTCACTTCCAGGTTTTGTTCTCACATCTGGTCGGAATATCACCTCGGATTTGTCTACTCTAAGGCGAAGGAGGTCGTTTCGCTTGGAGGAAGCCTATTTTTATTTTAGTTATTTTATTTTAGGCCCATCTGGGTCTAAAGAAGGGCTAAAGCTCAAACAAACCCGAAGAGCAGGAAGGCGGTGGAAGCAATCATTCTGTGGGTGGCGAGGAACGTCCACTCAGGTCCGGGGAACTGGAGCGGTAGGTATTGATTATTGCAAAGTCAGGTTCCGAGTCAAATTGAAGTAGCCCCCTTCTCCGATTCCCTCAGAATGTTTAAATTCAGCTCTCTGAGTCACTTGGGACGTTTCAAGAAAATTTCGCCCTTGGGAATCAGCGACTTTCTCCTTGCAGTAAAAAGGTCAGTTATAAATAATTCGGCCATTGAATTTCGTTTCTCTAAAATCTTTTAATCCTGCGCGTTGCTTTTAAATTTGGGTAGCAAATACACATTGCGGAGAGAGGCAGCGTTTAAGTGGGAGGCAGTTTCGTGTTCCGTCTGCATCTGCGAAACGGGGGTGCTCACCTCTCCAGCGGGGGCTCCTCTCGCGCCCCTCCCTCCCGCCCACCTCTCTCCCCTCGCCCTTGGCCCTTGGGCTGTATTCTGCCCCGCTCCTCTTTCCTTGGGTGAGCCGAGGCTTCTGAGTGTCTGGCCTGTCGGAGGCAGCTGCCGAGCCGGCGGTGGGCAGGGCGGAGCTGGGCAGGGCTGGGCGAGGGCGCGCGGGGGCCCCCCGGCCGCAGGCAGCCGCGGAGACGCAGCTTCGGGCGATGGCGGCGAGATGCCGTAGTCCCAGACTTCGGGGGCGGTGGAGCAGCCCGCCCACCCCGTGGCGCGTGGGGGAGACTCCCCAGGAGGCCTTCCCTCCTCGGAGGATAAACCGGACGGCGAGGTGCCCACGGAGCGCGGGAGAAGGGGGGTTTCTCTCTTAGGCACTGGGGCCCCAGCTGCACGATCCCAGCCCCAAATTTAGGTCTTAGTGGAGCGGGTGAGGTGGGACTTTTTAGGAGATGGGGGGACCTCAGCTACTGAGACACCCCCCGAATGCGGGGCCTCTAACTCCACGTGACAACGTCTTTTTGAGGATGGGAGAAGGCGCTTTAGGTGAGAGGGGGGCTCTTAGGTATTAGGAGCCCGATCCCCCGCTTTGCCAATCTCAGGTGTGTGCATGGTGGGGGTGGTGAACGGAGGAGGCGACGGGGGACCCTGGCCTCGCGGGTCTGCGGCTCTCCGCGAGGGGCCGCCCACTGGACTCGGCTTCTCGCCCCCGCCGCGTGGGTCTTTGCGCCGCTGCCGGCCGGGGTGCGGGGCGGAGCTTGGCTGGGACTGGCTGGGGGCCGCCCCGCCCGGCGCCGGGGCCTCGCGCCGGCCCCGGGGGAGGAGTTATGATAATTTTCTTCTCATTAAGGCGCCCGGGTCTCCCGGCTATCGCCGGGACAAACAGTGCGGGCGCGGCTTCCCGGGTCCCCGGCAGCGGGCTCTACACTCCGGGCGGCGGCATCGACGCTCGCACAGCACAGTGACCGGGACAGCGAGGCCCGCGCGCGGCGGGGGCGGCGGCAGACGCCTGGCCACCGTGACCCCAATTTTGGATTTACCGCTCGGGGGGTGGGGGGAGCCTAACTGGCGACTGTTTTGGGGGACGCCGGACGCCATGTTGTGGAAAATAACCGATAATGTCAAGTATGAAGAGGATTGCGAGGTGAGCTGGGCGCAGGGGCGCAGCCCGGCCCTGCCCGAGGACAGTCCGGGAGGCAGACGGGGGCCGCTGGACCGAGGCCGGGGACGAGGGCGCAGGAGCTGCGAGCAGGCACCCGCCGCTGCCCCTCGATGGGACGGGGGCCGCTTTTCCGAACACCCCCTAGTCCGTTTCTCCGAGGCTCCCTTTCTGAATCGGGCCTTTTCCTAAATATCCCGCCTCGGGAACAGGGCCTGGACAGAGAATGGCAGATCCCACCCACAAGGCTTACCGGTCGGTTTCATGCGAAGCCAAACAGCCCTTCCTCCCGTTTTCTCGGAAGAGCGCCCTGTCTACAACCCTTAGACGTGGCTTTTACGCGCGAGATCTCTGTCCAAAGGGGTCAGGCGAGGCGACGTGCCGGCGACACCTTTGCCGAGTCTCCTCCGTGGCGGGCTTGTCACCTGCCCCGCTACCTCCTCGGGGAAACTAGAAAACAACATTAAGTTTGGCTTTCAAGAGAAGTGGGGGCTGGGGAGTGCTGGGGGGTGGCCTGAGGCCAGGATGGGGCCGTAAGCGCTCGGGAGTGCTCCAGCCTGTCCGACAGGTTGAGCTAGAGTTTCGGAGAGTGGGAGGGAGAGAGGGAGGCGGCGAGCGGGAAGAGGAAGACGCAGGCGGCGGGAGGCGTGCGCCAGGGTGCTGGGAGAGGGCAGCCGGGCCTGGGGGGGATGCGGGAGCGCATCGCGCGCGCGGGACCTCGAGGGGCTGCCCCTGTTTGCAGGCCCGGACGCTTCCACTAGGGGGCGACAGTGCCATGCTTCTCCTTGTTCCCCGCTACCTCTTTGACCCCGGGAACCCGTGGGCACGCGTCCTTTAGGAATTCAGTCGGAGAGCTGTGGGGCGAGGGGACGTGCTCAGGCAAGGTTGCCCAATTTTCGGGGTTCTTAATTCTCTCTCAGTGCCCCGATTTGTGGGGACTCTGGAGCAGGGCACGGCGGTCTCACGTCCTATCCCCACTTGGTGGGGACACAGCTAGCAGGGAGGGCAGGCCGGGCTGCGCGCGTTCCTTCCCGAGTCCCTCGGGCGGCGCCGGGTGGCAGGCCCTGCTAGGGAGTGTCACTTTCCCGGAGGTCATGGGCCTGAGGGCGTGGAAGGGAGGGTCCCTGGGGCGGGGGAGATGCGCATTTCCCGTGCTGCGCGCATTATCCGTGCCGCCCGCCGCCTCCCCACCTTCTTTCGCCAGGAGACGCCGACATGTGCGGGCTGGTGAACGAGCGGTCTCTGCAGCGTTTGAGCCGCGTGCCGACTTCTTCCCCGGGCCCCGGGCCCAGCTCCTCCAAGCCCAAGGCCTGGGGTTCGGATTTGGCGCCTCAGATTGCCTTGGGCGTCGGAGTGCCCCGACCTTGGCCGCCGGGCTTTGAGGGCGTGTTCCCCCAGGTCTTTTACCGGGCTCCCTTCTCTCTGCAGACTCGCGCTTTACAACGAAATCCCCGGGGCCCATTGTTCCTGGGTGCCCTCTGAGCCCAGGGCAGGCCCCGGGGGTCGGGTCCGGGCTGGTGCAGTGGGTCTCCGGGGGCGCACGGCTTTGCACGGCGGCTTCGGCCAGTTCGCAGTAGCGGGGTTTCGTACTAACCGGGTCTCTGTTTCGCCCTCCCAGGAACGCCACGACGCTAGCAGCAATGGGAACCCGCGCCTCCCCCACCTCTCCTCGGCCGGGCAGCATCTCTACAGCCCCGCGCCACCTCTCTCCCACACTGGAGTCGCCGAATACCAGCCACCACCTTACTTTCCACCTCCCTATCAGCAGCTGGCTTACTCACAGTCAGCCGACCCCTACTCGCATCTGGGAGAAGCGTACGCCGCTGCCATCAACCCCCTGCACCAGCCGGCGCCCACCGGCAGCCAGCAGCAGGCCTGGCCGGGCCGCCAGAGCCAGGAGGGGACTGGCCTGCCCTCGCACCACGGGCGCCCGGCCAGCCTGCTACCCCATCTCTCCGGGCTGGACGGTGGCGCCATGAGCGCCCGCCGGGATGCCTACCGCCGCTCCGACCTGCTGCTGCCCCACGCGCACGCCCTGGACGCCGCGGGCCTGGCGGAGAACCTGGGGCTCCACGACATGGCGCACCCGATGGAGGAGGTGCAGGTGAGCGGCGCCTCGGCTCCTGCCCCCTCCTGCCCGCGCCTGTTTGCTCCGCAGCCTCTCTCCTACCCCCGCCCAGGCTCCCCCGAACTTATAGGAAACTTTGTCATTTTTTCCCCCAGAATGTCGACGACCAGCACCTGCTTCTGCAGGATCAGACTGTTATTCGCAAAGGTAGGTAGCGAGCGCGCGCAGCCTGTGCTGGTTCTTAACTGTTGTGACGTTTTTAAGTTAGCGGCAAGGTGGGGGCATTTGGTGGCCGATTTGGGACATTTGTGGTGGAAGGGACCGACGGGGACTCAAGGAAAGTAGATTTTTAGAATGAGAAGAGGGGATTTCTTTCCTGCCTAAAGGAAAAAGGAGGCTATCTGGAACAACTCTAGGCGCTGTCTCTTAATCCTCCGGATTTGTTACTCCGGAGTTCTCTCGTGGGGAATGTTACTCTCCGGATTCCAGGGTGTTTTTGTGATGTTAGAGAAAGTCTTGCGGGGCGAGTTCACACTGCGATTTAATTTGGAAAAAGCACACCACACACTTTAGTTGAGTGGTTGGTTCTGTGACAGTTTTAATTGAGTGAGTTGATGTGATTTTACTTGGCGATTTCAAATGTGATTTTACTTAATTCTGACCTGCAAGAGAAAGTTTTGAAACGGGGTTGGCCTGCCGAATAACAAGGCCCTAAAGGAACCAGGCAGTGGTGATCTGCCAGACGCTGGGTTTGTGCAGGATAAGGCCGAGAGGGGATTTGGAAATAGATTACTTGGTGAGTGAGTGGCTTATGAAATTAAGTTACACGCTGGTGGGATTCCCAGTCTGGCTGTTTGGGGGAATGTAAATGTAGTTAGTCAAGTTAAACTGCTTGAAATCAATGGGGGAAAAATGGGTTTTGAACAGAAACTCAATTTCCAAGTAAACATAACTGAACAGGTTTGTTTGCGTTTTAAAACGTGCTGTGATCAGTTGTCATGAAAGGTTTTGACAAAGGATCCAAACGTGTCCTGTGATTTTGGTTGTTCGTTGAATGAGAAAAAAAAAATTCACCATTTATTTAGTGCAGAAGCAGTCTTTTGAAAACAAATGTTCTAATTAAACAGATTTTAACAGTGGCTAGAAAATGAAAACCTTCCAACGCTTGGGATCTTGGCTAATTAACTTCCCAAGGTGTTAACTTGTGAAATTCAGATTTGATTATCTTTGGAGAATATGGCTTTAAAAAAAGCTGCTTGCAATTTATAGTCCGACGTGCGAGCTTACTTGTCTTAGGAGCTCTTTCGGCTTTGGCTGGCGGTTTGCACGGGTCTTGCTCGGTTTGCACAGGTCTTGCTCGGCTGCGGCCCTGGGCGCTGCCACTTCCCATCCTCGTTCACAGGTCCCATTTCGATGACCAAGAACCCCTTGGGTCTCCCTTGTCAGAAGGAGCTGGTGGGGGCTGTGATGAACCCTAGTGAGGTCTTCTGCTCCGTCCCTGGAAGGCTGTCCCTCCTCAGCTCCACGTCGAAATACAAAGTGACCGTGGCTGAAGTCCAGAGGCGACTGTCCCCGCCCGAGTGCCTCAATGCCTCATTACTGGGAGGTGTTCTCAGAAGGTACATGGGGACACATTCTGGGCTCAGGGGTGGTTGGGTGGTTGGGTGGTTGAAGGTAAAATAACTGACAGGGATCGGGGAGGTATTTTTAACATTTATATAACTTTTATACCTAACACTGAATTCTAATTGGCTCAGAGTTTTAGTACGTTTCTTCTCTTTTAGAAAGTGCCAAATATAGGAGGAAGTGTTAAAGCCGGGATAACAAATTATCGTTTGCTTAGGATTTGATTCCGTGTATGAAGTTGCGGCGTCTGGACTCGGGGACGGGGAAGTTCATGGGCTTTGCTCCCCTGGGAGGGTTTTGGGGGGTGCTGTGGTGTTTACAAGTGAAAATTCATCTGCTCCTCTACAACTTGCCATGTTCTGTGATTTTTTTTTTTTTTTTGAAAGTTGGTGATGCTAAGAGGCTTTTGGGTTTCACAGGAGTTGATGAAATGAGGTCTCCTTGTGTCACTTGATTATGTTGCGCATGATGTTAGACAGTCTTTGAATTTCAGTTTTGATAACACTTTAGGAAATTAGAGTTTTTTCAAGTGGTTTCTTGAATAGCCACCGTTCACTTTCTTTTACTCAGAGCCAAATCTAAAAATGGAGGCCGGTCCTTGCGGGAGAAGTTGGACAAGATTGGGTTGAATCTTCCGGCGGGGAGACGGAAAGCTGCACACGTGACCCTCCTCACGTCTTTAGTGGAAGGTCAGTGGGGTCTTGTTGTTTTGTGGTGTTTTCAGTTTGTGCTGTTGTCTCATCGGAATTGGTTTTCCTAACCTAAAAAATCACTCTGTGGTGTGTTGACATTTCCTGTTAAATGAAGCAATTTTTGAAAGATGCAATTGATCAATTTGTACACCTTTAAAAAGCTGGTTACTTATTTGTGGGCATCAGCACCGTTTCTAGTGTTTGTAGCTGTGGAATATTGGGATTGTGGTCAGTGAAGAGAAAATCACTTGTGTACAACGTGACTGGCCCAATTCACAGTTCCTTTGTTCATTCCCCCCATCAAAAAAAAAAACAGTGGGTCCCATGCATGAGCCCCTCTCCCCAGTCCTGAGATGGCGGGATGTGACATTTCAGTGTCTTGAATGGGCCTGTACCCCCAAACCTGGAAAGTAGCCAGGAATGTAATATACCCTTTACAAGGGGGTGAGAGAGAGTGGAATAATAATTTCTAAAGAACAAGACAAGCTCGTTGCTGCTGTGCACACGAAAATGGCGGGGACCACAGAGGCTTATCCTGAAGCCTCGAGCACCTTGCCCAGTCGGCGGGGCACTGGGCTCTGGCCAAGGGCTGGGGAGCCAACAAGGGGCAGCCTCCGGGTGACCAGGCAGTCTTTGCACATTTTCTTTCCTGGTTCTGATGGCACTGCTGTGATGCTAAAAGGTACGTGGCTGAGCCCTGCTCTCCCTCTTCACGCGTGACTGGAGGTCAGGGCAAGGAGGAAGGGGCTGCCTGTTGAGAACTGCTGTCCTGCGTAGAGAGTGATGGGTTCTGTGTGCGTGGCCCGTGAATGGGGCTCTGCCACGTTTCCTGACCAGCAGGGCAGGGTGCTTGAAGAAGAAAGTGTGTGCCAGAATAATGGTTCTCAGATTCTGACGTAGTAAGTTGGAGAAGGCAAGTGGGAGTGGTGGGGGTGGGGGTTGTCAACCATCTGGGTTTTTGAAAAGCTCTGCCAGCCTTGCACCCTGGAGTCAGGACTAGGCACCTCTGGTGGCAGACGACTCCTATGGGTTTTCTCTTCCTCTGCTCTCCCAATAACTTGGACAAAGGGCATGGGTGGTCCAAATTGGGGCTCTTGAACATTTCCAGTAGAAAAACACACTCCTGCCTCCCTCTCTTAAAGAAACGTTCTGGAGACTTGCCCGCTTCAGTAATGGGGCACCCTAGTTTAAAAACAAAGTTTCTGGGGCCTGCCCGGTGATGCAGTGGCTAAGTTCATGCACTCCGCTCTGCGGCCAGGGGTTCATGGGTTCAGATCCCTGGCACGGAGCTAGCACCGCTCCTCAAGCTGTGCTGTGGCGGCATCCCATGGATACAGTGAAGCAAAATGGGCACAGATAGTAGCTCCGGGATAATCCTGCTCACAAAAAAAAAGTAGGTTCTGTGTCAAAGACTTTGTCACAGTTTCGTAAAGAGAAGTGACCAGTTTGCTTTTGTCAAATATGCTCATCTCCATTAATTTTCCCTGCTTCTCCACAATGATAGCTATTTTATTATCGAGAGAAAGCATGGGCGTGTCTCAATAATCTGTTCAAGTCGGGCAGGGACTGGTTCACGTTGTTCAAGGACAGTTAGAAATTTCAGGGCCTTTCTCCCGTATGCTGTAGAATGATCTCACCGTCTACTCTAGGAGAGAGACCCTCCTGAAAAGCCCCAGGAAATTCTGCCTCCCAGCTGGATTGTTCTCCCCGTATATGATTCCATTTTAGAACGCGAAGTGGCTGGTAGACCGTCAGTGCTAGGAAAAGGGAAGGACGGTTAGCCAGTGGTGACCGCAGCTGTCCTAAAGTCTCTTGCCACTGCTGATTGTTCCAGGTGAGGCTGTGCATCTGGCCCGGGACTTTGCATATGTCTGCGAAGCAGAATTCCCTAGTAAATCGGTGGCCGAATATTTAACCAGGCCTCACCTCGGGGGACGGAATGAGATGGCAGCCAGGAAGAGCATGCTACTGGCCGCACAGTGAGTATCCAGACCTGATCCGATGCCTGAATGCTCTGACCTTGGCCCCAGGGCCAGCGGAGTCCCTGGTGCTCAAGAAAGAAAGGCTCCTTAGAAACGTTAGGGTGTGGAGCAAAAGAAAATGGTGAAGAAGTTGCTTCTACCAAGTCCAATACATTAACTTTCAGGTGGGATTTAGAAGAGTAGGGAAAATCGGCACGTTGTTCAGTGACGAGTGTGTGCTGAGCTGCTCAGTTATCAGCTCAAAATAGTTCAAGTACCCTTTGATTATCATATTTGTGGATCTTACAAAAATGTGTTGAAAACAGTTTGTTTTGTCACAGTCAGTAAAGATTGTGTGCCTCCTGATAGCGAGACTTTTTTGTTTTTTAAGTGTAACGATCAGGTTGGATTTTGAGACCTGTGGGCAAATGAAAGTTCTCAAAAACTGCTTAATGCCGCTGCAGGACTTCTCAGAGAAACCAACGGTAAATTGATTTTAAAATTAGAGTAAATGAAGCAGAAGTAGTCAAATCAGGAAAAAGGAGCACAGTGAACCAGCTGACATAAAGAGTGAGTTTCAGGGAAATGTGTGATTCTCAGGGCTCTTGATGTAATTGGCTCATTGGAACCAACCCACACCAAATGAAGGGCCATCCCTTAACCTCCAAGGCCGGAATCCTGACCCCAGCTCTTCACCAGTGCTGGTGACTTTGTTCAGTTGACTGGGCTTAATCCTGTTACCTTTTCTAATTGCCGTGAGGATTAAATGAGATAATGCTGCTGAGGGTTTAGCTCAGGGCCCAGCACTGATGGGTGCTAAGTGTGGCAGTAATTCTGATTGCCTCGTGGATGGCATCCTCAGGGTAATTGGTCTTGTGCTCTTTACCTGTCAAGAGTGAGGTGGAGCTCACAGGTGTGTGTTGACTGTCTTCACAGGCAAGTGTGTAAGGAATTCACAGATCTTCTCAATCAAGACCGAACACCCAACGGGAACAACCGGCCCACCCCGGTCTTGGAAACGAACATACAGAACTGCCTGTCTCATTTCAGTCTGATTACCCACGGGTTTGGCAGCCAGGCCATCTGTGCCGCCGTGTCTGCTGTGCAGAACTACATAAAAGAGGCGCTCATAGTCATAGACAAATCGTATATGAACCCTGGAGACCAGAGTCCAGCCGATTCTAGCAAAACCCTGGAGAAAATGGAGAAGCACAGGAAATAAAAAGACAGGGAACAAAGGGCCCAAGAGTCTTGAAGGAAAAGGACTTCACAGTCATTCTCTACCGGACAGACTGGGAACCCCTCTGGCCTGGGGGACATTTTGACCCACCTTCCACTGATTTCTGGATCTGCACGTGCCCTCCTGGATTCCTTAGTGTTTCTCTAGCGCTGAAGTGTCTCCTTAACTCTGGACAAGTTATCAGAAGGTGACAAGTCCTGGTTCTTTACTCATTAAGCTTATACTTTGTTTTTTTGAACCCCATTTTTCCTTTCTCTGAAACTGGTGCTACAAGTTTTAGAACCTTTTAAATAAATTCCCCGGGTGAAGAAAAAACCCACACACTTAGCTGTTGAAATGTCAAATTGGTGTGATTCAGGTCAACAATAACCTTCAGTGTTAAGGTATAATGGCTGGCTTTTGTGTCCACTAAATATTTATCTAAAAAAAGTATTTATCCAGCTTCTTCAGTTGTCAAATCGTACATGCAGTGGGAGGCGAAGATTCTGTCTGCTCACCGCCCAGTTAATAAGTGGTATTTGACACATTTTAAACCCCTTGTTCAAAGGGGGCCTTTGGGTTTTACGAAACTTGTAGAAGCAAAGCCTGCTGATTTTATGTTTTTCTTTTTTTTTTTTAAAAAAAACTTTGAAAGTTAACTCTTCAAATGGGAGACTGAAATGACATGTTCCTTTAAGGTACTAAGCTTTATTTGCATATTTATTTCACATCTTGGTGTTCGAGTAAACTTGAAAAGGGGGGACGGGAAGCGGTGCATTGCTGCCTGCTGTCCCCAGGTCCCGGAGGAGGCTCTGTTTTGAGAAGCGGTGTGTTGAGTGTACAGATTTTATTTATGCATAATTTAATGGGGTCTGTAAATATGGGTGCACTTCTTAGGACTTTTTTGAGAAATGGGATTTGATTTTAATATTTACTTTTAAAGGTGATGGGGTAATCTCAAACACATCTTTAGGTTTTCTTCGTATGTGTGCACACAGGGTAGGAAGAATTAAGAGGATCCTGGATTCAGTCCTTGATGCGGAAGGTGCTATTTAATTGATGCTCTCTGTTCTCAAAGCAATAACTTTGTGTCTCCTTCCGGTGGGGCCGAACCTGAACATGCGCGTGCGGTACCGTGTGTGTGTGTGTGTGTGTGTGTGTGTGTGTGTGTGGGTGAAATGGAGTTTTGGAAGTGAACTCCATGCCCGTAAACGTTCCCAGAATAATTGTCGTGTATATGATGCCTGTATAATAAAAGTATTCTCGCTAGAAGTCCTGAAAGTCTGGTTATAACTTCGTTTTGTTGTCTCTGAGTGGAGCAGTGGCAGAGCTAATCTGTGGCTTGACTGACCTCAGTTAACAGGACTGAGCGGGACAGTCGGATGCCAAGGGGAATCCGAAGTTTCATTTTCTCTCCCTTGCAACACCGCTCCACTGCCCCAGGTGTTGCATTCCACTGCCTATGGTGCCGTCCTCCCCCAGCAAGGAGTGTTGTTGGGAAACGTGCGAGAAACGGTTTATTGACAATAAGGGAGAGGAGCTAATGGTTTTCGAATAATGACTCTGGTGTAAGGCTGTGCTGTTGAGAAACACTGTTCACTGGTCACATTGCCACCTCAATTTCGAGAATGGAAATGAAATGATTGCAGGTCATCCTTGGGTCACAGAGTCCTTAGGACGACTTGGCATTCAGTCAAACACAAGCAATGGAAGTGTATGTAGCTCTCGGGGTTTCAACTAAAATTCTCCATCTTTGGAAACATGATAACGTGCATCTGCCCAAGGCATCCTAATCGTTTTGTCTACTGGGTAAATGAGAGATGGGGTCTTCTGGACTCCTCTTGGGGAGCAGAAGAGTCTGGCAGGGCTTGCGTACTTAGGTGTTTGTGAAGATCCTGGATGCACACTGCCAGTACTTGCTTTCAAGCTGAAGTGGCCTGGCATATCCTTCAGGAAGTGATATGTTTATAGTTTGGCATGAGTGGCCTGGCTTCAAAGGGAAGTGGGAGCAAAAGGATTTTCCACACTGGATCACGCCATTGCTTCAACTCCAGTCTCATAATCCTTGCTTCATAATTCTTCACCAAATGCTCAGCAATTCCTGACTTAATGTTGGCATTGGATGTTACTAAGTAATGTAAACTGCCAACCCTAATACTTTGCTCTTGGCAGCTGGTCCTTGGCCACTGAACGTTTCCATTAAGGTGGATTTATCTGGTTGATATGTCAAGATCACAATTGCTTTGCTTTAGAGCAGGGAAAAGAGGTCTTATGTTGGCAGTTATTTCTCAGTCAAGATGTGAGACACTGGGTGTGAAAAGGAAGTTAAAGGGCAAAGGGCTGAAGGAAAAAGGACTGTTTCTTATCAGCATCTTAACTTGATTTTGGGCTAGAGTCTGGCTCTTAGGAGCTGTGCCAAATTGCATGCAGACAATGTTCTGGAAACACCCCAAAGTCAACCAAGGATTGAAGCGAGTCTTAAGTAGGGCTTAGGCCTGGCTCGACGCTGAGTCTCTCTTCATTCCCACTGGAAGGTCTGCAGGACACACACTGGCTTCCCTAGGTCCACCGTGTGATAATAACAGGTTTTTCTTCCCAACGCCTCTGAGCTGATGCCATGCAAAGCAACCAAGCACCCTTGAGTGAACCCTGAAACGTTGGCTGCCTTGGCTTTTCCATCAAGCTCTTGATTCAGGAGAGAAGCGTGCCCTGCCCTTTGAGCATTTCCAACTCCAGAGGCCCTGGCCTGAGGTGGGCCCTCGGGTGGCTTGGTGGTTGTTTCCCACAGGCCAGGGTGGTGTTTGTTTAAAGCCCCATGTTGGTGATGATTGCACTTCTTTCTCCCTTTTCCTTTCACCCTGTGTCAGTGTTGCGCACTGGCTTTTTCCTTTTTATGAAGTCACAGGATGCTGCTGAAGTCTGCCCTCTGGGAGGAGAAATGATGCTTCCTTTTTCTCCTCGTTGCACTGAAGGAATGCCCATCATCGTCTGAAGGCACGCACAGTCTGGAGTTCTGTTTATGAAAGAACCTCCTTGGTGGGACTCAGCATCTGGTGCCTGGAGACTTGCCTATCCTGGCACCTGGCACTTTGAGGATGCCCTCCTGTGTCACAGACAGCACATGCAGAGGCTCTGGAAGGTCAGAGAGTGGTTTGTCCAATAACACTTCATGGTCCTCTTGTCTCCCAGGTGCACACAATTCACATTTTTGGGTTAGTCTGTTTCTCATTTGAAATGATTCCAAAACAATGGCCATCATTCTCTTCTTTTGGGGGTCTAGTGTCAGAGTAAGCTCTGAGACTACAGTTCCTGTATTTGAACATTAAAAAGCAAAACAAGATAGGGTGATGGATGGGTGAGAGAAACTTCTCTCAAGGCTTGGCCGTGGTGGGAGTTCCAGCCCACTGTGTAGTTGGTGGGAGGGAAATGTCGGTTGCCAGTTGTGAATTCCTGTAGAGCTTGCTGTTACTGGCGAGAACTTCTGGGTATTTCTCCAGTCTTTGCTTTTTGCTGGGAGGTAAAGTAGGGTGGTGAGGTGGGAGCTGAATTTGCCTTCCTTTGCAAGTACTGGAAGTAGCTCTCATGGGCCACAAGGAGAACTGTCTGAGGTTTCTTTAAGCCTGTTTTCCAGATTGGGGAGCTTTGTTATGCCCGGTTAGGCAATGATCCTTAGCAAATGTCCTGTCTAGCTGCCGGAGCTCAGTGGGCAGTGAGGGTTCTCCCCATAGTTGGAAACAGGGAAGGTTTGCTTTAGAAATTTCCATGCTGCTGTGCACGAGTGTGCTCTGCCCAGGGGTAGCTATTGCTCCTTGATTGATAATTGTTGACTTACCTTCCTCAGATCTCAGGTAACATTGGATTTCTCTTCCACTTGACAATCTTCATTTGCTTCTCTGAAATCCACAGGCCACCATGCTGGGATGCTTGGTGACACTTGGAGCCATCAGAATCTGACTCCTTCCTGGTTTCACTAACCCAAGCTGGCATCATGCCCAAGGTCCACTGATGCAAGGCGTGTTGTTACACGTTGAAAGTCTTTGCTCACTAGTAACATTGAACATAATCTGCAGAAATGAGCTTCACTGCATGATTTTTTTTTAAAGATTGACCCTGAGCTAACGTCTGTTGCCAATATATTTGTTTTTTTGCTTTCTCCCCAAAGCCTCCCAGTACATAGTTGTACATTCTGCTTGTAGGTCCTTCTAGCTGTGCAGTGTGGGATGCCACCTCAGCATGGCTTGATGAGCAGTGTAGGTCCGTGCCCGGGATCCAAACCAGCGAAACTCGGCTGCTGAAGCAGAGTGTGTGAACTTAACCGCTCCACCACGGGGCTGGCCCTGACCTCGTGATTTTTGCAGATCACTATTCCGTTGGAGTCCACAGTTTCATGGAACACTCGGTTACTTTTGGCACTGTCATAAACACTGTAATTTTCCTGCCTCTTGGGTAACATCTTGGTTGGGGGGGCGATGGGTAGAAGAAAAGCGGGGAAACTGATTTGAAAGGCATAATTAATTCCAGGGGCCTGTTCAAAGAATAGCTTCATTAAAGAACGTTTACAAGGTCAAATCTCTGTCTGTTTTCGTGACATATCAAGTGTTCCTCGTGGCTTCTCAACATTTTCCCAAGATCTTGGTCTTAAGGAGTGACCCTCAAAGGTGGGAGTGTGAGAGTTGGGTGGGTTGAAGAGGGTCTCTTGGCCTCTGGCCCTTGCTGACACTAGAAGGCTTTTGGGACTTCATGAGTGTTACGGGTTGAATCACGTCCCCCCAAAAGTAGGTCCAAGGCCTAACCCCAGGACCTCGGAACGTAACCTTATTTGGAAATAGGATTGTTGTCGGTAATTAAGGTGGCGTCATACTGGAGTAGAGCGGGCCTTAATCTAATATGCTTGTGTCCTTACGAGAAGAGGAGAGGCTGGTGCAGACACACGAGGGCAGGATGGCCGTGTGCCCACAGAGGCAGAGACTGGGGACACGCAGCTGCAAGCCGAGGGACGCCAAGGATTGCCGGCCTCCCACAGAAGCTGCAGGAGGCCAGGAAGGATTCTCCCCTACCGCTTTCAGACGGAGCCTGGCCCTGCTGACACTTTGATTTTGGATTTCCAGCCTCCAGAACTAAGAGACAATAAATTTCTGTTGTTTCAAGTTGCGCAGTTTGTGGTGATTTGTTACAGCAGCCCCAGAGAATTCAAACAACTGGTAAGGACTTTTACCTTTGTTAGCTTCTTCTCATTGATATTTCTGTGGGTTCCTTTCTAAACACGAGGTGTCATCTCTGCCCGAAGACTGAGAAGACCACCTCCGTGGGCTAAGCACCGGGTCAGGTCCATCTGACAGCATGGAGGCTCCTCACTGTTACGTGGGAGAGGATTTCCCTGCTTGCTCCTTAACTGCGGTGATGCGCGGGGCGATTTCCTGCATTAGCCTGGACAACTGCATTAGCCGATGACCTGATCTTTCATCTTGGGGAGAAGTCACCCCAACATCTCTGTCCAAAGAAATCCTAAACTCTCGAGATCCATTTCACTTCTCCCTTCTACTTGTTTCATTTAACTGGGTACCTCTGGGTGTCCCAACAAGGACCCCTGAGAGCAGTGGCTGGTAAACCAGGCAGGTCATCAGAGGCACTGAGAAAGATTAAATATTGATGCCCTTCCATTGCCTTTGACTGCCTGAATCAAGAAACTGGGTTTAGGGGCCGGCCCAGTGGTGTAGTGGTTAAGTTCGCACACTCTGCTTTGGTGGCCCTGGGTTCGAGGGTTCAGATCTCGGGTGCAGACCTACACACGGCTCACTGAAGCCATGCTGTGGTGGCGTCCCACATATTAAATAGAGGAAGACTGGCACAGATGTTAGCTCAGGATCAATCCTCCTCACCAAAGAAAGAAAGAAAGAAAATTTAAAAAATTAAAAAAAGAAACTGGGTTTAGGATCTAAGAAGCTGCAGTTTGTTAAAAATAAACTCCTGTTGTTGATCTTGACAGTGAACTGAGTGAGGAACACTGCTTTCCAGGAGCTCTTTGCTCTAGAATCGTATTAGACCACATCCTTTCTGGAGAGGGGGTGTGACAGGCTCTCTGTCCTTGACATCTTCTCCAGGTGATGTGCACCTGCTCTTGGACTCCTGCTGCACCAGTGATCACAAAGCACTCGGGACACCTCGTGGTGCAGTTGTCTGGCTTCCCTAGTAGACTCCACGCCCACGCGGGCAGGCACTGTGTCCGTCTTGCCCTCCGGAGTCTCACTGCACACTAGCTCACTGCCCAGCGCCAGTATTTGCTCAGTACACACCAGTGCTGAGCCATGGGGCCGAGCCTGGCAGGAGTGGGGTCTCTGGGGTGGGCCCTGCCAACGGCCCTTCTCTAGAGCCTCTTCATGGCTCGGGGCCGCACGGACTTGCAGAACGCGCCCACCAGAAGGGATTTCCTTGGCTGCCCTCCTGCTCCACTGGCACTCGGGGGAGGAGCGCTCCTCCTAGGGAAGTCGGGTATCAGGATCAAGTAGGCAGCGCCTCTTTCCACCCCCCTCCCTTTGTCAGGGTCTGAAATCCATCTTATGTTGGGGGTTTTGACATCCTTCTTGGATACTGGGGGTCAGTCTCTTCCTGCTCTCACTCCCGGCCAAGCTGGGGTTGATAGGAATCAACTCTCACTTAGGAATCAAAGAACCTGGTCTGGGTCTGAGACAAGCTGAGGTTGAGAGCTCTTGCTCCCGCAGCAAATGGGCCTGTTTGGGGTCAGACTCAACTACTTCCTGGCTGTGTGGCCTTAGGCAAATTTCTTCACTTCTCTGAACCTCTTTTGCCTCATCTCTAAACTGGGGATCTCAGTTTCCTCCCATGAGGATGTTGGGAAGACCAGTGAGATGATGGTGAATGACAGGGTACCTGTCCTACCTGGTGCCTGGTTAGTGCTCGGTAAACAGTAGCTGTTGGTATTATGAACTTGTCTCTTGGCAGAAGGATTTGCAGGGTGTCAGGAGAGCTCCTGCACCTTGGCCCAGGAAACTTGCAACTGACATTTGGGCTGGGAGCTTGCCTTCCTCATGCACCTCGTGCACCCCTGCTGGCCTCTGCCTTGGGTTAGGTGGCATCACCAGCATCCTCTCTACCAGTAGCTGCAGTTTCTGCTGCTCTGGGGTTGAATCCAGCCTGCAGAGTACACGCCCCCGCCCTGCAAATGATGACCTGGTTGGAACCCATCATCTTACAGAAAACTTAGAAGTTACATAACCTTTACAAGACCAAATTGATGCCATTTGGTGAGGGATCCTATAGGCGCTAAGGTTTTCAAATATGGGATTTATCTCCTAAGCGTTCGTTAATTCATTTCATCAATAAACACCCACAAGGGCCTGTTTCAGGTCAGCCAGTTTTCTAGGCTGGGCAGCGGAGCAGCGGACGAGCATCCAAGAGACACGAAGGCCCTCGGAGCTTACTGCTCAGTGCAGGAGCCAGATACGGACCCCACACAGAAGTAAGGAGGAGAGTTTCCAGAATGCTAAGGGCCACGATGCAAATAAAGGGGGCCTGGGGATAGAGGAGGCAGTGGAACAGATGGTGGGCAGTCCCCGAACGAGGGTGGTCATCAGCTGAGCCTCAAATGATGGGAGTGGGCCAGCCACTGAGGCCCTGCGTGGGAACGAGCTCAGGGATGGAGAGAAGGCCAGAGGGGCAGCGTGGAGTGAGAGGTGGCGGAGGCTCAGGGGACACGACAGGAAACTGGGGTCAACTCATGGGGTTTGTCTGGGTTTTATTTCAACTGCAATTTGATTTTAAGCAAAAAAGAGACAAAATCCAACGTAGCTTTTAAGTAGATGATTCCCGGTGTTGTCAGGGGTCCAGATTGGCGGGGCTGCATGGAAGCCAGTAAGGAGCCTCGGTCAGTCTTTCCAGGAGACGGGAGGGGGCAGGCTGGGTGGTGGAGGGGAGGGAGAGAGCCCGGGGGCTCGACGTGTTTCGCTGGTGGAGCTGACGGGACTTGAAGCCAGGCTGCACGAGGGCACCTTTAGCACTTTTCAGGCAGCCGTAAATTATACACAGTCGCATCTGGAGTTTGGCAGCTCTCCTGGGTCCTGGGGACAGCCGAGTAAGGGTCTGCAGATTTGTGCCAGTTGAATGGCCAGCCAATGTCCTGGTCCAAACACTTTGCAGGAGGGTGGGGCAGTGACCGATGAATTTCTTTCAAGATGATGGAGATGACAAGAGCAAGTCACTGAGTCATTATTCTGGCCTCAGTCCCCAGCCCTCTCCTCCTTCTCCCCAAGAGGGTGGGTGGGGATGGCCCAGAGTTGGGCTCAGTTTCCTCAAAGCTGCCCCAGCGGTGCCTTTTTCTCATGAGCCAGTTAGGGAATCACGTTTGGGCCTGAGGACTTGGGAAAGGGGTGCGATTTCCCCGCAGATGACCTTTGGCAGTGTCTGGAGACCTTTTTAGTGTCACAACAGAGGGAGGTGGGATCCCCCATTGACATCTAGTGGGTCGATGCTAAACATCCTACATGCACAGGGCAGCTCCCCGCAACAAAGGATGACCTAGCCCCAAGGGCAGCAGGCAGGGGGTTGAGAGAAGCTGCCACGAACAGAAAGAACCTGCACGCATTACTCAAACTTGAACAGAGTTTACTTTTGCACTGTGGGTAATGGCCTGACCTTTCACCTGATAGGATGCTATATAGTCTAAAATTTTTTTTTTAGAATTAAACTAGGACTTTTTATTTATTTATTTATTTATTTATTTTTTCCTTTTTCTCCCCAAAGCCCCTCCGGTACATAGTTGTATATTCTTCGTTGTGGGTCCTTCCAGTTGTGGCATGTGGGACGCCGCCTCAGCGTGGCTTGATGAGCAGTGCAATGTCCGCACCCAGGATTCGAACCAATGAAACACTGGGCCACCTGCAGCAGAGTGCACGAACCCAACCACTCGGCCACGGGGCCAGCCCCTATAGTCTAAAATTTTTAAAAACAAATAGGCATTACTTTCATAAAGAAAGAACTGACATAGTGTTTATATAAATGAATAAATTTTAAATGAGTAAATAAATAATCTACATAAATGAATAAAGGAAGCTGTGCTAAGATCCTGAGAGGGGAAAGATCTTTGGATTCGGTGCTGAGGTTTCTCACCTGAAGCCGTCGTCGGGGGAGGTGAGGGAAGATGGGGTGCCCATCCTCCACCCCACCAGGGGCTTGCGTGCCTCCCTGTTTGTTTTTCTCTCTGGTCCTGGGAATACTGATTTTCTGTTCCACCGCTGACATCTGCTAATATTCTTTTCCCACAGAACAGAAAAAATTCAGTGGTGGACGGCACCAACCGTTGAAGAAAATCTTCAGAAAGACAGAATTATTTTCTGAGCTGTTTCCTTTTAATTGCTGTTTTCCCTCTCTATTGTTGCTAACCAGTTCTAGCTGATGACAGAATGAATTAACGTGTCACAAACAATTTCTGCTCTATTGCTGATGAAGGTAATAGCATCACAGCCGGTGCACTCAGACTCTCTGGGGAGGGTGTTCAGAGCCCCCCAGAAGCTGCGCCCATGGGAGCCGGCCGGGAGCGGCTGGGGGTGGGCTGGCTGGGACACCGACCTTCTGCCAATGTGATTTTGTCCAGTTTGAGTGTTTTAACTAGTGTGTGGTCAGAACAAACGAAACTGCTCTCAAACCTAGAAAAAAGCTAGATTTAGTAAAAACACTAGAAAAATAAAAAATTCTTACTGTAAAACAAAGACCCTACAGAAGGAGAGAAAACACACCTGCCTTGTGTTATTTAATTCCCTGATAACGCTATTTTAGCCCCTTTTATAGAGGCGCTGGAGGCTCAGACAGAGGTAGGCCATCACAGAAGCTCACCCAGCTGGGGAGCTGCAGAGCCGGCCTCCAGAGCCGACCGGCTGCCTCCAGGGGCTGTGCCACGACCCAGGGTGCTCCTGGGCCTGAGATGGTAAGAACTTAGACCACTGAGCACTTGGTATGTGCCGGCCACTGCTTTAGACACTTTTTGTATTAAACTAATTTACTCCTCCCGTGAACGGTAGGAGGTAGGTATTAGAGCTCCCATTTTACAGATGGGGAAACCGAGGCTCGAGGCGGCGAGTTGCCTGCTCAAGGTCCCTCACCTGGTAAGTGGGAGAGCCCAGACTGGAGCTCGGCTCCCGTGTCCTGTTCTCGGCAAGCCTGTTCTAGAGGCAGGCTGGGCGACGAAGTTTCCCGGGAAGCACTCTCTGAGCCTCAGCTTCCCAGGCTTTAAGGGAAGGGCTGGAAATGGAAGACGGAAATACTCAGAGGGCTAATGCTCTCCCTCATGGGAAATGTGTGACCCAGTGCCTGGCACGCAGGAAGTCTCAGTGGAACTAGGTGGAATGGAGAGATCTCTGGTCAGAGAGGGAACAAAAGAAGAAAAGGAGGGAAGAGAGGAGAGGTGAGCAGGAAGGAAGGAAGAGAAGGAGGAGGGAGGGGAAGGCTGGAGGCCCCTCTGGGTCCTCTGCACGCTGGGCGGCGCCTCTTCCACCCTTTGCAGGGCAGTGGGAGGGTGGGGCTCCTGCCGACAAGCTCAGGGTCCTGCTCGGTCTACACTTGGCACCGACTCAGTTCAGGGCTCCTTTGCCATCACCACTGCTCTTCCCACGGCTGTCTTTCTGCCTGGAAGCTTTCCCTCTACCTCCTCAGTGGTTCACCTTGTTCTTAGCCCTGGTCTCACCTTGGGCATCCCCTCCTCCTAGAACCTTCCCTGGCTTAGCTAGGCTGGCTTAGGTGTCCTCTCAGTTCCCGTCACACCTCTTGTCACACTGGTGGTAGCCAGCTGTGTAGCATTGCATCCACCTGCTCCTGGTTCCTGCCATGGGGGAGATCACTGTGATCTGTTCATAGCTGTACTCCAGCATGCAGCTGGGAATCTGGCTCTTAGTAGCTGTTCAGTAAGTATCCATGGAATGACTGAATAAATCCATTTATACTGAAAGGTCAGGACTTGCTGAAGTGAATCTCTATTAAGCCAATTAAGGCATTCTCTCATCTATTCATTCATCCATCCACCTATCCTCCTATCCACCTATCCATCCATCCTTCCTTCCATCCATCCATCCATCCACCCATCCATCCATCCATCCACCCATCCATCCTTCCATCCATCCTCCCATCCATCCATCCATCCTCCCATCCATCCATCCATCCATCCATCCATCCTTTCATCCTTCCATCCATCCTTCCATCCATCCATCCATCCTTCCATCTATCCATCCATCCTTCCATCCTTCCATCCATCCATCCATCCACCCATCCATCCATCTATCCATCCACCATTCCAGTCCCTGGAAATATACAGTGAGCTAAAACTGCTCTGGATCCTGCCTTGTGAGCCCACAGTCTATTAGGGAAGCCAGATATCAGTCTAACAATCATGTACATATATAACTACTGACTTGGTGCTCTGTGTGGGGAGAGAATGGGGAGCCAATGGAACTGTAGCTGCCCTAGTAGTTTTCGCGGTGGAAAAGCTTCAAAGGGTGATATTCCCAGCCTTCAGCAGCAGCTGGGGAAACACTTTTCCATTTTCATTTTCTGCCTGGGGCAGTGTTTCTGCTACTCATAAAATTGTGGCTACTCAGCTTAAAGTGGCGTCCTTCAGAGACAAGCTCTCTGCTCTCAGAAGGCAACGGAAGGAGGAGACAGGCACTAAACAAGCGAGGCCACACCAGGGCCATGGGCATCCATTATTATTATTATTTTGTGTAAACTGGGGCCCCTAGCAGGAAATGCAAATGGCACAGTGGTACACAGAGACGAGCGTGTTCCCTCCCACTCCTGTCTCCCAGCCACCCAGTTCCCTGCTAGAGACAAATCTCATTACCAATTAGGTGTGCATAAAGAGATATTTTAGGCACATACACACAATTACATGTATTTCTTTTTTAACCCAAGTGGTGGCAGAGTCTGGCACCTCGCTCTTTTCACTAGATTTCTCACGTTGATGGTGCCTTATCAGTTCCTATGCAGCTGCCTTGTTTTGCAAGGTGTCCCTTCGTGTGTGCTGTGCTGGGTGAGAAGGAGCCAGCAGTGTGGATGGAGCCAGGGACAGAGCTTTCCCGGCAGAAGGACCAGTGTGGCTGGAGGAGATGAGGTTGGAGAGAAAGCACCAAGCCAGATGTGTGGGCCTTGCAGGCTTTGGGAGGGAATTGGGATTTTGCTTCTGGTGCCTTGGAAGGCCATTGGAGGGTCACAAGGAGGGAGAGATGTGATTAGATTTACATTTTTTTTTTTAAAGATTTTATTTTTTCCTTTTTCTCCCCAAAGCCCCCTGGTACATAGTTGTATATTCTTAGTTGTGGGTCCTTCCAGTTGTGGCATGTGGGACGCCGCCTCAGTGTGGTTTGATGAGCAGTGCCATGTCTGTGCCCAGGATTCGAACCAACGAAACACTGGGCTGCCTGCAGTCGAGCGCGCGAACTTAACCACTCGGCCACGGGGCCGGCCCCTAGATTTACATTTAAAAACCCACTTTCCGTGGAGAACGGACCACAATGGGTAGGAGTGGAAGCCCGGAGCCCGGGTAGGAGACCATGTGGGCACCGAGGCAGAGATCGTGGTGGCTTGCTAGCTGCTAGGAGCTGTGGTAGAGAGAGCTGGAATGATCTGGGAAACAGTTTGAAGGGAGAGCTGACAAACTTGCTGACGAGTTGGATGGAGCTTAGGCATGGGATGAAGAACTGGGAGGATCATGGGAAACTCCCAGCTTTGGCCCTCAGCAAATTTATAGAGATAAACAAGACTCAATATATCAGCTCTGTGCAAATAAGACCCATAAGTCAGTCCCAAGGAAGGAAAAAACCATGGAAGCTGCCCTCAGCTCCTTTTAGCTGGGACCCAAGTCATTGAAGCAGGTCCCCTGTGGCTGGCCCTTCCTGGAGGTGCCCAGCCTTGGAGCTCCAAGGTGGATGTCCTGGCCTGGGATGGGCTCCACATTGGTTCTGAAGCTTGACCCTGGCATGGTAGGACAAGGAATCAGAGGAATGGTCAAGCTGACAAGGGCTGGGGTTCTCCAGCTCAGAATTAAAAATTTCTCCAGCTTACGTGACCAGAAGAGGTGGGGGTAGGTAAGCCCAAGGGTGGGGCTCATTAGAACTTTATTGACTATCAGCACTGGAAGGAACCTTAGAGGTCATTGGCTAAACCACTGATTTCTAAGAAAAAAAATTGTTTGTGATAAATTAATTTTATGCCCTTTAAATAGTTATTTAAAAGAACTAAACTAGTAACAGATATTGTTTCTTGAGCACTTATTATGCACTAGAGTCTAAGCCAAATATTTCGCATCCCTTATTTCATGTCAGTCTTCTAAATAACACTTCAGGGAGATACTATCATTTTCTGTCACAGTAAATGAGGCTGAGGGTGTTGGCTCAAAGTCCCCAGGCTGAGATGAGGTCCCAACTGCCTTCCTCTGACTCCAAGAAACAGAATTGAAACCCCCAAGGGCACTTGTTTTTCCAACCTTCTCTTTATAGGTGACAAAAGCAAGACCCAACCAGGAGGAGTCATTGTGTGACCAAGAGACAAAGTCAAGAGAAAGTGAAAGATCTTAGAAGTACAATTCCTGGCCCAAGAGGATGTGTACGTCTCCAAGGCTTTGATGAGCCCATCTGCCATCTTGGCCCCCAGAGAGAATGACCCAAGATACACTCCCACCAGCGCCACACAAGGGTTGAGTCTCCAGTAGTTTGCCGAACTGGAGTACAACATTCTGAGTTTTTGCTAGTCTGATAAAAAAATATCTCATTATTACAGTGAACGTATTTTTTAAAACATACCGGATGTTGATGGACCACACTCGCTGTCTCCCCAATTGTCTTTAATGGTGGGGCTTCAGGTTCTGGACTCCCTCTATTCTATTTTTTAGCCCAAATTCATTCATTCAACATGTCTCTAAACTCAACAGAGTGGCTGTTGTGTGCCAGGCACTGTTCTAGATGCTGGGGACACATCACATAGAAATCTGCCCTCAAGTGACACATTCTGGTACAGGATCCAGACCGTGAACACAATTAATATGTCAGATATATTGAGCGTTCAGTGGTGGGCAGTGCTTTAGAAAAAAGTTAAAAAGGGACAGGACACGAGCATTTCTGTGGTTGGAGGAGTGTTGCATTGAGAAGATGAGGGGCTGGGCTGTGCAGGGAAACAGAAGAGGACACAGCAAGTGCAAAGACCCAGAGTGGGGATCATGCCTCAAATATGGAAGGAAGAGCGGTGAAAACTGAGGCTGGGGTGCAGTGCCTGGGGAGGGCTGGAGGGTCTTGTGTCTCATGGAAGAACCACGCCTTTTGCTCTGAGTGAGGTGGGGCCTTTGAGGGTTTACACACAGGATTGACGGGACTTGACTTCTTTTCCGGCAGGGTCACTTTGGCTGCAGTAATGTAGACTGTAGGAGGTCAGGATCAGACAACCCAACGGTTTGGAGGCTACTGCAATCATCCAACAAGAGATGATGGTGGCATTGTCACCCAGCAAGGGGTGGCTGCCCGACGTGCATAGAAGCCAATACTATGGCCCCAGCTTTTGAGACAGGAAAAAAGCTTTATTTCAAGGTCGATGGGCAAGGAGACAGGAGTCAGGGCTCAAATCTGTCTCCCTGATCCAAGATTTGGGGTAAAATTTGAGGGATTAGGGAGGGCAGGCTGATAGGCAGAAGTGCTGGCTGGACAGATTTTGACTGGAAGGACTTGAAACAAGACCATTTATGGTAAGGTATGAAAAGGGGCTTTAACACTGGATCTTCCTGGACAATGGACCCCTCGCTTCTGAAAAAGTTCCAGCTTTCGAGTTCTAGTCACGTCCTGATCCTTTGGTTCTGTTTGGGGAGAAACTTTGGTTCCAGGTGTTATTTCAGGTCAAAAGTTCCTCCTCTGTGCATGCTTCAGCTACTTGACTTAGAGTTTTGGCTCGATGCCCCTGCAAGATAACTTTGGCATTCTGTTATTGATGTGATAGGACCAGTTTGAACTGGTCCTCTGGTTACAACATGGTGTAATGGCGTCACCCAAAATTTGTGTCTACCTAGAACCTCAAAATGTGACTTTATTTGGACATAGAGTCTTTGCAGGTGTACTCAGTTGGAGATCTTGAGATGAAATCATCCTAGATTTAGGGTGGGCCTTGAACCCAATGACTGACGTCCTTCTAAAGAGAAGACACGGAAAGATGCACACAGAGAAGGTGATGTGAAGATGGAGGCAGAGATTGGAGTGATGCTGACACAGGCCAAGGAACTCAGGTACCACCAGAAGCTGGAAGAGGCAAACAAGCATCCTCTCCTAGAGCCTTCAGAGGGAGCACAGCCCTGCCTACACCTCGATTTTATACTTCTGCTCTCCAGAACCCTGGAGGGATCAATTTCTGTTGTTTTACCCCAAGTTTGTGACAATTTCTTACAGCAGCTCCAGGAAACTAAATACACTTGTGCTTGAAAATCATCAGAGTTGGGCTACATTTTGAAGGTAGAACCAAGAGGATTTGCTGATGGATAGGATGTGATGTGTGAGAGAATGAGGCTGGTCCAACTTTTTTTTGTTGTTTTTAGATTGGCACCTGAGCTAACATCTGTTGCCAATCTTCTTTGCTGCTTCTTCTCCACAAAGCCCCCCAGTACATAGTTCTATATTCTACTTGTAGGTCCTTCTGGTTTTGGGTCCAAGGTTTTTGTTCTTAGTATCTAGAAGGATGACCGGGAATCAGGAGGGCTGTGGAGGAGCAGGTTTAGGAAGGATGCTGTGTTCCCCTTGGGGTATATTGAATCTAAGGTGTCTAGCAGGCATCAAAGTGGAGGCCAACCTCACATTTTCTCACCTGCCCTTTATTTTGGTCTGTTTGTTCTTTTGCTTAAGGATGTTTCTTGAAGATCTTTCCATGTCAATGCGTAAAGAAGTGCCTCACTTTTTGTAGCTGTATAGTATTCCATTATATGGTTGGACCATCTTATTTAACCAGAATTCGGCATGTTTTTCAAATGATTAGATGAATGAAACTACGGACAGGGGTTTGTTCTCCCATGGTAAATGTTTTTGAGTGTTTACTGCGTGCCTGCGCCTGAGAGGAATAACCCCACCAGGGAGGGGATCAGGCACGGTGGGGAGGGACTGCAGCTTCAGATCCATCACCTTCTGCGAAACGGGGTTGCTGTGTCATCTAAAGAGATACCCAACCCAAAGCCCCAAGCACAATATTTTTTAAAGTTATTCTATTGGGGTCACATTGCCTTAGAACATTGTGTAAATTTCAGGTGTACATTATTACATTTCAGTTTCTGAAAATGTAGTATAGACTGCATCGTGTTCACCACCAGAAGTCTAGTTTCCATCTGTCACCATACGTATGTGCCCCTTTACCCCTTTGACCCTCCTGCCAGCCCCTTCCCCTCTGGCAACCACCAATCTGTTCTCCTTATCTAAGTGTTTATCTTCCACACATGAGTGAAGTCATGTGGTATTTGTCTTTCTCTGTCTGATTTATTTGACTTAGCATAGTACCCTCAAGGTCCGTCCATGTTATCACAAATGGGATGGTTTTTCTTTTTTATGGCTGAGTAGTATTCCATTGTGTATATATATATATATATATATATACACACCGCATCTTGTTTATCCAATCATCCATTGATGGGCACTTGGTTTACTTTCACATCTTGGCTATTGCGAATAATGCTGTGATGAACACAGAGGTACATATATCTTTTTGAATTATTGATTTAATGTTCTTTGGATAAATATCCAGTAGTGGACTAGCTGGATCATATGGTATTTCTTTTTTTTCTTTTTCCTGGATAACCATTTTATTTTATTTTTTTAAGGTGTACTTTTTGCTGAGGAAGATTGGCCCTGAGCTAACATCTGTTGCCAATCTTCCTCTTTTTTAAATTTTCTCCCCAAAGCCCCAGGACATAGTTGTATATCGTAGTTCTAAGTCTTCTATGTGGGACGCCGCCTCAGCATGGCTTGATAAGTGGTGCGTAGGTCCACACCCAGGATCGGAACCCGTGAACCCCAGGCTGCCAAAGAGGAGCACACCAACTTAACCACCCAGCCGTGGGGCTGGGCCTGATCATAGGGTATTTCTATTTTTAATTTTTTGAGAAATCTCTACACTGTTTTCCACAGTGGTTGCACAGTTTGCACTCCCACCAGCAGTGTATGAGGGTTCTCTTTTCTCCACATCCTCTCCAACACTTGTTAATTCTTGTCTTGTTAATTATAGCCATTCTGATGGGTGTGAGGTAATATCTCATTGTAGGTATTTTTTGTTTGTTTTTGTTTTTTTTGTGGGGAAGATTGGCCCTGAGCTAACATCTGTTGCCAATCTTCCTCTTTTTGCTTGAGGAAGATCATCCCTGAGCTAACATCTGTGCCAATCTTCCTCTATTTTGTATGTGGGATACCACCCGAACCCTAGATTGCCAAAGTGGAGTGCACGAACTTAACCACTATGCCACTGGGCTGGCCCCCTCATTGTAGTTTTGATTTGCATTTCCCTAAAGATTAGTGATATTGAACATCTTTTCAAGTGCCTGTTGGCCATCTGTATATCTTCTTCGGAAAAATGTCTGTTTATATCCTCTGCACACTTTTTGATCTGGTTGTTAATTTTTTTGTTGTTGAGTTGTATGAGTTCTTTATATATTTTGGAAATTAACCCCTTGTCGAATATATGATTTGCAAATATTTTCTCCCAGTTGGTGAGTTGTCTTTTCATTTTTTTCATGATTTCCTTTGCCTTGCAGAAGCTTGTTAGTCTGATGTAGTCCCATTTGTTTATTTTTTCTTTTGTTTCCCTTGCCTGCATATGCATGGTATTTGAAAAGACACTGCTAAGACCAGTGTGAAAGAGCATACTGCCTATGTTTTCTTCTAGGAGTTTTATGGTTTCAGGTCTTACATTCAAGTCTTTAATCCATTTTGAGTTAATTTTGTGTATGGTATGATCGTCTACTTTCATTCTTTTGCACGTGGCTGTCCAGTTTTCCCAACACTATTTATTGAAGAGACTTTCCTCTCTCCATTGTATGTTCTTGGCACCCTTGTTGAAGATTGGCTTTCTATAGATGTGTGGTATTATTTCTGGTCTTTCAATTCTGTTCCATTTGTTGTGTATCTGTTTTTATACCAGTACCATGCTGTTTTGATTACTATGGCTTTGTAGTATATTTTAATTTTTTAACTAATTAATTTTTTTTTGAGGAAAATTAGACCTGAGCCAACATCTGCTGCCAATCCTCCTCTTTTTGCTGAGGGAGGCTGGCCCTGAGCTCACATCTGTGCCCATCTTCCTCTACTTTATACGTGGGACACCCACCACAGCATGGCTTGCCAAGTGGTGCCATGTCCTCACTGGGATCTGAACCGGCGAACTCCGGGCCGCCAAAGCAGAACATGCGTACTTAACCAGTGCACTGCCGGGCTGGCCCCACTTTGTAGTATATTTTGAAGTCAGGGATTTTGATACCTCCAGCTTGTTCCTTTTTCTCAGGATTCCTTTGGCTATTTGGGGTCTTTTGTTGTGCCACATAAATTTTAGGATTCTTTGTTCTATTTCTGTGAAGAACGTCACTGGGATTCTGATTGAGAGTACGTTGAATCTGTAGATTGCTTTAGGTAATATGGACATTTTAGCCATGTTTATTCTTCCAATCCATGAGCATGGAACATCTTTCCATTTCTTTATTTCTTCTTCAATTTCTTTCAACAATGTCTAATAGTTTTCAGTTTGTTGGTCTTTCACCTTCTTGGTTAAATTTATTCCTAGGTATTTTATTTTTTTTGTTGTGATTGTATTTTTAAAATTTTTTTATTTATTCCTTTTTTTGAAAGATTGGCACCTGAGGTAACATCTGTTGCCAATCTTCTTTTTCTCCTTCTTCTCCTTCTCCCCAAATCCTCCCAGCAGATAGTTGTATATTCTAGTTGTGAGTGCCACTGGTTGTGCTATATGGGACGTTGGGACGCTGCCTCACCGTGGCCTGATGAGCAGTGCCATGTCTGCGCCCAGGATCCAAACAGGCGAAACCCTGGGCAGCCAAAGTGGAGTGCGTGAACTTAACCACTCGGCCATGGGGCCAGCCCCTTATTGAGAGCTTTTATCATAAATGGATGTTGGATCTTGCCAAATGCTTTCTCTGCGTCTATTGAGATGATCATGTGATTTTTATTCTTCATTTTGTTAGTGTGGTGTATCAGATTGATTGATATGTGGATGTTGAACCATCCCTGCATCCCTGGAATAAATCCTACTTGATCTTGGTGTATGATCCTTTTAATGTATTATTGTATCTGATTTTCTAGTATTTTGTTGAGAGTTTTTGGAACTATGTTCATCAGCAATAATGGCCTGTAAGTTTCCTTTTTTGTGTTGTCCTTGTCTGGTTTTGGTATCAGGGTAATGTTGGCCTTGTAAAATGAGTTAGGAAGCGTCCTGTCCTCTTCAGTGTTTTGGTAGAGTTTAAGAAAGATAGGTATTAAGTTTTCTTTGAAAGTTTGGTAGAATTCCCCAGGAAAGCCATCTGGTCCTGGACTTTTTGGGGGGAAGTTTTTGATTACTGTTTTAATCTCTTTACTTGTGATTGGTCTATTCAGATTCTCTATTTCTTCCTGATCCAGTTTACGGAGGTTGTATGATTCTATGAATTTATCCATTTCTTCTAGGTTATCCTATTTGTTGCTGGGTAGTTTTCATTGTATTCTCTTATAGTCCTTTGTATTTCTGTGGTGTCTGTTGTAATTTCTCGTCTTTCATTTCTGATCTTATTTATTTAGTCTTTTCTCTTTTTTTCTTAGTCATTCTGGCTAAGTGTTTGTCAATTTTTTTTATCTTTTTGAAGAACCAGCTCTTAGTTTCATTGGTCCTTTTGATTGTTTTTTAGTCTCTATTTCAATTATTTCTGCTCTGAGTTTTATTATTTCCTTCTTTCCATTGACTTTGGGCTTTGTTTGTTCTTTTTCTAGCTCTTTTAAGTACAGTGTAAGATTGTTTACTTGAGATTTTTTCTTATTTTTGGGGGTAGGCTTGTATTGCTATAAATCTCATTCCAGTACCACTTTTGCTGCATCCCAAAAGTTTTGGTATGTTGTGTTTTCATTTTCATTTGTCTCCAGGTATTTTTTAATTTCTCCTTTGGTTTCTTCACTGATCCGATAGTTGTTCAGTAGCATGTTGTTTAGTCTTCACATATTTGTGAATTTCCAGCCATGCACAATGTTTGGAAGCAGCACATGACATTGTCTGCTACCATTTCTCGTATGATCATGTTCCAGAAGTCTGAGACGTGCAGGGTGTTTTGTACAAACCAATGCAATCTTCTTTGAAAAATGGTTCATGTGGTCCAGCAGCTCCCTTTTGGGGATTCACAGTCCTCATTAGCAGACCAAAGGCTTTGATAAATTCTGCAGTAAACAAACTTTTAACCCAGCGTTGTCCAAATGAGTTCGAGGACATCACTCAATCCCTCCTCCATTCCCTGGCTGCCGGCAGCATCTCAGGGGCCTGGAGCCCAACAGCCTGACAAATGCTGGCTTTGGCTGACAGTTCAGAGATGAGAACAAAGATCACCAAAAACAGGTTTGTGTCAACTTTTCAATGAGTGATGCTCCTCTTAGGTGAAACCTCTTGTTCTTTTGACTCTCAAGGTTTTTCTCCATTTTGTGCTTAAAGATGATACAATAGTCTCCCTCTGATCAGCACACACTGTCTCTCTGGGAGCTCCTAGCCATCCTCCATTCCTCCCATGAGGCACCGGGGTACAGTATGCAAATTAATAGCAACCAGTATGCAAATTAAATAACACCCAAACAGCTCCCTCCTGTGGATGGAAAATAAGACCTAACCTGGGTCCTTCATGAGACCAGTTTCACCCTGGGGCCTTCCGAGGTTTACCTTTAAGAGTCACGCTGTAAAGTGAATGGCTTTACAAGGGCTGCCCTGTGACCAAGTGGTTAAATTCATGCGCTCTGCTTGGGCAGCCCAGGGTTTCCCCGGTTTGGATCCTGGGCATGGACCTAGCACTGCTCATCAGGCCATGCTGAGGCAGCGTCCCGCATAGCACGACCAGAAGGACCCACAACTAGAATATGCAGCTATGTACTGGGGGGCTTTGGGAGAAGAAGAAGCAGCAGAAAAAAAAAAGAAGAAGAAATAAAAGTGAATGGCTTTAAACAAAAACAACCCTAACACCTGAGAAAACTTTTTGGGTGATGGAAATGTTTTAAGACTGGACAGTGGTGATAACTGATGAGGATCAAGGCTGTCCCAGGGAGAGAAGCCCAAGGCATCCTGCCCTACATACCGATCTATATCATCCTCCTGGAAGCATAGGACGTCCTGACCTGATCTGATCTGTTTCTTATCTAAAGTTATAGGACCACCCAATAACCAGACCCCACCTGCACTGATACCACTGTAATGACTTTTTTACATGATCTTTCCTTTGTCTTGTAAAGAAATAACTCATATATCCATGCCTTATAAATTTAGCCCTAACCCTCAACCCATTACAGCTCTTCACTGCCCGTGGGTCCTGTCCCCATGCTATTCTCTGAATAGAAGAACACTACCACCAGACCTTGAGAGTTCAAGAAATCTTTCTTTCCACTCCTCGGCTCACCGAGCCCGCATCAATGACTATGCAACTCCAAAAGTTACTGAGAGTCATAGAATTGTGTACTTGCAACAGGTGGACTTTGTGGTATGTAGTTATCCATTACTGAAGTTAGACAAAAAGGGAGAGACCCGACAGTGCCTGCCTGAGTCTGCAGAAAGGGTCTTGTGTTCCTCTGCAGGTGCACTCGGGGTTTGCTCAGAGCACAGTGCGCGATCCCCACGAGCCGGCTGGAGGATGCCCACAGGTGGGCTGGAGAGGGGGCCCTGGGTTTTCCCCTGCAAATGGATGAATTCACGGTTTAGGTGGTGGGAGCTTCCGCCCACGTAGAGCTGACCAGATCACTGCCCACCCCCCAGAGGCCATAATCACCGGCCGCCAGAAGCGCTCCTGCCAGCTACGCGCTCTGTGATCTGTGGTTGACCCTGCTTGGTGGTGGTTTCTCGGGAAGGACAATTACATTAATTGAGCCTTTCAGGAAATGGTCCCTGAAGAGAGGTAAGAAGACCTTAATTATGGGCTTGCCTGCCAATTAGAGTGAGATCCCAAATTTATGAATCCGAGAGAGTCTCCCCAGACTCTGCTGCTCCTGGGCTTCCAGCTCTCAGAGCATGCACAGGGGGAGGTGGGTTCCAGAATTTACGGCAGGGGCTCCCTACTGTGGCCAAAGTTGTTTTTGAAACCCTTATCTGCTTTTCCTTTAAAAATTATTGACTATGATATAAGAAAGAGTTTCCAGTTTATGATCCCCCGAAGGGACCCAAAGCCCTGCCTGCCTCTCCCTCTCATGGACACATTCAACAAGTTTCCAGGAGCACCTGCCGTGTGCCAGAACTGGGACCGGCAAAGGGGTGCCCTGGGAGCTGGACAGGCTCCTTCTTGCCTCCGTGGGGTTTACGCCGAGGGCGTTTATAGCCCACACCAGCCCCGTCCCCTCAGG
The DNA here is from genome assembly GCF_041296235.1 of Equus asinus. Taxonomy (NCBI): domain Eukaryota; kingdom Metazoa; phylum Chordata; class Mammalia; order Perissodactyla; family Equidae; genus Equus; species Equus asinus. The sequence continues at coordinate 44,542,130 of NC_091804.1, forward strand.
TCCCTTTGCAGTGCGCCCTGTGACACGGCTTCACCCTGCCCCACTCATGGCAAAGTGCTTGCAGGCCGTCCTGCCCGGCCCTGGAACTGGGAAATAACCGTTTAGTAAGTCTCTCTGGACCCCGCGTTATCGTTTCTTCATTTAGAGGGTGTTTATTAGGCACCTACTATGTGCTGGCTCATTTACAGCATATGGTGATGAATCAGACAGACCTGGTCTCTGCCCCAGAGGGAAAGGTCTAGTGGTGACGAGCGTCACCAGTGCCCTTTGCTCTTTGTGCCCACAGGATCCTCGAAGTGACTCCTATCTGAGGTAGGCACCATCTTGTTCCCATTTCGCAGAAGTGATCATCAAACAGTGGGTGGGAGCTGGGGTCCCACCCAGCCCCGCCTTATGTCGCTGCCATTTGAATGCTGACCTGGGTCACATCCCTGAACATCTGCTGGTCGAGCATCAGCAGCTGAGGAGGCCAGGAGGGGGAACTGTGTGCACCCCCCATCAGGCCTCCTGCCTTTCAGGATCCAGAACAGATATATTTGCATAAGAAGTGAAAATCGGATCTGGGCCCGGCCCTGCCCTGCCCAGAGATTTACAATTCCCCAAACAGGGCGGTCCCACCCAGTCTTAGCATAGCCTGCTCACACCCCCACCCCCACCCTGCCCCAGCCAGTTCCTATTTATTACTCTGGACTTTCACTCTTCAGAAGTAGAGGGTTTCGGGGGTTGGCCCTGTGGCTGAGTGGTTAAATTCACGTGCTCTGCTTCAGCGGCCTGGGTTTCACTGGTTTGGATCCTGGGCACGGATGTGGCACCGCTCATCAGGCTGTGCTGGGGCAGCGTCCCACATGCCACAACTAGAAGGACCCACATGGGGCCAGCCCGGTGGCGCAGCAGTTAAAGTTTGCACGTTTCACTTCTCGGCCGCCCGGGGTTCACCAGTTGGGATCCCGGGTGCGGACACGGCACAACTTGGCAAGCCATGCTGTGGTAGGCGTCCCACATATAAAGTAGAGGATGATGGGCACTGACGTTAGCTCAGGGCCAGGCTTCCTCAGCAAAAAGAGGAAGACTAGCAGATGTTAGCTCAGGGCTAATCTTCCTCAAAAAAAAAAAAAAGAAGGACCCACAACTAAAAAATGTGCAACTATGTACCAGGGGGCTTTGGGGAGAAAAAGGAAAAAAAAAAATATTTTTTTTTGAAGAAGAGCTAACTACTGTCAATCCTCCTCTTCTTGCTGAGGAAGACTGGCTCTGAGCTAACATCCATGCCCATCTTCCTCTATTTTATTTATTTATTTATTTAAAAAAATTTTCTTTTTTAGGAAGATTAGCCCTGAGCTAACTACTGCCAGCTCTCTCTTTTTGCTGAGGAAGGCTGGCCCTGAGCTAACATCCGTGCCCATCTTCCTCCACTTTATATGTGGGATGCCTGCCACAGCATGGCGTGCTAAGCGGGGCCATGTCCGCACCCGGGATCTGAACCAGCGAATCCCCAGCCACTGAGAAGCAGAATGTATGAACTTAACTGCTGCGCCACCGGGCTGGTGCCCCCCAAAAATAAAATCTTAAAAAAAAAAAAAAAGCAGAGGGCTTCTGAAAACAGAGAAATGTCAAGAAAAACCCAAACCAAAACAAAACCCAATGGTAAGGATAATTACGGTAGCTTTTAAAAGTTTACATTGAACATATAGCCTTTTTTTTAACCAACAAGAAATGCAAAGCAATATAGTTGTATTGTTCAAAAAACAATTCTGGATTGACTAAAAATAGCAGAGCAGTTAAGAGAAGGGGTCTGGAGCCAGGGCCGGCCTGGGCTCACTTTCTGCGCTGTGTGACTTTGAGGTTCTGTCAGCCTCAGTTTCCCTCTCCGTCCCGTGCAGAGTTGGGGAGGATTCCTGAGGCAGTGCCCGGCCGGTGCTGTGAGCGGTGCCTGCCCGCTGTGCGGCTTCTGTGTATGAGTTTCAGTGTAAGGCGGTACCGACGGCCGCCCCATGGGGGGCCAGGTGCACAGCTGAGGATGGCGTCTCCGGTGTGTGTCCCTTGGTGACAGCAGGGATGTTCCCACTTGCAGAAGGCCAGACTTGGGGTCTGAGGCCGATGGTGAACATGAAGCCTCCGGGGTGGGCCCGACTCTGTCCTCCTCCTTGGAGGGGCCTTCTTGGACCCTTCCAGGTGCCCTTGACTCATCAAGCCTTTGCTCCAGCAGAAAGAGAGGCGCCAGCAGGACGCTTTGTAACGGAATTGACTGCACGCTCCTCTTGGCGACAGGACAATGAGGTCCAGGGAGTTAGAGGCCACATCTTATCCATCTTTGTACCCCTCCACTGCAGCCCATTGCCCAGCAGACAGAGGGATTGGGTGGCAGTGCTCTGGGGTCAGACTGTCTGGGTTTGAGTACCGCCTCTACCACTTACCAGCTGTGTGTCCCTGGGCAAGTTGCTTAACCTCTCTGTGCTTCCATTTCCTCACTGAGGATAACAGTAATGCTAGTTCCTGAATGAGATTATTTTGAGAAGTAATGAAGATCATGTATGCCAAGTGCCTGTCAACTGTGCCTGGCACACAGTAGGCATTCATTTCTCTTCTGGGTACTGACATGCTCATTCTACGCCGTTTATGCACCAGATCCTCTTCTAAATGACAGGGAGTCAACGCAGAACAAAACAGACAGACATCCCTGCCCCCCGGAGCTTCTATTCTGGAGGGGCAGTGAACAAATAAACAAGTGAAAGAGACGGCCTGTTAGATAATGATAAACGCTGCAGAGGAAAACAAAATGGGAAAGAAGAGGCCGGGGTCAGGAGGCGCAATGAGCAGGTTTTGTTGTGACTGTGACTGGCCGTGTAATCAACCTCTGCTCGATACAGGGCTGTGAAGCCGTGAATCTGGGCTGGATGTATCTGTCTCAAGAAAGGGCATAAACTGGGTGGGGATGCACTAGGGGGCTGTAAATTAAAGGAATCTTTTCCCCAAATGAGCTTCTACCCACTTTAGGGAAGTGTTCGCGGTAGATGACTCAGCACCCACCCAGGTGGACCCTCGAAGTCTGAGCTTATGGCCCAATTTGCCTCTTGGAAAGACCTTCAGACTCCTGGAGGGCGGGTCTGGCCGAGGTGCGTGTTCTCTGCCCTCGGAGTCTCTGCAGCAGGCTTGCCATAGCTGCCGCTGAGGCTGCTCCACTTGAAGACTTCCCATGATTCCTCCTCGGCCTTGGTTCAAACGTGTTTCTGTGTGAATCTTCTCTCGTGCGCAGGTTAGCGGGAAGGCAGCCTGCAGAATGCGCCATCAGATCAGTGGAAAATGTTCTGTTCATCTTGGTCCCACTGGGCCCAGTACAGGTGCAGAGCAACCACAGTGTGCCAGGTCCCCTTAGATGCTTGGCACTTCGTTCATTCACTCACCCATTCCTTCTTTCAGTAGATTTTTGGCTGCTATCATGTACCAGGCATTACATTAGGCAAAACCCTATGGTGCAGGAGCCAACAGACAATAAACAAGTAAATGATCAGATATGATAACAGCACACCCATCTTTCATTCTATGAAGGAAATAGACAAGGAGGGTGGGGGGTGAGCAGTGTAGGCCAGGTGGTCTCTGCTGCCTGGAGGAGGTGCCATTGGAGTTGATTCTTGAAGACTGACAAAGGTCTGCCATGGGAAGGTTCTGGGAAGAGCACTCCTGCTGGAGGGAACAGCATCTGCAAAGGTGCTGAGATGGGAACAAGGCCTGGCATGTGTGAGAAGTGGAGGGAAAGCCGGGGCGGCTGCGCTGGTGGCACAAGGGAGCCAGTGGTGGGCCCCAGGCTGGACGACGGACAGGGCTTGATCAGGCAGCGACTTGCAGGCCGAGGTGTGGGGTTTGACTTAATTCTGAGAGCGGTCGGAAGCCTCTGGAGGGTTTTGGGATGTTTTCAGCTCACCTCTCTTGGGCAGAGAATGGATAGGACGGGTTGGGAGCCCTTCAGCAAGAGGAGCAAGGAGTGGACCGGGCTGGGCGGGTGTGCAGTGAGTTGAATGGTGGCCCCCCAAAGAAATGTCCATGTCCTAACACTTGGAGCCTGTGATTGTGACCTTGTTTGGAAAAAGTCTTTGCAGATATAAAGTTAGGGATCTCGAGGTGAGATCATCCTGGATGACTGGAGGGGCTCAAATCCAAGCGTTCTTCTAAGAGACTGAAGAGGAGAGACGCAGACACAGGAAGAGGAGGCGGCCACCAGACCATGGGGACAAAGACGGGGGTGGAGCGGCTGCAAGCCAAAAGCACCAGAGCCACCAGAAGCTGGAAGTGGCCGGGAGGGACCCCCTGGCAGAGCCGTCAGAGGGAGCGCGGCCCTGCCCACAGCTCCATTTGGGACCTCTGGCCTCCGGAACTGGGGGAGAACAGTGTCCTGCTCTTTCGCTGCCCAGTTGGTGGGACTCTGTTAGGGCGGCCCCAGGACACTCATGGAGTGGCAGTGAAGCTGTGGGGGCGACAGCATAGCAGTTTCATTGCCTCAAAGAACCTTCTCATAGGGGACAGGAGCTTCACGGAGGAGGCGCCCAGCCGGCTGGCCCCACCGCGACCGCGTGACCGAAGTCCACCTGGCCAGTAAGGGGCTCAGGGGTGCATGCCTCTCCAGGGGACAGGGGACAACGGACAGGCCGGAGGCTGCTGCCCAGGGCGTGCGGGGTCTCCCCCTGGAGCTGCTAGTCGCCGGGAGTCGAGGGAACCAGCGCGTCCCTGTCGCGCACAGTGGCTGGTGGCGATCGCAGAGTCCTGGGCCGCGGGTGACGCTGCGCACAGAGAGGTCATCGGGGAGCCGGGCGCAGCGCAGACGCCCCGACTCCACCGCCAACAGCGGGGCGCCGAGGGGCTGCCCTGAAGCCTGCGAGGCCGAGGCTCTGCGAGCGCTGCAGGGCGCCTCCTGAGGACCCGCCAACGGCCGATGTGATGAAAGCCGAGGCCCGGGGATGGAGGCCGGGGATGGAGGCCCGGGGATGGAGGGCCGGGGATGGAGGCCGGGGATGGAGGCCGGGCATGGAGGCCCGGGGATGGAGGCCGGGGGATGGAGGCCCGGGGATGGAGGCCCGGGGATGGAGGGCCGGGGATGGAGGCCTGGGGATGGAGGCCGGGCATGGAGGCCCGGGGATGGAGGCCGGGGATGGAGGCCGGGGGATGGAGGCCCGGGGATGGAGGCCCGGGGATGGAGGGCCGGGGATGGAGGCCTGGGGATGGAGGCCGGGCATGGAGGCCCGGGGATGGAGGCCGGGGATGGAGGCCGGGGGATGGAGGCCCGGGGATGGAGGCCCGGGCCCGGGGCGTGCAGGGGACCAGGGACCGCCGGGGCCAGACCCGCGCTCCTCCGACGGGCGGCCCCGGGCCCCTGGGAAAGTGGGGCTCAAAGAAGCCGCGTTCAGGCCCCGGGACGGGAAGGCGTTCTCCGCCCGGCGGTGGATCCTGCCGGAGGTTTCCCTTTGGAAACTGGAGATGGGACCGGAGGGTTAGATGACTTAATTAAAAAAAAATAAAATATAATAAAATATATCATATACTATATAAAAATATAATACATATATAATAGAAATATTATAATATGTTATTTATAATTAATATATTAATATTATATAGTAATATAATAAAATTATATACTGATATAATTGATATATCAATAACTGATAATAAACTGATATTTATTAATAATAAATAAAATTTAAAATACATAGCAATATACAGTAAAAATAATAGTAATAGTAAAAAGGGATGTCCTTCCTTGGACGCTTACTTTGTGCTAGGAGCTCGTCCAAGCGGCTCGTACACGCCGTCTCTGTGTTTTTGATCTTTCAGTCACTCTAGCCTCCCTTCAGCATTGTATCCTGTGTCCAGCTCCCCCGCCAGCGCTGTTTCCCCTGTGGGCGAGGAGAACAGCGCAGGTCCGGGGTTGTCGCCATGGTAGTCATGTCGGTGAGATGCTAGCATAGCTGTGCCAGTTATATACGTACATATATCCACACCTAGATGCGATGGACATATATAACGCCTTATAGATACAGTCATAGTATAGTCATGTATATATAACAGACTCAAAATCATGCATCACTGAACGACAGGGACGCGTCTGACAAATGTGTCGTCAGGTATTTCCTCATTGTGCAAACATTGTCGAGTGCACTTGCCCAAATGTAGATGGTGCAGCCTACCACACACCTAGGCTGTACGGTACTAATCGTATGGGACCACCGTCATAGATGCGGTCCATCACTGACCAAAACGTCATTGTGCAGCGCACACAGATACATATGCAGTCACGCACATGTGTGACCGACTTCCACATACCGCCATATATATATGACCGCCTTACATATACAGTCATATATATACACGGCAGACTTCCTGCCGCTGCATCCTCGGGCCACATGAAGGGGGAGATGATGCAGTGAGAGGAGGAGGTGGTGACATTGGCCTTGCTTTGGGCTCAGTGTGCCGGGCATGGAGCTAAGCCTTTGCACACACTTTCTCATGAATCCCTGGACCCCTTCCCCCCAGCAAAGCCAGGAGACAGAGCTGTCACCCCACCCCAGACGGGGAGCTCCTGAGCACAGTGGCGCTCCCGGACAGCTCACTGCTGTGCAGAGAACAGAACCTGGCGTGCCCTGGGTGCCCGACACATATTTGGAGGAATGAATTATACTCAACAAGTATTTGTCAAACCCAGAGATGCTTCCACCCCCAGGTCCACTCGGCCGGGTGGGGTCCGAAGGTGAGTGCCGCATCCGGGTCAGCTCAGACTCACTGTGGACGTGCTCCAGCCTTTCCCCAGCGTAATGGGGCAGGCGGCGAGGGAGCCAGGCAGAGGTGCCCATGGAGGCCTGATGGCTGGGACGGTAGTGCCATCGGTGCCAGCGCTTGGGGTTATATGTCAGCCACTGGCTTAAAAGTCCCAGGACAAGCAGAGACCTGGGCCCAGAGGAGAGGACCACAGGCTTGGGCAGGGGTCACTGTTTGGAGAGTCCAGCTCCTCGCGGACCTGCACGCATAGTGAGCCTCGCAGACCCAGAATTGAGTCAGAATGTGCTTCTGCCTCTCAGGGGTTTATAATTGGAGCAGGGGGACACCACACTGGATTGTTATTTTTAATTTTTTTTTTTTTTTTTAAAGATTGGCACCTGGGCTAACAACTGTTGGCAATCTTCTTTTGTTTTTGGTTTTTTTAAGGACTGGCAGCTGGGCTAACAACTGATGACAATCTTTTTTTTTTTTTTTCCCTGCTTTATCTCCCCCAACCCCCTCGTACACAGTTGTATATCTTAGTTGCAGGTCCTTCTAGTTGTGGGATGTGGGACGCCACCTCAACATGGCCTGATGAACGGTGCCATGTTTGCGCCCAGGATCCAAACCCTGGGCCACCGCAGTGGAGCGCACGAACTTAACCACTCGGCCACGGAGCTGGCCCCATTATTTTTAATTTTTAAAATTTCTAGATTAAAAAAAATTAGCATGGTGAAACATTTCCCACAGAAAAAAAGGGATAAGTTTGCTGAAAAATAAGTTTTGCTTTCCTCCCTTGACCCCAATCCCCCTCCCTAGAGGCTGCCGCTGTTACCTGTGAACACTTCCTTCCAGAAAGTCTGTGCAAAGATAAGTGTGTGATATAGACCCTTTATACCCTTATACTTTACACTCTTCTTTGTACCTTGTCCTTTTTCTTTCCTTAAAATAATAGCATTTATAGATCTATGGCATCATTTTTCATGGCTGCATACTATTCCATTGCACACATATGCCATAATATATCGAACATTTAACATTGGTGTTGTTTTGTTTCCTTTGCTAACAAAAATTACACTCTAAAGAACCTACCTAAATACTCACCTTTCTGAACATGTGGAAGAATGTATGTACATTCTATACATCCATATACATCATGTAGAAATAGAATTTCTGGAATATATGGCACGATCATGTCATACTATTATAGTTATTGCCAAATCACCCTCCCAAGAGTTTCTTGTCAAGAATCTCATGATTCTTTCCCCATATCCTTACAAACACTGTGTTATCAAACTTTTTGATAATCGTAAATCTGATACATAAAAATGTATCTCCTTGTTTATACTGACATTTCTTTTGTTAAGAGGTTGAGAATTTTTTCACATATTTGTTTTTATTTTTATATGAGCTGCCTATTCATATTTTTGCTCTTTTTTTCTATCAGGTTGTCTTCTTAATATTGATTTGTAAGAGCTTTTTATATATCGAGGAGCTTAGTGCTTTGCCTGGCATACCACTTTGGATTATATGAGTCTGGTTCAGCGGTCTTAGTCCAGAGACAAGTCCAGAAAAATATGGGAGTGAAGACAAGGGCCCCATGATGCTGTGTGAGTTTGTTTAAGTCAGGAGAGACTTTGGGGGGAAGTGATACCGAGACGTGTCTTAAAAGATGAGACGGAGGGAGAGGATGCTTCAGTTGAGTGGCTTATGTAAACAGAACGTCGTGGCAGGAACTTGTGTGTGTGTTGGCGGGAAGCTGGGGGAATTCAGAATAATTCTGTCCCCTGAAGGCAGAGCGCTAGGAGGGGCCCGGAGTGTCGGTGAGAGATGATATTGGAGGAGGCCGGTGGTGGAGCTGGCTTGCCTTCCTGCGGGCAGGAGGAGGCCACAGAAGGGGTTTTAAGCAAACGATCACATGATTTGATTAGTATTTTAAGAACACTACCCTGGCTGCTCTGCAGCGTGGACGGTAGGACAAGATTAGAGAAGGAAACCAGCTGGGGGGCTATTGCGCACCTGGAAGAGGTGACAGTGGCCCAGGTTGGGGTCCTGAGCCTGGCCTGTGGAGAGGTGGACGCCCTCGAAACCATTCCTGTCTGGGAGGGGGGATGGGCAGAACCGGTGATTGGCAGCTGTGGGGAACAGTGATTCCGTCCCAGTTCCTTGAGTGCAGTGGGAGTGAGAGGAGGCGGACGTCAGCGGGGATGGGAAGAGGGGAGCACGGGGCTGAGGTGGGGAGCTGGGCAGAGGGCGTTCCAGGAGGCTCTACCCAGCCAGTGGATGTTGCAAAGATCTCCGAGCCTGGATTAAATGTCGTTTGGGGCGTCTGCCCAGCCCAGACCCCCTTCTATAAGACCTGCCGTCCTTTCCACAGATGCGGGCTCTTACTGCCGGGTGACCCTGCCTCTTCATCGCTCCCTGGATGAGGGGCACACACCTGACCCAGAGGACACCACTCGGAGCCTCTTTCCCAGAATTTGGAGTTTGAACTGGGAAGACACTGGGTAATTGGCTGTGGGACCAGGGCTCATCTGACCAGTCCCGTGAGCTCTGAGGTGGCCGTGTCTGTGCCATGTGTGATTGAAGCAGGGGAGGCGGACTCTCAGAGAGCGATAAAGGGAAGTTCCTGGATGGAGAGAAGCTCAAGGAAGCACATTGGACCCCTCGGACATCACCATCCCTCCGCAGAGCTTGCTAACGAGGCAGTCAAGGAATGAAGAGGCAACAGGGACCCGGAGAAGGGCGCACAGGAGAAGTGCCCAAGCAATTGGAAACAGGAAAGCGGGCAGGTGGGTGGTAACTGGCTTAGCATTCCAGAGAATTCCATGAAGTTCTAAGTCTAGGGGGGTGGGGAGAGTGAGCACATTCACTCTAGAGAGCCCCAGAAACGGGGAATATCAGGGATTCCCTGGGGTGAGAAGGGAAATAGGAGGATTGGTGGAAAGGAGCGGCAAGACCCTGAGACCCTCCCCACCAATCGGTGAGCTCGGCATCCAGCCCTCCCAACCCCGGGAGGGACGACAGGTTTCCACTGAAGGTCAGAGCAGAGGAACTGGACTCGGAGACCCCAGCCTGACCAGGGCTACAGATCTTGGGCCAAAAACAGGGAGTTTGCAGGAAAGTTGATTTATTGAGCAGGGAAATGCTCGGCGTCCTCCCAGCCCAGCCTCCTGGATGCTGGCGGCCAGGATTCTCAGGGAGGGTCGCCAGAGAAAATGCAGCATGCCCAGTTACCTCCGAATTTCAGAAAAGCAACAAATACTCTTTAGCGTAAGCATACCACCAAGTCCTGTGAATTTTTGTTGGTAAAATCTGGCAGTGCTATTCAGGAGAAACTAAGAGGCCAAGAGACAAGTCTGAGAAGCATCATCCTCAACGAAGTGACTTGGGACCTTGGACCCCTACTGGCGGACCCAAGGGTGGCCAGGTCTCGTCCCTGCTCCCAGCAGCATTTGAGTCTCACTTTTGTTTGTTTGTTTTTGTTTTTTTTTGAGGAAGATTAGCCCTGAGCTAACATCCGCTGCTAATCCTCCTCTTTTTGCTGAGGAAGACTGGCCCTGAGCTAACATCCATGCCCACTTTCCTCTACTTTATTTGTGGGACGCCTACCACAGCATGGCTTGCCAAGTGGTGCCATATCTGCATCCGGGATCTGAACTGGTGAACCCCGGGCCGCCAAAGCGGAACATGCGCACTTAACTGCTGTGCCACCGGGCTGGCCCCTGAGTCTCACTTTAACAAGGAGCCAAGATGACCTGACATTAGCGGGAAGCTTCCCAAATGAAGGACAGTGACAAACACCAATAGAAAGAGGAATTCTGAGGAGGCAGGGACAATGTGGAGAGCAGAGGAGAGCTGCAGGGAAGCCGAGACCTCAGAGACCAGCCCCCAAGGGGGACTCTGGCCGGCTCCCCAGGTTGCGGTTCCTGGGGACCCCTCCCTCCCATCCCTGGTTTCTGTGACATAGCCCTCCATCTGCCAAAGGACCCCCTGGGCACTTGAGCTGCTGTGAATGTGTTTCCTGACCTTCTGACCAAAGGGCCCTTCTGTCCCAAGAAAAAAATGCCTCCTCTCCAGGATAGGCCTGGCCCGGCCCCTCCTCCTGCTGACCCCAGGCGGCTTGGAGGAGGAGGCCTCCCCTGGGCCAGCAGTCAACCCAGGGTCTCTGCCAAGTGACCCTGGCAGCTGCAGCCTCTCCGTGCCCCCGGGAGCCAGGGCCATGTCCAAAAGTCTCCATCTGAGGCTGGCCCCCGGCCGACTGCCCTCCCGGCCGGCAGGCTTAGGAGCCAGCTGGCTCTGCTGCTGGAGTGGGAGCCGCGCGCCCACATTTGGTTTGGGCCCCTCACTGATGCCCTCTCTCCTGCGTTCCCCTGAACCCGGCGGGCTCAGGCCCCCTGCATCTTCTCCTCTCCTCCAAGTCCAGAAGCTCCAGGAGGGACCGAGAGTAACAGGAGCATCTTCAAATCACGATCAGGGTCTTTACACATCTGAGAAGCTGTCTTGAACGTTCCTTCAACTCCACTTCGCCCATTGTAGGAAGCCGTTCCTCTCTGCCTGCAGGATTTAGTCCTTTTCGTTCTTTTTTGTAATGAGCATAGATTTATTTTACAGGTTCCAATTGCTAATATTGATATTCCCATTAGTTGATCAAAAAGAATGAGGTCATGGGGCTGGCCCGGTGGCCTAGTGGTTAAGTTTTGTGCACTCTGCTTTGGAAGCCCAGGTTCAAGGGTTCGGGTTCTGGGCACAGACCTACTCTACTCGTCAGCCATGCTGTGGCAGCATCCCACATACAAAGAAGAGGAAGACTGGCATGGATGTTAGCTCAAGAACAATCTTCCTCAAGCAAAAAAAAAAAAAAAAAAGAGGAAGATTGGCAACAGATGTTAGCTCAGCGTCAATCTTCCTCAGCAACAACAACAACAACAACAAAAAAGAATGAGTTCATTTTGGTAACACGGATATTTGAAATAGGGGTTTCATACTCAGCTGCAAAACAGAACAAAATCATTCCATTTGCAATAACATGGATGGACCTTGAGAGAATTATGTTAAGTGAAATAAGCCAGCGAGAGAAGGATAATCTGTGTATGACTCCACTCATATGAGGAATTTAAAATTATGGACTAAGAACAGTTTAGTGGATACCAGGGGAAAGGTGGGGTGGGGGGTGGGCACAAAGGGTGAAGTGGTGCACCTACAACATGCATGACAAACGTTAATGTACAACTGAAATTTCACAAGATTGTAAGCTATCAATAACTCAATAAAAAAAATGAAATAGGGGTTTCAAGTTAGGGTGATCAGCTAATCCTCAACATGTTGATGTTTGTCATCCACACCAGGGCATTTCTGAGAGTGACAGTGGGCACTTTTACTAATTATGCTGGGAAAATAGGGGTCACTAGGGACCGTCCCATGCAAACTAAGATGTATCCCGACCCTATTGATAGACGTATTATTGCTCAAGCCTTGGCAGCCCATTTATTTTAGAATTTGTTTGACAGTGAAAATAAGGGAGGAAATCTGATTCACGCACTGAGTGATGGGTTTTGTTTCGTGGGTTTGCTTGTTTTTAGCTTGCTTTACAGTGGTGCTCTCGTCTTGGCCCGCCTGGGACAGGGGTGGGCCAACTCAGCCTGTTTGTGTCAATAAAGTTTTATTGGCACACAGCCATGCCCACGTGTCTCTGGCTGCGTCCTTGCTGCCCGGGCAGAGCTGAGCGGCTGCAACAGAGACAGCATGGCTTCCCGCCTGAAATATTTAGTGTCTGGCCCTCTAGAGAACAAGTCCCCTCGGGAAACCTGGGGAACTTAAATTCTAATATCCCTCTCCCCAGAGATTCTGATTTAATTGCCCCCGGGGGTCGGCTGAGCTCCAGGGGTCTTAACGGCGCCTTAGGAGAATATACGGTGCAGTCAGCGCTGGGCAGAGCTGAGGCCGAGGGAGGAGGGAGGGGCGGCCTGGCTCGAGGGCGTGGAAGAGAATTCCAGGCAGAGGGAACAGCACCTGCGAGGACCCAGTGGGGGAGACCACAGGAGGCTTGAAGGCCCTGTGCTGCTGGAGCATGGAGAGTCCAGGGGAGCTGGAGAGGAAGCTGGAGGGAGGAGAGAGGTGGGTTCTGTGCGGCCCCCGGGGTTACATGGGACTGGTGAGCCGAGATCCCAGAAAACAAACTGCTGCCAGAGTTTAGGCAGCTCCACCTTGCAGGACAGCCCCCTGCTTCCTGGAAGAGCCAGGCTGCTCCCATCCCTGGTGGGGGAGACGGGAGCGGGCCGCGGGCTGGGATGTGGTAAGTGAAGGGTCAGGCGCAGGTGGTCATCTGTCTACGACGGCAGAGTGGCGGGTGGGGAAGCCTCGGACACGGGGGCCCCTTGGCCCAGGTTCAGGTGCCAGCCCTGCACTTCCCACCTGTCTTCAGGGGTCCCCAGGAAACAAACTTTGAAACAGAGACACGTGTGCAGGTAGTTGTATGGAGTGTGCTTTCAGGAGCCACATCTGCCAGCGGGGCGGGCAGGAGGGTCTCAGCCCACCCCCGGGGGAGCTCTGAGCTGGGTGGCCCTTCAGGGATGTCCTCAGTCAAAGGGAAGACTGTATGGGCCAGTCATTGGATGCAAGGTGCCCCCCAGGGAAGGGGCCATGGGCTTGGCTGAGGCAGCTCTCTGAGGTCAAGGGCAATTACCAGGGAGGACCTGGCAGTGAGCTGCCAGCGTCCTGACTCCTAGCCTCTGTCTTGAAGGGCTCATCTGAAACTACAGCATCTGCTGTAGCAGCTGTGTGACCTTGAGCACACTGCCTAACCTCTCTGAGCTTCCACTGTACAAAATGGAGTTGATGCGCTGGGAGGATTGGAGACATTGTATTCAAAACACCTGGCCCAGTCCCGGGCTCCAGAAGTGTTTGTTTAGGTGAAAGATGGGTGAACGTGTTACTTTGTCATCTGAACCCGTGCAAGAACTCCCTTTCCGGTGGAGAGATGATGGGGCTCTATGTCAGGAGACAGCGTCTGTCCCACCACTGACTGGTGTGTGACCATAGGCTGCTGCTCAGTTAAGCTCTCTGGGCCTTAATTTCTTCATTTTGCAAATAGGGATAACAACACCCATGCGCTCACCCTGGCGTGCTGGGAGCGAAGGGAGATCAGGAGATGGGGAGGTGAGGCTCTGAAGGGAGAAACTGCCATCGGTCTCCATGGGCAGTGGGCGCGCAGAAGGGGCTGTGTGGAAGGGTCCCAGGTGAGCTGGAGCCCTTGTCAGGCCTCGAGTGCAGCCCTACACCCACGAACGCACACACACATGGACAAGCACATGTACGCACTCCCTTTCACAGCCGTCTGCGTGTACACACTCTCCCTGTAAGCCCATAGAGGCACATGCACACACTTTGCATCCGCCCCCTCACACAAGCACATGTCCCCGAGGGTTTGCACCCTCATACACTCCCACCAGAGCAGGCAGAGGCTGGCCGTGGGGTCACCCGAGGGCCCCGCTCCCCTCCCAGCCGATGACCCCGTTGTGGAGGGCTGAGGAACGGGGTTGCCATGGAGCAGATGGAGCTGGGGGCCACGTGCGTGGAGGTCAGGCTGGCAAAGCCGTCCGTCTGCATCTCGTCGCAGGCTGCCAGGCCGGGCGAAGGCCACGTGCTGGGCCGAGGACTCCAAGCCAATGAGAGCGGGCTCCTTTGGGAATAGGGCTGGTCTGCAAAGCGAACAGCTGAGCGAGCAAACCCAGCTTAGCTTTTCATTTAGTGATTTGTCCCAGAAAACTCTGGAATGCACTGAAGAGTAAATGGTGTTCAGCGCTGATGAGTGGCGTTGAGGGTGAGTTCTCCTGTCATCCTTTGTTTTCCTTCATCTTCCTGTGGTCGGTCGCATGCATATGCTTTGAATAAGAATCAGGATGAGAGGGCCGGCCGTGGCCAAGCGGTTGGGTTCTCGAGCTCCACTTCAGTGGCCCAGGGTTTGGCCGGTTCTGATCCTGGGCTCGGACATGGTACCGCTCATCAAGCCATGCTGAGGCAGCATCCCATATGCCACAACTAGGAGGACCCACAACTAAAAATATATACAACTATGTACTGGGGGGCTTTGGGGAGAAAAAGGGAAAAAAAAATCTGAAAAAAAAAAGGAGAATCAGGATGGGAAATGCGCTTGGTCCAGGGCATTTGTTGATGTTCCTCCTGCATCCCTTCCCCGCCCCAGCCCCTCACTCACCCTCCTGCGCTCCTTGTGGCTCTGGAGGAGCTGACAATTGTGGAAGCTTGGGCCTGGGGCTATGGGGAGGGCGTGTGGGCCAGGCCTGACGAATCATAGCTCCCATCTCCAGGTCATGTGATTGTCACATGGCCCATGCTGAGCCAATCAGACCCTTCCTTGTCATTTTATACACGGGCTTGGGGAGATCAGCCCTCCCTTTCCTCTGGGATGTTAGAGCCCATGCTCCCTTTCCCATGGGAGCTACACGTGAGAAACCCCTCTGCAGTGGAACAGGCTGATACCTAGAGAAGCCAGCCATAGAAAAGAAATCCCTGATTGTAAGACACACAATTCATTATTTTATGTACAACTAAAAAAGAAAACAGCCTGCCAGTTAAACCATGACCTGCCTTTGGCTGTTAAGTCACATTCTGATTTCAGAGATATTAATATGTGAAAAAAATGTGTACCTGAGGATCAATGAAATGTGTATGTGGATGGATGGATGGATGGATGGCTAGAGATAGATACAGCAAGAGGGCATGAGCAAGAGAATGAGAGTTCTTATTAGGGCGAGAGTGTGTGTGCACACATGCGTATGTATGCAACAGAGAAAGAGGAGGAGATTCTTAAAAGCATCTTTGAGCACCTGGATTCAGCCATTCCTGAAGTTTACTTTGTTGTCAGAGGAGCCAGTAAAGATCCATTGTTTCTTAAGCACAGATGAATCAGATTTCTGCGATTCACAGTAGAAAGAGACTGGACTGATTCTTCTGCTTCTGATCCAATTTATTGTTCAGATGCAGGTAACAGAGAAGGTTCTCCTTTTCTGTCATCTCCTCATGGCTAAGGACCTGTAGCCTACGTCACTTTAAGGATCCCAAGTGACTGGTATGGACTGAGCCTGATCAGGCGTGCAACAGATATCTGAGGATTAGCTGTTGAAACGCCTTGGTTGCAAGTGTCAGAAACCTCAGTTGAAAGCAGCTTAAGCAAAAACTGGAATTTATTGGCTTGTGTATGTGAAAAGTCCAAGGGTGCACAAGCTTCAGGCACGGGTGGATCTAGAGACTCACATGACCTTTTCAGGACAGGTCGTGACTTTTCTGGGTTCTACTTTCTTCTCTGTTGGCTTTACTCTCAGACTGGCTGTCCTTGTGAGGTGATCCCTGGTCAAACACAGACCTTCTAAGCTAGCAATTCCAGTGGAAAGAGATTTTCTTCCTCCAAAACACTCGGATCGCGTAGGATTGAGCATCAGTGGGGAGACTGGGCCGGTGCCTGTGGGGAACCAGTCATGGATTCCGCGGACTGGACTGGAACATGCTGATTGGCCACGTGAGGTCATGTGACCTGGAGTGGACAGAGCATCAACCGCAGAAGATGATATGGACTGAAACTGATGGAGAGGTGGCTCCACAAAGGAAATTGGGGCGCTGTTACTGGAAGAAGGGAGCAAGGGTGCCCAGTAGGTGTCCCCAACAAGTCTAGCCCTGTCTTCTGGGTTGACACCATCCCAGGGAAGTCCTCCGAATCCTAGCTACCTGGTCCTCAGGGGCTGACCTCCCCCCAGAGAAGCTCTTCCCGCAGGGCTGCCATCCAGGGACCTCCCAGCATGTGGCAGGTGCTGGGGCTTGTCCTCCCCCTGCAGAAACGAAACAAAGGAGGCAAGCCAGCCTGCGACAAGGACCCCGGAGCCCTTTCTGGGCGCCATTGCGTGATTTACGTCTTTTGTGCCTGTAAAAAATGTGGTCTTAATACAGCGTGTTTGACAACGCGGGCAGGATTAAAGGGCAGCCCTAATTAACCCGGGGTGGGTCTCCAGCTGTTTACTCTCCAGAATAATTCCATGCGGCAGGCGTGATTAGGCATGTCATTCTCATGTCATTTGTGGGAGAGAAGTACGCTGTCCAAACAGTTTGTGGCTGGGAGACATGATGCTCAACAGGAATCAGCCCCTTAGTCCGCGGGAAGGATGGAATGAGGGTCTCTGAGCTGCAGCTGGACCAGCTGGAAGCCTGTCCCTGCTCTTCCAGGAGGAAGCAGCTGCCTGGCTAAAGAACCATCATAGGCTTCCACTTTCCAGCTGGGCAATCTCAGGTGAATGAGTTGCCCTCTCTGGCACTCACTACATTCATCTATAAAATGGGGCTTCTGTGGGATCCAGTGAGAGGATGCTCATAAAGGGCTTGGCATAGTGTCTAGCGCATCACAGAAGGTGCTCAATAAAGAGGCAGCAGCTGCTGCTGTTGCTATTAGTAGCAGTAGACCGTTCCACTTTCCAGACTGCTGCCAGAGGAAATTTTCAAAATGCAACCGTGGTCACATCACCTTCCACTCTCAGCTTCTTACCTCCCAAAGGCTTCATTCTCTTACAGCTGGGTGTCTCAACCTCAGCGCTATTGACGTTTGAGCCTCGTAATTCTCTACTGGGGGGGCAACCTGTGACTATAGGATGTTTAGCAAGCTGGCCTCTACCCACTAGATGCCAGTAGGACCCTGCCTGCTCCTGCCAAGTTGGGACAGCCAAAAATGTTTGCAGACATTACCAAATGGCCCCTAGAAAGGTTGCCTCTCCTCCACGCTACTCCCTTCCCAGGTGAGAACCACTGTCTTAAACCAAACCCAGAGCATGATCACGGCCTCCCAGGCCAGTGTGGTCTGGGGTCTGGCTCCCACACACCCCTCGGGTTTCACCCACCACTAAGCTTCCTCTTGTTCTCTTTGCTTGAGCCATTCTGGTCTCTCTGCCACAGGGACTTTGCACCTCCCAGCCCTCCCTGAGGAGCCTCTCCCGGCCTCCCTTGCCTCTTCACCTCTAACTCATCCTTCAGACCTCAGCTCGATGGTGACTTTTCAATGTCAGCCATTCTGGTAAGTGTGAATTGGGATCTCATTGTGGTTTTGATTACGGCTTTATTTTTAAAAATTCTCTGTTGGATGAGACCTAAAACAACTCCCACACAACTTGAGAAGTTTCTTTTCTTAAGACGATCCTGTGCATCAATTTTCAGAGAGAAAGAAACTAGCATTTACTCTGCACGCGCTCTCTGTCAGACCCTGGGCTAGGGGCTTTACAGATTTGATCTTGTCATCCTCAAGACAACTCAAAAGGTGTGGACGATCCTAGGGGCAGAATAGGGACAGGCACCGCTCTCCATCCCCAAACCTGAGCATGCAAACGAGACGTCAGGTTCTCACTCCCCGGGGACCTGATTCAGCAAGGGCTTCTGTGACAGGCACGGTGTGACAGTGACAGATGTGCCTGCCGAAAGCTGCTTTGGATGGGAGCCACCGCACGAGTCAGCCGGGTCTCAAGTACATGTTTCATTTCCCTTTAGTCTCTGCATCAGGCCCACAGGGTGCAGGTAAGGGGAGTGGAGGCTTTGCTTGCGGTTTCCACGAAGCCCTGTGTCCTAGTGGATCGATGCTGCGTCAGCCTCGTAGACTCTGGGCCTCCTAGATTTCTGGATTTCATAGGCCAGTAACATTTTCTCACCAATTTTTGATAACGGTGATAGGTGAAGGTTATTTTGCTGTGTGAAGGCATTTTTTACTTTTATTTTTTTGGTGAGAAATATTGGCCCTGAGCTAACGTCTGTGCCACTCTTCCTCTATTTTGCCTGTGGCATGCCGCCACAGCACGGCTTGACAAGTCGTGTGTAGGTCCACACCCGGGATCGGAACCTTCAAACCCCAGGCCACTGAAGTGGAGTGCACGAACTTAACCACTCACGTGCCACCAGGTCGGCCCCTGAAGGCATTTTTTAAGAATCCACTATCATTGTCTCTTCTTCGAGAGAGGACATTTGCACACTAGAACGCGTGTAAGTCAACATATAGTCCTTATTTTTCTCATTTTGCTGTGGACTAGTGGAAAATTCAGTGCACACTGGATTTTGCAAACCACCACAGGGATAGAAAAGTGCAGACTTTGGTCCCAGACCTACGTGTGGATCCCCAGCCTGGTACTGAAGGCCATGTGACTTTGGCAAAGTCACTCATCTTTCTAGGATCCAGTTTCTGGGTAAAGGCTCAGAAGGTTGTCTGCAGAAAGCACCTGGCACAGTGCCCAGCCCGTGCTAGAGGTTCATTCATAAGTGTTGGTTGAATGAATTTCTGATGTATTTCAGATCTGCAACCCCTTAGCCACAAATGCAAAACCTAAACCAGTATGAAGACAGAAAGTGCTTTTTCTTATGTTTGGTGCAAACTCCTTTGGCAGCAAAACCTGACATGAGGCTATTTTAGTTTTTCTTGATCTACTTATTGGCATGAGTAGTCATACGTTTTGCTCTGGAAATATTATCATACATGATACTGAAGTGTTTCCCCTGACCTCACAAGGGTGTCACATATTTATGGCACATGCAATGTGTTATCCTCCTATAATCTGGAACATCGTCAATTCTGACGTACATCTGGGCTTCAAATGTCAGAAACTAAATTCAGATTTACTTAGAAAAAGGAAAGGTATGTATCATTTCATGGACCTAAAAAAGCCAGGGACATTTCTGTGCCTTCAGGTGCAGCTGAATCCAGGCGCTCAAGTGATGTCTGGCTGTCTCTCTCTCTCTCAGCACTCAGTTCTGAGTGTTTGCTTTTCTTTGAGTGTTGGCTCCACTGTCATTCTTGCCTCAGTGGAGGGGACAGGGCAGCATAACTAGCTTAGTCTGGGCCACTCCTGCAGCTCTGCATTGGGTGGGGGAGGATGATGGCTCTTCAAGAGGAGTGTGGGGCGGGCCAAACCAGCAGATGCCCGCGGACCCGCTAGGAACTAGCTCTGCGGCAATGCAGTCCTTCATTTGGCATTCTCTGCTCCGGGGAAACCCCAGGCCGAGCACCTTGAAGGAGGCAGAGACTCCTGTTGTCTCTGAACCTCTCGTTTTGGCTCTGCGTCCACGTGTCCTGTGACATGTCTGCATGTCTCATGGTGGACTTACCTCTTGGTTCCCCAACTTGAACGCCACTCCCTGAGTCCTCTGGTGTTTGCGTTTCCTTCAGTGATTTGAAGAGCCCTGGCACATGCTGTTCCCTCCTGGAATATTCTTACCACCTTTCACCTGGTTAAAGCCGGCTCATTTGTGATCCTCAGCTTAAAGGACACGCCTTCAGAAAGGCTCTCCCTTCAAATTCCCACCGGGTCCCTGCCCTTCTTTTCTTCACAGTGTCAACTGCACTTTGTACATGTATATTAACGGGCTCTTTATTTGTTTAACAACCATCTCCCTGGTTAGAATGGCCTGTCTTGAAGGCAGGGCCACGTCGGCCTCACTCGCCCCTGAATCTCCTCGGCGCTAGACACACAGTGGGGGATCAATAAGTAATTTTTGAATGAGTGCATCCATGAATAAATGAATGAGGAGCAGAACTTGACTTCAAACCCTAGCTTCCCTGCCCAGGAGCTCCCACTGTTAACCGTTTTGCATCTCTCGATGTCTTCAGATCTAAATGAGAAGACCTGGGTCCATCTTATGCTAGAGTGTTCTAAAGAACATCACAACGGCTTTTCATTTTCCTCCTTTTCTGCGTATATTTCACCAGTGATGACCCTCCCCAGAAGGGCTGGACTCCTGGTTCTCAGCAGCCTGAGAGGCTTTCCTCTAGGTCCAGAGGCGCTCTCCCCTGCTGGCCTCTGCTTAG
Organism: Equus asinus; assembly: GCF_041296235.1. NCBI lineage: Eukaryota > Metazoa > Chordata > Mammalia > Perissodactyla > Equidae > Equus > Equus asinus. The sequence goes on from NC_091804.1 coordinate 44,562,714, forward strand.
TTGAAATGTGGTGCCACTTGGATGGTTACGTGTTGGCAGCTTCCTGGCAGATAGGAGCTCTATGTACGTCTCTGGGCTTTTCCTGACGTTCTCCAGGGAAGGCTGTCTCCATCCCAGGCTGGTGGGCAGTGCTTTTCCATGAAGTGCCGCATGGGAGTGTGTAGTGGACGTATTTGCCATGTCTTCCCTGAACCTCACTGCCATTCTTTGGGAAACTGATCTCTGTGATTCTGATAGGAATGGCCAGTCACAGAATTCTCTCCTGGGGCTGAGCTGTGGTCGGGTGACTGAGCTGCACCAATTGCCATGGTCAGGGCGGTTGGTCCAGGCACATGACCCGAGCTAAGCCAACTGGAGTCTTTCTTTGGGATTTCTCTAATCTCTGCTTGTGATGTCAGATGACCGTGAGGCTGGACCCCGTGTGGCCACAGTTCTAGCCTCAGGGAATAGCCATTCTGAGAGAATAAAGCTGGCTCACCAAGAGAAGCAAAGACAATTAAAATAGAAGGCCCTTAGAATAGCCATGAGCCCATTTATTGGATACCTCCTATGTGCCAGGCACTTTGCACACATTTTTCCTAAAGCGTCAACCAGCATTGTGACGGGAGGGTGACATGGAGATGATGAGGCTCTTGGAGGTTCAGGCACTTGCCTAAGATTTCGAGTGGCAGAGTCAAGATTCTGACACCGTGGGCCCTGCACTCACCCGTGGGATGCGTGCCGCCTCCCCTCCTGGGGAGTCCCCTGCCTCGAGCTTGTCTTGCCCCAGGAGAGCTGAGGGCCCCCTCCACACAGCTGTTGTCACCGTGGGCGAGGAGGGGCTCATGCCTGGCTGAGTGTGGAGTGAGTGGAGGACCCCGCGCCAAGGTCTCAGATGCCTCCCTTCCCTCCCTCAGGGCAGATGCATCTGGGGCCACAATGGAAGCTACTCTTAAGAATACCTGTGAAACAAAGGGCTGCCTTCATGAGAGAGAAAGTCCCTCTGGCCAGCACCAAGCCAAACTTGCCAGTTAAATAAACAGCTGCAAAGCACGCCCATTCCAAGGAAGGAGTTAGAAAACAATCCTACACCTCTCGCTTGGGGAGCCACACTGGGAGGCTGGGACAGAGGGAAAGGCCCCCGGTGACCCAGCTAATGGCTGCAGGAATCGCTGGCACGTCTTAGAGCTGGAGCGTACCAGCTCCCGGCTCCATCAGCCGGAACAAAGAACTGAATGCGTTCCTGAGTGGGGCTCCCCAACCCAGGAGCAGGGCTGGGGGGCTCTCCTAAGGACAGGAAGGCCCCTCTGTGCCAGATTTTCAGCAAGATCAGGATGTGGAGAAAGCCCAGCTTACCACATCCCCTTGGCGAACTGTGACAAGAAACGCACCCGCTTTCAACACCACTCTTGTTCTCCATCAATGGGTTCCATTGTAGGCATGAATTCCTCAGCTCCAGGACTTGGTTCTGTGCCCTGTCCAGAGTCCCAAACCAGGGGACCTGGGCTTATCCGCTGCCTTCTCGGAGCTGGGAAGCATCCTCAGTCTTGCCCAAGAGCCCCACTGAGGAAGTTTCCTCTCGCTCCCCATCAGTGGAGGGACAGAGACGTAGAGGAAATGCTCTGCCATCCTCCCTCCGCCACTTGAGCCTTTGAGGTCTCTGTCGTTGCCCTTTTCTCGCTACTTTCCACTTGACGTCCCCCATTCAAGGCCAGGTCAGAGGTCGGCAAACTACCACCTGGCCCCACTTTGGGCCGCTACCTGATTTTCTAAATAAAGTTTTATTAGAACAACCCTGCCCGTTCATTCACATATTGCTGATGGCTGCTCTTGCCCTGCCATGGCAGAGTGGAGTAGTGGTAACAGAGATTGTACGGCCCGGCAAAGCCTAACATTTTTACTACCTGGTGCTTTAAAGAAAGACTTTGCCCACTTGTGGTCTAAATCCAAGGGGAGCTGTGGGCAATTTACTGTCTGGCATTTACAGTCCCCGGCTCAAATGACTGGTTCCTTCATTTGACAAATACTACCTGAGCATCTACTGTGCACCAAGCTCTGAGCTGGTTGCTAAGGATACAGCGATGGAGGAGGCAGAACGTTGCTTGCCCTCAAAGGAAGCAGAGCAGTCGGCCGCCGCACAAGCAGTTCACACGTACTTCGTTACGACGGCGCTGAGTGTCGTAAAGGAAGCCCTGGTGCGGCGCGTGTGCTGAGTGTCGTAAAGGAAGACGTGGTGCGCCGCGTGTGCTGAGTGTCGTAAAGGAAGCCGTGCTGTGCTGCGTGGACGCAACCCGGGGGCAAGGACGGCCCGCTGGTGGGAACAGTGTGTCAGCTGAGACCTTGAGGATGAGTGGGACCAAGGTCTTCGGGCTGTGGGGAGAGAGAGGATGGAGAACCCTCTAGACAGAGGGCTCTGCCTGGCAAGGCGGCACAGAGCACGGCCCCTGTAGGAATGGAGTGAGGTCTTGGGAGGACGCATGAGGGATGAGCTTCGCGAATGGGCGCCCTATGGGGCCGGCCTGTGGCCGAGTCGTTAAGTTCGCGCGCTCCACTTCCGCGGCCCAGGGTTGCGCTGGTTCGGATCCTGGGCGCGGGCGTGGCACCGCTCATCGGGCCATGCTGAGGCGGCGTCCCACATGCCACAACTAGTAGGACCCACAACTAAGAAATATACAACTATGTACTGGGGGGATTTGGGGAGAATAAACAGAAAATAAAGAAGATTGGCAACGTCGTTAGCTCAAGTGCCAATCTTTGAAAAACAAACAAAAAGAATGGGCAGCCTGGGATGGGTGGCTGCCCTGGGCCGTGGGTCCACCAGGACTGGTCTGGTGAGAGACTGGGACGGTCCCTCCTTGTTTAAGACACTGACCTTTCTCTTCTCCCTCGTACAAAGCCCAGTTTAAATTCAGATCAACAAACAGGTTCTTCAAAAGTGGTGTGGTTCAATTTGGTAGCTACTAGCCACACGTGGCTATGCAAGTCTAAATTCAAAATAATTAAAACAAAATTTAAAATGTCCAGATCCTCAGTCACACCAGCCGTATTGCAAGTGCTAGATGGCCTCACGTGGTAGCCACAGTGGACACTGCAGATACAGAACATTTCCATCATCGTGAGAGTTCCCTTGGGCAGTGTTGGCCTAAGGGAAGACTGTGGCCCAATCCTCTATCAAGAAGTCACCATGTGAGGGAGCTGGCCCTGTGGCCTAGTGGTTAAGTTCAGTATGCTCCACTTCAGTGGCGTGGATTTGGTTCCTGGGTGCAGACCTACACCACTCGTTGGTGGCCATGCTGTGGCACCAACACACATACAAAACAGAGGAAGACTGGCACAGATGTTAGCTCTGGGCACCTTTTCCCTCAGCAAAAAAAAATCAACAGGGAAGCCACCATGTGAGGACTTGTCTTTCAACTGGAAAAGTAAGGAGCCTGGGCTTCAGGCTTTGCACTCGTCCATCCACAAGCTGTTGATCTTGGGCAAGTTTCCCTGAATGGCAACTGTAATAATTTTAACTTTTGCAGTAGAGTGAAAAAAATAACCTTCGTGGTGGCCCCAAGAATCCCTATTAGGGAGGAAATTGTCTTCATCTGTGAAAACAAAACGCTGAATTGCTGTGGAGGAAGGCGAGGCATGAGGGATGGGCTGAGTGCATTGGAAGGAGCAGGAACGTGTGCATGAGAAGAGCAGCAAGGAGAATTCACATGAGGCTGTGTGATGGAGTGGTCGGTGACAGACCCCAGTGCTGGTGCGGCTGAAGATCTTTTCAGAACAAGGATGTCTAAAGAGCAATTAGACGCTCTTTGCAGGCTGAGCTGCGGGCCCGGATCCTGAGCCCAGCCCTCCCCTCCAGCACTGTTCCCCATGAGTGTCTCAGGAGATTGGGGAAGGGGGTGGGGTGTGGAAGTCCGGGAGGGGGCTTTTCCCAGCTGGCTCTTCAAGGTGTGGGAGAGAAAGCACGTGGAGGAGGCAGGAGGATCCACCCACCATATTAATTCAGGGAAGAGACTCGGAATCTGAGGGCCCTTGAGAGGTCGGATGGATTGGAATTCACAGAAATCTTGGGAAGGTCTTCGGACATTCACCGGACGGAGAACGGGAGGACCAGGTCACCTCAAGGGCCAGGAGGCCTCCGTGGACGTCTGGGTCACACTCAACTTTGAACTCTGAGGGCCGGGTCCCAACCTCCCCGTCTTTGTGCAAAGCCCTGTGTTCTGGGTATGTGGGCAGGGTACTGGAAATACCCATTGGTTTGAACTGGAGGTCATTGCTTTGTTAATTAATTAATTCATTCACATGAATAATTGGGCGGGCCTACTTTGGTTGCATGTGTCCAAAACCCCCATCCAGACTAATTTAATGGAAAAAAAAGGGAATGAATAACTTACGTAACAATAATAATCCAGGGAGTGAATCAAATCTGGCTTTAGGGAAAGTTGGACCGGGCTCTGAGAATAGAAAAAGGACGAGTTCTGTCTCCGCTCACTGGTCCCTCTTTGCAGTCTAACAAGATGGCTGCCAGCAGCTCCAGAGTGATGTGAACTTCCTGACTCCAGATCTAGGGGAACAAGGAGAGCTTTCCAGAAGCCCTAGTGACAATCTCCTGGTCAGTCATTGGCTCTGTGGGGTCATGTGCTTATCCCTGAACCCGTGGAACAGAATGGTCTGACTGGTCTGGGCTCTCACGTGTTCTCCATGGGCTGAGCTGGAGAAATTAAGGAACAAAGTAAATCGAGGGAACCTAGGAACGTGGAGAGAGCTGAGCGGATGCTGGGCATGGAACGAGAGATGTCTACCATAATGAACCCACTCGACAGCCTAGGGCTGGCTCTGAGGGCAGCAGAGGGTGGGCTGGGCGCGGTCCTCAGGAAGCTTACAGTCTGTCGGGGGCTGACCCTTACCCTGACAGCCCTTTGCCTGCCCTCCGTCCTGGCCTGAGTCCAGCCCAGGGAGAGGAGTGAAATTAACTGTCCATTGTTATCGTGACACTTCCTGAGAGCAACAAAGGGCTTTTCATGGCGAGAAAACGAAGCAGGTAGATGCGGGACAACCTGGATGTCACAGAATTTGGTTGTTGAGGTGCCAGATGGAAACTACCCAACAGGTCATGTTCAGAGTTTGGAGCTAAAACAAACGTACTCTTAAAAAAAAAGTCCATATATGGTTAACATTTCAGGTACGCTTTCTGGAGTGAAGAGCACTGGGCTGGATACTCAGAAACTGAAAACACACAGAAGGTTCTGGAAAAATCAGTGAATAATGGGAGTCAAGTTCTCTTCCAGGTTTCACCCTCACTCTGGCTGGATTCATTCTGCTATGAACCAGGAGGCAGGCCTTGGGCCCCATCCTTCTCCCAGCCACCAAGACCCCTTTCAATGGAGAGTTCTGCAAAGGGAGCAGCAGGTGACACAACTGGAGAGAGAGAACCCGGAAAAACCAGGGGACAAAAAGCAGAAAGCTGGATCAGAGAGAGAGACGGGGTGGGAGATGAGGACGGGGTGCGGGCTGGGCCGAACCATGGAGTTTGGAAGCCAAGGAGATGAGCTCCGTTGTGATCCCGAGCGCCCCAGGATGCCCTTGATCGAGTGTGTGAAGCAAGGGCAAAGTGGGGGCGCTGTGTGAGTTTCCTGGGGTTCCCGGGAAAACGTACCACAGAGTGCGGGGACAGACGTCTACTCTGTCACAGTTCAGGAAGTCTGAAATCAAGGTGTGGGCCCAGCTGCGCTCCCTCTGATGGCCCCAGGGCAGAGTCCTTCCTTGCCTCTTCCAGCTTCGTGGCTGCCATCAATTTCTGGGGCCCCCTGGTTGGCAGCAGCGTCACTCCAGTCTCGGCTCATCTTCATGTGGCCTTCTCCCTCTGTGTATCTCTGGGTCCTCCCCTCTTCTGATAAGCACCAGTCATTGGATTAGGCCCACCCTAAGATCTCGTCTTAACTAGTTACATCTGCAAGGATCCTATTTCCAAATGAAGTCACATGTGAGGTTCTGGGTGGACATGAATTTGGGGGGTCACTATTCAATCCATGGTGGTGGCCTGATATGGTTTGCGCTTGGCACCGAGGACTCCAGCAACAGGAGGAATGGACTGACGAGGCCGGTGTGGAAGCAAGAGACCAGCTGGGAGGCACAGGGCTGGAGGAAACCTGGAGCAGGATGGGGTTGGTGGTGACGGGGGGACATGGATGGAGTCGAAGGATGCTGAAGAAGTAAAAATATGAGGACTCTCTAGTGGATGGGATGTGGGGCAGAGTGGGAGGGAGAATTTAAGAATCCGCCCCAGGTTGCTGGTGCCGTGTCAGCACAATCATCAGCAAACCCAATTTGGTGAGGCTTAGGATAGGATATGAAACAGACATGCAGAAGGGAAAAACAAAAACATTTTAAGAAGAAAGAGAAAAACACTTGGGCTTGTTGACATCGCACAAGATTGCCCACAAGCTGCAGGGGCTCTCTGGGGACACTTCAAAACCTCCTGGCTCAGCAAGTGGGCACCACGCTGATGGCCCAGCGATAGAGTAAATAACCCTCCCTGTGAGCTCATGCTCCAATTAGGTCCCTCCTCCTCGCTCACTCCAGCCCCTGGACCGGGGAAATTGCTGGTGACTGAATCCAGCATCCTGTGGCCTTGGGGCCAGGACTGCCCGATGCTGGGTGATGAGCTCATCTCTTCTTCCCACCCCCCCCCAATGTCTGGGGGACACGACCCGACTCACGGGGCAGTGGTAGGTGTTCAGATTCTGGATCTCTGACCCCAAATGCTGGGAAAGGCCCCCACCTTTCTCTCCGTGGATGCTGGAGCCAGGCTGCCTGGGTCTGCCGAGAGTCTGCACTGGCTTCCTGCAGCTGCTTAAACATAGTAAGGTGAACTTGGCGGCTTAAAACAGAAATGTATTGTCTCCCAGCCTGGAGGCCAGAAGTCTGATGTCAGGGTCACTGGGCTGAAATCAAGCTGTCCGCTTGGTGGCTTAGGGGCCATTGGATATCCCAGAACAGTCTCCTATCTGAAGACCCTTAATTGATCGCATCTGCAAAGACCTTATAGGGTCACATTTCCAGGTCCCAGGGACAGGACCTGATGTCTTGGGGGGCTTGGGGGGAGCACCTTTTTCTGCCCACTACCAGACTCCTTCACTTACAGTCTGCGTGGACAAGTTACTTCCTTCTCTCTGCCTCAGTTTCCTCATCTGTAAATAGCAGAGACTCTGCTGTTAATAAAAGAACTCCCCAGTTCATTCGAAGTAAGACATGACTTCCCGGGCTCCCTCGCAGCTTCCTGAGACCACGTGCCCACGTTCTAGCCAGCGGGGTACCAGCAGAGGTGGGTGGGTGTGACTTCCGGGCCGTGTCCTTCCCCTCCTCTTTCGTCGTTCTTGCTGGTTGGAAGTTGGCTGTGATGACCGGAGAGCTGGAGCAGCCATCCTAGACCAGGAGGGGAATCTGGGGATGGAGGCCACGGCCTCATGGGTTCTTAAGATGATTGAGTAAGACGAGCATTGAGCACAGCCTGGCATACATATATCCTCCAAGAATATTTCTCTCTTCCCCCCGCAGTCTCCTTGCTCCCCACCACACATCCTCCTCATAATCGTTACTGCTACTGTTTTCATTCTTGGAGCGGTGTGTCTCCATACACCACACCCACACTGGCTTTTTTAGTCATTTGTGATTATTAATAAAAACAACCCATGACTATGCAAGCCGCTGCGCTGGGTACTTGGCATACCTGGCTTCCAAACTTTACAGCAGCTATTATGCAAAATTATCATTATGCAAGAGGTCGTGTTCCCTTCGTGAAGGTCTTGCCTGTGGTTGCCCAGTGTCACAGGTGAAGAAGCTGAGGCTCAGAGCCTCCCAGACCCACCGCTGGCGGGGTGGAGCCAGGAGTCAGCCTGCTCCTCTGCTCTCAGCCACGGCCCGGCTTCCTTGCGTGGTGGTTCGTGGAGCCCCCACAGGGCACTGGCCCTGGGTGCATACATAGAAGGGAGACCAAGTGCCACTGGTGAGGAATTCCTGAGGGGGAGGGGTATGCTGGCATCCGGAGGCCACTTGCTGGGTCAGGCAGGTCTTGCCTAATTGCCCCGTAGAAGCAGCGTCCTAATTTTCATCTCTCCCAGTGATGTGGGAAACTATTCAGGCCCTACACCCTCGCCTCTTTCTTTTTTTTTTTTTTAAAGATTGACACCTGGGCTAACATCTGTTGCCAATCTTCTTTCTTTTTTTTTCTTCTTCTCCCCAAAGTCCCCCAGTACATAGTTGTATATTTTAGTTGTGGGTCTTTCTAGTTGTGGCATGTGGGATGCCGCCTCAGCATGGCCTGATGAGCGGTGCCATGTCCGCGCCCAGGATCCAAACCAGCGAACCCTGGGCCACCGAAGCTGAGTACGCGAACGCAACCACTCACCATGGGGCTGGCTCCGCCCTCGCCCCCTTTCTTAAGGAGAAAGCTCCTGTTCCCTTAAGCTCATCTTGGGCCTGGGGCTGCTAAATGTGGAGGAAGGGACGGGAACAGAGAAGCAGCCGGAACATCAGTGAGGGGCCCTCAGCCAAAGGGAGAAGAGACGGGGACTCGGGCTCGGGCTCAGTGGCAGGAGTGGCCCAGTTTGCTGGGAAATCGTGTGGCCACCATACTGACAGGACCCGGGAGGGAAAGGGGACCCTTCTATTCCCTGTGCCTTCCCAGCCTCTTGGCACTCTTGTCCCATTTAAAGGAAGTCACCATCATGCACATGTCGCAAGCACAGATTGCTAAGGGGCCAGGCAGGTCATGGAAATGGCGCTGTAAGAAAACACGCTCTCTCCTTTCTCCCGAGACCCTAGACCCTGTGCTCCTGCCATCTTCCTCCTCCCCACGCTGCGACAGATGCCAGAGTGTAAGAAACACCCTCCTTCCCTCTTAACTGGCACCAACTAGACACACTCTGGCCTCAGGACCTTTGTCCTCGCTGGTCCCTCCACCGGCATGCTCTTCCCCCAGAGATCCCCGCTTGCCCCGACTTCTGCAGGATGCCCTCAATGTCACCTTCTCGCTGAGGGCTTCCTCCCCCGCCCCCCCGCCAGCGCTCCTAGTCCCTATTGTCTGCTTGATTTTCCCATTAGCCTTGCTCACCATCCACAAACTGGACAAGTTGCGTATTTATATGTTTTTTGTTTTTCCCCATACTTTTGCTGTCTTGTTCTGTGCTGTTTCCTCAGTGCTGAGAACAGTGCCTGACTGATGGTAAGTACTCGAAATGGCTTATTGAATGAATGAACAAATGAATGAATGAGTAAAAGATGAAACAAAGGGATGGAAGGACGGAAGGAAGAGAGAAAGGGAGAGGGAGAGAGAGAGAGGGAGAGAGAAAGGAAGGAAAGAAGGAAGGAAGGAAGGAAGATAGAAAGTCTAGCATAAGAAAAACCATGTTGCTACATGGCACCTGGCAGGCAGCAAATCTCTAGACTAGCGAGCAAAAGGGAATGGTGAGGTCTAGGGTAAACTGATATATTGCTGTCTAAAGGGGGGACCTGCTGACCTGCTCCAGCCCATTGCTGCCTAGTTTTTAGTTTTCCAGGACTGAGTGAAAAGTCTCAATTTATATTACCATAACCAGATAAAGTGGAGGAGGCGTGAAACAGAGCTGAGTATCCTCCCCCACGGGCCGACTGCAGACCCCACAATACGCCTCTCTCAGTGAGGGGCTCTGTCCCCCGGCTCTCTGGGAGCTGCAGGGTTGCTGGGCTCAGACAGGGCCCGTTCTCACTCCTGGGTTGTGACTTCATCAGGCGGCAGGGGCTTGTCGGTGCTGGTGCCGCGTGTAAGCAGAAGCACAGATGTTCAAAACGCAGACAGGTGCTGAAGAGGCTTCTGTGCAATGAGGGGAGGTTGGGGTGGGAGGAGAAGAAGCTTCTGGAAGTAAAACAAGCCAATCCCCCAGGACAGTGCAAGGGGCCTTGTTGGGGCTGAAAAGTGGTCCTGCCTGTGGGAAAGGTCAGGTGGGGCACGACCCTCTGCTCATAACAGCCTACTGGGGCAAGGACAAGTGGGGAGGTCCCCCTTCCCACCCTACCAGTGTCCCAGGGCCTCCAGTCCCTTTGGACTGGGCACAGGCCCCAGGGGCTGGCGGTTCATCTGGCCGTTCATCCCTGTACTGTCTATTCATTTCTCAACATGTGTGCTGACCACCCACCACAGTGCTGGGTGCTGTGGCCGCGGCCCTGAGCGAGAGGCCAAGCGCGGGTGTCCGTGCTCCTTCGCGGGTGGGCCAGAGGGACGACACGTTTGCAGGCGACTGTGCAGTGCAAGGTGGGGAGTGTGGGAGCCCCTCACCCATCCAGAGACCACCTGCCTCAGGTTCTTCTCGGCCCTTCTGTCTCTCCCCAAACACCACTGTCTCCTCTCTCTTCTGCCACTGACCCCAAGGGAGCCTGAGCTATCCACCACCAAGCCCAGGGCCCCTTTCCTAGACGGTGTAGAGGGATGCGCAGGGCAGGTATGCGCTGCTCCAGGCGAGGGGAAGTATTTGCCTTTCTGGGCGAGGCCGTGAGCTGGGAGGGGTGGCTACTCTTCCCTCCTCGTAAAAGCAAAGAAAAAGGAAGGATTCCAATCCACTGGGCGCTGTGCTGAACTGGTGGAGGGTTGCTATCCTGCTGCATGTTTGTGGCCGTTTGGAATTGTACGTTAACTTGTTAGCATCTGTCTTCTCCACTTGCTTGAAATGATCAAGCTAACGTTTACTGGCTGCTTCTGTATGCCAGGCACTCTTCTAAATGCTTCACATATAGTCAACACCCAGTGAGGTAGGGACCACCACGATCTCCTGTTTGTAATAAAGGAAACTCAGGCACAGAGAGGTTAAGTAAGGTGCCCAAAGACACACAGCTAGAAAGGTCTGGGATTTGAAGGTAGGGCTGTAGGTGCTACATTCTTAACCTCTATGCTCTGTTGCTCTGTCGGTGAAGTGAGGGCAGGGACCACGTCTGCCTGCTCGGCACGGGGTCCCCAGAATCTGGCTTGGCGTAGGTGTTCAGTACCTACGTGTGGAATGAACGCATGAGTGAGTGGATGAATGAAGACTCTTCTTCCAGCGTGGAGGGGCCCACTTCTGTGAGAGGCTACTCGGCTGCCTGTGCTGTTTCTGTTTTAACCTACGTTTGACAAGTGCTTGACTCTCGGTGCACAGAAGTTACTTAGAAAATGTCCCTGAATGAATGACTGAGTGAGGAAGTGGGTGAGGAACTCTATGAAACCGCACGAGGCGAAGAGGCAGGAAGGGGAGGGGAGGGCCTGCGCCCAGACGGGCATTCGCTCAGGACCCGTCTCGGTTTCTTTCGTTGTGCGACCTCGGCTCCTGCGGTTCTTGTTGTCATGAATCTGGACACTTGCTTTCCTCCTGCGCTTTATCCTCAGTCAACACCGGGATCATTGTTCAGACACCTGTGCGGCATCAGGATGTCCCCTGAGCTCTGGGTTGTCCTGGAGGCAGAGGGTGGCAGAACTCACAGCATCCCCCAGCTCTGGGGGGAGCAGCAGCTGTGAAGGCCTGGACTCCAGCGGTCAGCGCCTGCAGTGGGCATCGATGCCCCAGGACAGGCCGTGCTCCATGCTGCCTGTTCTCGGGACCTGGCGCGGGCACTCGGGTGGCGGCTGCGTGTGCACTGGTGCGTTCATGTGCATGCACATGCGTCCCCCCGTTTGCTGCATTTGGCTGGGTTCCCTGCCACGACGGCCCTGGCTCTGAGCCCTCCTGGCACTGTGGTCAAGTCCATACCAAAGTGCTGCGAGCTCCTCGTGGGTAAAATGCAGATGGCAGTCGCCCCTTTTGTGCAAGATGACTGTGGGTAAAATGAGGTAAGGCCATAAAGCTGTGCGCACAGAGCAGGGCCTGCAGGAGACCCCTAAGAAACGGAAAGACACAGGTCCCTGGAGATGTACCAGCATCGATTCATTTAAACATGAGGCTGGTGGTGTCTCCGGGAACGGCGTGAATTTTCAGATGAGACCCAGTTGGGCTGGGACGGGAAAGAGAGAAGGACCCTGACGTTTGCTTTAATCTCTATAGAAATGTGCGTCTAGGAAGAAAAGGCAGGATGGGCGGACACGGTGGTAATTATGGAGATTTCTCTTATTAGTTGATCTTTCACTTCAGTGTAGCCCAAGGCAAATCGCTAACAGTTCCGGGCTTTGGGAAGAAAAGCCTAAGCCGTTTGTAGGCACCTATGGTTCTTTCCTGCAAAAATTCCCCAGCCAGGGGCCGGCCAGGTGGTGCAGTAGATAAGTTCGAACGTTCCGCTTTGGCAACCCAGGGTTCGCTGGTTTGGATCCGGAGTGTGGACCTACACACCACTTGTCAAGCTGTGCTGTGGCAGGTGTCCCACATATAAAGTAGAGGAAGATGGGCATGAATGTTAGCTCAGGGCTAATCTTCCTCAAAAAAAAAAAAAAAATTCCGCAGCCAGAGCTGTGGTAGCAAAGCCAGCGGGGCAGTGGGAGAGAATTCTCCTGCCTTTGAAGGACATGTGGGGACCCAGGGTCCTGTCTGGAGCCGGGACGAGAAGGTTTGTACATAGGTTGTCCTAGGGTGGACTTGGGGGTGGATTCTGGTCTTTTCCAACATGGAAGAGGATTTTTGCCTTCTTTTGGGTGTGGTTGAGTGGCCTGAAGGGGTTAGGCCTGGAGTTACCCCCACAAAGAACAATCTCTATCCGCTCATTTCTCCAAGCGATGGCAAAACCACTGTGCGTGGAGTCAGGAAACTGATACTGAAGGACGCCATTCATTCATCCACACCTTCACTCATCTATGATGTTTATTACGGAGTAAGTGGGAAGATCAGAAAAGGTGCCTGAAAACAAAGAAACCCCTCATGGTTCTACCACTCGGCTTAAATCAGCTCAATACGCTTGCATTTCCAAAAATGGTGCAGCCTTAGGTTGTAGGCAAGAGCGTGGGAAGGCAGAAGCATGTTATCACCAGGGCGGGGTGTTGGGGCCCGTAGCACATAACCCAGCAGGTGAGGACTCTCGGCTTCCACCTCTGGCTGGCCAGAGGCACCGTGTGGCCCAGGGATAAAACGCGTCCTGCCAGCTCCCACTGCTCCAAGGCAGGGCAGGTGGTGGGCCATTGGGAAGTGTGGGATGGACACCAAAGATGTGACCAAGAACGGTCAAGGGAGGAAATTCCCATCAGCAAGGACTGAGGGCCACATTTCTAACCCCTTTCCGTATCACCCCCCCATCCCATGTCAATGCACACCAGGCCACTGGCTTCCACCTGCCATGTTGGTCTTTCTTTGCCTGAGGGCTGTCCATGGTAACAGGACCAGATTGCCATCCTTGGGGCAGGCTGAAGGGCTGGGGATTAAGCCCCCTGGGGACAGGCCTCAGCCACTGCCCAGAGAAGTGGCGCAGGGATCCCTTCCAGTGGGACAACCCCAGTTTCCCCAGCAGCTTTAAGCTCCCGTCATTGGGGTGGTAGCTGGTAATGTGCCCTGTGCTGGCTTCTGTCACTTCCTACCCCGCACCAGGTGTCCCAGGGGCTCCCTTCCCAACTGAACCCCTCGAATTCAGATTCTGGCCTCTAGGTCTTCTTCTCGAAGCCCACCTTGCCTGCTCACGTGACACGCAGGCAAGGAAGAGAGACGGGAGAAGGAATCCTGCTTTAAGGGAGGCCCAAGGAGCTGTGGGGAAGCCACGGGGACTCAGCCTAGAAAGAGACAGACGCCATTGTTTGGGATTATTCACCTGAAATGGATTCTTTCAGGGAACTTTTCTGCAGGGAAATTAGAGGAATTCAGAAATATTTATCAGGAGTGCGTCCTCTGTCCCAGGAGCTGAGATACGATGCTGAGATCGAAAGGCCTTAGTGTCTCCCGTGCATTCCAGGGTCGAAGTGGGGAGGTGGACGGCAGGCACCGATCGGACGACCCGAGGAATAAACGTGCAGACACTGTCGTAAGTGTCGGGAAGTGAGGGCGAGAGGCTCTGGCTGCTGTTAAAGGGGGGCTTTGACCTAGTCAGGGAGGCAGAGGGGAGCTCAAAGCACGAGGATGCTTTGACCAGGCGCAAAGGGAGGGAACGGTGTTCCAGGCAGAGGCCCAGCATGTGGAAAAGCACAGAGGGGAGGGGATTTGTGTCAGAGGAGCCACACAAAGCCAGTGTGATGGGTGTAGGGCGAGAGAGCTGGGGATGGCGGGAGATGAGAGGCAGGGGGATGAGCTCGCAGAGGACTAGAATGGGAAACGGTCTAGGGAAATGGTCTGTGCTGTTCAAGGATTTTGTCCTTGGAGCGCATGAAGCCAGCGACGGGCTTTAGCAGGCTTAGCCGACGTGGTCAGGTTTACCTTCTCAAGAGATCACGGTGGCTGTCGTGTGACCCAGTCAGAGTTTATCTAAAGATCCCTTCCTCTCCCCTCCCCTCATCTCCGGCCCCCTGAGCCCCTCGGACTGGAACCAGGGAGCAGGAAGGTTGGGATTTGCCATGAGACAGAAGGGACTGTCCCTCCATTTGAGCCAGCCGGCTGCACAATGATTCTCCTCTTGCCAATTACCTTGCCGTTTCCAAGGGCACTTCACCACTGGAGGAATGAATGGGGCTCGGTGCGGCCTTATATAACAGTTGGACTTCCCTCGTGGCTGGAAAATAGGGCTCCTGTCAGACGAGCAGCCCCTAAGAGCACGCCTTGGATCTGATAAACAGACGTTGGCAAATGGGAGGTTTGAAGGTGGTGCCAAGCTCTGTGGTTTGGACTGTTCCTGCGAGTGAAACAATGGAAGCAGCTAACCATCTGCAGGAGGGAAAAAGTAGGGAAACTCAGCCTGAGACACAAAGAGGCAGTGTAGGGGACAGAGGGCAGGCGGTGGCCGCATTCACAGGCCTGCCCTGCTACCGCAGCCTTGCAGATTACTACCAGCCCAGCCAGCAGGACGCCACGTTTGCAGGGCGAGTGGCCCCTCACCTGGATTCACTCACATTCCTTCCCGTGGTGCCTGTATTTGGCATTGTGCTTTTTTATTATTTCTCTTCCACTAAGGGGCTTAACTTGTTGGGTTTGGACAAGAACTGGGCAGACAGCTGTGGCCACTTGCCTGTTGGGATCTAATCCTGTCTCTTCTGTGTGTGACGGTGTCCCACGTGTCCCCAGGTGGGTGCTACCATTGTTTTAGAACAGAGATTCCGCACCAGGGGCCCACGAGCCTCGTTTTCTGTGAGGCACTGATGGTAACCTGGTGGGAAGTGCAACCTCAGCCAGCAGAGGACAGGTGACTGTTGGGTGCTTGAAGGCCAGCTTCTGGGCCAAGCACATGAATGGAGCAGTCTGGCTGTCCTCTCGCTCACTCTTTCTGTCTTTCTCTCTCCATCTCTTGGCTTCCTCTCTGACCCTTCACATCACACTGCAGCGACTTGTCAATTTTTAAGGAGTGGTAAGTAAACTGACCCTTTGGGGATAGACATCAGGTTCTTATTCTGTCACGCCTTTTTAGCCCAAACACCCAAATTTAGTAAAAACACAAAAAATTCTAGGGCGAGACTTTAAACTTCTACAAGAGATTAAACTTCACCTCTGTGGCATTTTTCCAAGGGTCATATCCAGGGTCACAAAATCCCGGAGACCCATTGTAACCACAACCCATTCTGGCTTAGGGTTTAGGGAAAGGCAGGTCCAAGTTCAGAGCTTTCCTTTATTCATTCATTCAACAAGGTTGCTGAGCACCTGCCAGGGACCCGGTGCTCTCCTGGACTCTGGGATTCCAGGTCCTTACTCTTGTGGAATCTCCATTCTCACGGCAGCGACAGACACTAACCCGTGAATGAACAGGGTAGTTTCAGCCCTGGACAATAAAATGGGCGTGTGTTGGAGGCATGAGGGTGGGGAGGACAGTGTCAGATGGGGTGGTCGGGGAAGGCTGCTCCGAGGTGGCGACAACTGAGCTCAGACCTGTGTGGCCAGAAGGAGCCTGGAAAGATGCCTGGGCCGAGCCTTCCAGCCCATCAGAACAGCAGATGCAGAGGCACCGAGGAGGGAACCGCTTGAGCTGTTCAGAGAACAGAAGGAAGGCTGGTGATGGAGGAGAGAGAGGACGTGAGCCTGGAGAGGTCTGCAGGGACCAGACCCCACTCGCAGGGCCCGCCAGGCCCCAGGAAGGAACTGGATTATATCTAAAGGGCACCGGAGTGCCATGATCTGATTTAGGGTTAGAAGACCTCTCTGGCTACTATGTTGAAAACAGACCATAAGGGAATAGAAACGGGAGCCCAGAGGCCGCTGAGGAGGGTCAGGTGGCCTCAGGGGAGTAATGACAGCAGACAGGGACAGAGTGAGGAAGAGAGATGCCCCAGCTAGGCGGCTTTTCACCACCTGTAATTGCCTCTCCAGCAAACCACGTTTCTTCCACATTAGCATCACTGGAAAGCAACAGAACCCTGACTTCTGGGGGTCTCCCTGCTGGTGGCAGAAACAAAGCCTCATTACGTGAGTGCACCAGACACACGAGGGGGCGCATCCTGAAGGAGGCTCAGGGGAATGTGGGCTTCGTTTCCTTCCGTTTCCTCATCATCTCTAGCTCACAATCTCAAGGAAGAGATACACTCACTCATTTGTTTACACATTGTCTTGTTCCAAAACAATAGAATCTCTAAGTAAATTATAGAGAGGAAACCACAGGGAGTGAAGGTGTGTGTGTATTTTATTTTATTTATTTATTTTTTTAAAGTTTGGCACCTGAGCTAACATCTGTTGCCAATCTTCTCTTTTTTTCTTTTTTCTTCTTCTCCCCAAAGCCCCCCAGTACATAGTTGCACATTCTAGTTGTAGGTCCTTCTAGTTGTGGCGTGTGGGATGCAGCCTCAGCATGGCCTTATGAGCGGTGCCATGTCCATGTCCAGGATCCAAACCGGTGAACCCCCGGGCCGCGGAAGTGGAGCACACCAACTTAACCACTGGACCACAGGCCGGCCCCCTGTGTGCCTATTTTAGATTATTGAGGGCCTGTGATATGCCAGGCATTGAGCATAAGCTCTTGGTTACCTTACTTAAATCCTCTCACCAACTCTAGAGGAGGGCGCAATTATTACCCTCATTTGAGGCTGCCGGGAAGACGGAGCTAGCCCCACTCACACAGGTAGCAGCAGATGCGAAGGCGTTCAAACCCACGCTCCCTCTGTCTCCACAGCCAGGTTCCCAGCTGCTGCTCTCCACTGGTTCCGTTAATGCACGGGCCTCTGTTGAATACCCACCGTCTGCTGGGCAAAGACTGGGAGTCTTGGTTTGCTAATTGAGGTCTAGAAAGGTTCTTTTGCATAGAGTAAACTTTGTCTTTTTGTCCCAGCTAACTCTCCGTGCCCTATTAGAAGTCGTTCTTCCGTATTGGAGGTGACGTCTTGGGCTGATGGGGAAAAGTCTGCCTGCTGGTATTTATGTGCCCTTTTCTATCCAATACTTTGCATCTCTTGCCACCAGAAGAACATTCCGTAATCAGAGGACCCCACTCCTCCATATAGAGTCCAAGACAGCCCCTCCTGTGGTTCTGAACCCGGCCCATTGTTGCCGACAGAATCTCAGTGGATGGCAGCAGCGTTTTCAAACTGAGGATCCTGACTCCTCACGGCTCATGGAATCGATTTAGTCAGTTGTGACAAGCAATTTAAAAAAAGGAATAGAATAGACAATATCGGGATCAAAGTAGATCTCTCATAGTAATGGAGATATTGTTTGTTAAACTTTTATTTTAGTTTATGTGCACCAGGTCACAAATTTGTTGAGGTCCTAAACATCTGAGAGCCACTGGGATGGGAGTGTTGTTGGAAGATTGTGCAGCTGGAGAAAATACGCTTTACCACTTGTGGGTCATGGACCTTATCTACACCAATCATGTCAGTGGTCTAAACTGTTAAGATACCAGAAAGTCAAGATCAGTGTTACCTGTCCCACTTCTGCTCTGAGGGTGGGGTTGGTTTTGTCAAGGACAAGCCCAGAGAACAACCCAGAGTTAAGTCTTTCCATCGAAATCCAGGCAATTGGGGGCAGCTCTGTGGCTGAGTGGTTAAGTTCACGGGCTCCACTTCAGCAGTTCAGATCCTGGGCATGGACCTACACACCGCTCATCAAGCCGCGCTGTGGTGGCGTCCCACGTAGGAGAACTAGAATGATCTACAACTAGGATATATGTACTGGGACTTTGGGGAGAAAAAAAAAAAAAGAAATCTGGGCAATGCTTTTCAATTCTGGTGTCTCTGCATTCAGATTGTAATCAGTAGTAATGACCATTTGTAATGACAGTGACTGTCTATTGAACTCTTACTGTACACTAGCCATTTCCCATGTTGCATCTCATTTAACTTTCATGGCAACACTATGAAGTATAGGTTCTACTATTATTCCCCATTCACAGAAGAAGAAACTGAGGCTCAGGTGGTTGAAATCATGTGCCCATGTGTGTGGGTCAGGAATGTTTTGGTTGCAAGTGACAGAAACCCGACAGAACGTATTCGTTTATGTAACTGACAAGACAAGGGTAGCTGGCTTCAGGCACTGCTGGATTAAGGAGCTCAGATGAAACTAGGACTCTTCCTTTGTCTCTCAGCGCTGCTTTCTTCTGTGCTGGTTTCATTTATAACAGGCTCTTCCGCGTGCTTCCACCATCCTAGGCAACCTGGGCTGCTGGTCTACCGTCTTAGCAACTCTAGCATCTCTTTCTTGATAGTTGCAGCTAAAGTCCTGTCTTTCCCTCTGATTGGCCAACCGTGATCATGTGCTGGGGCCTGAGGGTCAGCCCAGCTGTACCACATGGGCTGAGAGATGGGAGGAGTCGTTCCATGTTATCAGGTAACTCTTGCCACGTAACAAACCACCCCAAACTTAGAAGCTTAAATAACCGTTTATTTAGTTCGTGATTCTGTGAGCTGGCAATTTAGGCTCGACTCAGCTGGGTAGTTCCTCCAGTCTCAGCTGGGCACTCTTGGGCATTCCAGGGTCACCTGCAGTTACTGCAGGCAGGTCTTCTCGGGTTGGCTGGCTCTAGGCTGGGAGCCCCTGCTCTGCTCCTATGGGTGCCCACCCTCCAGCAGGCTGGCCCCGATTTACCCTCATGGCAGTCACAGAGGTCCAGGAAAAGGAGAACAGCACAAAGCCTCTTGAGAATAAGCTTGAAACAGGCACACCATTAGGTCCAGGACAGAAGAGGAGCTCACCCTTTCTTTCCTGCTTGAGAAGTTGTTGAGAGAGGCTCAGAAGGGTGAGGCGGCCATCTTGTGTTCAGGAATGGAAAGCCAAGAGCATCGAGAGAAAGCCTGACATCTTGGACATGTGAAACCACCCCCAATCTCTGAAGTTCCCATTATGGGAGAAGAATAAGGCCTTATTATTTAGACCACTCTTTGGCATGTGTTCTCTTAATTGCAGCCCAAGGCACTCTTAATTAATACACTGGTGTCCCTTGAACATTCTTGTATCTTTTTTAATTTTTAAATTTTTTAATAAATTTTTTTCCTTTTTCTCCCCAAAGCCCCCCAGGACATAGTTGCATATTTTTAGCTGTGGGTCCTTCTAGTTGTGGCATGTGGGATGCCGCCTCAGCATGGCTTGATGAGCAAAGCCATGTCTGCGCCCAGGATCCGAACCAGCAAAACCCTTGTCTGCCAAAGCCTAGCGTGCAAACTTAACCGCTCCACCCCCGGCCGGCCCCAACCCCTGAACATTCTTACCGAGTCTCCTGCAAACGGAGGACACCCTTCAGATGGCCTCACCCATTTGCCAGAAACACTTGAGAGAATTCTGAATCCCCCTGGACCCAGAGGCCCTTGAGAAAGCATTCCGATGGCTTCTCCCACTTTCTCCCAGTTAGGCTGCAATGCGGCACGGCTTGAAGGCGGGGTGAGATCCACGGACCTGGCCCTAACTCAGCTGTGGAGAGCAGGTTGGAAATTTCAGAAATGAGAGTGTGTTTCCTTGTTGCGTGCCATCCCTCCTGGATTTGAGATGGGTTAGGTGGGAAAAACAGGAAGCCGAACTTTTGGCGGAGTGGCATTTCCAGCACCGAGCCGGCCTCAAGGATAAAGACACAGAGTGTTTCTAAGACCTTGTTGCAAGGTCGCTTTCCTGGATGAGGGATGGGGGGCAGCCCTTCTGGGAGAGGCAGAGCACCAGCTGTCTCCACCGGGGTAAACCGGGCGTGTTTGGGTTTTGTGTAACATCTTGGAAGGATTCATTTATTCTCCTGTTCTCAATAAAACCCACGGGCCTCGTGGGGACGTTCCCATCACCACGGAACTCTGTTTTGTATAAAATAAATTGGATCCGTTGGCGTCTGATTCATCTACACTGAATGCAGCAAACATAGTGTTTTGTGAGAAATATTTGCTGTCCAGTAAGCTGGGAGAGGCTTTCCTTGAACAACGCCTCCTCCATCCTTTGAAAACAGGAAGTTGGTGCCGGCCAAAAGAAAGCGCGCTGGGGGGCTGGCTGGTCCAGCCCCAGACTCCGCCCCGCGCCCACCTGTGGGCTCCGCGCAGCCACCCAGCTTCCCTCCAGCTCTTGCTGGGGCAAGTGATTCAGCCTCTGTCAATGCACCCTCCCTTTTGGCTCAGCCTCTCTGCTGCCAACAGTGTCCCTGTTCTTATTCAGAGAGAAGGTTCTGTCTTGCCCCTCATCTCTCCTCCTGGCCCTCTCTCTTCATCCTGGGAGTTCAAGCAAAACTCTAAATGTGTTTTTTCCTCAATAAATTGAAAAAAGGAGGGAAGTGCCAGAAGTTTCTAGCCAGCACTCGATAGTCTTTCTTCCCGGCTTAGTGTTGAAAAGGAGCACTGTTTTATGAATCTGCAGCACAAGTTCCAGACCCAAGAAGCTTTTTTTTTAATTGAAGTAACACTGGTTTATCACATTATATAAATTTCAGGTGTACATCATTATATTTCAGTTTCTGGGTGTATTACATCATGTTCACCACCCAAAGACTGATTATCATCCATCACTACGCACATGTGGAAATCACCCCTTTCATCCTCCTTCCTGCTCCCTTCCCCTCTGGTAACCACAAATCCAGTCTCTGTCTCTATGTGTTCGTTATTGTTTTTACCTGCCAAGAACCTTCTTGAAGCTCATTTAATTGCAAGTGAGTGGAAACCCTATATGAACTGGCTCAGATAAAAGAGAGAATTTATTGGCTCATATCATTGAAAAGGTCCGTGGCTTCAGGCACAGTTGGATCCAGGAGCTAAAAGATGCCACCAGCAATCATTCTTTATTTCTCAATTTTGCTTTCCTCTCTTGACCTCATTCCAAGGCAGATTATCCCCTCCAGGGAGTGAAACGCCCACCACCAACGTCAGGCCTACATGTTGTCACTGTAGAAACTCCAAGCAAAATGGACATTGGACAGGCAAAATGGCATTGCTGTCAGTCACTACCCAGCTGAGAGATGTCCACAGAACTGCTTGAATTTAAGAAAACATTCTCTTTGTGTTTCCAGTCCTTCCCAAACTTTAAACAACGAACACGGCTTAGTTAGGGACAATTTGGTTGCCAACAGTACATGCCCACTCAAACTGGCTTAAGCACAAAAGCCGTCTTTTTAAAGAACTTAAGGATTTCCTGGGGGAATGGAGGGCAGGCAGTGCAGACTGACGTTGTGAGGTCGGGAGAGGAAGTCAGGAATCCACCAGGAGTCAGCTTGGCGTCCCTCCCTCTCTCCACGGTCTCGGGTTCTCCTTGGGCGCTGACTCCAGTCTCCTGCTTCTCTGCGTCTGTTTTGCCTTTCTGTGCTCATCGCGGGACACGGCCACTGCAGGCAGCTCCCACAGCCTCTCAGAGGTCGCCCGTGGGCCCTTCCAGATCCCAGGAGAGAGAATCTGATGGGGCTGGCTTGGGTGAGGGGCCACCCTGAGTCCAGTCAACGGTGGCCAGGAGGCAAGGCACATGGGCTGTGTCCACCCTGGAGGGACAACAGCAGCCGGTTCTCTGGGAAGAAGGTGCGTGCTGTCTTCCTTCCCGCCACGATGGGGGAAGCATCCTCTTCCTAGCTCAGGCAAACATCCCCGCTGGGTCCTGGTTTGCGTCGCCTCTCGCCTTTTGGAGGACTCCTGAAACTTCCCCCTTCCTCGCCTGTCTCATCTGTTTGGCTCCCCTGCATCACCACAGCCACCCTCAGCACCCTTCCTGGAGACCAGGGTTCCTCAGCCTCAGACTATTGACCTTAGGACCGGATAATTCTCTCTTGAGGGGCTGTTCTGTGCATTGTAGGGTGTTTAGCAGCATCTGACCTCTATCTACTATATGTCAAGTGTGACAACCAAAAATGTCTCCAGCCATTGCAAAATGTCCCCTGGGGGGCAAAATTGCCCCCAGCAAAACCGCCATAGGCCTTGAGACATTATCCCCTCTTTAAAGGAGCCCCTGCCCTTGACCCCAGGTCCACCTCTGCTCCCCTTCACAGCATAACAGCTCTAAAGACGGGCTGATCCTCACTGAGCCCACTGCTTTCCTCCCACTTCTCTCCTTGGATTTCGTGCCCATCATCGTACTGAAACAGCTCTGAGGCATCGATGGCACACCTCATTAGAGCCAGCGGTCAATTCTCCATCCTCGTTGTACTTGACCTCTCAGAGCAGTCGCTATGATTGACACTCCATCCTTGAAACAGCTTCTGGATTCCCTTGTCCCTACATACACCTTGCGCTCCTTCTAGCTCACTGGCTGCTCCTTCTTAGTCTCCTTTGCTGGCTCCTTCTCTACCCCTGGGGCTTTGACCTAAGCCCCCCTTCTTGCTGTTTCACTGGCTAGGGGACCTTGCCTTGTTCCGATGGCTTTCCAGTAGATCTTTTCCCTAGATCTCCTCCTTGAACTTTGAACTTGTATCTCCAACTGCCCATGTGACACCTCCTCCTGGATGTCTAAAGTTGTGTCAAATCGGACACAACCACGTCAGAACAGTCGGCCTTCCTCACCACCGCACCTCCACCTCTGCTGTGCCAGAACAGCCGACGGCGCCATCATCCATCCAGTTCAAGCCAAAGATTTAGAAGTCACCCTTGACTCCTTCCCTTCCCATCCCCTGTCCATTTATGAAGTCTGATCAGCATTACTTCCAAATCCATCCGCTTCTCTCCACTCCCATCCCTGAACCTCTGGTTTCGCCTCCATCATCTCTTGCTTGGATGGGTCTACCAGCCGGTCCTAAACAGTCTTGTGCCCTCGGCCCCCTCCCTCCTGCAGTCCAACGTTTCCACAGTCCATTCAATCAGATCCTATGAAGCCCCGTATTTCAAACCCTCTCAGACTTCCTGTTTCACTTAGAACAAAGTCTGAGCATCCACCTTGGCTCCCAAAGATGTCCATGGTCAGCTCATGGGACCTCTGTGAGTTGACTCCCTTCCAGTGCATTAACTCGTTCACCGCCCTCCAGGCACACTGGCCATCCCTCTGTCCCTCACCCAGAGCGGGTTCTTTCCCATCTCAGGGTCTTTGTACTAGGGGCTCCTTCTTCCCTAGATCTGTAGGTGGCCAGCTTCCCATCATTCAGGTCTCTGAACAGCCCAGGAGAACAGCAACACCAGCACCCCAGCCACTCAGACCCTCTAATCTCGCTCTAGAACACCACCCTATCGATCATCTTCATAACCTCTATCTGTACCTGAAATTGTTTTATTTTTGTTTAATGTTTATTGTCTGTCTTCTGTCAGTAGACTGGAGGGTTCTTGATGTCAGGGATTCTGTTTGTCTTGTCACCCATGTGTTCCCTCACCTAGAGCAGTTTTTGCCACATACGAGGCACTCAGTGAATGTGGGTAGATTCAGTGACCTGTGTAAGCACGTGTACCAGTCAGGGTCCACTTAGGAAAATGGAAACCACAGAAGGTATTTAAACAGAGAGGATTTAATGTAAAGAATTCATTAACCAGGCATTTGAGGACTAAAAAGACAATAGATTAATAACCAAAACAGTAGGTATCACTCTTTATCAATAGAAAAAATTAACAATCATAGAATTAGCATTATCAATGGTTTAAATAAAAATCCTAGATGAATGAGAATAATTCTTAGTGGAAAACTAAAATATACTTGATTTTGGAACTTTATAAATAATGATCCAAATTAAGTCTTAAGTTCAACATAGAGCCTTTGGCTTTCTAAATCAGTTTTTATAACATTTTTTTCTTCAAAGAAATGAAAAGCATATGAGACAAGATTACAATATTTACTTTTTTAAAGTAAATTTTTAATTAATTAATTATTTTAGTGAGGACGATTGGCCCTGAGCTAACATCTCTGCAAATCTTCCTCTATCTTGTATGTGGGACGCCACCACAGCATGGCTTGATGAGGTGTGTGTAGGTCCATGCCCAGGATCTGAACCCATGAACTCTGGGCCACCAAAGTGGAGCTTGGGAACTTAACCACTATGCCACCTGGCTGGCCCTAAACTTTTAATTTTAGACTAGCTTTAGATTTACAGAAAAATTACAAAGATAGTACAGAGAGTTTCTACATATCCCACACCTAGTTTCCCCTATTAACATATTAGTATCATATATTTGCTATAATTAATAACCACTATTGATTCATCATTATTACCTGAAGTCTGTACTTCATACAAATTTGCTTAGTTTTCTCCCTAATTTCCTTTTTCTGGTCCGGGATCCCACTCAGGACACTACATGACATTTAGTCATCCTGCGTCCCTAGGCTCCTCCTGGCTGTGACAGTTTCTCAGACGTTCTTTGATTTTGATGACCTTGGCAGGTTTGAGGAGCACTGATCATGTATTCTGTAGGATGTCCCTCGCTTGGGACTTATCTCGCGCTATTCTCACAAATAGGCTGGGATTCTGGGTTTCGGGGAGGAAGGGCACTGAGGTGACGCACCCTTCCCATCACATCACATCAGGGTCCACACCATCACCACCACGCATCACTGCTAGTGTCGACCTCCACCAGCCCGCTGAGGTCGGGTTGCCAGGTTTCTTCACTTTACCTGTCAACGTTACCCTCCTTCCCTTCTTCCTTCTCGTCAACTCTCTCCTTAACCTGTTGTCGTCCTTGGTCTGTGGAGTACCCGGGACGTAATTCTATGCCTGCATTTGATGCAAGAAGGGAAACAGAATGTCATGTCAATTTAAATACATTTGGAGCAGAGCTTCTTTGTTTCAAGGAAAAAAAACCCTTTTCAAAATATGTGGTTTCCTTGAGGGGAGAGAGCATTCTGCCCCAAACACTGCTGCCTCAAAAGGAAAATCCGGAACGAGGTCGGGTTTCTTTTCCATGGTGATAACATTCATATTTGAATGACTTATGGAAGGAAGTAGATTTCTCTCAAGTTTCCCGTTTTCCAAATACTAGGAATTATGGGGATGGGGCGGGGTAGAGGCCTGACCCCAATGGCTGGGGACTCCTGAGCTCCTGTGGACACATTAAGTGTGTTTTAGAAATAAGTTATTGCCTAAAGAAACTGGCCCTTCAGCCTCCCTACAATGTAAATGGAATGTTCGTTTTAGACAAACAAACACCCCCATCTCTCCCTCTGCACCCCTGCCAACCTGACCCTTATTTTGCCCGTTTTCTCAAGCAATTTTGGAGCTAAGTAAAAAATTTACATTCTTCACTTATGGCAGCCAACCTTTCTTCTTTGCTTTGCTAAAGCTGCCAAATATTACTCACCTTAAAAAGGCAGTCCGAGGGACAGGGGAGGGGAGAGCGGGATGAAGGATAACACTGTTCGGAAGGGTGTGTTTATGAAAGGAAAATATTGTGCATTGCTGGGTCATTGGAGGAGCCTGGAAGGGTGGGTTTTGCTCGCAGGAATTTGGTGCCCTGCTGATGGGGCGGTTGCCTTCTCCAGGTACCTGGCAAGCCCCTGGGTAGCTTAGAACGTTCTGTGGGCTGGAGTGCCGATCCTGGCCACACTCCAGCCTGCGCATGCCCACGTCATAGCTTTACGTGATAATGTTCTACATGTTGCCTTCACGTCACCACTCTGCTGGTGAAAGACAGTGATGGCAAGTGACTGCAACCCAGCTCAAAATAACTTATGCAAAATGATCATTCACTGGCTGCCCAAATCCAAGGGGGGGCCGAATGAGCAACCACTGAAATGCTGCTGGGCCTCTGACATGGCCTGCAGTCAAGGCTGAGTCAGCGATGGTCTCTAGTCAGGAGGAATGGGCAACAACTCCTGCAAGGTGGACCTTTCCCAGCTGGAGAAAGGATGGCCTTGAAGCCTCTGCCTCCTCAAGGACTCGAAGATGCTTGAAGCCTGGGGAAGGCTCCCATTGGCTCAGCTCAGGTCAGGTGACCACTCCTGGGCTAAGGGATTGGAGCCTCTGGAAGCCAGGGGTTCCCATGGGAACCATGTGGTCCATCGGGGAGGGTCATTGAAGGGGGCTCAGTTTTCAGAAGAAAGGGAAGGGTGGGGCAGACAAAGCAGTGAAGGCCCACACATTAACCTAATAACGAGCATATGATTAGAAAGTTCCGGTTGTTTCCATGTCTGGCATTTTCTCAGTTTATTTACTGGAAGGAAAAGTCAAATATCTTGTTCTGTTCATAACAAATTACCAGGCAGCCCTCCCCATAGTCCCACCTCCTCTCGTCCTGTTAACTTGTTGGTGTTTTTCCTTCCAGTATTTTCTTCCGATAATTCCTTCTGGTTTTTGCCTTGAACGAGACTGGACTGACCTTTGAATTCTTAGCTAATCTCCAAATCTGTGAACTGCTTTCAAATGGACTTGAAATACTCCTGCTAACCAGCTACGTTGACATGGAATTTGGTGAAAAGTTCTTATAAAATTTCTTTTCGTCTTTGCTTGCCAATTTTGGTGAACCATTTTTTATAAAATTTTTTTTAAACTAAGACATAATTGACAATAACATTATATTATTTCAGATGTACAACATAATGATTTGATGTTTGTGTACATTGTGAAATGATCGCCACAATAAGTCAGGTTAACATCCATCACCATACGATTTTGGTGAATCTTGAAAGGGGATCAGGGCGCTCAAAAGAGACCGCTGAAAATGACCAGGAATCTTGGCCACTCGGTCCCATGAAATAGCCCCCAAGTGTTGGGAGAACAATTGCTTCCCAAATAGGACCCCAGACTTTTCAGGCTGGAGGAATGCAGGTCAAATTTGGCCCAGAAGTGTTCTGTTTGGCTCATACAGCTAAAAAATCCAAATTAGTTTCCAACATTTGAAATCAAGAATTTTATCTGCTTTTCCGTCTTCTCTCCATGTATTGGGAGGTGTGGGCGTGCCTGGCCAGCCTTCCTGCACAACATGTCGGAGGCAATGTGGTGGACTTTGACGGGACACGCTTGTTGCCACAGAGCCCCCGATCCCACTGTCATCCACTTGAGTCAGTGAGGAGCTCTGCCTGGTCCCTGTGCGCTGTGGCCTCGACTGCCTCTCTCACGGGGCTGCTGCTGCGCAGGCTGCTCAGGCGCAGGACCGTTCTGCTCCACCCCGTGAAGGACCTCGTGGGCTTTCCTGCCAGCGCAGGGCCTGAAGCCCAGACCCAGAACCCAACCTTGTCGAACTTGCTGGCTGGAACCAACGTTTGTGAGATTCTCAGGAGGGAAATACTGGGTGCAGAATTTCATAGGGCGGGGCCGGCCCCGTGGCCAAGTGGTTAAGTTCGTGCCCTCTGCTTCGGCAGCCCAGGGTTTCGCTGGTTCGGATCCTGGGCGCGGACATGGCACCGCTCATCAGGCCATGCTGAGGCAGCATCCCACGTGCCACAACTAGAAGGACCCACAACACAAAAATATACAACTGTGTACTGAGGGGATTTGGGGAGAAAAAGCAGAAAAAAAAAATTTCATAGGGCCTATCATCCTCAGGTAATTTTAGAAATACACACATACAAAATGATCTCTGTGTCAATGCTGATGCCTCTGCTCCCCTGTCTTCGTGTTTGCGCCCGTGTTTTAACACGATAGGAGAATTCCATCACAAATTTACCCACATACACTCTGAAGAGGAAGGAAATCCCTGGTGGCACACCTTGGAGAGGTATGTGGACCCTTCAGTGTACACACTCTCTGTTCCCGTGCCTTCTCCGCACAGCCTCCGGAATGGAGGGAATCCATTCCTTCTGACCACCCCCCATCCCGTCCCTTAACCGGTCCAGGCTTGTATACACACACTCTGTTTATAGCATGTTGCGCACAATTGATGGGATTTTCAGGAGTAATTCTGACCACACCCAGTTCTTTTTCTCTGCACTGATTGAGAATCAGAAAGAGTGATTCCCGGGGAGATAACCAGGGAGCAGGCCGCCAAGGCCCAGGCTGCATGGAACCTACAGTCTGGTGGGCATTTCCAGCTTGGCGCAGCCAGGATGAACCTAGCTAATTCACACCCAGCAGTGCCAACACCAAAGTTCACAAGACATCTTAGAGCCACACAGTAGATGGGAAAGCATGGCAAAAAGACAGGAAATAATTAGAAGTTAACAAAATATTTCCTGTTTGTGACCTGTGTGGTCCTAGGCACGTATTTAGCCAGTCTGATTTCTGCTTTCTCAGGTTGTGTAATGGGGTCTATTGTAATGGGTCCCCTGCGTGGTGTTCATGAAGATTAGAAATAATAATAATGCTCACCATTTATTGGAAATGTATTACCTTCTAAGTATTGTGCTCAACATTTTACACCCATTATATCACTCAATCCTCCCAGCCATTGTGGGGATAGCTTTCACCATTATACCCATTTCACAGACAAGCAAACTGAGGCTCAGAGGGTTTAGTAACCTGTCCAAGGTCACACAACTTTTAAGTAGCAGAGCCAGGGTCCCAAAGATCTTAAGGAAAGATGATTCTATAGATGAGGAAAAGGAGGATTAGAGGAGGATAATTGACACGGCTGGCAAAGTTGTTGAGAATGTAAGACGCAGTGATGACAAGTCACTTTTTTTAGACCGTCAGTGCACCAGGCACAGTGCGGAGAGAGCTTGATGTGGCTTACGTGGTTTGGGAGTTCCTGGCACCATGATCATCAGCATCTACAGAGGAGGATGCTGACGCTTCAAGAGGAGACTGACCTGCACGAGCACACGCAGCCAGGCAGCCTGGGGACCAGATCTGAGCCACACTGCACTCCAGGGCCTTGCAATGTACACGCCCATCCTACTGCCTGCAGATAAAACATCAGCACAAGGTAGCTGGCAGCTTTCCTAGTGAAAGCTGTTATTAAATTTCTAAAAAATGATTGGGAAAGCGATTCATGGGATGATAAAATGCAAAGGCACAGAGTGGCTCTTGCTTTATAATAATACTGTCTAACACCTCGATCATCCTCACGATATGCCTTCCTTAGGCACTCTTCTAAGCCCTTTACACATCATAACTCATTCAATCCTGACAACGCTTTACAGATAAGGAAATCAAGGTGCAGAGAGGTTAAGTAACTGGACCAAGGTCACACAGTGAGCAGCCAAGCTGGAATTCAAACTCAGGCATTCTGGCTCCCAAGGCCACACCCTCTATTCTAGAAGAGGCAGTTCAGCACCGCCCGTCCTCAGGCCTCCCCACCCCACACACTTTATAGTATATCTTGTTGAAGGAGCTGAATAAGAACAGAAAGTTCTACCTCATTCTTTTAAAAAGTTGCATAGATGAATCATAATTTATTCAACAGTGTTTCGGTTATTTCCATCTATTTGGTTCTACGAAGCATTTTGTGAGGAACATTCCTGCAGAGATCATCACACACCAGTGAATGGATCTCAGCAGGATAACTTCCCACCTGTGGAATAAAGCAAGGCTGTTTTACATGACTTTTTTGGTCCCTGGGCTCATCGAAGCTTGATGTGGATTTTATTTGGGGCGTGGCTCAGTGATGGAATGAGAGATTCGTTGTCTGGATGGTAGTACATTTTAGGCTGAGCCAAAATGGCCGATGCCTGAGCTGAATACACAGTGCGTGCGCCAGCTTCAGACAGTCTGAGGCTGAACTGTGTGGTGGATTCAGAATCCACGTCTCCTGGTCCAGGGTTGGCCCTCAGATTGCAGCTACTGTTACTACAATGATGACAGTTGTCACTTTGGGATGCCTGTGGAAAATTGGATTCACAGAAGCCAGGCTGTTTCTACCTGATATCCTGGATCTTTGTGGCTCAGAAATAGAGCTGAGAGAGGAACTTCCATCCCGCCCGACGGGCAGCTGCCCAGATCCCCACTCTCCCGGGGAGCCGGCACCTGTGTCTGAACTTGTTTTTATTGTGCACGCCACAGGGACAATATTTTTTACCATTTGCCCCAATATATGTCTACAATTTAACAACACACGACATTTTTATTTTTAATTGTATTATTTACTTATGTCACAGATTATTCATAAGTTATATACAATATATTAGGTCAAACCACATGAAATGTCCATTTTTGTAGGTCGCAACAGCCAAATATCTACAATTTCATGTGGTTCCAACCCCCTGACAATTTTTTAAATTAAAATATTAGAAAGTTTAAATTTATTTTTTACTTTTTAGATAGCACACATAAAAAGAAGTGCTAATCCTTTTTGGTGACCTTGGGCGAAATATTTGCCATTGCAAAGCCTGCTTCCTCATCTGTAGAGATAGTCATGGCCGCAACTTTACAGCATTGTAGTGAGATTAAAAATACACGTCTAAATGAATTACGTATAGTAATCAGGGTGAAATCAAAGTTAAGCCATTATTAGCTCGACATTCTAAATTGTCTTTATATTTATACGCTTGTTGTACAAAAATGGAGCTGTACTCGCCATGCAGCTTGGAAGCTAACAGCAAGTGGCAGCATTAATATGTAACCCTCAGTGTCCTGCCTAAGGATGCATCACACTTCATCCCACTCATTTGTAACAATTTTAAAACTGAACGCTTATCGGTGGCCGTTTTGGGTGCTTGAATCGTAGTGTTTTAGCTCTGTGCACACCCTGGATTGTTTTTTAGGGTAAATCTCTTGCTGAAGCCGCCTTTTCTGGCCCCACCCTGCCATCCCCCTCCTTCCACTCTGGGAGGGGAAAGTTTCTTTGAAATGACAAAAGAACGTCTCGGCTGGGGATTCTGGGGTGTGGAGGTGAGGTGCGGAATCTGCTGGCCCAGGTACAGCTATAAGATCAGATAAAAAGGCTGATTATGCATGCTGATGAAAGCCCAGATAACCGCCAGTTTACAAAACCCTCCTGGCTGATAGTTTCAAAGATCCCTTCTTTTGTGATTTTAATATGTTCCCTCTCCACCCACCAACTGAAACTTTATTGCAGTTTGAAGGCTCCAAAGAGCCAGAGAACCACAACCAGGCTCCCTTCCTCCTGCCGCCCCTCCCTGTCGATCTCAGCCCACCAGGAAGGTCTGGTGGTTCAGCTTTTTCTCTGGGAAACAAGAGGCCAATTCGCGGATTTCTCACGTGTTTGGATGCAGAAGCACAGCTTTGGGAAAACAGATAGGAAACCGCTGGAAGCTCCTCCTTGAACCGGTTTGAGCACCTGCACCGTGCTGGAGGCCGGGCCCCTGCGCCTCGATGCCCACTGTTGGAGATTTGAGGGTGAAACACGAAGAAAGCAGACCAGACGGAGGTGTAGGGTGGGGCTGGGCCGCCTCACCCACCTCTCTGAGCCTCAGTTTCCCCTTGCGACATGCGGACGTTAATAGCACCTATCTCAGGCGTCGCTGGGGCATTAAATAAAATAGTGCCGGTGAAAGGCGCCCCACCGTCAGCAAAGGTGGCTCTACTCAGATTGGATATAAAACTACAAACAGACCGGCGCTCTCAAGGAAAGCTTGAGGACAAGGTTTTCGCTTTGATTTAGGGGTGTGGTGAGGGGTCTGCGAAGGCGTCCCAGGAGGCAAGCAGCCGTGCACACTGTATCTTTCTCTCTCCCATCACACATTAGTACCAGAAACGCTGGCCCTCTCGCTTCTCCCAACACACCAAGCCCCAATCAGCTTCAGAGCCTTTGCACATGCTGTTCCCTCTGCCTGGAACACTCTTGCCCCAAGTCTTGGGGCGCCCCAAATCTGGCTAGCTCCTTCTGTTTTGTTTTGTTTTGTTTTTGAGGAAGATTAGCCCTGAGCTAAAATCTGCTGCCAATCCTCCTCTTTTTTTTTGCTGGGGAAGACTGGCCCTGGGCTAACATCCGTGCCCATCTTCCTCTACTTTATATGTGGGACGCCCGCCACAGCATGGCCTGATAAGTGGTATGTAGGTCCATGCCCAGGATCCAGACCAGCAAACCCCAGGCCGCCAAAGTGGAACGTGTGAACTTAACCACTGCACTACCGGGCCGGCCCTGGCTGGCTCCTTCTTGACTTTCAAATCTAAGTTAAATATCATCTTAGAAACCTTCCACCTCTCTCCAATTACCGGTTTTATTTTTCTTGACAATACTTACAACTCCCTGAAATCTGCTTCCTTTCTGCTGGCACATCTGTTCTTCCTTCTGTACCCTGTGTCCTCGCAGCTCGGAGATAGTAGGCGCGCCGTCAGTGAATGACACGCCCTCCAGTGGTGCTTCTTAGCTTTGGGGGAACATACACCATGTAGGGAACCTTGTCAAAATCAAAGACGTGGCTCAGCAGATCTGGGACCGGCCTGAGATTCTGCATTTCTGACCAGCCCCCGGGTTTTGCGATGCTGCAGGGGGGTGGACCACACTCGGAGGAGCGAGGGTGAAGAGTGTTCTTCATGGTGCAAGCCCTACACCGGGGTCAGCACAGGCGTCGTGGAGAAGTGAGAGGGTCGTTGTCCTCACTGTGGCGCCTTGGGTTCTAGCCTTTCACTCGGCCGTGACAGTGGGCACTGGGATCTGCCCCTGGTCCCTCCTGCCATCATTTCTCTGCCTCGTCATGATCTTCACGCCCCTACCTTCTGTGCCCCGCACCTGACTGCTGTCCCCGAGCTTGGGTGAGCTTTCTAAAGCCCAGATGAGGCTGCCATGGTTTCCAGATCCCTCGGACTCCTGCCTGATCCTTGGCCTGGCACAGAACAGGTACCCCAAAACATCTGAGGAATGAGGGACAGAGTGATGTCATAGGCCCGCAGTCACCCCCAGTGGCTCTTTTGTCCCTTCGACTCCACCCCTCATGCGCATGTGTGCGCCTCCCAGTTGGACTGGAAAAAGGCTTCCTTCCTTTCTTCCGAGAGTAAGCTCTGCATAAAGCTCTGAAACAGAACACTGAGCCCTTTGCCTTTGCAAAAGCATTTCACTGTCTGTTCCTCAGGCTGGTCTGCAGCCACACTCTCTGGAGGCTGGTGCCCTCTGGCTGATTCGGGCGCTCTGGGGCCAACGCCTGGGCTAAGCTCCCTCCCTCGCTCCTCGTTTTGATTTCTTTCTTCCTCGATTTTCTCATCTGTGTGCTGGGGATATGAATGGTAGCTGAGATCGCTGTTACGATGATAAAGGAGTTAACGCCTGAAACTCAAATAAACAGCTCCTGACATGTTGTGAGTGTTAGATGTTGTGGTTTTGTTGTTGGCGGAGTACGAAACAGAGTTTGAGCAGCTTGGTGGCCAGTGTGAGGCGGCTCACTGTGCTGCCGGGAGAAGGGGGCAGAACTTCTTCTGACAGCAAGTTCTCTGTGCACCCCTCACAGCTAGGAGTCCCTGAGCTGGGATTTTGTGGCCCAGAACAATTTGCTTAAATAGTTAAAATTTAGGGATGGGTCTGGGTTGCCAACTCTAATTACGATCTCGGATCACTGGTATTTCATTCACGCTCGGAGTGTCAGGCACACACATCAGAGCAAGGGCAGAATCAAGCTCAGAATTTAGAAAGATCATTCTCAAGAAAGGACAGTTAGGAGGCGTCTACATCCAGATAATACAACCCTTTCTTTTCTCCGTTCCTTGGGGACTCCTGACAGCTTTGTTCTGGAGCCACAGTACCTTACCTCAGGGAGCCCTAGAAGTGTCTGGGTGCACTTTTTTTTTTTTTGAGGAAGATTAGCCCTGAGCTAACATCTGCCACCAATCCTCCTCTTTTTGCTGAGGAAGACTGGCCCTGAGCTAACATCGTACCCATCTTCCTCTACTTTATATGTGGGATGCCTACCACAGCATGGCTTGCCAAACGGTGCCATGTCCACACCCGGGATCTGAACCTGCGAAGCCCAGGCCACGGAAGCAGAAGGTGCACACTTAACCGCTGCACCACCGGGCCAGCCCCTGGGTGCACTATTTGATTGTCGCAGTGGCTGGGGGCAGCTGGCATGATGGGCAGGGGCCAGCGATGCTAACCGTCTCACAAGATGCAGAGCAGTTCTCCAAGAAGCCCTGCCTTGCTGCCCACGTGGCTATTGAACACCCCCAGCCATTCCTGTGGACAGGGAACCAGTTTACAATAGAACTCAGTCTCATATGACATTGAAACACAAAGGACTTTTTGCACAGTTTTGATATCCCCTGAATTTTCCAGGACTACAACTACTGTGTAAGGTGAGGGGGGCATATGTTCTGTTCTGGTTGGAACTTTACCAGAGTCGTTCACCATCTTGGGGCATCATGCCACCAATGGCATTGCTGCCGCCTCCTTGACTGTTGTCCCCACTAGGCTGTGAGTCCATGAGGGCAGCCCTTGTACCCCAGCTCTAAGCACAGGCCCTGGTGCATGGGAGCCCAGCACGGGAGCCGCAGGGCTGCTGGAGGTCAGAATCCCTGACTCAGTGTGTGGTTTGGGCGCTTCCTGGCTCTGTGCCCTTGGGGGGGGTCTCTAGTCACTTTGAGCCTCAGTTTCTTTAGCTGCACAATGGGAATCCCAAAGTCCCAACCTTTGGGAGGATGCGAGCGTACAATGAGATAATGGGGGCCATGGCTCAGCCCAGCGACGGGGGCACACAGACGACGACGGCTGTAATTAACGATGCAGAGAATGAGTAGGTGGTGAATGAACGCAGTGGACCTCAGGATTGTGTGTACTTCATATTCTTCCCATGGATGTATTGGTGTTTGGTGGGGTCAGTGGTGTGGGTGAGCACACACACACACACACAGGCCAGGACGAGACCAGCTGGGGCCTTCCTTTCAGGTCACTTCTGTCCTCTCTTTCGTCCTCCTCACTCTCCACCCGCCACCCCCCACTGCTCCCTCATGCTGAGCGCGAGGGAAGCACTAACGCGACCCAACCAGCCCACCCTGCAGCGTGGCTTTGAGGAGCAGAGGCCGTGCCTGGAATCAGGAGGGCATGGGTTCATGTCCTATGCCTCCATTTACCAGCTGAGTGACCTTGGCCTGTGGATCCCGTTTCCTCACTGGCAGACTGTCTGTTATCAGATTTCCCGCACGGTGTGTTGGGAGGATGAAATGGGATCCCGTGTGCAAGCTGTCTGGCCCAGTGCCCCAGGACAGAGGGATGCTCAGTAAACGAGCCCTCCGCTGGCCCTCCCATCCTCCTACCTTTGTTCCGGGAGGTTCACACCTGGATCTTGGGGAACCTGTGCATCCTTGTATTTTCTAGATACCGGGGGCCTGTGAGACAGCGCCCATGGGACGGGGCAGAATGGTGGCGCCGAGGAGCTCCTCAGGAATTCTGCGGGGCCTTCCCCACCTGTGGGAGACTCTCAGTGCCCCTCAGGCCTGCAGGTGTGTGCAGCAGGTGGGGGTGTGTCAGGGAGAGCCACCCCAGGCAGAAAGAATGGCAAGCACAAAGGGGCAGAGATGAGCAGGGCCCGTGTGGGAGGCGACGAGTCGAGAGGGACGTTTGCTATGAAGTAAACCTCGCCAGACACCAATGACTGTCCCGTTCAGGAGGATGCGACGTGGTCGGAAATGTCCCCTGGTTGGTCTTGTCCTCAAAAAGGACATCCCATTTGACTTAGAATTATGATGGAGATCAACTCAGCTACGGCCTCAGACTTTAGGTACCTGCAGATTTATGCTGGTTTCCCGTAACACCAAGAGTCTCAGATTCTTGGAGCCAGCCCAGTGGCATAGTGGTTAAGTTTGTGTGCTCCACTGCAGTGGCCCGGGGTTTGCAGGTTTGGATCCCCAGCACAGACTTACACACTGCTCATCCAGCCATGTAGTGGTGGTATCCCACATACAAAATAGAGGAAGATGAGCACAGATGTTAGCTCAGGGCCAATCTTCCTCACCAAAAAAAAAAAAAAAGAGAGAGAGTCTCAGATTCTTGACTCTATTCCTTCAAATCAATTAATTGAACACCTACTTTGTGCAGACACGACTCTCAGTGCTGAGGAGACAACAGTGAATAAGACAAAGTCCTGGTCCTTACACCAACCAGGATGATGAGGTAGATGAGAAGGTGCAAGTCAGAGGCCAGCATTCCTCCAAGCCAGGCACAGTCCAGTGACAACTTCTTTTCCTACACTCATTTTACGGGCAAGGAAACTGGTCATTTGTCCAAGAGCTCACGGCTAGAAAGTGCCAGAGGCAAGATGGAAACCCTGGCCTGTGTCCCTCAGAGCTTGAGCCGGGAGGTGTGTGTGTTAGTTTCTTCTTGTCGCTGTAACAAATTACCACAAATTTAACTGCTTCAAAGAACACAGTGTAGTTTCCTACAGTGCTGGAGGTCAGCAGACCAAAACCGGGCTCACTGGCCCAAATCATGGTGTCGGCAGGTATATTCCTGCTGGAGGCTCCAGGGGACAATCTTATTTCTTGCCTTGTGGCTTCTTGTTCCATCTTTGAAGCCAGAAGTCTAGCATCTTCCAATCGCTCTGTGGCTCTGACCCTTCGGCCTCCCTCTGATAAAGACCCTTGTGATGACGTTGGATTCACGGAGATCATCCAGGATCATCTCCCATCTCAGGATCCTTAATTTAGTCCATTCTGCAAAGTCCCTTTTGCTGTGTCAGGTGACACAGTCACAGATTTCCAGCATTAGCACGTGGACACTTTTGGGAGCCATTATTCTGCCTCCCACAGTGTGTACAGCAAAAAAGAGCAGGGTTCCCCGTTCTCGTGTGTGTTTTAGATTGGTTATGTGGCCTCTCTGTGCCTCAGTTTCCTCATCTGTGTAATGGGGGTGAGGATAATATAGGTTTCGTGGGGCTGTTGGAGGAGTAAAGGAGTTGGTCATGGCACAGTGCTGACCATGTGCCCGAGGAAGCATTCGCTGAGTGCTTCCGCTGTCGGGCCAGCCGGCATCTGGCCTGGTCCCTGCCCGTGACCAGCTGTACCTTTGGGGGCAAGTCCCTGGACCCCCTGTGACCACCCCACCCTGGACCATTTCCCCATCTCTCCACTGAGGGGCGTCGTCCACGTGACTTTGAAGT
The DNA here is from genome assembly GCF_041296235.1 of Equus asinus. Lineage (NCBI taxonomy): Eukaryota > Metazoa > Chordata > Mammalia > Perissodactyla > Equidae > Equus > Equus asinus. Next base: position 44,599,877 of record NC_091804.1, read on the forward strand.
TCTCTTTCAATTTCGACATTTGATCGTCCAGGCCGTCTGTGTGTGTGTGTGTGTGTGTGTGTCTGTGTGTGTGTCTGTGTGTGTGTCTGTGTGTGTGTCTGTGTGTGTGTATGTGTCCGTGTGTGTGTGTCCGTGTGTGTCTGTGTGTGTCCGTGTGTGTGTCCGTGTGTGTGTGTCCGTCCGTGTGTGTGTCTGTGTGTGTGTGTGTCCGTGTGTGTGTGTGTGTCTGTGTCTGTGTGTCTGCGTGTGCGTGTCTGTGTGTGTGTGTGTGTCCGTGTGCGTGTCTGTGTGTGTCCGTGTGTGTGTGTGTCTGTGTCTGTGTGTCTGTGTGTGTCTGTGTGTGTGTCCGTGTGTCTGCGTGTATCTGTGTGTGTCCATGTGTCTGTGTGTCTGTGTGTGCCTGTGTGTGTGTCTGTGTGTCCGTGTGTGTTGTGTGTGTGTGTGTGTGTGTGTTTGTGTCTGCAGGGAGAGGGGGTGGGTGGGGCGGAGACTAGGAGAGACACTCTGTGAAATGTTTATATTTGTGCCTTTTGATGTAATTCCAGTCAAACCAGATCTTAAATCATGCAGCAGGAAGCTCCTTCAAATTTTTAATTTGTTGTTTTTCTTAGAAATGATTATTTCCACATTGAGCCCAGAGGCGCCCCGTCTCATCCTCTCCTCCCTCCTTTGATTTTTCCCAAAGCTCCCGGGCAGCGCGGTTTTTTGCTGCCGCCAATCAGGTGGGCTTTGCACAAACCACACTCTTGGAACCAACAACTGTCCCGAAACAGAGCCGCCCGGAGTCCAGCAGGCCCTCGGGAAAGCGGCGTCTCTGGGGGGCCTCTGCAGCTTGTCCTGGGTAGGCTGGGGGGCACCACGCAGAAGAAGCCCCACCTGCGGGACCCGGGCCCAAAGCCGGGTGGTGCCTGCAAGGCGGGCCGAGGAACCGGATTTCTTGGGGGATCTTCTCAGTTTAATTTTTGCTGCCAACAGCCTGGTTTTGAAGAACAATGGAGCGAAGGAGAAAAAAAAAATCACATAAACTTGATAAGAACTGAGGCAGGAGATACTTCTAGATCTTTCAGAGACTCAAACTCCAGACCGGCCTTTCCGCTGCGCTGACGATTGAGGAGGATGCGGGACGGAGCGGGGACACTTGTGTGAATGGGGAGGCGGCTAGTGCCTCACCAAGGCCGACTTCGAAAGTTTGTTCTTTACAAGCGAGAGAGGACCCCCTGTGTGGGGCTGGGCCGCCTCCAGGGTGGGCTGTGCCGGCATCTGCAGCCGCCCAAGGCCAGGACCGCAGGCGCTCGGCGGGGGCGCCAGAGTCCCCGTCCCACGGGGGTCTCTGTGCAGGGCAGACCTCCTGAGGGTCAGGACGGGGGTGGGGACATGACGGCAGTGCTGGGACAAAGCCTGTGACTCTCTGCCTCAGTTTCCTCATCTGTCAAAGGAGGTGGCTTTCAGCTAATAAAGTTGTCCTGAAGGTGCAATGAACCAGCGGGGGCAAAACGGACCCGGGCAGAGCAGCTGTGGGGCTTCCAAATGCACACGGCTCGACTGTTGTTTCCTGATTACAACTGGGGGTTCCCTGTCTCGGCCCTGTTGACCTCTTGCCCTGGATCATTCTCGTGGGGGCATCCTGTGCACTGTAGGATGTTTCGCAGCATCCCTGGCTTCTGCCCACCAGGCGCCAGTGGCACCGTCTTGCTTTCCCAGTCGGGACAACCATGAATGTCCCCAGGCATTGCCAAGCGTCCCCAGAGGGCAAATCCCCCCCCCCGCATATAACTGAGTTATGATGAAAACGCGTACCTATTATAAACACAAAAATAAAAATCAAAGATTGTATCAGACAATTTGGAGAAAATAAAGAAAAAATAACTATCCAGAGATTCCAATATAACCACTGTTTTCTTTTGAATGGGTATATTCACAGAGACTTTTCTGTGCAAACCCACCGACAGTACACACAGATACACAAATAGCACATACGAATTTAATTTTTATTTTTTTATTTGATTGAGGTCATCATAGTTTATAACATTGTGAAATTTCAGTTGTACGTTATATACTCCACATATATACGCTCCTTCACCCCCTGTGCCCACCCCCAACCCCCTTCCCCTGGTAACCAGTGAACTGTTGTCTTTGTCTGTGTGTTAATCTTCCACATATGCGTGAAATCGTGCAGTGTTTGCTTTCTCCGTCTGGCTAATTTTGCTTAAAATGACACGCTCAAGGTCCATTCATGTTGTTGCGAATGGGACAATTTTGTCTTTTTTAATGGCTGAGTAGTATTCCATTGTATAGATATACCACATCTTCTTTATCCAATCATCAGTCGATGGTAAATTTAACTCTTAATACAAGTGGTCCTATGTATACAATATTTTATGTGTTTTTTTCTCTTTTAAATAATATTTTTATTTTACTAAATTTCTCTAAAACTCTCAAAAGGATTACATGCTTATTGTGAACAGATGGAACCATACAGAGGTCTGTGGAGCAAAGGAAATCCTCCTCCCTCCACTCATTCTGTTATTATTTTTGCGAGTCATGGCAGCTACCATTTAGGCAAAGCTTTCTTTGTGCCACCGGGTGGGTGCTGAGCCCCTGACATGTGTGTCTCCCCCGGCCTCACGCAGCCTTCGCAGACGGGTGCGCTCACTGCCATCTGGTTTACAGACCAGATATCTAGCTCAGACAGGGTTCCCTCCTTGTCTGGTGAGTGCTGGCTCCCAGGTCGATGACGTGCTGTGTCACTGCCGTCCTTTAGGGCTCAGAGCACTGGATCTCAAACTTGAGCATGCATCAGAGTCACCTGGAGGGTTTGTTACAACACAGATGGCAGGGCCCGCTCCCTGTTTCTGACTCAGTAGTTCCCCGGGAGAGACAATTTGCATTTCTAACAAGTTCCTGAGTGATCTGGGGAACACACTTTGAGAACCACCGACCTTGATCCATATTTCTCAAGGCCTGTCAGTCGGACACCACTGACTCCATCCAAGAGTATCTTAGGTGGCACGCAGGCCTGGCAGTAAATGACACGGCCCTCCATCGAAAGAGTGATTTTCATTTTCAAACCTTTGACAATCTTCTGACTTCTTCAAGGAGAATGCTCTGGTTTAGGGGTGGTATATCCCCTAACGTTGATTAATCTCTCTCCTCGTTTACTTATATTATTTTGAACAACGAGCAAAAGGGCCTCAGACTTAGTGCCTTCAGCAGGCACTGCCTGTCCAGCTAGGATTTAACAATATTATTTGGGTTTTGTTGTATTTATTTTGTTTATAGTCACCAGGAATGGCAAGTGACACTGGTTAACAGCAGTGATACAAACTTTCTTTTCGAAATAAATTTAAGTCCTTAAGGTAAGTCACTTTAAAAGAAAGATAGGAAGTAAGTGACATGTGGATGGCAAGGTGTCAGGGAAGCTTTGTGGGGACCGTGATGAGCAGCGTCTGAGAAGGTCTTGAGAATGGCTATCTTGCATTCTCACCCATGGACAGCAGTGGGACCCCGGCAAGTCCCTTCCTGCCTCTGGGATCCGGGCTCCCTGTTGCCACCTCCTCTCTGAGGGCTGACAGTCCAGGTTCTCCCTGTGCATGGAGGGCGTCAGCTCCAGGGATGGGACACATGGCAGCTTCCCTCTGGCTCCTGTCTCTGAGCACCAAGAAGGAGCTGCCTCCTTGGAAGGCTCCGGAACTCACCATCAGCAGCTGGACTGTTTTCTGGGGCCTTGGCCAGGAGGGCTCATTTCCTGGCTGTGCCATGAGGAGGCATTTTACCTTTGGTTTGCAAAGGTGAGGTTTTCTTCATCATCAGTTCCTTCACAGAGTGATTTTCTGCAATGCCCTCCTGAGCCGGGAGCTCTGCGGCTTAAAATTCTTCAGTAGAAGCACCCTAGCCCCAAACCGGCTACCGTGCAGATTTAGACTTCTTGGCCTGCTTTCTAAGGTCATTTGTGATCTGTCCACAGAGGCCAGCTTCATGGACAGGCAGCCTGGACGTTCGCACAGGGCTCTGCGCTCAGAAGGGCCCCAAGCCGGCTGAGTGCTCTGCGGCTGCCGTCTCGAGTTTTGTCTTCATGCATTGTTCCTTACATATCGTTGTAGGATCTTTCTTGGCTCAGTCACATCTTATATGTCTCCACACCAGAAATAATTTTTTTTTAAATATTATCTTTTCTTTTTCTCCCCAAAGCCCCCCAGTACATAGTTGTATATTTTAGTTGTAGGTCCTTCTACTTGTGGCATGTGGGACGCCACCTCAACGTGGCCTGATGAGCGGTGCCATGTCCGCGTCCAGGATCCGAACAGGCGAAACCCTGGGCCGCCGAAGCGGAGCGAGCGAACTTGACCACTCGGCCACGGGCTGGCCCTGGGAAATAAATTTTTGAAAAGCACTTGATTTGGAAATAACACACCATGACATAGTCAACAAAGAGTTGTAGCATGTATTCACATATGTCGTCAATGAACTTGGGCAAAAGGGAGACTATTCAAGTCTAATTCAAGGACGTCGTTTCAGAGACTATCTGGCCGCAGGAGGAATCGGGACTCGTCAGTAGCTAAGTAAGGAAGCCCCGTTGCAGGGGAACTCGTCATGCATCTTGTAATGGTTAGAGTGGTGGGAATTCTTAATAGCTCTTGAGCACGGACCGCCCACCCCCATTTTCATTTTGCATGGAGCCCTGCAAATTCTGTAGCGGATCAGGCGCCAGCTCCTCCTCCTCCAGCTGAATCTCCAGCCACCTCAAGGTTTTGACACCCTCCACCAGGAGCACAGGCACTCAGACCTCCAGGCTCCCTGCATGTGTGTCCACAGGATGTGGCAGTTTCTTCTCAGCAGGGTTTGCAAGCACCAGACATGGGAACAGAGGAGCGGGGTGAAGAAAAATGGGGAGCAGGGGATGCTGGGGTTCCCAGGAAAACAGAAGCTTTGTCTCGAGGAGCCACTGCCCCTCAGACCCAGTCACGTCCTCTGGACTTCTCACTGACAGCAAACCTCCAGATTTTAAGATAAATGTCAGACTTTGAAAGGCTGACAGCAATTCACATTTTTAAAAAACACAAATCCAAACGAAGAGACTTTCTGCAAAAAATGAACCTGGACTCTTCAAAAATGCACACGTTGTAAAAGACAAAACCCAAAATGACAGCAGAGCAATCCTAGATGAAAGGAGACTGAAGAGATGTGACAGCTAAGTGCAAGGCAACGGACTACAAGGGACATTATTGGGACAGCTGGGGACATGGGGACGTGAACTATGTACCAGGTCATAGCACATGTTCTGTGATGTTGGTATGATAATAGTATAATAATGTGCTATTATTATGCTAATATATATTATGTGTATATAACATTTCACACTAATGAGTGTGAACGCTGTATTGTGGTGTGCGATAATGTCCTCAGGAGATGCACGCTGATACGCTCGGCCGTGAGGTGTCATGACTGATACACACATCAGCCATGTGGGTATGTATGGAGAGAAGAAGCAATGGGAGAAAATCGCATCAGGCGGTGCATCTAACTGAGGGTATGCAAATGTTCACTGTATTTTTTTCTCTGCAGCTGTTCAAAATAAAAAGTTGGGGGAAAACATTGCCTGGCCCACCCCCCTAAGCAAATGTGCAGGTCCTATCTGGCTCCCAAGCCCCCCAGTCTGTGACAGTCGCACTAAATCCTCTGACCCCCAGGGTACTTCCTGCCTGCCTCTGACCTCTGTGGGGCCTCCCTGACCCCTGAGGGCTAACCTGGAACTCGCCTGCACTTACGGGGATCTGGGCACTGGGATGAGCTTGTAATTAGGCTGTGAATGGAGGCGGGAGTGTTCTCTACTCAGGGGGGGTCCTGCCCTCTCCCCCATATTATGAAGACTAGAATGAGCTGCTAGGAATGTAAAGCCCCCAAATCACAGAGATTTGAACAAAAGAAGTGTTTATTTCTCTCAGGTCGGGTGCAGCCAGCACTCCCTGGAGTCAACTCTTCTGTAGTTTTGCCCCAGTCCAAAGGATAACTCATGGATCAAGATGGCTTCTGGAGCTCCAGCCATCATGTCTACATTCCAACTGCCAGGAAAGAGAAAAGGACAAAGAAAAAATTGGGGAAAGGCTATGTGCTAGGTGCCTTTGGGGGAAGGTTTGCAAAAGCTGTCACATGATGCTGCCATTTGTATCTCATTGGTTAAACTTAGTCACATGGCCATAGTTGCAAGGGAGGCTGAGAAATGGACTCTTTATTCCAAGAGACCACGTGCCCACCTGAAGTGCAGGGGTTCTGTTTCTGCCAAAGAGGAGACTGGTGACCCTAGAGGACAAACAGCCTTCTCTGCCACATCCTGAACCAGCAGAAGGCTGGGCATATACTTAATCAAGGGTCAGCAAGTGACATCCCATGGGCCAAATCTGGCCAGCTGCCTGTCCGTTTACAGCCTGTGAGCTAAGAACAGCTCTGTGTTTTCCAATGGTTACATCTCAGATGGTTCTATAAGAACTGACATAACGGCCACCATGTCGTCTCTTAGTCAGTAAAGCCTAAAATATTTACTATCTGGTCTTTTAAGGAAAGGTTTGCTGAGCTCCTGTACTAAATGCTTTTAAAGATTTACCTTTTCAAGTATTCACCAGCCATTTACCACATGCCAAGCCCTGGAGATACAGCAGCAAGTTGTCCTCACGGGGCTCGCAGCTAGCAGGGGACAGAGATAATAAATAACCAGTGAATGTAATTACTCACATCTGTGCCTCATGCAGTGAAGTATGGGCCGCTATGACTGCACGAGGTCAGAAAACCTCATCTACTTTGGGGAGGCCAGAGAAGGACTGGTTAGCTGAAAGCTGAAGCAGACGAGTTAGTTAGCCTGGTTAGGCTGGTGATGTGTGTGTTGGGGAGGGGAAAGCATTTCAGGCACCGGGAAGAACAAGGCTAGAGGCCATGAAGTGGGAAGGGTCTTGGTGTCATCTAGAAGTGACACACAGCCGTGTGATGTGGGGTAAGAATGAAGGGGGTGGGGGGGTGAGAAGCACAGAGATGAAGGAAGTCCTTCTCCACCAGAAGCTGCAGGAACCCTATGGGCTGGGGTGACTGGCATTGTTTCCAGCAGCCTCTCAAATCCCATGAAACAACCATGTCTAAAATGTACCCACTGTCCTCTTTGCATCCCCACTGCCTTCCCCTGAGTCTCTTATAGGAAAAAAAATGCAGGGATTCCAGAAAGACTGGTCCCGCCGCATGGAAAGCGGCCCAGAAAACTGCTGGGTGATGGCTGCAAATGCCGTGAGAAGAAAACGATCCTGTAATTGAAGGGGAAATTCTTTATTAGGATTGTGGAAGAGTTCTACAAGCTTCTTTCATCTGCAGCTTGCTCCACGCTTTAATTAATTTGGATTCAGGAGGCTTCCCAAGCCTCTGGTTGCACCATCTCTTTTAGGGATCAGCCCTTCTGCTGCAGGTGGAGAAACTGAGGCCAGAGAGACCCTGGGATGTGGAGCTTGGGGGCAGGTCCTGCATCAGAGAGCTGGTTCTAAACACTTCATGCCTCAGGCTTTCGGGAAAGAGCTTAAAGCCAGCTCTTCCAAAGAAGGAGAAGAGCTTCTACCTTAAAAAAAATGTTTTTGTTATAAGACTGATTAAATCACATCTTACACGTGACTGGAAAAAAACCAACATATAAACACATGAAAATTCATGACCTCTTTTTATATCACAACTAAGGAAAACCCTCATATTACTCACAGGTTTATTCTCTTTTTTCTTGATTGTTAGCTGAACTCCAACTCAAACTGGCTTAAAAAAAAAAAAAAAAAAGTAGTTCATTAGCTCCCATAAAGGAGAAAGTCCAGGAGGTACATCTGCTTTCAGGCATGTCTTGCTCCATGGGTTTAAGTGATGTCACCAGGTTTCTCTCTCTCAGCCTTCCTCTTTCTCTCTCTCTGTCCCTCTCGAATGCTGTTTCTTTCTTCCTCAAATATTCTCTTTTCTGCTTTCTAGGCTCTCTATGAGGCGACCTTCTGCAGCTCATAGAGCTTTTTTGTAACCTCAAGGGGAAGATGGCTTCTCCCTCCCAAAAGATCCAGGAAAATCCCAAGAGAGAAGAATATTGAGTCACACCAATAGTCAAGGACTTCAAAGAATTTTGCTCGCTGCTCTGACAATATCTCTCCTTTGGGCATTTTCAAGAGACGTTTGTAAAATTTCCAATAGCTTTCAACTGTGTTGTGTTTCCTTGTTGTTGTTAACGGACAGTTTCTTTGACACTATGTAGAAAAACGGAAAAACACACACACACCAAACACCCATTATGCTACCAAGTTAATACAATCACTGCTCTCATTTGGGGGTGTGTCTTCTCGGGTCCCAAAGCATTTCTGTGCCAAGTGCAATTGTGACGGTGGTTGGTGGGCGGTATAGTTTACATAGGCTGTGGAGTCAGATCCACTTGGGTCAGAATCCTACCTTTTTTATTCCCGTTAAGTATGCGATCTCCAGTAACAGGCAGAAGAAGAGGAAGAGAAAAGAGTGGGTCCAACTGGAGAATAAAAGCCCCGAGCCCAATGCCGATTGGACCACCTCCTACCAATGCCTGTGGCCAAGGCAATGCCAAGTGCTGATTGGCTCAGGTCTGAGCTACCTGAACCAATCACGGTGGAAAGCAGGGAGGGAGCATCCTTACTGGCTTAGGCAGGTGGAGGATGCTGCGGCGAGGCAACCAAGCTGTCAGCGAGCTGCGGCCTAGAGTGGCAGCAACCCGATGGCCGCCTCTTGTGGGCAGGGCCGTGCCACGTCCCGTCCGGGCCAGGGGTTCCTTCGGACTGGAGGGAGTAGCCGTGGGGTCCTCTTGGCTTCCTCACTGGGCGCGGCATGGGGCTCTGCCCTCCACCTGTGCCTTGACCCGTGTCCTCTGCGCCACCCGCCTCCCACCCCTACCCACACCCCCAGCCTGCATCCCCAAGCCCGAGTCACACCACGTTCCCAGCCTACACCTTTCTCCTGGGCTTGGGGAACAGCCCTAACGCTACAGTTTGGAGGCCAGATGGTTTTTTGTTTTCTCCTTGGCAAAAGATGAATTCTCTCTTCTGAGAAAATAAAAGGACTTATTTTAAAAAAATAAAAAAGAAGAAGAAGAAGAAAGAAAGGGGGGAAAAACTCATAAAAATAAAAGCCCAAATCCCAACTCCAGTAGGAAATTTAGCTTAAATAGCTCTTAACAAACTGGACTTGGAACAGTTCTACAAGAGGCGACCAGACGCATCAGAATTAAGTTTCTCGTAAAGGCAGAGCCGCAGGGAGAATGGAAGCAGAGATGTTCTCAAGGGAAAAGATCTCTCCAGGCTTCTGGGGCAGAGAGTTTAGTTATTGTCAGTACCCGTGGCTTATTGAGAGCTTGCTGTGTGCTAAGTGCATTACCTATTATCTCTCATCCTCCCAAAGGCCTCTTTGTACAGAAGAGGAAACTGAGGCACAGGGAGGTGAGGTGGCTTGCCCCAGGTCATGCTGTTGCCAAAATGTGGGGCTGGCCCTCGAGCCTGTGTTTCTTTCTCCAGAGCTTCCTAACCACTGCCCTTCACTGCCCTTTTCAGGTCTGGGATTTGAGAAAGTTTGCAGAGTGAGATTTCTGGAGTGAGTTGGGGCGTGAGGCGGACGGAGCCCCTCCGGGTTTCCAGGTTCTGTTGGGCTGGGTTTGGTCCATGGAGGACTATTTTGAGCTAGCTGGAGAAGGGGTATTTGTCGTTTTGATTTTCTGCTCTCTAGTTTCTTCCTTGAAGTGAGTTGGTTCCAGCAAGGCTGCATCTTCTTGGGGTTTTCTAGATGAGAGGGAAGCAGAGTACAATTAACCCTTCCAGTGGGCAAGCTCCCTGGACTTGGGAAGGAAGGAGAGTTCCTTCTCCTGCTAACTTTGCGGGGAGAGGCAGATGGGACAGAGTCAAGATCATTTCATTTCACCCAGCGATAAGCGCTCAAAAGACAGGAAAGCAGAATCAGGTTGGAGGGAGGGACCACTTCGAGGGGGATCAGGGAGGGCCTTTCTGAGGAGGCTCCTCTGAAGCGTAGCCCTGAATGATGGGAGAGAAACAGCTGTGGGAGAACCTGGGGCAAGGCGGTTGCAGGCAGAGGGAACAGCAGGTGTTAAGATTTGAGGATGAGCAAGAGCCAGCCAGCAAAAGGGGGGGGGGGGCGGGAGAGAGGAGGGGAGGCATCTGGAAGAAGGAACTGTATTCCTGCCTGGAATGTTGCTGAGCCTGTGCAACCTTCCGCCACTGTCAGCTATGACTTCGTCTGAGTCTGTGGCCCAGTGGTCTCCCCAGCCTGGTGGCCTGGGGGCCTACTCAGTGTCCAAGGAACGTGGTCATTCGGTCCTGCAGAGGGTGGGGCTGTGGGGAAAGGAAGCTGCAGGTAAGGAAGGTGTCCCCCCCACCACACGGGGACTCTAGGGCTTGCTCACCAGCTGCCTTCACCCTCCCCTTAGGCTTAGCGACCTGTGAGGCAAACAGCCCGGAGGGATGCAGCCTGCCCAGCTGCTGGAGGGAAGGAGAGCACGCTTTGCTGAGAAAGTATGAGTAGTCATTTATAAAATGCTTTCTTTTCTTCTTTCTTTTCCTCTTTCCAGTTCAGAGCAAAAGGCCCCGCCTTGTCCTGGAGGCAATGTTAGGCTGTTTTTTAAAAGTGAAAATTGATAGCTGTGTTGATCTTCATTTTCGTGGCCCTCCAGGCAAGCAAATAAGAAAGTACCAGTTTCTGGGATGGGAGAGCAGAGAGATGCAATAATTTGGGGGCAACAACCCAAAATTTAATATGGATGATTTGTTTAAATATTCATTGAGTCTGTTTAAACATTCCAAATAACCAAAATTATATCCTGGGGAGGCAGGAGAGTGCATAAACAGCCAAGTGCGTGGTCACGAAACCTCAGGTTTCGTTCTTCCTCTTGCCTCCTACCAGCGCTGAGAATCTGGGTACGTGCCTTCTCCTCCATAAGCCTCAGTTTACTCTCATAAAAAATGGAAATAATAATCCTTTCTCATAGACTTGTACCTGGCAAATAGTAGACGCTCAATACATGCTTGAATATACATCAGGTGCTCAGGATAATGCCCGGGACATGACAGCAGTTCATGCAACTTAAACTATTCGTGCAATAATAATTGGGCAGTAGTAGTAGTGTTAACAAGCTGTAGATGTTGAAGCCAGACTTTCCAAGTTCAGCTACCTGGCCTTGCCACTTACTGGCTCTGTGGCCTTAGGCAAGTTACTTGACTTTTCTGAGCCTCAGTTTTCTCAACTACAAAATGGAGATGATAGTAAAACATGATTATTATGAAGATTGAATGAAGGAGAACTTAGAACTGAGCTGGTGCAGCGTGAGCACTGCATGGGTGTTAGTGTATTATTCTGGGTATTATATTGTTATTCTAGTGCTGGAAAGTACTCTTCCTGGGAGCAGGGACATGGTTCTCTTCTTCAGTTTGTCCCTACTGTCTGCAACAGTACTGAGCACATAGTGGGTGCTCAGTAAATTTTCACCAACTCTGTTGAATAAATGAAATGGAAGGTGATGGATCACTCCTGTGTTTTCCCTGCAGATGGAAAGATCTCAAGCCCTTCTATGTGCTAAGTATGCTGGTAAGTCTAGAATAGAAGCCTGTCTCCCTTGCCTGCAAGCAGGTGCCTTTCATGTCCAAATCTCGTGTCCCAAGTAGACACAACGCTCAGCAAATGGGATGCGAGGGCTCCTCAGTTCCCTGTAGGCTCGCGGTGCTGAGCATCGCCCTGTCTCCGCCATGAAGTTCCCAGCAGGGTCCCCACTGGCTCCGGACCCTGGGATCTCACTGGGGATCACTGTGTTCAGTTTATTTGCATCTCCAGTGCCTTCCACATAGTAGGTACTCGGGCATGGTTGATGGAATAGTGCTGATGCATGTAGGTGATTCCCAATAATGCCATTTTGATGGAGTTTTGTGTTTACGCATCTGATAGAAGGGGAGACAAAAGAGGTGCATATTTTCCTTCTCAAGCTGGGGCACCAGGCTGTTGGGGGACAGGTGGATTAGAGGCTGGGCCAGCTGAGTAGCCACAGAGGCTGCTAGAATCCCTAGGATCCTAACTGAGGTTGGTGTGAGGAGACCTTCCTTCAAAGAACAATTGATTGTTGCAGACTGCCTCCACAGGTGGGGGTGTCAGTGAACTGGGCGGATGCTGAGTAAGGCATGCAAGTGTGGGCCAGAACTGAATTGCTCCAGAGGATGAAACTTAGGGTCCCCTCTGCATTGCTTCTTGGCTTGGAAGCCAGTAGAACTTCTAGCCTGCTTCCCAAGATGGTCCTGTCTGGAATGGGCAGTGACGTGCCTGGGGTTTTGTGCAGCCATAGCCTGAACGTGGCATGTCTCTCCAAGCTTGTAGAAGCCCTTTTTAGACAAGACAAGTATCAGTATATTATGGAAAAGAATGACAAACTTCATAGATTTTTAAGTTAAAACACAGGACTTCAAAAAAATGGGAAGCCTCCTCCAGCCAACTCATCCAGACTCTCAGATAACTTGTTTGCTTTTTCTCTTCAATTAGGAGTAATTTGGCAGACATGTTTATGAAGTACTGGTAGTCTTAAAATGCTGAAGGGGGACCCAGCCAATTGGCCATCTCTCTTTAATTCTTCCTGTGAGACTGATTTCTGGAAGGAATTGACTTCTTTGATCTTGAGCTTGCTCAGAGGAGTGGGCTAGAGTTAGGCTATCATTAACACCAATGGGGCATTTAGGAGACACAGTTTTTTGGTTTCTGGGACCAAACCCCAATCAAAACTAGTTAAAGCCAAAAAAGGACACTGTTTGGCTCACAGAATTGGGAAGCACAAGGATAGATTCATATGTTGTCATCAGAACTCTCTTTTTTCCGCCTCCTCTCTCTTTCTCTCTCTCTATCTGGCCTCTTGCTGTTCTTCACAGAAGGACTTCCTTTGTGTAGCTGTGCAAAGGTGGGGAGGGTCATGGACATTGACACAACCAGGCTTACACACAAGCAAGCACAGAGGCAGTAGAAAGCTTAGATTTCTCAGGATCTGCCTATAAAATCCTATGGGAGGGCTCTGATTGGTCCAGCCTGGATCATGTGCATCTGCTTAGGCCAATCAGAATGGCCAGGGAGATGGAATACTGTGATTGGCCAGGCCTGGGGTGGTGGGGCAGTGTATGATTGACAGCCCAACCAGAACAACGTGGGAGGAGGGGCAACTCCCCAAAGATAGGAGGGAGTCCTTTACCAGAGTGGGGAGGAGAATTGGGCAGAAATAAACCACAGATGTGCACCACCCAGGAGAAAGTATTCGCCGTTGGACAAATGGGGAGGCACCCAGGATCTTCTTGTGGGGTTAGCCCCACGTAGGTGTGGGCCCTGATCTTCGTGGAAAGACAGGGGATTTCAGGGATTTCCACATCTTCAGGGACCACATTTGCCTTTTCAGGAGAATGTTAAAAATTAGAAAAGGAAACTTGTTTCCGTAACCAGAACATGACTTTGGTTCTGATTTTTCTACATGTTAAGAAATTAGGGTTGGGGAATGTTCTGGAGCAAGTGGCTCAGTCTTGCTGCCAATTTCTAATGCCGTGCATCCGGCAATCCAAGGGCTGGCTGTGTAGCTTGACCAACTGGTGCACTGAAGAAGACAGGTTCACGGACAAAACTTTTCAAGTGTTTAATAGTTTTAAGCCGGAGGCCACAAAACAATGGCATGCTCTCTTTGGCCGCATGGAGTTTGGGAAAAAAGAAAAACAAATGCTTGCCAACATTTAAGAACTGGAATATTTCACATGAAAGCACGAATTTCCGGCTTCTCTAGGAAAACCAGAAGATCTGGCCCTGCTGGCCCAGAGTCGCACATGGCCACAATTGGCTGGAGCTGAGGAACAGCAACCCCTTCAGGCAGAATGTCATGCTCCAGTTTGCCACAGTCTCCACCCCTCCCTATCACCTTACCCCTAACCCACTTCATTCATTCCCATTACCCATTTGACCTCTGTAAGCATTTGTATTTGCAAGCCCTGTGTTTTACACAACAAATTCCCTGAGCAAAATCTCTCAAGAGCTAGGTCTTTCTTCTTCTAGCTTTGTAACCTGAGGTGAGTTACTTCTCTGTAAAACTCAGTGTTTTTTATCTGCTAGCTGGGGATGAAATACTTACTTCATTTAATCAATCCTTATTGAGCAACTATTTTTCTAGGTGCTGAGTTCACCGCAGTGAGCAAATAGACTTGTTGGGGGAGGCAAGGGTGGGCATTAGTGAGGCCTGGAGGTGGGAGCAACTGTGGGGAGGTGATCAAATGACGTACGTATGAAATCACAGGCCAGGGGTTGGGATACTGCAGCCTGTGGGACAAAGCTACCAGCCACCTGCTTTTGTGAATAAAGTGTTATTGGAGCCCAGCCACACACATTCATTTACACTCTGTCTGCAGCACTGCAGACTGTGTGTGTATCAAGGCAGAGCTGAGTAGCTGCCACAGACCATATGACTCGCGAAGCCTAAAATATTTACTAGCGAGCTCTTTACAGAAAAAGTTTGCCAGCTCCTGCCTTAGCCAAATCCTGGATAAATGGAAGGGATGCAATAAATTGCAATTTATCGGTGTAGTACAAATGGTACCCTCCTGCCTGACTCTGTTGCTGATCTTCCAGGGCCCGGAGCCTGTCCTTGCTCGCCAGCGTCCCCAGGCCACCTGCCCTTCTCTGTGCCTGCCTGACAGCCGCGCTCCTTGTGGAAGTTAAACTGCAGAACCAATGTTGGCTACTTCTTCATACAGCTCCCAGAGAAAGCTTAATCAGGGGCATGGCTGGGGTTCACCGACTGTCCCTTTCTGTGCATCAGATCAGGTTAATCAGACGAGATCAAACCCAGGATTAGGCAGGCTGCGGCTTGAAGCCCCAGGCAGAAAGGGCCGGATCTGTGTTGACTTACATTTTTCAGTGGGGTGTGTGGCGGGCTGGCTGATGTTTTGTGGTCCCATCAGTGGTCCTACCCTTGTGCCAGCTCCCACAGCCTGACTACGTGCCAGAGCTCCGCTCCCAACCCCTCAGGAGATTCGTTTTCATCCCGACATCAGGGCGCTCAACAGCGCAGACCTCCAGCCTGGGGAGGGGGTCGCAGGGAGAAAGCAGGTGTCACCCAAATACATGGAGCACAGAAAAGGGCCCGGGCGAGTGAGCCTGAAGGTCAGCAGGGCCCTTGGGCAGGGCTGGCTGCACACAGGGCCCTGTGCTCAAGAAGGCCTGTGCTTGACTTGATGCTCTGTGTCAGTGTCCTGAAATTCTTAATAAGTTTTTAACATTTGCACTTGGCACTGCAAATTATGTGGCCAGTCCTGTCCTGGAGTATGGGACTTGCTTGGATTTCGGTTTTGAAGGGGCCGCAGGGGGCACTGTGGGATGTCTGTGGGCGAGCTAGGGAGGTTTCCTAGGGGGCCTTATAGCTCCTGTTCCTGCCATTCTGATATTTCCAGGCCCGGGCAGGGAGTTGATAATGTGGCTGGGGTTGGAGACGAAGAGGCCCCCTTCCTCCTCTGGCAGCTGATGGGGCAAGAGCATGACAACAGCAAGAGCATCATACATGGGGGGCCAAGTGCTTTATATCCATCATCTCATTCACCCCCGTGAGAACTCTGTCAAGTGGGCACCTCTGTGTGGGATTTGAGGATGAGCCAGGTAAGGAATCTGCCAAAGGGCACACAGCTAGTAACCGTGTGGAGTGCAGATTTGGCTGTCTGGGCTCAGCATTCCAGGGCAAGCCATTTAATCTCTCAGGTCTTAGTTTCCTATCCGGAAAATGAAAGCATTTAAAGCCTCCCTGTATCATCATTGGGAAGATTGGAGAAGGGATGTATAGTGCCTAGCACACAGCATGTAGTACATGCTCACTAGATGACGCCTGTGATGGTGATGATGATGGTGGTGATGATGGTGATGATGGGATGATGGGATGATGGCGGTGATGGTGATGGGTTGATGGTGATGCTGGCAATGGTGATGATGGTGGTGATGGTGATGATGATCGTGGCGATGACGGTGATGGTGATGGCAATAGTGGTGGTGATGATGGTGGTGATGATGGTAATGGGGATGGTGACGGTGATGACGATGGGATGGTGGTGGTGATGGTGGTGATGATGGTGGTGATGGTGATGATGATCGTGGTGATGATGGTGATGGTGACGGCAATGGTGGTGGTGATGATGACGGTGATGATAGTAATGGGGATGGTGACGGTGATGACGATGGGATGATGGTGGTGATGGTGGTGATGATGGTGATGATGATGGTGGTGATGATGGTGATGGTGACGGCAATGGTGGTGGTGATGATGATGGTGATGATGGTAATGGGGATGGTGATGACGATGGGATGATGGTGGTCATGGTGATGATGGCAATGGTGATGGTAATGATGTTGGTGATCGTGATCATGGTGCCGAGGAGGACAGTGAGATGCCAAATTATTGAACTATTTCTAGACCTAGCCTTGCTGACCCTCATCCACCCCCTAAAAGGGCGTTTTGCCCCACAGATAAATATGGAGGAATGTTCTTTTGCTCCCTGAGTATATCAGTGTCGTGTGGCTGCCGTAACAAGTTGCCGCTAACCGGGTGCTTAAAGCAGCAGAAACTTATTCTCTCAAAGTCCTGGAGTCCAGAAGTCAAAAATTAAGGTACTGGCAGTGTCGGTTCTTTCTGGAGACTCTGAGGGGGAAACAGCCCATACTCCTCCCCCAGCTTGCGGGGGTTGCCAGCCTTCCCCGGAGTTCCTTGGCTTGTGGCCGCATCTCTCCAGTCTGCCTCTGTCTTCACACGGCCTTCCCCTCTGTGTGTCTCTGTGTGACCTCTTCTGTCTCTTATAAGGACAGCCTCCTTGGGTTTAGGGCCGAGCCTAATCCAAGATAATCCTATTTCTATCCTTAGCTTAACTGTATCTGCAAACACCCTGTTTCCAAATAAGGCCACGTTCTGAGGTCCCAGGTGGACATGAATTTGGGGGGGGGTGCACTATGCAGCCCACTACACTGAGGGGGGTCAGCAGCGGTCCAAGGAAATGACATGGATGTGTCGTGCCCCCGCCCCTGCCAGGTGCCCAGGACACTGCTGACGGCCCTTTCAGCTCCCCGCGCTCACTGGACCGCTGTCACCGCAGCTCCTGTTTGGTGCTGTGGAAGCTCGGGTGGACTCATGCGAGGCACGTCTTTGAACCTCCAAGGGTGATGACTCACCGGGAGTCGTTCTGGCGTGTGCCCGGCCAGGGAGCAGATGGGCGGACCCAGCCCTGGAGCCCCCGGGTGGGTGGGCGCCTCTGAGGAGCAGGAGTGCACAGCTCAGGGCCCACCAGCCCACCTCCAAGGAGCGCGTGAGCCTTGGAGCCTGTGTGAGGAGACCATGTCGGGCTGGTGGGCTGCTTTTGCCTTTTCCTTTCCTTGCTTTAGATGAAAAGTTGGAAAAGAAAGTCAGAGTTTGCCATCCTTGCAGGCAGGCTGCAACACGTGGAGGGAGCTGAGCCCATTGTGTTGGTTTCCCGGCAGCGTTTGGAGAATTCAGACCTGCACGTTGACATCCCTATGGTCCAGGCAAGCCCGCCCTGCTGTGGACACAGTTTCTTAAGTTTGTTCTGCCTCAGTGGCAGCAAAGTGTGTGCGCGTCAGGAGAGGGGAGAGTGTGGCTGAGCGAGAGGGCCGCTTGCACGCTCTGGTCTGAGGTTAGATGGCGAGGCGAGCACTCACGCTTTCATAAGAGTGAAATAAGCAGGGCTCTGTTGAAAAGGGGGTTCCCCCTACTCCCCACCGTTTCACTTTTGGGCACCCCCTCTCCTGCCACCCTCATCCATGCCAAGCCTGTGGGTCCTCCCATCTCCTGGGGTGAGAACAGGAGAGCCGCTGGGAGCCCCAGATACTATTTTTAGAGAGAAAACAATACACAGAGGGGGGTGCGTGGAGCATCATTTTTCTTTGGGTGTGTGTGTTGGGGAGAGGGGCTTGTGTGTTTGGGGGAAGGGGTGTGGCATGAAGGTGACTGTAGATATTAATGTCCTTTGCCTCAGTGCAGGCTTTGGAAGTCTCCAGAAGTTCTCCCTTCTGCTGGGGTCCTGACCTCAGGGTCTGGGGCGTGCAGAGGCTCTGGGAGCCAATGGAAGTTGGCGATGCTTCAGACAAAAGCAGATGATCTCTTTGCAAAGGCACCTTTCCTTTGTAAAAATGGAATTTGTTGGTTTTATTAGTCAGAAAAGACAAATGTGAGTGGCAGAAGGGGATGATTGAGTGTTTCCTCCGTGGGGTAACACAAATGGAAACGTATAGTTTTAGTGCCTCTGATAATGATGCTGAGGAGAAGAAAATAGGAAGAAGGGAGGGAGGGGGGTAGGAGGGGAGAAGGAGAGAGAGAAAGAAGGAAAGAGTAAAGAAGACCAAAAGATCAGGAAACAATGAAAGAAAAAAGGGAAAGAAGAAAAGAAGAGAGAGTCATGCCAAGGAGATGATATTTAAGCAGAAAACTGTCTGGGCCATGGAAGGCTCCGGGGGGCGAGCAGTGCAGGCCGGGGTGCACATGCCAAGGCCCTGGAGGTGAGAGAAGCGTGACTGAGCCTGGTGGGTCTGGGAGATGAGGACAAGACCAGTTTGGAATGGGCTCCCTCTGGACCACAAGCCCAAATTCCTATGGGGGCCAGGCAGGAAGATGAGGCAGGCCGAGGGGGGACGTGGCCACGTGGTGCGCACCCGCTGCCTGGAAGGCTGGCAGCCACTCCTCGGCTCCACCCAGGGGCTCCACCTGGGCATGTGGGCTCCATGGTGCCAGGTCTTCGCTTTATGAGAGAGCAGGAATGCAGATTGTTGTGTGAGATCTCACGTCTTTTAGATGCTGGCTTCAAATTTAGACACAGAAGGGAGACTTTGTGGACTGAACAGGGACTGTGGGCTGGGCTCGACTCCGGGCCACTCCTTTGCAATGCTGGGACTTGCTTCAGGCCTCTGACCGATGTGGACCGCGGACTTGGTCATTAAGGGCTATTCTGGAGCACACCCGCTGTCTCTCTTGGTCCATCTCCAGCAGAGCCGGGCCGAGTCGCAGGAACAACGTGCTTCTCCATCTGTGAAGCTGCCGAGGGACTGAATCCAAATAAGGGCACAGCCAGGAAGAAAAGGGTGTGTCTTCCTTCAAAAGTCTTGAATAAAGGAATCCTTTTCAGGGCCTGAAAAGACCAGTGTTGAAGTGAGCGGCAGCCTGTCCAGGCAGGTCTGCGTGCACAGTGACCTCTTACGGGAGGGCGGTTTGCCGCCCGAAAGCTCGCTGCTCCGCCCGCGGAGGAATCTCCTCCAGCAGAATCTGACACATTAGGCTGCCGTCTCTGCTTTGATGCTGCAGAAATTAGTCCTTAACCTTTCTGAGGGGATTATGAGCAGGGCCCTCCTGGGCACGTCTGGCTCCTCCTTGCCTCCAGCGTGCAGACCTAAAGCTCGTCCTGGAAAGAGAGGCTGCACCAGGTGTATCAGCGAGCGGGGGAATTCATTTTCACGTAAGAGGTGATCCGAGTCTAGCTGAGTGGCAGAAAGTCAACCAAGTCAGGACTCTTGGTTGCAAGTGACAGAAAGGAAACTCAAACTGGGTTAAACAAACAAACAAAAGAAGGCAACACGGACGGACCTTGAGGGCATTATGCTAAGTGAAATATGTCAGAGAAAGACAAATACTGTATGATCTCACTTAGATGTGGAATCTGAAGAAACCAAATTCATGGTAAAGAGATGAGATTTGTGGTTGCCAGAGGCAGGGGGTAAAGGGTGCAGGAAATGTGTCAAGAGGGACAAACAGTCCAAGCCTCTGATTTTGTTTTTTGTTTTCCTTTTTCTGAAGCTGTCATGCATGCAGGGTTTAAAGCAAGAGTCACAACCTCACATGCCCACAGGCAGGTGTCCTCACATTCACGAGGTAGGCTTCAGAAGCAGAGAGGCAATGGGGAGGGGTGGGGACTGGGGCAAACTGGAGAGCTCGTATTCTCTCTCTGGGTAGCTGCCAATCACACCCAACCAATACTTAATGTGAGAAAGAGCAGCCATTGTTTGCAGAGCCTCCGATTTTTCAAGAAAAGTGGATATACACAGTTTTAGATGAAATCTCCTGATTTCTGAATGATGATAATGAATTCATATTTACTCAAGAAATAATTACTTGGGCCAAATAACACACAATTATAAGCCAGATCTTACGTGGGGCTCACATTTTTTTTAAAAGTCAGGTTTATTGAGGAATAATTTACATAGAATAAAATCTACCCTTTTTAGGTGTACAGTTCTATGAATTTTTGGATTTCACCAGTTTTTCCATGAATGTCCTTCATTCCTATTCTGGAATCCAACCCAAGATAACACGTTGCATTTAGCCGTAGGTTTTTTAGATGCATATTTTAATGTCTCTAGAATCAGGATTCATCTTATAGTCAATACCGTCTTACAATGATAGCTGGGGTATTTTTTTCTTAGTGTCACATAAAATTATAGAGTGTCTGGGATTTAATGAAATATGGTATTATTATTATTACTTGATCTCCTTAAGCCTCCACTTTCTCATCTGTGAAATGGGAACAGTGCTAGGACTCCCTTCGTACAGATGTGGGAGGATCAAATGAGAGACTCCACGGAAAGGCCGAGCACAGAGCTTGGGGCCCATAAGCACTCAGTAATTAATGGTTGGTGTTAAACCAACATGTCAGCTCTCTCTGGAGCGTGCTTGCTGGGGCTGGAGAACAGACCTTTCCCCACTTTCCCTTCAAGGAGAAAAGTTGCCTGCAGCCCCGATTTCTGAGCAGCTTTTGTTCTCCAAGCTGGAGCCCACAGAAAGAGCTACCAATTAATAACAAAGTTTCAGGTGACAACATTTGCAGAAGTAGCTACAAATGTTTACCAAAAGCCCAGTTGGTGGGCAAGTGAGACAGCCACCTCTTCTGGAAGGTCTGAAGCCACATTTCATGTTAGAAGGAGACCCTAGCTTTGCTCAAGCTCCAGCCCCCAGCCCTCTTTCTGCCAAGTGTCTGGGGCCAGGCCCCCCGCACTGTCACCTTTTCCCCTTCTGCTTTCGCATTCTGAAATGCATTCACTTGTCTTCTCTGGCGTGCACATTTTCAAAATTGCACCAGCCACACATTTCTTGTGAACAATTGAGATTGTCATAGAGAATTGAGATAATATAAAAGAATGAAATAAAAAAAGTGGCCTGTAACCCCACTACTCAGAGATTGTCACCATGGCTGCCAAGTATTTGTACCTGATTGTTAAAAAAGATAATATTCACTGTAAAAGAAATGAGAAATTGTAGGAAAAGCACAGAAGCCAACCATCCCCTCTCATCTCAGCATGCGCACGCGCACCCTTTCAGAACTTTTCACGCCTATGTTTTCATATTTATTTTAAAATATTGCCGGTCTCAGGAACTGAGAGGGGGCCCTGGTGGCAGACCACCTGGGTTTAAATTTTGCCTCCACTGCCAAATAGCCGTGGGCAACTTGTGTGACTTCTCCAGGCCTCAGATGTCATCGGAACCTTCTCCAGTGGTCGAGAACATTAGCACACCACGCTTGGCAGAGTGAGCCTTGAAAAATGGCAGAGACGGGTGGTGTGTTCGTTTTCCATCGCTGCCTGACAAACTACCACAGAAACCTAGAGGTTTAAGACAGTGCCCGATTATTCTCTCGAGTTTATGGTCTCACTGTGTTTGGGCTCAGGATTCCAGGTGCCGCGCTGCACTGCCCTCTGCTCAGAGCCTCCCAGGGGCACCATCGAGGTTTTGGCTGGGGCTGGGCTTTCTCTGGGGGCTTGGGGCCCTCTCCCGAGCTCACGTGCTTGTTGGCAAAATTCATTTCTTTGCAGCTGGGGGACTCAGGGTGGCTGCTCCTTCCAGGACAGCAGAAGTGCGCTGCTGCTGGGAATCTCTGACTGCTTCTGTCCCTGGTCTCTGGAGCCTCTTTTAAAAGGCTCACCTGATTAGGTCAGGCCCACTCAGGACGACCTCCTTTTGATGTACTCAGAGTCAACTGATCCAAGACCTTATTACATCTGCAAAATTCCCTCACCTCTGCCCTATAACGTAACATAATCACGGGGCGACATCCCGTCTTATTCACAGGTCCTGCCCACACTCAGGGCAAGGCGGTTACACAGGACATGTGCCACAGGGGAGAGAATCTTGGGGCCATCTTAGAATTCTGTCTACCACAATTAGCACTCATAAGGCCTTACCATCACCTGTGTTTTGGTTTCGGAGCAAACTAGAGAAACTTAAGCTGTTCCCAAGGATTCATACTTGGTATGAGATCTCATCTATCTGAGCAAGCGTTGGAATTGAACGTGCTTTTGAATAAATGAACAAGCAGTTTAATTCAGAAAATGTTGATTAATTAGCTCATTCATTCATTCATTCATTCCTTAAGTGGTTACTGCACCTCTGGGGCCCCCTGGGCTTAGTGCTGAAACGTGAACTCACCTGGGTACTGAGAGTAGCAGGATCTTTTACTGAGTACTTACTCCAGCCAGGTGCTGCTGCCGGTGTGTTCGATGCACTAGCTTATTCATCCTCATGACACCCCTGTGACAGATGCACCAGTATTCCCTCCATTTTGCAGAGAGATTGGAGTCAAGAGAGGTTGTTTAACCCCGCCAAGATCACACAGCTAGAAAGCTGCAAGGCCGAGTCGGGGTCCAGGCATTTTTGGCTGCAGAGCCCCCGCGTGCACCACACGGCACTGTTGTCGCTGCACTAGCAAGCGCAGCCACACGTGCGATGTTACGCCCAGCCCCTTTCCTCTCTTCGCAGCTCCTCTCTCTGGACTCTCCCTGGGCAGACCAGGAAGTCCGGGGGAGGAAGGGCAAGCCTGCGGGAGAGCTTCAGCCTCAGTCGCCTGCCGCTGCCACAGGGGAAGCAGCCACGGTCCCATGGCCCAAGGAAGCAGACCTGAGCCCCGGACAGGGGGCATTTCCGGGCCCCCCGTGTCCACGTCCTCTGCCTCTGTCAGGAGCCCCCCTGAGGAAAAGGTGGAGGGGAAGGGGTTGTAGCTTCTCTGTCCAGAAGCTGGCATAGCCCCTGCACCGTGCGGCCACTGCCCGCTTCTCCACCCAGCAGCTCTGGCCAGTTCCGGGAATTTTCCGGGCATCAAAAATGCACACGGTGGCTGTGGGTTGGGTGACCCTCGTCTGCACACCCTCCTCCCCCCTCCCTCGCCCCTCCTTCTGCTTATTTGTCAAGGACACTTTTTCTTGAAGAAGGATTTAAGCAAGTTGAGGGTAGAAATCTTGATGAGAACATCTGGACACATCTGGCCCTTGCACAGCTGCCTCTGTGCGGCAGTGGACGGCAGAGACCAGGCGCTCGGCTGTGGAAAATCCAGTGACCAGATGCAAACACTGCAGCTGCTTAACTGCTCTGTGCCTCGGTTTCTCCAAATGTAAAGTGGGGATAAGGTCAGTCTCTGCCTTAAAGAGTTGCGTTTGGAGGATCACGCGAAATGATGTACACGAAGCGCTTAATACCGTAAGCTTTCGGAATCTGAGAGCTATGATGATCCCCGAGTAACATGGCTTTCCTCTTTCCACGAAGGCAAAGGCCCCGGCAGAGGCTGTTCTGTCCCTCGCCTCCAGGTCCCTCTTCCTTCCAGCGCACACCGCTCCCTGCAAACCGGCCAGGGGCCTCCCGCGGCGGGATTCATCCAGGTCTACTCAGCCCGCGCTGGCCTCCGGCCTCGCCCCCTGGACACAGCGATTGGTGGTCGGGTGGGCACTGGACAGAGGCCGGGCCAATCAAAGCCCTTCCCTTTCAAACCGGCCGGGATCGAGAAAAACCCCTTCTGTCCTCACGGTGCCCGGCCTTCTGTGGACCGCACAACCGGCATAATTTACTCCTGGTCTCTGCTCGGCCGGGAGCCCCCTGAGCGCGGGGCGACCAACGTCCTGTTTTCCCGTGTGTCCAGCACAGGGCTCAGCGCCAGCCCACTGCGGGGGGCGAATTCGATGAATGAGTGAACGAATGAGCTGTTCTGCTTTCTTCTCCTTTCCCATCAATCCTAAACCATTGCTTCCTCTCCGAGGAAGAGCTTTCCTTCCCTTTCTTTCTTAGTCATTTTTCTTATTTATTTTTCACTTTTCATTAATGGAATTATTTCAAACTTGAGAATAGGATAAGAAACTCCCACACACCCTCTCCCAGCTTCAATAATTATCATCAATCCGACGTTCTTTTTTCATAAATCTTACCCTCTTTTATAGGGCAAGTGGGGGACACAGATGCTGGGATATTTTAAAGCAAATCCTAGACACTGAATCATTTCACCCCGAAATACTTCAGTATGTATTCTTAACAGATAAATATTTTTTAAAATAACCATAATACCACTATCACGCTTAAGTAAAGCAATAATAATGTCTTAATGTCACATAATATCCAGACTGTGTTCAAATTTCCCCCATTATCTCAAAAACTCTCAAATCCTGCCGAGGTAGGTTCATGCTGAGGTGTATCAGTCGGGATTTTTTGGTCGCAAGTGACAGAAACCCAGCTCAAACCAGCTGAAACCAGGAAGGGGGATTTGTTGGCTCCTGTAAGGAAACCGAGAAATGGGAGGTGGAGGGGCAGCAGGGACCCCGGATCCAGAACCCCGTCCAGTCGGGGCTCCCTCTTGCCCCTGCGTTTCTCTGGCTGGCTTTACCTCCTTAGACTGTTCCCGGGACGCTGGGATCACGACCTCTGGCAGGTGCGGGCTTACCGTCTTTCCGTTTTGTGAGGATGCCAGTAAGTTTTCCTCCATCCAGTCCTGTGTCAAAGGGAAGGGCTTTGATTGGCTCAGCTTCGGTCCCGTGTCCACCCCATCACCAATCACTGTGGCCAGGGGGCGGGGACTGGTGATTGACAGGCCGCACTGCCACCGCAGGTGCGCGTGAGGGGAGGAGCCGTTTCCCAGCGGGAGGAGCATCCTGCGGGCAGGGACCCGCGCAGATCGAAAACGAGCGGTGTCTGCGCCGGGGTGTTTCCAGGGGCTCCTGGAAGTCAGCAGGCCTGGAAGATGCTGAACTGAAGATAGTTGAGCTGCCCCTCCCGTCTTTAGAAGGCAAAAGTGTGTGGTGAATCCCTAGGAGTGCAAAAGAGAATTGGCAAACTCAGTTGATTTTGGAAATCTTTTAATTTTTGTGCATTCTCTAACAAAGGTGCTGTCTCGCCTAAAGGGGCAAAAATTGGTTCTTGGGGCAGGGGACGAAAAAAATCCTACTTTTTTTTGTTTGGGAAAATGTCCAGAAAGGCTCCTTAGTGGAGTGATGAAGAAGAAGGTTGAGAAACGCTGTTTTACTTTCCCTCTAAGCCTCAGTTTCGTCCTCTGTAAAGTTGGGAAAATAGCAGTGTCCGATTCAGAGAGCTGTTGCGAGACTCGCAGGCCTTTGAAGAGTCTGGCCCCGAGGGAGCGCAGTGTAGTGTGGGCTATCCTCCTAGGCGTGGTTGCTGACGTTTTCGGAGCATTTTACAAGTGCTGAGAAATTAAAGAGCGCCAGTCTAGTGTCAGATGAACTGGGTTTAAATCTTCCCTTAAATTTTTGAATACTGCATTTTCTCATTTTGCAAATGAAATAAAAAGAAGACTTGCTTTGCAGGGTTACTGTCAAGGTTAAAGGGAACAGTATAGGCAGAGTCCCCCGTACGTGTTAAGCAACTGTATTGTAAACCCTTCTGCAGATGGGGAAACAGGCCCTGTGCCCTGGAGAGATGCGCTCGGGTTCGTGCAGACCCCACAGCCGCAAATCCCGCCCATCGTGACTCCAGGGCGCCGGTCTGCAGGCAGCCGGTGATTCACCGCTTTCTCCAGGAGGTCACACCTCCGCCCTTCCCCTCCCGCTCAGCTCACGGAGCCTGCATCCACCCAGCTGGCTCCCAGGCCCGTGAACTCTCCCAGGCGTGAGGTCTTTGCTTTTGTTACTTTTTTTTCCCCTGCAGCCTTCAATTTTGCCTTTGTCTGAACAGAACAGCGGAGAAGGTGCTGGGCTTCCCCCTGCCTCGTCCCTCTGCCTGGTGCTGCCTGTGGTCACCCGGAGCCCTACACGCTGTTGTCTTCTCTGCTGGAGGTGGCATAGGCAGGCCCAGGTCTGGGTCTGGGACTCAGGCTGCCAAACGCCAGGTCAGGACGCTGACTGGGTTTCTGGCCCCAATTTTCTGGTTGTGCAGACAGCAGCCTCTCGATTTGAACCCAGCTAGTTGCCTCCAACGCATTTGCCCTTTGGAAACGGGAGGCTGAGGGTCCTGGGCTCGCGAGCTCCATTGCAGAGGCATAAATTCTTTCTTTTTGTCTTCATTCCGTCAGTGGAGGGAGTGTCCGGTGCAGTCACCGGGGTGTGGCCTCTGTCTGGTGGCTGGCTCATGTTCTGGGGGGCGTGGAGAGAGGGTGAGGAATGCCAGGTTCGCCCACCACCCGCTTGCCGGTGTCTGGAAATCAAAGGCTCTGGCCGCCTTGGGGGAGACACGGGAGGCAGAAGACCCTTCCAGTGGCTTCCTGTTGCCTGTTCTGTTTTTAACGATAGAGTCTGGTCACTGGAATGGACTGCTTGCAATCAAAGTCCCATTTTCTTCCGGCCTGTACTGACTGAGTGACCCTGACCAAGAGCCTTAACCTCTCCAGGCCTCCGTTTTCTCATCTGCAAAGTGAGGACAACGATGCTGCCTCCCTCACAAGGTTGTCGTGAGCACGAAGCGAGTGACTGCTTTTAGGCCTGGCACGCAGCGCACACTCAGTAGATGCCAGCTGTTGTTAATCGTGGTGTCTGGCCCTGCGTGAGCTGGCCCTGTCCACCTCGCTGACTTCATTTCCTACCACTCCCCCACTTCGAGGCAGCCACGCTGGCCTCTCCTTCCCTTCCAGAACATTCCAGGCTCGTGTCTGCTCCTGGGTGTTTGCCCTCACTTAGTCCTCCTGGGAAGTGCCCCCCTTCTCATCATCTCAGGTCGGAGGTCACCTCTTCCAGGAGGCCCTTGCCACCTTCTCGTGACCTTGTTTTATTTTCTTCATAACCTTTCCCCCCACTTGAAATTATTTAATGTATTTATCTCTTTGCTTGTGTGTTTTCTGATCCACCCCAGCAAAGTAAACTTCCATTTTTAGGAACCCTGTCTGTACCCCTGAGTGCCAAAAATAGTGGTGGTCAACCAATGACTGTTGAAGGAATGAGTGAATGGGCAGCTGCATAGAATATCGGCTTAAATAATATAATAAAGCTAATGCCGCTTGGGCTTTTGTTATGTTATGTATGCATTTCTTCTTTCAATTCTATGGCAGCCCTCCACGGTAGGTACCCTTGTTGACTTTATACCACAGATGAGTTAACAGTCTCAGAGAGGTTAAGTAACTTTCCTAAGGTCACACAGCTTGTAAGCAAGAGAGGCTCAAAATGACTCAAGTCTGGGTCTGTCCCAGTGTTTCCTTGGCCTTCTTATGAATGAAGTCCTGGAACTTTGAGGGAAGCAGAGAAGAGAGGGTGTGCAAATCCCCATGAGAACATCAGTGCTAATGTGTCTGACTGAAAGCACGCTTTTATTCTTTACTAATCACATTCACATCCCAAATCATGTGTGAGCCCTCAGCCTCCCCCCTGGTGCGCAGGTGCTGTGTAGGTAGGATGGACATTGCTCTCCCTATTTCACAGCCCGTAAAACTGAGGCTCAGAGCAAAAGTGGGTCTCTCGGGGCCACCAGAGCCCTGCTTAGCATTCTATGGGATGTGTGGTTGCCTCATTTGAGAAAGATCTTGGCTGGGACCCTCCTCCCCTGGGAAACCTCCCTGGATCAGCCTGGGTCAGCTGCTCCTCTGTGTCACATTGCCTCAAGGTCCTCCATCCTAGCACCTGCCCCAGGCTGTCATCGTTGCTCATTGCATTGTCCCTCTCTTGCTAGACGTGTGTCATCCAAGTCAGTGGCTGCTAGTCCAGTGGTCCTCAACCGGGGGCAATTTTGCTCCCCCCCTCCAGGGGACATTCGCAATGTCTGGTGACATTTGTGGTTGTCAGAACTGGAAGGTGAGGGTGTTACTGGTATCTAAGGAGGCTGCTTAACACCCTCCAGGGCACAGGACAGCCCCCATAGCAGAGAAGGATTCGGTCCAAAACATCATGGAGCCGAGGTTGAGCTCTAGACGCCAGTGGCTGTTGAGCACTTGAGATGCGGCTGGACCAAGTGGTGACACCAGATTCCAAAGACTTAGTGTGAAAAAAAGAATGTAAAATATCCCACAAATAACTTTTAAATATTGAGTAGATGAGGAATAATATTTTGGATATATTGAGTTCAACAAAATAGATGATGAAAATTAATTTTACCTATTTCTTTTCATGATTTTAATTGTGGCTGCCAGAAAATTTTGATTGGACAGTGCTGTACCAGACAGGACGTGCCGTGCAAGCAGGGCTCTGTCCGCATCTGTCTGGGTCTGCTCATCCTGGTAAATGCAGCGCTGAGCAGAGGCTTGGTACGTGCTGGGTGCTCAGTAGATAATCATGGAAGAAGGAGGAGAGAAGGAAAAGAAGGAAGGGAGGGAAAGAGGAAGGAGGGTGGGGAGGAGGGGGGAGGGTCAGTGGTCCAAGGGGCAGTCCTGATAGGACCCTAAAGTCTCATTGGTGAGCCCAGAATTGTTCTCGTAAGTCCAATATTTAAGGCATCTGCCAAAGAGAACTCCTTCCTTCTAGAAGATGCTCCAGGAGCACTGTCCCTGATGCTCCGACCAGGCCGTTTGCGTTTTCTTGCCGTGTCCCCTCCCACTCCACCCTGGCTGAGAGTGATCTTGGAGAAGCCACTTAATCCCTTGTTTTGGAGCTTCTCCACTTGCAGCCTGCTCCCATCTTGGTCCTCTTCAGCATGAGGTTCAGTTGATTTTTTAAATCCGGCTCTCAGAGCCAGGATCCTCTGGGACATGAATCCAGACAGCAGGGAAGCAGTCGCAAGCTTTCTGTGACTTTAATTGTCTGCAGCAAATGGGTTGGTCATCCCCACAGGAAGAAGGGACGAGCTCTGGAACACATATTTGAAAGCTTGTCCTGTCCTGACAATGGCTTTCTGGGAACACGGCTAATTCTTCATCATTACACAACAGAGAGATGGTTAAGCAAGTGTCAGCTGTGGTGAACGCCAGTGGATTGGACTGAATTCTGTCCCCAAATATTAAAAACAGCTCAATTTTCTTGTCAGCCCTCTAAAGATTTGGGGATTGGCTGGGCATGGCTTCTAAGGGAGGACTGATTCCAGGTGGCACTGAGAGAGGACGTCTAGAGGGGACATATTTGCATCACGACCTGCCTTCTGCTTCCCCAAGTAGCTGCATGACTGTCAACCCTGAGCAGCATGGCTGGGAAACTGGAATTTACAGGCCTGAATGTCAAGTTTGTTTTAGTGTAAATGCTCCTGGGATTTTTTTCCCTTAAAAAAAAGTCTGGGGCCGGCCCAGTGGCCTAGTGGTTCATGCACTCCGCTTTGGCGGCCCAGGGTTCACAGGGTCAGATCCCAGGTGTGGACCTACACCACTTGTCAAGCCATGCTGTGGCGGTGTCCCGCTTACACAATAGAGGAAGATTGGCATAGACGTTAGCTCGGGATGTTAGCGTTATATTTTTTGAGGCTTATCGCTTTGTCACATATGTTGAAAATATTTTTCCTAGTTGCTCCATGTATTTTAATGTTATCGGTGGTGGTTTTGGATGTCCAGGAGTTTTGGGTGTCTATGTTGAACCATTTTATCTTTTCCTTTGTGGTGTCTGCCCTCATAAGCCGAGAAAGGCTTTTGGGGGAATTATTTTTAGGGCTTCCTCACCAAAAAAAAAAAAAGCCTGATTGTGAGAGTAACATGTTTATTGTACTGAAATTGCAAAATGTAGGGAAACACAAAGAAAAAACCAAAACTTACCCAGAATTCCATCACTTGGTATCTTTCAGCTTCTTTTGCCCATAAGTTCATAATTTATGGTGTTTTACAATGTTGCCATCATACTGCCTATGCCATTTTAAACTTTTCTTTTTTTGCTTTATATCAAGAACGTTTTGTCGTCTCCTTCAAAATTCAACATCCCTTTAAATGATCACGTAGCACTTCACTATAAAAGCCACCAACATTTGTTCAACAATTCTCCATTGTTGGCTATTTAGGCTGAGTCCAACTTTCTGCTCTTGTAAATAACTCTACAATGGACATCCTTGTGCGTGAGTCTCTGCACACATCTCTGGCTGTTTCCTTAGGGTAAATTCCTAGAAGCAAAAGTACTGGTGAAATATTTCACACATTTTAAGACTTCTGATGAGCACCGTCGCCTTAGCCTGGGAAGTTTATGACAAGTAACGTTTCCAGCAGCAGGCGAGTCTCTTCTCTCTCAGCCTCTCCCCCCTCTCGCCAGTCCTGGTATCTACCAGTTGAAACACAGAACAAAAATATAAATAATTCTGCTCCTGGAGAACACCACTGTTAACAATTTGGTGAGTATTTTCTCCAGATTCTTTTCTGAGCACATGTATTGATGTATGTGTGTGTTTTTCAGGGCTGGAATGATGTATACATATTGTTTTGTGTCCTGACTTTTAAATTTAACTGTATATTGTCATTATCTTTTGTGAAGCATCCTTCTTTTCCATGATGTTACCTTGTAAGTCTGGACTGTAGGATATTTCACCAAGTCCTTAATGCTGACTATATAGGCTGCGTCCACGTTTCCCCATTTAATGGTATGGGAATAAATTTCCTATGTTATCCGTAATTTCTAAGTAATTCCTTAGAAATGGAAAATGCTACAACAAAAAAAAAACTGCACGTTTTTAAGGATTTTAATGTATATCACCAAACTCAGAAGGCCAAGTGCCTCTTCCCTCCAGGAGCCCGTGAGAATACATTCCCTCCCATCCTTGCCCACACTGTGGGTTTCCGTTCTTTGCAGATGCTGCTGCTCTGGAAGGCATGAAAAGTTATCTCGTATTTTTCACTTCAATTTGTTTGATTACTAATGAATTTAAACATTTCTCATAAGTGTACTGCCCATTTGCATTGCTACTTTTATGATTTGTCTCTGATTTTTTCCTTAGCTATTTTTATTGATCTGTTAAGAGCTTTACATTTTTTTAAGTCTTATTACTTTGTCGTATATGTTGAAAATATTTTTCCTAGTTGTTATGTCTTTTAATTTTTTTTTAAAGATTTTATTTTTCCTTTTTCTCCCCAAAGCGCTCCAGTACATGGTTGTGTATTTTTAGTTGTGGGTCCTTCTAGTTGTGGCATGTGGGACACCACCTCTGCGTGGCCTGATGAGCGGTGCCGTGTCCTCACCCAGGATCTGAACCAGTGAAATTCTGGGCCGCTGAAGTGGAGTGCGTGAA
This sequence comes from Equus asinus, assembly GCF_041296235.1. Lineage (NCBI taxonomy): Eukaryota > Metazoa > Chordata > Mammalia > Perissodactyla > Equidae > Equus > Equus asinus. Next base: position 44,631,249 of record NC_091804.1, read on the forward strand.
CCACTCGGCCACGGGGCCGGCCCAAGAGCTTTATATTTTTTGAATCTTATTACTTTGTCATATATGTTGAAAATATTTTTCCTAGTTATTACGTGTCTTCTAATGTTATCGGTGGTGGTTTTTGATGTCCAGGAGTTTGGACGTCTATGTTGAACCATTTTCTCTTTTCCTTTGTGGCGTCCACCCTCATAAGCCTGAAAAGGCTCTTGGGGAATGGTTTTTAGGGCTCATGGCCACAGTGGACAGTTGGACAGCCATCTGGAGTGAACCGGATGACGTCACATGTGTAGGGTGAATAAAATGGCCTTTCGACTTGGGAGGAGCCTGGACGATGCCTTGGGCATAATGCTGGGCAGTCAAGAGCTCTCTGTCTTTTCTTAATTCTTGTTAGGAATCTGGAGCAGACAGAGCAGAGTCAGGCTGCCACCCTTGGCCGCGCTGCTTGCCCACTGGGGAGCCTCAGTTTCCTCATTTGCAAAATGAAGGAATGACCAGGATCTTCCCCTTTCACCCCTAACTGATCATGACCTATGACCTTAAAGGGAATCCTAAGAATCACTCCCCAGTGAAGTCCCTTCTAGACATATAAGGCCAGACTCCCCAAAGAAAGACAAAAAGACTCAACCAGCTAAACACTAGACATTCCTGGACCTCAAGAAACACCACAAATACAATTGAAAGACGAAGAACAAACTAGGAAAAATATTTTCAACAATTCAGTCATTAAACCTCCCTAATCCAGCCACTGGACAGACAATTCCCCATTTCCTCCCTCAGACGGGCGGGGTGGGGGGAAGGGGCCCCGGGAAGAGCTCAGTGCAGGCTTTTTATCCTCCTGAATGAATAAGTGAGTGAATGAACAAACGATGAACCTGCATCCCGGGCAGTGTGCTTCCTTTAAATTCTGCCCCGTGTAAATGAAGTTAGACAGGAAGAAGTTTTGCTTCTGTGTTTACTGCAGGACTGTTCCCTGGGAGGCCTCCCAGCCTCCTCTGAGCTCATCTGGAAAATGGGTTTAGAAATGTTTACTCCCTGGCCTCCCGCCTCCTCCCTCCCCAGGATGGCGGCTGAGATGAGTCAGAGCAAAGGTATTTGGGCCCAGCCAATGTTTGGACAATAGGAATGATTAAACAGATAGTTTATTTATTTTGTTCTCATCTTTCGTACCCACATCTCCAGAAGAGCTTTGTTTGTAGGTACAGGCAGGAAGGGAGCTTTCTGACGAGTCAGAAACTCGTCATGGGAAGAAAATGAGGGCATCCTTGAGGCGAAGGGGTTTCTCACAGGGTTTCTTCTGACTGTAATCTGGTTCTTTTCTGCTCTTACTTGGCCTAGAGTGTCTGTTGAACTCCAGGCCTTAAAAGAGACTTGAGTTGCAGCGTGAAAGTTCGCGTTAGACATCAAGAGGGACTTCCTGGTCAACAAGGTTGCATAGGCAAAGGAAGGACTGAAGGAGGAAAATCACACAACCTTCCTGCCTGTGAGTAAGAGGTGGTTTGCTAGGAGACACCCGGCATCTTTGCGTGGGTCTCTTGCTGTGTTCCCAGAGGGCTGAGTAGAGCAATGGAAGGAAGCGCAGCCCTGCTGGAAGGATCCTGGGAGAAAATGCAGTGCCTCCCTCCCATTTCACAGGTGGAGAAACTGAGGCAGGACCATGCAACAGATGTTTACCGAGGACCATGCCCCTTCTGAACACTGAGGCACGGCAGTGCATGAGACAGAGACAGATGACTAGCAAGTGAAGTCGTGAACACAGAATTCAGTGTCAGGGAGTCACGAGGCTGGACTGCGACAGGCAGCGATGGGGGAAGTGAGGGGTGGAAACCCTTCTTAAAGGAGTGGTCAGGGAAGGCGTCTTGGGGGCAGGGTCATGCGGGATGAAATGACTCACCCGGGTCACGCGGATACACAGTCAGAGTCTAGTTTCCTGACTCCCATTCAAGGACGCCTCCAAGGTGTTTTGGTTGCAAGTAACAGAACCCCCCATGCAAAAAGGCTTATTCCAAAAGGAAATTTATTGGCTGAAAAATCTCAAGGTAGATTTTCTTTCAGGAATGTCTTGATCCAGGTTCCCAAACAATGTCACCAAGCCCTGCCCTCTCTCCATGTGTCTGCCTCTTCCGTGTGTGGATTAATTCTCACCCTCTTTGTGGGAGCAAGATGTCTGCCAGCATCTCTGGTCTCACGTCCTCCAAGAGCCGAGCTCTGAAGGACAGAGCTCCTCCTTCCCCCACAATTTGAGCGGAAGTCCTGGGCCTGACTCCCTCCACCAGGTTTGGGTCATGGACCCATTTCTGAACCGCTTGCAGTGGCTTGGGGGATGTTCAGCGCCAATCGGCCAGGCCGGGGTCATAGGCCCCCCCCGGAGTGCTGGGCTGAGAAGGGACCACGCATTCCCAGGTGGCTTCTGAGCCTTGATGGCAGAAGGATGGATCAATGGATTCAGACTGGCCCAGATCCAGTCATGACAGTGGTGTCTTCCTCCCTCTCCCAGCTGCAGCCCATCAGCCACTTGCTCAGGCTGTTGGGCACCTACTGTGCGCTTCCATCTGTTTCCCACAGAGCTTAGCCTTCAGGACAAGGAGATGCTTTTTGTTTTAATTCTCCAGGATCTTACAACCTACTGGAGGAAACAAATCTTTATTTTCATCCTGTCTTTTTGTGGTTTGCTAATGACATGAATTTTCTGTCAACAAAGGGGAGGAAGCCGTGGGCTGGAGGAGTCAAGGCAGGCAGAACGAGGAAGGCATCCAGTGCATTTCAAAGGGAGGGTTGTCTCAGGAAGGGTTAACGGAGGGTGAAATGGATGGTGCACACAGGATGCAGGATGCAGGCTCGGCACTCGGGGCCAAGTGGCTGCGGTTTTCAAAGTACATGGTTAGACTGTGTATGGTTCTTGTACCACGGGTGGTTTACAAGATTACAAGGTAGGACACAGGCACAGACGTATTTTAGTAGTTAGGTTTTTATTCCAAATTTGTCTTAGAAACAAATATACTATTAACTTATCAGACCTGGCTGATGTTGCTAGGGATGAACCTAAAATTTTTTATTAAAAGGAGGGGAGGAGTCGATTTAAAGAAAGATCATAAATACAGGTGGTTTGCAGAAATGGCAAAAATATTGTTATGAGAATGAGTAAGATTTGGGAAATGCTGGCCTAGAGCTTGGATTCCGGGATCGAACAGACTTAGAGCCAAGCGTCAGACCCACCGTGCATCTACGAGGAAACCGGGGAAAACTTGCTTCACTTCTGTGGCCTTCAGTTTTCTCACCTGTAAAAAGGGGCCGAGACTGGGACCAACCTCATAGGGGATTTCGAGGAATCCTTGAGATCGATAGTGTACGTGAGACACTCAGCGTGGCGTCTGATGCGAGTGAGCATTCATTCCGTTAGCTGCTCATAACCTGTATTATTTTTCACAGGAAAGGAAGCAAAGGCGGTCCAGTAGTGGGCACAGCGAGAGCAAAGGCCCGGAGGTGGGAATGGACGTGGCAGGTTGGGGCTGCTGTGGGTGGGATCCTGAGGGAGAACAGCAGGGGGCCTGTTGGAAGGTGCGATTTGAAAGGAAACCCTAGAGGAGAATCAGGCTCCTCTGATGCCTTGGAGGTTGGGACTCACTCGCTCCCTCCCAAATCTCTTTTCCCTCCCGGGGGACCACTGCCCACCACTGTCCTCCCCCTCCCACAGCAAGAGCTGTCTGTGCGGACAGATCCTGGAGGCCTGGGGTTGTGCTCCATAGAGTTAATCTGTGTTGTTTATCTTTTAAACACCATTAACCACAAATTAGCTGATTCTTTGTGGCTATAAATTAATAGATTCCATTAGTAAACAGTCAATTACAGGATGATTACTTTTTCTCCCCGAACCTTGAGTTTTTTCTATAGCCATTTGTGAGCATTTGATTCTGTCCTCTTCCCACTCGCAGTCTTCTTTCTGGGTTCTTGGTTCATTGGACCGGATCTCCCAAAGGGATTAGGGAGGCTGGGGGTGGGCGGTGTGGACTCTCTCCGTAATGAGGTTGTAAGCAGTGGCCTGTTTTGGTTTTGCAGAAACAAAACCAACCGGAGGTTTATTTTCCAGAGAATTTCTATTTCCAACAGAAACCAAACAGCAAAGTTTCCATCTCCTTTTATTACTGTGCATGCCATAAACACATCTTATTTGTTTTCTCTTCCATGTCTTTTCTACTTCTGGGGCCTCATCCTGGTAAACCCCTGATAATCTTTTCTTTCTACCCCATGTATTCATCCCAGCATCCCACCATCCATCCATCCAGCCAGCCATCTATCCATCCATTCATCCATCCATCCATCTATCCACCCATCCATCCATCCATCCATCCACCCATCCATCCATCCATCTATCCACCCATCCATCCATCCATCTATCCATCCATCTATCCATCCAACCATCCATTCCACTATCCATCCATCCATCCATCCATCTATCCATTCCACTATCCATCCATCCATCCATCCATCCATCCATCCATCTATCCATTCCACTATCCATCCATCCATCCATCCATCCATCCATCCATCCATCCTTCTATCTAGATTCCATCTAGATGCATCTTTCTATCCTTGGCTGGAGTAGCCAAGAGGGACACTGGCCCCACTGTCTCCATCTGCCAAGCTCTAATGCATTCAGATAGTGGGACGGCGTTTGTCTTTGGAATCCGTAGCCATAAACCTGCTACAGGGATGGCAAACCTCGACAGCAAACACTCAGGGATTAGGGAGGTAACTCAAATAACTAAAAGCACAAGACAGTCCCAGGGCTTCAGTGAGGTTCTAGCCACTCCTGAGGCCTTCTAATTCAAATTAAGACAAAATGCCATGTCTTTAGACCTTGGGTTTGTGACCTTTTCTGTTTCAACCTGAATTCTCTGGTTGCAGCAATAGAAATTGACTCCTGTAGTAGGCTGAATAATGGTCCCTGGAGACGTCCATGCTCTAACCCCAGAACCTGTGATATGGTACCGTACATGGTAAAAGGGACTTTACAGATGTGAATAAGGACCTCGGGATGGGGAGATGATTCTGGATTGTCTGAGTGGGCCTGACGTAGTCACAGGGGCTCAGAGGCAGTGGTGGGAGACATGATGATGGAAGCAGAGGTTGGAGTGCAGCAAGGAAAGGGCCACAAGTCCAGGCAGGCGGGCGGCCTCCAGAAGCTGGGAAAACTGAGGGAACGGATTGTCCGCAGCTGCTTTCAGAAAGACACAGCCCTGCTGACAGTGGACTTCACCCAGTGACTGATTCTGGACTTCAAACCTCCAGAACTGCGAGATACTAAATTTGTGCTGTTTTAGGTCACGGAGCTTATGGTAATTTGTTCCCGCATCTCAAGGAAACTAACAAACCCGCAAAAAAAGAATCTATTAAAAGGGCTGTTAGTAGCCCCCAACTCCTACTGAAAACAGAAACTCAGGGAGGGCCGTGTTCAGCGGGAGCTCTGGGATTTGAGAGAGCGGAAACTGAGGACCGGTTCCCCGGGGCACCCCCACTGGGGTAAAAATCACCATTTCCCATCCTGCTCAAAATCCAGACCCCAGGAGAGAGTCTGGTTGGCCGAGCCTGGGTCACCTTAGCTGACAGCTCCGTCAGACTGGAAGTCCCCCCCAAAGCAAATCAGGGGCCACGGCCTGAAAAGGGGGGTGTGCGCCACATTTGGAGTCGGCTGTCCACTCCTCGTCCAGTGGGCTTCAGCCAGGGGTGGGCCGTGGACTAAAATACGGCAGTCGGGGTCCCTCTGAGGACACTCAGACCCTCCCGTGTGACCTAGATTGTTCCCAGCTGTGCTCCATCCTCCGCAGCCCAGGCGAGGGTGGCTTCTAGTTGGCATCTGAGTTCTCAGCCTCCGGGAGGGCGACCCTGGGGTCTCAGCTGGTGCTAGTTCTTGCTGGGACTAAAGCGCCTTCTCCTTGCCGGACCTGGTCTTGGATCTCTTCTCCCTGGCCCCCCACCTTTCCAACACATGCCCAATTTCCTTCTTAAATATAAACACACTTAAACAGGGATTTTCAGCTTCAGCACTATTGACGTTTTGGGCCAGACACTTCTCTGTCCTGAGGGGCTGTCTTGTGCACTGTAGGAGGTTTAGCAGCATCCCTGGCCTCTGCCTATGAGATGCCAGTAGCATCCTCCCCAAATTGTGACAACCAAAAATGTCTCCAGACAGTATCAAGTATCTGGGCAAACCCACCCCTGGGTGACAACCACAGGTTTGAAGCATCACTTCTGTCCCTTTCCACCACCTCTCCCACCACCACCAGGGGCCAGGCCACCATCCTCTGGCCTTGACGACTGCAGTAACCTTCTTGTCCTCTCTCTGTTCCCTCTCTTGCCCTCTTCCAATCTATTCTCCATAACTTGCTGGAGAGACATTTCGTAGAAAGCAGATCTGAGCTGCGTTTCCTTTGTCTGAAACACTTCCAGATCTCCATAGTGGTCCTTGGACAACATCCTGACCACTCACTCTGTTCTCCAGTCTGCCTACTTCTCTAGCCTCATGCCCCATCACCCTCCTCCTTCTCTGAGTTTCAACCACACACTGACCTTCTCCCCCTTCCTCCAACGGGTCTTTCCACTCCAGGGCCTTTGCACTTGCTGTTTCCTCTGCCTGGAACACTCTTCATACCACTCTTTGCTTGGTTAACACTTACCCATATTTGAGACTTGTTTCAGCTAGAAATGCTTTTGGCTGCAAGTTATAACAATTTAAACAAAACCAGACATATCTTAATTACGTAACAAGAAGTCTGGAGGCAGCTGGTTTCTGGTATCGGTTCTGTGACTCAAGGCTGGTATCTCTGAGATTTCTTGGCCTTTCCCTCAGGGTTGCAAGATGGCTGCTTCTGCTCCAGACATCCTATCCCCGTTTAAGGCAGGAGGAGAACAATGGAGCCAGCAGACTTTGTCTGGCATCTCATTAGTCACAACCATCCATGGGAACCCCAGCTGCAACGGAGGCGGAGAAGGGAAGTGTTTTGCTCTTGCAGCTTCAGAAGAGGGAGTAAATAAATGAAAATGGGATTGGGAATGGCTGTCCATGAAGTGTTGGTTTAATGTCACTTCTTCCTGGAAGCCTCTGCTGGTTCCCTAGCCCAGACCAGATACTCCCGTTGTACGCCCTCCTAGCACGCTATCCTCTTCTTCGTGCCCTTGTCATGACTGTAATCTATTGCTTTACTCATATGATTGATTGATGGGCATCTGGTTCTGTCTCCGGGCTGGGTGTTCAGTGAGTTTCCCGAGTTCCCGCCTGTTTCTCCAGATCCCGGCACGGTGCCTGGTACACAGGGGACCTCGCCAACTGTTTGTGGATTGCCTGCTCCCAAATCCTTCTTCCTAGAGCCCAGAGGCCTGCCCTGTCTGGCTGGGACCTTTCCTGCCACCCGGGGGAAAAAGAGCCTCCTCTAGTCATCACTGTCCCAGCAGAGGCCAGCCCAGTTTCGTCATGGCTTCTACCCAGCTTCAGTTTCTGGAACAGGTCCACCGGAGTGTCACCCGCACCTCTGTCGGCCACGTGATGATGAGGAGAGGAAGCTCATGTCCAGGTCGGTCCTGAGACACCTCATTGGAAACGCAGCCGCTCCTCGCGGGTGCCCCTGCGTTCTGGGAGGATGGAGGGTCTGAGGTTCCCTGGACGGAGGGCTGGGCCCCCGCCTCCTTGTCCCCTCGCTCCTACCTGCCAGGTGGGGCTTTTGAATTTCCTTATTTTGCCCATTTGTTGATCCAGTTATATTCCCAGGGGTGGTAGAATTTTTCACTGTGAGACGGAGAGCACCGTCATGCATTCACTCTGCACCTTGGTGGGGTGCTGATGAAGGTGTGAGACTGCAGACACGGGACCAGAAAATGGACGCGGTCCCTGCTCTGGAGGGCTGCGTGTGGTTTGGGAGACAGACACAGGCATTGGTCAAAGACATAACTAAATGTAACATTAAGACTCCCACAGTCCCAGTGAAAGAGGAGAGATGGGGCTGGGGCTCTGACAGAACCTCGCCTCGGGAGTTGGAGGGGCTGCTGAAGCTGTAAGGCCTGAGCTCAGAGGGAAGGAGGAGGGGAGCAGGCGAACGGGCCGGGACGTGCTCCAGGCGGTGGGACCACGTGGCAGAGCCCTGAGGGGCAGCGACAGGCTGAGAGTGGCGGTTTCCTGGGCTGCTGTACCAAATTCCCACGACCTTGGTGGGTTACAGCCAAAGGAATTTATTCCCTCACAATTCCCGAGGCCAGAAGTCTGAAATGAAGGTGTCGGCAGGGCCGCGCTCCCTGTGAGGGCTCCAGGGGAGGGTCCCTCCTGCTTCTGCCAGCTTCTGGTGGCTCTCGGCAAAGCTTGGCGTTCCTTGGCTTGTAGACACCTCACTCGTCTTCACACGGCTTTCTCCCCTGGGTGTTGCTAAGTCTCAGATCTCTCTCTTCTTTTCTTACAAGACACGAGTCATTGGCTGTGGGGCCCATCCTAAATCCAGAATGATCTCATCTCGAGATCCTTAACTTCATTACACCTGCAAATAAGGTCTTCCAAATAAGGTTATCTTCACAGGGACAGGGATGAGGACTTGCCCATCGCTTTTGGGGGACACCATTCAACCCACGACACTGAATCTGAGGAATTGAAAGAAGACCTGGATGGGTGGAGTGTAAGGACCTGGGGTCCTGGTTGCGGGCCGGGCCAGGTCTCACAGACGTGAAGCCATGGGGAGCGGGCTTCAGGCAGGAAAGTGGCAGAATCTGACTCATTCTTTCAAGTGATCAAAGATGTGCAGGAGAGGGACACCGTGCAGGTCCCCGAGGTCGTCAGTGAGACACTGCTGTCTGAGTCTGGGGACTGGTGGTCGAGATGGAGACAGGAGAAGTGGTGCAAAGGGTATTCTGGTTGGGATGGGTTTGATCCGGAGAGTGAGGGGGGCAGGGGGGTCGGGGATAACGCACACGTTTCTTCCTTTGCTGTGGAAACTGATAAGGATGCACAACACTGGGAGAACGGCGGGGCTCGGGAAGATCTCCAGCTCAGTTTTGAGCCTGTTGAATTTGAGGCGCCCGAGGTTGATTGCTTCCAAAATGGCCCCAGTTATTCTCCTCCTGGTGCAGATGCTCCTTTACCGTGTGACTTTGCAGCAACTTCCATCAGTGAGTGTCCACCCAGTGAATGTGGGTGGAAGGTGTGACTTACTTTGGCCAATAGGACAATAGCAAACATGACAGAAACAGACGCTCGAAGGGTGTGTGTGCATGGTGCTCCATTCTACGCTCTCAGGCCTCCTGCAACCACCCTCAGGGGAAGAGGCCAAGACTGGCCCGCCGGGTGATGACAGACAGATCATCTGGTCTTCCCTGATGCCCACCCGACAGCCAGCTGACCCCCAGAAGCAGAGCCACCTAGATCATTGGCAGAAGATGATGACGTGTGGGTGAGCCCGACCCAGATCAGCAGCGCTGCCCAGCCCGGCCCAGGACTCTGACCCTCAGAACCATGTGCCTAACAAGCAGTTGTTGTTTTAAGCCACAGTTTCTTATCTGTAAAATAGAGGTAATAGTGTCTTCCTACTAGGGTTGTTATACAGATTAACTGAGAGACGTAAAGCTCTGGGAACCAGGCTTGGTGCACAGTAAATGCTGAATAAATGTTAGTTCATCATGGTCATTGTCACCGTCATTGTCGTCTTCTTCATTCATAGTATTTCCAAGTCTGGACAAATCTGTAGTTTTTCTGCGTGTATGTTTTATTGTACAAATATTTTATTTTGTGTATATTATGATCTTTTGACACCTTAAAAAACCTCTCTGGCTGGAGAGAGACAGCCCCTTCTTGGGCTAGCCACTTTTTAGAGAGAGCAGAGGGCGGGGGAAGCATGCCTTTGATGTGCAAACTGCCCTGTGCAAAGCCAGGCCTCCTCTGTCTGGTCCGCACCCCCAAGGAGGCAGTATTCCCATCTTAGTCATCCCAGGGCCAGGTGCCAGGCACCCAGGGACCACCCCTACAGCCCGCCAGAGTTATTCAAACTGACCAGTCCTAAGCTGTTCACCTGCCCTGCCCTGTCTTGCCCCGCCTTTCCTGTGGAAACCCCAACAAGGGCCGTGGCCCTCACACCCCCCTACTCCTGTCTTCTGCCTCCTGACCAACCTGCTGCTCCCCAGGTGGCCCTGCAGGGTGTGCCGTGCCTTCTGGCTCTGGGACCTGTGAGTATAAGAAATTTTGTTTTCCTGAGCCTCTCCTCTTGTGGCTGCCCCTGACTGGCCATCTCACAGAAGAATAAAAACACTGCTGTGGATGGACACGTAATTATTTGTGGCCATTGGCATGCCCATCCTTGTACTTCTTTGAATGTGCAAATTTGTCTCCAGGGCAGATCCTGAGAAGGAGAAGAATTGGCTCAGAGGGTGTATGAGTCTCAGATTTTAAAAGATATTCCCAAATTGCCCTTGAAAGCTGCTGCGATTTATTGCCACTCCCACCAGTCATGTGCATGGGTCCCCCTGGCCTGCACCCTAACCAGCACTTGCCGGCACCGTCGATGCTGTCTCCTTGTGCTGATGTGCCTTGCTCTGACTCCTGGGAGACTGGCCGTCTTTGCGCATGTCTCTTGTCCACTGTGGTCCCCTTGGGTGGACCGACTTCCCTTCGGAGATTCATCCCTTGAAACTCTCTGCTTCTCATACAGACTGTGACTCGGACCGACGCTCCTTCTTCCAGTGAAGTCTCTCTGAATGACAAGGAACAGAACCACTTGAGGTGGCTCAAGGATTAAGAAGCTCTGTTGAAAGAATCCAGCAAAATGCCATGGAACACAAGGCGTAAGGATGGCCACATCTTACGGAAACTGCGGCAGCTAGTGCTCTTCTCTCAGGGACCGTGTGGGGTCTCTCCTCTCCTTCTCCCCTTCCTCCTGCTGCCTCATCTTGTGGACAGCGCAGTGTGGCTGCCCCAGCGCCAGCACCACCTCTCTACTCCCGTCATTAGCCTGATCTCCCGCTCAATTTCTTGAGACAGAGAATCTGATTGGACCAGGCCAGCCCGTGGATTGGTCCCTTGTTGTTCTGGTGCTCACTCTGTGGCTGCTTGGCTCATAAGGCCACCGCTGCTGTGGGTGGAGCAAAAGCAGCTGAGTATGGGTGTAGACAGAGCTGGCCGTTCACTGACGCCATCAGGCCACAGATCATCCCTTGAATAAGCCTTCGCTCTTGATCCCGAGAGAAAGTGATAGAAGGAAGAAACTCCTAGTCAAATAGGGAAAAACTGGAAGCCAGTCCTTCAACAGGACAGTGGGTAAATACACACATTGGGTCTGGTCACTACAGTCGCCAGAATAATGTCTCCCAAAGATGTCCGTGCCCTAATCCCCAGACCTGCGGATATGTCACCTTACATGGCACAATGCAGACGTGATTGGGGGAAGGGTCTTGAGATGGGGAGATGAACCTGGATTATCTGGGCGGGCCCAATGTCATCACCGGGGTCCTTATAAGAGAAAATGGGAGAGAGGTCAGAGACAGAGATGTGAAAGGGGAAGCAGCAGGTGAGAGGCAGAGAGAGCTGAAGACGCTACATTGCAGACTGAACATGGAGGCTGGGGCCACAAGCCAAGGAATTCAGAAACCTCCAGAAGCTGGGAAGGGCGACAAAATGGATTCTCTCTTGGAGCCTCCTGAAGGAAGGCAGCCCCGGGGGCGCCTTGACCTCAGTCCAGTGAGACCCATGTAGGACCTCTGACCTCCAGAACTATAGGATAAGACATTTGTGTTGTTTAAAACCACTGCATATTTGGTAATTTGCTACAGCAGCAATGAGAAGCTAGTACAGTCACACCGTGGGATGCTAATCAGAGGTCAGGCACCTGCCGCCTCTCAGTGCTGAGCTCACACTCCCTGTCTTCTCTGAAACTGCCCCGATCACAATCTCTCCTTAGGCTGAAAGCAATGTCTCCTGCCTCTACGCCTGAAGCCCTCGGCGAGCCCTTCTGTTACGGCGGGGGTCACATTCTGTTCTAGCTGCTCACTCACGGTTCTTTTGGGGCCATGCTGGCTCATCTCTAGGTCCCTGTAGCCTCATGCATTTAATTACTTAATTAACTAATTACTGATGCCTCCTCCTCTTATTTCAAAAGGGATTTGGAGACCAGACGTCCACCCGTCTAACACCTGCTGAGCACTCGCTGAGACGGGGCACGGCGCTAGGTGTTGGGAGCACAGAGGCCCCCCTGAGGCTGCCTTGGGGACACTACTGTGGGTGTTGTGCTGGGCTTCCTAGCGGGGTTCCATTTTTGGTACTTAGGGTGGAGGCTGGTGGTTCTGGAGTCGCAGCATCTACTTCCAATTTCCAGCAGCATCTCGAGGAGACGGGGCCTCCAGGTACCGCCGTCCGCCTTTGGCGCTAAGTGACTTCCTAATGCACGGCCTTCCTCCGCCCACTCCATGCAGCCGTTTCATCGTTCCAGGACAGTGGCCACTTCCTCCTGGCTCTACGCCTGGTTTCCTCCTGTGACCTCCTCCGAGTCCTTCCATCGGCTCCTCGTCCCTAACCTGGGCAGAGAGCCTTACTGGCCACAGTGCTCCTTGTTGGGAACCAAGAGTCCAGGACCATGCAGTGGCCCCCCAGGCTTTGGGGTAAGGCACACCTGGACTCAGGTTTCTGCCTCCACCACCCACTCGCTTACCTGTGGACTTAGGCAATGACTGCCCACTCTGAGTCTGGGTTCTTGTCTATACAATGGTTACCACAGTAATGAAGGGTAAACGGACATACACACCTGTGACCATTAGTCTGCCCCCTGGAACCTGGCAGGCGTTGGAGGCTGTTTGAGTATACAGTGCTGGGGCATTTTGAGGGAGGGACCCTCCTCCTGGTTTTGTGGGTCCAGAAAGGCAGGCAAGGATGGACCCCTTCAATGCTGAATCCCCAGCCCCTGGCATGTGTTAGTGTCAGTCCAGGTCCTCCAGAAAATGGACACTGAGACAGAGTTGGGTGCAGGAGATGGGCTGGGGGAGATGCCTGAAGGGGAGCAGGAGTAGGGTGGCAGCAAGGCCTGTGGACCAGACATGGGTGTGACACCCAGGAAGGGAAAGGAGGAAGGAAGGGGGGAGGGGAGGAGCCGCGGACACAGGGCACTCTGCGAGAACCTCAGCCCGCAGATGGGCACCCTGAGCCGAGACCGCCCACCAGAGGAGTCCGCCACGTGGCCTGGCTCCCTACCCTTGCTGTTCTCAGTCCTCGGCCAGGAGCAGCTCAGGGATGGGGCAACTGGGCAGATCTGACAGTGTGGAGCTGGAGGCTGCCGGGCACCAGCATTCCTCCCAGTAGGACCTCCCGAGAGGAGGTCTGGGTCATCTACCAACTTGGCTGCCACAGAACTTGATACAGATTTATGAATCACGAAGGATTAAATACACAAGTTGTACAAACTGAGATCACATAGTAGGTCTGGTCGTAGCCATTGCTGCCGACTGAAGTTCCCTTCTTGGTCAATGTGCAGGTGCTGGAGACTGGCAGGCACACGGGTGCCGTGGGTTAGCCTGCTCACCATTTATTGGGGACCTACTGTGTCCCCACCTAGTGCTGGGCCCAGGGCTCCCAAGATGAGCAAGTGTCCACCACCGTAACTTCTCTCCAACAGGCAAAGGGACAGTTGTAACCGACCAACGGCCACAGGGAAGTCTGCTCTTGTTCAGGTTTCAAAGCTGTTTCTGAGCCGATGGCTCAGTCTGCCAGGCACATTAGGGTTGCTGGCCACGGGCAAAAGACTTAGTTCATGCCCTCCCGGGGGGTCTTCTGGCCAGGAGCAGGCCCGGCAGGAGCACTTTCCTGGGCGGGTTAGTACTAAGTTTATTCAACATCCGAAAAATCAAATCAGGAAAAAAAAAAAAGGAAAAAGACAAGTTCTTTCAGTCGTATCCAATATAGGAGAAACAAATATTTGCTTTCCCTGTAGATTTTCTGATCAGTTGTGGAATTTTAATAATGCCACGTGCTTTTGGCTGACCCCTTGGGAAGAAGACGGAAATTTTACATTTGGCCGCCAGGATCAAATGAAGAGAAAGCCAGCTGGTGGATGTCCCGATGTGGTACCTCACTCTGAGGTCGCACTTAGGGTTTTTGAGTTGATTCACGTGGCTGCCACTCAAAAGCTTTCTTCTCGCTGGGATGGACAGGACATTGGGGTCCAGGAGAGATTGGGAGCTGCTGGGACCTCCGGGGCATTCAGATTTTGCTCGTCCCTGACTGTGTTCCTGGTATTTAAAAAAGAAAAATAAAAAAAGCCTGGTCGTGTTATCTCTTTGGTTACAAACGTCTTTCATTTCTCCAGAAAGAAGTGAAAACACACATTGCCACGTAAATGATGTTTACTGAAAAAAAAATCCCCGAGTAAAATCAACAGACACGATCTGGATAAAACAGATCCTTCAGCGACTTCCTCGCAACTGGACGCCTTAATCCCTGCCACCAGCGCTCGCTGGGAGCTCCTTGGAGTTTTATTTGTTTTACTTTCTTGAAAGTGCACGAGTGGGGAGAGGCACGTCCATAATCGTGCCGGGTGAATGGCGAGGAGACATTCTCCGAATAGCTCACCAGAGCATCCGTCAGTAGAAGTTTTTCTTCTCAGCTCATGGCAGCGAATCAAATATTGAAATGTGATTTTTAGACTTAAAGACACATGAAGAGATTTGTTTGACGAAGGAGGAAGTGAATTAGAAAACTCTGCTCCAATGATGGGGAAGAATTTTCCGCTGGGGTGAGCCTAACCCACCTGCAACACGTTTTGCCGGTAAATTAAATGTCCCCATCAAGTTTTCCCAAAGGAAAAGACCCCGTTGGCCAGATGCTTCGTTGGGGGCCGGGGCTGGACCCCATCAGTGGGTCTGGCGGCTCCCTTTAGCAACAAGCTTTTTGGCCTGACCCCACCTGCTTCCCCGTGGAAGGTCCCCTTGGCTGCTTTTTGAGCTGAGTGCTGACAGCTCCGATTTGCTGGCGTGGAGGGACAAATCAGAAGTGATCCGTCTGCCTGCTCAGTGCAGTGGGAAAGGCACTGACAGGGTCCTCAGCCCGCTCTGGTGTCCCGGCTGCAGAAGGAAATGCTAACGGGAGCAGACAGCGGGGGCCCGGGGGTGGCTGCACGGGAGTGGGGACAGGGCAACGGAAGACGGCCTGCTGAGGGCACGTCAGGTGCATCCAGGCCAGACGCAAGAGCACAGCACTGCCGCGGCACTCCTGGAGCCGGCACTGCCTCCCCCCACCGATGGTCCCGAGAGAGACATGACCTCAGGCCTGGTCTTTAAACTGTGGCCCGTGATCATATGGTGATTGTGGGTGGTATCAGGCTGGGCGTTTTTCACTTAGAAAAATGCATTTGGTGGAAACGCCATCAGCGCTCCAAACCCATGATTTCAGGTGCTAGTTAGATTTTTTCTAATAGAAATAACAATAACCTAATTGTGAAGACTGCTGTGAGCCAGGCATGTTGCTAAGTGATAAGTAGGTGGGGATGCTGGTATGAGCGTATGCACACACACACACACACACACACCACACATGTGCCTGTATATATTTCCTTTGGGACTCGAAAGAGCCCTTCGAAAAGTTGCCAGCATCCCCACGTTACAGACGAGGAAACTAACGCCAAAGAGGTGCAATCTATTCCTCAGCTCTCATCACCCAGTTGTTGGTTTTCATAACCCAGTAATAAATTCAGCTTTTTTCTCCCAACAAACACCACCTCGGCAGGAGCTCAGGGGACACCTGTTGGCTAACAGCTCTGCACACCCACGGCCTGCTGTTTCCAGTGCTTTCTCCTGGGCCCGGGCTGTGACTTCGCTTACTTGATCCCCACTCATCAGCGTGATAATGGATGTCTGTGCCAGAGCGGAGCTCAGGGCCCCTCTTCCAGAAAAGCCTGCTTTCCTACATTTAGGAAATAATGATGCAGGTAAAACGTAGGTAACCTGATCAATCCTGGTCTAGAAAGCAACGTTCACCTTTGCGGGGTCAGTCCTAAGGCAAGCGCTCACGTTAATGCATGAAACCTCAGGCGGGTATCTGAGTGAGGAGGGGGGGGGGTCTCCCTCGAAAGGCTCTCCCTCTCCGGAGAATGCTGCACTCCGGGCGACCGACTCTGCTGGGGACAAGGGCTGCTTTCCTGCCTTCCTCTGGGGCTGACGATTGGTTCACACTCAAGACCTGTCTGCAAGCCCTGGAAACAGGTCCGTGCAACACACACTCACACTCACCCCCACTCACACAGTGCCCTCACGCTCAAGTGCATGCACACTCATCTGCACCCTGCTAACCACTGACACACACTCACACTCACCCCCACTCACACAGTGCCCTCACGCTCAAGTGCATGCACACTCATATGCACCCTCCTAACCACTGACACACACTCACACGCCTGCCCATGCGCACACACACTCACAGACGTAGACACACACGTGCACACACATTCACACGCACTCATGCTCACGTGTGGTCCCTCATGCATACGTGCATACACACCCTCACAATCATTGACACACACCCACCCACACGCACACACACATGCTCACACTCACAGACACACACAAATGCACTTAAGGTCATCACATGGGGGTATCTGGGGTTCATGGTCACAGCTGAGGAAGCCCCACGGGACAGGCACCAGAGGCAAGATGCGTTTTAGTGACGTCGGTCCCCGGGTCACCTGAATCTGGTGGAATTCCGCAGGAAGCCTCTACCGGCTGCCAGGCTCTGGGGAGGTGCTGGGGGGGAGCCCAAAGGAGGAGAGAGGCAGCCGGTGAGGTGAGAGGAGCAGACTGACGGGTGGGTCAGGACCCGCATCTCCCAACTCTCAGTGAGGTGAAGGCTCCTCTCCAGGCCTCAGTTCCCCGACTTGTTATGACCTGATCCTTCGCCTCCTCCCATTCTCTGGTGCCAAGAGGCTCAACCGCTCCTTACCAGGGAGACGGGGGCCTTCAAATCCAAGAGGAAGCCTTGCGTCGTTTGCTCTGGGAATGCCGAGTAGGGGTGTGGCTGTGGAGGCAGTTGGCCACCTCACACGCACAGTGCCTTTGCACGTGCTGAGCCCCATACTTGAAGCCCTCTCCCCCAGGGGCGATGTGGTACAGTGGTTAAGAGCACAGGCTCTGGAGCCAGACAGCCTGTGTTTGAATCCTGCCTCTGCCACTTACAGGATGGGTGACCTTAGGCAGACAGCTTAACCTCTCTGTGCTTGTCTTATTTTTGTGAGGACAATGCTGGCACCTACCTCTTCAGTTAGTGGTGAAATTTGATGGGTGAATTCAGGGAGAGTTCTGAGAACAGCACCTGGCACGTGGCGAGAGCTCCCTTTAGCTCAGCATTCTGCCTCCCACCCCAGGTCAGACACTGTTCCTGGCTTGCTCCTTGTCGCCCTTCACACGTCACCTTACACACGCTCCTCAGGAAGGCTGACCTGCTGACTGACAGGGCTGTCCCCTGTTCCTTTCTTTCACGGCATCCCGTCACAACTTACAGCTGCACATTTACAGGGCGTTTGTCCCTTCCATCTCTTCTTCCCAGCAGATTGTCAGCCCCCTGAGAGCAGGGACCCCGCCTGCTCACCGCTGCGTCTGCCCAAGCCTCTCGGGGGGGGTCTGGTGGCCAGGCCCTCAGTGCCTCAGGATGGAAGAGCCTGCGTGGCCCTGATGGGCAGGAAGAGAGGCAGTCCTCTCAGCGCCGAGCGAACGGTTCCAGAAGCTCCTCAGGGCGAAACTTGGGACAGGGGTGGTGGCATCGTACCGGCTCTACCCCAAAGAGCTCCCCTTCTCGTTTCTCTTCCCCTCCAGACAATCACAACTCATCATGTCCACAAAACAAGCTGCTCTGTGCACCGGGCTCTGAGACGCGGAGACAGCAAGGCCCCCATCCTGCTCTTGTGGCCTCCAGCCAGTGTCCAGCCAGACACGAGGGAGCATCTGGATGGGCGTTGTGAGGGCCACGTTGGCTGGACGAGAGGGCCTGGCGGGGCCACCCCACTGTGGTCAGAGAAGCCTTCTCTGAGGACGGGCGACCTCCTGTTCTCCAGGCGATGAACAACTGGAAGGGCATGCCAGGCCAAGGGAACAGAACGATGGGCATGCTGAGGCTGGGGAGACGCACGGGATCCTTGAGGAACTGGGCGGGGGGCAGTCAGGGAGGTTGAAAAGTGGGTGTCAACAGAAAGAGAGCAGCTTCAGAGGGGGGCTGAGGAGGGGGAAGCGGCCTTACAGTAGGAGGCCCAGATGGGCCATTCTCGGAGTGCCAGGAGAGGCTACCAGCCCTTCCCCTGGCGGGGTGGTGGTGGGGAGGTTGGAAGGGGGAGGGGGGAGGGGAGGGGAGGGGAGTAAGGGGTGGAGGGGGGACGACGCCCCTCTTTGGGACGCACTGGAAAGCTGGCAGTGGATCTGAAGAGCAATGGGTGCCATCCAAGACATTTAAGCAGGAGGGCCGCGCCCACTCCTGCTTGTGACAGCTCCTGCTGGCTCCGGCACGGAGAATGGAATTACACCTGCAAACTTGACGAGGAGTTTCTGCATCCTTTTTTTTTCCTTGTGAAAAACACTGGCATTTCGAAGTGAAGGGAACTGTGTGACCCGCGTGGTGCTTGGGGTTGGAGGCCCAGGCCTGCTTCTTGGCACCCAGCTCACCAGAAGGTGAGCAGCAACCAGGCGACCACGGGGACGGCTGCCAGCATGTGACCCCCTGGGCTTCTCCTCTCTGCCGGCGAGAGGAGAGAGGCCACAGAGACAGCAGCGCTTTTGCCCTGGCCACGGGCAAACGGGCCTCAGTTTATCCCATTGCTCATCTCAGGGGCCCTGGCGAGGCGGTCAGGTGCTCACTTGGACCAACCAGCTGAGGCCATGCCTCCTGGGGGCAGAGCAAGAGCCGCTGAGGAGGGGTGTAGACACACCGCCAGGGCCACTGACACGCCTGGGGCAGGACAGTCCCTGAACAACCATCGCCCTGGGGCGCCCAGAGGACGGAGAGAAGGACAAAGCTCCTAGTCGAACAGGGAAACGAAGCCACATAAAACTCCTCCAACAGGGCGATGGATGAACACACACATTGCTCTGGCCGCTGTGCTCAGCCGAAGAGTGGCCCGCCAATGATGGCCGTGCCCTGGTCCCCAAAACCTATGACCCTGTTACCTTAGGTACTCACCACTGGATCCCATCCCCTGGCCTCCACCAGTGAACATACTCTCTAAGTAAAAACTGCTTCCTCTGCAGGCGCGGTGCTAAGACGAGCCCCAGCCCACTTCCCACCCACTTGCCCGGCCCCTCTTCCGTGGACACCCTAAAACCTCCAGCTAGACTGGACTTCAGGACCCCAGCTCTCCCACAGCACTCTCCCTCACTTGCAGGTGACCTCAGGAACTCATCGAACCCCTCTGGAATGATTCCTGCCCAGTGGCCACTTCGTCCACTCCTGTGAGTCTCTGGTCACAAAACGTCCCTGCACCTTTTACCAGATCAGTTCCTACCTCCCTGAGCCTCCACTTCATCTGCAAAACGGGACAACAGCTGCTGGGCTCTCCGGCCTGCAGTCACGAGCGGGGGCTCTCGTGGGGCGATGGGGAGAGGGTTGAGGGGAGGTGAAGGTGGCATCAGTTGTCTGTCACAGCTCTTCAGGGCTTCTGCTCTTCGTTTCCTGCGCCGCTTGGGGAAGGGTTAACGTCTCAGTGCTCAGGAGTGGCCAGGAGGAGGCTCAACGAGGGGAGTTCAGACGCCACTGCTCTTGTCTGAGACGGAGCGAGAGTCGAGGCAGTGGGGGCGGCCGGGCCAGGTGAGGCCACTCGCTCCTGGCCGGGCTCTCCGCCGTCTGATCAGGTGAATGCTCATCTTCCCCCATCCTTTCCCGGCCGCGGCCTGCTGAGATCTCCACGGCCGTGTGTGGCCTTGAGTCCCCCCGGGACCTCGCACAACGGGCTGTTTGTCCCTCGTGTCTGCTCGCAGTAGCTGCTGGAGGGAAGGAGCTGAATCGAAGAGGAACATGGGGTTCCCAGCCCGTCGTTGGGCACCCAGACTCTCAGGCCTGTAGGGGTAACAGCATCGGTGACGCCGCGTGACTTCCGAGGCTAGGTCAGAACGGGTGACACGGCTGGGGATCTCTCTCTCTCTCAGGATGCTCACCCTGGGAACCCAGCCGCGACGCTGTGAGGAAGCCCAGAGGAGCCCAGGGGGGTGGAGTCCATGTGGAGAGAAACTGAGGCCTCGCGCCAACAGCCAGCCTTCTCCACCAGGCACGAATGATGCGGCCTTCGGAGGACCGCAGCTCCAGCCTGGAGGTTCCGGCCGAGGGCCCGACGTGCCGAAGCTGAGTGACTGGTCCTCCTGTCCTCTGTCCAGATTCTTGACTCACTGAGTACGTGAGAGTGATAAATGTGTTTTATGCCACTAAGTTTTGGGGTCACTTGTTACCCAGTTGCAGTAACTGGGTTACTGTGGTAAATCATGACTTGTTGATAAGCCGTTCCATGTGCCAGGGACCGGTCTGGGGGTGGGCTTGGGACCCCATCCTGGCCAGTGAGAAGGGCAGGGCTGTCTACTGAGGGAACTCCTGGGAAAGGTTTTCTGATTTTGAAATTAAACTATCAAGATGTAGTCTCTTTCTGCCTCCCGATGAGGATGTGTGAGGAGACAATGCCTGGGCAATCGCAGCCATCTTGTGACTATGAGAAGAGTGGAGCAAAGACGGCAGAATGGGGAGAGAGAAAGAACCTCGGTCCACAGGTTAATGAGACACCGAGTGTCCAGTCTTGAGTGCACCCTCCTTCTGTGAAATAACGAACCCCCGTATTGCTTAAAGCATTTAACCTCAGTTCCTTTCTGCGTGGTGCACCGTCTCTCCCTCATGCCCCACCTTTGCTCTGTCCTGGCTTGTCTCGGAGTTTGGGGCAGAGAGGGCTTAAGACGCTCTGATCCACAGAGGAGGGTTTCCTGCCTGTTCACCTTCTGACGCCAGGAACAAGAGGGACCTGGAGTGGGATTTCAGGGGTCTGATGGTAGAGAAAAGAGGTCAAGAAAGGGAGGAGAAAAATCAAGAACAAAGACCAGTGAGGGAAGAAACAGAGAAGATTGTGCAGTACAGACGGGAGTAAGAACAAAGAAACAGGACAGAGAAGACGCAGGTAAAGTGGGCTCAAGGTACAAGACGTCCTCTGTGCTGTCCTCTGATTCTAGAACCTTCTTCCTCACATTCTCCCACGAGGCCAGATGGGACAGAGATTAAATCTACACGCTCTGGAGTTAGAATTCTGACTCCATTACTTCCTAGTGGGCACATTTGATCTTGGGCAAATTACTTAAACACATTGAGCCTCATTTCCTAGTTTGTAAAATGGAGAAAGATGATAAAAATGCCCGTCCAAAGGGGTTATTGAGAGGAAATTTGTGAGGAGTCTACTACCTGTAAGTACAGAATCTCAGTTCAGACTGACTTAAGCAAAATATTGAATTCTTTGGCTCCTGTCCCTGAAAGGTCAAGGAGTACCTAGCTTCAGGCGTGGCTGGATCCAGGGATTCAAATGATATCATCAGTATTTGAACTCTACACCTCTTTTGTCTCTTTTTCTTTCAGTGGCATTATGTTCAGCCAAGCTTCCCCTCCATGGTCACAGGCAGAGGCAGCCCTGTGTCCTTTCTTCTCAGCAGGCTCCAAGGGGACAGTGCCCTGCCGCTGGTCTGACCAGCCAGTCAAGTGGGTCTGGCGGGTCCTGAACCCATTTTTACACCTATTGTGTAACCAAGGGGATGGATTATGCTGGTTGGCCAGCCGTGGGTCTCGTGTGCCCAGCCCCGGATGTGGAGATGGGGCCAACTCCCCCACCTACGTGGGCTGACGTGGGGTATGTGTGTGGGGGGCTGTCACTGGGGGGGTGACAGGAAGCAGAGTAGTGCAGCAGCGCAGAGTGGGTCTACAGGAAGTGCCGTATGGCCGTCCCCTCCACCGCCCTGCCCTCACTCCCGGGGGCAGCAGTTCCACAGCAGACAGGCCCTGAGCTAGAGGGGACTCCTCAGTGGAAAGCTCATCAAGGGCAAATGACTTTTAAATAAAAAACTGTGGTAAAATACACCTAACACAAAATTTACCATTCTAACCAGTTTACGGTTCAGTGGCATGAAGCCTGCTCATGTCGTTCTCTTGCAGCCGTCACCTCCATCCGTCTCCAGAACTTTCCATCTTCCCAGACTGAAACTCGGTCCCCGTGAAACACAGCTCCCCCTCCGGCTCCCCCAGCCCCTGGCGACACCCTTCTGCCCTCTGTCGCCGTGAATTTGCCTGTTCTCCGTGTCCCGTACAGGTGGACTCACACCGCGTGTGTCTTGTCTGTGGCCGGCTGTGTCAGCTAGCACGTCCTCAAGCCTGGACAGTATTCCCTTGCGTTTTGTTCATCCGGTCATCTGTCGAGGGACACTCGGGTTGTTTCCAGGGCAAATGCCTTCTAAGCTGCGAGCGTGCCCACTTCCATGTCTGTAGGCAGCGCGACACCCGCGCCAGCGTTCGGCTGGTCCCTTCTGTTCTTCCCCAAGCCCGTTCTCCAGCTTCAGGAAGGAGCACGAGCCGACCAGCGTAGCACATCGGAAGAGACGTGATGAGGAAGACGATTGACGCTGTTTTCCGCAAAGGAAACTCGTCTTTAAGAGAAAGAAGAAACCCCAGTTGGTCTGGGGGCCGCAGCTCACAGAGGAAGCGCAGCTGTCAGAAGGGGGCCCGGGCTTTCCAGGCGTTTACTGGAACTAAACGGACACGCTGAGCTTGGTCTTGTCTGTGCCGAGAACACGCTCTTTCTGGGATCAAAAGGCTCCCGAGGGTGGGGAGAGAGCTCGGAGCATGAAATCGCGTTACTGGAAAGGGTTTGGGGTGCTGTTCTGGAGGCGGGGGCCTCGGGACGGAGGGGGCGGCGACAAGCCCGGCCAGGCTGCCGAGGGCACGGAGGGCAGGGCTGTGGCAAGCGCCCTCCGCCTCGCCCAGCGCCTCCAACGCGATCTGGAAGGCCTCAGGGGCCAAGGTTGGGTGCCACGCCAAGGAAGTGAGGGCTAAGATCTCATCAGATGCATCAGATGGACATTTAAAAAAAACCAAAAAGACACCGTGTAGACCCAAAACAACAGTGGCAGCAGAACAGGAAGCGGGTCAGAGACTGCAGGTTCGTGAGCCCCTGCGGCACAGGTCTTTGAATGCTGGTGAATGACCACAACCGCCTCCGACAGGGTCTCCTTGCCTGGGTTTCCTAAAGGCAGATTGATCTCATTGCTCCCTCTCTAGCACCTTCTATGGCTCACCACTGCCCTTGGGATTGAGAGAAGCTCCTTAACTGAGCCCCACGTGACCCGGCCTCTGTCCATCTCTTCCTTGACCTCACGTCTTCCATTCCCCCCTTGCCCTCTCAGCTCCAGCAGCACGGAGCCACCTCTGGGTCCTCCAAGGCACCCTCCCTCTCTCTTTCCTGGGTTTGCACATGCTGTTCCATCTGCCCGGCGCGCTCTGCTCGTGCCCTCTTTGCCCGCCGACACTGGGTGTTCTTTTGCTTTCAGCACAGACATCGCCACAAAGGGCCTCTCCTCTGGGCCCCCACCCCCGTCCCCGGGCTTTTCTCCTTATGGACGTGTCCCTCTATCGCACTTACACCTTGATTTGTCCCCCCCAAGGTTGCTCAGCCTGAGTACTATTGACGTGAGGGGCTGGACCCTTCTCTGTTGTGGGGCGTCCTGTGCATGTTGGGTGTTTAGCACCCACTAGGTGCCAGCAGCACCTCCCACCCCCAGTTGTGACCACCAAGAGCGTCTCCAGAAGTTACTAGCTGTCCCCTGAGGCATTGATGACCACCACAGGGGAGAGAGGATGTCACTGCCGTGTCGTCACTCAGCATACACTCACTTGTTGGGTAAATGAGTGAATGAGGGGCCTGCACAGCACTAGCCTCTCAGGGACGCTCCGAGTGCTGCTGGACCCCAGCGGGACAAGGCCCTGTGCAGGGCGAACAGGGGTCACCGGGGTGACCCCTTCAGGGTGCCGTGAGCAGCAAAAGCAGAGCAGCCTGGGCTGGCAGCCTGGGGAGCAGGCCCGTGCGTGGTGTGGCCATCAGCTTGGATGAGCTGAGTCTCCATGTCAAGACCTGTGACGTCCCTCACAGCAGCCACTCGCCATGGGCTGTTTGCGAGCACCCCAGCTGTGGCTGGTCCTCACCGAGAGGCGCAGTGAGCGCAGACACGTCAGAGCACAGAGACCCGGCAGCCGAAAATGGGAAGCAACCCGTTCACCACATTTAGTAATAATCACAAGTTGAAATGGTAATATTCTGCAGATATTGGGTTAAATAAAATATATTATTAAAATTAAGTTCACCTATTTCTTTTTACTTTTTCTTGTGGCTACTAGAAAAACTTAAATGACACATAGGATGTGCATTTGTGGCCCCCACGTTTCCACTGGATGGCGCTGACCCAGGGCCAGAGTGGGCAAACCACAGCCTGCCATCGGTTTTCGTAGGACCCGTGAGCTGAGGATGGTTTTTACTTTTTTAAATGGTTGGAAAACAACAAAGAAGAATAATATTTCATGACATGAAAATTATGTGAGATGCAAGTTTCAGGAACAAAGTTTTATTGGCACACAGACACATTCACTGGTCGCCGGATCGCCCAGGGCGGCCTTCAGGCCACAGCCGAGATCCGAGCAGCTGCCACACAGGCTGAGGTGCCCAGCAGTGAGCTTTTCCCTGCCCGCCCATGACGGACAATGGCTGCCGACCTCTCTCCAGCGCACGGCCTCGGCGGGGGCCGGGTGGGGGGCAGCTGAGTTCTCACCGTGAAGGTGGTGAGAACGGCCTTAGACATCACGACGGTTGGAGGCTCTCCAAAGGGCCGTGGAGCATAAACACATACGCGGTATACCTGCGGAGTTAAGAGAGGGAAGAGAAGCTAACATGGACTGTGTTCCATGGGGGCCCATCGTTTGAGCTACACAGTCTTGACTAGTCTCGCTGACCCACCTCCCACTCCTCCTGATACATCTATTATCTGATTGTTACAGAGAGGCGAAATGAAAGCCAGAAAGGTGAAGTAATTACTTCTCCCGGGACATGCTCCATTGCAACTTTGTTTACAGAAGAAAAACAAATGAGACTTAGCATTAAATCTGTTGAGAACTGCATTTGGTTGCTAGGAACAGAGACCTGAGTAAAATATAGGAAACAGAGATATTTCTCTCTTGTGTGAAAGAAGTCCAAAGATGAGCAACTTGGGGCTAGGACAGAGGCTCCAGGGTCATCAGGGACTCTGGTTTCATCTCTCTGTTTGCTCCACCACCCTTAATGTGTAGCTTCTGAACTATATCACCTGATGACCCAATACGGCTGCTTGAGCTCCAGCCATCACATCTACATTCCAGGCAGCAGAAAGGAGAGAGGAGAAGCAGCAAAGGGACTTTCATAAAACATTTTCTGCATTATTATGTGCTAAATATTGCGCTAGATGTTAGGAGTACCAGAGTGAAAAAAACAGAAACTCTGGTGTTCCTTTAATAATCAGCAACAAGAAGTCTTCCCTGAAACCCTTCACTCTCTCACAGCCCTCGTCTTCTCCTTCGGCAAATCCTGCAGCACCGCCGAGACCCTTGTGTAGAATCCGCCACTCTCACCTCTTCCCCTGCCTGGTGGGAGCCACCCTCACCTCACCTGGGCAACCACAGTACCTCCCACCGGTCTCCCAGCCTTGCCCTGGCCCAGCCACGCTCCAGGCTATTCTCCATGCAGCAACCAGAGAGGCCTTTTAAAATGACATAGGTCATTCTTGACATGTCATTGCTTCTGCCCTCCCCCGGCTCCCATCTCAACCCAAGTAAAAGCCTCACAGCCACCTGCATCTCCCGTGAGACTTCCCCTCCAGCACCTGCACTCTCTCTCCCACTCTGCCCCCACCATGCCCCGATTGCTCTCTGCGCTCCAGGCCCACTGCCTCTTGCTCGTCTTTGAACAGACACAGCCCTGCCCCAGGGCCTTTGCACTGGCTGTTCTATTTGCCTGGAAAACTCTTCTCCCAAATATTTGCATGGCTTGTTCCTGCTCTGTCTTTAGGTCTCTGTTCCTGCCGCCTCCCCAGAGAAGCCTTCGCTGACCACACCCCCACTGTCCATTTCACTCATCCTGTTTCCCACCTCCTGCCATCGCCACACCAAGTGTGTGAGGCTGGGGGACTTTTCCCGGTGTTTTCACTGCAAGCCCCTCAATTCCTGAAACTGAGCTGGACGCAGAGCAGGCTCTCACTGAGGTCTGTGCAA
Organism: Equus asinus; assembly: GCF_041296235.1. Classification (NCBI taxonomy): domain Eukaryota; kingdom Metazoa; phylum Chordata; class Mammalia; order Perissodactyla; family Equidae; genus Equus; species Equus asinus. The sequence goes on from NC_091804.1 coordinate 44,657,527, forward strand.
TGAGCCATGAGCTTTTCAAGGTCTAGTCCTCGTGGACGCCATTAACTGACTTAGGAAGAGAGCTCGGGACAGCCGGCCGCGTAGGCAACGGCGATCGCCCAGGCCAGAGTGGACTTGATTCTTTGTTCGGCTTTATCTTCTGCCTCTGGCTTGTACTTGCTCTCAGATCCAGGAGCGTCTTGGGATGAGAACGCCCCCCCACTCGCCGCTATACCTACGGGATTGTCCTGGTGGCTTCCATTGTGATGACTGATGGCCAGTGTCTTAGGCTCAACCGAGCATCTGGTTGCCAGCACGCCCTGTGCTGGGGCCTCCCGGCCCTGAGGCTGACGCGGGCCGGGGCGCATCCTTCTCTGCGGCGGGGTGTCCTGGGCCCTGCAGGACATTCAGCAGCATGCCTGGCCGCCCTCCACTAGATGCCAGCAGCGCCTCCTGCTTGTGACAACCAGAAATGTCCGCAGACACTGCCACACGTCCCCGGGTTGAGAAGCGCCGCTCTGTAGAATTAACAACCCGCTCGGTTAGGAGTCGAGATGCGACCATGGGTGGAGCTGCCAGGTGTCCCCCGACTTTCCTCCGACATTCAGTAAATTATTCGCCCATCACGTGGCAGCCACGAGGGCGATCTTATCTTCCTAAGGACTCACGGTCTAAGATAATTGGAGCACAAAGCAAAAAGACAAGCCAGGTTTCCACTGAAGCTGTAAAATCGAGGTTTCCACAGTATCCTGGTGCCATTAAATTGTTCATGAGGAAGAAAAACACTACTGTCCCCTTTCCCCCCGAACTCAACAAAACAGGTTGAAAATCACATTGTAAGCTTTCAAGATCTCATCACAAAAATCATAAATTAATACCAATTTTAAACAGAGCCACATAGCTCGGGCACCGTGTAGTCCCAGCTCCTATCTAGGAACCTCTGCAAAGTTACATTCAGAATTTGGGGTTATTGCCCATTTTCAGGATGAGGAAACTGAGTCTCAGAGTGACTTGCTTAAAATGGTATGAGTCTGTGACTTTCTCAGTCCTGTGTGTCTGGAACCTGATAAAGGTTTGCTTTACCAAAAGGGATGTGCTGGCTCAGAGGTGGGGAAAGTTTACTGTGAAGCCCAAAGAAAGGGAAGAACAGGTGCGAAAGAGCAGAGCTGGAGCCGAGACCACGCTGCCTGCCCACGGCCTCGTCCTGCGCCGCCTGCGTCTCCAGACGGCCTCTGCCCGGAAGGTGCCTGTGTCACAGGACTGGGAGCAGAGCTGCCCTCTCCCGACCTCCGGGTTCGTTTCCCAGGGCAGGACTCCCGTGGGCTCTGCCTGGGTCGCACGCACGTTGCTGGACCAACACCGAGCCCACAAACTGAGCCACTCTGGGTGGTCCGGCCTGAGTCACGTGTCACGGGGGCAGCACCTGTCACCAGAATATGGAGGATGGAGGAGTGGATGCTGGCAGCCACAAAATAAGAGCTGCTTAGCTCAGAACCGAGGTGTGGGTCCAGGTTTGAACGAGGCCTCCTTCTGGAACATGTCCACCGTGACCACATATATTGGATGTTTTGAAATAAATACCTGGGAAAAACCCCCTTAATCTTCATAATCCTACAAGGAAGAGATCATTATCCCTATTTTGCAGATGAGGAAACAGAGGCTCAGAGAACTTTGAAAAGTGCTTTGAGGGGCTGGCCTGGTGGCACAGTGCTTAAGTTTGTGCCCTCTGCTTAGACGGCCCAGGGTTCGCAGGTTCGGATCCCAGGTGTGGACCTACACACTGATCATCAGGCCATGGTGGTGGCGTCCCACATACAAAATAGAGGAAGATTGGCACAGATGTTAGCTCAGGGTCAATCTTCCTCACCAAAAAAAAAAAAAAAAGAAAGAAAGAAAGAAAAGAGCCTTGGGATTAGCAAACTAACTCCAAAGTTCTAACTCCTCATCTCTGTGTTTTAGGACCTCCAGCATATCTCAGATTTGTCCCAGAGAAACATTCTCCAAGTCCCTGGCCCCCTGTTGACCAATTACTTAGAGGGGGCTAAGAGGACGGGAACAGGAAGCATATTGAGAGACACAGAAAAGGGGCAGAGGGAGGGCTTCGTGGAGGAGGCATTGCTTCCCATCATCCACAGGGTGAGGCTGGGCTGGCCGGTGCAGAAGTTGAGTCCAGGCAAGGACGCAGTGCTGAGGTCCAGAAGCAAGAGGGCTTCCGTCTTCAAGGAAATGAACACACTCCCTGTGTCTGGAGCACGTGAAGGAGGAGCGAGTGGGGACGCTGAAGATGTAGTGAGGGTCAGATGCCCCAGAGACTCACGCGCAGGAGCTGGAAATTTCCCCCCGGGACAGCCTGGGTCAGTTCCCACCTTGGAAAGATGGTGCTGGCTGCACTGTGGGGAACGGACAGGAGGGAGGCCCGTGTTCACTGAGCACCCACTGCGTGCCAGGCACTGTTCTAGGCATCGGGAATAGAAAACGAACAAAGCAAGTCCCTGTCCTCAGGGAGCTTCCATTCTGGAAGGGACACAGGCAGTAATCAAATAAGTAAACAGATTCAGCAAAATATATCTTATTCAGTAAGGGCCGCACAGCTAAATATCACAGGGGAAGGACAGAGAGGGTGTGGGTGATGGGCGCTGGTTCAGCCTAAGGCCCAGTTCAGGAGAGGGACGACAGAGACCAGGACTGGGGGGCAGGGGAGAATTTAACGACGTCCCCCAGCGGCCGCCATCTCTGGGCTTGGGCCTCTGGGGTGCCCACGCTGCCTGTGCTTTGGAGCAGCTGTCGAGCCGATATAAACATTTAAAAGTGGATATAGCTTGGCTCTCATTCAGCAAGTAAATAGTTGTCAAATCTTCCATTTTGAAAGGACTGGTTCCCTGTGATTTGTATAAATTTTGGAACAGAGTAGAGGCCGCACACACAGAAAACCAGGTCTCTCCACGTCAGGGACGGGCCTGGGTTTCAAAGATGCAAACTGTTCAGATGGGAACTCATTTCAAAGATGGAGACGAGCTAAAAATCATGAGAGTGACGAGGACAGATCAAACGTGTCCAGCATCCAACAGACACAGCTTCCTCTTAGAAAAGCAGAAACGTTTAGAAATAGAGATTTGAAGCTTTGGATTTCTGAGATTAAAAAATGCAATTTGGTTGTAATTTGCCTACGTTTTCCAGATACTCAGCAGTAAGCATATTTTCTTTGGGGACTGGCTCCAACCACTGATACTAGACTTTGGGGTACCAACCTAAGTAGTTGGATTTCAGGAAAGCCAACAAACTTAGCATGCCATTTATTCATTTCCCCCCATGACACTGACAGAGATGACAAAGATGGTGGTACTTGCTGTGGGGACAAGGTGGCGACCGGGCATCTGTTCGAGGGTGGGTAAACGGAATACTCTTTTCTGATGGCAATTGGCAGGATCTGCCAAATTTAAAATAAGTTTGCCTTTCAAAACTAAGCAATCAACTTCCAGGAATCATATTATGAAAACATCTAAATCCTGAGCAAAGATGGTGATACGAGGATGCACACTGTGGCGTGGTTTCACGTGTGGATGCAGTCTATATGCATATACACACGCACTCTCAACTGGTTTAAAAAAAATGGTCATACTTCCCAACAACAAAATACTTTTCAGCTGTTTAAAAATAAAATAGACCTCAGCCCGGTGGTCAAGGTCAACATCAGCAGCTGTTGGTTGATGATGGAGCCTGATATGATGTGATGAGAAGGGCACTTCACCTCTGGGGTCTTCCTCCCCGAAACCCACGGGCCGGGTCTCACCGTGAGAAAACCGTCAGACGAACCCCAGCAGACGCCGTCCTACAAAACGCCTGAGCAGGCCCCTCAGACGGCCACGGCCATCGAAAACAAGGGCAGCCTGTCACAGCCCAGAGGAGCCGAAGGAGACACGACAACTAACGTCATGGGGTGTCCTGGGTGGGGTCCCGGAGCAGGAAAAGGGCATTAGGGAAAAGCAAAGGAAATCTGAATAAGGTATGACTTTAATTAATAATGATGCACCAATAGTGGTTCATTAATTACAGCAGACATGGTGCACAAATGTAAGTTGCTAATAATAGGGACACTGGTGTGTGGGGACACGGCAACTGTGTACCAGGTTTGCAATTTTTCTGTAAATCTGAAACTGTTCTAAAAAATAAATCTATTAAAAAAAATGAGGTAGTGGGGCTGACCCCGTGGCTGAGTGGTTGAGTTCGCGCGCTCCGCTGCGGGCAGCCCAGTGTTTCGTTGGTTCAAATCCTGGGCGCGGACATGGCACTGCTCATCAAACCACGCTGAGGCAGCGTCCCACATACCACAACTAGAAGGACCCACAGCTAAGAATATACAACTATGTACCGGGGGGCTTTGGGGAGAAAAAGGAAAAAAATAAAATCTTTAAAAAAAATGAGGTAGAAATTTATGGATGGATATGAAGGAGGTTCAAGGTCACGGAGTGAAAACAGTGGTCCCGTTTTTGTAAAATGAAATCACGTGTGTGTTTATGTAAGGACAAACGGTCTGAGAAGCTGCCCCCTCCCCCACAGCAGCTATCTTGAGGGTTTGGGGTTAAAACACACAGTGGGAGGGAATCTTTGATGCTTCTATAACGTTTTGAAATTTTTACTATGCACATGCAAGACTTTTACAGTACAAAGTTCAGGAAAGATATTTCAGACACACACACACACGGAGACAAACAGCTCCATGATGGGTGGGAGAAGGCAGGGAAGTTCAAACAGCCTGCTCCGATTTCATTGCGCACAAATAGGCCCCAGATTCACCTCCCTTGATTCGTAATTCAGAGTCAACAGCATGGACAAATTAGAATCCCCTCCAGGTTTCTGGGCACACTGAAAAGGCCTTATTTCTAGAAAGTTTGACGTTGACGAGCATCTGTGGGCTCCGCCGCTGTCCAGCTGTCAGAGTGGCTCGCCTTGTGGTGGCTGCCAGTTACTGGGCACTCGCTGGCTGGCTGGCCCTGGGAAGGCCTCCCCGTCATGCCCTCATTTATTCCTCAGAATGATCCTTCAAGGTTGGTTATGTCATCACCACCTTTTAAAATATGAGGCCCGAACAGAGAAGGCCACTTGTCACCCAGCCAGTGAGGGAAGGTTCAGGTCTAATCCGGGCTGTCTGACTCAGGAGCCCCAGCTTAACCACTCACCCCTGGCTCCTCAGGGCAGGAGCCGTGACGAAGGGAGCTGCCGCCTGAATGAGAATTCCCCTCTTGGCCCCTCCGATGAGGTGCCCGTTCACCAAGATGGTTCCAATGAGCCTGAATCTCCACGGCCATTGTTTATCTTTCTGGCGGAATATTTTGGTCCCATAACCAGGTGCACGTGGCATATCGGTAACAATCAAAAGGTCCAAGGGTGCATGAAAACTCAACATCTGTTGGCTAAGCTTGGCCCGTACGGAAAGTATACGTTCGTCACCAGTATTTACGTTTTACTTATTTATTTTTCCCGAAATCCCATCAAAATAAAAATCAACCATGTTGCCCCGAAGCCCTCTGTGATGCGCAGGAGGTGCTCTGACATCATTTACTGTCGGGGGACAGAAAGCAGCGAAACGGAAATTCACAGCAAGGGGAGGGGGGCGCACGGCCCCTGTTGGGAGGGAAAGAGATCTTTTCTGTTTCCTGACCCAACGTCCTTAGGAGCCGACAGCGTGTCTGAAACACGGCCGACCCGAGCAGACTTAGAGTCAAACAGTTGGGCCCCTTCTGGTGGAAACCTCGGTGGAAATCTCAGTGAAATTTCGACCTTTCACTTCTGCAGCCACACCACCCACTTCACTTTGACACATCTGTCTGCTTCAAACGCCACCAGACCCGTCATGTGCAAAGAAATAGTGAGCAGGGCCCACGTTTTTTCTTAAACGTTCGCCTGCCGTGTCAGCAGGGCACAGTGATCTCCAGATAAGAAGATGCCCCCTCCTTAGGATTTGTTTTATGGCGAAAAGACTTCACACCTGGATTCCCTCCCACCAGAGCGTCTTCAATGGAGGGAGCTCGTGCCGTGTTCTTGGACAAGGGGTCTGCTTCAGATCAGCAGAGGAAAGCCTCCCCATGTATTCGGCACCCTCTCTTTTCTGGCCATGTGTGAAATGTCACATGGTTCCACGCAAAGAGTCCGAAGCTTCCTTCTGCGGTTGCCCTCTCTGGTGAAGACCTAAATCCATATTAAACACATTTCTCAGAGGTGTTTTTCCTTTTTCTTCTTCCCCTTTTATTGTTGGACTTCATCTGGTGCAAAGGTTTCTCCTAGAGAAGTAATTTAGAGCATTGTGGCATTTCCTTTCTTAATTAATCCCAACTGGGGCCTCGTCCAGAGAAAGCATCCCAGTTGATGGCTTCATCACCGTGCAGGGGCTCTTCCTGCCGCCTTTGTAAACACCAGCCCGGCCACAGGGCTACGGCTGCGTTCTGGTTTGAATTAAAACCCGGGCTGGAGGATCAACCCAGCTGTGCTTTCCTGTAAGCTCTGTCAGTTTTCCAAAGCTTGTTAACATGCTAATATAAAAGGAAATAGGACGAACTTCAAGGAATTTACAACTGGTCTTAAACTTCAAAGACGAAAGCTACATCTATACAACACACACACAAAACCAATATGTCCCTCCACCCCCTCCCTTCTCAAACACAGCCCAACACAAGACAAAAAAGACTCAAACTAATAAAAGTTCATTTAGCAACCCGGGGACGGCTCGGGACGGCTGGTGGTTGGAAACACCGCGGCCAGGATCCACGATGTCGCAGGCCCAGTTACAACATGAAGCTTTAGGGATTGTGAAATATGGGGCAAAATCAGTAGGTCTGATTGGAGACGTGATAAATCTTTCTCCAGCCCTCGAGAGGGTGATGCCAACCCAACCTAAAAGTCGGCTCCCCGTTCTTCCCCAAAGCAGAGCTGGCCAGGTGGGTTGGGGGGGCGGGGGGACCCAGTCATCCTCCCCGCCTCCTCCCCAGCTTGGCCGTGGGACAAGGCAGAGCACATCCGTTCTGGCGACATGGGCTTGTGAAGAACACGGGCGGGCACGTTCCTTTGCAAAGGGTGACTCATTTTCAGAGCCGTCTCTTGGAGATCTTGACAACAAATAGCAAAGCACAACTTTTTAATTTCCTTTTAATGTTCTCCTTTCTCCACTGAGTATCAACAGATCCTATTTATCTCAGCCTGCCTGGGTGTGGGTGCCAAAACCCAGTTCAAAGATTCTCGTTAACGTCCTCTGAGCGTTTCCAAATTGGAACCCAAACAGCGAAGCCGAAGGTTCCGTTCAGCATGAGGCTGACGGCTGCGGCCATCGCTCCCTCATTCCTCAGCCTCACTGACAGCCGACCGTGGGCAGAGGGTTCTCACCGATGCTCAGGGGAGTCCAAGAATTGCTTTGTCCGCTGCCTTGATGCTTCCGAAGCTAGAGATGTAGGGTGGTCATGTCCCTCAGCATGGGCATTCTGAACGTCAGCACTATCGACAACCTGGGCAGGAGAACCCTCTGCTGTGGGGCTGGGCTGTGCATTGCAGGAGGCTTAGCAGCATCCCTGGTTTCCTACCCACTAGAGGCCAGTAGGACAACCGCCACATCCCAAGGCATGACAGCAGAAAGTGTTTCCAGACACTGCTGAGCACCCTCTGGGCTAGCGTTGCCAGATAAATACAGGATGCCTGTTTAAATTTGAATTTCAGATGAACAATGGACTCTTTTCTCTACAATATAGGGATATTTCATGCACTATTTGGAACACGCTTGGAAATTATGTTTTGTTTATTGGAAATTCAAATCCAACTTGGCATCTTATATTTTTATTTGCTAAATATGGCAACCCCACCTGGAAGACAGTATCTGCCTGCCCCTTCGAGACCCACTGACTTGGGCGAATGAACAAGTGAGAATAATTAGCTTCTGGTCCCCAGTTTGTCCCATTTGAGGCCATATTATCTCAGAAAAGCCATGTAAATTCTTGGAGCCTTCCTCTCATTGGTGTAAAATGGGCTCACGATGTCTGCCCTACTGTGATCAGATGATTCAAGGTGACCAGCCTTTACTGGGCAGGTGAGTACCGGACCCGCTCACAGCTACCCGGGGACCATCCCTGCCCCTCTGGGGTGCAGAGCCAGCCTGGCCCCAGGCTCGACCCATCAGAGAATCAGATTCCCCCACACACAGGGATTGGCTCGTGGCCGCCATGGGCCCTGAGCAGAGCCCATGGGAGATGAGGCGGGTTTTGCTGGGACTTTTCAGAGACTCACTGGTGTCCGCTGACCCTGAACCTGGAAGGTGGGAGCTGACGCAGAGCAATGCGGAGCCGAGGGAGGGGGGAGAAGGCCGGTTCCTCAGGGAGCTACCCCCAAAGTCTTCTCCACTCTGGACTTTTCTTTGCATAAATTAATAAATCCCCTCTTCACGGAAGTTGGTTTGAGTTGGGGTTTCTGCCACACGCAGCAAAAGCCCCAGTCGACCCCACGTGTGACATGGCCTCACCACGCTAGTCAGCTCTGTGTTCCGGACAACCATGTTATTGTTGCTGCTGCCATTGTGTCCTCAGTTGACCGGTGATGTCTTCAAGTTCAAAGGCCATCTCTTCTCTGCCATTGGCTTTCCGGGAGGGGGTGCGGGGTACCAGGCTCTGGGGGGCTTGAATAAGAACAGATAGGTACAGGAGTGGATGGATGGACGGATAAGTTAACAGACGATTGCTGCTGTTACTCCCTCTTTTCTGCCCCGTGGTGCTTGGCGCTTGTGTGGTGATGAACGCCGAGCTGGTTCCCACCGAGCCCATTTCTCGCTTGGGGGCCTTTGCCTTTGGACCGTCTGCCTGCAACACCCTCTCCAACATCTTCTCAAACCTCACTCCTTACTTTCCAGGTCTCCACTCAAATGCCACCTCCTCCAGGAGGCCTTCCCTCATCACCCCTGGCAGCCATCCTTATCATGATCCCCTGCCTTATTTCATCTGTGGCCACTATCACCATCCAGCATTATCTGTGCTATTTGCCCACTGTCTGTCCCCTGCCCCCACCACGTAAAGTCCATAAAGACAGGATCTTCAGCCTTTCTCACTGCTGTGTCCCCAGACTCTAGAAATTCCATCCAGCTAGTTGACGCTCTATAAATACCTGTTGCATGAATGAATAAATGAACGAGTGAATGAGTTATTTACCTGTCTGGCTGCTTCTGCAGCCTGCAGCCCCTGGAAGGCAGGGCCTCTTCTTGCTGGATTTGAACCCCAGGGTCCAGCTGAGCTGTGGGTACTGAATGAGGCCTCAGCATGAGTGCTGGATGAACAAACGGGCCTCACGAGCAGGCTAGACTCTGAGGAGTCCAGGGAACCAGAAAGTCTGTGTGGGGCTTCATCTGTCAGCCCCCCCAGGGGCCCATCTGCCCCTGCTGAGTGGCCCTCCTGTCCTGGCGGCATCAGCAGGCAGCGGGGACGACATCGGCATCGAAGCCGGGCGGGGCAGCGTCCAAGCTTGGCCGGCTGTTTCCTGACCCTGTGGTCCTGGCCTTTGGATGTTCAGCCGCAAAGTGGGAAGAACACGGCAACCGTGAGCATTCACGACGCAAAGCATGCGGTGCACTTAGAAGCATCCAGGCACGCCAGCACAGGGCTGCATTTATACACTTGTCTCTCTTCATTCGAGCAGCCCTGCGTCCATCCTTCTATCCCTCCAGGGGCGGGAACTTGTCTCTACAGAAAGAAAGTGGCTTGTTCAAGGTCACACAGAGAGTCGGCATCTTCTGATCCAGTCCTGGAGGTGAGACCCCGCCTTGCCTCGGGGCCCCCTCCCCACGGCACCCTGACACTTCCCAGCTTCCCCACCCCGGGCCCATTTTCCTGCAGTGAAATCCTCAGGGCCTCTCCCTCCCCCCGTGGGTACATTTATTCTAAACAGAAAAAAATGACAAAGTCGCTCATAGATCGAGCTGTTGTTCACACTGTCCTGTCTCTGACAGGCTGTTAGAGAAGTTGGGAGGGGGTGCTGCTGTTACGCTTTTGTTATTCGGTGCTAATTAGAAGAAAGCCGAGCGTGGGGGGGAGCAGCGTCCCCAGAGGCCGGCTGTTTCCACCGGAACTAGAGCGAACCAGAGGGAGGTCTTCTGATGCCCGCACTGCGTTTCAAGCAGAATATTTTGTATTGCTCTCGAACAATTAAAATTACCTGGTCGATTGAATAGCATAGATATGTTAAAAAATTTTAATAGTTAAAAAAATTTCTGCATTCTGAGTATTTAAATGCTTCTGACTGTCAGCTTTGTCTGTCACAGTTATGATGAAGATGCTTGGGGAGTTCGCTGTGTGGGACAGCGTGCTTTTGATCAACAGAAACGCCCATTCTGCATCCACAGACTGAGCAGAAGCGGCGGATCGGAGCTTCGTCCCTTCGGGGGAGGCAGGGGGTGAGAAGGGAGGAACTGGAGCCGAGGAGTCTGGAAAGGTGAGACTGCAAGGAACGTTTTTTCCTCCAAAATCTACTATGCGCTGGTTGCACAGCCCAGTCTGCGTTCTAGAAACAATGCTACAGGATCTTATTGAATCCTCACAGTAGCTCATGGGGTGAACCCCCCATTACTGTCCCCATTTCTGTAGAGGAGGAAAGTGAGGCTCAGAGAGGTTAAGGCATGTGCCCAAAGTCACACAGCAGGTAAACGGCGGTACCAGGATTTGAACCCAGTGCGTTGAGCTCCGGTGCCCCTGCTTTTGGCTGCAGCGCTGGCCGCCTTGCTGCAGGCGCTTTATTGCTGCCCAACTGTCGAGGTGAGGACACTGAGACTCAGAGCTCCATCCCAGCTGGAGGCCACCTGGCGGGAAGAGGTGGAGCCCTGACCTGGGGTGGCCTCCCAGCTCCAGGAAGAAGGAGGTGCAGGGAGCAGGTGGAGAAGGTGTCACCAGCATGGAGGCCTGACTCTACTTTCCCGCTGGGCGACCTCAGGCAAATGACTTCGCCTCTCTGTGCCTCAGTTTCCTCACCTGTAAAATGAAGACATTAATAGTTCCTGTCTCATAGTGGGATTGGAGGGTTAAAGGAGACAATTTGTGTCGGGCTCTGCACAGTGTGCAGGTCACCCGGTAGACCCTGGTGAAAAGCTGGCGGTTACTGTCGCCATTATGATGATGATGATTCTAGAGCCACGCCCCTTCCGGGTACCAGGATGTTGCTGGCAAAGCTCTGTTATCAAGCTGAGTCATCTCGAGGAAGCGTGTAGTTCGCTCCAGCTGAGGGTTCTCCCAGAGGGACACCAGAGCATTGGGATAGAGGACCTCGAAAGCGCTGGGTGGCTCTCCCTGCCCTCCTCTGAATCCTTCCTATTGTGTGTCACTCACTCATTCGTTCATTCATTCATTCATTCATTCAGCAATGCCAGGGACAGTGCAGGGACAGGCTCGGGGACACACAGCAGTGACTCCCACCATGTTCCCGAGTCTACGTGTACGAGGATAGAGATTCACGAGGCAGCCGGGTGACAAACCCTCTGAAGCCAGGTGCTTTCTGCTTTCTGCCCACTTCTCTCAGAGGTGACCAATAGGAAGGGGTATTTGTTGGCACATTTACTTTCCAACCTGCTTTCACGTCCACCTTCTGGGGCAGTCTTCAAGACATCTGTCTGAGCTACGAGGCGGGCTGAGCAACCTCATTTATCCCCATTTGACGGATGAGAAAATTGAAGTCCACAGAAGTCGAAATGACTTGTCCAAGGCCAGGGAGCTAATTGCCTCCAGAATCTGGCTCTCAGCTCTGGGCTTGTTCCCACAATACCCTCTCCTGCCTCCTCAGGCCCAGTGAAAAGACAATGCCGGTCACGTCGTCGCTGGCAGGGTCCTATAAGGGCTGGTTGTTCCATGCTGGCAACTGGAAAAATGGACAGGCAGCCCTTCAACTGTCATCTTATTACAGCGCCCCTAAGTTCCATCTGGGCAGGAGGCTGTGATCCCCATTCCTTGTGAAAACCACTCAGTGAGTCCACCAATAAATGCTGAACGAACATGTCCACGTACCCAGAAGGGAGCTAGAACCCACTCATAACTCTGGGGCTTGCTTCGGGTGTGGCAGCGTTATCAAACTAAATACTCTATCGAGAACCTTCTACGTCCCAGGGAACGTGACGTCACATCACTTACTCTTCACCAGAGTAGGAATTCACGTAACTCAGCTGCACGTCGAGGGCCGGGAGAGGAGACTGAGCGGGAGGAGCCTTGCTGGGTTGCCAGATGAAATACGGGACACACACGAGCTGGGGCACACTTATACTAGAACGTTACTCATTGTTTATCCGAAACTCGTGTTTAACTGGATGTCCTAACGCCATTCACAAGGCTCCACGGCCATGACCTGTCACCTCCTAACCTGAGCACAGGGGGCTCAGGCAGTTTTGGGGGGACGCAGACATTTGGGCTGTAACGTCCCCCCATCTTCCTCTCCACGCGGCATGCCAGGCGGGTTGCTGTGTTCTTGTACAACCTGTGCTTATAATCGGCTCACCTTCCTCAGGTGAATGCATTTATTTAAGAACCTCTGTCACCACCGTGAATGGAAAATCAGTTCCCACACATCACAGACAGCCATAAAAATGAAGAGATAAAATCGTTACAAGAAAAGAATTGTTTGTCTGTGTGCCACCTAGAGATCCTCTCACGCACCCCATTGCTGGGAGCAGCACCCTCTGCACCAGAGGAGGGGGGTGTGCCTTGAGGTGGGGAGATGAAAGAAAATGGTCTCCTCCTCGAGAACACCAAGTGCTTCAGAACGGAAGTGGTGGCAGGCCTGCGAAGAGGGAGCAATCATAGAAAAAGCCAGGAAGCCTTCCTGGAGGAGGCAGGCACTGGATGGCCTTGGAGTTCGGCTGGGCTGTGGACAGGCAGAGCAGAGAACAAAGGCTTCTCTGACTGATTTGTTTCTGGGCTCCGCCTGTCCACTTCTCCAAGACATGGAACTGAAAGATTTTTTACAAAGAAATAAAAAGCTTCAATTCCTCCTATTTCTAATGTTTCAAATTACAGTGTACTAAATAAATATTACTTTACTATTGTTTTCATGTCCTCATACTTTTATAACTGACAGTAAGAGAGTCTTTAATTGTTGACAAAAATTTTTTAGAGGTCATGAAACAACTCTAATTTCCCCACTGATGGTCACGGTTACTTTGCACAGTTCCAGCTTGTGTGGTCATTTTCATGGTCCCCCATGACTGTGCAGCTGCAGGAGTCTCTGTGCAAGGACAGGAAGGCTCCTGTCCAAGGTGGGTCTTGAGTCTTAGAATCTTTGAATTGGAGATGGACAAATCTGGAGATGACAAATCCATAGCACACGCATGTAAGCTCCCGTGGCAGACATCACTAATCAATTCTAGCACTCCACACAGTGCAGAGATTAAAAAACTCCTGCTCCAAAACCAGACTGGCTGGCTTCAAATCCAGGATCTTTTGCTTTCTAGCTGTGTGTCCTGGGGCAAGTTATTTAACCTCTCTGAGCTTCTATTTCCTCATCTACAAAAGAGACACAAATAGTACTACATTACAGAGTTGTGAGGATAAATGAGATCTGTGTAAAGCACTTAACAGTGGTGGCTAGTGCGGCTCCGTCCACACCAGCAGCAGCAGCAGCACCGGCAGCCCCAGATTCAGCTGCAGAAGCCTTCTTGACCCAGCACACAGGAGGGTCACTAACCATCAATCCGGGCCGGCAGGGGCGGTGGAATCGGCCTCCATCTCTGCTGTTGATCCAACCCTTGTAGATGAGCAAACAGCCCAGGCGGCCGAAGCAGCGAGCCCACGGTCTCGCAGAGAGCTGGAGCCTTGGGTTCTCTCTGGCTCAACCACGTGTCACCCTCGCGTCCCCATCGCATTCCACCCCCACTCCAGACACTCGGGCAGGCTGACCGTGGGCTCAGGGCGCCGAGGCCAGAAGGACGTCTGAGGTGCTCCTGGAGACATTTTCAGAGGTCTTGAGTCTTCCCATTCAGACAGGGTCTCCGGAGGCAACGTCTAGCCTCGTTCAGGGCTAAGGCATCAAAATGCCTGTCCTCTGCTGACCTCTGGGTTTGGGGTTTGGCCTCGGGCAGCAGAGAGAGAGGCAGGAGATGGAAACCTTGGCCTCACCTGGGAGGCGGCAGAGATGGGCAGCTCTGTTTGCCCCGCGCAGGGTGGACGACGGTCAGGAGTACCCGCCCCGCCCTCCGCCTGGCGGAGCAAGGACTCGCCTGCCCGGGTTGCTTCACAGCTTCTGGTCCCACCCAGTTGCTACAGGTAGTGAATTCCAGAGTCTGTAATCGTCACCTGGCTGAGCAGGCCTGAGAGACACACCCTGCGAGAAGGACGTCCGGAGATGATCAAGGGGGTCAGGATGCGAACACGGGGCTGTGGGCATCTTCTCCGCCCCACGCCCGAGAACAAAGCCACCCAGAGGCCAGTGGCAGATTCACGCCAGCTTTTGAGGCGGATGAGACGGGAGGTCAGGACCTCTGCTGGGGAGAAGAGGCTCCAGTGTGAACAGCAGCCGCGGCAGCAATGCCAGCGGTTGCTCATCCGGGAGCTTCCTCATCATCTTGACTGTCGATGGAGCGTTTGTTATGGGAAGGGCTGTACTGTGTGCTTTGTCTTCCTAACCCTCAGGCAGAGCCACGTGATACGATTTACTGTTGATATTTTAAAGATGAGAAGACTGACGCTCAGACAGGTTCTTCACATGCTGAGGTCGCACAGTCCTGATAGAAACAGGACTCGAACCCAAGTCATTGTGTCTCAGACTCTTTCTCTTGTCCCCGTGTGATATTACGGATGCTGGCCCTGTGCCCATCACCTCCTCTAACCAGATTTGAAGGATGGATAGGTCTTTATTAACAGAAAAGAGAGGGCATTTCAGGTGGAAGGACAAACTTGAGAAAAGTCAGGGAAGTAGAAATTGGCTTGGTATTTGGACGCTGTGCAAGGACAATCCGATTTGACCAAATGGTAGACATTAGGATATGCCAGGATAATTGTCAACAGACAGGTGTGTCTGAGGGTCTTGAGTCTTGAAGGGTCATGAAAGCCAGACAGAGGCGTTATAGTTGGATGCAGTAGGTAATAGGGAGTCATAGTTGGTTCCTGAGCAGGAGAGTGGCATGTAGAAAATACTATTCTTGGAAGGCTCTGGTAGCTATTTGCAGATAGGTGCAGGTGAGGGGAGACGGAAGGCAGGAAGAGCTGAGTGGAGAAGTGGTCCAGGCCGCAGTGTGGGGCTTTGCTCCCACGGACAGAAACAGGATACGTCTACAAGGGTGCCGTGGTCCTGCCGCCCCTGCGGGTGTACTTGAGTGGATTTCCCCAATGAGGGAAAGCATCACACGCTCCTAGCGAGGGAGATACACGCAAGAGGTGGTCTTTCCTCTTCCTCTGGATGTTGTTTGTCTAGAAACTGGAACTGCGATGTCCATCTTAGGACCTCCAAGGAAGACTGCTTGAGGGCAGAGCCAAGACCCCACAGCTGGCAGAACAGAGACATGGGAGGACCAGGGTCTCAGAGAGACAGGGCGGAGCTGAGAGAGAGCACGCTGTCCTGGGAGGCAGGGCCGGCAGGTGGGCTCCGGGTCCCAGCCCCATTTCCAGAGGCTCAGTCTACCTGGCCCTTCGCCTCTCTGAGGGTCCTGTGTGTTCCTACAACAAACTCCGTGTTCGCGTGAGCTGGCCTGAGCGGGCTTCTGCTCCTGCTTCCAAACCACCGTGACCAGGACTCCTGGACCAGACCTTGTGTTGACGGCTGTGTCTCCGGTGCCCAGGACGGAGCCGGCGAGAGCGCGGGCAGCTCAGCGCAGGATGAGCGAACGGTGAGTGAACGGTGGGAGAGGTGGGCTTCGGCCTTGGAGGGGATGCGGAAAGGCAGGGTCGGACAGGAGTCCCTCGCCCTGCACACCACTGTGGATGCCTCAGCCACAGTAGTCGACCGCGTGCTCTGTGTCCCCAGCCCTCTGCTGGCCCTGACAGACGGCCAGCGCCGTGGTCCCTGGCCCACGCCCAGAGCTTCTGATTCCTGAGTCGGGTGGGGCTGAGACCCTGCATTTCTCACAAGTCCCCAGGCAGTGCTGACACTGCTGGTCGGGGGACCCCTCCGAGCAAACCACGGCGCTGGGGGTACGAGACCCGGTGTTGTCTCGAGGCCCCCACAATCCCACTGGGAAACAAACGGCGAGTGGGAGGGTGGCGACGAGAGCACAGTCTAGTCAGGTGGGCTTCGGGGAGGAGGGCGTCCCAAAGCAGGGCTGTCTGCGGCCACTTGGCGTGGGCCCTTGACCTCATCCGGTCACGTGGTTAGTCCCTCCACGATGAATTCATTTATTCACCCACCGCAGACCGAGCGTCAGCCAGGCTCTGGGACGCAGCAGATAACCGGGTCTGACGTGAGCTTGGCGCTCACGGCCTGTGATCCACTTGAGGTCAGAGTGAATATCCACTCCCGAAGGTCCACGTGGGTGAGCTGCTGCAGTGGACAGCGGGGTCTGCCCGGGTCTCCACGGACCCCAGCGATGTTTCTGAGGGCTCCTCCCCTCGGACTGTCTTTCGAGAAGTGCCAGGGACCCAGAAGTGGTCGGGAGCCTGCACGACTGGGTGGCCCTTAGCCTGGGATGGATTGGCGGGTCCAGGAAGCTCAGCTCCCTAGAATCAGGTCAGGAAAACTGCAGGGGGCAACACCCTCCAGAGTCCCCGCAGGATCAGGCTGACGCCACCCTCCCCGACCCGCCTGAAATTGCGCCTTACATTTCCTCCCGTCCAGGCCTGCTGCCCCATGTCCCCACCATCTGCCCTGGCAGTGCATCCTTGATAAGCCACGTGCTGTGTCTTACTGATTAAACAACGTTCGTCTGGGGAAATAGCTCCCCTTCGAGGGTTGACAATGACGACATCTACCGTTCCCTCCACAGGCTAAGGACTTAACATTTCTGTTTCTTAAACTCAGAACCACCCTATGATGATCTCATTTTGCAAATGAGAAAATCCAGGCTCGGAGTGGTTAACTACCTTAGCCACAGTCACACAGCTGCTAAGGGGCAGAATGGAAATTCAAAGCCAGACCTTCAAGTCCGGTGGGACGCGGCGCCCGCTTCCCTGTCCAGCCTCAGGCCCTGGCCTCCCCATCACTGGCGTCAGCCACACAGACTCCTTTCTGCATCTTCAGCTCAGAAAACCGCTTCCTGCCTCCCGGCCTTTGCCTCTCGCAGTCCCTCTGCCTGGGCGGCTTTCACAGACTCCTCACGCGTCCTTCAGTCTCCGCTCTCGGTGACGTCTGGAGGGGTCTTCGCTGACCCCCTCTGAGCGCACGCCCCCTCCCTGCTTCCTCTGTATCCTTTCCTCCACGTCCGGTGTCACGAGCTGTACCGATGTGTTTATCCACCTGTTGATGTTTTAGTCCTCGTCTTTGCACGAGGGCAAGAACCATCGACTTCCTCACTCCATGCTGCTCCGGAGCTGAGCACCGCTTGGTACACAACAGGTGCTCAGATTTGCTGAAGCGGAGAGCGAGCTGCGCGCCCATACTCCATGTGGAGGGGGCTGCGTGATAATCCAGTGCTGTGGACACGTCGGCGTGGGACTCACTTACAACCTCTGTTTTCACGCCAGCATGGGCGGCGGTGCCTTCTCTCTGGTTTCTCCCTCCGTCCCTCTGCTGAGGGCAGAGGAGGCCGCGTTCCATCCTGTCCCACCCGTGGGCCTCATCCAGGATCATCTTTTCTTCAGAAACCTCCCGGAGCCCCCCAATCCCAGCTGCATCTGTTAGGAATCTCGTTCCTGAATGACCAACTATTCTGGTTTGCCTCGCACAGAGGGGTTTCAGAGCTAAAGCCGGGACAGTCCCGGGGGATCCAGGATACTTGGTGATTTACTGATTCAGCTGCCACTAACAGAAGGCTGTAAGAGAGTGGCTTACAGAAACGCAGGTTTACTGATCTCTTATTTAAAAGAAGTCCAGAGCTGGATCGTGGCCATATAATGTCATCAGGGACCCAAGCTCCTTGCTTTCTGTTCTGCCATCCTAAAAGTGTAGCTTCCATCCTCAAGGTTACCTCATGGTCCCAAGATGGAGGCTGCAGCTCCAGTCATCATATCCACATCCTGGGCAGGGAAGATGCAGGGAGGTGGAAAGTTAAAAAGGACAGGTGCCTGTCGAATTAACCCCACTTAAAGAGCTTCCCCAGAAGTCCTATTGGGGACCTCTAGTCACATCTCACTGGCCAGAACTGTGTCACATGACCATCCCTAGCCACAAAGGAAATACAGTTTTTTAGCAAGATGCATCGTCGCCCACATTTAGCAGATTAAAATGTGGTTTTGTTTGGAAGAAGGCCAGAATACCTATTTGGTGGGCTGGGTGGCCCTCTCATCCAGGTTTGCCCAGACCTTTCCTGGTTTTAGGACTGAAAGTGTTGCATCCCAGGAGGCCTCGGGTCCAGCAACAGTATGCTCGGTCACCCTATTGGTAAACAGTCTCCGGTCTCGGGCCCACCAGCCTCCCCGGCTCGGCCACGGCAGCAGCAGTAGACGCAGCATGAGATTTCTGCCAGCACCTTGACAGCCAGGCGTAATCAGACACCAAACAGCCTGAGCAAGGCATTGAAAGACGATTTCGCCAGAGCCCAGGTGCTGAACTACAGCCGCGGAGTCACAATCATTTGATGCGTGTGTGGCGGGCCGCGAAACCCCTGCCTCAATTAGGAATAAAGTTAAGCTTTCAAGTTTTCTTGCACACGTCTCTCTTTCAGGGAAAAATTTCCCTTCTTTTCCCAAATTCAGTTAGTTTTTTCATTTTTTGGTTTTTGTTTTTTAAGATTCTAAAACTCTAGCTTGCCATGATCATTAAAGTGATAAGATAATGGGCTTTGGTAGAATCTCCAGATGGGGAAGAAAGACGGGGGGAATGAGAAATGGAAGACACATGGCTTGAACCGAGCACGAACTCTGCCGGGGCCTCTGAGCCCACGGAAGGTGGCGAGAACCCCCGACCAGCGTGAAGAACTGCCAGCCAACACTTGCCAGCTGCTCCCTGGGCCCGGCACTGGGACGAATTATGCCTTCGGCTTGTTGCAGCTTTGTTATTATTCTATGCTCCATTTTCTAAGCGAGGATCCTAAAGCTTCCAGAGGCCAAATAATTTGCTAATTATTCACACGGCCAGAAGTGGTGGTGGAGCTGGGGTCTGAACCCACATCTGGCTGATTCCAGAGTCTGGTTAATACATACTGCCTCCCGGAAAGAGCTGGTTTCAGCCAAGCTCCTGTATAGGTTTGTAGGAAAAAGACAAAGGAGGAGGAGGGAAGGACCCACAGCGGCCCCCAGATCTGTCTTAGCGGCATCCTTGGAGTTGAATGAAGGCAGGCAATTTGTGATTCTTGGCACTTTATGTTTCCCAGTGCATCGGGCGCTTTAAAATGCCCCATGTTGGGATAACAAGTGTCATTGTGGTTCTTATTTATCCTTATTTCTCTGGGTTGCTTGGCGTCCAGCCTCTCTGTAACCACCCAGTTTTCCACTGCCAGTTTCACAGGTTAGAAATTGCAAGGCGGATTTTAGCACCTTATCAAGAGACCCACGGCTACTTCCCAGCTGGAGGCACCCGAAACCCAGTCTCGGTCACAGCGGATGCACCTCCTGGAGGCCTGACGCCTGCTCCCTCTGTGACCCTCTGACGGCTGCTCCTGGCCGCTGGGAGTGGGGGCTTCTGGGTCGGCTCTGGCCCAGTGGATGCTGTGCTGGTCCTGCTTAGTGAAAGCCCACATCTCCTGAGGCCAGGGGGCGGACAGTCCCCACCGAGCCCTGAGTCCCGGCCGGGTCTGAGGCTTCTGGGCGTGAGGCTGAGCTCTGGTTTCTCGTCTGTGAGTCGGTGACAACAGCACCTGCCTCACGGGGCCTTTGGGGGGTTAACTGAGATGGTGGCAGTGAAGCGCCTGACACAGCATTTGTAAGGGCTCAGTAAAGCTCAGCCTGGAGAGTGACGGTGAGGAGAAAGGGGCAGGAGGGGAGAAGAAAGAGACCTTCTGAGCCTCAGTTTCTCTAAAGTGGGAATAATAAGAGAACCTCTTTCATGAGATTGTGGAAAGGTCCCCGATGGGCCGTCTGTCAGAGCGTGCGTTATCTCGGCTCAGTACATCTCAGCGGTGACGGGAGCCTTTGAGCTTCGGCACGAGTGGGACCACACGGCTCCTCCTCACACGGTTGTGGTGGAAACTGAGCAAGATACCGTGTTGGGAGTGAGTCGAAGGCACCGGTACCCGCTCAGACCTCCACGCGAATTATTACGATTCAGGCAGAGGTGGGAAATTGTCCCGCCCGTCAGTGTCTGAGCTCGTGGGCTCAAGGGGGCTGGAGTGGGGCCTGGGAACCTTCCAGAGAGAACAGAACGGGATGACCGTGTGGCCGGGTCCTCTCCCAGCGCGGCTCGCAGTGCTCACCAGGCGGCCTCCGTCTCCGCGTCTGACCTGTCCTGGCAGCCGCTGTCACTCCCGACACCCTTAGTTCTCTCGCCAAAGGCGGGGGAAGCGACTCAGGGATGGGAGCCCGCGCCGCCGTGAGCACGACCCTGGGTGGTCCCGGCGCCGGCTTTGATGGCTGCCTTCTGTTGAGCGCGTGTTGTCGCCAGTTGACACTTACACAAGCCAGAAGTGGGCCCGGCCCACACTCATGGCCATAATAAACACGTGCGGCAGTTTTTGAGAGTGGAGCTGTCCTACCCGTCAGCGGGCAGCCACCCCAGAGTCCCTGTGGAGGGGGAAGGCGCAACTTCAAAGGGCAGACCCTCGCGGCCAGGCGTGCGCCTCAGAGATGCGCTGTGCCCCGGGCTGCGGTGGGCCGGCGGGGGGGAGGCGTGGGCTCTGGGGGTGTGTGCGTGTGTGGGGTGTGTGTATGCATGCATGTATTTGTGTGTGTACATATGCCTATGTGCATATGTCTGTGTGTATATGGGCACATATGTGCGTTCGTATGTGGGTATGTGTGTTATGCGTGTGTGTGTGTCTTTCTGTGTGTGCGTTAGATCCAGTTCCAAACTCATGCACCCTCAGGGGCCAGCAGCGTTGCGGAAATGTGGGATAGATGGACGCTGACCCTGGCTCCTGGGATGAAGGGCACAACAGAGAGCGGTGGGGACTGTGCCCAAGGGGAGGACCGTGACCACTGAAGAGGGCAGACGCAGCCCAGCTCTCTCCAGCACCTGCTCGTTGGAACACAGACCCGGTGTTCCCGGAGATTCCCATTTTTCCAGAGAAGCCAGGAAACTAGATTTTTATAGGAAATAGCTTGATTTTTAAGACTCTATTGTCAGCTCATCAAGAGATTTAAAATGTCTCCTGGATCGAAAAAATCACATTCAAGGCTGGAATGTGACTGCAGACGCCAGTGTAGACGTTTCCTCGGGTGGGAAAGCTCTCCCAGGCTGGGCGGCCCCCAGGAGCCCTGCAGTGGCCTGGAGCAGTGGTTCTCAGTGAGGCGACTCTGGCCCCCGGAGGACATTTGGCTGTGTCTGGAGACATTTTTGATTATCAGCACTGGGTGGTGGTGATGGGAGCAGGTGGGGGTTCTTACTGGCTGCTACTGGATGGAGGCCAAGGATGCTGCTAAACGAGCACAACGCACAGGCAGCCCCCCAGCCCCCGTGATAAAGAATTGTTATTTCAAGATGAAGGAAATGTCAGTAGTGAGAAACCTGAAGTAGAATCACCCCGAAGAGGATTTGGGAAGGTCAGCTTGGTGCCTCCAAAGGTCCCAACTCTCGAGTCACGGCCTTTAGGGGTCAGTGGTGTGACCAATTGAAAATCCCATCGGAAGAGCTGCCTTCCGGCCGGGAGACCCATCCGTGGGTGCCTCCCAACAGGCCCGCCGACTGGTAAGGGTTTCACACGCCCGACATCACCGAACCTCCCAGAACCGCAGAGAAAGAGCAGGTCCATCTGCATCCACTGATGACGAGACCGAGAGAGAGCCCCTCTTTCACACACACACACCGTGCACACGCGTACACACACATGAGGAAGTCGGCGGAGCCCTGTGCAACTGGGGCATCCTGGCTCCCAAACCAGCCCCGGTCGGGACGGGCTGCGCCGCGAGGAAAATCGGACTGACGTGTCCTGCATCCTCTCGCACCTCCGAGAGTTGGAGCCCGCTGCTTTCTCTGCCTGGGAAACCCCTACCCATGTCTCCAGGCTGAGCTCCTCCAGAAAGCTCCCCCCATGGAGACGGGGCCAGGCCCCGAGTCTGGGGGCCTCCACCGACTAGGGGCTCCCCTGTCGCAGATCATCTCCCCTTTGCTGACGCTGCTTCCATCTCTGTCTTAATATTTAACGAGCATCTGTCATGACTGTGCTTCTGCCTGGCACGTAGCAGGCCCTGACTCACTGTTTGCTGAACAAACGGATCAATGAGTGGTGGGCGTTTCCGTGCTTCCTACCTCCGCTTTATTTCTGGATTTTGGAGTGCACTGCTGAGTCTGCGATGAGCCAGTCCCTGTTCCAAGTACTTTACATGTATTAACTTGCTTAATACCTGCAACAGTCCCATGGGCTAGGTATTAATACTGTGCTCATTTATCCTCATTTACTCAGCTTAGCAGGCAAAGAGACGTTAAGGCATTTGGCCAAAGTCACACAGCTCATCAGTGGCAGGAACTTCCCCAGTGACTGCTCCGAGTGCACTGATTTTCTGCAGGCCTGGGGACAGAGCTGAGTTCTGTGCTTGTCCTATCTCTCTGGATCCCCTGATAAGAGCTTAGTGAGCTATTATTACATGACTCAGGACAGGTTCAGGCGTCAAACAACCATTTCACTGAATCTGTGATGTGGAAGGCACTGAACAAGATGAAGTGGTTCCTTGTTCCTTTGTCATTTGCATTTCTTGTTTAGGTATTCACTTGTTTATATCCTATCAGTATATGTCACTTTTTTCTTATTGATTAGCAATTACTCTTTATATATTAAGGCTCCATACCATATGTTTGTCACATTTTACATATTTTCCACAAATTCAAAAATTTTATTATTTCTTAACTTGTTTATAGTATTTTATTTGTTATTCAGAGCTTTCTTCTTTTTTTTTTTTTGAGGAAGAGTAGCCCTGAGCTAACATCTGCCACCAATCCTCCTCTCCTTGCTGAGGTAGACTGGCCCTGAGCCAACATCCATGCCCATCCTCCTCCACTCCATATGTGGGACGCCCACCACAGCATGGCTTGCCAAGCAGTGCCATGTCTGCACATGGGATCCAAACCGGTGAACCCCAGGCCGCCAAAGCGGAATGTGTGTACTCAACTGCTGGGCCACCAAGCCGGCCCCTCAGAACTTTTTATTTTAATTTTTAGGTAGTTAGATTTATTTTTATTTTTATTTTTTATTTATTTATTTTTTTGGTGAGGGAGATTGTCCCTGAGCTAACATCTGTGATAATCTTCCCCTATTTTGTGTGTGGGATGCTGTCACAGCATGGCTTGATGAGCAGTGTGTAGGTCTGCACCTGGGATCTGGAACCACCAACCCCTGGCTGCTGAAGCAGAGCATGTGAAGTTAGCAACATAGTGGCTAAGTCCACATTTGGGGGACCAGGCCGGCCCCCAAAATTGTTTTTGACAGTTTCAGTCCTCAGTACCACACGTCAAAAGATTTTTTCCATCCCCAAGATTATAAGATATTCATTCATACCTATTTTTCTAGTCCTTTTACTTTCATTAGTTTATTTATTTGCTTGTTTTTTTTATTTAGCATTTTAATCTTTGGTCCACCAGGAATAAATTTTAGCATGTGGTGTGAGGCAGGAATCTCACTTTATTTTTTTCACTAGGTCCACTTCTATATTCTCAACAAAAACTCACTGAGAGCAGCTCTGACTAAAATAGGCAGCCACAAACTTACCGTGTCCTCTCGAGCAGCTTGGCTTGTAAACCACGTTGTCTTTTAGTTGCCTAAGAGATATACATTTATAAAATATATGTTGTATAAATTTGTATATATAAAAATATATGTATTAACCATTCAATCAGTGGATGTGATCGCATAACACTGAATTTTTGAAAGATGAGTTTTTTCAGGCATTTACTTGAAGGGGATAGAGTTACGCCAGCCTCCGTCATTTGCCTGTCCCGCAGCCGTCGCTACACTGACCCCCCACCTTCCCAGCTGGCAAATAAAAATTCCACAGTTTTCACAGACATCCGCAGAATCCCGATACATACCAACTGCAGTCATGTGATGTCAGTGCTGGTGATCCGATTGGCAAAGATGAAAGAGGTCCCTAATTCCTGATGTTGGCAGATGTGGAGGGAATAGTGCTGTCTGAATGCCAGCTGGTTCGAGCGTGGAAATGGGATGGTGAGATGCTGCTGGAGGGCCATCTGGGAACCACACTGACGCTGGGTACCAGTCACTGTGCTGGCTTTATGTTCATCCTTCAGACCTCACGACCGCCTGCAGAGGTGGGAACTGTCACCGAGTCCATTTCACAGAGGAGGACACCAAGCACAGTGAGGCGAAGCACCTGCCCATGTCAAGCCCCCAGGGAGTGCCCCAGACCCCCTGTGGACCACTCGGCCGCTGGGAAGCCTGCAGCAAAGCCTTTGCATCGTGTCAGCTCAGCGCCCACAGCGCCCCGTCCGGGAACCGGTGCCGAGGAGCAAACAGGGGTGGGACAAGAGGACTTACCACAGGGTAGTTTTTAACAGTGAAAAATTGGAAATAACCTAAAAGTCCATCAACAGAAAATTGGTGAACTCTCTTACAGTATTTGCATATCCTCGACTATTATACAGCTCTTAAAGAATTACAAAGTAACTACACTCTTTTGATACACATAAATCCCCATATATTATCGCATATACAAAGCAGGTTACAAATTATGTGTATTGTATGATGACATCTTTGTTATTTAAAAAAATATAAGCATAGAAGAAATGGAGGTCAGAGCCAGGCTTCCAGCCCCAGCACTGCCGACATTTCGGGCTGGGTAATATTTCTCGTGGGGTGTGCTGGTGCAGGGTGTTTAGCAGCATCCCTGGGCTCTACCTGCTAGATGCCAGGGACATCCTTTCCCTCCACCGACTCCAATCGCTGCCAGCTGTCCCCTGGGGGACAATATTGTCCAGTTGAGAACTTCTGTGTCCTTCTTCCCTCCCTCGCTCCTTCCTTTCCTTCCTTTCTTCCTTCCTATTTCTGCTCCAGCGTTACCTCCTGCGTGGTCTTCCTAGCCCACCTTGCCTAAAATGGCTCCCTGCTCCCCCCCAGGCACATCCACCCCTTCTCCTCTCTTGTTTTTCTTTACTGGACCTAGCACTGTCCAGCGTCCCCTCGCACACCATCTGTCTATTTTCTGTCTCCCACACGGGAGTGCAGCTCCCTGAGGCCAGGGACCTTGGTCACCCTCCTTCTGCATTTCTTGGCGGAGGACAGTGCTCACCTGACACACAGTAGGTACTCAACAAGTGTATGTGGAAGGAGTAAGTCCCATAGGCCCGAGTTGACATTTCTGAGCCCCTACTGTGTGTCAGGCCTTGTCGTAAGAGCTTTATTTCTACTGGCCCATGTAATCTTCTCAGCAACCCTGGGAGGGGGCTTCTATCATTACCTTGTTTTACCACCGGGGAAACTGAGATCTCAAGGGTTAGGTAGCTGGCCAGGCTCACGTCTTTCTGGGTTGCTGAGTGGGATTTGCTCTTCGAGCACCGCTAAGATGAACATCTGAAGGGCCGGCCCCGTGGCCGAGTGGTTAAGTTTGCGTGCTCTGCTTTGGCGGCCCAGAGTTTCACCGGTTTGGATCCTGGGCATGGACATGGCACCGCTCATCAGGCCATGCTGAGGTGGCGTCCCACACAGCACAACCAAAACTACAACTAGAATATACAACTATGTACCAGGGGGCTTTGGGGAGAAGAAGGAAAAAAAACAAAGAGGAACATTTGAGATCGCATAGATCCTTGCACATCGTGAGAGGACAGCCAGTGGCTGAATTCAGTGTTGTGAGGTCAAAGAGACGCGTGTTTAAAATGTCGAGGGACACCGTCTAGGCACTTTCGCTGAGGCCGTGTCAATTTGCACTCCCTTCGACAGTGCTCCGAATTCGTTTCACATGCAGAAAAATGCAAACAAAATCATGATGATGACACAGTGTTCTCGAGAGTTTGCAGGCAGAGCACAGGACCCTCTGCGTGTGAGCGTGAGGAGGAGTTCCCGGGCTCCCTCCTCAGGAACACTTCTGTGGGTTCACTCCCTGGACCCAAGCGTCCCCCTGACCCCAGGACAGTTGCCGCTGACTCACGTGGAGAACACACGTGGCCCACCGAGCTGAGCTGCTCATCCTGCTGGCGGCCGTGCTCAGCTGTGAGCGGGTTTTCGGCGTCCCTGGAATGTCAGGGCCATGCTGATCCCCTGCCCAGGACCCCTCGTCCTTCAGGTCTTGGCCAAAGTATGCCCTCCTCCCTGAGGCCCCCTCTGGAACAGCACGACCTCAGTGGGTTGAACGGTGCCTCATTCAGAATAGGGTCTTTGCCGATGGAACTGCGGCAAGGGTCTCGAGGTGAGATCCTCCTGGATTAGAGCGGCCCCAATCCAATGACCTGTCCTTATAAGAGACAGAAAGGGAGAAAACGCAGACAGGCATGGATGATGGAGGCAGAGACTGGAGTGGCAGATCTGCGAGGCAGGGAAGCCGGCCACCGTCAGAAGGTGGAGAGAAGCAGGGGACAGGGTCTCCCTCAGCGTCTCGAGAAAGAGCTCGTCCTGCCGATGGCCTGATTTCAAACCGCCGGCCTCCGGAACCGGGAGGGAATCCATTGCCATTGTTTTAAGCCAACAAGTGTGTGGAAATTTGCTATGGCAGCCCCAAGAAACAGGTGCAGCCTTCCTCCTCCCACATCCCGGCTTGGACAGCTGCCGGCAGTGTGGCTGGCACCGGGTGGGTTACTTCTGCCCCGGAGCCTCGATTTCCTCATCTGTGAAGTGGGGACTCTAGCCATATCTATAGGAGCTTGTGGTGAGGAGTAAATGAGATAAAAATGTTAGAACTCAGGTGGGTGCCTGCCGCCACGTGAGGCTCCTTCGATGTTAACTGTGTTTATTCTTTCACCAATCTGGAGTGTGTCCCCAGACAGCCTGAGTTAGAATCCAAACTGAGACCAAAATACCTTCTTCAGATTCTGCACACACAGATGCTCATGGACCATTCGTCACAGCCTAACAACAAAAGCGTGGAAACAGGACAACACTCACCCAGGAGGCAGAGTAACGTACGTCACGGTAGAGGGAGACGCAGTGCGCAGGAACGGTGGGCAGCCACGAAAAGGACGCTTAAGAAATGGTTTCGATGATGTGTACATGTTCTTAGTGATAAGGTTAAGTGGCTAAAAGAAGGATAGAAAATTGGATGTGCAGAATGATTATGCTTATGTAGAAATGAATTTAGAAAAAGGACTGAAAGGAAACACCAAAAAAAGTCATAGGAAAGCAATTTAAATCTATAAATGTAAGGGGAAAGGAAGGGGACAAGAGGGTAGAAAGGAGGGAGAGAAGAAGAAAGGGAGGAGGAGGGGAGGGAGGGAGGGAGGAGCGGCCCGCGCTCCCGTCTCTGGTGACACTAATTTGTCACATGTGTGTCTAGCAATTAATTCCTCCCCCAATTTTTACGTAATTTATCCCAATCCATTTGGCAGTTTTCATAAACTGTGAGCTTCAGATCCCTTATCTAAAATGGTCAGCATCTCTGCCTCTGGTGCTGGCCACGAGCTAGCTTGCACTCACGGCCTTCATCTCTGTTGGCCTCAGCTTTCCAATCCGTAAAAGGGGGGCCTGAGAGCACCCGCCTCACTGAGTTGTCGATGACAGCTCAGTGCCATGCCTGGCACTCAGTAGGTGGTCAGGAAACTCAAGTGGCCATTCTTACTTCTGGGACAGGAACCTGGTGGGCGGTTTCTGGGGAGACCACTCCCCTGGGGCTGCCTCCCCATCCTGGGTGGTTCCCAAGGCTGAGGATCCCCTGGGGCCCTGGCAGACACCCCCAGGGCAGGAGGGCAGGGGGCATGCGGGAGAGGGCGCCTATTCAGTGTTCGTACAGGGACAGCCCGTTTCATCTCAGCACAGGACAACTTCCTGGTTCCAAGACCAAAGACCTTTAAAGAAGAAGAGAAAAAAGGGTTCCTGGACATCAAATGCTTCTTATAAACACTGTTTTGATGGTTTAAATGTAAACGAATCTGAAACATATGGATTAAATTTCTCCTGAAAGGCTTAAAAATTAAGGGGGAAAAAAAAGGGAGCTGTCTTGGGCCAAAAGCGTGTTGTTTTTGCCATTCTCCAGGATCTTCGGGAAATAATTGAAGACAAGTCCTCACACCCCAACCAGCGCTAAGCTGTACTTTTTTTTTAATTGCTGCTATGACTCACTGTTGAGTTGGTGATTATTTTTATCCAGTTAATGGAGGTAATCTATAAATTACCGCTGACCCAGATTCACGATTTAATAAGATTTGAATTACACACCCACACTCGCTCGGAAGAAGTGGGCTGGAGCCTCTTTCCGAATGGAACGAGTGCGTCTGTCTGTTCTCAGAGGTCCCGAGGCTCAGATGTTCTGTCACAGGCCCCCCTCCCCCATCTGAGCTCATGGCCCGGCCCGTGTGACATTGAGGCCACCTGGTGTGTTTCCAGGCCCTGTGACTGCACATGCTCCGTGGGCGCTGGCTTTGGGCTCAGTAAAGAGCCCCAAGTGAGGACTCAGAAGGCAACCAAACTGCCCCCACCACCGTGACACTTGTGTGCCCTTGGCTGACCTCTGGCCCCTCTCTGGGCCTCAGTTTCCCCCTGTGTGACAGGAGAGAGTATTGGTCTTCAAGGGTTTCTTAGCACTGATGTGCCAAGCCCAGGTTTCCCAAAGCGGGCCCTGTGGAACCCCAGTCCCCCGGGATGGGGTGCTGTGTAGAGACGGGCTCCATCCTCAAGCGTGTCTGAGAAAGGTGTCAGACTTGGCCTGCCTTGTGGATTCACACGGCATGCCAGCTCAAGGTCAGAGTCAAGGTTACTGCCACCTCTTCCCCTGCAAAGGCCTCGGCCTCCAGGAAGCTCTCCTGGTTTAAAAGCCAGATCAAGTCTGCCTCTGCCTTCCCAGCCCCTCTAAGGGCCCCTGTCATCCTTAAAACCACCCTCCCGAGCTTGCGAGACCCTGGGGCTGTGCATCCAGAGCCGCCTTCGTGAGCACGTAGCCTGGGCAGGGATGCACGGGCGGTGCTCAGAGGGACCCAGGCCTGATTTGACTGCTCTGCTGTCTCCGTCTTGAAGTTCTTAATAAGTTTGCCCAAGAGGACCCCATTTCAATTTTGCCCACTTGAATCGTGGAGCCAGTCTTGCCCGTTTCCCAGCTCGCCTTCGGCCCGACCTCACCCCTTCTCTCCCCTCCCGGCTCCTCTGCCCTTCTGGGCTCCTGCGCAGCCTCTAAGCTTCTCAACTCCTGCCTGACAGGGCTCCCTCTGCTTTAATTGGACCCTTCATCACCCTTCGGGTCTCAGCTCAAATGTCAGCTCCTCAGTGGACCCTTCTGTCCGAGACCACCGATCAAGGCACCCCCAATGTCACCCCTCTCAGCTTGTTCCCTTTTGGGCACTGTTTGGGATCACCCGGTTGGCCCTGCACCGTGACAGGAGGGCAGGGGCCTTCCTGCCTGTCGCTGATGCAGGCTGAGTGCCCGACACAGGGGAGGCACTTGTCTTGGTAATTAAACCCACTCTGTTTCCCCTGAAGGAACAGACGTGCCCCCCCCCCGCCCCTCACCTCACCCAGGGCGCCCTTCAACTCCTGGAGCCCTTCTGACCTCATCTGAGGAAGCTCACTTCCCAGTGACCGCCCGGGGCCCTCGGCCTGCCCCCTCTTCTCCCTTCCTGCCACCCCTCCACAGCTCTCTCTCCACCTGCCTCCCTCCTCTGAGGCCAGGCCCCCCGACCCTTTCCCCACCCCACCCCTCCCCCCCCTGCCCTGCCAGTGTCATGGCCCCCCCCCCCCCCCCCCCCGGACCCTCACTAATCTGCCTTTTATCACATCAACTTCCAAGATGTTTCAGATGATCTTGGTTTCACGTTCCCCCCTCTCTGGGCCCTTTCCCTGGGGGCTGCTGGCGACGGGAGCTTTCACTATTGTCCCCGAAGTGGGACGGCCACCCCTGGTGGGGGGGAGGTGGGACAATGGAACTGCTACGCAGATGCTTATTTTTTCATCAAACAATTATGTATTTATTTTAATGTGCAAGGATAAATTTGTTAACGTTTTAGAAGTGGATTTAAAAGAACTCTGTCAGGGAGTGAACAGAACAGCCCTAGGCTGTGCGGAGACCACAGAGGTTCTCAAGATGGTGGACGCTGGGAGGCGGCGCTTCACCCCACGTGGGGTTCTCACACTGCGGAGGGCGCCGTGACCTTGAGCAAGGAGAGTGACCAGCCTGCCCTGGTTTGCTGGGGACTTTCCTGCGTGGCTTTTGCATCGAAAGTCCCGTGTCCTGGGAACCTCGTTAGTCCCAGGCAAATCTTAAAAGGGGCCCAAACGAGCTCTGTCCCCTGTGCAGCTCCCTCGAGCCCACCCGGAGGGTCTGACTTTCTCTAAGCCCCCACTTCTCCCCGCAGAGCCCCCCGCCCCTCTTGGGGAGTAGATTCCAGCCCGTCTCTAGACCCACCCACACAGGGTGCTTCCTCTGCCCCCTGCAGACGTCACTGTGTCCCTATCCCCTGCCTGAGCCCCAGGCTGCCCACAGGAGACCAGAGAGTGTCTGGTGGGGAAATCAGGGTCCATCCCAGGATCCCCACATGTGTCCACGCGAAGCCACAGGAGCGGTGTGGCCTCTGCTGCCAGTTAGGGGCTGCCTCTGGTGAGAAGGTTGTTTTGTTTTTAATTTTATTTTTATTTGTGCTAAAATACGTAACACGTAAAATTTACCAGCTTAGCCATTTTTAAGTGTGCAGCGCACTAGTGTTAACTACATTCACATTGTTGGGCAACCCACCTCCAGAACTCCTTCCATCTTGCAGAACTGAAACTCTGGCCCCCTTAGACAAGAATTCCCTGTTTTATTGGCAGCCACAATCTACTTTCCGTCTCTATGAATCCGACTGCTCTAGGCACCTCATATAAGTGGAATTATACAGTATTTGTCCCTTTGTGACTGGCTTCTCTCACATAGCGTGATGTTCTCAAGGTTCATCCATGTTGCAGCATGTGTCAGAATGTCCTTCGTTTTCAAGCTAAATAATATTCCACTGGATGGGTAGACCACATTTTGCTTATCCATTCATTTGTCAATGGACATTTGGGTTGCTTCCCCTGAGAAAGACGCTTTTTTAAAAGAAATACTTTAAGACAAGAAGAGAAAGGAAACACCAGGAGGGGAAGTACCCCAGGCGCTGGGCTGATATGGGCCAGAACAAACCCCTGGGGACAGGTGGCCTGAGTCCCGGCTGAAAGAGAGAGGGAGGAAGAACGTGTGCTCGAGGAGAGGAGAGGAATGAGGAGAAAGGAGAGAGGCCAAGAGGACGGTTCATGCATCAACCCCTTCTGAGGCTGGTGGTTGATCCGCTGTCGGAGGCTCGTGGAGTAACCATTATTAAAGCATTGAGTTGACGGGGGACCTGCCATGAGCCGTCGTGGTGACCCATTGCGCTCCTGCAGCAATTCCCTGAGGCGGATGCTGTTAGCCCCATTTTTCAGGCAGCGGGACCGAGGCACAGATGCATCACTGGTCCATGATATCTGGGCTGAAAAGGAAAGGACACCCAGAAGTGTCACAGGCCAGCGGTCTCAGGCTTTCAGTCCGTGTCCGTCACCTGCGGGGCTAGTTAACTTTGTGGGATTTCAGCCCACCCCCGGGGGGCTCTGCTTCTGGAGGTGCATCTGGGGCTGGGGCTCCAGAGAGCGTTCTCGTAGAAAGGGTGGGGAAGAGGACCCGTTGTGGGCTACCCCGTGTGTTCAACATGAAGAGAACACTTAGAAAAGGCCCTTCTTTCTCAAAACCTGTTGCTGAGCGTCATCCTTTGTGTGGGGCATCTGCAGAAACAGCTTGACCTTCAGCACGATACGTCACTCCTCTCCTGAGTGCGGGAGCCCTTGGCCGTAACCTCGAGTCCACGATAACCCCTCTACGGGGTCTCTGATCCTGGTCGTGGGGCAGCTAAGTGAGGCATCACGTCTGTCTCAGGCCCTTAGGAGAGTGGTCCTCATGCATCATTTCTATGGCAACCAAGGACCAGCAAAGCCCCCGTAGCCTCTGGATCTTCCCTAGTTGGTGGCCTCAATGGCAAAACCTAGGTTGTCACTAGTCTCTGGCTCTCACGGCTGGACTTGAAAATGTCCCAATTCTAAGCCTGTTGACGACGAGAAGCAGACTAGCCCCCTGGTACCCAGCTAGGGACAACATTCATTGCGTTTCTTTCTTTCTTTCTGGTGCTAGCCGGAAACAGTCCTTGGAGGGTTCTGAAGCAAGCAGAGGAGGGGATGGACTCAAGTTAACGAACGACTTCTTTCTTTTCAATGAAGTAACACGTTTGTGGTGTCAGTTTAGGAAACGCAGGTAATTGGAAAGAAAAAATCAATCCTGTCCGCAGTCCAGACGTGGCAAGAGACGTTTGGGATCTCAAATGTGTTGAACCGAAGCCATAAACTCCTGGGGGCGGGGCAGAGTCGGCAGCGCAAGGTTTCAGCTGAACGTCTGTGATTTTGTCCCAAGGACTTTGGCAGCTGCCCCTGGTTCATGAGGCTGAAGGAGAGACAGGTGTGAGAGAGCAGAGGGCTTGTTCTTGTTTCCAGAACGTGGGTGAAGCCGGAGCTGGGGTCGGATTAAGGAGCAGAGCTGAGACCGGTCCGCAAGAGCAGACCTGAGACCCCCTCAAAACAAATTCGTTGCCATTTTGGTTGTTTTTCAAGAGTACGAGCTTTGTTTTCCAGGAAGTTGGCATTCTGGCAGTCGAATTGTGGCTATTTTGATGGTTTTGCAACATTAATTTCCATTTGTTCCAGAACATGGTTTCTCAACCTCGCACTGTTGGCGTCTGGACCAGAGAGCTCTTCGTTTGGGGTCATCCTGAGCGCCGCAGGGTGTTCAGCAGCATCCCCGGCCCCCACCCAGGAGACGCCAGCAGAAACCTCTCCCCACCCCACCCCCACGACAACCCAAAAATGTCTGCAGAAAAATGTCCCTGGGGGGCAAAATCGCCACCCGTGGAGAGACCACTGTTCTAGAAAATTCCCAGAAGAAGCACTGTTACATCTCCTCAAGCACAAACAGAGCCCAAACTGCAGTTTATGGTGTCGGACTATACGTGATGGTGTCTTTCAAGGGATCCCACCTAAGAAAACAGCTAATTAAGCAAGAGGGCCGGCAATAATAATATAGCCAATCTATTCCATGTGGTTGGCGTTTGTATGTGTGTACTGACGTTTTAATATCCATCACATTTAATTACAATTATCATTGCATTATACTTAGTATTACGTTACTCAGTTCATCTGACAAAAAAGGGGCTTTTGGAAAATTTGTTTTTTATTTCTTTTTTTAATGACTAGTTTCCTGAGTAAAGGATAGTATTACATATCAGAGAGCTTTCTCAACAGACTGAAAAATGACTGTTGAGGCGCAGAAAACAGTTCTGCCAGAAAAACTGCCCCAGCACCTCACAGGTGGGCTGCCCTCCGAGACAGGCCAAACCGCAGGATTCTGCTCATTCACCGGCCGACTGACTTTTATGAAAGTGCACCACGTGCAGGGGGTCACGGCAGGACAGTTTCTAATTTCCTACAAATGGAGAGGTGGCCTCCTTTGAAGAATGAGGAAGTTTCTTGTTTTTGGACCTGTCTGGGAGAATGCATAAATGAAAGGACATTTATAAAAATGGACAAGTAAGACTTGTCTTGTACAATCTCATTCGACCAAGCTCAATATATCGTCTTGTGGAAAAGTCTTATTTACTACAGGTGTGTGTGTGCATGCATGCGTGTGTGTGCGCTTACACATGCAAAACAGAGGCATGGGCTACTTGATTTATTGTTTCCCACTGTGCTCCAGAAACAAAACTGGTGTGAGGATCCCGAAGACCTCTTTGACTATGTCACCCCGGGAATCAATCTGCTTGTATCGAAACAGGAAGAGAAAAATGAATGCATTACCTCTGTTTTCCAACCAAATAAGCCATTTCATTCCAAATATTTCATGTGTCATAGAAAATCTGATGAGTGTACAAAAGTATAAAAAAGAGAAAATTAGTATCATACCTAAATCTGTCACCCCAAGATAATTATTACAAAAAGCTTGGTACGTTTCCTTCCAGTCTTTTATTTCTTAATTTTATATGTATATACACATTTTTAAATAAATTAAAACCCTTCTTTTTCAGAGTTTTCAGTTCCATTTCACTTTCTGTTGTATTCTGATCTTTTTCCCCAGGAAATACAATTTTCAGGGAAAGATCACTGACAGTGAGTGAGGCGCACACACAAGGCTGCTATGGATGGTTGTGCAGGTTGTGCAATGCACAAACCTAGAGGCTACAATGTGAAAAGTTGTACTTGAAAAAAGCTGCTGCTGATTCTAGATACTTTCAAAATGGACTATAGACAATTCAGCCTGAGCAAGACGCTCTTCATTTCACCTACTGAACTCAGCTCCAGAGTGGCCACTTCCCGCTGGGGTGGGAGCAGGGATTGACTGCTAAGAGGCCCCAGGGAGCTTCTGGGGCAACAGGAGTCTTCCAAATGGGACTGGGGAGGCGGCCGCGCAATCGTCTGAGTGCTGTTGAACCATATGCTTACCATGGATGATATTACAGTATCTTAGTGATACCCAGTGAAACTGTTTTTAGGGAGCAAGGGCAACGCCCCCCCCCCAAAACCTCAAGCTCCAGGAGGGGGCACCACTGTTGCCGTTCCCAATTTAGAGACCAGAGAACTGAGGCTCGGAGAGAGTCAGTCCCTTCCTCGAAGTCCCCTCCCTACCATGGAGTCAGCCCCCACTGCGCTGTGCAGAGCCCTCCCTCGGCAAGGATTCTTCCCAGTCCGAGGTCCCATGTCGTCGTGTCGTCTTCCGCCCCCACCCTTCCCATCTTCCGAGGCTCCCGTCTGCGAGTCAGCCCGGCCTGCTCTGCTTCCCCGCCTGGGTGGCAAACTGGCGCTGAAATAATGGATTGAGCAACAGAGAAGCAGGGGAGGCTGCCCTTGATCCGAACATCGTGATGAGAGCCGCTTAGCACTCCAAGCACGGCCCCCATGGGCCGCGCCTCTCCCCAGCACGCAGGCCGATGAGTTTGATTTACTGCCCGTGTTTGAAGGGATCCGAAAACAATGCAGAGCTTCTGGTGGCCTGTCTGCAAACGCGCTCACACACAGTCACCAGACCCGACTCTGAATCACCCTCCAGAGCTGCAGCGGGATCTTCAAAGTCCCGTCTGCTGGGTTTCCAGCAAGACAAGCTTGTGGCCTGGGAACCACCGTGGAAAAATTGACTGAAGGTTATTTTCGAATGTGGCGATGGTTTTGAGGACAGTTTCATCATGAAGAGCCCCTTTTGTGTTTTTATTTTTCATTGTGCTGTTATTCCGTGGGGGCTGGTGTGAAGTCAGGCTCCCGACGGCCTTGGTGGAGGCTGTGAGAACCCGGGCTCGCAGGCGGAATTTCATCACTCGCTGGCTGCATCCAGTGATCCGATGGCTTCTGGGGACCAGGGGAAGGCAGGGAGGAGGGCCAGCTGCCTAGAGGACCGGAGCGTGCACGGCAGCCGGATTCTCCCTCGCCTCAGCCTGCGTCCCTCCCTCCTTCACAGGCAGTGAGACCAGCCAGTCGCTCCCCTGCCTCATGCCCACACAGCACGGCCAACAGGATTAACAAAGCACGGTGCAGCCAGACAGTGGGATACTATGCAGCCATCAAAAACAATGAGCTGTCAAGCCGTGAGAAGACAGGGAGGGACCTTCAACGCACATTGCTAAGTGAAAGAAGCCCGTCTGAAAGGTTACATGCTGTGTAATTCTAACTGTATGAAATTCTGGAAAAGGCAAAGCTATAGAGACAAGATCAGTCGTTGCCAGGCGGTGGGGGTAGGGGAGAAGAAAGATGAAAGGTGGAGCACAGGGCATTGTCAGGGCAGTGACACTGTTCTGTGTGATACTGTAACGGTGGATCCATGTCATGACACGCTGGTCCCAACCCACAGCATGTACAACACCAAGAATGAGCCCTCCTGTAAACTGTGGCCTTGAGTTAATAACAATGTATCAGTGTTGCTTCATCAATTGTAACAAACGTTACACTTTTGCAAGATGTTAATAGTAGGGGAACTTGGGTGGGGGGAGGACAGGGTATATGGAAACTGTGGTTTCTGCTCAATTTTTCCATAAACCTAGACCTGCTGTGAAAAACACAGGCTACTTGGGCCGGCCCCATGGCATGCTGAGTAAGTCTGGTGCATTCTGCTTCAGTGGCCCAGGTTCTCGGGTTCAGACCCTGGACACAGACACACCCTACTCACCGGCTGTGCTGTGGCAGCATCCCACATACAAAATAGAGGAAGACTGGCACAGATGTTAACTCAGGGCTTGTCTTCCTCAAGCAAAAAAAAAAAAAGAAAATTGGTACAGATGAGAAGAGAGAGTGATCCAGGGCAGGGGCGGGGCAGCCACTTTAGCAAGGGCGTGTGGGGAAGACAGTTCCTGAACAATGAGAAGCAGGGGATCATGGGACCTTCTGGGGAGCCCATCCCAGGTGGAGAAACATCAGAGCAGAGGCCCTGAGTGACAGCAGGCTGGGAGAAACGGGAAGGAAGCGGGCGAATCAGAAAGTACCAGAAAAGGCTAGTTCTTAGTAATCGCAATTATCATTGGGATCAAAACAGAGCAGGAGTGTCTGTTTTCTCACATTTTACCCCTCTTTCTTCACTCCTTCCAGTTCCCTCATATCCACTAAGATCTATGGGTAATCTTACTCATATCTGATTCATAAGAAGTCTCATAATTTAATAATGGAGGTTCTGTATTAGTTACCTATTGCTGTGTAACAAATTATGCCAAAACTTAGTGGCTTTAAGCAACAATAAATATTTATCGTCTTGCACAGGTTTCCTGGGTCAAGAATTCGGGAGCAGCCCAGCTGGTGGTTCCAGCTCAGGGTCTCCTGTGTGCTTGCCGTCACCATGTTGGCCAGGGCTGCACTCATCTCAGGGTTTGAGAGGGGCTGGAGGAGCAGTGTCTAAGGTGGCACCCTCACCTGGCTGTCCAGCAGGTGCCAGCTGCTGGTGGGCGGCCTCCGTTTCTCTCCATGTGGGCGTCTCTGCAGAGATGCTCGAGAGTCCTCACAAAGTGGCGGCTGGTTTCTCCCAGAGCAAGTGATCTGAGAGAGCAAGGCAGAAGCCATGATGCCTTTTACAACCTCATCCCAGAAGCCACAAACTCCCATAGCATTGTACTGGCCACACAGGCCAGGCCAGTCAGGATTCAGTGTGAGAGGGACTTCACAAAGGTGACGAGGTCGGGAGGCGGGGGTCACTGGGTGCCATCTTGGAGGCTGGCCACTATGGGCATTTACCCGTCAGATGTCCTGGGTCCATTTTCTCCCTTCTTGGGCCAGAATCGATCAATAACTCTGGTCAAAGACAAAATCCTAAGCAGTGTGCTTAGCCAGGAAAATAGGGGCTCATCTTAGGTTTTGACCCTTTTTCCCTGGTTTTTCTCACCTCAAACATTTATTCCTTGCACATGAGGCCTTTGCTGTTCAAATTCACCCTCTACCTGAGAGACCGACTCAAGCTGATCTCGTCCCCAAGACAATGAGAGAGAAATTCATAATTAAAATGCAAAGGAAAGAAAATTAATTTGTCTAGCAAAAGGCTATAAAGCAATTTACTGCCAGACACAGACTCTGCCATGGGAAAACAGATGGGAATATTATGTAAATATAACCAACGCCAAGATGAATCAGGAAAGGCAACTTGTAGCTATTTAAGTGATTTAAAAAAATTTTTTTTAACGGGGGCTGTATGGAATGCCAAAACCAGTGATGGGAGGGAGCGTGTGGCATTCTGTCAACCTCGCCTGCGTGCACAGTCAAACACAAGGTGTAACCGTGGGAGATCAAGCTGGGGACCCGTCAGCAGTTTCCACGGAACTCAGGGAACTGAGAGCTCCCAGACCTGATGTTGCTTCGTGTCTCGAGGCTCTGTGCATGGCACTGGTGGGGTTTCCAATGATGCCCCTGTCTCTGTTGTCTCAGTTTCTCTGCAGGGGCCCACAAGAAGAGAAGTGGTTTGGGGTTTGGGACCCAAGACAAATACATTTGTAAAAATAGCAGCATCCAAATTAGCAAGGCTGTCCTAGAGGCAAATGCAGGGGGTAGTTACAACCTGGTCAGTTTTGCCTCGTGCAAGAAGATGTTCCCAAATGTATTGTATTTGTGCTGTGCAATCACAAGAAGAAAGAAATGATTGCGTTTTAGGAACACATCCACTGAACACTGCCATGTGCACTAGGAAGTGAGACTAGTGATGGAATATGAGCTGAATTGAGAATATTTACCTTATTTCACCTCCACTGTGAGGTGCCTCTCCACTCGACTTGGAAG
Organism: Equus asinus; assembly: GCF_041296235.1. NCBI lineage: Eukaryota > Metazoa > Chordata > Mammalia > Perissodactyla > Equidae > Equus > Equus asinus. The sequence continues at coordinate 44,696,084 of NC_091804.1, forward strand.
GAGAAGGCAGAGGGGGTCCGGGTTATAGAAGGACATCGACTCAGACCAGAGGGGTGGGTGTGGGGAGGCCTCTGGAGGAACCGACGCTCAAGCAAAACATGGAGAAGGGGTCGCCGTCAGCAGGCAAGGAAGGAAGCCCCTTATAGGGATGAGGACCCAGAGGGGAGCCCACAGCCCAGATCGCCCCCTGACATCAGAGTCCCATCTTCCCCCGGTAACAGTCGGCTGCAGTCTCCAGGCCGCCCTACGTCGCCAAGTCGGAATTAGTTATTGACTATTCACACAGGTCAGAAAATGAGTTCAACTTAAAAGTGATAACGTGCGGCACGCCCAACACCTGACACATCTTCCTTCGATGGTGCACAAAGTCCTACCAACAGGTGTATCCAGCAGCTGACAGCTGAGCCCCGCTCCGCCATGCGCCTGATCTCAGCGCCTTCTCTGGGCTGACTCGGTTCCTCCCCACGAGCACCCCACGCAGCAGGTGCTATCACTTTCCCATTTCACAGATGAGGAAACTGAGGCTCAGAAAGGCTAAGTGATGTTCCCAAAGTCGCAGCAGGAGTAAGTGGCAGGTAATCTGAGAAGTGGGCTTGACTGTGAAGATAAACAGGCCCCTGACTTTACACCACCCGGCTCAGTACTTCTCTCTGCCGGGGCCTCCAGCGATGTTACCCATCTCAGCTGCCCAGGCAAAACCTCCTTCCAAGAGGCCCCGCGACAGCTGGGTGGTACTCAGCGAAGTCAGCATCCCCAGTGGGCAATCTGGCGATGTCTGTTTCTCTATCTATAGGCCAATGTGAGTGGCTAGTGAGTGCTTATCTCTAGACCCAGCAATAGTGCCCTTCAGATGTCCTGGGACACAGGTGTGACAATGACGCGTGTGCGAGGTTATTCACAGCAGCGTGACTTTTAATAGCAAAGGGATAGGAACAACCCAATTGTCCACCAATGCGCTTGAATTAGGTCACAAATGGTGGACATCTGCATAGTGCACTGCTCTACGGCTCTGGAAAGGAGCGAGGACGTTCCCTTTGCACAGACTCAGAAAGATTATATCAAGCACAAAAGCAAGATGCAGAATGGCGTGGAAGCACACAACCCTCTGGGCAGGGGAAGAATGGAATATAAATGTGCGTGTCTGTAAGAAACATAAGCCATCTCAAGGTGGGTCCCTGAGAACTCGGTAACAGTGGTTTGTGTGTCTCTGGGGAAGGGAGCGGAGAAACTGGGGGGCTCCGGGGTGGGGGAGAGGCTGTTTCCCCACATAACCTTTCGTATTGCACTTGAGATTTATCGTGCGTAGATAGATTATTTACAGATAAATGTGTGTCCGTGTGTGTGTTTTTAAGAAAAGATAAAATGTAGAAACAGCTCAAGGGACCATGTGCGATGCTTTCTTAGACACTGGAGGGGAGACTTTCCTTCTGCGAGCATATTGTGGACACGGGTGTGGGGCTGCAGCACCGGTTTCCAGAGGGGCATCTGCCTCCATTTAGATCGAGCATCCGGTTTCCCTCTGAGCCCCTCCCAGGGCAGCCCCGGCCGACATCTCGATGACACGTGCGTCCTCAGAGGCTGCCAGCCTGGCCAGAGCTGCTCCACAGAGCCACTCCGCACCCTGAGATGCCTCTGGGCAGGGTCAGCGCTCCCTGCAATTACGGTTCCCGTCACAGCATTGTCCATAGTCATTAAGGAAAGCACCACCGGCTGCTGCCCTCACAGCCACCACGGTCCACACGGGGGGGGGGGGGGGCGGGGGGGTACCGGGCTCTGCACGACACCCCGATTTGGGGCAGTCTCTAACATTCCCCGCGGCCTGCCCTGGGCTGGCTGCACATGTCCTTCGCAGCCTCATCTGCACGGCTGCTTTCCTGGGAGGACTGCGATAGAAACGCGAAAGCTCACTCCCAGGAGGGACGAGGCCCCGCCGTCAGGTGTGTCCAGATGGCATCAGGTTCTGCCGGGGACACAGAGCTGAACAGGCAACTGCTGCTCTCCAGGAACCGGCCTCGGGGCTGAGACGCCCGGCCACGGCTGCATCTCATTTGGCCGTGTTCTCCGTTTCTTTGTCCTTCTGGCCTCAGCGACAATTACAAAGGCCGGTCAATGTGTGGACGCTTTACTCACATGCTGTCCAGGTACCTACGGAACGCTGAGAGGCAGGTTGTAAGAACCAGGGTTTGCCATGTGGAATCCAAACTGCAGGGAAGCGGAGAACCTGGCCAACGTCACACCGATGAGGGTGGAGGGGGTAGGGACGGGGTTTAAACACAGGCCTCTCAGGCCACCTCCACCCCCTGTGCTCCCGGGAGCCATTACTGAAGGGCCCAAGGATGCTTTCCTCTCAGCCCGGATGTACCGTCAGAACTCAGGAGGAGGTTCCAGCCACCACCCATCTGGGAGGGACCCAGTCTGGTTTAGAGCAACACTGTGTCCCCAGAACCTACCACAGTGTGCGGAACGCAGTAGAAGCTCCGTGAACATTTATGGAAGGAAGGGAGGGAGGTCGCGTGCAGAGGAGGTTAACTGTCTACCAGAGTCCATTTGCTTTCTCAACGGTGCAGATTTATTACTGTAAGGTGGCTACCCAGCCTGCTTTGCAACCGGCTGCAGTCAGGTGCCTGGCTCTGCCCCACGAAACAGGAGCAGAGGGAGAAGTGGCACTTTGGTGCAGAGGCGTCTAAGAAGCAGTGGGGCTCCTTCCCACCTCGCTCCCTCCGCACACAGACGGCAGCATCTTCCCAGTGGATCTCACAGGGCGGAGCCTGGGCCCCGCATTGCTGCGTGGTGTAGGGCCACCTGCCACCAGGAACGTCCACCTTGGCTGTTACAGGGGCAAGAAATAAAGGAGGGAGGAGGAGTCCCTCCTCCCAGGCGTCTCTGAGCGGGGCAGCCTCATCGCCCACGACATTTCTCCGGAAAAGGTTGCATATGAAACCTCACTCACAGCCATGGGGGATGGGTGCGCCCTCTGCAAAGCGTTCTGGGCAGAGAACAAGAGGCCGGCTGGCTGGGGTCCGCTGTGGCGAAGGGGATGGAGCATGAGGTGGTGCACAGGCCCATCCCCTGCGGGGTTCTGCGAGCACGCCCCCTCATTTGACCCTCACAACAGCCCCAAGAGGTAGGTTCTCTCATTGTTCTGGTTCCACTTCACAGATGTGGATGCTGAGAATTAGAAAGATTAAAAGATTTTCCTGAGAACCCAATTGTCTGAAATGGCAGAGCAGGAGTTTGAACTCAGGCCGACCTGACTCTGGAACTCCACAGGTAACCCCTGCAGAATCCTGCTCACCTGGACGCAGAAGGGCGTGGGAGCCCGTGGAGGGGCTGAGAAGGACAGCGCAACGCCTTTCAGCACCTTGACGTTTCCACACAGGAGTTTGCTTGGCCTCTGTCTCCAGGTGCGGCACTGGCCAGGAAGGCAGCTGGCAGAGCAGCTCGTCTGGCCGGGGACTCCACCCAGGGGCGGTGGACAGGGCGAGGCCAGCAGCCCGCTAGCTCAGGATCCTCCGCGGCCACTGCCCTGCAGGTTGTGCCATCACCGGCTCTGACTCAGAGGCTGCCCGGCCTCCTGGTTTGCTGATTGTGCAAAATGAGCAGTCCTGGGCTGCTGCCCAGGTGCAGCTGGGAGGCCTGGCTTTCCTGGGAGTGGTGGAGAAAGAGAGGATGTTGAAGTCGGCGTGAGAAATGTGCTGACCGACCTCGTCCCCCGCAGACTCTGTGATACAGCACTGAGAGAGGATCCCTGGGCACCAGTACTTCTGTGAAGCTGGCCGAGCCTCAAGCCAGTCTGCCTGGGCTAGAATCTGGGGCCAGCACTATGGCGAGACGGCCTGTGGCAAGCGACTTACCGCTCTCGGCCCGTGGGCAGCAACAGGCTCTTCCTCATAGAGGCTTTGTGGGAATTAATTGAGATAATGCACAGAAACTGCTTAGTACATACCAAGACCTCAGTTCATCTTTACGATCCTGAGACTGCGGGTTTTCTAGCCAGGCTCTCCCTCCTTTGTATGGCAACGACTGGGACCCACCCCAAATGATAAAAACTGGGACACTCACCCTGTGCCATTCCAAGTGTCAGTTCCCTCCAGTTTCTGCCCGTTTTTATTCTCTGTCCGGTGCCTGCAGGTGATTGTTACTTATATCTGGTCCAGCATCTGCAGTTATGCCCGGAAGCCAGAGTCCACGCCATCTCACTTCACACTCACGCCAGCCCTGCGCGGGGTGAGGAAATGGAAGCTCAGAGTGGTGAAGCAACTTGCCCGCTGCGTCCCAGCTACAGTGTGCTGGGGCTCAAACTCCAGCTCCCTCCTTCTTCTCCCTCCCCTCCCATTTACTGAGTGCCAGGTCCTGGTGACACAGCCGTGAGTGGCTTCCACAAGGTCCCTGTGCTCCGAGTGCTTCATTCTAGTAGCAAAGTCAGAGGACAGGCAGCAAACGAGCCAATAATGGGATAATCGTGGGCCAGGGTGGTGCACCAGAGAGATGAAACAGGACGGTGGGAAGATTGTGAGGAAGTGGGAACTACTCTGGTTTGGCGGCCCTGCCAGGTGACACTGAGAAGAAGCAGGAAGACAGTGAGGGCGCAGACCTGGAAGAGGAGCAAGCCCGGCTGTGTTCACAGAACAGGGAGGAGGCCAGTGTGGCTGGAGCCAAGGGGATGGGGGTGAGCAAGGAGCAGGGAGGTGACAGGACCACTTTGCCACTATCCTGTTCAGCTCCTCAGTGCTCACCCCAGTCCTTGTCCCCGCTCCCTCCCCTGATGCACCCCAATCCCAAGGACCACTTTTGCAGCATCCAGATGCACATGAAGGAGCTCAGAGCCTCTGAGCTCCTCCCTCCTTCCTTAGCTGGCAGAGGAGGTTGAGAGAATTAAATGAGACATGGATGAAAGGCACTATCAAGCAGGTGCCGAATATTCTTGGAAGCTCTTTACATTTGCAAATAACTTTAATCCTCACAACAACCCCCTGATGTAGGAACCATATTGTTATTAGCCCTATTTAACAAATGAGGAAACTGACTCAGAGAGGGTGAATGACTTTCCAAGGTCACACAGCTGGGAAATGGAAGAACTGGGATTTGAACTCAGGCTAATTTTGCCGCTGCTCTTCCCTGGCTCCCTCTGCCTGTTTCTGGAAGTGAAGTTTTAGGGAGCACAGCACCTCGCTCCTTGGTTTACGGATTGTCTATGGCTGCTTTCCTGCTACAAAGGCAGAATTGAGTAACTGCAACTGAGAGACTGAGACCATGTGGCCTCAGAGCCTAAAATACTCGCTATCACTCCCTTTACAGAAAGGGTCACAGACCCCGGCACAGAGGAAGCTGCTGCCAGCTTCTCTGTCTGTCGTGGGTGACTCAGGAAGGACTCCTCGAGCACACAGGGCCCAGCCTGGGGTGTGGCACAAAGCAGGCCCTTAAAGCAGGTGCCAGTTCTGCCCCAGCCTGGAATAAACGCCCCTTCCCAGGGAGATGCCACAGCCTGGGAGGCCAGGCCGTGGTCCCCCCTCACAGAGGGCACACGGGGGCAGCGGGGCCAGGGTCAGAGCACAGGGAAAGGCCCTGTGCATATGGTGCCAACAGCTGTCAGCCTTGCAAACAAAGATACAGGGCGCCCGGGTAAATCTGAATTTCAGATAAACCAGTAATAAATTTTTAGTGTAAGTGTGTCCCCCAAATTACATGGAACATACTTTCACTATAAAATTACTCTAAAATTATTCCACTGAAATTCTGAAGTTATTACACCAAATTCTAAATTTATTATGCTAAAATCTTTAGTATAGGTATGTCCCAAATATGGCATGGAACATACTTCTGCTAAAAAGTTATTCTAAAATTATCCTACTAAATTTCTAAAGTTGTTCTATTAAATTCTAAATTATTGCATTAAAATCTTTAGCATCGTTATATCCCAAATACTATTTATGCAACACAGTCATGCTAAAGAATTATCCTACTAAAATTCTGAAGTTACTATACTAAATTCCAAATTTATTATGCCAAAATCTTTAGTGTAGTGCATCCCAAATGTTGCGTGGGACACACATATGCTTAAAAAATTACGCACTGTTTATCTGGAGTTCACATTTAACTGGCTTCTTGCATTTCGTTTGGAAATGCCACACGGCAGTGAATTTGGAGGCAGGGAGGAAGCTCAGACCTGCAGGGACCTTTCCCCGTGGATTTGTCCCTGGGGCGGCCCCGGGAGGAGGAGCCACAGCCTTCGGAGGCCCTTCCTCAAAGGGTTTTAAAGCAGGAAGTGCTCACTGGTCCCCGAACAAAGGTGATCTATTTTCCAAGGCAGCATCCCCAACTCTAACTCTGGAATGCAAGTCTGTGGCTATAAGACAGCCAGAAACTGGTCTAAAAATGCGGACTTGGTTTTTCAGTCTTGTGGTGGTTTGCCTTGATATTTCCCAAGCTGAGCTCTGCCTGCCTGTCCAGGCTCCTGGGTGTTGCTTCCGTCTCTCTGTCCCTCTGGCTTGCTTTCTCTGTCCCTCCCTGTCTCTCTCTGTTATGTTGCTCGCTCAGGGGACGGTGCTGGAGTAAAACGCCTTTTGACAGGTGACAAGACGGAGCCAACATCATGGCGGCTTTGGGGCATAATCCGGGTGGCAGAAGGGAGGAGCGAGGAGACTCAGAAATGAAAGGGAAACAAAATTGAGGTGGAGGCATAGCGGCTGCCAGGGCGCCTGCGGCCAGGGGTTTCTGCTCTCCCTGGGTTTTTAAAATAATTATTGGGGGCATTCTTCCCCTCAAAGGGGCAGTGCAGCTGAATTAGCTTCTGAATTGGCCTGAGCAGCCAGGACCCAGCTCTGCCACGTCCAGCTTCCGGAGCCCGGGTTTTGTCAGCTGCTCTTAGGCCTAATGGCAACAGTGGCCTCGCAGGGTGAGGACTGGAGGAAGCGCCTGGCCTCAGTCCTTACTGTGCAGAAGCCAAGGCTCAGAGAGGCCAAGTGACTTGCTCAAGGTCACACAGCTGATATGAAGCAGAGCTGGGAGTGGGACCCAAGTGGGGTAGACACCCAATCCCATGCCCTTGTGCACCATTCTGTTCCCACAGAAACCTTGCCTGCTCTAACCTTTAGCGTTCTCCATCTGCTAGGAAGTCCTGCAGCTCTTCTGGTCACACGTCAAGACTCAGCACCCAATTCTGCGTCTCCACAGCTATCCTGGATCTGTTTTGGGGAGGGGCTTCCTCAGAGGTTGGGGGGATGAACAGAAGTATCTCACACCCAGGGTGAGCTGGCACGGCTGGCACGGGAGGTGCCTAGGGGTCCCTCGCTGGGGTCAGGCTCGCGGTCGGTCGCAGCCTCACTGAGCTCGCCCAGGGCTGCCCTGCGCTGCGGGGTGCGTGGGCTCTGCTTTCCTCACCACCCCCGACAGCACTGAGTGCAGCGGTGGCAACACCTATCAGGCGCTCAGCAAGTGATCACTTAAAAACGTCTGCGGCCTCCCTGCCTTGCATCTGTGCCGAGGGGCTAGCCCACGCCCCACCCTTGGGAGCCCCCATGACCGCCTTGGGTCCTGTCCGAACGCTGACGCCTGAGCAGGCATCTCAGGCTCTCCCAGGCCCCTAATTTCCCTTGAGTTGGGGTGGGCAGCCTGTCCTCAGCGGGGCTGGGCCGCATGGCAGGCTGGCGCCACAACAGCTCTGAGTCCCCGGCCCCTGTGGCCCCCAGCAGGCCCCGATTCTTCTGCCTGAGGCCCTTCCTACCCTCCCGAGGGGCCTCTTCCCACCTTCCCAGGAGCTGGAGAGAAACGGAGGCTGGCTCTTGAAAAGTAGCTAAGAAGAAAAGGCACTGTTTTCTGGGTGTCCCCTGGCACCTTGAAGTTGGCTTTGCGCATCATTTTTCTCCTGCAATTCTCTTCCGAACCAGGCCTGCACTCTGCTCCAGAGTAGGACGTCTGGGGAACTTCTAGGGTGAAAAGCAGCACGTTGGGGCCGGAAGGGCACTTTTTTACAGGGACCTCCCTCTCAGACGAGCCTCAGATGCTCTTCCAAACCTCGGGCTCTGGGCACCCCAACCCCTCCCCGTGAGGGTCCCGGGGTGCTGGTCTGGGACTCGGCAGTTTAAGGAGCTCCCTCCCCCACTAATGACAGTTAGAGACGCAAAGCAAAGAGCAGGGACTGTGTCAGGATGTGGCCCTCTCCTGACTTGAACAGTTTATGATCCCTCGTTGGCTTCTCAGGGCCCTCGGGAGAAAGGCTGGAGTCCTTAGCTGGGCCCCCTAGGGGTCCACTGGACCGCACCCTCCCTGGGCTTCACCCCGTCATCACTGGCCAGCCACACTGCCCCCCTGGGCTCGTCCCTATTCCTGCCACGGGACCTCTGCACTGACCATCCCTGGGGCCCCAGGGGGACAGGGAGATGTCCAGCTCAGCTCCTGAAGTTCCCCTCCAGAGCCCACACCCCTCCTTCGGCCACTTCTCTCAGTTTGAGGTCGCACGCCCTCATCTCTAGACGATTTCTTCATGTCCCAGCCCCTCCTGGACTGGGAGCTCCCCCAGCGCAGGCACCAGCCCTGGCTCCAGGACCGCAGATAAGTGCTTCCTGGTTCAGAGCCCTGATCTGGGGTCAACTGAGCATGTCTACTCCAGCCCCACAGACCAACCGCACAGCCAGTCAGGAAACCTTCCTGGGCCTCGGTCTGGGACTGTCAAATGGAGCTAAAACCACGCCACTCCCAGAGGGCTGTTTGGAGGATGAAGTGAATGAGTCTGTGTTGTGCCGTCTGGTATTCATTCAACAAATATTTAGTAAGCCTGTCCTGTGTGCTGAGCACTGCTCCGAGGAGCTATGAGAAGAACAGAACTGACAGAGCACCCTCCTGGTCGGAGGAGAGATGGTGCTCAGACGCATCGACAGGAGAACGTGGAGTAGGGAGAAGCGTGCTGTGTTCAGGGCTTCACGGTGCAGACACTGCAGCCAGATGCCTGGGTGGTGGAGGACCCTCCCCGAGCTCCCTGACCTCTCCAAGCCTCCGTCTTCTCACCTGTAAAATGGGTGTGAGAAGAGAACCTGCCTCCTGGGCCAGTGCGGGTATGAGAGGAGTCAACAGGCGTGCGCCCCTTGACCGTCCTCTGTGAGGGTGAGCTGCTAATATCAGGACAAACAGCAGAAGAGCACAATGGAGAAGAATCGGGGAGGGGGCATTGTGCATGCTACTTTAGGTAGAGAAGATGGGAAATCCTCTTGGCGGAGGTGGGAAGAGGGAAGGAGGGAGCCCTTTGGATGTTTGGGAGGAGATGGTTCTGGCGGCAGAGGGAACACCTCCTGCAAATGCTCCGAGCAAATTCACGGTCGTCAGGTTCAAGTTCAAGGCCGCTGCAGCTGGAACTCGGGTGGCAACATGAGAGCAACTGATGAGGCCGGAGCAGGGCAGACCCAGTGAGGCAGCCTCTGTTGGCCTCGCATTTCATTCCGTGAGGGATGGGAAGCCACTGGAGGTGTTGAGGGGCATCTAGTTTACTTGGAGAGACTCGTTGGGATTGCTATAAGGCGTGTGGGTGCCAGGGCAGAAGCAGGGGGACCAGCTGGGAGGCCCAGGGTTCCCAATGAGAAGTGGAGGTGGCTTAGAGAGGCGCATGGATGATGGAAGTGATGAGAGATGGTCCAATCCTGCATCCATTCTGAAGACGCGGCCAATAGTAGTTATTGATAGACGGACAAAGCATATGAAAGGGAGACGTCAATGGCGACTGAAAGATTTTGGTCCAACTGGGTGAAGGTGGAGCCATTTACCTAAACGAGGGCAGGGCACAGAGAGAATCCACCATCCACGGTAATTATCGCTGCACTGTTTTACTGTAAGTGTTGTGGCAGAGCAATACTATTCGACCCACACTCCTTCAAGCCCCAAGCTCACTGGGTAGGTCAGTCAGCCCTCAGAAAGGCAAAGGGTTTTAGTCTGAATAAAAACCTCAAGAAACAATAAGTATGATTCATCCTACACAGGAGGAAATCACTGTGAAATCCTCTAGAAACCTTGACTCTCTTGACAAACGCTGAAAGCTGGCAGTTGTCCAGGACTGCACCTTCCTGCCTTCTGACTTCATAACACACATCGAACATTTCCTCAAGTTGTGCGTGTTCTAAAGCAATTCGGAAAGCTGTTCCTCCAACCCCATTCGGACCTAATTCATTCCAAGGACAAACCAAAGGGGTGGGTCACCTGGTGTTTGGAAATTTCCGTACAAACGCCCCTAATCTCTGGATGGTGCTGACCAAGAGCTGAATGTATTAACTTGTGCGTAGGTATCTAGAGAGGAGCGTGGAAACCCATCAGCATGTTTCACTGTGTCCTCTCCACATCTAGGTTGGTTGAGCTGGAATTTGCTTGGTAAACATTTCTTAAACCACAAGAAAACAAGAAAATACAATTGACCACACACAGAAAAAACCTTTTCAAAGGATAGAGGAATCTTTGTAAATGTAAATTTACACGAGGGAGGGTGGGAAGCGGAGAGGAAGTCCTCAGCCCAAAAGACTGCGCTCAGTGGTTCTTCTAGTTAATAAGATACGGCAGAAGACTTGTACTTCTGTGAGCTTCCCTTAAATTGCAGACATTTCTTGTAAAACCATGAACAGTGATAGGATAATCACTGCTGATATATGACATATCATATATATCATGATATACGATATTGCGAGTGATACTTGATAGGTGCCGATATTCATCATTATCATCGTCTTTGATGGCCGTCTCCTGCCAGCCAGTGTTCCACACCCCTTCCCTGTGTTGGCTCCAAGATGCACAACAACCCACAAGGGACCCGTTTTTGCATTCCCTGGTGTAAGTGCATCTCGGGGCAAGAGACTCTCCTTCGACGCGGCGTACATTCCCCTCAATGTCTTCTCCGACTCCCCTGGCCCGTTTGGTAGCACAGAAAACCCTCTTCCTACAACCTCCACACGACATCTCCTTCAAGTTCAAAACTTATCTCCCGTCATTTATAATCATTTGGCAAGTTTCATTTAAAAAGAAAATCCATTTAGTGAAATATTTCTGTTTAAACACCAGCACATTAGATTTGCAAAAATGTACCCATCTTGAATATATTTAAGCAAAAATCAATAAAGGTTAATGGCATATTGCTGGAGCCTCACAATGACAGAAAGCCAAATAATTCCTTTTGTAATTGAATAGCACCAGTGGAGTGTGGGAGGAAATCAACAACGCCATTTCTACCGTATCTTTTCAAATGGTGTGTGAAATTCAACCACTGGGCTGTGATAGCCACATACAATTCAAATTTGACTAATTAGGTGATTTGTGCAATTTTCTATTTTTTAATAGGAAAGGGGGGTGGAAAGGCAATTTTGAAAGGGTCTGGGCCGAAAGGGGTGGGAGAAAATTCGCGTGAAGATAGCAAAGTCTTTAACAACAATGTAATTTAAAAAAAGGGTTTAATTGGAAACTATTAGGAGACAAGCCAGCTGGTTTGAAGGACAAGATTAAAAATATTTCATTAATGCACACATGACTTTGGGAATAGATGCGTGAGGAAGGCTTGAGGAATTTATCATTTTCCTGAGTCACTTACCGCCCAGCACTTTCTCCAAAGGAAAGGGGACTGATTGACTGTTGGGGTTCAAGAGACTTTGTAGTTCCTCCTGGTCTCTGTTCTGGGCCACCCGCCGTGGTAATGGAGCTCTGTCCTTGCAGCTGCCCATCAGTTTCCTCTCTTCCTTATCAGCTCCTTGAGTGTTCCTGGGGAAACCACACCGCCTCTATTCTTAGCCCTGAATTTACGTATCCCATAGCCTGAGGATGGGCCCTCATTGGCTAAAACCAGTCATCATACTCCACCTCTAGGACCCAGAGATTGGCTGGGTGGATGGGCGCATCACCAAATGCACATCGAAAAGCTCGGAAAAACACATATTTTCTTGGTCTGTCAGCTGAGATGGCCTAGGGGCCATGACATCACGGTATCAACGAGTGCACCTGGAGTCCAGATCTTCGTTTCTAATACCGTTCAAGGAATAAAGGAACCAGAGCTCCCCGGAGATGCGGCTGATCCCAGGGCTGGGGCAGGAAATTTACAAGAGGAGCCTGCAGCATCTTGTAGCACCAGAAAGTAAAGAACTGCTTAAAAACAAACAAACAAAAAACACCCACAGTAATGGAGGCACATGAAAGAGACACAGGAGCCAAGCGAAAGAGTTCGCAATGGCCAAAACTGAAACAATTGAGCAGAAAAATAACGTGGTGATGCATTACAATACAAAGTATAAAATAAATGTGTGTGATCCATATTGATATAAATAAATGATCGAATAATAAGTAAATAAGTAAAAGAATTCAAATCTCTCATGCATAAAGATTCCAAATAATTTATGTGAATACTTTCCCCTCAGTGAGGTGGAGCACAGCCCCGCTCAAGAGTGGGCTGCACTTAGGGACTTCTTTCCAAAGGGCACAGATTAGGGGAGAAAGAGTAATTTCACTGTGGAGAAAACTGGCAAAGGCCACCTCAGCCAGGTCACCTAGGTCAACATCAGCAGTGACACGTCACACTGATTGTGTGTAGTGTTGATACGATGTGATGAGAAGGGCACTTCACTTCTGGGGTCTTCTTCCCCCAAATCCATAACCTGAGGATATTCATGAGAAAATGTCAGACAAACCCCAATTGAGGGACAGTCAATGGAGTACCAGACCAGGCCTCCTGCAGACTGTCAAGGTCATCAAAAACAAGGAGAGCCTGCGAGACCGTCACAGCCCAGAGGAGCCGAAGGAGACACGACGACTAATGTCATGTGGTGTCCTGGGTGGGGTCTTGGAGCAGGAAAAGGACATTAGGGAAAAGCAAAGGAAATTTGGATAAACTTTGGACTTTAGTTAATAATAATGTGTCAATATTGCTTATTAACTGTTACAAGTGTTCCATACCCATCTAAGATGTTAACGACAGAAGAAACCACATGAGAACAGGCATATGAGAACTCCCTGTACTATCTGTGTAGTTTTTTTCTGTAAATCTGAAACTATTCTAAAATTAAAAAAATTATTTAAAAAATCTGATATGAAGCGATATTTCTTGGGGCTTCTGGGGAAAGTAAAGCTCCCTTGCCCTGGATCATGTGTAGAGTGTAACAATAAGGAATTTAAAACTGAGTGCACCATTTTGGTACCAAAGACTGGAGCTGCTAGCAGTAGCTAGGTACAGCCTAGGGACAAGCTCACTTTGCAGAATGAAGAAAGAAGAGGGAGACAGAAATAAAGCACTTGATGATATGGCATGAGCTGCTGGATCAACCCTTGCCTGAAACTAACGTCATTCTTGACTTTTCTGATTCTTAGCCAATAAATAAATCCCTTTATTGTTTAAGTGAGTTTTCTGTCAATTGGAACATCATGATTAATTATGCACCATTGAGAATTATTCCTTATCTTCTCTGATCTACTCAGTAATCCCCAAATTCTGCACTCACACAGTCCTTAGTGTTTGGGATGCAAATTAACTGCTAAGAGAGTCTGAGCAGTGTGTGCTTTGAGGATGCTTCCCCCTGTTTCCAAGGGCAGAGAGAGTAAGGTGCACGGGTGGGAGGGGGGTAGGCAGGGACCCCTGGGCTGGTCTTCAGTTCCCACCAAATGATCTCCTTCCCCAGGGGAGAAGCTGTTGCAGAGGATAATTTCTGGAACCTTCTTCTGACTGAGCCGGGGCTTGAGCTCATTGCTTCTCAGTTTTGTGTGGGTTGTGGCTGTTCTTTGTTTTATTTAGGGATGGCGGGGTGGGGTGTGACTGTGGTTTGGGTTTTCATGTCTGCTCTAAACTTCACTGGAAGGTCACCCCCTTCTGGCCCCACCCAACCACTCATTGTGATGTTTCTGTTTGTTATTTTTTTTAAAGCTTTTCATATAGATTGTTTAACCTGGCCATACTTCAGAAATGGAATGCCATTTGTATACATAAGCAGTCAAACATTTCTAAATGGTCCCTGCTCCCCCAGGAAGGGACTGTCTCTTAATCATCTTTATTTTTCCAATCCCCAAGTCCCCAGTGCGACATGGCGAGTCAATAAATGAATGAGTCTGTTTCTCTGTGCACACAGAGGAGGAATCTGAGACACAGACGGGCTACACATGTATCGGGGCAGGATGCACCCGATTCTGTCTGGTTCCAGAGCTTCTTGCTTCTCCGTATCGCTCACCGACAGCCCAACACCAGCTTTCCAACGTGTTCTTAGAGGGAGCATCTTCTTGCCCGAGTGGCTAATGACACCCCAGATCCTCCTAAACCTTTTGAGCACAAATTCCTTTGAAGAGTGCTAAAGGCGGTCGACTGCCAGGCCCACCAGCAGCCGGGGCGGAAGGCCAGGTGCAGGAACAGAGCCCTGGGATCCGTTCCTTAGCCACAAAGGGAGTAGGGCTCCTCCGGCTGCCAGTCAGACCATTACGGTTTTCATGAAAGGCGCGACCTCAAATTGGAGACGCACACATGCCCTTTGCCAGCTCTTTCATGTTCTTCAATTCAGCTGTGCAGGATTCCAGGGGATCTTATCAAACGTCACCTTTATCTCCCCAACCTGATGCACAGAATCCTCAACTCTGCAGCTCTCACAATTTCATTTGTTCTAAACGTCACATTAGCTCCTGCCTCGGAGGAATCCTTCCATCCCTTCACACCTTCATTCATTTGTTCGTTCATTCAGCAGAGCTTTGTTGAGTGTCTCTGGCGTGGCAGGCACTGTTCTAGGGCTGGGACACGGCTATGAGGAGACTGGCAAGGTCTTCTGGAAGCCAGAAGTTGCCCTCTTAATGACCCAGCTTTGCAAAATGCCTCCCTGATATGCAAAGACAGCGAGTCCATTTCAATTCATGTATTTGTCAGGGATTTTTTATAGTTGAACAGGCTAGAAAAGGTCCAGGAGAGAGCTGCTATCTTTGGGGCAAGGACACATTGACCTGGGCAGGTGTACACGGTCAGCTGAGTTTTGCACGACACTGGGACAAGATGCTGAAGTCGGTGAGAAAGGCAAACATCTGCTAAGGCAAAAGTCAGCCTTGAAAATCCCTGAGCGACCCTTCCAGGGCTTGGCGGCGCATGCAACCCTGTGTATAAACGTGTCATGCACATAGACGTATGGTGATCGTGAGTTGCAGAGAGTAAATGGGCAGAGATCATCTACAATGTTTCTCTTACCACAGAAAGAGTGCGCAGAGCATATTCCAATTCCAGAGCCACAGGGCTCCCTGCTGCCTCTGAGCTCCGCAGCTGGAGGGGTCCTGCTGAACCACGTGGAACGTCGTCGCAGCTCCAGAGACTCCCATTTCGTGCAAGACCCTCGCAGCAGCCCCCAGACCCTCTGATCTGTCCCTCTTCCCTCTGACCCATCCATCTCATCCAACCGCACTGGCCTGCGTTTCTGGAACTCATCAGTCCTGCTCTCAACCTGGGCTGCTGTTACCCCTGTCTGCACATCCCAGAGGGCCACAGGCTCCCTCCCTCACCCAAGGGGTCTCCCCCAAATGGCCCCCTGACCACTGCCCCTTACCCCCCGACACTTAATTTTTCTCTAGAGAATGGACTGCTATCACATATACTCCATGTTTATTTTTCAATTTTGTTTAATTGTCAATTCCATGAGCACAAGTTTTCTTGACAAGGTTTCGCTCTCCGGTGAATGTGCAGCTCCTAGAAATGGGCTGGGCACTGGCAGGTGGTTCCTTAATATTTGCTGAATGAACGAGTGAAGGAAGGAACAAAGGGCTAACACCTATGCCAACGGCTCATGGATCAGCTGGTGTAAGTCGTTCGTTTACCATATCGCGCAGGCTCCCGGGTGCCACACTTCAGTCAAAACTTGACGTAAAATGGCGTGGAGGGAGGGTGACTGCACGTCCACTCTCTGAGACACAAGTAACTGAGGAGGGAAAGAAGGCGCAGGAGGGGTGCACAGCTTATTTATATTCTCCCTGCCAACAAGCAGTAGGCGACCCCATTCTAGGAGAGCCCAGGACCGTCACCCTTTCTTCTTTCTCCCGTAAGTGGGCACTGGGAGGAGAAGTGTGTTATGGGCGCCATCAAGAAAGAAAGAAGCTGCTGGAATGTCCAGTTCTCCTGGATGATCTATTGGCCATGGGACAAATGTTTGTTGAATGACTGAAGAGGAGACTGGACCCACCGTCTTCCCTTTGGCGGTTCGGCTGTGACACATGGCGGACCAAAGAATTAGAGGGAGAGGAAGAGGAGGATGTGCAGAGGGAACCAGAGGCAAGAGGTCACGGCATCCCTTGGGCCAGCTGGCATCTCTGCCCCAACTAAAGTGGGAATGAGCTAATAGCAACAATAACTAGCGCTGACGGAGAATTTATTCTGTTCCCGACTGTCCACCAGTTATACAGCAAAATTCCAGCCCACTGCAGTTTTAAATAAGAAAATAGCTAAGATGTGAGTGGTAAATAAGTGTAAGCAGGTAGAGGGGAAGAAATATTGCCTCGCCTCCGCTCCGAGAGGCTGCCAGCTGTGAGGACCCTGGAGTGGGGGAACTGGTGAAGAGATTCAGGTCTGGAGCTGAGCAGCCCCGAATTCAAACCCCGCTCCCTCCACTGATGAGTTGTGGGGCCTTGGGTAAATCATGCTGCCATTTATCCATCCATCCATCCATCCACCCATCCACCTATCTACTCAACAAATATTAACTGAACGCCCGCTACAGATTAGGCACTTGAGAACTGAAAGCAGCAGAATTCCCTGTGTCTGTGACACGCGACTCCAAGACCAAACGAAGCTAACAGCGCTGCTAGCTGCAGGGAAGATGTGCTCCCGGAAGACAAGACTGTCAACCAGCTAAACAGCTCCCTTCTCAAGAGCTCCCTCTGTAAAGGGCCTGTGGTCAGCAGAACTGTGCCCCCCCCCCATGTCTCTATCCTAATCCCACAACCTGTGAATGTGTTTCGCTTCACAGCCAAAGGGGCTGCAGATGCGATTACACTGAGTCTCTCGTGATGGGGAGATGGTGCTGAATTACCCAGGGGGGCCCAGTGTAATCACAAGGGTCCTTGTGAGGGATAGAGGGAGGCAGGAGAAGCAGGATCAGAGTGTAATGGGAGAAAGACTCCACCGGCACTGCCGGCTCTGAAAAGGCAGGAAGGGGCCACAAGCTGAGGAATGCGAGTGGCCTCTAGAACCTGGAAAAGGCAAAGAAACGAATTCTCCCCAGAGACTCTGGAAGGAACACAGCCCGCCAACACCTTAATTTTAGTCCAGTGGGATCCATTTCAGACTTTTGACCTCCAGAACTGTAAGATTTGTGTTGTTTTAAGGCACCAAGTTTGTGGTACTTGTTACAGCAGCAACAAGAAACTCATACACAGCTGGATGGTAAATATTTTCAGCTTTGCGGGTCATATGTTCTCTTTCACAACTTCTCAACTCTGTCATTATTGGTAGATGAACTGGTTTGGCCCACTGGCTGTATGTGTCAACTCTGGTCCTAACCTATTAAATAGGAAGTAACAATAGTAGCAACTTCAGAATGTTGTTTTGCGAGCATTAAATGAAATAATGCACATAAAGCTTTTGGCAGTGCCTGAGAAATAGCAAGCACCCAATAAGTGGTCATGATTCTTATTGTTTATCAATGTCACTGTGGTGGTTATATGGGGAGGACCATGCTTGATTTTTCCAGCAGTCTGCCCATCCGGACACCTTAAGGACCAGCCGAGAATCATCATTTGTCAGATATTTCTGGTGAGAGCTCTTCTCTAGCACCTCAGACACCACAGAAGGGGAAAAACAGCTTGGGGAGGAAGAAGAAATGAGGAGAATTGTCTTTACCTGAAAGTGACAACCTGGAACAAATATGACGAAAAACAAGCCTCTGCAAGTCGTGGGATCATGCTGGCTTTGAATGGCACGGGGCTCTCCTGTTAGTATTCTCCCATTCCGGCATTGACATATTTTATCACTAATTGCTTCTTCAAACCTCATCAATGATCTTTTGCACTTTCCGCAAAGAAATGTTGAAAGCTTTTAATGAAGAAATTAATTATGTATAGTCTTGAATGCAAATTAGACTAATTAATTGTAGCATTGATACCCTCTCCTAGCACAAAATATGAGAACTGGCATTATACATATTTATAAGGTACGGTACATTTTGACAGATGCCTACAGATTGTGATGAAAAGGTGGTCAAGGTGTCTGAAAGGATGCCTTTTCTCTGACAGATGAATGTGGCTGCATTTCATGAGAAGTTTAGTTAGTTGTCAACAATAGTGACTTTGGAACGTTGAGACATGAAAAACTTTGGGCATAAAATGGGTCTTCTCCAAAATGAAAAACTTGAGTGGAGTGGAGGTGATCGGAACCGGGATTGAATGTTTCCTCGGGAAATTCGTTTGGATGTTCTTGGTTCCTCCCACGCAATTCTGCAAGAGCCGTTTCCTTCAGGCTGGATGGCGGAGTGGGTGGGATTTGCCTCTTGTTAGCTGTGTTTTGTTCCATGCATGAGAAGAGGGAGCGGACATGCCTGTGAATGTCACTTGGCCACTGGGACACAATGTCCAGCTTCACAGAAATCTGTGCTAAATAAAGACTCCGCTAAGGGAAAGAAAATGGCCACAATGTTCTACAGCTCCTCCCGTCAAGAAGGAGAGTTTATTTGTCTGCACTTTGGATCTTGGCTTGGCGTGTGACTTGCTTTGGCCAGTGGGACTTAAGCAAACATGATACAAGCAGAAGACTGGAGAGCGCCTCTGCACTGGGTCTGCCAGCACCTCCTCTGGAAACCCGTCTGCCACCATGAGGACAAGCACATGGAGACAGGCCCAGCCATCTCGGACATGACTCCAGATATGCGTGAGGCCATTCCAGACCAGCCAGCCCCAGCTAAGCCAACCCAGACCATAAAACTGCCCAACCAACCAATAGAATCATGGAAAGTTTAAAAAACATGTTTACTGTTTTATACTACTATGTCCGGAATGATTTGTTATGCAGCAGAGGCTAGCTGATACAAGTTGGCACTAAACTTTCAGGGCCCTTTCCTCTTACATTTGGGGGAGGTGGGTACTAAGGTCCTTGTTCATGAGTGACAGGCACCGCTTCCTAGGAAGCTTCTCTAGATAAAGACCAGTCTTTGGGGGGAGACAGACAGTAAAGAGGTAAAGGAGTCAATATTTCATCACAAACTGAAGGAAATGAGTTGGACAAAGAACAAGGGAAGACGCTCGCTCTGAGCATGTGCGGCAGACGCCATTGCTGCCTCCCAGCAGCCATCTCCTCTCTCTGTCTTCTTCCTTCCTGGCTGGGACCGTAGAGGCTGTGAGAGAGGCTGGAAGTGCCAGGGGCTTGTCTCCCAGCTTCCTTGGCAGCCAAGTAAGAGCATGTGACCCACTCCCGGCCAGCGGGGCTCCAGGGGACTCTGCTGGGGCTATCCTTGGAAAGACTTTCCTCCATAATAAAAAGAGACACGTCTTCTCTGAGGGTGTGTTTGTGTCCTTCTGTGGTAGGCAGAATTCCAAAATACCCCTTCCAAGATTTCCTGCCCTAGTTCTCAGAGCTGTGACGAGGCTGAGGTTTACTTCATGATTATGTTACTTATACGACAAAAAGGATTTCTTTTTTAAAGATCGGCACCTGAGCTAACATCTGTTGCCAATCTTCTTTTTCTTTTCTTCTTCTACTTCTCCTCAAAGCCCCCCAGTACACAGTTGTACATTCTAGCTGCAGGTCCTCTGGTTGTGGCATGTGGGACGTCACCTCAGCGTGGCCTGATGAGCGGTGCCGTGGCTGCGTCCAGGATCTGAACCCGCGAAAGCCTGGGCCGCCGAAGCAAAGTGTGTGAACTTAACCACTCGGCCACGGGGTGGGCCGGCCCCTGGCAAAAGGGATTTTGTGATGTAATTAAGGCTGCTAATCAGTTGACTTTGAGTCAACAAAAAAGGAGATTATCCGGATGGGCCCAGTCTAATCACACGAGCCCCTTAAAAGCAGAAAGTTTTCTCCAGTTTGATCAAACTCACTGTGTCGAGGGGAGAGCCTGACTCTTCGCTTTAAAGTTGCAACCTCATGAAGCCACGAGGATCCGTGAGAGAGGCTGGGTGGTCGTCTGCAAAAGCAGCAGCGAACAGTGATGGGAAGAAAAACAGACATGAGATGGAGAGAGAGCGAGCTGGGAATCTGAACCCTTTCCAGTGCCTTCCTCAGTGCTGGCTACACCCCAGCCACTGGGCTCTCCCAGCTGTCCCCACCACC
Organism: Equus asinus; assembly: GCF_041296235.1. Classification (NCBI taxonomy): domain Eukaryota; kingdom Metazoa; phylum Chordata; class Mammalia; order Perissodactyla; family Equidae; genus Equus; species Equus asinus. The sequence continues at coordinate 44,716,302 of NC_091804.1, forward strand.
TCCTGATCAGATCTCTCTTCTGCTTCAGCGCTGTTTGCTGTAGATTGCTTGGGGGAGAAAGTGTTCTAGCCAACACAACATCCTTCTGTAGCAAGAGGCCAGCTGCAATCGGTTGGTTTAATTAGTCGCACCTCCAGCCTGGCCCAGCTTACACCCCAATCTGTGCCTTCTTGTTCCAACCAGTTTCACCCATGGGAAACAAATGCCTCGACCGTGGCCACCCAAAGTGTGGTCTGCGGTTTCGATGCCCACCTGCGGATGTTGGCTGCTCGTCTTTGAGGATCCAGCAGGGAGTGCTGAGAAACTTTTGCAGCAATATGACGTTGCCCCACATCCAAGCATCAGATCAGCGTCTCATCTCATTGAACAGAGTGTAGACAGTGTGGTGTGGTTGGGTCCCGTGTGGTGCATGCTGGGTACTCACCATGCACAGCAGGACCACATATTGGTCTGCAGGGTATTGACAGTAAAAAAGGTGACCCTTGGACACCAGCGGCTTGTGAAGCCCTGTCCCGGGCTTGGGCACGTCAAGGTTTTCCCAGCAGGTATCATAGATAGAGGCAATCTTTTGAGTTCAAGGCACAGCTTTACTTCCTGGAATAAATGAAAGAATGTCACTAATTCCTTCATTGCCTGTGGGGTACCCTCTTGGACCCCTGTCTTCCTTAGGACCCCCAAGCCAAATGGAGAAGGCTCTGGTGCAGCCATTTCTATGCAGCTTCCCCAGAAGATGATGATGAAGTGTTAGAAGGAAGAGGTTGCCTAGCCCAGCATTTCCCAGATTGCATTCTTGGCGCCCGGGCGCGCCTTGAAAAGGACCCCACATCACAGGAGACACCACGCGGTGCATCTGTCTCATGGAAACCGGGGATGGGAAGGGCCATGAAGCAAGACCTGGGAAACTGGAACCGGAACTCAAATGCTCCATTTCCATTTCAGGGGAAACTGAAGTCAGAGATGTCAATCAAAGGACCAGTGTAGGGCCACACAGTGAGCTAGTGTCACATCCTGATAATAACCCGGACCCCTTGAGCCTCTGGCACTAACTTACCTTATTAAGTTGCTAAAGTGGCTGCTGTAACAAAGATCAAAATAACAGCGGCCGAGGCTGGAGAGAAGTCTGTTTCCCTTTTATGTCTTAATGTAGCAGTTCAGGCTGATGAGGTCAGAGACGCAGCCACCCTCTCTCTCTTCTCCCCTGTCTCCATCAGGAGTCATTCATTTCGTATTCTATCCTGAGAGATGAGGGTTTAGCAGGATCAGATTTAAGTTACAGAAAGATCACCCGCCTGCAGTGTGAGGAATGGGCGAGCATGCACGGGAGCTGGCCACGGAGTCAAAAGCAGGAACACCTGTTAGGATAGGACCCTGTGGGGGACCGGACAATAATAAAAACTAGTGAAGGGACCTGTGTAAGATGACAAAGGGCAGCTCACACTTGGCTTCACTCTCTGGGAAACAATAGGGAGTGGTGGCGACTGTGGCAAACTGGAGCAGGCACACCTGTCCACGGCAAGGCTTCTCAACTTCAGCACTGGTGACACCTGGGGCTGCATATTCTTTGTTCTGGGGGACTGACCTGTGCATAGTAGGATGTTTGGCAGCATCCTTGGCCTCCACCCACTAGATGCCAGTAGCATCCTCCCCTCATTTGTGACAAACAAAAACGTCTCCGGATATTGCTAAATGTCTCCTGAAGGGTGAAATTATCCCCAGCTGAGAACCGCTGGTCTACAGGGAGCATCCACCACTCAGCTCCAGCTCCAGGTGCCTGTGGGAAGGCTGGCCCAGTGCTCCTGAGTCTCCCAGTTCCTCAAACTTCTTTCCATATTTCGTATTGGCAAATAATTTATTTTTTTAAAAGTGCCAGCCAGTACCACGTGGGACAGACAAAAGCGCATCCCGGGCCCCAGTGTGCAATCTTTGAGTCAGTGGTCTATTACAGTCACCAAACGGTGGATGCGACGCACGGTGGATTTATTATGTTCCCCAAAGGACCTGCTTTACAGAACCTTCCACTGAATAGTGGCTTATTCGATATTTGCTGAATGAGCAAACAGAACAACGTGACAGTTTATTATCCTGATCCTGTGTGTCCCTCCCTCTCGACCCCCTAAGTTTTATTGGACACGCAAACCCCTGGTCTTTCAGATCCCTTGAGCCCATTTCTCTCTTCCTTTCTGCCCACTCTGTGTTTCCAAGAGTTCAAAAAATCATCTGAACTCACAGACCTGACTCCACACAGCTGCCAGCCTCTGCCAGCACCCTCATGTGAAACCAGCCCTTCCAGAAACACACAGAAGAGCCACACGCACTCACTCTCCCTTCTCCTTTCTTAGAGCAAAAGGCTAGGCCGTGTGTGGGAAAATGCTGTTAGCTTTGTGGCGGTCAGGATGACGAATTTATGTTGAAAATGTTCTGCTCTGGATAAAAGTAAATAAAACAAAACCTTGTTCCTTAGAATTAACATCAATATTTATTTTTCACACTGCTGGCATTTCGGATGGCCCCCACCCCTCTCTCTGATGTCTTGTGGAAGGGCTCCGGTAACGGCCCACGCACGATGGTTCTCGTTTGCTCACTTCCTACCCTCCCCATCTCTTTGGCTGTTCTGGCAGGTGCAGCCTCCTGAGAGGTTTAGTGAAGTTTTGCAGTTTTAGGGATTCTGATCTCCAAAGTCAGTTTCTGCCGGGCTCCCCATGTTCCCCAGCTGAAATGCAAGCTGACAGCAAGCTCTAGGATCTGTGGACAATGGCAGAGCCGAGGCTCGTAGGGGTCAACACCCACAGTGGAGATGATAATACAAACAAGGCTCACTTACCTGGGGCGTCCAGCAGACCCTCGAGGCAAGGCGAGCTCATGAGACGCTGCCAACATCCAGAAGGGGCAGGAGCATCGTCCCCCACACTCCCCTCCAGGGCCTGTCACCACGCCACTTGCCTGTTTCCATCCCCTCCCCTCCTACCATTGCTGCAGCCACACTGGCTTGGCCGGCCTGCAGGGCACTGGGGCTGGGGCGGCCAGGTTTCTCAGTAAAGGGCCAGATGGTAAATATCTTAGACTTTGTGGTTTACCCAAGACTGTCCCGGTTTAGCACTGAAAGCTGCATCCACAGGAACGCTCTGGGCCCTAGGCACAAGGAGACAGTTAGTCGCCCTACTGTGTGGGCCATCTGGTCTCTGTTGCAACTGCTTGGCTCTGCCCTCCTAATGCTATGGCAGCCAGAGAAAGTATGTCAATGAATGGGTGTGCCTTTGTGACAATAAAACTTCGTTCACAGCATCAAGCACTCAGCTGATGCCGCTGCTGGCCGTGGTTTGCTGAACCCCGCTCTAAGGCGCCGAGGTCACCCCCTCCTCGGGCCCTCTGTACTTGCCCGAGTCCCTCTATCCTCCGAAGTTCCTTCACACCATCCAAGTCCCTGCTTAATGTCACCTCCTCAGAGCCCTTTGCTGACCACCCATCCCCGTGCCCGGCTGCCCAGCGTTGCCCACTGAGAACGTGCAGTTGCCTCCTCTTGGAGGATTGGGACACCCCATCTGGGAGCTTATCTCTGCCCCCTCAGCCTCCACCGCCCCAGGATGGGCTGCAGTGGCTGACCCAGGGCCTCTGGTGGGACTCCTCGCGCTCCAGGGCTCCGGGAGGTAGGGCTGAAGTGGCTCTCCAGCTGGAACCACATCCCTGCTCAACGACTCTGCTTCTTGTCTGCTTCTCGCGCTCCTTCCTCCTCAGAGCCTTCCTCTGAGAAGAACCCCCATCTCAGCCCCTGCTTCCCGGACACCCATCGAGGTCTCCTCCCTCCCACGCCCCTGATGACTCCCCGCCGCATCCCGCCGCTTCACGGTCTTTGGGGCCCGGTACACTATCCAAGGGGATCTTGGTTGCACATTTGTGTGCTTGTCCCTTGTCTGTCTGCCCTGAATGCGGACTCCAGAGGCCAGACCATCTTGTTGCCGCTGGACTGGGGCTGTTCCAGGCACTGGTAGGGTCCCCGTCAGAATTTGTGGCCTGAAAGGATATCGTAACGACCATTGCCCCCACTTCATGGGTGAAGGTGCGAGGGCTCAGAGAGCTTAATGTGATTGCTCAAGGCCTCCCCTGGTGGGAAGTAGGAAATTCGGGTGCTGTCTCTGCTCTGTCACCAGCATTGTGACTTTGGGCAGGTCAATAGCTCTCTCTGGGCCCCGGCCCCCATCACAGGAGCACATGTCTGCACGCAGCGTGAGATGCCATGACAGCTTTATCTGCGGTCTCGTGCTGGCGTGGAGCTAAATTGTCTGAGAAGATGCCTCCTGGGTTCTCGTGATCTGCTCCACCCCTCAAAGGCCCTGAGGACACCCGCCATCCTGCCTCCCTGGAAGACCTGGGCCCAGGGAGGGCGATTTCCACCTGCAGATCTCGTGGATTATTCTTTTCTTCTGACCTCACGTCTGTGTGATCCCGGTGGTCACCCAGGGCCCCGCGCTCTGAAGGGCTCTGCGCTTGGCTTAACGCTCTGCTCCCCATCTTGAGATAGTCAATACTTTTTTTTTTTAATTCTTGATATTTTGTGAACCAGGCCCAGATTTTCCTTTTGCACCAGGCTCTGGTCCCAGACTCACCTCCAGGTGCTTCACAGGCATCCCGTACTCAGTCCTTCCGAGCCTGTGAAGGGAGGACTGTGATGACCCCATTCCACACACAAGAAACTGAGGCCCAAGGAGCCCGAGGGACTGTCCCTGGGTCACACAGCAAGGAGGCCATCGGGCAGGGATCGGAGCCGAGAGGGTCCCTCTCGGAGCCTCACTTCCGCCTGAGCAGCCCCCCGCCCCCCAGGTCAGCCTGTCCCTCCTGCCAGCCCTCAGAGGGGACGCTGCCCCGCTCCCCCAGCTCCTTGACTTCAGCCTGCTGACATGGACTTTGGACTTCTGACCTCCAGAACCATGAGATAACAAATTTGTGTTTTTCTAAGACACACAGTCTGTGGTGATTTGTCACAGCAGCCGTAGGAAAACCCCCCCCACACACGGTAGAACCTGTTACTGGAGACCAGCGCCGGACACGCTGGCCCCTGGCTCGCCAGCCGTCAGAGGGAGGCCCACCGCTTCTGTGACCCACGAGGTAGCTGAGAGGAGGTAAAAGACAAAATCAATTTCAGTCCCTCAAGAAACTCCTGCCGAGGGTCCCGGCAGCATCAGCATCTTTCCTGGAGGGAGTTCAGGTGAGCCACACCGAGGGAGGCACCCGAGAGACCAGGGCGTCCTCCACTGTCACCACCACCGTCACCTTCCGCTGCCCACCTGGGCCACCAAGATGAGGAAAGCTCATTTATTAACAAATTTTGGAAATTAAGGCAAATGCAAATGAAAATCTTTTTCCTTTGTATCTTTTTTTTTCCTAATGAAAAACTAACACATCTATAGAAAAATATTCAAACAGCACAGGAGGTATAGAGCACAGAGCGACAAACTTCTTCTGTAAAGGGCCCTGTGCACGGTGGGTGAAGGCAGCTGCGGTCAGGATGCGATGCGTGGGCTGGCTGCGTCCACATAAACCTTTATTCATAAAAGCAGACAGGCGGCTGCATTTGACCCGCGTTTGCTAACCCCTGCTTTAGACACTAATGTGTTTCTGAGGCACGCTTAGCCTGCCCACAAGATGACGCATGAGTCCTCAATAATCTGGATAATTTTGCTGACCCCTGATGTGGAGCAAAGTGTCTCTTGTTCCTCCTTTGGGTCGAGCACTGGGACAGCTCCTTGCATATCGTTCAGAAGATTCTAGGCTTCTATAAGCAGCTGCAGTCCCCCAACTTTCTATGTTTCACAGACAGAAAAAATGATACCCAACCTGGATTTTGGGGAGACGGTTCATAAAGTGCTTGGCAGATCTGCTTGGCATGAAGTGGGTGCCCAGTGATGTGGTGGCTGGCCACACTGCTGTGCTCCCCCGAAATCAGGCGTTCAGGGCTCATTAGAGAAGATACTGGTGGTGATGAGTCCAGATTACACACAAGCCCCAGTTTGGCCACTTACTTACTGTATGGCTTTGGGTGAGTTACTTAACTTCTCTGAGGCTCAAAGTCTTCGTTTGACAATGGGGTGCTGATTGTAGCTCTTGGTTGTTACGAGAGTTCGGTACAGAGTTGCCAAGTAAAATGCAGGATGCCCACTTAAATTTAAATTTCAGGTAAATAATGAATAATTGTCTTTTAATAAGCCAGTCCCAAATACTGAATTTCTATTTGCCCTATTTCAGTAAGATAATGCGAGTGGAATGCCTGACCCAGTGCCTGGTGAATGATAGGAGCTCAGCCAAAGGGAAGTACTTTTGCAGGTTATCCGTAAATAGAAGTATGCATTTTTGGCTCCCTGTCTTCCTGGGTCTTGGGAGAAATGGACAAGGTCAGGGCTGTCAAACCCACTGCAGGCCAGCTGTGGTCCTATTGACTCTCCTTATCCTTGTTTTTATAACTCCTTGTTCTTCCCACCCCAGCCTCTGATTCCACAGGCACAAACCAGAACAACCCAGTTTCCCCAGCTCCAGTCCTCTTTCCTCCTTTTTGTTCAAAGGCTCCTCCTGCTTCTGGGGGCACAGGACCTGATCCGGGAGGGGAGCGCCCTCTCAACGTTGCCAGGCTCCAAAGGCCTGGAGGAGGTGCTAAACTTAAGCCAGCCCTGAGAACACTCGTTCCCGGGCCCGACTCCTTGTCATCTGATCAAATCCCCCTCCCCAGCCTTCTCTTCCGGGATCTGTTCTCTCAAGATCCGATCCCCTGGGTTTGCCCTCCCTCCTTCCACCCCAGCACCGGCCCAAGGCCGCAGGGCTTCTATTCCACTTTCTACTCCTCCACCTCGGTGTGTTTGATTTCGCTCTTAAATTTTTTCCCATTATGTTTTTATTTAACTTACATATCTTTTTTGAAGAAGAAGATTAGCCCTGAGCTAACATCTGCCGCCAATCCTCCTCTTTTTGTTGCTGAGGATGACTGGCCCTGAGCTAACATCCATGCCCATCTTCCTCTACTTTATATGTGGGACGCCTACCACAGCATGGCTTGATAAGTAGTGCATAGGTCCGCACCCGGGATCCGAACCAGTGAACCCCAGCCCACTGAAGTGGAACGTGTGAACTCAACTGCTGCGTCACTGGGCCAGCCCCAACTTACATATCTTTTAAATAAAAAATACAGGCACACAATTTAAAAAGTGAAAGTTACTGAAAACTTGCAGCAACAACAGAACATTTCCTGTTTCCACCTCCTCTGACCGGCGCCACGTTGTAACAGAGCGCACTTACTTTGCCACTTTACGCCTGTCAGTTTTAAAGATGGTGGATGAGGGCCTCCCCACCCCTACCCCCACCCCAGCCTTCCCTCCCCTCGTTCCTCGATAGCAGCTTTAACCAATTTGGATTAAAAACGGCCCCCGCGTGCTCATGACTGAGACTTCCTGAGTGCCCGCCAGCGCGGCAATTACACGCCTGCACACGACTGCCTGGCTGGGCTCTGGGGCCTCGGTGGTCCTGTGCGGCCTCAGGCAGCCGAGCCAGGAGGACCCGCCCAGGGCCGAGCCTTCTCTGAAGGCCTTGGATTTGAAGTTGGATGTCACTTCCGATGATGTTGCACGCACAGCCTGAGAACCCGGACACGGTTGGCAAGAAGACAAGATTTCAAGCCACAGGGTCTCTCCCTTCGTGGCCCAGACCACTCTCCACTCTGCCCAGAGGGGACCATAAAGGGTTATTTTTATAGATTCCCCAATTATCTCACAGGAAACACAGTTATATAGCATCGTAATCTGAGTGTTAAGAGAACGGCTTTGTTAAATGCAGAGGGGAGGAGGGACTTTGCCTCTACCCTCTTAGATTCTGTCCCTGGGGCCTGAGAATTAAACTGACAAAAGACAGCTTAACAGGAGAAAAGTATATAGATTTTATTCGATGTTAATATTTTTATGTGCACATGCAGGCCTTCCTATATAAGCAGTGAAGGCCCAAAGAAGTGGATAGGCCTGAGAGCTTATATACTATTTTAACAAAGAATAATAAATTGTGGAGATGTGACAAGACAAAGGCCAAGGGTTTTAGGCTAGGGGCAGTAAACTGTGGGGAAGTGATGAGGAAATACATTGGGAAACTAACGAGAGACAAGGGGGATTGCAGTGGGTTTGTTTGAAGACTCATCTCGGCGTTGATGGTCCATTTTTGGTGACGAGGACGTTCTCCTCTTCCTGGTGCACGGCGGGCACCTTCCTCTCAGGAAGTCCACACCTCACTTTCAGGCAGAAGGGCACTCGGAGAGCCCTTCCTTCATCTGCTGTTTCTCAAGTGCCTTCAGCTCAAAATCATCAAAGAGCCAGAGAGGTGGACTTTGGGGGAGGGCTCTGATCCCTTTCAAATGCAAACATTAAAAATATGCCACAGTCTTTGTTACCATATTTCTTAGCATGCCAGGAGCCCCAGAAGATGCGTGAAGTCAGGCCCATCTCAACTTCCGAGGTCTCCTCTGACCCCTAGAACCACAGAGAGCAGGCCTGTGGGCGTGCACGTCTGGGGAGAGGGCCTGGCTCTTGTTGGATCCTCGATGGTCCCTCTAGTCGTGTCCCCTGTGTGCAGATGAGGAAATCTTGGCTCAGAGAGATGCCTTCACTTGCCCAGGGTCACGGAGCTGTCAGCTGCGGGGTCAGGCTCTGAGTCTAGCAGCCTGATCTCGGATCCTGCACACTCTCCCACGAAGCCGTCATGGGAAGGGCGGAGGGTATTAGCTTCAACCTTGATGGTTTAAAACAATGGAAATTTATTCTCTCACATTTCTGGGCGTCCGAAGTCCAAAGCAGGTCTCAGGAGACTGAAGTCAGTGTGGGCCGTGCTCCTGCTGGGGCCTCCTGGGGAGCATCCGTGTCCTCGCCTCTCGGGCTTCTGGAGCTGTGTTCCTGGGGCCTCGGCCCCTGCTCCATCTTCAGAGCCAGCAGCGGGGCATCTCGCTTCAGTGTCACGCTGCTTTCTTCTGTGTGGTCAAATCTCCCTCCTTCTCTAATAAGGACATTTGTAATTGCATTTAGGGACTGTGGGGACCTGGAATTGGCCACCCCAAGATATGTCTCTTTGGCATCAGGATTGTTTGAGGCTGATTGCTTTTGATAAACTGGGACAGGGAAGGAGGCTCTGAGGAATGGAACTTGCCCTTGGTTAGGACACGTTTACATTTGTAAGGTAAATCTCTATCTGTAAAAGGTGCCTCCCTCTCTGTACCAGGAAGAAGAAAGGAGATGACCTTCTCTCTAAAAACTCTTAATTAATACCAAAGGCAAGGACTTAAAATCTGCATTTTATTGTGCTTGTCTGGTAACCTCCTGTAACTGACTTCCCTCCCCCTCCCAACGTTGGCATTTCTTTAAGGATTAAGCATCTTTCCTTAGGCTAGGAACCGATTGCTGCTGCGCTCACCTGTGACCGCCCAGCTCCAGACGATAGACTTGCCTCCTGCTACGCCCACCGAGATAGCCGACCACTACCTGCTGTGTCCATCAAGCACTGTGCTGACAGGGCAATCTTGTGACTATTGTGGGAGGGACATTTCAATCACATGTGAAACACCCTGTTTTGCGGTATATAACCACTATGTGCACCCCACTTCTTCGGTGCCCTTTCTTCCTTCGGGAAGAAAGGCCCTGGGCCATGGCTCCTCATAAAGCTTTGTTTAATTTTCTCTTGCTAGTCTGTCTCATGTGAATTTAATTTGTTCTCCGGCCAGACGAACCCCCATTTGGGAAGAGGAAATGTCTTCCTCCCCTACAGGACCGTGAGGAGAAGCCAGGGTCACGCCCCCATCTCAAGATCCTTGACAAAGTCCCTTTGGCCATGTCAGGTCACACCCACAGCCCCAGGGACTTGGACCTGGATGTCTCTGGGGCCATTACTCAGCCTGCCTCAGTGGCCTTTACAGGCGGGTCTCCGCAGGCTGGGTGCTCACTGTGGAGATGCTGTGGTGGCGTACGAAAGGGTAACTACAGCCACGGGGCCTCCGTCGCCTGTGGGAGACAGAGAGTCCGCCTTGAGGACCAAGCAAACAGCTCCAGAATCTCTCACACAAGACTGTCACGACCCAAGCTTGGAGGCCTTAGGGCTCCAGGGGGAGGGATGAATCTTCCCCGGGAGCCCCCTCGGCCCATCTGCCCAGGAGGGTTCCTGGAGAGAGAAGCAGAGGAGAGAGCCCGCTGTCCTCACCTCTCTAGGACGCTGGGGAGACAGGAGGGCGTGGAGGCGAGACCTCTGGAGAGAACAGCAGCCCGTATTTGACTCAGTGAGTCAGCTGTGTGGTGGGCGGTCCCCCTCCCTGAGCCTCAGTTGTCTCTTCTGCAGAATGGGTACAATCCCGGTGCCTGCCTCAGGCATTTGCTGCCGAGATCATAACCCTCGTGGAAAACACGGGGCCTCTGCCCCTGGTACGTGGTGACCTCGTGGCGCATCTTCCAGCTCGACTACCTGGTGACTCCGTGACCCAATTGCTCAAGCCTCCATCCTGTCGTCCTCCTTGACGCGCTCTCTCACTTCCACCCCACGTCCGCTCCATCAGAAAAGCGTATCGACTCCGTCTTCATTATGCATCCCTCGTGGCCGACACCCCGCCCAGACCACCATTGCCTCCCTCCTGGATCCTTGTGAGAGCCTCCACGCGCACCTCCCGGCGTCTTCCGCCCTCCTACCGTCTCACCCACAGAGCAGCCGAGGGAGTCTTTTCAAACTCAGGTCAGTTCAAGCCACTTCAGTGCTCAGAGCCCTCCAATGATTCCCATTTCATACCGAGTTACACGCAGCATCCTTACCACGGCAAACAAGCATGCGTGGGATCCAGCCTCCCGATCGATGGTTCCCTGACCTCATCCATACTCCTCTCTCCATCTCTCTCTCTGCTCCAGCCATGCTGGCCTCCCAGCTGCTTCTCCCACACACGGAGCATGTTCTTGCCTCACTCAGGGCCTTTGCATTGGCTGTTCCCTCTGCCTGGAATGCCTTTCCTTCTGATAACCAGGTGCCCAGCAAACTCACTTCCTTCACGTCTTTCCCCCATGTTGCCCTTTTGTGAGGCCTACCCCCATCCAGCGATATGAAAGAACAAGTCTTCACATCTCATAGCAACACTTGCTATGTGATTTTGTCATCGTTTACTTGTTCATTGTCTGGCATCTCACTGGCATGTCAGCTCTGTGAAGGGAGGGCCGGCATCTGCTTTGCTGTCTGCTGTGTTCCTAACATCCGGGACAGTGCCTGGCACATAAATATTTGTTGAATCTGCAGCAGAATTTATTGGGAACTAAATGAGAACAGCGCCGGTCACGACTCTAAGGACTTGACGCGGATTCTCTGCTTTGACCCTCATGCCGATTCTGTGGGGCAGGTACCACTCTCATCATCCTCTCCCCACAGTCACATCCACACGGACGCATTTAGCAGACGAGGAAACTGAGGCTCAGAAAGCCCAAGTGGCTTGCCAGGGTCTCAGCGGGTAAGTGGCAGCCGGGGTGCAGACTCCAGCAGTGACATTCCCATGCTCGTCCCTCACTTGCTGCCCCGCAGGGTGCATGTGGTCCACCCCGGCAGGCATTTGCCCCACGTGGTTCTGGAGCATGTGAAATGCGGCTGGTCCTAATTGAGATGTGCTGTGAGTGTAAGGCACACGCTGATTTCAAAGGCTCAGTACCAAAAAAAGAATGTAAAATATCCCATTAATACGTTTTTATATGGGTGACATGTTGAAATGATAATATTTTGGATATATTAGGTTAAATGAAATATATTATTCAAATCAGTTTCACCTGGCTCTTTTGGCTTTTTTACATGTGGCCATTAGCAAATTTAAAGTCGCACATGTGGCTCCTATTTGTGGCTCCTGTCATGTTTCTGTTGCACAGTGCTCTTTCACAGCATCTTCTAGGCTGAGACTTGAGCATCTTTTGCCCGCAAGCAAGCAGGTGAGCTGCTAGAGGGACCACGCTGGGCTGCAGGGGCCACAGCGAAACCTTGTTCTCCTAAGGCCCCGCTGAGGGATTTGGATGGCTAAATATTTACGGTTCTGAGGTTGCGTTTCTAACAGCTCCAATATGCCTGTGGATTTTGTATAAACCTAATCATGGCAAGACACACGGTTTCCATTTCAACCGCCTTTAATCCCCGAGCCCCTGATAAAGGAGATGTGACGGTATCTCCTTGAAGTGCTGGGCCAAGCCTCCCTGGGGAACGGCCACGAGGATCTGCCAGAGGGCAGGGGGCAATGTGGGGGGCATCCCCCGTGGGTGCGTTTTGGGAAGTAATAGTGGTGTTTTTAATGGTCAGATTCCATCACTCTCCTAACCTGGGTGTGGAATGAGAGGTTTGGAATTCTAGAGTCTACAGCCAGCCTTGTGTCTTGCCAGTGCTCGCTCCTCCAGCGGGACTCAGAATTTTAAATTGCCGCTAATGAAGATTTAGGTTGAGTGTTGGAGGACAAGAAAACTCATCATTTGCTGTGAGTTGTGATGGTGAAAGCAGAACTGTGCTCTGTGTGTGTGTGTGTTAAAGCCATCCAATTTCATTAAATCGTGCTGTGGCCACTGTTTTCTGTTCTCCCAACCTCTGAGAGAGACGTTTTCACATGGGGAGGTGGGGTGACATTCTGTACCCCTGTTTCAAGTGACTGTAAAATGGAGACGGGTCACAGGAGAGAGAATTTTGGAACAACCAGGAGTGATTATTTAAGCTGAAAAATCAGCTTGAAAACAGATTTAGAGGCAGGTCGTATTCGAGGACCTTTGTGGGATGGCAGATTGAAAAACTCCAGGCTGCACAAATAAGATGACGACTGGGAAAGATTTGCAGGACTTAAACTAAATCATAAATAGAAGGTAAAACAGTTTATGTGGCTCAAAAAAAAAATTGTTCTTCATCTCAGAACCTGAAGGTCTTGTGAATGGAGAAGCATCTGGAGCTGGAGATTTGAAACTCCATTTTCTTGGATGTAATGAAAAATCACTTCCCTCACTTTTTACTTCCGGCAATCAGTGCTGGTGATTTTTAACAATTGAAAACTGTTACCCTTGACTGCCCTTTTTAGAATGCACCTTATATTATCCTGAGTGAGGCTTCCTGAAAATGAAGGAATTTCCCCCTCAGGGCCAAGGGTGTTTTAACGCGAGGGCGATGCCCCTGGCATCTCCGTGTCATTTCATGTGAAGGCTAAGGCTTTGCGATCGAGATGACTCGTTACCTTTAAAAAAGAAATTCTTTTCTCTTTCAAATTACGGTGTGCTCCTTGCAATGAAATGATGCTGGCCTCTCCGCAAATGGTTCTTTTAACTGACACTCAAGTCAAAAGCTCGTTTGTAATGTCCTTTCATTTAGTTTTATGGCAAATTAAGTTATGGCTGCGGTTAAACAAAATTACATTAAAAACCATATGTGCTGAAGAAGTTTCAAGGGCAGTATCAAGTTTATACTTTAAAAACCCCGAATGGCTCTCTTTAAAGTGGGTCTTTCATAAACTCGGAGTCACGAAGCAACAATCACGTCCTTCACTGAGTCAAACAGTTTAGAAAGAAACACCGACTGAAAATACTGTGGAAGGAAATGCGGAACCGAAAACGCCAAGTTGAGTTTTTCTGTCAAACCACGTTTGGAATTAAGGAATTCGTGTAAATTGCCATCTTTTGCATCAGAAAGAAGAAACGTACACAGTTCCCCTGCTATATGGAGTTGTTGTGACATAAGAAAACAGAATCTTTTTAAACCTCGAGTTTAATTAATTCTTTAAAAAAAAAATAATTTAGCAGCAGCACGTTAAGTGGAAAGAGGAAAAAGCTGATTCGCTCCAGATAAGCGTCTCTTAATCACCCTTATGAAGGCGTAATTTGCAAAACACGACGAGGAAGTAACATCTTTTTAATTTTAGGGAAAAAGTGCATTGATAAGGATAAGTAGAACATTTTAATTAAAACTCATAAAGTCGCGGACATCTGCTGGGGATTGTTCGGGAGGCGGCGATTAGCGCTCCGTGCACCTAGATAATGAGGCCCTCCTTGTCGTCGCTGGCATAATGGCCAGGGTCCTCTGTGAGAACGCGGCCGCCTCACTTTGTGGTGTCGGGCATATGCCTATTAGATTCCAATAAGTTCAGCCTAAAAAGGGGAGGGGGGTGGGGGGGGGCCGGACTTGAACACAGGAAACAAGCGTTGAGTGTGTGCCAATAAAAATGATCACAAATCAGGGCTGCTGATGTCATAACCCTGGGGGTCGGGGGTCAGGGGGAGTGAATGCGCCTGAAAGGGGACCGCCTGTCTGCGGCCGGAGCGGCGGCGGGCGAGGGGGGCGCGGCGCGCACAAAGGGCCCGGAGCGCCTCATTAGAGACGCGTTTGATGGGTTCCCGTCCCCCACGGGGGCCCTGGGCGATGTCAATGGGATAATTACGATGATCTAATGGCCGGCTCTTTTGCATGCAGGCCCGCCTGAATGGGGCGCCTGGAGGCTGCATTGAGGCCGGGCTGTGTAAACTGTAGGGTGCCTCGCCGACTTGGAGCCACCGAGACTGGCGGCGGGTCAACTTGGACCACTTTGCATTCACGCTCTGAATAGGCGGAGCGGGAGGCGCCCTTTTCCGCGGCCGCCTTTCAGCCGCGAGAGTGACAGATTGGGGGTCAGGGGCTGGCGGGAGGGGGGCCCTCGCCGGGCAGATGGACCGCGCGTGGCCGCTCCGCGCACCCCCGCCCTGCGCCCGGGCGCGTCTACGCAGACGGGCTCGGACCCGCGCCGGTGTATGATTGGCAGCTGCGAACCTCCTACGGCCGCCGGGGGAAGGGTGGTTTTCCTTTTTCCCCCCAAAACTGCTCTGTCTTAATTGCAAGAATAGTACATCCCGCAGGTCCCAGAGCCCAGCGCTTGGCTCCTCTCCCGGCACTTGTGCGTTTCCCCGTAAGCAGACTTGGCTCCTGCCAAGAGCACCAGCAAAGCGCCCCACCTCAGAGATTGTGGAGGAGGGGGAAGAGGAAAAAAGAACTGGATATTTGATATTTCAAAAGAATGTTCAATGGATTATGTTGAACCACATGACTTTGCCGATATCCGACCCCTTTCGACCCACGAAGCCGGCAATTTCATGTGGTTCAACCTAGCGCCATCCTGCTACCGTCAGGACTAAACGCGTTCATTGTGAATGATTCTGCAGACGTGGGAATCCTGATCTTTTCACTCCCGGATTTACACAGAGCTTAATCTGGGTCTTTCAAGCACATAATAGACACTCAGTGAATATTGGTGGAATGAATGAACTGATAACGAATATGGAATTGAATACAAAAAAAGTAAAAGTAGTGGTCTTTCTCGCCCTCCTCCCACCAGGGCCCCCCCCCCCCCCAGGAGAGCAATTCCAGCGGCCTGGAGTGTTTCTTTTTCCTCTTTTCTCTTGCAGTTAAAAAAAAAAATGACTCTGTTTCTAGAAAACTTAAACCATACCAAGAGTACCGGTAAGAAGAAAGTGATAGCCGTTAGATTGTCATTCCACACCTGTGTGTGTGTGTTCTCTCTACAAGATTATATGCAATACATCACATATCGTGTGTCACAAACATAGCCCTGCTTTTATATTAGAGGAATGACAGGATGCACGATATTTACAACCTGCTTTAACCTCCCCCACTATATTGATGTATGTTCTCCCATCAAAGGGCTGCCTATGCCAGCAGCAGAGACTCGCCCTTATTTGCTCAAGCAACCCCCCCCCCCCACCGCTAGTGAACAGTCACGTTGTTTCCATTTTTTTCTCTTTAAAACAATATTGTTGTGAATATATTTGTACATTCTATTTTTATACACTCTTCCAATTATTTCCTTAAGATGAATAATTACTATTTCAGGGGCAAAGGCTGCCATTTCTCCTATATATTCTATATTTAGAACTGGAATCCATTCCAGCAATAATGCAGCCTTTGTCATTGTGAGTATGCATAAAAGTGTGCCTGGCCATTCCAGTCCTCACCTTGCAGCAAACGTTTAAACTCTCTCATCCTTTCCAACCTAGAAACTTCCTTTTTTCTTGGCAGAAAGTGTGGGGGTCACTCCAGGGAAAGGGGTGTCTCTTATCTTCTCCACTCTTTCCGTCACTCAGTGAAGTTCTTTTTTCACAGCCAACAATTAGAAATGATTCGTCCTTGATGCCTTCGCTGAAGTCACAATCCTTTCACAGTTGACCTGAGCACCAGGTTCCCCTGAGGTCCCCAAACCAGTCTTAGAAACAGTACTTGGCCCAGCAAACGACAGCGAATGACACTGCGCAACTGATGCGATGGAATTGTCAAGTCTAATAAAATGCAGCCCCTCTGTGGATGGTGCTGGCCTCCACGTGGTGATGTCCGAGCTGTGGCCAGTCTGCAGAATGAATTCATCATCGGGCAGAAAACAAAAGTGGAATTACGTGGTATGTGATCGTTTCAAAATTCATTTCAATTTTAATGAAACAATATATACGCATAGTAAACATTTCCCCCGCCCCCCCCACCCCCAAATACAAACAGTGAAAAGTTTCTCCCCATCTCATTTCCCCACCACCGCCACCTCCTTTCTGGATTTCTCTCCCAGAAGGCAAACACTTCTGCCATTTTCTTGCATCTCCTTCCATTGATATTTTTTGCATCCACACACACAGCTCTATGTAAGCACCTCCCTCCTTTCCATGGGAAGTTAACAAACGATACACTTTGCTCTGCAGTTTGGTCTTCCCTCTTACAGTATCTGGGTCAGTATTACTTGGTGTGGACGAACCATGGTTTAACCAATCCCCTTCTAATGGGCACTTAGATTAGGCTCAGTCTTCTGTTGCTACAACAGAATTCTTCTCACAGAGGTAAACTGCATCTGTTGTGAAGTTCTGAGCAGTGGAAACGCTGGGCTAGAAGTTTGTGTATTCAAATGCTCAACAGCTATTACCAAATTGCCCTTCAAAGAAATCCTTCAATTTGCAGTCCCCCAAAATCAGGCCTGGCTGAGAGGGTCTGTTTCCTGGGACTGCGCGCTTGACTCCTAGCCAACGTTTTTCTGTCCGTCAGATCTATGAAAATGTCTGAATGACTTTTTTGATTTCTCAGCAGCCTTCCAGGACTTTGGTTCAGAACCCAGTTTCAAAGGGAGGAGGCAGTGATGGGCTCCAAGCCCCCACTGAGCCAGGAGGTAAAAATTCCAGGGAATCTCGGCCCCATGGAATTTCTCTCCCCTGAGGAGGAAGAAGAAGCGGCCTGCGGGCTGTGTTTACTCTGCATGAATGGGGGAGGGTCTGCGCCCTTGCTTGGGGTGTGGCTCTCCCTCTGGCTGGCGTCACCCTGCCGCCAACAGTCACTTTGCTGGCGGGCTGAGGGCTCCCTGGGACCCCAGTGGCAGGCATGTCACCAGGCTGTGTTGGGAGGTGAAACCTAGGAGAGGACCTTGGCACCTGGAATAACGCAGCGGCTTAGGCATATCTGACCGCAGAGGATAGCTAGCTGTCCTCATCCCCAGACGCCACAGGAGTCTTCATCCGAGGCTCCCTGGAGACCCCCAACCCCTCTCCAGCCCCACTCACTCAACCAGTAAACTGGGCAGATTGCTTTGGAAATGGACAAAATCGCATGTTCCTTTTGCACAGATTGTGGGGCAGGACACTTGCCTGCAGAGGACCGTCCCTGAATTCCCCGTCTTTACACAGCAGCGGTGAAGCCCTCTGTAAGAGTCTGGCGTGAAGCACCGTCTCGCTGTGATTTCGGGCACGACTGAGGGAGGGTGGGCACTTCAGCTCTTTGCCCTGCTCAGAAGACCAGCAGCCTTCTGCTCCTATAGCCCTCCCCACACGCAGGCCCGGAGGGGATTCGGAACCCTTTGAGCTGGCTTTTCCGAGTTGCCCTCTGCCCAATTTTATGCGCCTGCCCTACCAGCAGCGTTTTCTGGAAAACATGATTCTCACACAGTTTCCTTCTCCAGACCCGCTCTTTTTACCCCAAAGAAAATGATCTTCAGCCTTGGTTTTAGATAGTGACACAAAGGTAGAACATTCTTCTCTATTTGGAAATTTGTAAATACTTTTGTGCAAAAGTGATGTGAAAAAAATATTTGAAAGTGTTAAGCTTCTGCTGCAACGGTACCTGATCTGATTTCACCGGCTGCTGTTTCAGAAAAACACTGTGCCTGTCGGTTTAAGAAAATGTTTACGTTGTTATTATTTTCATCTTCTCTTCATTGTTGCCTGTAAGTCTTTTTAAGGAGCTAGAAAGAAATAATCCGCAAACAGCGAAAGGCGGGAGCAAGGGTGCTGGCGTTCAGGGCTGGGTTGTTTGCTTTTTTTTCTGTCTCCTAAAAGGGAACCATCCATTTGTTTTTTGCTGGAGTTCTCAGGTGTTTCCATCTTCAGCCCGCTCCGCTGGATGGAGCAGCGCAAAGTGTGCATCAAAGAGTTAAACGTGAATGGCTCGGCTTTGCAGTACGTTTGGCTCCGGCTGCAAGTAGGTGGAGTTTGGAATCTGGGTCCCCCAGACCCCTTGCATTTTTGGTTGATTGTCCTTAATTACTTTGGAGGGCTGAGCAAGGTTGCTTGTGCCTCCGGGCGCTCATGACAGACAAGGAATGTTTCTTAATGCTATTTATAAGGAGCGCATCACGCATCAAACAGCAACAATGACAAGAATAGCCAGTGTATCATTACGGCCTTCACTGAAGTAGAAGATGCAGTAAACAGAAAGAAAAACCAACTACATGGGGCTGGATTTATTTGTTTTGATTGCCTATTATTCAGAAAGGTATTTATACCCAGATTTTTACAGTATTTACTGAAGCTCTAATTTCTCTGGTTGAAGGGTGGAGACAAAAAGGTGGGGGTGGGGTGGTGAGCAAGGAGGTGCTGACCTGCCCTCAGGAAACCCAGCTAAAAGCCAGTTTAGTCTAAAAGAGAAAAACAGTTCTCGCTAATTATTTTTTGGAATTTCTTTCTGGGGAGAAGAACAAATATGGAGAAGATGTTCTCATGTTACCAGAATTAAGATAATCAGATTTATCAAATAAAAATACAGGACGGCCAGCTTAATTTGAATCTCAGATAAACAATAAATAATTTTTTAGTATAAGTATGTCCTAGGCAATGTTTGTGACAGATTTATACTAAAAAAAAATGTATTCACTGTCTGTCTGAAATTCATTTAACTGAGTCTCCCATATTTAATTTGGGATTCCCATTAGATGCGGGAATATAAACCCTGGTTCCTTGTAATTCTTTCATCTGTGTGTCTGGATCACAGGGAAATTAAGTGCTGCTCCATAAAAAGAGAAATGGGGGCGGGGGGGCACACACACGTTAGTCAAAAGGCTAAATAATATTCTCAATGAGATGTATTTTACCCCCAAAGGTGTGTGTTTGTATTAGTAATCACGGAAGCACATGGAATTACGATGATGGGGCCCACAGCAACTGCACTGTGGACGCGGAGGGTGGACACTGGGCCTGAGGATTTGAGGCATGGCCTCTGGCTGCTTCCTAGGGTGTGACCCTGAGAAAGTGGCCTAAACTCGCAGAGCCTGGGTTTCCTCATCTGTAGACGGGAACACCTGTGCCTCTCCGGAGTCGTCCTCGCCCACGTGACATGAGCAGAGCCTTGGGCTCAGTGAGGGACAAACAGCCCTCTGGAGATGGTAGGCGTCACTGGGGACAGGCTGTGTCACCTGATGGTTTAGGGCCCTGGGCTTGAGAAACAAGGAGAGCAGAGCTGTGTGTCCTTGAGGCGGTAACTTCGGTTTCCTGTGATCCTTGCGATCCTTTTTAGATTTAAACTATAGTTACCCTTTTAAAGTGGAAATGGGATCTTGTCACTCCCCCGTTCAAACATCTTAAATGGCTCCTCACCAGCCTTGGAATAAAACCCAGGCCACAAAAATAGATATTAAAAAGCAATTATATGAAAAATAAATTTAAATAGAACTTCTAATATTTCTATGCCCAATTTTGGAGATTACTGGGTTATAAAGGGTAACGTGATTTTTATAAGACTGCATTAAATCCTGAGTGATGGCAATCGACCAAGAACGTTTCTCCATTGAAGGTGTACTTAGAGGGAAGAATGATCCCAGTGGATTATCAAGCGGCAGGGAGGAACCGCTGCTCCCAGGGAATTCTTTTTTCCTTTTCAACAGTTCTCCAGGTAACTCCCAATTCCCATATACCCCCTCTTGAGCAAACACTTAAAAAGAACATATGGAACAAGGTTACAGTTCTGTCTGACCTCATCAAGGGTTCCAGCTTGACCTGCCTGAAGTGAAAAATAGTAAAACATTGAGGAAATTCTATATGTTCCATTGTGTCAATTCTCACAACCACCTTAATATCAGTCACTGTTTCTGTTTTGCGGATGAGGGAGGAGCTAAGAGACTCAGGATTCATTGGCCCAAGGTCACTTGGAGCTGGAATTCAAACCCAGGTCTGTCAGATAGCAAAACCTAGGGTTTTCTCAGGTCTGACCCAGACAGATGCTGACAGCATCTTAGCGACACAAGACAAGGGTCCACGGTGTACATATTTATGAGAAACCACCCCTTTCCTTCACAGCACTATCCAAAAGTATATTTTAAATTTTACTTATTTATTGCCAGTTTCCCAACTATAATGTAAGCTAATTTGGTGACCTTGGCTGTGGTGTCCCGCCCACCCACACGGCGGTGGCCTCCCTCACCATGTCCGTGCCACCCTGGCCTCCCGGCTGCGCCCCAGACCCTCCAGCAGGGACTCGGGGAGGCGCGCCAGGGGTCGGGGTGCAGAATTTAGAGAGGCCCTTGTTCTCAGGGCTGTGCAGGTTTTCACAGGTGGTCCCTCTGTGGGAGCTCAGGCCTCTCTCTGACAGATGCAGAGTAGGTCCCTCTTCAGCTAAGAAGTGGCACCCCAAAACCTTCCAAAGTCATAGTTTGGGCCTTGGGAGCAGTTGTGACCTGGAACAAAACCTCCGTGTTCCTGCGATTGAGGCCGGTGCAGAAAATG
The DNA here is from genome assembly GCF_041296235.1 of Equus asinus. NCBI lineage: Eukaryota > Metazoa > Chordata > Mammalia > Perissodactyla > Equidae > Equus > Equus asinus. Next base: position 44,737,289 of record NC_091804.1, read on the forward strand.
CAAACAAACCTGCAGAGCTTTCCCTTCATTTACTTAAAGACATTCACCTAGCAACAGTACTGAGCACCGACTACGCGCTTGCCACTGTTCTAAGATCCTAATAAACCGCCTAATAAGATTCTATTTTAAAAAGGTAGAGTTTCCATTTTAAGCATTTTGTATAGTCCAGATACCAGATCAGAGGCTTTATAATGATGATCCTGATAAGCAAGACCCATTTCTTGAGTTTCTGTCAAATAGGCACACTTAGTAATTAGCAAATAATAAAAGTACGGTTAATATCCCCATTGCTTGGGTGAGGAAGCTGAGGCTCAGAGAGGGGAAGTAATTTTTTCAAGGTTGCACAGCTAGGAGGTGATGGAGCTGGGATTTGATCCCACAGACACCTGCGTTTAAAGAAGGTGCTTTAGCATCTCCTCCCCCTGCCCTGCCACAGACAAAACTACACAGTCTCAGCTTCACATGGCGTGTGTGAAATCATCTGAGAAAGAAGTGATTTTGTTGAAAAGTTGAGTTGGGTTGACAAAATTAGTCAAAAGTCAGTAGTTTTATTTTGTTTTGATTTGTTTTGTTTTTTGGTGAGGAAGATTGGCCCTGAGCTGACATTTGTGCCCATCCTCCTCTGTTTTTTTTTTTTTTTTTTTAAAGATTTTATTTTTTCCTTTTTCTCCCCAAAGCCCCCCAGTACATAGCTGTATATTTCTCGCTGTGGGTTCTTCTAGTTGTGGCATGTGGGACGCTGCCTCAGCGTGGTCTGACGAGCAGTGCCATGTCCGCACCCAGGATTCGAACCAACGAAACACTGGGCCGCCTGCAGCGGAGCGCGCGAACTTAACCACTCGGCCACGGGGCCAGCCCCCATCCTCCTCTGTTTTGTATGTGGGATGCCACCACAGCATGGTTTGATGAGCAGTGTGTAGGTCCATGCCCAGGGTCCAAACCTGCAAACCCCAGGATCCTGAAGCAGAGTGCGTGAACTTAACCACTACACCCCTGGGCTGGCCCAAAAGTCAGTAGTTCTGCTCCCCAGATGTGGTTTCAAAGAAGTGAAAAAACCAACAAGCACCTTTTGGCCTGTGAACAGTCTCCCCTCTCACTTGTCTGGCAATGAGAGAACTAGCGTGTGGCTGAATAAAACTGGTATTCTAGGTCCCATTTCATTGGAGTGAGATGTTTGCTCCTCTCCCCTTCGCTCCCAGGTTGGTTCTCTGTGTGTTAGTTCAGGGGTGGAAGCTTCTTCTGTGAAGGGCCGGAGACAAAGTATTTTGGACCTTGTGGGCGGAGCCGCCTGGGTCGCAGCCGCGGTCCTCAACATGGACCCCGCGAGCACGCACAGCGTGGCGGTTTGCAGTCACAGCTCGCCCAGCAGTTCCTGCTCGTCATGAAGATGCGCAAACGCCGCGTTGCGGATCCTGAACCTTCGGGGGGAAGCACAGGGCCAGGTGCCCGTGGGCTCGGGTCACAGCAGCTTGTCAACCTCAGTGCACGACCCCGTTTAAGTGTGTTCCGGTTTAGAGACACCTTATGTAATACACGCTGAGGAATCGCCGACGTTGACCTCGAGGCTGAACAAAGCGGGTCTAACGTGGTGGTCCCTGCGCCTGCGCCTCGCAGCCTCCCCGCCCTCGGGAACCCCAGGCCCCCCCTCAGCCCTGTGCTGGGGCCCGTTTCATGCACCAAAATCTCCAACCAAAAGCATCCAAACGGGGGAAAGTGGCACTGGGCAGGCCGTGAAGAGGACGTTTGTTCCCAGCACGGACAGGGCAGCAGAGCGTTGCCCTGCTCAGCCGCGGGTGAGCCGCTCCCATTTCTGCCACGCTGCCTGTGTCTGAGAAGGACCGCTAAAGCACCGGAAGTATCAATTTGTGGGTTCCCAATAAATTTCAGCGAGTAGGCAAAGTGCAAATATGGAACCCACAATTAATGAGGATTGACTGCATACGGACGCTGAAATTTGAATTTTATATAATTTTATCCCCAAGTATTCTTCCTCCTCTGATTTTTTTCAGCCATTTAAAAAATGTGAAAACCATTCTTAGCTTTCAGGCTGTACAAAAACAGGTGGGGTGCCCCACGTGGCCCACGGCCGTAGTTTGCTGAGTCCTGCAACAGACCATCAGCCTCTCTGTTGTTAGACTCCTCGTGGAAAAGGAAGGGCAGCCCTGTGATCAGGAGGGGCCTCTTCGTCCCAAAACACCAGTGGGTAAGAGTCTGACTTCTCTTACTTGGGTAGGAAAATGAATCCATCCTATATCCGCTGTCTAATGCTCAGATGGTGACGAGATGATGCTCCTTAAAGGCCATGGGAGGTTGGTTTGCTTTCTGAAGACCAGCAGGCGAGGAATGAGCTGTTCTCAGAGAGCGGCGGGCGCACGGAGTCGCCCCCTGCAACCGCCTCCATCACAGTGATGCTGGAAAGAGCTGAGAGAATCAACACATTATTTGAAGCCCGATTTCTCCCCTTCCTGAAATTCCCTCCATCCTTGGAGTAGCTATAAATAGAAGTTAAAAATAGAAAGAAGAGAAGAAAGAAAAAGAAACGCCAGCCTTGTTTCTCCCCGAGACACATCCCTTTTGCATTCAGGACAATCAGGGTTATTATTCCAGTGATGCAGCCAGCTCTGAAGGCCCAAAACGCAAACACGAACCGGGGCAGAAATTACAGAATTTGCTGAAATGTCTTCGCCTCCTAATTTTTAATGTACCCATTGGCCCTCTTTTGGAGTTCTCAAGAAAAGTCCAGACATGTTAGGGAGATTGCTTCGAAAAACTCTTCCCAAAATAGACACAGAGTGAGTGAAAAATAAAACAGACATTTCCCAATCATCTGAGAGTCAGTTTTTCCATTTGAGGATTCTTCATACCGTCATCTTCCTGTCCTGGGGTCGACAGCTAGCCAGCGCCCCTGGAAGGGGATTTCAGTGTGGGTCACTCATTCTTTCCTTCATTCATTCAACAAACGTTTCTTGAGCTTCTGCCATCTACCAGGGACTCTGCTGAACTCCAAGAAAGGAAGAGTGAATGAGACAAATGTCTTCTGGGTTTGCCGTCTCCGGGATGTCAAGGATAAAAGTAGGTGGCAGGAGACCCACGGGCTGGGAGTCCGGCCCCAGCACCTCACAGCGGCTGTGCCATTTGCTGAATTTCCTTTTCAAAAAGTGCTTGGTTTAAGGAGGCAGCCTTGGGGCACTTTCTAAAACTCAAGAGAGCCAGAGCTGCCCTCCCAGTCGCTGCAGCTCCACTTTCTCTACCCAGATCACCTGAGGAAAAGTTTTGTGTCATTTTCTGCAGGAAGGAGATGCCCCATTCCTGGGGTCTGGCTAGAACACTGGGTAGGAGCAGCCGTCCCCTGATCGTGGGCCCTTAGTAGGTTCTAAGGATTTGTTACTATGGTTGAAAGGCTTCCTATAGCGTTTGGGGTCACCTGGAACCCAGCGTTTCACAGAAGCCGGTTGAAATACGACTTTTATTACTTGGCACCTTTGTGAGTAATGCCCCAAGTTGGTGAGAATCTAAAGAAAGGAGTCACTCTCTTAGTTTGTGGGAGTAAAAACTGATATGGCCTTAAACAAAACATATCATTTTTTTTTCGGAGGGAGGTTTTATAGTAGCCATCCAAACGGAGAAGCACACTTGCTGGCCCCGGCCACTGTCCTCAGAGCAGGGCTTCGCACACTGCAGCCCGCAGCCTGTTTTTGTGCCGCCCACAAGCTGGGAGCGGTCTTTGTATTTTTACATGATTAGGAAAAAAGTGAATAGAAGAGTAATCATTCATGACACGTGAGAATTATATGAAATTCACATTTTAGTGTCCAAAGATAAAGCTTTATTGGCACACAGCCACGCCTCTTTGTTTACATGAATTGTTGGCAGAGCGGAGGAGCTGTGACAGAGACCGTGTAGCCCACACAGATGTTAGTCTCTGGTCCTTTACGGAAGAAGTTTGCTGGCCTCTGTTTTCAGGGAACGTCTTTTGAGGAATCTGTGGGAAGATGATGCCCGTCAGTAGGGAACCAGCTGGCTGAGTCATGAGCTGTCTGTTCAGGGGCATACTACAGAGCCGCGAAGAAGGACGGCGCAGACAGAGACGGCACATGTGCACTTTATTCCCACGGAGGCGTTCCAGATCATTTTGCCGTGTTTGAAAGGAAGAAAAGTTGTATCCTGAAAACAGCCTGGGGAAAGTCAACGTACTTCTGAGTAAAATGATGCGTCTGCCTGGATGTAATTAGAGGAAGTATCAAGCAATTTCGTTTTGAAATGTAAAAAAAATAGCATTTGTCTGTGTTTTCTGCTTTGTCTGACTCGCTTCATAGACCAGGCTTTTTCTCCCCGTGCCCTCCTCACACTCCTAAAAGGAGGTGTCTTGAGAGATCTCAGGGCAGATTCTGACAGTGTTTCGTGCTGTCATCTCTCGGCCGATAAAATAGCTGTGACTTTCCTGTCGCGTTCCTTCTCTCCAGGGCACTAGATGAGTGAGTGGGCTGAAGCGCCGTGTGTCTGTGGGTTGTTGGTTGGTTGAGTGTGGTTTGCACGCCTGTGAGCTGCATTCCGGCTAACCCTCCTGCACAGAAACTTGAACTGAGGACTCCCGGACCTGAGAGTTGTCAAGGAACCTTCTAAAGCCCTGGTTATTCTGTCCTCAGTTAACCTGAGAATGCCAGCCCCAGTCTCTAATCCACACCAAGGTTAGCGCTGGTCAGTCTACCCGTGGGGAACGTTCCAGAACCAGGTGGCAGTTTTCCCCACTAACGTGACACCCTGGAAGTAGCTTTCTCTACTTTCTTCATATTCTGTTTATTATTAATATTCTATTTCAGTAAAATGTTGTCTGATTATTAATTCTCACCAGAGGAAAAGGAAACAACACAGAAAAGGGAAAGAAGAATGTAAGACTCCCAGACAGAGATGACCTCTGATCACTGTTTTTACTTTTTTGGACTCTGTTAAAAAGCCAGCCGCCACCTGCCTTGCTTGATGCTGCTGATTATTGTGATGTGGGTTTGCTGTGTTGTTCAGGAATGTTCAGTGCTGGTACTGAGCAATATAAACAAATGGGTGGAAGAGACTCATAAGGCATGTTCAGTGTAGACAGTGAGTAAGTTGCTAAGCTGGGAGGCCTGCTCCACACAGAGACTAAAACATGGAGCAAGGATGTGCCAGGCCTAGAAATAAAGGTGGGCGGGCGGGAGTGTTATCTGTGGATGGACGGTCCATGCAAACCTCAGAGGCACTGACCACGTCACCGTGAGATCAACAGGTGGTCATCGCTGAACTCCAGCCCCAAGACACGCAGGGCAAGTCCGCGGTTGCTCAGCGGCAATGGGTGAGTCACAGCTGCGGGCAGACGTGCTTCTCCCGCGTGGTCCACGGCCAAGGGCGTGTCGCTGCAGGCCTCTCCTGGGTGCTGAGTCCCTTGCTCCCCTCAGCTCCAGTCCCTCCACCCACATGGTCAGCAGGAAGGAGATGGTGTCAGGAGCAGAGAGAGACGTGAATGCTGCCAACATGGGTCGGAGGGGTCCTTCTCCCGCCTCGCTTCCACCTGCAGTGTTCCCCACTCCCCCTCATTCCCCCGTTTTTTGCAGTACATTTTAGATTAACTCAGGAAACCATGCAACAAAGGCACCGTGACTTGGTCTATGAGCCTTTCTGTCACGTGAGCTCTGACATAGCCTGCTGGGTCGTGTTCCTGGGAGCCCCCACTGCAGCCTGGGAATTTCCCACGGTGACAGCTTGGGAGCCAGGTTTCAGGAGGTCGGCGGGGGTTACTCTGTGTCACCCACTCTCTCCTCTATTGAATGGTCTTGGGGAAAAGTATCTTACTCTGGACCTTTCAGAAATAAAAACTTGAAGTTGTCCACTGGGCAAGTCACATGGCCAAGCCCAAGGCCAATGGTAGGAAGGTCACTCTGCCCCCCACGAGGCCATGGCAACAGTGTGGATACATGAGACCCCTACAGACAGGGAAGCCTCCAGAACAGAGCTTTGAACCACAGTACACTGACATTTGGGGCTAGAGAATTCTCTGGGTGGGGGCCATCCCGTGCATTGTAGGAGGTTTAGCAGCATCCCTGGCCTCTGCCCACGAGCTGCCAGTGGCAGCCCCCTCCTGTTCCCACCCAGTCATGACAACCAAAAACCTCCCCAAACCTTCCCAAAGGTCCCCTGGCCGGTGAAATCGCCTGCGGACAGAACCACAGATTTAGAGCAGTCACTGTCTACCCTTCTAGAGTACCCCCCACGCATCCTCTCGGCTCTCCTGCCCGCCCTTCTCTCTCTAGCTTAGATGGCCCCGCTCTGTGGCGGGCACCTGCTGTCCTCTCAGGGGCTGCTTGTGGGGCCAGTGACCTCTCGCTTACACGGGTCTGCCCTCCGTGAGAGCAGATTAGACACTGGATAAAAGTGTCCGAACGAGGGAGCAAACCCTCGTAACCAGCCTGGGTTTGCCTGCGGCTCTCCCTGTTTACAGCTCCAGCCCCACTGTCTCCATTCGCGGAGTTGATTTAGGGTTTGAAGAATATGGTGTCAGACTGTCTTTGGGGACTCCTGGCCCTGCCACTAACCAGCCATTGGACGTGGACGAAGGAGTTAACCCGTAACTTTCACATGTGACATGGGTCTGATGGCACGTCCCTCACGGAGTTGTCGTGAGGAATGAGGCTTACAGCACTGCCTGGGGTGCTGGTCATCGAGGGTCAGCCCTGAGCCGTGCAGGGGGACGTGCCGGGTGCCCTGAAGTTAGAGTCCAACTGGAAAACGAAGACCTCTGTGTGTAAAAAGTTAGACCAGACACTGTGACGTCGTTTTCTCCACGTGAAGAGAAAGGTCCAGAAAGAATGTGCCCGCTGGTCGCTGGGCAAGGAAAGAAATTTGAATTTTGAAATCGATGATTTCTCCCACCCACATCAGTAACTTTTGTGACAGTATCTTCCTTTAAAGAGATGTTGGTTAAAAATGAAGAATGTCCCAACTGAGGTGCATTCTACAAAATGCATGACCAGGACTTCGCGAAACTGTCAATGTCATCAAACACAAGGTAAATATGAGAGACGGTCACAGCCAAGAGGAGCACAAGGGGACAGGACAACTAGATGTCACGTGGCGTCCTTGTGGGGATCCTGGGCCAGAAAGAGGACATTAGTGAGAAAGAAGGGAAATCCCAATAAAGTGTGGATGTCAGTTACTAACAAGGTATGGACAGTGGTCCGTGCCTGTGACAAATGTGCCACACCGATGGCAGATGTTACTAAGAGGACGCTGTGTGTAGGGCGCACGGGAACTGTCTGTACCTCTTTGCACTTTGCCTGTGAATCCAAATCTATTCTAAAATGAAAAGTTATGTAAACAAAATGAAAAACAAAATTTCTGGTATCTTTCTATTAAAAAGGTAAATTGAACAGTGAGGAACATTATGCGGGAGGTTTCGGGGCAACACTTGGGGCAGGAAATTATATCAGAATCATATCTTTATGATCTGAAAGCGATATGTCTGTCTGCAGGGGTGAATGAGGAGGGCTGCCGTACTGGTTTCCTGGGGCCACTGCAACAAATTTCCACAAACTCAGTGGCTCGAGACAACACAAGTTTATCATCTTACGGGGACGTGGGTTAGAAGTCCTACCCTGGTCCAGCAGGCTAATATTGAGGTGTCAGCAGAGCAGCCTTCCTTCTGGAAGCTGCGGGGAGACTCTATTCCTTTGCCTTCTCAGCCTTTAAAAGGCCGCCCGCATCCGTCAGCTCGTGGTCGCTTCCACCATCTTCAATGCAGCGTAGCATCTTCCAATCTCCCTCCTGACTCTGACCTTCTGGCTTCCCTCTTAGAAAAGGCTTCGTGATCACACTGGGCCTACTCAGACACCCTAACATAACCTCCCCGTCCCAAGATCCTTAATCACATCTGTGAAGTCGCTCGTACCGTGTGAGGCAACATGTTCACAGGTCCTGGGAATAAGACGTGGACGTCTCCCCGGGAGCCGTGATTCTGCCACGGCCGCTGGCCAGCTGAGTCCTTCTCCTCTGGGATTTCGAACAGATCAGCGTGATGTCAGGAAAGATTCTCCCCAGGCTGGGCCTCAGTTTCCTCATCTGTTAAACCCAGTCTCCTCAGCTTCCTTTTTCAGGTCTGAGCTCCCCCGTCAAGCTGCTGGTTGGAAGCAGTGTCTGAAGTCTGTTTACGGGACACTCCGGTCCCCGAGTCAGGAAGCAGGGCAGGGACACTGTCTACCCACACGGGCCTGTAAACAATGACTTGACTCCCCCCAGATGGACGGGGCTGCTGTGGTTTTGCTTTGTGTCTGTTGTGCTTTTGTACACGAGCCCTTTCAAGCAGAAACTCGCTCACCGCAATGAAAATGTTTAAATATTTTGAAATGTTCCCGGCAGTGCCTTCTAGTGCCTTCTTCCAGGGCCGAGGCTGGAGCTGGACTTTGGCTTCAGAAACCCAGCGGCCTGGTCCAGCCCCAGCTTCCCACTCCCTGGCCAGGACAACCTGGGCCCGTCTCTGAACTTCTCGGAGCCTCAGTTTCCTTTCTGTAAGATGGGAGCAATAATAACCTCACCTCCTTCACAGGGTTTTGTGAAGAATCGGTGAGGGAGAGCAAGAAAAGTGCCCGGCACAAGGCACACGGTAGGGGAACCCGTGAAAGTGCTCTTTAAACATGTTGCGCGCACACGTAAAAAAAAAAAACAACTTTCTCCTGCTTTCCAACTTTAAGAGTTACAACCGATAAACCAATATTTGCCTTAACATCTGCAAAGACACATCAGAGCTTCGCAACTGGGCCAAACACGCTCAGAGCTGTGGCTTAAAAACAAGACAAAGCAAAGGAGAATCCCCATCGAAAAGGGCCTGCGCGATGCCGCGTCTCCCGAGGGCTCTGCTCGTGCCACCCAACAAGGAGCCCACAACTGAAGCAGCAGCAGCCACCAGGAGGGTGTTGTTCGTGTGTTTTAAATTGCCACAGGAGGCATTTATTTAGGCAGAAGGAGAGAAAAAAAAAAGACGGGAGAAAAGAATACTGGTCCTCTTTCCTTTTATCGTTTTCCTACAGTGTGGGCCCAGTTCATAATAAGAACCCCAAAGTGGAAGGCTGAAGGGCCGCTGTGAAGGCTTCGTAGAGACAGTCTGGTGGAGTGATGGTGATGGGGCCAGACCTGCCTGTGTCGGTCTTCCAGTCCTGCCGCTTCCTGGCTGTGTGATGTTGGGGAAGTGGCCAAGCCTCTCTGTGCTTGCATTTCCTTAGATGTGGATAGGAATTATGCCCACCATACAGGAACGGCATGATGATGAAGCGAGCAAACTCATGGAACGTGCTTGGTACCCGGTACGTAGACGGTGCTTTTACATGCTAGCTATTGGCTGATGCTTTTCCCTTTACATGACAAGTTGGCTTAATGCATGAGATTTTTTTCCTCGTGAAAACAGACACTTAGTTTAAATAAGGCACTGGGGAGAGGGTGGCAGGGGGACGGGTTAAAGACTGTGAACAGGTAATTTACTAAGAGGAAAATGCAAACAGTCAAACACTCTCTATAAAAAGGCGGCCAGCCCAGTAGATGTCTTTGAAATGCTCATCAAACACCCCAGGATGCCCGTTTTCACCCCTCACAGTGGCAAGCATGTAAAAGGCTGGCAACATTTGGTGCTAGGGAGGGTACAAGGAAGTGGGCACCTCATACACTGTGGGTCCCACTACCGCAAAAAGTCAAGCAGGAACATGGATCCTTCCAGAACATGTGCATCTTCTCACTTTGGGGAGCTGGCCCACAGAAACTCGGGAGTCCTGACGAGGAAGTTCACCCACCACTACTCCGTCAGAGCAAACCTGGAAACCCCTGGAACGCCCAGCAATAGGTTAGCCGAGCTGTGGGATCACCATCGGGAACGCCATGCAGCTGTTTAAAGGGTAATAGAGCTGCAGGTATTAATCACAGTGGCTGCCGTTGGTGGAATTCTCTGTACCAGATCCTGCAGGGGAAGTGCTCTCCGAGCACGTCATCTGTGTTTACTACACCTCATGAAATCGACTCGGTTATGACTCTCAGTCCGTGGGTGAGGAGACTAAGGCAGCTTAGGGGGAGGCAGCTCACCCAGGATCTCAGAGTGCATGAGCGCCAAGTTGGATCTGAACCCACCACCTGACTCCAGAATCTGAGCTCTCGAACTCCGGACAAATTAGAACCTCTCGGCCCTGAAAAATGTGCCCTATTGAACAATGCAAGTAGCAAGAAAAGGGACCATTATAACCCAAAGCTAAGTAACAAACAACTACAAAACGACATGGTACCACCCTCCCTCCACTCTCCAACTCTCTTCCCGCCCGTCATCTTCCTTCACAGCACTCAGCACACGCACTCACACACACACTCACACAATTCATTGATTGCTCGTTGACCGTCTTCCCCTACTAGAAGGCAGGCTTTGTCAGAGCAGATCTTTGCTGCTCTGTGTCTCCAGCACACAAGGCTGGTATATCGGCACCCAGTAGCCACTGGATAAATGTTTGTTGAATGCTTGAATGAATGCATTACCTTAACCTTAACCCTGATAGCGTTCAGCCACTAAGAGGCCCCTTGGAATGGGGCGGGGGAGCCCCGTAGCGTGGTGCTGGTGACTGATGTTGAGGACAAGGTCCTCTGGGCAGTGTGAGCCTGGGAAAACCCAAGTTAGGGAGGACGAGGCGCGCCACTGCCCCACGCCTCTCTTAGAGATCAACCAAGAGCTTGCAATTAACTAGACAGCGCCTTAATAAATGTGGAAGGTAAATTTTTTTCGGCGGTAGAACGCAAGACTGTTGGCAGCTCCGAGCTGCGTAAATTAAAATGTAAACCGTTTTTATAAAAATAACATTTCTACACATGCATACACTTGAATTAACATGCAGCTCTCGGAACCCATCCCAAGGCTGTGGACAGAAGACAGAGGAGCTGGCCGCCGCCCCGTCCGTCAATGACCCTCCCTCTGTGCTGCGGTGAGAGCCACCGCTGGCCTTTCCAAGGTGTTCTGGAAAGAACAGTTGGGGAGGCACGGGTCTGCCTGCAGCGTGTCCTAATCTGGATTGGCCCCGGCGGCCTGTGCACTGAGGACTCGGGCACAACCACTTGCCGCAAACCGTTTTCTCTAAAAAAAAAAAGGGTTGGCAGCAGCTGTAGTTAATTTACTTCTGATTGGTCTGACCTTTCCCCCTCGGAGGAAGTCGTTTAGCGGGAGGGGAAGATGCGGTCACAATATTGTTTTATGACTGTTTATCTTTAGAGCTGAGCAATACTGATTGCAAATATTTATGCACATTTTTTAAAATCTCCGCTAATGTTTGGAATGCATGTTTTTAAAAGAGTGAAATGAGATTTCAGGTGATCTAGCAATTTTGGAGGGTTTCAAAGTCATAACCAAGTTTTCTCCCCCGGCCCACTGGGACTAATTGCACAAATGTGCAATTAGGCAAAGATTATCAAAATACAGAATATTACCATTCTGTTTGGCTTTGGAAGGCCTGTCTCGGTTTTGAATGTACATTATTAATGACTAGTCTAGAAACCTGGGTCTTGGCATACATTATGTGAGAAAAATAACCTCCAAACGAGAAAACTGCATTTCTCTTAGAAACACTGCTTTCCTCTTAGAGAAATGGTTAGTTAAGTGTCAAAGAAAAAGTTCTAGATGAAATCCCGCCCCCCCCCCCACCCCGCCCCGGGAGCCACGTGGTGGGGTCTGCCGCCCTGAACTGAAAGAGCTCCCCTGTGTCTTCTGGTTCTTGATTTCTCTCCGAAGGGAGCTGCTTGCGGATCTGCTGTGCGGCTGAGCTCTTCGGCCTCTGAAGACAACACTGGAGAGGGACGGGATCTCGTGTCGTGGGGATCTCTTTGGCTTTAGGGTCACAGGATTTGAGATTGAGTCCCAGTTTTGCCAGCTGCACTGCGGCCAAAAGGAAAGCGATTTAACTCTCGAACTGTTTCTTCCTTTGTAAAACGGGGGGAAGTGATACTCAGTACTCTGTTGGTTGCAAACTGGCTTAATAAAGGAAAAGGAGACATTGACTCAGGGAAATGGGGAGCTCAGGGACAACTTCAGGCTCAGCTGCATCCAGGGGCATCAGTGATGTCATCAAGCATGTGTGTGCTCCTCCTGCCTCACGCTCCATCTCTGATATTTATTCCTTTCTGTGCACTGGCTTCTGTAGGAGAGCAGAGAATTGTCTTCTTCCCTCTCAGGTTCTGTGACTGGGGCCTCTGGATTGAACTGACAGAGGACAGCTTAACAGGAGAAAATGTAACATTTACTTGATATTAATATTTTTATATGGCATGGGGGCTTCACAGAAAGAAGTGAAAATACCTAAGAAACAGTTAGGCCTGAGAGCTTATACACCATTTTAACAAAGAACACTAAATTGTGGAGGTGTGTCAAGACAAAGGAGAAAGGGGGTTATGGTGGGGCATTAAATTGTGGGAAAGTGACTAGGAAATACATTGGGGACCTAATGGAAGAGAAGGGTTTTCAGTAGGTTGGTTTGTACGGATTCATCTCAGTGCTGACCGTCCATCTGCCATGGTGAGAATGTCCCCTTTTTTGGCACAGAGATGGCATCTTTCTCATGGGAAATTTGTGTCCTGCTTTTAGGTAGAAAGGGCACTATCAGAGAGCCCGTCCTCTGTCTGCTCTCTCTCAGGTGTCTTCAGCTCAGAGTAATCGATGTGCCAGAGGGGGGTCTTTCGGGGTGGCAGGCTCTGACCTCCTTGACCTCCTCCTTCGTTCAGGGGAACACTTCTCGAAGGGGTCCTAGTTGGACTTCTTTCCAGCACCATGATGCTCAAAGCAAAGACGATTTCTTTTCCCCTTTCAGCTCAAAGGGAAGGATCCAAGCGAACCCCTCTGATCAGCTGGCCTCCATCATAGACCCACCTTGGGCTGAGACCTGTGTCCAGGGTAGTGGAGGGCCGCCACCGGTCAACTATGGGTCCCAGGGCTTGGTGTCCGGCTATGTTGATGGACATGCCCACTATAATCACAGGGCTAGAGTGAGAGAGGCGTTCTCTCGGGTAAGCGGTGGAGTGGGAGATGCTACCCCCAGGACCCACCCTGCAGTATTGATTCAAACAATGTTGACTGCACACCTACTGTGCGCCATGAAGCACCCTGGGCACAGAGGAGGCTGGGATGAGCACCACAGACAAGGTCTCTGTCCTCGTGGAGGTTTCCTGGGTGAGGGGGTGGAGGGGAGAGCGTCAATACCCACGTGAACGAACGTAGGAGTCATTTCAGATCGTGATGGGAGTAACAGGCGGACGCAGCCGAGCCTGCAGGGAGGGGGCTGTGGCTGCGGCAGGCTCAGTTGATGGGGTGGAAGCTGATATCTGACCCGATGGCTGACGAGGAGAAAGGAGGGGTGAGCTGGGGGAGGCTCTGAGAGAGGGCGCTCAAGGGGGAAAGGGCAGCAGGTGCAGCAAACCTGAGGCTTCAGTGACCTCGGGCTGTTGAGGACACAGACAGAAGGTCTGGGAGGACCAGGAGGGGAGGAAGGAGCTGGGTCACAAACAGCCTTCTTGACGTGGAAAGCAGTCCGGGTCTTGCTTTCAGTGCACTGGGAAGCCACGGGTGGGTTTCAATAGGGGGGTGTGCTGTGATCTGATTTGTCAGTTGAGTGGCTGGTGGTGTTTGAACTGTAAGACTGTATGGCAGAGATTTCTCCAATAGGTGTTATCCCTTTTTTTCTTAGGAATTAAGCACTGATTTTTAACTTGGCATACGCGGCCACAGGAATAAGGACCACGTCTCCCAAGCCTTAATTACAAACTCTGGGCAATGGGATGTAAACAGGAGTGTAGGATATGACTACCAACAAGTATGCTTAAAGAGAGGGGCCATGCCCTTATTTCTTCCTGCTGGCTAGAATACAGATGCAATGGCCAGAGTTCAAGCAACCATTTTGGGCCAAGAATTGTATGTCATGAGCAGAGGTAGCTGAGCGATGAGAAAGACGATCTCTGGGCTCCGGTCTCTCTGATGACCACAACAGAGTCACCCTCTTTGCCTCAGATTGCTTTCCTCTGGAAAGAGACAAATTAACGTGTGTACTATTCAAGCCATTATTTGGGGGGATTTCGATTACTTGCATCAAGCCTGATTGTATCTCACTGAGGGGCTGAGAGCAGAAGCAGAAAGACCAGTTGGGAAGTGAGTGTGTTATTCCAGGCAGGAGAAGACGTTGGCTCAAACCAGGCATGGCAGCCGTGGAAGTGTGGGGAAGGGGCAGAGGCCAGAGAGATCCTTGAGGACAGCATTTGGCGGGTTCTCTGATGGATTGGATGTGACCGGTGAGAGAAAGAGGGGACTCAGGGATCATCCCAAGTTTTTTGCAAGAAACACTGGATGAGCCAGACCTGGAGGAGGAATGGGAGGGAAAAGGCACAGTAAATACTAAAAATGGTAATTCTCAAAACTGTAGCTCGCATTTTCACAGATTACCCTTAAAACATGGAGACATATTAATTCATTCATCAAAGATCTGTTGAGCACCTCCCTCCCGTGTGCGGAGCGTGGTCCCAAACGCCAGGTACACAGCAGATTGGAAACAATGATGCCCTGTCCTGGGGGATGGGGTGCCCTGGTCCATGTCTTACCTGGAATTGGACCCTGTGGGCATTTCTGAAATATGGTCCTGGACGATGTGTTTTCACCCCACTGAGTCGCAGCTGCACTTTTCCTAATACGTGTTTATAAGACGAGCGTCTGCTTCTCAGAGACGTAAAGGAAATGTTCTTCAAACGGCAAGCAGTGGGACCATCAGGCTATCATCTGGGTGTGAAATACTAGACTTTCAGAGACTTTGCAAGTGCCTGGGACTCATGGGATAGGACATTTGAAATCTGGACGGTTCCAGTCCAGACAGAGGGAGCCCTTCCGGGCAGCATGGCCAGCCCTGCCGGGCCCAGGGTCAGGTCCAGCGCCGTGCCGAGCCCACCCTCCGGGTTGCAGGCAGTCACATTTCTTGGGCAAGCCCATGGCTGCCTGGACACATTTGACGGGTCCGCAGGCAGGCACCTGACCCACGCTGGGCCAATCAGAATCTCTTTCTTGGGATCGGGGATGGAGAGATGGCCTGCCCTGGAGACTGCGAGCCTGTGACGTGTCACCTCTCAGTGGGGAGCAAGTACCTTTCCCAGGGCCCAGCAAGGCCAGGGTGGAAGCCCGCATGCTCCTGGTTCTGAAACCGATGGAGTGAACCACCAGCATTCCGCTTCTTCTGGTACACAGACCAGGTTGTCTTTCTCCAGAGGTGGGGATCACATCTCTTTACTGCGTACCCCTCATCTCCTCCAGGAAACGGCCAAGCACCAGGTGCTGCGGGAAAGGAGTTGGGGTTGGTGTCTGTGCACGTCAGCAGAATGGATTCTTAGGAGCAGGGTTTCTAGGTCACACGCTGTGTGATTTTAATATCTGCTGAACACTGCCATCTAGATTATTCTGTATTTAAATTGAATCCTGAGGCAGACACAGTCAAAACAATCTGTGGTTACACAGGTTTAGAAGAAACGTAATGAACAAAGCTAGACAAAATCTCTCCTCCCAGCCCCCTGACCTCTGGTAGGAATCCACCAGCCTCCTGGGTGCTGAACTGTGGCCGTTTTAAAATCATAGAATGTGTTTTGTGAAATAGTATGCACAAATGGCAAAAATATAGCAAATGTGTGCTTGGCACCCAAGTAAATTGGCCTGTTGAGAAATAAAAAGGACAATGAAAAGGGGACCATGTTCCAATCTGGAGAAGCGTAATGAGAATATTAATAAAAACGACGATGTGTCAAGAGCTGGCAATGCCCAGAGCTCTTCAGGGCATCCTCCAATTTCATTTCCCTGGCAACCCCTGGAGGCAGGGCCATTATTGTCCCCATTCTACAGATGTGGGGAGGACACTTAGAGTGGCAGCAACCCACAGAGGCCAGCCTTGAATCCAGGTCTAACTGGCTCTATGCGCAAGCCCTGAACCCCCTCACACCACATCCGCTTCCTTGTCAAGGCGTCGCCTTCTCTTTCAAAGAAGTCCACAAAGTCCACGAGTATTTTCTTTTTTAGTGTTGAAAGCAACAGAGATGAGTAGTTGTCGTCTCCACATAAGGAGGAAGGGAGCAATCATCTCACGACTCGGCCTTGCGGCCAGGTAAGCCCAGCTGCCCTGCCCCCATTTCCGCCCAGAGCTGGTTTTCCAGTCTGGTTCTTGGGGACGTGGCTTCAGTCCGCACTCCACTGCCTGGGTGGGAGGTTCTCACATAGAGGTAAGGTCAGCATTATTCCCTACAACCTGCCTCGCCTCAAACGAAGGGCGGTTTTCATTTCCAAAGGACTCCAGAATGACCAAAAAAAAAAAGAAGAAGTAGGAAAGCAAAAGCTGGCCAGTTTGCAGTGGAAAACCCCCCTCTGGATGCTCCGAGGCAGTCTGCGCAGTTCTAAAGAGCATTCTTTGAAATAAAGAACTGACTTGTCTGCTCAATGCGGCTTTTTGTTGATTTCCCTTGATGACACCGATGGCCGATGGTCTCATTCCAAAGCTACAGTCTGTCTGAAACTGACACAGACAGAGCCGTGGTGGTTGGACTGTCCACCGATAATTGGAACCAGGAGCGCTACAAGTGGCGTTTTTCTGAGAAGGAGAAAGAAAAGGCGAACACATCTGTGGAGGACTTGTGACAAACAAGAGAGGTTTGGGTCTGTTTTTCAATGCAACCCTTAAGCTCAGGACTTTTATTTAGAGGAGCAGACGTTAGTGAGTATCGGATGCCCAACCTCACTGTCAACTGCCAAGGACATGAGTGGATGACTTTTTCTCCATCTTCAGGGCGGGTCTGGGAGGCAGCACGGTGAGAAGAAAGCACTCAGATTCGGAGATGCCAGCAGGTCCGCGTCTCGCCCGCACGCTCGCCAGCTGTGGGCCTGGGCACACGAGTGTTTCCTGCTTCTCAGGTTCCTTAGCTCCGAAACGGGATCATAACAGTCATATGTCCAGGTGTGAGAGGGTACGACATAATGCCCAGGAAAGCCTGTAGCACGCTGCCTGGCGTGGGGGACACATTCAGTATTTGCTATTCATTGCCGCTATGGTTTTGTGACTTGTGATTGACGCATCTCTATAACAAGGGAAGAAAGCGAAATACGGGAAAACTTTTTGGTGGTGATATGTGATCCTTTCTTAGGATCCAATTTAGGGAAAGTGTGTTAGAATCCTGCTTATTTAAAATATGACTGTGGTGGGCAGAATTATGCCTCCCCCGAAAGAAGTCCGTGTCCTGATGCCTGTATCCTGCGAATGTGTAACCTTATGTGGCAAGAGGAAATTAAAGCTGCAGATGGAGTGAAGGCTGCTAATCAGCTGACTTTAAAATAGGCAGATCATCCTGGACCACCTGGGTGGGCCCGGTGTAATCGCAAGGGTCCTCAGAAGTAGAGGAGAGAGGCGGAAGACGAGAGCCACGTGACAGGACTAGGGGAGAGTGGTCAGAAAGATGCAGGGTTGTTGGCTTTGAAGATGGAGGAAGGGCTCCTATCCAAGGAGTGTGGGAGGCTCTAGAAGCTAGAAAAGGAAATGAAATGGAGTCTCCTCTTGAGCGTCCAGGAGGAGCCAGCCCTGCGGACACCTTAATTACAACTTGGGGACACATGTTTTGGATGCCTGGCTTCCAGAGCTGTCAGATGATAAATTTATGTCATTTCAGGGCTGCCATAATTTGTCAGGGCAGCCGCAGTAAACGAAGACAGGCGCTGAGGCATCGGACAAGTTGATCACTTCCCAGATCTCCTTCTCTTTGCGTTTGTAAACCCCTAGTCTGTTCTAAGGGAATTGAACGCTCTACTTATAGCTCTCGTAACGTCACATGGCAGCCTGTTGGTGCAAAAGTTGTCCTTTTTACTCCAACATTGACCAAAAAAACCAAAACCCTATGTAAAACAGGAAATTGGTTCTTGGAAAAAGGAGACGACTTCAGACACAGAAAGTTTTAGCTTCGTTTAGAATTGTAAAACTGAGATATCCCCACACTCTTTCCATTGACATCTGTGAAATGTAGCGCATCTACAAAAGGACGCGTAGCCTCCTGTTTTACAGGTCAAATGCGAGCGCAGGCTGTCACAGGTAAGCCACGCACTTCCATCGGCTGGCGTTTTTCAGAAGATCAGTTGTGCGCTGACATCTCTGTGCGTGTAGGCGTGGGATTGTTTACAGCCCCCACGCGAGGTTCGATGCAGTGAGAATCCGGCCCTGAGCACAATACAGAAGCTCATATTCAGATGGCTGGGGAATTAAGGCAGTTCTGGAAGGGTCTGGGCTGTCAGGGGTCTGTCATTGGCTTCCTGGTGTCACGCAGTAGCCAGTGGTGTGGTGGAGCATCCCAAACCTGAGGTGGCCCCTTCTCTGCCTCTGTCCCTTCGAAGCTCTACTGTTAATCCTGGAGGTACCCACCGCCAGCCTCCGTCCTGGGACTGAGGGCGAGGAGGCTTTTGGGGGGCCTCCCCAATGGTCCAACCCTGACAGCTGTCAGGAGAGATGCCGCTCGTCAACAGCAGAGTCCCCGTGATGGTTAAAAACAGTCTGTGCCGGCTTATGACACATGAAGCATAAATTAAATCATAACGGAGCGCTCTGCTGACAGCACGCGATGACAGCTGTTGTGAATAAGTTGGCACAGGGGCCACTGCCCTACATAGCAATTGTCAGTCACGGCCACTCCTCCGCCCCTCTCCCATCAGTGGGGACGGTGTGTCTAACCACGAGGAGAGGACCAGTCGCTGCATCTGGGGTGGGAACTGGCCCCTGCACGTCTCGTGCTCCACTGATGACATCGCAGCCCCACGGGGTCGTCGCGTCTCCCACCTGCGGCTGGACTGAAGTCCCTCCCGGGTGTGAGGTTGTGCACCCATGCCCCCATGCAGGCAGCCCCCCACGCTCCGCTCCGGCATCAGTCCTGCCCTTGATCCTCCACTGGCTGCCGAAGCATGCACTGAAAGCACCAGCAGAGCGAAGACATCTGAACCCTGAGCAGAAACAAGGGAGGAAATAAAGATCAGTGAGACTGAGAAAGGAAAAGGATCGAAGTGGCTGTCCTGGGACGTTTCAGAACTTGGTTGGACTTTCTAGTGTCTGTGTCATGGTTTATTGTAGGTTTTTGAAATTGCGTAAGCAGGGGTGCCCCGTCCATCCTCTTGCCGCCATGGCTGTCTCCCCAGGAAACACTTGGTACTCTCTTCCCTCTTCCCAAATGGTGCCAGGGCTGGCTTTTCACCTGGCTGCTTTCTGATCCCAACATTCAGGTCCAAGTGAAAAGCTCCATCTTCTGAGCACTTGGAGACCATCCTAGTGAAAATCTGCCTGCCCGTTTCCTCCACAGCGCTTGCCACACATGGCACGCCCTTGCTCAAGTCTGCTCATTCTCTGTCTCCCACAGGAGGAACGTACACCCCTCGAGGGCAGGGATCCATCCCGTCAGTTCTTCACCATGACAGCCCCCTGAGCCGGCCCGGCGCCTGCTGCAGAGTACAAGCTTGGAGGGCCTTTGCGGAGTGAAATGAACGGATATTGAAATCAAACAAGCCCATGCACCCTCGGGGTCCCTTCCCAGCCTCAGTCAACGCTCCTCTGCTCTGAGCTTTCACGGCACAGTGGCCCAAGAAGCGTTGTGACAGCTGTCACAGTGTGTTACTGTCACCGTGGGCCAGGTTTCACCCTGGGCCACTGACAGCCTCTGCAGCCCCATCCTTCCACGTGTCCCTTGCTCAGCCTGGGGCACCTGCAGCTGTGGAGGCTGCGTCTCTGCCTGGTGGGGAGTTTCAGGAGAGCAGGTCAAAAGCGGCTGGCTAAGGGTACTTCCACTCACCACCTCTCCCACCTCTGCCCCTAGCCGACCACCGCTTTGGGACAGCTGGAACGCACTAAGAGGGACTCGTGTGAATGGTTTCCAAGAACTGGAAAATACGGGCCAGGGGCGGGTGAGCACTGCAATTAGACAAGCAGTCAGTCCTCTCCACACTGGCCACGGGATTCTGGCAGACACTCGCACCACCCCACGCAGCCAGCAGACCCACCTTCATACACACAGTGTTGGGGAAGGGCTGGCAACGCCAGAAACGTGCCGAGCGTTTTGCACAAACTGATTTATGTTTTTTAAACCCCGTTGAAGCTGCTCTTATTGTTTCCATTTTACAGGTTGAGAATTGAGCCTCAGAGAGGTCAAGAGGCTTGACCAAGGTCACCCGGGTAGAAGTGGCAGGGACAAGAGGGCAAGGTTTAGACTCAGCTCTCTGCAACTGTGGGGCCCGGGCCTGAAGCTGCTGCTCTGGGTGCCACGGCTCCGCAGTCACGGGACCTGGAAACTTCTGAGGAAGGGGGAGATATCCCCCTTCTGCTATCTGTAGGGGGCTTTGCGAAACACGCCCAGGGAGGAAAGGATTTTCTGATTTCAGTCTGGAGCTCCGAGTTTTCCCTGCAAGTCTAGCGGAGAGGAGGAAGAAAGAGGGGATGCCGGGTCAAGAGACCCTCCGACACGGGCTCTAAGGCAGTAGTCCGGTCTTAGTAACTGGGCAGAGACTTGCCAGGCACATCGCACACGCTATTCCTGAGCCCAAAGCCAGCTGTCTTGTCTCTAGATATCCTCCCCCGGGATAAGGATGAGGGCACGGTGGGGAGAGGCAGGGGGGAGTCACCGCACCAGACCCCCAGGCTCCCGTCCAGAATATTGCCTTGGACCCTGCTGTCTAAAGCCGATTAATATGGAGCGATCTTACCTCCTCCTCTCCCCTAAGCAGGTTGGGGATTCCCTTTGGGGAAGGGGATGCTGTCCACAGACCCACCTGGCAGGACCGTAGACAGATTAAAGGAGATCGTGTCCAATAGAAATATACCGTGAGCCATAGATGTAATTTTACATTTTCTGATAGCCACATTGTGAAAAGTAAAAAGAAACGGGTGACCTTAACTTTTTTTATTGCGGCAAAAACCATATAACATTAAATTTGCCGTCTTAACCACTTTTAAGTGTATAGTTCAGCCGAGTGAAGTGTGTTCACAGTGTTGTGCATCAGCTCCAGATGACATTCGCATTAACAATACAGTTCATTTAACCCCATACATGGCAAGTATTATCATTTCCACCTGTAATCAATATGAAATTATTAATGAGATAGTTTACTTTTTTTTTCCACTAAGTCTTTGAAATCTGGTGTGTATTTGTTGCCCTTCCAGCACATCTCAATTCAGGCACTAAATTTCCAATAGAAATACTTAATTAGATTTTGTAAAATTTACAGTTGAAAAAGCAGATTCCCACACCCAAGTTGTCCCAAGCATACTTAAAAGTTTTCCAAAAACTGAATGGTCAGTTTTTAGATTGAAATTAAATAGAATTAAAAACACGGTTCCTCTGTCGCACAAGCCACATGTCAAGTGCTCATTAGCCCCGTGTGGCTGGCGGCTACTGTGTTGGACAGCGTGGGTCAAGAACTTCCAGAAAGCGCTTTGTAAGCGGCAGCATTACTGTTCTTCGGAATGGCAGAATGAGAGGAAATGCAGTTTCTCATCCTTGACCCGGACAGTGACTACCCTCGTCCGCAGGGCCAGGTGGCTCATGCCCCCACCCTGAGCGACCGCTCCGGACCAGCCCGGCCCCTTCTGGACAAGAGCAACGTTCTCAGCTTGAGCTTCTCTCCCTTTGACACGTCCACGGGGGTTTCCACACGAAGCTGCTGACCCAAGTTAATGCGGAGACTGAATTAGAAGGGGTAAAAAGACTGCAGACTGAAAATTAAGAACCACCTTGCTTATTTTATCACTGGAGGATCATTTCAACCACTTCCTCCAGGAAATTGCAAAGGGAAGTCATTATCCAAAGGGAAGAGGGACAATGGCCCACGTGGAGCCCAGATGAGCCCGCGGGCAGGCCAGGGGCCAGGGCCGGGGTTTAGTGGGTCATTTAACCAGGTTCCTATTTTTAAAGTTCCTTTTCCACGATTATTTGTTGACCCTAATTGCTCCCATGCCCATGAGATGCGGCCCTGAGCTTCCTCCTGCAGCTGGCCTCGGGGTTCGGCTGGCTCCCTCTAATTGCCTGTGGCCTGCCTTTCCTCTCCAGGCTCCAGGGCAGGTCCATTCCCACATATGCTTCCAGAACCATCTTAATAGAGGGCAGCAGCGCCCAGCTGACAGCATATGTTGTTGAGCTGCTTGCCGAGGTCGGCCAAGCGTGCGATATCACATTACATGAATGGGGAGGTCAGTCCCAAACAAGCTGCTTTTTACAAGGCTGGCTTAAGGATTTGCTGCTAAATAGGGCTCACATGCAGGGGGTGAGTGGGTAATGGGCTTCTCGTCGAGCCCTGTTCTCTGTCTGCATTTTGCATTGATGAGAAAGTTTTCGGTCTCCCAGGACAACGGTCCGTTAAAAAACGCCTTGACAGCCACTGGGGCTCCAGGAGCCAGGTCAGCCTCTGGGCCTGGAGCAGGGAAAATGGGGGTTTGGGTCTCCCGATGTCCGGGGAGAGCCCTGCGGTGGCCGAGCGTGCTTGGGGAGCCATGGCCCTCGGCTCGCTCACAAATGCATTTCTGCTCCCTCAGCCCTGTGCAGGCCCAGGGGCAGATGGGCGCCCCAGAACGAGGGAAGGAGGGAGGCTGTGGCTCCCCTCACCTGGCCCAGCCCCGGGAGAGACAGGGATGCATGTGGGCAGGCGCAAGGCTGCCATTCCCCAGCGGGGACCCTACAGCCGGCCCGGCCCACTGAATGCCCCGCGTAAGCTCCACTCCGGAAATCAGGGGACACTCAAGGCCTGCCTTGTACCCAACCAGCCGGCCAAGGGCCTGAGAATATTCCAGACATAAATCAAAATGGCATTCAGGGTGCCTTTTCAGTCACGACGAGGACGAAGGCATGACTGAGCGCTTTCTACGTCCCAGTGGTACGGAGGGCGGGACCTGGACAAACGGGGGCCAGCACTAGCCCTGTCCCAGTCTAGAGCTGAGAAAATGGGGGCAGAACAGCAGAAATATCTCGCCAAAGGTTTGCTTTGGCCAAAGTACGTACCTTCCTCCCTTCCTCCCTCCCTCCCTCCTTCCTCCCTTCCCTTTCTCCCTCCCTCTCTCCTTCTCTCCTTCCTTCCTTCCTTCTTAATAATAAAAGCTACTTTTTCAAAAAGCTCATGATACAAAAGTGAATAGGTAAGATACGAAAGCAGCCCAAGCCTGGGCCTTGTTCCTCTGCTCATGCTGCAACCCATTTGGTGTGCGTCACATGTGCGCACACAGTGTTTTTAGTAACAAGTCATTTATTCACTCAACTAATATTCATTGGGAATTCAGTACGTGTCAGGGGTTACACCACGGGTGTAGATGAGGGTTTCTCAATCTTAGCATTTGGGCGAATAATCCTCTGCTCCGCGGGGGGGGTGGGGGGGGGGTCCTGGGCACTGTAGGATGTTTAGCCACATCCCTGGCCTCTATCCACTAGATGCCAGTAGCATCCACCTGCTAGTTGTGACCAAAAGTGTCTCCAGACATTGTGACGTGTTCCCTGGGGGACAGAACTGCCCCCTGTGAGAACCGCTGGTCTAGACGGATGCAGCTGTGGTGGGTCCTCAGTGGCCGTTTCCCCGAGCACTACATCAGGGCCTCCTACCCTTCAGGTCCGGGGCTCCCACTGCACCATTTTGCATTGGATTCCAGAGGACGGAGGGGTCAGAACTTCAGAAGGCTCCCATCAACAGACGTTTGGGGCTGCTTCCAGTTTCCCCGTCAGAGTCAATGCTGAAATGGACCTCCTCGTTCATGCCTGCATCCGTTTGCCTATTTGAGCATTTCGGTAGGACACATTCTTTCAAGAAAAATCGCTAGCTCAAAGGTGTAAGCATTTAAACTTTTGCTACAAAATGCCAACATCCCCTCCGTGAAGAGGATGGCACCAGTTCTGCCCCCACCCCCCACCCCGCCCCCAAGTGCCACCCTCACTGACACAGACAGACGCCATTGGGAGGACCGTTCTGAAGAAGAGGATATGTTGGACATGATAGAAAGAAGAGATTATGCCAGGTTTCATCCACAGCAGCTCTTAGGTCTTTTGTTTTTACTTTGTTATTAACGTTTTTTTTTTTAACTAAATAAACATGACTTCTCAAAGTGGCAATTTCAAGTTTTCCAATATAAGCACGTAGAAGTTTAGCATTGGTGCTGTCAAAGAATTATTCACTAAACTAAAAGGGGGCTGTTACAAAGTGGGCGAGGGAGGGGCTGCCAGGCTGCTGCAGACCCGGGCCCCCAGCCGCTCCGGGCGGAGGCTGAGCTCTGAGCCCCGGAGAGATGTGCATGGCCAGGCGTGTCACCTCCAGCCCCCAGAGACCTGCACTCCCCAGGGACAGTAGGCATCCGAGGGCACAGATGCCTGAGGCTCCGCTCTTTGCTGGTCCCCCAGAATCACCTACTGGGAGTCTAGGACTTGGGCCCCTGGCGGCACACCCCCCAGGCTCAGGGGCCCTTCAACTGGACCCTTGACATCCCACTCCTTCCAGACAGAAAACTGCTCAGCTTGCATTTCTCCCCTTAATTAAAGGAATTTGAAGCAATACATTATTTTTCCTGTTTGAATAAAAATAGGCAAGGGGAAATTGCGTTCACGACACTGCAGGAGAACGTCGCTACCGCCTGCTTGACCGGAATGGGAACCTCCGCTCTTCACGAATCGTTATTCCAGTGGATACGCTCTGATGAGCTATTTTTAAAGATTAAATGCTATGAAATTAAAAAATGGCTAAATCATGCATATGGTACAAAATTCCAAAGGTGCAGAGACATTAGGCTGAGAGAAGTTGGTGTCCCCTATCTCTGTTCTCTGGTCACCTAGTGGCTCAGCCCGGGGGCCATCACGGCTACTGTTGGGTTGACCTATACGAAACTGTTGATGTTTACCTCTTTTTCACCAATAAAAATTGGTAGTTCTTATGTTATTCAATCTGTAATTCCAGGTTTCTTGTTCAGACACTATGCGTGTACAAATATGCACTGAGGTAGAATATTCCTATTTTCTTTTTTAATATAAATGATAGATTTAAGCACTGTTTTTCATCTCGCTCAGTTCACAGTGAAGATTGCTCCATTTCGGGATATAAAAAAGAGCCTCGTTCTCTTTCTAACGGCCACAGAGGATTCTGCTGCGTGGATGTTTCACTACCCATTTATCGAGCCCCAGATGGGGCACAGTTAGATTTTTTCCAGTCCCTCGCTACTGGGAACAATGCTGCAATGTCTACCCTTGGGCGCACGTTCTGTCTCGCAAGTGGGGGTGCATTTGCAGGATAAATTATTCGAGGTGGGATTGCCGGGCCAAAGGATGTGTGTCTTTTTAATTAAGAAATCTATTGCCTAATTGTCCTCCATAGAAGTTGCATCAATTCATGCCCCTCGTCGCCTGACAGGGGTCCAACTTGACGCTGTGCCTGATTTTCAGGTCCACAGAGCAGTGAATGTTCGCCGTGGCTCAGGGAGGGACGACGATGCCAGAGGCCGTCTGGGAAATGCGGATTCTCTTGTTGAGGTGCCAGGCCCAGTTCTGTCTTCTCCAAAAGACACATGAGCACAGGGAAGGCCCATTCTCTGGAAGCAGCTCCCGGCTGGAGGGTTGGATGAGCTTTCCTTCTCTCCCAGTCTAAGACGGACTCCCCAGGAGGATGTTCGACCCCACGTCCCCCCTTCACAAGCATTCTGTAGGAGACACTGTCGACACAATATGTGTCTTCAGTTGTGACAAGTGTGTGTCCCAGATTGACCACCTTCAGGAAGCACCAGGAAAGGGTGCCTGGTCTGCCAGGATGTTCTGGCAAACCAGTTGACCATCACTGGGCCAGCGTTGGACGGGCTGATGGTGGGGCTTGGGAATCTGCTGATCATGTTTAAAATACGTCCTCAAATTCCTCAAGATTCCCCCTGCAGAGGGGCAGGCTGACTCCCTCCCCACGTGTGGGCTGGCTCGGTGGCAAAGCGATGGTGTGCGACATCCAGGAGTACTGGATGGCAGTGTCGTGTCCATGGCTTTCCCTCCTGGATTGCCTGCCGGGGGAAGCTGGCTGCCATGTTGTGAGGATGCTCAAGCAGCCTGTGCAGAAACCCACATATGGGGACCTGAGGCTGCTCACCGACAGCCGCACCCTCTCTGCAGCTCTAGGAGTGGCCGCTTCGGAGCAGGACCCCTCAGCCCCGCAGGCCTGCAGATGGCAGCAGCAAGGGCCCATTTCTCCCCTGCACCCTCGTGGCAGACCCCGAGTCAGAACTGCTCGGATAACCTGCTCTGAGTTCCGAATCCACAGAAACCGGGAGAATCATGCACAGTTATTGCTGCTTTAGGCACCAAGTCTGGGTAGTTCGTGGAGGAGCAGGAGGCGGTGAGTGCGTGGGACCAGGATGACCAGCTCTGCGCAGGGCTGCTCCTCTGCCCCTTTGCCTCCACTTCGTGCCCCTCGTCCCTGCGAGGACGCGGAGTCCTTTCAGACCACGAGGAGTGGGACGGAGAGACGATTTTTAAATCTTCCAAGAGCTTGACATGGAGACAGTGTGACCCATTCAAGTCCCAGGGCTCGGCGTGCTGCCTTCTCCCCCTTCACCGTGGGGCGTGGGAGCCTTCCGTGCCCTCACTTCCCCTCAGCTGTGCTGTCTGGAAGATGGGTTGATAACAAAGGCCTGGTGATAAGCTATAGAAGTGCCTTTACGCACTGAACCCCAGGCTTCTCTGTCTTAATTCCCTGCCCACCAGGCATCCGTCCACTCACTCAGCAAGCTTGGTGAAACCCCTCTCAAGTCCCAGGGACCACTTGAGGTGCTGGGGATACAAACGAGAACAAACAAACATCCTCATCAAGGGAATCTCAGCCCAGCGGGAGAGAGAGGGAGAGACCGACAGGTCCCAAACGATGGGATTCGGCTGTGACAGGACTGCATGCTCACGGCAGGTAGAGAGGCCTCCTCCCTCCTGGGGGAGGAGCAGAGACATGCAGAAGTGACTCCTGAGGGGGCCTATGACACCTGCTGCTCAAGGACCATAAAATCAGGCACAGTATGCCAGATTCCTGCTCCACTATCAGAGTCAAAAGTGAAATCAGAGAAGCTCGGGATGTCAGAACAGATGTCCTGACAACCTAGCTGGACACGTGCCCTAGAGAAGGCCCAAGACTATATAGATTCATTCACTTCTTGAACTTGCTGAGTTCCTTCCTGCCCCAGGACCTTTGCACATGATGTTCCCCTCTGCAGAGACCACTTCTACCCCATGCCCTCCCCTTAGCTCAGGGAGTGGTGAGCTCCTTGTCACCCTCCAGGTCTCTGTTTAAATGCCTCCCTCCCAGAGAGAGCACATCTTTGCCACATGCTCTATTCAGCACAGTTTGTTTCTTTCATGTCACTTTTTCACAATTATAATTATGCTATTTATTATATTAATTTCTCATATTTTTCTATCTTCCCCATTAAAATGTGAGCTCCATTCTCAAGGGTAGGGGTAGTGTCTTGTGCACCATTGTTACCTCTGGGACAAAGAATATCTGGCACTAAAAAAAAGTTGGATGACATAATGAACGGATGTATTAGTCACTGTATATTCTTTATCTCATTTAACCTTCACATGGAAGCTTCAAGGACCCCTTGGCTTCCTGATAGCCTGCCCATAGTCATCGCCCGCCATCCCCGACGCCCATGCACGACTCTTCCTCACCGGGAGCCAGGCCCGCCCTCCTGCTCAGGGAAGGAGCTGCGTCTCCAGCCCAGGATGTCAATGATGATGGCTGCAAACCAGCTACGGTCGTTCCAGTCCTCGCCTCTGTGGCTGCTTTAGGCGTTTACATTGATGCAGCCCAGGCCAACGAGACTTCAGGAGGAGCCTCTTCGGGCAAAGCTGCCCGAACCAGAACGTGCCCAGGAACCGCTGGGCATCATGTTAAGATGCAGACGCGGATTCAGCAGCTCTGGGGGGGGACACCAGATCCTGCACGTGTAATGAGCTCCCTGGTGATGCTGCTGCTGCTCCGTGGGCCACACCTTGAGTTATGAGGCCCCGAGGAGTTTCTGGGGAGGGTTTCCTCCCCTGTAGAAAGAGACCCACAAAGACAAGCTGTCTTTCCTGTTGTAGGAAAGCGTGTGCTGTCGAAGCTGCAGCTGCAGTTGCCATTGAGCACAGCTGAAGAACCTGGGCCGGAACCAGCGTGTGGGGGGAGGCAGAGGGAAATACAGAAAGCCCTGGGGTCTGGATGACATCTTGGAGGCTCTTATCAACCTTGAAACTGCTCACGTGGGACAATAAATTCTGATTTTTAAAAAAAAGCCAAATTGAGTTTGGAACTTCATTACTTGCACCCAAAGCATCATGTCTGAAACTAATGAATGGACAACTTGGTGCAGAGCAAAAAAGATCAACCTTTGTGCCAGACCAATCTGGGGACTTACGTCTGCCCCTTGGTGGCCCTGCCCTCTCCCCATGCGATGGGTTGTTTGACCATCAATAAGAGAATGAGTGTGTGTAGAATCCTCTAGCACAGCCCCGTCCGAGAGAAATATCATGCAAACCATATGTGTACTTTTAACTTTCCTGATAGCCACATTCAAAACATCAAAACATACGGGTGACATTAATTTTAATAATATAATTTATTAGCTCAAAATATTGTCATTTCAACATGTAATCGATAAAGAATTAGGTATTTTACTCTCTTTTTTTGGTACTAGGTTTTTAAAATCTGTGTGCATTTTACACTACAGCACATCTCAGTTCAGATCAGCCACATTTCAAGTGCTCAAGAGCCACCCATGGCCAGTTGCTGCTGTGTGAGCTCAGTCCTAGCGCAGGTGTGGGCTCATAAAGAATATCACAGAAACATGGGTTACTTCCTGCTGCCCCTAACGTGCGTGATGGAGGACAGACTCTGGATCTCCCAACACACTAACTCCCAAGCTGGAGGCTACCTGGTGATGCAGCTCTGCTGCTTGGGGCCACTCTTGAAATCCCAAGGATCTGCTTAACGGCATGGTCGGCGTAAAAAACCAGCAATAGGGAAGGCAAATGATAACAGCATTTCTCAGCAGCACCAATGGGGGATGAGGCAGTGACGCCTTCAAAAGGGTTTATCAAATGACTGCTATGAATTAGAAATTTGGGGAGTTTCAGAGTCCCCTTAATCATCACTTTTTAAATGCCATGCCTCCTGCTCAATAACCTTCAATGGCTCCCTATTTTCTGTTGGGTTAATGCTGAATTCCTGGGGCTTCTAAGAGCTCCCAGAGCCTGAACCCATCTCAGCCAATTCAGTCCAGGCTTCCCATTGCCTGTTTTAGTCAAAGCAGCTGCAGGACAGGCCTGTGGGTCTTTAGGGAGGAGCAAGAAGAGGCAGATGATGGTGCTGAAACCAGGGGCTTGGGAGCGTGTGGGTGGCGTCAGGCCGGCTGAGATCACAGCCGTCCACGGCCCAGTCATCACACTTCCCAGAGCTACATGGTACTAACCCATGGGACCACCATCGTATATGTGGTCTGTCGTTGTCCGAAGCGCATGACTGTGGTTCTGACTAAAGAACAACCCCTGCATCGTGCGGGTGATGAGATCAAGGCACAGAGAGGCTCAGTGGTTCCTGCAGGCCCTCAGCATGCAGAGCCTGGGTTGGGGTCCCTGCACTGGGCTTCTCGTCCATGCCCTGTCCACCACACCCCCCACAGCAACTGCTCTCTGTTAGCGTCCCGTGGCTGCTGTAACAAACTGCCATAAACTTGCTGGCTTAAAAAACAGGAAACTTATCTTTCACAGATCTGGAAATCGGCAAACGTGATTGACACACTGAGCTGAAGTCAAGCGGTCAGCAGCCTCACGCCCTCAGGGGCTCAAGGGGAGAAGCCGGTCCTCGCCTCTTCCAGCTTCCGGCGGCTGCTGGCCTTCCTCGGCTCGTGGCCACATCACTCCGACCTCTGCCTGTCTTTGTGTGGCCTTCTCTCCTGTACGTGTTTGTCTAGTCCTCCTCTGTCTCTCTCTTACAAGGACACTTGTGATGGCATTTAGGGACCACCTGGATAATCCTGGATTGTCCCCGCATCTCAAGATCCTTAACTTAATTGCACCTGCAAACACCCTTTTTCCAAAGAAGATAATAGTTACAGGTTCCAGGGGTTAAGAGTGGATCTCTTTGGATGCCATTCTTTAGCCTAACACGGTGTCTAAGCTGCCCAGGAGTTAGTGCTTAGACACAGTCAGTCGGTCCTGAAAAAGCCTGGCCAGTATCCCATCGTCCAGTGTCCCCAGCCAGATGGTCAGAACCTTCAGGGTCGGGTCCAGCTCCAAGTGCCCAGCGCAGCGGCCAGCGCAGGGCGGGCCAGCACAGGCGTCGGTCCTGTTTCAGCCCCTCCCCTGCAGGCTGAGCGCTGAAGACCAGGTGCAGACGGAGCTGTGGCTGCAGCCGAGGTGTCGCACTCCCTTTCAGGGACCTCTTTCTCACTTCCTTAGGCAGCGCCTGCTGTTCACTTTGCATCTTCCAGTTGTGAGCAACAGTCGCCACAGCCAGCCCCCCCAACGGGGGTGTGTCACCGCATTGGGCTGCATGTTGGGGCAGTGCAAGGAAGCAGCTACGAGCAGTAGCTCTGGAGTCCAGCTGCCTGGGTTCGAATCCCAGCTCTGCCATCTCCCAGCTGTGCGTCTTGAACAAGTTACTTAACTGCTCAGAGTCCACCCCCTGCAAATGCGAACGCCATGGGGACCTAAGGGATGGGGTTACTATGAGGCTTACAAGAGGGAGTGAATGAGAAGCTTGGCAACGTGACAGCGTGCCTAGTGTGGAGCATTCAGGAAAAGTCAGGTTACTGCCACATGGAATCTGCATCTGCTTCTCTCCTTTTGCTAAAAAACGACAATCTCTGGTTACCAATGTAAAGTATTATTATAGAGTCCGAGGGTTATAAAACGACTTTGTTGGGGCCTCACGGTGTCTGCGTCCTCAAACTCTCAGACTGCACATTGCCCTGGTTGGTCAGGGCCCCTGACCGAGCCCAGAGCATCCTTTACAGCGTCTGCCTCCGTCCCAGCTGCAGGCTCTCCCGGCCTTCCACCTCTCAGGGGAGAATCTGATTTGTACACCTCCCCTCGGCAGTTGGTCCTGGTCAGAGCAGCTCTGGGCAGTGGAGGGAGGTTTGAGGGCGTGGTTGGAGGCGGGGCTGGCTGGGTTGAGGGTGGGGCTGGAGGCAGGAGAATGCAGGTGTGAAGCTTGGTCTCTTCCTAGGAGATGGCCCGAGAGAGCAAGTGTGGGCAGCTGGGGCCGTGGCGTCTCTTCCACCCATGCCTGTCCCCCCTTCTGTGACTTTATTCTCCTTATTCTCCATGCACCTGGTTCTTACCTTCTCCCAGTCCTCTAGGAACGTCCTCATATTTACCCTCATGACCTTCCCTTTTGGAGGAGCCTCTTCGCTACCTGCATTGGGATACACATGGCTTGGCGAATCCTTCCCTAAGCCTGGGGTCTGTCAGTGTGTCCGTCTCCTTTTCTCCATTGGAGACACTACGACAATAGCCAGACGGGAATAATCCGAAGGGCAGCTAACAGTTGGGAGCTGCTGTATTCGCCAGGCCCTGTGCTGAGAGCCCCTGTGTGGATTAACTCATTTCAAATCACACCCACACACCTGCACGCCCACACACACCCACATGTGCACACACTCTACGCGGTAAGAACTTTCAGAAGTTCTGTGTTATCCGTGATGGAGCTGGGAGACGAGCAGGGTAAATGACCAGATGTCAGTTCCCCTCTCTTGCTCAGTAAACCCCAAATAAATGAGAATGAATTGCTAAAACCATGCCACCCCGTGGT
The DNA here is from genome assembly GCF_041296235.1 of Equus asinus. NCBI lineage: Eukaryota > Metazoa > Chordata > Mammalia > Perissodactyla > Equidae > Equus > Equus asinus. The sequence continues at coordinate 44,769,132 of NC_091804.1, forward strand.
GTTACTCTAAGAACAAAACACTGAATGATTTTTTTTCCTGATTAAAAGCAAAATCTGTTTGCTATAGAAAATTAGGAAAATACAGAAAATCATACTTAGAGAAAATAAAAATCACCCATAATATTTTGGTTACAGCTGTTTCCGGTCTGTCTGTCTGTTACAGTTGAGCCCTGATGTCTAATGGCTTTCAGACTTCCAGGCCTCTCTGTTTGGACATTCGTATCCAGTTTTTCTCTTCTGCTATTACAACATTTGACAAATGTTCTTAAACACACGTCTTTGCTCACGTTTCTAGTCATTTCTTTAGGATAAGGGGACCGCATCTTTAAAGCTTTCGGTGCCATTGCTGAGGGCCCTGGCACGGCTGTACCGAGGACCAGCCCCTCCAGCCGAGTCTGCTGTCACCTCCTCACCAACTCTGGGGTTTTTTGCTCTGTTTTTAAATCCTTGCTGGGATTTTCATCTGCATTTTTATTTACATTTTTTATTTTTTATTTATTTACTTTTGAGGAAGATTAGCCCTGAGCTAACTACTGCCAATCCTCCTCTTTTTGCTGAGGAAGACTGGCCCTGAGCTAACATCCATGTCCATCTTCCTCTATTTTATATGTGGGATGCCTACCACAGCATGGCTTTTGCCAAGTGGCACCATGTCCGCACCCGGGATCTGAACCGGCGAACCCTGGGCCACCAAAGCGGAACGTGTGCTCTTAACCACTACACCACCAGGCTGGCCCCTCATCTGCATTTTAAATTACTGATAACATGAACTTCTTTTATTTTTCTTGATGCAATTCGTTGGCCATTCCGGCTTCCTTTTCTGTCCTTTACAGCACAGAGTTGAACATCTTCTCCCCAGTTTATTTGTCATTTTCTTTTCCTGCCTTATTTCTCCTTCCTCTTGATCTCTTGTCTATTTAAAAACTAATGCTGGTTACACAGCCAGCCTGATGGTGTAGTGGTTAAGTTCGCCCAATCCGCTTTGGTGGCCCAGGGTTTGCGGGTTTGGATCCCGAATACAGACCTACACACCGCCCATCAAGCCATGCTGTGGCAGCGTCCCACGTACAAAATAGAGGAAGATGGGCACGGATGTTAGCTCAGGGACAATCTTCCTCACCAAAAAAAATAATAATGCTAGTTATAAGCCCCTTCTCTTTTAAAGACTGGATAAATGGACATTATAACATTGACCCTATAACCAAATTGGTTTTCAGGTCACCCGGCCCAGCTATGCCCCTCTCCATGAGGGAACTTGCAAGGCCCGGTAGGGACACGAGGACTTCCTGAAGCACACAGAAAAAACATGCCTGCATCAAATAATATCTCTGACACTCAAGACTCACTTCCCATCTCACAGGGCCGTGAAGATCAAATGGTATAACATATATGGAAACACGTCATCGCCCAGTACTTTAGAGGTAGAAATATTTAGACAGAAGGCTTTAGGGATAAAAACATTTATCAAGAGCGTTTGCAGCTCATCCCCTGTTTTTCTCGTATACATCATCCTATCCTATCATCCGATGCTCGCGGGATCCAGGAGGTTCGACAAAAGGAGCCTTAAGATGAAGGAGCAAACCAGTCCCACACCCCTGCTCGGTCCTGACATTCTGCGTGTCTTATCCCAGCGCTCTGTAACCACCTTGCAAAGCAGAGAGCTTCATTCTGTTAACAGACGAATGCTTATTCGTGCCTGCTGTGTGCCAGGCTCTGTTCTAAGGCCCTGGGGTGGATCAGGGAAGAAGATCGACAAATGCCCTCCCCTCGTAGGATGTATATTCCAGAGGTTGAATTCCTAGGAGATGTTATTCTTATTTTATTTTATTGATGGAAGTCTCGGGGATATTCGGTCACCTGTCATGGTCACCCAGCCAGGATCTGAACCCAGAGCTCCCTGTCCCAAAGCCGCCTCCAGCTCCTGGGCTCCCAGCTCTCTGCCACATGGAACCAGCCAGTACCCTGGATGTGTCTTCTCATCTCAGCTCAGAAAGATCCTGGCTGCGTTTCCCAGATGCCCCGAGTGTCCAACGGTGCATTTGTCAGGTCAGGGCAAATAGGGGCCGATCGTGGAGATCCGCCAAACCAGGACTGAGCAGAGGGACTCGCCCTTTGAGGCCCCTCGCGCAGCTCTTGTGGGGCAGGGGGCGCAGCTGCCCCAGAGGCAAGACCTCCCCAGGGTTTCAGACGAAGGAATCCAGCTTGCGGACTCCTCGCTCCTGCTGACTCTCTCCATCCTTCCCAAGTTCCCCTGGGCTTGAAAGGGCACAGAGGCTCTTGTTCCAACTGAAGGGAAACCGGTTCGCGGCTGTAAAGAGAGAAATTAACGAGAAAGTCTCTCCTTCCTCATCGGTAGAGGGAAAGCACGTGAAGAGGCAGACACCAGCTTTGTGGACGGGTGACCTCTTGGGCTGTGGCATCCTCTACCATGTCAGGGGAGGAGGGGGCAGACGGGGGAGGAGAGCAAATGGGTAAACTGGTAACAAAAGGATACTTTTTTAGGAAGAGCCTTCCTCTCCAGGCTCAGCCTCAGGCTTGCCCCAAGCAGGGACTTCTTCTGCTGGGATGTCACCAGCAGGAGACGCCTACCCTGTGTCCACCACCCACGCCCAACTTCCCTGAGCCTCACAGACAGTGCCACCCTTCACACCCCCTGCCTGCCCTTCTTATCTGCTGGGGACAAAGCAGGGAATAACAATACTAATAAATAAGTGAAACGTTGGCTCTTCAGAGCCCTCCCACGGGCTCAGCTCGCCTTCTAGACGATTCCCTCGAGGCTGTGGGAAATCAGTGTTGAGCAGGCCGAGGGCTCTGCTGAGGAGCAAAGGGCATTTCAGGTTGCTTATGAGAAAACGCACAGGAACAGAGCTCCCGACCGACACCTCCAAAGGTGGACTCGTCCAAGACTGAACGTTCACAGAAAGGCTGGTGTCACTGAGCAGCCCGGCCTCAAAGAACGCCTGACAGTTACTTGTGAGGCTGGTTATGAGTCTGAAAGCCAGTGGTGGCAGGAGCGGGAATACGGCTGATGGTCACACCCACAGCTGCCTTGTGCTGGGCTCTGCATTAGGTGACTTACTGCAGACGATGCCACCGTGGAGCAGGTGGCACGTGGCCCCCCGCGCACACACCGGCAAGCAGACCAGTGAGCAGGGTAGAGGCCGGATCCAAAGGCAGACCCGTGCCTCGATGCCCACGTGTCTGCTTTTAGAGCAGAGCCTGAGCTCTCCTGCCCTCAGTGGCCCCTGGAGCGTTTGACCAGCCTGGGAAGCTCCTTCTGGTCACCTTCATTCTGCCCCAGACCTGGAGCTCAGGGTCTCACCCGCCATTTGGCATTTGTGAACCTAGAAGGGTCTACCCTGGGCCCATCCCTTGGGTCTGGGTTGAATCCAGGGAGCTGGTCTTTGTAATGCAGAAAACAGCTTACTTGACTCTCAAGCAAACAATAGGGGTTCATCTTGGAATCTTCCAGAATCTACCCCTGACCCCACCCCCATTCAGCGCCTGGATGGCTCACTGACAGCCTCTGCTGGAAGTCAGGCCTGGCGGGCACCTGCCGACAGACTTCCACTGGGCCCTTCAGAGCCTGGGGGCTCCCACCCATACGCTGAGGGAGGGAGTGGTGCTAGATGACACCATCTGTGTTCCTGCCCAGGTGTGTGACTGTGGGCAAGACCATGTCCTCCCTGAGTCCTCTGCCATCCCAGGAGCACCTCCCTGGTAGGTTTGCTGGGAGGGTCCCGTGGAAGCTGGCCCGGGCCAGGTGCTCAGCGTGAAAAACAACAAAGGGGAGCCGTGGGGTAGGGACGAGGGGTCACAGCTGCCAATGCAGGGCCTTCCATTTACCTTCTCTGGTTTGCACCTTTCTGGGTCTGCTGGTGACTACTGGTGCTCAGATGAACCCTCCAGCACCTCCAAAAGAGACACTATCCCCTTGAGCAAAAGTGAAGGTGAGAGGCTGGGCCCCAGGGGCTAGACCTCGAGGACTCTTGAGGCCCCAGGTGGGTGATGGGGTCTGGAACCTGAAGTCCTAGGGCAGGGCAGGGTGACTGTCCCCAAGCTCCGGCTTCTCCTTCTCCCCTCAAGAATCAAAGCCTGGTGGCCTCCAAACCAGGTCCCCAACGCCCGTGGAGTTTCTGGCCCTGGGCTGGGGCTGTGGGACTTCCTCCCAGCTCCCGGGCCCCTGCTTCCGTCTCCTTAGACTTTGGCAGTGCTAGCTCCGGGATTTCTGACTAGGAGGGGCCCTACAGGCATGCTCATGGGGGAGGCCTGGGGACCTGCATGGAGCTGCATTTATTTGTAGGGTAAGCTCAATAGATCATGTTATTTGGGGCCCCAGGAGGAGATGGGGGTGGAAAGTCCCCAAGACAGCCCTCCATATTGTCAGCACTCTGGGGATGATAGGACCCAGAAAAAAAGGTTCTATGCCAAGAAACCCCACTGGGCTAGCTTTCCATCACTTTGCAGCCACAACAATAGCCAGGAGGACCCTCCCAGGAGCCGAGTTTTAATCATCACCAGACTCCAGAACCGTTGCTTTTCTTGTTACCTGACTTTCCAGATGAGGAAACTGAGGCTCAGAGAGGCTGCCTTGCTCAGTCACACACCTTGTCAGAACCGGCTTTCAAAGCCACATCTCCATGACCATTTCCACCGAACCACCAAGCCTCCTGATGCACGGGAATAAAGTCATCGATGAAATCATCTTTATAACTTTTTAACGCTCAGGATTCCTCAGCCATCATGACGTTTTCCATCACACGTTCATTATCATTTGCTTTGGAGGATTTTTTTTTTTTTTTGAACAGTAGAGGCGCCTGGCTTTCCTGTTCTTTTTGCAGATGTTTGCCGAAGGAACCGAGGGAATAAATGAAGCCCCGATTTTGTCACTATTTCCCCCAGAACTGCCCCCCAAATTAAGAGCAGACCGGAAGAAGTGTCCAGTGGGTTCATAGAGCCATTATTTCTTCATGCTACGGTTGTGTGGACCTTGAAACAGACTCCGCTGCCTCAGAACATCTCCCACCCCCGCCCCCACCCCAATTCTCTGCTTTTAAAACCCTTTGCTTGGCAGGAAAACGCTGCCCCCTCCTGGCTCAGATGGACAGGCGCACCCACCCGAGACAAGGGTTCAGACCAGTATCAACTTCATTAAATCTGAACAACAGACTCACTGAAGACCAAAGAATAAATTAGGGCGAACAGAGCTGGGTAAGACAATGCTGCTGGATGGAAATGAAGATTTCACAATACCCTCTTCCCTTAATGAGATGCACGCAGTCCCTTTGCCCCAACAAAAGCATCAGCTGCCAGTTGCACAACCCCGGATGCTGCTGGATTCAGACTGTCCTGTCCAGAAGAGATCGTAAAAGCATCTTTGGGTTCAGAAAAGGCAATAACTCTGACAGTTAACACTGTCCGCAGGAGTGGGCCATGTCACTAACGGCAGGGCAGAGGCAGGAAGCCGGTCCCCAAGCAGTGGGGTCCTTGGGCTGGAGGGTGAGGCAGCGTGTGCCTGTGCGGTTCTGTGCTCCTTTGCCCAGTTTCCAAACCTCCCTCACCCGTGTCTTTCTCCACACAAATGAGCCCAACAGGATAAGCAGGCGCCCGTCAGAGATTTCGCAACAAGCACAGTGGCTGTCCTGTTCCAGCGACAATGTCGGTGAGAAAATGTTTACATGACACGGACCTCTGGAAGATTCTCCAAACTTCCTCTCTCCCCTACCCCTGACTTCCAAAGACAGGATTCCTCTGCTCTCTGAGTCACCTCCTGTGCATCATTGGAAGGGTGGGGTGTGGGGAGTAAGCAGATAGAAAATGTCTTAAGACTTCCATGTGAGTTAGGACACTGATTTCCTTCTCGGGGGTTGAGCTAAAGCCAGAAAGTGTTTGCAAGAAAAGTTCCTCTAAGTCTCACCTCCGAGGGACCACGTGATGCCTGGTGAGCTGCTGAAGATCCCACCAGGAAGAAGATGGGGGGAGACGGGGGAGGAGCATGAGGGTCAGATGGGGGAGGAACACGGGGTGTCAGATGGAGGAGGGGTGTGGGGGTCAGATGGGGAGAAGCATGGTGACACCACTGCTCTTCTGGTTCTTTTTTTTCCTCATAAACTCCGTTTTTTGCTTTGTTTTGGTTAAGGTATGGGTGACATGCCTAATTTTATTCTAGTACTAATTTTCTTCCAGTTCTCATTTTGGCTCGAAAGCTGGCATCCTGGCTTGGGTGCAGACACCTTTTTTCGTGCTTCTCCTCCACGCTTTCTTTATCCTGCCCTTGTCGCAGCAGCCCGTAAGCCAGTGGGCTGGGGACCGGCTCCTCCCCAGCGCCTCCCCAGCGCCCAGCCAGGCCTGCCTTTGTCAGGCGAGTGCAGGAGAGTGGCCGAGGGTCAGAAGCGCAGCCCCTTCCCCTCACCGAGCCTCCGTCACGTCACCATCTTGGGAAAGGAGGGAGGTGGACAAGGTTTTCTCAGCTACCTGCTGCCGGGGAATTTTCTGGAACACCTCAAGGTCCCCCTGCAGTGTAATATCACCCAGAGAACTTCCAGCTCACCCCCACCTGTCGGATACCTCCCGAGGGCCAGGACTGAGCGGGGAGGGGAAGCCCGGGCCATGCAGCGTGCCCAGAGTCTCTTGGCAGGGCTCTTACCCAGTTTCCTCTCTAATTACACTGGGATAGTCCCTTCTGAACAGAGAAACTGCTATAATTTGGGTTATAAAACATCTCTTTGAATTTTCTCCAGGCTCTGCTGTGATTATAATAATAAAACCGACGTGCACATGAACGCTTTCATCCCACAGCTCAAAGCTCACAATAAACAAATTGTAATTATGTATCTACAGCCCCCCTTTTTCTCTTTTCCTAATGACGAAACTGAGGCAAAAAGAGGTCAAGTACCTGACTTGAGGTCACGGCTTCTCTTAGCCCCTGAGAAGCCCACAGCTCTGCTGCGACTTTCTCTGCGCCCCTAATGACAGCCCGCTGGGAGCCACGGAGGTCTGCTGGGGCATCCCCAGGGCCAACACCTGCCCCCTTGCACACCAGCTGCTTGGACAGAGGCAAGACTGATCGGGCTCCAGCGGGAGGAAGCCTTTAAGTGCCCTAATAGGGCCTTGAGCGCCTCTTACCTGTGAGATTATATAAAAACAATAAAAACCACGAATCAAAACTCGCATGTGTGCTGACGTTGTCGTTTAAAGTGCGGGTCTCTCACCCCGGAGCGTGAGCTCACGAGAGCAGGATGGTGTGTTCCAGTGTGTGCCAGGCACGGCCTCCCTTGTGTCACAAGCACTTCCCGTGTGCTTGACCAATGCGGTAAGGCATCCCTGTGAGGTACGGTGCCACGTGCAGGGGACACGTCCCCACTCTCCTGCACAGCCCTCCCTCTCACCCACCTCTCAAGGTGCTTTCCCGAGTGAGCGGTGATGACAGTGCCCACGGTGGTGGACAGAGCATTCCGTGTCCCGAGCCCTGGGGGCGGGAGTGGGGCCTCGGTGTTGCTCCGTTTCTTTCAGGTCGGGTCTTAGCCTTAGGGGAACTGGACCCTTTCCCACGGTCCCCCAACTTTCAAGTACCACAGCAGGGCCTGGAACCCAGAACTTGGTTATGATGGCTCTCCCTTCTGGTCCCTACGGCCCTAAGAGGAGCGACTAGAGATCTGGAAGAGACTGATGGGGACAGAGTCACACCTCATGTTATTGTCATCCTTTTCACCCACGATCCCTGCCAGGAGTGGGGGATTCCGCAGGGGCTGTTTGCCTACAAGTTTCCAGAGATAAAAGGAGGCCTTTATAAGGTGAGCGGGTCTTTGAATATTCAGTTCCAAGAGGCCCCCACTCCTGCTGCTTTGGGTGATGACCAGAACAATAACAATAAAGATAATAATAATGCCTAACATTTATCGAGCACTTCCTGTGTCCCAGGCCTTGTGTTGAACGTTTCTGGTTGTTCAATCCTTATAAAACAGCTGCTGTTAATATCCCCACTTTGCAGAAGGGAAAGTGAGGCTCAGAGAGGTAGTGCAACTTGCCCAAGGTCACATAGCCATGAAATGGCACACCTGGATTAGTACCTGGGGCGCTCTGACTCCTAGGTGACAATTAGTGATTCAGACTCAACAGGCGCCCTCCCCAGCGCTGGGCGGGGATTGTATTTGCATGATTTTATTTCACTCTCCGAACAGCCCGTGAGTCCAAGGCCGCCTGTGGACTGCGATAGCTGCTCAGAACACGGACTTTCCGGGCCCCGCCCCACATGTCATGTCAAAGAGTGAATGTTAAGCACAGGGGATGGTCACACAACATGGTGAGTGTCATTAATGCCACTGAATCACTAACTTGTACCTTTAAACATGGTTAAAGTGGCCAGTTTTGTGTCATATATATTTTATCATAATAAAAAGAAACCACAACATCTACTTTACTATATAGATACACACACACCGATGTAAACACACCCATACTTGTATACATACATAGACGAGCACACGCACACATGTGCATGCATATATACACACACACATGCACATAAATACACGTGTATTTATAAGGTAGTTGAGTTGCGGTTGACAAGTTGATTTACTGTTAGGTTCTGCGGATAATGAAGTAAGCAATTGTTAGTTTTGATTTTGCGGTATTCTGAGCCAATGAATTTTTATTTTTTAGATCTGAAAAGTGTTTCTGCTCCTAGCATCCCTTTTGGGTAGACGGACCCTCTAGGATGTTGATTCTGCTGCTAGCGTCAGCCCTGGGTCTCCCAGAGGAGGGGCGGGCTCTGAGGCTCCCCAGCAGGGAAGACGCAGAGGAGGGACTCGAAAATCGTGTTTGTCCGACTCCAGTGCCTGGGTCCTGCCGCAGGCCCTGCGTGGGTGGAAGCCCGGTGAGACCTGGACCCCTTTCAGCGCTCTTGCCTGTGTCCGGCTGGCACTCGACTTGGTGTGAGGACGATGACTGTGTTCCCAACCCTTACTCTGGCCTCATTTGTAATTTCCGGTGAAGGCCCAAGCCAGGGAAGTTTCTGTGGTTTCAAATGTGAAAGGCCCAGGAGCCCAAGGTCGGGGGGCCTTCGGGGACCAGGCAAGGTAGGGGCTTTGGGAGGCCATGTCTGTGAGGTCTGGGTCCGCACAGGTCCCCATGCAGCAGGGAAAGCCCAGGAGGGAACCGTTCCCTGTAGTTAGCCACTCCCCGGCTCCCCCCTGAGAGAGGCAGGTCCAGAGAGCGCCAGGAAGCCCAGCGCCTCCCCACCTTTCTGCCCTGGGGGCACTGCCTGTGATGACCCATCCTCCTCGAGGCAAGGCCCAGCTGTCCTAGGATGGCGAGGCCATCCCCAATCCAGCACGAGACCTGGGCTGTGCTGTCCCTCCCGCCCTGCCCTCCCCCCCCACCCCCCGGAGCTCAGCAATGAAGACTCAGCAGGACGGACCCCCTCCCACCACACACCTGCCCAGGTGTCCCATTCACACTGTATCTTGTTTAATCTCACCAACAACCCTAGAAAGTGACTTACTATTTTGTCCCTATTTTGCAGTTGGGAAAACTGATGTTCAGAGAAGGGCGGCTCTCTCCTTGAGGTCACCAGCCTAGGAAAGGAGAAGCCAGGAATCGAGGAGGCGCCTCACTCCTGGCAGCCAGACTCTCACACGATCGCTCTGTTATACTGTGAACAGAAATAGCATCCCCTTTTTAAGCAAGCATTTGACCAAACTTTATTATATTTGCAGAAAGGGGCTCACGTCACAGGGTGCAGCTTGCTGAATTTTCACCAAGTGAGCTCGCCATGTCCCCAGCACCCAGGTGAAGACACAGAACACCCCCTCACACCGCCTCCAGGATCCCCTCCCGAAGGGGATCATAGAGCTTTGAAACTTGCTTTTCTTCACGTGACAATATGTTGAGACTAGCGTTCTGCGGCCGTAGATACATTTCCGCCGTGTTGCGTGATTGACTGGGCATCTTTCTGTTTGAACGTCCACAGTTGGCTCCACTGGTCCCTGTTGTCAATCCTTTGGGCTGCTCCCAGGTTTAGAGCCTGATTTTGTCCTTCCCAATCAAACGTCCAGCGGCCCGCGCTGCCACGTGACTCTTCCTCTTCCGTGGGGTCCTAGGGCTGGTGGACCGGGCGCTGGCCTGGGGCTCACGGCTATACTCATCACTCACACATGTACCCCTCGGCACTTGGGCTGTTCCCTCATTTCTTCAGAGCTCTGGAAGGAGGGGCCAGAGCCAAGGTGGGCACAAGCAGCAGGTTTACTAGTCAGGAGATCTGCCCGGAGCTCAAGGGAACGCGCCTTGGCTTCCCGGAAGGATGGAGAAATGGTGATGTCCTTAGCCAGCCCTGGGGGTTTAAGGTTTGGTGCTCTCGCTGCCCTGGGGGTTAAGGCTTCTTGCACTGGCTGCCCGGGTCCATTTCCGATCAGGGAACCATACCGCCCGTCTGTCTTGTCACACTGTGGCAGCTGCGTGTTTCTGTGACGCTGAAAGCTCTGCCACCAGCATTTCGAGGACCAGCAGGGTCCCCATGGTGGACAGGTTTCAGTGGTGCTTCCAGACTAAGACAGACTAGGAAGAAGGACCTGGCCACCCACTTCCACAAAAATTGACGGGAAAACCCTGTGAACGGCAGCGGAGCGCCATCTGATAGAGCCCTGGAAGTGGAGAGGACAGCACAAAGAGACCAGGCAGGGTTCCGCTCTGCTCGCCACAGGGTGCTAGGCATTGACTCCATGGCAACAAAAGTGACATCTTTGCTGGTAAAACATGCCCAGCAAGAAACTTTTCTACCTTTTGCCAGAAAACTACAAGGGAGGCCGTGGTTTATCTCTGCTTTTCCCTGGCAGGCACCCGGTGAGGGGGGCATCGCCTTAACTCGGACAACCTCCCCAACGCAGGCCGAGAAGTGTGATTTGCTACATCCTGGTCCCCAGACCCTGGGAGCAGGTCCCTCAGCTGGGCACTGTTGACACTGGGGGCAGGTGATTCTCGGCTGGGGGGCTGTCCTGTGGCTGCAAGAGGTTTAGCAGCATCCCTGCCCTTCACCCAGCGGATGCCAGTAGCAGCCCCCGCCCACTCAGGTTGCGACAACCAAAAGTGTCTCCAGACATTGCCAGATGTCCCCTGGGGGAGGGGGCAGACGCTCGCTCACAGCTGGCCTCCCCATCTCCCCTCTCCCTTAAGAACCCCTGCCCTAGATGCAAGCCATTCGCTTTCATTCAATGCAACACATATTTAAGGAGCACCTGTGGGCGCTGCTCCAGGCCCTGGGGATGCAGCAGGAACAAAACCCTCCTGCCCGCTGGGGGCTTCCACTCTAGCCCAGGGGTCAGCCGATATTTTCTTAAAAGGCCAAAGAGTGCATATTTAAAAATGTCAAAAACATTCTTAGCTTTCAGGGCTGAAGGAAAAAATAATTAGACCACTTGAGGGCTGTAGTTTGCCATGGCTGTTTAAAGGAAAAATAATAGCTAACATTTATTTATCATTTGTTGTGTTCCAGCACTGACCTATTCAAATCCCTTCCAGGGAGAAAAAAGCACATGCAAAGGGCCTGAGGCAGGAGGTGCTTTGAGTGTTGGAGGAACAGATGGTGGGAGATGCAGTCTTCAAAGTCATGGATATAAGATGTAAACTCTTGGGAAGCATACGTGAGACACAATTAAATTAGACTCACCACGAAGAACAAAATCTGACCCAATGGGATTAAGGACACTTACATTCATGCAATCAACGAATGTATTGAACCTACCTGCTACTCAAGCCACTCTCTTCTGCCTCCCAAGACTTGGGTCAATGAAGACTGAGGCTTGGCAAGCACGTGGAGACTGGAGGACTTAGCCTGTGCCTCAGTATCCCCAGGCCAGGCCAAGGGAAGAGCTTGTGTGCGGATGTACCAGCCCACAGGACTGAGCTAGTGTCTGGGCTTGTGGGTCTCTCAAGCTAATAACAAAAGCCCCATAGACACACAAACTAGGGAGTCAATGAGAACCTCAAACCAAAGCCCTGAGCTAGCTGAACCTGAAGGTGTATCACACTCAGCCCCCAAATGTTAGGAGCTTGCTTTGTAGTTTTCTCCCTCCCTCTCCACCTCCTTTCTTTCCCTAAAGTATGGGATGGGTGGGAAAGGATCTCACACTGTAAGAATTAATAAACACGATGGCTGATGTTTGTTGAGAGCTTTACACGTGCTAAATCGTTTGCATTGTCAGAAGAAGTTGTGAAATGGACAAAAAGAGGTTTTCGAGTGGACCTTGGCTATTTGATTCTATAAGGGCCTGTACCTTGATTACCTGTATTGATAGTAATGCAAATTATTTTGTCCCTTGGAACCCAACCGATTTTTGTCCTGTGACTATTGACCGGTTTTGCATCTATTTCTAAATTAATTTCAGCATATGTTTACGTGTGTGTTTGAATTATCCTTTGACCCATTTGTAACATCTTACTGGCTCCCTCATTAATTAGTTAAATAAAATATTTGACACATCTCTATCTCAGATTTGTATAAGTCATGACTATCTTTAAAAAATGTGTTCTCTAACAACATGCATGATCTTATTTACAACTCTGTGAGGTGGTAATCATTGCCCTCATTCCCATTTTACAGATGAGGAAAATTGAGGCCCTGGGTGTCATGACATCTGCCCAAGGCCATCCACAGGTAATTGTTTGACTCAAGCTTTGCACCCAGGCAGTGGGGACCCAGAGCTGGAGCTCTTTGCCACTGTCCTGTGTGGGCCCTTGTTGTGTAGCCGTTCATCACAATATGGTGTGTCAGGCTAACCTCAGTTGTGCTATTGGATTTCAAGTTGGTGCCATGGATGTTGGCCCTTCAGTGCTCAGTGCCTTTGTGGCCAGCTCCTCTGGGGATTCCCACGGGTAGGCATGAGAACTTCTCCTTTGTGTCCCCCTCTGATGCCTGTAACAAAAACCTAAGAACGTAGGAGTAGCTTTGGGACCAGGCAGTGGACAGAAGCTACAGAGGCCTTGAGGAGAGAGTTAGTGAAAGTCGAAACAGTCTTAAAGAGACTCTATTCAGAAATCTGATGGCCTTTGAGAAGGCTACCGGTGAGGTCCTAAAGGCAATGAGGGAAATGATATTGGAAATGGGAAGAAAGGAGATCCTTACTATATAGTGGTAGAAAGGTTAGCACAACGTGGTAACATGGAAAACTAAAAAATGTATCTAATGAGATGGGCTGAGCTAAGGGGATTTCCAGACAAAGCAGTACAGATATCACTTTGGTTCTTGTTGTTGCTTAGAGTAAAATGTCCGAGGAAAGACACAAGGGAAAGAGAAAACTATTTATTACAAAAAAGGCAGGATCTGCAGGGTTTGAAAATGCTCAGCCTCTCCAGATAGCAAGCAATGTGGAAATGAGAAAAAAAGGAGGGGCTTTTGGGCAAAGATAAAATTTCAAGTACAGTTGAGAAAAGGTAGTCTAAAGATAAAACCAAGAAGACGACTATAAAATCCTTTGTTAAGACTTCAGAACTGTTCAGGGTGTAGTCTTCGAACAGCTTCACAGAATCCTAAAGCAGAAAAGAAATTTGTGGGTGCAGCTTTGTCTAATGGAGTGAATCTCAGTAAGATTCACAGGAGACTTACAAAGTTTTTAAGAGAATTTTACTAGTAGAAACTGACAGCTTTGACTGAAAGGAAAAGAGACAGCAGAAGATGAAATGAGGACTTCTATGGGCAGGAAAGAGGCTAAGTAAACTACTCACCTGAAAAAGTGGTGCCACTTTTTAGGAAAAAGGCAGGATAATTCAGGAGATAGAACCAAGAACCCAGAGGACAGAGCCAAAAGTTGTTCCATGTCATCCTTAGGCAATAGTAGGACTGAGTTCTGATCAAGGAGCTTGTATCACACGCTCAGCTAAATTTCAAAACTGATCAATAATAGACAGCTGGTATGCCAAGTAACTACCCAAAGCACAGAGAGAAATAGGAAAGGACTGATTAGAGCAGGAAGAGTTTGTCAGCTGTGTAGGGGGATGATTTACAATTGCTTCAAATTTTTTTAAAAATTGGAGGGAGCTTTGATGGAGCTTTCTTCATTCATTTTCTGCATTGTATTATTCTCGATACATGGATAAGCCAAACTAGCATTTTAGCCATGACTCAGGCATAAAGAACAGGACAGATGGAACGTTGAATGATGTTGGCATCTGAGTTCTAGGATACCATTGAGGCATGGATTCTCATCAACAGATTAGCGCAGAAGGAGGTTTTCAAACTCTACAGCTTGGAGCCCTGGGGCTTCCAAAGAGATGGCTCTGGGGCTTCCCTGGAGAAGGGATAAGGTGGGGGTTGCTTCCTCCTCTAGTTTAACCAAAAACAGCTCTGCTTTTGGTTTAAAATAATAATTATTGCACATACACTTATGTGTAGTTTGTAGTACATAAAAATGTGAAGAAGAAAATAAAAATGTCTGGAATCCAGCCCCAGATGACTGTTACTAACCTTAAACTAATTGCACAAGGCTGGCGCGGTGGGTCTTCTGAAGGACTGCTCAACCTCTGCTCCACCCTCCCCCTGGCATTCCTTCCTCTAAGTCAGAGGCTGAAAGCAGAAAACTGATGTTCCAGACTCCTTTGCAGCTAGAGTTCTGGGTGTGAATTAGAGTCTGCTGTTAGCCGCACCCATATGGGATTGGAAGGTGGAAGTGAGCTAAACGTCAGCATCCTGCCCCTTTTGGATGTGAGGGGCGGGGTTTGCTGCAGCGGCACGCCGCTGTCCATTTTCCAGCTTCCTTGGTGTTGAGAAGCAGGTGCCATCACGTGCTCTTGAACTCTGTGGTTCTACCGCCAGTTCCGGAGTCTGGAGCCCCACGGAAGGTCAGTGCTGCAGGCTATTGGAGTCGAGCCCACTCTCCAAACTCCCGGCTTTGCGAGCCCCCTGTTTCCTACAGTAAACCACAGAATGACGTGCATTCCCTGCTCTGAAACTGGATTGAGGCTATTCAGTAAGTCAACATTATAGAAATAAATAAACAAAAGTAAAGGTTTCCCCCATCACCCCACTTCCAATTTCCCTTCATGAACAGTAACATTTTCTTATTTGTTATTTCATAAAAATTTTCTTTGTGAATCTCTTCATATATATAAGTGTATATATATTGGTAAAATACATTATGTAAATACAACGTGACTCAGAAGAGGTCATTATACTGCCATCATACGGCATATTGATATATTTTGATTGAAAATATTTTTAAAATCACAATGAGATACTACTACACACTGACCAGAAGGGCTAAAACAAAATAGGAAAAAAACTAACAACACTAAGTATTGACAAGGACAGAGGAACAACAGGGACTCTCACGCACTGCTGGTGTGGGAACGGAAATTGGTTAAACTACTTTGGAAAACTGGCAGTTTTTATTAAATTTGCACATATACCTGCCCACTGATCCAGCGATTTGTCCACAAAAAGACTTAGATAAGAATGTCCAAGGGCGGCCCCGTGGCCAAGTGGTTAAGTTCATGCGCTCTGCATCAGCGGCCTGGGGTTCGCCAGTTCGGATCCTGGGTGCAGACCCAGCACCGCTCATCGAGCCATGCTGAGGCAGCAGCCCACACAGAAGAACTGGAATGACCCACAACTAGAATATACAACTATGCACTGGGGCTTTTGAGAGAAAAAGAAAAAAGAGGAAGATTGACAAAAGATGTTAGCTCAGGGCCAATCTTCCTCACCAAAAATTATAGCAAAAAAAAAAAAAAAGAATGTTCAGAGCAGCTTTACACATATTAGTCAAAAATAGAAGCAATACAAATGTCACACGTGTGACTGGATAACAAGTTGTGTTGTATCCTACAATGGAACATTATTTTTTGATAAAAAGAAACAAGCCACTGATACATATGCAACATAAATGAATTTCAAAAACATCATGCCAAATGAAAGAAGCAGGTACAAGAGAATGCAGACCAAGTGATTCCTTGTATGAGGTTCAGGAGCCGGCAGGCCTCCTCTATGGTCTGAAGTCAGAAATTGGGTGACCCTTGGTGGGGGCGGGGGTGATTGACTGGCCAGGGGCAAGGAGCCTGCTGCACCTTGATCTGGGTGGCGGTGCACAGCCAGGCAGAAACTGCTCAAGCCATCCGCTTCAGATCGGTGCACTTTACTAATTAAAAGGTTATCTTTTCACATCAGCACATTTAGCTCGAGTTCAGTCTGTTTAACGTTTGCAGAGAATTCTATTGCAGAGTTACCCGAATTCTAACCACTCCTCTGTGTGGGGACTTTCAGGTCGTCTCCAGCTTTTGTGCTGTTACAGACAAAGCGGTGCCCAACATCCCTGTGCATATCTCGGAATTCTTTTGCAAGTAAATTCCTAGATGTGAAATTGCTGGGTCAGAGGGAGTCGATTGTTGCTGTTTCACAGATACACAGCCCAACTGCTCTCCAAAAACATTGCAGCAACATACACTCCCACCACACCGCAGCCTGCGAGCGCTGGTCTTCCCACACCCTCACCCGCACGGGGCATTGCCAGCTTTGACAACGTGTGCCCATCTGATAGGTACAAAACGTTTCACCTTTGTTTTGATTTTTTTAAAAAAGTTAGATCTGCTCTATCTTGACCCATTTCCCATACAGGGTTTCTGCATCTGATTTTGTTTGAGGAAAGCGTTTGTTGCTGAATAAAATCGATTAACATTTCAGACTAGAATAAAGGAAAGATCATGTTTCCCAAAATTTAACCGCCAAAGTGAAGAGCAGAGCTTCTCTCTGGGGGGGCTCTTCCGTGATGCTGAGGTGGGGACACAGTGGGGATACCCAGCACATGGCCACAGGGTTACTACCTCCAGCTTTGGGCAAGATGCTCTGATTTTCCGTGCCTCAGTTTCCTCATCTGTAGAGTGGAGGGAAGAATAGTGTTGTTATTGTTGTGAAGATTAAGTGAGTTGATACACAGTGCTCAGACTGAGCCTGCGTATCCTAGGGCTTCCAGCCATCGCTGTGATCACGACGACTTGTCATGGAGACTCCCCTTAGGGGCCTTAGTTTCTATTTTTATAAAATGAGGCTAAGTGAGACCCCTTCCAGCTCTCCTGCCCCTTCCTGACTTCCTGTCCCGCGGCCTCTGCTCCTAGAGCGCACACTTTCCTTGTCCCCAGCACCGTGCCCCAGGCTCCCGCGGTCACCCGCCCGCCAACCCGCCGCCAGGCTGCACTGCCTCTGGACGTCTCCTAAACTCCAGGGGACTCGTACTTGGTTCTAACTGGTTTTTTCCTTCAGCCCTTTGGTCCCAAAGCAATAAAGCTTGTTCCAGAGTCTCAGAATCCCCGGAAAAAAACCAATTCCATTGGCTTCAACTGCAGGCCTGTTCTCTGAACGGAGTGAGGCCCCGCTGCCAGGGTCCTGCAGAGGCACAGACACTCCCCTGTTCCCTATGCCCCACAGGTCCATACCCAAAGCTCTGATCCCCCACCGCCCAGCCCTCTGCACGTCAAGCCAGGCACCCTTTCCACTGACTCCAACAGACACTGAATTCCATCTTAAACTTGGCAAGCGACCCGCCTCCCCAGAAAGGATATCCTACATGATGTTTCCGCTGAGGCCCCATCCGCCTCGGCTCCCTTCATGGACCCCATTTAGTTCACTTCATGGGACTTAAAGAGCATTTTCCTCCCTCTGGTTCTGGATCCGATGCCAGCACCGCAGAGGAGGCCCCTAATTTCTCTAAGTGAGAAACCCCTTCTCCACATGGCAATGGGCCAGACCAAAGGATCAGATCCTCTGAAGGCCAAATACCCTCGGAGC
Source organism: Equus asinus (assembly GCF_041296235.1). Lineage (NCBI taxonomy): Eukaryota > Metazoa > Chordata > Mammalia > Perissodactyla > Equidae > Equus > Equus asinus. The sequence continues at coordinate 44,786,899 of NC_091804.1, forward strand.
AAGTTTCAACACCATCTCTTAATAACTTTTGCCTCTCCTGCCCCCACCCTCTGCCCACCTCTCCTGGTTAATCAGCCACACCACCTGTCAGATCCTCGACCCTCACCTGGGCAGCCTTGCCCGTCAAAGTCCCGCGTCCCAGAGGAGAGGTCTCATTCCGGTCTCTGACAGCAGAGCCTTTCTCTGGCCCCGGTGTGTTCAGAGGAGCCCAGAACTGAGCCCTGCTTTTTTCCAGTAAATAATCAGCTACAGACTGACAGCAAAGAGAGGTCCGAGAGCAGTGAGAGAGAAGGACGTGTGCTCGTTTATTAGGTGCTGGTCTCACGGCTCCTTCCACGTTCCTTCCAGGGCTTGGGGGAGCACAGTGTGGCACGTTTGGTGGGATAATGATTAGACAGGGTTCAAGGCACTGAGAGGCACACTTGTAAAAAGAAAAGTGATTTCCACGGGTGATCCCGAACGTTGATTCATTTCACGGGCCTGGAAACTCCCTGCGTCAGGGGCCTGGTGACTATGAATTCCAGGCCTCGAGCAAAAGTTTGCAGAGACCACTTTTCCTTCAGTCGATGATGAAATAGACAGACACTCAGACAGACAAGCAGACGGAGTGTTCACAGCTAGAGTTTATCAACGACGTGCTATGTGCTGGCCATCTTATGCTGAGCACTTACACGCATTACCCCATTGAATCTTCACACCTGTTCTTAAAATAATTTAACTCCCACTAACCCCCACTTGTTTGTGAAAAAAACGAGGGTTATTAAAGTTTATTAACAAGAAGTTCAAGGCCACACAGTGAAGGGAAGCAGAGCCACGACGGGCCATCTTGATCGCCACACTGTTGACATGTCGGGGGGTCCTGTGCATTGGCGGATGGGGAGCAGTGTCTCTCGTCTCTGCTCTGTTGCCTTCTTGCCACTCCTACGCAACTCGGGACACACCCCTTGGGACCCTCTACAGATTGTCGAGGCTGCTTGAGAGGCCCCTACTCCTACAGTCACGGACGCTCTGAAACTTCCTCTTCACCTGATCAGTCAAGGCTCCCAGTTCCGAGAGGTCTGCCACCTCACCTGCATTTGTCAAGAGGCTGCCGTGTGCCAAAGTGGCTGCAGGAAGTTACAGGAACGAACAAGATGCAGCCTTCTCTCAGCAACTGGAGTAGAGGTTACGCTCCTGTAAACCAGAGCCAAATCTGGCCTAGGGGGTGTTTTTCCTTATCTTGCAAAATATTTATTTAGAAACTTGAATTAGTGGCCCATGTCTAAAGATTTGAAGATTTCACTTTTTTAAAACATATGTAAAATATGCAAAGTTACGGCTAATTTTGAAAAATCAGAAGACCCAGCCATTGCCAAGCGTGGGAAGCGTTGACGGGGATCAGTGGCCGCCCTGCCCGCGGCCCCGGCTTCTGCTGCCTCGGTCACCTCGCTTTTCACACTAACTGAGCACCCCTCTGGGCGGCTCAGCGTGAGGGCCCTGAGCTGAACCAGAAGTGTCTGCAGGGCCGGCATCAACACGAGTGATGCTGGCACCTAATTCCCGTGCGACTCCTACAGATGGCTGGGACCCTAACGCAGCAGGATTCTCAGAGGAGGGAGGTACCGCTGCGGGCTGGGGAGTCGAGGAGAAAGAGATCCCGGGGAGGTGAGCTGGAGCTGGGCAGTAGAGTTTGGCAAGATTGGGGTTCACAGAAGGACAAGCCACAGAGTGGAAGCCGGGCCACAAGATGAGCTCTCATGTCCAGAGAGGGGACCAGAGGGACAGCAGGACAGCCGTTGGGAAGAGACGCAACTGCTGCCCTCCAAGGGCTTCCATCTGGTTCAAGACTCCGACTCAGGCACAGAGAAAAGCAGCGGACACGAGCCTTCATGGCGTCAGGGAGCAGAGTAGGGTTAGAGTGAGGAGTGGAGCGAGGTTTCCCGAGGGGCCCATGCAATGAAGCCAAAACCATGGGCGTCACTCTCGTCCGCTTTTGATCTCCTCCTGCCCCGGAAGGAAAGTGTTCACACACCTTCAAAAGTAGACAGAACAGTATAATGAACTCATGGTTCCGTCCCCAGCTTCGGCCACGGTCAGCCTGTGGCCTGTGGTGCATCATCCATCCCGCAGGGTCTCAGAGCAAGCCATCTGATAGCCATTTGTTAGACCCTTTGCTAAGGAGCCGTTCCCGTGTCCGCTGTGTGTGCACTCCGTAAGCAGTTCCTGCTAACTGTTCCTCAGGGTGTATCCCAAACACGCCTGCTTTCCTCTGGCCCCATTGCTGCCCCTCATCAAGGGCACCAGGATTAATACCTTTGGCCAGAACGATGATCTTACTACAGCACAATTCAGCTCGTGCTGCTCCCCCGCCTAAAGCACTGGAGCGACTTCCCACTGTGCTTGGATCAAGACCCAGTCTTCCCCCCGAGGCCCCCAGGCCGGGCGCGCTCTGCGTCCTCACCCACCAACGTCGGGGCCTGACCCTCTTGCTCCGCTCGCGGGCAGCGGGGTGCACGCCCACCCCGCTCCCAGACGTGAGCTCCGCGGAACTTCTACCCTGTCCACGGCGCCTGGCATGTGGCGTTGCTGGGACACAGGTCCCCACGGGACTCATGCTTCTGTGCATCTTACGAGCAAGCCACTGACTGTCCCACATTCCAGGTCATCTTTTCAAGGATGCTTGCACAGGGAACAGCTTAGGAAAATGGAGATAGTGCCTCCGTCCAGAGCAGAGCAGAGCAGGCGTGTTTACTGCCTGTTATCAAAGATTCCGCTCCGTAAACTCAAGGTTCCCCTTCTGGAAGCAACCCTCTGTGTGCACAGTCACACCTGTGCTTCTCTGCGTTGCTCTGTGGGCACGGGGGTTCCAGGAATCAGCACAAGAAAATGCTGGTGCGCTGATTCCTGCTTTTGCTGTGAGTAATAAAGTCTCTTGTCTCTGACTCAGGGCTCTCTTACCGTCTGGCAGCACCGTGAAATGATGGCAGGCTGACAGCTTGCACACAGGGTCAATTCTGACAGTCTTGACAGTATGTGCTCAACACGTGCTTGCTGGAGAGAGCCGCGCATTCCCTTCTGCTCCCCCGCTTACTAGCAGGATGTCGGTGGGTAAATTCTTCTTCTTCCTTAAGCCTCAGTTTCCTCATCTGCAAAACGGAGATCATAGTGGAACCTATCCCGAATGATGGTAAGAGGAGTAGAAAGGAGGAAAGGAAGGTTCTCAGTGCCTGGTCCACAGCAGCACTCAGAACAAGGGGCTTCTGTCTCTGCAATGGCGTGTGTCTACCCGCAGGTATGCCAGGGGCCCGGGTCAGCTGATCTGGGCGTCCTCTGCTGATCCACGCAGTGCTGGAGATGCATGGATGGTCTCTCTTTCTCTGGGTCTCTTTCTTCTGGTCAGCAGGGCAGCCTCTGGAGCCAGGAGGCCTAGATTTGGAACCCAAGTCTGCGTTCTCCAGCACGTTATCCGGCCTCTTTGTGCCCCGGGTTCCTCATCTGAAAAGTGGAGAGTAACAACCATGCCCATCTCCAAGGTTGCTGTGCCCCGGGGACCTCCTCTGTCTAAGGCGTCGTGTTCATCTCCCCGAGTTCCTCTTTTAGCGGTTGGTCTATAATTGGTGGCTATTTTTATTAATGTTGATAGGATATCAGCCCACGTGGGTGGAGGATCAGGGGCTGAAGGCAAGGCAGGATTCCCTGGAAGCTTACTTGTCCTAGGAAATTTCTAGAAACAGACAGCAAGGGGCTCCCTGGGGCTGGCCTGGTGCAGGCAGCCTTGCAGTGGAGAGGACAATTACTGCCCTTCAGAACCACCCTCCACCTGGGAAAAGCAAATCAGGGGGGCGGTCTCCCCAAGGTGTTGGGGAGAATTATCTGTTGCCAGGCTCATTTCTAAAACCACCATATTAGTTTCTAGAAATGCCACTTGTGACACCACATCCAGGGGGTTGTTGCTTCCAGCTGGGAAGCCAGCCGAGGAGAAATGGGCAGTAAAGTGTTTCCTAAAATCGGTTTGGCTCCACATCAAGGCGTGTCAGGGAGGCGCGGGGCCTGAGCAGCACATTTACCATCCAAATGACGTAAACGTGGCCGTAAACTAGATATTTACGAGCGAGTCTTATGGAGAAGTATCGCCAAGTGCTTCGGCAGCCTAATGATACAGGTCGGCAGAGTTCTACGGCAGAATTAGAGTTAATAACAAACGATGTATAATAACAGGCCAGCGCTGGCCTGGCTGGAGGATGACTCATGAAACCGCGGTGGGAGAACCAGGGCACGCACACACCCAGGGCTGGCCTCCTTCCCCCCGGGTGTCGGAGCGGGACCTCAGGGCTGGAAGAAAAGACCTCCGTGTTTCAAGTCTAACATTTTATGGGATAAAGGAAAGGCATAGAGTTGTCTTTTTATTATGATTGTTTTAATTTCACAGCTAGTTTTGCTTTTGAAAAAACAGAATATTCTAGATGAAGATAAACAAATATTTAAACACCCAGGTCCCCCATCCAGGTCCCCTCTGCCCTGACCCCCTATACATGGCACTTCACATACAAGGTTACATTTAATCCTTGCAACAGGAAAGAGTTCAGGGGCAGCGTCACCCTCCTCACTTTAGAAATGAGGAAACTGAGGCACAGGAAGTTTAAGTGACTCGTTCACAGCCAGTAAGTGGCAGAGGAGGGATTGGAGGCAAGGTCTCTCTGGGATCAAAATGTGAGTCCGTCCGGCAGGGCTGTCTCCGGGGCTGGAGTCTGGATGCACGTCTTTCTGGGGCTCTCCAGCTGGTGTGAGACACTCGTCCCCAGCAGTGCAAACAGAAAGGAATTCAGGTTACCATGCCCCACGCTCAGCGTCAGGAGGGCTGAGCGGGACCTGGGAATCTGCATCGTTGATCAGTACCAGGTGACCCTCATGCCAAGCAGAGCTGGTAGCCCTACGGTGGCCACACGGACCGAGGTGCTCTGCAGGTCCCAAAGGCTCCGTGTTCCTTAACCGCACTCTGCCTGCCTTAGAAGCCAGGGACCTACCAACATGCTTCTCCACGGGTTTAAACGACCAGAGAGTGGACACAGTTCCTGGCTGACCCTCCTCTCCCTGTAAGGAGCAGGAGACCTCACTGGTGTTGACCACACCCGTCTCACGGCCTCCTCGATGTTCCTACTTGTCATTGGCCCAGGGGTCTGCGAGCTTTTTCTAGAAAGGGCCAGATAGTAAATATTTTAGGCTAGAGGCAAAAATGAGCAACTATTCTCCCAGAAGAACTGAGTCTCTTTTTTTACACTTTAAGTTAAAAAGGTAAAAAACATTCTTAGCTCATAGGCCACATAAAGACAAGCAGCAGCTGGATTTGGCCCAGGCTGCAGCTCACCAGGCCCACGCTGTAGCCTACAGCACTTCTGCCCGAGGAGACTGCCAGCTCCTTCAGGGTGGGGCTCACTCATTTCCATCCGGTGCATCAAAACCTGGCTGATGCCCTCGAAAAAAGAACAGATCAGAGACCCGGCTCCCCAAACCTCCCAGCCCAGGGAGGGGGTGCGGGCTGGGAATGTGAGTCACGGCCCCACAGAGATCCTGAGTCTCTCTTTACGAAGATGTACAAGCCTGTGTTATGCGTGTGGGACAGTCCCAGTGCTGGGGATGCAGGAGTGAAGAGAACAGACGAGAAGGTACCCTCTCCCTGGGAAAGCGGCTCTCATGGGTGAGACAGACAATGTGACTGATTCAGTGGATGGCAGAAGGTGGTAAGTGAGGGGAAAGACTTGCTTAAGGAAGAGGGCGGAGAGAGCCCAGGTGGAATGGGGTTAATTTGTAAATAGGATGGTCAGGGAAGGCCTCTCTGGAGAGGTGACTTCGAGGAAAGCCCTGCAGGAGGTAGGAGGGAGCAGAGATCTGGGGGAAGAGCATTCCAAGCAGAGGGAGCAGCAAGTGCAAAGGCCCTGAGGCAGGAGCAGGTTGACTGCATTCCAGGCTGCAATGGCATCAGTGTAGGGAGTGGAGAGGACAAGGCCAGAGAGTTTCCTGGGGTCCCATCTTCCTGGGTCTGTTTTGAAGATACAGCTGATGGATTTGCTAACGGATGGACACGGGTTTAAGGGGGAAGAGGAGGTCAAGGATGACACCAAGCACATCCAGAGCCACTGCAAGGATGGCTCTGCCCTTCCTAAGACGGGAGCTGGTGCAGCCGGAAGACTGAGCATTCTCTCTGGGATGTGGTAACTCTGCGAGGCCTCTTAGACGTCTCCTGTGCCACATGCGGGAAGAGGACTCAGCTCGGAGGGGCCCGGCCCCCTGAAGGGGGAGTGCCTGTCAGACGGGGAGACCCCTGCTTCGCTCAGAAAGCAGCCCTGCGGCACCTGTGCCAGGGCCCGGCCCTCCTGGGACGGTGCGCAGAGCCAAGCGCCAGGAAGGACGTTCCCCAGGGCGCGCCCTTTCGCCCCGATTTCCTCAACCCGCTTCTCTTTGCAGGAGCCGATGTCAGGCCACGGCCCACCCGACCCATGCGCGGAGACGGGTGGCAGAGCGTCTGCCGCGTCCATCCTGCCCTCGCAGTGTGGCCTCCGGGGGCAGGGATGGGACAGGCACTCAAGACGCCGTGGCTCCAGGAGGAGGAGGGAGGGACCTCTGGGTCCATTTGCAACCGATTTACTCCCTGATAAATACTACATACCAGGCACCGGATGGGTAGCTTCCCAGGTCGGGTAGCCGCCAGCCTGGCGGAGGAGGAAACTGCCAAATTTTAGAAACACAGAAGAATTGTTTCGAAAAAATAGTGCACAATGTCGTCTCCATAGGGCATGTGCACCACATGCACGCCATGTCGTCTCCATGGGGCGTGAACACGCACCACGTGCGTGCAGACTGGGCCGCTGGGGCGGACACGAGGCCGCGCTCATCAACACAGGAAAGAAACGCGCACGCGGAGCCCCCTCGGTTGCGCCACCTGGTGGTGCCATCGGTCAGTCCCGCAGCCCCCAGCCCAGCACGGGGTCGGGCGGGGTGTCCTCGGGGCCGGGTGCCAGCGGGCCCCAGATGCTCTCTGCCCCCGGAACTGGGAGAACCCGAGGAGGATGCTCAGAGCCAGGGAGACCCACCGGCCTTTCCAGCTCCCGAGTCAAGGTGCCCGATGGGGACCCAGGGCTCTTGTGACAGTCGCGGGACTGTGGCAGCCCCAGGAGGCCTCCAGGGGGACAGCCCTGCCCTCGGCCCCCTGAGGGGGACAATTTCTAGTTCCCCAAGCCTCAGCTCAGCCTCTGCCGAGGAAAGTGCCCTTTCTCCTCAGACGTCCATCAGCTGAGGGCACCCTGATTCAGTGAGGAACAGAATGAGGGAAATTACTGCCACCGCCATCACCAGGAACTCCCACCCCGTGTTATTACAACCAGGGACATGGGATCCGAGAGACTCATCACTCAGCCAGCCCTCTGCCTCTTCCTGTGCGCCTTGGGCAACTTGCGTTACCTCTCTGAGCCTCTTTTCTTCGTATTATAAGAAGAATAAATCTATTCTTTCAGTAGTGTTGCTGCAAAGAGTAAGCAAGAAAATGTGTCCAAAGCACTTGGCCCAGCACCTGGCAAGAACGGGTCAGGAAAGAAAGTTATTGTGATAATAGGAATAATCGTTGCTCTTATTTCTGGAGCGCTTACTATGTTCCAGGCATCCTATCAAAGAGTAACAGTGTAACGTATGCCGTTTGGTGAAAGCTCTCTCCACGCCAGGCGCTGTGTTCATTTGAGTCTTCGCACCCCCGGAAGGTAGGGCTGCGGCCTGAATGTTTGTGTCTCCCAAATTCACATGCTGGCACCCTAGTCCCCAAGGCGATGGGCCTTTGGGAGGTGACTGGGGCCCGAGGGTGGAGCCTCACAAATGGCGTTAGAGTTCTTATAAAGAGGCCCAGGAGAGGGTCGAAGCCCCCTCTGCCGTGTGAGGACACAGCAAGAAGGCACCAGCTGTGAATGTGGGAGAGGACCCTCACCCGACCCCCTGGGGCCCTGATTAGGGACTTCAGAACTCTGAGAAATAAATGTTTATAAGCCACCCAGTGTGGCATTTTTTTTTTTTTTTATAGCAGCCAGGACAGACTAAAATAGGTGGGCTACAATTAGCCTCACTTTTTGGTGAAAAAACTGAGGCCCAGAGAGGTAAAGAGACCTGCCTAAGGTGGCACAGCTAATGCAGTTCAAAGACAAGATTAAAACAGAAATCTGTCTGCTCCACGTGGCTTCTGGGAGGCAAATGGACATTCAGAGGCACCTCCCCAGCAGGGAGGAGCACGGGCATGAGGAGCTCACAGAAATCCAGCCTGGTCAGAGCGTGGGGCTGAAGCAGGGAAGTGAAGGAAAGTGGAGGAGGAACGAGGCAAAGAAAGAGAGGGCTTGACCAGGGTCAGAGTGGGCCTTGTAAATGAACCGAGGGGTTTGGCTTCATCCTGAGAGCAGTGGGGTCTTCAAAGGATTTTAATCAGAAACATGATCAGATGTGCATTTTAGAAAAATCACAGTTTGCAGTGTGGAGGATGAATTTGGCTGCCCCTGCCTAGTTCTCCAGCCTGCCTTTTAAATATTTTTAAGCAAAATAAATATATATTTACTGTAAAAAATGTAAGTGGCACAGAAACGTGTACCAAAAACGAAAGCCCCCTTCCTCTAATTCCACTCTCCAAAGGAGGTCACTGTGAAACAGTGTGACGCGTATTGTTCCCGACTTTCAGTGACACATGTCTGCAAACATTGATGTCGATATACAATCACTTCTTAACAGTTGTTAGAAGAGCCTGCTGTCTCGTGTGACACCCAGGGTGACGCTTCCCGGGTGCAGACCACACGTCCTCTAGCCGTTCTCACCCACAGCGGGGCCGTGCCCCAGGGACACTGCGAGAGCTGGAGGTATTTTTGGTTGTCATAATGTGTGCGTGGGGTGCTCGTGGCACCCAGTGGGTCCAGGCTGCTCTAGGAACATCCTACAATGCACAACGAAGAGTCAGCTGGCCCAAAACGTCCACAGTGCCGAGGCTGAGAGGCGCTGCCCTCCAGGGAACCCCGCACCAGTCAGACTTGCAAGCTGCAAGCAGCAACATTTATTTGTTTTCACAATATTGGGTAGCTCATGGAGTTGTCAAGAGGCTGTGGGGCCAAGTTCACACGGCCAGGGGCAGTGCCTCCATCACAAAGCAGAACTGGTGTGGTGTCAACACCACCCACAGCCGTGCCCCGTCTGTTGCCCCGACTCTGCCTCTGGCCCATCACTGCCGCCACCACCCGACAGCTCAACCCAGTGCTGCTGCTCTGCGTCAGTAGCTTTCTCGGTGGAGGCTGGGGAGGGTGCTTCTGATTGGCAGAGTCGAGGTCATGTGCTCACATCCTAGCTGCAGGGGAGTCTGGGAAAGCAAGCATCACTTCAGCCTCTCCAGGAGGGGGGGGGTCTCTGCTGTATATGGTGGAGAATTCCTCAGACAGGGACGGAGGTTCAGAGGGGCAGGACAAAGGGCCCGTGTGTCCAGGGACTTGACACTCAGTGGCGTTAGCTCAGACAACACGGAATTTCACCGTGAAACATGCTGTCTGTCACCCTTTTTGTGTCTCCTGCAAACTCCTGGTCAGCTCTGCAGAGAATCTCTTGGGTCACAACCTGTAACATCTCTGACTCCTGCCGGTCCCCCTTATGGCAAAGACAGGCAGGCATCCAGCTTGAGCCTGGGGCCACCACGGCATCCAGATAAACATTTCATAACTGTTTTCATTTTTGTCCCCCTAAGGGTCCTTTTTAGATACTTTTTTCTGAAGCGCCCCCTTATGAAATGTCAATACCACAGACAGTGTATCTGTCTTTGTGCTGCTTATGTATCTGTGCCCCACCCACCGAAAGAGTGAGATTTTCTCATCCAACCTCCTCCCCCACCAGCCAGCTTGTGCCCCCCGGGGCAGTCTCGTCCAGCCTGAGAATGTGGAATTGACCGACATCTTGTTCAGAGCCTCTCGGACTGGCCCCACATCAGGCTCACCTGAGGAACCTTCCTGAAAACACAGATTCCCTGGCCTTGACCCAGAGCTCCTGGTGCAGAACCACTGAGAGAGCAGCCTGGGAATCTGCATTTTAATCAGGTCCCAGGGATTCCGGTAATCAGAGGAGTCTTAGAAATGATGATGCACTTGCAGTGGTTCCCACACATGGTCTGGGAGGCGGAGCGGGTCAGGAAGTTGGCTTTGCCGCACAACGGCTGTGTGTCCTTGGGGAGGTAGCTTGCTGTCTCTGAGCTTCATCTTCTCAGGCTGTGAGATGCACTATGATGCCCCCTGGGAAGGTTAGGGGAGGTGTCAGTAAGATTCTGAACTTTAGGTGACTGGCACATAAAATGGTTCAGAGGTTGAACATTCTAGACCTACGTTTCGCAGACATGAATCTCCTGGGGATTGTGTTAAAACGCAGGTTCTGATCGAGCAGGTCTGGGTGGGACCCAAGAGTCTACATTTCTAACAAGTTCCGAGGGGCTGCCGACATTGCCAGTGTGAAATCCACGCTGGGAAGAGGCAGGTGCTACCTGGACCGGGGCTCCCCCTACCCCGGCACCGACGGCATTTCGGGCTGGATCCCTCTCTGCTGCGGGGCGTCCTGTGCCCTGCAGGATGTTTAGCAGCATCCCTGTCCTGCACCTGCCAGAGGCCCGTAGCACTCACGCTCCCCCACTTGTGACAACCGAAAGTCTCTCCAGGCATTGCCACATGTCCCCCTGGGGGACAAAATCATCCCCAGTCAAGAAGCTCCCCTGGGGCCAGTGGGAAGACGGAGATCAGCACGGGCCCAGGTCAGCCGCCGCCGTCCCGCTGCAGCCCGTCAGCCTAACGCTGGGACGTGTTTGTTTTCCAGACGAAGAAATGAAGGAGCCCACGGAGAGACGCCAACTGCCCGGGAGGCGGTGAGGACTCATTTCGTAAAGCCAGAAGGCGGCCGATCTCTAAGCCCGGCTCCCCACTGGGCCCGAGAAGCGGGGGTGGGGGGGGGGTGGGGGGGGTGGGGGGGGGATGACACGCGGCCAGTGACTCACTCCAACAGCAAGCCCGGCGCTCAGCACAGAGCCAGCGCCCGCCGTTCCATCTGGTCTCCCCGGAGAGGAGGGAGGCGGCGCCGGGTCGTGTGCAGACAGCACGCTGGTGAGTTTACCGCTGGTCGTGTTGAGGTTGCCTTTGAAGGGAAGCCACCCGAGACGGTAACACTAAGCAAACAGGCCGCTAAGCCAGGGCCCGGGCTTGCCAATCTAAACCTCGGGGCCTCTGCACGCACCTGGAGGGGCGGCCCGGGCGCCTCGGGGCGCGATGGGGAAACGCAGCCTGGCGTTTATGTGAGCACCGGCCACAACGTGCATCACGGTGTACAGTCTCCTGAAATGCTGCAAGTACTCGTTTTACCTGGGATTCGAGTCCATGAGGACCCGAGTCCAGAGCCCACCTCATTTTCACAAAACTTCTCTGCAATTCTCACAGCTGTTTTACTTTTGTTATAAAAGAACGACAATAATAATGTTGCTACTTTTATTGCTGGTCAGTCACTGTGGTAGGCATTTTATACAATCAGCTCCTTGAGTCCTCGCCAAAACAGAACAGAAAACGCAACACTGTTTTGCGGATGAGAGCACAGAGAGGTTAAGCGGCATGTCCAAGGTCACACAGCTCGTAAGTGGTGAAGCTGGGATCTGAATCCGAGTCTGTCTGATTCCTGAGTCCAAGTCCATGAGGACTATACTTTTGGGTCCCCCTGACCCTAGATCGTCACTTTTCAAGCTGTGGTCTCCAGATCAGCATCCTCATCGTCACAGGGGAGCGTATTAGAAATACAGACACTTGGGCCCCTTGGACGTGCTGAACCGCAGTCTGCCCTGTGACCAGACGTCGGAGGTTTACTGCTCCGAGAGCAGACGACACCCTGACTCCTGGAGTCTTGCGATCCCTCTCCGGGTATTAGGGTTCTTTAGATTTGGTTTTAAAAGCTCATGTAAGAAATTCATGCTCATGGTTTAAAAGCCTCAGATATGGTGCAGGGGGACTTGAGACAAGAAGCACAGTCTCCTCTCCTCGCTCACCCCGTCCCCCGCTCAGAGGCCACCGCCTGGGAGGATGGGCTCTTTGGGCAGTAACCGCCACATCTAAAGAGCGTCCCCCGGATCTGTGTGCTGATGAGGGGTGAACACCCCGCTCGTGCCCACAGCCCCAAACCTCCTGCGCGCAGGTGTCAGGGCCCCAGACCCTCCGCCGCGGCCTCCCCACGTGCGGACGGGCAGCCACGCTTGTGTATCTCGTTCTTCTGTGTGTTGATGGGCCCCTGACCATTCCCGTTCTGTAAGATGGGATTACTGGTGCTCCCCACTTCCTCCCCGTCCCCTTCCACTCCTGCCGTGGGTCTGGCGGCCCGAGAGGCAGGGACAGGGTCTTAGGGCGGAGCTGGGTGAACTGCCAAGGTCCCGAGCAGGGTGATGGTGACCTGGGGAGCTGGCTTTGACTCCCGTCAGTTCCGTTGCATCTCTAAAGCTGACACAGAGGCCGGAAGGTCCAGGTCCAAGCTCTGGTTTGTGTCTGCTCCCCAAAGGGCAAGACCCTTCTCCACCCTGAGCCTCAGTTTCCCCATCTATCAGATGAGAAGGCTGTTCTGGGTGGTTTGGGATTCTTGGCGTCAATGGCTTTCATCGTCTCCAGCACTGACACTCTGAGGTTTTCTTGGTAAGTAAAGCCATCTGGGATGCCATCTTCCCGCAAAGATCCTGCGGCCCCTTTCCAGCTACAACCCACAGCCTGGCCTCTCAGTTCCCTGAGGTCCACTGAGACCTCTTTCTCCTCTTCCCGACCTGTGGGCCGTGACAGCCTGGTGGATACAGATACGGCTGCTTCTGTGGTGAGGAGGAAAGACAGACTGCTTCTCTCTCCCGGCAGGGGATTGGTGTCAGAGCTTGGGGGCAGAGGGGTGTCATCACAGCGCTTTGGAGCACGTTCTCTCCCCCCGCTGTGCCCAGCTCTCTTCACACTGAGACAGGTGGCAGAGGGGCCTCGAGCCCCCCTTTCGCAGACACCTCTGTGTGGCCTCTGGTGCTTGCTGAGCCATGGAAATGCTGCCAAGCCTTGTGTAGGTATGTCACATTGTCACCGGGCTGGCTCCAAGGCAAACAGACGACGATGACGAGAGTGCTCTCAGGGCCGACTCTGCCGTGCGCTGTGGGCGGGCGGGCGGGCAGCCGTCTGCAGGCCCCACAGAACAAAGGCTGCTTTGGACTTGACGGCCCTTTACTAAGGAAACTGGCACAGACCGTCTTTGAACTCGTGATGCGAGCGGCTCCTCCGAGTTTCTCCTTCCTGGCTGGTGGGGATTAGCCGCCAGTGTGGGATCTGCATGTGCGCCAGCTCCGCTCGGCCGTGAGGTTTGCAGGAGGGGAAGGGAAGACCAGCCGTGGTGAAGGTAAGTAGCTCAGGACGCCCAAGGTGCGAGAGAGCAAGGCAGGGCGGACCACAAAGGATGCCATACGCACACAGCCCAGCTCCCACTGCCCTGAGTAAAAGCCACAGCCCTTGCCAGGGCCCCCAGGAGCCTGCAAGACCCCCTGGCCCAGTTACTCTCCAGTCCCACCCACCTTGCCCTGCAGCTCTGCCCCACTGACCCCCTTGCATTTCCCCCAACATGCTGAGAACACTCCTGCCTCAAGGCCTTTGCACTTGCTGTTCCCCTGCCTGGAGTTCTTTTCCCCATGATATAAACACGGTTCACTCCCTTGTTTCCTTACAATGTTTCCTCTTTAGAGGGGTCTTTCCTGAGCACTCCGCAGAGAGCAGGAGCCCACCCCCACCCCAGCACGCCTGTGCCCCTCCTCCCTCTTTATTCCCTCCGCGGGACCCATCCCCTGACTGTTATAGGTAGTTATTTCTTTACCTGATTTTTCACTCACCACCCAAGAGCTCCCGGAAAGAGGGAATTGCCGTGTGTTTAGTTCTTTGCTGTCTCCCCAACTCCAGACCCTCTACATGGTGGACGCCTAATGAGTATTTGTCAAATGAAGAAATTCAGATTAGGCATTGGGTGCCTTGCCGTAATCCCGTCAGAGGATCAGAGACTCTTTGCATTTGGGAAGCGCTGTCTTGGCCCCCGGGGCCCACCTGAGCCCTGGAGGATGAGCAGGAATGGCTGTGAGGGTGACGTTCCTCTTGTGGGGTTGGCTCTGCTGCCAGCGATGCCAGTTTCCCGTCAGAGCCTTTTGCACACAGCACGTGATGGCAGCTTCCTGCCCTGACGTGCGCTGACTCCCAGCCTCGCTGTGGCATCCTCGGCGCCCAGAGCGATCTCCCGCGTCAGGATGCACAGGGGAGTTTTTTTGCCTGCTGAAATCATTTCTGTTTTAGTCCCCACAAACTCCGCGAGGGAGGGTCTGTTCTCTTTGTCTTGAGATGAGGGAGCTGAAGAGGGCAAGTCTGGACTCCAGTCCGGGTCATCTCGGACTCCAAAGCCGACAGCGGCCACTTCAGGGCACTGACGTCCATCAGGATGGTCCCCGTGCTGAGCGGGCCACCAACCAGACTAGGCCGTGGCGTCTTCTCCTCCGATGGCGCCCCCTCCCCATGCTGATAACTCAGTCACTTCTGGAGCCTTCTTTGATGAGCATGGCCTGCTGGGTGATGCTGCGTGAGGCCAGTCGGAAATGCTGTCTTCGAAGAGCTTCGGAACTGGTCCAAGTGTTGAGACAGAAGCTTCTAGAACCAGCAGACCAGATCCACGGGAGCAGCCCTCCTGGCCGCTGGGGGCAGGCGGAGGTGTCCTGGGCCGGTGGGTGGGCCGGGATTTGTCTCGCAGCTAAAGGTTGTGTCTTAAGACTTTAGATCTTGGCTCCTGGGAGAAGCTTTGTACACATTTCTCGAATGAATGAGTGAATGAGAATTAAAGCATCAATCATATTCACCTGGATTAGGTCTTATCAGCTTCTGCCTTTAATGTTGTCCCCATGGCCATGATCAGACCATTCAAACATTGTTCCCTCCTTTAAGCAAAAAAACACAAAAAAACAAATTTTTGCTTTAGTGAGCAAACTTTTTATGACCTTCAGTGAATGGGGAAGGAGGGAGGGGTTCAAGCACAAAATGGGAAATTCGTAAGAGTTTTTTCCAACGTAAAAGCCAGTCCATTCTGTGTCCCACCTAATGGAAACTTTACAATGGTCACAAGACCATACGGAGAATTCCCCATTTGTCGCGTTCCCTAAGGCTTAGGTTTAAGAAACTCATCATCCTTCTAAGCAGAACAGGACCCCCTGCCCGCCTTACCGACCCCAAGACAGATAGTCCTGTTCTCAGCTCTGTTGGAACTGTATGTATCGTTCGAGGTTTAGAAAAGTGGGATTTCCAAAAACTATACAGCCCGGGCTAGACGTGGCCTCGAGATGAGGGCCGCGTTCCTGGGGCGGCTACAGCAGGCGTTGAACGTGAGGACCCAAGGGAGTCCCGCCCAGCTTCCCAGCAGGAGGCTTGCCTTGGGCTCTGGGCTCCAGTAATGCGTTCGCTGCCCTCACACTTGGCTTGCAAAATTTTCGGAATGGGCTTCCATCCCCCTGAGAATAAAGCCCCTTCTGTCATGGAGACATTTTTGTGTGAGGTTTTAGAGCTGGTGGTGTGGGAGAAAGCTGAGAAACCCCGGCATTTGTTTGTTAGAATAAAGGCCCCTGGTTTTCGGGACCACGCTCCCCTCTCCTTCCAGAAAGGTCTAGGTCCAACTTTATCTCTCAAAAGCTCTTTTTACAGAAATTCTATTTGAAAATGCTCCCCGACATGAAATAACAGGGTTGCAGAGTTAGAACAAATTACTCAGGCAGTGAGAGAGGATAAAATAGAGTAACTGGCCTCGGGGGAAATGTATGTTTTCAAATAGGATTTCAAAAGCAGATAGCTGATGGATTTAGAGATCTAACAACTCCTCCTGAACTGGGGAGGAGAGAAAAGAGAGAGTTCAGAGAGCTTGGAGTCAAATCAGGGCTCCTTGAATTCGTCTTTGAAACGGTGGGCGTTCATTTCCAAATGTTTCTCATTCCGTGTGCGGAACGAAGAGGACTCGCCTTCACATATAAAATATATCAGCTCGGCTCTCTGAGTTTCTCCCAGAGATGTCACAGCATAAAGGAAACTTTCTCCTTTTTTTTCTTAAACCTAAAGGTGATATCATCGTGACTAACAGCAAAAGGTATTCTTGGATCTCAGTTTTGTTTTATGAGCTGTTATATATTAAATAGTGCCCCTTTGGGAGAGCTGTCAAAACAGTTTCATGTAATCGTCCCCGGGAGAAAGATCTTTGTGATGCCACATAACTCAAATTATACAAATAACTGTCAAAAGCCATTTAAATCAGCTCCAGAGGTGGGTGGGGGAGGGGAGGAAGGCACGCCCGCCAGATCCTGACTTCACGTTTCGAGAAGATGCGAGTTGCGGTATCTGTTGGTGCTGGTGAACCAGAATGAACCAGAATTCCTCCTTGTCTGAAGTCTGTGGATGAGCATCTCGTCGGCTTGTGCCCCCGGGAGGGACAATGTTGAGTCCAGATGCGGAGGGTGGGCTCTGAGAGACCGACCTCCCGGGTTTGGATTCGGGGGCCATCATTCACGATGTCTGTGACCTTGGGGGTCCTACACCTACTGAAGAGCTCTGGGTATCAGTTCCTCGTTCCTGAAATGATTTTCATCCTACAGCCCGTGTGGAGGGTTGGTGAGAGAAGGAGCTGAGCTGATGGGGGCGCTGGTAGATACGGTGGGGCTGATGGTCTGACGGTGGCCTCTCTGCCCCACATGCAGTCACGTGTCATTTAACAACAGGGACGCGTTCTGACAAATGCGTCCTTAGGCGATTTCATTGTGCAAACATCATAGAGTGTATTTACAAAACCCCGATGGTATGGCCTCCCACACGCCCAGTCTCCTGGTACTTATCTTATGGGACCACCGTCGCATATACGGCCCATTGTTGAGTGAAAGGTCGTTAAGTGGCGCTTGGCTGTGTTTGCACCCCCATCCCTGAGGCACAGGCAGGAGAGACGGGCCTGGGCAGAGGAGACCCCTTCTGAGGGACTGGCTTCTCTCTTCTCCACCCCGTGTGGTCCGGACAGACTCAGACTTCTAGATACATATGGGATAAGAGCTTGGGAAGAAGTCACAAAAATCTTTGATGCGACTGAAGTTTCAAGCATGTAATTCTCTCAGGAAGTGGGAAAGGGGCCTGACCCCAACAAGGTTACTCGCTGGTCCCTGGGTGCCCGTGAAATCTCGAATCCATCTCCCTCCGATGCACAGTTGAACTGAGGCCCAGCTGGCTTCCTTGACACCTGCCCCGGGAGGGATGGGGATGGACCCTCCCCCACACCCCTGCTGGCTCTCAAAGCAGAAACAGCTGTTGGCATGGGAGCCGCTTTGCTTTTGTGATTAAAAAACCGCCATGAAGCCCAATAAGCCCCCACTCGGGCTTAGGAGCTGAATTCCTCAGGCCCCTCTCGGCGGGCGGGTCCCAGACTTCTCAGCACCACGCCTTTTCCTGCAGGAGCCTCTGATCTCTGAGCCTCAGCAAAGCCCTCACCTCTCTCTGTGCCCATCTCTAGCTCCACACAGGCTGGCCCGGTCTCTGCCCGGCAGCCAGAGCGATCTTTCCAGAACCGGAATTTGACGTGACTTCCCTTTTTGGAACGATCAAAGCCCGCAGGACGGGACCTTGGCGACTTGACACGTAGGGGACAGGACATGGAGGGGCTGGCCCCCACCAGCCTGCTCTCCTCTTCTGCAAACCCCTGCTTCACCCGTAGCCTCCGTCCCTCCTTCTCTCCCCTCCACTTGGAACGCCACCGCTGCCTCCTCACTAGCTTCTCCGGTTAATTTGTACTCATCTTTTTTGCTGAGCCAGGGGCCCTCCTTGAAAATGCACCCCCAGACTGGGCCAAGCTTCCCCCCACTCCCCCTGTCCTGTAGCTCTCTCTCCAACCCCCTCCCACAGGACCAGTGGGTCTCAACCACAGCTGCCCAGTAGAACCCCCAGGGGGATTTTCGAACTGAACCACTGCCTGGACCCACTGTCCCTCAACGCAGTCAGAATCTCTGAGGGTGCCCCGGCCGGGCATCTGGGTTGTTTGAACGCTCCCCAGGTGATAGGGAAGCACAATGAGAGTTGGAGCCTCACACGAGACCTCGAGCCCCCCAGGGCGGAGCCTCCACCCCACGGACGGATGCATCTTGCACACTGCGAGTGGGCCACCGGCGCCGGGAGGTGCTCAGCCACAGCTGGGGAGGAGTGCAGGATGGAGGAGGCGGTGTTTTAGTCCACAAAAGGAAGTGCGTGAGCGAGAGTGATGCTTTAGCCTTCTTTAATTGAACTTCATTTTTTACTCTGACCACCCGTTCTTGGGGCTGTTCGGGAAAATTGCAATCTTACCCAGGATCCCCATCATCAGGGAGGTACCCTGGTTTGAGGGCACAGGGGGAGAAGGGAGGTCCCATCCTCAGTGAGTCGTGTGGACCGGTTGCCATGGAGACATCAGCATCCCTGTCCGCAGGGCCCCTTGAGCTCCAGTTTTCTGCTGCTTCCACAGCGCTTGGGCATGGGGATTTCTGTAAGGATGCTGAGGGCTCCGTCTACCAGCCCCACCGCAGGGCCGGCCTCTCGGGGCTCCAGCAGCACCGGTGACCAGTCCTTTCTCTTCTCGGCCCAGACCCCGGGGTGGGCCTGCTCCTCCCTGCTTTCCAGACACAGTTTGTCCTGCCCACGATTCCTCTCTCCCTTCCTTTCAGCTCCTCTGTGGTCTTTCTGAATTCTCCTTTTCCTTGGGAATACAAATGCCAGAAAGACGTGTAGGCCTTTTCTTTGCTTCTCCCTACCTCGCTCTTCCGGGAAAAGGGAGCACGGAGAAGGCAGGGGCAGAGAGAACAGGGGGAGGAAACAGATAAATACCTAGAAAGAATACCTGTAACACCTGTAATAGCTGACGTTATCTCATTTCATCCTCAAACAACCTGTGACACCTTTACTGTTACTATGCCCATTTCACAGATAAGGAAAACTGAGTCTCAAGAGGTGAAGTCCCTTGCCCAGAGTCACACAGCCCATATATGGGAGACCCACAATTCACACCCAGGTCTGTCTATGCCCCAGCTCTCAACCCCTAGGCCGTTCCCCCCAGAGGACACCCCGCGGCATTGATGTTCGTACTCTCAAGGAAAATTTTGGTTTTTTCCATTCTTGATTTTTCCCCTTTTATGCATGAATAAATGCATTTATAGTCACTTTAAGTAATTCACTGGCATCAAGATAACATCTGGAATGTAAGAGTAAGGAATGGAGAGTAATTTTTACAGTTCAAAAAGGTTGCCATGCGCACTAAAATGGCGGATGGACTCCTCCCAGTGCGGCTCCCTCCAGGAGACTTCCCCCGACTTTCTCCATCTGTGTTTATCGACAGAGCTCCAGTTCAGGCTTCTCCACTTTGGTGAGAGTGACAAAGCGTCATCCTGTCGTGAGATGACTCCGCCCTCACCCCAGCCGCCCTCGCTCAGGCACCTTGGGGTCGGTCCGGCTGCCACAGGGCCTAGTTTTATTCCACACAACTGTGTATGAGAATATTCATTTTTGTAAGGGCAAAACATGAAATAAATTCTTTTTACAAAAGTCAGTGTTTCTCTCTGAGTCCACGCTTTTCTTTGTTCTTGTTTTCTCATTTGAATTCTTTGGTCACTTAAAAACATTTTTTTTGCCCAAGTCATTCTGGTCAATTTTAATGTCTCTTTTTCAGGGTTTTGACATCTGAGAAAACTTGATCGAGGTCAGTGAGTACCTGCTGCTGAAAAGAATCTTCTGGAATGCCATTTTGATTTGGTGTGATCTTTGTCGGCAAGTTCATGTCAAAGGTCACCGAGCATGTAGGGTGGGATGCCAGCTGAAGCCCAAACAAGTGAGTAGATGTCAAAAGCAATTTTCCGAAAGTGCTGGCCTCGACAAGCAAGCCATCGGCCCCTGGGGTGCATGGCCCCCAATGCATTCAAGATGTTTCTCGAAGGGGCTGTGGGAACGGCCGCCCAGATGTCTCCAGGGAAGTCCCCGCCCTCACCTGTGGGTCTCCAGCAGGTCACTGCAGGGCCCTGGCTGCCAGCGGGTGACGACCGGGCTGAGTTTGCTCCCAGTTAATTCGCTCATGAAATTAATTGCTCGCTTCGCAGGCGCAGGAGCTGCTGCCAAGGCTGCACCTGATGTCTGTCACTGGGCGTTTTCCTCCGATCTATTTGCCATTCTCAGGTCCCACCTCTCAGCTATGTTACCCACCCCTAATGTCCTCAAATCCTTTTCATTGTTAGGGCACCTTGTGTTGTAAAAACTGATTTACTGTTTTGAATAGATCATTTTCATATTATTCATTGTTTGAACATGCTAGAGAAAAAACCAAGAACTGCATTCTCCGGGGCACTTCAGCCAGCTGGCCGCCTGCCCGGAGGCGGTCCCTGCTCACAGCCTCTGTCATCTTGCAAAGGTGCTTCAAGTGTGTGTCAGCAGATATGGGTATATGCTCTTCCTCCCTCCTTTTCACACGGGTGGAAGCAGACTTTTCCCGTTGTCTACAGGACACTGGGCGGTATTTTTCAGTGGAACCCGTCGACTCTGCACCAGTACCGTCTGCAATGCTTGCACATGTGATGATGACACCAGCTCACATTTTCCAGGGCTTTCTGAGCCGAGCACCAGGCAGAGGTTTCTATGTTCAGTTTCCCACTTCATTCTCACCACAACCAGTGAGGTAGATGCTATACCAGCTTCACTTCGCAGATGGATTGGAGATTCTGAGGGATTAATGGCACGTCTGAGGGACATAACTCACAACTAAGAGGTGGCAGAGATGGGATTCGAGCCCTGATCAGGCTGACACAGAGGTCCCAGTGGTTTGAAATGGTTTCCCAAGGCAGCCCAGATTCTTACAATCCACATAAACCAGAACAGACTCCAGGGGTACAGTTCCCCGGATATTTATTGCTCACTCCTCCTCGAGCTCAGTGCTGGGCTGAATGCTCAGGGATCAAAGAACTGGCTTCTCTAGAAAGAGAAACACCTACACGGCTAACCTCTGTCTAGTGAAAACAGGTAAAGTGTTAGACGTTGTGGGAAATTTTTTAAGAAGTTCTTGCCTCTGGACCAGGCCCAGACAAATTCCAGGCCGCTTCCTGGACATCACGATGAGTCCAAAATGAACATGACCCTTAGGGTTGTTACTTTCCAGGATGTGGAAACAAAAACTTCGGAAAAGGCCTGTCTGACACCAGAGTCATCTTCACCACTGCCTTCAGAAGGAGGAAGAACTCAAGCGAGTGACCATGGATTTGGGGAAATAAGTGATGAGCCAGCACAAAGCTTTCCCCTGCTCTCTCCTCGCCCCAGTGAAGATCCCCTGTGGTGCTGGGGGCAGGAAGAAGAGTTGGGGCGTTGCAAGAAGAAAGCTGACGCGGTGGGGCCCTGAATCCTGGGCTTGACTTTACTCATCTTCCCCATCTCCACTTCCTTACCACCTCCTCCGGGAAGCCTTCCCTTCTGACCTCCACGTGGAGTTGGTTTGCCCTCCTCTAGGTGCCCATGGAACCGCATACTCTTTCTATTTTAGCAGTTGTCTCTTAGAATTGTAATTGCCTGGTTTCCTGAGTGTTTTCCCCTAAATCAGAAGTCTGCAAACTTTTTTCTGTAAAGAGCCAGATGATACATACTGTAGGCTTGTGGGCCGTATGGTCTCTGTCACAGCCATGCGACTCTGCCACAGACAAAACACAATCGAGTGTGCCCTGTTCCAATAAAACTTTATTTATGGACGCTGAAGTTTGAATTTCACATAATTTTGCATGCTACGGAATGTGCTTCTTGTGATTTTCCCCCCAGACCATTTAAGACTGCAAAGCCTTTCTCAGCTATGGATTGTCCAAAAGCAAGTGACTGGCCAGATTTGGCCGCAGGCCGCCGTGAGGGAAGTCCAGATCCAGATGTCGCCGTAACTTTTAACCAGTGAATCCCCAGTGAGCGAAGACTGGCCCAGAGTGGAGCTTGACAAATAGTTGTTGGAGGAATAAATTACACTGGGGGAGGTAATGGTTAGAGACGTTAACTCGTCAGAAAAATATTAAATCTGCAAATGGGTTTTATTTGCTCTAAAGTGTCATTGTTTTTTCTCTCCTGATGAATGTTATGAAATGCTCATTAGCTCCCATCACAACCACGGTTCACAGCTCTGTTTGATCTCCTTTGTCGTGGTGTGTACGCAGCATCCTACACTGCAACTGAAATAGTCCAGCCTTGAACAACCGCTCGTGGCACAGACACCGTCCACCCGGGAGGCAGTTGAGGGCAGCCCAGGGGAGCAAACCGGCCAGAAGAAAGAAAACGGACCTCAGAATAACGTTGTTCCACGTTCGTGTTGCTGGGCTATTAGTGAGCTCTCCCAAGAGACAGGAAGGTAATTCGCTGGGTGAACAAGACTCCCCCGACCTCGCTGGGTTTGCACGGGGCAGAGCACGCTCATCTTCCTCTGACCACAGCCTTCCTTGCCCCTCTGGTGCATCCAGGGAGTGTTGACGAGCAGCCTGTCTTCTGCCCATTAGATGTCTGTACACCACGGTTTCCTAACTGGGCGCCAGTGACATTTGGGGCAGGATGTTTCTCTGTTGCTGGGCTGTCCTGTGCATTGTAGGATGTCCGCGGCATCCTTGGTCTCTACCCACAGGATGCCAACAGCATATTAAAAAAGTCAAAATAAAGAAATGTCTCCAGGTATCTCCGTGCCCCCATGGGACCCCATCCCCCACCCCCACCCCTCTTGAGAACCGAAGAGCAGCAATCCTGAGTGCAAGTCCTCAAATTAGGGTGAGCATGAGGTGGAATATTCTCCAGCCCTTGGCAAAATGAGAAAGGAAAAAAAAGGATACCAGAGTGAGTTTTTATAGAGTGACATGTGATTGATGTAAAGAAATGTTTTTTCCCTGTGATCTTCCTTCCTATTTGTGCAAAAATGTCTTTTATGAAATGACGACACTAGCAGGTGGCAGCCTTTTTTTTCCACAAATGCTTATACCTGGCAAAATCAAGTGTTGGCATTTCTATGTCAACTCACTCTCTTTTTTTAAGTTTTACTGGAGTGAAATTCCAGAGTCTAGAAATGGCTGCATCAGACAACTGTAAGAGAAATCAGATTTTCCATCCTCTCCCCTTAACGAACTCTCAACGCTAGCAATTCCTAGCGATTTGCCTCCGTAAAATGAAGAGAATAATTGTGCCCATCTCATAAGGATTTTGCAAAGAATAAATGAGAAATCACATTTAAACCACAGGCTTTGTTCATATCCTGAAGATCCTTCGGCTTAGAGCGTGTAATCGCCTGGATTCGTGTAAGCTGAGGATAAATGTTAGGGATTATTATTATTATTACTGATATCTTTCAACTCTGTAGGATGTGTAACAGTGTGGTTATACCTGCCTCATCCAGAGTTTCCATTTCTGGCAAGGTCTGCAGCCTGACATACATCATTTCCTGCAAAATAAAACAGGGAAGGTCTCTGGGTGTCCCCAAGTTCTGCACTCGAGGAAGGCAGGTAACTACGGGAATTTTTCTAAGTCCTTTCTCCCTGCAAACTTGCACGCTTACGGCACAGTGTCGGTGGAGAGAAGGGGAGAAGAGGCGTAATCACCGATTCATAGCGTGGTTCCAAAGAGCCGACACGTCCACAATGGCGGCACCCTTGAAAGACGTCTCATTCAAATGTCGACACCACTAATTACGGGGTAGGGCACACGCAAGCTGGGGGTGGTCAGCCAACCTCCCTGCCCCCACCTTTAAGTGCTCATTATGAGACATTTCTCTCCCTGCTCCCTGACTATCCTGGCAGCGCCACCTCCCCGCCCGCCTTCAAGTCAGATGGTTTTGTGGCCCTGCAGGGCCTCGCCATTGGCTGTGCTGTCCCTGTGCCCTCTCCACCGCCCAGCAGGAGAGAGGGCAGAGGGCTGGGGTGGTGCTGGGAGGGAACCAGTGAGGCCCTCAAGGGCGTGTGTCCCCGACCTCCGAGGAGCCCAGGTGCCAACACACCTGTGCCAACCCACATTTGCTTTTGATAAAGGCGAACTTCCTGATTCTCAAAAGAGGACAACAAAACATTTAAGAAGCTATTTTTTAAATAGGGATCTCAGACGTGAAATGATTCCTCAAGAACCACAGTTTAGGGAGGAAAAGTATAAATGAGTCATAAACATACAGATTAGACTTTCCTTATGCGAAACCTCAAAAACAATCTAGAAGGCAACGAGCGAACTGCATCTTGTCTGTTCTTGTGTCGAGCAGCTGAGGGATTGTGGCATTCCCAGAGCCAGCGGTGTCCTCATTCCAGATGGCTCCACTAATCCTGCTTTCACTCATCCACTCTTTCGTTCAAGGAATATTTTCTGAGTCCTCCCACGTGCCAAGCACTGGGCCAGACACTGGGCATCTAGAAGCGAAGGAAGCGAGCGGAGGTCGCTCCCCTCGTGGGGCAGATGGGCAAGCTGGGGAGACGGGTGGGGTCCGGGTGACACCGAGAGCTCTCCTGCGAGCAGGGTGCGGAGGGAGCAGAGCAGAGGGCCGGACGGAGTGTCGGGGGTGAGGGGATGTGGGGGGGTGGGGGGTAGGATCCGTTTTATCAGGGAGTTTGGCCAAGGCTTTCTGAGGAGGTGACGTTTGGCTTTTATGACTTACATCCATGGGTTTCAAAATAAAAATACAGAGCATGTTGGCGGGGAGATGGCATTTGAGACAAAGAAGGAAGGGACCAGCTTGGAAAATCAGCCAAAGGGAGGACACGATTTCTGGGTGCTCTTAGTGTCCCCCACTTCCTGAAAAGCTATTACATGTACGTTGTTTCAAAGTTCAAAAACTTCCTCCTTCGGAAATTTTACCAGTGGCAACCCAAGCCCAAGTCGGCTTCCACGTTCCTTCTCTCTCAGGTTGGGTGAATGGGACGGACGGAGAAGGGGCGCCGGCAGAGCAGACTTCCCTGCTAGGCAGAGGGCAGTCCTGCAGGGGGGACGCTCCCGTCCCCCATCCCCCTGACGGGAGCTTCCCAGCCTGGGCTCGGCGCTCCTGCCGCTCTTCCCCAAGCACCCTCCAACTCTTATAAGAGTCACGTGGGGATTGCACTCCACAGTTTGCACCTGTTCTCATTAGAGCCCCACACCAACCAAGTGAAGCAGAGGGCAGAGACCCCCACTTTAGGAAGGGGGCTACAGCTCAGAAAGCTTCAGTGACTTGCCCGAGGCCATCCAGTTAGCAAGTGGCAGAGTCAGGACTCACACCCAGGACTTCTACCTCCAAGTTCCCAGTGCTCACCCCTCTTTGAAGTGGAATGTGCCCATCTGGGTCCGTGGTAGGGATGCATCCAGCCTTTCCCAAATCTCTGCCCTGGAGAATCAGTCACGGTGAGGGCATCCTTCTGGGGAAGCAGTCCCAGGCGGGTGAGGCAGGCCCAGAGCTGATGATGTCAACAAGGCCAAATGAACAGAGAGGGCAGGTGGGGAGAGGGCATTTGAAAGAAGCCTGGAAAGGGGGCTCTAGGAGGGGCAGGGAGTGAGCACCACGGAAGGAGAGGCACCCAGGAGTCTCCTGGGGGAGGGGGTGTTTCCCTGGGGCTGGAGAACTTGGGGCTTGTGACGTGGCCCCTCAGGACATCTCTTCTCCGCCATTTGTCTGCCAAGCCACCTGGTCCTGAGGACCCTGGCCCTGTGTTTCCCCAGGTCTCCCTGGGGCTCTGGGGAAGCCGTGCCCTCTGCTGTCCCGGGGCTCCAGCAGGTGCCTGGTGGGTCTAGTCTGTGGATCGTTTCACTGTCTACACACGCTGCCCCACAGTGGCCGCCATGGAACCCAGGCCCTTTTCCTGACTTCTGATTAAAAAGTCAAACATTCCAGCACTTTTTCCTGAGGGTTTAAGAAAATGCAGGATAGTTATATGGCTGCAGTGCAAGCAACTTAAACGGCGCCATCGTCTTGTAGACAGCTTCGGTCGCCCTTTCTCCCAGTTTGAGCCCCGTTGGCCTCACCTCTCCTCCTCTGCTCGCTTCCTCCGTCTTCTTTGTCCGCGTGTGGCTCCCTTGAGGGTCTTGTCTTTTTCTCACACCACCTCACCTCCACACCGCTGGACATTCAGGAGGACGTCTTCCCACTCCCATTCTCTACCCTAGAAGAATTCTGACACATGGTGGGTTGAGATCATTTTTTTCACTCTCCCACGTCAGGGGCAGGGAAACTTTCTGTAAAGGGTCAGACAGTAAATATTGTAAGCTTTTGGGCCGAACAGTCTCGGTTTCAACCGTTCAGCTCACGCCGCCCTCATAGCATGAAAGCGGTCATAGACGACACGTCAGTGAATGAATGATTATCCACCAAAACAGGCTGCCGGCCCTGCGGCTGTAGTTTGCAGACCCCTGTTCTACACGATCAATTACTTAGCTGAGGGAGAACTACCCAGCACGTACCCACATCAGTTTCCACCAAACCATTGAATCACGAGGCGGGTCTTCTGTGAGCACTGCCATGTGCTACGTGCTGTGGAAGGGTAGAGAATGGTCCTTAAAAATCCGTTCATGCTTATACAGTCTTTGAAGACAAGATAAGGCAAAGCTGGTACCCACTTGTGTGGTGGGTAGATAGCAGCCCCCCAAAATTCAGGTCCAGCTGGAACTTCAGAATGTGACCTTGTTTGAAAACACAGTCCTGCAGAAATAATTAAGGTCAAGACCAAGAGGAGATCATCCTGGATTAGGGTGGGCCCTGAATCCAATGAGTGTTTTCTTATATGAGACAGAATAAGACACTCAGTGAGACATAGAGAAGGGGCTGTGTGTAGACAGAGACAAAGACTGAAGTGATGCTGCCACGAGGCAAGGAGTGCTGGAAGCCACCAGAAGCTGGAAGAAGGGAGAAACAGATTCTCCTGTGGAGCCTTCGGAGGGAGTGTGGTCCTGCCAACACCTTGATTCTGGACTTCTGGCTTTCAGAACTGCAAGGAAATAAATTTTTGTTGCTTGATGGCACCCAATTGGTGGCAATTATTATGGCATTCCTAGGTAACCAGTGTGACTCGTGTATTGGACATTTTCCCAAAGTGTTCTTCACTTCTGTCCCCTTGAAGAAGAGAAGAAGGCTCTCATGATGTTTGCGTTGGATGTTGAGTGTGATTTGGCTTCACGTGGATCATGGATCAGAGACAACGCTGTGTGGGTTTAAAACCCCTGACCATACAGCCGCATTGATTTCTGCTCTTGGTAAATGACCCTCCGCGGTGAGTAGTATAAAGCAATTCTGCAAATAGCCACTTCATTCACACCTCTCTTGAGGGTAATTAAGCCAATGAGGAGGAAGCCTGTGCCTCTGATGTCACAGCCGGAGGGGAAACGGCCAATCAGAACCAGGATGCTCTGGGTGGACCCGTGGGAGAAGGGAAGATGTGGGCTCCACTTTGCTTGTTCACTTGATGATGATGCTCGGAGACTCAGCTCACTTCAAATGCTTTCCCAGAGGAGAAACATCCAAGCTACTGAAATGGAGACCTCAGACAGCCAAGGCGCAGTCTGAGAAGTGGTCAGGGGTGGCACAGACACAGGCAGAGTTCAGGACTTGGAGTCTGACAGCACAAGTTAAAATTCCCCTTCCACTGGGTCAGCTCCACCTCAACCATATGGAATAGAAGAGACGTGTTTTCCCAAAGGTAGGATGCTGGATAGACAATGTCTGTCCACCATGGGACGGAAATCATCAACACAAAAGGTGAACAGCTGGGAGTAAATTGTGTTTTACACACACACACTTGCACACATCTGCACACACACTCCTACACACAAGCCTCTCTCCATCCTGAAGAGCTTCTAGCTCTGAGCAGAGGGCAGGCCTTCGCGGGGGCCGGAGGAGCCAGTGTGTGTAAGCGGCTGCAGGATGCTTCACACCAGGCACTGTATGAGGGCTCCGTGGGTGCTGGCGATGGAATCTGACTCCAGCTAATGGGAGGAGAAAGACTTTATCAACAGGACATGGGGAATTCGCAGGACTGTGTGGAATGAATGAATGATTGAGTCTGACGTCTCCTAGGGAGTCAAGGACCGGCTGTTTGAGGAAGCGCCGAGGTTGTCCCAGTGAGCAGTGACCTCCCCCGGAGCTCTTTGGAGCTCAGTTTCCCCCTACGTTCTCAGCACGTGGTCGTGGGCTCAGAGCCATGCAGTGTGCGCACAATAGGATAAATAACAGTCTTCACTGCTTCCAGGGCCCCTGTCATCTGTGCCCTCAGGTCATTGCAGGTGCTGGGCGATCTCCTGAGAAAGGCACAGGAAGTGCTATCATTACACTACGTTCCCACTCCACAGCAGAAACAGCCTCCAGCCCAGCTGGCCTGTGGGACCTGCGCCTCGGTTTTGGGGCGCCTTATCTGGGAGTAGTTGAGTCCATGCCTTAGCTGCCACCAGGACTCTGGCGAGGGGAGCATTCATGACTTTCCCCCTTATGTCATCCTCTGGGTAAGTGGGGGTGGGAGTATGACCCCATAAGATTCCAAGGCATTCTCAATGACACTTTCCTGGGAACCCTCGACATTTGCTCCAGCTTCCCAACACTTTCCCCACGACTAGCTCAAGAACCTCAAGGACCCAACTACTTTTTCCATATAATTTTCAAAACATGCTTGCCAAAAAAAAAAAAAAAGGAAAACAAAAAACCAACTTCCTAGCACGCCTTGGTCGTGTGCTTGAGCTCAGGTGCAATTTTACAGCTTTCAGAAGGATAGCTGTCTTCACCTTTCTAAATTTCAAGGTCTCAAGTGACTTAGCTGTCTCAGCAGGACACAGGATCTTCATTTTATAGACCAAGAAAAATTCAACATTCAAGGTGGCTGCGACTTCCCCTGAATCCAAGCTCTTTTCGAGGAATTCTCTGCGTCTCCCAGTTCCAAATGTCAACGTGGCCCACAGAGGAACCCCCTTCTCTCAACAGATAATAATTCCTGAACCAGGTTGGAATCAGAACTCCAGCAGATGTGTGCAGGGCCTGGGAGGACGCCGGTGGGAAGCGGTTTCCATGGGGACAGCTCTGACATGATCAGCTGCAAACTCTCCCACCCCAAGATGACAAAACTCCGGCAGCTTCAAAGCTGTTAAGGATAGCTTTAGGACAAATTTTAATTAAAATTAGATAGCGTATATGAAGAGCATCTAATTTGTACTCTATAAAGAGTTTGGGAAGCACAGCTCCAGAGCCTCAGGACCGCGGCTGTAACAATTATGTTGCAACTTTTCACAGCACAATCACAACATGTTAATTTGTTAATGAGTCAGTCAGAGCCGGAGAGAGAGCTCCTGACTGCTGGAGGAAAACATACAGATTACATTTACATTTCTATTTTTAAATAAATTAAATGTTTCAAGTCAAACTCAAACTTCACATCAAAGTTTTGAATTTCTACTGATTTTTTTTTTTTTTTTTGAACTCAGATTGCCGGCTGAGATGAGAGTTAGTAAGATTCTGGGGATGTCTCAGAACCAAGTGGATTTCTCCACTTGAAGGTAGCTACAATTACCGACGTGCTAAACGCAGCCATTTAGAGGAGATAAGAGTGGTCTTTTTCCTCTTTTTCTTTGTCAAGTTCTGGCCCTTATAATAAACGTGGACTCAGGCAGGAGCTAGAGAAGGAAGAGAAGTAACAGCAGAGATTGAGAGAAATTTCATCGCTGGTGACTTTATTTCCCCATGTGATGAAAAGAAAGATGATAGAAGAAGGCAGGAAGAGGAGCCCCTGGGGCAGGACTAGGCTGGGACGAGTGGGGTGCCTAAGGTGGGGCGCGGTCTTGGGGGCCTGCAAACGCCACCTCAGTTTTGCACCCTCGGTGCCTAGCTGGCCTCAACCTGGTCCCGACCCTGGGGCCCCATAGCTTGAGCTTACCAAGCTCAAACCAAGAGTGTCTGATAAAGACCCACGGTCCTCAAAATCACCTGACACTGGGGGAGTATGGTGAGAGGACTCGGAGCGGAAATATTTAGCAGCCTTAACCGATTGCAATGAAATCACTGAACTTTTGCAGATTTTACAAAAACATAAGGCCACGAGAAGACACTGCGTGGCCCTTCCCAGGGGCTGGGAGGGACCCCTCAAGCGAGGGGCTGTGAGCCACCTCCTCAGGCGTTACCTTGTTTCTTCTTCACCAAACCCTGGGAGGCAGACACGGCTACTGATCCGCATTATAGAGAAGGACTCGAGGCCCAGAGGAGGTACTTACCTGGATTCGTGTCACACAGCTAATCATGGGCAGAGCTGACGTTTGAACTCAGTTTTGTTGACCCAGAACCTATAATCTCGCCTCCGCGGGTGCTGTCCCCCAGGGAAGGATCTCTGGGCACGTGTTCTAAAAACAGGAAGGACGGGGGAATGGAGTAGTGTAAGTCCCCCAGGAGGAACAAGTACTGTGCGGGGAAGCAGGATGGAAATTAAGGCAGGGGAAAATCGCCCCCAAATCTGGCAGGAAACCAGAGTCCAGCAAAGAAGAACCGTCTATCCCACAGCTGGGTCTGATCCAGGAGTGGGAGCCCGCGAGAAGCCCCCAAAAGGAGATGGCGGGGTGGAAGGGGGGATGCGCAGGTAGGAGCGAGGAGCTTTTCCACCATCTCCTCATCCTGGGGCTGCTCCTTAAATTTCTTTTTTAACCTTTACCCTCCTGGGTAAACAAGGTGTGATATTACTTATTTCTGCGGGTAATGGGAAGACCAAATTAAGGAACCTCAGCCTGGTGGGAAGGTTCCCTTTCTTTCAATCATCCAGCATTTACTCTTGGCATAACCACGCCCACCTGCTCTGTGTGGTCCAGGCTGGCCTATCAACCCCCCACCCAAAGGGCAGGCACAGAAGCTAGCTGGCCAAGGGGAGTGCTGCATTTCCCTGGACACAGTGATTGGTCCAGCAGTGGGTTCAAGACCCAAGCAGACCAATCCCAGTCCTTGCCTGGAATTCAAATGCAGATGTTGGTCAGGAGGGTTACTGGAAGCAGGAGCTTGTGTTGGGCTACCAACACCTGTGTTTTCCTGACTGTGGCAGAAGCCTGAGAATGAGGCACAAGAAACTGAGGGAAGCAGAGCTGACAACCTGAAAGAGACAGAAAGATGAAAGAGAGCCCAGACAACAGAGCCATGCAGGAGGCACATCTCACTAACTCCCCATACAGCCTCAGGAAGGAAATGTTATCACCTACCTATCTTAGAAATGAGGCAACATGCAGTTCAGCACCCGCTCCGAGTTCACACGCAAGTCAGCGGTGCAGCCCAGGGTTGGCCCGTCTGCCTGTGAGCCCTGGTTTAGTCATCCTGCTGGTCCCTAGTGAGATCCACATTGTCCTGGGCCAGATGCTGGAGATCCAGCTGCAGAAGACGTGGTGGTTGCCCTCAGAAAGCCCGTGGCCCAGTGAGCAGAGATGCAGGAGCAAAGTGGTAGAGCTCACAGGCATGACAGGGTAAACTGAGGGTCAGGAGGAAATCAGCCCCCTCTGCTCAGGTTGGAGGCAGAGTCGGGCAAGCAGGCTACTCCAAGGCAGAGATGCGTAGACTGAGTCTTGAAATGGCGTTGGAGAGAGGGATGTGGGCAAAGGACGCTGAAGAGCGAGGGTTTGGGGGAGCGTGGGCCTGAGAGATATCCAGGTGCTAATAAGTCAGAAAGAGGGGGCAGGGGATGGGGAGACCCGTAGGATGGCTTTAGCTGCAAGTGATCAAAATCCACCCCTAAAGAACTGGAGGAGAAAGGAACAGGACTGGCTTGGGTCGCTGGAGCACACTCACAAAACACAAGGACAAGATGAAGGAACCAGGTCCCCCAGGACTGCAGCAGGGACTTCCACACCTCATGACCCTCTCTCTGGCTGTCTCTCATCTCTGCCGGTCACAGCCTGCTTTGCCTCCGCTTCATTCTCACCTCCAGCAGACGGGACTCTTGTGGTGAAGAACACAGCTGCCTACAGTTCCAGCTTCGATGGGAAGAACATTCTTTCTCCTGACAAATGTCATCAGTCCCGGAGGAGGTATCATTGGTCCGGCTTGGGTTGCATGGCAGCCCCTTGGACCAATCACTACTGCCAGAGGGGTGGGCTACTCTGCTCGGCCCCCTGAATCTTGGAGCAGCCCCTATGACCAGGGGACAGTGGCCAGAGGAAAACAGAAGAGTTTGCTGAAGTGGCTAAATAAATAAATAAAATGATCTAGCTACTTACTCAGTCCTCCACATAGACGAGGACAGTGGGGGACTCACCTCCCTGTCCACAGGGAATTTGTGACAGAGCTTGAGAGATGAGAATATTCACTGATGCAAAATGATCTCCAACCTTGGATTCAGCAACAGATTCTCAGGTATGACACCAAAAGCATGAGCAACAGAAGAAAAGCAGGTACATTAGATTTATCAAAATTAAAAACGTCTATGCATCAAAGGACATTATCAAGAAAGTGAAGCACCTACAGAACGAGAGGAGATATTTGCAAATCAGATATCTGACACGGGTTTCTTGTCCAGAATATGGGAAGAACTCCTACAACTCAACAACAAAAAGACAAACAACCCAATTAAAAAATGGATTTAGAAATAGACATTTCTCCAAAGAAGGTATACAAACAGCCAATAGCACCTGAAAATATTCTCAATATCATTAGTCTTCAGGGAAATGCAAACCAAAACCATAATGAGACACCACTTCATTTTCACAAGGATGGCTATCATGAAAAAAAAGGCAGGGGCGGCTCAGTGGCATAGAGCTTAAGTTCATGTGTTCTGCTTCAGCGGCCCAGGGTTCGTGGGTTTGGAGCCTGGGCACGGACCTACACACCACTCATCAAGCCATGCTGTGGTGGCATCCCACATACAAAATAGACGAAGATTGGCACAGATATTAGCTCAGGGACAATCTTCCTCACCAAAAAAAAAAAAAAAGAAAATAAGTTTTGGTGAGGATATGGATAAATTGGAATCCTTGTACATTGCTGATGGGAGTGTAAAATTGTGCAGCCACTGTGGAAAACAGTCTGGTGGTTCCTCAAAAAGTTAAACAAAGAATTACCATATGACCCAACAATTCCACTCCCAGCTATATGCCAAAAAAATTAAAATGGGCTCAAACAGATACTTGTACACCAATATTCATTACAGACTCATTCACAATAGCCAAAAGATGGAACTAATCCAAGTGTCCACCAACAGATAAATAGATAAAATATGGTATATACAAAAAATGGAATATTATTCGGCCATAAAAAGTAATGAAGTTCTGATACATGCTACACTGTGGCTGAATCTTGAAATCATTACGCCGAGTGAAATAAATCAGACACAAAGGGACAAATATTGGATGATTCCACTTAAATGAAATGTCTAGAGTAGGCAATTCAAAAAGACAAAAAGCAGATTAGAGCCGCCGGGGGCAGGGGGAGGAGAGAACGGAGAGTTACTGCTCAACATGCACAGAGCTTCTGTTTGGGATGATGAAAAAGCTTTGGAGACAGACAGTGGTGATGGTTGCACTATACCGCAAATTTAATTAATGCCATGAATTAAACAGCAAATTTTATGTTGTATATATTTTACCACAATAAAAAGTTTTTTTTACACCATCTCTAAGAGTCATGATAACGAATCAGGTCCTGTTGCAGACACCCCAAGAGATGTCCTGGGAGGAAGCTTCTCCGATGACTTGCTTCTCCTCTCCTGGGGGAGTATATTGGGTTTGGTCCAGCTACCTCCATCCCACGGTGAGTCAGAGAAGAAAATCAGACACAAACACGCACACAGGCTTCTGCTCAGCTGATGCTGCCTCTGACAGTTCGAGCTGAAGTTGACCTAGAAGGAATGAAAACAAAAGACCTCTGGACCAGATTCTGTTGAAGAATGACAGCCGACCTCGGGGTGGGGCAGGGGGCCTGGTCCGGCTTAGCTTGATATCCTCTTGGCAAATCCCAGCCTTCTACGTCTGCATCCTGTCGATCAAAAGGTAGACCCCCGGACACTACTTTCTATTTTAGTTTTTGGTATTGGGGCTTTCATTGCAGCATTGTTTATTTGAAAAACAAACAAAAGCCCAAATGTCCAACAACGAAAGTTTGAATAAATAAGTCATGGCACAGCCACAGAATGAGGTACCCTGCAGCCACGAAAATGATGCTGCAAATCTAATACAGACCCAGGACACAGACCTCTGTCTGCCTCGTCCCATATCTGGCACTCGTAACACCTGCTCTCTGCTCTTCAGAAATGCATCTGCTGAGCTGGAAAGACACTCACAAGATATTTAGTGCACAAATAGAGTTTAAGACATTGTATATTTCCAAAAGAAACTTAGCAGTGGATTTACATGCGTAGAATAAACGTGCAAGGATACAAACCAAGAATGACATTCGTCATGCTTTGGAGGTAGAATCGGGCTGACTTTTATTTGTCCCTTTATACTTATTTACATCATCTAATTGTTCTATTTCTGTCTGGTCCAGCACAGTAGGGACTAGCCACATGTGGTTATTTAAATGTTAATTAATTATAATTAAATACATGTAAGACTAAGTTCCTCGGTTGCATTAGTCACACGTCATGTGCTCAGTAGCCACGTGTGGCATGTGGCTCTGTACTGGACGAGCAGAGATAGAGGGTTTCATGATCACAGAACGTTCTGTTGAACAGCACTGATCTGTAGTGATCATGGATTTCTTAGGTGATTAAAAATGCTTTTGGATACTCTCGAGGTGGCAGAAGAGAAGAAAAGACTGTTTAGAGCGAGGTCTGCCCCGTGCAGGTCAAAAGGGGAGGAAGGCGGAGAGACCAGAGACGCTCTTTTCCTGCACGTGGGAGAGACTTTGGGAGGAGGTGAGAGAACTGGGTGGGCAGGTGTGGGGTCAGCTTCCCTGTGCTGGCGCCCTTCACGGTCCTGGGAGGCAGCAGCCCTCCTCAGCATCTGGTCCCAACACCATGACCTGCAGCGGCTGTGAGAGGCTGCTGTTTCCTGCGTGTCTGTTTTTAAGAGCAACAGAATGTTCCCCAGGAGCCCTCGGGCAGCCTCCCTTCACGCCCCACTGGCCAGAATCTCGTCAAATGCCGGAGCCTGGGGCAGTCCCTGCTTAGCGAAGTGGGATCGCCAAATTGGCTTAGACTCATCAGGATTCACCCCTGAGATGGGGTAGGGTTATCTCTCCTGAGGGGTAGAGGAGACAAGGGAGCACAAATGGTCACTGAACAACCATTAGCATCTGCTACTGATTGCAAGTGACAGAAAACTCAATGCAGTCTGTCTTGACTTAAAAACAAAGTGTGGGTTCACCACTGGGACCAGATGCAGCTCAATTCTGGACTCAAACAATGGCACTAGGATTGAAATTTTGGTTTACAAAATGGCTGCAGAAGCTCCGGGTGTCACATCCTTACCATCATCCCGTAGAAGAGAGAACTGTTAGCCTCAGTAAATGTTTCTGCATGCTTTATTGACTCTAAGTGAGTGACTTGCTCATTGGGTCACTGGGTGACCCCGGCCAATCACAGAAGTCTCAAGGTGCCCCCTAAGCAATGAGCTAAGAACGGGGGAGGGGCACCCCAAAGACAATTATTTCACTTTTTACTAGAAGCAGAGAACAGCTGCGGGGCAGCCAGTGGTAGATTTCCGCCACAAGCTGGCAACCCAACAGAAAGTTCAGGCAAGGCAAAGATTTGCAGGCCACCTCTTTCCCCCTCCTGAGAGTGGGGACCCCCGAATGTGGGGAGACAGGGACAGTTACAGGGGCAGCAAGAGTGGAGAGAGTGAACAGAGAAAGGGCTGAAGGCTGTGTCAAAGTTCCACCAAGGTCAACTTTTTTTCCGAGTCCACTGGGCAAAGGAGAAAAGGACGTCTCTTTGGCCGCCCCTTGGTAAAAGGACCCATTTCTTTGAGTGTTTGTCTAACCTTTTCTTTAACCAGGAAATCACAAGGGGATTAGCAATTTTCTGCAAGGAAACTCTTTGGGTGACCTTCTCTGGGAACAAATTTGAGTGGCACCACATGCAAGCCGCGTTATTTTTTGCCTTGATGGATTATGCATGCCTAAAAAGAGCTCTGTCTACTTCTGTTTCTGCTTCTGTCTCCCTCCTCAGCCTCGGTGTTTATGAATTTATCTCCATTTCCTCTATTCATCCGTTCATTCATCAGTCTGTCCATCTGTCTGTCCGTCCATCCATCCACCCACCCACCCACGCATCCATCCAAATGTTCTATCTGTCTATGACACCTTTGTGGTTTTTCGTCTAATTTGAGGGTCTTTGGGGGTTGGTTGACTGCCTCTCTGCTCTGCTCTGCCCCCAAGCAGACACTGGGTTATACCTTTCACAGCGAGAGCTGAGACCAGATTATGAATCATTTGTGCTCATTTATTCTTAGAAAGTTTTGCTGCTTGATGTGCTGGGCAATCCCCTCTCGTCCGTAAGCGGGTTCTGATAAGGACACGCACAACTTTCCAGGGCCTGGGGCTCCAGTGTGTATTTCCCCTGAGTGTAGCACCGTGCTGACACCAGCTCAAAGGTGGGAGTCGGAACTCCCCTTTAATTTGGGACCAAAGTAAGGAGCACTTTGCAACGAACGTGTCCAGTTAAGGTGGAGCTGCCTCCTCCCGCCCCATCCCTATAAAGCTCTCGCTGAGTTGAAGTCTGTTACAATTAATTCTCTTAGAATCAAGGTAATATAGCACTTATGGCTCTTTAAAAATATGTTCAATCACAATTTATGGGACATGTTTTATCTTAATTTAAAACGTTCCGTTTAGGGAAGCAGACACGTAAAAGCGGCTCTTCTGCAGTTACCTCCCCACAAAGAAGGGAGAAGCCAACGGTAGGAGCGTCGACGGAACTCCCGCAACGGGCCGGCCGGGCTCAAGACCAGGGGCCTCCCTGGGCCGCCACAGAGTACGCAGGCAGCCTGATTGGCCCAATTTACAGATAAGGCATCTGAGGCTCAGAAAGGGGTGGGGCACGGCCAAAGTCTTGCAGGCAGGACCTGAGCACAGCTGGGGTCCTCACCCAGGGTCATTTGTCCATAGCGGGGTTTCTCAACGACAACACTAGTGATATCGGGACCGGATAAGCCTCCGCACTGGGGGGCTGACCTGTGCACTATCGGCTGTTCAGCAGCATCCCTGGGCTCTACTCGCTAAATGCAAGCAGCATCCTGTCGTCAGTTGTGACAAGCAACATGTGTCCCGAGATTGCCAGATGTGCTCCGGGCAGGAGGAGGAACAAACTCTCCCCGGCTGAGAAGACTGGTCCACACGCATCACAGCAGAGGCTACTCCCCGGTCCAGAGCCCCTCCCCCCAAATTACTTCCTCGCCCTGTTCTGGGTACCACTGATGCAGGTTTTTGAACGTGGCAGGTGCCCCCTGCCAGCGAACTCAGCCATGTCCCTTTGTCCCACTCCAGCATCCAGTGCTGCAGAGAGGAGGTATTCTAACAAACTTTTTAGAAGTGAACTGAAAATCAACTTTCCCCAACTGGAAGCCAGAAGAAGCGCTTCTTCTGGGCAAGGCAGAAACCACAGCTGTAGCTGAGGCCATAATAACAATCCGCTGGTCTCCTGGGGCTGCTGGAACTGAGCACCCCCAACCGAGAGGCGTAAACGATAGAAACTGGTGGTGTCATGGTTCTGGAGGCCGGACATCTGAGGTCGAGGTGCCGGCAGAGCCCGCTGTCTCCGAAGGTGCCAGGGCGGAATCTGCTCCAGGCCTCCCTCCCGCGTCTCATAGGTCCTGGGCTCGCGGCAGCACAACCCCAGGCTTCACGTGGTGTCCTCCCTGTGTCCACATACCCCCTTTTTATTAGGACTTCAGTCATACCGGATTAGGGCCTCCCCTACTTCATGTAAGTTCCTGAAGGGCAAGGAGAATCCATACCGCCCCATGCCTCAGTTTCCCCATCTGTAAAAGGGACATGATCAGAGTACCCACCTCGTAGGGCTGTCATGGGAATTGAGTGAACTAACACTTGTCACGGCCTTAGGTCTGCGTCGGATCCACAGGAATCGCTCGTTAAATAGCAAATACCCCCAAGTCCCAAAGCGAGTGGTCAGTCTGAGGAGGCCAACGCAGACCGATGGTGGAGGCGGCAGCCTGGCAGCCCACAGGCCCTGTGGGATCAGCCAGTGCGTTTGGTCTGGCCCCTGGTGGCGTCCTGACCTTTAAAATTGGAAGGCTTCTCACAAGAATGTAAATTCTGGGTTTTGTTTGAAGAATCTGGGGGATCTGGCGTCATTCCCAGTGTCCGCCTGTCCCCAGGCTGCGTTCGAGTGTGTGGGCCCTGCTGGCCCGTAACCTGCAGCTCCCTCCCCGGTGTCTTTGAAAATATTCGTGGAACTCCCACCCCTCAGGGGACTGTGGACTGGGAAACAGTCGCTGGGTTCAGACGGGCCCGGCCCAGCTCTGGGCGGCGGGCGGGGAGGCGGAGCGAGTCCCACTGCTCCATCCGCCGCGGCCCAGGTCGTCCCTCATCCTGGGGGATGCAGGGGGCAGTTCCAACAGCTCCAAACTCTTCTCTCTTTTGAGTTTTTCCAGGCTCTCTCTGCTCTCGGTTTACATTTGCTCGATTTTATCTCATCATGACAGCAAAATGTGCGAAAGAATTTGGAAAATTGAAACCAAACGTGCACTGAGAGGGCGGCATGGAGAAGCTCCCGGCCCCTTCACGAAGGCGCCTACCTCCGCTCAGGTTCCTGCCTACGTCGACCCGGGTTGGGAGTGCTCCCCGCTCGGGGTGCCCGGATGCGGATAGTGGAGGTGGGAGCTGCGCTCCAGGCATCAGAGCTACTAAGGTGTTTAGAGATGTGGCCGAAACCTCAGCGTCTCTGAAAGGGAGAGATTGAGACCCAGAGAGATGACAATGCCCGCCCTGTCACGTGTCACTCAAAGTGCCCGAGGAAAGAGCCCGATACGATTTGATCAGCTTCCTATAGACTTCTTTCCTGTTTTAGATGGGATTGGGGTTTCTTTCAGATAAATTTCTTTTAATCCACTCTTGCTTTGGGGTCAGACAGATCTGTGTTAAAATGCCAGCTCCGCTGCTGAAGATCCTAGAAAGACCATTTCAACCAAACTGAGCGTCGGGTTCTCCCTCTGCACAATGGGAGGCACACGCCACCCTGGGAAGGTTGTCGTGCCTTCATTCACACCTTCAGGTAAGATGAAGTTGGCTGCAAACGACAGAGAACCCAGAGCCTGCTGAGGTCGGTGCCGGATGCAGGGCAGAAAGGACCCCACCCCACCCTGAGTCTGGGCACGGGAGCGCCCGCCATCATTCAAATGTCTATGGAGCAGGCCCTTGTCCTGGGCCCTGAGGATATGGCGCTGTCCTATTGTCATGCAATGAAGGAGCCTGTGTTGCTCTGTGGGCTCAGCAC
The DNA here is from genome assembly GCF_041296235.1 of Equus asinus. Taxonomy (NCBI): domain Eukaryota; kingdom Metazoa; phylum Chordata; class Mammalia; order Perissodactyla; family Equidae; genus Equus; species Equus asinus. Next base: position 44,826,305 of record NC_091804.1, read on the forward strand.
TAGCTGGTTGTGGTGGAAGCTGGGAGCCCAGAAGGGAGGGGAGCCCCGAGGGGAGGGGAGCAGGGCAGAGAAGGTGAGCACTTGGACTGAGCCAACAGTTCTCAACCAGGGGCAACTCTGTCATCCCCCCGGCCCCAGGGGACATTTGGAAATGTCTCGAAAAGTTTTTGGATGCCAAAATTGGGGGCCTGGGGGAGCATTGCTACTAGAGGCCAGGGGTTCTGCTAAATATTCTCAGTGCCCAGGACGGCCCTCGCAACAGAGAATTATCCTGCCCAAATGTCCTGGAGGTGAGAAATCTGGCCTAGGGGACAGCAGTGGGGCTGGAGAGAAGGGGACAGATCTGAGAGAAAATTGCTAGTTGAAATAAACGGGCGTGGGCTGGGGGCTCTCTGCGTTTGCGCTCGCACGGTGTCGGTTCACTTGGCTTCTTGCTGCTTCTTTATCTCCGCTTTCCATTCTTTTCTGGGGACACAGGTGTCCGAGCTCCTGGAGCTAAGCCCCCAGGACCCTACCTGGCGGGCTCCCGCTGCAGTGGGCAGCCCCGCCCCCCGGGGGCAATTTGGAGCTGGAGGGGCACAGAGATCAGCAAACATTTTTTAAGAGCCAAACTCAGGTTGGAAAAAATGGGGGCGAGGCTGGCAGCTGAGCTTCATAACTAACCTCCGATCTTTCTGTTTCCATGAAAAGGGGCTTGTGTCTCTCTGGAGATGAATGCGTGCACCTTTGCTGAGGGAAAGAGGAAAAAATGCCCTGAAACTCTATTCCTGGGAGAGACTAGAAACTTTCTTATTAATTTCCCAAAAGACATGAACCCAAACAACCACTAAATGCCCAACCCAGAGCTAAGAAAACTTAGTAAGTGGCTTTTAGGAAAATAAAAATAAATGGGAAAGCCCCAAACAGGAAACACACCGCTCAGTGGAGTGTTTGATCGATGGGATTTTGGTCTGGAACCAGAAAGCGAAAGACTTGGCCCTGACCTGTGGTGCTCGTGCCGGCCACGTCCAGACAAGTGCCTGTGGCCGCTCACCCAGTGCTCACTCGGGGACATGCTGTCCCGGGCCCCGGGAAGAATACTGGTGGTACAGAGGCGAAGCGACCGGGCCCGGTGCTCACGGAGCACGTGTCCATCCATCAGTCGACAGACACTGCACTCCTGTCACCTCACTTATGACTCTGGAACTCTCTTGCTCACTCATCTGCTTGCTTCTGTCGTTTATGTCTCCCCCAATGTGGAGGATCGACTCCAAGATGGCCCTCAATGTCCTCCAACTCCTGGTAGTCATGCCCTCGTGTGAGCTCCTGCCTATGCCTGCGGGCGGCATAGTCACGTGCTTCTAACCAAGCAGACGGCACAGCTGAGGGGATGTCTGTAACTGTTACAGAGATCGTGACTTCCATCTCCTTAGCAGACTCTCTCTACAGCCTTCTCACCTCCGTGCTTTGGGGAAGCCAGCTGCCATGATGGAGAGGCCCACACGGCAAGGGACTGAGGGTGGCCTCCAGCCAACAGCCAGAAAGAACACGACGAGCTCAGTCTAATGACCCGCAAGGAACTGAATCCTGCCAACAACCACGGAGTGAGCTTGGAAGCGGACCCTTCCCTGGGCGAGACTGGGATTTCATCCCTGGAGGACACTTGGATCGCAGCCTTCTAAGGCACTTGTCCCTTCCTGCATGGCTGTTCCCTCTGCCTGGAAGGCACCCACCACCCAACTTCACCCTCTGCTTGACTGACTCAGCTCAGCATTCCCTTCTCCCTTCCTCTGTGGAGCCCTCCTTGAGCTCCCAAAAGCCCCTTTTATAGGACAGTGTGGCCCTTACCTGTCACACCCTCGCCAAATTTATTGTGTTGTTGTACATGTGGCCCATGGGTATCTGTCCCCCACCAGACGGTCACCACCCCAGGGACAAGATGGGGGTCCATGGATCCCCGACCATCAGCAGAGAGTCAAGCACATGGTACATGCTCAATAAATTTTTGCTGAAAGAACAAATGAAAAAAAATAATATAGAGGGAATTTTAAAAATTGTAATAAAATATAAAAAGAAATCTTAGCAGTCCCTGGGGGTGAGGAGTGACCCTGTGTGGGGATGGGGCTCCAGTGGGATCCAGGCAGGAAGGCCACCTGCCCCCTTGAGTAAGCCCCAGGGCCAGGGAGGCATCAGCTGCAGCTCCAGACAAGGCCAGGTGAGCTTTCTCCGGGGCTCGCTGCGCCCGCCATCACGGAGGATTACCTCTTTGGCCCCCACTCAAGGCTCTCTGCAAGTTAGGACGCTGCCCCCTCAAAAGCCTGAAGACAACACATGGCTCTAGCCTTGAAAAAGACAGGGAAACCCGCCTGTCCGCTGACCCTCTGTGGAGCAAGGTGGAAGCAGATCCAGAAGACCCAGAAACCAGCAAGGTGCTGGAGGTGTTTCTCAGTCTTGACACTATTGACATTGTGGCCTGGGTCATTCTCTGCTGTGGGGACGGCCTGTGCACCGTAGGGTGTTTAGCAGTATCTCTCGTCTCTACCCACTGGATCTCAGTAACACACACCAAACTGTGAGTCAAAAATGTCCCCTAGGGGGCCGGCCCCATGGCCGAGTGGTTAATTCGTGCGCTCCGCTTCGGCGGCCCAGGGTTTCACTGGTTAGGATCCTGGGTGCGGACATGGCACCGCTCATCAGGCCATGCTGAGGCAGCGTCCCACATGCCACAACTAGAAGGACCCACAACTAAAATATACAACTATGTACCGGGGGGGAGAAAAAGAAAAAAAAAGATTGGCAACAGTTGTTAGCTCAGGTGCCAATCTTTAGGGAAAAAAAATGTCCCCAGACATTTCCAAATTTCCCCTGGAGGGCACGATTGTCCCTGACTGAGAACCACCGCCCTGGAGGCCCACAGGACACACGTTCACGGATTCATGGATTCATGCATGTGTTCCTGAGCTCCCACTGTGTGCCAGGCTCTGAGGATGCCTCTGGGAACAAGACACATAAGATCCCTGCCCGCCCAGAGCTGGCAGTGAAGTAGGGAGGGCGAGACAAGCAGAGAAATGAAAGACGAGGACGCGGGCCAGGACGGGCCAATGCTGGGAGATGCGGTGGTGGGGCGTCAGCTCCCCGAACAGGTGCCTCTGGTCTCGTTCACTGCTCTCGCGAGTGCCCGGCACAGACTAGGTGCCCAATAAACATGTGCCGCGTGATTGACAGCCTGAAGTAACTCATTAGTAGCTGCCCAGGTGGCGATTTGGACCAGGTGGTTGGAGACATTCCCTCGGGGAGGAGGCATCCATGGTGGTAACTAAAGAGGGAGAACGAGCCGCCTAGCAAAGACTCGGGGAGGATGTTCCAGGCTGGAGAAGCAGCAGGGGCCTGGTTCCAGGGTGGAAAGGGCTGGTGTGTTCCAGGAGCTGACCTGGAATGCTCCTGTCCCTCATCCACCTGGCCGATTGCAACCTGCATTCAGAGTTCAGCCCGTGCCTTCCCTCTTCCTGAGCCCCCCAGCCTGGAGGTGACTCTGGCAGGCAGGACACAGGGCTCTGCCCTTCTCCCTGATGGCACTGGGCCTGTCCAAGCAATGGCTGTGTCTCACTGGATGGTGAGGATGCTGGGGCCAGAGGGCCAGAGGCCAGGGGTGTTTCTGTTCACAATTAGGCTCCAGCTTCAGGACTGTGCCTGGCATGCTCAGCAATTGCACGTTGAATGAATGAATGAACAAATGAATGAAAGAATGGATTGGAAAGCAGGAAGGTAAATCCAGAGCTTCTGAGAACCAAGAAACCCTAAAGGCGACGGCAGGTGTGGGCTCGTCCCTCAGCCTCCTTAACTCAACACCTGGGCTCCACCCCTCACCCAGACCCAGGGCCACGCCCCACGTCCAGGGCAGGTGCCAAGAGCTGAATTATTTTCTAGAAGACAGGAAGTTGACATCATCCTACCATCAGGGAAGGCTTCAGAGAACAAGCTTTCGGTTGCCATGGCAACTTTAAGGGTTAGAATTCTCTAGAGCCTTTAGGGGTGTGTGTGTGTGTGTGTGTTTGGGGTGGGGGACTAGCACTCCTGAATTCAGACAAAAAGTGAGACATTGAGAGGGGGCGTGAGCCAAGTCTGTTGGATCTTGGATGGTTTCAAAAGGGTGAAGGTGAGCTTGTTCCCCAAATCCCAAAGTGCTAAATCTCGGGGGCTTGTTTTCAGGGCAAATAGACAGCTATCAAGTGGCGATCTCATAGAAGCCGACATTCGAGAGCGGCTTGAGCCAGAAGGTAATCCGTCCAGGCTGGGGGGCAGCAGTCTGGCAGAGAGAAGGCAGGCTCTGGAGACATGCAAATTTTAAGATGAAATTTTAAGCCCAGGACTCAACCTCTTCTTATCAATTTGACTCTGGGCATGCGACTTCAGTCCTGCGAATGTCAATTTCTACATTTCTAAAGGAGATAATCATAACACCTCTGGTCCAAGGTAATAGAGATGGCGTGAGGCAAAGTGCATGGCAGGGGACAGCATGTGCAAAGGCCCTGTGGGGGCTTGGGAAGAGCTCTCTTGAGGAGCTGCAGGGAGGCCAGTGAGCCTAGTGAGCGCGAGAGAGGAGTGTGAGAGTAGCTGGAGGGGGGACAGGAGCTGGGCCGTGAAGGGCCATATGGGGCCCCTTGTTGAGGATGTTGGGGGTTTTTCTGCATCCTATGAACACAGGTATCAAAGTACGGACCCGGGACCAGCATCGTCACCCTCTGGGAACTTGTTAGAAATGCAGATTCTCAGGCCCTCCTCCAGACCTACGGAGCAGGGAACTCGAGGGTTGGGACTCAGCAACCTACCTTTTTTTTTTTTTTTTTATTAATGTTATGATAGATTACAACCTTGTGAGATTTCAGTTATACATTTTTGTTAGTCATGTTGTGGGTACACCACTTCCCCCTTTGTGCCCTCCCCCCACCCCCCCTTTTCCCTGGTAACCACCGATCAGATCTCCTCGTCAATATACTAACTTCCACCTATGAGTGGAGTCATATAGAGTTCATCTTTCTCTGACTGGCTTATTTCGCTTAACATAATACCCTCGAGGTCCATCTACGTTAGCAACCTACCTTTTAACCAGTGCTCCGGGGCGTCGATTTGCTACACACTCAGCTCGCAAACCATTGCTGAGAACAACAGGAAGCGGTTAGCGTCTGAAGCAAGGCGGCAAGAGGATCAGACTCCATCTTGGAAGTCTCTCTTCTGTCTTGCGGAGTTTTGCCAGACGTGTTTTACTGTTGCTCAAAGAACAAGGGTGGTGTGGAGGTTGCTAGACAAAATACGGGACAGGAAGCCCAGTCCAATGTGAATTTCCGATAAACAGCAAACACGTTTTTAGTATAAGTACATCCCATAGTATGTGCTGCGTTTTTTTCTGGCAACCGTACCACAACCACCGGATTCAGACCCCCGAGAGCCTGGGCTGGTTGGGTAATGATTGGTTTCCTTAGAATCTTCTGGAAGCTGGGAGTCATCTTTGAGATGTGCCCATTGATACGATTACTCAGTGTACCGTCACTTCCAGGGGAATGGTCTCGGCTTCTACAAAGTGACTCAGACTGAATTGATTAGGTTCAGAAAAAAAAATAATAAAAGTTACTGAGTGGTTGTTTATTGCTGGGCTGTATTTCAGGCAGCTGCCGTGTTGCAATCGCTTGATTTACGGCTTTTTGCTGGGTCAACCCCAAGCTGGGAGAAGAGGCACGTCCCACCCCCTTGGCCAGCTGAGCCTTTCTCACCTGCTGGGGGCACCTGCGAAGCCGGTGACACTGCCCTTGTTGACAGAGAGGCTGGGGTGGCTCCAAGGCACCTCTGCTCTCCTTGCAGACACCCCCTGGGCGGTGGGCATGGGCAAGCTTCCATGTGATCTTTGTCTTCCACCCGTCGGCCAAGCTAAATACACTGTACACCCCAAGCCTCATAACACCAGAGTTTTTACCTGTATTCCAGGTAAATGCCTGCCTGGGGCTCTCTGTTCAGCCCAGGGCTCCACTTTCCTTTGCAGGATTCCATAAAAGTTTGGAAGAAGATCAACGCACATCTGAGTATTGGCTCTGCCACTTCCTGACCGGGGGAGCTTGTACCAATTCCTTTATCCCTTGGAGCCTCAGTTTCTCATTCTGTAAAGTGGGGATGATAAGAAAAACAGCCCCTTCATCACAATGTTGCTCTGAGGTCTGAACAAAGAACTGCCAGTCATGTGCACCTTTGGTAAAGGAGCACATCGAGGGCCTGGAGGTGGGGGCCCTCCTTCGGTGAGAGCGTCACAGCCAAGCACCAGGAAAAGAACAACGAGGAGAAACAATCCAGATGGGAAAACGGGCTTCGGGAAAATGTTGGTAAAATGCTAGGACACCTTGAAAATTATTGGGGCTTGTTCCAGTTTCGAAAGGAAAGCATCTTTAGCAAGAAACAAATAAAGTCTTGTTTCTGTGCCTTTGAAGAACAAAGGAGATCACTCTTTTCTTCCGGTTGGTATTTTGTTTTATGCGCTTTGTGTTTTAGTATCTTTCAGGATGTCAGGATTGTGAACATGCTGGTGGCTCCAGAGTCAACCACACGGTGCCCACCATTTCAGCGGCTCCTTTCTCCCCTCTCTGAAGTTGCATTGCTTTCATGTTACTTCATTCCATGGCACTGAATCCCCCAGCCCCCAACACACCATGCATTATGGAATATACATTTTCTTCTTTCCCCAGAAAATAAAATGAATAATGCGTTTATCCTTTATAAGAGCCATACAATCATGTTGGAAATTAAGGGCACTAGAGAGACACAGGAGAAACACGCCTATTCCCAGTACTCACAAACACGCACTCTTTTAAAATCACGTTTTTGTTCCTGATTATTATCTGAAGTTAAAGGTTATTAAAGTAGAAATTTTGAAAATAAAGATGTAAAAAAGAAAATAAAAATTCCACTACCCAGAGATAATTATCATAAACATTTCAGCAATTTCCTCCCTTTCTCTAATACACACACACACTCGACACATTTGAGATGTAATTATATACACTCTTTTCATTACTTACCGTTTAGAATGAAGTTTTTAATCATTTAATTTCAAGCCATGTGAATTTTCCCATGTCACTTGGTCCTCCTGGAAAACAATTACCCCTGTGGATGCACAACGGCCCCCTCCTTCCTGTGGCTTTGCCACAGTTGCACCATCCCCCATTGCTGGGCATTCAGGTTGCTTCTAGCCTTTCGGCATTGCATCCTGCTCACTGAGTGTATTTGCCCACAAATCTGAGCCCACATTTCTCATTACGGGCCAAGGACAGATTCTCTGTCTTCAGAGAATACATTTATTTTAAAATTAACATTAATTAAATATGAATCTTCTTCTAACTTGATGTTGATGCTTCTAGAGCGAATTGGAATTCCCAGGGTGGAGTGGGGTAGGGACCAAAAGAGAACAGGCTTAGGAATGCCTCTCTCAGATTCAGTAATTTATTGTACTCAGAAAATCTACCTGAGACAGGGAGAAAGGAAATTTTGGCTTCACCTGAACCATCTGTGCATATCTCACAGCTGCCAACACAAACTTCTGTGCAATGAGCCACAAAGCTCCCCGTCAGTGTCTGACACGAAAACAAGACGGGGCGAGCTCGCCAGAAGGTGTTCTGGGGACGTTGGACTCCATTCCCAGAAAGACACAACTTGCTCACCATTGCAAAACGTCCGCCTGGAGTGTCCTCACAATGCTCGGCCTGCCCCAGACCCCACGCCTACTGACAGCAGCCGTAAACTCGGCCCCCACCCGCAGAGCCGGCGGCAGCTGTCCGGGATGCAACCAGCTGCAATTTGGAATGGATTGAGTGGCTGATTTTTATCTTGCGCAAACAATGCCAGGTTTCCTGGGATGAAAGGGAGTCGCAGGGGTGAGACTGCTGACTGGGAGCGTGGTGTGGTCATGCCCCAGCACGCAGTGCCCTGCGCTCCCTCCCCAAGACCCCCAGCTCAGAGCACCTGGGCCTTCTGAAGATGCCTCACACACCAGATGCAATTCCCAAGCCAACACCCTTTCGCTCCAGTCCCTGAGAAAGATGGAAAGATGAGCACGTGCTTCAAACCCCAGGTCCTACTGTGTGGCCTTGGGTGAGTCACCCAACCTCTTTGATAATCAAGACCACCTACCCTAGGGGGTTGATGTGCAGATTATAAAGCCCTTGTGACAGGCCTGCCATGGAGTCTGTATTATTTTTGCCGTGAGATGTGAGCTCCATGGGACAGCCCATTTTGTTTGCTTGCTGTGACATCCCTGGTGTCTATACCAGAGCCAGTCCCAAATTAGCACTCCCTCTGTGTGTGCTGAATGCACGCACGCTGCCCCTCGGACCCACAGTCTGAGCAGAGGGCCTGGCACGCTCTGAGCGCTCGAGTCAGTTTTTTGGTTTTTTTTTTGCAGGGAAAGATTCACCCTAAGCTAACATCTGTTATCAATCTTGCTCCGTTTTTCTTCCTTTCCCCCACCCGCCCCGTCCCCCCCTCCACCCCAGGACATAGTTGTATATTCTAATTCTAAGTCCTCCTGGTTCTTCTGTGTGAGCCACCACCACAGCATGGCTACTCACAGATGAGTGGTGTGGTTCTGCGTCCCAGGCACTGAACCTGGGCCACTGAAGAGGAGCGTGCCGAAATTTAACTGCTAGGCCATCAGGGCTGGCTCATCGATTCGAATTGCTTTGAATCCAGGAATGCAGGTGGCCTCATTTTGGGGATGGATATTTGGATCCCTGTTAAAGACCAAAGGCAGGCTGATTTCTGTCATGTGCTGAGAGCAAGGCTGAATGTTTTCATTCAACCCGCCTGTGGCAAAGCCTCTGTTCCCTGCTCCTGGGCACTCAGCACGGCTCAGGCCCTCGCCTAGAGGCCCAGCCTCTGACCTCAAGTCTCCAGAGCGAGCCTTCCACCTTGCTGGCCACAAGCACATAGAGAAAATGAGGGTATCTGGACTCTGTACTGGGGCCAACCAGACAGGTTTGGGGGCATCCATATGGAGCTGGTGGAAAAAACGCATTGCACTTAAATACTCTATAATCATAAGGGGCACAAAATACAAAGGATTGTGCAGTATACTTAATACTGAGTTTTGTTTAAAACTTCCAAATAAAATCTTATCACTTAAAAAAAAACATTTGAACTTCTTCCATAAAGGTACCTAGTTTATGTCAGATTTTGTGCTTAGTGTGTCAACACGTGATTCCTGAGCCAGAATTTTGCCAGAGACGTCTTCAAATTCCTCATTGTCATTATCTAGAAGAAATTTTGAATAAATAAGGAATAAAATCTTAAAAATCATTTTTGAAACAACCTTCCAAAAAGGAAGAAAAAACAGCAGGTAAAGTTACATTTAAAGAATCCAAAGGTGTTTCTAAAATAATACTGCAATTTAAGTTTGTGTGAAAGAATTTCACACTTGATTGAACTTTTCCGTATCACAAATTGCAAATAATGTCAAAGCTCTAATTTTCAAACACAGGTGATCCTGCGGCCGCTTGCATGGTGCGGGAGGTACACAGCTGCAGATAAACAGCTGGTGGGATTCTAGACTTCCCAGAGCTTGTCCCCCAAGGAGCCACCGCCCGGCCTGCGGCCACCCCGTCACCAGGGGCACCTGGGGCGGTGCACTGAGCAATATTCTTATTATTTAACAAGTAATGAAATCATAGCATATCAGATGGTGAGTTGTGTTAGAGATAAAGCATGATCAAGAGGTAAGGGTCTGGGGTGGGGTGGCTATTTTAAACAAGGGTGTCGAGGGCTGGCCTCGCTGAGAAGGGGACATGTGAATAACGACCTAAAGCAGGTGAGGCTGGAGCCAGGCTGGTACGTGGGAAAGGGCATCCAGGCAGAGGGGACAGCCAGGGCAAGGGTCACAGTGAGCCAGAGCCCATAGCAAAGTGAGGCGGGGTCGGGGCGGGGGTGGCAGGATTCAGAATCTCTCCTCCCGGTGGTGGTTCTCAACTGGGGGCGATTTGCCCCTCAAGGGACATTGGGAAATGGCTGGAGACATTTTCGGTTGTCCCATCTTGGGGAGGGGTGCTGCTGGCGTCTGGTGAGGAGAGCCCAGCAACGCTGCTGCACAGCCTCCGGAGCACAGGACCACCCTCCGTCAGAGAATGGCCAAGCCCGATGTCAAAGACGCAGGAGCTGAGACTCTGCTCCAGGGCTTTATAAGTCATTGCAAAGACCTTGGCTGTCACCCTGGGTGAGAAGGAATCCATTGCAGGGGTTCCCAAGGGGGACACGATCTGACTTAGGCTTCAGCAGCGCCCCCTGGCCACTGTGTCGGGAACAGACGGCACCGAGGCCATGATGGGAGTAGAGAGAATAGGGGGCGCTGGTGGAGTACCCAGGACAGGGGATGGTGGCCTGGGAGAGGTGACAGCCGGCCAGGGGCCCTCCCTACCTGTGACCTCATCTTCTCACCCAGTAATTCCACACCTGAGAAGCCAGCCTAAAGAAACAGCCCCCAGACCTTACAAAACCCAAAAAAGATTTAAAAGGGGTGGGGGAGTGGCCTGAGTGATCAGAGGAGAGGGCTGAGGGAGCCTGACCCCAGGTGGGCGGGGTCTCTAAAGGCCTGGCTCCCGGAGTTTCAGCGTCTCTCCTCCTCTCTTCTTCCCACCCACCATCCATCCCCCACCCCCACAAACCCTTTTCGGAGCCATCGTGGTGGAATGACCGTCAGCAGTTTTGCTGTGGGGCTCCCAGAGAACAAGTGGGTACACGGGCTCCATCTGGCCTGCGTCCCACGGGCGGGAGGTGTTCCCAATAAACCTCAGCGTTTTTAATGAGTCCTTTACAACTGCTAAATGATGAAGCCAGGGATTGACAAGAGTAACTGGTAGCCCTGAATCTTGGCAGCAAATGAGAGGAGCCGCCTCGCCCTGCGGCCCCCCCTCCCCGGGCGTTCCCGTAAATTACCCACAAACTACAAGTGCGAGCTGGCGGGCGGGCGACGTGAGCAGTTTAATTAATGAACTAATAAGCACCTGTGCGTTTCACAGTTACCTTCTTTTCTTATTCTTCGGTCCTGGTGGAGACCCGCGTGGAGAGAGCCCTCCAGCTGGTCGGGCAGACCGTGAGACCCCCCTTCTGTCGGGGTGGGGGACCAGGCCTGCTCAGCCGGGGTGGCCAGACAGGGCCGATAAAGCACAGGCACCCCGGAAATTTGATGGAACTTCAGATAGACAGCGAATAATTGTTTTAGTATACGTATGTCCCAAATGTTGCAATTATTCGCTGTTTGTCTGAAATTCAAATTTAACTGGATTCTCTGTATTTCATCTGGCCATCCTGTTCCCAGTACAAGACCTATTTGAAAATAATTTTACCTGGGGAACAATTCAGAAAATGATCGCTGCTTTCCCATTGCTCCCTTCCAGCGTGAGAAGCCTTGGACAGGGCCGCCCCGTGAGCCTGCGGCAGGCAGAACGTCCCACAGTGGTGGTGGTGTGGGGTGCTTTGGGGTCTGGATTCGAATCCTGACTCTGCCACTTGCTTAGCGCTGTGATCTTAGGCACGTCGTGTATCTCCTGTGAACCTCAGTTCCTCCTGTGTAAAATGGGCCTGAGAAAGGACCTGTTTCAAAAGGGTGTTTTGAAAATGTGGTGATCTCCTTCATAGCGCAGGGCCTGGTGCTGGGTAAGCCCCCAACACACGTCAACAGGTCTGATTTTGTCTGTTAAACCTCACATCTTGTGGAATCCACATCCTCACCTTCTGATGGTCCTTCGGTGGAAGGGACGAGATCGGAATGCCTGTGTTGGAAGAAAACACGGCCCCAGGCGCAATGGCTCTTCTCTACACGGCTGGGACCTTTGGCTGTCACAGTCAGAGAGGGTTGACTCAAAAGGCCTACAGGTTTCAAGAGGACAAACCCATCACACACTCCTTTTGAGCCATCCGCCAACAAGGCAGGGCCCGTCCTGGGACCACCAGGGTAGAGACATTACTTCTGAGCCTGAGACTGCAGTAAAGGGTAATCCTGACGGACCCCCAAGTGCCAGGTCCCCCTGTGGTGTCACTGCTGTGGGAGATCCAGCCAGGAGGCGGTGACCGATTCCATCCCGTGACCGTCCCAGTCAGCTGACTTTCATATTCCCCAGGTTCAGAGGAGAATCAGAACTCCGCCCTCCGGGCGCTGATACCGTGGGAGGAGATCCTCGTGGGTGTGAATATCATGAAACCAGGGCAGGCAGGGGGCCATGATGACTTTTTATTATTCATTGAGCAGCTAGTACTAGCCAGGCACTGCTTGCATATGCCACGTCATTTAACACAGTCCTCAGGACAGCCCTGAGAGGCCGTGTGTGGAGCGAGCCAGGGCTCCAGAGCAGAAGGAAACTGCTCCAGAGGACACCACGGGTAAGTAGGAAGCTGGGGCTCCAACCTGGGTTTGACGCGACTCGAGGGGTGAAGGAAGAATTTAGGCCTAGGAGCCATGGAGGTGTCGAGATGAAGGCAGGAGTCTGTCCCTTCTGGAATCCTAAGGGGGCGTTCTAATCCTCGACAGAAAGAAGCTGGAGCTGGACTCTGCAGTACGCTTGCCGAGACCCGTGTGGCTAGTTAAATGTAAGCTAAGTAAAATGGAATCTAATTTGGAATTCCTCTCCTCAGTCACACTGGCCACATTTAAAGGGCTCCACAACCACACGTGGCCCGCGGCAACCGTACTGGACGGAGCAGAAGCAGCGCATCTCCTGTTCTCCTGTTCAGTGCCGCTCTAGACAGCAGACAATGAGTCTGGAGCCAAGTTTTCCAAGACCCTAAAGAAAAACATATCTCGGGTCCCAAAGGAAACATTCAACCCTGAGTAAATATTTGGGTTGCTTAAGTCTAAGGAGAAAATCTAAGTTCTGGGTTTCTGTGAAAAAGCTTCTAGAGCCCTAAGAAAAAAGTCAAGGGAGGGGATGTATATAGGCTAACAAAGAGCACTAGAATCCCAAAGCTCCCATCCTAAGGGTTCTAGAATGCGAAGAAAACGATCTAGAGCTTTTCTTTTTTTTGAGGAAGATTAGCCCTGAGCTAACTGCTGCCAATCCTCTTCTTTTTGCTGAGGAAGACTGGCCCTGAGCTAAGATCCGTGCCCATCTTCCTGTACTTTGTATGTGGGACGCCTGCCACAGCATGGTGAGACAAGTGGTGCCATGTCTGCACCCAGGATCCAAACCGGCGAACCCCGGGCTGCCAAAGTGGAACGTGTGCACTTAACCACTGTGCCACCAGGCCGGCCTCTAGAGCTTTCTAAATAGAGTATATTTCAATTCCAGCCTTTTTGTTTTTAACCTTTTAGGGGATTGTCTGATGAAAGGATCACGTGCAGATGTATTTGGGGACTGTGTAGAAACCCAGGATTCACTCGTTCCTGGGCAAAGGTTTCTAAATTGACTTTTCAATGGCAAAATCTGACCTGCAAAACTGGAGACCCGAGGACCACCTGGTGGTGTATGGCGATGTACCTCCATGAGCAGGGACACGAGGGTTAAGAAGCGTGTCGTTGGAATCGCATTTGGTGGCCCACAACGGGGAACTCAAACAAGGGCCTTAAATAAGGTGGGCCTGTTTCCTTCTCCTTTCAAAGATGTCTAGAGGAAAAGGAGCCAGGGCTGAGCGACACCCCCTCGGTGGGAACCCAGGCTCCTTCTGTTTGTCTGCTTTTCGTTCTTTGGTAAAAATTTGCCCTGAGCTAACATCTGTTGCCAATCTTCCCCTCTTTTTATTTGTTTTCTCCCCAAAGCCCCAGTACATAGCTGACAGATGAGTGGTGTGGTTCTGAGCCCAGGGAACCGAACCTGGGCCACCAAAGCAGAGCGCACTGAACTTTGACCACCAGGCCATCAGGGCTGGCTCTGCTTTTCTTTCTTAGAGTGAGACTTCCAGCCTTAGGTCTCCTTATGGTCCAGGATGGCTGCTGGAGCTCCAGCCATCATGATTTATTCTAGGCAAGAGAAAGGAGCAAAGGGGTTGTGCTGAGAAAAAGGGGACACTTCTCAGCTGAGTCAGCCTGCCTTTAGGAAGCTTACCAAGCAGCCCCACGCAATGACTTCCCTTCACTTCTCATGGGCCATTTCTCCCTGCAAGGAACCTGGAAATAAAGTCATTTAGCTGGGCATATCTGTCCCTCAGAAAAAAAGCAGGGTTGTCTTAGGAAGGAAGGAGAAAGGAAGGGAGAGAGGAAAGGAGGAAGTAAGGAGAGATGATATTGGCTAGGTACTTAGTAGTCCCGATCCCATGTGTAGCTACTTCACCTCCAAACACCGAGGAGCAGATTAGAGAATTCAGTCTGCTCGCTGGTGGTGGAGGGCAAGGCTCTCAAACTGCAATGCCGGCAGAGGCCAAGGGCAACAATAGGGAGCAGTGGGGACTGTGGCAAACTGGAGGATCCAAGCCCCATTGACGCAACTTCTTAAAGATGTCTCAGGAGGCATCTGCCACTCAGCTCTGGCTGATTGTTGGAACCAGGTATACTGGCCCCAGTTTTGGGGTTTTTAAAAAAACGCATCAAGAAATCTAGATTGCAGAGTATGATCTCTCAATTTTTCAATGCTGATCTTACAATTATTTAAAAAAATTTGGACAATGTGAGTGGCAAATAAAATTGGCATGTTTTGACCCAGGGGAGACTGTGAGTTTTTATCCTCTGATCATAGATAGGAGAATGCAATAACTCCTATTGCTGGAATTATCTAACGAAATTTGTGTATCACTTGTTAAGGGTGAGGAGGGGTTAGCTGAACTCAATCAAAGCCGCCGAGGTTGGGAGTAGTTTGCAGCTTTGGGTGCTTGCCACGCCCGCCAAGTGAGGGGCCCAGGGCTGCCGTGAAGCACTGGTGCCCAGGCCGCTGGGCGCTGTGAGCGGGCGCCCCGGGCCTCTCGTGTAGCCCTCCTCATATGCAAGCACCAGAGCAGGAAGTCTCCCAGCTCCCGGCTGCTGGGGCCGGGCCACGTGGAGAGCGGAGGAGGGGTCCAGTCGCATCACTTCCTGTGTGCCGCAGGGGAAGGCAGAACCCCATGGTGTCCCAGCCTGCTGTCATGCAGCCCGTGCCGCGCCCCAGATTCCAGGGGGATCCCTCTGGGGATGAGCCATGCTGCAAACTCGGGGTCCGAGGTCTCAGGATCTGCATTACCCATAGAAGCTGAAGGTCAGCAGGCCGACCTGGAAGGAAAATTACAGGGAAGGGGGTTCCGGGCCCCACTCTGGTTCTCTGGCTGCTCAGAGCTGAGGCCAAGACGCCAGGCGCCCCACGAACATCTCAGCCTGCCGTTTTGTCCCCGGCTAAGTGCCGGCCGCAAACACAATCCTCTGTTGTGGGCACGCAGGGCCTGCAGGATAAAGATGCTCTTGGCTCCAGCCTCCGGCTGTGGGGAGGCAGCTGTGCACCCCCAACACAGGCCCACTGTCTGGCTGACGTCTGCGTGTCGGGGACTGCCTTCCAGCGGTCAAACCTCCTAATTTAGGCATTGACCGAGCTCCCGAGAAGGGAATATAGGCTGCTCTCTACCCAGGGCACCAACAGGCCTGGCTTGCCTGGGACCAAGGGGCTTCCCAGGATAAGGGACTTTCTGCTTTACACCTGGCTGAGCTGTCACCCTATCTGCACCACCGCTTCCCACCAAGGGCCTCGTTTCCCTCGCAGCGATGGGGCGAAGGAACCTGCAGCTGCCCCCAAAGGGCAGAGAGTGTGGCATCTCCCTGGGAAGCCTGGAAACACCGTGTGTTCTCAGGAGGGGCTCAGACTTGCCTCAGCCCGCAGAAACCACCAGCAGGGGAGGGCCGAGCCTGGCTCCCAAGAGAAAACAGTCAGTAACCTCACGGGAGGATCTCCCGCCAGAGGGTTACAAGAAAAGTTATCTTTGTTCAAGAACCAGAGAGGTAAGAGCCAGTCCCCGCTCTGCTGAATTCTCCTCTCGTTCTTGGCACAGGTGCGAGGAGGCCTATGCAGGATGGTGCCATGTATGATCCCATGTTTGCTCCACAACAAAGCAAAACCAACCTCAAGACCCATGGCCGTGCGCCGTGTAAGCACAGACGGAGTGCAGGGCCACACCCAGCTGTCCCCAGAGGGCCTTCCGGGGACATGGGGGAGGCCAGCCTCCTACTGAGACGGTCCCTGCTCCTTGAGTTTGCTCACCAGTTATGGAGACCCAATACCTGCAAGGCTTTAAAACAGAACTATAATTTCTTAACATTTAAATGCTTCGTGCTGACTGCTCAGCAGCCATTCACGGGAGCGAGTGCTGAACGACCAGGAGATACTGGTCAACAGAGAAAACAAGTTGTAGCACAGAATGTGTAGTATAATTGCAGTAAAAATAGATCTACAGGAGGCTGGCCTGGTGGTGTAGTGGCTAAGTTTGCGTGCTCCGCTTTGGCGTCCTGGGGTTCGCAGGTTCGGATCCTTGGTGTGGACCTACACACTACTTGACTAGCCACACTGTGGCGGCATCCCACGTACAAAATAGAGGACGACTGGCACAGATGTTAGTCAGGGCCAATCTTCCTCACCAAAAAATAAATAAACAAGTAGATCTCCAAGTTGCACATATTTGTACAAGTGTGAAGAAGGTCTGAGAGGATTCAGACCAAGATCTGACACATAAGTTCATAGCCGGGAGAGGGAAAGTTCAGGTACAAACTTGTACTTTTAAATCCGCCCTCTGCCATTTGGGTTAACTTTCTTCCCCTAAACAGCACACACTTCTTTGTTTTTTTCTTGTTAAACAGCATATATTGAATTTCCAGCGAACAGAGCAGGGGGCCTCCTTTGAAGCAAAACCCCAGCGTTCACAGGTCTGTAAGAACGAGAGGCTTCCTCCCCATCGGCCGTCCCCGGCGCAAAATAGGACACATTTTACACACCTTTTCAAGAACAAATCCCGCGTGTAATTAATTAAGCCTATAATTATAGACCAATCTTTAAAAATGTAATTTATAGTCTCCCTGCAATCCTCATTTCGAACCTGACTTCTGATGTGGGCTGGATTATATTGGAACCGATTTTTACTGCTTGGAGACTCAGGATACACCAGGTTTCATTTGCCATTGATCTAAGTATATCGTCGTTTCCATATTTATTGCTTAAGAGCAGCTGGCATTCGTGGAGCCCTGCTAGGCACCCGGCCCTGGACCCAGGAGCTGATTTCGTTCAAACCTCAGGGCACCTTTCCTCCGCCCTGGGTTCCTCTCATTACTTACTCCTGTTCATCTTCCCTCGGGATCGACAGTTTCACAGGACAGCCTTCCTTCTGCTTGTGGCATTTGAAAAACTCTGGATTTGAGTGGGATCCCCTGAGCATGAGTCAAAGAAGTGGAAGAGGTCATTTTCTAAAAGAGAGCGCTGGGGTTGGCCCTCGCAGAGCGCCCGCTTTCCCAACACCGAGGGTCTCACATCCCACCCGCTGCCACCGTCTCCTTTGTGGGAAGGAAGCGGCTGGCTCTTCCTGGTCCGCTGGGTGCCTCCACCCTCAGATTCTCCCCCGAGTTTGAAGTATAAAGGCAACGCTGGGGGACACAGCTCTCTCTGTTGAAGACGAAGGAGAGAGATGATCTCAGGAAAGAGGGCGAAGTGGAGTCCGGTGAGCAGGGTGTGAAATCACCAGCTTTGCCTCCGACAGGGGAGGCTGGGCTGAGCTCACTGGCACAGGACGTTCTGTGTGACACACGAGAGCCTCAGTTCCCAGCTGGAGGCGGGGATCCCAACCTGTCACAGGCCCGTCCGTAGGTACAGGAGGCTCACGTGTACACTGCCGGCCCGTCTGGCAGGAGCTGCATCCACAAGGCTCTGGGGCCCGCCTGTCCCTTTCCTGTCTCCAAGCAGCAGACGGGGAGTCCTGTGTCCTTTGGTTCTGAGTACGGGGCTGGGGGATGGCGCTCCCCACACCCGGGGAAGGAGTCCCTCCCTGCAGACACCTCCCGAAGGGGCGTCCAGGCCAAACCTCCTCCCAAATAGTTCCTTCTTCTGGACTTTCACCCTGGAGACAGTATTCTAATAAACTGCTTCTGAGTCTCAGAAGCATTACTCACTTGGACCAGAGGGAGGGACCGCCCCCCGCACACCTTTGGAGTCATTTGGGGTTTCTATTGCCTTGCATAAACTTTGAATTATTCATTCTGTTGAGAAGATTATTATTAGGAGACACCTTTGCAAGCAGTCCGTACACGCCGTCCCATTTCACCGGCGCGGGAACACCGCGCCCTCGCCGCCCGCCGCAGGGGCAGTGCCACCCAGCGCCCGGTGGCGCAGACACCCGCTGCAGAGGGCCCCGGGGTGGGTCCACTTAGGACGCAGGAAAACAAGGCAGACTCTGCAGAGATGGGGACAGTCTCTCCAGTGCCCAGAATCGTGAGGCAAGGCCCCAATCCTTCAGCCTTGGCTGGAAGGCGCTCTGTGCTTTTCTGAAAACGCTCCTTCTCTAAGAGTGAAATGAAGACAGCAGCTCCAGGCCAACGAAAGGGCACTCAAGCCCTTTCTGAAAACATAGACCCCTGTTTTTTGAGAGCAGCTTTATTTGGTGGGAATTCTCAACCCATTAGGATTAGAGCTGGGGAGGAGCGCAGAGAGTGGATAAAACTCTGATGCTGGGTCCCCACCGCGACCAACAGAATCAGGATTTCTGGGCATTTTTCTTTTATTTCTTTTGAAAGCCCTCCAGGTGAGCCTAACGTGCAGCCGGGGCGAGAAACACTAATTTACGGGAAGGAGGATTTACCTGGAGAAGACAATTCAAACCCGAAATGCGAAAAGGGAGACAGGTTGCCAGGCACACTTCCCAGAATTCCCAACCCGCCCGCCCGCCCGGAAGGGACATCCCAGGTAGCCAAGAGAAGAGCCAGCTCCAGATTTGTGCAGGACCCAGACGGGGGATTTGGCGTTCACGTGGCCCCCTCTGCTGGCCGCGAGGATCAGCCAGTTCTCTTCCAAAAGGGGCCGTGCAGAGGAGGCAGCCCGGGGACTCTGGCAGGGCTGGGGGCTTCTCAGCAGCTGCAGGAAATGTACACGCAGACACCAAAAGCACCTTTCCTTTTGTAATCGCATCTACCATCATCATCGTTTCAGGAAAGAGAACACATTTTCCCAGCAAAAGTGTAAAAGGAAAGCAAGTGCAGAATAGATCATGGTTAGCCTTTAAAAATAAATTTAGCCTTTAGAAAAAGCTTACTGCATTTTCCATATTCTTCTTATTTTGCTCCAGGTCAGTGACTCCTCTCCCGAGACCTGAGTTTGGGGGGCACTGGCTGAAGGGAGAACTTTCAGTGAAGAAATCGTTCTTCGCTCACTGTTGTGTGCAATCCCGGCTGGCTTCACAGTGCGGGCGCCCCAGCCCGGCCCTCAGAAGGATCTCGCACTTGGTTTAACGCTCTGCTGTCACCATCCTGAAATTCTTAATAATTTTTGAATGCGGAACCCACATTTTCATTTTGCACTGGGCCCTACAAATGATGTCACCGGACCTGACTTAATTGGTAGATCTGGATGAATGCATAGCTTTCAGTTATTCAATAAATATTGACTGAGCTGCTCTGGTGCCAGGCACCGAGGATCCAGCGATGAATGACACAGAGAGGCCTGCCCCCAGAAAGCTTTCTTTTTGGAGCAGGCACACCGAAAATGTTTACCAATGGGAAAGTCAATAACTAAGATCACTGAAAAGATTGTGAGTCTCTGAAGGACATCTGTGGAGGATACAAAATGGGCGAAGTGGTGGCAAGGGCCAGAAGCAGAGGCCCAGGAAGGCTTCCAGAAGGAGGTGACATTGGAGCAGGGACTAAAAGGAGGAAAGAAGCAGCCACTTAAAGCACAGAGCAAAAGCATCCTGCAAATAGGAGATGTGCTGGAGGACAGGGGAGGAAGAGGGGTTCATTCACAGAGTAGAGAGGGGACATTGAGGTGGTTTCACCAGGAGTAACAAGGTCGGGCGACATTTGAGGTCGATAGCACAGGGCCAAGTGGAAGCTGTCTTGCCCGTCCTTGCCTCGCCATTTCTCCTCTAGAGAGACAGTTCTCTGTGATCTCTCACGTTTCTGCCCATCTCACGAGCAGAGGCATTGACAGCGTTTCTTCCACACTATCTTTTCAAGGATGTTTCTGAGTGAACAGCCCTGGACGACAGAGCTAGCGTCTCCCTCCAGGGCACAGGCGGGGCAGGTTTGCTCAGAGCCCATCCGAGAAGATGGGGTCTTCCTAAGCTCGGGATCCCTCAGCTGTGATACAGACCTCTGCGTGTGCAGCATCCACCTGGACCACTCTGCTTTGCCCCCATGGCCTTGGGATGCAAGGGGAACCAATGCAAACACAAATCTCGTGCTGCCTGCCGTGCTGGGAGTCATAAAGTCCTTTGTCTCTGACCCAGGGGTCTCGTGTCGTCTGCCAGCATCCATGGAACTGTGGCAGCTCACTTGTTAGCTTGTAAGTGGGGAAAAAATCTCAGACCCTCCAGAGCTCTTGACAATACCCTACTGCCCCCCTTAGAGGGTTTTAGAAGACTCGAGCTCCTGAATTACAAATGATGTTATTTTACCTGTTGTGAATTAACTAGGCCGGCAGGAGCTCAGCCTACTATTTAAACGAAGGTTCCGGGGCAACGTTTTCTGAGAGGCCGCATTTCACGGGGAGCGACCAGAGGCACACTCATCCCCTGGATCTGCCGCCTGGCACCTCGGTGACCTTGGTCAGGTCACCCACCTCTCAGAGCCTCAGTTTCTTCATCTGTAGATTGGCCATGAGGACAGCCCTGAGGTGACCTGGAAAGTAAGTGATGCAGAAGCAGGGAAGCTGCCCCATCCTTTCCTGTTCTCTGTGGAGCTTCTGCCTCTGGCCCTGCTCCCCGTCTGTCTCATCCTTCCTTCTCTATCCATCAGTCTCTCCACGCACGCATCCATTTTCACTGGGCCCCATTATGGCCACTCAAAATGGTGGCCTCAGCCCCTGATGCTCCAGCCCGGTTCCCTGCAGGTAGCCCTGTCCCTCGGTTCTCAAATTCCCAGAAAAAAGAAGCTGATTGACCCAGTTTGGGTCTGGTGTCATCCTTGGTCCCATCAGCTGCGTCCTGGGCTGCCCTCTCAAGTAGTGCAAATTCCTTCAGTAGCTGTGTATGTGGAGAAAGTTTCTGGTATCTCTGGAGTGATCAAATTCATAAAATTTATAAACAGGTTAACAAAGAGGTGCATAAAGTCCATACCACAGGGCCTGGCATATGTTAGGTGCTCAAAAAGGGGTAGCAATTTATCTGTGGCACAGTATATTAGTTGTAAGTCTTTCAGTTAAATAACAGAAACACAACCCAAACTGGCTTAAATAAAATTTATATTCACTGGTTTACCTAACTGAAAAGCCTAGTAGTGGACTTCAGGCACAGCTGGATCCAGGTGTTCAAACAATGCTCCTTGATTTTGTCTTGCTCCATCTCCTAGCTCTGCTTTTCTCTGCTTAGCTGAATTCATCCCCTGGCATCTTTCCACTGTCCCAGGCTACCTCCCCTCAGTTTCTCAGCCCCAACGAAAGGAGAACATCTCTTTTCCAGTGTTTCGGCAAAGCCCTGGGATCAGCACTCTTTGGCCTGGCTGGGGTTATATGCCTTTCTCTCGACCTCACCTAATCTACATGAATTTAGGGGAGGGAGCAGGGGGCATAATGTTGTAACAAGAAGAAGGGGTGAGGAAGCCAGGAGGCAGGCAGACACCTCAGATGCCCATGCTCGCCACTGTCTGCTGGGGTGAAAAGGAACAGCAAGGAGTTGCTGAGGTCAGGACATGGGTGTAGCTGTGGTGGCTCTGCCAGGGCCTGCCCTCTGCTCAGCGTTTCCAGGACTGGCACGTATTCCTTTGGACACTTGTGCTGCCCAGGGCACCAGAGCTGGAGAGACAGGTGACGTCAGCAGGAGACATAGAGATGGTGCCCAGGTGAATTTCCACCGGAGGGGAGGGTGGATCAGCCAAAGAGAATTCTGAAAACGATCTTCTCACCTGAGCCAATTTCCTTTGACATTTGTCTTCAGCCAACAGCTGGAGGCCCTGGTTGTTCCCTTGTGCACATGGCGCTGAGGGATGGAAGTCATGGACTTAAAAATCTCAGGGAGAAGACAGCGGGTCCCTCCTCTGTCTCTGATGTGGAATTCAGCATCCAGCCGAGGATGACCTCAGCCGCCTCCCACTCCCCCAGGGGCCCGGCACCCACCTGGTGCTGTTGGATCACTGTGGCGGCCCTCCTTGTCACAGGTCCCCTGGAACCCTTTCTCCTTGTTCAAGTTCTGTCTGTATAACACGGGAGGCCAGTAAAGAAATGAAAAATGCAGTTAGCTGTCTTCTGATTTTGCTGCTTGGGGAGAGGGCGTTGGGCACACACAGCCCAGATGTTTGTGAAAATGGCTCCATCCCCCGGTGAGGAAGCTGCCAATGCACATGCTAACGGCAAATGCACCTGCAGTGACAGCCGCCTTGGGGCTACAGCTTTGTGTCTGGAACATCACAGCTGCAGACTGCTCTGGTGGCACCCGGCTCCTGGAGTCCCAGTGATGGAGATAGAATGAAGCGCACTCTCTTCGCTTCCTGTTGACGATTGTGCTGATTTGAGACAAGGCCACCCGGATTGGTAGAAGTCACATGCAGCCCTTCTCCAGCAGGGGCGGCTCGGGGCTCCCTGGTTATAACCT
Source organism: Equus asinus (assembly GCF_041296235.1). Lineage (NCBI taxonomy): Eukaryota > Metazoa > Chordata > Mammalia > Perissodactyla > Equidae > Equus > Equus asinus. The sequence goes on from NC_091804.1 coordinate 44,848,973, forward strand.
TATTGTCAGTGGGAAGGCTGAGCTAACAGAGGCGACCATGGAGGGAACACAGTTTGGGATCGTAAGGGCTCTAAAGACAGATGGGACTCAACGCCAGGATCAAACTCCCTGGCTCCGGGATCTGGGACAAGCGACTCCACCTCTCTGAGCCTCAGTTTCCATATCTGCACACTGGGGACGGGAAGGACCCCACCTCCCTGGGGTTACGATGAGGAGGGGCGGATGGAGCCCGTGCGGATGGCGGCCTTTGTGGTGCGAACAGGGTAAAGATGGGGCGTTTACGGCCCCCGCCTCCCCAGCTGGCCAAGGGGCAGCACTGTTTGTTCCTCCAGTTCAGCCCTCTCTCTGTCGTCTGTCCCTGGGGAGACTTGGCCTCTGCCAAACCCTCTGGGTTCTTGGGCCTCCTTGGTCATCGCAGCAGGTGCTGACCCTGGGAGGGGTGAGGCCCTGCCCTCAGCCTTGCCCTCGACCCGACCCCCAGGGGCTTGGGGCTGCGCTGGTTGCTCCCCTCCTTTGCAGGCTGCCGTGTTGGGGCGTATAGGACGTCCTGTCCTGTTACTGACCACAGGTGTTGGGGGTTTTCTGCATGTGTGGATTACTGGTCAGGACTTTTGCCCACTTGGGGCCAGTGTTTGTCCATCACTTAGGGTTTTGTTTTTGTTTTTTTTTAAAGATTGGCACCTGAGCTAACATCTGTTGCCAATCTTTTTTTTTCTTATCCCCAAAGCCCCCTAGTACATAGTTGTATATTTTAGTTGTGGGTCCTTCTGGTTGTGGCATGTGGGATGCTGCCTCAGCTTGGCCTGATGAGCGGTGCCATGTCCATGTCCAGGATCCGGACTGGCGAAAGCCTGGGCCACCAAAGTGGAGCGTGTGAACTCAACCACTCGGCCACGGGGCTGGTCCCCATTTAGTCTTTTATTTGGAAACATTTATTCATATGAAATCTGCATGCATTTCTCTGTTTTAAAAGATTTTCTTTAAAATCAGGAATGGATGTTGAATTTTATGAAATTCCTTTTTGACGTCTATCAAGATGATGACATGGTTTCCTTCCTTAACTGGCTAAAATGACTTACGTTAATGCATTTCTTCCTCCTGGAGCGTCCTCGCATTCCTCGGATGAATCCCACTGGTCACTCTGCTGCACTTTCTAGAATTAAAAGGCCCTTCTGCATGCTTCTCCAGCTCATTAGAGTTTTCTTGGGTTTTATTGGCAGAGAAGAAATTAACATGAAAAATCTATCATTGTTCTTTATCTTCCATTAAATATCAAAAAATACTTTTAGGGACCAGCCCCGTGGCTGAGTGGTTAAGTTCGTGCACTCCAGTTTGGTGGCCCAGGATTTTGCTGGTTCGGATCCTGGGCGCGGACGTGGCACCGCTCATCAGGCCACACTGACGTGGCGTCCTACACAGCACAACCAGAGGCACTCACAACCATAATATACAACCGTGTACTGGGGGGCTTTGGGAAGAAGAAGAAAAAGAAGAAAAAAAGATTGGCAACAGTTGTTAGCTCAGGTGCCAATCTTTAAAAAAAAAAAGAAAAGAGTACATACTGTATATTTCCATTCTTGAAAAAAAAAAGAAAAAATATTTCTAAACAAAAAAATAGAGCTGTGCCATACCCTGGTTCTACATCCAGCTTTTTTTTTCAACTCAAACGCGTCTCCAGGCAGACGAGAGCGCTCCACCTCGTCCTGTTTCTCCGGCTGTTCTTTTGGGGAACCCCCCGTTCTCCCTCGCTCTTTTCCCCAGGATCTCCTCTTCTCTTCTCAGTCTGCCCGGCCCCGAACAGCTTCCACTCTGAACAACCTGCAGATCCAGCCTCACCTCCACCCTGAGCTGCTGACCGCAGCCCCATTCACCTCATGGAATTGATGCCGCCCAGGGAAGCCAGTGACCGGGTCCAAGGCCTCAGACCAGGGTCAGGGAGCAGAACGGCCAGGCCAGGGATCCAGCGAGCTGGGCTTTGGGAAGTTCACCCCCAAAGGTGACTCCCTCGGAACGGAGACGATCAGTCCACAGAGGGAAACCACATTTTGTTTAGTCTTTTCCTGGCCCAGAACGCCTGGTATTTAATAAGCCCTGGAGCCAGCCCAGAGGGGGACTGGCTTTTCAGGGCTCCGGGCAGTGCTGCAAGCTCCCCCCAGGTAGGGGGCTTGACCTGTTGGCAGCTGATTAGAATTTTCTTCCCTGCCCCCCCTCACCACCTTCTCCATCAGATGAAGAGAGACACGGCCTCCGAGGGGCCATTCTCCTCCCCAGGAATGCCATGGAGCAGCTTCTCCAGTTTCAAGGGCTCTCCCCACCCCTGCCCAAAGGAACTCAGGGCGACCTTTGACCTCTGGTTAGCTGATGTCAGGCTTCAGCAGCGTCACACTTGGGGTCTTGTTATCCGAGTGAGTGCTTTACTGCTGGAGAAGCAGCAATGGAGAGAGTGCTCTCTTTAAGGGGGACGTGAGGGATTTGGGGGACCGTTCCCCAGTGCTCCAGCCCCAGGAGTCCCACCCGAGACCTTGGCTCATTCACAGCCAAGCACCACCACGCCCTGGGGTGCAGAGATGGGCCAGACATCCTGGCATCCTGGCCAGTGGCTGACTTGCTGCCAAGTCGGGGTCCAGTGGTAGAGTGGGAATAAGCCACAAATGGACCATTTCTCTTTGGAGCCGCCCCCCGCCCCCCCCCACACACACACCTTGAAAAGCAGGCTTTCCAGATCTGAAGGTGTAAAGTACCATTGGAGGGATTTGGGGCGGTGGGGAGGGTGTGTGACAGGCAGGGACATTCTGGGGATGATCAAACAAGTGGGTTAAATGGACCACTGGTGGAATTCTTGGTTTCTTACTGCCTATTTAAGCACATAGTGGGCCCTACATGCAGATGGTTTAGCAAAAGCCACTGCTTTAAAATAAAATATTGCATTTAGAAAATGTTTCCAAAAAATGCAAAGAAGAAAATAAAAATTACCCAAAATGCTACCACTGAGACACAAGGCTGTTTCCTGTTGAGATGACCCGTCTCCAGGCATCTCTCCATGCTGATCCAAGGATGCACCCAGTGCGAGCTGAATGACGTAACCGGCATTCTCTTTCTCATAGATGGGAGCACTGAGGCTCTGAGAGGTGGCTTGCTTTGCTCCCAGACACACAAGTGGTCCACAGCAGAGCTGGGGTCAGACCCAGATTTGTGCAACACCCACCCCTGCCTTTCTCCCCCATCAAGCTGTGCCGTGTGTGTACGGAAACATACGCCACGTCGGGGTGTAACTTCTCGGCAGTCTTGCTCGCGACAGCCTCCTCGACCAGCAACTTTAGCAGTTCCCGGGGGCTTTTTAGAAATGCATTTCTCAGACCTCCTCCTCTGACCTCCTAAATCAGAAACTGCATGTTCACAAGATCCCCAGGTAATTCATGTGAGCATTAGAGACTGAGAAACACCAGGCTACAGCAGTGGGACTGGATCGGGGTAAACTGAGTCACTGCTGCCCCTGGAGGAGGGAACCACTTTATTCTCCAAGGGGAAGTCAGAGACCACAGCAGGTGGGCCAGGCATTTGTGATGTCAGTGGCCCAGGGCTGAGCCATGGAGAGGTACAGCTGCCTCCATCCCCCTCGCACCTGTCGAGCTGCCTCCATCACGCTGGAGCCCTTGAGCTGCCTCCATCACGCTGGAGCCCTTGAGCTGCCTCCATCTCCCCAGCGCCTGTCGAGCTGCCTCCATCTCCCCAGCGCCTGTCGAGCTGCCTCCATCACGCTGGAGCCCTTGAGCTGCCTCCATCTCGCCAGCGCCTGTCGAGCTGCCTCCATCACGCTGGAGCCCTTGAGCTGCCTCCAGCGCCAGGGCTTCTTGGCAAGGAGCTGACTGAGTGGCCAGAGCTGGGGGGATAATTGGGCTGAGTCAGGCCACCTGCAGCCCCCAGGCCAGTCTGCAGCCCATTAATGCTTTCTCGTCCCCACTAATCGCAGAGAAAAGGATATTTGACGTTTGATGTCTTTCTCTCGCTCAGTCTTCTGCAGCAAGGTCCAGAGGATTGAGGGACTGGATGCTCGTGGGAAGGAGGAAGGCCTCCGAGGGCTGGCCCCAGCTGGGGCGTGGGTGTTCCTGTGTCCCTGTTTGGGGCCAAAATCTAGTTGTCAAGCAACAGTAGGGACGTGGGGAGAGCCACCAGGTGGGGGCCATTGAGAACCAGCTACAGTGCCCAGCTCTGAGGTTGAGTAATACTGTTAACATAATTGCCGACATTTATAAAATGTTTCCTACTGTTAATAATAGCAATAGGATTGCATGCTCCCCGTATGCCTGACATGCAAGGCACTGACCGTATTTACAGAAACATCAAGCTTTTGCTCAGAGCTTCATTCCAAATTCAATAGCTGTGAGAACTTGCCCAGGTGTGTAACTTCTCTGTGCCTGGGTCAGGAGTGGAGCGGGGCTTCTCGGGGTGAGGAGCATGTCCTGGATCCTGCTCTGGGCCTGGCTTCGCAGGTGTATGATTTGCCAAAATTTACCCAAGGCTGCACTTAAGCTCAATGCATTTTCTTGCATATACATTATACCTCAATAAAGTATTTAAAAAGTGTTTACCAAAAGTTCAAACAATATTTCTAGCCAATACAATTTTTTAAAACATGTAATCTATCTATAATTTAGTTTTAAAACAGAATTCTACAGTACCGTACATTAATTAAGCTGTTTAAAACACTTGGTACAGAGCCTGGCCAAGTAGGCCCTTTGCAAGTGATAAAAAAAGATGATTTAATCGTCCCGATAACCTTGGGCAGGAGCTCTTACACCTGTTTTACAGATGAAGAAACTGAGGCACAGAAAGGGTAAGTTATTATATTCATTTTCTAGGGCCGCTGGAACAAATTACCACAAAGCGATGGTTTAAAACAATGGAAATTTATTCTCTCACAGTCCTGGAAGCTCGAAGTCCACGATCGAGGGGTTGGCAGGGCCATGATCCCTCCGAAGGCTCCAGAGGAGAATGCTTCTGGCCTCATCCAGCTCCCAGTGGTGATCCCCCATCCTTGGTGTCCTTGGCTTGTAGACACACCATGCCAATCTCTGTCTCCATCTTCACGTGACTTCTTCCCTCGTCCGTGTCTGTTTCTCCTTATAAATCATTGGATTTAGGGCCCACCCTAATCCAGGATGACCTCACCTTAACTAATTACATCTGCAAAGACCCTATTTCCAAATAAGGTCACATTTACAGGTACCAAGAGTCGGGACTTGAACATATCTTTTTGGGGGACACAATTCCATCCATAACACTTACCCAAGACAGTGTAGCTATTAAGGGGCAGAATCGGGGTCCAAGCCCAGGTCTGCCTGATTCTGGGGCCCCTACTCTGAGCCACGACACTTTCCATCACTATGCTTGTCCAATAAAGAGGCTTCTGCAGCGGGCCAGGCCCTGGGAATCGGCTTCCGTCCTGGCCTCAGGCAGCTCAGCTAAGCCGTGGAAACTGTGAGAGCAAGGAAGGGGCAAAGCGCTGAGTGCCATATTACGCCCTGGAACACGGATGCCGGAGGACGCGCCCGGCACTGTCCCGGGCGGGGAGGGGAAAGGGAGCAGGCACAGGTGGGGTAAGCCCAGGCAGGAGTGGGCACCAGGGCAGATGTCACAGGAGAGGAACTAGCCCTGAGGCTGGAGGATGAGTCCGGTTGTGTGGGGCCAAGAAGAGGCATTGCAGGATGGAGGGAGAGCGTAAGCAAAGGCCTGGAGGGGGCCAGGCTGGTAGGCGATGCGGTACTGAGGGGGATCAACCCAGTGAGGTCAGCAGGTGGCTTTCTGTGAACACACCCAACCCCTCCATGCCCGACGCGAGAGGTCTTTTCTTGGGAACCATCCACGGCGAACATGAGTGGCTGGAAGCTGGGTCTAGTGGTGGCGCCCTGGGCCGCCCGCCCTGATCTGGCACTAACGGCTGCATCCTGGGCACGTCATCCTCTCCAAGATTCACCTGTAACCGCGGCAGTCTTCACTCCGCCAACCTCCGAGGGGGTTTCCAGGCTCAGGACAGGACTTGGCAGCAGCTGGGCTTAGAGAAGATGCTGGAACATGTACATGCCGGCTGGGGAGAGAGGGCCCACGACTGTGACCTTATTTGGAAACGGGGTTTTCGCAGATGTAATCAAGTTAAAATGAGGTCATACTGGATCGGGGTGGGCCCAAATCCAATATGAGTGGTTTCCTTATAAGAAGAGACACAGAGACAGACACACAGGGAGAAAGCCACGTGATGGTGGAGGCAGAGTGACACGTCTACAAGGCGAGGATGGCCGGGAACCACCAGAGGCCAGGACAGCTGCGTGGACCAGCTTCTCCCTTAGGGTCTCCAGTAGGAACCAGCCCCAGAGCACCCTGATTAGCTCCAGAACTGTGAGAGATAGAGGTCTGCTGTTTTTAGCCACCCTGTGGTGGTCCTTTGCCACAGCCGCCCCAGGACACTAATCCAAGTGGGAAGGAAGGAAACGAAGCTGGCCAGGGCAACGGGGAGGCCTCACCAAGAGAAGGCGAGGGAGCCAGGGGGTGTCTGGGAGAGGAGCGCTCAGGTGCAAAGGCCCTGAGGCAGAAGCTGGGGAACAGGGGAGAGGCTGTGTGGCCGGAGCAGAGCGAGCGCCGGGAGAGAAGGGAAGGGCCCGGCAGGACGGGTGCGGCTCCCATGGCACAGTGCTGGCCAGGGGAAGGACTTGGGTCCAAGCTCTTAAAACAGCTTCTCAACAGTTCTGCTGCTTTTTTTAAATAACGGCTCTACTGAGATATACTTTGATTGATTCAGAAATCAGCACAGCATCCAAGCTGAGCCAATCTGAGTCCCTCCCCGGGGGGCTCTTTGTGAACTTGGGTGGTCAAAGGTTAACCTTGGGAGATGTCAACAGCCATGTTTTCTTCCACACGGCCCCGAGAAGCCGAGGAAGCTAGTCTTTCTAAAAAGAGGAGAACAAGGCGGCCGTGCAGAGGTGAGATGCTTGAGCCCTGGCTCTGGGGTTCCCAGGCCCGGCCGCACGCCGCCCCGGCAGCCCTCTGTCAGAGCCCCTGGCATCTGAAGCTGGTCTGGTTGGTCTCTATCACTCAAGACCAAGAGGCCTGACGAACACAGCGCTGGTCCACGTTCACCCACGAGCTGTGCGTGGCACCCACCACGTGCTGGGCAGCCGGAGAAGGTCCAGGCTGGCCTCCAAGGGTTTCTATTCCAGTTGCATTCAGACCTCCTGCCTGATGGCGCTTACGGTCTGGACTTGAGTCCACAGGGCACTTTCCTCACGTCATGTCTGCATCTTCGGGACATCCCTGCGAGATGAAGGTGCTGAGGTTTGACAGGCCTGCCCCGTCGCTGCCTGCAAATGGCAGGCTGTTTTCACCTTAAGTTCTGGATTCCTCCTGCTGCTTCCCAACTTGTGGAAACTTCAAAACGTTGGGAAATCTTTCTGACATCTCATCTGGGGCTCCCGACTCCTCGGGCAGTGTTCCCTCTCCTGCCAACGCCTACGCTGTGCCAAATTCAGTGCCAGATTCCAGGATCGGGCAGAGTCGCTACATGTTGATTCACCAATCGCCGGCCGGGCCCAGGCAGCCTCAAGGGAGCAGGTGCGCCGGCTTCTCGCTGGCTTTGCAGACCCTCCCAGACCCACCCCGCTAATCAGGGTGAGGAGGTCGCACCCTCGCCACTCCCCAGGGATTGCGGCCCAGCTGCCTGTCTAGACCCCGCTCCAGCTCTTTGGGTTCCCACGGCCCAGGCCTTCACGGCGAACCCGGCCAACTGAAATTGAACGCCCGTTCTGTGCTGCAAGTCACAGGCTAAACGTCAGCCCAGGTGGTTAGGAGTGTCCGGCTGGTCGGCCTCTCTTAAGTCTAAGAGGGAGCGGATCTCCTCGGTCCATGAAAGGAATGGTGGGCCCAGGGAGCTGGCCTCATGGAGGCTGTCTGCCTGGTGAGATCTACGAGGACGGCTGAGCATCTTGTCCATCTCTGCTCCCAGCCCCATTCCACGGAGCGTTCCCATCAAACTCTGCTCCCATGGAGCTTGCACCAGAGCTGAGGGAGACAGGAAACGAGCAAACAGGACAGTTCCACATTTCAATAAGGGCTGTGAAGACAACAAAGCCAGGGGCTGTGGAAGAGAGGGGCTGGGAAGGGGGCGGTGTGGACGGGGAGGTCAGGGTAGGCTTCCTGGAGGCAATGATTTAGGTCGTGAGCTCTCAATAACAAGAAGGAGACAGGCATGTGGCCATCTGGAAGAAAAGCATTCCAGGCAGAGGGGCTGCAAGTGCCACGGCCCCGTGGTGGAAGGAAGGGGGGTGAGTTGAGCCCTGGTAGGTCTGTGTGGCTGGGTGACGGAGCCCGGGGCCACTAAGGGAGATGATGTTGGAGAGGGCAGAGGCCAAATGATGCAGGGCTTGGAAGCCTGGGGATGGAGTTTGGGGTTTGTCCTAAGACAATGAGAAGCCATCGGAGGATTTTAAGCAGTGGCCACCCTGACTCCCATGTGAAAACCAGAATGGACCAGAGAGGGACCAGCAAGGCAGCCAGTGCAACCATCGAGGGGAGGGGCGGTGGTGGCGAGGGGAAAAGTAGCTGATGCAGGATCTATTTTGGAGGAAGAATGAGTAGGAATGCAGGTGGCCGGCAGCAGTCGGTGGACGTCTGGGTTGACTCCACTTCTCGGCTATTATGCGTGGTGTTGCTGTGAACTCGGGCCAGCAAACATCTCTGAGACCCCAATTTCAATTCTTTCAGATACACACCCAGAAGCGAGATCGCTGGGTCATGTGGTAGTTTTATCTTTAATTTTTTGAGGAACTACCATACTGTTTTCCACAGAGGCCATGCCCTTGCACAACTCCACGACCAGTGTGCAGGGTTCCAGCTTCTCCACACCCCACCAACACTGGTCATTTTCTGTTTTTTTGATGCAGCCATTCCAACGAGTGCGAGCTGATGTCTCGTCGTGGTTACAATTCGCATTTCTCTGATGATTAGTGACGGTGAGCATCTCTTCAAATGCTTGTTGGCCATTTGCCTATCATCTTTGGAGAAATGTCTACTCAAGTCCTTTGCCCATTTTTTAACCAGGTTATTTTACCTTTTGTTGTTGAGTCGTAAGAGTTCTTTATATATTCTGGATATTCACCCCTTATCAGCTGTATGATTTGCTCGTATTTTCTCCTATTCTGTGGGTTGCCTTTTCACTCGTGACTGCATCCTTTGATGAACAAAAGCTTTGAAGTTTTGGATGCAGTCCCCTTTGTCTATTTTTTCTTTCCTGGTCTATGCTTCAGGTGTCATACACAAGAAATCATTGCGAAGTCCGATGTCACGAAGCTTTTTCTCTCGGTTTTCTTCTGGGAGGTTTTTAGTTCGGGATCTTAGTTTAGGTCTTTACTCCATTTTGAGATAATTTGTGTCTATGTTGTGAGATGAAGGTCTGACGTCACTCTTTTGCATGTGGATATCTAGTTTTCTCAACACCATTTGTTGAAGAGACTGTCATTTCTCCTTCGAGTGGTCTTGGTGTCCTCGTCAGAGATCATTTGACCATATACGTGAGGGTTGGCTTCTGGACGTTCTATTCTGTTCCGCTGGTCTAAGCGGCTGTTTTGATTACTGTAGCTTTATCATATGCTTTGAAATCAGCACAGGTGAGGAAGCGATTGTCAAGGGAATGAACGACTCAATCAATCAATCAATCAATCAATGGAGGAGTTGAAGGACCAACGCCTCGGCTTCAGCAGCCTGCCAACCGGTCACTCCACGTGGTCTAATCTCTCAGCTCCACCTTCCGGCTGCTCCAAGAGGAGGGACTCCTGAAAGTTCCAGAACTCCGGCCACACGGGGGTCCTCTCCCTCTGTCATTCCATGACATGTGCCAGGTTGGATATGAGTCACCTGGCCAGGTTTACCAAGCCTGGTCAGGAGCTTCCTAGCGACTAAAGATCTGCACGACCCAAGAGGCCGGCTCAGAGGCTGGCAGACACTTCCTGAGTGCGGAGGCGAAAAGAGAAGACATCCCACAGGGCACCTGCAGGCGAGCCTCCACTCGCTGCCTCCCCAGAGGGCTTTCCTTCCCCTGGTGAAATGCAACGCCCAGCATCCCGGGGCAGCATTGTCGTCAGATCTCTAATGAAACCTCCAACACACTCACCTCTGGGCCTTTGCATATGCTGTTCCTCCTGCCCAGGACACACTTCCCACAACCTGCACCCCCTCCACCTGCAGATCTCAGTTTAGGCGTTGCCTCCTCCAGGAAGCATTCGTTGATCTCCCAGGCTGAGTCAGAGCCCTCAGCACGTCCCACTTAGAAGCCCTGTAATTGCCAAGACTTCCACAGACTATGAGAACTCTCGGCACAAAGGTCACCATGGGGTCCGGGGTCAGCCAGACCTGAGTGCAGATCCCTGTGCACCACTTCCTGCCTGGGAGACGCTGGGCACCATCCTCCCCGCCCTGGGCCTCAGTCCCCTCTTCTCAGACGTGGGCGCCGACGATTCCAGCCTGGGACATGCACCACACGCCGCAAAGCCACAGCACCCCAGCAGCAGCCCGGACATGGCACGTCCCGTCCATCCCATGCAGCGGGCGTCGGGTCCTTGTCCAGGAGCAACGATGGGGAGGCAGCTGCCCCCCTCCGCCCTGGAACTTCAGTTTCAGGAAACCTAGATACTTGGGGCCAACTCTGGTGCATTTTAAAAAGTTGCAATGAGCCAGGATTTACTAAATACGACATCCTAGGGCGGGGCCTGGAATGCACGTGTTCGAAGGCGTGGCGCTCCTACCTGCGGTCCCAGGCTAGGCGGCCTACAGCCGGGCGGTTCCTGTCTCGTCTTCAGGTCCCAGGGAGGCCCTTCGCCTCCCCGAGGAGGGTGCGTTTCCTCTGCTGGAAACACCAGGGCATGGAGCCCTCTGCTGGGAGGTCACATGAGGTCACACCTGTGAACACGCCCTGGCTGTCCCTCTGCTCACTCTAAGTGAAGCCCGAGTGCAGTTTCATGAGAGTCTGGGCAAAGCAAAAAGCTCCTGGAATGCCTTCCCAGACCCACCGTGCTGACACTGTGTTCTCCTATCTGTCTGTCTGTCTCTCTCCATCTCCGTCCACACACTCACGCTCTTTATTATGAACCGCTGAAGAATAAACTGCAGTTACACTCATGCGCCACCTAACAACGTTTCGGTCAGCGATGGACCGCGTATACAATGGTGGCCCCCTAAGATCAGCGCCATGGACCCTCGGTGTGCAGGAGGCTGTGGTGTGGAGGTGTGGACGTGCATGCTGTGATGTGCGCACAACGACGAAATCAACTAACGCCGCGTTTCTCAGAACACATCCCTGCCGTTAAGCGACGCGTGCCTGTTTCACACCCCCTCACCCTAACACTTCAGTGCAAATTTCCTAAGAGCAGAGACATTCTCTTACAGCACAGTTACCAACTCAGAAAACATAACCTGGACATAACACTGTCGTCTACCGGCCTCGTCCAGGTTCCTCCTGCTGTGCCAACAGCAGCTCCCACGGCAGTTCTTCCCACCCGGCGTCCCACCCAGGCTCGGGCGATGCCTCTCTTGTCACGTCTCCTGGGCCTCCTTTGTCTGTTGATCCTGCAGCTTCCCGTGTCTTTGGTGACACTGGCATTTTGAAGGAGGACAGGCAGGGGACACAGTGGCTGGGCAGCGTCTGGTTCGCGTGTCTCATGTGTAACGCATTAAGTTAAGGATTATCCTGGATTATCCATGTGGGGCCTAAACCCAATGACAAGTGTCCTTATGAGAGACACACAGAGGAGGGGGCCCCGTGAAGACCGAGCAGAGACTGGAGGGACGCGGCCACAAGCCAAGGAAGGCCGGGAGCCACCAGAAGCTGGACGAGACTGAGAAAGATGCTCCCCTAAGCTGTGGAGGGAGCAGGGCCCGCTGCCGCCTCGTCTCAGACTCCGGCCTCGAGAACTGCGAAAGGGTGAATTTCTGTGTTTTAAGTCATGGTACTTCGCAGCCCAGGAAACTAATATGACTTCCTTTTCCTCTCAAAGATCAGCTCTGTGGTCGTGCTCCCCACAATGTCTCTCACAGAGCCGATGATTATATGTGGACCGACAGCAAACACAGTCCAACTCACACGCTCTGATGCCATCCGTCTTTCAGTCTGGGGTCTTTAAGGGGTGGGGGAAGGGTCCTCCTCCATTTGAGGAGTGAACCTCGGGAGGGGGGCCATGAGGGGGAACAACTGGCCGGTGGAGTGAGGAAACTGGCCCGGGGAAGGCCCCCTCCCCATTCTGGGGGCAGGAGCCACAGCCCAAGATATGTCAAGGCCTCTGGGGACATGCAAGTGCTTCCAGCCTTGGCCAGGGGCAGGCGGGGGTGCCACGGGCATTTGGGCGGCCCTTGGGAGACAAGGGGCCAGCTCCTCCAACACTGGGAACAGGTGCTGGGTGTTAGCTGGGCTGGCCCCGCAGGCCTCAGAACTGGGGAGGGGGCAGGGCCACCCCAATTCAGGTCCATGCCACCTGCCTGGGAGGCCATGAGGGGTCATGCTGCCTGCTGGCAATGATGGGGGGCAGAGCTGGAACCTCATGACAGGCTCTCCCATTGCCGCAGAAGGAAGCTGGTGGGAGGAGAGGGGGCGTTGCAGGGCTGCTGGGGCCCACAGGGGGACCAGGTTTCCCAGGGCACCGCGCCCAGGAAGGGGGCACTTGGGGACGCCATCTCAGCTGGGCAAAGCCTGGATTCATTTTGCATCTCATGCTCCAATCCATGCGAAGACGCTTCCCCGGGGGCCGAGGGCTCCATCAACCCCGGCGGCCTCAGCTGCACTGGGGACCTTGTGTGGCTTCAGCGAGGGAGGGGCCCTTTCTTCCTTCAGTCTCCTTTACTTAGTTTCTTTTTCATTTTAATAAAAAAGGAACATAAAGAATCTTAATGAACTGTGGGAACTGCTTCTTTTGTGCCATGAAGAAGAATTGACAGAGCCTCTGGGGCATCCAGGATGGAAAAATCCTGGGTTTATCGTTGGCATCCATCCCAAAGCACGGTGCATCCAGCCAGGGGGGCAATCCCCCGCGCCAGGGGCCTGCTCAGCCAGGCACCAAGAGTGGACAGTGTCATCACAGGGGCTTTGCCCCCACCCTCACCCCGAGATGAGACCCCGGAGCTCAGGAGCGACACCAAGTGTTAGCGCTCAGTGGCCCCAACGGAAGAAGCCTGAGAGAGAGCGAGCAGGCACCTCCATCCGTTCAGACTCCACTTCGAAGAATGACACGTATTTATTGAGCAGCTACTGCAGGCACCCGGGTCCCGGCAAAGTCTTGCATCAATCAGGATGCTTTCCGTTTCAAGTAACAGCAACCCCCACTCCAGAAGCCAAAATGATCAGGATGTGGTAACCCCCCATCCCGAGACAGCCACGCAGGCAGCCCCAGCACTGGTCACTGCCACAGCCGGGAGAAATCAGGAGGCCCCTCTTTCCACTCTGCTGCCCCACACTGGCTTCCTCGTGGTCTCTGCATGGCTGCTGCAACTCCACAGGGCAGGAAAAAGGGCCCGGGCTTCTCTTCAGTGAGGAAACTTCTCTCGGAAGCCCCCATCACACTTCTCACCCCTCATCGCCCTGAACTGGTCACGTGGCCAGCCCTAACCCATCGCCATCGAGGGGGCCATCAATGATTAATTTACGTGGACCTGAGCCCCGGACGGGGTCAGCTGCCTGCGAGGTGGCCCCTGGGCTGCACGGGGACCGCTGGAGGGAAGGAGGGAGAGCCGACGCGGGGGCGCAGTCGCGGTGCAGCCGCCACCGTCCTGTTTAACCCTCGAATAAAGGCCTCTCTTCCCGGGTGGCGGCGTCTGGATTCTCGGCAGGGACCAGCCCAGGAGCAACCCTGGCGTGGGCTGTGCATCTCCGCCGCCCCCCACCCCCCACGACCAGCGGTGTTTTCCAGGGAGGCGGGTCTGCCTGCCGGACCGTCCTTCTGGCACACAGACCTGCCCGATGTGAGTCCGGCTCGGGGTATTTAACTGGGTACAGTTTTGCCCGCAGGGGACATCTGGCAACGTCTGGAGATGGTTTTGGCTTTCATGACTCGGGGGGAGGGGGTGCTGCGGCTGGCATCTGGCGCAGAGAGGCCGGGCCGCTGCTGAAGCTCTGCGCGCAAGGGAGCGCCCCCAGGGCGAGGAACCGCGTTAGGGTGGAGGGGGCCCACCCGGAGCCCCGGCCCCGGCTCAGGGATCTGCCGCCCGAGGCTGAGAACGCAGATCTGCGGACGCTTTTCCTGTTGGACACTGGAGGAGATTTTCAAAGACTGTGTTAACACAATGCAAATATTGGCATCAGAAGAGAACATCCCGAAGAAATCACGAGCTGCCTTACCGCACACAGGACCTTTGCACAAGCTACTCTCTCTGCGCACCCCCCCCCCAACCTGGCGGGGCCTGGCGGAGGGGTCTCTTCCTCCAGGGGGGCGTTGCTGGTCTCAGCCTCGGTGCTCCCACGGCCGCCTGTCCTCCCCGCCTGGGTAAGTGTCCGTGCGCATGAGCCAGGCGGGCACCACCGCGCGGGCTCCCGCCGCCCTTCTGGAAACGCCCACGCCCGCTGGGCTGTCCCTACCAGCGCTCGGCCACCTACCTGCCCATCAGGCGACCGCAGAGGGCACCCCCCACACCCCGCTCCTTACTCAGAAACACGCCTGCGCGCTCTGGGCTGGAGACTCAAATGCGCCGGCTTCCGCAACTGGCTTAAAGGGCAAAGCCCATAGAGGAAAATTCTGTGGGAAGCCATCCGTTTCCACCCACGTCAGCACCTACGGTTTTGCACCCTCTAGGCCAGCTCTCACACTGCAATTTCTTCCACTCGGAGCTGGATAAAATAAACCCGGGTAAGCAGGAGACCCGTGGGAAGCAGGGAAAGAATAGACTTTGGACTAATCGGTTAGGAGACTTTTAGCTATAAAGAAAGAAACTTCTAGCAGAGAAGCTTTAAATAATACAGATCTTTATGCTTCCATGTGGTAAGTCCAGAGGAGGGGTGGCAGTAGGGGACTGCTCCCTCAGGGACTTGGTGATATCCACAGGGTTCTTCTACCTTCCACAGGTCAGCTTTGGTCCTGGGCTCATCACCTGGGGGCACAAGAAGGCTGCACCAGCTCCTACCATCACCTCACCAGCCACATCCAGATGCAGAGAAGGAAATCCATCCAGTGTCTCTTTTGAAGACTAAGGAAACCTGCTCCCAGGATCCCTTCAGCGCTTACGAGCCAGAACCACAGCCCAACCCCTTCCTAGCAATGCTTGGTCGGGGGACTGATCTCCCTGAGGGACCAAGATGAGGGGCTGGCAACTTACAGCCTGGAGGCCACTTGTGTCAGTAGCCACCCCTTTCACGGACACATTGCCTCTGGCTGCTTTCCCACCGCGATGTCAGAGATCACCGGCCTGAACTAGTTACTGGATGGTCCTTTACAGAAAAAGTTTGCCGCCCCCTGGTTCAGACTGACAAAAAAATGATGCTGGAAGAGAAGGGGCCGTCCCAGAGCACAGAGCTTGTCCAGTGAGAGAGGGGTGGAGAGGAGGGTGCAACAGTTGGGTAGGAACCCAGTGGAGTCTGGTTCAAACCCAGCTTTGCCCCAGAAGAGCTGTGTGACTCCGGGGCGCTCGCGAGCAGGCTGGGGCGCAGGTCCCGTCGGTGAGACGGAGAAGCTCCTGCTGCTGCTGTAGGAGCTACACCAGGGGACAGACGGAAAGCGCCTGGCACAAAGCAGACTCCAGGGTGTCACGTTCCTTTCGAGAATGTCCTAATGCATTTTATGCTGCTGGACACACCACAAAGGAGAAGCCACCGGAGGGACTTGTGGTTCACTAATGAGACTGAAAACACTGCTTCTGCTGTCACAAAAGTCAACCGCCTAAACCAGGATTGGTTTTAGGAGCGTTCGTAAAATCAGAAAGCGCCGACAATGAAAACCCTCAAGGAGAGTTGTGCGACCTGGTGACAGTGGCGGGGGGAGGCGGTGGGGACCCAGGGGTGGCTCTGTCTGGGACCTCTGCTGCGGGCTGCAGGCTGAGTCAGGGGCTGGACGAGAGGCAACGCGGAGGGAGCCACGACGACAAGATCGAAGGCTGGGGTCCCAACTCTGCGCCTCCGGGAACCTTTTCTAAAACACAGCCACCCATGTTTCGAAAGGAAATGACTGCCAGACAGAACGCCTTCATTAACTAATTTACTTTCCTGCATTTTTTAAAAAAACAATCAGGAACATGTGTGTGGGCCGGTCTGCACTTCTGTTGGGCCCAGAGACCCGGGCACAGCAGGCAGGAGCACGGGCTGCGGGTTTAGACAGACCCGATCTGCCTCCTGCTTCTCCCCCTCCGGCTGCCTACACCTGGGCAGGAGGCTTCGCCCCTCTGAGACTCAGTTTCCTCATCTGTGAAATGGAGACCACAACTGTGCCTCCTTCCTGAGGTCCTTGAGAAGATTTGATAAGACCAATTAAGGTTTAATATGATGATAAAGCATCTGGCACAGGGTCTCTGGTTCACAGTATACGCTCCAAAATATTAGATACTAGATTTTCTGACATATGGGGCTCCACCACTGCAAGGTAGATAGTAATCTTATTTTCAGAAGAGGAGAGGGAGACTCAGAGAGGTTAAGTAATTTTTCCAAAAGCACACAGCCAGGAAGTGGCAGAGCAAGGGTTCGCTCCTGGGTCTGAGTGGCTCCAGAGTGCCAGCAAGTGGACACCAGGCCACAGAACCACGGGGTGGAGACGAGGAGACCTCACTGAGCTGTGGTCATTCTTGTCCAAAGGAAAGAGCTGGGATTGCTTGTGTCCGGGCCACCTCATGCTGGGAAATGGCCTTCCACCCCTTACACGCTGACAGTAGGGGCACCTGCCTGAGCCCACCCCACAGGGGCCCTGAGGAATCCCCCACCCAGGGGGAGAACCCGGCAAGGTGGCCCGGGAGCCGCAGGGGCCTGGCGTCCTGCTCTGGGCCAGCAGAGGGCAGCAAGCGCACCTGTAAGGGAGGGCGCCCCGGCACAGAGGAGGCCGGGGAGAGGCCAGCGCCGGACCCTGCCAGACGCCCCTTGTCTGTGCCCTGACAGCGTGATGGCAGTGCGGACCCTCGTGACCTCGTCCAGGGGCCAGGCTGAGGGCTCTGCATGGTCGCCACCAGCCGGCCCTCCCTCTGGAGCAGGCGCCGTGAGGACGATGGCCCTGCACGAGGGCGTCCGGTCCCACGGTGGGCGGGTGGCAGGGCCTGCACCCTAACCACCGCCCGCCCGGGGCCCTTCGCGCTGCCGGCCAGCTCCGCGGGCAGAGACGGGGCAGGCGCACGAAGCCCCAGGAGCAACGTCCCTCGAGGTGGCCCCCTTCCTGCTCATCTGGGGGACACGGAGGTGCAGGTCTGGAGCAGGAGGCGCTTTACCCAGCGTGGTGGGCAGCGTCACGGCCCCCACGAGGTCCACGGCCTCACCCCTGGACTCTGCCACTACGTCACCTGCACCTCAAAGGGGACTGTGCGGTGGGATTAAGTTAAGGTTCCTGGGATGGGGAGACGGTCCTGGATTATCTGGGCCGGCCAAGGTCACCCAAGGGTCCCTATAAGGAGGGTCCGTCAGAGAGGGCGGCGTGACCTTGACAGCAGAGGTTGGAGAGCTGCAGCGTGAGAGGGACTTCCCCAGCCGGTGCTGGCTTCGGCGGTGGGGACGGGGCCAAAACCAGGGAACGCGGCGGCCTCTAGAAGCTCGACAAGGCAAGGACACGGACGCTGTCTACAGCCCCCAGGGGGGCACAGCTGCGCCGACACCCTGATTTCAGGCCAGGGAGACCCTCCTCAGACCCCCGACCTCCAGCGCCGAAAGAGAGAAACTGTGTTGTTTTGAGTCACCAAGTTTGTGTTGATTCGTTACAGCAGCAAAAGGGGACGAATACCCCCAGGTCCCTCCCCCCACGGTGGTGAGGGCTCAGGTGGGGGCTTGAACCCAGGCCGCTGGCTCTGAGTCCCGTGGGGCCTCTGCTGGCTTGGAAAGGCTGGCCCAGGTTGCTGCTCCTTGACCTCAGCAGGGTGACACAAGGGAGGTCACCAGGATTGTCCTCGTGGTCCCTGTTGGTCAAAGTTCTTAACCCCTCCCTTGGCACTTCCCCCATTCCCACGCCTCCTCCCCAGCCTCTGTGCACTCACGCACTCACCCATCCATTCGTTCACTCCCTCCACGTGCCGCCATCCTCACGAATACGCATCACTAATCACCTACTGTGTGCCAGGCAGCACACATGGCGGGGAGGCAGCCACGGGCAGTAGGATGGGCTGAGCTCAGGGGCCGTGGAGCCCTGAGAGCCCGGGACGCAGGAGGGACATCCTGGAGGGCTTCCTGGAGGAGGGGGCGTCTCAAGGAGGAGGAGCAGGACAGCCGGTCAAAGGGGAGAGGGGAGATCTTGTTCTCATCCAGTCATTCAATAACCACATCAAAGCACATGGTACGTGGGCCGGGAGCTGGGGATCCAGTGATGCCTCTGGGATTCCAGCCTCGGGGCAGAGGCAATGTGTGAGCATCTGCAGTGGGCTCCGGGCAGTGGCGATGGTGGTCCGGGGTGGGGGCACGGGGCAGGAGGCTCAGGGAGGGGCCCCAAGGAGTGGCCGGGGCCAGAGCACAGGCCAGGGGCACACACCTGGCCCGGCCCCTCGCCAGCTACAGCCCTGGGTGGTCCCTGCACGGCCAGTCTGCTTCCTCCTGGGTGCAGTAGGGGTGATGCTGGTCCTCCTGTTGTGGTGTCACAGCGCCCGACCCAGCAGGGCTCAACACACGCTGCCGGGGAACGAGTGAGTGAGGGGTGTGCGGAGGCTTGCTGGGTGCACGGGGGCCATGCTGCCGTTGTTGTTTTATTACTGTTATCTGTGGGCGGTAAGTTCCTGAACAAGCGTGGCATTGAACAAGGCCCGCAGAGACCGAGCGCAGGACGGCAGGTCCTGGGGAGGCAGCTGCCCCCACCAGAGGGTGCTGTTCCGGTGGCCCCCACACTCGCCCGCACACACGTTCACACGCTCACCCGCGGGGGGCCCAGCGTGGCCCCGAGGACACGGGCGGGAGTCTCCTGACCCGAGACCCCGCTGGAGGGCTCGGCCCTGGTCTCAGGGACCCCGCCCAGCCTTCCGCTCCCTCCCCGGGCCCTCAGCCGGCCACCTCCCCCTGGCCCCCTGACCTGCCGCCCCGTGGAAGCCCTGCCCTTCCCTTCAGACGAGAGGGAGCAGGGGACAAAGGGAGGCTGGAACCAGGGGACTGTAAAACCGTGCCCTGGAATTTGCTGGAAGCAGAAAAGCCCCCCATAAACGTCTTCCAATCCCTCATATTCGATTTCATGAGCCGGTCATCGGGTGACTGCTGACAGCAGCCCCAGCATCAAAGCGGTCACCCCCCGCCCAGCCCATCCTGGGGGGTGGTCAGGCAGGGACTGCCAGGGCCCGAGGGCGCCTTTCCTCTGCTTGTGGAGGCCAGGCACAGAGTGACAACGTGCCGTCCACGTTGCTATCTGCGGGAGTGTGGCCCTCCCAGCAGGGTCCCCATTAGTGATCTGGGAGACAAGTGGACACAGACTCAGGACCTCTGCCCACCATGACTCTCCACCACAGACCCCATTAACCTCACCAAGCTCAGTCAGCACCCTGGTCTGGGCTGCAACCCCTCATTTCCCTCCATAAAAGTTTCTCCCACTCCAGGTCCCCTCACCAGAATAAAAGTCCCTACTTCTCAGATCAAGTGGGAGCTCCTGATCAGGAGGGCACGACAGGCTGGAGGGGAGAATGGGGGCAGCGAGCATGTGCCACAGTCCGGCAGAATAGGCCGTGGATCTTGGCTAAACACATTCATTCATTCAAAAAAGTGTTTCTTGAGTGCTAAGAGCTGATGTGTGAGCCTGGGCTGGTGACCTGGCTTCTCTGAGCCTCGTTTCCCTCATTTATGAAGTGGGGGTATTACCTGCCTCCTGGGGCTGCTGTAAGGATTAATTAACGGTCATGATAATCAAAATCAGCTCAAGGTCAGGCCTCAGCTCACATCTCAGCTCCATCCCTTACTCGTTGGGGGCTGTGATAGTCAGTTGGATGTGTAAGCTGGTGAAGCACGGTCCCAGTTATTCAGTTGATCACTCACCTAGGCACTCTGAGTGTGGGGGTGTGTTGTAGATGTGGTTAAAGTTCCAAAGCAGGTGACCTGAAGTAAGGGAGACTGTCCTCGACGGTCTGAGTGGGCCTGGTCCAATTAGTCGACAGCCCTAAGAGCAGGGCTGCAGCCTTCCTGAAGAAGAGATGCTGCGGGTGGGCAGCGGCCTCGGCAGCACCCAGGACTCTGCCCTTCCTGACGGTGCCCAGGTTCCGCACCTGCCGAGCCAGCCTCGCAGCTGCCCAAGCCCCCGCCTTGCAGTAAAGCCTTATTATGCATCTCCCACTGCTTCCGCTGCTCTGGTTGGACCCTGACGGGTTTGGGGCTCTGGGCGAGTTATTCAACCTGTTTCCTTGGCTGTGAAATGGGAGCAACAACCACCCACAAAACTGTAATAAAGACCAGAGTGTAATCGAAATAGAGAGAATTGCTTTCTAGAACACACTAGGCTGCTCTCTGCCTCTGGGCCTTTGTGCTTGCTGTTCCCTCTGCCTGGAATGCCTTTCCCCCTGGCTTTCTGCATTAGGCTTCCATCTTTCAGGACTCACTTAAACGTGACCTCCTCCAGGAGGCCTTCCCTGACTGCCTGGTCAAAGCAGCCCCTACCCCATGGTTGCATCACCCTGTTTACTTTTTTGCTGCACTGAGCACAGTGGCACCGCTTCACTGATTGACAGACTGACTTATTCAGATCTATTTAGACAGACCCGCTAGCTTGTTTATGGCTAGTCCCCTCTTCCAACCCAGCGCTTCTCAACCTTTTAAATCCACACGCCCCTGGGAGGCTGTGTAGACATTTTTCTTAATCATCCCCCATAAAAGCTGAATGCCACTTGGACACCGTGTAACTGTCTACACCACACACGCATCCGTGCTCCAGACCTAACAAGGCGAGATGCTTTTTGCCCCCAAGACCCCCTTTCGCCCGGTCATCTCCTGCCTGGTCCGGCCCCTGCCCCTCACAGTGGGCCAGGGCCAGCAGCCCCGGCCGCCCCAGAGCCCCTTAGAGCCACAGAATCTCAGGCCAGGCCACGCTGTGCAGCGTCAGACTCTGCATTTTAACAGGACCCATGATTCATGGGCACTTCACAGTTTGGGACTCTGGAAAATACAATTTTCTTTCTTTCTTTCTTTTTATTTTTTGTTGAGGAAGATTGGTCCTGAGCCAACATCTGTGCCACTCTTCCTCTATTTTGTGTGTGGGATGCTGGCACAGCATGGCTTGATGAGCAGTGTGTAGGTCTGTGCCCAGGATCTGAACCCACAAACCCTGGGCTGCCGAAGCAGAGCCCATGAACCCAACCACTAAGCCACCAGGCTGGCCCCCAGTATGATTTTTCTTGTTCGTCTTTGGAACCCAGCACCTCAGCTCAGAGCCTGGCACGTGAGCGCTGAATAGACGTGTGTTTTCTCTACACCTCATTGTTCCCCTCCTCTCCTCCACCTCCTGCACCCCCGGCTTCTCTCACAAGGAATGGCTGCCTGGAACCCCAAAACCACAGCGAGGGAGGACCGAGATTGGAGGGCTGAGTCGCAGAGGCTGGGGCATCTGCCTCCGGGCTGCAAGCAGAGGCAGGTCGGGGTGGAATGGACGGCCGGTCCCTCCCACGTGCAGCCACTGCACCTGTTTCCCTCAGAAGCGACATCACAGGAAAGACACAGCTTCGTCTCTCCTCTGCTGCCCTCGAACCCAGAACCTCAAGGTGCCAGGCCCAGAGTCCCTACCACATCCCCCGTCACCCTGAGGTGATAGGCAGGGCCGGCCAGATGAAACGCAGGAGGCACCGTTAGGTGTGGATTTCAGAAACACGACAAATACGTTTTGGTGTATGTCCCACATATTGCATGGGATCTACTTATATAAAACAAGCATTCGCTGTTTACCTGAAAATCGAATTTAACCGGGAGTCCTCCATTTTCACATTAAATCTGGTGACCCTAGATGGGCAGGACTGGCTGCACAATTATTAAGAATTACGAGATGGCGACAGGGAGCGTTAAACCAAGCACGGGCACCTTCTGAGCGCAGGGCCCTGCAGGGCTGTCTGAACGGCTCGGCCATGAAGAGGCTGTCCCGAGCCGAGGCCACCTCCTTCCCGCCCCACAAAGGTGAGGTCCTGGCCACCCCCACACTCTGCCAAGCAGGACGGGGGACACGGTGCCTTGACGGTGACAGAATTCAGGTGACGTCTCAAAGGCCAGGAGCGAGAAGGTGGCCTCCAGCAAGGACGTTGCCTGCTGCGCTCCCCTCGAGGCTGTAGACGCGACTCAGTGTAACTGTCTGCGCCTCCTGGACAGACATGTGGCCCAGATCCCCCAGGGGCGGCTGCAAATGGCAGTCAGTCCCGGAGGCACCTGGGCACTCGGTTAGGGAGGCTCTGGTGCTCCTGCTGTTTCCTTTTTCAAACAAATCCGAGACCAGAGGGCAGCACACGACGTCAGGAACACAGACATTCACAGCATTGGTAACTGAAGTTTTATAAAAAAGATAGAGGTGTGGGCCACGCACCTGATCAACAAGTGTCCTGCCGTCAGCCTGGGGCGGCCGGGTGACCAGACGTGGGTGACGCCTTTAGGACTCAAGCCTGTGTTTTCACATCGTGCCTGGACGACCGTCTGACCTTAGTAGCAGGCGTTCAGATTTTCCCGAATCAGTTCTAAATGTTAACATTGGTTTACCGACTTTAAAAGTTAACCCCTGAGTATGAATAAAGATCTAGTGTCCAGAACATATAAAGAACTCCTACAACTCAACAACAAGAAGACCAACACCCCAATTTAAAAATGAACAGAGGACCCGACGTTTCTCCAAAGAAAACCTGCAGATGCCAAAACGCATGTGAAAGGACGCTCCACATCAGTAGTCGTCGGGGAAAAGCAAACCAAACCACAAAACGCTACCCACGAATATGGCTACAATGTTAACAACTGGAAAATAGCAAGTGTTGGCGAGGATGCAGGCGAGTCGTGTGCAGGGCTGGTGGGCGCCGGAGGGCTGCAGCCGCCGTGGAGAGCAGTGTGCCGGCTCCTCAGGAGTCAAACAGAATCGCCCGGGACTCAGCACGGCCCCAAAGAACTGTAACGGGGACTCCGACAGACCACGTCCACGCACGTCCACAGCAGCACCGACCACAGGAGTCCACGGGTGGCAACAGCCAAACGTCCCCCAACTGATGACAGACAACAGGACGAGGTCGGTGGACACGGTGGAGGGTGACTCAGTCACAAGCAGGAGCGGAGTCAGACGCACGCTGCACGCGGATGAACCTTCAGAACAGGAGGCCAGCGAGAGAAACCAGACGCGAAGGCCGCTCCCCGTGCGATCCCACTTACCTGGAATGTCCGGAACAGGTAAATCCACAGAGACAGCGGATGGGGACCAGGGGCTGGGGAGCAGGAGGAGCAAGTGCTTAATGGGGACAAGGCTTCCTTTTCGGGCGGTAAAGATGCTTTGGAACCAGACAGAGGCGTTGGCGGTACAGCACTGTGAATACACCGAATTGTTCACTTTAAAACGGTTAATTTTATGTTCTGTGAATTTCACCTCAATAAAAAAATACGAACCCTCGCCTGGTGAAAATCACGGAAATGCATTTTCTAAATCTTCCTGATGAGCTCCCGCCAGCCCCAGCCCTGACCTGCAGGACCCGGGCTCTGTGAGCTCGTGTCTGTGCCGCAGGGATGTCACATGGTCACGCGTCACTCTTTGGTGGCCCTGGGCAGCTGGGGGTCGGAGATGGGGAGAAGTGGGGTTCACGCCTTTACAGGTGGTGCAGACGCTGCACCCGAAGCCGAGAAATGGAACGAGCATTTGCAGAGTCTACAGAGAGTCACCCAGGTTCCTTTCAATCTGCTTGTCACATGAGAAAACCCATTTGGAGAATCACAGGACAGAACACGTCGCGTTCGTGTCGAGATGCCCGTTGACACTTTCTTTGGGTCCCATCGGGCTGTTCATCGGTTTTGTTTATTTATTTTTTAACAGGGTCCTTTTTGAGCAGTTCACTCTTTTCCTGTTATTCTCTGAGTCGACAACACGTGTTCTGGACAATTCTTTAGACTCTGAAGTTTAGTTTCTGAGCCATCACAAAATTGTGACCACACGAGTCCCAAACAACGGCAGCTGTGAAGACACTGGTCCCGGGCGGCCGCCTGGAGCTGCAGTCAGAGAAAAGAGGGCAGTCGCCGCGGCGAGCACTTCAGTGCCGGTTGGGCTGACGGTCGACTTCAGAGTCAGAGTCATAACCGCAGGCTGGGAACACGGGGAGCCGGGCTCCGAAGGTCGGAAACCAGACCTCCGAGGCCATCTGGAGTCTGAGGAACTGAGACCAGAGAGATCCAAGTGGCGACTGACTGAGGGGAGCTGGACCCGGGCCCCAGACGAGCCGGGCAGGATTCTCTCCACGCCTCCAGCTCAGCTTGAGCGACAAGGGAGCGGTCGGTTGGCCTAAGTTTTCTCACCTGTAAAGTGGGCATTTCGCTTTCAAAAGCCCTTTTATTACTATTGTTCTTGCTTCCTGGATCCCATGTCTTGAAGGCAGGTTCTCAGTTCCTGTTCAACAGTCCACTTCCCACCTCTCATCATCAAAACCTTCTTGGCAGGTCAGGTGGTTCTGAATGAGAGAAGCAGGATGAGCGCATGAAGTTCAGTATCTTGCCCCTTCCTCTCCGATGGTGGACCCAACTCTGTTCCTCTCCCCTTCCATGCTGAGGGATGGAAGAGCTAACTCTTCACTTTCCCAGAGTCCTCTGCAGCCACATGCTACAGACTTGGCTGATGAAATATAATGGGAAGCCTGCTGGATCCATGGGAAAACTTTTGACTTCCTGCTAAAAGGGAGAGATGACACTGACATCACGCTGTCTTCCTTTCTTTCTGCCTTGCCCACTGATGTGATGCCTGGTGCAGCAGCAGCCATCTTGTGACCTTGAGGAAAAGGCTAAGAGAATCACAGAGGCATCAGCATCTGACATCAGTGAGCATTGGTGGCAGCTACCTTCCTCCAGCCTTCTTCTTATAGGAGAAAGTCCCTCTAAGTTGGGGCTTCTGATCCTTGGAACAGCATACTAGCCCACCTGACCTATAACCTGCCTCTCAGCACTCCCACAGATGCAGCAACCATCCTTCTGATTGCAGAGGATAGTACCCAATTCACAGTGGTGGCTTAAGTAAAAAAGGGGCTTTATTAGCTCATGTCATTGGGAAGTTGAGGGAGTGGGCACATGGCTGGAGGCAAGGGCTGACATCAGGCTTTCTCCACATGGGCACTGTTGACATTTGGGGACTGCATGAGCCTTTGCTGTGGGGCTGTCATGTGCACTGTGGGGTGCCTCGCAGCATCCCTGGCTTCTGCCCACCAGATGCCAGTGGCACCCCTCGCCCCAGGTTCGACAACCAAAAACGTCCCCAGACACCGCCATGCGTCCTCTGCAGGGCAGAAACACCCTCATCAGGACCCCTGACCAAGATCCCGTCTTCAAGGTTGAGTCTGTCTCTCCGTCCCTCAGCTCGGTCCTTCTCTATTAACCTCATCACCTTTTCCCACAGACGAGCCTCCTCCGCGAGGCCAGAGAAGAGGCCCTGGCTCACAGCGCTGCAGCGAGGGCAGCTGCTCCTCCCACGCCCTCTGCCCATCCCAGGCGGGATTCTGGTTGGTCGGGGACAGGACCGGGACGCCTGCCCACTCCTGACCTGAAAGGGGGGTGTCAAGGTTCAGGGACAAGCCAACTGGGGCCAGAGAGAGGTGTGGAAGGGCATTCTCAGAGGAGAAATGGGGCACCATTATGAGAAAAACAGGGAGACAGACACTGGCACATAAGAAGAACAGACATCTGACTCCACCAAGCCCAAAACAGGCCCGAGGGGGCTGTGAAACCAAGCGGGGGGTGGGCATCTCTTAACTGAGATATAATTCACATCCTGTGACCTGTAGCGTTTCAAAGTGTACGGTCCCCAGTTTCTGACATGTGGACAAGGCTGTGCAACCATCACCACTGTCTTAACTCCAGAACATTCTCATCACCCCCGACACAACCCCCAGACCCACTAGCAGTCACTCCCCGTCCTCCCTCCCGGCCAGCCCTGGGTGCAACTTCACACTGAAATGGTGTCAACGTCGCAGTGGACAGTGTGCAGTTCCTGCTGTGCGTTTGAGGGACTGAGGACGGCTGACGGGCGGTGGACACGCCCGCCATTCCTGATGGAAACAGCCACTGGCCCCGACGATTTCCAGGGTCAGTGCAGCCGTCCCGACCTGCCAGTGGGTTCTAAAGTGAGTCCCTTTGGGCCTAGCTGTTCGGAACTAAAAGCCAAGCAAGCGGCCTCAGGCCGGCCGCGGCGGTTCACCAGATCTCGGCACAGGAGGATGCGGAGGTCAGGCGGGACCCCCGGGCCGAGCTGACCCCAGAAGCCAGGAGGGGCTGAAAGCAGGAGAAGAGGCTCCAGGCACCGGGTTCCAGGCCGACCTGGACTCGAATCCTGCCGCTGGCCTCCTGCACGACCTTTGTTCCTCTGGGCCTCAGTTTGGTCCTCTGTAAAATGGAAGTCATCCCGGAACCCACCCCGACCGGTGGACACTCAGAACCCCTCCCAATGGCTGGACGCCTAGAACCCGTCCCCACGGTGGGCGCTGTCGGAGCAGACGGGCCCCCACGTGGCCTCGTGCCTGCCAAGCCCAGTTCCCGTTGATCCAGCACTCGCCACAGGCACCGCTGTAGATGCACCCTCGTGTCCATTTTACAGATGAGGAAACTGAGGCCCAGGCAGGGCGGGGGGCTCACCAAAGATCACTCCATTTCAGGAGGCTGTTCAAGACCCCGCAGCCCTCCCGCCCTGAGGCCCCGCCCCGCCTCCCTGGAGCCGGGAGTGGCCCTGCCATGGGCTTTGGCCACATTCTCTTTCCCCCGCTGGTCTGGACACTGGTCACATCTGAGACGGCAGCCTCTGTGTCCACCTGGGTCCCTGAGTGACCGCGGCGAGCACTGTCCCCCTGCCGACCTGCGATGGGCATGGGATGGGGGGAGAAGTGCACCTTTGCTGTCGAAGCAAAGAGACGTCAGGACTGTTTGTCACCACAGCAGCATCCAGCCCATCCTGACCGACACCGTCACGGGGACACGAGCTGAGAGCCACACCCAAGTCTGTCGGTCTCCCAGGCCTCAGCCCCCAGCACCTGGCCTAATGGGGAGTCTGGGGCTTTCTTGGGCCCTCAGCTGATGCTTCCGAGGCTGGGCATTGGCAAGTGGCTCTGATTGCCTGCTCGTGACCATGAGCTCATACCAGAGAGGTGCGGCAGGCAGAATTCTATGATGACCCCTCAATGGTCCACATCCTTGTATGATCCTCTGCATAACGAGGGTGAGAGGGACTTGTAGGTAGTTATATGACACCACTGACTTTAAGAAAGGAGATGACCCTTGGTGGGCCTGACCTAATCAGGTGAGCCCTGAAAAGGGATGAGGCTTTTCCTGGAACAAGAGATTCAAGGCATAGAAGAGATGTAAGGTGAGGGAGAGTCTCTGTTGCTGGCTTTGAAAATGGAAGGGGCCATGTAGCAAGGAACGAGGCTGGCCAGTAGGAGTTGAGAGTGACCCCTGGCTGACAGCCAGCGAGGAAACAGGATGTGAGTCCTACCACCACAGGGACTGAACTCTGCCACAGCCCCGTGTGCTTGGAAGGAAAGCTAGAGCTCCAGAGGAGAACCCAGGCCGGCTGACACCCTGGTTTCAGCCTCGTGAGACCTCAAGCAGAGGCCCCCGTCATCCTGTGCCCGAACTTCCATCCTACAGAGATGAGGGAGATTTAAGCCACTGAATTTGTGGCAGTTTGTTTCGCAGCATTGAAAACGAATACTAAAGGGAATCGGCTCATGGACCCACGGAGCCAGGGGGAGCCCACCGTCCTCGGGCCCCCATTCCCCCAGAAATTCCCCCCACACATCCAGAGAGCCCCCCCCTGCGCTCTGGCTCCTGGCCCACGTCCCAGTGCCACGTGACTCCTTCCATGCCTGCTCCACGAATGCGCCATGTGACAGCTGGCGCTCCTGGCAGGGGAGAGAAGTGGCTTCAGCTCTGAGACGCGGCCGCCCAGTCCGGCTGGAAATGCCAGCGCCTCCCCACGCAGCTCAGTGGGGTTTTTAGTCTCGAACAAAGCTCGCCCTCTGAGGGTGAACCGCCAACAGGGAGCTCTTTGTTCTGTGTGGAACTTAAGAGGATCGCTGGGCCGGAGAGGAGGAGAAAGGTGACACCAGCAAGACGGCACCGGGCAAATCCTGGATCTCAGGACACGTCGGTTTGCTAACTTGGCGAGTACGGACACGGATGGCGCTGACAGCCTGGGGGACGCCTGTCTGATGCGGGCGCCCGGCTCATGATCCTGCAAAGATCCGCACGGACCGACGCGGGTCCCGGCGCAGGAGACAGGCCAGCCTCACTGCCCGCTTCCCACGTTGTTAGGAAAAAGGAGACAAACCTCAGGACGCGGCCCTGGCATCCTTTCCAACACCAGGGAGGAAGCCTGGAGGCGGCGGCAAGCCAGACGACTCCGACACGGGGCTGAGCTTCTGTTTAGAAACAAGCCCTGGCCTGGCGTGCACGACTGAGTGTGACACGTGGCCCCGAGCCTCCCACTCTGAGCAGAGCCTGTGGGGGTGCAGGGCCGGCCTCGGGGCTCTCACTCTTGAGGGCTGAGCCCTGCGTCCTGCTCTGAGTAAACACCAAAGTCCTACTCTCAGGCCAGCGTCCTCAGGATCTGGCTTTCCTGCTGTGTCTCTGACCCATCTCCCAGCTCCCTCCACCCAGCCGCTGCTGTGTCTGGAACACAGTGGGCACGCTTCCACCTCAGGGCCTTTGCACAGCCACTCCCTCCACCTGGGATTTTGTTTCCCCAAATATCCACATGACTGACCCCAACTCTTCTAGCTCTTGCTCAAGAATGCCCTCTCCTCTGAGAGGCCTCCGAGGCGCTCTCATCTCTCTTCTCTCTTTACAGCTTCATTTCACAGGTTTTGCTCTTCATTCTCTCTCTCCCCACTCAGGCGTGTGGGCTCCATACTTTGACTGACATCACTCTGGCCGCACTGGAGGATTGAGGCAAGCAGAGGGACAATGACGATACAGGGTGGACCCAGCCGTGGTGCCTGCCCTCCCGGAGCTCCTGCGCGGGAGCACGTCCCAGCCCCTGGGCTGTGAGGGCCCGCAGGCGAGGATGGGGAGCCGGCCTGTTCCCCCACCTGCAGCCCGCGTTTGCCAAGAGGCCCGGGTCGCACTGGGGTGCTGGCAGGTCGCCCGCGCTGACCTCCCTCCCGTTAATGAGTCCCGGGCCACCCCATCTGTCAGCTCTGCATTTGGAAGCTCACGGGCGTGGGCTCCGAGCTGCGGTCCCTCCTCGGTGACCTCAGCTCAGGGAGGGGAGTCAGGACACAAATAATCCAAAACAGCTGGGAACCCGGCAGATAACAATAGCTGGTGCGGGCCACTGTCCCCATCCCGGGCGGGATGGACCCCCAGAGCATTTGACACCCTCTCTCGTCTCTTCCGAAGTAACCTTTCCTTTTAATGAGTCTCCGCCGTTGTCTGCTAAGCTTTTCTTCTTGACCCAACTCCCACAGCGGGAAGAAAAGACGTTCTCTAACTTCTTTGTGAAGTTGAGTCTCTTACGTACTGAGCTGGAACTGACACAGCTCACGTAGTTCTGAGGGTTAGACCGACACCTGCAGCCGGGTAGCCGGCCCCGCAATCGAGACGCAGAGTCAGCCGCATGCAAGCCCCCTCGGTGGCACGTCGTCCTATTCAGTCCTCAGGTCACCCCTGTGAGGCCCCGACGGCAGCCCGGGCCGGGCGCTTGCAGACCCTGGTCCCGCTGTGCCGGGCAGACAGCAGCCACTCGAGACGCCTCAGTCAGACAACTGGACGGACGACGCTGGCGTCACTGACGTGACCAGTTACAGACGAGGGAAGGTGGGTCCGAGAGCGTGAGTCCCGCCAAGTAGGAGACGGGTCCAGGGAGCCACCGAGGGTCTGTTGTTGGCCCCACCAGCGTCACCCCAGTCAGTGGCTCTCAGATCCAGAGTCCTGCATGGGGGGCGCTGAGGCCTGCCTGGGCCGGGGGCTTGCACGGCCCCGGGCAAAACCAGCCCAACTCCGTGGACGCCCTGACCTCTGTCTCCCGTTGCTCCTCAGCTTCCTGGACAGTCACGTGAAGGACGCCTGGAGGGCGGGACCGAGGCCAACGGACCTCCCCCAACAGGGTAGAGGAGGGAATCCTAAACTGGGGCTCTGCACCCAGCTCCAGGCCTGATTTTGGCACGACTCGCTGTGTGATCTCATGCAAGTACCCTGGCGTCTCTGGGCTTCTTTTTTGCCAACTACAAAATGAAGGGCTTAAACCTAATGGAGTGAAAGAGCCCTTGCCACCCTGCCATTCTGGTTCTGTATTAGTGAGGACTTCCTCGGCTGCAAGTGACAGAAAGCCCCACTCACACTGGGTCAGAGAGAACAAGGGAGGATTTTCCTGGCTAATCGAGGAGTGGGGAAGAATCCTGATTCAGGTATGGCTCAATCCAGAGGCTCTGACGATGTCATCTGGATTCCATCTCTTTCTACCTCTCTCTCTCTCTCCACTGTTTCCCCCTCCACCTCTCAGCTCTGCTCTCCTGTGTGTCGGCTCCATCCTCATGCAGGCTCTCCCCTCAGATGGCAGGATGGCCGCCAGCAGCCACAGGCTTCCGTCCTGCCCTCCCAGAGCCCCAGCAGGAGGAGCAATTCCCTCCACCCCAGAGCTCAGGGAAAGGTCCATGTTGGCTCTGATTGGGTGAGCCTGGGTCACATGCTCACTCTTCAACCAATCCCTGTGGTGAAAGGGGTGGAATCCGTGGATTGGCTGAGCCTGGGTCTGAGGGGCGGTGACATCAGCCCTTGGCACCTGGACTGGGACCCAGGGAAGAGCGGGTTCCCAGAGAAAAACCTAGGGATGTTTCCAGAATGAGAGGAACAGGTGCAGGACAGGAAACATTTAAAAAACCCATTGCCGCGTCTGAATTGCACCCGTACGATAACCATCGAGGAGGCTGGCCTTCTGCAAAACTGCGTCTCTCTGGTGGGTCCGGAGAAACTGCCTGGGGCACTGGGAGTCACCAGTCCCCAAAGCCAGCCGGGCACTGGCCGCACCGATGCTGCCGCATGGTGTGGATTCACGTCCCCTCTCTCTACTGCAGTATTCTCATCTGGAAAATCATCCCTCGGACCTCCCCGCCCCAGGGAAGCCTGCCAGGTTTGCTTCCTCCCAAAAGGCAGGGAAACGAGGCCCCTCTCATGGTCCCCAGGGCCACACCAGCCCTCGGAGGAACCCGGGAGACACCTAAGTAACTCCTACGAGGAAGATGGTTAAAGGCTGCAGGAGCCTGTGCTGCTGTGACAAACCACCGCCAACGCGCGGCTGAAAACAACACGAATTCATTTCTTCAAGTTCTGGAGATCAGAAGTCTGAAATGGGTCTCCCTGGGTGAAACTGAGGTGTTAGCTGGCTGTGTTTCTTTCTGGAGGCTCGGGGAGACCCCGTTTCCTTGCCTTTCCCACTTCTAGGGGCCTCCTGCATTCCCGGGCTCGTCGTCCCTTTCTCCACCTTCAAAGCCAGCAGCGCAGCATCTTCCAATCTCTCTCCTGCCTCTGAGCCTCCTGCCTCTCCTGTGGACCCTGGAGATGACGCGGAGCGCCCTCCGGATGACCCAGGATAATCTTGCCATCTCAAGATCCCTAACTTCATCCCATCTCCACGCACGGTCACATGTTCGCAGGTCCCGGACATTAGCATGTGGACCTCTTGGAGGTCATCGTTCCGCCGACCACAGAGGTCACGCCACTCACACCCCTGCCGCCCGGCCCTTGGTCCAGACGCGCCTGTGATTTGCTGTGTGTTACAGACTGGGACTGGCCGCGGGCAGAGCAAAGTGGAACCCCGGCATGCTCAGACACACGCACATACTCACGCGCGCACACACGCGCACACACTCACACATGCACACACGCGCACATACTCACACTCACACATGCACACACGCGCACACACTCACACATGCACACACGCACACACACTCGCACATGCACACACTCACACATGCACACACTCACACGTGCACACTCACACATGCACACACTCACACATGCACACACTCACACATGCACACACTCGCACATGCACACACTCACACATGCACACACTCGCACATGCACACACTCACACATGCACACACGCGCACACACTCACACATGCACACACTCACACGTGCACACTCACACATGCACACACTCACACATGCACACACGCGCACACACTCACACATGCACACACTCACACATGCACACACGCGCACACACTCACACATGCACACACTCACACATGCACACACGCGCACACACTCACACATGCACACACTCACACATGCACACACTCACACATGCACACACGCGCACACACTCACACATGCACACACGCGCACACACTCACACATGCACACACTCACACATGCACACACTCACACGTGCACACTCACACATGCACACACTCACACATGCACACACGCGCACACACTCACACATGCACACACGCACACATGCACACACTCACACATGCACACACTCACACATGCACACACGCGCACACACTCACACATGCACACACTCACACACACTCACACATGCACACACTCACACACACTCACACATGCACACACTCACACATGCGCACACACTCACACATGCACACACTCACACATGCACACACTCACACATGCACACACTCACACATGCACACACTCACACATGCACACACTCACACATGCACACACGCGCACACACTCACACATGCACACACTCACACACACTCACACATGCACACACGCGCACACACTCACACATGCACACACTCACACATGCACACACTCACACGTGCACACTCACACATGCACACACTCACACATGCACACACGCGCACACACTCACACATGCACACACTCACACATGCACACACTCACACATGCACACACTCACACGTGCACACTCACACATGCACACACTCACACATGCACACACGCACACACACTCACACATGCACACACGCACACACACTCACACATGCACACACTCACACATGCACACACGCGCACACACTCACACATGCACGCACTCACACATGCACACACGCGCACACACTCACACATGCACACACGCACACACACTCACACATGCACACACGCGCACACACTCACACATGCACACACTCACACATGCACACACGCGCACACACTCACACATGCACACACTCACACATGCACACACGCGCACACACTCACACATGCACACACGCACACACACTCACACATGCACACACTCACACATGCACACACGCACACACACTCACACATGCACGCACTCACACATGCACACACGCGCACACACTCACACATGCACGCACTCACACATGCACACACGCACACACACTCACACATGCACGCACTCACACATGCACACACGCGCACACACTCACACATGCACACACTCACACATGCACACACGCACACACACTCACACATGCACACACGCGCACACACTCACACATGCACACACTCACACATGCACACACGCGCACACACTCACACATGCACGCACTCACACATGCACACACGCGCACATGCACACACGCGCACACACTCACACATGCACGCACTCACACATGCACACACGCGCACACACTCACACATGCACACACGCACACACACTCGCACATGCACACACGCGCACACATGCACACACGCACACACACTCACACATGCACACACGCGCACATACTCACACATGCACACACTCACACATGCACACACTCACACATGCACACACGCGCACACACTCACACATGCACACACTCACACATGCACACACTCACACATGCACACACTCACACATGCACACACGCGCACACACTCACACATGCACACACGCGCACATACTCACACATGCACACACTCACACATGCACACACACACACATGCACACACGCGCACACACTCACACATGCACACACTCACACATGCACACACGCGCACACACTCACACATGCACACACTCACACATGCACACACGCACACACACTCACACATGCACACACGCGCACATACTCACACATGCACGCACTCACACATGCACACACGCGCACACACTCACACATGCACACACTCACACATGCACACACGCACACACACTCACACATGCACACACTCACACATGCACACACGCACACACACTCACACATGCACACACGCACACACACTCACACATGCACACACGCACACATACTCACACATGCACACACTCACACATGCACACACTCACACATGCACACACGCGCACACACTCACACATGCACACACGCACACACACTCGCACATGCACACACTCACACATGCACACACGCGCACACACTCACACATGCACACACGCACACACACTCACACATGCACACACGCGCACACACTCACACATGCACACACGCACACACACTCACACATGCACACACTCACACATGCACACACGCGCACACACTCACACATGCACACACGCACACACACTCACACATGCACACACTCACACATGCACACACGCGCACACACTCACACATGCACACACGCACACATATTCACACATGCACACACTCACACATGCACACACTCACACA
Organism: Equus asinus; assembly: GCF_041296235.1. Taxonomy (NCBI): domain Eukaryota; kingdom Metazoa; phylum Chordata; class Mammalia; order Perissodactyla; family Equidae; genus Equus; species Equus asinus. Next base: position 44,883,850 of record NC_091804.1, read on the forward strand.
TGCACACACGCGCACACACTCACACATGCACACACGCACACACACTCGCACATGCACACACTCACACATGCACACACGCGCACACACTCGCACATGCACACACGCACACACACTCACACATGCACACACGCGCACACACTCACACATGCACACACGCACACACACTCACACATGCACACACTCACACATGCACACACGCACACACACTCACACATGCACACACGCACACACACTCACACATGCACACACTCACACATGCACACACGCGCACACACTCACACATGCACACACGCGCACACACTCACACATGCACGCACTCACACATGCACACACGCGCACACACTCACACATGCACGCACTCACACATGCACACACGCGCACACACTCACACATGCACACACGCACACACACTCACACATGCACACACGCACACACACTCACACATGCACACACTCACACATGCACACACGCGCACACACTCACACATGCACACACGCACACACACTCGCACATGCACACACTCACACATGCACACACGCGCACACACTCACACATGCACACACGCACACACACTCACACATGCACACACGCGCACACACTCACACATGCACACACGCACACACACTCACACATGCACACACTCACACATGCACACACGCACACACGCTCACACATGCACACACTCACACATGCACACACGCGCACACACTCACACATGCACACACGCACACACACTCACACATGCACACACTCACACATGCACACACGCGCACACACTCACACATGCACGCACTCACACATGCACACACGCGCACACACTCACACATGCACGCACTCACACATGCACACACATGCACACACTCACACATGCACACACGCACACACACTCACACATGCACACACGCGCACACACTCACACATGCACACACGCACACACACTCACACATGCACACACGCGCACACACTCACACATGCACACACTCACACGTGCACACACTCACACATGCACACACGCACACACACTCACACATGCACACACTCACACATGCACACACGCGCACACACTCACACATGCACACACTCACACATGCACACACGCGCACACACTCACACATGCACGCACTCACACATGCACACACGCGCACACACTCACACATGCACACACGCACACACACTCACACATGCACACACGCGCACACACTCACACATGCACACACGCGCACACACTCACACATGCACACACGCGCACACACTCACACATGCACACACGCACACACACTCACACATGCACACACGCGCACACACTCACACATGCACACACTCACACATGCACACGTGCACACTCACACGCGCACACTCACACACTCACACATGCACACGCTCACACATGCACACACTCACACATGCACACACGCGCGCACACTCACACATGCACACGTGCACACTCACACACTCACACATGCACACACTCACACTCACACATGCACACACTCATATACCCGCTCCTGCACGCACGCACAGACACACTCAGACACATACACACCCACACGCACACTCTCACACCCAGACCCTCATATACACACACGCACACACACAGACACACTCAGGCACACCCCCCCATGTGCACACTCACACACGCGGACCCTCATACACACCCGCGCGTGCTCGCACACATACACACTTGCCCTTCTCTCCGTCCTCTCCAGGTCGCCTACCGTGGGCGGCACACACAGGAATTCATTCATTCATTCAGGGAACATCTACGAAGCGTCTGCTGCATGCTAGGCACTGAACTTGACCCTGAGGGTGTGATGGAGATGAAGACAGATGGGGCCCCCTCGTGGAGCTTCCAGTCCAGGGTGGGATGTAAACACTGAGCCAACTAAGCACTAATTTGTTAATTAATCAAGTCAACCAATGCTTACTAAAGGCCTGAGACATACCAGCCCTGTGCTAAGCCCTAGTGAACTGGACAGAGCAGGTCCCTGCTCCACAGAGCGTGCACTCGAATGTGACTGGATGGAAGAGGGACCAGCCCAGAATGGGCGTGCTGACAAAAAGAAAGGGGAGAGGTGGTATGTGTCGGTTACCCACTGCTGTGTGACAAACCATCCCAAAACTTAGTGACTTACAACAACCAGGGGGGCTGGCCTGGTGCCATAGTGGTTAAGTTCATGTGCTCTGCTTCACCAGCCCGGGGTTCACAGGTTCAGATCCCGGGCACAGACCTACGCACTGCTCATCAAGCTGTGCTGTGGCAGCATACAAAACAGAGGGAGACTGGCACAGATGTCAGCTCAGCAACAATCTTCCTCAAGCAAAAAGAGGAAAATTGGCATCAGCTGTTAGCTCAGGGTCAGTCTTCTTCACCAAAAAAACAAAAAACACTATTATTTCTCACAAGTGTATGGGGCAGCTGGAAAGTTCTGCTGATCTAGGATGGTCTCCACTGATCAAGGCTGGGCATGAACCTGTGTCTGCAGTCAGCTGGAGAGATAGGTTGAGGGCTCACTAGTCTAAAATGACCTCGTTCACACGAATGCTGGTGGCTGGTGTGGGCAGTGACCGGGCAGCCAGCCAGGGCTGTTTACCCAGCAGCTGTGGGGGCCCCAGAGATTGGGTGGCTGTGTGTTGGCCTCTCATGGCCTAGGCTTGGAGCTGGGACAGCATCTCTTCCACCATGTTATTGTCCAAAGCAGGTCACAGGCCAGCCCAGACTCTGGGAGGGCGGGTCAGACCCCACCTGTTGGTGGGAAGCGTGACAGTCACCAGGCGCAGGGTGAGGCTGCAGGGAGGGGTGGAGAACGCAGCCACTTAGAAAGCCTACCACAAGGAGGATGAAAGCAGGAGCCGCCCGGGTGTTTCTGTTTCTCTCTGCGCCTCTCGTCCCAGGACAGCTTCCAGCATCATGCGTCCCAGGGCTGGCCATGCTGGGAAGGCCTCCTAACCTGGCTTCTGCTTCCTCCTCCTCTCATTCCAGCCCAGGTCCCCTCGGCTGCGCAGACCTGCCTCTGCGGAGCCAAGAAAAGACCCACGAGGGCCCCGCCAAGCTCATGCATCCCCCGCGCTGGAGGCTTCTGGCTCGCCTCTCACTCTCCCACCCACCAAATCCTAAAGGCAGCTGTGGAAACGGCCAGCAAAGCCCCCAGTCCTTTCCCAGAGCTGTGTGCTGGGCTGGCCTGATTAGCGAGGATCTCTAGATTTGCAGTAAAATCTGACCTTCGGTTCAACCCGGCTTAACGAGTACGTGAGGCTGACAAAGGCCCGTGCGTCCCTGGAGACGCTCTGGGGCGAGGCCCCCCCTTGGGGCCGGCCCTTCCCTGTGATCTCAGCGCCCCCTCCCAGTCCCCACAGAGCCAGTGGGGACGGCTGCAGGGCGGCAGTTTGGGAAGCAGACCGCGCTCTTCTGGAAGGTGGGAGGTGGAAACGCTGAGAGCCGGGAGCACACCCTGCCGGGCTGGGACGCTGGGAGGCTCCGTGGCCGAGGGTCTCGGAGCTATGTCGGCTGGTGCAGGGCCCTGTGGCTGCCAGCAGGGGCGCTGCAGTGTCGGACCCCCAAGCTTACCGCCTGCCACTCGCCAGCTCTGCGGTCTGAGCACGTGGCTTGACCTCTCCAAAGGCACAGGGTCGGCCGCAGGAAGGGGCTAAGACCCGGTGCCCAGGCCACTGGGAGCAGGAAGCAGAGACACCGGGCGTGCTCAGTGAATAGTAGCTCCAATTGTCCCTGCGGCCCGGGCATACCTCAGAGCCTTGGAAGGCGCTGCGAAGGAGCACGCCCAGCCCAGGGATGAGAAAGCAGCGTTCCAGTTCCAGCTCTGGCGCTGAGAGAAGCGGCAGGCACACCCTGGAAAAGAGGACTCATCGCCCCTATCGATGAGGAGGACAGGCCAGGAGGGGCCCCGGCTGTGCCCGAGGCCACCCACCCAGAGGCCGTGCCTAATCACACAGGACCCACCGCACCCGCGACTGCCCCCAAGGCCGGGCTCCCGGCTGCACGCTCCAGCTGCATCGTCCCATGTCCCTCGCCCCCCCACCATCTCTGCCTTCACCCATGGGGAGGTGGGGCCCCGCGGGGAACGCCCGCCCCACCCGGGCTCTCCAAGTCTGTAATGATGTAATTACGTGACTAGGTGCAGAGCACTCGGACGACGAGGCAAGTGGGGACTCTGGGGGTCGGGCTGCTCTGCTCCTGCAAACCGTCCCTGCTCCCAATCCAGAAACAACCTTCAGAAAACGGCAGCTCCAATCTGGGGGACCCACGGAGCCAAAGCAGGCCCCCAGGGAAAACAAGACGGCTCCTGAAGACAGCGTCCAACTGGCCGCCGTCCATCAGGCTGCTTCCGCTCACACATAATGATAACAATAATAGTAACAGAAACAACAACGGTAACGGCTACGGTCTGCAGACAGCGCCACCTAGCATCCGCCGGGCATTACGTGCTGTAGCGGCTTTATCCCACTTTCTCTCCACCTCAGCGGTAGCCGTGAGGTACTGTTCTTAACTCCTGTTTTACCGAAGGGGAAACTGAGGCTAAAAGAAGCTACGTCACCGGCTCCAGGTCCTCCAGCGAGCACCCAGACCCACCCAGGCCCTCGACCCTCGGCCCCTCCCACTGCACGACATGCCGGTTACATTCTTTCCGGGGTGCAGCCTGCAACGCACTTGCCCCTCGCCCTCCCCCGGTGGAGATGCAGATTTGGAGAAAGAACTCTGGGTGGGCTGGAAGGCGGGGGCGCAGTGGCTGGAGCATGAGTTCTGGAGCCAGGCTGCCTGGGTTGCCATCAGCTCCACCACTTAGGAGCCACCCTAATCCTCAGCTTCCTGAAATACACGCCGGTGATGATGGAGCCATTGCGAGGACTTAATGAGATAATGAATGTCAACTGCTTAGAATGGCACTGGCACATGGTAAATGCCGCACAAATGATTGTTTTCTGGTCCGGTCGGTGATCCCTGCAGATCCAGGGAGCACAGGGAGCAGGGGCAGGGAGGGGAGGCAGGGCCTGAGATGGGGATGGGGCCGGCGATGGATCATGGACTGTGCAAGGGACATTCCCTCAGGGGCAGAGTCAGCTCTCGGAGGGTTCGTGCAGGGCAGTGGGGGCACGCTGCATGTTAAAAAGCCCATCTGGCAAGGCTGGAGGCAGGGAGACCAGAGGGCAGACTGCCGGGGTCGTCCGGGAGAAGGGGTGGTGGCCGGAACCAGGCTGCTACGGGGGACTAGAAGCAAGGTGGCCAGATCCAAGATCTCTCTTAGACGGGAAGCCAAGAGCCCTCACTGATCCCCGCATGACAGGGAGGCAGACGTGTCAAAGACAATTCCCGGTCTGAGCCCAGCAACCACAAGGGGCCCCGCACCACGCGTCCTGCGCCCTCGCCACACACGGCCTCGTCCTGCATCCTTACCCCATGCATCTCCACGAACGCGGCCGAGGGGGAGTGGAGGGGGAACTCTGTTCCTGAGCGGCCCAGCTCCTCCGGGGTGGGGCGCAGATGGTCCCCCAAAGGCGAGCTCATCAGTCAAGCTTTCTGTAGCCGGCGTGTGGTCTCCCTTTAAAGAGATGAGCTGGGTGCATCCCAGTGGCACCAGTGGCACCAACTGGTTACCGAGGAACTCAGGAATGGGTTTGGATATTTTAACTGCTTTTCCAAATTGCTCTTTTTCCTTTTGTTATGTTAAGGAGATCACCAACCTCCCTGAACCAGATCAAGCCTCCATGAGAGCCACACCCATGACCTTTGCCTTGTTTTAATGCTGAGGTCTCTCCAGGAGGAGCTTGGGCCTTATTACTGTAACCTGCAGTGTGTGTAGATGCTTGTTTTCCAGCTGAGGCTGCACAAGCGAATACCCACCTCTCCCCTTTGAATATTCATTCCCCGTCCCAAATAAATGTCCCCGCCTCCGTTTGTCTGGGGCACCACGACTCTGGAAATGATCCCTCCCGGTTTCCTATCTGCCGTGAATACACTTTACTTTGTGAGACAACTGCTTCTGGTGGAGAGTCCGATTTAAGTCGCCGGGAGGGAGCTCACCGTGGTTTCGGTAACACCAGTGCCCGTGAAGCGAGCCGGGCCAAGTGACGAACCTCGCGGATTAGTTTCCTCGTCTTTAAAACGGGGAAGATTGAATGAGTTTGGACACAAAAAGCACGAAGTATCTGGGACACAGGAAGGGCTCCGTCCACTTGAGCTACGTCTCTGTCCCTCACTGTTTGCTGTCACTGTCGTGGTGGTGCTGGTGGGAGTGTGGCATGGGGGGGGTGCTATTTGTGGTGGTCCTCACACAACCCCCAAATTACAGTTCAAAGCCACCACCCACAACCTCTGCCCGGTCCCAAGTTCAGAATCTCAGGGAAGAGACTCTGATTGGCCCAGTGGGGGTCAGTGCCCACCCTCGACCAATCAGGGGTCAGAGAGGCAGGAGGAGGTCAGGTGGTGTGAGCGCAGCTCTCCGGAGCCCCCGCTGTGACGGCGAGGGCAGTGGGGGAGGGGCATTCCCCCCAGACTGGGGGATGGGCTCGCAGACACCCGGGCTTCTGCTGCATCTTTACTGCTAAAAATAAACTATTAGTCTCTGGCTATAAGAATTATACATTTACTCTGTCAAAGCAGTTTAATCAAATACTAAATGGTATAAAAGCAATTTTAAATTGCTTATGTTTGCCACATATTTTGTCTCTCTCTCCCTCTTCTCTACCTATTTATAATTTTTTTATAATACATGTGGATACACACGTATAAATACATTTCTTGTCCAAAACTGTGGTCCTACTTTGCTTGCTGTTTGATAACCTGCCTTTTCCCTTACGTCCTTGTTGACCTCTGTACAGATGCCAGGCTGAGTTTGAACCACGTGGCATCGCCAACCTCCAGCTGTTTTGACCTACAAGAATGGCAATATCGTAGTGTTTAACCAAACACATCACTAGTTCTCAATGACTGGCTAGTATTCCATTGTGTGACTATGCTCGTTTGTTTTCCAGTGTCCCCTATTACTGGGCACTGATGGTATTTTCAGTTTGGATCTCTTCTGAGTCCCACCACACTGGTGTTTTATACCATCTGCGTGCTGGCCCCGTTATCTCCAGGGCTTTCTTTAACCGTGGACGCTCCCCTGGGCCCATGGAAAGGCAAGCATCAGCCGAGGGCTACAAACTGGCTCCAGTGTTTGACTTAGCTGTTCACTCCCGGCGAGGAGAGTTTGGGGTTCTGACCCCTTCACTCCCAGCCAGGAATCCCACCCAGCAGGTGACCCTCTTGAGTCACTCCTGCCTGACCCGGGGGCTCCGGGAGGCTCAGTTTTCATCTCTGCCTGGGAAGGGACCGCTCCACGTGTGAAGGGGAGAGGCGGGCGCTGGCAGCCCGGAGGTTAAGTCCCAGGGCTCCTGGGTTCTTGGCTCCCTCCCAGGCCTCCTCCACGGCTGCACGTAAACAGGAGCTCTCCCGGGGGACCCTCCCGGGCGTCTGCCCCCACACCGCCCCCTCCCAGCCTTGCTCCCCGGAGCCCCCAGCACCTGCCATCGTAATGTAAGTGTGATCTGGCCCGGAGGAGGGGCTTGGAGACCAAGGAGCAAAAGGCCAGCTGTCAGGACAGGGGGATGCTGGCGGTGAGGCCCAGCTGCTCCCTGCCTCCCGTCCAGCTGGGCTCCATCACCGCCCGGGGCAGGGGGCTCCCACACCCCGCTCACACGCCTTTCACCCTGAGCGGTGGGGCAGCTGGGAAGGCAAGGCAGGGGGGAGCTAAAGTCAAGGGGCAGAAGGCGAGCAGCCGGTTCACCGAGCACCTGCTGTGTGAGGTGCTGCAGAGGCAGCCTTCACCATTCCAGTGGTTTCCGAGGGAGCTGCCCACTGAGCAACCCTCCCCCTTGCTGTCCCGGCCCAGGGACCCTCACCTCCTCCACAGAGGAACAAGGACACGGGTTCATTCGCAGCATAGACCTTATACCTTGAATTCTGATGGGATGAAAACTTTAAAGAACTTATGTCTCAGAGAATGCCTGGAAATGATTCCATTTATCGCCGACATTTTAGAAGGCCAGTCAGTAAAGTGAGGAACCCCTAACCAGGTGAAAACCGCTTTACAACAAAGAAGGAAAAGCCTGAGATGCTGCTGCGCATGGGGACCCAGGCACGGCCCTGTTTTCCCAGGACAAGATAAAAGGACGTTTGACTGAGCTGCTGGAAACTCACCATCGGTCTGAATCCGTGCTTGAAAAACAAACCCGACGTGCTGACACTCTGTACAAGTCCTTGTGGCTGCGTCTGTCTAGTGACCAGTGACCCAGCGCTGCTCCTCCGTGAGCGGCTGCCCCACAGCTGCGCCTGCTCGGACCAAACCCCTGAAGTCGTCCTGACGTCTCTTTCTCTGCACCCCACGTCCAATTAGCAGATCCCGTCATGCCTTCCTTCAGAACATATCCCCAGAAGGAATCTGCAATCTGGAAGCATCATTTGACGGTGGTCAAGATGAAGCTGACAGCTCCTCCCAGATGGCTTCTCACGCGCCAAGGATTTTCTGTTCCCTTCTATTTTGTATCAGTTGGAACGTCCTCGGTTGTAGGTGACAAGGACCTTGGTCTGGCTTGAGGAAAGAGTATTGGCTCATGTGATTGAAAAGCTGAGGGGTAAATCCGGCAAAGCCTGGATCAGGAGCTCACATAACTCAACAAGATCCATTTTTTCTCTCTCTTTATCTTATTGTCCACTCTCTGTCATGTTGGCTCTCTTCTCAGGCTCTTCCCTCAGAGTAACAAAATGGCTGCCAGCAACTCTATCTCTTACATCCCCCTCGGGCTCTCGCTTCCAGTGGAGCAGAGCCCCTGGATCACTGGCTCTAGTGGGCTACATCCACGTCCCACAGCCACCCCATGTTGGTGAGGAGCATCTGAAGGCTCAGCTGTGATCGGCCTTGCAGGGAGGGGGGGCGGAGAACCAGCTCTGCTCAAACCCCGAGAACGGGGCCTGGGGGAGCGGGGTTCTGCAGAAGGAAAGTAAGAAACAGAAACGAGAAGGAGGGCTAATGGAAGGGGGCTAACCAAGTATCAGACGGCCACCACACCCAGGACACTGCCCACCTCGCGGGACCCTCCCAGCCTCAGAATGAGCAATAAGAGTCTACCTGGTCCCAGAGGCCCTCTCAGCGAGGAACTGGAAACATTCCTGGGAAGAGAACTGCTTTTTCTGAGATTCCGAGATTATTCCAGTGCCCTCACCTGCCCGGGAGTCCTGCTTCCCAGCAAGGGAGGCTATCACGCCGGGCTTTGAAGAACATCTCCTGACAAGCGGGAGACAAAACAGCGACAAGGAGCTGAAATATTTATCCCAAACCCCCGTGCATCTGCCCACAGGAGAAGGATGCTCTGGAATCTGCCTCCGAAATGACAGTCTCCCGTTGATTAGCGCTCTGACAAAATCTACCTCAGGCAGCAGCCTCTTCTCCTCTAAAAGGGATGCCAGGATGTGGCCAGGATTCGGGGGGTCTTTGGTTCTGGCTCGCTTATTTGGGGTTGCACCGTGCTGTGTGTCCACAGAGAGAGGAGGGCGGGGCCTGGGACGACCTCACAGCAGTGCAGAGGAACGACCTGCCAGTCCACCGTCACAGCGTTTCTTCCTGGAGGATGGACGTCAGAGTGCAGGGCGTGGGCTCCGACCCACTTCTCTCCACAACTCAGGGGTCCGAGGGGAGGAGCAAACGGTCAGAGGCAAACACTGAGGTCACTGCCCGACACGGGGCCTGCGCTCAATAAATGGCCGGATTTTTTAAAAAAGCCATCATCGTGGTGAGAGTAAGATTTATTAATGTGGGGATCATTCGGCCCCAGCTGCACCCTGACCTCCCCAAATCAGTTGAAAATGATCTAGCTGCTTTTCAGCAACTTCTGGTCCGGACTCTGCTCCTTTATACGAGACTCTGTTCTGCGCCTGGGCCACGGGGGCCCGGCTGTTCTCAGGGTACACTGCTGACTCCTTTTAGGGTCCAAGGAGCAGAGGCGCCATCGTGTTACCTCAGAGGACGGAGGTCTGCGTTCAGGATACTCCAGGGAGCAACGATACCGACCCTCAACCTCAGGCTCAGGTGCCTGACGCGCAGGAAGCCAAACACCGAGACGGCCGTGCTTGGAGATGGAGGAAGTTTGGTTTGAATCGGCCCAAAGGAGAAGGCGGAAGCCTGGGTTTGCTCAAATCCTCCCCGCCAAGAACAGAAAGCCGGGGGTTTATGGAGCGAAGGGGCTTGCCGGGAGGAGTTTCGGGGAGACAAAGGGGTCCCTCCCGACAAGCCCCTGGGCAGGCTGACTGGGGCTTCACCTGCTGGGGACAGCCATTCAGTGATCACGACCTCCCAGAGGGCATTCTCTTTCTCCTGCAGAACTAGCTCCCCAACCCTCGAGACCCGGGTCAGCCCTCAAGTTCAACAGGAAAACTGCAAATTGACAAGATTCGTCCACATGTGTGTCGGGAATGAGGTCAGAAGGCAATCCTGTTCTTAATGAACATCCACAGTACGTCTCAGCGCCCGGCTTCAGTAAGAAATGGAGAGAGCAATCCGAAGAGCCAGGCATCACAGAGTAAGAAGCTTATTCAGGGCTCTAGATAACTGTAGGGTCCTAGCGACACCGTTTCCCACGTGGAAGTGGGCTTGTCACGTCCCTCCTCTGGGGGTCGTTACTGCGAGTCAGCCGCTGACTCTTTCTCCTTTGAGCTCCCGGGAGAGATGACCTGACTGTCTGGCCACCACCAACAGCACCGTACATCCCTGGTGGGCACAGTGTCCCAGCCAGGCCACCGATGGCATCTTCTGAGATAATGCTCTAGGCCTGAAGTAGACGGTGTGCCACTGAGGTCCTCCCCTCACGGCTGTTGGGAGTATCGCTGGCTGGCGCTGAGACCCTCCAAGGGCTGCCTTCAGCCTCTGACAGCCACCACCTGCACGGTCAGGCCCCTTCTTGGGTGGCGTGCATCCAAAGCCAGGGCGAAAGGCCCAGGCCCGCTGCCCGGCTCATGACCACTCTGCAGGGCATCCCCACTCCAGAGCCCCCCATGGGGTCGGCGGAGGCCTCTGTTTTGACAGCCCCACCGCCCAACTCCTCCTCCACCCACACGCTCATCGCGCTCCCGGCGAGCTCCTGCACAGCCGTTTGTCTCAGGGTCTGCTTCCCGAGGAGCCCCACCTGTCACAGGCCCTCCTCAGGCAGTGAGAGAGGGGTGGGGGCCAGGGTTGCCAGATTTAGCAAACAAAAATACAGGATTCCCAGTTAAATGTGAATTTCAGATCAATAATAAATAATGCTTTAGTATAAATATGTCCCACGAAATATTTGAGACATATTCATTATTTGTTGTTGACCTGGAGTTCAGATCTGACGGGTATTCCGTGTTTCATCTGGAACCCCAGCAGGATGGCAGAGTACGGACTACGCTCTAGATCCGAATGAGTTGGGGGCCGTGGCACACCCTCAGGGCATCAGAGACTCAAATCCTACATGGAAGTCAGCTTGGGTTTCTCTTGTGAGAAATATAACAACTCAAATGTGACCTTATTTTTGCTAACAAGAATAATAAAAGTAATAAAAGTAACAACCACCGCACACTGAGGGCTAACTCTGTCCTGGACTATGCACTAAGCATTTTAAAGCTCTTAACCCATCTCTTAACTCATTTAATCTTCAAAACAACCTTTTGAGGTCAATGTATCAGTTAGCATCAAGTCCAATATAAGTAAGTGACCGAAAATCCAAATTACCAGTGGTTTGAAGAAAATTAAAAAATCCAGAGTAAGCAATGCAAGGCTCAGACTGGAGGACCCCCAGCCTTCCCTCTTGTTCTACCACGTGTGGCCTCCATTCCGAAGGTCACTCCCATGGTCCAAGAAGGCTGCTGGAGATCCAGCCATTACATACAACTCCAGCCAACAAGAAGGAAGAAGCCACAAAGAAGGGCACACTCCCTCCCTCAGGACACTTTCTAGCATACCAGCTGATGCCCCTTTTGACAGAATTCAGTCGTGTAACTTCAGTGTAAGAAAAGCTGCAAAATATAGTTTTTATTCCAGCTGTTTACAGGTTCAGGTAAGAATCAGCGTTTACTTGCTCAGGGAGAAGTGTAGTGAGAGATAATTAGCAGATTTTACCACAAACAGGTACTATTATTATCCTCATTTTTGGATGAAATTGAGACTCAGGAAGATTAAATAACTTACGCAAGGTCACTCAGCTGACAGCCTGGCCCCAGAGCCTGCGCCTGTAATAACCTCTATCCTATAATTCGATTTAATTGGACTTCATAAATGCCTATTACGTAAGTAGGATCTGATGATTGGCAAACCTGTTTGCTAAAACATAATATTCAAACAAATCCTGAACATTAAAATATCAACACTTTGTAAAACACTCTAAGGATTGTAGCAAACGCAGGAAAACTTAGGCAAAAATGTTTAAATAACACACACAGAGACATGAAGGAGAGGAAAGGCCAGTTTTCACAGCATCAGCGGTCCTGCCCGGCAAGGAAAGCCCAGCCCAGGCCCAGAAGTCCGGGTTCCCGGGATGATGAGAGACGGAGCAAGGGGACATATGGGGGGTAGAGCGGCTTGGGGTGGGGTGGGGGTGCACCTGTGATCAGCAAGAATAAAGCTCCAGCCCGGGGGCCTGAGTGACCTTGACGGGGGCTCCGTGGGTTTCAGAAACTCAACAACACCCTGCAGAGCCTCAGACTCTGACAGCCCAGGGAAACGGCCTGGGAACGAGAGAATTCTCCAAGAGAAATATTATTTGTATCCCATGCTCGTCAAGCGAATAACCCTCCCCCACCCCAAGCCAGCGGAAGGGAAATTTGAAACATGTAATTTAGAAGCTGGGCTACAGGGAGGGTCTGGCTCCCCAGAGGAGGCTGCCTGGGGCCTTCTTGAGCCCAGCAGCTCTAACCGTTGGGAGGAACGGAATTCCACAACCTGGTCGACCCTCCTCCTGCTGGGATTAGGTTGCTCAGAAAATCATGGTTTCACAGAATGCAAAAAAATAAAATAGACCTTCGAGACCACGTAGGCCTCAGAATTCAGCTAGGTCTCACCCCGGGGGCGACGGCCGCTGGGGCACCACCCTGCGCAGGTGTGCAACTCGGAGGCCGAACTTAATAAGCCAGGCACTCTGCTGCGCGTGGTCGGTGGTGTCTCCTGTGGGCACAGCACAGTGCAGGGGAGCCCGTGGGCCGTGCTTCCTGACCCTGAACGTGGCAAAGCCCTTCGCTTGGCAGAGGAGGTGAGTGAGGCTCCCGGAGGGAAAGCAAATTGCTCTGAGCCTTCTGGTCACTGAGTGGGCACCAGAGGTCAGTGCTCCTGAGTTCTAGCCCAGTCTTCCTTTTACCATTAGCATCTGAGACGCAGCTGGAACTTTGAACAGAGCAATTCCTGATGGGCATCCACACTCCACTCAAAGAGGAGTGGCTGTCCTTCCAAGGACACCCATCTCACTGTTCCTCCATCTGCACTCGGGTCTGAGCGCGGCACAAGCGGAAGATGGAGACGTTTGATGCTGGTGGGCAACATCCCCCCAGGCAACAGGAGAAGTGACGCTTGTGTGCTGCTGTGACAAATGGTCCCCAAACCACAGTGGCTTACACAGCATGGCAGGCTGAACGGGGGCCCCCTGGAGGTGATCACGTCCTAATTTCCAGAGCCTGTGAGTACGACACCTCACATGGCAAAAGGGGTTTTGTACATGTGATTAAAGATCCTGAGGTGAGGGGATTACCCTAGATGACCAGGGTGGGCCCAAGAGCCCTTAAAAGAGGGAGTCGCGAGGGTCAAGGTCAGAGGTGAGGGGGTTACCCTAGATGACCAGGGTGGGCCCAAGAGCCCTTAAAAGAGGGAGGCGCGAGGGTCAGAGTCAGAGAAGGAGACGGCAGAGGAGAGAGACTTGAAGATGCTCCGTTCCCGGCTCTGCAGATGGAGGAAGGAGCCAAGGAATGCAGGCGGCTCTAGAGGCTGGAAAGACAAGGAGATGGATTCTCCTAGAGGCTCCAGAAGGAGTGAAGATGAGCCAACACCTCGATTTTAGGATCTCTGACCTCCAGAGCTGTAAAGCAATAAATCTGTGCTGCTTTAAGCCACTGAGTTCTGGATAATTTGTTACAGCAGCCACTGGAAACCGACCTGCACGGTAAGAGTTTCCTTCCTGTGCTCATCTCAGTCTGTGACGGGAGATGGTTTTCCTTCCAGTTGTGACCAGGCCTCCAGGACCTTCCCATCAGGAGGGGTTGCAGCTGACCAATGCACAGAGAGAGAGGGTGGGGGTGGACGTCCTACAGGAGGCCTGGCGTGGAGGTGCCCTGCTCGCACCCTGCACTGGGCAAACGGGTCACACCGCAGCCCTGAGCTGCAAGTCACTCCTGGGAGCCCAGGAGGAAAGTCAGAAGGGTCTGCTGAACACGAAGCACTGTCTCTGGACTCGCTCATCTCCTTTCCCCTCCTTGCCAACCACCCCACCCCTGATTCTTTTTTTTTTTTTTCTAAGGAAGATTAGCCCTGAGCTAACATCTGCTGCCAATCCTCCTCTTTTTGCTGAGGAAGACTGGCCCTGAGCTAACATCGTGCCCATCTTCCTCGATTTTATGTGGGACGCCTGCCACAGCATGGCTTGATGAGCGGTGCGTAGGTCCACACCTGGGATCCGAACCAGTGAACCCCGGACTGCTGAAGCGGAACGTGAGAACTTAACCACTGCACCATCAGGCCAGCCCCTCTCCCCTAATTCTTTAGGCCCTTGAGAGTCAAGAAAATGTGGCTCTGCTCCCAGCCTGCTGTTCAGTAACCATGAGCAATGCACTGAGCCTCTCTGACCTGCTGTGTCCTTAACTATTAAATGGTGAGGGGAGGACAATTATTGTTGCAATTGTGAATATATTATTTTCTAGGCAATATTATTATACAGGTCTCAGTGTTAAATTAGATGATGGGGCACAAAGCAAAATCATTTCCCAGAGGTTCGGAGCCTGGGGGCATCCTCAGAAGTGGATGTTGACCTTTTAAAATCGCAGATGCTGGGCACCCCCCGGGGGCGGGGGGGCCCTCCATGTGTGATGATTCTGCAGCTGGATTTCTACTGATCAGTGCAAAAGAAGGGCGTCAGGAAACCAATGCCCACGCTCAAGAAAGGACCAACACCAGTCACTTAAGACACGGTGTTACCACGCCCAGGGGCGTCTACATTGTAAACCTGAGCTCAAGCCTCGAAAACACAAGGCCAAGAGAAAGCAGCCAGGCACAAACGGCCATGTGGTGTGTGACCCCCTGTATATGAAACACCCAGAACAGTAAATCCGCAGAGACAGACGCAGATTCGCGGCTGCCTGGGCTGGGCGGAGAGAAAGGGGAAGACTGCTTCACGAGTACGGGCCTTCCTTTTGGGGCGACGCAAATGTTTGGAACCAGACAGAGGGGGTGGTTGCACAGCCTTGTGCACATACTAAATGCTGCTGTAAAACGGTTCATTTTGTGTTACGTGAATTTTACCTCAATTTGTAAAAAGTGCATCAACTCCCCTTGAGAAACCTCAGGACCTGTGTTGAGGCCAGGATGCTCCCCAGGAGTCCTGAAATTAAATGGGACGTCCCCAACTGCTTTGCCTGCACGTGAAAGGCCTTCCTGTGCTAACCCGAGGCCCCCATGGCACCGACAGCCATTGCAAGGACAGTCACTGGCTGTCCAGACACCGTCCCCTCTGTCCAGGGCCCCGGCCTTCATTGCCCCAGCTGCCACGTGGAGCTGGCGGCCACGGCTCTCGGCTGAGTCTCTCCCCGGGACTTGCCCTGCTGAAGAGGGCCGTATCCCCAACCTCACACCCCCAGCCCCGGACACCAGCCTTGTGCCTCATGGGCAGGTTAATGGGGGCTTAGAGGTTGGGCCCCTTGCTTGAGGTGGGACAACGGCAGCAGCACCAAGCTCCAGAGCCCCCGTGGGACCGGTGAAGCCCCCGTGGCCACCACATCACCATTTGAGGCCCCTGCCCAGCCTGCTGCCCTCAGTCCCCACACGTTATCCCAGGGCCCTTCCCCCAACCAAACGCCCGCAGGCAGATCTCGCTCTCAGAAATCCAGGACATGCTCCAAACATGAGCCAGGCTGGCATCATTCAGAGCAGGGCTCTCACTGGGGGTGAGCATCCCCGCGGGCACAGCTGGCAACGTTTGGAGGCACAGGGCTGTCACAGCTCAGGGTAGGATGCTGCTGGCATCAGTGGGCGAAGTCCAGGGACGCTGCTGGACGCTGTTCAAGGTACAGGCCAGCCCCACAGCAGAGGGTCATCCGAATGTCAGTGGTGTGGGGGTTGAGAGATGCCATTCCGGAACACCAGCCCTGTAACAACAGGGCCTTTCTGTCAGGGGCCTTGCTCCGACCCCTGCAGCTAAGAGAGTGCCAGGCACAGAGCGGCTGCTCAGTAACTTCTGGATCGAGTGAGCAGTGAGTGTGTCGGCCACAGTCGCGACACAGCCTGCTCCTCTCTGCTAAGGCTCGCAGCAGGTGCGTCACCCGGGCCCCGTTTCACTGGCCTCTTCCCCCTACAGGTCGAGGCTTCTGGTCATCCGCTCTGCCCACCAGGTGGCCTCACTTCTCATCACTCTCCTTCTTGCCCGCAGTGTCACCGTCCCCTGGGTCTCTGGGTCCTCACCCAGCACCTTCGGGGTGTGGACGCCTGGTCCCCCAGTTCCTCGACAGACCCTCCCTCCTCACTGAGAACCTGTCCCCTGCCCCGGTCACTCACGACCCCCTCATTCTATTTATTTACCGCACAGCTCTTACTATCACGCAGACGTCCCTGCTTTGCTCATTGGCGTTTTCTGCCTGTTCTGTCTCGGAGCCACCAGCACGATGCAGGGTCTGTCTCTGCTCCCCTCGGGGCCCCACAGCTGGCCAGAGGGCGGCACATGCAGACACTCAACAAATAACTGTTTGGTGATGAGATAAATAAATGAACTGGCAGAACAACTTCTACCCGGATTGGGATCCCAGGACCCCCAGCAATGGCCTCCTGGACGTTCAGCATGATGCAAGGCAGCAGGGGTGGCCCCATTGGTAACAAGGGCGCCTGCAGAACTTGGAGGGCTGTCAGCCCCCTCCCTGGAATGGGACGGGGAGCGGCCCCTCGGGCAGGGCAGAGGGGTGGTGGGAGGGAGGGCAGCGAGGGGGCGGGAGGCCCGGATTTTGCAGTGGAAGGTTCCAGGCGGAGCACTCGCAGGCTGAGTGTTCCCAGGGTGACGTTGGCTCCACTCGCTCGTGGAAGGACTCTCAGTTCCATCACCCAAAGCAAGGCCCCCTGCTACCCTGCGACCCAAAGGCCTCGTATTTCCCTCGCACGCTCTCTGATCGCCCCCCATAGGCTGGTGTGTATTCCAGGGCCTGCAGATAAACCATTGGTTTTATGGGGTCAATCTTACTCCCACCAGGAAATAAAACAAACACACTGCATTGCATTTTGGGAAATCTGTCTCGTTCCATACATGGATGCCTCCCTCTGGCAGTCGAGGCCGTTCCCGGGCCAGGCAGCTCCCCATCCCTCTGGGACCCGCCCGCTGCCTCCACTGAGCACAGGCCTCTCCCGGCCGCACCGCGCCCAGTGTGCACGCCTCCTCGTCTGGCTTCACCCGCAGGACCAGCAGGCGGCCGGGCTGTGTGCGCTCAGCCTCACCCGCCCACCGAGAGAAGGGAACTTTGAACGGACAAGGAGCTTTCAGAAATCTGTAGGATGGAGCTCTCAAAAAAGCTATTATTGCAAGTCTCTTTGTGAAGGGAACCCCGAGACAGGTGAATGCAGAATGGCAGCTTTGTGGAGCCATGGTCTGCAGCCTGGGAGGTGGATGTGACGACAGCACACTCACCGACCTGGAAAGACACTTGTTTCATGTGCAACCGGAAGTGGCAGAGGAATTATGGGGAGGACTCTGGCAAATGCTGCCAGGACCCCACCCAGATCCCCTCAGCCTCCACGCTTCCTGGGCCTCTGACCTGACAGCTTCCAATGCAGCGCCTGCCTGCAGCTACTTCGCAGATGCGCCAGGGGTGACATCCTCGTGGGAGCGAGCGGCCCTCGGGCAATGACTGACAGGGGCAGGTGGTAAGTGGTCTGGCTCCCTCATGGGATAACTCGCGGGCAGGTCGGACACTGTCCCCGGAGGCCCCAGCTGCCCACCATAGGAAACTTCTCACTCTGTCCACCCAGCTAATCCACCCTGGGATCAACTCCCAACTCAGTCACTGCCAGGCAGGACCTAGGGGTAAAGAAAGCAGGGGTTTGCAGCTGGAAGCTCACGGGGCCAAGGTCACACCCGTCATCTCCCTTGGCCACCCAGGACATGGGAAGGAGAAATGCCATTTGTGTTAGTTTACTATTGCTCCCAAAATGAACCACCACCAACTCCGTGGCTGAAACAACCACCACTCGTTGACAGCTCGCTGCCCCCTCTGCAGGTCAGCAGTCAGACAGGATCCGGTCCTCTGCTCGGTCCCACAAGGCCAAAGTCCAGGTCAGCAGGGCTGCCCTCTGTCCTGGAGGCTCTGGGGAGGAATCCGCTTCCAGGCTCGTTTGGGTTGCTGGCCAGATTCGGCTCCTTGTGGCTGTAGGACCGTGGTCCCCAGTCCCCGCTGGCTGACGGCCGGGGGCAGGTCTGTGCTCCTTGAGGCTGCCCGCATTCCTTCTCGTGCCTGCCACGTGGCCCCTCCGGCAACCGTGCTTCAAATCTGTCTTCCCATCCCCACATCTCTGAGTCCAGCCAGGGAAAGTTCTCTGCTTTTGAGGGCTCATGAGATTAAAGTGAGCCTAACTGGAAAATCCAGGATAATCCCCTGCCTTAAGGCCCATCACCTTGATCAGGTCGGCAGAGTCCCGTCTGCCACGGACCACACCACACTCACAGGTTCCAGGGGTGAGGGTGTGGGCATCTTTGCGGGGCCATTCTGCCCTCAGCATTGCTGTATCACAAACAAAAGCTGATGCAATTCCCAGTCTCCCTTCTCATCTCAAAGATTCTTTGTGGATTCTTTGCTCAGGGACTGTGCTGGTAAACCTGAGACAAAGGACATCAGGAGGCAGAGGAGTCAGGCCTGCATGGAATTGAAAGCAAAGATTTCCCTCCCTGACAAGAGCAAGGTGTGGGAGGAA
The DNA here is from genome assembly GCF_041296235.1 of Equus asinus. Lineage (NCBI taxonomy): Eukaryota > Metazoa > Chordata > Mammalia > Perissodactyla > Equidae > Equus > Equus asinus. The sequence continues at coordinate 44,902,998 of NC_091804.1, forward strand.
AAGAGCCTGCCTTGTTCTCCTGCTTGGAAAGCTGTCATGTTAGGGATGCTTGACTTGGAAACGTGGCAGCCATTTTGCCACCATGAGACAGCACCAAGCACAGGGATGGCAGGCCAGGAGGAGGCCACTGCTGATGTTAAGGCATCAAACCAATCCTGGCACCATCTGTCTCCAGAAGACTGGTGAGATTACTAAATCCATAATTTAAGCTATGTTGACTGAGTGTTTTGTTCTTTGCTAACGAAAGCATTCCTAACAGATATGTGTAATGGTTGTGATAGTGATAGTGTTAGTTTTGGATTATTGTTCAGCAAATAGTGACTCCCCTCTCCTTCGCAGTATGGGCAGAATATCCCTCCCAACCCTGTTGACCATGGACTTGGCCATGTGACTTGCTCTGACCAGTGAACATCAGTGGATGTGAAACAAACAGTGGCCTTTAACATGTTGCCTGCTTCGGCTTGGCTCTTGTGCCCCAGTGATCTGACACGAGAAGAACATGCCTGTGATCAGCCGCTGCCCCCTCAGCCTGGGCCCCAGAGCAAACACACATGGAGCTGAGTGAGCCCACCCGTGCCTTGTGACCCAGCCCAGCAGACCATCAGCCTGAAGCACAGAGCCCAGCCTGGGTCGGCCGAGCCACAATCGACCCACCTTGTTGCTGCAAGCCACCAAGCTCAGGGACAGCGCGTTACACGGCGCCACTGTGTCAAGAGCTGACTAACATGAGGATGGACTTGCCGGAAGTCTGCACCCTCCCCCTCTCCCCAGGACTCCCGAAGTCAGGCAGAGGTGGGTGAGGAGCCTCCTGATACTCCGGGGATCCAAGAGCACAGAGAACCTATGCCACCCACTTGTGGAAGAGGATGCGGGGACTGGCCAGCCCAGACGCACGAAGGGGCAGCTGTGTAAGGAACACGGGTCTGGTGTGCTGGGGAGATCCACGGAGTTTCCTCTGCGCAAGCCCCGCCATATGCACAGAAGGCTTCCCCGGAGACGTTCTGCTCTCGGGACACAGAGGCACCAGTGAGAACTGAGGACCAGGGCATAGGGCACCTGGGCACAGCCTGGCCCAGATGCCACTTGACCCCCTGCAGCTATACGGGCCCCTAAGCAACACTCCAGGGAGGGGAGCAGCCCAAACCCCTAAAAGTAGGTGCTTGCCACGTGGCACAGGGGCTGGAAAGAGAAAGGAACTTCAGTCAGGGTTATGGCCCTTGTGCACAGACAGCAGACAGAAACTCACACCCACTGGACGCGAGCTTCCTCCGGCCCTGGATGAGGAGGTCAGCTTGCTCCGGTTCCGTGCGTCTCTGCTCCCACTGGGCTAAACCAGGGTTGGCAAACCAGGGCCCGTGGGCCAGATCCAGCCCAGCGCCTGCTGTTGTCAATAAAGCATTATTGGGACAGCACGCCCATCTGCTCACATCCCGTGCTTGGCTACCACGGCGGGACTGAAAGATGCGAGGGAGATGGTCTGGCCTGCGAAGCTGAAAATACTTATTCTCTGGCTCTTTGCTGAAAACGCTTGTCAACCCCTGCACGGGATCGTCGCTGACTTTCTTATCCGCTCCAAACCCTAATCCCCACCTTATGAACGGGGCCTCCACTACGGCAACGCAGTGAGCACCCGAGAAGGACACACACAGCGTTAGCAGGACCCAAACTGGATTTACAAAAGGGACTCACCCCTCGAGTGGGCCAGGGAGCAACTGCCCACGTACCACACAATTCTTCAGACTCCCCTCCAACTAGCCAAGGGGATGTCGGGGCCTGCCCAGATCGCAAGGCATCTGTACCCACTCATGTCCCAGAAAAAGGACTTTTCCTCTTACTGCTTGCATGGCCCCCTGCCAACCCCCACCCCCACCCCACACACGTCTTACAACCCTCCCTCACCCCAGCGTCCGCGGGAGAGGCCGAAATGAGAGGGCTCCAGGCTGGAGCTCCACATGGAAAGCTGCTTGCCGGACTCCACCCAGCGCCTGGATGCCCGCAGAAATCTGATGTTTGTCTCTATTAATCACAGGCGGAATCTGCAACTTGAGCCCCGTGCACCAGAAATGAATGGAAAAAGTGCAACCTGACCACAAAAGTATTATTTTATAAATAAGGCCCTTCAGTAGTGGTTAATTGGATACACATTTTGCAAGATTTGGGGAACATTAAAACTATCATACTCAAATTGACTGGCTGGGTTCGTATTACAGCAGTGGCCATTTTCCCTGCAATGTCAGGCCCCAGGTTGCAAATTCTATCTCAGAGACTTTATTTTTCCCTTAAGGATGTCACTTCTCCACTCCCACCCTTAAAAAAAAAAAAAGAGCAAGATTGATTTAGTGTATGTTTAACAGCTCCATAAATCACTCAACATGCTCGAATCTCATCAAAATTCTGCCAGAAATGATTTTCACTAAAGCAGATGGCCTGTTTGGGAAACTAATTTGCAAGCTTTTGTCTCCACCAAATTTCAATGTGTTCCTACTGTGTGTCTGCCTACATCCAGCAGTGGAACTGAGAGGAGCTGTGTCCAACACGTGGCTCGACATCCCAGAGGAAGCGAAAATTCCAAGAGCTAGCAGGAGAAGAGGATGTTCAGGAACCCGGGAGAGCCGCTACAAAGGTTGTGAGTACAGGCCACATGCCCCTGTCTGTTCTGGGGCCGGTTAAAATTCACGGATTTCTCAGGGAGACAGAAGATCAAATCCAAGACAAGGATTTGGGAGGGAGCACCAGCAGGAAGGCTGGCTGCTCAGGGAGGCCAGGAACTTCATTCACATTATCTCTTTGATCCCTCGAAACGACCCCACAAGCAGGTCCTGTTATTACACCTGATTCACGGATGGGAAAATCAAGTCTCTTGGGTTTCTCAACTTTCCCATCAAAATGCTCAATACCAGATGAAAAGGAGCAATAAAATTTCTTTGAAGTTCTGGAGCTTTTTGATTTGTTTTTTACACTCGGCTCTATAATCCATCTCAGTTTGTTTTGATATAAAAGTGATGTTTTTAGTTGTCTATCAGTTGTCTATGGGAAATTCCACAATTCCAAAACTTTCCTCCCAAAAAACCTTCTAATAAAATAAATTTTCCCAGAGGATGTATCTCGTTTCCTCTGGGGCTTCTCCAACTCCTTCACCCACTGACTGGTACCCAGAGGCTGAGCAGGCTCCAGTGTAAGCTCAGCCAGGGAGCAGATCTTGTAAACGGGAGGCCTCTAGTCCTCTGTCTGTTTTTGTTTGGCCTGTGTAGTGTTTTTAAGTTTTTACCAAAAAAATCCAGACTTTCAGGTCCTCATGAAATATGGGCCCCAAATAGCCATCATGTGGCTCTGAGTAATGGCGGCCCCTTCAGCTGGGGCATGAGTTCTGTAGTTTGCCACAGTCCCCACCACTCCCTAATGTCTTATTCCTAAACTATGTCACCGGCTTATATACTCATTTGGATCCTAGAGGCATTGAGTATGTGTCCTTGTCTTGGAACTATTGGTATTTGGGGTACAAAATGCTGAAAAGCCATGGAGCCCTCCCTGGTAAGACAGAGAGGGCCACAACAACAAGAAAGAAAAAGTTCATTCACAAAAGAGCCGGCAGAGCCACGGAGGGAGGAAAAAGCCCCAACAGTGCTCAATGAAGCCTTTTTATTTTCCACTCTACCTCTGATGTTGCTCAAAGTGATGGATTAGAAAAGCTCATTTCCTTTGGTTGAAAAAAAAAAAAAGAACAGAATGCAAAAGAAAAAGCCAGTGTTCAATAAAACGTGGAGGGATGACGCAACGGTGCCGGGAACCTCGGGCGGAGCTGTTAATTGCTTCCTCCCCGGCCGCTGGTGAGCCCCTCTCCCCTCTCCCCTCTCTCCGGACTTGGACGTGTTTGTCAAAGAAAGTATCGAGCCTCCATAACTCTCCGAAATGATACAATACATCACTTGAAAGTAAGCTGGGATCAACACGTTGTTAACTGTTTGATCTGGCGAGTCAGAATTAATGATAGGTATTTTGCACAAAGAGAAAAAAATGAATGTTAAAAGCCTATTTACGTTAACTAAAGACATCCCTGCCGCATCGGGCTGAGTTGGAGGCGATTTCCTGCGGCACAGCTGGTCCATGTTTGTTAGTCTGCGGGTGGGTGGCAGCAACCGGTAATCAGAGCCAGACTGAGGGTGCGGGAGCTCAAATGATGGGGAGACAGGAATCTTCAAATAGAAAACCCCAGTGACCGACTGGAAAAAGGGGATCCCGGGTTAGAGTTCAGAGCAAACTCCTTCAGAGCTTTGGGGAGAGTTGGGGATCAGTTTCTTCATCTGAAAAATGGGCTTCATTCTGAAAATACTATGCTTAAAGAGGCTGGGCACGGGGCATCCAGTGGGGAAGAGACCAGGTCCCTACCTTCATAGATGTTACATTCTCAACAAAAACACTTTAACCAATAAGGGGACAATAGATTAACAAATAAGAAAATTCCAGGCCATGATGATACTATGAAGAGAACAGGGTGAGATGTACCCAAAAGGGACCAAGATGGTTGGTCAGGGAAGGCCTCTTGGAAGAGGTGACACTAGAGTTGAGCCCTGAATGAAGTGAGGATGGAGTGAGCCAGGCAAATACTCCAGGGCCAAATGTTCCAGCAGAGGCCGAAGCCCATGCAAAGGCCCTGAGGTAGGACTAGGCTTCAGGGTGTTCAGCTACAGCAAGGTGGCCCACGTGCTGGAACTAAGGGAGGGAGGAGAATGACAGAAGAGGCTAGAGAAACAGGGACAACAATGCGTAAGGCTCTGGAGCAGAGTCTGGTTGTTGTGCTGAGAGGGAAGGCTCCGTTAGAAGCGTCTGAATGGGACAGGAAGGAGATTGATCTTCATTTAAAGAATCTCCCTGGCTCCAACTGCAGAACAGATTGTGGGGGTGGGGGTTGTGGAGCCCGGGAGAGGGGGCAGAAGCTGTTGGAGCTGTCCAGGCCGGGAGGAGGACTAAGGGCCCATCCAGGGCCGGCACACCCTAAGACCAGCTGGAACCAGTGAGGCAAGCCAAGCCCTCACCACACGTGCAAATTCTAAGGTTGGGGAGGGAGATGCTGAAAATCTCCAGAGTCAAGATGAATAGACCCGACCCGTCTTACTGATTTTTCCTTTGGCCTTAGGTTCCAGTACAGTCAGCACAGCACTGTGACTGATCCTGTCTGTATTTAGAGTTTTGGTATGTTGGCCACCACAGATTGTTTTTACATTACCTTTGGTTTCTTAAAACATTGCACTGAAATCCGGGTGATCTGGATGACTGAGGTTTTGGCGCCCCCGTGCATTTTGCCCCCCACCCTAATTCCACCCCAGACAGAGCAGTCAGCAAATGTGAGCAATCGCTGTCACCACTGTCCTTCTTTGCCGTACAATATGAAAAAGCTTACCTGGCCACCAGGGGCAGACAGGTGCAAGGTGGCTTCTGGAACCTTCCCATTCTCCCCAGTCCACCCAGGTTTACTGAAGTGGAGAAGAGCGAAACCTTTACAGCCACCTTCTCAGGAGTCTCGGGGCTGTGGCAACAGGACCCACCTCCCGGCCCAGGCGGAGGGGAGACGTGGGCGTGGGAACCCCTGCATCTCCGGGAACCTGAGCGGAAGCTGGCACCGCACGGGCCACACGTGACTATCACCTGGGGAGCGTCAGGTTGTTTAGATGCTCGGGCCCCACCCCAGACCAGCCCTGACAACCTCCGGGATGCGGCCCCGTGCCCCCTGGCAGGTCCAACTGTCAACCTGGCTGAGAACCCGTCTGCAGCCAGGCCTCGGTGAGCGTGTCTGTGGACCTCCACGCTCCTACTTCCATTGGTGGGTGACTTCGTGGCAGCCTGGCCTGCTGGGCCCGCGTGGGCTCCAGGGTACAGCTGGGAGAAGACAGACACCCAGGACGGCCCCTGGGGACGTTCCCACCCTCAGCCCTGCACACCTGGGTCTCCCCGCGCAAACGCCGCAGACGGCGCCTCTGATTGGTCCGCGTGGGTCACGTGGCAGCCCTGAGCCAATCAGCGGCCGCGGCCCGGCGGGCTCTGCGGCACCAGCATGGCGGCCCCCAGCCACCCTCGTGGTCGCAGTGCTGCTCTGGAAAGCAGTGTGGGCTCCGGATGGTTGGGGTTACAACAATGTCCCCTGCTTCTGGGGAGCTGGAGATGAGGGCTGAGAGAAGGCTGGGGAGTCCCCTGAAGCCCTGTCCGCAGGGCAAGGGCCCTCAAGAAGCTCTGAGCAGCCCCCGCAACCGTCTTCCTGGAGGAGCACGCGCCCCTTCCTGCCTCGGACCGCGTCGGGGCCTCCGGAGCACCCGAGGATGTTGCGGGTTCATCGAATTTGCTCTGTCCGCCCGAACAAACGAGGGGCTTCCTGGAGAACCGGGGACCTTCAGGGAAGGCCTCCAGGCCGGCCCGGCTCCCTGTGCGGAGGTGAGTTTCCAGGCCCCAGGTAGCCCTGCGTGGAGGGCGGTCGCCGGTGTCCCCGCCCACGGCAGAAACCCCGTCACAGCCCCTCCCTGTGGCGGGAAAATGGGAGTGAGGGGCGGTGGCAGAGCAGGACAGGAAGCAGCCGGTCTCCTTCCCAATGTTCCAGATCGTGCTATCATCACATAGTGGTTCGAGTTAATCACAGTCATATCGTACATGTATAATATAATAAATATTAAAAATATATGTTACTGACAATAATAAAATATATAATATAAAAATCATTTTTTTATATTGCAAAGGATTTTCACTTGTATGAGTTTATTTCCATGTTTCACAAAGGCTGTGATGAACACCCCTGGTGGCACTGACATGGTTTAGGTAGGACACAGACAACTTTTTTTATTTAACCTATTTACTTTTAATTATATTAGAAAAAATATAGCAAGCACATCAAACACATGACTTAGAGATAATCGTTTAAGTGGAAGCTAAAGTGGGTATTTAAATGAGAAAGTAAGAGGAGGGAGTGGGGTTGATTTATACAAAATGTTGAATAATAATAATATAGGTATTTTATGGGTACAAGTAAAAATCCTGGAGGTGAGGGACTGAAATTTGGGGAACACTTGCTCGGTTTTTGGCCATTTATTCCAGAGAATCCATTTGATGTGTGCCGTTGTCTCCAGGTGACGGGTGACGAAATGGAGGGAGAGCAACGAGAAATATATCTCAAGTCACACATATGGTGATGAAGAGCCAGGCCAGAATGCTGGATTTTTTAAACTCTTGGTTCAAAAGTCTTGTCATTGCCACCAAGCTGAGCAGTCATCTGTCACCCTAAAATGTGATTTTTCCAAATTCACCCCAATATGGTGTTTCTCAAGACTTCTCTGGAAGCAGAGAAAATACGAGAAAAAATGTTGATTTTCACTTTGTCCTCATTTTTCCTTCTATAGCAGGGGTTCTAAGCAGGGGGGTATTTGGCTCCCAGGGGACATTTGGCAATGTCTGGAGACACTTTTGGTTGTCACCAATGGAGGTGGGGGTGGGGTGGGCATGTGGTGGGTGGAGGCCAGGGATGCTGCTTACCATCCTACAATGCACAGGACGCCCCCACAACAAAGAAGGATCCAGCCTCAGATGTCAGTAGTGCCAGAGTGGAGAACCCTGCTCCATAAGATGACCCATCTCACTCACAAAATTAAATCTCAGACTGAAGGATCAGAAATCTGTCTCTCTGGGGCCAGCCCGGTGGCTCAGTGGTTAAGTTCTCGTGCTCTGCTTCGGCAGCCTAGGGTTCCCTGGTTCGGGTCCCAGGTGTGGACCTACACACTGCTCATCAAGCCATCCTGTGGCAGGTGTCCCACATATAAAGTAGAGGAAGGTGGGCACGGATGTTAGCTCAGGGCCAGTCTTCCCCAGCAAAAAGAGGAGGATTGGCAGCAGATGATAGCTCAGGGCGAATCTTCCTCAAAAAAAACCACAAAATTCTGCCTGTCTGTTGCAGTCTTGAAGTTTGCCCAGAAATTAAGATTTTGTTGGCTAAAAAAATAGGGCGTGTTTTCTCAGGAATAGCTATCAGAGAGTGATGTCTTTAATAAGAGCTAACATCTACGGAGCCCATATGTTGTGCCAGACACTGGCCCAACGACTTTGCCTGTAATCCTCACAGCCACCCCATCAGGTGGGTACAGAAAAGGAAACTGAGGCACAGAGAGCTGAAGCCACTTGCTTGAGGCTCCACAGCCCAGACCCCAGAGGCAGGATGTGTCCCCAGGCGTCCGGTTCTGAGCCTGCGCTCTCCACTCACTGTTATTCACAACAGTGTGGAGCCTAAATTGTAAGATTTTATGTTTTCTATGGGACACACTTTAATGATTTTCCTTATTAAATGGGAAAAAAATGCCACGCATAAGACTTGTATTTTCTTGAGTTGGGCTTTAGGAAGAAAGAGGATACAACACTGTTCTGGGTTATTCCACGTTATTGCAGCTTCTTCCCCTGCAATTTCCCTGTTTGGCCTGAATTTCCCTTGAGTCCTCGAGTGCCGTGTAATCTAGATTGGAGGAGTTCGTGAGAGGGTTTCTGTCCGCCTTCCCAGGCCCAGGACAGCTCGTCGGCTTGTTGGAGCGAGAGTTTCAGGCTGGATGGCGTGAACGGGGGCGGGGCTAGACTGTGCAGGTCTTCACGTCCATTTCCAGGGAGCCGGGTTCAGCTGGTTCCGATCACCTGCCGGCCGCTGTGCGAAGACATCACACGTGTTATTTCATCTGCGACCCAACTCTTTGGGCGTAGAGATTGTTTGTTTGTGTTTTTTATTGAGGTAAAATATGAATTTTTGTTACATGAATAAAAAATTCAAAACTTTAACCATTTTAACGTGTGCAATCCGGTAGCGTCTAATGCATTCACGGCTTTGTGAGAACATCACCACTAATTCCACGCCATCTTCCTCACTCCAAACAGAAACCTCCTCTCCATTAAGCACCCACTCCCCCTTTCCCCTCCCCCAGGCCCTGGCAACCACTAATCTTCCCGGCTTGATGGATTTGCCGGTTTAGGACATTTCCTATAAATAGAATCACACAAGGTATGGCCGTTTGTGTCTGGCTTCTTTCACTCAGCATCTTGTTTTCAAGGTTCATCCGTGTTGTAGCAGGCATCAATACTTCCCTCTTTTTTGTGGCTGAATAATATTCCACTGTACGGACACACCACATTTTGTTTATCCGTTCATGTGTTGGTGGGTGTTGGGGTTGTTGTCACTGTTTGGCTCTTGTAACAGCGCTGCGATGGACACTCGTGTACAAGCTTTTGTGTGTACACTTGCTCTCAGTTCTCTTGCATTTATTATCTATGAGTAGGATTTCTGGGTCACATGGTGACTCCGTGTAAGATATTCTTATACAGCTGAGAAATCCGAGTCCCAGTGTCAACTGGCTGGGATCACGCAGTAGTAAGCGTTAGAGCTGGGGCTCGAACCCAGACCCCTGTGTCCCCTGCTGGCCATGAACGAGGCTTGGGAGAAAATGCCGATGGATCATATGACACAAACCCTTGTTTATTTATTTTAACTTTTATATTATTTTCTTGGTTTAATTTTCTTTCATTATAAAAGTAATGTGTGCTCATTGCAGCGTGCCAGATGATCTTTAAAAGCAAGTATATTAAAATGTACACGATTAATGGTCCACATGCTTTAAGCGGTTCTTACTTTTGAGGTTATTTTCCTCAGCAGTAAGTGCAGCGATGGCACAACATGCCGACAGCGCGATGCTCAGGTTTTAGTCACTTTAACTTTGGGAAGGAGGGACAGGTCCTCAGCGGCCAAGGGCTCCACTGTTCCCACCAACGGGAGTGAGGGGCTTCAGAGGCCCTGAGCTGAGCCATCTCGGGAAGCTTCTGTGCCCTCCGCAGCCACTGAGGCTTGGCCGGCAGCAATGGGACCCGGAGCCAACAGCATCAGCTCCCAGGTTAGGGCAGCACCGTCTGACCTATGTCTGATTCCCAGGAAAACTGCTGTTTTTCCCTCCCATTTTTTAGATGAGGAAACTGAGGCTCCAACAGGTGAAGTGACTTCCCAGGTAGCAAGGAAGCGGCTGGTCTGGGCGTCCAGTCCAGCTCCTCTGACCTTGCAGCCAGAGAGGTTTATTTACTGTACACTCTCTGCCTCTACGTTCTGTCGCGATCCTACAAGCAGAGCCTTCCTTGTCCCCAGTTTGTAGACAGGGAAACTGCGGCTCAGAGATGGGGAGAGATCCAGCCGACATCACCTGGCTACAGATGGAGCCGGGCTGGAACTCAGACGCCAGGTCCGAGGCCCTTTGCCTACAAGAAACCGTTCGCCAGCAATGCTGGTGTTGATGAAATGCGTTTCTTTTTGGCTTTCCAGCCGGATGCTTAAGGCTTCCAGGCTCCCACCCTGGTTAGCTGGCTGGGCTCTGTAACTTACAGACAGGCCTTGGCTTCAAATCCCACCTCTGGGCTAGTTGCTTAAGGAGAAGTTAAATGAAATAAATTAAGGCATATCTATTCCGTGGAGAAATAATAAAGAAATAGCCAACTCGTCCAAAGAGGTTATTTTGTGCCAGAAACTGGATAAAACACTTTCTATGTATTAATTTAATTCTCACAACAGCCCTTCGATCAAGGTACTGTTTTTGTTCCCATTTCACAGATGTGGAAACTGAGGCACAGAGAGGTTAACAACTTGCCTGAGGCCACTCAGCTCCCAACTGCCAATCCGGGCAGCTCTGGAGCCTGTGCTTAAGATCGCGCCTAGAACTGCATCCACCGGCGTGGAAAACTCCATGAGCGCAGCCTAAAAAGTAGACCACAAATCGGCACAGACACCCCTGTTTATTTTAAGTTTATGTGTAATGCTGCCTTTTTGGAGGGCTGACTGCTGGGCGCTAAGGCAAGCACTTGAGTCTATCGTTCAACCTCGTCTTTCAGCATCCGTGCGAGAGTCGTGCTGCCGTGGGCATATTCAGAGGCAGAACTGAAGGCTTAGAGGGGTCCAGTTACTCGGCTTTGGTCACGCAGCGCTGAGAGTAGGAGCTGGCCCAGATGCCAGGGCCTCCAGAATGCAGCCACCTGGGCGCATTCCATGACCAGTGGTCGCACAGCCAGACCACCTGCCAGAGTTCCGAGCGCCTTCACCATGGGCCCCATGAAATGGCACGAGGGCCCGTGGCTGGTGGCTGTGATCTGCGGATGCACAGTGTGGCCCTGTGTTGTCCCTAAAGACTCACGCCTGCCACCCTGCCCCAACTCTTGCAAGGTGCTTTTCAAAATATTTCATAACAGACAGTTGGAGTGGGGTGCGGGGGTCCCACCGTGCCGGTGCTGCCCCTTTAGACGCTGGGCCAGGGGCCGTGAGGGAGGGTCCAGGGCAGTGGGAGGGGTGCTCAGAGGCTCAAAGCCACCCTCTTTGCTGACCTCTCTCTGCAGTCACAGGGGACGTCAGCCCTGTCCTTCTCCCTGGAGAGTGGGCTGGTGCCAGGGTTTCCTACATGTGCCTGGAACTGCTGCCAGGCCCTGGGCCCCCAAGCCCCTCCAAACACAGAGCTCCAAGTGGGAAGCCAGGCTCTGGAAGACGTTGGGGTCCTGAGTAGCTGCAGATAAGCGGCAGAGGGGACACGGGGGACAGGCTCAGATGCCTGCCCCTCCATGTGCAGGCCAGATGCAGGACGGGAAGCAGGAACCACATCAAAGGGGCGGGTACCAGGCCGGAGCGGGAGGGGACCAAAGAAGTGTGCAGCACAGAGATCAAACCCGGGCCCCATGGAGCCACCACTGCCAGCAGCACGGAGCCCTGGCCAGCGAGGGGCAGCAGGGATGGTGGCCCGAGCAGGCCCGGGTGCAGGGTGGCACTGAGCAGTTGGGCTCCCCACCTCTTGGAGTGGAGAACTGGGGCTCATCAGTCAGTGGGGCCCCTGCAGGGTCGCGGCTCCATCAGTGCCAGCGAGGGGCCGTGCCCTGCAGAGGTTAGGACCCAGATGGCCTTGCTTCAGATCCCACCTCGGCCGACCATGAGGACTATAACCTTACGAGGGTCACCTAGCCTCTCTGGGCCTCAGTTTCCCCATCTATAAAATGGGAATAGTAGTACCCACCTTATGGGGCATCGGAAGGATAGAATGTATTAGCACTGTGTGTGGCCCACACCGATCCCTCGGGAGTTACCCCCAGGGGTGGCCCATGGCTACGGTGGGCAGAGCTGGTGGTTAAATGTCCCACATCCTTGCCTCTGACGTGCATGCTCCACACTGTCCCCTGGAGTCCCCAGCTCTACTGAGGCTCACCTGCCACAGCCACGAGCTGTCCCTTGCTTGGCGGCCTCTCCCCACTTTTGACTCCCCACCCACTTGCCTCCCACCCCTCATGGCTCAGTCTCCCGTTGCGGCTGGGGGCGGCTTCGGGAAGAACCCCGTGGTTGACATCACCCTGGCTGACAGCGCCGGCTCTGCCTGCCGTGACTCAGGCCTCAGCTCAAGTCCCGCTCTGCCACTTGTGCGCTGAGGCTTCAGACAAACCATGCCGTGTCTCTGAGCCTCCGTTTCTCATCTGTAAAAAGCAGATCCTACCGGCAGCCCCCCCATAGGTTAGTTGTCAAGACTCCATGTGTGCGGTAGTCGGGTCTCTGGCATAGACCCTGGGGCATAGTAACCAGGTGACAAACGTTAGCTGTTCCTGTGACAGTCAGACCCAGGGTGGCTTTATGCTGAGAGATCTGTGCCGTCACGCAGGGCCCCTCGTCCCGGTTAATGTTCTGCTGTCGCTGTCTTGAAATTCTTAGGAATTTTTGAACAGAGGGCCCCAAATTCCCGTTGTGCTCTGGGCCTCGCAAATTATGCAGCCGTTTTGGGGAGACGTCTCTGGGCCTCAGCTTCCTCGTCTGTAAGGCGGACGACAACACCGTAAATCTCGCCCGGCAACGTGACATGCAGAGGAGTCTGTGCCTATTAAGGTGCTTTGCTAACAAAACGACTAATAACCGATTAAAACACTGGCAAGGGTCTGAGTAGGCATTTCTCCAAAGAAGGTGGACGAATGGCCAATCGGCACATGAAAAGATGCGCCACATGGTTGGTCATCAGGGAAATGCACTTCCAAACCACAGTAACACAGCACTTCACACCCATTCTGGGCTAGACTCACAAAGACAGATGGTCACAAGCGCTGGCGAGGGTGTGGAGGAAGCAGAATCCTGCACTGCTGCGGGGAACGTGAACTGGGGCACCCGCTTTGGAAAACACTCTCAGTCCCTCAGTAACTAAAACATGGAGTTACTCTATGACCCAGCAGTTCCACTCATTATATAACCGAGCAAAATGAAAACACATGTCCACACAAAAGCTTGCACATGAATATTTACAACAGCATTATTCATGAGAGCCCAAAGTGGAAACAACCCAAATGCCCATCGACTGATGAATGATAAACCAAACGTGGTCTGTCCACTCACTGGAATATTACGCAGCCATGAAAATGGAGGAGGGGCTGAAATGCGCTACAGTGTGGCTGAACCCTGAGAAGAGTGCACTGAATAAGATCAGCCAGACACCGACCATGTCGTGATGACTCCGCTGGTAAGACGTGTCTAGAAGAGGGAACTCTGTAGACACAGAAAGTAGATCAGTGATCGCCAGGGCCTGGGGGTAGGAGGGGAGAAATGGGAGTGACAGCTACTGAGTCTGAGTTTTGTCTTTGTGGTGATGAAAATGTTCTAAAAGAGGTTGTGCTGATAGTTGCACAGCTCTGTGAGTGAGCTAAAAATATCGCCTTGTACACTGTAAGTGGGTGAGTTCTGTGGATGTTATATTTTTGAAAAGGTGCTGTGCAAATTCCACAGTGCTAGATGATGGCCGTCATGATGATCACAGCCCAGTGCCCCTGCCCACACACATGTGCTCACACGCACACCCCATGTACTCACGTGCAACACATTCACACCTCCGCATGCACACACTCACACCCCCATGCACACATGTGCACGCACAGCCATGCACACACACTCCTGCTTCCACATGCATGTTCACACATGCACACACTCACGCCCCTGTGCACACTCTCAAGGCACACACACAGTCACACTCGTGGTCCTGGCCGCCTGTGTGCCAGACCTGCACCACGCCCCTGCTGGATTCTCTGTGTTTGTTCTTCATCTTTGGGAAAACGCATCTGCTGCCAAGTCCTCTAGGGAGAGGCCCCGAATAAACACACTGCGGGAGGAATGCCTCCTCCCGCTGGCTACTCCGTCCTGCGCTCCAGAGCAGAAACAGAGGTCAGGAGGAGCCCTGGTGGGACAACACGTGCTGGGGACCCTCTGGACCTTCCCCAGGGCAGGGACAGCTTTCTGACCTTGCCAGTCGGTAAAGAGCTTTCTCGCCTTGGTTTGGGCTGCAGATGACAGAGGGCTCAGGACGGTGGTGCCCAGATGGGGGGCTCCCCAGAGCAGTCAACATTTAAATAAAGTTGTGGCGATTCATGTGGAGTCCTCTCCCTCTCTCTCTTTCCTTCCTCCCCTCTGCCCCCCAGAGGTTGTGTGTGTGTTCCTCTCTGATCCTCTGATTCTCTTCCTAACTCTCCCCGTTTCTCCTTTCATCCTCATGTTTATCACTTCATGGTTGCAAGATGGTGGCTATGCCTCCAGACATCATGCCCATATTCCAGGCAGGAGGGAAATGCAGAAGGAATACTAATCAATGCCTCAAAATATTTTTTCCAGATATCTGTGACAGCGACACAAGTCAATAAATGTTTGAATGCGCCTTCTTTTCCCTAAGCACCCCAGAGTCACCACCACTAAAGAGGCTATGTTCTTCTTGCTCAGTTTTCTCTCCTTTCCCATACTCTGATACAGCCCAGGTTGTTCTTGTGCTTTTGTGAGAGCGATTTAATCGGGGCAAAGGGACAGGTGAGGCAGGAGGCACAGGAGGGAGAGAAGGAGGGGCTGACTCGTTTGCAGAGTCTTGGATGTCGTGTGGTTCTAGTCCTCCAGCCCTGTGGGCCTGTGCCCAACCTGAACTCGCTCAGCCGTATCAGTGTTTCAGTTCATTCATTATTCATTCTCTCGCTCATCAGGCTGTCATGTGATTGCCTTGTACGTGTCGCTCTCCCACATGTGACCGTGACTCCTTGAGGCCCTCTAGGGTCGGGGTCCGGGGTGCCGCATGCTTGTCAGACAAATGAAGGAGTGCAGGCCCTGTGCCATGACGCTTCCTGGGGAGGCCCTGGCTGGGAACAGCTCAGTGAATCAGAAACCTCTGGGCTGGAGGAGACAGAGATAATGAAGCTTCCTGCTCAGCTTTCTCCATGACCCCTTGATGCTGGCGTCCTGCTGCCTGGTCCCATTCTCCTCCACGGTCGGGGCCCCTGAACTCGACTGGCCCTCCCTTTAGCACCTGTGCTCTGACAAAGCCTGGAGCATCGCCTCAAGTGATGGAGGCGGGTGGGGATGCTTCTAGGAGACTGGCTGGGCTCTGCCCTCTTCTGGGACCTGCTGGGAAAGTCCTAGTTTGTTCCCCACCTGTCGTGGGGTGTAGACATGTCAGTGCTGGAGGAAGTAGGATCTGGTTAAATGGGTAGGCTGGTTAGTTGAGTTCCAATTAGTAGTGGTCTCGCTTAGCTGAAGACTGGCTAAAGGTCTGCTCTTTCCCGTGCCTTCCACGTCAGGAGGTGGTGACATACGGCAAGATGGGGATCATTTCCGCTGGCAGAGTCAGGTGGGTCCCTTGAAGAATGGCCAAACAAGCCTGATCATTTTAATAACAGCAATAATAACACCAGTCATTGCGCACTTATTATCTTCCATGTTATCATAATATGCTAAGCACGGGATATTTATTTTTCTTTTTATTCTTCAAACAACCCTATGAAGTAGGTGCTATAATTACATCCATTTTGCAGTTAAGGAAACTGAGGCTCAGGGAGGCCAAATAACACAGTGAACAAGTGAGTGGAGCTGGGACTTAACCACAGGGGTCCCCATCAAGGCACACACCTTGGTCCACGCTCCAGCAGCCCCTCCTCTGCCGCCGCCCACCTGCCCTTCCGCCACTGTCTTGCACTGAGATTCCCTCCCTCTTTGTGTAAACTAATTTACTCTAACGTGTGAGTGACTGCTAAGCTCAACTCATCATAAAAATATTTGGCTTTTTATTTTAAGCACTAGTTCATCCAAACGCGTGTGCTTAATTGGTGGAATGTAGAGAAACATCAACAAGGTAAAAGGGCCCCTCCCATCTATGCACTCCCATGGGCTGCTGACGAAGAGCTGCTGGCTCCCCTTCCATCTGCAAACCCCGCTGCAGCAGAGACGGTGAGAACGTCACCTCCAGCCCTGCCCTGGGCCGTGACTAAGTCCTTCCAGGCCCTTCCATGGCGGCTGTGAGCCTCCAGCCCTAACCACCAGCCTGCTCTCTGCCCTTCCAGGTCTTGTTTGGACTCTCATAATTACAGAGGGCGAGCAGGCGGGGGCTGCGCCGGCGGGAGGCCGTCGGATTTGCATGTCTCTGCTGCAGCCAGCAATTTCAGTAATGATAGTCATGCCAGCCGTTTATCTTTGGGGTTTCCAGAAATACAGGGACTTTTCCAGACACTCGTGCGTGTCTGTGATACGAGCGATTCCGTCTGCATTGCCCTCTGAGGCCGTGAGGACTCACGCCCCGGATGAGCTGGGACACATTCAGCGGCTGTTTAGGGAACATTAACCTCAGGGTTCAGACAATCGATGGAGCCAAGGAGACTCTGAAGCTGCAGCTGGAGAAAGAGAGTTTTCTCAGGAGCGAGGGGTTTCCTGGGATGCAGGACTTTCAGTTTTAAATGCAAGAAAATCCTGGACAAACCAGGACCCCCTGGTCACCCTGTTCCTGGTGAACCCAGGAGATGGAAACATTTTTCCTTGCTCCATCTAGAGACCTTTCTAAAAGGGCAACAAATAAATGTTTAACATAAACCTGAAGAACAATAGGATAGCTAGAAAGACAGGACAGAAGGGGGGGCAAGAGCAAAGGAAGGGTACCCGCACAATGTTCCAGAGTGGAAGTCAGACGGGTGGGGACAATCCCCCAGGACCAGCAGGAAGGCTGAGCTCTAGGAAGCGCAGATGGACAAGAGCAGGAGGCCCAGACGTCAGGCTCCGTAGTCGGGCCTCTCTCCCGAAGGACACGGAAGGGCTACCCTGCAGAGGGGTCAACGCTGAGACTCCACAACCAGCGACGCCAGCACGGGGGGGATGGCGGCCCTGACGTGAAATGGGACGCCCATGCGCACGTGAGCCTGGGAAATGGCGACCTCGCCCTTCTCCCGTCCTAGGGACACCCCACAGCAAAACCAGAAACCAAAACCGGCGGCAGCAAACAACGGAACACAGAGGAAACACAGACTATGCAGGGAAGAAACACACTAGAGGAAAAACCCAGAAACATGGCCAATATCCTCACAGAGGTCAAAGATCAGACTCATGAAACGGGAAGAAATTGCTACTTTTATTTTTAGAAAATAAGAACTTTCAGAGAAACAAGAATGCAATCTTGTAAAACTGTAATAAGAGAGTCAACAGAATAATTGAGAGATAAAAGTGAAGAAATACCCCAAAACCTGGCATAAAACATGGAGATGGAAAACCAGAAGTAAGAGATAAGAAGTTCCATCCTGGAGCCTGACTTCCAGTTTTAGAAAGAGGAAATAGAACGAAATTAGCGTAGCATTAAAAATTTTCAGAAACCTGGAGATAAAAAACTCTTCAAGTTTTCAAAGAGAAAGCGGGGGAAAGTTCACGCACAAATGAGCCGGATCAGAACAGCCCCGAACTGTTTAATAGCTATACTGGAAATACTGTGGCTTTGAAGAGTGTGGAGCCAAACCTTATTAGCCTTCAAATGTCTGGAAGAAAATTATTCTCAAACAAGAATGTTATATTGGGCTAAACCATCAAAGTGTGAGATAGGATAACGGTGTTTTCAGATATTAGAAGTTTGAAAAACTTGCTTCCCTTGTGTCACCCCAGGCAGCTCCTGGAGAGCGTTTCAACCACACGACAGTGTAGACCAGGGAGGAGGAAGGCGTAGTGTCCAGGAACTGGGGCCCCTTGCAGGGGGGAGGTGAGGGCGAGTCTCGGGGTGCTGAGAAGGGGGTCCCAGCAGTGCAGCAGACCTGGAAGCCACTGAGAGGGAACCAGGAGGAATAACTGAAAACCACAACAGAAAGGAAATCGCCCAATAGACCACCTGCTGTATTTGTGCTGAGAAAAACTGCAGAATTCTTTTGGGGAATTGGAGAAAGACATAATGATGGATACACGGAATACTAAGCAGATTATTTTCTAGAGGCGATTATAAACTCCAGGAAAAACAAATGGTCATACAAGAAAGGAAACGATGCCATCATCTACTACATGACGTAGAGGTGAACAATATTTATAAGGCCATAATCACGTAAATACCAAATATTCATTTAACCAAAAATGTGGATCAATAGATCAAGAGGGTGCAGGAGGAGAAGTCTATACATGGAGGTGTTGTAAGGTTTTTCAAACCTCATTTTCCATATGAGAATTCAATGGATAATGTCTGAAATAGGAAACCAAGAAAGAACAGTCTGAGCATATTATTTAGCCATATAGAGGGATATATGAGAAGAAAGAGCTAAAAAAGTAAAAGTGGTTTCTTCTAGAAGGCACTAATGTCCAGGTTTAAAGTGCATTGAGTGCTCAGTACAATAACTTTCAGAACGATGGGTACCAGTCTGTGTCCTCACTGGGAGTAGGAGCCAGTGCTGGAGGGGGAGGAGAGCGCAGCTCTTCCCTGTAAAGGATGTGTCAAGTCTAACCTTTATTTGCCTCTGCACAAATAGAAGTAAAGTTTAAAAGTAGCAAAAGGACAATTTTCTATGGGGAAAAAGAAAGCAACAACAGGAATTCGTTGGTATACACATCTGCAAGGCAGCGAAGTAGCCGGCTTTCAGGAACAGCTGGATTCAGCAGCTCAAGTGATGTCACCAAGGGCTAGGGGGCCACCTCGACTCAGGTTGCCAGGACTCTCAGTTTTAGCCCAGAAATTCCCACACCCTGAGGAAACCTCAGTCCCGGACAAATCAGGATGGCTGGCCACCCTAGCAAGGCTCCAGTTTTTCTCTCTCTGATCTGCCTTCCGTGGGTCAGCCTCATGTTCAGATCCCACAAGGTGGCCCCTGGAACATCCGTGTGGTCCTCCCATCTCAGGTGCCCACCTCCATTAATCCCACTGCTCATTTTAAAAAACCCCTTACTCCAATTTTATTTGATCTTCCTATTTTTCATGTGTTTAAGTTTTTTGTGAGGCCTCCCACAAAACCTTTTTTGGGAAGCAGTCCATCTACAAGTCCTAAATAATTAAATGCTTCACTCTCCTTTCCACAGCCGTCCTGGCCAGAGTGGCATCCACAGTGGACCTGCCTGGCTTCCTGATGGGCTGGGACCGTCTGAGACCGGAGAATTCTTCAGCCTGAATTGTGGGGTTTGCTCATCTGAGTGGTCAGTGAGCAGAATGATTGCCAAGTCCCCTCTTTGGCTGTGCTCGCTAGATGACCAGTGAGCTCCCTGGTTTTTGTTTCAATGCATCCACATACAGGTTTGGGCAGGAAGCTCTTTTCCTGGATTCCAGTTCAAGTTCTCAGATGGTGGGCTCCACGCTTGGGACGTTCAAGGCTGGGGGCAGATGACAAGAGAACCAAGAAACAATCGTTGGTCTGTGGGAGCAGAGTCGTCCTGGTCTCCCTCACTCAGCAGGGGGAGCACCTTGATGGGTGGAATAGCGATGGGGAGAGGAACCCCGTCTGGAGTGGGACAGACCTGGGTTCAAAGCCCTGCTCCCGGCTGTGTGATGGGGGCAAGTTACTGACTCTCTGGGCCAAACTCCTTTTCTCCGGGGCTGTCTCTGAGCCTGCCCAGCGCCTTTGTGTGAGCAGAGAAGAAGGCGCCTTTGGGTGGATGTGGCCCTCTGCACAGCTTGGGGAGCCAAGCACAGCATCTCCCTGACCAGCTGGACTGGGACGATGGGGGGAAATGCCCAGACCGGCAGCTGGCCCGCAGGAGGTTTCAATGTTGGAGCAGCAACTAGCAGAGAGCTTTCCTCTCTTCTGGTCCTGCCCCTAAATAGTTTTGTGTGGTTGTGAATCCCCTTCAAAAAAATTAATTCAGAGCAGAAAATTCAAAATTCAAGGGAGTAATTCCCCAGAATACGTAAAATGAAAAAGACGGACATATTGAGTGTTGGTGAGGATGTCGAGCAAACGGGACCATCCTGTGCTGCTGGCGAGGCTGCGGCGGTGGCCGCCCTGGAGAGCAGTTTGGCAGAATTGACTAGAGCAGACGGTTTGCAAATCCTGTGACCCACCTCTGTTCTTCCCTTCCTGGGACTAGACTCACAGAGGCTCATGCATGTGTTCACAAGAGACAGATGGAGAATGTTCACAGAGGCATTTTCTTATCAGCCAGAAAGTGGAAACTACCATGTGCCCATCAATAGCAGAACAGATAAACAAATATGCTACATTCACATACGGAATATTACACAGCAATGAAAATGAACAGCTACAAACACGACACGCTGGGTAGATCTTATAAACATAATATTGAGGGAAAGAGGCCAGACACACAGGAACAAATATGGGTTATACTATTTTGTTTGCATAACTTTCTAAAACAGGCCAAACTGATCCACGGAGTGAGAATTCAGGGCAGTGGCTTCCCTGGGGGCAGGGCGATGGCTAAAAGGGGACTCCGGGGACTGGGACGCAGGTTCTTGATTTCCTGCAGGTGCAGAGCCCGTCACTCTGTTCACTTTGTGAATATTCACTCTGACAAGTTGATGCCCTTTTCTGCATGGATATCACACTTCAGTAGAAAACTAAAAATAAATGCAATCACACACTCTTCACAGTGTTTCCCTTGTTCAGGGGGTTATGGGGACTGGGTGACTCCCCTTGTCACCGTGTCTCAGCTGAAACGTCACCTTTTCAGAGGAGCCATCTCTGAAAACCTGTCCTGACCAGCCATGGGTACCCCCACAGCCCCAGAAACTCTGCCCTTCTCTGGCTGCTGTTTCTCTTGTGGGCCACTTGCTCGGGTAGGTGGGTTGTCACTCACTTGTTTGGTTCCAGTGGTTGGTTGTTTCTTTTCTGTCTGCCTCCCAGCCTGCGAGCGTGGGAGGTGGGGTCCTGTCCCCGTCTCTCCCTGCTGCACATCCTGTTTCTAGGACAGTGCCCGGCGTGGAGTCGGAGCTGAGGACGTCCTCGTGAGTGCTGGATGTTGAATGGACCATTCAGACATTTGTCAGCAGAACAGAGTTGTAGAAATGTGAGCGGTGTTTTACATCCAGTGAGAGGAGAAAGTTGATTTATGAGTGATTTTTTTTACCTTTTCTTGGGGGCTGTTGTTTATTGCCACCTCCAGGGTCAGGAATAATCAGTGTTGACCAAAGGGGCATTCGGATAATGAGCCCCAGGCAGCCAGACCAAGGTGCCAGGCAGGACGGTGACGGTGAGCACCCACAGCCGATGGTGGGGACAGGAGGTGACAGCTGTGCAGAGGCTGGGAGGAAGGCCGTCCAGGATGAGTCCACCCCACATGCCCGGTGCTCACAGGCCCTGTTCTGGCTGAGGACACGTGGGCAAAGCAGCAGCATCTCTCTGTGCCCACACGACTCTCGGTGGCTGTCATGGCCAGGCCCCACCGCGACGTCACGCCTGCGCAGTCAGGCTCAGAGCCCACTGGACTATTTATACCTCTGGAATGTCACCAGGCCGGCTGGGAAGCTCAGACCCTTGTAACGCACCAAGTGCACGGCCGCCACCCTGTCTGGGCCCCGGGCTTCCACGAGCACCCGCTCAGCATTATCAGCAGGCCCGCTCCGAAGATAAGGAGCTTCCACTGGGCCCCACTGATGGCATTATTTTAGGCACCACTCAGAGGACAGGACGGGAGGGAGCCCAGGTCATCTGTCATCCTTTCCTTCATCGACACGCTAAACGACGGCGGAACAAAGACCAGCGCCCGTTTAGGGGCTGGAGGGGCTCCACTGAGCAGAAAATCCTCCTCTCCAAAGGCAGCTGGGGAAGGAATCCGCTCGGAGCAACTGTTTCCATCCCCCTCATAGCACCTCTGGGTGACGCGCCCACCCGCAGGCCCAGGGGCGGCAGGGCAGCGAGGCCATTGTCTCCAACTCTGGGCTGCACAGAATGCACAAGATGATTTCTGCTAAAACTTCCTAAATAGAGAGATTCTGGGTCTGGATTCGGTTAGAAAGGGTCAGGGCTCAAACACGCAATTTCTCTGTTGGCTTCAGCAATTGGAGCCACTTTTATGCAGCATTTCTGTAACTTAATGAAGTTGGATGTGCCCCACCGAGGGTCAAGCACAGGGGCGTGGCCTCTGAGCAAACCGGCCAACCTGTCGGCCCCCCGCCCACCTCCGCCTTCACCCCCACTGTCGCCCACAACCCGACACACACACACACGCTTCTCTTGGGAATTATGCAGTCTGTTACTCGGCAGCTGGCTTGTGGTCTTAAATACTGACGCGAGTTTGGGAGAACATGGACCTACGGTCAGATTCATGACTCCTAGTTCCCCAGCCACTTCCTTTCCTGGAGCGGGAAAAGGGGCAAAGACAGCTCCAGGGTTCGGGGTGAGAGCCAGCGGGTTGATCCGCCGCTCTGTGGGGCTCCCTCCTGGGCACCCTGAGGAGACCACGTACCTAGGAACCTGACGCTCTCCCACCACCCAGCGAGCCCATCCACGGAGCTGGAACCGACCGAGAGCCCCCCTCTGTCCTTGGTCTGAGAGGAGACACCCAGAGGGCCGGGTGAAGCCCCTCCAAGTTCATGAGCTCTGAAGCAGACCCCCAGTCTCCTGATCCAGGCCTGTTAGCAACAATCGCGACATTTACCATCAAAACGTGTCAAGGGAGCTCTGCCTTGTACCAAGCCCTGGACTGGACACTGGGGACCAGAGTGACCCAAACAGACAGCAGCCCTTGCCCTCCGGGGGGGATGGACAACAGCCACATACATAAGTAAAACATTTGGTTTGCCAGGTGGCAATGAGTATTATGGACAGAAGAGGCAAGGAGGAGGTTGGCGGGGTGGGGCGGTGGGGAGAGTGCATAACCATCAGGGGTGAGAGGAGGCTCACACACAAGGTGACTTGGGGCAGAGATCTGAAGAAGCTTAAGGGACAGCCTGCAGCTGTCTGGAGGAACAGCGTTCCTGGCCTGGGGCAGAGCCAGTGCAAAGGCCCTGAGGCAGAAGCGCAGCTGGGATGTGGAAACAGCAAGGAGAGTGGTGCAGCTGGAGCAGAGTGTGTAAGGGGAGAGAAAGGGTGCAGGTGCGGAAGGCCCTCAAAGATGTCCATATCCTAACCCTGGAACCTTGAATATGTTATGTTACAAAAGGTGACATAGGGGCCGGCCTGGTGGCACAGTGGTTAAGTTTGCACGTTCTGCTTCTCAGCGGCCCGGTTCAGATCCCGGGTGCGGACATGGAACCACTTGGCAAGCCATGCTGTGGTAGGTATCCCACGTATAACGTAGAGGAAGATGGGCACGCATGTTAGCTCAGGGCCAGTCTTCCTCAGCAAAAACAGGAGGATTGGCAGATGTTAGCTCAGGGCTAATCTTCCTCAAAACAAACAAACAAACAAAGAATAGGTGACATATCTTACTTTGTATCAACTGTTTTCAGTCACAACACTTCTGACGCCAAATGTGTGGGTTTCTCCCCAACACAAGCCAGTTCTCCAAATCTCCAGACAGCAGCTGGACATCCTACAATCGAGTTCGGTTCCGACACTAACTGCCTGGAGGTAGTGCAGACCCCGCGGGTTAGGGGCTCAGCCCACAAGTCTGCCCCACTGCAGACGCCAGTCCCGAGTCCCAGCTCGACACCTGTCCCTCTGAGCACCTGGCAGTAAGTCGGGGGTTCCTGTGACTCCGACCTCAGGCCTGGGAATCTGCTAGAACAGCTCACGGAACTCATGAAGACACTTTACTTCCTGTTACTGGTTTATTAGAAAGGCTGCGACTCAGGACAGACAAATGGAAGGACGCACAGGCCCAGGCGTGGGGGAAGGGCGGAGCCTCCAGCCCTCTCTGGGCGTGGGGTCCTCCCAGCGCCTCTGCGTGTTCACCAACCTGGAGGCTCCGGAACTCCCTCCTTAGGGGATGGATGGATGACGTTCCCCTCCGCGGGCGTGACTGAGTGCATCACTGACCGTTGGTGATCAACTTCAGGGTCTGGTGGCGTGGTCCGTTCCTCTGGGCAGTCAGGAGGCACCTCATGAGCATAAACCCAGGTCTGGTTGAAAGGAGCTGGCTATGAAAAAGAGAAGATGCTTCTAAAACGCCTCTTCTTTCCATCACTCAGGAAATTCCAAGGGTTTTTGAAGCTCTGTGCCAGGAACTGGGGACAAAGACCAAATATTTATCTCATTATACCCCACTTTGCAAAAGGGCCTTTCAGATGTGATTGTCAGCCGTCCTGAGACGGGGAGCATCCTGACGCTGTGGGTGCGCCCAGTGGACCCCCAGGGTCCCTGTAAGGGGGAAGTGGGAGCGTCAGAGAAGGAGATGCGAAGAGAGTGGAGATGCTGCTGGCCCTGAAGATGGTGGAGGGGCCACAAGCCAGGGTGTGGGGGGACTGGAAAAGGCAGGGCCCCCCCCCAGAGCCGTCAGAAGGAAGCAGCCCCCTCTAGACTTCTGACCTCCAGAACCGTCTGGGATAGGTCTGTGGGCCTTGGAGGCACCAAGTTCATGGTGACGTGCGATACTGTCGCTGGAAACGGCGGGCGCACGTCCTGTGGGGCCTTTGGGTTGTTTTGCTCTGAGTGGGTGGGAGCATGGGGGGTTCTGAGCAGAGGACGCTTGGGGAACAGGGTCACTCCGGCTGCTGCAACAAGCCAGGCACCGCGACAATGGTCTGCCTTCATCGTCTCATTTAACGCCCCCAACAACCCTAAGAGTTTATTATTACTGTGCCCACTTTACAGAAGAGGAAACTGAGGCTTCAAGGAATTACGTGCTGTGCCCAAGGTGGCTCAGCTCATAAGAGGCTCCACATCATCCTTTAATGGGGCATACAGGGTCCTTCGTCCAGTGGCCTCACTTGCTGTAGGAGCTTTCCTTCAACTGTCCCCTAAAATAAATGCCCAGCTCTCTACTCTTCCCCTGCCCACTCCCTCCTGCGGGTCCCTACGGCCTCCCCAAGAGGCAGAGGACGCCAGAGAGCAGACGCAAGAGCACCAGCCCAGCCGGCTGACATCACCGGGCTCTCCAGGAGGCAGCAGGGGGCTCCAACCCCCATTCCTCCCCTTATTGGGCTGTGGGTCCTTACGCACGTGGACCCCACCCCTCCACACTCCCCACAGCTCCCAGCCTCCCGCCTGTTGGCTTGACCTCAGATTTAGTAATTTGATGGTTCTCAGCTGGGAGCGACTGTGTGCCCAGGGGACATGAGTGGTTGTCGCAGTAGGGGGTGCTCCTGGCGTCCAGAGGGTGGGGGCCAGGGAGGCTGCTGAGCGCCCCACAATGCACGGGACAGCCGCGCAACAGAGAATTTTCAGGCCCCAGCGTCAGCGGTGCCGAGGCTGGGACCCCGCCTTCCTGGTCACAGGGCTCCTGCTGGCCTTGGCCCGGGCCCCGGGGTCTGCCCTTGGCCCTGCAGACTTGGGCGTTACACAGGGGGTTTCTGTACACTATCCTTGCACCCTTCTGTTCTGCCCTGTCTTACGCGCCCTCAACTGGCCCTGGCTTGAGTGCCTTCTGTTCCCTTGGGGCCTGTGCTACCCTCCCCCACACCCGCCATGTCCCACCTTCCCCTGACTCTTTACCTGCTCCCCCTTCTCTCTGGCTCTCTCTGCCGTGGATGCACCACCCAGGAGAGGGGCCCGCTCCCTGGGTTCACAGCGCATCCTCGGTGCCCAAGACACTGTCCACAGCATGCAGATGCTCAATGTGTCCCTGTCGAATGGTGAATGTGGCAGCAACCGTCTTGGACCCTGGGCCTGACCTGGACCGAGCCCTTGTTCTGGGCACTGGGAGCAGGACGTGAGTCTGTGGGCTGGTGCAAAAGGAACACGGGAGGCCCGAGGGGCTGTAAGAATTTCAAGACAGCAACTGCAGGGCGTTCAGCCAAACTCAGGCCGCTCGAGCACAGAGCTGTGGGCTGCCCGGCGCATGGCCCGAAGCCGAGGATGGCTTGTCATCTCGCAACACTGGCTGCCGGCCTGTGACAGGATTTGTGGCCACACCGCAGGGCTCATAGCACAGAAAGCGAGCTGGCTCTGGGCCTGATTCCATGGGGTCCAGGGCTTGAGACCCTGCCCCAGCTCGGCCGCCCCCTCCCTGCTGGGGAGCGTGTCCAAGGGGCGGGCGGGCTGGCGGAAGGACTGCAAGCAGGCAAGGGAGGAGCGCTCCCAGCGCAGGTGCTTGCTGTTCCATCCAGCCGTGGCGAGCTCCGAAGGCTTTGGAGCGGCCTGTGTTTTTCCTCTTCTATTTGTATTTCCTCAAATCTAAGACCAAGAGCAGCGAGGGCCAGAGTCCTGAAGGGGTCTGAGCCAGGAGGAATCGATCCATAGGCTAAGGAAAAAATGTCTGCAAAAGGTCACAGTGAGTGTCTGTGGAAGGGATGGACGGACTCCAACCTGAGTGCAGGGCTGGGGCCCTGAGACAGGGTCTGTCCAGCGACCCGATGCCCCCGACTTAGGCTGGGGCGGGGCTGCCTCTGCAGAGCCCCAGCGTGACGGGTGGCGTTTTCGTGGACACCTGGGTGGATAGCGCCCTCTGGAGGTGTGCAGGGCCCGCCCACTAACATCCAGCAAGCATCTCACGGGGCCGTTTTCACTGCCTGCGCCTTAGCCTAAACTGGAAATGGCAGCTGCAGCGTGCGGCTCCTCAGCTTCTCCCCAGGAAGTGAGCTCAACGGGGCAGCCCTCCGTGTCCTTGGGCAGGGGCCCCGGCCGAAGCGAGGGCTCTGGAGCTTGGAGCGTGTTTGCAAAGATCCAGACGGGTCATCCTACCATCCTTCCCAGGCACATCCGACAGCAGCTGGGGTGACGAGTGACTTTATCAACAATTTTGGAACTCCAGGTAAGGATTCCAGGCGCGTGAGGGTTGCAACTCAAATTGTTCAAATCATTTGGTGGAGAGGGAATTCTGGGTGGGGGGACCCTGTACCCGGTGGCAGTCGCTGTTACCTTCTTGTGTGGGGCTGTAGGCCAGCGCACGTTTCCACGCGCCTGCTGTCTCCTATACCCTCTATATTAGTCGAATTACGTAGTGAGTTTAGATAGTGTGCGGGGCAGAATTCCACGACGGCCCCCGAGATTTCTGCCTGATCTGTGATTATCACTCCCAAAGGTGAAGGGAATTTGCAGATATAATTAAGGCCCCCAATCAATTGATTCTCAGTTAATCAAAGGGAGATTATCCTGAGAGGGTCTGGCCTAATCAGGTGAATCCTTAAAAGAAGTAAGAGCCGTTCTCCTGCTGGCTTCGAAGAACTAGGCTGCTGTGTTGTGAGAGGACCACATGGACAGGACCTGGCAGTGGCCTCTCAGAGCGGAGAGTGACCCGTGCTTGACAGCCAGTGGCCTCTCGGAGTGGAGAGAGACAGCCACCAAGAAAATGGGGACCTCAGTTCCACAACTGCAAGGAATTGAGTTTGGCCAACGACCTGAACGAGCTCGGAAGAGGACGCAGCCACTTCAGGTGAGGGCGCAGCTGCTGGCACCGTGCATTCAGCCGGGTGAGATCCTGAGCAGTGAACCCAGCTCCGCCCTGCCCGAACTTCCGATCCGCGGAAGACGGAAGACGACAGATGGGTGATGATTTAAGCCGAGTTTGTGGTAATTGTTATGCAGCCACAGAAAACTAATCCCGGCAGGGAATTACTGATCTCCAGCAGTCACAAAATCCTGACAGCAGCAGCACCCTGACTGCTGATTTCTGACTGTGTACACTGCCACCCAGAATCAAAGATTACAGTCATGCGCCACAGAACGACATTTCTGTCAATGGCAGACCGCATATGTGACGGTGGTCCCATAAGATTAGCATCATATGGCCTAGGCGTGTAGGAGGCTGTACTATCTAGGTTTGTGTATGTGCACTCTATGATGTTTGCACAATGATGAAATCGCCTAATGATGCGTTTCTCAGAACGTATCCCTGTCATTGAGTGACACATGATCGTATAGTTCTCAGTCTCTCCTGCAGCCAGATGTGGCCATGTGACTGTATTTTTCCTAACAAGAGGGGAGTAGATATTTTGTGTCTGATCCTTAGGATGGCTGCTTAAAGGGAGCATACAGCCTACAGCCTGTATGATGGCTGTAGACATGATGGCTGGTGCTCCAGCAGCTATTTTGGACCATGAGGTGGATTGTGAACATGGAAGTCATTAATTAGGATGGCAGAGCAAAAAGATAGGAAGAGACTAGATCCCAAATGGCACAGTGGAGTTCCCATCTTGACCTTGGACAGCTTACCTTCAGACTTTTTTAAGTGAGAGAGAAATAAACTTTTTATCTTGTTGAAGCCACTGTTATTTGGGGTTTTTCTGTTATATACAACTGATCCTGATCCTAAGTAATCTAGGTGGACACCAAATCATCTCACAGATGAGGAAACTGAGGCACAAGAGGGTAGTAAGTTGCCCAAAGTGGAGGTCCCACAGCCAACTAAGTTAACTGAGTTGGTTTTCAGTTGGAGCTGATCCTGGCCCCTCTGCCCAGCAGGCACTGCCTCTGGCTCTCTGGCGTCAGAACTCCCCTCCATCCTGAATAAATATCTGTAAGAGGGTCCCAGGGGAGTGATGGAGCGTCCTCTCAGCTGCCTCCATGCGTGGACTTGACCAGCACCATTCCCACCAAACACTGCGGAGAGGGGTCTGAGCGCTCACCCGCCTCCAGCCTCTGCCGGGCTACCTCCTAAAATGAGGAGCAGGGAGAGGCTTAACCGGACAGGACAGAGTAAAATGCCACTCTCTCCTTGAGGCCCCAACCCCGTTCCCCAGCTCTTCTCATCACACGTCCTCTCCCACTCTCGGCACTTCCTGTGACCCCATCAAAAAGTCCCTCTGTGGCCCTCAAAGCCATTCACGTCCGGCTGTTCTCATTCCTGCCTGACTCACCTTACTCCAGCCACACGGGCCTCCTTGCTGTTCCTCCAACCTGCTGAGCAAGCCCCATCTCAGGGCCTTTGCACGTGCTTATCCCTCAGGTGGAAGTGCTCTTCCCAGTGGTGACTCCCTCACCTTTTCCTTGGAGTCCTTCCCTGACGAATCTTTCCGAAGAGCTTGGCCTCTGACTCCACCCTCCCACCCCCTGCTCGCTGCCTCTCCCTAGCACTAGTCATCCTTAGCCACTGAATTGCTTGCTGCTGGGCCGGCTTCTCCACCAGGCACGGTGGGCACGGAGTCCTCGTTGCTTTTAGGGGCCCACAGAACTATTTCAATGTCTTTTAAAATCAGAAGATAAGAAGCGAATATAATTCAGCCCGGTTTATCTCATGTTTATACCAGCGCAGTCATAAAATGGAATTAGTATTATTTTGTATGGAGGAGGGGCCCACGCAGCCATGGGTGGTGCCAGATCTCCTGTTCACTGTGCCCCGTACGTGAGCTCCCAGGTGCAGGTGTCTCGCCTCATCCCTCTGCGTCTCCAGGGCCCACAGCAGTGCCGCACACCGTGGACACACAGCGAAGGAGCCAATGAGCAAGGGAGCGCTTCCTGACAAAGAGGAAGCCCGTGCTGTCCTCTGAGCATCCCCGCGTCTGTAGAGGACGCTATGGTGTGGCCATTGGCTGCGGCCACCCTCACTTATGGTCTGCCCGCTCCTGCTCCTCCAGGGTTGACCGAGCCTGGAGGCCCTGCTCCGGCAGAGCGTGGGTGAAGGGGCGGAACGGGGAAGAAGCTGACGCTGGGCTCTCCCGGCCCCTCCTCCAGCCGTGGGACGGGCAAGGAGCTGCAGAGCTCGCACCACCAGCACGGACGGCGGCCAGGGGCGTTGAGGACCAGCTGAGGCTGGACAGGAAGTTCTGTTATACCCCCCAAACTCTGCAGTGGGACAGGAGGACAAGTCCTCGGGACGTGACGTGCAACCTCACCGTCGGGTGTCAAATGGTGGCCCCTCCATAGGGGTCCCCATCCTAAGCCCTAGTACCCATGAAGGTGACCTCATTTGGGAAGAAGGTCTTTGCAGATGTAATTAGGAATCTCGAGATGAGGCGATCCTCCTGGACTATATGGTAAACCCTAAACCAGGGGCACGTGGCTTATAAGAGACACGCAAAGGAGACACAGAAAAATGGAGAGAGCCATGTGAAGATGACAGCAGACACCGGGGAGATGCAGCCACAAGCCAAGGAAGCTGGCGGCCACCCGGAGCTGAAACAGACACAGCAGGCTCCCCAACCCGAGCCTCCGGGAGGGGCACAGCCGTGCCAACACCCTGACTTTGGACTTCTGGCCCCCAGAACCGTGAGAATAAATTTCTGTTGTTTTAAGCCATAATTCGGCCGTAATTCGTCATGGCAGCCGCAGGACACTGATACACTCACCTCAGAAAGACCAGAGTGGAGGGACGCCCTCAAAATGGCACGTGAGAATTTTCTGAGCAGGTGGCCCCAGTGACCGCTGCTGACCCTCCTAGCCTCCCAGCCAGGTCCACGCACTGTTGTTGCCAGGCAACGGAGCAGCAGTCAGAGGCTTGGCAGGTGCGCTGGAGAAGAGGTGAGGCCACCAGCCCCAGCCGGGGGAAGCCGAGTTCAGCATCACGCCCACAAAGGAAGGACCTGAGCAGCCCAGCAGCATGAGGGGACCCCAGGCCCGACCTTGTGCTGCAGGAACTCGGCATGGATGCAGGGACCGACATACGGGATTGGGGAAAGACGCTGAGGGGCTGGGGCTGGGGGCCAGGAATCCTCACATTTCATGAGAAGCCCCAGGAGATTCGAACTCAGGGGAGCCTGGGGTCGAGCCCAGGACTTGCGTTCAAATTCCAGTTCCGGTAATTCTTAGCTGGTGACTTTGAGTAAATTGCTTCACCTCTCTGTGCCCTCTCAGCATGGCCGGTGGGACATCAGGGCAAGCGGTGGGAAGAACGGCACCAGACACAGGTGCCCAGCGAGCAGGACTGGGAGAGGCGACCAGGAGTGGCTATAGGGTGAAAATTAGCAAGAGAGGTGGAAACTAGGAGGGGGAAAGGCGGGGGCAAAAGATAGGCCATCTGTGGTGCTGCAGCCACAAACACACCTGCCTGCAGGGGCCCAACCAGGAGCCGGGGGTGAACAAAAGACTGTTTGTCCTCTCTCTTCTTCCCCAAGCGTGTGGCCTCTCAGCTTTTACTTGCCTACTCTTAACAGAGACATGGGTACAGATAAATAGCTATCTACAATTTTTGAAACAGCAACTGAGATTCGCCCCTTCTGAGAAGGCAATAGGGAGTAGTGGAGACTGCAGCAACATTGCCCTCTGGCTCCAGCCAAGAGCTTCCAGGCAGGAATGGAGCCCAGAGTGGCCAGATCTAGTGATTTCTCCAGAGAAGCCAGAATCTAAGATTTTTCATCCCAACCTTCTGATTTTCAAAAACATGTTGGCAATAAATTCACATTTTAAAAAAATATGTAAGCAGTGTGCAGAGGGAATAAGACACGTCTACAGGCCACCTCTGGCCCTCCGGTTCGTGGCTCGGTCTTTGGCCTGGAAAGAGAACAAAAGAGGAGTCGCACGTCAGGACAATGACAGGAGGGTTTAGAAACCACAGGGGTTGGAACTTGTTAGGATACAAGGCAATGGGGGAAGAGCGAGCAGCCTTGCTGAGGCCCGGCCTGGATTCTAACATCCATCGGGTGATCCGAGGGCGGAGTTCAAAGCGAAAGGGGACGGAGATGCTGTTCCCTGCTGCTCGGTGAGCGTGCTCTGTGCGCAGTCCCCAGCCACTGCAGGCCGTCCACGGCTGGAGCCGGGAGCCAACAGTGGCCCCCAAACCACCGACGTAACCCTGGACCGTGCCGGTGCCGGGGCCTGAGGGCTTCGGGGTGTACACTCCCCTCAGCCATTTTTTCTTTCTTGTGCCTCTTTTATTGGGATGATGAAATCTTTCAACTATGTGAGCAGTAAACACAACTAATTTACCCCTCGCCTCTTTGAAACAGCTGCTGACAGCTGCACTGTAATTCAATCAAGGATCTTTGTAGTCGAGCCTACCAAATTCACATTTGTTGCTTGATTCCACCTCTCCTGCCTGAGCCCACACAGCTGCACCAAACACTGACGAGCGCCTCTCTCCCCAGGGCTGGACCAGCAACAGCCTGTTCACGGTGGGGCCAAGACGGAGCGTTCTTAGCAGCTCCAGAACGCCAGCATCCAGGAGTGGAGAGGAAAAAACAACACACACAGACACACACAGGCCCAAGAACCAGAACCAAATGTCTCCTTTTATTGCGAAGTCAAAACCCTTTGTCTATTTATACAGAATTTGTGCTGAGGACGGCTCTAGGCAACAGTTGAAGGTACATGGGTCCGACCGTTAATAAATAGTCTTAAATAAGAAAACAACAGATTGGAGGAAGCGAGCTCATCGTCCTGGACACGGGGTTGAGGAGGCCCTAACAGCTTCAGATGGACATAAATAATTTCTCTGTTTTGTAACAACTATTTACATGTTTCAATGTACAAATGATGCTAACCAGAGGCTAGTTGGGGCCTGCGTGGTGAAAAAACTCGCACCAAGAGGGAATCACACAAAAATCCCCAGATCTGCCAACAGACAAAACGAAATATAACAGAAACCGCGACACTTCCTTGTGGACCAGGCAAAGGCTGCAGCCCAAGCTACTACAGAAGAAAAAGATAAAAGAAAATGAAAGCAGGGCCCAGTGTTTCCAGGAACCAACTTAATCAAGGGGGAGAAACAGTTCCCCACCGGACTGGATTGCAGGGGCCACGGGCCTCACCCAGGCAACAGACGGCCCGGGGCCTCCCCAAGGCCTGGTGTGCGGCTGGAGGCTGGGTGCGCACCACTGACGGAACTGCTGGCCAAGGCAAGGGAGCCTGGCATCAAGCGTCATCTCAGAAATGGCACCTATAGTCAGGACACTTGACTAGGGTGTCACTTTCAAAACAGCTTCTAGAGCCTTTCATTTGAGATTCGTGTCCAGCACACCCTGCCCCCAGCAGACCTCCCACCACCCCATCTTTCCCTTACTTCAAGGAGCCGATCATTTGCAGGGCCCTCAATAGGGGTCTGCAAATGAGAAGAAGGGGCCACGGAGGCCCTCGTCAGAACCCAGACTTCAGGACGCTATCAATGAACAACGGAGGGGCCCACCTGGGGGATGGACAGTCCCCTGCCCACCCACCCCTGTCGAGGGCTAGGCTCCCTCGGTGCTTCTGGAAACGGGGCCACAGTGGCCGAGTCCAGGGTCGAGTCCGGCTTCTGCTCTGAATGTTGCCCCCTCCTCTCGGCCATTTCACTGATTTCCTACCCCGGGGAGAGCTGGAAAACCAATTGCGAGCATCTCCTGGGGCTGCACAGGCCTATTTGAATTCTTGCCATCACACACCCAGCTGGAGGACGGGACACATTTTTCCTTCAAGGTCAACACGCCCCCTCCTCGGAGCAGAAATCTGCTGTCTCCCCTCCCAGCCCAATCCTGCGTTTGGGCAGGTCTGCGCAAACCGCGGGCCTCAGGCTGAACATGGGATGGGGTGGAGGGGGCCTCCCGCCCTCCGCTGGCCGCGGCTTCTGTTTATGAAATCAGAGTAAACCAAGAAATGGGGATAAACTGTTTAGGAAAATATATCTGTAACATCCTAACCATTTTCATTCATTCATTTTATTGTGACGTTTATTACAGGGACTTCCTGCTCAGCTTTCCTTCAGCCCAGACACATGTGTGCCCACCCCTCACCGAGCCGCCCACTGCCCGCTGCTGGGTGGCCTGGCGGAAGGGCGCTCCCAACCCCCGGGGACGAGTCAGTGCACGGCTGAGACTTTGCAGCCAGCGATCGTGGCCGGGCCGTTTTCTTTACATTTTTTTTCCTGTTGGGTTTTGCCCGCAGCAACCTGTGGGAGCTTGCCCACGGGATACCGACGAAAACTGATCAAAGCCTCTCAAATTCCTGAACGCTCCCGCCCTTTTCAAGTCGGGGAGGGCGTGAAGGTCTCAAAAGAGGCGCTGGGCCTGCTGAGCGTCGCCGAGGCGTGGCGGCGGGGGACCGTGGGCGGCGGGAGACGGGGATCCAGGAGAAGGCGGCCCCAGAGGGTCTGACTTCCAGGAGGAGCTAGTGGCAGCCACAGGCCCGGACGACCATGTTTCTGTATTTCTTCAGGATGACGTTGGAGCTGTCGTCAAAGTAGAGGACGGAGATGGCGTTCAGCTGCGTGGGTGCACAGCAAGGCTTGGGCACCGTCTCTGGGTTGATGAAGTGGACCTGGAACACACAGCAACCGTCGGCAGGGGTCAGCAGTGGTACCTCTCCCCGGCCTCCTTATTCCAGAAGGAACACGTGCTGCCTTGGCTAAATGACGGTAGGTGACCGTCACTGAGCACTCCCGTTTCTGGGGTTATCCTGTTTTACAGACAAGGGAACCAGAGCACAGAGGTTTACACAGCACCCAGCTGGGAAGTTCGTGGCCAGACCAGACATTTGGGGCCAGGTGATCATTCCATCGAGAGGCTGTCTTGTGCATTGTAGGACGTTTAACAGCATCCCTGGGCTCCACCCACTAGAAGGCCAAAGCACTCCACCCCCACCCCCCAACTGTGACAACCAAAAATGTCCCCAGACGTCATCTCTGCCCCAGGAGGCAAGATGGCCCCAAGTCAAGACTAACTGGGCTAGCAGGGTCGGCCTGCGGCCAACTCTTTCCTTCACCTGTCTCTGCGAGCAGAGCTCTGCTGGCGTACGGCCGCGCCCATCCGTTTACCCAGCGTCTACGGCTGCTCTTGAAGAGTTGCAACAGAGACCTTATGACTCTCAAAGTCAAAAATATTTACTATCTGGCCCTTTCCAGAGAAAAGTCCTGACCTTTGGGCTAGACCAGTCCTGTCCAAGAAACATACTGCAAGTCGCACACAGAATTTAAAGTGTTCTCGTATTCACGTTTAAAGAGATGGAAAAGAAACAGGTGAAATTAATTTAACCCAACATTTCCAAAATATTATCATTTCAACATGTACTGAAAATAAAAAATTATTAATGAGCTATTTTACTTTCTTTGTACTAAGTCCTCAAAACCCGAGTGTATTTTATACTTAACAGAACCTCCTGAGTCAGCCTGGCCACATTTCAAGTGCTCAAGAGCCACATATAAAAGTGGTTACTGTACTGGAGGGTGCAGGACGGGACTATACTAGATGATTCTGCCTCTTGAGCAATCAAAATAAGAAGGAAAGAATTTGGGCAAACACTTGGGTGGACATCAACAGGAAAGCAGAGAGTCCAGAAAGTAAGAATGAAGAAAGAAGCAGTCCAGCTGCTCAGGTTTACTGCTCCTTCTTGTTCCTGGGCTTCTGTGAATTTTACGGAGGACGAGCGTCAGAGGGCAAAGAAACTCAAGTGCCTGCAGGGGCCACACAAGCACTGTTGATGAGTGAGCAGCCCAGAAGTAAGACAATAGGGAAGAGTGAGGACTGGGGCAAAGTAAAGGGAGATGGCCACAAGCCAACTGTAGCCAAGCGAAGGCGATGTGGTCAGATGTGCCGAGCGTTCAGGACAGGCCAGAGATTTGGTTCTGTTTTGTTTTTATGTGAAACTTCCAGATTTCCAACACACCATGCTCACCAAGCGAAAGCAGTCTGTGGATGGCCCTCTGTTCACAAGGTTCCGGTCTATGACCTCTGACATAGGCCAGCACACTTTTTAAACTTCTTATTGTGGACAATTTCAAACCCTACAAATCTAAACCTTCCCCCATGTCCTTCACCCTTGAATAATCTTACGGCAAATCCCAGGTGTCAGCTCATTTCCTCTGTAAGGATCTCTCTAGGACTCTCCAGAAGGCAAAGGGCTCACTCCCCTCTGAGACGTGACCACAGACCCCTCATTTCCAGATAATCGGAGCGGTCACACAGATCCTGGAGCTCACTGGTGAAACAGCGAGTGAGGGGGTGGGCGCAGGGCAGGGGTCACAGGAAGGCAGAGGTGTGCCTCTGGCAGTCTGAGAGAGGCCCCGTCACCTCCCAGCGTCCTCGGAGCAGGACCTTATGGGGGACACTGGCACAGGGAGTAGGTCCAGGCCGAGGAACGGGGAGGGGGGACTAACCACTTCCAGCCCAAGGACTTTCCAGCCTGAACAGGGCTTCAGAGCTCACTGTCGGGGGAGGAGGGCCCTGGAAAAGCAGTGCTAAACAGAGAGCCTTCCCCCAAAGGGAAAGGAACAGAGGAGCTTTTCCTCTAAGAAGAAACACATGGGGCAGGGATGAGGGACGAGGATTACTGAGCAAAAGCAGCAGAAAGCTCCATAAGAAACAACTGCAGGACAGAGGGGATGGCCCTGGGGAGTGAGCACCCCATCACCAGAAGCATTCAAGCCAGGGAGGATGACCAGTTGTCAGGAAAGGCCCAGATAATATTCATGGCGGGGAGCTAGAAAACCGAGGTCCCCGAACCTCAGATTCTAAACTAAAGAACAAAGTCCCTAACTTATCGCTGCTGTTGTTGGTAGAGTAGTAAAAATGACATCTGTGAGCGAGAGTCACCACGCTGGGCACCCGCTACGAGCTTTCATCTCATTACCTCGCTGAACCCTCCAGGGCGACCCCCATCTCTCTATCCTACCATCCAGCGGCCGTCTCCCCAACACTCTCCATCTCTCATTTGCTCATTTCTTCACTTGACTGTTTCCTCCCTGGAAAATGAGGCCGGGGCAGGGACCACGCAGTTATAAGGTATAATTTTTTTATCTTTTTTTTTAATGGAGGGAGGGACCCACAAAAGCAGAGGTGCCCAAGGCCCACGAAAGTCACTGCACGGCCTGGGGCAGAGGGCTCCTCTGGCCCCAGCATGCAGGCGCCGGGCAGGCTCTGGCGGCCCTGCTCCCCCGCTGACCACGCCCCAGCTGGCACGCAGGCCGCACTCACCAGTGTCTGCACGATGGCGTGGTTGGTGGCGTTCATGTAGGAGTTCAGCGGGAAGGCGCACTCTCCCTCGCAGTAGTAGGCGGCATAGCCTTCGGGCGCGATGATCCAGTCCTGGGGGAGACAGAAGAGAGTGCAGCGCAAGGGCCGCATCCAGAACCACACGGAAAGTATGGGCGATGGGGTCCCACCTTCCATGACAAAACCCTCCTCCTGTGGGCCAGACTCCAGTGCTGCTAGGAGTCAAAGGCAGGGCCCACAGCCCCCTGAGCAGCCAGGGGTCCCGCAGAGGCAGGAGCAACGGGTGGCAGCGTTTCCAGGTCCCAGCAGAATGTACAATGAAGAAGAGACCACCGCAGGGCTGGGCTGAGCCCAGAATGGACACTTGCATGGCTTTGTCGGAAGGTGGCATGGAGAGGGGTGACCAGGGTGGCATCAATTTCACCCCCCCCAGGTGGTAACAGATTGGCAGTTTGCTTTAAACAAAACCTCAGTCCACCTGCCTGGGAGAAAGACCAATAACCCAAATGGTGCGAATTCAATGAAGTGTGGACCACCCAGCACAGCGCCCGGTACACACTGTGCTGCTCATAAAGGATGCGCATAGCCATGCCTGCTTTAGGGTCGGTGAGCACAGAAATATCATTCTAGCAATAAATTCCCCCCTCACTGACTCAAGGCCATAGACTCTTCCAGCAGAGGCCCCTGGAGTTTGCGGCTCTGTTCCAGCACTAGAACCAAGCACTGCCTGGAGCCCCTTCAGGTGTGGATGTCGTCCTAAACGCGAGGACGTCATCCTAAACGCGAGGACACAGTCGCCAGAGGGCCCCATGCTGGCTGTGTGCGCAAGACCCTGAGAGTGTATTTGGGAAGATCCCCAGGGAAGAATCTGGACTCTCCCACTGAGCTATAAGCTCACTCAGAGGACAACAAAACCCGCAGCCTGGTGACCCTGTGACAATGCTCTGTAGGGGATATCTGAGTTACCCGAGGGCAGGGACATTGCAATGTTACTGCTGCACCTAGGGCCTAGGAAAGGCCCAGGATGCCACACAGGCTCATAAACAGCTGGGAGACGGGACGATCCTGACTGGCT
The DNA here is from genome assembly GCF_041296235.1 of Equus asinus. Classification (NCBI taxonomy): domain Eukaryota; kingdom Metazoa; phylum Chordata; class Mammalia; order Perissodactyla; family Equidae; genus Equus; species Equus asinus. The sequence goes on from NC_091804.1 coordinate 44,941,140, forward strand.
TTCTAGGACTCATGCCCTGTCCTCTGTCCCACCCCACCAGAATGGTTCCACGGGGCAGCCACGTTCCTATGACAGGACCTCACCCCTAAAACAGCTGACGGGTTCAGGAGCAAGCACCTGCCCCGAGCTGGACGCTTCAGCCCCTTCCCTGGGGACCTGAGTCATGGGAGGGGGAAGGAGGCACCGACGGGGCAGAGGGTGGGAGCCGGCGCTCGGCCAAGTCTGAGAGAAGCCGTGGGATGCACACGGGGCTCACGGGGGGATGAGGCTCAGAGTCCACCGTGTTTGGGGCCCTGCTTCCACTTTGAGTCTCAACCACAGTCCTGCGCTGGGGCTTCAGGAGGCATCCCCAACCTCCACCTGGACCCTTGGCCCCAGCGAGGACACCTGACACAGGTCTCAACTGACACAGACGGGAAACAGCTCACTGCGCACTCGGGACACAGCCCCACTGCACTGGGGGGGAGCCCACCCCAGAGGCCCCAGCATCCCGGTGGCCGCAGCCCGCGCCTCACCTGCCAGCCCAGGTCGCGGAAGCTGACGTACAGCTCGTGCTTCTTACAGGCCTGCCTCTGGTCGCTGCTGCTGTTCTCTGCGTAGACGACGACGGACGGAGGGGGCGGGGGGACGAGAAGGACAGCACGTGTTACTCTCCCTTGGTCTAAGGCGGCGGGGCGAGCGCAGGCGGACCCGCAAACTGGGGGCCAGTTTCTGACACAAGAGCCGCTCCAGCGCCTGGAGCTTAAAACGCATTTTGGTCCCCAGCCCCTAGCCTCAGTAAGGGAGGTGCCAGCGCCGCGTCCCTCTCGCACGCGGTCTCAGTCACGGCACCTTCTGGATCCTTCTGCGGACCCTGGTTTCTCTTGCACACACGTGTTGTTTGGATACTGACGTCTGCCTGGATTACTAAGGGAACAACCCCATCTGCATCCCACAGGGCCGGCCGCTGGAGCCCATGCAAGGGCACAGACAGGGCCCGGGACAGAGCCCCCAGCACCACCACCACCACGAAGAAAACAGAGGGCAGAAGGTCAAATCCCACTGACCTTCCGGAAAAGCACACTCCTGAGGTTTTGTTTGAAGAGCGAAAAATCTGCAGTGGGGTTTTCCAGAAGTATGTAAGGTTTGCAGGCACTGGGTTAGGGCCTGCACACTGGTAAACATGTGGAAATGTCTGTCTCTCTCCCTCTCTCTCTCACACGCGTGCACACACACTCTGTGCTGCCACTGCACAATCTTCCCTCCACCCTGCAGCTGAAGGGATTGGTTTTTTTCTTACCCACAACCTGTCTCATCTACACCTAAAACTTTCCCGGGGCTTTCTACCTTACTTAGAGCGATGTCTGGACTCCTGTCCTTCGCCTGTAAGGCCCTGTGTGGCCCTGACTCCTGAACTATCAGCTACCAACCTTCAGTCACACCAGCCGTCTTTCTGTGCCGTCAATGTGCTGCCCGCTCCCACCTCAGGGCCTTTGCACCTGCTGTTTCCTCTACCTGGAACGCTCCTTCCCATAATCTTTGTATGTCTGGCTCCTACTGGATATTCAAGCCTTGGCTCGAATGTCACCTTTTCAAAAAGGCCCTGTGAGGCAGGGTCCAGAGTCCACCAATATTTGTGGGATGAACATACAAATAAATGAGTGGTTAACACCTTAGTTTCTGTCCACTGCTCTGATCCCCTCAAGGAATAAGTGTCCCAGAAGGTACTGAATGGGTGAGGGGCACAGAAAGAACTCGAAGGATGGAGAGGAAAGACCCCGGAGATGAACGGGGCTGCCTGCTCACCTGACCTGAGCTTGAGAGACGTCCGGGCGCACCTGGCTCCCACTGCCTGGTTGGCTGTCTCAGATGGCCTGGTGGGGGGCCCTCCCGGACTTGGGTCGGGGGCCCTCAGGGCAACCCCACCCCTTGCCAGTGACTGGCTTAGAACCCAGGCTGAGCTCCCCAGCTCACACCCTGTCCTTAGAGTAACGGTTGCTTCCGAAAGGCCAAGTAATCCAGCCCAGGCCAACAGGACACAGGTGGATGCACACAGGGGCTTCTGGAAAAGTTCCCTCATTCCTCAGAAGGACCCAGGGGAAGAGCGGCTCACTGGCTTCCCTCCATTGCCCAGGAACAGAGAAGGAGTGAGGTTCCAATGGCTACAGCCGTAGCTTTGGGATGAAGCCAACATGAAGCTGGCGGCGTGGGGACGCAAAGAGCCAGGCCGCAGAGCCTCTGGGTCAACCAGCCCACATGCCCACCCAACCTCAGATCTGGGGGCCAACAATGTTCCTGAGGCTGGGAGCCCCTTTGATTTGGGTCTCTCTTACTTGCAGCCAGACCATCCCAACAGGTCCTACCTCTGAAGTTTCCCGTGAGGGCTCATCCTGATGTGGGAGTGCCAGTTGGCTTGAGCTGAGGTGCTGACCCTGGAGCACACCAGCCCGAGCGAAGTCTGAGCAGTGAGTGAGGACCAGGCAAGGGGGCCACTCCAGCTCTGGAGTCAAACCCTGGGTCTCCGAGACCCTGGGCTCCTCGTCTGCAGAGTGGGGAGGGGGGCTGACACCTCCCAGAGCAGCCTTGTGTCTCCAAGTCGGATTAGCACCGTGCTCAGCTCACAGCGTCTGGCTATTTAGTATCATCTGCCAGCCCCTCATTAGGGAAGTTTAAAGGCATACACCTCCTCCATTTACATGCACCCACTTTGACCATTCGGAGTTCATGACTGTCTCCCCCAAACTCAGTGACATGTCACCCACGTGTTTGGCAAAAGCTGAAACACCCTCCGTGTTCCGCTTTCCCCTGATTCACAGGGACTCTATCTGCACAGCTTCCAGGTTCACGAGAAAACGGTCAGATAAGGAGGACATCGCTGACTTCCCCTCCCGGGGCCTCAATTTCCTCAGTGTAAAATGGGTGTGACAGGAGCTGTGTAGGGAACTCACTCTGTATCCATAAACCCGGTGACCATCCACTACAGACCAGAAAGCCTCCTCGGACACACACTGGACATTACGTCATCCTGGAAACCCTCGACGTCCAGCCACCTGGGCTGCGCGGTGGCAGAAACGACTTTGAAATGAAATAGAGGAAAGGGGAGTGAGGGTGGGAAGGAAAAAGAAAGAGAAACAAGAACAGGGATGTGGAGAAGAGGGCTGGGAGCGAGGAGAGCGGAGGGGCACAGCGGTGACCAGAAGATGGTCTCCCACTGGTGTTCCGGAAACGCTTAGGTCCGGGATAGACAGGTGTTCCTGGCTGGGGGCTTTGGTCTCAGGCTGCTTCTACTTTCACCAGCTTTGTTGAATATCTCCAATTTTATACAGATCTTTATATCCATAGTTCAGGAAAGCAATTTTTACGGATACACAAACCAATGAGAAAATTACATTTCACTCAACACAACTGAATTTGATGTGTCTTTATAGGAGGGATCCAGGCTCCCAGGAGACACTCAAAACCAGTGAGATGACCTCAGCGTGGGCTGCCCCAATGGGGCCCAGTCAACCCCCCAGGCTGGGGGGCAGGGAGCACTCGCCTTCCGATGTCTTTGGCCCCCACTACCTTGGTGCCTGGCATACCATTCATTCATTCATTCATTCATTCATACGAACTGGTGTTGAGTGCCTACTGTTTTAGGCGTTAGAGCTACAGGTGTGAACAAACCAAAGCCGTGCCAGCAAGAGCTTCTCTTCTAGCGAGAAAGGCCGATGATCGGCTGATCAGTCACGCTGTCGAGATGAGCACTATGGGGAAAAGGCAGGCAAGGCAGGAGGACAGGAAGGGCACGCTGCCAGGGAGCTCTGTGGCGCAGGGGCACACAGGAGGCCTTTCTGCGGAAGTGCCGTCCGCGTAAGAACCGAAAGGAGGTGAGACAGCAGGCCGGGGAGGTCTCCAAGGGAGGAGCACCAGAGGATATGGAGTGGAGAGGAAGGCGCCCTCCACAAAGAGGAAGTCAGCAGTCGGAAAGGAGGAGGAGGCGAGAGGGGGACAGAGAGCCAGGCACCGGTGTGGATCGGGGATGGTCTGCTTTGCCAGCTGAGCTCCAAGGCTGGGGTCGGGGGAGGTTAGGGAGGACGGAGCAGCCGTGGGGACCCCACCTCTGGGCCTGGTAGCCCGAGGGCTGTGAGGGACAGAAGCAGCTGCAGGGGCAGCCAGGCCTCTGGAAGGCCAGGTGGTCATTAACATGTGAAGGTCAAGGTCAAGGGCATCCTCGGAGAAGAGCCTGGGAAATCTACTGGACCATTCACCGTACTGTCCTGAAGGAACTGTATGGAAATCCATGATGGCCTCCATTGCCGTGGCAATGCCCGTGGCCACAGGTGGCAATGTCAACACCCGAGACTTCTTCTCTCTCTTCCCTGCAGGGAGGTGGAAGACGGAGGGGAGGCAGGCGGGGCGTCCCTCAGCCCCGTGATGTTGTGCGAAGCAGAGTGAACAACACAAAGGTCTGAGCACGTTAGCTCGGGCCAGACGTGGCAAAGAAGCTTCGTGCCGAGGGCCAGCATTGCCGGCTGCTTGGTGCCCCAAGTGAAGAAGGATCTGATGTTATGTGAGGGCTCCGCATTGATTAGCAATGTCTGCCATAAGCAGAGGAAGGGCAAGCATCAGCTGAATGCCACTTTCCCCAACTCTATCTTAAAGCAAAGCAATGACATCTGGCTTAAGGCTGAAACCGAGGCTGCGAGCAGCTCACGAAGCTAGCCGTGGGTGTGCAAGTGTGAGGTGGGCACTAGTCCTGCCATCAGGGACCCCAGCCACCTGCACTGTGCCTCCAGGCCCCCTCAGGCTGTGGCTACTCTGGGAGAAGTGGTCAGAAGTCCTGTTTCACCATGACCACTTATAGCAGAAAGGCAAGGAGGGGGGAGGAGAGAGATGCTCAGGAGGTGGTCTCCCAGCTCCCCTGTCCGTCCGGTCCTGCCCTACCCAGCCACCCGCAGCGGGCCGGCGAGCAGGAGCCCCCGCCGGAGCAGCTCACAAGTTACAACAGCTGCTGGGACTCAGCTGGCCCCCCACAGGGTCATCTGGAGAAGACGGCTCATGACCAGGGAGCTGGGTCCAAACGTGGGTGGGGAGAAGGAAGTGCAAGGGAGCCAGGGACCCAGTTTCTCAACCCCAAACCATGCCGTCTGAAGAGCAGCTGAAGACCCCGGGGTGGCGGTTAGGCTGCAGGAGAGAGAGCTTCGTGGCCCGCGGCCGGCTGGAGCGTGTGTCCCCCCAACACACAAAGAGCTGCCTGTAAGAGGGCACCCGACTTGTGTGGCCCCACAGCAGGACTCCCGGCCCATCACGTGAGGTAAAGCACTTCGAACGGGCATGTGCGTGCCCACACACCCACCCACACACACACACACACACACACACTGAGAGATTCTGGTTTACAAACCTGCAGGGGTGCTCAGGCCTCAGTGTATATATATATATATTTTGTTTTTGTTTTTTGTTTTTTATTTTTAGAAAGATTAGCCCTGAGCTAACATCTGCTGCCAATCCTCTTCTTTTTGCTGAGGAAGACTGGCCCTGAGCTAACATCCATGCCCATCTTCCTCTACTTTATATGTGGGACGCCTACCACAGCATGGCTTGCCAAGTGGTGCCATGTCCGCACCCAGGATTCGAACCAATGAAACACTGGGCCGCCTGCAGCGGAGTGCGCGAACTTAACCACTCGGCCACGGGGCCAGCCCCAGCCCCCAGTATTTTTTTTATTACTAAACTTCCAGGCAGGGTTTGGATGAACTTCAAACAGTGCCAGGAAGTAGAAATCCACAGGAAGGAGGCAGATGCCAGGCAAGGCAGACCAGCTGCCACGTGAGGTAGTGAGAGCCCAGTCCTGGGGGTTATGTAAATGAAGACGATGGGGGTTTGGTGAGGATGCATGGGGGAAATCGGGTGTTGAATTCTAAGACTCTGAGACCTGGGCCCTCCCCTTTTATAACCAACATACAGCTGGTAGAGTCCAAGACTCGGGAGTCTCTGCTAGGACAGAATGTGCCAGCACTTCCTGCCTGGTTGACGGGGGCATGCCTCCAGCAAGTCTCTTGGTCTGACCCTCCCCCAAGGCCCCACTCGGCTACCCCGATTCTCGATTCTCAGAGCATCTGGAACGATCTTATCACCCCCACCCGGCACCATAGCAGGGACTCTGCAAAGGCTTCCAGAGCTGCTATGGATGAAGTTCAAAGTGGAGACGTGGCTCCAAGAGGACACGTGACTCTGCTCACCTCCCCAAGCCCCCGCCCCCCATCCCAGCCACACGACCTCCCCTCTCCCCTTGAAGGTACCATGCAACCTCCTGTCACGGCCTCCATGCCACAGGGCCCACTGCCTGGAGCCGATCTGGCCTGGCCTGCGGCCTCGCTCGGCGCAGAGCACTCGGCCAGGACGTCGTCTCTGAACCGCCCCTCCCTGGGTGACTGGGTGAGTCCCCAGTCACCGTGTGCCGACTCTCAGGACTGTCAGTGTGGCTGTGGACGCCGGCCGCCTCCTGCCCGTCCCGACGAGATCCATGAGGGCAGACCGTGGCCGGGCTTTCCACCTTGAAGGCAGCCCCCAAGAGCCCGGCACAGAGCAGGCTCCCAGAGCAAATTAAGACAGTCAGCTGGCTTTCCACTGGGAGCCCCCAGATCCCTTTGAGAAGCCTAAGAAGGAACGGATGCCCCTGCCAGAAGGAACCCCTACACAGTTCCGGCACACACACCCCAAAGTCCATCCGGGCCTGGGGGCCGGAGCCCTGCTCTTAGAAACACTGCTCACGACCAACCCAGAGCCGTGAAGTCTCCCCCAGAAAACCCTACCACTGACGTTCAACAAATATTAGAATCTGCCATGAGTTTGAAACGTTTTTCCCTTTAAGAAATAAAATTGAAGAGAAAACAAACGCCCCCATTTTTCCTCCTCCCCCTCCCCAGGCAGCGGCTCCCTCCGCGCGCAGGGAGCCTTCCCTTGCAAGCTGTCAGTTCTCTCTCATTTATCTGTAGCCATTATTTTGCCTCTTTAGAAATTTACACGATTGGCATCTCTTTCTATTACTGTTTTGCTGCTTGCGTTTCTAAACGCATTTACTACTTTCACACAATGAAGATGGGGAGCTCCGTACAGGTCGGGATTGGTGCGTTTGCTTCCCGCCGCACTGGTTCCAGAACCATCTGTTGAGCACGTGAGTGGAGTGTGAGTCGCCCCCGCTGGGGTCCTGCAGGGGCCCCCGTGGGTCCCTTGGGGTCTGTGAGTTAATCCCCCCGCCCCGGGCGTACCTGCGACATTGGCCACCCGCAGGGCCTCCTGGTTCTTGGGCGTCTTGGAGCGGTTCTGGCTGCGCTGCTTGCCGCCCGTGGAGCGGGTGCTGCGAAGGTGGACCTCGGTGGCCTTGAAGAAGGCCACCATGAAAGGCTGCTTGGTCTGGGGGCCGTGCCGCCCGATCAGGCCCGCCAGCTTGGGGTTCACGCTCTGCCCTAGATGGGAAGCAGCCAAATGCAAAAAAGAGCAGTTAGAGGAGGGGCGGTGAGCGGCCGACTTCATCCACGTCCGCCGCTGCACTCAGACGTCTGTTATTCGTCCGCGAGCACGCGTGTATGCACACTCATTCTGTGCCAGGCTGTTTTAGGAGCTTGCATCACAGCAGCAACCCCACAGAGAGGAGCCCCTGTCCTCTGGGCGTGCGTGCTGGCGGGGCAGGGGCACGAAACACACACCACAGTAGCCCCTGGTGACACTATGGGGAGAACGGCGGAGAGCAGAGCAGCGGCCGAGGTTCGCGGAAGGACCGGGCTGGCGCAAGTTCCACTCACATTTCACTGGCCGGGGCAGGTCACGTGATCCACCCACATCCAAGGGGTGGGCAATCCTGCTGGGTGCCAAGGGGTGTGGGAACAGTTGCAAGCAGCCCTGGTGACTGACGGCCACCTTCTGCGGAGAACCGGCTAACGGGGAGGGAGCCCGGAGATAGCTGGGGAGGGCGTTCCAGGCGGAGGGCGCTGCAGAGGCACGTGACCCGAGGTGGGAGCCAGGGGGGTGTGTTCCAGCAGCAGAGCAGACTGGGGGCCAGAGGGCTGGTGGGGTCAGAGCGATAAATGGTGGGGGATGGCAGGGGACACAAATAACACAGGGTCCTTTGGGCATCAGGAGGCTTTCCTGTGTACAGGGTTGGTGTCCCCCAGACTCACGTCCTGGAACCTCAGGATGTGGCCTTATTAAAGAATAGCGTCTTTGCAGATGTAATTAATTAAGATGAGGTCATACTGGACACCAACCCAATGACTGGTGTCCTTAGAAGAAGGCCACGTGAAGACACAGAGGTGCACACACGCGCTTGCACGCGCACACACACACGGAAGCCGGCCATCTGAACACGGAGGCCAAGGAACGCCGAGAGCCAGCGGAGGCTGGAAGAGACAAGGAAGGCCTCTCCTGGAGCCCTCGGAAGGAGGGCAGCCCTGGAGCCTGGATTTCGGACCTCCAGCCTCCAGGCTGTGGGAGAATAAAGCTGGTTGTTTTAAGCCCCCAGTCCGAGGTCCTTTGTTAGGGTCACCCCAGGACACTCACACACGTTAAGAACGAAGACCACGGGCTGTGTGAGCTGAGAAGTGGCAGCTTGAGTTGTTTGTAAAACCACCTCAGGCCGCCCCTGGAGACTGGACTGTGGGGTCAAGGTTGGAAGCAGAGAGGAGGCGGAGGCGGCTGCCCAGTCCAGGGAGAGGTGGGGCCTGGACCTGGTGCTGGCAGCCCAGGTGGCCAGGAATGGGCAGATCCTTGATTGTTCTTCTTTTTTTAAAGACTGGCACCTGAGCTAACATCTGTTGCCAATCTTTTCTTTTTTCCCGAAAGGTCCCAGTACATAGCTGTATATGTTTTAGTTGTGGGTCCTTCTAGTTGTGGCATGTGGGACACCGCCTCAGCGTGGCCTGATGAGCAGTGCCACGTCCGTGCTCAGGATCCCAACCGGCAAAACCATGGCTGGCCAAAGTGGAGCACGCGGACTTAACCACTCGGCTATGGGCCGGCCCCCTTGACCCAAAGACACCCAGCTTGGAAGCAACAGAGCCGAATTTGAACTCAGGTCAGGCTGTGTGACCGTGACAGATGCCCTGAAGTTAGGCCAGAGGGGTCGGAGGCCAGAGCAGGCTCTGGAGGCCCATCCACATCTGGAACAAACGTCACCTGGAGCTCCGGACGAACTGGAAGTCAAGAACCCAGCCCCCTGAGGGCCGGACGTGCACCAGCAGCTCCGCTTTGGTTCTTTAACGACCAGCGTTTAAAGAGCACACCTCCGCACGCAGTACTGGGTCACCCTGACTCCCGTCCACGCTCCGCTGCCTGCATTCTTTACCGGGGTTTCCGCGAGTTCACGCGTCTATAATTTGAACAATCCTATAAAAGAACCCATTAAAGCTGCACCCCTAGGAGTTGCGTTCCCCCCTGGAAGGCTTTTAGGGCGAAATAAAAATGCCTCGCCTGGAAAGCTGACGCTGTTGCAGAGACAGCGCGTCCAGGCGCTGCAGCAGCCCCTGCGCCCCTTGGAGGGCGTCCGGCTGGCTCTCACAGCTGTCAGGATGGTCGGGTCTGGGGACCCACAGCCTCATCCGGGAAACGGGCGGACAGAGGTGAGAGAAGAGGGTCTCTCGGGGTTTGAACCCACGTCCACCTCGGACCAGCCTGTGTGGGCTGACGGAGGTGAGGCTGCGCCCTGGGGCCTCGGTTTCCTCACCTGTAAACTGGGAGTGATGTCGCATGTCTTACCCATGCCGCCTTTTCCTTGGTACCCAAGCCAATTTTCATTTCTGCAGCTGTGCCTTGGCTGACCCCACGCTGGCCACAGCGGAGGGGCCTGTGGTCTAACATGTGGTGACTAATCCTCCGGCTACAGTGATTGGTTCAGGGATTACACGTGACCCGGTGCAGCCCATAAATGGAAGAGGGGTCTCCTGAGAGCTTCTGGGAAAGAAACGGCCCAGTCTAGTGTCCAGAGCAACCTTCTCTCTCCCTGGACAGGACTGAGGGAGGAGGGACCGAGGTAGCACCAGAAACAGTCACCATCTGGTGACCACAAGTGGACCACGTTTTCAAATGGGGCTGATCTGGTGGAAGGAAGAGCAGAGAGACAGACAGACAGACACAGGGTCTCTAGTGACATCACTGAGCCACTGGGTCAAACCAGTCCTGAAGCTCGTGGCTTGCCCCAACCACCAAGACTAATAAACCTCCTTGATTGTTTAGTCTGAGCTGCCATTTTGGGGTTGTTCTTGCCCTTTTCTTAGAGGCTTGAGGACTAGAGAACAGGGCAACAAGCCATCCTGGACGACACTCAGAGGGCAGGTATGAATCATTCCCCTTCCGTCACCACATCTGAGAAGAGATTAAGGTTTTCAACCTAAAGGCTAGCGACACCACAGCGGACATTTACCTTCAGCAAAAAACCAGGGCTATGGAAAACACTTCTCTCCGTCTCAGATGGCCACAACCATGGCAGGCTGGACACAAGTTTTGGAGAAGGAACCCTCAGACGCTGCTGGCGGGAAAACGGTGCAAATGTTTGGAAAACAGTCTGGCGGTTCCTCAAAAAAGTTAAACATCGAGTTCCCATATGACCCGGCACTTCCACTCCTAGGTACATTCCCAAGAGAACGGAAAACATAGGTTCCCACAAAAACTTATGCAGAAACGTTCACAGCAGCAGCATTCCCAATAGTCAAAAAAGGGAAACAGCCCAGACATCCATCAGCTAACGGGTGGATAAAGAAAACGTGGCACGTCCATGCAGTACAAGATCAGTCACCACAAAAAGAAATGAAGTTCCCTGCTTGCTACCACACGGATGAACATCCTGCTGCGTGAGAGAGTGAGTCACGGGACATCACATGTTGCCCGATTCCACGCGTGTGAAATGTGCAGGATGTGTTCCATGTGTTTCCATAGGAGCAGAAAGTAGATGAGAGGCTGACAGGGGCTGGAGGTGGGGGGGGGGCAGGAGCTAAAGGGACAGGCAGCTTCTTTCTGGGGTGATGGAAACACTTGGGAATTAGTGGGATGGTTGCACAACAATGTGAATATACTAAAAATCACTGAATTGTACACTTTAAAATGGTGAATTTTGTGTTATGTGAGTTATATCTCAGTTTTTAAAAAGTGCAGGGCCTGGCTCCGGTGGCCTAGCGGGTAAGTTCGGCACACTTTGCTTTGCCAGCCTGGCTTTGGTTCCCAGGCGCGGACTGACACCACTCGTGCATAGGCGTCTGTGGTGGCATCCCATGTACGATACAGAGAAAGATCGGCAACAGACGTTAGCTCAGGGTAAATCTTCAACAAAAAAAAAGTGCAAAAAAAAAAAAAAACCCAAGGCTAGGAATGATCCACCCACGGCACCCTGGGGCCCAGGTTTTATAACAAGCGCCTGGCCCTCCTGGGCTCCTGCCGTCAGTTTACTAGATGAACTGGTGGGTCCATGCCAACAGCGGACGGAGCACTCATAGCTTATTTCAGTGTCAACGCAGCCGCCAGGCAGACACCGCAATCTCACCGTACAAAGAGAAACAAGGCCGTGTGACTACAGCCTTGCAGCTGGTCAGTGGCGCAGGCAGGATTCGAACCCTGGTCTGTTGGAAGCCAACGCCAGTGCTCTCAGCCACACACCAGCATGTCCTTGTGCTGCAAACACGCCCAGACCTTCCTCCTCGGCCATCCCACATGCTGGTGCTAAATAGGGTTCGGGGTTCCCCAACATGGGGAGGGGGCTGCACGCGAGTTTGGAGGCCCCCTTGGCCCAGGGCCACATCCGAAATGGGAACCTGGGGGTGGGGAGGAGACGACTTCTCCCAGCGGCTGGTCCTCCCTGGTATTCCCTGAAATATCAAATGTGGGACCATGGTCATTGGAAGAATTGGGAACGAAAGACTCTGAACTGGGTTCATCGCCCTGGCTTTTCCCTGCAGCAGTGGGATTACAGAAGCACTACCTGCTGTCCGCAAACAGAACACAGTTCCAGGGTCCCCTGGAACCTCCTGCACGGAGCCCATTTGGGGTTCTGGAAGATGGATCAACCTTCCAGCATCCTCGGGCACCAGGACCGGCTCGGAATCTGCAGGGCCCAGTGCAAAATGAAAACGCAGGACACCTTCTCCAGAAGTTATTAAGAATTTCAGGATGGGGAGAGCAGAGCATCAAACCACACAGGGGGCCCTAGCTCAGGATGCCGTGTGGTCACACAGTGAAGCCAGCCCCAGCATGCACGGACAGACACAGAAACACGTGTGTGATTCCTCGCCATTGCGATTGTGCTGTCACTGCTGTTCCCTATACACCTGGTTTTTACACTATATATGGTGGATGTCTGTCCACGTCAATGAAACACACTGACTTCACCCCTCGTGGCCACAGAAGAGCCTCCCAGCTGGAAGTTCCTCTGCCTCGTCCTCTCCTGCTGGTGGACATTTGAGTATGTGTCCCAGGCTTGAACAACCACCTCGTTTATTCGTTTACTAGTCCGTTCAACAACTCTTTCAGAAGCATTCACCAGGTGCCCAGCACTGTGCTGGGGTCGGGTACCGCGGAAAGCCAGGACAGGGCTACAGCTGCCCAGAGCTAGCACATACGCTCAGGGACAAGGCAGGACGGGTCAGGGAAGGCTTCTCAGCCACGGGGGTCCTGGGGGAGGAGCAGTCCCAGCAGACGGAACCGCAGATGCCAAGTCCAGGAGACGGGAATGTATGCGGTGTGTCTGGGGAAGGGGGAGGGAGGGGGCGATGGCAATGAGGCCAGGAGTAGGGCAGGGATCAGGTCACGTGGGGCCTCTGCGGGGGCTTTGGGTCATGTTCTAGGTCGTGTTCTAGGTGTGACAGCAGCCACAGAGGGTTTGGCGGTGGGGACGTTGCCAGAGTTCTGTGGCGAGAGGCGCACTTGGGCTGGTGTGTGGGGAACACGTGGGGCAGGGAGAGAGGAAGCCGAGTGGCGGTCCAGAAATGAGCCCCGGTCACCATGCCCTCCTCCCGACCCCCACGGCGCTCTGGGTGGCCTCGCTGGGCCCTGCACACTTGTTCCTGTCCTGCTCCAACAAGCTCAGCACCTCAGGGCAGGGACGGTCCCTTCACCCCGTCCCAGCACAGGAGGAGCTCCAGCACTGGGCCCAACACACGTCCATAGCCGGCTTCTCCGCCGGCACTGGGCACCGTGGCTAGACAATCCTCGGTGGGCGCTGTCGTGGGCACTGCGGGATTGTAGCAGCGTCCCGGGGGGCTCCCAAAAATGCATCCCCAAAATGTTTCCAGACGTGGTCAAGTGTCACCTGGGGGCAAAACGCCCCAGGTTGAGAGCCCGGGTTTTACCTGCCCTCCCTAAGGGCAGCCAGGCAAGAGAGCCGTGCAGAGAGAAGGCACCAAGGCAAGTTTTTAAGTCAAGACCCTAGAGCCAGCTGGTGCTTTATCAAGACAGGATGGTTAAATTAGGGGGCATGCACAGAGCACCGAGCAGCTCCCTGCACAACTCATTCATCTATTTACCAGCACTGCTCCGGGCCTGGGGTGGGCAACCGGAGGAAGCCAGGCACAGGCCCCCCGGGGCCCAGAGACAGAAGGTCCCTACATCGGCCGCTAAGTGAGAGGCAGAACATGACACAGTGTGACTCCACCTGGGAGAAAAGAAATTTAAAGTATTTACCAACATATGTACGTATGTTCACATACAAAGCTTATTTTTGTTTTAATGCTCCCAAAAAGGGCCGAGAAAGGTTCTATAGAGGGAGAGGAAGTGGGGGTTGGCTGGAGGGGAATTCCGCTGCATTTACGATGTTACAATATACAGGCTTCACTCAGCACATCAAGTATTTGACTATCTGTATTTAAGTGTCCAGGGCAAGTCACACTGGGCAGGAAGGCGGGCCAAAATGTCTTAGGCAGAGGGCCTGAGGTTTCCGAATTGATTGAATCAGGGAGAAAAGAGACATGATATTTTAATATAGGACTATATCTTCGGGCAAGTTGAAAAGGATTTCTATTCTAGCCAAGGGTTAATAGGTTAAAATAAAAACAGCTGAAGATTTGCCCAAGAAGAGGGTTGCCAGATTTTGCAAATAAAAATACAGGCTGCCTGGTTAAATTTGAATTTCAGATAAACGAATAATATTTGCAATATGTGGGACATACTTATCTTAAGCAGTTATTTGTCGTTTATCCCAAATTCAAATTTCAGGGGGAGTCCTGTATTTTATCTGCCAAGAGGTGCCCCTTAAGTGAGGATAGAAAGGTCTTCCCGATGTGCGATTGGAACTGGTTTGTCCGCGGGCTGCAGCAAACGTGATGGGGCCGCTGGGCCACTCGACGGACAGGTCAGCGGGCCCGGGGCAAGACTTCGCTGGGTTCTGATTCTTTAGTAGAACTCATCGCTGGCCTCCGTGGGGGGTTTTGCTTCTCTTTTTTGTTTCTTGGCTTTTTAAAAGTTTAGTTTGTAAATTGACATAGTAAAATCGAGCTGTTTTGATGTACAGATCTGTAAGCTGTAATGCACGTATCACCGCTGTCAGGGTTCAGGGCGGGCCCAGCCCCCCGGAGAGCTCCCCGAGCTGCCTTTCATCTCAGTGGGTTGCAAGCAGGGGTGATTCTGCTCCCCAGGACGTGTGGCAGTCTGCAGACATTTGAGGTTTTTATAAATGGTGCTGCTGGCATTGAGTGGGCAGAGGCCAGAGATGCTGCCAAACACCCCACGGTGCCCAGGACGGCCCCACAGCCAAGCATGATCCGGTCCCAAACGTCACAAGTGCCGAGGAAGCTCTGCTTTCCCATCATGCCCTCCCCCGACCCCAGCCTCTGGCCACTGCCCACCTGTTCTTGTCACTCTGGCTTTGTACCTTCCAGACATTTCATATAAAGGGACTCCCACGGTCTCCCTCACCTGGGGAGGGGCCCTTGCGCTGCTTCCACTTTGGGGGCTCATGAACCTCCAGAATAAGCTTCGAGGCCAGGTCTTGGTGTGGATCTATGTTCCCGTTCCCATGATGCAAAGCATAAGTGAGGCCCCTCGTGCGGCCCGTTTCCCATAGTCCCTGCACACGCTACGTGCCCATCCGTTCCTGAGTCCTCACACCTGCTCCCCGAGGAGGCCGGGCAGCTGTTTGAGCAGGCCCTGCTCCCGTCAGAGCCGAGTGCAGAAAGCCCGGCCAGGGGGCGTGCCGTGAGGCAGAGGCGGCCGGCTGCAGAGCCCACGGCCGTGCCCAGCCCCTCTCCACGAGACCCTTCCCCAGCCTCATTCGCAGCCCCTCGAGGTTGGGGGCTGTAGGCTTCTCAGATACATCTGCCTCCCCAAAAAGGCAGACATGAGAGCATCCTTCATCCAGCCCACCTGCTTCCTTCCTCCAGGCCAGGCAACGTGCAGGCCACCACCGTCTTGCCAGCCGCAATGTGATCAGCCTCACGACCCATCAGCCCACTCAAGGGGGCGGGGCTGGGGGGAGCCTTGACTGCTGTGGGTACTCGAATCCGGGGGTCTGCACACTACAGCCCGGGGGCAAATCCAGCCCCCGCCTGTTTTTTTCTTAAAGATTGGCACCTGAGCTAACATCTGTTGCCAATTTTGTTTCTTTCTTTTTTTGCCCTCCTGCTGCTTCTCCCCAAACCCCCCCAGTACATAGTTGTGTATTTCTAGTTGTGGGTCCTTCTAGTTGTGGCATGTGGGATACCACCTCAGCATGGCCTGATGAGTGGTGCCATGTTCGTGCCCAGGATCCGAACCGATGAAAACCCTGGGCCACCGAAGCGGAGCGTGCTAACTTAACCACTCGGCCATGGGGCCGGCCCAGCTACCTGTTTGTGCAAATAAAGTTTCATTGGAGCACAGCCGCGTGCATGCATGCACAGACCATCGGTCTGCTTTCACGCTACAATGGGGGGTTGAGGAGCTGCAACAGAGAATGTCTGACCCAAAAGCCTGGAACCGTTCCTATCTGGTACTCAACAGAAAAAGTGCTGACCTCTGCCCTCCCCTCCCCTAGATCCACTTACTTCCAGACTTGTGGAGAAACCGTAAAGGTCCCCGTGAGATAAGACACTTTTATGGTCTATTACTTGCCAATGAAAGTATTCCTGATAGCGTCGGTTCCATCTTGTTGGTCAGACAAAGATGAGAAACGACCCGTCACTGAGGGCTCGCCAGCACCGTGCTGAGCCCATTCCTCGTAGGACTCTCGAGCCCATATTCACAGAGGAGGAAAGCGAGGTCACAGGCGTGAAGTCACCTCTCTGGGACCCACCACCACGGATGGCAGAGAAGGAGTCCACACCCTGGTCCAGCTGACTCGAGCCAAGCTCTTAACCACCGAACCATCTCCAAGTCCAGGTGGATGTTGGGGGACATGCGGAAAGGAGAGCTCGCCCGCGCATGGATGTGGGCCACCTACGGGGTCTCCAAGGGTAAGAGGAATTCACTGAGGCTCGGAGCAGCTAACGCCTTCCAAGAGGCGAGCCAGGTGGGCAGTGGTGTGGACACAGGACTCTGGGAAGTGAGTTGAGGACAGGAACGTGCCTGTGCATCAGGCCACCACCTGCAGGCTCCGGGTGGCCCGAGCGGAATCAGTATTTTCAGCCCAGAAGCAGCTCCCGGGGAGCAAGCACAGAGCACAGATGGGGCCTCTTGGGAAAGGAGGGGCTGCCACCCGCCCACAGCAGGGGCGGCATCTTGGTTTTCTCGTGGCTTCTTTGTTTTCCAGGCCCAGGGCCACCGGCTGCCCCTTGGAGGCCCACAGCATGAGAACGTTCCTCATTAATTGTGCAGAACATTAATTCCAGCCACTTCTCTTGATGGACCCAGGCCTGAGTGACAAGTGAGCATGTAGTTAACACTTGTGACATCCGCCTGGCCCCAATTACCCAAAGCCATCCCCGCCACCACTGCCAGCCCAGCCCTGGAAGGACCAGTCCCAGCCTCTGGGCCATAGAGGCCTCTTCTCTTCTCTCTCACTCTGGCTTCTGGACAAACAGGATGTGAGGCAATCGCATGGGCGAAGGCAGCTTGGAGCCAGCTGCGCTGTGGGCGGGATCTGCCGCTCGCCAGCCCCGCCCTTACTGAGCTTAGTCTCTGCAGCTGCGGTGGGCGAGTGGGTCACCTCCCGCGTCCGGTCCCCAGCTGCCTCGGTTGAGCACCACACTCGGACAGCATCCGCCCTCAATCCTTTAAACGCCTTGCCATCCCATTCGATTGCATCTGGGGTGATCAAGAAGGGGACACGTGCTCTCGCGCCCGGGAGAGAAGCCCAGGGCTGTCCGTGCACACAGATGTCCGGAACTGTGTGCGTCTGACTCGAGCAGGCAGAGACAGGGTGGGCGGCAGGAGAAGGGCCCTCTTGGTCTTAGAGCTCAGTGGGTGTCGAGCGGTAGCTGGAGGCTCCTGACAAGGAAGTGTGAGATGGGGAACTGAGGCTGCCGGATCGTCTTCCTGGATCAGAGAGGCCGGGCGGATCGGTGCTGCACTGCTGAGCCTCCAAGTGGTTTCTTCTGTGGACAGTGGAGGGGGGACCCCACAAACTAGGACAAGAAGCTAGAGTCCTTGTTCAGGGAACAAATGACCAGGGGCTTCCACGTCTGCAAAGACTGAAGGGTCTCCAGCCCCAAATGGTCTCCATCTGCCTGCAGCTCTGGGATAGCAGGCGGCACCGGAACCGTGTGTACTCATGTGGAGAGCAGCAAGAGGCCCTCGTGAGCCGTCCTCAGAACCACAGAACTTGTCTTCAAGGTCTCGTCCTTGACCTTCAGCCTATGGCCCCTTCACTGTCTGTCTCTTTCTACGAGAATGTGAGCGACACGATGGCAAAATCCTTGTCCTGTTCAGGACATGGCCCCATAGCCTACAACAGTCTGTACCACATCACAGGTACACACGAATGTTTGTTGAGTGAATTGTACTTCCCAAGTGGAAAAGAGGCTCTTGACTGCAGGAAGCTGGTTCTAACAACCAGGTGTTGGAGAAGGGAGAGTTCAGCATTGCTCCCCGGCCTGGGATGCAGGCTGAGGGCCAACTCGTCCATCAGGCACCGTGCCCAGCCCCACGGCACTTTAGGGCCCATGAAAACATTTTAATGTCTCTTAAAATCAGAAGACAAAACAGGAACTTTTTAGGGTGGGAGAAAATGTCAATTTTTAATCCTGCCAGGATTATATTTGTCTTCATACCAACATGGTCATAAAACATAATTTTTAATATTTTTTTTAATGGAGGGAGGAGCCCTGGCCACTTGTGTTCCACAGGCTCCTTCAGTTAGCCCTGCGGGAAGCTTGCTGTCTTCTGGGTTCTTCTTCAGACTCTTTCCTGCGCAGGAAAGGGGACGTGGCAGGAAGAGCCAGGCAGGAACTGAGATGCTGCGGGTCCGGGGCTCTGTCTGGATGGCCAGCCAGGCACCCAGCAGGGGCTCAGTGATCACACACCAGGCCCACAAGTCTGGTCCCGGGCGACCACACTCCCTGGAAGGCTTTTCAGCAAAGAGTGAGGGGCCGGAGTCCAGATCTGCGGTGAAGCCCAGGGCCACCCCAGGAGCCGAGTGACTCTAGTCAAGTTGCTTGGCCATCTTGGCCTCAGTTTCCTCATCTGTAAGATGCTGGCAATAACAATCACGCTACTTGGGCAGCGTCATTGTGGGAATTAAACACATCACTAACAACAACAACAACATAATAATAATATCTAGCACTCATGGACACGGACAGGGCGCCAGGCCAGGGTGCAGCATTTTGCATGAATTCACTCCTGTCTTCCTCCTAACCATCTACAGTGTGGGTGACATTATTGTGCCCATGGAACAGATCAGGGACAAGGCACCGAGAGGCTGGGCCAGCTGCCTAAGATCATGCGAGGCTGCCCCAAGAAGCTGCCATGTGACGGGGCTGGGGGCTCTGGAGTCTGTGCGGGAGCTGCAAGCCTGTCCAGTTTCTGGTCTTGCACAGGGCCTGTCCTGCAGGGGGTGCTCAGCAATCGCCCGTACCCCCTGGACAGCCCCCTCGTCAGCGGGCCGGCCCTTACTCGGTGGGGCCAGAATGTGGAGGGCCCCCTTCGCTCAGGGTGCCTCTTCTCACCTCTCCACCCGCCCTAGGGGGAGGGGGTGGACAGCAGCCTGTGTGGCTGGGAGGGGAGGGGCCGCCTGCCCGCCTCTCTTCTGCACAAAAGGAAAGACAAGCAGCCGCCAGCCCTCCTTCCTGCAGCGTCCGGTCCCACACAGATGACGGATGCTCCCCAGGGACTCCTGACGAGCCACAGGTGCCCGGGGAGTGACGGGCTTCTCCCCCGCAGGCAGGCCAGGAAGGGCGCCAGCTGTGCAGCTCCGAGGGGTGACTAACAGGAGGGCCGCAGCTGGAGGAAGACGGAACAGACGCAGGCTTCCTGGGTGGCCTCGGGTGACATTTAGAGGCTGAGAGAGCAGGCGGCCCACACTGGCCAAACACAAGGCTTCTGAGAGAAGGTGGGGGACATCTGTGCCTCGCTGGGATGGAAGCTGTCACCAACACGCCCATCGTGTGGGTGAGGAAACCGAGGCCCCTGAGAGAGGACAAGCCTCCGTATTCCCGTGGTGGCCTGGAGACCCCTCTCCACCCATGGCGGGTGTAGCCTGGTGGCGCCAAGATGCTGTCGAGAGTCAGGGCGAGGATGAGGTGCTGCACCCCTGACCCGGTACCTCGTCTCCTCCTCTCCCCGACGGGGTCCTGGGAGCTGGGCATGGGGGCCACCCACCGCCCTGGGACTCAGCTTGTCCGGGTGCCATCTCACTGAGTTTATGCTGAAGTTGGTGGGAGATCCCAGGTTAGGGACCAGGCTGTCTCTGCAGACAGCCCGGGGATGGCACACAGTAGGTGTGCACCAGGCTGCCCAGCAAACGGACCCCAGAATCCATGGACTCCCCAGTAGCTCGTCTGGTCTTTCACCAGTGTCAACATCTAACAGGAAAAGGTTTAGACCCAGGACCTGCCTGTAGCTCTGGGATGGCAGGCGGCACCGGAACCGTGTGTACTCATGTGGAGAGCAGCAAGAGGCCCTAAAACACGGGGCGTGACTTTGCCAGTGTGTGGTCACTGGTCCGGGCCCTGAGGGATCCATGGGGCTTGTGAGAAAAGGCAGATTTCTGGGCCCATCAGGGGTCTGGGGATGCGGCCTGGGAATCATACGCTCAGTGTGCCTCCCAGGGGCCTCTGAGGGACACCACGCTGGAGAACCAGCGCTGCCGGGAGAAAAGAATTTCCTAGCCAGAAGCCTGCGGTCTCAGAAATGCTGGGCTCACATGGTTCTTATCTTATCCCCAAAAGATCCGAAAACCCACATGCCCAGTTGGCCATTATACACTTTGACCCTCCCTGGGGGTCTGAGTGGGTGGTCCTTCCCTGACCCCGGCCGCCACACCAAACTTGGTGCACACGGCGCCCGGACAAGCCGAGTCCCAGGGCAGCGACACCCACACCCGGCCCCCAGCGCCCCGGCTGGGAGGGGGGGACATGGCACCAAGTCAGAGGTGCAGCATCTGGTCCTTGTGCTGACTCCCAGCAGCATCTCAAGGTCACACCGCACACGGATGGAGAGGGGTCCCCTGGCAGCTCTCGGGCTGTCTCCTTGCCTGTGCCGTGGCATGTTAGCGACAGCATCCATGCCGCTGTGTGATTGTGAGGATCACAGAAGAAGAGGTGCCTTCTTCGTGCTTAGGAGCTACCGCAAGTGGAGCAGTGCAGCTCTGCACTTGCATGAGCTCATCTGGTCCTGATGACCGCGCTGGGAGGTGGAAACTGTTAGTCAGCCCCTGTCCAGAGGAGGGAGAGCACGTGACTCCCGCTGGGTCACACGGCCAGAAGCAGCCCAGCTGGGATTTGAACCCAGGGAGTCTGGCTGGCTCCCAAGCCCAGGCTCTAACCATCAGGCTGTGCCACCTCGATAATGGGAAGCCTTATCCACAGCCTGAGGGGGCAGAAGCTGGAGGTGACAGGAGCACAGAGACCCTGACTTTGGGGGAGAAAGATGATGGCAGGCCTGACAGCAGGGGGACCAAGTTGAGCGCCACTTAAGAGAAAAAACAAATCTGGGCCCCCTGAGCCAGCAGGGCAGGCAAGACAGAGGAGCACAGGACCCGCTGGGGTAAGCTGAAAGGTCTAGCCAGTAACCACAAGCCCAGGGAAAGGGTCACCCTGAAGAGGGGAATCACGTCTACCTTGGCCTCAGTTTTACCTCATCCCCAGTATGTTCCACAGGGGCTTTTAAAGAAAAAGAAGAGTTGAATGATGCTATTGCCAAATAAGTTTGCTATTCCTCTGTGCCGTATTCCCCATCAGCAGATTCACAATGGACGTCGGCAAAATAAAGGCTCTAATAAGTCCTGCAGAGAAATCCGTTTTGTTTATCCAATATAGCATTTCTTACTTAACTGGTCACAAACCCCTTCCCTTTTCCCTGGGACACTCATTGACATTTCATGGAACACAGTTTGAGAAATGCCGGTCTAGAGCAGGGGTTGCCAACTTTTTCTGTAAATAATTTTTCTGAAAATAATAAATATTTTATTTATTTATTATGGGCCATAGAGGAAATGTGAATTTCATATAATTTTATGCATCACGAAATATTCTTCTTCCTTCGACTTTTCTCAACCATTTAAAAATGTAAAAACTATTCTTAGCTCATAGGCCACCCACAAACAGGCCGCAGGCTGAATTGGGTCCACCGGGCAGAGTTTGCCATCTTGATACAGAGCAATGGGAAACTCCAGGCCCTTTTGGGACCCCCTGTAAGTGTCCGGGGCGTGGACAGGGCAGGGGGGTGGGGTGGGGACACCATCAGGAGAGAGAAGACTGGCCTGAAAACCAGACAAGTGTGGTCCTAAGCACCGTGGCCCCTCCCACGTGGCCTGTGGCCTTAGGCGAGTAATTCTGGTTTTCTGAAACTCGAGGGGGCAGCTCCAGATGGAAGCAGAGGCCTCCGACAGGAAGGAGCAGAGGAGAAGCCTGCGAGCAGCAGAGGAAAGGCCGTAGAATTCAGCTACATGGTCTAAATCCACTTGGCAAAACCCAGCATTAACCACAGTAGAAAGAGAAACTAAAAACTGGGGAAATATTTGCTGCTCAATTCACAAGGGCAAGTGTCGCTAAAATATAAAGAAAGAAAGAGCGAGACCCTGTCCGAACAGTGGGCAGAGGGTGTGAAGGGAGGGGGCACAGGGGAGAAACCGCCAAGGGCGCGGGAGCAGGGCTCCAGCCGCACAGGAGAGAGAAAAGCAGACGGAACTGTGGGACCCGCTCGTCCTCCGGCAGGTGAGCCGAGACGGGCAGGTGGAGAGCTGGTGCCGACTGAGAAGGGGAAGCAGGTGCCCGCGTGTATTCCCGGGGGGTGCGCACGGAATGACCCCTAGGGAGGACAAACTGACAATATCCATCAACTGTACAGCTAGACAAGGTCACCTTCAGGAATTTTATCCTAGAACTCCACCCACTCACACACAATGACGCATGCACCGAGGTGACCCCTGCTGCCCCGGTCGTGAGAGCAACGGACCGAAGACACGGAGACATCCATCCCAGGGGGCTGGGTAAGTCACTTTGGGTGGTAAGAACAACAACGACGACAACAATAATAATAACACCAGCAGCAGCCGCTCTCACTGAGGGCATGTGTGCAATGAGCCAGGTCTCGTTCTCGCCCTGGCCACGCAAACAGGGTCCAGCGGCCAGGAGCCTTCACACCACTGGGGGCTGGTCGGGAACGCAGGCTCCCCTCCACCCCAGACCCGCTGAATCAGCATCTGCATTTTAACGAGAGGCCCCCCTGTGTCCCAGGCACAGGGAGGCATCATTTTCAAACTCTTCCTGTAACAGCTCCAATCTCAGGACAGCCCAATGGCCAGGCCCTCTGGTTTCCGGCATGTTGGAGATGAGGAGCCGAGGCTCTGACAGGCATAGAGCCACATGGCAGAGCCACACCCACTCCACACGTTCACAGACACACAGCAGCCTTTAAACGCACGAGCAAGCTCTTTAATGGCTGCAAAGGACCAAGCTCTAAGACGGTCTGTCAGGTGAAGAAAAGCAAGGTGAAGCGCACTGGAGATAACGCCACTGCTTGTGGAAGGAAAACAAAAGGAAGGCAGAGTCTCTATGTAACTGCTTAGATGCCCGGACAGCATCTCTGCAAAGATGTCCAATAACACGGGAGGGACAGTGGCCTCAGGGAGGCGGAACCCAGGAGCTGCGGAAAGCAAGTGGGGGGAGACTATTCACGTTGCACACATCCATAAGATTGGAATTTTGAGCCTTGGCACGGATCACCTATTCTAAAATTATTGTTTTTCTTGAAACTGGTGTAAGGAAGAAGCTACACCCACCCCCAAACCATCCCCACTTAATAAGAAACACACTTCGGGAGGGAGAAATGGGCACAGCCAGGTCCACCCTGGATCCCCACTCACCATCCCGTCTGCCCTTCTGGAGGAAGATGGGTGAGTAGGGGGAGGGACGGTGCCGGGGAGGGCAGGCCAACAGGCTCCTCCGAGTGTTTGGGACTCAGAACCACGTTCAGACTCTTGGGAGGGGCTAACGCCTTGCACCAGTGTGCTGGTCCTTACCCAGGGCCAGCTGTGCCCTGCAGGGGACATTTGGCAACGTCTGGAGACAGTCTGGGTGTCCCCACTGGGAGATGCTACTGGCTTCTAGTGGGGAGAGGCCAGGGACACCGTTAAACAGCCTGCAGCGCACAGGACCCCCGGAATGTCCTGTCCTGCGGGGGAGGAGCGTGCATCAGCATGTCCAGGACTGCTGTGTGTTCAGATGTCACCAGGGGCTCCAGGCCAAGCGCAGGTTCTGGCCCATGCAGCAAGCCAGGGATGGGCAGAGATGCTGCATTTATAATGGACGGGGGGTGCCACCCTGCTGGGGTGGGACCACACACTGAGCAACGAGGCCTTACCCAGTGCAGCTGGCCAACTGTGTGATCGTCTTGTGCCAAGTGGGTGAGGCTGCTTTGGGTTTGGATCAAAAGGCTGGACCTTGAGTACCGACTCGGCACGGGGCGGGGGCAGTCTGTTCTTGATGGAAACAGGCACGTGTGCTGCTAAGATCCTCCTCAAGTCCAGGAGTGGGGGCTGCATCAGAACCTGCTGGAGTGGTGGCCGGGAACTTACCGTCCAAGGTCTCCACCGAGAGCTGCAGGCCCAGATTGTGTCGTGGGTTGACTACCCAGTGGTTGCTAGTGGCTGTGATGTCGAACACCAGCCAGCCCTCCTCTGAGGCCCAGAGGGTGCGGCTGTCAAGCAGGAACAGGTCCGACTCCCTGCAAAAGAGGAGGAAAGAGATGCAGGCCCCAGGTCAGCAGGTCATGGCTCAGTGAGCCACACTGATGGAGAGGAGGTGGGGGAGGCAGGAAGGCGTCCGCTGGTCCCCCAAAAGGATTCCTTAGACCATGAGCCAGGCATGGAGACCCCTTAGTAGCTATGATGGGGAAAGGGAGTGCAGAAGAGGTATAAAGAGATACACACAGGACAGGGAGCTGCCACGAGGCCAAGTCACCCTTCACACTTGTTAGGGGGTGCCAAGGGGACAGAGTCCAGGAAGGCAGGTGTTATGCAGCCTTCACATGGCGGGGAGTCTCAGGGAACAGAAGTTCACATTTGTTGGGTTATTCACATTTGCCAGGCACTGTCCCAAGTGTGTACACATGTCACCTCATTCAATTCTCACAACCCTAAGCTGTACGGATATTATCATCTCCGCTGACGACATGGTAAAACCGTCACTTGCCCAAGGTCATGTAGCCAGGAAATTGCCAGGCTGGGGCTTGAGCGCAGGCAATCGAGCACCAGACCAAATGCTCTTCATTTCCATGCTGTGCAACTTCTTCATGAGTCCACCAGGTGTTAGGAGATGGACTTCTAGTCTGACATTATTCATAGAGGTAGCCCTTTAATTCTCTCTTCCTCAGATTTTGCAGTAGCAAAATGGATAAAACCACAAATGACCTTGTAGTGGATGGAAGATGGATGGATGGGTGGGTGGATGGATGGATGGATGGGTGGGTGGATGGATGGATGGATAGATGGGTGGGTGGGTAGATGGATGGATGGATGGATGGATGGATGGGTGGGTGGGTGGATGGATGGATGGATGGGTGGGTGGGTGGATGGATGGATGAATGGATGGATGGATGGATGGATGGGTGGTTGGGTGGGTGGATGGATGGACGGATAAAACCACAAATGACCTTGTAGTGGATGGAAGATGGATGGATGGGTGGGTGGGTGGATGGATGGATGGATGGATGGGTGGGTGGATGGATGGATGGATAGATGGGTGGGTGTGTAGATGGATGGATGGATGGGTGGGTGGGTAGATGGATGAATGGGTGGGTGAATGGATGCATGGATGGGTGAATGGATGCCTGGATGGATGGATGAGTTGGCAGATGAATGGATGGATTTTTACATTCCTAGATAGTATAATTCTAGTATAAAAGGTATCGTAAGGTCTCTTTTGCACTTTTGATTGTCAGGATTCAAAGTTTCAATATTTTGAGTCCTCAATAGTCAATTACAATATTTGAGCCCCTATGTTGTGCCAGGCACTAGGGTACGATATGAACAACACCCAACCAGCTCCCACCCAAGGGCAATAACAATCTCTATTGTACCTGGAGTGATCTAATTTTTCTGGGAATTAAGGTGAATTTTCTCTGCTCACAGACAAAGACATCAGAAGCAGCAGCTCTTTATTGAGCACGTACCACATGCCAGGGCCTGGTTTGAAATGCCTGACCAGGCTCGTGTCACTAAGTCCTTACAGTAACTCTCTGAAGCGGGTAACGCTACCGGCACTGTTGTGCAGATCTCGAAATTGAGGCTCAGAAAGGCGAAGTTACTGGCCTGGAGTTACACTGCTGGGACCCAACCAGGCTGCTAGCCCAAACTTGAAACCATCCATGAAGACAGTTCTTCTGGACACTACCTTTGCTCAGGGTGGTTGCCATCATTTCAGAGGCTCTGGCAAATCATACTCACTGTAATATAAGCCGTTAACCATCTGCTGGAGCCGAGGAGAAGATAGCCCTTTAGTAAGGCACACGTCTCCCACTGGGCCCGTGCCCAACGCTCCCGTCTGAAACTGCTGCCAGCCATCCCGCTAACCTTTCCTGTGTGGCCTGGAGACCTCCAAGTTTGTGAGTTGGCCAATTTTTAATTCTGTGGCATGCCATAACACATTAGACATCTACCAGGCACGTTAATATGTACAAGACTCTGGGAAGGCATGCAGGAAATAAACTGATTATGTTAGCCAGTGTCTCCAATTTACTTTGACTCAGAACCCACTGGAAATGTTTTGGGAGGTTAAGAGGTCACACAGAGAAGCCTACACAGGGATGGACAACCAGGCTCAGAAACAGACAGGAGCCAAGGCAGGCGGGAGGGGCAGGGCTGCCGTGTCCGACACAGGTGTCGGAGGAATGAACTTGAGCTGTATTGCCCTGTTTGCATCTCTCTATCCAAAAGTCTGGGGACACAGAATCTAATTGGCCTCACCAAGTCTGTGCCCAGCCCTTGGCCTTGGGAGGGCAGGACACTCCACAGTGATGGACAGCATCCACAGGACCACAAGGTGGAAACCAGGGCTGTCCCCTCCCACGTGCCCCCAGAACCCAGTTTCTAAGTAATACTCAACAATCGCCAGAACCTGATTCAGAAAATGTTGAATTATGCAATGCGTGTGACAGAATATGACTTCGGATCTTATGACCAACCAAACGTAGCCGCAATACGAGACAGCACATTGCCTCCCAGCCAGGCACACGGAAGCTCCTCACGACCTGTAAGAAACTCGCCGCCTCCGAAACAGAGACACTACACAAGCAAGGTGGTCTTTTGAGAGCCACAGAGGATTCTGGAGACCCTAAGTTTGGCTTTCACGTCCAAACTGAATAAAAATAATGGGACGCTCTTCCCCGACTCCTGCTTCTTCCCCGTGTCCCTCTGGAGGCGGCCTCAGAACTGACTTGGGGGACGTCCATGCAGCTTTTAAACTTACAAACAAGAATTTCCTGCTGCCTTCTCCTCCAGTTTGCTTTGATGGCTTTCCTGGCCATGGAGAGCTACCAAGATTGTCAGTGAACCAGCGAGCTGTTCTCAACAGTTAACAGATGAGAGAAGAAACACCACGCCGAATCGGAACAACCCCCACTTAGTCAGGCTCCCGGGACCCGTAGGAAACTCCACACCACGGCACGGAGTCACAAACCTGGGTGGTGACTTTGCTGGAAAATTGTTCTTTGGAGGAAAATGTGACCAGATATCTGGATAGGCCCTTATGGACAGTAAAACAAAGAATAGTAACTTAGGGAACCGAATTAGGCCTTTGAAGAGTACACGTCTTGCCAAACAACATTAAACATTCTCTTATTACAGGCCGTGGCACTGAGCGCCAGATGTCACAGGCTGGCGTTGAGTCATCTGTGAATCAACGTGGACGCACCGGCTTCCCTCCCCGAAATCGTAGTTTGCAGTTTGTCCCAGGGTTGCCGGGAAGAGCCGAACCTGCATTCGAAGGCTTTGGAACAGGTCAGTCTTGTTGAGATGGGACCAGAGAGGTGCTAACACAGGCTTTGCTTTCCGACGGAAGGGCCAGGTATGAGGTTGGCCCGCATGGAAGGGACAATGAGGAACTACTCAGCAGCCAAGATCAGACTGACAGCTGGGAAAGTGGGAAATTGCTAGCTGCCACCTGGAGCATCTTATTAGAACACAATGGTTCTTACAACCAGGGGGAACTGAACAAGCCTTTTGTGATACCTTTATTTACCTTGAACATACTGGCCCCCTGACCCAGCCCAGGTGCGAGCAGAGGTGGGGAAGGCTCAGGGTGAAGGGCCCCAGGGAAACTAATCGTATTCTTTCACCTCTACCTCTGCGGAAAATCTAGGTGCTTTCCTTGTGTCAGTTTTCTGAATCTCCCCAACAGTAAGGTTAGTGTTCCCTTTTTACAGATGAGGAAAGTGGGGCTCAGAGTGGGGACGCCAAGGGTCCTCACGGGTAGACCTGACATGGGACACACCCTCTCACCAAGGGACAAGAGACACAGGAAGTTGTTGAACATGAATGACGCACGTTATTGTCACAACATTGAGTAGGGCGGAGAGAACAGAGAGGGATGAGCCTAGGTGGCAGGGAATGGAGAAGGAAAGTAGGTCAAGCCAGCTAATTCCTGAGCCTCAGTTTTCTCCTCTGCCAAATGGGGCTAATGCCATCTTCTTTGCCATTGGGGAAAGCCCAGTGAAGACCAGCCTGTCACAAATTCTCAAGGCTCCTGGAGCATCTCTAGAGTTACCACAAGTCATGTAAGTGTCGGTGTACATTCCCTGCTGGCCGGTGGGAAAGTCTAGGATGGCGTCTTTATCTGTCTCGGCCCCAGCGTTATGTAACGTCCCAAGATCCACGAGTCAATAGACCACAGATCCATTCAAAGAATGTTCACTCTGACTCCAAAATTCATCGGACGAGTGCATCAAGATGCTCACAGCTGTGCTAGATTTTCTGCAAACATGGCCACCAACAGCTCCTCCCACGTCTGTGCCCACAGGCAGCTCTCCCATAAACCGGTGGGGTCTGTTCCCCACCTCTGAAGTCTGGGCTGAGCGCATGCCTTGCTGGAACCGGCAGGACCCAGCGGAAGTGAGGCCCTTCTGTGTCCAGGGCTAAGACGTAAGGGGCTTAGCAGTTCGGTTTCACTCTCTGGGAAGCTAGACGTGGGATCCAGAAATCTGACTGTTGGCTGAAGAGAGAGATCCCATGGCAGGGGGAGGGAGCAGTGGCCGAGGAGGAGGAGGATCCATGAAGGGAGGGAGAGGGAGAAACCAAGCCAGCCCCAAGATGAGGTGCCACGTTGGGTGTTCCAGCCCCAGCGGAGCTCCCGGCTTCATCAGTGACCACAGCAGACACCACAGAGGAGAAGAAGCGCCTGGCTGAGCCCTGCCCGAGCTCCTCAGCGATAAAATGCTTGTTGTTTTAGCTGCTGCATTGTGGGTGGCTTGTTCCCACAGACACAGAACTCAACAACAGTCACACTGTTTACAACAGAAAAACTGAAAACTCACTGACAGGGACTAGTAAGACCTTGTGGCACATCCAAGGGCTGCATAGCAGCTTCGAGGGACCATAAACCTATGCTTCTTGACAAGGGGAAATGGGGTGTTAAGGAAAAAGGTGTCATAAAGCAGAGTGTGTAGGATGTAAATGTCTGGGAAAATCAAAATGCTAAAACTGGTTAAAAAAAAGAAACAGAATTCGAGTCCTTCCATATGCATTAAAGAATTGAAATAGGAATAAAAGGCCTCTCCCACCCCTACACCCCAGATGGTTTTATACTGTATTTTCACCAAATTAACCACATTATCAATAATAATTCTTTCTTATAGAAACTGATGAAGAAAATGGAAGAGGGTGAGTTGCAAAACCATGTTGTAAAGCTGACATGCCATTGATTCCAAAAACGGCTGAGGCCAATTTGAAGAGAATGGCCAGCAAACACCTGCAAAGATTATCAATATCCTTAGCCATTAGGGAAGTGCAAATCAAAACCACGATCGGATTGCACTCCACACCCACCAGGATGGCTAAAACCCAAAACAGAGAATAACAAGCGTTGCCGAGGGGGTGGGGAAAGCCCAGGCCGCCTACGCTGCCGGTGGCAATGGGGAACGGCGCGGCTGGGGTGGAAAACAGTCTGGCAGCCTTTCAAAAGATGAAACATAGAGTTACCATGAGCCCCAGTAATTCTGCTCCTCAAGAGAGATGAAAATACATCCAGACAAAATCTCATACACAAATCTTCATAGCAGCATTATTCACCATAGTCAAATAAGTGGAGACAAGTCAAATCTCCATCAACTGATGAATGGATACACAAAACAAGGGAGGTCCACACAAAGGAGTACTATTTGGTAACAAAAAAGAATGAAGTATTGACACGCTACAACACGATGAACTGTGAAAGCAGGATGGTGAGCGAAAGAAGGCAGGCACAAACAACCACACATCATATGGTTCCACTTATATGAAACGTCCAGAAGAAGCAAATTTACAGAGACAGAAAGATTAGTAGTTGCCAATAGCTGGAGTGAGGGAAATGGGGGCGGTGGCTGCTAATGGGTAGAGAGCTTCCTTCTGGGGTGATGAAAATGTTCTAACGTTGAATAGTGGTGTCGGTCCCACAACTCTGAGTATACTAAAAGCCCTTAACTGTCCTCTGTACAAGGGGGATTGTACGGTAGGTGAATTTCTCTCTCTGTAAAGCTATATTTTCAAAAATGGACAAGGCCAACATAAGCCCAAAATAGAGAGCCTGGTGCCATCATGGGAACAATATTTTCAAGGTGTACACACCTGTGCATGGAGAGCCCGTGCACACCCTCCAGAGCTCCAGCAACAGCTCGCTTTGAACTATGCTGCTCCCTCTATGCACGGACGGCGATATTGTCCCCACGTAGCAAGCTCCTCCTATTTCTGGAAGAAGCGAGATCCACAGGGGGCAACATATTCCCATGTTCTACTTGATCTGCTGATTAAAGAAACAGCAGCAAGACTCTGAAGGTCAACATCTCCCCTCCGGAGACCCAGGCCCCCCCAAAGCTCTGCTCTCTGGGAGGCGTGAACGGCCGCTGACCCCAGCTCCGAGGCGGCGAGGATGTTAATGTTTAACCACCAGCCTCGGGAGAGAGTGTTGCTGGGGCCTGTGGCCTCCTCCTCCAGGGACAGCCATGGGAACCGGCTAAAACCTAACCCACAAGGAGATGCGGGACAAACCACACCGCCACCAGCAGCTCTCAGCCCTGTGCCCCTGGAAAGTTCCACCACAGTGGAAAAGTAGGTATTTTAAAGTCTCCAGCGTGGGAAGGCGGAAAGTCCTTTTTTTGCCCTCTGGCTCCCCAGAGACTATTTAGAGACTGTGATCTCAAGGGCCTTCACCCACGACCCACTCCCAGAGCATCAGATTCCCGTGTGGGAGGCAGGATGCCACCCCTTGGAGGAGGGCCTTGGAGAAACCGTCCACGCTCTGCATAAACACAGCTCCAGGGAACACAGCCCTGAGACAGGCCAAACGGCGCCAGGATGGGGGTCTGAGGGTTCTGCCGGCCCCGGGGCACCCCAGGCTGGAGCAGGAGCCACCTGGGTGACCCAGCGCCCACTGCCTCACCCGGGACGTCCCTGTACAGTCTCAGGACCCAGTTTCACTCTCCTTCCCTCCTATCCCGTGGGACTGAGGGGAAGACACCTCCTTCCACCTCCTGCCCGTGGGTCCCAGCCGTCCAGGGTCTTAAGTGCTAAACAGGACCTTGGAAATCTACTTCGGCTGCTTTAACTCTGCTCAGGAGAGCAGTCTCTGTCTTACGTGCAAGTCACTGGTTGCTGTATGGGGATTAGAACTCCGGGCTGGGCCTCCGTCCAGGGTGGTGTGATGGAAAACACTACTGCCGTCACAGCCCAAGGCCCAGCCAGACTCCCCCGCGGTCCCTCAGACCCAGCCCGTCACCTCCAGGGAGCAGAGGCGAGCCGGGTTTGGAAGGGCCACAGTCGAGGTCATCCAAGGTCTCTCCAGGCGCCTGGCTCGTGCCTGGTGGCCTCAACACCCCAACGCCGTGTCCCGGGCACCTACTGTGCGCCGAGCTCCAGAGCGACCCTCTCTCACCTAATCCTTCATCACACAGTCCTGATCCCCACTTCACGGACGAGACGACTGCGGAGCAGCGGAGCTGAGAAGCGTCCTCAGCCAGCGAGCGGCAGCCCTGGACGGGAAGCGACGGGGCAGCACACGGAGCCATCCTTCACATCAGCGCCCCGCCAGGAATGCTTCCCGCGTTAGGGGAGGAGAGAATCCAGGAGAGAGCGTGGCTGGCCCAGGGCCACGGGGCCCCCCATCACAGAAAGGGAAACGAACTGCAGACCACGTGGAGGCAGCGTAACCCCCTCGAGGAGGTCCACATCCTGCTCTGCAGAACCTCTGCGTCTGCCAACTCACCCAGCAAAAGGGACTTCGCCGACCTGATGGAGTTAAGGGTTTTTGAGATGGGAGATGATCCTGGATTGTCCAGGTGGGCCCCATGTCATCACACGTGTCCTTAGACGTGAAAGAAGGAGGCAGGAGAGTCTGAGATGGAGATGTGAGGCCAGAGCGATGCAAATGCTGGCCGGGCCACGGGCCAGGGAAGCCACGCCGCTACAAGTGGGAAACGGAGAGGGACTGGATTCTACCCTGGAGCCCCCAGAAGGAAGGCAGCCCGGGGGACACCTTGATTATTAGCCCAGCGGGACTCGTTTCAGAACCCTGACCCCCAGGACTGTCAGAGAATAAATCTGTCATTTTAAGCCTCTAAATTTGTGGTGACCTGTGGTGACAGCAGCCACCTCACACTCCTGAAACCCACTCTGACCCCTCCCGTGTCTCAGGCGCTCTGCTCGGACCCAGACGCAGCAGCCAGCCGGGCTCGGGGGCCGGGGCTGTGAGCGCATTGCACAGGGCGTAATTAAACCCTGACGAGGCGGCACGAAGGAGAGGAAGCGTCCTCCAGGGGCGCACACGAAGGACAGGACTACACATGGGGGCGAGGGTGCTCAGGGAGGATGTCCTCGGGAAGCGTCTGCCCAGGGAGGCCAGAGGGATGAGCAAGGCTAAGGCAGCCAGAAGGGCAGGAAGGGTGTTCCAGCAGAGGGAACAGAGTGTGCAAAGCCTGATTAAAGAGGCTAGGGAGGATAGGGTGTGTGTGCAAGGAAAGCACAGAGGTGGGCGGTGGCCGGAACCTGCAGGGCCTCTGGCCCCAGGAACATTCTGGTCCTAAGACAACTGGGAAGCTGGGAGGGGTTTTAAGCAGGGGATGGAGAGAATGGGTTTCACCACTAGTGGTGACCCCAGCCTCTCTCCCTCACCCCTGCTCTGACCCTCACCCTCACCCTGCCGCTCTTAGGAAAGCTGCAGGGCTGGACATTTTAAAGCCCTGCATGTTATGAACTGCTGCTGGGCCTCAAGAACATTCCTCAGAAGGCGAAGGGCAAGAGCGAGAGTTGTCCCGGGCTGACGTGATGTCAGGGAGGAGAGCGGGCATGTTGCTGCGCAGGACGAGGCAGGCTCGGGGCCAGCAGCCCGCTGCGCACCTGGAGCCAGCCCAGCTGGAGACACAGCCCTGCAGGGAGGCCCGCACGCACATCAAAGCAGCCCACAGAGGGAGGCGGGCGTCGCCCTCCCGAGCCCCAAGCTGGGCAGGACCGACCCAGGTCCCTGGCACCCCACCTCGGGCTGCAGGGAACGCCCTGCCTCCTCCAAGTCACCCAACATTCGCTGGCATCCGCGGATGGGAGGACAAGGTCAGGAAGGTCCAAGGCTTTTTAAACACACTTTCTTTAAGACTCTCATATCCAGGAAGACTAAAGTTAAGTCATTTGGGAGAAAGGTGGAAAACACACAAAGAAGCCCGAGACCCTCCCCCCAGCCAGAGCACGAGTCGCCAGCCCACGGTGTCCCCACCCCAGGACCCTCCGTCTGTCTGTCTCTCTCCCTTCTCCGGACCCCACTCCCCGCCTGGGCCTTCGCCGGAGGGTCAAGAACACTCCTGTGTCGTCCCCACAGTGGCGTCTGCTCCAGCAATGGGGTGCGCTAAAGAGGCTCTGGAATGTGTGTACATGCGGGCCACAGGGCCAGAAGGTGGAGGCGGAGGAGCTAAACACAGAACGCTCTTCCCCCATCAGAGAGCCACCTACCAGCGGGAGAAAAGAGTCAGGAGGTCTGACTGGAACCCAGGATCTTCTTTGCAATGAAGTCCCCAGGGTGGTCCTTGAGTCACACTGGTGGTCAAGGATGTAGGCATTAACACACAAGGCTTTGGGTCCTAGGAAAGCTACAGTGCAATCCCTGTGGAGTGACCCCAGAAGCCAAGCTCTGTCCTTCAGTTTCTCTTGTTTGTAAAGCGGGAATGATGATGGTTCTCAGGATGGGTTAAACGGGATGACACAGTCAGGATGCCAGCACAGAGCAGCGGCTCACACTCCAGGTTGGGGCAGACCCCACTCACAACCACATCATCCTGACCCTGATTCGAGGCGCAAGGATCTTGGACCAGGCCTGGCTCCATGACACCGCGAGAGCTTGTGAAGCCTGCGAGGCCTGCGAGGCAGTGCTGTCACCCCCGTCACAGGAGGACACTGAGGCTCAGGGAAGCCTGCAGACACTCCCACTGTGGAGGGAGGGCTGCGCCCGGAGGGACCTCGGGGGTCCTCCTCCCACCCTGCCCGCGCCCCATGACGCATCCCCAGCCACCTGCATGGGCTTTCACAACCCAAATCTGAACACACAGCTGCCCTCCCTTAACCCCTTTATTAGCTCTTAGGATAAAAAGCCAAAATTCCTTAATGTGTTCCTTCAGAAGAGAGACCATGTGACAGATGGTCCAAACTGGGAGACATTGGGGAGAGAAAAGAGGCACCATTAATAACTCCAGATGGGCGTTTAATCACCCTACCTATGAGGCCCTGGGTGTCCAGCCCCCCGTCTCCCCAGCACCCCCTCTCACACCACCCTCCTCCCACCTGGCCCCCACTGTTCCAGCCACCCTAGCCTGCTTTCAGGCTCTCAGCCTTTGCACATGCTGTTCCCGCTGCCTGGAACACGGTTCCTTATCCTTTGCCTCCTTCGGCTGCTCATCCTCAGCTCCCCGGGGAAGGTCCACAGAAGCCCCAAGAGGCGCATCTCGTTAGACACCCTCAGTACCTCTCCTTCCAGCACTCAGGCTGGAGTTCACATTTGTTCCTACGGCACTTTGGGTTTTCTTCTCTCTTCACCAGAGTTTAAGCTCTTGTGGGCAAGAACCGGTCCTACTTTGCTCAACACTGTCATCGCCCCAGCACCGAGCGAACAGCATGGCGCGTAGTAGGTCTCAAACACACGCTGAATGGATGTGCGATCTCACCTTTGGCACATTCTTATCAGCCAAGGAGGTTTTCTGGTGTCACTTTCTGCAGTTTGTGTTATTAAAAGAAAAAGAGTGAATGTTTTTTTCAAATACTCAGGCGCCTCCAGAACCAGCCGTGCCCTGTGCCCACAGGAGCCCAGGCTGCCTGGTCACACACACTGGTCAGGCCCCGGGCACCTGCCCAGGCCCACCAGTGTAATCAGAGGTTTGCCAAGTCACCCCCAGCTGAGCCCCCCGTTGGAGGCTGCCCGGCTGTTCGGCCTTCTCTGCCTCCACTTCTGCGCCCTCCTCATGTCACCAGGGCCTGTGGCTTTATCCGCATGCATCAGGGGGAACCAGAGGCCACAGATGGGCAGGGAGCCACAAGGGGCAAGAAAGCCAATCTCAGATGTACTTCTGAACCCAACTCTATTCCCTCTTGCTTAAGATCCCAGGATTTGGGCCCCAGAATTTCTGGAAAACTGGAGACCTGTCATTGCAGCTCGACCTCGGTGTCATCCGTACGGAAACCAAATGCTGCAGGGTGAGCCGTGCTGGTGTCTTCCCTGCTCAGACACTGTGATGACACATAAGGACCTATGCAGCGCCCCCAGAAAAGCCAGGCCAGCGGGGAGCCCCGAGCAGCCTCGGAAGCAGCCCTGGAAATCCCACGCTGCTGGGCGGCTGCGAGCGTCTGGCATCCTGGAGGTGGGCGGGCGAGACGCCAGGGAGGGGAGACTCATCTTTCGAGACTTTCCCTGCTTGCCCCATTTCCTCCAGCCTCCAGCTCCAGACCAAAATAGAATGAGGTAAATGTAGCCTCTTTCACGCACACTCAAGGAATAAACAAACCAACGCAAACACAGTGTTCATGCTGGGTCATCTTTCCGCCCTTTTTTTTTTTTACAGAACCACAGGCTGTTTTAAGGTTCCCAACCTGGAGGCAAAAAAGTTCAGGGCATCGGACAGATGACGGAGGGAGGAAATGACCCTGACAGAGGAGTCTGCAGCCAGAAGCAAGTGCTGCGATGACAACTCCAAGATTTTCAACAGAAAGGCCAGGTCAGAACAACGTGAAGTGGAGTGGGGGGGGGTGCCTAAGGCTCCCCTCTGACTGGATCCTCAATCAGAGCGCTGGGAGGAAGGGGGGAAGCAGAGGAGAGGGTCGGCACTCGGAGGGCACCTGCTGGGCCAGGTGCCACATGCACCTCATGCCACTGAACCCCGACAGCCCTGCCACGTGGATGCCCTCATCTCCCGTCATACTTCGGGAACCCCCAGAAGCAGATCCGAGTCAAGGGCTGAACGCCAGTAGTTTGTCTGAGAGGTGACCCCAGGAACCACCTGGAGGAGGGCAGGAAGTGAGGCAGGGTTGGAAAGAAGCCAAAACAGGGACATCTGGGGCTCACACCTGCCAGGCCCTCGGGGACGCTGTAGAACACAGCTCAGCGTGGTGTTTCCCAAGCCGTGAGCAAGGGCAGAGAAAGCCCTCTGGGAGAGGCCAGTGGCCAGGGCCAGCAGCATGCCTTGGGGCTTGTCCAGTGGGCTTTCCCTCCCAGCTGCCACGCCCACTTCACCTGTGAGCATCAGAGTGGAAGTGCCCAGGCATTGACATCCCTCCCCTCCTTCCCAGAGCTTCTCACCCAGGGGCAATTCTGCCCCCCAGGGGACCTGTGACAACATCTCGAGATGTTTTGGGTTGTGACTTGTCATCTCGTGGGTAGAGGCCAGGGATGCTGCCAGCACCCCACAGCCCACAGGAAGCCCCACCACCCAGAACAGTCCCCCTCAAATGTCAGGAGTACCAGGGTTGAGAAACCTGCCTTAGGTGATACTGGCGGATGTGGACGTACAAACGCTTCAGCTCCTGGACCCCTGCCTGGGGTGACGGGTGCAACTCTGTCCCCTGCAGGAGGAGGGAGACAAAGTCACCCTCTGCGGGACTCTGCGTGGCACTGCCCCCTGGCCCAGTGGCCCACCTTCCCGGGCACTCTTCCCCCATGCCTCCACCTTGGGCTTCAGGGAAACCCTGAGACTGGTGACCAGCAGGCTTCACTCGATGGCCACTTCCCTCCACTAGCAGTGGCTGCTCACGCGGGGGAGCAGCACAAGGGTTCAGGCCAAGTCCAGGTTCACAGGAAGGAGTGCGGGGCTCCATTGGCAATGCCTGCCCTGGGTGCGGAAGGGGAGTGGCGGCCTGCGTGCTGGAACACAGGCCAGCTGTCAGCTTTCCTGCCTCCATTCTCAGAGTGGCAAAACGCAAAGCCACGGCACTGTGGAGGAATAAGGAGAAAATGGCAGTGACGGGGGGGCTGGCGACCAGAAGACAGAGGAAGAACCAGCGTTCAGAGGAACCTCGGGCTTTTAGCAGATGCCTACTTCCTCTGGAACGTGCACTAGCCAAGCACTTCCCTACCACTGGTGACTCCTCTAAAACGTATCTTCCCGGCGAGCCTGCCTCCCCATCGTTACCGGGTTCATGTTTGAGCAGACGCTCTTCTTCCCAGCTACAGATGACCACTCACGACCAAACTGAAGAATAGTCCTTCTCTTTGTCTCCTGCCAAAAAGGCTAAAGCAATTACAGCCCTGATATGAAACACAGATGTTCATACATTTGGAAAAAGAGGCTCCTATAGGCGAGCAGACGCCCAAGCATGAAGTGCTCTTGGAATTAAATCG
The DNA here is from genome assembly GCF_041296235.1 of Equus asinus. NCBI lineage: Eukaryota > Metazoa > Chordata > Mammalia > Perissodactyla > Equidae > Equus > Equus asinus. The sequence goes on from NC_091804.1 coordinate 44,978,702, forward strand.
CCGGATCAAGTGCTACAGCCAGCCCCCAACACTGAAGCCGGTTCTCCCCAAACTCATTCCAGCGCAGGGAACCTGGGCCCTGGCACCCACGCTGACAGCCCCCCATTCGCAGATGAGAACCAGTCCACCCTTGGGTGCCCACTGGCATACAAGTTCTAAATAATATAATTATAATCATCAGAGGGAAACTTCCCTGAGATCGAGAAGTATTATAATTATGGGCAATTTTCACTTTTTGGAAATTGGGCTCAGATGCTGAAGGAAGATTGCAAACGAGGCGTTCTCGGGTTTCAGTTCTGGAAGAGAGAACATGCTGGAAGGTTTGTTGGGAGGACCGGCCCACGGCTAGAGATGCTGGGAGAGTGAGAAGAGGGACCAGAGCTCCCTGGCTGGCACACACTCAGCCGACCGGTACCTGCCGCGCACTGCCTCGTGCAGGCACTGCGCAGGTGCTGGAAACGCCTCACTCGCTGCAAGAGGATCTGTCGACTCAGGAGGACGGCGCCCTAGAGGAAGGCCCGATGGTTCTTCCATCTGCCCCTGCACACATGCTTTACTGAGAGCCTACTGTGTGCCAGGCTCCAGGTGCAAAGGAAACGACAGTGAGCAGAACAGGGCAAACTCCCACCCTCCCGGAGTGTCCATCGCTGCCCGTGCTGCTGAGCACCCACACGGTCAACACAGCTCCATTGCGACCTCCGCTGACGCTCCATGAGGCTCAGCGAGGGTCCCCAACCTGCCCAAGTTCACGCAGCTTCCAAGTGGTGGCGCGAGAGGCGGATCCAGGTGTCTCCAAAGCCAGCGGCCTTGACCTTCTCGCTGCGCGGCATTGCGGGGACAAGCTGGCGGGTCTTTTGTCTTCTCTGCCTCAGTTTCCTTGTGCGGAAAATACAGTTTCCCCACCACTGCTCAATTCCCAGGATTGCCATGAAGAGAAAGGAACATGTGTATCCACTAGTCAAAGAAGAAAAACAAATGTGACAGGAACCGACGCAAGCTTCCTTTCTTTAATCCCAACCTGGCACGTGCCTCAGTCTCCTTGTCTGTAAAACTGGGCGGGTGACGGCCCCTCCCTCGGGGCTGCGACAGGAAGTAGTACAGAGCGTCCATTGCATGGTAAGCGCCCAAGACAATCTGCTTTGTCATCACTGCTGCTCACGAAGGCAGCCATCTCTTCTCTCAGTTCAGGGAGGTGACATCGAAGGGGAGGCATCTGACAACCTGAGCAAGCAGGTGACGCTGCGAATTTGGAAGGCATAGGCCAAAGGGATGGAGATGCCAAGCGAGCAGCCTTGCCCACAGGCAGGTCTGCAAGGGGAGCGGAGTGGCCGCTTTACGGGGACATCTGCTCAACCCGACCTTCAGAGGCAGCGAGCGCTGAGTCCACGTGGAGTGACCCAACGGCTGGACGCAGATGAGGCACCTTGTAAGGCTCCTTGATGTCGTCACCTGCACGCTCCTCTCCCGGAAAGGCATCCAGCTCCCATCCACTCACCTGGGGGACCCGACACTGCCCTATCAGCACGTCCTCAGCACTGTCCTCAGGAGGGGAGCAGGAGACGAGTCTCCCCTCGTTGAATGGATGAAGTGACTCGTCCAAGGTCCCTCACATCCTCAAAGGAGCAGGCAAGTCCACTCTGAGGAGCTAAAAATATCCGTGCCGAGGAGATACCAGGACCAACGGCGTCGGAATCCTGGGGCTGGGGCCACAGCACCCGATGTTTTACTTATTACCTGGCTTTGAATTCCGCCTCTAGTGTGTGACCTTGGGAGGGTCATGGACCGCTCTGTGCCCCAGTGACCTCATCCACAAGATGGGAGGACACAGACTCCTCGAGGTTGTCACAAGGAGCACTAGAGGCTGCCCGTGACTTGCTACGCGCCCTCGACACTCCAGCGCTCAACAGACAGAATCCGTCACCACGGACGCCCCGACTGCGGCCCACGTCCTCCCTGCAAAGCCAGTTTGGGGATGAATTATGGAAGGAAACAGAAGACACAAAGATCAAAACGCCACCAGGTCCACCAGATGGCCTTGGCCTGCAGGACAGGAAGCCAGTGGGCCATCTGGTCCCAGGATGCTGAGCAGGGCAGGCCGACGGTGCTTCGACCCGCACCGACTGTACAGCACCAGCAGCCTGCCGCCCCTGCCCATCGGGGTGTCGCTGAAGGCAGGCTTTCCCAGAGTGTCCTGTGGACATGTGAGTGGACCCCCAGAGAAACAGAGAGGCCTTCAGGGCCCTTCGCTCGCACTCCAGCAGCTCTGCCTAGATTTGGATGGGGGCTAGAGAAAGGCAGCAGGGAAAAGTGCCAAGGCCTCCTTGACCGGGCCGCGCTCTGGTCTGCTCTCCTCTGACCTTCTGGGCCCTTCCGGCCGTGCCCTGGCAGCTAGCTGCTCCCCTGTGCCCTCTGAAAAGGCGACCGGGGAGCTGAACCGGCACCTCCTGAGAACGCAGCTCAAAACCAGAGCTCACAGCCTGGGGCTGGGGTGTAGTGGGAGAGCTGGAAGCCAGGAGACGCAGAATCAGGCATGTAGGCCTCCAGAGCAGCAAGAAGGCTCCAGAAGCCTTAGGAGTCAGAGCCCAGAGATCTCCACCCTCGGCCAGCCCCTTCCCTGTGCCTCGGACTGTCAGTCGGGGCCTGGACCACAGTTTGGGCTCCGTCCTGTGGGAGAAAAACAGTTGTCCCTGAGAGATCAAGCCAAGGGGAACCTGGGGGCCTGGACTAGGGGCGATCTCTCCCCTCTCTTCTCTCGGCTCATAAGACGGCTCACAGGTGAGAGAGAAGAGAGATGTCAGCCAGCTGCTCACGGCCCTGGCTGCACAGGGAATCGCCTGGGAGCTCTAAAGAAATCCTGATGGACAGCCCCACCCCCAGACTCTGATGTTTCCACAGCTGTAAAAACCCTGCAGGTGATCCTACTGCACAGCCAAAGGCGAGGACCACAGCCCGGGACTCACATCGCCCTGCCTGACCCCCAGTGAGGAAACAGTACACACGAGAAGCACTGTGGTCCGGCCGGGGCCAAGGACGTGAGCACTGGAGTCTAAGACCCAAGTTCAAGTCCCAACTCTGCCAGTTTCTAGCTGTGTGATCTCCGGTAAGTTACTTCCCCTCTCTGAGCCTGTCTCTACCACCTGGAGAAGGGGATAGGAAGTCTTCTGTAGGATGATTTCAAGGTACAAGAAGAAGCTGAAGTGCTGGCGCGCAGTCACATCCAGTAAGCGCCCAACGACGGGGAGCCTGGAGCATGGGGTGGGGACGCGCTCTGGAGTGTGACCATGTCCCTCTGCCCAGACACGCTCACGGTGAACGAAGTCAGATAAAAGTCAGAGTAGCGTTACCAAGCCCTTAACCTTTCACCCGATGAAGATGGGGAGGCGTCCAATGACCCGCTGTCCTGGGGCCCCGGGTACGGGGACTGCAGTGCCCTCCCACCCAGATGACCTCAACACCCAGCACCCCCGCACCTTCTCACCCGCCTCCACAGATTGCAATCATAATGCACCCCTGGGAGCTCATCAGAAACGCAGGAGCTCAAGGCCCACCCCAGCTGGCTGGACCGGGTACCCCAGTTCTCCCCTGACCGCGGGGAGCCGTGTCACTGAGCTGAGCCAGTAAAGGGCACAGATCGGCTGGGCTCGGGTCCAGGCAGCTCTGAGAGAGCTTCCTTCTCCAGAGAAGGCGGGAGTCGCAGCAGCCGTGTGTGCTCCTGCTGGGTCGGGGGCGTGGGCTGTTGAGACCCTCGACATCTCCCCAACGTGGGGGGCTGGGAGCCCTGGGGAGGGCCGCTCATGGGGCTGTGGGCAACAGGTGCGCCCACAAGCCGGGCAGCACGGGGCACAGTGCTCGCCCCCTCCCTCCTCATTGCCCCGCGGGCTGCCTCGGGCTGAAGGAGGCTGGCGAGCAGCCTTCCCCTCTGGCCCGTCATGGGGACAGCTCCCCCTTCCACAGAGTGACTCAGGCAGCAGCTGATCCAATCTTGGCCCCAGAGACCACTCTGAGGTCACCCTCCTGGCAATCAAAGTCCCTGAGACGGACCAAGGGATATTTTGCATCCAGCTGCCAACATCATCTCAGCCTTGGCCATGACTGACTCCCTCTGCAGGTTCTGCTGTCCTGGCTGGCCTGCAGCCCCCAGGGGTGACTCACACAGCAACCACGTCCCCTACAGATGGGGCAGCGCTGCAGGGAGCAAGCTTGGGACCCACGGCGGGAGGTAGCGGAGTGAGGATGGAAAATGCTCAGTCCAGGTTCCACAAATGAAACCGGTTAACTAGTACAACCACCACTCCAACACCCTCTCTTTCAGCTGGAACTGGAGTCTGAGCCAAGGGGGACAGACATGAGTGTAGCTCCGGGAAGCCGGGCCCCAGCTGGTCTGGCCCTGGGCCTGGGGTTCAGAAAAGGAGGGAAAGACTCTGATCCCTCGGCCCCACCACGATCCTCCTAGCAAGGCCCCTGGAGCCAAGACCACCATCCCCAGACCTGCCTCTCAGGTCCCACCCACCCCACAGCCCATCAGCATGCCTCTCCAGCTGTCTGGGGCCGTGCTGCAAGCAGGGCCCAAGGGCCGTGGAAGGCCTCCAGCTCGGCTCATTATCGGAATTTAATCTGGATTCTGAGAGATCAAGAGGACTCGGTGGAAAGTGGCTGCCACAAGGGGAGAGACACCGAGGCCAACCCAAAGCCGGCTAATCCCCGGCACCCTCAGGGCTTTCCTGGAGCTCAGGCAGAGGCTCGCCAGGGAGCCAGATGTCCCAGCTCTGCACAGCTGGGCGGCCGGCAGCAGAGAGGCCAGGGCTCCCCTAGCAGGGGAAGCAGGCTGGCCAACCAGCAGGGCGGGCAGCAGGGGCCAGATGTGGGCTTATCCAGGGCATCAGATCAGGCCAGGCCTGCAGCTCGCAGAAGATGCATGGCCCCAGGTTGGGAAAACGCAAACAAGAGCTCCACCCCTACCCCCACACAAGCTCAGGCCTTCATCCCAGCTGAGATGGCAAAATTAGCGAGTTAGCAGAGAGGGGGACGGCGGTGCCACAGCTGGACCCGGAGCTCCCCGCTTTCCTAAGAAGGGCTCTCTCCAGTCTCTGCAATGAGGATGATGATGATGATGATGGTGATGCAATGGTGATGGTGGTGGTGGATGATGGCGATGGTGATGGTGGATGATGGTGACGATGATGATAGTGGTGATGGTGATGACGGTGATGGTGGATGATGGTGATGGTGGATGATGGTGATGGTGGGTGATGGTGGATGATGGTGATGGTGGATGATGGTGATGGTGATGGTGGATGATGGTGATGGTGGGTGATGGTGGATGATGGTGATGGTGGATGATGGTGAAGGTGATGGTGGATGATGGTGATGGTGGATGATGGTGATGGTGGGTGATGGTGGATGATGGTGATGGTGGATGATGGTGGATGATGGTGATGGTGGATGATGGTGATGGTGATGGTGATGGTGGATGATGGTGAAGGTGATGGTGGATGATGGTGATGGTGATGGTGATGGTGGATGACGGTGATGGTGGATGATGGTGATGGTGATGGTGATGGTGGATGATGGTGAAGGTGATGGTGGATGATGGTGATGGTGATGGTGATTGTGGGTGATGGTGATGGTGGGTGATGGTGATGGTGGATGATGGTGATGGTGATGGTGATGGTGGATGATGGTGATGGTGGATGATGGTGAAGGTGATGGTGGATGATGGTGATGGTGGATGATGGTGATGGTGGATGATGGTGAAGGTGATGGTGGATGATGGTGATGGTGATGGTGATGGTAGATGATGGTGATGGTGGATGATGGTGATGGTGATGGTGATGGTGGGTGATGGTGATGGTGGATGATGGTGATGGTGGATGATGGTGATGGTGGATGATCGTGATGGTGATGGTGGGTGATGGTGATGGTGGATGATGGTGATGGTGATGGTGGATGATGGTGATGGTGGATGATGGTGATGGTGATGGTGATGGTGGATGATGGTGATGGTGATGGTGATGGTGGATGATGGTGATGGTGATGGTGATGGTGGATGATGGTGATGGTGATGGTGAAGGTGATGGTGGATGATGGTGATGGTGATGGTGATGGTGGATGATGGTGATGGTGATGGTGGATGATGGTGATGGTGATGGTGGATGATGGTGATGGTGGATGATGGTGATGGTGATGGTGATGATGGTGATGGTGATGATGGTGATGGTGGATGATGGTGATGGTGATGGTGGATGATGGTGAAGGTGATGGTGGATGATGGTGATGGTGATGGTGATGGTGGATGATGGTGATGGTGATGGTGGATGGTGGTGATGGTGATGGTGGATGATGGTGATGGTGGGTGATGGTGGTGATGATGATGGTGATGGTGGATGATGGATGAAGGTAGTGGTGGATGATGATGGTGATGGTGGATGATGGTGATAATGATGATGGGGTGGTGGTAATGATGTGATGGTGATGGTGGTGACAGTGATGGTGGTGATGATGATAATATTAGTGAACTTGTATTGAGCACTTACTATGTTCTAAGAAGGTATGTCAACTCCTTTTATCCTCACCACAACCTTGGGAGGCAGATTCAGTTATGACCCTCATGCTATGAAGGAGGAAACTGAGGTTCTGAGGGTTCCTACTTCCCAAGGCCACACTGGTACATGGTGTTGGTATTCGAATCCACACTCTTAGTAACTGGGTTATCCCACTTGGGGAATTACATAATAGGCTCATTTTGCTTCTGGAATCAAAAACAAAACAACTCACCCAGAAAAAAAGCCAATAAATAATTTTTTAACAAAAATTATAACCTTTTAACTTCTGGAGAATGAGGACCTTGCTTCCTTCTTTCAAATATAGAACGGAAATTCAGAAATCTCAAGACAGCAGTCCCTTCCCCCTCCCCTGCCTCTCACTCCACTCCCTGCCCTGCTCCACACTTTGCACCTGCCATGTCAGCCCATGTCGGTTCCTAGAGGGCAGGGACTTGGGTCTGGTGACTTCCACCGGTGCACGGCGCACAGCAGGTGCTCAGAGGGTCACTGACGAGGGACTTAGTCTCCCAGCAAGCCAGAAGGGGCATCCCCAGATATCTCCCGCGGCCACGCTGCTCGCGGGGGGCACTGTATTAACCCGCCTGGGCTGCCTGCCAGGGAGCCGTGGACAGCTGTCCTGCCCCTCCCTCTTCCAACCACAGCGACTCAGGACCCTGCCCAGGACTTCTGCATCCACCGCATGGATCTAAGGCAGAGTGGAGGAGGTAGCCATCTCAAGCCATGATGGAGCCAAGCGCCCACAAAGTCAGCAGGCTGACATAGGCACAAACAGGAGCAGCTGCTGGCAGCCTGGCGGGGAAGCCAAAGGCCGTGCTTCATCTAAGGAAGGACCAAGTGGTCACCATCAGCTCCCTTCTTTCCTTCCTAGGACCCAAGCATGTCCCGCCTTAGGATGGTGGCGCCCCTCGCAGTCCCCCTGAGACACTCCCCCCCGCAACATTGCAGGTCCTTGTTATCATTCAAACGTCCCTAGCTCAACCACCCATCACCTCATCAGGCCATCGGTTGATTTCCTCGCTTACTTGGTTACTGCCTGTCTTCTTCACCCCCTCTTCTGGGTTGAATTGTATCCCCTAAAAAGATGTGCTCAAGTCCTCCTCGTACCTGTGACTGTGACCTTATTAGGAAACCAAGTCTCCGAAGATGTAATTAGTTAAATAAAATGAGGTGACACTGGAGCAGGGTGGGCCCCTAATCCAAGATGACTGGTTTCCTTCTAAGAAGAGGTGCAAGGAGAGAAAGCCCTGAGATGGCAGAGCCGTGTGACAACAGAGGCAGAGACTGGAGCGACGCAGCTGGAAGCCAGGAATGAGGATAATCCACGAGCACAGCAGTGGCTGGAAGAGGCAGGAAGGACCCCCAGCACCACCCCCACAGGTGCAGAGGGAGCGGGGCCCTGCCGACATCCTGATTTCAGACTTCCAGCCTCCAGAACTGGGAGAGAATAAAGAGCTATTATCTTAAACCACCCAGTGTGTGGCACTTTGTTAGGGCAGCCCCAGGACACTAGTACACCCCTCTGCCGACATTTTAGACGAGGTCCCTGCCCTCGTGACCCGATCCGGCTTGCTCCCATAGTCCAGCTCAGAGACCAGCGCCTGGCACGGAGGTGCTCAGTGCTGGCAGAGTAAATGAACCGCTGGGCTCCCATCTCCCTCCCAGGGCCATGAAGGAGGCGCCGTGCCCCCCATGTTCATGGCAGGGTCTCCAGTCTGTTCCCAATGCCTGGAGTAGAGTGGGCCTGCACAGGAGGTGTGGCACCAATACGTGGGTACACCTCTCGCATCAAGGGCAGTGCCTGAGGATGCTGGCAGTCCTGCAGCAAGCTCTTGCTCATGGGAAGGAGGGGCCAGCATTGGAAGCATCCCAGCCGACCCCAACGGCCACCGGCCGGGGAGGGTGGACACATTCCTGCACCGAGAACTCGGAGGAAGAGCCGCGGAGGTGACACTGAGCCAACCCCTCCAGTTCAGTTCAGCCAAACCTCTCGGGGCAGCTGCGTTCCTGAGGCTGAACCTCATCATGGAGATTTCAGAGCAGGTTTGGGGAGCCTGCCTAGAGGCCCAGGGCGTGAGCAGGGGGCGGGGTTTGCACCAATGGGCCGATGGAGTCCTACTGACAGGCTCTGGGTACCCACCTCACCCCAGTTAATCAGCCCTCAGGAGAAAAGTCAAACATACGTTCCTGTTCGAGAGTCTAGGGGATCTGTCAGCATTCAGAGCAAAAATATGTCACCCCCCCCCGCCCCCCGAGGATGAACTCCATGCTGCTTATTGTAATTGGGCCTGGGGTCAGGGCACAGCTCTCCAGGGTTAACTGGAGCAGCTGGGTGCCGTTAGTAAGATTCAGAGGTGACTGCCAAGGCTGTCTGTCACCTCCCCTGGGCCCCAGCCTCTTTCCTTCCCGTAACACCCCTTCCAGAGGGCCTGCCATCCTCTCTAGCAGGAAAGCAGAACAGGGCAGCGCATTCACGTGGGGCTCTGAAATGCAAATTTCATCCACGCTGAGCTGCCATTTGTTGCCCATCAGACTGACGGAGATCAAATCAGTCTGATAAGAGACGGTGTTGGGAGAACACACAGGAAACAGGCCTCTGTATGTCGCTGGAGGGAGCATAAACTGACATAACCTCCAAGGAGAGCAGTTCAGCAAAATCCATCACTTACTGCCGTGTGCGCCCTCTGACCCCACAATTCTATTTCTAGAACCGTATCCGACTGATAGACAGGCCAAGTGTGAGATAACGGGCCGACAAAGTTATCCCCCTCCTACCCCGCGGTCAATAATGGAGACCCACCAAGTGCTCGCAGGAAACTGGAGAAGCACCCGGCAACCCACACAGTGAAGTGGGTAATTCACAGAGCAGGGAGCCTTTGAAAGTGACATGGAAGGACTGTCCGGGTTCACCGTCTCGAGGTACGGGTGAGAGCGTATGACGAGACACCCTTTGTGAAAATGCAGAAGCACAAACACATTTGCAATCAAGACGCCGGTGGCAGAGGCTGCCCGAGGGGTGGGCGCTGGGCGCAGCGTGGGGAGAAGCCCACTTCCACTGTCGCTGCTTTTCTCTCTTTTGAATTTTATACCGTGAACGTGTCTTACTATTCAAAAACGAGTTTTTAGACGCAATATATTTTATAAGCCTGGGCTCAAATCCTGCTTTGGCCATGCTCTCTCTGGGTGGCCTCAGGAAGTGACACACCTTTTGCGTTTAGGCCTTAATTCTCTCCATTTCACAAAGGAGGCACCACCTCGGGGGGCTGTAGTGAACGTGAAACGAGGTGACGGATGCGAGTGTCAGAAACACTCAAGGAGAGTCTGGTTTTCTTAGTATTTAAGGAGACCTCCAAAATGGCGTGCTTAGCAAAGGAGGTGGTCAGGGCTCCTGTGGCCCCAGATGTGGTAACAGGTGCCCGGTCCAGCCGAAGATGCTAGAACTTCCCCACAGAAGGAGGTGCCCACACCATCTTTCTTCCATTAATCACCAAGGAATACCATCAGTCTGATACGTCCAAAATCCCAGCCACCCGGGACGGCCACGTGGTCACGTCCACCTCGGGACTTTAGAATGTGCTTGTAAGATGTTCCAGCACATTCTCTTAGCCTTCTGGCCTTTCAGAAGACGTTGAAATCAAATGGTCTCAAGAAATTAAAGTCTTTCAACATGAGCGTGTGGTTCCTGACCTCATGATTTCTGGAAGGCTGAGAGTTCTCAGCCTGTTTCTTTTTGGTTTGGGGGTTTTAATCGCCTCACGTTGTATTACAAACGGCCACTGTCATTGGCTGCCTGACATCACGCGCTGGGTTTGAGAGTGATGAATGGGACGGAATAGACCCATAAAATGTTCTTCCTCTTCCCCATCCCTCTCTCTTCCATGCCCCCAAAAACAAGCCAGACCCAGACCACCCACAGACACCCACATAGCCTCGGCTCCCCCGGCCAACCCCTATCCCTAACTGGATCCGCTGAGGGTGATAGCTTTAGGAAACAGCACACACACCATATGCCTTATTTAGAACAGACATTCATACAGGGCCTGGCACAGGGTTGGCGCTCCTGGGTGGGAGACTCTGTGATTGCCCCTGTCCCAAAGGGGCCCGCCCTCCACCAGCCCTGCCTCCCCTCTGTAGCCGGGGGAGGCTCAGCAGCCCTCCCGGCACCAACACCCACCTGGCCAGGTGCTCCTGCAGCACTTGGTACACGCTGATGCGGAACGTCTCGTTATCGAAGCGCTCCCGGACATAATCCTTGTAGATCCGGAACTCGGCTGCAGTCACGGCCTCCCCTTCTGGGATCTTGGAAAGATCAAACCGGAACTCCCGATGGTGGTAGCGCGGGTGAAAGAACTCTTTGTCGTGTTCCACTGAAAGGGGAAGAGAGCACACGGGCACCAAAAGCTCATTAGCAACTAGATTTCACTCCCCTGCCTCCGAGTCCAAGCACCTTGCCCAGGCGAAACAGAGACGTGCCCACTGCCGGCAACCCTGGTGCCAACTGCCCATCTCACGCTGACCTGCTGCAGACCAGAGGCCACAGGCTCAGACCCCACGGTCACCTTGAATAACAAGGGCAAGGACTCTGCATCTGGCCTGCCGGGAAGAGCACGGCACAGACCGAGCCATCCCAGAGGCCCTGGACAGACTAGGTTCTGGGAGCTCAGGCCTGGGTTCAAACCCAGGCTCAGCCACTAACCAGATGTGAGGCCCAGACGAGGTGTCAGGGAACCTATCTGGCCCTCGGTTTCCTCATCTAAACAATGGAGATAATAATCCTCCTTCACGGGTTGAAGTGAGTTACGTGATGTCATTCATGCAAACGGCTTCGCCTCCCGTAAGGCCGGACAACTGTGAGAGCACAGACCTTACTGTCCCATCGTGGGGTATCTGAGGTCAGCGCCCAGCCCTGGCGACATGCGAAAATCACCGTGGGAGCTTTGAAAGAACACTGGTGCCCTGGGCCAGTGGGGGGCCGGTAAATGTTAATAATCCTCTCTGGGACCTGATTGTGGTGTTTGCCAGTTCCCATCGTGGCAGATCTCAAGCTACCAAAGCAACGTTGCTGAAGACGGAGGTGGGAAGATGGGCACAGAGGAGCTCCAGCATCCTGCTCTTCTTATCCCTCTGAACCAACTGAATCAGCCTCTGTGGGGAGGGGGCCCAGAAACCTGTCTTTTCAACACACCCCAGGTATCTCTAATAGCAGCCAGGGTTTACAACCACAGTCTTGGAACTAAAAGCAGAAAAAGAGGTGAATGGCAGAGTCAGGGATGCTTCTGAAAACGACTTCAGGACAAAATAAGGCAAGGGCCTCAGCCCTCCTCCCTGACACTGGCAGATACTACACTAAGACATCACGCTCATTTCATAGACGATAAACACCTGCGTGGATAAAAGCCGAAGAACAGAGTTTCTGGGAGGGGACCCGCGCTTCCCAAGGATCACGTATCCTTCGGACCAAATGGAGCAGGGATGAAGCCGGGAGCATCAAGTCCTGGAAAGAGATAGAAGGGCTGAGCTCAGGGAGGTCTGCAGCATCTGCAGGGCCTTTCATCTCCTGGGAGATACAGCTCCATCTCCACTTCCTGCCTGTGGGGTGCGGAACCCGAGAGATAGTGAGAGACGGCGGACCAGCTCAGCCAGAAGAGAGGAGAAACCGGACCAGCGAGCCTCAGCTTCATGAGCCCAGGAAGCTCTGGGGCTGGGTTAGCTGGGTGGCTCCAGGCAGGATGGAACTGCCTTCCAGGAAGAGGTCCCCGTCACTGGCGGCCCGAGGGCCCTTCCTACAGGTCTCCCTTTAGAAAAAAGAAATTCTGTTTTAAACCTTAATAATAGTTCCAAAAGACATCGGGGTGAGGGCAGAGGGGGCAGGTGAAGTCCTCGAGGTCAGGGGACTCTGGGCACAGGAGTGACCCTGCCCCTGGAGAGACCTCGGGAAGGTGACCTCTGAACTGCACCTGCTGGAAGCTGGGCCGTGTGTGGAGGGGTGGCTGGAGGAAAGGACTCTCCAGAAGCCTTCCCCGGTCCCTCCGATACGGCTGTCCTCACACACCGCCCACCCGGCCCCGGCGTGTGCCCACATAGGACACTTCTCTTACGACCCAACCTATGGGAAAGCCTGCAGCAGATGCGATGGCCAAGAATGGCGACGGGGACATCGCTGGTCCCCAGTGTGATCTGTGGAGAAGGCGAGGAGGGAAGATGTTTTGTGGCAGGCTCTAGGAAGTGCAGTCCACTGGGAATCAGGCGACCCTGGGGAGGGGACCCCAGGGTGAGGCAGCATGGCAAAGAGTCCAGACTCTGTCACTGTGGAAATGCCCTGGGCCAGTCCTGTCACCCTTCTAGCTCATTCAGCCTTCCCGTCACCCTAGGAGGTGAGCACCATGCCACACTGGTGGGGGATGCACGGGAGACCCCAGAGGTGCTGAGGGGCTTGCCCAGGGTCAAAGAGCTGGGGCTCAACCCAGGTCCCACCCAAACTGGAGACCTTAACCATGCGTCTCGGTGGCAGGGCTGACAGCTCAGCAGGAAGAGTTCCTTTGCTTGCCGGAACTTTCTCATCGCGTTACAGCATGCGTGTAGTATGTGGACAGACCACGTGTGTAGAGCTCAGCGGACTGTCACAAAGTGACCCACCCATGGCAGCCCCTCCCAGACCAAGAAGCAGAAGACCACCTGCGCCCCTTCTCTCTCCCAGTCTCAAACCATAAGTTGGCTTTGCTTGTTTTCGAACAATACAGCATGCGTTCTTTTGTAGCTGGCTTCTTTACTTCAACAGAGTTTATGCAATTCATCCATATTGCTGTCATGCCCACTCATCCTCATTGCTGTATAATATTCCACAGTTTGATTATACGATGATCCATTTATCCTTTCTACAGTTCAGGGGCATTTGGCCGTTTCCAACTGGGGGCTCTTAAAGCAGTGCTGCTGTGAACATTCTGGTGCCTGTACTTTGGTGAATGGGGGAGGCAGACCTAGAAGTGGGATTGCGTTCAGTGTTAGTAATACCGCCAAGCTGTTCTCCCAGAGCACTGCACCAGGGAGCCTGTTAAGGCTATGCCAGGAGGAGTGGCGGAGGGAGACGAGCCTGTCCTCCGAAGGAGATGGGCACAGGATGCGGATGACTCATGGCCTCCTCAAGTGCTTTTCTGCAGGAGACCGAGAGGGACGTGAGGCAACAACTCCTGGGGAAAATCCTGACCTCCCAGGGAGCAGTCGGTGTGTGCGCCCAGGCACCCCCACTCTGCATCTCCGGGAAGCAATCAGTGTGTGTGCCCAGGCACCCAACCCCTAGGGAGCAGTCAGTGTGTGCACCCAGGCACCCCCACTCCGCACCCCAGGGAGCAGTTAGTGTGTGCCCAGGCACCCCCACTCTGCACCCCAGGGAGCAGTCAGTGTGTGCGCCCAGGCACCCCACCCCACACCCCAGGGAGTGGTCAGTGTGTGCACCCAGGCACCCCCACTCTGCATCCCAGGGAGCAGTCAGCGTGCGCGCCCAGGCACCCCACCCCACACCCCCAGTGAGTTAGCTCCCAGTGCACAGCCTATGCTGCCCCCCAGCCCCACCTCCCACCCAATCCGAGGCCACCAAGGCCACCACTCCATGACTACATGGAAAGGACATTCTATGGTCATCATCTTCCTGGCCCTCCAGGTAGCAGCATTCATCACTTGGCCCCTCCTGCCTTTGCACACCTCGCCTTCCTGTGGCTCCCTTCACTGGGAACTCTTAGGTCTCCCTGGGGACTCTGCCACTCCCTGAACCATTCCCGTGGATATTCCCATTTAGGGGCGTTACCGTGGGGCTGCAGAGTATCAGGAGAGCATTCCACAGGCCACTGCCCCTCCCCCATGCTGACAGACACACAGACAGTCTCCATTTCCAGCCGTCTTCCTTTCTCCTCCCCCAGCAGAGCAAACCTCCAAAGGGCAGGAGCAACATCCAGCAGCGGGGGCTGCTGCACACCGTCATGCACGGGAGCCCCCAGCACGGTGCGGGGACGCAGTAACACCCCCGACAAACCTCAGTTCCCGTGTTCCCAGCACTGGGACTGACCACACCTCAGAACAGCTCCTCCTGGCCAGTACAGCAATCAACCCCAGCAGACAAAGGGGGTGCCAAGCCCCTGTTACAATGAAGATGTCTGAAGAACCCAGAAGTGCAAAAAAGCATGCTGACCAAGAGCGTGCTCTGCGATGGGCTCCCGCGCTGAGCATCATCTGATGGACCCCGACGAAGCAGGACTGATCCCCACTTTACAGATAAGAAACTGAGGCTCAGGGAGGTCAGGTAGCTTGCCCAAGGTCACAAGTTAGGTGAGTGGCTAAACTCCAAAACCCACAATCTTGACCTTTACAGTCGCTAGAACCAGGTGGTCTGAGTTCGAAGCTCAGCTGTGCCACTTACCAGCTGTGTGGTCTTGGCCAAGTTACTTAACCTCTGTGTGCCTCCCCTCCCGCAGGGGATAATAACAGTGGCCCTTTCTCACAGAGTTCCTGGGAGGATCACAGAGTCGGCACTCACAGCAGCGCCCGGCAAACGGAAAGCAATTCGCGTCTGCCATTGTGACTGGGCCTCTGAAACAAGGAGCCGGGAGAAAGGCAGTCGATGAGGAAGAAGCAACATGCGCATGTGGGTATTCACATCATTCAGCTACGATAACTTTGGAAAAAAACTGCAATGGATCGAACAATAAAGAAATGTTTGAAAAAGCATGACATTAACACAGGTCCAATCACCAAAGTTGCACCCAGCGAAGAAAGAAAACATTGGTACATAATCACAAATAGAAAGTTTATTGCAGCAGGGGTACATATAACGTTTTTTAACGTATGAGATTAAATGTATCAGGGTTATAAGATGTTTTTTTAAAAAAAAGAAAAATGGAGGAAGTGTCCAACTAAATTTCTTGCAAACATTTGCAGGCTCTTTGGGATGTTTCTGAGTGAATTTCCTTCATCAGTTATTTTGGGACAATGACAGGCATGAGCCACGTCACCGTTCTGTTCTTCCCCAAACCCACATCATCACACGTTCTGAAAATAATTTTGTGATGTATCAAAGAAAAAAATAGTCATTTTTTTGGGAAAAGCAGGGAATAATTCAAAGTTCAAACCGAATTCCGAGTCTCGTCTGCCCAAGGTTTTCATCTGATACGGAAGCCACTCCATAGCGTGGCATCTACCCCACTTTAATCCCAGAGATCAAGGTTGTCTAACAGTCACCACTGAAGCAGACAGAGACACACGTGTACTTTTAGGGAGAAAATACGTCTTTCTACTTTCTTCTTAAGTTACCACAGTTGATTACTCAAGCCTTGGATTTTAAAATAAATGTCTAGAGCTGATAGCGGCCTATGCCCATACGAAACGCTTGCTAAGGAAACCAGAGCCCAGGAATCCAGCTTTTTCTCCTGCCGCTCTTTACATTCCAGCGCCCCACCGGCTCAGAGAGCTCACAGGCATTAACAAAGACTTTCATCTTCACGAGATTAAAGAGCCCAAATCCGCAGGACCAAAAGATAAGTCCAAAGAAAATGGATTCCGGAAAACACCACCCTGACAGCAGCCAGCCCCATGGCTGTCCCCAAAGCCGATTCTAGTGTCCTTCTTTTACAAAAGCCTGAAATAATATCCCCAAAGCTGGCCCTGGGAGGGGAAATTCTGGGCTGGAGGGTGTCAATAAAGGGTAGAAGCAGGTGGAAACAGGAAGCCACCCACCTGGGCGTCCCCTCTCCTGATCCTCTGACAGGCCAGGGGAGACCTCTGCACCATACGAGTCAAGCCTGCTCCCCAGCATCACTCAGGAGCATCCCGCCTCCTCGCAGTGTCTGGGGTTCCTCCCTCCACTTACAGTTGCACGAAATGTACAGGCAGACCCCTCGTTGAGCTGGTGTCCTCTGAACAGGGGGACAAGGATACCAAATGCAAGTCACCAGAGAGACTGGCAAAGGGCAGCACGTATTAAAGGCACCCAAGCGTAGGTATTCAGAACCATGCTTCGTAGAACTGTATTTAACACCCTGAAAAACAGGGGTATGCACCCCCCACTATATACATACTTACATGATACATAATAATACACCCAGGTATGTGAATACAATAAATCCTTAGAAGCACGAGAAAATAGATATAGAAGATATGACATCTCTCCTGCTCCCTTGTGGATTATTTCGTGCCAGGCCACAGCTCAGTGTGATGTCACAAGTAGGTGCCACACCCGTGCCATCTCTGTCTCGCGAAGAGCCTCATCATCTCTCTCCCAGTCAAGCCACGTGGGCCCAAGGGAGCTGCCATCTTGTCCCATGACCGCGTTCTCCCAAACTGAGGGATGGGAGGGAACAAGCCCCAACCTGGGCCAAACACAGGATTTCTTTTATTTTTACTGGAATCTGGTGAGAAAGAGGCCCTGTTTGCTTTCTCTGCCTTGAACTGGAAGGATGTAATTCCACCACCGGCCCCGCTGTGCAGAGAAAGCCGGTCTGTGAGAAAGAAGATTCCAGGACGCCGGGATTGAGGAGGGAAGCCCTCCAGGCTTGATCTCCGGGTCTGGTGGTCCTCGTCCTTCCTGAAGTTGGGTTTTCAGTTCTTCCAGGCCCTTCAAACAAGTCCCCTTTAAGCTAATTCGAGTCAGGCTGCCACCACCTGTAGCCAAGGCAGTTCTGTGCAAACACTCATGAGCCAGTTACATGCACACCCACAGAGGACCCGCCAGACGTGGTCGTCTCCAGGTGACCGTCTGCCCTGAAGGCTGCTTTCCTCCAACTTGGATAATTTCCAAGTACAAGGTGACCCCCTGACCGAGCTCCACAGAAAACAGGGACAAGGACTGACTCAATCCTGCACCCCCAGTGCCCAGCACGGCCTCACGCTTAGTAGGGCTCCATGAGTCTACTGGATTGAATATATTACTATTTTCAGAATTCCCGCCTAGTCTTTAGGTAAACGATTTTATTCATGGTGTGCATATGGTAAAGCACACAGACCGTAAGCATCCACGAAGCGCCATGAACTTTCTCAACGCAAACACACCCAGCGCAGGACACAGCACATGCGTTACCGGCACCAAGGACATCCCCACAGGGCCCTCCCACGCACCAGCCGCTCCTCCCCAAAGGCGACCGCCACCCCAGGCCCCGACACCACAGCCCCCTCCGCCTGCCTGGTACCTCCCCTTCCACGTCTGCCTCCCTCACTCGACGTTCCCCCGTGGGCGTGCCCAGCGGGGTTCACTCACTCATTTCACTGCTGTATAGGACCCCGCGGTATGAACAGGCCACAGTTTATTTTTTGATGGGCATTTGGGTGGTTTCCAGTGTGAGACTATGACAAACTGCGCTACCACGGACATCCTCGTACATGCCTTTTGGTCAACACGTGTCCACTGGGGGAACAGGATGCAGTGGGACTTCTGGGTCAGAGGGTTGAGCGTGCTCAGCTTTAGCATATGCGTCTGTTTCCACGCCAAGAATTTGGGTGTAACCAGGCATGGGGCCAAATGAGATGAGACACGGTCCCTAAAGGGATAGTTCGTTTTCATTTATTTTATAAGTCCGAGTGCTTTTGTTTAGGTGTGAGGGCGGTGGGAGTTCTTCACGGAGAGATGCTGAATATGATCGAAGGCCTGAGAAACGAGCCACAGAGCATGCTGGTGACTGGTAGAGTCCGTTGGGAATAGCCAGAAAAAGCCAAGTTAGTTCCTCATTGGGAAGGTTCTGAAGAGCATGCTAAGGGGTCACTCAGTGACCCCATCAACCACGATTGGTTTGGTCCACTGTTACGCTGGGTCAGGCTTTGATCAAATCTATTTCAGACAGAGGGCTGGCGGCACTGTGGAAAGTGGATAGCAGGGGGTGAGAACAAAGACAGGGAGCTCAGGAGGGTCCTCTCCAGGGATGATGCATAGATGCTATGTGCCCCCTTTCTCCCTTCCTGCACCCAAGGTAGGCATCACTAAACAACCACAACGCTCTTTGCTTCAACCAGCACTCAGGCAGCCACTACCAATCCTGGCTGGCTCACGAGAGAAAATGACCGTCTCTCTCACCCCTGGTCTGGACTACAGGAGAGATGGAACGACTGGACGATAAGACTGGAATTTAAGATGACCGGATGGTGGCCAGACTCAGATAAAAGGGACAGGGAGACCCTCCACTGGATTTGGTCCTCGGCTGCTCAGAGGCCTCAGTGAGGAGCTTTGTGGGGACAGCCGTGCAGAAAAGACACCTGCAGGGCAAGGCTGTAGCCAGTGGCAGATGAGAGATGTGGCACCGTGGAGGGGAAGTGTCGGCCCATCCTCAGTGGTCTTCACTCTCTCTGTAAGCCGCTCTCCCGCCCAGGGCGAGGAAGGGCTGATAAACGGGCAGTAACCAAGTTAACTGCCCAGCACCTCCTTCCAAAACTTTACGGTTTTCAGAAAAAGTTTGGTTAAGCTTCCAGATTGTACAGCTCTCTTGCTGTCCCCAAATATGCCACCAAGCTATGCGATAGGACCAAATATTTTATGAGCAAAGGGACACTTCCCAGGCAAAAACTGCAAGGCCAGATTAGGACTCTGCTCCTCACTTGGAGGCTGGGTCCCGTGAGCTGCCACTGGACCGAGGAGGCCAGTCCCGGGCTGGGGACAGACCCCTGAGCCCCTTTGATGAGGACGAGGCTCTGGGAACCGACAGAACCGACCGAAGCCCACAGTGTAACCAGAAGCCAGAGCCGAGTTTTCAAGGACCTTGACGGCTGAGGACGCCGCGGCCAGGACCTCCCCCATCCTGATTTAACTCTGAAACTTCCAATCCAGACTCCCTCCTTTCCCACAGGGATACAGTTCATCCGGAAGGTTCTGGCACACGCCAGAATTCACCAGAGATGACTGCTACCAACGCTGCTGTCAGTGGGCGATTTATGGCCCCGCAGCTTCGGGGACATGAAATTAGATGACGGCTCTTCATTCATTTGAAGATTTACGTGGCCAGATTAGGGAGCTTGAAAAAGCCGCCAGAGGCACGCCATAAATTGGGAGTCCTGGGAAATGGAACAGACAGACCCAACTACTCTAAGAGGAGAACGTTCTCCTAATAACGTGAGCGCAGATGCACCCAGCTGCACAGCTCTTATGGGAGAAGGCAGGGGCGGAGTGAAACCCAGAAAAGAGGAACGTCGCGTCAGAGTCTAAAACGAGCCAGGCTGCCAGCAGGATACTGTGGCGTCTCCTCGCATCCACTGTGCTCACCCAAGTATTTCCTGCTGCCCCATTCGAGAGTGAGGGACCCTCAGTGTCCTGCTGTGGGACAGCAGTTAACAGAAGCCCGGTTAGACTGCAGCTGTCACCTGCCTAAGCCCTAAGCTAGGTAATGGCCACGATTTTTAAATTTTTGTTTTTAATTGTGGTAAAATACACAGAACATAACATTTCCCATCTTAACCATTCTAAGTGTAGTCCAGGAGTGTTAAGTACGTTGTTGTGTGACCAAACATCCAGAAATAATTTAATCTTGCAAACCGAGAACTCCATATCCATTAAACTCTAACTCTCTGTCCCCCACCCACCCCGACCCCTGGCACCACATCCTGCTGTCTCTGTGAATCTGACTGCTCGAGGGACCGCAAAGAAGTGTAATCATATCATATTTGTCCTTTCGTGGCTGACTTATTTCACTTAGCATAATACCCTCCTCCATGTTGCAGCATGTGTCAGAGTTTCTTTCCTTTTCAAGGCTGAATAATATTCCACTGTATGGGTAGACCACATTTTGTTTAGCCATTCCTCTGTCAACGGACACGCAGCTTGCTTCCACCTTTTGGCTATTGTGAATAACCCTGCTGTGAACACAGGTGTGCAAATATCTCTTTGAAACTCAGCTTTCAATTCTTTGGGGTGTATACCCAGAAGTGGAATTGCTGGATCAGATCGTGATTATATATTTAATTTTCTGAGGAACTATTATACTGTTGTCTACGGCGGCAGCACTGGTTTACGTTCCCACCACCGGCCCACAAGGGTTCCCGTTTCCCCACATTCTGGTGTTTGGTGTTGATAGTGGCCATCCTAACCGTCACACAAGCCCTCCCACTGGCCCGGATGCTGCCTCACACGTGTCACACACATCATCTCACTGAGTCGTGCTCAGAGGTAGACACACGCATTATGTCCATTTTACAAGCGAGGAGACGGAGGCACAGAGACGTGAAGTCACCTGCCCACAGCCGCACAGCTGGGCTGAGTACCCACATGGTCTTCCTCCCAACATGGCCCTACTTCCCCTAACACTGGGAACCACCACGGACTTTGTGGCTGTGGAGACGACTAAACAAGGACAGCCCTGAAAGATACCACGCTCTCGGCACACACGACGTGGTCACCATGTTACTCCCCTTAAAAGCTAAGCTCAGAGGGTGAAGGCTCTGCACCGACTCAGTTCCCTCGCTGGGTGGTAAATTTTGCTCCTGCCCAAGGCCAGCGTCGCCTTGAGAGGGGCTGACGGCTTGAAGACTTTGTAGCACGAACCCGTCTCCCCATCATCCCTCCCTCGCCCCCCGAATTGGGGGCAGGGCCTCGCCTGGCGGAGGGCACACAAGCAGCATTGTCTCCCCGCCCCTGAACTGCCGCTTCAACTCTCGAACTTTCCACCAAATGCTTCGGCTGCCAACACGACCACCTGGAGCCCCAGCGCCGGGCGCTCTGAGAGGCTCTTCAGAGACACTGCCTCCTTGTTAAACGCAGAGGGCTGCGTCCCGAGACGCGGGGCGCACAGGCGAGACCACGGGCAGGCCAGGCTCTTTGTCACCGGCCCTGCAGCCCGCACAGATGTGGGGTGGGGGTGGGGGGCGGGGAGCATTACTGTACTGCAAGATTAAACACTTCAGTGTCAACATGTGTGCAGCGCTGCTCGAACAATGTTATCATTGTGAATCGAATGGACCAAGCGTTTAGGGGATGGGGCGGAGAGAGGGAGAAAAGATGGGTTTAATTATCTCTAGGGCTGAAGCCAGTCGTTTGCCTAAAAAGACCCAGACGCTGGCAGAGCCGGAAAGAAAAATGGGCTGTAAGCGTCTGTCAATCTTCCCACCGTAAGCTGAGGCGGCCACCCTTCACCCATGGGCATCCCATCAGCTCAGAGGGAGGACCCAGCCCCCAGGATCTTTGGGTCCCAACTCCATCCTTGGCTAATTGAAAAGGAGGGAAAAGACCGGAAACTAGTCACTATTTTCAGCAAAACTAGTGATTGTCCATGAGGGGCGATTTTGTGCTCCCCCCACGCCCGCCAAAGAACACTGGGCAACGTCTGGAGCCATTTTGTTTGCCACGAATCAGGGGGCGTGTGCTACTGGCATCCAGTGGGCAGAGGCCCAGGGCATTGCTAAACATCCTACAGCGCACGAGACATCCTCCACCACCCTCCAGACGCACACACACTACAGGGCACGGTCCAGCCCCAACTGTCATCTGAGAATCCCTGAGCTAACAGACAGACGAACCTCAAGAGAGTCAGGAAACCTGGGTTTTGGCCCCCTCCGGGCTCTCAGCTGGCTGGGTGAGACCCCAGGCTCGCTGGGCCTCGGTTCCGCCCTCTCTAACAAAGGAATGGATTTAACTGGTCTGAAGTCCCCCTTTCACTTCTCTTAGGTTGTACCGTATAAAGTTGCCAACATTCTGCCAATTTTGACCTATACATGGTTCAAGCTGATACCTCTGAACTTGAATTCTGCCTCTGCGCTCTCCAGGATGGCGGCCGCTAACCACACGTGTCTACCGAGCACTGAGATGTGGCTGGTGGGGTGGGAACTGGACACTTCCATTTATTTCTGTGTAATTAATTTAGACTTAAATAACCACATGTGGCTGGTGGCTCCCCTACTGGACAGCATTTCCATCATCGAAGAAAGTTCAATCGGATGGCACCGCTCTGGAGCATGGATGTGCTGGCTTTCTACAGCAACAAGCTCAATGCAAACAAGGGTCCAAATACATGTTCTCAGAATATGGAAGAGGGTTCTTCCTCAAAAAGAGGTTCCTAGGGGGCCGGCCTGGTGGCGCAGCGGTTAAGTTCGCACGTTCCACTTCTCTGTGGCCTGGGGTTCACCAGTTTGGACCCCGGGTATGGACAAGGCATGGCTTGGCACGCCATGCTGTGGTAGGTATCCCATGTATAAAGTAGAGGAAGATGGGCATGGATGTTAGCTCAGGGCCAATCTTCCTCAGCAAAAAGAGGAGGATTGGCAGCAGTTAGCTCAGGGCTAATCTTCCTCAAAAAAATTTAAAAAAAAGAGGTTCCCAGTGTGAGAAATTCCATGGAACGGGGAGAATGTGGTTCCGGAGTTGTGTGAGAGGCTGGAATGGACGGTGGCAGCTTGGCGGCTCTGGGTTCTGTCTGTAAAACAGGCAAGACAGCCCCTGCTCCGGTCACAGGGCCACCGGGGAGCTCGTCACTTGGTGAGCGACATCACGCCGGATAATCAGACACCAAGTTCAGGGCACAAGGCAGGGGCTTTGCTCCGGCCCACCCGGCACCACGGCCCTTCCCCTCCCTGAGAACCCCCTCCCCTCCCAGCCCCTTTCATTTCGTTGCTAGAACTTTTAACTGCTCCAATGATTTTATTGATTGGCCTGTTGACCTGTCCATTAGCTGTCTCCTCTTCTAGACTTTAACTCCAACAGAGCAGGAACACAAGAGCTTTTGACCGTGGGGCCCGGCTGGGGGGTGAGTGCCGGCTCCACCACCCACGGGGCGAGCAGCAAGTTTCTCCTCATCTGTGAGATGGGAGGACAATGACAACACTGGCTTCATTGGGCTGTTGCAGGATGAAAACAGACCAGGGACCCTCCAACGCCGCCGAGCTCCAGAATCACCTGGGAGCTTATTCACACGCGCACCGCCGGGCCGACTCTCGGCGTTTTCAACCCGGCAGGTCTGCGGTGGGGACCAGGAACCTGCATTTCTAACACATTCTCAGGAGATGCGGCTGCCAGTCTGGGGACCGCACTTTGAGAAGGGCTGGAACAGAGCCCGTCTGTGGCGCCGGCGCGCAGGAAAGCTGCAGGAGGCTGGTGTGACTCTTCTTGGTCCCTACTGTCTGTCCACCGCACTCCCTCGCCTGGCACCCGGCAGGTGCTCAAATCTCAGAGGGGAGGGTCTGGAAACCTTCCCCACGGGCTCCCTCGGGACAGAAACCCCCTCTTGGCCTCACTCAGCTCAAGAGGCAGGAAACAACTGGGGTTGGGATGGGCCAGGGGGCCCAACGGCCTGGGTTCGAACGCAGGCTCTGCCGATCGCCAGCAGTGACTCAGGACAAGTTAGCCCATCTCTGGGAGGGCCACTTCCCCCTCGGTAACAGGGGGGCCCTAAGAGGCCCCCAGTTCTGGGGCCGTGGTGGGAATGCAAGGAGACAGAGGCTGGCAGTGCCGGGGCACGGCGGGACACGTGCCAGAGCAGAGCAGGCCAGGAGCAGCAGGGGGCAGGCCAGGAGCTGCTGTGCGCCCCCCCATCCCCCCCAGGACAGGAGGGTGCCTCCCCAGACCTTCCCCCAGAGCAGCCAGAACCTCCTGGGTCAGCTGGGCAGGCACAGCTGGTTTAAGGTATTTTAGAAGCAAATCAAATCAAATGAGAATTTATAATCCTTCCTGAGGTCTGGGTTCCATCAACCTAAACTCATTAGGCCCTGGCGGCGCAGGTGCAGCTAAGGAAGAGATTGTTCTGCGTTTCCTTCACGCTGGGCTCCCATCTCCCTTTCAAAGTAAGAGTCTTCTCCAAAGCCCCATACTTGGACCAAAACACCGCAGAGCCATCAACCTTCATTTCTGCAAACAGGACGGCACCGAGCTGCGCAAAGGCTGCACCAGGGCTGGCAGAGGGGGGTTGTGGAAGCCGGCATCTGCAACAGCCTCATCCGTCTCAGGCCCGCACTTTAACCTACGGAACTTGGATGCCCGAGCTGAACTATCGAACATCTTAGAACTGCGTCGCCGTCCTCTGCACTATTTCCAGTGAGGGAAGCAGAACCCCAGACCAAACCAAAGAGCACAGAGAACATTCGGGATCCCCTGTTGGATGTGACCGGTGGAGCTACAAACAGCCTTCCCAAGGCGGCTCTGGGCACACGGGACAGCTCCAAATGGGGCATCGTCCCAGATCACGGGCAATCCTCAGGAGTGATTTCACAGAATTCCTCACAATTAAATTTATATAAAGGTTAAAAACAGGCAAGATGAATCTACGTCCTTAGAAGACAGGATAGCAGTCGCCTGGGGTGAGGGCGCGAGGGAGTTCTGGGAGCTGGGCACGTCCTGTCTCTCGATCTGGGCCCTGGGTCCCCGGGGTGCTGACTTCCAGAAAATTCCTAAGTGTTCTCGATCTGTGCAGCATTCTGTGCACGTCACACTTCGGTGAACAGTGAGACTAACCATCAGCGCTGGCTGGCTTCATCCGCGTCCCGTCCTCCCCGAGAGTGTCTGTGCCGTATTTCCTCTACTGTGAGAGGGCCGACCAGTTCAACGACAGCTCTCGGGAAAAGATGCCAACACCTTTACCAACTTTAAGACATCTTGGTTTCAGAGACAACGATAATCAAAGAAATGGGATATTAAGGCTGAAGCACATCATTGTAAAACGTTTATATGGCTTCCTGCCACCCTCATGTGTGACCCTCCCATTGACAAGACTGTTCATTAACCTGCTCCAAACCCCTCCTTTGAGCCTGAGGAGCAGTCCAGGATCAAGTGCAAGAGGGAGGGCTCTGTGACCAGACCATCCCTCCTCGCCTTCTCCATAAATCAACTTTGTTTATGTCACATGACCTGTCTTCTAGACCCAACTGATTCATGAATGAACATGTGATTCGAGCTGCCCAAGAGTCTCTCCTCAGGAATTTCAGTTGAGTGCAGTAGTTTGACCATGTCATCAAGAACCCAAGTTTCTTCTGTCTTTTTGCTCTGCCATTGTCTACACATTGACTTTCAATCCTTAGACTTGTTGCCTCATGGTCACAAGATGGCTGCCATGACTCCAAACACCACGTTTTCACAGAACCACATTCAAGGCAGAAAAAGGAAGAAGAGGACAGAAAGTTCTGTTTGCTCAGCTGTCACTTATCAGGAAGCAAAATATTTTTCAGAACCACATCCTACCCTATTCTACCCCTAGCCAATTTCCTCTTGTGTCTCACTGGTTAGGACAGCATCCTCTGGCCATTCCAACCTGCCAAGGAAGCTGAGGAGGCAAGCATGTGGCTAGTCAGAGAGCTGTAACTACAAGTTGCCGTGGGTGGCCATCTTTGTCCCAACAGGCAGGCTAGCAGAGGGGTCCAGTGAGGCAGAGAGGTAAGAGGGAAGCTGTCCAGTGACAGAGATGAGGGACGTGGAGAGAATAACCCCCCGATTCTCGAAGGGCCTAGTGTCCTTCTCAAGGCTTGGGGAATACAGAGATTTCCTTTTTTTTTTTGCTCAAGGTAGTGCAAATAGATTTCTTTTGCCTGCAACCAAAGAATTCGGTTGCATGTACTTTTGTTCACACCCAACACACACTGCCTAGAAGTAACCCTGAAAACACCTTCTACCTCCTTTCCCCGGCCGTCCCCTCCAGCTGGCGGGCCCAAGGGTACACTCGGACCCTCTAGATCACTCTCTCTTGGAAACAAGCAGAAGAAACCCAGGCGCCCCAGACCCGCACACTGGAGAACTCTGAGTTCAGACTCTCAGCGTACACAGGAGGTTCCACCAGGATGGGCAGGCCTCTGCTCCGCGCAGCGCTCCACCCGGCCAGCAAACAATGACACGGATTCTTAAAATGCCGCGAGTATCTTGATCCATTCATCCCCTACCCAGAGGGAAACAGGAGCCACCTGTCCCACCTGCAGAACGCAGACGAAGCCCCACCGGGCCTCCGCTTCCTCCCAGGGGACAATTCCTGACCTCCTCGGGTCATTTTCAAGAACTTGTGACCCTTGTCTAAGGCCATCAGGAGGGTTCAGCTGATAAAATAAAGTCTGTTTTCAGCAAACAACTGGCTGTTGGCTGGAGTCTTACGCAGCCTGCAAAGTTAGGGTGGAAGTTGTAGCTCCTGACAGGTTTGAGTTTAAAGAGAAACGGGGGTCTCTCCACCGCTGCAGAGGGCCTGGCCGATTAACGTCGACCCACAGCCAACCTTCTGCGGACATTCACAGCCGCGCACTGTCTGGAGTCAGAAAACCGGCTCAGGGCCTCTGTTTATCTGTGCACATAGCAGAGACAAATCACAAGTGCAAATAACTTCAGTAAATGCAACTATGTAGCACATAGACAACCACCACAAAGGGAGAGGGAAACCACTGAAATCATCTGAATGTGGCTACCCAACCACCCCTTCAGACACACTTTTCCCTTACCCACCTCCCACTGTGCTGGCTAGAGGCCAGTTTCATACCTCCCCATCCTCTCTTGCAGCAAGAGCTTGCCTTATGAATCAGTTTGGCCCATGAGACCTAAGGAGAAGTCTTCTGGGGAACTTCCAGGAGACCAAGAGATAGGCAACCAAGGAGAGCTCTTTGGACCCTTCCCCTTTCTCCTGTCAGATGATGTGATCTCTGGAGCTGCAGCAGCCATCTTGTAACCATGAGGTAACAGGCATGAGGAATTTGAGGATGGTAGAGGGAAGGGGCAAATTTCATGTGTACCTGGATGACATCACTGAGCTGCTACGCCAAACTTGGAATCACTTCCCTGAAGACTTGCTGTTATGGGAGATAATGACATGTTTTTAGTGCTGACACTACTGTTAGGCAGGTGTTCTGTGACTTAGAACAAGTCCCAAATGAGACATCCTTCCTCTCCACAGGAGCAGGGAGCAGGCTCTGGGAGATACGTATCTTGTAGCCTCTCCTGTCTCTGAGGGTGGTGCTCATGTTTAAACATAAGCATTTTGTACACTATGGGCCCTAAACTTAAGCTAATTATTACATCTCATGTGCAACAACCGAGCGGCAATCGGCCCCAACACAGGAAGAAGAAACAGCAGTGGGGTCTTCCACGCAGAGAGGGTGCGCGTCCATCTCCAATGCGGCAGCTTCCTAAGGGATTTCGAGGGTAACTTCATTTTGCCCAATTTCCGTCCTACCCACTGCCTTCCACCGAGCCCCGTGGAACGCGCGACTGCAGCATCACACTTTTTTCCAAATGTCCAGGCCTCTTCAAAATCTGCAACAGGACTTGAGTAAAAAACATAAGTATAACTCTGAAAACGTGAAGCCACCCACGGAAACGCACAGTCTTGGATATAAGGGCTCAACTGGACTCAGAGAGGGACCTACAGGTGTCCCCAGTGAGTGGCAGCTGGCAGACTAACCAGGACATCTGGCCACAGGCCACCGTATGTTCACAGAAGGGCCCCGAAGAGACTCCGCAACCAGGCTGGGCTCCCAAGGCGGCCTGAGGAACGGCCCCGTCCACGGAGAGCACCTGCCATTCCTCGTTTAGTCCCACGGCCCCGAGCCGCCCCACATGAGAGGGACACTGCTACGGACTGAATGGCGTCCCCTCAAATTCATGTGTTGGAGCTGCAACCCCCAACATGATATTCTCGGGAGCGGGGCCTCCGGGAGACCCTGGGCTTACACAACGTCCTGGGGACCTCACGATGGGATCAGTGCCCTGAGAAAGAGGGAGCGACCTGGGCCTGAGCACTGTGAGGAAACAGCCAGAAGGCAGCCGCCCCAAGGCCAGGGAGAGGACCAGACCCCGCCGTGCTGGCCCGCGCGGATCCCGGACCTCCAGCCCCCGGAACTGCGAGAAATAAACGTCTGCCGTCTAAGCGGCTTGCGTGTGTTGTGTTCGGGCAGCCCAGGCCCACAAGGCAGAAACGGAGGCCTGGGGCAGTGAGTACCTTCAGAAACCTGCCTGACATCACGCGCCAGGGACCTGGGACTCAAAGCCAGACACCCCGCTGTCCCCAAAGTTGGGCAGGTGACCTGTCATCCCCAAGCCCCAGTGTCCTCACACGTCAAAGCAAATGTGGGAACTGTGCTGTCGGATGAGCAGCCGGTGTGGGCGGGACCTCACTTAAGATGGAGAAACATCAGTCGTCCACAGCAAAAAACTAGGGCACAGGAAGTGCCACCCCACGAAGTCTGGCACAAACAGAGTTCAGAAAACAAAGAGGAAAAGGTACAATTCTCCCGTGAAGTTTTTATTTTATTTCTCTTTTTACAGATTAGGCCGGCCCCCAGTCGAGTGTATGAATCTGAGGCCTTGTTTGTGCCCTAAGCTGGCAGGCTCGCGGATTGCTGGCCCTGACAGTTAGGTGTTTCCTTGAAACTGCATCAATAAACACAGATTGTAATCGGCAAGGGGCGACTTTCTAGTATAACAGGATTCGTAATAAGAAAATCAGCTTCCTGGTTCGTCTGTGCCCAGTCCACAACAGACTAGCTGCCCCTTGCACAGGGGATCACAGCTAAGGAAGGACCACCGACCCCATCCCGCATGGCTCAGGGCGTGGGACCCGCGTACACCCTGCTCTCGTGACAGAAGCCGGGCAGCGCCCGCCACTGCCCCGGAGCTGAGGCGAGCTCACACAGGACGTGTGCAGGCAGGCCAGCTCCAGAGCCGGCCGAGTGACAGCGTCGCTGCCAGCAGCTAATGTGCCCGGCACCTGCTGCCATGTGGCCCGTGCTCAGCTCTCCTCCTGCCCCCGCACAGCACACCTCCCAGCAGCCCAGGAGGCAGGCGCCAGCGCCAACCCCGAGGAGGTCATGGGGACCCAGGGAATTATCTGCCCAAGGTCACAAAGCTGACAAGTGGCAGAGGCGGGATTTGGACTCGTGCAGCTCGACCCCAGAGCCAACGTCTTAACTACCTCCTGAGACATATTAGGGGGCCTTTTAAAAAACAGAAAACGGGGGGGGCTGCTGGGATGAAGCAAACTGAGGAAGGGGCGCACAGTGTGCTCCATCGCCTTGGTGGGGACTCATAGCACGCCCCTCACGGCAAAGACGCTGGGAAGGCTTCAGAGGAGAAAGCTGCTTAAATCAGAGTTTCCTCAAACTAGGAGCCCTCAGGGCTGGCCTGGTGTCATAGTGGTTAGGTTCGTGCACTGGCTTGGGCAGCTCGGGGTTCACAGGCCCGGATCCCGGGCTTGGACCTCACATTGCTCGTCAGGCTATGCTGTGGGTGTGTCCCACATAAAATAGAGGAAGATGGGCACATATGTCAGCTCAGTGACAATCTTCCTCCCCCCCCAAAAAACCTAGGAGGGGCCCCTCCGAAAATCCAGGAGGAGGGCGGTGTCTGTGTGTCGCTGGACATCCGCAGAGGACGAGGCAGATGCCGCTTAAGCTTTTTTATCCTTTACCCTTTCTCAGGTGGAAGGTACACACAGCCTGAAGCAGGAGTCATGACTTCCATCATGGCCCAGATCATCACTGATATAGGCCCTGTGAACACACAGCCTCTGTCACAGCAACTCAGCTCTGTGGCTGCCGCGTGCCAGGAGCCCCAGACAACGTGGGAACGAACGCTCACGTGCCAGTAAAGCTTCACCGACCCCGGAGTGTGCATCCCACCTAACTTTCACCTGTCATGAAATATCATTCTTCTTTGATTATTTATCAGGCTTTCACAAAATGTGAAAACCATTCTCGCTCACGGGCTGCACAAACACAGACGGCAGGCGGCCCTGGCCCGCGGGCTGTGCCCTAAGGCTCTACGGGTTGTCGAGGGGCAGGAAGAGGGGGGACGCAGCTTCCCTGCTCCCCGAGCCCCCCAGTAAGTTACCTGCTGAGAGGGGACCAAGGTGAGAGAGACTTGCCCTATTTCTCTGTTTCCTCCTGAGGGAAGTTGGAGGAGAAAAAAAAAAGAAAAGAGGGAGCAGTTTTAAGCATGTGTTTCATAACCTTTTGGTATCATCGGACAAAAGGCGCTGTGCAAATATTTTGGTTCCCAGGAGACAATGCCCGCTCTTTAGAGATTTGACCTCCATTTTCGTCTCCAGGGTGTTTCAGACCCAGGCAGAGCTGGGTTCCCAGGAGAGGGCTCACGTTTTGATTGCAATCTGCGCTCCTTTCAACCGGAAAATCGTCCATCAGTCTAGAAATGCCGCTTCCCCCGCTCGCCCCACGGGCCGATGGGTTTGCGGGAAAGGCTCTCAAACCAATTTCCAAGTTTGAGGAAAGTCCCCCTAAAACCAGTGGTTCTCAACTGGGGGTGATTTTGCCCGCCAGGGGACACTGGCAATGTCTGGAAACACTTTTGGCTGTCACAGCTTTGGGGAGGGGCGCCACTGGCCCCTGGGGGCAGAGGCCAGGGACGCCGCTCAGCATCCTGCAGTGCCCGGGACGGGCCACAGCAGAGCACCGTGCTGCTGAAAATGTCAACAGGGAGGGGCTGGGACCTCACCCCAAACCTTCCTTAAAAAGGCACGTTCAACTTCCTAGGGCATTTGAGCCACAAGAGTCCCAGAGATTTCTGGATCTCCTTTCCCATCCCATCCCCCCCCAGTATATTAAGACAATGAGAAGCTCAGGGTTTGAGTAGGTATAAGGCAAGCTGCTTCATTTATTGTTTCCTCCTAAAGGAAATGACCAACCGGTGCCTCCACCCTATAAACATTTACTAGCCCTGGAAGGTTCGGAGGCCCCACTGCCATTTTTAAGGGCTTCTCTCTCAACAAATGTTGGGTCAAATCAGTCAGAAAATGGAACCTGAGAAGGGGGAAGATGGCGGGGGGCATTTTACAAAGTTCAGGACCAAGAGGAAAATTGAAAGACCTAAAACGACCTCCCCATCCCCTCTTTCTTGCTCATAAACAAATGACTGCTTTATACCAGGGGTCCCATGAACGGAGGCAGACAGAGTTTTAAAGGTCTCGGGGCCCAGCCGCGCGGGGTTTTCATTCGCCGGCTGAGCCTCGTCATGTTAGTGGGTCTGTAGCTTGACTAGTTATTGGCCTTTGGGGTGTAACGCCCTGAAAACAGCCCGGCTCTCCGGGACCCAAGCTCTGGAAACAGCGACACCACCAAGAGCCGCCACACCGCGTCTCCAGTAGGAGGGTTTTCTGGTTCGCTGGGGTTGGAAAACATGTAATCACAAAGAAGAATGAAGAGAAAAATCTAACAAATATCCAGGTACCCACAACTGAGAGGTAACAAGAGTTAGTATTGTGGTTTCTTCCTTTTTTTTTTAAATAAACTTTTTATTTTAGAAGAACTTTAGTTTTAGAGAAAAGTTGCAGACTGTAGCGTCCCCGCGCACCCTTACTCAGCTTGCCGCAACGTTAACATCTTCCACAACCACGGGACACGCGTCACAACTAAGAAATTAACATCGGTGTGTCACTAGTAACTCAACTCCAGATATTTTCAGGTTGCAGCAGTTTTCCACTGATGTCCTTGTTCCGTTTCAAGATCGAATCCGGGTACCACGTCGCACTTCCTAACGGTTTCTTAATTATTAAAAGGAAGAAAACTTGACAGGAGCACTTGGAGTTTATTTAAAAGTTCTCCCCATGTCACCCCTTCCTGCCTCCCCGAGGCGGCTGGTGCGGGTCCTCTGCCCACGTTTTCACGGTGTTACTACATAGGAATAACCCACAAATGATATATACTGTGATCTGGCGCCCTTGTCTGGGTGTGTTCTGACACAATGACAAACGGTTACAGCCTTCTGCAACTTGCTTTCTCCCTCCTGACATTCTGTTTCGATTCTACGATGATACATAAAAAACAAGTCCTTGCATTCCCTTCTGGTTTATTACAAATTTATACAGAAATTTATTACAGATTTATGTCTCCAATGCCCTGCTCGCGGACATTTAGAACTGTTGGTGATTTTATGCTCTTACAAACAATATGCAGTATTTATTCTGGTTCACGTGGTAAAGACGGTCTTTTCTATAGTGTCATGAGGTATTGCTACCAAAATGCCAACCTCCAGCTGCCTCTGGAATTTCCCCATCAAGGGAGTATGGAGCCCTGGCACACGGACACTCGGGGCCCTTTGCCCTGACAATTGTTTTTAAGCCATACAGACAGAGGAGAGAGGAGTTCTCACAAGCAGGATGCTCTGAAAGGGGAAGACGTGTGCTGTGCATCTTTATCTCACTCTGCAGGGCACAGATCCACAGTCAAGGTCAAGAGCTCGGCGTCTGCTTTGGTGGTCTCAACACCACTCTTCTTGTGGCCCACCCCCCATTCCCACACCCCCAGGGGGCCAGGAACAGTGGCTGGCTCTCCATGAGCGAGAGTTGGATTCAAACACCAGCCCCGCCACTTCCTAGCCACACAAGTTTGAGCCCCTTCGGCTTCCTCCTCCCTCCAGGGGGGATATCACTTGCTTTGCTGAATGCTGAGAGAACTCAAGGATGAGCCTGATCAAGAAGGTTATTATCCATCCATTCCTGCCACAGAGAGATCTCGACCGTCCCCCCGCTCACTGTGAATTATTTCAGCGATGCATTTAGATAACGAAGGAGTCTCTGAAGTCCTTTCCTGGATTCAGCCATGCAGGATCCTGCCTGGACTAGAAGTGCCTCCGAGACCCAGAAAGAAAAAGCAGCTCTCCAGCTCCAGGTCCGACTTCACGATGAGGCAGCAACCTCGCAGCCCGGACAAACGCCTCTTCAGCTGGGACCAGCGTCAGGCTCCTCAGTTCTCTGGGTAGCAAAGTGGCTGAGAGACAGGTCCTGAAGAGGCGAGTGCTTTTACAAGTGGGACCGGAGAGAAGGGTTATTCTTGCCGACCCAAGTGAGTACCTCAGTGATGCAGAAGCTTCTAGAAACGCTGGTCTCCAAAATGGGGTGCAAGCACTTGGGGGAGGCAGGAGGGGACCCTTGGGATACAGGGGGAAAATATGACAATCACACTTAGGTAAATTTCAAGAAGTGGTGGACATGGGGGAAGATAGAAATTTACCAGCTGAGCTTCAACAAAATTCTCTGCGTAACTGGGAGACGAGATGGAAAACTAAGGGGCTTGTTTTAATAACACAGCCAAACACTCACTGGTTCCATCTCCATCTCTGCATCTTGGGAGACAGTCTCTCGCCTACGACAGGCGGGTAGTCGCTAGTGCATTTCCCAGACACTTTCTGCTGCCCACCTTTCCAAGCAAGGGTGGAATTGTAATTTTCTGCCCACGGTGGGTCAGGTTTGACCAGGTGACTAGCTCTGGCCAATGAAATGGGAGCAGAGGGCCACGCCACCTCCAGGTGGAAATTCCACATTCCAGGTGCACAATTCACATGGCCTTTCCCTCTGGCACCGTAATTGGTGACATCTGAGGGGGTGACAATTCCATCAGCCTGGGGACCTGAGCCCCCTCCTGTCTGGCCAATGTGCAGAGCCCCCTACCCACCTGTGATGGAGCTAAAACCTAAGACAAGAGGACAAACCTTTGTGACTTAAAAGCTCCCAAGATCCTGGGGTTCTTTGTTATCACGTGACGACTTCATTCATGCTGACTAGACAGGCGAAGGATCAAAATAACCAAAATTCAGGACCAGACCTTAGCTCACTGATCCCAAACTGTTGAACTACGATTTTTGAAAGACATCAAATTCCATCACATTGAAGGATTTAGGGAGAGTGAAGTTAATCAAATTTGTCTTGCTAATTGATTAAAATTGCAATCTTTGTATTAATTAATAATAATTAGATGAAATGTGAATTCACATGAGAACTTTGTATTTTTTTTTATCTCTAGTGCCTCCTACTTACATGTCTATTTTAGTCTTTGTTTTATAAAGTAAAACCTAGCCTAAAACAGTAGCAGTTATAGGATTTAATTCTATTTAGGGTCTATACTGGAAAATTCACTAGTGGGGATGCAAGATCGAAAACCATTGGGAAGACGCTGCCCAAGAACGTCTTCGCTCCATTCACGCGCGCAGGCACCAAGGTCTGAGCACCTTCGATGCTGGGAGAACTCTGCGAGGCAGTGCAAAAGCGGGATTTCTTAGCAAGAATGTCTGAAAAAAGTCAAGAAGAGTCCTTTATCAAAGGCCAACACACACACAAGCCATTGAAACCACAGGATAACGTGCCTGCCTCTGTGTGCATTGTTAAAGTGCTGGGCAGATGAGCCCTGGGACCATTCTAGGCCAACTGTCAAGCTACGCGCTTAGATTTTCTTTCTTTTTTTTTTTTTTGAAACTACATGAAAGCAAGAGAGAGAGGCTGGCATCACAAGACAGCACAGGCCTAACTCCAATGCTTAAAAGCATGCAGCTCCTCGATTCTGGAAACAGTGCAAGTTTTTATTCACAGCCAAATTTAATTAAGCCAGACAACAAAAGACTGAAACTTGAAAGCTGCTCTGGGGAGATAAAGATGTGAAAGAACACGTGACCGCAAAGATGCAGGGAAACTCAATCCTCGCTCTGCCAGATTTTTCACACAGTCTCGGAAGAGCTGACGGGAATTTATGGGAGGCCGAGAGGGAGACAGCCCACCCCTCATCTCAGGCCCCGGAGACATTCTCTTTCGTTCCTCCAGTCTCCAGAGGCTTCTAAATACACTGAATCCACACTGGGCTTTATTGTAGTTTGACCCCAGCTGGGGGAGCGGGGCGGGGGTTGGGGGGGGCAGGCTTGCACCTGCTCCAATAAAAAGTGGGGAAGTTGTGCTGTTCTGTTAATGAATGCTCTGAGCTTGTCACTCCCTTGAAAGAAAAGACAATTTGTACTTTGACCATCTTCCAGAAAGGCGTAGGAAGAAATACTCCAGTAATGCGATGTTTTGAAATTAAAACTTTGTATTTTGGAATAATTTTTCATTTAGAGAAAAGTGGCAAAGATAGTAGAGTTCCTGTACGCTTCTCTCTCAAGTTTCTGTTTTCCCTAGGAGTAACATTTTTAAATAGCCATGGATGCCAAAATCGAGAGAAAGAGTCTGCAGTGTACTCTATCCTGGTGTCAGCTGGTGTGCTCCTTCAAGTTACCCGATCTCTGAAAGAGAAGGGGAGGGTGTGCACGCGCACACACACCTTTGGTGCCATTTTCACGGCATCTTTAAAATAACACGGGTGGCTTAATCTCAGTATTTTAAGATTAAATACTCAAAAACTGAAATTTGGACGAACATACCAAAGTGAATGGTGATCCAGCCACGAGAATAAAACCAACGGTTACCATCTATTGTGCACACAGCCACACGTGCGTGATGTGATCTTGTCTTCATGAGGATCTGTGGAGGAGGGGATTATCATCCAGCTTTATAAGACGAGGAAACAAACTCAGAGATGTTAAGAAATTTGCTCAAGGTCACACAGCTAATAGGCAACCAGAGTGGAAACAGACACATGGGTTTAGGCTGTGCCTAAAGAGAATCACTGTGGATGCCGTTCCATCCTCCCTTGCCAAGTCACACCCTCTGCTGTCACCAAGAACTTCCGTTACACGGCAGTGAAGCCCCCCAGCCCCCCACTCCATATATCACCCAGAATTAGCTGCAAAGTGTCAGGAAACTTGGCCAGGCAGCCCCGAGCATCAGCGAGGGCTGGAAGCCTTCACTGGGAAGCCCTTTATAGAAAGCCGCAGTTGGCAGCCCCCGCTCCTGCATGGGAACAAATTAACATTGGCATTCCAAACACAGGAAAGGAAGGAAATTGGAAACACAGTTTATGCTTGGCCGGCCCTTTGAAATACTGTACCATGCTACCGACATCAATTAATGAAAAGCAGGGTTGTGCTAAGAGGCTCTGGTTTGGAAATGCATTAACACACGTTAAACATGTTTGTACAGGAACCGGATTATAAGCAGCCTGGCTCCAAAACAATGAAGCAATTACCCTAGAACTGGTGCGCTCAGAGCTGTCATTAATTCAATCCACTCCACTGGGATCAGCGAGGCTTTGCGCGGCTCCCAACAACGCCTTCCAACATGAACGTTGAAAGGACAGCACAGCACATGCTACTCTGAGTTTCGCATAAGGAAGTGTCAAACTTCATGTGCTCCTAACATCCCCCCAAATCATAAACACTCCACTCGGGAGAGGGGAAAACAGACAGCGGGCACCCTGCTGGCCATCGGCACCGCCACTGCACACTGGGTTCCAGCAGTTTTTCACTGGGGAAGGTTAACTATGAAATATCTGTTCCACATTAAGAAATACCGAGTCACATTTTTGTCAAATATTATTTGTCAAATGCCATTTGCTGCAAAACCCAGAATTCAATTGCAGCTGAGCACACAGCTAATACCACACGGTTCACATAATCGCCGTGGTCGCGCACGGGGTCGTCTGCAGCAAGAGAACCCCCCTTCCTCCGTAAGCTGTTTCAGGAATTGGAAAGAATAGCATCTGAAGCTCTGGAATAAATAAAGGACTGTGCCTTGAGCTGTCCCATACAAAGGACCCAGCGCGCTGGGAGAAGAGACGCGAAACAACCAACGGGCAAGTGCCCGCTAAACACTTCTGTAAGAACGCTTAAGAGCAAAGATTTCAGATGATAAGGGTGAGTCTCGATATTTCTGCCTTGCAATGAAAGAACTGGCTGGCTCCTTGAAAGGCCAGCATCCTCAGCACGTCACACAGACATACCCACCTGCGGCGGCACCAAGGGTCCAGGCAACCGGCGTCACGGATGTCGCCGCCCTGCTCCCTCGCCCTGGTGACGTCACCCCTCCACTCCACGTTGATCTGGGATCCATCAAGTTGGAGCAATTTGGGTGTGTAAAGCTAAATGTGTTATCATTTCCACCACAAATCAACAGTTTCTCTGTAAATATTGGTATTTCCTCACCCCGGGAAGGCAAGAGGAGGCAAAATGGCACTGACGCATTTGATTTAAACTAATTAAAAGCAGAGGGTCATGCAATTCAATATATTGATTTTACCAGTGGGACTTAAATCTTTTATAATAAGTGTACACAGCTGCAACGCTCTCCCACCACCACGTTTTAAAGACTAATCCTCGCATGCCTCTGACAATAACATGACAGGTCTCACACATCCCTGCCCGTGCCCTAACCCCGGTGACACTGCCAGAGCGCATTGAGGCGAAGCACTGAAGCGGCCTGCCAAGAAGCCAGCGTGTCGACAGCCCCCAGCTAGGTCTGAAGAGTGAGCGCAGAAAAGTCAACGTGGCCAGCCATTTAGTGCAAAGGGCTCTCCATGTGAACTATTCAGCTGGCCACACGGATGGGCAGGCCGGGGAGGGTGGGGCTGGGGCAGTGCTGGGACTCTCTGATTCCTGCACCGGGCCAAAGATGACCTTACCCAATAGGGAAAAAAGATATTAAAGCCATCGGGGTGATCAATCAACTTAGATGGGACTCTCCCTGGAATGAAGTCATCACTCGTCTCCGAGTTCAGCGGACATGTGACATTCGCTCATATCGCAGGCATCCCCGTGGTCAGGGGACCCGACACCAGCTGCTTCGCTCAGCAGAGGCTTGATGGCCTACTCTGCGATGTCAGCCCCCAAACCAGCGCTCACAGAGCTGCGTCTGAGAAGCAGTTTCTTCTTTCTGTGCATCTAGACTCCTCCCTTCGCGGCCCCCACATCGCTTGCTCTCTGGGCCGCCTCCCCTTCGATGGGCCACTCCACAACCGAATGACAACCCCGGGATCAAAACCAAAAATAGCCACCCAAGCTGGCATCCGGGGCTTGGCCTGAACCTGCCTTGATTCCAGAAGGGAAAAACAAAGAAGATCAAAAAAGTTCAAATCTGGGTCACAGATATCCTTTGGAGACGGGGGGTGGGGGGGGTGGAGAAGACCTTTGATTTACACAAGCAGGAAAATGAGGTTTAAAAGAAGTGATTTTGAAAGGGTTACTGAAAACACAGCTGTTGGTGCACTCCTATAGCGAAGGCGCTCCTCAGAAAGAAAGCAAGGAGGGAGAAAAGCCTGTGTGACATCTATATTAACCTCTGGCTGCTCACCAGCGAGGGCCGGCGCTCCAGCGCTGGAATGTGGAACAGCCCCTTCCAAATTTTAACACAAGCCAGGTTACAGCTGCGAACGCCTGCAGCCCGGCTCCCTTCGCGGAGCACCTCCCCGAAGGAAATTTTTAAACTGTAACAGAATCTTTTTCTAATACTCTACAGTGGTAGGGCCTGTTCTTAAGGGGCAAAAGGAGAGATCTTAATGCCAAACACTTGTCAACAAAAAGGATAGCCAGATGGGATAAAAGTCCCACAGCACAGCCTTCTCCCTGCTCTTCAGCTCCGTTCACAAAAGCCACTTTTAGACCCTGAGTCTAATAAGGATAGGTTTCCAACTTTCCCTTTTTTTAATTTAGCTTTGAAGATCATACAAATTCGGTTCCTTCATAACCTGGACCGGAGATAAATATGCATCACACACCCTTAATGCCAGCCGGCTTCTTTGGAAGAGTCCAAAAGGAGCTGCTGGATTTCTCCAAAGAAAGAACGGTGGGGGACGATCTCCCAATTCAGCCTGCAGGATTCACAGTGCCTGGGGACAAGTCAAGAGAGGGGAGCCTGTTTTGAATTCTATTAAGAGTACACAGAGGAGTCGGGGGCTTGTTAATCCAAACCAGTTTACAAATCTCGCCATTGAACTCAAGGGGCCCAGGCAGGGAAGATGGGGGCCCCTCTGGCAGCTCCACTAGCATTACACGGGGCTTTATTGTCCAGGCTGGTCTTTGTCATAAGGTGCGGCCTGAAGTCCTCATTCTCGGCACCTGGTTTTGTCGTAAATTCTCCTCTAGTTCCCTCTCTAGTTTAGATCCTGCTCAGCCTGGCAAAAAGCTTGAATTCCGAGGAGAACGACTTATAGGAACAAAAACCAGTTTGGTGCAGACAGAAGGAAGACTAAACGCACCAGGTCTGCAAAAGCCGTCCGAATTCAGGCAGAGATCCCCCAAGCACTGCAGGACAGCGACGGAATGCCGCGGAGGGCAGAGGGTGCGGTGGAGAAAGTCAGGCTCCCCTCGAGCTCTCCATCCACGGCCCCCAACGTCCCCCCACGTCCCCCGAATGATAACAAGTAATGGTTTGATTCGGAAAAGTGACATTTGCTCACTCAGGTAAAGTGTGAGACTAAATGCACCTCTGGAAAACTTTGTAAGTTACAGATCAATCATGATTTGCAATTCAAGGAAAAAGAGTGGGCTTTCTCAGCAAATCAGCCTCTAGACAAGTCTCCTACATACTCCCCTCCACCCCCACTGCCACCCCCAAGCTCCTCCTGCAGAGAAACTCTGGTGGCACGGGCAGGATGGCAGGGACAGGCAGTTGCTTCCTGCGCTGGTGCCGAGTAGAAATCAAAGGCCAACCTCAGAAGCACAGGCAGAAGACTGGCCAAACTGCCGTCCAGTCTTCACCCAACTCATTACCTCGAGTTTTGGGGACAGATTGAGAAAGAAAACAAGGTCAGTGCACTCTGTTCAAAGCCACTGCGCCATCTAATTTGGAGCGATGTTCCAGAAAGCAAGACCCGAGAAAGTCAGGGCCGTCCCACAAAAGCCCAAAGCCAGCCCGACTGATTAAGAGGCTCAGACAAGCCGGGCTTTGTCCTTTCAAGATGAAAGAAATGGGTCTAACGGGGTTGAAAGGTGTGTGTAGAGCCAGAGGAAAACCACCCAGCTGTGGCCTTCTCATACAAGCCCCTGCTTGCTCCTGCCACCAAGGGGGAGCAAAGAGCCCTGCCCCAAGGTCCCCAGAGACAGCCAGTCAGCAACTTGGTCCTTCTCTGGGGTGGGGGAGCCCCAGGTCCCACGGTGCGGCTGGTCCATGAGAAGCAGGCCACTTTTCACACTGGGTTTGCAGAGCCTTCCACAGAGGCCAGAGCTTAGAAATACCTTTTTAATGACCCCAGCCAGGCGCTGAAGGCCACCACTGGGACCTGCTGCATTGACTGGGAGTCCTGGGTACCCAACAGACCCGAAGATGCCATAAATCTCCGCCAGAGAAAGGGCAGTGTTAAACCCCTCTTCAGGATGGCGACAGAGCTCTGCTTTAATTTACTTGTTTCCATGTATGTATTTAGAATTTTTCTTTAGTCTCCGGTACAGGCCATAAATACACAAGGTAAAAAAAAAAACACAGATAGACAAAAGTGCTGACAATGAAAGATCAGACCCCAGCCCCCACTCCCTAAGCCCCAGCCCCAGTGCCGCCCGCCCCCTGCCCCCACCCGATAAAATCTATTTCCAGTTCACGGATGGGGACCGGACGATCCACAAGCACATAGGAAATCTCAATGACCGGCACCTTGATTTTTCCACCTCGTCCATCTCGGAGATGGTTCTAAATGATGACATATGGAGCGGCCTCGTTCTAACAGGCTGCGTAGTATAATTTAAACTTTCTTGAAGTTATTTTGGCATCTAAACCTCCCACCCTTTGCTCGCTGAAACTCATTTCACTCTTTGATTTTTGGCTATTATTAAGGACAGACAATGGCGTCCTGAGCACTCCAGGGACCTTATCTGGACCTGGAAGCATTAAGGTGGATCCCGCTTCCCCGCGCCCCCATCCACGCCCCAGGGCCCAGCGGGGGCTTCAGTATCATTATTCCCGTGTTGACACAGCGCCCGTGGGCGTGTTTGCCGTCCTGCTCCCTTCGGATTTTCGCAGCAAGTTACACATGTAGAATGAAAGCGGCTCAGGAAACAGCGCTATCGCGGCGTGTTATCTCGGAAACCAAATATTTGACCATCAGCCCTACTGCGCGCGCTGCCGGGGGTTAGTTTGAGCAAGTCTGGTCCATGTGGGGGCACAGATGGAGCGGGAGCCACTGCGCCCCCGCCGCAGCGCCAGCCTCCGGTCGCCGGGTCTGTCGCGGCTCCAGTCGGCAGCCGGGTCCCCCGGCCGCCCCCGGCGGTGAATGCTTGGAGATCCCGCGCCACCCAATCGCCAAAAGCCGCGGTTTGCGCGCCACACGTGATAAACGCTGAAAATGGATTCTGCCCGCCCGGGACCTATCATTAAATATTTAAAATAGAAAGCTCGCAATGGCAACGTTTCTTCCCCAGCTCCAGCCAGGAGAGCGGAGAGCTAGGGGGGCGCCCGGCGGCCGGGAGAGGGGCCCGAGGCGCTCCGGGCACGCAGCACGCTAAGGCGGGCGCACCGCGAGGGGACAGGTAGGGTTGCCAGGGCGGGGAAGGGGGCGCGACGCCCGCGATGCCAGGACCAGGCGGGGCTGAGAGGGACCCAGAAAGGGCGGGAAGGCAGCTTCTCCGAGCAGGGCCCTTTAAATCCAGGTAGCGCGGGCCGCGCCGGCCGGGCACAGCTCACATGACCGAGCCCCGCGCTTTGAACTGAGCCGCGGCTGGCCCGGCGCCTCCTGCCCGAGGGGTGCAGCCGCCGACTTAACCCCGAGGGGGCTTCGGAGCAGTCCTTGCCTCCCCAAATCTCCCAGAGGCCAGATGAACCCGCCTCGCCCTACCTGGGGCGCGCACAGCTTGGGGTCCACTAGGACCTCGGGTAGGAGACCCTTGGCCAGGCACTGCAGTTTTACCAACGGCCAGGAGTGGAAAGATGGGCGGGCTGGATGTAAGAAGCGGCCCCCTCCCTGTCCCAAAGCGCCTCCCGACCGAGACGCTCACCCCCTCCCTCCTGCCCTCACTCACCAAGGTTGACGAAGCTCATGACCATGTCGGCGTCGGTGAGGAAGTGGCTATCTTGCAGGCTGGCCAGAGGGGGGCCCTGGGTGCTGAAGACGGCCTTGTGGGGGTAGGAGAAGCCCTGGCCGTCGGGCCCGCCGCTCTCCTCCACCGCCATGGCATTGTACAGGTCCAGCATGAACATGGGCGCCGAGTTGTGCTTGCCCTGGAGGTGGGGGCGCGGGCGATGGGGCAAACCCAAGATGGAGAGGATCTCGCGCTGCATCTCCCGCCGCTCCTGGCTGCGGAGGCGCCGGTGGATGAAGCTCGAGTGCACCT
Organism: Equus asinus; assembly: GCF_041296235.1. Taxonomy (NCBI): domain Eukaryota; kingdom Metazoa; phylum Chordata; class Mammalia; order Perissodactyla; family Equidae; genus Equus; species Equus asinus. Next base: position 45,021,074 of record NC_091804.1, read on the forward strand.
CGTTGTCCAGGCTGAAGTCGGCCAGGGCGGAGCGCAGCAGGAACAGGGGCGCCCAGAACGCCACAAAGCTGTGGGGCGCCGCGGTGCGCAGCGAGCGCACGTGCATCGCGCCGGATCTACGCGCGACCCGGGCTCCGGGCACCCGGCACCCGGGCCCGCGCCGCCCCAGGTGGCGGAGGGGGGCAGGCGGCGGTCCACGCCGCTCGGTCACTTGCTGCAGACGGGCCCCGCTGCGCCCGCGCCGGACATGGCCCCTCCCCGGCCGGCTGCGCTCTGCGCGGACCCCCACCGCCGGCTCAGCTCTGGCCCCGGGGCCCCTCGCCCCGCACTCGCCCGGGCGCACCGCGGGGCTCGGAAACCGGCGCGAGCGAGCGAGCGAGCGAGCAAGGAGGCGGGCGCGGGTGGGAGGAGCAGCCAGCACACCCAGGAGCCGGGAGAGCGAGCGCCGGGGAGGCAGTGAGGCGGCGCCGAGCGAGCGCGGCTTTTTCCCGCTCCTCTCGCGCTCTCGCCCTCGGGCGGCGGCGACCCACCCTCTTCCGAACTCCGGCGCCGAGAGCAGGGGCTCGGGGTCGCTCTCCCAGCTCTGCGCGCCCTTGATCGCACGAGAGGCCGCCTCGGGAGCCCCAGAGTGGTACGCGCTGGGGCCTGGGAGGAGGAGGAGGCGGAGGACGGGCTTCCAGGGGCCCCTCCCGCGCCCGCGGCCTCCCACCTGCCCTCGGCCCCGCCCTCCCCCCTGCTGCACCCAATGGGTTCATTCATTCCTTCTAGTGCGCTCCACAAATATTTACCGAGTGCCCACAGGGTGCCCAGCGCAGGGCCGGGCGCCGCGGGGATGCGGAGGCAGGAATCTGAGCCGACCCTGTCCTCTCCGGACTGCAGTCCGGATTGGGAAGGAGGCCTGAGCGGGACCCGTGGGATTCAGGCTGCGGTGGAAGAAGTGAGGGAAAGCGCAGGAATCGAAGAAGGCTTCCCGGGGGAGGTGACCCCCGGGCCCCTGTCGTCCCTCTGCCCCCGCCCTTTACTGCAGCCACGCCGACCCCTCTGCGACTGCCCAAACTTGTCGCCAGCTTGTCTTTGCACTTGCGATTCCCTCTGCCTGGAACTCTCTCCACTCCCTTCATCCCCCCCCACCTCCATCAGTGCCTAGGTTGGCTGACCCTCCCCTCCAGGTGCCACTTCCTCCCAGAAACCTTCCCAGACCAGCAAAGCTAAGGTTGCTTCCCGCCTTAAGAAACACACTTGTTTTCTTCCTTTTAACCCCTCTCACAGTCTGAAACTACTGTTTGAGTCATCTGTGCCTTCTTTATTGTCTTGTCGTCCCCACTGGAAATGGAGTGTCCTGGGGGCCCAGGCTGGCCTCCCCAGGTTGCCCCTTCAGCCGCCATGCCTTGACCCCTGGGCCTGGCAGCCACGGTGGCTGCACAATCATTATTTATTGAATGAATACATGAAATTGTGTGAGCTGGAGAGTTCCTCCCCACTCCTCCCCTTTGGGGCCCCATTTATTTCCAAGCACTTCTCGGCCTGAGACCAGACACTGCCTGCCCACCACCCACGGACCTTCCCCATGGGGCCTGCCCGGCAGTGTCTGAGGAGCACGCAGCTGGCCTTGCAGCCAGTTCACCTCCGAGGGTCTGCGCCTGGGACCTCACCAGACAGACAGCCCCTCCTGGCATCCTTTACCCCATATCACAGAGCCCAGCTCACACGGGGGGTGGACATAGGCGCCCCAGACAACTGAGAACCTGCTGTGGGACCTTAAGTGAATTACTGCTCTTCAGAGCCTCAGTTTCTTCATCTGTGTAAATGGGAGTAAAGTAACACTTTGCCCGGAGCAGCAGTGAGGACCCTGCGATCAAGGTTGCGCCTTGCCTCCTTCCCCTCTGGGGCTGCCCCTCAGAGGCAGACCCACAAACCAGGGCTTCCCACGTGATGGGCTGCAGGCAGGATGGCCACAGGCAGTGGGGACAGCGCTTTCCTTTGGGAGGGGTCTGGCTAAGCCTCACTAAGGGCCGAGAGAAAGCGCCAAGAGCTGGTAAAGAGGTACCTGGTCTTCTGGAGTTTTCTGGAGCAGAGGTGGCTCTGCCGTGCAGCCATTTGGGGGCTTTTGGACAAGACAGCAGCCTGAGGGGCCACATGGGTGGAGAAAGGAGAGGCAAGAGGCCAGGCAAGGAGAAGAGACATGCAAGCCTGCGGGTCTCAGCCATTCGTATGGCATCCTCTGATCCTGTCCATGGGCCCCAGGCTGAGATGGAACGGGTCCTGAGCCCCTCACCCAGGGCTGGGCCTCTGCCCACCTGTCAGTCAAGGCACTCTGAAACCCCCTCCACCTGCCCCCCTCCTTCCTTCAACAAAGGCTTGCTGAGCACTTCCTGGGCAGGCTGGGCTCCATGGGCCCAGGCTCCTGTGCTCAGAAGGGCCTCATGCTTGGCTTAATGCTCTGCTGTTGCCATCTTGCAATTCTTCATAATCTATGAACAAAGGGCCTCTGTTTTCATTTTGTACTGGGCCCTACAAATTATGTGGCCCATCCCGGTGCCAAGCAGAGCGCTGGGCTGGAGTGGGCAGCAGTGCGTGAGCCCCGTGGTGGCCTCCATCCGAAGCTGGTCTTCAGGCCCAGGGGGGAGACAAAGCAGGAAGCTTGCCTACGGTTTGGGGGTGGTGGGGGGGGTGCAGTACTTGTCCGTGTATCCCCTCAGAGAAGGATGCAGTGCGCCCAACTGCCCGAGCCAGGTGGACGGGGGCACGCAGGAGGGTCAAGGAGAAAGACCTGGGACAGGCATTGCAGAGAGGGGGAGACTAACACAGGGACCCACTGAGGCAGTCGGAGGAGTGCTTGCTGGCCTCCAGTGTCCATCGGAGAGTGTATGACCCACATCATCTTAGCCTGTGATGGGTGACAGGAGTAAATAAACAGGGGGAGGTGGGGGGAGGTGGGAACAGGATCTCCAGGAGGGAATGCCATTGACCTGAGTCCTGGAAGGATGAGAAGGAGAGGGCTTTCCCCGGGCAAGTGCGCAGGCCCCGCAGAGCGAGCCACAGACACTGGGCTCTGTCTCCTCAGAGATGCTGCGGCCCCAGGGCGGGCCTTCCAGGGGCAAAGCCACCGCACGGCTCAGTCACCTCAACGCCAGCTGAGATGATGCAGGTCGCTTTCTCCCAAAGTCTAAAATGCCACCAGCCTTCTCTGCTTTTCCATGCACTCTCAGATCTTTTGGGGGGATTTTAACAAGCAAGTGAGGCTGCGGGTCTGGGCAGCAGGTATCCGTGCTAGCAATTTGTGTATGAAAACAACACACTGGTCTGCGAATAGTTGTCCCCCCTCAGCCACGGGAAGGCCCTGAACCAAGGATTGTTTACCCCTCTGAGCATCTCACCTGAGCCCGCCTGAGCCTGGCACACAGCAGGTGCTCAATAAGTACCTGTTGCATGACTAGTGAAAAGCGCAGCCAATACCTACAGAGCAGGGGCTGTAGGTAGGGCTGACTGCGCAGGCGCAGGCGTAGGCGCCGGGCTGGGCGTCTCCCGGGCTGCTCCGCCGCCCGTCCTGCTCTGGGATGCCATCTTTTCTCATGCAAGATGGAGAGAGCGCATGCTCTCCATATCCAAGAACTGGAGGAGATAAGGCTCCCTCTGAACTCCCATAAGCCCTATTTAGCCTTATCTTTCCTGTGATCCGTGCTGGGGGAGGGGATGGGCTCTTGATCTTCCCTGCTTTCTCCCCCAAAGCAGTCCCCGCCACTGCACCTGGCCTCAGCGAGGGCTGGCTCGACTGCTGAAGGAATGAATGCAAACAAACACGCAGGCAAGACATTGCTGCCTGAAAGGACATGGGATGCTGTCTGAGAGCGGAGGCCACCGGCAGAGGTGCCGAGATTGTTTAGAGGAAGTCTTGGGTGCGAGCTGGCAGCCTGGACTCCGGAAGCCTGCCCACCTGGGTTCACACCCCAGCTCTGCCGCTTCCAGTCGGGTACCACGGGCAGAGGGGTTTGACGTCTGGGTGCCTCGGTTCGCCCATCTGTATAATGGGGGACTAACGGCGCCTGTCTCTTACAGTGCTGTGAGGATTCAGGAGCTCATTCAGTTCACGTGAAGGACTCTGCAAGGTGCCTGGGGCCCAGAGAAATGACTTGATAAATGTTAGTTGCCATCTGGATGAAAAGAAAATTATGTTACCAGGAAAGCCTCCTAAGTTTAAAAATAACAACGCAACTTTTCACCATGGTCTGCTTTTCGGCCAAGCAGAGAAAAGCAAATTTATCCTGACTTTGAGAGATCCAGAGCAGGAGCAAGAGAGCAGGAGCCCAGTGAGCCCAGCGGGAGAGCCCTGTGAGAGAGAGGATAATCCTCGCATTCCGATCCTCTCATTGTCCCCCAGCCACCCTCCCCCCCACACACACACACACCATCCAGGCCCAGGAACGGCCCTGGGGCCTATCTTGTTTCCCCAGCAGCCAGCCCCCCACCCACCCACCCCTAGTTGTGGTTCCCAAAGCCGGGGCACCCAGCTTCAGGCTCCCAGGGCCGTAATCTGATCTGCCCGTCTGCTCCACACCTGGGGCCCGCTTCACTTGGATGAAAGATGGCCTGGAAATGTGAGGGGTGTTATTGTGTCTGGCCAGCCCTGGCCGAGGGTCCGCACCCCTCGCTTGCTGGCCTCCCAGCACTGGGCAAGGAGCTTTCATTTCATACATCGTCACTCACATCTTGCCAAAGCAGTTTTGACCAAGTCAGCATCTGTCTTGAAGGCAATAAAAAGAAGAAAAGAATTCTGCTGACACATACATTCAGCAGGAGGTAGGGACCCCATCTTCATGGGTGGAACTCTGTCCCGTCTGCCTGGGGGAGCTCAGCCGGCCTGGGGGCTGCTCCCTCTGTCCACCCACCCGGCCAAGGCCAGATGACCTGGGCCTCAGACCCCAGCAGGGAATAGGGGGCCGAGAGCCTCCTCCTGCACAGGCGTTAAACTGCTTGTGTGCAGAGCTCTGCCTGGAGAGGAAATGATTTTAGCACACCTGTAACGGAATGCTGCTTTCCATGCGAAGTTTTGCTGCACTGGAGGTACAGACTCAGACTGGCTGCGCTGGGGCTATCTTTGCACAATTTTTTAAACAGAGGGGTAAGATACCAAACAGCTTCTATCAGTCTTAAGTACACTCGGCAGTAGCCACAGTTCCAAATGGAAAACACAGACACGCACATGCAGGCACGTGCACACGCACACGCTCCTGAGAAAGCTGATGCCCAGGGCGGGATTTCCAGAGTCTCCCAAACAGCCAGGGGGAAGCTTCGGTTTTGTTTCTCACTAGCATGGCTATGATTTCTTCCTCAATTGGAGGAAATGTGGTTTGGTTTTGAGCATTTACTATTCTTGGTTCAGCTTTAGAGGAGGCCCTTTCCTCTTTCTCAGACATGAAGAAGAGTGGCTGACGAGCCCGAAGCAGGTCCCTCCGCCAGGCACCTGCTAAGTCCTGCCCTGGCATAGCCCATGTCGCCCTCGGACTTGGAGCTGCCTGTTCTGCTTCTCAGACCGCAGAGAAAGACACCGAGATGCTGAGAGTGACGCCCAACTCCACAGGGCTCCCCCATGAGGGAACCATTCTCCAAAGCGGCGTCTGTCTCCACAGCCCGGCTCTTCACCAGCTGGTGCTTTAGTGATCTGGGAGCAGACCTTTCCCTTCGCTGGATCCTAAAGCAGCACTTCTCCATCCTGACCGTGCACGAGTTCCCAGGGGGCAGATTCCCACACGGCCGGGCCGAGCGGGGTCTGATTCCGCCCTTCTGCCCAGTTCCCAGAGGCTGCGGATGCTGCCGGTCCCGGGACGAGATGTTGAGGAACAAGACTAAATTTCTCAAGTTACAACTAACTTACATTGTCTGAGGCTCCCAATCAAAACTTAAAGATCCGCCAGCTACTATTGCAGTGCTTTTTTTATTAACACGTTACTCTTTCTAACCAATGTATGAGATATTCATTATAATTATCCCCATTCTGCAGATGAGGAAATTGAGGCTCAAATACTTGAGGGAACCTGCCTATGACCCTGATGAGTGAGTGGTAAAATCAGAATCCTGATTGCAGGCTGTCTGGATCCAGGGCCTGAGTCCTTAAACCCTGAGGCATGCCAAAAAAGAGGGATTGTCGTAGTCCCGCCTGTATCTGCCAGGGCTGGCGGAGGCGTTGCACACCACGGGGGCCCCATCTGTATTCACACACGCCCAGAGTACCCCTGAGCTCCTCTTCCTCCTTTATGCACTTAAATTGCCTGCAGCCACCAGCCAGGTAACAGAAATACAGAGATGCAAGGCCTGCGGTGGGAGGCCCCAGGAATGTTTACCTCCCTCCTGATTCCACCAAAGGGCACTACCAGCACTGACACGATGGCAGGTGGCAAGGGCCACGGGGCCAGCTGCAGCGGGGACAGGCAGGGACGGGGGGACCGGACACCACATTCCCGGGGGTGATGCGGTCCCAGAATTTGATTCCAGTGTTACAAGGTAGTTCGGATTTTCCAGAGAAGCTGGAAGTCTGGGTTTGTACGTAACAGCTCTCAATGTGTATTTGAGAGTATTGAGGCAACTAATGCAATTTGGTCTTTGAACCATTAGACCAAAGAAAACCCATCTGCCAGTCAGATTCAGGAATCCAGTTTGCCCCCGGCCTTATAAAGGACTCTGGTGGGCTTGGAGGGTATGCCCAGCCTCCCCCCACCCCAAACCAAGGGGCCACCAAGCCTGGTGCATTTCAAAGCCACTCCATTTCATTCATTTTTCAGGGAACACTGGGAAGTTGAAAAGACAGAAACTCCCACCCTCCAGGCAAGATTGGACACTAACCGCTCACCCCTCCAGAGGTCCATTCCCACTGACACTCCTGCTCTTTGGCCCTGGGAACTGATTTTCCCATAAACTTGCCTCCTTCCGGCTCAGAAAATTCACCCAGAAACCTGGAAACCCAAAATTCTTTCCTCAGGAGCAGGCGTGTCCCTCGCTGTTGCGTCTAAGCATCTCCTTCCTCCCAGCGACATTCTTATGTTGAAGGAACCCTCCACATTGGAAAGCAGAGCCCGCCCCTCCAATAGGAGCTGAACGTCCTGGACATGCACTGTCCCAGCCTGCTCTGCGGCCAGAGCGGTGGCATGTGACCGGATCTCAGCCAGTCTGAGGCATCCACCCCAGAAGCTGTTGGTCTGGGCCCGGACCATTCTGCAGAGCGATTTGGGGCCACGTTCTCCACCGCAGAGCCCCCAAGCCTGGTCTCTGGCCTTCCCGGGGGTCTGTGAGCCCCCCAAGGTCCTTTGGTGAACTCTTTTCCTGCCCCAGCCAGCCCCAGATGGTTCTGTTGCCCACAGCTGCAGAGCCCGCAGGATACAGCGTCAGGGAGCTGACAGGGCCGTGGAAGTCATGTCGGTTAAAAGTTCACAGACTTTCTCTTTTTCTCGACAGCTGAAACTTTTCTTCAAGATAGCTTTCACAGATACCTGACACAGAAAACAGAAACAGAGCCTCTCTGGTTAAACAGAGAAGAAAGGGGGCTACATTTAGCAAATGAAACTATAGGATGTCCAGTTAGATTTGAGTTTCAGATAAACAACGAATAATTTTTAGTATAAGTATGTTCCATGTGTTATTTGGGATATACTTACATTAAAAATTTATGTCTTTGCTTATCTGAAATTCAAATTTAACTGGACATTCTGCATTTTACCTGGCAACTCCAGCAGGGGCCCTAAGCCCCCGAGTTTGCTCTCCTTTCACACCGCTCCTCCCTGCCCCCCCCCCCAGGGTTCCACAGAACACACTTTGGGAAATGCCCATTGCCTTGGCCTCCCCTGCCATTTCCTCCTTCTTCTGGCAAAAGTACCTCTACTGCCCTTTCCTCATTCTCGGTCCCTGTGTTTCGTGTTAGACTTCCCCCTCTCCCAGATTCAGGGGTGGGCACACGAGCAGGCCTGGCCAAGCAGAGAAGCCTACGTGACTGGCCCAGAGAAAGGCATGGGATTCAATCAGGCCAACGAGACTCAACTAGAACTTCTGCTGGAATTACTAGGAAAGAGGGTCTCTCCTCCTGCTGGAGTTCTAGGTCAGAGGCTGCTGTAGCCATCCTGCCTCCCTTCAGGGACAGCCTGCCTGAGAGAGAAGCCACATGGGGGCACAGCCAAGCAAGAGGAGGAGGGAGACTGACAGCCTCGGGGAGCCTCTGGAGCCTGCCGCGCCTGAAGCCAGCCCCACCCTAGACTTTTCAGTTACATGAGTCGAAATAGATGTTGGATAGTTTAAGCCACGGTGTACTAAGTTTCCAGTCAGTTCCAACAAAGTCCTGCCAATGTGTGGTTCAATTCCTTCATCTTGGAAATAGAGAAATTGAGACCCAGAGAAAACTGTGGGGCCCAAAGTCTTCCAGTGGGCCAGGGCAGAGCTGGGATTCGAATCTGGGCTCTGGGTTCCCAGGGTCCCAGGAGCTCTTCCCTGGCCCACATCACACTTCCCTCCATCTCTGTTTCTTCTTTCTTCTCATTCCTCCCTCGCTGTATTTCTGCCCGGTTTTTTAAAAATTATTCATTCTTTTACTTCTGATTTCATCTTTCTTGCCTCCCCTTGGTCAGCCTTCACTCTAAACAGGTTAGTCTTGATTCAGATGAAGAGAGAATTTGGGAAGATGAACAGATTTGAGTTTGTCTTACAAATGATGCGAAGACTAGTACGAGTTAGTGTTTGTGACACAACCGTCCGGTGTAGAACACATTGCAGATTACCGTGAATCTTCCAGCAGCCCTGAAGTTAGATGCTGCAGCTCCCATTTCACAGATGAAGAGACGGAGGCACAGCGGTCAGAGAACTTGGCCAAGACCACGTGGCTGATGAAGGGCCAGGCCAGCGTTCAGACCCTGGGCGACATGATTCTGGCTGTCTTATTTCATCCAGCCACACCTCTCCGTGAAGCCAGCCCACAACTGCTATTTCTACAGCTCTCACGATGACTGACCCCTGAGTAAGCTCGCCAGATTTAGCAAACGAAAATATACGACACCCAGTTCACTTTGAATTTCAGACAAACAATGACTAATTTTTAAATATAAGGTGGGACACACTCACACAAAAACTTAGTCATTGTTTGTCTGAAATTCAAAGTGAACTGGGCATCTGTGTTTTATCTCTGGCAGTTCTACACTGAGGGGCTCTTTTGGGTAAAGCAGGAAGTGTCACCTGTGTCCTAGGCTCTGCCTTGTAGGGCAATGGCCACCCCGGCCGTGCAGCACAGCCCTGAGACCTTACCGATTCATTGTCATCCACACCTAGTTATTTAGTTTCTACCATGTGACAGCCTAGTCAGGCCGTAAGGCAGCATCAGTGGAAAGACATTCAAAATCCCTTATGTTCTAGTTGGGGAGATAGATAGAAACAAGAATGGGTGACAAGTGCCACAGAGGAAAAGAAAGCCGAGAGAGAGTCTGAGAGCGACAGGTGGGGGAAGCGGCTCTGAAAAGGCGACGTCTGAGAAGCCAGGCATGTGACAAAGAGGGAAAGGGGGCTCCTGGTGGAGGCACCGCAGGTGCAGAGACCCCTGGGTGAATCCCGAGAGCATCTGGGCGACTTGGCTCCAGGAATACTTTCTAACTCCAGCGTTGCCTGGGACCTGATGGCTCCCTGTGCCCAGATCCCCGGACACGGGCATCTTCGTGGTCCCACTGCCTCCCTTGGCGTGGCTTGAAGGAGTGCCTAATTCTTACAGCCAGAAGAACTCGGGCCAAGTCCCAGCCGGGGCCTCTGCCCCCGAGCAGCATCCAGACCTGGGCGTTGCTGGGTGCTCATCCACTTCTGGTCGGAAGCTCAGCCAGACCCATCCCCAGCTGCCCCTGCAGGCGGTGCTCCCAGTCAGCTCGCAGGCGGTGCTCCCAGTCAGCTCCAAGGCGGTGCTCCCAGCCACCCCTGCAGGCGGTGCTCCCAGTCAGCTCGCAGGCGGTGCTCCCAGTCAGCTCCAAGGCGGTGCTCCCAGTCAGCTCTCTGCAGCTGCAAAACCAGGCAGTGCGGTGCTCCCAGACCTCAAAGAGGCTGCCAAGATCGCGTCGCCTCAGACCCAGACCTCTTCCTGCAGCTGTTGTGTAGACACCAAGTCCGAGGCTCGCTCCTCAGGGCTCCTGACGAGGGGCAGAAGCTACGGCCGCCGCCTCCGCCCCCTCCATAAGTGGTGGCTCCCATGTCCCTCTGTGTCTCTGGCACTAGGGCCCTGATTTTGTTTTATGGGGTAATATTCTTTGATTCCCAAATGGCTTGTGGGAATTTGCTGCGGGTGGAGGGTGGGAACCAGAGAAACAAAAGGATGATTTACAAGTGTTCAAAAGCCTCATTATAACCAGAAGATTTAATTTACAGGCATTGGGTTCCTTCATTTCCATTTTTGAAGGAGAAAAAAAAATCAGTTGAGTGTGGCCACACTGAGTGCCCCTTGCTTGGAGGTTAGTTCAAGACATCTGTGACTTCAGAGAGCCCTCCGGGCAAAAAGCAGTAAACCGGCCAAGCAGACACAACCACCCTGTGTTGGAAAAGCGGGTCTGTCTCTGAGGCAGAATGTGACTTAGAGAAGCATCTTGTGAGAATGGCCCCGTGTGGACACAGATCGCCTCACTCAGGAGCTGAGCCCCACATCAGACGGGAAGTTTTAAGGGATCTAGATAATTCTTGACATCTAGCTCCAAGTGGCCACCTCAAAGCCCACTTTCCAGATGAGTTTAATAATGCAAATGTCACCTCCCACCTCTGCTGTCCTGTCTCTTTCTCCCCAGTCATCCAAGTGTTCGTGCGTGTCGTGTGGGAGAAGGACGTCCCGGGCAAGTGAGTTTAGGAAACGAGCTCGAGAAGGATAAACGGGTCTCATCGTGGCAGGACTTCTGGGTCTTTGATGAGAGCGAAGGGTCTTCCTGAGCTGTCGTTATTGAGTCAGGAGTCCATGAAGTGCCGGTGACACGAGCCTGAATGGAAGCAGTGTCTCTAAGAGGGAGATCGCGTCCGGGCAGCGCTGGGTCCTGGGGTTCGCGGGCGACCTCTTCTCTGCGGCTCTGTTTCTCTCTGTCTCTCCAGCTCCATTGTTCAAGCTGGCATCTGTCGGAATGGTGGCTTCGTTATTTCCTGCCACAGACAGGCCAGGGGACTTGGCCACTGATGGCTCCAGACGTACAGTGTTGGCTGGTGACCCTGAGGCAGGGGGGAGCTTCTTGCTCCAGGAGACGATGGCCAGGTCTCGGCTCACCTCTTTGTCCAGGGAATGGAACACCTGGATTTCCCAATCTAGGTACCTGCCCACCTCTGAGTGAGGGTGGGGGTCAGGGCAGTGGGTCAGCCCCACCAGAGACCCATGCCATTGGGCCGGAGCAGTTCCTCCAAAGCAAGGGGATGCTGTCACCAGAAAAAGAAGGGAAGGGATAACGGGAAGGCAAAAATGAAACAGCAGACACCAGCACCAGGTTTGATCAAAGAACTCCCTTTGTGGCAACTCTCCAGCTGAGCTGGGGTTTTGCAGACAGCTAGCTGCCCTGGGGAACCAGTGCTTCGCACTGCCAAGGGTGCTACTTTAGCCACAGTAGCCAGGAAAAGCCTCCGGGAGGAGAGGTGTCTGAGCAGGGGCCCCCGGAGGCAGTGGGGAAGGAGCCATTCACATCACTGGGGAAAAGCATTCTGGGTCAAAGAACAGAAAGTGCAAAGGCCCTGAGGCAGGACATGATGGTGTGTTCAATGGACAGCCAAAGGTCCCTGTGCCTCTAGCATTAGGAACAAAATTAGAGAGTTAGGAGCTTTGCTCAGAGGTTTGATCAGCAGCCATATCATGGAGGACCTTGATTGCCACTGTGGCAGAAAGACTCTAGGTGGCCCCTAATTTCCCACCTCCTGGTGTCCACACCTCCCTTTCCCATGAGTGGAGGAGGGGTGACCGTGACTTACTTCTAACCAGTAGAATATGACAAAGGTGACGGGATGTGCTTCCAGGATGACGTTGCATACGATTATGATCTCTATCTTGCTGCTGGACTCGCTTCCTTGCTAGCTGTGATGAAGCTGTGTGAGCTGACATGACAAAAAACCGAGGGCAGCCTCTGGCCAACGGTCAGCAAAGCACTGCGTCCTGCAGACAAGCACACAGACTTGAACGTGGCTCCTCCCTTGACTGAGCTCAGATGGGAGTTCAGCCCCGGCCACCACCCTCACTGCGGCCGTCCAGAGGACCAGCTGAGCCGACAGCCAGGCTCCTGAGCACCAGGAGCTGAGATGACAAACGTGTGTTGTTTCAAGTCACTAAGTTTGTGAGAATATTGTTGTGTCGCAACAGATGGTGAACACAGATAAGGACTTTGCATTTAGATCCGGAAACCAGCGGACGGTTTGCATGGAGGAGCGGCAAGATCAGAAGATTTAAAGGCTCACCCAAGTTGCCAAAAGGAGACCAGGTCTTGGGGGATCAAGAGGGACCACGGGGATCAGTTGGGAGGCCACTGGGACGTTCGGGGTGGAGATGGTGGCCCTTTAGACCCGGGTCGGGGCCACACAGGTGGGGAGAAGTGGGTGGATTCTGGATCCTTTTTGAAGGCAGCTCCACAGGGTTTTCAGACGGACCGGATGTAGGGTGTGGGAGAAAGAGAAAGGATGATGTCAAGGTTTTGGCCTGAGCAGCTGGGCGGAGGGTGGTGCTGTCCACTGAGGTGGGGAACATGAGAGGAAGAGGAGGTCTCGGGGGGAGGTGTCTACTACACCTTCAAACGTCTGCGTAGAAAGCGCCGCCAGCTGGGGTGTGCTTGGCTGCGGGGAACCCCCGGCTGGTGTCTCATGTACCAAAGGTATTAAATGATCTCAAATAACAGGGGAGGAGGCAAATGGTTGCAGCATTGGCTCAGGAATTTGACAGAGTCACCAAGGCCTGGGGCTGTCCGCACCGCCCTGCTCTGCCTCCCAAGGGCTACCAATTCCAACGCCAGGCTCTTCTGAGATGGATGCAGAAATCTCTAACCAGCATCCAGGCATCCCTTAGCCCAGTCCAAGTGACACGTATAATTAACCGTCATGGTGGGTGGGAAGGCTCCACCGCAAACGTCTGCAGGCATGAGATGGGTGAGTGTTGAGTACCAGGACCCAGGGGCACAGGGTGACTCAGAGTCATCTATGTCTGTGGTGCAAGGAGAGAAACAGCCCCAATTATGACATTCTGAAGGATTCTGTAGCAGAAAAGTACTCAGGCATCGCTCTCTTCACTTCTTTGCCCACCTCCTAACTGCACACTGAATCGAAGGAAAAAACTTGACATTAAAACTGATTTCATGGCAAAACATGTTACCTTACCACCCCACCCAAGATGGCCAAGGGGGTCAGAGAGCTCACTTCTGACGTTATCAACACTGAATATGGATCCCTTATTAGATACTTACCATGCGCCCAGCCCTGGATTCGGTATTTGAATTGTTAGGATTGCATTTGGCTGTATGTAACAGACATTTCTCTATAATGGCTGGACCAAAAAGGAGGTGTGTTTTTTCTGATACAGGGGTGTATAGAGAGGAAGTCCAAGGCTGGTACAGCTTCTCCAAAAATACTGCAAGTACCTCTCTCCTCTTAAGCTTCCTGCTCTGCTGTCACTAGCCTGTAGTTTTCTTTCTCATGGTTGTAGTATGGCTGCTCCAGCTCCAGGCATCACATCAGCCTTCCAGGCAAGATGGAGGGAAGAAGGAGGAAGGAAAAGGGGAAACGTAGCCTATCCTGACATCAACACATCTCTTCCTCACATCTCGTCAGCCAGCACACGGCCACATAGGCACCCTTAGCTGCATAAGAGGCTAACCAGGGAGTTTTTTTAACTGGCACAATGTTGGTTCTTGTAGAAAGGACAGAGGACACAATGGATACTGAGTCAGCAACCAGCAGCATCTGCGTCAGCGTATCACAGGCTTAATTAATTTTATCTTCCCAACATCCTTATGAGATAGAGACCGTTTGCATCCGATAGATCAGGGGTCAGCAAACTGTGGCCCACGGGCTGCATCCAGTCACCTGCTCTAGTTAATAAAGTATCATTGGAACACAGCTGTGGCCATTTCTCTACACGTCATTCACGGATGCTTTCATGCTACAACCCCAGAGTTGTAGCTGTGACAGAGACCACACAGTCTGCAGGGCCAAAAGCATTTACCATCTGACCCTTTACAGAAAACCTTTACCAACTCCTGCCTTACGTCCTTGCTACCCGAGATGTGGTGCGTGGACCGTCAGCGTCAGCATCACCAGGAGCAGAATCTCAGGTCCACTCAGGCCCGCTGATCAGAACCTACCCCTCCCGCACCGTGGGAGCCTGCAGTTTACTGAACTTGTCCAAGTCTCCATTTCCTCATCTGTATAACGGGCAGAATTATCCTCGCATTTATCTCCCTCATGTTGCCGGGAGAATCTATGAGATAATCCGTGGAAAGTGCCTGACATGCGATGATTACTTAAGAAATGGTGACTACTGGCTGGTATTGGTCTTCACTTCAGCCTCAGCCTCGTAATCCACGTTGCCCCAGGGGGGCACTCAGGAATTCCTCGGGGGATAAAGCAGGACAGGCTCCAGTGCTCTCCTGGTTGCTGGGCACCGGGAGAGAAACATTGGTGACATTAATCTGGTCCTGAATGCTCTTTGGGGCTTTTGTTCGACTGCACACAGAAAAGCTTGGATCCGACTGTTCCCCCGTAGCTTTCTGGCAAGTTCGCGTGTGTTTGCGCTTCAGGGTCTTTCCTCGGCCTTGGCAAGCATGTTTTCCCCCAAGTTGAGTCCAAAACAGTAAGACTTGTCCTTTGCCTCCTTTTGCTTAGATCTGCTCATGAGGCTGGATGACAATGGTTCTGAGCTGCGTCAGGCCCTGCACAGCGAGAATAGCCCACAGCCCCATGGGCCGACGGTGCTAGAAATCTGGACGAGGAATCCAGAGGGCAAACGAGATGCGCTTCTGAAGCTAGTCAGCTCTAGAAATTCCATTTTGCCAATACAGAAAAAAAAAAAAACCCACCAAAATTTAAAGATCACTTCTTTTTCGTGGTCCATTTCAAAGAGCGGGTGGGACTGAACTCACTCGATGCCCTGGAAAGCTGGCCACGCAAGTTCCCATCCCCCACGACGCACAAACTGCTCCACTTTGGGGCAATTCTCTCTGTTTCTGGAAGCTTCTGGAGGCTCACCACAAAGGCCTCTGCCTGCTAGGAGCTTCTCAGCAGCAGAAAATCACCAACTGCAAAGCTTCCAGGGCAGCATTTAAAATCAGCTCAAACTCACTCCCACCCATGTGCCTCTTCCTTCGGATATCTTTTCGTAGTCTGATCCCATACTGTTCCCCGCAGACGGGATCAGCATCCAAGCCAGGAGTTCTTCCAAGGGGCCCCGTGTGCGTGAGCATGATCACCTTGAGCTTGTGCAGGAGAAAGGGGGCTCCAATTACCAGGGGCTTCCGAAGGCTTTTAATAGGAAACGTCTGTGCCAAACAAAAAGGCTTCTCCTTGTGTTTGCTTGAGCTGTAGATTATCTGCTCTGAGGATCCATCCAGAAATCTCTGCGCAGGCCACTCCGCAGCGTGGCTGGGTCCAGATTCGTAACTCGGTGCAGGTAGGTTTTCAGCTGCCGCATCCGAACTGCAAGCGGGGGGACAATGAGAACAGAACTTCTTTTGTTCTGATTAAACTGTTTTTAATGGTCCCTTCTAGGCCAGGCCTTAGTGGAAGTCTCAACAAGGCCGCTCATTGAGACGTCCTTGAAAGCGCCAAGTGGAGCAGAGCGCCAGGGGACCCTCGGGAGGGGCCGGAGGCCCTTTGCTCAGCCTTGGTGGTCCTGCCGCAAAGCAGAACTGGGCTATTTTACTTGTTGTCTAAGACAGAAAAAGGGAAGGGGCTGGCCAGAGCCAGCCTGTCCCACAAATTTCCATAATTAGTGCCTGCAAAGTGTTAGGGACTCGCACACACGCAGAGAAATGTCAGACGTCATCCTCGAGGGACGGGGGTTCCCAAAAGCTGAAAACCCAGAAGCTGGTAGAGCAAGTCCACTAAACAGAACAGCATGTGTTCCCCTGGCCCGAGAGCTCGGACGGCACCAGGGGAGCCGTGCTGACCACCTCGCTTTTCATCTGGAGGCCTCGGGAGTCCCTTTGGTTCACGCGGAATCCAGAATACAGACGGGAAGCAATGGACTGAAGGATCCCCACCACTCACAGGGCACAGTGTGCCACCCGCTGGACACCCCCGTCAAAACCCGAGGTCCACAGCGTCCATCCTCTGAGGGCCTCCGGGCCAGCACTTGAAGGACGTTGTCTGTGTAACAACAGGGACCAAAGAGACGAGGACACAAAAGCTGTGATTGACCCATTGGAGAAAGTCTCCCCACTTTCACCTGTACGTGTGTCGGTGAGATTTTAAATGTGCTTGTTTTTTTCTTCTAAAGAACACATTTTGGTTCCCCCACGTCAGTGAAGTCCTCCGGATGAGTGGTTCTCAGCCAAGGACGAATCTGGCCCCAGGGGATGTGTCACTGTCCGGGGACACTTTCCGTTGTTACAACTCAGGAAGGGATGCTCCTGGCAGCTGAGGGGCAGAGGCCAGGGATGCTGACCCACATCCTGCAATGCCCAGGACCGTCTCCCTCAACAGGGAAGGCTCCGGCCCAGTGTCTACAGTGCTGAAGCCGTGAAGCCAAGAAGCCAGGCACAGAAGAAAGTGACCCAGAGCCCAGAAAAGCCCCACCCCCACCGCCGAGGTTGGAAGGATCCAGATCCTCATTTAGTCGAAGGTTAGGAAAGATCGAATTGCTTTCTGACTGGGGGAGGCACAACTTCTCCCTTCGAAATGTGTTAGAACAGCCAGGGGCCGTGGCTCTTTGAAGCAGGGGCCATGGGTTAGTCTTTATTTGGCGCTAAATCATCGTAAATTGCATGGGGAAACGGAATACAATTCAAGTTATATTACTAATCAATCTTTCAGTGGAATAAATCATGTGGAATGATATTCTGTTAAATCTGTAAGTAATTAAAGGTCATGTGGACCTCGTGAGGAGAGTTCTGGACTTTCATCAAGTTTTCCTCATGCTCACCCCCCTCCAAAAAAAACACACCTGCTCCTCTCATGGGGGACTGTCTGCAGGTAGAACATGCTTATTATTTGACATATTGATTTATTAATCACGTCTCTTTTTCTCCAAGAAGTAGTGGGAAGCGGCTAATATCAGAGAACTCTGAACAGAGAAGAAGGTGAAACTTAGGATCCGACTCCCAAGGTTGGAGTCTTGGCTCAGCCAGCTGTGTGACCTTGGGCAACCTGTGCCCCCTCTCTGAACCTTGGGTTTTCTCATCTGTAAAAGGGGAATAAAAGCAGTTCCTTCCTCCTGGGGTTCTTATCAAGACTGAAATGAGACCGTGGATGTAAATTTTTCAGCACGTCCCCGGACTCTGGGATGTCAGCTGTCTTTACGGTGCAGCTTTGTCCCTCTGCAGGTTTCTCCAGGGAAGCCTGGAATAACAAGGTGCCCCTGCCATGCATTCTTGGGGCACCGCACTTCTCTGCACCCACATAATTATATTGCCTCTTGAGGCGTTGGTGATGTGGAATCTGCCTTCCTCTGGAGAGTGTAAGCTCCAAGACTGCAGAGCAGGTCTGACCCGGTGCCTGGCACACAGTAAGCACTCAATAAATGCTTGTGAAACGAGTGAATGGCGAAGAGAACATTTGACCGATATCGAGAGCCTGGACTTCTCGTCCTTTCTCTACAACTTATTACCTGTAGATTTTGATAACAAAGACAGCAGCCTTTTCTTTTCCTCCTGCTCATCTCTTCTACCAGCAGGTCCTGCCGCCTCTACCTTCAAGGCAGATTCCGATTCCACCGCTTCTCCCCCTGCACCGGGACCCAGGCCACCGTCACCTCTGCGCGGACTGCCTCCCCAGAAGCCCAGGCCACAGTCCACAACCGCCCCGGCTTCTGCCTGCCTTATCACTCTCGCTCCGTTCCAGATGCTCCCGCCACCCTCGCCTCCTCCTCAGTTGTCACCGCCCAGACCGCTCTATCAAAGCAGCCACTTCTGCTCTGCAGCATGAGGGGCGAAGGATGCAGCCCCTAGGTTAGCCACTCCCCAAATCAAAGGTTCTTCAGGAAGCTGATGGTACCCACCCCCTAAATGAGACAGCCTTCAGACCGTAGCCCCTGGCTTCAGAATTTCCTTGGTTTTGCCCTCCCCTCAAGTGGACTACCTTCTTGGTGGCCAGAGGACTTAGCGGTACCCTCTGTGGTTCCCTTTGTGGGTGGCTTTGAGGCTAGTGGCCAAGCCCAGACTGACTGAAAAATGAGCTTTGTCCAGCATCAAAGTCCAATCCAGCATTCTCTTTTAGTTTCATTTTGGGTATTACAGACAACGATAACCAAGGGATGATATATTTTTCCTTTTTCTCTTATCAGTTTTCATTTCCTGATGCATCCAGCAAACCAGCTCCCCAGCACTTGGATCCAACTCTGGATTCCCCTGACCACTTTCACCTTTAGTGACTGATAGCAGCACTGCGGGTCCACCCCACGGTGACCGTATGGCCACCTCAAATCGAGTTTCTCATCCCCCATGCTTTCTCTTGTCCTCTCTCTTCTCGAATCATGCTTCCCTGAGCCAGGGCGGCTCTAACAAATCCCACTTCTGACACCAGCTGTGATCTGTTTCTTCTCCCAACACCTCTGGCACCAACTGTGTATGGGTTTTTTTCCCACACCAGCCAGTTCTCCAATTCTCTGGACACCAATTGGGTGCCTTACAGTTCAATTCAATTCTGACACTAACTACCTGGTGTTAGCATAGACCCCGAAGGAGAAGGGCTCAGTCCCAAAAGATGGCCCCCACATCCGATGCCAACTTCAAGTCCTGGGGCTCCCATACTTCCACCCAACCAGCTGTAAATTGGGGGTTCCCATGACCTCCTCTCCCCAGATCCAATAATTTGCTCTAACTGCTCACAGAACTCAGGGAAACTACTTCCATTTACCGGTTTATTATAAAGGATATTATAAAGAATAAAAATGGGCAGCCAGAGGAAGAGGTACCTAGGGAAAGATCCAGAAGGCTCCCAAACCCAGGGGCTTCTGGTCCTGTGGGGTTGGGGTGCACCACCCTCCCAGCATGTGGATGTGTTCACTAAGCTGGAAGCCCCCTGAACATCATCACTTAGGGACTTTTATGGAGGTTTCATCACATAGGCACGATCAATTAATTTAATCTCCGTTTCCTCTCCCTTCCCCCGAGATTGGGGGAGGGGCTGAAAGTTCCAAGCTTCTAACCAAGATCTGGTCTTTCTAGTGACTGGCCCACACCACGAAGCTATTTAGGGATCCCCAAGAGTCTCCCCATCAGAACAAAAAACATTCCTATCACGCACAAAATTCCAAGGGATTCAGAAGCTCTCTGCTGGGAACGAGGAGCCAAGACCAAATACTATGATGAAAGACGCTCCTATCACCCCTATTACTCAAGAAATTCCAAAGGTTTCAGGAGCTCTGTGCGAGGAACCGGGCACGAAGACGAAGTGTATGTACCCCATCCTATCACAGCCCCCCGGGGCCTGCTATCGTCCTTCCTGTTACTGCATTATCTGTAATACTCTTTACCCATCTGCTGTGTGTAACTTCCTCTCCCCATGGGGCCGGGACTTCATCTTCCTTGTCACCATGTTCCTAATGCCTAGAACCGTGCCTGGCTCATTTTAAAAAACTCAACAGACGTTTTTTGAACTAATGAATAGACTGAGTCAAATAATTGATGATTTATTAATTAACAACGAAGAGTTCTGCAGTCAGACTGCTTGGGTTCAAACTCTGGCTGCTCCACATTTCGTCGAATGTTCTAGGGGATGTGATTTTGACCACATGGGCCTCAGTTTCCTCACCCACAAAATGAGGAACAGTTGAATCCGTCCTCCGCATTGTTGCAAGGACTGAGTGGGGTCCACAGTCCCGGCCGACTTAGCCCAGGGCGGCATCTCAGAGACATCCAGTGCCACTCGAGGAATGAGTCAATGGCTCGTGTTAGAGCAACACTTACCCATTGTCAAAACACTCCCACACCCTTTCCTTTTAACCGATTCAGGTACAACCTTACGGAATTACTGATATTTGAGCATTTTTGACCTACAAAAATGGCAGTTTCTTAGGGTTCAGTCTAAATAGGTCGACAGGACAATTATACGACTGACCCTGTTTTGCACGTAAGCAAAATCACAGTTTAGCAAAAGCCAGGGCCCCTGCCCCAGGCCACACAGCTGGGAAATGCTGGAGCCGGTCTGAATCCAGCACTTTTGCTCCGTGTTCTAACTGGGACCCTTTGTGCCTTTGGACGAAGTGGGTATGTGATGCCACGAGAGCTTCAGAATCCCTTTGTTCTCTCCTGGGTACAGAAAGGAGGCAACTGCCAAAACAGAGGTGCCAGAAAGCGGGGAGCAACAGGAGGAAGGCCACGGCAGGGACCACTCCAGCTGAGCGGGAATGAATCATCTGAGATAACGCTTCTCCCCAGCCCCCAGAGAGCCCATCCTCTAAGCATATGCATATTTTCCTTTTTTCCCTTCCCCCCTCCCTACCTCCCCCCTCCTTTTTTTCCTTCCTTCCTTCCTTCCTCCCTCCCTCTCTTCCCTCCCTTCTTTCCCTTTTTTCTCTTCCCTCTTTCCTTCATTTTTTAATTAAACAATGATAGGATTCCTTTCTAGCAGTTTCACAAGTTGTGAAATCACTTAGCAACCTTAATTATTTTCAACTTAATAACTTCCTGGGGCGGGGGGAGGCCGAGCCCCCCGTGGGTGAAATGTCTTGCTGGTTAAGCAGCTGAGAGGCCAGCTCCAGAGCAAGTGAAGCCTAGGAGAAAATGCTTCTCATAGTTTCCCTCTCCCCGTGAGCGCCTTTGTCTGCAGTGAACTTTCTCGTCTCCCCCATAAACAGGAGTGACTTCAGTGGACTGCAGTTTTTTTCAGCTGGCTGCAGCTTCAAAGGTTTGCGGGTTTTGAATTCCAGGCTTTGAAATTACTGGGGGTTTTTTGCTCTGGGACACACCTATAGTAGATAGTAGAAATATGAATTTTATCTTCAAATAAAAGAGAAGTAGGGAGGCTGCTGGGAGCGGTTCTCAGCGGGGCCAGATCGGCGTGGACAGGCTCCAGTGGTGGAAACACCATAGATCATTGCAACCCACTGAGCAGTGACGGGGGTACCAGCGTTGCCAGAGACCAGCCCACCGCTGCCACATAATCACAGAACGCAAGCACCGAGCCTGACCATGAGCCCCTCGTGGACACATGAAATCATTGAGCTTTGGGGCTGGCCCCATGGCCGAGTGGTTAAGCTCGAGAGCTCTACTTCGGGGGCCCAGGGTTTCGCCGGTTCAGATCCTGGGTGCAGACATGGCACCGCTTGTCAGGCCATGCTGAGGCAGCATCCCACACAGCACAACCAGAGACACTCACAACTAGAATATACAACCATGTATTGGTGGCTTGGGGGAGAAGAAGAAGAAGAAGAAGAAGAAAAAAAAAAAGAAGATTGGCAACAGTTGTTAGCTCAGGTGCCAATCTTTAAGGAGAAAAAAAATCGTTGAGCCTCAAAACACCCTAGAAAGTAGGTGCCGGGATTACTGATGGAGAAGCTGAGGCACAGAGAGGTTAAGCAACTTATCCTGGGTCACGCAGCTCTACAGTGACGCTGAACCCGAACGTGGTTCCCCTCCAAAGCCTGCCTGGCTCCCCAAAGCACTCCTCGTACCGAAGTGGTAACACTGTGAGCAAGCAGCTGTAAATCAAGATGAATAAAATACCAACTTCGAAGTGCTGCCGTGGTGCTCCAATGAGATAAAGGGCATGGAAGATTCTGGTACGAGATTCCTTCAGAAACATTTGCCCGTTTCCTGCCTCTCCCAGCTGGCAAGGCACATTGTAAATACCAAAGACAAAGATGCAGACAGATGAGGGTTCTCGCTGGGCACCCGTCCTTACTGGCCACGTGATCTTGGGTGAGTCACTTAACCCTTTCTGAGCCTCAATTTTCCTCATCTGGAAAATGGAGCTAATGGCAGTGCACATCTCGTGGGGCTGTGGGAGGATCAAGGGAGAAAGACGAGGGAATGCTGGATAAATGTCTTCTATATTTTAAAAAACAGGAATAAGCTGGCAGAACCATGGAGGATGGCTGATACATACGGGAGAGCACTGGCCAGATGGTGTCTTTGCTGAAACAGGGATTTCGTGATACAGCCTGAAGACAGCCCCAAAGTTACTCTACTCAGCATTTGCTTTGTTCCAGGCAACATGCCGAGTAAGCTCTGCCCATCGACAGACCCGAGAACTCTGCTATGGTTCGCTCATGTCATCCTCGCATCAGCTCTAGGAACTAGGTCCAGGGGTGAGCTCTGTTTTACAGACAGGGAAACTGAGGCTCAGAGAGGGGAAGTCACTTCTTCAAGGTCACACAGCAAGGGCATGGCAGAGGGAGAATGTAAACGCAGGCCAGTCCGAAGTACCCCCCCACCTCCCACCCCCAGCTGTCGATCACTCCACTGCCGTTACTCTGCCACACTTCTATTCATCAAAGCTTTAGTATCCACTCTTCTGTGTCAGCTGCTGACTGAGCAAAGACCATCATCAGACAGCACCGTTGTGACATCCTTACCTGACCCCTTCATGATTTAGAAATGATTTGATAAGGAACGGACTTTGGGGAAAACTCTGAGATGCTCCCATAGCATCTCCCTCAGCAATACAGCTGGTGGGGTTGCTGTCAGAGGTGAACATTGGTCAGGGTTCTTTAGAAAGCCCAAATCCCACAAAGCAGTGGGGCTGCAACCTGTGCAGATACCCCCCCACCCCCATCCCCACCCCAAGCAGAGCAGAAGCAAATCCCGAATTCCCACAGCTCCCAGGCTCATCTGGGGCTGGTCCAGCCTCCTGGAGGGGGTCAGGCACGGAGGCTCCGTCCTGTTAATGTATCATTTTAAGAGGGTGCTTTAACAGGAGCATTCATCATGTTTCGTGCAACAACGCTTTGCTTTGTTGCTTGAATTAAGCGGGTAATAAACGCCCGTCGGCTCTGCCACTGCAGCCTGGTGATTCCTGCAACCAGGACCACCTGAAGATGATGCTTGTCCCGATAAATTAACACTTGGGGGAAACTGGTCAGCCAGGGTTTGGGGTGTCTGTCCCATAGGAGCAAGGAAGAAAAGCTGGTTTTCTCTGAGACGGTTAATCTGCTGACCAGTGTGGGCCTGGTCAGAGAAGCCCCCGCTGCCAGCTGTGAGCCCCCACTCCCACCCCCGCCGAGGCCACCTGCCAACCTGGGGGTGGCCTGTCTCTCCCTGCAAATTCCGCTCTCTTCTGTCAGCACGTTGTTGGGCCTGGGGCAACCGAAGAGAAGGAGCTGGATGGCACGTCTGCACAGAATGAATGGGGTCCTGGGGGAGCCGGACAAGAGTGCCTAGTGACCTGACGCACTACTTAATGAGGTCGCGGTTGGCACCAGGCCAGAGCTAGGCAGGGGCCGGACTCGGCGTCCTCCTGGAGGAGGTGATGTTTATCTAAGAGGCTGGGGCTGCTCTCAGTACCCACAGGGCCAGGCTGAGCCGTGTTTCCCAGATCCCCCTTCTCTGTGAGTGTCTGGGCAGGGGATGTGTTAGTTTCCTGGGGCCCCTATAATAAACAACCAAAACCTCAGATGGCTTAAACGACAGGAACTTATTCTTTCACGGTTCTGGAGGCTAGAAGTCCAAAGTCAGGGTGTGGGCAGCGCTGTGCTCCCTCCAAACCCTCTGGGGGAGGGGGCCCCCCACCTCCTCTGGCTTCTGGGGGCCCCAGGCTCTCCTCGGCTTGTGGCCGCACCATGCCGTCTGCCTCCGTCTTCGCTCATCTCCCTTCTCGGTGGGTGTCCAAATTTCCCTCTCCGTTTAAGGGCACCATCCTGCTGGATTAGGGGTCCACCTCACTCTGTACGACTTCATCTTATGACTTCAACGAATTACATCTGCCTTGACCCTAGTTTGAAGTGAGGTCACATGCTGAGATCTGGGGTAAGGACTCCAACACACCTTTCGGGGGCACACGATTCAACCCGTGACAGGGGCCCCTGAGAGACTCTTGTGAGATTTTCAGGGGACGGGGAGCTACGGCACTTTTGTGGCTCCTGTGCGTGGTCACTCGCCCGCCGGCTCACCTCACTGGCACGAGGGGACAGCCGGGCTTGCCAGTGATGCCCCCTCCACTCGGCTCCTCCTTCAGCTTCTCTGACTCCCAGGCCAGGTATGTGTTCAGCTCTGTGACGAAGGGCCCGGCCCCTGCGGGACACCCCCGTCACCGTGGTCAGAGGGAACAAGGACCGAGGTGGGTTCCAGGCCATCTCTGTGGGCTCCAGCTCGTGCTTGTGGGTTCTGGCATGCTCCTGCTCTCCGTCACTTTCCATCCACCTTCCTGACTGTCTGTCTTCCACACCCCGAGTGCCAGCACTGCCCAGGCCTCCTCGGATCCCCCTTTCTGCTTCGGGGCCCTCCTCCCGACTCCCCAAGGCCCCTGCACCTGCTGCTCTCTTCAAAGGGCACCTGGGCTACTGTGGCTGCCCCACCTGCAGGTACAGGAGCAGGAGCACCTGGCTGTTGACATCCAGCAGCCCATAGCCAGCCACCCTGGAGGCCCCCTCCGGCAGGCCAGCCGCGAGCCTCGTTCACCTTCAGGCTCCAGAGCTCTGGGGGAATCAGGCCAAGCCGGCCTCGTGCCTGAAACCACCCCAAGCTCAGCTTCTTCCCGCCCCGTGCGCACATCCTCGGTAAGTCACGTGTGCCCGCATAAGCATCTCAGGGTCTCCTTCAGGGGACTCGACCTACACGGAGACGTTTAACAAAGTGATTTCAAACACAGGTTAGGGGTCAAATTGCTTATGTTAAAGTTTTGAGAATCCAAAACCAGGGTTATCAGGAAGTCAACAGGTGTGTATTTGGGGAAACTTCCCCAACAGGCCACGCTTGGATTAGTGGGGCCACACGGGGCAGGACGGCTGACAAAGGAGAGACCTGGACCCCCAGGACCAGTAGGTCTGCTCGCACAGGTTGTCCAGCCCGTGGGACAAGTGGGGCCTGCAATCAAGCCCACTATGAGGACTGGGCATCTTTTCTTGTTAACTTTTTGTTTTGGAAGTAGTTTTAGACTCGAAGCGAAGTTGCACAAATGGTAGAGAGTTCCAGTATGCCCCTCCCCCAGCCTCCCCGATGTGACATCAATCACAGTCACAACACATGGCACCTTTTACAGATGCACACTAGAGTACCCATGCTGGTGGCTGTGCTCCACCCCGAGTGAGTGGGCGAGTCAGGGAAAGTGCTTCTGCGGGAAGGGGTGACCCTACCCTATCCCAGGGGGCAAAGGTTCCAGGAGGAAGGAACAGCTCTGCAAAGGTGCAGAGCAGAAAGCAGAAGGCCCCTCGGGGGCAGCCAGAGGCTGGGGTGCGAGGCCTCGTGGGAGGAGGCACAAGGCAGAAAGGGCTGCCAGCCCCAGGTCCAGCATACTGAGCAGTTTGCACTTGATCCTGCAGACAGGGGGACCCTGGTGGCTTCTTAAGTTCCCCTCCCTGACTCCAGAGCTTGTGTCTTCACTCCAATAGGGTGGGCAGGGAGTGGGCTGTGAGTGGGTGAAGCTGTGCCAGAGGGGAGACACGGACGCTGGAGAAGCTGGGTGCACAAGACCCGTCGCATGGGCTGGGGTCAGTCCCTGGGGGGTGGCTCTAGGCCTCCTGATGCAGAGAAGGCAGACCTTGTCACCTGAGGGCTCTGCAGGACACTGGGGGGCCCGAGCCGTCCCCTGTCCCCTCCAGCCATCCGCAGGTCCCGCACTTTCCTCTGGCCCACCCTTCCCGGGCTGATTTCAGCCAAATCACCTGGGAAGCGACCAGGAAACAGCCCCTCTCCCCTTGTTCCGCCCACTTACTCTCTTCCTCCTGGGATTCCCGAAGCGAAGGCGTCTCGGTTTCCACATGCATCACCTGGTGTCCCCCAGTCCGCCTTGGGCCATCTTCCCTCAGAAATAAGTCTGTCTCCTTCCTGCTCAGCCCCCAGGGGACATCTGGGCATCTAGGCAGCAGGGCGCTGATCTAATTAGCCGAGTAAAGCGATTGACACCCGGGTGTGAAGGACTGCTGGCCTCACATGGGGTGGACATTTGCAGGCCACAGGGGGAAGCTGAGGTGTCTGGACCAGTGTGCAGTGGAGGGGACCGCGGATAGGGAGGGGCACAAAGGTGGCTGCCCCAGGAGTGCTAGAAATCCCGGAAGGGGCTCGCCCGGTTGTCCTCTGGAAGTGGCAGGTCACTCCTGTCTTGCTTCTTCACCTTTGCAGGTGTTCTCTGCCCCGCTTCCCGCTAAGGGCCACCACTGCCGCCCTGGGGAGAGTCTTCCCTTCCATGAAATCCCGCCCAACTCTGGACCCAAATCATCCCCAGCTGCCCCGACAGACGTCCACGGACACTGTCACTGCCATCCACCAACGACAGAAATCCACCAGGACATATAATGCAGGGAATGACAGAGCAGAGGTCACCCGAGGGGTCCAGGACCTCCATGGGTGGCTGTAGACGTCTTAAAACCATTTTCATGTAAATTTTCTTTAATTCAAAAATCAAACAGATGTCATAATCCCAAATCCCCTTGTGCCAGCTGAGTGATCTTAAGCAAGCGTTTAACCTCTGTGCCTTGGTTTCCCCATCAGTAAAATGGGGTAATAGTAGCCCCTACTTCATGGGGTGGTTGTGAATTACAATGGGATGATCTACATAAAGCGTTTACAGAGCGCCCCGGAAATGTGAGTGAGGGTCCTCCGTGCCCCGCTTTGGTTTGGAGGGAGAAAGGGCTTGCTGGCGGGAGCACCCCTGGTTACGGTCTTTCTAGAGGTCAATATTGGGATATGGGCCAAAATTTAACACACACGTCTGACTAGCTGTGTGATCTCAATTGCTTCACCCCTCTGTGCCTCAGTTTTCACACCTGGAAACGGGGCTTATCATGGCTGTTTCGTAGATGGCCGCGAGGATTAAATTCATTGATAAGCAGAGAGCACGTTAGATAAAGCCTGGACCTAGGGTGGGCCTGATTTATGTCATGGCTATGATTTGAGGCAAGGATTCTGCTCTTCCATTTCTAATTCCAGTTTTCAATTTGTGCTTCCTCCAGTGCCTTACGGCCGATGCAGGAGGCTGTCTTTTTTGGCAGTATTTGTAATAACAGAGAGTCAGACACCACCTAACACCTACTAGTTCGGGAGGGACTAATACACTCTGGGTCCCCCACACAATGGATTCTCGGCAGCTGTGAAAAAAGAACGACTCCATGTGGAATAATGTCTGAGATGGGCCTAAAGTTAAAAAAAAGAGAGAGAGAGATTACTAAACGACATGCATAGCGTTATTTCACTTTTGATTACACAATATTGTCAAGGGGTGGCCCCGTGGCCGAGTGGTTAAGGTCGTGCGCTCCACTTCAGTGGCCCCAGGTTTTGGCAATTTGGATCCTGGGCGCAGACATGGCACCGCTCGTCAGGTCATACTGAGGCAGCATCCCAAATGGCACAACCGGAGGGAGCTACAGCTAGAATATACAACCACGTACTGGGGGACTTTGGGGAGAAGAAGAAGGAAAAAAAAAAAAGGTTGGCAACAGATGTCAGCTCAGGTGCCAATCTTAAAAATAAATAAATAAATATATATAGTCAGAATCTACAAAAATCCTAAAGGAATTTTCACAAACTGCTCATTTCTAGGGAAAGGAATTTACTCTGACGTTCACATTTCGATATTCCTTCCATGAGACTACATGGCTCATGTAATGTAACCATAATAAAATAACAACAAAGATGCAGTGTTGAAACGGAACGGCCATCTTTGGCTCCTCAGAGGAGGGCAGAGCCGAGCGGCTGTGAGGTGGGGGGAATGAGCCTGGAACAGTCTGACTCTGGGAAGGGGGAGAGCCAGCTCCAGGGGTCAAATTCCACTCCAGTGACCTGGAAAGGGCTGTCACGCACTTTGCAAAAGGAACCTCAGTGCGTCAAGTGTGACTTTGACGCAGGAGATCCGGGGGTGGGGCGAGGAGATGCTTTGCTATTGGGAGGCACAGGCAGGCAAGGCAGGGACCACAGCACCTGTGTCAGCCACCCTGGCGACTTAGAGAGACCTACGGCCGCTCAGACCAGGGAGACTTCCGGCTCAGGGCTGACAGACAAGTTTCGTCCACCTTGGGATGTGGCTGCTTCAAGGCGGGAGAGGAAAGAGCAGACGGAGGGGTGGAAGGCCAGCATGGTCATAAGCCTCCTTCTCATCTCCCTCAGACACAGCTCCTCTCTCAGCCATTCAGAATTCATGAGAAGAATTCTGGCACAGAGCTATCCAGGCCGCATGCACAATTAGAGCGAGTGTTCTCGTGGGCTCTGTGTGCTAACTTTGTTTCATCTCCTGAACAAGCCTGTGGGTGAAGTTATTACCCGCCTTTATATAGTCAAGAACCTGAGGCTCAGAGATTTAAATAGTTTATCCCAAATCACACAAATCGTAAATGGTGGAATTTACAAATTTGCAATGTGTACATCTTTTTGTACAAATTACTATTTTTAAAGACTGTAAAAGCTGGAATTTCAATTCATTATGTGTTGAAACCATCACAAAGCAAAACAATAAATAAACCAACCAATACCCAAGAATGTTAGTGCTGGAAAGCTCTTTAGAGATTCATTACGTTGGCCAACAAATATTTATCGAGCATCTTCTACATACAAGACACCGTTCAACTGTTCTAGTCCTGAGATGGCTGCTGGTGTTTCAAACAGTGCCTGAAACCCACAAAAACCTCAACGAGTAGTTTTGAATGAATGAATGTGAATGACGATTTTTGGCATACATTTTTAATATTGAAAAGTCACCCTGAAATTCCTGGGTCAAAAATCTGGCAGATGTACTCTTTGGATAAGTTGGGAAAGAGAGAGACTCGTCCTAAAAGAAAATGACAACACATTTTTCAAAAATGTAAATGAGGGGCCGGCTCCGTGGCCGAGTGGTTAAGTTCGCGTGCTCCGCTGCGGCGGCCCAGGGTTCGGATCCTGGGCGCAGACATGGCACCGCTCGTCAGGCCACGTTGAGGCGACGTCCCACATCCCACAACTAGAAGGACATGCAACTAAGATATACAACTGTGTACGGGGGGGTTGGGGGAGATAAAGCAGAAAAAAAAAAAAAGACTGGCAACAGTTGTTAGCCCAGGAGCCAATCTTAAAAAAAAAAAATGTAAATGAGTGAATAATATAACTGTTCACCCTAATCCTATAAAACCACAATCTATTGAATTTCAGGATTTATCTAAAGGTTTTTACAATAACTTTTAAAATTGGACTTTCTGGGGCCAGCCCAGTGGCACATCGGTTAAGTTCGCATGTCCCACTTCCGTGGCCCGGGGTTCGCTGGCTCAGATTCTGGGTGCAGACATGGCACCACTTGGCACGCCATGCTGTGGTAGGTGTCCCACATATAAAGTAGAGGAAGATGGGCATGGATGTTAGCTCAGGGCCAGTCTTCCTCAGCAAAAAGAGGAGGATTGGCAGCAGATGTTAACTCAGGGCTAATCTTCCTCAAAAAAATAAAAATAAAAGTAATAAAATTGGACTTCCTTATACTAACGTCTGCAACTTACTTTGAAATAATTCCAAAAAATTAGATGAAATGATGGGTGGAGAGAGGGATGGAAAGATGGACAGATATGAGAAAAAGGAAGTTTAGTAAAATGTTAATTATAGAGCCAAGGCCATGGGGATATGGGATATACAGGATACTGTACAATTTTTTTCTACTTTTTTATGTCTTTGAAAATGTTCTTAATAAAAAGGAAATAATTTGGACTTGCTTATGGAGCCTCCTCTTAAGGAGCGTTTCTGTAATTACTCATGCTGATGTCTATCTCTTAATGAGCTAACCGATCATAAAATCTACTTTTTATCTTGTGACTCAAAAGAGAACATGAAATGAAATGAAGAAATCCATCGAGCCAAGTAAAGCCAGTTTCAAACGTTCATGTGAGAAAAATGAAATGTTCTGCTGGTAGAGACTTGGTAAATTCTTTGCATTTCCACAGCCGTTGGGAGGAGGGGCAGTTGGATGGTGGAGACTTTGGCATGGGTCACCTTGCCTGTCCCCGAGCTGTGTCAGCCTAGGGATGTTCATTTGGGATTCCAGAGCTGGGGAAGACCTTGAGAGGCCCTCAGCCAAAAGTTCCCTGCCTCCAGGCCAGCCACCAGAAGCGACAGGATGCGTGAACACCTTTTCTGATTTTAAAACTCCTCCCCAAAGGTCCTTGTACCTCTCGTTTCCCAAGATAAAAACCTTTTAGCCAAGAAGTTCATCCTTTGCCTCCCTCAAATCTTCAATGCTGGAGCCTGAACGGCAGGCTCTAAGATGGTCCCCAGTGATCCCTGCCTTCTGATATTCACGATCTTGCATGATTCCCTCCCCTGGAGTGTGGGCTGGCCTATGACTTGCTTCTAACCAATAGATTGCAGCAAAGATGTTGGCATGTCACTTTCTGATTAGGCTACAAAAGACTGAACACTGTGATACTCTGTAGATGCACTGTGACACGCTGATGCTCTGTTGATACACTATGATACTCTACTGATATACTATGTAATTCTAACCATTCCAACCCCCACCTCACTAATGCGCTTACAACAAGCACCAAAATCCTCACATACCTTTGCCCATGGTCCCTTCCAGCCTCCTGTCCCACCTCCCACCTTCCCCCATCCTTGCCCCAGCTCTCAGCTCTCTAGCTTCTCCCACCTTACGAGGTCACCATGCCTACCCCAGGGAATTTGCACATGCTCCTTTTGCCTGGAGTTCTCTTCTGTGCCTCTTGGACCATGTAACTCCTCCTCAGACATCAGCCAAGGTGTCACCTCCTCCATGAAACCTTCCCTGATTCCCCAGAGGAAATCAGACCCTTCTCCCATTCCCTCCCTCCTTTAAACATGCCCTTGAGGTCCAGAACACTTACGCCGTTGTTACTTTGTGTGATTGATGAATGTCTATCCACCAAGCTAGACTCTAAGCTTCACAAGGGCAGGACCATGTCTATTTGCTCTCCACAATATCTCCAGCACCAACGCTCATCAAGTAACTACTGCATAAGGTACAGCCTCAAGGGGAAGGTGGGACACGTGCCTAGATAAGCCCTAAGACACGGCAGTCTGGGGCCACACATGATGTCTGCAGTGAGGGGGAGAAGAGGGTGAGATGCTCGCAGCCGGGAAGGAAACATGGGTGACATTGACGGAGAACTTCACAGTGAGCCCAGCCTTGGAGAAGGACAGGGATCGGCCAGCAGGGGCCATGCAGCAGGGAACCTGAACAGCGTGTCTTCTGGCCACGCTGGGACGTGGAGGCAGGCCTGAGGGAATGAGAATCAAGTAGCAATGATGGCAAGTCCTTGGCTTGGCTTTCCTGGCCTCAAGAGGCCTTTAAAGTTCAGTCTGAGATTCCTCATTAAAGAATTCCAGCAAAGCAGATTTTAAAGAGCCTATATGATCAATTGCTATTCTTCCTGCACTTATGCAAATACTCGGACCAAGTTTTATTGAAACTACACTTATTTTGCAAACCATTTAATCCTAATTTGGCTATCTTTTGTAAAAATGAGGGTGAGTTTAGAGAGAAAACTTATGTTTCAGTACAAGCTACAGTACACATTTGTGTATATTAGATTCTAGCTCTTCTCTTCTACAAGATTCATCTCTTACTAATCATAATGTCTCTTTGTGGTCGTTCGTTTCTGACACTTGGGACCTCCCTGGCCACAATCAAACCTTTTCCTTCAACTCTACTGCCCAAATACTAACGAGTTTTGCCTTGTCACAGGTGGATCATAAACAAGAAGTTCCAAAGGTAAAGTCCCCAACCTATTGATACACACAGAATGGACTATATCAAATTTGGGACGAATATATTTGGCTCACTCCTACCAGTGGTCAACTCAGTCAAAAGGCCACTCTATGCTGGGAACAAACTAATCACACCTGTGATACGGGGCCTAACAGCACCTGACCTATGGGACAAATTCCCCGTTACATGTAGTTTCATATCATAGCCTTAAGAAATACTGATTGGTTTGGGACTGACTGGGATAGACGGCCCAGCACGCGTTGGTTAGCCCCTAACGGCAATCAGTGGTTATGTGGCTCCAACTTACGGCCTTGGCTGCTACCTGGATGGAGTGGACAACGCACCCTAGGTTTCGTCTGGATGCAAGGTAGAACTACATTTACTATATCTCCTCCTGCTAACCTACCCAACCTGTGACAACGCTGGACCCACACTGTCCTCCACTGGTATGACCACCTTGCCTCAATCTTCCTTCCCCAATTAGGAATCGAAAGTGTCATCTGGCACACGGAAGCCGTAAACAAATTTCCTATCTGATATGAGTCACCAAATTAAATCCATGTCTGACCCCACCTCATCCCTAAATGATTGGTTGATCTCCTGGTCAGGGACAGGTCTCGGGACTACTGTCAAAGCCTGATTCACTGGGTTAATCATATTGCTTGGATTTCATATTATAATTTGTTGTCTATTTCGTTTTGTTTTCCACATGTCAACAAAGTTTTGGCTCCTGGACCACATCTCCCTAAATGATTCTCTCGTCTCCGGAGGCTCTGTATACCCTGCCAGCCTTGGACTCCGTGGGCGCAGCCTTCCGGTCCACTGAACTTCCTGCCTCTACCCCTATGGCCCCGTTTAGGGACAGCTCTACGACCTTGTACAGCCGGAAGTAGTTCCAGAAGATGGACCATCATTCATATCTCCAAAGGATTTCAGGGCCAAATGGGTTTGGGGGGTTTATGATGAGGATCAAGGCTTCCCCAGGGAGAAGCCCAAGGTGTCCTGTCCTGCACATTGATCTATGTCATCCTCTGGGGAGCATACGGCGTCCTGACCGGATTCGACCTGATTCCTATCCAAAGTTACAGGACCACCTGATAACCAGACCCCACCTGCACTGATACCATTTTAATGATTTTTAACAAAATCTTTCCTTTGTCCTGTAAAGAGATAATTCACATACCTGTGCCTTATAAACTTAGCCCTCCCCTCAACCCATGCCTGCAGCTCTTCACTGCCGGTGGGTCCTGTCCCCATGCTATTCTCTGAATAAAGGAGCACTCCTATCAGACCTTGAGAGTCTGAGGAATCTTTCCTTTGACTCCTTGGCTCACGGAGCCTGCATCAGCAACATCTACTCTTTTGTCCAAATAGAGCAGAACCACGCCCCTCATCTGGGGAGCTGCTCTTCACCAGCTCATCCCACAGGGCCCCAGTGGGGGCTGCCAATCCTTGGACCCAGATCTCCTGGCCACGGTGTGGGGCACAAGACTCATAGCCCACAGCCTCAGCCGCCACGGTCTTTACAAAGAGCTTTTATTGGTGCCGGGAAATGGTTATGCTACTAAAGTGAGGCCACAGTGCACACAACTGAATACATACAACGACCGTAATTGTATAAAAAGTATCTACAGTGCATATAGAAATACTGGAAGGACATGTGGCTTCCTCTGAGTGTGAGATTGTGGGCAGTTTTTTTCTTCATCTTTATCTTTTCCAGTGTGGTCACGTATTACTCTATAAACAGAGGAGAAAATGTTGTTCAAGTGGGACAGGGGAAGGTGCAGGACGAGTGTTCCGTCGGTTGGTTTACACGAGGCTGCGAGCCAGTGAGCGAGAGGGTACACCAGAATCCTGCAGCCAGGCCAGTGATGACAGAAATGGGAAAGAGCGGACCCTAGCAGAGATTTTTATTTAATAAAACATTTTTGTAGAGGACATTTGATGTTTTCGTTTTCTGTCCTCAGTATGCCTAACACTTTCTTCTGGAAATTTCCCTTGGAGGCCCACCCTCCTCTCAGTCCATGGAGTTCAGGTGTGGCTGGCTCTGGCTCTGTATATGGTGAGCCAATCAAAGCACTGTGTCCCTCTGTGGCCAAAGTGATTGGTTCAGGAATGGACACATGACCCAGGCTAGGCTAGTCAGTCGGCACCCCTCAGTCCTAGAAATTCTGTTGGAACTCTCAAGAGAAAAGCAATTGTTTCTACTGGAGTTACTGA
This sequence comes from Equus asinus, assembly GCF_041296235.1. Lineage (NCBI taxonomy): Eukaryota > Metazoa > Chordata > Mammalia > Perissodactyla > Equidae > Equus > Equus asinus. Next base: position 45,055,244 of record NC_091804.1, read on the forward strand.
GAGCATTGGACCTGAGCCTGGAGCTGATGACCACCATCGTCTTTGGAAAGTGCCTGCCTGAAAAACAAGACAACACGGGGAGAAGTGTTGCTGGAGTCCCTGGACACAGCCTTGCCTGAAGCCATCTATTCTGCACTTGTAAGTTAAGTGAGCCAATATTTATTTTTCTGTTAAGCTGGTTTGATTAGGTTTTCTGTCACTTGCAACTTAAAGACTCCTGCTGACACACACAGTTGCTTTTGAAGTTGCTTCTGTGGCTACACCTCTGATTTCCCCTTGGAGGTCTGCCGCTGGCTGCAGGCTGACACTCCTGCCCAACAGGTGTGGGCTCCTCTGGGAGGCCTGGGGCAAATCATCAAGGCCACCGAACCTTACTCCCTAATACCTGCAACTCTTTCTTCTTCTGATCCTCCTGTCCTCTCATTCGCTTTTCCCTCTTCTCTTCAGAGGCTGCCTTCTTTCCTGCTTTTCCAAATGGAAGAATTGTGGACCAATGAAGGATCAGAGTGTGGAATTTGGAATCAGACATCCCAGACATCAAGCACCCCAGCTGTGTGATCTAAGCAGATTACTTAGCCTCTCTGAGACTTGCTTTGCTTTTCTGTAGACGGAGATAACAATTCCTATTCACAAGGAGTCTTATAAATAAGTCATGCACAATGCACGGCCCATAGGAAGTACTCATCAACATTGACAACTATCGCTAGCCTTTCTCTCCTCTCCCCAGTGCCTGGCCCATTGATGCCTATCGCCGTGAGCGACCTTGAGACAAACAGGAGACCAGCCCTTGGCCACCCCCAGCAGTCTCCGGGAAAGCGTCTGCAGACACTGTTAGCTGATGACGTAACTCTTCAAACAAGGCCCACCTGATGAGACGCCTGTCTGCTCAGTCAGGTTTTAAGAATATAAACACTACCATCGGCGAGATTCAAAGGCCAGGCCCGAGTGATGCCTCCCCTCACAGGCCCTTCGTCTAAGGCAGGTCTCAGCTCGCTCTTCGGGGCACGCAGATCTCTTAGGCGAGGCTGAAGCAAACTGCTTCCCCCGCAAGGAGCACGTCATCGCAGCTGAAGGACTCCGTGCGTGGGAGGTATGCCGTCTGTCTTCTCAGTCCCCAGGTTCGGCGTTCTCACGGCAGACGTGCAGCACAGTCGATGAACAGACATTAGCTGGAGGACACCAGGAAACCCCATAACTGAGCTCAGCCCGTGAAGGAATGGAACAGCATGCCCACCCTAAACCAACCCCGGGGGGGCCACTGGGTTGGGATGTGTATTACTGGAGCTTTTTCCTTTACAGAACCCTCTTCAAACTTCCTGCTCTTTGCATAAAATGCTTACACCACTTGATACTGAGGTCACCCCCAGCCCGTGTCCTTGAACTGCAGGGGACTCTCTTGGAACGACAGATGGTCCCAGCCATTCCAGAAGTCATGGAATAGTTTGGCGACCCGGGCGCAGGCTCTGGAGCCAGTCTCCTGGGAGGAGTGGGGCCTGAATGGTGGAAATGAAGCTCACTGTTTGCGTGTTTTTAGGCGCAATGCGACGCACAGCAGAGTTTTTATGCATCTGTCTCCTCTCCCACACTAAACTGCAAATCCTTGAGGACGGGGGTCTGTCTGGCTCTGTCCGCTTACAAGCTCGCTTAGTTTCCTAGTCTGCTACATGGGGATTCTAATGTGAGTAGGGCTGCTGTGTTAGTAAAGCCTGCCTTTGCTGAGCCCGTATCCCACCCAGGGCATCTTTCTATGTGTGTTTCATGCACTGTCTCATTTAATCCGGGCAACATCCACTTGAGGCAGGTAGCAATATTATCCCCAGATGAGGGAGATTTACAGATGAGGAAATTGACACGGAGGGAGCCTGAGCAACTTGCCCAAGGTCCCGGATCTAGTAAGCGCTGGGGCCAGCACTGACCCAGGCAGTTGGCCAGCTTTCTGACCACATGCCCCACTGCTCCTTAGTCCAACACAATAATGAATGTGCAACACACACTTGGCACAGCGTCTGCACCCAGCCGTCCATAAATGGTAGCATTGGACCATATTCGTGTCTTCCACCTTACTCCACCCACACGGTGGGACATCCACTAATTAATATTTAGCGAATGGATTAATGCAATTGATCATCAAGTGCTGGCTGAGCTCCTGCAATGCTAGACGCGGGCAATGGAGCAGCCAACAGACGCGCGAGGCCTCCATCGGCCGGGAGGAGACAGACAGCAGAGCGGGAGTGAGATACGGTACGAGATACGATACGATGTCAGACGCGACAGGAAGAAAAACAAAGCAGCCCAAAGGGAAAGGGGTGGACACGAGCTGAAAGGGGAATGATTTACAGTTTGTTTGGAAATGTGGAACTTTCAGATGGAAGGGACAGTGAGAAAAGTCCTACAGGGAATATATTTGTGACTTTGTCACACTTTGGTCAAAGTAAATGCCATCACACAGCAGTGAACGTTATAACAGGGGTCTCAAAATGGTGGTAGAGAGAGACAGTTGATGAGGTTGGCCTGGAGGTGGAATCCTCGTACCACACTGCTGGCTCAGCTTTCAGAGCCCCAGCAGAGACCGTGAGCGCGCCTCGCCAGCCGGCTCAGCCCACCTGGGGAGGGGGCTCTCGAATACCGTATTTTGCCTCCTGTTGGGTGAGTGGCAAAAAGATCAACACAACCTAAAATACGATGTCGTTCATCTGTGACCAGCACATAAGAACCTAGAACCCCAAGATGGAATGTTCGACGGGGTCAAAAGGTAGATGCCATCCCCCCAGTGACTGCAGCTGGACACAGCGAGAAGCTAATCGAGACAGCGCTTTACAAGCACCTGACCATATGGACGGCTTTGCTTTTGCAAGTCATGCAAAAGAGGGTCGGTATTTTAGAGTTGCAGATAACTGGATAAGAAGAAAAGAGAAAACAGATCTGTGTGCAATTATCTCCCAACACTGAGTCATGAGGCGCACGAGCCCGGTCCCGAGGGAGGCTGCGATCTGCGGGCTGCAGGCTGATGGAGCTCAGCTGCTGCCTCTTAGCCTCTCTCGCTTCTTTGAAGCCCCCGGGGAGCTCGGTGGTGACTCCATTAGTGTCCAGTTCCAGCGCTCTGGAGGGAATCGGCTGTGCGGTGTCCAGGGTGATGTTAGCCAAGGAAATCCACAAAGCGAGCCAGGGATCGAATTTAAAGGCAAATAGAAACAGCAGTTTCTGACCCGGGGTTTCCACATGGTCTGGGGGATTCCGTCAAGCAGGTCATGTTAAGAGATGGGAAGACCATCAGGGATCTCCCCTGGTGGAAGACCACCAGAGATCAGCACCTCTCTGTCCCTTTTGTGGGCTGATCAGATGAAAAGACCCCAAAGAGGGTGGGGCCAGCATACCATGTGATGTCCCACTGATTGAGGTCTTACAAGCTGACGCTGAGAGTGACCATAGAAGAAAGGAGGAAATGACAGAAACGTGGGAGGAAAGCCCAAAGTGATCAAAAATGATCAAAACTCCCCCAATGTCGTGGGATTTGGCATGCAAATGACAGCCTCCTCTTCACATGCTGGGCCCTAAAGACCAAAGGAGAAGTGTCAGCTGCTGTCGCCGAGACCCTGATGATACATCACGTCTGTCCTTTGCCTGCAGCAGCTGAGTACGTGGCTTGCTTGGCCATCCCCAAAGAAATCCATCTTGACAAGAACATTCTAATGCTATTAGTGAGGCATCTGCGCCAGGGGTTTCTGGCTCTTTGCTGCAGAGTCTCTGGGGAGCATCAGGACCAGCCGCAGCGCACGGGGTAGCAGGAACATGACTAAAGCCTCCGAGCCGGGAGCTCCCGGAGCGGAGGGGCACTTCACTGTGTTGAGTTTGTTGATTGCACAAAAGTGCCTCCACCTGGGACAGGAAACGGCAGGACTCCTGTCCCACGACAAACAGTCTTGCAAGGTAGATAAGCTCCAGAGTTGAGGAGGCAGGCCTGGATTCAAGTCCCAGCTCCGCCACTTTCTTGCTAAGGGCCCTGGGGCAAATCATTAACCTCTCTGAGCCTCAGTTTCCTGATCTGTAAAATGAAAGTGACAGCACCAACCTCAAATGACCTTTATGAGGACTCAGTGAGATAGTGCACACTGAATTCTAACCAGAGTCTTAGCCGTGCTGTGTGCTGCAGGAGGGTCTCTGTTTACCATCAGCTTTACGACAGTTGCAGTGCTGAGGGCCTTGTGTGCTCCCGCAGCCGGAGGGCTGACGTTGATCGAGCCCTCACAGGCACCAGGCTCTGTGCTAAACGCTTTACAAACACCGTGACCTCATTTAATCCTCACAGCAAACCCAGGACACAGGGACAATAGTTCCATCAGTCAGAATACATCTGACAGTGGGTCACAGGTCAGTCAGTTAAAAGTGGGTTGAAAAATAAAGAAAATGGATTTTCTCTCAGCAGGTGACATCCACTGGCAGGTGGCCCCAGGTGGGATCAGCATCCCAGGACCCAGGCTCTTTCCCTCTTCTTGCTCTTCCCCATCATTGCAGGCCAGCGTGTCCCCTCACAGTCACGAGATGCTGCTGCAGCTCCAGGCATCACACACAGATGTGACAGCATCCTGACGAACGGTGTTTGTTCCTGTCCACCTCTGTAGTAGGGAGGGAGGCCTTTCCCCCAAGCCAACAGCACATGGGCCCCTGGGTCTCACCTGCCGGGACTGGGGCACAAGCCCTCCACTTGGCCCCACAATTCATGAGCAAGGAGTTAGCCAGAGTGCTCATCTTCCGTGCTGGGGGCCGGGCTTTGCCAGCAAGGAGAAGAGCTCGGGGGGGGGGAGGCTCACAGCACCTGTGAAAGTGCTCAGCCACCTCCGGGAGGGGCAAATCGAGGCACAGAGACATGAAGCAACGTGCCCAGGGTCACACTGCTGGTAGGTGGCAGAGCTGGGGGGACTCCAGACCCACAGCCTAACCGCTTGTCTTTCTTACCTTTCCCACCCAGAGTATTTAAGAAATCTCTCCCTACCCAAAGTCCGCTTCTCCAACGTCTTCTTTTCGAAGTTTCGTTTTTCATACACGGGTCTCTAATCCATCTTGGATTGAGTCTTGGGTATGATCTATGGGAGGAATGAAATTTCTTTTAACATATGGAAAAACGGTCATCATAGCCCTGTGTTTCTGAGCGGCTCCTCCTCTCCCCTCATCTTCACGGTCACCCGAGTCACAGAGCAAGTTTCGTTCAGCAATGTCTCCGTCACTGTTTCAAAATCAGCCTCTCCCAAGAACTAGAGCTTTGTAACATGTCTCAATGTCTCGTAAGGTAGGTCCCCCTAACTTCTTCTTCCAAATTGTCTAAATTACTCTTAGCCCTTTGCTTCTCCACATGAGTTTTAGAACCAATTTGTAAAGTTCCATTAAGCCCGCAAAATCCAGGGGCCGGCCTGGTGGCATAGCGGTTAAGTTGGTGTGCTCTGCTTTGGCGGCCCAGGGTTCACAGGTTTGGGTTCCAGGCTTGGACCTAGCATCACTCTTCAGACCACGCTGTCGTGGTGTCCCACAGAAAAAAAATAGAGGAAGATTGGCAACAGATGTTAGCTCAGGGCCAATCTTCCTCACAAAAAAAAGAATGAGAAATCCAAAAATAATTATTGGAATTTCATTGGATTTAGGTTAATTTGGACACGTTCTTATCTTTATAACAGTGAATCTTCCATCCACAAATATGCCATATATCTCCATCTATTCTGGTCTTCTTTCATGTCCTTAAATAACGTTTTGTAATTTTCTCTGTAAAGGTCTCACCAATATTTTCTTAGCTGTATTCCAAAAATCCACATTGGAGTAAAAAGGATCTTAGAAGTTCTCTGATCTGATGGCCCCACTTACAAAGCAGAGACTGGGCAGGTGGTTGGGTCTCTGTAGAAGACCCCATCTAAGCCCCACAGGAGTGGTGCTGAGGCCTGGGGAGCTGCAGGAGGGAGAAGCGGGGTGGGGCGGGGTGGGGGGGCGAGGAAGACGCCTGGAGGAGCTTGTGCCCAGGAAGTGGTGACAGTGACGCCCAACAGAGGAGCAAGGTGCACTCCGAGTGAGGATGAAATAGCCCCATGGGGGAGACCGCAGGATGGTTGGAGCAAAATCAACGCGTGGGATTCCTGAATTCTCGGGAGGCAAGACTGATTTTCCAGCCAGCAAAATTCAGGATCTTGAAGGAGGCCAGAATACAAGCTTCAGCCAATAAAGACACATCTTGTGATCAAATCTATGGAAATGGATGCAGAAAGGATGTGACCGGAGTTTGAGCGTGTGCTTGTATCGGCCTACATTTTCATCACAACTGAAAGGTCATTATCATCATAATAAAAGCAGTGGTAGTAATGATGACGGTTAAAACTTACTGAGTGCTTCGCATGTGCCAAGACCTGTTCTAAGCTCTTTACTTGTATTAACTGATTTAATCCTGACAACCTGAGGAATGTACTTTACCATCCCCATCTTAAAGACAGAGAAACTGAGGCCCAGAGAGACTGATAATTGGCCCATGCTCACACAGTACATAACTGGCAGAATTGGGGTGTGAACCCAGGGATTCTGGCCATAGAGCACATGCTACAGCCACCACGGAAGCCTGTAGCTGGGGCCGGGCTCCTCACAGGGAGGTTGTCTTGCTTCTGGTCCTGGCCACTAAGCCCTGAACCAACCTCTTGAAAGAGATGCCAAACCCACTCCCCTTCAGACGCAGTGGAAATAGAAGCCATTGGCCATTGGGAGCCCCATGATGGTGGGACAGTCACCTTCGAGGTTCCCCAAGCACAGACTGGGTTACTGGTCCCCTCTGCCTGCCTGCCTCCCTGCTCTTTTCTTTTCAGGTTTACCTCACCTGGACAACACGCTACTGAGTTAACTGAGAAGGTCTGAGTTGCTGGTGGTCTTTCTTAAGGAAATGCACTTGCTGGATAGAAAAGCTGGCACTGGTGAATGAACCCGAGGGACAGGACGGTGCAGGGGTGCCAAGAGGCATTGGGATAATTTAGTTCAAGGGGTTGTCCAGCTGCCAGCACCGCCTCCACATGCAGCCCCATGCCGCAGTTCCAGAGCGTGTGGGGGTGCTTTCCGAGGGAGCCCGGAGTCAGCAGTCTTCGAGGCAGAGAGGGTACGTCCTCGTGCACTGCCACCTCCACCAGGGGCCAGGGGACGACTCCCACTTATCCGACCAAATAAGGCGGCACCTAACCTTGTTTAAAGACAGGGGGCTGAGCAAGGCACAGGGCGAGAGAAGAGAAATGGGCGACGCTCACAAGGCGGCCGTAACGAAACCTACAGGACCCATCCACTCTGCTTTCACTCAGCAGCTGTTTTCACTCAAGAGTTCCAAAAAACACCAGGAATGGGGACCTGCACTTTAAGAACCCCAAAACTCTCTGAAGCTGAGTCGGGGTGGGGGGAGACAAAGTCACAGAAACACGAATGTCCCCGTTGACTTCCGTTACATGAGACTCACTTCTCTTTCCCTTTTTCCTGATTACGAAATAATCCCCTGCCTTATCAAACAATTCACACATTTCAGAAATATACATGATAGAAGGTGAAGTCCCTCCAGATGTGATCTACTAAAGGGAGCTCATGTGACACCGGGCTTTTCACCCACAGTGTCCGGGGCAGGACTCTGTTCGCCACATCAGCTTGCAGAGTTTCCTACCGTGTATAGGAAAACGTTGAATCAATCTTGTCATTAGAGTTTTGAGTGTTTGCAACTGGTTTGCTTTTCCCCACAGTGAGGCGATGACTAACACTGTGCTCACGTCTGTGGACGCCGAATGCTTTAGAAGAGACATTTGTCATCCTCAGGAATGACGCTCGCTCCCATCTCTGGAGCACCTGCTGCACCCATCTTTACGCTGCCGACGCATTCTATCCTCCCGACCCTCTGAGGCAGGGATGAAGGTTATCCCCACTTCACAGATGAGCACACTGAGGCTCAGAGAGGGTAAGACACATGCTCGGAGTCACACAGCCAGTAAGCAATGGGGCTGGGATGGAAACCCAGGCACCTGACCCATATGATGATGGCAGGAGTGCAGCCACACTGCAAGGAGGGTTATGGGGTGGGAGCTAGAGCCAGAAGGGAGGTTGGGCACAGGCTTGGGCAGAAGTACAAGCATACATGGGAAGAAAGCACGAAACTCACTCTACTTTTCTGGGCTGGAAAGACGGAACTACCATTGCAAGGCCATAAAGCAATGTCTTCATCCCATCTCCGTGGCGGGGCTTTGGAAGGCTGGGCGAGGCAGCTGGTCCAGCCGAGGGGCCTCACGCATGATGAGCACGCAGATCACACATCTTTCTCAACGCCCCGATGGCCAGATCGGGGAGGCAGGACAGCAGTGTGGTCAGGTCTCCAGCCTCCACATCTGGACAGCCAGGGCCGAAGTCCCAGCCTCCCTCAAGACCAGCAGTCCCTGGAAAGTCTACCACGACTCGGTTTCCTCCTCTGCTCAGGGGGGATTCGAACAATACCCACTCCTGCGACTTTGGGGAGCATGAAATAAGACATGTCTCCCCAGCACAGTCTCTGGCCCCCAATAATTGATGACACCCTTATTACTTTTTGCCAGTGTTGCTCTGTCTTCTGCACATGCTCCCAGGCTCCGCTCCCATAGGTGGTGGACCCTCAGCTGCCATACTTGGATCTTGTGACTCTGCCCCCGGTCACAAGCAGCTGGGCCCAGAGGGCCTCTCAGAGGTCAAGAGGCTAGCTCAGCTCACTAACTCACTGTGTGACCTTGTACAAGTGTGTCAACCCCTCTGAGCCTCAGTTTTCTTGTATGGAAAATGGGGTCATAATAGACCCATAGGACTGAGATGAGGATCAAATGAGTTAATGCATGAACAGCACTTAGCACTGTGCTGGGCACATGGCAAGCATCCTTAGATATTTACTATTCCTATTAATAGTGATTTATTTGACTAAAACTTATGAGTGCCTACTGTATACCAGGCTGTGTTCTAAGGGCTGCAGCTATAGCGGTAAACAAACCGGACAAAGCCTGCCCTCGCGGGGCTTGGATTTTGGGGGAGGAAGGCAAACAATAAACCACTAAATATAACACGCATTGGGGAGCAAACAGCGCAGGGAAGAGCCTTCAAGCAGGTGGGGTCAGCCGACTCAGGGAGATTAAGAAAAGGGGTGGCGTCGAGCTGTTCTCCTCCTGGACCCCTGTGATTTGCTTTGGCCAATGAAACGTGGACGGAGGTGATAGATGTGGCTCCCAAGTGGAACCGCAGAGCCACATGCCCTTCCTGCTGCCGCCGTGACCACGAAAATACAACCTGAGATGGAGCCTCGCTCAGCTGGGGCCTCCCAGGGACCACCAGAGCCCCCGGGCAATGAGCCTGGATGCGTCCTGTGTGAGGGATGGACTTCGTTGTGCCCGGATGTGGAGAGTTTGGGGGTGTTTGTTACCGCAGCATAACTTATCCCCATCCAGAAGTCCCATGTCTTAAGGGGGCATTTGAGCAGAAGCCTAAAGGAAGTGAGGGAGCAGCCGCAGGACCATGTGTGGGAAGAGTGTTGCAGGCAGAGGGAACGGCAGGCGCAAAGGCCCTGAGACAGGAGGATGCTGGTTTATTTCAGGAACAGCAAGGAGGCCCGTGTTCCCAGAGTAGCTCCAGCAGCAGGAGGGTGTCAAGAGATGGAGTTTGAGGCTGAGGGAGGGAGGCGGGTAACATCCTTGTAGGCCATTGTAAGGCCAAGCACACTGATGACTGGTGTCTGGGGAGGGGACAGTCTCCAAACCAGCCAGCACATCTGTCCTCCAAGACCTGTCTCCAAAACCTTTAAAAAGCATTTAAAAAAGCTAAAGCCTTTAAAAAGTAACAAGGAGGGGCAGGCTCTGTGGCCGAGTGGTTAAGTTCGAGCGCTCTGCTTCAGCAGCCCAGGGTTTCGCCGGTTCGGATCCTGGGTGTGGATCCAGCACCAGTCATCAGGCCATGCTGAGGCGGCGTCCCACATGCCACAACTAGAAGGACCTACAACTAGAATATACAACTATGTACCGGGGGGCTTTGGGGAGAAGAAGGAAAAGAAAAAAACAATAACAAGGAGAAGATAGGCGGTGGGTGTCCACCCCCACCCTCCACACAGGCAGGGAGCTGGAGCATCCTGTTCAACACCCCCAGCCCGGGGCTCCTCCTCCCTGGCCAGGGACCTTCCAGCTGGCCTCGCAGTTTGGCTCCGGGTCCTCGTTTGTTTGGGGCTTGGACAGACTTTTGAGCTGCTCCGCTTGGCGTCTGTGTGCTCATGAAGATGACTCTGCTGCGTGAGCCTCCCAGGGCTGCTCTACGGTCCAAGCATCTGTTCAGCTGAGTTTCTTTATTTACTTCTCCAGTAAACAACCGGGGCAGAGGCAGGGTTCTGTGGTATTTCCACAACTCCCTCGCCTGTGCCAAGATCTAATAGGATACAGAGATAACGAGGGGAGAGATGAGGGCCCTGTGACCCGAGCGGAACATGGTGTGAGGTTCTGGAATCTCCATGCAGAAGCTGTGTCTTTGCTGCAGGCCCCACGGCACCCAGCAGCGTGGGTGGAGCTGGCCACTCCAGTGGACATCTGCTTGGCCCCACCAGCATCTGTTCCCTCTTTTGCTGCTCACAGCATCCCAGTGACCCCCTAAAGGACCCCAAAGGACCATCCATGCCCTTTCTCAGCCCAGGGGGTTTCAAGACAGGCCTGAAGCCGCGAAGCCCCCTGCTCCCCCCACCCCATGCACTGCATCCAGGAACAGGTACATGGCTGAGGCCTGGCCGCTCAATTTCTTCTATCTGCCCACCCCCAGCCTTTGCAACTGGCTCTGCAGTGGTCATGTGACCCAAGCTGGGCCAATGCAGGCCATCCCAGGACTTTCAGGGAAACCGTGTGGGGAAGGTGGGGTCTCTCTGTTGGATTAAGATGACAAGATGTGGGCTCACAGCTGCTGGTTACCATCTCAGCCACCATGTGGGGAGACCGTACCTGAGAATGAAGACATGCAGAAGAAAGCAAAGTGGAGAGATGGAAAGACACAGATTTATGAAAGTAATATTTGAGCTCTTGGATCCAGCTAAGCCTGAAGTCCCCGGATTTGGGGGTTAAGTAGTTCGTGTGGTTTCCTGTCACTCACAATCAACAGTGCCCCAACCAATTCACATACACACATCGGTAGACAGATACATGGAAGTGGGGTGTAGCGACTAAATGAACATTGGGCAGGATGGAAAATGAAAAGAAGGCAAGTACGTGAGCAGTGGTCAAGGAGGTCTGAGAATTACAGACTTGTGGTGGTTTTCTGTGTCCCTCAGCACAAATGCCAAAGTCCTCGCCACAGCCTACATGGCCCTGTGGGCTCTGGCCCTGTGACCTCTTGGGCCTCCTCTCCTCTTTCTCCCACTTGTGCCCTCTGTTCTAGCCACACGGCCTCTACATCCGTGTTCCATGCTGTGTAACATTACTGCAAATTTAGCAGCTTCCACAATGCCTATTTTTAGCTCACAGTTCTGCAGGGAAGAAATACAGCAAGTTCTCTGCTGAGCCTGTCCTGTAACTGGAGGAATCCCATTCCTGTGGTTGTAGGACTGTAGTCCCCATTTCCCTGATGGCGTTCAGCTCTCAGCTCCTAGAGGCCACCTTGTCACGTGGCTCCCTCCATCCTCAACCAGCAATAGCACAGTGAATCTTTCTCAGCTTCAAATTCCTCTGACTTCTCCTGCCTCCTCCAGCCAGAGAGAAGTTTCTGCTCTTAAAGAGCTCGCCTGATTAGATGAGGCCCACCTGGCTCAGCCACATCATAAGGTCAACCGCCTTGGGACTTTAATCATGAACGCAAAGTCCCCTCACAGCAGCACCTAGATTCATGTTTGGTTGAACAACCAGAGGATGGGAATCTTGGGGGCCAGCTTTAGAATTCTGCCCACCCAAACTTCCTTGTTCCTCAAACATCCTAATCATGCTCCCCCTCAAAGCCTTGTGCTTGCTGTGCCCTCCCCCAAGAAAGCTCTTCCCACAGGTAGCCCCCTGGCTCACTGCTCACTGCATTCAGGTCTCCATACGACGCCCTCTCCTTGAGCAGCTGCCCCGACCTCCCAACAGAGACGTCACTCCCATCACTGTCCAGCCTCTTAGTCCTGCTCCGGTTTTCTTCCTAGAGCCTGTGTGCTATTACAGGTCTATGTGCTCTGTTTCCCAGCTGGACTGTAAGCCCTGGGGATGGGACTTAATTTGTTTGCAGAGCCTGGACAGAGTAGATGCTCAATAAATATTTATTGAGTGAAAGGATGAACATGTTTCTGAAATTTCTTAATGGCCTTAAATAGTCACCCTGAAGGCTTTCTCGTGTTTATCTGCCAGCCTTCGACTCCATGGGAGGCAGACGGAGGCCTCGACTGCGAGCCGGGCATCAGAGCCAGCTTCCCTGAGTCCACACCTTATGGGCCAGCCGCTTCACCTCGCAAAGCTGCTTCTCCCTCTGCACCCCAGGGAGAAGGTTAGCACCTGCCTCAAAGGTGCCGGTAGGTGCTAAATGAAGTCGTCTGGGGAAAGTGCCTGGCACCCAAATCAAAGCCATAACGTGACACCGTTCCACACCCTCAGATAGGCAAAAAGTAAAAAGTGCCGTCACTGTCAAGCGTTGGCAAGGATGGGTGCAACGAGGACTCCACTGGGCGTGCATGTCACTGTAATCGCTTTAGAGACTCACTTGGCGAAATCTGGGGAGGTGAGGACGTGCCTGTCCTACATCCTGCCTGGGACACAGGTCCAGGAGTTCTCCTTGCAGAGCTGTCTGCCAGCCATCTGCCCCGACCACCAGCACAGAATGCTCCCAGCAGCAGGACCTGACAGCACCTGCTCACAGATGCTCCCAGCAGGGACTCAGCTTCAGGGGACCGCCTGCTGGACAGCAGAGCAAGCGCTTCCCGTGAATCACCTCATCTCACCTTTATCCCCACGCTACACGTGAGAAAATGGAGGCTCAGAGATGTGTAAGTCACTTGCTCAGGCTCACACAGCTGGAGAGCGGGCCCGTTCTGACCTGCTGCTTGGATGGTGGGAGGGTGGGGGGAGAGGAGAGAGGAGGGAGGAGGCAGGAAAATGACAGCAGACAAAACGACAGCACCAACACAGCTCCCAGAGTGCTCTCTCCTGCAAGATGCTAAACACGGAGCTGCCCCACGGCCCAGCAATGTCACTCCCAGGCGTCCACCCAGGAGAAATGAAACCACGTGAACCTACACAAAGACGTGTACCTGAATGTTCACCACAGCATGGTTCACAAAAGTAGAAACAACCCAAACGTCCATCAACTGATGAACGGATAAACAAAACGTGGTCGATCCATGCAGTGGACTACTATTTGGCCATAAAAAGGGATGAAGCGTGGACACACGCTATAATGTGAAAACATCGTGTTGAGTGAAAGAAGTCAGTCACAAAAGGCCACATATTGTACAATTCCATTTACAGGAAATGTCCAGAATAGGCAAATCTATAAAGACAGAAAATAGACTATTGGTTGCTGGGGGCGTAAAGAAGGAGAGAATGAAGTAACTAATAGGTACAGGGTTTCTTTTGAGAGGGACAAAAATGTTCTAAAACTAGATTGTGACAGTGGGTGCACAACTCTGTGAATTTACTAAAAAGCACTGAATTGTACACTTTAAGGGGTGACTCTCATGATATGTGAATTATATCTCAATAAAGCTGTTTTTAAAATGTGTTCTAAGGGTCTCTGGTTTTTCTGAGTGTTCATGAGGAGAGGTCATGAAAGCATGAGTTTGGCAAATGCAGGTTAAACAAGTTCAAATCAGAAGGAAATCGGTAAGATTTTTCTGCAGGACGTCTCGGAGACTTCAATTTGCAGAAAGGCACGGTGACACTCCTGAGAGGAACACGTTCTAATAAAAGATGGCGCTTCCTGAGTCTTTGCAAGGAGCCAGGCGTATATGAGCCAGTTTACTCCTCATACTAACCCTATGAGGTAGGTACTGTTATTAGAACCATTTCACAGATGAAGAAACTGAGGCACAGAGAGGTTGAGAATCTCGCCCAAGATGACACACAGCTAACAAGTGGCAAAGCCAAGGTTTGAACCCAATGAGTCTTGCCCTGGGATTCATGCTGGACTGCTTATCTTGCTGAAGCATATAGCATTTCCAAAACATGTGTGACCATGGCTCACTTTAATAAAAAGAATCCCAAAACATCTGCCTTCTCTCCAGCTTCGAGGACAGCACCCTGGTCCAGGAGCCCCACTCACCCGGACGGGTGCAATTCCTTTCCCCAGTCTCACTGCCGCCACGCTCACTCCTGTGATCCATTCTCCTTTCTTAACAGATTGCATCGTTCCCTAGCTCCAAACCCTCCAACGGCCTCCTGCTCCCTTCAGACCGGGCTTTCTCAACCTCGGCCCTGCTGACGTTTGGGACTGGCTCATTCTCTGCTGTGGGGGCTGCCCTGTGCACTGCAGGATGATTAACAGCATCCTCGGCCTCCTCCCAAAAGATGTCAGTAGCACCCCCCTCCCTAAGTGGTGACAGCCCAAAATATCCCCAGACATTGCCAACTGTCCTGTGGGACAAAGTGGCCCCGGCTGGACTCACTGCCTTCGAATAAAGTCCCAACTCCGCGCCATGGGCCCCGATGGTCCAGCCCTGCCCTCCTCTCCCACCCCTCCCTGTACCCATCCTCTCCAGCAATGCTGGCCTGTTCTCTGATCTTTAACCTCTCTGAGCACACCCCTCATCAGGACCTTGGCACGTGCTCTTCCCTCTGTGTGTGGCTGGCTCTTCCTCATCATTCAGGTTTTCTCCATCCTCCTTCTTTGCTGTTTCCTACCTGGTCCCTAGCTCTCCAGACACCTGGATTTGTTTTCCCTAGAACACGTCACTATTGAATTGATGTCGTGTATTTGTTTTTTTCTTTATAAACCGTCTTCCCCACCAAAATGCCAGCAATGTGTGTGTGGGCAACTAGTGATCTTGCCCTTTGCTGAATCTCTGGTGCCCAGAAGAGCCTGGGGCACAGGAAGGTGCTTGTGTCCGTGTGCCTGACGGATCATGAATCTGTTGATCTGTCCATCAGGAGCCCTTCCGCTGAGCCTGCGCACAGCGAAGACGGGCAAGTGGAGGTGGTCTGACTACCTCGGCTTTGGGCAACGAATATGCCTCTGGTCTTTTGGAAAAGGTCCCTTTCTATCAAAACTACTTGCCCAGCAGTCTTTAAAATGGAAAACAAACAATAAAAGAAGAAAAACCAGCAGCAGAGGGGGAGGATGACAATTACTTTAAAAATTTTAAAGTCTCCTTAAATCAGAGCAAATCTGTTTCAAATGAAGCAGAGGCTAGCCGTTGGAGCAGAACTGGAAACAGTTGTGGTGGGGTGTCCCTAGGTCACGGCGTCAGCAGCTCCGACAAAGGGGGTGGGCGGAGGCAAGGGACAAGCAGCCTGTTGGGGTGTGAAGAAGAAAGGACGCAAAAGCAGAGATGATGAGTCAGGCTAGGGCGTGCCAGCAGGCAGAGAGGGAGCCAGGCGGAGGACCCCCGCAGACCCACAGGACGGCTCCACGCAGTGCGGGAAGACTGTGGCTTCTCAAGCTCTCCCTGGACTTCCTCCCATGGGAGGGACTTCTGTGGAGGGATTTTGAATTCTGCGGGGACTTTGCTGAGCGAGATTGAGTGTCCCAGGCTTGGCTTATCCTTCTGTTAATGAGAGGCCCAGGCTCGCTGGGAACTTGTCAAGCTGGAGGCCCCAGCCACAGAGGGCCTGGAAGGTCACACTGGAGGTCCTAGATATTACAAACCACCTACGGAATGTTTTTTCTAAAAATCCCATCAAACCATCAACAGTCAAGCCCGTAAATCTAACCACCAATTTACAGGAAATACCAGGGACAGAAAAACACGATAAATGACACCACAGGGATGCAATCCACAAACTCTTAATTGCACGAAACTCTCTGGGACAAATGACTTGGTGTCTTCACGAAACAAATTGCAAGGGAAAGAAAAGAGGAGAACTTACAGAATTAAGGAGGCTTAAGAGACATATCAACCAACAGCCAGGAATGGATGGAACCTATCTGCACCTGGACAAGAACAATAAAAACAATTCATGAAACAACTGGGGACATTTCAACAGTGACGGAATATTTCGTGATATTAAAGGATGATTGTGAACACAAGTTTTGGTATGATAATAGGATTATGGCTATTTTTAAAAGAGTCCTTATTTTTTAGAGATACATGTTCAAATACTTACGGATGAGAGAACATGATGTCTGGGATTTGCTTCCAAATGATCTGAAGGGAGGGTTGGATGTAAATGAAAAAAGTTTGGCCATGAGTTGACAGTCACGGAGGCTGGCGTTGGGCCCGTGCTGGTGCATCACAGCACTCTCTGTCTAAAAATAGACACCATGCCTTCGTCAATAAGATGACCCAAGGCTTACAAATACTTTGGTGATCTTATTAAAATTCAATTTAATTTTCTTTTATTGACCTGCCTTACATCATACACCCAGCTAGTTAATCACCGGCTATGAAAAATGGGCAAATTAATTCATCAGTTCTAAGTCACCTTGACTTTGAGGCAATTTCATGCAGCGGCCAAGAAGAGAGAAACTGTGCCTGTCAGCGCTCTGTCCTCTGCATCTCTATGAAACTCAGTCATTTTAGTTCTTCTTCTCAGTGCCTCAACTCTCTCCCCTGTAAAATGGGAGGGAGTACATAAAGTTTTGTTGGGGGGCACTTGGCCCAGTGTCTGACCACTAGCAAACTGCAGTTACTATTATGACCAGTGGCAGCAATACCAAAAGAATGTAGAGTAGGGTCTTATTCATATAAAAAATTATGCCGATTCAGGCATGTGTGGAAAGATGCCTGGGATGAAATACTACAAATAGGCAACAGAGATAACCCCATGGGGAGTCAATCATTTATTCATTCAACAAACACTACTGAATGCCTTCCCTATGCAGGCACAGTGGAACTGTGGGACACAGGATGAGCTCAGCCCCTGCTCTCCTGGGATGACAGGGTAGAGAAATGCAGGCATGTCAAGACAGGTGGAAACCAGGGGTCAAGACTTAACGGGCAGTCCAGGGAGATGGCCAGACCAGACTGAGATCTGAAGGATACAGGAGAATTGGCCTGGATTTGGGGACGGAGGGCAGAGGGGAGGGAGAGAAAAAGGACAAAGCATTCCAAGCTGCTAAGGGAAGAGCAAGTGCAAAGGCCCTGTGGGCAAGAAGGAGCAATTCCAGGGTCAGAAGGATCAGAGGCCAGAGCAGAGAACGAAGGGGGGCAGTGAGTGGCCACAGGGGATTTCTTTCACACCTTCTGAATTATGTAAATATTTTCAGAGAAGCATATATCATTCTTATACTTTTTTTTAAAAGCTAAAGAAAACCCCACCTTATAAAACCCCAAGAAGTGAAGAAATTATTATGGCATTTGCTCTTTTCTCTTAAGCATCTATAATATGTGAAAATTCACTTACACTTGCTAAAGAAACCACCTTGTTTCAGTGTGACGGGTGTGCATCCTCTCCTGTCTGGTTCTCGGCAAGGGCTTCCCCTTTCCTCTCCCCCTCCTTCCCTTTTTTGGTGCATTACAGGTGAAAATGACGAGCGCACCTAATTTAAATGATGCTCTTTCTAACCCCCATGGAGGCTCCGGCCCACGTCAGGTTGGGTTTGGAGGCAAGTGGGGTTTGGGGAAAAGCTTCTCTCTTCCCAACTGCGTGCACTCGAGCACAGCGTTGGGAGCCCTCTCTGTGCCTGTGCCGCCACAGCTGAATAGCAGGGAGAAAGAACTCAGGAACGGGACTGCCCTACGTAGTGGTGTTTGCCGGTTTCACCTGCAATCTTTCGCTGCGGTGGCATGGGTTTTTCTGGTTTCCTCTGGTGGCCCGGGGCTGGGATAGTTGGCTTTGAGGCATGCAGTCACCCGAGCGAGGCTGGCTGTCCAGACGCAGAAATGCAGCTGCCTGGAAGGCCACACTCACGCCTCCCTCCCGCTTTCGTTTGCCGTAGTGGGAACCCCAGCAAGGCCCTTTCAAGTCTGCACCTTGCGGTTTCTCCCTGCAGGAATGCCAGGTTTATGATGGGTTTGTTCCCATCGCTGTTTTTGATCCCCTCCCTGGGCCCCTGCCCGGTCAGGCCCTTTCAATTCACGTCAGATCTAGGGAGGCCGCTGGCTCCTGGCTCAGTGTGGCGCTACGTGATACAGAAGGGTCTGTCCTCACGAGAGACACAGACAAGTGGACAGATGGTTCCAGTCCCAGGAGAGAGGAACTTCCCAGCAGACAAGCCCGCTGGTGTCACTGACTTGCCCTCTCCCTTCAAAGGCCTTTTATATGCTGCTCCTCATTGCGGATGATGAACGAGAGCTCACCTGCTGCCACGCCCTCATCTGGAACGGGGGAAACTGAGGCCAGGGGGTAATTCCTCCATCAGAGAGGCCCCCAGGAAACTATGACACGGTCCCAGCCAGACCCTCAGCAGGGCCTCCTATCCTAGTGGGAAGAGCTCCAATTTGGGTCAAGATTTACCTCTCAGCCCTGTCACTCACTGCGCTGCAAGGTTGCACAAACTGCTCGACCTCCCCAAGCCTCAGTTTCCTCATGTGGGAAACGAGAATAATTTTTCCACTTACGGTTGTTGACGTAGAACACGCCTCACCCTGCCAACTTCGTGATTTAAGTCGTATTCACCTATTTGTCCTCAATTCCCATTTCCCCTTAGACTGCGGGCTCCCTGAGGGCAAGGACTCTGCCTGCCTTGTTCACAGCTGTGCCCTCAGTGACTAACACTGCCCAGCGCAGGGCAGGCGGCGAGGTGGTGTGTGTGATAATGACAACAAAGACCTCAGCACAGTGCTTGGCACTGGCAGCCATGCTTAAGAACAGAGGGAGGCCATTACTATTTAGGGTAACCAGGAACCAAGGGGACAAAATAGTTCTCTGGAGTGGGCCTGCTGTCAGCTGGCTCTTCTGGGGCAAAGGCCCCAGGACCCCATCCCTGCAGGACCTGGCCCCCGCAGGCCGTGGAGCCACCTTACTCCAGGTTCTCTCCCCACTGTCCTCTCTCTCAAGGACGTGGTCCCCAGAGGCACGACTCCTCCCTGGGGCTTCAGAATTCCCGTCTTCTGCTCCAGAAGGCTGCCAGAGAGTAGGGGGAAGGCACAGCTCACCAAATCTGCAAGGGGAGGATGTGGTCCAACGGCAGGATTGCTGGATAACATACTGGACGTCCACTTAAATCTGAATTTCAGATAAACACTGAAATAACTTTTTAGTCCCCAAGATTGCATGGGACCTAGTTATCCTAAAAAAACATAATTGCTGTTTATCTGAAACTCAAATTTAACTGAGTGTCTTGCATTTTAATTGGCTGCATCTGGCGGTCCTACAAAGTGATGGAGCCAGGATGTTAACTCAGGCCTGCCTGAGCTTGTGGCCCTCACTTCTCTCCTGCAAAACCACCACCATCAAGTTAGGAACCTCCTGGGGTGGTTAAGAGAAAGAAAAGAGAGACGGCTGAGTGAAACGGGCTTTGTAAGCCCTCAAGCACTATATAAATGTTAGTAAGGGCAGGAACTCTGCCCTGATCACAGCTGAACCCAGTGCCTAGAACTGTATCTGGCAACAGATCGCTATAACTGTTTTAATGAAAAATCGCTGGTACTATTTTCCGTAAGCAGTCAACAAAATTACATAAACCCATTTCTAGGAAATCTAGCTCAAACATCGTACGCACACCCCGCTGGTCCCGGATACGCCAGACCATGACCCAGGAAGAACCCAACACTGTGTTCACCTGACACAGGCCTGCGCATGCGCAACCGCCTCCATGTGCTATGCTATGCGCATGCGTGTGTACAGCCACGCCTGGTGATGAGGTGTGCGCATGCGTGGGCCTCAGCGGGAAAGCGCGGGAAGAGAGCGCTGCCCTGGCGGTAACCCGCTGAGGTGGCGCTCCGGGTGGGCGGTGGCGGCCGAGCTGGGTCCTGCTCTTGGAGCGCTTCCTGCCGCCTGTCCTCATGGCCTTTGCGCCCGTGGGGCCTGAGGCCTCGTTCTTCGCGGCTGTGGACCAGCACAGGGCTTCCCTGCTGGCCGCCCTGCGGGGCGGCGGCGCGGAGCGGGCGGGCGGGGGTCCGCGACCGGCCTCCAGGTACTCGGAGCTGTGGCCCCCTTGACCGCCCGCCCCGAACCCCAAAAGGGTGTTCCTTCAACTCCCCTTTTCTGCTGTTAACTCGTGTTTTAAACTCAAAAAGCCTGGACAGCCCCCTTGATGTCTTCTAGAATGTTCCTTGTGCAGTGTTCCAGGAGCGTCCCAACTGCTGGGCTCGCAGGGTTCCTGCGATCCTTACGGGTCACGCAGTTTAGGGCGCCGTCTGACTTCGGGATGTTGAAAAAGTTTGGGGGGAGATAAAATTTTAGCTTAAGTGTTCAAGATTTATTTTTTGGGAAGAGAAAGGGAGGGAAGATGAATGTTGTGAGTTCTCACTCAATAAGTGTGTTTTATCAAAATGAACAAGGAGGTCGGCGCATTTTAGGTGGTTTCTAAAATGTCCGTGCTTTAGATGGTTTGCGGTCGGGCAGCGCGCTGCCGGGGCTGCCGCTCGGCTGGTCCAGCCCGGGGCTGATTGATGGAGGCGGCCCGGGGATGCCCTGCAGCACGGATGCGGGCGGGAGGGACCGCGTTTGCCCAAGATGCCCTGTTGTTTTGCTCCCTTGATCCGCTTTTCGGTTTATCAGCAAAGATTTTTCAGTCTAAACAAATTGCTGTCTTTAATTTTTAAGCCCAAGCAAACTACCAAAAAACAAAACAAAAAGGCAAAAATCCACAAGCAAACATTTTCACAAACGGATTCCGTTGAGGGACATTCCTGGGGAAGGGACGGGAGGCTGGAGTCCTCTGTTTGGGTTCCAGAAGTAAATTAATCCGATTGTATCTAGAGTTGGTCATAGTGCTGTCTTGCCACTTTTTTTCAAACTCAAAAATGAGATATTTGAGTCAGCGTTTACCTCTCAATATTACAAAATACTGAATGTTTTGAAATTTATTTTCTGATCCGTGCGTTTTCACTGAAGCTCTGAAGTTTCTGTGGAAATCAGAACCGTCCAGGCTTTGGCCATTTTCTAGGTTTGATTTGGTTTCTCTTCCTAGGCATATGCTAATAGCATTTATAACCCAACAGCATTTTTTTAAGCTGATGGCTTGTGAAATTAAAAGTCAGCTGACAGAAAACTGGGCTAAGTCTTAACATTTTGCTGTAAAGTGGTGTAATAGTTGCCAAGACTTTTCATGATAGTGATTAAACGTTTTTCTTTTTGTGCCACTAAAATTCAGAAAGGCTGATTTAAGGCATGAGATCAGTTAGGGTAATGTGCTACAACAGCGAGTGTTCCTTTTGAAATACTTTTGCATTGCATTTTGGGAGAGAAATTAAATTCAAAGCCAATATTACAACATTTTTAATTAAAACATTTATCAGTAGTATTTCAAGTCAAGGAGTTTGTATTCAAGTAGGTTAATGTGAACATTAAATAGATTAAAATCTATTTATAAATTATATTGTCTAGTCCTTAATCTGAAAGGGAGATATTACTTAAGTTGGTAATTGAGTAAAATTACAAGCGAATGAAATTTCTCTGTAAGTGAACACTGTAAATACAGTTGTTGTTTTAATGCAGTACTGATGTCAGAATTTAGTGGGAGAGACCAATTTTGACAAGAATTACCTAGTCCTAAAAAACAACCAATGAAACAAAAATTTATTTCACTATTGGTCTGGGGAAATGTCACATATTGTAGAGGCCTAATTTAGAATAAAGATTGAATCATAGTGTGTTTATTGTTTCAGTTCTCAGGTTCTTGCATCAATAGAAAATGTTATCCGAGACATAATCACAAGCTTGGCAAGAAATGAAGCTCCTGCAATCACCATCGACGACAGGTCCAGCTGGGAAAATATGAAGTGGGCATTTTGCATTTTTTCTTTTTAAATGCAATATCTATGTCATTATTTGAATTTATTCAAGTTACAGTTCCAGTTGGATATCATTCTTTTTATTGCCTTTACTCTGTCAAAAAGGATTTAAGGAAGTTTACAAAATCACATACCATAGAGGCAAGTTCTGTAAACTAGAAGTAGGTGTGAAAGATAAGGCCAGGAGAAAACAATGCTAGGAACGGAAAATGGAGCACAGAAAGAGGTGAGAACTCAAAATGCACATGATAAAGGCTTACAGTCCTGCTAAAAATAGGCTCCACACTCAGATCTAAGCTTTCCAGTGCTCCAAGAGGGAGATGCGGCCAGTGGAATTCTCGTCTCAATCTGCTTGCTCTGGGGAGCTGCAACCATTCCTGGCACCGGGACCTAAATAAATGTGTCCTGAACAGAGAGCCCGTTTCAATGGCCCTTTTTCCTGGCAGATCCCCCCCTGCTAAGTCCTGTGCCCAAGAGGGTCAAATCAGCACACGGCTTTATCAGAGTCCTGGAACCTGGTTATATGGTTTGTGTTTTGCAGATCCTCAACCTGTAGAACCTTTCCATTGAGTAAGGAAATACGCTACGAAAATAGTTCTCAGTAGGAGTTACAGAAACAGAATAAAAGTAATTTTGAGGCTCTTTAGTCACTAAGTATTCTTTTATGCTCAATATAATTAATGGAAACTATGAACTTTTGCGTCATATTTGCAAGATGGACTTCATCCGGCCGTGAGGCAGTGGACATCTGGCCTATTTGCCGGGTGCCTTCTGCCACCTTTAGGCCAGGCCTGACGTTTCAGTTTAACAGCCTAATATAAATTGTTATTTCATTTAATGTAACTTCGGAGGTAAATCAAATAAGATATTTCAAAACAGTATTAAATTGAGTAAAATTAAGTGAGTAAATTATTGAAGTGAGCAAAATGCTGATTAAAATTGTGAAATAGTTGAAAATAGTTCACATACACTAAATGTCTTCCCGGGAAAGAAATACACACACAGACATGCACAAAAACACATCATAATCAAAGGTATTTAATTCGTTTATTTTACACACTTTCAGTGCCTCTGTACGTCCCAAAACTAGTTGCCTAATTACCACCTGGAATTATCTAAGCTCTTAAACAAGGTTGTGCCAAAGCTTCAGTGCTGACGTTGAGAAGAAATGTGGGTTTAAATGATGTATATTGTGTGGTGTTCAGAAGTTAATTCTTCTTTATTTTATTCCCTTGCTTTAAACAAAATGGCAGGTTTGAAGATTCTGTGGGTCTTCAGATGGTTTCTCATTGTACCACAAGAAAAATCAAAAGCGATTCTCCAAAGTCAGTTAAAAATTTTGGTAAACTAATCTTTCTTCTCTTTCAGTAATGAAATAAATGAATTTGGTTACCTTCTGGGTTTCAGTTGTTCCTAGTGAAAGAATTTTGCTTGTCCTCTGGTAGACCACCCCTGTACGTGAAATAAATTTATAGAATTTTGCATTGGCGATAATCATGGAAGTAAATTATAACTCTAAAATAAATTTTCGATCTACATGGTTCAGTGGAAAAGTACTGTCGGTTTTGCTGTTCATACAGCAATTAACTTTATCTGATTCTTCAGGCCATTTTTATTTTCTGCTTAACACTTCTCCTTTGGAAAGATGTTTTTTTTTAATGTTATGGAAAGTAACAGGGGACAGGTTAGCAGAATGGCTTGAATTAGTGAGAGAAATGATGAGTAACTTGTTTTTTATATCTTATTTTCCAGCGCTAATTCTTAAAATATTGTCCATGATTTACAAATTAGTGCAGAGCAACACTTACACAACCAAGAGGTAAATACGTCGTTCTGGTAAGTTACTCTTGAAAATGCAATGTGAGGTTTAGTTGGATTGACTTTCATTATATGTCTTGAAAGTTACACAAGACCAGACTATGGGTAATAAGTTACTTAGTCTATATGTTGTGTTTCATCCAGTTAAAGCTTTCTTCAAATAATACTCCAATACTTGTTATATTCAAAGAGTCTATTGTTAATTCAAAATGTATATTTTAAATTTTCATAGAGACATATATTACACTGACAGCCAGCTGTTTGGTAACCAGACTGTTGTGGACAGTATTGTCACCGACGTTTCTTGTATGTTAAAAGTGCCGAGGAGGAGTCTGCATATAGTAAGTAGCACTTCACACAAAACATTTTGTTTTAAGACAAAATGTTTATATAAAAATTGTGATGGAAGAATAAATGTAACCTGTGCCTTCTTTTAATATTATTTGATACTATATTTTTCTCACTATGAATTTAAGTAATCTTCTCAATATATTACCGTGGGTGAATGGACCAAAATAGATGAATGACCAAATATTTTTTATTCCTAAATATTCTTACATATTTTCCACTTCATTTCTTAAATTCCAATCTGGGCTAAAATACATATAATTTAGCAGGTGAACATTGAGGAATGACTTAGCAACATAAAATATCTTAGTGAAAAAAGTTTCAAATATGTCTGGTTTTTTTTTCAGTTATCTACTTCAAAAGGTTTAATTGCTGGCAATTTAAGGTATATCGAGGAAGATGGCACCAAAGTGTATTGCAGCTGTACAACAGTAAGCATTAATGTTTTCACATGCTTTAACTCTCTTTTAGATTCTTTGTTTTTGAAATGTATTTTATTTCCTGCTTTGTCAAGTAGTTTGGAGCTTAAGATTTTAAAATAAAACTGCAGGATGAATAGGTGTGTGCGCTGTGGGGTTGCACATTACATAAGTTCAAAATATGCCAGTTGTCAAACGTCATATTGAAATAAACAAACATGCACATTCTTTCTTAAAACGCTGTTGATTTCGGGTAGAGTGTGGCTTGACCATTTTAGCATAGAGATTTGTATAATCTTCATAACATTTCCTGGCCCCGAAATTCTTATGTTTAATATTGGACTATTTGCTAGGCTTTAGCAGTAGAAAGCTGACAGGAGTAAACTAGGCAGCGGTTTGGAAAGGGGCACAATGATGCCTGTGAGCTCCTTCATAAGGGAGTCTCTCCTTCATCAGTTTCTGCTTTTTAAACCGCATTATCTACAAAGTTTCCAAGAAATTCCCACCTGCTGGGCAGTAGTTTGGGTCAAGTGTCTGTTGTCTGACTGAGGAGTCAATCTGTTTCCTACTGTTCTCTTACTGAGGATAAACCTCTGATAACTGGTATATTCAAAGAAAAATGAAAATATAGGATTTTTGTGATAAATTTTTAAATGTGGTTATACTTCTTATTTAAAATGAAAACTGTATTGTTTGTTACCTTAGGCTGTTGCTGTATCATCTAATATCCAAGGAATTTGGAGTATCCTTTGAGTGGGAAAACTATTTAACCTTCTAGGATGTTCATTCATTATTTTGGTAAACCAAGCTTTCGTAACATGTAATGAACAAGTGAGACCATATAGTGGTCAAGATGAAGACATCGCGGTCCCTTCTTTCGAATTCTTTTAGGAGCTTACTATCTGGTAGGAAAGACAGATATCTAAATATATGAATAGATATCTGTTTATATATTTGAGGGTGAAAATGGAAATACTCTATAGCTGTTTTTGAATTGACCTATACGGAAACATTATTTAGTTGGTGGTTAAACTGAAATACTTTTGCTTTCAATTTATCAGCCTTAACTTCACAGATTTAATCACAGATGCGAAATTTCTATTAATCGTGGAAAAAGATGCGACATTTCAGCGACTCCTGGACGACAACTTCTGCAGCAGGATGTCTCCGTGCGTCATCGTCACGGTATGTGACCTGCTCTACTGTAGTTCCAAGACTCACGTACTTCTCTGCTGACTGGTAAGAGGGGATCGTAACATCATCTTTACGGCTTGCTGAGCGTTCTGTTCTCAACGTGATGTTCGGGGTTGCAGAACAAGAATTTCTAAGGTGTTCATGTAAACGTCCTCAAATCTGACTAAAATCGTGATGATGCTCCTGCTTCTTAAATACCAGTGACTTTCCAGAACCACAGCGAGGTTACGGGGGCTCTGGGTCACCCTCACACCATTCCCGCTGGGGCTGCTTGTCTCGACTTTAACGTGGTCACGCTGGGGGCTTTGGACGGGGTTGGGTGAACAAGAGCTGCTCCCGGTTCTTCCTCACACGAGTTTGTGTACCAGGGTAATATCATTAATTCAGTCAAAAGGAACCTGCTTTTTTTTTGGTGAGGAAGATTAGCCCTGAGCTGACATCTGTGCCACTCTTCCTCTATATTTTGCATGTGGGTCAGCTCCACAACATGGCTGATGAGAGGAGTAGGTTGGCATCCAGGATCCGAACCTGCAAAAATGGGCCACCGAAGCGGAGTGCATGGAACTTTAACAACGTGGCCATGGGGCCGGCTACCCTGCTCTTTTTTTTTTCACATAATGTGCAAAGAATAGCAAAGAACACAGAAGCATATGTCGAGATAACACATGGGGAGATACAGGCGTTGGTTAGCAAAGGGCAGTAAGCTGCCCACTGCAGGGTGATGTGGGCTGAGTTCCTGAAACTGGGTGGTGGACGACATCTGCTGGAGCAGGACAGAAAGAGTGGGGATAGAGGAAGCTTGCGGTGTGAGTCGGGGAATGCTAACAGAATAACAGAATGTGTCAGGTTCCCTTCCCCCATCCCGGCCTTCTGCTTTTATAGATCCGGATAAAAACCTAGTTCTTTGAAGGAAAAAGAGCTCATCTACTTAAAATTCTTCGGGCTTATTAGATTAGCAATAAGTAGATGCTTGTGAGGCATGTTTGTGGAAGCAGTGAGGAGGGCGGCCCTGGAGAGGAGGTGGGGTGTCCGGCACCTGAACGGAGCCTTGGAAGGCCTGGCCACTCCCAGGGAGGCATCCCGACTTAGTGCAGAAATGTCAGGCACTTAACAGAAGTGTTTGCACTAGTGACAAAGGAACTGGCAAGGGTTAGTGTGGCAGCGTCCTCGTTAGAGCAAGGGGGCTCACTGGAGTCAGGGGCCTGTCAGCAGGCTGTCAGGTGGTGATCTTGCTGTGAGGATGAAAGAGGGATGACTAAGGAGAAAGAACTGAAACAAAGGATATTGCAAGGTCAATTCGAAAGGACTTGGTGACCACGGGATATGAGGAATGAGTCAAAATGACTCCAGTGTGTGGAACCTACCACAGTGTCACCATTGATAGCTACAGGACAAGTAGCAGGAAGGACCCACAACTAAAATATACAACTATGCACTGGGGGAGTTGGGGGAGAAAAAAACAGGAAAAAAAAAAAAAAGAAGATTGGCAACAGTTGTTAGCTCAGGTGCCAATCTTTGAAAAAAAAAAAAGAAATATGGATTTGAGACGATAGCATTGCCATAGTGCCCTAACTCTGTGTGACGGGCACATTTATCCCAATTTTATAAATAAAGCCACAGCCTAACGAGACTAAGAAACTGGCACAGTATCACCCACTAATGATTGGCAGGGAGGGAATTCAAACCCAGAGCTATGTGATAAAAACCCCATTCTTGGGCCGGCCTGGTGGTGCAATGGTTAAGTGCACACATTCCGCTGTGGCTGCCCAGGGTTCACCGGTTTGGATCCCGGGTGCAGACATGGCACCGCTTGGCAAGCCATGTTGTGGTAGGCATCCCACATATAAAATAGAGGAAGACGGACATGGATGTTAGCTCAGGGCCAGACTTGCTAAGTAAAAAGAGGAGGATTGGTGGCAGATATTAGCTCAGGGCTAATCTTCCTCAAAAAAAAAAGGAAAAGAAAAACCCATTCTTAATTTCTGCCTGCTTCCTTCTCTGCTCCATGTTTCACTGGATTTTCTGCTTTTCTCTCTTAACAGTATTGTAATGCTCTTTAAATTACTTTTCTACATAATTATTCTTTTAATGACTTCATAATATTGTCCTGCCACTTGGGTTTATAGAATCCCAAATTTAAACCAGGCACTCCGCTAAGTGCTTTATGACTATTAAATAATTTACTTCCTATAACAAACAGCCTGATAAGGTGATACGAGCCCTGAGCCACCAAGAGGTTTGTGACTCGTTCCGGTTCGTGCTGCTGAGACGGGGCAGAGCCGAGATTCTGCCCGGGCCGTCTGCCCTGCAGCTGGTACATATCACCGCCGTGCTGTGCTGCCCCTCCCTGTGTCTGTTGTCAGATATTTTGGCTATTTACAGGAGTTTGTGTCATTTGAAGTAACACTGCAGTGGACATCTTTTCCTAGGTAGGATTTTCATTATTTCCGTTTCTGCTGAAATATATCCTAGGACTGGGAAAACGGAGTCAGATTTATGAATGGATGTGGGCTTTTTCGCCCTGTTGTATGTATTGTACAGTTTTTTCCACAGTCAGTGCCGGTCTTCTACCACCTGAAACTTAAGGTGAGGGAATCCAGCTTTTAAATTATTAGTAAGTAAGGATATAGTTTTATCGATTTCACTGTACTGGAATTAAAATGCGTCATTTCAATTATGTTTTCAGGGAAAGGGAGTACCTGATCTGAACACAAGACTTCTAGTCAAGAAGCTGTGGGATGTGTTTCACGTTCCTATTTTCACTCTGGTAGACGCTGATCCACATGGTAATTTATCGTGGGACTGTTTGAAACAATAGTCATAATTAAATCATATTTGTAGTTGTGTTTTTCTGCTCTTAGAACACTCTCCTAAAATATTTTTAAAGAGGATGATTTTAGATTAAAATTAATGACTAATTCTTTGAGGCAGTTTATCGTTCTTTTTGCCATATTAAGCTGAACCATAAATTTTTCTCTGGTAATGCCCACGAAGATAAAATTGCAGATGTTAGATATAATTTGAGAATGCAATTTATCTAACCTGTAAGATACAAGAAGGCTAATTTTGACAGTAACTTTCTTTTTAACAGGCATAGAAATAATGTGTATTTATAAGTATGGATCTATGGTAAGTATGGAAAAGCACTTTTCTTTTTCCCACTGTTGAGGTATTTTATATTCATTGGGGTGATTTCTGCATTTACTTGTGAGCCCCTGGGAATCTGAGGGCCCTCAGAGATACCAGTGGAGCTACTGCCCTAGCCTAGGCCTGCCTGGTTCAGTAGCTGTGATTCCAGCTCCCGGTGTGATCAGTGTGACCGCAGGTGACAGAGTGGGGTTAGCTGTGGGCACGAGGCATTGTTATCCTCCACTCTCCCTGCTGCCCACGTAACTGTGGGGCTGTGGGGTGACAACATTGTCTGATCGCCAGATATGCTCTGAACATGCTGTATAGCCTTGACTTCTGACTTTGCCAGTTCCCTTTTCTCCCACCACGAGGAGAAATGAAAAGACCACCAGAGTCTGCAACTGCCGTACATGAGTGGTTCTCAAAGTGCAGTCCTGGACCGTGAGCCTCAGCATCACCGGGGAGCTTGTTAGACATCCACATCTCGGTCCCCATGCGGACCTGTGAATCTGAATCCCTACGGCTGGGCCCCAAGGGGTAAAGTTTGGAAACCACTGGTAGACACCTTGAGTGTCCCTGATGTGTATGTTTACAGCAGGTGAAAGGGATGGTGGAGCAAGGTGTTAAGATATGGAATCACACACAATAATAAGTGCAGGCCAGACGGGTTCATTTGCAGTTTTACTTTATAGAAAACCAACAGAGCAATACTGTAGAGTGGTTTTAAAGCCTTCACTGAAAGTCCAGCTTAGTGAAGCTCTGGGTGATTTTCTTATTCTGTGGGCTCTGGGGGAGTGAAGTCTTTAGTATTTGTCCTTCTTAATAAGTAAAAAATTTGGCTGCAAAACAAGTATGCTAGTTCTCTGCCATTTAGTCTCACCTAATCTACTTTTGCTCTTTGTTCCAGTCCATGTCTTTTGAAGCCCATAATCTCACAGTTCCGGCTATTAGATGGCTTGGGCTCCTCCCTTCTGACATTAAAAGGTTGGACGGTTTAATAGAGCCGGGATATGTGAAATGATGACTCTCTGTCCTGTGTAACAATAAGCTAAACAGTCGTTACGTTATGAGGGAACGCTCCTGAGGCTCCTTATGGGTATTGTTCACTGCGACTCAGGATTACATAATTATGAATTAAATGCATCAGTGTTTCTGTTGCAACTACTGAAACACTGAACAAAAGAATTTGGTTAATTGAACTTCTGCTAGCTAGAAAATGTTTTTTGTTTTACTTTTAATGTTAAAGTATTTTGTAAATTTCTTTACACTTAGAAAGTGTAAGATGTTGATTCCAATTAAATGATAATCATTGACAATAACATTTGCCATAGGAATCAATTTTATTATAGATTTAAAATTTTAATTTCATAAAAAAATCTCATTTTAAGACTACTTAAAGTCTGGGAACCTAAAGGTTGGCAAATTTACTATATATGTTCATTATAGAAAAAAATATTAAAGAACAAGATAAAAAAGCACCTACAGGTGAACCGCTTTACCCCTGTGGGTTATTTTCTCTGCCTCGCTGTAACTTTTTTCGCAAAAAGGGGGTCACGTTCTCGTGTTATTTTGTAATCTCCGTTTCTCACACGGCACGATGTGACCACTTTTCCATATCAATAAATACATTTCTCTTCTGCGACCTCATTTTAATGACTCCTATTGCTGAGTTGGAATTCCGGATGTACAGTGTTTATTCCACCAACCCCTCAAAGTTGGTCATTTGGGCGGTTCCCAGATCTCTCCTGGTAGGCAGCGCTGCGACGGGCCCTGTAATTCAGTCTTTGCCCA
Source organism: Equus asinus (assembly GCF_041296235.1). Taxonomy (NCBI): domain Eukaryota; kingdom Metazoa; phylum Chordata; class Mammalia; order Perissodactyla; family Equidae; genus Equus; species Equus asinus. The sequence continues at coordinate 45,085,928 of NC_091804.1, forward strand.
CGGCTCTAGCTAGTCCTGTAGGCTGAGCTCCCAGAATTTCTGGGTCAAAGGGTGTGCACATTTTTAAGTCCTCGACTGCCCTCTGGATAGGCTAATTATTTTGCTTTCCCTGCAGAGTAAGAGCCCATGTGTCCCTCAGCACAGGACATTATCACTTTTCTTCATCTCTGCTAATGTTGCTAATGTGATATTTAAAAATGTTTTATTTTTGTTTTAATTGGCCAGTGAGAATGACCTTAAACATGTTCATTGGGTTTCTTCAAGCAGTGAGTGTGCTAACAAGTGCTTGTTTCCTAAATAGGGGATGAGTTTTGGGTGACCACCACTTCTTACAAAATGAGGACACAAAGGAAAACATTCAGTTTCTGATTTCTGAATATTTACACTCTAGTGAATCAAAGTTTTCTTCATTTTAGTGTATCTGTCATGGTCAGAGTCCCTTAGGGGTGATCTATTTGTGTGATGATCATTTCTAACACAAATTCAGGACACGTGATTTGGTAATTGTCAAGGTGGGGGCCTGCAGAAACTCTAGCTGCATCTCATAAATTCCGTCAGTGCCCGCAAAACCCTCTCCAAATCAATGTACAATCAAAGAGAAACACTGCGGCAGCCACACAAACACAGCTCCAAGGGAAATCCTCTGGGCCTCCCTTTCAATCAAATTCTCACCCTGTCCAGGAGCTGCCACTGGCAAGTGGTCATAATTATGGGGACATTGAAAAAGACTACTTGAAACTGGAGCTTTACTGGGAAATCTGGGATTTGTGACTTCAAAAAGTAGTCCATGCCATAAATCCTGGACTTCTCATTTTCTGTTTTTAAAGTATACCAAGATAAAATTACAATCTACTTTTTAAAAATTTAAAACTAGATAGGGATGTGTGTGCGTAAGTGATAGACTAACTTCCAAGGCCCAGAAAATTCTCAATGAATTACAGAGTTAAGGACTCAGGGGAACCTAAAATCTCAGTGAATCTCGCTGCTGGCCGTGCATATCAGCACTCATGGCTTCAGGACTGGAGCTCTGGGAGCTGCCTCGGTGTCGATATACATGATGTTGGGCTGTTGGCATTTGTTTTATAACCAATGTCAGCCTCCTTGTCATCATCCTGTTAGTGTGACATGAAGGGAAACAACACCTTAGAACAGATTTCCACTATGAACTTGAACACTTGCTGTTCTGGGATAGAGTCTCACAATTCTGGATTTAAAAGGTGGATCTGGGGGTCATCCCCGTGGCTGAGTGGTTAAGTTCGTGCACTCTGCTTCAGCGGCCCAGGGTTTCTCCAGTTCCGATCCTGGGCTTGGACATGGCACCACTCATCAGGCCATGCTGAGGTGGCATCCCACATGGCACAACCAGAAGGACCTACAACTAGAATATACAGCTATGTACTGGAGGGCTTTGGGGAGAAGGAGAAAAAAAAAAAAGAAGATTGGCAACAACTGTTAACTCAGGTGCCAATCTTTAAAAAAAAGGTGGATCTGTACTACTTTTCTTTTTTTTTTCTATTGAGTTAACGGTAGGTTACAATCTTGTGAAATTTCAGTAGTACATTATGTACTAATTTTCTTATCTGTTCTTTCTGAGTTTCTTGAAATAGCACAATAAATACAAATGACATATATATGACCTGCAAGTTATAGAAGCACTTTGTTTTACTGATTTTTTTCATCTATTTTTTTCCCAGATTAAACATACCTAAAGATGCTTTAATTCCATTGACAAAACGGGACCAAATGAAACTTGACAGTATCCTGAAAAGACCTTATGTCACTTGCCAACCATTTTGGAGAAGAGAAGTATACTACTTTTTAAAGTTCAAGTGTTGTGTGCTTTATCGCCTTTTACTTTACTAGTGGCTGTTCAAGTAACATTTTGAAAATATCCTCCTTGGAATTTTGTATAACCAGCAAGGAGCGTGGGGGTTGTTTGACAGCAATTGGTTGCTGAAACACTGAATTATGAATGCTAATAGATAAGATCAGCTGGATGGAGCTAATCTATTTTTATCCTCATCCTTATATACCCATTGTCTGTGGTTGTATCATAATTTATGGGGGAAAAGAGGAGACAGAAAGTATAAAGACCTCAGACCATTCCTAGTTATCAAAGGCACCCACACTGACCATTCTCCTGATATTTTTAGCTGTAGCAGCTCTAGAATATTCTGGTTGACTTAATGGCTATTGCCCATGGTTTTGGAGAATAAAACAAGTCTAGATTTACTAGTTTGAGTTGACAAGACTGTAGCAAAAGACTCTGGTATGACTGCATTTTGCTTTTATTGACAGATGGAAATCATGGCCGACTCTAAAATGAAGGCAGAAATTCAAGCTTTGACCTTCCTATCATCAGATTATCTTTCCAGGGTGTACTTACCTAACAAATTAAAATTTGGAGGATGGATATAAAAATTTATCAGAATATATCTTGTGATTGCAGAAAGTTTTTCATTGGTTTTGTTTTCAGAGGTAGATACTGTGTTGGAAAGAACATATATTCTTAACTCTATAGAGGTAAAATAATTATCCATTACTTATATTTTTTGTCGAAACAAATGCTGTACTCTGATTGTCTTTAGAAGGCTTTATTTTATCTGTCTCTGTAGAGATTGATTTCTGTCTTATGTGTTCTAAAGTAAATTATAGAAGAATTTATATTATTTTGACTTCTAAATTTTACTTGAAAAAATATTTTATGCATATCATCAAAGTCTACAGAAATATTTTATTTACTTTCTACAATACAACTAATGTTAAGGCATGAAGTATCTTATTAGTAATAAAGATAATAATAACCTAAATGTGAGAGGTTGCACGTGAACTCTAGTGTCCTGCCATTTCTTCTTAGTTACATTTTCCTTCGCCTTCACAGTGTCGGGCTCACACCCGGGTCATTCACTTGTGAAATTAGTGAAGTTTATTATGAATAAATATTTGGGTTGATGTAGTCTTCAGCACTTTCATTTTGTTTTTGAGCCTACTTTTTATTTTTTTAATTTATTTTTTTATTGAGTTCATAATAGTTTACATCAATGTGAGATTTCAGTTGTACATTATTTCTTGACTGTCACTACATAAGTGCTCCCCTTCAACCCCGGTGTCTATCCCCCACCCCCCAGTAATCACTGAACTGTTTTCTTTGTCCATGTGTTTGTTTATATTCCACATTGAGTGAAATCATCTGGTGTTTGTCTTTCTGAGTCTGGCTTATTTCGCTTAGCATAATTCCATCCAGGTCCTTCCATGTTAGTGCAAATGGGATGAATTTGTCTTTTTTTCCTGCTGAGTAGTATTCCATTGTGTATACACCACATCTTCTTTGTGCAGTCGTCAGTGGGTGGGCACTCAGATTGTTTCCATGTCTCGGCTATTGTGAATAGTGCTGCAGTGAACATAGAGGTGCATATGTTACTTTGGATTGTTGATTTCAAGTTGTTTGGGTAGATACCCAGTAGTGGGATGGCTGGGTCATACGGTGGTTCTATTTTTAGTTTTTTGAGGAACCTTCATACTGTTTTCCATAGTGGCTGCACCAGTTTGCATTCCCACCAGCAGTGTATGAGGGTTCCCTTCTCTCCAGACCCTCTCCAACATTTGTTATTTTTAGTCTTAGTGATTATAGCCATTTTAACAGGCATAAGGTGGTATCTTACTGTAGTTTTGATTTGCATTTCCCTGATGATTAGTGATGTTGAACATCTTTTCATGTGTTTGTTGGCCATCTGTATATCTTCTTTGGAAAAATGTCTGTTCATATCATCTGCCCATTTTTTGATTGAGTTGGGTTTTTTTTCAATTGTTCAATTGTGTGAGTTGCTTATATATTATGGAGATTAACCCCTTGTCAGATATCTGATTTGCAAATATTTTCTCCCAATTGGTGGGTTGTCTCTTTGTTTTGATCCTAGTTTCTTTTGCCTTCCAGAAGCTCTTTAGTCTGATGGATTCCCACTTGTTTATTTTTTCTTTTGTTTCCCTTGTCTGAGAGGACATGGTATTTGAAAAGATCCTTTTTAGTTCAATGTCAAAAGAGTGTACTACTGATATTATCTCCCAGGAGTTTTATAGTTTCAGGACATATCTTCAAGTCTTTGATCCATTTTGAGTTTATTTTTGTGTATGGTATGAGATAGTGGTCTACCTTCATTCTTTTGCATGTGGCTGTCCAGTTTTCCCAGCACCATTTATTCAGGAGACTATCTTTTCTCCATTGTATGTTCTTGGCACCTTTGTTGAAGATTAGCTGTCCATAAATGTGCAGTTTTATTTCTGGGCTTTCAGTTCTGTTCCATTGGTCTGTGTGCCTGTTTTTGTATCAATACCATGCTGTTTTGATCTCTATGGCTTTGTAGTACATTTTGAAGTCAGGGATTGTGATACCTCCAGCTTTGATCTTTTTTCTCAGGATTGCCTTAGCAATTCAGGGTCTTTGTTTCCTCCATATGAATTTTAGAATTCTTTATTCTATTTCCGTGAAGAATGTCATTGGGATTCTGATTGCGATTGCATTGAATCTGTAGATTGCTTTGGGTAGTATGGACATCTTAACTATGTTTATTCTTCAATCCATGAGCAAGGAATCTCTTTATATCATTATCAGCTTCTTTCAGTAATGTCTTATAGTTTTCATCGTATAAGGCCTTCACCTCCATGGTTAAATTTATTCCTAGGTACTTAATTTTTTTAGTTAAGATTGCAAATGGAATCATATTCTTGAGTTCTCTTTCTGTAAGTTCGTTATAGGAGTATAGAAAAACTGATTTTTGTAAGTTGATTCTGTACCCTGCAACCTTACCATAGTTGTTAACTATTTCTATTAGTTTTGTGATGGATTTTTGGGGCTTTTCTATACATAAGATCATGTCATCTGCAAACAGCGAGAGTTTCTCTTCTTCACTCCCTATTTGGATTCCTCTTATTCCTTTCTCTTGCCTAATTTCTCTGGCCAAAACCTCCAGTACTATGTTGACTAAGAGTGGTGATAGTACACATCCTTGTCTCGTTCCTGTTCTCAGGGGGATGGCACTCAGTTTTTGCCCACTGAGTGTGATGTTGGCCATGGGTTTGTCATATATGGCTTTATTATGTTGAGGTAATTTCCTTCGATCCCCATTTTCTTAAGAGTTTTTATCACAAATGGCTGTTGGATCTTGTCAAATGCTTTCTCTGCATCTATTGAGATGATCATGTGGTTTTTATTCCTCAATTTGTTGATGTGGTATATCACATTGACTGATTTTCAGATGTTGAACCATCCCTGTGTCCCTGGTATGAATCCCACTTGAGCGTGATGTATGATCCCTTTGATGAATTGCTGAATTCGAGTTGCTAAAATTTTGTTGCGAACTTTTGCATCTGTGTTCATCAGCGATATTGGCCTGTAGTTCTCCTTTTTCATGCTGTCCTTGTCAGGCTCTGGTATCAGAATGATGTGGGCCTCATAGAATGTGTTGGGAAGTGATCCATCTTCCTAATTTTTTGGAATAGCTTGAGAAGAATAGGTATTAAATCCTCTCTGAAAGTTTGGTAGAATTCCCCAGGAAAGCCATCTGGTCCTGGGGTTTTATTCTTTGGGATGCTTTTGATTGCTGTTTCAATCTCTTTCCTTGTGATTGGTCTATTTAGATTGTCTGTTTCTTCTTGACTTAGCTTTGGGAGGTTGTAAGAGTCTAAGAATTTATCCATTTCCTCTAGGTTATCTGTTTTGCTGGCATATAGTTTTTTGTAGTATTCTCTTATAATCCGTTGTATTTCCATGAAGTCTGTTGTTATTTCTCCTCTTTCATTTCTGATTTTGTTTATTTGAGCTTTCTCTCTTTTTTTCTTTGTAAGCCTGGCTAGGGGTTTGTCAATTTTATTTATCTTCTCAAAGAACCAGCTCTTTGTTTCATTGATCCTTTCTACTGGCTTTTTTTTGTTTCAATAGCATTTATTTCTGCTCTGATTTTTATTATTTCTCTCCTTCTGGTGACTTTGGGCTTTGTTTGTTCTTCTTTTTCTAATTCAGTTAGGTATAATTTGAGATTGCTTATTTGGTTTTTTTCTTGTTTGCTAAGGTATGCCTGTATTGTGATGAATTTACCTCTTAATATGGCCTTTGCTGCATCTCATATGAGTTGGTATGGTATGTTATCATTTTCATTTGTCTCCAGATATTTTTTATTTCTCCTTTAATTTCTTCAATGATCCATTGCTTGTTCAATAGCATGTTGTTTAGTCTCCATATCTTTGTCCACTTCTCAGCTTTTTTCTTGTAATTAATTTCTAACTTTATAGCCTTATGATCAGAAAAGATGCATGTTATTATTTCAATTTTTTTAAATGTATTGAGGTTTGCCTTGTTTCCCAACATATGGTCTATCTTTGAGAATGTTCCATGCGCACTTGAGAAAAATGTGTATGCTGCTGTTTTTGGATGGAGTGTTCTATATATGTCTATGAAGTCCAACTGGTTTAGCTTTTCATTGAATTCCACTGCTTCCTTGTTAATTTTCTGCCTGGATGATCTATCCATTGATATGAGTGGGGAGTTGAGGTCCCCTACTATTATTGTGTTATTTTTAATATCTCCTTTTAGTTCTGTTAATAGTTGCTTTATGAACTTTAGTGCTCTTGTCTTGGGTGCATAGATATTTATGTGTTATTTCTTTTGTTGGAGTGTCCCTTTGATCATTATACACTGCCCCTCTTTGTCTCTCTTTACCTGTCTTATCTTGAAGTCTACTTCATCTGATGTAAGTTTGTGACACCTGCTTTCTTTTGTTTGCCATTAGCTTGGAGTATCGTCTTCCACCCCTTCACTCTGAGCCTCTGTTTGTCATTGGAGCTGAGGTCTGTTTCCTGGAGGCAGCAAATTGTTGAGTCTTGTTCTTTAATCCATCTCACCACTCTGTGTCTTTGTATTGGAGAATTCAGTCCATTTACATTTAGGGTGATTATTGATGTATGAGGGCTTAATGCTGTCATTATATCACTCATTTTCCAGTTTTCCTGCATTTCCTTTGTTTCTCATCCTGTGTGTTTTTGTCTACCCATTGAATTATGTAGTTTTTTATGATGTGTTTCTTTGTTGTTTCCGTATTTATTTTTTGTGTCTCTGTTCTGTTTTTTTGTTTAATGGTTACCCTGAGGTTTGTATTCAGAATCTTGTGTATAAGATAGTCCATTTTCTGATGGCCTCTTATTTCCTTAGTCTAAACCCATTCAGTCCCTTTCCTCCTCCCCTCCTAAGTTGTTTTTCTCATATCTTATTCCAACTTGTGTTGTGAGTTTGTGATTAAAGTGACGAGATTGTTTTTGTTTTTGGTGTTTTCCTTCCCTTTAGCCTAATGCTATAGTTGAATATTTGCTATTCAACTATATCCTATTCTGATTCTGTCTACCTGTTTATCTCCCTACTCTGTGTTTTGTGACCCCTTTCTCCCTTTTTTAATTTTTTCAGGTATGAGGGCCTTCTTGAGGATTTCTTGGGGGGGGGGTAGTCTTGTGGCTATGAAGTCCCTTAGCTTTTGTTTGAGAAAGATTTAATTTCTCCTTCATATCTGAAGGATATTTTTGCTGGATACAGTAGTATTCTTGGCTGAAGATTCTTGACTTTTAAAGTTTTGAATATGTCATTCCATTCTCTTCTAGCTTGTAAGGTTTCTGCAGAGAAATCTGCTGAAAGTCTGATAGGGGTTCCTTTGTAGGTTATTTTCTTCTGCCTTGCTGTCCTTACTATTCTTTCTTTGTCATTCATTTTTGCCATTTTTACTACTATATGCCTTGCAGTAGGTCTTTTTACATTGACAAATCTAGAGATCTGGAAGCTTCTTCCACGCATATTTACCTCTCTTTCCCTAGATTTTGGAAGTTCTCTGCTATTATTTCTTTGAACACTCTTTCTGCTCTTCTCCTTCTCTTCATCTTCTTGAATACCTATAATTCTTATGTTGCATTTCCTCTTTGAGTCAGATATTTCTTGAAGACGTTCTCCATTTATTTTAAGTCTTAGTTCTCTCTCCTCTGTGTGGAGCACTTCAACATGTCTATCTTCGATTATGCTGATTTGCTCCTCTATGGTGTCCACTCGAGCGATCAGGGAATCCATATTTTATTTTATCTCTTCCCTTGTGTCTTTCCTCTCTAGTATTTCTGACTGATTCTTCTTTGTAGTTTCAATCTCGTTTGTGAAGTAGCTCCTGAGCTCGTTGAATTGTTTCTCTATATTCTCTTTTACCTTGTTGAGTTTTTTGATGATAGCTATTTTGAGTTCATTGTCATTCAGTTTACTTATTTCTGCATCCCCAGGACTGAATTCTGGGTGCTTGTCGTTTTCTTTCTGGTCTGGAGATTTGATGAAGTGTCTGCAGCTGGAAGGACAGATGTTTCCCATTCTGATATTATTTGGTTGCAGTTACAGCCTATCGCCATTGGGTGGGGGTCGAGAGCCACATATTCTGAGCCCTCTGCCCTCAGCCGAGATGGCACCAGGCAGGTGGGGGAGGGACGCTTTCTATGGGATTTCTCCATCAGCTCTCGCTAGCTGGTCTCCTGGGGTCTTGGCTTGATGAGTGCCCCCCGCCCTGTGCCAAAGCTTTCGCCCCATTAGAGGGCTTCCCTCTAGGCTGCAAGGGCCCTAGGGCATCCTGGGTGATCCCACGGATGCATTTCCCCTCCATGGCTCCTTCCCTCACAGAGCCTCCTGCTGCAGTGATCCCAGTCTTTAGGGGAGGGAAGCTCTCTCTTACCCTGTTGCAGCTCCTCCAAGGGGGTTCCAGCCTCTCCGCCCTCCATTGTGCGGCTGCGTGTCTCTCCGAGGTTTTTGTGTTGTTAGATTATCTTCTGTTGGAGTATGGTTGCCCCTTTTTGTTGTATGTTGGAGGGGAGAGAGTCCGGGGCAAGTACACTCCACCATGATGCTGACATCACTCCCCTACTTTTTATTAATAATATATTTATTTGAAAAATTTCTCCAGTGTTTTATCAGTTCTCACCCAAGTTCAAGTCACCTGAATTCTTCTGTAGTCTAGGTTTATAGAACAAAGAATTTTTTCAGTTTTAGGATATACAGAAGCCTCAGATTTTAATGAGGCCCTTCTCTAAGAGTAAAGGTGTGATCTTTTCCCCTCATAAAGCTATCTTACGTCATCCAGAGATGTTTATGATTTTATTCTGTACTTTCAGTAAACTTTTGACTACACTGAAAAGTTTCTTGTAATTGTAAGCAAGAATATATATAGGACAAGTACAGAAATGCTGGGTTAGGGGCCAGCCCCGTGGCCAAGTGGTTAAGGCCATGCACTCCACTTTGGTGGCCCAGGGTTTCACAGTTCGGATCCTGGGTGTGGACATGATACCGCCCATCAAGCCATGCTGAGGCAGCATCCCACATAGCAGAACTAGAAGGACCTACAACTAGAATATACAACTATGTGCTGGGGGGCTTTGGGGAGAAGAAGGAAAAAAAGATTGGCAGCAGATGTTAGCTCAGGGCCAATCCTTAAAAAAAAAAAAAAGAAATGCTGGGTTAGTTATTTTGTCAAGATAAATGTTAGTAATAGATAACCATTTCTGAGAACTTATATGTGCCAATCACTCCCTACACATTATCTTATTCACCCTCCCAAGAACCTTGCAAGTCATTAATTACACCTGTAGTTTATAGGCGAGAACTCTCAGGATGCTTCTTGTCTGAAGCTCCATGCACAGAACATGGCAGAATGGGGATAATACTGTCTACCTCAAGGGCAGGACCAGCTATGGAAAATGCGTGGCCCAGTGCAAAATGTAAGTGTAGGGTCCCTTGTTCAAAAGTTATTAAGAATTTCAAGACGACAGCAGCAGATAATGAAACAAAGCACAGGGCCCTTCTTAGCATGGGGCCTGTGTGACCCACAGGTTGTGCACTTGCGAAGCTAGCCTCACTGGAGAGGTTCTAGTAAGTACTAAATAAGGTAATATAATAATGAAAGAAAACACTTATATAGCACTTATTATGCACAGGTATTTTTCTAGATGCTTTACAAACGTTAATGTCATCTTCACAGAAACCCTATGAGCTAGGTACTTTTCTTATCATCCCCTTTTTACAGGTGAGACAACAAAGGAACAGAGAGGTTAAGTAACTTTCCCAAGGTCACATAACTACTAAGTAGTGGATCTGGAACTTAAACCCAGAGAGTCTGGCTCCAAAGCTCATGCTTTAACCACCGCACTGGAACATGTAAAGTGCTTCACATGTGGCCGGGTGTGCATGCTGCTCTGGAAAGGTCTACAGTTCTTATTGCTGACTAGGTGTCAGATCAAGGCCCCCTGATGACAAGACTGTGATGTCAACAATTAAGTTATATTCCCTGGTCACGTGAGAACCAAACATTTCATTTTGAGACCATTCTGGTACACTGTTCATTTGACTGACTTCTGAGATTATCAAAAATTCTAAAAACGTTTTTATAAATCACAAGTTTTTCTTTGAATTTATACCATACTTCCTCCCTTAACATGTAACAATATCATTGAACTTTGACAAGCTTTGTAAAGAAGAAAATTACTGACTTAGAAAAACATGGTAAAGCCACAAAATGTCTGGATTAGGATATACTGTCAAAATGGGAAGGAATGAAGAATCTACAATAGTCATTAAAATTTGAAAAAAAAAAACTGAAAGAGGCTTCTAGATACATTCAGTTTGGATAATTAAATTGATCTCAAGTTTACAACTGGAAATTTACTTAAAATAATTTTCAGTGATTTAGGAAATGAAAATGAGAGGAGAGGAAAATACACTGTAGTTTGGCTTTGCTGCCTTTCTTTATTAGACACAGATGAAAAACCAATGTTAGTAGCTATTTGGGAATCATCTAGAATTCTAATTCTTAAGATTTGTTCCTAAAAAGGATTACTGTGACATAGGAAGCTATTCAAAATGGCAACTAACAACAGATATCCCCTCTGCCATCATCTAACGTATTTATTTTGAATATTTCCATAATTTTAGTCAAGAAAGAACATTTGGATTGGAGTCTGTTTATAATTAAAATGACTAAAAACTGGTGCAACAAAAAGATGTTCAGCAGGGCCAGCTCTGTGGCTGAGTGGTTAAGTCCGCGTGCTCCGCAGCGGCGGCCCAGGGTTTGGATCCTGGGCGCGGCCATGGCACCGCTCATCAGGCCACGTTGAGGCGGCGTCCCACATCCCATAACTAGAAGGATCTGCAACTAAGATATGCAACTATGTACAGGGGGGTTTGGGGAGATAAAGCAGAAATCAAAAAAAAGATTGGCAACAGTTGTTAGCTCAGGTGCCAATCTTTAAAAAAAAGACGTTCAGAGAATCTTGTTTTTTCCTTAAGGGCACATAATCACCCTTGTAAAATAAAAACTCATATAATATCCCCAGGTTTTTGGAAAATTTAACTGTCATCACTGATGATGCTAAGTGGTTTCAGAAGTCACGATTTCATGGGGAGAAAAAACATATTGTACTTTCTACAAAATAGGCAAAACGACCCTCCAGGATTTCCATCTATGACTTCCTTTAATGAGTGTCTCAGCTGAACCGTTTGCTGTAGACACCTGTTTAGTGGTGCTGAAAAGAACGTATGCTTTCAAAGCTAAGCCACATGTACATGTGTGCTAAAAAATTATTTTCAACGGAATGTCTGTAGCAAAGTATTGATAAACATGACTTCTGTTCACAGTCCTAGATACGCATCCCCAGCAAGCAATCCTGTAAAAACAAGCCAAGGTCGCCCTCTGCTGGCAGAAGCTCTATTGTTCTCTCGAATCCTTCCACTATTTTGGGTGGCATTTCCTTGAAATATTTTCAAGTCATTGTTCTAAGGATTGGGGTGGAAGAGTCTGAGACGCCACAGAAGAGGTGGGGGAAACAGTGAGGATTTCTGCGTGGGACACTTCTTGACAGAAATCCATTTTGCATCATCAGCTCCAGATGCCCCAGTTCGTTGTAAAGCTACACTTCGTGTGTGCTGCTTTGCAATGGAGCTATTTATAAAACCTTAAACAACATGTTGGAATTTTCCAATTAAAATTTCAGAATTAAAGGGGCCAGCCGAATGCCGCAGTGGTTAAATTTGCATGTTTCAATTTGGCGGCCCAGGGTCCACCGGTTTGGATCCCAGCTGTGGATCTATGCACCGCTTTGCAAGCCATGCTGTGGCAGGCATCCTGCATATAAAGTAGAGGAGGATGGGCACGGATGTTAGCTGAGGGCCGGTCTTCCTCAAAAAAGGGAAAAAAATTTCAAAGTTAAAGATCACTTCAAATGAATAGAAATTAATATTAAAATTATAAACATTCAGTTTCCATTCACCTAGAAATGGAACATAAACTGTATAGTCATTTAGAAATAGTCTTCTATGGAAAAATTGCAGAAGTGGGGGCCGGCCCCGTGGCCAAGTGGTTCAGTTCTCTCGCACTCCCCTTTGGTGGGCCAGGGTTTCACTGGTTTGGATCCTGGGTGTGGACCTAGCACCACTCATCAGGCCACACTGAGGCAGCGTCCCACATAGCACAACCAGAAGGACCCACAACTAAAATATACAACTATGTACTAGGGGGCTTTGGGGAGAAGACGGAAAAATAAAAAAATAAAAATTTTTGAAAAAAGAAAAATTGCAGAAGGGTAAACCAGTGTGAATCAAAGCCATGACCCAAACTTAAGTTTAATTATTTTTTTATTTTTAGTATTGCTTCACTTCTAGTCTATGGCTCAGTAATCATAGCCACGGCTACAGATTGTACTGATCACCCTTCTTGTTTCTAGGGGGAAAAGTGAGGGGACACCGCAGTCGGCCATCTGTGGGGGTGGAGAGTTTGCGGGGCAGGCTGCTGGCATCTCAGTGCCACTTCTACTCGTTGCATCTGTGGCTGGGACAAGTTACAACCTGGCTTTGGTTTCATCAACCGTAAAACGGGGATAACAGCAATAACAATACCTACCCTAAAGAGTCATTGTGAGGATGGAATGAGAGAATTCATGTAAAGTGTGTTTGAATAACACCCTTTAGAAAGGGTCAAGGAATGTTAGGTATTACTATATTGGGGTGTGCCTGCCGCGGCTATTGTTCCATGGATGGTAAATACAAAAGCAGTCTGTAAATTATATATCCCTAAACAGCAGAAAGATTTTTTTAAAGTATGTTGAACAACCAGCATCTACAAAAATCTGTGTCATAATAGAGGCTTCTGGGAGACTCTGTGGCATGGAACAATATAATTCAACAAATATTAAACACCAAATATATGTAAGACTCTGTGCTTAGTGCTGTACAGGATACACCTGGGAGTAAGATACAAAGTTTAAAGTCTAGGAAGCTAGACAAGGCAGATACACGCACTATTTAATGAGACAGAATATGATAAATGCAGAGAGCTTTGAGAGTTTAAAGAGAGATGGTATGAGGTGATCCATTTGGGAAAGAATGAGGAGAGGCGTCCTTGAGTCCGGGGTACTTGTCAGAGGTGATTCCAAGGTTTCGCTGAGAGGAGAGTGAGGCCCGGGACAGACTTCACACCTCTTCTGCTTCCCAGCTGTGTGACGTCTGACACTCATGTTCCTCTCTCAGCCTGACTTTCCTTTTCTATAAAATGATTATTACAATCCCTTATAGGGCTGCTCTGGAAATTACAGGGCAGGGATCATCTAGTGTTCAAAAGAGCGATTATCATTATCATTATCTAGAGTACAGGTTCTCAATCTTGGCTGCATCTTAGAATCACTTGGGGAGCTTTGTAAAAATATTAATTCCCTCCGTTCCACCCCAGATCAACCAAATCAGAATCAGAGGGTGACGCCCAGGCAGCCGGCCTTTTAAAAGCTGCCCCAAATGATTCTAAATACTGATCTAGATCCTTCGTGCTCAACTGTGGTGCATGGTCCCTGCACCCCGAGCTGACAGTTTGCTAGAAATTTGGGTTCCCGGGCCCACCCCGGACCTCCTGAATTTGCATTTTATGACTAGATTCCGCGGATCCTAAAGCCCCCTGCAGATGTTAAGGCTCTTGGTATGCAGACCACACTGAGTAGTAACGGAGAAGATCCAGCGTACGTACCACAACCTCAGGAGATCCCCCTCCTCCGCCCTTTGTTTCCTTCTGACAATCCGAAAAGGGGAACAAAGCAACCACCTGAAATATGCGGAATTGGCACGTGTGTCCTAACAGCCCTTTAACATGTTTATGCAACTTTACACTTAGCAAAAACCTTTCACGTCTCTTACTTCACTCGAACCTAATGAAGAAACAGCCCCGGAACTTAGGCATCGTTATCCCTATCTCACAGCTGGAAAGAGGTCCAAAAGCCCCGATGGCTCAGGATACCCGAGGCGGCAAACAGAGATGCTAGGACAGGAACCCAGGCAGCGACCTATCAGCTTCTCGGCAGATGGCCTTGGACTTGAATTGGCAGCCTCAGAATTCTACTAGATTTTTAATTCACACGAGAAAATACTAACTACCCTCCACTAGTCAGGACGGCAGATTTATTAAAGCGCTCCTGCGCCCGCTAGCGTCGGCTACATCAGCTTTCGACCAATCCGCAAACTGCTGGCACAAGGAGTTCTCCTCGGCCTCAATAGCGTTTCTGCGCATGTGCCATCACCTCCCTGGAGGAAGAGCCTTTTCTGCTTTCCCGGACTTCCGGGTGGCACCGGAAGTGGCTAGGGGGCGCATGCGCTGTGTCTCGCGGTAATTGGGCCGTTTCCTCCGCCGGCGTGAGGAGACCTGGGCTCTCGGGAGCCTTGGTCGCGCTTCGCCCTCGCCGCCCCCGCGCCGCAGCGGGCTCGCAGCCTTCCGCGCCCCTCCCGCTGCAGCGCGACGCCCAGGTAGGCCCGTGCCGCCTGCGCTCGGGGCCGCCGCCATGGCGCGCCCGGGCCGGTCCCGGGCCCGGTCTCCCGCGGCGAGGCGCTGGCGCGAGCGGGCGACCGACACAGCCCCGGGAGACGCGAGGGCGGGAAGGGCCGTCGGGGCACCCCGGGTCTGAGCCGGCGTTTGCCTTGTGGGGAAGCTGAGGCCCGGGAGGGTCGGGGAGCCGGTGGAGGCGTCTGCCGGCTGGGCCCTCCCCGCTACGCGCCGGCTGCTCCTCGGAGGGGCCCGCCCGACCGTTGTACGCGGGGCGTCCCTGGGCCTCTCCCCGGCGGCTGCTCGACTGCCTGCGGTGCTCTCGCCGCTCCCCGAGCTGAGTCTCTTTGTTCTGTCTCCTCCGCCGAGTGCTCGTTGCACACGCGCCCACATGCTCCCACACACGCGCGCGCGCACACGCTTCCCCGGGCGGGGGTCTGTTAAACGGGGGCGCGGGCCTGTTGGGGGCGGACCCCGGCGGCTCCCCGCCCTCGGCAGCTGGTCCTCTCCCTGGAAGACGCGGGCCGCAGAGGGGAACTCCCAGATGGTGGCAGGTGCCGTGCAGAAAGCGGGGACGCGACGGGCGGGCGCGGGTGTCCCCTTAGGGAGGCAGGGACGCCTCCGAGGAGGCGACTGTCTTTAAAGAGATGCTTCTGATCGCTGTGTCGAAGGAAGACTTACAGCCGTAACCCGTTTACGGCGCCCTTTTTGGTGGTTTGGGAAGTTGAGGGCCCATCGCCACGGTGCAGTTTCAGAACATTTCCAGCACGCCAGAGAGCTCTCAGGAGGCCACTCTTCCCCTGGGAGCCGAGGAGTGAAACCCAGACAGCCGGCGGCCTGGGGGAGGGCACGTCATCCCAGGCTGCAGGCTGCACGCTGCAGGGACAGCTGGAGGAATGCGCCGGGGGTGGGGGTGGGGGGGGGGCGGGCGGGGAGCTTGCTTGTTGACGGGCAGGGGGAGATCGTCAGAGCTGGGGTGCCTCGCGGAGAGGGAGGGCGGGAAGGGGGGAGTTGGAGATACGCGTGGGATGTGTGAGAACTCTATTATCTTTACAATTTTTTTGTGAAAACCTATCCTAAAATAGAGAATTTATTTTTAAGAAGTACTCTGTTTATTATATATTTAGATCACTTCCGGAGAGAAAAGTCTGACATGAAGCCATTTAGACTGTCTATTTCTCTTCTGTGACTTATCTTTATATTGTCTCTCAGTGATATTTATTACTTAAGAAAGGACCTGTTCTTAACGTTTTCCGTTATTTTTTAGGGCCAAAATGAGTCTGTTTGGAACAACCTCAGGTTTTGGAACTAGTGGGACCAGCATGTTTGGCAGCACAACCACAGATAATCACAACCCAATGAAGGTAGTACGGAAGCTTCAAGGAGTGTGTGGACAGAGTGCAGGCCAGGCTTTCCCGCTTCAGTGACAGTGGGAGAAACCCAGATGGCGTGGGAACCTCCTTTGGGCTGCAAGCTCTGAAACTTTGTCTAGCCCGCTTTCTCAAACCCTGGAGCACAGAAACTGTGTGTCCCCTGGACTAGTGTCCTGTTCTCCCTGACTTACTGGGTCACTAGAATCCCCTGAGGTGCTTGTTAAAATTGCACGTTCCCGGGGGCCCAGCCCACAACCGTTGAATCAGAGTTTCTACAGGGGAGGGAGGCGGCCGATAACTGATGAAGCGCTTTGGGGCGAGAGTGAACTGGTGGGCCGCTGTTTGGAAGACGTGGCTGTGGGCATGTCGTTGGGAGTGCTGCTTCAGTCCCAGCAGGGCTAGCACTTTCCCTGGCATATTTACTCCTCCCCTTTCTCATCAAAGTGAGAAAGGTCTAATGCAGTTAGTTTCTGAGCATAAGGAAAGTCCACCATGGGGTGTTTAGAGAGAAAAAAAAGCAGTTTTGAATGAAATTGTGATGATGCATACATTTTAACATTAACTCTCCCCCCAGGATATTGAAGTGACGTCCTCTCCTGATGATAGCATTGGTTGTCTATCTTTTAGCCCACCCACCTTGCCGGGGAACTTTCTTATTGCAGGATCGTGGGCTAATGATGTAAGTGCTCCTAAAATGCATGTTCTATGCGTCGTCTCTCTTTGTATGGGCAAGGTTAGCTTTTCTTTTGGCCCCATTCTTTCCCAAGTGAATAAAGTAGAGTTAAGGCTTGTTCATGGGTTTTTTTAAGAAATCAGTTTTGAGGGTGTGAACCCTTCTGAATGGCAGCCCTCCCGTGTTGTCGCACTGTTTGTTAAGAAAGCCAGCTTGTGGGCATAGCTCAGGTTCCTAGTCTAGTTCTGCGTCTGGAAGCATATTCCCAAATCAGATGAAGTCTTCATGGAGAGTGAATGTCGTCCTGATGGCGTACCTGAATTGCCCTTCTAGGCATCCTGAAAATGTTCTTCCGGCGTATGTTAAACTTTTTCAGCTTTAGATAATAGCACACATCCTGCAGAGACATTATACTTGCCAAGAAAACTAAAAAATGTATGAAAAGAAAGATAAAAACTCTGGTGGCAAAGTAAGCAAAGGACATGAGGAGGCCTTTCACAGAGGAGTGCAAGGGGCCTGTTAGAGTCAGCTGGGGCCACTCAGTCACACTCGTGATCAGACAAATGGAGATTTACCGGATTGACACTTTTTTCCTTTCAAATTAACAAAAATAAAAAGAATACTACTTGGTGCCAGTGAGGATAAGCTGAAACCTTAACAGATACCGCTGGTAGGAATGTAAATTGGCACAGTTCTTCTGGAGGGTCGTCAGCGATATTTGTTGGAAATCCTTAAGTTTATTCCCTGGGTCTCAGTGATTCCCCTTCTGGGTCTGGAGGAGGCTCTCGATAATGTGCCTGCTATGAGCTGTCTGGATTGATCTCCACACCTGCTGAAGCACTGTGAACTCGCTGTCATCTGCGTCTTCTGACGCAGGATGTGAGGCTTAGGGGAGTCCAGTCACTGGCCCAGGTCCTGTGGCTGAGTGAGTGGCAAAGGGGGATGCTGATCGTGCAGTCTGGCCCGGGCTCTGTACTCTGAGCCAGAACCTCATACTGCCTCATTTCAGAAAGTCCTCGTGCAGGTGAAAATGTTGAAAATTGTAATACTTAATAGTAATGATAATTTATGGTATGTCTGTGTGATGGAATACCATTTTAAGAGTTTTTGGAGGGGCTGGCCCCATGGCCAAGTGGTTAAGTTCGCATGCTCCACTTTGGTGTTCTAGGATTTCGCCGGTTCGGATCCTGGGCACGGACATGGCACTGCTCATCAAGCCATGCTGAGGCAGCATCCCACATGCCACAGTTAGAAGGACCCACAACTAAAGATATACAACTGTGTACCGGGGGACTTTGGGAAGAAAAAGGAAAAATAAAACATCTTTAAAAAGAAAAACAGTTTTTGGAAAAGATTTCAACCTGTGACCTGCTACTGGGAGGCAGTTGGGGGCTGAGGGGAGGAGAGCAGTAGGGGGAGGAAGGTAGTCATGACTGAGCAGGCTTGCTGTCTACATGTAGTTTCTTGAAAGATTTCAGTTGATTTGCTGCTGAAAAACAGAAGAGGGGCCAGCCCGGTGGCTGAGCGGTGAAGTTCACACACTCTTCTTCTGTGGCCTGGGGTTCACGGGTTTGGATCCCTGACACGGACCCATGCATTGCTCATCAAGCCATGCTGTGGTAGGCGTCCCACGCATAAAGTAAAGGAAGATGGGCATGGATGTTAGCTCAGGGCCAGACTTCCTCAAAAATTAAAAAAGAAGACTGTTTAATGGCACATAGGCTAACAATGCAAGTGAGAAAAGCTGCAATTAAAAAAGTGAAGATACTGACAATACCGGGTGGGTAGGGGGCTTGTATCCGGGCTGTGAGGTGCTCTGAGGCTCCTCGGACCTTGCTGCTTCTGTCTCTTTAATGAGAGAGGAAGCGCTGTGGAGGGGTAGAAAGTGGCAGAGCTGCAGATGTTACTAGAGGAGGAGATCCCGTCTGGGAAGAGGGCACTGAGAGAGAGTTACCAGAACGTCATCCTGGTGGCCGACTACTGTAAGAACAACTACATACAGGCTGCAGACAAGAGAAGAGCTTTAGAAGAGACCAAAGCCTGCACAACCCAGTCCCTAGCTAGTGTTGCTTATCAAATAAGTGCGTTGGCCAACAATGTCCTCCAGTTGCTGGATATCCAGGCCTCTCAGCTTTGGAGAATGTCATCTTCCATCAATCATATTTCACACACTGTGGACATTTCATAAAGAGAAACTGGCTTGAAGAGAGATTGGTATTTTGACAACAAAAAAGAATACATCAAGAACTCACAAAATAGCACCCACAAATATGGAGCGCCCTGTAAGGTAGATTCGGAAACCTGTTGACTGTACAGTGCTGGGTGATGGGGACCATGGTGTCGAGCGTGGAAATAACCAGCCTGCAAGAACTGGCACTCTATCGAGAACAAATCCTCCTACTCAGAAGCCACCGAGTCCTCCCACGTTAGGCAGGGAACGCTGGGGCGGAATACTCCTTACAAAACCCTGGAACTTGTTAAACCCCCACCAGTTCCTAATGACTGCGTGACAAGTCCTCCTAGGCTCGGAAGTCAGCATAGTCCAGGCAGGACAGCTTCAAATCAGAGACCGAGGACACAGTGAAAGTAGTGGAGGAAGTGGAAGTCGAGAAAACAGTGGAAGCAGCAGTATTGGCATTCCCGTTGCTGTGCGTACACCCTCACCACCCGCTGTTGGACCAGTCAGTTGCTGATAGTCCAGCTCCACCACCCCCACCCCCACCAGAGGACATTACCATGTTTGATCACTCTCCACCTCCGCCACCACCACCTCCAGTGGATTATGAAGATGAGGAGGCTGCGGTGGTTCAGTATAATGATCCATATGCAGATGGGGATCCTGCTTGGGCCCCCAAGAATTATATTGAGAAAGTTGTGGCAATATATGATTATACAAAAGACAAAGATGATGAGCTATCATTTATGGAGGGTGCAATCATTCATGTAATAAAGAAGAATGACGATGGCTGGTATGGAGGAGTCTGCAATCAAGTGACTGGTCTCTTCCCTGGGAACTATGTCGAATCAATCATGCACTATACTGATTAAGTTCTTTTGCTTTTAAAGTAGATTCTTACTACTCAGTCATACTGTGGGACTATTATGGCTAAGAGAATTGTCTTAAGATGTTTTAAAATGTGCCCATATTTTCAGGATAGGCTGTTTTATTGGTATAATTGAATGTCTACCTGTAAGCATAAATCTTGGAGGCAGTTTGTGTATTGCTAAATAGCAGTTCGTATGGGAGGCTGTCCATAACTGATCATGCTTGTGTGCTTACACATTGTTAACTTGAGGACCAGCCTAAATATTCTGGGGGGAGTGGGGTATAACATTTAACAAGTCATGGTTCAGATTGTACCATTACATGTTTCAGTGCAGCATGGTTACTAATGCTATGTCAGACTAATATTAAAGTCAGAAAACTTAAAAAATAAATCAAAAAAATAAAAAAGTGAAGATACCGTGTAATCTGCTTTTTGAGGACAATATATGTACATAGAAAGACTGAAAGCACACTGAGCTATTAACCATATTATCTGTAGTCAGATTAAGGTCATTTTTACTGACTTGTGATAAAAAACTTTAAGTAAAATGCATTACTTATATAATCAGGAAAAAAATGATATAAAAAATCAGAGTAAACTATGCAGAGAAGAAAGATCAGTTTCCCCTTTGGTCTAGATTCTCTGAATGGTAATGGATAACGTTCTACTTTAGTAGACAGTTATATCTCATAGATGTGATGAGAAAATTATCTGTGGTTTTAAGTATAAGTAGTAGAATTTGTATATTTGATAGCTTAGGAATAGGAAAATAGCTACTTGCACATACTTTTCAGTTGCTTTGTTCTTAAAGTTAATTAAGTTGATGTGAGGAGTCCGATTATATTTAAATTGTATCCCATTCGTTATTAGATGTGCAGTGCATGTGATATACATTAATTGCTGTGTTTGCATCAATTTGTTTCATTACTGTAGGTTCGCTGCTGGGAAGTTCAAGACAGTGGACAGACTATTCCAAAAGCCCAGCAGATGCACACGGGGCCTGTCCTGGACGTCTGCTGGAGTGACGTAAGGCTCATGCAGCTTCAGTGTTTTCTTCTACACAGTGTAGAGTGTAATTCGGAATGTTTATGTGTTTCTATTTTTATGTAACTCAGAACACAAATAGCATGTGTGTGTGGACATTATACCAATTCTAAGTTTCTGACTGTAAATATAGTAGTTTATTGATGTTCCTAATGTAGCAGTTACCCTTCGTCATGTTAGCTTTAGTTGGTCTCTCTGAAAGCCTTTCTTGCATTAAAAAATCCATTATTTTATTGACATGTTTCCTTGAGCAAGGGATTAGATAATTTCTTGAAGCCTTTCCTACCTCTAAATGTGCCACGACCTTATGTTGTTTTAAAACTAGAAGTTTGGGGCCAGCCCCGTGGCCAAGTGGTTAAGTTTGTAAGCTCCGCTTTGGCGGCCCAGGGTTTCAAAGGTTCGGATCCTAAGCGTGGACATGGCACTGCTCATCAGGCCATGTTGAGGCGGCATCCCACATGCCGCAACTAGAACGACCCACAACTAAAATATACAACTGTGCACTGGGAGGATTTGGGGAGAAAAAGGAAAAAAAAAAAGAAGAAGAAGAAGATTAGCAACAGTTGTTAGCTCAGGTGCCAATCTTTAAAAAAAGAAGCTAGAAATTTACTATCCCAGAAAATAAATCCTATGGAAAAAATTAATCCTTTTCCATTACAGGCATACCTCATTTTATTGCACTTTGCAGATAACCGTGCTTTTTACAAGAGCCTCCACCAGCAAAAAAATTACAACTTACAAAAGGCTCATATGATGGTTAGCATTTTTTAGCAGTAAAATATTTTTTAATTGAAGTATGCACATTGGTTTTTTTAAAGACATAATGTAAACGTAACTTTTATATGCACTGGGAAACCAAAAAATTTGTGTGACTCCCTTTATTGCAATAGTCTGGAACCAAACCTGCAATATCTCTGAGGTATGCCTGTATTAGACTTTTGAGGTGTTTTGATTTTTTGGAATTCTTTTTCTTTTCTTTTTTTGTGAGGAAGATTAGCCCTGAGCTGACATCTGTTCCAATCTTCCTCTATTTTGTATGTGGGATGCCACCACAGCATGGCTTGATGAGCAGTGTGTAGATCTGCTCCCGGGATCCAAACCCATGAACCCCGGGCTGCTGAAACACAGTGTGTGAACTTTAACCACTATGCCACCAGCTGGCCTCTGTTTTTTGGAATTCTTTTTCCTCTCAAATCCTGAACGTCAGCAGTATAAGTAAATGTGTTCAAGTTTATTCAGCTCTGAGCTTTTCTTTTTTTTTCCTTTTGGGACGAGTGTGGGTGATTGGGGAGGGTTTAGTGAAGGGACCATTTCCGAAGGAACCAACAGGGAGTGAGGTACCTGTGGCAAGTGCAGCGAGAGCTGCGAGAGCTGCGGCTGTGGAGTGGCCCCCAGGCAGTAGGGGAGGGGCCCAGCCTGGCTCTCCTCCCTCCTGCCTGTGGCTGACCTGGGAGGAGGGAGGAGACAGGCCCTGATGAGGTCAGAGGCAGGTGGGTGCTCCTCCATGCTAAGGAAGCTGAGCCTCGAGGCCCTGCCCAGGCCTTGTGTGTATTTTTTTAGTCATGTTAGATATGATTTGCAGACAATAAAATTGAATCTTTTTAGTGTATGATTCTGTGAGTTTTTAGAAATGCGTAGGGTTGTGGTCAAGAGATAGAACAGATCCTCAGCCTCAGAATTCCCTCCTGCCGTTTTGTAGTCAAGTCTCAACTCCCAGACCCTGGAAACCACTGATGAGTTTCTGTCCGTGTAGTTCTGCCTTTACCAGGATGTCGTATAAACGGAATCCCGTGTGTAGCCTTTTGTGTCTGGCTTCCTGGAGCATCATGCAGTCGAGGTCCCACAGGTCAGGTCAGCAGTGTGTCTTCTCACTGCTGAGCAGTGTTCCATTGCGCGGGTTCTCCTGTGTACCGTCCACCACTTGAAGGACATTTGGGTGGTTTTCCATTTTTGGTCATGTGAGTCATGCTGCTGTCAACATTTGTGTACTGGATTTTCTGTGAATACAAGTTTTCGCTTCTCTTGGGTGAATATCCAATAGCGGGCTTGCTGGGCCATATGGCGAGTGCATGTTTAACTTCAGGAGAAACACCAGACTCCTCTATTTTACATCACCATTTTTATTTGCACCATACATTTATGTAATTTTGTTTATAAATTTATTTATTATAAATAATAAATGATTCTACTATTTTATAAATATTTTGAATTGGTTCAGGAGCCATAGTTGCTCCTGTTTTAATCACTAGCTCTGAGAGTGATTAAAGTCCTTTCTGTTGTTTGTATTCCTGATAGATTTGATTGGGTTATTGTGAGGCTAATAATAGATATATGAAAACAGTTTAAAAAGTGACACGTTTATTACAGATACAACTTATTTTTAATTTGCCTTATTGTTAGTTTATGGAAAAGTAGCAGCTCGAGTAGATTTTAAATGTTTCTAATATATTTTGCTTGTCTTTCTTTACTGATCAGGTAATGGATCAGAATTGTAAACTTTCTTATAAATTATGGTAAGAAATAGACTTAACAGATACAGGAGTTGTGTCGCTCAAATGTTACTGAGTGGCTGTTGGCATTTACAAAAATGTGTACAGCTGTTTCCTCTCTGCATGTTGTGCCCCCATCCAGTGGAGGACTCCCACGTGGGATGGAGAGCCCCAGGCAGTGAGCTGAGTTCTGAGAGAGGCACGAGGAGTGGGGCTGGGTTGGAGGGAGCGCAGAACGCAGTGGAAAGGTTTGGGAAGGGCGCCATGAGCCTTTCACAGAAGAGGCAAGAACTGAGCTGAATCTTTACAGAAAAGTAAACCATGTGCCTCTAGCTTTTTGAGCATTGTCTGTCTCTTCCCGTCCAGGCCTAGGTTCAAATTTCAACTCTCTCCTCTACTTTTTGACTTTGCCAAGTTCTTAATTTCTCTGAGTCTGTTTCCTCACTTATAAAATGAAGATAATAATGAAAATTACAACCGATAATAGCGTGATTTAATTCAGCAAATAATTATCAGGCACCTATCATCGTGTGCCAACCACTGGGAATGTGGTGGAAATCACAGTAGCCGAGGTGGGCGAGTCTTCTGTGCCCATGGGACTCCTGGTCTCTCAGGACAAACACCGAAACAAGGAAGAATCTCAGACAGTGGAGTCGGGATGGCTCGGTTAAGTCTACATAGTGACTGGCGTGGGACCCGTCAGGAGGTGGTTGAGGGACTTGCTGGAGGCATGTAGTAGGTGAGAGGCTGAGCCTACACCCAGGGCTTCCTGGCTCCAGGGCCCGTCCGCTTGGCAGCCTCCCTCCTGGGGCTCGCGGGAATGCGCACCAGCCTGGGAGGGGTGGCCTTCAGGGAGAGGAGGGCGCATAAGCGCAGGAGCCAGAGCTCCTGTGAGGCGTGAAAGCCCAGCGTGGTGAAGGCGGTTCTTTGGCAGTCCGAGGACACGGCTCATTGTGCGGCCCTGGCAGGCAGACCTTGGAGCAGCTGGGCGGGCAGCACTTAGCTGTCGTTCCTCCGCCCGGCCCTTTGGTGGCTTAGCTTCTAGATCTGTATGTGCGCTGGGGTCTGTATGTCCACTGGGGTTTGGCGTGCGCTACACTGTAGTGCTGCTTATGGCTGGGAGGGTCGTCATTTCTGACGACATGGAGAGGCCACGGTTTCCCTCCGCCTCAGCCTTCACTCCAGACGGCGATATGTTTCCAAGGACCAGCAAAGTTCTCCTTATAGCTTCGTTAATGGAGAAGCAGATTTTCTCCCTTTTTTCCGATAGAGGACTGGTGACTTCAGTTGGGAGGAAGTTTTTGCTGGGGGAGGATGGTAGTGAATCTCTTTGAGCTATGGAACCAGAAAGGAAACAGTCTAGGCCAGGGATCAGCAAACCGTGCTTCATGGGCCATAACTGGGCCGTTGCCTGCTTTTGTAAATAAAGTTTTATTGGAACTTTAGCCACGCTTCTTCATTTATACAATGTGTGTGGCTGCCTTCAAGCTGCAGTGATAGTGAAGGAGTTGCAGCAGAGACCTTTTGACCTGCAGAGACTGAAATATTTACTGTATAGCCCTTTAAGAAAAATATTTGCTGACCACTGGTCTAGACTTTCGATTCAGTACTTTTCCTCTCATTTTAAGTTACCTTGTGCTTCTTCTGTTTGACTGACCTACTGTATGAGTTCTGTACGTGAATATGTTGAAAACTGTTACACGACTGCTAATTTTTTAAGCTATAGGTTCTGTAGGACCGATGACTTTTGTCAGTTAGTGTAGTTTTATTGCATGCATTTGGAATGCTGTTAGATATTGAGCTGAACAAAAGTCATGATTTAGATAGAGATATAGATATATACGGAGAGGGGGAAGAGAAACAGTAAATGTGACGAAACGTTTACCCTGGTGAATGCAGGTTTATGGGCACTGATTGTATTCTTCTAGCAACTTTTATGAAGGCTTCAAATTGATGAAAATCAGAAAAGATTTTTGAAGTGGCCCCTGGTACACACATAGATACGTGCTGTACAAAGGCTGTTCCTGGAGGGTACACAGTGGCCCGTGGCTGCTCTGAGGGGTCAGGGGTAGGGAGAGACGTGGTTTTCACAATATAACTTTAAGTACCCGTTAAATTTTTTTTATCCTGTTTATGTAGTAGCTCTTAGAAAAATAAATCAATAATAAACAATAGGGCTGAAAGTGTGTTTTATATATGACATTATAGTTTGCAATACACTAGCCCCCAAAAATTGGAAAAATAAAAATTTCGAAACAAAACCGGCCTCATTATGTTCACCCTAATATCTAAATGTACATTTAGAGATTTTATTTTTCTTAGAATGAGAGATTTTCTCCATTTTATTTTAGGATGGGAGCAAAGTATTTACAGCATCATGTGATAAAACTGCCAAAATGTGGGACCTCAACAGTAATCAGGCGATACAGATTGCACAGGTATAGAAACTCACCCTCTGCAAAGAGGGGGGCAAGGCTGGTGTGCGGGGGTGGGGGGGGTGACTCTTCAGTTATAATGACTCTGATGGGAAAAATGCAGTTTGACTGTACCAAATCAATTGTACTTCAAAAATAACACCAGTTTCATAACCATTCACATTCTCACTAGCATTTCACAGATTATTCTGTCATGGGTCTTCCATGTATGTGTAGATGAGGATGGCGTCATAAGGAGTTAGTGACACAAATCTATTAAAGAAAATGTCACAGGTGCTCCTCAGTGTTGCCGTGTGTGACATCCAGCACTCGTATGTGACTTGCCTTGTTCCACTGCCTTTGGTCACCTGTTCGTTCCACGAGTGTTTGTTGAGTGCCTGCCATCCACCAGGCGCCAGCATTGAGGGAGAGGCAGCCGTGAGAGGGCCACTCCCTCATGGCCATGGAGCTTTTACAGCCTGCTCAGGGGCCACCGCAGGTGCTTGTGTGACGACCGCTAGGAAGGGCAGAAGGAGTGAAGGTGAGAGAACCTAGACCCAGAGGCTCTGACTCTGAGGAGGGGTCTCTTGACACTGAAACATTTTTAGAAAAGTGTTAGCTACTCTGAGGTCACAGTGCTGGGTGCTAGATGCATCTCCTCGATCTCTTAACTCTGCCACCTTAGAGAATAAATGAAACTGGTGGAGTTCCCTACCAGTTATTTCTGAACCTCTCCTCCGAGGGAGAGGCTTACTTTCTCTCTCACATACTAGTTAGTTATGGGCAAAATCAAACTCAAGTTTGTTAGAGTGAAAGGTAGATACTTGTTCTGTGTTAAATTGAGTATTTTGGTCGTGAGGAGGGGCTAAAATAGTCCTTTGGGTTTTGTTGGGTATGCCCTCAATATTTAAGTTAGTTCCTCATCCTTGAATTTCTAGAATTAAAGCTGTTGAGTGCCTTGTTATGTTTACCTTCATCGGTTTTGGTTTTGTCTTGTTGAAAGCATGATGCTCCCGTTAAAACCATACATTGGATCAAAGCACCGAACTACAGCTGTGTGATGACTGGGAGCTGGGATAAGACCTTGAAGGTATGGTCTGCTGTCAGACTGCATGGCCCGCCCAAGGCTGGCGTTTCTTTCTACACTGCTTGTGCTTTAGCTCTGAATGGTCACTTACTGCCGGCTTTTTTTTCTTTTAGTTTTGGGATACACGATCCTCAAATCCTATGATGGTTTTGCAACTCCCCGAAAGGTGTTACTGTGCTGACGTGGTAAGGAATTTCTACCTTAATATATATTTTCTTTAAGCAAATAGCGTTTCTTACCTTATAACATCTTGCTATTAGAGGGTAATCTAAAATCCCTGAAACTTCAACACTAGACACAGGGGATATGGCTCAGATTGCCTCAGTCATCTTATAAAGCAGGAGACTTTTGTGCTGCATCTCTTCCAGAATTCCTCAATACTGGTGTCATGTTTTTTGTCGCTTGTTATTTGAGCATATGCAGATTAGCAACATGCCGTCAGTATATGACGTTTATGGTATGGCTGTGGGAAACCTGGCAATAACTTTGTGATGTCCTACTAGATTTTGGGGGACTATCTCTGAGTGGGAGAGAAACTCAAGAACTTTCTCCATCTGTTTAGTCATGTCTTAAAGTTTTATACCAACGGCCCAGTAATTCCACTTTTAGGATTTTATCAGGAGAAAAATAAACCTTTAGATGGTCTTTGTTCTGTGTACTGTGGTGAAACACTGGAGGTGACCTAACAGGCCAGCAAGTCTGCAGTGGTCAGCTGAGCCCTCTGGCGGGCTCACTCGGGCACATGGGACAGGTGCATGCTTGGAGGAAAGGGCACGAATCCTTAGAGCTTTCCACACTCACCTGTGCATGTACAGTGCTCAGAAAAGACTGGAGTAAAATGTACCATACTGCCAACACCACTTAGCATTCGAAGGGATGCTGTAGCTGGTTTCATTTCTTCTCTCTTCCTCAGTACGTTTTCTAAATATGCATGTCTATTACAGTTTTAAAAAATGAGTCTTTTAATAATATATGAATGTTCTCCTTTCAAATATGATTTCTCTAGGTTTTCATGAAAAACGTGTTGATATCATTAGATTTTTAAACTTAAAAAAATCGCTTATTTTTGTGACTAAAAAAATTGATCTGATGCTTTGGTATGAAAGAAGCACACTCCTTCATTTTAAGTATGTCTCTGCTTTCCTCCACTCCCTAGATATATCCTATGGCCGTGGTGGCAACCGCGGAGAGGGGACTGATCGTCTACCAATTAGAGAGCCAACCTTCTGAGTTCAGGAGGATAGAGTCGCCACTGAAGCATCAGGTGATTCTCAGTCGGGCCTGGAAGCGTGTCTGTGGCCCCTGTCGTTTGTGGTCAGTGCCACATGGGGGGTGCAGTTGTACTTCAGAAACCCAGAAGTATTTTTGTAGGGGATGATTTTAAGGATGCAAGCACAAATATTTAGTGAGTACGTACTATCCATTTCTGGATGAGCCCCAACTTACCTGTCCTCTCCAAACATCCCCCTGGATAGCTGCATGCTGTTGAATGAAGTTGTGCATCTCATGGATCGGTCCCATTATCAGTTCACAGCTTCCAGATTCAGCTGTGCCTTCGTTGTGCCCAGGCAGTTTTCTCTTCAGCTCGGTCTTCCACTTGCCATGGACTCTTAGATCCCACACCCTCCTCCAGTACCCCCTGGATCCCTTTTTCCCATTGCAGTCAGCCGTATTGCATGAGCTTTCTTACCTCCCACTCATTTCTCACCCTCCTTTGTGGAGACTGCTGCCCCCATTACTTCACCGAAACTGTTTTTGGCATGGCCACCAGTGGTTTCCTCATCAGTAATTCCAGTGGATACTGATCAGCACTCATTTTACCATAACAGGGTCTTACCATAATGCTATTTTTACGTGTTCTTGAACATTATGTCCTTGGTGTCTTTTTTTTTCTCCTTCTCCCCAAAGCGCCCCCCGCCCCCAAGTACATAGCTGTGTATTCTAGTTGTAGGTCTTGTCCTTGGTTTCTCTTGTCCCAGGCTCTTACGTCCTGCCTCTCTGGCTGCTGCCGCATCTGTCTTGGAGGTTCTTGTATGTTGAGGTCCTGCAGGTGCCTGCCCTTGGCCGTTGCCTTCTCTGCCTGAGTGAAGCCTCACCCCGCCCACTGCTGTTGCTGAGGCGCATCTTGTGGTCTGGAGACTCAGACCTCCAGCAGACCTCCCCTCTGCCCCCCGACAAGGACATCTGCAGTCTGACGGCTCCTTTGCGTGTCTTCCAACAGCTCAGCCCAGAGCTGTCCCACATCACACGCAGGAGCACTTTCTGCACATCTTGAGTCATTGTCACCTCTTCTCAGGCTTCTCCCTGGCTGCTCGCCCTAGTGCTACAGATATCTAATAGATGTGGTAAGGAATTGCTACCTTAACGTGTGCGTATATCTGACGTACACGCACATACATATTTTACTTACTTTGTCTTGTTTTGCCTCCTGGAACATACGCTCATGACACCGGAGACTGTTTTCTGTACTCATTGCTGCCTCATTCCCCGCCTCTGGTGCCGGGCCTGATGTGTGGAGGCTTCTGTAAACGTTTGCTGAGTGAACAGCCAGTCTCACCCTGCTCCTCCCTGCCACCTCACCCAAGCCTGGGCCTTGCCGTGTGCTCCATGTCTCATTAAGCGGGCCCTCTGCTGCTTAGCTGTCTCAGCCAGAAATCTAGGCATCATCCTCGATCCCTCCTCCCTCCTTTGCTCTTCTCCTGCCTCGTTCATCTCTGGGCTCACTTCTACCCTGCCAGTGTTTTGGAATCTGTTTGTTTCACTCCCTTCTTACCACCACTTCTAGTTAAGTCTCTTTCAATGATTGTGAGAGCTTGGATCTTTGCCTTCCTTCCGTCCCTTCTGCATCCATGAGTCAGGGGCTCTTTCTTGTAATTGCGCATCTGGTCTTGCCATGCCCCTGCTTAAAAGCCATCACTGACTCCTCAGTTCCTTTCGGACAAATCCCAGACTCCTTGATAAAACCTAGGCTGGTCTGGCTTCACTTCCTGCCACCCTGTGCCAGGCAGTCTGGCCTTTCACTTGTGAGGAGTGCCGTCAACCTTGCGTGGGCCACTGTGCAGTGTGTTCTTGTAAATGGCACCTTCTGGAGTGGTGCGGTTCCTGGTCTGTGCGCCAGGTGTTAAACTCTGTGCTGAGCACAATGGGTACAGCCTTGCCGGCCATAGTTCCTCCTGACCTCTAAGAACTTACAGAATTTTGTCTCTTTTCCTTAATTCTTTTTCTATTCACAAAATTAATGCACTTACTGTTCAAAAAAAAAAGGCAAATGGTGCAGAGATAGAACTAGCCTACACTTTTCCACTTACTTAGGAAATTCGCATACTCTAGCATGTATCATGATAACCGAAACTGCTCTTTACCCTCTCTTGTATGGCTTAGCCCCAGGCCCTGATCCAGCTCCAGTGCCTCCAGAACTCCTTATAGAAGCCAAAATGTCCACTTCGGGCAGAGTGGTCGTCCTCTGGGTTGGGCCAGGTTGTCATGACTGGAAGGAGGACGTGAGAACCCAGATGGACCTGTCCCTGCTTCTCTCCCCCAGGAGGCTGGGCCCTGGGCTCTTTCTGTGGGATCTTCTATAGAGTCCAGGGGACCCTCCTTTGGGCCCCTTCAACTCAATGTTGGATCAAGTGCAGTGTCTCCCTTCTTGTAGCGTGTTTGCAGTTTAGCAAGTGCTGGCCCAGCTGCTGTCCCACTTTACCCTTGTTCCCCTGTGATTGCCAGGGAGACCCTACTTCCCTTTTTCCAGTTGGGGAAACACAGGCACAGAAACATGGGGTGACTTGCTGGAGGGCATCCACCTCGTCAGTGGAGGGTTAAAACTGCAGTGCCTTCCTCCCTCCCCAGGAGGGAGCCAGCACCAGCCTAGGGGCTGGGAGGCCCTGAGGACAACCTGCACTGCTGGAGTGACAGCAAGGCCTTCCCCGTGGCAGAGGGAGAGCAGCAGCTAGACAGAAGCACAGTTTATTCGTAGAATCACGTGGCTGAATTCAAGTGGTTATTCAAATTAGAAAATAGTGCTTAGTAGAGGAACAGAAATACCATGTTTGAGTAATGTCTTTCTGGTTCTTCTAAAACCCAAAAATGAGGTGAAAATTCTTTAACTTCACAGTAGTTATGCAATCTTATATTTTACATGGTGATGATATACTTTTTTTTTTTATTCAAATTGTAGCATCGATGTGTGGCTATTTTTAAGGACAAACAGAACAAGCCAACTGGTTTTGCTCTGGGCAGCATCGAGGGGAGAGTCGCTATTCACTACATCAACCCCCCAAACCCGTAAGTGGGACTCAGTCGGCTTGCAGATTTTCACTTGAGACATTTTTTTTACAAAGGAAAACTTAGCTGGGGCTTTGTTTTTCAGTGCCAAAGATAACTTCACCTTCAAATGTCATCGATCGAATGGAACCAATACTTCAGCTCCTCAGGACATCTATGCGGTATGTTTTTAGAAACTTTAACCTTGAGAATACGTCTAGAAACTAGACTTGGAGGTGGTAGCTGAGTCATTATGGGATCAGAGAAGATCACTTTGTCATTGTGGGGGTTCATGTCCGGCGACAAACGGCTTATGCCGTAGGTTTCAGTTTTCTGTTTTTGTGAACATATTGACTGTCTTCGTTTTCTCACTGTTGATTCTGAATGTAAGCTTAGGACTTTGGGGAGGGTCTTCCACCCGCTCAGTGAGTGCTGGTGGACAGTTGATACACTTACTTAAAACTGAGGAGTTGCTGTTTGCTAAAAAAGGAAAGACATTTTCCTAGGTTCACTCCTTGGTGTCGCTCACTATATGCTTGTTAACTTCTGCTGCCCTCTGTTCATGACAAGAGACGACACGCGGTTCTGGGCTGGCGCCTGACGGAGGAAGCGTGGCTGGTTCCTCCTGTGATCAGCCAGCAGCTGCTCTCTTGAAATGTGCATGTTGTTTCCTAACTGCAGTGGGGGGCACGCACTGGCGAAGACCTGACTTCTCTTCCCTCTGCTGTCTCCACTCCTCCTTGTACGTGTCACTCCTTGCAGGTAAATGGAATCGCATTCCATCCTGTTCATGGCACCCTTGCAACCGTGGGATCTGATGGTAGATTCAGCTTTTGGGACAAAGATGCCAGAACAAAACTAAAAACTTCGGAACAGTTGGATCAGCCGATAGCAGCTTGCTGCTTCAACCACAATGGAAACATATTTGCGTATGCTTCCAGCTACGACTGGTCGAAGGTGAGAATTCCCAGGCCCGCTGTGGGCTCTCCGGGTCGGAGGGCCTGGGCTTGAGTTGAGACTCTTCTCCGGACTTGCCTTGTGTCCTGGGGCAGGTCACTGTCACCTCACTGTGGAAGGAAATGGCAGGGCCTCCCTTGCAGGTTGTGGGGACTCAGAGAAAGCACGCGTGTTGAGCCTTGCCCTGGGAACCCGCCCCCCAGAAGCTCTTGGTAAAGACAGGTGAACTGGAGGCCGCCACTCTGGAAGAGTGTGGTCATTCAGTGATGCTGGGGTTGTTGGGAGAGGGCGAAGTGGGCACGGCAAGGGGTGGGGCGGGAGGGGTCAGCAGGGCCAGGGCATGGAGCTTTTGCCCGAGGCGTTCATTTTTGTTTGTTTGTCATTTCCGGGGGGAGTGAAGGGCTGACAGGGTCCTGGCTGCATTTTTGAGGTGTCTCAGCATAATGGTAGAGAGAGCACTTAGGTGCTGAGGTTCCAGACCACTGCAACTGAGGTTCCTGACTGGAGAGGTCGCCAGCTTCGCCCAGAGAGGCTCTGCCTCCCCCTCCGTCCTTCCGTTGGTTTCCACACAGTCCGTCTTCACTGGCCTGATCTCCTTCCGCCTGCCCCCTCCTCCCTCCGAGGTTCCCTCCCTCCATTCTGCTCTTTTCTGCCCCTTCTCAAACTCTCTCCTCTCCTGCCCACCAGCTCCTTCCCATCTGTTGGTTAGCACGCACACTTTGGCCTTTCTAAAGCAAGCCTGAGGAAACCTTGTGTCCCTTTCTGTTAAACTTGTCCAGAGTGGTTAACACCTGCCCTCTGCGCTCCCACGGCTTCTGTTCCCTCTTCAGCCCGCTGCAGGGTCCTGGCCTCCTGGAACTGTAGTCAGTCTCGTTGGCTGACATCCTCGTCGTCTAGTCGAGAAGCTTCCTTTCTGTGTGTGTTGGGTACTGTGGTCCATTCCTTCCTGCATCCTTCACAAACCTCTCTCCTTTGGTTTCTCTGGTGTTTCTGTTTTCTTGTTTATTACTGCTTCTGACTGCTCCTCGCCATCCTTTGCTAGCTTCTGTTCTCGGCGCCTCTTAGAGGCCAGCCTTCCGCCGGCTTCGCCTGACTGGCTCTGCGTAGGCTTCTTCCAGGCATGCCTGCATTCCCTCGTAAGCTGATGACTTCGCCGTTTCTAACTTGCTTCCTGACTTCGTTCCCCACTTCCCCTATCCCAGTCCCATCAGGGTGTCTGCACCTGGGCGTCCCCTAAGTCCCTTAACTTAGGAGACGCAAATCCGGCTGCTTTTCCCATCACCGTCTCCTTTTGTCCCCCAGCTCGCCGCTTCTCCGTGTTCCTCTGAGTTAACCGCCGCCCGATCACTGGGGTGTAAGTTCTTGTGTCACCTTTGAGTCTCTCTCTCTCAGAAGAGCTGGGCAGTCACCAGCTCTGTCCAGTCTCCTGTGATGCTTCTTGCCCGTTCAGCACATTGCTATGGATGCTGCTCTGGCCTGTGGGAGTATGCACGCTCTCTGAGCTTTTGCTTATGTGGGCCTTTTTAAGCAGCTTTACTGAGGTCTAATTGAAATGCAGTTAATTGCACATATTTGAAGTGTGCAGTTTGATCAGTTTCAATTTCTGTACATACCCATGAAACCATCACCACAGTCAAGATAACATTTTTATCTCCCCCAGAAGTTTCCTGTGTATCACTGTAATCCTCCGCCCCTTCTCCAACCATTGATCAGCTTTCCGTCACTAGAGATGTTTGCATTTTCTAGAATTTTATATAAATGGAGTCATATACTATGTATTCTTTTTTGGCTGGCTTCTTTCACTCGGCTTAATGATTTTGAAGTTCACCCATGCTGCTGAGTGTTTTAGTAGTCTTTTTCTTTTTCACTGCCAAGTAGTGTTCCATGGTGTGGCTGTACCACCGTTTGTTTATCCACTCACCCGTGGAAGCCACATGCTCAGTTTTGAAGAGTGCACTTTTTTGGCTCTGCCTGGCTGGGGTGGGAGCTACATTGTGGCTTGAGGCCTCAGTTTCCCCATGGGGCTCTTCAGTGGATCTCCTCTTCTTCAGATGCTCAGCCTGCAGCTGCATTAAAACTCTGCGTTTAACTGACATCACACTCAGGGCTTTCTGCATTGCAAGCATTGAAAAAATAGTAGTAAATTGAGACAACTGAGAAAGCTCGTTGCTTGGAAGGCTGCTCAAAATGAATTCATCCGAGCAATTAACATCAGCTCTCAGTGGCAGTTACTTAAATTATTGTCTTTTTAATTTTTAAAAAGTTGCTTCAGGAATTTTCCAGTGTTCTTAGTTTAAAGCCAGTTGCCTCCAGCATGAAATCATGACCACGTGTGTTAATGTTATGCGCTGCTGCTTGAGCACAGCCTTTAAGAGCAGCTGCACTTCGCACATCATAATGAGAATTAACCATCTCAGCACATCTGTCCAGGGATGAAAATAAAATGTCATTGCAGTACAGGTGCCAGAGTGCACCCAGAGGCCCTTCGGGTCACCTGAAAGTCCCTCTTACCTGCCCTGCCCACTGCACTCCACTGTCTTCCTAAGACACAAATCTCTCATGTCACTGTCATTGTCATTTACAGCCTTTGTGGCTGCCATTCCTTTTCCCTCTGGGATAATGTTCAAAGGCCTCAGTCTGATGTTCAGAGCCCTTTATAAAGCCTGGCCTGATCCTGGTTTTCCAGGCTCCCCTGAAGTTACACAGGCCCCCCTCCACCTCAGCGCAGGCAGGAGCAGACACACCACCACCCCGCGTACTTCCACTTCTCTCTCCATGCCATGTGGGATGCCTCGTCCCCAAGACCTCGCTCCCTGAGGGCCGTTGTCTTGGCTTAGAGTGCTGGTGGCTTAGAGAGTCTTGACTCGGGAAAAATAGCTATGTAAAAGGTCGTCCAAGTGGGACATGAAGACAACTTCCCACCAAGTCCTTAACCTTTTCTCTGAGGCCTATGCTGTTGATTGAAGTGTGGTTTTCTTTCCCTCCATCTGCCTGTTTTTTTCCCCTGGAGGAGAGTTTATGCTTCACGGACGTAGCACAGGACTTGGCATATAAAAAATGCTAACTTTTGCTTTTTGAAAATAAGATCATTGTGTTTTTTTCCCCTTTAGGGACATGAATTTTATAATCCCCAGAAGAAAAATTACATTTTCCTGCGTAATGCAGCTGAAGAGCTAAAACCCAGGAACAAGAAGTAGTGGCCAGAGACTTCTGGGTTGGCCAGAGTTGTTTTCTCTCTGCTCTGCCTCGTCTCTGTACGAATTGGGTCCCAGCTTTTGGTGGGTTGTAAGCCATGGAGAAAACGACGCTATTGTTCAGCAGTCAGGAGCCCCGCCAGCCGCGGCGACGGCCGTCTCTCCATTCCACTGCCCGTTACAGACGTCCTCTGTAACTCTAAGGAGACTGAAGTCATTACAGAAGTTAGAGTCTTGTGGGCCACTGCCAGGCAGCACTTCATTCGGCCGTGTACATGTTAGAGAACATTGGGAAACAGTCTGTGAACCTGTACTGTATTTTGTAATAAAATATTTTGACGATTGCCTACTAGCTCCCTTTGTCCGTCTCTCCTCTTGCCCACCCTGTAAGCTCTGAAGAGGTCATCCCGCTCAGCAGCATCTCTGGGTTTGCTGTGTGGTTTCAGATGCCCTTTGGGAAGTGCAGAAACCCTGCACCTTAGGAGAGAGGGAGTCCTGAGTTGTGGTCATGTCTGCACGTGGAGTGTGTGGCCACAGCCTCTCCAAGCGTTGGTGGCGTTTGACCCTGTTCTTCTTTTGCTTCCTCCCTTCCTGTCTTTAACATGCCTGCTGCTTTTCGCTTCTGCTGGGCAGGTGTCCTGTGACTGAAACGGGGATGGTCCTTGTGCTGAGGGACAGGCCGTGTGGGTGACTTTCGTGTGGCCTTCCAGTTAGAGCCCAGGTCCCCTGCATGGGAAATGCTCTTAACTCGTGCTGCCAGTAGTGGTGGTTTTGAGGTACTGCTTTTTATTTCATGTAATTTAGAATTCCTGATTGGTAAGTATCCAAAATGAAACTCAACTCAGTGTTTTACTTTTGAGTCTGCGTGTTACATTTTTACCCCGTGACCCCAAATGCTTCTGATGCTTACTGTTTGGGGCTGGTGTGTAAAGTAACCTGCTGAGCGTGGAAATCTCATATCGGTGATACTGTAAGATGTGTTTGCCCACTGATAAAAAGCAATGGAAATAAACTTTTCTCCTGGAAGAGATTGCCTGCCCTCCGTGGTTTAAGTTCTTTGGTAGTCCGATCACAGATGAATTCAGACCCATGAACTCTGGCTCTGTCTTTTAGCCTGAAAAGTTATTTTCTGAGAGATAAAAAGGTGCATTAGAAAAAGAAATCTGAATTTTCAAGTTAGCTAATTTTTATGTTTACAGCTAATTACATAATTACATTTACAGGTAATTTTCCCTTCCCTTTATGAACCAGCCCCGTGGCTTTGTGATCTGTATGTATGGGACAGTACAAAAATAGCAGAGACAGCCATGAGGAGAGAGTCGTGGTTGGTTATCTCAGTGGCCGGCTTCACTGGAGGTGGGAGTGGGTTTTTCAGCTCTAGTTTAGCCATAATTTCGTTACTCTTTACAAGCTGGTGACTGGCTGTGGTTGAAAGTGACCACAAAATAATGAGTTCAAGTCAGGAGCCTTTTCGAGTGTTCTTTTCCAAGATTGGGCCTTGCCATGTTACCAAGGGGATTGTGTTTGTAATTGGCAAATTTAAAATATATGCCTAAATCTAAGCTTGGACTTCAGGCTGCCAGAAACCAGGAGTCAGGGAGCTCCTTGTTGCCCCTGGGATGTGAATCCCGGTAGATGGGGCCGAGGCTCATTTCTCCACCTGCCCAGACCTGGAGTTTAAAGACCGCTGCCTGTCTGCTAACGATGAGCCAGTAAATATTGGATGAAATCCTTAAACTTCTGAAGAGACTTGTTTTCCTATTTCCTAAAAGTGATAGGAGTCTTGGAGGAGGTCATCGTCCTGGGGACGCCAGTCCTCTCTGTCGCATGCAGTGCGTGCTCAACAGGTGTGCGTAGGTTTGATGGCATCTTCCAGTCCAAAAAGATGCAAGTGTCATCTTGACTCTTAACAAATGTCAAGTCATTGTGCCCTTAATGATTTAGTGTACACCCAGTTAGGAATAGAGCTCCCGCTTCCGTTGGAAGAGGGGTGTATAAACTCATGGAGAAGACAAGTTAGGTTGTTCGCGTACTTTTTTCCCCCGACGTTTTATTATGAAAATTTTCAAACGTATAAGAGAGTTGGAGTTGTTTTCCAGTGGATGTGTATCCACCACCCAGGTTCTACAGTGAGCGTTTTGCTTTCACTTGTTTCCGTTTGGTTTGCCAGGCTCTTTCTCCCCGTCTGTAACACTGCCTACTTGACTGTGGACCTGATCTGGTGGCGAGGACCACATATTAAGGAGATGCTGAAACGAGGTGCTGGTAGAGTTTGGGAGTCATAATCAGGAAGGTGCACTTCTCCGTCGTCTTGCGGTTGGTCTGACCTGTGTTCTGGGGACGGATACTGGAAATAGCATGGAAACGTGGTACTTCACGTGTGCACGTCCGCAGGCCTGCCTGGTGTGCCCGGGTGTGCATGCACACGTCTGAGCCTGCCTCAGAATCCTCCTCAGTCAAAGGGGCCTACCAGACCTGCCTGCCCAGCCCTGCTTTAGGGGTGGCTGTGTCTGCCACGGGCCCTGGACGAGAGGGCGCTGTAGGTGGGGCTTGGTAGAACAGTGTGAGTGCCAGCCTCCTATGATGCCTAAGTGCTGTCCTTGGGGAGGAATGGCGGTTCCGCTAGATGAGACGCGTGGCTGTGTGTCAAGTGCTGGCTGGAGTGCCGTTTCCACACTGAGCCACTGCACTCACTCTTGTTTACTTATTTTTCTTTACGTTGATCCACTTTTTAAAAACATAGTTGCCTTTCAAAAATAAATTTGTCGCTGCCATAAATGTAGAGAAAAAATTCAGTATATGGAAAACTAATCTTTTGCCCAAAGTAGAGAGTAACCATAAAAATCAGTACAGTGAAAATAAAGCTGTAAAATTGACACGTGAAATAATACAGTGGAAGTTAAAACGTACCACCTAAAGTCTACATTCAACCAAAATTTGAGTTTCCTGTGAAGGAGGGGCTTTGTACAAAATGAAGCAAATGCATGCCCTTGAATACACACAGGAACGTCTAAGCCAGCATTTTCCGAATGAAATCATGACCCATCTGCAGGTTGTGAAATGAATGTAGTCGTTGCGACCAGCTTTTTTTTTAAGTGGAGCCACCAAAGACTACAGAGTGTCTTCGGGTACGTCACACACAGTAATGGTGAGTTTTGTTTTGTGTGACATTGTGCTTCCGTTACGTGTGTATACGCATATCTGTGCGTTAGTATTTTCCTGTCCTGGGTTGGCATATTTCTCTGTCCCTGTGGCTTCTTACGTGGTTTGGGACGAGCTCTTGAGGCTCGGTAATCTCGAGCAGTGCTGCCAGGAATACTGGCCATAGCTGTTTCGTTGCGTCTCTCCAGAGTGGGAGGGGTATTGCATTGAGTCTGACGTCACATTTGAGACACTCATATGGCATTGTAGGTAAAGCATGCCCTCAGAGCTGGGCTGTCTGCCTGTGAGTCCCAGCCCTCGCTCACCAACCTGGCGACGTTGGGCATGTGACTGAAACTTCGCTGAGCCTCAGCGACCTCATCTGTGGAATGGAGATGGTAGATGTCGCTACCGCAGAAGACTTGGGGAGTGTTCACGGAGCGGAAGCCTGCGGAGTGCTCCCGTGCTGGCCCGAGCTGTGTCAGATGACATGCTGCCACCGTGCTTCCGGGGCCTGCGGCCCTGGGAAGTTTCCTATCCCATGGGGCCTGCAGGGCCAGCAGTGACCACAGACGCTCGCAGGGGCAGGCTGGGCTCTGTGGTCAGCAGATGGCGCCAGTGACCCCAGGGCCAGGAAGGTGTTCTGTATTCCATCTCCCTGACTCAGCTTGTTAAAAGAAATGTGCTGGCTCCTGTTGACTGTGTTACAAAGCTTGTAAAATAGTTGGAAAGTGTCATGGAAGGATTATTTATCCTGTTAGAAGGATGTTCTGTGAAATAATACACTTTTATCTTTCGAAAGATTGATGGCCTCCTTAGGAAACTCTGAAGGTGACAATTTTTCAGAGGTCAGAGTCCTGCTGCTTCTTAAGAATGATTGTCCCTGTTGGTTTCTTTATGGGACCTTGAAGGCTTGCTGCCTGCAGCGCGGGGGCCTCGGAACCCCCCTCACCCTTGAGCATCCCTGTGCTGGTTTGGGAAGGAAAGATTAGGAAACACAGACCTCCATCCTGGGGGAGTATCGGTGGCAAACAGGGCCATTTTAAGATGAGTTTTAGTAATTTTGACCGCTCTAGGCCTACAGGTGGCTGGTCGGAATCAAGGTGTAAATGTGCGATGCACGGCAGAGTTCAAAGACTGTACAGAAAGAAGCGCCGACGCCTCTCACTGTTCATCTCGATTACGCGTTGAAATGCTGTTTCGGATAATAAAATTGCTGTCACCTGGTGATAGTTTTGTACACGTGGCTCCTGGAGATGTGAACACACTGGTTCACAGTGTGTGTGTCTGGCCCATTGCTGCACCGGGCCCTCTGACGTTTGGGTGTCTCTCCACCCAACACCTCGAGTGTGCACACGCACCCACGTCCCACCCGAAATATACATTCTTTTACTGCAGATGTTTTGAAAAAATTTTTTTTCATGTTTTACTTCTGAAATTATTTGGCAGCATTTAATTTACACTTGGCGATGATTTCTTAACAATCGATGGTGAATGCAAGGGAATTTCTCAAAAGTGAAGCGTTCTCTGACACATTGTTGGACCACTAAATAGTGAGGTCGCTAGTGTTACACTTGTAGACGTTTGATGGAACTGATTAATTTGGGGTGGTTTTTATATTTTGAAGCGAATTTCTCCGCTCTTCCCCCTCAAACATTTTTGAGGGCCTTGAAGCAGCCGTGTAAGCCCCAGACGTCAGGTCCAGAGTGCCCGGTGGAAAGCCGTCCTGGCTGCCGTGTCAGGAAAGGCAGCTTCCACACGAGCGCCCCTTTGCCTTGGGAGGGGCCGGGTGACACCCAGAGACTGCCGGCATTTCATGGCTCTGCGGATTTCCTGCTCAGTGAGGTTGCCCGATTTCACAGATCTCGTTCAGCAGAAGGTGGGAGGAGGCAGGAGAACCATGTGGCCTCGGCTTGAGATTTTTTATCATGTTACGTCACCACACAGCAAATATAAGTAGAGTAAATAATTTTGTAGCCTGTCGCATGTAAGTCTATTGTGAATTTTGCATCCAACATATTGAGAAATATTCTTTAAGGTGAGGACTGCTTCCAAAGCAAATAAGAAAAACCTGTTGCATATTTGCTTAAAATGTAAATCAGCCCTTAAAAAATAACTGACATGCATTCTTACTCTTTTCGTTTTTCCCTGGTGTGGGGCAGGGGAGGTGGCGGGGAGAGGAAGTGGACAAAAGCACAGGAAAAACTCAATCCCCAGCATGCCCTGGACCTGCGGGTCCTTGCGTGCAGGTCAGCATCCCCCCAGATGAGTTTACGGGCCCTGGTCGCTGA
The DNA here is from genome assembly GCF_041296235.1 of Equus asinus. Taxonomy (NCBI): domain Eukaryota; kingdom Metazoa; phylum Chordata; class Mammalia; order Perissodactyla; family Equidae; genus Equus; species Equus asinus. The sequence continues at coordinate 45,126,747 of NC_091804.1, forward strand.
CCAGACTCCACAAGGCTGTCCCGGGACTGGGAGGGGCAGCCGTGACTCGCCACCTTCCTCAGCAGCGTGGAGCTCTGGCTCTCCTGACCTGGGCGCGGGCTTGTGCGCCATAGTTGCCATCATGTCCCTTCTTCGTGGATCTTCCTGGCTCTGTGGTTAGCCTTTCAAACAAAAGTGCACCGGAGGCTGGTCTTTTCTAAGAATGACTTGGAGCCTGGTGCTTCCCACTGTCTTGAGACTCGGGGCGTGTCTCCCGGTGCTGGACAGTCCAGGGAACCTCTGAGTCTCTTCATGTCTTGGGACTTCTGTGACATGAACCCACTCCTCGGGCTGCATGAGTGGGACTCTGCAGTAAGGGCCCCTGGCCAGTGCGGAAGGCCCCAAGCACGGTTCTAATGACAGACTCCTAACCCCTCGGAGCTCAGAACATGGCTGTGTTTGGAGATCAGTCTTTAAATGGGTGATTAAGTTAAACAAGGTCACTAGGATGAATCCTAATTGAATATGACTGGTGTCTGTATAAGAAGAGGAAATCAGGACACAGACACACACACAGGAAAACCATGTGAAGGCACAGCGAGAAGACGGTCGTCTGCAAGCAAAGGAGAGAGGCCTCAGAAGGAGCCAACCCTGCCGACACCTTGATCTGGGACTCCCGGCCTCCAGAACCGTGAGAGAATGTCTGTTGTGTAAGCCCCCAGTCTTGGTTCTTTGTTACAGCATCCCAAGCTGACCAAGACAGTACTCCCAGGTAGCCATTGGCCTTTCGGCCATGGCTCATGGTGACCCCCACCCTCAAATAGACCCCGTGTCCATGACGTACCTGCAGGAACCGTCATAAAGATGCTCTCCGGCTCCCAGAGCAGGTGGCCGGATTGACCTGCCGGGCTGACCTGCCAGGGTGGATCTGCGGCGGGCACCCCCCCTCCCACTGGGGGACAGGCTCTTGGACTTCTGCACACTGTGCTGGGAAGCGGCTTCCATGCAGCGGCCTGGGGTGGGGGCTGGGGAACGGAACTACACAGTGGGCGGCATTCGGGTTTCTGCGTTTGTAATGGCTGTGTTTGTGATTCACATTCTCACACCAGCAGCAGACGCGCTTCTAAGGCTGGCGGAGGCGGTGGCCCACGCTGTCCGCTGACACAACCCCGCTATCAGTCCCAACGGTGTCCATACTTTCCCTCCTACTCACATGGCAGAAGGGGCTTCGCAGAAGGGGCTGAGGCTGTGGGCCTAAGATGGGAGATTATGCTATCTGGTGGCCCCTTGGAATCACAAGTGTCCTTAAAAGTGGAAGAGGGAGAGCGAAGGGAGAGAGCATCTGGAGAAAGACTCGACCGGCCATTGTGGGCTTCGGCGATGCAGGAAGGAGCCAAGAGCCAAGGAAGGCAGTGGCCTCTAGAAGCTGGAAAAGGCCAAGAAGCAGAGTGTCCTCTGGAGCCTCCAGGGGAACAGCCCTGCCCGCAACCTGACTTTAGCCCCTGGAGACCCTTTTGGGGCTTCTGACCTCCCGAACTCCAGGAGGATAAACTCATGTTGCCTTAAGCCATGAGGTGTGGGCAACAGTGACAGCAGAAATGGGGTTCTTCCCTGTGGCCCGCGGACCCACAGAGCCCGTGGGGAGAATTCGGGATCTGAGAACTTGATGGGAAAGGAAGACCTTTGCTTCAGCAACAGGAGTCCGGCTGACACGCGCCACACGCACACAGTCCGCGGCAGCCGTGAACCGAGGCCACAGACACTGGCGGCTCGGGACCACGCCAGGTGGTTGTCGCTGCCATGACCCAGCGGTCTGCTGGGTCCTCCACGCCGCTGTGTCGTAGAGCCACTGCTCACTCCTGTGACCGAATGCTTTAACAAAGGAGCGCACGTTCCCACCCCACACACTGGTTTCTAGTGTTCTGGTCGCTGTATTTTATTACGGCTGTTTTCCCTGCCCCCCAGGCATCTCGCAGCGTTTGAACCCTTCCTCTGAGGAGTGTCCTGAGGTCACGGCGACCTCTGCACAGAGCTAGGGTGGCTGGGCCCTCCTCACCGTTCCAGGAGACGGCATCTGGAACAAACAGGTGCGGGACTCTGTCCCCGGGGAAGTGGAGCGGCCGGAGGAGCAGGCGTGGGGCTGACGAGGCACCCACCTCCCCGGGCCACTGTGGGACATCATCAACCCGGGCCCCGCCAGGGGAGATCGCCAGCCTGGGCTCGGGCCTCCTCTGCCATCTGCTGGGCTGCTGTTTTGTTGCTCCGGCCTCTGGGTGGGGCGGAGGTGGGCGCAGGTGCCCACTTTCAAATGGGACACCACAGGACCCCTACGTTAGCTACCCAGGCTTGGGGACCCCTCCATGCCCCGGGTTTCGGTCTCCTGGAGTGTGTTCATTCACAGCACATGTTTACCGAGCACTTCCCATGTGCCATCAGTGATCAGAGCAGAGGGCAGCCGTTCTCCTGGAGCTGACGTCCACGGGGGGGCCATCAGGAGAGAAGCGAAGGGACGCAGAAGGACCATTCAGCAGGTGGCGAGCTGAGGGAGGTGAGAGTAGAGGCCCCGGTGGAGTCCAAGGCCCGGCCGGCTGAGTCCCGGGGCGCACTGGGAACTGCAGACCTGCGTCGGGGGTGGGCTACAGCCAGAGGGGGCCTCTGAGATGTAGGTGGGATGGGGGCCCAGCCCAACTGCTGGCTGAGCGAGGAACCTGGACTCAGGAGACGGTGGGGGTGGTGCAGAAAGGTGGGCCCAGCCTGCTCCCAGCGGGGATGGGCGGGGAGGGTGGGACTGGACGTGCCCGGCACATGTTTCAGCAGAAGGTCCTTAGTGGGCTCCCCACTTTTCCCTACTGAGCAGCTGAAGCCCAGAAAGGGACAGGGCTGCTTCCCAGGCCCGGGGCCTCGTGTCCCAGCACCCTCCTGTGGCTCTGCGGGCCCTTCCAAGACCCAGGAGTGCAACCAGTGCATGTCCCCGTCTGCTTGGGGCTGTGTCCTGCTCTCCCCTGCGGCTGGGGTGAGCCCGCACTAGCTTCCTGGGGCCGCTGCAGCAAACGACCAGGAACTAGGTGGCCTGAAACAATAGAAATGACTTCTCTCCCAGTTCTGGAGGCCGGAAGTCCAACCTCAAGGTGTGGGTGGGCACGCTCCCCCGGAGGCCCCGGGAGGGGTGGCAGTTCCCTGCAGGCGTTTCCCAAAGCCTCTGGGCTGGCCGGCAGCGGGGCATCCTTGGCTTGTAGGTGCATTGCCTGCCCTCGCCCTCCCGCAGCACACGGTTCTCCCCGAGTGTCCTCACGTGGCCTTCTTATAGGGACGACGGGCATGGATGAAGCCCCATCCTGACCCAGTAGGGCTTCCTCTTAAATTGATTATGTTAAAAAAAAACTCCATTTCCACATAAGGTCACTTTGCAGATACCAGGGGTTAGGGACTGGCACATATTTTTGGGGAGACACACTTCAGCCCATAACAGGCGCCCACACCAGGGCACCGTCTCAGACGAGGGTCAGCGTTTCCAGAGCAGGGGCCTGAGTCCAGGCTCTCCCCGTGGGGACAGGGACAAAGTCAGCGAGGTGGGACTCGGCGCTCAGCCGTCTCCTGGGCAAGCTGTGTCAGGCACGTGTGGGTAGTGGGCACGGCGACGGGGCCTTTTCCATTTGCCACACGCAGAACTGCGGGTCTGGGACAGTGTCCTGTGGGGGAGAGGCTGTGCGCAGGGCCCGGCAGTGGGTGGCATTCGCCCCGAGCAGCCCTCCCGTCTGCGTGTCCCCACTCTCTCCCTCGGTCTCCGGATGCCTGTGTGACAAAGGGCTGGGGCTTTAGCAGGAGGAACACCAGCCCAAGGCCACAGGGACTGAGGGAAGTGGGGAGGGATGGCCCCTCGCCAGGCTGTGCTGGCCACTTCAGTGGCAGTCGTCAACCCGCATCTGTGCCTGCATCATTCGAGAATGCTTTTCCTTGTCATCATGGAAAACCCAACTACGAGCAGCTTGAACACCTCGGGATTTATTTTTCTTACATAATGAGGAGGCTGGTTGTTGGCATTGGTTTAGCACAAGCTTTCTCAATCTCAGCACTATTGACACTTGGGGCCGGATAAATCTTTCTTGTGGGGGTCCGTCCTGTGCGCTGTAGGATATTTAGCAGCTTCCCTGGCCTCCACATCCTAGATGCCGGTAGCAATCCTTCCCTCAAGTTGTGACAACCAAAAACATCTCCAGGTGTTGCCAAATGTCCCCTGGGTTTAGTGGTATCCGCACTGGTGTCTGAGAGTCTCTTGGACTTTGCCACAACATGGCTGCCACAGCTCCAGACATCTCCCCCACACTGAGGGGCTAATACCAGCTACTGCTATCTCTTTTAGCAGAAGAGTGGAAGCTTTCACAGAAGCTCAACAGACTTCCACTGAGACCTCACTTCACCTAACCTCTCTGAGGTCCCACCTGCCTGGCTCTCAAGGCTGGCAGACAAGGCCTCCTTGAAGATAAAATGGGATCACTGATTGGCCAGCCATGACTGCCCTTGATGCCCTTGGGGAAGCCACCCTGAGCCTCAGTGCCTTCCCTCTCAAAACTGGGCTGAGAGTACCACCCATGACAAAGGCCGCTTTGAATTTAAATCACCAGATTAATGTATGTGAGTCACCCAGTCGAGGACCTGACCCCAGATAGGCATTCCAAGGCAACTGACCTTTATGACTTTAGTGGTGTGTGAGGCTTGACCACATAAAAGTGCCGGGCACTCAAAAAATCTTTGATAGGGGCCTGCCCCGTGGCCAAGTGGTTAAGTTCGTGCACTCTGCTTCGGTGGCCCAGGGTTTCTACCAGTTCGGATCCTGGGCGTGGACATGGCACCACTCATCGGGCTATGCTGAGGCGGCATCCCACATGCCACAACTAGAAGGACCCACAACTGAAAATACACAACTATGAACTGGGGGGCTTTGGGAGAAAAAGGAAAAATAAAATCTTTTTAAAAAGTTTAAAAAATATAAAAATCTTTGATAAATGTTGGTGGTTGTCTCCCACCTCGGAGCCTTCGCTTTTCTGTTCCCTCCACTGTTCCCTGTGCCCACGTGGCTCTGGCTCCGCTGCTTGCTCTGCCAATTCCCAGAGGCCTTCTGGGGCTCTCAGTACACCTGTCACTCTTGACCCGCTCTGCTCCCTCCTCAGTGCCTGCCTGGAACATTTACCCAAATACAAATGTAATATTCATTCAGTCAGTCATTGTCTCTCTTCTCCTAAAAGGTAAGCTCGTGTGTGCGCCCCCATGTGTGTGCGCGCGCGTGTGTGTGTCCGCGTGGGGAGGGCGGGGGGTACGTGTTTCCTACCCGCCGTCTCCGTGTGACCTAAAACCCCCGTCTGCCACCTGATGGGCCATTAACAAGTATGTGTGCGGTAAATGGCTGATGCTCAGGCAGAAGTTGGTGACACGTGGGGACGTGGGGCCACTCGACAGGGGCGCGGGTTGGCGATGCGGAAGCCCAATGGGTCAGGGGCGAACTGATGAACGGACCCGAACCGGGACCCGGGCATCCGCTCTTCTAGATGCGTTTGCCCCGCTGCCCCTTCCGGGCGGCAGGCGCGGGAGGTGCCCGCGGCGCGCCCGCCCGCGTGCTGCGCTTTCTGGGGCTCGGGCCCCGCGTCCCCGCGCTGGGCCGCCGCCCCCGACGCCCGGGGTCGCGCCCTTCGGCCCCCGCGGCGCCAGCACGTGCCCCGCAGCCGCCCGCCGCCGGGGCAGCAGTGCGCCCGGGGCGCACCTCCGCGCGCTGCCTCGCCGGGCGGGGCGCCGGGCCGGGCTGGGCGGGGCGCCCGGGCGCCGCTGGGACTTGTAGGCCGGGAGCCTCGGCGGCCCTCGTCCTGGGGCGTGTGCTGTGGCTGGGGACAGCCTCAGAGTGGCCCTGGCTGTCACGGAAGGGGAAACTGGCCCGACGAAAGGACCCAGTTTACCCGAGATCACGCGGCCGGGCAGTGGTCACCTTCCCTGACCCAGCAAGTGTAGGTCACACTTTAATCACAGTTTTCAGAGGATGCTCGGAGGGTCCCTTGTCTGGTGGACAGCTCTCCCGGCCTCCTTTGTTCCATCGTGCATTCATTCAACAAACGTTTTCCCGAGGGCCCTCTGCTTGCCAGGCCCTACAGCTTGAGCAAAGCATTCTAGGTCCCTCCTAGCAGGGGAGAGAGACCTCAACCGGCGAGTAGGGGCATGGGGCTTGGTGACATGGAAAGTTCGCTGAAGGTCAGAGAAATGCAGGACAAAGGACCCGCGAGGGGGCAAAGACCCCGAGGCAGTGTGCCTGGGGAGCTGGAGGAACAGTGAGTGACAAGAGAAGGGGGAAATGAGGTGGGACAGGAAAGTGTGTCCCCAGGAGGCTCTCTGAAGACTCGGGGTTCCATTCCCAGTGTGAGGGGCTAGGGAGGGGGCCTTGGGGGAAGGAAGGCTCAGACTTACAGGGCCGCCGGGGGGGAGAGTGGGGTCAGGGGGTCCAGGGCTTGAAACAGGGTCGTGTGGGCCTGGAGTCAGGGGCCGCCTGGCAAAGAAGGTACTGGATCAACACCTGAAAGACAGCAACCACTTTGCCTGCCTCCCGTCCCCCTCAGCCCACTGGGCGCCACTTCCAGTCCCTGCAGACCCCAGACCGGGTCCCACGGTCAGAGAAGAGGCCATAGGGCGGGGCCAGGAGTGACCCCACTCAGAGCTGCTGTTCCCCCACTGCACTGGCCGTCACTGCGCTGGTGCCTGGACATGGGGAGGATCTGAGACCCCAGAGCCGGGCTTGGCACTGTGGTGTGACCCATGGATGGGGCATGCTGGTGCCAGGGCCGGCTTCAAGGGTGGTGACCTGCACAAACATCCCAGCGATCAGAAAGGCCCCACGCTTGTGTCAATGCTCTACTGTCAGATGCGAAATTCCTAATACATTTGAACAAGGGGCCCTGAAAATTCTGCAGCCAGTCTTGCCTGGTGTGACGTCTGCAGAGGCCCCGGGGTGGGCCTGTTTCTGTGGGTGGGGACAAGGACAGAGGGAACCGGACTCCCTCTGCTTGCTTTTCCCCAAGGGTCGCCCACGCAGATGGAGGGAACCCTGACACCAGCCGTTGACAGAGATGGACTTTTGAAAAGGCCAAAACTAGTCCCCTTGCCCAGTCACCCCCCTCAGAAGGGCCTTGGGCCGTTCGTGGGCCCTCCTGGACGGCAGCACCCGATTCCTTTCCTTCCTGATTGTATAATGTGCATTTAACTGTGCGTTGAATTGTCTCTGAAGCTCTGGGGGCTGGGGAGTGTTCTCCGCATCGCTGCAGCCCCCACCCTGGAGGGCCTGGCGCGTAAGAGGCCCTATAAATATTCGTCGAAAGAATTATATTTATATATAAAACCCAAATCATTTCACCTCTTAGGATGACGTGTTGCTGTACCCCAGCTAGCACCCGGACAAATGTTGACTCAATGACTACGACGTTAAGAATCGTTTACACCTGATTCGCTAGACTGTGCGCTCCACGAGGGCAGGCGCCGGGGACCGGCTGGGCACGGAGTCGCTGCTCGGCAAAGAACGTTCGCGCAGCGGCGACCACCCGCCCGGACGCGCCCCCACCCGCGCTCGCGCCCAGCCGCCGGGCTCCCCGGGGCGCGCGGGCCGGACTACGCTTCCCGGCGGCCCCCGCGCGCGGGGCGGGGCGGGCCGAGCGGACTGGGGGCGGGGCCGGGGCGGGCCGGGGGTGGGGCCGGCTACAAAGCCCGGGGGCGGACGCCGGGGCGCAGAGTGCCCGCAGCGCCGGCCGGAGCGCAGCGCAGCGCAGCGCAGCGCACGGTGCGCACGGCGGGAGCGGCCCGCGAGTGGGCGGGCCCGGCGGCTGGCCCGGCGCCCCTGCTGCCCGCTCGCTCCCCGCCGCCCCCCATGAGCGCAGCCCCGCGCGGCCCGGGTCCCTAGGCGGCGGGGCGCCCCCCATGCTGCTGCAGCCCGCGCCGTGCGCCCCGAGCGCGGGCTTCCCGCGGCCCCCGGCCGCCCCCGGCGCCATGCACGGCTCGCAGAAGGACACCACATTCACCAAGATCTTCGTGGGCGGCCTGCCCTACCACACCACCGACGCCTCTCTCAGGAAGTACTTCGAGGGCTTCGGGGACATCGAGGAGGCCGTGGTCATCACCGACCGCCAGACGGGCAAGTCCCGCGGCTACGGCTTCGTAAGTGGCCCCGCGGCCGGGCGCGCACCCGCCCCGCGCTTATCGCGGCCCGGGGCGCTGAGTCAACGGCGGGCGCACGCCCAGCGCCCGGGGCGCCTCCGCCGCGCCGGCACCTGCTGCCCCCTCTTGGGCTCCGGCTCCGGGGCGGCGGCTCGAGCTCCAGCCGGTGTCGCCCGCGCCTCCCCTGGCCTGCCTCCCTGCCCCCACCCCGCGCCGGGTTAAAAAGCGGAGCCGCTGTGCTCAAGGAGGACTCCTAAGTTTGTGGAGAGGCTTTGGGGACAGGTGACTACTCTCGGGACTTCCTGGAGCAGCAAGAGGGCGAGGAGCGGAGGCTTCACCCTAGGCCGCTTCGGAGCCCTTCAGCAAGCCGCCCCGTATATTCCAGCAGCCCCCTCGGGCGCCCCAGATAAACGTCAACTTAAGTAAAAAGCGGCTCGAAGACAGCCTCCTACTTCCCTTCTAACTACGGTGTCCCCAAACCCCTCCCATGAGGAAATGCACGCCCCGCTGGCGGGCAGGCCCGGCTCGGGCCCCTGCCTCCCTTTTGGGGTGCCCCTCTCCCCTGGGGACTGTGTCTGTCCTTGAAGGCAAGGTTTCCCAGCGCTTCAACTTGGAGGGGGGAGCTGGAACCCCGGTGGCAGCTTTGTGGGAGGGCCCCAGGCCCGGTCAGAGGGGCCTTGGCCCAGCGCCCTGGGTAGCTGGCACCCCCGGTGGAGGGAAGTGAGCACCCTGTCCCAGGGCAGCGCCCTCTGCTCCCCCTACCCGCAAGGGAAGCCCCTGATGCCTCCTTGTTCCTCCAGGTGACTATGGCCGACAGGGCGGCAGCTGAGAGGGCTTGCAAAGACCCCAACCCCAACATCGACGGCCGCAAGGCCAACGTGAACCTGGCCTATCTGGGTGCCAAGCCGCGGAACCTCCAGCCGGGTGAGTCTATGTTTCCCTTCCTGGCTCTTCTCGGTTGCTATATTCAGCGTCGGTATCTCGGTGACTGTGGGGTGGAAAAAGCTCCCCCCGTGCCCTGGCCCAGGAGTGGCAGTCGGCTATCATGTGCTCGCAGAGCCGTCACAGGGCAGTCATCCCTCAGCTCGGGGCTGGACCCCTTCTTCCAGCCGCGTGTGCTGGTGGGACAGGGTGTGGGGGGTGCCTCGAGCAGTTGTCAGCTGTCCTCGAGAGAGGAAGTTGGCCCCCGGAGGACGAACACCCGGGGCCCCTGGCCTGCTTCGGCTGAGCTTGGGGTTCACGTGGGGGTGGTCTGGGAGGGGAGGGGAAGCTGCTTCTCTTTGATTCAAGGTGTGGGGATGGGTGGTTTCGCTTCCCTGAATGAGGCCGAGCCCCCCGCTGTCTCTCGTTTTAGGCTTTGCCATCGGCGTCCAGCAGCTGCACCCCACCTTGGTCCAGCGCACGTACGGGTGAGTGGACGTGGCTGGTGGGGGTGGGGGCAGACCAGGCCGAGCGGGCCGTGACCTTCCTGGGTCTCCCACTGTGGGCACCCATGGGTGCGAGGGCGTCCTTCACTGCAGGACCGCCAACCAACCCAGCAGCCTCGCTGTGCTGTCTGCAGCCACCTTTCCATGTCTGAGAACCGGCACGTTCTCCAAGCTTCCAGAAACGTGATTGCCTTGTAGGGGTGGCCAGGGGGCAAGCTGAGAGGACTGGGGAAGGAGGATCGCATTTTCCCCCTGGCAGAGGCCACACCGCAGAGACGGGGAACCTGAGCTCTGGGGCCTGCTGCCTGGGTTCATATCCCAGCTTCCCCTTCCTAGTTGTGTGACCCCCAGCAGCTTACTGTGCCTCAGTTCCTCCCCTGTGAAATGGGGATGGTTGCTGCTCCTGGAGTTCTAGGAGTGGAGGTCTTAGGATGGGCACTCTGGAAGTGATTGCGACCTTCTTAGAGCTGGCCTAGGCTCTTCTTGGGACGCCCCCCCTGGCCTGCTCCGGTGCCCGGCAGATGGCGGCAGCAGGTCACTGCTGACCGGGGTTCCATGTCTGTGAAAGGGGCAGCAGGTGAGGCAAGATCAGGCCCAGATGTCCCAGGCCCCAGTGGGCGGGGCCTGCAGCCTTTTGTCTGACGTGCTCTGGGGCAGCGTGTCCCACTCTCCCCATCCGAAAAAGGCCTCCTCTCCCGCCTCTTATTTTTTTAACATCTAATAAGGCCTGGCAGCTGCTTGGGAAGGACAGACACACGCTTCAGGGGCCCAGGGAGCCTGCGTGCGCTCTGCTTCCCAGCCCCGTGGCTGACGTCGGCTGTGTGCCCCAGTGCAGGAGCGGTTGATGGGGGTAGAGGTCGTTCTGGGGGTGGAGAGGCAGTTAGGGAACAGGCCCCTCTTGTAGAAGGTTAGCACTTCTGAAGCTAGCAGAGACCAAGTCCCAGGCCTCGATTTTGTGTGGCAGGTGTGTGTGTGTGTGTGTGTGCACCTGCCCTCGAGAGGCGCAGTTTAAGGAGCAGCTCGCTTTCTGGGGCACGTGGACCAGGGGCAGGAGCAGGGTGGGTAGCGGGGCTCGGGTGGACTGGGCTGGTCGGCCAGGTGACCGAGGAGCTGCAGTGTGCCCGCCATCCCGGGTGCTGGCCCGACAGGCAGCGTCTGTGGCGGCACAGTGGCTTCCGCATGGCTTGGTGGATATGTGCGAGCTCAGCTCCCAGTCTGTCCACCTGGGAGGGAGCCCCCAGGGCGCGGGGAGCAGGTGGTTCTGGGTTTCCCTCTCGCCCTGGGACCTGCTTCAGAGATGTCTGGAGCTGTCTTGGAAGGTGTTTGGGGATACCCCGGTCTCCAATCGTCACCCCAGGCTCTTCCTCTTTGGGACTCAGGCCGCCCCAGGAGAGTGAGCCTTGTTTTTCGTAGCCATGGCGCTGTTCCTCGGGTCTACACCAGCTGCCGGGGGCAGGGGCCAGCTGCACAGAGGTTGGGCCATCCGCCTCCAGTGCCAGCGGCTCTTTCAGGCGTAAAATGCGGCAGCACCTTCCCTGCCCACCGCTGGGCCCGGTTTGACCTGCGGTGCTGCCTCTGGGACGCCAGCGTCACTGTCCGTGCTTGGCCACTGGAGCCTGTGGGCCTGGGTGTGAGTTCTGATTCTGCTGCTTACCAGCTGGTTCCGTTTGGCAAGTGACATCCTCTTCCTGAGCCTCTGGTTTCGTCCCCTGGAAAATAGGACTGATAACTTCCTAACCGAGGGTCTGTGCAGGGCTGGGTGCTCTGTGCTTTCCACGTTCTCTCTGTCCTCCCGGCAGCCCTCAGGGGTCAGGACTGATACTGTCCTTGCTTCACAGATGGGGAAACTGAGGCAAAGAAAGGTTAAAGAGAGATTAACACCCTGTCCAGGGCGGCCGAGGTGATGAGATTGGAACCTGGGTGGGCTGGCCCCAGAGCCCAGGCTCTCGGCCACTGCTCCCTGGGGCAGGTGGGCAGGAGGGGCACCCCGGCCTTTCCCCTGCTGGTCCCCAGAGTGCCACCATGTGCGGGTCGTCAGAGTTGGTCACACATTTTACAGCTGTGTGCTCCCGACTTCAGGCGACAATGTTGTGTAACTAAGTCCGCCGGCTGGCGTTTAATCCCTGGGACGAGCCTCACTCTGGCTGCTGGTTGCCAGGGGGTGGAGACCCAGATGGCCGTGGGGTCGGGAGGGCTGGCCAGCTCAAGTCTCCGTGGCCAGGGCACCGAGGCCGCTCCCAGTCGCCCCCTCCCCACAGGCCTGCCTGGGCCCAGGCACGGGAGGGGCTCCTGGGGGTCCTGCCCGGAGGGGCCCGGGCCAGGCTGCTGGCCACAGAGCTGGGCCGTCAGCGTCCCTTTTGTCTCTGCAAACAATCAGCCAGGGCACGGGCCTGACTCAGCGCCCGGAACGTCAGGCCGGTGGCGGCAGGCAGCCTGGGTCTGGGAGCCCGTTAGCCCCCCTCCTGCCCGGCCCCTCTCCTGGAGCCGCTGCCCTCGTACGCCTAGGCAACTCCACTTTTGGTTGCGACCCCGCGCAGCCCTTGCCCGCCGGGTCGTGGACGTTGGCGTGGGAAGATTTGTAGGGGACTGTCACACTTATGCTTCTTGCTTGGATCCTCTTCCCTCAGTTGTCCTTGTTTTAAGTTGGACGGGGTCTTGCAGGACCTGCCTCGGCCTGTGTGTTTCTGTCATGTAACTGTGTGTGGGCCGAGGCCTGGGGTTTGGGGAGGCCAGGGGACAAGCGGCTCCATCGCGGTAGGAAGACAGCTGCAGCCTAGGCCGCCCAGCTGAGCGGCTCTCTGCCAGCTGGGGGCCGGGCAGCCGCTGTGGGCTGCAGGCAAGGTCACGGCCGTGGGGAGAGGGCCCGTGTCCAGGCAGAGCCTCCTGGAAGGGGCCTCGTGGCGTCAGGGGGCGTCTGTCCTCGCCTGGGCCAGAGGCCTGCCAGGATCCAAGGTTTATCCCGGGGCTGGCTGCACTTGGAGCCACTTCTTGGGTTATTTTTGAAGGGCCAGCTGCTCCTCTGGGCATAGCCCTCCCATGTTCTTAAGGGGGCCTTGGTCTGGGCTCCATGCCTGTTCGCTGTGAGCCCGCTCCGTGCCAGGCGTGGGATCAGGCCCTGTGGGCCCAGACCACAGGACAGGGTCCTCAGGGCTGCCGGGTGGCCCCCACCCTCTGTGCTGGGCTCAAGGCCAGGCCCAGACCCTCCTCTCTGGGCTCATCCCTGGTCCGTGTCGGGGATGGTGCCCCTCGCAGGGCTGATGCGCACTGAGGGAGTGGCCATATGTGGAGCCCATCAGTCGGGGCGGGCGCACGGGAAGGCCCGGGATTTGTCGGTGACGCGTCTGTGCAGTCCCGTGATGGGGTCTGTTGCGTGGCTGCCTGTGTGGCCCCGGAGGAGGAGAAGCTTGCCTGAGCGCACACGGCGCGGGGCAGAGGCCTGAGCTGGGGCTCTGGCGCCCTGGTTCCTTCACGAGGCCCAGCCCCTCCCTCTGGTCAGCTCCTGGGCAAATCAGAGCCAGCCCTCGGGACTGACAAGGCCATGGGACCACCTCCCGGGCATGTGTGCACCCCGCTTGACCTGTAGCTTCCGGGACCCCTGTCCCCTCCGTGGGAAGGTCCTCGGTGCCCAGGTTGAGACCTGCCACCCTCGCCATCATCAGGTCATGGTCGTGTGCTCACGGAGGGTCTGAGCCGAGCCCCTGGGTCACACCAGGGCAGGAGGGGACAGGGAGTGGCAGGAAGATGTCCATGTTCTGCAAGGGCGGAGCACACGAGGCCAGGCAGGACCTATAGAGCATTTATTGAGCGCCTGCTGTGTGCCAGCCCTGTGCCCAAGGTACTCGGAATAAGGAAGACACGGTCGGCTCCCACCTCAGGGCACTTTCCGGCAGGGGAGCCCACCATTAGGAGCGGTCTGCACCGTGGGGCGCCGTGGTGATGGCGTCCTGGCCGAGGCCGAGCGGTGCGCCTTGTGGTCGTAACACTGGGGAGATGGTCTGTGCGTGAGAGTGTTGGAGACGGACGCGCCAGGGCGTCCCCAAGTTAGCCCGCGTGAAGCACGGGGACATCTGACAAGGCCTGGTGCCTCATTGGTCGCCACGTGCCGCGCGTCAGGCTCCTGGTTGTGGTGATGTGCTCGGCGCTGCGGGAGGGTGCACACGACCTCTCTACTGTTGCTGTAACTTTCTGAAATTTTTCTCATTATTTCATGACATGAAGTAATAAAAATCAAGCCCGGGGATTTGCAGTGCCCTGGGGGGAGTTGGCATCATGGGGGCGGTCGGAGCTTTAGGGAGGTCAGTGAGGGGTCAGCGCCTTGGGGGGGGGTCAGTGCCTTGAGGGGTCAGCGTCTTGGGGGGTCAGTGCTGTCGAGGGGTCAGCACCGTAGGGGGTCAGCACCATGGGGGGTCAGCGCCGTGGGGGGTCAGCACTGTCAAGGGGTCAGTGCTATGGGGAGATCAGTGCTGTGGGGGCAGTCAGCACGGTGGGGAGGTCAGCATCGTGGGGAGTCAGTGCCGTCAGGGGGTCAGCACCGTGGGTGCACGGCAGGAAGTGAGGTCAGAGCAGAGGCTGTGGGGTGGGCGGAAGCTGGTGCCCTCTCCCCCGGTGGTGTCACGTGCCGTGGCCTGTTTTTACTTTCAGGCTGTCTGGGGTGGCCCTGCCTGCCCCCACACCGTAGCTTCCTGTTTGGCAGCTCACTGGAGTGAGGCGGGGGCCGGCGTGTGGCCCCGGCAGGCGCCCTTGCACACCTGTTGTTTGTCCTCGTCTGGTATGACAGAAACCAGCCCTTGGGGCGTCTTGGGTCCCTCCCCAAGGACGAGTTCCTCACCCCGTCGCTACTGGCCCTCAGGAGGGGCCCTTCTGCTGGGCTGGAGAGCCTCGACCGGAAGCCCTGGGTGCAGGCGAGAGGCCTGACCTGGGGCTGGCACGGTGTCTCCATCAGCCCCTGGGGGACGCGGAGCAGGGCATGCGGGCTGCTGGGCCCCCTTCACGCTGCAGTGGAGAGAGCACCAGGGGAGGAGTCTGGAGGCCCCTCTCGCGCATTGTCTCTGTGCCCCCTTTATCTCATGACTTTCCTCATTGAGCCTCAGTTTCCCCATCTGCTGTATGGATGCGATGAGTGCCCTGCAGAGCACTGAGGGGCGTCCGGATCCTTTCCCAGCCCCTCCCACGTGGTGGAAGGAGGAAGCTGTGCGTTCATTCAGTCAGTTGGTTTGACAAATATTTGCTTGCTTTGTGCCAAGCTGGGGACGCTGTGGGGATGAAGGGAGACCCGGTCCCAGTTGACAGTTACAGAGCATCCTGCAGCAGCAGGGGACAAACAAAAAAGGGAACGATCAGGCCGTAGAGGGCAGCAGGAGCTGTGCAGGGAGAGGAGCTGGCCACAGGGGAGGCCGACAGGAGAGATGGGGGGAAGTGGGAGATGGGGGGGGTCAGGGCCCAGCAGGGGCCCTCGCCTCGTGTGGGGCCTGGTGGTCCCGGGTGGCATTCGGACGTTACTGTGAGTGACGTGGGGCTGTGAGTGGAGGAGGGCTCCGTCACTGGTGCCTTTGGAGCATCGTCTGCCTGCTGGGTGGGCCTGGACCACTGAGGCCAGGATGGAGGCCCCAGGAGGGGACCCAGAGGTGATCTGGGGCAAGGCTGTGGTGGCTGCCGAGACCAGCGCTGTGCTAGGAAGGGTGGGATTCTGAATATGTCTTAAGGAAGGTTTGAAAGAAAGAGGAGTCCAAGAAGGTTCCAGAGCTCTGGGCCTGCGCAGCGGAAGGTCGGGCTGGTCCTGGCGGTGAGGGCGGCCAGTGTTGGGTGCAGCCCTGGGGGAGGAGCAGCAGTTGGGGCATGGACAGGCTGCAGTGGAGATTCTGGGCCAGGACTGGCCTCATCCACGTCCCACGGCAGAGGTTTCACCTGCTGCGTCCCACTGCCCCGCACTTGCCTGTTAGCTCATGGCCCCACAGAGCCTGGATGTCCCCGCCTCTGGGGATTCCCGGGAGGCCCGCGGTGGCCTGGTTTCCTGCCTGCGCTGGTGGCCCACGTGCAGGCTCCTCCCCCAGCCGAGAGGCCTGAAGTCCTGCCCCCATCAGCCATGGGCGTCTGCAGCACAGTGGGCAAAACCTCCAGAGAGGAGAAAAAGTGAAAGGGGCTCATTTGCCTTTTTTATTTTTATTTTCGGGGGTGGCCTTGCGTTCAGAACGAGTCCTCCCGGGCGGCAGCTGACTCCTTTCTCGCTGGGAGTTCTGCTTCGAGTGTGCAGAGTGCGGGCGTCCGTCTCTGGGACGCCGGCTGCCCTTGGCTGTTGTCAGCACCCCCTTGCCTGCCAGGGAGCTCGTAGACCCTGCTGCTCGGAGCCCTGAGACCTCTGCCTTCCAAAGGGACATCCAGGGACCCAGTGAGGCTCTTCCAGGCTCTATGGCATCCTTCATTTACAGATGGGGAAACTGAGGCCAGAGAGGGCTGAGGGACGTGGACAGGCATGGCCAGGATCTGAACTCTGGGTTCTCGCCCTGGACCCCTGGTCTCCTTTGGGCATGTCAGTTGGGGTGCCCCTGGGTGTCCTTGCTAACCCTGGGGGTGAGGGGTCTGAGCAGAGACGTTGGCCCATTCCCCTTTGAGCAGAGGGTGCTGGACGGCGGCCTGGGCTGCCCTGGCCCCCCGGGAGCTGGTCCAGGTGGGCTCAGCCTGAGCTGATGTCCCTCTGGGGTGGTCTGGCCCTTTTAGCCTGGCCAGCTGCAGCCCCCACCATGATCTGGGGGCTTGGGGCTTGCTTTGCTCCCCGAGCCGTCTCTCGGGCCTGTGCGCCCGTCTGCCTGGCTCCACCTCCTTCCGTCCCTCTGCCTGGGCTTTGCGGTGCAGTGGGGTTAGTTCTGGGAAACAGGAGCATCTCGTGTGGACGCCCTGGGGTCCCAGCGGAGGGGTGGAGGCTTTCTGAGGAGGGACAGGAAGCACGGAAACCAGGCCCTTGTGGCTCTGGGGCTTCTGGAGACGCTGCAAAGGAGGGAGGCGCTGGGTCCAGTTGCCACGGCTCTGTGTCCCCGGGGCAGAGATGGGCCTGTGGGGGACTATGCCGAGACAAGGGTGCGAGACCCCAACCCTGCAAGTCCCAGCAACGCCGGGCCAGGCAGGAGCCACGCTGGTGGGCCTTGGGTCACCCAGCCACTGAGCTGCGACCCCTGAACCTGACTGTCCGGCTGGCTGGTCCGTTTTCCCTCCCGGGCTCCCGGGCTGCCCTCCCTGGGGCTGGGGCTGAGGGCCCGATGAGAGGCACGGCCTTCCGTCTGTCCTGGCAGTGGGGGAGCTGTGCTTCCCCTCCCTCGGGCCCCAGGACGGGGTCACTGGTGCTGCCAAGTTCTCTGGAGTGTGCCGAGCATTAAATCCACACGGCAGCCCCCCGGGTGGTCCCGGCCCACGCGGCAGTGCGAGGCTGCCAGGCACCTAGCAGGCAGCAGAGCCAGCCTTGGACTGAGGCCGGCAGGTTCTGCCTCCAGGGGTCCCAGCTGTGCCCTGCCGAGCAGAGCTGTGCCGGGCATCGGCCATTCCAGGCTGGGCCTCTTCCTCCGCCTTCTGAGGGGCTGCGACTCCTGGCCCAGGAAGCAGCGGTGACCCTGGGGGGGCTCCTTTGCCACCAGGTGCTGGCAAGGCTGGGGCCTGCCCGAGGCCCTCGGCACTCGACTGATGCTGTGCTGGGCCCTCGGGACCCAGCGGTCAAGGCCAGGTCCCTGCCCTCGTGGGGCTTACGTCCTCGGAGGGAGGACAGCAGAGCAGAAGGGAAGTGACAGGGCGGTTTGGGGCTGGGAGGAGGAAGTGGGGCTGGCGGTGGGCGGGGCGAGGGGCTGCCGGGGTTTGGCTTGGTTTGCTTTCTCACCGAGGAGCTCAGCGGGTTCCCGTGTGTGATGTGTGTGTGCACGTGTGTGTGTGTGTGCACGCCCCCAGCTCTGCGGTCACAAGAGCAGTGAGAAGTCCTCGTCCTTGCCCGTCTCCTGGGGGTTTGAGGTGGGGTCTGGGCTTCAGCACGGTGCTGGACGGTGCTCCCCAGGGGGCCGGCCTGTGAGAAGGAGGATGTGAGCGGGGTCCCTGCCCTCCACCCCCCGAGCCAGTGGCACTCCCCACCCCGCCCCCAGTGGGACAACCGGAAGTGCCCAAGACGTGGCCCAGGGTCCCCTGGGGGCACAGCCGCCCCGGCTGAGAAGGCTGTTCCGGTGCAGGGTTTCAGTTCTCACAGCAAGCCGGCGGTCAGCCTCTGCGAGACCCATGTGCAGCCGAGGGGACTGAGACGCAGGGGCTCTGTCACCGTCTGAGTGCAGAGCGGAGGGGCGGACGGGGGCAACTGCCTGGGGCTCGGTCCCCCGCCTGCCGGGGCCCTGACTTCCTTCCCCTCCCCTGTCCTCGGGCCTCACGTGTGGCAGAACCCAGCGTCCGCCGCCCCTTCCTTCCGTCCTGACCCAGGTCTGGGCGCGCACCTGTCTGGGGCTGGTCTCTGTACACGCACTGGGTCCCTTGGTGGGGGCGGAATCACGGGGGGCTGCTGGCTCTTGGACGGGTGCGCATGGTACGGGGGCCACTCTGCCATCTGGGCGGCCTCCTGGGGGCCCACGCTGACCCTGAGTTGGGCCTGGGGTCACAGGCCCCAGCCCGCAGCCAGTCCTTGTGGCCACAGGTCCCGGGCGGCAGATGGACAGGGGTCAGACTCTGCTTTGCCACTCCCTGGCTGTGTGATGGTGCAAGTCCCTTGGGCCTCTCTGAGCCTCAGTTTCTCTCTCTGGGAAACAGGGTAACAACAGCCCCTGTTTTGGGCTGTGGAAAGCTCCCTAAGTTCTTCCGGGCTTTCCACACACAGAATGGGGGTCAGAGCCCTCGGTGACAGGTGGATAGATGTAGACACAGTGTCCCCACAGGTCAGGGGACAGGGGAGTCCCCCTTCCTCCCCAACTGACAAAGTATTCGCCCTTGCTGTGTCCGACGTCCAAGCAGGGCGGCTCCAGGTGGTCCTGACCTGGCCTGGGGAGCGCTGGCTGCCTGGCGGGGCCTCAAGCGGGTCGTTTGTAAAGCGCAGGTCCTGCCGTGGACAGCGGGGCCCCGGCCTGGCCAGGGCTCTCGAGTGCGGGCGTGTCAGGACCCGGGGCCTGTCACACGGGTCCCGGACCGGCTGACATGCGTCTGCGGGGCCCCACATCGTTAGCGGATATGTCGGGGCATCTCAGGCAGGCCGCCCTGCCCGTGGTCTCCAAATAAGGACTGTTGCTGAGGTTGCAGGAGCCGAGTGTGGCTCGCGGGGCCCGGTGACGCCGTGGCATTGTGGACGCTGCACCAAGGCATGCATGCGTGCTTCATCGTGTCTCCTAACTTGCGTCCCGGCGGGGAAGGCCCTCATCTTTCTGCGAGGGCCCTGTGCCCAGCACCTTCCACAGCCAGGCCGTGGGCGAGGCGTGGGCGTCAGAGCAGAGCCCTCCCCGCTCACGGGAGATCCAGCAGGGGAGACGGCCGGGAACTCCAGCTCCATCAAGTTGCCACCTCCTCCGGGCAGCCCCCTCCCCTGATTCCTTGCCCCTCCCCCCCCCAGGAGTCCCGGCTCTGGCTCTGGGTTGGTGTGTTTGGGTGCCTGTCCCTCTCCTAGAATCCAGGCTCTGGGAGGCCAGGGGTTGTGTGGTCTCCTGGCTCTGAGACCTGCCGGCAGCTGAGAAGGCTGTCACAGCATGGGGGGCCGAGCGGGATTCATCCCAGGCCTGGCTCTGTTCAAGGCCCTGTTCCCACGGTGGGGGGGGGAGGGGACAGCTGGACAGCAGGGGCTCCTGGAGGGGGAGCAGGAGCGAGGGTTCTGTGGCCAAGCCAGGGCATGGGGTCCCTGGCGGAAGCCGCCTGGACCTCCTGACAGACAGGCGAAAGGTCAGCCGTGTGGGTGTGGGGCGCCGCCTGTGGCCAGCGTGGGTGTGTTGTCATGGCAACTGCTGGGCTGTGCTGTCTAGGAGGGCCAGCCGCCAGCTGTGGTCAGGGGGATGCGGTCTGGGGAACCAGGACCCCTCAGGCACGGGGCCTGGTGTGCCCCAGATTCTCACACCCCAGGGGTTTGCTGCCAGATCCCTGGGGCCGCAGTGCCAGTTGTCTGGCCGGCTCTGCCCCATGGGGGTTCCCCCAGCTCAGGAGGTGTTCCTTATGTGTATGCTTTTGTTGTGGTAAAGTGCACATAACCTAAAACCTACCATTTTAAGGCCTTAAGTATATTCACGAAGTTGTGCAGCCATCCCCGCCATCTAGTTCAGAACCTTTTCATCGCCCCCAAAGGAGACCCGCCAGCACTCACTGTCCTTCCCCTCCCGGAAGCCCCGATGGGCTAACCACTTGCTGCCTCCTGGATCTGCCTCCTGCAGATGTTTCGTATCAGGGGAGCATCCCTTGTGTGGCCCTTTCTGCTTCTTCCACGCAGCGTGATGTCCTCCTGGTTCGTCCATGTTGATGTCAGAGCCTCATCCCTTTTCGTGGCTGCGTAATATTCCCAAGTGTGGACACACCACACTTGGTTCTTCCATTCCTCAGTGGAGGGACACTTGGGTTGTGTGAACTCTCGGCTGTTGCAAATAGTGCTCTTCCTTCCTGATTATGCGCATGAACCCATTTGCCTGGCAAAGATGTTCAGCCCCACGTGTGGTGCTCCCTCCGCCCCCTCTGCCTTTTCTGTGCATCCAGAACAGCGCATGCTGTGAACTTGCCGTGAGTTGACTCTCAGACCTGAAAATGGCAGTTTCACACAATTCAGCTCCACGCATCCCTAGCATGGGCGTAACACATTTGGTTTTTTTAGCATAAGCCGTATCACCATTTCCCATAAATATCTCAATTCTGCATAACAGCATCTCCGTTCCTCTGGGTTTTCTCCCCTGTTGGTGTGGAGGGGAGAAGCTTGGGGCTGAGCTCGGGCCTCCCCTGCTCGCTGCCGGGGGTGGCCCGGTCTGGAGGGACACTGGATGCTGCCCTGTCCCCTGTGGATGGCGCTCGAGGTGTCTGGTTTTTCACCGTTCCTATAGGTGCTGCTGTGGTCCCCTGAGCTCGTCTGTCTCTGTTCCGGAGCGAGGGCTCCTCGCATGCTAAGGGGACCTGGCTGGGGGAAGTGAGCACACACTCCCAGTGGCCAGCTGGCTGCCCAGTTGCTCCCCAAAGCTGCCCCAGCTTCTGCCCCTGCCAGTGTAGGGGAGCCTGGACGGAGAGCTTGCCTTTTTCTTTCAAAGCAGCTTCTCTTGGGAGCAGGGGCAGGGCCAGGAGCTTGGGCCCATCTTCTAGGGGCAGAAGGAAGCGGGGTCTCCATGTCGCCCCCAGGCAGCCCCGTCCTGTGCGACTCGTGCTGGTGGGAGAAGGGGAGGAGGAAGCGATGCTGGTGCTGACGGGTGTGGCGTCTGCCCGAGGACGGTGCTCTGGGCCCGACACTGAGCAGTGTCTTCTGTGCCGTGGGCGCTGCTGTTATAGACGGGCGTGAGGCTCCGAGAGGCTCAGCCACTTGCCCGGGGCCACCCAGCAGTTGGTTAGCAGAGCAGACACACACCAATACTGCCTTCCTGAGCCTCAGTTTCCCCATCTTTGACATGGGGGCGTCCATCCCCACTGTGGAGGGCCGGTGCACTGTAAGCGGTGCTTCCGTGATGGTTTTGCGCGTTAGTCTGCAGCCTGGGACCAGCGTGGGGGCAGAGAGGTCCTGGAGTCCAGGCCCGCTGCCTTGTCGCTGTGGGGCCTTGAGGAAGCTGCTGACCCCTGAGCCTGTTTTCTGTTGTGAGATGTGATGACAGCGCGAAGGCCGACCTGAGGGCACGTGGACCCATCCATACGCGGAAGGCATCCCTCCCGTGGCTCGGGCCTGGCCTCGTGGCCACCTGCTTCCCGGGCCCTCGCAGCCATGGAGCTGCGGCTGCGCGCTGGGCGGTGGTGAGAGGCCGGGGCTCTGGCTGGGGAGACAGACGCTGGATGAGAAAGCACGTAGGGTGTCACTTGGTGGGTGGCAGATGTGGGGATGGTGGGGGGGTGGGGACGACATACGGGCCTCCCGGCCCCACGGCCTGGGCAGCCTCCACGGACCGTGCTTGGTGGGCCCTGCTGGGTGTGCTACTCCACTCTCGCCGTCTTAAAATGCTTAATTGTTTCAAACGTGGGCCGCAGATCATGGAGCCGGCCCGAGGTGGGTGGATGGATGTGGGGCCGGCTCTCCCGGAGGAGACCTTTCAGGACAGACTAGAAGGAGGGGAGGAGGGAGCCCTGTGGGTGGCGGACCAGCCAGAGCAGAGGCCGCGTGGGGGCCCGGCTGGTGCATGCAGGAGCCCCGTTGGTGTGTGTGGTGCATGCAGGAGCCCCGCTGGTGTGTGTGCTGTGTGCAGGAGCCGGTCTGGTGCACGCAGGGGCCCGTCGGGTGCGCGTGGGAGCCTGGTTGCGTTCTTGCCCCCATTTTGCAGATGAGGAATGGAGACTGGGGATGGGGCGTGGCCTCGCCTGGCTTCCTGCCGCTCCCCTCCAGCCTGCAGCCCGCAAGTGCCCCATTCTGCCTGCCGACCCTGACCCTCTGCTTGCCCCACAGGCTGACCCCCCACTACATCTACCCGCAAGCCATCGTCCAGCCCAGCGTGGTGATCCCGGCCGCCCCGGTGCCACCACTGTCCTCGCCCTACGTCGAGTACACACCAGCCAGCCCCGCCTACGCCCAGTACCCGCCGGCCGCCTACGACCAGTACCCGTACGCCGCATCCCCCGCCACAGCCGCCAGCTTCGTGGGCTACAGCTACCCGGCCGCCATGCCCCAGGCCCTGTCGGCCGCCGCGCCCACAGCCACTGCCTTCGTGCAGTACCAGCCCCCGCAGCTGCAGCCCGACCGGATGCAGTGAGGCCGCTGGCCCACGTCGCGGCCACTGCGCTCTGGGTGTGCCCGTACCTGTGCCTCTGGAGACCCCGCGGGACCCCGCTGCACCCCGGGGACAGCCTGTAGTCCGCGCCTCCTTGAGTCCAGGACCCGATGTGACTTGAGGGTGGACTTAGAGAGAAAGGAATGACCGAGGGCTACCTGAAGATGCACCCCAGCTCGTGCTCATCACCAGCCTGCTTCCTCCAGCTTCCCGGCCATCCCTGCACTGAGCTGCCCACGGGCCTGTCCCCCGCAGCCCGGTGGGGCCTCCTCCACCGCCACTGACCCCGGCCACCCTTTGGGTGGCTCAGAAACTGCCCCTCAGCGATGCCTTACTCCAGGGAACCCAGGACCAGTGAAGGGAGTTGCCTATTTATTGTAGCTCCATCCACACAAGCTGTGAAGGCGGCGGGAGGTGTGTCATTTCTGCGTGGCGGCCCCCCAGACCCGAGGGCCCAGAACCGTGAGGAGCCCGCCACGCCCTTGCCTGCCGGGGAAGCCCCGCAACTCTTTTCTTACCATCACAGTTTTGCTACTAAGGTGATTTCAGAATTTCAGTCTATTTTTTCAACGGAGATTGCCGCCATCAAGAATCCCGAGCCCATTTGTGACTTTGAGGAATCCCCTTTTGTCGACGGCTCTGCCCCAGGAGACGGTGACAGTGTTTCTGTATTTCACACATCTGTTGGCTCCCTGCAGGCGCCCTGGGAGGGTGGGCGTCTCTGGACAGAGCAGGAGGT
Organism: Equus asinus; assembly: GCF_041296235.1. NCBI lineage: Eukaryota > Metazoa > Chordata > Mammalia > Perissodactyla > Equidae > Equus > Equus asinus. Next base: position 45,149,939 of record NC_091804.1, read on the forward strand.
CCCGCTCAGCGACAGTAAGTTGTCTTGGAAGCTTGTCCCCGCCCCTCTTTCCGCCACCTGGCGCCTCCCAGGGCAGGAGGGCATGGGGCCCCAGGGGATGCAGCTGTGGGCAGGACCACGGCGTCCAGGCCAGCTGGGTGGGGAGGCTCGGAGCACGATGGTGCGCTGCCCTCCGTCTTGGTGCCGCCTGTTGGGTGCCACCCCGAGCTGCCAGACCTGGGGCTCGGTGGAGAGGCGAGGCCGGGGGCTCCGGGAGGGGGTGGTGGGGCCTGGGGAGTCTCCAGGAGGGCCGGCCCTGCTTGGAGGAGGCAGGGAGGGTGAGATGAGGGGTGGCCTGGCCGGGAGCGGGGCACTGGGGCTGTCCCTCCAGACCTACCTCAGGGAAGCGGGGCCTCTGGCTGCAGCCCGGCGAGCGCCTGGCGGTGCCCCTGGCACAGGCTCAGGGCCCGGGAGAAAAAGGTAGCTAATGTTATAATAATATTTTTATTAGGATGTTCTGATTATAAAAATAAAACCTGTTTTCTTTAAAGAAACAGTTCGTCTGTAGTTTTTCTCTCAAAGGGACGGTGGGCACCACGGTCACCCAGCCTCGGGCCCTCCTGCGGGCAGCCAGTGGTGATGGACAGCTGCTCCTCCAGTGCCGGCCCGCGCCGCCTCGGGCGTCGAGTGGACGGCCACAAAGGAGGGAGGAAGGGACATCCTGCCCTGGGTGCGTCCCCCCCAGCGGGGCTGAGAACCCGCAGGATGGCAACTCAGCGTGGGCCCGGGATGCGCGCGGGGCAGGGCGTGGCGGGGAGATGGCGGCTCCATCAGCCCCCGTGGAAAGGGGGCAGCTCCCAAAGAGAAGGGGGTGCTGCCGCAGAGCCTGCGCGGGCGCTACCCAGAGCACAGAGCGGCAGGGGGCGTGCCCTGCTGTTGGGGGCGCAGGGTCACAGGAAGGAAGGTCTCGGTTTGAGGCTGAGGGGCCGCAATCCGGGGATCGTCCCAGCATCTCCAGAGTTCAACTGGAGCCACTCCTCAGCACTGGGGACATCACAGAGGCCTGACACAGGGGGTGTTAAGGCTGGAGAGGTCTGAATTCACTCATTCCTCCAGGTGCTCAGTCATTTGTTCATCCTGTGCGATGTCGTGTGCCGGGTCACATGCAAAGCACTGGGGATAGTCATCAGCAAACAGATAGGGTCCTGCCCGTTGGGGTGTATGGTCTGGTCAGGGAGACACTGTAATTTCAGATACCGATCAGCACTGTGAAGGAAGTACTACAGGGTGATGAGAATGACTGGGTTCAGGCAGAGGGAACAGCAAGTGCAAAGGCCCTGAGGCGGGGGGCATGGGACAAGAAGGCCAGTGTGGCTGGAGAAGGGACAGTGAGGGGGAAGTAGGTGGCAGATGAGCTTAGGGAGGTGACAGGGCTGGAGCTGGGGAGACAGCAGAGACCCAGAGGATGATCCTGCTGGGAGTGCAGGCTGCAGAGGGAGAGCGGTACCCAGACACCGCCCAGCAAGCTCAGCACAGTGTGACTCATGCTGTCATGGGGGAGGCCCCTGCCCCAGGGGAGGAGAGGACACCACCAGGGGAAGGAGGCACCGAGTGGCAGACGGACGGAAGGGCTCCTAGTGACCAGAGGAGGGGCTGGAACCGGCGCTCCTGGTGGGGAGGCCAGTCTGAGCAAAGGCTTGGAGGCCGTGGCTCTCCAGGCGCCCGCCCGTCCTCCCCTGACCTGCAGAGCAGGGCTTGGCCCCACACACGCGGTCTGTCCCTTCCTCCCGCCCTCCCCTCCCACACAGCTGCCGAGCCAGACATGCAGGTCCAGGTGGCTCTGGACGCCTCTCCCTCACCCTCACGTCCAACTTGGCAGGTCCGGAAGGTTCCACCTGCCAAGCCTGTCTGGGATCTGCCCCTTCTTCACCCTGTTCTCTGCTCCCAACCACCGTCTGGGCACCAGCCTGGTCTCCTGTACCCTCGCAGTGGCCGCTTGTTCTACTACAGTCCATGCTCCACACACAACCAGAGGGGTCCTCTTCACCATAAGTGAGGTCACGTCCCCCAGCTCAGAGCCCTCCATGGCTCCCCATCGTCCTCAAAGGAAAAGCCAAAGTTCTCACTCTGGCCTATGAGGCCCTGGCCTTGTTGTCCCCGATGCACACTGGCCTCCTCAATGTTCCTTGGGCAGAGCCCACCCCAGGGCCTTTGCCTCGCTGTTGAAGCCTCTAGCTTTTCCAGGCTGAGCTCCTCCTTTAGCACTCAGCTCAAAACCTTCTTTGTCCCAGAAGCCTCCTCTGACCCTGGTCGCAGGCAGAACCATGTCCCCCTGCATCTGCATCCTCGTCTGTCCCTGTCCCACGCCCACACCGACTCCAGGAGGCAGGGGCTTCTTGCCTTTCTCCTGTGGTGTCCCCTGCAGCTGGTGCTGTGCCAGGAATGGCAGGGAAACTGAGGCCAGCACGCAGTCTGAGCCTGATTCCACTGACGGCGAATGAACATCAGAGATTTCTGGCAGAGGACCCAGTGGGGGTGGGGATCATCCGTCCAGCTTGGAGTGTGCTGGGCAGGCTGAGCCGGGAGGACTGGGCTGGGGGAACAGAGAGGGGACAGGCCGGTCCCTGTAGCATCCGGTGGAGCAGGGCAGGAGGGCGTGGGGAAGCTGAGCAGCTGTGCAGAGCTGGGCAGCGGGGTCTGACCCAGCGTCCACCGACTGCTCCACGTGGTCAGCCTTGACTTTGCAGTGAGATGGGGTCACCCTGATGGGGCGAGGGGGCTCAGGGTGGACCTGGGGCCACCTTCCCTGCACCGCCCCCAGGGGTCCCCAGGGGGGCTCCTCAGGCCTGTCCCAGTCGCTCTGGCTTTGGGATTTACAGGCCCCCTTTCTGTGGTCTGGACCCCCGGCCTCTGCACAGGGAGGGATCGGGGTTCCTGGCCAGGGCAGGGGCAGGGGTGGCCTTTCTTACTGGGACCCCCACCCGCCCCCTCCGCTGGATCTTTGTATGCAAACAGTGGCGAGGGTCCGTGAGGTCAGCATGGGGCTCCCAGTGCGGAGGCGACGTTCGCGCAGCTGATAACGGCCGGGGCTGGGGGGTGCGGGCGCTGGCGGGGTTATCTGCAGGGCCACTGGCGGCCAGCCCGCTTCCTGTCACTATCGGCTGGTGGCAGCCTCTGGGACAGGCCTATGGCCTCATAAACATCCTCCTGGGTCCCAGTGTTGAGGGCTCTGGATGGTGGCAGACCCGGGAGAGGGTTTCCCAAGTCGCCGGGCCGCGTGGAGCTCAGGGGCAGCCGGGGACGCAGGGCCGGCGTCCCTGCACACAGGAGGCAGCTCCCGGTCACAGCAGCAGTAAGTGCAAGTGACAATAATGACCACAACTGCTGACGTCCGGGCTGCTGACCCCGCTCCTCAGGGGTGGTCTCTGTACCCATGAGGTGCCCATTCAGTGTCCCCACCGCACAGATGGGGAAACCAAGACGCTGAGGACTGGGGCCACCGTTGCCTGGGCCCCGGGGAGAGGCGGGGGGAGGTGGCCTGCCACAGAGGTGAGGGCATGGCCTGATGCAGGGACATCCCACCCAGCCAGGAGGGTGAGCTTGGCTAGCCGCCACCACCCTGAGCCTCGCTGTGACGGGGCTGTGACCGTCCTCTGAGGGCGAGGACTTCCCATGCCTTCTCCAAAAGGTCCCTAGAGCCAGCTCAGTGAGATTGCGCAGGGAGGGGACCAGGGGGCCACCAGCTCCTTCCCATGTCATCAGTCCCCTCGTCCCTGGTCCATCTGTGAGCCTCGGTCCCACACACCCAGGGAGCCAGGCACACGCACATGCACACACACAGACACACACATACTCATGGAGGCAGAGAGACACATGGAAACATGCACACTCACCCTCATGCACGCACTCACAGATGCATAGACACACACAGAAATGCACCCACACACGGACACACACACCCACATACGCCTGTATTCTATGCGTGGACACTCATCCATGTGTATACAAGAACACACACAGAAACACGGCCCCATGCACAGGGGCACAGACGTGTCCATATACACACCCAGACTCACATACGGTGTGTGTGCACACAGACACACACATTACATTTAATATACCAGACACACACATGCATACGTGCGGAGACACAGACGCAGAAATACATGTGCACACACACCCATATGTGTACACACAGATGCACGCAAATATATTCACCCCAGACACATACATACACACTCCCGCAACACGTTCGCTCACACGTGTGGTAAGTGACAAGCCCAGAGTGCCGCTGCTCTGGGCTCTGTGCTCAGTGAGGGCCTCGTGTGTCAGCAGGAGCCCTGGTTTCAAAAAGGTCATTGCTTTGACCCACTGTGGGGAGAAAGTGGGGGGACGTGAGCCACCGGGTGGCCAGGGAGGGTTTGGGTGGGAGCTGGAGGTGGCCGGTGGGGTGAGGGGGCGGCAGGGGCCGAGCTGCGAGGTGTGACAGCCTGTGAGGGGGCGGGTCCCACCCAGCCTCGCAGAGGGAAGAAGGGGGGGGGGCGGTGGCTGCCCCCGCCTGGTCCCAGCAGCCTGGGCTGTGGCCGTGGATGCGGGGCGTCAGTCCTCCTGGTGTCCAGCTCGGGGGAGGCATGCAGGGCCCAGAGGGGCCAGAGACCTCGTCCCCGTGCCCCTGGCATTGACTGGGGACTCCCACCCTGGGGGGCACTGGCAGGTGAGAAGCCCGCACGGAGCCGCCTCGCTTGCTGGTTGGAGCCTCATTACCATCCCACTTTCCAGACGAGCAAACCGAGGCCCAGAGACAAGGGGCTGCTCTGAGGCCACTGGGTTGGCACTCCCCCCTGGGGGTGGAATTGTGAAGGGACTGGGCTGGGGTGGGTGTGGGAGCCGCGGCCACGCCAGCCCACGAGAGGGGGCCACATGATGTCACCCGCGTGCCGCTGCTCCCAGGCCTGCTTGCCCCCGACCTGGGGGGCACGTCCAGCCCGGTCCTCATGGAGCCTCAGTCTCTTTCTTGCACGGATGAGGTGATCCCTGGGTGGCACCTGCAGGTCCTGCCTGCTGCGTCCACCCTCTTCCTCTAGGACGGCACCTGGGTTTTCCTCAGGGGAGCCACCTGCTGCACCCTCGGGCCACCCCCCCGGCTCCTCTGCTCCGACAGTCTGCTGTTCTGCTCCCCAGGCCCCAGTGACTGGCTCAGGGATAGGCGTGTGGCCCAGTTCGGGTCAGTTCGTGTCAGTCCTGGCCTTCTTCTGGAACTCTTAGGGAAGGAGGCTGGCTTTCTGCTGGGGAGGCCACCTGGCAGCAGACGAGCCTAGAGCTTCTGGGGGGGGACCGTTTGTGCTTATGGAGAGACAGCCCAAGAAGGAAGCGGCACCAGGGGAAGTAGAGCTGAGGCGTAGGGAAGAGATAGGGTCTTGGTGACACCTTTGGGGCCCCTTGATCCAGCTATGCCTGAGCCAGACCCTGGACTTTTCCATTACAAGAGCTAATAAATTCTCCTTTTTGCATAAGCCTATTTAATTTGTTTTTTTCTATCCCTTGCAACCAAGACTCTGGATATATACAGTCTCAAAGCACCTACTTTACTTAGAATTAAGTCAAATAACGTACGATAGAAAACTCAAAATAACAGTGGTTCTTAGCTAGTTATGAATTAATTTTTTTTTTCATGTAAAAGAAATCCAAAGCAGGCAGTCCAGGGCTTGAATGAGAGCTCCACGGTTGTCAGGATCTCAGGCTCCCTCTAACTTCCCATTGCACTATTTTATTGCATGGCTTACTTCCCCAAGACCATCTCATGAAACAAGATGGCTGCTGGAGCTCCAGCCATCATGTCTGAGTTCCAGGCAGCAGAAGGAAGAAGGGGGAAGGCAAAAAGAGTACCATCAGCTGAGACTTCCCAAGGAGACTTCTCAGAAATTACACCACATTCTCTTTCCATCTCAGTGGCCAGAACTTAGTCACATGGCTGTCCCTAACTGTGAGAGAGGGTGGGCTCTATGGGTGTGTAGCTCCCTGGAATACAGAAAGCCTTCTGTTCCATGGATGAAGGCAGGAGGTCCATCATGCAGGACGCTTGCAGTTTCTGTCTCGCTGTGGAAGCCCGCTGGGCCCAGGTCGCAGACGGGACAACGAGAGCTGGGGGCGTACAGCCGTCAGCTCAAGGCCAGAGAGCTGTGTGTGGCCGAGCGGACTGCAGCCGAGAATCTGGAATCTGGAGGCCACAGGCCGCCCTGCTTTGAGGCCCGGGCTCTGGTCCCCCCACCCCCGCTGTTTGCTCCTCCACCTTCCTCACCTCAAAGCCAGCCAGGCGTGCCCCATCATGTGCCTGCCCCGCCTGCTGAGTCACACTCGTGTTTGTGCCCCAGAGACGTAAACACCAAGCCGGGAGCCGTCTGAGGTTGCGGACCGTCCAGATACAGCGAGAATAACAGGGGCAGCGACCCCAGGGCTGGGTGTCTGCACGGGGCACGGCTGGGCTGGCACCTGGCTCCACTCCCTCCCGGGCCTCCTGCTGGAGCTGATAAGTGCCCGGCTCTGCTTATCAGCCCCTCCCCACCCGCCCTGCCCCAAGCGTGTGTCCACACTGGGGTGCACAGCGGCCTGGAGATCAACGATGGGGTGCGCCCCTGAGCCCCGGAGACCCCAAGCCCAGCTCGGCCTATCTGACAGCCCCACTTGGTGCATCAGAGACGACTCGAGTCCCCAGTGCCGCCTGCTGGCTGCCCCAGCCCTGCAGCGGGGGCACTTTTAGAGAAATTAAAAATCAGGGTTTTTTTCTAAGTTAGAAAATTAACACTTGTTGGGAAAAAAATTCTAACATAAAGGAGATTTATTAAAATAACCTGCATATATGTATAAAAACGGGAGGAAGGAAGCAGACCAGATGTTAACGGTGGTGGGACCACAGGAGAGTTTTGCTTTTTCCTTAACAGAGACCTCTGTTGTGTACAGCTGAGCAGCAAGAATTGGAAGACAGAGCTTGGCATTTGGTTGTCACATTTGTGTACACACACTCCACACACTACAGGCTGGGGGATGTCTGCATCCGCCGGCTTGCCCGTGTGGGTCTGGGTGTCTGAGCCTGAGCTGCGTGGGGTCCTGCCGCTGTTCTCACTGCTTCCCCTCTCCTGTCTACGGTAACCCACTTGATCTTCTAAAAAGCAAACTCAGGACGTGCTGGTTCCTGGCATAGAAGCCTCTGTGGCTCCCCAGTGCCCCGGAGCAAACTCCCAGCTCCTTCCATGGCCAGTGTGACCTGGTCCTGCCGCCCCGCAGATGCCTCTCGCAAGAGCCCCTCTCCCCACAGACGTCCTGTGCTGGCTCCTTCTTGTCCCCTACCCCCAGCTCAAAAGTTACCAGTTCTCAGCTCAGATGTCACCTCACCCCCCCACCTCCCAGATGCATCCCTGAACCCCCTCGTCTAAACTGCTTCCCCTACCCCCACCCTGGTGTTCTCCGATTTTTCTTTTCTTTCTGACCAGCTGTCTCTCTCCGTCGCCATCATCTGGGACGAGGGCCTGGGCCGGGCCTCAGGACCTCGTCGGTGTGAGTGGGGGCTGCCTCTTCCTCCTCCCCCTCCTCCTTGGAGCTGCACCCACCTGACAACCCCGCTTCTGGAGGGGAGGCCGCGCCCCTGCCTGACATTGGGGCTCCCAGCATCCCTGCCCACCAGCGGTCAGCATGCCCGGGACAGTCCACCCCAGGGCAGGTGTGGACGCCATCCACCCGGTTTGCACGCATGCACTCTCCTGGCCCAGGGAGAGTGGATGCTGCAAGAAGCCACTCGGCTCCCGGAGGCCCGGGTTGAGAGAACGGCCTGCAAAGGCCACAGTCCTGAAGCTTGAGCTGAGGTTTAATGAAAGCTGCAGGGTCACGAGGGCTGGGGCAGCTGCTCCTCCTCAGGGGCCCGCAGGACAGCAGCCTATACTTACGGAGCTGCTCACTGGGCCCGGCCCTGTGCCACCTCTCGCTCTGTTGGCTCATCGAATCCACATGACACCCTTGTGTGAGGGATGTGCACACTGTCCCCATTTTACAGATGCAGAAACTGAGGCCCAGAGTAGTTCAGGAGCTTGCCCAAGGTCACACAGCAAGTAGCTGGCAGAGCTGAGGTTAAACCCCAGAGAGTCTGGCGCCAAAGCTGGCCCCCTAACCTGCTGCTGGGCTCTCCACTGAGGGAATGGTGGCAGGAAATATGGTGCCGCCAGGAAGAACCGTGAGGGAGAAGGATGTTCATCAGTGTGGAGAGATGTTCATGGAGTAGCGTGGAAAGGAAAAAGCAGCCACAGGCAGAAGCTGTGCTGGCAACACCGGGCCCACGTTCTATCACAGCAATGACTAAATGTGCTCTCCCGTCTGCCACAGTCCCCACCAGTCCTTGCTGTGCCTCTCACCAAGCCCTGATGGGGATTTTACTGCCAGTTAGGAGTCACGGGGGACAGTCAAGGGGGGCAGGAAGAGCAGCGGCCGCATCAGATACACATAGGTTTTATCCCCCTCGACGTCTGACTAGAGGACATTCATTCAGGTAAGCCTGGAGCGGAGGGAGGGGTGGAGGGAGGGGTGGAAGAGGAGAAGAAAGGATGCATGGACAGACAGAGAGAGGGATGGAGGGAGGGACGGAAGGAAGGACTGGTGGATGGAGGGTAGAGAGATGCCTGGAAGGATGGAAGGATATGAACGAAGGATAGAGGGAGAGGTGGATGGAGGGAGGGCTGGAGGGATGGATGGAGAGACAGACGGATGGAGGGATGGAAGGATGGAGGGATGGAAGGATGGAGGGATGGAAGGATGGAGGGATGGAGGGATGGAAGGATGGAGGGATGGATGGAGAGACAGACAGATGAAGGGATGGATGGAGGGAGGGATGGCTGGAGAGACGGATGAAGGGATAGAGGGGTGGATGGAGGGATGGATAGACCACCAGGCCCCATCCCCACCGCAGCAAAGTCAGCTTTGCCTCAGGAGATGGTCCAGTGCAAGGGTTAATAATTCAAGGGTTTGGAATCAGACAGACTTCAGTTTGAATCTGGGTTCCTTTCTTTATAAGTGATGTGACCTTAGGCAATTCTCCCACCCTCTCTGATCCTCAGTTTCCTCATCAGTAAAAAAAAGGGTAATAACACTTCATAGAGCCTTAAAGGACGCAGGTGGGAAGAGCGCTTAGGGACACATTTGAGGGAGGGGCTCAAGGAGCGCCAGCCCTTTATTACGGCCAGTGCTGCCCTGTCCTGAGAAGGCGGGTCAGTCCCTGAGGAGACTCCCTGCCCCACCAGTTCTGAGGATCTCGGGATCTCAGTGGACCACTGCCAATACTGGTAGCACCAGCTCGAACCCCAGCCAGCCAGGTATAAACCGCCCAACACACAGACGGTCTGCTGTGAACTACAGGGTCCCCGCAGCACGCCCAGGCTGTCCCTGCCAGCAGGGCTCCCCATCGGCCCTGCGGCCCTCAGAGCCCGCCTCTGAGGAGCTTCCAGGAGGCCCCGCGCCGGGGACCAGCTGAACCCCAGGCCTGAGAGAAGGGCCTGGGCAGGCGCACTTTTTAAAGAGTTTCTAGATGATTCTAATGTGAAGCTTGGCCTAAGGACCACTGTGCTTAGTTCCTTTTAATTTTTTCTTCCTTTAAATTTTTAATTTATGTTTCCACCTATGCATTTTCCCTTCGTTTTTCTCTTTACTTTCTTCAGAGGTCAAAAAAGCCTCTGCCATCTGTAGCTGGATGAAGAAGTCAGGTTCGTTTCTTTCTGGGGTTTGCATGGTTCAGCTTAAAAGATAGTTTTGTTGACCTTGGAGGGCGGCGCGGAGAGCAGGGGAGGGGCATCGCTTCCCTTCGCGAGGCTCCGAGACCCTCCAGAGGGCAGCGCGGGCTACGCCCGTTAGACCCGAGACTGGGTTCAAAGGGTGGCACAGACGCACATCCGAGCAGAAAGGGGGGCGCCCTGCGCACCGCACACGGAGCAGGATGCGAGGACGCGGGGCAGCCCGGTGGTTCCTCCGAGGATGAAACACAGAGCTGTCGTGTGACCCAGAAGTTCCGCTCCTAGGAATGTGCCCGAGACAAATGGAAACGTCCATCCACACGAAAGCTTGTCCATGAATGTTCTCAGCGGCCCTGTTCACTGTGGCCACAGAGCGGAAGCCTCCTAACTGTCCATCGATTGAAAAATGGATAGACAAACGATGGTGTATCCGTTCAATGAATATTATTGGGCCATAAAAAGGAATGTAATTCTGATCTAGGCCACAACACATGACACCATGATGCTGAGTGAGGGAGCCAGTCACCAAGACCACGTCTCGTACGATTCATCAAATGAAATGTCCAGAATACACGAATCCATGGAGACAGGAGGTAGACAGTGGTTGCCAGGGGCTGGGGGCCGGGGAACCGGCCATCCACCAGGCTCCCTCACCCTGGGCCTCTGGCTCTGTGGCCCGTGGGGGCACGTGGCTGTGGGACGAACTCCTCCCCCACCATCGAGTGGCCCCGGGGCAGGGCCCCCGGTGAGAGGGTTTCAGGGAATCGAGGGCGGTGGAGCGGTGTGGCTGGCGGATGTGGATCACACTTTTTCCTTCATACTCTCTTTGTTTGAACGCGGCACCCCCAAGGTGTATCGCTTCTGTAATTGTGAAAAACGAGAAAGATTAAAAAGAAGTACAATCGCAGGAAAACGCTGGAAGGCTACAGCCTTCTGTCGTAGGCACAGGGACACGCCCTCCAGGCCTACGCGCGACAGGACGTCTGTGCTCCTCCAGATTTCCCTCCAGCGCCGGCGCGGCCTGGGCACCAACAGTTCGTGATGGGCCCTCACCTAGCTTTTGCACTTGCCTGCGTGGCTCACGGCCCACTGGTCGTCTGTGCATTCAGTGAACTCTGCTAATACATATTAGCACCAGCGTGTACAGGCTGGTCCAGCCCTGCGATAGAGCAGGACAGAAAGCAGACAAATTCCTGCCCTAGTGGGGCTTTCCGTTTACAGGGAGACAGGGACAAGAAACAAGGAAACAACCTAGACAATTACAGAACCCATAGGAGCGGGGGTTGGGGGAGGCAGGACAGAGCTCAGCAGGTGACCACAGGGCCTTTGCATGAGCGTTCCCTCTGCCTGGCCTGCCCTCCCTGCAGATGTTCACACCAGCCGTGCCCATCCTTGGCTGATTCCCTGTCACCCTCCCTCGCTCGGCACCTGGCCCGCCTGCCTCCTTTGGAGCACTGGTCAGGGTTGCTCTCCTCAGTGCATTTATGTGTTCGCTCATTTCCCATCTGTCTTCCATCCCGGACTGTGAGCTGGGAGGGGGCGGGAGTGTGTCAGACCCACCCATGAGCACCCAGCCGCTATGCCCAGGGCCAGGCACATAGTAGGGGGACTTAAAATAAGTCTTCTTGAGAGAAGGCGTGGGGGTGGGCTGGGGACCCTGGACGCCAGGAGCTGAGCTGGGAAAGCCCCCAGGAGTCCAGGCCCTGGGAAAGAGGGCGCGTCCTCTGAGTGCCCAGGCTGAGCAGAAGTGAGTGGCCGGGTCCTCTGGGATCACTGAGGACGCCCGTGGGCGTGTGGCTGGGGATGCCGCCTGCAGCCCCTCTTGGGACAGCCGCGCTCTCCGGCAAGGGCCGCAGAATTCAGTTCTGACCATATTTGCCTCAGAGCCAGCGGCCAGCCTGTGGGCTGTGGTGTAAATACCCGGCTTATTTACTCTGTGTTGCGGTAGAGCCGCCCCGAGTAACGGGCACTTCCCTGGTGGCCGCGGGAGTTTTCTGGAGGTTTGGAGTCACACTGGCTGCAGACGCTCGGGGCTCCCCGCCCGGCCCCCCTGCCCAGGGCTTCGTCCCCAGAAAGTAGAATAAAGCAGATTCTCCAGGACCTCAGACTGCCCACTGCCCCCTTGTGCCTGGGCTTCCGCGGCCCTTTGCTGACTGACTCCCCGTAACTGTGCCCAGTGTTCCCCTGGGGACCCAGCCCTTCCCTCCTCCTGTCCCTGGGGCTCAGGGGGCTCCAGATCCACCCCTAGTCCCACGGTCAGGGGGTGGGCATGTGACCCAAACCTGGCCAACAAGAACATTGCACCCCACCGGCCTTAGTGATCGGTACAGGAATGGGCACAAGATCCAGTTCCTGCCAACGAGATACAGTGATGCTTACGCTGGGCCAGCTGGCAGAGAGGCAGGCCCCCGTTCCCGTGGGTTTAACCTGGGGGTAAGAGCCTGAAGCTGCCAGGACGACCCCACGGAGCCTGAACATGAAACCAGCTTAGGAGGCAGCAGGATGGAGGAAGCAAAGAAATCTAGTCCTGATGACAGACAGTGTTTAAACTGCTGGATCCTGCCATTCCTGAAGCCTGGCTGTGAGAGCCAGTCAATTCTCTTGATTCTTAAGCCAGCGTCTTAGTTGTCTATTGCTGTAGTACCAAATCATGAAAAATTTCGTGGCTTAAAATAACATTCATGCATTATGTCCTACTTTTGTAGGTCAGTTCTCCAGATACACTGGGATCCAGATGGGTCCTCGGCTTGGAGTGGCGGAAATCAAGGATCCGCAGGGCTGTGATTCTTACTGGAGGCTCCGGGGAAGAATCTGCTTCCAGCCTTGTCCCGGTTGCTGGCTGAATTCAGCTCCTTGTGGCTGTAGGACCGTGGTCCCCATTCCCCGATGGCTGACGGCTGGGGGCAGGTCTGTGCTCCTCGAGGCTGCCCCAGTTCCTTCTCTTGCCTGCCACGTGGCCCCTCCAGCAACCGTGGGTCGAGTCGCTCTCACGCTTCTAATGTCTCCAGCTTCCCCTTCTGCTGCCTCTCTCTGCCTTCATCTGGAGGAAGTCCTCTCCTCTCGAGGGCTCATGCGATTAGACTGAACTCACGTGGAGGAGCCAGGATCATCACCCTGTTCTAAGGTCCCTTCCCTGAGTCACATCTGCAAAGTGCCTTTTGCCGTGTGATTTAACACAGGCACCAATTCTGGGCATTAGAACATAAATGTCTCGGGGGCAGAGACATTGCTCTGCCCACTGCAGCAGTCTGACTTGGGTCTTCTGTCATTTGCAAAGGAAAGAATCTTGATTGATTTGCCCTCCTTCTAGTGAAAGGTTAGTTGGACATGATTGGCTCATGCAGCTGAAAATTTCTGCTGGATTCAGGAATGGCTGGATCTAGTAGCTGAAGCACTGGCGTAAGGGCTCAGGTTCTCTCCATTTCTCAGTCTATGTTGCTTTCATGCTCTGGGTCCAGGGGGCGGCCCTGGCTCCCACATCCAGGTTATTCCACAGGAGAGAAGATGTGCCTCCCTCCCGCTGGGCCCTAACCCATCACAAAGTCAGCCTCCTCTATCATGCAGGCAGTTGAAGTTTTTCCTCTAAAATTCCCCACCCGGGTTAGACGCTGGCTCTCCCTTAGATCAGCCTCAGAACCACTGAATATTTTCCCCCTAACTGACAGCACATTGCACCCCAACGATTCTCCTTTTGTACCTTCTACAAATGCCTGAGCTTCTCCTCTGTGCCAGGCACCGGGCTGCAGTGGGGAAAAAGGTGGCTGTGGCCCCTGCCCTGCCAGGAGCTCGCTGTTCAGGAACACAAGCAAAGAAATCATCGAGCCACAAATGTGTGAAGGAACAAGCAGGTGAGGTGATGGAGAAGAACGAGCAGGTCCAAGTGGGAGGTGGGTCCAGCAAAAGCCTCACTGGGGAGAAGCCGTATAAGGAAGCAGCAGTGGGAAGAGCATTGCAGAGGACGTCATGGCATGTGCAAATGTCCTGAGGTTGGGTGTGCTCCGCCAGGTTGAGAAGCGGCAGGTGGGCCAGGAAAGCAAAAGTGTGGGCAGGGAGAGGAGGTGGAGGCCGCCAGAGTGGACAAGGAACCGGGTGGGGATGAATGCACCCACCCACCACCCCCTGCAAAGCACACACTGGCTTGGCTTTGGACTGGCAGCTCCCTGGGGGGTGGAGCACGGGGCCTGGTGGGGGGCGCTCCCTGGCACCCTTCTCCCCGCCCCCAACCCCTCAGCGTCTGCAGGAGTTCAGCCAGAGACGGTCGCCGGCGTGACTTCCGCCCCTGCTTCCGCCGGGCCTCCCAGAACAGCGTTTGGCACCTCGTTGAGGTTTCCCCTGCCGCCCTCCTCTCCGCACAGGGACGCGCCCTGGTTCTGCGGTGGAGACGGGGCGCCGGGATGCTCGTGAGAAGCGAGCCGGAGGGACAGGCTCCCTGGAGGTGAGCCCGGCGCCCCGCCTCCTGCGCGCCCCACCTCCCGCCGGCAGCCGCCCCCCAGCCGCTTGACAGGGCGCATCTTCCCTCTTCCGACGTGGCCGCGGGGCTCGTCGTGGGGTCCCCCCACCCCCCGCCGCCCTGGGCCCGGCCGCGTCTGCCACACGCGGCACCTCGCACACGTGCCGGTCTGCGCGCTGCCTCCGCTCCGCCCGGCGCCCGGCTCCCTCCCCGCAGGTGCGTCCTGAAGGTTTCCCACCCGGTCCGCGCAGGTGCCCCCGCCTGGGCGCCGGCCGCGCGGGATCCCGCGGGTGGGGGGCGGGGCGGGGCGTGCTCTGCGCGGCCGGGCGGAGGCGGAGGCGTGGCCGGCGGTGGGGACGAACACGAAGTCACCCGGGGCAAGGCCCCCGTGCAGTGCGCTGCGGCTGCCCTCGTCCGTCCGTCGGAGGGCCCCACGGCGTGCTGGGGTCCCACCCTGTGCCCCTCCACGGCCCTGGCCCTGCCGGAGGCGCAGCCCAGGTCACTATTCCGGGCCTAAGGCCACGCTTCACTGATTCTTGTTCCAACATCAGTGACCCGGCAGGAACTCGCCCCTGACAGGGTTTCACAGTTCTTTCTGGGGAGTCCTAATCTAAAGGGGTCACGTATGCCTCAGACCGAGCTCGGAGGTCATCGGGCATCGCCCGGTCCTCTTCCGGCTTCCCTCTCAGCTGCTGATGCCCCATCCTCACCCAGGGCCCTAGGGAAGCTGCCCGGTGCCCCCATCTGCGGTCCCTGGTGCCAGGCCCAGGTGTCTGCCTGCAGGTGCCCACAGACCTCCAGCCTGTGAGCTGCCTGAGAGCCACGGGGTGAGGGGCTCCATTACAACCTCACCAGCCCCAACCCCTCTGTCCCTCCCTTGCTCCAAATGAACAAACAAACAAATTCTCCGGTTACTTATTGAACAACTACCACATACAAGGTCCTAGTAGTGAGGACAGAAAATACTTAGTCCTCCCCGGAATAATTATTTGATTCCAGTCTGATAAATTCCACAAGGAAGTGCGGAGCCCTCCCAGGCGTGCCTCTGCCTCAGGGCCTTTGCATGTGCTGTTCCCGTTCCCTGGACAACTCATTGCCCAGGTATCCACACGCCTTACCTCTTACTTTGCTCCATTCAAAATCGCAGCCCCCGCCCCAGCCCGAGCCCCCCTCCCTGACCCGCTTCATTTGTCTCTGTAGCTCTTTCGCACCTCAGACCTGCATTTATCTCGAGCAGTGATTGTTATTCCTGGAATGGCACTTATCTGTCTGTCGAGTACCTGTAGCCCAGTGGAAGGGAAGTCTGTAGGGCAGGCACTTCTGTCTGTCCTGTTCAACACAGGACGTGACCTCCTCAGCCATTCAGGGGTTGGGGAGGAGGGTGTCAGGGGACATCTTCCGGCCACTGGGGGCTGACACAGGTTTGGTGGGGCCCAAAGTGTATATAGTTCTGGGCACCATCTTTAAGAAAAAGAATCTGCAGTTACGTGTACAGAGTTAAGGCCAAAGACGCAAATAGAGACGGGCCTTGGTGACAGGAAGGGCGTCCCAGGCAGGGGGAACAGCTTGTGAACCAGCCTGGAGGTGGCCGGGAGCAGGGGAAGAAGGAGAGATCTGTGCAGCTGCAGCTTTGCAGGGGGTCCAGGAGGGGCTGGAGAGCCAGTGGGGACCGGCCAGGACATGACGGGCGGTGACACGGGGGGCCCTGATTTCTGCTGGATCACAGGGAGAAGCTCTGAGAGATGACCTCTGGTTCCAGCAGGACCAACCCCTATGCCAGCCGACACTTTCCCACTTGTGCCGCTGGCCAAGCGGGGGACCAGCCCCAGCGCTCCCCGTCGGCCTCCAGGAATGTGTCTCCCCTGCCTGGGGGCCCTGCTCACCCCCACCCACCCAGAAAGGTCCCCCGAGGCTGGCTGGGAGGATCCCAGCCGTCCCTCCCTCTGGGCCCTGGCCAGGGACTGGGGCCTGGCCCGCAGCCACTGCCAGCCGTTTGCATCACAAACGAGGCTCGGCCTGGCTTTTGGGCTGGGGCCAGCCAGCCTGGTGCTGCCCTCGGTGACTTGAGGACACGAGCCATTTTCCAGTTGCTGTACATGCGGCCCCTCCCCCAGCTGCCTGGACTGTGCCCCTGGGGAGGGTGCCTGGGTCCCCAGCCTGTGGCGTGCTCTTGACCCGGCCAGCTCGCCCCACAGCCGGGAAGAACGACAGTCGTGTGGCTAATAAACTGCTCCGGTCAAGGGGGCTCTCTGACTGTGGGGGCTCAGCCCTTGACGGTCTCTCCTTTAGCTCTCACAGTGCCCGCCTTGCAGAGGAGGAAACTGAGGCTCAGAGAGGGTGAGTGACATGCCTGAGGCCGCTCAGCTAATGCCCAGCAGAGCTGGGACTTGAGCCCATGTCATTCTGCTCTAGAAGCTGCGCTGTGACTATGGGCTGCCCCCTGAGGCCATCCGTGTTTGTCCACCACGCAGGGGCACGCATAGCTGTGTGCTGGACAAATAAATGGCCGTCTGAGCTCGAGCTTCTCTCCCCTGCACGGGCCGGGCGAGTGGGCGGCTGCTTCTCTTTCTGGACTCTGCGCCCCGGAGGCCAGTGTGCTGCCCATGCCCGTCTGTGTCCTGGTATGCAGCAGGTGCTCGGTAAGTGTTTCTGGAGTAAATAACTGGATCAGTCAATTCACAAACTTGTCTTGGGCCCGGCTTGTGCTTCTCTGCTACAGGCTCCTTCCTTGGCAAGGGTGGGGGCACCTGCAGCTCAGTGTCCCTAGTGCTGAGCACGTGGCCTGGCTCCCAGTGGGTGTGCTGGAAAGTTCTCTGAGGTTCAGCCATGACTTATTCACAAGCCTCGCCCTAAGCTGGCTGGGGCTCCTGCCTCAGAGCCACGAGCCCACCTGAGGAGGCGTTCAGGGCCCCCTCTAGGCGAGTCTGGTGCAGAGTGAGGCCCTGTCTAGCTCCTCCTCTCTCCCCGGCTCACTCCGGGACTTCTTTCCTGCCCCAGGGCCTTTGCGAGTGCTGCCCTCCTGCCTGGACATCTCTTCCAGGCTGGCCGCTTTTCTTCCAGCGCCTTGGCTTCCCCATCACCTCCTCAGAGAGGCCCCTGGCTGCCCCATCGAGCTGCAGCCCTCAGGTACTCTCCTTCCCCAGCCTGTCAGCCTCCAGAGCTCTGAGCTTGTGTCCTTGGGGCATTTTACTTGTTTCCTCAGGTTTTTCCCCTGTTCTATTCAGAGTAAAAGAGGAAGAGAGATGCAGCAAAGTAGAACGCGAAGGGAGGAAACAGAGGGAGAGAGTCAGAGGGAGAGCGAGACTGACAGAGAGAGAAACAGAGCAGTGACTCAGAGGGACACAAACAGAAACTGAAAGGAAAACGAGAGTGGAGCCGCAGGGCGCCGGAGGAGGGGAGGGAGAGGGCAGGAGAAAGTGGCCTGGAGGTGGACACAGCGGGCCAGGCTGGGCTTCCCTCTGGGGTGACAGGAATGTCTGGTGTTAGATGGTGGTGATGGTTGCACAACTCTGGACTGAAGGCCGCGGAATTGCACGCTTTACACGGGTGCATTCATGCAACGCGGATTACGTTGCATTTTAAAACCTGAGAGGTCGTCAGACAAACCCAAGTTGATGCCCGCTCTGCAAACCCGGTGACTCATGCTCCTCGAATCCGGCCAGGCTGGGGAAGGCGGGAGGACTGCCCGGGTTGCAGGAGACCAAGATGACCGAGGGCCATGTGGGTCCCCGAACAGAAAAAGGACATTGGGGAACGAATGAACCAAGTCTGTAGTTTAGTTCGTGGTCTTGCACCGAAGTGAATTTCTTAGTTTTGATGAATTACTGTCATGTACGATTGATATTAGGGGAAGCTGGGTGAGAGATGCGAGAACTCATACTATCTTTGCACATTTTCTGTAAGTCTAAAATTATTTCAAAATACAAAGTTAAACAAACAAACACAGGAGACAGAAACGACAAGAGAGTGACCCGGGGGTGGAAAAGCTGCCCAGGCCCCAGCAGGATCCAGCCCTCTGCCCGCTACTGCCAAAGAGGCTCCTGGAGCCCCTGGGGAGGGTGACATCTCCGGCTCCACGGCCACGAACCCCGGGGCCTGCCAGTAGCGGCTGTGGAAAATTCAGGGCAATGCCTCTCGTTGCTCGTCTAAAGGGCCCAGCGGTGGCCGGGGCAGCCCGGGGGCTCCCCTCCACCCATGACTGTGCCCCAACACATCCGCTGATGCCCCGACCCCTGACACTGCAGCCCTCAGTGCTGGCCGCCAACTTGCAAGGCTCCCAGCGTCCCGCAGGAAGGGAGACACCAAGAGCCCGCTTTGCTGTGAAAAGAGCAAAGCAGCAGCCCCACGCCGGGACTGGGGCTGCTTCCCAGGGAGCCCGGCACAGGACATGCAGGTCTGTTTTCTGTCTCCCTTGCTGGACTCTGGGCTCCTGGGGGGAAAATGCTAATTTTTATTTCCCTGGAACCAGCCCTGAACCAGGCACTTAGTTGGTGCTCAATTAATGCTCATGAGTTTCCAAGACACCTTACTCACTGGGTGTCAGCCAAAAAACAGCGCTCTCTAATCCAATGCTTTCTAGCTTTTTAAAGCAATCAAGTCTACGTTTTAGCAATGAAATTAGAAAACTTCATAGAATAATACAATGACCCTCTCCTGCCACTGCCCAGAATTAACTGTTACCCAGAACGAGACATTCAGAGTCAGTCACATTGGCCGCTGATCCTTTCTTGCTTTAAGAAATAAGGTGTTACAGATGCAGCTAAATTCTGGTGTAACTCCCACCTCCCCCAGAGCCAAGCTCGGTGGGTGGGGCGCCGCCTCCCGCCCTGGGGTCCCCCTCTGTACGCATGGGCAGGGTCAGTCTGCGGCCTTGTCGACACCTCACAGGTGAGCGCCTCATCCTGTGTGAACGGCTCTGATTGTGTGTTTTCTGGTGACAACGTTTAGGATCGCTGATGGCAGTCGTGGACAGGGATCTATCCTTGTAGGTGGAGCCCCTGTCCCCCGCCCACCCCTGTGCGTCCACCACCTCCTGGTGCGGCCGGGCAGTTGCCCCAGCACATGTGATCCTCTGCTGTCTCCGGCTGGAAATTCTTAACGGGGCCCAGCGTTTTCCTTTTGCCCTCGGCCACACCAACCGTGTAGCGGTTCTGACAACGTGGACACTACCGAGCCCTCGCCTGTGCCAGGCCATGGGCTAGGCCAGCCGTCTGCATGAACCGTCTCGAGGAATCTTCCAAAAGGCTCTGTGAGAGGCCCGCTCCCATCAGCTTTCTGCAGGTGGGGAAACTGAGGCTCAGAGAGCTCCTGGCTTGGGAGCCCTTGCTGAACCACCACATGACACCCACTGTGAAAATCGAATCCGGTCCAAGCTCCTTTCTTTTACCACCGAGGTGCAGACGGGTTCCGGCAGCTCAGCAGACACGGCCCGGGGGACGCAGAGCCAGGTTCTGGGCCATCCCCACGGCCGGGAGCCAGAGGCTCCATCCTGGTGCCGCCGCCTGGCCGGACGGCTGAATTCATTGCACCACTTTTCCTTCAGCCACATTTCCTCTCCCCGGGGAACTGTCTCAACGAGGGGTGAACACACCCCAGGGTGTTAATCAGAGCAGCCACTTCCTGTCACCAGAGAGGAGCCGGGCCCCTCACAACCTGCCTTCTATAATTAGAGCCGCTGCCTCCTGTGCTGGCCGGCGGCCGGGCTGGGCCGGCGGTGGCTTCTGGCCCCGGGGAGGGTGGAGGGGGCTTGCCGCGCTGTTTCCCAAGAGCCCCGAGGAGCCCAAGGGGTGGTGGGCACGCTTGGGGGTGCTCGGGCGAGGCGGCCTGGCAGGCTCTGCCCACCTCCACGGCCTGGGGGCGGATGAGGTCCATTTCTAGGACCCAAGGAGCCCGCCCGTCTCCCTGGCTCATTCGTGGAGCGTCCTGAGCATGTTCCGTGCGCCGTGTGCTCTGCTGTGCTCTGGGGACAGCAGAGAACGGGATGGACGAGCCCCGTGGAGCTGAGACGGAAACAAACACGTCAATAAGGAGATACAGAAACAGGGCAATTTAAGAAAAGGCTGTAAGGACACTAAATCAGGGGGATGGCTGGAGGGGGATGGTGAAGCGGGGGCGCTCAGGGAGTGTGGTCAGGGCCTGCCTCTGCTGGCCCCTGAGGGCGTGGAAGGGCCTGGAAGGGGACCAGAAACACAGAGAGAGCTGAGGGCAGAGGAAACAGCAGGCGACCGCATCAGGGCAAGCTGGAGAGTGGTGGTGAGGTCCTACAGGGCCCCCACAGGCCACCGAGATGGTGTGGATCCCAAAGATCAGGAGAAGCTGCTGGACACTAGTCCCCAGACAGCAGATGTGTTCAGCTACGTCCAAAGCAGTGGTTCTCCAGTGGGGGCGAGTCTGCCCCTGGGGGACACTGGGCAATGTCCGGGGACATTTTTGGTTGTCACAGCTGGGGTGGGGATGCTCCTGGAGTCCCGTGGGTGGGGACCAGGGATGCTGCTAAACACCCTTCAGTGCCCAGGGTGGTGACTCTGGCCGCGTGACTCCGGAAATGTTACTCTTTGAGGCTCCAGGTGCCTCTCTGTCAAAGTAGGGGCAGTGCCACCATCTCTGGGCTGCCCAGGGGGCTTCTGTGCTGGGGGTGGGGACCCAGGAGGTGTGTTGGATGGGGAAGTGACTTGCCATTCTGTTCTGAGTGTTGAGTGACCCTCGAGAGCTGTAAACTCAAGTTCGAAGTGTGGGCGACATTCAAGATGCGGGTGGCCAGTTCGGCCAGCCGGGGCGCCGCTGCACAGTGAACTCCTGTCTGCTAGGCTGTTCCAGACCCGTCTTCCACAGCAAGCCCGTGTGGTGGCAAGACCCCACAGCGGCAGGGATGTTTGGTTGGGAACCGGCCCTCCCCCTGTGGTTGAGGACGACTTTGGGGTCCTCGCAGCTTCCAGGTGAGGGACGACCTGAGAAAGAGGTGCTGGCATCTTGCCGACACAGCGCCTGGGAGCCTCAGTGAGGAAGGAGCAAGGAGGGACCGTCGCCTGGAATCCTAACTTGTGGAGGCGTTTATTCTGACCCGTCAGTTTGGAAGGAGAGGTTCCTGGCCCCCAGGGCTCCGGGGAGAGTTGCTGCAGGACTGCACCTGCTGCACCTCGGCCTCACTGGCTGGCTTCTTGCTCCAGGAAATGCAGCCCATTCCTCTGGTCCCTCCGTTCTTCCTCCCCCCGCCTCGGTGCCTGCAACCCCAGCCCCGGAAGGGTTTCCTCCATGGGGGGTGCTCTGAGGACGCTCAGGGGAATGGAAGGCAGGCAATGGGGGGTGGGGGCAGAGACTGTCACTGCCTTCCCAAGCTGCAGCCTCTCTCGTCCCCCCTTCCTGCTTGGAAGATGCTTCCAGCATGCACCTGCCAGGAACTGTTGCAGATGCCGTCTGAGAAACCTTCAAAGGAGCTGAACAAAACGTTTATCCCTGAGGAAACGTCGACAGTTAACTGTTACCTGGGAGAATGCACAGTCTGGCAGGCAGAGCAACAGGTGCACACGAGAGCTGCTCTACAGGCCGATGAAGTTAGAAAACAAGTATAAAATGATAAAACCCAGTGCTGGCAGGGATGTGGGGAAAATGACACATCAGCTTCGCTGTAAACAGATTCAGATGCTGAAGATCACTGCGTCTGTGTGAAACAAGGGCTGTGACACTGCATGTACCCTCCAACCCAGCGTTTCATCTTTTGGCAAAACATTTTTGTCCTCAGGGACAGAAACATGCATAGTGGAGTTATTTGAAAGTGGGAGATGGAAAAAACAAAAAAAGAAAAACTCAGATGTCCTGTGCTAACATTTGTGGAGCGCTCACACTGTTTGAAATGCTGAACGTGATTACTCTTTAATCCTTACAGCCGCTCTGCAGCTGTGTGTTTATGAGGCCCTGAGTCGGCCCTTCCCCCGAGGTCCCTCAGGAGGTGAGCGGCAGGGCTGAGGGCTGAACCCAGGCGGCACCACCTCAAACTCGATGGCAGTGGGGGGTCTCCGCCCCACGCAGTTGCTCGGTAACATGAAGGCAGAATTGCCCACCAGAGAGAGGGTGACCTGCAGCTCCGTGGGGTGTGCGGTCACCAGGGTGTGGCCTGGAGACAAAAGGGCTGCTTTGTGCTTCTGCCTGGCGGTAAACACCAGCCACTGCCCGGCAGGCATGCCCCAGCCTGCGGCTCTGGAATGTGGGCGAGCCACCATCCTGACGACCGGCCACTGGTGGCTGGTCTCGAGGCGGCCAGGTCCGGCCCGCAGACCCAGCCGCCCACGCTCTGTGTGTGCCCGAGGAAGGAGCTCAGCCCTTCACGCCGCCTCGATGGACGCTGAGCAGTTGAAGTGACGCCCGGAACCCCAGTGTCCGCTCTGGGCAGAAGCGCCGGTGGCCTCGAGGGTGGAAGTGCTGGAAGGATGGCGACAGCTCCAGGCAGCTGCGGCTTCAAGGAGGCTGAGACTGTGGAGATGCTCTTGGCGTGGGGCCGAGCTTGCAGATCCTCTGCCTCCTGAGAAGGGGACGGGAGGGGACACATCCTGGTGGCACGTCCGAGGCTGGTGTGAGTGTCGACGTGTCACGAGCTCTGAGGGAACGGTGGCTTCTGTGCTTGGGGCCCTGGCTCCCCATCTCTGAAGAAGGGGTTTGTGGGATGGGGGTGTGGGAAATGCGGGACCCAGACTCTGTGGCCCACAGGAGGCTCGGCACGGGGCACGGGGAGAAGGCCCTTCCTCTTTGACAATTTTTCTCCTCTTCTCAGTTTAGCCTGGTGCCTGCGTCTTTACGGCCGATCCCCCAGCTGCTCAGCCCCTGCTTAGCAGAGCGAGGGCAGGGCTCCGGCTCCGAGCCGCGGGCAGGCAGCGGCGTTTACTGCATGGCTTGCCTCCCACATGCTCATTTTCAGAGTGGTCTTCTCTTGGTGGCAGTGACACTCCTTTTCCGTTTACATGGATCACAGAGAATTTTCTTTTAAAATAAACTTAAGTAAAAAAAAATAAGGTGAGTCATTTTGAATAAAAATATGAAGCAAATGGTAGATGGATGGAGATGGTCGGAGTCATAGAGGTGGCCCCCGAGGGTCTGGAGTTTGGGATTCGCAGACAAGGGCCTTCCTGGGTCCCTGGCAAGACGGGCTGGACAGGCAAACGCCCGGAGGTGCGGGTCTCACCAGCCCCTCGCCCGGTGCTCCTCTGTCCCCACGTCCCGGTAGCTGATTCTTAGTCTCTGGGACCTTTGGCCTCCTCTCCCCTTCCTCCCCTCTCTCTCTTCTTCCCTCCTTCTCCGTGTCCCCAAGTCACGTCCGGAAGCATCCTACAGATCCAGCGCAACCCTTCGGCTGCCCTCTTGGTCTGAGGGCTTCCTTTTGGGGAGGGGGGGTGCCCCGGGTGTCAGCTCTCACTGCCCCCGTTCTCCTCTCCTTCGTTCATCCAATCAATGCACCAGTTTCCACAAGGTGCCCTGGCTGACCCCACCCGGCCAATGAAATGAGCCTCGCCGACCGGCCTGGCAGGCACCGGTGCGTCTGAGGGCTCCCTGGGTGACTCCGGTGAGCGTCGGGGCGGGAACCTGGCCTGCAGCCTCCTCCCTCAAACTCGTTCGTCCCTCTCCCCGTCAACTTGGCTGCCCCCCGACCCTGCCCAGTGGCGCAGACCTGTCGTTCTCCAGCCAGATCTTCCCCGCCGGGGCCGTCTGGTTAAAATGCAGTCTCTGGTGCCAGTCAGGGGGCCTGAGGTCCTGCATCTCCAACCCACGGTGCTGACACTGCCAGGATCTCATGCTCGGATCGGTCGGGGTGTAGACGAAACTTTCTGTCTGGACACACGGTAAGTACCCTCAGTTTTGTGGGCCATCCCGTCTCTGTTGAAATGACTCAGCTCTGTGGTCGTGGCACCGAAGCAGCCCTCAACCGTACACACACGGCTGGGCACCCACGAAGCTTCATTTACGAATTCAGGTGTTGGGCGGGTTTGGCGCTAGTTTGCCGACCCCTGGTGTAGACCATGTTCTCTGTGGTCGGCCTTGGTGGACACCACTGCTCACCCCTCAGGAGCCCTCTGCGGCAGACCGTTATCTTCTTCTCTGTGCCACCGGGGAGCGGGCTGAGGCTCAGAGAGGGTCTCTTGTCCCAGGTCACACAGCCAGCAAGTGCCAAAGTTGGGACTGAAACCCAGCTCTTCTGGTTGCAAAGCCCGTATGGCCTGGCCACAGTGAGTCACCAAAGCCCTTTGAGCCTCAGTTTCCCCACAGGCTGTCTCGAGAAGGCACTCTTCAGACTCTCTCTGCAGCAGTCACTGCCTCCCAGGGTCAGTGGGAGGTTAAATACGGTAGTGACTGGCACACAAGTGCTAGGAGGTTTTTCATTCATTCAGTGAGTGTTAGATTGCTTGCTGAGATGGTGACAGGAAAGGGAACTAGACAGAGGCCTCCCATGGGGCCTGTGGGTCCTGGCCTTCCTCGTAATTCTCCAGGGCCCCCCGAAGGAGGCCTCCTGAGCAGGTGCAGGGTGCCTTCCTGCTTCCCTCTGGGGGTCTGGCTCCCGTCGTCCTGGCCAGGGCTCTCCCCTGGACACAGCCTGCTTCCCCCCGATCCCCGTGGTCTGACTGCATGCACTTTCAGTCTCAGGTCGGCGTTTGTCAGCTCCGCCTAGGCCCTCCTGACAACACTCTCCTGCAGGGAGCCCGGCATCTCTGTCATTCTGGGGGTCATTTTGGCGTGGCTGGACAGGAGTTGGAGACCACGGAAGCCATGCTCCTGTCCCCTGACTATAACTCTTTTTTGTGTTCACGAAGGACCCTGGTCCCCCCATGCTTCTGTTCAGTCACCTTAGTGTGTTAGTTTTTAGTCCTTTTTACCAGTTGCTTCCTGATCACAAAATGGCTGCCACTGCTCCAGCCTCTTGACCTCACAGCAGCAGCACAAGCAGGACAGCAGGGAGAAAGCTTACATCTCATTGACTAGAACTGGGTCACGTGGCTGCTACTAGCTGCAAAGGAGGCTGAGAAGGCAAGAATCTGGCAGAGGGCAATGGGGCGGCTGTGACTAGACCAGTCGTGATTTGTCCCCAGGTGCAGGGGATGTTGCTGGTCCAACCAAACTGATGTTTTGCTAGCAAGGAAGAAATGGGGAGTGGCTTTCGAGAGGGCAGCCCAGAGTGAGTGTGACAGGGGCCAGAGAGGTTGGAGAGCAGAGTGTGAGGGAATCATGGTGGTGGAGAGGCTGGAGGCCAGGCCCCACGGGGCCTCACGGACCATCCTAGGGTTGTTTGTATCTCAAGGGCAATGGGGAGCCATTGAAGAGTTTGGGGCCAAGGCAGGTAGCATGAGAGGATTTGTGTGTCCAAGAGAAGTGACTCGGATGGTGGTCCTGAGTCCTCTGAGGGGGCTGCCCGCGCCCCGAATGGCTTCACAAAGGAAGCTCCGGATGATGGAGCCTAACCCCAGATCTCGGAGACTCCAGGAAACCATCCAAGCCAGGCCTCTGGCGGCAGAGACCTGTCTCCATGCCTGGGCCGAGGCGGGAGCCACCAGACACGCCTCCCTCCTGCAGGGATCCCGTGTCCTCACGGGGGCCCAGGTCCCAGGACTGGCCAGACGAGCCAACACTGCGGGATTTGAGGACAGGCGAGGGGACCCGTCCCTCTGTCTGGAGCTTAGCAGGGAGCCAGGGGTGAGAGGATGACCCTGCGGTGACGATGGTCCTTGCCAGCCGGCCAGGCACTGGGCTGAACTCGCCGTGCGTCATCCTTCAGTCGCCATGACGACTGTGGGATGTGGCTTAGGGAGCCAGTGTCATGGTCACCGGGAGTCACCCCGTCCGGGCCCTGGGGAAGAACTCCTGGGGTGTGAACTCGCTTAGTGCTCGCAAGAGCCCAGAACCCTCTCCAACTCCCCGCTCCCTTCCCCCTCTGCCCCCGCCATATCCCATCCGTCAGCTTGACTTGGAAAATATCTCCAGAATCAGACCTTCCCCCTCCTGCCCTGCTCCCAGCCTGGGCCCAGCCACGCTCGCCTCCTGTCGGATCATTGCGTCCTCTCTCACACAGTGAGACAGATCCTTTAAAAACTTCAGTGCGATCCTGTCCTCACTCTGCTTGAAACCCTCCAGCGGCTTCTCATCCCCTGCACAACCGGAGCCCTGCCCACCTCTGCATGCCTGCCTCCTACCACTTCTTCTGCTCCAGCCTCTCCAACCTCATCCTGCCTCAGGGCCTTTGCACTGGCTGTTCCCTCGAACAGGCTGTTCCCTCGGGCCAAAAGTGCTCTTCTCCCTGAAATCAGAACAGCTTGCTCCCTCTTTTCATTCGGGTTCTGCTCAAATGCCCTCTCCTCGAAGGCAGCAGGCTCCCTCCTCGTTAAAGGGGACCGCCCCCCTCACGCTCTGTTCCCTCCCCCAACAGAGGGCTATGTTTTGGGTCTTCGTGCTCCCACCCAGAATATAGACTCCAGGCAGGGATTTCTGTGGGTTCTGTTCTCTGCCGTATCTTCAGCGTCTAGATCAGTGTCTGCCCAGTGTAGGAGCCTAACAGAAATTTCTTAGGTAAACGACCAACCTGCGAGGGGGGTACTGTTGTTATCCCCACGTGGTAGGTGCAGAACAGACCCAGACAGGTCCGGCAACTTGCCCAGGGCCAAGGGACCTTCAGGCCAGGGAGCCTAGAGTTGGGCCCTCAGGGGCTGACCCCAGAGCTCTTGCATGCCACCCCCGCAGGGCGCTGTCTCCTGTGTTACGCATGGGCCTGAAGCAGGTGGTTCTGGGCTCAAATCCTTGCTCTACAGTTCCCAGCTGTGTGACCTGGGGCAGCTGTCTCAAACTCTCTGGGCTCTGCTCCTTGTCTGCACAGAGTGAGCAGCCCTTCCTGCCGAGGGTGCACAGCTCTGAACAGAGCCTGGCCTCCGCGAAGCTGGACTATGGCTGCCTATCGTGGCTCTCCCATTTAGGAGGCGGGGTGACTGGGGCCCAGAAGATGCTCGAGGTCACAGGTCTCCGGATTGGAGGGCAGGTCTGGCCGCTCCCTTGCCCCACCCCCCAGCGGCAGCCCCACCCTCCCTCGGTCCTGCCAGCGGTCATTGGCCGTGACAGAGGGGGCTGCCCTGTGCTTTCCCCACCGGCCTCTCCTGGGTGGGGTGGAGGGGGTATGGGTCAAGGAAGGGCTCCGGCCAGCCACTCCCCTCTCCCAGCTCCTGGTGGCGCTGGGCCACCTGCAGGGCGAGCCACTAACTGTCCTGGTCGCCCAGAGGCAGGACCCTCGGGGCTAAAACCAGGAGAGGCCCAGGCAGACCCAAGTAGGTTGGTGTTTGTGAGGTTGGATGAAGTGACAAAGACAGATGAGTCAGGACACTAGCAGGACTCGGAGACTGGCGGCCCTGCCGATGGTGACCCCTCCTGGGCGCCCCTCCACGCCCCTCGTCCTCCCTGCACCCTCGGGCCCCCCCTGGGTGTGGTGGGTACCAGATCAGGAAGCCGAGGCCCGGGAGGGGCGGTCCCAGCCCGGTCAGCCCGAGCTTCAGACCCGGACCTGCGTCCCTCTCCCAGGCCCAGTGCCCGCGCGCCCTCCGCTCGCTCCCGCAGAGCTGCCAGTCACGTGCCCCGGGGGAGGGCGGGTGGGTGACTCCCCGCACTGGAGGCTCCAGCACACTCTCAGCACCGTCAGATAGGCCCCTGCCAGGCTCCTACAGGAACGCGGGGCCTCAGCGCCAGTGCCCAGCCCCCCGCTGGGGACAACCCCTCCAGGAGGGCGGGCGGGTGGCCACCGCCTCTCCTCGGCCATATATGGACAGGAGCCGGGACCCTGCAGCCCGGTGGCGATCAGGGCTGCCGCCACCTCGGCCAACCCGGCATCTCGGGCTCCCTGGGGCCGCAGCCTTGGCCGTAGGGCAGGGCTGGCGAGGAGGCTGGGGACAGGCGAGCTGCGGGTGGCGGGGGCTCGGCGGCGTGGGCCTCCCGGTCCCAGGAGCTCCGGCCAGGCAGCGGGCGCGGGCTCTGACCAAATAAGGCCTGGCCCACGGGCCTGCGGCCTCCCCTCCTCCCAGCCCAGCCAGCCGCCTGGACGCTGGCCCTGTGGCTCGAAGGGGAGTCCCCCTGAGAAGCACCCCCAGGAGAGGAGCCTCCGTTTAGAACTTCTGGAATGTTCCATTTGGAACCTTCAGAAGGCTCCATCTACAATCTTGAGAGAAGGCCAGGTGCAGACAGATTCCGGGAACTCCCACAGCCCCACGGGAGCCCCAGCCAGCCCCAGGGCACCAGCCGCATCCATCCCCGCTGTGAGCACACCCACCCCAGTCCCCATGCCCCGGGGGGGTCTGCTCTTGGACTCCGTTGGCAGGTCCCAGGCACACTGGTCAGACCCTTGCCAGCGCCTGGGCTGTGGGGTCGAGGGCAAGGCTGGCCGAGGGAGGGGCCCTGGGCTCTCGAGATCACTGGGGACCCCTGGCCAGTGACCTGTCCCCACCTGTCCCTGTGAGGGCCAGTGTGAGCCCTGGAGGGAGGACGTGCCCCTCTGAACCAGCTGGAGCCCCACCTGGGGAGCAAACCCCTGCAGGTGAGGAACAGGAGGGGGCAAGCCCACGGGGGGCCAGGGTGAGGTGGGCTGAGGCTTGTCACATGTCAGGAGCCTCTGAGGGGCTTGGAGCTCCTGGGTCTGCCTGCCTTCGTGCCTTGGTTCCAGCGGGCGACTTTGCTTCCTGGAGCCTCAGTTTTGCCATCCTTAAAATAGGCGTAACACAGACCTGAGCTCGGGGACAGCTGCGGGGACCCCGCGGGTACAGTGCGGAGGGCCCTGCAGAGAGCTATGGGAGGACTAAGCGGGATCCTGGGCGAGGGGGGCACCCCTGGTTTCCAGGGAGACTGGGGGAGGTAGGGGTGCTCCCTTGGCCCCAACACCCCCTCCAGGCTTTTCTCGGCCCTCCCTGCTTTCTCCTCAGCCTAGCGGTGCTGGGGTGGCATTTCGAGGTCTCCCGAGCCACCCGCACAGCAGGAAGCTTGTGGCCAGGGTGACAGCTGTCATACATGTAAACATGCATGTGTGTGCATGTGCAGGGGCACCCGTGAGGCCCCGTGAGCACAGCCGTGCTCGGTGAGCACGTGCAGGAGTGAGTGCCCGGGCCCTGGTGTGGGTGTCGGGACGTGGGGCTATTTGCGGTTTCTGCTGCTGCCCGTTTCTGAAGGCTTTTCAGGAGTTCTAGGATCTCAGGGGTGGGGCAGAATTAGGGCCCCCGTGCAAAAGGGGAATGTGTGACCCCACGTTCAAAACGTACCAAGACTGTGAAGACGGCCACAGCAGGGCATTAAACCGAGGTTGGGGCCTCCTGAGTGTGGGGGCCCAGTGCGAGCCCCCGGGCCCTTCCCGCTCCCTGGGGCGTGGGGGTGTGTGTGACCTGGCCGGGCCCATGGACACTCCAGCCCGCAGCGGTGGTAGGACCTGCAGGAAGGGTCTGGAAAGTCTATGAAAGAGACACCCTGGTTCCCATCTTGGGAGCAGCCGGGAGCCACGTGGGGACAGGACAAACAGCCTAAGGCAAGTGTCTCCCAGCCTCTCTGTTGAAGCCCAGGGTCAGGGTTGTCCCTGCGGACCGGAGGCTGGCAAGCTGGCGCAGCGCCTGCTTTTAGCCAGCCTGGCAGGACGCTGTGGGCGGGGGGCCTGGGCAGAGCTGGGGAGCCTGGGGGTGGATGGCAGGACGGCCGAGGGCCCCAGGGCCTCTCCTCGGGGCAGGAACAGGAGGCTGCCCCCTGGGGTTCCTGCAAGGGGCTTGGGGCTCCCCCGACAGCTGCGGCCTTGGACCCTGGCCCCAGGGGTGCACTCTGCTGGAAAGTTCTCTGCGGTCTCCAGAAGCACCCACCCAGGCGTGGGAACGTGCCCGCGGGAACTTGGGGCTGTTCTGCTGGAACCTCAGGGACTGGGTCCGAAGCTTGGGGACCCCACCTGGTCCCGAGCTCTGAGCGCCCTCAGGGTGGGGTGGGCCTGGCTCACGCGGAGGGGTCTCCCAGAGCCTGGCACAGCGCCGGCACAGCAGGGACACACAGCCTTCCTATGGGGCTGGAGAAAATGGACACGTCCAGCCGATGCCATCAGACCACGCGTCCGTGTCGCCAGATGCCTCTGCTGGAGCTGCCAAGATGGCAACCAGTGCACCGTCTGGCTTCGGCGCTGCGTATTAACGGGCAGCCTGGTGATGCACGTCCGCCCGCCCATGTTTCGATGTGGGAAAAAGGTCTTTTCTCCGAGGGCCTGGGAGTCTGCGATGGGCTTCCCTGGTCTCTCTTGCATGAACCACATGCCCAGTACATCTCTTGCCTTTTGCAGTTTCTGTTTCTTTAAAGTGGGGAGAGAAGGAATATGTTCCCAGAGACACCCAACTGGAGAGCTCCTGGGCAGACTTCAATGCTCTAAGGTAAACTTGTCCTTTTGATTAATTAATCAACAGATTTATTTGGCACAGACTGCATGCCAGAGCCAGCGCTAGATGCTGAGAAAGCAGAGGAAAAATGAGCTGAGGGAAATTCTGCCTGAGGTCTGTTTTTTGTTTTACCAGTGCAGAAACCAAGGCTCAGAGAGGTTATGTGAGTTGCCTAAGGCCACACAGCACATGCATGACAGGCTTTGACCTGCAAGGATGCTGACTGTGGAAGTCGGCTAGAAGAGATGTGAGAATGAGGCGTCGCTGGTGGTTAAGACTCAGGCTTCGATGCCAGTGAAATGGTTCAAATCCCACCACTGGGACCTTGGTGGGACCTGTCACTCCCCCAAGCCTGGCTTCTCTCAACCTGCAAGGGTTGTATTCTGCCACATGCCGGCCCACCTCAGTTTCTCATCTGTAAAATGGGAACAACAGGAGTCCCGCTCGTTCCTTCAGTCCCTCAGCGATGCTCATCGAGCAGCACTGTGTGACGCGCCAGGCTTGGTGCTGGGATGCAGCGTGAACCGGAAGCCCGCGGGTGAGGGGTTGACTGGGGAGCGGGAGGGTGCCCGGCCAGGCTCCCTCTGCGAGCCAGGTGCGGCTGGAGCAGGGCAGCAGGCTGCGCCGAGGTGGAATTCAGCGCAACAGGCCCCAGCTCATCGTCTGTCTTCAGCCTGCGGGGGCCAGGTTGGGGCCTGAGGGGGGAAGGAGAGGCCTAGGGCCAGAAGCAGGGAGAGGGGCCAGGGAGAGGACGAGCGTGGGGCTGGCGGGGGGTCCTCACCATCACCGTCAGCCTTCTTGGAAGAGGGGAGACGGGGCTCTCGCGGACTTGCTGGTGGCTCCGCTGAACTCTTCACTGGCGCTGTCCTGCGGACACAGCACCATCCAGCAAGGCAGGGGCCCCATCTGACAGATGAGGAAACTGAGGCTCATGGGGTGGAGTCACCTGCTTAAGATCGCACAGCCTGGGAGGGTAGGGCGTGGGTCCTGTCGCTCCACAGCCCGAGCTTTAATTACAGGGGTGATGAAGGAGAGAGATGGGGGATAGGAGGGAAAGGAGAGAGAGGTTTGACAAGGGGGAGGACGAAGCACCTCCTCCTGGGCCCAGCGTCATCTTCCTCTCCGTCCTCCCCTGTCTGGGGGCTTGTGCTCCCAGGGGCTCAGGCTCGGCCACGCTCTCGGGCGTCTTGGGCCCGGCCGGGAGTCTCCTGGGCGTGCGGCGGCGGCTGTTGCCCCGCAGATGGTGCCCCCGCCGCGGGGCTGCTGCTCCTCCCGGCCAGGGACCTGGCATCTCCGGCAGCCTGGGAGGCTATTTTTAAACCTTCCAGCTGGTTTTTATCGTGGCCGCTGATGTGTACGTGTCGAAACCGTGCGTTCGTTCTGCCAGCTCTCTGCATGGACTTCGCAAATGAGGGGGGACAGTGCTGATCTAGGTGGAGGCTGGGGGCACCCGAGGCTGCGGCCGGCGCTCGGTCCCTGCCTGGACTGTGGTAAGAGAAGGGGGTGAAAGGGCCCGAGCCAGGCAGGAGCTCCCAGGTGGAGAGAGCAGGCACTGGGCGTGCTCCCCGAAGACGAAGACTGAAGCGTGTGAGGCCAGAGCGGGACCATCAGCGGCTTTGGACCCTCATGCTCATTTCCCCGCTGGGGGATGGCAGAATATAGGGTTGAGCATGAATTCTGGAGTCAGACAAACCTGGGTTTGAAACTTACTCTACTCAACAGCTGTATGATTATGGGTATCAGTTAGCTACCACCGGGTGACAAATGACCCCAAAGTTTAAAACAACATGATTCAGTGAGTTAATTTAGCCTGAACCATCAGCTCGATGGTTCTTCTGGTCTGAGCTGGGGTCCCTCACGCTCTGCAGTTGCCTGCTGGGCCAGCTGGAGGCTCTGTTCTGGGGCATGGCTAACGATCATCTAGGTGAGGGCACGGCTGGGTGACCTGTCGCTCCTTCTCTGCCAGGCTTGTTCTCCTGATGGGGACAGGAGTCCGAGAGAGGGCAGAAGCACGCAAGGCTGTCAGGGGCATGAGCTTAGATTTGGCACAACATTGCTGCCGGCAATTCTGTTGGCCAAAGCGAATTACAGGACCAGCTCAGATCCAAGAGGTGGGAGGGGCACACGGCCTGTTGATGGCTGCAGCCGCAGCCAATGCTGCAAGGGCTCTGAGCACAGCGGAGATGCAGAACTGGGGTCTCCCGGGCTCCCAGAGCCTCAGTTTCCTCATTTGTAATGTGAATAATACGGCTGTTGTGCTGACGTGAAGCCACGAGCACAGAGCCGGGTCGAGACTCCCTGAGGAGAAGGGTCACTTCCTGCCCCGCCCCGCCATCCCCGTGAAACGCGCCCCAGAGGGTCAGCTGCTCCCTGGACAGACACTGTCTGAAATGACGGCCTGTGGCTGTAAGGAGCCCCCAGGGCCAGGAGCCTCTTGGTGAGTATTGTCCCCCCCTCCCCGGGGGCCGGGCTGACCAGGCACAAGGACTCACTGATGACCGTCCGTCTGTCCCCCAGGCCATGTTGTCTCATCAACACCACCAAGCACACTCACACATGTACCTTTACACACACACTCTGGCTCCCCCTCACGCTCTTGCATGCACGTGTGTGCACGCACACAGCCTTCCTGGCTGAGTCCCGCCGCCTCGGTTGGTGCGGCCTTCAGACGGAGAAGCTGGGGGGTCCACGGCCGGATCGGGAGACTCGTTTCTACCCAGTGCGGCCACCAGTCTCTGGGGGACCCTGAGCACGTTCCTGTTCGACTTTGGGTCCCCGTCTCCTAACGAAAACGATGACAATGATAGCCAGCATTTGTTGAGCACCACTGACACGCTCTTATCTAAGACTGACAGCAGCCTGGCAGATGGGGAAACTGAGGCTCAGAGAGGGGATGCAGCCTCCCACGGTCACCCAGGCAGTAAGCAGAAGACCTGGAGCTCGAGCCCCGGTCTGGGCTGGCTGTGGGGCCCACGTCTCCAGCTGCTTTGCTACACAGCTTGCAGGCCCGTCTCACCCTCATAGTGAGGGAAAGCTCCTATAATCCCACCTCGCAGGGGACGAAACTGAGGCTCAGAGAGCGCAGCGACGTGCCCGGCGTCTGCCTCCCAGTCGCACTGGGCTTCCTTCCTTTTCTCACTTGAGCTGATTTCCTCCTGCCTCAGGGCCCTTGCACCTTCTGTTCCCTCTGCCTCTGCCCTTTGCCAAGTCGGCGAGGTTCATCCTGCGGGTCTCACCTCAAAGGCTGCTTTTGCAGGAAGCCCACTGTGACCCAGACCAGACTCCACTGGCCCTGGGGAACTGGCTGTGGGCTTTCCATCTGCCGCTGTAACGTGCTGCTGTGTAACAAGCACAATGTGGTACTAACATGGCAGCCAGCTATCAGCACAGTTTCCAAGGGTGGGAGGTGCGGGGGGCTCGGCACCTCTCTGCTCAGGGTCCCCGAAAGCTTAGCCCGAGGTGCCACAGGCTGCACTCCCGTCCCAAGGCTCCGGGGCACCGACTCCTGCTCACTGGGGTTGTTGAGAGCGCAGCACGCGGCCCGGGGCCCCTGGCCTCCCTTGTCACCCGGCTGTCTTCATCTCGCTGGCTCTCTCCGTTCTCGTCCGCTTTTCCTCCTGAGGTGTGACCGACGGGTAACATCAGATATGCGTCCTCTTCCGCTTTTCAGGCTCTTTCTGATGACACTGGCCCCACCTGGAGAGTCCGGGGTGCTCTCTCCATGAGGTCAGCTGCTTGGGTCGCTGAGTCCCGGGCGTCACGCCCAGCGCGGTGGCTGCAGGGAACAGCACCGCAGCGCATGTGGAAAAGCAGCTGAGGGCAGAGCCTGAAGTCCTCACCACAGGGAAAAAGCAGAACGTGTTATAACCGTGTCCGTGAGGGATGTCAGCTTTCAGACTTACTGTGGTGATCGCTTCACAGCGCACACAAGCAGCGAACCGTGATGTCCCACACCTGAAACTAACACAACGTCAGGTGTCAGTTATACCTCAATGGAAATAAGGAATGGATCAGTCAAAATAAACAAAGATTTCCTCGATAAAAACTGAAACGTCCACAACTAGAAGGACCTGCAACTAAAATTTACAACTATGCACTGGGGGCCTTTGGGGAGAGAAGAAGAAGAAGGAAAAAAACACTCGAAACATCAAATGAGTAGAAATCGAAAAAAAACCCCACCATCTTTAAATGTTCCTTAAAAGTGGGTCACTCCAATTTGCTTTGCATTTCACTTATTCTATGATTTCTCACGGGTTTCTTTATCTTCTTTCCTGCCCACGTGATGCCACAGCCCTACGACCCTCCAATCCATGCATATGAAACTGTCACGTATACCAACTTTCCTAATGTTTAAAATTAGGAAAAAAAATAAAATCTAGTGTGATCTGTGGAAACCAAAGGTCAGCTGTTTACTAACCTCGACTCGAGCTGCTGCCTAAGGCCTCTGAGCCGTGTAACCAACACGGTCCCAGGTTCTGGGGACCGGGGCGTGGACATCTTTGGCGGACTGTTATTCTGCTTTCCACGCTTGCTTTTTTGATCTTTTCCATCACACGCACTTATCAAATGACATTATATATTCATTTGTGAGATTCTCTGTTTTCTGTCTGTGTCCTTCCCAAGACCAGGGGGTTGGAGGGACTGAGTACAAATTCCCTGAACAAACAGCAGGACCAGAGTTTGAACCTGCACCTCTGTGTCCTTATTTATCAACGAAGGGGGCTGGATGCTCAGTTCCTCCCCTGCCACTATCAGGGCTACTGTGTCCAGTTGCACAGGTTGTGCACTGCACAACTGGTTGTGGACTCCAGGCCTCAGCTCACACCTCAAACTCTGTGGTCCTTGCAGTTGGGTAGAGTCCAGACTTTAGGCCCATGGGCCATGGCTCTGTTCCTGAACCTGGAACCTTGGAACCTGCGTTCTCAACCTTGACTGCCCTTAGAGTCATCCAAAGCTTTTATAATCCTAATGCCTAGGCCATGCCCCCAGACCACTTGCTTCAGAATCTCTGGACTGGGCCCAGGCACCTGCATTTTTAAGGCTCCCCAGGTGATTCCTGGGTTGGGCTGAGGAGGTGCCTTCCTCCAGCAGAGTCAGAGAGTCAGAGAGCTACCTAAGGGGGGGGGGGGCGTCGGGGGGGCACTCTGCTAACTTTGTGAAACCGAGGCCCAGCATCTGCGGGTGACACCCGTGCCTTCCTCGCCCCCATTTCTTCACTCTCTGGCTGCCGCCAATGAACCGCTTGCACCGTGCAGCTGCCCTCATGGCGTTAGGGCTGACTTATGACCGGCCAACATCTGGAGGTCAGTGGAAACGGACGGCTCTTGTCCATCAACCCTGCTCCATCCAGAGTGGGGATGGTCTCCCCTGGGTGACAAACGGGTTAGAGCGAGGCAGGCAGGCCGGGTGGGCCGAGGGCGCGGGCTCCCCGGAGGAGCGCGTCACCGGTCCAGTCCCTCGCCTGGGCATCACTGAGCACCGCCGGAGCTTAAGTTTTCCTTGGCTGCGGCCAGTTTGCTGGCACGTGGGTTGGGATTTTCTCCTCCGAGGGCGGCGCGCGCGGCTTCCGCGGCCCGGGGGCAGGTGACGAAAGGCGCCAGCAGCCAGGCCGGGCGGCCGGGGGCGAGATAAGACCGCGCTGCCCGGACACCCGCTGTGCGCGCCCCCGTGCAGGAGGAAGGCGGCGGCGGCGCGCAGGGCCGGGCGGGAGCCGCCCGGATGGGACCGCGGCTGGCGCTTTCACGATGGCGAGCAAGACTCCGGCCCCTCTCCGTCCCGGCGCGACGTCGTGGCCCCTGGGCCATGCCTGGCCTGTGGACACGAGCCCAGCGATGGGCCTGGCAGGGGTGTGCCTTCCCCAGGACCCCCCAGCCAGCCAGCCCGGGGCCCCCCCACCGCAGCCCCGGCGCTGGCCCCTCGCCCTGGCTCTGGCCTGCTCATAGGGCTGCGTGTCCCCTGCGGGGTGGCCCGCGTTAGGCTCTTTCTGCTTCCTCCACAGTGCGGCCGGCGGTGGGGGTGGGGAGACTCAGGGTCTGCTCGGGGCAGGGAGGGGGGCCCGCGGTTCCTCCCGGGCACCCCCAGCGGTGCAGCATCACCGTGCAAAACGCCCCCTGGACCGCTGACACCGCCCTCCGCCCGCCCGCGGCCCTGGGTCGCCAGGTGCCACCTGCTCCGGCTTGGCCACGCCCCCGACGGGGCCCACTCTACCCGGCAGCTCGACCCAGGAAGGGGGGGGGGGGAGGGCGTCTCGATGGAAGACCACCCTGCTCCAGAGCTTGTTTCCGGAGAACACGTGCTGAGGACCCGTCTGAGCTCGAACCCCAAACGGTCGGAGCCAGCCGGGCACGCCCGCGGCGTCTCTAGACCAGCGGGGGAGGCGGGAGCCCAGGGCCGGGGTCTGTGCTGGTGCCGCCCGCCGGCCCTCTTCGCACGCGCCCGGAGGGGATGTGGCGCCCCGCAGAGGTCGCCGAGGTCGCCGAGGTCGCCGAGGTCGCGGGGCGGGCTCCGCCGCTCGCTGCTCTCTCGGGAGGAACCGGAACTTCGGAAACCACACTCCTATCTGCCCCCCGCAAGAGCTGCAGCTGGCAGCCCTCAGGGCAATTAAAGCGGGTGCTGCTTCGTCACCTGCTTGTTGATTCATTCGTTCATTCGTCACTCACTCGCTCATTTGTTCATTTGTTCAGCCGGTGTCTCCTCATGCTCCAGGGTCCACCCCAGCGCACGGTGTAGACAGACAGGACAGAAGGGGAGGTTGGTGATAGACCCGCTGGGATGTGGTGTATACCGCGGGGCAGGCAGAGGGGCTAGAGACCATCAGAGCAGGTGGGAGCCGCAGGCTGGTGGGATGGGAGCCTCCCCAGTCAGGGTGGACACGGAAGGCCTCTGGGGAGGCAACATTGGAGCAGAGACCGGAGCGGAGACCGGAGCGGAGACGAGCCAGCCGGGCAGAGGGAGTGTATTCGTTTCAATATTGCGTAATGCGTTACCACAATCTTAGTGGCTTAAGCAATACCCTCTTATTATGGCGGGTGACCCCAGGTCAAGAGTTGGCATGTTTTAGCTGAGTTCCCTGCTCTGGGTCTGAGCAGGCTGCAGGCAAGGTGTCGGCTGGGCTGCGTTCTCCTCCCCAGGCTCAACTGAGGAAAGAACTGCCTCCAAGCTCCCTCCAGTTGCTGGGAAATTCTGAGCTGAGACCCCGTTGTCCCAATAACTGGTGGCCAGGAACTGCTCTCAGCTTCTAGAGGCCTCTCGCGGGTCCTCACCACGTGAGCCCCTCCTTAGGCCTCTCACACTTGCAGTCACTGATTTCAGGAGGGCCTGGTACCTTTTAAAAGCTCACCTGATTTGGTCAGGCCCACCCAGGGCAATCTCCCTTTTGGTGAACTCCAAGTCAGCTAATTTGGAACTTATCCGTGGGAATGATATTCCGCCGTATCCACAGTCCTGCCCACATTCAAGATAAGGGAATTATGCAGGGGGCCTCTGTGCTCTGGGGGATGGTAAGAGCACTCTGGGAGGACTCCTGGCCAAACTGCCTTAGAAAGAAACGTCAGTGAGAAGCACAGGCTCTTTTCCAAATCCTCGCTTTGGCCAGCTTTGAGAATTTCTCCAAGTCCTGGGCACCATGTTTGGGAGCAAAGTGTGGCTTCTGCTCCCATGCAGCTCTGTCTTTCTCAGCAGGAGACAACATACTGCTTGTGGCTCTTTCTGTCACAAGTGACACAAAACTTGACTCAACTGATTTAAGAAAACAATTTTTACGTAACAGAAATGCTCTGGGTCTGGGTTCAGGCACAGCTGGATCCAGGGGCTCAAATGTTGTCATCAGGACCTGATTTCTCTCCATCTCTGGCCCTGTCTTCCTCTCCAGTCAGCCCCTGGCAGCTCCAGGTTTGCATCTTCCCTCCTCCCCTTCCAGCAGAAAGTCAGATCCTTTCTTCTCAACAGTTTCACGGAATTAACTCAGATGGTACCAATGTGGGTCGTGTTCTCATCCCTGAACCAGTCGCTGAGGCCTGGAGGACGGAATAAGCTGACCGGCCAGGCCTCAGTCACGTGTCCACCCTTGGATGCTAGGAGTGGGGTTTCCCTGCCCAGACCACAGGGATTCAAGTAGGGTGGGGGATCCTGCAAGAAAATTCTAAGTGCTGTTTCCAGAAGATGCGGGAACGCTCTCGGGGAGATGGGAGGGGTGCAGAGAGTGGTGGCAAAGATGGCAGTTGTCTCCGCGTTTGGTGACCCCAGCGGAGTGGTGTGAACACCTCCCCATCCCATGCTACCCTGGGGTGAGAAGCCTCCTAAAGCCAGTGTGTGTGTGGGGTGGGGGGTCAGGGCTTCCCCCAGGTAGGGGGTGTGTGTGTGGGGTGGGGGGTCAGGGCCTCCCCCACGTAGGTGGACAGAAGGAAGACCTTGGGGGCAAAGGGGGAGCACCACGCCCTGGAGAGGGAGACGTCCCGAGATGGGGAGTGGGAGGGGGCCTGGCAGATTCCTGGAAGTGCCAGGTAGACGGCAGACCCTCATGGGGACTGTCTCCTTGGGGTACCTGGCAAGGCCCCACCCCGGTCTTGGGGGCTCCAGAGGGAGCCGAGTTCTCCAGGGGCTGCAATGGGCCCCGTTTAGGGCCGTGCGGGCTCTGACAACGAGCGCATCAACGGAGCAGTGTGGACAGACCTGCGGCCCTGGAAAGTTCCCCGGGGGCGGGCCTCTGGCTTTTCATGGTCTGTCGGGGGATGGGGGGTGGCGGGCAGCAGATTGCAATGGTGCAAAGCGAAGATGCAGGCCTCTGTCCAGAAGCCATGCAGAGTTTCAGGGCAGCAACGGCGGAGTGCTAAACCGAGCGCAACCCTTCTGAGCTCCAGCCCCTGTGACCCCACCCTGCGGTGGCAAAGGGAGCCCAGCATTTCCCTCCAGAAGTCAAATTTCAGTTGACTTAGAAGAACTGAGTCCAGTGATCACTCCTGTCCCCCGCCACCCCCACTGTGTCCCTGTCACCCAGGGATCTCCCTGGACCCCTGCCCTCTCTGGGCAGCAGGAAGAAGAAAGACAGAGTCTGCTCCCCTGTGCGAGCAGGAGAGGGACGGACGTGCTGGGCCCAAAGCCTCATTTCAAAGCTGGAAGAACCTGGATGTGACCCGAATCTGGGTTAAATATTGCTTTTACCATTGATCGGCTGTGTGACCTAGGGAGATGGTTCCTCTCTGACCCTCAGGCTCCTCCTCTGAAGGATGTAGGCATTGATAGTGTCACATCACAGGTTCGTAGAGCCCCCGGGGAGCAGCATCGGGCGTGGGCCCGGGGCTGGGGTCTGTGGCTGGTCACCACGTGTGTTAGGAGAACTTTTGCACAGCGTTGGGGGGACTTGGCAGGGGGCGCTGTCCATCTGTGCTCGTCCCGGAGTCTGGACACCCTGCGGATGGGGTCTGGTCTCTGTCTGCAGCCACCTCTGCTGGCGCTGCCTTGGCTGTCAGATGAGGAGTTAATCCTGCCCTGTGCTCCCGCGGTCCTCCTCCCATCCGGCCTCCCCACCCACGGGCCCCTGGCTGCCTCCTTGCTGTCAGCCACACCAGGGTCTCTTCGCTTTGTTCTGAGGGGTCCGCCTCTATCCCCCTGCCCTCTGTGCGCCTCCATGGAACCGTCCCCAGTGTGTGTCCTGAGTCTGTAGGCTCAGAGCCTGTCCTCCTGGCGGTTATTGGCCAGAGGCATCCCAGGGACATCCCGGGAAGGTGCCCTGGTGCCACGTGGTGTCCTACCTCATGCTGGGCTCCATCCTGCAGTGTGCCTAGGGTGAGTGTGGAAGGCTCAGAGTGCCTGCCTGCTGCCAGGAACAGCACGGACGTCCCCTGTGCGTGCGCTGGTTTTCTTCCAGTACCACAGGAAGCAGAGAAGCACCATTTCTGGCATTATGGCAAATGTCTGCTAGCATGCTGGCTGTCGGCCACTGATTGGCTTATCTCCTGTAGCTGCCTGGTGACAATTTGACTTTTCCCAGAGCCCACTCCCCTCCTCCCACTGCCCCTCTTGATAATGGTGTGGGCCACTCTGACCTCTAGATCGATTTGCACTTTGACCAACAGGGAGCCACGGGGGGAGGATGGAGGGGCCAGGCTGTTTGGATAAAGGCATCTGTTAACAGTGGTTTCCGGTTTCACTCTCTGAAGGCAGACAGGTCCCTGAGCAAGGCTGGCTTCATGGGCATGTCACCTGGGTGGGCACACAGGGCCCCATGCTCCAAAGGACCCTACCCTTGATTTAAAGCTCTGTGTCCTGGTCTTGAAATTCTCAACTTTTGAACAAGGGCCCTGATTTTCATTTCTCACTGGGATTGTCGATTGTCTGCCTTGGGATTATGGGGCTGGTCCCGGCCCTGAGGTTGCCTTGCCACCCATGGGCCGAGAGCTTGTTTTCCACAAACATTGGGAGTGTCTGCTTCCTCCTGGGTGGTGTCCCCTTGGCATGGCACCGCTGGGGGCGGCCCCCTCCTTCCCGTTGAGGGCCCCTCAGAGCCGCCTTCGAGCCCCTCGCCGCGCTCCGCCATGCCCCAGTTTTGCTTCTCCAGCTTGTCCTTCCACTTTCGACCTTTCTCTGGCTAACGTTCATGGAGTCTGAGCTGGGAGCTAGGATGATCTCTCCCCAGGCAGCATCTCATTTCATCCTCACCACTCCCCGTGAGATGGAAATGATCACAGTGCGTTCTATTTTACAGATGGGGAAGTGGGGGCTGGGAGACTGGTGTGGCAGAGTACCAAGGCCACAGCGGGGTGAGTGACGGAAAAGGACCTGAATCCAGGCTGCAGGGGCCACATCCTCACCAGAAGCTTCCCCACCCACACACGGCAGAGGTTCCCACTGAGGGCCTGCGTGCACACCCTCCACTTTGCAGGACCCCTGGCCCAGCGCTTGCTTCATGCTGGAGATAGGTTAAATCTCCAAGTGTTTGGGTCTGTGGCTGCATCGCTGGGATGGGGGTTGGCCACCCATGGGACTCCTCGATGGGGACCACATGTGGTTAGTACCAGGAGCCAGTGTGGACGACTACATACGTCCTCCCCCGGCCTCGCCTGGCTTGGCAGAGTGGCCTCCCCAGGGATGTGAGGGACTGGCCATGCCAGAGTTCCCAGGGCTGGGTTCTGAGGAAGCTTTGCAAAGCCACTTCCTGGGCTGGAAGGAGGGAGACCCAAATATCTTGAGCCCCATCACGGAGGCTCTTCGAGTCTCTGTCCCAGCCCAGCCCGTCTTCTGGAGTCAAATGGCCCTGGGGACCCCTCACTGGAGTCCCTTATGAGGGGAGAATGTCTAAGCAGATTTCTCAGGCTGTGAGCCACCAGCTGCCACCGGTGCTCCTTGCAATGCACATTCTGGCCTGGCAGCTCCGGGCCTGTGGTCCTGCCTTTCCAGCCAGCTCCCAGGTGATGCTGATGCTGCTGGTCCACGGATAGAGAAAGAGGAGGGAGAGAGGGAGAGAGAGAGAAGGGCATGTACTCAGGTACCCCAGTGGAAGAGAAGCCCAGGGCTGTCGCTACGTGGTGGTGACTGGCGTGGGCTTAGCCACCAGGGTCCTAGGCACGAACGCCAGCTCCACCCCTGCAGGCTGTGACTCAGGGCCTCATTTTCCTCCTCTTGAAAGTGGGGCTATTGACAGTTCCTGCTCCCCGGGGTGGCGTGAGGAGGCTGAGGGCCTGGCACCTGGCAGAAGCTCAGACCGTGTGGGTTTATGTTATTTGAAATATGACCAAGTGTCAATCTTTCTAGAGACCCCTCGTTTAGGACCCCTCCACAAGGATGAGTCATAAGGCATTTCAATATTCTTTTAAAAGAACTCCCAAAGATGAGGAAAAATCGCATCACATTCTAGCTACTGAGGAGCGGGTTTGGGGCAGAAGAGCTGGAAAGGAAATTTGAATGTTTTCCTTTGGCTACGTCCGTGTGTATCGCTCCCCGGGGCTCCTTGGGCACTTCAAGGGGCGCCCCTGAACTCTGAAGGTGAGCTGCAAAGACAGCACGGAGAGCGCCGGCACATCCCTCGCCCGGTTTGAATTTCCCATAATGTTATCATTCTGCATGACCGGGGGACGCTTGTCCAAAGTGAGAAACGCACACTGGTGCATTCTTATTCGGTAGATTCTAGACTTATTAGAGCTCCCCAGTTTCCCCCTCCAGGATGCCCTCCAGGATGCCCTCCTTGCATTCAGTCCTCACGCTTCCTTGGTCCTCTGGTTTCTGACAGTTTCTCCACCATTTCTTATTTTTGGTGATCTGGACCATCTGGGGATACAGCTCAGGGGTTTTGTGAAACGCCCTCCGATCTGGGTTTGCCTGATGTTTTTCTCGTGATCAGACCAGGGTTTGGGTTTTCAGAAGGAGGACCGGAGGTGAAGTGCCCTGCCTGTCACATGCTGTCAGGGGCTCTGTGATACCCACACGGCACTGTCGTTACTTTGAAGCCGTTCCAGAAGAATAACACGACGGCACGTTTCCTACGGGATGGGTGAGTCTCAGCCCTGAGTGTGGAGGTGTCTCTGTCTCTCGGAGCCGCAGAGTCCCCACACCAGAGGCATCTCCGAGGTTACCTGTGGGGCGGGCGACGGGGACCAGTAACGGGGTGGTCAGCAGGAACTTGAGCCCTATCTCTCACACTTTCATTTTTAGGAACTATTTGCTTTCTCTTTTAACTAGTAGTTGAAAATGTGACCAGCTGCATACCGGCTCCAGGACACACGCACAGACACAGAAGAGGCCCCAGAGTCTGGATGGCGCGACCCCACGGCATCTCGGGGTTTCGGGTGTGGACTGACTCTGCTCCCATTTCAAGCACAAGGCCGTTGTCCAGTGGGCTGGGGTGGGAGTGGGTCGACGGGGGCTTCCTGTCTCCTTGGTTGCATTCTGGGGACAGACTCACCCTGGACCTCTGTGGACAGGAGGTGAGGGGCCCCTTTCAGCTCGTGGGCCCTTGTCAGACTGACCACATCATGTGGCCACCACTCAAGCTGGTTGAAGCCTCATTTGTAAGCATCTTCTTCCATCCCAGCATGACTCGGGGCCTCCCAGGAAAAACCAGAAACCTGGGTGGGTCCTTGGAGCCCCTCTCCCTCCTCAAGTCTATGCGTCTGCTCTTGGATTCTTGCCCAAAACTTCTCAAGCCCGGTTCTCCCATGGATGTCGCAACCCCCGGTCCACCTCCGTCTCCTTCCTGGAGGACCACGTCTGCCTCCTCACCCATCTTCGCGTGCTCTGGGGCCTCTCACACTGTCTCCGCACCTCCCCGATGATCAGTCAGGTCCCGTGGCTCTTTCCTGCTGCAAATGCTCCACGGGACTCTGGGCTGGATACACGAGCCTGCACACGGGATAAACCACATCGCTCTAAACACACACGTGCACACGCACACACGCACATAAACACACACAAGTGCAAGCCAACTGGGGAAATCTGAATGAAGTGAGTGGGTTGTATCCATGGCAATATCCTGGCTGATACTGCTCTACAGTTTTGCAAACTGTCACCACTGAGGGGACCAGGTAAAGGTGCGTGGGGTCTCTGCGTTATTTCTTACAACTGCATGCAAGTCTACAATTATCTCAAAATAAAAAAATAAATTTAAAATAAGTGCTCCAAAGGCTTCTGCTTGTGCACAGAATTAAATCCACACTCCTACTGCAGCCCCCAAGCCCCTCCACCCTCTGGCCCGGCCCACCCCAGCACTCACCTGTGATCCCCACCCACTCACCCTGGCCTGCTTACCTCCTAACCCTGTGTCCTCCCACCTCAGGGCCTTTGCACGTGCTCTTCCTCTGCTGGGATGGCTCCCCTCCTCCCCAGGTCCACTTCCCCCAAGTCCTACTTATCCTTAAAGTTCCATTTCAAGTGCCATTTCCTCTGAGAAGCATGTCCTGCCCAGTGAGATCCGCCAGGTCTGCCTGTGCAAGCTCCTGCAGCCCCCTGTGTCTGTCCTTCGAAGCTCCTATGCTGTGATTATGTGGTCATTTGAGGGATTATCAGATTAATGTCCACCTTCCTCTCGATGGGGAGCTGATGAGGGCCCA
The DNA here is from genome assembly GCF_041296235.1 of Equus asinus. Lineage (NCBI taxonomy): Eukaryota > Metazoa > Chordata > Mammalia > Perissodactyla > Equidae > Equus > Equus asinus. The sequence goes on from NC_091804.1 coordinate 45,194,571, forward strand.
GCGCTAAGAAAGCAGCAGACCCTAAGCAGGTGCTCAATAAATATCTGTTGGATGAATGAACAAATGAGCTAATGAATGAAAATCGCCTTTGCTCCTCGGTCTGAAACAGGAGCAGAATTTTAACCTGGAAGTGGAGATGCCAAACTGTCCACTGGAATAAAATGGTTTTTCTCCGTGCCGCCTCTGGTGCACCCTGTTTCGTACGATGTGGCTGTTCGGTCTGGAGGGTATGGGCCCATCAGAAGAAACGGTAACGGCCTCTGTCTCCCACAGGGCTCTGGAAGGCCAGCGAGGCAGTAAGAAATATCTTTCTGCAGACTTTGGCTCAGGGCTGAGAGCGGATTTGCTCTCTGTAGGGTAAGCGTGTCCCAGGAGAGCACAAACAGCACCCGCCTCGGCTCTGCTGTGAGCAGCGGGTCTGGATCTGCTCTGACGCGACTTTGTGCAGGTGCCGCCCCGGCATGTGAGCCCAGAGCTTCCTCCCAGAAGCCTCACATCCTAAGTTCTGAGAAGTGTCTGAAGACACGCTTTCGGGACCAGGCTCAAGGCAGGTTGAACCACCTCCTGGGGTCAGCTGACCTCCCCTGGGGTCAGCCAGGTGGAAACTGTGCGCTCAGAGTCGGAGGCCCTCAGTCTGATCCTTTGTCTGCCACTGACAGGCTGCTTGACCCTGGGACCCTGAGCAAATCATCCTGCTTCCATCCCTCTGAGCCTCAGTTTCCCCATCTGTAAAATGAGCCAGATGGTTGGCTTTCAAACTTTTGTGCATGTCTGTATGTGCGTGCGGTACTCGTGCACCCCTCCCCCTGCAAAACGCCCTGAGAGGAGCTGGATGTGCGCTTTGCAAACTGCCCCTCTTACTTGTGAGAGGAAACCCGGGAAGTGACTGTGGCCGATGGAAGTGCAACTTCGCAGCCAACTCAGCGTTCCTGGCCCGTCGGAAGCTGGTGTTCTCCCCTCCAAAATAGCCAGTGCCGACGAGATGGCGCTCCCACAGCCCTCCCTTGCTCGCTCATGCCTGGCACACGCGAAGGGCACAGTAGTGGGTTGAATGGTGGCCCCGAAAAAGGTATGTCCACCTGGGAACTGTGAACGTAAACTTACTTGGGAAAAGGGTCTTTGTGGGTGTAATTAAGGGTCTTGAAATGAAACCATCCTGGATTAGCCTGGGCCCCAAATCCGCTGACAAGTGTCCTGAGAAGAGAAGAGAAGGGAGAGGACGCACACAGGAGGAGGCCATGTGAAGACAGAGGCGGAGACTGGAGTGATGTGGCCACAAGCCCAGGACACTTGGGGCCACCAGAAGATGGAAGAGGCAAGAAACGGATCCTCTCCCGGAGCCTTTGGAGGGAGCACAGCCCTGCTGTGGACTTCCAGCCTCCAGAACGGAGAGAAGAAATTTGTGTTGTTTTAAGCGGCCCAGGGCACAGGGACACTCTTCCAGCAGACACGGGAAACTTGTGCAGACGCCACAAACAGCCGTGATGATCATTATTACTCCACCTGTCGCCCAACCAAAATTCACATCCCCATGTGGACTGAGGGCAGCCCACTTGGGTTGTGTGCAGATTCCACATGGCTGTAGATGCATGACAGAGAGCAACTTCTTGCATTTATGGTCATCTTCTCCCTGAGGCCTTCAGGGTGCCACACCCCTGGAGGGTGTGATGCCCTCTTTTCTCCCTCCCTCACTGCCTGATTTTTGAGGAACCTTCTCTGACATACTGCAATCTGACTTGGCCAATTTCCTTGCTGCAATCAGCAAGGGCCAGACTTTGTCATGGCTGTCCTGACTTCCCGGAGGCTGCACCTCCCCCACAGACCCTTTGGAAAGACAACAGGTGCAGGTGGACACACGGGCAGAACACTTGGGTGCCTTGTCCTGGGGGAAGCAGTTTCTTCAGATTCCAAGAAACTCTCAGTCCTGAGGACTTCCCTAGGGACAGCCTCCAGTTCCCATAGACAGAGAAATTGGAGGGTACAGGAGAATATTTAGTGTCTTTTGAGAGGAATTTGGCTAAAAGTGAGTCCTTAAGGGAGACGCCAGTGAGGAAGAAAGCATTTATTCTAGAACGGGACAGAGCAGGGCATGAACCCCCCCCCCCCCACACCGTGCACTAGCTGTTGACCACTGTGCAAGTTACATCACCTCTCCGAGCCTCGCTCTTGCTCATCCACAAGAGGGGGTGGTAATGTCCTGACAACACAGGTCGAGGAGACAAAGCTGGCGTTCCACGGCACTCTGTGTGTTGGTGCCCCCAGGGTGGCACACCCCATCGCTCTGGGCATGAAGCGAAGGCACCCCAAGTTAGTGCATCCTAGGACGCGCCTACTCTGTGACCTGCTAGGGGTGCCTCCTGGGACCGCCTTTGGGGGAGTTTGGGGGACAATCACCCAGACCAGTCTCTGCCTCTCCTGGAGGGCCCTGCTTCTTTCCAGTCCCGAGAACCACTTGGCGGAACCCGTCTCCATCCTGCTGACCGCCAGAGCCCGATGGGGTCCCCGTGGTTCTTGAAACTTAGCACGTCAGAAGCTGAAGTTTCCAAGGTGGGCCGCCACTGGCCCTTGTCTCCCCAACACCCAACGCCAAATCCTCTGCTTTACATCCGCAATTTGGTTTCCTGCCTCCAGGCCTCCCTGGTCCTGCGCGGGGTCAGTTGCAAAGGAGATTGTGCGCACAAGTCCCTCCCTGCTTGCTGAGGGCCTGGCACATGGGAAGGTTGCTTCTGGCCTGGTGACAGCTCTCCGCCGCTGTCCACACCAGGCTGGGACACAGCAAGAACGGACCTCTGAAGCTGACTGCAGACACACAGCTCCCCGGCCAGGCCTTCCGAGCCCCGGCCACCCCTGCGCTGGCCGCCTGCCTGCTGCCCGGAGAATTCCCTCCTCTCAGCCTGCACTCCGAGGCGCCTTCACCTGAGCGTCTCATGGGTTTTCTTGGTCCGTCCTTCTGTCTCCAGACCCGTTTCCAGAGTCCCTGCAGGGGCTCCACTCAGCCCCTTGCTGACCCAGCTCTTCCCTGGGTCTTCTCGGCCTCCACGCTGTGGACGTGGACTTGGCGTGGCCTCTGGTTGACAATAACTGGTATTTTTAAGCCCTCCCAAAAGTGTCTGCGAATATTATCTAAATTTAATTCGCACAGTATCCCTGCCGGGGGTGGTGTGAGCATTCCTGGCCTCGTTCACGGGGGAGACACTAAGGCCCCCAGAGCTGCCTCCCAAAGCTGCACAGCCAGGAGTGGACAGAGTGGAGTGTGGATGCAGGGCAGTGTCATTTCTGAGCCGGCCTCTGTTCCACTTGGCCACACGGAGCCCTTCCTGGCGCGCTTCTGGCAGGGTGGGGCTGGGCAGAGGCAAGTGAGGATCTCCCACAGGCACAGAAAATGCCGTCAGCAAGATACATGCTGTTGTAGTGCTATATTTTTTAAAAATCAAAATTAGAGCAAAACAATCCACACTGTACAAAATTTGAAAATGTCAACACAGAGTGACCGCGGCCTTGCTCCCCGGCCCTGAATCCACCCAGGGCGACAACGTTCTTCCCAAAAGCACACGGCTTGAATTTTCAAACCCACAGCTTCGTGTGTGTGCTGCTTCTCTCCTGGCCCCTAATTTTTATTATGTAAACGTCTCAGCATGCAGAAAAGGTGAAAGGATGTAGCCAATAAAACCTGTGGTGTATCCTTTTTATCTCTTGCTCTGGACCACAAGCAGCTGGAGGGCCGGGCAGCCCAGGTGACCGCTGAGTGCAAGGGGACACACACTCTGTAGGAGGGCCACACCCCAGGCCAACCCCCGCCCTGTCACATCAGATCTGCCCTTCAGCAGGACCCCCAGGTGTCCATGGGCACGGTTAGGCTTAGAAGTGCTGGAGTGACCCAGGCTTTGCGGCCAGATGGTCATGAGTTCAGATCCTCGTCCTGGCACTTTTCGGCTATTCATTTTGACTGTGATTATGAAGTGCTGGGGGTTCTGCTAAGTCCTTCGCAGACATAGTCCCATTGCTCTTCCTAACAACCCAGAGGTCTCAACCAGCAATTTGTCCCCTAGGGGGTCAGTGGGCAATGTCTGGAGATGTTTTGATTGTCACAACTGGGAGGGGGTGCAGGTAGAGACCAGGGATGCGGCTAAACGCCCTAAATGTAGGACAGTCCCACAGCAAAGAATTATACAACCGCAAGGGCAGCAGCGCTGAGTCTGAGAACCCTGCCCGGGGAGCCAGTCACCACCATTAGCTCCATTTTGCATCAAAGGAAACTGAGCCTTAATGGGGGAGGCTCCCAAAGCCAACTCCCAAGGGGTGTGTGGTGGGTCCGCTCCAGCCCCTGGGCAGGGTGACTGCATCAACGGAATAGCTCATTCCGTCAGCTAATTGTTTACAAAGCATCTCCTCTGGGCTTCGTGCTGGAATCACATACACAGGTGCTCGCACGCAGTCGACATTTAATAAGTGCTGCTGCTGATCATAGGGAAGCACATGATATTTGCTGGGCACTCAGGAAACCTGTGGCGGCGGTTATCCGTCAGGCTCCAGCGACGTCATGCCAGCTCCCGTGTCGTTCCCATTTTGTGTTTTCGTCTGGACCCAGGGAAGTCCCGTGGGCAATTTGCTGGTGTTCTCTTGCTCCCTGACCCCAAGTTCCAGGTCTTGGTGCAGAGCTGGGCTGCCCCGGGGGGTCTCCAGATCCCTGGGGCTCACGGCTTGGGCAGCACCCCAATATGGCCCCTCTGGGGAGCAGCTGCTTACAAACCTCCACCCGCGGGCCATGAGATGGGATGGATGGAGCCCAGTCCCTGTGACCTCGGCTCCCAGTGACACACCTGGTGGGTTGGCAATATTCAGGACACACTTATGCTAAGAAGAGATTCATGCTTATCTGAAATTCAAATTGAACCTGGTGTCCTGCTTTTTATCTGCAACCCTACTTCCTGGACCACCTCCCCTCCTCTCCCCTTTCTCTACTTTATTATTTATGCAAACTTTCTATTAGGGTGTAAAATATACGTACAGAAAAGGGCACAAATGAGTGATCAGATGCTTGCATCTTCAGTGTGAACACACCGGGTAACCTGCATCCAGATCGAGAAAGAGAATGTGACCCTGGAAGCTCCCTCGTGCCCCTCCGGCCCTGACTCCCCCACCCAAGGGGGGCCGCTGTCCTTATCTCCTTCTCCGCACATTGGCATTCCTGCTTTTGAGCCCTCTGTGCACGGAAGTACACAGTGTGTTCTTGTGGTCTGGCTTCTTTCTCTCGACACTGTGTATGGAGATGCATCCGTGTGGCTGGTGCCTCATCTGTTCTCAGAGATCTGGAATATTCCGCCATTGGATATGCCACCATTTGTTTCCCCATCCCCTGTTGATGGGCATTAGGTTGTTTCTAGTCTGGAGCTGTTACAAACCAAGCTGCTAAGAACATTCTTGCTCCTGCTTTAACTTTCGCCCTGGCCTTTACATTGGCGGTGATCACGTCAGCAGCTAACCGCTCTGATTGCCATCTCCCCCATGAGCCCGGAAGCCCCACGGGGCCCAGGCTGTCCTGTTCTCCCTGGTACCCCAGCCCCTAGCACACTGCTGCACACCGTAGGTGCTTAGGATGCCTTTGGGGTTCAAAGCACCCCAGCCCCCTCTCTCCCTCGGCATCCTGGTGCAGGGCTCTCCCGGGAGCCCCGCCCATCCAGGGTGAACGCTGGGGCACAGAAAGGGGATTTGCATACATTTTGACTGAGGACCATGGAACGGCCATGCAAATGTCAGGGAAATGGGGCCCTCAGGCTCTGGGAGAGGTGAGGAGGAGGGGTGTGCCTGGAGCAGAGGCCTGCTCTCCCCCTGCAGCCGCCTGCTGGCTGGGCTCCCACGTGCAGGAGATGTTTTACTTGTAGTCACCAAGGGCCACTGGCTCTCCCCAGACAGTCCCAGTGGGAGCGCTCCTGGGCTGCCTGAATGCCTCCAGCCACCCCGAGTCCAAGGGCTCCATGCTGGATGATTAAGGAGGATAAGGGGTCCCAACCTGGCTGGCTCCTCAGACCTCTGCCATCACAGTCCTGTAAAGATAGCCTGCTTCCAGCTATTTTGGGTCCTGGAAAGCCACCGGGACACACCGTCCTGAGGGAGGGCGAGAGGGAACCCAGAGCAGCTGAGAGGGGAGATGGAGGCAAATCCAGCTGCAGACGGCATTTTCCAGGAAATGGCAATGTTTCTAAAAATTGCAAATTAGCAGCCAATACAGAAGAATAATGGGGAATGTTCACTTGAAAATGTGTCCCCACCTCTCCCTCTTGCCCACCCTCTGAGCAACTTGCCCATTTTCGTTGCCTGCCTGGCCCAGAAGGCGCTTATCTTGTGGCCCTGGGAGGACTTGATCCCTTCTGGGAGCCTAGCTGCTGGAGGAGGGTCTTTCCCCTCCAATTATCTTAGTCTCTCAAAGTCTCTCTTTTTCTCCATTAAAATATAATGTGAGAAGCAAATTCAAGGGCGTTTTTGTAAACGGAGTGCTGTAACCAGGCCACAACCGCTCAGCTGTGCTCCGTTTTGCATGGCCCTTCCTGCCTCACCTGAGTTTAATATGCAGCTGTCGTGTGGCCTGGAAGAATCAGGAGGAACAACCAGTCTGTCAACGCAGACGTCATCCAGCTGCCGCCCCTGCCTTGCGAGGCACGAGCTGGCAGCAGCAGTTTTCCAAGGGGTTCTCTGCTTTGCTGGCCGGGCGTGCAGAGGCGCTGGTATCCACCTCCTGGGTTCACCTTCGTTCTAGTGAGCCTCAGTTTCCCCATCTGTAAAATGGGGGTGGTGACCCAGCTCACAGTGGCTGTGTGGATTCCAGCAGGTTTTCCCCGGGGCGGGTTGAGCGCAGAGCTGGGTTAAAGGAGCTGATGTCCCGGCTGCACTCTCGGCTTGGCAGCCATCCTGCACACCGTTTGGGTTGTTTTATTATTATTTTGCTCTCCCGAAGAGCAATGCAATCCTGCAGCCACGACCTCCTTTCCTTCCTTCCTTCCTTCCTTCCCCTCCCTCCCTCCCTCTTCTGCCTTCTCTCCTCGGTTAGGTTCTCTGAAGCCAAGTAGGATGAGTGTTTTTGGCAGGCCGGGCTTCAAGGCCAAGCAGCCTCATCAGGGCCGGGCGAGAGTGAGGACAAATGCTCAGTGGGGGTGGGGGTGTGGGGGGGGTGCTCTCTGGGGGAGGGGTGGGGTCTGGGAATCCCTGAAACCGCTCCCCTGACATCTGCCAGACCCTAGCCTGCCCCGCCCCCATCTGCACACGGAGCCTCTTTGCATATGCAAAGGAGCTACTCAGCCTCCCAGGGCCCCACGCGGCAGCACCATTCCTGCCACCTGCTCTGGAAGGGAGGCTGCAGCCACTGGGGTCCTTCCAGGGGGCTGGGTTAGGGGCCCCCCATCAAGGGCAGGAGGGGAGCCACACCCCCTGGGGAGGTGGAGAGAGATGTGCTGGCTTTCCCTCCCTCCCTGTCTCTCTCCCTCCTTCCTTCCTTCCTCCCCTTCTCTCTCATTTCTCTCCCTCTCCGTCCTCCTCCCTCCCCCCTCCAATCCCTTTCCCATCCACCCCCCTCATCTCCAGGGCAGTCCCAGCTGGCCAGGGACCCAATGCAGGGTTTGGAGTGGCTGTCATTTAGCTCTTCTGACCCTGGAGTCTGACCTGCAGGTGTGGCGGAGCTGGTTAAGGGGACTCACATTTCTGGGCTGATCTCACTCACCATTTCCTTTAACAGATGAGTCAGAGGCAGCAGGGCTGCCAGTGAAGATGGGGCTGTGCGGGCCACACGGCAGGGTCTCCGCTCCATCTCCAGAGGGATGCTTGCGTGGCGGGTGGATGGGGGGTGGGCTCCGGGCATTCTCGGGCCGCTGCACTGAAGCTGTCTGTCCAGGATTCTGAGGCCGATGGGGAAGAGCCCCCCATCAGGAGTCTGCCTTCCTAGCTAGAGGCCCTGGACCAGACATGCCCGTCCCCAGCAGCCCGCAGAGGTGGGACTGCTGCCAGCATCATGAGACACCCAGCCTGGGGGGCTTGGGAGTGGGGGCTGGTTCCTGAGGGCCAGTGATGCATTTTATGCTGACCCCCGAGCCCTGTGTGGAGGCGTCTGGGATCAGCTGGGGTCTTGCACTCCTGGATAGTTCTCGCTGAATCTGAAAGTGTGGACTCGCCCGAGAGCCTGGGTTTTCTGGGACAACCCTGATTTCAACGTTTGTCTCTGTCTAGGAGGTTCCCCAGCCTGTGTTTGGGGAGATGCAGCCCTTTGCCTCTAGGACAAGAAGGAGGTTTGCTTATCGAATTCATTTTTACCCGGTAGCCGGCAAGTCCCCATGTGGCAAGATCTCTTAGGTGTCCCCCAACATCCTTTCTCCCCACAGTAACAGACCCCCCATTGTGAGCAGAGGGCTGCCTGGAACAATCTTCCTGGTGGTTTGATGTGGTCACGTGATGGGCGAAGACCCAGGGAAGGTGCTTTTGGAGGCGAGGGGTGGGCTGAGCTGGGACTAAGCCATCCTGGACCATGTGGACAGGGTACCTCCTCAGGCAAGGGGAGTAGTGGCTGGGTGGGAATTTAGAAGGGTCAGCAATAGGCTTGGGAGGGTGTGGGAGGCCTTTCCCAAAGCTGTCTTTGAAACATCGTGTTTTCCTCTCCTGGAAAGCCTGCTAGTTGCATTTTTCCCCTTATGAGTAAATTAGATTGGGCTAGAAAGTCTTCACTAAGGCTGCAGGGTCTCAGGACCCTTCTAAGTTATGGCTCTGTCACTCTCATGGTCAAAATTGTTGCTTGAGCTCCAGCCATCACTTCTTTCCAGCCAGAAAGCAGAAGGAAGGAGCAGGGACAGGAGTCCCCTGCTCCTTTTAAGGACATTTTTCACACCCCTGTGTCACACGGCCACACCTCACTGCAAGGGAAATGTAATCTTTGTCCTGGGTGGACGTGCGGCTGGCCATAAAGTGTGGATCCTATAACTGAGGTGAAAGAAGAGAAGGGATATGGGGACAAGCCACAGTCTCTGCTTGGACTCGGATCCCTGACGCTGGGTGGGAGCTTGAGGTAACAGCATCGTTCCATTTAAGCCGATTGGCTGTGTGGCCTTGAACAAGCCACGTAACCTCTGGGCCTCTTTTTGCTCGTCTTCAAAATAACTAAAGTGGGATAAAATGGGCTGTAGTGTCTCTTCCAGCAGAATCCTTCTCTGGGTCTGAGAACTGTCTCATTTTTAGGCAAAGACTATGTCAGGATATGCACAGAAAGTGCAGACACTGCCAGGAGTGGTCAGCCTGACCAGGCTTCGGGTCCTGAGGGGCCGTGGAACCGTCCTCACCTGCCGAGAGCTGGGTACCCCGCCTGGCCAGACTCAGGTGCAGGTTTTGGACCAAAGGCCTTTAAAGCACCCAGCACACCATTTGCCGACGCCAGCTCCACCAGCAAATTATTAACTTTTTGTCAACAAAATCAAATAGGAATTGCGTTTGTTCCCCATTGCCGCCGTAGCAATGGCCACGAACTGAGTGGCTCAAACCACAGAAACGTGGTCTCTCACGGTTCTGGAGGTCAGAAGTCCGGCCAGGCCCCCCCGGGCTAAAGTCCGGGTGTCGGTGGGACTGGGTCCCTCCTGGAGACTCGCCGGGGGAGCCCCTTTCCTGCTCATTTGGGCTGGGCGCAGAATTCGGTTCCACGTCGCCGCAGGACTGAAACGTTCGGAGGGTGATATTCTGCCCACCGCAGGAACGACTCCCTGGGTGAATATTAGGCAACATTTGGGTTTGTTTCTAGAAGCAGAATCCTTGTTTAGGAATGATGCTCCAAGCTGAGTAAGGCCTGAATGTTTTAAGTTGCCAGTGCAGATCGAGCAGGTCAGCTGGGCAGCAAGGGATCCCGGGGGGAGCCACGGACCACGGCGCCAATCCCCCACTGCCCCAGCCGGAACCCTCCCAGACGTCCTGGATGCGGCCCTGTTACTTCAGGCCTCGGGGGGCCCTGACTCCCTGGCTTGCTCCTACCTGTCCACCCAGCTCGCCAAGGCCAGCAGCTCACTCTTTCTGACACACCTTCTGAGACACCTTCCCTCGCACCCAACACACCCCTTAAATGTGTCCCCAAGGCAGTTTGTCTCACTCTGGTCCCCATCCCACCAGTGGACAGCTTGGGGTCTGGGGTTAATAACCAAATGACCAAGGTGGTCCTCCACTGAGGCCTGGAGCCAAGGGGTGCCCACATCAGCACCCCAGCTCTGAAGGTGGCTGGAGAAGCAGGTCACAGGGGTTGAGCACATGCGTTCCAGAGTCACACTGCCTGGGTTCAAATCTTGGCTCCACCTTTGAGCTGTGTGGCCCAGGGCATGTTTCTTAACTTCTCTGTGTCACGCTTGCCTCTTTTGTAAAAGGTGGAAAATGATGGCAAGTCCCCCAAGGGATGATTGTGAAGATTAAAAGAGAGAATCAGTGCAAACCGCTTGTACCAGGGAGAGCCTGAACAGACCGCGGGCTCTGGGTCCTCTCATTGCTGTCAGCACTCGGGGCCCTGCGCTCACACTCCAGCTGCGGGCTCGGGGGCATCCTGCCTAAGCCGTGGGCTCCATTCGGGCCACATGTGTGTGCAGCGGTGGGGATGGGAGGTGGGGGGCAGGGAGGGGGGCACTGGTTTCTCCTAGGTTTGCACTTCCTGTGAAGACAAGTTCTGAAAAGCAGCAACCTCGACTCTTCTCTTCGGACTCTCTCTCCCTTTCTCGGTCCCTGTGAGATGACGCTGCCCTGGAGTTCACCGCCCTCGTAGCCCTGTGGGTGCCTGGTGGTGCGTGGCTCAATTTGAATTTCTAGAGCTGCTTCTGAATGGCAGATGCCGTCCCGTGTTATCCCTGGTAATCCTCACCCCGCTGCCGCTGTGCCGGGATTATCCACCGTCCACCAGCAGTAATAATAGCAGAAAACACCCGCTTGGCACTTACTGAGTCCCAGGGTCTGTACCAAGCAGATTTCTCTGTATTGCCTCATTTCACCATCTCAAAAGTCCAAGAGGTGGCCTGTCTTACAGAGAGGGAAACTGAGGCACAGAGAGGTTAAGTAACCCACCTCTCAGATGAGGAAATGAAGCTCAGAGGCGGGGACTAGTTTGGCATCTTTCACAAATGGGACATGGTAGCCAGAATCTGAGGCCCGGTTGGTCTCACTCAAAGGCCATGCTCTTTCTTCTGTCATCCTGTTAAACAGTTCCAGATCTTTAATTTCCCCCCAAACACCAGCTTCCTCACTGACACGGCACTGAACACGTTTGGAGGAGGGGAGAGACGAGGAAAAATGCCACTTCTCCCAGCTGAGGCTCGGTTACCACCTCGTTTGCAGAGAGAACCTTCGGGGAAAGATGAGGCGTCTGCCCGTCTAAACCAGCTTTAGGAAGCCCCCTGCCGCGAGTTGTGCTACTTAGAAATATTGCTCATTATTAGGCTACTTTCACCATTTGGTGAGGAATTGAATCTCCCATCAAGGAAATGAATTGCTATCAGTTTAAAGGAAGCGTCTTGGATTTCCCCTTCTTTCTAAATAAAGCCTGGGGGAGACAGAGGGGACACACAGAAGTGACAGGCTCATTTTGTGTGTGTGCTTGTAAAATTCTGGGACATTTGCAAATGAGGACAAACGTGATAACATGGATGTGAACTTAACCTCTCTGTAAACACGCCCCTTTTTAATTCACTTTAAAGATCAAACAGGGGTGAAGGGGAGCACTTGTCTGGTGACAGACAAGAAATGTGTACAACAACTGGGGCCTGCCTGGTGGCACAGCGGTTAAGATTGCATAGTCCACTTCAGAGGCCCCGGGTTCACTGGTTTGGATCCTGGGTGTGGACGTGGTACTGCTTGTCTGTGGCAGGAGTCCCACATATAAAGTAGGGGAAGGTGGGCACGGACATTAATTCAGGGCTGGTCTTCCTCAGCTAAAAGAGGAAGATTGGCAGGGAATGTTAGCTCAGGGCCAATCTCCCTCAAGAAAAAAAAAAAGAAATATGTACAACTGAAATTTCACAATGATGTAAACTAATATGAACTCAATTAAAAAAAAAAAAGGTGAAATAAATTTTTAAAAACCCTGCTATAGTAAATGGAAAACACTGTCACTTGCTCAAAACAGTAATCACCATCACCGTTATTATTAGTGACATTTTGAGCATTTACTCTGTGGCAGAAACTACCGGAATGCTTTACGAACGGTGTGACACCCTCATCCTCATGGATGTCACTCTCTGAGGATGTTACTCTAGGTACCATTATTCCCATTTTCCGGATGAGGAAGCTGAGAGGAAATCCTTCTTTCAGTGCGTTAACAATAGGAGCGTCGGATGAAGACAGGAAGCTTATGTTAGTCCGTCTTTTTAATGCACCTGACATGCCCTCTCCTCCTCCCGTGGTCCCTTATCTCACCTAGCTTCTATTCACCCTTAGAAGTTTAGGCAGTAGGTCCGGCATCACCCCCCACCCCGACCCCCGGCCTAGGCCGGTGAACGCCTCTTTTCTCCCCACCATTGTAGCTCTGAAGCCCCCACCATGTGCGTGTCCACAGGCACCCTTCTCCATGACCAGATGGAGCACCTCCACGGCTGGACTGAACGCCACCCGCTCTGCCTCCCCAGAGTGGGGCATGCACTGGCGCTCAGGGAACACTTGTTGGATAAGTGAATGAGTGAACAAATGATGCACAGTCAGATTCCAAGTCCAGGGCGGCCTGAGCTTCCCCGCCCACGGGAGCCGGGAGGGAGGAGGGGCCCCTGTCTTTGGTTTTAGTAGTGACGTGTTTGTGTCAAGGAGCCGCTGTCCCGAGAGACTCTTTCCTCCTCTATGAAACAGGGCCCACAGCAGGAAGGGGGCACTGCGCTCGGGGGGCTGCTGCAGGAATTAAATGAGTTAACACCATAGAAGATCAGAAGAGTGCCTGGCACAGAGCAAACACTCAAAAATGTGAATAACAGCAATAATAATATCACTTACCGGCATGATATATATTATCCATTCATCTATGTATCATTGCTAGTATGACAAGCGACATTGGTTTTCCATTTACTGTAGCGTTCTGATATTTTATTTAAAAATAAATGTATTTGATTTTTAAAAGTGAGTTGGAAATAAGTAAACAGCAGTGCAGTGGGACCCAGATATGGCCCAGATTCTGAGTGATACTGAACGACCACGAACACAGGTGGCAGGGAACTCAATTAGGGGCGGCTTCTGTAACAGAACCGTGGTCACCTGGAGACTGGCACCCCTCCGCACGGGGCCTGGGGTGGGGGCACGAGTGTAGACGCCGAGGCTCTCTGGAGGAGATTGAAGAGGCTTTGTCGAGGATGCCGGTGCACTGCCAGTCCTGGTTCCGCATCTAGCCTGCTCTGTGCGTGCAGCTTCCAGCCAGACCCGGGCTGGTATTTTTAGCACACGGGCACCCTGCACAGCCCTGTCCACTCTGCCCAAATTTAGAAATCTCAAGAGGTCTTTGCACTTCCATGTCCTCGGTAGGAGCTGTGAATAAAAAGGCCCCCAGCGGCCAGTCTAGCCAGAGCCAACCCTGAGGTTTGCAGGACTGTCCGCTGACCGGTAGGGAAGCCCAAGACTTACTGAGCAGTGAGAAAAAGCAAGTTGCAGAATCACGTGTATGGGTCTCCTTCTACAAAAGCCAAGCAAACCTCTCCACACGTGAGCGTCCGGGCCTGCAGAGCCGGGGCAGGGGCGTGGGAGGGGCCGCGACAGGCTGCACACAATGGGAATGGGGGTCAGGTCGGGTTAGGGGGTGGAGTTGGAGGCTGGGGAGATGAGTAGCTCTGCCCTGATCAAAGCTTTATATTTACTGTTTAAAACAAGGGTGTATTACTTCTGAAATTTGAAAACCTTGAGCACTAAAACGTTTAAATATATCTCAAGATCGAAAAGCCTCAAATCGAACGCTTATATGGGATTTCACGTAGCCAAGCCCTTCTGAGGTTGTGTATAGGGGACCCTCCCTGTGTCTGACAACCGGACCCCAACCCCATCTCTTCCCTAATGCCGCTCAGATGTTCCTGGGGACGCTGTTGCTCCCCACTCTGGTCCTCTGGATGCTGACTCCTCCTCCAACCCCAGGGAGGGGCGTGGCCAGGGATGGCCAATAGGAGCACTCCATACCCCTGGTTTGTCAGGCTGGGTTTGGCCACTAGCAGGGAGATGACTGTGGACATTGTGGGAAATGGAGAGCCCAAGACCCTGAAGAGCTACTGTGGAAGCTTCCATCACAAGAACCGATTCATTCCCTGTTGGCTGAGCTTGTGTGAGGTTTATTTGAGCTGGGAATGGATCTCTGCAAGCAAAGGAGGCAGCCCATCGACAGATCACAAAAACTGATGGCTGAATTATCAGGAATTTTGCATATGGGTTGTTAAACACAGCCAACACTAAAATTAAATTATATAAACTTAAATGAATTATATTTTTAAAAAGGTGAGAAGTGCTCAGAACATACCACTGCCTCATGATTTCACGACGCTTTGCTGTTATCCATGCTTTGGGGTTTCCTGCCCCTATTGCCTCTGTGCAGCGAAAACACTGTTCGGTGGCGTGCATTGTGTTCTCCTCCCAGCTCCACACACACTGAGTCCTGCTGGCTCTTTGAAACCGGCCACGGTGGGAAGATCTATGCCACGGAAACCGGCAAATGCTGTAAATCGGGCTCCTCCCCCAAAGCTGTTGTTAAACATTTACGAGCACGCCTCTGAAAGGAGGCCTGGGAACACACGCAGGGGTGCGTCTGCTCCTCAGGAACCCCAAGTAACGGGGAGGAGAGAGCGGAAGCATCTTCAGGGCAAGAAGCACACTCTCTCTCTCCTGGTTCCCCAGCATCTAGCAGGGCATTCAAGTATTGTGCACTGATTGACTCCAGGAAAGCAGGGTCCAAGAAGTCAAGGGCTTTGCCTGAGGTCACCTAGAGGTGGGCTAGGGACCTGAGCACAGCTTTTATTTTACTGCAGATCCTGTGGCCCACGTTGGGACCAGCTCTTTTGGCAGAGGTCTCTGACAGCTCCCTGACTGCAAGGCCTGTGGGTAGCTGGGCCAAGACGCTCCGCCGCCTGCAGTGAAGGAGAGGCTGCCCCTCCAGCACTCCTGAGGTTCAAGGCCTCTGTTTCCAGCATGAATTTCTTAGCAGCTTGCAACTTTGCAAGATGATTCTGGCAAGTGCATGGGCACAGCACTTCAAAACACGGGGTCCCAAGTCGAGGTAAGTGTGCCTTTTCAAAATACCTGAAGCAGAAAGTGAAAGGGTAAACAGACAGGTCCACAATTATAGCTGAAGACCTCAATACTCTTCTCTAAGTAATTGAGAGAACAAATAGAAAGTTAGGAAGGATATAAAAAACCTGGACAGCATTATCGACGACTTAACTGACATTTTGGAACACTCCACCCAACAACAGGATACACGTTGTTCTCAAGTCCCATGGAACATTCCCCAAGACAGACCATACTCTGGGCAGTAAAACAAACCCTAACAAATTTAAGAGAAATGATATCAGACAAAGTCCCTTTTCTGACCAAAATGTAATACAACTAGAAATCACTAACAGAAAGGTACCTGGAAAATTCCCAAATATTTGAAAGTTAAACACACTTCTAAATAACCCACTGGTCAAAGTGGAAATCTCAAGGGAAGGTAGAAAATATTTTGAACTAAGTAAAAATAAAAATACAACATCTCAAGATGTGTAAAATGCAACTAAAGCAGAGCTAAAAGGGAATTTACAACATCAAGTGCTCATGTCAGAAAATAAGAAAGGTCTCATATAAATTACCCAAGCTTCTACCTTAAGAAACTAGAAAAAGAATGGCAAATTTAACCTGAAACAATGAAATTATAAAGATAATAGCAGAAAACAATGAAATTAAAATCAGGAAAATGAGAGAGAAAACTAGTGAAACAAAAAGCTGGTTATTTGAAAAGATCAACAAAACTGATAAACCTCTAGCCAGACTGACTATGACGTAAAAAGAGAAGACAAAAATTAACAGTATTAGGAATGAAAGAGGGAGCATTGCTAGAGACTCTATGGACGTGAAGAGGATAATAAAAGAATATTACAAACAACTTTATGTTCTAAAATTAGACAACTTAGATGAATTGGATAAATGCCTGAGGGACATGAGCCACTCGAGAATAAACAGTTAATCTGAAGAATCCCATGGTTATTAAAGACATGGAGTTCACAGTTGAAACCTTTCTGACAAAAAAACCCTCCAGATCAGGTGGCTTCACCGGTAAATATTACCATTCAAGGAAGAAATAATCCTAATTCTACACAAACTCTTAGAAAAAACAAGAGGTGGGGACACTTCGCAACTCATTTTATGAGGCTAGCATTACCCTAATACCAAAGACATTACAAGAAAAGAAAACACAGACCAGTATTCTGGTGAACACAAATGAAAGAAACCTCAATAAAATATTGTCAAATCAAATCCAGCAAAATATAAAAAGGATAATACATGTTGACCAAGGGAGGTTTATCCTGGAATGCAAGGCTGGTTCAACACCAGAAAACCAGTCAATGTAATCCATCACATCAGCAGATGCAGAAAAAGCATGTAATCATCTTAATTAATGTAGAAAAAGCATTTGACAAAATTCAACATCCATTCATGATGAATTCTCAGCAAACTGGTAATAGAAAGAAATGCCCTCAATGCAATAAAGCGTATCTACAAAAAACCTACAGCTAACATCACGCTAAATGCCAAAGGACTCAATGCTCTTCCCCTAAACTGGGAACAAGGCAAAGATGTCCTCTGTCCACTCCTATTCAATATCACACTGGAGGCCCCAGCTAGTGCAATGTGTCAAGAAAATGAAAACGTACAGATTGAAGAGGAAAAAAATAAAGTTGTCTCTATTTGCAGACAGCACGATTGTCTACACAGAAAACACCAAGGAATCTACAAACTACTGGAACTAGTAATGAGGGAGTTGAGGAAGCACGCGGGATACAAGGTCACTACACAAAACTCCACTGTGTTTCTCTACACTGGCAGTGAACAACAGGAAATCAAAATTTTAGAAACAGTACAATTTACTGTAGTACGAAAAAAAATCCCATAAAAACTTTGGTAAAAAACCAACATCTGTGCAAGATCTATGTGCTGAAAACTACAAAACGATGAAGGGAATCAAAGAAGATGTAAGTAAATGGAGAGATACACCGTATTCACGGATGGAAGACTCAGTATTGTTAAAATGATAAATTCTTCCCCAAACTGATCTGAAAATTCATCCCCGACCCCAAGGACTCGCATTTCCGTTGTTGATGCTGACGGTGAAGCTACAGTAACCTAGACAGCGTGGGGCTGAGGAAACCCTGCATCACGGAACAGAACGGAGTCCAGAAATGCATCCCCGCATGTGTGGCCAATTTACTTTCAACACAACTGCAAAGGGAATGGATGGACAGAGAATAGCTTTTCCAATAAATGGTCCTGGAACAACTGCCCTTCTGTATGTGAAAAAATGAACTGCAAACCACACCTGCAGCACAAACAAAATTTGACTCAAAATGGATCACAGATTTAAATGCAAAACAGAAAATTGTAAAACTTCTACAAGTCAACCTAGGAAAAGAACTGGGTGACCTTGAATTATGCAAAGATTTCTTAGATATGACAAGAAAAAAATGATTCATTAAAGAAAAGATAAATTAGGCTTCATCAAAACTTTAAAAAAAATCTGTTCTTTGGAAGACACTGTTAAGAGAATGAAAAGAGAAGATAGAGTGGGAGAAAATCTTTGCAAAACGTATGTCAGATAAAGAACTTGTGTTCAGAATATATGAAAATTTCTCAAACAACCCAATTTAAAAAATAGTTAAAAGATTTTACCAGACATTTCACCAAAGAAAATATGCGGGTGGCAAATAAGCCCATGGAAAGTTTTTCAAAATCACTAGCTATTAGTGAAATGCAAATTAAAACTACAATGAGCTATCACTACGTACCTTCTAGGATGGCTAAAAACAAACTCTGACAATGCCAAGGGATGGTGAGAGGTAGGGCAAGTGGGATGCTCATTCCTGGCTGGCGGGAGTGGAGACTGCTACAGCCACTTTGGGAAATGGTTTGGTAGTTTCTTATAAAGTTAAACACATATCTATCTTATGACCCAAAAATCTCACCTTAAGAGAAATGAAAACGTATTTTGCACAAAACCTGTATCCAAGTTTATAACAGCTTTATTCATAATCCTCCCAAAGTGGGAACAACTCCAACGTCCTTGAATGGGAAGACAGAAAAACAAATTGTGGAATATCCGTACATTGGAATATTACTTTACGATGAAAAGAAATGAACAAGTGATCTATGAAACAGCAGGAATGAGTCTCAAAGTCATTACGTTGAATGAAAGAAGCCAGACTCAGATCCATACGTACGTAGAGTGTGGTTCCATCTGTAGGACCCTCTGGAAATGACAACCACGGGGACCTAAAGACGTCAGTGGTTGCTAGGGGCCAGGAGCAGGGTGGCAGTGCTGGCTACAAAGAATGGCAATGGGATTTGGGGGATGATGGAGACGCTCTGTGTCTTGATTGTGGGGATGGCTACACGACCATTCATTTGTCGAAACGTGTAGAATTGGACACTCAAAAGCAGGAATTTTACTGTAAGTTACACCTCAAAAAAATTAAAAATATGTAAGAAAAAGAAAAAAGATGCGTTGTTGGAAAATAGCACTAAGAAGAAGTCTAATACCCGTTTCACTTAGATAAGAAGCTGTGATTAGTAATCTCCATTTGGCCAACATTTGAAGACCCCACATTCCCATGACCAATGTCTGGTTCTTCATGGAAGTTTTTAAAACAAAATTTTATAAAAATATGAGCAAGTATCTATCTGTATGCACCCATCCACGCTGAGATACCTACCCATCATAATAAACGGGAAGAATCAGCTGTTCTGATTCTGAAATGGGTCTATGTCACTCCAAGTGGCTATCACCCTGACGTAGGACACAACAAGTTTGCAAGGTCAGGCAGATGTATTTTCAAACTGCGAATTAACCCTGTCCGTGCTCTACGTGACACGTCCACCGTCAGCCTGAATAGCACTTCCTGCACAGCGGGCAGATCCGAATCTTCTCGCTGCCCCTCCTTCCCTCGGGTTATGCTCTCCCACTGTAAATCAGCTGTCGCGTTCGCTCCCAGTTCACCTGAGTATGGGATCTCAGTGCCAAACCATGGAGGGGGCCCAGCAAATTCCAGAACACAGGTCACATGTCGCTTCCAGAGGCTCTGCTTCTTCCATTCCCTCTGAACAAAAACTAGTTAGGCCCCCAGAGAGATGCTGAGTCGCTCTTTCCGGTAGAACCACCAGGATGAAATGCTTAGGGCCTGGCTGCTGAAAGCATCTTCGGTTTTTCCAACATCTATGAAAGGCAGGAAGAAACCCAGCCTGGAGTGCGGGTGGTCCCCAGAACAGGTTTTGCAACAACACTGGCTGTGGAACTGCAGATTCTGGGGTGCCCCCCACGGGCCTGCAGGCTCCAGTCCAGAAATCTGCTTTTCACAAGCCGCCCAGATCATCATAATGCCCAGAGAGACTTCTGAACCGTCACTGTTGAGGGCCTCAGAGAAGCTGGAATTCCCCCCCGGGATGAGGGCATGGGAGGAAGGTCAGGTGCCTGGTAGGGCGGGACGTTCGCAGAGCCAGGCTGCAGGAGGAACCGTTCTGGCCGGGGCAGATGGAGTGACCAGGTGGCTGGCACAGTGAGAAGTGTGTGCCCAAGTGACAGAACCTGGGTGCTCTGCACAGGCTGCCACGGGAGCAGGAAGCACCCCCAGGGGACTGGGCTGTCGCTGGTGGACACGTAGAAATGCCGCCCACCGGCTGTGGCTGCAGGTTGGACCATCCCTCTGTCCACACCGCCTGACAGCAGGTCTAGCAACCAGGTCCTGTCACTGCAGACTTTCCGCCCTGCTCTCCCCTCCTCCGGCAACGGCCCCGCACCTCAGCCGGCAGCTGCCAAGCACGAGTGCTATCCGCACAACTTCTTAAAAATTACTTACATTGAGTTTTGGCGCTTCCGAGCGAATTCGACATCCGGTATCAGGTATAACACGGTTCCCTCATAGGGTATTGAACTCAACATCTTTGGGAGCATGCTCTAAAACCCAGGCACACAAAGTCAAAGAAGCGTGAGGTCAGCAGTTGCGGCCGCTTCTAGGGGGACAGACGGCTCAGCTTTGAAGTCACTCGGGTGATGCTGCGGTCCCAGCATCTGTCCTGGAGGGAAATCTTCAAGGACCTCACCGCTAAGTTAGGCACATCCATCGTTGAAGTCCAACGTTCCCACCCCTCTGAAAGACGCCTACTTTCACACATTAGCTTTTTGCTAGGGCATTGGCATGAGGACAGCAGGCTAGTTAACGACACGCTGTGACGGGGACAGAAAAAGCATATTTGCTCCTGTCTTCCATTTACAACCGAGTTCTGAACTCCCAGGAGGCAGTTGTATGTAAATCCTCTGCCAGTAGCCAACCGGGGCCCGCTGTGTAATGAAACCTTTTTTTTTTCCTGCTGAAGACAAATTATTTAACTGACAAAACGGCTGTTTTTATCCAATAGAGAAATCTTAGAATCCGTTTAAAAATTGTTTCGTCAGTATTCACAGAGAATGTCAATGCTACGAGCATGTGACTCGTTTTTAGAGGGGAAAGCGGTTCTCAGGCTTTGAAATGCCACATGAGCTTCTGTCCACAAACAAGCAGGTGTTTAAAGTTTCTGAACGGTGATTAAGGGACAGGGCACCCTCGGAAGAGGTTAAACACAGCTTTTTCTGTCAATGTAGTGATTGATTTCAAGTAACGTAATTCATGGTCTGGCTCGCTGTTTTCCATTATTGCTTTCCTGATTCTGATAGCTCAGGCCTTGGGCTGTGATTACAATAATGATCAGGATGAGTCTTTTAATCGGCAACCTTTGGACTCAGACACAAGCGCTCACACTTCACTCACAGGAGACGGCAGCCACGAGGTGCTCCAGCTCCCTCGGCTGCTCCTAAGAGGAACGTCCACCCCCAGAGCTGCCCACAGTCTTCCTACAGGTCCCTGTGGCCGGCTTCCAGCCATGGTGGCTCAATCGGGAGGTTTTTTTTTTTTTTTTAAGTGCATTTTTTGTCTCCACAAGCACGATGAGTGTCCTGTGTGGCACTCTATCCGAAACTGTTCATAAAAATGAGCATCTGTGTCTTCGGAAGTCCCCAGCTGCACATACCACAAAAGACAATGGTTTATAGAGACGCGGTTCGTGATCACAACTATGCTTTGGAAAGGATACAGAAGCTGCTGAGGGAGCATCGCAAGTGAGGCTGCCGCCCAAAATCTGTGTTTTATCTGATACACTCAGCTGAAAGTAAACTGTGATAAAAAGATGGGGAATGTAGACATAGTGGGTAAGTTAAGCCAAATGGGCTAAGGTTTTAATTGAACATGTTTAAGCATCAATAACACCGCCCGTCAATGCCTGACAGTCACAAAGAATACATGCACAGGGATAAATGTATTCCTATTCAGTAAGGTTATCAACAGGTATCAAAAATATAACATTTATACCGGAAATAATATCTGGAAAAGAAGACACTCTTGCCATCCTCAAAGGTAGGCAGAGCCTGCCCACGTGTCCTCAGGACCACGGCCCCCGCAGCAGCCGACCCTCTCCGTGGCTGACCTCCAACAACGGCCTCTGCCCGGTCGTGGGCTTGTTTAAAAAGCATCCTTTACATAGTAAAACTGTTGTCAAACAATGTTGTAGTTTAAACACCCTTCCCCCAAAACAAAGACGTTAGGTTGTGCAAGAGGTGTGCATTCCAGAACGGTTTCCTGCTGGATCTCAGAACTGTTGTAAGCTAAAGTGACCCAAGGCGGCGCCCGCCCCCGGCTGCAAACCCCGGAGCCAGGCAGCGTCCTCACCGCCAGGTTTGCAAAGGCCTCCTTCTTACTCAGCAGCCTCAAGGGCGAGAAATCCTCCTGCTGCTGTTAAAGACAAACCACTTTTTATTTACCGTTCTGCACGGTTCAAACTGATTAAATGAATCGCCAAGACTGTTGTAGCTTCCTTCTCATCAGTCTCGAGGAGCTGAAGGCCGTCTCCCTGTTGGAAAAGACAGAGACGACTGCCCCCTCGTGGTGACTAGCGCCACTGCTACCACAGGAATCATGCGCTCTGGGAACAGCCGAGGCTCCCCTGCGGTCCAGGCGTCTGGGCTCATAATTGAATCAAAGCCGACCAGCTCAACGTAGCTCTACACGATATCTCACCCGACACGGTACATGCAAAACGCTGCAAATTACTTACAAAAGACTTTCTGAGGAGTTTTTGACGGTGTTTAGATACCAACTGGGCTTGCATTTTCAAACACGTTTTTTTCAATTTTTTTTCCTTTTTGGTGAGGAAGATTGTTCCTGAGCTAACATCTGTGCCAATCTTCCTCTATTTTGTATGTGGGATGCCGCCACAGCACGGTTTGACAGGCCACATCTTGGATCTGAACCCTCAAACCCTGGGCCACCAAAGCGGAGTACAAGAACCCAACCACCACGCCACTGTGCTGGCTCCTTAATTTTTTTTTTTTTGAGGAAGATTAGCCCTGAGCTAACATCCATGCCCATCTTCCTCTACTTTATATGTGGGACACCTGCCACAGCGTGGCATGTCAAGCGGTGCATATGTCCACACCTGGGATCTGAACTGGTGAACCCCGGGCCACCGAAGAGAAGTACAGGAACTTAACCACTGTGCCACTGGGCCACCCCCCTGCCTTAATTTTTTTTTAAACTATTTTTTTCTTCTTCTCCCCAAAGCCCCCCAGTATATAGTTGCGTATTCTAGTTGTGAGCGCCTCTCGCTCTGCCACGTGGGACGCTGCCTCAGCCTGGCCTGATGAGCGGTGCCACGTCTGTACCCAGGATCCAAACCAGCGAAACCCTGGGCCACTGAAGCAGAGTGTGAGAACTCAACCACTCGGCCATGGGGCTGACCCCTCCACTTTAATTTTTAATCGTAGGAAAATGCATAATATAAAATTTGCCATCTTAATCATTTTTAAGTATACAAATCAGCAGTGTGAAGTATATTCTCCAGAACTCTTTTCATCTTCCCAAACTGAAACTCAGTCCCCATTAAACACTAACTCTCCATTCGCTCCCTCATCCAACCCCCCTTTTGCTCTCTGGCTCTAGGAATCTGACTGCTCTCGGGACCTGGTATCAGTGGGATCATACAGAATCTATCCTGTTGTGACTGGCTTATTTCACTTAGCGTAATACCCTTGAAGTTCATCCATGTTGTAGCATGTGTCAGAATTTCCTTCCTTTTTTAAGGCTGAATAATATTCCCATGTAGGTCTAAACACATTTTGTTTACCCACTCATCCATCAGTGGACACTTGGGTTGCTTCCATTTTGGCCACTATGAACAATGCTGATATGAACATGGATATAAGCTCTCTCTTTGAGACCTGCTTTCAGTTCTTTGGGGTATATAACCAAATTGCCACACCAAACAGTCAGTCTATTTGTAATTGTTTGAAGAACCGCCATACTGTTGTCTGCAGCAGCTGCACCATTTTCCATTCCCACCCACAGGCACAAGGGTTCCAGTTTCCCCACACGCTCACAGGCGAAGAGGACGTTTTTCAGAACCATATTCATGTCTAACAAAGCGAGCCATTTTAAGTCATTTCATTTTATTGAGGTAAACATCTTTAAACAAGTCAAAGAATAAGAAACTATTACAAAAATGCAAATAGTCACAATGACAGCAGACCAGAGACCACAGAATTTAAGTCTTATCATGTGAATTCAATTAATTTGCTCTCATGAAAAGCACAGAACGCCCTGCCTGCTGGGAAGCGGCTTGCACACGTTTACCTAACACAGGGCTTCTGGACTTGGGTTATCTTAACAACACATCAGCATTTTAAGAGTTTGAAATCAGTTAACTAGATGGAGGAATCCTTTCACAACATATATGTGAAATCATCACAATGGACGCTTCAAATATCTTACAATGTTATTTGTCTACTATACCTCAATGAAGCTGAAAAAAAAGAATTTGGATTTAGGACCTATGAATGATTTTAAAATATGGGGAGAAAAGTTCACAGAAAAAGCAGCTGCTGAGCTAAGAAAAAAATTGGACTCATTACAAAGACAGGCACTAGTTCATTTTCAGTACCAAAGGGACATTTCATGTGCTTCTTGAAGGCAGGAAAATGCTCTCCAACTGGAAAAGGGAAATACTCATTATGGGGTATTATAAAAAAGTATAAATTCTTTACACTTTCATTATCAGGTTTTTATGTTTTTCTCACTCTGCCAATTATTTAAAATATATAAACAAAGCAGTTTGAGCAAAGCAACAGGTGATGAACCGATTGCAGCAATAATGTAATGCAACCGGGGGGCTCACGCCTGCCGAGGAACAGCGAAGACAGAAGGTGAAATCTCAAAGTGGACCTTGCTCATATACCAAAGTAAAATATATTGGGTGTCATTTTCTAGTCTAATCTAGAGTTTTTCATTTTTCTACTCAGTTTTTTAAAATAGCATTAATTTCTTTTTTTGTTGAATTTAGAACCACTGTAATTAAAAGTATTATGATAGCTTTAAATTTTATGGAAAATTCATTTGTATACAAAAGGATATGAAATTAGTCTTTAATGTTTTAAAATCACAATATTAGAAAAATCATGGGTGTGTACAATTCACTAAAAAGGTTCCTGGCTTTGCCTGTTTGCTGAAGCACTAAATAGTGTACACCACAATCGAGATAACTATGATCCAAAAATCACTGCTGGTTATTGGGGGCCATCTTGCCAACAGCAGGGGAACAAATTCATAGGTTTGAGGTTTTATCCTCCAATTCAAGATTTGGGCCTTTTGTAAAATACTTGCAATGTTTTTTGAAATATTCAGTCAAAAAATAGGCAAATAATTCTAGGCATTCCCTCGAACTTTGGAAAAATTGTGACCATCCCTTGTCATGAACCTAATTGTTTCAAAGAAACAATTCAAAGAAGATGCTGAAACTTCTAACCTGCATTAAGAGTTAAGCGCCATCAAAACGAAACTTGCATCTCTACAGCTTGTCCATCATGTCCAGGATCATCTCGCAGGTCACGTCTTCGTCCAGGTCCTCGGTTCCCGCCATGGTTTCTCCGGGCTCGACGGGAGCCGCCTCTCCTGGGGACTGTCCTCCCTTCGCAGCGGAAGCCTCCTCAGCAGCAGCTTCTTGGGGGAAAGGCACAGGGTTGGCAGATTTAAAACAAAGCCAAGAAGTCAGTGCAAAGATATTTCGGAAACAACCACAATTTTTAACACAGCAGCGAACATTTTAAAAAACGACCTTTCCATTTATAGGACAAATATGCTGCTCTCAACTCTCTGCTCTAAGTCAGAGTTTCCTGAGCTCAGCTCTGCAGACTTAGGGCTGCGCGCTCTGTGGCTGGGTCGTCTCGAGCACTGGAGGATGTTCAGCCTCAGCCTCCACCCGCCGGATGCCAGTAGAAGCTCCTCCTCAGCTGTGACGACAAAAAATGTCTCCAGACATTGCCACATGTCCCTGGGGGGCCAAACTGCCCCCGGGTTTAGAACCACAGCTGTAGAGCAAATGTGGATCCTACAGACTGTAGAGAGTGGGGATGCTCACACAAGTCTTGTTTCAGCGCCCACGGAATGACCCCGATGAAATGAAAACAGCTGCTCACAGGGGATCTGTCCCTTGGGCCGATCCACATACATGGAGTCAGTTCGGGTCAAGCCTTGTCCTGGGTCCCGTGAGCCACACCCAGATCCAAAAGCATCCGTGCCCACGGCCCCAGCAGCTTCAAAACAGTCAGCCCAACTCCGGGAGGTTAAAAACGGAAGATCACGGGAGATCTACCCACATTCAACCCCCTGCTCATTTTCCAAATTACCTCCCAAGCCCAGCACGGAACTTGACTGCCTGCCCACTGGGATGGGAGACGACGGGCCCACTTAAGGATGCTTTTACCCCTCGTTAGTTCAAAGTTGCCTGAAGATATTTCTGCTGGTGGTTCCTTGAAGCACGTTTTGCGGGGGAGAGGGGACGGCACTAAGACCCAGTTCTCAGGGATGAAAGGAAACGAGCTGGATGGGAAGTGCAGGGCTGTATCTGCCAGTGAACGGGCAGGGCACATGCGCTGAACCCCCAGCACGGCACAAGCAGAAGTGAGACAACTATCTGGATAATACAGCTTAAAAAAAACCCTGAAAGGCAAATTAAGTTGTATTTTTCGCTAACATAAGCCGGTTACTTGTCTCAGTTCACACTTCACTTAGGGTGCAAGAGCCGACCATCTAAAATATGGGAAATGTTTTAATACGTCCAGCCTCATCATCACTGACTTTTAAACCTACAAGAGCTTTCATGTCTGTGCCCTTCTGGCACGTGGACTTCATGCCGGCAGCTCTGCCAGGGGCCCCCTGAGGCCAGAGGAGAAAGCAGCGATGCCTGCAGTGGGTTGAACAGTGGCCCCTAAAAAGATATGTCCATATCCTAACGCCCCGAGCCTGTGACTGTGACCTCATTTGACACAAGGGTCTTTGAAGCCATAGTTAAGTTAAGGATCTCGAGATGAGATCACCCTGGATTTTCCAGGCAGGCCCTAACTCCAATGACAAGTGTCTGTCTAAGAGACAGAAGAGGAGAGACACAGACACCACGGAGAAGCCATGTGACCATGGACACACAGACTGGGGTGACGCAGCCACAAGCCAAGGGACGCATGGAGCCACCAGAAGCTGGGAGAGGCCAGGAAGGACCCTCCCTTAGAGCCAGCAGAGAGGGCCCATGCCTTGATTTAGGAATTCCAGCCTCCAGAGCTGTGAGAGAATAAACCCATGTTGTTCTAAACCACTCAGTTTGTGCTCGTCTGCTGCAGCAGCCCTAGGACATGAACTCGGCGCCCAGCGTCCCACCAGGCTCCGGCCACAGCCCACCAGCATGACTGAGGAGCGCCTCCAGGGCGAGGGGGTCAGGAGCATGCATGTCGGTCACTTGGCCCCGCCAAACCCGTGTGATGGGGGGGGGCCTCTGAGTGGTGGGTGAGTCACCACCCATGTCACTGATAACCAAACCGGGCGAAAGGAAGCTCGAGACATGCCCACAGTGGCAGGAAGCGCAGCAGAGCTGTGGGGATCAGGCACCTTTGGGGTCTGGCACTTAGGGGCTCTGGGCGCATCCCCTGCACAGTAATGCTCAGCACCCCGGCAAAGTCATAACAAGAAAATCACTGTCAAATTAAAACCCAGTTCGTTTAAAAAGAGGTACCGTCTTCCTTTCCCGCCTCCTTCGGGACGGCCGGCTTCCTCCTTCTCATTCTTCGTCCTTCTCCCGAGGTGGCCGACTTTTCTTGCCCCGGTTCACACTTCTCCGAGTGTTTTCGCATGTTAGTCTGTCGAGGAGAGGAGAGAGCACACGGTGAAAGTCCAAGTTGGCATCGTGGGAGGAACGCTATTTAAAGCGCACGGAGCGGAGGTGGGTGCCGGGACACGGACAGCGCGGACCTTTACCATCCCGTACAACAAAGAGAACTGTTTAAAGGTGAGCCCCTCTGTTGTGTTTGGGTCTAGCCAAAAGCTAGTTTATTTTAAACCCTGTTTTATAATAATAGAAGCCAACGAGAAGACCAAAGCTATTTTCCTAGAATGCATCTACTCTCTAAAGTGAGAACTGATGTTAAAACAGAAATTCAATATACCAGTCGATTTTACGGAAATCAGTAACATACCACACAGATTTTACTGCCTGGCCGGTTTCTCTGCTGACCTACTATGCACAGTTATTAAAACTGCACACAACATTCAGAATTCAAAGAGAAGCCCGCGATTTCCCAGGCAAGCCTACCAGCGATACATTCCCATGGAAGATACATTGCTGAGAGGTCTGTTAAAGTCTTGGCCTATTTTTTAAACTTATTAAAATAAGTTAGAACATTTTCACTAATCGAAAAGTTCATAGGCAAAAGTAAGATGCTGTGACATGTCATTAAATTGGCTGATTATGTAAAACATGCCACCCAGTTTCCATTTCGACTCAAGTGTGGTGTCAGCAGGACCGTCCTGCTTACGGAGAAAGGGGGAAGGATTCACGTTTAAGTGGAGGGGAAATCTCTCGGGTTATTTAAATTTCTTCCATTTTATGCTCATCCACAAGGGCTGGCGGACTGTGGCCTGAGGGCCAGAGCTGGCCTGCCCATTGTTTTTGTAAAGCAAGTTTTTGGGAACACGGCCACATCATGCACGAATTCTGCGTCTAAGTCAGCTTTTGAGACGGACTTGAGCAGCTCGGGCAGAAACTCTCCAGCCAGTGAAGCTGAAATACTATCTGGCCCTTTATAGGAAGAGTTTGCCAGCCCCTGGTTTATATGATGGTTGTGGATGAACCAAGCCTTTTGGGGTCAAGAATTCCTTTGTAAATATGATAAAAGCAACGGTTCCTTCCCCAGCAAATTGTGTATACGTCTACACACACACACATCTACCTATAACTTCACGAGCCTCACGGTTGACGACAATGGATGACAGTTTTGGAACAAAACAAACAAAACCATGTCCGGCCTATAAAAGAGGATTAAGGTTTTAAGAAAACTTACAGGACATTTCAGCTATTTAGGACCCATAGGGCAAAGTAATATGACAAACTTTTGTGTCAGAGAAACGTTTCTCAAGAGAGGAGGAAGCCAACATTCTGAACACGGAGCAGGGTCCTTCCTGGAGCGAACAGGGCCTGACTTGTGACATTCCCATACGGAGACACACTGTGACGACCGAGTGTTAAAGAGCGGAAGTTTGTGAATAATCTACCTTTTAAAAGTTAAATTGGATTCAAATATCCAGATATGCTTTCATCTATTTCTTTCTTTCTTTATTTTTAAAGACTTTTTAAGACAAGTTTTAGGTTCACAGCAAAATTGAGAGGGAGGTAGAGATTTCCCACAAGCCCCTGCCCCCACAGGCGCAGCCTCCCCCACTATCAACATCCCCACCACAGCCTAGTCATCCTTCTCCCCACCCCAGCCCCTGGCAACCACTGACCTTTTTACCATCCCCTTAGTTTTGCTTTTCCCAGAATGCCATTCAGTTGGAACCATACAGCACGTGGCCTTTCAGATCCGTGTCTTCCACTTAGTGATATGCATTTAAGGTTCCTCCACGTCTTTTCGTGACTTGACAGCTCCTTTCTTTTCAGTGCTGAATAATATTTCATTGTCTAGGTGTATCACAATCTCCACCCATCTACTGAAGGACATCTTGCTCGCTTCCAAGTTTTGGCAGTTACAAATAAAGCTGCCATAAGTATCCGTGGGCAGGTTTCTGTGTGGACGTGAGCTTTCAGCACCTTTGGGTAAACACCAAAGAGCTTGATCGCTGCACTGGATGCTAAGAGTCTATTCAGCTTAATAAGAAACTGCCAAACTGTGTTTTCGAGCGGCTGCGCCATTTCGCATCCCCAGCAGCACGGAACGAGAGCACCTGTTGCTCCACATCCCCGCCAGCACGTAGCGGCGTCAGCGTGCTGCATTTTGACCATCCCAATAGGAGTGTGGTGGTACCGCACTGTTGTTTCAGTTTGCGTTTCCCTGGCGACAGACAATATGGAACAATTTTTCATGTTTATTTGCCATCTATATATCTTGTTGGCTGAGGTGTCTGGTAAAGTCTTTGGCCCATTTTTTAATCGGGCCGTCTTCTTATTGTTGCGTTTTAACAGGTCTTTGTATTTTTTGGATAACAGTTCTTTATCAGACGTGGCTTTTGCAAATATTTTCTCCCAGTCTGTGGTTTTTCTTCTCATTCTGTTGACACTGTCTTTCACAGAGCAGAAGCCCGTAATTTTAATGAGGCTCAGCTTATCAATTATTTCTTCCATGGATCCCGTCTTTGATGTTTTATCTAAAAAGGCACCACCATGCCCAAGGCCATCTAGGTTTCCTCCTGTTTAGCTTGTAGGAGTTCTACAGCTTTGAATTTTACCCTTAGGTCTGTGATCCATTTTGAGCTAGGTTTTTTGAAGGGTGTAAGGTCTGTGTCTAGCTCCTTTTTTTTCTTTTTCTTTGGATGTCCAATGGTTCCAGCGCCAGCTGTTAAAAAGAGTCTCTTTTTTCCATTGTGTTGCCTTTGCTGCTTTGTCAAAGATCAGCTAACTATATTGACGGGGGTTACCTCTGGGCTTTCTATCCTGTTCTACTGAACTATTCGTTCTTTCACCAATAGCACACCGTCTTGATCACTAGAGGCTTACAGTAAGCCTTGACACTGAGTGCTGTCAGTTCTCCAACTTTGTTCTCCTTCCACGTCGTGTCGGCTACTCTGGGTCTTCTGCCTCTCTATACGAACTTCAGAATCAGTGTGTCGATCGACGTCCACAAAACAGCTTGCTGAAATCTGACAGGGACCGCGCTGAATCTACAGATCAAGCTGGGGAGAGCTGACATCGTGATGGTATTGAGTATTCTCACCCACGAACGCGGAATCTCTCTCCGTTTATTTAGATCTTCTTTGATTTTGTTCATCAGAGCACTCTTGACTTCTGTCACAGTGTTTTTTATCTCTAGCATTTCTTTTGGTTCTTTCTTAAGATCTCCATCTCTCCTGACATTGCCCGTCTGCTCTTGCGTCTTTATCTGTCTGCTTTACCCATTAGGGCCCTTAGCACACTAATCATGGCCATTTTAAATTCCAGGTCTGATAATTCCAACATCCCTGCCATGTCTGGTTCTGAGGCTTGCTCTGTCTCTTCCAATTGTGGTTTTCGCCTTTTGGGTTGCCTTGTTATTTTTTCCTGATACCTGGACACGATGGACGAGGTGAAAGGAACTGCTGTGCGGGGCCTCTAGTGACGCGGTGGTGAGGTGGGGGAGGGGAGCACTCTGCAGCCCTGTGAGAAGGTCTCAGGGTTGTAATCAGTCCGCGCCTCTGCACTATGAGCTTCACCATGTTCCTCAGTTTCTTTTTCCTCCCCCCTTAGGTGGGACAGGAAGGCTGGAGTGGGCTGGAGTGGGCTATTTCCCTTCCCGGCTCAGTTAGGCTCTGATGATCAGCGTAGGCTCTGGTTAAGGAGTGTGCAGCCTTGTTCAGAATAGAGGGCTCCGGGGGGGGTCTCAGAACGGTTCTCTTCCCCCTCCCCACGCGGAAGGGGATTTTTTTAGACATTCACTGTGGGAACCTGGTTGAACTCCTGGTGGTAAAACATAACATTGTCGGGGGGCCCCCTACGCAGATCCCTCTCTAGTTTTCAACTCTCTGTAGGTGTCCACTCTGAGCCTCCAGCAATTCATCAATTACAGGCCAGGTTTTCCCACTGGCGCAGTTTTTCTGCTGTGAGTGCCTGCCCAGGCAAGTCGTGATGCCCTGTATTCGCCTGTCTGTCTCTCCAACCCTGGGGGCATGGTTTGCCCTGTACCCTCCCCTCTCTTACAGATCCTAGAAGAGCAATTGATTTCTCATTCTGTCCAGCTTTTTACTTGTTAGGATGGAGCGAGGACTTCCGGGCTCCTTACAAGCAGAACCGGAACCGGGGAGTTCCTTTCATTTATTTTTTAGACAGCTTTATTGAGATACAATTCACACACCATGTGATTTGTCCATTTAAGTTTATAATTTAGTGGTTTCTAGTTTCTTCAAAGAATTATGCAACCATCATCACAATCAATTTTAGAATATTTCAAAGAGAAATCCTATACCCTTAACAGTCACTCTGCATGGCCCCCTCCTCTGGCTCCTGGCAACCACTGTCTACTCTCGGTCTCCCTGAATTGCCTACTCTGGACATTTCACACAAATGGAGTCAGATGCTACGCGGCCGCCCGGCTCCCTCAGGGCTCGCCCATGGTGCGGCACATGCCTGCACTTCGCTCTCTTTTCTGGCTAACATCCCACTGAATGGATTTCCCATATCTGATCTGTTCATCAGTTGATGGACACTGGGTGGTTTCCACTTTTTGGCTGTTAGGAAGGATGCTGCTGTGAATGTTTGTGTATAAGTTTTTGTGTGGTTCTATGTTTTCAGCCCTTTGGGGTACGTGCCTCGGAGCAGAACCGCTGGGTCACATGGTAACTTTATGCTGAACTTTTTGAGGACCTGCCAGACTGTCTTCCAAGGCGGCTTCACTATTTTAACACACCACCAGCAAAGGCGGAGGGTGCTAATTTTTCCACACCTTTTATTATCTGTCTTCTTGGGTTGCAGCCATCCTCATGGCTGGTCCCACAGGCAGCTCACTGTGATTTTTTTTTTGAAGAAAGGCAGACTGCCCCATGCAGCGCCCCATCTGGACGCGTCTGGAGTCTTGGAAGTTTGTCCCCTACGTTCTCCTACTAATGGACCCTGAGAGCTTGTTTGGAGGTTCTAGCAGGGCAGCGCAGCGACTTATACCCTTGAGCGAAGAACGGTCCTCCTGTTGGGGAAGGTCGTCCTCTTGGACCAAGCGTGCAGCTTCGGGAAGGAAGCACACAGGGCGGTGGAAAGGACACCCGCCTGGCCAGACAGATCAGCCAAACCAGCCCGGGCGATCAACGGGGAGACAGCTGTTGCAGCCAGATGCCCTCACGTCCTATCTCTCTGTGGTTTTGATGCTGACGTCCCTAGTGACTGATGACGCCGAGCATCCTTTCATAAGCCTCTTGGCCACTGGTTTATCTTCTTTGGAGAAATGCCTACTCAGATCCTTTGCCTGTCTTTAAGTGGGTCTATGTCTTTTCACTATTGAGTTGTAGGAGTTCTTTATATATTCTAGGTGCAAGTCCAAATATGCTTTCTTGAATGGAAGAAAAAGTTTCAAAACTTCTGATTTTACGCTCCGAGGGAATCTCTGAGCTGACCCGCTCTTTCCTCTGCTTTCTTGTTTCTCACGCCGAAGAGCAGTTTCTTCACAACTTTAACTCAGCGTGACTGACACTGTTTCTGGAGTGTTGCCACCACTCCTATTTGGTATTTTGAACTAATAGCATTAACACTCCAGAATTATTCCACTCTGCTACCCAGAAAAACACAATTACCCTACTATTTCCTTTTCAGAGAAAAGGTAGTTTTTTCCACAAAAGTAGTCAACCTCAGATCATTCAAAACTCTTATCAAGTCAGACCGGAGCCCACACTGTCCGGGATCTGGCTGACCATCTGTGGGGGTTGGAAAACGTCCACAAATTCTCTGACACTTTTCCTTTCAAAAGAAAGCCCTTGAGTGTGGGCTGGACTTTGGGATTCGTTTCTAATGGAT
The DNA here is from genome assembly GCF_041296235.1 of Equus asinus. NCBI lineage: Eukaryota > Metazoa > Chordata > Mammalia > Perissodactyla > Equidae > Equus > Equus asinus. The sequence goes on from NC_091804.1 coordinate 45,227,853, forward strand.
AGAAGTAATGTTGTGTCATTTTTAAGACGAGGTGACAAAAGGCACCGTGGCTTGCTCCTTGCTCTCTCTTACTTGCTCTGGGTTACGAGGACACGGGAGCAACCCAACACAGAGGTCCATGTGGTGAGGAACTGGGGCCCCTGCCCACTGCCATGTGAGGGCGCCATCTTGGAAATGGGTCCTCCTGCCCTAGTCAAGCCCTCAGTGATGCAGCCGTGGCGATGCCCTGACTGCACCTCAGGAGAGACGCTGAGCCGGGGCTGCCCAGCCGAGCCACAGCCACGTTCCTGACCCACAGAAAACGTGAGACAATAAGTGTTGGTTGTTTTAAGCCGCTAAGTTTTGAGGTAATTTGTTACGCAGCAAACAGTAACTAACACCCCAAAAAGAACAAAATTGAAGAGGAAACGTATTTCTCAGCACAGTACCAACAGCACTTTCTAAAAACGTCCAGAAAATGTTCTGACAATTGCGTTCTCTCTGTGAAGGAGCCTCAATCTAACTCACGGGGACAATTTTGAAATGTTACACTGAAAGCAGGGGTTCTCTAGAATTCGGGGAGTCTGAGACATCCCAAAACTATTGGCAAGATTTTGGTTGTAGGATTGTCTTTTTGCACAGAAGGGGAGACCACACTTTTACAAGATTCTCAAGAGTTTTGTGACTCCAAAAAACTAATAACCACTTTCCCTTCCCTCTGGCACGTGAAGTCCTGGCGAGCTCCTATCATCAGGTTTAGACTCCCGAGGGCGACACCGGGAGACAGAGGGACCTCCTCCAGGAGCCATCACGTGACAGAAGTGAGCTTACCCAGCGAGAAAAGCCTCTGCCACACTTGGGGCATTCGTAGACAGTTGGGATGAAATCTGTGTCATGGTGCTTCTTGAAGTGAACGTTTAGAAGCTGCTTCTGTCGGAAACACTTATTGCAGGAAAGGCAGGCAAACGGCTTCTCTCCAGTGTGGATGCGCGTGTGAACCGTCAGGTGCCGTTCCTAGGAGGGAAGGGGAAGAAAACAAACAGCTTAGCTATTTATGGGAAGTTTTCAGTATTAGACATTATTTTTGTATGCTATTTTTTCTCCCTCTCCAAAGATGAGCATGCAATTAAGAAAATTCATAGCAAACACCCACTGCTAGGGCAGCAGCACGGACTGGCCGTCTACAGACAAACTCGTACACGGCTGGGTTCTCATCCCAGCTTCTGCCTTCAGTCTGCTGGGGATGTCGCTGTGGTTGAAACAGATGAAGAAAATCTGCTCTCAAAGATATGTGGTTGGAAAAGGGAGCAGAATTTTAATGATTTTTTCAAATAATTGTGGACATTCTTCTCTGATATCACACCAAAACTCAACAAGTGGTAATTTCTTAAAAATTGGTTAAAATATAAATCTGAAACCACAACAATGAACTTTTTGTACTCTGTTACATTAAAATCTGTTGATTTATCTTTTCCTTTGAATGGGTCTTTTACCCAAGCATGATTTTGTAAAATAATCAATCGATCATTTGGAAACCATCAGTTTACTGAGTTACAGAGTTTCTAAGTGTTGACACATTTCATCATTCTTCAGAAAAAACCACTGTCTTAGAATCACTCCAATCTCGTTAGAAAAGTCTTCAAGTACCAGGAAGCCGCCAAGCTCGCAGTGGGAGACAGAAGTTTTCCAAAATTCTAATTCTCACCTCCTCTTGAAAGCTGAAATTGTACCCACAGCAACACATGTTTTCCTGGAAGTGACAGGGTCACTTCACTTACTTTCAGGAAAAGGTCTGCCACACACACAACAACTGAAAGGCAGAGGTTGTCTGTCTCTTGTTCTTTCAAGTAAAGATGGTGGTTCACAAGAAAGCAGCTAGTTGAGCTGGTAACTCAAACCCCCACTTTCCTCCAGAGAACCGGGGGCCTGGCAGACCGCAGCGGGCTCGACGCCAGCTTCCCAGCTCATCACGCAGAATCTTAGAAAGACGAGTTTTCAGGGTCAAGACTGAATAAATTTAATAACTTTTGATGCTTCATGAGGGACATTTTGTGTGCGTGTGTGAGGAAGACTGGCCCTGAGCTAACATCCGTGCCCAGCTTCCTCTACTTTATGTGGGATGTCGCCACAGCACAGCCTGACGAGTGGTGCTAGGTCCATGCCCAGGATCCGAACCCATGAACCTCGGGCTGCTGAAGCAGAGCGCGTGAACCTACAAACTATGCTACTGGGCCGGCCTCATCAAGGACATCCTAAAGTAAAACTGCCCCTTATTTTTGCTGCCAGTGCACTAAGGTGACATGGTGACCATCCTGTTTGGTGTCACTGCTTTGACTGCACTGAGGCATCCCTGCGGCCTCTGCACCGTTGGCGCCAACACTAACAGCACAAAGAGCAAGTGATGCCTCAGCCTTATTATGACAGCCGTTCTGACCCTATTGCCCTGACTGGTCTTGAGGGCTCTGTGAACCATCCTTTAGGAAGGGTGGTTGTAAACCATTGGCTCACACTGCCTTCTGGCTCTTCCGAACAGTCTCTTTTATTAAAGCATGGCTTCTTCCCAGTGTTTTCAAAGCAACAGAAAATCCCGCCACCACCCTCCCTTCTTCCGTATTCCGCTGCCTCCCGCCTCCCCACATGGACCCAGGACGGCACCTGCTTGCAGGAGTAACTGCAGTGCTCGCACTGGAACCTCTTCTCGTTCTTGTGGGTCTTCTGGTGCTGAATGAGGGCGTAGCGTTCGTGGAAGACGGCAGAACAGTGGCGGCACTTCATCTCCGTGGCTTTGTAAGCGTGCAGGTTGCGCAGGTGGACCCCTGAAACAGCCACAGCACGTCACATGCGGGAAGAGGGTGATTTCCTGTGAAGCCGAGGCCCCCACCCTCTAGGTCAGCGTTTCTCAACCTCGGCACTGTTAACACGGGCCCGCTGACTCCTTCTTGGGCAGAGCAGGGTGGGCTCTCCCGTGCACTGGGGGAGGTTTAGCGCATCTCTGGCCTCCACCCGCCAGCGGCCAATAGCGCCCTTTCCTCCCTAGTTCTGACAACCAAATGCCTCCAGACATGGCCACACGTCTCCGGGGGTAACGCCATTCCTAGTTGAGAACCACTGCTCCAAACGAAGAGCACACTGACCCCCATCCTAACGCCCTTGCCATATGGAGTTAACGGTTACGTAAGGCAGGGCCGATTGGACCTGACACGGTCACCTAACAAAGCACTCTGAGAGCCTTATCATGGTGTGGGTGGATTGTTAGGATATTGTTAAGCTGCTTTTACATAAAAAGATATAACTTCTGTATTTTAACTTTTAAAAAAGTCCAGATGTTAGAAGTCAATGCCCTGTTTTTTCCTACATCATAACTGACCTGAGACATGCAGTAAGGTCTGACTGGATCTGCTCTAGGATAATTTCTGCTCAACTGAGTGTAAAGCATGGCAGGGTTTTTTTTTTTTGGTGAGGAAGATTGTCCCTGAGCTAACATCTGTGCCAATCTTCCTCTATTTTGTATGTGGGATGCCTCCACAGCATGGCTTGATGAGGTGGAGGTCTGCACCAGGGATCTGAACCTGCGAACCCCAGGCTGCCAAAGTGGAGCACGTGGACTTACCCACTATGCCATGGGGCCAGGCTCTGCATGGCAGTTTTGAGATCCTCTGTGTTAAGAGGCTAAATGAAAACTGACAACTGCTGGTGGGGGTGGGCCCTGGACACGCTGCCTCAGTCATTTACAGAGCCTGACTTCTCACCTGGTGACGACAGGCTTGTTCACAAAGCACCAGACTGGGGCACACGCAGTGCCACGCACTGGGTGGGAGATGACCTGTATCTCTTCGCTACAGTGTCACAAAAGTCTCGTTTCCCTCCTGAGCCATAGGCTCTGCCCCTCGTGCCCTACAGACGCTGTGTGTGCGGCACGCTTGTAGCTATAGTAACACTGACAGAATGCTCCAGATGAAAAATAAAGCTCAGGCTTCATCTTCACCCTTTCAGAGATGTTTTCAAAACAGAGCATCTCATCTCCAGAATTTCTCTGGGCAAACTGGTCACTCTGTATTTTTGCTAACATATTTTGAGCAATACAGGGTTATGTATTTTGAAGAGAAAAAAAGATCATGGAAAACAGAAGGCCAGCGACCCTGAAACAAAGGAGAGAGGCCGGTTCACTCACTTCCCCCCTTGCTGCCCACGGCTAAATCCCGGCTGCTTTCGCTGCAGGCGGACGGAGCCCAGGCTCCAGCGTCTGGCATCAGAGTCGCACACAGTGAGGCCCGCTCCTGCTCCACTAGGAGGGCGGACATGTCACAGCGTGGATCTCGTGTCACAGGCATGACACAAAGTGAGTTTTACGGAGAGAACTGTCCAGGCTCTTACTTTCAGACCCTCAGCTTCCAGCGCCACTTAGGATCCCAGCAAGGGCTGGAGAGCACTTTGCTGAATGTCACAGAGAACAGAACCCGCAGCCAGGCCACCCCCTGGCACCCTGTCACAGGACTCCGGGGCAGTTCACCCCGGGTCTCTGAGCCCCAGCTCCATCATCTGTAAAAACAGGCTCAAGATAGGAATAAAATAACAGCCCTGGAAGTGCTCTATGAGCTGAAATGCCATGAGAACTCATCGCGTGTCCTGCGCGCGCCCCTGAGAACAAGCTGTGACAGTGCACTGATGCCATCCCGCCACCAGATGGCACCACAGGACCTGCGGAAGAAAAGTCTTCCTGGCGCAGATCCCCAGGCTGGGCTGCAGATCCTCGAAGTCCCCGGAATCTGGCCCAGGGCGGGACCCCAAGGAGCCCACGGACGCTGGAGTCAGAGGCAGTGTGCTAAGCCGACACTCACGCAGGTCGCTCTTCCTTGCAATGATGGTGGCACAGTGCGGGCACTGGTATTTGGGGACATTCTCGCTGTGCTTCTGCAGGACGTGTATCTTCATGGTGCCACTCTGGGTGAAGCGTGCGTGGCAGACGTGGCATTCGTAGGGCTTCTCGCCTGTGATGTGGATGACAAAGGTGACCCCTGCAGAGTGGCTTCACCCCACAAGCCCAGATCCTGGCCAAAGGACACCGGAGCCCAAAGCTTTTCTTTCTGTCCCAAGCCCCCTTTTCAGCCCCTTTGTTATATGTTTAACCCCCCAATTAGTAATATTCCTATAAGATTCCTAAATCCAGCCCAGACAACTGTATGTTGAGTACAGCCGTGTGACAGCAGTCCAGACGGGCGACTCCCCTTACAGCTGGTGGCTACTTGTGGGTTCAAGACAGCCAGCCAGTTCCTCCCCGTGGGGTTACATAAGGAACAGAGATGCACACGTAATGCTCTACACAACAAAATGCAGAGGAAGCCTATTCTGAAACCAGCACATTTGGCTTTATATTTTGCCTTAGAGTTGAAGGATGAACTAAGGAGCTGACTTTTAATCCCCTGCAACACGTGTGGAAGCAAATACTTGAAGTTCTACTCCTCACGGTGGGTCAGCACAGGATTTACGGGGCTCCCTTGATGCTAAATAAACACAAAGGTACAGATCAAAAGCCCCACATCCCAAAGGCAGCGGGAAATTCACTTTGACTCGTGAGCTTTAATTCTGCCACCAAAGGGTAACTTCCACGCGCCCACTTTAACAGCGGACCACACGCTCCCCAGAGGGCTGCAAGCCCCGGGCCCGGTACCTGAGTGCGTCCGCATGTGCCGCTTCAGCTTGTAGGTGTCCTTGCTGGCGTAGCTGCAGAGGCCGCACTGGAAGGGCCGCTCCCCCGTGTGCGAGCGGATGTGCCGCTTCAGCTTGCTCGCCTGGAGGACAAACGAGAGGGATTTACCACGATGGAAGCTCCACACTTGCGGAGTCTTCAAACAACCAGCATCGTACAAGACGTCCAAACTCATCCCATTTTAAAATCAATGCCTATTTCACACACGAGAACTTGAACCCGCCGCAACTTTTTATTTTCTGCTGCAGAGGATTCTCTTCCTGTGACGCGTGTGTGAGACCCTCGGGGGATCCAGAGGGGTCGTTTCAAGAGACTCAGCTCAACTGCACTTTACCAGGGAGAAACTGAAACCTAGCCACTCAGGGCCATCCGTGGTTTTATTTTCATTCCTAACGAACATACGCTCAAGAGCTGGAAAGTTTAGATCACGCGGACTGTGCAGAGCCAGAAGATTTCTGTTTGCACATAAAGTGGGAACCTTGGAACATCAGCTTGTCAGTGGACCGTCACGGCTCCGAGTTCCGTGGACCCTAAAGGGCACGTGAATGGAGGACGGCCTTCCTCCCCACTAGGGATGGCTGCCACGTGTCAGGAGTTTCTCATAAGAAGCAATTTTTAAGTTGAAGAAAATTAACTCTAATTTGATTAGTTAATATCCCAGGCAATTAGTTAAAAGGCAAACAAATTACCTCCCATTTGACTACTTTTTGCCTGACTGTTCCATCACCTCCTGGACTGTCTTACTCTGAATTCGCCTGAATTCTGCAGGCCCTTCTCTGCCTCGGGGCTCAGAGGACCAGCAGCCACACCCAGGCTACGGACGTGGGAAGGCCCGCGCCAGCCCTGCTCGTGACCCCGGGAAGGCTACTCCGTCTGGCTCCCCCAAATCGACAGGCACACACAAGCCTGAAGAACGTTCAAGAACAAAAGAAGACTTAGAATGGAAACCAAGATCCAAACGGAAAAATTTAGATTTTCAGAAGAAAAGTAGATGGCTTCAAGTACATCAGAAAGCGAAATAAAGAGAATTTTTAAAATGATAGCATGAAGGGTTTGGTAGGATGAGCGGTGTGAAGGATCAAAGAAGGCTGTGGATGCACCTTCTCTGGACAGCTTCGAAAGGGAGGCTTTCGGAGCTGGTGCAGCCGACCCCACAGCTCCCGTACAGTCCTGCTGGCGTACGTGGAAGGGTGGTGTGGTGCAGAGAGGGGCTCAGGCTACGCTCCCTTAAAGCAGACCAGCCTGGCAAGACTTAGAAACTGCAAAAACAGGGGTCAAGGCAGCAGCAGAGGGTGTACAGGCCGAGGCCGACCACTCCGCGGGCTGCGTGCAGACCACCCACCCGGGAAGGGTGTCAGGGGGCCTGGGCATCTGCACTGAGAACAGGACACCAGCAAGAAGTCCACCCCAGGCTCAGGATCTCAGATGGTTTCGTTCTTTGATACCCTCATTTCATGCTTTCATACTACAGGCATAACCTTTAACTCAGAGGAAAAGTAGTTCTTAAAAACCATAATAGCAGAAAAAAATTCTTGGAATCGAAGTGTGACCCTGTGCATGGAATTTCCTAGTTTATGAAACACAGTTGCCTCATTCCTATATTTAAACTCGAGCTGTCCCCTTTCACTCAGTTCTGTTCAAGTGTATCACCCTCCCAGACAGGGCGGCCCTTAACATCAATCGCGGGAAACTGAGACGGGAAAGCAGGCATCGTGTTCTGCTGCTGTTTCACCCAGAGACCCGCTAAATCTGCGAGAAGGTACAAATAAGACAGTCTGTTGAAGTGACCACAACACGTGACTGAAGTCTGAAATGGGTGGTCTCTGTGACAAGCAGTGGAAATGGCTGGTTAGATCTTCAGGCAAGTTGCTCTGTATCTGCCCACGTGCCGTGGAGGTAAAGTGAAAACTTCCAGCAAAGCTTCAGACTGACCTGCTTTCTAGGTTGGAGCACACACCTTGCTCTTGTGGAACCGAGAATTACAGAAGATGCTGGGGGGAACTTTGTGACAAATTTGAGAGTTAGCTCTCAAGCATCACAAGTCACTTTAATTGTAATTTGTACCCCTTTACCTATTGCTTTCACTTTTCAATAATCAAAGAAAAAAAGAAACCCAATTTTCTACTTTAAATTTAGAAGATGGAACGCCTATTATTTCCTGCCTAGATTTGGTGTGAATGACATCTTTAGGAAAACCTATTTTGTAAGAGATTCTGCCGTGAGTTTAACTGAACGACCTTCACGGCCGCTTCTGAGAAGACGCCACAAAGCTTCAGGGACAAGAGTGCACTTACTTCCACGCTGGCGTACTTGCACATGGAGCATTTAAAGGGTTTCTCGTGAGTGTGTTTATAACGTCTGTGTCGGACAAGCTCTCCACTGGTGACAAACGCCATGTCACAGTCGCCACACTTGTAGGGCCTGGTTCCTGTAAAATCACACAGTTTTTCCTATTAAAATAAGATTTAACCATAGATTTCATAGGAGTTTATAACATAAATTATACTCAGTCGCAAATGTTTTAAAAATTAAGAGGCTCTTTAAACCATAAATAACCCAAACAGATGTGAGAAAATCTCTGTGACTTTCAACATTTTTAACCAAAATTGAAGAAGAAAAGACAAAACGAAAGTCTAAAACAACACATTATTTTAAAGTAGAAATGGGTGGACCAGCCACGGGGACTCGCTTCTCGGTGGTCTTACCCGTGTGGGTGTTGACGTGGTTCCGTAGAAGGGTCACAGTGCGGAAGGCCTTCAGGCACAGGTGGCACGTGTGGGGCTTCTCATTGCTGTGAGTTTTCTTGTGACGGTTAAAACTCGAGATTCTAGAAGAGGTGAACCCACAGACGTCACACTGGAAGGTTCGTTCTCCTCCTGCAAGAAGAAGACACAGCGTTTATACATTTGTAAAAATCTTTCTTTAGATGTCCCAATTCCATTAAACACATCAAAGGAAGCTCAGACCAGTAACCTAACTTTACATCTTGAAGAACCAGACAAAAGAGAGAAACCTGCACCCCAAGCGAGCAGAGGAAGGAAATAATCAAGAGTTATGAGGAGATACATGAGACAGGGAACAGAAAACGACAGAGGACCACTGGACCAAAAGTGGGTTTTTTTAAAAGATCAACACTGACAAACCTTTATCTGGACTTGTAAACAAGAAAAAACAGAGAAAATTCAAATAACTAAAATCAGAAAGAAAAGTGGAGATGTTACTACCAACCACACAGAAACAAAAAGGATAATAAGCGAATACAGTGGACAGGTGTGTGCCAACCGACTAGATAACCTAGACGGAATGGAGAAATTCCTAGAAACGCACAAACTACAAAAACCGACTGGAGAAGAACATCCCAACAGGCCTGTAACAAATCTAAACAGACCTGCAACAAATAAAGAGATCGAGTCATTAATCAAAGCCTCTTGACAAAGAAAGCCACAGGACCAGGCGGCTTCACTGCAGAATTCTATCAAATGCTAAAAGAAAAATGAACATCAATCTTTCTCGAACTTAGAAGAACAGGAAACACTTCCGAACTCATTCTGTGAGGCCAGTGTTACTCTGACACCAAAAGAAAAAACAACAGACCCATATCCCTTACGAACACGGATGTGAAAACTTCAACACAACAGCAACAAACCAAATCCAGGAGGGCGGCAAAGGATTGTGCACCACGACCAAGTGGCATTTATCGCAGGAATGCAAGAGTGGTTCCATATGAAATACGAAAATCAATCCAGGTAACGCACCATATTAACAAAAACGATCGTCTCCATAGATGCAGAAAAAGCATTTCACAAATTCCAACATCCTTCCACGATGAAACACTCAACAAACTTGGAACAAAGGTTTATGGATTGAATTATGTTCCCAAGAGATATGCTGAGGTCCTAACGGCAAATATCTGTGAATGTGACCTTATTTGCAAGTAGGGGCTTTGCAGATGTGCTCAAGTTCAGGTGGTCCTACTGGGTGAGGGTGGGTCCTAATCCAATGACTGGTGTCCTGATAAGAAAAGGAAGACACACAGGGACAGTTTATGTGACAACAGAGGCAGAGGCTGGACTGACGCATCTACAAGCCGGGGACTGCCAGGATTGCTGGCAACTCCAGAAGCTAACGGAAAAGCACAGAACAGATTTTCTCCCACAGCCTTCCAAGAGGGGGTGGCTGTGCCAACACCGTGACTGCAGACTTCCAGCCTCCAGAACCGTGAGAGGACACACTTCTGTTGTTGTAAGTCACTCGTTTGCGGTGTTTTGTTCCAGCAGCCACCGGGAAACGAATACAGGCACCAATTAAAAAATGGGCAAAGGACTTGAACAGACATTTCTCCAAAGAAGACCCAAGAACGGCCAACATGCATACGCAAAGCCGCTCAACATCATTAGTCATTTGAGAAACGCAAATCAAAACCACAGTGATATCCCTCTTCACACTCACTAGGATGGCTGTAATTTTTTAAAAATGGAGAATGGGCTGGTGAGGGTGTGGAGAAACTGGAACCCTCATGCACTGTGGCGGGAATGTAAACCAGCGCAGCTGCCGTGGGAAGCAGCTTGGCAGCTCCTCAAAAAGGGAAATGGAGTAACCAGAGGACCCAGCAGTTCCGCTCCCAGGTACACACCCCAAAGAAGTGAAAACAGGTGTTCCAACGCGCACTTGTACGTGAATGCTGACAGCGGCATCACCCTCAACAGCCAAAAGGCAGAAAGAGCCTAAAAGTTGCTCGGTGGATGAACGGATGAACAAAACACGGTGGATACACACAATGGGACACTGTTCAGCAACGACGAGTGAAGCGCTGACACGACACAGAAGAACCTTGAAAACACGTGCTACGCGAAAGAATCCATACACGAAAGGCCATATATTGTATGTGCCTGATTCCAAGTAGAAGAAACGTCCAGAACAGGCAAAGCCACAGAGACAAAAAGTAGAATGGTGGTGGCCAGTGGCTGGGGAGCGCGTGGGGTGGGAAGTGACTGCTTAATAGCTGAGGTTTCTTTTGGGGATGATGAAGGTATTTTGGAATTAGTGGCAATGGTTGTACAAAATTGTGAATATACTAAAAAGCTGAAAATGAGGTAGGAATTGGGGATTTGGGGGTATAATCTCTTGGTTTAAAAATCTGAGAAGCTAATATATAGCAAAGGTCGCAAACTCTGCCACCTACTGAAGCAGAGGCAATACACCGAACTAAACGACTCTAACCACAGGTAGGAAGGAGGGACGGCGGTGGCAATGCGGCTTTCTAAACCAAGTCACTTCCCAGCCCCGCCACCTGTTCCTGGAGGAAGGAAACAGAGCTGAGTGTTGCCAGAAATGACTTTTTAAAAATGAGCTAGAAATGGAGATTTTAGGGGTGAACTCTCTTCATTTAAATAAGTGAGAGACTAGCGTTGTTTTTTTTCTTTGTTTTTGGTGAGGAAGAGTGGTTCTGAGCTAACATCTGCTGCCAATCTTCCTCTTTTTGCTCGAGGAAGATTGTCCCTGAGCAAACATCTGTGGCAATCTTCCTCCATTTTGTGTGTGGGATGCCGCCACAGCATGGCATGATGAGCAGTGGGTAGGTCCACACCTGGGATATCCGAACCCGCAAACCCCAGGCGGATGAAGTGGAGTGTGTGAACTTAACCACTACACCACTGGGCCGGCCCCAGGAAACTAGTATTTTTTTTAAAAGCCAAACAAATAATTTTTGAGGGTCAAATTCACCCTGTGGGCTGTCGTGATGCGGTCTCAGTTTTAATGATGTAATTTCGTCACCTCGCCTGATCTTCCTCTCCGAGCACCCATCTGTGTGGCTCTCCCGGCACAATAGAGCCGTCCACCCTCATCAGAAGCCACACACTCTGCAGCCACACCCACAGGCCACTCCTGCTGCCAGGAACGCTGATCCCAGTCTTAATGGTTTCTGAGTCCCCCCTCCTGGCCTCACCCAGACATCCTCTTCCCTGGATGGCACCTCTGCTGCCTTCGGACATCACTCCCAGCCCTGCAGCACCGGCTCTCCTCTCCACCAGCCCCACCCCCACGGGGCTGAAAACTAGGGCGCAGGTCAGGCCCCCCTTCTCTCTACGTGCACAGTGCTTCGCTGGAACATCTTTACCGTGTTTTTTTTTTTTTTTTTTTTTTTTTAAAGATTTTATTTTTTCCTTTTTCTCCCCAAAGCCCCCCGGTACATAGTTGTGTATTCTTCGTTGTGGGTTCTTCTAGTTGTGGCATGTGGGACGCTGCCTCAGCGTGGTCTGATGAGCAGTGCCATGTCCGCGCCCAGGATTCGAACTAACGAAACACTGGGCCGCCTGCAGCGGAGCGCGCGAACTTAACCACTCGGCCACGGGGCCAGCCCCAATCTTTACCGTGTTTTTAAAACGTTTGTGTGCAAAACACAAAACTCTTTTGGATTTGATTCACAATACAGAACATTAGTTTAAAATTTCTCCCATTTCCTGACATTCTGAAAGCAACCGAGAGTCAACCACTTCAAATGTCAACTACCACCTCCTTCCACGGAAGGAAGAGCCGCCCCGTTCCCGGCAGCCTCTCCTACCCCAGGAACCGGCCTACCCTTTGCCTTTTTGTGATCTTTTGGAGAGGTGGCTTTTTCAACACACGCTGGATCAGATGCAGGTTTATCTTCTTGTTCCTCCATGTTTAAGCGTGACATCGTCAGAATAATTTCTTCTCTTCCTTCATCGCCCGGCCCAGCTTCCAAGAGAAAGAGCTGCTCTTCTCTTCCGCCGCTGAACCCTCCTTCAGCCACCAGCTGGGCTTCCTCCAGACCTTTCTCAAGCTAACGAGCAAAAATAAGTATTCAAACAAATACGATACTATTAATTACAATCTGATTAAACTCCTTGCCTTGATGTAACCACAGAATACATAAAGAAAAACAAAAACGAAAGAAAGCAGCGCAAAAGACTGTCCATTGCAACTGAAATGCTTAAGCTGTAATTATTAAGCATCAAGAGCTTTGAGGGTGAAACATAAGCTTTTTTCTTTTTTAAACACAATGTACCTTATAGTATTCTAATTAGTGCAACTTTTTTAACTCTTAAAAAAGAACAGGAGGTCTCCCAGGATTTTCCTGGGCATTATTTTCACTGTGTTTAACTTTAAACTGCTTGTCCACACATAACACTGCACAAAGAGCAACTTAAAAAAGTAGTTTTCTGGGTTTCTTTCCCTGCGTAAGGGGTTCGTTTGTTGAAACCAGCCCTACCTTAATCAGGCCAGTGTTTTCAGCCAGGCTCACCACAAACTCACTGTCCCCGGCGGCTGCGGCCGTGTTCCCCTCCAGAACGTGCACCTGCGCCGCCTGCATCTCTTGCAGGGCGTACACCTCTTCTTGGCCACTGACGGCCAGGCACTGGTGCAGGCTCTGCAGGGACCCCTCTTCAAGCCACAGCAGCGGCTGGAGCCCGCTGCCGGCCTGCTGCACCACCACCTGCACCCCTTCTTGGTGCTCAGGGGCCAGCCAGCTGATGTCCTGCAGCTCCACATCTTCAGAGACGAAGTGCACCGTCTGCAGGGTCAGAATTTGCTTCTGGCTCTCCTCTGTGGGGACCAGCACCAGCTCCTGCCCTCCCTCCAGCATCTTCGCCTGGAGGGCCTCATAGGTGCACTGGGCCTCCAACTCGCCAGGTCTCGGGCCCTCCTTCACTCTGCACACGCCATCTTCCTCGGCCTTCTCCTCCAGGACTTCTGGCATCAACTCCAGTTCTTTGATTTTGGTGAACTGCTCAGAAGGGACTGAGATCTCAGTCTCTGCCATGGTGGCTGGGCCTGTTGGAGAAAGCAGCGAGTGGTCTTGGTAAGGCACAGTGGGGTCTGGACCTAGCAGGCTTCGGGGACATCCAGGCCTGATGAGGTTCTCGCCTCAAAACGCTTTGGGCCTTGTAGGGGCCAGGATTAAGTTGGCTCAGCCTAGGCCTAGGAGGGGCTGAGCCTAAGCAGGGTTTAGGCTTAAGCAGGTGTTTGTCCAGAAGATTCTAAAACCAAAAGATCTGGCCCTGAGCAGGCTTCCAGCAAATGCACGTTCCAGGCCTAGCAAGGAGGGGCCTGAGCAGGGTTTGGGTTAGCGCACATTCTAGGCCTAGAAAGCTTGGGCCTGAGCAGGCTTCCAGCAAATGCACATTCCAGGCCTAGCAAGGAGGGGCCTGAGGAGGGTTTGGGTTAGTGCACATTCTAGGCCTAGAAAGCTTGGGCCTGAGCAGGCTTCCACCAAATGCACATTCCAGGCCTAGCAAGGAGGGGCCTGAGCAGGGTTTGGGTTAGCGCACATTCTAGGCCTAGAAAGCTTGGGCCTGAGCAGGCTTCCAGCAAATGCACGTTCCAGGCCTAGCAAGCAGGGGCCTGAGCAGGGTTTGGGTTAGTGCACATTCTAAGCCTAGCCAGGTGAGGCCTGAGCAAGCTTTCCACCATTGCATAATTCAGACGGAGCACCATCTGTGGCCCGCAGGTTTTGAGCCTAGAACCTCTAGCCCGCCAGCCTTGGCCAAGCAGGCCTCACGCGCACGCACGCACACCCTCTGGGCCTGGGGCGCCCCCACCCTCCTGGCCGCGCAGCCTGGGCCTCCCGCCCACGCGGCCGCCAGCCGGGCCCTCCCCCGCCGCCCACACCCACGCCCGAGCAGCCTGTGCTCTGAGCCACCGCAGGCTGGCCCCCCGGGCAGCCCCTCACCCTGGAGGCGGAGCCTGAGCGCCTGGCCCGCCCCAGCCCGCTGGGCTCCGCCTTGAGCCTCCGCGTGCTGCAAGCCGCTGCTCGCCGCCAGCCGCCCGGGCGCGAGGGTCCAGGATGGCAGTGCGCAGCCGCAGGGCGGGAAAGGGACAGTGAGCAAGGGGCGGGGCCAGGGGGGAGGGGGAGATGGACGACGACCACGGGGGAGGCGGGGTTGGGGGGACCTGCAGGGGGTGCTGAGACCTGATGGGGAGGGGATAGATGTGGGGAAATAGACGGAGACGCGCAGGGGGCACTGAGACCTGGGGGAGATGGATGAAGAGGGGAGTGAGGGTGGACCCATAGGGGGCGCTGAGACGGGGGAGGAGGAGATAGACATGGGGAAATAGATGGGGACCCACAGGGGGCGCTGAGACCTGGGGGAGATGGATGAGGAGGGCAGTGGGGGAACCTGCAGGGGGCGTTGAGATGGGGGCGGGGATAGACATGGGGAAATAGATGGGGACCCACAGGGGGCGCTGAGACCTGGGGGAGATGGATGAGGAGGGCAGTGGGGGAACCTGCAGGGGGCGTTGAGATGGGGGCGGGGATAGACATGGGGAAATAGAGGGGGACCCACAGGGGGCGCTGAGACCCAGGGGGAGATGGATGAGGAGGGCAGTGGGGGAACCTGCAGGGGGCACGAAACCTCTGGAGGGGATGGATGAGGAAGGGAGTGGAGGGGGAAGCAGGGACCTGGGGGGGGGGCGCTGAGACCTGAGGGAGGATGGATATGGAGGGAAGTGGAGGTGGACCTGCAGGGGGCGCTGAGAGACCTGGAGGGAGATGGATGAGGAGGGAAACAGAGGGGGAAGGAAGGACCTACAGGGGGCGCCCCCAGAGACTTGGGGTGGGACGATGGACAAGGTTGGGGAGTGGAGGGGAGAGAACTGAAGGAGTTTCAAAACATGGAGTGGGGCAGGTGGATGGAAAGTGGAAGGGGGAGGAGGGAACCTGTAGAAAGCTCCGGAGACCTGAGCAGGAGGCAGATGGGGGAGGAGACATGGCGGAGAGGGGCAATATGGTGGGCATGATGGAGAATGGGAGGGACCAAGACTAGGGGCGGGGGTGGGGGTGGGGCTGAGTGGAAGTCGATGGAATAATAGAATTTGGGTGGTAGGAAGGGCGCCTTGTGGAGGAGAAGTGGGGAGGCTAGGAGGAAGAAATGGGGCAGATAGAAGCAGAGAGGGAGGAAGGAGCCGGAGGCAGTTGGCTGGAGGGGCTGGACCACTCACACAGCTGTCAGTCTTTCCCAGCTCTTTAGATCTTAGAAAATTCTTTGCAAAACATCTCCTCTAAGGTAGGTGGGAAGGCGAGAGACAGGGAAATGAAGGAGAAACAGAGAAGGTGGGGAGAGAGCTAAAACTCAGCGGAGCCACAGCGTTGCAAATGCAGTCACCGAATTGTTCGCTTTGAAGAGGTTACTTTTCTGTTGTGTGAATGACACCTCAATACATTCTTTTTAACAGACATTAATAATTTTGGTGGTCTCCAGAAGAAGTAAGGTTCGCATCTCCAACTAGATACAAAAAGTGCAAGTTTGGAGCCAACTGAGGATTAAAATCATTTGCAATTCACTGATACTTTTTCCAAGGCGTGGTTTGCAACATTCCAGGAAATCATTTCATTTTGTTTTTACTTTTTAATTTTTTTCAGAAATTTAATAAAATTTTAATGGAATTTTCTTGTTTGCTGATTGGGAATAAATATATTTGGAGGCTGGAGAACAAAACCCTAAACAACTCAGAGGACAAAGTGGGGTCTTGGGGAAGAGGTTGGGAGGGGCCTCCCAAACCTCGATGGAGAAATCGCTTTCTCGTGGCCTGCGTTTATTTGAGAGTCTCTTCGGAAAGCCTGTGGCAGATGTTCCTCCCATTCCTAACCAGAGGCCTCTCATATCCATAAAAGTCCTTTCTATAAGTTTGCCCATTCATTCTCCGTAGACCCTTCTTGTAACTTTCTGTATTTTATTTCACATTCATATGCTTAATACACACTCAAATTCTTTTTCATTTTCTATAGTACAGAGGATAGAACTAAATTCACTGTTAAAAGAAACTCACGCACCAGCAGTAACGCATGTGTTAGATTCTGGGCTCACTAGTTATAACACTGTCTGGGGTTTCTGTTACAGTATGTGTACTCTATGGAGAAGATACATATTTGAAGGTCACTGGGAAAATAGTCTTATAATAACCTCTTTTAAATCATTTAAATGAGGTTTTTTGTTTGAATAACCACCACCTATTTAGTGCATCTTGGGTAGTTTTGCATTATTGCACTAACATTCACACAGCTAGAGAGTTTTGCCAGTATTTATATTATAAATTCGTGTTTAGAAATTTCCACTACTGATTAAAACCACATTTTTTAAGGAGATTTAAGGCTGGTGGGGGGAGGAACATGGAAAGGGGAAACCGAGGTGTTCTTGGAGGGTAAAAAGTAGGGGCTTGGAGAGGAGAGAGGGAGAGATGGGGGCAGTGAGCAGGAGAGCTGCCTTGAGGGGGAGAGAAGGTGACATGGATGAAGGAACGAGAAGGAGACAGAACAGGGAAGACGAGCCTGAAGTCTTCGAGACTTTGCTGCCGAAGTGGGAAGTTGCAGCAAAGATTGGACTTGTTTTCTTTGCTTTTCGCAGACATCCCTGGGGGTCATTGAGGGGCCGCCATCTTGGAACCCACTGGGGAGCCTCCCATTGAAGGAGGTGTCACTTTGGAGCCTCGGAAGGGACCCTATTTCATAAAGTGGAGGGGGGGACAATATTATGAGGGGGCAGTATCATAGTCCCGTTTTCATGGTGAAAGAAGTAGAAAGGTTAAGAAACTTGCTCGAGTGGTGGGAAGGGTGATTGACAGCATCTCTATCTGGAATACTGTATACTTGGCTATTGGTTTATTGGTTTATTGTTTAGTGACCAATGGGGGAATGACCTGTCATCTGTCTGTCTATCTATGTATCCATCTGTGTATCTATCTATGGCAAGAAAGCACAAGGGCGGGGACCTTTGTCAGTTTTGCTGACCATTGTATCCAAAGTGCCCGGGACAGAGAAGGCCCTCGACAACTCTTGGTGGGAGAGCTGGACGGTGGAGTCCATTAGCCCTTACACCATTCTGTTTTGCCGCCCCTCTAGCATATAGGAGTGCGCATTGGATTTTGATATCCTAGAGCCTTACGTCAACAAATGTCGTGGTAGTTTTCTCTTGCTGCACTGAGGTCACATTTACCTGAACAACTGAATGACGTCTCTGACCTCTTCGTTTTAAGAGACATTTCCGGAACTTTTTACTTCATTCAACAGTTGTTCATTCCCGTAGGTATTTATAATTAAGTTGGAGATGTCCATTACTGGGAAGTGGGGCACTCGGAGGGCCTTTCCGAATGGTGATCTGGTGCCCAGAATTTCTAACTTTGATACCGGATGTGCCATTTCCCAGCGTAATAGGCTAGGAGGCAGCCCTCGTACTAAGATCTATGAGTACTGCCCCCACGGCGGGTGTTACTATAATCAGCTCAATTCTAAGGAAAGAGAGCCAGAAAGCGAGTTCCTACTTTGTGGAATTGAGAATTAGAGAGTAGACGCCAGGTTCTCCTTCTGCATGCCTGGTGGTTTCTGCGTTTGTTTATCATTGCTCTGAAGCCTGACTCTTTGCTCTTACCCACTGTTTGGCTCTTCTAAGTGTCATAAAGACACTCCATACCAAAAAAGTACGTAAACAGCCTCGCTCTTTTG
Source organism: Equus asinus (assembly GCF_041296235.1). NCBI lineage: Eukaryota > Metazoa > Chordata > Mammalia > Perissodactyla > Equidae > Equus > Equus asinus. Next base: position 45,246,002 of record NC_091804.1, read on the forward strand.
CCTAAAATGTTAATTGCTGTCACTCTGATTTCAACCAATGGGCTACAAAGGAGTGTCCATTTTCCAACACACCAGTTAACCGGTTGGGCAAACATTGTTTTTATACAGATCATTATACTTTGAACTTTGGTACGAACACGGAGATCGTACTGTTATTTAACACGCAATTCAGCATTGCTCCTGGAGGTGGCCACGCGGTGAGGAGCTTGAGGACAGATGAGGCACAGGAGAGAGTTCTTGAGTCCACTTGGAATGACCGTGGGAAGGGAAGAGGCGGAGTGCAAGCATGGAACCTGGACTGTTATGCAAAAGTGTTGCAGGTGTTCCAGAACTCTCTGGAACTTTATTGTCATAACCTCTCCCTTGTCCTGCTTATACATAAAGAAGCATTTGGTAAATAAATAGATAAATAAATAATAAAAGCTTTATTACATTTAGTCTGATTAAATGGAATCTGAAAACAAATATGTTGGGGGAAAAATCTGGAAATGTGTGCTCCAACCCATTAATGGTAGTTAATTTGGGTACTAGGGTGCAGCAGGGGCCGTAAGAAGGGCTACTTTATCTCCCTCTGCATAATTTCATTAAATAGTACACAAAACTAGTGCAAAAAAGAGTGATCTACTTTTTTGTTGTTGGAAAAAAATCTTGGAGGATCAAAAGTCTAAAATGCATTTCAAGGGTTCATGGGCTCTGTGCCATTCGTCTCTCCATCCTGAGCTTCAGCTGCCGTTCAGCACCAGGAGGCAGCGTGTCGTGGCAGTAAAAGTGGCACACAGCTTCCCAGCTGTGTGGCCTTCAAGGGGTTTCTCACCCTCTCTGAGTCTCTACTTTCTCATCTCTAACTTGAGCCTAACAGTAGTACCTTCCTAATTTTATTATTGTGAAGAATAAGTGAAATAACCCACATCAAGTGCTTAAAAATAACAGTGCTTGGGATATAGCAGATGCAAAATAAATGTTAGCCATTTTATTAGTATTTTCACTCATTTATCCAACAATTGTTACATATAATAAAATTATTTAATGTCATTGGAATTCTGCAAGTTTTCTGAACTTCACTTTTTAGATTTCTTTTGCTAGTTTTAAAATTAAATCTTCTTTTTAAAAAATGACATCCCTAAATCCTCTGGCATAAAACAGATAAAGAGATATAATTTTACATTTTTATATTTCTCAAGTAGGGTTAGCGTTAGAAAAAGATCTAAATTTGGTGGCATGGTTACATCATACCTAATTAGGTGCTGATAATTCTGCTCTAAAAACCTAAGAGAGGTGACACTCGATACTGTCCGGTACTGAGAACACTTTGGGGACATCCTGCTTTTTGCAGAGCTCCGTTCTTGCTCTTGTCAAGGTCAACGGTAACCCCACATTGATGGGTCCGTGCCCAGTTCTCAGTGTGCACCTTATTTGACGTTTCAGGGGCATTTGACGCTGTTGGCCGCTCATTCCTCTTCATTTACTCTCTTCACTTGTGCAGTAGGCCGAATAATGGCCCCCAAAGAAGTCTGCATTCTGACCCCTGGAACCTGCAAACGTGTTAGGTTCCATGGCAAAGGGGACTTTGCAGATGTGATTAAGGTAAGGATGTTGAGATGGGGCGATGTTCCTGGATGATCCAGGTGGGTCCAATGTGATCACAAGGATCTTTATAAGAGGGGGGCAGGAGAGGCAGAGTCAGAAGAGGGTAATGTGGTGACCGAAGCAGAGAGAGAGATTGGAAGTTGCTACACTGCTAGCTTTGGAGATGGAGGATGGGACCACAAGCCAATGAATGCAGGCAGCCTCTAGAAGCTGGAAACTGCAAAGGAATGGATTCTCCCCAGAGCCTTAAGAAAGAATGCAGCTCGGCCAAGTCGTTTTAGACTTCTGACTTCTGGAACCATAAGAAAATAAGTACATTGTTGCTTTAAGCCACTCTGCTTGTGGCAATTTGTTACAGTAGTAACAAGGAACTGATACAACTTGCACCCAGGACACCCCCCACCTCTGGTCCTCTCCTCTTACACTAGGATGCAGTCTCCTGGGCTGCTTCTTTCTCCTCCTCCTGACCTCTCAGCAAGAGTTGGCGGTCCCAGGGCACGGTCCTCGGACCTTTCGTCTCTCTACATCTGCTCCCTTGTGGGTCTCATCCAGTCTTGATGTTTTCAGTGCGCCACGTGATGGCTCCCACATGTCCATCTCCAGACGAGAGACTCCTTTACCGGTCTGCCTACTCTCTGTCTCTGTCAGACACCTGATGGGCAAACATAACTTGTCCAAAGCAGAACTCTTGACCCCCTTCACCCCAAATCCTGTTTCACCTAGTCTTTCCACTGCAGTTAACGACGGTCCTTCTAGATGCTCCAGCCAAGAGGTTCCCCTTTCCCACACTGCATCCATTCATCGGCAAATCCTGTTGGCTCTACCTCAAAATATACTCAGAATCCAACCAACCGTCCTCTCCCCTGCTCCCCCTCAATCCAGGCCACCATCATATCACACCTGCACTGGAAACACCCCCATGCCTGGCACAGAGCCCTCCAGGCACCACGAGAGCCGGTGTCCCCACCCCCCTTCTCTTCCCAGACTTCACACAGATCTCTTCCACCCTGTGCCTGCCACGCGGCCCCCTGCTGCTGCTCACACACCCGAACAGGCTGCTGCCTCGGAGACTTTGCACTTTGAAGGGTGGCTGAATGTTCCACTTTGGCAGAAGGATTATTTTGAGCTTTTCAACTGAAAGGGAAAAAAAGCCAATTTGCCTGTTATTTTACCCTCAAAATGAGTTTATTCAGGAATAGCCAAAAGAATTGCAATTTGGGATGTGCCTGCTACGGGGAACCACAGGCAAATCCAGGGAACAAAGCAGGGAGCTGCTTTTACAGAGAAGAGGGAGTGGGAGGGGCTGTTCTAAAGGAAAGTGTGTGTGTGGGGGGGGGAGTAACAGATCAAGGTGGCAAGGCTTCTCATTGGCTGGGCTGTGGTGTTTCTCATTGGCTGAGCTGTTGCTTTCTCATTGGCTGAGCTGTGGCTTTCTTATTGGCAGGGCTGTGGTGTTGCTCATTGGCTGGGCTGTGGTGTTTCTCATTGGCTGAGCTGTGGCTTTCTCATTGGTTGAGCTGTGGCTTTCTTATTGGCTAAGCTGTGGCGTTTCTCATTGGCTGAGCTGTGGCTTTCTCATTGGCTGGGCTGTGGCGTTTCTCATTGGCTGGGCTGTGGTGTTTCTCATTGGCTGGGGTGTTGCTGGGTGGGGAGAGAAATCTCCCTGCAGTAGTAAAGTAGTGGTACCTCCTGTGAATGTGCCAGCCTTGCCTCTTGCTTTGGTATAACTGATGGTGTGCGATGGGGGTGAGAGCTCCCCCACAGGCCTTCCCAACTCCCGTTTAGTTGAGGCTTCTTTTATTAATTTCCACAAATGAAAGGCCCTTGAGAAACAGCAGGTGCAAGAAGGGCTCTGACCTCCCCTTTTCTTCCTGAAAGCAGAAGATGAGAGCCCTGCGTGAGTGATGCCCTCCCTGTGCCCAGAGGAGGGAGCATTCCTATCACCAGAGGTGGGGCATCCAGGCAGAGGGAAGTCTGTACGAACAGACCTTGTTAAAATAATTCTTATCTGCCTTTAGCCTCGGCATATATTTTAGTTACTTTTCCACGATTGTCTCTCTTTGTTCAACCTGGCATATGAACACTCAGGCCTGAGTGTTTACTCATTTTCCCGTGGGGGCCCTGTACATGTAGCAATCTGTATGCATTTCGCCTGTTAATCTGTTTTAGAGCAATTTAATTCTTGGGCCCAGCTGGAGACTCTAAGAGGGCACGGTAAAACCGTTGCCTCCCTTACAACTTGGTGTTGTCTCCCTCCAGAATGTTCTTGCCTCACACAGTAGAATGGCTGTTCTTTCACGGCCTGCAAATCTCTGTTCAAGGAAACTGAGGCCTTCCTGACCTCCCTAGTTAAAACTGAAACCCAGGGGCCGGCCCAGTGGTGCAGTGATTGAGTTTGCACGTTCCGCTTCTCGGCGGCCTGGGGTTCGCCGGTTCAGATCTTGGGCGCGGACATGGCACTGCTTGGCACGCCATGTTGTGGTAGGCGTGCCACATATGAAGTAGAGGAAGATGGGCACGGATGTTAGCTCAGGGCCAGTCTTCCTCGGCAAAAAGAGGAGGATTGGCAGTAGTTAGCTCAGGGCTAATCTTCCTCAAAAAAACAAAAAACAAAAAACTGAAACCCAAATTCCTCGTCAGCTTAATTTTCCACAGCGTTTAAAAGTTGCTGGCATCCCTTCCAAAAGCTGAATACTCGTGCTCTGCCAGCAGGAAATGTAACAACAATGCATGCTCCTCTAGGGCGAGGTGCTTCCCATGTTTCCTTCTGCTCCTTGTTCCCTCCCTGGTGTTAGATCAATACCTGCCACGTGTGAGGCACTCCACAAAGTCTCTTGAATGGATGAACCCGAACGAATGGTTGTGTAATCATTTTATGCAATAATTTCACCTGCTTCTATGATCTGAGTGTTCAAAACAAATGCGTAGTGGTTCGGTTTACCTTTAAGCTTAGCTGTCTATATTAAATGTGGTACGCATCTCACTTTTCTTTAACTTCTCTGTTGGTAGAAATTATAAAGGCTGTACACCATGACAAAGCAAGACAAAATAGAACCCTGAAAGTGTATTCATAGTTTACCTCTACTGCCTAAGGTGCGTCTGGCTTTTTATTGACACGTGTTCTAAAGTATCTTTTCTACAGAATTGAAATTCAGAGTCGCTACCCTGGGAAGGGGAAGGGAGAGTTTTCATTCCGAACAAGGGCTTCATTCAGGACGACAGCAGACTCGGGAGAGCTTGCTGTGCCCTCTGCTTTTATGGGCTACCTGCCCAGATGCTGCTCTGCAGGGCGAACCGTCTTCTCTTCAATTTTGGGTCCTCAGGGTTGTGCTAGGGAGGGGGCAACCAGATAATTGTGGAAGGAAGGGAGCAGTTTAAAAAGCAGACTAGAAGGCCTGGATGAGTGAGTGGGGGGCTGGGCAGACAAACCAGGCCTCTCGGAGGCTGCTGTTCAGGCCAGATGTGCGCTCTCCGAACCTGGGGCCACCCCAGGGGAGAGCGCTTTATGTAGAGCAGCTTGCCTCTGCATTTCGCTTAAGAGCAGGATTGTCCTGATTTGGGAAATCACCTCGATAAGTTCCCTGTGGCGGGGAGGGGAGACCCTGATCAAGACACCGGACGGGATAATGGAACTGCTCGGCATTGGAAATGGAGAATTCATGCCTTTCTTGCTTTTACTTTTGTTTGCTTATTTGTTTGTTTTTGAAGGAGGGGCCATGGAAGGAAAAGAGCAGACAGGAAAGGGAGAAAAAGGAATGGCCAAACAATACTGCAAAGTGGCTAAAATATTGCTTATCAGTATATCTTATTAAACTACGAGTTGTGTGTATCTCCTGCTAACCCTCAGCGAGCTCTGCTGTGCACAAAGGCCTTGGAGGCGTGGTGCGGGGGCGTGTGTGTGTATATGTGAGTGTGGTATGTGTGTAGTGTGTCTGTGTGGTGTGTGTGCACTTGTGTGTGTGTGGTGTGCATGGGTGTTGTGCGTAGTCTTCAGTGTACAAGTCTTTCACTTCTTTGGTTAAATTTATTCCTGGATATTTTATTCTTCTTGTTGTGATTGTAAATGGGATTGTATTCTTAATTTCTCTTTCTGTTATTTCATTATTAGTATATAGAAACACAGCTGATTTTTCTATGTTGGTTTTGTATCCTGTGACTTGATTATATTCATTTATTATTTCCAACAGTTTTTTGCTGGATTCTTTAGCGTTCTCTCCCTGTAAAATCATGTCCTCTGCAAACAGCGATAGTTTCACTTCTTCCTTGCCAGTTTGGAACACTTTCATTCCTTTTTCTTGCCTGATTGCTCTGGCTAGGACTTCCAATACTATGTTAAATAAGAGTGGTGAAAATGGGCATCCTTGTCTGGTTCTGTTCTTAAAGGGATAGCTTCCGGTTTTCTCCATTGGGAATGATGTTAGCTGTGGGTTTGTGATATATGGCCTTTATTGTGTTGCGGTACTTTCCTTCTACACACATTTTATTCAGCATTTTTATCATAAATGGATGCTGGATCTTGCCAAATGCTTTCTCTGCATCTATTGAGATGATCCTGTGGTTTTTATTCTTCATCTTGTTGATGTGGTGGATCACATGGAGGAGAGCTGGGTGATAAAGGTGTCATCTGTTGAGGCAATGGCTGGAATGACTAAATGGGGGGAGAGAAGCCACCAGCTCCATGCAGAATTCTGAGAAAGCCGTAATTATTTTCCTATGCTACAAAGGTCACAAACATGACCCAGCTTATGCTCATCTCTCTCCCTTTATGACACGGATATCATTACAGCCGAAACGTTTTTCTTACCAGGTTACCCTCCGTGGAGGTGCTCATTCAGGGCCTGTTTGTCTTTATTGTTTTAAACAGCCTGGCTGAAGCATAAGGAACTTAGTCTGTTGACTTTGAAAATTTGATCTAGAAGGAGGCCAAGATGTTGGCTCCTTCTTTTCAGATTGCAATGCTTTACCTGCCTGGCAGTGTCTAGCCGATCCAGCTCCTGCCAGGGGCTTCTCTGATTTCACACCACCTCCGTCTCCATGCGCACCGTCCCCACGGGCCAACCTCCAGCCTCATCCTTCCTCATAAACGCCGAACTCATGGCCACTTTGGGGGCTCCTCCCGCAGGTGTAAACATGGCCTGCTCCTTCTCACCAACTCCGTACTTTCTCGCATGTAACTGGTATCTGGAATGCTCCCCCCCCACACACACGCTTCCCATCACAGTTCCATGTTTTATTATCTCTTTTATCCAAATTCTTGTTTATATGTGTTCATTGTTTCTCTTCTCTCCGGCTGTAGCTCCCGGAGAGCGGGGCTGCCTTGCTCTCCTCCTTCTCACAGAGCCCTGAACAATGCCTGGCATTTATCTGCTGAATGAGCCTGAAGGGTACAAATGTCAGTGTCCTTTTAAGTCTCAAGCTCCTGCAGTGAACTGGAGCAAAGGCACTGCTGATGCTCTTGACCTGACAACAGCAGACACAGCACATATAACTCACCAAGCTCAACCTTCTCAGTCGTTGCCCGGGAGCAAGCATTTAGCTTTTGCAAATGGACTCTCTGTGGTGTGGAGTATTCCAGAACCTCCATGGCACAGACGCTGAGTGGAGGGCTCAGGGCCCTGTCATTCATGTGTGTCAACGTGCCTTCTATCCTTCTCTTTGCCTTAACATCATATCATGCTTTCTTCCTGAGAATATTCTCTGGCCTCTTTCCAGCAATCTGTCGCGAAGTTACAGAGTGAGCTATCCTTCAGCAATTAGCGTGGACCTTAGTTGTTTTTGAAAGATGAATTTAGAGGTAATTTTCCAATTACCAGCAGTCATCAAATAAACTGAGACAAAAGACTGCTGAGTCTTTGCCTTGGCACGAACGGGCCCCGCTCCGGCAGGAGCTGGTGGTTGTGTCTCGGTGATGGATGCAGGGAATCAGCAGCTTAAAAACCAATTAGCTTTCTGCTGCTTTTGCTAATGTGGGGACAGTGCTGGGTAGTTTGGCTGCTTGAGAATGGAGTTCAAACAAGGCCAGCCGTGGAAGTTAAGCTAGCAGAACCGAGGAAAGGCACACGCTTCAAGGACGTCTGTGTTCTTAGCAGTATCGCAATGTTCATCTTCATTTGATGGAGCACTTCTGAGTCTGAATTGTCAGTACAAACGTTAAGGATGTAATAGCTATTGATGCCTATGCTAGATAATAACTCCTAAAGATATCGCTGGGGCATTTCCCACGGGAACTTTCATCTGCAAGTGGAAGTTTTTCTGTACAATTGCTGTCTGCAAAAATGTCTAACTTATACACACTAATATTTATAAGGTGCCTTGTGTATTTTTTTCTGCAATTCTTTATGTGACATTCTGCTTTGTTAATTGTTGCATTTTGTCATGGGTTGATGTCACAGGGTGACCCATGTCACAGAAGGCCTGGGAGTCACTTGGGCTCAGGGCCTGCTTTGCAGCCTTGAAGGCGCAGAGATTTGATTGTGTCCAGACTCCACGGTGAAACTAACCAGGCTCGGAAGGCACTGTTGTATCAACTAGAGTGACAATTTCTTAATTTACAACCAAAACACTACCCAGGCCTGCCATCCAGTGTGCCCCATTCCTTGCAGCTGCTGTGGTTAGAGACGACTGTGATAGGGTGGGAGCACAGAGCTGGTGGAAAGAGTCCCTGCTCCACTGACGACCTGGGACAAGCCTGGACCTTTCTGAGCCTCAGTTTCCTCATTTGTCAGACAGCCATCCTGACTCCTGATCCCAGCATAGTTGGGAAGATTCAAGGAGCAGATTGCTGGGTCCAAGAAGAAGCCCTGAATGATTTTAATGAGACTGATGCAGTGCTTAAGAGTATAGACTTTGGGGTCAGTGTGTGGACGCCTATCACAGCTGTGGTCACCTGAAATAGGTTACTTCCTATTTCCGAGATTCCATTTCCTCATCTACTAATTGGGATCAGAACGTTAGCTGACGCACAGACTCGTTCACTGAGTGAGGCACCACAGGGCAGCGTGCCGCGGGGTGGTCAGGATGCCTGCCACTGTACGGGCTCAAAGGCACGGGAGCCGTCGACGTCGTTGGGAGGATTAGGGGTGGTGGCGGTAGAAGCAGTAGCAGCTGTTGGGGCAACAAAAGCAGAGCAACCAGCAGGTGAGGTCGCTCAGCGAGCACAAAACCCGATGAAGGGGTGGCCTGTCTAGGGAAGAGCTTCTCAAAGCCAGCACAGCTGACATGTCGGGCTGGAAGGCCTTCTGTGGGGCTGTCCTGTGCTTAGCAGCGTCCCTCACCTCCATCCACCAGGTGCCAGTAGCACCGCCCAGCTGCGACAGCCAAAGATGTCTCTGGACATGGCCGAACGTCCCCAGGGAGAGGGCAGGATCCCCTGGTCGTGAAGCACTGGTCGAAGGGGCCTCTTCACCCAGAGCACGAAGAACTGCGGTCCTCGCGGCATGCTCCACTGCCCGCCCCGAACAAACTCCGACCAGCCCAGAGTCTTGCCTTGATTCTCCCTCGTTAGACTTGATCTTTGCTGTTATTCATTCGATGACGCATACCGAGTGGCTGTTATGAACCAATACCTGCGGATAATCTATTGGGGAACAAGGCTCAGTGTCCTCAGTCTCCCACAGGCCTTCTACCTTCATACCCTTCTGTCAGCGCTCCTTGCTCACCTGGGTCACAACACGGTGACTGAATCACAGCCCTCTGGACCTCAGGGCAGCCTGGAACGGGACACCTCTCGGTCCTGCAGGGACGAACCTTCTCTGCATGGAAGGACCTCCTGTGAGAGCTCATTTTCCTTGTGCAGGTGCCCACGACGTTATAACCTTGGGGACGTGCATTAACCAAGCCAGATCGCAGATTCTTGTGCAAAATGGGGACAATGATCTATTCCCCAAGTGGTGCTGGCAAGGGGCTTAACTGAGCTTCTGAGGGGTCTTAGCTCTTTTCTCTCCTTTCCAATGATAACCTTCTCCTCAACGGCAGAGGCGCCTCAACTGACCTCGACATTTACCACAAAGTGGTTTTTAAGGACAGAGCTTAACTTAATGTGTCTAAGCTTCAGATTTTTGTTCATTATCCCAGTGCCTATATTTGTCTGCATTACTGTCCAATTTAAAATGTTCCTCACTGGCAGAACTCAGTGTTTCGTGAGTCTGTACATCACGACCAGAATAGTTGGTCCCATTGTAATTTGGACTAATGTCTGAGAAAGCCCGGCTGAATGAGTAAACATTCAAATTATTTTCCAATTAAGAAGAGATATTTTATTACTTCCAAACCAAGCAAGAAGTGGGAGAGGAAGCTATGACTTCATAAAATTCTTTAGGGAAATATTAAGTAAACAAATAAGAATGACTCAGAACTTCACCTTGTAAACTCTACGTCGATCATTCATTTTATGTCCAAATACAGTCACCCTGAGAGATAAGGGCAGATACAATCCTTGCTCTGCTTAACGGGTTAGATGATAGCTGGTGCATTTAATCTCTACAGTCCTGGAAATCTTGTTGACACTGTTAATTTGCTTAGCAAAACCTTTCTTAAAAAATCTTAAAAGGTAAACTTTAACCTGGCCTCTGTCAGAATTCCTGTTAGAGGTATAGAATGGATGAGGTTTACGTAGCTTGCTTCCGCTTTGCCTTACTTTCTAGGATTCTCACTCTACATTTCTGAGACATGTCATGTTCATACCATGACACTCTTTTTACAGAGGCCTCACATCATTCAAGTTGAGCACCTAATTTTAAGTGTGTCCTGTTTTGCCTGTTTATTTTTCATTGGAAGTGAACTCATTTTAAAAGGAAATTTTAATTCCTGTTCACACGAAGTAGCTCCCTTTCTTTAGCAAGTTGGGTCATTGCCGTGAGGTCTGGAAAGCTCGCAGGACGAGGCATCGGAAGATCTGAGCCACATTCTGGTTTTGTCTCTAACAAGCTATGTTAATTTCTTCAGTATTCAGTTTCATTATTTTTGAATAATCTTCAATTTTCCTAGCTCTCAGAGTTGTGAAGATTGAATTTGGGAAGCAAGGGGGTCTTAAGACGAGAAGCAGACACGTTTCATACAAAAACCTGTCAACAGGTTCTCTCAGATCTGCAAAATGAAAAACGATGGGTTGGTATATCAGAATTCTAGAAAGATCTTTAAGAGAGTGTAGAGAAAGGGAGATGTAGAGAAAAGCAGAAAGGTCATGAGGGACTTTTCACAAAACATGTTGCCATTTGAAGATAATGTCAAGTTTAAGGCAGGGGATCCAAGCCCTGTTACGGAGGATGGGGGGCTGGCCCAGCATATTTGGTCTCTGGTTATGCCCTGACTTAGCAAGACAGGCAAGATTAGGAGAAGGATGGACCAGCCTCCGTTACAAGTAAGTTTATATTTTTATTGTTAAAAGGTAAAACAGAGGGGCCAGCAGCATTATTCACAGTAGCCCCAAATGGAAAAAACCCAAGCGTCCAGCAACAGAGGAATGGATAACGAAAATGTGACACATACATACAGTGGAATACTATTCAGCCATAAAAAGGAATAAAGCACTGACACACGCTATGACACAGATGAACCTGGAAAGCATTACGCTAAGTGAAAGAACCTAGTCACAAAAGACCAAATATTTGTATGATTCCATTTATATGAAATGTCCAGAATAGGCAGATCCATAGAGATGAAAAGTAGAGTGGTGGTTGCCAAGGGGCGGGGAGTGATGGGAATGGGAAGTGACTGCTAATGGTAAGCGGTTTCTTTTTGGGGTGATGAAATGTTCTAAAAGTGATGGGGATGATGGTTGCACAATTCAGTGAATATATTAAAAAACAGTGAATTGTATACTTTTAAAGGATGAGTTTTAGGGGGTGTGAATTATATCTGAGAGAGAGAGAGAGGTACCCCACAGACAAAGAAATGAAAGAAAGAGAAGAGAGTGAGTATGTTAGGAGGTTATGATCATAAAAACTTAAGATAAGATTTTAAAAAATCATTATTTCTGTTGATAAAAACTCTGCTTCCCGATCCTGAGTTGCTGGAAAGAGTTTGGGTTTCCGAGTCAAGAGACCTGGCTCTTGCTGTCGGCAGGAGTCTTAACCTCCCGGGGCCTCAGCTTCCTCATCTAAACATTAGGGAATTAGAGAAAATGAGTCATGTGTTCCTTTCCAGCTCCAAATTCCCTACAATTTCCAAGATTCTCTTCCATCTTCTTTCTTCCGAAGCATCACCCCAGAAAATTCTACCCTGGTATCACCGTGCCAGTACTGACACAGAGAGAACTGTGTTACATAACTTTGGATGGTTTATATAGCAGGTTTCCTTTGAGCAGAGCATCCTCAGAAGAAGAAGTTCATATTTTTCTTAAACTATCCCACGTGATTCTTGAATACTCAGAAACCCTGTGCTGGGATCGTTGGGATAGTGACCGTCGCCCTTTGTTTCTGTGACCTTCAGGTTACACCATCAGGCAGGTTCATGTTAAAAAGAGGAGTGTCTTGGGCCCAATACCTGCTGGTGGGAACAATTTATCACCTTATTTTCATTCTTGATTCCTGTTTATCTCTCTTGATCTCGTTCAGAGGGACTTGAAAACATTAAGACAGTCCTTCACTTGATTAAACTGATTGCTCTGAGTGGAAGACAAGACTGTCAGCTTGGAACTGCAGATAAGACTCTGTCCCAGGGCGGTGACGACACCGGCTCTAACTGAAAGTGGCATCTGAAAGCTGCAGGTTGAGGAGGCTGATACGGAGGAGAGAAAGAACGACAAAGGAGGTATGTTACAGACAGCAAAGGTTAGAGATGAGTCACAGAGCAGGGTAGGAAACCAAGTAATAAAATAAGTACATAATAGTGGGTTGCCAGGCAGACGGTGGGCTCATCCTGAAGTGACAATTGAATACAGTGGGGGACTGAGCGACGGAGAAGAGTGGGCGAGATGGAGAAATAAAGGAAGAAATAATAAAAGCCAACACAGAGGGAGAGCAGAGGAGTCTGTCACTTTGTCTTAGGAGAAATTAAGAAGCCAGACAAATTATAAGTGTACTTTCCTTGGGAAACATGATCAGACTGAGGTCGGCACTCCTGGGGGTGGCGCGGCGTGCTGTCAGGTCCTGGGGGCTGCCCGCTCTGACTCACTCGCCAAAGTTTGCAGGTGTCAACGAAGCGCAGGGCCGAGGCCACGTTTGGGGTTCTGCTGGAGCTCCCTGATGCTTCGTCCGGAAAGAGAGGCACAGGCAGAGATAAAGACAGCTGACTTGATGGAGGGGCTCTGTGCGCCCGGCCTTGGGCTGCATGGCTCCTCTGACTGGTTCTCTTTGGGGTCCTCTGCAGGAGGCAGTGTTTCTCTCCCTCTATTTCAGACGAGGACACCAGATGGCTTGCTTGATGGCACACAGCGAGGACCCTGTGCTTCTAACCCCCCGCTGCGTCCCTCCCCAGGCATCTTCTGAAGCCACTGTGTAAGTGGCTTGCCCTGCTTCTCCCGGTGAGGGCCAGACGGCGGTTTGCAGCCCCACGGAGGGGTCTTCATGGACCCCCTAGACTTGGACAACCTTGATCTCATTTTTCATGTCACCAAAAAGGAAATGGGTGGGGTCACTCTGAACGCGCCGCCTTCTCTGGCGTTTGGTTGCCTTTCCTTCTGTCTGTTGGCAATGGCACCATCACGCTCTCAGTCAAAATCAGGCCTTGCAAAGAGTGCCCCTCAATGTGTGGTGGGGACAAGCTGCACAAAGAACCCCGCCACACTTGGACACCGGCCGTGCCTGGCCAGCTGGCCGGTCTGGCAAAGACTTGGAGCTCAGAGAGCTTCAGGGTCATGGAGCAGCTCAGCTCTGGCTCCCGGAAAGCATGGGGTCTAGGGAGGTGGAGCTCCTCCCTCCCACGTGCTCTTGAGCCCCACGCCAAGCCACGCGGCCACGCTCAGCCACACTTGCTTCTGCAGACTGAGGAAGAATCCAATCTCCTTCTAGAAGGTTCTCTCCAGTTCTCAAATGTCGTGACCAAATGAAAAAAATAAATGCTGACTTTGAAAGTGATACCAGCTTCTGAGCCAGTGTACTCAGAGCGTGGGCCTCTGTGCTTCCTCACGTCAGAACAGGCTCAGATCCCAGCGCTTGCCTTCCTGTCTGTCCTGAAGCCAGACCTCGGGCAATGCCCGTGGAGGGGCAGTTTCTGGGCAGATTCTCACTAAAAGAAACATGCAGTAGAACCAAAAACGTTCCCAGCTCATGTTTCCTGAGGATAACAGAAGGTAGAATTTGTTTTCAGAGTGTAATTTTATCACATCTTAATGCAAAAAAAGGTAAGAGGGATTTCTATTATTTTACAATAACTCTATCATTTTTATGACACCATACGGTTACAATAACCATTTTACTGCAAGGGATGAATATGTAATTGCATTTCTTACATATTAATGTATTATAATTTACCAGCACAAACGTTGCTTTTTTTTCCCTTAATTTTTATACTTTCACTATTGAAAAAGTTTGAATATTTTCCAAAGTGGCTTCGTCTTATTTGTTGAATTTCTGCAACAAATCTAGATTTCTGCCATCATCTCTCTTTTCAGATGGTCAATTGCCCTGAAAGGTTTAATGACTAAATGAATGAATTAATTACTACTGACCAAAGAAGGTCCCAGCAAAGCAGTCTGGGCTTGGGGTGCTCAGCAGGCCCCCGGGGAAAGGCGACTCTCTTATGTTACAAGATGAACTTAAGGTCGCACCTCCAGCCCCAGCTCTCTCCTTCCTGACTCATGAGAGTTTTCACTGGCACAGTTATGTAAACAAGCAGAGCATGAGGCAAATTATTGTTTACTTTCAAAACCATAAAGGAATCACCAGTATAAGGTGTACTTTCGCTTCACACTTTACGTCCCAGGGGACTCGGGACACGGTACCTCGTTCTCAGAGAGATGGAGCTGGGGAGAGGTTTGCGCACCTGTGGAGGTCACTGTGTTCTCCCCGGATGCAGGATGCCTCCCGGGCGGGCGGAGTCCACCCTCGTGTCCCCTCCAGGCGGAGATTCCCAACAGGGCGCTCTGGCGTCCTGGCAGGACAGGCGCGGGGCCCCATCCGCACTTTGCGGCTGCAGAGTGTCCCTGGCTCCCGCCTACTGAAGGCCACTTGTGCTTCCCTGTTTTTGTGACAACCCCAGAAGCTGCACATATTTCCGAAGGCAGCCGGATGGCAGGCGGGGGGCGGCTCTGCCCTGGTGGAGAACGTGTTCTGGAAAGTCAGATCCTGCCAGGCTCTCCCAGATGCCACGTGTGGAGGGAGCTGGAGGCCCACCGTGCCTCTTGGTTGGCCACTTGGCTGACTCGCACTGTCTAATGGAGTGCTCTTGTTTATTCCTGGCCAGACATTTGTTTGCTGCTTTTGTGTTTTGTTTTCTAAATGAAGAATTTTTATACAATAGGCTCTGGGGTCTCAGGAGAGAAGAGAGGTAAAGCATCTCATACAAATAAAACCCGGAACCTTCTCGACGATCTGCTTAGAAGTCCAAACGAGATACAACAGTGGCAGGAGTTAGGCCTGGGTGAGGCCCCAGGGCCGTCCCCCGATGCATGGAGGGGGCCCGTTTGCTCCATAGCCCAGGGCTATGACGCCAAGCTTCCACCCTTAACCCAACGATGTGAGCAACCCGGATGTCTCCAAGTTCAACTCACAAAAGGGAAGCTGAGTTTGAAGTGCTGGGGGGACCCTTGTAGCTCCCCAGGACCGACCGCAATCGGATATGGAAGGTGGTGTTAGCAGATGGAACAAGTTATAAAGACAACCGTCTGGCTGCGGCGTGTGCCTTCCCACGCGCCCCTCACCCCTCGCAGCAGTCAGCACAGTGTCTGGCTTGCAGATTGACTCAGACCCATGTCAATAAGGGTCCCAGGGGCTGCAGAGAGTGGCATGGAGCAGCAGTGGGCAGACTTGCCACAAACAAATGCCTTGGTGTTAAAATGCGGGCGCCGGCAGCTGGGGGTAATGAAGTCTCTGTGCTTGCGGGAGAGGACCCGTCCAGGCCTCAATTTTCCCTGGAGAGTGAGATTTCCTCTCTCCCTTGGACTCTCTTTTTAAAGGAACAGCATATGTTGCATGGAACTTTTTTTGAGATGACAACCCCTGGAATAATTAGATACATAAAGCACAGGGAAGAGCTGAGGGTTTCTAAGTGTATTTTGAGCGGTTATTATCCACCATCAGTGCCTTTCAAATGTCACTTGTGGAGCGTTCGTCTGTTTGTAGCGAAGCACAGAACTTTTCCACTCTTCTCCTACAAAGTAGTCGAGAGTATTTTAAATCTCTGTGTTGAACTATGGCGAGTCGTTCCAAGAGGAAAGTGCTCGAAACCGTTGTTTTGAAAAGCCCGAGTGGGGCCCATCAAAGCGGCTCGGAGAACATTCCCTTCTCGGAACTCAGCGAGCACGCTCATCTGGAAATGTCAGATATGCTCTCATTTAAATAATACTGCACCTCGCAAGCAGATGTCTGACGAGCATCCCATTCAGTTCTTAAAAGTACAACAAAGAAAGTCCAAGTTTTTTTCCAAAAGAGTTTCCCGTTAATAATTCACATGAGCTACTTTATACGTGGTTGCCTACTGAATGCAATTATTTAATTTCTCTCCCTCTCTCTGCAAATGGAGGCTGTGCAGACCCCCTCTAACAGAGAGGACCCCTGGGATTCCCACCTGAAGGGGAAAAGACGCAGCCTTAACTCATGTGGGTTTCACACGCTCCCAGTGCGTGCAGAAATGTCTGAACGCAGAAGGACTTCACATAAATCTCCGAATACACGTATTTTAAAAACAGGTTTTGACCCAAAGCAAATGAACTTCATTTACCTCCATGGGCCGGCTCACTGAGACTCCGATCTTGCCTGTTCTGCGGCTCATCACGTTTTCTTAAGAAGCGCTCAACGTTCAGAAGGCCTGTGCAGCTTTTTAAACTTCTACCCTGGAAGCTGCAGTTTGCTGAGTTGAAGTGAACGTGAGCCCCCGAGGGCCAGTCCGTGGCCAGCCGTGTTGTTCCCAAGAGGCTACGGGCCCCGGGGAGGAGGCTGCTGGGTTTTTGCACTGTGATGTTCAGTTGGGCTGGTGTAGCGAGTCTACGGGGAGGCTTCCCAGGGACACGAGGGAGAGAAGAGCCTGCTCCTGTGCCTGGAACTCGGCCTTTCCCGCCACTGCAGCTTCCTCCTCCTTCGCTCTCCATCCTCGTCGCAAATGTAGAGGCCCTCTCCTCGGGGTGAGCCAGATTCCTGGGCAGCTCGCTCTCGCCCCTGGCCCAGCCCTGGCCCCTGCACCTAACGGGCTATGGCGCCCCCAGTGCTTCTGGGGAATGAGGTGGGGTGTCGGGGAGCAATTAAGAAACCTTTGCTGGCACAGCCCCCGGCACAGGAAATGGCGTCTCTGAGGGAGAGGCCGTCCTCTGTGGGGGAAAATGGGGTCCGGCCAGCCTGAGTCACTGCACATTCGTGCCCCGGGACTCAGGGGGCTGAGGTGGGCTGCCGTGTTTCTTCTCTCCAGGTCTAAATTAACTTCTTCAAATGTCCCTGTTAGTTAGCAGTGGTTGATAGAGTGAAGATATTATTAATAAAAATTATGTACCACCTCGGGAATGGACATCCATTCGTGCCTCAGTCCTCAGCAAAGGGTAAGCGAAGAAAGGGTATTTCAACCCCTTGCAGCCGGAGCAGGTGGAGCCAGGTGGGATGAATCCAGCCATTTGTCAGAGCTGTTGAGACGAGCCTCTCCCCCAAGTGTTGACCAGTATTCACAAGGAGCTCCACGTTGTGCTAATAGGGCCCGTTCGGCCGTACTACAGGACTTTAAAGTGACTTGGGTAATTTAGTGCCCCTGTTTCATTGAATGTGCATACGTCTCTCGGCCCCTGATGCTCACAATTATGAGAATGCACGGTGGGACTTCTGGAAAAGAAAACCACGTGGCTCAGAAAGATGCCTGCCCGGCTTCCAGAAAGCCGGGGCAGTGCATGCTCTAGGGGCCTGGTGGAGCGAGGGGCCGGAGGCGTCAGGATGAAAAATGAGCCACTCATTGCACACACATAATAACCTCAATCAGATTCAAGGAAACGAGAGAGAGGACGAGGAGACAGGAGAGCACATGGAAAAAGGCTAACAGAAGCCCGAGGCGCTCCCACCCCTTGCCGTGGGCAGGGATCTGTAGGGAGCTGGCGTGTTTATCGGGCGTGTGGACGGCCCGTGCCATGCCATGGTGCTTAGTCACACGTGCCCTTGTGCGGTTCCGCTCCTCTGTTCCTGGAGCCTGTCTTCCCAGCTGAGCTGTTCAGGGACCTTTTCTGCGTGCCTCTTCTGTGCCAGGCCTGCGTCGAGGCACCAGGATGCTGAGAGGATGAGAATGCAGACTCTGACAAGTCGGGAACTTCGCCTTTGCGATTTCATCCCCTCCCTCCTGTGCCCAGCTCCTCAGATGAGCCAACTGTTAAATGAATACAAGAATTTGCACCATAAAGAATGTGCTCTTTTTCCTTCTAGCTATATGAGCGTTTGCTCAACTGTTCCAGGCGCTATTTTGAGTGTATACATTTGGGTTGCCAAATCTGATCCTCAGAACCACCACCCTATGAAGCAAGTGCTGTAATTATCCTCAATCAACAGATGAGGAAACTGAGGAAGGCCACGTGGTCAAGAAATGAATGGAAGCGTCGGCCTCCGGCATCTGTGCCGCTGGCTACTGCACTGTCTCCCCAGAGAACACTGTGGGCCCTGCCTGCAGATGGAAACGTTGAGCCCATCCCTGTTTCTGATGGCCTTAATGTCCACATAGGACAATGGCTCCGTGAGGCTGATCAGCCTGTGTGCAGAGTTGACATCTGAATGCCCGGACCGTTCCCCACTCTCCAGCCCTGGGGCAGCTGGTGCTGCTACTCAGAGAGAGAGCGCCAACGGGGCCTGCGAGCTGAGGCCGGCCCCCAAGACAGGCGTCCGTGCCCTGGATCCTGCAGGTCCTGGCTGGGGCAACTCCAGGCGCGGCAGAGAAGGAGTCAGAAAGAGGCCTCTGGCATCACCACTTCCTGGCACCAAGCCAGGGAAGGAAAACTTGCATAATCTCAGCTGGCTTTCAGCAGAAAAGCCATCGGATGGAGATCAACCTGCTTGAAAATGAAAGAATCATGGAGTTGACCACCTGTTGGAGCACAGAGGCTCCGATCCCTGCTTCCCACCTGCCCGTCTGAAATGCCAACTTGCCAACAAGATGCCCGCTCCCTGTTCATGCTAGCATCCTTAGCAGCTTTCTCCCCTTCAACAATTTTACCGTTTCTTCAAATGTCCAAAAGGCCCAAATGAAAGTTTCTTTCCCCCTTTACCATTTATCTTACTTGGTTGCCTCTTCAAGGCAATGCAGGCTGGTTTGGGGGAGGCGGCTTGTGGGCTGGCATCTTTTGTCATCAGACTCTGTGTTGTTGTTCAGGCAAACAAGGTTTTCTGTGTGCGTGAAGACGAGCTTTTCTTCTGTCCCTGGGTATGAGGGTCCTGAGGGGCTCCACTTACACTCTGGTTTAACTTGCACGTGTTTCAGGATTCCACAGCTAAGTTAGAAGCCCCTGAAGAGATGTGCCAGCTGGGCCCCCACCCTGGGCGATGTGTCCCCAAGTCTTGGCGTGAATTCTTCCCCCCTTGGGAGAGGAGCTGAGAAGTGTGAGTTAGATTTACTGAGTCTCAGGACTTGTCCTCAGCCTGGATCAGGAAAGACGTGTTTGTTCGGAGCCGCAGTATTCAGACGAGTGGAAGAACTTGCATGGTTACCTGGCAGCGCTCGGTTCCCGAGCAATTATCGTCATTTCCAGTAGAGTTAACCGCACTGCAAAGTGGATCCATTTTCTCGCTGCAAAATAAGCGCATTGGATTGTTTTTGTGGTAACTAGGCAATTAGTTCTTTTTGCCCCGTGCTTCGCCTGGCGCTGTCTTTTCTCTGCGAGTGTGCTTGGAAGGGTACGCAGCGGCAGATCTGTTCTCACTCTGCTGTGAGCTCTTCCAGAAAATGGACCTGCTTCCTCTGCAGCGTCTGGAGTCCAAGGCACCTGAGTCACAAGGGCCGTCTCAGTTTAGAGATGAGGAAACCGAGACCATAGGGGATAAGTGACCCACCCAGGGACATGGTGCTGAGCAACGCCAGCACAGGGCCACCTGTTCCTCTGCCCTTTCTTATGTTGGTTGGTCTAGAGAATGAGAATACAAAAGGCACGAGCATTTTCAAAGACCACAGTGGAGCTGTACCGCGCAGCCAGTGCCCTCAACATCAAAAGTCATATCATGCATGGAAAGAAGTCATATGAATGGTCATATGAAAATTAGTGATTTGGGCCAAAATCTGGGTACGCTCTGTCTACAGCAAGCAAACTGATAGAACTGAGGCAGGGTTGTGAAAAATAAGAATAAACGTGATTTTTAAATTTTGTTTTGTCTTCTCCTGACTCACTGTCCCTTTCCGTCCAACGTAGTCGCACACCTGCGTTAGCTGCCGTGTCACTTTGACCTCGCACTTTAGTATGCACAGCAGAAACAAAGACCTCCCCAGCCTCCAACAAGAACAGATGCTTAGCAAACACACGGTTGCCAGTCTTCCAAAGCAGATGAGAGGAAAAAAAGACCAAACCCAAGCCCACCGGGGATCGCAGAATCCATGGCAGGGAATGTGTGCAGCGATAAGCCAGCGGGCCTGCCCGGGCGGAGACGGCCTTGGAGCATATCTCACTCGCTTCCTTGCTGTCCAGGGAAAAGAGTGAGACCCGGTCAGGTTTCTGGGGCAGTTGGGACCAGAGTCGAGCCAGGTCTCCTGAGACTGGGTTCTGTGTAGGCGGGGTATGGGATCTTGTGTCCATGAGGATGTTTTTGTCTGCAAACGACAGTCCACCTAACTCCAAACAGCTGGACAACGGGAGCTGTGGTCTCACATCGCCCGGAGGGGAGCAATGCTAGGCATGGAATGCGGCGGGCGGTTCTGGAACCCGCTTGTTGTGACTCTGAGGGTGATTCTCTCGTCCTCACCCTGTGCCACGGGCTCCATACAAACTAACTGTCAGCCCCCACAGAGGTGACACCGCTCTGTGAAGGGTGAGCTCATTCACAGGACAGAGGCGGCGTGCCGTGTCGAATTCCAACTCCTGCATCACTTCTGCACAGCCCGAGTTGCTTTGTGCCTCTCCACGAACCTGACGGAGGAGCAGCCAAAGAAGATAAACAAGAGTGTGCAGATTCGCTATTTCCACAGGTCACTAACGGTAGAGACGGGGGATAACCAGCTCCCTAAAAAGCCTCAGACACTGGTCACCAGCATTTGGCTAACATGTCTTACGTGCACATCTTTGCAGCTGAAATCACGCTTTGTTAATGCGCACGCGGCGAAGGGGTTTACCTCTAGATTCATTTTTATTTCCTCATTGTGGAAAGAATATGCAGGCAAACAAAATCATGACTCTCCCCGGGGAAGATTCCGTAATGGTACAAATTGTCGTCTCGGCCGGGGGAGTGTCCCTTCCACCCGAGATTATGGTCTTAGGACATTAAGACGTTACGAGGCTGCTGAGAAAAGTGGAAGGATTAGGTGGGCAGGCGGAGCGTGCTAGAGATCTGCCTGCGTCCTGTGGGGCTTTAGATAAGCCCCCAATATACCTGCCCCCCACCTGGCCATTGTTCCCACATCTTCCAAATAAAAGACTGGACTGCATAATCTTCTTAGTTTTTTAATTGAGGTAAAATTCCCATAACATAAAATTAGCCATTGTAAAGTGCGCAATTCAGAGGCATTTAGTGCAGTCACGACGTTATGCAACCACTGCCTCTGTCCTGTTCCGGAACATTCTCATCACCCCCAGAGGAGAACCCCTACCCATTAAGCTGGATTAACATCATCTTTTAAGGACCCTTTCAATTATATGATTCTATGGCTCCCTAACAGGAGCTCGACTCATCCAGCTCTGTGAAAGTGCGAGAACTCTCCAGACTGCAGAAACACTGAGTTCGCCCCATGAATGTAGAACATCTAAATATTTGTCCCTCGCAAACACAATTAGGGTGGACAACCAGGGTTGCCCTGGGCAAATGACCCCGTACCAGATCATTGCACACGTGAACAGTGTTTTCCTGCCATTGGAAACTTCCACAGCTGCACAGGCCAGGTGCCCGCAGAGCAGCATCCTGGCAATGGAGCCCCAGAGGAGGTGTGCACACACGCCTTTGGCTCCAGGACAAGACATGGAATTTACACTGTTAGTTTCTTATCACCTTCTAGAAACTACTGTCCTTTTTTTCTTTACCAGGTAAGGGTCATACTTTCCTATGAATGCAGATTCTGAATGGAGGGGCATGTTTGGGGTCACCCTCTGGGTGGAATGAGCCTGTCCCGTCACCCCTCTCAGTGATGGGGGAAGGTAGGGAGGTCGTGATGTTGCAGATAAGAGCCTCAGCTTGGGAAAACGTCCTGTCTGCCCTCCCTGGGTCTCAGCCGTTTCACCTCTCCAATGAAAGAGCTGGTTGTGACTGGGGGTCCCCATCGTCCTGGCTGTGGAATTCCTTGTTCAAACAAAGATCCAACATGGAAGCCTAATGGGCAGCACAGGTGAAGTCAGAGGCGCTGTGCGTGGGCAGGCTCTGAGCACACCTCGCCTGGCCTTCCCCCTCCCGTAGGGCGAGGCTCAGAGGACTCCTCGCAAATCCCTCGCAGCGCGTGGGAAACCACTGGTCTGGGCTCTACAGGAACTCGGACCCCTGGTGTTGATGGTCTTTGGAACTTCTGCTGTTTTATTGGCCTCCAATAAACAGGAAACACCCATGTTTGTCACAATCAGCCTGTCCTCAGGATCCACTGTGAGACCCCGCCCAGCTTCATGGCTTTGTTTTCACGGCTCCCTGGGACACAGCCGTTCCCCACCCCTCCCCACCCCTGCTCACACCTTCGGAGTCTTAGCAGGCTCTGCCTGTGTTCCTGCCCCACCCACCTTCTTGACGGCTCCATCCTGCACAGGCATCTGAAGGCTTTTAGAGCTGTTCGCTCACTCCTTGGAGCCCCGAGGACAGCCAGCCCGCAGCTTAGCAACAATAAGATGTGTGGGACCTCAGGGAGGTGTAGCAAGGAAGTTACTTTTGGGTTTGAAACTGTTTTTTCAGTGTCTGGTCTTTTTTTCTCCTTCTTTCAACAGAGCAGCTTTGTCTCTGGGCTCAACTTTTTATGTTTTCTAAGAGGAGCAGCCTTGCACCTTAGGACCTATGTGCTTAAGTAGCCCCTGAGAAGTGAGGGGGGGGGTCCCAGAAGTGACAAATGCAACTCGCAGTGTGGGCCGGCCGGAGGGAGCCACCCAACCTCTCCAGCCACCCTTGGACCGTGTTGAAAACCCATGGGGGGTTTGACTGTGGGTCTTCGGGGCTTTCACCGGCAGGTGGCAGTTTGGCTTTCCCTTCAGCTCCCCGGGGAAACCAACGGTGGGTGGGTAAGTGGTGGGTTCGTACTTAGTTTTGAGGCTTCCTTGCAACCAAGCCCGTGGGTAGATGGGGAAGACGCCAACGTCTCTGGCCAACCGCTTGAAAGAGTTGCTCAATGAGTCCCCTCTGGGGCAGGAAGTCTCTTAGGACAGGGCCAGACCGGGGCCCTAGGGTGTGCTCAACAGAGGGATAAGGGAACTTTGTCCATCCTAGTCTGCGTTATCAAAACACTAGCTTCTCTCTGTATCACGCGTTTCTTCTAGAGAATTCGGCACTTTAAGGTAAATCTGCAGCCCCATGTTTGCTTTCTAACATTTTAACAGGCGCAGTTGCAAAGGCCTAATTCCGTCCTTGCCCGGGTAGGTGCGGGTAATTAAATGGCTGGGTGCAGGGCAATGCTGACTCACTGTGCCTACATTTTAACAGCTGTTTGTTTCTCTCCCGGAAGACTCCGAACATAAACACCTTGAATTTATAGGTAGCATTTAGAACTGCAAATAAGTTCTGGTTTCTCATTTTTGTTTCCAATCTGTGTGTTCTTTGAGGGCATCAAACCATCGCAGTTTTATCAGCAAAGTGGGCATCTCTACCCCTCTGGTGAGGTGAACTGCTCTGGCGTCAGTGTGTGGGTTACGCGTTTGTCGTTGTGCATTTGAATGGCTCATTTCACTGATATCAGATGCTGAGAAAGTGTCCCTCAGCAATGAGTGTTCCGTCGTGGTTGAATTTAGACACCACACAAACTGGGATGTGGCTGACCGCACCATGACATGAATTCCAGGGACCTAAAAAGGAAATAATTTAAAACTAAACAAAAACCTCCCATCATGTTTGCACCAAAACATTGAATTGGTTGAAGAGGAATCTGAATGAATGAGACACAGCAGTGGGCCGAGCATCTTGGTGGCAGTTGGTGACATGTGCACACCTCACACGGTGGGGACAAAGGTACCCCTCTAAATACCCGTGGTCTGAGACTGCCATTCCCAGTGCCTTGTATTTGCCACAGCTCCTTACAGACACAGTCACGGAAGCATCTCAGCAGCAGGCAAGCCCCCACGCATCCTCATCGGAAGGAGAGGGCTCCCCCTGAGCCGTTGGGCTGGCTGTGGGGAGCCTGGGACTGACCCCATTCTCCTGACTTCTCACCCAGTGATCTCGAAATGCCAGCAAGCAGCTTGCAAAGCACATTCTTTACAGCTGTTAGAAAGGTCTCATTGCTCAAGTGGAATCTAGAAAACCGCCAGGTCCCCTCCCCTCCGCATACGCTCAGACTTGCAAGGGCAACAGAAAGTGGTATTAGACTCCGGGAGTAACTGCAGCAGGCCCAAACTACTTGGAGAACCCACAGAAGGTTCCAGAAAAGACTCCTCACAAGGGACAGTCTGGTGTGGTGCTCCTGTGCCAACGCTCCCTCTGCTGCCCACCAGCCAGGTAGCTGGGAGTAGCCACCCGCCCTCTCTGTGCCTCAGTCTCCTTGTCTGCATACAGGGTTGTTCGTGGGCTCCCCCTCAGAGGGCGGCCATGATGCAAAGTGCTTAGAACTGTTGTCAGCATCCACTCGTTCGGCGCCTGCTCTCTGCCAGGCCCTGTACACACAAAGATGAACGAAACACACTGCAATCTCTGCCCTCACGGAGTTTACATTTGGGGTGGGGGTGGGGGCATGCAGTGGACACTCAGTAAGGTTATTAGCCCCCAAGTAGGTCAGGGCTCTGCTAAGAAGCCATGCGTTGGCCCCCATTCAGGTGCATTCCCCCTGACCTTTGACTGTGCGGTGACACCTCACCACTATAGTGTTTTGATGACCAGCAGCCATCAGTACGTGCTGCCAGCAACCCTTGACGTCCAGGAGTTGTCCCACCGGCCTGGGCTTGATCCCACCGGCCTGTCAATGGAAGGGCGATGTGTTTTGCATCAGCAGGGAGCTGGGTCAAAGTTTAGCCAATCAACGGTTGCATAAGGACTTGCTATGGCTGGCCTCGGGGTCAGAGGCCTCCCGGCGTTCATTAACAACGACGTGTTCAATGATTATCTCCCGGGGATTTATGGCGGTGGACCCGTCCAAAGCACAACTGGCAGTGGCTGTGAGCCAAAGACCAGCCCCTGACGTCAGAGACAAGCCTCCCTGGGCGCAGCCGAGGGCAGGGCCTTTCTCCTCCTCAGGATTTAAGGCCAGGAGGCTCGGCTGGCCACCAACACAAGCAAGGCCATCCTCCTGGGAATGCGCGCTCGCCAGCGGGAAGAATCCCGAAAGAAACCCTCGGATCTCTCATTGAGATCATCCAACAAGAGGAGAGGTAGGTACAGCCTTTCACCTACATTTGTACAAATTACAGCGATAACACAATCTCAGTTTCTTTTTTCCCTGGAGCTGTGACTGTCTGGAGGGGTGCAACCCAAACAAAGCACGTGGAGTTGGTTTGAGGGCATCTATTGTCGCTTTTGTTCAGGATGCCTGTGCTTTCCATTTCAGGGAACCTTGACGTCTGTGCCCCTTAACACAACCCTGCAGAAATGCCTCCCCAGCACCAAAAGGGCCTCAACTTTTCAGCCAAAGTTGTCCAGGGCACCCTGGACAGCCTGCCCCAGGCAGCGAGGGAGTTTGTGGAGAGCAGCGCCAAGTTGTGCCAGCCTGACCAGATCCACATCTGCGATGGCTCTGAGGAGGAGAACCGGCAGCTGCTGGAACACATGGAGGAGCAGGGGGTGATCAAGAGGCTGAAGAAGTATGACAACTGGTAAGCGCAGCCTCTGGCCCGGCGCCCATGCCTTCCCCTCCACCCGCTTAGCGCTGCTGGAAAGACGGGGACGAAGAGCCCTCGGGAGGGTTGCAAACTCTCGGACAACTTAATAACAGCCAGAACCGTACAGACTTTAATTTAGTGACATCCATAGAGCAGCCCAAGTCTCCCCTGAGATGGCACAGACAAACGCTCTCTGCAAACCGGGTCTCTGAGAAAAATGAAAGTCAGAGAGGCCCTGTCCTAGAGACCAGCTCCTGGTGGGGGACCCTGTCTGACGGGGTCCCAGTGGGTGTGGGTGTCCACATTCAGGGAACAACTCAGTGTGCTCAGCACCCCCGGGTGTAGGAAGAAGGTGATAGTGAGGAAAGTGGGCCAATCCTACATGGGGCCGGGCCGGGGCAAGCCGGCCCGCAGGTGCCATGCAGAACAGAAGCGCTCCTTCTCCATTCCTCATATGTGTATTTTTTATTTTTGCAGCTGGTTGGCTCTCACTGACCCCAGAGATGTGGCCAGAATTGAGAGCAAGACGGTCATTATCACCCAGGAGCAGAGAGACGCAGTGCCTATCCCCAAAACCGGCCTCAGCCAGCTGGGGCGCTGGATGTCCGAGGAGGACTTTGAGAAAGCGTTCAACGCCCGGTTCCCAGGGTGCATGAAAGGTGAATAAAACACTTATTTGATTGGGCAAAACCAAATAAAAGCAAGAGCAAGCCTTTGCTTATTATGTCCATCCTAATAGTAAGAGTAAAGGAAACTCATATGGCCTCAGGACCTTTAAATTCCATACGTGAAATTGGCAATGTATTAAAAATGTACATCTCAGTTCTGGTTTTACAGATTGTCTTATACGAACATGAAAACGATTTCTGTGCATGCAGATTTGAGATGGCTTGGTGGAACCCAACTGCATATTTAAGGAAACCCATTTCACCATTCGCTCACTTTCCAGTGGACTCTTCTAAATCAGGGGGCTGGGGCAAACAGAGCGCGACGTTGTTAGTGGGAGACCGTTAGAACGAGTCCACCTAGGAAAATGACGTTAGTTGTTTGTGAGTCCAGAGTCATTTCTCAGCAGTTCCCTCTGACTGGCCCCACAGGTCGCACCATGTATGTCATCCCATTCAGCATGGGGCCCCTCGGCTCCCCTCTCTCAAAGATCGGCATCCAGCTGACGGACTCGCCCTACGTGGTGGCCAGCATGCGCATCATGACGCGGATGGGCACGCCCGTGCTGGAGGCACTGGGCGATGGGGAGTTTGTCAAGTGTCTCCATTCCGTGGGGTGCCCTTTGCCTTTAAAAAGTAAGTGTATTATTTCAAAATCAAAAGCTAGCATTTTAAAAAGTAGGCTTAGCCTCAACCCCCAGACCTGTGCTCCTGGGATCCCCAGGCGGGGACACGGTACACTAACATGGGATGTGTCCTCCTGCGCAGAGCCTTTGGTTAACAACTGGGCCTGTAACCCAGAGCTGACCCTCATCGCCCACCTGCCTGACCGCAGAGAAATCATCTCCTTCGGGAGTGGCTACGGCGGGAACTCGCTCCTCGGAAAGAAATGCTTTGCTCTCAGGATGGCCAGCCGGCTGGCCAAGGAGGAGGGGTGGCTGGCAGAGCACATGCTGGTAAGACGCAGGAAATCCTACGTGTGCATGGTAGAGGGTCGGGGGCCTGAGGCAGGGAGGCGGCAAATATATACGGCATTATAGTTGCCATCGGGAGAGACCCAATATGCCCCAAGGACAGATTTGGGAATTCCATTGATAATTATGAATGCACTAATGTATGCCCCTTTGGAAGGACCTCAAACACCAACCATGCAACCAACAGAGATCCTTTGGACTTCATTATCCAAAATGCTCATTTTAATGTCAAGAAATAGATCTTGGACACCCCCTTTTGGGGGCTTCTGGGCACACTGCTAGACTGCAGTACTGGCGGGAGGGGAGGCGAGAATGAAGAGCTTCAGGAGGGATCTTGTCTCCAACAGATCCTGGGCATAACCAACCCCGAGGGCCAGAAGAAGTACTTCGTGGCAGCCTTTCCCAGTGCCTGCGGGAAGACCAACCTGGCCATGATGAACCCCAGCCTCCCGGGGTGGAAAATAGAGTGTGTAGGTGACGACATCGCCTGGATGAAATTTGACCAACAAGGTGACCCTTTTGGCCCAACTGTCGGCAATAATAATTGGACCTAAGTGAATTTCTGGCTTTCAAAACATACCAAATTCTCCTAAATCCACAGTGTTTGAATTTTCAGATCAGTTATTTCAGATCTTACAAAGCCTTAGAATTATGTATTCTGTAAGCACTCTTTAATTTAATATTGAATCCGGACTGAAATGGGGCCATATGTTATTGTTTGTTTACATAAATTTGTTAAAATAGTATTGGTGGAAAACTGATGAGCAAGAAAGAGTTGAAAAAGTGTCAAAGTTGAATGTAATAATAAAAGAGAAACATATTCTAGGGAAGAGAAAAAAAAGATTTGAGAATTTGGTATAACAGTTAGCCTGGTGAGTTATAAGAATATACGTTATGCTCTGCTTGGCGTTCATTTCTACTCCTCTGGTTTAAAACTTTCCAGGTAACTTAAGGGCTATCAACCCCGAAAATGGTTTTTTTGGTGTCGCTCCTGGAACCTCTGTGAAGACAAACCCCAACGCCATGAAGACCATCCAGAAGAACACCATCTTCACCAACGTGGCTGAGACCAGCGACGGGGGCGTGTACTGGGAAGGCATCGAACAGCCGCTGGCCCCGGGCATCAGCCTCACCTCATGGAAGAACAAGGAGTGGACCCCCGAGGACGGTGAGCCCCCCCGGAGGCCCCGGGGCTCCAGCTGCGGGGGTTCCTTGTTGGAACCAGATACTAAGGGGCCTCTCCTCTCTTGCTGTTGTAGGGGAACCTTGTGCCCACCCCAACTCGAGGTTCTGCGCCCCTGCCAGCCAGTGCCCCATCATCGACCCTGCCTGGGAGTCTCCGGAAGGCGTCCCCATCGAGGGCATCATCTTTGGAGGCCGCCGACCTACTGGTGAGGCCCTCCTTCATTCAGTGTGGGGGCATGGGTGTGTTGGCCACTGAGAACATTCGTGGATCGCTCCTTTTCCACAACCTTGTCAGAGGGTGCCAAAGATCTCCAGCTTCCTTTCCAAAACTCCAAGATAACTGGGGAGCTCAGGAGTAGAACCAACATTTCTGGCCACCTAGAACCTTTCTGGATCCCTGATGTAATGTCACTTTCTCCGGTCTGACTGTGCTGCGTGGCCCCGGAGGTGTGACTGGCTCAGCAGGTTTCGGCACTCTACCTTGGGAACGCAAAGTTAGCTCAGTTGGGGGGTGCCTTCTGCCGCATGCTTCCGTGTTGTGAGACGACATTGCTGGCCGAAGGGTCTGAGTGTCAAAGCTTTTAAGGGACATTTCTTTCTTCCTGCTAAAGGTGTCCCTCTGGTCTACGAAGCTCTCAGCTGGCAGCATGGAGTGTTCGTGGGGGCGGCCATGAGATCGGAGGCCACGGCAGCTGCCGAGCACAAAGGTAAATCAAAGTCTAGATCTGAAGCCACCAATGAGGATGATTGGCATGCTCTCTGTCTCTCTCTGTCTCTGTGTCTCTCTGCATCTCTCTCCCTCTCTGTCCTTGTGTGTGTATATATATAAAGTGAAAACCAGGCATGCTTATGTCAACAATAAATGGTGCCAATGTTGTCCCATGAGAGCATGGCTCACCCACAGAGGCCCCCTCTCTGTTGCTAGGCAAAGTCATCATGCACGACCCCTTTGCCATGCGGCCCTTCTTTGGCTACAACTTCGGCAAATATCTGGCCCACTGGCTCAGCATGGCCCAGCGCCCAGCAGCCAAGCTGCCCAAGATCTTCCATGTCAACTGGTTCCGGAAGGACAAGGAAGGCAAATTCCTCTGGCCGGGCTTTGGAGAGAACTCCAGGGTGCTGGAGTGGATGTTCAACCGGATCAACGGGGAAGCCGGCGCCAAGCTCACGCCCATAGGCTACGTCCCTGAAGAGGACGCCCTGAACCTGAAAGGCCTGAGGGACGTCAATGTGAAGGCGCTCTTCCATATCTCCAAGGAGTTCTGGGAGGAGGAGGCGGAGGACATCCAGAAGTACCTGGAGGAGCAAGTTAACGCCGACCTCCCCTACGAAATCGAGAGGGAGGTCCTCGCCCTGAAGCAAAGAATCAGCCAGATGTAATCAGCCCCCAGAGCTTCACCTGTAAGAGCACCCCCCTTTCCAATCCATACGATGGACGGGGAGCAAGAGAGAGGAGAGCTTCCTCAATTGACACCGCCCGCAGCACGCTGATGACCACGGCGCCGGGGAGATGGAGAGACTCGAGTTAATTCTTTAGATGAGACCGCAGAGAACAGGCTAGTCACTGCGAGATGGGGAAGGGAATCTTAGCATGTCTCCAAAATTCACTGTCTAACGCACATTTGTTCAACCCTGAGGGCACTCAGGCATTTCGTGGTTTTTGTTTTTTCACTTTAGCTATATCAGTTAGCTGGAATGCACAGAAAAAATACTTGAGCTGTATATGTGTGTGTGTGTGTGTGTGTGTGTGTCTGTGCACGTGTGTCCATGTACTGTTATCTAAAATACGTTGGATACCTTTGGAAAAATCTTGGGCAAGATTACCTACTAGCTGTTGCTGGAAAGAAATGTTGCTTTCTTATTAATATGTATATTTAAATTATTTTTATAGACCATTGTTTCTTACCTTTACGTAATTTCAATTTTTTCCCTTAACACCTCTTGGAAAAATTACAAAATAAACTTTTATAGAAAAGATGGATGTGTTTTGCTTGGTTTTTCTTAATTGAATCACCAAGAAGAGAGATCTCTGATGAAACACCTTGTGATCTGAATCCCCCCCCAGAGAACGTGGGGACATCGGGGGGAGAGTTGGGCAGACGGAGGAGCAGAAAGGAGCAGGAGGGGAGGTGTGAACAGAGAGGACGTCTCCAGAAACAGACATGGTGCCACGCTTTCGGTTTTCTGAATTAACCACTCATTAGCACCCAGAAGCCACTAGCTATTGTTTGTTAACAATTCTACAAACCTTTAAATGGTGGGTCTTGTGTAACTGGAGTGGGAGAGTTTAAAATGCGCTTTTTCACAAAAACTTGGGTCTGGGGGCTTGGCCTTCCACAAGACTTGCCTCGTGGCCAGTTTCACAGCCTTTTGTCAATAAACTCTTTCTTGAGCAGCACCTTTCTCAGCGTCGCCCACAGGGGAAGTGGGTAGAGAGAAAAGTATCCTTCAGGAGGATCAGCCAAAGGGGTCCCCACGGCTGAAGCATTAATTGCACACCTTCTGCATACTGAGCATCATGCCAACAGTGGGCTTGCAGCGAGCTTGCAGTGGGCTTGCAGTGGGCTGCCTTGGGAAGAGCAGCTGGTGTGGTTTGGCCTCCAGCCCTCGCCTGGTCCCTCTGCTCCTGGTTTTTATTGGGTGTTCCCGAACAATCCAAACAAACCACAAACTTGATGGGGCACATGCACGCTATGGATAAACACGACCTCCTCGCGTTGTTGCTTTCCTTTCTGCGCCCAGGTCGTTAAAGCGGCCCCACCCCTCTCCACCCAGCAAGGAGAGGCCAGTTCTCAGGTCCCCCCACCCCCTGGGCTTCACCCCCTTTCACAACTCGCAAACTCGCTCACCCCCCTAAACCCCTCTGCGCCTCGCGGTGGCTCCACGCAGAAGGCGAAGCCGAGATCACCCCGCTCTTACAGATGGGGAGACAGAGGCCAGGAGTGTCCACGGGGCTGGAATAGCAAGGAGAGTTTTCTTTCCCTTTTGAGGAGCTGAGAGCTGACCAACTCCCCCAACAGAGTGCCGGGTTCTAATGCCAAAACCAGGGATGGGAAACCATTGAATGGAATTAAGTGCTATCTGCTCTATTAATTTAAATCAGTGCCTTTCAAACTTGTTTCTTCTTTCGCTTCAGAACACTCGCTTGACATGGACTCTGACTCAGAAACTGAGTGTGGAAGGAAGAAAACCAGGAGGCCGCCCACCTGAGGCTGGACAGGGTGAGGGGGAGACCCAGGCCGCCTGGCTGCCATTCCTCCACACCCTGGCAGCCTCTGAGGCAGTTCCTTGGACCCCTAATACAGACTTTTGGGATGCAGTTTGAGCGCCATTGATAAAATGTGTGCCCCGGGCCCCTGTGTACTGCTCTAGGCCCTCGGCGGGCTTTATCCCTTTGTGGGCAGAGCCGGCCATCTCAGAGTTCCCTGCCCTCCCACACAGCATCTCCATTCACCCAGCAGACTGGCATATGACCGTGTTGCCACCAGGCCCTGGAAGCCTGGGGGACAGGCCAGAGGAGGTGCCTTAAACAGAATAAGAGTTTTCAGGGCACCAAAAAGACTCAACACTTGGAATTGGCCCCTGACTCAGTTTCCCCAAACTGTGTCAGTGGAGTGTGCCTCCACCTCCAAGTCCTGGTTTCTGTGTTGGGCCCTCTGGCTACAGTAATCAGGCACTGTGACCTCATTTGCCGACATTATCTTGTGATGCCTCAGCCCACGCGAGGCAGGAAGACGGATAATGGCCAAGCTGGTTTGCAGCGGCCACACTGAGACCCCGGGAGGGTCAGTGGCTTGTCCAGAGAATGAAAACCTGGTGTCCTGGTTCCTGGGCAGCCTTCTTCACAGCACCACATGGGACTGCGGTCTTCACTCGGAAGCCGACCTAAGTGCTGCCCTGATCCCTGGGTTCCCGGAGCCAGGCTGGAGGCTCGGTTAGGGACCAGAACACAGTAGGTACACAGCAAATATGCATCTGGGGGCAGGGGGGCGGGCGGGCGGGCGGGCAGGGCTGGGGCTCAGGGGCTGAAGGGCCCCCTCTTCTCTCCCTCTCTCCTTGGACACCTCAACCCCGAGCTCCGGGCTGCTCTCTTGGCCCCTGGCTGCCACATGGCATATCCCTTCTGGAGCTTTCAGACCACAGGGTATGTATGAGCCCAGAGGCTCCCGGGGCCTGCTCCCCTGCCAGAGGGCACCAGGCCAGAGCAACCTCTGCTGTGTCATCGCTGTCAGCAGTTTCAGTAACAGGGCACTGGTTTCGATCGCCTATGGGAAAGGGCTGGTCACTTGCTTCCCCAGGGGCAGTAAACACTAGTGACCTTAGACACATCCCAGTTCTGCCCCTGGCCAGCAGTGTCACTTGAAGTGACACTCATCTGTGTCGTGGGGTAAAAATGCCCCTTCTGGGATCTCGTGAGAGTGAGATGAAGTAGCCCAGCTCAGCATGGACTCTGAGGTCCGAAGGGTCTGGATGTGAGCCCCCACCCGACCTCTTCCTAGCAGAGTACCCCTAGGTGATGACATGGAACTCTGAGCCTCAGTTTCCTCATCTGCAAGATGGGCACAATAACCGTCCCATCTCAGGGGTCTTGTTGAGTAGATGGAATGAAATGATGCAAGTAAGGGACTTGGTGTACAGTGGGGCCCAATGCAACAGCTCTTCTCCTTTTTTTCACTCTGGGTCTTCAGTGCAGCCACGTCAGCAGAAGGGCAGGGAGCGTGGCTTCCCGTGGCAGCTGCCCCTCTGGTGACCAGCGCTGACTCCGGAGTGGAAATCTGCCTTCTGTGCAGCCTCCACCCCAGTCCTACTCCCGTTGTTGATGTCAGGAAAAGGCTGGAGAGGGAAGCCAACCAGGAGTACGGGGAGCAATTTTCTCCTTGTGTGGTGAGTCCCCTCCCCAACTTCACTCTTCTCAAACATCTTAGCAAACATCCCAGTACTTCTACCCTTAGGAAACATGTCCGAAGGGAAACATCAGGGACGTGCACACAAATTTAGTTGCAAAGATGCTCATTATAGGGTTGTTGCTTATCATGGTCAAAAAATAGGAACCAACCTAAATGCCCAACAGCCGGGGATCACTTAAAGAAGCTGCGGTCCCCCCCAGGACAGCCAACGAGGCAGCCATTCAGAATGACTCTGCTGAAGATATTTTATTAACATGCAATATTTTCCACCCACCGTCCCGCGTAAAGGCAGATAATGGAAGTGTGTTGAGTGTGTGTACATCTATGCCTAGGAAACGCTATGAAACAATATCCCATAAAATGGTAACAGCTGTGTTTTCTGGGAGTAGCGGTCATTTAAAAAAGTTCTCCTTTTGGCTTATCTATATCTCTCAATTTTTCTACAAAGATTACATGTTGTTTGTGTAACGAGAACATAAAACAGATAAACACGATCATTTTGTAACGCTTCCATTTTCCTCTGCTGTTTTGTTCTGACATCAGCCTCCCTGAGTGCTGGTGTTGCGGTTCCACGTGGACAGAGCAGGGCCCAAGGGGGCTGCACCGGGGGGGGCCACCTGTCCTGGGCCAAAAGGTCTCCTTGTGGCTGGATGAGCCCCTTCGACTCCCCCCAGGTCAGCTGGTGAAGGCAGGATCCTTTAGAGCACCCCGAGCCTGGCTTGCCTTGGGGGAGGCATTGCCATCATCCATATTTTCATCATTTTGTTCAGACCCATAAGGGGCCATTCAGTGCCAGGTGTGAGGGGATGAAGGGGCCGAGCCGGTCCTACTCCCGGAGGCCTCAGTCAGTTGGTGGGATGGGGGAGGCAGCTCAGGACACAGCCCTTCAAGACACAGTACAGACTCTCATCAAAGTCAACCATAATCTGCTGGATGCCTCCTCTATGCCCAGCACACGGCGGGCTCTCCACACACCTGATGAAAACCATGCTCTCAAGAGTACACGAGGTAGGTGAGGCCACCTGCATCTCTCATTGAGTCGGCTGGGCCAGAGAGGTCATGCAGCCTGCCTGAGTTCACCAGCCAGAAGGACAGGAAGCAGGTTGAGGCCTCAGACCTGACTCCAAGCCTTGGCCCCTTCCAGGCATCACCTTGCCTCTTTCCAGCAGCGGCCAGACCAGGTGCTGAGGAGAGAGAGGAGGCAGGGTGGGATGCCGGGACCATCTCTGAGAAGGGCTTGTCCTGGATGGGGCAGGGCAGCCTTGCCCATTTGGATGGGGAAACCTGGCCCCTTTCCAGTGGAAGCTAAGCCTCAGAGAGCGCAGCCTCGCTGTACACAGGAAATGGAGAAACTGCGGCGTGACGGGTCCAGACGGAGAAGCAGCAAGACGGGCCCGCCAGGGCCTTTGGGATCCAAAGCAGTGCTGGAGAGAGCTGGGCATTCGTGCTGCTGCAGGAGGGGGCAGGGGGAGCACATGCTGACCTGAACAGACCTCACACAGGGACGAGGGCACACAGCTGCCAAGACCACTGCAGAGGGAGGACCAGCCTCCACATCACTCAGGCTGACTCTCAGTATGAGGGGTTGGAGGTAAGAAGTGAAATTGCCCCTCCCGGGCTGGTGGAGAGCCACTGCCCCAGCCCCCAGACTGCCCTGGACCCATGCCTCCCAGGTCCTGGCCCCGGATCCCCAGACTTTCCCACACAGGTGAGGGGCCCCCAACCCTGGCTCCGGATCATCTCTGAGTGGTCCCTGCCGAGGCTCATTGTTAAATATTGTGAACATCACCCATGTCCTCCTCCCACCCAGATGCCTTGATGCTACACAAGCGCCCCCACCCCCCACCCCCCACCCCTCCAGGACTTTGCTGCAAACCAGGGAGCTTGGGAGGGGAAGAGGAAATCGCAGAACTGAGAAGACCCTGAGTCAGCCGTGCTCACCCTAATGGACTAAGATAAAGTTTCCTCGGGGGGTGAAATGGGGGCTTGGGATGGAGACAGGTTCAGATGGAGTGAAAATAAAGAATGTGGCTTTTTTCCGCTTTTCTGAAGTTTTGCCTTGGGTTTGCCTGTCCCGGCTGACACGGGAAGCTGAACACAGTGGGGCCCTTGGGAGAGGCTCCACGCAGGCTCTCGTCAAGGAGCACCTCCTGGGACCACTACACAGATGACAGAGCAGCGGCCCGGGCCCGATCAACGGCGCGGTTCTGTTGTTACAGAGCTGATCCCACGCACCATGTCCTCTCTGCCTCCGGGCCCCATGGCACCCGGATGGAGCCCACAGGTTTCTTTGATGCCGCAGAGCAGGGATCTGGGGCCACTGGGGGGAACAACGGACGTCATCTGTCCACAGTAGCCCGGTGGCAGGGCCTCGCTGACACCTGCCGCTGTCTTTGCCCTGCCGCTGGCTCCGGGGGGCTCGCTTGTCCGCCACCTGCTCCGCCCTGTGCGGCCCCTGGTTGGAGAGCGCGTGAGCGTGAGCGCGCGCCAGGCGCGCCGGCCCCAGCGGCGGAACCTTTCTCCAGGCGAAGCAATTTGCCGCAAAATGGGCTGTAAATATTTGTTCAGCCTAGGAAAATGACTTTAACTGCCTAATTAAACTCTGCTGTGGATGCCGCTTCCGGACAGAACGACTGGGGAGAAGCTGAGACCACAGCTGTTTGTTGAGCAGAGGGACTAAGCCCTTGTTTGCAAACACTGGCTCTGGCCTGCTTTTCCTCCGCGGTGGGGCTTTGCGGAACAGCCCGGGAGGAGGGAGGAAGGGGCGTGGTGGCTGGCGGAGGGACGCGGGAGAGGGAAAGTTCCCCAAATCAGAGAACCCGCCCCGAAGGGGCTCCCAGGCCCTCACAGCATCTGCACTGTTTTCCAAACGTCCCAGGGCACATTCCACCCTCCGCGGATGGCTGGTAACTTGACCAAAAGATCAATTAAGTGAAAAAAAAACAAATTGGTAGATTGAAAGAAATTAGCCTTAGAAGGAAACATTGCATCCCAACCATTAATTAAAAGCCAGCATTCTTTGCTAAAGTAACCACATAAATACCATGCAAAGTGGAAGCAGCAGGCCACGAAAGACTCATACATTGTGTGAGTCCATTTATATGAAATGTCCAGAGACAGAAACTCCTCAGAGATTCCTGGTGCCAGGGGTCGCGGGTGGAGGCGCTGGGGCGTGACTGCTAAAGGAGGCATGGTTTTTTGGGGGCGATGAAAGTGTTCTAAAATTAGACTGTGGTGAAAGTTGCACAATCCTGTGAATATATTTAAAACCATTGAATTGCACATTGTAAGTGGGTGAATTTTATGGGATGTGAATTATGGCTCCATAAAGTGGTTAAAAAAAAGAATAAATACAATGAGAACAATTCTTGTAACTCGCCTCAGGACCCGCTTGTATGCCAAAGGCCCTGAGCCGGAGGCCTGTCTCCACCTTTCGAGGCTGAGATGAACAAGGCAGACGCAGCCCACTGGGATGCCCCTGGAGACCATCAGGAGGATTTGGAGAAAAGGGAGAAGGCTTGGACTTTCTCACTGTGGGATTCACTGTCACATAACGCCAGGCCCGTGAACCTCTCCAAATTATGGTGAGCACCTTAAAAATTGTCTCAGCAGCTGCCGGAGGAGAAACAGGCCCAGAGGACAGAAACCTGCAAAAGCCAGGAGACCAGCAGGTGGCAGAGCTGGGACCACCAGGAGCCTCCAATCCCAGGCTGATGTGCATTTGGGCATTGAGCCCATGATTCCAAGTCGGTCCTCAGCAGAGGGAAGAACCCAGAGTCAGGAGACCATGGACCTCGCCCCAGCTCTGAGATCGGATCAGGAAACTCACACAAACAGAAGGGAGGGTTTGGCTCATGTCGCCATGCAGGGGAGGGTCTAGACATGGGTGCCCGGGACCCCGGGGCTCTGGCCGGCTGTGCAGGAGGCTCCCCCTTCCTTCTCTCCCCTTCCTGGTAGCAGAAGCCTGTGGAATGGACTCTAGGTTATGAAACGAGTATCTACTGCAGCCACTGGACTCCTGGTGCAGCCTGGTGCAACCCTACCTGTTGGAGCCTCAGTTTCCCCAGCTGTACAGAGTGCCCTGTCTTGCCGTCGCTGAAGTCTTCCCACCTCCAGGCTGCCATGAAGTCAGAGGCACGTAGCTCTTCGGTGGGACCCTTACAATCGCGGTTTAGTGAGCCTGGGTCCAGGTGCAGGGACAGTGATGAGAAGGAGATCATGGGCTCACTTCAGGGACACGAAAAGCCATCCCACCCACAGAGTTCACCTGCGGCTCATGCGCATGCCTGCAGTCCCACCCCTGGGATGCCCCCAGCTCCCTGTCTGTCCCACTGAGGACCTATCTGGCCCTCATGTAAGGCTGAATTCTTCCAATGCCAGGACCCGGGGAAGGGTGGCGGGGAACAGGGGGGCTCAGACTCATGGGGACACCCCCAGGTCCCCTGAACCCCCCATCCTGGCCCAGAGCCTGGATCCCCCGCAGACCACAGGGGAGATGGGCACTCCCAACCTGCTGCTGGCTCTGTCTCCAGGGATACGGGCGAGCTCAGACAACTGGGGCATGCAGCTGGCTGGGAGGCGAGCCCTTGGCACCTCCCAGGGAGACGGAGGGGACCCACTGTGTGGCCTAGGGGCAGCTCTGGGACCATATGAGCCACAGGGAAGCCAGCATCTGGAAGACCTTGGCTGCCATTCAAAAGCCAGACCTTGGAGGGTTCAAGGCTACTGTTTGTGTCTGGGCGAAGACAGCTCCCTGCACTCAGTGGGAGCCCCCCGCTCGTGGGGAAATTCTCTGCCAGGGCCTGGAGATTCAGGAGACTCCTGAATCTGGGGGAGCAGGCCCACGTGCCTGGGCTGCCCAAGGCTGCCCCCAGAGACCGGACTGGCCCAGCTGGAGCCCCCTGGGCTGAGCGCAGCCCCTGGGTTGGCGTTACCCTCCCACTCCATGGTCCCCCAATTAACAGAGCTCTCTGGCCTCAGAGGTGAACTCGGGTCTGGCCTTGGTGGGCACGGAGGCTGCGGCTATCTGTCTGGAACCTCTGAGAGGCTTTCGTCACCATCAAGAGCCGAGGCTGGGGAGCCAGAGGCCCCGGTGACTCATATGGCAGCTGCTCCCCTGTTATGTAAAGCGGAGCTCAGAGCCATTAGCCCACAGGAGATGAAATCTACGTTTTGAATTAACTCGGATCATCAGAACGCTTCCTCTCCCGACCCAGGGAAATTAAACACCACGTTGGAGGGAGCCTTGGGATGGAGAGGTGGGGGTTGGCCGAGCATGCCAGATTGGCTCTGCTTTTTCATTTTTTTCAACAGGCTGCAGGCAAAAGGGGACGGGAGGACACTGCCGCAAAGTCAGCCTCCCTGAAGAGGGACCTGGAGAGTTGAACTACTCTTTCTCTTTCCTTGGACAGAAGAACAATACATCTGCGTGGCAGAATGAAATTCTCATCTGCCCGATTCCCTCCATCTCTTGCTCGCCTAGTGATGGTCATTTACTGAGCACCTACTATATGGCCAGCACCTAGCTGACCCTTTAGAGATAGGGCAGGGGTGAATTCGTCTTCCCCCTGCACCTCTCTTCCGCCCGAGTTCCTAGCAGGGAGGGGGCCTGAGAGAAGAGGTAGACAGTTGTCCTGACAGCACGGGCTCAGTGAGTTACGTCAGGAAGTTCTGTTTGTCTTCCAGATGCACCACTAGGACCGGAGACCCTGAAACCCCCGAGACAACGAAGAGACTGCAACCCTGGTCCGCAAGAAGGGCGCCCCCTGGGGCTGCACAGTGCACACCTTCTCCCAGCGCCCAGGCGACAGTCTGTCCGACCGTCCAGGTCAGACTAGACCCTGCAGGCTGAGGGGGAAGACCCAGAGGGCAAGCTGAGGGTGTTTGCACCTGCCCGGGTCTCTGAGCGTGTCGTGAGTCACACCTAGGGAGATCTATCCTTCCTGGAAAGGCGGTTTCCAGATGTCCTTCTAACTTTGCGCAGAAGACACCTGCTGTCACTCAAGCCCCCAACAACCCTCTTGAAGGGGTCTTTTATTTACGGGCTTCTCCTTCCTTTATGGGCGAACCGGCTCCCAAGAACAGGTTTATAACTCAAGTTGCCTTGAGTTGACTTGGTCCAGCCTCATGTCCTTCACACCCTGAACCCACAGGGATCAGAGAGGTCAAACCTCCTTGCGCCATGGGTGTTGGTCCTAGAAGGGAGGCATGTGCCCCGGGGCCCCTCTACCGTGTGGGTTACGGTCACCGCACGATGTAGGGAACAATGCCTTAGACTGGATTCTGGGCTGCAGACGGCAGGTCCGCTTCCCCTGATTGCCGAGTGTGAGAGAACGTGCTCCGATGAGCGGATGGCTGTGCTGCTCGCAGCTGGCCCTACTTCCCTGGAGTGGCAGGTCTCCAGGATGGATCCACCACTTCCAGTAAATAGTTATTGAACACCGTCGGACAGCCTGGTGCTTAGTCAGCCCAGTGCTTAGATGAGCGGATCAGGGCTGTCCTTCCTAATGACTTGGTCCCTCAGGAGGCCCCGTCCTTTTCCTAGGGTCACTGAAAAACTTCAAGCCTCAAGTTATCGGGAGCAACAGATCCTGTGGATACGAATCCACAGGTTCACTTTCTGCCCCATTCAGAATTCCCAGCCTCCTGGTGGGTGTCCCGGCTTCATAATTCTCCCTGGGCAGCTGGGCCCATTTGTATTCAATCCTTCTCTTCCTTCCTTCCTTCTTTTTTCCTTCCTGCCTTCCTTCCTCCCTTCCCTCAATCCAGCCCCTTACCCTTCCATTTAATTATCCATTCCCGTCTCCTCTAACCATCCTTCCCTCCACATACCCTTCATTCATCTGTCCAGTGCACCATCCAGCCACTACTCAGGTGCTCGTCTCATCTCCGTGAGTTAATCAGCTGAAAACTCTGCATGCATCCTGGATCCGCCCTTGCATCTTCTCACCGAGGTCACGCAGCTCCCAAGCTCTGAGAGCGAGAATTTGAATTGGCTCTGAGCTGATTTTTCCACGATACCGTGTGCCTCCAGGACAGAATGACTGCTGAGCTGGACAGAGCAGGAAAGCCGGATGGAGACAGATTGCTACAAATGCTCAGAGGAAGGGGAGGGGGCCAGGAAGCCTTTGTAGAGGAAAGGAAAGAGCAGCGTTTGACCGATGCTCGTAAAACGATGTCAGATTTGGAAGGCCAGGATGCAAAGGGCAAAGTATAGGCATGCCTGGGCCGTGAGCAAGGATCAGAGTGGGTCGAGGGTGGAGCATGTTTGAGGAGGTGTGGAGGGTGAACAGAGGGTAGATGCTGTATAGATGGTTGGAGGTTGAATGGGTGGAAGTTGGCTTGGTCGGAGTAAAGGGTATGGATAGTGGGAAGAGGAGAAAGATAGAGTGGGTCTTGCATGCTGGTGCAGACTGGGAAAAGCCAGGCCATGTAAGTGGGCTGGGATTCATTCTGTTGTCAAACGGAGGTAAAAAGCTTGCTGCTGATGGCAAGTGCCCTCCGAGAGAAACGTCAACCAAGAGTAGACGCTGAAGTTGTATGCCCTCTGCTTTGCGGGTGCTGGTTGGTGCTGTCCTTCTCAACCCGAGGAGATGGGCCCAGAGTTATCAGTGAGTACAGACCCAGACCACCTGGCTGTCCCAGGGGTCTGTCCGTCAAGAGCTCCTGGCAGAACTCAGCCAATAGGGACCTTGAACATCCTGAGTCCAGAAAACAGGCTGGTGTCAGGAGCTTGACTGACTGGAGCTTTCTGTGGTCATTTCATAATGGCCACACAGTCCCTGGTCATCCGCTAAGAACAACGTGGCAGAGGAAATGAACCACTTCCCAGGGTCTTGCCTCTGGCAGGGGAGAAATCCAGATCTTTGATAGTTTTAGACATAAGTGCTAGCCTGCTGTTATGCTAAAAATTTCAGCATCTTAAAAGTTCCAAGCTAATTTTCAGGGGGGACATTAGACGAGAAGTGGCTTTTAAAACCCAGAGAATCTTGTGTTTAAAAACTCGGTTGCCAGGGAAACTCTTTCTCCGATACTTCCTCGCCACCACATTATAAATTAAACCCCCTAAGTGAAGGGCAATTAAGGTAATTGGTGGCACTGCTGCAGAAAGAGAAGGTGGCAAGGCACCTGGGGGGACGGGGCCCCCAACTTTTCAGGGTACATCCCCCAGCCCTGGGGAAGCTGGGCCCACTACTGCACATGGGGGGCTTGAAGCCAGTGAACAGCCAAGCGCCGTGTTCTGTGAAAGGCCGAGCAAGTGGTTGTTGAAAGGAAATCTGAAATGTCACGCTGCTACCCCGTTGGTTTGGAACAGGTGAGAAGCTCCGTGAGTCAGTTAATGAGCAGATTGTGAGGGCTGCAGTGTTCCAGCCCCCTGTGGCCGTGCTATTGTATGTGATAGCAGGCAGGAGCTGAAGCAATTGTTATCTGCTACCTTCCGGAGGGAGGCAACTTAACATTTAGTTTGTGGTCCCAGCCATGCAGCAATCTGTCTGACCATTCATCTATCTCTCCATCTGCTCATTCATCTAATTGTCCATCAGAACATCCACCCACCCATCATCTATCCACCCATCAAGCCAGCCAGTTACTCATTTATTTATTCATCTACCCATCCATCTCTCTGTCTACCTGTCCCTTCTCCGCTCCGTCCACCTAGCCACACGCACGCACCTACACACACACAGTTGAAGGAGTGAATTAATGAATGGCTCAGTATTTGGGAAAGAGAGAAAGGGAACAAAGAAAGAATGTGGCCCCTTCCCCAGACCTCAGTTTCCCCCTGGGCTCACCTGCTTTGAGCCAGTGACTAGACAAGCTTCCTCTGCTCCCACAGCAAACATCCTCACTCACTCCTCCCGAGTGTATGTATGATTAGGTGGATGAGTGGGTGGGTGGATGTACGGATGGGTGGATGGGTAGATGGATGGGTGGGTGGATGGATGGATGGATGGATGTATGAATGAATGGATGGATGGATGGATGGATGGATGGATGGGTGGGTGGATGGATGTGTGGATGGGTAGGTGGATGGGTGGGTGGATGGATGGATGGATGGGTGGATGGATGGGTGGATAGATGGATCAATGGGTGGATTGATGGGTAGGTGGGTGGGTGGTGGGTGGATGGATGGATGGGTGGATGGGTGGGTGGATGGATGGGTGGATGGGTAGGTGGATGGATGGGTGGATGGATGGATGGATGGGTGGATGGATGGATGGGTGGGTGGATGGATGGATGGGTGGGTGGATGGATGGATGGATGGATGGGTGGATGGATGGATGGATGGATGGATGGATGGAAGGGTGGATGGATGGGTGGATGGATGGGTGGATGGGTAGGTGGATGGGTGGGTGGATGGATGGATGGATGGGTGGATGAGTAGGTGGATGGGTGGGTAGGTGGGTGGGTGGGTGGATGGATGGATGGATGGGTGGGTGGATGGATGGGTGGATGGGTAGATGGATGGATGGATGGGTGGGTGGATGGATGGATGGATGGGTAGGTGGGTGGGTGGGTGGATGGATGGATGGATGGGTGGATGGATGGATGCATGGGTAGATGGATGGGTGGGTGGATGGATGGATGGATGGATGGGTGGGTGGATGGATGGATGGATGGGTAGGTGGGTGGGTGGGTGGATGGATGGATGGGTGGATGGATGGATGGATGGGTAGGTGGGTGGGTGGGTGGATGGATGGATGGATGGATGGATGGGTGGGTAGATGGATGGATGGATGGGTGGGTGGATGGATGGATGGATGGGTAGGTGGGTGGGTGGATGGATGGATGGATGGGTGGATGGATGGATGCATGGGTAGATGGATGGGTGGGTGGATGGATGGATGGATAGATGGATGGGTGGATGGATGGATGCATGGGTAGGTGGATGGGTGGGTAGACGGATGGATGGATGGATGGGTGGGTGGATGGATGGCTGGATGGGTAGGTGGGTGGGTGGGTGGATGGATGGATGGATGGATGGATGGATGGATGGGTGGGTGAATGGA
Organism: Equus asinus; assembly: GCF_041296235.1. Lineage (NCBI taxonomy): Eukaryota > Metazoa > Chordata > Mammalia > Perissodactyla > Equidae > Equus > Equus asinus. The sequence continues at coordinate 45,289,508 of NC_091804.1, forward strand.
TGGATGGATGGGTAGGTGGGTGGGTGGATGGATGGATGGATGGGTGGATGGGTGGGTGGATGGATGGGTGGATGGGTGGGTGGATGGTTGGGTGGGTGAATGGGTGGATGCATGGGTGGATGAACAGGTGGATGAATCAATGAATAGATAGTGGATGAATGCACATCCAATATCCATCTATCCATCCACCTCCATTTTCCAATCTAGGTATCCACTCACTTATACATTCATCCATCGGTCCTCCACCCATCTGTCCATCCAGTTAGGAAACACTTACCGAGCACTCATATGTATAACAACAATCGCTTTCACTCACTGTGTGCTTACAGTGTGCTGAGTCCTTTCTGGGCATTATCTCTTTTATTCCTCCTCTCAATGCCAAGACTCAGGAGTTATTATTATCCCTTTTCTACAGATGGGTCAATAGAAGAGTTCCTATAGTTAGTGAGGGTGGGATCTTGGATTTCAACCCTTGTCTCCACCCTGGGTGCAAATCCCTGGAGAGGGGCCATGGGCTTGGCATCCTCCATCCACCAGGGTTTCAGCCCTAAGAGCAAGAGTAGAAGGCAGGTGGGGATGGAGAGCGAGGACAAAGCACCAGGAGGGAAACCTACATCCGAGGCTCCCGGGGCCAAGGACTCTCTGGGGCCTGGGTCCGGCTGTCCTTACTCTGACCTGCACACATACACCCTGTATCTGGCCCCTTCCCCTTCTGGCAGGGTAAATACTGCCAACGTGGTCAGGGAGCTGGTGCCAAGGTGGAAAGTCCAGGGTCAGAAACCTTGGCACGGGAGGCCTCGCCCTTGGAAAGTGTTGTTCCCAGAAGCTGCGACCTCTCCCCCAGTGAGCTTTTGGCTTCTTCCTCCACCTCTTTGCAGGGAATGCGCAGCAGGCAAAGTGGGGCCCTCAGCTTTGGCCTCAGCCTCCCCCTTCACCCCCTTCCAAAGTACCCCTTCCGCCAGACTGGGCTGGTGGTTGAAGGACCCCTCCACCCCCCAACTCCTGACATACAGGGGGTCCAGGTCCACACCAGAGTAGGGGGGAGGGGGAGAGGGGGTAAACTTGTGGAGTGCTCCCCACGGCTCAGCGTTGTGCTAGGGGCTCTGGGTAGCTGTTCATAGTCAATCCAGCCAACATCCCAGCTGGAGGTAGGCCTGCTGTTCTCATTTTGCAGAGGAGGAGACTGCGGTTCAGAGTGGTCTGCTGACTCCCGAGCTCATAGAGTTCGTTTCCAAGGAGCGGAGTGTTATCTTGAACCCTGACATCACCATGAACACTTCACAGGGCAAGGAGCAGCTGGAGCCAGCTGTAGTGGGCATGGGCAGTGGGGGTGAGAGCGTGGGCTCCCGCATCGGACAGCCACTTCTGAGCTGTGTGACCTTCAGTGAGTCGCTTCACTTCTCTGTGCCTTGGCTCCCTCTTCTGCACAAGGGGATAATAACAGAATCTGCCTTTTAGCGAGAGTTCAGAGCAGAGGTGCACATCAGGCGTTCCGAGTACCCTGGCACAAAGCAAACACCCATTAGTGTCCACTCTGTGACCATCTCCTCTTCTCTGTGCTGGAGCTCGGCAGGAAAGAGTCTGTTGGACAGAGGACCCCTGTGACAGCGCCCGCCACGGGAGGCCCAGGAGCCCAGCAGAGCAGTCGCACCTCGAAGAGGCAAGGGTCAGTCTGCCATCATGGGAGGGCATCTGGAGGCTGGGCACCCGGAGGCTGGCACCTCCTTGGCCATGGCAGCAGATCCCACTCCCCTGAGGGGCTGCCGCACTGCAGAGACCCTGGGAGCTGGGTCCCTCGAGGACGGATATTCTGAGCTTTTTGTGATCTGAGGGACTAAGGAACATTGGTTGAGTGAGGCACTGAGGAGCAAGGTTGACCTGTCCGAACTCCCCCGCCCCTGGGTCCGCACAGTGCCTGGTGGACACTCGGTGACACCCATGGGAGTGGACGCTGCTCAGGCCTCCCGTGTGCCAGAGAAGGCACTTACCATGGGCTGCCTCTCCGAGCTCCAAGTCTACCCTCTGAGGCAGCCGTGACCTCAAAGTCCAGCTTACGTGGGTCAGGGGCCGAGTGACTTGCCAAGGTCACTGGATGCTAAGAGGGCAGAACAGGATTTGAACCCTGGTGTTTCTGAGCCCAGAGGGTCTGCATCCACCTGTCTCTGACCTCCAGCCATCTGCTAACCCAGGCAGCAGAGGATACAAGGTCTCACTGGTCGGGCGAAGGTTTGATCAACCCTGGGACCATCAGCTGAGGTCCCAGGCTTGTGGGGGCTCGTTAACCCCATGGCAGGCTCTGGGGGGCTGGTAGGCAAGCCAGATGTGACCCCAGGCTTTGGGCCGGTTTCTCGTCCAGGGGTCCCTGCCCAGGGGTGGGCTCTGCACACACTTGGGAGCTGCTTGCTGAGCTCAGAGCTCAGCCTGTGACGTCTGTTCCTTCCCGGACAAAAATCACAGCATCGACTCCCTCTCGAGTGCTCGCCAGGTGCGAGGCCCCGCGCTGAGCCCCTTCTTGCAGGGCCCCCTTGAGTCCCCCTACAAGCCCTCTAGGGACGTGCTGCCTTCGTTCCTACTTTGTTTAGGAGAAAACCGAGGGGTTTGCTGGGAGCCCCACTGTCTTTTTCCTTCCTGCACCCACCTCCTGGTCACGTAACAGCGATAACAACAGCAAGCAGCTTGCACCCACAGCAGCACCCACAGTGTGTCCATCCCACCTCGGCCCCCCCACCCAGGTAAGCTGTCAGAGGGGGTGCAGCACCCCCATCTCTACAGATGGGGAAACTAAGGCTTGGAGCCGGGAAGAGGCAGAGCTGAGGGCTCCTGAGTTTCTCTTCCTGGCTGCCCACAGTCTGAGAGAGTCACCCAAGGTCACCCGGAGCCGCCAGCGTGGAAAGACAGCAACAGTGTTTTGACTTCTGGTCAGGTCCTCCTCCAGCACGACGCGCCGCGCGAGGGCCGGGGAGGTGTGGGGGGCCGCCGGGGGCCTCTTTAATTCATGAGTTACTGGCAGAAGCACAATCTCGGGGGCAGATTGATGGCCGGCTGCAGGTACGGGTGGGCGGATTCATAAAGCTGTCGGCAGCGGGCCGTAAATCAAATGAATATTCAAGATTCCGCCTGGGGAGCAATTCTCCGGCTCTGGCAATAACAAGATGAATGCACCACAGGAAGGCGGCGCGGTGGCCTCAGGAGCCCCCGGCCCCGGAAGCAGGCACTTGCCACTGGCACAGAACTTCTGCCTGGGAAAGTCAGGCAGCACAAAAGAGAGAGGAAAGGAGACTGTGGATCCCCAACCCGGCTGCAGACCCCACTTAAAAGACATTTTGTATTGAGGTATAATTTACATGCAGCAAAATACACGGGTCTTAAGTGGAGCTGGGGTGAGTTTGGACACCTGTGTGTAACCACCACCAAGATCAAGATCCAGAACATTCATCATCAACCCCCCTTGTGCCCTTCCCTATTAACCCCCATCTCCCTGAGCCCCAGGCAGCCACTGATCTTCTGTTACTAGAGACAGTTTTCGCCTTGTCCACGACAGACAGACTCTGTGACAGACGCGGGCTCCTGTTGACGTGCAATCTGTGTTCAGCCTGATTTCTCAGTGTCCCCATGGGGTCGCCTTGCCCCAGGTAGTTCCCTCTTCTGCACACGGCACAGCCCCCACTGGAAGCGGTTCCCACTGATGGTGGGTGAGCCCCACCCCTGGCCACCTGGTCTGTTTCCAGTCCTGCCTGTTTGGGGCGCAGCCGCCGTGAATGCCTGCGCTGGTCTTCCCGGGCACTTCCTCTTGGGGAAAGGCCTGCGCGTGGACTGCTGGATCTTAGGGTAGATGTAGGTTGAACTTTATAAGGAACAGCTGAACAGACTTCCAGGTGTGTGTGCTGCTTCACAGCCCCTCCAGCGCGGACGAGAGCTCCAGGCATTCCCTCCGCACCGCCTCCCCCCACAGAACCCAGCGTGTCTGCCATTTTTCTCGCGTCCCTCCTGGCCGGTGTGTTATGGCATCTCAGCAAGGGACTGCATGTTTAACTGCAGGAGGGCACCCATCTCCCTCCTCTCACCAGCTGATGGGGAAGGCAGCTCATCTCTTGGGCTTACTTCAGGAGCCAAATCCCTAGGAGCTACCTTCCAAACAAGGCTGAACCTCGTTCCTGGGGCTGCTGAGGCCGAGACTCATATATGTGCTTTAGAAAACTCTTCTGTGGCTGCCCACTGCTCTCAGGATACATTCCAAATTCATCTTGTGCGTGGCCACAATTCCCTCTGTGATCTGACCTTGGCTGCCTTTCTGTCCTCATCTCAGGCCATGGTCTCACCTGCTAACCAGGCTCGGGCCTGTTGGCTGGGGTCAGGACCCACCCCAGGGCCTTTGCACTGACCGCTCCTTCTGCCTATTGGGTGCTAGAAAGGAGGGCCTCACTTGGAGATGTCTGTGTTTTCCCCCGCCTCGTCCTCTGTAGCTGCCCCATCCTGGGGTCCCACAGGCTTGCTCGAGGCAGACCCTGAGGAGGCAAAGGCTGCAGAGAGGTCCCTGCTGCCCTCTCATCCGCCCATCTCGTCTGTCATCTGTCGGTAAATGTGGGTCCTGGTGGGAGGAGTCGCCCCCACCTTTTGCAGCTGCGAGCTTGCTCCCTATGGGTCACGTGCTGGACATGGTTGCTGCGGGTGGTCCTGTCGTGAACCTCCTGTGACAGACCAGGAAACTGAGGTCCCGTCATGCCGAGGCCCCCTCCATCTCTAGCCTGTGGGGTCAGCCTCTTGCAGGCATGGAAACCCCGGGTGGTCTGGCCTCTTGCCTTGTAGGGGCGCTCTGGGCTGCCTCCGGCAGAGGCCAGACTCGATGCAACGCCTCCCTCTTGGGATTCACGCCCTCCCAGTAGGGCAAAGGGAACGTTCCCGCCGTCTCCTCTTCTGGAGAACAGGCCCCATCTCCCAGCTCTCACAGAAGAAACTTTCCTGGTTCTGGGCTCTGTTGCTTCGTTGGCATCAGTCAGCACCACAGGCGAATGTTCCACGGGATCAGGAGCCTTTAGAAGTTAATACGTGAAGGACCTCTCCCAGCCCCGGGCTCTCCCCTCGTGTCTGGGGACCTCTCTCCCTCCTGATACCAGGCCAGCCCCCAGGACTCATCAACATCCCCCAGGTCAGAGCCCCCCAGGGCGGGGAAACCGAGGCAAACTTTGCCCACGGGAACCGTACCCTTTGCACACCGTCCCATCCTGGGGGGCTGCTGACAGAGGACATGTACCGCCACCTCCCTGTCTCACCCCAGGTGGCTCCCCCTCCGTCCCCAGAGCCCCCAGCACTAGGAGCCCTGGTCCTTGAAGAAGGGGAACCGTCCCGAGTTCTCTCTCGGCAGGTCCTGCCAGCAGCCCCGATTTCCATCGACGATTATTGGTGCCATCCATCAGGCTTTCAAATCAACTCCCCAGAAGTCAGTCACCCCAGATTCCCCCTGTTGAAGTAAAACTTTCTCCTCCTAGACTTTCAAAGTCCGAGAAAGCATCTTAGCAACACAGGCACGTCTGCTGGCAGACATGTGCGTCATGGAAAACTCGGCGGCTGGCGATTGGGCCGTGTCTGCCGCGGGGAGTCAAGTCCCGGAATGACTGGAAAACAACATAATGTATTCCTGTCTGCAGCTCCGAGCAGAGGCTCATTTCGTGTCTTGTGTTTCCATTTCCTGAGGATTAATAAGTGTGGAGGGGGGACTCAGGCTTCGTGCCGAATATTTATTTAGTCAATATACGCATCAATTTAGCAAATTAGAGATTGCAAGCCATTTCTAAGCAATACTGTAAAAATAATAGCTGTATTTTAAACTTGTAATGGATTTTGGTGAGGGGGGTGGCGCTACGTGCCTGGCACTCTAGAAGCACAAAATTTCGTTCTCCTTAAGCTCCTGCAAAGGGCTGAGTCATCGTGGGTGTTTGTTAAGAAAGCAGACACCTGAACCCCTGGGGTCCGGGGCACACGGAGAGGGTCTGAGGTGGGGACACCGAAATGTGTTTGGAGAAGACCAGGAGTGGGCTTGGGTGAAGCGCCCCTGCGTTTAGACCGGCCCTGGCTCCTTCCTCCTTCGGCTGGGTGGCTGCGCGGGGCGGGGTTCTCAGCCTCGGTGCTGCTGACGTTGGGGGTGGGATGGGTCTCCGCTGTGGGGGGTGTTCTGGGTGTTTCTGGCAGCGTCCCTGGCCTCCAGACACGAGATGCCATCAGCGGCAGCCCCCTCCCCAGTTGTGACAACCAGAAACGTCTCCAGACATTGACACATGGCCCCCGGGGTGCAAACTCCCCCCACTTGAGAACTACTGGTGGAGAGCAAGGGTCAAGGCCTCTCCGAACCTCAGTTTCCTCGTGGAGGCCCCCACCTGCCAGCAAGATTTCCGCCCCGTCACGCAGTGAGGGAGTGGCGACTGTTCCCATTTTATAGATGAGAAAATGGGCTCCGAGAGGAGCAGGGACTTGCCTGGGGGTGCGCCGCTGATGCGTGGCTGGGCTGGGCCGCGCCGCAGATGCGTGGCTGGGCTGCGCTGCGCTGACCATTTCCTGGTTCTTGGAAAGCTCCGTGGCTCCTTCTCCTCCCTCAGGCCTCGGTCCGGACGCCCCCTCCTCAGCAAGGCCCCCTGTCTCCCTGGGCTATGGAGGGCTTCAGGCCTCCACCCCCAGTGCTCTTGCTTGTCACCATCTTCCCCCTCACAGGGCTCTGACCAGGAGGCACCCATCTCGTGCGCTTGCGTCCTGTCTGCTCTGTCTCCCCGGCTGGAACATGGGCCCTGTCCACCGGCAGTCGAGACTTTCTCCATCTTGTTCCCTGCTGCCTCACAGGGCCCGCGACATACTGGATGATGCAATGGCTCACCTGGAAGATTGCTGTGGCAGAACGGCTGGCTGCCCCACCCCACCCCTTCTCCCACATTCTTCAGTAACAAGGCCCCCAATTTCTAGCGGCTGGGCACACAGACGTGTAACCAAGTGCTGGCCAATGAGATGTAAGTGGAAGTCTTATGTGTGGCCTTCTGGGAAGTATCCCTATAGGGAGAGAGCAAGCTCTTCTTTACTTCTTTCTCCTTCCTGGTGGTGAGAATGGGGACATGATGGCTGGACCACAAGCAGCCACTTTGGGCTATGAAGTAGAAGCTCGATGTTGAAGATGGAAGGGTAAGAAGGTGGAGGGGACCTGGGCTTTGGAGACCTCTCGTCTTACCCCGGTTTCTCTGTTCCATGCACCACACTGAATCCTAACCAATGCTCTAGGCTTTCAGGATTGCCCAGGATGGAGGAGGGAGAAGATGTTATTCATTCTGTCCAGGCTATTCCCAGATCAAAGGGTTTCATGGGGCCCTTCAGTTAGAAGGAACTCCCACCTTCACTGTCAAGGTCTGTTCTGCTAGCTCCCAAGGTCAGAGGGCTATTGGTGGCCCCAGAAGAGAGGAGAACACTGAAGGGCAGAGGGAGGACACAAGAGCAAGGGATGGGCTGGGACCTTGTAACGCCAGCTCAGGACAGCCTTAGGTGACACCGCTGCTTCTCTCACTCTCGGTCAAGTACTTCTCGTCATTCATTCATTCATCCATCCAGTGAACACCACTGCGTGCTAGCTAGAGGCCGGGGACGGGACTACAGCTTCTGGAGTCCTGGGGTGAAGCAGACTAGTTGAGGGAGACAGACCATGAAACGGACGTGGAGACCACAGAGCAGACGTGCTGTGAGGACGGGGAGATGGAACTGAGAGGGGGCGGGTGGCTCTAGATGGAGAGAGAGGAGAGTGCTCTCCAAGCAGTGGTGTCGAGATGCATGGAGATGGGGAGCAAGGCCTGTGGAGAGCTGGGAACGGTGCTGGGGCAGAGGGAAGAGCCAGTGCAAAGGCTCTGAAGTGGCACGTTAGGGGAACAGGAAGATGGCCGGGAGCTGGGATGGGAGGGCCAGCCTCGAAGGCGACTGGCTTAGGGGCTCAGGTCACGGGCCTTGTCAGGGACTTATAGGGGAGCTGGAACTGCTTTGCCTCTGTGGATGATCCTTTCGGTAGCTGCTCACGTGCCCTCAGCACTCTCCTCGTGGTGACCACCCGTGACTCCAGCGATGGAGGGCTTTCTCAGACCGCTGGAGCTGCTCTTCCCGCACGGCGGGCGGGCTGCTCACACCCCACGCACCTCCATGGAGGGCGGCCCTCAAGCCCTGACCGCCTGGTTGGTGGATCAATACCTTGGCTCCCTCACTCCTGGCTGCAGCGACCTCCATCTCAAGGTTATGGGTGACGTGCCATTGATCCCTGGAGGGCTGAGCCCCGTGGCCCCCCTGCCCTGTGGCATTGCTGGCATTCAGTCCTGATTTCTATTTGAAGGCAGCCTGGGGCTCCGTGCAGACCAGCAGTCCAACCGGTGGTCCCTCCCCAGCAGCAGCACTTGGAACCCGTCACGAAGGCTGAGTTTTGGGCCCTACTCCAGACCTACTGAATCCAAAACTCTGGGGTGGGCACAGGATCTCCCCCGGGAGATTCCAGTGTACACCCATATCTGGGAACCTGCTGCAGGTGAGTGTTGTAGACACGACCCGACCTACGGTTCTGGAAGGTTCCCGCTGGCTGCCATGTGGGAGATGGGTGGGAGGAAGCAGAGGGGGTCTCCGTCCCAGGAGAGAGGGGCTTCAGGAGAGACGCGTGCCGTGGGGGTGAAGAGAAGGTGTCAGATCTGGGCCGCGTTCAAGAGTTGAGCTGACAGGCCTGGGGATGGATGGATAGGATGCTGGTGGTGAGGCAAAGAAAACCGAAGGTGAGTCTTAGAGTTTTGGCTTCAACCAGCGAGTGGGTGTGGGTCCCAGAGTGGACAGTAGGGGTGAAGCTGGGTGGGTGGGGTGGGACTGGGGTTCACGTTAAGATGAGGGGCTGGGATACAGTCGAGGGGGGCTGCCACCTTGTAGCTCCTGCTTGTGTCCCCCTCCCAACCTTGCATCTTCATAAGCAAGACTTTGTTTGGGGTCCCGGCTACTCTGAGGACAAAGCTAGATTGTGCAGCCTCAGGGGAGGGGGGACAGAGAGTGGAGGGCTGCGCTGATGTGGAGGGAGGCGGGTGGCACTCACGTTCCGAGGTCCAGCCCTGTGGCCCGTGGCGGGAGCGGAGGTTATGGTGCTGGGCGGCTCCACCCAGACGTGCTCAGTTCCCAGCAGGTTGGTTGAGATCTAGCTGAGAGGCCTGGAGAGGGCTGGGCCACCCCACACCCGCTGTGGAAGGATCTGGGTCCTGGTGCCCTCACTGCAGAACACCCAGTGCTCAGGGGAAAAACCAACAGCTGTTTCCCACAGTTGCATTCAAAGCTGTAAAGCAGTGGGCACCTACCCAAATGTGCAACCCTCCAAAGCTGGCCACATCCTGGCGGTACTAATGGGCTTTGACTGGGACACCAGTAGGCTCGCTGTGAACGTTCACGTCGGAGAACAGGGTTACCCTAATACCAGCAACCGATTTAAAAAACGGATGATCGTTTTTAAAAAGCATTTTAAAATAATTCCATTTTTGCATGTGGTATTCAGAGGCTCAAGAAAACAGGTTTCGATATGGCCCACGATGCTCGTGCAGGAGGGGGTGGTGGCGAGAAAAGGGGGTGTTCAGGACTTGCAGGAATTTGGAATTAAGTGGGGAGCTGTGAGAACGGAAGGGACTTGAAGAGACCACACGAATCGGAGATGGCACGCCGGGTGAGAGGCCAATGCAGACAAAGTAACAGAGGTGGGAAGGACCACGTGTGGTCACCTGCCAGAGAGGTGGCCCTCGGAGCTCGGAAGAAGGTGTCCTTGGATGGGCGGGTGGAGAAGCGGGTCAGGCCGGAAGGGAACTATGGGTTCACTGAGGCAGGAGCGGGAGCAGAGTGGCAGGTAGAGAAGGACATGATGCTTATCTCTGGGGGGACTTTGATGTAATCAGGTCCAACGTTGTTAGCGAGCGCCCAGCACGTGCAGGCGCTCTGCTCACGCGAAGACACAACAGGCACCAGACCGACGTGGTTCCTGTCCCCATGGAGTGCACTCTGATGGGGCAGCTTAGAGACTGTCACATGAGGTCATGGCTGTCGAGAGAGGGGAGGGGATCTGCCGAGGTCGCACAGAGCCCCCACCCACACAACGGAATGGAGCCAATGCTCAGGCTGCCTGCCCGTGAGCAGAGACTCCTCGGGAGCAGGCTGGGGGTGCACCAGGTGCTCCCAGGGTCCTCCTGGGCAGCTGGGTTGACTCTCGAACAAAGGGGAAAGAACGGCCCACCCTGTGGATTCTTCTGGAAGGAAGAGACATACTCTTGCTGCTGTTGGAGTTTTAGCCACCAGCCTCCCATCCTTCTCCAGTCTGGAAAGGTTTCTCAATTTGGGACTGACTCGGACAGACGGAGGACAGAGGGACCTCAGGCAGCCTCCCCATTGGGCGTCCCTCATGCGCATCCTGTGTTCACAGGAGGTGAGGAAAGCTTGCGCTCGGCATAGAGAAGGCGGCTTTTCCGGCCTGAGCAGTTCTGCCCCGCCCCCACGTGCTCACCTGAGCCACAGTCCTTTGGCGCACGGCAGCACCTCCTCCGAAAGGCTGCAGGGCCGCCTTCGACCATCCAGGCCCATCTTCCTTAAAGAGATTTCACCCCTGGACCAGGCAGTTCGTCCTGAGATTTCCCACCATCACAAACCCTCCTGGGGGGAGCGCTAACACGTATGACTGTCTGCAATTCGTCGAGGTTTCGTGGGCGCCGCAGCACCTGAGCAGTGGGGCTCAGGGACGCGGGTAGACGGTCTCCGTAACTGGTCTCGTACTTAATCCTCAAAGCTTAGCTGTCAGCGTCTTCTCACCCTGTGTCCCTTCTTCGTGCTGTGCATTTGGGCGTGTGTACAAAGCCACAGAATCAGACAATTCAGGACCAGAAATGACCTTTAAAAAGTAACCAGCACGTGTTGGGTTCTGCGAGCTAAACATGGAGCTGAATGCTTGACCCAGATGAACTCATTCCCCCCGCATGGTCAATCTGCTGCCTCAGGGAGCTGTCCAGTCCACCCCCCACCCAGGGTGAGCTGCCTCAGGGCCACGGACAAGGGGACGCCCATCCCTGCTTGATTTCTTCCAGGGGTGGGGAGCTCCCTTCCTCTCTCCCATCCAGCGGCAGAATAGCTCTACCTGACAGTGCCAACAGCAAGGAGCCCCCTCTGAGTCTCCAAGGGCTTCGAGGCTCCGTCCCAGAAAACACTCGCAGGTGCCCTCCCTGTAATAACACCAGCCCTCAGTGGGCCCGGATGTCCCTCCTTAGGTCCTGCTGTCCTGGTCTGGGTGGCTCCGCCCTTGCTGACCTGACCCAGTGCCAGAAACTGACCCAGTTTCCATGGAGGGTTTCGGGGTCTAACCTCCAGCATCCCTGATGTTGCTCAACATGAAGCAGGAAGACAGAGGGAGCGAGAAGGGGAGAAGGGGCCCCCACCCCAGTGGGCTTGGGCCCTTGGGCTGGCTCTGTGGATGCCGGCATGTCCCTGAGATGCCCGGGGCAGGGGGTTAGCCAGGTGCAGTGGTCCCTCCCTGGTGCAGTGACAGAGCCACCATGGATGGCACCCCCCATGTGCCAGGTGTGTTCCAGGCCCCGGAAGGACAGCCCCATGTGCTCTTCTCAGCAGCAGGAGGCAGAGACCTGCCTCCCCAGCCCTGCCCCGGACTCGTAGGGCTGAGCTGCGAAGGAAGAACAATATGTGTGAAGGGTTTAGAACCTTGCAAACACGAGAGAAGTGCAGACCATTCTCGGGCCTGTTTAACAGATGGGGAAACTGAGGCCAGAGAGAAGAAGTGAACAAACTGGGATTTACGACGGGTCCTCCCAAGCCCTGGTCTGAACCCTGGACACTTACCCAGACCCTCCAGGGAGTCGGGTCAACGACAGGGGTGATAAAAACGATGACATTTCTGGGGGCTGGCCCCATGGGTGATCGGGTCAACGACAGGGGTGATAAAAACGATGACATTTCTGAGCGCCCCCTTTAAGGAGAAGTTATCATTGGCCTCATTACAGATGGGGACGCTGTGACCAGGGGGCTAGACCCTGTCTGAGGCCACAGGGGAGGCAAGCTTTGAACTCAGGTCTCTCAAACAGCAGAGTGTGAGTGCTTAACAACCACACAGTACTGTCCCTACTGCTTCCTCCTCATGGGCAGAAAAGGCTGGCTCTACCCTAAGGCAGCGCTCTTTGCACGGACGCCCCACAATACACCCAGGGGTGGTGGCAGCAGCACTGGGAAGGGCAGGGCTGCCACTGGTGCTGGAGGGAGTCCAGGGGAAGCACACAGACCTTGCGGTCACACCCCTGGGCTCAAATCCTTCAATGCTGTCTTCCAGCTGTGCGACCCACAGCTGGTCACCTACCCACCTGGCTGCCCGCTTTGGATTATTCTGCCCATTTTGCAGGGCAAAACCCAGCCAGTGCACCTCCAGTCCCTCCTGGCTCCTTGCCACCTCCTTGCCCTGCCCGTGGGCTGCTGGGAGGACGAAGCAGGTGAATGGCGCACAGCTCTTCACCCAGCGGGGCGCACAGTAGGACGTGGCCAGCCTGCCCGCCCGGCCCACACTCGCCCACAGGGCTGCGTGCTGACAGGGCCTGGTTCCGGGGCAGCATGTGCAGCTCAGAGGGCGTCCGTCTGGGAGAGGGCCGAGCTGGACGAGCTGCCCCCCTCCCCTCCCCTCCTCGGGTCTGGGCCCCTGGTCTCCCAGCTCCCTTCCCAGGAATGCATCCAGGGGCACAGCCACCAAGAAGCCAAGCCAGAACAGCATCGCATCTTGCACTTGAGAAAAACACCCCCCAACGGAGGTGCCCTCCCAGCTGTGGGGGGCTTTGCTGTCCTGGCAAGTGGGGGGGGTTCCACCCAGGGTCCCCCTTACTACCCCTTCCTGCTCAGGCAGGCTTTGCAGCCCTGTGCTCAGCCTTACTCGAGTCCTGAGCCATGGCGGCAGAGCTGGGACGGGGTGGGGCTGGCCCCAGAGAACCCAAAGCCAGTGTCTCTGAGAGCTAAGAAGCTTCCAGCAGGAGACCCAGCCCGAGCTGGCACTATTAACCATTCCTGTGCACCCAGACTCTTCAGGGATTGATTTCCCAGGCCACCGGAGACCCAGGACCCCATGACTTCTGGCCTTGGATCTTCCAATGGGAGTGCTTTGTGACCTCCCAAGGGAGGGGGCGGCCCGAGGTCAGTGGGGAAGGAGTGACTCCCGTGGCTGGGGTCAGACACCTTCCTCTCGCTCCTTCCAGACCAAGACGGAGTGGGATGAGATTCGATGAGACTCAGAGGCTGGGGTACCAAGCTGGGCAGCCTCAGAGACCCCCCCCCCACAGCTTATAAGGGGGCCGGGGTCCCCAGGGAGCCCTGGGTGCTGCTGTTTATTCACTGAGCATCCACTGAACATGTGGCCATGTGCGAAACACCAGATGCAAATGCAAAAAAGGTAACAGCAGGCACAGGACGAAAAGACAAACAGGAAACGCGTGGCCACCCAGCATTCGCTGCATGTCAGGCTCTGTGCTGAGCGCCCGCATCCGCCCGTCCACCGCCCGTAAAATCATCATTACCTCCGCTCTCAGGGCCTGGACCCTGAGCCCCTTGGCCACCTCTGAGCTGGGTGTGGGACAGGCCTAGGATGGAGATGGAGGTGCCATGTCCCACTCAGGGACCCCGGCCCAGTGGTCAGTTCCCTAAAACATGGTGCATGGGCAGTTGGGGCATCTCGGGGGTGCACAGACCCTGAGGAGCCGCCCAGGGCGGGACTGAGGCCCAGTAGCACCAGCTGGAGTGGAGGGGGGCCCGAGCGGCGGGTGGAGTGTGTCCCCATGAGGGCCAGGCGGGCAGCTGGATCCACCCACACTGCTCTGTCCGGGGGACACCCACAGCCTCTGTCACCCCAGGCCTGTGGCAGCCCCACACAACTGTCTCCAACGAAAACTAACGGGCAGCTGAGTGCCAATTCTAGGGCCACACACGCAAAAAGACGGCACTCTGTGGGGCCACGGCAACTCTCAGAGGGGACGAGAGGGGAGGTCAGTGGGGAGGCCACTGTAGCGTCTGGAGGAAGGTGGTCGTGGCAGGACGCGGGGGTGGCTTTGAGGTGGGGGCAGGGCGGGTGTGAGGGCTGTCAGGACCTCCCAGGGAGATTTCTCTAGAGAGAAGATCGGCCTGAGTCCTGGGGAGGACACAACGAGCCAGGGTTGGGGACACCCAGAGCCGCCGGACGGGGCCCTTCCCTGCTCCTGGGTCACCGGGAGGGGCCAGGACCCAGAAGGCCTGGTTCTCCCACCCCAAGTGTTTGGCCTCTTACCCAGGAGGAGCGAGCCCACCTCAGAGCAGCAGGGAGGGCAAGGGGCCTGTGGCTCAGCGCCTGGCCCCTCCCGACCCTCACCAGGGCCCAGAGGGACGTGGACAAGGAGGCTGCGGGGCTCACGGGCACCCCAATCCTCCTGGGACCCGCCTGTGGCCCCCCAGGAATCTGAGATGCAGCCTGGCTGTGACGGCCTCATCAAGGGATCACACCCCACCAGGGGCGAGGGGACAGGACCCTCTGGGACTGGGCACAGGGACGGAGACAGGGGCCCCCCAGAAGAAGGGCGAAGGTGGGAGCAGAGTCGCTGACTTTAGGGGTCACAGTTCAATGGGAGGAACAGGCCGGGAGATAGTTCCTCACTTCCGCCCATATGTGAGGTCGGATGGACCAGGATCCCGTCACAGACGAGGAGGACGCCAAGGCTCAGAGGGCCTGCGCCCACCTGCCACCCCTCCTTATGTCTTACATGGGCCGGCAGAAACAGGCCTCTCCAGCAGCTTGCGCTCTGTGGCCGGCCGACTCTTCCTTCTCTGATAAACACCCCTCGCTTCTCCATCAGGCCTATCTGAGCAGTCAGGGGTCTGGGCTCCCCAAGCCCCCACAGCAACCTGCAAGATCCGTGCAGATGGGAAACCAGGCACAGAGAGGGTGCACCCTTGCCCGGGGCTGCACAGCCTGGGGGAGGGTTTGACTGCTGAGACAGCTCTGGGGCAAAGTGCCTGCCCTTGGGACATGGTGGAAGAGGAGGCCTCGATTTACCCTGCAGCCCTGGGGTCTGCAAAGGGCCAAGGTCAGGAACCGCTCCTTCTCGGTTCTGGGCCCCGGGTCCACACTGGCTCGGGCTTAGTTAGACGTGAGTCACCAGAGTCCAGCCAGACACGGTGGCATGAGATCTTGGGGAGGAGGCTGCCAAATGCTGATTCCTGGGCCCCACCCGCCCTCCCGTGCAGCAGCTCTGGGTATTTTATGGAGTCCACACTGGCCTCTGAGGATAGGCAATCCAGGCCGGACCCCAGGGTGGTGCCGCCCCCAGAGAAAACAGCGAATGCCTTGGGCTGAACCCCATAAAGTGTGGGGTGGGGTTTATAGGCCAGAGGGAGAAGTGTTGACTCAGGGAAGGGCCCAGGAAGGCCTCTCGGGGGAGGTGGAGGTTGGGTGGGGCATCAAGAGTGAGAGTTCTGTGGGCAGAGCTGAGAGGGAGGGCACAGGGCAGAGGACACTGCCCGTGCAAAGGCCTGGAGGCAGGGAAGGGTAGTCGCAGCCTGGAGGGAGCAGGCCTGGGGACAAATGAGGGGAAGATGTAAGGGAGTGAAGACCTGTGTGTGGGGCCAGATCATGAAAGGCCCTGAATGACAGACTAATCGCCCAGGTTTCCAGCCACCCCCTGCTTCAGTCACGTGTGGGAGTTCATTCATTCATTCACGAGATATATGTTGCTATTTGTGGGCCAGACATTGTTCTTGACACCAAGGGGACAGTGCAGAACCTGACCGACGAGATCTCTGCCCCAGTGAGCTGAGTATTGTCCAGGGAGAGAGACTGTAATTACAGGAACAAGGAAATAAAATGACGGCAAGCTATCCTGGGTGCTTAGAAGGAAACAGCTCAGGAGGTGTGACAGAGTAACCGGGTGACAGGGAGGCCTTCTCTGAGGAGGATGCATTTGAACTGAGACCCAGAACATGAGCCAGCCAGGAGAGACAGAGAAAGGAAAACAGAGGGAGTGGGTGTGCAAAGGTCCTGGGGCAGGAAGGCTTGAGTAAATTGAAGGCTGGTGCAGCTGGGCTAAGGAGGCAGCAGACAGAGGTTGGGAGGTGAGGAGGGGCCCGGGGGTTAGGTCAGCCCTCCACATAGGTTAGGAGTGATCTTGAGTGGTGGACAACCACAGAGCGTTTTCAGAAGGGGAGATTCTGATGAGATTTCCATGAAATGCAGATTCCTGGGCCCCACCCAGACTCACTGCATTGAAATCTGCAGGGGTGGGACCTGGGAATCTGCCTGTGCAGAAACAGGGGTGCTCGCACTTTGCTGGAGAATAAGATGTCCTTTTGTAGGAGGGGATGGTGAAAGGGAGAGACAGACAGACACACAGAAAACCAGAAGAAAGATGGAGAGAGAGACAGGCAGCAAGAGACAGGAGTGTCAGGGCTCCAGGCATGACCTGGGGTGACAGGGCGGGAGGTGTGACCGGGCAGGAGCCCCAGGGGAATGAGGGTGTCAGGGAGGGCTGGGAAGCGGCCAGGGCAGATGGACCCCAGCGGCCCCTGCAGAGACTGGATGCAAAGGCCCCTGAAGGTCACCTCAAGGACACGCACCTCTGGGCTCCCGGCTCAGACGTGCTGGATGCTCACCCTGCCCGGCAGAGGACCTGACAAACTTGGGGGGCCACAGAGATTAGATGGGGGTCGAGGGGTCTTGGAATCCGACACCCCACTTCTGGAAGGGGCCCCAGGAACCAGCTCCCGCCCCAGGGGTCGGGCCTGAGCTGGGGCGGGGACGCCGGTCCCCCGACCCGGCCCCCCGCGTTGGGTAATTCCAAACTCGGGCCGTTGCAAAAAGAGATCGGGGGCGCCACCTGGTGGCCAGAGCCAGGGCCCGGTGTCCAGGCCCGGGCCCGGTCCCCGCAGGTCACCTCTGCCCTCCAAGATGTTTGTAGCGACCCAAATGACACAAGTGCCCTCAAATAAAGCCGAAGAGCCCAGGCAGCCGAAAGAAACCGAGCACCCCGAATTTCGCAGCCAGAGCGCGCCTTTTTAGCACGTGCACTGACTCCCTCCAGACTTTGCTCCACGCATCCAGGTATTTTTTAACCCAAAAAGTGGATCACACCGCACGGAGCTCTGTGACCCGCCGGGGTTGCTCCCCACGCAGCAGCTGCGCGCCTCGGGTGTGGCCGGCGATGGGGCGCTGGGCCCCCCGAGGGGAGGCTACAGGAGCAAAGGGAGTTTTCTGGAGTTTTTCTCTTCCCTTGAGGAAGATTGAAACCTCGAAGCCCTCGGCGCTGTGATGGAAGAGGGTTTCGGCAAATCCACGTGCGGAGAAGGAGCCCACTCCGGCCTCTGGGGGTGTCTGGGAGGAGGGCACCCGAGGAGGCCCCACAGTCGCCCCATGACGCGCCGCAGCCTCCGCTCCGAGTTGGAGGGTCCTGGCTGCCCGTGACGGACACTCCGGGTGGGACGCACGTGGGGACCGGTCAGAACTGGGTTTGATCTTGGGTGATAGGCTTGCTCCTCTGAGCCTCAGTTTCCTCATCTGTGAAATGGGCAAAACCCCAGTTTGTCCGCCTCGTAGGGCTGTTCCGAGGGTCACGCAGCGACCTCTGGGGAGCACCTCCCACAGGGCGCAGCGCGGGGCAGCCCCCGGCCCCGAGGGGCCTTTGCTCCCCTCTGGAGTCCCCGGGCCCCCGGCCAGCGCTCCGATGCTGCTCTCAGCTGCGGCCGCTGCCCCGCCTCCTCCTCCCCCTCCGAGGGGTCAGGACGCCCCCTCGGAGGTCGCCCAGGGGCCTGAGTCACAGGCTGTCGTGCAGGCTCGCCGGTGAGAGCCGCCGTTTGCTGTCAGAGGCCACGGCTGGCGGGGGGCGGGGGGTGGGAGGCGACCACGAGCACAGCGATGACAGCAGCCGCGACCCCTGACGTCCGCGACGCTCGCCGTGCGCCACGCGCCGCTCCGCGCTTGCGTGGGCCGTCTCGTTTCACCCCCGTTTTGCAGACGGGGAAACCGAGGCTGGGGGAGATTGCACAGCGCTCCACGGCCGCGGCCTGGTGGGTGGCTGAGCCCTGAGGAGGCGCGGCCGTGGGGTTGTGCACGTGTGAGAGGCGGGGGAGGGGTTGCCCTGTCTGGAGGCCCCGCCCACCTCTACCCAGGGGGCGGAGCTGTGGTGTTGCTCGTTGGGGTGCTGAGGTCTGAGGTGGAGGGTCACCGGGGCATGTCACAGCCCCCGGGGCGAAGCCCAGGCTAACGCGGGGCGTGTGGCTTCTGGTTCTGTCCTATCCGAGCTGATGGTCAGATGAAAACTGGGGGCGACCCCAGGGGTCAGAGGAGGGAGAGGAGGCAGCTGGCAGCCGTATGGCAGGGGCACAGTTATCAACCGGTGGGATACAGGAACTCCTATGGGCCAGATCCCGACTCATTTCATCCTGAAAAACCATCTTCAGAGGGAGGAACGATGATTCATTTGACACATGTGGAAACTGAGGCACAGACAAGGTATCTGCGCGAGGTCATGCAGCTGGAAGCGGGGAGTGCTGAGCTTTGGATCTGGGGTGGCCGCAGCCTGTCCTCTTCACCCCCGCTGTGACGTTGACTGGGGGCGTCCCCTGCGTGGTCGGCCAACATGAGGATGTGCAGACTGACTGTGCTCAGATGGGGTTGCTGTCCTTTGGATCCTGCACCCCTCATTCCTAGGGCCCCAATCCCACCTCCCCACCACCCAACCAGGCATTTCCCAAGCATGATGAGGCCTTCCATCCCCGATATACAAAGGTTTCTCCCACCCCCATGGGGGTTGTCTTCACCCCCCACCCTTCACTTTATCCCCTGGGTTTAATCCTAGCAAGCTCTTCCCTGGCTGTGTGACCTTGGGCAAATAGCTTAACTTCTCTGTGCCTCAGTTTTTTCACCATGTGGGATGGGATGGGAATCCCTTTCACTGTAGGCTGGATGGCAGGATTAAGTGAGTTAGTACAAGTAGGAGTCCAAGAAAAGTGCGCTACTAGGGGGCCGCAGGGCTGTGAAGCCGCAGGTGAGGCTACAGGTAAGCTCCCGGGGTCCTGCAGGAGCTGGGCCGGGACTGCCGGGGCCCCGGCTTCCAGGGCTGTTCTCCACGAGAAGGGGCCTGGGTTTTTGACTTTGGGGCGCGGGTGTCAGCGGGAGGGGAGACCCCGGGGGAGGGCAGTGCAGGCACTTAACCTGGGGCCTGTGGGCGGGCTTAGGGTCCTGGGCAGCGTCCCAGAACCACGGGGAACGCGGTGTGTGTCTGGGCACTTTTGGGGGGGTCACCGCGCCCGCACCCCCGCCTGGCCCGGGTGGCGCGGGGACCCTGGGAGTTCGCCCGCCCAGCCCGGGGAGCCGGCCGGCGTCCTGGCGGCGCGCGGCCAGCAGGGGGCGCTCGGCCCAAAGCTGTGAGAGCGGAGCTGGCGCGCGGGCGGCTGGGGGATGCGCGGCCGGCCCGGGCTCCCCAGGCGCCCTCTTCGCGGGGACCGGACACAGGGGGGAGCTCGGGAGATGCGCGGCCGGCCCGGGCTCCCCAGGCGCCCTCTTCGCGGGGACCGGACACAGGGGGGAGCTCGGGAGATGCGCGGCCGGCCCGGGCTCCCCAGGCGCCCTCTTCGCGGGGACCGGACACAGGGGGGAGCTCGGGGGCGGCTCCTTCCGTGGGGCCGCTGGGGTCGCAAATGCAGCTGTGGTCCACCCGTGCCCCGGTGTGCCCAGCTGGGGGCAGGCCTGGACATGGCAGCCTGGGGACTCTTTGAGACCGCGGAGGGGGCTTTTATAAATACCCCTGCCCAGGCCCCACCCCGAGACAGTGGGCAGTCTGTCCCAGCGTTTGTTCGATGCCCCAGGGCCGAGCATCACTCTGCAAAGGCTCCTTTAATCCTCAGCGTGAACTCTGTGGGAAGGGGCCGTTCTTATTTCTGCCCATTTTACAGAGAGGAAACTGAGGCTCAGAGGTGCCAGGACACCCAAGGCTGGGATGCCAAGACCACCCGTTCTTTTATCTTTGTGGCATTAGCAGGAGCCACATCGCTGAGGCAGGCTCCCTCAACCCCCGCACTGCTGGGGGCTGTCCTGTGCACCGCAGGATGCTCAGCAGCGTGCTGGCTGCGTAATGAGAGCCCCCAACGGCGCCCGGGTCCTGATGCCCGAAGCCGTGAGTCTGTCACCCGCTAGTAAGACAGACTTTGCACATGGGATTAAGGATCTTGACATGGAGATGATCCTGGACGGTCAGGGCAGGCCCAGAGCAATCCCAGGGGTCCTTGTAAGAGGGAGGGAGAGGGGGAGAGATCGGAAGACGTGGTGCTCCTTGACTTGAGGATAGAGGAGGAATGGGCCACGGGCAAGGGACGAGGGCAGTCTTAGGGGCCTCCAGAAGGAACGGTTCTGCCAACACTTCGACTTCAGCTCGGTGACACCGTGTGGGACTCGTGACCTCCAGAACCCCGAGCTGATCAGTTCATGTTGTTTGAAGTCACCTCATTTGTGGTAATTTGTTACAGCGACAACAGGAAACTGCCTTCCCCCATGACAATAAAAGATGTCTCCAGATTGTCACATGTCCCCTGAGCGGAAGGATGTGGGTGGCGAGCGCCGGGTGGGAACCGCTGAACGAATTCTTCTGCACTGAGTTCCTCCCACCTGGCCCCGGTGGCGGCGGCCTCCGGCCATCTTGTCTGACCGTCTGGCAAATCGGCCCCGTGTGTACTTAGTTGTCACCCCCTCCCCCAGGCCCATTCTGCAGAGGAGGATGCTGAGGCTCAGGGCCGTTAAGTGGGCAGCTGGGGGTAGGTCACACAGATAGGGAGGGGAATGGGATTCGACTCTGCGTCGGTGCACCCCCATGCCTCCCATCCGCGGCCCAGCTGGGTCTGCCCCCATAACCCCAGCCCTGCCTCCACCCCTCCCTCAGCCAGGGTGATGCTAGGCCCCTGGGGGCCCTGCAGTCCAGGTGAGGGGCAGCTGGGCCCCCACCCCTGTCTGACGCCCTGCCCTCCGGCCTTTTCCCGGCTGGACTGCTTCTCCAGTAGCTGGTGGAGACTCAGCTGATGGTGGCAAAGGCCAAGGGTCCTGGGTGGGGGAGGGGAAGCGAATGAGTGAGTCGCAAAAAGTGGGGACAGGAGGTGAGAGCCAGGCCGGTGGTTAAGTCCCAAACAGCTGCTTCAGCAACACATTTGTGAGCACTGGCCTAGGAGCCCAGTGGCTGGAATGGAATCCTGTCTCTGTCCCTTGGGCAATTACCTAGCCTCCCTGAGCCTCAGTTTACCCCTCTGGGCAGTGGGGACCCTGAGGCTCGCCAGGGCCATATTCCCAGTTTCTTTACCCAGGGAACCCTTATTTCATGGACTTCTTGCAGGAGGAGCATTTTCACAGGATGCAAAATATGCTGGTCTGTTCGTCTGTCTCATCGGGTGTGGCAGGACTGCCTGTGGGGTGCTGGCACTCTGGTTTCATCCATCGTAGTCAGGAGCCCAATGGCTAGGTGGGTGCCTCTGGCCGATGGGTTTATGATCAGGGCTAGAAAAATCTGATTCAGAATCTGGAAGGCTCAGCCCCCAGCATGGGCTCCACTGATCAGCTTGGGCAAGTCATTTACCCTGATAGAGCCTAATTTCCTCATCTGCTTACAAGGAGAATGAAAGGATGTTTAGAAAAAGCGAGAAGCTCAGCAGGTCTCCATGAGTCCAGCTCCCCTGGCTTCAGGGCTGGCTATAGCTCATGACTCTTATCCCCAAGGCCAACTGGAGATGGTGAATCCTGGGATGGTTTAGAAGTTACTTTTGTCCCCCTTGGGGATGTGAAGTCTGGAACCACAGCACCCTCTTTGTCAAGATGAGGGCAGAACTCCTTGTGGCTGGAGATTTCCACGTGGAGCCTGAGGAACCTGAGTCTGTGGGAGGCCAAACGGAGATGGATGGACGGGAGCTCCTTGGCCATGTTGTTTGAGCTGCTGGCCAGGGCCCTACCTGAAGTCTCTTTACAAGAGCTCAAAAACATCCTTATGTATATATTTTAAAAGTGTTGCTTTTTTTAAATTCAAAAGTTCCAATAGATCTGCAATAGGTCCATCTGCAGTTCTTAACAAATCCGTAGACATTTAAAACAATCTTCTCAGTTTCATTTTTCTCACTTGAAATTTCATTCCTGCGCTGACGCAGCTGCTCGCCCCAGGCCAGCCCAGCTGTCAGATGTGTTGGATTCGTTCTCTGCACCCTCCCCAGGCTGGCTTCCTTTTCCCGGGGGGTCTTTCTCTCTGCGCCCCTTGTGTTAGGAGGGAGCGTCCTGAGAAAGGGGGCGGGAAAGGAGGCTCTGAGCCGTTCCGTGGGCAGGGGTCCCTTTGACCCTTTCTCTCACCGAGGACCCTGCAGGGGTGGCATGGCTGGGGAAGGACTTTCCCCGAGAATTCTGGTGGCTCTGCCTCCACCTCCAGGCTGCTACAGAGCCGCCCTCTGTCGCTTGAACTGCAACATACTGTTTCGTATATGACTCATTTTTGCTTAATCTCCCAAGCCTTTTAGAATCTGCTCTTTATGCCTAGTTTCCCCAAATTTCATCATAACAGGTCCCTGGGTTGAGGCCTTTGTGGTCACTGGGCTGAGTGTTAGGACGGCTTCTCCGTCTAGAAATTCATGGTCCTCCATTTTGGAACTTTTTGTTTTTGTAAAGATTGGCAGCTGAGCTAACGTCTGTTGCGAATCTTCTTTCTTCTCCTTTTCCTCCTCCTCCCCAAAGCCCCCAGTACATAGTTGTATATTCTAGTTGTGAGTGTCTCTGGTTGTGCTGTGTGGGACGCCGCCTCAGCATGGCCTGATGAGCGGTGCCATGTCTGCGCCCAGGATCGGAACCAGTGAGACCCTGGGCCACCAAAGTGGAATGAGTGAACGTAACCACTCAGCCGGCCCCTGGAACTTTTTTCTTGTATTTTTTTTTTTTTTTTGAGAATTCATACCCCCGACTTTATCCATACTGTCCCCGTATGAGATGCAGGGCTGACTCAAGGACTCCTGTAAATGTCTCACCTCTGTTCTGGTCCGTTTTATAAACGAATCTTTATCTACTACCTGGGAAATTTTTTCTCGGTATTTTCTTCCAACTTTTCTATAATTATTTTTTTTTAAATCAGCTTTCATACTTAAAATGTTGAGGAGCTTGTCCTCATTCTCCTAAACTTCCCCCTTTTGAGCAAACCATTCTTGCTTCCTGGTGGCGCTGTCCTCTCCTCCCTCGGCGGGTGCTAATAACAAACCTCTGAAGTTCTCCTCTCTTCTCTGCGTTTTCCCCACTTCCTCCTCATTCCTTTTTATGTTTGTTTCTTTTAGTCGACCCTCATATTGGAAGCTTTTCTCAAATGTCTTATGAATGTATCTTTTTAATAAAACGCCAGTTCCAGTAGGGCTTCCTATAACTTACTTGTAACTGAGCTGTTTGGGGATCCTGGGAGGAGACACTCACATGCTCCTGAGGAGGACACCCGACCTTGGCCAGGGCACCATCCTACCCTGTCCTTCCTGGGAAACAGGTCCACGTGGATGAGCTCACCTCCCCCACCACGGGGAGCACATTTGACCTCACATCAGCCAATCAGAGTACTCCTTTCTCCCTGATTGGTTCAAGGATCAGCATGTGACCCCTGCTCGACCAATCAGAATCCTCCCTGGGACATTCTACCAGCAGGATTTGGCTTGAAGAATTCTCTTTCTACTGGGGTTGCTAAACTGGCAGCCCATAAGCCTTTGGTGGCTGGTGACCACAGGGAAGGAGTCTCTCAGGAAGATGGAGAGAAAGAGGCCTGAAAATAATGCCTGAGTGCCTAGATCCAGCCATTCCTGAAGCTAGGTATCTCTTGATTCCCAGTGCCATGAGCAAATAGATCCCCTTTTTTAAACCTAGGTGAGCTAGGTTTCTGTCATTTGCAGCCAAAATGCTCCTGAACTACTCCCTAGACTCTTTTTCTTGCTCTCAGCCTCTAATGTTGGTTGTCTGCTAAAGCCCCACGGGTGAAGAGTCCCATCTGGGCTCACCTTGAGACGAGTAGAGAAGCTGGGGTGAGAAAATAGAATTGCATTTGTAATGGAATTGCATTTATGAGCAGATCATGGTGGTTTTGGAAAATCACTTCCAACTCATGGAGCAAATTTCTCCCCTCAGCAAACTCCAGGGGCTGCAAGTTCTGTGAGTGCATATCATGGCAGGAGGGAGGAACGGGGTGGGGGAGCTCGTGAGAGCAAAGGGCTGGAGGATGGACAGACTCAATCATTCTCTGCTTTTGATGGTAGCTACTTAATTTCCTTCCTGAAGAGACCAGCGCGGACCGCCAGCCTCCAGTAACTGCCGGCAGTGCTTCGTCAGCGTGTTTATGACAATTTAATCATACAGAGTGGGGAAATCTCGCAGGAAGATGAGTCCCCTGGCTTGGGCTGGTGGTGGGAGCTGAGGCTGAGTTCCAGCTGCATTCTGATCCTCCACTGACGTGCCCTGGTTAACCGCAGACCTCGGGCAAACTCTGGGGCAGGCAGCCGCTTTTCAGCTCACCACAGAGGGAAAGCAACGCCAGAAACCACAAGCCCAGTCGGATTCCAAGCCTCTGCTACCTGGTGGTGTGTTTGCAGACCGGATATCCCAAGAGGGAATGATTTGGGGGCCCCAGGTCACCATGGTGGCCGAGATAACTTTGCCTGCAGTAGGCCGGGCCAATTCCAGCCCCTAGGACAAGACCTCCCCCACCCTTGCCTCCCATGGTGCATCCAGCTTCCTTGTTGCACAGCCCTGCCCAGTTCTCCCTGGAATGCGTGTGAGGCGGGGCTGGGCTCATACAGAACCTGGTGTCAAGTCCACTCTCTGAGGCGCGTGGGGTCTGGCTTCTGCTTCCAGCCAACCTCCCACTTCTTCTTCTTCTTCTTCTTTTTTTTGGTGAAGAAGATTGGCCCTGAGTGAACATCTGTGGCCAATCTTCCTCTTTTTCTTCTTCCCTCCCCAAAACCCCAATACATAGTTGTATCTTCTAGTCGTAGGTCCTTCTAGTTCTTCTATGTGGGATGCCATCACAGCATGGCCGGATGAGCGGTACGTAGGTCCCCACCCAGGATCCGAACTGGCGAACCCTGGGCCATTGAAGTGGAGCACGAATCTAACTGCTGCGCCACCAGGCCGGCCCCTAACCTCCCACCTCTGTCTTCTTTGTGCTCTGCTCCCTGCCCCACTGCCGTGGTGTTCTGGATCAACCGTCTTCTTCTCACCCTCGCGCCTTTGCCTGGGCTCTGCCCCTGTCGACAGCACCATGCCTGTCCCCCCGGCCTCCCCCTGGGCTGGGTGTGGAAGAAGGAGCTCTCGGGTTCCCTCTTCCCCGGGAGGCCTCGGAGCCGCCAGGCCGTGTCTGGACTCCCTTCACTCTCCGTGACTACTCCTGCTCGGGACGCAGCACCCGGGCCCGCCTATCCGCTGACCGTGAACTGCCCACTGAGGGCAGGGCTTCGCTCCGTCTTGCTGCAGCCCAGGGCCTGGCACACAGGAGGGGTCAGCGACGGGGCCTGTGCCACATACGCTGGCGGCTCAGGAGCGAAAAGCCGGGGCCCCTGAGCCCGGGGAACACCCTCGCCTGGGCTGGGGCTACAGCAGCCTTCTGCTGCTCCTGCCTGTCCGGCCGCATCCCTTTTCTGGTAACTTTAGAGAACCACCCATCCGCCCTGAAGCCACGTGACGGGCACTGGCAGACCCTCCTCCTGCTTCCTGGGATAGATCACGGGACACAGGTGGCTAATCACAGCATTCCATTGCTCAGGCCAATGACCAGGTCAGGGATGGGCACATGACCAAAGCCACCCAATGTGGCTTTTGCTATGGGAGGCAGTGCTCTCCTTCGACGAGGCAGCTAAGCTGTGGCATGGGGGCCTGGAGCTTCCAGGGGCCATCTTTGGGAACACAGAGGAAAGCAGAGCAGAGAGATGGAGAGAGGGAGGCTGAGTCTTAAGACGTTGTCTCAGCTGCATCCAGATATTCCTGAAGCAGGCTTTATGCTTACACTTGTCTGTATTAGAAGAAGTAGTACATACTTTTTTGTGCTAAAGTGGGTCCCAGCTTTCTGTCATCTACAACCAAATGAGTCTTGATGAATACAGAGAGACAGACGAAGAACAAGGCCATGACAGGGCAGTGAGGCATGGGTTTGACAGGGCAGCACAGGAGACTTCAGGAACAGAGAAGAGACTCAGGCTGGATCAGGAGCTCAGGAAGCCTTCCTGGACGAGGTCGTGTCTCAGCTGAGACCTGCAGGCCGAGTAGCAAGGAGCTCAGGAAAGGGGAGGGCAGGGGTGGGCATGGGTGAGCAGAGGCGAGAGGGACACGGTGCACTGGGAAACCAAAATCTGACTGGAGCTGACTTCCACACTAAGGGGACACATTGGCTCATGTAATGGACAAATGCAAAGTCAGATCCTGCTTCAGGAATGACTGGATCCAGGAGCTCCAACAATGCCTTAAGATTCCCCTTTAAGGGACACACCACAAGTGCTGTGTGTTGGTCCAGGCACTGATCAACATGTCAGGGCACCTTCCAGTGCAGTTGGAAAAGGAAGTCAAAATTCGTTTGATGACATTCTTTGCTGAGGCTGTGTGGTGAGCCAGCCCCTCCTCCCCCAAGGGGACATGGCTCCTGGGCTTTGGACCCCCACAGTCCAGTCGAGGAGACACAGCAGAGAGGGAGAAAGGCCGACCTGAAGTGCGAGTGTGGCATTCGGAGAGCCAGCGGATGCGTGGCTGGGTGAGCACATGGGGGGCCTAAGTCCTCTCCCACAAGGGGCCTGCCAGCTGATGGCCACCTTCCTCTGTGCTTCTCCGTCTTCCTCCCCAAGCGACCCCCGGTCCCCACCCCACTCCTTGGTTCTGGAAATGCTGCGGTGCCTACACCCCCTCCAAGGGAACTCAGCCCCGTGAGCGCCACATCTGGCCTCTGACAAACATCCCCCAACGATTGGCCAGCAGAGGTCACCTGACCACGGGCTGGCCAGTGACTTCCACTGGGGCGTGGAGGGCAGGGATTTGTCCCCTGGAAGTTCAGCCAAGAAAACCTGAGAGATCAAGGCTGAGGCAGGAAAGTTCCAGAAAGGTCAGGTGACAAAGCAGTCAGGCGGCCGTGATGGGCCTTGAGGAAGCTAGGTCCTGAGTGAGGAGTTGAGAGCAGGCGCCATGGTGGGAGGCAGACCCGGGAGGAAGTGGGGACAGTGGCCTGGGCCACCCAGGAGGTCAGCCCACCTCCTCTCCACACCCTGAGGGTCCCCAAGGTGACCCCTGTCTGCTGGCCCTGGCCACCAGCAGGCCCTGCCCTTGCCCAGCCCCACGCCAGGCCTGGCCCAAATGCTGGCTCACGCTGGCCGTGTGTCAGGAGGCGAGCAGGTCAAACAGGAGGTTTATGGAGCACAAGACAGCACGGTCCCCAGGGCTGCGCTCTTCCCCCCCCCCCCAACCCCCTCAAAACCCTCCCACCCCCAACCCCGCCCCTATCTGTTCCGGGCCCACCTCCCCGGACCCGCCCAGGGCTCCCCACTCAGCAGTCGTCTTCTTCAGTTTTGGTTTTGGTTTTGGTTTCGGTTTCGGGACCCCTGCTTTCAAGAGCCGCAGCTTCTAGCTGGCAGATGAGCGTGGAAAAGCTGACAGGGGCGGCACGACCTGCGTCACCAGGGCGCTCACCTCCAGAGGGCGCAGGATCTGGGGGAACAGAAGATGTCGCCAAAGGAACACGTGAGCCGCCTCACCTTGAATAACCAAGGCAATTTGGTTCACTGGGGACTGAGGCCACTCTCCCAGCCACAGCCTTGCCAGGTCGACTGGTCTTGTGTCCCCAGCCCCAAGGCGCCTGTCCCTTCTTGCCCAGACCATTGCAGTAGCTCCCTGCTTCCACTAGGGCCCTGTTTGCTGTCTGCATCTGGCTCGGTGATACTTTTAAATCGTGCCGCACATCATGATGTCCCAGCTCAGAGCCTCAGGGCTCCCAGCTCCCTTCAGGTAAGATCTGGACTTTTCCTCTGGCATTCCATGCTCTGAGAGACGGGCCCTTGCTCATCCGACCTGCCCCCTCCTGCTCCCTAGGCCCCTGCGCCCGACTCTGAGCATGAGCACCGCGAGGCCCCTGCACTTGCTGTTCCCTCCACCTGCCAGGTGGCTCCTTCCTCCCCTCAGCTCAGCTCAGATGTCACCTCCTCCAGGAGCCCTCTCTGACTGTCTGGCTAAAGCAGCTCCTCCCTCACCGTGGCCACTACCCATCCCTCCTCCGAGTTTATTGGTTTTTTTACAACGCTGGTCTTTCTGAAATGCTGGATTGCTTCCTGAGCTCCCTCTATTCCTTACTGGACTCTGGCCTCCCCTGCGGGCACTGTGTCTGTTTTGCTCACGGCTGTATCTCCAGGTGAGGGGGCATTGGAGGCGAGAGTGGAGCCTGAGTGCCCTGCTGTGCTGAGCCATCCAGGACACGGCCATCTGGATGAGAGGACCCTCTCGATGTCCAGGACAAGTGTCCAAGGGGGCTTCAGGCACTGGCTGGTGGATGCTGGCGAGTCCCCAGCCTCCAGCCAGTCCCGGCTTCCTAGCCATTGGTGGCACCATCGCAATTCCTCGGTCTAAATCCCAGAAAGTCTAGGAGCTGAACTCCTTCTCATCCTGTCTTCACACTGAAGCAGACTCCTCATCACAGCCCACTCCGGCTCAAAGTCCCTCTTTGGCTCCCCAGGGCCTTCGCATGGACTCTGAGGTCCTCACTGCGGCCCGGAGCTGTGCTGGCCTCTGCTCTCCCCGCTGGAGCACACACCCCTGCCCAGCCCAGCATGCCGTTCCCACCTGCCGCCCACACTTGTCCGCCCGCTGGGTGAACCACCCCCATCGCCCGCCTTGCTCTGAAGCTGTGCCTGCCGGCTGCGTCAGGAGCCTCATCTGTGCAAAGTGGAATCGCCTGGCTCTGCAAGCGGGCCGTCAAGCTTCTGGGGACAGGAGCTGTGGCCGGGCTGCTAACTGGACCAGTGTCCCATCTCCTCTTCTTCCTGTCGGCAGTGGCCTCCTCCCCTGAGTCTCAGCTGGGCTCACGTGACATTTCCCAGCCCCCCCCTTGCAGCCAAGCCAGGCCCTTAGGTGGAGCCTGGGAGCGGCGGGTGTGCTTGGTCGAAGGGGAAGGCTGGCCCTCTGGAGCCCCTCTCCCCACAGATGGGGACAGAGCCCATGAGACGGCCAAGCGCTGAGGTCAAAGCACCTGGGGTCTGCACCCCCCGCCAGCCTGTGGGCCCCCCTTGAGTGAGACCTGAGCCTCGAGCAGGTGGGAGCCACTGTTCGGGGTCTTTACTGCATGGTGCAGCCTGTCCTGAGTGGGAGCCCCGTTTGCTGCAGCAGCCCGGCGCCCTTCTCGAGGCCTAGAGGGATGAGGAGGATGGCCCTTCATGGCGTCTGAGGCTGGTCTGCAGAGCTCGCCGGGTCCTGCCCACAACCGACGGAGCAACAGGCTCTTATCCTCCTCCTACTGACGGGGAAACAGGCCCAGAGAGCTAGGGGACGGGGCAGGTGGCTCGGCTGGAAAGACCTGACCTCACGCATTCGAACTCCAGAGCTCTGCTCTTTGCCCCCAGACCCTGGGCGACGGGGACTCGTGAATGAAGGAAAGACGGCAGGAAGGCAGGAGGGAAGGCAGATGGAAGAAAGAGAGAGACAGACAGAAGGAAAGAAGGAAAGAGAGAGAGAGAGAACGCGCAGGAGCCCCACCCGGCCCAGGCTCACCTGTGTCCTCTCCAGGCTCCCCAGGGCCCCACCTGCTGTCCCCAGGTCCTGTGACTCCTCCTGGACCTGCCGCACCTGGGCTGGCAGTCATCCTGTTGTTGTTGCCGATGGTGGTGTCCTCAAGGAAGCACGAACTGATATGGACTCTCTGGACCACGTCCCCCCTGGGATGGGGGCCTGGTTCGGGCATTTGCGTTTCGAACACAGTTTCTGGGCCGGCAGAGGTGGCAGAGACTGTGGGACAGCCAAAGAGAGAGATGCCAGCAGGGGCATGTGAGCAGCTGGATGGTGGCCCCGGAGCCGTGACCCCCAGCCTGGCTTTCAAGTCCTCCATGGCCCACTGTCCTCCCCCAGCATCCCCCCAGTGGCCCACGCCCTGCTCTTTAGTGAGACTTTCCTGCCTCTGCACACACCTCTGCCTGGATGCCGGCTCTCTCTGCCCCACCACCACCAGCCTGGTCTGCCAGCTCGGGTCCCGCCTCCTCCTGCAGCCCAGCACAGCCGACCTGGTCCTCAGTGTCCTCCCCTGGGACTCAGTCTCTCCCTCCTCCTGCTGCCTCCTGCTCGTCTCTGCTGTCTGCTTCCCAGCAGCCCTGGAACGCAGGCTCCATCTCTGGTTAAAGTCTTCACGTGGTCCCCAGCTGGGTCCCCAGCCCCGGCATCTCGCTCCTGCCTCTCCCACCCCACTTGGGAAAAGAGTTGTCCACATTCAGTCTCGCCTCCTCCACACCCCACGCTCTTTCTGTACCCTCAGGTTGCCACCGACCCCTTGCTGCTGGACCTCGTGGAACTCCCCCCACCTCACTGATGTCCTGTCTTCTGGAAACTCAGCTCCTGGCATCCCCAGCTGCCCCCTCCCTCTCAGGCCTCTCTGCTGTCTTCCTCCCTGGCCTGTCTCGGGATGGCCAGTGCCCGGGGAGGGTGCGGCCCAGGCCCTGTGCTCACTGGTCACGGCACTCAGGAGGGCATCAGGCGCTCCACTTAGGTGGCTCCTGTCCTCCTGCCTCCTTAGATGCCATTCCAGCCTGGCCATGTCCTCTGTCCCCACTTCAGCTGACCCAGCCTCTGCTTCCCCATGTCCACTGTGCAGACGAGGACACTGAGGCTCCCTGTGGGGGCGGGTAGTAGGGGATGGGAACCCCAGGTGCTAACTCTAAAAGCCCCACCTGCTCCACTCTGTGGTACAGCCTCTGGTAGAAGGAAAGGAATTTCCCATCATGCCTCTCCCTGCAAAGCCTGGCTCAAGTTCCACCCAGCGACTAGCTGAATGGGTGGGGTAAGGGCGGGTCTGGCCTTGTGAGCCCATTACCTGGGTGGCTGCCGAAGGGGCTGCGGGCAGGTCCCTCAGCCGGGGCGCTGGGAGAGTTCATCTCGTTGCCGTGTCCCATTTGCACCCGTCTGAGCACAGACTTCTCCAGGTGGATGTCCTGGGGGCCCCAGGCTCCAGCCGGGAGACCCTGAGCTGAGGGATCAGCTGGTGCTGTTGGTGGGAGGTGGAGGGGAGCCGTGGAACCTGGCAGGGGACACAGCAACATGACCTCTGACCTCCACACTCTGACTCCCTGCCCCCTGCCTACACGCACCTAAGCCCTGGCTGGACAGAGGGGACAGGCCTCTGAATTCTACCTGGACACCCGTGGACTGGGAATGCTTATTTCCAGCTCAGGACTAAAGAACAGGTGGACCCAGTAGAACAGGTGCACGGGGTTCCCCAGGTTTTTACGACTCCAGGTGGGCTGGGGTGTCCCTGGGGCACTCGAAAACCCAAACACGAGTGTCCTCTGCTTCCCAGATGTTCTCAGTCCTCTGGGCTCATCTGGAGAAAGTCCCCTTTGGGGTTACCGTATCTTTAAGGTCCCTTGACACCCCAGCACCCAGGGCCTCCGACAGGGTTTTATTTTCTCAGCATTTATTTTTGTGGTGACCTTCCTGGTTTTCAAGTCAAAGTAATGCTATAAAAGTTTATTTTAAAATAAATTTGAGTAGAATAAAAAGGTAAACCATTTAACAACAGTAAGTAAATAATCAGACACAGGCGTGGCCACAATTGGGAAGCGGGGCTCCGAGGACTGGAGTCAGGGAAGGGCGCAGCAAGACTCTAGAGCAAAGCTCCTCATTTCGTAGTTGGGGAAATGGAGGCCCAGAGTGGGGAAGGGCTCTCCTGAGGTCACAGAGTGTCCTAACTTCTAGGCTGAGACCCTAACTCCTGGGTCCCCCGGCTGGGCACAGGTGGCCCTGACCCTCTCGCCACAGTGCCTGGCGTGGGGCAAGGGCTCACGCGCAGGAGGTATTTCATCAGAACTAGGTTGCCACTGGTAAGATGCATCCCGGTTTCGGAGATGTTAAAATGTGTGACAAACTAGTGTCTCAGGACAAATAAAATACTACAAGGACCTCCTGTGACAGTCCACCGAGGGAGAGTGAAATGAGTTGTTTCTTATGAAAAAATATCTGGTCCCATTGAAAGTAAGGAAAAGGTATTTGAATGAAAGGAAAGCAGGGAAGGTTTGATCCAGATGCAAAGAAAGACTTCCTCATCCTAAGGTGGGCCACAAAGGAAGACTTCGGAGATCTGAGAGCTGCTCTTTCTCTTTGGAGGGTTGAACGCCCCCCACTCCCTGCCCGCACCCCGGATGGTACCAGTGCCCCCTAGAGGTCCCTGAGCTGGGGGTCTCTCAGGGGACTCACCGTTCTCCCCAGAGGCCATTTGTTTCACCATGGCATTCCCATGTCCAATCTGGATGCCTTCAGAATTCTGGATGGAAATTTGGCTGTTTGGTCCATTCTGACAGATCATGGTGACGGGATTTTGCTGGTAAATAACTGTGGTGGGCTGATTTCTTCTTCCAGAATCTTCTGCAAAATAATATTCCACTTGATCCCTTCGCACCTCTCTAGGGATCAGGGGCTCCGAATACCAGCTGGCAGCATCTTGTTAAAACACAGATCCCCAGACGCCCGCCCTGGGGTGCTAAGTCAGTGGGTCCAAGGGCAGCCAAACGCCACAGGCATCTCCGAGGGCCCGGCTTGGACGTTGCCACTGGGGTCACTCTACTTGTGCATGCCCTGCCACCCGGAGCATCGACGGAGCCTTGTGGCTCACCCACCGTCTGCCCCTCCCTGCGAGGCCCCTGGGCCCTGACCCCCAAGAGCTGGGCCTCTTCCTCCAGTGGGCTCTGCAGGGCGCCGTCCGCGGGCTGCTTCTGGACACCAGATAAGCTTTGTTTGGCTCACACGGCATTTTTAAGAATCTCAATCTCTCATCAGCATTTGAAATCCAGCCGCTGTCACGTGCTCATCCCTAGGATGCTGAGACACTTCGGGCCCTGTGAGCAGGGGCGTCGGCCCCATGTGGGGTAGGGAGGCACCTGCCGGGGCTTGGCCAACTCCCTACAGGGAGCCACGTTCCCCCCTTCGTGGGCCCTCAGCTCTTGCGCCTTTGTGGGCCCCTTCCTCCATAAAAAAATATTTAAAATGACATTTTATGACTGTGTTGATAAAGAGAAATAGAATCTAGCCTAGAGTCATTTTAGCTATTCATTCTTATTATAATATTCATTGTGTCTTCGAGTTTTAACAGAAATTAGATCATTTCCGTGGACCCCCAAAAGAACTGTGGGCTCCAGGCCCTGCGGCTGCCTCACCTAATGGGCACGTTGGCCCTGAGTGGGCCTCCGCCCTGCGGGCTTCTGAGCCCAGCCTGACCTTCCCTCCCAGAAACTTTCACACTCCAAGTGGGGCAAAGAGCTTACAGAAATTGTCAGCAAACCTGCACCCCGGGGCCACCTCCCCTCCCAGCTCCCTGCCTTCTGCAACTGCAGCCTCAAGCGACACCTCCAGGAAGCCTCCCTGGTTACTCCTGCCAGCACGTCCCTCCCTTCTGGAACCCCCTTCCAATGACAGGTCAGCAAGTCCACTGCAAGCTTCCGGGAGGGTCTGGCCAGCAGGAGCAGGCCAAGTGCTTATCAGGGCACCCAGCAAGGACCAACTGTCAGGCATTGTGGTTTCTCGTCACAGCTCTGCCCCTCTGCCCTGTCCAGGTGTGGGCAGCAAGCAAGGGCCTACCTGGTCGATAAACTGCCCACACATCTAAATTCGTGTCATGGTGCAGGAGGTGTTTGCGCTCCATGTCATACAAGTTGTGGTTGACTTCTTTTTTTGTCTCTAATCCCAGGGCTTTCATGATGGTCAAGGCCTTATGGGGCCCATGGCCTTTCAGAAAGTTGTAGATCATTTCCTCTGCAAGGCAGGGTGGTGGGTGGTTAAGGAGGACCCCCAGAGCTTGAATTTTCTCCTCTGCTCACTAGCTGTGCGGCCTGGGACAGACCCAGCCCGTTAGCGCGCAGGGCCCTCATGTGTAAAATGGCGTAATAACCGTGCCCACAGGGGTTGTTCCGCGCATCAGGGATGTACCGAAAGTGCTCCCAGCAGTGCCGGGCACGAGGCCAGCGCACAATGAACGTCGACTGCTGAGCAGAGAGTTCTCAGCCATTTAACTTCTTCCACTGTGAACACTGATCTTGCCTCTAACACTTTGTGGGAACTTCTCAGTGGGGCAGGTGGCCCCTGAACACTCGTAACATCTCAAGTGGCCACAGAGTTCGGGGGCGGAGGAAGTGGGCCCCGTATCCCAGGAGCTGGAAGGAAACCAGGGCGCTTACGCAGACGCCGTTCACCGAGCTGAGAGGCAGGGTTCTCTGGAGTTGCAGCCGCTTTCTGCAGGGGTCTTTCTGCTGGAGAAAGAAAGACAGGTCAGGAGGCAGAGGAACCAGAGAGGGGACAGGGACTCTACCGGACAAGGGTGGCCGCTTGATGGTGGTCCCCAGCACACAGGGTTCCAAACTCAGGTTCTAGAGTAAATAAACCTGGCTTCAAATGCTGCCCTGCTCCTCCCCAGCCGGGCGGCTGCCCTCTGATGGGCCTCCCTGGGAAGAGGGAGGGACGCTGTGCGCCCTCCTCCGGGGTTGTAGGTGGGCTGGGTGAGCCCCCGACTCCACAGTGGCCCCTGGAAGCTCTTGGGTCTGTGAGCTGCTGAACCGGAAGGGAAGATCTAGCATGATGCTGTCCGTTCTATCATTATTATCTCTATCATTGTTGTCATCGTTATCATTTTCTGTTATTATTATTAATGTTTTGCTCTGCACCTACTACGTGCTGGCACCAGGCTGAGCCCTTTGCATCTAATCCTCTTGCAACCCTAGGATGCAGCCCTACTGTCATCTCCGTCAGCCAGAAAGAAGAGTCAAGGCACCATGAAGGGACCTCATGTGCCCCCGAGGGGCAGAGCCCGTACTCGAACCCAGGGCCAAATCCATGCCGGGTCCGCCCCGCCCCCGGCTGGCAGGTTACCCCGGCTGGGCTGGGCCTGCTCTGTGGGGATCGCTCCTCCAGTCTCGCCCTTGCCCAGGCGCCACGTCGCCAGGCCTTCGAGGTCGACTTTGAGCTCTGTCTTCATCCGGTAGAGGACTCGGTTGAGTGTCTTCTTGGACACTCCACATTCCTTGGCCAGCTTGATCGCTTTCACAGGGGAGCCGGCGTCCCTCAGCACCTGCAGGATCTTCTGCTCAAGGTCTGGGAGAGGGAGAGAGGGGCCGAGAGAGAACTGAGTGCACCTACGATGGAGCCCCGGCTGGAGGCTCCAGGGCCGCGGAGACCCCCTGAGAGAGGGGTCCAAGGCAGAGGGAGGGGCGGAGACCCGAGCAGACATCCACCAACAACGCCTCTGTTCAGTGAGGGGCACGTGAGCTGGTCAGAAGTGACCTTGGCTGGACAGGCCAGTGGCCAGAGGAGGTGCCCAGGCCATCCGAGGGTC
Organism: Equus asinus; assembly: GCF_041296235.1. Taxonomy (NCBI): domain Eukaryota; kingdom Metazoa; phylum Chordata; class Mammalia; order Perissodactyla; family Equidae; genus Equus; species Equus asinus. Next base: position 45,325,102 of record NC_091804.1, read on the forward strand.
CTCTGCCTGGTGCAAGTGCTCAAGGGCAGTGGGAATGTTCGCTCCGAGGCTCAGGTCTCAGGCCTCCTCCAAGCAGAGGGGAGTGAGGGCGGCAGGACAGGGAGTAGGGGGAGTGAGGGCGGGAGAGTAGGAGGGAGTGGGGGGGTGCGTGGGGGCTCGGAGGCAGGCCTGTTGGCCTCTGAGCGCCCATCCTCTCCTCCCTCCCTGGAGAATCCTCGTCTCTGGGGCTCGCCATCCATGTCAGTGGCGTCGACATTCACCCAGCTGGAAACCTAGCAGACATTCAGAAACGGATCTTTCTCCCTGATGCCCAAGCACGGAGTCCTGGAGATCCTGTTTCTGGCTGTCTTGAGTCCCTTCATCTCCACCTCCACCTCCCCATTCCTCGTCCCCGTCTTGGGTGACAGCGATTCCACCAACTCCAGTTGGGTTCCCTGCGGTCCACCTGCCACTTGGCAGCCAGCACCAGTTCTGCTGACCGGCCCGCCTTGCCTTCGTCCCCGTCCACTCCCCTCCAAGTGCCAACCCACCTGTACCCCTTCCAGCCCCACTCACCCCAGGGCCTCTGCACGTGCTGTTCCCTCTGTCAGGAACACTCTTCCCCCCTCTCCACCTGTCCAACGTCTATTCAACCTCCAGATCTTTCTCAGACGCCATCTCCTTTGGGAAGCTGTCCTGATGCCCCACGTGGGTGGGGTGTTGTGTGTGGGTCCCCTGCAGAGTGTCCCCAAGGACTCCCTGCCGTGGTGGCCTGGTTCACTGCAGTCCCTTCGGGGCCTAGCACGGTGCGGGGCACACAGCAGGTTCTCAGGAAATGGCACTTGAATGAATGAGTGACTTGAATGAATGAGTGAGCAAGGGGTTTGTCCACTGCTGGGACAGACGTCTACCCAGGTGACCCGGAGCAGGGATGGGAGGCGCCTCCTGGGCCTCTGTTGCCCCGCCTGAGTTTAACACCCTAAGCAGGATCTTGTGAGGCTGAAGGAGGAACTCTCTGAACCGCCCCTGCTCCTCCCGGACGGACAGGTTCCCACAAGCCCAGGCCAGCTGCTCTCCAGGGGCCGAGACGACACGGCAGATACAGGGCGTCAGCGTGCTTGGGGTGCTGCTGAGAGCCCTGCGGGGAGCGGCCCCGCCTGTCGCCAGGAAATGTCTGCCCGCAAGGACGCCAAAGGAAATGCACAGCAGGGCCCTTCTTGGCAAGACCTGGGTCCCCTTCCGGGGCAGCAGGCCAGTCCCCTGCCTTGTGGGCTTCCCGGGGTCCTTGGTGGCAGTGCTGGTGGGGAGGGCTCACCCATCTGGCTCGACAGCCGGGCGCTGCGGCCGCCCTTGTGGTCAGAAGGTTTTCATCCTTGCTGCCGCAGGAGAGGTGCGATTGGAACACCCAGAGGCACTTACCCCATCACCCCCCAGATTCTAACCCAGGGACCAGGGTATGCCCGTCCCACCGACGGCACACCTGGCTTTGCCTTTCTTGAAGAGTTTTGGTTCTTGAAAAGCCTGCCCCTGGGGGAGCCTCCTCCACTCCCTCCTCCTCCAGTCCCCTGAACTCAAAGGAGAGGTGGGGGTGGAGAGGTGAGCCACACCGGAAGGGAAGGGTGGGGCTGGCCTCCTGTGCTGAGGAGTTGTGCAATGCACCAAGTGTAAGCACCAAGTCAGTCAGGAAAGGGAAAACCCCCCAGGAGTTAAATTCGGTCACTGAGTGCCCTTGACTGGTACCTGCATGTCTCTCTTGGAGGAAGTCCACCAGAAGCCTGGGAACCAGCCCAGGGTCCCCGAGGTGGGCCCTGCTGGCATCCCCCCCTAGGACCCTTCCCCTGCAATCCTGCCCAGCACCCCTCCCTAGCACTCCTTCCCAGCACCCCTCCCCTGCACCCCTCTCTTACACCCCTCCCCGGCACTCCTTCCCAGGACCCCTCCCTAAGTTCCCACCTGGGCACCCCTCCCCAGGACCCCTCCACTGCACCCCTGCCCAGCAACCCTCCCCAGGACACCTCCACCGCACCCCTGCCCAGCACCCCTCCCCAGGACCCCTCCACTGCACCCCTGCCCAGCACCCCTCCTCTGCACCCCTCCCCAGAACCCCTCCCTAGCACCCCTCCCCTGCACCCCTCCCCAGCACCCCTGCCTGGCACCCCTCTTTGTCTCCTTTTTGTTCTCTGATGACTGGTTTACTGGGTTTGACCCCAGCTGTGCCACCTACTAGCCGTGTGAACTCTCTGTGCCTCAGTTGCTCCATCTGTGACATGGGGATAAAAGGAGCTACTTCAAAGATTGTGGTGAGGACTAAATTAGCTAATGATAACAAAACAAAGAGAATTTAAAACCACCCCAGCCCACAGCCCACACTTTGGTTCCCCCAGAACACAGCGCTCCCTGGGCGCACGGCTGGCTTTCACGGGAAACTGCCAGGAGGAAGGTGTCACCTGAGGAAAGAACCCACAAGGGGAAACACACATGTACATGCGAGTCTTATCAAAGCGGCATCTGCTGTTTTTCAAAATGAGTATGAAGATGGGCGCTCAGACCCCAGCATCCGCTGTGAGGCCTGAGTCATTTCACCTCCAGGCCCCGGTGACCCCTTGCAGAAAATGGAAACATTGCTCCGGCTGCTGCACGTCGTTGCAAAATGCATGAAAGTGGGTTGCAGGGTGCCAGGGCAGAGCAAGCCTTGGGACCAACGCTGTGCCCTCCTTCCCCTTCTTGCTTCTGCTGACTCTGGCATTGCTGCCATTGCTGTCATCTGGGCCAAGGAAAGGAGCAGAAAGAGAAGTGTGGGTCCCACAGGGAGCCTCCCTATTCCTTGGAAGGAAGAAAGTACCTGTTTCGGTTGGCTCAGCTGTGCCCTCGGCCATGCTGACAGCGGTGGTCAGGAGCCCAGGGACGGGGGGCAGCAGCAGGCTCCTCCACAGTGGCCTGGAGCGGGTGGGCCAGGCAATGCCCAGGGGGTCCTTTCTAGGCTGAGCCTGGGGCTCTGGCAGCTGTGAAGGAGAGCCAGCTTCACCCGGGCGGGTGTAAGCCTTTCACACCCCGGAAATAGAGGTCTGGTGATCTTGACCTGATCAGCTTTCTAGAGGAAAAGAAAATGAAACTTCCTTGTGTGGCTTTCGAAAGAAACAGAACTGAAAGCACAACTGATGAGCAAGATGGGACCGGCCTGCAAATACACGTCAGTAGGGAGGAGCTGAGCTTGACAAGACCGGAGCATCCTCTGGGGCTAGGGGGTTTCCCCAACCTTTGGGCACCCACTCCTGCCCACCTCACCCCCACACACAGGTGAGATGCCTAGGGGGTGCCCTGTGATTGTGTATGTGTCGAAGAGACATCTCTCTTTAATGAGTATCTATTATGTGCTCTCCCATCTCGTGTGTCCCCCGACCCATCTACAGGGTGGGGGCTGGTACTAGCCTCTTTTCTTGGAGGGGAAATTGAGGCTGGGGGTGGGGTGAGGTCACCTCCAAGGCCACAGAGATTCTTGGGTTCTGATCCAACCCCCCCCACTTACCAGCTGTGTGACCTTGGGCAAGTTGTTTAACCTCTCTGTGCCTCATCTGTAAAAGGGGGCTAACAAAAGTAGCTACCTCAGGAGGTCGTGGTGAGGACTAAGGGGTTAATCCAGCTGAGCAGTGTGACCAGAGCTGCCAGGGCCATCCGAGGGTGTGAGCACAGGTGGGCACTCATATCCCTGTTTCCGGGAAAGCGACTCTCACTTTCATAAATTCTCAAAGGGGTCAGTGACGCCAGAGCAGTTCAGAGCCTGTGTTCTCTTCCAGGTAATAGAAGGGGAAACTGAGGCCACAGAGGTAAGGGCTTTGGGTGAGGCAGCCAAGAGGATCAAGAACTCAGCACCAGAAGTCCCCGGGCTCAGGGTCCCAGCGGCAGAGGCCTGGGAGGGCCTGCCGATGTCCTTGCTCTGGGGGACTCTTGCCGAGCATTTCTGCAAAGGGAGGGGCTCAGGAACACGTCCAGCCGTGGGAATGGGTCCCAGAGGAGGCTCCTCTGGAAGCTGTCACTGCAGAGCAAGCAGGACACATGCCGACGCCCTGTCCAGCCCAGACCAACTAAATCCAAATCTCTGGGGCGGGGCGGGGCCGGGCGTCCCGGGGATTTCGTCCCCATCCTGGACACTTCCCAGTTGGACCCCTCCGTACCAACAGGAAACCACAACGATGCTTTTGTTGTCCTTGTATGTAAAAGCAAAGAATCGTGTATCTGTTAGTGACCTGAAAATGCTAACTTTAAATGCGGGTAATCGGGGATGTTGAGGGAGACGGTGGGGGCGCGTTCAGAGGGGGCTCCGCCGAACCCCGGCAGCTGGCTCGGAGAAGCCTGTGCCCGGCGTGGCCACCAGGTGGCGCCCGCTCACCAGCCTGGCCTGGTCCTGAAGCCACGGGGTCCCCACGCTGGCCCTCGGGCGTGCCAGGACCCTGCAGCGGGAACCGCTCGGAGGGCCACGCGCCGGGACAAGGGTTCTGCTTTGCCTTTTTCAGGGCAACTCTGATCCGAGCTTCAGCCCTTCTCCTCCCTAGCTGTGTGTTTCTACCTCTCTGAGCCTCAGTTTCTTTAATTATAAAATGGAGATAATAAACAAGAAAAACCACACCATCTCACACTCAGTAGGTGCTCACAAAATTTGTGTAAGTTAGAAAATGTGATGTGATGCATGTCCACAATACAGCCTTAGGCACTAGGCAAAAAAAAAGCAAGAAAGAGAAAGACCAGTTTACTGTGGGTGGGTTCCACCTTCCATAGCATTCGGTGACGTGTCTGGAATTCACGGAAGCTATGAACCTGCTGTAAGCGTCTCACCACCCTGAGTTGGATTCTCACTTGTAAAGATTTAGATTATCTTGTATTTCTCGTCTCAATTTAAGAGATTTTCTAGGTAATTCTGACTATAAGGATTGTCTTTAACCCAAATATCAGTGGCTTAAACAATACAGATACTTCTTTCCCTCTCCCATAACAGTCTGATAGGTGGCCCAGGTCTATGGTGTTGAGACCCAGGCCCCTTCTATCTTGTTGCTCTGCAGTTTGTGGCCTCCGTTCCCAGGTTGGCCTTATGTTCTAGGATGGCTGCTCAAGCCCCAGCCATCCCATCTGCATTCCTTCCAGCAGGAAGGAGGAAAGGGAAGAAGGGCAGGTGCCTCCCCTTCAAGAACACTTGCAAGTTGCACACACATTCCACCGACATCCCATGAGGCTCATGGTCTGGCCTACCTGCAAGGCAGTCTGGGGAAGATGGGCTTTATTCCGGCACACCATGCACCCGGCAGAAACGGAGATTTCTATTACTTCAAAATAGGGGACCACAGATATTGGAGGATACCTAGCCATCCCTGCCATCGCGAGACTCTGCTGTCCCCCCAAGGAAGGAGCAAGGATACCCCCTCTGTGCCCTGAGGTGTGTCCATTCACGGGAGCCTGTCTATCGAGCAGGTGGGAGGCTGAGCCCCCCAGGCTGAGTTCAGAGGCGTTTCCACATTCTGAGGGCCTCCCGTGCGGTGTGAAGGCAGAGGGTGAAGCGTTGGGACACAGGCACACGGGCACCTCCTTGCTCTCCTGGGGAGGGCCGCAGAGGCCCCAGGAGTCCCAAGATGGCCGGTCCGCCTGCCAGAGCCCAAGCTCTGTTTGCTTGGGAAGCACACTGCTTTTTCATGGCTTGTGTTTTTCTGGAAACTATTAGAACTCTCCGCCCAAACCAGATGATAATTACATGCTACTGATCTCGAGTCTTTAGATTTCTCTTTCTCTCCCTTTTCAAAGAGAGGTATTTTCACTGCTCATTGTGTTGGCAAAACCCAGTGTCCTTCCACCAGGCGCCTGGATGTTATCTTCACGCCTCCTCGGTGAATTCCCCGCCACCAGGAGGGAGTGGAAAGGTCCCCAAATGGCGATAATGACGTGTCTTCAGTCAGGGCCAAAGGTCAGAGAACCGTAGGTGGCCAGAGAGAAGCAGGGACTGCACAAGGACCCAAGAGCTACCGGCAGAGGTGAGGAGCAGAAGGCCAGGCAGGGTGGGCCCGGCTCCTCTCGCTGCCCTTCAAGGCAGAGCTGTTGACTGACCTCCACTGGTCACCTGTGTCTACTGGCGTCGGGCAGCCCGGGGGCTCTGGTCTGGGGGCCCCCGCTTTTCAGCTCTGTGCCTCGAGTGAGCCACTATCTTTCTGAGCCTCAATTTCTCCCTTTGAAAAAGGTGATCATAACAGCACGTACCTCTGGGTTGTTGCAAAGGTTAAATAGGATTGTTCCCCCAAGGGTCCTTGCAGAGCGCAGAGCGGGTACTGTGTGCTCAATGCACAGGGGCGAGTCGTGTCGTCGTCCTTTGATCCCAACTGTCCCTCTCTGAGGTCGCAAAGCAACCCCATTTATTCATCAGGTCCTTCACCAAATAGTCGCCTGTGTCTTCTCTTTCCCAGGCCACCTGCTGGGGCGGGCGAGGGGTGGGAGAAAGGCCCCCTCACTGGTTCCCGGCTCCACTTCGTGTTCTGGCTGCAGAAGAGGCCACACCGCCGGGTCTGGGGGTTGAGGAGCGGCTGGTGCCGAGTCCTGGCCCCCCACCCCCACAGCAGCGCTGGCCACCGGAGGAGACCTGGGCAGGGGCACGTCCATCAGGTGGGCGGGCAGCAGCCCTGCCCTTGAACGCTGTGGGGGAAACTTGAGGTTTTCCCCCAAGGGCAAAGCAAGGGCCACTGGAAGATTGTCATTCGAGGCGAACTGGGGACTTGGAAGGTGGCCCTCGGTGCTGGAGAATCTGTGGCAGGACGTGGGAAGGGGGCAGGAGACATGGCCACTCAGCAGCTGTGTGATGTGGGGGAGGGGGGATGTGGCCGGCCCGGCTGTTTCCACACCCTTCCTCCCCGTCCGAAATCTTTTGAGAAAGCTTTCTCCAAGGCCCGACAAACACACTGACATGAATCCCATCCAACTTTCATTTTTATAATTGAAAGATTTTTTGCTAATTTTGCTTGCAAAATTATTTGCCTACAAAAAATTCAGTTAATGACAATGGGCCACAATTTCCCCACCGAGCGTCCAGTATTCTTGGGAAGTCTTGCAAATGAGAAGATTTCACCTATAAATTTGTTTCAGATATAGTGAAATGTAATGAAATTTTTATGACAACTAAGTGGAACAATGAATGAACTTGACATAATGTCGGGTTTCTAGACTTTTCATTAAACATTTATTGATTCTGATTTTGTGATTTTTTTTTCCCCTCCGTATTTTGGAGCACAAACATTTTCAAAGGCTCTGGAAGCATCGGGGGCCAAGGTGGTAAGACTTGTCTTCCTGGAAGGTAAAATGGGGAAATGCAGACACACGTGGCAAGTGGCCAGCCTCCTGCTCTCGGGGGAGTGTGGCCCCGTCCCGGGGTGAGCAGGGAGGGAGGGGTTCCGAGTGGTGGTAGGGGCAAGAGTAAAAGGCTTTTACATGTTGTTTGTGACTTCTTTTAATTTTAGATGAGCATCATACTCTAAAACTCCGTCCCAAGGTGTTTCCCAAAAGACTTAGTGACTGAACAGCAACTGATATTTACTAAGAGCCCATGACCCACTCTATTCCCAGTGCTTTTCATTACTTCATTGAATTCTTCCAGCACTTTTATAAGGGGGATAAGTAATATGCAATCTGCATTTTACAGACAAGAAAACTGAGATGCAGAGAGATTGCAAAGTAAACTGGTCGAGATTGTGGAGCTGGTGAGTGGAAAAGACGGGGTTCAGACCCAGGCCGTCAGAGCCCAGCATCCAAGCTCTGAGCAGTGACTCCTCCACTTCTCTTGCTGAGGACAGGTGTGGCGTCACAGCGCCGCAGGATGAGAAGGAGCACTCTCTGTGCCAGACAGCGGTCCTCCCGGCAGGACTCACCAGCCTATCAGGAGAGAAAGTTCGTGTTGAATTGTTTTCTAAGGTTTCTTTGTCTGAGCGTGCCTGTCTTAGTTCAGCTGCTATAGCAAAAATCCCACAGATTGGAGCTTAAACAACAGACGTCGACTTCTCGAAGTTCTGGCGGCTGGAAGTGCAAGAGGAGGGTGCCGGCAGATTCAGCGTCTGGTGATGGCCACTTCATAATCTATGGACAGCGTCTCCTCACCGTGCCCTCACACGGCAGGTGACTCCACAGGACTGCTCTAAGGGCACTGACCTTGCTCCCGAGGGCCCCACCCTCACGACCTCATCTCACCCTACTTACCTCCCAAAGGCCTCACCTCCAAAGACCATCATGGTGAGGGGTAGGGTTCCAACATATGGATTTGGGGGGACACAGACCTTCAGTCCGTAACAGCGCCCACGTGAGCAGAGCACTGTGCTTGGCACCCAGCGGCACAGAAACCTGCCAAGTTAGAAGAAGAGACGCGAGGATTTAAGATCTTTTTCTTATTAACAATTTTTATATTGATTCTATGTTAAAATGGTATTTTGGATTAAAAAAAAGACGTGGTGACTGTATGTCTGCACCTGAGCAGGCGTGCACACACACACACAAGTGTGCACATGTAGACCCCGTGTGCCCTCCTGGCAGGGAGCCCTTTTCCTTGGGGTGCTTGGACCCCCCTTTGACCCCTCTTTAGAGCTCGCTGTTGTCTGAGGCTGGGCACCCCGGGGCACAGCCTGAGGTAGAGACCTGAGTGCAAATCATTTATCTGGGTGGCGATGTCAGGAAACGCTGGGAGGGCAGTGGGACATAGGCCGAGGGAGGTTGGAGACCTCTGGAGGGCACACCATCAAGCAGGTGGCCTTGGTGGGCACCTGAGGCTCAGTGCCTGGGGGAGCCCTGGGAGTGTGTAGGGCGTCACCTCAGGGCTGCCAGTGAGGGCGCTGGTATCAGCCCCTGCTCCCGTCTGTTACCCGTGGACGTGGCTCCGTGGGCCTCATCCCCCGGCTCTGTGCCTGCTGCCTGGTGGGCAACAAACCTTCCAGAGGGTGGAGAAAGCCTTGGGCAGCAGGACACAGGTGCTTTCAGTGGGAATTTGGACCCACGTGGAAGGAGGGGAGAGGGCCAAGCAGACCTGGAAGGGGCACACGGCATTTGTTACAAGTGTCTGCGCAGCTACTCTGGGAAACTGATGCCCTGAGGGGTTAATCAGCTGGAAAGAGTTGGGAAGGATGTGAGTCCAGACCCCTCGCTTTGCGACGTCCCCCGCACCTGCCCCACCCGTAAAGAGCAGGCAGGACTCTAACGCCAGGAATTTTAAAAATTCGTTTTTCAACTTGTTCACTCAATCGAGTTAGATGCTTTCAAAGACAAATTTAATTATTTTTGAGCTCAATAAAAGCCTTTTAATAAGCTAAACATCATGATTTCAGCCCTCAGCTCTCAGGGTTACCAGTCGAGGCAAGGAGGGGGTACGAAGGGGAGGGAAGGCAGAGGGCAGGGTAGGGGACGTGCAGGAGGAGGAGGGGCAAAGTGTGCCCCCCACACACATGCATGCACACGCAATATACACACACATGCATGCACACGCGCCCACAGTCATACACACACGCACACACACGCAATATACACACACACATGCATGCACACGCGCGCACAGTCATACACACACACGCAATATACGCACCCACATGCATGCACACGCAATATACACACATGCACACACACAATATACACACACACATGCATGCACACGTGCCCACAGTCATACACACACACGCAATATACACACACACATGCATGCACACGTGCGCACAGTCATACACACACGCACACACACGCAATATACACACACATGCATGCACACGCGCACACAGTCATACACACACGCACACACACGCAATATACACACACATGCATGCACACGCGCACACACTCATACACACACGCACACACACGCAATATACACACACACATGCATGCACACGTGCCCACAGTCATACACACACACGCAATATACACACACACATGCATGCACACGTGCGCACAGTCATACACACACGCACACACACGCAATATACACACACATGCATGCACACGCGCACACAGTCATACACACACGCACACACACGCAATATACACACACACATGCACACGCGCACACAGTCATACACACACATGCACACACGCAATATACACACACACATGCATGCACACGCGCGCACAGTCATACACACACACGCACACACACGCAATATACACACGCACATGCATGCACACGCACGCAGTCATACACACACGCACACACACGCAATATATGCACACACATGCATGCACACGCGCGCACAGTCATACACACATGCACACACGCAATATACACACACATGCATGCACACGCGCGCACAGTCATACACACACGCACACACACACAATATACACACACATGCATGCACACGCGCACACAGTCATACACACACGCACACACACGCAATATACGCACACATGCATGCACACGCGCGCACAGTCATACACACACGCACACACACGCAATATACACACACATGCATGCACACGCGCACACAGTCATACACACACGCACACACACGCAATATACGCACACATGCATGCACACGCGCACACAGTCATACACACACGCACACACACGCAATATACGCACACATGCATGCACACGCGCGCACAGTCATACACACACGCACACACACGCAATATACACACACATGCATGCACACGCGCACACAGTCATACACACACGCACACACACGCAATATACACACACATGCATGCACACGCGCACACAGTCATACACACACGCACACACACGCAATATACACACACATGCATGCACACGCGCACACAGTCATACACACACATGCACACACGCAATATACACACACACATGCATGCACACGCGCGCACAGTCATACACACACGCACACACACACAATATACACACACATGCATGCACACGCGCACACAGTCATACACACACGCACACACACGCAATATACGCACACATGCATGCACACGCGCGCACAGTCATACACACACGCACACACACGCAATATACACACACATGCATGCACACGCGCACACAGTCATACACACACGCACACACACGCAATATACGCACACATGCATGCACACGCGCGCACAGTCATACACACACGCACACACACGCAATATACGCACACATGCATGCACACGCGCACACAGTCATACACACACGCACACACACGCAATATACGCACACATGCATGCACACGCGCGCACAGTCATACACACACGCACACACACGCAATATACGCACACATGCATGCACACGCGCGCACAGTCATACACACACGCACACACACGCAATATACGCACACATGCATGCACACGCGCGCACAGTCATACACACACGCACACACACGCAATATACACACACATGCATGCACACGCGCTCACAGTCATACACACACGCACACACACGCAATATACGCACACATGCATGCACACGCGCGCACAGTCATACACACACGCACACACACGCAATATACGCACACATGCATGCACACGCGCACACAGTCATACACACACGCACACACACGCAATATACGCACACATGCATGCACACGCGCGCACAGTCATACACACACGCACACACACGCAATATACACACACATGCATTCACACGCGCGCACAGTCATACACACACGCACGCACACACATACGCACACACATGCATGCACACGCGCGCACAGTCATACACACACACACACGCAATATACACACACATGCATGCACACGCGCGCACACAGTCATACACACACGCACACACACACAATATACACACACATGCATGCACACGTGCACACAGTCATACACACACGCACGCACACACATACGCACACACATGCATGCACACGCGCGCACAGTCATACACACACACACACGCAATATACACACACATGCATGCACACGCGCGCACACAGTCATACACACACGCACACACACACAATATACACACACATGCATGCACACGCGCACACAGTCATACACACACGCACACACACGCAATATACGCACACACATGCATGCACACGCGCGCACAGTCATACACACACACGCAATACACACACACATGCATGCACACACGCAATATACACACACATGCATGCACACGCGCGCACACACACACATGCACGCACACGCAATATACACACACATGCATGCACACGCGCCCACAGTCATACACACACGCACACACACGCAATATACGCACACATGCATGCACACGCACGCACAGTCATACACACACGCACACACGCAATATACACACACACATGCATGCACACGTGCGCACACTCATACACACATGCACACACACGCAATATACACACGCACATGCATGCACACGCGTGCACAGTCATACACACACACGCACACACGCAATATACACACACATGCATGCACACGCGCGCACACACACCTGCACACACATGTATGCACACACACATTTAAAAAATGTATTCACACATTTAAACCCATCTTTTGTTCCCCGTCATTTGGCTGTGAAGGCTTTATCATATTGTGCTGTATTTTTAGAAGCAGTTCTCCCCTTGGGGACAACTGCACAGAGTGTTACAGCAAACGCGGTGCTGATCTGGCACAGACTCCCCGTGTGTGCTGTCTCCCCGCTGGCTCACACGTCCCTCCTCACTGCGCGCGTTCCGTCTGGGCCTGCCACGCAGACAGGGAGCCAGACACACCGCCGACTCATTGCAACCAACCTCAACGCCAGACCGACAGGAGGCAGCCGGCCGCCCGACCAGGGCAGAGCAGACCGTGGGCTCTACCCGCCGTGGGAGTGGGGCCCTGTTTATAAAAAGCTTTCTTTTTTCAGTATTAATGCATTTATTATCTATTGCCGTGGCATCTGCTAGTTTTAGAAAAAGCCTCTTTTTCTGGTAAAAATCACACCAATTTTCCTTTGGAGAAGGAAAATTTAATTATTTTGATCTCAGCAAAATCCAACCTTCTCCCTTCTCAATCCACGTGGATGGGCGGGAACTGACCAACCCCAGGGCGGGGCATGTGACTGAACCTGGCCAATCAGAGCACGCTCTTCTGAGGCTGCAGTGATTGTCAGGGATGGGCACATGACCTAAGCCAGGCCAATGGGATTCAAGTCCGGGACTTTCACTGGAGGGATTGGGAGCTGATTTCTTCCCACGTGATTTAGAGCTGTCAGGAAATGGACCGGAGAGAAGATGGAGCCAGGAGGGGCCACTGCTTGAAAGGGACACCTGGAGAGAGAGGGTGGGGGCAGACAGCTTCCGAGCAGCAGGTGTGCACGCCTGGACCCGGGGCGGGCGATGTAGCTCGGCTCCAGCCTGTTGCCTCTCAGGAGACTCAAGGATTCCCTTTTCTGCCAAAGCCAGTCTGAGTTGGGTTTGGGTCACTTATCATAAAAACAATTAACTTATACATAAACTTTTATTTTATCAGACGGAAAGCTAAAATATTGGATTAACTAGATCCAAGTTACTGGGTGGACCTCTGGGGACGGAAAGCATTTTCGAGAGAGTGTAGGGAGGGAGGGTCTCCCTCTGCCACACCCTCGGCCTGTGGCCTCTGCCTGTCCCCTCAGTCTGGGTCAACCTCTGTGTGATGTGTAACAACATTAACGTTAGGAGTTTCTTTCTTTTATGCTAAGGAGATAATATCTCCTGTGTACTCAGATGTGTGCCTGAGCTATCCATCACAAGATTGTTTACAAAGATAAAGAAAGTACAAACAACCTAGACGGCCAACCACAGGGAGCCAACTAAATACATTAGGAAGTCTGTGCAATGGAACGCTCTGAAGCTGTGGAAAGAAATGGGATGTAGAACTGTATTTAGGGGGCAAGAAAGGTGTGCATAGCATATTAAGGAAAAATGTTCATAAAGCTATAGTATGATTCCATTTAAAACTATACAGTATGTGATTATGTATAACACAGAAAAATGCCTACAGAGTATGGATTCTCTCTTAGCAATATATATAGGTGATTTGTAGTCTATATTTTCTTTTTTTTTTTTTCCCTGTGGTAAACATGGATTACCTGTGTGCTTTGTCTCCTCAGGCTGTTGTGACAGAATACCGCAGACCAGGGGGCTTGAACAGCAGACACTTGTTTTCTCGTAGTTCTGGAGGCTGGAAGTCCGAGGTCAGTCCGAGCGCCAGCATGATCGGGTTCTGGCGTGGGCTCGTCTTGTCTTGTAGATGGCTGCCTGCCAGCTGCATCCTCCCACGGCCGAGGGAGACCGCGAGGGAGAGCGAGCGAGCCAGCAAGTTCTCTGGGGTCTCTTCTTCTAAGGGCACTAATCTTGTCGTGGGGGGTCCACCCTCGTGACCTCACCTGAACCTAATTACCTCTGAAAAGCCCCCTCGCCAAACACCCTCACGCTGAGGGTTAGGGTTTCAACATCCGGATTTGGCGGGGGACACAGTTCCGCCCATAGCACTGTGGAATAAAAGTACTAACAAAAATCCTTGCTTTATATTGAAGGGGTCTGTGCAATGCAGTGAACAATATCTGCATAATCACAACAACGTAAGCAGCATGGAGTGAACTTCGGTTTTAGAATCAGATTAAGCACAGAAGACAGAATCACACTACAGGGCGGAATATGAATGTCATTATCTTGATGCTGTGGAAGTGAGAATGGAGAGAGCAGATGTAGAAAGGATGTGAAAGGAGGGTGGGAGAGGAGGCGAGTTGAGGACCAGGCTGGGGGCACAGTGTCCCGTGTAGGAAACACGAAACAGAGGTAAAGACAACAGAGCTTTATGTCACAAAGTCAGTCATAAAAGGAACCCACAGTAAGAAGCTTTCTTTATTGGGAGGCAGGGGGGAGGCGTGTCAGTGTGCTAACCCTCGAACACCAAAGCAGGGAGTCAGTAGGTAAAGTCTCAAATCTGGTAAAGCAGTGTCTGCCCAGGACGAGGCAGAGGGCTATTATTTCAGAGATGAGGCAGTAACTCTCGGAAGGAGGCAGTGTGAGAGCCCGTTCCCGCCTCCAGGGACGGGACCGCGGCTTTGGAAAGATGGGCAGGGGACCTGGCTTTGGACCTATTGCTTTACTTTGATAAAAATATAAAATAGATTCAATTTAAGAACCACTCCGACATAGTCCCTGCATGTCACAGACGATGAGGGACGGCGTCCTGCTGGTTTGTCTGGAGCTCTCAGCAAGGAGCACAGGGCAAGCCTTACCCACTGTGCCTGCTTCCCCGGGAGGACACCGGGACTCAGGCTGCCTCAGAAAGCTCCCGGCCAGCCACGGGCAGAGCCGGGTCATAACCCACATCTCTGCGGCCCCAGGGCTCTGGGGGATGGCGGGTGAGAGTGCAAAGGTCAGGGTTGGGCAGTCCTGGGTTCCCATCCCAACTCTCTGCATCTGACTAGATTGCGCACGAGTCATACCTCCTCTCTGAGCCTCAGTTTCCCCGTCTATAAATTAGAGATGTTGGCCCTGCCTTCCTCCGAGGGGGTGTGGATTCAGGTGTGGTTAGAGTTCAGTGCTCAGCGTGATGTCAGCCCCGAGGGAGCGGCCGGTGGAGCTGTGCGAGGCAGTGCCTCGGGCAGTCAGGGCCCAGACTCCGGAGTCCCCCATCCTGGCTCAGACTGCAGCCCTGCCGGTTCCCAGCTGAGCGACTCTGTGCCGAGGATTCCTCGTCTGCAAAATGTGGCTGATGCTAGCCTCTCCTCACAGAGCCCGCGTGGGGGCTAAATGAGCTGGGGTGTGTCTGAAGGGCTAGGACAGCACCTGACTCAGGGAAGTCATTAGCTGCCGTGGTGGAAGGACGGGGAGACTGCCTCCACTTCTCCACCCTCCCAGGCCCTCGGCAATACGACCCTGCGGCCCCTCCCATGAAGAAGGGGCGTCTATTCTTCTCCCCTGGAATCGGGCTGGCTGGGACTTGCTGTGGTTGATAGAATGTGCCACGTCTGAGCCTAGACTTCAGGAGGTCTTGCACGCTTCTGCTCTCCCGGAACCCCGCCCAGCTGCGATGTGAATAGCTGGATGGAGGACCAGAGACCATGTGGAACAGAGACAAGCTGGTGCATCAGAGGACGTCCTAGGTTGGTCAATCCCCAGCTGCCCCAGCAAATGACCACAGACACATGAGAGGGCCCCGCTGAGATCGAGGAACCTGAGTGAGATCCACAGACCTGCCCAGTGGCCCCTGGGCTTGTAGATACAATGAATGGTTGCTCTTTGAAGCCACTGAGTTGAGAGTGGTTTGTTGTGCAGCAACAGCTTACTGACACGGCTCTTCTTGGTCATTTTTGAGTGAATATCCCACCATACGGTGTAGGGCGGCTTTGCTGACCCTCTCTCTAGAGGCCAATGACCACCAAAGGCCCAGCTGTATGGATGGTCCCTCTTGCCCCTCCACCAGGCCTGCCTCCCCCACCAGAAAGGAAGAGAGAAACGGACAACTAACAGTGCTAGTTGGAGAATTTGATACCCTACTTCCAATAATTGATGGGATGACTACATAAACGATCACAGAGAAATAGAAAACTTGAAAAACATTAGGAACTGGACCTAAGGGACCGGTCAAGAAAATCCAACCCAACCACAAAGAATACACGTTCTCAAGTGCACATGGAAAATTCTTCAAGATAGACCTACGTGAGGCCATAACAGCAGTGTCGATAAATTTATAAGGATTGAAATCATACAAAGTGTGCTCTCCAACTACAGTGAAATGAATACAAAATATTTAGAGCCAATAAAGAAGGCCAGCAGGGTCGCAGGATACAATACCAATATATGAAAATCAACTGTATTCCTATAAACTAGCAATGAAAAATTCACCAGTTAAATTTAGAAAACAATTCTATTTACAATAGAATCAAAAGGAATAATTACTTGAGAATCAATTGACCAAAGGAAGCGCGAGACTTGTACATGGAAAACAACAGAACGTCACTGGCAGAAAATTAAATAAGATCTACACAGATGGAAAGGCGTCCTGTGCCCACAGATTGAAGGGCTTAATGCCGTCAGGACCGCGAGATCCCCCAAACTGACCTGCAGATTCAATGCAGTAGTTATCGAAATCCCAGCTGGCTCTTTGCAGATGTTGAAAAGCTGAGCCTCAGATTCATATAGATCCCAGAATATACAGAACAATGTTGAAGTACAGTAACAAAATTGGAGGACACACACTTGATTTCAAAACTTACTACAAAGTTACAGTAACGAGGACTGTGTAGTGTGACTAAGGGTGAGCACGATGGGATAGAACTGAGAGTCCAGAAATAAACCAAGACCTTTGTGGCAAACTGATTTTTGACAAGGATGCCAGGACAATTTAATAGGGAAAGAAGAGTCTTTTCAACAAAGGGTGCGAGGAAACCTGGATATCCACACGAGAAAGAATGAGCTTAGACCTTATGCCAAATAGAAAAATTAACGCAAAATAGGTTGAAGATCTAAAGAAAAGAGTTAAACATATAAAACTTGGAAGAAACAGGTGTAAATCTGCATGACCTGGGATTTGGGCAATAGTTTCTTAAATATGACAACCAAAACAACCCAACAAGCAGCCGAAGAAAAAAATAAACTGTGGACTTCATGAAAATTTAAAACTTTTGGGCTTGAAAGAACACTATCAAGAAAATGAAAAGACAACACAAAGAATAGGAGAAAATTTCTATAAACTATATATCTGATGCGGATCTAGTAGCCAGAGTATATAAATAAATATTACAACTCCACAGTAAAGACAAATCACCCCAAGTAACAAGTGGGCACAGGATTGAACAGACATTTCTCCAGAGAAGAGACACAAACGCTCCCCAAGCACGTGAAAACCTGCAGGGCATCCTCAGTCATTAGGGAAATGCGAATCAGAACCACAGTGACATACGACCTCACACCCACGAAGATGGCCTGAATATAATAATTTTTTTTTAACTGAGGAAGGTTTGCCCTGAGCTAACATCTGCTGTCAATCTTCCTCTTTTTTTTTTTTTGCTACAGCATGGTACTGACAGAGGAGTGGTGTCGGTCCACACCCAGGATCGGAACCCGGGCCGCCAAAGTGGAGCACACCAAACTTAACCACTAGGCCACCGAGCCTGGCCCAATATAATAATTTTTAAAAAGGAAAATAACTAATATTGGTGAGGGTGTGAAGAAATCAGAATCCCCATACGATGCGATGCTGGTGGAATGTAAAATGGGGCTGCTGATAAGGAAAACAGTGTGGCAGTTCCTCAAAAAGTTAAACAGAAAATTACCATATGACCCAGCAATTCATTCCTCTCCTTGGTCTGCATCAGAGAGAAGTGAAAATGCACATCCACACGAAAACCTGTGCACGAATGTTCATAGCAGCATTATTCACAACAGCCAGAAAGTGGAAACTACCCGAATTTCCTTCAACTGAAGAATGGATAAACAAATGTCATATATCGATAGAATGGAATACTACTCAAGCAAAAAAAAGGAAAAGAAAGCACTGCTAAATACTACGACATGAAGGAAGCTGGAAAATATTATGCTAAGTAAAAGAAACCAGACACACAATATAAGAAAAAGATCACATAATGCGTGACTTGACTTATAGGAGATGTTCAGAGCAGGCAAGTGCACAGAGACAGAGAGTCCATCAGTGGTGACCGGG
The DNA here is from genome assembly GCF_041296235.1 of Equus asinus. Taxonomy (NCBI): domain Eukaryota; kingdom Metazoa; phylum Chordata; class Mammalia; order Perissodactyla; family Equidae; genus Equus; species Equus asinus. The sequence continues at coordinate 45,343,672 of NC_091804.1, forward strand.
GACTGGGAGGGGCGGGGGAACGAGGAGTAACTGCTGAGGGGAGCGAAGTTTCATTCGGAGGTGACGAACACGTTCTGGAATTAATGGTGATGGTTGCACAATGTTTGTGAATATACAAAAAGTCACCGAATGGTACATTTTAGAAAGGTGAATTTTATGGTATATGAATTATATCTCAACTTTAAAAAATAAAAAAATGGAGAGAGATAGAAGGGAATTTCTTTTTTTCTTTTTTTTGAAGATTGGCACCCGAGCTAACAACTGTCGCCAATCTTCTTTTTTTTTTTTTCCTGCTTTTTCTCCCCAAATCCCCTCAGCACATAGTTGTATCTGTTAGTTGTGGGTCCTTCTAGTTGTGGCGTGTGGGATGCCGCCTAAGCATGGCTTGATGAGCGGTGCCATGTCCGTGCCCAGGATCCGAACTGGTGAAACCCTGGGCTACCGAAGCGGAGCACGCAAACTTAACCACTCGGCCACGGGGCCGGCCCCGGGAATTTCTGTTTTCAGTTCTGCATGTAAACAGCCTGGAAGTCATCACTTGTATCCTTACAAGAAGAAAAAGGGGAACAAACTGAAAATCACCAACTTTTCTCTGACCCACAGAGACTGAGCCCGCAGGACGGACCTCCCCTGGAATCTGCAGAGAACAGTTGCATCCAGAGCCGCATAGCTGAGCTCTGCTTGCCTAATGCAGAAGCCACCGCAGCAAAATGGTGGAAACCCTTAAGTGGCAGTTTTAACGGATTGTTGGGGATGAGTGTAGACTGGCACGAAAGTGAGTCCTGGGGACTCCAGTCTTAGGGGGCCCAGACTTCCATGGGCTTTACCTGTAAGAACCTCACCAGGTTCTCACTGTAAAGAGAGTTAACCAGAGCCTAACCTGCTGGGGTTTCGTTGGAGCCTGACTGACCTGGGGAAGAAAACTACCCACTTCCAGCCCCCTCCAGCCTTCCTGACCCCCCCACGGGGGAACATCAGATGGAGAATCACGAGAAGCTCACGGTGCAGGGGCACGGGCTCACTGAAAGCCTGAGACCCCACAGGGCTGCAGGCGCTCCCTCCCCCGCCTTGCCACCGCGTCACTAGAGGCCTGGCACCACGGTTCCTTTCGCTCGGTCCATCATGTCCTCTTATCAAGAAAAAATTACAAGGCAAGCCAAAAGGCACAAAAGACAGCTTGAAGAGACAGAGCAAGCACCAGCAGCAGACATGGTAGGGAAGTTGGAATTATCAGACCAGGAATTTAAAATGACTATGGTTAATATACTAAGGGCCCTAACAGGCAAAGTAGGCAGCATGCAAGATCACACGGCCAATGTAACAGAGAGATGGACGTCCTAAGAAAGACCCAAAAAGAGGGGCTAGAGATCAAAAGCACTGTGACAGAACTGAAGGAGGCCTTTGATGGGCTCAACGGCAGACGGGACGCGGCTGAGGAAAGGACCTCAGAGCTGGAGGATGTCTCAAGAGAAAGCTCCCGCATTGCAAAGCAAAGGGAAGAAAGACGGCAAAGACCAGAACCGAACATCCCGGGACTGTGGGACACCACAAAAGGTGTGACAGATGTGTAATGGGAGTACTAGGAGGAGAGAGAGCAAGGAACAGAAGAAATATTTGAAACAATGATGACTGAGAATGTCCCCAAAATTAATATCAGGCAGAGATCCAGGAAGCTCAGAGAACTAATAGGATAATATCTAAATAAATAGGATAGGATAAGATCTAAATAAATGGTTAGTCCGTTCGTGGATCGGAAGATTCAATATTGTTACGATGTCAATTCTTCACAACTTGATTTATAGATTCAATACAACCCCAATCAAAATGCCAGCAAAATATTTTGTAGATATTGACAAACTGATTCTAACATTTATACGGAAAGGCAAAAGACCTAGAGTAGCCAGCAGAGTGCTGGCGAAGGGAAAGCTGGAGGGCTCACGTGATCCCATCTGAACACTTACCACAAGCTGCAGTCGTCAACACAGCGGGGGACTGGGGAAGGAACGAACTCATCAGTGGAGCAGCATGGAGGGCCCTGAACAAGCCCCACACAAATCCAGCCAAGGGATCTCCCACAAAGCAGAGAAGATAGTGCTTTCAACAAACGGCGCTGGAACAATTGGCCATCGTATGCAAAAATAACCCAGACACAGACCTTCACCTTTCACAAAAATTAACTTGAAATGGATCATAAACCTAAATGTAAAATGCAAAACTGTCAAACTTCAAGAAGCACACATGGGAGAAAATTTAGTGACCTTTGTTTTGGTGGTGTGTCATTACAACATCAAAAGCATGATCCTTGAGAGAAAAAATTGATAAGGTGGATATTATTAAAGTTCAAGACATCTGCTCTGTGAAAGACTCTGTTAAGAGTAGAAAGACAAGCCGCAGACTGGAAGGAAATATTTGCACAACACGTATCAGTTAAAGGAATTGTGTTCAAGGTACACCAAGGACTTGCAAAACTAAATAGTAAGAAAACAAACCACCCAATTAAAAATGGGCCGAGAGCCGAACAGACACCTCATCGAAGAAGATATACAGATGGTAAGTATGCATGTGAAAAGAGGCTCAAAGTCATTCGCTGTTAGGGAATTTAAAATTAAAACGACAGTGAGGTACCCTACAAGTCTATCAGAATGACTAAAATCCAAAAAAACCTGACAATGTCAATTGCAAGTGAAGAGCTGGAGCTGGTGAGAACGCAAAATGGTGCAGCCACTTTGGAAGACAGGTGGGCAGTTTCTTACAAAGCCGAACACCGTCTTACTATACTAGCCAGCAATCATTGTTTTAGGTATTTACCCAACTGATTTGAAAACTTACTTCCACACAAAAGCCTGCATGTGGATGTTTCTAGCAGCTCTGTGAATAATCACCAGAAACTGGAGGCAGCAAGAATGTCCTTCAGTAGGTGAATGGATGCACAAAATATGGTTCATCCACACAAGAAGAGAATAGTATTTGGCAATAAAAGGAAACGAGCTATCAAGTCATGAAAAGACATGGATGCATCTTAAATCTTAAATTGCTAAGTGAAGGAAGCCAAAATGAAAAGGCTACTTACTGTAGGATTCCAGTTACATGACTTTTGGAAAAGGCAAAATTGTAGTGATGGTAAAAAGATCAGTGTTTGCCAGGCACTCGGGGGGAGGGTCATGAACTCGTGAGCACAGGGGGTTTTTTAGGGTGGTGAGACTCTTCTGTATGATGTTGTAATGGTGGAAACGCGACACTATGCATGTGTCAGAAACTTTAGAACACAAAGAATGAAGCTTGATGTATGTAAATTAACAAACATTTAAGCGGTCGGAGGATCCCAGGATGGAATGCAGAATGTGGCAAAAGCAATCTGACTGTATTGCAAATGGACACCACAATCTCACAGAAAGGACAGGAGAAAACGGCGAGGACCTAAGTATCTTGGGAAATGAGTGACATCTGTAAGACTAAGGTTCTAAGAAACTGCACGTGAGCATGGTGCTCTAGTTGATAAGATTGTTCCCGCGGGGTACCAGTCAACAGTCTGGCGCTGCTGCACGTGTCCACTGGAACTGAACAATTCAGTGAGTGGATGGCAGATGGCGGAGCCGGGTTCCTAGTGTTGGGGTGGGAGGGTACAGATGGCGGGCGCACGAGGCTGGAACCAGCCGTGTGCTGATGGATGAGAACCGCAGACCTCAGGATGAACTTGAGTTTAGCCGCGTGTGGATGCAGACACGCTCTGTCGGCTCAGAGGGCTTAGGCGCGTTGACACCCCGGTAGCAACGAGCACATCTAGTGCCCAGGACTGTTTTCAACAACATTGAAATAAAAGGAACCAGGGCTCCTTGGAGAAGTGGCTGGTTCTAGGACTGGGACAGGAAATATACAAGAGGAGCCTGGGTCCCTTTCTAGGGCTGGAAAGTAAGGAAGTGCAAAAAGCAAACAAACAACTCACAACGATGGGCTGCAACGAAGGAACATGGGCGCCAACTGGCTAAAACCAGAACAGTTTGAGCAAAAAAATAAATAAAGTAGCATTGGACTATAACCCAAAGATTAAAATGTGTATGCACTGAAGGAGCAGGCTGCAAGTCGTGACTTCCTTCCCAAGACCACAGGATGGAGAAGGGAGCAAAGGGGAACTTTACAGCGGAGAAACCTGACAATCCCGACCTCAGCCCGGTGGTCAAGGTCAACATCAGCAGCTGTTGGTTGATGATGGAGCCTGATATGATGTGATGAGAAGGGCACTTCACCTCTGGGGTCTTCCTCCCCGAAACCCACGGGCCGGGTCTCACCGTGAGAAAACCGTCAGACGAACCCCAGCAGACGCCGTCCTACAAAACGCCTGAGCAGGCCTCCTCAGATGGCCACGGCCATCGAAAACAAGGGCAGCCTGTCACAGCCCAGAGGAGCCAAAGGAGACACGACAACTAACGTCATGGGGTGTCCTGGGTGGGGTCCCGGAGCAGGAAAAGGGCATTAGGGAAAAGCAAAGGAAATCTGAATAAAGTTTGCACTTTAGTTAGTGATCATAACAATATTGATTCATTAATTGTAACAAATATACCATATTAGTACACGACGTAAATAACAGGTGAAACTGGGTGCATGGAAACTCTACTATCTTCTCACTTTTTCTGTGAATATAAAACTGCTCTAAAAATAAAGTCTTTTCTTTTTTTAAGTTTATTAAAAAAAAGAAAGCAAAGAAGAGATGGCCCTCTTTTTTGTCTTTGGATGTGATGCCTGGAGCTGCAGCAGCCACCTTGCAGCCATATTGGGGTCCAAAGCAGAGATGGGAAAAGCCTTCTGTAAAGGGGGCCGGATAGTAAACGTTGTAGGCTTTGTGGGCCCTGTCGTCTCTGTGGCAACTATTTGGCTCCACCATCATAGCACAAAAGCAGCCGTGGACGGTATGTAACTCAGTTGGTGTGGCTGTGTTCCAATAAAACTTTATTTGCAAAAGCAGGCAGCTGGGGATTTGGTCCATGGGCCATGGTTTGCTGACCCCTGGTCTGGAGGACAGATTTCAGCAGGCCAGGTGCCTGCAGGACCCTGGGGCGTGGCCGAGCCGTGGAGCCGGGGCCCTGACACTCCTTGGAATGTCTTGATTCGGAAAGAATACACTTCCTTGGTGCTTATCCCTGTTTGCTCATTTTCTGGTCCTTGTGGCCAGAAGCCCCCGATGATGCACGGGTCCTGCTGCTCCTATACCTGCCGTCTCCTGTGTCCTCCTGGCACCCCTGGGATGAGTGGGGGGGGGGGGCGCAGGGAGAGACATGCCACGGGCTCTTTCTGTCCCTCCCACAGCCTGACAGCCGGACCTTACACCTCCGTCTGCCTGTCTGTCCCATGAGGGAGCCCAAGGAAGCCGGGTGAGGGACAGCATTGGGTGGCGGAATAGGACATCCCCACTTTTGCATTTTGGTGACAAGGGAGGCCAGCTGACCTCTCTGTGCCTCAGTTTCCATGTCTGTAGAATGGGGGTGTTGTGAGAATGAAAGTTGCTGGGAAGTGCAGGCCCTGTCACTCCTGGGAGCATGTATTTATTCCCTGTAGATGATGGATATGACTCTGGCTCTGACCTCAAGTAGCTCAGTCTCCTCGGGGGACGGGCCATGAACTCGGCAAGCAATGCAGTGACTCTCAGTAGAGGGACACGGGGAAGCACAGAGGAGAGCAACCGACCCAGGCTCGGGGCATCCTGGAAGGCTCCCTGGAGGAGGTGCTGTCTGTGTTGGGTCTTAGTGCTTGAACGAAGGTCAGGACAGGGAAGGGGTTGGCAGAAGGGGATTCTAGGCCGAGGGAGCAGCGGTGACACCGTCATGAGGGTGAGGAAGGGCAGGAAGCGCACAGGCAGGGCAGCAGGATGCTTTCTGCTGGAGTGTCAGGTAGAAGCGAGAGAGAACGGAACGGATCCACAGGGCCTTGAGGGCCTCGGGGAGGTGCCTGGGCTTCCTCCTGAGGCCGTGTGAGCCTGAAAGATTGTAAGCTGGTTGGATTTGGGGCTGTCCCCCACCCCCCCACTGCCCGGAGAGAAGGAAGGCAGTCAGGAAGCAGGCCCAGTGGGCATGGACACTGGGCTAGGAAGTGCTCTCCACCCCACAAGCAGGGCTGCAGAGAGGAGAGGGAAATGGGGGCCCAGGAGGAGCAACTCAGAGGGCAGGGGCTCCTGCAGGTGGACAGCAGCCGCCACGGAGAAGAGGAAATCGCCCGGTTTCTCAGGCCAGATTCCAGAAATTTCTCCGAAGGCACTGGCTGCTGGGCCTGGCGTGAGGGGTGAGGGTGGAGGTGGGAGAGGAAGCCAGCCCAGGAGCCCTGCTGACTTTTAGGTGACCATGGCAGCTGTCGGCCCCACAACGAGGTCCTGAGGCTGCCGCCCCATCTCAGACGTGACAGTGTCAGAGCTGCGGGATGCGGGCGAGGGCTCTGCCTGGAGGCTGCGGAGGCCAGGGCGGCGTCTGTCCCGTCACCCTGTGTCCCTGGCCCCGTGGTGGTGCTGCCATGTGGTGGGGGTGCAGTACCTGCCTATCAGATTGGCTCTAAATGGCGCCTAAGGCCCTCCCCCTGGTCACCTGCGGATGACCTCTGTGATGTTCCTAATCGCGCCAGGCTTCTTGGTTGCCCCCCAGCATCAGGCCTTGCCCCCCACCTTCCAGGCTGCTGTGCGGGACGAGGGGCTCGCGCAGCCCATGCGGCGCTTTGCTGAGTCTGTGCTCACACGGGCGCGCGGCCCCCGTCTCTCCCTTTCCTCCCTGACATCTCTCAGCTCAGAATCCAGCCTCCCACATGCCCTCCCGCGTTGTGCTGCGGTGTGATTCTGGCCTCTGCCTCTAAAACCAGCGGGTGGTTCTTGGAGGTCAGGGATTGGGCCTGAGGCGCTGCCATTGCCCGCAGCCACCTCCGCCCCGGCAGGTCACGCTCAAAAAAACACCAGAGGGAAAGATGAGGCCTCCCTCCGGCCGCCAGGCTGCCCCCTCAGTCGGGGACTTAGCATCGAGGCTGGTAGCTGGCAGGTGCACCCAGGAAGTGCTGGCCATGCCTGATTTCCGTCTTCTTTCTGGAAGGATGCAGCGATGCCTGCTTGGGCTGCACTCGAAGGCAGGGGTCTGCTCTTTGCTGAGAACCCAAGACTTCCCTCTGGGGCGGGAGAGGCTCTGTTCTGCCCCGACCCGCTGGGTGCTCAGCCCGGGACCTGCAAACTGATCTGAACGCTTCGAGGGGCATTGCACATACGGAACCCTCCCTGGGAGCCCGTCATCGGTAAGAGCAGCGATGTGCGCGCGCCAGGCACCCTTTTGAGGACCTGCAGGCATCATCTTGTCAGACACCAGGTGCAGCCGCCCCACAGGCACCGCCACCCCCCATTCCACAGATCAGGACACTGAGGGTCAGTCAGGGGCCTGAGGGGTGCTCGGCCGGAGCCGGGCGGGCACAGCACCGCGGCGCCCTTCTCCCACACGAAGGTTAATGAGCTCTTTTGGTTTCTCCCAAGGCGTCATCACCTCTGAGGTTTTTCTGCACCAGAGAGAGGCACAGGCCAGGCGGACGCGTGCTGTGTCCCGCCCTGATCATCGGGCTCCGGGGTCGCGGGGCTGAGGCCAAAAACGGTCCTCCGTGCCGACCAGCGCTGCTGTGGCGAATCTTCAACACACCTCATCAGACCTTAAAGATGGTCCTATTGAGAGAACTAAGTGAGAGTTTCTGTGGTGGGTGCTGTGGGCACCCCACGCAGAGCCCTGGGGCCCCTCTAGGGTTCTCTGCACCCTTCCTCCTGCTGCTGTGCGTGTTGCTGCAAATGGCTGGCACCTGGGAACGTTTCCAGAGGGCCCCTGGGGCTCGTGGACCCTCACTGCTCCACTCTCATAATGAAGAGCCGGGCATGCCTGGGAGGCACCCAGAGCTCCCTACAGGTCCCTTTAGGATCAGGCTAAGGCTGGACTTCACCTAAAACCGTCCCCCTTGCATGGCTTCTCCTTCTCTGTCCTCTTCCTGACTCCCTTAACTGTCTCCCCTGGGAGCACAACCTTGGTTCATCCCTTCACACCAATCCATGACTCAGTGTTTACGTCTGGAAGAGCCCCACCCAAGATGGTTTCTTTCTTGCAGACCTTATCAGAGCTTTTGCCATGCTACAGAGAATAATGATTTTCCAAGAGGGAGGAAAAGCAGGCCATGTTTTGCAAACTCTTTTAACCCTAATACCACCCTTTTAGCAGAACTGCCTGCCTGAGCAAGTATTTTCACTGGGCTCCCTGAACTAAAACAGAGAGGTTGAAGGACTTGCTCAAGGCCACACAGCAGCTTCGAGGGATCCCTTCGTCCCCCCTAAAAGCGTCCTGGGGTTGTTGCTGAAGGTGGTGGGGGGCAGGGGAAAGCAATGCTGCCAAGGAAGCAGAAAAGCCTTGTTCCAAAGAATTGTAAAATTTATTGTATAAGTATTGCAGCTTTTCAGAACGTCGTCATTGCCACTAATGATTATTGATACACAACAAGCGATTTCATCAGGCCTGGGGATTGGCATCCAGATACAGAGTCTTACACAGCAGCAACAGGGGCGCTGCACCCGCGTGCCACGCAGTTTACATACATTTAACTTGAACAGAACTCAGGAGACAGGGCTGCGAAGGAGAGCGGATCCAACGCCAGCAACGCGACGGACCAGCGTTGCCGTGAGCGCGACCCCGTGGAACCAGCAGGCACGGGGGAGCGGGGCGTGTCCTTCAGAGCTCTATGGCACGGCACAAGTGGAAGCGTGGTTTCCGGAAAAACAAAACACTTTCTTTCCTAATCATCAGGATATTTTATGGATCTGCAAGCTTTGTGTTGTCACACGTAGGGAAAAAAAAATCTCTGAAAAGTACAATTCACAGGGAAGACAGACGAGGACAGGGAACGGATTCGGTTCTCTCCCTGCCCTGGGGACGTGGGAGAGGAGTCACTTTCAGCTCTTGGCAGAAACCCTGGGCTTTAGGGAAACACGGACAGCTCTTACTGCACACTGCTAAGTCCATCTGCGTAGACCCGGGCTGCGGGGGAAATGACCTTCTTTGGGGAGGAGACGCAGTGGTGGACAAACAGGGAGACAGCGGGAGGTGAGAGCCAAGCCCACCCTGGTCCCCCTCCACCTAGCCACTGCCGAGGGCTCCCTAACTTTCTGCTGGAAAAAGGGGGCCCCCTGAGGGGTGCTTCTCAAAGATACTGGCACGGCAGCCACTATCTAAAGAACAGCCTGCACTCCCAGAGTTCTGGGGTCCAGCAGAGAAACCAAGAGCTTACTACTCCGGCAGCAGTTTCCAGAAACACACCCACTGGTTTTCCAGGGACGCGCCCCGACTTTGACAGGCCACCCCACCATGAACTTCTCCATCTGTCACCCTCTGGGCACGAGGCCCAGGGATGTCGCAGCATTCAGACCCGGACGGCAACACGGAGCCATAACTGGAGGGGCGTGCTGTGCCCTGAACTGGCTGAGGTCAGTAACCCATGCCCCCACATTCTCCTCCTTGCTCCCTCAAACACGGCCAATCCAGGCCCCGCCACCAAGCAACAGATCCGAGCAGTTGGCTCAAGGGGACCCGGGAAGGAAGGCTCGGCTTGGCTGTCTGCAGACCCCGCTCACACCAATGAGGTCCACTTCCAGGTTTTTGACCCAGATGGGAGTTAAACGCAGGACTTGACGTAAGAGGCTGGAGGGGCAGGAGGGGCACCTGACCAAGCGAGATGGAGGCACATCCAAGGGGGAGGGAGAGCAGGCGGGACAGACCCGGCGCCCTGGGGTGTTGGAAGGAGCAGCCCTTTGGGGTGGGCGGGAAGGCCAGTCCCGGTGAGCGGGGCACTGTCCAGGCACCCCTGCCCAGTGACAAGCCCACCCAGTGCCCCCGCCCAGCGACAGGAGAGCCAACCGCTTCCTCGGTAAGGCACTAGGAACGCTTCACACAAAGGAAAGATACGTTTTTAAAAATTTTTATCTATAAATGTGTCCCCGTACCCTTCTGGACAAGCTATATTGATTTCTCTGCATGACCTTTTAAGAGAATCCTCCTCCTCCTTGAGAGAGAGAAGCAAGTTCCGGCTAAAGACCCCTCGGACAGGCAGCTTTCATCGCCAAGGTGCAAGCCCTTCCCACCAGGCTGGTCAGCCAGCACAGACACCGTGCTCACAGGTCGGTCACTGTGTTCTTCTCACGTATATAAATAGAGTTCAAATGGTCAGAACTTCAAAGCTGTTCTCAAGGTCTTTGTTTTTCAAGTAATAAAAAAGTTGCTTAAAAACACTAATTATTGCCTCTCACACCTTTCTCGCCCGTTCGTCTGCTAGCTGGCATTCTCCTGAAAATGAAACACCTCCGTGGGATGGGATGGGGGGCTTGCTCTTCTGGCTGGGGGAGTCACCCAGTAGAGTATGGGCAAGTCCTCAGTGGGAGGAAAGACCTCCGGCTCCAGCCACTGTCTCCGGTAGATCCCAAAGGGCCCCCACTCCTCTCTCCTCCCCCTGCACCCCACCAAGGGGTCCCGACCAACCCAAACCTGCTCAGTAAAATCCTGGTGAACGAGAGTTGTGTCTGATCAAGAGGCCTATGAAAACACAGATAAACACATCAGACATGACTGTTTCCATGGGAAGGAGCCGCAAGTGTGGGAACGGAGGTAAAGAATTCTGCTTCTAAAGCATAAAGCCAGAGTCTGCGTCGGTTTGGCTGTTTCTCATTCTAACCCCTGCACGTGTCCTGGGAGGAACCTGGGCGTGTCCGCTTCTCATCTCTGGTCTTCCGTGTATGGGCCTGTTAACTGAGAATCGACACGGAAAGAGAAAGACAGGCATGAGGTCAAATTCCTAAAACTTGGGCCTTTCCTCTACGCCAGTGGACCGCACCAAGCTCAGCCGACAAATTCAGGAGCCACCCGCACCGCTGCCCGAGCTCTCGCGGGCACAAGCCAGCGACATGTCCCCCTGGCAACACGCGCAGGGAGCGGCTGCAGCTTTGAGGGGGGCCTTAGTCCCTTCCTACGGGGCCTTTCAGGGTTAAAAAAAAAGTGGAGGAAAAACTAAGATTCCTTCAGTTAGGGTTTATTTGCATTTCGGGAAAAGCAAAGCCACCACTTGGAACTTGGTGCCTTGAGTAACTTTCCTATTTAGTCTGCGATCCAAATGCTCTTCTGGCCCAGAGGGAAAAAATGTCTCCTTCGGGGTGGGGAATGTATGCGAGGTAATAACCCATCACTCGACAGAAGCCTCCACTTCGCAGAGGAGCGCCCCGTCCAGAGGCCCCTCTCCAAACCCCACGCGGAGCCCACCCTCTGCCTGACGTGACCATGAAACTCCGACATTTCTCCCTTAAAAGTCTCGACAGACACAACGTTTCCATCAAACGAGCACTGACATATTTATATTAAAAAATAGTGCAAAAGCTCAACATTTATATAAATAACTCTAAACCCCTGCTTCGTAATTTTTTTTCTTTACAAGGTAATACACGCTTTCTGAGTTGGCACTCAAAAATTGCCATTTTTTTTCTCTTCTACTTCAGAAAACAACTTTTTTTTTAATAGGCCTCTTCTAATACAAAAATACTCCTGCCCTCACACATACAGTTTCTCTTATTTCATATATATTTATATATATAATATTGCAGATCTTTAAACAAAGGTTTTGTGCAAATATGTCTTTAAAGTTAAGTGAAATCATCATAAACAAACAAAAGAAAATAAGCATTCACACACACAGCTCAACTAGAAACAGAAAAGACTAGTGTAGGATTTTTTTTTCTCTTTTGCCTTCAAGACACAGCTCAACAACGAAACGTGGTTTTGCAAGCTTCCTTAGCTTGTGCATTCAGACCAGACAGAACATGTAAATATTTATACACAGAGAGGTGGGGAGAGGACGGCCTCCCACCGCCCGCCCGGGCTCCTCTCGTCTCTTTAAGAAGTGCGGGCTCTCGCCCCTCCCTCCTGCTGCCCCGGCCCTGGCCGCCCGGGATTCCTAGAGAGGGTGTCCTTTCTGCTTATCCTTCTCTTTGCTCCAGGCGGCTGTGCTCTCCAGGGGGGCGATGTGTGCGTGGTGGAGCCGGGTGCCCTCCAGCAAGGAGTGCGGCCCACTGCTCTGCTGGTGCTGGAAGGAGGAGGACCCGGGGTAGTGCCCGATGACCTCGCTGTAGGTGGGGGGGGGGCCCTCCATGCGCCCGCCGCCCCCGTAGCACGTGGCGCTGATGCCCGAGTTACTGCTGGGGGGGCAGGGGCCGCCCAACATGGCACTGTCCATCAGGTCGCTGTCGAAGATGGTTCTGTTGGGGGGCGCGCGCACCGACTCCCGGTTCAGCTCCAGCTGCTGCTCGGCGTCCCGCAGCTGGAGAGTGCAGGGGCCCTGGTAGGGCGGGGGCTCCTCCCCGTCCGACAGGGAGATGGTGGGCGGCAGGTCGATCTCATGCTGCAGGTACGGGTACGTGGGCTGGAAGCGGTGGAAGCGCGCCCGCTGGGCGAACGGGGGCACAGCCAGGCGGTCGGCGGGCCGAGGCGGAGCGTAGACCTGCGGCTGGAGGGGCAGAGCAGAGTGAGGGTCCCCCGGAAGCAGGGCCTGAGACCGTGATTTGGCTGCAAGGGACTCTGCTCTTTGGGAAAGGATGGGGGCGAAGGGGCTGAGCCTGGAGTCCAGCCCCGGCCTGATGGCCCGGGAGCCCTGGAGTATGAACATCATCACGGGGTTAAAACAGGGGCAGCCTTTGTCCTTGTGGGTCACAGATATGGTGGGCTGCTCCCTGGGGGTACAGAGCATATGATCCCGGGGCAGGGGGATCCCATCGCCAAGGACGGTTCTTCGAGAGGGTGGAGGTGTGAGCCTGTAGCAGCCACTCTTCCAGCAGTGGGAGCGCCGCCCACCTGGTGACGGGGACCTGCGGGGCGGGGGGCCTTCCGCGTCCACTACAGTAGCCTTGGGGGGCACGCCAAGAGGGGGAACAGAGGGCTGGGGTGATGGAGGGGAGGGAGCTCGGGGTCTCACCTCTGGGATTCCGCTGCCTGACACTGTGCTCTCCGAGGGCCAGAGGCATCCTTCCTGTATGGGGACGAAACAGACGGGGTCAGCAGGATGGACACAGGTGGGAGAGCAGAGGGTCGCCCGGCTTTGATTCTGAGACCTTCCAACTGGAATCAGATCTGGCACGATCCACTTCTCTCTATCCCCACCTGGCTGCCCCGGCTGGGGCCGTGGACGTTTCTCTCGGACACAACCACAGTTGCTTTGCCACCGATCTCCTGGCGCCCACTGCTGTCCCCCAAAATGCATCCTCCGCTCCCACTTTCCAAAACATACACCTGATTCATGGTCCCTTCTTCTCAAAACCCTCCAGCAGCTTCCCATGTGTGGACCTTAGAATAATCCAGTTAACCCATGAGCTGGCAGGTAAGGAAGCCTGGCGTGATCTAGCCCTCCTGGCCTTGACCACCATTGCCTGCTGTGCAATGACCTTGGGCGAGTTACTTAACCTCCATGCTGTAGCTTCTGCATCTGAAAATGTGGATACTGATAGTACTCGCCTCAAGGAGCTGCTGAAGAACTTAAGGAGCGGAACACGCAAACCACCTGGAACACACGTGGCCCTCAGGAAGCACAGGAAAGTGCTGGGTGCCACCATCACTCAGCCTCCAGCCACGCTGAGCCGCTACCTACAGCATCAAAGTGCTAAGTGTGCACCTCAGGGCCTTTGCACTGACCACCCCAATGCAGGGCTGGCTCCTTCTTGCTTCAATTCCAGTGTCCCCTGCAGACATTCTCTGACACCATTGTCTAAAGGGCCTCTCCCATTAAAAATCCTGTCCTCTGCTATTTCCCTTCATAGCATCTGTCATATCTGGGATCATCCTGTCTATGGTTTATTTAGCTCTTTACAGTCTGTCTCGCCCTCTATATCGTGGGCCCAGTTTAGAGGTGAAGGAGTATAGGAGAGTTAACAAGCAAAGTGCCCCACACAGCTGCTCCACCACAAAATGATGACTTGCTTAGTCAACAAACACAGAATGTGGCACCACGTCTGGGCCTAGCTCCGTGCCAGGTTTTGGGCATGTGGCTGCCACCTCACGAAGCTTATATCCTCTGCTGAGATTCTGGGGGCGCCATCAGCTCCCCCCAGGGATCCAGGAGGCTGGCGCTGGACTCCACTCTGCCCCGGCGGCCAGGCTCTGGGAGGACAACTTGGCCCTGTCACACCCACCTGTGGGCTTCCAGCCCCAGGACAGGCTCCCTTGCCCCACCCCCACCTGTGGGCAGCACCTGCCCACTCAGACCACCTCGACCTCAGCCTGGGCTGCTGTGGGGAGAGCCTGGGAGAGTGAGCCCCCCTCAAAGGGGCCAAGAGGCTGGGAGGCAGCATACTCTGCAGACACCAGGGCCCTCAGCTCCCACCGAGCTGGGACCCAGGCTTCAGCGACAGCTCTCAACTGACGGAAGACCCTGCCCCTGAGATACCCACTTCACAGGGCAGGAAAGCTGGGCCCCAAGTGAGGACCAGTTCATGTGGGGCAACCCAGACACTGGTGGTGCACAGTGACAGCCCTGGGCCCGGGGAGGGGCGCTGTCTTTCCATTTCACAGCTTTACTGAGATGTAACTGACATACGATAAACTGCACATATTCCAAGTCGACAACTCGGGTAAGTTTTAAGTTTTAGCATATGTATATACCAGGAACTCATCACCACAATCAAGATAACGAACATATCCATCGCCTAAAAGTTTCCCTGGGGGCACGTTTTCTTGAGGGTCCCCAGGTAAGTCGATCCTTGTCAGCAGTCTGGGGAGGAATGGCCCAGAGGCTGCAGTTTCCTGGATGGCCACTAGGGGCGCTCTGTGTCTCTCAAAACTGTCCCATCAGGCATGTGCTCGCCCCATAAAGACTCGGGGTCCAGGATGCTCCAGCGCCAGGATGCAGAAAGCAGACGCACACCCTTACTGTTAATATGGTTGTCAGCGCCCACTTTGTTAGTGACATGAGTAATGCTGGACCAGTTGCTGCCTTGGAGCCAGGCATCACGTGTGCTCTTTAACCCACCCTCTCAACTCCCCCGACAAACCCGCGAGGCTGGCCAAAGTCAGTTAGCGGAGCTGAGCTGGCCCGCCTGGGAGGAGGCAGCGCTGGGATCCAAACCCTTGTCGCCTGCCTCCAGGCCCACTCAGACTCAGGCCGATCCTGGCCGGCTCTGTGGCCCCCAGCACAGCCCACGTGTGAGCCAGGAAGCAGAGGGGGCCGTCTGCCTGTCCCATTAGAGTGGGGAGCCCTTGGGAGGGGTGCCAGCAGCCAAGCCTAGCTCGCCTAAAACCCTCCCATGAAGCCCTCAGCTGCCGGCCCTGCATCACATGGTCACTGACAACCTCTTCCCACCACTGCCCACCCCCACTCCCCTGCCCCAGTCCAGCTGTTCTCCACCGGGCAGCACAGTGGCACCACCCAGGGAGCTTAAGAAAACACCAAGCAAAGCCTGGGGGCCCCAGCACAGTCCCAGAACCACCCACCATCCTCATCACCTGACTACCTCCAATTTGTGCACCTGGAGATCACCTCCTCCTCCAGGGAGCCTTCCAGGAACCCCCCACTGAGCCAGATGCCCCTCCCCAGGCTCCCACAGCATCTCAGCTCCTGTGTCAGCCAGGCTCTGCTGCAGTCACCCCATGCCCACAGGCTGCGCCACAGTAGGTGCAACCCTCTCGCCCACAGAGGCTGCGTCTTACACGCCTTGGGCAAGATGGTCTGTCACACCGATAACAAGGCTGCTGCAGGGCAAACGCAGCCACAGAATACACCATGGGAATGCACATGGCTGGGTGCCAATAACTCTGCTTACAACAGGCAGCCAGGTCCTGGTCTGTACCTTGAGGAGTCCTGACCCACCTTCAACTCCAGACTCCAAGCTACGTGCCTGCTTGACAGCGCCATGCGGCCAGATGCCAGTCCTGACTCTTCCCCTAGGCTCCTCAGTGAACGGGACTGCCACCCACCAAGCTTTGCAGGCTAAACATCAGGTACTTATAAATGTTTACTGGAAGAATGGAAGAGCGGGACACTGCTTAGGACCCAGCCTGACACAAGGGGCCCCAAGAGAGTTCTGAGTCCCCCAGAGGCCACAGCACTGAGCCCTGGGGGAGCAGGAGACCCACTCGAGGGCTGACTTGGAGGCAGAGAGGATGAAGTGTTGCCCCATGCAAGGCCCTGGCCGAGCCTCCAGCACGATCCGTGCCCGCCCAGGCTGAGCAGGCCTCACACACGAACCCCCGTCTTCCGAGGGAGCCGCACATGAAGTGGCTGTCACGGTCCAAGATGCGTTATCTTTTGGGGGAATAATTAAAGGCTGTGAAAGGGATTCAATTAAAAGCATGGATTGTCTATCCAAACTGGTCCCTGAAAACAAAGCTCGGGGACCCAGGGACAGCCCAGAAAGGGCAGGAGGCTTCCTGGGTGGGGCCCGGCTGCACCTGTCCACTGCTCACAGGTGCCCAGGTGGAAGTGCACCTGCCTTTACAGGTAACACTCCCCTCACCTGCCCGCTCAGGACAAGCCCCTGGAGACCTACAGTCTGTGCCACTGCAGTGGCTGGATTGTCACTGTCGTGACCATCATGCAGTATGTCCTGGCTTCCCAGGGAAGGGCACCAGGCAGGGAAGTGACATCCAAGGGCCACAGGGCTTACCTGCATGTGAGCCCCACCCTCAGAGAGGTGAGAAAACAGACTCCTAGGGGGTCACCCTGAAAACCATGGCAGAACAGCCATGCCGGGGGGGGGGAGAGGGGCCAGCCGCAGGCAGACAGCTGCCGGGTCTCAGTCTCTCTGAGAGGTCACGGGGCCCCAGACTCCTCAGACACGTCCTGTCTGGCAGGAGGTTCCCAAGGGAGCCACCACACTTACTTCAGGCCTAAGAAAGCTCCTGTTTACCCAGCCGGGCATCCCCAGGGCCTGTGCGGGTGGCTGGGTGATGGTGGGGCAGGGGTGGGGGAGGGGGCGGCTTTCTTTTAGCCTCAGGTGTCCAGGAGGCAAGGCCCGAGTCCTGACCTCCCCAGGGCTGCCTCCCCCTCACACCAGAACCCCTGCCATTTCTCCAGCACCCTCCCACGACCACACAGGCAGGAGAAGGGCTAGCTCCACCCACTTTCCAGATGCACACACTGAGGCCAAGGGACGAGATGACCCCTCTGGAACCCGCACTAGTGGGCTGGTGTCTTCTCGTTTGTCCAAAGTGCCCTTGATTGGCCCAGCATCCGAGGGAGGAAGAAACAGGCCCGGATGCTTCAAACTGCCATTTAAAAGCAGGCCAACATTCCTACTCTTTGAGCCCGATTCTCCTCCGTGGATGGGGTTCCCGGCCACTGAGGGGGGGTCTCTGAGGCAGCCGTGGCAGGCAGAGTGCAGCGCAGGGCAGCAGCGGCCCCAGGGCTGGGTGACACGCAGGGAGCTGGCTGTCTAAGTGGCCAGTCCCGCAGAGCAGCAGTGCCCAGCGCCCTGGGACACACACAGGGCCTCAGGTTTGGGGCAGCCCATGTTCCCCTCAGAGGGACCAGAGCAGATGCTCTTGGCCCTAGCAACCTGGTGACACACCGAGACTGAGGCCTGATGGCAGGGAGAGGCCCAAACCTGCCTGGGCCGGGCCTGCCAGCCTGACCTGGCTCAGCCCCACAGACTCTGGGCACTGCCACCAACCCCAGGCCCCGCAGAACCTAGCCCACACCCGGCACCGCCTCCTTATTCCGTCACTGTCCTCCTGGCGGCCAGCAAACATGGCTCAGAGGCGCTCCGTCCCACGGCCCCGGGCCGCCTGCTATCAGACAGCACTCTTGTCCCAGGTTAAGTCACACATCGCAGGCTTGGAGACGGAGAGCGTACAGAGAGGGACCGTGTACTCCCCTCAGTCCATCTGTGGAACAGCCAACACGGGGCAGAGCTCAGCCCCGAAGGCAGAGGGGGACACAGGGGACCTGGGCAGGCTCCCGCCCGCCAGGAGCTGCTCCAGCTCCGATGTGTGGACTCTGGAGGGGACATTCCGGGATTTCCAGATGCCCAAACGGGCTCACGATTCTACTAACATATCAAAACGCAGTGTTACCATTAACAGCAGGCACAGCACTGGCTGGTCCCCCCCACCCTCCCGGCATCGCCCCCGTCCCGCAACCTCACGCCAGCCTTCAGAGGGGCCTCAGAGCCTCACCCCGATGGGTCTAGCTGAACAAGCCACCCTGGGAGTTTCGGTGACCGCCCTTCAGCATCCTTCAGAGCCTCAGCATCATCTGATTTAGGTACTCTCGTGTGTCTAGACGCAGCCCAGCAGGCAGCCACCCCATGGGACCTGCTCACAGCCATGCCCTCAGTGCCTGGTGGGCTCTAGGCATGCAGAGGGCGCTCAGGAGCTATCTGTCCAGTGAATGAATGAAAGGGCGGGTGGACGGATGGGTGGATAAAAAGTGAATGGAAGTGCCTGCAGTTCCGCAGGATCGTCAGCCCTGTGACGCAATGAATGGGGACGGAAGTCCCGCTTCATGGATCGGGGACGCGTCCAAGGGCACAGGGCCAGCACCGTGGAGCTGGGATTCAACCCAGGCCCAGGAAGGGCCTTTTTCCGAGTGACCTGTTGCCTCCAAGGCGCTGAGTCCCTGGCGCAGATGCCCGTAGGGTGTTGGCGTGGGAAAAGGCCACCTCCCTTCTGTCTGGGTCGCAGCTGCAGGACTGAGGCCACCTTTCCCATCAGGCCTCTGCCTGGACCCAGAACGGCCTCCCCACCGCCCGCCCAGCACCCCCCTGCGGCCACCGACTGTCTGCCTGCTCTCAGTCTCGCCCCCCCCCCGGGTCCTGTGAGGAGCCCGCCCGGGACACAGGGTGCGAGCACTCACCGAGGACAGGGCGTCTGCTCTCCTCCTGCCCTGGCTGTGCCGGCCCATGAAGGAGCGCGCCGACAGCTTGTAATGGCTCAGCAGGCACGTGATCACCACCACCATCACCATCACCACCACCACGATGATGGTGATCTCCACGAACTCCAGCTCCGCTGTAAGACGGGGGCACATGAGATGCGGGGGGCCCAGCCCTCAGAGTGTTCCCCCAGCCCAATGCACCTCCAGCCCGACACCCCCCCGACACAGTCACACCCCCGGACACAGCCACACACCCCAACACACACCCTGACACACACCCCGACGCACCTCCACACCCCCAACACACATGAGCCCGAACACACACACCCCCCCCAACAGAGATAACACACAAACATATGCACACTGCACATACCTGCACACATACACACATATCACACACACCACACTCACGAACATGCACCACCCTCGACAGCACAGGACAGGACAGGAGTGTGTGAGGAACCCCCCGCCCCCGGTAACGAGGCCTCAGAAAAGCCGCAGTCCAGGTGCCTGCAGACGCTGCAATTCTCATTTCCTTTTTTTGGTTTGGTTTTGTTTTTCCCCTCGAAGGCGGAAAAACCCTCAAGTACTGGAAAAGGAAGACGGTTATTTTGATTCTGCTGGAGCCGGGGCGCTTTCTGCTGACTCAGGTGGGTGCGAGGCGGCCGGCAGCTGGCCGCGGTCGGTGCCAGCAGAGCAGAGCCCCCAGCAGCGGGCCAGCCGCCAGTGCCATCCTGCAGGTCCTGTGCGGGGACACGGCACAGGGGCAGAGGGGAGGCGGCTGGCAGCGTGGGGGCGAAGGCCCAGCCTCCCCCACCAAGGCCCCACGGGGCACACCACCACGCCCCCCCGCCCAGCATGGAGGGCGGCAGGAAGGCTCCCCGAGGCATGCAAGCCGCCAAGGGCTCCCCAGGCGGGTTCAAGCTCAGAGCCGCTGACCCAGCTCCTCCCCCTCCAGACAGACATGGAGCTGGAACAGCGGGCGGAGAGACTGCAGAGTGCCAGGCAGTGTTGGGGGCGCCGTGTCACGGGCTCCGGCCCATCGTGCTGGGCCCAGACAGCTCCAAACCAGTGACGGCCAACCCCTCCAGCCACCCCGCCTGTTCCCTGAGGCTTCAGCAGGACAGCCATGCATCCCATGCGCACGTTTCTGTCGGCACAGCTGCAGAAGCCTCTCCACTCGGACGCCCCCTCCACATTCTTCCAGAAGCCCCACCAGGCTCCCCAGACGCCCACCTTCTCATGCCCTGCCACACAGCTGCCAACGGGGCAGCGTCACCTATGGCCTTCGTAAGCCGGGCGAGTCTGCCCCCAGGGAACACATGGCAATGTCTGGGACATGAGAGGCTGTCGCAACCACGGGTGCTCCTGGCGTCGAGAAGGCGGGGACTTGGGTGCTGCTCAACACCACAGGGCACAGGACGCCCCACAGCAGAGGGCGACGCATGCATACCGGGCGCCTTTACAATCCCATCTCACAGGCGAGGAGACTGCGGCCCAGAGGTCAGGTGACAGCCTTCGTGCAGCCCAAGAGCCCAAAGCTGGTGGCTCCTCGCACTTGACCATCCACTGGAGGTCGGCCTCTGCGCCCGGGAATCAATCTGGAGCCTGGACCTTGGCTCTGGCCCCTGGCTGATAGTACTTCCCCATTTCGTCCTGGAGGGGCCCGGAGGGAGGAGGAAGCAGCCAGGGTCAATGGTGAGACTTTCTCAAGCCCCATGAAGGCCAGGGCCCGGCGGGAAATCAGGCAAACCTTGAATGGCCCACAGGTCACCCTCACTTTCCAGCCGGAAGGGCAGGCTGGGCCTGGGTCGGGCAAGGCCAGGCCTCTGACCCAGTAATGGTGGCTACACCTCCTGCCTCCCCAGACAGGCTGGTCCAGGGCCTGGGCAGCCTGGCCTGATTCCACAGGGCCCAGATCCCATCTTTAGGGCCCGGGAGAAAGCCGCCTTCAGGGGACACACAGGCCCGCTTTGTGCAGCACCCACTCACCCGCCCTCCAGAGGAGCCGCATGTCCCCTCCCCAACTTCATGCACTCTTCACCCCAGTGGGGACCTTGGCGGTGGCCACCCTCGGCCCTTCCCCCTGCTGACCCAAGGGCCCTGCCTACGCCAGGCCTGGAGGAAGGGAGGTGTGTGGCTGCCTTTGTCCCTTTCCCAGACCCTGGTGGCCTGCAGGACCCAGGCCAGGCCGCTGCCCTCCTCCTGTGTCTGGGGCCCCGGAGACAACAGTGAGACCGTGGCTGAGGCAGCAGGGCTAGTGGGGGCCGAAAGGGGCCAAGGGGTGAGGCCCCAGTGGGCCGAGGGGGTGTGAACAGACCCTCCGTGGCTCTCCCAGCCTCCCCAAGAAGGGCGGAAAGGGCAAGAGGATCTGATTCCTGGGGGCCGGTGACCAGAGCGTAAGAATTGCTCCCAGAAATGAGCACAGGCTCCTGAAAGCACAATGTGCCACCCTGGTCCCTGGGCCACAAGCCCCTTATGGCACAGACCCAGGAATCCACACGGGAAGGGGAAAGAAAAACTCTCCGAAAGAGAAACGACAGCTGACTTCTGGGCTACACCCTGGAAGTCAGGGGCCTGGGTTCCAGGCCCAGAGGAGGAGGGAGGGTCCCGAGGGTTCCCGACTCCGCTGAGGCACCATCAGGACCCCCACCTGGCTCCGTGCGACCCTGGACTCCATCTCTGAGTCCATCCCCGCTTCCCTTGTAAAGGGGGAGATGAAAGACACCTGCCTGCAGAGCAGTGAGCAGGCGGTGGGTTCAGCACTTGGGGAGCGCCCCCTTAAGGTGACCATGATTAATGCGGGCTCAGCTGCACCCCAGCTACAGCAAAACTACGATGACAGCCCAAACCCATAAGCACGAAGAAAGCAGGACCATGCTGAATACTCCAGACACACCCAGGCGCAGAGGCACAGCGGGGCGGGCACTGTGGGGAGGCGGGGAGGCCCCGAGCCAGCTCCTGACCCAGAAAGCAGAGGACAACCTGGGCCAAGGAGGTCCTGAGATCTCCACTCAGACCTCAGAGCGACCCCCACGCTGTGGGAAGGGCGGCTGCATAAGCATCGATGCTCTGCTTCCCCCACCAGCAGTTATCGGGTACTCAGACGCACCCAGTGAGGACTGCCCGGGCTGTGGTGTGTCCTGCCCAGGCAGCCCCAGCGCACTCTGACACTCAGGGTGCTCCTTCCAGGAGACACCACCCTCGGGGACAGAACCCTCCTCTCAGGAAGTGCACCATGGAAGCACCTGCTGGGAGAAGCGGCAAAGCGGAGGCCCGAGGACACCTGCATCCAGTCCCCGGGCCTCACTCAAAGGAACAGAGCTGTGGGCAGTCTCCCCCAGTGCACAGGCTTGCACTGTCCACGTGGGGCTGGCCCACTCCTCCGGGCATCATCCGCCCGCCCCTGTGGGCAGCCTGGCTTCAGCATCCGAGCCTCCGCTCCTTACTCCCGCTGCCCCCGCAGGCATCGTTAACCGAGCACGAGCTCCCTCCCCAGCAGGGCCACACAGCACTCAGTCAGATACGACTAGCTGAAGCCCCAGCAGGTCTGAGAGCACAGCACTCAAGGCAGGACAGCACCCCAGACCGGCCAGCCCAGTGCGGCCACACCACCGATCTCTCCAGAACCTAGAGACCATTTGTGAAGTTGCCTGGCCTTTACTGCTGGCAAGGTATTCAAGAGTTTTAGAAACACCGGGCAGGTCAAAGCCTACACAGCAGTTGGCTTCAGGACTTCCGGCATGGAGACAAGTCTGGGTCACTCAGCTGCTAACGGCAGAAGTGGAGCCACACCACTCCTGCCTCAGTTTCCCCAATTTGACAGACTTCCTGTTTACCTGGACATGAGGCCAAGTACCCAGCGTAGTACATGCAGGGGTGGGTCCTACCACTGTCTCCCACCTCAGGCCTCAAGTCTCCCGTGACCACAGGATTCCCAGCCAAAACCTGGTCACAGACAAAGGAGGGCAGAGAGAAGGGGTGGGTGGGCGGTCCTTAGCCCCAGCTCACTGTACTCACGTAACTGTGGCGAGGACGCTGACAGCTACAACATGGGCACTGGCCCCTGCTTTGAGCCCACTGCCCCCAATTCCCCAAGTCTGTGAGGTGGTGCCATCACCACTGCCATTTTGCAGATGAGCAAGCTGAGGTTCAGGGAGAAGCTGCCCAGATCATGCACCTCGAAAAAGCAGGGCTGGGTCCTGAACCCGGAGCCTCCCGTACGGAGGAGCTAAGAATGTGCAAACCCTCCCAGCTTCCCCAATGCATCTGTTAGCCCCTGAGCACCCCTGAGGATGCCTGGTCCTGCCTGCCTGCGTCTGCCAGCTGCCAGCCAAGTGACGCTGGGCACATTTACCTGTGAGTCCCACGTACCACCTGGCGGGTGTGGAGATGAAATAACAGATGTAAGGAGCTCAGAATGGGACAGAAACAGCGGCGGTTCCACCATCACCATTGTCACAATTCCCAACACCCCTTTGGGGACAAAAAGCACCCCCAAATCCATGCCGAAGCCTTGGAGAGGCTGAGGTGGGCCGAGCTGTCCCTTGGCCCGGCGTGTACTACTGGCCTCCGCCCCAGGGCTGGGAGTTTGGCAAAAGGTCAGTCCAAAAAGGTCACCCAGGGTGGCGGCTGCACCCAAGGCCATCAGGGATTTACTGGGACTGGTCCTTGCTCCGAGGACCCAGCTACGAGAACAGGAGCCTTTGGGAAAGAAACCTTGAATTTCCCTCATTTTGTTCCTAGCATCAAGTATGCCCGCCGCGGGGAGGGTGGGGGAGTGGCTCGCTAGTCTTCCTCGTAATTTCCCCCTTGGGTGGGCACGAGGCGGCGGGCTCTCGGGGTGAGCAAGCCCACCTTCCACAAGCACAGTAGGGTCACTCTAATTTAATTTAGCATCCCCTTTCCTCGTGAATAATTTCACATTAACAGGTCTATGCACCTCGCTGGAGTGACCTGACCCTCCTTTGTCTCCTCCTCTGGAAAGACGCGGTCCCTTTGGGATGTGTGCACACGTCTCTGCTCCTTTCCCAGACACAAGAGAGAGGGGCAGCACGCCATGCCCCCTAAACGCCAGGCACGGTCCGAGTCCCCACGAGCCTCATCTCACTGAATCCTCACCGTGAGTCACTCTGGGAAGTGGATTCGAACGTGATCCCCCCACTTCACAGATGAGGAAACTGAGGCTGTGAGGTGATATGACTGGCCAAAGGCCACACAGCACAAGGACCCTGACCCCCATGCCCCAGCTTTCAGGGCTGGGTTAGGCCGACTGCCCACACCCAAGGGTCCTGAGGACCACGGCCCCAGAATGTCAGAAACAGGGTGGGTTCCTGTGAGTGGGACTGGTTGCAGGCTGGATCGGGGCTGCCTGGAGCATCACCCACCACGTGGTCCATGCAGCCAGCCCTTGGGGCCAGTGGTACCCTCCTCCCCGCCTCTGTCACAGGACGGTCGGGAGGCAACCTCGTGCTGGGCATTTGTAGAGCTTTGGGCACTGCCTACCACATGGCATAAAGATTCCAACAGCTGCCATCTCCTCTGCCCTGCCCTGAGTGCCAAGGGCCTGGCCAGGACAGGATCTCCTGCTCTTAATTCCCACAACCACCCCCACCTTGCAGCACCGGCCCCACCACACGCGAGGAGCCGAGTCAGAGAGCAGGCCTGCATCTGCGGCTTCCAGGCTGAGGCGCTTTACTTCCCCCTGGAAGCTGGGGAAGCCAAGATGCTCTCTCAGAATAAGGTTTTTAAAATAAAATAAAGATTAAATAAAACTGTGGCTTAAAGAGGAAGCCAATTATATCAAAATAATTATCAAACTCTCAACCAGATTTGTGATGTGGGGAGAACCGACAGGATTACCTTTGTGACTCTGGGATATCAGTGCATTAAACGCGACCTGGCAGATTTCAATGTGATCTGAAGTCTGTGGTTTCCACTGGTGGCCACATCACAGGTGCCGCTGATGCCGCTGTGGTTTGGAGCCCGTGTTCCGCTCGCTCGGGTTAGTTAAGGCAAAGATGCGATTCTTTCGCATCCAAGTTTACGGCCCCTGGTTCTTGGTGATGGAGCCATGATCCCAACCTAAGCGTAGAGCCAGAGGCTTGGTTCCAACCCGGGTTCGGCTGCTTCCAGCTGTAAGTGGGGAGGGGGCTGGTATGGAATGGGTTGTCTGTGAAGAGCGCGCCCAGCCCCAGGTACTGGAAGCGGCCACGACTGTCCCTGAGGTTTCGGTTAATAACCAGCGCGCTGGCGCGGTGCTGGAGCTCCTTTCTCCCTCCTCAGCTGGAGAGCTGGGCCAGAGTCCACCTGGTTCCTGCCAGCCCACAGGAGGTTTCCAGACCAGACGACCCCCTCGCCGCCCAGCCCTCCCCCCGTGTCTGCTCCCGGCGCAGGGGCAGCCGGTGTGCTTCCTGGTTAACAAGCAGCCCGTGCAGGCAGCCTGTCTGGCCTCCTGGCCGCACACTGAGGAATTAGGAATTGGTGCTGTCTGAAATTTATGAAAATCTAATCTTGTTAGGCCTGCCTGGATGAGACGGGCCGGGGTGGGCCTCATTGTCATTCCGCGGAGCCCTGGAGCCCGGCCTGCCTGGGGTTCCTGCCACTTGAGGTCCTGCCCTCCCCCCGCCCCACCCCCAGTGCACGTGAATGGGGACCCAGCTCCTTTCCCCCCGAGAATTTCAAATAAAATTGAACCAGACGTCAAAGGAATAACTTTCTGATCGCTCCTGGTGCCATTTCAAAAGCCCCCGACGGCACATTTATTTCTCAGGGTAAGCCTGTTTCTAGGTAAAGAGATGGATCTGTCTTTCTCGTGAGGTTTGGGAGGTGGGGAGCAAGTCCAGGCCACTTTGCTCATTTTTGAAAACAGACTGCGCCACCTTCCCAGTGCTGACACCGTGCCAAGTCGGGCACTGGGACTTGAGCACGACCCTGAGATACTGTCCCGTGTCATCAGTGCCGGGAGGAAGCAAGCCACCCACTGGCTCCTGAGGGGTGAGGACCAGGCCATGCAGCAGGGCCCGAGGCGCCCTGTGCCACTGCTCATGGCGGCATTTAGGGTGCAGGTTAGGAACATGAGGTTTGCCTTTGCCCCCGAGGTACCTGGGTTTGAATCCCAGCTTTGCCACTTACTGTGACCTTAGGCAATGGAGGGACGGCCCAGTTCCCACTTCACGTGGTGGGGTAAGAACCCATGGGTTGATCTGGAGCCAGCAGTTCCAGGAGGGAAACCCTGGAACCAAGAACTCCAGGTCCTGGGCCACACCTGTCCCCTCACCCCACACAGAGCTGGGCCGGGGCCCTGCAAATCCACAGCGGCTGGAGAAGGCCCCCCAGAGTGGCTCCCCTTGGCCAGCGCCATAGCTTGTGGACAGCATCACCTGGCAGCACCTCTGTGGAGTGAAATGGCAATCTCAGAACCTTCAAGGGTGAACCCTAGACCAGGCAGGTCAACCTCTGGGCATTTATCTCCATGTGTATTTCTCCTGGGACTCCCTTTCGCTCACTCTGCTCTGACCGCATGTTCTGTAAAAGGACCAAGCACAGCCCCACCTCAGGGCCTTTGCACATGCCCTTCTTTCTGCCTAGAAGGATCTTCCCCCCACATCCACATGCTTGCTTCCCTTCCTTACCTTCTGGGTCTCTGTTCCAATATCACTTCCTCTCGCTGTCTGAAACAGTGCTCTGCCCCAAACCCCAGGACCCAGGCTCTGTGCCTGCTTCGTCTTTCTCTGGAGCACCAATCCGGAATGCTGTGTCCTGGCTAACTGTTCACTTCCTGCCTCTCCCTACTAGAACGCCAGGGTCACCAGGGGCAACTCTTTGCTTACTATCTGTGTCCCCAGCACCTAGACAGCACCGTCCCTGGGGCAGATGGACAGTAAATACGTTGCATAAACGGTCACCTTTTTTCTCGTGTGCACAGGTTAAGCGTCAAGAAGGCCCAATGCAGGTCTGCACGAGAGGGCAAAATACTGGGGACCACTTCAGCATCCCCCAAAGGGGCTGCCTCAGCCCAGGAAGGCACAGCCAGCAGACCTGTGTGCACTGACAGGAAAAGAGCCCCAAACAGACAGGAGAAACCACTGAATAAGATGAGCCTGTTTTTGTTTAAGAATCAGCAAATGTGTCTATTTTAAACTAACAGTGCACCTTACATACATACCCCGTCTATGGGTGACTATCTGCAGGAAACACACGGACCCACCAGTCATGGCGACCCTGGGGAGGGCCCACGGGGGACGACCCTCCACCTAACACACATTTCTGAGTGCTCAGCATGTCCGAGCACACATCATTTCACTTACAGTAAACGAGAAAAAAAAGGACATAAGAAGCATCTGTCAGCATCCAAAACAGGCAGCTGGCCCCATCACGAGCCTCCCAGGTGGTGTCCCAGCAGAGGTGTTGTCAGCCCGTGTCTGGCAGCAGCACTTCTCGGGGATTTGGGTCAAGCTCCTCTGGGAGATGAGACACTGAGGTGGGGTCGCCCTCAGAGGGCAGGGAGGGGTCTGACCACCCCTCCAGGTGCCCCTGGCAGAGGAGCCCACGGTGACACTAGGTGGCAGGAAGGCATCACGCCCTGGGGCTGCCCTCCCCTCGCCTGCAGCTTGCCCGGCGAGGCAGGGGCTCCCTGTCTCTCCCACACAGGGCTGGACTGACGGCCACTCCAGAGAGGAGGGCGTCCTTGGCCTGCGTGTTGCTGTGGAGCAAACAGGACGACAGAAGATTCTCCAAGCTCATGCCATGGTCTCTGCCTGGAGGCCACTTCCAGCCTTTTCTCCCCGGCTGACTCTCCCTCCCATACTCCCCACGGGGTGCACACACACACATGCACACACAGCTGCGCACATGTGTGCACACGCACCTCTCTGCTGGGCCTGGCCCTCCCCCTCTCGAGCACATGGGCATCACCCACTGAACCCTTACTGTCTCCTCCCCTCCTCAAGAGCGTCTCGGGATGGGCATCAGGACTCAGCCCTGTAGTCCCCCGCAGAGCCAGGCAGAGGAGGCTGTCTTCTGGTCTGTCCCAGCGGAGGCAGAAGCATCCGGAAGTGCAGGGACCATACAGAGTCAAGGTGCACTACTGAGACAATAAATACAGGGCCAGGTTTAAAGGATTTTGCTGACGAATCGTTAACTCACAAATCCTTTCAACTGGTACCTTGTCCTGGCTTGCGGGGTTACAGGTGAACCGCCTTCTGAGACCCAAGTGGCAGAAGCGCTTGGAGCCGCATCCTCTCTGGGGCTTCACCCCACGCACCCTGAGGTCATCTTTTGGGAGGTGGCCTCGGAGGGCCCGCAGGTGCGCGATAGGTGAGAGCCGGGCCTGAGAGCGCGTGTGGGAGCCGGACGGT
Source organism: Equus asinus (assembly GCF_041296235.1). Lineage (NCBI taxonomy): Eukaryota > Metazoa > Chordata > Mammalia > Perissodactyla > Equidae > Equus > Equus asinus. The sequence goes on from NC_091804.1 coordinate 45,371,910, forward strand.
GAGACGAGAGCTCCAGGGACACCCAAGGGCCTGTCTGATTGTTCTAGAACCTCGTGATGAAGCACTCCTTCAGTTCGAAAGACAAAGCTCGCCTTTTATCGTTTCTGCTATTATCCAAATGGAAAGAACTAATAGGATTTTTTTCTTTCTATTGTCACCGACATCAAATATCTTTAAACACCCACTGTCAGCAAAATATCAATCAGCGTTTGGGAGTTATTGGCAGAACGGAGTGAATTTGCGGAGAGAGCCGTTTCCATCAGTGGACACGTTGGAGGTACCACGGAAAGTCATTTAAAATAAATCAGATGCGTTTTGTTCGCTGAGGAGAGGAGGGGACAAGCGGGGGGCGAGGGAGTCTGTCTGCGGCGCTGGAGTTGACGGCCGTAATCTTCTTGGAGGGCATTTTGGCAGTACCTATCAAAATTAAAGATGCACGCTCCCTTTCAACCCAGCAATTTTAACTTCCAGGATCCTATCCAACAGAAAAATTCACAGAAGGGCCGAAAAGCATGGATGTCTAAGGATACCACTACAGGGTTTTTAAAAAAGTGAACAACCACAGACCATCTCAATCCCACTACACAAACCTGGTTCGTCACACTGTGGAGGACAACGGGGCCTCTGAAAAGAGGCCGAAATCTACAGCAGGGTTTCTCACCCTCGGGACTACTGACACTGCTGGGTCCCCTCTGCGGCGGGGGCGTCCTGGGCATCACAGGCTCTTTAGCAGCATCCCTGGCCTCCACCCACTGGGTGCCAGCAGCACCTTCAACCCCCAAGTCGTGACAACCACACTGTCTTCAGACGCTGTCCCCTGGGGAGCAGAGGTGTCCCCCGCTGAGCACCACCGGTCTGCAGGTCTGACGACGGATGGATGTTAGTATCTGCTGTTGAGCAGAAATAACGAAACTGGAACAGGATATACCATATGGACCCATTTTCACAGCAAAAATGAGGATAAAAACCAAATCGTTAATGATGGCTACTTCTGGAAGAGAAAGACTGTACCTTTTACTCTTTATTTCTGTAGTGCTCACATTTTTATAACAAGCATTCATCATTTTAATTTAAAAACTTTTTTTTAAAGATGGGCACCTGAGCTAACAGCTGTTGCCAATCTTTTTTTTTCCTGCTTTTTTTTCTCCCTAAATCCCCCCAGTACATAGTTGTATATTTTTAGTTGTGGGTCCTTCTAGTTGCAGCATGTGGGACGCCACCTCAATGTGGCCTAATGAGCGGTGCCATGTCTGTGCCCAGGATCCGAACCCTGGGCTGCCAAAGCAGAGTGCACGCACTTAACCACTCGGCCACGGGGCCGACCCCTAAAAGCTCTTAATTAACAGACTGGAAAGACCCAGGCACGTGTGCTCGTGTGAGTTTCCGAACGTGCCTGCCCCCGCCACTCATGAGGCACCGAGCGCGTACCGGAAACCAGCAGACGTTTCTCTCAGTTACCAACCCTCAAGCTCCTGGTGCTCCCGAAAGGAGCCCGGATGGCTGCGCCAGGAGAGGGCCGTGAATCGGGGCTCCGTTTCCAAGCCTCTGGGACACACAGCTCCGCTCTGAATCGGGCGCCACAACACAGCTCCTCTTTCGATGAGGCCGTGTGCTGGAGGGCCTCAGAGGGTTGCCTGGCCAGGACGGGCACGGCTGGAGGGATCTCAGTGCTGACCCTGGTGCGGCCCTGCCTTTCAGGACCGAGAGGGGCCCCTCTATTGTTAGCCTCACCCATGGCAGAGGCAGGAGGTGGACTAATGGCCAAGCCCAGACGTCAGGAGAGGCCGGAGAAGGTGTGAGGGCCTGGATGGGCGCCCCCACATTGAATCCGAGTCAGTGAACACTTGGGGGGCGGGGCAGTCAGTGGCGAGCAGGAGACCTGGAGCCGGTCAGCCTGGATCCAAACTCCAGATCAGTGGCCAGACATGACATGAGGAAGTTATTTCATTCTCTGTGCCTCAGTTTCCTCATCTGGAGGAGCAGAGGCAGACACCTCAAGTCACGCAGATGAAGTGGGCGATGAACACCAGCTGTCACCGACCAAGGCCACCTGCTTGGCCCACCCCAGCCTCCTGCCTCCATTGCCAATCGCCTCCTGATGGACCACACGTGCCTCTCGGCCCGCCGGCATCCTGGCTGCGCTGTGAGCAGAATCTCTGCTTCCCTTACACTGAGCCTCTGCCCAGGCTGGTCCACCGGCCGGCACGCCCTCTCTCCTCCCACTGCCAGACCTCGGGGGCCTGCTTCTGCCCCAGCCCCTGCGGCCACTTCCTCCTCCAGCTTTCTCTGGCAGTTTTAAGCTCTCCCACAGAACTGCTGGTTCATTTTGTAAATACCATGCAGGATATCTGCTACGACTTCCAAGAAAAGGTATGTGTCAGACAGAGCCTTCCCCCGTCTGTCTTCTTGTTTGCACTGCTAATCTGGCCACTTGGTCAGGATGCTGTCTCCTTGTCCTGCAGCTTCCTCACAGCCAGTACAAGCCTGGCCGGCAGAAGCCCTTCTGCCAGTCTCTAACTGGTAGACTCCTCTTCATCCCTCAAAGCCTACCCCTGGCTGCCCCAGAGCAACTTTTACATCCTACCACGGTGCCAGCCCAGGCCATCACCATCAGGGATCCCAGCTCCAAGGAAGAGAGTGTCCCCTTTACTGGCCTCTCACTGGTGTCCAGCCCACCACAGTACTCAGGCGACAAAGAAACTAGCAGTGGTTAATAAATGGTCAGCCAAGCAGCGAGGAGCCCCTTACCTCCAGAGCAGGGTAGGGGCTCGAGGTGCAGACCTGGAGGTGTCATGCACTACTCCAGGCTCCCTTCCCCACCTTCAGACCCCATGGCCAGAAAGGACCTCCCTCATGGACCAAAGTGAGAATTTTGTGGGAAGATGGCTCCCACAGTGCCGGGCTCACAGGAAACCCTACGAGTGGCGGCTGCCACGGGGGTTGGTGCAAGGGAACAATTTGCAGGGTGGCAGTTCTCATCTGCCCTCCTGAATCCTCCACTTGGATCAGAAGGAAAGGGGACCGCGGATTAGGGACTGAACATCTGCGTCCCCCCAGAACCCACATGTCAAAACCCCATTGGAGCGTGGCTGCATCTGGAGACGAGGCCTCTAAGGAAGCAATCAGGTTACATGAGGTCATAAGGGTGGGGCCCTGATCCTACAGGGTTCGTGATCTTGCAGGAAGAGACCCCACAGAGCTCGATTTTTCCCTCTGCGCACACCTAGGATGGGCCACGTGAGGACGCAGTGAGAAGGCGGGCATCTCCAAGCCAGGAAGGGAGCCCTTCCAGACAATCTGCGGGCACTTCGACCGTGGACCCCCAGCCTCCAGAACTGTGGGGACAGAGATGCCTGTGGTCTAAGCCCCTGCCCGTTAGGGCAGCCTGAGCGCCCCCACACCGTGGACAGACGGAGTTGGACGCAGGAAACCGGCTGCGAGCTGTGGAGGCAGGACACACACGCACTCCTTCGGGACAGACGGACAGCCAGCAGCCTGTCCTCAGTCTCCGGGCACGATGCCGGGGCTCTGATTTCATTTCCATGAGACAGTCTCCTCTGTGTCTGCAATGACCCTCAGGGACACTCCAGCCCCAGCCACTTTTTCAAGCAGCACGTATTTACTGTGGTCCTACTGAGTGCCGGGCCCTGTGCCAGGGCCGGGGATTCGCGGCCGGACCCCGGGAGCCGAGGCACTTTAAATCCCACTGTGATTTGTCCTCCCCTCTGGCAGGATTCAAATCTGTGACCCCAGAAACCTGGCTGGATTCATTTCCGGGACAGACGATCGGTGGTCTGAAATCTCCCACCATTCGCACAACCACGAAGGTACGGCAGGCACAGCCCGCGCTCTCCGCGTCTCCTGCCCCAGTCGGAGGTTTCAGGCGTCTGAGCTTTCTCAGCTGCTCTCCAGGAGCGTCCCAGGCCCAGGGGCCCCCACGTCAGGGACGGGGAATCCGAGGCTCGGAGAGGGGAGACTACGTGCCCGTGCTCGCACAGGCCGGGACGCCGAAGCCTGGTGTCCTAATCACCGCTCTCGCCACAGAGCAGATAAGAAACTCTACACAAAGCCACAACCACAAGCCGACACCGCCTGGCGGCCCTGACAGCTGGAGTGACAGAGTCCCTCCTGCTCTGCCCCTCCTCTCATCCCCAGGAGGAGCAGCAGGTGCTCAGGCCCGAGCCCATCGCAGGCCAGACAGGGCTGGAAGGTGGCCTCCTCGTGACACAAGTGCTACGATGTGGCTCAGACCTTCTGCGGGACTCGGGTCCGAGGCGGAGCCCCGGCCCCGGAGGAGGCATTCCTACTGCGAGGCGGTTTTCCAGTTTTCTGGGGACGGTTCTAGGAAAGAGTGCTGGACACGCTGACAGTCGGCCCCTGAGCGGGCCGCCTGGCCATAGGGGGCGGGGGCTGGGAGCTCAGGTTGGGGGGCGACGTCCTCACGGGAGAACGAATGTCTGTCTGCCTCTCCGAGGGCCCCAGCATCTGCCGCGGGCGTCTGTGTGTCTGTCTCCCGTCTTTGATTGTCTGTGCCCCGCTCTCTCAGGGTGTCTGTCTGTCTGGGTGTCTCCCGTGTGTCTGTCTAGGGTCTAATCTGCTGACTCGCAGGAGTCTCTTCCTCTTTCTTTTTCTTCCTCTTGCTCCCAGAGGGCAGTTCCGTCCTCCCGGGCTCCAGCCCCGCCCGACGGGCCAGGCCGCCCCAGCCCTTGGTGTCACTTCCTTGTGAAATACTATCTTCCGGGACAGACAATCCTAGATGCTGGAAAGACCAAGGTTCTGACCAACTGTTCTCCGAGGGCAGCAGCAGCTCATGGAGGCACCTTTGCTCTGAGAGGGGGACACGGCAAAGCTGGGGGAGGCAAGCAGCCCGGCTCTGGATTCTAATCCAGACACTGCTGCTTCCTGGGCGTGTGGCCTTGGGTGGCTCCTTAGCCCCCTTGTGTTAAGTGTCCCCATCATAAAGCATGGATCAATGGCAGTAAAACCTCCCAGGATGGCTGAGGGTTAACTGAACTCGTGGCTGTGTACTCGCTCCCCCAGCACTAGCTGGTACACAGCAAGGACATAATAAAGGTGGCCATCGTTGGTTAAACAGCAGGCGGCCTCGCCAGACCAGGCACGGCCTGAGGGGTACGAGGACACCAGCGCACCTTTATTAATCATCTGGAGCAGCTGATACGGAGCAGGCAAATTCAATTTATATGATAACTGGTGGGAGAGAGGAGAGAAACGGCAAAAAAAATCGAGGAACCAGAGGAATCCATCAGGAGACAGACCTACAGGGGACCCTAAGGTGGGTGCACACGGTCAAGGCGGCGCCTGGCCTGGGTCCTCTCTCCTGCCCTCGCAGGGCAGAGCCAGGGAGAGCGGCTCAGAGGCAGGTTCAGCCATGAGGAGACGTCACCCCACGCTGTGTTCCAGATGGAGCTGATCACTGACTCGGGGACCCTGCGGGGGGCTGGGCGGGGTGGTACCACTCCAGGCTGAGAGGCTGGGAGGGACGTGGGGGTCATCCCTCAAGAGCCAAAGGTTTGCTACGTGCCCTCCCCCATCTCCCTGCTTCCTCCATGGCACACTGCCCCCCCGCCCCCGTCTGCTCGGCACCCAGCAGCCAGAGCAACTCTAAAAACATCCGTTGAATCAGTGACTCATGCTCAGCCTCATGCCTGCACCTCCCGCCTCCCTCCCTTGCTCACCACACTCCAGCCACACAGGGTGTTTGCCTGTTCGCACCCCAGGACCTTAGCACATGCAGTTTTGTCCTAGGATCTTTGCATGGCCTTTCAGGGGCCTCTAGTTGCCCCCTCCCACATGCACTCACCTCTCCCCTCACCCTGTGTCTCCTGACGGCCTGTCATGGCCACGAGGAGCAGTGCAGTGCCCAGTTAGGAGCCTGGTTACCCTGGCTCTGTCCCCTTCTGGCTCTCTGTGCCTCTGTGTCTTTATCTGCACGGTGGGGCAAACAACAGCCCCGTGGTCGGCCTGTGTGAGGATTGTAAAGTGCCCGGCAAGCGCCCCACAGGGAGGAAAGCACCTAAGTGTTGGCAACTATGAGGAACTACCATCTTTCTCAGTCAGCTTGCCCGCTCGGGCTGCTTTCACCTCCCCAGCAGGAAAGCCCCGAGCAGGCCCTTGTTTACCTTGTTCCCCTGGTGGCTGACTAAGTGCCCAGCACAATACGCTGCCCTCAATTAACATTTGAAGGAGGAAGGAATTCATGTCCAAGGTCCACTGGCCGGGACTCACACCTCTCCCAGAAGCCAGAGGATGCTCGGGTGTTGGAGAAAAGTGAGGATCTTCCGCTAAACTGAACGTGCAACTACCACGCGACCCAGCAACCACAGCCTGGGCTCCGACCCCAGGGGAATGAAGCGTGACATTCACTCAGAAGCGTGAGCGTGAATGCCCACCTCAAGGCCCTCCACACCAGCCCGCCCGGAAGCGGCCCCAAGGCCCGGCGGCAGGCGCGTGGGTGAACTGGCTGTGGCACATCCATGTCACGGAACTCCGCTCGCAGCAGGAAGGATCTGCGGGTGCACACGCCAACCTGGATGGGTCCTCAGAGAACGACGCCGAGTGAAAAAAGCCACTCTCAAAAGACTGCATACTCTATGATTCCATTTATGTAACATTCTCAAAACGACAAAATTACAGAGACGAACAGATTACTGGTTGCCAGGAGTTAGGGAGGGAGTGGGTGGGAGGTGGGTGTCGCCGTGAAAGCATAGACCGATGGGACTGTTTTGTGTCTAGACTGGGGTGGGGGGTCACACGAAGCCACACGTGATCAAACTGCGCGGAACTAACCCTATGCACACACAGGCACACACGTGCACACACACTCCCTCCGATGAGGGCATGGACTGGGGAACCTGAGCATCGAGGGATTGCACCACTTGTGGGCCTGCTGGCTGTGGCCTCTGTGCCGCAGCCGTGTAGGATGTCATTGCCGGGCAGGGAGTACAAGAGCTCTCTCTGTATTCTCTCTCACATCTGCACGCGAATCTACAATGATGGCGCAATGAAAAGTTTAAAGAAAAAGTGCAGAGTCCAGGGGCCCCGTGTCTCGGGCCCTGGCATCTCCCTGGCGGAGGGCAACACCAGCAGCCTCAAGCGATCCCCGGGGCCTGGCCCAGGCCTGGCGCTGGGGGTGCTTACCGTAGGGGGAGGGTAAGAGCTGAAACAGAAGCCGCTTCGCCTCCCCAGCCTCCTCCCGTCTCCCGCTCACAGCACCTGCCATCTGGCTGCGCAGCCAGCCAAATGAAACCATCTCTCGGCTGTCATCTTTCAACTTGCAGGTCTGGCTCCCAGGTTTGAAGATTAAATTCTAAACATGCCGTTTAAAATTTAGAAATGGAGAAAGACTTTAAGTCACCTCTGAGCACTGGCTCCTATCGGCTTCCCCATGGCAAGGAGCAAAGAACCTCCCACTTCTTCCCAGGGGGCGGGGGGCAGCCCGGGTTCCCCTGCTGTGAAGTATTGTATCCCAGTACAATCAGTGTCCCCAATACAACCTATCAAAGTGGCACTGTACTCCCAAGGCAAAGCGTCACTGGAAAGCACCGACGTATCACCAATGATAAGGTGAGCGCAAACTCCGCTGCCCGTGGCCACCGCAGGCAGAACAGTCAGGGGCTGCCGGGATCTTTGAAGGACAAGGGCATCTTCGTTGAGTGTCCTCCTCTTGAATACAGCTCAGCCATCTTCTCAGGACACCGAAACCAAGCTGAAGTGCCCGTCCTCCACCTCTGGGGGTCCACACCTGCCCTGTGCTAGCTCAGGAGCTGTCTGCCCCCACAGGGCTCAAGCCAACTGCGGGGGACCAACACTGAGCTAGTAAATACACTAAGCAGCAGCAGGAGCTATCGGTGTGGGAAGATACTACGGGGGTGAGGAGTGGGGTGCTCGGGAGGGAGGTTCCTTGGTTGGGGAGTCAGGGACGGCCTCTCTGAGAAGGTGGCCTTTAAGCCGAGACCTGGAAGATGAGGAAAGCTGGGGGAGGTAGTTCCTGGCCGAAGGAGCGGCCAATGCAAATGCCCTGAGGCAGAAAAGTTTGTCACATTCAAGAGCAAGAAAGAAGATTGATGCCTGTGGGACACGGAACGAGGGTGTGACGAGTTATCTGCTTTGGAGCCTGGCACACATACCTGTGTGGTACACACTCCTGGGGGCAGTGGTGTGCATGTATGTGAGCAGAGACAGCACAGAAAATGTGAGTTTGAAAATAATTCAGGTTATCACTCTCCAACGTGGCTTTCCAAACAAGGCCACATGTGGGAATTGCTGTGGAACCCCCTTCCACACAGCACCGAGCCCCACACGCCACGTCCAACAGGCTGATGGGCATCTCGCAGCTGGGGGTCTGGGACCTGCAGGATTCGGTATTTATCACAAGCGCCCGGCTGCGGATCACTGATCTCCGTCAGGCTCTCATTCGTCCAGTGCAGGGACCACTTGTTAAACAAACTCTTACACTGAAGCCCCAGATGTACTGAAAGCAAAGGCTGGAGACTAATATTTAAAGTGATCTTGGCAGACGGCAGAGGAAGGGGGCGGGCACTTGGCACCTCGAGTGGCTGAGATCCCTGAAGCGACTGGGGTCGTGAAGGAGCCTGGGAAGAATGCAAGCCTGGTAGATGCTGGGTCTCTGGGGGAGGCAGCGGCTTGGAAGCCCTCAATATGGGTCAGATGCAAAAAGGATGGACCAGAGAGGGGAAGGGAGTTGCTCAGAGCCAAAGAGCTCCCCAGTGCCAGCCTCCTAGTCCCTTAAATACTAGCTGCCTGCACTGGCGCACCTGGTCGGGGTCAGTGCAACGCACCACCCCAGAGGGTAAGGGCCATGACCCTGCTCGTCTCTACGAGGTGGGTCTAGCACGTGGCGTGGAGCGGCTCACGCTCACCGCAAGCCCCAGGAACCTTGGTCGGATGGGAATGCAGGAAGGACTTGCGCCGATCAGACACACCAGTGGGGAGAGTTTCAGCTACTAGGGCTCAGCCGAGCTGTGCAAGAGCTTTAAGCGCATTCTGCCACTCAAGGCTCCCCACCAGCCACGTGGTAAGTCCTGGCATCACCTGCATCTGACAGATGAAGAGATCGCCGGCCTGCCACTTGCAGCCACCTCAAGGGCAGGCTCTCAGGGTTAACGCAGGTTCTTACGAGCGACGATTCTGCCCACCAGGGGACAGCTGGCAACGTCTGGACACATTTGTGGTTATCCCAACGGGGAGGTGGTGGTACTGGCATCTCGTGGGGGGTGGCCAGGCATGCTGCGAACTTCCCACGGTGCACAGGACGCCCCCACAGGGAAGCATGACCGTCAAACGCCACTGGTGCCGAGGTTTAGAAACTCCGGACTGGCTAAGACCCCAGGCAGCAGGCGATGCACAGCGCCCAGACCGGACAGGCTGCTCGGTCAACGCCAGCCGGGCGGCCAGACTCCTAATGAGGCCCCGACACGAAGACAGCTGCCAAGACTTAAGTCACAGGGGGCTGGTTTAAAGGATAATAAACTACCACCTAGGCTAAAAGTTTGATTTGAAAGCAGGCAAATTAGGGAAACGAGCTTGCTCTTTTAACACTTGCATTATATATTTCTGAAGGTCGGAGCTGCTGCTGGTACTCTGATCACAGACGCACGGCCTGTGCCAGACACACAGTAGGTGCTTAACAAATGTCTATGAAGTGAGTAAATGAGTGAGTGAAGCGAGGGGGAGCAGCCCCCGCGTGCACGGGAGCATTGTTCACAGGCCCCTCTCTGGGGGAAGGAGCGGAAGACCAGCCACTGGAGGGTCTGAATCGGGACTGTCAGCCCGCAGGAAGGCTGGGCTTTGGGACAACTCCCAGCTTACCCTTTGTGTAAGGGGCAGTCACTGTCCGTGCGCCCTTGGACCCAAATGCACTTGGCCGCTCTAAGAAGCCAGAGGCTCCATTCGTCTGCACAGAGAGTGGCAGCCATGCAAAGCTGGGCCCTCTGACCGGCTGGGGGATGCTGCATGGCTCTCTCCACTCCCAGTTCTCCAGCTGAACCACGGCTTCCCACAAGCCCTGGGCCTGGGTGCCCCCACCCATGCCCCCGAGGTTCTACCAGAGACAGAAGCTGAGGCTGTGTCCAGGCCCACAGCAAAGCGTGCTGGGATGCGTTAGCGATGTCTGCCCTGGGGGAGATGTGTTTGCTTCCCATCTCTGGTGGTAACAAGAAACCCCAGCCTCACTGGGACCCACTAGGCCCTCCAAACCAGCTGCTGCCTGAGACCTGGAGGGCACCCTGACCCTGGCAGGGGCCTCCTTCCTGCCAGGGCAACAAGGGGCAGCGTGCAAGCTTCCCTGAGGCCCCAGTCTCAGATCCTACCATTTGCAGGTGAAAATGAGAGAAGCTATCTGGAGCTTTCTCTTCCTGAGCGCCAATGATATAAGGACAGCAAAGGATCTGCACCAGAGCAGTCCTAGCGATGAGAAGGGAAGGGGCCCGCCCAGACCTTTCACATTTTACAGCACTTTTTATTCTGAGATAACTGTACATTCCCATACGGTTATAAGAAATAGTATGGAGCGACTTCCATAGGCCCTGCAGCCAGTTTCCCCAAACTGGACCATTTGTGGCTCTCCCAGTGGATCAGAAACTTCCTAGAATGCAGTCAGCCCCTCCTCCAGGTGCCACAGCCAGCAGACCCCACCCCCTGAATTTCTCCCCCTCCCCCAGGTCCTCTGCCCTTGATCTTCCCATCGCTGGCTCCATCTCACCCCTCAAGTCTGGGCACACTGTCAGCCCCTCCGAGAGGTCTGCCTGAACCCCCGCACCGTCCACCACAACCACCTCCAGGTACAGTCACATGACCCTGTTTGAGCCCCTCCCTGGCACCCCCAGTATCTGAAGCTACGTCCACTGCCTGCGCGCCCCCAGAGTCTCGGCTCCATGGGGGCAGGCACAGGTCCACAGGTGTCCTCCATAACCACCCACCTCTAGCTCCCTCAGTGGCCCACGGCAGGAGCTCAACTACTGGCTGGATGAACAGGGGATGGCCAATTCCCCACATGCTGGAGCCCGCCCTCTTCCCGACAGAACCTGCACATTTAGACAGACCTGGCTACACCGGGCTGGAGGTTACTGGGCAGTGAAGGCTGCAGCTGTGCAGCTGGGCTCGGAGCATCTGAACAGGACCTCAACCCCACCTCAAAGCCAGGTGGCCAGCTCCACGTCTGTCGGCCACAGACCTCAGGCAGGCTGTTTCTCTGAGCCTTGGTGTTGTCATCCACAAAATGGGGACATGACCCCCTCCAATTCCCTTGCAAACCTGAGCACAAACTCCCCACTGACTAGGGGCCCAGGTCTCGGGTCTTCCTGGAGTGTCGGGGTGCAATGTGCTTGCCCAGAGCGACCCCCCGCCAAGTCCAGCCTCCAGCTGCCCCTGCTGACAACAAGGAGCTAACAGTGATGGGGAAGCAGGGCCCCTGACCTCACAGCCCACACGCTGGGAAGATGAGAAGACCCACGGATGGGGTGAGGCACAACTCCTCTGACCAGCTGGGAACCCCACGTCTCCACTGGAAACAAATTTCTTTCTAATTGCTGCAGCAGTGCCCACTGCCCCCAAGAGCCCGTGCTTCCAGTCACCAGCAGAAAGCAGGTCCTCCTGGAGGAAGGAAAGTTCAATGGACGAGCTATAAATATTTCTGGGAAACGCTGCCGGGGAGTCGGGCTTTCTGCATGAGCAGGCCCCACTGAAAAGGAAGGCGGCTCACCAGATTTGTGTCGAATTATGAAAATAGATGTTGTCTCCCCGCCACATCTGTTTTGCCTGACAAATGAACAGCGATTCGCCTCCTAAATAAGGCAGCCACTGAGGCCGCGCCGAGACACCACTTCTCCAACTATTCAGAGAAGAAAAAAAAGGCCAGGCCTCCCAGATTTGAGCTTTAAAAAGCAGACTTTTTTCCATCTTCTCTCCCAAGCTGCAGGCTCTCTGGCGTCGGCACCACGCACACCCTCAAGCTCGGCTTTCACAGCTCACCCCTCCCTGCGCGACCCGAAGCTGCTCATGTCAGAGGGGACGGGGATCCCCTGCTGCTCTTTAAAAAGAGAAATCGAAGACCGGGAGAAAGATGAGCAATTATCAAAAATGCAGGGAAAAAAGCCCCCAAAAACTGAAGCCAACAGCGTGTTTTTGATGTGCTGAGAAAGGCCAATTTTTTGGAGGGAAACATCAATCCTGGTGCCACGCGCTTCTCTGTGCCATGCCGGCTTGGTGACCGGGTTAATACAATCATTTGCCTTTAATTACTCCAAGACAGACCCAATTACAGCGCAGACACGTCTGCCAGCCTGAGGATCCGATATTTAACAACCCATCCTTCTCAAGGGCCATCCCCGCTCAGGAACATCGTAGACGGAGCCGGGCCAGCGGCGTGTCTGCGTGCATCACCAAGTTGGAGATGCTGGTTTGGTCTCTCGCTTTTTTGAAAAAAGGACCCTTACCCTCAAAATACTTCATTTTGGGTTTTTCTCCTTAAAAATGGACATTACGGTCATTGGGGAGCAGGGAGAGACCTCACTGACCAGAGAACTCAAAAAACTACAGACTCAGCCTACTTCTCTCTTCCATGGAGAAGAGCATCACAGGGTTTCAGGCTAAAATGATGAAGGGGGAAGCATGGCACTCCTGGGCCGCGGGTCACCGTGTGGCTGCCGCACGAAGCCGGTCATAACCCGTGCCCAGCACAACGGGAGCCGCAGCGCAACAGACCACTCCTGCCTGTAGGTTTCAGCTGTCGGGGCGAGAAATGAAAGGACCAGGCCAAGAAGCCGGAGTGTGGAGACATACTTTCTCTGGCAGTCTCCTGCGGATGAAACATCCCATCCCCACCCCCGAGAGGGCAGACCGACACCCGGATTTGCTTGGTCTGGCAGGAATGAGATGCAGTGCAGGCATCCCAGGAGACATCTGGTCGGACGCCCACCCCAAGTCCCCCTCCCCACCTTTTGTGCCCCCTACCATGTAAAACCCAGAGGGCAGATTGATGACTGTGGGGCTGAGGGTGGAAATTTATGGCTTTGTAGCTGGGTCAACAGTGACGACAATAGTTTTCAGGGGGAGGGGCCTGGCTGGGTGGGGGGCAGGGAGGCAGGCCAAGCTCTCTCTCCATCCACAGCCCCCACCCAAAGCGGAGCTCTGGCATCCGCTTCCCTCTCGGCCTTAATCTGGAGCTGGACTGTCCCGCAACTCGATGCCTTAAGTCCCCGGGCTCTGTGGCTGCCTCGAGGGGCAGAGAGGTTGGAAGACGACCCCTCACAGTACGGGGTCGGGAGAAAGCAGACTGGCCCACCTTCCTGGTGGCCAGCAGGACAAGGCCCACTTGCAGATCAGTTCCTGCCAGGATGGCAATCGGTGGCTGGGAGGCCAGAGGACCCCCCACCCCCACAGCTTGCCCCCTTTTCACTCTGGCAACATTCACCTAGTCGCTATGGCAACGAGGTTAATTAACGCATCTATCTCGAACACCTCAAACCTCCGACCCATTCAAGTTGCCCTGATATTTTTATCCTTAAAAAGCCAACCTCTGGCGTTTTATGAGTCCGTGTGTGCCACCAAAAAGAAAAAAAAAAAGAATGCAAAAGAGTGATAAAAAGTGGGGAGGGGATGGAGGGGGCCTCTGCCCATCCTTCAGAGGATAAAACCTGGAATGTCACTTTCTCCCTTTTTTTCGGTGATGGTATAAAATTAGCACAGTCAAGTAAATGTGTTATAAACACAAAGAGGCTGCCAGGAGGCGAAGCGCCTTAATTCAGGGAGGGAGGAACCGCTGAGGAGCAGTTTGGGGAAGGGGGGAGGGCGGTCTGCGGGGGAGGGGGTGGCATCTGCAACCTCCCCACTCAGGGTCCTGTAACCAGAGGGAAAAGCCGTTCCCCCGAGATCGTACATCTGCAGGACGTCTAGACAGTCATAAAGAGGACAATTAAAGAAAGAAAAACGCTGTGAGCCGCAGTCACCCCCGCCCCTCACCGTCTCCTCGCCAGGGCACCCGGCTGCAGCCCGCGCGAACTGCACGAACAGGCGAAAAATTACAAGAACAAGAAAAGCCAGTGTGGGCTCGGGGGAGGCTGGGGGAGTCTGGGCCGAAACAGTTTATGAGCAAGTGTTTTGAAATTCTGCTTTAAATAAGCCGGTAAATGAATTCAACCTTGTCAGATCTCTCTCCCTCACGCAGACCAAATATCCCGCTGGCGTGCTGTCTAGACACAGATAACAAAGGACTTTTTACAGCGCCCGGCGACGCGCTGACAAAGTAGCCATTTAAAGATGCGGCATTGCTTTCTCCGTCTAAAACGATTTGTCAGATGGACTTAAATGAAAATGCTAAGTTATCGGTCTGGTCTGGGGTCTGCCGGTGGACGGCGCGGGCGGGGGCTGTCAGGGGGCCGGCTGCTCCGGAGAGAGAAAACACATCATCTCCGACTGGGCTGCGCTCCAGGTTGCTCTTAAAATAGCGCTGTGCGGGGCCGGCCGGCAGATAATTCTCGCTCTTCTCATCCTGAGAAGCGGCCTGCTGAAATGCTCCCGACACCCAGGACGGGCCGCTTCGGGGTAGCGCTGTCCACAAAATGGGGGCAGCGGAAAGGGTTAAATTAAGATGCATGGGGGGCTGATGGCTCATCTCCCCGCCTCGGGGGCCCTGGGAGTAGATGGAAGAGGATTCAGCATTCTGCAGGAGGGGCCCTGGCCAGGAAAGGACAGTGTTGGGGGTGGGCTGGCCTCAGGGGTGCATCCCGGGGCACACTCAGTGACCCCAAAGCCCCCTAAACCAGGGATGACCTCTACTCAGCCAGGCCAGGTCAGAGGGAGGAAGAACCACACCCAAGAGTGCGAGAGCCCCAGCACAGGGCGCCTGCAGACCCTTCGCCAGGTCACGACCTGGGGAAGGCCCCACAGGGCCAGGTCCCCCACAGCGGGGGCTCTGGTCTATTCCGTTCGGGATGGCCAACTTCTGGAGCAAGAAAGAAAGGTGCCCAATGAGGGGTCATTCTTTCCACCAGCCTCGGCGCCTTCTCCGCCAGCCACACGTGCTGGCCACAGGACAGTGCCCTGGACGCCCCCTCTGTCGGAGGCCGAGGCAGCTTCGAGCTCCGAGACTCGACTGTCCTTCCTTCCTCGGTCCCTCCATCCCTTCTTCCCTCAAATGCGGAGTCCAGAAGCTGGAGCCAGACAGACACAGATCAAACTCCGGCTCCACGCCTTTCAGGCTGCATGGCCCAAGGCAAGGCACCTCTCGGGGCCTCAGTTTCCCCAACTGTGAACCAGGGTCCCAGCCACCTGCCCTGAAGGGCTGTTGTGAGGGTTAAGTGCCCCGTGTGACCCGCCACTGCAGGCCCCACCCCCTCTCCAGGCCCCAGTGGCCCCCTGGGAGGAGGGTGCCCGCTCGCCCACACGTGAAGACCGAGCTCTGGGCTGGACACACACCAACACTTCAGAAACAAATGCTGTGGGATTAGGATCCACCGACAAACGCTGTCTACACCAGTCCACTGCGGATGTGGCCAGGCCCATGACATAAGCCCTCAGAGACCTTCCCCAGCTGGTGCTGACAGTGACTCCAAACTGCGCCAGTAAAGTGGGGCTACGGGCTACGCGGCAGAGGACCGAGACTCGAGAAGACTCCTCCCGCAGCCATGTCTGTGGGCAGAACCTCTGGTTTCACCCAGACGGATGGGAGGTTCTGAAGACGTCTCCCGCCACGACAGTGGACTGAGAACAGGGTTTTCTCGTCAAGGGGTTCAACCGGAGCGATGGGAAACGGGAGCCCCTCACGTCTCCTGCGCCTGGGGGCTGGGGCTCTGGGGCCCTGGGGTGATGGGACGCGGGAGCCAGAGCCAGCAGAGTCAGCACTGCCATTTAACAGCCGGATCCCAAGGACTGAGCGGATGTGATTTGCCCAGGTGACCCAGCCAGGACCAGGCAGAACCCAGTTAGTTCCTGTACTTGCCATTTCCTTCTACACACACCTGCTGCTACTAAACTGGTAACCAAGGCAGACATCACTAATCAATGACTACACTCTCTCAGAGCCCAGGCTAGGACCTCCCTCTCCCCAGCGACCCAGGAAGCCTCTGCCCATCAAACAAATGAAATGTTTTCTGCCAGCTCTTCCCCAAACGTAGTCCTGGGGAGCCTTTGACCTGAAAGGAAACAATGGGATACCCGGAGGAAATATGAGAAATCCTGCAGGACAGGACTGGGACAGGGGGATGGCAACAGACGAGGGTGGGCTTCCGGGAGCATCACAAACATCCAGTGTCGAGCCTCTCTTGGCCCCGATTCTGCCAGCCTCTCTCCATCCTGATCTGCTTTCCCAAACTCATCTCAAACCACAGGGCCTCCCCGAGGGCTCCCAGGCAGAAGCTGCTCTCCCTGCATCATGAGTTCTCTGTCCACGGATGGAAATCAAGTGGTGCTCATCAGGCACCAGGACGGCCTCTGTCCCTGACCCGCCCCAGGCTCCGTCTCCTGTCTCAGCTGCGAGCACCATGGGGTCAGGTCGGGCAGTCAAGGTTACTCTGCAACCCCGGTCTTCACCATAATCTTGGACCACCCTTCCCTTCCACCTGGTCCCGCGCTATGACTGGCAGCCTGGATGACAGCAGGCCTGCCCCTCACTGCTCTCCGACTCCAGCCCACTCTCCACGCGGTGGCCAGAGATGGGCATCACCTGCACCGTTACCTCCTCTGCTCTAAACCCTTGCAAGGCTCCCCAGTACCCCAGGTCAGCTCCAAACTCCTCTAGGCCCCGGCAGGACCAGACCCCGTCCTTGAGGCTCTGTTGGTAGCGGCTCCCCCTTTTAACCCACCAGCTCAGCCACTCGGGGGCTTCGAAGGGCCAGTCGCACTTCGCTGCCCACTTTCCCTGGCCTCAGCAGGAAGTCTTCACCCTTGAGATGAAACTCCTGCTTCTCCTTCCCCGAGGCTGGGCTAGCATGTCCCGTGGCCTGTGTGAACGCCACATGCTGCCCCAATTTTGGTGGCTTCTGCCCCGCACAGCAGAGCTGAGAGGGGCCTTATGGTGGGAACGGGCCATTCACTAACGACTGGCTACATTACAGGAACAAGTCCTGGGCCGGGCCGAGCCCTGTCTCTCACTCTGGGCCTCTGCCCATGCTCGCTCCTGGCCGGGAGGGGGCCTGCAGGTTCCTCCCCATCCCAACACTGAACAATGTCACAATCACCGACATTAAAGTGACGGCGCTCACTGTGCCAGGCAGGGGCCAAGGATTATCTCCCAACACCACCGCATTGGTTCTCCGTGTGAGGAATTACTGGGGCCCCATTCACGTCCCCACTCTACAGATGAGGTGACTGAGGCTCTAAGAGGTGACAGACCTTGCTGGTCATGAACCGGGCCTGAAGCCAGAGCGTCAAACTGGAGATTCTGCGTTTCTCCTTGGCCAGCGCCAGCTGCCAGGTAGCACACACCCTGAGCTTCCGGTCACCAACCGCTACGGGACGAGGTGGCTCCAGGGTTCAGATCTCAGGGATGTTTCTGTCTGCTCTGCCCTCTGTGAAGCCCCCAGACATCGCGAGCACCCCGAAAGGGGTGGAGGCTGGAGGACACGGCACAGCTGCATCTCTTCCCACAGGGTTTCTGGGGCTCGGGCCTGGCTCTAGCCCTCGGGCTCAACCGGGCAGCCTGGCCCAGACGCCCTGGCACGGGCTGTGGTTTCACTCAGACGGTGTTGGCTACGCAGCTCGGCGCACAGGCCTGAGGGGGTCTCAGAGCGCGTTTCTGTCAGGAGCTGCCCCCTCACCATAAACCAGCACATGTCTTGCTGGTCACTCTCTGAGACACGGCTGCCCCCTTGAGGCTGGGCTCCTGGCACCCCCCCCCCCCCACGCCTTTCTTCTCTCGGGGAAGGTTTCTTCCTGCCTTGGCCCAAACCCCACTCGCTGGGGCCACTGCGCATCCCTGACCCTCCAGAACGAGCAGGAGCGAGAGTGTCTAGACTGCCAGGCTGACTGTGAGAACGGGGCACTGTGAGACGGGGAGGGAGGCCCGGCCTCCTGGGCGGAAAGGCCAGCGGCAGGGCAGAGGGGCGAGGAGAGGGCTGGCTCTCGACAGTCCACCTCTGGGTCTCGTGCACTGCCCGTCCCTCCTGGGCCAGAGCACGGCACCAGGGATCCAGCCTGGGTCACAGCCAAGGCTGGACACGCCATCTCCAAATGAAACGCGGGGTCCCTCGGCCCGTCCCTGAAGGAACTCATTCCCGGGACACCCCGAGAACAGCGCCTGGGGCCAGGCGGCACCCACAGTGTCAGCTGTCGATCGTGATGATCAGTGTAGAAGCTTTATGTGTACTCCGGGCTGAAGTGACAAGAGTGCAGAGTCCCCAGCAGGGACTGTGGGGTCTTCCTGCATCAGGAAGGCCTTGCTCCAGGTGGCGGAGGGGACACATTCCTGGAGACCTGGCCGTGGCTGCTGGCTGTGTGACCCCAGGCCCTACTTACCCTCTCTGGGTCTCAGGGATCCCCTGTCTGTAAAAAGAGAGGCTCAAATCAGACCTGTGGTTTTCATTCTTGTTTTACCAGCAGAAGCCTTCGATTTTGAGAGAAAGTCTGACTCAGGAGCTGGATTTACCAAAGGACACAGAAGCAGCACTGCCCGGGCTGTGTGGGCCCTGGAGGTGAGGGGCTGCATCACCGTAGCTCCCGAGATCAACGGGGGCTTGGTGCCAGGCAATGGCCGAGCCCTACAGACACCCACTGGCCCCACCTTTGCTTGGAGACAGGAACTAGGGCACCGGCCCAGCTGACAGACAAGGAGCTCAAGGCTCGCTGTCCAGGCGACCAGGACTGCCGGGGAATCAGCGCAAGACCCCAGGCAGCCTCCAACCCCACCTGTCCCAGGGAGGGGACGCTGGCAGCTGAGACCGGGCACAGACAACCTGGTGGGGACGTCTCCCTCACCCTCCCAAAGTCTGCTGGGGGGCTGCACCCACCTCCCCTTTATCAGCTGTCGATGCAAATGCCCTGGGACAGAATACACTGACCTCCTCGTGATGTGATTACAGACATTTTGACTTTTGTCTTTGTCATTTATCAAATTCTTGGGATTTTTGTTAAATAAGGAGCATATATCACTTTCCATGATCAGAAGAACCGCGCTATCTCCCTGTGAAACAAGAGGGAAAAACGTGAATAATGTCTTTAGGGACGGGACCCCCGGCTATGGGCATGCTGAGGGGTCACGTGGAAACATGGCAGAAGCTGGAAGACCAGGCACACGGGACAGCCCCGGATTCCACCACGGGAATCTGTCCTGGGAAACCCTCAGAGAGGGGACAGAGGCTGAAAGGATGCTCTGAAAGTGAAAGCCCGCCAGCCCCGACCCACCCGAACCATCGGTATGGCCAGCGCCCCTGCGATTAGGATCCAGGACCCGGGGTTCTTGAATCTCTATCTCCTACAAGAAAACCACAAATGCAGGTTCCTGGCCCACCCAGGTGTCCGGATCAGTACCCCAGAGGGAAAGTCTCGAAGTGTGTCTCTTTCTAAGTTCCGTCTCCAAGTTAAGAACTACTGCCCCTGATAAATTAGGATGAGTCCACACCATGGGACCCAGGACACCAGTGTACAAGGTTGATGGGAAAGGGAATCAACACAGAAAAATGGTCCAGGCCCGCCCCGTCTTTTCCTGCAGGACTTCTGAGAAGCTGTGGCCCACAGTCACTGGTGTTCTTAGCTCCTGTCTGCCACACTCAAGTTTGTGTCTGTCTTTCACGACTGGATGCTTCCAGATCATCAGGCCCAACGCACAGTAGGTGCTCAAAACAGCTGCTGAACGAGTTCATGAATGAAGGAGTGAAATACTAGGAAAATTACCCACCAAGGAGGTTCCTAAATGAGCACAAAATTACAGATGACATGCTCCACCCCAGCCTTGTGGCCCCCTATTCCTGTGGGACAAGGGGCTCCTCCATCCCCAGCTCTTCCTCTCCATCAGCACACCCACAAGGGGGCCTGCAGCAGGGGCTGGGCGGGGGTCCCTGGGCAGGCTTGGGGGCTGGGGGCGGGGGGCAGGTTCAGGACCAGCAGGGACCCAGCCACGATCACGATGCAGTGCCCATCACAAAGGGGCTGTGGGCCGCTGTGGCGAGGGTGAAGGAGGTGCCAGGCAGGGCAGGCGGCAGGCCCAAGGGGCAGAGTCTGGGGAGCCCCTCTTTGCTGACAGCGGCTCCTCGTCCCTGCAACTGCTCTCCTGGCTCTTGTGGGGTGTGGGGAGAGCGTTTCCCTGCTGTGGGAACTCACGAGTCAGAGTGGCCGTGGGCAGGAGCCATCACGCCCAGCCCTCCCAGAGCAGGAAGAAACGGCCCGAGGCTGCACAGCGGGGTGGGGCCAGGGGCACCAGCTCCTGGTCTAGATTTTGTCTGTGACACATGCACACGGGGCTCCGCCCCAGCTCTGGCGCCCATAGCTCAGTTCTAACGCCCACCCCCCCACCCACTGTGTGGTCTTGGATGAGTGGGCCTCTTCTTCCCCATCTGGGGAGCAGGGAGAACAGAGCCCTGGACGTGGCGGGAGGGGTGGCACCTGTTCTCTCACCAGGGAAACCTCTCCTTGCGCAGAACTACTCACGCCTCAAGGCCCCGTTCTAACTTCTCCATTCTCCCCTCCCTTCTCACAGGCAGGTCCTGGGTTGTAGGCAGCCATCTCTGCCGCCACGTGGACCACGCGTTCGTAACAGAACAGGGCACATTTCCGGAGCAGTTACAAGGCGCCCAGCGCTGAGCAGGGCTGTCTTCTTTCATTTCATCCTCACTGGGATCCTACGAGGTGGGTGACTGACGACCCCCACTTTACAGATGAGGAAACAGGCTCAGAGGAAGGCAGCGGCCCCAAGGACACGCTCCTGGGCGGTGGGCGTCGGACCCAGCCGTCTGGCTCCACACCCAGCTGCACTGCCTCCCTTCTCTGGTCTGGGGCCTCAAGTGCCCACTCGCTCTCGTCGACACAGCGGGTCTGGCCTCAGCGAGGACTCCAACGGGCTGCAGGCGTCAGGTGCAGCCTCTGGTCAGTTCAGATCATGTGTGCCCAGGGAACCATGGGGCTGGCGCAGGCAACAGGGCTGTCAGGGCCAGAGGCAGGAAACCACGGATGGCGAGGAGAAGAGGGGGAGCCCCCAACCTCATGGTCCCTGGGCCTAGGGCTCCTCTAGAAGCCCCCTCCTCTGCTCAGGCCGCCGCTCCTTCAGAGGACCCTGGATCTCCACGGCCTGCAGCGGCGGGGGACAGGCATGGCACTCTTGGCCCCGGGAGGAATTCCGGGAGGGCTGAGGCTGCCAGGTGGCGAACAGGCAGAGCAGCCTCTCCCACGCCGGCCGGCGCCGCTGGCTGGGCATCCACGGCAGGGTGGCCTGCGGAAGCCAGAGTCAGCCTGAGCCTGGGGCCCCTCCGTCCACACCTGCCTCCCCTGGGCCCTCTTCAGGGTGGAGGGAAAAGCCAGAGTTCCCAGAGCCCTGAGCCACCCTCTCTCCAGTGACTGGTGGCAGACAGCAAGGTTGCTGAGACCTGCAAGTGGCCACCACTGTCCCTCGGCCGAGCCCACAGCCCACACTCAGACAAGTCAGCGGGCACGGGAGCCCGACTGCTGGGGCTCGAGTCCTGGCTGCCACTCACCAGCCATGAGACCTAAAGCTCAGTGCGCACATCTGCGCAATGGGACCAAAGACAGCAGGTACCGCCAGGGGTGCCAGGAGGCTCCACTCTACAGGGAGGGGGCCGGGCAACGTTCTTAGGGACACAACGGGCCGCCTAAGTGCTGTGACTCTTAGGGTTATTTTCCCAGCTTTCACACCTCGTCATAATCGGTGCAGACTCAGCCCCTGCTGTGGGTCAGTAGGTCTCCCACGAAGTGGTCTAACCAGAACCAAGTGGGCAGAAGCAGAGCACAAAGAGAGCAGAAAAACCAGGCCAGCCCTGAGGCAGCGGCACCACAGCCACACTCGCCCTGTGAGCAGCCTGGGCCTCCGCCTCGGCATTCCCACCCGTGCAGCCAGGATCGCTCACATTCCAGCCAAGTGCAATGCCTCTGTGGGCTGCAATAAAAATTCCTAGACAGGTAGTCAGGTGGCAGGCAGGCCCAGGATGAGAGAGGGCGGGAGCCAGCCCGAGTGCTCTGTCCTGCCCGGCAAGCGAGGCCAGAGGCTCCTCACCCTTTCCTCTGAGGGCTTTAGGACCAGGGCCAGGGCCAGGAAGGTCTCCGGGTTGGGAGCTCCTTGGCAGGGAGCCTGCCTCACCCCAGCCAGACCAGCCTCACCGAGTGCGTCCCTCGGAGGGCGCTCTGACACCTCGAAGGAGGTTCAATTCCAGTCTCAAACAGCCCCTTCACCGCATGTCTCACGCAAACTGTTTTGAAAGTAATAGAAATAGACACAGCCCTGCCAAACCCTAAGCCGGACAGGTGGCAGAACTCCTCCCAACACCTCTGTCACCAGGACATTTCCCAGCAGGGACCAGGTGACGGTGGGGCATCCAGCAGACGGCAGGTCTGACGTCAGGAGCTCACGCGCCCCTGTGAGGCCCAGAGCCAGACACACCAGGCCTCTGCTTCCCACTGTGTCTCCCTCCCCCTAGAGCCCAAAGGTTGCACTAGGGGGCCAGGCAACAAGTCAGATCTATTCCGCAAAGTATCAACCATTTCAGGCACAGTTAGGGCAACTGAAGGAAGGAGATTTTTCCCACTACAAAAAAGACTGTAGAGATGTTAGTTAACACACATGCACAGATCCAGATGACACACAGCCACGGCAGGGCGGGCCTCGGACACGCTCTCCTGCAAGCTGCCAGGGGCACTGTGAGACCAAGGGGGCGAAGCGTGGGCTTCCCCACCACCCAGAGGTGGTAAGCCCGTCGCCTGCTGGAAGCCGCTCTGA
Organism: Equus asinus; assembly: GCF_041296235.1. Taxonomy (NCBI): domain Eukaryota; kingdom Metazoa; phylum Chordata; class Mammalia; order Perissodactyla; family Equidae; genus Equus; species Equus asinus. The sequence continues at coordinate 45,394,822 of NC_091804.1, forward strand.
GCTGTGCGCCTGGAGGAGAGATTGGTGATCCCCTCTCCACCCACAATTCCCCGCCTGCGAACTTTTGAGGGCGACGCGACCCCATGACCTCGATCTCATTAGAATCGAGTTGACCCCGACCTTTGAATGAACAGCTGGGTGACCTTCGAAGGCCAAAGAGAGGAGCGCTTCCATTCTGCAGGAGGCCCCGTGGGTCTGTAATTGCTTATTAAGACCCCTGAGGACTCCGAGGGACGTGCCTGAGACGTGGCTCTCAGCCCGCCTTCCTGATTTCCGCCATTTCCAAATACCCATCAAAGGGACAAAAATTCCTTAATATTTTACTTTTAAATGAATAATCAATTGACTCACTCTTACCACTCAGCCTTGTCTTAAACAATCTTCTTGAAATCATGAATGTGCTTGCTCTACTTTTCCTGACTTACGTTTAACATACATTAACCTAAGGACATAACTATTAAATGTGAAACAGCCATCCACACGCCAACTAAAATTTCCCACGGGCTACCAGTTTGCTCTGGGTCTGCCGATTTCTCCAAAGTTAAAGGCAGGGTAGTTATGACACAAGCGGCTTCGCTGGGTTCCAGATCCAGCTCAGCCAATTACCAGTGGTGTGCCCTTGGGCAAGTGACTTCTGTCCTCTGAGCCTCAGTCTGGCCACGTGAAGGACGGGTCTAGTAAGAGTGGCTCCCGCAGGGGCTCCAGGGAACACGGTGCCCCGCGCAAGGCGGGCAATCAGTAAATAAAGAGTGAACTCTTGTCACATACAGCCCAAACAAGTCAGAACACTTACTCACATCCCCATTTTACAGATGAAGAAGTGAGGACTGGGGTCACAAAGCTGGTAAGGGATGGAGCCACTGTCCTGAACTGGCACCCTGACTCTGGGGCCCCTCTGTGGTTGTCATTTTCTTCTTCATAGAATGCAGAGAGGAGGGGACGGGGACCACATCTGCCGGCCCCACGCTCTCCAATGAGGGACATCCCAACTCCCCAGCTCCGTCCTGAGGTCCAAGCTGGCAGCCGCAAGAACAAGGCTCGGTGCCCACCGCCGCTGAGTAACCGCCTCCCCAGACATGATTCACACCTGTCTGGGGTCACCCACATCCTCATTCCCTCGCAGGAATGCAGGCCAGGTGAGGCGGGCTGGCAGGGGCGGCCGGCGGAGGGGGGCCAGGCGGCAGAGGCGTGGCCTGCATGGGAGTCTCCGAGGGCTCTGCCGCCATGCTGAGTCCTCCTGGCTGGTGCTGGACAGGCGCCCGGGCTCGGGGACCCGTTTGCGGAGCCCAGATTCAGGTTACAAAACCCTTTTCCTGCGGAGGCGTCTGGAATTTCACCAAAGTCATTCGTCCGGGCCCAGCGTGGCCCTCTCAGTTCTGTGACCCTGTTCAAAACTGCAGCCCGAGGACCATGCACACAATGGAATGCTCCCCAGAAATAAACAGGCATCCTTTCTGATACACATCACACCACATGGATGGCGCCCACAGCGGGGAGGCCGACAGAGAGAAGCCGACAACAAGAGGGAGCGTCCAGCAGGATTCCTCGGACGCACAGTCCCCGACTAGGAACATGTCACCTCTGGTGACTGAATCTGCAGTGACAGCCGCAGGGGGCAGGTGCAGACTGGAAGGGGCAGGGGGCCTTATGGGTGCCCACCCGGACAGCTGTGGAGGCCCACACACACCTTTGCACAACTCACCACAATGTGCACTTCTGTCTGTGCACTCTCTCTGTCAATTACACCTCAGTAAACACATCACAGCAGGAAAACACGGGTCCAAGAAGTCTAACAGCCCGAGAGGAGAGAAGGGTGGCTGGTGACATCTCTGCAGGATCTGCCGCCTTCTCACAAGAGCCCTGTGGTTCGATTATGCCCATTTCAGAGAAGAAAACCGAGAAGAGAGGAGGGAGGGGAGACGGCAGGGAGAGAGATATGAGCATGGGCTCACCTGGGGCATCAGGGACAAGAAAACCTTGTGTCTGGAACATTCCACCTTCGATGGTGGGCCAGCCAGCGCCCTGTTCCCGCCTCTCTGTGATTCTCCCTTCCACCCCCTGTGCCAAGAACCCCCGTCCAAGAAGCGATGTGCCACACCCAGGGAAGCAGAGGCCTCTCGTAGGTCATCAAGGACCCAGACGGCAAAGACCAGGGGCAGCTCCAACGGAAGCACAGGGTCAGGGCCGCGGCCCGCCAGCCTCAGGGAGCACAGGGCCCGGACGCCAGGCATCCTGATCCTGGTGACATCTTGTGCCCAGGCCGTGTGCCCCCACCGTTACCTGAACTAAAGACAAAAGCAGACAGGTCCCAGGCCACCACACTGCCCACCGATCCCCAGGTAACCCCCCCACTCTGCGCTGGCAGGAGGCCTCAGGGTGGCCCCGCTGTCACAATCACCTGATCCGGGACACGGCAGAACGGGCTAGCCCCGCGCTGGACCATGCGGACGATGCCAGTGCTCACAGGCCCCGCAGTATCACTGCCCAACTCAAGGAGAGATGCACGCAGTGGGAGCACTGACCTGCACGCACAGAGCCCGTCAGCACGGGATGTCCTTGCAATGACATTACTAGCGGTTCCCTCAGATTGGTGCCGGAAGGCCTCGGGGCTGCCGACCGGCCTGGGTCTCCTCCCTCCCCTCACTAAACCTCTGCTCACGGGCCTAGGATGGGTGTATGCCGCCGGCCCAGGGAAGCTGCATGGGCCACACCCTGGAATTACCAGTCGCCCCACCCACCCCAGGAACTGGCCTGGGGTGCAGCCAACTGTCAGTGGTGCAGACCCCCAGGTGGCTTTCCTGTTCGGCCAGGATTGAGAAGAGCTGAGTTTAGAGGGGGCTGGAGAGGGCCTCCAGTCCTAATGTCCTCAGGGCTTGCTTCTCACCCCCTCTCACAAGGCACCCCCCTGGGGGACCCCAGGCTCTATCCAGCACCCCACAGGTCAGTGACCCCTTCTCCCTTCAGCTGCAGCCTGATGCTGGACAAATTTCTGCTTTGTCCAGCCCTGAGCCCCAGGATCACAGCCCGATGACCCTTCCAAGAAGGGGAGAGTGTGAAGAGGGACCGAGGGGGTGCAGGCCCAGCTGGAAAAGCCTGTGGGCGAACGCAGAGGCCTGACGACGGCCACACCTTACACGGGAGACAGGTGGTTCTGAAGCTTAGGGTGACCTCCTGCACCCAGGCATGTGACACAGCTCTGCCTCCTCGCATGCCCAGGGAGGTGCCATGAGGACCAATGAGGCCAGGCGTGCGCAGCACTTGGTGAGTGTCCGCGACCGTCAGTCGGAATAGCTAGGGTTGGAAAAGCCACAATATCGCTGCGGCAAATGCCAAGAAAATCACCAGACAGATAAAGCTGCTGGGTGCTGGGTGTTCATCCCCGAATGCTGCCTGCCTCCCAGCCTCTCCCCTTTCTTGTTCTTCCTGAACCTCACCCCCACCAGCCTGAGTCTATTCTGGGGAAAGGGGCCAGGGCTCATTCTCACTAGAGTGTGAAGGAATGCTGCCATAAGCTTAGGATAGGGCTTAAGTCCTCTGGGGAAAGAGCTGTCAAGGTGACACGGAGGCTTCTGCGCCATTTGAATTTGTGACCCCGATTTTAAAGAAAGGCCAATGAAGCTGGGGGGCTGAGGACTAACAACATGGGTGGGGTCCTACTCCAGATCTCACCAGGAACAAGTCCGGAGGCCTGGGAGGGAGCCAGGCCTGACAGCTGAAGACGGGGCTGGGTCCCTCCAGGTGTGGCACGTCCTTAGAATTCAGAGGGATGGTTCCTGACTTGTGAGGCAGCCCAGAGGGCCCCCACGTGACACGAGGAGCAGATGGAGTCCTGGTGGCAGCGCGGAGGAGCAATTCCTCTCCTCCCAGAAGTCCTGAGCCCTCTCTGCTCTCTCGGCTGGCCATTTCTCTGCACAGACAACTTCCAGCCTTCCTCACGAGGATCGTCCACAGTGATCTCAGCACTCGAGCCCACTCTGACCCCTGGCCGGGAGTGGAGCACCACCTGGGGAGAATCTGAGCCCAGCAAGAGTGCATGCTGTGATCGATTAGCAATGTCTGTCACGGGCAGGAAGGGAAGTGCTGGGCCGAGTGCCATGCACTCATCCCTGATCCACATCTTGAAAGTCACAAAGCAGCTCGATAAACACTGGCTGGATTCTCCTCTACCTAAAGGGTTCCAGGAGCTGGGGATCACACAGACCCAAGCCAGGCCCTCATTCGGTGGAGAGGGCAGTTTACAGGGGAGCGAGTTATGCAGATGGAGAATCAACCAGAGAAAGAGACTGTAGGAAAAAAAAACATTCCTCAACCAAACACAAGCAACTTTTGGATTCTGCACTTGCAGGCACTTTCTAGATTTATACAGACAACTAGAAGTTGGACTCATAATCACAGCTCTGGGCCACGTAGCAAGCATCTCTAATTACCCTCTGGATAGGAAGATGGGGACAGTGTTATTTAGGGCCAAAAGTAACTAATAAAATTAGGCAAAATCAACAGCTCCACGTGTGAATTCACACACTTTGCAGAATAACGAAAGGCCTGACAACTGCTAACATCTAACAAGGGTAAGAGAGGCAAGAAGGGTATGGGGAGCAGCCCCTGACCCTGAAGCCTGGATGTTTCAGCTGTGCCAGGCGACATTCTCTGCATTTGTGGCTTTTGACTCGAAACTCTGCTCCAAGTTTGATGGGGTGTCCCTACCCGCCAGGCTGCTTGGAGATCGGGATCCATAAGCACAGGCGAGACGGACCCCAGATAGCAGTGCAGTTAGCTGTGATCCATCGTAACGATCCACAGCAGCAGAGAGGTGTTTAAAGGGCTGCTCAGTGTTATTTCATCGGTGATGTGCACCGATGTAATTGACACCCTCTCCATCATCTCAGTACACCTGCCTCTTTCTCCCATATCATAAATAGATTAAAAAAAACAGTTTCCTCCGATGGCCGTGACCCCATGGGCTGCTAAGCTCAGCCCCGTATGAATCACTCACGGCTCACCGCGACGGCGTTCTGAAATGACTGAACGATAACGGGGTGGCACAGACACCAACAGATGAATCATGCCTTCCGCAAGACCAAACCTTTGGCTTTTACAGACACCAATTACAAAGCGAAAGAAAAGAACAAAGAAATTACTCAGGGTGTTTGCGCAAAGTTGATTCATAGGTTTACAGAATTATTACCGACTAAATTGTTTTTAGGAAGGCAATTAGAGCTGTGACCAGCTACAGCGTATCAGCCTGAAGACTTGGGAATTTGCAAAATGGGGAGGGAGCAGGCACCAAATTCTGCCGGGCTCCCAGGGACGGCGAGGACCTCCCCCGACTTCACTCTCTACTTTCTTCTGGAGGGTTATTTAAGAACTTGACGAGGTCCTTAAAACGTGTAGCCGCGTGAGCACGTAAAGGAAATAACATATATAGAGTAAGTTTTAGTAAACGTCTTGGTATTAACTTTCATTTTTTATTCCTTAGGGGTAGCAGTCATAAAAGAACATAGAGAGTCTCCTTTCTGTGATGGGGATTTTGAAACACGTCATCTACAACCACCCAGCTCTCACACCATCTCTCAACTGACATCAACTGGAGGTGTTTCAGATCAAAGCTATTTTACCTGCTATGAAACTTAGGCGGATGAAGAAACAGCGTTTGCTGTGGCCACGTGCAAATGCTGACCCTCTCTAAGGGCAGTGTGGCCTCTGGGATGAATCACCCTCCGGGCTGGGGCTGGACCTTGCTGGCCAGGCGTAGAAACTGTATCAGACAGCCTCTGAGAAGGCCGAAGGCATCCCCACAGGGATGTCCGACCCTTGTGGGCAAACCGACACAGGAGGGCACAGAGCCGAGCGGACGCTGGCTTACGCTCTCAGCCGGCAGCCCCACTGACCGCCAGCTGCCTGGACCGTCACGGGCAAAGCACAGCAAGCGGGGTGCAGAGCTGTCTCTCGGGATCGTCCCTAGAGGAGCAGCTGGGGACCAGGTCTCCAAGAGCATCAGGGCTGAAAAGCCTCTTTTGGGAAAGGGTAGTTCACCTCTCCAAATTGGCTGGGAAACTGCCTCAGCTCCCCACTTCTCTTGCTTCTAGGAACACAGCCGGAAGCCCTGATGCACCTGCCTGGGGGAGCCCAGGGCAGAGCCGGGGGAAGGCTCAGGCTCAGGCCTGGGCACAGCTGTGGGAGGCAGGGTCCCCGCTGCGGCCTCCAATCGAGGGACCTCAGAGAAGCCTCCCAGCCTCGGGGGGTCGAACAAACACATTTAAAAATATTCTGCACATTGTCAACGTGAAATGCATACTATGTTTTATATACACAGAGGCACGCGCTTTTATCCATAAAAGCACATATTTCCGTATTCTGAATCACGGACGCCCCAACAAAACCACAGACGGATTTCTCACTTTCACACCCCCCTCCAAAGCCACGATGGAAACACCAGCTCCTGATGACCTTCAGGACCAGCAGAGAGTCTCCCACCCCTGAAGTCTACACACCTCGCAGGCCAGGAGTCAGTGCCACCCCATCAGTGACGACAAAGGGTGACACCTGTCACAGACAGACCCCATCAGATGCCGGCATTCAGAGAACATCACTGCATGCTCCCAGCAGCCCCAGGGAAACCGAGGAACGCCAGAAATCCATCATTCACCAACAGCTCCACAGTTTATTGAACATCCACTGTGAGCCGAGATCATGCAGAAGTTTATCACTCGGGACAGCTGTCCCCCGCCTTCACCACCAAAGTCCGTCGTAGGGACAAAGATGTGGGACAATCTCTCCCAACTTAAAAGGCAGGGTGGCGTCCTGTGACCGCGTGGTCAGAGCCCCAGGCGGGATGTGTGCAGCCCGGGGAGCCCAGCCCCGCCAGCCCTGAGCACCGGGAGGCGCAGGCATTTCTAGGACAGCGGAACTTTACAAGCTGGCTGGCGGAGGCCAGGAGCAAACTTTATCCAGCATTCAGATCCCAGAGCCACTGGGGATTTTAAACTTGTTACCAAATAATTAAAACTCTCTTTTCTGCCAGTAGAGCCATTTCCTAAAGCCACTGATACAATAATGAATGATTGCAGTTGAAATATATCCTAATGAGTTTATGGCGGCACCAATTCTAAGCCAAGCGACCCCCTCCTTCTTCCTCCCACTCCCACCCGGGTGAGAAACAGACACATATTAGAATTTGCTGGAACATCAGGAAATCTGATCACCAGCCGATACCTCCGAGGGGGGGTCACAGCAGCTGCCTAACTCCATTCAACCCGTGGCAGCTCGAAGGCACACAGGAGCAAACGCAGGCTCTCCCCTGGGGCGCAAAAGGGTCCGAGTGAGCAAATGGCTCCAAATCTGGAGCGAGTATGTGCAGAAAACAAGCGCCCCAGAAATCCTCCTTTGGGGTGTGGGGCAGGCCCTGCCACACATTTTTGCCATTGTGATGCTCTGAGCTGCACTAAAGAGATCACGGAGAAACCTCGACCAACCAGGACAATGGTGCTGCAGCGGGGGGCGTGTCGGCCCTGGATTTGTGCACCTGCCCTTAGCGTGGTTCTGATGCTTCCAGAAGAGATGGAGGATGGGGACTAAGGCACAGCTTCCTGCCCAAAACAGTGGACACTTACTTGGAGCATTCAGAATCATGCCCTGGGCCACCACTGGGGTACCCGGTCTGACAACCCCCTGAGGCAGGTCCCACCCGCCCCTCTGCTCTACGGAGGCTGAGGGCGGCTCAGGAGGGGTTCTGCACTGGCCCAAAAAAGGATGCTTTTCGGAGTCTCTATCTTGACTACGTCCTGTCCTGTCCAGAATCTTCCAGGAGGCTGCCCGCCCACCCTACCCACCTCCTCCCCTCCTCGAACACACAGGAGGTACCTACAGCCCTGGGGGGTACAATGAACAAACACACACGGTCCTCAGTCCAGAGACAACACCACTAATCACACAGCATTCATGCGCGTGACGGCCGCCGGGAGACCACGGCGTGCTCCTGGGGCGGGAACAGAATGGCCTGTCTGGGAGCCGGGGCCGCCCTGCAAGAGGCCTTGAGGGAGCCCCGGTCTGGTTTCCTCTCAGCCCCACTCCCTGAATGAACTCCTGTGTTCTGTCTGTCTGCTCACCAGAGGGGCAGCTCTCAGGGGGCAGGGCTTGTCTTTGTCCCCTGACGTTCCGCAGCACCCGGAACAGTGCCTGGAACAGCACTGGAGGGGCGTGATGAAGTGTTGAAGGGCTGAGCACCAACGGACGCCACGTCCCACATACGTCTCCTGTGAAGTCTATATTGTCATACCTTCGCTCTGGCCAGATCCCCGGGAGGCCTGGAAATCATGGGCAAGGTTAACAGATACCGTCCATCAGGGAACGGCACTGGCCGCTTACCAAGCTCCTGCCACGACGGAGGGTGATGGTGCCGGGATGCTGGAGAGCGGGGCCGAGGCCAGATGCCAGCTCCTCACGCAGCCTGACAAGGGACACGTGTTTGCAGGAGACTTTCCAATGAAAGACAGCCAGTGTGCTGCCAGGGAGGAACAGACGCAACAGGGCGCTCTGAGATGTGTCACTGTTCTTCGCTAACGGATGGCCCAACCTGGGCTTGCAGTCTTAGGACAAAAATCTAAAACCCCTCTGCAATGTTGTGTCTTGCGAACTAAAATTCTGGGGCTCAGGGAGTTGGTGAGGTGACATGGGGAAGAAATCACGGCAGCATGGGCTGTGGGGTCAGGGAGCTTAGGTTTGAATCCCAAGAGAGCATCAGTTCCTGGCTGTGTGACCTGGAGCAAGTGTCTTACCCTCTCTGATCCCATTTTTGCATCTGCAAATTGAGGATAGCCACAGCTCTCTTGCAGAGTTGTTTTGAAGATTTAGAAAAATGCGTCACCAGTACCTGGCACATGATAAGCTCTCCATATCCAACTAAGAAAGGGAGTGGAAGCGAAATCCATCAGTCACCCTGGAAACAGAAGAGAGAAGCTGTTCTGTGGCTCTCGGAAAGCCTGGGGATGCCCCACACCTTTCCAGGCCCACCGTGGGGTGCAGAAGCCTGTTAGCAAACCTCTCTCAGTTTGGTGAAACACCTCTGCCCGGGCCTGACGAGGTCCTGACAAGACCCCGTGGTGTCAGGGTTTGGCTTTGTAGGGTCACCCGAAGGGAAAGCCAGGTTGACTGTCAATGCTCCGCGTTGTCATGACTGCACGAAGGGGTGCAGCCCCCTGGGGGAGAAGGAAGGGCAGGCAAAGACCCAGATGCTCAGAGAAGTGTAAGAGTGGAGCTGCACCCGTGCCCACGGCACCTGCTGGGGGGGCTCCGATGGTTCCTCTCCCGCAACCAGTTACTCATTAAAAATTGAAATTAATTTTCAAAAACATGAGCCTCAAACCATCAGCCATTCCAGAGCTCTGTGCTCCCAGCCGTCTTATGAGCTGGACATCAGGGTGGTGTTGACTTTCCGGCCCAGGTTTTCTGCCTCACACCCTCCGCCCAGCCTCTGCCCACCGAAGCGGGCGGTGCATTACAGGAACCCGGCCGGGGGCCCAAGAGTCTCTGGGGCTTCGGGGCCAGGGCCGGGCACACTGGGGCTTTGCCAGCTCGGTCTGCGGTGGGCCTGGCAGGGACAAGGAATGTTACACAAATAATCAATTACCTCCACTTTCAAGGTCACGGCCCCCACTTGGGCCTGTTCATTCCAACATTCCCAGCCAGTGCCGGCACCCAGCCCCGGGATGGGGAAACTTTTTTCTGGCAAAGGCCTTCTCATCAGGCAGTGCGCCAGTGCGTGACCGCGAGCGGATGGGACACAGTGGGTGACTGAGTCCAATTCGCCCCCACTGTCATCACTGCCTCCCACGAACATGGACTGTGCCTGACACCAGGCCACACCCCACGCGAGTCATCTCTGAACACGCACAACACCCGGCACACAGGAGCTGCTGTGCAGATGGGCCAAGTGACGGTGAAAGGTGACACAGCCAGCAAGTTTTGGAGCCAGGCTGAGCCTCCGTCCCTCTGCGCCCCGGCCACACTCTCTGCCCACTGCAGTCCACCCTACAGACTGGGTCTGCGGGCAGGTTTTGTGGGGCCCTCATGGTGAGGAAAAGAAGGAACTGCCGGTACCTAAAACCCAGGAGTTTTCTATCAAAATCTAGCTTAGCTGTCCAGGTCCCTGAAACTGAAAGGTACGGCCACACAGGGCCCATGTGACAACGGTGAGCTGAGCGGCAGAGGCCCCTTTGGGTGGACTCACGCCCCCAGTTCTCTGCAGCCCACCGAGAGAAAACCGAATCTGAACCGGGAAGTGTGCCGCCCCCACCCCGGCCTCGGGAAGCCCCCGGCACAGTGTGCGCAGCCTCACTGCTCCAGGGCACAAAGAGGAGCAGGCATGCTAGCGCACAGGGCCCCAACATGTGCCCCCAACCTCGCGCGCACACACGAGTGCTTGCACACTACACCCTTCAAAAAGCACAAAACGGCCCCCCAGCTTTGGTCTCCTTCCCTGGCGTGCGAGCCACATATCAGCCCAAGGCTGGCAGGGGTGCAGCCTCCGAAAGTGAATTTGTAGGAGTTACATCTCTGGGCAGGACGAGACCCAGAGGGACTTGCAAACTTTGTCTCTGGATGACAAATACCTGAGAGGCGAAGGAACACAGACTCTCTGTGGGGGTCCTACCACCAGCTCCTCCTCTGGAGGGCTTCCTTGCGTTTCAACAACTGTCCAAACCATAAACCCTTTTAAAAACCCTGGCCCTGGGCCAAGAGGAGAGAGGAGGTGGGGGCATGTACGTTGGGGCGCCCGGGTGGGAGGCTCCGAGACTATCCGGGACAAGTGCATCTTGCCACCCTGAAGACAAGCGGCCGCCCCCAGACCCTCCCCAGCAGCCTCCCCTCCTGGCAGCTTCACACACCCCTCCATTTCCCTTCTGCTCTTTTGAAGGGAGTGTAAATTTGCACAACTTACAGAAGAGAATGTGCGTATGTGTGCCCTTATTTCCCTTTTCTTATATGCCCAGAAGTGATAACTATTCCCAACCCAAAGAGAAGTTGGCAGGCAAGGCAGACGGGAGGCAGCTGAGTGTGTGAGTACACATACGTGTGCATGCATATAGGTGTGTGTGCACACTCGAGTATGCATGTGTGTGTGTGGGTTTGTGGGTGCGTGCACACGAGAGCATGCGCAGGAGCAATTAGTCCTTTCGCATCTTGACAAACGCTAAGCTCACCCCTGACCCAGGGTCGCGCTGGGCAGTGTAGCTGGCTTAACCCAGACCTCCCCGGAGGCAGTGTTAACTGCCTGACCTGAGATTCCAGCCAAAACTCAGCCCCTTCTTGCGCTCCAACCTAAAACCCAGACAGGCAGAAAACACGCGGTTACAAGTCCCAGCCGAGAGGCCCAGGGGGAAAGAGCTGGCCCTCGACATCCACAGTTGACCTCAAATCCTGAAATATCAGCTCTCACTGGGGCCCCAGTCTCTCCTCCTAAAAACGGCAAATCCAAGACGAAAACTGGAAACTTCATCAAGAGGGAGCCCCATCTCTCCTGCGCGGCATACAACTGGCGCTCAAAAGAGGCCGAGTGAGTGGCAGGTGCTAGCTTGGCCAGCAACCACAGGGCTTCAAAGGGACCAACTCCCGAAGGGAAGTGATCTCCTGGGCACTCAGATCTCTCCTCCCACCCCCCCCAGCCCCTTTCAAAAACCAGTAACTGATGAAAACACCGGTTCTCACCCAGGGGCAATGTGCCCCTCAGGGGACATGTGGCAATGTCTGGAGACATTTTCATTTGTTACAAACTTGGAGAGGGGGGTTAGAATCCTAATCCTCCTGGCATCTAGTGGCTGGAGGCCAGGGATGCTGCTGAACAGCCAACACACAGGACAACCTCCCACCCCCCAAGGAGGAACTCTCTGGCCCAGATTGTCCTGGGGCCGAGGCAGAGACACGAGGATTCATGCAAGAGATAAGCACGAACAGCACGTGCCGGCAAACCATCAGATAACGGGGTGTCCTGTGAGTTTCTGAAAGCCCAGTCTCCAGTGTTTTGGAATATTTGTTTGGAACTGGCTGCAGAAGAGGAGTCAGAGGCCCAGTGACTCTGGTGGTATTAAAAACAAAACTGCAGCGGCAGACACGGCCGGCGAGGCGGAGGGTGGGTCCCAGGCAGAGGCATCTCCCGGGGCCCCCAGGAAATGCTCCAAGAGCCAACAGCTGGGCAGCACCATTATTCGTCTGTCCAGAGCGCACGGTTAGCATCTATCTTCCCCCCCAAAAGTCTCAAGCAGAAGCTGGGGGAGAAAGACGGGGGACTTTCTAAGAGACACAGCAGAACAGAAAAGAGGTCAACAAGAATGCCAGGAATAACGCGCGCCAGGAGGAAGGAATCCTTTCCTCAAAGGTCATATTGCGAACTCCCCGGCTGCCACCTCTGGGGGGGGGGGGGGTGTCACTTGAGCCAGCTGTTTTTAATGCCAAGACCCCTGGCTTTTCAAAAGAATGGCGTATTTTTCTATTGGGTGTCTTTTGGGAATTCCCCTCAGCCAGCATCCTTCACCCCTTGACTCTCAGAAAAGACAGGGCCCCTGGGGCGTCTTGTGAAAGTCAAGGCAAGCTCCTTCCAGATGCCTGGCTTCCTCAGAGCCCCCCCAGCGCCCATCCTCCCAGGTGCAAAGAGGATGCGGCTGATCCCCTCCAGCCCCAAGTTCCAAATTCAAGAGACAGTGTGTGCGCGACGTGAGAAATAACCCTGGGTCTGGGTCTAGCGTGGGCCGGGGACCTGGGCAAAGCTTTCCACCGCCACCTTCCTCATCTATAAAATGAGGACATGAACCCTGAGCTGGCCCAGGCTCCTTCCAGGTCTGAAATTTGGAGCCAGGGAAGACCACACCAGGGACCCAGCCCTTCGGTGGGGGGCCGGGAGCCACTTCTGGCAGAGGAGCCGCCAACCAAACCGTGGAAGGCAGAGGCCTCATCTTGAGAGATGGCAGAATGTCAGATTTCAACCACCACGTTCTCGTTTTGCAGATGAGGAAACTGAGGCCCAGCTTATGGGACTTACCAAAGGCACCTCCCCTCTCCTAGGAGAGGAGCAACCAGGACACCGCCCCGCAGCTCAAGTCCAAATCCATCTGCAACGTTCTCCCCGAAAAACACCCCAACATGCGAAATACACGGTGGCCACTGTTCGCTTCTTTCCTTCCTTCTTCTTTCCCTTCCCTCCTTCCTTCCCATCCTTTCTGTAGAAGGAAACTCCAGACCTTCAGGCTTGCTCATCCAGCGTTTCTGGGAAAATCTGATTAGCACTGGCAACAAAATGTTACACTAAACCTGCATTTTTAAGATCACGTCCCTCCCTGCCCTGGGCTTTCTTCCAGAAAGTAGGGGGCCGTGTGTAAAAATACAGAGCACGGTGACTAATGGGCCACCCCGGAGCCAGCTGGAGGAGGCCAGGGTGCCAGGCACTTAACCGCAAGGGTCCCACTCAGATGTCCTCTGCGAGAGGCACACAGGTCGCAGGCAAAGGACTTAACCACACCTTGCTGTCAGCCAAAACATCGTCAGGGCTGACTCGCCCAAGGGGTAGAAATAAGAATGAATTTTTAAAAAAATTCCTGAACACAAAGGAAGGGCCAGAGCAGACTGTCCGACTGTGCCCAGCCCTCACAATGATAAGTTGGACACAACAACACGGAGGCTTCGAGCGGGAGGTCGCTAAGGCAGCTTCAGAGACGCAGGGGAAATAGGGCACGGGGGCACTCAGGCAGTGATGCCCTCAGCACTGGCAAGACTCTCTCCAAACATGTGCGAAGGTACTTTAATAATATCCTCGCGCATTTCATCAGCCTCCCGAGGTCACAAAGGGCCTTTGGGAAGCAATGTGGTTTAAAGCAACTCAATTCCACAAACGCTGGCTTCGGGCAGGTCCTCCTGGCACCTCGCTGGCCTGATGCAGGGCGGCTGGGGGGGGCCGGGCGGCGGGAGGGGGGGTGAGCAGGGCTTTCAATTCCAGGACTGCAGGGAGGGGGGCAAGGTGGATGGAAGGACCCCCCACCACCGCGGGCCAGCCTGCCCCAGCAGGGCAGGTCAGGGGTTATTTTTACCTCCTGCGCCTCACCGTACAGGCTCAGGGGCCACAAACTGTGGCAGCCGCCTGCGGAAACTAGCTTATGAGTCACCCAGTGACTGCCCTGCTCGGCTTCAGGGCCCAGCTGGAAGAAAGCTGGCCCTTGGAGGGAAGGGCTGTGAACCCCCTCGCCTGGGGTGCTTAGGGATGAGGATGGGGAAATGGAAGCTCAGAGAGGCAATTTCCCCAAAAAATGGGCAGGGGAGGAGGTGCAGGCTAGAAGGCAGATGGTAAGGGGTGGCAGTCAATTCCCCACCCAACACCACGTCCCCCTGGGTGGGCTCTGTGCGACATAAGTAGAAGAGGCTCATTCCTCTCAACTTCTCGATGCACCGCCTGTCAGTGCCAAGCTTCAAACACCCCCTCCCCACCCCGCGGCTACTTCCCCCTTTCAGGGCAAGGCAGTCCCAAACACAGACAGCCCCAAACTTTGACTCATCTGTAACCACCGTCCCAGCCAGACTGAGCCAAGCTGTCCAGACAGAGGCTATTTATAGGTGCGTCGGGGACACAGACACTCACACAATGACATACACTCGGGATCCACTAGCGCTGCGCCCTGGATTCAGACCCCTGGAACAGATCCGGTCCCCAGACCCCCAGAGAGAAACATACACTGCAGAGAGGCACCTAGACCCGGACACAGAGACACAGAGACGCAAGAAGACTAGGAAACAAACACTCCTGGGACAGACCGTGACCCAGACACACACACACGCACACTCCACAGACGCACGGAAACCCACTCAGAGACGGAGACACACAGCGCCACGCACACTCCAGACACACACCCGGAGCCCCAGACACATCGCAGGCCAGACAGCGTCTCACACGCCCGCCCCCCCCCTCACCCCCCCAAGCCAAAGTTGATAAAGAGCCGGCCTAATTGCTCCATCGCGACTGCCCCTTAGGGAAATAAAATGGAAACTTCGGAGATCCGCCCGCCCCAGCCCTCTCGCGCCGGGCGCCCCGCCGCCCTCCGCGCCGCTCGGCCCCGGGTCCGAGGCTCGGCGGGCGGGGCGCGGGCAGTGGGGGCCGTGCCAGGCTCCCAGCGCCGCGGGACAAAGCCGGGCCGGCCGCCAGCTGCCGCGAGCCGGGAGGGCGCGCCCGGGGCGCGGCGGGCGCAGCCGGGGCACAGGGCGCACAGCTCGAGGGGGCGCGCACGGCCCGGGCCCCCGCCCGCAGCTGCGCCTCGACTCGGGGTCCTAGCCCGACGGGGCCTCCGGGGAGAGAGGCGCGGGGTCACTCACTGATCTCCATGCTCTGGAACAAAGAGCGTTTGCAGTTGCACGTGCAGGAGACATTGGGCTGCCCGGCGGCGGCGGTGGCGGTGCTGTTGACCCCCATCAAGCGGTGCATGGACGGCGCGGCGGCGCGGCCCGGGGCGCAGGGGGCACGGGGGCGGCCGGGGGGGGTTCCGGCCGGCGCCCGGCGCTCGGGCCCCGCATGCAGGAGGCGCGCGGCGGGGAAGGCGCGCCCCGGCTCGCCGGGCTCGGGGCGCCGCCAAGTTCCCGGGGCGCCGCGGGATTCAGTGCGCGGGGCCGCGCTCCCCTGCGCCCCCCGGCCGCCCCTCCGCAGCCCCGGGGGCGTCGGCACTGCCCACGGGTGGCGTCCGGGAAATGGGCTGGCAGCCGGGGCGCGCGCTGCCGCCGGGGCTCAGCCTCTGCTGCTGGCTTCCCCCAGCCGAGCGCCTCCGCCGCCGCCGCCGCCTCCTCCTCATTCAAGTCCAAGGAGATCGGGTTTCGCTCCGAGACCGCGGTCGGAGGCAGGCAGACGGTCTGACGTCAGCGCTAGACGGGGCTGCCGGTTCCCACCGCGCGGGGGCCGGGGAGGGGGCGCGCGCTGCGCCAATCCCCGCCGAGGTTCCCCCGCATCCCCTCCCCGGGCCGCGGGGCGGGGTGACAGGGAAGGGGGCGGGCTCTTAAAGGGCCAGAGCGGGGCGAGCCGGGTAAACCTGGGACCCAGGCAGCGGAGGAGGGGCGCTGTGTCCCCTCCCCAACCGGGGTCCATTGGGAACCCCTGCTCTGCACACCTGCGATCCGGGGGAGTGGGACTCGGTTCCAGACGCACCCTGGCGCGTTGCGGGTGCGTTCCCCGGCCCCGGGGTCCTTGACCCAGACTTTTGGGGGAAGCCTCCCCCCCAAAGGAGCACGAGGCTCCCAAGGGCTCAGGGCAAGGGTTTTTAGAGAAGGAGAGGAGGACTCCTCCCAATCACTCATGACCTGATTTCGCAGGAAACTCCTCGCCTGCAGGCCCCAGCCCACTGCACCCCTGTCCCCCTCCCCCACGCACTTTAACCCGACCCCAAAGAGGTCGGCGGGGGAAGACTGGAACTCGCGTAGACACGCCCTGGACTGCTCCGAGAAACGCCCGGGAGCCCTTGTCATGTAAATACGTGTCGGGGACTTGTGTAATGTCCCAGCCGTCAGGGCCCGGGGCGAATCCACACCCATTGTCTGCTGCCCGAGGGGCCACCGGCTTGGGGGGCGCGGCTCCGCTGTTCAAAAGAGAGGGGGAGGAAGTGTGGGGGTGTACTTTTATTTCATTAACTTTTAATTACACCCTTGTTACAAGAACACATTCTCCTGGTTTAAAAGATATTAAAATATTATGTAAGAGGCCCCCCTCCCTGGCACATCTCCAACCTCTCAACAGTTTGCTGTGTCCCCTCCTAGACTTCCCTCAATCTCTCTTTATTTTACATGCACTTATGGAGCGCCTACCCTGTGCCAGAAACTCAGCAAATATTAGCTCCACCCGACGCCTACTCCCAGAGGCAGGAGTATTAGCGTCTCCCTTTTACAGACTGGCAGCTTGGAGGAAACTGGCCTGGGGGGTCGCTTGCCCTCAGTGTGGAGCCTGAACTCAACCCAGGTCCCCGGGCATGTGCCCCTCACGTCAGTTTCCAGTTCTTTAAATATCCGCATATCCCAGTAATGTCCGAATGTAGTAAAGAGCAGAGACTCCTTTTGTATTCAAGGGGGAAAGAGTGTTTAAAAGTTATTGTTATTTCCTTTCAATAGGCTGGAGGCAGACCAGAGTCTTGCAGAACTGGGAGAAAGCCAGCCCAGGAAGTGGGTGAGTGCCCTCCCTGCACTGGGCACAGGAGGGCAGGCAGGAAACTGGTTTTCTGGGGTTCCAGCTCAAGGATGATTGACTGGTCCAAGAGGGCCCAGCAGAGGGGGAGTTTCAAAGGTGCTGGTCATCATTTGTTTGGGAAAAGAAGCTCACTCTTAAAGCTACAGGCTGGGTGCAGAGCAGGGCCCAAGCCCAGGGACCAGGAGTCTAATTCTACCCCTGAGGGCTCCCCTGCCGCGGGCTGGACAGTCTCCGCCCCTACCCTGAGGAGGGGTCGACCTGGCCAGCAGGTCCGTAGGGGTGGGGGTGGGGAGGGTCATGCTGCAATTTGGCCTTGGCAGCTTGGAGGAAACCTGCTAGCGGGGGTCCCGAGCATTCCTTGGGTGACCCTTGAAATGTTGGCTGGGTTTGGGGATGACCATGGGTCCCACTCATTTCCTAGGCCAAAGGAGACCACCAACATTGCCCCTCCTTACAGCCATTCCTTCATTCATTCAATCAACAAACTTTCATGAGCTTCAGCCCTGAGTACTGGGAATTCAGTGACACCAGGTGCTGCCGCTGTTCCCCTCAGTCTCCTGCAACCCACCTGGCCTCATCTGGCAGCAAGGAATCACAGGCATTGATTGTCTTGGAAATGAGGCAGCATTTACGCAATCAAGGTTGATGGCCAGCGTGCAGAAATAACCAGTTAATTCAGTACATTAAAAAACACAAAACGTACCCACAACACTGACCTCTGGTTGATCTGTCTGGGACCACAGCACTGGCCACACTTATTGAGCGCCTACAGTGTGACAACACTGTTCTGACGGTGGCCCCTGGGACTGGCTCGTGGTTTCCACCCTGGTTCCAAAGTTGGTTCTGCCTGGAGGCCTGATGCAGGGTGTCAGGCTTGGTGGCCTCAACTGCATCTCCAAAGATGAGTAGGACGCAGCCCTGTGAGCTTGGTAAGTACCTTCACCTCTGTGGCCTCAGTTTCCTCCTCTGCACCTGGGGTGATTTTGAGGACTGAAGGAGACAGTGCCGTGAAAGGGCGTGACAAACGGTTGAATACATAATAGGGGTTATAGTATTGAATTCTCATGGCAACGCTGGGAGGGGAGGAACGAGCACCATTTTATTTTCCCTTTTACAGATGACGAGATTGACCCTTGGAAAGGCTTCCAGTAATGACAGGGCCCCTGGCTACGGCGGGTAGTTGGGATGGACAAAATTGCTTTGGAAGAAGCCTACCCTTGACAGTCCACACTCACAGGACGCTTCACATGTGCCTGGGGCTGCCAGATAAATGTGAATTTTGGATAAACTATGGATAATTTTGAGTATAGGTACAGCCCGTGCAATATTTGGGATATACTTACTAAAAATGTAAATGTTGCTTATCTGAAATTCAAATGTAACTGGACATCCTGTATGTTTATTTGCTAAATCTGGCAACCCTTTGTGTGCCAGGCACTGTGGTGCTGGAATTCAGCGATGAGAGGACAGAGCCCACTGGCAGCCCAGGCACATGAGGAGGAGTTGACAACTCAGTGATTCTGCCCAGGAAAGTGCCGGGGCAGAGCTGAGTGCTCAGGGGCCGGCGTGGGAGTGCAGGTGCTGGAGCAGGGACCGCTGCTGCTGGGCCAGAGTCCGTGAGACGGAGGCCAGAAGTCAGGGAAAGAAGTTTCCTTTATTCATTCAGCAAATATTGTGCTCCTATTCAGGGCCAGGCTCTGTGCTGGGTCCTGGGCACAGGGCAGCCACAAAACAAACTTCCTGTCCTCGTGTGACATCTGGGGGGCAGGAGAGACCATAGACCCACGTGCAAACCGGTGAGTAACCCGGGTCACTTCAGATAGGGGAATGATGAGCTAGAGGCCGGGTTGGTGACCAGGCAAGCCGACCCTGAGGAGGTGGCATTTTATTCTACTAGTATTTCTGGAGCGTCTGCCCAGAGCCAGGTACAAAGCCCTGCCCTCCCAGGCCACCTGTTCTTGCAAGTGAGACAGACAACAAAAATGTAAATATGTAAGTCCAGGCGATGGCATCAGAGAGGGATGAGAGCTGGAAGGAATACAAAGGGTCCTGGTCTGCACGCAGCTGGCACCCAAGGGGTCAGGGGGCCTCTCTGGGGAGGTGGGACAGCCGAGAGGGAGTCCCAGACAGAGGACAGCAGGTGCCCAGGCCAAAGCCCTTGCGGGAAGAGGAGCTAAGGATCTTCACAGTCCCAGGAAGTCTGGGATTTGGGACGTTTCCCAACCTGGTTACAGGTGGTGTGACTGTGAAATGAGTGTGTGTCCCCAGGCAACTGCACGTGCGGCTGGCTGCCCTGAGCGTGGCTTGGGTCTGCTACAGGGGAATCTTTCTTTTGTTTTATGTGTGTGAGGAAGATTCGCCCTGAGCGAACACCTGTGCCAGCCTTCCCCTACTTTGCATGTGGTCACCTCCAAGGCGTGGCTGATGAGTGGAGTAGGTCCACACCAGGGATCTGAGCCTGAGAACCTGGGCCACCAAAGGGGAGTGCACAGAACTTTAACCACTAGGCCACGGGCCGGGGCCAGTCACACAGGGGAGTCTTTATATTTTTATTTTTTTATTTTTTATTTTTGAGGAAGATTAGCCCTGAGCTAACTGCTGCCAAT
Source organism: Equus asinus (assembly GCF_041296235.1). Classification (NCBI taxonomy): domain Eukaryota; kingdom Metazoa; phylum Chordata; class Mammalia; order Perissodactyla; family Equidae; genus Equus; species Equus asinus. The sequence goes on from NC_091804.1 coordinate 45,414,622, forward strand.
CCTCCTCTTTTTGCTGAGGAAGACTGGCCCTGAGCTAACATCCGTACCCATCTTCTTCTACTTTATATGTGGGACGCCTACCACAGCCTGGCTTGCCAAGCAGTGCCATCTCCACACCCGGGATCCGAACCGGTGAACCCGGGGCCACCAAAGCGGGGCTGCGAACTTAACCGCTGCGCCCCCAGGCTGGCCCCCAGGGGAATCTTTAGAGAGAAAAGGTCCCATCTAAGCCAGTAAGGAGGGCTTGCTCCCAGTGGTGCATCCCTCCTGGGCTGGGCTCGGGGCAAGGCCAGCTTCATGGGTGTGCGACCCATGCGGGCACCAGGGCTCCACACTTGGGAGGGCCCCAAGCTTAGTTCGATGCTGTACTGTCATTGTCTTGAATTTTTCATAATTAATAACTTTTGAACAAGGGGCCCCGCCAATTCCCTGGCCAGTCCTGCATGGGTGCCAGGCCTGCCTTGGCAGCCAGTCGGGAACCCAGGGAAGCCAGCGTGGGTTTTGGCCGCGGCTGACGGTGGCTGGCCGTGTCCTGACTGTGCCCGCTGGGCACTGTGGAAAATGCCCGGCTGAGTCAACAAAGAGCTTGCTTTGACAGCGGGCCATGGGGACAAGGCAGATCCCGGCCTCCTCGGGTCCCGCCGGGCCCCCCTCACCTCCTGCCACCCCCAGGCCAGCAGAGGACAGAGCTGCCTTTTCAGAAGCCACGCTGGGCAGCCGTAAGCGGTTTAATGACCTCCCCTCCCAGTCTACCACCTTGCAAACTGCTTCCCGCTGAGTCATTTTTTCCCCCAGGTCCTGTCTTTGGTTTAATCGGCCTGTCAGCATTCCCAGGTTAGCATCTCTGGACTGCATGTTTTAATTTTTTTGTGTCTTGTTTTGCTTTTAAACGCTAATAAGAGCTAATGTTTCTTGAACACTGCCTGTGTGCCAGGCTCTGTGCTAGCCACTTGGTATTTGTCTGTTTAATTATTCAACAAATGTGCATCGGGATCCTACACTGAGCCAGGGGTTAGCCCATTGGAGGCCCACAACAGCCCTGGGAGGTCCAAGCTAATATTCCCATTTGAGAGATGGCGATGCTGAGGCTCGAGGACCCACAAATGAGGAGGAGTGGGTTGTGCAGGCAGGTACTTGGGGCCCTAAGCCTGTGGGCCAGCCCAGCCAATGGCGCTTTCTGTTCCCCGCCTCCCCATCCTCCCCGCCTTGCCTGGGGCTGCCAGCCCAGGCCTTGCCCGCTGGACTCAGGCAACACTGGGCGCTGGGCTCCTGGAGGTTCCCCTGCCTCCTCCAGACTTTGTAGGGAGGGGTGAGGTGGCAGTGGCCCGGGGAGGGAAGAAGGTGAAGACCAAATCAGAGAGGCCCCTCCGGGCACCTGCTGGCAGAATCCCCCAAGGGTGACCTGGGGAGGTCATTCACCTCCTGACCCTGTCTCCTCACGCCTAAGAACCAGTGGGAACAGTTCACAGTGATGGGGAGGGTATCAAGGCCTCAACACAGTGACCAGCAGCATCCCACACGTGTGTTTGCGAGTTCACTGTCTGTCTCCACTTGATTGGCAACCCCAGGGGGGCAGGACAATCTGGCTTGACCCCCAAGGCTTCCCTGGTGGGGTCTGACCTGCAGCGGGCACTTGGCAAACCTCTGTGGAGTAAATGGGTGGCACCCCACACATAACCATGCAAGTCACATTTTGGGCTGCCTTCGTTACTTGCTAGCAATTCTGTCTTTCCTGCTCGCTCACTCCCTCCACGCCACACAGCTCCTTTTTTCTGGTCACCTGGATGCCCGCCTAGTGACAAGCTTTTAACCAAGTATCAGGAAGCCAGAAACCTGGGGCAGGGCCGCCTCCAGAGAGGAACAAGTATTTGGCCGCCACCAGAGCCAGCACCAGAAGTCTTAACCTTAAAGATGGGAGGGGTGTGTGTGTGTGTGTGGTCTCTGTTGTGGTTTTGTGGGGGTGTGTTGCATATATGCGTGGGGAGTATACTTGTGTGTATGTGTGCTCTGGGTGGGTAAGTGTGTGTTGTGTGTGCATATGTGCGTGCCGTGTGTTTTGTTGGTTGTGCCGTGTGTGTCTAGGTGCTGATACAGGAGCACGGGTGAGCTCTCCCGCAGCCGTTTCTCATTTCCAGCAGGGAGCTGGTTTCTACAGAGGAAACAGGGCTTTGGTACCAAGGCAGGAGATGAGGGGCGGGCAGATGGAAAGGACAGAAGGAAACATTGCAGCCAAGTCCTGTCTTCCAACAGCTGGGTAAACTGAGGCCCAGACAGGGACATGACTTGGCCAAAGTCAAGCTGCTGGTTCAGGGCAGAGCTGAGCCCAGATCCTGTTCCTGGGTCCTGGCCCAGGCCCTGCAGGGGTTTGGGTACCTTAAATAGCTTCATATATGGACCTTTCCCTCACAGGCTGAGCCTGAGAGGAGTTTGGAAGATTCCAGATGTTTAACTCATGTCTGAAACACTTCCAGAAGGAACTGTTCATCATTCAAGCTGATTTCACGGCCCAGAAATACCCGGGCAGAGACGTTCTGTGTCTCGTTCTCGTGAAGGATGCATTTACTGTTGTCACGAGTGATTAACAATGTAAAACTGTGATTTTCAGTGGCATAAAAGGCATCCAGGCCGGGCCGGGGCTGGCACTCTGCAGCTCGGTTTTGAGGGGGAGCCAATGAAGACGGAGCTGGGTGTGAGGACAAAGGCCAGGCTAGCCACAAAGGATGTAGAGAGGGCTGTGTCCGCCTGGCTCCGGGCCGGGCCCGTGACAGGCGCCGCACCTGGCACACAGTTCCAATCGCTGGCCCAGTCCCTGAGCGCACACAGCTGACCCAGCAAGATTTACCCTCTGGGGGGCTTGATCATTCATTGATCATTCCCCAAACTTTGAATTCTGCAAGCCCAAAACTGAGGTCACATAAGTATAGGCCACCACTTGTGACTGTGTGACCTTGATTGGGAAAGTTCATTGATGACTCCAGGCCTCAGTTTCCTCATCTTTAAAATGAAGAGCGTAAAGATGCTTACTGGCTATTGGGAAGATTGAACAGGAAAACTCCTGCATGGCACTTAGCATAGGGCCTGGCTAGGAACAAGCTCTTGAAAAAAGTTAATTATTGCTATTACTGCGTGCTCTGTGCTCCAGGAGCTCCCAGCTCCATTCAAAATACAGATGAACCCTATCATCCCCTTCTTCCCTCTGGAGAAGTGAGGCCAAATTGTAATTTGTTATGAATTTGTGAGTTGCTTTGTTCAGTGTCTCTCATGCCAGCTGGACTGTGCACTGCATGTCCCCAATGTCTGGTCCCCGGAACAGATGCTCAGATGTCCCCAGGGCCTCCAGAATGCCAGACAAGAACTGTAGGAATCCAGAGAAATGGGGCACCATGGTGCCCCCCCACAGTCCCCACAAGGGTCTGGCACCCAGAAAATGCCCTGTGCCTTTCACCTGCGGTCCCTGTGCCAGAGCTGGAGACACGGCCTCTCCACTCTGCACAGGGAGCCTGTGCTCTGCTGTGGGACTTGAGAATGTGTGTCCAGGAGCCGGCTTTGAAATGATGAAACTGTCACTCCTTCTCTGAAGGAGCCACGGGCTACACCTGTCTTGTTCTCTGCTGTGTCCACAGCTCCTAGCATCAACTGGCACATATAATTGCTCATACTATCTGCCGAATGAATGAATGCAAGACAATTTTGCAACGTGTGTTAGGGCCCTAAAGGATGAGTATCCTTGCCCTCTAGTCTCATTTCTACATCAAAGTTTAAAGAAATAATCAGAGAACTGATTATTAAGGACGAGAATATTGTAAAAGCATTTTGTAAAAGCTTCATTTGTAGAAGCAAAACCGCAGTGAAATTAAGAAAAAAATAGGGGATTGGTTAAATAAAGAATGTAAAAGATAACGCAACTGTTAAAAGCCATGTTTTCAGAGATTATTTGATGATACACAGAAAAGCCCTTTATAAATTTAAAAATAGGCGCAGAACCGATCCTAATTTTGTACAAATAAAATTATATTATTAGAAAAAAGACTGAAATGATATATGCCAAAATGTTAACAGTGGTTAGCTTTGTGTAATGGATTAAATGAAATGTGCATTTCTCTTATTTTCTGTAGTTTCTACAATGAAGGTTAATTTAAAATATTTTTTAAAGGTTACTTGGAATTGCGTCTGAAGCAACACGAGCATCTTCTCCCCTGTGGCTCCTTTAACTCCAGGGAGGACGCCGAAGAGGCGGGGGTGCCAGACACGGCTGACGTCACGGGTAGCCCGAAATGACAAAGCGGACGGGCCAATCCCAAGTTCGGATGCTGCGAGAAGCCATCCGATTGGACACGAGTGCGGGCGCCCTTGCCCAATGGCGGAAGAGGGGCAGGAGCCCGGCGGCCGCGTGGGTTTTAAATCCATGTGGCGGCGAGAGGGCGGCGGTGGCTGCGCCTCGTGGGCATGAGTTCGCTCCTTGGCTGGGGAGACGTGCGTGGGGGCCATCGTCCGCGTCCCTTACGGTCCTGGGCCGGTGGGCCCGCCTCGCCGCGCCTATTTGCGTCAGCAGGTGCCTTATAGGGTCTTGCGGGGACCTAATGGCGTTCATGCATTCGACAGAGCTTTACTGAGACTCTGCTCTTGTGCCAGGCAGGGCCTGGTGGGATCAGGGAGAACCCACGAAAGACACGCTGTGAATGCCACGTTTCTGTGTAAGCATGGGCGAGTGGCTTAACCTGACCTCCCCAACTGCCCTGCTCCGACGGGGCTCTGCTCTGTCCCCCCGTCCAGGGACAGGAGCTGCACGGGGGAGGGGCTGAGAGGGGAGAGACCCGTGTGCCTTGAGAAGGACTGCCCCGTGGTTTATGTTCAGTATGTACTTGTTGAATAGTTATTTTAAAGACCAATTAGCACAGCGCTTGCCACATCGTAGGTTTGATAAATGGTAACTGCCCGTGCAATAAAGCACAGCTACTATAGATTTCATGCTTGTTATATGCAAGGCATTGTTCTGGCCATTTTACATGTATTACCTAATTTAATATTCACAAAATTACGTCTTATCTAACTTAATACTCACACAATTACAAGTCTTCTCTAATTTAATATTCACAAAAAACCCCCAAGTGTTATTGTTATCCTCATTTTACAGGTGTAGAAATGGAAGCAGAGGAAGGCCGGGTAACTCTTGAAAGGTTTTACGGCTGGGAGGTGGTAAGGCAGGATTCAGACCAGGTCTGTCTGTTCCCAGAGCCCTTGGTCTTAACCACTGCACTCTCACGAGGTTTATCCAGAACTCAGTCTTTCTTTTCTAAGAAAATTCTCATAAATCAGGTCTGTGCTACTGGGAAACGAGAGAGAAGGGAGGGAGTAATAATCGGGTAGGTGAGGCACAGCCAAGCAAGGTGGGCTCCTGCCGCCTGCTGCCTTGTCCATCCCTGCTGGGTGGCAGAGGTCAGAAGAGGGGTGAGTAGACTGGTTGCCATTGGGGCTGCTCCTCCCATAAACAGCCACCTGCATGCCAAGCCCTGTGCTGGGCTAGGGCAGGGGTACACTGGTGGGCATGACAGACCTGTCCCTGCCCTCATGAGGCTGGCAGTCTAAAACAGCAACCTCTAACTGGTGACCTGTGGGCAGCCCGCAGCAGTGTTCTTGGCTTTGCCTGCCTAATGTTTAAAATTTTTCTGAACTTTTTGACATAAGTTGCCACAGTCCCCACCCCTCCCTATTACATCACATATGTCTATTTTATTTATATGTGCCTGCCAGCATCTGAGTGTCTTTGTCCGCTCCCATGAAGGAAGTCCCCAGCTGGGGCCAGGCATCCAAAGACTAGCCTTGTCTGGGCTGGCACAAAGGTGAGTGCTCTGGCCTTCTTTGCCTTGCCTCCCATCTGTGTTTGAAATCCCAGAATCTCTACCTTGAGGCCTGAAGCCCTTCGATTCCCAAAGCTGAAAACCTCTCCACTGGCCCTGATGTTAGGCAGCCCCCGGCTGGAAGACCAGAAAAGTCTGGTGGTGGATGGCAACTCGCGCTCAGTCAAACTGGATGCACATCCCAGCTTCACTGCTTACCAGCCGAGTGATGCTGGGCAAGTTACGAATACCTGCTTCCGCTTCCTCTGCAAAATGGGGGTAATAATAGTTTTCTCTTCCTTGGGTTGTGGGAGGAGTAAGGCAGATGACGTAGGGAGGATGCTTGACACGGAGGAGGTGCTCATCACATGGACTGCTGATCTTTGGGAGGCAGTTCTTTTAGAGCCACTGTCACTGTAAGTTCTTCCTTATATCAAGCTGAGGTCCGCCTGCTTTATAACTTCCATGACTTCATGCTCCTGGCTGCATAAATGTGCTTCTCTTTCCATAGAACAGTCCTTCAGAAACTGAGGACCAAGCTGAACATCACAGCTGCCCATTCAAGACCTGCTACATAATTTGTGGAGCCCAGTGCAAACAAAAATTGTAGAGCTCCTTGTTCAAAACTTAAGAATGTCAAGATGATGACGGCAGAGTTCAGAGCCCTTCTGAGGGTGGAGTGCCATGTGACTGCACATGGCCCACCCTGTGCTCCCACTGGTGGTCCATGGTCCTGTGTTGTCCTACGGAACCTACGAGGCTGGATGGGGTCTGCCCAGAGCAGGAGAGAGCCAGGCGAGTAGCCAGCTGGGCCACGCAAAGGGCACCTGCAGGCATGGTCTGTGTCCATGCAGCTCGCCTGGGCGGCCTGGCTCGCAGCTCCTATCCTGCCACCTGCCATAGAGCTGCCGGCTCTCTGCCCCCTTGCCTTTATGTTTGTTATTGTGATAGAACGTGTATCTAGAATAAAGTGCACAAGTCCAAAGTATGTGGCTGGATGGTTTTTTACATTGTATGAACCTGTGTAACTGTCACCCAGATCAGGAGGGAGCATTTCCATGTCTCTCAGAAGTTTCCTCCAGGCCCGTCCCAGTTACTCCCCACTCTGCCCTGTTGCAGAGGGAGCCACATGCTGACTCCTTTCACCGTGGGTTTGCCGCGCCTGTTCCTCAGTCCATATAAACAGGATCATGCGTGGTGTGCTCTCTCGTGTCTGACTGTGTCGCTCACTCTGAAGTCTGGGAGACTCTCCCTTGTCGCTGTAATCTGTGGTTTGTTCCTTTTCATCACATGTGGCATTCGTGATACACTACCGTTTATCCATTCTCCTCTTGGTCCCTTATTGATGTTGGTTGTTTCCAGCTGTTGGCTGCTTCCGGCAGGGCCGCTGTGAGCATTCTGGTGCTGGGGTCGGCGCTCATGGCGCCCGTGGGCACTCATTTCTCCTGGGCTCGCTGCCGGGATTGGGGAGGCTGGGTCGGAGGTAGGCCTGCATTCAGCTTTAGTAGACGTTACCATACCGTCCTCGAGGGGGTTGTGCTGCTGTTGTACAATGTGCACTCCCCCCAGCAGGGGTCTGAGACTCCTGGTCTGTCACACCCTCAACAACACTTGACGTTGCCACTCTTAACTGTAGCCACTCTGGCGGGGGTCACCCTGGACTTCTGGAACGGACCGAAGGAAGCCGAGTGTGGGGACTCACGCTTGCTGCTCCTCACTGGCCACTCTCGAGCCCTTTCCCGACCCTGAGCCTTTGGCCACCAGCACCAGGGCTCCCCTTCCACTCAGGGTCACTTGCAAATTTGACAAGCGTGAGTTCGCGGACTTTGTCTATGTGATGGATGAAAACCCTGAACAGGACAGACCCCGGTGCAGGGAGGGCCCAGGATTCTCTCGCACGTTTCCCTCGAATCAGGTCTCCAGTCTTTCATGAATCTCTCCCAACATGAGCATCGTGCACTTTCTATTTCCACACCATGAGCAGGAGGGTATCTGATCTTTTTAAAGTCACACAATCTATTTAAAAATAACTTTTGGGGGGAAAAGAAGAGGCAGAACAGATGTGTGACCGTGTTAAATATACACAGTGATTGTAGGTTGCAGCTAAATGTCTGAATGATTAGAATCCAAAAAAAAGCATCTCAGAAACACGACAATTAATACCCCAGCCCTTAGGGCGCATTCACTGTGGGAGGCCCCGTGCTGGGCATGTCACACCTGGAGCATCTCAGGGTAAACGGCCCAACACCCCGAGGAGGTTGGTATTCTCCCCCCATTCTACAGATGAGGAAACTGAGGCTGGGGGTTGTAACTTGCTTGAGGTCCCACAGCTGGTGAAGGATGGATTTGACCCCGAGTCCGTCTGTCCCCAGCTCCTCAGCTGTTGACCTTCTGAGAAGACCTTCCCAGATGCGGGCTGGGCTCTGACGGATGGCCCACAGCGGGCACCGAGCTGGTGGCCTGTTGGCTGTGTCTTGCTTGATCTACAGAGCGTTTTAAATTTTAAAAAATAGTTTATTTAATAATGAGGGTATTTCACATTAACAAATCTGCATTTCTGGCTCTTCCTGATAACTCAAAAGATTAGACCATCCCTGAGAGAGCTGAGTAGCTGCTGTCTCCTCCAGCTGAGGATCCAGGCTCTGGTTTACTCAGTGTCCCCACTACCCTCTCCCTTCACCAACCCTCCCAGCCTGGCCCACAAGCATCAATCACCAGGGCCTGCCAGTCGGGTCTCATGGAAAAAGAAAGTGATGTTTCATCTGCATGAGCCTTTGCCGGCTCCCAGGAACCGCCACTTTCTTTTTTCGGCCCTCGGGGCAGGGCCCCTCCCAGGTCTGTTCTCGATTATTGCGGGGGAATTCCAGATGGTCATTTGATTGTTTGATCAGGGGAGTAACCATTCACCTATTTTGAAACTCCATTCTTTGCAGGTGTCATTAAGTTAAGGATCTTGACATGGGAGACTAGCCTGGACTATCCAGGTGGGCCCAATGCAGTCACAAGTGTCCTTGTAGGACAGAGGCAGGGTAGAGCTGACAGGCACCAATAAGGCCATCTGCCCTCAGAGGCAGAGACTGGAGTGATCCGGCCGCAAGCCAAGGAGCAAGGACAGCCACCAGAAGCTGGAGGAGACAGGGGAAGGATTCTCCCAGAGCCTCCGGAGGGAATGTGGCCCTGCCGACACTTTGATTTTGGCCCTGAGATAGGATTTCAGACTTCTGAGCTCCAGTACTGTGAGAGAAGGAATTCCTATTGTTTTAAGCCACCAGGTTTGTGATACTATGTTAGGGCAGCCCCAGGAAACAAAAGCAGGAGCTTTGGAACCCTGTTCTTCCAAGGCCTGGACGGCACGGCTCCCATTTCGGCAGCCACTGTGAGGGAGATGCAAAGGCGAGCCAAAGATATCTTGTCTTTTGGGTGGCTTAAATCAACAGACATTTCTTCCCTTGCAGTTCAGGAGGCCAGAAGCCCATAATCAGGATGCCAGCAGGTTGGTTCCTTGGGGGCCCTGAGAGAATCTGCTCCAGGCCTCTCTGCCAGCTTCGCATGGCTCCAGCCATCCTTGCTGTCCTTGGCTTGTGGAGGCCTCACCCCAATCTCTGCCTCCATCGTCACATGGCCCTCTTTTCTTCACGTGTCTCGGTGTCTTCACATGGCTTCTTACAAGAACACCAGTCATTGGATTTAAGGCCCACCCAAAACCAGGATGACTTCCTCTTAACTAATGACATCTGAAAAGACCCTATTTCCAAATATGGTTGTGTTCTGAGGTTCCAGGTGGACATGAATTTAGGTGGACACTATTCAACCTGGGACCCCCCCTCTTCCCAGCAGGTACAACCTTTGGTTCTGAAATGGGGACACAAGTCACAGTGGATGGGTACATTTACCCCAGGGCTCCTTTTCCTGGAAAAGTTGCTGTTGAAACTGGTGCATTGATTGCTTCTTAGAATCTAAGAAAGACTGTGTAGGTTTCCTTTGAAGAATGCCGGTACAGCCAGCACGTCGACCAGACTTTTGCTGTTTATTCCTTCCTTCAGTGTTCCGGCCTCGGCTGATCTGGTTCCGAGCAGACACACTCAGACCCTGCCCTCGTGGAGTGCGTGGTCCAGGAGAAGGGACACCCACAAGTCCCTGGACGGCTCCTCCCTCCGAGAAGTTATCAGGGACGCAGACAAAAACACAGATGCCCATCCTGGACCAAACTGCAAATCGTACCCCTTTCTCCCCACCCAGAGCCTGACAGCCATTGGAATTCCAAACCTGCCGACCCCCGACCCCCCTCCCTCTCGCACTGGGAGCAAAGCAGGCGGCCTTCGGTTGAGTCTGCAAGACAGACGGGCCTCCTGTGAGCCCGGCACCTCCAGCTGAGCCTGGTGAGGAGTCTCCTGGGAGAAGCAGCTGCAATCCTAGGATGCCTCCCCTTGCCTTTGACTAAGTCAACACCCCTGCACGGGTCCTCAGGGTGCCTGCCACCCACCTCGCCACCCCACCAGCCTGATTTCCTCCTGCTTCCCCTTCTCAGTACCCAAAGTTGCATGGCCTTGGACATGACCTGCTGCTCCCACCCCAAGGCCTTTGCTCTTGCTGTTCCCTCTGCCTGCAATAGTCTTCTCACGGTCAGCTCCTTCTCATCCCCAGGGCTCAGCACCGTCACCTCCTCTTGGAAGCCTTCCCCACTCCCTGCTGTGTCCCACCCCATGGCCCAGTTTCTTCCCCTTGAGTCACCAGCAAGAAGGCATGAATATTGATGTGTTTGTTTCCTTGTTGTTGTCTTTGCCTCACTAAACCCTACGCACTGTGGAGACGGACCCGTCTGGCTTGTCGGCTGTGTCACCCCAGCTTCTAGGTGGTGCAAGGAAGGCCCAGGGGCGCTGCTGAGGGAAGGTGTCCGCTGAGCTCAGGCTCGTCCCCACAGGGCAGCCAGCCTCAGAGGAGGCGACCCGCGTGCTCTTCTCCTGCAGGTGGGTCTTCATGCTCCCGGTTCAGATCGCCCTTTGCTTCGGCCCCTTGAGTGACCTCCCAGGGGGCAGAGTGACCAGGCAGCCGGTGTGGGAGCCGGGAGACAGCTGTCTGAGGTCAGCAGGCCTGTGTGGGCCTCTCCGGCCGGACCAGCCCTACTTGTCAGTCCGGTGAGGTCCCTGCGCCCAGGAGGCAGCTGCTGGACGGCGTTCTCGCTTTGAGCTTTAGGGGCCTGTCTGGGTCCTACAGGAGTGGGTGGGCAGGGCTTCCTTTGTTTCCCAGAGGGTCTGGTTCCTTTGGGGCAGGGTCTCCGCTGGCCAGTGTGGAAGGCGCACTGCGCCCACCCGCAGGCCGTCAATGCCCCTGTGTTCACGGCCAGGACAGCCTGTCGCTCTGGCCTGTGGGTCCTGAAATCATTTGGTCAAATGGACTTGGGAGGGAGAGAGAGCAAAGGGCGCGTGGTGTCACAGAGAGAGCGCGGGGTCTGCAGGGGGCCAGCCCACAGGTGTCAACAACGATGACAACGAATTCAGCCTGGTTCCTACTGCGAGCTGAGCACTGTTTTCAGGTCTTCACCTGAGTTATTTCACAAGACCCTCATGAGACCCCTACGACGTGGGCCTCATTACTGTCACCCTTTCACAGACATGGGATCAAAGCCCAGAGAGCAGCGTAGGTCGCGTGTCCCATTAGTGGAGTCAGAATTGGAATCCAGGCTGTGAGGTTTTAAAGCTGATGTTCTAACCCATTCATGGAAGGACTCAGATTTGGATTCAGAAGACACCACTGGGTTGAGAGGAGGATGATGATGGCAACAACAACAACGATGGGAGTAATAATAACACCAACAATGCCAATGGCCCCAGCCACCTGTGAGCCCAGCCCTGAGTGGGGCCCTGTGTTGAGAGCTGCATGCCCCCTGCTGTGTCCATCCCTCCCAGCAGTTTCCCGTGGCCAGGACAACATGGGTGCACAGGTGACACGTTTGTGGACTCGCTGGGCAGCCCTGGGTGGCAGTTGTTTTCATCTCCCTTTTGCAGATGAGACGACTGAGGCTCAGAGAAGTGAACGTGCCCAGGGCCTGCCCAGCTTGGGGCTGGGGCCGGCTTCCGGTCTGGGAGGACGTGTCCATCAGGCTGCTGTGAAGTCAGGCCAACAGGGAAGGGGTGTGAATTCTTTCAAAGATAAATATCTTTTCCATTTTGTTGATATTAAAGAGTCTTGAATGAAATGATGTTGCTCCTAGAAAGTAACTTTATTTATTCTTGCTGAGGAAGACTGGCCCTGAGGTAACATCTTTGCCCATCTTCCTCTATGTTGTATGTGTGCTGTCACCACAGCGTGGCGGCTGACAAGTGGTGTATGTCTGCACCCGGGAACCGAACCTGGGCTGCCAAAGCGGAGCGTGCTGAACTTGACCACTAGGCCACGGGGCCAGCCCCAGAAAGTAACTTCAAAAATGAGCTTAGTGCACTTTAAAAATGACTAACCTCCTGCCACCCCCTCTATAAATTATCCCAACCCGTGAATTCCCCACACGTGGGAGCTACTTCTCGCGGTCACACCACCCAGGGACCTGGAGCGTGAGCCAAGGTCTGGGTGAACCCACCAATCCACTGCCTCTCAGCCCGGAAACACGAGGCGCGTCCCTCCACCTTCCTCCACGTCTGCAGGGGCAAGGGGTGTGGCAAGGACCTGGCTTAGCAAGTTGTTGAGAAGCTGGGACGAGGTGAGGATAAAGATCCCGTTTCCTGGCCTCGCGCTAGTGCCATCTCAGGACCCAGGGCTCTGGGGGGGGGTCTAGAAATATCCGAAACTGACCCAGAGAAGAGGAATTAAGAGGGGGAGGCACAGCCACGTGTGTCCAGAAGAATGCCTGCAGGGCTGAAGGCTCTGGTGATGAATGTGGAAGGAGAGTCTATATTCTGGTAACAAAATAAATAATAAAGCAAACATGGACGTGCGCGCACCGTGTCCCAGCGCTGGAATGAAGAAGAGTGTAGGAAGCTCAGCGATGGGCTCTGGGGACACGCCTCTGGGCCGGCTGACGTGAAGGCCGGAGGTCCAAGTGGCAAGCCCAGCCCCAAGCTGGAGTGGCCGCTTGCCGTGTGCCTGGGTCTCACCATGATTCACTTCTTTCGAAACTGAATCATCTGGGCTCCCCGCGTGGGCCTGGGTTCCTGAGAGCCGGGACCACCCCGCTGAGGTCGTGGGGTAAATTCGCGTCAACTCCTGGGCCCAGTTGGTTCATCTGTAAAACGGGGGGAAAAATAAAAACGATCTCCCGGTGCTGAGAGGGCGAGGTCCAGACTCAGGGCTGGCTCCCCTGCCTGGACGGAAGGAGCCAGGCCAAATTCCCTGCCTGTCCCTTCCCAGCGCCCTGCACAGAGTGGGCAAACAGGGGTGGGTGGGGACAGACGGGGCCTTCAGTGAACGGCAGGGGAGCTTCAGATGGCAATTCGCGAGTTCTGAGTTCTGTTCCGGATTCGGTCTTGGATGGGCAGCTGCGGCCGCCCACAGACGGTGGCAGCACTGTTCCCTCCCTGCCTTGATAAGGGTGAAAATTTGATCCCCACTGTGCACGTGGTTGGTCAATAAGAGCCTCTGTTGTTTTTCTCGCTGTATCCCCAGGTCTGGCACAGTGCCTGGTGCATAGGAGATGCTCACTGAAACAACTTGAGTTAGGAATTGAAGATGGTTGCCGTGGACCAGGGACAGCAAATTATAGCCCGTGGTCAGACCCAGCCCCGGCCTGTATTTAAAGAGTCTGAGAGCTGAGTGTGGTATTTACATTTTTTAATGGTTGGAAAAAGACAAAAAGGATAATATTCTATGACACATGAAAACTGTATGAAATTCAAGCTTCTGTGTCCATAAATGATGTTTTATTGGAACACAGACATGCCCGTTGTTTATGTATTGTCTGTGGTGGCTTTCCCGCTACACAACAGAGGTGTCATTGCAACAGAGACCTCATGGCCCAAACAACCAAAAATATTTACTCTGTGGCCTTTTAAGAAAAAGTTTGCCGACCCCTGGTCTGGACAACAGTCTCATCCTCCGCTGCAGCTGGAGTCACCTGAGGAGCTTTCAAAGTCCCCATGCCCAGGGCCCAGTCTCAGATTCTGACTGGTCCAGGGCGCATGGGGATCTTTAAGAGCTCCCAGAAGGTTCTGATGGGCAACCAGGGCTGAGAGCACTACGTCAGTTGCTGGCTCTTTTTTGCTGTCAGTCCAACGCAGAGCCTGTGCAGAGCAACAGGGCATCATGGTGAGACCAGCGCCCGCTCCCCCACCAGGGCCTGAGCCCGAGCCTGTGGACTCGGACTCGGACCTGTGGAGCCAGGAGGGAGCAGCAGTGGGTGAAGTGGGCAGGTGAGGGAGGGCAGGCCCGTCTGATGGTCGTCTCCCTCGGCTCCAGCCGGGCTGTGTGGGAGGAGGCCGGCACGGGGATGGTCTCCTGTGTCGGACGCAGCAAGCTCTCGTGTCTAATGGTGCCTGGTGGCCGTGTGCACGCTGGCCATCCGTGCCCATCTATTCTGGCAGTGATAGAGGCGGCTCCCAGGTATTGGGCCTCGCTCTGTGCCATCCTGCGCTGACATCTTGTACCCCTCTGTGAGGTGGGGAGCATCCTCCCTTTTGCTGAACAGAGGAGGCAACTGCTTGGAGGCTCAGGGAGGGTAAATACCGTGCTGAGAGCTCTCCAGTCACTCCTAGGGCCGGGATTTGAATTCAGAACCGTGGGCTCCAGAGTCCGCTCTCTCAGCTGCTGCCGACAGGAGGAAGAGGGACCTGGCGCCGGTCTCTGTCCCTGGAGCCCTGGCATCTGGTTTTCAAAATGACTCTTGAGTTTTACACGAGCGGCAACAGCCACGTCCTGCGGCTTCTTTCTCGCAAAGCTTTTATTTTTGGCCTGAGACAGCTAATGCGTGGCCACCGTATCCAGGGAAACCAGGACGCCAGGAGCAGGCTGTGCCACATCTCCGTGCTGAGCCGTCAGACGGCTTGTTCGGGCCTCTCGAGTTATTTATTCACTTTTAGATCCCCGTGTATCATTTTACACCCTCTCCTGACGAATGTGGCCGTCAGACGCGCGTTCAGGGCGTGCGACCGATGGCCTGTTCTTTCCAGAGGGCCGGTGGGGTGCTCTCTGTTCCTCATTTGTGAGCTTCCCACGTGAGGCGTGGTCTGGCCCAGGTCTTCCTTCTGCTCTTCTCGCCTGGCAGCGGCAGACCCTGAGGTTCAACCCTGGGGTCTTGCCCTAGATCAGGAGTTCCCAGTGTTTTCCCTCTTGTCCTCTTGTTTAGGGCCATCCCTGGCCCCTACCTGCTAGTTGCCAGTGGCAGTCTACCCCAGAGGTGACGACCTGTCTGCAGACATCGCCACGTGACCGCTCGGAGCAGGGTTGCCTGATACAGCACAAGACACCCCAGGACATCTGGCTTTCAGACAAACAATGAGTGCTGTTTAGTCTAAGTATGTCCCAAATGTAAGCATAAGGATAGCGTAAGTACGTCCCATGCGCCGTTTGGGATATACGTAGACTAAAAAGTGATTCATTGTTTGCCGAAGTTCACATCGAAGTGGCACCCTGTATGTTTTTCTGCTGTTGCCCCAACCATAACTAGGGGCAAAATCGCTCCGGGTTGGGAACCTCTGCTCTAGAGCCTGGGTTCTTAACCCGCATGCCTCAGTTTCCTCGCCTGTACAATGGGTATAATCTTAGTGCCAACCTTGTTGGGTGTCCCGGGCACTAGTGGAGCAGAGGTGGCACATGGGGAGTGCCCAGCGACTGGCAGCCGCTGTTCTTCTCCAGTCACATTGTGGGGCCTCAGCCACGCACCTGGGCCTCTTCCCGCCTCCCTGCTTTCTTCCCCTCTCTGTCCTGGATCTCCCGTGGGTGACTGCCTGACCAAGGACAGACACACGTGCAAACCCCCTCCCCCCAAGGGTGGGCAGGGGGGGCCGGCCCTGCAGCCTACATGCATCTTTAAAAGGGACGCTTTCTCCTGGGGAGCCAGCACTCATGGCACAGACACTGGGTCCTTCCTGGTGTCATGCCCCGTGCTAAGTACCAGGGGTACAGTGATGCCCAAACGCAGACCCAGGCCCTGCCTTCGGGGAGCTGGGGTGGCGTGGGGCAGTAAGCGACAACCGTGATGAAAGCCTCCCCTTTGCCCCCGTTCCTGGGTCCATGAGTCTGGGGTCCCTCTGACACCTCCCTCCTTGTACCTCACCCCCTCATCCCACCCACTGGCAGATCCTGGGGTTCTACCTCTATTTTCACAAATAGCCTTATTGAGGCATTGTTGATGGACAATAAACGGCACATATTTGCAGTGCACAGGTTGATCAGTTTTGACCCACATGCACACTGTGAAAGCATCGTCACAATCATGGGGCTGACCATCTCCATCACCCTAGAAATCTCCCTGTGCCCCCGGTAGTGTCTCCCCCACCTCCCGCAAAGCAGCCCCGATCTGCTGCTGTCACTATAGATTACTTTGCATTTTCTAGAGTTGTATATAAATGGAAGCATACAGTATGTGCTTTTTTTGGTCTAGCTTTTTTCACTCAACATAATTATCCTGAGATTTGTGCATGCCGTGTAGCAATAGTTCACTGGTTTTTATTTCTGGGTAGTATTCCATTGTGCAGACCTGCCCCAGCTCGTTCACCCGTCCCCCTGTTGCTAAATCTACCTCCTTTTCACAGTGCGATTATTTATTGAAGTCTAACATACATGCGGAAAAGTGCTCCAGTCACACGTGACCAGATGCGTGAATTTCCATGAAGTGAACACGCCTGTGAAACTGGCACCAGATGGAGAAGCAGGACACGACGGGCAGAAACCCCATGTCCCTTCTGGTCACCACCTCCCTTCCACATTTCTCTTCTTTTTTCTTCCTCCTTGCCTCTCTCCATCCTCCCTCCCTCTTTCTGTTTCTTTCTTTCCCCTCCCTCCCTTTCTTCCTTCCTTCCTCCTTTCATCTCTCTGTCTCTCCCTCATTCCCTTCCTTCTTCCATCCTTCCCTCTCTCTCTCTTTATTTCCGCCTCCCTCCCTCCCTCTTTCTTTCTGATCTGCCTCCTGTCCTTGTCCCCTACTAGGCCATAACCCCTTGAGGGACAAGCCTGCGTCTTACTCACCTTTGTAACTTGGAGCCAAGAACTGCAGGGTTGGGGGCCCTCAGCCGAGCCTTTGGAAGGGGTGGGCTTGTTTCCATCAGATGGGAGAGCATCAGTGCAAAGGCTGCCAGCCCTGCACTGTCGTTTGCTGGGAGTCCTGGCCCCGGAGAGCCACAGTGCAGGGGCACTTCAATTTAGGGACAGCGACATGGGGCTGACAATCTGGGGTTAAAGAAGAGGAACTCGGCTTTGGTTCTTGTCCTCACCGAGCCGGCCTCGTGGGTTGTCTTCAGCGCAGCTCTGGTTGGCTGTCCGAGCCTTTCCAGGAGAAGGTGAGGGCGCGCTCGGCTCTCTGCTCACAAACGATCTTTGCCAGGAGGCCCAGCGGCAGGGGCGCCAGGTAAAATAAAGGAGGCTCAGTTACATTTGAATTTCAGCTAACAATGAATGATTTATTAGTATAAATATGTCCCCAATATTGCAGAGGACAGACCTATACTAAACAACTCTTCGTTGTTTAACTGGAGTCTGGACTTGACCAGGCATCCCGTGTTTCTGTTTGCTGAATCTGGCAGAGCTGAGTGGCCGAGAGGATCAATGAGTTTGTTTTAGTTATCTTTGCTGCGTAACAGATGACCATCAATGTAGGAGCTTCAAACTACCCACTTTTTTATCTCGTGGTTTCTGTGGGCCTGGAGTCCGGGCCCGGCTTAGCCAGCCTCTGCCTCAGGGTCTCCCCTGGCTGAAGTCAAGGTGTTGACTGGGGCCGGGTCTCACCTGGAGGCAGGTGTGGGGCTGGAGAGAGTGAGCTTCCAGAGTCCCTCAGGCTGTTGGGAGAATGGACTCACCAGAGGCTGTGTGACCCCTGGCCGGTGGCTTCTTCAGAGACAGAAAGGAGAGAGAGAGTCTAGAGCGTGTCAGCTGGCCGGCCGGGCCATACGACACAGTGGAAGCCCGGGGGTGACCTCCTGTCAGCTTCACCATGTACTGTAAGGTGGTCATAGGAGTGACCTCCTGCCCCCTTGACGGCCACCAGGGAGAGGTTGAATAAATAGTGACGCCTCCATCCTCGAGAATAAGCGCAGCGTAGTAAAGACAGGGTGATCTCCATCCATGGAGCTAGGGAGGTGCCCGGGATTTAAGTGAGTTGTACATTTTTGAAAATGAAAATAGCTAAATCATTTTTTACATCCACCTACCCCCAATTATAAAAGCAATACATGCTCATGACAAAAAAAAAAAAAAACCCAAAAAACAAAATTATAAGGAGAAAGAAAGTGGAGAGAATCCAGAACCTTCCTGCCCAGAAACACTACTTTTAACATCTGATGCGTTTTCCTCAGTTTCATTTCTATGCATATTTGCACACACGGGGATATATACATTTATTTAACTACATATTGGAGCAAAAATAGAACCACGCTATGAATGCTGTTTAATGGCTCGTTTTTCCCACGTGGCTGTCACAGCTTCCGTGCTGATGAACAGAGCTGTCGTCGTCTCTCCTGGCGGCAGAGCAGTCGTGTTTGGGGGCAGCACTGGTTATCTGAGCAATCCCCCGGGGATGGACACTTAGGTTGTTTCTGGATTCTCATCACCACGTACGCGACGCTGCAAAGAACACCCCTGTGCGACGCCCTTTGTGTGACTGACTCTCGCCCTGGGATACGTTTGCACAGGTGGAGTTGCTGCCTCCGAGGGCGTCCCCAAGAGGCAGCCCCTCCCAATGGTTACACGTGGTTCTGGAATCCACGGCCTGGGGGCCCCTCTGGGCTCCTCCCCTTACAACCATCTGATCTGGGACACATTCTTTACCCTCTCGTGGTCTCAGCCTGCTCATCTTTAAAATGGGATGATAACTGACGGCACCTCCTGAGCTGCTGGGGACCCGGGAGGTGGGGAGAGCTCAGGCCGAGCTCTGCCAGCCCCTTGGGAAACCAGACGCCCAACTGGGAGTTGCTATTGGGATGGTGCTGTGGGGACCTCGGTACCTGCTGAGAAGGGGAGAATTGAACCAGTGATGGCTCACGTTGGTGTTTACCCTGCATGGGGCACCGTCCCAACCCTTGTGGACTCACGTGAAGCTCAGACAAGCCCAGGAGCCAGGCGCTGGTGCCCATTTCCAGCTGAGGAGTTGAAATTCAGAAAGCGCGTCTCAAACTCGGCAGCAGGTGGCTCAGAGCCTTGACCTCTACCTGATGCTGGGAGAGGCGCACGGGGGTAGAGGGAAGAACCGCTGTGTTAGAGGAGCCTGGGGTCAAATCCTGACTCTGCCTCTTCACAGAGGCTGATCATTGACTGACTGAGCGTTCATGGAGGGGTTGGTGGGGGTGGGAAGAGACGGGGCCGTAAATGGCCGAACAAACAAATGATATCAAATAGTCACAGATCACAGTTCTGCTGGGGAGGATGTAACAGGGCCTGGTCGGGGAGAAGGAGGCAGGGAGGGAGCGGTCTTGGACTCCCAGGTCTGGGAGGGCCTCCTTGAGGATGAGACTTTTGGGCTGAGACCAGAAAGATAAAGGAAAAGGAGCCCCCTTTGGGAAGGAGCTGCGTGCTGGAGCATTCCGGCTCGGGGAAGGGCCCTGTGGGGGGCCCTCGGTGAGGTGGAGAAACCGGAGGGAGGCCTGTTCTCGAGCGCGAGGAAGGAGGAACTGCGTGCTCCTAGCATCACCGTCTTATTGTGGAGGAAACTGAGGCACAGGGAGGTCAGGAGTTTGTCTGAGCTCTGGGGCTGGTAAGCATAGAGCTGGAGTCCCAGCCCCGGTGGTGCCGTGCCCCTGTCCGTGCCCTCAGTGAGGGACAACATGGGCTGCATTTGCTGGGCCTTCCGAATATTCAAGAGAAGCTGACATCCTGATTTTTAAGTGAAATGTCCTGATGTTTACATTTTGACAACCAGTTAAAAAATAAATTAAAATAAATTATACGGAGATGTGAATACCCATGTAGGCCATGACTTAGTGTACTCTGCTGTCCCCTCTCTGAACCTCTGTCCCCTAATCTAACGGTGCACGTGACACCAGTTCCCACGCTGTAGCATTGTTAGAAGTCGGTCATCGTGATGGAGCAAGAGCCCCAGTAGGGGCCGAGTCTCAGCTCCTGAAGTGCGATGCCCATCGCCTCACTCCCCACACCTTGTGCGGTGAACTTGAAGAGGCCCGGTTTCTAGGATGGCCCTGCCGTTGTCCGGAAACAACGGAGTGGGGGCAATTGATCCCCTCGATGTGCCTTTCAACCTTCTCTTCGCACACGGGATGCTTCGTGTGTTTAAAACAGTACTCGGGAACATTCAAGGGGCGCCTCCCCGTCCCCCAGCAATCCACGTGGGAGGAAGCCATCCTCCTGGTGCAATTGCCCAGAGATGGGGCGGGACCTGGAAGCATTGTTTGAAGAGACAAACTTGGGAAATGACCTAAAAGCCCTCTAATAGAGACCTGAGTGAGTAACAGTACAGCTGCACAGTGGACACCAGGGAGCCGTCCACAGGCTGTGCCAGAGCAGGGCAGCAAACGCAGCGAGGGCCAAGTGTGGCCCCCAGCCTGTTTTTGTAAATAAAGCTTTATTGGAACACAGCCATTTGTTTACATGTTGTCTATGGCTGCTTTCAAGCTACAAAGGCAGAGTTGAGTAGTTGCAACAGAGACCCCAGGCCTGCAAAGCCTAAAACATTTACTCTTTGACCCTTTTCAGAAAAACTTTGCCACATCAATAAACACCACGGTGGCAGGCTCTCCACAAGGACTGCTACGTGAGAAAAACATTGGCCAGCCCCTGGGCCAAGTGGTTAAGTTCATGCACTCTGCTTCAGCAGCCTGGGGTTCACCAGTTCGGGTCCTGGGCATGGACATGGCACTGCTCATCAAGCCATGCTGTGGCAGCGTCCCACATGGAAGAAATGGAAGGACTTAGAAATAGGGTATACAACTATGTACTGGGGCTTTGGGGAGAAAAAATAACAGGGAGATTGGTAACAGATGTTAGCTCAGGGCCAATCTTTGTCACCAAAAAGAAGAAAAACACCGAAAGTGGGGAGGAGATGCACAGTAGCATAAATAGGATGGTTTCAGGTTGTAAAGAACATTGAAAGACAGACAAAATCATACAAACACGCGTGCAGGTGTATTTTATAGGTGCATAAAAGTCTAAAAGGACACACCCCAACCTGCTAATAATGTTTCCTCTGGAATTTAAGAGACAATGTCCTTTACTGAGCATTAACCAGGCGCTAGGCACTACGCTGAATCCACAGGTTCTCTCGTGATATTTTACAGCCAGCCTAGGAGGTAGGTGCTATTCTGATGCCCTTTTTAGAGACAAAAAAACAAAGGCACAGAGAGGTGAAGTCACTTGCCTAAGGTCACATGACTTTCCAGTAGCGAGCTGGGATTTCAGTGTGGGGGAGAAGGGCAAACACTTTTTACTTTACAAATGTCTATACTGTTGGGCAAGCGTGGAAAAGAGAAAAACATGATTTGGTTTTCACAATTCCGATCCGGCGCCCTCTTGATCTCAGGTCCCGCTCCTCCCTCTCAGGCTGCTCTTCCAGGTGGGGCTCACGGTGATTTTTGGGCAGGTCTCCAGGCGGGACCCCAGATCTACTCTAGTGAAGGGCACATGGCGGGAAGCAGCGGTTGGGGGGGGGCGCAGATCCTGAGCCTCCAGCGGGGAGGGGCACCCCGCTCTTCATCTGGGGCCTCACGCAGGGAAGCTGAGGGTTCACCTGTCCCGCCGCCCACATTTTCCAAGGCCTGCATCTCGTGAGTGTTATCAAATGGTGACATTTCAGAGTGCCAGTCGTGGGGTCGTTGTTAGTACTGATTTAACGGTGCTAAAATGATTAAGCAGGGCAGGCTTTTAAACAATGAGGTTCGTAAAAGGTGTTAATAACCTCTTAAGTGCCTTAATAATATTCCCGCCTATCATAAACTGCTCCCAATGAGGCCTCCTCACTTCTCTTTACCCAAGGAATGAGCGAGGAGCTGGCAGGAAGGCTGGATGGAGCCTTCTGGAACCCGGAGGAGCTGTGCCCAGTTTGGGAAGATTAAATAGCAAGACCGAGGAACTATGCATATGCTTCTAGGGGACAGCCCACTCCGGCTTTTCCAAGAATGTGGTCAATGGGGTGGGATGTAGGCTGTGGGGTCTGAGAGGCAGCTGGTGGCCGCATCCCGCAGGCTGCCCTCAGCTGCGAAACCCAGACTGCAGGATTGAGCTCGGAGGCTGCGCGCCTGGGCCCCTGCGCTTCAGTCCGGCCCTGCTCCCCTCTGGCCGGTCTGTGGGCAGCTCCCCCTCCTGTGTGTGCCCCAGTGCAAGTGCAGGTGCACGGCCCTGTGTTCAAAGTTTGTGAAGAACTTCAGGACGGCGACAGCACAGGCTTACACGCAGCGTTGCGCCCTGCTGAGCTGGGCCCTGGGCGACTGCACGGGCTGCAGATCCACGAAGCTGGTCCCCCGTGTCCCTCATTTCTCCATCTGTACAATGGACTTAGACACATATGTAATTTTAAATTTTCCAGTAGCCATGTTAGAAAAAATAAAAACAAAACAGACGACTAATTTTAACAATATATTTAAAAATTGTATTTAACCTAATATATCCAAAATATTACCACTCTGACACAGAAGCAAATAAAAAATCATCGGTGAGATAGTTTACATTCTTTTTGTCCATATCAAGCTGTGGAAACTCAGCAAGTGTTTTCCTTGCTGGCCCATCTCAGCTCGGACCAGCCACATTTCAGTGCTCAGCAGCCACACGTGGCTCGTGGCTGCCATGTTGGACGGCGCAGATTCAAAGTAACGGGCCAGCACTGTGTTTGGGTCCCGCAGGCACTCGTTGCCTTCAGAGCAGACTTCATGCCTGTTCGTGTCTTCCCGTGTCCCGGTTTCCTCAGTATCAAGTGGGCATCGTAACCCCCGCCTGGCAGAGCTGTTCTCGACTCCCTGACTCGAGACGCGTGGTGCGTGGTCCAGTGGCCCAGCGTCCACCGCTGCCGTGGGACTGGAATTGCTGCCTGGCTGCATGCCGGCTGGGTGACCTCGGGCAGTCGCACACCCACTCAGCTCAGAGTGTGGAGGGCATCCACTGACTGCACCACCTCGAGGGGCTGCCGTGGAGAGGAAAGGCGATGCCATTGTTGAGGGGGTCTGCTGCTGGTGCTGTCGGCACGTCTTTGGTCCCTTCTCGCAGCGCCCTCCCTGCTCTGTGAAGGCCTGGGATCCTCGGATCCCCATCTGAAACTGGAGGCAAAGCAGTGTTCTCCTGGCTCGGTGGTACTAAGGCCCCAGGGAAGTGTCATCACCCTCCTGTATTTTCAGCTCCTAGAACAATCCCCAGTATGCAGTCAGTGCTTAATTAGCATTAGATAAATGACTGACTTAATGAATGCCCATGAAAAGGGGGACATTTTATTTTCGTTTGGGGTTTGAAGCTTGGGAGGGGTCTGAGGAGGGAAGGCACAGATTTGGGACTCTGGGGGGGGGGCACTCCGCGTCCCCTCAAGCCTTTGTTTGATGGGCTCGTGGTCTCTGCTCTGCGAGGGCCCTTTGGGCCGACTCCCAAAGCCCAGAGCGTCTCAGGGTCCGCCCCGCCTCCACCGAGGGGAGCACTCGCCCTGGGCCTGGGCGCTGGGTGCCCGGAGGCCCGTCTGCTCCAAGCTCTGAGCCTGAGGTCCTCTGGGGGCCCTGCAGCACGGCCGGTGAATGACCTCAGCACAGACCTGGCCTGTTTTCTCCTGATGCATTTAGATGTCCAGATGGGAAGCATTTTAGCAATATTGCACTTTCGTATCTTTGAGGGGAGAAGAGAAAATGGTGACACCTCCCTTCCTGGCCTCCCTCTCAAGGTCTGTAAGGGTGACAGCAGGCCACCCCCCCCACCTCACCAGGGGCCCCGGCAGCCAGGGGAGGAAGAGGGGGGAGGGAGGGGGTACACACCTCCCCTGCTTCCCTGGAAGGAAAACAAACTTGTAAGCGTTGGAAATACATCGTGTGCCAGTGTTCCCTCACCTGACTCATTTGCACTTTATAGTTTTTGCCAGATCTGGGGACCACTTCTACTATTACTTAACCTTTTTCTTTAAAACAACTGACTTTAAAAATTTTTTATATAGCATTAAAAAAAACTTTTAATCATGGAAAATTTTAAAAACACACAAAAGTAGCCTGAATAACATGATACAATGTACCCATAATATATAATGTTTATAATACAAAATCTACTGCAATATAATATATACAATTATTATATTATATTATATATTTTAATATGTAATTATATATATAATTTGTAATGTAACATATAAAATGATATATTAAAATTTTATATGATTGTATATAAATTATATATGACGTATATAGAATTATATATAAAATGATATATTATATAATACAATGTAACAGAATGCCCATCAGCTAGCTTCAGAAAAATCTCAACTCAGGGCCAGTCTTGTTTCTTCTGTCTCTCCTCACTGCCCCCACTTCAGATTATTTTGAAGCAAATCCTAGACATCATGTCATTTTATCCATAAATATTTCACTATCTGTCTCTGAAAGATTCGGCTTTTGAAACTGACTTTATCTTAAAAGTGAACTCCATCACACCACCTTAAAAGGGAAATCGGGTCACTGTCTATAAAGCTGAAAACAAACACCGAGAACAAGATGGTGTCACTGGTGTCCAGGCGGGCACAGCCTGGCTCTCACGGCTCACCAGGAGCCTGGCCGGTGCTGGGGTGTCCAGGACAGCTGGCCCGGGGAGACTTTCTCCCTGACGGACCTCATCGGAAAGGTCGGAAGAGGATGGAGAGGGAAGAACCTTGGCCTTGCAGTGCATTGTTATTTGGTGCCTGTTCGAGGACCCCTACAACCTCACCCCTCCCCTGCCCCCCTGCCTGGGGGATGCAGCCACCCCGAGGCCGCCTGGGCGCCAGGGGGATGCTGCTGCTCAGAGATGAAGGGCAGGTGGCCTGCCTGGGTTCCACTTCCCGATCGCGTGACCTTGGGCACGGACGAACTCCCCAGGCCTCGGTTTCTCATCAGTAGAATGGGAGCCAGACTAGCTTGTACCCGACACGGTTGTCACGAGGCTCAAGTGAGATATTTCAAGTGAAGCATTTAGAGCAGTGACGAGCAGCGAAACCTTAACAGGCGGTAGCTGTTATTCTTATTCTTTGTTATTGATTTTGTGGTATCGCAGCTAAGGATGGCACCCCACCAATTCCTGAGTGTCCCCCTGAGCAGTGGGGCTCCGGTTTCCTCTTCTCTCTCACCTTCCCAGTGGGCGTTGGGGTATCCCTGATGGCGGAACCTCGGCCCCCCAGGCAGTTGGCTCCTGAATTCCTGAAACTAGGTGCCACACCTGGGGCTCTCGGAAGCCCGAGCCCAGCCCGCGAGCGCGTGAGTCACTCTGCCTACGGGAGGGGGCGCGGGGGGGAACCAGCCCGCCCAGAAAAGCCCCAGACTCCCATGGGCGTCCCCAGCTGCCTGCTGCTGGCAGGAGCAGCCGCGCCACCCCCACGCCTGCCAGCCAGTCGGGCGGCTGGCCAGGCCCGCGTTCACACCCGCGGGCAGCAGACGCCCCGGCGGCCGGCGCGCTGTCCCCCCGCCCCCTCCCCTCGCTGGGTTGTTTTGCTCTGGGCTGCAATTTCATTTTTAGCTCCCGGCCTCCTCCCTCCCCCAGCGCCCGCTTCTATTCTTAGAAAGCAAACTGGGATGTGCTCCGGCTTCGCTGCGAAGTCAGACAGCGGCGCGCCCACGTGCCCCGGAGATGCCGCGTCCCTCCGGGAGGAGGCGGGACGGGGGGCGGGGTCCCCGTGAGCGGCCGGGGCTGCCCTGCTCACCGCCACGAGGCTCGAGGCTTGAGGGGAGGAAGGTGGAGTGAGAGGAGAGGAGCCAGGGAGAAGTGCAGGGGAGAAAGAGGGACGTGGGGGAGACTGGGGAGACCTCTGGAGAGAGTGAGCCCCTGGAAAACAAGCGACTCAGTGAGACGGTAAGGGTCTGGACTGAGGAGGTAGCCTGTGCCGCTTCAAAATCCCAGCTCTGCCACTTTCTGGCTGTGTGACCTTGGGCAAGTCACTTAACCTCTCTGTGCCTCCTTTTTCTTATCTGTAAAATTGCAACGTTCATCATAATAGTACCCCTCTCTAATTTAAGACAAATAAAATGCTTCAGCAGCACCTGGCACGAAGTGGTGGTGACTAATTAATCTGAATTTATTATTACAAAAGGAGATGGACGCCCAGGGAAAAGAGAAGCAGGGGCTGGGATGTTTGTGGGTAATGGGGATTCGGTCTGGGCCCAGCAAATCACGCTGGCATTGAATGGAGGAAGGAGGGGCAGGTCCCACCAAGGCTTACTGCTATTGGCCGAGAAGCAGGTGAGACCAAACAGGGGCCCTCTGTACAGCTGCTCTGCCATTGGCTCAAGGGGAGGCAGCATCCTCTGAGAGCTCAGATGCCTCCTTCTCCAGGAAGCCTTCCCTGACCACCAGTCCCTTTAGCTGCCCTCCTCCTACTGTCCTGGCTCCCTCTGAGCACACATTGTCCTGTGTGATGAGGCCTCTTGTTTCAATTCATATGTTTTCTTACCTAAAGCCTTTACATAAGTATTTTGCCAACATTGTCATTATAAAAAGTAAAAAATTCCAGAAGCAGGGGAGTAGAATGAGGAGGGCTTACCACACAGAATCCTCCACTGTCCTGTGCAGTTCGGGGCCAGTCCCTCCTGACGTTCAGGAGTGCGGGCGGGCGGGTACGTAGGCAGCCGTCTGGTTTTGTCTGGAGATGTGGTTGTACTCTGCATGTTAAGTAAAACAAGTAAGTCTCAAAGCAGTCTTGGCATCTCTCCATGACAGTGCTTATCTAACGTATTCTTTCATTTTTAATTTTTATGAACATTTTCATCAAACCTATGATACAGACACATAGTAAAGCAATTGCAAAAAGGGAGGGACAGTGAAAATGAAGTGTCTCTCCTTTCCCTGATGACGCCCCAGCCCCGCTCCCTGCCCTGGAAGCAAGCCTGTCACTCGTTTCTCCTGTCCCCTCCTGGAGACAGTCTGTGCACATGCAGGCTTGTGCGATATCTCTTTGTCCCTTCTTTCTTTGCACGCTGGTGGTGACACGCAGTGCCTACGCTGCTCTGCTCCTTGCTTCTTTTCATTAGGTCCCCACCTTGGGTGGCCTTTCCCCACCTGTACGTCGTGCGGCTCCTTGTTCTTTTGACAGCTGCATGATACCCCATTGCACCGTGGGCCATCGTTATTTTACACTCTAGTGACAGGCATGGAGGTTTTGAAACATATCATTACGGCCTTTGACATTCCTCCCCCTGAGAGGGAACGTCTAGCTCCCTCCTTGAGTGTGGGTGCCTTGTGACTGCTTCAAGCCGTGGAGTGTGGCCAGAGGGATGCCCTCTGCCTCCACAGTGGGTTCTGCCGCGTTTGCAGGGAGCCTCGAGGAGGCCACCCTGGGAGGAAGCCCAGGCCGCATTCAGAGCTCCTGTGGTGGTGTCCATCTCGGTCGCAGCTGAGCCAGCCTCCCAGTCACCCAGTCTGGGTGCCACACAAGTGAGTGAAGAGCTCCAGAAGGTTCTCTGGCTGCTTGCGTCTTCTCAGCTGAGGTGCCAGTCACTGCGGGGCAGAGACAGGCCGTCCCCGCTGTGCCCCATCCGAGTTTCTGACCCGTAAATTGTTAGCGAAGTGAGATGGGTGTTTTACGCCACTAAGTTTTGGGTGATTTGTTACCCAGCAGCGAGTAATCAGAGCAATGGGCTTTCTCATGTCCTTGCCTTCCGAGTAGCCAGCCGCCTTGGGGATGCCTCAGATCAGAGATTCTATCACTGGTTTTTCAAAATTGGGGTGAAATTCACATAATATAAAACTAACCATTTTAGTTCTACAATCCAGCAGCATTCATAATGCTGTGCAACCACAACCTCTGTGAGCTTCTAAGTCATTTTCATACCCCCAAAAGGAAACCTGTGCCCAGCAAGGACTCGCTGCCCATCCTCCCTCCCCCAGGCCCTGGCAACCGCCAGTCCACTTCCTGTCACTCTGCATTTGCCCATCCTGGCATTTCACGTCAGTGGAATCATGCCAGACGCGGCCTTTGGTGGCTGGCTTCTCTCACTTGGCACGATGTGTCTGAGGAGCTCCCGTGTTGTAGGACGTGTCTGTACTTTATTCCTTTTCGTGGCCAAACAATGTTCTCTTGTATAGAGACAGTACATTGTGTTTATCCGTTCATCCACTGATGGGCACTTGGGTTGCTTCCACCTTTTGGCTATTGTGAATAATGCTGCTGTGAACATGGGTGTGCAAATACCTGTTTGAGTCCTTGTTTCAGTTCTCTGCGTATTCACCCAGGAGTGGAGTTACTGGATCATATGGTAACTCTACGCTTAATGCTTTCAGGAATCACCAAGCCATTTTGCACAGCAGCCGAATCGTTTCACATTCCCGCCAGTGATGCCCAAGAGTTCTGGTTTCTCCACATCCTCACCAACACTTGTTATTGTCCATGTTTTGGCCTCTAGCCATGCTAGTGGGTGTGAGATGGTACCTCACCGTGGTTTTGATTGGCGTTTCGCTGGTGACTAATGATGTTGAGCACCTTTTCAGGTGATTTTTGGCCATTGGAGAGCTTATTGATTTTTGTATCCCTGGGACTTCCTCCATGGTCTGGTATGGGCTCAGGACTCCCCACCTCTCAGCTGGATGAAAGGATGGGGTGCAAACAGGGGCCCTGCTCTGTCCTCTGTCGATGACCTGCTCCTGTGGGTGCTCATCTCCCTGAGGCCCCATGCATCTGGCTAAGTGGTTGGACCCCTTGACATTCCAGGGTAGGTGAGTCTTGTTAAACTGCTGTCTGCCATTCATCCCTGACTCTACCAGGGCACCTGGAATGATCTAGAAAGCCCGCTTTGCTCACTGACCCCCAATCCACAGCTTAGGGCTCAGCCAATGCTGTTAGATCCCACCTGGGTCAACAGTGGTTTGGTTGGGAACAATTGAAAATAAGAGGGAGATTCCCCATCCCCTCAGGAGGGGGGCTGGAGCCGGCGGGGGTGCCTGGAGACAACTGCAGCCCGAGCTGTGGGGGGGGCCCTGGGCGGCTGTGTGTGTATGTCGGTGGGTGCTGCTCCCTGAGAGATGGGGGTGTGGAGAGAGGAGCTCTCAGGTGGTGAGGCCAGGTTCTCTGCCAGAGGGTGGGCTCGGGAATGAAGAGGCGGCCCTGGAGACAGATGGCTCGAGCCGCCACATCTATTTTTTGAGTACTTTGTAATTGAGGAGTAACAAACCTAGAGTAAACTTAATTAATCTTATTTGTACAGGCCGGTGAATTTTTACGTATGTGTCCACCGTGTAGCATCTCGCAGAAACACAGAAGACTCCCTCACGCCCGTCCCCAGGTGCTGATGCCTCCCAGGAGACCCGCAGCTCTGACTGAGTCGCCGTCAGTTCCTTTTGCCTGTTCCTGACCGTCATGTGGATGGAACATGCTGTCTCTGCACGCGCTCCTGTGTCTGGTTTCTTTTGTTCAACAGGACGTGTTTGAGATTTATCCATGTGGCCATGTGCGGTATCGCCCCTCGTCCCGCCTGCCTTCCTTCTTTTTATTGCCCTACAGCGGTGGTTCTCAGCTGGGGATAATCTTGCCCCCCAGGGAACATGTGGCAGTGTCTGGTGACATTTTTGTTTGTCACAACTGGGAAGAGGGTGCTCCTGGCATCTAGTAGGGAGAGGACAATGCACAGCACAGGCCCCACAATAAAGACCTAACCCAAAACGCCAGCGGAGCTGAGGCTGGGAAGCCCACTCTGCAGAGTTTCATTGCGGACTAGACTGCAGTCGATTTCTCCCACCTGCTGTTGACGGGCGTTTGGGTGGTTTCCAGCTATTACACATGGTGCTTCTGCTGCTGCCTGTGCACCTCTTGTGATGCTTTTCTCTCAGGCACATTCCTGGAAGTGGAACTGTTGCCAGGCACACATTTAGCTTCAGTAGATCCTGCCAGGTGGTCCTCCGAAGTGTCATGCCATTTAAGACCGTCACTACTTGTGTGTAAGTTCCAGTTACTTCACATTCTTGTCAACACTTGTTATTGTCTGTCTCCTTAATTTTAGCCATTCAGGCGGGGGTGCCACATGTAGTTTTCAGATGTGCAAGCTTTTCTTCCAGACACTGGAGTCTTCACGGAGTGCTGTGGACAAGCGTCATCTTTTGGATGCCCAGAGTCTGAACGCCTCTCTTACCTTTGGGGAATGCCCTACGTTATAAATCTTGGTGGGAGGCAGCCTCCACAGCTGAGATACTCACTTTCCCAGCCTCCCTTGCGACTAACTTGTGGCTGTTTAATCCTCAGAACGTTGCAGCGGGGTAGTTGCTAGTGTTGGCTTCCTGTTCAGATGACAAGCTCGAGGCTCAGTGTGGTCGGGTATCTGCTCCGGGTGACACACTGGTAGGTGGTGGAAGCTGGCAGTGGATCCAGGACTGTTTGCTCCAAAGGTTGTGCTCAAAAGTGTTAGGATCAGAGGCCTCCACAGTCCCACTTGTCAGCAGTCAGGGGCTGATCCACATCCATGTCCCCAACTCCAATACAGCGTAGGCTTGTTAGATGAATAATGGGTGTTCCTGGTCCCAGGTCATCTTCACAGCCGTGACTTTGGTCTCCCACCCAACATTGCATTAGAAAAGGCTGAAGGTCAGCTAGGACCCCACGGACTGTAAGTCCTTGAGGTCAGGCCCTAAATCTGTCTTCTTCCTTGGTGAATATCCCAGTGCCTGGCACAGAGTAGTTGCTCAATAAAGCTTTGCTAAATGAAGGAAAGAAACAGTTTAGCAACCGGCATTGAAATAGAAACCCTGAAAAAGAAGATGTCAATGAAAAAAGAGACTTCTTATCTGACATAATAGGATGTCCAGAAGAAGGACTTCAGGCATGTTGTGATCAAGCCTCTGATTCCATTATGCTGCAAGTCTCTTGGCTCTGCCCTCCCCCATGCATTGGCTTTGTTCTCAGGCTGGCTTCCCACACGTCACAAGATGCTGCCAGCAGCAACAGGCTTCCTCGTTCATATCCAGTGAGAGAAGGAGAGAACCTCTCCCTCAACTATGGCTTGTAGGTCCCCCTTTCCTTAGGTATTATTGGCTTACCTTAAGTTATGTGCCCATTATTTAAACAGGAATAGTTGCCTAGGGATTGCTATGAGCTGAATAACTAAATTGAACCAACTCCTGGCAAGGGAGATGGGATTGCCGTGATTGGCTTGGGTAGGTTGATCAAGGAGTCACCCAATTACTATTTCTAGAGGAGTCAGCTTTCCTGAGTTACAGAGGTGCCTGGGGATGGTAGATACCCAAACAAAATTAAGATTCTTTTGGGGGGGCCAGCTCTGTGGCCGAGTGGTTAAGTTCGCGTGCTCTGCTGTGGGGGCCCAGGGTTCGGATCCTGGGCATGGACATGGCACCACTCGTCAGGCCACGTTGAGGTGGCGTCCCACATCCCACAGCTAGAAGGACCTGCAGCTAAGATATACAACTATGTACCGGGGAGGGGGGCGGTTGGAAATAAAGCAGGAAAAAAAAAAAAGATTGGCAACAGTTGTTAGCCCAGGTGCCAATCCTTAAAAAAAAAAAAAAAAAAGAAATCGGGTGGAACTTTGGAAAAGAGAACAAAAAAGATTCTGTTGGGAAGGAAGAAAGGGGCAATGGTTACCTGTAGGCAGCCAGCAGCATCCACTGTATTACTTTTTACGGTGTCTCTTATTAATATGTAAGAATAAAACCAATATTCATTCATTCAGTTAATCAATTGAAGTCCTCTATTAGTTATCTAATGCCGTGTAATAAAATTTCCCCAAATTTAGTGGCTTAAAACAACAAATTTTTTATGATCTCACAGTTGCTGTGGGTCACGCTGAGCTGGGTGGGTCTGGCTCAGGGCCTCATGAGGTTCAGTCAGAATGGCGGCTGGGGCTGCATCATCTGAAGGTTCAGCTGGGGCTGGAGTATCTGCTTCCAAGATGGCACACACAATGGAGGTTGGCAGGCAGCATTTGTTCCTTGCCACGTGGACCTCTCCATGGGACTACTTGAGCATCCTTACAACATGGCAGCATCTTATCCTGGACTGAATGACACAGGAGAAAGAGCCAGCAGGATGCTGCACGGCCTTTTATGCCCCAGGAACTCCCGCTCCATCCTACCAGTTAGAAGCAGTCACAAAGCCGAGCTCTCACCAAGGGAGAGGAATCAGCTCCACGTCTTGAAGGGAGGAGAATTCGTGGACGTATTTTCAAGCCACTACAGACTCCTCGCCTCTCAACTCTTTCCATGCTGAGCAGACCTGCACCTGCCAGTCCTCTGCCCTGGGTGTTGGCAGCCACATCCAGTCTTCATCCCAGCCCGGGCCGTTCTCTGGCCGAAGGTCTTTCTGCCACAGGTTGTCTTTGCTGAATTACACAGCAAACACCCCAGCAGCCTCCAGGCGATCTTGCTGGAGACTTTCTTACGCAAGTTTGCCCAA
This sequence comes from Equus asinus, assembly GCF_041296235.1. Taxonomy (NCBI): domain Eukaryota; kingdom Metazoa; phylum Chordata; class Mammalia; order Perissodactyla; family Equidae; genus Equus; species Equus asinus. Next base: position 45,447,079 of record NC_091804.1, read on the forward strand.
AGGCCAGCTGCCCAGTAGGTCACTCTTGTGAGAAAGCTCTGGAGACATCCTTTAATCAAGCGCCTTCCTTGTTCTCGGTGATTGGCACATTGATCCTCCTACCTCCCTTGAGGGGGCGTTGTCATCGTCACAGAAGAAACTGGAAACGCAGGTGAGGTAGCCCACCCAGGGTCACCTGGTCTGTGCGACCCGAACCCATATTCTCTCCCCAACATCAGTGCCGATGTGGGCTGGTTTCTGTTTAGGGGAACGTCTTCTAGAGGGTTTGAACTTGTTGATTCTGGACTTCTGGAGGGGACGGCCGCGCATGCACCGCCCTTCCGTAGACAATGCAGACAACAGGTCGCGTTTGTTGAGGGCTCCAGTTGTACCAGGTGCTGCGAGGTGGTCTTGCCTGCATCATCTCACCTCGTCCTCATGTCAGTGGTCTGGTGAGTTAGACATTTCTGGAGCCCCCCCCCCCCCCCGCCAGAAATGAAGCAAGTGAGTCTCAAAGATGTCAAGTCATATGCCCACAGGGTTGTAGCTGCTGAGTAGCCAAGCTGGGCTTCCTATCCTATCCAGGTCGCCTTGAACCCAGGCCCCATGCTAATAAACAGATCAGCAAGCGCCGCCCCAGGCACGCAGTCCGTCATCCCAGCACCAGATGCAGCTTGGTGCCGATTGACAGCATTAGCGGGATGCAGATGGAGGGCAATGGGGAAGCCTTGGCTTGTCAGCTTGTGGATGCATCGTCAGTCCGCTCACAGGCGAAGAGAAAAGGTTGCCTTCCTAAACCACATCTATATTAATGATGCGACTGACAGGCCAAAGGGGGAAATTATGCATCTTTCCTCCTGGTGTTCATTTAGCGCCAGTGATCTATTTCATCTTGACACAGAGCAGGCGTTCCCGGCAGGCTGTGGCTGGACCGCGCGTCCGGAACCCTTCTGCTCCCTGTGAATGGCCGGATACGACCAGGGATGCAAGGTACGCATTGGGAGGTCAGGTCTTTACGGCTTCATTCTCCATCTACAGACTCTGACGGCCGCCCCCCGCGCTCCCAGCCCTGACGTCTTTCCTGAGCTCTAGACAGACACTGTCCAACAGAACCTTCCAATGATGCAAACGTTCTTTCTTCTCCAAGACTGCAGCCACCAGGCACATGCGGCCGCGGAGCACTTGCAACAGAGCAACTGAAGAACTGAGCTTTTAGTTTTATGTAATATTAAGTAATTTAAATGGGAATTTCAACAACTGCATGGGGCTAGTGGCTGCTTGTTGGAGAGTGATGTTCCAGTCCTTTATTTTCAACTCCCTGGCTGTGGGCTGGCTCCCCACAGGCAAGGCTGCACGTGAAAGTGAGTGATTAGCACAGCGCTCCCGCTCCCTGGAGAAACTGGGTGGAGCCTGGGGGCAGCAGGGCGGCCTGGGCTCAGGGGGGTGCAGCCCAGCCTGAGGCGGGAGTTGGACTGTGAACCATCCTCTGAGTCTGTCCCCTTTGAAGGCACCCGAGCTGGGCTTTCCTACCCCTGCCCTGGCTGGGCGTCGGCGATGAGTTGTGCCCACAGGGGACCGTAAACTTCCAGGCACTCTGGTTCCGGTCGGCCATGGGAAGTCCGCTGTAGAAATGTCACAGGTAACAGAAGTGGTGTAAGGGGTCCCGGGCGTTGGCAGAGTGCAGATGAAGTCACTTACGTAACTTCCTTGTGTGCGCCTCCGGAGGTCCCACGCCCTTTCAGCCCAGCAAGTCTAAACGTGAACTCATTCTCTGTATTCATTTTCTACTACTGATGTAAGAAATCACCACAGCCTTGGGGGCTCAAATCAATGGAAACTTCCTGTCTCACGGTCACGGAAGTTAGACATCCACGTGCATCTCGCTGGGCTAAAACCGAGGGGTCGGCGCGGCGGGTTCCTTTCCGACTTCTCTGGGAGAGAACCTGTTTCTGCCTCTTTGAGCTTCTAGAGGCCGTGCACACGCCCTGGCCCCGGGCCCCGGCCTCCGTCTTCAAAGCCAGCGAGGACGGCGGAGTCCTTCTCAAGCTGCATCGCTTTGACCTCTTCCGTTGTCTTCTCTCTCTCTGACCCAGGAAAGAAGGGTCCAGTTCTCAGGCCCCGCGGCCCCATTCTCCACCTGGAGAATCCAGGGCGCTCCAACTCGAGGTCTCTGTTCTTAACCACAGCTGCAAAGTCTCTTTTCCCATGTAAGGTGGCGCCTCCCCGTGGTCTGAGGATGAGGGTGGAGACATCTTCCAGGGGCCATTGTTCTTCCTACCACATTGTCTAAGTCCCTCAAATGCTGTCTGCTCCAGTGTCCTCTCTCTGGGGGAGTGGTCCTCTCCTCTACCCTCATAGCATTTAAGCTAGAGACCCAGGTCTCATCCACCTCCTCCAGGCAGCCCACATCCACTACGCCCCCAGACTCCGTCGATTCTACCTCCTAACAAGCTGCGAGTCAATGTGCTTTTCCTGATCCTCACCCCTAACCCTGGTCTTCTTGAGCGTCTGTAATCTTCTCCTAACAGGTCCTGCCACCTCTCACTCTTTTCTTCAAATAGCATCCAGAATGACCTATGTGGAACGAATATCAGGGCGTGCCTGTCATGCTGTGGTAACAACCAGTCCTGGGATGGCAATGATTCGATGGGTTACTTCCCACTCCCACTGCGCGTGCGTGCTGGCCAGCAGGGCCTGTGCTCGTGTGGCCGCTCAGGGGCCGGGGCTGATGGGGGCTCTGCGTGGCCTGTGCTTCGGGACCACGGCAGCCAAGGGAGGGAGGGCGGCCAAATCATGCGCCGACTCAACGCTTCGTCCAGCTGAGACATGGAACTTCTGCTCCCGTGTGGCTGATGCAAGCGAGTCCCACAGCCAAGCGTAACGTCAGAGGGGCTGAGGACGCGCAGCCTTACCACAAGCCCAGAAGGTGGAGGGGGACGTGTTTGGTGACCATGCCTGTGTGTCATTCTCTGTTTAAATGGTCCCGGCTGGTTGGCGATTGGAATGGTGTTTCCACAAAGTGATGCACAGTTCCCTCTAGATCTGGCCCCTTCTTGCCTCTCCAGCCCCACTTCACACCCCCCTCCCCCCAGGCTCTTCCTGAGCCCGTGTGGACGCCCTGCCTAGTGCCCAGCTGTCCTCTCACCACCAGCTTCCCCAGGCTGCCCCTCGGGACTGGGCACTGTGTCCTGCCCTTTGGGTCCCCACGACTTTCTTCTCTCCTCCCCTCCCTCTGCCCTGGTCACCCTGGCAGAGAAGGCGAGTCTGAGCCATCGAGGGGTCAGCCTGGGTGGGTGAGGGTGCATCTGTGAGTCAGCTGACAAGTATTTGTTGAGCACCCATGATTTCCCAGGCATGGGGGTGTGTCTCAGCATGAGAAAGAATCCTTGTCTTCAAGGAGGTTATATCCTTGTTGGGGAGACTGATAAATGTATTTGCGTTAAATAGGAAGTTTCGGCCAAGATCCTAAGACTAGATTCTAGATGGCAAAATGAGTTGGGAGAGAAACCACCTCACAGGAGTGAGTGAGGATCCGTGGGGGGGTCTTGACGTGCTTGCCTCGTCTGCGGTACAGGACGTGGACGAGAGGAGAAGGAGGAACCTGAAGAGGAGCCCTTAGGAGGAGCTGACGGGGCTCTGTGGGCTTCTCCCCACAAACAGGGTGTGTGGCACATCCCTGCACCCCAAGTCATTGCAGACAATGTGTGAGGAGCCCACTCACAGTGCCCGCAGGGCGGCCCCTTGGCGTGGGGTCAGCGGGCAGCACGTGCCCCCGAGGACGTCTGCAGGGAGGAGGGCCGGGCTGGGAGCAGTGCTGGGGCAGGGAGCGAAGGAGTCCTGCCTGGTGGGCGTCAGCCCTCCGCCCGGCTCTGTGGGGCAGAGGCCCCGACAATGCCCGCACGCACAGAGCCAGCACGGGGCCACCTAAGGCTCTGAACGAGAGGTCACCTGGGTCAGGGGTCAGTGAACAGACCTCAGAAGAAGGAAGCTGGGGGCGCACTGGGCTTCCTGGGGAAGTGGCCCCTGGTCAGAATGGAGATAGGTGTATGTTCTACAAGGGGACTGTGGGTGAGCCCCCGGCGGCCGGAGTCAGGGGCGAACGTCCATTCACCCGAGAGGGCAGTGGGCTGGGCCACCAGCGGGCTAGGACTGTTGGCTCCTCCTGCCTCTCGGCCCTGCATTGCACCTGGAGGGGCAGGGCCAGGTGGGCAAGAAGTGGAGGAGGGGATGAACCCGCAGGCAGGAGAGAGCCTTGAGAGGACCCCCTGGGGGTGTGCAGACCCCCACCAGCAGCAAACCTGGGACAAGGCTTCATATCAAACCAAGGCCAAAGTTCCGGCTATTGCATGGGGCCTGGCGTTTGAACCACAGGTGGGAGGGTCTCGTATCTGATCACTAAAGGTGACCAGAGAGCCGTGGATCCTGTCCAAGTGCTTGTCCAGGGTGGAAAACAGCCCCCTGCAGAAACTTAGATGGACGGTGGGAGACAAAAATAACGCAATTTGTGAGTCTGTCTCGGGCTGTGCTTGTTCACTATGATGGTTGCACAAAGAAATAAAACCATTTAGTTACTGAGGGGACGATAAAGAATAAAAAAGGGTTAAGGGTAAATGTGACAGAGCAATGAGAGGACTGCTTCACCAGGGCAGTCAGGGAGAGCCCCTCGGAGGAGGTGACGTCTGAGTTGAGGCCTCTGTGAGGAAAAGAAGCTGGTTGTGTGAAGATGTGGGGGAAAGCAATCTAAGCAGAAGAAAGGTCCTGAGACAGGAGCCTGTGGAAGGAGACAATGAGTTGGAGGAGACGGAGGTGGAGAGAGAGGTGGGGGAAGCTTGTCGGACAGCGGCGGAGGAGAGGATTTTGTGCAGGGGGCTGAGGAGCCATCAGAGGGAAGGAACTTGATTCGTGGGTTCGGAAGCTTAGCTGGCTGCCGTGGAGGATGCAGGGGTGGAGGGCAGGCGTGGCAGCAGGGAGTCGGGGTCCTCTGAGACAGGACGGAGGCGATGGTGGCTGGGACTGTGTGGGTCCCAGGGGAGGTGGTGAGACGTGGTCAGGTGTAGACCAGTATTTGGAGGTGGAGCCGGCAGGACCTGAGGATGGCTCGTGGGTGCGATGCAAGAGGGTTAAGGACGACAATTAAGGACGATTGCGAGGTCTGAGCCCGGCAACTGAATGGATTCAGGGCCATTTCTGAGCTGGGAGAGATGGGGAGGAGGGAAGCCAACAATTCCTTTTGGGCTGAGTGCTCTGCCCGGGCAGCCCGTGACCAGTTTGGGGAGGCTGAGAATTAAGGCTCTGGGGTCAAATGATTTGGGTTTAGTTGTGTGACCTTGGGCAAGTCACCCAGCCTCTTTGAGAACAAGTTTTCCCAACTACAAAGTAAGCGTAAAAACAGCCGTCCTGCTTCCCGGGTGTGTCATGGGAATGAAAAGTGCTGCCACGGGCCTGGCCCACAGTAGGAGCACGAGACACTGCAGCAGGTATTGGCTCCCTGTGTCTAACCACCTACTCCTGGGGGCTGCTCCGGGCCGAGGGGGAACTGTGCCAAGGAAAGTTGCATTTTTGTCCACATTTCTCCTGAAGCCTTTTGAACCTGGAGTTGACATGCAAGAAGGCCAGGTAAATGCCAAATAACTTTTTTTTAACATAAGTATATCCCAAGTATTGTATGGGACATACTTACACTAAAAATTATTTGTTGTTTATCTGGAATTCTGATTGAACGGGGGTCCTGTGTTTTATCTGGCAGCCCTGTGTGCAGGGCCTGGCAGGCCGGGCAAGGAGCCTGCTGTCACACCAGGAGCAGAGTGTGCAGCCGGCTGGGGCCGCAGTTTGAGATGGTCAGCTGGTGGCTGTGGGAGGATGGGTGGGCGTGGGTGAGGGGCCGCAGGGGGCCGGGAGGAGGCTGCAGTGCCCGGGAGAGACCCGCCGGGGCGGCCCAGGCTTGGGAAGGAGCAGCCAGGGCTGTGGTGTAGGGAGGCGTCTCACAGCCGATGGTGCGGCAGGGACAAGAAACCGCTGGAGAGAAACCTGCCTGCGTCTGCGTCCCTCCGCCAGCTGTCTGGAAGGAAAGCGGCGCTTTGCCATGGGGCGATTACTCACGGGGTGTCGGGCGCAGCGATGACAAAGCGGCCAGGCCAGGACCCCGGCTTCATGGCCCTAACAGCCATCATCCTGCCCAGGGCCCCTCCCCACTCCCCAAAGAGCCCGCGGGCCCAGACGACAGCTTAGCTCTGTTTGTCTTTGTGATTCAAGAGTGAGTCACCCGCCTCGGGGAGGCTGTGCGGAGGGCCTTTTCCCAGGCTGGGGGGATGGGGCTGGGCTCTCTCCCTGAGGACACAGGGTTCAAAGTCGGCCTGTCTGCACTCTCAGTTCCTTCTTGAGCAATGACCTTAAAGGCTTTGGAGCCAGATAGTCCTGGGTTCGAATCCCGACTCTTGGCATCTAGTTATTTCATCTCTTTGAGACTCCACTTCTTCGTCTGTGAAATGGGGGGAATAATAGTGCCTCCTTCATGCGGCTGTTTGAGGAGTGAATGAGACAGTTGGTGAGAAGGCTCGGGACACGGTAGGTGCTCAGCGGGTGCCACCTGCCTCCGTCCCGCCCTCCTCAGACAGCTGGCAAGCTGTGGCCTAGAGCCGGGCTGGGCGCACGCTTCCTGTACAGGGCAGCTAGCAGGTCTTCTGGGCTTTGTGGCCTGTCGGCCTCAGTCGGGCAGTGGCTCTGCTGCAGTTCCTGTGCCTGACGGCACCAGCCCCAGAGACAGACGGGCGAAGGGCCGAGGGCTCTCCCCTCCACCCCAAAGCCTGGGACCCCATTCTGCTCAGCCTTCACCCCACCTGGGACTGCTGTGTAAGATCATAAACGTACAAGTTCGTGTAACAGTGCTTTGGGCCCTACAAGCAGACCCTGAGGCAGGCATTCGGCTGCGTGTGACTCTGCTCTCTGGGGAAAGGGGCACAGGGCAGCAGGGTGCAGGGGAGCTGCTGGGCAAGGGTATGGTCTCAGCTGGAGTCCAGCCACCGCTGTCTGATCTGTGGGAGCCCTGGAGTGTGGTTGGCCTCCCTGAGGGCAAAGGCCTGGCCTTTTGTACCTCAGGGCCAGTCGGATTTTGGTTGCAGGTTGCTGACCCCCTCATGAAGGGTGTTACCTCAGGGTCAGGCGTTAACTGGGAACCATTAACAGCTAGCACTACCTGTAGCTGTTGGGGGATGGGTGCCCTCAGCCAGTGACAGGGATCAGGGCAGGGGAGCAGCCATCATACTGACACTCTCACCACTACCATCACCACCACCACCACCACCACAATCACCACCACCACCACCACCACCACCATCACCACCACCACCACCACCACCACCACCACCACCACCACCACCATCACCACCACCACCACCACCATCACCACCACCACCACCACCACCACCACTACCACCACCACCACCACCATCACCATCACCACCACCACCACCACCACCACCACCATCACCACCACCACCACCACCACCACCACCACCACCACCACCACCATCACCACCACCACCACCACCACCACCACCACCACCACCACCACCACCACCATCACCACCACCACCACCACCACCACCACCATCACCATCACCACCACCACCACCACCACCACCACCATCACCACCACCACCACCACCACCACCACCACCACCACCACCATCACCACCATCATCACCACCACCACCACCACCACCACCACCACCACCATCACCACCACCACCACCACCATCACCATCACCACCACCACCACCATCACCACCACCACCACCACCACCACCATCACCACCATCATCACCACCACCACCACCACCACCATCACCACCACCACCACCACCACCATCACCACCACCACCACCACCACCACCATCATCACCACCATCATCACCATCACCACCGTCACCACGATCACCATCATCATCACCATCATAACCATCATCATCCACTATTTCATTCAAGCCTCTCAGAGCCCATGAGGCAGCTGAGGATCAGGTGTTATTTTCCAATCACCATGGGGCAGGAATGGCCCTGGGAGCTCATGAGATGGGCTGAGGGTCCTGCGGGGACATTTAGGGGGTGCTAGGATCCCCACCTGGTTTCCCTGCTCCTAGGTGAGGGCTGGGCTCCTCTCCCCACTTTGCTGGCGAGAATGGGGCAGCCTGAGCATTCCCCTCCTGCCCCGAGTGCCTCGGCCCTCTTCACCGACGCCTGTTCTGTTGGTGGAGCCGAGGCACCGGACATGAAGGGGCAGGTGAGACGCAGAGACAGAGACAGGCAGGGGGAACACTCTGGAGGCGCATCCATCTTCCTGCGCACCCTGGCGCTTGTCTCTGCCTCCCCGTGCCTCAGTTTCCCCATCTGTTTGGGTGAGATGCTGTCCAGATTGCCTCCTGGGTGGGAGGAGGTGTCCAAGGTGGGCTCCCTGTCGGCCCCTTCTCTATACAGAAACAGGATGGGGGGGGGAGGGTGATCCTGGCGATGCACCCTGAGGAGAGTGGGGAGGGTCTTCTCTGTGACCCTGGCTCTCCGGGGGCCTGCAGAGGTCGTGGGCCCCCTCAGCAGGGTCCCCAGAAGGAGCACAGGCCTGCTTCTGAGTGAGCCAGGCAACTGTGGACCCAGGAGTGTGGGGGACGTGGCCCTCGCCGGCTGCGGCTGCAGTGAGAGGAGCATGGCTGCCATGGAAGAAGCTGGAAAAGGTGAAGATGCCGACTGTGACCCGCCAGCCCACGGCAGGTGTGGGGCCTTAAGCTTGTGACGCTGAGGGTCTCAGTGCCCAGCTCTGTCCCAGGGCTCACTCAGTTGTCTGGGGCCCAGGAAGGCAGAGCCCCAGGGGACAGTGGCCTCCTCGGGTGGCACAGCTCAGACTCCCGCCCTCAGAGACTCACATCATGTCGCTGCTGGGCTTATGACCCTCCAGTGGCTTCCAAGGGCACTTGGGGTCAAATCTGGACTGCTCATGGCAGCCTCCAGGGCCCTAGGGCTCTGTCCCTATGAATTGCATGTCACTCTCCCCTGGCTCATCTCCCTCCATCCCAGCCCTTTTCTTCTCTCAAGCACACTGGACACAATCCCACCCCAGGGCCTTTGCACTTGCTGTTCCCTCTGCCTGCAATGCTCTCCTCCCAGCTGTCTCCATGTCAGTTGCCTTCTCACGGGGGTCTCAAATCTCCTCTCACCCCAAGGGTGTTCTCTGACGGTCTTTTTGAAAGAGTCCCCTCCCATCAATCAACCATCCCTCTAATGCCTCTGTTTTTTTTTTTGAGGAAGATTAGCCCTGAGCTAACTACTGCCAGTCCTCCTCTTTTTGCTGAGGAAGACCGGCCCTGAGCTAACATCTGTGCCCATCTTCCTCTACTTTATATGTGGGACGCCTACCACAGCATAGTGTGCCAAGCGGTGCCATGTCCACACCCGGGATCCGAACCAGCAAACCCCAGGCCGCCCAAGCAGAATGTGCGAACTTAACCACTGCGCCACCGGCCAGCCACTCTCTAATGTCTCTGAGTCGTCAGAAGTTCGCTTGCTCCTTGTCTGCCTGGCCCCAGGCTGTGAGCAGGTGGAGGCAGGGAGCTGGGCGTGCCCTCTGCCTGGTCTCCCAGGCCTGGCCCGTGCGGGGCGCTCGTCAGTGCTGGCCGAGGCCGGCCTAGAACCCGCTCAGGTGGATGACCGTGTCTCCGGAGGTCGGGGCTGCAGAGCGGGCCGGTGAGGCACCGGGCAGCCTGGGTGTGGGGCCCCACGTCGGGCTCTGCTCCGGCCGGGTGGCTCGGGCAGACTGCGCCTAACCCCTCAGCAGCCCCAGTTCTCCCGACCTCGGGGCTGGTGAGAGACGTGATTGGGCGAATTCAGAGACTGAGAGCTCAGACTGGGCGCCAGGACAGAGGGACACACAGCTAGTCTATCGACGCCGTGATTGTGATGCACCTCCCTGAACCGTCGTCCTCCCATCCCGGCTTTCATCCTCCATCCTCTGGGGCCTCGTCTGGCCAGCTCCCCGAGGTCATAGGCTCCAGGTGCCCCAGGAGAAGTTATGACCCTCAATGACCTTGGAGGCTCAGAGAGGTGACCTCACTTACCCCGCGTCACACAGCTTGTGGGAGGGGAGTGGATTTCCACCTGGTCTGTCAGGTTTCAGGCCTGGACACCTTCCCGTGCTCAGAACTGCCTGTGAGGATGCAAAGAGAGATAAGACCCCAGCTGGTCCTTAGAGAACTCCCAGCCTGATGGGGGTTTGTGAAACCCCAGACCCTTTTGGGACTCAGACCTGGGACTGTGGGAGGTCAGAGCCAGCGGTGGAGGAAAGAACGGAGCTGCTGCGTTAGGATGTTGTTCTGAGGGGGCTGCTTTTCTGGAAGGTTCCACACCAACCCCCACATACTCCCTCCCTCTGGAGCATCTGGCAGAAGGGAGCAGAGCCTGTCCCTCCCTGCTACATCACTGCGAGACCTGGGACGTCCCCACCCCCTCTGAGCCCAGTGTCCCTTCCACAAAGTTGGTATCGTGAGGCGAGAGCCCCCTGCCTCGGGGAGAGCGTTCTCTGGGGCACAGAGTGGGTGCTCAGGGCGCATGTGGCATAACAGGATGAGGTGGGGACAGCGACACAACCTGCCTGGACCATGGACAACCCGCATGGACCATGACTCGGTTCTTGGTCAGTGGAGAGGGAAAGAAAAGACATGTCCATGGAAAAATGGAGAGACCTCGGGGCCCCCGGAGCTGGTGCTGGGGGAGCCCTGGGGTCTGAGTGGCAAAGCCAGGGGTGATGGTTTGGATCTGAGCGGGAGGCTCAGAAGCTGCCTGGCTCCAAGCCCTGCTGGTCCAGATGACTCCATGCACCGCTGGGTGCACCACGGCCCGGGTTGGGACAGAGGCACGATGCTGCGGGATTGGCTGCCAGCAGGTGGGTGGGCTGCGCCCGGATGGGAACGGGAGCTGGGCTTCTCTTCTTTCCCCATGGCTCCCAGGGTGGCCCCCAAGCAGCCTGACTGAGGTGGGGGGAAGGCGGACCCCCAGATTCTCTCACCAAAGGCAAAATCTTTCCACGGTAAAGCCCACCCCTCCGAGCCAGGCAAGTGGCGCCCCCCCCCGGCCCCTGTGACTGAGGCCCAGCCCTGAGTGGTGTGTGTAACAATAGCTACACCACTTTTTACTCTCTCCTCTATTTATTTATTCCAATTACTCCGTGCTGCTAGCCTGTCCCTCCCAGCAGGCATTCAGCGCTTGCTGTGTCTCCTTTTGTCATGTGTACCTGCAAAATATGTGTTATTGCTGTGTGTGTGTATTTCACTTTATGGAAATGATAGATGCGTATAGATCTCACTGTTCCTTCCCGTTTCTCACTCAGCATCATGTTGGAAAGCACGTCCATGTGGCTATGTGTATATCTGGTCCGTTGCTTCCAAATTCTTCATCACGGCCCATGGGGCTCCTCACCCAGACCACGTGGTCTCCAGGGGCCCACACCATGGCGGGTCTGTGATGGACATTCTCTCCGGACTTTGGTGAGCGTTTCTTTGGTGTTTAGACCCAGAATTCAGAATTGCTGAAATGCCAGAAAGTCTCCTGGACGCCACATTCCCCCTGGCAGGGCCCAGGGCCCCTCCCTCCCCACATGCCCCTCAACCCCTTGGCACTGACTGCCTCTCACATTACTGTCAGGCTGCTTTTCATGTGCATCTCTCAGATCACTCACGAGTTTTCATTGCTTCCTATGCCAATCAGCCGTTCAAGTGTCCTTATCTGTGAGTTGTCTGTTCATATCTTTCGCCTGTTTTCCCATTGGGCTTTCTCTCTTTTTCTGTCGATTTGTCAGAATTTTTTCCCCGCTGGAGACTGAAAGCTCCCGGGGCGGGACTCTTGTCTGTTCTGCTCACCCTGAGTTCCCGGCACTTAGCATGCGGCCCTAGCGTGGAATTGGTGCTCAGTGAAGGCTTGGTGCATAGAGGAGAGAATGAAGAAGGGAAGGGATGACAGGCGAATGGTGAGTCCCCATATGTGCCTACTGCTTGCCCGCACCAGCCCCAGTGTCCCTCGTGGGTAATTTGCGAGAAGCTGTCCCCCAGCCTGCTCCTTCCCTGGGCTGCAGTGAGAATCAGTGGAGATAATGGGGTGGAAATTGGAATGCGCAAATTGCTGGGCACACTCCTGACAGTGATGTCTGTCCTGGGCTCCGGGTCCTTTCACGGAGCCATGCAGTTTCTCACCTGGTGGCACCTGTAGTTGCGCTTCTCATCAATGTGGCCCCACAGGGAGGGGAGAGCATCAGCCCCGTGTCCCCATGTGTTTCGCAGCGGATATAAGAAAGTGACAAAGCACATGAGTTCAGCTGCGTAAAATGCAAAATGGAAGTCAAGGTTTTATTTGCTCAGTAATTGAGCAATCTATAATTGAGAAAAATCTCAAATTTTCATGGAGCTGGAGGAACGAAACCCAGGAAGAACACTTAGCCCTTTGGCATAACTCGGTTGACAAGAATGTTCCCGTCACATACTCCCATGAGGAGACCTCCACAGACCAAGGGCGAGTCGCTGATTCCCGTCCACCCATAGACTGCCCTCAGAAATTTCGGTTGTTCCGAGGATGGAAAAACCCTCTCCAGGCTTCTGGCCTGACCGCCATGAGAACAGATAACCCCGGAGACTGCCTCCATCTGCCTGATGACACTCCCCTCCTCTCGGCTCCAGCAGGGACAGCCCGGCTGGGCGCCTTCTCAGCCCAGCTGCCTGGGGCGTGAGTTCAGCAAGAGGAAGGCTTGTGGGGAAGCAACCACTCACTTAGCAGGAGAGGCTGCTGGAGGAAAGACCGACACTAGATCACAGCAAGAAAACATTGAGGTCTAAGTGTCTCCTGGCAGGAGAAGGGCCGCAGGGCAGCTAGGATGGAAGACTGCTGCCACTGAGGGGCCAGGAGAGACAACAAAGGAGATGACTGCTGGGTGACTGTCCCTGGGCTGGGGAATGCCCATTTCCATCAGTGGGAACCAAATCGGGAAACTTGTAGTTAGTCTCCACTCATCTGTCCATCCATATATCCACTCATGCATCTATTCATCCATCCATTCATCCACACATCCATCCATTGATTCGTGTATCCATCCATCCATCCATCCATCCACTCATCTGTCCATCCATCCATCCATGTATGCATGCATGCATCCATCCATCCATGTATCCACTCATCCATCCATTCATCCACTCATCCATCCAGTGATCCACGTATCCATCCATCCATCCATCCATCCACTCATCTGTCCATCCATCCATTCATGTATCCACTCATCCATCCATCCACCCACCCATCCATCCATGCATGTATCCATCCATCCATTCACTCATCTGTCCATCCATCCATCCATGTATCCTCCCATCTATCCATCCCTGTATCTACCCACCCACCCATCCATGTATCCACCCATCCATCCATCCATGTATCTACCCATCCACCCATCCATGTATCCATCCAGTGATCCACGTATCCATCCATCCATCCATCCATCCGTCCACTCATCTGTCCATCCATCCATTCATGTATCCACTTATCCATCCATCCATCCACCCACCCATCCATCCATGCATGTATCCATCCATGCATTCACTCATCTGTCCATCCATCCATCCATGTATCCTCCCATCCATCCATCCATGTATCTACCCATCCACCCATCCATGTATCCATCCATCCATCCATCCATGTATCCACCCACCCATCTATCCATCCATCCATCCATCCATCCATCCATCCACTCATCTGTCCATCCATCCATTCATGTATCCACTCATCCATCCATCCATCCACCCACCCATCCATCCATGCATGTATCCATCCATCCATTCACTCATCTGTCCATCCATCCATCCATGTATCCTCCCATCTATCCATCCATGTATCTACCCACCCACCCATCCATGTATCCACCCATCCATCCATCCATGTATCTACCCACCCACCCATCCATGTATCCATCCATCCACCCATCCATCCATGTATCCACCCACCCATCTATCCATCCATCCATGTATCCACTCATCCATTCATCCATCCATCCATCCACCCAGCTATCCACCTAAATAATACTTACAGTGGGGAGGAGTGAGTGAGGATGTTTGCTATGGGAGCAGAGGAAGCTTGTGGTTGCTCTAGTCCCTGGCTCAAAGCACGTGAGCCCGAGGGAAAGTGAGGTCTGGGGAAGGGGCCACATTCTTTCCTTGTTCCCTTTCTCTCTTTCCCAAATACTGAGCCCATCCACCCATTCATTCATTCAACACTCATTCATTCATTGGGCTCCTGCCACCCTACCTCCACCTCAGGCGCTGTGCTGGGCATTAGGGGCGTGGAGTGAGGCTGACACCCTGCCCTGACCTCATGGACTCACATTAGAGCAGGTGAGATGAATAAACAGGCTACACGTGTATAGTGATTGAAGGTTATGGTCAGTGCTTTGCAGGAAACAAGAAAATGCATGTGGAAGAATCCATCTTGGGAGAGCAGAGTCTGGGAAGGCTTCCCAGAGGAGATGAGGATGAGTAGCTCTGAGGACACCTGGGGACAGAGAGTTCTATCAATGGGAACAGGACATGCAAAGGCCCTGAGGTGGGAAGGTGCTTGGCATCCACAAGGAGCTGGGAGAGGGTCTGGCAGGCGTGAATGCTCAGCCAGGGTCAGAGTGTGTAGAATATGTCATCTTGGGCCCCCACAATGGTGCCTCCAGCCATTATTTCCCGGAGAGCCCCCTCTCCCATCTCCCCAGCACAAGGAGCCAGTTTCTCCTTGGAAGCCGGGTTCAAAGGTTTCTCGAAACATCATTAACATTCCACAAAGGGAAACCTGCAGGCTGCCTGTGCAGGAGGATCTCAGACAGCTCGCCACTTATCAACAGGAGATAATTAAATCACGAGTTCACAACAGCCCCCTCAGGACCAGGCGCACTGTTTCTCTTCCCTCCCGGTTCGTTGCCTGCAGTGTGGAGAGGAAGCCGGTCCGCTCCCAGGAGACAGAAGGGAAAGCACAACATTCCTCATGAGAGGAAAGCAAAGGAATGAGGAACAAGGAGCAGACTCCCGGCCTTGAGTCGATTTCCCCACCAGCAGGAGGGCACTGGCAGCCACCAGGACAGCTGTGTCACGGGCGCGTTCCCACATGGAGAAGCTGCACCCCTGACGGCTGCTGGTTTCTGAGCACAGCGTGGCTCCCACGGCCCGCCTGGCTCCAGGTCGTCACCACCCCTGGCATCTTATGAGTGGCCAGCATACGGTGGGCATGAGCTGAGGCTGTGTCTACACTTGTTTCACTCTCCCAAAGGCTCCCCGAGGCAAGTCTTAGTCCGTTTTACAGACAAGGAAGCTGAGGCTCAGAGGCACAAAGGAGTTTCTCCAAGTCACAGACGTAAGTGCTAAAGCCCAGATGCAAACCCTGATTTGCCGGGTCAGACCCTGGCTCTGCCCTTCTCTGTGATTCTCCTCTATGTTCCCCAGATAAAGGGCCCTGGCTCTGGGTTGAGCTTGCTGTTGAGCCCAGTGTGTGTCAGCCCCACCATGGGTTACCCGCCTGCCCCTGCCAACTTACTCTGTGAGTCCTTGGGAGCAACTCTTCTGAGGACTAAGACTGGAAAGCCTCCCAGGACACAACTTTTGTGAGTGGGAGTTCAGGAATGGCTTGATCAAGCCTCCAGGGGCTTCTTCCTCACCCTCCTTGAGCTCCTTTTCTAGTTTCTACACAGGTGTCCTGAAGGGACACTCTCCAAAGTCTGCTTTTTTAACTTTCAGTGTCACATCAGAAATGTTGATGGTGTGATGGAATGAACACAAGCTGGATGCAGAGTCATACTGTATTTGAACCAGACCAGGGTTCAAATCCTGTCTGCTACTTCCTTGGCTTTGGCACCTTGGTCAAGTTACTTTGCCTCTCGTGGCCTTAGTTTCCTGATCCATAAAATGTGGAGCCCGTCATCCTAGAAATGCTGTGAGAATGCAGTTTATGATCTTGTGGAGCTGTTTGCACGGGGCCCAGCAGGTGGTGAGTCCCAGCGCATGGAAGGTGTTACGATGACAGCCAACCGCAACCTGGCTGGAAATGGAGGTTGTTACTATTGTGACCAATCCCTGCACAGAGGAACAGACATCTTTCCTACTGTGCCCAGCCCGCCACACCAGGACCAACTGAAGAAACTGCAGGGCCCAGGGCGAAATGCAACAGGGCCCTTGTTCAAAAAGGACTAAGAATTTCAAGACACTAACAGCACAGCATTAAACCAGGTGTGGGGCCCTCTGATCTTGGGGCCTCTGCGGCTGCACGAGCTGCTCCCCAGAGGCCGGCTCCCCCCGTGCAGACGAGGACAGAGGCTCTTGCTGCCCGGCCACTTGGACATCTCCTTTGATGAAGGTCCTGTTCAAACATTTTGCCCCATTTTTTTACAAATGGGTTGTCTGTCTTTTTAAAGTTAGTTTGTTGAATTTCTTTATATGAATTTTGGATAACGGTCCTTTGACAATAGGTTTTTTTTTTTTTAAACACAGCCTCAAAAAAGGCGAGCAAAAGGAACAGCCAGTAGGAAATTGTGACAAGAGGATTGGAGGACTGTCCACGCCAGGCAGTGGCAGTGCCAGGAGGTGCAGAATCAGAGCGTCCTCACGCCCCTTCTGTGGGTGCAGCAGCAGAGAAATGAGGAGCAGGAGGGGCCCGGCTCCCGGTCTCCCAGCACCACTTCCTGGCTGTGAGCTTCCAGCCTGGACTTCACCCCTCTGGGCCTCGGCTTCCGGTTCCCCTCTGTTAAGTGGAAAACAGGTTTGTGCCTCCCCAGCAGGTGGTTGTGGAGATGAACGAGTGGATGGGCCAGTGTGGACGCAGCCTGAGGGCTCGACTCTGCCTTTTTCTCCCCAGCGGGCAGCCTCAGGAGCTGGTCGCCATGTCTGTGTGGGAGTGCGAATGAGCACTGGTTTGGGAGTCTGTGGCCAGCCTGCTGGGCACAGTGAGCCGAGGCAAGCAGTCTCTCTGCGCCTGTTTCCTAGAGCTCCAGGGCCCCGTCGCCCCAACCTCCTTCCCCTTCCAGGGCCTGGTGGTAAATGGGACGGAGGTCCAGGCAGATGGGGAGGCACAGGGGGCTGCCTCCCAGAGACGGCCCTATAAGACTGTCCCGCAGGTCCCGCCCCATTCCCCCGTAAGGGTAGTAGGGGGCTCAGGTTGGGGAAGTTAGTGGGGTCTGCAGGGCCTGAGGGGACCTTGTCTTCACATGGGCCCACTCCCGGGGAGCCCCGCCTCCCCCTCCCCCACATACGGCAGGTGCAGGAGAAAAGAGAACGCCCAAACCGTGGGGCTGGAGGAGCTGACCCTAGCGCCAGATCACAGTGGGCCGGTCAGCTGGCCCAAGGACAGGACGGCTGAGGCTCTGGGCCTGAGTGTGCCGTCATCACCCCTCCAGATGTCCCAGGCTGGGGCCCAGAGGGCCTGTCTTGAAGGGGCACCCCCGCCCTTCCCGTGAAACCCACCAGAGCGACTTGGCCCCTTCCGCCCCCAGAGCAAGGACACCTGCAACCGGCAGCCCTGCCCTTCTGGGGCCTCAAGGAGCAAAAGGAGGTCTTCCCAGGAGGGCCAGGCCTCCCTCACACATCACATGCTGGGCCAGCCCTCTGTCGTCGTCACCACCTTCACACGTGCAATAGACTTATCTTTGAACTCGTGTTTTGTGGTGAAGTCCACAGGGCAGAGGAGCACGTGTGTGCGCAGAGGACACAGCACAGCACGCGTGTCCCCGTTTCCCGTGGCCCCATTCACACGGAGTGTCCATGACGCCCCGGGAGCACAGAGTCCAGGGGACCCAGGACGGACGTGACGTGTGGGAGCTCAGCGAGGCTCAAGTCCAAGGCCAGCGTGCTGCGTCCACACTGAATCAGCAGAGAGGCCAGGCCCCCTGAACCAGAACAGAAAGGCGGAGACGCTGTGCCAAGAAACACAGCGACCGGGAGCCCCCTGGTACCCTTCCTATGCTACTTCCAGTACCCGCCGCCCCCTCCTGCTGAAAATAAGGCCATCGAAGCACTGGGAGAGAGAAGGCGCCCGAGCTCCTGCGTTTCTGGTCTGTCCTCACCCGTCAGGGAGCCGAGCATGGTAGCGAGAATGCGCATCAAGAAGTGAAAGACAGACAGTTGAGCTGGTTTTGTGTGGTGTCTCTACTGTTCTGGAAAGAACAAAATACGTGCACACGTATGAGCTACAAAATACAAACTGTGTAATTTCGGTGACTCTGTGTACAAGTCAAATAGGCCTATATTCGTACTTAAAACTGACGTTGCCTAATATAAAGATGATTGATAAAATTCATGCTAATAATTTAACATTTTTTCTTAGGACAACTTTGAATGGCAAATAAAAACACCGTGACAAGTCGAGAGAGGGACCACAGAAGAAAGGAGTAGGGTTTGTCGCTGAGTAATTTTCGTGGCACTTCTCCCTGCTCTTAGAATGAGGGGCCCCACATTTCTATTTTCCACTGACTCACACACGTTGCGTAGCTGCTTTCAGGGGCTGCGCCGGACCCTGGGTTTCGTGTTTGTGACCAAGCCCCTGGCCTGCGTGTTGCTGGAAACCAGGCAGCAGGATGTAAAGACGTGAAGAGCCGGCATGAGCCTGGCGTGAGTCACTTCTTTCAATCCTTAATTGAAGAGCTGCTCTTAGCCCCAGTTTACAGATGAGGAAACTGAGGCTCCGGAGGTGGAATGACATGCAAGCTGAGTGTGACCAAGCTCATGGAGGATCCGGATCTTTCTGTCCCCAGACCCCACGCTTTCTACCACCCTGCCATCCCATTCTGTAGATGCGCAAACAAAATCGTCTTCCTTGGGCTCTTTGCTTTGCAAGGTCTGTTTCCTTTCAAACCTTGAATCTGAGAGCCCTGGAGTCCTCTCACCAGCTCCTTCCTTCCTCTCTCTGAGAAGTTTCCACAGGAAGTTCAGAGAGAGACAGGGCGGGGAGGAGAAACTGAAAAAGGCAGCAGCTTCTTCATGCCTTATTTGCTGCTAGAAGTTTCAATATTTCCTTGTTTAAAAGCGATTTGAATCACGTCGGCCTTGACTATGCAGATCAGAGCTGAGCAGCCACCTCCCCAGGACCCGGAGCGTCAGCGTTAAGGGTGGATTGTACTTTCCTTCCCGCCTGGAAGGGAGAGCCTGCGAGTTCTTAAAATAACGGCAATATCAAATTGGAAGCCTCTGGCCTTCTCGAATCAATTGTCACCTCTTACAAGGTTGAAGCACCTTCACCTCTCTCTCCTGGGCCCGCGTGGCGTGGGGACGCCTTTCACACCGGCCGTGCAGCTTCTCGAGGAGCAGATCCGTCCTGCGTGGGCGGTGTCTTCATGTCTCCCACCCTGGGAGCTCTTACATAAAAGCAGGAAATGCCCCGTCTCCCACTTTATTAAACCGTGTTGGCAAAGAGAGTGCAGCCAAGATGTATAACATCTTGTGAACTGGAGAGACAACTGCAAAGAACTCAGCCTCCCATTGTGAGGATATCGCTCCCACTACACGAGCCGTGGTTGTCTGCTGCGCCCGGAGGGATGCGGGCGACGAGGGCACACGTCAGCGGTGTGACTCTGAGTGGAGCTGGGGCAGAGAAGCTGGCCTAACTGCTGCGTCGCTTAGAAGACAGTTTCCTTTAAATATACCTATATTTAAATTGGGGTATAACATCCATACAGTAGAGCATACAGGTCTTACAAAGCATGCCTCTCAATGCATTTTTTTTTTTTTTAAGGAAGATTAGCCCTGAACTAACATCTGCTGCCAATCCTTCTCTTTTTGCTGAGGAAGACTGGCCCTGAGCTAACATCCATGCCCATCTTCCTTTACTTTATAAGTAGGACGCCTACCACAGCATGGCTTGCCAAGTGGTGCCATGTCCACACCTGGGATCCGAACCAGTGAATCCCCGGCTGCCAAAGGGGAACATGCACACTTAACTGCTGTGCCACCGGGCCGGCCCTTCAATGCATTTTTGCACCTTGCACACACACATTTTGCATTTTGCACATATCCATGCCTGTCTAACCCCCACCATGACCAAGACACAGAGCATTTCAGCACCCACTTATCCCTCCTGCCAATAAGGGCTATTCTGCCTCCCATCACTGTAGGTTCGTTTGTTTTGTTCTTGAACTTTGCCTTAATGGAACCATACAGTCTGTGACCTTTGGTGCCATCCTTTTTTACTCATCAGTCTTTGTCTGCATCTCGTCCACGGTCTTGTTCATGGTAGGAGTTTCTCCTTTTTCACTGCTGCCTAGTATTCCGTTGTCTGACACGCCACAGTTGATTCCTCCACTCTGTTGTGGATGGGTATTTGAGTTGTTTCCAGGTTTTTGGCTATAATGAATCAAATGTGCTACTATGAGCATTAGAAGAGGTTTGTCTTGCTTGTATTAAAAACTGGCTCATCCTCTCTGAACCCATATGTCATGCACACACGTGTGCACATCTGAGTCCTTCCCAGCACATTCTCGCTTGATTTCTCCTTCTCCACTTTGACTGAACCGGGAGCCAGGCGAGCACATGCCCCCAGCGCTGACTCGGGGGCTCAGGTCTGCTCTTTTCAGGCCGTGAAGTCTTCATTCTAACCCTGCGCTTCTGCTTGGGCAGCTCCTCTGAAGTCTGCGAGTTCCCTCCCGGGAGACTATGTTTCCCCGCTCCGCTCCCGGCGGCAGCACGTTGCCTTTATTCCAAGTTAACTGCTAGACCTAATTAAACAGCTCCCTCCCTGGAGGGGCTGGTTTCCTTCCCGTCTGAATAC
The DNA here is from genome assembly GCF_041296235.1 of Equus asinus. NCBI lineage: Eukaryota > Metazoa > Chordata > Mammalia > Perissodactyla > Equidae > Equus > Equus asinus. The sequence continues at coordinate 45,467,854 of NC_091804.1, forward strand.
AAATGAAAGTCCCTTGCCGATAACATTCAGGTCCGTTTGTCAGAATCAACCTCTTTGCAAACTCAAAGGCCAGAGTGGGTTCAGAGCTGGCCCCGCGCGGTCCCTGCGAGCCAACTCGGCCAGGAGCCCCCTGAGGAAAAGGAGCTGGCTGACCGAGGCGGCGGGCTGGGCCTGCTTCGGAGGGTCCACAGCGAGCAGCAAAGGTGGCCTCGTTTGTTTGCTCCCGGCTCCGTGGAGATTCAAAATCCTCTTTATTTCGTTTATGGAGTCACTTCACTGAGCAAATATTAATCCAGCCCCTCCAGGTGCCAGGCGCTGTGTTGGGCCCTGGAGATGCTGCGTGACGGGACACATGTGTGGGGGACGAGGAGGAGATGGCACCCAGCCGTGCCAGTCGTAACTGCCGATGGTGTTGCTCCAACAAATGACGGGTCCCAACTCAGGCTGAGGTGGGGGTGGCATGGGCTGAGCCTGAGGCCCGTCCTCCCTCTGCGGAATGGCACGGCCAGTCACGGGACCCTTCAACGCCTGGCAGGCAACCTTCTCAGCCCGAGGGTCCAGCTTGTCCAGCCTCAGGTCCTGTGTCCTTCCTTCTCGGGTGGACGGCACCCCAGATGCCCACGTCACTGGAGCAGCACAGGGAGCTCCCTGGGAGCCTCTGCTGGGAGATGCCAGACGGGGGCATGGTGCCCGGTACCCCTGAGAGCCGAGCCGCCGGCTGGACCTGACTCCTCCCCTGGTGTGAATCTTCTCTCCACTTTCAGAGGTGGCCGGGCTTGCTGACCTCGGGAACAGGCATCTTTCCTTCTCTCGACTGTCTGCCTCCAAGGCAGGGGCATGGTAAACAGTACAGATTGGGGAGCCCAGGTGAGACCCTGCGGGATCTGATGGAACACAGATTAATAGGGCACAGTAAATGGGCACCGAGGGCCCTCAGGGACCCAGGGGCACGTGTGCGCGCCTGTATGCATTTACAGACGTGCAAAGCCAGCCCAACTCTGACCAGCCTGTGAAGGCGACCACGGCGGGAGGGGGCTGCTGTGTTGTCATCATTTGGAGCCCAGAAACAAGGCCCCTTGTCCTGGAATACACCACCAAAACTGGCGGCTGGGCCGGTCTGGGGCGTGAACATGCTGGGTGGGGTCAGGCTGTCTGTATTCACTTTGCTTCCTTGGCCTCAGTTTCCCCTTCTGTAAACTGAAGGCGTAGCAGCTGTGATTGTCTGCTTCCCAGCAGCCATTGCCTTCCTCCTCTCCTACAGAGCCCTGACTTTGTTCAGGACTCCTCCCCTCCCCACCCCTAAGTGGCCTGAACTTCAGCCCCAGCCTCAGCCCCAGGTCGTAAGCAGGCTAACTAGTCAAGGTGGTCCCATTTCCATACGGATGGGCGTGTGCCCAGTTGTGGCCAATGAGACGTGAGGAGGAGCCATCCTGAGCAAAGGTTTTCTTGTTCTCAAAAAGAGATGCACTCAGAGAAGTAGTCTCCCTTCTCCCATTATATGTAGTCATGCCTGGATGTAATTCTTGGGGCAATGGCAGCCATCTTGGGACCAGGAGGGAGCCAGCCAGGACCAAGCCAAAGTGCTGGGGGAGGGTGGAGCAGCAGGGAGTTTGGCAAGGACCTGAGTCCTTCATAATCCTGCCGCATTGACCAGCCCTAAGCTTCCTTGCCTCAGGGTTCCTTGCTAGGCAAGAGAATCCCAGGTCCCCTGTGTAAGCCGTTTTGAGTCAGGGCTCCTTGTTACTTGCAACTGTAAGCTCCCTAACCGGCAGGAGCGGGGAGGTCCTGAGGAGACAGGTCAGCCTGGTGTCCGACGTCCTCTCAGGCCACTCTGCCTTCGAGAGCTCAGGGAAATTGATGCCACCTCCCGCCACGTCCAATCCCGCTGCTGGGGAGCCCCTGGTCCCCCAGGGTCCCCACTAAGTCTCGGGGGCCTGCTCTCCAGGCCTCCGTGTCTCTGGCTCGGCTTCCGTGTGCTCGTCTCTCCTGAACCACACTTGCTTGCCCTGACGTCAACTCCAGCTGCTTCTTTGGTTTCCACAACACCAGCGTTCCCCTCGCCAGTGTTCCTGAGGCAGGGAGGTTCTCTCCTACTTTCTGGGATTCTGGGTAAGGGCACAGCCCATGGACTTCTGCAGCTTTCTGGAACTTTCTCTGCTCCCCTCCGTCTCCTTTCCAGACCTAAGTTCACACGCCTGCCCGCCCAGCCCCAGCTGTCTTATGTGGAATCCTTACTCCCTCCTGGGGACTGACCCTGGGGCCCAGCCCTGGGCCTTCCACACCGAGCAAAGGCCATTCTCTAAGAGGAATGAAAGCCACCCCTGTGGCCTATTATATCTCACCACATGTGCACTTATGGAGCACCCACTGTGTGCTCCGCAGCGAGGCCTTTATGAACGTCATCGCTGGATGCTGTGTTTTCGTTTTGTGGATGAGGAGCCGGAGAGCAGAGAAGCTGAGTCCGTTGTCCGAAGTCTTGCAGCTTGCTCACAGCCCAGAAAGGAGGAGGGAGAATGGGGCCGTGGCACGGCTCCACCGAGGACACCCTCAGACCCTCCTTTGGGGGCCCCTGCAGGGTGGGGTGGAGGCCTCCCTGGTCCACGGCACACGGGATCAAGTCGAGACTCTTTCAGCTTGGTCAGCCCAGTCCTCTGCACCCCAGGAGGAAATATTTAAATCTAAAGGTGCTGAGGGTTGGGGGCAGAATCTCAGGCCTCACCCCAGACCTGCTGACTCAGAGTCTGCGTTTTAACAGGATCCCCACATGACTTGCGTGCACGTTGTGGACAAGAAGCACTGGCTCAGAGAACCCAGCAGACGAGAGAGGTCCCCAGCAGGAAGGGCGTCCCAAATCGTGTTTCGGTTCAGGGAAGACAGCCTGGCTGCCGCCATCCTGGGGAACAGACACCAGCTTGTACCTCTGGGGTCCCCCATGAGTGACCTGGATGCTGCCCGAGGCCTTCAGAGACCTCTGGGTGCTGGGCCCCTGGCTGCGCCCACAGGCAGCACCCGGATGCTCTCCCGCGGGCAATGCCTGGGTCCCCCTCACCTACAGCTGCAGCGGGCAGCTGGGATGGCGTTGACCTGACCCCCTTCTCTTCCTTCTTCTTGCCCAGACGGTGCAGAGCTGGTGCTCTCAGCTTCTTTCCTCCTGGGCGTTTCCCTGGCCCGGAGGTTCTCACACTTCCAGGTGCACCAGGATCAGCTGGAGGGCTTGCTACATGCAGGTTCTCGGGCCCCACCCCAGAGCTTCCAGTTCAGGAAACTCTGAGGTGGGGCCTGAGAATTTGCATTTTCTGACAAATTCCCACGTGACTCGGATGCTGCTCGTCCAGACCCTGAGAACCAGGGCCTGAACAAAGCAGCAGCTCCAGGGACTGGCAGCTGGAGGTGTGCCTGGTGGTTAGGGGAGCTGGGGCGGGACAGGTGCGCCAGGATGTCTGCACACTCATTCTGCAGGCACAGCAGAGGCTCGGGGTCGTGGGCAGCAGCTCCAGAGCTTGTAGTGGACTTGGGTTTTTCTGCTCTGCAGCCACGGACGAGCTTTTCCAGTCTGTCCTGCGGGCTGTCTCTCTCCTTCCCCAGAGCCATCCCAGGGGACAACCTCAGGGCTCAGGACAAATCTTAGGAGAGTGTCCACTTCACGGGTGATGCTCCACATGGCTGGCTGGTGACGAGGGCCCCTTCAAACCTGCTGTCGGGTTTGCTGCCTTCTCAGATGGGCAGGCGGGTACAGCCGTGGAGTGTGAAGAGGCCGAGAGGGACAGGCCGAGAGTGACAGGCTTCCAGGGCCCAGGGCCAGTGGCCGCAGCGCTGGGCTGGTGGGGTGGGTAAACGATGCTCTTCTAAGAGTGTCGCCTGCTCTGGCCTCAGTGTGATTCACTCGCCTGCCTCTGCCACCAGGCAGGCGGGCAGACGTCCAGTCTTCTGCCCTCGAGGAGGCTGGCTGCTCGCTGGGTGATGGAGTTCCGATGCGTTTGCGGTGGATACGTGACGTGCTGTCCAGATTCCCCTTCAGGAAGGAAAAGTGATGCTTGCAGCAGTTGGGGCCCCGTCCAAGAGAAACAGCCGGACACTAGTTAAAAGTGGCAAAGACGGGTTTTGCTCAGTACCCTTGCAATGGGGGAGAAGAGACCCCCGTACAGATCCGAGCTCCATTGCAAAGACATCAAAGGGTGCTGGGTGCCCCCCACAAAGTGACCTGGTCTGATCACCCCTCCTTACAGAGGGAGTCACCGGGATCAGAAAGGCAGGGCAATGGGGCAGGTAGGTGCCTAGGTTTTTGGTAAGACAGGCCTGGGTTTGAATCTTTGCCCCATGAACCACCAGAGCTGGGACCTTGGGCAAGCTCTTTCAATTCTCCTCATCCCATTTTCCTCCCCAGGAAAGTGGGGCAGCATGGACGAGGGCCAAATGGCCAGCAGACAAATTCTGGCTTCACTATCCAGCTGCTGTGTAACCTTGGACAAGTTATTAAAGTTCTCTGTGCCTACTTTCTTATCTATGTTAAGAGTAATCACCATTGTTCAGATTACAAAAGTTATCGTATTTAAAACACTAGACTAGTGCCTGGCAGGTCTCAAGGACCATCTTTGTGTTAGCTGCTGCTGTTGCCTTCGGGATTCTGGGATTACTCCCTGTTGTGGGAAAGATAGATGATAAGTACTACGAGTCTCTCCGTCTCGCGCTCCGCCTCATCCGTGATGGTTTAGGGTCGGGGACGCTGCACTCGCCTGAGGCCCGGAGCAGTCGTTCTCCCGTTCATAAAGTGCGCTGCCAGCGTGATTGGTTTCTGGAAGACGGCGGGCACGGTTTCGGACTCGATCTTCTTCTCTGTCTGGAGGAGATCACTGCTGGTCTGCTTTGCAGGCCTGTGACCATCTGGTCTGGCTCCCCTCTCTGCCCTGTGCTGCAGGACAAGTTCTGGCTGTGACCCTGGGCACGGGGGCCCTTAGCTGTTTGCTCAGGGAGGAAAGTCCTGTTCAAACCCCACAAATAAATAAACAGTCCTGAAATAGGGAGCTGACAGGGCCAGGAAATAACCTGTGTGTGTGTGTGAGAGAGAGTGGATCGAGTGTGTGTGAGTTGTGACTGGGTGTGGATGTGAGCGTGCGTGTGGCTAAGTGGGTGGGGAGAGGGTCTGATGAGTGGACTGTGGGGAGCATGCTAAAGACAGGAAACAGAGAAGGACAAAAGCAAGTGAGGTTGTTTCTGTAATTTCATTTCAGAACGGGAACTTCTGAAAAGTTTTTAGATATGAAAATAATGTGTGCTCATTGTAAACAAAAATCAGATATTTAAAAAGCCAGAAAGAAGAAAATAAAAATTACTAGGAATCTCATTAATGGGAAACGATCATTAGAGTAACTTTAGGGTGTGTCTTTACAGAATTATTATGTGATGCATTAAACAAGGAGAAAAACTGAATAGGGAATATATTCATACGGTTCCCACCAAATGATACAAAAGGCCCAGTTTCTTGTGCCCAACAGGTGACATTCTTTATTAGTTCTTAGTGGTAAGGATCTCTCCATGGTTACAGGCAAATGCAAATATGTATTTTCGGCCTATTTTATCCATAAAAGGTGTGAAATTATGCATATTGTTCTTACATTGCTGGTTGCACCAACAATACGTCTTAGAGATTTTCCTACATCAGCGCTTAAGCGTTCCCTCGTTTTTAAAAATAGCTGCATGATAGTCCATCATATGGAAGGACCAGGACTTGTAACAAATCTTCCTAATATGCATAATATTTCATGCATGCAAAAATATACCCGCACACAAATTTTAAACAACAATAAGATTATTTTACACATGTGATTTTGTTAACTGCTCCTTTTTGAATCGACAGTCTACAGTGACCATCTTTTCAGGTCCGTCAGTACTCGTCGGCATCAGCACGTTTGATGGTTTCACCTTCTTCTGTGGCGTGGATGGATCTTACTTTGTTTTACCACTTCCCTCCCGATGGGCGTGGAGCTGTTTCTGCTTTTTGCTCTTACTGCCGGGTCAGAGCGAACACCCTTGTACACTTTCATGGACAAGTCTCATTCGTTCCTTGAGATGGATTCCTGGAAATAGAATTTGCTGCATTAAAAGGCACGTGCGTTTCTAGGAATTTTGGGCAGGGTGCCAGTTACCTTCCAGGAAAGCAGTGCCAGGCCAGCGTCCACCAAGTGGACGCGTGGGCGCATCTCCCGCTTGTCACCAACACTGCATGCGATCAATCTTTTCCATCTTTGCCGATTGAATGCATGAACCACGGTGCGTTATTTCAAAGAGTGTAACCCTACACCTGTCTTCTCAAGTAGAAACCAGGATCCTAGGAGGTAACTAAAAAGAGCTGGGTTCCGGGGGCACTGGCCCTGCTGAGACCCCACACAGCCTGTTTCCCTGGAGTACTGAGCGGGGTCAGCACGCTGGTGCGAGAGCCCAGGGCTGAAACCGGCCCCCCCGTCCTGGGGCATCCTCTGTGCTGTCTGAGTTTATTTGGAATGGGGTCTTTTAGTTCCAGCGAGCGGTAATTCAGTTCACTGTCTTCTAATGATGCCAATATTTAGCGTTTACTGAGTGCATTTAGGGGCCCAGCATTAAAACCACGATTTCCATGTGGATTGTCTCATGGAACACGTCCAAGAGCTTTAGGAAGGTCTGGTTGTCATTGTCCCCCTTTGATGGATGAGGAAGTGGAGAGCCAGAGCGTTGAACTCTCTCAAGGTTGCTCCATAGCGAGTGATGGGGCTGAGTTTTTACTCCAACTCCCACATATTTGCCCCTAGATTTAACAAAGGTTAGCTTTTGGCCAAGTTTGCTATATCTAGGTGAGTGTGTGTGTGCACACGTGTGCATGCATGCACACACGTGTGAACTATTTGAAGGAAAGTTGCAGGCATCCTGACAGTTCATTCCTAAACACTTCAGCTGCATTTCCTTAGAAAAAGGTCATTTTCCACTATGTTCACCCGTCATTGCTTCACCCAAGGAAATCGACAACAAACCCTTCACACGATCCATGGTCCAGTCCGCTGCCTAATTGCCCCTATCATCCCCCAAATACCCTTTTAGTTGTTTTGCTTCTGAGCCAGGATCTGACAACATTCTCACACTCTGTTAGTTTCCACATTTCTTGAGTCTTGAAATCTAGAGTGTTCTCCCTCCACCTTTCTTCCCCGTGACATTGACTTTGTGAAGTGAACAAACCCAGCTGTCTTGTTGACCATCGCGCACGCTGGATTTTCCTCGTTCGTCTGTCTCCTCGGTTTCCCATAAGCACACGAGGTAGAGTTCTGCCGTTCCTCATGGTGCTGAGTGTGGCCGCTTGGAGAGGACGGCGGCCACTAACTTTTCCACAGTGGAGGTCCTAGTCCTGCTTTGAAATTAGTCTGTAGGGGATAGTTGGGCCCCGGGCAAAGAACCTGTTCTCCCAGCGACCTCTCCCTAGTCGTTTTAGCCTCCATCCGCGATCCTGTCTGAACCTGCGATCTTGTCGGGATCCATGTGGCGAACTGGCTGGTGCTCTGCCCTCCCGCACTGATGGGCTGGCGTTCTGCTCCCCAGAAGAGCATTCCCGCATCCACTGGGACAAGCCAGTCCCTCCTGGAGGGCGGGGTCCATGGGACCAGGGTTTGAACACGAGTCCCTGGACCCCAGGGTCCAGAGTAGAAGCTCACTCTCGATCGCGTCCCTCTTGCTCCCCACAAAGCATTTCAAACTTTCTTCTCTTCGAGATTCTGAAAAATCTTACCACACAGCCCTTGCAGCCATCCTGGACTAGCAGTGGCCACGTTAGAGGTCTTTGGGAGTTCCCCTCTGGCCCCCAGCACGGAAACTGTTAGAAATGCTAACTCTGTGTCAGCTCCGAAGAGGTGTGTGACTCGGTCCCTCTGGGGAACAGCTCGAGTCCGGCCAGCCTAGGGCCTCTGCTGGGGGTTGCTGGGTGGGAGGCTGTGCCACACAGCAGGCCGTGAGCTGGTGCTGGGGTCTGAGGGAGCGAAGGTTCCATCCCCCCTGGACTAGCTGTGTGGCTTTGGGTGAGGGAGTCAACCTCTCTGAGTCCCAGCTTCCCTGCCCTTGTCAGGGGATCATAATGGTGATGTTCACCTTGGAGGTTGGGGCGATGATCCCGTGTGATAATGCAAACGAAAGGGCACGGCACATAGTAGGCCCACATCAAATGGTGGTTCTATTAATATGAGGAGCACCAGCTTTACGAAGTGGGTTCACAGCATCTACTTCTTTGGAATCTCGTGAGGACTGGGGAGTGTTTACCGGCTCAGCACAGTGCCCCGTGCAGAAGCAGTCAAATAAGGCCACTAAGGTGTTTGGTGTTGTTGACAATAACAATAGGAAGGAGGACGGGGGTTGGGGGGAAGGGGCTTGGAGGAGCTTGGCTGGGCCCCTCCCTCCTCCAGCTGCTCCAGGAATGTCACAGGCCTGATGGGGTGCGTAGTACAGGAGAGATCACGTGACCCCTGAGGGCTCCACCTCTTGTCCTGTGCCCTGGGAGTCCCACTGTGAAGAAAGAAAGCAATGAATGTTTATTGAGCCCCTGTGTGTGCCAGACACTTTCTTATTTATTATCTATTTTTATTTTTTCCTTCACAACGACCATGCCAGATGGTTCTGTGGTTCTTGGTAGTATCAGGACGTTTGGTTGCAAGCAAAAGAAAACCCATCGCAACTAGCTTAAGCATAAAGGGAATTTACTCCTGTAAAATGGCTCATGTAACTGGATTAAGCTTCAGGTGTGGCTGGATCAAGGGCCTCAAATGATGTGACTACAACTCGGCCTCTCTCAATCTGCCTCTGGGCACTACTTTTCTCTACGTTGGCCTCAGCCACAGTCCACCTTTCCCCTCCTGATGACGAGGTGGGTGCCAGAAGCTTCAGGATTTCCTTTCACTCACCTAGTAGTTGAAGTGAAAAGAGAGTGCCTCTATCCTTCTGGTTGCGGCAGAAGCCCCAGAGAGGTCTCTCCCTGGCCTCTTGTGGGTGATGGGCGCATCCCTGAACCAGTCACTGTGGCTGAAGGAACCCAGTGTTCTGACTGGCCAGGTCTGGGTCTGGTGCCACTCTTAGACTCAGATGTGAGGTCATTTCTGTTTCCCAGAGGAAAATTGGGGTGCTATTCGAGAGGAGAGGGGGTGGATGCTAGACAGACAAAACAAGTGCCCACTGACTTTGGAGCTGTGCACGGGCTGGGCCATGACGATCGGGTCGGGGAGCCCCAATACCTGACCAGCAGGAAGCAGAAGAACAGAATCCCCCGTGATGCTCCGGGAGAAGACCACCGACTCCTGCTGAACTCTCAGCTCAAAACGTGATTTATATTTAGCACGAGGAAAGCTGTCAAGCTCTTAAATATGCATGGGGTTGGAAGAACCGGGAGGGAGAGAAAGTGCAGATTCTGCATGTGCCAGCAAGGAATTAATTAGAAATAAACCCTCCATGAGAAGCTGTCTGAATTCTGTTCTGCTTTTGATCTGGCTGCCAACCGACGACTAGGGAATTCTCCACCAAACAGTGAGCACCTGGGCCTCTCGGGCAGCCGCTCCAGACCCCGCAGATCTGCTCCCCGCCGGGTAGGTGGGGAGGGCTGGGGGCTACCTTCCTCTGCCTCGCCCTGTTGTCGCCTCTCAGCTTGGGGGCGACTCCCTCCTGTGGGGGCGTGGGAATTAGGATGCCACAATTGTGCCTGTCCCTGGGGAGCGGGGCTTATTTATGGAGCCGGGCAGGGGGCGCAGAGAGGGTCTGGGTGCCCTGTGCACACCACCTGCAGCCCTTGTTAGTGCTGCCCCCGGGCGGCCGAGGGCGCCCACCCTCTGCCGCGGACTGTGGTGAGGCCCATGACTCTCATTCTCATCTTCGCACTGACCGTCACTGGTGTCCAATGTCACCAGTCAGATGCCACGTGGGACAGGGCCAGGCCTCTTCTGGGTCTGACAGCAACTAGTCCTGGGCTGGACACATAGTAGGGGCTTTATAAATGCCAGCATCGAAGACTCTGAGCTGGAAGGGATGTGGAACCAGAATGATCTTTTGAAAACTTAAAAACTCATCATGTCACATCCCTGCCCCAAACACTTTGGGACTCCTCACGTCCCCCAGGAGAAAGCCCCACAACCTGCCTGTGCCCTTCCCACTGCCTGACCCTCAGATGGGCAGTGTCCTCTTTCTGGAACTCTCCAGCCCCAGAGCTTCACTGGTTGGGCCCTTCTGGGATTTAGATCTCATGTCATTTGTCACCTCCTCCAGGAGGCCCTCCGTGTTGTCAGCCTTCGAAGAATCCCTGTACTTTATGTTTTAAAGCCTTTATGTGACAGCATCCTGTATAATCACTGCTCTGCCTGTCTGTGCTCTGCTCCCCACTGGATTTAAGTGACGGGAGAGTGGCCCACCCCCGGCCACTCACCGTGGTCCTGCATAGCACCTGACACAGAGAGTGCTTGCTGTGGACTGAGTGTTCATGTCCCCGCAGTTCCTGAGTTGAAGCCCCCCCACAACGTGACAGGTGTCAGGAGGGAGAGACTTTGGGAGGTGACTGGGAGGATGGGGTCATGGGGGTGGAGCTCCCAGCACGGGGTCAGCATACTTATGAGAAGAGGAGGAGACTCAGGGCTCTCTCCCCGCCCTGTGAGGACACAGCAGGAAGGCGTCTGTCTGCGAGCCCGGGAGAGAGCCCTCGCCAGGCATGGGGTCTGCCGGCATCCCGCTCTCAGTCTCAGAGCCTCCAGAATTAGGGGAAATAAATGTCTGCTGTTTACACCGCCCGTCTACGGACTCCTGTGACGGCAGCCCGCTCACGACCCCAGGGCTTAGTGTGCAGTTTTTGAATAAAAGAAGCTGAATAAGAGAATCTTTGGAATAAATTAGTGAATGCGTGGAAAGCATTCAAAGATCATCAAGTCCGGAGGTCTTCATGCTACTTTTTAAACTTTTCTGTTTTTTACGGAGCTCATTGTAGATTCAAACGCAGCTGTAGGAAACAACAGAGAGATCCTTTGTATGTTTTGCTTGGTTTCTGCCCAATGGTAGCATTTTGTAAAACGACGGTACAATCTCATGACCCAGAGGAATTGCCCGTGCGTTTCCGATTTCCGCGGCGCCCCTGCACCCTCTCGGGTTAATGCTGTCCTGTCACCTGTGCAGGTTCCTGGATCCGCCACCACAGCTAGACACCAGGCAGTTCAACACCACAGGAACCCTGAGTTGTCCTTTTACTCCCTCCCTCACACTCTTTCTTAAAGCCATACAACTTTTCCCAGTCAATTCTGCGCAAAACTCCAGGCGGGTGAGTAGCAGGTGGACCCGCGGGGTGGCGGCTGCTGCGGCCACTGCACGCCTCCCTCTGCTCTTGGGTCGGACCCCACTGATGGGCGTGGGATCAGGAGCTGGTGACACAAAGCAGCTGCAATCTGGGGAAACCACGGTGGAGGTGGCCGGACAGCTCCGAGAAACTGTGTCCAGTCCTGGAGGCCCCGGCTTGGTGCTCACCTCTGAGAGTGAGCTGGCGGGTTTCCAGGACCCACTGCTCGAGACAGGGTGTGAGCAGGGGTCTAGCCCAGTCGTGGCAACCTGCGGTGTGAGCAAGGGTCCCAGCCCAGCACTGGCAGCCACAGCGGGTCCACGCCACACAGAGGGCCCCCCGAGGTTGGATCACAATTTGTCCCCCTCACTTTTTAAGACCAAGTCTCCTCGCATCCAGGTGGTTCTGTGAGCTCCCAGGTGTCCCGTCGACAGACTCCTTCTCTGCTGAGATCAGTGTCAGCGTCTGTTGCTGCCGCTCAGAGCCGGCTCCCCAACAGGCAGCCTCCAACTCCGCCTAGAGCCCAGGGGGGCCCTGGCCTTGCGAGGAGGTGCCTGGGCTCAGGCTGGACACTGAGGGGCTATTCACAGGCACGACTCCATCCAGGCCTCCTTCCCCGGAAGCGTGGGGTGGGGGCAGCCCGTGCACGCCTGCCCTGGGACAGGGGTGGCTCAAAGGTTTTGCCCGTGAGCTTGAATCCCAGCTGAGGAAACTGAGGCACAGGGAAGTGAAGCGACCAGCTCGCAGGTGGCCGGCTGGGATGGAACCCGCAGCCGTCGGCTCCTGCTGCCTCACCTCTTTCCCTCCCAACTCGACTTCGGGGAGACAGAAGCCGGTGGGGGTCCTCACCTGAACCGTCTCCACCATCAGGTTTGCTTACGTCCTTCGCAGGGACCAGCTCACCCCCCACGTTCACCAGCGTGGGGTCTGATTTAATCCAGACCCAGTCCCGGGGGGCCGCTCTTGTTCAAGTTTCGAGAAACCTACTCAAGATTCTGACTTCATCCATTTTTAATTTTTTTTTTTCCTGTGAAGACTGGAATTCAGGGATATTTATCTTGCTGGGTGTGTGAAGGCTTAAATAAAATAAGCTTTATCTGTTGGAAGCTGTCAACTGATAAAAAAGAAAAGAATTAAGCATATTCCTCTTTAACGAACCCTCCAGACAGAGGCCGATTTCCGTCCTCCGGCTTAGCTGTTCTCTGCAGAGACAGCTCTGCGCCCAGCCTGAGTGCAGCCTGGGGACTCTGCTCTCTGACCCCCGCAAACCCATCTAGACGCCCGAGACATCCTGTAAACAGGGACCTCGCTGGGGTGGTAGCCGCGCCGAGGCGGGGCGTGTGTGCCCCTGGGAGCACGGCTGGTTGAAAATTAACAGCCACAGAGTGTTCTCCTCGGGACAAAGCACCCGTTTCCTGGGTCAGGGCCCCTGGCTCGCCCCTCCGCGGAGGCTTCTCTTCTCTTTCCAGGATGGCCTCCTGTGGGCGCCGGGCGATGGGACTGATGGTGAGGGAGCTGCAGGCCCCCAAGATAGCGGCCCGCCCAGAAGATCCTCTCTCTGCAGTCAGGACATTGGTCAGCTCTACTCCCCAAACCCACACGGATCATCCCACGCCCGCCCCCCTCCCCCGCCGTCACCCCCGGCCGGCCAGGCCTCCAGTCTCTGCCACAGGGACCGTGGGAATGGCCCCCTCCCTGGTCTCCCCTCTTCGGTCCTCACCCCACATGCTCCAAACTGTAGGCCAGAGCATCTCGCACCTCTGTTCAAAACCCTGCAATGTTCTCATTTCACACACAATAAAACCCGGAGATCTCAAAATGCGCTCAGGGCCCTGCCCGATGCGTCCCCAGCGCACCTGCCACCTCACCTGCTACTCTCCCTCTTGCTCACTACATCCAGCCGCTTGTCTTTCTCCAAGTGCCTCCAACATGCCAGGCACATCATGCCTCAGGGCCTTTGCACTGGTTGTTCCTTCTGCCTGGAACACTCTTCCCCAGAAACTGGCATGGCTCACGTCACACCTGCTGCAAGTCTTTGCTCCGATGTCACCTTCTCAACCAGTTCTTCCCCAACCACTCTGCTCTGCAGCCTCTCCTCGCTCCGCGATACTCTTGAGCCCCGTTATTTTGCTCTCCTTTTTCTTTTCTTTCCCTAGCACTGACGATCTTTTTTTTTTTTTTCAAATAGACTTTGTTTCTTAGAGCAGTTTTAGATTCACAGCAAAACTGAGAAGGAAAGCACAGAGCTTTCCTCCATGCTCTCTGCCCCACAAATGCGCAGCCTCCCACCACTATCGACATCCTCACCAGATGGTACCTTGTGACAGCTGCCAGACTTTCACGGACACATCATATTGCCCAGAGCCCATTGTCTACACCCGGGCTGGCTCTCGTATTGGACATTCATGAGTTTGGACAAGTGCATAATGACAGGTGTCCATTACATGTCACACAGGGCATTTTCACAGCCCTGAAGATCCTCTGGGCTCCGCCTGTTCACCCTTCCTCCCGCCCTAGCCTCTGATCCTTTTACTGTCTCCGAAGCTTTGCCTTTTCCAGAGCGTCACATGGTTGGGATCGTATAGTGTGCGGCCTTTCAGACTGGCTTCCTCCGCTTAGCGATGCGCATTGAAGGTTCCTCGCGTCTTTTCATGGCTCGATGGCTCATTTGTTTTTAGCACTGACTAACATCCCGTTGTCTGATGTCCCGGTTTGTTTCTCTATTCACCTACTGAAGGACGTCTTGGTTGTTTCTGAATATTGGCAATTATGACTAAAACTGCTATAAACATCTATTTGTAGGTTTTTCTGTGGACACGAGTTTTCAACTCCTTTGGATAAATACCGAAGAGCACGATTGCTGGACCCTATGGGAAGAGGGTATTTAGTTCTGTAAGAAACCGTCAAACTGTTTTCCAAAGTGGCTGCACCATTTTGCGTTCCCGTCGGCAGTGAATGAGCGCGCCCGCTGCTCCCCAGCCTCGGCAGCCCTGGGTGGTGTCAGTGTTCTGGATTGTGGCTGTTCTCATAGGTGGTAGTGGTATCTTGTGGTTGTCGTTCGCGTTTCCCTGATGACAGACGACGTGGCGCATCTTTTCACTTGCCACCTGTAGAGCCTCTTTGGAGAGGTGTCTGTAAAGGTTTTTGGCCCATTTTTTAAATTGGGTTGTTTGTCTTCTTGTTGTTGAGTTTTAAGAGCTCTTCGTATATTTTGGGTGACAGTCCTTTATCAGAGGTGCCTTTTCTCCCAGTCTGCGGCTTGACTTTTCATTCTCTTAACAGTGTCTTTCAAAGAGCAGAAGTTTCTAATTTGAACAAAGTCCAGCTTCTTGATCATTTCTTTCACGGATCCCGTGTTTGGTGTTATACCTAATAACTTATTGCTAGATTTTCTCCTATGCTTCCTTCTCAAGCTATCATAGCTCTGCATTTTATGCTTAGGTCTATGATCCATTTTGAGTTAATTTTTGTGAAAGGTGTAAGGTCCGTGTTCAATGTATGTTTTGGCATATGATGAAGATGACGATGAGGAAGATACGACAATGACGATGGTGATGAAAATGACAGTGATGGTAGCGGCTGTGGTAGGTGCTGTCAGCGGCGCCTCCTGTCCTCATGGTCCACCCTGGAGGTTGGTGGCTGCTGGCGCCCTGTGCTTCCCTGCCTCATGGTTGCTCTGGCCGCGGGAGGGAGGATTCTGGGTCCGAGTTAGGGGTGGAGGGCACGAGTGCTCGGGCATTAAGGCCTTCTCCTCTCCCCTCCCAGGAGCAGCTCTCAGCAGACGACAGACAGGACTTGGGGGGTAAAGACCGCTTGACCCTTGGTGGGACGATGCTGGGGCATGTCCTACACCATCTCTAAGTGGGTTCCTGACCACAGGGTGACCACCCTTTAACACGCCTTATGTTGATATACCTTCTCCACTGCCTCGCTTCCCCACGCCCTCTCTTCCTGGATCACATCCCCAAAACCGCTTGTACCAAAATCCTTGCCTCAGGCTCTGTGTTTGGGGTACCCCAAACTAAGAAAAACAAACTGCATGCCAGTGCCAGGTGCTGTGTCGGTGTTTTCCCCTGGAATATTTTACCGTCATATAGACCCATGAGGAAGTCATTCCTGTCCCCTCTTATAGCTGAGAAGACTGAGACTCAGGAAGGTGGACTGAGTCAGCCAGAGTCACACAGCTGGTAGGAGCTGGCCCCGGACCCAGCGCAGGCCGCCCGGCTCTGCAGTCTGGGCTTGTGCTGAATTATGAGTGCATGTGTGAGTGACAGAGAATGGCAGGTCGTCCAGCCCATGACAAACAGGGAGATGGGCCTGGGGCGGGGGGACAGATGCAGCCAATGTCACAGAGCAGATCAGAACACAGCTCGGAGGAGAGAACTTTCTTCTCAGCAGACCCTCTGCTGCTGCTGGGACGGGGTCCAGGCGTGCGAAAGCAAGAATGTGCGATTGGTGCTAACCGAGGGTTTCATGCATCCTTCCCGTCATTTACTGGGTGCACGAGCACGTGTGAGCCTGTCTCTGTGTGTGCAAGTGTGTCCTTGTGTGAGTGTGTGCATGCATAGATGAGTGTGTACATTTGTGAGTGTGTGTGTGCCCACTCTCCCAGCAAGGCTGAGGGCACGCCACGGCCCTTGCCATCACGGGGGTTTGTGCCATGGGAGACAGACGAGTGTCCAGGCAGGGACGACACGGGTGAGATGTGAAGGGGGACGCTCAGGGTGTGGGGCTGGGACCAGGGTCCATGAGGCCTGGCTGGACTGTCAGGAAGGCCCGAAAAAGTGGGACCCTAGCAGCTCCTGCGAGGTGGGTGGCCCCAAGGAAGTGTTGGGGGAGGCCCCAGGCAGGCCTGGGCTGGCTTGTGTGGTAGAGAGAAGGCTGTGCTCTGACTTGCTTTATGACCTTGGCCACGCCCTTCCCCTCCCTTGGTCCCTAGTAGTAAAGTGTGGTGTGAGGAGGAGCAGAGGCACCTCTGACATCGGGTCCCTGGCAGGTTCCAGGCCCAGGACAGCCTTCTCTGCCCACCCTGGCCCGGGGCATGGACCCTCCTTCCGGAGGCGGGCCTTGGACATGCCGAGGTGACCCTAGGACTGGCTGAGGCTGAGCTGCGGGCAGAGGGGCTAGCGTCTGGCCTGGCCCCCTGGACCCTCTGTAGTGGGCCCACAGCTGGCAACAACCTTAGGGGAGACGCCCTGGTGCTTTGTCAGGTCACTGGCGGACTCTTCATCACCCTGACCCAGAAGGTGGTGATAAACACGCGTTCTCAGGGCGCCATCACAGGAGACACTGCCGTGTCTGAATTTGGGAATGAGGTCGTGAGGGCAACGCGGAGAAGCAGCCTCTGTCTGCTCCTGGTCCCTGTGCAGACACAGCCTGCTGAGTTGATGATCACTCCTAGGACCTTGCAGCCTGCGCTGATGTCCGGAAGGGCGCGGGGCTGGCGCTGCAGGGGCCGGGGTTTGCCTGAAGCCGGTGAGGAAGTCGTCTGGAATCTGGGAAGTGACAAAAAGGAAACGTGCCACGTCTAAGCCCTTGATTTCTAATCCTGGCAGCAACTCCAACGGGGGAGAAAACGCCCACCTGCAGACGGCTGGCCGGCTGCCCACCCCAGTGTACCCTGTGGGTGGGGTCATCCCCCTGTGCCCCAGGGGTGGGGTCGGTGGCCTGGGGGAGGTGGGAGTAAGTCAGGGGCACATGCAGGGGGAGAAACCTGACTGCCAGGTGTGCCAGCTCCACCCACCTCTTAACCAAAGCCTCAGCTCACCCCTGAAGGCCGCCCGCCACATTTGTTTATAGGAAGAAATCCCTGTTGTGGGGAAGGAGGGCCGGCCCGTGTGTCCCATCGGCAGACCCCACCTGGAAGAAAAACTAGGAGGCCTGTGGAGTGCAGAGCACAGGGAAGTGCCTGCATTGTGCGAGCTCCCGCATCAGCCCGGGGAAAGACTCTGACGCTCCCCTTTGACGTGGGCGGACCTGCCGTGAGTCCTAACCGGTTACGCGTTCCATGGTGTTTAAGCCTTCCGACCTCAGGAGCTTTGCGCGTCACAGAGTCAACCCCTCTCGCAGTCCCTCGTCCTTCTAGAGCGTAGTGGAATCGTACTTCTCCGTTTATGCATTTGGCGACGTGGTGAGCGTGTCCCTCGCCCGGGCCATGCCGCCTACCAGGGAGCCATCTCAGGCCACGCACAGTAGGTGCTTAGTGACTATTTGTTGCAGGGTGGACAGGAGCGCCAGTAAGGTGGGCTCTGTTACTATCTTTTTAAGACGGGAAACCGAGACCCACGGCTGAAGTCACACGCTCAGCTTGCAGCCTGGGAAGTGGCAGGGCCCATCCACACGCAGGATGTCGGGCGGGGCCTCTGCCCTCTGGGGCTGGGTCCTCTGACGCCAGAAGCGAAACTTAGCCTGAGGGCAACCTCGCCAGGATCTTGGGGGACGCGATGAGCTGCAGGGAGGTTGGACGATTCTCCCCGGAGCTCCAGGTGAAGGGGGGACTGGAGCCAGGACTCTCCGACTCCAGGATGACGGTTCCGCAGGTGGGCTGTCTCACTGCCCACCCCTTCTTGGGGCAGCGCCCCCCACCCGCCGCTCCCCCCACCCCCCACTGTGGGCCACTGTGTGCCTGCTTCATTGTCACCCCCCACCTCCGGGTTCCTACCTTTCCTGGGCTGCGCCCTGCTGTCTCTTGCTGGACACAGCAGCTCTACGCATCCCTCAGCTGTCAAGGCTTTAGGGAACCCAACGCCTTCTCGTTAGACTCCGAGAGATTTTCTCTCCACCCTCCATCCCGTCTAGATGCGAAGCTTCATTAAATTGCAAGGAGGTACCTTTGTCCTGAGAGAGGCTTGTTGGGAACCATGTTCTTGTCTTTGTTCAGCCTGATGCGTTTCACTTACAAAGTGAAATATCCAAGTCCTCATTCTAGAGAGTCATGAGGCGGGGAGCAAGTGGGCAATGAAACAGCTTTTTCAAAGGTGTCAGGAAACCCTGCAGGAGAAGGCCATGTGTTGTCGTGGGGACTCGAGAGCCAGATGGCCTGGGTGCACATCCTGATTCTGCTCCTTGTCAGCTGTGTGACTTTGGGCAAGTGGCTTAACCTCTCTGTGCTTTAGCCTCCTCATTCATGAAATGGAAATAATAAAAGTATCTGCCTCATATGGCTGTTACGAAGACTAAACGAGTTAAGGCACATAAAGTGCTTAAGCACAGAAGAAACAGTTTGTGTTGGCTGTTATTTTTGGTAGCAGCAGCAGCAGCAGCAGAGCGTTATTAGAACTCATGACAGGCATGAGGAACATGGTCATTGCATGATCTGTCAGTCAGGAGCATTTGGTTGCTGGTAACAACCATCTGAAATAGCGGTGGCATAGGATCAAAATTTGTTTCTCTCCCTAGTTTGAAAGTACGCTGTGGCGGCAGCTCTCTGGTGTCAGCTAGGACCTAGATGTTTTCGGGGTTTTTTTTGTTCCTCCATCTTTAGCATGTGGCTTCCATTCTCAAGTTTGCCTCATGGTCTAATATGGCTGCTGGAACTCCAGACAACACCTCTGTGTTCCAGGCAGGAAGAAGGGGACTGGGAGTATAACAGCTGCCGTTGACTCACTGTTCCTGTACATGCCAAGGGTGTCCTATGGCCAGTCCCTGTGATTCTGCCAGAAGGTTTGTTCTTGGCTCATGCAGGGCGAGCTAGCAGTGCCCTGGGAGCAGCCCCCAGTGATGGATGAGAGTCGGTGGGTGAATACCCCTGCTGCCTCACTCCTGGGCAGGGTACTCTGCACCATGTGCCCAGGCTCCCGTTACCCACAGCTGTAACCTGCCCGCCCAGACGCTCTGTACTGTCTTGACTCACCCCCCACTGCACTTCCTTGAAACAGTCCATTCGCACTTGAGTCCTTGACTTAGAGTCAGCCTGTGGGGGAACTCAGTCAAAGACAGGGGACAAGGCACAAAGGGGCGCCCCCAGCCATCCGTCCACCTCTTAGGGAGCCCCTCTGCCTGCAGCTCCTAACAGCAGCTCGTCTCCTCGTGCCCAGGCTGCAAGGGCAGCTGGGAAGTGTGGGCCGTTAGCCCAATCTCCCGCTCAGGAAGGAGACAGACGAGGAGCAAGGCCAGGGAAGGCAGCCAGCACTCTCTGCAGCGGAGAAACAAGGGGTCATTGTGGAAAGTTCCGGCTTTCATCTGGGGCCGGATCCGACAAGGCACAGTCGAGTCCCTTTGACTCGTGCAGCTTCCTGGGAAATTTACTCACCGTTTCACTCCACGGGTGTACTGGGCCCTACTGAGTACTCAGCTCTGGGGATGCCGTCGAGAACAAGACATGGTCTTTAACCTCACGGTGCCCTCTGGGAACCGTAAGGAGGCAGCTTGGCTGGAGGCAGAGAACGGGGGCAGTGGCAGGAGATGAGGCTGGCAGGCGCCCCTCACCCGGGGTGCCGCATCCCCATGCTTTCCCTGGGCTAGGCGAGGGGCTCCTGTCAGGGGCGGCTGGGTTATTCTGCAACAACGACAGAGAACCCCGTTCTTGGGGGCTCAAAGCTGCACGTGCATCCGGGTGGGGAGGGGGCTCTGCTCACTGGGGTGAGGTTGGCAGGGAGCTGCCATCTTGAATGTGGCTGGTCTCTTGGCAGAGCAAAAAAGCTGAGGGCTCACCCGCCCAGCATCGACTAATGCACAGCCTGGAAGTGGCTCTGGGATACTGCTGCTCATAACCCATTGGCCAGAAGTCGTCACACAGGCCCTCCGCCTTCAAGGTGGTCTGGAAGTGGAGTCGGTCAAAGACGTTTGGAGGCGGCATGACAGCCACCACGCACTGGGGTCAGTCTGGTGCATTTCCTTCGAGGCCTCTTTCTTCGGGTTTGCACACCTAGAAAATGCGTCCTGTATCATATTAAAGATCATCCTGCACCTCTCTCTGTTTTTCCCTGAACCAGCATTTGAGAAAGTTTCCTCTGTCGGGCTGTGCAACTCTGTTTCATTCTCTTAAAGGCTGCGGTGGATGTCGCCTTTTGGAAGTTCTGCGGTTTGTTTTGCCAGCCGCGTGTGGAGGAGCTTCTGAGTGCCAATTTTTACTGTTACGAACAGTCCCACAATAGGCATTCTCACTCTGCCCTTCAGTGCACAGCCTCCAGAGAGACGGAGGGGCTGGGTGCTGGGGTGCACATTTAAAATTTCCACAGATACTGAGACATCGCCCTCCCAAGGGTCGGCATCAATGCGCATGCCCAGCGGAGGTTGATGGCAGTCCCCACACATTCTCCAAGTGACATGACACGGCTTCAGTGTATTTTTAATCTGATGGGAGATGCTGTAAAAAGTTGAAACACTGGAGAAGGATGTATGGAGCACAAATCAGAAGTCCCCTCTTCACTTTTCCCCAATCCTCACTTCACAAGGCATTCTGGAGGAACCACTGACAAAAATTTGAAGTTGGTCCTTCCAGATTTTTCTTTGTGCATTTACATAATATGCATTCATAAATATATGCTAATTTTTAATGCATAAATGTCATCACTGCATTACATACTGTTCTGGAGGCTGCTTCGATGCCTGCCTCCCTCACTCTAGTTTCAGTGTCTCTTATTCTCATTTTTATGAAAGTAAGTTTACTGGCTGCTTGGGGATTTTTCCTCCTGTTTTTCTGTCTTCTCACACATCTATAGGTGGGAGGAGGGGAAAGGCAGGGGAGGTTGATTACGGGGCTGTCTGCTTTTTCTCTTCCCTTCCCGGAGTTCCGTGGGGTGGAATGACCAGTGTCCAGACGTGTCTGTGTCTCTGGGGAGGAGGCAGGAAGAGGAGAAGGCAGACTGGCTGCAGAGTCTCCGCTGAGGGGGAGGGAGGCAGGAGGCTGGCTGAGGCAGGGGATGCAGCACAGACAGGAATCATTCCAAACTCCGGGGAAGAGAAAAAGATCTCCTGTGGCAAAATTCAGCAAAATGCTATTAAGGATAAATTTTTTATTGTTCTGTCCTGCAGGCAGCTTGGGAAAATACCGTCGTCTCAGCATAAATGAGTTCCCCTGTCTTATTTTATTTTTAAATGACGCTTTCAGCACTAGTTCTGACTCTGGAAAAATGGAGCAGAGCCTGCAGCAGCCCCAGCGATGGAGGGCAGGAGCTCCAGCGGCAGCCGCGGTGCAGGGGGCAGAGGTGGGGGACCGGCCCAGAAGCAGGGCAGGGGCCACGAGGGCTGGTGAGCTTTCCCCCACCTGGCCCCTCATCGGAGGGAAACAGAGCCGTCACCTGCCTAACTCTGGCCAGAGAAAAACGAAATACACTAAATGACAAGACACAGACCGGAAACCAGGCATGCCATTTTCATGAGAAATACCTAGATTTATTTACTTATTTGTGCACTCTCATGTCATGCTTCTTCCACGCTGGGCACTGTTCTTAGCGCTTTAGAAACGTGGATTTATTTTCTACAGCAACTTGGTGCAGGAGACTTGACACCTGGCCTGTCATGGAGAGGGTGGGGTGGGGACCAGAGAACTGGTACATGGTGTAGGCACCCCTGCCCAGTTTATGTGCCCCGCCAGGTTCCGCATGGTCTCACCTGCTCCCTGGGCCTCAGAGGCTTTCCCCAGAGAAGGAGCACTCTATTCCCAAGGTCGGGAACCACAGCTCAGCTCTGTAGCTGTCACATCCCTAACCCCAGGCCCCGCAACCCCTGCCCCGCACCCTGCCCCTAGTGAGGGCCTGGCTTAGGCACAGCCCACATCTTGCCCTCAGTTTTGGGGCCACAGCTACTCCGGGGCCTAGGTTTACCTGGAGAGGACTCTCAGGTGCTCTAGTTTCTCCAGCGGCCACACCAAGGGGCTGAGAACACACCCCGAAAGTATGGGGGAGCAGTCAACACCCAGCAGGGCAGAACTCCGACCCACTCAGGAGAGGCGACGGAACTGGGAGAT
This sequence comes from Equus asinus, assembly GCF_041296235.1. NCBI lineage: Eukaryota > Metazoa > Chordata > Mammalia > Perissodactyla > Equidae > Equus > Equus asinus. Next base: position 45,490,071 of record NC_091804.1, read on the forward strand.
GAGTCACCCTCCTCTGGCAGACTGGTCCAGGATGCAGGGGTCTCTAGAGGCTTTCTGGGGACATCCTGCCTGACGGAGCAGCAGCTGTGTCTCCGTGACCAGCTGTGGCCCGCTGGGTGCTGCCCCCGTGACTGCTCCCGCCTCGCCTCCCCTCCCCCTGCCTCCCTCTAGGCGTCACTGTGGGTCTCTGCCTCCAGCTCTGTTTTCCACAAGCAGCCGCCATTCCTACGGCCATCTCCACGGCAGGCGCTTGCTAAGAGCTCCATGTGCATTGGCTCCTTCCCTCCTCACAGCAGCACATCCTTTGTGCAGATGAAGAAACTGTGGCACCAGACGTGCCCAAGGTCACCAGCCCAGATGTGGAGGAGCCAGGCTGTGAGGCCAGGCGGTTTGAACCCAGAATTTGTGCCCTCAAGTGTCGCGTTGGCTAGGGGTCACAGGTGGGTGTGAGGGCTTGTGGTCACCACCGGCCGTACCTGAATCCAAAGTTTCATAGACGGTGTCTCAGTGAGTCCCTGCAGAGTCCCCGGGAAGATGGGGGTGGTGATTCCCGTTTACAGACGAAGAGGATTTGGCTGGGAAAGGTTTGAATAACTTCATTCATTCGCTCAACACCTGTTTGCTGGGCGCCTCTCCTGCGCTTGCACTGTTCTAGAAGCTGAGGACCCAACAGCAAGAGCTCATGGTCTCTTGGGTTGGGGGAGAGATAGTAAACAGTCACAAACAAATAGAAAATCATGACAAATTGGGATCCGCGCCAGCAAAGCGCCAAGGGAAGGGTGGCATCCTTGGTCTCCCCAGGGGGTGCTGGCTTAGCTGACATCTGAAGGCCGCTAGGAGCCGGCCTGCGAGAGCATTCCAGGCAGAGGGAGCAGCATGTGCAAAGACCTGGAAGTGGGAAAAGGAAGACGGCCACGGCGGCAGGAGAGCAGAGGGGACCAGACGGAGGGAATGGGGGCGGGCAAGGCTGTCCACATGGGCCTGGTTGGCCTCGGGGAGGGTGCTGGGATCGCCATGGCCCGTCTGCTGTTTGAGAAGATCTCGGAGTGGGGGTCTGCAGGGAATGGGCTGCGGGGGACAGGAGTGGAAGGGAGAGACCAGCGAGGAGGGTGGAGGCCTGGAGTGGGTGGTGGCCCTCCTCTCATGTGAGCTCTGCCCTCCACCCCTCACCTCAGAAGCCTTCAGAGCAGCCCGGGCCAGCGTTCCAGCTCAGTGCAGACCGGAACAACTGGAAGGACCAGGAGCCGGAGGGGCTGCTTTCCTGGTTATCTGAGGAGGGAACCAGGAGCAGGAGGGGGAAGGTTTGGGGGCAAAGTGTGGGAGAGCCTGGGTGCTATCTTGAAGCATTCCTCAGTGCCTTCGGGATAAAATCTAGAACATTCCAGACTTCTTAGCATGCCACGTGCAGCCCCTCTGTGCTCTTTCAATGCCTCCACCTTATCTCCTGCCTCTCTGCCCCAGCACAGGTCTGCATTTCAGCCATCTGGAAGAATGCACAGGCCTCCAGAGGTCCCCTCGCCCCCTGGGCCTGAGCACGTGCTCCCCGAACCACTCCTCCTCCACAGCCTTCCCCTAGACACGCCTGCCCCACCCAAGGTAACTGCCCTCATCTCCCAAGTCTTATCTCAGGAGTGTTCCCTCTGGCAAGCCTGCAGATGAGGCTGGCCCCCGCCTTGGGGTCCCCACCTCTCAGGGGTGTCACTGCCTGCTTATTCTCATATTTGCCCCATCGTCTCCCAGGTCCTGGTGCAGATCCGTTTGTTCACAGCTGCATCCCCAGCACCTTGAGCACAGCCTGGCACATTGCAGGTGCTCCCTGAATGCCAGTCGAGTGACCGAACAATGAAGGAATGAGTGACTATCCCCAGGAAGAAGGAGAAGCCTTATTCTTTGTGCCTCCAAAAGGCAGAACCAGTTTCAGTGGCTGAAAAGGACAGTGAGGCTGGTCTTTACTCTGTGTAAGAAAAGCCTCTTTAGTAACTGACCTCTCTGGGGCGATGGGGAGCTTCCATCCCGCTGTGGAAGCTTTTAAGTGGGTGCTGGGATGACACGCCGGGGTTCAAGCGGCCCAGACGTCCCTTGTCCACCTCCTCTCTGCCCAGGGAGCCCCCAGAAGTCAGGAGAGGCCTCTCTCCCTTCCTGCACCCACAGCAGGCACGGTGGACGGCGGCTGCTCAGTAGACGCACACTGAATGCGTGGACCTGGGTGTGCTCCCGCCCCCAGAGCTTCTGGACCTGTCCAAGGTGGCGACTCAGAATGCGGCCAATCTGAACCGAGCTGTGCAGCGTGTGTAAAATACACAGCAGATTTCAGAGACACGGTGTAAAAAAAAAAAGTGAAGATAATAATTTGCTTTCATGTTGAAATGATAATATTTTGGATATGTTGAGTTAAATATATTATTAAAATTAATGTCATCATTTCTTTTTCTGTTTTAAATGGGGTTCCTAGAAAATTTAAAATGTGACTTACATTACATTTTGATCACACAGGGCTGGCCTGGGGCAGCAGTTCCCGACTTTGCTGGGTTCGTCATATTCTCTCAAATACGTACAACGAGGAGTTTTTCGCAGTGTGTTTGAAAGGATCGAAAGTCTCCAGACAGGAATTCGCTGTGACGGACTCAGCAGAGTCCTCAGAGCACTGCTGGGCTGGGGCAGCTGACCCCCTGCCCTCCCCTGGCCTCGTGGCGTGTGGTGGCTCCAAGGGACCCTTCACTGCGCAGGCCTGGCTGTCTTCTGCGCAGTTATCACGCCACCTGTCTCTGCAAAGAAAGTCGCTGCCTGCTTCAGGGACACAATCCTCGGTGCATGCTCTGCCCCACAGCCCTCCACCCCTCAGCCCCGAGTCCTCCTGTGCACAGGTTGGGGAAGATTTTTGTATCCTTATTTGCAGAAAAAAATGTTACAGCAATTTGTATTAAAATATTATGGCAGTTTATATTAAAACCAGTTAACCCAGCAATAATCCCCTTTGTACAGATGGAACTTAGAGAAAGAAAAGCCCAGAAATTTAGCAATCTCAGTTCCTCCTCTCTGTACCAGCATCGTCTGATTGCCCACTCCCTCGGCCGCTCCGGGCGTGGAAGGCTGCTTCTGTCTGATAAGTGCCAAAAAATTTATGTTGATTTCCATGAGTTCTGAAGACAGTGTCTGAGTCAATGGAGAGAGAAAGGCTTTAGTTTCTGTCTGTCTGTTGAGAAAAGAGGAGTCAGAGGTTGGCTCCCTCCCTCCTTCCACCCCTCACCTCCCTCTCTCCCTCCCTCCTTCTTTCCTCGCTTCCCACCTGGAAGTGGCTTTACTTAAGGAACACAGACCTGCCTCTTTGAAACAAGCAAGAGTGTGACATCGGAACATAAAAGCGATTCGGTGAACTTCACCCGTCCCGTCTGACCTGGCATCGCGCTGTCATGGGGCTGAGTCTGGCCCCAGCCCTTACTGCCTTGCTGGTCTTGAGCACGTCCTTTAGCTCCTGTAGCCTTGGTTTCCTCATCTGGAAAATGAGGTGTTCATGTCAGCTCCTGAGGTGTGGACGCCGCTTCCCGAGGTGTGTACGTGAGATTGCTGGTGAAAAGAACAGTGAGACCTCGAGACTGGCTGGCTCCCTCTCGGGTGCTCACCATTCAACAGTCGTAACGCACCTGCGGCCCCTCTGTGCCCGGTTTCCTCCGGCCCTCCCCCCCTCTCTGCCCTCCCTCCTCCGTCTCCCCGAGCACGCTGAGTTCAGTCCTCAGACAAGTCCTTTTGAAAGGCCAGGGCCCTACTCAGACTCACGGCTACTTCAGGAGAAAATGCCCAGCTCACCGCCTGCAGATCCTAGGACTTGTCAGCCTCCAAAAGTGTGAGTCCAGTCCATATAGTAAATCTCTTTCTATATATCCACGCACATCCTATTGGTTCTGTTTTTCTGGAGAACTCTAATACAGTGGGTATTCAATAATTGCGTGTTAAAGGAAGAGGGCAGGTAACAGAGGCCCTGCCACCAAACCCCTCTGCCTCCCTGCCCCACAGCTGACCCCAGATGCACAAGCAACCAGCTGCGATCAGAAGAACGGATCAGAAGAAAGTCACTGACCGCAGCCTCACAGATTAAGTAACTGTCGAGTTTGGGGGTGGCTTGTGACACAGTAACAGCTGACTGCCACAGTGACTCACCCAGGGCCACACTCCCACCCCCCCATTCCAGGCCGTCCCACCAGCTGCTCCCCCTTTTGGAGCGCTGTTCCTGCCTCTCTTGTCGTCCTCCTCCTTGGGCCTCAGCGTGAGCGTTTCCAGCTCCTCCAGAGCTCAGGGCCTCTTGCTGCACTCGCATCTGCGTTTATGCTAATTGTCTGGAGTGATTGACGGCCGGGAGTCATCGCCTGCAGAGGTTAGGTTAAAAAGTCATAGCATCAGGTGAAAACCCCCTAGTCAGAATTACCTGGTTTCCTCCAGACTCAGGCAGGATTGCTCAGAGCCCCCGCTGAAGCCAGAGCTCCCGCTGAAGCCCGGCCTCAGCCCCTCGTGTGAAATATGACATCTTTAAGCTCTAGAATCATTCTCCGCCTGGGAGACGCCCAGCTCCAAGTGGGGTAACAGAGGAACCGGGCTCCTTCTAATGCTCCCTTCTCTCCACCCGTTTTCAGGGCTAAGTACTCACAGTAATTTCTCCTTAAGTTCTCTGTGTGTGTGACGCAGCCGTCTAGTTATTTCGGGTCCTTCTCCCCTGCTAGACTGTGCGTTCCTGGGAACGGCAGCTGGCTCCACGTTGCTCACCAGGGCTGGTGGGGGGACGTGCTAGACCCACGCCTGCTGACCGTCGGCCCCGTGGAGAGGAGCAGGGACCCCTGGCCCCAAGGCTGCACTGGTAACTCCCTGTGCGCTTGAGACCAGGCAGCCTGCAAAGGGGCTCGCGGACATGGTGGGCGCTCCACTCCGCCCGACTTCAGACCTGCCAGCCGGCCAAGTGACCCCCTCCCCAGGCCTCGCTCTCCCGTTTTGACAGTCTTTCAGGATCTTCCCTGTCCTGGCTGTCTCAGAACCAGACTCCACTGTGGCCTCCTGTTCCAGGAGGCCGTGGGGGCTGCACCACCTCTGCAGGGGCTTGGCTGACATGCGCTGTGAGAGCAGCAGCCGAGCTGGGAAGTGGGACCACAAGGACAGCCATCCACGTTGTCACTGCTGGGCTCCCTGCACTATTCTCAGCGGTGCACGTGTGTGAGTGCGTGTGTGCGTGGCATGTTAGGAAGGGCCTGTGTGTGGGGGGAAGTGGCGGGGCAGTTCCAGACCCAGGCAGGGCCACGTGGCAGGGTCAGTGCCTCCGCTGGGTGGTGTCCACCAGGTGGGCCCTAAGCTCACGAGCAGTGAGGCCACCATCGGCCAGGACCGTCTGGGAGCCCCATCTGAGGACACAGGTGTTGTTGGAGCCCCACAAGCATTTAACTGAACAGACATGATGGTTGGTGGGGGTGGGAGTCGGCCCGAGTCGGAAGGCGGGCTCTGCCTGGTCCCAGAGTGTGAGCCGGTGCCACTCATGTCCCCTTAGAGCCCCAGGGCTGTCACCTGTAAAACGGGTACTCATTTCCTGGGGCTGCTATAGCAAAGTGCCGCAGACTCGGTGGCTTAGAACAGCAGAAATTTCTTCTTGCACGCTCCTGGGGGCCAGAAGTCCAAAGTCAAGGTGTCCTCCGGGCCGTGCCCCATCTCGAACCCTGGGGGCGTCTTCCTGGCCTCCTCCTAGCTTTGGGTGGTTTGCCAGCAATCCTTGGTGCCCTGGGCTTGCAGCCGTCACTCCAATCTCTGCCTCCATCATCACGTGCCACTCTCCGCGCGTCTGAGTCTCCACGTGGTCGTCTTCTTCGAAGGACGGCAGTTATGTCAGAATAGGGACCCATCGTATTCCAGTAGGACCCCGCCCCAACTTAGCAGATTACCTCCCCAGGGATCCCATTTCCAAAGAGGATCACATTCCGAGGACCTGGGAGAATTTGGGGGTTAAGGCTTGAGCACAGTTTTGGGACACAATTCAACCCATAACGGACGGGGCCCGAGGTGCCTCAGAAGGCTGTGGGGAAGCTCAGTGTGTGCACACAGTGGGTGCTCAATCCAAGATGAGCCGGTGTGGTTGAATTACACCCAAGTTGAAGAAGGAGTGGGGTGTGGTGGATGGAACACAGGTCTTGGTGCCTGGCAACTATGGGTTTGAATGCGAGCTGTGTGACCCTAGGCAGCTTACTCAAGCTTTCTGAGCCCTTTTCTCTCCTGCGAATCCAATCCATAAGCTTGTGGCAAGGGCTAGGTTTGTGCTGGGTTAAAGCATGTCCTAAGCGCTGGATTCTTAAACCATCCGGCCCTCAGTTTCCACTCCTGTCAGAGAGGGATGGTCATTTTTGGTGCACCCCCAGGATTGCCACAGGGAGCCTGTGAGAAGACCAATGGCAAGGAGCTCTGGACAGCGGGAGCTCAGCTGTGGGGCCGCCAGACTATGCTGAGCTTCCCAGGAGGGGCGGTGGCCGTCTGTGGGGAGCCGGCTCTCTGGGTCTGGGTCTCCCTCGGGGTCATCTGACAGCCCCTCGTGGGCACTTCAGTGGAGGGAGCCAGGCAGCAGCCCCTGGAACTTCCGCCATCAATATAAAGGGCTTTTCTGGGCAGACTGGCAGGACAGTGAGAGCCCAGAGCACCCCCTGGCCCTGGGGACCCCCAGAGAAGGCCAGCACTGGGGGGGGGGGGTCGGAGGCCCACTCCGCCCAGGAACTAACCCCCTGTGAGGAGTGGGAGATGCGAGGGGCTTGGAGACTGTGATACTGGACCCCAGCCTGACGCTCGGCCTGCAGACGAAGTGTCAGCACAGGGACCGTTTCTGGCCATCCCTCCCATCCCTGGTTGGTCTGCCCATGCGGGTTGGACTCAATTTTGCTTAATGACCAGATGGGTTCAGACAAGCAGATTTTCAGTCCAAACTATGTCAAAGAGCCATTCAGACTACTCTCACTCTTCAATCATTCATTTAGTTGTAGTGAACGTTCCCGAGCAATGAAAATGCACCAGACAGCGTTCTAGGCAGCACCAAGAGAGCAGCCAATGAGACAGATCCAGGCCCAGTTCTCACACAACCCACATTCCATGTAATTGAGTAATTGAACTATGTGCTAAAGCACCTACTTGGTGCAGGTAGTTTTCCAGGCATTGGAGACAGAGCTGGAAACAAAGTAGACCCATTTCTAGTCCTGACAGAGTGTATGGTCTATGCAATTGTTTGACCAATCGGATTTTGATAAAGAGCCTACTATGTGCCAGGCTGCCTTCTAGGCTCTGGGAGACAGCTGGGAACAATACAGACCCAGCTCTATCCTCTCATGGAGCTCACAATCTAGTCAACCATTTGTGTGAATAAACTTTGATAAAACACCTACTATGTACAGTGGTGACAGCAAAGGGAGTGTGGGCTCAGCCCTGTGCTCTAGATGCTCACCGCCTCAGGTGGGAGACAGGGAAAGGGCCATGTGGGTGGGAAGGAGGCTGGAGGGGGACCCACCAGGAGACTCCGCATGTCCCACCCACTTGCTTTGTGATTCAAGGCAAGCGCCCAGCCTCTCTGGCCTCGGTTTCCGCACCTGTGAAACCAAGGGGCTGGTGAGTGGGTGCTTTTTGGGGATAAATGGAGATACCGTTTCGACTCATTGTTAGCATTTGTTGTGATGTGGACTAGGAAAGAATACATCACCAGCGCTTCAGCCCCTGTCATTTCCTTTAAAGAGGTGTATTTAAGTTAAGGAAATGAGGGAGAATTTAAATAAAAACACTCGGTAAATACTAGCACAGAGGGCCGGCAGCATGCCAGGTGGAGGACGAGGCTGGGGTGGTGGTCCCCGGCCCTGGAGGGTCAGGCAAGGTCGACCTGCTGCTCAGGTGCTTCTGGCTGCGGTGTCCCCAGTGCCGCTCCTGTGACCCCTTGCTGGTGGCAAGGGCTGGGACATCCTGTTCAGAGCCGTCTCTGGGGAAAAAGCATGCATGGCCCTCAGGGCACCCGGGGACGCAGCTGGGGGCCGCCCTGACCAGCTGGCTCCTCTGCGGGCGGACCGATGGCTGGGCACCCCTGGGTCTTCCGCGGAGGCCTGCTCAGGTCTCTGCCCAGTCTGGCCCCTCCTCTCCTGTGTCACTCTACTCCTTGTTGTGGCCCGTAGGCACCCCTGCAGGTGCAAGCCCCAGGCCTCCACTTCAGGGCTGGACCCTCTAGGAGGGTGCTGGGCCCCAGCGTGGAAGGAGGACCCAGCAAGGCCCCCTCCCCCAGCTCTGCCTGCAGAGAAGACAGCTGGCAGGAAGGGCGCTGCCCTGGGTGAATGAGCTTTCCAAACTGCACACGTGCCATTGTTGCTCCTCTTTGAGCTCTTGTGTGGCTCCTCGCAGCCTTCACGCCCAAGTCCCAACGTCTGGGCCCTGTCTGCCAGGGTTGTGTCCATCCGTCTGCTCTCCTCCTTTCCTACTGCCCAGTCCCTTGGTGTCCCAGGCTACGGCAGCACAGGATCCTCCCAGTTCCTCATCTGGGCCCCACCATCTCCTGCCACAGGGTCCTTGCATGTGTTGCTGCTTCCCCAGCTGAGTGTGTTCTCTATCACCACCACTCCCAGCCCTGCTGCAGCTGGCTGACCTCCTCACTCCTTCAGTGCAGCGGTCACCTCATGCAGGAAGCCTCTCCTTAGCCCCCAAGTCCAGACTCAGCTCCCCATCACAGCACTGAGTTCCGGAGGGCAGGCCCCGGGTTGTCCCTTTCACTCCTGGCTGGCAGGGCCTGGAACGGGCAGAAAGCAGGTGCTCCAGGAATGTCTGTTGAAGAGGCAGGCCAGAGGTCCCTCGGACTTAGGGTTAGACATCGTTCCCCTGAAGGACAGAACAGTGTCTGTCACCACACGGCATCTTCCCTCTGTGGATTTCTCCTCTGTGTATTATGGCTTGAGTGTGTCCCCCCAAAATTCATGTGTTGAAACCCTGACCCCCAACATGATGGTATTGGCAAAGGGGCCTTGGGAGGTATGAGATTTAAATGAGGCCGTGAGGGCGGGGCCCCCACGAGGGGATTAGTGCCCTGATCAGAAGGCACAGAGAGCTTGCTGGCTGGCTCTCCGTTTCCCCGTCATGTGGGGACGCAGCGAGAAGGTGTCTGTCTAGAAGCCAGGAAGAGGTTCCCACCAGAACTCCACTCTGCTGGCACCCAGATCTCAGACTCCCAGCCTCCAGAACCGTGAGAAGTGAATGCGTGTGGTCTTTGGTTACCGCAGCCCGAGCTGACGGATATGCCGTCTCCGTTTCTCTTCTTCTAAGGACACCAGCCATGTTGGGTCGGGGCTGGTTCTACTCCAGCACGACCTCATCCTAGCTTGATACCTCTGAAAGGACACTGGTTCCAAACAAGACTGCACGCTGAGCTTCCAGGTGGACGTGAGTTCTGGGGCACACTATCAACCGGGAGCAGCGGCTCTCTTGTTCACTGCTCCATCCAGCCCCAGAGTGACCCGGTGAGGTCAGAAGTATCATGCTCATTTCTCAAACGAGCAAACTGAGGCTCGAGGCCTGAGGCCAAACAGCTGCCCAGTGACAAGGGCAGGACTTGTTCCCAGACCCTTGGAAGCGGGGACATGATGGAGAAGGCAGGGAGCACCTGAATCCCGAAATTTACACCATCTCCCCAGCTCTGCAGCCGACAGAACTGGCCATAAAAAGGAAACTTAAGAAAAAAGAAGGAAAACGCAAATGGGCTCTGTATGTTTACAACCACAGGGTCTCTCCTGGGAGCGGAGTATGAAATTTTAATATTTTAGGCAGGCAGGCAATATTTCTTGTCTAGACACGGAGAAATGTTCAGACGCAGACTTATTTCCAGCGCTCCAGCCAATACAGCGCCGTTCCCGCGCATCCCCCCACTCTAGGGGTGTCATTTGCTCTGCATTTGTGAACAGACATCGCAGAGGCCCCCAGCGCTGGCGGGAGGCCTCGCGTTGCAGAGGGGCCTGACAGATGCTGGCTGACGCGCTGTCTTTTCCCAGACAATTGAACTGCTCACAGATCAATAAAAACAAGGTTGATTGGGACCAGGGCACTGGCATCTCGAGGCTCGTTCCGCTATGGCAACATCAGTGACTGTGCAAGTGGGAGCACTAAACCCATAGTCAGCTTCCAGAAACCTGGGGTGGGAGGGGAGAGGCAGGAAGGACAGGGTCGGGTGGGTGGTTCGTGTAGTTTTGCCTTATTTCTCTCTCCTTCGCCACTCGGGGTCCGCAGAGCAGGCTCCTCTTGGTCGCTCTGGTGGGCACGGAAGTGGGGCCCTGGAGCTCCAGGCCTGAGATCCTCTAAGCTGTGTGTCATTTCAGCTAGTCACTTCCCCTCTCTGTGCCTCAGATTCCTCATTTATAAGATGGGCTCGGGCCCCAGGGGGCTTGCTGAGTTGGTAGAACTGGTCTCTTGAACCCCAGTAATTCTACTGGAGAGGGGTGGGCGAGGCTGGGAGACAGCTGAGGATGAGGACAGCCTTCGGGGCTCTCTGCTCTTCCCGCAGCCATTGGTTCAGGAGTGGTCAGCGCCAAGTAATTCTCACGCCTGCAGATGGGGAAACTGAGGCGCAGAGCCAGGCAGTGGCAGAGCCCGGGCTAGGACTCTGATCTCCTTGCCTGCCAGCCCCTCCCGGCTGCATCGCTGTTCACTGAGCATTCCTCAGCACCCACACCCCGGGCGGTGTAGCCAGGCTGCGGCGGAGGACTGTGAAGCCAGCAGGACTTGGGGGCCCCAGCCCACCCCTCCCTAACCGTCTCCACTCCCGGCGCATCTCAGTGTCATCGAGCTGCAGGGCGCTGATCAGGCGGCTGCCGCACGCTCGAGTTGCCATGTGCTCCATTTCCAGTTGGTGACAGTGGAGGAAGGGAGGGCTGGGTTAGTGGGGGGCCAAGGGTCAGCACCCCCGACGTCCTGGTTACGGAGCAGCCAAAACCCTGCGGGCGGCTGTGGCCTTCCTCCGTCCCTCCCAAGCCCTCGCGTGGGGCGGCGAGCGCCCTCCGCCTGGTCCGAGCAGCAGCGGCAGAAGAAGCTCCCGGAATGGGGATCCCTCGCCTTGAGGCCCAGGGGTGGGCGGCTGTTTCACTTTACGCTGTTTATTGCCCAAGCCGCTGCTGTCTTTCTTCCAACACAGCTGCAGCCCCTCAGAAACGCTTGTCCGCCAAGTCCGCAGTCTGAGGCTGGTGGCGCCCCTTGTTAAGTGCTTACTGTATACGGGCTCTGTGCTGAGGACTCTGTGTGTGTTCTCTGTCCTTTCAGCCTCAGAACGAGCCTGAGGCAACAAGGCTGCTGTTTCATCCTACAGACGATGAGGATGAGGACTGGCCAGGTGAGTGTGGTCAGCCGAACGGTGGCCCCCCAAAGACGTCCACATCCTGATCCCCAGAACTCATGACTGTGTTGGTCACAGACAAACGGAGGTTAAGGCCGCAGGTGGAATTAAGGTTGCTGATCAGCTGCCTGAGATGGGGGCCCTGCGTGATCAGGTGCGGGGGGGTGGGGGTGGGGAGGGAGTCACAGGGCATTTGCAAGTGAAAGAGGGATTCAGAGAGCAGCGTCAGAGTGACAGTGGGGTGAGAAGACTCGCTGGCCGCTGCTGGCTTTGAAGACGGAGGAAGGGACCACCAAGACGAGGAATGTGGGGGGCTCTAGAAGCGGGGAAAGGCAAGAAATCGGTTTTCCTCTAGATCTTCCAAAAGGACTGCAACCTTACTAACACCTCGATTTTAGCCCAGGGAGACCTGTCCCTGACTCCTGACCTCCAGAACTATAAGAGAATAAATCTGTGTTGTTTTCAGCCGCTAAGAATGTGGTAATTTGTTACTGCAGGCAGAGGAAACTGAGACAGCTCAGTTACTCATCCAAGGTCACACACAGCGAATGGAGGGGCTGGATTTAAACCCAGACTTCAGTGACTGGTTCCAGGATGGACACGTGAACAAGGCTGGTGAATCCGAAGCAATCCTGGGGGAATAGACGGAAAAGGAAAGCTCTTTCCATTGGGGGCACAACAGGAGTTCGCCCGGAGATGAGGGGGGTTGATTAGCCACCTCGGGAAAATGTCTGTCTGAATGACAGAACTGGGGTGAAAGGAGAAATAAGACAGGGGTATCGCCTGAGCCCCTGGATACCACCATGCCTGAAGCCAACTCTTCTTTACATTCCAGGAACAATAAACATCCCTTTTTGCACAAGCTCGTTTGAGCTGGACTTTGGTCACTTACAACTTGACAGATTCCTGGTGATGTCAGGATCTGCACACGGCTTTTGAAAACCTGAGGGATCTGGACCAGGTCTGGCTTTCCCCTGTACAAACTCCGCCTTTCAGGTTTTCTGAGAAAGAACAAGAAGTCTTAGAATCATGTCGTCTTACAAGGACACAACCTCGAGAAGCCTTGGTCCTTTGTTTTATGCTTGTTATGCTGGGGCACAGGCAGGGGAGGTGACTTGCCCAAGGCCACAAAGTTGCTAAGAGACAGTGGAGACTGAAATCTGGGTCTCCTCGCGCCCGCCACTCCTCCCCTTCGCCCTCTGCAGTTCCACAAGAAAGGGCTTGGCAGCCATCACTTCCGGGAGGGCATCCTGCAGACAGGATTCAGGGAGGAGCTCAGCTTGGCCGGCTGTGACTTGGCCACACTCGTCATGAGGCTCACGGTCGCTGGTGGTCGAGTCTTCAGCAGTCGGCGTCTGGCTGAGCCCCTCGCTGGCCCAGGACTCGGCTGGAAGCTATTGGAGGGTCTGTCCTCGGGTTAGCTGCGGTGGCGTAGTTCACATTTCCCAGACTAGGCTTTCTTCCTGCTCCCAGACCCTGCCCCCTCAAAGCTCTGTGGAGAGAGGAACATGCCCCGCTGGGGGTCCCAGCCATCCTGGTTTCTCGGCTGCCACTTGTTGCGCTGGGAGCAGACAGGTGGCTCTACTTAATGTGCAGCCCCGCAGCCAGGAGGTCCGGACCCCAGGTCAGTGTCATCGGGTGCCAGGCATGTCGGGTCGAGCACCAGCTCCTGCCGCCGGCCCGGCTGGAAGCGTAGCCTCTGCTCCCCCTTCCTCTGGGCTCTCTCCGTTTGTCTTTCCAGCCCATCACCGTTTCCAAAAGCCTTTTTCATTCCCCTTGGTGTTCATCACGGAGGACCATGGCCCTCGGGCAGTGAGCTGGTCTGAGCAGGCTCTCAGTATCTGGCGATGAACCCTGACGTTCACCGAACCTTCACAGGCGCCAGGAAGTTGCAGCCAGTATCAGTGCCGTGACAACCCTGCGAGGCGGGTACGATTACTATCCCATTTCAGATACTAGGGAATGTGCCCAGAGATGTGGAGTGACTATCTTAGGACAACACAGCTGGGAAGAATCAGAAGTGGGGGCAAAGGATGAACCCTATTTTGTCCATTTCACCGTTAAGGAAACAGAGGCCCAGAATGGCAAAGTGACTTACTCAAAGGCACACAGCAAATGAGGGGCCGAGAGGGGATGGGCCTCCGTGTTTCTTGACTCCTGGTTTTCTCTCTCCCCTGGGGGCCCAGCTGGCTCTGTGGGCACCAGATCAGGAGGGGCAGGTGGATGACCTCACCTTGGGCCCCTAGGAATCCCATCTGACTGGAAATTCTCCCTTGCCCCAGGAGCATTGCCCTCCAGGAGCCAGTCCTATCCAGCCAATGGATTGCAGCGACACCCTCCACTGGGCACCCCCGCCCCATCCTGACCCCAGCACTGCAGTGGTCCTGGGGCAGGCAGTGGAGGAGCTCAGCCCAATGCTTTGCTTGAAGCTTTGAAAAAGATTCCGCTGAAGGGGGATTCTCTCCTCCCAAGAGGAGATTTGCTTTCTCAAGTCTTGCTTTGAACGTGAGCAGAGCATTCATTCACTGAAGAACCATTTACTGTGCATCTATTATGTGCCAGGCACAGGACGAGGTGATGGGGAGACTTGTCAGGACTGATCTGAGCCCTGCCCTCATGGAGCTCGCATTCTTGGAGAGACAGATGGATGCTGTGGGCGATTTCCTGTGAGGCCATTGTGAGAACCAGCAGGAAGCTGAGCTGGGGGTGGGGCAGGGAATCTCGAGATGAGGGGTCCAGGGAAGGCCTCTCTAGGGAGAGAACATTGTGATAAAACCTGAACAATGGTCAGGAGTTGGCTGTGAAAACATCTCAAGAAAAGCTCTGAAGAGTTCCAGGCAGAGAACAGCAAGTGCAAAGGCCCTGAGGTGGAATGAGCTTGTCTCACTGGAGAAGCAAGACAGTCAGGGAAGAGGAGGTGAGTGGTAGGAGATGAGGCCAAAGAGACAGGCCCGAAATACAGAGAGACAATAACCTATCAACTGTGTATTCTGCAACCCCAAAATCCAATTGCCAGTGGCCAATGGGGAATGGAGAAGGGGACTTGGGTTTATGGCATGTCAACTGTGTGCCACACACAGCTGTTCACACCACCCTCACAACAACTAGTGAGGCGGGAACTGTCATTATCTCCGTTTAGCCGGGGAGGAGCCTGAGGCTCAAAGAGGTGGACTGGGCCCAGGGAATCCATCGCCCACGAGGCTGGTCTGTGACAGGGCTCGCAGCTGAAGGAGGCCAGGTTCTCTGCTGAAAATGTGAGTCCAGAGGAGGGAGCCTGCCGGCCTCCCAGCTTTCCTCCATGCCACAACATGGCTCCGCTTTTCCTACTTCCAGCCAAACATTCTCGGAACTCTTGGCGGCATCAGCCCATACGGTCTGGGGACACAACGACTTCTCTGACTGCTCGTGCAAAGCCGGGAGGGAACCAACTTCTGCCAACCATCCTCGCTCAGGCTGGGGTGCTCCCTCTCGCTCAGGCTGGGGTGCTCCCTCTCACTCAGGCTGGGGTGCTCCCTCTCGCTCTGGCTGGGGTGCTCCCTCTTGCTCAGGCTGGGGTGCTCCCTCTCGCTCAGGCTGGGGTGCTCCCTCTCACTCCGACTGGGGATCTGGAGACTCTTTGGGTGCAGGCCCTTCAGAGTGTCTGGAAAAGAGTGCTCAGCAGGAGGGAAGTGAAACGGGCGCTGTTCTGGCAGCGTCCGCAGTTCTGCTCCCACGGGGCTGGTGGGGGAAGGGTGTCCGCGGAGGCGCGCAAGCCCTGGCACCTGCCCGGGTGGCTCCCTGCGCGTCTGCTGCGATGAGCTTTACCCGCGAACTTTCCTGGGAGCCGTGTCTGTGCTGCATCCAGGCTCTCCCGGGCGCTCCTCTGTGCTGGGCCTGGGGGTGCCGGGACCCAGCGCCGCCTGTGCAGGAGCCTGTCCCGTGGGGAGCCGGCGCAGGCTCGTGAAAGCTCTGCTCACTCATTGACGAATATGTCTCGATACTTGCTTTGTGCCCATCTCTTCCTGGCAGGAGGATGCGGCCATGGGCAGGACTAATGACGTCCTTTCTCACGAAGCTCATGTCCTTCTGGGAGAGCCACAGCCATACAAAGAACTAACCAAAAATATACTACCGAGGAGTGACAACTGACGGGAAGGGAGTCAGGGAAGACCACTTGGAGGAGGTGGCCTTTGTGGGGAGACCTGAGTGGAGAGACGAGATGCCTGGGGAAGGGGAGAACGACAGAGGGCCTCCCACAGTGAGTTGGTGCTATCTGCCAGCTCTGCCCTCGAGGAAGCCCACCTCACAGATCAGGAAACTGAGGCACAGAGAACCTGAGCAACTTGTTAAGGTCGTAGATCTCAGAAGTAGCACAGGCAGGACTCGAACCCAAGCCCCCTGCCTCTAGGGTCTGGCATGTAACCACTAGACCACACTGCCTTTGAAGAGGACCAGGAGAACAAAGTCCTACCCTGATACCCACCACAGCCCGTGGCTCCAAACTAAGGTCCTGCGTGCATTTTAGACAAAGGTAGTGGCGTTGGGCATGAGCCCGACTGGAGAAAGGCTGTTCCACCCCCCCCAGTGCTGGGTGTCCCCAGCATTTCTGGGTACTTGCGGTGGGGCCTTGAGGAGGCTCACAGGAGCTCAGCCAGCTGCAGCTTCCCGCATGCCGTGTGGCAAAGGGTGCGTGTCTCATTTCCAATCTGCCAGCGTCCGGGAGGTGGTCCCACTGTGTGCAGCTCTGCAGCTCATAAGTGCAATATGGCCCAGCCCTCCAGCCTCTGATTGTGTGCTCGGACGTCGGGGAGGTGCCAAGTCTCCGTAAAGCTTTGCAAACACCACAATTCTGTGCTTCTCTCATCGTGGACGAGTAACAGAAAGGTTGCAAACCGTGAGACGCTGTAAGCTAGTGTTGTCACGTGGTATCTGTCTGCTGGCCCTCCAGCCTCTGGCTGCGCCAGCCCCCTCCACCTGCCTGAGGAGGCCCCGATGTCTCACCGACGTCATTATGGGGACCAGAGTGCCCAGGCTGACGCTCTGCCCCTAAATGCCTCCAAAGCCCCCGTCCTGTTCCCGGGAGTGCTTTGAGCTCTGGGCTCCTGGGAAAGGCAGGGACACAGGCCTTGCCGCTCGACTCTGCTGGCCTCTGCGAGACCCGCCACACAGGCACCGTTGCTGGGCCCGAGTGACCCGTCGCAAGCGATTCCACCGCCCGACCCTTCCTCCACCCCGCGCCCCGTGTTGTCCTTCCTGCCAGCTCAGACTCACACCCCTGGGACCCACCCAAAGCTGCAGAGATGGCCTGAGCCCGTGCTGGCAGAAGAGGGGCTCAGACCGCCTGCCCCAGCCCAGCCAGCTCCGAACACCTCTTCCTTTGTGCTGAGGGCCAGCGGCAGCTCAGGACCGGAGGGCGTCCTCAGCCCGAGGCAGGTGAGGCTGAGCGCTCGTGGCAGCCCAGTGCAGCAGAGAAATGAGAAAATAAAGTGCATTTCTTTCAATGTCAGCCAGGAAAAGCACTGACTGGTTCCCTCCCCTCTTTTTTCTTTCCAAAGCCATCACTAAACCTCTTTTGGTTTCCAGTCCCAAAGCTAATGAGATCATGCATTGGTTCAGGTTTCCCGTGAGGTGGACCCAGTCGTGCTTTGTTTTCTCGGGCAGCCACTCAGAGCGGGTCCCATCAGCCGGGCTGGGATGCGCTCAGGGCTGGGGCCTCCTGGACCTCCTCCCTTGTCCAGCTTCCTCTCTGCCTCGGGAACAGTGAACAGAAACTCTTGAGCGTGAGCTCACGCCAGGCGAGGGTTGGGGCTGACTGGCTCTGGGTACCGATGCTGTGGCTGCTTCATTTCAACATGCTGACTGCTCTGAAGTCACTTTGAGCGATGGTGGGAAAAGTCGCAGAGGGCCGTTTCCAGGCTCCAGCCCCACGAAGCACTTTATAATCACGTCCCTTCTGGAACATCTTCCAGAAATATGTTATACTCAGAGGCAAAACTATTTGTTAAAGTTGCCAAACTCCAGCTGAAAAACGATTTTTTCCCACATGTTTTTTCCTCTCATCATCAAGAAGATTGAGGTATGAAATCCAGCAGACAATTACGCCGCGTGAAGCGGTGTCACGCCTGCGGGCTCCTCTGATGCTCGTGGGGGCCTCTAATGAGATTCAGGGCTCTGTATACGTGGGGGCCCCCGCTTAATGCGACTTGGAAGCTAATCATGCTTAATTAGGTTGTACTATTAGGGAACAACCAAGCAAAAGGAAGAATTGTGTCCCATGCTCGGGAAATGTACAAAAGCAATGCCACAGGCACACCGTTATTAGTGGCGAGACGGGTAAACGCCATCTGCCTACGTCTGAATGACTGGATTTTCCTCCACCCTGGAGAGGAACTGAAGACCGTCCCTTCTCTAGGGTCCTGAGTTCTAATCGTGTCCTGGCCCCTTCTGGGCTCTGGGCTGCCTCCTCTCAGAGTGGAGGGACTTTATTCCAGACAGTTATCTGGAAAAATTTCTTGCACCTTGGTGCAATGTGTGGGAGCAGACACATTCCTGCCTCATTTTCTTGGGGCAGGTGGTTCAAAGACAGCCTGAGTGGCTGACCCCTGGGGCAGAGAGAGCCTCTCGCTGTGCTGCCATCTCTGTGTGTTGTGGTTTGAGGCCCTGCAAGAAAGTAACCGAAGACACCTGCCTGGATGGAGACTGCGCAAGTCCAAGTTCAAAGTTAATTCACTTCCCGAAGGTTGGGAAAGCTGTGAGGCCCAGAGGGGCGACCTGTAGCATCTCCAGCTACCTGAATTTACATGGACTGGTTCAGCGATGCTGTTGCTGGCTCAGAAAACATCTTCAGAGAAGTGAAGGGTTTCTCGGTTACCCACACATTTTCTGAGAGCAAGGGCTCCAATTCAGTCGTCAGATCGATTTCTGACCCTGGGTCCTAAGAGAGTATACTCAACGCATCTCCTCTGTGTCTTTATTTCCCATCTCTAAAATGAGTGTATAAAAATGTAATTGATTAATGAACTCGTGGGTCATTCCTCAAATATTTATTGCCAGGCACTGGAGATTAAAAAAAAAAAAAATAAGACATGTTCCTGCCCTCAAGAAGTGGTGATCCTTTAGAAAGCAGAGCCTGAGGCAAGGATTAAGTGGCTGCTGCCTTGTGCAAGCCCAGGGCAGGAAGGTGAGGGAAAAGGGAGGTGAGGTGGTGAGGAAAGATGTGACATGCAGTGATGTAGGGGCAGTGGCTGCCATGCCCCCACATGCTGAGGAGGGACACAGCGGGCTGCCCGGTAGGTGTGTTCACTCGGCACAGACTTCAACAGAAAGTCAACTGGGGAAACCATGCCTCAGAGGAGTGCACGGGAGAGAGATAGGAGAACGAAGTCTTCCTGGCTCCCACTGGGAATGAACTCCTTCCAAGGTGCCTCATCCATCCCTCTGCAGCTGCTCGGGATGCCAGAGGCCATGCCCGCTGTGGGGTGTTTCACCCACGTGTGAAAGTGGAGATGTGGGGTGGCGCTGTCTGAGAGAGGGGAGGAAGGAGGCCCTGGGAAAATCTGGGAAGGTGCATGAGGTTGCGACTCAGCACAGTGAAGAGGCAGCTGCACGGGTCGGGGGGCAAACAGCACAGAGGGAGCGCGGGTGCACCTCGAAGTCTGTGGGCTGCAGGGATCGGCCTCCGGGAAGAAGCAGCATTTGTCCTGCTACTGGAAAGAGAGCAGGATTTGGCCAGAGGCAGGACGGCGTTGGAGACAGTGCTGCAGGCGGCTGGCCCAGCAGACAGAGCCTGCCGGCTGGAGAGGGCAGGGGGGCTTGGAGAAAGCGGGCAGAGGGCGAGGGCTTGGGTGAGCTGGGGAGTGGGGAGCGAGAGCTTCGGTGCGGAGCCCTCACCAGCCTGGGGACGGGCATGGGATTTTACTCCCAGAAGTGGGGGCTCCCCTCCGAGTATCCTGGGCCCTGGCCCACGGCTCTCAGGGGCGGCGATCTGTCCTGTGTTCATCTTGCCTCGCTTTTTCTCTTCTTCCATCTGGGCCGAGAGCCCAGGGAAATTTAGAGCCGGCTGCTGTCTCCAGACACCAGGAATGAGAAAGTCCTGTCTTCCCTGTGCTAGCCTCCTAACGAGTCACACTCACACCTCGCTGGCCGCGGGGGACATCAGCACGGTTCCAAGAGCTGGCAGCCTGGCTCCTCTGCTGGCACAGTATCAGCAAAAAGGAGGTCAGGGAGGCAGACGTGGACAGAGCTGGCGGGGCGGGCGGCTGGCTCCGCTGTCCTTGTGGGGCCCCATCTGGCTGGCTGGTTGGTTAAGGAAAGCCTGTGATGTGAGGCCAGGTCAGCCTCTCGGGGGGAACCTGGGGACGAGGCTCGTGTGGGTGCTGTCATCCTCTCCCAGGCCCCTTCTGGTGTTGACTGAGCATAGATCCACCTGATATCTGTGGTTCAGGGCTGCCCACCAGAATTTCGCCTCCCCCTTCTCTGATAGCCACCGGGATTGGATCAGGGATGGGCATGTGACCCAAGCTGGACCAATCGGAAGTCCAAGATTGAGGCTCTGAGCCATTGAACAAATGAATGAATGAGGAAGTGGCAGCCTGCCAAGCAACTTGGTCTCTGGTGCTTTGGGCAGAATATGGCCCCCAGAGATGTCTCCAGAAGTAGTGAATACGTCACCTTACGCAGCAAAAGAGACTTGGTGGATGTGACTAAGTTAGGAATTGGAAGTTAGTTGAGATGGGAAAATTACTCTGGATTGTCTGGGTGGGCCCCAGGTGATCACAGGAGTCCTTCTAGGAGGGAGATGGAGGGCCAGAAAGCGAGAGGGGGGAGACGTGGGGCCAGAAGCAGAGGTCGGAGTGACGTAATTAATAACTTCGAAGATGGAGGAAGGGGCCACCAGCCAGGCAGAGGCCTCTTGAAGCTGGGACGGGCGAGGGAACGGATTGTCCCCTGGAGCCCCCAGGAGGAAGGCGACTCTGCGGACACCTCCACTTCAGCCCAGTGGGACCCGGTTCAGACTCCCGACCTCCAGGACTGTAAGAGATTAAACCTGTGTTGTTGTAAGCCACTAAGTTTTGATAATTTGTTACAGCAGCAAAAGGAAACTTACACACCAGACACATCAGTTCCTGCTGTCAGGATCGCCTTCCTTTCAGAATAACGTGGCATGCGGCTCGTCCGTCAGAGACCCGGGGCCTGACTCTGCTTGTAGGATTCTGGGGGTGATGCCTCCCGGAGTGTGAACTCCCCTGCAGCCAGCTCTCTGTGCTGCCCGATTCTCCCGCCAGGTCAGCCTCCTGGACCCACACGGTCCTTGTGCCACATTCTTCTCCTCAGTGAAATAACCAATGGCTGCTGTCGGATCAGCCTTGGGTTTCCCCATCCACAGTGTTTGAAGGTTCCCCAGGTTTGGAACCAACCGTCATTCTGACTGTACTGTCTGTGGGACTTCTCTTTTCTGATGTGTGCTGTGACACGACAGGTGGCCTTCCTCCCTCCTCCCTGCCCTCTGTCCTTCTCCCTGTGCACACACGTAAAGTGCATCCTCATGAGTTTTTACATGTGCACACCTGTGTAATCACCAGCAGGTCAAACGCAGACCATGTCCAGCTCCCCAGCAGGTGCCTCGGGCCCCTTCTCAGTTGACCGTCAACCCCCCAAAGGCAGCCTCCATCCTGGCTTCCATCACCGCCGACCGTCTTGATCGTCATGTGCATTGAATTTCACTTTTTTGTGTCTGGCTTGTTTGGCTTGGATATCCATCCGTGTTGTCACATCAGTAGATCATTTATTATTGCCAAGTGGTACCCATTGCTTGGATGTGCTTCTCCATTCTCCTCTTGAAGCACATTTGGGTTGTTTCCAGTTTGGGGTTATTTCAAATAAAGCTGCTCCAGACGTTGTGCGCAGGTCCTTGTCTGGACACTCGCCCTCATTTCTGTCAGGAGGCCCCGGGTGTGGCATCGCTGGGTCAGAGGGCAGCTGCGTGTTTGGGCTGAATTCATTCTTTGATTACTCTCTTACTGGTTGGATTCCACTGTCAAAACATTTACTTCA
Source organism: Equus asinus (assembly GCF_041296235.1). NCBI lineage: Eukaryota > Metazoa > Chordata > Mammalia > Perissodactyla > Equidae > Equus > Equus asinus. The sequence continues at coordinate 45,511,456 of NC_091804.1, forward strand.
ATTTTCTTCCAAAAAACTCTCCTCAGCGATTTTCTTCGCGGGCGTGGGCTCCCTGAGTCCCCTCATCTGCCCCTGGGAGCATCTTCCTGCTGTGCCGATTTGAGCAATGTCTCGCCTGCAGCCTGCACAGAACATTTTCGGGTCACACCCCCATCCCTGGGGACTGTGCGGAAGTTGTTTGTCATTTCCTGGCTCTACATGTTGCTGCGGGAAAGTCAGGTCCTCTCCATAGTCCCTAGGTTCTCGATCGTTTTTCTGCCTCGATGTTTGAAGTCTTTCTCTATCCTTGAAATTCAGTCATTCAATTAGAATAAGTCTCAGTGTTGAGTATTTTTAATAACATTTCCTTGGAACATAGTGAGTTTTTTCAGTATGCAGTTTTAGAGGTTTTTCTTTATTTCAGGGAAGTTTTCCTGCTTCACACCTTTGAACACGTTGTCATCGTCCAGCTTCGTAAGTTGAGGCGTCCCCAACCCTCATATCGAGGCACCCACAACAGGCCTGCCTGTCCGTCAGCTTCACTCAGTTTTGGTTTCTTTGCCTTTTTCATGTCTATTCATTTTATCTCAAGCCTTTTCTCTGTGTTAATACTTTGATTTACAACCGAATCTGTTGTGTTCTCCATCATTTAACATTTTATTTCTTAGTTATGTAACGATGTTATTTTTGTTTTTAATCTATTTCCTTAGGTCAGTTTATATCTTACGTAGGATTTTTTTTTTTTTTTTGTCATTTTGTCTTTGAGTGCTTGTTTTGTTGAGTGCATAATTTTTATTTAGTTTTTCTGTAGAGTGAGGCAACGGGGAGAAATTCTCTTCTGCTTCTGGAGACACGTTTTCTTCTTGGTTGGGCTCTTTGGTTTATTAACACCTCTTCGTTCCTTCCCTCCTCTCTCCCTCCTCCCCTTCCTCCACCTCCTTTCCTCCCCGCTCCTCCCTCCCTTTCTTCCTTCTTCCCCCTGCTTCCCTGTGCCTCCCTCCATCCCCTCTCTTATTCTTGTAACTTTTCTTGCTCTGAAGTCTGCTCTGTCTGAGTTAAAATAGCTCCTCCTGCTTCCTTTTGATTATTGTTAGCTTGGTACATCTTTCCCCACCCCTTTATTTTTAATCTGTCTGTGTCTTTTTTATTTAAAGCAAGTTTCTTACAGACAACATACGGTCAGGTCTTGTTTTCTCATCCGCTATCAGTCTCTGTCTTTTAATTGGTGTATTTAGACCATTAATATTTAAAGCAATTATTGATGTGGTTAGATTAATATCTACAATATTTGTTACTGTTTCTATTCATTGTACTTACTATTTTTTGACTTCTCTTTTTCTGTCTTCTCTAGTTTTAACTGAGCATTTTCTCTGTGATTTCATTTTCTCTCCTCTCTCAGCACATCAACTATGCTTCTTTCAAAATTTTTTAGTGATTGCCTTAGAGTTTACAACATATATTTGGAACTAATCTAAGTCCGCTATCAACTAACACTATCCCACTTCATGGGTAACAAAGGTATCTTATAACAGAGTATTCTCAATCCAGTTTCTCCCTCTGTCCCTTATAACAGTGCTGTCATTTATCTGACTTATCTGTAAGCTATAATAACCCAATGCATTTTTGTTATTATTATTTTGAACAGTTGTCTATTAGATCAATTATGAATAAGAAAAACAAAAGATTTTGTTTTACCTTAATTTATTCCTTCTCTAATGCTCTTTCTTTGAGCAGATCTGAATTTTGCTTCTCCCTGAAGAACTTGTTAAAATATTTCTTGTAAGGCAGGTCTACTGGTTGACAAATGCCCTCAACTTTTGTTTGTTTGAGAAAGTATTTTCCCTTCAAATTTGAAGGACGATCTCACTAAGTACAGAATTCCAGGTGTGGTTTTCTTCTTTCAACACTTTAAACATTTCGCTCAAATCTCTTCCTGCGTGAACGGCTCCTGAAGAAAAGTCTGATGCAAGCCTTCTCCTGTTCCTCTGTAGGGAAGGCGTTTATTTTCCCCCTTTGTCCTCCTTCCAGATTTGTCTTTGGTTCTCTGCAGTTTGAATATGACAAACATAGATGTAGATTTTTTGGTACTTATCCTTCTTGGTGTTCTTTGAGTTTTCTGTTGTCTGTCATTAATTTTGGAAAACCTCAGCCATATTATTACTCATATATTTCTTCTGTTGTCATTCCCATTATATGTATATTATACCTTTTGTAATTGTCCCACAGTTCTTGGATATTCTGTTCCATTCTTTTTTTTTTTTTTCATTCTTTTTTCTCTTGCCTTTCAGTTTGGCATGTTTCTATCAGCCCGTCTTCAAGCTCGCTGGTTCTGTCCTCGGCACACCCAGTCTGCTGATGAGCTAGTCAAAGACCTTCTTTCAGTTGCAGTGTTTTTGATTTCCAGCATTTCCTTTTGGTTCTTTCTTAGAGTTTCCACTTCTTTGCTGACATTATCTGTTTACTCTCGCATGTTGTCCACCTTTTCCATTATAGCCCTTGGCATCGTAATTGTAGTTATTTTAAATCCCAGACTGATAATTCTGAAATCTCTGCCGTGTCCGAGTCTGGCTCTGAGGGCAGCTTTGTCTTCTCCGCCCGTGCTTTCTCCTGCCTTTCAGCGTGCTTGTGCCTCTGTGCTCAGAGCTGGACATGTTGGGTTGAGTGACAGGAGCTGAGGTGAACGGGCCTGCGTGTGAGGAGCCATGTCTGTCTGGCTCAGAGCTGGGCTGTGAGTGTTTGTTGTAGCCATAAGTACGAGGGGCTTCAAATTCCTCTCGTGTCTTTGGTCTTGTCTCCCTGTTGTCTGTGGGTTTCCCTGGAAATTCCTTCTTAAATTGCGTCTGTGTCTTGCAGTCCTCAGTTGATCTCTGTTCTTATTCTGGACCCTGTTGCCGTCACAGTGAGGTAATGGGAAAGGAAGCCTCCTGTAATCTTATAATTAATTTTTTTTGGTGGGCCAGAGCCCCTGGGCTGGGACTTTGAAGAGTTTCTTAGTCTTTTTTCCTCTCCCCTGAATGAGACGGAAAGCTAGAGGGGCTCCAGCTGTCCCCTACCTTTGCCCGAGGTCAGATAAGCCTCTGGGAAAGCGCTTTCTCCTGAGCGCAGGCCTCTGCTAGGAGAACAGAGGTTTGGGGTGTGTTTCAAAATGGTTGTTTTCTCCTCCCACTGCTGGAAGCACAGACGGGCTCCTGGAGCAAAACTCACAGAAGCGTGGGGCCCCCGTGAGACTGTGCACCCGGAGTTTTTAATCTCAACCACGTTCAGACCCCGCAGTTAGTCAACTGCTGTTGGAGTGTTCCTACCTGCCGCTGCCTCTGGCAGCTGCCGGCCCCTGGGCCTGCCTGCCTGTCTCCCGAGTTTCCGGGGCGGCGGCTGACCTGTGATCTCACTTCTCTGGTGGATCTGAGAAGAGATGCTGCTTTTCAGTCTGTCCGGCTTTTTTCTTGTGAGGTTGAGAATGATGACTTCCAAGCTCTGCATGTTGGAGCAGAAACAGGAAGTCTCCTGAACACATTATTAAATCTGCTTGTAGTGTATTTTATTGCCAGTTACTTAAAGCCTCTTGAAAAACTCAGATCAAAGGGATGAATTATTCCTTGCATAAGCTACCTGCATAATTCCCTCAATTACCCCACTGCCCTCTGCATGAGGAGGCGTGTGACCTCAGGTCAGCCTCAGAGCCAGGTCAGCACTCCCCTCACGGGGGTTGGCAGGCTGTGGGTGTCCGTGATGTCGGGTGCAGGGCTGCAGGGGAAGCACACCCCAGGGGCAGTCTGCAGAGTCATGAGCGGGACCTGGGCCGGGGCAGGTGAGCCACTCAAGGGGGAAAACTTTAGGGAGGTCCCCCTCAAGCACCAACCCTGTGCCCGCAAGACCCCCAGAGTGAGGCCTGGCTGCCTTGCTTGATCTCCCCAGTCCCGGCCCTGGTTACCAGCACAGGCTCTGAATCCAGATGGCCCCAGCTCACCCCATCTGCTACCTGTTGGTCCAATGACCTTGGGTGAGGTGATAACCTCTCTGTGACTCAGTTTCCTCATTTGTAAAGTGGAGATAAGGCCAGTGCCTACTAGTGGGGTAATTATGAGGACTGAATGAATTAACATGGGCACAGACACTTAGCTGGAGCCTGGCTGCTATGGCTGAATGTTGGCGTCCCCCTGCAAGGCCTTATGCAGAAGTCCTAACCCCCAGGGTGGTGGTATTCGGGGGTGGGGCCTCTGGGAGGGGCTCAGGCCCTAAGGGTGGAGCCACTTCCACCAAGTGGGGAGGACGCAGCGAGAAGATGGCAGTCTATGAACCGGGAAACCCTCACCAGACACCAGAACTATGGGCGCCCTGATCTTGGATTTCCAGCCTCCAGAACTGTGAGAAATAAATTCCTGCTGTTTATAAGGCACCCGGTCTGTGGTATTCCATTGTAGCAGCCCGAACGGCCTGAGACGCTGGCCATGTGAGCCCTCAAGAATGTGACCTGTTTCTGTTTCTACTCCTCTCTCTGACTCCTGGAGCAGAAGCTGCTGGCCCACGCGGTTCCCTCTGCCCTCCTGACTTAGCCTGTAGCCCGGCCAGCCCACCCTGCGGCCCTCCACCCTCCGCCCTCGGTCTCCCACCCCCATCTCACTGCCCGCCGGCTCTTTTCTGAGTCCCGAGCTTGCCCAGCTGCGGGCAGGGGCGGCCGGCAGGGCCCTGGCAGCCTCAGCCCTGAGCAGGTGGGGACCCTGGCTGCTTGGACCTCAGCCCGACAATTCCGAGGTGCCTTGTGATTCCTCAGGGGGGAACCTGCTCATCACTGCAGCTCTATCATGCTTTCCCCATCCCTGGAGTCACGGCCCTAATTCCATCCTTGCACCCATGCCCTGTCTGAGGACCTGCTTTGGGGGAACCCAAATGAGCACTTTGTTGATGGTGCTTCCCGCCCCTGGAAAAGTTGCTCTGTTGTTCCCAGCACATCTGTCCGGCATGCCTGCGTGTGGGAGGAGCCATCCCATGGGTCCGCGTGCCATTCACTCAGTAACACCTACTGCACACCTACTGTGTGCTGAGGCACCAGCTGGGAATCACTGGGCCAGGCTCTCAGCTGAGGCCTGGGAGTGCCGGCTGTGGGATGTGTCATGTCTGCTTTGTGGCCAACACTGATTAGAGAAGGAGGCTGGCCAGTGAGGAAGGGCCTGCCGGGGGCCGGACCTCGGCTCCACCTCCTTCAGTCATGTGACTGATGGCCTCAGGCTGCTCGTCTGTGAAACAGGCAGTTGGCCTGGAGGTCTCAGAGGGCCTCAGTGAGCAGGGCACGAGAGGACACCCAGCAAGGTCGAGCCCGCCATGCCCAGTGCTCATTGGCTTGCTCTGTGTCTGGGTGGAAGAAAATCGGAGTTGAAGGGTTCTGAAGCAAAGACAGCCCGTTTCTGGGGGCCTTGGGGGGAGCTTCTGTGCCAGATACGCCCTGCCGCTTGACTTGGGGGCTGTCGTCCGCCCGTGTTCACCTTGTGGAGCCTGCTCAGCCCGCACCTGCGATCGGCTCGCTCTGTGGTGGGTGTGTTCAGTAGGACGTCTGACTGGGCCGTTCCTCCCACGGCCTCCTGATTCACAGGCCAAGCTTACTTCGTCTATACAAGAACAAGATTGCCTCCATGCCCACCCAAACCCAGACTGCTCTGGCCTTAGGAGAGAGAGAAGAGATCACTGACTCGCAGAATCCCCGGGAGAGGCTGCCTCATTTCATATCGTGGCAACTCGCCGTCTTGTTGAAAGTTAATCAGAGTCGACACTTTTGCCTCAAAGAAAATAAACGTCTCCTTAATGATGCGACAGACAGACAGAGCCAGGAAATTTCATCCAAAAAAATCCAAAAGGGATTGAGGAATCTGACTTCCCCTGCATGTCAAGCATCTGTAATTTTGACAGCTCACTGATGAAAGAAAAAATATGTGGAACAAAATGCATCCTCTTGGCGATGAAGAAGTCTGTCTGGTGAGGGAGGTTTCAGGGGAAGAAAGCGGAAAATTTTCTTCCCAACTTCTCCTTTCCCGGGCTGAGCCTGAGCCTGAGGTGGTTTCCCTTCGCGCCCTCTGCCCGCCTCCCTGTCTGTTCGCATCCCCCGCGCTCTCTGCGCCCCCGCGATTTCTGAGTCCTCAGCTGCATTCGCTCACCTTGAGTTCCACTTGCCACCTCCCACCCCCTCTTGTCTCCTGAGACACTCCAGTTTTCTCCCATCGACCAATCCTCTCTCAGGCTAAGCTTGCAGAGCTCTCTGTGGACTCCCAATCTGGGCTCGTACCCAAAAATGCCCCTGAGACCCATCACAGCCTGGGCAGGCTCAGCTGTCTGCACTCAGAGCATCTTCCTTTGGGCTCTGGGTGTCTCCTCCCCCTTCACCTCCCTCTCACTGGGAAGTTCCAGGTTTTTCTGACACTCGTGTGGAAACTGTGAGCTGTTAATCCTGGCCACTGGCTTCCTTTCGTTCAGTTTCTGTTGAGCCCCAGAGAACTCCTGTAACTCAGGAATGAAGGCCATTCTCACCCTGCAGAAACCATATGCCCTCTGTCCAGCGGCCTGTGCTGATGGTCACGAAGACCCATGGGTGGGCGGATTCAAGCCCTGTTCTAACCATCGGGCTACCCGTGGATGTCCTAGAAAGATTTCAGGGCTCATAGGAGTGGGAGGCTCCCCACGGCCAACCTGTACTCCCCACAGTCAAGCTGCCCAGGGCCCCATTCCTATTATTCTTCTGGGTCATTGAACCAGGTTCAAATGTCATTGTTAGCCTAATAATAGCAAAGGATCAGTATCCCAAGGTATGTGCATTGATCACAGGACTCTAAGTTTTAAGTGAAAAAGCCCAGCTCAAACTGGCTTAAGGAGAAAAGTTCAGAGGCAAGCTTCAGGCATGGCTGGATCCAGTGGATCAGACAATACCACGAGGAAGGTTTCTCTCTCCATCCTTTGGCTGTGCTTTTCTCCATGTAGGCTCCATTCTGAAGCAGAGGCATCTCATGCCATGGCTTCCAGGAACTCCCAGCTTATAGTCCTACAGCTTAACATCTACAGCAGAGAGAGTACATTGCTTTCTCAAATTCTCTTCACAACTTCTGAGGCTGCCTCTCATTGGCTGGGCTGGGGTCCCGTGCCCGTCCTGGAACCAATTACTGTAGTCAAGAAGATGAAAAGGATGGGAAGCCTTGGTCATCTAAGCCTGGGTCACACATCTTCCCTGGGAATTAGGGGTGAGATCAGACTCTGCGGATGGAGAGGAGGGAAGAGAGCTCCCCGCAGGAGAGCTGGGTGCCCTTGGTAGATGGAGTGGGCGTGGATGCTGGGCAGCAGATACAGCACACACGATGTCCCCGACACATGGCACGTGGCGTCCCAGCACGGGTAGATGAGTGCCAGTGCTGGGCGTAGCCGGGATTGTGCCCTGGTGTGAGAACCTAGCCCGCGTGGGTTTCCTCTATGTCTTCTGAAGACCAGAAGCCAACCTCGATTGGGAGCATGGACTTCTGGGTCAGACAGACTAAATTTACATCGCAATCTGGCCATTTCCCAGCAGTGTAGATGCCTGTACAAGCTCCCGACTTCTCTAGCCTTGGCAATGTCAGCCAGGGATGGCTTCACGGGCGAGCACCCGGGCAGACACTGAGGGCCCTGTGTTCCGAGGGGCCCCCCGCTTGGTGTCCTCCTCTGCAGTGGCCATCTTGAAATTCTCCACAATTTTAAGACAAAGGGCCCCCCTTCATTTTCGCTTTGCTGTGGGCCTCCTAAAGCTGCAGCTGACCCTGACACGCAGCTGAAGGTCTGGGACACGGTGCGCAGTCCGTCCCACGCTCACAGCCAGGGCCTGCGGCTGTGGCGGACTCGCGGCAGCCAGTCCCAGGCCGTCCCTCTGGTTTCCCCTTTTCTGCCCGTCCTCCCCTCCCTCTTCGCACGGTGCGCCCTGCTCTTCTCATCAGTCTCCCCAGCCTCCCTCCTTCTCGGGCTGCTGGGACCTGAGTGCCCGCCTGACCGTTCCCTCCCCGCCGTCTCTGCTCCTCGTCCCCCAGCCCTGGGCCTGGCCACCCCTGGGCTCATGCACAGAAATTGGATGTGGTGACACCTGTGATGCCCCTCGACCCATGTCGGCACCCGGGGGGCATGGGGCCGGTAGATGCTGGCTCCCCTACTGTCCTCTGCCGGCAGTTCCAGGGCCCAGCTCCGTCGCCCTCAGAGGTGGCCAGGTCTCTGGGTGCCCCATCCTCCTCCTCCGTCCTGCCTCGCTCCCCGCTGGCAGCCTGCTCCCCTGCCACTGCTCAGACGAGGGCCGGCGCACAGGCCTCCACTGTGCTCTCCTGGGGCAGCACTGGCCCCTCTCCATGGTCACTACGGCCCCTCTGAAGATAGCGCTTGGTGACCTCCATGGTCTGGCTGCACGCATGTGCTCGGCTCACACTGCCTCCCTGAGCCCTCTGTGCCCCTGAGATGGCGCCTCAGGCTCCATTCCACAGACAGGGACGTGGGCTTGGAGCAGCTCTGGGGTCCCAGGCACCACCCTGTGGGTGCAGGGCAGGACTGTGCCCGACCACAGAGCCCGCGCTCGCCTCGGCCCAGCTCCTGCTTCAGGCGGAGTGGGCGTGACCACGCGGCAGGAGCCACGTGGTGGAGTGAGGTTGGGCCCAGAGGATCCCCGCTCAGCAGCCCCTCACCTGGGAATCCAGGGAGCCCATTGAACAGCCCCAGCCTCCCCGTGCGGCCCAGCATCTTGGGAGGATGAGGCCGTGAGGACCGTCCCCTGCAGCCCGTGGCCAGGACAGTCCCGGGGTTCCAGGCCCTCGCTGGGGGTCCATCAGCCTCCAGCCTCCTTGAAAGTCTGAGGCTGAAATGAGCCCACACCAAGCGACCTCTCAACCTGGGGGCCGGGAGCCCAGACGAGGACACGAGGCTCGGGGGGGAGGGCACTTGAAGGTCACCTGGGCAGCAAGAGTAAGAGTCAGAAGCCAGGCAGCAACCCCCCAGGGCTGTCCCCACTCGACGCAGACCCCCAGCTTCTGGGCCAGCAAAGCAAGGGGTGAGGAATGGAGGCCTTGGGCAAGGGGCCCGGCCACCTTCGAGCTGGGGACGCTGGCCAGAAACCACTCCTCCCTGGGGGCTGGGGTGAGAATAACGAGAAACTGAAGAGCAGGGGTGGGCTGGCGTGCCATGGGCTCGCGGTCCCCACGAATAACGACGGTGGCCACTGTTCTTCCTGCTTCATGACCCACAAGGCTCTGGGTGCACAGGGCCTGCCTTTCCCAGGGTCCCCCACACTGCAGACGGGCCTGTGCCCCTTCCTCCCAGGCCAGGCTGGCAAACAGCCTCCCCCGGGCCCTGGGCTCCGGGGCCCCCTCGCTGATAAGGGAGGTGTCCTCTCCGTCCCACAGAGCAGCCTCTTCCTGGGGCCCAAGAACCTGGATCCACGGCCTCAGCCAAAGCCAGCTCACAGACGTCTGCGCGGCCTGCTCCCGCCAATCCATAGTTCTTATCTAATTTCTTTGCTTCAGGGCAAGACACAGCCAACCAAGGGGCTGTGTCTGAGGAGGAGGGCAGGGGCCCGGTGGGCTGGGGGTCCATCCCCTGACAGAGGACAGGCAGTGTCGCCTGTCCTGGACGCTCTAATGGCAGGATGTTGGGACTTTCGTTCTCAAGGCCACACGCAGTGCCTGTGGTCCCTGTGGGGGCGGCTCTGTGAGAAGCAGCCCCTTGCGGTGTGTCCTGCACGCCCCACCTGCCCATCCCTCTCCACACCCCACCCTGTCTCCCCTCCGGGGTTCGGGCTGCAGTCTCAGGTGAGCCCTGTTCCCCGAGACAGGTCCCCTGACGCACACTGACGTTTCCGTCACTGTTTGTTTTGGTTTGGTTTGGGTTTGGGAAATTTACAGAATGACTGTGTGGGATCCAGCCGTGTTTGTGCCCCAAGTGAAACCCGAGCGACAGTGTTCCTCTTTCCCACAAATTCTTCTGAATATTTCCAAAGCGGGTTTCAGACCCCAGGGGCCTGTGGGCACAGAGCTGTGTGGTTACAGCCTCAAGGGAACTTATTTGACCTCAGGTGGACTCAGCTTACACAAGCTGTGAAATGGGGCTGGGGGCTACCTTCTCCACGGGGCTGCCGGGCAGCGTGATGGATTCGTGCAAAGGGTGATGGATTCGTGCTCAGAGTGCCTGTTTGGACAAACCTGGCCGTGCAGAAAGGTGGAAATGGAGGGAGAAGTTCCATGTCTGCCTGAGTTGCATCCATATGAGGAAGGCCCATGTGGAGACACCAACAGCTGGGGCTGTGCCCTCTGGAATCCAGCCAGCTCGGTGCCAGCTGACCCTGCTGAGGTCCAGCCTGGTGAGCAGGGTAAGTTCCCCTAGTCCAGGGTGACCAACTCGTCCTGGGTTTCACTTTTAGCACTGGGAGTCCCACATCCTGGGAGACACGTTAGTTCCAGGCATCGGGACAGCTGGTCACGGGGCCGGGGCGTCATCATCACTAGAGTGGAATAACGATGGGATTGGGGCGAAGACTGAGATCACGCAGGTAAAACGCAGGAGCTGTCACAGTCAGTGATGATGCAGAAGGATGAACCAGTGAGCTGGGCGCTGGAAGACGGCTCCCTGAAGCCGTCACGCCTCCCCCACCTCCCTGGTGGCCCTGAAGGGATGGAAGGCTTCCTCCTCCCCAGGGCCACACTCACAGCTAACATTAAGTGTGCGCCTGCTGTATGCCAAGCATGGAGCCAAGCGCCCTCCCTGGAATGCTTTCTACCAGCACGTTATCCCCTTTTAGAGATGGGACACCAGAGGCCCACAGCAAGTCACCCAGAGTTACTCGCTGGGTCTGTCTGTCTTCAAAGCTGTCACCTTTCCCAAGCCTCTATGCTGTCCCCAGGAGAGAAAGAAACTTCCAGAACGAAGGTCAGGAATGAAATCCCGGAGGGCAGACACCCTCGTGGACCCTGGAACCACATGGGTCCTAATGGGTCCCCTGGTGAGTGGAGGCCACCCCTCTTTGGTTTCCTCCTCGCACCTGCGGGCTGGACGGCCGGCGTTCTGTGGCGCGTGGGCGTGGCTGGGGCGGAGCAAGCCTGACCATCTACCTACCCTCGGATTTCTGCCTGTTTGTGTCCATACTGGGCTCTGTACCAGCCTTGTCTCTGAGTCGGAAACCTGACTCCTGGCACGAATTCAGCTGCCTTTGCCCTGCTCTGGTGTCTGCGGTCCTGGCTGGGCCTGGCTGGGCTCCCAGGGCTGTCACGTCTGAGGCTGTCTGTCCCTTCCTCCCAGCTCCAACACAGCCAGAGGGCTGGGGGCTGGCTGGGCCCAAAGGGGTAAAATGAGCTTTCTTAAGTTTCCCGTAAAGAGTCCTAAACTGCGTTTTATTCAACTCGTCAACTCGTATCAAGTGATCTCAAGTCAGTCAACTCAGATGTCGATTTAAGTCAACTTGGATCAAACGAGATCAAGTCCACCCAATGCAGTTGAAGTCTAGGCCACCTGTGCCCACCCCTGTCCATCCCACTCAGGTATTTGTCGAGGGCGCCCATGCGGCAGGCCCAGGGAAGGCGCCGCGAGGGTTACCAGGCCGAGAAGATGCATCTGGAGTCAGAGGACAGCAGTGGTATGAAGGGAGTAAGCCGTAAGTGGGCAGTTTAGAGAAAAGAGGCCAGGAGTACAGCTGCTGGACTTAAGGAGTTAGTTTCCAAACTTGGCTTAGAAATTCACCAACCCGTAACTTGGAAAAGGTTAAAGGTTATTAACCAGGCTGAGTCTTACTTCCTCCCCTTCCCTGCAAAATGGGACCCATGGCAGCATCTGCCCTTGAGAGTCCACGTAAGGAGGAGACGAGATCGTGCGTGTGAAGGAGTTGGAGCCTCGCCGGGCCCGCGGGCAGCTCTTGGACCTGGGAGCCATCGCTGTTCTTGTTACCGTCGTCCCGACTCTTCCTAACTCCTGAGGGCAGCCCTGTGCAGGCGAGACGGCTTGAGAGATGAGGAGAGACGTCCTGTCTTCTTGAATATTAAACAGCCCCTCTGTCAATCACGCCTGATGTCAGAGACCGTGAGGCGAGCTTGCTACTGACCGTAGGAAGCTCTGTGAGCGCAGGAATCATCGCTCAGATCTTGCGGGCAGCAGACGTCCGAAGATGCCACAAGTCCCTCCACTCCGACAGGCTCAGAATAACTCCAGGGGAATAACCAGGACCCTCGGAAGGCAGCCTGAGCCCACTACAAGGAAGAAATACAAACAGAGCATCTTAAAGATGGAGCGGCTGCCTCGGAGTCCTAGAACTGCGAGGGGTCAAGCAGATCAAAGCGTAGAATCAGTGATGGCCTGGAACACTCTGTCCAGACCTGCTCCATGGCAGGCCCTCCAGAACCCTCTGTCCTACCCCATTCCATGGTGGGCCCTCCAGAGCCCTCTGTCCAGCCCAGCTCCATGGTGGGCCCTCCAGAACCCTCTGTCCTACCCCGTTCCATGGTGGGCCCTCCAGAACCCTCTGTCCTACCCCGTTCCATGGCGGGCCCTCCAGAACCCTCTGTCCTACCCCATTCCATGGTGGGCCCTCCAGAACCCTCTGTCCAGCCCAGCTCCATGGTGGGCCCTCCAGAACCCTCTGTCCAGCCCAGCTCCATGATGGGCCCTCCAGAACCCTCTGTTCTACCCCCTTCCATGGTGGGCCCTCCAGAACCCTCTGTCCTACCCCGTTCCATGGTGGGCCCTCCAGAGCCCTCTGTCCAGCCCAGCTCCATGATGGGCCCTCCAGAACCCTCTGTCCTACCCCGTTCCATGGTGGGCCCTCCAGAACCCTCTGTCCTACCCCGTTCCATGGTGGGCCCTCCAGAGCCCTCTGTCCAGCCCTGCTCCATGGTGGGCCCTCCAGAACCCTCTGTCCAACCCAACTCCATGGTGGGCCCTCCAGAACCCTCTGTCCAACCCAACTCCATGGTGGGCCCTCCAGAGCCCTCTGTCCAGCCCAGCTCCATGGTGGGCCCTCTAGAACCCTCTGTCCTACGCCATTCCATGGTGGGCCCTCCAGAGCCCTCTGTCCAGCCCAGCTCCATGGCGGGCCCTCCAGAACCCTCTGTCTGGCCAACCTCCATGATGGGCCTCCAGAACCCTCTGTCCAGCCCTGCTCCATGGCGGGCCCTCCAGAACCCTCTGTCCAGCCCAGCTCCATGGCGGGCCCTCCAGAACCCTCTGTCCAGCCCTGCTCCATGATGGGCCCTCCAGAACCCTCTGTCAAGCCCTGCTCCATGGCGGGCCCTCCAGAACCCCAGTTGACTGCCTGGGACTGACCCCATTCAGTGCCAGGAGGGCCTGTCTCTTCTCCCTGACCCTGAGATGCCCCCGGAGGTGCTCCTTTCCCCACAGGGATGCTGGGGAGAGAGCTGTGTTTGGAGTGAAGCAGATGGGGTCTGAGCCCTTGTTTGACCACCCACCATCTGTGCGGACAGCCGCTTAACTCCTCGAGCCTCTGCATCCTCATCTTTAACACCCGAGTACTCACCTTACAGGGCTGGCGTATTAGCGTCCTGAGCGGCCCTAACAAGTTATCACAAACCGAGTAGCTTAAAACAACCGAGGTTCATTTGCTCACAGTTCTGGAGGCCCGAAGTCCCAAGCCAAGTGTCGGCAGGCCTGCACTCCTTCTGAAGGCTCGAGGGGAGAACACACCCTCGCCTCTTCCAGCTTTTACTGGTTTTCGGCTCCCTTGGTTTCTGGCTTCATCACTTGAACATCTGCTGCCATCTTCACTCGGCTGCTCCTCTTCTCTGTGTGTCTCTTACCAGGACTCTTGTCGTTGGATTTAGGGCCCACCCGGATAGCCCAGGATGATCTCATCTTGAGTTATCCTTAACTTAATTACATCTGCAAACACCTCTTCTCCAAATAAGGCCACATTTATGGGTTCCAGGAAATAGGACATGGACTTATCTTTTGGGGGCCACCATTTGACCCCCTACATTTGGCCTGAGAATTAAATGAGATGGAGGACAGCTTCAGGAGTCAGGGCCCTGCATGCAAATATCCTCATTGCTCTGCTGTGTGACTTCAGGAAGTCATTAAACCTCTCTGCCCTAATTTTTTCAGCTATAAGAGAGAGATTCTAATAGAATATATTTCAAGGGGTTGTTTTCATAATTAAATGACTTCACACACGTTCAGGGCTTAGCACAGTCGTGGCCATAACATACAACAACCGCTACATGGTGGCCAGCATTGTTATTTTTAAAATAAGGCTGACGAAGATACTGCCGAGCCTCGGGTGCTTACCTAATTCCCTTCTCTCCTCTTCCTGGTGGAGGCCCTTTTCTGTCTGAGCCACCATGGAGCCCTCTGCACACCTCCCCAGGGACGCCTGCCTGCCCACCACTTCCTGGGCCCTTTTCTACCCCAAGCCTCTCAGTAGGGGAGCCTTGTATCAGTTAAAAACCTCATCCCTGCCACCATTCCCGACCGCCTTTGGGGCAGAACATTAAGCTGCAATTTCTGCAAAGCCGCTTTATAAAAGGAGAGCAGTTGAACGCTCTCGGGTGTAGGAGTGATTATAATTCCCAAGTTTCTCTGAACATTTTTCTAACTGGATCTTTTTGTGTCGTTGTCTCAGAATAGACACACTTGTGGGCTTTCCTGGGCTCAAAATAGTTGTGAGATAGGAGTTGAAATCGACATCTGAGTTTGAATTATAACAACTTGGGTACAACTTTCCATTGGATGAATTTCGCCAGCCAAATGCAGCTCCTTCTGCAAATACAGCTTCCTTTTATGGAAGAACAAAATTCCTGTGCAAGGCTGGGCCTCGAGCTGGGCCTTCGGCGGCACGGCGGCAGGCCTGGGCAGTGAGGGGAGCTCTGGAGGGCTGCGTGGACCACCTGTCTGCTCCAGTCAAGGCTCTGAGGGTGACATGCTCTGCTGCCAGGTTCAGGAGTCAGAGGCGCTGGTGGGTCCATCTCTGCCCGTGTCGGGGCCTTGCTGGAATCTGGGCTCACACTTGGTCCATGTCAGCGTCACCCAGGGGCTGAGGGCCTTGGCTCTGAGGCCCGAGAGATGGGGCTGGAATGTTGCCTCTCCGCTTATGACCATCGTGACTTTGGGCAACTTACTCCACTTCCCGCGTCTCTGTTTCCTATTCTGTCAAGCGGGGATAACCACGTGCGCGCCTCCCTGTGTTGTTGTAAAGACTGAATGAGCTGCCACAAGTGAAGGTCTTATAGGACAGTAACTGGCCAAGGGAAACTGTTGCTTATTTTGATTGCTTGGCACACAGTAGGAGCACAATAAGTGCCTGAGGTTCCAAACCAAGTCAGAAGTCACTGGTCTTCCTTCTTCACAACTCGAGGTGCCTCAAAACACCCTTGAGGGTCTCTAATGGGGGAGGTTCCCGGGAAGACCTCGGTGGCTGCCGCGAATAACTCTGGGAGGGCCGTGGGGGCGGAGGTGGCATTGGTGCCACACCAGCCACAGATACTTGAGGGAAAGAGGAGAATCTTCATCCGGGACCCTGCGCCCCCTCTTCAGTGTGACAAAAATGTACTTAAAAAAAAGCAAAGCCACCCCCCGACCCCCCGCTCCCTGCCTGTCCCCTGCCCGGGCGCTGGGCATCCACAGCCCAAACTCATTCTACACTGGGGGGACCTTGCCGCCGCTCAACCACCCACGTGACACGCCTCTGCAAACCTGGGTCTCGGGCAGCGTCCGGGGTGAGCCCCAACCCTGTAGCGGAGAGGCAATGCACTTAACTTCATTTTTCAACCAATATTTTATTGATGTAACTGGAAGCGTCTGGTTGGCGGATCCTCTCCCACACTCGCTGAGCCCGTGTGCAGAAAGCGACGGGGGGAGGCCTGTCTGATTTGATTGATTCTTTCAAAGAGGTGCCAGGGGCTCTTGGAGGGCGGGGTGGGGGACCTGGGGCGAGTCTACCGGGCTTGATCCGGGTGCCCGTCACCCAGTGGGTCCTCCCGGTGCACAGAGGCACTGAGGGCCCTGCACTTTCTGAATGTCTGCTGTGCTCCAACCAAAGGAGGAGTCACACTTCATGCCTGGAGCTCTTCCACCACGGAGCCTTTTTCTCTCAAAGGATGCAAGGAAAGGGGAGGGGCAAAGAAGGCCAGCCGTGTGGGTCGCCCTGCTGCAGGCGCTGGGCTGGCGGGAGGCAGCGGGGCGGTGCGTGGGCCCCCATCGCTGCCCCTCTCTCCCCAGCTGATGATGACTTTATCGAAAGAAGATAAGACCTTGTGCGTTTGATTATAGCCTCGCTCCGCGCCGTCTGACCCAGCCTGCACACCGGCGCATCGCGGCTGAGCAGCCCATTATTATTGCATCACGCGCCTCTGAGCGAAGGCGAAGCAGGAATAAATATGGAATTAAAAAAAAAGCGATAACAGTCCTTCCTTGCCGCTGGGGAAATTACTCTTTTAAAGTCACAGTGTTCTCCCTCCGCTGCCCTGTCGTTCTGCTTTGCGCTCACAACAGCGTCCAAGGGCAGGCCATCTTTTTGTCTGGCGTTTCTGAGCACTTAGCGAAATTTAATGAGAACTTAAACAGCAAACTGCAGGCAAGACGAGCCGCCGAAGGCAGGAGCCACTCTGACCCAGGCTGTTGTCGTTCAGAGCTGAATTCTGTGACACGGTGGTATTAATCAAGAGGACGCGCACTCCACATGGCTCTCTTTCCTCTACTGTGCACACTTTAAACCTACAGTTCGATGACTTTTGACAGATTTATCCACCTGCATGACCATCACCTAGTCAATGTGGAACACGCCCAACTCTCCAGAAAGTTCTAAGCATCATTTTAACAGGAGAAGCCACTTTACAAATTACACACAAAAAACAAAGAAAATCTCTTATTTATGGATTTAAGGCACTTTTTCAGCTTAAGGACTTCTGGTTTATCACAGCCCGAAGCAAGACTATTCTCTGCAAAAGCTGCAAGTTCCTCGTGACCTCCAGTCACTGCCCAGGGAGCGAGAGTCACTCTTTTCTCAGGGAAGGAAGGGGACATTTTCATGGTGTGGCTAAGTGGGACGATAGTTCGGACACCATCCTACTGGATCCATGTCCCGGGGAATGTCATGGTGTCTTCTCCTCAGAGGAGGACCTTCTGGCCCTGGTGGGCCCCAAGCCTCGTGAGGCAGATGTGGCTACAGCCTCCTGCGGCCAGAACACCTGCCGCCGCATCAGCTCCTTCTGTGAGTCCCCAGCCCTGTTCCTGAGCATCGTCTCTGGTTTTATTGGGCTGATTACACTTGGATTTCTCTGGCCCACAAGAAAAGGTGGCTCACTCCACAGTCGGCTTGGCCAAAGGGCATACAAAGGGCCTGGGGCACCCCGATATAGTCGAAAGATGACCCCCTTCCCCGTCCTCAACCCCCTAGATCCCAAATCTGCTTCCTCACAAGATGCCTCTCCCAGGCCAGCCACCAAGACGGGGGTGTGACGACCACAAGGAGAGGAGGGGGAGGATGCCATGAGGCACTGGGGGCAGCACTTGCAGTGGCAATGCTGTGTCAGGAAGTGTCAGACTCGGAGAAGTGGGGTATGGTTCAGGGAGGTGTAACACCTTAGAGCGTCCTCAGGGTTCTGCCGTGCCTTTGAGACTCTGTGCCTGTGGATCAGTCAGCCTGGAAAACTCCTACACATCCCTCAACAAGCCAGCCTGAATGTCACCTCCTCTGTGAAACCTTCTCCTGAGTCCCTCCTCTGTGCTTCTCCAAGGTTCCTTTGTTTTATGTGCTTACTTTTTTAAATGGCGTTTCTTTCATTTTACTTTTTGAAGCTCAAGGCACAAAGAGTTCAATAAAGCTGTCTTCTGGGTGCAAAACTCCCAAACTTCCTTGGTCCCTAGGAAGCTGCCACCTGGCTTCCCTTGTTCTCTTTCTTACTTTCTCCATCTCCATCCCCACTCTTCCTTGTCCCCGCTTGGCTCACATGCTGGGTTGGATCCGTATCCTCATATGTGTCTTCCCCACGAGAGAAAAGTCCGAGAACGCAGTTACAGAGAGCTTGTCTCCTCTCCACTTCCTCCTCTCCCCGCCCCCGCCCCCTGTAAAGCCTTGTTTTTATTACCAAAATTCCTTCTGCCATCTTTGGGACCCCAGGGAGCGGGAAGCTTTGAGGCAAGAGGATTGAGTTGTGGCTCCAGATGTTTCTCATCTCCCACATCTGGGTCTTTCTCTTCACACATAACGATTGTAAGATTTTACTGTTATAAAGTTCCAACGAGACCAGCCAACCACCGCTGCCAGCACGATGTCACTTCCATCACACAGAGTCAGCTAAGAAGTCTCCTGCTTGATTACCCCTGTGGCGAGCCAAGAAGAGAGACTAGAGGGTATTTTAATAATCAAGACACAGATTTCAAATCAAAGTGGTTATCCCAGCCAGGATCGACCAAGGTCTGTCACGGACACTTGGCCAAAATGAGTTTTCACGAACAAGTTCTGTCTTGAATTATTTTTATGGATTGTTTCAGTTTTAAGTGAATATTTAGATTGGAGTTCACAAAAACCTCCCTCTTTGGGGGGAAAAGAAAACTGGCTTTCATTTTCCAGTTTTTGTCTTTGTCAGCATTTCTAACGGCAAGAATGACAAACCCTGCTTGGGAAGCGCGGTGCCGACAGCTGTGTTTTATTATTGAATATTTCTGGTGGCGAGGTTGGCGGCCGCTCTGTTTATGTTGCTCGTAAGATTTCATGCAAGACTCTGCAAGGTCCTGGGCTTAAACCAAAGCGTCTGATTCGCGGGATAATTCATTCCATCTCCTTCATTCCTGGTCCCTTTCTTTTCATTTTTTGCAAGGGCAAATTGAGCACAGCCAGAAAATGGAATCTGACAGAGGGACGCGGCAGATTGCAGATTCCCAGCTCGGCTCCAGGCTGCCTCCTTGGTCCATGAGGGTGCCAGGTGACCCGAGAGTGCCACTTTTCCACTAAGCTGCTTGTCCCCAAGGGCAAGCAAGCGAGCTCTGGATTCTGTCCTGACACAGTCCTTTTAGCAAGCACCTCCTGCCCTCAGCCCATCGGATCCCGCTGCTGAGGTTTTTGGGGGGCTCTCTGCTGAAAAACTTCCTGTTCTGCTTCAAGGTAGCCAGGCTATCTTGGAGCTTTAAATCTGGGTTTGGAGGTTTGCATGGGGTCTCAGCATCTTGGATAGTCTGTTTCCCTTTGTTCTTCATAAATATGAAAAAGACAACCTTCAGGAAAAGACACCTAGCAAAGGGGCCCCCAGGACATTGTTTATTCATTTAGTTTGTCCACAGACAGTTGCCACTGGCTTCTGGGTGGGTGCAGAACTGGAGTGCCAACACCAGCTGCAGCCTCCCTGCGTCCGAAGAAAAGGTTAACCCCAACCCTCTCACACACCCGGTTGGAGCCCAAAGCGCTCTGCTCGGTGTCTGCAAATTTGGGGAGGGGAGCCAGTTTGTCACAGCCATCTGCGGTCTCCATTCTTTACGCTGCTGATTCATATGAGGGAGTCGGCCTTCCCTGGATTTCCAGGAAAGCTGCCACTCACAAGACAGCCGCGTGCGTGGAAGGTTTTCCTGGGTGCTGGAGATGTCGGGAGGATTCACAAGCCAAAGTTGAAAACAACATTCAATTTCCGTTAATTTTTCCTGAAAGTTTCTCGGCCACGCCTGCAGCGTGGTTTGCCCACCCCCACGGCAAGGGCCTGGACTCTCACCCAGCTGTCACTCACTCTTTCATCTCTTCATTTAATGCGTCGTCAGCACCCACTGTGTGTCAGATGCCCTGTGGAGCACGGAGACCCAGCTGTCTCGCCCTCAGCACCTGCTGGGGTTGGGGAAGTATTCTGACGCCCTCAAGGTCCCCAGTAGGGAGCGAGTGGGCTCACCCTGCAGACTCGAGGGTGGGAGCCCTGGGGATAAGCTCACGGAGGGAGAGGGGAGGACCAGCAAAGCTCAGTGCACCCCAAGTGCAGTGCTGGGCAGAATACACACGCGGCTCATGTTTAAAGACTTTTGTTTATTTGGAAATAATTTCAAATTTTACAAAAAAGTTGAAAGAACAGGATTCATCCAAAGAACGCCACGTTCTGTTTCCCAGATTTACTGACCGTTAGTGTTTCATCCCTCTGCCGCTTCATTTGCATGTTCTCTCTCGCTCTCTCTTGTCTCTCCATCTTCCCCCCACATCCCCCCTACACATGTACAGAATTTTCTGAGCCTTTTAAGGAGACTTTTACCCCTAAACACACAGCGTGTACTCCCTAAGGAGAGGGATATTCACGACGTAGCCACAGTGCGGTTACCACCTTCAGGACAGTTAAGATGGGTGGAATTCTTTCATCTCATCCTCCATCCATATTCCAATCTGGCCAATTGGCCCAACACTGTCTCTTATAGCTTCTTCTCCCACAGGACAGGAGCCAGTCTAGGACCAGTTTTTTATTCAGTTTTCATCTTCCTTTAGCATCCTATAAACTGGAACATTTCTTTGTCTTTTTTCTTTGTCTTTATAACATTGACATTAAAAAAAAATACAGTCCCTCCTTCCCTGCTCTTCCTTTTAAAAAAATGGAATGTTCCTCATTTTGGATTGTTCTGATATGTTCCAGGCCATCAGAGTCAGGTTAGGTGTTCTGCCGGCCCACCGCACAGTGGTGTGTGCTCTGAGACCCATTGGCGCTTCATCGGGATGTTAATTTTGATCACCTGTTCGAGATATTGTCTGGTTCCTTCACCGCATAATTTCTGTTTTTCCTTAAGACCGTGCAAATATCCAGCTTCTCAACAAATTCCTAAATCTCCCATAGGTGGCCCTGGCCCTGACCAGTCTTCGCTACTGTGGTTGCAAAATCGTGTTCCCGCCTCCAGCACCTTCCGCAGTTCCCGGCAGCACTTGGCATGCTGCTTTCAGCAAGAGTCCTTCCTCCCGCTCTGTCCACTCAGCCATTCGTTCGTCTGTTTATTGCTTGTACGGACTCACGGATTCCCATTTTTTCCCAATGGCTTATAATTCACTATTGTTCTTAATGATTTTGGTGCTTAAACTGTCCCAGATTTGGCCAGTGGGAGCCCCTTCAGGCTGGCTCCTGTATTCTTATGACATGTCTTCATCATTTTTTCTTAACACATCGTTACTTTTTGGAACAACATGATATTTGAGGCTTACCTGGTACCTTCCTCGCCCCGGACCTGGAACTGGCCATTTCTCTGAGGAGCCTGTTCTTTTTCATGAGGAATGGTTTTAGAAACCAAAATCTAGGCAGGGGGGGTGCTCATTACCACTGGGGTGTCTCTGCTTCTAGGCCTTTTTAGTAGACACAGCTAAGAAATATCTGACATGATAGATAGATAGATAGATGATAGACAGACAGACATGCAGATATAGATACTATTGCATATATATGTGCTCACACATACACCCATAGCCATGTTAACATACACATACACGCACACACATATATAAATTTATCTTGGGAACCATGCGTTCCTCTGATATCTCTGTGCAGACACAGAAGTTTGCCTCTCAGACTCCCAGCTGTGCAGAGTGTAGTATCCAGCTGTTAGCTTGACCAAGGTCCACCTCACCTTTCAAGCTGAAGTCTGGCTCCTCTTGAGAAGGCTTCCAGCCAATGACTGACAGTCAATGCTAGAAGGGCCCACCCACTGCCACCCAATGCAGGACCCCCTATGGGCAGTCCTTACTCTGGAACTCTCTGCTGGGCTGGCAGAGACTTGAGTCTGCATATAGTCTGACAGCCCCCACTGCCTGCTCCTGCCTCCTGCCCTTTCCTGCAGAGTCCAGGAATGCTCCCAGCCTCCCCCCGGCTCGCACCGCAACTCCGGCTCTCCCCACTCCCAGGCACACCTGTGCCTTCCCTGCCAGGTGATTGATGCCCCTCCTTTCCCAGTGAGAATCTGGCTCCTGAAGACAACATCACACTTGGTCATATGCTTGATTCTGTAATCCAGAACAACCTCACAACTGTGTTGCTCAGCACACCAGAAACACCCACTGAAAGGAGTCCAGTGCCATCTGCCGTTCTCCCCCAGCCCATGAGCCCAGCGCACCCAAGGCCACTCTCCTGAGCAGGTGGGATGGGTCTATTGACTTTATTTTCTTTCTCCTTTTCCTTTTGTGTGCTTACAGTGTGCATTGGAAAGATATTTGACTTCATTTGATTGTTTCCTTTCACTTTTAGTTTTTCCCTGGCCCCATCCTTATTGATTTAATTTTATGTTTTTAAATGTATAAAACATTAACGTGCTCCCAAACGTCACCAATGGACTCAAAGTCACATCCAGAGAGGCACCTCCCTCCTCATCCCTCCAGGTTCCCACTCCACCCTCGGAGGGATCCGCTGTGTCGTCTCCTGGCTCATCCTCTCCATGTAGGTACATTTCTCATTTCCCTTCTTTCTTACACAAAAGACCGTGTACATACCACAGGTGCTCTTCTGCACTTTGCTGTTTACTTTGCAACATCTGAACGTCACCCCTTATTCGTTCATAGACATCTTGTCTTCCTCGCTCCTTTTTGTAGCTGCATTGTGTAGAGGTGTCATAGCATCTTTAGCCTTGCTCCTGGGTATGGGCGTCCAGGTTGTTTGCAGTCTTCTGCCCTTGCACACAGTGGTGCAACAGATAACCTCGTGCATTGCACACAATGGTGCAGTGGATAACTTCGTGCATTGCACACAATGGTGCAGTGGATAACCTCGTGCATTGCACACAATGTGCAGTGGATAACCTCGTGCGTTGCACACAATGTGCAGTGGATAACCTCATGCGTTGCACACAATGTGCAGTGGATAACCTCATGCGTTGCACACAATGTGCAGTGGATAACCTCGTGCGTTGTACACAATGTGCAGTGGATAGTGGATAACCTCATGCGTTGCACACAATGGTGCAGTGGATAACCTCATGCGTTGCACACAATGTGCAGTGGATAACCTCGTGCGTTGTACACAATGTGCAGTGGATAGTGGATAACCTCATGCGTTGCACACAATGGTGCAGTGGATAACCTCATGCGTTGCACACAATGTGCAGTGGATAACCTCGTGCGTTGTACACAATGTGCAGTGGATAACCTCGTGCGTTGTACACAATGTGCAGTGGATAACCTCATGCATTGCACACCATGTGCAGTGGATAACCTCGTGCATGTGCATCTTCATGTAACTGGAGGTGCTTCTTCAGGGTAAATGCCTAGCAGTGAGATCGCCCGTTTGAAGGGTAAGTCCATATACCGTTTTGTACGATATCGCCCAATTTTCCTCCATGGTGATGCCACCATGTGGCACTCCCACCAGCAACACAGGAGAGCGCCATTTCCCAGTCTGGCCAACTGTGGCTGGAGTCTAGGTCTGACCTTGGCCGCTCTGAACTGGCACCTCAGGGGAGCTCGTGTTTGCGTTTCCCTTGCCTGGCGTGTGTTTAACGGCCTTTTCATATCTTTTTGTGAATTGCCTATTTACGGCTTTTGGTCTGTTTTCCTCAGTTTTTTAAACATTCTTTTATCTCGGATGTATGTTGCCAGTATTTTGTCCCAGTTTACCCTTTGTCTTCTGACTTTGCATGTTTCCACCTTTATGTGACGCGTGTCGTCTTGTTTTCTGTCCTGGCTGGAAAGCCGTCCCCTTCGCCCGCCTTGGAAGGATTTGCCACATCTCCTCCCAGCCAGGGCACAGTTACATTTTTTCGTCCAGATCCTTGATCTGTGTGGAGTTACTCTCGTGTTTGGGATGAGGACTGAATTAATTTTATCTTCTTCCCCAATGGCTGTCTGGCTGTCCCAGCGTGTGCTCCACTCGCATCACCAAGCTCCGGCTCAGCTCTAATTCACGGAGCCGCGGGGGCGGGGGCAGGGCAGTGCGGCTGGGCTCTGGGGACATTTTCAGGCAAAGAACTGACTGGCCCTTGCGGGACGAGGGGTTTCATCCTTCCACCTCCCTGGACGGGCCCTCAACTCCTAGAGGCTGGAGGATGCTGGAGGCCCTGCTCCGGGGGCTGTGGGCTGAAGTGGGTTTCTGGTCTACACCATCAGCAGTCCTGGGGACCAGGGTCCCTCTGACCTAAGAAGTGGGGCTACAACCTCCCTATTGCAAAGAAAGGGGCCAAGGAGACTTGGGGATGACGGAGGAATGTCATGAGTTAGCCTTGGGTCATCTGTGGTCCCAGACCTGTGAAGACCCCACAGATGCCCGCTCTCACCTGGTTCACGCCTGTCATTGCCCCCTGAAGTGACTGCAAGGCTTCCATCTGGTCTCCTGCCCCGCTCCGGCCCTCCCCCAGCAGTCAGAGGGATGCCTTTAAAATGAGCTTCGACATGTCAGTCCCCAGCTCAAGGTTCCTGAATGGTTCCCGTCAGGCTTAAAGACAAATCTAGAGCCTTCCTTATGGCCTGGAAGGCCTCCCCAATCTGCTCTCTGCTCTCTCTGACCTCATCTTTGGCCACTCCCCAGGCTCACTGGCTCCAGCAGTCGCCCCTCAAACATGCCAGGCACACTCCTGCCTCAGGGCCTTTGCACATGCTGTTCCCTCTGCCAGAACACCTTCCCCACATGTTCACATGGGCCTCTTCCCTCACTTTACTCAGATCTCTGCTTAAATGTTGTCTCCACAGTGAGGTCCCCTGGATCTCCTCCTCACCTCCCATCACCTTCTTGCCCTTCATCCTGCTTTTGGGGCTTTCTCTTTTGTGGCATTGATCAGCATCATAATTAATAACTACATGGGCAGCCATGTAGGTGGCATCGTCCTCCTCCTGGACCACAAGCTCCATGAAGACAGAGCTGGGCTCCTTCATCTCAGCTTCCCCAGAGCCCAGCAGGGCATCAAGCCAGCATGGTGCTGTCAACATGGGCTTCAGAAGGTGGTGTGGGCTGCACGAGCATGCACCTTCACAAGCGTGGGGAAAGTAGCAAGTCAAGGGCAAGTCTGAAAAGTGAGGCAGGATAGGGGCAATGGATGCTGAGAGACCAATTCTCCCCGACCCCAACTCAGAAAGACACCCAAGTCTCATGGCCACGTCGAGGGTGCAGGGACAAGGCAGCACCCTCCAAGCTGCTATGCCTTACTTCCACGGCTTCTTTGCAACTTCTCGACCCATGACACCATCTAGCACCCACTGGGTCTCCTTTTGCCACCTGCATATAAAACCCAGTGAGCCACAAAGAAAATAATTATGGATGAAAAAGCAAGAAGTCTGTTTCCCCACGCGGGCCCTGCACACGCCCAGATCATGCCTGGAGCCATGCTTTATGGCAAAGTTATAAACCTACAGAGACGGGCACCGTAGTGAAAAAGCTGCCATAACCGCACCTTGTGGGGAAGGCCAGCCAGCTGACCACAGTGGTGGTCAGAGGACTGGGTCCCGGTCACCGCCCTGCTTGATGCCCCCCAGCACATGGACTTGCCCGCGGGTGCTCTGCCCCTCGGCTGCATGATAAATAGAGCAAATCACACCCGGTTCTGGTTCTCTCTCCTGAGTTCGAGCTCCTTCGAAAGCCGATGAGCAGTGGCTGTGGGTTCCTGCCACACCCAAGATGGGACACCTCCCGGACCCCGAGGTGCAGCAGCCCTGGGCCCAGCACAGCCACTTCCTCCTGGTGTCTCACCGCCCACCCACGGGTCATCCGTCTGCCCTGGAGCACAGGTTCCAGCAACAGTCTCCACTCACCCTCTGTCCTCTGGGGGATGATGGAAGGGCTGAGAGAGAAACGCTGTCCCGCAGAGAGGCTCTGAGGTCCACTAGCCGGGAGTGGAGGAGAATTCTCCCCCTGCTGCCCTCAGACGCCGTCTGTCACTGCATTGGTGGAGGCCCCCGGGCTCATGGTGTTCATCAGCGAAACAGGCAATCTCAGCATCTGATGCCCGGGCTGCACATGCATGAGTGTTACGTGTGCCGCTTGTCCAAGCGCGAGTTCCCGTGTGTGCACGCATGAGACTGGGCGGGTGTGACCCTGTTTGTATGCATGTGAGCACACATGCATGTGTGTGTCAGGCATTCACACGCATGGCTGAGGGTGTGCACGTGTGTGTGAGTGTGTGCTGGAGCACGTCTGCGTGGGGACGGGCTGCTCTCGCACGCAGGGTGGATGCTTCTGTGCCTTCCGAGGAGGAATTGGGCGGAAACACTGTTTCACAGGCCTCAAATGATGTGGGCTTCTTGCTCAATTTCGTCTCGTCTCCAGTGAGGGCAGGCGGCTCAGACCAAAGTCGCCGCTTGGGCTGGGAGAAATATGCAGATTGAGTAATTAACAAAACAGCCCCCAAACCACAAGAAGCTGGACCACTCAGACACCTTTCGAGATGGATAGAGGATGGATTGGACATCTTTGCAGACCTGATCCATGTGGTCAGGGCAAGGTGACACTTGGGGACATGGAGACAGCTGAAAGGCAGCTGACGGGGGAGAGGTTGGGTTTCTGCTCGCAGCCCACCTTCAGCCATAAGGGGTGGAGGTTTGGAAACCACCTGGAGGACTTGACAGAGCACGTGGAAGAGAGCGGAGCTGTCTTCTTCAAAGCTTGCAAGAGCCATCACGCCCAATCGGAGATAGATTCTGTCTGAGGGTCTGAGGGTCAGTGGAACCCACACGATGACATAAAGATCATCCTTACAGAAGCCTGAGTCACCCTGGAATGGGATCTGGAACAACGCATGGGAGAAGGATGAAGGAAGGAAGGAAGAGAGGGAGGGAGGGAGGGAGAAACTAACAGGCGCCAAAGATAAGGACTTGCCCGTGGGGTAGTGAGAAGCTGGTCACTGAAGGGATTCAACCAAGGGCTTTTGGAGAAGGCTTTCAGGTTAGACAAGAGGTTGGGCCAGGATCACTAAGAAGTCTGACTCTAACCATCCTCAAGCTTCTTCCTTAAGGCGAGGTTTCGTCGCCGCCACCATCACCAGTGGGTAAAATGTCCACATTCAGTCCATGCCAGGCTTGTGATCAGCTCTCCTCATGTGTTATTATTACCTCATGTCATAGGGGAGAAAATCGAGGCCCAGCCAGGTCAACGTGCTCGCCCCGGTCACTGGCCAGGAAGGTGCGGAGCTAGGATCAGGCTCACTGGAGACCCGAGTGGACCCTGTGACTGGCTGCCACTATTCTAAACCAGGAACAAGCCCACTTCTCACCTGGAACCTTCGAGGCGAGCATGAGGATCACATTGCTGAGACCCCCTGGGGCCACGCGGACCGCACGTGGTTTACTGGGCGTCGTCGGAGGGCGAAGGCAGCTCTGAAATCTTTCTAGGATGTCCACAAGCTAGAGCAGCTGGTGGTTAGAATGGCATTTCCCCCAGGGTCTGCAAGGTCAGGAAAGGCCCACAGACACATAAGAAAGCGAAGGATGCTTGATGCACCCACAACGGGTCTTCACGAATATTCGCACGAGCTGCTGGATGGAGGAAGTGTCATTTCCGTGGGTGGGGGTGGGCTCCAGCCTACCTGTCAGCTGTAAGCTTGCAGAGCTCTCGCGCACGCCCAATCTGGGCTGGTGCCTAAAAATGCCCCTGAGACCCGTCACAGCCTGGGAGGCTCAGCTCTCTGACCCAGAGCATCTTCCTTCTGGGCTCTGAGTGTTCCCATCCCCCAATACCTCCTCCAGCCCCGAAGATTCCAGGTTTTTCCGCCACTCTGGTGTGGAACAGTGAACTGTCGGGCATTGGTTAGTCCTGGCTGCTGGCTTCCTTGGGTCAGCCGTGCGGACCCCACTGAGCCACTCCTGTAACAGTCAGGAATGAGCTCTGACGGCATGACTGGAGGTCATGGAGCCCGAGGCACCACGTGGAGTGGAGACGCCTCCCCGGCCGTGGCCCGACATGCCGGGGTGACATCTGTCCCTCTCGGAGGCGGAGCCCAGGCCGTTGCCAGCTCCCCGACGTCTGGAATCTCCCAGCAGAAAGCTGTGAGTCGGCTCGGCCAGAGCTGTCTGAACGTGTTTCCCTTTGATGAGCTCGTGGGGTTGAGTGCTCCTCACCTGCTGGGACGCGAGTTCAGCAAAGGCCGCGTTTCGTGATGAAAGGGTTTGGAAAGTTCCCGGGGCCGCACGCCTCCGGTTCCACCAAGAGTGGTGGCCGGAGCTGGAAAGTTTTCTCTCTGCATCGCACTTTCTTGGTTGGAGGATGGGAGGATGGCTGGCTTTTTGAGTTAGAACTTGGTCAGGCTGGGCACAGGAGGGTCGCCGAGTTCACGGAGCTGAGGTTGGGCCTGGCTTCCTTAGCCAGCTCTGCTCTGACATGGTTACTGGTTCAGGATAGAAGTCTGTGGGCCAGAGGGGGCCTTCATGGCACAGGCTGGCCGGTGGGGCAGCCCCAGTGATCAGGACCACCTACTGCCGGGCACTGGGGGGAATCTCTGAGCCTCGCAGGCTCCCAGTTCAAGAGTGACTAGCCTGATGGGAGGGTCTGGGTAGACCACCGTCAACCAATGGACAGGTGTCGGTGGTCCATGCCTACCCTCTCTGCACTTCAGTGGTCAGCTCTGAGTGCGTCCCTCATGGCTCCCCGAGGCCCAGCCTGCTGAGCCACAGGCCTGCAGCAGACCTAGCTCGCTAACTACCCTCTTTACTGGCTTTTGCCCTTTCTCTTGCCTCAGTGTCCCCAGGCAGTCCTCTCTGCCTCCTGGGATCACCTTCATAAAACCCTCTTGCACCCAAAACTTGCCTCAAGCTCTGCTTTGGGGGGATGCAAACTAAGCCCTCTGCTTCCTCGGGATGGGGCAGTGGGTCTGTCTGGTGTGGGGCTGCCTGGACCCTGCAGGATCCCGGTCTCCACCCGCCAGACACCAGTAGCAGCACCCCCACCACTTGTGATGACCGAGGACAGCCCCCCGGCGTCGTCAAATGCACCCTGAGGGCCAGACCCCTGTGCTTGAAAACCACCACCTCAGAACAAAGTCTAGAAACCTCACTGCAGCTGCTCAAGGGAAGGGGAGAGGAGCCCGGAGCCCGGACTGCGGTGAACTGGGGGCGGCGCCCGGGACCACGGCCCAGCATCGCCAGGTCCCACTCACCCCGACTCTAGTTTCAAAAGAAGCTAGAAACTAGGGGTTAGTTTGATTTTTTTCTGATTTCAAAAACTGGGCTGGCCAAAGCAAATACCAGCTTTGGCCCCCCGGCCCCCAGTCAGAGGTCCTGCCCCCTCCCCCAGCCCCATCCTGAGACTGACCCCAGACTTTGGCTTCCTGCCTCGCTGTCTCTGGGAGCCGTGCCCACGGGGCCCTGGGAGAGGCAAGGCTCGCTCGTGTTCTTGTGTTCTTGGGGTGTTTCCAGTGATTTCCCAAAAGTTCTGAGACCCAGTGACCCCCCTGCACAAGGAGGGGGGAAACCAGGAAGACCATTTTCTGGGAAGCTCAGGCCGTGTCAGGGAGTGAGGCGTGCGGGCCGCGCCCAGGTCGCACGAGCACGCAGCCCGGGCAGGCCCGCGGTTGGCTCACTGCATCGTCCTTCCCACCAAGACCTTTAGCGCCTTAAAGAGAAGCTGTTTTGTCCCACTGCGTCAGCCGAGACCCCAGTGAGCTAGAATTCAAAGGCCAGAGCCTAAAGGCTGGAGAGCAGGAAAAATGTGGACGATGCCCTTTCTCCAGCCCCTGGAGGACTGGGGGTCGGAAACCCGGGTTCCAGTTCCTATGGGCACCTGCTCACACTGACTTCGGCGAGATGCTGACTCCTCCGTCATTTCTTCAGTGAGGAGGTCGTGGCAGCCATGCTTGAGTGCCTGCTGTATACCCAGTGCTTTGTGTGAACGACCTCTTATCATTGAACTTGCCGGAGTGTGGGCCCTGTGAAGGTTGGGAGCTTGGTTTCTGGGATGTCACAGTCTCTCCAGACAATCAAGGAGCATCCACTGGGGAGAGAAGGCCTAATCTCAGCAGCTCACGGGCAGGAATTGTCACTCTCCTCCATGTTACCGCAGAAAGGCTGAGCCTCAGAGAAGGTGAGTAGCTCTGTCGAGGTCACACAGCTAGTAGATGTAGGAGCCAGGACTTGACCAGAACTATGTAGCTTTCAAATCTATCGTCTTGGCCCCTCTACTGTTCTTCCCGCCCACCTCCAGGTTCGCTGGAGGATCAGACGTTGAGCTGCCTATTCACTGAGCAAACGAGCATCAGATGCCCAGGGGGTCCCAGGTTCTGGGAATGAGACAAAGGGAGATGCACCTCTGCTGGGGGAGACGAGGGGGCTCGCAGGGGAAGACACACTGAGGGAGGGGTGCTGGCCGCGTTTCCAGACTTGGCCGGTGTATGGGTTCCTAGTCACTGCAGTAACAAATTACTGCGAACTCAACAGCTTAAAACAGCACAGGTGTATTCTCTTACAGTCCTGGCGGTCAGGAGTCAGAAACGGGTCCCACTGGGTTGAAGTCGAGGTGTCCCAGAGCTGCCTTCCTCCTGGAGGCTCCAAGGGACCGTCCGTTCCCTCATCTGTCCCGGCCTCTGGAGGCACTGCTTCCCCTGGCTGGTGGCCCTGGCCTCCATCTTCAAAGCCAGCGATCGCAGCGCACTGACCTCTGTCCGTCGTCACCTCTCCCTCTCTGCCCCTGACACTCCTGCCTCCCTTTTCTCTTGTGAGGACCGTTGTGGTGACGTGGAGCCCGCCTGGACAATCCAGGGTCATCTCCCGTCTCAACATCCTTAGTTTGATCACACCCACAAAGGCCCTTTTTACCACGTAAGGTGCCATCTTCACGGGTTCTGAGGCTTTGGGCATGGAGACCTTTGGGGGCCGTGATTCTGTCTGGCACAGCCATTCCGTGGAGCTAGATTTCCAGAACCGCAGGACATCTTAATGAGCTCGGGCTGCCCGAACAATACACCACAGCCTGGGGGGGCTTGAACGTCAGAAACTTATTTCCCACAGTTCTGGAGGCTGAAAGTGCAGGATCAGTCCGAGGGCCAGCGCGGTGGGGTTCTGGTGCCGACTCGTTTCCTGCCTTGCCGATGGAAGAGAGGGAACAGAGAGCTCTCTCTTTTCCTCTTCTTAGAAGGCTGCTGGTCCAATCAGATTCGGACCCCACTCTTACGGCCTCGTTTAACCTTAATTGCCTCCAAATACTGTCACATCGGGGCTGGGACTTCGTAGGAAAGGAAGACATTTCCTCTACCCAATCTAGGTCCTTCTGGCTGGGCTACAAATTAAATTGACATGAGACAGACTAACAGGAGAAAATCAAATGAAGCTTCGTAACATGTATACACGTGAGAGACTCAGGGAAACTGAGCAACTCACCAAAATGGCGGAGGCTGTCATCTTAAATACCATCTTCAGCTAAAGGCAAAGGAGGATGTCAGGGGCATGGTTTGGGGTTTCGAAAGGGAGGAAGGCAACTCACAGGGAAACAGAAAAGCGAATGTTTGGTAAATAGGACTTTGATACGAGTCAGCTTAGAAGGACCCTCCCAGTCTACTGAAACCCAAAGTTATCTGCAGTGATGGCCGGTCCTGGGGATGGACCTTTATTTTAAATTTCTTTTAGGCAATTAGGGGGAAGGTCAAAGTTTCTTTCAGAGTCTTTTGCTCTTAAAAATAATCAAGGCAAGGCAAAGAGACAGTTTTGGGGTGGCCAATTCTGATCCCCCACAGCTTCCA
Source organism: Equus asinus (assembly GCF_041296235.1). Classification (NCBI taxonomy): domain Eukaryota; kingdom Metazoa; phylum Chordata; class Mammalia; order Perissodactyla; family Equidae; genus Equus; species Equus asinus. The sequence goes on from NC_091804.1 coordinate 45,542,989, forward strand.
CATGGGAATTCAGGGGGACCCTCTTCAGTGCACAGCACAGGACGTCAGTAGCTGCTCCCACACCCACCTTCCCGCTTCCCCCGAGAACCACATTTCCCAGGCTGCCCTGCCCACTGGCTGCCATCTGCACAGGCCAATGGGAGCCCCAGAGGGAGATCGGCAGGAGAACAGAAGAAGACCCAGGGGTGGCTCCCCTCTTTCAGGTGGCATCTCAGGCCCCAGCTCCCCCTGGGCAGCCCCTGCCGTGCTTCCCCCAGGATGGCCCCAACTTTGGGGGCTCAATGACACAGCCTCCTTCCCTTGTCCCTCCAGCTCACGGTGGGGGTGGGGGTGATCTCCTGCCATCACTAACATCTGGGTCACCCTCATGCCCTTCCAGCACCTTCGTAAGGAGTTCCTGGCATTGTGTGCTTCTGCTGAGTTTCCTGGCTCTATTTTTCTGTCTGGACTTTGACCAGCAAATCTTCCTTCACCACCAGACCTCCAGCCCTTTGCAAAGTCCCTCCAGTGGTGGTGGGTGGGGGGCTGGGGGGGGGGGGGTCAAGTGTCCTCCTCTTCTTTTCTTCCTTGCTTTCCCTGACCCCTTGGTGACATTCAGGGGCCACAGAACAGAGCCCACGTCTGCCCTCGTGCCCATCAAGGGACGCCAGTGTCCGTGCTGAGGATGCTCAGAGATTCAGCAGCCCAGTGACTGAGCTGATAGCCACCCTGGGGCCCTGTCTGCTCTCTTTGTGTTGTTCTGTATTTTCTAAGTGGTTTATGACTACAGTTGTTACTGAAAAGCGCCAAAACCATCTAGAATTAAAAAAAAAATGCCAGGGCTTTTCTCAAGTCCAGTGCTGTTCTACAGGACTAGGAGGATGGAAATGTCCTTTATATCTGCGCTGTCTAGTACGGCAGCCTCTCCACATGTGACTGTTGAGTGCCCGAAATGCCACTAATGGGACCAAGGGGCAGAATTTTAAATCATATTTAAAATCGTAGTTTCGATTTCACTTCAGCAGGTTCATGTATTGGCTACCGCGTGGGATGGCACAGCCCCAGACGCCTGTAAGATTCCCAGGACCCGCGCGGCAGGACTAACAGTGGCCGTTCCTACTTCCAAGAATTTCTCTCCAGCATGTTCACACTTGGATCAAAATGTCGTCCGCAAAAAGCAAAAAATCGTCATTCAGCAAGTAACCATTGTGGCCAGCCCTGTGTGAAGGGACAGGCTGGGCTGGGGTGGAGGGTACAGAAGAAACGCCAGGTGGGCTCAGGGCAGTGGGGATGGCCAGGCAGGTGATCGATGTGGTGACTTCAGGGCGGGTAGACTCAGAGGACAGTCGGGAGCTCACATCCACTCCATGGCTCCCTCCTGCCTCCCCTGCCCCCCACCCCCACCCCCACCTCCGAGCCTGTAACGCAGAATTTAATTCCAGGTCTTCTACAAATACCTGAGGGGCACAAGTGGGAAAATATATAGATGGTAACACAGAGTTTTTAATTTTCCATCCAAATAAACCTGCCCGCTCAGCAGGCCCCCGGAGATGCTCAGAGCCGGCCCCTCGGGTGGCTGCATGCCCGCACTCCCCCTGCGGCCTTCTCCAAATCCTGCTCCCCAGGCAAGGCCGGAATGTGGGAACCAGGGGACCATCTGCTTCTGGGGTTTGACTGCCTCGGGGAAGCAGCTTCCCCAGAGCCAGGGCCTCCCCTCCGTCCCTCACTCACGGGTGCAGCTCCTCCCCTCCTCCCTCACGTGTGAAAAACTACCCTCCCAGCCTCTCCTCTCAGGCCTAGGAGGTGACTAGAGGCCGTTTGTCAGCTTTTTCAGTTGTTCGACCCCTGCTTATAGAGCTCCCGCTGAGGCCCTGGGACCCAGATCCCGTCCAAGGTGTGAATGGGCGAGAAGGAGCTGGAGATTCGGGACGACCGACCCTCATTGAGTTCCAGTGTGCCAGGTGCTCAGTGGCTCCCAGGTTCATCACGTTTCATTCACCAAAGCACCGCCGTCACATTTTACCCTCTTAGGAGGAAAGAAAATCGAGGTGTAGAGAAGAAAAGCACCTTGCCCAAGGTCCCACCGCAAGCGAACAGGGGCACTGGGAGATTCTGGAAGATTCTAGAGGGTTCCAGAGGCTGGGTTTGTTCTGCTTACCAAGCCCAGCACATTCTCCCAGGAGCAACAAATATCACCACCCCCAGGAGTGGCTGAAAGAGGATTCAGGGCACAGAAAGGAGAGAAAGGAGGACAGGGTGGGGACAAGCTTTGGGTCGCTGGCTGCATGGTTTATCCAACCTCCGATGAGCCACAAGCGAGTATTTTAGTTGCTGTGGTCATGATGGTCCATTTCTGAACTGCATGCTCTGCACTACAGAGGGGCCTCATGTTATCTGTTCTTTCAAATTTGCACCTTGCCAATGAGGGGTACTATTGTTATCGTCCTTGTTTGACAGGTGAAGAAATGGGCTCAGAAAGGTGAAGTGACTCACCCAAGGTCACCGTCAGTGAGGGGTGGGACAGGACCTCAAACCTGGATCTCCAAAGCTGGTGTCCTTCATTGGCGCGTGGCTCCCTTTCCTAGGCTGCAGAGCGGAAGGAATGCCGCCCAGCCAGGGCACCCTTCTCTCCAGGCAGAGCCAGAGCCTAGCCAGGTCCCCGTCGCATTTTGCCCATCCTGACAGTGGTGGAGTCCAACGATACAGTTCCTTCCAAGGCTGTCAGAACTCAGGCCAAATGGGGCCCAGAGCAATTCCGACATTTTCCTTCCCTCCTAAGGTTGAACCCCATCGTCCATGCCACGTCCTCTGTCACTGCTGGCCCTGGAAGACAAGAGCGGCTCCCACGGCCAGTCCCAGCTCTGGTGGCTGGGCTGGTGGGACGCCGTGGACCGCTCTGAGTCAGATGGTGATGGAGTGGATCCCAGGATGGTAGCAGGAGCCTACGAGGAAGGCAGGGCATGTGCAGCTGGGGCCCCGGCAATCGCCGCAGGACACGGTGTGAGAGCCTGGCCCCAGACGCTGCGGGGCAGTTTCCAGAAGGGTCTCGCATTGTAGCCTGGTCCATCACCAGTAACCCCAGCTGTCAGTTTCTCTCCATGCCCTCCCCTTGCTAAGAGGAAGAACAGGCTAATAAGAGTTTAAAAATAAGCAACAGATTTGGAAGTCATAGAGACCTGGGCCAAATCTCGGGTCAGCCACTTACTCACCGGCTACCCTTGACCTTGTCACTTAACTCCTCTGACCTTCTTTATCTCTCATGGGTAAAACAGACTACAGTGGTGCCTACTTCACGCATTTGTTAGAAGGAGATCACTACGTGAGTGCTGGGCCTAAGGCTGGTGCAGAGTGAGGGCTCCGGTTACGGGCTGCTGTCGAGACCGGCCTCTCTCCGCCTGGCTCCGCCCTCAGTGGCCAGAGGTGACACATCTGGAGGGGTCTGGTCTCTGATGGCTGAATTACTGAGGCCTTCCTGGGGCCGCAGAGCCGAATGGAGCTGCTGCCAGGCCCCAGAGCTGCAGCAGGTGGACAAGCTCAGCGCTAAGGACGGCGTTTCTTCCTGAAAAGATGTTCTGTAGAAGGCGTTGTCGTTGCTGCCGGAGAATGCAAACTTATCGCCTGTCTTCCAGCACGTCCCCACCTGTGAAACACAGGGTGAGACTGACGGCGTGGGTTCTTCCCCTCCTGCCTCCACGCTGACAGAAGCCCACTTGCAGGGCTTGTGATGCCCCAGTGTCAGGGGAAGAGTCGTGATCCGCCTAAACCAGCCATGACGATTCTTTTCTACTTTGTCCAATGCTTGCTTTCCAGTCTCCCTTATGACTAGGAGTGGCCCTATGACCCTGTTTTAGACGATGAGAAGAAGGGAAAAAGTCTGATAGGTTGCATCTGGGAAGGATTTTCTTCTTAGATAAAAGGGCAGGATTCTGGGAGGTGAAAGTCTTTGGTTCCTGCCAGGGGTGCTGCATACAAGGGCATGATGTTTGGAGTTGTGGTAGCCATCTTGTGACCATGAGGCAACAAGCATGAGGACAAAATTTCATTGAGCGTAAGAGTGGACAAAGCCTGGATCCTTGATGACATTGTTGAGTGTCTGAACCTGCCCTGTGACATCATATTTCTGGGCACCTGGTTAAGTGAACAATGCATATTCTTATGGTTGAAGCCAATATGTATTGGGTTTCCTGTTGTTTGTCGTCAAAAGCGTCCCAGATGGAAGCCCTGGAGGGGTGTGTCCAGGAGAATTAGAGCAGCGGGGGACAGCTGAGTCCCTGCTGAATAAGGGGCTCTGCTGTAGCCGCTGGGTGGAGAGAGAACTGAGGAGGAGGCGAAAGACGTTTCTCAGAAGCGTCTTGTGTGTTGTGTTTTAGATCCCTTAATTTCCTTTGAAATTGCAAATAAAAATTAGAATCACATTTTGTTTCCTTTGATTATTTAGCTGTTTCTCTGACCAGCAGAGACTGAGCCTTGCGGAGCAAAGAAGCTATTTGGGTTACATGTGAAAGCTCAGTTTGGGTTCTGAAAAAAAAATCAGAGATTGGAAAGGAGAAAGAGGCAACAGAAGTTGGCATGAAGATATGCACACGCCTTGTGTCTGGGCGTCTTCTCTGGAATAACGTGGGGGGTATAACATCCGTTTACTGCCAAAGGGACTAAAGCAAGGGGACTCAAGTCAAAGTGCACTGTTGAAAGAGTCAGAAACATTACTCTCAGGCAAGCCTCAGTGAGGACACGTCAGTTATTTTACTCATGAACGAGGGGACTAGCAGGATGGCAAAACTGCTTCAGAAGAGGATGAGGGAGACTGATAAGAAGTTAGGTGCAAAACTGGTTAGTGTCTTGCGTCCTACAGGGCAAAAAAATTGTAAACTCTGAGGTCATCTTTTCTGCTGACCATGAGTCGTTCACATCTCTTCTGGACACACGATTGTTTCAACTTGTCAGTCTTCTACAGGGCACCCTCGCGCTCCGCAGAGTCCAGGCTCTAACTGAGAGTGAACAGCGAGTCACACACGGTCACCCCAGAAACTCGGATCACCTTCCTGCACGCGTGTTAGACAGTGTCCGGGTACGATTCTGAAAGAGCACACAGGGATCTCTGCCCCTTGTTTCTAAGCTTTAACACCATCAAAGGGAAAACAGATGGGCGGCGCTTCGTGACTTCTCAGCTGTGACGTCTGCTACCTCGCTGTCCACACCTGTGCGCACACCCACGTGCACACAAGGACGGGTGGGACAATTCCTCCTTGGAGTGAGGGGTCAGCCCACTGACAGCTGGGCCCCGCGTTGTCCCGCTGATGCACTGGTCACACTTGGTTGCGGTGACCAAAGTCAATAAAAAGCCACTTGGGCGGTCACTGGTGTCTCTCCAAGAGCACCAGAGGGTCCACTTCTTGACCAATGACGAGACTTGTGGAGGCCGCGTCCCCTCCGGAGAGCCTCGCCTTCCCGCAGCTCCTGGCTCCTTCACGCTTGCTGCCTGCTGAGCTGTGGTCTCTCTCCCTTCCACCGAGTTGCCATGATTTTCATGTAAACAAACATGGCTTCTGTCCGCAGGTCCTCCCCTCTTCCATCCCGCTTTTCTAGTCCTATTTCCGCCCAATATCCTTCTTATGCTGCATCACAAAATTCTGGGAAGTGGTTGGCAAAGAGTAGCCCTTGATGGGGCGACTGGGAGCAGGAGTGGGTCAGGAGGGCACCATCACACGTTGATAAACCCTGCCTCTGTCGCGGTGTATCTGGGACTCCAACCAAAGAGGGCTCAGGCGTGCACGTGCACACAGACACTCCCTCCTCCCCTCACACACACATGATCACTCATGCTCTCTCTCTCTCTCTCTGACACTTGCACACACATACACACTTGCTGTGGAGCCCGTGCGGCCTGAGGCCGGAGCCTGTCCCCTGGCATGGCCCCTGGGCGGCCCTGGGAAGCCCTCTAACGAGGCTGCGCTCCGACTCGGCATCTGTCTGCCCAGCGAAGGCCCCAGCTGTACAAGCGCCAGGCCGCCAGGACTGCCCCGCCCCTCCCTCTCCAGCAACACAACTAGAGGGGCTGCCAGGAGAGGGGGTGTTTGGGGCTCTCCTCCAGCCACGTCTTCGGGGTGTGCACGGCACCCATTCCCGGGGGTTAATCTTGCTCAGTGAAGTGGGGTCACTTTAGCCTGAGGTCTCTGTCAGCCGGGCAGCCTCCTGGTCCCTCCCGGCCCCCTGCTCGTGATCCAGCCGTTGCCAGGCCCTTGGGGATTCGTCCTGCTCCATTTGACAACCAGAGAGGAGAGAAAGGCTGGCACGTGGCCCTGGAGAGGGCAGAGCGGGCGAGCGCGGGACTCAAATGACGTCTTAATTACTTTGGCCTCCATTTCCAGTCCCACAGCTGGGAGGCCCCCGCCGGCCCCGAGCTGCGGATCCTGCTAATCGGCTGTCACGGGCCTGACTGCTCCCCCCAGCGCACCCGAGCCCCCGGGGCCGCTGTCGCTCGCTGATTTGGGGATGCAGAGGCTTATCTTTAAAGAGCAGATGGAGAACTTCTCATTTTTTATTAAAGCCATCCCGTCTGCATAGAAACGTAATCTGCTCGCAGCTGCTGGAGCAGCTATTTTAAATGCATCCCACAGCTCCTCAGCCGTCCAGTGGGGCTGGCGTTCTCTTCCCCTCCTCTCTTGGAACACGGCCAGTGTCTTGCTCATGGCTGGGGCCTCCTTCACTGCAGGACAGAGAGGGGGCCACCCTGAGTCTCTGCCGGTGTCTCCTGGTGCGCGCTTGTCGGTTTCCTGCTGGCAGGAAGCCCCAGTGCCAAGGACAGCTCCCACTGACCCTCGATGCCAACTGGTCGGAATCTTCGGAACATGCAGAAATTCAGGGTTTCCCTTTCAAGTCTCCCCCAGACCCGAGTCTATGGTCTGGCTTTGTCCTCATCTGCTCATTCATTCATTCTTTCTTTCTTTCTTCCTGCAAGCATTCTTTGAACACCACCATCCCCGGGCACTGTTCTCGATGGCGATACTGCAGCCAACAAGGTGGACGGGGCTCCCGCCCTCATGGAGCTCACCTCCTGGTGTGGAGGAAGCAGGAGAGGCAACAGGCAAGTAAACACACACATAGAGAAGGCCATCTCCGAGAGCTCCGAGGGCTGAGAGCTGCAAAGCCAGGTGATTGGGCCGACAATGGCTGCAGGCTGGGGAGGCTCAGAGTGAGACTGGGGTCAGAGCTGGCCTCACTGAGGAGGGGTCTGCCAGCCAGGATGTGAAGGAGCCGGCCACGTGCAGAGCTGGGGGAAAGGATTGCAGGCAGAGGGATCAGCACATGCAAAGGTCCCGAAGGAGCATAGAGCCTGCTGTGCTCACGGCTCAGACAAGGCCCAGAGTGGCTAGAGGAGGTGAGAGATGCCTCACATGTCAGCCCATGAGAGACAAAGAGGGAGATGCCAGCACAGAACCTGTGAAGGGAGTCCAAGAGAACCCGGATGGTATTCTGCTAGAGGCTGTGGAGGCTGAAGACTGGCCCTGTCCTGTGGTGACAGGAACAGACAGGGCAGGCAGTGTGTGTGGGACACGTGTGGGCGCTGGTGGAAGGTGTGGGGGAAGCACTGTGGCTGGCGCTGTCTTAGCCCGGGCTCCCTGAGGAGCAGACCCTGACACGGGCAGGGGAAGCAGTTTCTTTGGAAGTCCGTCCCAGGAAGCATCCGTGGGGGTGGGGAGCTGAGCCAGGGAAGGGAAGGCAGTGGGTGGAGGCCACTGCTGTGGACGCCTGGGCCCCATCCCACTGGGGATCCCAGGAGGTGTCCCCCGAGGGCGAGGAGGCTGTGTGTCGAGGCAGCGGTTCTCACCTGGCACAGGTGAGGCTGCTCAGGGGCTGCAGAGGATGCGTCCCTACCACAGACACAGCTGCGCAGCGGGAGGCCTCCTCAGGGTGGATGGAGCAAAACAGAGGGGGCAAGTGAGCGTGGAAGATGAATGTTCTGGAATGTTCCAGAAACAGGGACTGGACTCCTATCGCCTGGAGACTACCCAGCTTTGTGACTCAGGATAAGCCACTTGCCCTCTCTGTTTGCTCCCTCCACCTATCAGCTGGGTTCTCCCCTCTCCGCCGTGGCTTTCTCCCTCGCATCTTTCCAGGGCAAAGAAGGCATATGGAGCTCTTACAGGAACGGGGCTTGAGAAACACGGCCCCAAGTCATTTCACTGCCTAAAAATCCAGGGGGGAAAGAAGTCACCTCTGCCCTGAGGCTGAAAGAGCTGCCTCATTTCCTTCTGGGAATAATCTGCTCTTAAACCCTAGCCTGGTGGCCAGGCTCTGAGCATCCTGCCCTTCAAGGTCAAATCGGTATGAAGGTGGACGTGTCTCTTCTTCAAAGAGTCGGCAGTCCCAGCCCCGGAGCAGCAGCCTCATCACGAGGCCGGTAGAATAAGCAGGCGGTTCAGCTGGGCCCTGGACAGGTAGCCTTCTTAGAAGGGAGCAAGTTTTCTCCTCTCAGGATTGGAAAAGCTTCGCCAGGCAGTTCTGGCAGTTTCCCCTGGCTCACTGGGTTATCATCTGAAGGGAGCTCCTGAGGGCCCAAGGCGACAACACGTCCCCCAGCCAACCTCACATTTGCTAAGCCAGGGCTCAAGGCCCACGGGCCTCCCCAGTTGAGATGATTGAGCTGCCACACACCAGAAGGAAACGATCAGAGCTCCGAGAACGTGCAGCCTCTTGTCCCATCTGACACCCTGTTGACATTTGTACATGTGTAAATCATGCACCAGCCAGACCCTGGTGCCTGGTGGTGGCCAAAAGGATGGGGAGGGGGCAGAAATGACAATGGTCCATTGATTTCTCCGTAACCCCTCCTTTCCTGGAGCCAGCTTTGGCCTGGGCCACATCACCAGCATTCTAGAATTCTTAGGGGGCGGAAAATGCCAGCGTTCTTTCCAGGACTCCTGTTCAATTTCTGCTGAAAATTCTAAATGCCCACATTATTTATTGACTTCCGAATTCTTCCCCATTAACCTACGTGTGTTGAGAATGACAGAGTGGGGAATAGGGAGTCCATTGTAGGTTAAGGGCTCCATTGCGGGGGCCGGGTGGCCTTGGTTGAGTCCCGCTCTGCCACTTGCTGGCTGTGTGCCCTGAGGCAAGTTATTTAACCTCTCTGAGCCTGAGTTAGCTCCTCTGGGGAATGGGAATAGAAGGATGCCCCCGCATCCCGGTGCTGGTGTGGGACGAGGTGAGACGGAAAGCTCTCAGCAGAGCCAGCGCCCCGGCCCAGGAGTGGAAGGAGCAGGTACTCAGGGTGACCATCAGCAATGGCAGGTCTCGGCCTCGGCCAAGACTGAAGCCTGCTCTGGGCTAGAAGGGGCTGCAAGTTGCCCATGTTAGGGGAGGGAGGAGCCTGCGGGCCGTGTGGCACCCAGGCCCAGCCCCTGCTGATTGCTGAATGCCCAAGCAGCCTCGCTTCTCAAGAAAAGGAAGGAAATTCAGCTTTTATGTGAAATCAACTTATTTTTGAATGTTGGGAACTAATTTTTTAAATTTTAACATCATATGGTTCAAGCAAAATATATCTGTTGGCTTCCTTGGCTCCCTGGAGGCCAGCTGGCCCAGACGGGATCCTCTGCCCAGGCCATCCGGGCACGGGAACTCAAGGGCATGCAAGGAGACGGTGGCTTGGCCCATCGCCAACTTGAGGAGGTCTTGGCTATGGCCTCGAGGAGGGGACTTCGCGGAGCCTCCAGGACCAATGGAGAGAGGATGGCGGGAAGGTGCGGGGCCAGTGGGTTGCGGGATGGGGTGCTGAGGCCTGGCTGCCTGCTTTGGTCTCCACCGCCCATCGTGTGACACAGTCATCAGACATGTCCCTTAGAGAAGTCCTCTTTCCTTTAGAGCAGTTAGGGTCCAAGGTTGGGGCCTTCCATCCAGGGGCCTCAACTTTGGCTGCAGGTTGGAATCACTGGGAACATTAAAATCCTTGATGTTGGACCCCCACCTAGAGATTCTCATATGACTGTTCTGGGGTGTGGCCAGGCCTGGGAGGTTTAAAAGCTCCAGGCGCTTCCAGTGGGCAGCCCAGGTGAGAGCCACTGACTTAACAGGTGACGGTCACGCAGTGGCCCAGTTCTCGGTGCTGATTGCTGGGAGAGAGGGAGGACTGAGGCTGATGAGAACAGCGAAACAACGAACAACATACAGTACGTACGATACCCTGATCCTGAGCTGGCGCAGCGCTGGCGAGCTCTGCACGCATCGTCTCCTCTGACCTCCATGACAGCCGTGTGAGGGCGACGCGGTAGGTGCCCCGTTTCAGACGGGGCGGCTGAGGGTGGTGTATGTGGTCCCCCCCAAGGTCCACCGCAAGGGGCAGAGTCAGAACCAAAGCCAGGCCATCTGGCAAGTTCTATAAAGGCCCGGAGCACTGGAGACGGGGAGACAGGATTCTGAGAATGACTGGCCCCCAGACGGGGAAGCTAAGCGGTGATGGGGACGCTCGTGCTTCCGTCCTCCGTGAACGCAGGGTCACTGAAAACCTGGCCCCCGACAGGCCCTTGGAGGCTGGGAAACGGCCTGTCTGTGTCTCCCTGCGGTCCACGCCCAGCGGGAGATGCACAGGAGACACTTGTTACCCAGGAAAGAAGACAGAGGGCGGGGGGAGGATGGGTTTACGGTCGTCCTCTTTTGATCGTTTCTGGGAAGTGACATAGAGCTGCTCAGTGCTCACGAGTTTGCTGTTTTTCTTGTTTGTTTGCTTTTGATCTTTGCTCGTGAACCTCTAAGTGGGACGGGGCCGGGTGAGAAATGTAGAAAAGACTTGGTATCACCAGCCTTGGATGTGTGGATGCAAATGAGTGTCTCTGACGCAGAAAGGACGGAGCGGGAACCCCGGGGTCACAGAGACCTGGTTCCAAATCCTGGTTCTACCTTCTCAGGTGTGTGCCCTTGGTCGTAGGACAGCTGCCCTGTGCCTTGGTTTCCTGGTCTGTAAAATGGGAATCATGGCGACACCCACTTGCTGGGGTTGCTGGGGAGGGTCAGTCGGTGAAGGAATACTCGTTACCTGTCTCGTGTGGTGGCAGACACATAGCAATCACTAAAACACTTTATGAATTATGTCTATTATTTAAGAATGACGGCACAGGATGCAAAATGAGCCCTTCATTTTAGCTGTAAACAGCCGTTCGGGATGCTGTTCTGTAGCTCCACGGGGTCAGGCTGAAGGATCCCTCATAGCAGCCTGAGAAAGCCCGTTCTGGGGCTTCCTGTCTCTGCTGGGCACGGTCTGCAAACGGACGTCTCGGTCAGCGGCCACATCCTGCTTTGCTGGGGCAAGCTGCGTTCAAGGTCGCTGGCCGGGGGCATTGTTAGAAGTGGCCAGGAGCGGAAGACGCACGGCACGACCTCACACCCCTTCCCCCGGACGCTGCGGGGTGCGCTCCTCTCTCCCAGGCCCCTGGGCTGGGCGCACCTTCTTCCTTCCCCAGCCTCCCACTCCCATCGGGAGACCCCGACCCCACCCAAACCCGGGGACTTCTAGCCTCAGTCCCTGTCCCCACTCCTGGGACAACACAGCCCCAGCCCAGCATCGTCTTCAGATCACTGTGGGCCCCTCCAGTGAAGAGAAACAAAAACCTGGCTCACAAAGGCAGACACAACCCTGGTCAAAAACGACATCAAACAAGACAACACAAATTCAACATGTCCATGGGGCAAGCGTTCTTTGCTTCCAACAGGAACTCAGCAGGTGCGTGGCAGCCATAAAACAGCTGGAAAGAGTTGGGGTTTTGCCATTACTACTTTTATTTAGAAGGCCATTCCCCCTGCCTTAGTAACGTTCATCGGTTTCATGCAGAACAACGCACACATTTCTACCGATGGGCTACAGGGTTCATCTGGGTTCAGTACGAGTTGCATTTTGTTTTGGTTTTTTTAATTCAAAGATGATAAAAATAAGACTTTAATTAGTTATCAGAATAATTCATGTCAATTTCGATCCAGCCAAGCCCAAGTCTTAGGGAAAAGATTGCTGTTGTCTTGAAAGTTTGTTGTACTGGAATTTTGTTGAAATGAGTATTAGGCCCGTTCCTCCAGCCTTGAGGGTCTGGGTGTGACTCTCTCCTCTCAGGTAGCAGTTTAAGCACTTTCGTCTGGAGGAAGAGTTCAGGACTCTGGGCCAGTCCTGGCTCCCTGAGCTTTGACTCTTTTCAATAAACGCAGTTCATGAAAGATTTAGCTCCTCTGCAAAACTTCTCATACAGACTCACATTTCGCAATTTCTTTGTCAGACCATATATACCAACTTTTGATATCGAGAAAGTGCTTATCATTAGAAAAGAACTCAAGTAGCCTATTTGTCTTCATTAAGGAAATGGGGGAAACTGAAGCTTGAAGAGCCCATAAAAAAGTTTAAAGGTGCCTTGGAAGGGACCCAGGCAGACAAAGAGCTCTGGGTCCGGCAGCCTTGCACTAGCATCTCTGAAGTCCAGCCAATAGACCTCTCATTTGGAAGGCACTGAACTGCACAGGGTCTCACATGGCTAGTGTGAAATGAGGTCAAGATGAAACAAACCAGGCGCACAGTAGGTGCTTGCGTGGAACACGCACTTGCCCAAGGAGCCCTCGTGCCTGCAGAAGTGCGCCCAGCGGGCCGATCCCAACACTGGAGCATGGGGTGGCGACATCAGTCCGTGAACAGCAGGAACACATGGCCCGTGCTCGCGGGAGGGGGGTTGGAAATGCATTCCCCAGAGGTGTGTTATTTCTGTCGCTGATGATCAATGACCACGAATGCTGCACGTCCCTTTCTGGCTGCCTAGAATGCGTGCTGTGCCTAGAACTTGACAGAACCATTGGATCAGCATCCAAACAGCCTGGGAGGCAGAGCCCAGATGTCCCCAGACCCACTTGCTGTCCCGGGCTGGTCCTCGCACCCTCTGCTCCCAAGGGTCATGGCGCTTTGAAATCATGAGAGGCCTGAAACGAGTGGGGTCTGCTTGGTTGGGGTCTTCAGTTTCGGCGACTCAATTCGGAACGGCCATCCCCAGGGACCTGGGCTAAAGCAGAGCGAGGCTGGTCACCACGGAGAGGACAGCGGAAGGGAACGGTCGACTTAAATATAGGAAGAACTGGCGGGTCTGCAGGACAAACGAGGCCCAGGGAGCGTGGACGTGCCCCAGCTCTCCCAGCGGGTCAGGGCCGGCTGGACTGCCGCCTGCACACGTGAACAGGGGCTGCTCTTGGACCTCGTCCATTCATCCATTCATTCTGTGCAGTGACAGTAAAATCAAGGGGGAAAAAGCAGAGTTTTTTGCATCATGGGGTTCCCAGATCTGGGCTCGCAGGCTGTGTCCCAGCCTGTTCACCGCCTGTCCCAGTTTCCTCGACAGAAAAACATGCACAAAAAACAGTCCTTCATGGGTCATTGTGAAGAGTTGACGAGACAATTAATACTCAGAATTACTCAGAATAGCCCAGCGTGTAATAAACCCTCACGAGCTCTAATAATCACTAAATAGACACCACTAAGGCCCACATTCGGGGCCGGTGATGGGCTGCGGGGTGAAAGGCAAGCATGGTCCCCGCCCTCAGGAAGCTGAGGGTCCTGCCAGAGGAGACAGGAATGGGTGCCTGACCTCGTCGGGAAGGTGGGGAGCCTCCTAGAAGGTTCTGCACATGCATTGGCGTCTGCCAGGCCGAGAGGTCTGGCGGCTGGTTGGGAGGCGTGGTGTCCCTGGCAAAGACCCCACGGGCCGAAGCACAAGGCCCAGGAGAGCGGTCCTCAGGGGAGAGGAGTCGGCGGGGGTGTCCCCTCCTCGCAGGGCTGTTGGGGGTGAACGTGGGGGTCTGCCTCCCTCTGCTCAGAGCAGCAGGGGCCGGGGGAGGAGGTAGAGGGGGCCTGGCGTGGTCAGATCCACCTTCTGCCAAGGTCTTCCTGGAGACCAGGCTGAGACCGTGATGGTCCTTCAAGAGGTTGGGACAGTGGCCAGACGGGGGAGATGGAGACAAGTGGACAGATTCTGGAGAGAACTTGGAGGCTGACTTGCCGGATATGGACAAGAGAGAGGGACAAGAGCGACCTGGGTTTCTGGCCTGAGCAGTGGGGTGCCCGGTCACCATCACTGGGCCCCAGTGAGCTGGGGAAGTGTGGACGTAGCGTGGAGCTGGGTGAACCAGAGTGCACAAGCTGGCTGGTGGACGGTTGGTGTCGGGGGCTTGCCCTCATGGCTAAATAGCTGGTTAGAGCAGGAGGGACAGTCCCCGGTCAGCCCGAGCCCCGGCCACTCCCTCTGGCTGGGAGCTGTCCCCCTCCACCGGGTGTGGTATATCGGGGTGAGTCCCCCACAGCCCGACGATCCACTGGGGAATGCGTGCAGGTCTCCTTGGGGCCTCCTTCCCATCGGGCCTGAGCCCTTTCCTTAGGAGTCCTTTCCTTAGAAACGTCGGTGTCCCTGCCCTTCATCCTGTCCCTCCAGACGCCCTGGGGAAGGGCCACAGTTCAGCCCCCCTCTCACGGCCCCAGCGTGGACAGACACGACCGCGTCTCCGCTGTGTGGGCAGCTGGCCGAGAGCACGCACTCACCCCACAAACACAGACTGAGCGCCAGCTGCGGGCCCGGCGCTGGTCCAAGAGCTGGGACGCCGCAGGAACCGGCGCATCCTGAACCTTCATCTGGCCGTCTTCCAGACGCCATCTTTGGGGACTGGAGAGCCCCTTTCCGGCAGGTCAGCACAACCTGCAGACCGCCAGGGTCTGAGGGTCGTCCTGGGCTGAATCCTGTGCTCCCCTCAGTCCCCAACAGCTCCCTGGTTCATGCGGGTTTTCCTCTCCAATTGGCATTCCCAATTTAGGAAGGGCGCCCTTTGGGCAAAGTTGTTGGAGAAACAGCGTCACAAGCTGTTCATCCCTCCCTCGTGAGTGGCAGCTCTTGCGTCAGAAAGGGTCTATGTTCCCAATGGGCGGGAAGCTCCAGTAACAATGAGAAAACCTGCCGCTGGCTGAGGGCTACACACTGGTCCGGGGCTGTGCTGAGCACCCCATGGGCAGCATCTCTGACATAGGCTCTGCAATTATCACTCATCAACCCACGAGGACCGTGAGGCCCAGAGAGGTTGATTAACCTCGCACAGCCAGTGAGCATCTGCACCAAGATTCCGGCCTGGCTCTCCCTGACCTGAGAGCTGCCCTTTAAACCACTGCTCTATTTAGAGAGTCAAGAGTTGAGGCAACGGATGGGCTCTTCCATATGACAGGGAGGGGTGGGGGGTTCAGGTGACAGGACAGGAATCTGGTTCGGGGGGCTGGCAGAGGCAGGGTGCGGACCAGGGTTTCTTGACCTTGGCGATATTGACATTGTGGTCTGGATCATTCTTTGTTGGGCCATCTGGTGTACTGTAGGTTGTTTAGCAGCATCTCCGGCCTCTACCCTCCAGATGTCAGTAGCATCCACTCCCCCCGCCAAGTTGTGACATTTCTGGAACATTCTCCAGGCATTTCAAATGCCCCCGGGGGCAGGATGGCGGTCAGTGAAGAACCACTGGTGTAGACAGACTGTGTCCAAGAAGCCTCCATCTCAGCGGTCTGAGGGGGCTTTAATTGGCAAGAGTGTGGGTACCCGGCCAAGAGCAGCCACTCCACACTGCGTCTCAGGGTTGCAAAGCACAAATCCACCTCTGTTCCCGGCACCATCGCTCCTGCCTTGTATCTGCAACTCCTGCCCGTTTCCGGCTGCCCTGCTGCGCCGTTTATAACCAAGGAGGGAGCGAGGACCGAGCACCAGCCCCAGCTGCCTCTTCGTTGGTGAACTCCCTTCCCCAGGGACCCCCACGCTTCCCCATCCAATCTGCCTCTGCCCCGTTGTTCCTGCCTCTGGGACCCTGATCTTCAAGTCCCTTCCTCCAGGACACCGTCCCGTCCCCTGTCCCACCCCGGCCCCCAGCTCACTGCATGGCTCACGTGCTCTGGATTTAGAGTTCCCCCTTTCCTAATTTCTCCTGTACCGTCTCTCTCCTCCCAAACCGTGGGCTCTGAGGCGGCAGCATGGTCCACCACGGCTCTAACCAGCTGTTTCTCTTCCAGCGCAGGCGGTAAAGCCTCTTGGGCCTGTGGGGGACGGGATGCCTCTTTATTGGGATTCTATTTGGGTTTTACAATATAAATATTCAGCAGTCAAAGGTGGGGTGTTTTAACCGGGACAATTAGCGCTCTGGCAGGCGGGCAGGTACGACTTCCCAGATGGGGCTGAGGGCTCCTGAGTGTTGAGTTACCACTCGTTTCTGCCTGGTCCACACCTGACTCCTTCCTCGCCTCCTCTCTGCTCCTCCACGACAGAAGGTACCCTGAGACAGGCCCCAGAGGATGCTCCAGCTTTGGGGCTCAGCCCCCCGGATGACCGTGGCGTTTTCTGACTTGGAGGTGATGGGGTCGGAGAGCAGCGCTGGGGGCCAGTGATTCAGGGAATGGAGATTTCACAGCCCGAGAGTGCCCGGGCCCGCGTGAGAATTAACCCCCTCTTGGGGTCCGGAAAATGCCTCCCAATTCATCCTCCTCCAACAAACAGGCTGTGTCCGGGTGGCTGAGAGGAGGGGATGCTTGGGGGATGGGCAGCCAGTCTGGTCACATCACTGGGGCTTGTTTTATGCATCTGGCCAGGGCGACAATCTTCAGAATTACCCCCAACATACACGCACATGTGTGCACATATATACACACACCCATACGCTTGTACACATGTGCAAACACATGCAAACACACACATGTACACACACGCAGCTGGCTCAAGCCTGGCAGCGGCTGGCACACTTGCTGTCTAGACAGAGCTGGGGGCTGAATGGTCTCCGCCTGTGGGAGGCAAGCAGCTTAGGGCTGCAGACACACATGCACACCCACGCATACACACATATGCATGCACACACATGCACATGCGGAAGGCTTAGTGAAGCTTAATTAACATTCAGAGGATGCTTTGATCGCTCCTGGGGGAAATTCCAGTGCAGTGGAAGACTGGACAATCACCTCCTCCTCTTTGGATCCCTGGCAGTAAATCATCATTTGTCTCGGAACTAAGGAAAACTGGTCCTTCCTTGCTCCCTCCTTGGCAGGTGCTTCCACGAGGGTTTTCTGGAGACTGTGACATGACTTGATCACTCAGACACCTGCCCATCATCCAAGAGCCGGGACGCCCACCACGCTCATCACGTCCTCATCACGTCCACCCCTTTGCAATGAGCTAGCAGCCCCCCGAGAGGCCCCGAGCGGGATGCTGGGGGTCCGGATTCAGGGATCTCCTTTGCAGCCCCCCAGAGGCCGTCTCAGACAGGCAGGAAGGAGGGGACATGCGTGTGGCTGCCAGAGCCGGCGGCTGCTGCCTTAAAATATTCCAGTCACATCGCCGGCGGCGGAGCTGTAACCCGGGCGCATTGTAACAGAGGGAGAATTTCGTTTTGTTTTTGAAATGCTGTTATTACACACTCAGGAAACCCACAAAGGCACCTTGGCAGGACAGGATCAAATAAATACCTGAACTCTGAGTGCACCAACATTTACTTAGCAAATGACATTTTAATGCCGCGAGTCGAATTTACATACTAATTAAAATTTCCCTTTAAAACATGGAGACTTTTGGCCTCTCCGCCTACCCACAGTGACAGAGATTAAAAGATTTTTTATTAAGTCCTGTCAAACAGACCTCACCGGGAAGGTGGGAGCGGGCTGGCATCGTCTCGCTTGCCTCCCGACATTGTCCAGGGCCCGCCTCCCTCGCCTGCCGCCGGCCGGCCTGGGGTCCCCGGGGGACGGCCGCTCTGCTCCTGCGAGACGAGGCTCAGCTGTAGGGAGTGGAGGCGGATGCAGGGGGAGAACTTAGTATCAAGTTCAACGTCTCCAGGGAACCTTGTTGCTGGTCTTCAGTGGTCTTGACATCACTTTTGAAAAGCACCAAGGCCAGCCTGGCAGGAAGAGGCTGCAGGTTTATTTTCCCAGGGAGGCTGGTAAGCCGCCACTGCGCCTGGTGCCTGGTGGAAGGCGCTGCCCCGTCTCCCTGCCTTTCTTCCCTTCCCAGGGTTCCTGGGGGTCACAACGTGTGGTTCCTTGAGTAGCAGCCCCTTCTGGGCACTGGACAAGTAAGCAGACCCAGATGGCCCTTCCCCTACCTGAGGCCACACTGACCTTCCATTGGCTTCGGCCCTTGTACCAGCAACGGCTCCTTTCCTCAAAGACTGTTCTAGGGTGGCTCTGCCTCTGGGGCCCCTTGACTCCCACTCGGTGACTTGATGGATATTTGCTAAATACCTACAGTGGCCAAGCAGCGTCCCAGGGAGACTGACAAGACCCCTGTTCCCTTGAAGTTTGCATTTCAGCCGGGGACATGGACATGGACATGACATTGCTGCCGAGAGCGGCAAGCGCAGGGATGACCCGAGACATCTGTGCACTAGCCTGGACTCGGCACTCTCCCCTGCACATATTAACTCAGTCAACCCTCCCGACGACCCCACAAGGCAAGGACCGCCCGACATCACCCCCACTTTCATGTCACAGACAAGGAAACTGAAGCACAGATACTTTAAGTAACTTGCCCAAAGTTGAACAGCATGTAAGTGGTAGAAATACACTTTGAACTCACAAAATTGGCCCCAAAGTGTGCTTGTCACTCCCTCTAATGGGTCTCATGAGTAAAATACAATGGGTTCTCGGCAGAGTGAGTGTCAGGGGTATGGGCTTGCTTGATTTCTGTTTAATTATTTTCAGGTAAACTTTAATAGAAGCATAACCCACATTCGGAAAAGTGCACAAACCGTCAGTGTTCAGCTCCAGGAGCCTTCACAAAGTGACGCACCGTGTCCTCGCCTTCCACGTGAAGAGAAAGAACGGTTCCAGCCCCAGGCAGAACCCCGTGCCCACCCCAGTCTCTACCCCATATCTGTCCCCGTGGAGGGGCCTTCTCTCTTCTTGAACTGTGTGCAGATGGACTCACCCTGCAGGTGCCCCGCTGTGCCGGCTGCTCTGGCACCACTTCGAGTCTGTGAGATTCGCCCACCTGGTGGGTGGGAGCCCTGTTCTGTGGTGTGAAATACACTATAATGTACACTTTTCACACAGGTGGACCTTGGGTGGTTTCCAGTTTGGGGCCATTATCAATAGTGCTGCTATGAACGTTCTTGTATCTTTTGTGGACACATTTACACATATCTGTTTGATCTGCACTCAGGACGGAATTGATGGATCCTGGGGTGGAAATACGTTCAGTTTTACTAGACACCGCCAAACCATTTTCCAAAGTGAGATCATCTCACGCTCACACCAGCACGGAGTGGCTCTGCACTTTAACCACACTTGGTGTTGCCTGAGTTGTAAAGGTTGGCAATTCTGGTGGGCATCCACAGCATCTTCCTCTGGCTCCAATCTGCATTGCCCGGACGACCAACTGGGTGAATTTCCTCTGAGATGTTGACTGGCCACCGGAACGTCCCTTTTTGTGGAGCACCTTCTCAAGAATCTGGCCCATCTTTCTTGTGGGTTGTCTATCTTTTTCTTATTGATTTGTAGAAGTTCTTTGTATATTCCATGTATGCAAGTCCTTTGTTGAATATCTATATTGTGAATATTTTGTTCCATTCTGTGGCCTGCCTATTACCATCTTAATGGTTTCCTTTGCTGGATAATTCTTAATCATAATTTAGTCCAATTTAGCAATCTTTTTCTTTTTGGTCAATGCTTTTTGTGTCTTGCTTAAGAAACCTTTGCTTACCCCAAGGCATGAAGATCATTTCGTATGCTTTCATCTTGAAGCCGTATTGCCTTACCTGTACATTTAGATTCACAGGCACTCTTAGAATTGCTTTTTGCATATGGCGGGAGGAGGGGGGCAGAGAAGGCCTCCCTGAGTCGGATCAGCCACCGCCCTTCTGGGCCTGGGGCAGATCAGCTGGCTACAGTGACTGAGAGGGCAGTGGAGAGAAGGCCATCTCTCCCCTAGGGGCACTGGGGAGCCATGGCAGGGACTGAAGCAGAGCGAGCCACAGCTAAGTTAGGTTTAGAGAAGATGGCCTGGGCTGCCGGGAGGAGAGGAATTTGTAAAACTGAAGGATCTGGAGCAGGTAGCCTTCGGGCACTCTGACCACATCAACGCTGAATGTCCTGCTTGACTCGTGGTCCCCTTCTCCCCAGAGCCCTCCTGGGCCACACTGGCTGTGGTTCTCTCCACTCTTTCTCCACCCCAGGAGGGTCAGCCAGGTCAGTCCTGGGGACCCAACCACACATTCTCCCACCTCCGCTCTCTCCTGAGAACTCAGTTTTCTCCCTCACCCCAGCATTTCATGCTCCCTCCAACCTTCTCCCTCGGTCTCTCACCTCCATCTCTGAGTCCTCTCCCACTCTCCACCATTTCCACCAGCCAGCAGCCGGCTCCCCATCCCCTGAAGGAAACAACATTCCACAGCGATGGAGATGGAGCTCCTCCTCCTCCTCCAGGTGACATCTGCCTGGCCCCTGATGTGTTCCTGCCCCACGCATCCATGCAGATGCCCAAAGATGCTCTCCTGGTACTCAGTCTGAGGAGGGTGTCAGTGGGAGCCCTGTGGAAGCTGTGAGCAAGTACCAGCTGCTGAGGCTTAGCGCAGCTGCACCTGTGCCTGCATGGCGGCTGCATCTCCATGGAAGGGGTACAGGCTGAGGACCCTAGTGCTTTTCCACTGATAGACAAGACCCTCACCGCCCGGCAGCAGAGGAGGGGCCACTTCTGTTCAGCCAAGAGAAAAATCACAGCAACAGATGCCCAGATCAGGGGTCCTTTGCTTTGGCAGAGAAAACAACACTCTGAGCCATTAGAATAATTCCACATCCACCCCAACCTGATCTCACGTCTAGCATCCTCCCCCGGAAAGTGGGCTCCAGGCTGGGACCGTGGACTGAAAAGAAACGGCAGGTTTTCTGGTCTCAGAGTGCTCCCTTCCCAACAGACACACACACACACACACACACACACACACCCCAACACACACCCACACAATCTGGAATGCTCCATTCCTTCTGAGCCTAGTTTTTTGATTGATGTTCTTAAAAATATAGGTCTTGCATTAGGGGTTAGAATTTTTCAGCAGTCACGTGGATAATAAAAACCAGCTGAGAGTCTGTTTTGGAAAAATAAAAGACCACAAGGAAAGGCTTTCAAAAACACAAAACCAAAAGAATGTTCCTGCCCCATAAGTCAGAAACCCACGGACGTGCTGTTTCTCTGTTTGTTTTCACTTAAAGGAGCGCCTCAGCGCGGCACACTGTCCTGTGGGAGGATCCGCAGAGGTGGTGAATGGGGCACATGCGTGTTATTTAAAGGTCTGGGAGCATTGTCTTCTCTGATGGAGCCGAGGGACCCCTGTTCTGGGTGTCTATTGCTGCACAACAAGCTACCCAAACATTGTGACTTCAAACAGCAGTTCATTGTTACTGTGGCTCAGGGTTCTGTGGGTCAGGTGGACAAGGCACAGTGGGGCCCCCTCTGGGACCTCAGCTGGGCTGACTCGAATGGCTGGAGGTTGCCCAGGTGTCCCTCCCTTGCTTTCCGCATGTGGCTCTCCATGTGGATACCTCGGGTGTCCTCAGCATGGCAGCCTCAGGGTAGTCAGGCCCCTGCACGGTGGCTCAGGGCTCTGTGAGGAAGGAGGTGGAAGCTGGCTGTCCTCTTAAAGGCAAGGCCTGGAGCAGGCAGAGCATCTCTTTTGCTATATCCACGAGGTCAAATCAGTCATAGACCAGCCTAGATTCAAGAGGAGGCCACATGGGGGCCAGCCCAGTGGCGCAGGGGTTAAGTTCACATGTTCTGCTTCTTGGCAGCCCTGGGTTCGCCAGTTCAGATCCCAGGAGCCGACATGGCACCGCTTGGCAAAAGCCACGCTGTGGTAGGTGCCCCACGTATAAAGTAGAGGAATATGGGCATGGATGTTAGCTCAGGACCAGTCTTCCTCAGCAAAAAGAGGATTGGCAGCAGTTAGCTCAGGGCTAATCTTCCTCCAAAAAGGAAAAAAAAAAAGAGGAGGCCACATGGATAGGAGGAACCTCTGGATAGGAGGAACATCAAATGATTTGTAACTTTCTTTAATCCCCACAAGCCTGAACCTCACAGGACCTAGGAACTTGAAAGACAGAAGTGACGAATGACAAGAATCAAACCAAAAATAGATAGAACGCTGAGGGTGGGTCACAAAGAAATAGAAAGTGGAAAATGCAACATGTTGCCTCTATATGTCCTAGAGGAAAAAATAAAAGCCATTCATTTACGTAGTCACTCATTCATTCAATAAAGAGAAGACCTACTATCTGCCAGGCACTGTTCTAGGTGCTGGAGATACGGCAACAGACAAGGCCCTGCCGTCAGGGAATGTGCAAGCAATTGTCAGGAGGAGAAGACGTTGAACACGTAACTGCAAAAATATTTGACCATCAAAAGATGACATGGAATCATAAAATCCTGTCTTAGGGGACTGGGCCCAAGCAGAGGGTCAGGGGAGATTCCTTGAAGAAAGGCTGCTCGAAATGGACATAAACGACAGGTTGGGATTTCCTGGGAGAGGAGAGGAGAGGGAGAGAGGGCATTCCTGGCAGAGGGAACAGCCTGTGCAAAGTCTCAGAATCAGGAAGACAGAGAGAAGACCAGGATGGCTGGAGCTGTGTGCAAGGAGGGAAGCGGACGTGTCTGGGGCCTGGCTGTGCAGCCTGGTGAGGACTTTGTCCCATCACAAGGACAAGGGCGAGCTCTCGGAAGGCCTTAAGCAGAGAGGGACCTAGCCAGACTCGGGTTTTCTAAGCTCATCCTGAAGGCTCAGAGAGGAAACCGGGGGATCTGGGGGGCTGGCTGCAGTTGTCCAGGTGAGAGGCACCCGGGCTTGCTCAGGTGGGTGGGTGGAGACGGAGAACATGCGGGAGGTAGAACAGCCCGTCCTTGGTGACGAGTGGAGCCTGTCATGGGAGGCTCCAGAACAACATTTATGGAAAGTGAACAAGTGCATGACTGGGTTGGACGTTGGAGACAAGAGGGATCCGTCCAGGTGGACTCCTGGGTCGGGAGTTTGAGCTCTGAAGTGGGTTTTGGAGCTGTGGGTGGAGCCCTCGGTGGCAGGGGGATGAGGGAGAGGGTGGGCTCGGTTCCAGACCTGGTGAGTTTCTGGGGTCCGAGGAGCAGCCGCCTGTCCCTCCAGGATGAGTCTCCCTCGGGGGCCTGGGGGGCACTGGGTGCTTTGTTTCAGGACATCAGCACCGGGACAGAGCCTGTCCCCTCTGCTAAGCTGGGCACCTGGCCAGAACACGGCTTCCCTCAGAAGGCAAGCTCTGTCCCAGGAGAAGGAACGGGGAGGAGGCAGCGAGGATGCTGTGGTCCCCCAGGGCTAGACGGCGCTTTGATGTCTCCCGGGGGGAGCTGAGACTCGGCCCCCGCGTCTGATGCTGCCAGTCTCAACGGGGTGCACGCCCAGCCCTGGGCCTCCAGCCCTAATGATGCCGAGACTGTTTACAGCGTGTAATTATTGCCATTAATTGACTGTGGGAGGCCACACTTCTCCCCTCCAGCCATCTTCCTGACATGTAATCCACCGTCCTGCATGGCGGCAGGAAGGAAAGGTGACTGGGTTCTGGCTATATTTTACTGCCGGGAAATACTTATTTCTGTGATTTACCAGAAGGAGAAGAAACAGTAGTGATAAACAAGTGAACAAAAAGACACACGCAAAACAAAAACAAGAAAAGCTCCAGTTTTGAATCGGTGCTCTGAGTGAGGAGTTTCTCTTTCCACGCAGTTCCCTCCTCGCTCCCCTGTCCCTCCCTTCGTCCCTTCCTGCTGTCTAGTCCATCTGTATCTACGATGGCTCACGAGCCTCAGTCCGGTCATTTGTCTCTGTCTAATCTGTCTTTCTACCTGTGTCTGTAACAGTTTAGAGCCTCAGTTTCCTCCTCTGGAAGGAGGGCAGCAGCACCCACCTCATAGGTTTGTCGTGAAAATTAAATGAAAGTAAAATGTTAACCCTGGTTCCTGGAGCGCGGATGTCCTCAACACACGCAACGACATTGCCTAAGTCATCACAGACACGGGTCCTGTCTTCTGGGTCTTGCTTGGGAACTGACACTTTTTGACTTGGGTTTGAATTTGGTGTGTTCAAATCCAAGAGGCACAGAGTGGCGCTGTCTCTCTGGGGTCCCAGAGGAAGAGCCTTCACTCACTGCTTAATTGCTTGGTGCCCACACGCCCAAGCAAGTGCAGAGTGAGCTGCGCAGACCTCGGCCCGCCCCCGCAGCCCGTCAGTGTGGTGCTCCTGGCATCTTACACTTGTAAAGCTCTTACCTTAATGGGAGGTTGGTGTGTCTACACCTCTTTGCAGATGAGCAAGCACCCTGCTGCGAAGGTGAAGGTGAAGTTGGGGTCACACGGCCGCCAGGTGAGGAAGCCCCTGGGACAATACCTTTGGACTCCCAGTCTAGTGCTCCTTCCACGAGAGCAGCCACATCAGGCCCAGGGGACATGCACCATGTGCTCTTATTACTGCATAAGCCCACACATAAGCCGAGG
Organism: Equus asinus; assembly: GCF_041296235.1. Taxonomy (NCBI): domain Eukaryota; kingdom Metazoa; phylum Chordata; class Mammalia; order Perissodactyla; family Equidae; genus Equus; species Equus asinus. The sequence continues at coordinate 45,567,489 of NC_091804.1, forward strand.
CCTCCCCAAAATATCCCTCAGAGAAGAGGGCGTCCCCCCACCTGGGGTCTCACGTCTCCGAGGTTGCTCTGTCTCGACTGCCTGACATGGAACCTCAAGGCTGCTGCTCTGCAAATGGCAGACGGCCGGGCCACGTGCGGGAACATTTGAGAGGGAGCTCTGGGGCTGCACTGACACCACGCAGACCCTCTCTGCCACATACGTGCTCCCCGTGTGGACATGGGCTAGCGGCCCAGCCTCTGCATGCCTCTGAGGTCAGGCGCACCCTGAGACAGACCCTGAGATGAGCGTCCGCGTGTGAGTGATTTAAGGCAGGACTCCCGGGAGAACCCCGCAACGGAGAGGGGAAGCGGGACAGGCGAGGCGGCACCTCAGGGCGGTCCCGGCTTGAGCCTGAGCCGAGGACAGCTCTGCACTCTTCGCCCTCACTCCACTCGGGGCTGGGCTTGCAAACCCGGCACCCGTTGGTCACTGGAACAGCCGACCTGGGCGGGAGGTCGCTGTGAACCCCAGGCTCCGTAGGGCTGTGCTTTCAGGGCTCCAGCAGGTCGCCCAAGAGTTCCAGGGGCGGGCGGTTAGAAGCAAAAGTATGCAGAGCCGAGGAAGTGGAGGGTGAACAGAGGGCTCAGAGGGCTTGGGGTGATGTGGGCGGAGCACCTGCAGTGTCTGCTGCAGGCTCCATGCCCTCATCTGTAAAATGGGAGGGTGATGAGAACATCTCGTGTGGCATCTGCTCGTGGTCCAGGGGGGCCTTCCACTCAGCTGTAAGTGTGTGTGCAGAAATACATGATTCTTTTCTGCTTCCACCGTCACAGGAGGCAGGGTGAGCTGGAGGGAAGGGAGTGGTCCCTTACCAGCCTCTGGGGAGCTGGGGCCTTGATCCCCTCAGGCTCCAAACCAGCCTCACAGAGTCTCGCGGGTATGGACAACACTGCAGGCCTGTGCTCTGCTGCCATCCGCACGTGGAGAAGCCCCAGCCGACGCCGTTACAGGCCTTGCCCTCTCTCCCTTCTAGACTCTTCTCTTGGGAGGGCTCGTCCCGAGGGTCTCTGAGGACCCAGGAGAGAGTTCCTCTGAAGGCGTAGGAGTGGTGTTAGTCATGGTTGTCCTGACTCCCCGTGGTCTAAAGCGAGCTTGCAGCGATGAGCAGCAGGAGGCCACCCTGAGCGTGTTTCAGTCGAGAGAAAACAATTTTCAAGTCCAACTGTGCTCCTCGGGATCAGAGGACGCGCTCGCCGGGAGCTGGCCCGGGGTACATGTTTCAAGTTGCATAATTAGACTAATAATAGTAATTGCGTTAATTGACACTTTTTGAAATTGTACTCTATGTTCTATTATTAACACCTCCATTTCACAGAGGAGGAAACTAAGGCTCATGGGGCGGAGAGCCTCCCTCAAGGTTACCAACCGCCTCCGTTTCTCAGCAGCCTCCCCACCCGGGAGGCCCGTGGAGGGACCCGGGAAGGAGCCGCTTGTTCCCTCCTGCCCAGAAGGGGCATGTCTGCAGTGGGGCTGGCCATGGGCCCCTCTCCCTTGTGCAATCAGCGAGCTGATGAAGTGGAGCCTGCCAAGGGGTCAGAACTCTCTCCACTCCGCGGGCAGAAACGCAGCAGCCACCCAGGGTCTCGTTGGTGGGGAGGGCGGCAGTTATCAATTTATTTCAGGGGGAGTTATTTTTTCTGGCGTGTTTTGCCCATCAGTGTCTCCAGAAGCCAGGGTCCTACCAGCCCCTGGATGTGGCTCTCCCTGGGGGGAGCCTGGGACACTCCAGAGCATTCGGGGGTCCTGGCCAGGCTGGCATGGTCCCAGGGCACTGCAGACCACGTTGGTGACTGGTTTGGACTCTCCCAGTGGCGCACGATGGCCTCTCCAGCCTTGCTTGGACCTGAGAGCTGATGACTGGTTGGGAAGGGAAGTCACATCCAGCGGAAAGTGCTCTTCCAAACGGGAACCACACCAGGCGTCTGCTGGACGATGTCACTTCCCTTGACGGAGGGGAGAAGGGCGAGCAGGCAGGTACGTGGTCTAAGCTCGACTGAGGACCCGTCGCTCCTCGGAGGTCGCTGGGCCTGTCACTGACCAGCCTTCATCGTCTCTGCTCCAGCTCCGCCCGGACGGGGCTTCCCTACTCGTTCCTGTGATAAGGCGTCAGATCAGGAATCAGCTCCCCGGACTGGAGCCCCTGCCTGGGACGCGTGCCGGGGCTCATGGCTTCAGTCACCATTCCTCTTATCTGCCTGTGGCAGTTATCATAGAGTACGTGTGACTCATGTCGTTGGTTCCTCACTCTCTTCTCTGTTCAGGAATCCAACCCATTTGGAAGCAACCGATCTCCTACTCAGGGATGAGTCCTGACCAGTCCCGGTGGCTTATGGTTGGGGAACAGACATGCAACTCAGTTCTGGCCAATGGGACATGAGGAGACATGGGCAGGGGCTGCTGGCATAGATTTTTTCATTTTACAAAGAGACCTACAAAGAGAGATGGCTCTTTCCCTGCCTTGGAATATTGTCACATCTGCATGTGATGCTTGGAGTGGTGGCAGCCTTTTTGTGACACTGAGGGGAACCATCCAAAGACAAACCCAGCACCTCAAGGATGGCAGAGAAGAAAAACAGTCATGAACTGTCCCTGAATCACTGAATTAACCAACCCTGGAGATGTCCCGCCTTTAGATTTCTTGACTGATAACCTAGTAAATTACCTTATTATTAAATCGATTGAGACAGGATCTTCTGTCACTTGCAGCTGAAGTCTCCCTAAAGTGCCCAGCAAGGCTCCCGACAGGCACTACGGGCTCCTTCCTGCTGCTGGGGTCAGTGGCTGGGGAGAATGACTTTCTATTTCTTCAAGGTGCCACCAGAAGCCCCCAGAGTTAATCTCTTTATGCCACATTGCCTACATTTTAAGCTCACACAAACCCAGTCCTGCCCTCCAAATTTGGTGAAAAATCTGTCCAATTTTACGTGGTAAAATAACAAGCAAGCGGAAATGGAAATAGTTTGTATCATGGGCTATTTCAAGAGAGCAGTGGCCTAGATAATGTTCATTTACATTCAACATTCAGCAAAATTCTTTGAACACCTAAATATGTGGCATGTTCTGTAGTAAGTGTTGGAGTTACAATGATGAATAAAACAGCCCCAATTCCTGCCCTTGTGGGGTTTATGGTTTTGCTTTTGAGCACTTGCTCTGTGCTGGGTGGTGGACAAGATCAGGCGCCCAGCCCCCGTGGAGCTGTGGGATGCTGCAGCTCCCATCTCGAGCATCCACTCTGTGCCAGGCACCGCGCTGAACACTCTACAGATGTTGTCACTTTCAACCTTTCCAATCCAGGCACAATTATTGTCCCTTTTTAAAGATGAGGTGGTTACGGTAGTCGCCCAGACGCATACAGTTTCTGAGTGACAGCTACACTGGGAATGGAAAAGAGACTACGTGACGCAGAGCGCAGACCGCGAGGCAGCCCAGCCTGGTGCCACGCTGAGTCCCTCCCTGCCCGCGTCTTTGCTGCCTCCACTGTCAGCGCAGCCTCTGAGCTGCAGAAGGGAGGACTGGTCTTCGCTCGGCCTTTCTTTCTTGGTTGTCCCTGGCACGGGGGCCCTGCTGTCCCATCCACTTTAATCAGTTGGGTGCAGCCCCCCAAAGTGCTCTGATGCTCAGTGAGTCCCGGGGGCGCAGAGGAGCTGTGGCTCCTTGGGCCACACTAGCACAGTGTGGGGGTGACAAGTGGCTGGCAGAGCAGACCCGATTTGCTTAAAGATTGGATGTGATGAGAGAGGGAGGGAGAGAGGTGAAGGAGGACCCCAAGACCAGGTTTTGGCCTGAGAAATGGCAACAACGGGATTTCCTTTTATCGAGATGGGGAAGAGCAAGACGGTTTGGGGGTGGGGAGGTGGCATGAGCTCTATTTTGGGCTGTTGATTGAGCTGACACTCAGGTGCCCGTGTGTGAGTCAAGAAAGAGGATTTTTCTTAAAAAGTGGGAAAAACTTCACAGCATTTTTGATGCTAACAGAGACGATCCACGAGCGAGGGGGAGACTTCGGTGACCCAGAGGGCAAACGGCCAATCGGGCAGTAGCTGGCGCCCGAGGGGAGGGACGGGGTAGGCGGCAGGCGAGTGCAGTAGAAATTCTCCTCACAGGGCTCTGAAACAAGGTCAACCGTGGGGAGAGTGGAGGGTTCAGGAAAGGAAGCAGACAGCACGAAATCGTCAAACAGTCGGCCAAGAGAACGAGGGGGAAGCAGACCAGGGACACGAAGCCAGCCCACCGGGCAGCTCCAAAGGCCCATGAGACGTCGGTAGTTAAGTGGCAACTTCTAAAATAATTAAAACTGAAAAATAAAGTAGTCGTTAAGAATGCCGACCTTGGGGTCGGAGTGAGCTGGGTGCTATTTCTGGTGTTGCTCAATCGCGGGCAAGGCGTGTTGCCTCTCTGAGCCTCAGTTTCTCCATCTGTAAAATGGAGAGGGGGACTTGACCTCGTGGGGTCGTGGTGAGGATCCGATGAAGTGACGCTTGCACAGCTTCCAGCAGGGAGCCCGGCGTGGACACGAGGGCAGCGAAGGAAAGGCCTTCTCACCGCCTCCGCGGAGCCGCCTGCCGCCCCCCACGGTGGTCCCGCCGCGCTCTGCTCCTCCACGTCCCAGCCTTCCGCTTTCCAGAACTCCCCGCTGCCCCTTGCCTTCTGTCGATGCATATGTCTCCCCCGCGGGGCGGCGAGTTCCTCCAAGGGGAACCGAGTCTCAGTCGTCTCGGGTCCCTGTGGCCGGCACCAGGCCTGGCCCCTGGAGGCTGGCGAGCAAAGGCAGACTGAGAGGATGCCCACGGCCGGTCTGGAAAGGGAGGCGGGCTCCGAGTGACCAGCACGCCTGGACGTGGGACCTGGGGCGATATGAGTAACGGGGAGACCTTGAGCCTTGTGTGTCTAGCGAGGTCGAGTCTTCAGTAAATAGAGTCAAAGACAGGTGGGGGCAGGGAAACAGGGAAACTGTAAAGTCAATAGGCAGCCAACATCCGGTTTCCTGTGCTCTCTGAGACGCTGAAGACCAGAGGCTGGGTCTGGAAGCATCCGTCTTCCCAAAGCGCTCCTGCACTGTCCTGGTGGAAAAGACGGGTTTCACCGCACGTCAGGCCAGGGAGCGGTCGCCGAAGCTTCCGCTTTTCACTGCGCAGACAGCACCGCCCTCCTGACACCCTGTGGGTGGAACAGTCCGGGGCCATCTCCAAAAGCCGCGAATAGTCGGGAAATAATCTCCCTCCTTGGCTGCTGGCGCTCAAAAACTGACTTGGAGTGGCTTTTGCATCCCTAAGTCAGGCGATGATGTCATTACTGGTTTCTAATGAGATTTTTCCTGAGAGGAAGATGCTTGAACCTGGGAGGGATCGGGTGGGCTGTGCAGATCCCAAGTCCCAGGCAGTTTTCCACACCCAGGCGTTCTGGAATAAACCAAAGTTGGATGCTGGATGTCTCTGGCTGGGGAGCCCATTAGCCCTTTTGCTCTCAGGGCCAGTTCCCTGGGACCAGTTGAGATGCCTGGATTCTAATCCTGTCTTCCCAGGTTTATGTGGCGCAGTCATCAAATCATATTCCACATTTGACTAAAGACTCATCTTTCATTGATTCTGTGGCGCGTCCACTGTCCTGAGTCACAAGGAATACCATGGAGGACAAAGGCACAGACTCCCCTCACTCTCAGCTCGTCCTGGCTTCAGTCATTCTCTGTCTGGAGTCCATCTCTCCTACCCAAATTCCCACTGTTTTAAAGACTCATCTCAGTGATGCCTCCTCTGTGAAGATACTCTAGATCCCGTATGTCGGTCAGGATTCTCTCTGTTGCAAGGGAGGAAAAACCAACTCAACTCAACTTGGCTTAAACAAAATAAGACAGTTTATTGGCTCACAAGATTGAAGAACCCAGGGGGAGACCTTCAGGTGCAGTTTGATCTAGGAGCTCCATGGATGCCATTAGGGCATGGTCTTCCTCTTAGTTGTGTTGACCCCCTCCACTGCACAGGGACAGTGTGGGTCTTACACCCTAAGGCTCTAAGCACAAGGGAGAACTTCTGTCTCTCAGTGTCCCAGTACGAAATCTCAGGAAAGGATCTGGGTTGGATCTGGCTTGGGCCTGGAGTTGGAGGTTCTGATTGGTAGCACTGCCCCCCACCCTTGTCCCCATGAAATGGGGACTAGTGCTTCCCTGAAGGAAGAGAGGGACATTACAGCAAAACAGAAGTGAGGGAATGGGGAGAATGCTGGGTGCTCCTGGCCCTCGCCTGGGCTCCCATTAGCTAGAACCAATCACTCCGTCTCCACAGCACCCACAGCGCAGGGTCACCGGGGCCCTCACAGCCCGGTCTGTGAGCTCATCTTGCCTCCGGCCTGGACCTCCCCCTGGTTCGTCTGTACATCCCCAGGGCCTAGGCCAGGGCTGGTACCCAGTGAGCCCTCAGCAGCCTCTGGTGGGCCGGACCGGGGGACCTCTCTGCTGGTGGCAATGAGTGAGAACCATGGTCTCCCTTTCATGAGATTTTGAGGTGGAGCCGCAGACCCAGATGGAGAGGTTGCTGGCTTCTGGAAAGTGGGCAAACGGGCAGCCCCCGGCGGCTGGGATTCAGGCTCTCAGGAGCTCCCTGCCTGCCCCTTGAATGTCTTCCCCTCTCCATCACAGATCCAGATGCCGGAGAGAGTCTCTTCTTGACCGGACTAGGGTCAGGCTCCCCTGAGCCCTCTGCTCCACTAGGCCCGACCTCGGCCCTGTCTCTGTCCTCTCAGAGCCCCGCTAAGAATCCTAAGTCAGTTTAGTGAGAATCCCCACCCCAGATCTCTGATCACCTCCATCTCTGATCAGGCGGCCCATTCCCCACATCCCTCTGGTGAGGGCTCCTCACCTGGGCTCCTCCAGCGAGAATCCTGTGGGATCCGTTCAGCCAGACCCCTTTACCCCCGTGTTTCCTCTCAGTAACTCTCCCTCCTCTGACCCCACTCTGCTCCTTGGCAGTAAATCCCCACTTTTCCTCGTCGTGGCGGGAATCAAGCCCCGTCCTAAGCTGAGGTCTCCTGCCCCATTGCAGTAGTTCCTGAATAAAATCTGGTTTTACTCTTCACCTACCGTCCAGCTCTGGTTTTCTGTGACAGCATCTTGGAGTCTTGGTTTTCATATCTTTGGGAGCCCTCAACAGAAACGCATTGATTCAAGAGCTGAGCTTCTGTTTCCGTTGTGTGGTGAAGAATGGAGTAGCTGACCCCCGCCCTGGGGAAGCACGGAAGCCCTCTCTTCTCCTCCTCTGTTGAATTTGCAAACCCCAGCACACGTGGGCTGCACCGACGCTAGGCAGGGGCTGGCAGCCACCCCGGGGGCAGGCCAGGGAGAGGCAAAGCCCCTCTCTCTACGCACGGCAGGATAGGCACGTAGGATGCTTTACGGTTCTCAGAGGAGGCGCCCCGTGGCAGCCTTCTGTTGTCAGGTGGACGCCTTGTTCCTGCCAACTAAGTCTGCCAAAATGGGGACGCCAACTGATTGGAGCAGACGAGTTCCCAGGGTGCCCTGATGGAAAGGCACCGACATCCTGGGTGGGCTCACACCCAAAGGAAACAGGGACATGGGGGGGCAGCCTGGTCAGCACCGTTGGCAATTTACAACCAGACGAGGACATCGGAGCTTCCAGTCGTGGCAAGAAGCTTGGCTGCAGGAGACGGGTCCAGATCAGGGCTGGGGGGCCAGGGGAGAGGAGGGAGGTGCCGGGAGACTTCAGTCCTGGCTCAACGAGCCTCCCTAGTTTGCAAAACCCAAGCAAAAGATCCCTCCTTGTGCGACCGGGGTCTGTGTGTCCCCCCTCCCACCCACCCCCCCGCCCCCGGGGCTCGCGGATGGCTGGGTGTCTCCAGCCTTCAACTCTGCCAGTCAAATCCCCGCCGGAAACGTCATGGTCGCCGAGCCAGAGGGGCCCTTTTTCAGGTGAGTCGGGCTGGCTCATCTCACCTGCTGGGACCAAGCAAGGAGGAAATGGGTCACAGAGGAAGGCTGGGGCTGGCTATCCTCGGCCTCCCTCCCGAAGGGGGTCTGGCGGCCCAGCCCAGGAGCCGGGCGAAGTCACGCAGCCCCACCGCCGCCGGCAGCAAAGACGGCATCCCCGGGGAGAAGGAATTTGTGATTCTTTATGTTAACTGTAAACAAGGTGGTTGCTGTTTTTTAACCAAGCATATTTTTAAGGGGTGTTTAATGGGACTGCGCCCGCCATATACCTATAAATCGTATGTGACAGCGCGCCAGCTCCGGCAGATTTTGATATACAGAGCTCCAAACAAATAATCATATCTGACAGGCAATTTCTCCAATGAACCCGGTGAAATATTTCCTGCGGGTGCAAGGCAGCACACACAAGGTCTTCTCAAAAACTGGCCTGATTCAGGAGTGGGGGGCTGAGGTTCGCCTCTGCTGGTTTGGGGGCCGTGGGGAGAAGGAGGTTCGTCATGAATTCAGCGTGCAGACAGCGCCAGCCCAACGTTCAGTATCTGGGCCTCTCCCTGGGGGACGGGTTGCTGTAAACACTCACCCCACTGAGCCACTCGGAGGCCTTGGGAAACTTTGCTTTCTTGCAAGTGGCTGTTGGCAAAATGGGGTTCCCGGGTCCCGGGGAGAGGCCTCCCTGTGCTCCAGAAAGTCAGTCTTGCCCTCTGCTTGAGAACCAAGTTCCGGGGGGAGACTCTCCTGGCCCGGCCGCATGCCCACCTCTCACCCGGGAGGCCGTGGGGCCTCCTCTTCCAGCTGCATCAGCCAGCGGGACCATGAACGGATGCTTCCTGCAACCAGACCTTCCGACGGCGTCTGCATGCACCTCGGTCCTCGGACACTGCCTGGGTCACTCCCCCTTCGCAAGCCTGCTTCTCCAGCTTCTCCACCATGAGACCCAGCGACTCCTCTTTCACCTGAGTAAGTCAGAGTTGGTCTCTGATGCTGACAATCCAGGAACCACAGCGCGAAGATCTACGAGCCTCGTTTTCCTCATCTGTAAAACGGGCACGATAGCTCCCAATGATAATTGCTGTTGGGTGCTTACTGGATCCCTGTGGCCAGGGCTGGATCAGAGGTTCTCAAACTTTTTGGTCTCGGGACCCTGTACCCTCTTAAACCTTATTGGGGACACCAAAGAGCTTTTGTCTGTGGAGTATCTGTTTTGTATCTATCAATATCTACTGCGTTAGAAATCACACCTAAATCCATCTTTAAACAGAAGAATCACAGGCCCACGTTCCTTTAACTGGCAGAGCAAGGGCGTCCTCAGGCGGCGTGTGGCTGCTGGGAAACTCCGCTGAGCTCTCCGGGGAGAATGGGGGTGAAGAAGGCCAATGATGGCTTAGGATTATTGGGACCATGGTTTTGACCCTGTGAGTTCCCTGAAAAGGTCTCAGGAACCCCGAGGGTTCCCTGGACTGTGTGCTTTGAGAATCACTGTACTCAACCTACAACCGCCTGTGTCTCCAGTCTCAGCTGTGGGGTCACGGGGCACCTTCTGACACGCACACTGGGTCCGAGGGGCGTGTTTCTTAGTCCAGGGCATCTCGAACTTCAGCTTGTGCAAGAATCCTGTGGGGAGCTTGGGGGAGCGTGGGTCCCTAGACCCTGCCTCCCACAGTTCTGACTTAGCAGGTCTGGGTGTGGCCCAAGGGTCAGCGTTTCCTGTGAGCTCCCAATCCATGGACCACACTTTGAGCAGCACTGTCCTGGCCCAAATGCAGTCCACGCACAAACAAAACTGGAGTTTTAAAAATTCTGTAAGGGGCCGGCCCAGTGGTGCAGCGGTTAAGTGCACACGTTCCACTTTGGCAGCCTGGGGTTCGCCAGTTCAGATCCTGGGTGCAGAAATGGCACTGCTTGGCAAGCCATGCTGTGGTAGGCGTCCCACATATAAAGTAGAGGAAGTTGGGCACAGATGTTAGCTCAGGGCCAGTCTTCCTCAGCAAAAAGAGGAGGATTGGTAGCAGATGTTAGCTCGGGGCTAAGCTTCCTCAAAACAAAAAGTCTTTAAATCAACTTATATCTGATTCTGAACTCCCATTTCCCATGGATCAAGGCAAATTCAATCTTGGTCATCTCAGGATGTGCAAAGGTACTGGGGTCTTGCATGGAGCCCAGCATTTGCAAGCCTCTAGTCTTCAGTCAGTGCCAGGCCCCCTGAGGTGCTCATTGCCAAAGCCCCTGTAGCCCCTCGAATTTGGGAGGAGCTCCAAATTCTTAGAGTTTCTGTGCCTCACTTAGGGTCCAGGGCCTTGCCCAGGTGGAGCCCTCGGGTCCTGAGCTCCAGTTTCCCCGTATTCTCTGGCTGCTTCTTACCCAAAGTTAAACTTCCAGCAAAGCCCTTCTCTGCTGAGTCTCTTGACCTCAAGTCAAAGAAGCCTGAACATGACAACCCGTGAAGCAAAAAAAAGATCATTCTTAAACCTCTCTGGGACGTGTAAATCCAGAAAAGCAACCAATAGACTGGGGTGAAGAAAACCCCAATTAAACCTGTTTATGGAGCACCTTCCAGAAGGGCCATACCATTTTACGTCCCCACCAGCAATGCACGAAAGATCCAGTTTCTCAGAGTCCTCTCCAGCATTTGCTGTTGTCACTGTTTTTTTATTTTACCCATTCTGACGGGTGTGAGGTGACATCTCACTGTGGCTTTAATTTGCGTTTCCTTGATGACTAATGATGCTGAATGTCCTTCATGTGCTCCTCTGGCGCTTGTATGAATCCTCTGCAGCGAGATGTCTCTTCATGTCCCTTGTCCATTTTCTAACTAGATTTTTTTTATTATTGAGTTTTGGGTGTTCTTTATATATTCTAGTCCTTTGTCAGATATGTGGTTTGTAAATAGTTTCCCCAAAGGCTTTTCGTCATCCTTAGAGGGTCTTTCGCAGAGCAAAAGTTTTTAATTTTACTGAAGTCTGACATATTGATTTTTCCTTTATGGCCCAAGCGTTTGGTGCCCTGGCCTGAGGTCGATGAGCTTCATCTGCTCTGGGCTTCTTTTACCTCCTCCAACAGGCCCGCCACCACACCCCCGTCTCCTTTGCCCGTGTTTTCTTGGCCTAGAACTTTGGCACTTTCTTAAAAAACTAGATATACGCTCTTCATATGACCCAACAGTTGCCCTCCTGGACACTTATTGCTGAGAAATGAAACTCATGTCCATAAGAAAATGTATTCGGTACACAATTCTTTACAGCAGCTTTATCAACCAAAGCATCCTTCTCTGGGTGGACGTTAAACAAACCACGGTGCATCTGTTCCACGGAGTCCTCCCCAGGAAGAAGAAGGGCGAACTGCTGACACACACACAACTTGAGTGGATCTCAAGGGCATCACGCTGAATGAAAAAAGCCAACCTTGAAAGGTCAGCTTGGGCTTCCACTTCAGTAACATCCTTGAAGCGACAAAACTGTGGAAATAGAGAACAGATTAGTGGTTGCCAGGGGTTGGGGAAGGGAGCAGGGAGGGGAATGGGTGTGTGCAGGAAGGGCAGCCCCAGTGAGGGCTTTGAGGTGGTGGGACCGCTCTGTATCTTGGTGGTGGTGGTGGTCCATGAATCCGCACGTGGGATAAAACTGCGTAGAACCGAACACACACACACACAAACGAGTTCACGCAAAGCTGGTGAAATCCACATGACACCAGAGCCAATTTCCTGGGTCTGACATTGACAATAGCTATTACAATGCTGCTGTTGGGGGAAGCTGTGTGAAGGGTACAGGGGACCTCTCTGCGCTGTTTTTGCAAGTTTCTACGAATCCATAATTATTTCTAAATAAAAGGAATCGGGCCAGAGGAGGGTAGGAGGCACGGGGCCTTGCAGGGTGGTCAACCATGAGGAGCCATGTGGCCTTCTCGGTGCAAGTGATTCTTCATTGGTGTTGGGCTGTAAGCCGGACAGAAACGTGATCCCTCAGGCTGCTAGAAGCACATGGAGGGAGAGGGGTGAGTGGACACAGAGCTCAGCTTGGGGGCCCGTGTGGTCCAGGAGAGAGCGATGGGCGGCTGGCAACGTAAGTGGGCCACAGAGGCATGTTCTGGAGAGACTGTTAGGGAGAGCCAGCAGGGCTTGGTGATTCCCCGAAGTGTAGTCGTTCAGGGAGCAAGACCTGACCCGAGCGGGTATTTTTCTGCTGCACGGGGAACTCTGGTTTTCTGGAATTCCTAGGCCTAACCCAGCACGGAGCAGACAAAGGGCTACGGGCTGGATGTCTGGAGAGAAGACCAAGAAGGGATCATTCCACACTCACCTCCCACCCTCAGCCCCGCCGCAAGGTCCCTCCGTCTGCCTTGTTTGCCCCAGAGTCTGCTGCGTCCTCCAAAAGCAGATCAAAAGTGGCTCCAGGATGGTCCCAGGAGGCCAGGCACGGAAGTCCTGAACCCGCGTGTACATTAAATATGTGCGCGGGAGGCCGCGGCAGCCGTCGGAGCAGGGACCGGAGCTCGCGGCCATATGGGGATGTGGTTGTGGAAAAAAAATATTTATAAAATGGCTTTTCCAAATGTTTAATCTACAGCAGATGCATCCTACATTAATCTGTTTGACTTGGCTTTCGCTGTGGGGAGACGCCGTTTCGCCGTGCAGGCCTCCCGGAGCAGAGGAAACGGGGGCTGCTCAAAGATTCATCTGTTTGTGACTCAACCCAAAGGGAAGATCTTTGGGGGGGACAACCTGGGGTGGGTGGGAAGGGCAGCAGGGCGGGAGGGGCAGGGCCTCGGAGAGACTCGAAGAAGGCCCCCCACAGCCCCTGCAGCCCACGAGCTTCACCCTCATCTCAATCCTCACCGCGTGGACGCTGTGTGTTTAGTCTCCCGGCTGGAAGAACAAACCGATGGCTGCGTTTCTCACTAAAAAGCCACTGTGGTGTCCATTGATCACCACTGAGTCACGGGCCCTACACCAACTCCTAACTGCGGTATTTCTGTGATTTTTGCAGAAGGGACAATAATCCCTTACTGAGAATGCCTAACATCGTAGATGTTTCTAGAATGGCAAGTGGGACCACTGATTTCTCCAGCCTCTTGTTCACTATACCTCAGCCACCTTCACCGTCTCTCAGATCTCAGAATGCCCCAAGCCCTTTCTAACCTCAGGGCCTCCGCATTTTCTGCTCCCTCTTCTGGGAAGCTCGCCTCTTGCCCTTTGCCTAACTCCTGTCCTGGGCTGAAATATCGACTCTTCAGCGAAGGCTTTGCTGAGCTCCCAAATCACGGTGGGTTTGCTCTCCTAGAACCCTGCGGTCTCTTCACTACGCTTAACACACTCACAGCCGCATTTTGACCTGTGTACGCTGGTTCAGGTCCGTCTCCTGCACGGGACCTTGTCCACCGCTGTGGACGCCTGCATGACACCGGCCTGGAAGAGCCGCCCGGATGGACAAACTGGGAGGAGGTGAGTGACGTGTGACTCACAGGTGAGTCCTGGGCAAGGAAACAACAGCAACAAGTGCATTTGCATTAAGACGCTGGAGGTCCTTTGAGCTCTCAGATGATCACCTGCCACCCGTCTAAGGAGAGAGAAGGGGACAGAGCCCCCCAGAAGCTCTCCAGTTTCACGTTCAGCTGCCCAAGTGTGGAAGGCACAATAATGGCCCCAAGGATGTCCATGTCCCAACTCCTGGAACCTGTAAATATGTCACCCTTCGTGGTAAAGGGACTTTGCAGGTGCGATTACATCGAAGATCTTGAGATGCAAGACTCTCCTGAGTGACTTGGGTGTCGAGGTGGCCCGGCCCAGGTACATGAGTCCTTAAAAGCAAAGACCCTCTCAACATCACTAACCTTTTGGGAAATACGAATCAGAACCACAGTGAGATTCCTCCCATACCTGTTAGGATGGCTACTATCAAAAAAAGATAAAAATGCCAAGCTTTGGTGAGAATGTGGAGAAACTGGAAGGCGTGTGCTCCGTGGGCAGGAATGTAGAACAGTGCAGCCGCTGTGGAAAACAGCATGGCAGTTCCTCAAAAGATTAAAAGTAGAATTGCCATTTGATCCAGCAATTCCACCTCTGGGTACACACCCGAAAGCACTGAGGGCAGGTCCTGGAGGAGATGCGTGCACGCTCAAGTTCATAGCAGCGTTATTCACAGTAGCCAAAACATGGAAGAAATCCGAGCGTCCATCGACAGACGAACGGATAAGCAGAACGTGGTCCATCCACACAATGGGATATTATCCAGCCTTAAAAATGAAATTCTGACACATGCTACAACATGGATGAACCTGGAGAAGATTATGCTGAGTGAAATAAGCCAGTCATAAAAAGACAAATACTGTATGATTCTGCTTATAGGAGGTACCCAGCACAGTCAAACTCACAGACAGGTCGTAGAGTGGTGGGTACCAGGGCCTGGGGGAGGAATGGAGAGTCATTGGTTAATAGGGTACCGAGTTTCACATCTGCAAGATGAAGAGAGTTCTGGAGACGGCTGGTAGCGATGGTTGCGTAACAACGTGGATGTCCTTAATGCCACCAAACTGTACACTTAAAAATGGTTACAATGGTAAGTTTTATGTTGTATGTACTTTACAACAATTAAAAAAATTTTTTTTGAAGTAGAGAATTTCTGCCACTGCAGTGAGAGCAACTTGAGCTCCAAAGGGTCAGAGAGATGACAGTGTGAGAAGGGGTCCTCACCCCGTTGCCGGCTCTGGACACAGAGGCCCAGGTGTGGGGCTGGGAGCTGAGAGAGGCACCCGCTGACGGCCAGCGAGGAGTGGGGACATCAGTCTTCCAAGGAACCAAATTCCACCAGCGCCCTGATTGGGCAGGACATGGATTCTCCCCTGGAGCCCGGGGAGGGCACAGCCCTGCCGACACCTCGACCTTAGCCCGGTGAGGCCGCCGCAGACTGCCCTGCGGAGCTGAGACCGTGCGCTCACAGCACTCAAGCCACCAAGTCTGCCCTCACCTGTTAGGGCCACTCAGGAAACTAACTCGCCAGGGAACCTCAGGGAGGGCGAGGGGTGGACCCGGACCCGGAGCCCCTGGACCCTGGTCCCATGGCCTCCGGTCCCCAGCCGCATAATAAAGGAGTTGGCTTAGAAGTCACCTTCTTCTCTTTCCCTTTTATATGACCAGAGAGACCTTTTCTTGAGTGATAGTTTCTGTGAAGGCCCCAGTATTGTGCCAGACAAAATATTTTCAAAGTTCTGCTTCGTTTGAACCAGGGTGGGCGTCTGGGCCTTGCCTACTGGGTGTGCTTCTTCCCCCCCGCCCGGGGGCCCTGCATCACCACCAGCACCTTTAACAGACGGCGAGCCTCAGGTCCCAAGGCCCTCAGCTCTGACACTTCGGATTTGTTTTTTGATGGTCTCAATCTTCTTGAAACACAAACATGACCATGCCCTCTCCTCCTTCTCTGCCTGGTCCCCCCACTGCTCTTGGATAAGGTGAAACCCCCTGCTACGTCCAGCCTCTGCTGACCTCACTGCCCTGATCTTCCTGTGCTCATCATGCCTCTGCCCACCACAGGGCCTTTACACATGCTGTTCCCTGAGCCTGAAATGCTATTCTCACCCCTCATCACCCAGGCCACTCCTGAACTTACTTCTCATCTCACCTTCTTTTACCTCCAGTCCTTGGTCAACATTCCCTTCTCTCCCCCATCCCACTCTATTAATGTTCTCATGACACCTTGTTCCTCCCCTTTGTGGCATACATCAGAGTTATAATTTTACACTTTTTTGTGTTATCCTTTTGTTAACGTCCGTCTCTTCCACTAATATAATCCAATATTCATATAGCACTTACCTTGCGCACATCCTGTTCTAAGAGCTTTATGTATTTACTCATTTTATCTTCAGAAAAACTCACTGCAATTGACACTATTATCACTGCCACTTAACAGATGAGGAAACTGAGGGACGCAAATGTTAAGCAAATTGTCCAAGGTCACTCACTAGTCAGAGAGGAGCTGAGATTTGAGCCCAGGTTTTCTGTCTGTGTGTGTGTCTCTCCATCTGTCCATCCACCCACCACCTATCCATCCATCCACCCACCCACCCATCCACCATCAGCTCCGTGAGGACAGGAGTCATGATGTTCGGCTCACTGCTCCAACCCTGGGGTCTAGCACATTTGTAAATATTTGCAGGATCACAGAACAAGTCCTGATCAGTATTCTGCAACAATTCCCCACCTTGGAACACTTCTTGGAACCACCAGGGGACAAGGAGACGAGAGTCTTGGCTGCCTTGACTCTCTTGGGCCGGTAAACGTGGCCTCCATCTGAGGTTCTCAGTGGCCTTGCCGCCAGCACTTCCTCCCCCCACGCTACTTCCGGGACCTCCCCTCCAGGGGGAGTTGGCTAAGATGCGGTGAGGGCAGGGGGACAAGAGAGGAAAGGAACTTACTGTTAGAATTCCTTCCACCCGAGAGCCGGCACAGGCTGGAATATAAACACGATGCAGGAGATGCTTAGGAAACTTGCGGACGAGCACAGTAAACAGAAGCTGAGTGAGGTCCTTGTCTCCGGGGCCACAGCCCCCAGCCCAGTAGCAGAGGATGCCCCCCCACCCCAGTTAATCCTGGAGGCCCTTGTTTGAGCCCACAGGCCAATCTGTCTAGGGGACTCACCACGTGTTCAGCCTCCCTCTCAATGTCTGTCTGACAGTCATGTTAAACAGCTGTCCATCATGACTGCAGTGTCCTTGCCGGTGGCCCTGCCTCCGATGTCTTTGAGGGGCTGAGGCAGGGCTGGGTCCCAAGTGGAGACAGGAAGAGGAGCCCCCCTGAACTCTGCATTCCTGGGCCCCAAAGCAGCAGCAAGAGAGGCTCCTCCATCCCCTCCCAGTCACGAACCACAGTCCCCACACACAAGATGGAGACACCAGCGAGGGGTCCCAGCCCTGGCAGGGGGATGGCCGGGTGGCCGCACACCCCGGTCTGAACAGACAGTTGCAGAGTCGAGACATTTCTTGGCTCTTCCAAGCACTTTCCTTGAGACCAGAGGGACACCTGCCTGAGGTTATCCCTGGAAGATTCTGGGCCAGCCCTTAAATAAGTCTGAAGGAGGAGCTGGCACTGAAGAGCCAGACAGATCCAGTTGCCATCGTGTTTCAAGCCCTGTGACTGCAACTACCTAGGCTCCCTGAGCCCCATTTGTCCGTCTGTAAAGTGGGGAGGCTCAGAGCAGCTAACTCCCAGGGCTGTTATGGGCCCACGGTGCTGCAGACTGAGGGCTCAGCACACCCGCAGGCCCGCAAGGAGCCAGCTGTGATGTTAGCTGCGGTTGTTATTATTAATAAGAACCCTCTCAGCCTTAAACGGCTGTTTAACTACCTGTTTCCCCTTAAGAGCATCTCTTTCAGCCCCAGCTGAGACAGAAGTGAGGAAACGAACCTGACATCCACTCTACAATCTCTTTGATGACAGTCACCCTTCAGGAGGAGAGGCCTCATCGAAATGTAATTTTTTCCCCATTAATCACCCACCCAGACAGCTCTCAGTTCTCCAATTCTTTTAAGCAAACAACAACGGAAAAAAAAAACCTTTTCTCCCAACACGCAGCGCAGATTTGTGTAATAAAAGCACAGTGTTGGAATAGTCATCACCTCTCATCTGCTTTGCCTTTCACAACTCACAGAGGTTCCGTCCTCTCTCTCATCTCTCACTCCCACGCCTTTTTCTCAGGCCAGATGCACACGTGGGACAGGCAGTGTCACTGCAGACACAGACAGGTCTCTGTTGAGCTCAGCTCGGCACAGGCGGGCCGCCCCTGGGCCAGCCGGCATCGCGCATTTTCCCTGGGTGCTTCCTCCCCTAACTCCTGCTTCCTCAGCTCTTCTTCCTCAGCCTTTCGTTTTCCCGGTCACGCGGCAGTCATGCTAGACTCGCAGAGCAACAGAGCACAGTAGAAGCTGTAGCTTTGGAACCTCAGACCAGGGTTCAAATCCTGGCTCAGCCATGTGGTTTGGGTAAGTCACTGCCCCTCTCTGGATCCAATTTCACATTGTAAAGTGGGCATCATAAAACCAACGTCCCATCCTCACTGAATGGCAAGGGCTGCCATCGGCGAACAGATCAATTCAACAACTCTTGACGGAATGTCTGTTGTGCCCTAGGGCCAAGGGGTCCAGCAATGAACAAGATCCAGCCTGAGGCCCCGGTATTTGCATCCTAGGGCCAGTCTCAAAATGGAAATTGCAGAGTACGGAAGTCCCCAAGACCTCACTTTGACACCAGTTGCAAGCTTGGGGGCCCCAAGGGCACTCTCAGTTTTGATAATTCACTAGCAGGACTCAGAACTCACTGAAAGCTATTATACTCAAGGCTACAGTTTATTATGCAAAGGACACAGATTGAAATCAGGCGCGGGAGGAGATGCAAAGGACAGAGCTCTGGAAAGTTACAACATGAAACCTCCAGCTGTCCTCTCCCCGTGGAACCCTAGGGCACTAACCTTTCCTGGCAATGACGCGTGACAGTACTTACAGAGCGCTGCCCAGCAGGGACGCTCCCCGAGCCTCGGTGTCCAGGGTTTCCATCAGGACTCCGTCACACAGTCTTGGTTGACTGTCCGTGTGGTTGACCTTTATCTCCAGCACCTCCAGAGGTCAAACTGATATCTCGTAGCCCAAGGCCCCCACCCTAAGTCATGTTGTCAGCATAGACCATTGGTGTGGCCCAAGATGCCCAGGTAAAAAGGACATTCCATCAAGCAGGACATTCCCAGCGCCCAGAGGTGAGCTCCCAGGAGCCCGGGCAAAGCAGCCCTCTCTTTGCGCAAAGTGGATCCTTTACCACCCAGAAGTCAGTTGCAAAATCTCTCGAGATGTGAATTGCAATGTGCTGCACCTCTCCCGGCCCCCAGCTAGGGCAGTGATGCTCATACGGTTGGGTGCAGACCTCTTCTCAAAGATGCCCACTGCAGGGCTGTTTAGAAAGGGAAGAGAAAGTCACCAAGCAAATGCTCAGCCAAAGGGGACCTGTAAACAGGTGAGGGCACGTCCACACTGCGGGACAGAGAGCCACAGACACGACGACCAAGCGCTGCTCTGCGCACTGACGCAGAAAGGGGCCGAGGTCATGCTGGGGAGACAAGTCGTCAGACTCTTGTTACTGGGTAGCTGTGTGGCCCTGAGCGAGTGACGTAAGCTCTGCACCTCCTCAGTGTCCTTGACCCTGAAATGGGGCAGTGCTCTGTCCTCCCCAGATGCGCTGGGGGAGTAAACGGAGCTGCGTGCAGGAAGCAGCAGGTGCATCACAGGGCTGTGCCGGGACAGCTCTGAGCTCCCGCCGCAGCTGCGTCTCAAGTCCCCAGGGCGCGGCTCTCAGAGCAGAGAGATTTCTGCATCACGCTTGTTAGCGGGCAGGTGCCTTGCCACTCGGTGTTAATTAGCTCTTTGATAGACTAAAGGATTGAGCCATTTCTTCATTCATTCATCGACAATGAGGCCCTGTGCTGGTGCTGGAGATTCAGGAGTAATGAAGCCAAAGAAGGTGTTTATCTTCAAGGATAATCAATCCAGTGTAGAAGACACACTGCAAACTGAGCCCAGAGACAGGGGTCCACTTGCCCAAGCTCACACAGCAAGTCCTGAATGCCCTGCTTGCCCAGGAGAGAGACGGACTCTAAAGTGGAAGTTCTGTTGATGCGGCACAGGAGCTGGCCTAGGGTGGGCAGCAGGAGTGGTGTTTCTGGCCAGGAGAGCTGCGGGTGGAGGGGCCTGGAGGTCTGGCAATGAGAGAGGGTCAAGACTTCAGGACCGGAGAGAAGTCCAGCGTGGCCGAGGCAGAAAGTCCACGAGAGAGTGAGTACGAGAGTCAAGGCGGGGAGGTTGGCAGGGGTCCGAGGGGCAGAGCTTCAGGGGCCAAGGTGAGGAGAGGGTTTATCCTGAAGGCCACGGGGGTCTGTGCAGGGGCCAGGCCGGGGGTGGTGGCGTGGAGCTGTGTCTGAGAAAGGAGCTCCTGCTCGAGGCAGAAGGAAAGACGATGGCAGTGAGAGAGGAAGCAGGAAGACAGGATGGAAGGCAACTGTGGTCATCAAGGCCAAGACATGCTGTCCTGGTGGCCACCCAGCTCTCTGTCCCCGGCCCCTCTGCTCCCTCCAGCCTTGAAGACTCGACTGCTAATGTAGGGGGTACGGGGCCAGCTCTTCCTGGCTTGGGAGAGCTAACTGTTAAATATTCAGGAACTTTGTGAGCCCGTTGTTAGACCACTGGTGGCTTTGAAATCGGCCACAGAGGGAGTGAATTCTCCACCACAGAAACGGGCAAAAGCTGCCAGACAGGAGCCCCTTCCTGCTGGCCCTGGAGAGCTAGTTTCCCAGCACACCTCCACGTCCTCACACCACCGCCCCCTTCTCTGGAAAAGCGTCCTTGACTGGGGGGAACCTCCCCACTGGCCCCGAGGGCATCCCACAGCCAGTGCCCTCTCTGAGCACCTTGCCTCACCCCCAGGCAGCAGTCACGTCCAGGGCGCCCACGGGTTCTGGCTGATGCTAGACTAGGCTCTCGCCGAGCCCCCGTCCTTGCTCAGCTCCTTCCCTGCCCTCACTGCCTTTCCAGCTTCTCCTGAGAGTCCCCCTTGATCGATACAGCACCCGGACGAGAATCCCGTTCTCACGCTTTGTGCCCAGGGACGCCCTTCGTGCAGCTCCCGACTTGTGGCTGCCTTGTCGGTGCACCCTGAGAGCTCACTCCAACCATGGTGGAGACGAGCAGGACCAAGAGGGTCTCTCTGCCAGGGACGGGAGGAGCTAGAGCCACGACTGCCAGAGTCGGCGTGCCGCAGACGTCTAGGATCCTCGCTTTTTGATGATTTAGATCTTTGTGTTTTTTTAATTTTTTTTTTTGAGGAAGATTAGCCCTGAGCTAACGTCTGCCTCCAATCCTCCTCTTTTTTCTGAGGAAGGCTGGCCCTGAGCTAACATCCGTGCCCATCTTCCTCTACTTTATATGTGGGATGCCTACCACAGCATGGCTTGACAAGTGGTGCCATGTCCGCACCCGGGATCCGAACTGGCGAACCCTGGGCCGCCGAAGTGGAACATGTGCACTTAACCACTGAGCCACCAGGCCGGTCCCTCTAGATCTTCATTTCGGTGACAAAAGCGGCTCGCAAGCCCCAGCTCCTGAGCACTTAGAGATGGAATGAAATTCGGTTTAGAACAACAAGATTCCATTGTGAAGTGAGATCATGGTGGAACCACCGTGTCAGCCCCAAAGAATGCTTCCATTTCCCCCTCTCTCGAGTGACCCGCTCGACGGAGCTGGATGCTGCGGCGGGTCATCAGAGAGAGGACAATTGACTTTCGTAGCCCTCCGCTCTCAGCAGCCTCCACGCGCCGGGCGGAGTCACTCTTGCCGCCTTATTTTGATCTGTTTTAAAGATGTCGGTGTCTTGAGAATCACAGGTCCCTAAAGGGGTCCGATCCCCAGGTTCCAGAGAAAGCTGCCCCGGGGCATTGGCTCGGCAGAGCTCCACAGGGCGGTGGGCACCTGAGGTGACAGCAAAGTGTCCCCAGATGCTGCATGATCTCAGACGAGTCCCCTCCCCTCCGTTTTCTCATACACGAAATGCAAATCTTCAACTAGACTAGCGTCTCCCAGACCGCCATCATTCCTGAGCCACCGTGTCATCGCGGCCCCGTCTGCCACCTGTGCTACGATGAGGTCACTGTCTTTTCTTTTGGAAATCACCTCACATTTTAAACTAACTGCATTTAATTGAAGAGGAATCTTGATATCGCCATCATAAATGGAAATTCGTGCTCCTTGCCATGAATAGAAGGTGACAGCAGAAATACCTTGAAATGAGTATTTCTAAACTGCTTTGTTATTTAGAAATATTGAGAAATAATTATTTCTAAACAAGTGTTACTGAGTTCCAGCCCGACGCTTGAAGCCTGTGAGGGCTCTGAGCCTGGACACCTGTCTCCTTGCTCCCCAGGGAGATTAGGAGTGTCAGGAGGTGCTAGAGGCTGCAAGCGCCAGACGAGGAGGTTCCCCTGGAGGCGCCCAGAGGAGGGGCCGGGCAGGGCGCTCCCGCTGTGGGAGCCGATGGCATTTCTTGCCGCTTGATGACCACCAAAACCCCCAGCCGCCCTATGCTTTGGAAAACACTGGTTTAGGTCTGCCTTAAACACTCTCTAACTTTGCACAATAATGGGGAGCTCCAGAATGCTTCTAGAACTTTCTTCCAAGCCAGCTCAGCATTTGTTCCAGTGCAGCACTCACGGCTTAGATCAGGTTCTCAGAGCGCCTGTCATGAAGGTGGATTCCTGGACCCTGCTTGGACCTACTGAGCCAGAATCTTTGGACCGAGGGCCCCAGGATCTGCTTTTGAATCAAAGACCCCCGTGATTAGAGTCTGAGGTGCTCCATCCAAGTCAGAGAAACAGGACAGGGTGCTTGTCTGGAGGCTGAGGAGGGCAGACCCGTTCCTGAAGAGGTGACGGGGAAGTGAAGCTTGGGGAGTGAGGCCCCATCTCGGTGGCCCCTTTGGTGTCGGCCGCTGCACACCTGTGCAAATCAACATTCCCTTTTAGGGAGAGACGCCTGGTGGGTGGGCCTTTCTCAAAAGACCCAGCAAATCCCTCTGGCTCCTCAGAACGACTTTGAATCAACCCACCATAAATGTTCTCCCAGGAGAGACGTTATGGGGTTGAATTTTACTGACGTCAAGCAGAGAACATTTGTTGTGTCCCCGGGAAGGGCGAGGTCTGTGCCAGGTTGAGACAAGTTTACTGAAATATTTGGAAAAGAAATAGCCTTTCCCACCGAGGGCCGTAAACCCAGAACCCGCAAGCCAGGCTGGCTGCTAGCCTCGTCTCTGAGCCTTTGTGCCACCATGGACATGTCTCCCTCACGGAGTCCTTGGCTCTGTCCTCTGCGCCAACATCAACCTGGAGGTGGGCCCCTCATTCCTGCTTCCTCGCCAGGCTCCCAGCAGCTCTGCTCCATGTCTGTGTTACAACCAGGACGTTTCTGCCGGCCGCGGAGCCTGTGGACACGGGGCGCTCTGCAGCCAGCTTCACGTTGGTCTGTCCACTTTTGTGTGAAGTCTCCCGCTTTGAGAGAAAAGTCAAGATGAGGGGCTCCGCTACGGGCGCTTTCTCTGAAAATCAGATGAATTCAAAGCAAAGGCAGAGACGGTCACACATCCTGAGGGCTGCCTTCCCTCCTCACCGGCCCTGCTTCCCGAGGTAGCCCAGAGGATGGAGTGCAAGTATGTCTGCAAAGCACTGAGCGCAAATATCACAGAAGCTGTTCTGGGCTGAACAGTGTCCCCCCAAAATTCATGTCCACCCAGAACCTCAGTATGTGACTTCATTTGGAAATAGGATCTTCGCAGATGTAACTAGTTAAGTTGAGGTCACACTGGACTCTGATGGGCCCTAAATCCAATGGCTGGTGTCCTTATGAGAGCAGAGGGACACACAGACAGAGGGACACACAGACAGAGGGACACGTGGCAAGAGGCACGCAGCAGTGGAGGCTGAGACGGGGGCTTTGCTGCCACAAGCCAAGGAGCGCCAAGGGCTCCCGGCAGCCAGCAGAAGCTGGGACCGTAGCATGGACCGGCTTCTCTCTCAGAGCCTCCAGAAGGAACCAGAATTCAGACTTCTAGCCTCAAGAAATGTGAAGGAATACATTTTTGAAGTTTTAAACCACCCCGTTCGTGGTATTTTCCTACAGCAGCTTTCCGGAACTATACAGAATGCAGAAGCTGATTCGTGGAGCAGTTACCAGATGCTAAGGATTTTGCCAAATGCATGACTGACATCATCTCCAACCTGTCCAATGACCAGGTGAAGTGGACGCTATCATTCCCTCCATTTTGCAAATGGGGAAACTGAGGCTGAGGCTGCCCGGCTGCCCACGTGCACCCCATCTAGTGGCTGACCTGTGATATTTGATCTGATCTGTGGTGTGACGTCTCTGACCTGTTTCTCTGATTCCAGCACCTGTGTTGGTCCCACCATATCAGTCAGCCCCCGAGGAAAGGACTGTGCAGAGCTCTTGTTTTCTGACGGATCCCACGTCTGGAAAATTTCCTGGCACGTAGCAGGCCCTCACAGAAGATACGATGAGTGTGTCCCATGATTCTGTAAGGGCAGAGGATTTGGGAATTGCACGTCCTTTATTTGTTGAGCCAACCAATATAGATTGAAGGCCTGCTGTGCGCCAGACACTGGGAATTCAGCAGCAAACAAAACAGTCACGGCTCAGCCCCACAGAGCTTGCTGTCCAGAGCAGGCGGCTCACACCAAGGAGGTGAACTAGGAGGGAGAGAAGATAATTACGTGCTAAGAATTGTGCCGAGTGCCGCGAAGGAAGCGAGCAGGGGAAAGTGACAGAACTGAGGATGTCGCCTGGCAGAGATGTTCCCCTGACGCCCAGCGCTCCCTCCTAAGCCCGGGCTCCTGGAACCCTGGAGGCTTGGAGAACAGGCTCCTTTGAGAAGGTTCTGGAAGGGACTAAAGGTTCATTCCTTTTATCAGCTATGTTGTTTGCTATTTAGAAAAGAATAAGAGGATGTCACACCCAAGGGCCTCCATGTTGGGCACTCTGCAACCATTTGCTGGGGCTCCACAAAGACAGCCTTTCTGGGTGGCAGGGGGCCTGTGCTCCTCAACCTGGGCTGCCCACCCTCCCCTGGACAGGTGCCCGACACAGGCAGCAAGCCTTGAGCACAGGACACTGTGCCAGGGAGCACAGCTGGCAGCCTGGTTCCAGATCCCCTCAGCTTCCTGGAGGGCAAGATCTGCTCCTTGCTCATCTCCAGGCCTGTGCCAGTGAACGTCCCCTGGGAACTGTTCAAACGTGTGGGTCCCTGGACCAGATGGTCCATGAGGGGAGATGCTGCGACATCTCTGGGCAAAGTCTTAACTTCAGTTCTCTAGAAGGAGGGGAGGAAGGGAGAGAGGGAGGGAGGAAGGAAAACAGGCTGAAAAAGAAAAAGGAAAATCTCTATGGAACTTTTTTTTGCAGAGGAAGATTGGCTCTTGGCCAACATCTGTGCCAATCTTCCTCTATTTTATATGTGGGACGCTGCCACAGCATGGCTTGATGAGCAGTGTGTAGGTCCATGCCCGGGATCTAAACCCCTGAACCCTGGGCCACCAAAGCAGAGCACATGAACTTAACCGCCATGCCACTGGGTCAGTCCCTGGAACTTGATTTTTATTTCCTTATAAGAGTAACGCAAGTTTGATGTAAAAAGTTCTAATGTGAGAGAATCTGTTGGTCCTCAGCCTCTGGTGATAAGAATCTCCTGGGGAGGTGATTACAACGGCAAACTCCTTGGCCCTGTCCTCGGGTGATGTCAGAGCAGGTGGCCCGTGGGCTGACTTTGGGAAACGCTGATGACAAAGTCAGCACGTGCTGCTCCTTCCCAATTAGATGCATCTTGCAGGGAGAGAACTGCTGAAAAAACTCTGACCGAGGGGCACAGCCCCGAGAGAGAGAGAGAGAGAGAGAGAGAGAGAGAGAGAGAGATAGGGCCGAGTCTGCAAGCGCGACATTGCCGCCTTCTGGAACTCTCCCCTTGTGGTGCAGAAAGTGTGCTTTGGGACAGGACCCAGAGCAGAGGCAAATCCACTTCAAGTCACTCGCAAGCCCTGTGATTTGCTCTTCGCAAAGCACTGTGTGATGCACAGCAGGTCAGCGTTTAAAACAAACCGGATGTCAGAACTTACGGAAGATGGTGTCACGGCCCAGAGCTCCTGACAAGCACCTGGACAGAGGGCAGTCCCGGGGGGACAGCAGCGTTGAGAGTATAGTGAAGATCTGCAGGCTGGAGATCTTAAAAACTTTCCACAACCTTTGCTGTTGTCACTTAAATTGGCCAGTTAATGTTGGCGTGCCCCGAGTCAGGGATCTGACTGGTCTCTGTGAGCAGCTCGCTTCTCACTCTTGGTCACATAAATAAAAACTCATCACATGGACAGCCCTGAACGCTCATCCTTCGAGGACATGTTATCCCCACTGTAAATTCACCGCGATCGTTCTGTTTGGTTCCTAAAGGAGCGAATCATCTCCCTGGGTCTTGGGCTGAGAAACATCAGATCACGTAACACGGGATCAGTACAGCCCAGGCGTGTTTTAGGAAGGTCAAGAAAATGCTGCCTAAACGTTTCAGCCAGGAGGACTCCAGGTTTCCCGCCACAACACGGATGAACCTCGAAGACATTATCGTAAGTGAAGCCAGCCCATCACAGAAGGCCGGATACTGTATGCGTCCACTTACAGGAGCTCCTACCCAACTAGGCTTCTACAGCAAAATGCCATAAACTGGGGGCTTAAACAACAGAAATTTACTTCCCACGGTTCCAGAGGCTGGAGTCCAAGAGCAGGACGCCACGAGGCCGGGCTCTGGTGAAGACCCTCGGCCGAGCTGCAGACAGCTGACTTCTCCCTGTGTCCTCACACGGAGAAAGGAGCGAGGGAGCTCTCTGGGGTCCCTTATAAGGGCACTGATCCCACTCCTGAGGGCTCCACCCTGGTGACCTAGTCGCCTCCCAAAGGTCCCATCTCCTAACACCATAACCTTGGGCATTAGCTTTTCCACTGACAAATTTGGGGGAACACAAACCTTCGGTCTGTAGCAAGGAGGTCCCTGGTGTAGTCAAATCTATAGAGACAGAACAGAGACTGCGGCCTCGGGGACAGGAGGAAATGGAGAGCTAGTGTTAACGGGACAGAGTTTCAGTTTGGGAAGGTGAAAAGTCCTGGAGATGGATGGTGGTGATGGTTACACGACAGTGCGAGTGTGCTTAATGCCACTGAAACGTACACTTAAAAAGATCAATTTTATGTTATGTATATTTTATCACAATCAAAAAGAGAATTTCCCCAAAGGGTGAAACTGCAAGCACAGCCCCTCAGAGGTTAACAGAGGACACCCATCTTCCTGGAGCTTCAGTCAACAGCCGGAAGTTTCAACTCCTGGTCTGGGACCCACCCACCACTAAAAGTTGGAGTCCTGAGTTTCTCGGGTCCTTGTCTCCCCATCACAGCTCCACCACCCTCACCATGCCCATTGCCACCCCACTGACAGTGTCGCTCTGACCCCGAGACCACAGCCCGAGCCGTGTCTGCAGAGCCGGGGTCCCTTGGCACCAGCCCTTACAAATGGCGATCACACAGCCGCACTGTTCTATTTCACCGGCGTGGCTGGGCTGAGAGGATATATAACCCAGAGGGTCTGGCCGTGTCCACTTCTACATTTTGAAAAGGCTTTTGGCTGAAACTGAAGCCAAGTATGCCTCAGGTAAATGTTTGCCTTGGTTCTCTGTGGCCCAGGGGACCAGGCCTGGGCCAGATGAAAGAAGCAAAGAAAGGGGAATTTATGCACTGAGAAAAACTGGGCAAGAAGGAAAGCCAGATGTTCTGCCCAGCTGTTCCGGCCACAGCCCGTCAGATCCCTGGGGACTGCGCTGGTCTGTTCTTGGTTTGGGGGTGGGAGAAGACCCCCTGTAACAGGAAAATGCTTCCCAGTGGTTCGTTTGTTTGCATAGGTAAGAAAGTGAGGCAGGACTGTCTTATGTGTGGGGAGGTGGAGGGAACATTGGAGTCAGAGAGACCTGCCCTCTGAGCTAAAATGAAGATAATTGAGCTTAGATTGATGGCTCGCTGTGAGGATGCCATGATACAATGCACACGACAGCTGTGCTCCTGTGTGTACTGAACACAACGTGGGCTTAGAGGGTCGTGCTGATGAAGAAGGAAGAGGAGAGGGAGGAGGAGGGGGGGGCCGGTGGTGATCACCAACCCTGCCTAGTGGAGCTCTCCATTGCAGGTCACAGGAGCCCCAGGCCAGCAACGTCCCCCAAGTGCTGGCTCAGCCTCCAGCATCAACCCCTAAGGGCCGTGAAAGCAGGCCTGGGAAGGCGGCGGGGGCGCCACCCTTGGTTCAGGGAGTCTCCCTTCACTAAGCTGGGTGTCTCTCCCAGGGTCCTCCCTGGGGTCGCCCGCCCCAAGCCCCCCAGGAAGCAGAACCATGTCTAGCATACCTCTTGGAGGACTACGGCGGCCAGCATCAAATGTTCTTTGCCTCACATCTCGGCTCCCTTCAACGCCATGGACCAGTCACAGCACCTGTTTCTCTGGTCACAGCGGTGGGCACAGCAGTGGGCAGGTGCCCCAGCCAGGCCAATCAGGGCCCTTCCCCCAAATGACTGAGTTCAGGGCCGGAGCGAGGGCGCTTCTCCTTTCGAGTGTGAACCTGGTAGGACCCCCAAGCAAACAGCTGTGGCTGCCATCCTACTGGAGGGTAGGGCAGCCTCTGCTGGAAGAGAGCAGAAGCCACATGCAATTAAATGAGGAGAGACAGAGAAAGAGTCCTGAAGACAGAACTTGAGTCCCTGGATCCAGCTGTACCTGCAGTCGGCATACTTCTGGTAACTTCTGGTGAAAATGAACCAGCAAATTTCCTTTCTTTTCTTAGCTAGTTTGTTTTGGGCTTCTGGATGAGCAATAGAAAGAGAATGATCTGCGTGGGGTGGGATGCGAGGATAGAACCCCCTCTCAGCTGTGGGCCCTGCCTGACTAGCTCATTCAACAATTTACTGAGAATCAGCAAAGAAGAGGCAGGGCTCATGATGGTCACCCCACGGGCTCTGCAGCCAGCTGCCCAGTCCGGTCTGGGCTCTGCCGTGCACCAGCTCTGTGGCCTGGGGGAAGTCACTTCCCCTCTCAGTGCCCCCACCCCTGCAAGATGGGCGATGGTAGTAGCACCTGCAGGCTCACAGGGCTGTGGGAGGAGGCAAAAGCCATCAGAGCCCCCTCAGGCCTCCACTCCCCATCACAGCACACGCCACACTGCACTGGGGTCGCCTGCTGATTGTCCTTCTTCCTCCCTGAACCTGCAACTCCTTGGGGTCAGGGACCTCGTCTGTCCCTTTCTCCATGGAACTCCCCACTTTTGAAAGTTTGTGCCCAGTCAGTAAATATTTTGTGGGCTTTGGCACTGCTGACCTGTGAGGGGTGCTCACCAGGGTACCCTTAAGCGCAAATGCCGACCCCTCCCTGGACCCCTCCCTTCCCGTCCACCACCTGCGAGATCATCGGTTTTCTGTAAAAATCCCAAACAGCCTGCTCCCCCTGCCGTGGGCCAGTCCCTGCTGTGGTCTGTCTCCCTGTGCACCTGCAGGTGTTCGGGCAAGGAGGCCGTCTTGTTGGTGGAAAGGCACCTGCCGGTCCTGGGGGCACTGACACAGTGGGTTTTCACGTTCAAATTCACGTTTCTAAACATCTCCCTGAGTGCTTCCGTGTGTGTGTGAGGGGACAGGACGGGGACAAGTGGAAGCTGGGAGACTGGTTGGGTGGTGACGCCATCATGGTGGAGATGGACAGGAGAGGCCAGTCCTCAGAGGGGACAGTGGGGTGGAGAGAGAGGGCCAGCCAGGGCTGGGTGTGATGCGGGGGGACCCCAACTCTGAAACCAGAGGGCTTCACACACCCCAGGAGCTGCCCC
The DNA here is from genome assembly GCF_041296235.1 of Equus asinus. NCBI lineage: Eukaryota > Metazoa > Chordata > Mammalia > Perissodactyla > Equidae > Equus > Equus asinus. Next base: position 45,596,936 of record NC_091804.1, read on the forward strand.
TTGCTGACTTGCCGTCTTTGACACCTGATTTGATCTCTCCGTGCCTCCGTTTCCTCATCTATGAAACCACTAAAGACAGAACCTACCGTGTGGGCTTATGGTGAAGACTCAGGAAGTCGGTACGTGCCAGCGCCGAGAAGAGTCCACAGCCCGTGGGGAGTGCGATTCGAGGCTCCCCACGGGCCTCGTCATTGCTGCCGCTTCATGGGGGACACAGCTAGGAGGCCAGCGTGTCCCAGGCCAGGGGCCTCGCTCTTCCTCGTTTACACCCAGTGACCAGCACACAGTGGGCCAAAACCCGGTTGAACTGAACCACATGAAATAGGAGCAGCCGATTATGGGAAAGCACCCCAGGCAGCCAGAGCCTCCCCTCGTTGACATGTCCACTCAGCCCTGACCCACCTGACACGATACGAAGGTCCAGGCCTGGGGACACTCGAAGGGCTCCCACTTCTATTTGCTGCAGAGAAAAAACAGTTGAAATTTTAATTTACAGGCTCTCTGTAAATTACTGCCTGGTCTGATTTATAATTCATAGTACAATATTTATTTCTAACAGGAAATTAATTTTGGAAGCTCCGTGGGTGATGAAATTAAATTGTGAAACCATGCACTTGCTTGGGAGGGGGAAGTGGGTGACTGGAGATCGTATTTAGAGATAAATTGGGAAGCGTCTTTACTCAGAAAACCTGAGATGGGAGGGCAGGACACAGCTCCCCGTGCCCGGAGAAGATGGCCAGCTGATCAAACGTGTATCATAGAACACCGTGCCTTACACGCCGAGCGGGTCACACGGCTGCTCATGGCCTTTCCTCGAGGAACCTGTCATTGAGGGAAAGAAAAGTATGGGCTGAAATGATTCACTTTATATTTGACGTCAGCACTTTTCGTCTCCACTATAAACCCAGTATTGGGCTGGACCGGGGAGAAAGTGTAGACCATGATGTTAAGATAATTGGTGTCAGCGATGGCTAATTTTATGTGCTGACTTGACTGGGCTAGAGGATGCCCAGATAGGGGGTGAAACCTTATTTCTGAGTGTGTTTGTGAGGATGGTTCTGGAAGAGATCAGCATTTGAATCAGTAGACTGAGGGAAGAGGACAGTCCTCACCAGGGCAGGTGGGCAGCGTCCAATCCACCGAGGGCCCGGATGGAACAAAGAGGGAGACGAGGGTGAATTCACTCTCCCTGCTTGAGCTGGGACATCCGTCAGCGCTCCTGCTCAGCCTTTCAGACTCAGACCAGGGCTCCAGCATCGACCCCCGCCCTCCCTCCCCCTCCCTCACTCACTCTCAGGCCTTCAGACGTGGGCGGAGCTACGTCACCAGCTTTCCCGGTCGCCAGCACACAGACGCCAGACTGCGGGACTTCTCGGCCTCTATAAGTGTGTGAGGCGATTCCTATAATAAATCTTCCCCTGTATATATCCTATTCGTTCTGTTTCTCTGGAGAATCCTGACTAATACAGTCTCACAGTGGAACAGACTTAAGATCTGATCCAAGCTCCAAAACTTTTAGGCTGTGTCACTATAAAACGTGGCCTCATCACTGTGAGCCTGTCTCCTCATCAGCAAAATGAGGATAATAGTAGCTCTTATGCACTTTGCAAGTTTGTTTAGGATTGACGGGAGAAATAGGCATTGCAGAGTTGTTTATGGCTATGTAACAAGTTACCCCACAAACATAGTCTCACATTTTCTGTGGGCCAGGAACGTGGCTGTGGCTCAGCTGGGCGGCCCCGGCTCAGCATCTCTCCTGAGGTGCAGTCAGGGTATCGGCTGGGGCTGCATCAATGAGGGCTCGACTGGGGCCGGAGGACCCACTTCCAAGATGGCGCCCTCACATGGCTGTTGGCAGGGGCCTCAGTTCCTTGCCATGATCATCTCTCTATAGACTTCTTGAGTGTCCTCACAGCATGGCGGTATCTTCCTCAAGAACCCGTGATAGAAGAGAAAGAGATTGTGAGAGACAGAGAGAGAGAGAGACTGAAGCGGCAATGTCTTTGGTCGTCTAGGCTCAGAAGTAGAACACCGCTGCCTCTCCTGTGTGCCGTTTGGTGGAAGTGATTCATTACGTCCAGTCCACACCGAAGGGGAGGGGAATTAGGCTTCATCTTTTTAAGAGAATAACAAAAAATTGTAGCATATTTTAAAGCACCACACATATGTTTTAGCTATTTATTGCTGTGTAACAAATCACCCCAACGTTAAATGATTTAAAATAACAACAGTTGCTTCACTGTTATGTCTCGTGGTCCTGGGGGATGGTTTTCATTCAGGGTCTTCCACGTGCTTGCCGTCAGATGATGGCTGGGCTGGGTCATCTCAAAGGTTACCTTGATCACATGGCTGGCAGTTAATGCTGGCTGTTGGCTGGGCCCTCCGTGCGGAACTGTCCAGAACACTCACACATAGTCTCCTCGTATGCCCTGGGCTTCCTCACACCACGGTAGCAGGTCTTGAAGAGTGAGAGGTCCAAAATCACAGGTTAAAAGTGCACGGCATTTTTATGATGTAGCCTTGAAAGTCACGTGGCGTCTCTTCTGTCCCGCTCTGCTCGTCGGCACGGTCTTACGGTTCTGCCCAGGTTCAAAGGGAGGGTACGAAGCCCCAGCACTCAATGGCAGGGCATCAGCATCCAACTGTGAGAATAACGTGTGCGATGGGCTCTGCTGAGCTGTCGTCTCTGGGACCTCCAGCTGTTCCTAGCCTGCTTTCTGGCCATAACAACTCACTCCCCTCCCACACACATGTCCACTTTCCCTCCCAGACCTCCCAGTCTATTCCATTACAGCATCAGCCAGACGTCTAGGACACTGTCATCTGGATTGGGGCCTCCGATGAGGCCCTTCAGATGTGGTGTCCTGGGTAAAGCTTCTTGAGTACAGTTCCTTAAAGTCTGTAGACCGTGAACCAAAGAGACAAATGCGATGTGATGTCACCTGCTGACGGGTGGGACGAAGGAATGCATGGAGACCTCAGAAGTCGAGAAGACTCCCAGGATCACGCTCGGACCTCCTTGGGGACTGTAGTGAGGCTGCAGCTGGCAAGGAGGCGTCTAGGGGCAAGCCCAGGGTGCCAATGGATGCTGGTCCTTGTTGCCTGTAAGAGGAGCTTACAGTTGAATAAGCAGGTGGCTGTCCCAGTCGGGGACTTGGATTTCGTCACTGAGCCCAAACGCCCTTCACGGGTGTCCTGCAGAAGGGGACGCTGAGCCCAGGGTTGGTTCCGAGGACCCCTCCCCGCCAGCGTGGACAGGGGTGGGGAGCGGGTGGAGAGGGGTGTGGAGCGTGAGGGGATGAGAGGCCCAGGGCGGGAGAGAAATGCCAGCTGCCTCAAAGGGCCAAGGGACTGACTCCAGGTTGACTCAGGACCCGAGATGGGGGGAGATTCCAAATCGGCATGAGAAAGCTTACTAAAATAGCACATTCTGGTACGTCCACCAGAGGGGCAGCTGACAGCCTGACTACCAGGAATTGTCCTGCTGACATGATTTTTCATTGTGAACTAATTTCCACTTAAACCTTCCCCAGAAGGACTGAGTCGCAGTAGGTTGTGGCGAGAGCAGTGGACAGGACCTCAGAAAGCGTGAGCTCCACCCTTGGCCTCACTGCTAACCAATTGCAGGCCTTGGGCAAGTTGTTTTGCTTCTATGGGCCTCAGTTTCCCTCATCCAGACTAAGATCAATTTAGTGCTCAGCTGGGCAATATTGATGAGAAAGCCCTGTCAGTCAGCTCCAGGATCATAACAGGCGCAGTTGGTGCTCTGTCCACAGCCCTGGACTCTCGCTGCCCAGTGCGTGTCCACCATGAGCTTTTGACGCTGGGCCCAGGGGGGAGCAGGTGAGGAAGCATCTGGAGTTCACACCCGGAGCAGCCCTCGGCCAACGGCAATGGGAGCAAAGGACAAACGCCCATCCCCTCATCCTTGGAAAGAACGCTCCTCAGGCATCCCTACACCATCTCCCAGAGGTCCAGGGAGGATGAGCCCCAGGTGCCTGCAGGTGACCCGCCTGCAGGGTGATCTGCACCACGTCTGCCTCCTGTCCTTCCTTCCTTCGTTTCCTCACCGCCTACAGGAGGGAGCTTGCTGGGGTCACCTCCCAAACAAACCGCCTGACCAAAATCCTTGTCCTGGGGCTGCTTCCAGGCCAGCCTCAGATGGCTGTGGACCCCAAACCGAAGTTTGCAGAAATCCTAAGACAGTAATAATGGATTAGGTTCCACACACACTCACACGCACACACACACATGCACACAGCACAGCAGCCAGCGCAGAGCCTGGCCCACAATAGGCACTCATCAAGTCCTTCAAATAGATGAGTGAATAAATGAGCGGCCTTCCATCCAGAATTTCCCTCACATCTCCAGCAGTCTGGGACATTAAACAGAGGTCCCCGAAAGTGCAGGTGGGTCTCCCTGGGCCTGGGGGGGGGCGCGCTATCTGCTGGCAGGAAGGGGCAAGAGGGCCCCTTATCTTCCACTTTGCCCCTCCCAGCAGGCCAGCCCGGCTCGGCCCTCAACCAGGAGTGCCCTCCCCAACCAGCTCTCTTGCTGGGCCCCCGCCCCAGCCCATCTGCTCTGCATGTGTGAGCATTGTCGAATTGTTTGAATGAATTGTCACTCCAATTAAAATGTTTATGTCTGCAGGATGACTTGTTTCTGCTAAATTGCACCTAAATAGTCCCACATTTGCTGTAAATATTTGACATCCATGTCTGGTCTCCCTGCTGACGGCCGGCCAGAGATCTGGACCCACGCGGGAGCTCCCCCTTCTTTCTCCTACACCCTGCAGCCACTCAGGCCTGCAGTCCACGCGGGTGGGAGGGAGAATGATACTGGGTGTCTTGTCCATCCAGACTTTGACTAACTTCATGGGTACACACACACACACACACACACAGGACACACACAGGCGCGGGCGCACACACACATGTTCAGTTTTCCTGAGATCAGATGTAGATGGTAAGACCCTGGCGCCTTCTCAAAGCTGGTCAGAGTTTACAGTCTGCCTGCAGTGTGCAGACAAAGGGAGTCCCGATGGAGCCCATACACCTCTGGGATTCCAGCTGTAGCTGGTCAAAGCACCAGCACTTCTGCAAGATACAGAGCTTCCTGAGGTAACCCTCACTGCAGGATGGCTGGCTGGCTGGCTGGTGAATTATTACAATAACAGCAATACCATTCAATGAATGTCTGCTGGTGCACATGTAACATTTTCACCCATTATTTCTAATTATAATTGCATTAATTTTATATTGCCGCATAACAAATTATCACAAACTTAGTGGCTTAAAACCAACACGCCTTTATTACCGCACGGTTTCCATGGGTCGGGAGTCTGGGCATGGCTAAGCTGGTTCCTTTACGTGGAGCCTCAAAAAGCTGCAATCAAGGTGTCAGCTGAGCTGCATTCTCATCGGGAAGCTCCACGGGGGAAGTGTCCGCCCCCAAGCCCACAGGCAGGGCTGTTGGCAGCATTCATTTCCTTGCAGCTGCTTACCGCCTGTCAGCTGGAGGCTGTCCTCACGTCCTGGAGCACCTGCAGCTCTCTGCCACTTGACCTACTCCCTGGGCAGTCCACAGCACGGCTGCTGGCATCCTGAAGGCCAGCAGGAGAGTGTCTCTCCAGTCTGCTCAGATGGAGCCGTATGGAAAACAACCTGGTCAAGAGAACACCATCCTAACCTTGTGCCATATCCTGTTGGCTGGAAGCAAGTCACAGGTTCTTCCTGAACTCAAGGGGAGAGGAGCAAGACACTGGGACCACCTTAGGGACTTTCTGCCCTAAGATAAGTATCTGCAGACTTTTCCTGAGGGCGCACAGTGTGCTAGACCCACTCCAGGTACGGAGGAGCCAGCCATGAATGCATGAGGCAGACAGGTGTCCGCCCTGATGTGGCTCACCGTGCAGTGAGACAGTCCCAAACAGACCCAGACAACAATCACAGCTGTAATCAGTGCTGGAGTGGAAACAAAGAGGGGTTGGAAAACAGCAGAGGAGGGTGTGGTTTGGACAGAGTGGTCAGGACGGGCTTCCCTCAGGAGGTGACATACAGGCCAAGCGGAGATTGCATTTTTCTTCTGAATGCGGTGGGAAGTGGTAGAGGGGTCAGTCTAGGACGGGGCAGGACTCTGTCTAGGTTTTCAGGTCACTCTTGTCTCCGCAGAGCAGGTGTCGGGGGGAGAGCCCCAGGAGGAGGATTTTGCAGAGAGAAATGGGGCCCGCCTCGGCCGGGGCTCCCGGGAGGCAGCCTCTGAGATGCTGGTGGGTGAGAACCAGGAGGATTATTAGGGGGCCCTTGGGATCCACACTGATTCTGGAGAGGGGTGGAAGAGGAGTGGGCGAGGGGTGCAGGCCCCATGGCAGCCTCAGCCCACCCCTGGGGGAACTGTCCCCAGGAGGGCAGACACAGCCAGGCCTTTATACCCCTGCATCCATTTGTCAGTGGACACCGGCCACCCGGGATGCATGACCACCGCCAGCGGCCTGCTGATGGAGATCCCAGCAGCCAGGGGTCCCTTCTTCACTGGGAGCTCTGGGGCCACACCTGTGCCCACCGCAGTATCACGGCAGCCCAGAGGACAAAGGCTCCCAGAAGGCAGATGTGGTCCTGGGTCCAGGACAGCCGTGAGCCAGATGAGAGGAACCCAGAGAAGCATCTGCTGGATGTGGCTGCATGGAGGTGGCGCCTGTCCAGGCCTGAGCCGGGCCCGATGGGCTCTTTAAAATGTCAGCTGCCGCCGTGTCTGAGGTCGGGGCGATTGCCACCTCCCTCTGTCTCCTCCTAGGCTCTCCTACCCCACAAGGCCAGGAACAGCCCCTCGGTTTCCTCATCCATCAAATGAGATCGTTTACAGGTCTTCCCGCAGGGCCTGCGAGGGGACAAAGGCACATTGTGTGTGAGAAGGTCAGGACAGCACCTGGCTTATAAAAAGCTCCCGATAACTAGCCAGCAGTGATGTGGATGCTAATCCCACCCAGATGCCCACCCACCTTGCCCTCAGCACCAGGCTTCTCAACCTCCACACCATGACCTCGGGGCTGGGTCCCTCCCTGCGGGGGGGCCTCCTGGGCACTGAAGGCTGTTCAGAAACATCCCTCGATGCCAGGGCCACACCCCCCATGGAGTCTTGATGACCAAAAATGTCTCCAGACACTACTGAATGCCCCCGGGGGGGCGGTGCACAGGATGTCCTGCTGAAGAAGCACGTCCCTGTGTAAGAGACAGGACCCACCCCAGGGCCCTGGACAGAGGGGCTTTGTTCTCAGGGGAGGGCATCCTCGGCCTGTCCTCAGGTCTGGGTAGGATTCCTGAGGTGGGCAGTGGGGAGAGAACATCCCAGGGTGTGGGATGAGCACAAGGCAGCCCATGCGGCTGGACCAGTGCAGCCTCTGAGCAGGTGCTCAGCGAGCACCCTTGGGATGAAGGCACGATGCGAGCTCACCTCTGTCTCTGCCTGACTCTCCCCCACTTTCTGGTTTTCATCTCCCTTTTTATCCTTCCTCTCTTTCTCTCCTGTTCCAGACTGTTTCTCAATAACCATCTTATTGGGTTTCCCCAAACTCTTGCTTCCCGGGGACCCGGACTGTCAAAACTGCGGCCTCACTTCAAGGGGTTCTCTTTGTACCAACGCCACGGCCAGCCACCCTTTCCAGGCCCCTCTCCAGGCCCCTCTCCCCCAGGACTGAAGCCTTGGCCACGTGGAACATTCCACAGGGACCTGTTCCCCCATCCTCTCCCTGTGCTGTTCTGGGCCAGCAGGGGGGTGGGGAGGAGGGGGGCGTCCGGCCTCCAGCTGAAATAACACGGATCCAAACCTCAGCGGGAGAGGGGATGACGTGGGGACAGCCGCAGCCTCTCCCGCGTCCCGACCTGCCCCGCTCTGCCGGGAAGCCTTTGAATTTCTGTTTACCCGGCTCCCCAGCCAGCATCAGGCCACGGGGTGCTGGCTCCCCCGGAGCCTACAGGCCTTGCCAACCAACGGTTTGTCCAACCCAAGTTCAAGGGCCTGTTCTCTGCCAGCTTTAAAACCCTTTGCAGCCATTCCTGGGAGCATCCAACCAGCTCTATCCTTCCCCCATCCGCTCTCTGGGCCCCCCACCGTGATGGCAGAAAGAGACACGCTCACCAGGGGGCCAGGTCAGAAAACATGAGCGTGGAGCTCAGCGATAGAGAGCAGGAGTCCTCGTTCTCTCTCCCTTGCTCCCCACATTTATTTGGCTCCAAATTAGTCAACAAATAGATTCCAAATATGAAAACTTCTTTCAGAAGATCCCACCTTGCTACATCCCACGCCACTTCTCATCTCCATTACTGCAACTGTCCCCTCCCTGGGTTCCCTTGCCTACCTGGCCCTCCAGTCTGTCATCGAAGCAGCCAGAAGGATCCTGTTGAGATGCAAATTAAGTCCTGTCCCCTCTCTGCTCATGGTTCTCCCAGCGATCTGCACCTCCTGCATCTCGGGAAGTCTGGGCTGCAGCCTACGTCTCCCAGCACCTGCCTCCTGTCCCTTCGCACACTCTGCCCACGCTCCCCTGCCTTACTCTGCCCCAGCCCACCTGCTTCCTAGCCATTCCTCAGATGCTGGCTCTATTCCTGCCTCAGGGCCTTTGCATTGGCTGTTTCCTTTGCTTGAAATAGGCTCCTTGCTATTCCAATGGGTTATTCTCTTATTTTCTTTAGATCTTTACACAATATTGCCTTCTCTTTGAGACTTTATCTAACCACCCTACATTTAAATTGCACGTGTGCGTGCGCGCGCACACACCCCCCCCCCAGATCGTCTCCCCCTCCTTTCGTTTCTCTCCATGGCACTTACCACCACCTGGCAGCAGCGAGAATCCACCAGCTCCACAGACGTTCACTTCTTGGAAACAATTCCAGCTCAAAGGTCCCCTTGCTGTTCTGTTTAGTGACTGCCGCAGGCTGGGCGGCTCTCTTTTCAATGGGTCAAACTCCACGTCACCTGAAGAGACTCATCGCGGTTGCCATTTATTGCAGATTCACTGGGGGCCGGCCTCCACACGGTTCGCTGTCTCGCTAAATGCTCGGAGATTGGGAAGATTGTTATCCTCCTTTTGAGACAAGGACGTCGCCCCTACACGAGGATTTAACTCTCGGGGACTCACGCGCACCTGGTGGAATGGCTCCCTGCACCTCAAGTCCAAACGCTCTCCACCCACCGCGGAGTCAGGGGACGTGGCTCCAACCTCAGGGAACGTCCCCCCTCAGCCGGGCAGAGCGCAGGCCCCGTGTCCTTGGGCAGGGCTGCTCAGCAGGGGTGCTGGGGGCTGGGGCACAGAGAGAGGCCTGGCCCTGGACACCGGACAAGGGACAGAGGAGTTCAGACATGACGCTCCAGCCTCCTGGGTCTTGATTCCCAGAGACTTTGGCAAACACTTCTCCAGGCTTGTGGGCTCCAGGACTGTCCAGGCCCCCTGGGAATTTCTTTAGGGCTGAGAAGAGAGCTCTGGGCCGTTCCAGAGCGCAAGGGAGCTGTTCTCTAGAGACGTTTGTGGGTCATGTGCAAAAGGAGAAAGCCGGCTGGGAAATCAAAGCTTCCTCTACGTCCTTGAGGGACCTGAAGACCAGACAGGGTGATCTGCCTTCTAGAGCGTTTATGGCTGTCTGACCGTGGGCACGTGTGTGTATTAATATGTAAAGCTCATTAAAGATCTGTAGGCATTTATTATTGAAAATCGTAGTGGAAAGAGTCTTCCTTTTTTTTCATGATTCATCACGACAAGAGTGTGAGATTATTAAGCAGGAATCATGCTCAGCGCTGGACAGAGCCCGGAGTCCATGTTCATTCTCACTGCACGCTCACATCGCCGAGGGGGCGGGTGCAGTCACACCCCCACTTTACAGGGGAGGGAGCTGAGGCTGAGAAAGCGTGAACAACTTGTTTGAGGTTGCAGAGCCTGGGGGAGCCGTGGGACTTTCCCTCCTAGAACCCCCCCCTTGGGGGTCCAGCTCCCTCGTCGGCCTGAGAAGGGCCGGCTGTGGTCTCCCATAGTGCGAGGTGTGCACCCCCACAGCCCCCGAGAAGATTTAGGCAGAACAGACAGGGCAGGAGGGACATCATCTCGCAGAGCAAGAAAGCTCATCCTGCAGGCCCCTTCTCCTTCCAGGAGAAGGTCTCCATGGGGGGCCAGCCTGTCTTCCATCCTTTTCTGACACCTGTATAACAGCAACCATAAGAAAAGGTCCTCACGCTCTGAATCTTCGCCGGCAGCCATCTCCAGCAGAACGTCACAAAGAACTGTGGCTATATCTTCTTCACGCTTGTTTTTAGGGGTACCATCGATTGGTGGCAGGCGATACTGGTATCCCATATACTGTAATCATAGAAAGTTTCCACTTTAAGTTCATTTATTTGCCTTAAGAAAGCAAAGTGACTTAACTTAAAGAAATCTATTCAATAAGTAATAGTCGTACAAAAATAATTGAGGTTGATTCAACCCTATTCTAGCCCAAATTCTGCAACAATAAACGATAAGGCTGCCAAGGAAGAGAGAGAAACTTAACTGGCCTTCCAAGACCTTACATTCTAGCTCAAGGTTTCTCAGCCTGGGCACTAGCCACGTTTGTGACCAGATCGTTCTCGGTGGTGGGGCTGTCCTGTGCATTGCTGAGTGTTGAGCAGCATCCCTGGCCTCCGTCCCTCAGATGCCATCAGCAACCCCCGTTATCCCCAGTCACGACAGCCAAAAATACCTCCAGACACAGCCACATGTCCCTGGTTGAGAACTGCTGGTCTAGTTGCAGGGTGGGACCCCAGGGAGGCAGGGGCCACCGTCTCTGGCCATCGATGAAAAGTCTTGACCAGAAGAGAAGGGACAACATCGGCCAGCAGCATCTTGTCTCTGAGTTGCCAGGGTCACTGTAGGACTTCAGAGCCCTCACAGTAAGAAGAGGAGACGCAAGAGCTATTCAGGATCCTGCCGTCTTCCTGGGATTTCTATAGCTGGGTTCCCGGAGAGACTGCAGCTGCACAGTCAAAAATACCCATGCTGTTGGGAATCTGCGAGCTGGTTGTCCATAGTTCGTTCGTATATGCTGAGCGGCGCTACAGAAGTGTGTGCATGTGAGTCTGTGTGTGTGGAGGTGGGGGTGGAGGGTGTTGGGGCTGCAGACAAACTAGGGGAGGAAACAAAATTAAGACCTTTACGAAACAGGAGAAGAAATAGGAATAGAAATACACCACGAAAGACTGGAAACGTGGGGGTTGTTCTATGTTTTGGGAAACTTTTATTAAGATGCCAAAAACATTCACTGAAACAAAGAAGAAATACGAAAAGGGACGAGAGGCTGTTGACTGGGGGCGCTTTTAAAGCAGAGGTTCTCAGCTTCGGCTGCAGGGCAGTCTCCTGGAGGAGATTTCAAAGAACGCCCATGCCGCAGCCTCCCTAGGCCAACCCCAGGACGAGGCGGGCATTGGCATTTCTCGAAGTTCCCGTGATTCTGCCGGGCACCACAGTGAGGACCACCTTCCCGAGCTCCGCAGCCTGCCGGTGAGTCCTGGGTGCTGCTTCCATTTTATTTCTAAATAACCTGTCTTTGCTGCTTGACGTTTCTGCTTTCTTTCCTGGGCCCCCCCCCACCCCCACCTCGTTCTGTTTCGTTTTTATTTTTACTGTTTCTGGCTGATTATTACCATTTTAGGAGCTACGCCAAAGCTCTCTGAAGCAGCAAAATCCTCCTTATCCCTGAATCGTCCCTAAGCTCCCTGGCAGGTGTGGCGCCCAGCAACCTCTGGCCACAAGCACACAGTCTCAAGACACGGGTAAGCTGTGTCAACACCGCTTCACAGGTTTTCAAAAGGAGGAGAGGCGAGCTCTCCCCCAGATACAGACCAATGAGGAGGATGCTGAGCCCAACCAACCAACAGGAGAAGTTAACGATCACGTCTCTGAAAGTGGGGGCTGCAGGACCTGTTTGGCCAGATGTTAACAGACATCGCAGGAAAAAGGGTCAAACGCAGAAACGCTGGACAGCATCGACCTGCAGGACCCTCCAGAATCTAATCCGCAAATGGACGTCGCGAACATCTCAAGGGCCCCAGTTATCCAGTGTTTTTCAAGTCTATTTATAAAATAGTGTCCCCCAAGGACCCACCATTTTTGCAAATACTGAAGCGGGAAGCCCGAGCGTGCCCAGCAGCACCCCAGCTTCCCCCAGGCACATATGCATTTTTCTACCTTCCAGTCCGGTTTTGCTTGTGCAAATACACAAAAGCTGCCGTAATGCCAGACCCTGGGAAAGACCTTGTCTGTCTGGGCACTGCTGGGACCTGAGTGTCCAGCCAGCATCTGGACACAGTCAGCTTTTAGTAACTGTTTCTTGAAAACGAATAAATAAATGAAAGGATGCTAACACTGTGAATGACCTCGTTGCCTCTACATTACCCGACGTGAGACCTTCCAGGAGGCTTCTGTAAGGCCCTCACCTGCTGTGATGCACGTGCGACGGACACTGGGGGCAGCTGAGGGGGCCAGCGGGAGACAGCCATCTGGCACCACCCATTACCTCTACTCTTGGGGTCTGCTCCCATCTCTCAGATGGGGTTCACAATGGGGTGCAGGCAGGCTGGGAGCAGGATGAGGACAATGCAGCACGGGGACACGAAGTAAGGAGATGTCACCTCAGGGTCATGCAAGCCCACGGTCAGCACAGAAAAGGAGGCCTCCTTATGTTTTGAGCCCCAGGCACCTGGCCGGCCTCATCCTAGTCCCAGCGTGTGTGGGTCACGGGCAGCAGGCAAAAGGCCAGGCAAACAGAGCTCGCCTTCCTGGAAGGTCAGTGCTGCCCGGAGTCTTGTCAGAGGAGGTTTTTACTGTTCTGCTGAGACTCAGACATATTTTGGAGAAGAATGTAGAACTGAGAAGAGTTCTCAAGATAAAACACAAGGTCTAAATAAACTTCAGCCTTGTAGTCACGTCCCACGCCCCTGCTTTCTCTTTAGTGGAATCTGGGTGGAAAAGCTCGAGAAATTCCGATTAAGCTGTTGACTAAAACTGAAGACAGAGAGGTCGCTGAGTTAGCGCTTCCAGCTGCTGAAAATCCAGTGAAATGAGAAGCAGAGACCGTGCACTGGATGCGGACGCCCGGAGGCCCACGGTGATGCGCGCCCCCAGCATCTCCGCAGAGAGTGGGAACAGACGGAGGAGGCGGGCGAGGCAGGTGAGGAGACCTGGGCAGCAGACTCGGCCGGAGGAGAGGGATGAGAGAGCCGGTGCAGCTGCTGACAGAGACGTGAGGTGCAAAGGGGAATACGGGAGTGTGCTCAGCTGTGGGTGTAAGCTCTCTGGAATCTGTCACTTCTCCCCGGGTCACAGCCCAGCCCTATCCAGCCTTTCTGTCTCTCCCTGGACAGTCGCACGGGTCGCCCACCTCTTGCCCACTCCATCTCCACCCGTCCTCGCCTGTCCCCCATGACAGGGTCATTTTGCACGTGTCCATGGCCCCCCGTGCTCCCTGGATAGACCCCCAACTCTCCAGCATCGCTTGTGGGACCCTCCTCTTTCCGCCCCTGCCAACCCATCCCACCCTCGGCTGCCCAGAGCTCCCAGACATGCCCTGCTCTCTTTCACCTCCAAGTTGTTTTTCCTTCTGAGTCTAAGACAAGTTGGAACATTTTCATGGGCCCCTAAAAGTCTCGGGGTCGGTAGGCGCTGTGCCTGAAGGAGAAGTCCGCTGCCCCGGGGGGCCTGCTCAGCTGCCCCCTCAGAGTTTTCTCAGTCTCCTCACCCAACAAGTGACAGCCCAGGTGGCCACTCCCGGCTCAGCTCATCACGGCGATTAACCGAACTCAATTAGCCAAGGGGATAACGCTGGAGAAGGAAGCCAGCCAGCCCCACGCCGACGTCTGTCGTGGCTAAATGAGCGTGAACGTGGCCATCTGCCTGGAGAGAGAAATATTATCATCCTGATAACGCACAAACAAGTCTCTGGTGGAGTAGGAAACATAGAGAAAGTCTCGGCCCTTCAATGACTGGGAAGCTCGAGCTGAGATGCTGAATCTGTCACCTGACCCCTGTGGGGGTGGGGGAAGGGGTCCTTCTGGCTGGGCGGGTTTATCTTAGCGGCTGGTTTGCCTGCATCGCAGCAGAAACCACTCCAGCCCAGCCTGAGTTATGGTGGGAACTGCAGCTTGATCAGATTTCTGATTTCACTTTCTAGATTTTTCTTCGAAAAGCATTTTGATGGAGAAATAACTAAGAGGGTTAACAAAAAAAAACTGTTCTTTGGGGCCAGCCCGATGGCGCAGGGGTTAAGTTCACACGTTCTGCTTCTGTGGCCTGGGGTTCACCAGTTTGGATCCCGGGCCCAGACCTAGCACCGTTTGTCAAACCATGCTGTGGCAGGCGTCCCACATATAGAGTAGAGGGAGATGGGCACGGATGTTAGCTCAGGGCTAATCTTCCCAAAAAAAATTGTTCTTTCATTTTAAAAAGTGGTCTGCCGTGTTGCCTAGTGGTTAAAGTTCCCCGCACTCAGCTTTGGTGGCCCCAGGTTCTTGGGTTCGGATCCCGGGCACAGACTGACTCCACCTATTGGCCGTGCTGTGGAGGCATCCCATACACAAAGGAGAGGAAGACTGGCATGGGTGTTAACTCAGGGCCATATTCCTCACACACACACACAGAAAGTGGTCTGCCTGTAATTTATAATTAGAGCTGAAAATAAAGCATAGAGAAAAAAATGTATATTTTGATATACACATATGTATATCATATTAATATATATTAATATGCATATATCAATATATCTTGTATATATATAGCATATATGTGTATATATGTTCATGTATATACACATATATCTGTGTATCAATGTATATGATATTTATCATAATATATCTTATATACACATGAACATAGATATGTACACAAATATTTGTATATATGCACATATGTCTATATCTCAATATATATGATATATATCGTATATCAGTATATACATATGTTGTATGTATATATACAAAATACGCATGTACATTACACATATTTCGATATGCATTATACAACCTTACAAACAAGGGTGGTTGTACCAAAACCAACCTGGAGCGCAAGAGGGCTGGGGTGCCCGCTGCTAGTGGTGTTGGTCGTGATGACAACCATCGCTGGGATCACTCATGTCGGATGCTACTTTTCCGGTCACAAAGAGCCTTTTACCAAGTTGCTTCCTTTTAATCATCACACACGGGTCGGGTGAGGACACTGAGGGTCGGTGGCTTCTGACTCGCCCAAGGTCACCCAGCTGGACTCGACCCCATGGCTCCTGACTCCAAATGCCACAATCTCCCTGTCAGCTCTGTTGCCTCCGGTGGCAACACTTAACCATTTCACGAATCCCAACCTGGTCCCAGACGGAGGACTGCTTTAATTGTTTGGTTTTTCTTTCCTCCACGTGGAACTTAATCCCTAGTTTAAATAGGGAATAAATCAAACTTGCAAAATTAATGAGATGTCATCTAGGTGCTGGGTCCACTTTCCGGCTGACTGATAAATGCCAAGACCGCTCCTGAGTTTAGGCCCATGATGGATGTAGACCGGGGAAGAAAGAGCGTGTCTGGCGAGCCAGCTGAGCAGCGAGAGAAAATCATTCTGGTGTCATTGAGAGGCCTCCCGGAGGTTGCAGCCAAATGGAGTCATAAAAGTCACCCAGGGCCAGGGGCCGGGGCCACAGCCAGTCACCCCAAGTTTTTCACACCCAACTCTGCCATTTAGTGAAACCTCTGAAAAGACAGATTGGAGCGATGACCTGTTCCTGTTATTTTTATAGTCATCCGTGCAGACCAAGATGTTCTTCTGACCCACACGATGGCCCCTGTTGAGCTCTGCCTTTGGGCAAGGCTTGCCCCAGAACCAGTGGCCGGGTGTGGTCCAGAGCACAGCAAAGCCCGCGTCATTCCTGACGCCCAAATCATCTGGCCTGACGACCCGACCAGCAATCCCTGCGGTGCGAGCTTAAAGCTGAGAGTGCAAGGTTCGCCCACTTCCCTCGGGCCGAAATCCCCGCCGGCCCCCCTGTGCTGAAGGCAGGCGGCCTCCCGGTGGGGCAGCAGGAGTGCTGTCCGCAGCCTGTTCAGAAAGGACCAGCTGTAAAATCAGCTGAGCTCTTCAGTTCGGAGCTCTAACTTAAGAAATTGTTAGCAAAAAGTCTGTGAGGAAACATACTTAGAACTAACCAACGTAATCAAGACAATGAGAGACCACCTAAAAAATTAACTGAGCAAAGATTTTAAAAAATAATAATCCTCAGTGCTGGGGATGATGTGGAGTAACAGGCTCTCCTACACTGTTGGAAGCACCTTCACAAAAAACAACCTATTAACGTGTTCTTTATATTAATATATTCTAATATATTCTATATATTAGCATATATTCAAAACATTCATCTATTTTATTCAGCAATTCCACTTTTGGGAATCTAGCCCAAGAAAATAATCAGGAAATGAGAACAGGTTAATGTAAACAGACATTAATCATGGCATTATTTGACGTTTTAAAAAATCAAATGTCCAACACTGCAAAAATGATTAAATTATAGAATGTGTTTATGATGAAATATTTATACAATTATTAAAACTGATGTTTACAAAGCTTTTTTTCTTTCTTTCTTTCTTTTTTTTTTTTTGGTGAGGAAGATAGGCCCTGAGCTAACATCTTTTGCCAACCCTCCTTTTTTTTTGCTTGAGGAAGATTGTCGCTGAGCTGACATCTGTGCCAGAGTTCCTCTACTTTGTATGTGGGACACCTCCACAGCATGGCTTGACCAGCAGTGTGTAGGTCTGCCCCCTGGATCTGAACCAGTGAACCACAGGCTGCCAAAGCAGAACACACGAACTTAACCACTACTCCACCGGGCTGGCCCCTACAAAGCATTTTTAATAAAGGGGAAATGGCTTGCTTATGACATAATGCTGAGTAAAAGCTGTACATATGGCACAATGTCACCAGAGTAAAGCGTATCATAGAGAAGGAACTGGAAATAAATCTGCTGAGAGATTAATGATGGTCAGAGTGTGTGGGACTTCTAACTTCTTTATATCTTTCTGGTTTTTTCTTCCAAATTTTTTTAATTAACTTGATTCCCCTTCATTCTAGGAAGATACATACTTTAAATACATTATTTAAAATTTTGGGATCGAGTTGGTTTTCAAGATTGTAGCCGTGTGTAGCTGTTGTGCAATGGAAATATTCCTGAAGACTGAAATGATAAACGTGCGCTCTGTCACATATTTTAGCACCAAGACATTACCTTAAAATTTGAAATAAGTGGGTTGCAAGGCTACAGAACAAGGCCCGGGAGAAGCAGGACCTTTCCAGAAGCGGCTCGGCCGTAGACGGAGCAGGGGGCAGACAGCAGGGAGCCTCCGGGCCAGGGGCTGCGCTGCACTGACCCACACCCCCATGACAAAGCGACACAAGTAACACCCGCCTTTCTCGGGGGCCACCAGGAGGGCCAGCGGCGCCCTGTGTGAGGCGGAAGGGAGGCCTCCCTGAGGGGCTGTGGCCGTTGGAACTGCTGGGTCTGCAGAGCGGTCTGGGATGCACCGTCCTCGAGCTCCAGTCCTGGGCTGCTGTCATGTGGGACCCCGAGAAGGACTGAACCTCCCGAGGATGCTGGTGCTGGAGTCCCCACAGCCCGTCGGCGTCTGAGAGCCCATCTCGGGGCCGCCCGGCTGTTCTGTGAGGTGGACAGGGCTGGGGGGTGGTCCTCTCCAACAGGCCATGGGGTGGTGCTCAGAGGGTCCCAGGGGACCCAAGTCCTCGAGCAGCCCCGCGGGTCTTAGAGCCTGGCCTGTGACCTTGCCCCTAGACTCCAAGTCCAGGGCCCTTTTTACTGCCCAGTGTGAGACAGATGTGGGTATTACTGTGCCCATTTGACAGATGAGGAAACGAAGGCTCCCAGAAGGCTGAGTGACCAGGACGCCTCGCCCCGGTCAGTCGTGCTGTAAGGTGACGTGTGGTTCCTAAAATCGTCATGCTATGCAAGATCACACCATGAAGACCACAGGGCTTATGAAAAAAATCGGGTTAGGAACACAACATTCAAAACGTCATCAGCAATACATTTAAAGAAAAAGATAGAAACCAGCTCAGTTTTACACGTTAAATGAGTAGGAGATACATAAACACTACAGTGAATATAGCACTGACCTTGTGGTTTGTGAGTTACCGTGAAGTGGAGGAGGGAGGGGACCAGAAGTAGGGTGGCAGGTGTGGCTCCTGACCCACGTGGTGAACTGAGGTAGATGTTGAGAGTGGGTGTGCGTGTGTGCGTGCATGTCTGTGTGTTCCTCGTGGCGTGACTCAGCCAGCTGAGTTTTCAGCATTCACCCGGTGTTTCTTAAGGACAACATTGCGCATAAGCAAACACGAAATTCACAATACGCTCAAAGTGTTGGCTAATGTATTGATCACACTGGAAAACATGTGCATTTTCTAAATAAGCCTCAGAGCAGAAGGGGCTGCACCCGGCAAGGGGTGGGGTACGGTTGGAATCCTGGCTTTTTATTTTCTGACTCCAAAGTGTTCTTTTCCACAGTGTGTTTCCACAGACTTTTCCTTCTTTTTCTTTGTCGTAGCCTGGCTCCGGTGGCTCCCTGGGGCAGGTAGGCTGGCTGGGAGTGACGGAGCGTCGAGACGGGAATAACTCTAAGACTCCATCTGAATCCAGCTGGAGAGAGGCCACGATGGGTCGCACGTCTTTCAAAGACCCGGGATGAGGGCATTTGGGTACCTCATCCCAGACCAGTGACCTGCCACCCGTGTGGGCCTGGGCAGGCTGCTCTGTCTCCTTGAGGCTCAGTTTTCTTACCTGTAAAATGAGGACAAAAGCAGCACAGCCCTCACAATGAGACCAGCCACGTAAAGGGCTCAGCACGGGGCCAGCAGGGGGCAGGCGATCAGTGAGCTCTGGCGACCCGCTCCGCCTCCTCCTTCTCATTCTTCCTGTCCTCCTTCTCATCCTCTCCTTTTTCTCCTTCCTCCTCTTTCCCCTCCTCCTGCTCTTCTTCTCATCTTCTTCATCACCGTCGTCTCTCTCACGATCGGCGTCATCATCACCTTCATCTCAGCAGCAGAGAACAGAAATCATGACCCAACAGTTCCTGAGACACTGAAGATGGGGCTGTGGGGCCAATTTCCCAAGAGCATCAAATTCTCAATGACCTTCCGGGTCTGAGGCCCATCACCTCGTCCTTCTAGAAGCCCCAGACTTAGCTTATTGTAGGAAGCAGGCTCTTCCTTGAGGAGAACCACAGGAGCAAATCTCTCCTTGACTCGGTTTCCTCGCGTGTCAGAGCTCTCCTACGGGGTCTGGTGCTTGTGGGGTTCCTTCCCAGGGCCCCGTATTTTGTGGGCCTCCTTCATGTGCACCGAATGACCTCAACACCCGTCGCCCGAATGTCTGAAACTGAGGGACGAGCCCTAGGGAGGTGGGACGAGTCTGGGCGGCTGTTTAAGGCTTCGCCACCCCCAGCGTGATCCACAGACCACCAGCGGGGCATTGCCTGGGGGCTTGTCCGAACTGCAGAGTCTCGGGCCACCACGAACCACATCTACATTTTCACGGGAACCCTGGGGAATTAGGACGCACATTCTGTTCGAGAAGTGATGGTCTGAAGGGACACAAGAGGCCACACCCACATGTCTGGGTTCAAGAACAAATGACTATCCCTGCAGACGTTTCTGCTCGTACCCACATGCCTGGTTTGGGGTGTGTCCTGGTGATTAGGGGCACACGCTCTGGCTCCACCTGGCACTCTGTGTGGCCTCGGGCAAGTGGCTTCACTTCTCTGAGCCTCGATTTCTTCTTCTGTGATATGAAATAATAGTAACGGTCCCCATATGACTAATACAAACATGGAATGCACTCAGCACGGGGCCCACACGCAGTGAGAAGCATGGGAACGATATGTGGCCACCCTTATTTTGGGAGTAGCTACTGCAAGGTCCCTAGCCAATATCCACTCTCTTTTTCTTCTTCACTAGCAAAATCTCAAGTTTGTCTGGGCAGTAATGGGCCTGTTTAAAAATATTGACCTTCCTAGACCTCCTTGCTAGAAATGCCATCTGACCCCGTTCTGGACAGTGAGAAGTCAGAAGTAATCCTTGGGCAGGGTTTGCCTCCCCAGTTAAAAACATAGATGAATTTTAGCATTTTCCCTCTTCCCTACCCTCCCTCCTTCCTTCTTGGACTGTGGATGCAATGTCTGGAGATGAAGCAGCCCATTTTCCTCCCGAGGATGGAAAGCACACTGTGGGGATGGAGCACGAGAGAGAAAAGAGGCAGCTGGGCTCCTGCAGCGTTATGGAGCCGTTGTTTGGATGGCTCAACGTCAGGCTTCATGTCATACGGGGCAGTGCTGGGGGGGGAGATAAAGCCCCATTTTGTTAGGCTGTCATTGAGTTTCTGTTACAGCAGCCTAACCCAGTCCGAATCAGTACACCATTATTAGAATAGCCATTGTGCCACCATCTCCAGCACTCGCTCAGGGCCCCACTTGCTTCCTCCGTAAGCACTTGCTCATTTCAATTGAGCAGCTTGAAGGAAACTTAACCTGAGAAATAGAATTGACTGCCAAGATCCTTTAAAAAGTAAGAATAAAAAGAAGACAAAATCCAAGTATCTATCCACCAATAAAAACCAACATTTTGACTTGTAGCTTTTCATCTTTCTGTTTGCCTACACGTTTAAATATAGACTCAGTTCATAATGGTATCACGCACTACATGCTGTTTTGCTAATTTTCATGTGTCTAATGTTTCTTCATGTCGTTAAATTTGCTTCTACGATAAAAGTAACAAACCAAGTAACGAGATGGGCCTCGTCCCTCAGTCGCTTCAGTCCTGCCTCTAAGAGCCAGTCTTTACAGCGCCATTCTCGTGGACGCCCACGCATCGACATCCGCATGGACACTGCCGGCTTGAAAGGGACTGACATTGGGGCTGCCGGTGGGGACGTTCTCTGGGCAGCTTCTGGGGATGCCCTGGAGGACACATGGAATGTCTCCTCCTTGACAGATACTCATTAGTTCTTCCCAAATATTGCTATGAAAAATTTACACCCATTTTCACAATGAATAAGCACTTTTGCATAATGATAAAAGACGTGAAAACTTAATTCTTCCATTCTATGCCAGGACCAGCCCCAGAGCAGAGTGGAGCCGAGCCTCAGGACTCTCTGCTTCTGTTCCTATTTCGGCCCAAGGTCCGGGACACATGGGAAGTCCTGTCTTGGGGGGGCAGCGAGGCAGAAATTACTGCCAAAAGTGAATCCAGTACTGAAAACATGCTGATAACAATACTAATCGTATGCTGCTCACTTAATAAACGAACAAGAAATGCCTCAGAGAAGCCCTGCCTCCACGCCCAGTGGCCAGGCTGGCCTGGAGGTCATCTCTCTCCTCCCCCCATCCCTCCTCGGTCCCCACCACACCTTAGGGGCCGCCTGTCCTCAGCCCCCGCTAATTGTCCACACGTCCAAATGTGGGTTTGGTGCTGCTAGACTTTTTAAAGAAGAATGAGAAATTTGAATATTTATTTAAAATCTTTCCATTTTTAAATGTTGATCACTTCTTAAAAACACAAAAACGCTCTAAGGGCCCAAAGTAAAACCAGTCTCTGGGCAGCCTGCTGCCTCCGGGCCAGCCCTGACCTCCCAGCTGTCTGGGTAGGGATGGAAGCCCTTTCAGAGAGACGTGGCCCGAGGGACTTCACCTGATGGAAGAGCCTTTTTGCTCAACATCGGTTTGCCGCTGCCCGGGTGCGTTAGGCACAAAGGAGACAAATTAAGGGCACTCCGCTGGGAAGGAGTGCCGACTTCTTTCCGTTAAGGAGCTGAGTGCGTCGTTAAGCGCCCGGAGCTGTGGGAGGTGGGAGGCGCTGCCCGCCCAGGAGGCGCAGAGAACCCGCGACCTCATTCTGTCCCAACCTCAGTCTTCAGTGCCTCGAGAGGGGCTGTGACAGGGCCGCCTCCTCCAGCCCACGCGGTAGTCGCAGGCCTGAGGGGGTTGCAGCTGGCTGGTCTCACCCCCCAGCTCTGCAAGCCGCAGGGTCTGGGGCGTCTGCAGGAAACTCCGAAGAGCAGGCGTGTCCCAACGTTACGGGAGTGGGGCCCTCTGCCTGGTCCCCTCGTCCACCTGGTGCTCACCAACCCTGCCTGAGGCCCGTCAGTGTTTCCTCGGTTTGGTTCCAGGGCACTTCCTGAGCTGGCTTGCCTTGTGTGTAATTGCTCAGGCTTCAGTCCACATAGGGCGACCATCTCAGCCCAGGGTGCCAGGACAGCAAGTGTCACATCCCAGGAAGGGCCTCTGTCCCCGACAAACCAGGACGGCTGCTCTCTCTAAGTCTAAGCAAAGCCCGGGGAATTGATTAAGAAACCGCAATTGAGAAGCCCTATCAGACTCAGAAGGGCAAAATCTAAAACGCTTAGGACATGGGCAAACGTTTTAGCCAAATGAGTTGAAGGACAGACTACCTGACCTGGAGGGCCGTACTGACCGCCAGGGGGACGGCTTTAGACACAGCTGGCTGCCCTTGACATCCTTGCTACTTAGACTGCGGTCCCCAGGCCAGCAGCCTGAGTGCCATCTGGGAGCTTGCTGGCAAACCCACCCGTTCCCAGAAGGCCAATTGCATAAAATGAGGAATAAAATCAAAGTCAACCTTTAGGGTCAGGACACACTGTTGTTTCTGAGGGAGAAGCAAGAGAACAATCTGTGCGCCTCGGAGCGTCACTGCCAGTCATGGCCCATGAAACACGCGGGACAAGGGAAGGCCCGTCAGAGGACCCTGCCTGATCCGTGCCACCAGACACCTGTGCAGTCGCTCGGTCCCCTGGAAAGAACATTTCATGGAAACCAGGTCGGGGCTGCGGACAAGGGCAGAGAGACCCCATCAGTCTTGTCGGAGAACTGGAGGGGGCCTGTTAGGAGGGTGCCTCTCGTTTCATGAGCCAAATCAAGGCATATGAAAGCTGGGGAGGGAGCAGGATCTCCCCAGGAACTGATCTGGAGGGACAAATACAGACTTTACGTGCTGGACAGGCACTGGGTTGAAAACAGCTGAGATCTCAATCCGGTCCAGGGGCCGAGCAGCTAGGGGCATGGGCTCCAACAGCACGTGTTTTTGGCTAGGTCTCTCCCCTCCTCCACTCCCTCTGTTTCTACATCTGCAAGATGATTGTGAGGATCAAAGATGGGAAGATGATATCAAGGACCCAGTGCGGCCTGACGTGGGGCTGCTGTCCAGTAAACAAACCATAAGCACAGTCACTAATGGGACCAAGTCCTGGCTGGGATGCACTGGGCCTCCCCAACCCCCATGGCCAGGTGGTGGGGTTGCCAGACTGAGCAAATAAAAATACAGGACATCAGTTAAAATCAAATTTCAGATCAATCATGAATAATTTTTTAAGTATAAGTTTGTCCCAAATATTGCATGGGACGTACTTACACCAAAAAATCATTATTTTTTATTTGAAATTAAAGTTGACCTGGGCATCCTGTATTTTATCTGGCAGCTGTGCCAGGCAGGGATTAAGAAGGGAACAGAGGGGCCAGCCCCATGGCGTAGTGGTTGGGTTTGGCACGCTCTGCTTCAGCAGCCCAGTTTTCTGGGTTCAGATCCTGGGCACAGGCCTGCATCACTCGTCAGCCATGCTGTGGCAGTGACCCACATACAAAATAGAGGACGATTGGCAGAGATGCTAGCTCAGTGCCAATCTTCCTCACCGAAAAAACTCCACAAACAAACAAAAGAGGGAAACAGAGAGGCTAGGGGGTGGTAGATGGGAGAAGGGACTAGAGCACAAGGAGATATCTGAGTGAATGTGGTTGAGTTAACTAAGGGGACCTATGTTCTGAGCACTCAAATTAAAATTTTTGATTTATGAAATCCAATCCCCGAGGCGTAAAAGAAACAAAGTTCTTCTTTAGTCAATAAGCAAACCAGTGGAACACCCCAAGATGGGGAGAGGGTGAGGATTCTTGAAGGAAGCATCCACGTGTTGTTGGGTCCCCGTGCCCTCCCGCCCCACTTGGCAGAATAGGAGAGCGAGGCCCAGCAGGCAAAGGGCAGTGCTGGTCTGGCGAGCAGCTGTGACCCAGGCCTGTCTGACGGGAATGCCAATTCCCTTCTCCAGGAGACCCTACTGCTTGGAGAGGTCCCACCTGGAGGACCACAGACCAGCCCCAACCTTTGGGAGGAAGGAAGCATTGAAGGACATCAGGCAAGGGTGAGTTTCCTCCGCTCCGTGCCTTGGTTTCCTGCTCTGTAGAATGGCGTGATGATTCCTGCATCTTCATGGGGTGGTTGGGAGGCTTAGTAACTGACCGTACTTTAAGTATCTGGACCCTAATCATGACCGGACAGATGCTCTTTATTAGAGTTATCTTCACAGAGACTGCAAAGCTTCCTCGTGAAAGCATCAGCTGTGAAGTCCGACAGAACTGCTTCAGCCCTGATCCACTCCATACCAACCCTGGGCGTGTCTCTGAGCCTCTCTAGGCCTCAGTTTGCTCATCCTGAAAATGGGGACATTACAGGACGTGCCTCCCAGCGCTGCCGAGGGTCAAATGGAATCACACATGGAAAGGATTTAGCACAGTGCCAGGCTCATATGTGGGCTATTTTTATTTCAAAAGTCGGGGTGGTGGGGGGTTTGGAGGGAGGACCAGTGGCCTCCCTCAGGACCCCTCCCTGCGATCTCGCCACATGGTGGACCTCCTCTTCCGCCACCCCTTCCCAACATGTGCAGTGGGTACAGACTTTGCTCTCACGCTTCCCAGGGCGGCCTCCCCAAGGCCCAGGGCCCTTCTCTCCTTGTTTATTTAGCAGGAACAATGCAGACCCAGAAGCCAAGTGCTCGTTCAGTTTGAAACTGGGTCTTGAAGCAAACAGTTGTCTCTCCAATAAATCCACGCACATCATCGTTAATGACCCTGGACCACGCTGCCCACCCAGAGTGCCTGCCTGTTGGAGGTCAGACAGCGGCTAATGAGATTGCCAACATTAATTAATCCATGACGTGATGCTTCTTGAATCCTGCGCACAGCCAGCAGGCAGCGCCCCGCCCCTCTGTCGCTGGGACTTCCTCCTCTTACAGTTCTGCTCTCTACAGCACCCCAGGTTTATTAAATCTTCAGGCTCCCGCGGGACGCAGATGTGTCAAGTGCGTTTTCTGAGCTTGAGGGATTGTGTGTTTCGTAGACATTTTCCAGTTTCATAGACACTGCGCCCAGGAGTGACTTCCAGCTGAGATCTGAGATCATCGACTCTGGGCTGGGAGAGGAGTAAGTCAGGCCCACGCTGGACCCCGGGGACATGGAAGCCCACAGTGGGGAGGGGACCACGCTCCTGACAGCCCCTGTTCTGGGCCAAAAGCTGGCCACGGGCTCTCCTTACCCCTGCATTGACCTTCACACCCTGCAAGGTAGTTACTGGCACCCCCTTCTGGTGAGGAAGAAATCACGGCCCTGGGATGTGACGCGGTCCACCCAAAGTCCCACCCCAAGCAAGAGGTGGAGGGAGACTGGAGCCCATTTGCCCGTATCCCGGGCAGGGTTCCCTCCACTACTCGGGGCCTGGCCACACTCGGCTCACACAAAGGCCTGAAGCCCACTGCAGAGCCAAGCTTGGCGACAGCACACATGGAGCTTCCTTGACACCTATGCGGCCGTCCCAGTCCTGTGAAACCCCAACGCAGTTAAAGCTGATGGCTTAGTGACCCAATGGGACATCCACTCACCAGTCTTTCAGGGTCCATCGAGGCATTTTCAGTTTTGCTGTTTGGAGTTCCGTATTAATCTTCTTACAAAAACCACGCTCATTTTTACATTATCTACAATTGCTGGTTTCCAGGTCTTCAAGGTGAAGTAGAAAATTGAAGGACGTTTGTAAAGATTCTGGACGTAGAATCCTTCACCGTCCACGTGTTTTTAATCTGCAGTCGTCTCTCCCACACCTAATTCTTCAGCAAATTCTTTTAGCAACTTATATTTATCAAGTCGTTCCAGAGCATTTGAGTTATTTTTTCATAGAAACAGCCATTCTCTTTCTTTTCACAGTAATAGTTTTTCATTTTGTATAATGATTCAACTGAATTGTGAAATTAAAATTACAAGTGTCGCTGGCATCAACAGATCCACCTGACTCTTGGTACGTCGACGACTTATTCAATGAGGGCAGAGTGGGAGAGCTCCCTGGGGCGGAGCCGGCCGGCCTCAAGGATGCAGGATGCTGTGGTCACCACAGAGGGCTGGCGGTGCAGAGGGAGCGTTGGTTAGCACATAGCACAGGGGCTTGGCTGGTAACGTGGAGACAGGTAAAGAGAGCTTCTCTCTAGTGTCTCACGGTGGGAACAGGAGCAGGCACGGCAGCAGGAACGCCCAGATGTTTAGTGTGAGTGCCCTGCACTGATGGCTGTCCACACAACGACACTTCCAAGGTACCACATCTGCAGCCCACAGACCAGCTAGTGTGTAAGAAGTCACTCAGTTTACCGGGAAGCTTCTGAAAAGTAGGAAGTGCTACCCCAAGTCTCCTTAGAGAAGTGGCAAGCGCCCAGAAGGACTGGACTGGAGGCGCCCCTCCTGCACTTCTTGAGGGCTTCCCACCTGTCTGCTGGGGGGGGGGGGGTGGTGGGAGGGCAGGGGAGGAAGGGAACACGTTGCCAAGACTTATTCCGTTCAGCGGCCTGGGGTAGACTTGATGGGGTCACACGTGGAGGCATCTGATGGACAGAAAATAAATCTTTTTTTACTTTTCCTTCTGATGTTTGTGCTTTTGGTGCCATATCTAAGAGACCATGGCCTAGTCCAAGGTCATGAATATTTATACCCATGTTTTCGTTTAAGAGTTTTGTAGTTTTAGCTCTTACATTTAAATTGGGATCCATTTTGAGTTATTTTTTGCATATAGTATGAGGTAGAGTTCCCATTTCATGCTTTTGCATATAGAAAATGAATCTTACGTACTGGCCAATGTAGGATTTTTATCTCCATTTTAAAGATGAGGAAACAGATTCAGAAGTGAAGTGACTTGGTCAAGGTCACACAGCTTGTAAGTGAAAGAGCAGAGATTTCACCTCAGGTCCATCTGATTCCAAATCCCGTGTGTTTTCCATTGAACGACTATTGCCACTGAGTTGGGTGGACTGGTTTGGGGTGGGCTGGGTTGGACTGGGCTGGGCAGTGTTGGGCTGAGTTGGGTTGAGATGCATTGGGTTATACTGGGTTGGGTTGGGTTGGGTTGGATTGAGCTGGGTTGGGTTGGGTTGGTTTAAGTTGGGTTGGATTGAGTTGAGTTAGGTTGGTTTGAGCTGGGTTGGGTTGGGTTGGTTTAAGTTGCATTGGGTTGAGCTGTGTTGGATTGGGTTGGGTTAAGTTGGTTTGAGCTGGGTTGGGTTGGGTTGATCTGAGTTGCATTGGGTTGAGCTAGATTGGGTTGGGTTGGGTTAAGTTGGTTTGAGTTGGGTGGGGTTGGGTTAGGTTGGGTTAGGTTAGGTTGAACTGGCATGGGGTGCATTGAGCAGCGCTGAATCACACTGAGCCCTTGGTTGGTTCTTCTTGGTCCCACAGGAAAGGGGTGAAACATCTCCTGCCTAGACTTTCAGCTCCTTGAGAGCAGAAACAGAGATAAATACAAAAGAAACAGACCAGAATTGGGTATGACTCATTGTTAAGTTGTGCCCAAATTACCAAGGTAGTCACACTTGTCCCTGAGCAAGCCCACAGATTGTGAGGCCCCCATATGGAGCGGTGGGTGGGGAAGGGGCCTTCTGTTATCGTTCAGAAGAGCTGGACCTAACTACCCTCCTGACCACAGGTCACAGAAGCCCCAGGCCCCACCCTCTCGTGTGCAAATCACACAGCACAGCCCACAAGCTCAGCAGATGTTGGTAGAGAGACTGACCTTTATTGGGCACCTGCTGGTGCAAGGTGCTGTTCGTGTCCCCTCCGTATCTTGAAACCACACATCAGCTTTTGTCAGAAGGTACAGTCAGTATCTTTCTACACACAAAGAAACTGAGGTGAGATGGCTCATCCGAAGTCACACAGCCATCAGGGGCCAGTACTGTTACTGCTATTGTTTAAGGCAGGAAGCACCACTGGGCCTGGGAGAATAGGAAAGGAGTGGTTGCTGGCATTTCTTGGCCTACCCCTTAAACATTATATTCTACATAAAAATATCCCTAAAAAGTTATGGCCAAACCCCCACGGTGGCTGGGAATACCTTCCCTAGGGAGGGAACGCTATCGTCAGACAATACATGGCATTTTAAAATGCAGCCTGTCACAGATAGACGTGTGCAAAGCACGCATAGTTAACCATTCACGGTCAGTCGAGGGGGCGGGGACCTGGGTGTCCACTGTACAATTCCTTCCACCTTTCTGTGTTTTCTGTGTTTTGGAACATCTCTTGCTAATCTTTTGTTTCTTCTCCATCTTCTCCCCAAAGCCCCCAGTATACAGTTGTATATTCTGGTATTCTGGTTGTGAGTCCCTCTGGTTGTGGCACGTGGGACGCCACCTGAGCGTGGCCTGATGACCGGTGCCATGTCCACGCCTGGTATCCGAACTGGCGAAACCCTGGGCCACTGAAGCAGAGTGCTCAAACCCGACCACTTGGCCACAGGGCTGGCCCCTGGAAATTTTTTATAACAAAATCTTGGGGAGGGAATGCAGCCTTCCCCAGCCCTCCAGGCAAGAGTGGGTTAAAGCATTATTTCCTTTATTTCTTTTAGTTTCTTAGAATCTTTTGCTCATAGCCTCCCCGTTTATAAATGTTTGAACAATTATTACTGTCAGGTGCACAAACAGAGGCCCCACACAGCAGTGCACTGTTCACAGATGGAAAGTCTGTTTGATTCGATTATTTTTCTTAACCTGGGGCAAGGAGGGGGTGTGTTGATAAAAGACATCTCAGACCCGGCTCGTGAACCACCACACGGAGCTGATCGGCTGTTCAGCAACGTCCCAGGAGCCGCCTCCGTCACCAGGACACAGACTTCACTCTTTCTAACCAAGGGCTTCTTCGTAGTGGACAAAACGACCCTGTTTCACTCCAGTTTTTCTTTGTGTGAGGAAGATTGGCCCTGAGCTAACATCCGTTGCCAATCTTCCTCTATTTTGTATTTGGGATGCCTCCACAGCATGGCTTGATGAGTGGTGTGTAGGTCCACACCCGGGATCCAAACCTGTGAACCCTGGGCCACCCAAGCAGAGCACGCGAACTTAACCACTATGACACCAGGCTGACCACTCCAGTTTTTTTTAATGCAAATGGTTTAGCCAAGCCAAAGACTGACCCCAACAATTTGGAGACCTTGACACAGTGATGGCAAGCTCAGACTGCCTGGGTTTGAATCACTGGTTTTGTGAGTGGCCTCTCTGTGCCTCAGTTTCCTCGTCTGCAAAATGGGAGCAACCATCATTTGGCGGTTGGAGGATTAACAGAGACATTACACACAAAAAGCTGAAAACAGATGAGATCGGCATGTAGCCAGTAGCAAATACTTGCTCCCTGTTATTATTAATAGCTGAGTAACTTTTCTGAGACTCAGCTCC
Organism: Equus asinus; assembly: GCF_041296235.1. Lineage (NCBI taxonomy): Eukaryota > Metazoa > Chordata > Mammalia > Perissodactyla > Equidae > Equus > Equus asinus. The sequence goes on from NC_091804.1 coordinate 45,626,521, forward strand.
CTTATCCGTAAATGTAAATGGAGATTATATATTATGTTATTGCGATGATAATAGGACCCACCTCCGTGGGCTGCTCTCAGGATGAAAGGACATTGACCTTGCAGGGGAAATTGTTAATAGAACGTCCTGGCTCAGTAAAAGATTGCTACATGAAAGATCTAATTTAAGATGTACAATGGGACACTTGTCCTTGCCTCTGTGACAGGAAAGCTGCATGCTCGAGACTGACGATGTGAGCAGTACTGTGAAACGCACTGAGAGAAAGAACCGCAGAAAGAAACCAGTCTGTCTGCTTCTCACGTGCCTGGGCCCCATTAGGCTGGCTCCCAGACGGCCGTGACCTCGATACGGTGTGTGCGCCGCCGGCTGGCCTGACCCCCCTTCTCCTGACCGCACGCCTCACTGGGATGACCTACATTTCCACAGTGGCGGCCGGAGCAGACATTCCAGGGTAATTAACAAACAGGATCACACAGACACACGCATACGTACACATAAACACACACACACACAGCTGGCTCAGGCCTGGCAGCGGCTGGCATGCTCGCTGTCTAGACAGGGCTGGGAGCTGAATGGCCTCCTGCCGTGGGAGGCGGCAGCCTGGAGCTGCGGCTGGGGCTGCCGATTGCTCTTCCCCATCTTGAACAGAGGCATCCAAGGAAAGCATCCTCAGGAATATTCAGGCCAGAGGGCCAAGGTCCAGCTGCGGAAAGCTCAAAGCACTGTTGTTTACGCCCGTGACAAATGGGAACCGGCCTTTCAAAAAGGAGCTGGTTAAACAGATGACAGGACATTCCTAAGCAGGACCTGGAAGCTGCCACTGACAATCATATTAGAGGGACAGTCTGTTGGCATGTGGGGACTGTCAGCAAATATTAAGTTTCAAATAAGAGGGACTCGGAACGGCATGGCGTCAGGGACTGCAGCTGGCAGGTGCATAGCAGAATCATGGGGAGAGCCTCCCCAGGAAGCTCAGAGCCTACCCGGGCATTACAGCTGGTCTCCAGGGCACTTTGCACACTTCCACTCACAGTCGATGGGCAAATACACTAAGGACTTGTACCCCAAATCTCAGCGCACCCAGCTGGCATTTCCCAGACGTCGATCATGTGGGGACAGCCTTCGTGACTTTGCCCACCGGCGCTATAATTTACTGAGAATTATTCTTTAAATTGACACACCCTTTTCACAAAAGCAAATTTATTTTTCATTAAGACCTGCATCACAACTGTGGGTGGAAAAGCAAAAATAGAAGATGACCATAAAAATAAGCACATTATTACTAAAATTTTTAAAACTGCTTTTGTACCACCGAAAATCATCTCACCAGCAATGATGTGTGTGCCCAGCGCTGGCCAGCACTGTCTTTGATCCATCACTTCATTTACAAACCGAGGAAGCTACAGTCCGGGAGGCGGGTGTCCCTCGGGTCATTCAGGGAACCAGGAGCCCTGGGTTCCAATTCAGGCGCTGCTGATCTGGACCTTACCTGATGATGATCTTCCCACCCTCCTGGCAGAGTTCTGGGAGGATGGCAGGTCTGTCTCCATGGAGACAGGAGCAGCCCCACCTCCAGGGGTTCTGAACCATGGCTGAGCTCCCAGGCACCTGGCCTCCCCTCTGAAGTCCCACTCTCTCCCACCCTCCACACCCCCATTCAGGGCTGAATATCACAGGGTCCTCAAATGCTGAGCAGAAAGCCAGACAAAAGTACGTGAGCTTCATAATTTTTAATTTCATGGTGCTCAGTTTCACAGTCAATTAATTCTATTCATTGTCAAGGGTCCCATTACCTTCTCTTTTTTTCTAAAATTCTAATGATTTTTCTGGGAAAAATCAGAATTCTGTTTGTGTTTGCTTTTAATCATGTATAAATTTGTATCTTGTCTTAATCCTTCTTTTTCCATCTTCCTCATCCTACTGACCACACCAGACACCCCAGGCTGGCCGAGGCTGCACAGGCATGAGGAGTGGGCCTGGCAGGAGGTAGGAGCCTGAGTGACACCTCCAGAGGAGGAAACTGCTGCCCTTCTGGAAGGTTCTTCTTCCCTGGGGACTGCTTTTGCTTTGATGCCCCAAGGTTGGGCATGTGACCCAAGCTGGCTGATCAGAGAAATTCACAGCTCAGGAGCAGCCACATAACCTAAGTAGGCCCAATCAGAGTCCTTTTGGGGAATGAAAGGAATTCTGTAGGAAGATTGTGAGCTTATCTCTGAGCTTGCTAGCTGTGAAGATAATGGAAGCCCAGAGCTGCTGGAGGCCATCCCTGCTTTGATTTGGAACCCAATCTGCTCAATAATGAAGACAACTAGAAATAAGCAGAGCCACGAGATGGCTAGAGGAGAGTTAAGGTCAGCTCTTTATCAAATGAGCCCCTTGATACAACTGTGCCTGAAGTTCACAAAACTGCCCAACTTTCACGCTACGTATGTCAGCAAATTTTCTGTTATTTTCTTTGTTTATCTAGTTTATGTTTCCTTCCTTGTTCAAGTCACAGCTAAGGAACATCCCTGTGGGTATTCTGCCCACCTTCCTTCCCTTTGCCCCTCATGTCCTGCCTTACCCAGGCACAGCCTAGATGTTAAAGGTGACAAGGATGGAGAAACCCTTCTGGAACGTTTTGTCCTTCAAGACTCAGCTCAGGCATCCCCTCCTCCAGGAAGCCTTCCCTGGTGCCTTAGCATGCTCTCCCAGGCTGGTTAAAATCCTGTCTCTGCCACCCCACAGGCTTCTGTGAGGATGCCACCATGCATGAGAGCTGGGTTTTGCAACCCAGACATCCCTGATTAGAATCCCAGCTCTGCCGCTTACCCAGGTGTGACCTTGAGCAAATGAATAACCTCTCTGTTCTTTGCTTTTGTCCTCTGTAAAATGGGAGTTCACCTCAGTAGCTACACACGAGTTTGTTGTGAGAATAGAACAGGTTGATCCCTGTTGCTGACTTGGGACAAAACCCAGCACGTGGTGAGGACTAAGTACCAGCCATCGTTTTTATGGTCTGCGTTGCCCTTTAGTATAATTGCCTTTGATCTTCTTGCTTTGACCCATAGCCCTTCCTCAACACTTTTATTTCAATACCCTTGCTCCCCGGGGCCTCACGCGGTACCTGGCATGTCGTGGGCACTAAAGAATGTTGGCGGGCCAGCGTGTGCCCCTAGAATTAACAGGCAGCCCACAGCTCCTGCTCTCCTCTACCCTTCAAGAAGGACTCGGACTTCGCCAGCCCGGTTCTGGTTCTTGTTCTAGAAATAGGATTAATGAGTGACGGGGGCAGGGGCAGAGAAGCAGAGGCCGAGGGGGGTGAAGAGAAGCGCTGGGGGGGTCGAGAGGACGGAGGGGTGGGGACCTCAGGACTAGGGGCTTCTCACATGTGTGGGGTGTTGACAAACATGCCCACTGCCCCAGACTCTCCGCCTGCCCGTCTGGGCGCGGCGGCACCCGGCTGAGCCCCGTGGGACGGAGGGTGCTAAAAAGCTTCAGCGTACGTTAAGAATGGAAGCTCTTTGACTGTTTCTGAGAGATTTCAGCAAAGGCTAAAATTGATTTTCAATTATTTCTGACTCTCAGCCGGTTGTTTATGTGACTGTGACCCCATCCTGAGACTGGGCACCAAGGTGACCCGGCTTCATCTGCTTCAAGCCAGGGAGTGAAGGAGCCGACGGGGGAGGAACGCAGAGGAGGCTCCGGATCCCAGGCCCACCAGGCGTCAGGGGGGAGGCAGCGGGAGGGGGCGGCGTGAGGCTCCGATCCAAGGGCGCCCAAGAAAGCGCAGGGCTCCTGCGCCCGGTGAGCCCAGTGGAGCCTGCAGGCCCCGGGACCTGGTGAGACACGCCTGGGACCTGCCCGAGCAGGACAGCCCATCTGTTTGTGCCTTGGTGGCCCTAGATGGAGAGACCCGGAGGAGGGCTGGGGCGAGAGGAGTCAGGAGGAAAGAAGACGCTGTTTCCTCTCTTTCACGCTCGGAGCCTGGGAGGCTGGGCTGGTTCCCCCACACACCCCCCCGCAGCTCTGACAGAAGGACTGCTGAAGTCTGTGGGCATCTGCAGAGAGGGACCAAGGTGTCGATTCTCGGCTGTCCATGCATGTAGCCACCTGGCTGGCTGGCCAGCCGGCATGCCACCAGGTAGGGACAGGGGCACTGGGAGGGGAGACACAGTCATATGACTCCTGGAGAAGGGGCAAGGATGCCTGCCCTCTGAGTCCCAGTATGTGCTCTGCACAGAAGGTCTCAGCCGGTTCCCAAGGCATCCGCTCACCCACCCATCCCACGGAGGTCGGGGCTCACCCCGTGAGATGATTGACAGACTGGGTCACGCAAACCCATCACAGTGGCTGGAGCAGTGAGAAGGCTGATGGTCAGGCCTGGTCACCTGGCACCTTGGAGCTTGGGGATGCAGCTGGCTCCCCAAAGTGCATAGATGGAGTGCAAGGGAGGGCTGATTCCTGCTAGAAACTGGGGATTTTTTAACCAGAAGAAAGAGGAATGGATGGCGCAAGACCAAAATAATGACATGCCCTGCTGAGGTCTGGAGGGCAAGCTCTGTGGGCTCCCCAAGTCTCGGAGCGCCCCCTCTGCGTGTCTCCATCCACTGCCACCGCCCTAGGGCAGCCTTCATCGCTCCAGGAAGGACCCCCACCATCGCACTGCTCCCATCTCCCCACACTGAGGGCCTGGTGGTTTAGGGGGCTGCAGTTTGGTGCAATTCAATCCACACAAGCGCTACCTTAGAGTCATTGGGAATAATCCTGGTTCTCCCACAAATTAGCAAGTTACTCTCTGTGCCTCTGTTTTCTCATCTGTATAGTGGGTATGATATGGGCACCTACCTTAGAGGGTTATCATGAAGATTAAGTGAGATAATACAGATAAAGCCCTCAGAAACATGAGCAAAATGTGATCAAAACACGTCTCTGGTCTGTCCCCTTCTCTCCACTGGCACCGCCACCACCTCATCCCAGCCACCGTCCTTGCTCCTTCTGGCAATGCCCCCGCTCCTTGTGTGCCCCACTCTCCAGCTTTGCTCTCCTCTGGCCCATTCTCCACACAGCAGCCAGGGTGGGACCCCTGCATAAAATAACAGATGCCCAGCTGAACAAAATGAACAATTTTCAGCAGAAGTGTGTCCCATGCTGTATTTAGGACATACTGATGCTAAAAAGTTCTTCATTGTTTATTTTAAACTGAAATTTAACTGGGCAACCTATATTTGTGTTCACTAAAGCTGGCAACCTCAAGCCAGGGAGAACTTTGTAAAGTACAAATCAGATCTTTTGCTCCTTCCGTGACTTCATCACACGCACAGGCCACCCTAGGCCGGCCCCGGGCACTGCTCTGACTGCACGGTCCTCTTGACTGTTAGGAAGTTTCAGCAGCGTCGCTGGCCGGGCGGCACCCTTTCTGGTCCTGCTGTGCTTGCCCCACACCGGGAATTGATCACATTTATCAAATGAATGAGCAGAGGAGTCGGACGAGAATCCATAGGCCGGAGGCCGGGTCCTCCTTGAGAGCCTCAGCAGCGAGCACAGCCGGGCTGACACCTTGAATTTGGACTCCTGGCCTCCAGAAAGACGAGAGGATAAATTTCTGTTGTTTTAAGCCACTGGGTACGTCTTGGAAACTAAAGTAACGTTTAAATGTCCCCTCTGGCTGAAGTAGGCAGATCAGCCTGTGGGGGCAGGAGGGGCGCAGGGAGCCACGCTAGAAGCTGTCGCACTGCTCCCCCACGAGCAGGATGGCAGCCTGAGTCAAGGCAGGGACAGAGGGGGGAGAGCAGAGTGGGGGATTGAGATATGTTTGAATAACAAGAAAGACCAATATTTTACATTATTCCCCTCTCCCGGCACCAAGCTCTAATGGCCTTATGCAAATTATCATGTTTAATCCTGAATTAAACCTGGATGTTGGTTATCATCACTGTCACCATTTTATAAATGAGTAACCAAAAGAACAGAGAGCTTAACCAACATGCTTAAGATCACACAGCTAGAAGCAGCAGGGCACAGCTTCCAACCCAGGTGGTGTGATCAAAAGCCCACGTGTTTAACCACCTATGACACAGTCATATCAATGGCACTTGCTGGCATGAGAGACGGATGGGTGATGACAGAGAAAAGGAAACAAGACTGGCTTATTATAAATTAATAACTAATGACGAAGCAAGTGCAGGCGATGCTATTTAGAAAGACGGGGCGCGACACGGGGCAGGTTGGGGCCTGCTTGGCTGACTGGGCGGGCACCTGTCTGCCTCAGGAGGAGAATGGCCATTCCACTCTGGGAAGCCCTGGAGGAGGGCGGCTCTAGGTGCCCCCTCCTACGGCCTGCGGGGTCTGGCCAGAGCCGTGGACCCACTGCGCTCTATTAGCTCTCCGAAGGCAAACACAAGCCCACGCGGCCCACGGAATCCGGAGGCGGTTTGCCCAACGGCCACTGGCCACACAGGTCTGCAGCGGTTTCTCTGCCCTGGGAGCAGCATCTCTTCCACTCGGACTGGCGTCTGCTTCTCTGGGAGGCCGTTGGTTTTCCCTCCCAGCTCCCCCCGTAGCGCCCTTTCTCCGAATCCTCCCACTTGCAGACAAGAACTCCACTTTGGAAACAATAAAGAGGGTTACCATGGAGACAGGAGGAGTTTCCATCCCCGGCCGCCGTCCAGATAAACTGTCAGGCGTTTTTGGCGGCCCCGCCTGGGTCCCATGACTAGAGCACTTGGGAACATTGAGAAGCTCGCGTTCTGCGATCCATCTCTGAAGCGGGTCAGAGCTGCGAGGTCCGGCCACTAAAGTCAGGGAGGGCTGGCACAGGAATTTCACAAGCAAAGCCCGGCTTCCTCGCTTTGAAACTTTCGAAAGCTCTGTTCAGATCCATGACCCCGCGTGCCTGAAGTGCTAAGTGAGTTAGGGGTAATTCGATACAATATTGATCGCTGTTGCCGGCAGTTTTCAGCCTTGATCAAACGTGAAAATGGCGTCTGTTAATCAAGTTAGAACATATTACTTTCTGGGAAAATTGAGCTGAGCTGAAGAAGCAAGGTAGAGGGAAGAAAAAAACATCTCAGACCCTCTGTTGGGGCGAATCCACGTCTTTTCAACAGAAACAGGCCCGTCAGCAGTGACTGTCAGTCAGTAAATATTCACTGAATAATGGAAACAGCAGGTACTCCATACATTCTGAGCTCCTCCCGTGCAATGGGCTCCATCTAAGTCCAACAGAGGGGCGCAGAAGGTTCTGGAAGGAAGAAGGCAAGGCGCTCCAGGGCAGGGGCCTAAGGAAAACAAGAAAAAGATATGTCGTACCTCACACAAGCCTGGTACATAGCAGGTGCCCAAGAGATGTTTTTGGATTGTTTTTGTTAAACCTCTGAGGCATAAAAATGAGAGCATTTGGGGAGGGGTGTCCCTCTGGATGCCTGTCCTGGGAAAAGAGGGAGAAGCGCCCAGGCAAAAGCAGAGGAGGTGCAGGACTGGGGGAGGCAGGAGAAGAATGTTCTAGGCTGAGGGAACAGTCTGTGGTCACCCTTCTGATGGCAAAGCAGACAGGGTCCTGGCGATGAGTACGCGGCCCTCGCGGGAGCCCCGTCAGCAGTGAGGGGCCCGGGGAGCAGGGGCCGCTCCCCCTGCAGGAGAGGGCTGCAGTTTGCTAGAAGGCAGGGAGAGAGAGGGGAGGAGGGCAGGGGAGCGGCTCCTCTCTTCCTCCTGTTGCACAGCTAACTGAACCTCTTTTGAGATGCAGCTCAAAAGAAAGCTACTGTCTGAAGAGTGAGCGCTGAATTCTCCTGCAGTTTACCTCTCCCAGGTGCTGTTGGAAGCCTTCACCCACAGCACAGCCAGGCTCCATTTGCCCCAAAGGGTTCCATGGGGCAGAGCCGTAAAGAGGCTCAGGCCAACAGTTGTGGCACATGGGAGGCCATGGTCTGCGCCCACCCACAACCTCAGCTGGAGCACATTAATCACAGGGCCACCTGGACAGGCCTGGGTGTGGGGAGAGCTGCCGGAGGCTTTGGGTAATGGGGTCTGGTGGCGTGGGGTCTCCCACCTGTGGAGGCGACCATGGGTGGGAGCAAAACGTGCAGAATGGCCATTTGGCCCAAGCCAAACCTCCATTTGAAGCTTCGCACTGTCACAGAGCTGGCAGGACTGGGAGACGAAGGCGCGCACAGTCGTCTTAAACGCGGCCCCACCGGCAGGCCACGTAAGGATTAGTCGTTTTTCTGAGTGCTGCAATTATCTGGGAAGGTGCAAATTCTGTCCAGGAGTGTGCTGCTCAGCCACTCTCCAGGATGAAGGGGTGGAGATCCCCCTGGTTGGTGGCCTTTACCAGTTTCCACGGTGTAAACGCCCCACTAAGGCTAGCTGCGGGCCGTCAGCGGTTTAGGAACCAGCTCGCGAATTTTCTAAACATTTAACAGTCGGCTCTCATGAGCCTCTTCCAGCTGGCGTCGTCTCACTTTCTGCACGTAAATGAGTGTTTATTAAAAGTGAGCAGATGAACCGTACCACCATTTTGTAAACCCCAGGAGCCTCAAAAGATTGAGAGGGTGCGAAGAGTCTGTCTCGATCTCAGAAATTACACTTGTATAAACCGCTCTGCTCTGCTCTGTTCGAGCTGTTTCTAAACCTGGGAAGGGTTTTGCTCCAATCTCCATCCACCGTGGTCCTCTCCATCCTTCCCGCCTTCCGCCTTTATTATTTCACTGCTATGCCCCCCAGAGCCACGATGGAATGTCCCGTCCCCATCACTCATGGTAAGCGGTCCCGTCACTCCTCTCCCATAGCACACAGACTTACCCTAGAAATCACTCACTCATTCACTCGAGAAATATCCCCTGGGAATTTATTATCCCCAAGGTATACATTCTAGGTGCCAGAATAATAATAAAGCTATCTTGTTTTAAGTAAACATTTGGGAGGTCACAATAGTAATACATGTTCACAGCAGAGCATTTGGAAAATGCAGAACAGGATACAAAATAATTTTGTAACCTGCAATTCCATTATCCAGAGATAACAACTGTTAATATTTTGATGTATTTCTGGCCAGTTATTTTTCCTTGTACAAAACGCATGTTTAAAAACCCTATCATAGCCATTTAATAATACATTAGGGGCCTTTCTATGTCATCAAACATTTTTCTGTACAATATAATTTTAATAACTGTATAATATTCCATTGTGTGACTGTGCCATGATCTGTTTGCTCAATTTCCTTTGTTAAACACTTAGATAATACTCACCATTCCACTATTCTCAACCAAGCTGCAATAAAAACTCTCATAATTAGTGTTTGCACAAGCCTATGGTTAATTACCTAGGACAAATACTATTTTCCAGTTCATTTATGGTATTCTTTTTGGCCCAAGAGTTATTTAGGAGAAAATTTTTAAGTTTAATCTGTTGTGTTTTATTTTATGCATAACTCCTATATTTTTAGTATACTTCTTATTGATTAACATACCTGTAAAAATATATCAAATCATAAATGTCAGCTCAGTGAATTCTACTAAGTAAACACACCCACGTAACCAGCATGCAGATCGGAACGGAATGTTGCCACCACCTCAGAAACCCCCTTGTGCCCCGATGCAGACATGCCCTTCACTCTCCCATCCAGGGAGAACCGTTATCATGGCTTCTAACACCATAGATGAGCTTGCTTGTTTTTGAATTTTAGATAAATGGAATCCTAAAATGCAAATTCTTTCGTGTCTACAAGATTCATCCGTGCTGCTGTATGTGATAGTGTGCACTCGCTTTCATTGTCGCATAGTGTTCTGGTGCACGAAAAAAATGCCATGATGCATTTACCCTTCTCCCGTTGATGAACGTCAGGGCAGCATCCAGTCGGGGCTATTACCAACAGCTCTGTGATGAACGCTCTATTTCTGACTTCTGGTCAGCAGTGTACTGAAAAATGTGCAACAACGCCTCTTCAGGAAACAAGGCCCTGAGTAGCGTTTGTCAGTTTCCATGGCGTAAATCCTGCCCCTGTGGCTGATTTCAAGCTGCCAACGTGACAGCACTGAGAGTGGAGTCGGGAAGAGCCCGCGTGAGCCGGTTCCAGCACGTGGTGGCTTTGGGGGACCCATGCAGGCTCTTCTCTGGGAACACACATTGAGGAGTAGAATTGTGGGGTCAGAGGGCGGGCGTGTGCTCTGCTCTAGAACCAATAGCCACTCTGACAGTTTCCAAAGTGGGCGAGTTATAAATACATACATTCTTTCGATGATCATTTTTTTCATTAATTATACCTGGTTTTTCATTATTATGGTTAAAATATGTCCACATGATTTTTTTGGAATTTATTGAGGTTATATGGTCATTATGGTCATTTTTTTATTATTAAAGATTGGCACCTGAGCTAACAACTGTTGCCAATCTTCTCTTTTTTTTCTGCTTTTTCTCCCCAAATCCCCCAGGACATAGTTGTATATTTAGTTGTGGGCCATTCTAGTCGTGGCATGTGGGACGCCTAATGAGCAGTGCCATGTCCACGCCCAGGATCCAAACAGGCAAAACCCTGGGCCACCCCAGCAGAGCGCGTAAACTTAACTACTTGGCCACGGGGCTGGCTCCCTCACTATGGTTATTTTTAATTTTTATTCTGGTAACTATCCCTTGGATATCTCATGGAAGAGAAAGTATGTAGGATCAAATTTATTAATTAAATTATACCTCTATAGGTGTACTTTTGTCTCTATGAATGAACACTGAACAAACTAACATCCCCACCATATTGTGTGTCACAGAGGTGAAAGAATCAGCCACAACCGCCCGGAGAGCTGGGGAGGGTGCAGCCCCAGCCGCCGGGCCCGGGCAGCTGAGGTCAAGCAGCTGGGAGGATTAGCTATGACAATGGAGTCTGAAAATCTCAGCCCACCGTGGGAGAAATGTCTATCTGTTAAGCATTGACTGCTTATTTTCATCTTTTAGGTAAAATGCTGGAAGGGGCTGGATGAATATTGAATGAATAAGGAATGAATGAATGAATGAATGAATGTGCACATGAACCCGAGTGTGTGTATGCCCAGTCCTGTTGCAGAAAGGGATCTTTGTGGTTTGCAGACAAGAAGGGATGTTTGTTCTGTGAGCCTCTGGGGGGTCTGCAGAGGTGCTGTCCCCGGGCGGCTGGACCTGCCCCCGCCCCCTGCTGCGATGACGGAAGCTGCAGGGCGGTTTTCCCGGCAGCTGCGGCGACCGGCCCAGCCCAGCCTGCCATGCAGACCTGGCACTCTGGGACTCCGGAGGGAAAGAACAAGAGTGGCATTGTTGTCACGTCCCCGTGCCCTCGACTGTTCCAGTTACTCATCAAGGATGTTGGCGGGCCCGGGCCCGGAACACAGCGTGCTTGTCCCTTGATGAAGTGGCAGACACGCTCAGTGGCCCTGCAGGAGGTGGCTGATGAGTTCATCTCTTGGCCATTCAGACGACCCAACCGCATGGACTTGGGGAGAAGATGGGTCAGTGGGAGGCCATGCGGGGTGGTCCCCTCCAGAGAGGACACAATGAGAACATCCTCTCCCCAGGAGGTGCCCGGGTGAGTCAGAGGGGAAGGGGTGGTTTTGTGGCCTCCTTGTGCAGAGACCATCTTGGAGGGGCCGCTCGTGAGAAGAGCCCTGCCTGCTGCCCCTCGAGGGGCTGGCTGTGTCTCCAACTGAGTGGCTTCTTCAAAAACGAGGCCTTTTTAAAAAAAAAATCAGTGCTCCCCACTGTGCTGTGTGAAGCCCCGTGTGGCTTCCCGCTGCCCTTCCAACAAAGTCAAGGCCCCTCACGCCCGGCCTCCATGATGTGACCCCACGTCTTCCCGTGACCCTCGGCTCACCGGGTTTCACTCACACTCACGCGATTTCTGACCCTGAGACCACAGTCCGCTCTCCCTCAGGCCTTTCCTCTCTCCCCCCAACACTGCTCTCCAGGGGGCTGGCTCCTGGCGGGGCCTGCAGCTCAAGGTCAGGACACCTGGAAGAGGGCGCCCGAGGAGCTGGCAAGACGTCCGTCCAGTGCCAGCATAGGCCCGCCCCTGGAAGGCGCTCAGTAACGTGGGAGAGAAGGAGGAAAAGATGGAGAGAAAGTATAGTGTGACTTAAGTCACGCAGAGAAGGGAGGTGAGCAGAAAGGGTACCCTCTAGGGTTCCTCACTTGGCCCTCCCTTCGCACTGCCTGTGGCCGGACGCATTTCGTCCCCCACCACCAAAAGCACTTCAGGAAAGGGGCTCTACCTCGCTGAGTTGGGGGAACTGCACCCTAGAGCAGTGCGAGGTGGGGTCCCCGTCCCCTAACCCCATGTTGACCTCTCGTCCCTGCTCCAGCATCAGCTTCATCTCTTGAGGATCAAGAATGACAACATCCACTCACATCAAGATAATCCACACACAGACCGGTGGGACAATCGGTTTCTTCATCTCCTCAGTAAATCCTTTGTTAGGCCTACGATGTGCCCAACACAACATCAACGCGCAGCCCGCCTTCGGGGAGCCCCAGCCAGGGGCGCTGGGCAGACAGAACACCCCTGGCACGCGGAGCCTCATGGAGCCAATCTTATTTTTGCTGCCCATCACCCTCTTCAATTGGAGAGAACTCCGGCAGTGACGATGGCTTTGCTGGAACCCCCGCAGCAGACAGCCCTGAGATCAAGGTAAGTCACAGACACAGTGTCATTCAGCAATTGATAAAGCCCCGGTCTGGGGAAGAACCAAAACTTGCTCAGTGCTTTAACACGGACCCGCCTCCGGACGGGCCTGCAGCGAGCCGCCTCTGGCTGTTGGGGAGCCCTCACCCGGCCCAGGCATGAAGCAGGGCGGGGAGGCCAGGTGAGGCAAGGTGGACTCCCGGCACTGTCCGGGTCTCTTCTTTGCTCGGGGCAGGGTCGGAGCTCGGGAGAGGCTCCTCCGATGGACTGAAACTCCTGGCCGGGAGCGGGGACCCTCCTAGTCGGCTCCAGCCCTGGGGAATACCCTGGTGGCCAGGGTCCTGTAGAGGAGCCCTTTTCCCTACAGGAAAAGGGGGGGTCCAGGATCCTGGTGCCCAGGATTCCCGCAGCATTGGCTCCCAGATGGAGCCAACTAGGCTACCTTTCCCCATCAGGCGTGAGCACCCTGAGCCCCCTAGAGGCAGGGACGCATGGAGAGCCCTCTGAGGGTCCCAGAAAGCCCCTGCCGTGCGAGAAGTGAGGGGCTGCTCCGCCTCCCTCCCTGGGGGCCATACACCCTGTGCCACTGCAACTCACAAAACCTTCTCCTGGGCTCCTGCACACCGGCCAGCCCTCAGGCAGGACGTTCACCCCTCAGCCTCAGTGTCCTTGTCTGGACATTGGGAATGGTACTCCCTTCCCAGGCCTTGGGGGGAACCATGAGAACACATGTGTGAACTCGTGTAAGGCTCTGCGGGAACGTTTTTCCTATTATGGGGTATGTGGTCTCGGTGTGGAGTGAAGATGGAGGAAATCCTCCAGAACCTTCCAGGGGTGAGGAATAAAAACCTCCCTGACACACAGCCTGGGCTCAGCTAAGGGTTGGCTCCAGGCCCTGGAATCTTTGCACACTCTGAATTCACTGCGTTCCCAGCCTGAATCGTGACTTCTGAGCCCTTGCCGAGAACTGGGGTCAAGTCCACTGAAGTACTTCCTGGGCTGGGCCGGACTCTCTCCCGCCATGTCCAGCCAACTGTTTCCACATGAAACAGAGTGTCCCCATCAGAACCAGCAGGCTGTGCACATTTTGTGGTCACAGAGTCATTGCATCCTGCTGCAGACCAGAAACTTTCCGTGGGAATCCTGTGAGCCAGAGGCAAGACAGGTGCCCAGCGGCCAGGGCAGGGACGTCCTGGAGCCCAGCCAGGCACTGGAGTGAGGTGGCCATGTGTTCCCTCCAAGATGTCTCTGAATCTGAATTCCTGGCTGCAGCCTCTGGGAGAGGTGGGGGGCAGTCAGTCCGGCGGTCCAGAGGCAAAGCTCTTCCCCAGAGATCAGGGGGCAAAAGCAGGAAGCAGGATGAGATAAGGCTGGCTCTGGTCCCCAGCCCTCACCCGTCCAAACTCCAGGTCATTCATTTATTCTCTCATCCATTTCTTCCACAATTTTCATCAAGCACCACCTGGGACATGCAATTTGGACGGAGCAGAAAGAGAATAGACAAGGCCCAGGGGATTTAAATGCTACGAGGGACGGGAAATGACAATAAACAAGGAAGCAGACACGTCAACAAGGTAATGTCAGATACAGAGAGGACAAATGCCAAACAGAAAATACACCAGGGGTCTGCCTGAGAGTGTCAGTGGGGGAGGGGCTGCTTCAGCCCCCTGAGCAGGTGGAATGCCCGCAGCAGCCTGACTATGACAGCCTCGCAGCCGTGTGCAGGGCCAGCCAGCAGAACCATCCAGGCAGAGCGGCTAGCCTGGGGAGAGGGGCGGGGAAAGGCCTGGGCTGCCTTAAATAAGCAATGAGACGAACACTTCAAGACACAGCTCAAAAGACCAATGAAAAGCTTGTTTTTTCTATTGCCCCTTTATCACTGATGGTTCAAATAGCAAAATAGAACCTGTAGGAGATAAAGAAGAGGTTTATTGCAAGGCGTGGGCTTAGAGGACTGTGTGGGCTGGCTCAAGAGGTCCGAAATCTGTGGGGCAGGCCGTCTGGAAGGGCTGGAACCCTCAGGCCTGGGCCGAGGCTGCTGTCCACAGTGTATTTCTTCACCAGCAAGCCTGACTGAGCTTACAATCTTTCAACTGATAGGGTCAGGCCCACCCAGGCCATCTAGGATGGTTTCCCTTACTTAAAGTCACCTGATTATGGACATTAGTCACATCTACAAAACACCCCCACCCCTACCGCAGCACCCAGAAGAGTGAGTGATGGCTAGCTGGGGGCTGGGACCTCCAGGTGGACACCCCAACCTGACCGACACAATTACCTACCCAGACCCGTATGAAACATCAGGCAGAAACTGCCAACCTTCTTCTGATGGGATTTCTTCTTTTTAAAGTCGGGGTAGTTCTGGAGCCCCCTTTTTGAGGCTGGGCCCGCAATCAGTGACTCCTTCCCACGGGGAGGCACCCCGCCCCATTCACCACCTCCTCCCCGGCAGGGACCACGGCCAGCCATGCCCCATGACCTCCTCTGAGGCGAGTGCAGTGGGCAGGCTCTCAGGTCCCCAGCAGTGGCGTTAGGAATGCCAACAAGCATGCCTCACGACACGAGTGGGTGTTTATGGTCCCCTCTCTGGGACGGATGCTTCTCACTATCTGTGGGAGTTCCTCAGGGACGATGGGTCACGTAACCCCAGACGACGCTCCCCTGCTGGAGGGGAGACACGTGGACTTTACAATGAGATCGGAGGAGCTGCAGGCCCACAAAGTGGGTCTTCCAGAGAAGTCCATGTTTTTACATCTTCTTAAGCTATTGATTTGAAAAAGATAGGCAAGATGTTCTTTGAGAAATATTCCTTTATTTAACCCACTGATGTAAAATAAAGACAAGAGGCTGGCGGCCTTTACTTCTAAGGCTGATCATGGGCAGCCCCATTAACACGAGACAGTAACAGTGTAGTGCTGGCAAAGGCTGCTGTTTCTAGACGAAGCCACGTTTTCTTCGGCAATCTGGAGACCTCCATTTCCAAGTCTTTAAGTGATATGAAGTTTGTGTCATATATTTGTCTAGTTACTCGTCCTTTTTTTTAGGGCTCCCACTACCACGTAGTGACTTTTTGTATAATGCCAGTCATGTTTGGGGGTCATCTGTTTTTATCTCCTTTTGGTTTCGCTTATATGAGGACAGCGGAAGAGGGAGATTGTCATTTTCTCCAACACACTCTTCCCAGAAGTGATGTTTTCAGTCCTCGTGGGTTTCACCTCCGGAAACACACACTCTTTCTGAAGTGACTCATCTTTGCTTTGCCAGCAGAGAGCATCATAAAAGAGGGGACTGTCCTTTTACTCGGAGGTCCCACAGTCACATCAGGAGGCTGGAGTCTGGCTTTTGTGCTCAGAAGAGAACTTACCAGCTCGATAACTTTGCAGTCTACAGGGCATGGCGGCCGGTCGCACCAGGTGGGTGTAGAGTTAGGGGCCTTTCCTGGGGGGACACAGCTTGTGGTGGGTTTAGCAAAAAGGCTTGTTGAGGGCACCTTGTTTAATCCCCAGAGGCAGGCGTTACCAATACCGCTTCACAGAGAAGAGCGAGGCTCAGACAAGAGAAGGCATTTGCCCAAAGTCAACTCATTGTTGGCTCCAAACCCAGAAGACACTGAGTCCCAGGCCCGGCCCTCGTCCGTGTACCCACTGCCTCCCAAGGAGGGAAGGGCCACTGTTGGGAGGGCCTCAGAGGCGAGCCGGTGGCCAAGGCTGCTGCCGGGGACAGTGTGGCCGTGGGAAAGGCACTGTCCCTTGGGAACACGGTCAGCTGGACACAGTTGGCCGGGAAGCGCTTTGAAGCTGGGCAGCATCCAATGCACCGGCCAGTCCCTGGGGCCCCCCGGAGGCTGGGAATGCGGGCCTCTGCTCTGACGCGCTGCTCAAGCGCCCACCAGGCCCTTTGTGTGGGAAAGGGGACAGCCCAGCAACGGGCGACTAGAGTGTGGAGTGGAGAGAGGAGCACATCCCAGAGATTTGATGTTGGGCTGTTCCACAAAGAAAGGGCCCGAGGTCAAACCGCCTGTCCCAAGGTTCGTCAGCAAGTGCACGATCAATGGCAGCGGTGGGTCGCTCAGAGGGGCCTTCCGCTAAGCGCTTTATGCACATTATCGTAGGAGACAGACAGAGACTCTGCGAGCAGGAGGCTCAGCTTCGACCCTGGCTTTGCTGCTTCCTCGCTGGGCAGACCCGGGATTCCTCTTGAGGTGGGGATAGTAACACGGCCCACCTCGCGGGCAGATTCATGGGCAGGTGTACGTAAGGCACTCAGCATGTCCTGGTAATAATAGTGCAAGCCCCTGTCTCAGATGAGGGACCAGCAGCAAGGTGAGGATGAGCAGCTGGCACAAGGGACCCACTTTGGCAAAAGCCAACTCGATGGCAGCCAGAGCTCTGCCTCTTGCACAGGACAGGAAGGGGGAGTGACCTGACTAAGGACAGAGAGAGTATGAGGGGATTCGGCTCCGACCCAGACCCCTCGGACCCCAAACCCAGCACTCCAGGGTGGCCAACTCTGCCGCAAATGGAAAATGAGGGAGGCAGGAGGTTGGGCATGCCGGGAACTGAGGAGCTGGGCGGCCTCTGGGCCTCGAGAGGGGAGGCCCACCAATCAGCTCCAGCCACTTGTTTTCAGGCAAGAATGTGGCCCAGTGAAGCCAGAGCTCAAAAGATTTCCAGGAGAGTCAAGAAATCTGGATCTCTGTGGGAAATAATCTCACTTTTAAAGTCGACTACTAATTCGATGAAGATGTGCACCACGTCAGATGACTATGGCTCCCAGGCCTCTGGTTTGAGATCTCTTCTCTATCTCGTGCTGCCTAGAATCTTGCAAACCACATTCTCTCCATCCGTGGCCAACAAATTTCGGGAATTGCCTCTTGCAGAAAGGCTATTCGCACGTCAATTCACTCATGCATCCATCCATGCACCCATCATTCATACATGCATCCACCATTCCATCCACCCGTTTATCCATTCACCTACCCACTCATCCATTTATCCCTTCACCTACCCATCCATCCATCCATCCAACCATCCAACCATCGTCATCCATCCATCCAACCATCCAACCATCGTCATCCATCCATCCATGCATCCAACCATCGTCATCCATCCATCCAACCATCCAACCATCGTCATCCATCCATCCATCCATCCAACCATCGTCATCCATCCATCCAACCATCCAACCATCGTCATCCATCCATCCATCCATCCAACCATTCGTCATCCATCCATCCATCCATCCAACCATCGTCATCCATCCATCCAACCATCCAACCATCGTCATCCATCCATCCAACCATCCAACCATCGTCATCCATCCATCCAACCATCCAACCATCGTCATCCATCCATCCAACCATCCAACCATCGTCATCCATCCATCCAACCATCCAACCATCGTCATCCATCCATCCAACCATCCAACCATCGTCATCCATCCATCCAACCATCCAACCATCGTCATCCATCCATCCATCCATCCAACCATCGTCATCCATCCATCCATCCATCCAACCATCGTCATCCATCCATCCATGCATCCAACCATCGTCATCCATCCATCCATGCATCCAACCATCGTCATCCATCCATCCATGCATCCAACCATCGTCATCCATCCATCCAACCATCCAACCATCGTCATCCATCCATCCATCCATCCAACCATCGTCATCCATCCATCCATGCATCCAACCATCGTCATCCATCCATCCATGCATCCAACCATCGTCATCCATCCATCCAACCATCCAACCATCGTCATCCATCCATCCATCCATCCAACCATCGTCATCCATCCATCCATGCATCCAACCATCGTCATCCATCCATCCAACCATCCAACCATCGTCATCCATCCATCCAACCATCCAACCATCGTCATCCATCCATCCAACCATCCAACCATCGTCATCCATCCATCCAACCATCCAACCATCGTCATCCATCCATCCAACCATCCAACCATCGTCATCCATCCATCCAACCATCCAACCATCGTCATCCATCCATCCATCCATCCAACCATCGTCATCCATCCATCCATCCATCCAACCATCGTCATCCATCCATCCATGCATCCAACCATCGTCATCCATCCATCCATGCATCCAACCATCGTCATCCATCCATCCATGCATCCAACCATCGTCATCCATCCATCCAACCATCCAACCATCGTCATCCATCCATCCATCCATCCAACCATCGTCATCCATCCATCCAACCATCCAACCATCGTCATCCATCCATCCAACCATCCAACCATCGTCATCCATCCATCCATCCATCCAACCATCGTCATCCATCCATCCAACCATCCAACCATCGTCATCCATCCATCCATCCATCCAACCATCGTCATCCATCCATCCATGCATCCAACCATCGTCATCCATCCATCCATCCATCCAACCATCGTCATCCATCCATCCAACCATCCAACCATCGTCATCCATCCATCCAACCATCCAACCATCGTCATCCATCCATCCATGCATCCAACCATCATCATCCATCCATCCATCCATCCAACCATCGTCATCCATCCATCCATGCATCCAACCATCGTCATCCATCCATCCAACCATCCAACCATCGTCATCCATCCATCCAACCATCCAACCATCGTCATCCATCCATCCATCCATCCAACCATCGTCATCCATCCATCCAACCATCCAACCATCGTCATCCATCCATCCAACCATCCAACCATCGTCATCCATCCATCCATGCATCCAACCATCGTCATCCATCCATCCAACCATCCAACCATCGTCATCCATCCATCCATGCATCCAACCATCGTCATCCATCCATCCAACCATCCAACCATCGTCATCCATCCATCCATGCATCCAACCATCGTCATCCATCCATCCAACCATCCAACCATCGTCATCCATCCATCTATGCATCCATCATCCATCCATCCATCCACCCATCAGTCCATTCATAGATCCACCCAACAACCCATTCATTCATTTATCCATCCATCCACCCATGTATCTTTCCATCCATTCATGGAATACATGAAGCACACCTACCATGTGCTGAAGCTGGGAACACAAAGATGCAAAATGTGGTACAGGCTTACAATGGAATATTATTCAGCCTTAAAAAGGAATGAAACTCTGACAGATGCTACAACATGGATGAACTTTGAGGACATTATGCTAACTGAGTAAGCCAGTCACAAAAAGACGAATACTGTAGTATTCCACTTAAATGAGATCCCTAGAGTGGTCAGAGTCATAGAGACAGAAAGGAGAGTGGTGGTTTCCAGGCACAGGGAGGAGGGGAGAATGAGGAGCCATAGGTTAATGTGCACAGATTTTCACTTTCACAAGGTGAGAAGAGTTGTGGAGATGGACGGTGGAGATAGTTGCACAACCTTAAGTACGAACACACTTAATGCCACTGAACTGGACACTTAAAATGGTTCAGATGGTAAATTTTATGTTATGTGAATTTTACCACAATTTTTAAAATTGAAAAAAGAAAACAAAGAATGAGAAATCCCCAGGTCCATCCACCTGGCCAGTGACAAATCCAAGGATAGAATCAAGGCTCCTCCTGCTGACGCCACAAACCCATCTCCTCCACCACCAAACCTACCCAAAGGCCCTCACTTCTCCCTGGCCCCTGGGCAAGGCCAGCATCACCTCTTCTGAACGAGCACACCCGCTGCCTGGCCGGCCCCCCATTCCCACTGTCCTTCTTTCCCCTCCATCCTCCACACAGCAGTTGATCTTCTCAGAAAATCCTCTGTATTGCTTGACTCTCCTGCTTAAACTCGTTCCATGGTCTCCCTTTGTTCCTAGGCTTGCGCTCCAAAGCCGCGGCCCCACACTGTCTCTCACTGTTCTCCTCTGTCCGCACCGAACGCCACACATCGGCCTTGGTTCAGTGCCGCTTCCTGCCCCTGGGCATTTGGTCAAGGCTTCTCTGCCCGGAATCCCTTCCTGCCCCATGATTGGCTTCTTCTGCTCTTTCAGGTTTAGCTCAGATGTCACCACCTCTGGGACCCTTTGCACATTCTCCCCCAAACCCATTTCCTCCATGGCGGTATCACAATTTCTGGTCACGCCTTTGCTTCCTGGGTTATGTTCCATCTCCTCATGGACGGTGAAGTCTGTGAAAGCAGGGACTGCGCCTCATCGGCCGTGTGCCACCAGCCCAGAGACAGCATGCAGCAGGTGCTCAATAAATGTACCTTGAACAAATAGAGAGACAAATGAGTGAATAACAAGCCCTTCCTGTACTGCCAGTGGGCATGAAAGAGGACTGAGATGCAGAGAGAAGGAAGGGAGAGAACATTGGCGTAATTCTCTGATTTTAGTGACATTATTTTGGGTGTTTATTTATTCAGAGGCCATGAAGAAAGCTTCGAGGCCTCGGCAATTTTTAAATTTCTATGACTCAATCTCTGGGTTTGGAAGCATTTGCCAAATTTTGTCCACCACTTCCTGTCTCTGGGAGTTTCAGATTCCCTCTTTTAAAAAGATGAAGAAAATGGAAAAGGATTAAAATTCAGAAGCGTTAAGGACGAGGTGAGGTCCCTCTTTGTGTGTAGACGTCTATGTTGAACTGGGTACTTTGTTAAGCAAGACTATGGATTTCCTTTAAGTATATCTTGGTGATTTTAATAAGAAATTTTATTAGAAAAAGCAGAATTGAGTGGGAGATCGTGCTCTTCTCTCTGGTGCGGTGGGTCAACCTCCTGCAACTCCTAACCTCCAACTCCTGAAAATCGGGCCAGGAGGCGTGGCTGGGATGCAGCAGCCTCGGGGCCCAGAGGAAACGGGCCAGCCTCAGACTCAGGCACAAATGGAAAAGGCATGGCTGCCGTCCTCCCGTCCATCCAGCCAGGCCGCCAACAGCCAGCTCTCGAGGACTCCCAGCAAAAATGTCCAAGTTCTCTGCCTCTCCCCTCTGTAGCGCTCTGGCTCAGCTGGAGAGTTCACAGCAGGCATTTGCTGAGCACCGAGCGTTCAGAATACATCAGCTCGTTTCATCGGAGTACACAGGTCTTAGCTAGTACCGTGATTATCCCCATTTTTCAGATAAGGAAACTGGGCAGAGGGACGCTAAGTAGTTCATCCCAGGTCACATTGCTAGTTAGGGGTGAAGGCACTAAAGGGGCTAGAGCTGCACAGCCCTATGAACTCTTGAACTAACCCATCAGCGTTCCCTTCTGAGATGGGACCCAGACTGATGAGGAGCTGCTGGGCGTGGAGTCGAAATTGGCCGGTACAGGATCAAGAGAGACAAAGGAGCGAGAAGGTCTGGACGAGGTGGGGGTGGGGAGCAGAATCAGCCACCACGATTTTTCACACCACACAGAAACAGCAGAAAAGGACGATCTGGGAACCACAGCTCTTTCTAAAAGTTCAGCAAAACTGACCTCATGTGGAAGTGAGTAACGGAAAAGCACTGAGGTCAAACCCCATGCAGAGTTATAATCACTGAAATAGAGTGAAGACCAGGATAACATCCCTGCAGAAATGAAGTCATGCCAGGTAAACTTCTACTTCAAAATGAGGCAAAAATATAAAGAAAATGATGCAAGACACGAAAAAACAGTGTAAACCAGAATCAGAAAAAACTCAGAAATGAAGTGACAGAACTCAGGAAAGAACTAGAAATAAAGGAAAATAATAATTATAAAAATGAAGACTAAACTAGAAGAAATACAGGAGTGAATAAACACAGCAAATGACGCCCTAAGAGAATTAGAACATGAAAAAATTTTAAACTCCGAAATAAAGAGCTTGCAGCCAAGATGTTGTAAAGGGAGCAGATTTATGTTCCTGCCACAAACACTAAAAAGCCAAACAAAATACTTGAAACGATGATTTTCAGACATTGGAAAACAGGCGTCACAGACAGCCATTCCCTGAGAAAAAGAAAGAAAAAATGGACACCAAGGTGAGTCCTTGCAGCTCACAGCTTACTGATTCCAGGGCATCGTGCTAGGAGGAGGGACCCCAACAGCTTGGCAATCTCCCTGAGGTGAGAAGACAAAGTCGACAATTCAGGGAGGTCAAAATGGTTAGAACTTCAGCAGTGTCGCAGAGAAGAGAGAACTGCACAGAGAGAAAATTCCAGAAATCTACCAAGGGTTTCTCCCAAGTCGTCAGGCAAGTACTGACCAGTGCGTATGTGTGAAGAAATGCCCCAGAGCTGGGGGCAGAACTGCCAGAAAGAAACAGGCTGAGCAGTTCCTGGAGCTCACACAGGCGTGGGAATCACCACCAGCCAGGACAGGAAAACCCAGGAATACACAGGATGTCGGGTGGAGTACTCAGAGGGCATTGCCTCAGTGGTTGGGCCAAAGTAACCCTGGACTGTCGTGGTCTGGTCTGAAAATGATTAAAAACAAACTTCAAAAGGAGCAAAATGTTTTCAGGAAACATTACTGCATTCTAGAACAAAGCTCATAAATTAAAGGAATACAAAACTATCTAGCACCCTCAACAAAGTAAAATCTGTAATTCCAATTTAAAAAGCATGAAAATAATGAGAAAAAAGTTAATCACTATACAGATAATAGAATTAGCAGACAATATGGAAAAGTTATTATAACTATGTTCTATATGTTCAAGAAGATGGAGGAAAGTGTTAAGGAGAGACATGGAAAATAAAAATAACCCAATCAAACTTCTGGAGGTGAAAATAATAATGTCCTGACAAATACACTGGATGAGATTAATGGCAGATTAGACGTTGACAGAAGAAAAGATTAGTGAGCTTGTATACATCATAATTGAAAATGTCCAAAAAGGTAAAGAGAGAGGAAAAAACAACAACAAAAAGAAGAGATCAAAAGCATTTCAGGAAAAATGACAACTATTGAAGACTGGCAAAGAAGATCTAAGGAAGAGATAATAGGAGTCGCTGAGTAAGAACACCAAAGCAAAGAAACAGAACCAATGCTAAGAATGATAATTCAGGAAAACGTTGCTGAATACAAGGAGATTTGAATCTACACATTGAAAGCATGATGGAACTGGTTTATATCTTGATCACAACGGTGGTGGCGTGACTATGTCAAAACTAATAGAAATGTACAAGATAAAGAGTGGATTTTACTATGTGTAAATTATACCCCCATTTTTCAGGGTGATTTGAAATTACATACTGCAACAGAACACATGTAGAAACCTGCGAATGTCGGCCCAGGAGGACCATCACTGGGTCATAAAGTCAAATTACAGGACTTTAAAGAAAAAAGAGAAAAAATCCATTGGACATTTGGGCAAAAGCAGCAAGTGATTTATCAGAGAAAAGAAAATTAGATTACCATCACACTTCTCGACAGCAGTGTTTTACGCCAGAAGACAATGGAATAATATTTTTAAGGCATTCAAAGAAAACATGAGCCAAGGATTTTAAACTGCACAAGCCGCCTTGCGTGTGTGAAGGGCACAAACTGTAATGAACGTGCCAGAGGTCAGGGACACCCTCCCCGCGAGTGCTTCCCAAGGAATCTTGCCAGGAATGAAATCCCTTTCAAACAACCAAAATGACCAGAGAAAAACTGACATGAAGATTGATGGTGAATATTAAACATTTGTTTACTTTTAAACTGATAGTAGAGAGGGTTAAAGGGAGAGAACGTAGTGTGCAATGGCAATATCTTCCTCAACACGATACAGGGCAAGTGTGCAAAAGTGGAGAGAACAGGGAGGGCAGGGGCACAGATGCACTGCTGTCAGTGCAGCATCACAACTAAGCTGCTCTCCGGGATTATCTTGGTGGTGTTGGTATTAGAATTATTCTGAGACTGTTGTGGTGTTCTATGAGATAAACTAAGAGAATAGCTGTGGGGTATATTAATTCTGTCATCATCTGTGCCGATGAATACCTGGGTATTAAGTGAAAAAATCAGTAGTCCTAGATTTTCAATTTGAATACTTAATCTCCTAGCTCTGAGTGGGACAATGCCCTAAAAACAATAATCAGCCTGAGAGCAATGAGCGTCTGAGGGACCGAGAGTGCAATGTCAAAGTACCATTGCCCATCAGGAGAAGCCAGGGCTTCTTGGAGAAACGGCTGATTCAAGGTCTAGGGCAGAAATGTGCTCAGTGCGCCCAGAAAAAGTGAGAAAAGAATCCAGGTGTGCTAGAGTCATGTCAAAGGACAAAACAGCCAACTCAAAGAACCTTCCAGTAGCCGAAGACAAGGCAATTCGAACTTCAAAGACGATACTCTTTCTAACGGATTAAAACCCATCACATATGGTTAGATCGATGAGTTCATAATGATATTTAAAAAGTAACAATTGGTCATCTTTGAAGGATGATGAGGAATCAACTCATCATTTTGGAAATTGATGCAGGAAGAAAAAGGACCAGCTGTTCTATTTTACTCCTGTGAACTGTACCACTGGGTAAATCAGATAATAGATGAGGAGAAATATCTCTTTACACAAATATTTCAGCTAATAAGTGATGAAGGAACAATGGAATTAGAATATGACCATTTTGCAACCCCCGCTTAATCGAGAGATGTAAGCATCGAGCACCGAGAGCTGCTAACATCAGAAAAAGAGAGACATCGGAAAAAGACATCAGACGAGGCTCGCCTCTTGATGAAAGAACACAGCATCATCGTGGTCCAGCTAAAAGGATGGAACCTGGGTCTGATCAAGCCTCTGGACCAGCTGCCAATTTACAGCAAACACAGAGGAAAAGGAACATGTTGACCTGCCTAGAGTCTGCAGCAGCCAAGCCCAGACCGCAGGAAATTCTGCAGGTCAATTTTCTTGGGTTCGCCCAAGAAATTATAACATATTACAGGGGGAACAAGGAGGAAGGATGGAGGAGGAAAGTGTAAACTAACAGACATAACAAGTTTTTTTTTAAGAGAAGACTAAACCACAGTGGCTAAAGTGCAAAGCAGGTAATAAAACTATGAAGAAACACGAGAAAGCGATGGCCACAAAAGGTGGGGTCCTTTTACGGGCGTGGTTGGGCTATGTGGAGGGTCTTCGAGGGCAGAAGGCCAAGTTCTGCTTCTTCATCCAGGCGGGGCTGCGGGGCTGTTCTCCCGTAGTAATCCATTCAGCTGTAGAGCTGTTTTGAGCGCTTGTCAATCTGTTGTGTTTTACAATAAAAAAGGTTAAGAACCTGCATACACAGAATCATCTTGATGGTACTTAAAGCACATCTACTGGAAGGACAGAACAGAATCCCTGAAACAGCGACAGTGACCGTCTCCAGGAGAGAGGACTTTTCTTCGTGCCTTTCCGTATTTTCCACTGTGGCCTTTTAACCGGAGAAAAAGTTGTGTGTCTATTTTCGGCTTCTTTAATCTTTGATCTTTTAATTGGAGGTCCCAGAGGGAGGAAAGGTCTGATTTGGATTTTTCTGTCCTGTTAACCACTGTATCCCCAGTGCCTAAAACAGATGCCAAAATGTAAAGGGCAGTCGATACACAGTTATTGAATAAAGGAATGGCTGGACAGAGCCAGCATGTTTAAACATCCTGCGAGGGGAAAAGTAATTGGTCTCCTCACCCCAGCTCCTTTCAGAAAACAATTAACTCATCCATCAAAACTCACCGCCACCTTCCCACCTGACGCTCTGGCTCCGGAACTGGAACATCATGGCCTTGTTGAGCGCTGGTCCCTCTGTCAGTGGACAGCTGGCCTCCAGGACATTGCTGGGTACACTCCTGCTGCTAAGTCATCCCCACAGAGGAAACATGAAGACAGCTGCTGTCCTACCTGAGCGCCTGGGACGCGCCCTCCAAATTCAACCCTGCAGTGGGCTGGAGCAGGTGCCACCCAGCATGTCACAAGCATACAGCATTTGGAGACGAAGCAATGTTCATGTCACAAAAACAGAATCCTCATGAACACCCCTCCCCTCAAGGAAAACATCAAAGTGCTACTTACCAATAGGTGTGTTGAGGCAGAAAAAATTATGAGCACCATTATATCATTTCAGTAACGGAAATGCAGCAAAATTGTTCTCTAGGCACAAAAGTCATGATAGAAAAGCAGTTTGGACCAAACTATTTGGAGTGTTTGCTATGTGCTGGCCACTGTGAAATAGTTCATTGACTCCTACAGCCATAACTCTATGAAGGAGTAGCTATTATCATCACCAGGGTGGAGGAAAGAAAACTGATGCTCAGAGAGGTTAAGTAATCTGCCCAAGGTCACACAGCTCTTAAGTGGCCAGGTTGGGATTTGATCCCACTTCTGTCTAACCTGGAGCCTATGCTCTTAACCTGATGCTGGAGCTTGGGGGAGGTGGGGTGGGAGGCAAGATGCCCCCCTGCTCTGTAACTGTATCACCTTGGAAGTGACAGGAAATCGATCTCCAAACTACCTGAGAACCATTATTGGCTCATGTAGCAGGAAATCTGGAGAAGGCTGGGCTTCAGCAGCTTGGTGACATCATAGGGACCCTCCCTGGTGCCTTTCTATTTTGTTCTGCGGATCACTGTGTGTGAGACAGCTCCTGGGTGGAACGGCACCCACTCAGACGGGGCAGATACCAAGAAGCTCAGGATGGGCTCTTTCCGATGGTGCGGGGACCACAAGGAGCAGCGACCCCGCCCTTCATAGCAGCCACAGAAGCCGTCAGCCCTTTCCCAAGGAGGGGCCATCAGCACCTGGCAAGACCTGCAGCTCGAGGTCACCTGACAGAGGCTGAGGAATGCAGGCGCTGTCACCCCAGCTCAGCCAGGGGGAGCCAGGGGCATCAATTCCCCAGCCCCTCTGTCCTCCCGCCCTCCAAGCAAGTGCTGGGGCCTCCCATTGTACCCCCCCCCAACCCCAAGCTGGAGAGCAAGGGATCCCGGCCACACAGCAGTCCTCCAGGACACTGGGGCCCTCTGGCCTCAGCTTCTCCACCTGCCAAATGGGTGTGAGCTGCTGGACGCAGTGGTCGGAGGATCAAGTGAGGCGATCCTCACCGACGGCCTTGGAGCTCTTCACAGAAAGCTCCCTGGGGGGCTGCCCGTGGCCGAGGGGTTAACTTCATGCGCTCTGCTTCAGCGGCCCAGGGTTCCGCTGGTTTGGATCCTGGGTGTGGACATGGCACCGCTCATCAAGCCATGCTGAGGCGGCGTCCCACATAGAAGAACTAAAAGGACCTACAATGAGGGGCCAGCCCGGCGGCGCAGCGGTTAAGTGTGCACGTTCTGCTTCAGCAGCCCGGGGTTCGAGGGTTCAGATCCCAGGTGCGGACACGGCACCCCTTGGCACACCATGCTGTGGTAGGCATCCCACATATAAAGCAGAGGAAGATGGGCACAGATGTTAGCTCAGGGCCAATCTTCCTCAGCAAAAAGAGGAGGATTGGCAGCAGATGTTAGCTCAGGGCTAATCTTCCTCAAAAAAAATAAAAATAAAAAAATAAAAGGACCTACAACTAGAATATACAAGTATTTACTGGGACTTGAGGAAGAAAAGAAAAGGAGGATTGGCAGCAGATGTTAGCTCAGGGCCAATCTTCAAAAAAAAAAGTTCCTGGGCTCTGAAGGGGAAAGTTCTCACCCTCGGATCCCCCGCAGCTGGCTGAGTGCCTAGCAGTACGTAACAGGCACCTTTTAACCCCTCCTGGCTCCCCCCTCACTGAGAAACAAAGTCCTGACAATGGCTCTCAGGCTCTGCAGCCCCCAGTTGTCACCTCTCTGCCCTCATCTACTCCTCCCCCCGGACTCCCCTCCAGCCGCAACACACCACACTCCCTCCCACCCCAGGGCCGTTGCACATGCAACTCCTTCTGCCCAGAACACTCTCCCTCCCATGTCCACAAGGTGTGTCTACTGCTTTCAGGACCAAGTTCGAATGTCACTTCCTCAATGTGACCATCCTTGACCAGGGGTGCCTGAACCCCAGCCCGTTCACCCAGCTTTATGCTTCTTCTTGGCACCTGTCCCTTCCTGACACCTGAGCAGGTGTTTATCGCCCTAGAACCACATCTGTGTCTTGTTCCCCACTTCATTCCCAGCATTGGCGCCTGGCACATGGGAGACACCCATTACGTATCTGTTTCGTTACCTGAACCTGTATCACACACTCCTCATACATTCCTCGTCATCCTTATTACTCAGCACTTGGCTTCCGTCTGCTCACTTCATCCTCCAACAACAGCGCATCCTACAGCGGTGGCTGCGGGCGCTCGAGGTGCAGCCGGCCTGCCTCTCTTGGAAGCGCACAGCCAGACCTGTGCTGAGGGCTGTCTGAGCAACGCCCTGCCCGTAACCCCGTGGGGCAAGGCCTCCCCGCCGAGAGCCGCACACACAGCGAGCAGACTGCAAATGAACGAGTGAGTGGGCAGAAGTGTCACTGTGTGGTTAAACCGTCCCCCGCATAGTGTCTGAAGCGGTGGATTTCCTCTTCCCTGGCTGGCTTAATCGGAATTTCCCATCCCCAAGCGGGTCTGAGGGCTTGTTCCCAACCGGAGCCCACGAGGAAGGCTCCGGCAGCCTGGCGCTCTCTGCCTGTTGGAGAGCGGTCTCCCAGCCACCCTGCCTCGCCCTCCGCCTGGCCGGCGGAGTGGACAGATCCCTAGCTGCTCCCCTTTCTGTTTTATCAGCGTGTGGAGCTGTGAAGATGTTGAGTGGCTGCCACAGCGAGAGTTGCAGTCGGAAGCTTGGCAGCCTCTGGTCCTGAACCCTAACCACCGAGGACGGATGCCAGGGAGGGCCTGGGAAGAGGCCAGCAGGCAGGGCTGGGGACGCCCACACGGTCAGCCTCTAAGATCCCCCTTTGTCCCATTAGCTCTGCACTGCGCTGTGGGAAGCTCATGGCCTGTCCATCAACTGAGCTTGCAAGTTGGCATTAAAGACAATTTTCTGAGAACAACACGGGGCTGAGTCCAGGGAAGCACGGGGGCCCTGCCTCCTGTCCACGTGCTGGCCGGGCCAAGGGTCGCTCTGCAAAGAATGGCCATTGTCGAGGACATCAGAGGGCTGCCACCCCAGTGCCAAGCCCTGGGGTTTGGAAGTGGCTCTCTGGGAGCAGAATAACCGGCAGGCCCCGATGCTGGCGTGGGCAGGGCGTTTCCAGTCCCCGAGGCCCTAACGGGGATAGGAGAGAGGTCACCCAGACCCCGAGCCCAGTACAAGGCCAAGTAACCACAGAATAATTGCCGACATCTATGACGCACACAGTGTGCCAGGCTGGGACCAGTGTGAGCACTTAGTCATCCCCAAAATCCTGCACAGAAGAGGCCGTTCTGCCCACGTGAGACAAGAGCCCTGGGCTGGAATCCAGATCACAGCTGGGAGAGGCGAGACCAGCCATTTCTACACTCACAATTTGGCGCCCAACTGCCTGCCTCCTTCTTGCTCCTTCCAGTCCACTCAACACCCTGCAGTCAGAGCCGGTGAACAGAGACCTGCTTGTGCCCTGCCAAGCTCCATACCATTCAGTGGCTCCCCAGTGCTCCGGGGGGGAAAGCACAAACTCCTTGATGCGGTTCCCAAAGGAGCCCAGCAGCTACCCGGCCAGCCTTTCCAGCCCCATGCCCACCATGCTCCTCCCTTCTCATTCCTTCGTCCCCTCTCTCTGTCTCTCTCTTTATTTCTCTCTCTCTCTGTGTCTCTCTGTCTGACCTAAGTTCCTTTGTTCTTTCCAGGGTCCTGGTCTCT
This sequence comes from Equus asinus, assembly GCF_041296235.1. NCBI lineage: Eukaryota > Metazoa > Chordata > Mammalia > Perissodactyla > Equidae > Equus > Equus asinus. The sequence goes on from NC_091804.1 coordinate 45,656,761, forward strand.
CTTGCTTCCATCTTTGTCCTAACACAGCACTTATCAGACCTTGCAGTAAGCCCTTTGTAAATTATGGGCATCCCTACACACACACACACTCACACACACAATTATAAATTCCACGAGGAGGGCAGGGACCATGTCTTTCCTGTCCACACTCCATCCCCACACAGTGCCTGGCGGCGGGCAGGTGGTCGGTGCACGTGTGTCCAGGCTTCAGTGATGGAAGTCCGCTGCTGAGGTCCTGGCTCTTTCCTCAACACCTCGGTGCTTCACAAGGTAGCTCGCTGTGCACTGGGGCTTGGTTGGTTTGGGGTTTTTTTTCCTTCTAAAAATGCAGCTCTGTGACTGTTTGAAGGTTAAGGGAAGTTCGGGCTTGTAGTCGGGGCAGACTTTCAGCAAGGAGCTGAGTCATCACTGTGCTCCCTTAAGGTCAGACTTAACCATTATTTCATGATCGTGTTCCGGGGAACAAGGGGCAAAGCCCTGAGTGGAAGGGGTGGTTCCCCTGCTCCGGGCTCATCCTTCCGCCTTCCGACCGAGGCCTGTGATGACGGCCGTCCCCTCTCCTATTTGGGTTTCTGTGAGGGTGGGAGAAGGTTATGCATTCTAAGGCTCTTTGAGTTGACTTTCTTTTTCCAGTTGTCTTAGTCAGTTTGAACTATTATAATAAAAATACCATGCACTGGGGGCTTAAACAGCAGACATCTATTTCCCACAGTTCTGGAGACGGAGAGTCCAGGGTCGAGGTGCTGCCGACTCGGTTCCTGGGGAGAGCCGCTCCTGGCTTGCAGATGGCCTCCTTCTCGCTGCGTCCTGGCCTGGCAGAGAGAGCATCTTCCTCAAGTCCTGTCTTATCCGGGCACCGATCCCCTCATGGGGCCTCCACCCTCACCACCTAACCACCTCCCAGAGGTCCCACCTCCTAACATGCTCGCAGTGGAGATTTGACTTCAACTTACGAATCCAGGAGACACAGGGTTCGGCCCGCAGCACCAGGATTAACCCGCCGCCCTGGCACTCTTCTCGTCCCTGCTGACTGCTGCGCTGCAGGGTCCTCAGACTCGGCAGGCACAAGAATCCATGGGCTGGGAGCCTCCCAGGAAGGTAGGCTGCTGAGCCTGCCCTCGATTCAGATTCAGGAGGACTCAGGGACCTGGAAATCTGCATGCCTGACAAGCCCTCCACATCACTCTAACGAAGTGGTCCATGCAGCACACTTTGAAAAACGGCGTCTAGGGTGTTGGGGATGCTCCACTTCTGTGTCATGAGCTGTCATTTCCTTGAACTCAGAAGCATTTTGCAACATACGAAGAGCCATGTAAATAAAAACAACTTAGTGTCAGCCATGTGCCAGACACAGTCATCGTTCATCTCATTTGTTACCACAGCAACCCAAGGAGGTCGTGCCGGCCTCCGCTTGCTAGGCTGCTAGGCTGAGGCTCCGGAAGTTACAGATCCTGCCCCAGATCACGCAACACGCAAATACCCAGGTGTCGCCCACCGAGGTGCTCGGACCCACGACGCCTCAGGCCTCTCCATTGGTTCATGACGCCCTGCGGGTCCAGAACCAAGGTCAAGCCAGGGCAGGCGATCAGGAATGAGACTTCGCAGGTTCATCTAGACTCAGGCAAGCACTAAATGGCGAGCAGACGGTGGACCATGGACAGGGACTGTGCTGGCCTTGGGCAGGTGGCAACTCTCTGCCTCAGCGGCCTCGTCTATGAGGCAGAAATCGAATGCCGACTCCACAGGGCTGCTCGAGGATTGCAACACGTGTCCAGAGCCCGGGACACAGGAAGCGCTCCGTGAGCGTAGTCATTGGGACCGTGGCAGATGTGGCGACTGTTGTGGGAGGTTGAGATGTCTTCGCTTAACAAGGTGGCTTCACCGATACAGATGTGGGCTTCCATTAAGCTTTTAAACTAGTTAATTGGCTGTTGAAAACATTTTAAAGATTAAGTAGTAAAAAAAATTCATTTCTAGTTAATTAGCAACTCACTCTATTATTAGTTTTCAACCCGTAATTTTTACAGCCCACGCTCCTCTCTTCTGCTCCGTCCTATGACTCGTCACCATCTCACCCAGGGTTGCTCTGTTTCCTCGTGACACCTCGTTGTCAATGTTGTTACTTAAGTGTGCGAAGCCTTATGGGATACGTTTGGAACAAAAGTCACTTTGCGAACAGAAATGAAGCTGACATACATTGCATTCAGACCTCTAGTGGGGACCACAGAGGGGACAAGGGAGAAGAGCTCATGGATGCCCTTGGTTGTGGGCTGAGAAAAACCGCCTCTCTCCCTGCCTGGTTGACCAAGAGGATGTTACTGAGAGAATCTCCCTGGGGAGGGAAAGAGTCCTTCCTTGCTTATGATGCAAACTGAAAATGAAAAGATAACACAAGAGCAGAGTTCCTTGTCTTCTCCATTCTGCTCCTCTCAGGGACCACGAAAGAGACACACAGGCTCTTTGCAAGTTCTTTGCAAGTTCTATTTCCATATCTGTGAAAATAAGAATTTGTTGGTGGTGGAGGAAGTGAGAGGAATGGGGCCAGTCCCTGCTGTCCGGATAGATTTGGGGCTGGGGCATACCAGCTGACGGATTTGAAAAACAAACCAAGAGCAGAGATGCTTTTAATCAAAGAGACAAACTCAAGAGTAGAACTACAATTGACCGCAAACCTGCTGGGAGCCACTCTTTGGCAAGTGGTGGGGGAAGGGCAGCTGGACATGTTTGGGGACCCTGGTTACAGGCTTAAAGGGTTTTGCTCACTTCTCTCCACCGGGATGTCCAGGGCAGCTGCCAGCCCATATGGTCCCCTTGTGCAAGTTAGGAAACACGTTCCCTCAGAGGGGGCTGCTCCACACCTGGCGGTTGAAATAGGGGCAGCCGGGCTGCATTTATACCCTCTGCTGAGCCCAGCGGATGCAGAGAGAGAGAGAGAAGCCATGTGTGGTATGCAGGGGGAAGTGCCCTGTCCCCCTTCAAGGAAGGACCGCCCAGCTATGTGAGCATCCTCCACGAGGTTCCGGGGCAGCTGGCATCGGTGACTGAGCCACGCTGGGGCACTAAAATCTGGCTCCTCAGGCTGCAGCCCCCGCCAGCGCCTGCATGGACTTCTCCCTCTGCCCAGCCCTGCTTCCCCCATCTTTGACTTCCATCGACAGGTGTTGGTCCCTAATAAACATGTCAGACCACAAATTCCATGTCAGCATCTGCTTCTTAAGAACCCAACCTGCATCTCCACATCCTGCCCTTTCAGTCCAGTTGGGGAGACAGACATCAGTAAAAGAATCTGGAACATATATGAAAAATTGCAGCTAAAATCTCTGGAAAAGGGGAGCTGCCTGATGGTGGAAGGATGTGGGGAGAAACAGGTCTGGGAGGGGCCTTGTTCAGGATGAATTCTGTTGGGATGGTGGGGTTATCTAGGGGAGGGGGAGAAGAGGAAGGGTCTTTCCAGGCTGAGGCACAGGCACAGGTCCTGGGGGGCAGGGGACAGAGAAGAGGCTGAGGTGGGGGAGCTCAGACCAGGAGGAGAGATGTGAGAAGAAGCTGGGAATCTGGCAGGGGCTCGACCGTGTAAGGTCTGGTGGACAGAAGTAAGGAGTTCGGCTTTTATTCTAAGGCTGATGTTTTTAAACCTGGGGTGATCTGATCAGATCTGCCTTGTGAAAAGCTCCTTCAGCCTGCTGGGAGGTGGGACGGGCCACGCGAGGCTGGGAGGGGGTCTGGACTATTTGAACACAAGGAACCACAGTCTTTCCCGTGCAGCTAAGGGGGGAGCTGTGCAGAGGGGCTGGAAGGACATTCCTGGGGCCCCAGCTTGGCTGTTTTCGGGCACTCCCCAGGATGCCTTGGCCAGCCCATCCTGTACTCCACCCATCCAGGGCGGGTGGGCTTCGTCAGCCCCCGGGGCCAGTGCCTCTGGGATGAGCTCAGCTCTCTGGCTCCTGCCTGCGAGGTGGCCTGCCCACAGGGACTCCCTACCAGAATACTTGCTGGCATTTGGGAGTGCCAGGGTCGCAGCCTTGCGTGGTCCTGTATTTTTCCAAGCCTGTGGGACGTGGGAGGCGAGAGACAGCAGTGAAGTGGTGACGGTGAAGGCAGGCACATGGTCTGTCACTGCAGCCCCGGATCCTTATTAGAACATTCATCAGGCGGACAGGTGGGGGGAGCAGGAAGGCGGCGGGGGCGGGGAGGGAGCGCTGGGCAGAAGTCACGTGAACTCGAGGAATGCCCTAGCTGGCATTTGGAGCTCTGGGATCTAGAGCTTGAGAGGCAGAGTGGACTGTGCTCCCTCTGGAAAAATGTCAGGTGTGGCTGTTGAGGGGAAAATTGAGAAGGGCGTTGTAAATTGTGGGGACTGTTGACCAGGTTCTACCTGTCCAGCCCATCTACACCACCATCCGAATGGACTGTTACGACCCCCACTTACGGGAGGGGAAACGACGTGCAGGAAGGTAAAGACGTGCTTGAGGCCGTACCGCTGCAAAGGCAAGGCCAGGATTCCCACCTGGGTCTGGGGGCACCAAAGCCACCCCCCAAGTCACCTGCCCACCTTCTGGGGGCCCAGGGGGAGCAGACAGGGCCCTTTGTGCAGGGAGCTGGCGGGCCAGGTGGACACCAGGCAGTAGCTAAGTGCTGGGCACTGGGACCCGCGGTGCTGTTGATAAGAGGTCCCTGACTGCAGGGGGCCTCCCGTGTGCAGGGCACCTGCGCGCCTCATTCTCACCTCCGCTCAGCAAGGGAGGAAGAACAGAGATTTAATAATAATAATAAAAATATCTTCCGTGGATGAACTCTTCCGTGTTCCTCCTGCTGAGGACAACTAAACCTGTCAGGGATGTTTGAACTCTGGCCGGACCCCGGCAAAGCCGGGGTTCCAGAGGACTCGCTGACATGGTCCCCACGGGCAGCCTCCTCCCGGGGAGAGGGAGGGATGGGGGGGTGGCTCTGAGGGGCAGACACCCAGCACAAACCGCTCCTTCCCCCTCCAGACTCAACATCCCCTCCCCATCTGCCACCCACCGCAGCTTATCTAGGCTCCTTATCACGGACCAAGTCAGGCATCCATCCAGTCCATTTGATAAGCACCTACTGTGTGCCAGGGATGCTTCTAGGCCCCAAAGACACAGAGGGGAAGACAACACAGTCCCTGCTCTCATGGAACTTGAGGGTGGAAGACACAAACACCTAAACTCATAAATGGATAAGGGGACTTCAGATAACACGACTGCCATACAGGGAACAAAGCAGGTTGATGTGCAGGAGGGCGACCAGGCGGACAAGGGCCGCCATGAGCCGAGCGGTCAGGGCAGTCTCCCCGACATCAGATGAGGAGCCGGGGCACCAGCTCCAGGGAGCTCTTGGCAAAGAGAACAGGGACAAAGGGCCTCCACGGGCTTCCCAGGTCCACTCCAGGTACTGGGCGTGGCTAACGCACGAAGTATATTAACACCTGGGGTCACAGTCGGCAATAATGGAGATCCCAGTGCAGTCATTTAAGATTCCTTGAGCTTGTTTCTCCAGCAAGACGAGGAAAGCTGTTGAAATCTATGTGATGAGTAGCAGGAATTCAGATCCCGGCTCCACCGTTTCATCCTCCTGAGACACAGTCTCCGATGGGCTCGGGACATCCCCTCCGAGGTTGTCGTGAAGATTAGTTCAGATCAGGACTAGACGTCAGTCAGTAGGCTGCCCTGAGCACAGCAGTTCTTAACATCCTTTATTATGGGTGGCAATACTGCTGTGAATGATGGAAACTAGCATCCATTAAGCACTTCCCATATGCCAGACGTTATTCTGAGTGCCTTACATAGATTAACACATCCTCACCACCCTGTGAGGGGGGACTATTATTACCCCCATTTTATAGACAAGGGAACTGAGAGACAGAGAGGCAAAGTCACTTCCCCAAAGTCACACAGCTGCTGAACAACAGAGCTGGGATTCGAACTCAGGCCGGCCTGGCCCCAGGGCATGATGCCAATGTTCCCGCTGGATTTTATCCCCCCAATAGCCCCACGAGGAGGGCAGGGTGGACAGGATTAACCTCGCTTCGTGCCTCCATTGCCATATCTATAAAGGGGACCTCAGTGTCTTGTTCAGAGTCACCGCAGCTCAGAGGCAGCAGAGCGCACAGGAGCCGGGACCTCGTCTCCCGGTTTGGCACCCAGCCCCGCACCGCACACCATTGCTCTCAGCGCCTTGCACACCCTGGTATTTGGCCGGTACCTAGTGGTCGTTTCTGAATTTTTCCCAGGCATTTTCCTTTGGATCACATCTCTTTCTAGACTTGGAGATGAAACTAGATACAACATTGCTGCAAAGCTGAGACCAGCCTGACTTTTGCCTGCTGCTGAAAGGTTGCTCCCTCCTCCTGAGGCTGAAGACACGACTGGTGATTACAACCAGCAAGAAAACCAGTGATAACGGAATCCGCCAATGTGAACGAACGACCCTCCCCAGCGACCGGTGCCACGTCTTTATGCTACAAGGAGACAAAGGCTGACGATTTCTTTTCAGATTTTATCACTTGCTTCCAAAAAGGCAGAGGCCCAGGCAGGGGGACTATCGGAGGATGGATGGGCGTCTGGCATTGATTGGTACCCAGCCTGAATAATATATCAAGGGCCAGTGACTTCATCACAAAAGCCTTGAGAGCCAGCCTCCTGCAAACCAGACTCCCCAGGGACTTGCCTCACCAGGTGTCTGAAATTGGAAATAAAGTGAGAGGAAAGTTCCTCACCAGACTCTTCAAGTCGGCCTCCCAGGCTGAGGGATGAAGGCAAAGGAGCGTTCCCGAGGCTCCTGGCATGCCAGGCCTCATAATAGGCCCTTGTGCCCCAGGGGTAGGCCCCCACAGCTCCTCTTGAGTTCTAGATGAGTCGATTGGTAAGGTAAGGCTGCCTCCTGGGCTTTGCACACAATAAGAGAGACACAGGAAGGAAGCGATGCTTAGGAAGGAGTGATGAGGCAGTGGGCCCCTGGGTGCCAAGCCCTGTGCTATAGGCTGCAAACAGGAGAAGGATGAGCAACCGGTCCTCCTTCCTCCCTCCTTTCTTCCTTCCTCAAACATCTGCTGAAGTTCTGGCTATATGGCAGGCACTGTGCTACGAAGCAGGCACACAGCACTCGACAGGCTGCCTCAGCCGCTGCCCCACACCTGCCTATCACTGATCATCTGTCCAGCACTGACTCTTGTCACCCACAGGATCAGTGGAGGATCAAGCCCACTTTGTGGAAGAGAAAAGGGAGACTCCAAGAGAGGTTATGCTCCGTCACTAGCCCTGTGACCTTGGGCAAGTGGCGGAATTTGGACCCATTTTTCCCACCTTATGTCCAGCTCACTCCTCTCATGCCTCCTTTCCTTCTATGTAGCTCTGTGCAAAAGGGTCAGATCTCCCAGTAGGAGATAACTCCTTGCTCATCCCTGTGTTCCAAAAAGAACCTAGCACAAACCCAGACACCATGGATTTTTTGTAGGGTTTTTTTTTTTTTTTTTTGCTGAGGAAGATTATCCCCGAGCTAACATCTGTGCCATTCTTCCTCTTTTTTTGCTTGAGCAAGATTAGCCCTGAGCTAACATCTGTGCCAATCTTCTATTTTATATGTGGGTCACCACCACAACATGGCTGATGAGTGGTGTAGGTCCATACCTAGGAACTGAAACCATGAAACTGGGCTGCCCAGATGGAGCATGCTGAGCTTAACCTCTAGGCCACGGAGCTGGCGCCCAGACACCATGGAACGAAGACAAGAACCCTTGGCCTTCCAGGTCATGAGCACCCTCACCAACTAGGTCTGGCTGCTGTCCATGGTACCACCCAGAAGCACGGAGCGGCTAATGTTGGGTGGCTACAGCCATTCTTGGGAAGCTAAAAGACCGTCATCACCCGATTCGTGGTTTTGACAGCCACCAATGGGTTTGATTGGGACTTGCCAACATTTCTTGCCTGCCTCCTTCTTCCTCTCCCAGGATCATTTCCATTGGCCAGTGGAGGCCTTGGATCAGCTGTCTTAGTCTTTTTTGTCTCTCGTTTCTTCCCAAGTTATTCTTAACCTTCAAAACAGAGAAAACTCACCACCAGCTGAACCTGGTGTAGCACATGCAGTTCCAATAGCTCTCAAGTTGTTAATAAAATATTTTCCTTTGTATTCAATATGTGTAGCTCTGTTGTCCATTATACCACATTAACAGAGACCCCAACTGTAATATATATTTGTTACGTGGTTTCCCAAATGTCAATCACCCTCATGCCTCCCACATGACCTTTGCCATCTTCTTATACCACCTGCTATTCCACATTGAATACATTTCCTCAAACCAACTCACTTTTCGAAAAGCTTTAATAGACCTTATATTTTACAGTGGTTTTAGATTTACAGAAAAATTGAACAGAAAGTACGGAGGGTACTTTCCCGCTCTTTTCTGCACGCATTCTCCCTGTTATTGCCATTTTGCATTAGTCTGATACATTTGTTACAACTGGTGAACAAACATTGATATATTATTATCAACTAAAGCTCACAGTTTACGGTAGGGTTCATTGTTTCTGTTGTATCGTTCTATACGACAAACCTGAGTTTTGACAAATGCATAATGACATGCAGCACACAGAATAGTTTCCCCACCAGAAACCGCCCTGGGCTCCACCTCTTTATTTCCATTCCCTCCCCATGAACCTCGGGCAGCCACGGGTCATTTTACTCCTTCTACGGTTTTGCCTTTTCCCCAATGTCATATACTTGGAATCATACAGTATGTAGCCTTTTCAGACTGGCTTCCTCAATTAATTTTTTTGACTTAAATAAGTTTATTTAAAAGAGAAATTGTATATCATCATCACAGATAGAGATTCAGATTCATTTAGAATGAATAAAAAGAAACCATAGGGATTCAGCGAAAATGGCAGAGTAATGATCTCTGAAAATTCTCTATTCCACAAAAGTCACGACAAAAGCTGGCAAAAATGTCAGGATCAACTTTTTCAGAATTCTTGAAATTAATGAGAGGCCTAAAGCAATCTGGAGAGAATTTAGTCAAAAAAATGACTGAATATCAGTAAAAACAGTGAGTTTCACAGCATATTAACTGGCTCTATCTACATCCCTTTTTCTCCAGCTCTGAGTTAGCCTTAAAAAACAACAGCCCATGACCACGGGGAAAACCTACAGCCTGGCAGCCCCTGGAAGGCACAGAATAAGGGTGGAGCCCCTTCAAAGCCTCTCTGAGAGAATCTTCATTATGCGACGTGTCTGGTGGGTCCCTGGAGGCCTCTACTTTCAAGGCTGTCCTAATTTGACCTTACTCAAACCCTGCCCAGGGTGGAAAGCCTGGGCATTTGTCAAAAACGATTAGGAGTAAATGATTAGCTTCCTGGCTGCCTGAGTGTTGAAGACACGCCCCCACATCCACGCAGAGCACCACAACAAGAACTGGGGCACTTAACAGTTCCAAGCATTTCAGGAAATCTCTATCCCATCGTTGGCTCACCAGTAAGCAAACTGAGCAGAGACTTCAGTGGCCACACATGAAAAACAGTATAATACACCGTATTGATAAAATTACGGCAAAAGCCACACAGTCATCTCAATAGAGGCAGAAAAAGCATCTGACAGAGGCAACATCCTTTCATGGTATACACAGTGAACAAATTAGGAATAGAGAGAACCTCCTCAACCTGACAAAGGGCACCTGTGAAAAACTCACGGCTAACGTCATACTTCATGGTGAAACACCGGCTTTCTCCCTAAGATGGAGAATAAGACAAGGACAGCTACTCTCACTTCTCCTGTTCAACATTGCACTGGAGGCTCCAGCCAGGCAATTAGGCAGGAAAAGGAAATATAAGGCATCCAGAGGGAAACAAAGAAATGAAACCATATGTATTTGAAGATGATAAATCTTGTCTACAGGAAATCCTAAAGAATCCACAAATAAACTGTTAGAGCCAATAAGCAAGTTCAGAAAGGTTGCAGGATACAAGATCAATGTAAAAAATCAACTGTTTTCTACACATTAGCAATGAACAACTCGAAAATGAAACTAAGAAAGTGATTCCATCTATAACAGCATCCAAAAGAGTAAAAGACTTAGGAGGAAATCTAACAGAAGAAGAACAAGACACATACACTGAAAACTATAAAACGTTGGTGAAAAAAATCAAAGAAGATTTAAATAAATGGAAAAACGTGCCAAGTCCACGATGAGGAGACTTACTGCTGTGAAAATGACAGTATTCTCCAAGTCGATCTACAGCTTCAGCACAATCCCCAACCTTGCATTAGGCAACGGTTTATTAGATACAACAGCTAAAGCACAAGCAGCCAGAGAAAAAATGGATAAATTGTACTGCATCAAAATTGAAAACTTTTATGCTTCAACAGACACTAGCAAGAAAGTGAAAAAACAACCCACAGAACAGCAGAAAACATTTGCAAGTTGTCTGACTGTAAGCCCAGCTGTGCAAGCTGTGAGGAGAAGGCAGCAGAGAGACGGAAGAAAAGAACCTGAGAAGGCGTACGAGACATGAGCGTTTACGTACGGGGAGTCCAGGAGCGGCAGGCTGGATGGAGTCGTGTGCCACCACCACAAACAGAATGGGCGTTGCTTAAGTAGGCAGAGGAACAAAGGCAACCTACTTACCAAAACCAACTGTCCTTGCAGGACCAGAATTCCAAGGACCAGCAGCTCACATGGAAGGGCTCTGTGTTCCTTCAAGACGTAATGCTCTTTGAGATAAGCAGATGCAGCTCTGGATTATTAAAACACCAGATGGTTGGTGTCACACTTCGAAGAAGGCCAGGAGGACCCATGGTTGCTATAGGATACATAGGTTATTACTGGGCAAGCGAGACCCTACACAAGTCATATATCTGAGAAGGATCTTGTATCCAGAACACAAAAAGAACTCCTTACGACTCAACAATGAAGACACCCAATTTAATGGGTAAAGAACCTGAATAGACATATCTTCAAGGAAGACACACAAATAGCCAAAACGCATATGAAAAGTCAACTTTATTAGTCATTAGAGAAACACAAATCAAAACAACGAGATACTACTTCCTACCCACTAGGATGACTATCAAAAAGAGGAACGATAACAAATGTTGGTGAAGTTGTGGAGGAATTGGACCCTTCACACATTATTGGCAGGAATGTAAGAGCGTGTGGCCACTTGGAAAACAGTTTGGCAGTGCCTCAGAGAGTTAAACACAGAGTTACCACATGACCCAGCAATTCCACTCCTAGCTACGTATCCAAGAGACCTGAAAATATATCCTCACACAAAACTTGTACAGGAATGTTCATAGCAGCATCGTTCATAATAACAAAAAGTGGAAACAACCCAAATGTCCATCAACAGGTGAATGGATACAAAAATGTGGTATAGATTCATACAATGTGATATTATTAGGCCATATAAAGGAATAAAGTATTGGTACATGCTACAACATGGGTGAACCTTGAAAACATGCTAAGCAAAAGAAATCAAACACAAAGGGCCACATATGATATTATTCATTTATATGAAACGTCCAGAATGAGCAAATCCACAGGCAGGAAGTAGAAAAGGCATTGCCAGGGGCTGGGAAAAGGGGAGAAGGGGAGAGACGGCTAATGGGTATGGAGTTTCTCTTGAGGGTGATGAAGAAGTTTTGGAATTAGACAGTGGTGACGGTTGCACAACTTTGTGAATATACTAAAAACTACTGCAATGTACACCTTAAAAGGGTGAATTTTGTATATATAAACTATATCTTAATTTTCTAAAAGACAATCACTAAAGTAAATACCATGACAAGGAAATAGTTGCTGTACATTAAAAGACAACATTAAAATGACAAAATTAAAAATAAGAAATGAATGTAACCATTTCACAAAAATGTATTCTTGAAAATAAGTTTATCGATGAGAAAAGGAAGCTCTATAAGTCACTAATCAAGGAACACTCTGTTTGATGTGGTTTTGTTTAATACGAGGCTTTATGTCAACTCTGTGACTTAGCGTGGACGTTAACCAGCACTGCGAATTCCAGCTCATCCATGTACATCGTCAGAAAGGACAAAACCTACGCAACCACTACGTTAGTTAAGATAGACGTGCCGGACATCAAAGCAGCTTAAACAAAAGAGATGTCACTCTTCCCTGCCCCGTAACCATCCGCAGCTAATAAGGCAGTTTCCTGGTGCTGGGCACCAAAGACTCCTTCCATCCTATCTCTCAGCCTCGTCTAGGGGGTAGCCGTTGTCCACATGGCCCCAAACAACTGGCCACCATGTCCCTTTCACGGTGAGGGGAGAAAAGGAGCGGAGGGCATTCCCAGACCTTTGAGGACATAACTGAGAACTTCTGCATATCACTTCTTCTTCTCATTCCCATTGGCTAACACTGTGACCACGCCCAGCTGCAAGGTAGTCTGGGAAATGTAGTCCTAGTCTGGGCGGCCATGTAACCAGCTAGCATTGTGTTGATGAGAGAACAGATATTTGTGGGGCAGGGGGCAAATGGCTGTCCCTAAGTCAACCTTCTCTGAGCGGTTGGATAATGAGGATTAATTAGGATGCAGGTGGTTTACAGACTGACTCAGAGGAAACTCTGCCTAGGCCAAGGAAATTGGAAAGAGTAATTGTTTACAGCCAGATTAGAAGAAAGACTGTAATGATTGAACTCGGTTTCCTGCTGAAAATGTGCTTTAAATAGCCAGGTTGGTCTTGAAGTTGGAATGACGATACAAATAATAATAATTCATGATTTGTGTGTTATTTGCCGTGTGCCAGCTCTCGAAAACACTGTAGGAGGAAAGTACTATTACTGTTCCATGTTTCAGAGGGGGAAACTGAGGCTCAGAGAGGTTAAGAGGCCTGTTCAAGGTCACTCTGCTGGGTAGGTGGTAAAGTCACACTCACACCCGGCACCAGCTGGCTGCAGAGCTGTGTTCCGGGCTTCCTCGAAGGGGTCCCGGTGGCGGGTCAGCCTGGAGATTCTGGGAACAGACGTCAACGCCAAGGTGAAGGCTGAGCTCCTCCCAGAGCTTCTCTGCTTCATCCCGACCGCCACGTGCCCGTCTCCATGCACGTTCCACACGAGGGAAGTTGTGACTGGGTCTGGGCTTGCTTTCAAAGCCTGTTTGTGAATATCAAGTCTTCCGGTTGAGTCCTCATTGAATGCTTTTGAAGATTTCCAGTTGTTAGGAACAAAGGAGAATTAAAATCCAAAGCTTGCCATCTGAGGCACCCAGGCTCCTGACATCTGGCTGCTCGTGACATCACCGCCCACGGTGCCCCTCCTGGGGCAGCGCCTTTGGATTCTGCATGAGTCATAGGACTCACTCGGCCCAAGGCATAAGCAAACGCCTTGTTTGTCTGGTGAGGACAGGGCCCTGGGGCAAAGTCACTGGTATTCTTGAAAGAAATGTTCCCCAGTCAGTAAGAGATGGGTTCACGGGGCGGGTTTGGGACCCGCGTGTCCCGTGGAAAATAGGACAGAAAGCATTTGATGGTGGATAGGCGAGCATCCTCAGAGCACCAGCAGAGCTTGGGGCTTCTTAAGAGCAGCTAGTTGGTTTCATTAAAGGATCAGGTCTCGTGCTAGAAACCGAGCCCAACGATAGAAGCAGAAATACCCGCAAGGATGCGTGTGATCATCCTAGCACTGCTCTGCTCCTCTTAAGGGAAAGAAAGGAGCGGGGAGAAGAGGAGGAAAGGGAGGGAGACAGGGAAGAAAGAAGAGGGGGACGGAGGGAGGGAGAAGGAAAAGCTAAATGCCCTTGGGAAGCCTGGGGAAGCAGCGGTCCCCGACAAGATGCAGTCGGCACATCGTGGAAGCCTGTTTCTAACACCCACAAACCCCACCCAGAGGCCCTTTCGTCGTGAACATCTGGAGGTTCCTGATGGAAAGGCACAAAGTCACTAATTTGCATCACACACCTGCCCGGTGCCAGCCCCTGCTGGACTCTGGAGCGTACCGATGGGAATAACAATGCATCCGATAATAATAACGGCCAGCATTTACTGAGCAGTTACTATGTGCCAAGCAATATTCTAAGCTCTTGATACGTATCAAATTCCTTAATTCTCATCACAACCCGGTGAGGTAGCGGGGCATATTCTCTCCATTCTACAGAAAGGGAAAATGAGGATCTGAGCAGAACTTGCTGAGGGGAACCGGCTGAGGAGCAGCTGCGCCTGAATTCCGGCCTGGCTCCAGAGCCCCCCTCTCACCGTGGGGAGACCTTGCCTCAGCAGCCCCAGCCTCAGGAAGCCCACAGGCCAGGGAGGGTGACCAGGCTGTAGGCAAACCCCTCCTAGCATAGGACGCACCATGAGCGAGGCACAGAGGAGGGAGTGGCACGTCACTGCATAGTGAGGCAGGGAAGGAAGAGGACAAGCGAGTTTGTGGGTCTGAGGTGGGCGAGACAAGGCATCAGGGGTCCAGATGGGAGGAGGCCCCCGGGTGGGCTGAGCTAGGAGCTGGGCTTTGTCTGGGGCAGGCAAGGGATCCTCGGCACAGGGCAGCTCGCCCAGGCTCAGCTCGGATGCCAGGCATCCTTCCAGGGCAATAACCCTCCTCAGGCTGCCCTGCCCGATGAACAAGCCCGAGCCCCTCCAGGTGGGGGGGCTCCTAATCCCAGGCGGGCACCCATCCCACTCCTGATGGGGCTGGGAGTGAACTCAAGATGCCTGTTCCAATTCCAGGCCCTTCCTTGTGGAACTTTCCATTTCCTGTGGGATGACGTGCTATTTGAGCTTCTGCAGCCACTCCTTTTTTTTCTTTTCTTTTCTTTTTTTTTTTGAGGAAGATTGGCCCCAAGAAAACATCCGTGCCCATCCTCCTCTATTTTATTTGCAGGATTCCTGCCACAGCATAGCTTGATAAGCAGTGCTGGGTCTGCGCCCAGGATCTGAACCTGCGAACCCCGGGCCTATGAAGCAGAGTGCATGAACTGAACTTAGTGCTACGCCACCAGGCCAGCCCCAACTTCTGCAGCCACCTGTGCTCTGTAAACCCACATGGTAGCGTGTGGCCTCAACCTCACCCACTGCAGAGAATAAGAATCGTCATGACGATGCCGACGACCGTTTAGGAAGCACTCTGCGCCGGCACTGTGGTGCACGCGCTGTCTCATTAAGAGGAATAGCGACACATAATAATGACAGCGATCCTGAGGGCCAGTGCTCCGGGGCTCACTGTGTGCCTACAGGTGCCCACGGACTGGCTGCACAACGACCTGCCGAGGCAAGGACAGTGGTCTTCCTCCTCTCACACTCTGGGTCACCGAGGAGCTTGTCTGAGAGCTCGCTGCCGGACAGAGACCAGAACTCAAAGCCAATGACTGACGACCCGAGTCTGTGTATTTAACCCTGGCGTGGACAGCACAGATTGTCCAAGAGCCCTCACAGCGTCCACGGGGCCCAGGGTGTTTCCTTAGTCGGTTGCATTTTCTTCCTGTTTTATGCCATTGTTTCGTAGAAGTGGGACCCAAACTGGAAAGTTGGGTCCCTCGTGTCCGTGATCTAGAAACGAACTTGTAGAAACACAGGCTAGAACTCGTACATTAAAAGAGCTCCTCACCTGGGCTGGTAAGAGCTCTCCTGGGAACGTCCTCCCGATGAATCCTCAGGACAACTGGGTTTACGGAGCACGCACCACGTGCCAGGCGATATTCCACAGGAGTTACCTTACCGAGGAGGAAACCGAGGCACGGGAGCGGAAGTCACTTGCCCGAGTCGCACAGCTAGTAAGTGGCAAAGCAGCAGCTTGGACCCAGCAGTGAGCTGCCAGAGCCCAGCAGGGCCGGCCGGCAGCCCCTCCCCAGCGCCTGAGAGTCCCAGTGAGTCGCGCGGTGACCTGCTCCCTCTGACACAGGGACTTTGTTCCTTGCGCTCCGGGAAACACTTCCATGCACGGAAGTCTGCCACGGCCAGAGGAGAATGTCGTCTTTCGGGGCCTGCTTTCCAAAAGGCCCGAGCAGCCCCCAGGTCAGGGCCTGGACTTAGTGATCTGCTGTTTCTTGAGCTCACAGAGCCTGGAAAGCAGCCCAAATTCATGGGTGAACCAGCAGACCCTCAGACCGACATGAACTAGACACACGAGCACTGCAAGATGAATCCACGTTTCAGAGATGATAAAATGCGAAGGAGAAGAGAAGAGCCTCAAGGGGTCAATGAGATGTGCTGCTGTTAGTATTACTAAAGGTGTTAATTTAATGCTAATTCTCTTGTTTTTCCTTTCCCCCAACTACATGTTTAGACCTAAAAACCTTTTCAAGCTTAAACAGTGAACACAGAAGGCAACCTAGTGTCATGGCTAAGAGTACAAATCCCTTCTCTGCTGCCACTCACCAGCTGTGTGATCCTGGCCAGGTTAATTTACCTCTCTGATCCTCAATTTCCTCACCTGGAGAAAGCAGACAAGGAGAGTGCCTGCCTCACGCATGTAAAACAATTAGCAGGTGGTCCACAAGTAGCAGCCACCCAATAAAATGGTGGAAATTATCAGTAGCAGTAGTTTGAAAAATCACTTATGTTGACCAAGCTAGTTTCCATGAAATGCCCAGAGATCCAAGATTCCCCCTGGGAGGCCTGGGACGGCGCCTGCAGCCTGTGGACACAGCCAGGCTCTGCTCTGGGCCTGAGCGAACACGCGAGGGTCCCACTGCCCCAGGGACTCGGCACTGCAGGGAGAGCCACCCTCTTTCTGGCTCCCGGTCATCTTCCAGCCAGCCCTGGGCCCAGCTGGTCTCAGGCTTGCACAGTGTGCTGCCAAGGTGGCGATTCTGGGAGGAAACTGGTTCCCTCTGTCATGGGGATGTATGTTTCCTGACTTAGATCCTGTCTCTTTGCGTCCCTTCCCCAGAGGCAGGGTGGGTGAAACGTGGGCGTGGGGACACCATGATGGTGGCCTCACCCCCTGTTGGGACCCGGAGTGGCCCGAGTGATGGAGGCCCTCGGAAACGATGGGAGAGGACTTGGTCCAGGGCCCCAGGGAAAGCCAACAGGAGTGCCTCTTGTGTAGTCAAGTGTCCTCTGACCAGCGTCTCTGAGAAGCTGCCGTGAGACTCCTCGTGAGACTGCGTGGTCCTCCAGGCGGGATGGCACAGTGAGCTCAGGCGTCAGCACCTCCTGCGGCTGCAGACTCATGGCTGTGACCGAGTCGGCAGAAAAGCAGAAACTAAACCCCCAGACCCGGCCCTCGTGGTGTGAGGGCCCTAGGCCCCCCCTTCCCACCATGAACCCCTGTAGACGTTTGTACGGAGCAGCTTTTTTCAGGCATTGGACAGCAGACAGTGCAGCTCCACGACCCTCGAGAGACGGGGTCCCACAGGCGGGTCCCACGTTCACCCAGGCTTCCTGACAGAGGGCAGGGGGGCGGTCTTTACAAACTCTGGTACAGGGAAGTGGAGCCCCAGCAGAGCAGTGGTCTCCATGGACAGAGAGGCAGAAACGAGTGTCCGGGGCTCCCAGTGCAGCTGGAATTTGCAAGACGGAGAGCTTCAGAGGAGACTGCTGCACACAGAAGGAGCTCCAGAAATCTAGAGAGGGATCCCTCTAGCCTTTGGCTGAATGCTGAGCTGCATATGCACGCGGCAAGCTTCTGTGACGCCTGGCGCGGAGCAGCGGGAGCTGGAGGCGGGGAGGGGAAGGGAGATTGCGATACGGCGCAGAGCTGGTAGCACGGGAGTTCTCCCCAGCCAGAGTGGAGGGCTCTGCACACCCTTATTCGGTTGACAGCCCGCAAAATCCACTCTTGCAGGACAGTTGGCGCCACTCTCCACTCATCCCAAGAGAGTATGAAACTCAATAATATACAGCATATAGACAAAACTATGAACACACTGGGAAGGATTAATGGCCAATTAGACATCACAGGACAAAAAATTAGTGAACTTGAAGTCATAATGATAGAAAGTAACCAAAATGAACCACACAGAGAAAAATGAAAGGGAAAAAAATGAGCAGATCATGGGTTGGCTCTGGGACGACTTCAGGGAGCCTAATATGTGAATAATTGCAGTACCCTAAGGAAGAGGGGAAGAGAAGAAAATATTTGAAGAATAATGGCTGAAATATTTTCCAAATCTAATGAAAACTATAAAGCCACAGAGCCAAGAAGCTCAATGAAGCTCAAGCCCAGGAAATATGAAGAGAACTACCACAAAATAAAATCAAGTGGCACAAAATACATGATAAATAAAAAATTTGAAGTGCTGCCAGAGGGGCAAAGCAGATCTCATAGAGAGGAACACACACAAGGCTGACAGCAGATGTCTCGTCTGAAAAGAAGGCAAGCCGGGAGGCAGGAGAGCATGGCCTTTCAAGTCCTGAAGGAAAGAATCAAAACAAACCTAGAATTCTATACCCAGCAAAAATATCCTCCAAAAACAAAGATGAAAGAGCAGCTTTTTCCGATGTACAAATGCTAGAGAATGCGTCAGCAACAGACGCACACCGCAGTAAATGCAGACAGAGTCCATGGGGCAGAAAGAAACGGACTCCAGATCCCCACAAAGGGGCACAGGGCACGATCCCAGGTCCCTCGTGTACCACACAAATGTTAGAACTAGCTTGTCCATTGCTGCAAAGACCCTGCTGGGATTTTGTTTGTTTGTTTGTTTGTTTTGGGGGGGTTTTTTTGAGGAAGATTAGCCCTGAGCTAACTACTGCCAATCCTCCTCTTTTTGCTGAGGAAGACTGGCCCTGAGCTAACATCCGTGCCCATCTTCCTCTAGTTTATATATGGGACGCCTACCACAGCATGGTGTGCCAAGCGGTGCACTGTCTGCACCCAGGATCCGAACCAGCAAACCCTGGGCCGCTGAAGCAGAACATGCGAACTTAACCGCTGCACCACCCGGCCGGCCCCTGGGGTTTTGATTAGGACTTTAGACAAGAACAAAGTTTGTGGACTCGCACTGTCTGATTCACAATTTACTTAAAGCACAGCATTCAAGCCCGTGTGGTATTGACACAGGGTTAGACAAACAGGCCAAGGGGACAGAACAGAGTCAAGAATTTGTAGGGTCCATTGATTTTCCACAAAGCTGCCCAGGTAATTTCCTGGCACACCTGCATGACCCTGAAATTTTGCCTTCTTCAATTCTGCGTCCTCAGCGCCCACAGGCCTCTCCCCAGTCCCAGCCCAGCTGTTGAACAATCACCTAAAAATTACGGTGGATGGAAATCTTCACTCCTTTGGGCCTGTATCAGACTCGCGTCCTACCGAGTTGGCTGAAAACTCCTGGAGGGCTGAGGTCCCATCTGCCGCGTCTTGTTCCACGATTGGGGCTTAATTGACACCCAAACCAAATCATTTAATGACCCCCAAACACATACACGTCCAGTCTCTCAGCTTTCCCTCAGTGACACCCCCTAAGAAATGGTCCCCTTCTTCTTGGGCTGACCAAGAGTCTCTTTGCTGGTTTTTAATTTCTAATTAAAGAAATTTAATTAGCTGATTAATTTAATTAACCTAATTAATTTAATTAACCTGATTAGGAACAGGTCGGCTTCCCCTGGAAACGAGTCTAATGACCCAGGCTGGGCATCAGGCCCTTCTTGCTCAGTCGAGCTGTAGCAGGTGCTGCCTGTGCCAGCCAGTTTCAGGAGACAGCCCCCCACACTCCACAGCATGCCCCCCAAGCACCTACCCCTCGTTGCCCGGGCAAGCTCTGCCTGAACACCACAGTTTCCCTGCCCCTCCGTGCGACTGCTCCAGGCAGCTATCCACACAGTAGCTCGGGGACCCCAGGAGGACTGCACCCCAGTTGCCCCCAGCATTAATAGCCCATGTACTGGTTTTTCCTCCCTTCCCTGTCTCTCTTTCCTCTCCCTCACCAGCTTCCTGGATCACCTTCCAAATAAACTACTTGTACCCAAAGCTTGTCTCAGCTCTGCTTTGGGGGGGACCCCAAACTAAGACTCAAGTTTCATCGGCATGTATGGGAATTCCAACAAAACTCCAATTTGTCAGACCAAGGGGCTGATTTTTCTCACCAATATGGGCATCTACTCTAAAATTAACATTTATAAACTGAGCTGAGAGCATCTCATGGGTTTGCTCAGTGGTAAAGTGGACCATGCAGCAGAGGGCAGGAGGGATCTAAACCTAGATGAAGTGATGTCACATTGCCATTGATTAGTGTCCCCTTTGCAGAGTCATAGTGACCCTCGTTGCAGAGCCTGGGTGGGGACATTAATAAAATCCATACTTGTGCCTCGGTATTTCCTCATATTCCGAAAATGTCTTTTTAAAGCTGAAACAAGCAAGCAAAAAACAACCACCAAAAATAAGGATGATGATGCCTTACATCCTTGCCGTTCAAAGTGTGGTCCCCAGACCAGCGCAGCAGCATCACTGAGACCTTGTCAGCAACGCAGAGTCTCGGCCCCAGCCCAGACCCACTGGGTCAGACCTGCTCGTGAACACGAGGCCCAGGCAGCTGGTGTGCACACGGCAGTCTGGGAAGTGCCGCTTTAAGGACAGCAGACACTGTACGGGGCGGGATGGCTAATGTGCGGGGTCTGGAGCCAGGCTGGCTGGATTCGGATCCTGGCTCCGTCACTTCCTGGCTCTGTGGCGTGGGGCCAGTCATGTCACCTCTCCAGACCTCAGTTCCCTCATTGGCTAGGTGCCTCCCGCATCGAGCTGCTGTGAGCCTTGACTGTGATAATAATCAACGTAAATGGACACAATGGACACAATAACATGACAGCTGGCACTTGGGAAGCGCTCCACAAATTTTAGCCCTGAATGTATTCATCCCAGCAGCGAGCTGAGGTCAGTCAGTGGACCCGGTTTCTCACCTGTACTTGGAAGGTTGCGCAATGACAAAATGTTGTGGATACACAGTGATCAGGGGTCAGAGGTCAAAGTCCTCATCTCAGCTCTGTTAGTGCCACCAGAACGAACGACTCCCGTGGCTGAGCCTCTGCTTCTCCATCCAGAAAATGAGAGAGCGTCCCTCACTGCCATGGTTCCCAGCCCTGACTGCCCAGGCGCATCGCCTGGGGGCTTCCAGCATCCTGGCAGCTGGGCCTCTCCCCGGGGACCCTGAGGTAGTGGCCTGGGCTCCCCAAGGCTTTAAAACTTCCCAGGTGACTGTCGTGACCCCCCAGGGGTGAGCAAGCACGACCTCCTCAGGCCCATCACCTTGGGACCACCTCCCGCAAGGAGAACTCGGCATGCAGTGAAAACCCACGGGGATATTTAACCCGAAAGATCACTTTTTAAAGTGCGTCATAAAGCCCCGATTTATCTTTCGTAGAAACTAAATTCCATGCAGAAAATCAAGATCTGCGTGCACAAGCTTCACGTCCATCTCCCTCCCACCGCCCAACGGCGTCTCATCAGCCCAGAGTTCGCTCCACATGGACCTGAAATCCGCCGCTCTCCCTCTTCTAAGAAGCTTTTGTTCTGTTTTTTGCTTTTTAATTGTCCTGTTATTTTCCCTTGGGATGAATTTTATGAAATATCCACAAATCCTCTAAGAAACCAGGAGGAGGATAAATCTTAAGAAAATGTAACTACAGATGTAATTCATCAGCAGAGTCTGTGACATTTCCGCGGATCACTCGTGAGCAGGAATAGCACATAACTCCGGGGAAGAGGAGGCCCATGTAATTGATCCCCCCGGTTTGATGAGCGCGCTGCCTCCGAGATTTCTGGCTGTGGAGGAACTATGAGGATTCATAGCAGCGCCAGCGAGAAGTCCACCAAGCTTTCGAGAGGGACGGACGAGGTGATGCCCCTCTCAGGACCGCGACGCCCCTGCCTCAGCGTCGGCACACCTCCACGCGGACCCCTTCCCCCCTCCCCAGGGCTTCCTAGCCCCCTGCATAACTAGGATTGCCAGACTGAGCAGAGGAAAACACAGGACGCCCAGTTCAATTTGAACTTCAAACAACAAATAATTTTTTAGTGTGAGTATGGCCTGTGTAATATTCAGAACATACTTACACTAAAAAATTATTTGTTAGGTGACTGTCTGTATTTTGTCTGGGAACCCTACTCATAACCTCCCAGCGTAGATTAAACCCCTCTGTCCCAGTGTCCGCGGGAATAAACATGAAGCAGGTGTATTGTTCCAATCACTGCTTTCCAAGAACTCTGGCAGGTGTCCTTTCCTATCTCAAGCAGAAACTGCTATTTCCCCCAATACCAGTCTTTACTTCTACTTAGTAATAGAATTCCATTGCCCACTGCCATCAGTTAAAAGACTATGCTCCCCAGTGTTCCTTATAGCTAGGTTTCGTCATGTGACCAAATTCTGGCCCATAAGACATAAGAGGGAGTGTTGTGGAATATGCCTGGGAATATTTCTTAAAAAGGAGTCTTCCTTTCCTGCATCCTACCTCTTAGAACATTGTTGTGATGACTGGAGCTCTAGCAGCCATCTTGGACCACGAGGACAAGGGTCACCTTCTAAGGATGGTGAAGTAGAAAACTGGAAGGAGCCCAGGTCCCTGAGAGCTTCATGGAGCAGAACTCCCACATCAGCCCTCAACTCCCACTTCCAGCCATTTCTTCTCAAGAAAGAAAAATCAATTTCTTTCTTGTTTTAGCCAATGTTATTTACGGGTTTTCTGGTTTTGCAGCCAGATCAGAACACAGCATCCTTTAATGACATCTTGGGCAGATCCCATCAATTTCTGGTCACAATCAGGGAAGTCCAGTTTAAAAATCCAATCTTGTATTCAATTTAAATCTTCTCTCCTCCCTTTGACTTGGGGTTGGGGGAGGAGGAAGATAAGACAAGCCATAGTAACTATGAGGAAAAGGAGACGCAGGCATCGAAGGATGCTTGCCAGAGGAAGATTGTTATGATGGAGGACCACAGAATGCTTCCGGCCGACAATGGTCCTTGAGAAACTGGGGTGTGATTTTGATGGACCGACCCTATGTGGGGTGGGGGCTGTGGCCTCAGTGAGGGGCTGAGCAGTCACCAAGGTGTGAGCTACACACAGCCTCAGGAGTGGAGATCAGGGACACAGAGTTCCGGGGCCCAGAGCAAGGCTACCGGCACCCACCCGTGGGCCACCGAGCACAACCCTCCCACGTGCGGCTGCCAAAAAGGGTTGTTTCCCAGCTCCACGAGGCTCCCTGCCCAGCTTCTCAGAGAAAACAAGTCCCCTGACCCTTCCGGGTGGGCTTTCCGACCCAATTTCTGACGGCCGCATCTGCTCACTCCCACCCTCGCCCGTCAGCAAATCTGAGCTAACAAGGGAAGCAACTCCCAAATCCAGGGTCTGCTTTGGGGTATTGAGCTGCAGTGGCCCAAGAGACACCCCCGTTCTTAGGGGATGGCCCCTCACCTGTCCAGGCTCGTGGGTGGACAGTCTCTCTTTGTGAGGCCCCGTACCCCTCGGTTACAGCCGAGCGGACAGGAATGTGTGCCTGCCCCTGGCTGGCCCCGTCAGAATCTCTGTCCTGGGGATTTGGACTCAGGACTCCGGTTTAGAGCTCTGCGCACAGGGAGAGCCCCTAACCCTTCCAGTCAATTCCCACGAGAGGCCAGCCTCTGCCCCAGGCAAACACAAGGACCATGATGAGGTCCTCGGGAACCACGAGTGAGTTTCTAAGCCTCTCGATGCCTCGGTGTCTCCGTCGGAAGAATGGGGAACGCAGCGCCAGGGGCTGTCCCCTCAGCCTTCACTGCACCCCTACTGTGCGCCCAGCAGCCACTGCTTCCTACGGGGCTCGAAGCCCCTGGAAAGCACCGAGGAACGTGAGGCTGCAGGTGTGCACGGCCTCGATATTACTGTCATCATTGCTTCTCCGGAGAGCCATCGACTCTGGCACACAGGGACCCCTGGAGTCAGTTTCATTAGAGAAAGAGCCAACTTAATTCCAGCCCAGCCAGGAGGCTCTGAACCAAGCGGCCGCCTTTTCCCTCAGAGCATCTTCAGGCTGACCCCGGTGCCTCCCAATCAGGGAAAGGACTGGCCCGCCCGGCAGTTATCGACAGAGATGGCAGGCGGACATTGATTGGGAACACGGGACGAGTCGCTTTCATTTCCAGGTGCCAGCTGCAAGTGAGTGACGGACAGTCTTGGGGAGATTTCGTGTCTCCCGGAGCTGGGTGATATGGGGACGTCGGTGAGCAGGGTCTGCCTGTCTACACAGTTCAGGGACATAATCAGCTGCAATGAGTCGCTGACCTTTAGAAGGAGAAAAATAATAATACGACCCAACAGCAGCTCCTGACCGATGGGTTTGAAACAGTGAAAATGTAACGCTTAAGTGACTTCAGAGGAGTAGCTGTCTGCGTTCTCAGCACACACATCTGTCCCACTCCCCGTGCCCCTTCCTGTCCCCGCTGCCCCTGCCCTGCAGACGTTTCCTCTCCCAGGAGGTCGCAGAGCTGGTCCCCTTGCCTCTTCATCCCCCAACTCGGGTCCATCCCAGAGCTCACGCCAGGGAAGAGCGAGTCTGAGGAGGGGATTGGGGTGCTCACACCAAAGGGGAAGGGAGCAGGTGCTGGGCAGGCTGGGTCTCAGGGCCCCAGGGCAACCTGGCTCTGAACTCAGCTGAGCCTTCAAGACACCCCCCACCCCAAGGTAGCTGCTGCCCAACACAGCGGTTACCGTACTGCGTCGCACACCTGCCTTACAGACCGTCCTCAGCATCACACCCAGGACCCCACCCATCGTGGGTGCCTCGTGAGCATTCCAGAAAGGTCTGGAGAGTTCCTGCGGCCGGGTGCTTCAGCAAGGCTCATGAGCCTTGCTTTCCCTCCCGGGGGCACGGCTCTGCATGCTGGCTCTGTCTGGCTCTTTCCCGCCCTCCCATGTGCACAGGCGTTCTTTCAAGCGCAGACACCCTGGCTCGCCATGAAGGGATCAAAGGTCCCTGCCAGGCAGCCCCTGTCAGCAGGGAGGGGTCTGGGAATCGGTCAGCGGCGGCGCCTCTCCCTGCACCGTCCTCTCTGGGATGGGGAGGGGAGCGAGGGACGGCCGGTGGCAGGCAGATTTGTGGTCCATGAGGTGCATCTGTCTGCCGGCTCGTCTGCGTGCTGTTCAGGGTTTCATCTTTCTTTGCCTTTTACGTAAGGCCTCAAACTCCTCTGGGCACTAGGCAGGGGCACAAAGGTCACGTAAATAAACAAAAACGGAGATGTGTCCTTGGGCATCGAGGGCTGAGTAGAGTGGCCCCAACACTCGGTCCTGCTCTGCTCAGTGGCCGACCCTTTCACGGGGACATTTCTGCTCAAACAGTGATGGAAACCGAAGCCTGCAGGCTGCCCTGGACCGTGAGCATCGGCGGGCAGGGCCGTCTGCTCCTGCTTCAGCTCACCACCCGCCCGGCAGGAGCGCAAGGAACGCTGAGTGATCGAGCGATTGATCGAACGGATGAACGAACCATTGATCGAGTGGATGAACTGCTTCGTCCTTCCTCGCCTTCTCCGTTAGGACAGCGTGTCCAGAGAGCAGCCACAGGCGGGGAAACTGAGGCAGCAGGGGCTGGAGCCTGCTCCATCAGGTCGTCCAAGGCCTGGAGGTGCCGGGGTGGAAGTGGGACGCCTTCCCGGGGAATCTGTTGGAAAAGTGCTCATCACAGCACAGATGTTTGCCCGGTCCCTGAGGAATTACCACTCCGCCTGCTTTTCGTGTGCGTGATCCCACGTGAGGCAGACTTTCTTGTCCCCCAACATCCCGTGCGGCCGCCCTGGCCCAGGCCACCGTCTCCCCGCCTGGCCCCCCTGCCTCTCCCCTTCCACGCCACCATCCTCCTCCTGGGTGCTGCCAGACCTGACACTTCTAAACAGGACTCTGAGCCTGTCGCCAGCCAGCCCAGAAACTTTCAGAGGCTTCTCATCGCACAGAACAAGATGCAGGCCCCCCCCCCCCCCGGCCAGGCCTGCAGGGCGCCGCGGTCTGCCGCCAGCCCGGTCCGTCTCGTTGCTCACCTGCCTTCGCATCATGCACTCTGCTCCCCCAGCAAGGACTCTGCGTGGCCCTTGAGGCACCCTTCGTCTCGATCGCTCTTTCCCCCAGTAGTCCCAAGTCTCCCTCCCTCCTTCCTCTGTCCCTGCTCAAACGCCACCTCCTCTGAGCAGGCTTCCCTGATTGTTCAGGTAAAACAACTCGGTGACCACTCGACTCGCCACCCACTCACCAACGTCTTACCTTCCCTAATACACCTCCCCGCCCGATGTCACACTGTGTGCAGATTCATTTGTTTGCTTACTGTCTGAGTCTCTTATCTAAAAGAGAGCTTTTGGGGCTTGCCCCGTGACCAAGTGCTTAAGTTCTCACGCTCTGCTGTGGCAGCCCAGGGTTTTGCCGGTTTGGATGCTGGACATGGCACCGCTCATCAGGCCATGCTGAGGCGGCGTCCCACATGCCACAACCAGAGGGACCTACAACTAGAATATACAGCTATGCACTGGCGGCTTTGGGGAGAAGAGGAAGAAGAAGAAAGAGATTGGCAACAGATGTTAGCTCAGGTGCCAGTGCTTAAAAAAATAAACATATAAAAAAAGAGAGCTTTCTGAGGACAGAGACCATGTCTGTCCAGTCACCACTAAGCCCAGTGTCTGCACACAGCAGGCGATCCCTACTCGTTTACTAAACTCATTCCCAGTTTAGAGACGAGGGGACTGAGACTTGGGGAGGCCAAGAAACGGCACGGGAAGATGAGTGCAGGCCTGCCAGGCTCAGCTCTTTCCAAGTCAAGGTGACAGTGGCCACCAGGGCAGGCGCAAGACCCCAGAAACGTGCCTGCCAGGCGCAGGTGTCTCCAGGCCCTGCCCAGATACCATTTTTACAGGTTATTACACTTGGCGAGAGACAGATAGCCATGTCCCTCGTACCACAGGAGGAGTGGCCTCTGCGAGAGCCCGGACCATTCTGCAAACCAGCGTATTACTAAATACAAATGTTTAACAGGCTTGCCCTCCCATCTCCCTCCTTGTCCACAGGCGTTTAATGTCATCTTGCAGCCGAAATTCCAACTCGGCACAGTCTTATGTGGGAGGAAGGAGATTTCAAATACACTCAAGATCCCAACTAACTTTCTTTTTTCTACTCTTAGTAGCAGATGAAAAAACAAAAGCAGATAGAGAGAACGTGCTGACAGTTCTAAAAGCCCCGTTGGCACTGTGGGGGGTTGAATGGTGTCCCCTCGAAATCCATGTCCACCCAGAACCTCAGAAGGTGACTCTGTTTGGAAATAGGGTCTTTGCAGATGAGATTCACTAAGACAGGGCATATTGGATTAGAATGGGCCCCAAGACACAGGGATGGTTCAACATCCGCAAGTCAGTCAACGTGGTACACCACATTAACAAAATGAGAAACAAAAACCACATGACCATCTCAACAGATGCAGAGAAAGCTTTCGACAAGTTCCACATTCATTTATGATAAAAACTCTCAATAAAATGGGTATAGAAGGAAAGCACCTCAACATAATACAGGCAGTATACGACAAACCCACAGCCAACATCATAGTCAATGGGCAAAAAACGGAAAGCCATCCCTCTGAGAACAGGAACAAGACAAGCGTATCCACTCTCACCACTCTTATTCAACGTAGTACTGGAGGTGTTGGCCAGAGCAATTTGGCAGGAAAAAGAAATAAAAGGAATCCAAATAGGCAATGAAGAAATAAAACTCTCGCTGTTTGCAGACGACATGATCTTATATATAGAAAACCCCAAAGAATCCATTGGAAAACTTTTAGAAATAATCAACAGCTACAGCAAAGTTGCAGGGAATAAAATCAACATACATAAATCAGTAGCATTTCTATACTCTAACAACGAAGTAACAGAAAAAGAACTCAAGAACTCAATCCCATTCACAATCGCAACAAAAAGAATAAAATACCTTGTGGTGAATTTAACCAAGGAAGTGAAAGATTTATACAATGAAAACTACAAGACTTTCCTGAAAGAAATTGATGATGACATAAAGAGATGGAAAGACATTCCATGCACATGGATTGGAAGAATAAACATAGTTAAAATGTCCATACTACCTAAAGCAATCTACAGTTTCAATGCTATCCCAATCAGAATCCCAAGGACATTCTTTACAGAAATTGAACAAAGAATCCTAAAATTCATATGGGGCAACAAAAGACCCCGAATTGCTAAAGTAATCCTGAGAAAGAAGAACAAAGCCGGCGGAATCACAATCCCTGACTTCAAAGCATACTACAAAGCTACAGTAATCAAAACAGCATGGTACTGGTACAAAAACAGGTTCACAGATCAATGGAACAGAATTGAAAGCCCAGAAATAAAACCACACACCTATGGACAGCTAATCTTTGACAAAGGAGCTGAGGGCCTACAATGGAGAAAAGAAAGTCTCTTCAACAAACGGTTCTGGGAAAACTGGAAAGCCACATGTAAAAGAATGAAAATTGACCATTCTTTCTCACCATTCACAAAAATAAACTCAAAATGGATCAAAGACCTAAAGATAAGACCTGAAACCATAAGGCTTCTAGAAGAAAATGTAGGCAGTACACTCTTTGACATCAGTATTAAAAGGATCTTTTCGGGCACCATGTCTTCTCAGACAAGGAAAACAATAGAAAGAATAAACAAGTGGGACTTCATCAGATTAAAGAGCTTCTTCAAGGCAAGGGAAAACAGGATTGAAACAAAAAAACAACCCACCAATTGGGAAAAAATATTTGAAGTCAAAAAATGGGCAGGAGAAATGAAGAGACATTTCTTCAAAGAAGATATACAGATGGCCAATAGGCACATGAAAAGATGCTCATCATCACTGATCATCAGGGAAATGCAAATCAAACTACACTAAGATATCACCTTACACCTGTTAGAATGGCTAAAATAACCAAAACAAAAAGTGACAAATGTTGGAGAGGTTGTGGAGAAAAAGAACCCTTATCCACTGCTGGTGGGAATGCAAACTGGTGCAGCCACTATGGAAAACAGTAAGGAGATTTCTCAAAAAATTAAAAATAGAACTACCACACGATCCAGCCATCCCACTACTGGGTATCTACCCAAAGATCTTGAAATCAGCAATTCCAAAAGTCCCATGCACCCTCATGTCCACTGCAGCATTATTCACAATAGCCAAAAGGTGGAAGCAACCTAAGTGCCCATCAACTGATGACTGGGTAAAGAAGAGATTGTACATATATACAATGGAATACTACTCAGCCGTAAAAAAGGATAAAATCGTCCCATTCACAACAACATGGATGGACCTCTAGGGTATTATGTTAAGTGAAATAAGCCAGATAGAGAAAGACAATCTCTGTATGACTCCACTGATATGTGGAAGTTAAACATGGAGACAAAGAGAACAGATTATGGCTACCAGGGGAAAGGGGTGGGTGGGGGCGGGCACAAATGGTGAAGTGGTGCACCTACAACACGACCGACAAACAATAACGTACAATCATGTACAACTGAAATTTCACAAGGTTGTAAACTATCATAATCTTAATAAAAAGTTAAAAAAAAAAAAGAATGGGCCCCAAGGCCACTGACTGACGTCCTTAAAGAAGACAAGAGGAGACAGAAGAGACGCACAGGGAGGAGCCGTGAGAAGAGGGAGGCGGGGACGGGAGCAATGTGGCCACAAGCCAAGGACACCTGGAGACGCCAGAAGCCGGAAGAGACCAAGAAGGGTCCCCTCCGAGCCTCCGGAGGGAGCACAGCCCTGCCGACCCCGTGATTTGGACATTCAGCCTTCAGAACTGTGAGAGAATATGTTTCCGTTGTTTTAAGCCTCTCTGTTTGTGGTTGTTTGTGACAGCAGCCCCAGGACACTAACATAGGCACTTAGGAATTTCCCAGGGCCCACCTGAGCTCCTTTCCGTCAGAGAGCCAAGCCAGGCCAGGAGGGGCACGTGAGCAGCGGTTTCTGAGTGCCTCAGTTTCTGAGCCCTCACATGGGCTCCCGGAGCCCTGCCTCCAGGCGATCACTCTCCTTTCCTCTTGAAGGCCCCTTGCTTGACGCACTAGCGTTTCTGGTGACGCTGCCTGAAGGGACACGGGCTGTGTCAAGGCGACACCAAGGACAGGCTGCACGGGGTCAAGAGTAAACCGAGAGCACCTGCAAAGAGTAAAACTCAGGGCGACCTGGTGCGCCACGGGGCCATCTTTATCCCCGACTGTGACCTGGATTCCCTGCCCTCCCTCCCGCTCCCCACGCCCACAGCGACAGGTGTCCCACCCCCATCGGGGAGGTCGGCCCAGGCACCGAGGGAGATGGGACGGGTGTCAGCCTGTGCCACCCACACCCGACGTGCCCAGAAGGCCCCGGGCATCCTGTCCAAGCCCAGGTGCTGATGCAGCAGGCGGAGGCCTGGGGGGGAGACCCCGCATTTCTAACAAGCCCCAGGGGATGCAGCTGCCACTGAGCCAGGGGCCACACTCGGTGGAACAGCTCTCTGCTCTTTAATCTCTGACTGGTCTGTCCCCTGAAGGGACCGGATGTTTCAAGGATCAAAGAGAATGAACACGCCCCAAAGCATCACAGAGAGAACAGCGTCCGTGCTGGCTCTGGTTTGGATTTGTTCAAATAGGGAAGTCGATTTCTTCTCTGGCAAAGGAGAGAGACACAGCAGGACAGCCCTAAGGAGAAATGAGCATCAACACTCTCTTCTTAACAGCAAGAAGGGGACAGGCAGGAACAGGAAGTCGTATGGCTCGTCTACCCAGCAGCACCCTTACAGATTATTCCAGAACATTTCTGAAAATCATCTGAAACACTTCTGAAAAATCATCATTTCTCCAAAAGAGAGGAAAACTAACCTTAGCTGTGCACTCTGAGCTGTCTCCAATCCATTGACTTGTTTCATGCTTATGAGCACTCTGTGAGATGGGTGCTGGTGTCTCGTCTTACAGATGAGGAGACAGAGGTTCAGAGAGGGTAAGTGACTTACCCAAGGTCACACAGCCCACAAGTGTTGTGTAAATCGAGAGCCCTGGCTCTTCTACTATGTGACATGTTTTGAGAGTTAAGTGACTTTCAGGGATCATTTCCCACCTGGAATGATCCTGAGAGAACAGACAGGGGAGGGGAGACTGGGGGGACTCACCAAGAGGTGCCAAATTCTGTAAACGAGGACATGAAGCTCTTCGGCCCCTTCCTGGTGATTCAGAGATCAAGACAAAGGGACGATGAGGGGGAGGATGTCTGTGCCTCTCCGGGGAGGAAGGAGCAGAAGGAGCTGGAGGAGATTAGAGGCCGGTGGGAGGACAGCGAGATGGAGCCGGGAGAACATGGAGAATTGCCCAGCTCTGCCAGGAACTCCACCCTCCCTTCCCCCCCCACCCCGGGGAAGCCCCTGCTCCCCTCACCGCATCTGCCAGGCTGGGACCCCGTCAGCGAAGGCCCCGGCGCCTCGCGGGGAGCTCACTTTGGAGATGGTAGCAAACCTCAACCCGGGGTGCCAGTAAGTCCCTCACTGTGAGCCGGTCCTCTCACGCTGCTCAGGGCGGCACAGCAGAGAGCAGGCCCAGCCGCTGACCAGGCCTGGACTCTGGACTGAGACAGACCTGGGTCTGACACGGGGCCCAACGCCTCCTGCCCGAGTGGCCTTGGGCGTGCCGCTCAGCCCCTCTGTGCCTCCTCCCCCACGAAAGGAGGTAAGCCACCTATCCCCGGCTGAACTTTAATGAACCAACTTCACCCAAATCGAAAGAAGCAAAAGGATCCAATCAGGCAGTGGCCCCAAAGGGGACTTCCCCACCAAGACGGGAGCTTCCCCCAGGTCACACTCTGCTGCATCTTCTGGGGACCCCCAGCCTGGAGGTTCCTCTCTCTAGAGACCTCAGTGCCAGAGGAATAAATGGCTCAAATATCTTCTCTTTTTGCCCTAAAAGACAGACCATTACCACCAGAATGGACCCAAACCATAAGTCCCGGAAGCAGCGAGGCCATGCCCATCGTTCCCCCGTCAACTGCCAGCCTCCAGCCCGGGGCCAAGCGCACGGCACGTGCTTGATAAATAATTCTCAGTTTATGAAAAAGCGAATGTCAGAGCCAAGCTCTGGAAGTCCCGGGAGATCTTTTAAAAAGATGCTTTTTTAGGGCTGGCCCCGTGGCCGAGTGGTTAAGTTCGCGCGCTCCGCTGCAGGCTGCCCAGTGTTTCGTTAGTTCGAATCCTGGGCGCGGACATGGCACTGCTCATCAGACCACGCTGAGGCAGCGTCCCACATGCCACAACTAGAAGGACCCACAACGAAGAATACACAACTACGTACCGGGGGGCTTTGGGGAGAAAAAGGAAAAAATAAAATCTTTAAAAAAAAAAAAAAAAGATGCTTTTTTAAAGACGTATTCCCAAATTCTCCAGCCGGGATGGTGACTGATGGCTCTGGAAGCAGCGCAAACAGGCCGGGCCAGGCTGGCGCTTTACAAGGACAAACGCGGATCAGGCGCTCCGTGCCCTCAACGGAGCCGCGCTTTATCTCCGCCTGCAAAACGCATCGATCTCGACGTCAATCAGAACCAGCTCGCCTCATAACTCACACGACAGGCTGGGGAGCTGATCAAACGCTCTGTTAACGCGGCACTTTAATAACAATATCGCTTAGATCTCAACTGCTTAATTAGATTTCACTCATTGCCATCACTTGCCTCATTTGAACGGCTCGTTTATAATTTACGGTCTTTATGCATTTGGTTGTTCATTTGTAAAATAGGAGAGAACAACCACCAGGCAAAGGAAAGCGCAAGAAGAAATGGATTTGACTTCTCCCAGGGGCCAAGGGGCCTGCAAGTGGGAGGCCTACGGCCAAGCGGAGAGCAGGCTCAGAATCTCTTGCTCCTCTGCTAGAAGCTTCTACGGTTCCTCTGCACAAGTACCCCCGGCCCTACGTCTTTGCGGTTGGCGCTTCCTCCAGCTTCAGACATAGGCTCCGGCCATCAGCCTGTCTGACTCCGATCAGCCCCAGGATTAGTTCAGGAATAGGCACATGATCAACCCCACCCAATGAGAACGAGCCCTGGGATATTTGCTGCAATTCCCAGGACAGAGTCTGCAGCGCCAGGGGGCCAGCCTCCCTCCCAGGTGGGCGGGGCGGTGGATGGAGCCTACACAGAGGGAAGCAGGACTGGGAGATGGGGCGGACAGGTTTCTGGCGACATTTCTGAGCACCTGGATTCAGTGACGCCTGGACCACCCCCGGATATTTTCATTTTGTAAGTCAGAATGTTCCCTGGTTTCCTTAAGCCTGTTTGAGTTGAGTTTCTTCCACCTGCAACAGAAAGCTGCTCAGCTAACATAACGTCAGAGGCAATATCATATCCTCGCCAGAAGAGCCTGGTCCCCAATTCTTGTACAATCCCAATTAGCCACTAACTTCTAAGCATGAAAAAATGCGAGAAGTGCTCTTATGATGTACAAGATGCCGTTTTGAATTCAGAGGAAAGAGAACAGTTGTCTTTATGAGGCTTTCCTGAGTTACCCAGAATTTCAACGTCACCTCAACCCCTCAAAACATAACACACCCCCTCGCCCTTCATTATTTTTTCTCCTTAGCAATTATGTTCTAACATACTAAATATTTCACTTCTTGAATATATCGCTGTTTACCTTTTTTATCATCTGTCTCTCCCCACTGATTATCAGCTCCACAAGAAAAGGGATTTTTTTCTGTTTTGTTGACTGGTCTGTCTTCATGTCAGTGGGGACTGGTACAGACTAGTCATTCAATAAGTTATCATTGTATCTGACTATAGCATGAATTAATCTGTTGTAGGAATTACATTCAATTACTGGTAAGAGATGGAAAGCAAGCAATGTAGGAGTTTATTTCTCATGCATGTAAAAGAAATCCTGAGGTAGATGGTCCAGGGCTGGTGTGGTGACCATACAGTGTTCTCTGGGACCCAGGTACCTTCTATCTTTATGTTCCTCTGTCTTCAGTGCATAACTTCCTTCTTCAAGGTCATCTTATAGCCCAACATGGCTGCTGGTGCTCCAGCCCTGTCATCTGCATTCTATGTAGGAAAAAAGGGGAATCCCTTTTAATGTGCTTTCCAAGAAGAACAATTAAACAACTTCTAAATACATTTCATTGGTCACCCCTGACTCCAAAAGAAGTTGAGAAATAAGTACATTGCCACTCACAATAAAATCAGTTTTCTTTTACTAAAGAAGAAGAATGAAGGTGGATCTAGGGTAGCAATCTCTGTGGGGAAAAAAAAACACCTGGAATCCATGCAACAAGCATAATCAAACAAACCAAACAAACAATATCATTTTAAATGATAGTACCTCCATAAAATAGAAAACTATCCAGCCATTAACAATCTAGTTTTTGGAAAAGTCTTACTGTGACCGGAAACCAGGCAAGGAAGGGGTTAAAGAAAATCTGAGCCATAACCAAACATAGTCCGTCAAATGTTTTCAGACAAGGAGAAAGTGAAATGTGCTGTTTTTCAGAAGCTGACGTCCTCGTTTTTGCAGATGCTGCCATCCTACAGTGAAACTCACGTGGTTGCAGCAGGACCGCTGCAAACTGCTCCAGCTCCAAGTGTCCAAAGTTCCCACGACCGCTTATGTAACGGGTGCCGCCTTGAGCTCACTGTGTAACCGCATTGAGCTCATTATGTAATGGCCTGCTTTGGGAGCTATCCACCGTGCTCTCCATTGCTTGTGCAAGCAATAAAGCTTTTTTCTTCGCCCACTTCAGCCTTGGTTGTGCTTTTCAGCTCTACACTCACCAAGAGGCAAACTCAATTATGTTAATAACAGGAGAGAATGTCCAGGATACAATGTCACATGCCAAAAAAAAGCATATAAAACTAACCAAAGACGTCCATTTTTGTAACCACACTTCCCAACTGCACACACAGACTCATACAGACACACACACACACACACACGACAAAGACTTCAAAGAAATACACCTCGATTTTCATATCATTTCTCTAATTAGAGTAGTTACAGGTGGCTTTTACTTTCTTTTTAATGCTTCACTTTATTTTTCAGATGTTTTCAATAAACATATGTGGCTTCATGGTGAAAATAGACAAGTTGTTAAAACTTCAAGTAAAAAGTAGAAGTGAGTGGAATCCTGCACCCTGGTTTGGGTTGGTGCCATTTTACCGTGCAGCAAAGCCCCGGGGTCAAAAGGGAAAGAAAGAGAGGGAATGGAAACGGGAAAAGACAAAAGAAGAGGAGAAAAACAAAGAGGAGAAGGGAGGGGAAGTGGCTACAGAAAGGAACAATCAGGAAGGAGAGAGAGGGGAAAGCAGGGTGGAGGGGCGGGGGCAGGGGAGGGCAGAGGAGAGGAGAGGAGAATGGACAAAGATTTCCGAGATGCTGTGCTTTTTGCTGGGAAGGACTTCAAAAAGAGCCCTGGAGCTGTGTTTCCTCCACAAACTCCCAAGAGCCCCTGCGCACCCTCACCCCTCCCACCCCACGACCCCATCCTCTCAAGGGCAAGCTCTGAACCAGGCCCTTGGATGTTTTCTTTCATCTCGGAAACCCTGCAGCAAGCCCCACAGCGACACTGACTCATTCTCTCTCTGCATGTCCCCTGCCCTCATTTTTGGCAACCCCTGGATTCTACGAGCCTTGCAGCTGTTTCAACTCAAAAACCTCCCCCAGACCTCACCCCAGGCTTGGGCTCGCACCCAGCGGGGGCTGGAGATGGGGTTCATCTCTAGGCAGCTATGCCCTAAGAGGAGACGGAAATCAGATCGGACAGATAAATAGAGCGGTTCACCAGCCCTTCCAGACGTCCTGTTTGGGGCAGTCATGCCCTGGAAAGGTTCATGGGAAATCCTGGGATCAAATGCTTATTCAGCAACCACAAGCTGTATCTTGGATCTGAGTCCCAAAAAACAAAGATGTAAGTTTCTTTTAAGATGCTCTCCTCTCCTCACCAGCCAGCACGCCATTTCCAAACATAGGGGCCTCCAAAAACAATCCTGAAACAGAGCTCAAAATTTAAATCACATTCTCAAAACTTGTGCAGTCAGCGTCCTGCTTCGGCTGCCCAGGGTTCGCTGGTTCCGATCCCAGGTGTGGACCTACACACCACTTGGCAAGCCATGCTGTGGCGGGCGTCCCACATGTAAAGTAGAGAAAGATGGGCACGGATGTTAGCTCGGGGCCAGTCTTCCTCAGCAAAAAGAGGAGGATTGGCAAAAGATGTTAGCTCAGGGCCAATCTTTCTCAAAAAAAGAGAGAGAAAAAAAACCTCATGCAGTCAAAACACAGGTCTGATGTAAGAGCTTACTGGTGATGGGAAATGTGGTCCTACCCATGCTCCCCTCTCAGAACTTCCAGCCACAGAGGAATTCAGGATGTGGCCAGACCTGGACTGCTCGGTTCAGTGGCCATCAGGAACATGTGGTTATTGAGCACCTGCAACATAGATAGTGCAACAGGGGAGCTGATTTTTTATTTTAAGTTGAATAAGCTTTCATGTTAAAATGGTACAGCAGGGGCCAGCCTAGTGGCTCAGCGGTTAAGTGCGCACGTTCCGCTTTGGTGGCCCGGGGTTCACCGGTTTGGATCCTGGGTGCGGACATGGTACCACTTGGCACGCCATGCTGTGGTAGGTATCCCACGTATAAAGTAGAGGAAGATGGGCAT
Organism: Equus asinus; assembly: GCF_041296235.1. NCBI lineage: Eukaryota > Metazoa > Chordata > Mammalia > Perissodactyla > Equidae > Equus > Equus asinus. Next base: position 45,693,314 of record NC_091804.1, read on the forward strand.
GGATGTTCGCTCAGGGCCAGTCTTCCTCAGCAAAAAGAGGAGGATTGGCAACAGATGTTAGCTCGGGGCTAATCTTCCTCAAAAACAAAAACAAAAAAAATAAAAATAAAATGGTACAGCAAAATATTTTTCTGTAAGGCAACTTTATTGTTTTGTGGAGCTACTGTATTCATTTCCTATTGCTGCCATGATAATTTACCAGGAATTTTGTAGCTTATAACATGTATTTTCTCTTGCAGTTCTGGATGTCAAAGGTCTGACGTGGGTCTCACTGGGCCAAAATCAAGGTGTCTGCAGGGCTGGCTCCTTCCCCGAGGCTCTGGGGAGAATCCCATTTTTTGCTTTTCTAGCTTCTAGAAGCCACCCACATTCTTGGCTCTATCTTCCTGTCTTCAAAGGCAGCAATGTTGGATCTCTCTGACTACTCTTCCATAATCATAGCTTCCTCTGACCACAACTTTTAAGGAAGGTTATGGTTTCATTGCGGCCTCTCTGATAATGCAGGAGAAGCTCCTTATTTCAAGATCAGCTGATTAGTAACCTTAATTGCATCTGCAACCTTAATTCCCTTTTGCTGTGTAAGGGGACATATTCACAGGTTCTGCGAATTAGGACATGGCCATCTTTGGGGCACCATTATTCTGGCTCCCACCCTACAGTTGACACTAGCTTTTCATCCCATCAGATGTTATTGTAGTACTGCTGCGCATGTTTCCGGCAAGTACACATAGAAATAGTCCATTTACGGTACGCATCAACGCATCACTGATTTAGTTGGTATCAATGGATGAGTCCAGTTGCAATGATTATTTTTCTATATACTAATTTAACCTCGTAATGGTTTTATGTTATGCAGATAGTACAAGTTACCATGATATCTATGTAATGGAGTCAAAATTCTTATTATTTTAATTTTAATATAAATTATTTTTCTAGTTTAAAAAATAAATATGGACAAACTTTTAGATTTAAAATGGAGGAATCCTGCTGGTTCAGAGTCAAGCAGACATGCAGAACCATAAAGAAAACCTGAGACATCACAAATTTCATGATGAATAGTAATTGCAACTTCCTTCAACAGGAAAAAACAAAAAGCTTTCTCTTTATTGATTAAAAAATGAACAATAGTAACAGACACTTTTATTGAATACATAATGAATTTGAAAATAAATTTCCTCTGAACAGTCAAAAAGGAATCAACAAAATAAGTCAACTAGAATCAGAATGAGGGGCCGGCCGGTGGCGCAGCGGTTAAGTTCGCACGTTTTGCTTCCTGATGGCCCGGGGTTCACTGGGTTCGGATCCCGGGTGTGGACATGGCACCTCTTGGCAAAAGCCATGCTGCGGTAGGCATCCCACGTATAAAGTAGAGGAAGATGGGCACGGATGTTAGCTCAGGGCCAGTCTTCCTCAGCAAAAAGAGGAGGATTGGCAGTAGTTAGCTCAGGGCTAATCTTTCTCAAAAAAAAAAAAAAAAGAATCAGAATGATATGTCCAATAAAAAAAATCTTAATGAATTTTGACAGGATCTGAGCTTGCAACTCTGGCCAGCTAAAAAGTAACTTGAATTCTTGCACAGAAAAAGGAACTCATTTTTAGATGCAGAGATATTTTTTAATTATTATGTCGGTTAAAAAATTTGTGTTAGAATATGAGGGAAACACTAAAAGAGATATTTTGCAAAAAGTATAAGATCTTCAATTAAACCAGCAAATAACTCACTGTAGAATTCAAAGCCTTCCAAAAAATGTCAAAGATTACAACTCCTAGCTAATATAAAACAAGGAAACAAAACAAAAGGTATACAGATTGGGAAGGAAGAAACAAAACTGTGTTTGTTCACAGATGACATGATTATCCATGTAGAAAATCTGAAAGAATCTATAAAAAATTTCCTAGAACTAATAAGTAATCAGAGCAAGGTTGCAGGATGCAAAGTTAATAACAAAAGTCAAAGCCTCTCCCATATAGCAGCAATGAACAAGTGGAATTTGAAATGAAAAACACAATACCATTTACATTAGCACCTCCAAAAATCAAATAGTTAGGTAGAATTTAACAAAATATGTGCAAGATCTATATGAGGAAAACTACAAAACTTTGATTAAAAAAATCAAATAGGACCTAAATAAATGGAGAGAGATTCCACTCTGTTGGTTAAGAAAACCAATACTGTCAAGATGTCAGTTCTTCCCAACTTGATCCAACTCTCCAATGTAATCCCAATCAAAATGCCGGCAAGCTATTTTGTGGATAGCGACAAACAGATTCTAGAGTTTACGTGGAGAGGCAAAAGACTCCGAATAGCCAACACAGTATTGAAGGAGAAGAACAAAGTGGAAGGCTGGCCCCCTCTGACATCAAGACATGCTATAAAGCTACAGTTATCAAGACAGTGTGGTACTGGCAAAAGAATAGACAAATAGATCAATGCAACAAAATAGAGAGCCCAGAAATAGACTCACATAAATGTAGTGAACTGATCTTTGACAAAATAGCAAAAGCAAAACTATGGAGCTAAGGTAGGCTCTTTAATAAACGGTATTGCAACAAGTGGACATACACATGCAAAAAAAATGAATCTAGACATAGACCTCACACCCATCACAAAAACTAACTCAAAATGGATCACACACCTAAACATAAAATGAAAAACTATAAAACTCCCAGAATAGAACATAGGAGAACACCTTGATGACCTTGAATATGGCGATGACCTTTTAGATACAACACCAAAGGCACAATGAAAGAAATAACCAGTAAGGTAGATGTCACTGAAATTAAAAACTTCTGCTCTCTGGAAGAAAACGTCAAGAGAACGAGGAAACAAGCCACAGACTGGGAGAAGATATTTTCAAAAGACACATCTTATATAGGACTGTTATCCAAAATATGCAAAGAACTCTTAAAATGCAACAATAAGAAAATGAGCAATTTGATTTAAAAGTGGGCCAAAGATCTTAACAGACATCTCATCGAAGAAGACACAAAGATGTCAAATAAGTACGTGAAAAGATGCTCCTCATCGTATGTCATCACGGAAATGCAAATTCAAACAATGAAATATGACTGCACACCTAATAGAATGGCCAAAATCTGAAACCCTGACAACACCAGATGCTGGTAAGGTTGTGGAGCAACAGAAACTCTCACTCACTACTGGTGGGAATGCAAAATGGCACAGCCACTTTGGCAGACAGTTTGGTGTTTCTTACAAAACTAATCATACTCGTACCATGTGATCCAGCTGCCACATGCCTTGGTGTTTACCCAAAGGAGTTGAAAACTTATGTCCACTCAAAAACCTGCACACAGGTGTTTATAGCAGCTTTATTCATAATTACCAAAACTTGGAAGCAACCAAGATGTCCTTCAGTAGGTGAATGGGTAAATAGACTGGTCCATCCGGGCAATGATGTATTATTCAGAGCTAAAAAGAAGTGAGCTATCAAGCCATGAAAAGATATGGAGGAACCTTAAATGCATATTACTAAGTAAAAAGCCAGTCTGAAAAGTTTACATACTGGATGATTCCAACTACATGACATTCTGGAAAAGGCAAAACTATGGCGACAGTAAAAGGATCAGTGCTTGCCCGGGGTTGGGGTCACTGGGCGGGGAAGGCGTGGGGGGGGGGCGGGGGATGAAAGCAGAACACGGAGGATTTCTAGAGCAGAGAAAATATTCGATATGATACCATAATGATGGATGTGTGTCACACGTTTGTCCAAACTCACAGAATGCTCAAAACCAAAAGTGAACTGTAATGGAAATTATGGACTTTGGGTTATTATGATGTGTCAATATAGGCTCATCGATTGTAGCAAATGCATCGCGGTGGAGGCGGATATTGACAGTGGGGGAGGCTGTGCCTGTGGGGGGTACGGGGAGGATGGGAAATCTCTATACTTCTCCCTCAATTTTTCTGTGAACTTCAAACTACTTTAAAAACATTATCTTCATTTAAAAAAATAGAACTCGAGGCGTAGATAATTTTGACTCTTCTGCATCTGTCAAAGAAGAATTTCAGCTAGAAATGAGAAAATCAGTCTCTATGACAACAGGTGATGCTTCAGCCACGTTAGGTCAAAAATTCAGATTTACTGGAATTTTAAAACAAGAGACCGATGTTTCCCTTAACGTTTCGTCCCACTCCGTGATACATATAAAATATTTGTGTTCGGTTTTCTGGAGCAGACTCTGAAAGGTGTCATGGATACAACAGTCAAAATCTTCTCCTATTTACGTACAAATGCTATGAGTCATCCTCAGATTATAGAACTGAAGAGAGAAATAGAAGACAATGAATTCCACCATCTTGTATTCTTTGCTCATTGGCTGAGTCACCAAAGAGTTTGACAGAGATTTGCTGTAGCGTTAACTCCAATTCAAGATTTCTTTGAAACAATAGATATACTTGCCAAACGTTCAATAATCAAAGACAAAAAAATGGTGACTTGATTTAAAATTTTCTCCCTGTTATCACACAACCTAAGAAAGAGCTAACTTTGAAGCTCCAAAGAAAAGAAAAGCTCATTGGTGACCTAGCTAGAGAGGCGCAAGAATTTATGTTGACATTTAACCCTCTCATAATACAAATCAGTAATAATGACTTTCATTTTTTCTCCAGCATGAACCACAATGCAGAAGATTTTGGTTGCAATTGACAGCATTATGTAAATTAGCTTCAAAAACTATAAGAAAAATGTGAAGGATGCTTTGTGGATAATGATAAATTTAGAGATGCTTTCCAATTCTGTGATGCTCCTATTGTATCGATGTTAGTAACCCTGAGTGAGCGCAAGCGTTAGTGAATTACTTAACTTGGGCAGTTTTAAAACCGATGTGTTTCTGCTTCAAAGTCAAATCACGTCTAAAAAAAGATGGTCCAGTCTTGTCAATGGGCTTGCAAATATTATAGGAAAATGAGTTTTTTATGCACAGTTCAGTTATTGGAAAATTTTTCAGTATGTCTTGGACAATTTAGATATGGGGATCTAGTACTTTTTCAACTGTGAACGTTACAAAATCTAAATACAGATCAACTATTTCTGATGAAAACCTAGCAGCTAAATTGAAATGTACTATAAGGATAAAGTACACCCACTAGGTTTCAAAGATTTAAAGCAAAACAAAAAGAATATAAAATATCTCATCAATAATGTTTGTATTTATTACATGTTGAAATGATAATTTTGGATATACATAAAATATATTTTAAAAATTAATTTCATCTGTCTCTACTTTTTTTAGCGTGTTTCAAATTTCTTGCTGGAAAGTTTAAAATTATACATTTGGCTGACGTAGTCCCACTCAACAGTGCAAGTGAGACTTCTTTTCAGAGAAACTGAAGATTACAGTAAGAAGGTGTCCTTCCCTCCTTTGGCTCCTTGTTCCAAATCATGGATCCAAGTCCGTTTGAACAAAAGTTGCAAAATGGTGGCCAAGTCCAGTCAGCAAATTTCGGTCCATGTCGGGTGTTAAAAAAAAAAAAATGCACTAGCTGCCGGGACAGAAAAATTGGAAAATCACACACAAACATTCAATTCTTGGCCTTCTTTGAAAAATCAAATCCACCAATCTGAAGGCGTATTTCCAAGTGGTGACACCTGGGCCAGAACCCAGCTCCCAGTGCTCCTCCCCTGCCCGGTGGGGCTCTGTTGCTGAGCCATTTCATCAAAGTCGGGCGTCCAGAGTCTCCGGTCTCATAAAGTGGATTGAGAAGAGTGTACTCCTTTTCAGTGGTCTGCTACAGTTTAAATGGAATTACCTCTTCAAAGATTAGCTTGATAAAATCAAATTCATGTAGGTGTTTGTTATAACAGATCTTTAACCAATTTTTAAATTTCTTCTCCGTTTGGTCTACGTGGGGATTTTTTAAGGCTTCCTGTGTCAATTTTACGTATTTATTTTATTCAAGAAAATTTATTGTTTCACTAGATTTTTAAATATTCTCTTATAATTTTGAAATATTCTCTTGTAGCTTAAAAAATCTTGTTCATATCTGTGACCATATATACTTTCTCTTTTTTTATGTTGCAAGTATTTGTTTTACTCTTTTTATAATATAAGTTTATGAAGTGATTGTCTATTTTGAAATAACCAACACTTATCAACTTTACTATTTTTCCTAATTAATTTCTGCTTTAATCTCTAGTGACTTACTGTTTTCTGGCTTGCTTAGATTGTTTATTTTCTATGTTATTTGTTGAATTATTAGTTCATTTATATCACTCATTCTTTTTTTAATAATAAAAGTATTTCAGGCTATGGATTTTCCTCTGAATACAGCTTTGGCTACATCCAAGGTGTTGCTACAACATATTAACATCCAAAAGAGCTAACATTTAAGTTTTAATTTCCTCCTTGATCTAAAAACTATTTAGAAGAGTATGTCTTAAATTTCCCTGGTGAAATTATCTATCAACTAGAGAAAGTGGTAAATTCATCCAAAAAAAAAATACTACATAGGCTGATACACACAACAGTATGTATGAACGTCACCAACATTATGTTGAGCAAAAGAACCCAGACACAGCAGACTACATACCATGCAATTCCATTTGCATAAGATTCAAGAACAGACAAAGCTAGTCTATGGTGATTGGAGTTTGAATCCTGGGCAGGGGGCATTGACTGGGAACAGTGCAGGGGAATTTTTAGAAGGTTCTGAATGGTTTTACATGTAAAACTTCATCAAGGAGTATATTTAACATTTGTGCATTTATAGTGGTTAAGATATATTTTAATTGTTTTATTATTTTTTTAAATTTTTTTTTATTTTGAGGAAGATTAGCCCTGAGCTAACATCAGCCACCAATCCTCCTCTTTTTGCTGAGGAAGATTGGCCCTGAGCTAACACCCGTGCCCATTTTCCTCTACTTTAGATGTGGGATGCTGCCACAGCATGGCTTGCCAAGCAGTGCCTAGGTCTGCAGCTGGGATCTGAACCAGCAAGCCCTGGGCCGCTGACACAGAATGTGCAAACTTAACCGCTGCACCACCGGGCCAGCCCCTATTTTAATTTTTTTTAATGAGGGAAAAAACCTAATTTTCTTACAAATATCCGAAAAGATTATTTGCAGAGAACGTGGCCTGTAGGTTACCCCCTCTCTGGAACTTGTTAAGGTTTTCTTCTTGGCCAGAGTAATGGACTTCGCTGATTCCTACTCAGCATCCTCCCCACCCTCCTTCCCAACTCAACCAGATTTTGCTCCAAGATCCTTGCTCTCTCCACACAGCCTGTGGGGAAGCTGGCTCCATCCAGCTCGAGGGATGGGTCACGAATGGTCTCAGCCAATCGTGATGAGTTCATCCGCCTTGCCTCAGATTCCAGGTTTAAACCAATCTGTGCATTCTCTTGGCAAAGTTTTCTGGATTTAGGGCAGTCATGTGACTTCAATTAGCCCAGATCTGACCAAAGGACAGGACTCTTATTCCATGACTGGAAGAGAAGCTCCTTCCTCTTTCCCAGAGACAAGAACAAAGGGGCTCCTGCCTCAGTTGCTAACCCTCCCCCAGAGCCTTAGGACGGAGGCACTGTTGTGGAGAAAGAAGAGACGCAGAGGACCCGGTCTTTGAAATAGCCCGCCCTGATGCCCACCCTTCCCGGACCTCTGGATGTGGGCTCACACACTTCCTCCTGGTTCACACCTGTCTGAGTCGGGGTTTCTGCTCCTTGCAACTGAGAAGCCTACCAGCAAGCCAAGTCCTTGACTGGAAGCTGAGACTGCTCCATGGGGAGGAGAATGGGGTTACCTTTGGAACAAAGTTGTAGTAATAATTAATAAAACAAGCATGTTAATTGTGTCTTTCAAATTCTTCATCTCTTTATTAGTCCAGGTGATCTATTGAATTACGAGAGGAGAATGTGGACGTCTGCTCCCAGGATCGCGGCTTTCTCAAGATCTAGAATTAGCGTCTGTGCTCAGTGAAACGCTAGCTGGATTAGGACTCATGCCTCTTATGTCTCCTTGGTGGAGTGCAGATTTTATCAACATAAAATATCTCTTTTTCCAGTTTACTGCCATCAGCCTCCAGGTCTACCTAATCTGGTATTTATATCTCCAACCCAACGTGGGTTTTCCCTTTGCATCGCCCAGTTTATCCTCGCTCATCTCTTTATCATTGATCTTTCTGGGTCATTTATCTAGAATATGTCTCTTGGTAACAGTTTATAACTCGCTTTTGCTTTTTAAATAAAATCTGAGAGTCTTTGTTCCCCCACCTGCTTGATAACATATATATGCCATCTAGTTTCGGTTTATGCTTACCACATTTTTTAATTTTATTGAATTAATCAAATTCCTTTTTCTCTCTATTTTCTTCTTGGACTTTGGAAATTCAACTACTGTTTGCCTTTAAAGGTTTTACCAAACATTATTAAACCTACATTTCTCTGTCAGTAGCAAAAACTTTTAAATATTTATTTCTTCTCACCTCCACTCCTCAAGGCAAGCCCTCATGCAGCTTCCTGGAGCAAATAATTATTTACAAAACACCTCCCACCCCAAACTGGTGCTTCCTACCCCACCCCCCACCCCTGCCTCCCGTCTATTTCCTCCTACAACTTACGGCCACTGGCCTGCTACAGACTGAGCTGCTTTGCCTACTAACCTTCCACCCCAGCTCTGTGGGGGCAGGAGGATTTCTCTTTTTCCAGTCTGTTATAGCCAGGAGCCTGGCAGACTGCCTGGTCCATCATAGCAGGAGCTGTGTAAATATCTGCAAAATAAATGAATAAATGCCTTTATATCTCTCTCTTCTCAGGTCATAAACGACTTCGAATTTCAGTCCTGAGACATTAATAGTTGTTTTCTTGTTTATGGAATTTATCTGCAGAGCAACCTATGGGGTAATTACAAGCATTATGTCCATGTTGTACCTGAGGAAACGTCCACTCAAACAGGTGAATTAGGTTCGGGGGATCACAGGTCAGTAAGGGCCAAGCTGAGACTTGAACTCAGATTTGCCGAATACTGAAGTTTGCATTCTTAACCACACACACACACTTACACACACACACACTCTCACACACACTCACTCACACTCACTCACACACACCACGTTGCTAATACTTCCTTTGCATCACCTCTCAGCTCAGGTGGGGAAACCTCAGGGTGAGACCCCACAGATCGTCCTGACCAAGGACCCCTTTCCTCGGGGCCCAGCTGCAATGCCTACTTGTCTGTAATGCTTCTCCAGGTCCCACCTGTCAGGATAAATTTGAACTTCGTACCTTTGCTTTGTCACCTTTGTCACCTTCTGTCTTCCATTATAACTATGTGAGCGTCCTTTTGGCTCCCCAACTAAACTGCATCCTCCCCGAGGGCCTCCATCCAATGCCCCTGTCTTGCCCACTGCATCTAGGACAGTATCCGGCCACACTGGTGAACTGAATTGTTGAGACGTGGTGCCAGTGGTCTTGACCCATCCAACCACGATCCACCTCCTCCAGACAGCCTTCCTGGACTACTTCTAGCTGAACCGCACCTCTCCTCTCTGGCCTTAAACTGCTGTGAGAATTCTGGAGCTTGGTTGTTCTTGGACAAAGAAGAAAAGACTGCCAAGTGAAAGAGTCTGCCTGCAAAGCCCTAGGGAGCGAAGCAACGCATGCCTGGGAGCATCGTGTCTCCTGTGCTGCGCCTTTGCAGCCTGAGCCCCGAACTCCAACCAGGCAACCAGATCTTGAGCGTCTTTATTTACTTACTCTCTGATTTCATTCCTAGCTGGCCAGCCCAGTGTTGCTCCGGAAAATCATTACCCTTTGTTAAATTCTTTAGAAATCTCTGCTACTTTTCACCTCTGAGCTCACGACTTAAGAGCTGCCTGTGTGCGACGGCGGCTCGGTTGTAGACCAACACCGGCCTTTCGCAGCATCTGCTGTCATGACTCCGGGTTTGGGGCTAATTTTCGAAAGTTGTATCTGTTTTCGGGGGCTACGACAGTGAGCGGGACAGACGTAGCCCCTGTACCCTGGGTTGACACATCGGTGGGGGGAGACAGATACCCTGCAAGTAACCTCAGGAGCAGACAAGCTCGTGATGGCAGCTGTGAGTCCGAAGTCAAGCACAGAACACGAGTGCTGTCACTCTTGGCCGAGTCATGGCGTCCTGTGCTCTGTGCCCTCCTCTCAGACACCAGGACACTGAAGCCTGGCCAGATGCCTCTGGAAGGAGAGGCCAGGACCGAGTGGTCCGGAGCCCAGACTCGGGAAACACACTCTGGGTGCCGCTCTGCCTCCTGCACCTCATGTGGCCCTGGGCAAGTTACCCTGGAAAGCCTGGGCTTCCTCATTTGCATAATGAAAATAGTAATAGTACCCATCTCATAGGGTCTTGAGAGTAGAAAATGAAATTGTACTTTAACATCCAGTGCTGGGCACACAGTAAGCACTTAGTAAACGTAGCTCCTGTTTGCTCGTGTGTGTCCACAGGGCTCAGTGTATGGGGCTGGATCCACATCCTCCCTAACCGACCAGCTGGCATTTATGCACCGGTAGATTCCATCCTACACGGCATGGTTACCACCAGCACCCCTGTTTTCCCTGGACAGTGGCACGTCAGCATTGAGGATGACGCCGTGTAGGAGGAGACACTATCAGATCCCTGCCCACATCCATCCCCTTCTTCTCTGTGACCAGATCCCAGGCTGGATCTGGGCGTCAGTGGCCAGCTGTGGATCACGAAATTTTCAAGCTGATTCGGAAGTCCAGCCTCCCACTTTCCCAGCCTCCCACCTTCCCAGCTTCCCTTGCAGCTCAGGGTGGCCATGTGACTTAGCTCCAAGCAGAAGTCCGATGGTGGCCTTTCTGGGAAAGCTTTTCTTTTTCTGATAAATGAGTCATGTGGCTAGCACAACCCCTCTTTCTTCTTGCCTCAAGATCAGATGCAACACACGGAGCTATGGCCACCATCTTCTGACCATGAGACAAATGCAGGAGGAAGAAAAGTCAATATGCTAAGGATGCTGAAACAGAAAGACAGAAAAGGCTGGGTCCCTGAATACATAGCTGACAAGTGAGCCCAGAACAAACAACCCACCTCCCACAGCCTTGCTTATGAGGAACCAGAGCACGTGGATGTTCTGTGAGCTGCCGCAGAATGCATCCATCATGGATTTGCTTCGTATGACCCTCAAGTGGCAGCTCTCATCTCAGGGCCTTTTCTGAGAACAGCTCTTCTGTTCTGGAAGCCGGAGTGGAAGGTTGGACTCCTCTCGTTGTCCCGACAGTGAATCGACTGCTAAGAAGAGGACACCTTTTGTCAAGAGGGAACCCATCCGCCTAGATATTTTTCTACCTTCCCATGCCCTGCATTGGACCAGCCTGAAGGAAGATACCAGGCAGTTAAATAAGATGCTCTCAGTCTCTCCCTCATCAATTGATTGAACGATTGAAAACACACAGCAGACTCGGCGACCGCAGAAGAGAATTCTGGGAAACTGTGGGCTCCCAAATTCCCCTCCACCCTGACCAATGGGCTCGCCACCTTCTGCTCAGGATTCTTGTTTCTTATTATTAAAAATTCATGGTGTTTGGCCAACCACATGAGCTACAAAATTCCTAGAGCCAGGGGGTGACAGGTTGAAGTCGTTTGACTGTTGCGTTGCTTCTGGGAAAAAGGGCTGGCGTGCCCCAAAGAGCATCCCAGTCGCTCGCATCCCCTAGCTCGTATGCATCCAGAGCGAGCCTCACAGACTCCACTCGAACCTACCCACAGTGGTGGTCACGAGTCCCTTGACACATCAGCCAGCGTCCCCTTGTCATCCCTGCTCCACTGGGCTGCCTTTGGCTGGAGGGACAGAATTCTTGACCCCCCTGCCACCATCCCAAACCTCTGCCCTTCCCCAGCCCTGTGTCACAGCAATTGGCACAGCGTCCATCAGCCAGGAGTCACCCCTAAGCCCCTTTCCCTCATCCCCTACATCCAATTCTGTATCAGGCCCACCCGCTTCACCCCAAAAACACCCATCAAAGCTTCCCACTTCTCTGTAGCTCTGCCACTGCCACCCCAGCCCAGCTCATCGGCTGTGACACAGTGACCTTTGTAAAACCCAGACCCCATCTTGTCCCTCCCTTGCCACAGCCCTCCAGTGGCTTCCATGGCACAGAACATCCAGATGCCTAACTGAGTTCCCTCCTGCCAGAGACCCAGGAGCACAGGTCACCTGCTCCTCCCTCCTGTCGCCTTTACTCGTTCTGCTCCAGCCGAGTGCCTCTCGCTCCTCCTGGGACACACCAGGCTCATTCCCACCTCTTGGCGTTCGCACTTCCTGCTCCCTCTGCCTGGACGTCATTGCAGCACTGGCCCCTCCACCTCCTCCAGATCTCAGCCAGGAGCCGCCTCCAGAGCCACCCGTCCCACCCACTGTGGCTCACGGAGCCCTGCCAGCCCTCGTCACACTGTCCACTGTCCACCCCATCACACTGTCCACCCCATCACACTGCCCACCCCATCACACTGTCCACCCCGTCACACTGTCCACCCCATCACACTGCCCACTCTCATCACACTGTCCACCCCGTCACACTGTCCACCCCATCACACTGCCCACCCCGTCACACTGTCCACTCTCATCACACTGACCACCCATCACACTGTCCACCCATCACACTGTCCACCCTCCTCACACTGTTCACCCCATCACACTGTCCACCCTCATCACACTGCCCACTCTCATCACACTGTCCACCCCGTCACACTGTCCACCCCATCACACTGCCCACCCCGTCACACTGTCCACTCTCATCACACTGACCACCCATCACACTGTCCACCCATCACACTGTCCACCCTCCTCACACTGTTCACCCTCCTCACACTGTCCACCCTCATCACACTGACCACCCATTACACTGTCCACCCCATCACACTGTCCACCCTCCTCACACTGTCCACCCTCATCACACTGTCCACCCCCGTCACACTGTCCACCCATCACACTGTCCACCCCTGTCACACTGTCCACCCCATCACACTGTCCACCCCCATCACACTGTCCACCCCTCATCACACCGTCCACCCCCGTCACACTGTCCACTGCCCGCCCCCAGCTAGAAAGGAGGGTCTCTGAGGGCAGGTCTTCACTCCTGTGTCCTCGGTGCCTAGCGCATTGCCCGGCACAGAGTAAGTGCCCAATTGATCCTTGACACCTCCATACCCTTCAGGTTGGAAGAAATCCAAAAAATCACCTAGTATAAGATTGCAAACTTCAGCAAAAAAAAAAAAATTTACAATATTTCAGCTAAACTTGATTTTGAATAAACAATGAATAATGTTTTTAGTGTAAGTATAACCTATGCAATATTTGGGACACACTTATACTAACAAATTGTTTGCTGTTTACCTGAAATGCCAACTTCACTGGGCACCCTGTATTTTGTCCAGCAGCCCTAATCTACCAAAGGGACATTTTGTGCTAAGGCAGTGGTTTCTAAACCTGGCTGGGAACCTTCCTAGAAACCTCGACCCGCGGGCTGCATCCCAGACAGATGGATTCGGCCTCTGGTTCGGGCCCAGCCACTCCCTGATGCTGAGCATCAGCCAGGTTTGGGGGCGAGGGGCTGAAGGTCTCAGAATTGCCCAGCACACGGTCACCCAGCTTTGAGGGATGGGGAACTCACTGCCCACACTGGGGAGCTCTGGCTGTTGGGACAAACTCCTGCTGTCCTCTCTTCTCTGGACAAAGGGAAGGCAGCCCCCGCCCCAGCCGCCTGGCCTGTCCCAACATTGCTCCCTGCGTTTAGTCCTAACTCCCAGTAGCAGGTAGGATGGTGGCCCCCAAAGGATATGCCCACATCACAACCCCTGGAACCTGGGAATGAGACCATATTGGGGAAATAGGGTCCTTAGAGATGTAATCAAGTTAGGGAGCTCGAGATGAGAGCCTCCTGGATTTAGGTGGGCCCCACATCCAATGACCTGTGTATTTATGAGAAAAGGGAGACTTGAGACACAGAGAGAAAACGAACATGTGGAGACGGAAGAAGAGATCGGCCAGCAGCCCCCAGGCTACGAGGGGGCACAGAAGGGCTCCCTCAGACCTTCCGGAAGGAACCAGCCCTGTCAGCCTGTGATCTCAGGCTTCTGGCCTCCAGAGCCCAGCCCATGGGACTTCGCTAGAGCAGCCCTAGGAAACACACAGTCCTCAGCTGGATTAGGGGCCACTGGGGGCACTGACTGCTTTCTCTTTGAACCCCTCCCCCAACATGCCTGGCATTTTCCTGAGAATGCAGTGAGAGCTTCATAAGACCTAGGGATGAACTGAGTCCAGTTCATGGCCATTCCCCACAGCTCTCTGAGACCTCAGCATCCCATAAAGGAAAGGCAATGCTGTCTTTGGTGGCGTGACCCACAACAGGCTTTGCTGGAAATTGTTTAGTGGTACAACGCCTTGAAATGTGCGTCCCAATGTGAAAGGCACCCAGCTGACCACTCGTCACAGCAGGGCTCTCCAACTAGAGCACATCCCATCACCCGGAGGGCTTGTGAAAACATAGGTTGTCTTGCTGGACCCACCTTCTGAAGCCTCTGATTCTGAAGGTCGGGATAAAGCCTGAGAGTTTGCATTCTGACGAGCTCCCCGGAGAGGCCGATGCCGCTGGTCCGGGGACCACACTTTGAGCAGTGGGTACAGAGGTTTCTGTGTGAGCTGATGGATGGAAAGAAGGTGGGTCTGCGTTCCTCAGTGAGGCACTGTTCGCCTGGCAAACCATTGCTGGACACCTGCTCTGTACCAGGAATCGTGCTTGGCCCTGGGAATGGAGAAATAAGTATGGCGTCCCCGTACATGTCCCCCATTCCTCAGTCACAGCCACCGAGTGGGCCTCCTGTGTCCACTCCTGCTCCTCTCAAATGGCTCTTGAAGCTGTAACAAGAGTGATCTTTGAAAACCCCAAATCCTATTGTGTCACCTGCCCCAGGTGCCTCAAGCCTAAAGAAAGGATGCTTAAACATCATCGCCAAGGCCCAGCTTTGGGGCTCTCAGCCCTGGCTGCACACCAGTATCACCTGATGTCCAGGGCCAGCCCAGCCTGTGTCCCCATCACACCTGGGCCGGGGCACCAGTGTCTTTGGAAAGTGTTCCAGGTGATGCTGAGGTGTAGCCAGGGCAGAGAACCGCTGCCCTGTATGATCTGACTCCTGCCTCTGCTTTCGCTTCCCGTGGAGGTAGTGTTCCCATCATCCATTTATCAGACAGATGTTTCCTAAGCACCTGCTGTGTGCTAAGTACTGAGTGCCAAGCAGGAGCCTATAGTCTAGTGCAGGATGGATACACTAAATGAGCAGCAGGCAAGTATGTAATATAATTCGAGACAATGCCAAACGCCAGGAAGAAAGAGGGGACAGAACGAGGCAGGGAGGGGTGGGAGACGGGCAAGGGGGTGTGTATGGACATGGGCTGGGAAGGCCTCTTCCTCACCTGAGTGAGGTGAGAGAGGGGAGCATGGCAGCATCTGGGGCTGAGCAGGGAAAACAGCATGTGCAAAAGCCCTGAGGTGAGAACAAGCTTGGTGCTTTGGCCAGCTGGCATGAGTGGAGCGAGTGGGAGGGGAGGCAGCAGTGAGTCACCAGCCTTTAGGAGACGTGAGGAGTGTGGACACTGCAGTGGGAGGGCTCCAAGGCGTTGGGCAGGGACACCACGTGATCTGATTTTTCTTTGTAAGATCTCTCTGGTTGCGGCGTAGAGAACAGGTCAGGAAGGATTAGAAGAGACACAGGGATCCCAGCTGCGGTCCTGATGCTGCGAGGGGCCGGGACGGCAGTGGCTCCAGAGATGAGAGGAAGTCCTAGACCTGGGACACACTTTGCTGGTGGGGTAGACAGCTGTCCTAAAGGGCTCTCGCCGGGGGCGTGCTCCACCCATTCATTGTTCTTCTCCCAATTTGTCAAATTCCCTCCCGACTGCACAGGGACACCTCTCCATCTTGGTCCCGCAGCTCCGAGCTAAGCTGCCACTCCTCCTCAGGAAGCCTTCCCTACCCCAGACTGGGCTGGAGTCCCCAGGGTCCCCACTCACAACCCTCTGCACCCCACGCCCATATCCCTGAGGCCTCTCTCCCCTCCCTCGTCAGCCCTCCCCCAAATGGAGAAGAAAGAAACCCCGGCAATCAGAACGGGGCAGGGACGTTATGAGGGAGGTGCCCT
Organism: Equus asinus; assembly: GCF_041296235.1. Classification (NCBI taxonomy): domain Eukaryota; kingdom Metazoa; phylum Chordata; class Mammalia; order Perissodactyla; family Equidae; genus Equus; species Equus asinus. Next base: position 45,709,462 of record NC_091804.1, read on the forward strand.
CGTCAGGACCGGCAAGCAAGGTCAACATCAGACTGAGGGGTGGGCTGCAGCCCCAAGGCTCGAGGTGAGGCTGCCCCCTGCCCCGCCTTTCCTCCTCCCATGAGGCGTGACCTCTGCCACCAGCAGCAGAAATTCCAGATGAGAAGAGGGGTTTTGACTCTCACAGCAGCCGAGGCTGGGAGACTTTTCCAGACATAAGATGACTGGGACTCGCGACTTGCGAGGGAGGGGAAGGGAGTCCAAGGAAAAGAGGGTGCAGAAGCCCCAAAGGACAGAGTTGTCCGAGAACGGGGGTGAGGAGAGACAGGGCGGCAGAGGAGGGGCCACCCTGAGAACCAGACTCCCCACTCTTCAGGGGCCTGGGTGGGTCTCCCAGATGCAGAGGGGACGGCCCCCACCCCCACCAGCCAGCATCAGACACCCTCCTCCTGGCAGGGCAGCAGGGCCCCAGGGAAGGATCAGAGAGACAGCTGAGGGGCCCTTCTCCCCTCCCCGGAGGGTAACGCAGAGATGCCCAGTGGGGCAAGAGAGCTCTTCGCGTTGGTTTTATCCCCCCACCGTCAGCCAGTCCTGTGGGTCATGAGCAACTGTTTAGGTGTTTCATCTCGGCAAGGAAGGGAGGGGGTGACAGAGGGAGGATGGGAGCCAGGAAAGGAGGGAGGGAGGGCGAAGGGCAGGCCATATTTCTAGGTCCAGCCTGGTAGACAAACACAGTTAAGCACCTGTAGCTTTCCTTCCGGTGGGGCGACAGGCCAGCTCAGGCCATGTGGGACTGTAAGAAGTCGGGGCAGCTATCCCTGGGAGGGAGTCAGGAGAAGTCCCAGAGAAGGTGGCTTCTGAGCAGGTTGGCAGGGCCGTTTGGGACAAGGTACCCCCTCTCCTGCCCCCGGAACCTGCCTTGAGGCGGGCACTGCCTGGCTGGCTCACAGTGGGGACCGGGCCTCCTCAGGCAGCCTCCAAACAGCCCCCAGGCCTGCGGGGGGGGCCCCACCTTCATTCCCAGCAGAGACCCCACACCCCCAGTTTCTGCCACAGGCTGTCCTGTTGGTCACCCCAACCCTGTCCTCGTCACAGCTCTGATCCTCCCACAACCTTGACTCCCAGGACAAAGAGGGTCCCTCAAAGGACACGGCCCCGGGCAGGCATGAAAGGCCCCTTTCTCCACCCTGAAGGGCCCCATTGTCCTCTGATGCTCGCAGGACTTCTCTGTGTGGGGGAGAAGCTGGCGAAGGAGTCACAAAGGAAGCTGTGAACTGACTAGTCCCCCCATTTGCTGTAAATCATAGCATGTCCTTAAGTTCCAGGCAGTTCCACCAGATCACCTCCTCGCCCCCGCCCCAGCGTCTTTACAGGGCTCTGTGGGCCCGACGGCAGGAGGAGGCGGAGGTCCAAGGCCACAGTGGGGAGGGCCTCGAGCAGGAAGCAGAGTCCCCACTCCAGGGAGACCAAGTCGTGGCACTGAAAGTCCCTCCTGTGCCATGGAGCCCCATGAGACCCCCTGGGACAACCAAGACTGTTGGCCGCCCCATCTGGCTGTTCCCACTTCCGGAGTGATTTGATCTCAGTTTCCTGGCCGGTGAGTGGGACCAGAGAGGGAGTGCATTGTAGATTTTACACACGTGCGCTGTGAAACCAGGTGGCCTGGGGTCCACTCCCTGCTGCTCCAGGTCGGAGCTGTGAGAACTAGGACGGGCCGCCTGGCTTCTCCAAGCCTCGGTTTCTTCACCTGCAAAATGGGTATGATAATGACTCCTACCCCTAGGGTGGCTTCTGGAATCAACCGACTTAATTCACATAAATCACTTAAAACAGGGACTGGCACGTGGCAAGGGAGGCAGTGGCTGTTGCACAGCATCATTTATTCAAATAGCTGCCTGAATGGCCCAAGCTTCGTTTGCCTGGAATGAGAACAAAGGACATTGAAAGTCATTTGAGCCAGTGGGTTCAAAAAGAACATCTGCTAACACAGTACTTACAAGAGACACCCCCAAAATCAAAGTATGCCGCCCCCAGGCAAAGTGCAAAGATACACGCTACAGAGAAGTGTGAAGATGCACACACACAAATGTACAGTAAGCATGCGTGTGTGTATATCCACGTGGCAAACGCAAAGAAACAAGCATGAAAAGGACTCTCGGAAATATGAAACAATAGAATTCAAGCCATAAAGCATGACAAAGAGGTTTATTCTGTATTTATGAAAGCTAGCATCCACAGTGATGATGTATCAGTCATGAACCTTTATGCATTAAACAACACAGTCTGTGGAGCAAACGGATTGGAGATGTCATTAAGCTTAGGTGTTTCTTCCTGCAGAAAACTTTCCAGGGCGACTCGGTCCTCTGCTGGCTGCTCCACTTGGCTCATCACGACATTCAGGTCAGCATTTGTAATCACCTAGCTAGCTGCCCCTCCCCCACTGCCACTGGAATTGAAGCCCTGAGCGTCTCGGACAGTGTCTGCCTGTCCATTGTTCACATCTTCAGCGCCCAGCCTAATGCTCACCAGCTAGTGAGCATTCAATAAACATTTGCTAAATGCAGACAAATAGACAGATATTGAATTCTCTATGCCTAAGACAGACAACACGCATTTTTTTTCAAATGTTCATGGATGTTTAGAAAAATATATCATATACATTTGGCCAAAAGAAAACTTTAAAAAATTTCAAAATGTAGAAACTGTACAGATAAAATTCTCTGTCGTTATAACAAAAAGATAAACAAAAATAAAGAAAAAAGATTTCCAACCTGACGGAAATTAAAAATCACTTTGTGAAATGAGTCAAAGATGAAACCAAAACTGAAATTAGAAGGTATTTTTAAAATATGCTACAAACAACAACAATCCACGTAGAAAGGTATGGGACATGGCCACGTCTGCGCTCAGAGAAAAAAGCGAAAGATTGAGATGTTTTCATATTTGAGCAAGAAATAACTAAACTAAATGAAGAAAGCAGTCAAAGTGAGGCACTAAAAAAAGAACAAAATAAACCCAAGGAGAGCAGAAGGAGAGAATTAATACAGAGAGAATAAAAATTTAAAAAATTAGAAAACAGAACAAAACATAGAATTTATCAACATACTCAAGAGCGTGTTCTTTGAAAGGCAACTTAAGTAAACACACATATGGTAAGTTTAACATAGAAACACATAGAGTTTCTTCACAATTGCTTTTTTTAAAAAAATTATGAAATATCTAGGAATAAACAAAGGAATAACTCTGAAAAGTCTATGTGAAGAAAACCACAAGATTTTACTGAAGAACATTCTAGAACCCCTAAATACACAGAGAGACAAACCATGCTCCCAGATGGGGCACGATACTTGTAAACATACCAGCCCTTTCCAAATTAAGAAGTGAATCTAATACGATTACAGTCACAATATTAAAGGGGTTTATGGGTCAGCAAGAGGCAGGTTTTGACAAGTGGATGGAAAATTTTTCGAGGAAAACAAAGTCGGTTTTGGAAAAATAAAATAATGAGGGAAGCTGAGTGAAAAGGGTGGGAGGCTCCGTGTATGTGGCATGGGGGTAGGGATGGAGGAGCGGACAGGGGCTCCTTGTCAAGGGTGTCCTGCACTCTGTCCCTCACTCACCCTGACAGCCTGCCTGGCCAGACCAACACCCAGCCGGCTGCCCCACAAAATGCTCTGACCACCCTGAGTCCTTCACCAGCGGAGGCCAGCGTCCCCTCCCTGCTCCCGCTTCACTGGGACTTATGCCAAAGATGTAAAATGTGGTGCAGTGTCTGAGTCCTAACTCAAGGTGTGATGCTGTGGCTGTTGCTATGGGGCCAAGGAGAAGAAAGATCATTATTAAACAAAGTCGGGGCCTGTCAACTTTGTAATAAACGATGGTGTGACCCTTGCAAAATCAACTGACTTAAAGGACGGGCAGATAAGTTTTAGTGTCAACTTGCTCAGGACATTGGCATCAACACAAACGAAGAGGCTGTGCTGGTACCACCCTGGAGAGCATGCAGGGTGCTCACACACAGGTGTGCTCCATGGCCAAGGAAAGTTGGAGAACATCAGGTGGGCCAGTGGGCACCAGGAAAGGGGTGAGATGGCTGTCGGTGCTGTGGTTGCTGACCTTAAGCAACCTGTGACCATGGAAGAAGTGAAGAAATGTAGACGGTGCTCAGATTGCTACACATTTGCAAATGGAGACCAAAGGAATGGGCAACATCCTTTCTGACGTAATGAGAAAAGGTTGGAAGAGAGGGGTCATCACAGTCAAGAATGAAAAAACAGTAATGCCTAATTGGAAATTACTGAAAACATGAAATTCAAGAGGGGTTTTTTGATCCATCCTTGATTGACACACCAAAAGTTCCAAAATATGAATTCCATGATGCTTGGAGTGAAAAGAAACGTTCCAGTTTCCAGTCTCCAGAGAAAAAAGATATTTCTTCCTCAAGAGTCCCTGTGAAAGTCCAGGTTCTAACCTGTCACTGGCCAGAACTTGGTCACACGCACACCCTGGGCCAATCCTGGAAGGAGAGAGGATGGATCCCGCGGATCCGTTTAAACCAGGGTCTCCTGCCATCTGTGAAGATGGGTGGGGTCAACTGCACCCAACCACAGGGACCCCGAGGAGAGTGCAGGTGCATTTGGGGTAGGCAAACAAAACAGATGTGAATTATAGAGGCACTGCCCATCAGAGATTACCTCCTGGATGAGAAATACAGTGTGACCTCAGGCCTTGGGACCTAGCTTTTGCTAGGATTCATTGAAAAAATAAAAATTCAGAGCAGTCAGGGCAATGCTGCCCTGATGATCCACCAGCCAGCACCGCGGTCCTCCCTGCACCAGCCCACAGCCCTCATCCGATGGGCAGCCCACACGGACAGGGACAAAAGCCCACCTGGGCGCAAGGTGGGAGAGCCCACTGGCCACCTTCACCGGCCATGGCCAGGACAGCAGCTTCTGCCCTCCCCACCAGCGACAGGAAGAAAGTTCACAGACACACCTGGTCATGCTGAGGAAGCCCGGGAGCAGCCCTGACGCTGTCCAGACAATGGATGCTTGTTTCCAGACCATGCAGGGGCTGTCTCTGAGCACCAGCTGAAGCCCCTGTTCTTCTGAAGCATGGCACCCAGTTGCCTAGTGGTGGGGTACATCGGGGGAGGGGCAGAACAAGTTCTTAGCCCAGAAGGCGGCAGAGGACGCCTCAACCTGCAGCCAAAACGTTGGCTGCGAGTTGTTCCATCTGAATCTGCTTAATTGATGAATTTTCATCAACTGGCATTCAGATGAATAGGGTTTTATTGGAACAGATCAAATGTTCAAGGGAGATGGGTACACACAGTGTCATTTGGAAGAGAACCTGCCAGGCAGTCAGTAAATAGCAAGAGGCAGGTGTTCATCTGTGTTCCAGGCGACCTCACGCATGCATCTCTTAGAGCACGTTCTTGGCCTTTACTGGACGACAAGTCTGTCTCCCCACCACGCTATGACCCCAAGAGAAAATGGGCCATGTCTTGTTCCCCTTGAAGGTACTCTAGTGCCCAAGACAGAGTGTCAGGGCCGGTAGGTGCTCAACAAATGTTTGTGGAAGGAAGGAAAAGAGGAAGTGAAGGGAAAGAGGGAGGAAGGAGGGAAGGAGAGAAGAGAGGAGGACGAAAGCAGACATCTGCTCTCTCCAACCAGAGACATGGTCCATGGCCACCCCCCACCCAGATCACTGCCTGAGGGCCTCACCCAGCTGAATGTGGACCATGCCTTCTCTTAGCTTTTAGAGGATAATCTTACACAGAACTGGCTTTTTCCCAAGAATGAGGATCTTAGCAGCAGAATGGTGAAGCAGAGCCTGACCTCCAACCTCAGCTCTACCTGGTGGGAGCCCAGTGAGCTGGGCAAGTTGCCACACTTCTCTGAGCCTCCATCTCCTGCCCCTGAGCTGGGCATTAACCGGGCTCTCCTCACGGCCTTGTTACGCTGATGAGACAGGGAGGCACTGAGCGCTGGCCCCAGGCAGGTCCACGGGAGGCCATCAGAGGGCTTTGCTGTTGTTGCTGCTGTTGCCGTTGTTGTCTTCATCCTTGTCGTTGTCATCGTTGTCCCGGCATCTCTGATCCTCGGAGACAGCCGCAGCCACGGGAAAGGAGCTCCAGCCTGAAGTCTTCACAGAAAGACCTGACTTGTGGGAGCCTACCCTTCCATTTCTTTCCAGCTTCTCTTGGTCTTCCAGGAATTTTCATCTTCTCTTTGTTTGAGTGAACCTCCTGGAGACCATTAGAGCGCCAGGTCTGGGTGAATTTCACAGGAAAGGAGACTAGCAGCTTGGCTCGCCCTTCCTTCTGGAGGCGGTCTGTAGGCGTTCCAAGCGCCCTTTGCAGCACTTGCATCCGAGGCCAGCTATGGCGCTGCGGGGCACCGGGTCTTGGAAGGCAGCCCTTTTCTCCCCTCCCCTACCTCGTCCTACAGTCACTTGCTTCTGGCTCATGAATCCCTGGAAGAAAGACACATTCCACAGATTTGGGCATCAGCAGAGAAAGTTCCAGCTCTTCCGTGGGATCACAGCTGTGTCTGCCCCAGGGGTGCTGTTAGCAGAAGCCCCTCCAGGGACGCATCAGAGAGGAAGGGGGGACCCGTGTTCCCAGTAACGTCACTGCATCTCTAGTTGTCATTTCAAAACAGTCTCAGAAAAGACAGGGAAACAGGCTCGGGGAGTACTCATCTCAGGACATTCACTCCCTATTCCTTCCTCTATAAATACTGGGGGGCTGGCGTCCACACTGCTGTGGAAAACGGCGGATTCTGGCCAAAGGCTGGTTTCGGCGCTGCCCTGCTGCTGCCCAGCAGTCTTTTTCAACGGATCTTTTTCTCTGGGCCTCCATGTCCTCCTTTGTCACAGCAGAAACTGGATCATTGTCCCCAGGATAAATTAATAATCATAAGGAACATTTACACACGTCTTATATTTTAAAAAGCCCTTTTATTTCCTTTGCCTCACTTGAACCTATGAGTCAGGTCCTATTTTTATCCTTATCTTACAGGTGAGGAAACTGAGGCTCACGAAGTTGATTTATCTAAAATCAACCGCCTAGAAAATACTGGAGCTAAGACTGAGATCCAGTCCTTGAAGAACAGACACATCATTTAATGCCACGCGTTCGTCATCATCATCATCACACTAAAATTAGCCGCTCGCAACCAGCGTTGCATTCTAGTGTCGCATCCGTCCAGATTACCTTTCTTACCAAAATTGCATCCTATTGCACACACTGCTACCTGACTTGTTACTCCCTCCACTTCCTTGGTTTATATAGTGTTTCTTTGTGAGGTTGTTTAATCGTTTATTTAGCCAATCCCCTATTGTTGGCTATCAAAGTTGTTTCCACTTTTCCAATCCAGGCTTTCTGAGGCAAATCCTCAGTCCTTTCCAACACACTAGGCAGCTCTCCCCACAGGAAGGGACTTGTCGAAGACATAGAGATCCTTGGCAACTAAATTGCAAATTATAATTAGAATGGCCATCTGCCTAACTCGTTCACTTCATTGTCAAGTCCGCAAAGGTACCGGAGGAAATGACTGGGATGATGGAGTGATGATTCTGAAACCACTGCCGCCCATATCCTCTCAGCCTTACTGTGTCAGTCCACATCCCCAAGCTTCTCGGGCAGCCAGGGCCTGCTCTGTCCGCCAGGGGTGTGCTCGGAAATGATTAACAACAGGACATCTCGGGGAAGGGGAGTCCTGGTTGCAGTGTTTGCCGATTTCCACGGTGTAAATACTCCTACCATGGCTAATTTCAAGCTGCCAAATGGGACATCACTGGACGCAGAGTTGGGGAGAGCTGAGCACAGTGGGCGCATGAGCTGGTAGAAGTTGGAAGGACCATCACCTGGGTCAACTCAGTTACATACGTTGCGTCCCAGAGTTCCCCAGCAGCACTAAGCTCCAGGCGCCCACAGCAATGGATGGCTTGCTAATGCTTGGCTTCCTTCCCTTTCCCGTCTCCCTATGCCCCATGGAGTTTCATCGTCCAGATAAACTGTGTACACTCAGAGTCTGCGTCTGGGTGGGGAACTCAACCTAAGACACCTCCTACTACAAACTTCACAGCGGTGGACGATTTTGAACCTGCAATCACAATAGGAAGGCATGAGTTCAAGGCAGGGTGGGAATTGTTTCCCACAAATGTTCCACACCAAGAAAAACTCAACCCAAGTTGGCTGCTGCAAGGAGGTGCCCATGAAGTTTGGAGTTGGCTGCAGGCTGAGCAAAGAACTGGATACATCTCTGCTGAAGCAGAGGGAAGGGGCGTTCCTGGGGTCTAGAACCCAGGGGAAGAGGGGATTTCTCAGCACTGTCCCCACCCCACATGTGCCCTGCTTCCCGCCTCTTTCCCCTCTCACCTGGACCACAGCAGTAGTGCCTGCGTAGGTCAGCCTCACTCCACATACCCCTGCCCTCATTTTCCACCTCGAGCTGAAACATATGGCCATGTTGACCTCTTTTATCCCCCTGCTTAAAACCCTTCAAAGACCCCATAAAAATCTCAGCTTCCGTAGCACGGCCTCTGGAACCTTCCACGATCTGGCCCTGCCTGCCGTCCCTGGACTATGTTGTTCCCAACGCCTTGCCTCTCCTTCTGCCACCCCCATTGCCTGGAATTCCCTTCTTCTCTTCTTTACCCAAATTTTGCTCATCTTTTTAAACTCAGCAAGAAGGGTCTCCTTCTCCAGGAAGCCCTCCCTAACTTCCCTTTCCTGGACTAGCCGATATGCCTATTCCTTTGCTCCCAGGAGTCCCTGTGTACAGTGTGCCTGCCTCCCTCACCCTGCTGTATCACGATGACACGTTCGTGCCTCAGTTTCCTCTAGGAGACAATGACCTCCCTGAGGGCAGACTCTTTGTTTTAATCATCTCTGCATCCTCACAGCTTAGCGTCTTGTTTGGGGAATGGTGGGTGCTGGTAAGAACTTTATGTCAGTTCATTCATTCATTCATTCATTCATTCATTGCTTCTGGCTGCAGAGCCATCAGCATTCCCTCCACTGTTGGCGTCCGAGGACAGAGAGGGGTGTGGTGACAGTCAACAACTTTTACTAAGTATCTACCTATGCTGAACAACACATTCTGGCTCTAGATCTTGAGGAGTGAGGCCCCTAACGGTAAGGAGTCTAGCAGGAAATGGGAGTTACCTCTCTGACGTGTTAGACCAAGACGCCTCCAACTTTAACCTGCTCACGAACCGCCTGTGGTTCCTGTGAAGGTGCAGAATCTCATTCCACCGGGTGGGCAGGCCCAGGATTCTGCATCCTCACCAGCTCCCCGTGAGGCCGCGCCGCTGGCCTAACCCACTGTGAAGAGGCAGGTCCTCGGCACATAAAGTGCAACACGCTGCAGGCATTGCCACCGAAGGGGAACCAAAGGGGAGGTTGCACAGCGCCTCCCCCGCAGCCCCCACCCCAAACTTGATCTTTTCTTTTAAATCAACTCTCGCTTTTGTGTCCTAAATATATTTAAAAGTAAATTTTAAATTGCTATCCTAAAAGAAAAACAAGCATCCTTTTCCATCAATAAAAACTACCCATAAACATAAATGTAACAGAATCTTCTAAATGTGGTCCACCTCCAGTTGCATGTCCTCGCTGAGGTTTCTGAGCCTGAGTCCTACTCTGTCTTTGCTGAAGAGGGAGATGAGCAAACGTCAGAGAGGTGTTGAAAACAGCCCAGCGTTGAGCCGAGAGGTCGTCAGAGGGATTAAAAAGAATGCAAAGGGCAGGAGGTTCTCCGATTGGGGCTTTCTGTTGTTTGGGGCCACACATGTGTGCCGTAGGCAACAGTCGGCTCACACTTCCGGAGACGCTGGATTTGACACGTCCAAAGGCCACTCCGTCCAGCCCAGGCATGCTCCCAGCTCCCAAAGCCCTCAGCCTGCTCAGCGCAAAGCAACGGTGGGCAGAGTGGGTTGACCACAGGTGGGAGAGAGGCAGGACTGGACGCTATTTGGCTCAAGAACCTCTATGCATGGTCACAGCCTAGCAAAATGCCTTCAGTAGCTCCATCCTTTGACCAGTTGATCCCACTTATGGCACCACTCAATACCACATGTCCCAACCGGGGTCCAAGAATCTCCCCACCCCCACTCCGTTATAATTGCTGACGATAAACCCTGCCCACAGGCTGCAAGAAACGAAGGAACAAATATGTGGAGATAAATCATGTTCCACAGGCAGCAGCGATCAGCTGTGTGGCTTTCTCTTCTTTACCGTGAATCTGTCTGGAGATAAATTATGGTGATGGTCATCAAGCAGTCGTTGCTACACAGCCATGGGAAGAGTTGCAACATTATCTGATGCTAAAAGTCGGGGAGCAGGGAGAAGGGTGAAGGGGTGACGCAGAGCCACAGAGGGAGGAGCAGAGACCCGTCTGTTCACTCCCCATCACCGCCACCAAAAAATAAGGAATGTTTGAGCGCCTCGTAGAGTCAGGAATGAGCTGGCGCACCTGCTCTCCAGGGCCTCAGCCATGGAAGGGGCAGCCCTGCTGACCTGAAGCGGCTGGAACCACAGACTCGACCTCCCTCAAGTGCAGATTGAATGGTTCCCTCGCTCCTCAAAACCCTCTCACAGGGTCAAGGACACCTGCTTCTGCTCGTCCCATAGCCATTCTCCTTCTGGGACTAGATTCCTGGGCTTCTGGGATTCAGATGAGGACTCAGCCCTCCCCACCTGTGGCGGTTAATCTTATGTGTCCACCTGACAGGCCACAGGGTGCCCAGACGTTTGGTCAAACACGATTCTGGGCGTGTCCGTGAGGATGTTTCTGGACGAGATTAGCATCTGAATCCGTAGACTGAGTGAAGCACATCGCCCCCCCCCCACCCCCAGTGTGGGTGGGCCGCACCCCATTTGTTGAGGGCTTGGACGGAACAAAGAGCAGAGGAAGGAGGGAGTCGCTCTGCCTGTCCGGGCAGGGACGTAGGTCTTCCCTGTCCTCGGAGCTCCCGGTTCTCAGGCTTCAGACGCAGCCCGGAGTCCTCCCCAGCGGCTCTCGGGCTCCCAGGCCTTCAAAGGAGGCCGCTGGCTTTCCCGGGTCTCCAGCTTGCAAACGGCAGATCGCGGGACCGCTCAGCCTCCATAACAGCTTGAGCCAGTTTCTCAGGATAAATCTCTTTACGTATATACATATGTGTTCCCTATTGGTTCAGTTTCTCTGGAAAACCCTGACTGACACGGTCTGCCTGGAAGAGGACACCAGTGTAACCCCAGGCCCCACACGGGCCAGCCCCATGGGAGACACCCTGCAAACGTTTGGCCAGGGAATCCATATTTCAAGAAAACTGCTTTTGGCCCTTCTGAATGAGACCCTGGTCGGGTCTTCCCGCCCCCAAGTCACCAAGCTCCCTTGGCCATCACTGTCCTCGAATTTTGTAAGGGTCCCTGGAGCCAGGAACGGATGCGGTGGCTCTTGCAGTCTCAGAGGGGCTCAGCGAACATCCTTTAGAGATAAAGGAGGACAGCATTGCTTAGAATTTCTCCAATATTTTTTACCACAGTCTGTCCTTTCTTCCTTTTCTTTTGATTCAGAGAGAAAAGCAGACACACCAGGAGACAGGACACAATCCAAACCCCAGGGACCCATTTCAAAGCCGGCGTCAAGCCCTTCAGCCTCCTTTTCGGCTGGTAAGTAGAAACTTCTGACTCCATACGACAAGCCCAAAAGGCAGTGGAGGCCCCGTGGCTCCGAAAAATGGCAGGTGAATGACTCTGCTGTGGGCTCCCTGAAACCCCGAGGTCCCGGCAGCCGCAGGTCTGGGCACCTCAATGGGAAGGCGACGATGCGGGAAGGCAGGCAGGGTGCGATCAACTCAAAACCGCTGGGGAAAATGGTTTCTAAACTCCTGCCCAGCCAGCTGCCCTGTCCCCCTTCTCCCCAGGAAAGCAAAACAGATCCTAGCCACTGGGATGGGGGTGAAGTCTAGGCTACCCCGAAGAGAGTGCTGTCTCATGAGAAGAAATCCAGACTGAGGTTTCTTCTTCGAGACTGATTGGGTTAAAGAAAAGAAACAGAGCACCCTCTATTGCAAACTCAATTGCCTGAGCAGCCAGGCTGGTGATGTCATGGTCAGTGGGCTGGATGTGAGAGAAAAGAGAGAGTGATGACAAACGTGAGGAACGCAAAGCCAGGCCCCATCTCACCTGGGGCCCTCCCCACGGCTCCCCACCACTGCTGCCGCGTGGAAATACAGCCCTGCACTGTCATATCCTTTGATTTTTCAATAAAAGTTAGATAGCCATATTTTAAATTCTCATCTCACGACAATGAGACCTATTCACATTTTCTAGAAAGCCCCGTGCAGGTGCCTGGCCCAGAGAGCCTCAGACTGGATTCTGCCCTGAGGCCAGATGTTAAACGAAAGAGCTTGATCACCGAGATTAAGAAAACAGACATTTGCCATCAGGGTAGCTGGCGGTGGTTGTGTGTGGGCTTCCCTGTGCTTCTCACTAATTCCAGGGTGGCGGATCAGCGTGATCTCAGTTATTGAGCAAACAGTAGGGTGACCAACTCACCCTGACTTGCCTGGGACTCACCCAGTTTTAAAACTGAAAGTGCCACATCCCATGGAGCCCCTCAGGCCCAGGAGAAGCAGAACAGCTGGTCACCCTAACCAGGAGACACTTGGCGAGGCACTTGGGAGCTCATTAGCTTGAAGAGGAAACAGACCCTTTGAGAAATAACCGTGGCCAGCAATGAGGACTGTGCCACTCCGACTCAAGGTCAAACATCACTTCTCCTGACCTCCTGACCTTCACCTTGTGGAACCCAAGCTGAGCAAAGCTGTGCCTTCCGACCGAGCCTCTGCAGCCTCCAAGGCGTGGACCAGAATTGCTGTGAGAGCCGGGTCCCCGAGCAACTGTGCGGAGCGGCCTCCCTGCCACCCCTCACCCCCGGCACTGGGCCATGAAGAAGGACAAGATTTGAGCATGTGAAGCCACTGAGATTTCAGGGTTGTTTGTCACGGCATTTGGCCCACCCTGACTGACACACTATGAGCATTACCTTTGTGGCCAGCGGCACCAGGCATGCGGGTGGCTGCCCTACCCCAGGTAGACCCCCCCCCCCCCCCCCGGTTTCCTCCCCGAGGAGTGTGGATTCGGTGCTCAGGGGCCTAAATGGTCTCCACCGGCTGCTTGCAGATAAGTAAGAGCAGGAGCCATGGGGTGGTCAGGTGCTCAGAGGAGAGGAGAAAGTTGATGGTAGGGGCTGAGTGGTGTCTCCCCTCCCTAAAATTCGCATTTTGAAATTCTAACCCCCAGTGCCTCGGAATGTGGCTGTGTTGGAGACAGGGTCTTTACAGAGGTAATTAAGCTAAAATGCGGTTGCTAGGTGGGCCTTGATCCAATATGGCTGATGTCCTCACTAGAAGAGGTGATGACACAGACACTCACAGAGGAAAGATGACGTGAAGACACAGGGAGCAGGCGGCCGTCTGCAAGCCTCCAGAACTGTGAGAAAATTCATTGCTCTGGTTTACGGCTCCCAGTCTGCAGTCCTTTGTTCGGGCGGCCCAACCTGACTGTTACAACCGGTCAGCAGGAAAGAGGGTACGGCAGGGACAGGAGTCATGGGTTCCAGAGAGAGAGAGGCTTTCCTGACCCGTGGGTTCTTTCTGGTTCTGGTTCTGAGCCTTCACCGTGTCTGACTCTTCTTCCTGGCCTTCAGATCTCAAGAAAACAACTCCCCTCTTTTGTTTAAGCTAGTCAAGGGAGTTTCTGTTACTTGCCACCAGGAAAGCCTGAACCACATAATTTAGTTTCATGATTCCAAGTATTCCCAGGAGGCTTTATTCCTAGGAATGCCCTTACCCCATCAGAGAAGGGAGATTTAATGCAAAACTCTTCTGTGGTGGACAGAATAATGGCCTCGCAAAGATATCCACATCCTAGCCCATGAACCCCGTGAATATGCCACTTTCTATGGCAAAAGAGACTTTGAAATGTGCCTAAGTTACGAGTCTTGAGATGGGCAGACCATCCTGGATTATTTTGGATTATCTAGGTAAACCCAGTGCAATCACAAAGGTCTTCTAATAAAAAGAGGGAGGCAGGAGAGTCAGAGAGAGGCACTGGAAGATGCTACGCTCCTGGCTTTAAAGGTGAAGGAAGGGACCACAAGCCAAGGAATACGGGTGCCTCTAGAAGCTGGAAAAGGCAAGGAAACAGATGCTCCCCTACAGCCTGCAGGAGGAACGCAGCCCTGCAGACACCTTGATTCTGACCTCCAGAGCTACAATAAACAGCTGGTGTTTTAAACTGCTGGGTTCGTACTAAGTTGTTACAGCAGTAAGAGGAAAGCAATACCACTTTGCATAGTGTAGTGTTCATAAACCCAGGTACCAAACTTGTTTAAATGCTTGTATCCCTTTTCCCTAAACTATTCATACTGAAGACGGTCAATCAAAGAATGCACCCAAGTTTTGAATTCTGGTTGAATTCAAAACAAAAAGCAATTAATGGGAAGAACAGTTGAACATTCAGCCTAAGTAGGTTACACGCTCACAGCCACATAAATCTTCAAAAGCGAATCCCATCCTTTCTCTTGCTGCCCTTGCACACCAACGGTTTACTCGATGGAGCACGTGGTGGGCACGACATCAGTGATGTTGGAGAAGTGCAACAGCTATGCCTTAACCCTCCCACCCCGCTCACGCACCGTCCTGGGCACCCGCTCCAGCAGGAGCAGGTCACACCAAGGGGATTTCAGTCCTAATGAGAGTCAAACAGGGAAAGAAAACAGTCAGATTTTCCAACTGCGAACCCTTTGGAGTTGCTTTCGCCCTGGTCTCCCGACCGGTCCCCCACCCCACCTTAAGTGACATTGTGGGTTAGCAGAGTGGAGCTGCGGGAAGGACGCTATTTTGCCGATGTCAGTGCTATGGGTGCAGTCACAAACCCCTCAGACTGGAAAAAGCGGACAGCTGCGCCCGGCAGGCTCACATGTGCCGGCTCCATCTGCTAAATCATTAAAACTGAGGCTTGGCAGAGTCTGCAGAAAAACACATTTGTTTTCTCCATAAAGAGGAAGAGTAAACTTTCCTGGCGTCCTCATAAGTTTTTGCAATTACTTTAATGTGCAAAGCGCCTGGTACAAAGGCAGGAAGCTGTTACACGGGCTAAGGGGCCAGATCCAGGCTTTCATTAAAGTATATTCTATGTTAAACTACACGTTCACTCACTCTGGTTGCTTAACCATCATTTCACAGTAATAAGACACATTATGCCAAAGCTCCCAACAACGTCCAGAAGCTCCGCAATTTGCCTCTCACGCTAACACACGTCTAGGGCTGACATCCAACTTGGCAGGCTCCAGGATGGTCATTCAGAGAAGACAGACTGTCTTGGGGAGGGTGAGAGGTACAATTCACACACGATCCTTGAATCACCAGGAAAAGAGAGAATGAGTCCATGAAATCTGAAAAATAGGAGTGTCCCAGCTTTTGAGTCCAGAGAAAAGCCTTTATTTCCATCCTTTTAATAAGTGATAGAGAATCTCTCCCAGGTTTCAGGTTTCATTACCAGTTATGTTCCAACCCATCCTCATCTTCCCCTAAAGCAGAAGCGATGGGAGCCACTCAGACGGCCTGAATTTCCGCTCTGTCCCTTGGTGAGTATGTGACACTCTGAGCTTCAAGTTTCTCGTCTGTTAAATGGGCATGATAACGATAGTTCCTTCTGAGAGCTGCGGAGAGAATTGAGGGAGATGACACACATAAAGGACTTAGCACCGTGCCTGTCTCATAAATACCTATTATTATCATCATTATCATTTCTCTGAGACTGTTTTATTAGCTGTGTTACCCTCATCCTAAACCTGGTACAGACGGTTGTGAGACTTAGGGCGAACTGCAGCTTGTGGGCCTCATCCTGCTGGCCCCCTGCTTTTGTACACCTGTTGAGCTAAATAACAGATTTTACATTTTTAACAGACAGAGAAGAACCAAAAGAGGGGTGTTATTTTGTGATGTGTGGAAATTAAATGAAATTCAAATTTCAGTGTCCACAGATAAAGTTCTGTTGAAACAGCCACACCCACTCATTTATGTAATGTCTATGCTTTGTGCTAGAACGGCAGAGCTGAGTAAATTGCAAGAGAGACACGTGACCCGTAAAGCTGCAAATATTTACTAAATTCCCCTTACAGGAAGTTTGCTGACTCTCATTCAAGGGAATAAAACCATTGTCTTTGGAAGTCTTGGCCCAGGCTCACAGTTGGTGTTGAAAACTCCCAAGGCCTGACCCACTAGGATGGATGTGAGAAACAACTGCAAAGACAGACATTTTCATTAGCTCAGTTACGTCTCAACCAAAGACAAGGCCGAGAGGGCCCTGCGGCTTGGATTCGTGGGAAGGACTCTGTCACTGGAGCCGTGTTTGAAACCTAGCTTTGCCACCTGCGAGCCATGTAACTTTGAACGGGTGGCTAGCCTCACCAAGTTCTCTCCTGTAAATTGGGGTGTCAATCCCTTTGGCATAGGGTTGTCATGACAAGTGAAATATATGGCAATGCCACTGCAGAGGATCAGATGTTCTGCTGGTGAGTGACATTTGTTGGCTCCCTCCTTCCAAACATTGTCTTGGTGGTCTAGCAAAACAAAACATACCAAAAGAGAAAAAGTGTTCCATGATATGAAAAATACCGTAGACTTCTAGTTTCAGCTCCGACATGTAAACAGTGCTTGGACGTCGTCTCTCCCATCCTTACAACAACAAAGAAGCTGAACAAACTGAAAATCAATGACTTTCCTTAGACCAATCAGAGACTGAGTTTTCAAGATAAAGTGCCACTCTGAACTCCAGAAAGACTGATGAATCCAGAGTCACAGGTGAGCCGTGCCCACCTGACGCAGAAGCTGCTGGAGCCATAACTAGTGGGAACAGTTAAATGGTAATTTTCATGAGTTGCTAAAGGCCGAGCATGAAGTAGCCAAGAGTGAGGACCTCCTGGGGGTGCAGTCTCAGAAGGAGCCCACAATCTCATGGGCTTTATCTCCGGGAAGTGCACACGCTTCTCACTGTGAAGACCCAAGAGAGATCCCCTCCTGGAGGGAAAGAGTAATCCTCGTGAGGTACACTCAGGGCCTTCTCCATACAAAGGTCTGCTCTCCAGGGAAAGACTGCCAGCCTTATCCCAGCTGGGGGGAGGCCATTCCTCTCCCTTCATCCCCCTCTGGCCTTCCTGTCTCACTTAAGGGTGGAGGTATGGGTGAGAAACACTTGTGAAGGTCACAGGCCACTCTCATGGGCCCATTAAAAGAATGGAGGTTTAACCTGAAGATCACAGAACCCTCCCCACCCCCACATCCTACCACCACACCAACAGGCTCCTGTATAACAGTGCATTGGGCTCCAAGACACAGGCTGTCTCTGAGGAGGCGGATCTAGGGAAGTTCAAAGTCAAGAGGGAATTTAAAAACAAGGACACTAGAAGAATTTGAAGCCTCTGGCACCTACGGCTACAGCAAACATTACACGTAGCCCAACTCTAAGCCAGAATAACATAAATCCTCACAGTAAAGGCCTGTTGACCTCAATATCCAGGACTTGATAGAACACATCTGGCTGTTAGCAAAAAATTACAAGGCAACTCAAAAGGAAACAATAACAACAAAAAAACACAGTCTGAAGAGACAGCAAGCATCAGAACCAGGCTCACATATGACACAGATGTTGAAATCATCAGGCAGAGGATTTAAAATAACTATGATTAATATATTAAGAACTCTAAAGGAAAAAGTAGACAACATGCATTATGATGGAGAATGAAGCCAGAGAAATAAAAATACTAAGAAATAACCAAAAGGAAATGCCAGAGATCAAAAATAATCTAACAGCAAGGAAGAATACCTTCGATGGGGTCATCAGCAGGCTGGACATGGCCAAGGAAAGAATTAGTGAGCTTGAAGATTCATCAGTAGAAACTTCCTAAGCTGAAAAGCCAAGAGAAAAAATGATGATAAAAACAGAACAGAACACCCAGGAAGTGTGGGAAATTTCCAAAAGATGTAAGATACATGTAATTAAGATGCCAGAGGAAGAAGAAAGAGAATGAAGAACAATATTTGAAGAGATAATGGCTGAGAACTTTCCAAAATTAATGACAGATATCAAACTACAGACCCAGGAAGCTCAGAGGATACCAAAAAGCTACAGTTGGGTGGATCATACTCAAACTGCAGAAAACCAAAGATGAAGAATGAAACCAGAAGGGGCAGAAAAACCTTACCTCTAAAGGAACAAGGATAACAATTACAGTAAACTTCTCATCAGAAACCACACAAGCAACAAGAGTAGAGTGAAATATTTAAAATGTTGAATGAAAACAAAAAAAAAGGCCAACTTAGAATTCTATATCCACACAAATTATCCTGCAAAACTGAAAGAGAAATAAAGACTTTCTCATCAAACAAAAACCAAAGGATGGTGTTGTCAGTGAACACGTTCTGTGAGAAATGTTAAAAGATCTTCAGGCAGAAGGAGAGTGATAGAGGTCAGAAATTTGCATAGATATTTTTTTTAAAAAAGAAAAAGCATCAGAGAAGGCATAAACAAAAATAAAATCTTTTAGGGCCAGCCCTGGTGGCCTAGTGGTTAAGTTCAGCACAGTCCATTTCAGAGGCCCAGGTTCGATTCCCGGACTCGGGCCTACACCACTCATCTATCAGTGGCTGTGCTGTGACAGTGGCCCCCACACAAAATAGAGGAAGATTGGCACAGATGTTAGCTCAGGGTGAATCTTCCTCAGCAAAATAAGTAAAAATAAAATAAAATCTTTTACTTTTCTTATTCATATTTAATCTAAAAGATAACTGTTTAAAGTAACAATAGTTTCTTAATTTGCTCAGGCTGCTATAACAAAACACCACAGAGTGGGGGAAGGGGGTGTAAACAACAAACATTTATTTTCTCTCAGTTCTGGAGGCTGGAAGTCCAAGATCAAGGTTCCGACAGATTCGGTTTCAGGCGAGGACCCTCTTCCTGGCTCGCAGACAACCATTTTGTCTTCACACAACCTTTTCTTGGTGTGTGCTCGTGGAGAGAGAGCAAACGAGCTCTCCGATGTCTCTTCTTATAAGCACACTAATCCTGTAGGATCAGGGTCCCACCCTCACGACTTCATTTAACCTTAATTCCCTCCTTATAGGCTTTGTCTCCAAATACGGGGTGTTAGGGCTTCAACATATGAAATGGAAGCAGGGGTGCACAATTTAGTACACAGCAAATAGTAACATTGTATTGGGTGATTACAGCACCTGGAGAAGGGAAATGAACGGCAGCAATGTCACAGGGGCTGGGAGGGAGGGATTGAGAGGACTGTGCTATGAAGTATCTGCATTACACACGAAGCTTTATGGAACTACTGAAGGTGGACTTCCACACAGTGATACGGTGCTTAACGACAGGGATCTGTTCAGAGAAATGCATCGTGAGATGCCTTCTTTGTTGTGTGAGCATCACAGAAGGCACTTACACAAACCGAGATGGGGCAGCCTACTGCACACCTAGGCTGTATGGTACTAATCTCGTGGGACCACTGTCATATATGCGGTCCATCATTGACTGAAACATCGTTATGTCGTGCATCACTATAGTTAAAATTTACATTGTGAACTCTAGGGCAACTGCTAAAAATGCTTTAAAAAGAAGTATAATTGATTCACTAAGAGAAGAGATTAAATGGAATTACATAAAATGGTCAATTAAGACCAGAGAAGGCAGGAAAAGAAGCCTCTGGCAATCACTAGCTAGCCGTTACAAACGTGGTTGATATTAATCAAATTATATCAATAATTAATTTAATGTGAATGGCCTAATTACACCAATTAAAAAACAAAGACTGTTAGAATGGATAAAAACAAGACCCAACATATGTTGTACAATAGAAACACAGTTTAACTACAAAGACTCTGACAGGATAAAAGTAAAGGGGTCATGCAGAGGATTCTGGGAAAATGGCAGAGTAGGAAGCAGTTGGAAACTGTCTCCCCACCCAGACAGCAACTGCACTGGCGGAATCTGTCTGATGTAACTATTTTGGAACTCAGGGGTCCGTGGAAAGCTTGCAACTTCCAAGGGAAGGCTTGGACAGCAAATTTTGGTTAATTTAGGTCCATTTCAGCTCTTGGTCCAGAAGCAGCTACCCATGCCCCACCCCAGCCCAACGGCAGGTGGCCGTGCACGTATTCCTGGAGCAGCT
Organism: Equus asinus; assembly: GCF_041296235.1. Lineage (NCBI taxonomy): Eukaryota > Metazoa > Chordata > Mammalia > Perissodactyla > Equidae > Equus > Equus asinus. Next base: position 45,729,675 of record NC_091804.1, read on the forward strand.
TGCACACAGCTTGCAGGAGCCAGAGTGGGCAAAAAGGACCCTGTGCTCCAAATATCAGGGATCTGTGCTCCGATCGCTGCTTCTGATCCCAGAGGTGCAGGCAGAGACAGGCATCCATTTTGCTGAGCTTCCCCCAGCTGTTGTAAGTCCCTTTCTCTCCAGGAGAAGTGACTTCCAGGGATTTAAAGGACCGGGACACTTTTTTTCCTACCCATCATTTTAGTCTTTTTCCACTTTGGGGAGCCAGACATTAAAGACTAGGACATTCAAAAAAGACTGTACACATGTGGAAAATTAGAAAGTGACCATGCATGCCCAGGGAAAAAGTCAGAAAAGACCTCATACTCACTAGCGAAAGACTAAAAGCTTCTCCTCTAAGACCAGGAACTAGACAAGGATGCCCGCTTTCACCACTTCTATCCAAATAGCACTAGAAGTTCTATCCAGAACAGTTGGGCAAGAAAAAGAAAGAAAACGCATCCAAGTTGGAAAGGAAGAAGTAAGCTTACCTCTGTTCACAGATCATATGATTTTATATGTAGAAAACGCCCAAGATTCCGCGCAAAAACTGTCAGAACTAATAAATGAATTCAGCAAAGTAACAAGATACAAGGCCAACACACAAAACTCAGTTGCATTTCTTTACACTAACAATAAACAGCCCAAAAGAAGTTATGAAAATAATTCCATTTACGATAGCATCAAAAAGAATAAAATAGTTAGGACTTAATCGGAGGGGTGAAAGATTTGCACAATGAGGACTAGAAAATATTGCTGGAAGAAATTTGAGACATAAAGAAATGAAACATCCCATGCTGGTGTACTGGAAGGTCATATTGTCAAGTTATCGGTACTACCCAAAGCAATCTGCAGATTCAACGAAATCGTATCAAAATCCCAATGACATTTTTTACAGAAATAGAAAACCCACCCTAAAATTCATACAGAATCTCAAGGAACCTCAAATAGCCACAGCAGTCTTAAAAAAGAAAAACAAAGCTGGAGGATGCATATTTCTTGATTTCAAAACTTACTACAAAGCTACAGTAATCAAAACAACGTGGTACTGGCATAGACACAGACAGACCAATGGAATAGAATAGAGAGCCCAGAAATGAGCTCTCACAAATATGGCCAAATGGTTTTTGATAAGTGTGCCAAGAACATCCAGTGGGGAAAGAAGAGTCTTTTCAACAAATGGTGCTGGGAAAACTGGACGTCCACATGCAAAAGAATGAATTTGGATGCTTAACTAACACCATATACAAAAATTAACTCAAAATGGATCAAAAATCTTAATGTAAGGTCTAAAACAATAAAACTCTTAGAAGAAAACATAGGACAAACCCTCATGATATTGGATCTGGTGATAACTTTTTGGATATGACACCAAAAACAGAGGTAATAAGAGAAGAAAAATTGGACTTCATGAAAATCACAGCCTCTCAGGATGTCTGTTGTCTGCAGTGTCTTTCCAGCCTGGACATTCAAGTGCGCATTGTGCGTTCACACAGAGAGACACAGACACACACACAGACACGCAGGGAAGACAAAGTGCACATGTACTGCTGGGGGACACACTCAGACACAACACACACACAGAGAGACTGCAGACACACGTTCTGCGTGCCATCACAGATATGCTGCTCTTGTAACAAGAGCTACATCTATATGACATTTGCTCTGTGTCTTCGTTTGGTTCCCCCAAAAACCAGAACCTGGGAGAAGGAGCTGTGCACAGTTACACATTTGGAAGGTAATCCCAGGGAGCATGCGTGTGGGAACAGAAGAAAAGGAAAGAGAAAACACCACAATGAAGGCCTCCCAGAGGCTAAGTGGGTTCAGTATCACTTCTGAGGAGCATATAAAATGCCTCTCAGCGTCTACTTCTGGCCGTGACAGACAAACTGGTGTTGCACCAGTCTTCCCCCCATAAACAATATAAAATTGGACAAGATATACGAGGCAACAATTTCCAGGCAGTGGGCAATAGGCAGCCCAGGGTTACAGCCTCTAAGAAAAGGAAAACCCGTGAAGTGAGCTCAAGCAATGCCTAGTGTGTAACTAGTGACGTTTCTCAGCCATGATGCAGGAGGAACCTCTGTAGGGCATGGTGGTCCCCCTGAGCTGAGGGGGCAGAAAGCAGAGGTAAAGGCAACTGGAACAGCTGCTACCTGTGGACTGGGACATCGTAAATATGGAAGCTGTGCAGACAAATGGGCCCAGAAGTCCATGTGGGGAGCCTCTCCTTAACTGAGCAAAGGCTGTGGACTATCTGAGGTCTACCAATTAGAGGCTGCTATGTGGGTGAGAGTATAGGCATATTCGAAGTTGAACAATACCGGAGATGTTGCAGCTCTTGCCCTTCCAGAGTGCACAGATATTATTAAGACCTCATTAACATGCCTGTCGTCCAGCTGAGACATCACATTATTCTCAGGAGTGGGACCCACACCATAGAGTAGGGCCTTCTCCAGAGCTTCCTTAACAAAGACATAGTCAAGCTCATTAGGACTACAGGGGGTCTGCAGTGTTGGAGGTTAAGTCTCATTAAGAGAAGCTCACAAAACACCTTATCCTTTTTACAGAGTAGCAAAATCAAGCCTACAAAAAACTTCGAGATCAGCCAGTATTTGAACTGACTGAAAAAACAAGGATGAACACTCTCCAGAGGAAGATAGCAGAATCCAGAGTCTCTACAATATAGTTTTCATATCTCTGTGATTCAATCAAAAACCACTAGACCTACAAAAAAAGAGGAAAATGTAATCCATAGTAAAAAGTAAAGAATAATCAGCCAATAGAAACAGAATCAAGATGGTCCAAATGTTGGATTTAGCAGATGAAGACTTTAAAGCAGATTTTATAAAAATAATTAAAGGAAAATATGTTCTTAATAACTGCCAAAATAGGGACTCTCAACAGCAAAATGAAAATTATCAAGAAGAACAAAACGAAAATTCTAGAACTGAAAATTGTAATAACTGAAATTTAAAATTCCCTAGGGTACTTAATACCATGTTGAACATGACAGAAGAGTTGGTGAACTTGATACAGATCAACAGAAATGATCTAATGTGCAGAACAGAGCGGAAGAGAACTGAAGAAAACGAACAGTGCCTCAAGATCTGTGGCACAGACTCACACAGTCTAACATACATACATCAGGTGTCCCTGAAGGAGAAGAGAGAAAGACTGGAACAGAAAACGTATCTGAATAAATCATGGCTAAAAACTTCCCAAATCTGATGGAAAACATAGACTTACAGATTCAAGAAGTTCTGAAAACTCCAAAAAAAGATGAATATAAAGAAAAGTTCACTTGGCCACATCATGGTTAAAACTGCTTAAAACTAAATACAAAGAGAAAATTTAGAAAGCAGCCAGAGAAAAAAGATACTTTATGTATAGACAACCAAGGACAAGAGTCACACCTGACATCTCATTTGGAAACAATGGAGGCCAGAAGGCAGTGGAACGACATATTTAAAGAGCGGAAAGAGGACGCCTCTCAGAGCTGCTGACACAGGATCTACTGGAGAATTACTTAACCGTCAGCTCTCACTTCCCATTGCTTGAGGGTTTCCCCCAGGGTATTAACTCCCCTGTACTCTGAGGCTGAATGTGTGCACCTGATGAGCAGTTTCCCACCAGGGGTTTGCAGCATCAAAGAATCTTGGGGCAGGGGCAGAAATTAAAGCTACGTGGCACACCTGAAGGCGAGATGCCATGATGGTGAGGCGAGTCAAAGCTTTCCTGGAACTCACAGCAGACACACTTGAAATTATAGGGGAAGCAAGAGGTTATGAGTCAGGGCACCAAAGACATCTGCTATTCTACGTGCCAGGCACCGCTCTAAGCTCTTGACACAGAGTGTCTCATTTCATCCTGGCAGCAACTCAACAAAGTTGGTACTATCAGCCCCACTTGAGAGATGTGGAAGCTAAGGCAAAGAGTGGTTTCATCGTAAGCCGAGACCTACAGCTGGTAAGCGTTAGAGCCAGGTTTGAACCCTGGTCTGTCTGGCACTCAGGCTTTCAGACGCTGCCCACCTTACTGCTCGAGATGCACTGCACACGGTCATTGTGACACAGACATGCATCGCACGCTCAGAACTCCATGCACACGTCCAAAGACGTTGTGTTCACACACACACGTTTAACTGCATGTGTACTGCCACACGCCACCACTTATGCACGCGCACACACACACAGAGTCAGGGACGTGCACACACACACCCTCAAACCATGCATGCATGTAGCAAAAACACATTCATTGGGGAAACATTCCAGCTCTTTCCTGGCTCTGAAGACAATGGAATTGGGCTCACCACAGGTGAAAACGAGGGCCGCTCTGCCAACAGGCAGAGACCGCCTCACCCTCCTTCTTCCTCCCCGCCAAGGATGTTATTCATTTCCTCAAATGACACCCCCACGCACAGACCTCTCCTTTGTCTCGCCCACCCGCGGCAATCTGCCCACTCCCGGCCCTCACGTGTACTTTCCCGAAGTCTCTACCTCCATTCTGTCACCAGCACAGTCAGAGTGGAGTTCGTCATCCTAAACCCCACAGGCTCAGCCACGCGCCGGCAGCTGGGCAGGCGGGGCAGGAAGCGCCTCCTCGCGGGCTCTGTTGTCTCGCAGAACTTGGTCACAGCTCCAGAGGTGCAGCGACCTCCTCCCCGTCGCGTCCACCAAGGGGGGGCCGCCTCGGGCTGTTCATGTGAGCTGGACGCGTGACTGTCCCCCAAATTGTAAAGCCCTCCTTTTACCAGTTCTTCATGAGGACGTGGACATGCTTTCTAAGCTTCATATCATTTATTTTGTCACACACTTATTCAACAAACATTACTGAGTGCCTACTGGATACCAGGCACCGGCGTTCCAGCACGAACCATTTCTGTTGTTTTATTCCCAGTGCCAAGCCCAGTGCCTGGCATGGCAGGTGCTTGTTTATGTTTGTTGGATGGATGGGTGGATGGATGGGTGGACGAATGATGGATGAATGAATGGGTGAACAGATGAGTGGAAAAGGCCCTACACACAGGGGTGTAAGCTGATAAGCAAGATACAGCTGCCATCTCAAAGAAGTCCACCCTTTAGTCAGATTTTGCTTATGCCACTCCATACCTTGGGTACACAAAGTGCTGGGAGGGAAGAAGGGAGGTAGGAAGGGAGAGAGGTGTCCCATCCAGCTGGGATATTTTAGGCAGGGCATTTGGGGAAAGCCTTCTCGACAACCTCAAGCCCAGTAGGAAGAGCAGCGCCCATCCTCCCACCTCACGGAAATGACCATCCAGGAGTGTCCTTCCTGGGGGTGACCACAGGACCCCAGGGGCCATTGGAGTGGGAACTAGCATCGGCTGGTTTAACTGAGGTGCAGCCAGTCCTGAGTCCTTCACGGTGTCCACCTGCTCCAGGGGGTTCACTCTGCTTTGGCACATTCACACAGGACACACCCAGAGTGTCCCTCTCCTCATGCTCACCCCATTTCAGCATGTGCACCCCGCCTGGCTGCGCAGCCGCATCTGTGCCGTCAGCCTTCACACACTTCAGCGTGCGCACCCTCCTGTGTGTGCACCCTCCCCCTCAGTGAGCCCCGTCCCTCACGCGTGCCCGCCTCCTCGGCAGGCGCACGTGACTTCCGTGCCGTCAGTGAGGAGACCTGCCCAAACTGGATCCAATGCCAGGCCATCCCGGAAGTACAACAATAATCGCCAGAAAAGCCAGCCCTGATTCACTGCCATGAAATCCATTCTTGTTTTTAAAAACTGGAACGCTGAAGCAAGTGGGTGCCCCCAAACTCCACTCCATGTCACAGTGCAGTGGCTCCAGTCTGGAGCATCCCGGTGCATGGATGGAGCAGCTGCACGGAGCCGGGTATTGGAGCCTGCTCAAAAGTTTTGTTTTCCATTCAATTGGCGGGAACAAAAAGTCATGGATTCCAACCAAAAAACATTCCACTCCGTTAACCCTGTTGTCAAATTGCTCCTCTCCCAGCTCCAACCTCACTGTTGTCAACGTGTTTGGCTGACAGGGAGCTTGTTTCCCATATATGGGGTCAGAGTTACCCCAGTGCCTCCACCCTCACAGCATCGATGGAGATTCAGGGAAAGTGCAAGGGCGTTTAGAAACGCGGCTCTTCCCTTCAAGCCCTCTCAAACTCGAGTTGTGGCTTTTGAGCTGTTAATAAGGATCTCAAGGAGCCGGAGTTCCTTAAGTTTTTCTGCTGCTCTCACGGGGAATCGTGTGCAGACTCAGAAGGTTGCCATGGAACCTCAACACGAGCCAAGAGGAGTGGAGAGACTGCAGCCCACACGGAGACGCCGCGCCTCCTCCGGCCCTGCCTGCGCTGACCCCTCCCCAGCACGCGTGTGCTCCCTGTGTGCTCTCCCTGCCCACGCTGTCCCGCTCCCCAGCACGCGTGCTCTCCCTGCGCCTCCGCTGCAGAGGGTCCGCCCTTCTCGGCTTCCCACCAGCACTGACCACCTGGCTGCACTCTCACAATGGCTCACCTATCACCACCTCCCCTGGCTCCCTCCTGCCTCGGTGACCACACCCTTCCCCTCCCCGCAGCCACACAGAGCTCCACGGGCAGGGACTAGGGCCTTTGTCCTCTCCCTCTGTAGGTCACCCATAAATGCTCCCTGGATTTGTAAACCGTCTGCCTAAAGCCTTGTGCACCAAGTATTAATCTATAGCCACAAACTCTGGGGCCCTCAAACTCTTGGGTTCCTCTCTCTGAGCTCCCGGCTTCAGGAAATTGGACAACTACCCTTGTAATGAGCAGCCTGGGGGGTCTGCAGGAGTAAGAGGCAGGAAAGCAGGTCCAGGGTACGCTTTCACTGCCTAGCTGTGAGGCCTCAGGAAAGTGACTTAACCTTTCTGAGCCTGGGTTCCCTGGTGTATAAAGTGGGAATGACCGCACACACACGCCCACACACGCACACACGCCCAAGATAATGAGTTTTAGCACTTTGTAACCCAACACAGAGTACAAATGTGACCTATTAGTGTTATTCATTACAAGAGAAAACCAACAAGTATTTTCCCAGTTCTGTTTTGGTTGTGTCTCCTCTGGATTCCCCCCTCAACAACTTCCTTTCTAGAGGTCAGTTTTGTAATTAGTCTCCCGAAGTTACAGGCTGCAGCGACCCCAGCTAAGGCAGGGCATGCCCCAGGCTCTGAGGAGGGGCTTCGCAAACTTCCCTCCCCAGCCCTGCAAGAACACAAGAGCCGGGTTCCCCCATCCCCGTCCTACAGCCGAGCCCACGGGGCGCAGAACAAGGAGCGATTGCACCCAGGGTCACTCTGCTGCTAAGTAAAGATGAAGCTGAGTTCAAGCGGGGCCCTGTGCGAAGGCCCCAGGAAGCAGGAAGAATGAGAAGCACAGACAAACTATAAACACCACATTTTATGAAAATAAAAAAACAATTTCAAAAATTCAGGCTTAGGGAAGTTTCTAAACATTTTTGAAGGCTTTTGAAACTTTCTCCCTCCACAGCATCAGACTGGGAAATTAAACCCCTCTGGGCTCGTGCAGCGGAGTGAGGGAGGAGTGGACCCTAGCGTTTGTCAACTGACTTCCCTCCTTTTCCTCCTCCTCCCCAGGCCCGAGCGATCCATCCAGCGGATGGTGAGTAATCACTTTGGTGACGGTTTGAGCTTGGCCTCTCCGGGATGGGCCGGGGTAGCTTGTGTGAGAGGATGAGAACCTTGCTCTGGTGGGTCTACAGTTTTGCAGTTTTCTTCCTCTCGTGAATTCTTCTCTTATTTTCATCCTCTTTGATTCCTTGCCATAAACTGCAGCCGCCTCGTTTCTCCCCGTTCTTCGCCTCAGTTGAATTACGGAATCCAGGCGCTTGTTGTCACTGCTGGGAGACTGGCAGACGCTGAGCCCTCCTCACAGAGCAGGGGAGAGCCTGGCGCGTCCACCTGCAGTGATGGCGCCGACCCCGGGGACTCACGCACCTGGCATACCTATTTCCATCTCAGGATATGGACCCTCGTTTCCTGTCTCCTCAGTTCTGCCATTTGTGTGCCGGGCGGTGAGCTGGATACGAGGGGTAGGAGGCGAGCCCCGTGTTTGTGGACAGCAACTGGGAACACAAACGTTACAAATAGTGAGACACAGAAATGTCATCACAGGGGGCAAAGTACAGGACTTGGAACTGTTGCCTTCTCTCTGGGGTTCTTCGGAAGTCGGTGCCTCGGAGCACAGCTTTAAGACCAAGAGTAAGAGTGGCTTTTTGACAGACCCTGTTTGGCATTGAATCTGTTCCCCACCATGGTCAGCGGTGGGCTAAATGTTCCTTCAGTTCACAGACTGCACCCTGTGTCCCCAGCGCCCGGCCCCGAGCTGGTCACAGGACCCACTCAGAGAGGCATATTTTAGCAAGATCGCTTCTAAAATTCACACTGAAGCTGCAAAATCTGAGCTCACTGTGACGACACAGATTTTCCAGTCTCTCCTCGGGTCACAATGCGCTGCTCTCTCCATCAGCCTGTCAAAAAGACAAACCTTTCCGTGTCAGGAAGAAAAGTACTGAGATGAAAAAGAAGAAAAAAAAGAAATCTCAAGATCAGATTCTCTGTTCTTTTCTGACTTGCCAGAAACAAACAATATCTTTCCCAGCTGTGACTGGCAACCTCTCTGGAAACGGTACCAAATTATTACTCCTTCCCTTATGTTAAAAAAAAAAAAAAAAAAAAACAAGCAAAGGTATTCGGTTGTCCTCGGCTACAACCAAATTTCTTTAAATATTTCAGCGCATGTCATCTCAAAATACTATGATGACAAGTTCAAGTCACGAAAACCCACGTTAGGAGTTTTGAAAAACATGCTGGGGGGATTACGCAAGTTTTCCATCCATTTGAGTCCTCCTCTGAGGACATGTTCATTTTAAAGAAAAATTGTGGTATTTGGAAGCCTGAAGACTGAACTGCAAACGGTGCTGGCTTCAGGAGTGTGGCCTTCTCCTTCCCTCCAGGGCCGTCTAACTAGCAGGTCCTAGGGGGCACAAACCCCGAGGGGAGGTCACAGGGTGATTTGGGAGGTGCAGGTAGCGTCACAAAGCACAAAGTAGTCATGCACACTGACAAAGTTATTCCTCTGTAATCCTGCAGGCTCGGCCAACGAGAGTCTCTTCTGGGGGCTGGCCAATTTTTAACGTCCCTAAGGCTGCCACCACCCTTTTTAATAAAGAGAGCAGGCAGGCAGCTACAACATCCAAGTGGAATTTAATAACGTCGGCTTTTATGGCTTTTATGACCTCCTTCTACGTACGGCAAACACTACTGGTTTTCCATTCACGGTAATGATTTAAAGTTTCCTTTTTAACTAAATGTATGTTTTTAAAAGTGTGTACGTTTAAAAGAAAAGCTTAGGTAAATAATAGCAGAGATATGATAGGTCGGATGAAAACGACAAGTTTGGGAAAGTGCAATCAATAAAAATATAATCCAGCTTGCTTCACCTGCTTGCTCATCACTGCAGCTCAAGAGAAAACTGAAATAAATTCCTTTTGCAGCTTGTTGGGGAAGAAAGTGCGTCCAGAAGGAAATTCACCAACTATTAAAAGCGAGTCCCTTTAGGGACAGAGCCTGGGAGGAAGGTAAAACAGTCACTTTTTACCTTAAACACATCTGAATTATTTGAATTTTTGTGTTGCAGGGAAATTAACCCTTTGTCTGACATCTCGGGTATAAATCTTTTTTCCAGATTGGTCCTGTGTGTTGTCTTTGTGGTATTCTTGGCCTGCAGAACTTATAGAGTCAAAAAAATCATTCTTCATCGCTTCTGAGTTTCCATTTTGCTTAGGAAGCTCTCCCCAGCCCCCAGATTGTGCATGTAGTATCGTAACCCCATCGCTGTCCTTGTTTCTCACATTTTCCTAGCTATTCTGGGGTCATTTATTCCTCCACAGGAACTCTAAGATCATATATTTATGTGAGCATGCATTACTTTAATAATCTTCAAAATGAGGTTTCTTTTACTGTTAAAAAGTGGAAGCGGGGTCGGTCCCATGGCCTAGTGGTTAAGTTCGGCGCGCTCTGCTTTAGCATCCTGGGTTCAGTTCCTGGATGTGGACCCACACCACTCGTCAGCAGCCATACTGTGGCAATGACCCATATAAGAAATAGAGGAGGATTGGCACGGATGTTAACTTAGGATGACTCTTCTTTAGGAAAAAAAGAGGAAGATTGATAACAGATGTTAGGGTGAATCTTCTTCAGCAAAAAAAAAAAAAAAAAAAATGGAGAGGGGTCTTTCAACATCTCTTTCTTATATCCCAAGAACTAAGATGTTCCAGAATCCTAGACTGAGAATACATCAGGCACTGGGCCCTCGTCCACTGAGAGGCTCCCTGAGCCTCCTGCACCGGACAGGCCAGGGGATGGGAGGATGGAGTCCTGAACTCCAGAAGACCCTCTGGACAAGGTCCCTCAGATAAGCAAGCACACTGCAGGAGGGTGATTGTGAGGCGAGCATGTCACAACCACATTTCTGGCCAGGGGCAGATGCTCTTGCTGGAACCCCATGGAAATGGTGCTGGCGTGAACAAGAACCAGCCCTGGCTGCAGGCAACCTGAGATGGAGCTCGCACTGGCTCTCAGGGTCCTACTGTGTGCAGGACTGCCCATGGGCAATAGCCCTCAGAAAGGACAGAGTGAGGAAAATGTCCGTGGCATGATGAAAATAGGGGGTGCAGTTCACGGGGCTCTCCCCATGTGCGTCTGAGTCCTTCCCCCACCCAGCTGCTCCCATCGTTGACCCATTTCACAGATAAGCCGCTCAGAGAGCTCAAGTCTTCCACCCACGTTCACATAGCTCAGAGCACTTGTCGCTGTTCCCTCCACACCCACACCACTGCTGGGTGCCAGAGTCGGACAAAACACTGCTGGCACCACCCTGGAGGGAAATATTCCTCTTCGAATGTGCATCTGCCTTACGTATGTATATTTATGAACAAATGAACTCAACGCTCGCACATATATACACGGAAACGACTGAGCATGAATCATCGTCTGAGAAGCGAAGGAGATTCAGCAGCTTTGATGCTGGCAGCCAGCATCTTCGAACAGACGAGACAAAAAAATGAGAGCCACTCTTTCTAAACGTTCTTGCATTGAACCCAAGATCTGTGCAACGCCTTGTTGCTTAAAAATGTCGAACCCTTCAAATGCACAGCTCGGTAAAGTCTCCACTATTTCGCCTCCCATTTCTTGTCTCAGAGTTCTTGTGAGAGAACACGAGTGACACGACACGAAGCAAGGTCCTGGGCTGCTTCTCCCTTACTGACTTTTTAAAAGTTTGGTGTCCAAGTGACTTGATAAACCCAGACCCGAACAATGGTATTTGCCGCAGAATTTTGGGATCAAAATACAATTTCAAAAATAATATATTTTCTGACATCCTCCAAGAAAAAAATTACTGGTTTCTCCCCTCTAAAAGGATTTAGATGGAATAACATCTGTGTTGAGAATATTGTGAATATGTTAAACTGACAGGCAGTCTCTGAGGCACTCTGCTCATTAATGTTCTGTGCATAAAATTAAAACTTGAAATATATTTTTAAATCCATTTTGAATCATTTAAGCAATTCTCCCGCAAAGAAACCATTGTGCTGAAATAATATATTTGGAGCGAGGAATATGAAAGCTATTAAATGTCTTAGACCCCCTGCCTTTCATGGGAAGAAGGGAAAAAAATGTTCTTTCTCTCTGATTTGAAAGATGCTCTGTATAAAATATACCCACCAAAAAAAAAAAAACTACTTTGAAATTATATTTGACTTAAGCCCACAGGAGCCAAGAACTCAAGTTGGACTTCGTACTTCTGCCTCAGCGTGCACGGTGAGCTGGGTGCGGCTCAGTGCGGGTGTGGGAAGGCCCAGCGAGGGTGTCACCCTCCCTCAGGCCACAGCACTCCCAGCTGGGTGCACAGAAGCCCAGAGGAGGGAGGAAGACAGAGGCACGAAGACTCCTGCGTTCGCTCCTGCCTTGTCCTGATTTCTGCAAATCCGTCCCCTACACTCAGCACACTGACCAACCAGCTGGTCTCTGGAGCAGCTGGCATGAGTGTGTCCTAAGAACACACATTCTCATCATTGTCTCCTTTGTCCATTGAGTGCCAACCAGGAGCCATCTCTGTACCAGACGCTGAGAGTTCAGCGTTGAGCAAAACTCACCTGTGAAAACTCGCTATGAGAACACGCTGTAAGGGAAAGGAGGAGGGGCATGGAAGCCTTCACGGAGGAAGCGACAACAGAGCTGCTCTCTAAGGGAAGAGGAAGGGAAAGTGCGTTTCAGGCATAGGGAATATCAGGTGAAAAGGCCCTGAGGCAGAAATTGGCTCCATGGAAACCAGTCCAGTGTTACAGGAGCAGATTGTGAGGAATGGGTGAGAGAGGTTGGAGGTGAGGGTCAAGGTAAATGGAGCCCAGGCGGGGCCGCTGTCACCATGAGAAGCCCCTACTTGACCCTAAGGGCAAACACCTTCATTGTGCCATCACGCTCCGGGCTTCGTGCAAACACCTTTCACGTATGGTGTCAACGCATTTCTCCTCATGACAACTGTCGGGGTGGGTGTTATGATCCCCATTTCATAGATGAGGAAAGAGCTTTCTCAGCTTCGCATAGCTGGCAAGTAGGAGGAGGGGAGTCGAACCCCAGGAGCCTCGCTCGGCGGCCCAGCCCTCACCCCACCTCAGCGTCACTCGTGGGAACAAGGCAGGGCCCCTGGGGGCTCAGCGCAGGGAGGCAACCCGCCCAGTCTGTGACCATCAAGCACACTCTGGCCGCCAGGTGGGAGCGATGAAGGGCCGAGACAACGTGCAGGGACCCGGAGGTGGCTGATCAGGCAAGATGGAAGGAGAACGCGGTCGAGGCGCCACAGACAAGCTAGTTCGCACCCCACAGATTGGGGCAGTGGTTCCTTCTGCCAGGACCCCATTCTTCTGGTCCCCACCACTCACCCCTGCTCATCCTTCGTGCCTCAGCCCCAAGCGGGGGGACCTCAAGGACAAATGGGAGACCCTGTGACCCCGAAGGGCTCCAGGTCAGTCTTGAAGGGTGAGAAGCATGTGAGTGGGAAGACGCATTTTGGGCAGAAGACCCAGCAAAGGGCCAGAGGTGGGTTGGAGCACCCCCCAGCTGGGTGGGGAGGGACCTAACGATTTAACCACATAGCACAACGCACCACGGACTCACCAGCAAAACGTTTTCTGTATCGGACCCCCAAAACTTGTTTTCCTGTAGAAGCCATCTTGTTGCCAACCATGTGAGAAGCTGATCGTCCCGGGAGATAAAAACCAAAATTGCACAGGACCTTCCTTTTTCCCTGAACGAGGAGCAGCAAACACACAGCAGTGTGACAAGATCTTAAGTAAAAGATAAAGTGGAAATGACAGCTGAGCTATAAGCAGATGAAGGCCGGATTGTCACCAATCTGTAATCAGGAACCCCTAAGTTGGGCACAGGTCATTTTGGTTCAATTTGCTGCAAATGTCATTGCTGCCTTCCTCACCCCTCCACGCCCATGTGAGTTGGCTCAGTTTGTGGTACCGAGCCCCAGCCCTAGTCACACCTCAGCGTCATGCTCGGAGTCCCCTGTAATGTCCATTTCCTCCCCCACAGCCACTGGGCTGATGACCTGCACAGTGGATATTTGCCGGGTTTACCTGCTTACACCTTGACCATCTCTCAGGAACCAACACGTCTCCCTGCCCAATAGGTGTCACAGTGGATGCATGACCCCAGCTCATGGATCAGCCCTTCTGTCTGCTGGCCATGGTGGTCCTGTCAGAGATGGGCACTCGTGTTAGTCCAGCCAGAGAGAATCCTGAACTTGTGCAGGAACAACAAGGAAAGAGGGACCCTCCATCCAACCTGGAGCCTGGAGCTGCTGGTGGCCACTGCCAGAGAGAATCTGCCTGAGACAAGCCAGCAGGGAGCCATGCAGGGCCAAAGGGTGGAGGAGACCAGGTCCTGACGGCACCACTCGAACTCCTGGATACAGCCTTACCTGAAGCCTCTGAACTCTTCATATACAGGGGCTAAACAATTCCTCTTTTTCATTCAAGCTGATGTGCGCTGAATATCTAATACTTTCAAGTAAGAGTCCAGACTAATACATCCTCCTAATTTCTCCCATATCCCACCATATCTAAGTTTTTCTCCCCACCCAAAATGCCACTTCTCTGGGCCAAGGTCCTGTCACCACTTGTCTAGGTATCACTAACAACCACCTAACTGGTCCCCTGGCCTCCAGTCGGCTTCGCAGTCCATTCTCCAGGCCAGAGCACCCTACACAAAGTAAGACGCCATGTGCCCTTCCCCAGAGCAGAGGCTCCCCAGCCAGGACAAAGGCCGAGCTGACAACAGGACTTTCCAGGGTCTTATACTTGTCAGCAGGGCTGCAGGGGCCCCCAGCAGTGGGCTTCCCTTTCTTCCTGAAGGCTCCAAGCTCCCTCTCACCCGGGAGGACCAGCAGCTTCCCGGCGGGTCTAGAAGTCTCCTCTGTCTTAGACCCAGGAGCTCCCTCCATAATGCACAGCTTCGGGCATCGCACAGATCTCAGGAGCTCAGCCTTGGCTCTCTGCTCCCTCTCTCTTCCCCCAGGCACAGAAAAAGCAACGAAGGACAGTGAGGCCGGCTGCGGAGAGCGGCCCCCTCAGCTGCATGCCAGATACTGTCCCCAGTTCCCAGCCGCACGCTCCCTTTCAAGCCTCTTCGATGAGCAGACAGTCAGGAGCTGGGAGCCATTGCAACCCTATTCCTATCAACTAGCTTGAAAGACCCAGCCGGTCCGGAGCGCCTCAAAAATCACAGCGCTAGCGAATCTCTGAAATAACAGATATTCCCACCTTCGCCTTCTGGATTTCATAGAGCCCCAAGCTTTCATTTAAAATCCATTTTATATGAAGTTATCTGAAAATGAACAATAGGAGCCTCAAAGAGACGTCTCCCCAGACGCCTGCGTGAAGGATGCTGGAAGAGATCCAGCCACAAAGTCAGCTTGCCTGTTAGATCAAATACGCAGGTCCCAGCGGGTCCCATCTCCTCGTCCTCGTCAGGAAAGGGCCTCCTCCTGACACGGAGGTGGGGACCACGTTTCTTAGCCCCTCAGGTTGCCATTTCATGTCCTAGGTGAGGCTTCCAGCAACAGAATAGCTGGAACAGACTTCACTCAACTGAACAAGTATCTGCCGAGGGCCTACTGTGTGCTAGGCACGGACCAGGGCCTGGATCTGGAGGGGGAATGAGACCTAGGCCTTAGACCACTCTCACCAGGAGTTCAGCACATAGTAGGTCCTTCACAAATACCCAACAGATACTCATCTAGAGGGCCTGTTACTCAAGCCTGGTGGGGGTGGACAGAAAAGAGCAATGCTATTCACTTCCTTTATAGTCATTAGGAATTGTTTAAATTGTAACATGGCAAATGACAGATTCTTGACTATTTTCCATCTAAGAGGCCTAAATGGCTATTCCAGGTGAGCTTTCTCCCTTAGTTTGCCACATCGATGACTAAGCGCATCCAGATCTTGGATTTCTATCTTCATAGCTGTGTGACCACAGACAAGTGGCTTAACTTCTCTGATTCTGTGTCTGCCTCTGCAAAATAAGAATGATCATCATTCCTACCTCATGGGGCTGTTGTGAGGTTGAAATGCAGTGACGCTTGGGAAATACTTATTATAGTAAGTGCTTAATAAACTTCAGCGATCATTTATCATCATCATCATCATCATCATCAGAGTGACAGCCAAGTGGCATATGCAGCAGGAAGGGAAAATGAAGCTCTATAAAGCAATAGCCACAGAGCGGCTCCAGGGGCCAACTGGAGCCACGGGGAGCCCTGAGGGTGGCCCAGAGCTCTAGGATCGCAGTTCTGGTCCCCTGAGCCTCTCCTGCAGCTCCTCTGTGCCGCTTCCCTACCCCTCCAGCAGTGACTCTCCCCAGGCTACAGTGAGGGCTGTGGACTGTGCCTGATCCACCCGCCTCCCTGGGGTCTCACACGGCCCGGCACAGAGCAGCCACTCAGCAAACGCTCGCAGAGTGAACCAATGAGCTGCGGCTAAACCGGACCCAGTGCCAAGAAACAGCCGGGGCCGCAGGGGACCAGGATCAAGCAAGTTAAGACAAAGCCCATTTGAACAGAAGGATCTTAAGATCCTCCGCTGGGCACACGACCTTCCCCAGGGAAGGAAAGTTAGATGAGGTTCCAGAGCGAAACAGTCTGCAATCTGTTTTGTTGTAAGTGACAGAAACCCATCACAAACAAACTGAAACGGGACTTGTTGGTTTCAGGGCTGGAGCTGGCCTCAGGGGCTTCAGACATTCAAATCATCGCTGGATCTCTCCTCTCCTCTCCTCTCCTCTCCTCTCCTCTCCTCTCGTCTCCTCTCCTCTCCTCTCCTCTCCTCTCCTCTCCTCTCCTCTCCTCCTTTCCCTCCTCCTCTCTCTCTCTCTCTCCTTCCCTCCCCTCCCCTCTCCACTCTGCACACCGCCCTCAGTTTTTCCTACAGCACCAGACTTCTTCCATTCAGTAGGGGGAGCAGCAGCTGCAGGGGCAGGAAGAGAGGGGCCTTGGCCACAGACAGCTCTAAGCTTTCCTTGTCCCAGTCCAGGGACTGAAAAGGAGCTTTTGTCATCTCAGCCTGGTGTCTGTCTGTAAAATCCCCGAGAAGGACTCTGATTGGCCCTGCTTGAGTCACATGTCCTCCTGCCAGACCAACCACCACAGCCAGGAGAATGGCGTCTGGGGATTGCCAGGCTGGCTGGGGTTGCGGCAGTGAACTAGCTCTACCCCAGAACCAAGCACGGAAGGGGATGGTCCGCAAAGGATCTCGGGAGCACAGTCTTCCTCCTGTCTCTCATGCGATCTCAGCCCTGAACTCCTTGACGCCCCTGGCCAAACCTGATGAGAATATCAGAGAACCTTGTCCGAGGGGCAGTGGGGATGCAGGGGTCCCATGCTGTGCCCAAGGCCGGAAGTCTACGTGTTGGACTGGACAGAGCTACCGAAACGCGCTAAGGCCCTCCCACCGAACTTGGAACAAAGTCCACACCCCCCACCGCGACCTGCAAGGCCTGCTGGGCCCAGCCCCCATGGGGCCTTCTCCTGCGCTGTCGCCAGGGACCGCCTGCTCGCATGGCTCAGGTCCCTGCTCAGATGCTACCTTCCCTGACCACCCCGTTAAGGGGACCCCCTGACCCCACACCAGCCTCTCTATGTTTATATAGACTTGTCCCTGTCTGAAAATCTCCTGGTTTACTTATTTACTGGACTGGAAGCTTCCTGAGGCTGAAACTAGGCCAGTCTTGTCTCTGCTGGGTCCCAGAGCCCAGCCCAAGGCCCAGCACACAGACAAGACTCATGAATGTTTGTTGGTTGAATGAATGAACGGCCGTTCTAAGTCATCCTGCCTTAGGCCTCAGCAGATGGCAGACGGGAGGAGTCTGCCTGGTGCCACCTGGTGAGTGAATGAGTGGATGTTGTCATCTTACATAAAGGATGCGGGAATCAGCTTCCTCCTCCCTTCCTACCCAGTTATCCAGTTGCCCTTCAAAACCCTCAGTCTGACCCTCTGTCCACAGAACCCGGGGCAGCCGGCCCTCCCCGAGCAGCAAAGGCCCTTCGCATGGCCAGTACAGCTAAATAAACTGTCTGTGGAATAATCGATAATTACTGCACTTGAGTTCCCATTCAAGTTCAATCTTTGTGACTAAAAGCTATGTCCAAGCCCTTCAGAGGGGACACATCCGTTCTCAGAGCATCTGCATTTCTAACCAGGCTCCTCCTCGAGCACGGAGCCCTCACTGCAGAAGCACAGAGTGAAAACCCGCGGGCCCCTCTGCTTTCGATTTTAACAGCCACCGGAAGTGGGATCCTGGGCACCCACCACCTTGAATTACCAAGACTGGTGAGCCTCAGCCACACTTGGAAGGCAAAGTTGGTTCTGCTCTCTTGCATTCAAACTGACTTTTCTTTTCATCAGGGGTCGGACCTTCCTCACCTCCTCCGAGCTGGCGCAAGAGAAGCTGGAGAGGAAGGGGAGAGAGGAGGAGCAGGAGGAAACACGCTGGGCCGGCTGCGGGCGCAGCAGGAGCCATCCTCGATCACCAGGCCGAAGGAGCACCAGCTCCCAAGGGAGACTCCCGGGGTGCGGTGGAGGCGCTCGGCTTCTTTCTTCAACAAGACCTGGAGAATGATGTTAATTATTACTGTAGGTGTGTGGCGTGCAGGCTATTTGTAAGTGAGAGAAGAGTTCTGTTGCTGTGACTAAAGAGAGCGCAATGGGTGTGGAAGACTGGAACCTGTGAGTTCCTCAAGCTGAGGCTCGGTTAAGCCATCAATGCTTTCCTGCCAATTGGCACTTGCAGCTCGAGCCTTCACGCCTTTGCACACAGTCGAGGTAATAACCACCGTGCTGCGAAAAGGCAGCCGGCTGGCAGGGGCCGCTCGCTGCACAGAGCGTTCTTTGGTTCAAAAAAAAAAAAATCATAAAATAAAAAAGAAAACTGTTTAAGCTTAAAAACTAAAAGGAAGCAGTTGGCTCCAGTTGTCGAAATGTTTTATAAAGCAACAGCAAGATGAAAAAAAATTAAGAATAAAAAATAAACTGTCCCAGAATGCTGAGAGAGGGCCAAAAATATTAATATGCGGGAACATGGCAAAGCTTCTGCAAGCTGTAAATATTTCCTTCGGTTCCCACATATGATCGGCAAGGATGGCGGTCCTTTTTCTCCCTCGGCTCTTCCTGTTTGAAATCTACGGCAAATAACATTTCTTCAAAAAATAAAATAAGTATTAGGGGAAGAAAGTGTGTGTGTCAGAGGTTCCTGAATTTCTTGTTTTAAATATTCAAGGGAGGGGCCTGCCTGGTGGCACAGTGGTTGAGTGCGCAAGTTCCGCTTCAGCGGCCCGGGGTTCACAGGTTGGGATCCCGGGTGTGGACATGGCACTGCTTGGCAAGCCATGCTGTGGTAGGCGTCCCACATAGAAAGTAGAGGAAGATGGGCACGGATATGAGCTCAGTGCCAGTCTTCCTCAGCAAAAAGAGGAGGATTGGTGGCAGATGTTAGCTCAGGGCTAATCTTCCTCAAAAAATATATATATATGTTATAGGGAGGAGGTTTCAACCCCCAGAAGCAGGAGAGAAGGAGAAAGATATAGATGAAACAAAGAGAAAACAGACCACCAGAAGTAAAAACTAAAAGAAGATTCCATATGTGTGAATGTACTAATTTGCTGAGCATGGTACGTACACAAGTGAAGAAATTCACTGAGGGTGGGTGGTCAGAAAGGATACAGGATGCCCAGCTCAATTAATAGATAGATGACAAAAGACTTCTTAGTCTGAGTGTAGTGTCGTAGAAGGATGCTCCAGGACATTCGAATCTAACTGGACATCCTGTGTTTCTATTTGCTGAACCTGGCAGCCCTCCAGCTGAGGGCTCAGGTGGTTATGCTAATTAGGGGCTGATACCCACACGCTGACGGGACAGTGGGTCCGGCTCTGTTCACAGCTGGTTGAAGCGAGTCCTGTGCCCATCGGTCAGGAAGGGGTCTTCAGGGAGGGCTGGGGCACTGGCATCTTGAGGTCTCTATGTGACCTCGGGCCCCTATCAGCTGCAGCCACCTGGAAGCACAGTGGGTCCTGATGCGTCTTCACAGGCTCCGCTGTGCCGGGAGACTACCTGGAACGGAGACACGACCTAGGAAAAGCCGGCACCGAGCTTCTTCCTCAAGTATCATTTGCTGCTTAGAGTTGACAGCACAGCCAAGCTGCAGCCACTTGGAAATCACCCAGAGAGAAAAGGGCATTCTCACCAGTCGGGAGAGCGAGGAAGACCAGGAATATGGACGCCCCATCCTACCCCCAGTGAGGCTCCCAGCCCTGGGGAGGAAGAGGGGCTCTGGAAGCCCAGAGTTCACGGTAAGACAGAGGGCTTTGCGGTCTGGTTCAAATCCTTTCTCCTCCACCTGTCGTTTGAGCCACTTTTCCCTTCTGCAAAACAGTCACAAGTGAACCTCCCCCCGTGTAGTGAGAGTGGCGGGAGGCACCAGCCAGGGCCCGGCGAACACTGGCGCCTCGGGGTGGCCCGGGAGCGCCCCAGCGAGTGCAGCCCTCACCTCTCAGCCCAGTCAGCGGCCGTCCACAGCCTCTTCCTCAAAACCGACGTGGTCAGAGAGCAAACCCCAGCCCCACTCAGCCCCCTTCCATCTCCCCACGCTGTTCCCAAAGCTTCGTGACCCAGGCGGAGGGCCCTGCTCGAGACAAGGCGCTATTCCTCGGTGACATTATCCGTTATCCGTGAGAGCCCAGTCTTTCTCATGTGCTCCTCACAGCCTCCCAGGATCACCAGGAGCTCGTTCCACAGATGAGGAAACCGGGGCTCAGAGAGTCAACCCACTTGCCCAAGGTCTCTGAGACAGTCACAGCAGAGCCGAGACTTAAGCCCTTATGGACCCCAAAGCCTGTGCACTTAAACACAATAGACACCCCATTTCTAGTCCTGGACTCATCCCCCAGGATGCCCCACGCAGATATTTCTGAGAAGAACAGGCAGGACTGGCAAACTCTTATTCAACCTTCAAAACCCAACTCACTCATCACCTCCTCTGCACTCTTCTGCTGCTTCCAGGGCTCACTCTGAACCGCATTCATCCTGCTGTCACTTCATATACCAGGTGCACTATCCTCCCATTGCATTCGCCTCCGAGTCCCTAATCAGAGGCACTCCTGGAAGGCACTGTGTTTGCTTTTCCATTTCTGAGCCCAGCCCTGCTTTCCAGGGAACTCTCCAGCTTCCCGGCCTCCTGGGTGCTCTTCAGACACGGCAGGCTGCATGTCTCAGGACCTTTGCCCTGCACTTCTCCCCTGCCTGGAAAACTCTTCCAGTCCCTTCAAACGGGCCCCGCCCTCCCCAGACCCGTGCTCAGATGTCCCTGCTCAGAGAAGCCTTCCAACCACCCTCTGTAACAGCCCGTTCCGTGCCCCAACCTGACGTCTGTGGCCTCTGGCCTCCTTCCCTGGGTTCCCTTCCTTCGCTGCACGCGTCTCTCCTGGCCCCATCGTAAGTGCCTCCATGTCCCGCCTTCATCGTCTGTCTTCCCTCCAGACACGTCAGCCCCAGGAGGACAAGGACTCTGTCGTCTTGTTCCCTCCCAGGCCCTCAGGCACACGGGCGGAGCCCCGCAAACACTGCAGATGAATAAACCCTCGGGGGTCAGGCATTCACAGACATTCAGCAACGAATTTACTCTTAATTAATCTTTTTAACAGAATCGTCTTAGGAGGTCCCAGGGGAGAAGCAGACCTTGCAGCCTCTCTTCCTAGCCACCCTATTCAGTTCTCTCCAGGACCTCCTCCCTCTTGTCAGAGGAACGGCCACCCCAGAGAAAAGGCCAGGGAGGAAATCCCATCCCCTGGACGCCCCAGGCCTGCTCAGCACGGCGCTGCTTAACCCATTCAGCCCCATTCCCGCCCCCTCGCTGTTTCGGCTGAGTGGGCAGTGGGACCACCCCGACCTTGGGCCTCCACCCCGCGCTTCCAACAGCCGAGAAAAGCCTCACGCACCTCAGGTGTGGGGAACGTCCTTATGAGAGGAAAACACATCCTCCAACCGCCCATGAAAGCAGGGGCCTGTTGCTGAGGCAGGAAGACAGGGACGGGGAGGGAGGGAGAGCCGCCGCGAGGACAGCGGACACCCGCTTCTCAGAGTGGCCGCGGTAATTATCTAAGAGACGACGTTACACCAGCGGCAGGGTGCCGCCTCCATGCTTCCAGTCCATGAGGCTCTGGACTCCTGTGTCCCCCATGGCTGCTCAAGCGGAAAACGCTCCCCTGGCCTGTGCAGTAGACCCACTTACTATTGTCTCTTACACCCATCCTTCAGTCCCAGGCCCATGACAACACGGTATGGTGGAATCCTTAGGAGGTCAATGAGTCAGTCAACAAACACCAAATGCCAAATGATCATCCCAATAATGAGGGATTGGAGTCGATGGGCATGAAAGAGACAGTGCAGGGTGTGGGGTCTGAAGGCGATATTACCTGTGGATTTCATTTGGGGATTGTTATAAAGAGTGGATGCCGACAGAAATGCGTGTGGATGCTCTGCGTAAGCCATGTGCCGTAATATTCACGGCAGCACTTCCGTGGTGGCCCAAACCTCAGCCCCGATGCCGTCTGCAGAATGGAACACTAGAGAACGGAAACGAACACACTATGGCTCCTTGTATCTATCTGCACGAACCCCTCAAACAACACTGGGCAAGGAAGCCGCGCACGAAGGACACCGGGATGGTCCCATTCACACGAAGCTGAAACAGTGGGGAAAAATCCCCGCCGAGAGAAGTCGACAGGCCGGGCGGGCTGGAGTGTCCTATTTCCTAACCCGGGGGGTGGTTACAGGCACGAGGTCTCTGTGACCGGCTCCATCAAGCTTGGTGCACTGAGGATTGGTACGCTTGTCGGTGTGTGTACCTGCATTACGGGTCTAAATGTTAAACGGGGCGGGGGGGTTAGGTGTTGAGGTCTCCCCACTGTCTTCCGCAGAGGACGGCTGCTGCAGCGGGGGCCAGGCAGGAGCGCAGGGAGGTGGGCAAGGACTCCGACGCCCGGGCAGCCCAGCCGCCCCACCCTCTCCAGGCGCCGCGCCGCCTCCGCCTCTGCGTCCCGCGTTGCTTGGCAACCGGTCTCCCGGGCGACGCGAGACGCTGAGCCCAGGGCGGGTGCGCGCGGGGCGCAGCGACACGGAGACGAGCCCCATGGCGCAGAAACCGCTCAGCACGGCCGCGGCCGAGCGCATGAACCTGGTGGCCCAGGACGAGATCTGGTAACGCCCGGATCCGGTAACCCGCGGGCTGTGCTGTTCCCACCTGAAGTGTGCTCACCTGGCGGCCTCAGCTTCCCCAACGAGTCTTGGAGGTGGCCGACCGCTGGGGGCGAGGAGCGTGCGCTGGAGGTGGTCAGGGAAACTGAGGAAAGGGGTGGATGTTAGGGAGCGGGAGCGACAAGGCGGCTTTTCTTTCTCGCTCTCCTCCTAGGCACGCCGCGAAGGCCTGGAAGATTTTGCATCTGGCTTTACGACCACCTGCAAAGCTCTACTTGTTGAGAGCCAACTCGTGTGTTCGTTCTCATTTTTAAGATTTACCGAACTTTTTAAAAAACTAGACAGAAATCTCAATATTTGTTCCATTTGAATGAGAGACACGTACACTTTACACCCTCTCTTGCTTTTCATGTTTTTTTTAAACAATAAGAAATTTTAATTTAAAGACTAGATTCATTTTCTAAAAGATTTGGGTTCAGCAGACATTTGTAAGGATATCTTATTTGGCATTGTATCTGATTGATAAGTATTATCCCATCTCTTTGAAGTTTTAATCAGTGTGAGAAGTTGCTAATTTAGATGCAAGTTAGCGAATTTTAGTAACAGCAAACCATGACTGCTCAGCTCCGAAGCCTCCGTTCTCTTATTCCTCATCTCCGGGACTGTTGCCACCTCCTTCTAAAACTTGTAATAGTCACTTCCTATTTTTCTTTAAACTGGTGTTTCACTTAATAGATTTATTTTTACAGAAAACGTTATATCACTCTTGAAAATGGAAAGCCAGTATTATTTGGCATAAAATAAACTATTAATGTTTTAAAAAATTTTTATCTTTCTCCAAGCAAACCCAATAGGAAATATCACCATAGCAGGATCTGTTCCCTCTGCCTGGAATGCCCTTGTCTCCCTTCTCCACCAGACAAACTCCTACTCATCCTTTAAGACCCAAATGAGATGGCCCTTCCTACGTGAACAGAGCCAGTGAAGCCGTAGGCTGTTCTAGTCAATGTCCAAAGTGGGTGCTGAGCACCTGAAATGTAACTGTTCCAAGTCAGGATGAACTATAAATGTAAAATACCAGATTTCAAAGATTTCATATCAAAAAAAAAGTGATATTAAAATTAAGTTCACCTGGGGCCAGCCCAGTGGCATAGTGGTTAAGTTTTCAGGCTCTGCTTTGGCAGCCCAGTGTTCTTGGGTTCAGATCCTGGGCACAGACCGACACACCGCTCATCAAGCCATGCTGTGGCATTGTCCCACATACAAAATAGAGGAAGATTGGTACAGACATTAGCTCAGGGACAATCTTCCTCACCAAAAAAAAAAAAAAAAATTTAAGTTCACCTGTTAATTTTTACTTTTTTTTTCAGTGTGGCTACCAAAAAATTTAAAATACCAGATGTGGCTCATATTTTTGGCTCATGTTACATCTCCACTGGAAATAGACTCAGTTTCAGATACTCAGTGCCCAGGGCAAAGAGCTTGGCCAGAGCCTCCGAAACTACTGAGACACAGGAGGGTAGGGGGTGCAGATACTGATTTCAAAATAGAAAAAGAAACTTGAAAATCAAAATGAATAAACATTTAATTAGATTTTTGCAAAATGTGATACACCGGCTCTTCAGCTGCAGCTCAGCTCAGCTCAGAGGTGGTCACATATAAATTATATTTAATGTGGAGCAGAAACAGGGCCGGGCTTAGGCCAGGCAAGCGAGGCCCCTGGGGTGCAATAGCTGGGAGGGCTCCGCCTCCAGGTGGTGCAGCTGCTGGCTCTGTACTGGGAACGGGCCCCCTCAAGTTCTGTGCCCCAGGGGCCCCCTCCCTCTGCCCTGGCCTTTGCCCCGAGAACAAGGGTACTTAATACGCACGTCCGTCATGGTTTAACACAGGGCCATTCCTGCGGCTCACAGGGCCCCCAAAACAAGGAGTCCAGCACCTGCACATCCCCCCGGGCAGAGTACACCCCGGTCCATCGCTCCCGGGCGCCGTGCAGCCAGCATCACTGGTGCTTTAGCTGCACATCTCCCTCGCGGCGTGCGAGGTCCTGGGGCAGGGACCGGCCCCTCCCTGGCACAGACGCGTCACTCAGGCAGGGCGCACTGACCAATGCAAAATTCTCCCCGGTGGGCCTTTGAGGCTCCGCTGCTTTCACCGTTGTCAAATGTCGGCCCCCACTCAGGAGCTTTCTTTTTCAGGAAATACCGCCTGAAAGCTGAAACTGAAGCACGGCAAAACTGGGCCCAGAAGTGGGGATTTTTAACAACCCCCCTGGAGGAGGTAAATATAAATTTTATGAGCCCGGAGGTTATAGAATCAATTATTTCCAAGAGTAAACAGTTATGAAGTGTATAATTTGCAAGAATAAAATTAAAGAGCGTGTGGTGTGTGAAGCCTGTGAACTCTGACGCCTCACAGGTCCTTCCACTCACGCATTTAGGGGGCGCTGACTACGGGCTGGGCACGCTCCGGGTGCTTGATCTGAACCCGCACAACGAGCCCTGTGCCGGGGGCGCTGTCTTACACCCATTTTACACATTAGGAAATTAAGCTCGAAGAAGCGCAAAGTCACACCGCTAGTAAGGAGGCACCATGGGGAGAAGCTGGTCTGTCTAGTTCCAGGGCCACTTGGCCTCAGACTCCCCATCTGTAAAATGGGGTGACAGTCCTCGGCTGCCTCGGTGAGTGACTGTGAGGTTCAGAGGGAATGAGGAGGAGTGAAGCCATGAGGGATCCTTAGGAAAATAGCCTGGTATTTCCTACAGCAGACAGGTAACAGAAAGGGACAAGGGCCAGGCATTATTAACAGGGAGGGTGGAGATGCCAACAAGGAGACCTCTAGCCCCTTCCGGGGGCAGCCGCCATCAGCCCTGCTGATGCTGCCACCCAGAGACCAGCTGCATATGCCGATCGTTCAAGAGAGTCCGGAAGTCCACATGTTTACATGAAATCTCTTGAGTCTAGAATACTGGTTCAGATTTACGAAACATCATAGAGACGCACCAAACGCTTGTGCGGGCTTCGTGGGGTGGTGGGTGCCAGGTTGCAGCTTTTCAGACTATCTCTGGGACACGACACGAGGAAGCCCATTTCTTTGAAGGGGTGCGGACCCGACTAAGACCCACCTCATTCAAAACGTTCATGACTCAAGGCAGCAGAAACCACATCCCACTAGCTTTGAAATTATGCCATGCTTAATGAGTTTTCTTAATACGTGGAGAGTTATACAATTTGAAATTTTATGCATAAAGTGGGTCTTTATTAATATAATATGCATAAAAAGAGTCTATGTTAATATTCTCTATATGTAATTTGGGTCTTTGAAGAGTTCAAAATTGCTTTAAAAATTAAAAGGAGGGCTAGGAAGTCTCCTCTAATATTTTAAAGGTTGGTCCTGGAGCCTTGTTGGCATTGTCAAATTTGAGTCCGTAACCTGTAAAGTTTTCTCAGATTACTACTTGGGAATATAAGTTAGCGGGCTGCCACGAGCAGGCCATTGCACTTGGGGCTGAGCTGGCCCGCGTGCGAGTCCCGCTCGACCCCTTTCTAGCTGTGTGACTGTGACAAGCTCCCCAGTGTTCACGAGCCCCCCTTTTGTCAGCTGTAAAACGCAGTGTTCTGGGGGCACGATGCAGAGGACACTTCCACCCGTCTCAGCCCGTGGTTTCCTGTCTCTGGGGCCTGTGTTTCAGCTGATCAAGGGTGAAGAAGCAGACCCCACCCCACAGCCCAAAATCGAGCTTCCCCAGCGGTTCCGCATCCGGCCAGTGACCCCAGTGGAGAAATACATCAAGGTTCGCAAAGCCGTTTTACATACTTGTTTTCCTAAGTAAGACATAAGCCCCGCCGGACGCTGTGTTCACTGCAGGCCCACAGTGCCGGCCGCCACAGGTAAGAGCGCAGCAGGACCCCGCATGTGGGGAGCCCAGTTTCCACGCCCTCCCCAAGCCCACGCGTGGGAGACAGAGCGGGCTACTCGTCCCCACGCAGGCGAGAGCCACCGCGCCTGGCTCTGCAGAAGCAGAGGGAAGCCAAGAACAGGAGGGCCGGATCCACTCGTTCTCAGCCAACATTGAAGGGAGTGGGCAGCAGAGCAGGGCAGGTAGAGCCGGGCTCGGCAGTCAGACTGCACAGCCGCTCACCTCCTGTGTGGTCTTGAGCAAGTGGCTTGACTTCTCTGTGTCTCCATTTCCCCCCCTTGGAGTTAAGGAAAGCACCTGCTTCTGGGAGTGGTGTCAGGGTGCAGCGGGGTGGTGCCCGAGAGGGACCTGGAACATTACTTGGCACTTTTAGAGACTGCTAAT
Source organism: Equus asinus (assembly GCF_041296235.1). Lineage (NCBI taxonomy): Eukaryota > Metazoa > Chordata > Mammalia > Perissodactyla > Equidae > Equus > Equus asinus. The sequence goes on from NC_091804.1 coordinate 45,756,823, forward strand.
GACTGTTATCTATCAGTAGGTGCCAGGTGCTTGGTTGGCAAACAGCGATGAGCTGGAAAACAAGACTCCAGCCCTTACTTCCGGGTGAGGTCGGGGGAGGGACAAACGTGAAACAAGAAAATCAACAAAATCATTCATACTCTGCTGGGTGCCCTGGAGGAAGCAGGCAGGTGGCATGTTGGAGGATAGCAGAGGATAAGGGGGTGCCCACTGAGCTGAGGACTGAAGGATGACAAGGAGCCAGGCCTGGGAAAGGCATTTCAGGCCCAGGGAACAGCATGTGCAAAAGCCCTGTGGCAGAACAGAGGTTGGTATGTTTCAGGAACCCCGAGGGATGTGACAGGGCTGGTGCTTAGTGAGCTGGGGCGGGAAGGGAAGGGATGTGGATGGAGAAGTGGGCACGGCCAGATCCTACTGGACCTCGGAGGCCAGAGGAAGGAGCTGGGATTTGAACCCAATCTATAATGGGAAGCAGAGCTGTGGCATGTCAAGTACCTTTCGGAAATGTCACTCTGGTTGCTGAGTGAGTGACAGGGGCAATCCCAGCAGAGAGGATTTGATGGAGTTCCTACCTGAGACAAGTCAGCCGCAGACGTGGGTCAGATGCCTTTAGAATTTGCTGCGTTCTGTGCGCCTCTGGGCCTCGTCTCATGGGCCTGTTTTGCTCCCTGGTTCTGCCCTCTGTCCAGCTATGGAGAAACAGCCCTGCATCCTGAAGAAAGCACAAAGGCGGCCAGGGTGGGGTGTCAGGCTGTGTGGATTTTCTTTTCCTAACTTGCCCTCAGGGTCTGATGGCATAGCTGCCATGTGGTGAGAGCTCCGTGGGTACGCATCTGTCAGCCAAATGAATGAATGAATGAATGAATGAATGAATGCACTCTGCTGACTTATGTTGTTTCCCCCCCAATTATAAAGCAATATGGTTCACTGTGAAAATTTTTTTAGAAATACAGCAAAATATTAATAATAAAGTAATTAAAAGATCCATAGATTCTCCTACCCATGGTTCACATTTGGAGGAGTTCCGTCCAGAAGTTTTTCTCTGCTTTTACATAGCACCCAATAATTGTTAGATTTTATTATTCTCTCTTGGTTGCTGAGTGCTTTAGATGGTAATCGCATCTTATTTCCACAATGACCCTAGAAGGTAGATATTATTTTCATCAAACCCATCTTGCAGATGGGGAAACTGAAGCTGACGTAGGCTGAGTGCCTTTCCCACGGTCACACAGCAGGCGTGTCTGACGTCAGAGCCCTGCTCTTAAATCTTATCCTTGACTCTCCTCCATCCCCTCTCTGGGTGCACAGAGCCTTTAAAAATGCATTTATTGGGGCCAGCCTGGTGGGGCAGCAGTTAAGTGCACACTTTCCGATTCAGCGGCCCAGGGTTCGCCGGTTCAGATCCCGGGTGTGGATATGGCACCGCTTGGCAAGCCATGCTGTGGTAGGCATCCCACATATAAAGTAGAGGAAGATAGGCACGGATGTTAGCTCAGGGCCAGTCTTCCTCAGCAAAAAGAGGAGGATTGGCGGCAGATGTTAGCTCAGGGCTAATCTTCCTCAAAAAAAAAAAAAGCATTTATTTTTAACAGGTATCCCATAACCCAAAGGCATGCTATGCAGAGCCTCCTTCCCTCCCCTGCCTCCCAGGAGCCCTTGTCACCAGTCTCTCGTGGACCCTTCCACAGATGGAATATGCATATGCATGCGTGTATGTGGGTCTCTAGGCTTTTTTGTTATTACACAAACTGTACCATATTTTACGTATTTTTATGCATCTTTTTTCTATTAGCAGTTTATCTTCAAAGTTGTTCCATCCAAAAACATACAGGCCCGCTTTGTTCTTTTAAACTGCCGCCCAGCATTCCGTGGTGCGGATGGGCGGCAGCTGAAGGAGGCCCTGCCGGTGGGCATGCAGACCGGCCACGTCCGTGCTTTGCTGCCGTGAGTCCCCCGCACTAACACCGGGAGGTCCGTGTGCAGGGATCAGGATGTCTTAGGATAAGTGCCTGGGGCCGATTTCAGGTCAAAGGGCGTTTGCCTTTTCCTTTCTTATGGATAATTGCAATACTGCCCTTCACAGCGAATGAACCGCCCTGCTCTCCCACAAGGCCCTTGTTAACAGTGGCGTTTTCATCTCTTTGCCAATCGGGTGGGTGAAACGTGGCATCCCAGGGTGGTTTCCGATTGCATTTCTCTTACAAGTTGGAGAGACTTGAAAGCTGGTCTGTGTGTGCCCGGAACCCTCCTGGAGCAGCCTCGTGGGGAACTGCCGCCCTCTGAGCAATTCCGCAGGATTGCCGGCCGCAGCAGACCTGGCCTTCGGGGGGTTCATTGATGACCCTCCCTGCGTGTGGCTTCTCAGGAGATTAATTGTAATATTTCATCGAGAACAGATGTTAAGGGGCTGCATCCACCAGTGGCAGCCGGCCGGCCCTACCCGTCCCCTCCTGCCACCGCCTCGCTCAAACATCCCTGTAGCTGAGTGAACTCATAACCCGGAGCGCATTAAAGCTCTTTATCTCAGTTCTTCTGGGAGGACAAATATTCCTCACTGTTGTCTGGGTTCAAATCACCCTGGAAGAGCAGAATAGAAGAGTATTTCAAATGGAGGGGAAAACCTGCCTAAATATTTGCCGTCATTTTCCAAAAATTTCAATCTGTCCAAGGAATTGACTAATGAAGTTGTGTTTTTTTGTTTCAGATAGGATCTCATTTTCTTTTTTTTTTTTTTAAAGATTGGCACCTGAGCTGGCAACTGTTGCCAATCTTCTTTCTTCTCCTTCTTCCTCTTCCCCCCAAAGCCCCCCAGTACGTGGTTGTATATTTTAGTTGTGAGTGCCTCTGGTTGTGCTGTGTGGGACGCCACCTCAGCATGGCCTGATGAGCGGTGCCATGTCTGCACCCAGGATCCAAACTGGCGAGACCCTGGGCCTCCAAAGCAGAGTGCGCGAAGCTAACCACTTGGCAACAGGGCCGGCCCCTCTTTTTGGTTTTTAATTAAATTTGTTTTTCATTCCCGTGGTCCCTACAGTTTGGGTGTATGTGTGCACACACAAGTATCATCCAGCCTGCTAATCAAAACCGGAAGATTTGCAGCCGCAGGGCACCGTCTCACAGCATCGTCGTGTGTTTTATGAAGGGCAGTGTGAACGGTGGTATTTGATATTTCTGCACCTCAGGGGTTTTTTCCCCTTTTTGCTCTTTTACCAAATAAAAGGGATTTCACTGGCGGTCGTGAATTCAGTGTGCTGAGGTTGCAAGACAAGGCAGCGTGTGTGGCAGTCATCCCCAGGGAAGACGCAAGTCTCAGAGTGCCACTGACGGCAAGGCGCTTACTTCCAGGGCCCGTTCACAGGGACGCTTTTCCTTCTGTCTTTTCCACACCAGGCCTCATGGGCCGATCCTGATGCCTCCCTGGACACGCCTCACGTCGCTGTGGCCCCAGGTGACTAAACCCCTTGCATTTCCATTCCAGGTCCTTCCATCGCCCCCAGTCCCAAAGACGACCCAGGGCTTCATCGGCTGGAGATCCGGGGTGCCAGGCCTGAACAAGTGTCTGGAGCACGACTATGAGATCAGAAGCTGCAAAGGGGCATATGCCAAGGAGCTGAGCTGGCCTAAGCAAGGCATACACTGAGTGAGTCCAGACAGAGACTCCAGCCCTGGGCCGTGAGGGGCACCGCCAGGCACCTGGTGCCCATGTCCCGGAAAGGAAGAAGTCCCAGCGTCCCCCTGAGGACATAGCTGCCCTCCACATTTGCTCATGGGATGTTGCAAAGAAGACAAAATAGCCCCTAGACATTTTCAATTCATCCATGTCTCCCTTCTGGAATATTCTCATAACACACCTTCTTGGTTAATGCAATGAATTAGGCAAAATAGATTCTCTGAATTTTTTTTTTTTTGGATACCTTGGGAACTTCTAGGTATAGCTTTTTAAAAAAAGAAAAGAAAACAGTCATCTCATTTTTAAAATATTTGTCTAGGACCCCGCCATGTCGCTTTCAGCCCCACCTCTCACCATCCCCCTTGATAATGAGATGTTGGTGTTTCTGTACCCAGGATCTCCCTGGGCCTGCTTTGGAGGAGGAATAAAGCTCTTTGAGGATCCTTTGAGTCTCCTTTCCCAGGATATTTGCCACAGGTCAACAGTTTTAAAGGCAGAAATGAACCCAAGATGTGCCACTGAGTGTGGATTTCCAGGAGAGGCTGGGTCTCCCACGCGCTCTATAGAAACCCTCCTTGCCTGCCTGCCCCAGACCCCTTCGCAGCACAGACGGCAGCCGAGCTGGCCAACCAGGTAATCGTCCTTCCCCCGCGGACATTCAACATTAACCCTTTGGCTAACATTTTATTTCTGGTCCCTGCCTAGCCCTGAGTCTTTGCCCAGGTCCTACAAATGGGGAGTGGGGAGTGGGGTGTCCAGCCAGTCAAAGCGCCAGAAGGAGAAGCCAGTGTGCCCGCAGGTCCCTCCAGCTGGACCCCTAGAGGAGGAGAGCGGAGGGGCTGCAGGAGGCCTGCGGAAGCTGGGTGGGTTACGTTTCCGGGCCTCAGAGAACTGGTGCCATCTTCAGACCTGGAGCGGGCAGAGCGGGAGGGGCCGTGCTCAGTTATCTGCCCTCCACGGAGACGCCTTCCTTCCTCCCTTGGGTTGGCTAATCGTCACTGTTTGGGGAGGGGTTCCTTCCTGGGTTTGCTGACTGAGGCCTGAGGGGGCTTCTGTCTGGTGGGATCCACTTACAAGGCCCACCCGCCCAACCTTTCCGACTCACCTTCCTGTCCAGGTGTGGGTGGGTGTGCTTCACCAATCCAAGAATCTCGCATCTGGAACTTCCCCTGACCCTGAACACTGGCCTCCTCCAGCACACTTCTAAAGGGACTCCACGACTTTGGGGGCAGCAAATCCTGGGGGCACAGAATTCCTAGTGAATCTGGGCCAGCCCCTGCAAGTTCTGGGCTCAAAGTCTCTGAATCCTAGAAGCCCCTGGCAGAAGACCTCCTCGTGTTCAGGGACGCCGTTCTCTTGAAAGTCACGTGGTTTCAGTGGCCAGCCTTCTTGCTCCATAGGGCTGGCTGCAGACACCCTCAGAGCCAGCTACTCAGGCACTGAGAACAGAGCCACGTAGCAAAACCTCCTCTCAGCCACCTTGTTGGTTCCCTGTCCCCTGTCCAACCCAGAGTGGGAAACACAGGTTCTCACAGGCTTCCCAGCCTGAAAGAGCCAGGACACAAGAGAAATAGCCCTTTAAGAAGCCTTGTCTTTCCCTGTGAGCTTGGTGCCCACACTCATCGCCTGCCACGTGGGCCACATGGGCCACGCCACCAAGAAATCCCACAGTCATCATGGCTGACATCCCACCTACCACAAATTTAAAGGAAAATTATCACAGCTCTCTAGGTTCTGAGAAAAAAGAGGAGCAAGGTATTATGGGTTAAACTGTGTCCCCCAAAAAAGATAGGTTGGGGTCCTAACCTCCAGTACCTATGAATGTGACCTGATTTAGAAATAGGTCACTGCGGGTGTAATTCGTTAAATTAAGATGAGGTCCTGCTGGAGTAGGGTGGGCCCTTAATCCAACATGAGGAGAGGGAGACACAGGGAGGAGACGGCCACGTGAAGATGCTGACACACGGGGAGAAGGCCGCGTGACACGGAGGCAGGAATCAGAGTGATGTGTCTACAAGCCCAGGAATGCCAAGGACTGCCAGCAAACCAGCAGGAGCCAGGGAGAGGCCGGCGAGGAGGGACCCTGCCTGCAGGCCGCAGGGGGAGCCTGGCCTGCTGACACCTTGACTTGGTGCTTCCAGACCCCGGGACGCTGAGGGAGTGAACCTCTGTTGCTTTCAGCTGCCTGGTTTGCCGTCCTTCGGTACAGCGGCCGGGAGACTAGGACGGTATGGAAGACATTTGCCGCCTCCTCTCCTCCCCACTCAGAAAACAGCCTCCCCTGAGCACGTGTCTTTCATTGGTCCTGACCCGCACTGTGTCAACATGAGAACAGGTCACGTGGCCCATTCAACTCCAAAGATGTTTCCAACCACCCAGACGTTTGGCCTGATGTAGACTAAACAACTGGATGCTGGCCAAGCCCGCCCCTTTTAAGTCCTAATGTTTTGGCATCTCGGTCTTCGCTGCAGGCGAGGCATCTGCCCTCAAAGAAACCCATGTCCCTTATTGCAATCAGATGCCGCCACCACGGTTGAGCAGAGCGGCCAGGAAGAGCGATTGTGTGCCCCAGGCTTAGTCTAAGCCCACCAGGACCGCATTTTCGTCTGATGGCCACGCATGTGGTCTGGGGCCTCTTCCGATGTCAGGTGTTGCTTTTTGTTCTAATTCCTGATCCTACAGTGAATCCAAGGGCCGTCTTCCATCATCTGTGTGCCCTCAGCAGTCTGGCAACAACAAAGTCTAGCAAAAAAGATGGGCTCCCTTGACCTGTCTTGACCTCAAGCCTGGACAGGAACTCAGCATGTCCAGTTTGACTCTTCTGAATAACGCTGACCGGCAGGCTGACTTTGGGGAGACTGGTCAGCAGATACCCCCAACGGAAATGACCAAGCTGGAGGTGAACAGCTGAACGGTCAGAAAGACTGGAAGTCCGCGGTGTAAATGTTTCGAGGCTGTCCTGCCGCTCCCGTCCACTAGGTACCGGTGGAGGAAAAGAGCACGGCCGTCCCCACGTTAGATCTGCTCGACTGCAGTCCCCTGGGAGAAGAGAAGCTCAGGAAACTCAGATCAACCTTTGTGCAGGAATGTAAATTGGTGCAGCCACTATGGAAAACAGTAATGGGGGGCCCTCAAAAAATAAAAAGTAGAACCACCATATGATCCAGCAAATCCACTCCTGCATACACAGCCGAAGGAAACAAAATCTCCGACCCAAAGAGACATCTGCTCTCGCATGTTCATTGTAGCACTATTTACAACATCCAAGATACAGAAGCAACCTAAGTGTTCATCAATGGACGAATGGACAAAGAAATGTTACTCAGCCATAAAAAAGAAAGAAATCCTGCCATTTTTGACAACCTGGGTGGACCTTGAGGGCATTACGCTAAATGAAACAAGCCAGAGAGAGAAAGACAAATACTGTATGATCTCACTTATATGTGGAATCTAAAATCATCCAACTCATAGAAGCAGAACAGATGGGTGGTTGTCAGAGCCGGAGGTGGGGTGGAGGAAATGGGGAAAGGGGTCAAAAGGTGCAAATGTCCAGTTATAAGATAAATAAGTTCTGGGCATGTAATGTACAGTGTGGTGACTATAAGTCTTAAGATTTCCTTAAAAAAAGAGAGAGACTCAGATCAAAGTCTGAAGACACACATCCTTTGGGCCGTGGGAACACAAACGTGTTCACATCTCTCAGAAACTGACGCTTCTGCTGCCCCTGAGTTTCAGGGAAGCTACTCCCAGCTTCTGCGCAGATGTTGAGCGCCGCTTAAAAATGCTTCTCCTTTAAACATTACAGTACGGATTCCCTTTTACCCTTTCGCTCCTGTCCATACACAGGATGGTTAGGTTTTATAAACTAACCAAACTCTCAGAAACCTCGGTGGGTTTTTTCCTGCCTCTGATAATTTATTCACCAACTAACCACATGTGTTTTATTTTAAAAGATTAAAAGGAGCCAACATTTCTGCAGGTATCAAATTACACTGCTGTGGTCCTCCCCACTCCCGCCTGTCCTCCTGGCCTCGGTCTGACCTAAGCAGCTGAGGCCGCACTTGTGGGCTCATAACAGAGCCCGAACGTCCAGTCAGTGGCCTCCGATGAGAACCGAAGTGGACAATGCTGAAGGATTCAATTACCCTGCACGGCTTCAAACTTGACATTTAATCCATGGAAATCACCCTCTTTGCGGGTGTCCAAATGGGCTCGTAAATGTCACCACACACTGTAAAATACCACAACATTTCCAAGGTCGAGACGAGGCTGGGGAACCTGTGTACACGATGCCGAAATAGATCACAGCAATGACCCTCCAGACGGGCTCGGTCTAAACGAGCCGCCCCTGAAATGATGCAAAATGTAATTGGGTCCGGGACTCGCAAAGGATTCTGCCACAAGCACACCGCGGTCCAAGATGAATTAGAAACTCTTATGCTTGAGTTACAAGAAAACGACAGGGTTGAGTGAAATAAAACTATTGGAAAACACTAGTCTTGCCCTTACGTGTACAAACACACCCAGGGGACGCTGGACTTTGAGTGTCCAAAGCCTGGAACCAGATGTGTCTGGGAGTGCAGAGCTTGTCGATTTTAGATGGTGCACACACTGTATATTGCCCAACCCTCTGGCAAGGTCTGGGCAGCCCCACAAAATTAAATCCATTAATATTTTTGTAGCAAAATTTATGAGCATTCACACTAAGTGGAACTAAGACTCTTAGGAGCCTCTCCTCAATTTGGTTCAAGTTTTGCCCCAAAATGAGCTTTGGTGTCAAACTAATAAGAATATTTCTGGATTTTGGAGCGTTTTAGAGTTTGGAATGGATAAGAGATTTTGGGCATAACATGTTGTCACCACAGAAAATATCAAAGGGCTGATTCTTTTGGATCTGCCTTTAGTTTTGAACTTGTATCAGGACTCTCAGGAAACCCAACCCCAGCTAGCCAAAGTACAAAAGGAATATATGGACTCTTGTAACCAGGAAGTTCAAGGACAGGCCTGGCTTCAGGTACAGCTTGATCAGGGATTCAAACACTATCACCAGGACCCAGGATCCATAGGCTCCAATTTCCTCAGGTTGGTCTATCTGGCTGCTTTCAAGTATAAGTAACATCCCTCTACGTGGTTAAAACAGTAACGTGCTTTCTTAGATCACAAAGAGGAGACCCAAAGTAGGCTGAGCACCAGGGTTAATCTAGTAACATAACAATGTCATCAAAGATCTAGGTGTTTTTTCTTCCCTCTCTTGGCTCTACCACTCCCCATGTCAGCTTCTGCCTGAGGCTAGTTCCCCTCATGGCTGTAGGATAGATGCCATCCACAGTCAGGGCCCCCACACTTTCTTGTTTACCTCTGGCAGCAGAAAGAGGAAGCCGCTTCCCTCCCTTCTCTGGCAAACCTCTTTGGAGTCCCATTGGCCAGAAATGGATCGTGTCCCCATTCCTGAACCAGTCACTGGATTTTCTTCCTCAGGCCAGCCAGGCCAACCCCTGCCCACACCGCACCGTGCCTACTCAGTAGAGGAGCAGTGAAAAGGCAGTAGAGAGGGTCACCGTAATATCCACCATAACTTCATTCTCAGACAGGCTCACTCCTCACAGTCACAAAAAGGCTGCAGTAGCTCCTGACCACCCCATTCTCAGCATCAAGTAGAGTAGGAAGAAGAGAGTATTCCCCAGGATTCCCAGCAAAAGCGTTGCTGTGCCTCATTGACTCTGACTGGGTAACTGTCCCATCCCTGAACCAATCAGTGTGGCCTAAGAAAGGAAGTGTACTGATTGGCTTAGGCCTGGGCTCCACCCCTGAGATGGAGTGGGCCCCACCCACAGGACACGCTCAGAACACACAGTGGAGGGGGAAGAAGAAGGTGTTTCTCAGGAAGAAGTCTGGAGCTGGTCACCCAAAGTAGGGAAGGGACTCCACGTGGTAAAAACAAGGGGAACAACTGGCCACCACAGAACCTGAGCTGAAAGTGAAGTTTTCGGGAGCTCACGTTTTGTAGTAATTCCCAGACAGCTCCAATTCGCTGTCCTTTGTGGCTGGCGCCTCTGAAACGACCCCCATGACTCCTGCTCCATGGGAGTCACGGCCTTGTGTAGTCTCGTCCCCTGGAGTGTGGGCAGGACTTGGTGACTCTGTTCTGATGAAGAGAATGTGGCAAGAGTGACAGGAGGCTACTTCCCAGATTAGGTTACAAGACTGTGACGTCCATCTCACGCTTTCTCCTCTCCTCCCGCTCTCCCCTTCTCCTGCCGTCACTCTTGCTCTCTCTCCCTCTCCTGCTCACTCTCTGATGGAGCCCGCTGCCGCATCATGGGGTGCTCTGTGGCGATGCCCCCATGACGAGGAACTCAGGGAAACCACGTCCAACAGCTGCTGAGGGCCTGAGTGAGGTCTTAATCCAACAGCCACAAGGAACTGAATCCCGTCAGCAATCTCTGAACCAGCCAGGAAGCCAGTCCTTCCCAGTGGAGCTTTGAGGTGGCCACGGCCTGTGAGAGAGGCTGGCCCCAAGGACCCGGCAAGCTGGCCCTGGATTCGTGGCCCACAGGAGCTGTGAGATCACAAATGGTGTTTTAAGCCACTGAGTTCTGGGGTAATTTATTACGCAGCAACAGATAACAAATCCAGGCTATTTCTAAATCGCAAACCCACTTGATCACCATCATTTTCAGGAGAGCTCAGAGAATTCCCCACACGTTCTGAAAAGTTCCAGAATTCGGGGACATTCCCCCGAGCCGCACTGACTTCACCAAAAGGAGCAGAGCCCTTTTCCTGGGAAATACCCCGAAACAGTCTTCAGGCAACACTGTTCCTTAAAATTGCAAAAGCTGGATCACCATTCCAGGTGACACTTGTTAGTTTAAGTTTGGGGGACAAAGCCAGAAAAATAATTCACAATCTCTTTAACCCCAAATTACCATTTAAAAACTGTCCTTGGCTGTCCACCAAGGGCTGGCTAGACCCTTCGTTGAGTCAGGGGAATGGTGAGGCAGCCGGGGCAGGGCGGAGGGAGGCCGGCTCGGGACCAGGCTGGCCTGCGGTCCAGTCTGGGTGCTGCCCTTTCAGACGCTGTGGCCTTGGGCAGGGGCTGGGCCTCTCAGACACCTGCTTCTTCAGCTGAGAGATGAGGACACAAAACTCAGTCTCACAGGGGTGGTAAGAGGGTTAATGGGGATTAGGATGCAAAGGGTTTGACGGAGGACAGACACCAGAAAAAACATTAGCTCCCTCCCTGGCAGGCAAGAAACAGATTCTCCAGGAGCAGGGTGAAGACAAAATGAGACGCTGGCAACAAAGTATCTGTTAAGAGTCTGGCCTGGCCAAGGGATTGAGGCGGTGGCTGGTGCTACTTTTCTCTCTCTCATTGTTGTCAATGAAAATGATTCTGCCTCCATAAAGGTAGGCTGTCCTCAGGCTTTTCCATTAAGTGTAAGGAATTTATTCATCACCTACTGTGTTTAAGAGCCAGCTGTGGCTAGGGCCCAAAGAAAGCTGGGTACTCCTTCAAATATCCACAAATAAATTAAACTCCCCTCATACTCCCATGAAAAAATAAATCTTAGTATCTTTCTTGGGCCATTCATTCAGACTTTGCAGTGGAGCCCAGAATACCTGTGGCATTTACTCTTGCTGTGTGTAACAGCACGGCTGGGAGGTGGCCCGACCGGCTTTAGTTTCAGGGGATGGCTGTGGGGTTAATAAGCGGCGTTCTGCCTGACTGTGTGGTGATTCCGATTAGATAAGATGCAAACCATGACTCCTGGATGAGCCAGGAGAGAGCTGCTGCTCCCCCGGAGAAATTAAGCACAAGGGGGAGCCGCTGCTGCCTGTGTGTCTGTGCGTGGGTATGACTGAGTGGTTTACTGTGCGGGCACCTCTCTCTTGCTTCTCAATGTGTGACTATAACATTCCCACGTGGGTGCACACGGAACGCTGATCCGGGTGCACTGGGTGAAGGCCGCTCATGCGCGTGGCGGGCACAGCGCCGTGGAGCAGAGTCAGTCCCAGAGGCAGAGGGCGGGGCACAGGCCGGCCTGCAGAAGGGGGCTGAGCCGGGCTGATGCCGCTTATAGGAAAAGGGAGGCTGGACAGCCACAGTGGGGCGGAGAGGGGGGTAAAACAATGGCTAATGCTCATTGCCTTTATTGGGCCTCTGCTGCCAGTGTAATAGTCTGACCCCACTTTGTGATGTCTGACTGCTGACACTCCTCCCCTTCTGCCCACATCCGGGCACGCTGGGAAGAAAGCCTTGGTGCCCGCTCCTTTGGCACCAATGGGAAGTTCAAACCATGCGTGGGAACCCTCACCTCCACCTCACTCCCCGGGCTACCATCGAAACCCCAACCAGTCACCTTTCCCAGCATTCTCAAGCCATTTTGCGACCAGCTGGGGAAGCCTGCCCCCTCTCTCCAGGAATCCTCGCTATGTAAGTAAATAAGTTCGTTCCTGCTCTCTTGGTGTGTGGCGCCATCAGTCTCTGCCTCGGACTCAGTTTTGGGTGAGGTCCATCCTGTCTCTGCAGGTCGACCGGCTGGCCACTTAGCAGACATCGTGCTCAGTCCATGTTGTCTTCAGAGCGGCCCTGCAAACCCAGTCTTGCCCTGAGCCCTGCGACAGCGGAGAAGGGCAGCTAGGCAGGGGAGGTGAGCTGCCTCAGGCCCTGCAGCAGGAAAGGCAGCTGTCGAACTCCGCTCTGGGCAACTCCAGAGATGCCACAAACCACCTTTGGAATGTCCCACAGGCTTGCTGAGAGCCCGCCATGTGCCAGCTGTTTGCTCTGCCCAGAGCACACCTGTGTGAGGATTCTGGAAATCCCCTCCCTGCTTCCATTGATTCCCACCCTTGGCCCCAGAACCTGCGATTACGTTATGTTCCACGGCGTCTTTGATCTTCAGACGGAAGATTATCTGGTTTGTCCAGGTGGGCCCATCAGAATCACAGGAACCCTTAAAAGAGGAGAAGGAAGAGCAGCCTCCAGAAGCTGAAAATGCTTCCTGGCCAACAACCAGCAAGAAAATGGGGACCCCGGTCTTCCAGAACTGTATTCTGCCAAAGACTTGAATCAGCCTAGGAGAGAACTCTCCCCACAGAGCCTCCAGGTAAGAGCTCAGGCTGGCTGACACCTTGATCTTGGCCTTCTGAGACCCTAAGCAGAAAACAGCAGCCCATCAGGATTTCTGACCTACAGAGCTGTGGTGTTCTTTTAATGGTGTTCGTTCAAATCCCTAAATTGTGACGGCTTATTAAGCAGTGATAAAAAGCTAAAAGCTAATACACCGGATGTGCCAAGAATGCAAGTCCCTGGTGCTCTTTACACAGGCCCTTTCTCAGGGCTGTGTTGTAACCAGCAACGCTGAGGGACAATTGGACTGAAATACAGGTCCGCAAGCCCACTTACTGTTGCTGTCAAACGGCTGGTCCCCAGGCTCAGTGTTCCTTGACTGTCACTCAAACCCACCACGTCTCCCCCGGGGGGACCCGCATGCTGACGTTCATGCGCTTACTGTGCAAGGAGTAATGAAGTCCCTCGTCTCTGATCCAGGAGTCTCGTGTCTTCTCCCAGCATCCATGGATCAGTAACACGCTAACTTCTTAGCTTACAAGAAAAGTCGAATCAAATCCCAGACCCAACAATGCTCCCTTCCCCTTCTCACCATTAAACTCCAACTCATCTTCAGCCTTCAGCTGGTAGCCCTGCCTGAAAGCAGCAGGCCCCACCCTGCCCCACCCGCCGTGCCGTCAGGCGATACACACCACTCCCAGCAAGTCTACAGGTACTCGAGGAATATTCCTACTAATATCTTACTCCCCTAATAGCCTGGTGCTCCTGGCAAGACAGGAGTCACATCTGGCTTTTCTCACCATTACACACACAGTGTATAGAACAAGACCCAGCACAAAATAGGTGCTTCGTATTTTGAAAGAAGGAAGACACTGCTGGTGACGGAATCAGAGCTGCGCAGCCCTTGAGACATTCATAGTCCGATATAATCTATAATAAAATTACAGGCACCTCTGATTTTCAAATGTGAGACTCTCCTAAAAACATGTGTGAAAGTTCAGTGTTCAAAATCCCAGCAGCCACTTTCCACCAGGAAGTTTCTCTTCTCAGAAAGTGAAAGCGTTTTTACAAGGTCCCTAACCATCCTCTGTCTTTAGATGTGCTGCTTGGTGCCATGGTTCAGATTCGAACCTGCTTTTTAGCGTGGGTTTTTTTTTTTTTTCAAGACTGAACAGAAAACCATCAAATTTAGCTCCTGTGAGCACCGTCTTGGGCCAGGGATGTACCATGTTGTCTAATGACACTTGTGATGGCAAATTTTATACGTCAACTTGACCAGGCCACCAGGGTGCCCAGATTAAACACTGTTCCTGGGTGTGTCTGTGACGGTCTTTCTGGATGAGATGAGCGTTTGAATGGGGGGACTCAGGAAAGCAGATGGCCCTCCCCCGTGTGGATGAGCATCATCCAATCCACTGAGGGCAAAGAAAACAGGAAGTGGAGGAAGGAGGAACTCGCCCCTTTTTCTTCCTGCTTCCTGGCTGCTTGAGGTGGCACGTCTCATCTCGTGTTGCCCACGCTTGGACCAGGATTTACAGCATCGTCTCCCCTGTTTCTCAGGCCTCCCGACTCGGGCTGGAATTACATCACCAGCACTCCTGGGTCTCCAGCTTGCGGACGGCAGATCATGACACTTCTCAGCCTCCATAATCATGTGAGCCAGTTCCTCACAATAAATAAATAATTGGTTCTGTTTCACTGGAGAACTGTAACTGATACAACACCCATCTTGGTTGCAATGGCATTAACGTGGAAGTCTTTCACTGCTCATCCTGGTTCCAACAATTTCCTATTTCCCACTCATTTTTATAAAATAATTATACTGAAATATAGGACATATTCAAACACTTGGACCAACGAAAGCCAAGGTAGCTATCAAGACAGTGCCAGGGCCCATCCCAATTGCAGGTGTACAGGCTGCCTCACCAGGTGGCAGCTCAAATTGATCTGCGGGCTGACATAGCAAGAAAATGCTCCGAGGGTAAGAAAAAGCGTAGGCCATCCTAATTTCTTTGAAACACGACTCTCTTGCAGCATCTTTTCTCTCCCAGATTTGACTGAGACATGGATGTGGAGAAAGAGTTAGGCTTCCTCTCTGCTACTTGGACAGCAGCATCCTGAGCAAAACAATTAATGGCAACTGATAGGCAAATTCGGGACCAAGGATCCTGTAGGGAGTGACAGAGACTCTACATGCAAACCGCAGAGTTGTGTCCCACTGTAAGGGCCAGTGGCCCCTCAGCTCCGGCAGACCACCGCCCTGGGGAATTGGGGGCCCAGAGGGGCCAGATCTTCCAATTACTCAGAAGGAGGCTGAACAACTTGAATTTTATAAATGCAAAATACCCCCAATTTTTTAGTGTTTTTAAAATATTTTTAAATTTTTTATGTTTACATTACTGTTAAATACTATGCAAGTTAAACCAAATATGCCAGCAGCCCCAGTTTACGATTTCTAAAATGAACCCATATTTCCAACCCCTTTTCTGGCATCTCCATTTGGATGTCTAAAAAGGCATCTCAAGCTTGACATGTCAGAATTAAACTGATTCCAGCAGTCGCTTCCCCACCCGAATAAACCTGCCCCTCCCCTGTGTTCACACATCAGTCAATGACCACAGCATCACTGCAGCTGGGTGACATGGCTTCTCCTCCACCCCACCCTCGACCCCAACCATCCTTCGCAAATGGGTCAATGAAACTCTCTACTTCACCTTCCGCCATCACCATCATCTCCGTGGAAGAACAGGCATGTGACACCGTGATGCACACCTTTGGTGGACGCACTGGTGGTGGTAGATGGCATGGTCCACGACGATGTTGTTATTGTCCGTGCACACTGGCCTGGAAATGCTTCTGTCTGAAAGTGACACGTGTCACTTCTGTTCACATCTCCTTGCCCAAAGCAAGTCACCCAACCACGCCCAACTTCAAGGGGACAAGAAATTTTCATTCACATTAAGTATCTGCCACAAGGACTAGCAACTTCTACTACTGCTAAATTTTTATTTTTGCAAGTAAAGGATATTTAAAATATACAACCACTACCACCATTTATTAAATGAGGTTGTATATTTTATTCTTGTCAATAAAGTTTTATTGGCACACAGCCACCGTCATTCATTCGCATGTTGAAATGGCTGCTTTCCTGCTACAGGGCAGAGTAGAGCAACGGAGACCGTACATCCTGCAAAGCGGAAACTATCTACTCGCTGGCCCTTCACATAAAAGGTCTGCCTACCCCTGGACTACACCATTTACTATCACAATTATCTCATAAAAGAACAACTCAACACTGAGAAAATAGAGAAGAGAGTCTCTCAGAATAGAAGCCCATTCTTAAATCAGACCCCCATTTTGTTTGTTTATCTGCAGAGAGGAAACCTGGTCAGAGACCTGCCACGCAGGGGTCTGGGAACCCCTGGACTGCGCATCTTTCAGGGGTACAGACAGACTCAGAGGCTGGGAAGGAAGCAGCGGGAGAGGGAAGCGGGGGCAGGTGAGGGCGCGGCCGACCCACCGCAGAGCTCACGCCCACCTGGGTGGTGGGGCCCAGAGCAGCTGCGCCTTCTGATTGGCCAAAAGAAGCTGAAACTACAGGTCCCAAGTTGTCAACCAACTCCCAGTTTTACACAACACTGTGAAGGACAAATTTCAGGACGAGGGTTAGGGACCGGGGTTCAGAAGTGCCGCTAGGGAGAAAAGGACTCTTGCACCTTATCAGTAATGTTTCATTAAAAAAAAAAAAAAAAAAAAGACTTGGAGCAAAAATGACTAGAAGCCATAAAAAGGAATGAAGTCCTGACACATGCTACAACATGGGCGAACCTCGAAAACGCTAGGCCACGTGAAAGAAGCCGGACACAAAAGGTTACCTTTTATATGGTCCCCTTTATAGGAAATATCCAGAATAGATCATTCTGTAGAGACAGAAGGTGGATTAGTGGTTACCGGGGGCTGGAGGGAGGGAGGGGTATGGGGAGTGACCGCTCATGGGTCCAGGGCTTCCTTTTGGGGTGATGGAAATGTTTCGTAACTAGATACAGGTGATCGTTGTACAACATGGTGAATGTACTAAAAAGCAACACTGAACTGTACACTTTAAAATGGGTTTTTTCTATGAAATGTGAATTTCACCTCAATAAAAAAAATGACTGGAAGTTCTTTAAGTTGTTGATTCTGAGTGCTGTGCAGGAAATCATTCTTTTATATAGTTTTCCAACTTTTGATGAATTTATTAAAATACACATTGCCCACTGGAGAGGTCAAATGACACACGACGGAAAGCCACAAGCCCTCAAGCCAGCAGTGTGCCACAGTGGCTCCCGGTCACCCACTGTGGCCACGTGGTCATCACTTCTCTGGGCCACCATCGCCCGATGGACCTGCTTCTTGGAATCTTTCCCCGCCTCAGGAAAGCTGCTCTGGTGGGATGAGAGATAAAAATAAACCCAAGAAATGCCAGGCCAAGGAAGCCAGACACAAAAGAGAACATGTTGTATGATTCCATTTACACAAAGTGCAAAACCAACAAAACCCATGGTGCTGAGAGACGGGGGGGAGCCTGGGGGCAGCTGGCCATGTGCTGGGTCTTAACCTGGATGATGGTGACGCGGTGACATCAGTGTGTGAAAAGGCTTCGAGCGGAACACTTAGGATGTGTGCACTTTCTGTATTACGTAGACTTCAGTTTTAGAAAAGTTTAGGGGCCGGCCCTGTGGCCGAGTGGTTAAGTTTGTGCGCTCTGCTTCGGCAGTCCAGGGTTTCGCTAGTTCGGATCCTGGGCGGGGACATGGCACCTCTTGTCAGGCCATGCTGAGGTGGCGTCCCACATAGCAGAACCAGAGGAATTCACAACTAGAATATACAGCTATGTGCTGGGGGGCTTCGGGGAGAAGAAGAAGCAAAAAAAGATTGGCAGCAGATGTTAGCTCAAGTGCCAATCTTTAGGGAAAAAAATAGAAAAGTTTAAAAATAAATAATAAATGCATAAACCCATCAGACACGTGTCATTTCCTGCTGACCCTCTGCAATACCAGGCTAGGCCTTGGCTTCAGGCTGCAAGCCGCCCAGTGGGTGGGTTTGTGGGTCCAAAATCCCACCCCCTGGATGTTGTTCAGGCTCCATTTAAGGACGCACAGGAGGTGGGTCCCAAATGCTTACTTTTTTCTGCAGCTTCTTTTTTGTGCAAACAGAAATAGCCTCCTCCGGCTCAGGACCCCTCTGGGGACAGGATCTAAAGCAGGGCGTGCAGGGCGTGCATGCAGTTCCGTCACCTCGGCCCGGCCCAGCACAGGGAGCAGAGGGCCAAAGCCACAGGTGCCCTGTGGACATGGAGAGCATGGGAAGCAGATCAGAGGACGGGAATGTGACCCAGACCAAAACTGTGCTCAGGCTCAGAAGCAGGAAAAAGTCACAGAATTGTGAGGGTAAACACGCCTCTAAGTTTCCGGAAAGAATCCGAGGAGGGCGCCGGTCTGCTAATGAGTCCTTGGAGAAGCTGCCTCTGCCCTCCTCCTCTCCATGAGCTCACAGACACCGAGGAGGGAGCCCACGAAAGGCTGCAAAAAGTCAGAGACCATGCCCAGAATGGCCTTCCAGAACACCCCAGCCAGGCCCAGCCAGGCCCAGCGCACCCGGCCCTTGGAAGGGGTCCTGTAGCATCCGCTGAGAGGGCCCTGTTTTCAAGGAGCTTGTCAGCATCTGCGGCAAACAGCAGGCCTGGGATTCCATAAACTGATTACCCGTGTCCCTTCCCCTTAATCCAGAGAGGTCGAGTCCCCAGAGTGGGCACAAAGCACATGTGCAGCCCCCACCTCCAGCACCTGCCCCGGGGTTGGGGAAAGAGGAGGAGAGGCAGGGAGAGACCAAGAGAGGGAGAAACAGAGACAGCAAAAGAGGGCAGGGAGAGAGCAAGAGACAAAAAGAGGGAGGGAGACATAGAAAGAACAGGAGGAGAGAGAGAGGGAGACAGAGGAAGCGGGGAGCGGAGGGAGGACGGGTGGGGGGGGAGGGGCATTTGGTTGTTTTCTTTCTTTTCTTTCTTTCTTCGAACTTCCAGTGGGAGGGGAGAGTCTGCACTCCCAGGAAAGGAACAGCTCCCCAGAAGCAGCCGTGGTGTGCAATGGGCAACCAGCCGTGGAACCAGGTTGCATGGGTTCAAATCCTGGCTCAGCCCCCCTTGGCCAAGTGAGTGAGGCCCAGGGGTGAGCTGCCTCCTGAGTCATCAGTGTGTCATCTGTCACCTTCCGGGAGTGCTGGGAGAGAGTGACCCCTGCCCGTATTTACACACACAGCAGGCACACACATCGAGTGCTGCCTGGGGGCCCCGTCCCTCCAGCCACCCCGCACCAAGGATGGTCCCAGTTGACCCTCATTGTCCAGCTGAGCACTTGTCCCAGACAGAGCGTCCCAGTTTGGTCACTTATTCTGTCCACCATTTGGGGTGACATGGACATGCCCCACGTGTGAGATGAAGGGTCGGTGGTACCCAGCCTGAGGCTGTGGTGGGGGTCAGCGATACAGTGTGCACATGTTGGCTCAAAACCTGTCTTCACTTTGACAATTCGGGAAAAGCTCGGAGCTGTCCCCGGGCCATGGTCAAGGAGGCACGTGCCTGCCTGAGCACTGCAGGCCTTGCCCCCGAGAAGGGCACCTCAGGAACCCGTTTAACCCAGGGCCCACAGAAGCAGAGCCGTCACTGAGCCCTTGGGAGCAGGGGGTCCAGGGAAGTGCCCTTGAGGAAAGGATCAGGGAGAGGGGACAGAGGAGGGTGTGTTGAGAGGAGGGGCACCTGCACTGAATCTCTCTGGGGACCCACTAAGGAACTGCAGGAGCCCACCTGAGACTCGAGCCAGGAGGACCAGGACGCTGGGCACCTGACGACCAGCCCCACCCCACCGAGGGAGGCCCAGGGGTGTTCACTCCCTCACTGCCCTGGGCCAGCTTTAGGCTAAGCAAGCTCCTGAGGTTCCTCGAGGTCCTCAGTCCGAGGAAAGCAGAAGTCCAGCCGAGGTGAGCGCTCCAGCCTGCTGGAGGCATGAGGACTCAGTGGGGCAGGGGCTATGAGGGGACAGCACCCAGAGCACCCACCTGGGTACAGAACAGACTCAACAGGGCTTGGTTCCCAACCTGCACAGAGGAAGTCCTCACAAGTCACCTGTGGTTCCCCAGGGCTGCAAGAGTGGCAGCTGATGGCCAGCAGAGCTCAATAGTCAGCCGCCACCCAGGTCTCTGGTTCAAAGCCCGCAGCCTCCCACCTGGACGCCTGTAAAGCCACATCCCCCTGCTGGCCACCAGCACCAGCGGGCCACCAGTACAGCACCCTTGCTAAAGGCAGTGTAGTAACTTCGTGAGCAAGGCCAGGAACAGGCTCAGCACAGGGCAGTCAGCACTCAGGACACATCACCATGATGGCGACCAGGTCCCCTCTCCAAGAGATGACCCTGGAACAGCCAGGCTTCCCCAGGGAAAGCCACTGTCCCAGGGATTTTGCCCTGCGGGAGGATGTTGAGAACCAGAGCGAGGCTTGGTACCTGCAGGTTTCCCCAGGTCTCTGCCCCAGGAGAAAAGAGTAAGGCCTCCCGGGAGAGGCAGAGTAAGCACCCGACCCAGTATGAGCGCCAGGCCCCACCCGCCCTTCCCAGCACCTGGGCACCGTCTCGCGGGCACCAGGTGGCAAAACCATCCTCCAGCTCCTGAGGACACGGAGCAGCTTCTAGGGAGAGAGGAGGCAGGGGACACGTCCCCACCAAGGGCTCAGCCACTGAGCTCAGAGGCCAGAAGCCGCAGGAGCTGGACACTGGGCAGAGCCAGTCCCATCGCTGGAGACCAGAGCCCGGGACCCCTGGGAAGTCAGTGCCCCTTAAGGGCAGCTGAGTCCGATGTCGAGGGTCCTCAAGCTCAGGAAACAGACCAGGTTCCGGTCCCTGATCTCCTGCTCATCGGTCATGAGCATGGGGCAGCTCCCCATGGTGGCCCTGAGTGTCAGCTTCCTCACCTACAAAATATGGGTCACCTAGCTCACCTCAAAGGGTGCCGAGGTGACATGCAGGCTGGGCTCCCTCCATGGGAGGTTTACCTTGGCGACCCCCCACCCTGGCCCGGCCAGCCTCCCATGAGACAGGACAGTGAGCCTGAATCTCGCTGACCTTAGACACTCACATTCCACTCGCCTCTCAAACCCCCAAGAAGTGCCTCAGGCCCCCATCCCACGCGGTGGCGGGACCAGCCATCCACCCCACTGCTCCTCAAAGGCCCCAGGGCTGGCCCAGAGCCACACTCTCGGGGGGCCACCAGACCCACAGTCCACACTGGTCAGTCACAACTTACGTGAACAGCAAGCATTTATTGAGTGCTTCCTGGGTACTGTGTGAGCACCGGCTGTTCAAGGCATGGATCAACTGCTCTGTGTGTTGAAATCATCCCGGTGCAGATTACAGGGTCTTCTGCCTGTCCCCAGTCTTCAGACGAGGACACTGAGGCACAGAGAGGATAAAGAGACACGCCAGCAAACGGGATGGGGGTGCTTCCAACCCTGACGATTTGGCCCTGGCCCCTGGCCCCTGATATACAGACCCTCGGGGTCCTTTGAGGGCAGTGGCCAAGAGATGGGGCAGAGGGGTCTTTTGGAGATGAGGAGGCCTCAGCATCCAGGGTCCAATCCACACGGGCAGAGATCCTACCTCCTGGCCAGCGCCTACCACCTCAGCCACGCTCCCTCCAAGCCTGGGTCGTCCTTCAGCAAACTCTGCTCTCTACTCCCTGCTACCAAAGCCTGAAAAAGGACCGGAACATAAAGTCCTGCTATCTTCTGGGAAGGGGAGAAAGCTAAAACACAAGAACAAGTCACAAATTAACACCTAACACCCCAGGAGGTCGTATGCGTGTATCCCGAGGGCTCAGGTGTCTATCGGGCTCAGCCAGCCTGCATCCTGCAGGACGCACTTCCCGCCTCCCGGCCACAGTGGGGGCCTGACATTTAGTGCTGAAGACATCTCTGAACTGGGCCTTGACAAATAGCAGTCACTTCTGAACCCATTCCTCCGAAAGGTCAGCAGCCAGACACCCACAGAAAACCCAGCCGTCACTGTCGCCCGCCCAGCAGGCCCTGCTGTCCATCGTCCCTCTCCACCTCCCCCTCCTCCCCCATGTCTGGCTCACGGAGCCCATCAGAGGCAGGACGGCACCAGCCAGGGCCCCACCTGCCAAGACCATCACCTTCTGGACTTCTGTCATCCCCTCCTTCCCGCCTCGGGAGGGGGCAGCGGGAGATGCTCACACCTCTGTCCTCACCCATGGGGGACCCTGAGAGCCCAGAACCCTCCCCTGCTGCTTGGGGTCAGACACCACAGGCTTGCCTACACGGCTCTTTTCCTGCACCTGGAGGAGCCAGAAGGAGACCACCGGAGAAAGCGCAGCGATGCGGACCCCTCCCCATCTCAGCCCTGGTGCTTCCTCCCTCTGCGCCTGAGCCGCTCTCTCAGGCAGTCTGCAGCCTCAACATCGGCCACCGGTGCAATGTGCCGGCCCAGGGCTGGGAGGCTGGATCCCCCACTTGCTTCAGAGGGACGGAGGGCACCCAGGATCACAAGGGCAGACAAGGTGTCATGGCCCCCACCCCCTAGAGGGAGGAAAGTTCTTCTCGCAGATGTGGGATGGGACAGTCAAAATACAAGAGATCAGCCACTTCGCTGGGGAGTGACAGCCAAGGGTTCCTTCCACGATCATCACACGTTCCTCTTCAGTGAGCAAAAAGAACGGCAGCCGCCACAGCTGACAAGCCTGTGCCCCCTTCCAGTGGCCCTGCAGCGTCTCGGCTGGAGCATGCCTGCATCCCTTGATGCCTTTGCTCGTTCTCTCTTCACTCGTCCCGCACTGGGCTGTGCACCTGCCACGGGCCGGCCGTGTGCTGGATGAGGCTGAGGGTCCCGCCCCTCGGGGCTGATGGTCTCCCGAAGACCTCAGTCCAACAGCCACAGACCAGAGGGAGAAGGCAAACCGTGACCAGCGCTCCGGGGCAGAGGGCGCTGGGAGAGGTGAAAGGGGGCCCCAATCTACAGTGGGGGGGTCTGGGAAGGACCCCTGAGAAGTCACTGTTAAGCTGAGAATTTGGCCAGGACAGAGAGACTGGGGCGGGGGGCAGGGAGGGGAGGTCCAGGCGGGATGAGCAGAAAGGAGCTGGCCGGTGGTGGGTGGGGACCCTACAGGGGAGACCAGAGAGGCAGGGGCTTGCGCCTCCTCACTGCCCCCACCCACGCCGGCTCCCACTCTGCACCTCCCACTGTGCACCCCTGGGCCCCAGTGCGCCCATCTGTGGGACCAGCGGTGCACACAAAGTCCACACCCAGTAAATGCAGGACAGCCGCCTCCTTGATGGCTGGCTCTGGGCAGGGTCTTAGCATCTCTGTGCCTCAGTTTCCCCCTCTGAGGTTTCAGAGGCAGGAGTGGACGCAGGGCCTCACACACCCAGGTCTGCCGACCCTGACCTCATTCTTTGGAGGACACTACACTCTCTCTGTGGACCTCGAATGTTCCAATTTGTCTAAAGTGGAGCTCCACCAACTCTAGAAAGGTCTGTTTTTCACACAGACCTTGCTGGCGTCCCGGTGGAAGGGGTGTCAGGGAGACGGGAAGGCCAGCATCCCCTAGGGGTCAAGAGGTGGCCCTTGGGACAAATTCTGAGACTAGAATCCTCTCCACCCCTTTTGTGCTGTGTGACCTTCAGCAATTTACTTAATCTCTCTGGGCCCCAATTTTCCTGAAAAATGGGAATAATAACGAAAACAGTAATACCTCACAGGATTACTTTGGAGATTAAAAGGCACATGTTGTCACGACATAAGTTTTAATAATATTGTGTCTCTGAGGCAGGACTCCTCCGAGGGGGCAGCGCGCCCTGCCCTCCGGAGGGGACGGTGCACAGACTCTGTCAACCAGGTTCAGCCACCCGGCCAGCTGCTTGTCTTCATCCCAGAAACCACTGTGACCAGGCAGCCTGCTAAGAGCTCGCTTTGCTACATTTTATAGTTAATTCATGTCTAAATGTACGTTTATCTGAAAGTCTTGATTTTTTATGATTTTATTTTCAAATTATGAAAAGTAATGCACACTTGCCTATGGTAGAAAAGAGTAAAACAGAAAATGCAGAAAGATGAACCTAAGATCCTGCCCCCAGAGTGGGCCCGGAGCGGGGCGGGGTCCTCCCCTCTCCAGGTGTGAGTCCAGGAGCCTGTGATGTCCCCATTCCCCACCCCCACTTCCCCCAAAGGCACCCATCACCCACGCCATCACATTCCCCAGAGCCCTCCAAAGGGCCTGTGCCAGCAGGAATCCAGGCCGGTCGTTTGCTCCCCCCTCAGGCCTGGAGACCGTCCCCTCCCATTGCTTCACTCTCCCATTCACTCAACTAGCTAAGGCCATCAGACCCGGGTCTGGGTCCCGGCAGCCCTGTGACCTTGGCCCCCTTCCTCATCCATAATCTGGGGCCACTCTAAGGCTCCAGGACAGCAAGCCCCTCAAAGCCCTTTACGCAGGGCCTGGCACACAGGAAGTGCTCAGTAAACAGCATCCATAAGCGTTGTGTGGTGGGGGTGATGCCGGGACAGAGGAGGTGTTACCAGGCCGGCCACCACCTGGGCCCTGAGGCTCAAGCCCCGCTGGGAACCAGGGGTGAAGGGCCACACACCCTCGGGCCATCTCCCCTGCAGGGCAGGGAGTGGGCGTTTGTCCCCCACTCGCACCGTCGCTGGCTGGGGGCTGCTCTGGGGAGGCATCAGCTCCCGGGCCCCGGGGCCTGGACTGGAACGGCGAGTGCAGAGAACAACTGGCCAGGACACGCTGTCCAGGGCTCGATCCGCGCTTGGAGGCGGCGGCACAGACGGCCCACGCTCCCGGCCCTCGAGGAGCTCGCCCATCCTTGTCACAAACGGCGGGATTCCCTTCTCTCTCACTGCAAGAAACCGGGGCGGGGGGGGGGGGGTGTCACCTGCAGACCCTGCTCCTGGTGACAGTTCTCAGCAGTGCAAACCGTCAGAGGCCGGTGGAAACCGCACAGAATCAGGTCCCCATCACTCGCCCCCCTCCCCACCCCAGCCGGGTGAGTCCTCTACAAGGTGGGGCTTACAGTAGCGACCGCCTCTTAGGGCTGCTGCGCACCGTCAGTGCGGGAAGGCGGGTAAAGGGTCGGCACACACGCAACAATCGTACATATTTTGTATGTGTGAAGGTGTGAGCTTTTTTCAGTTCAAATCCAAGGAAAAATTGCTGCTCACCAAAACAGAACTCAGAGGCTCCTCCCTCTCTTCCTCCCTTCCCCGGGAGCAGGAGCTGTCAGCAAAGGGTTAAAGAGCAGCCTTGTCACCTGTCGCTTGGTCAGGGCTGCTGGCAAGAAGAAGGAAAAGCCGCAAGAGTGGGAGGAAAAAACGCCCCCAGGTCGCAGGCTGGGAACGCACGTGCCCACGCCGCCCCCTGCTGGGCAGACGCGGAGCTGCAGGCGCAGAGGCGCAGCCCGCGGGGACGTCCGCGCCCGGCCGGGAGTGCAGGGGGCGGTGCGGAGCCGGGGTCTCTCCGTGCTCCCGCATCGCGTGGGTGAAGCCCCCCTCCTGCCCAGCGCCGGGGCCTGGCAAGGACCACCGCGCGCCTTAAAGAAGAGCCGCAGGGCTGACGGGCTGGGGAGCGCTGATGGAGGGTCTCCTGGCAAAGGACCGCCCCGAACCAGAAAGGACCAGGCCCGGAGAGGCGGGGGTGGCGGCCGGGTCAGAACTGACCTACCGGTGGCCCCTGGAAATGCCAACATCCATTCCTTTCATGTTAACTGGCCGCTGGGAGCTCTTCCCCGAAGGCCGGGAGTGGGGTGAAATGGGGTGCAAAATTTAAGGGACGCTTGAAAAAGTGTTAAAGATGAATAATATTTTAAAAATTCAAAATCACTGCAAACATATCCGTGATGAACAAAATTTTAAATGAAGATAGCATCCATATTACTGATTTTTTTTCTCTTTGCCTCAGGTTCTAATATGGCTCGACACAGCCCTGTTACTTATTTGTCTGTCTTTAAAGCTTTGATATTTTGCTCATCATGGATATTTTGCATTAATCTTGATTTTTTAAAGATGCATTAAAGTATCTTTTGTCTTGATTACTGAGTGTTTCTGGCCTCCCCTTAAATTTTGCACGGAGGGGAGTATACCCAGCTTGTCCCACCCTAGTCCCCCACCCTGCTGCGGCCCTCCCACCACCACCTGCCTCCTGCTGCCCTGTGGCTCCCTCCATGGGCTCTGCAGGCAGACCTGGCTGAGTCCCAACATGGCTTCCTACCATCTGTGCCACTGGGGTAAATTACTTAACCTCTCTGACCTTTGGTTTCTTCCTCTGCTCCATAGAGAGGATCACACTTTCTACCACACAGGTTGTTGAGAGGGCTAAATGAGCTAAGAATGTGGGTGAAGCAGTCAGCCTTGAGCCAGTATCTTTGTAAAAGTCTAGTGACAGCCCTAATCGTTTTCACAGGCACAGTTCAGAACCTGGCGATGGTCTGAAACAGTGTGAGCGTGCAGCCCGTAGGCAGAAAGAACCACGTCCCGCTTGCTGAGGCCGCCCCTGCCCCTGCACCACCGCGTCATTCAGACAAGAGATGGGTCCCCTTTCCATCAGGTCAGCTGTCATTTCCTGTGGTTTCTGGTGACAGGAGCCAACCTCACGGGACTCCCTGTACACGCTCAGTGGTTTATGATCCCTCAGATGGAATTACAGCTTTATTAGGTATAATTGGCCATATATAAACCCACGTTTTACTTTTATTTATCATTATTGCTAATTACATGGGCAAACTCTTGTCACTTAGGGGAGCATACAAATTATCTCATGATCATTTCTGCAGAGCTGATTTCCAAAGAGAAGAGTCGACGGGCGCTCTGGCTCAGCAGAGACTCGATACCTATATGTTACACATGCACAGACATATGTCTACAGTACTCACACATCAGATTAATATGTGTGTCTCTATACATACACACACATATGTAAAGATACATGTATTTATATTTTTTTCCCACCACCTCCAATTTCCCGGGTTTTGAGGGTATATTTTCAAAGGAAGGCTGCAAAAGGTAGACAGTTTGATGTGTCAGCTTGGCTGGGCCCCAGTCCCCAATTATTCATCAAATAGTGCCTTAGGTGCTGCAGTAAGGTGCTTTGTAGATGTGATTACAGTCCCTAATCAGGCGACTTTCCGTAAGGGAGACTGTCCCGGACGGTCTGGGTGGGCCTGGTCCAGCCAGCTGAGAGGCCTCACGAGTAGGGCTCAGGCTCCTCAATGAAGAAGAAATTCAGCCTGTGGGCAGCAGCCTCGGCCAGTGGCAAGAGTTCCAGCCCTTCCCAATGTCTGTCCCATGGGTTCTGGACCTCCTGAGCCAACCCCACCGTCGCCTAAGCCACTTCCTTCCCCTGACATTTACCTCCAGCCGGTTTGTTCTCTGGTTGAGCCCTGACAGAGACAAGCACCCTGGAGAATTACAGCTCACAAAACGGGCCGCGTGCTCCTGAGCCAAGACCTGGTACAAGCATTTTCAACGGAATGACTGCCGTCCTCTGGGCCAGTACACTGTTCTGAGTTCAGGGCAGTCATGACGAGATTCTAAAAGGCCAGCAGCACACTCTGCCATCTTCAAGAGCCTTTAGCCCATCTCCTCAGTGGGGAAACTGAAGCTCGGAGAGAGCGTGGACCACCTTGAGACACCCAGGAAGGTCCAAGCTGTCTCTGCTGCTCTGAAGCATTGGGGCATCTTCCCCGTCCGTCCCCACCCCCGTCCCCAAACTCCAGCTCAGCTCAGCCCCTCGGGGAGGCCTACCCTGACCCCCTCTGGCAGGTGCCCGTCTCCTGCTCTCAGAACGCCCTCGCTGCAGCTGGCGATTATGCACTTACCTATGGGGCCCTTCACAAGGCCCTCCCCCAGCTTTGCTCACTGTTGTGCCCCTGGCTCCCAGCCAGTGAATGTCCAAAGCAAATTTGCTTATTGAACTGACCAGAAATCGATCGGCTAGCTGACTGATGAGGGACTGATCCGTCTGCCCATCACTGGGAGAGATCTCAGGGCTGAGGACCTGGGTGTTGGGGGTCAGGCCGGTCTTGCTCACCTGTACACCTGGTCTTGCTCACCTATGCACCTGGACACACCTTCTAGCAGCACCAACAGCTCCTTCTCTCGCCATGAGCTCCAGGAGACCCCATGCGCCTCCTAAGGGCCCACAGGGCCAGGCATGTGGATAAAACAAACCCTCTCTCTAGGTGTCTGGCCCCCCCAATGCAGGCCAGAGGCACCTCCTCTCCCTGACTTTCTGGGGCTTTCATGATGGGCCCTCTGAGCAACCTAGAAGGCAGCTCTGCCCAGGTCCCCTCACCCTGCTGTCCATGGTCCTGGTCTTCTCATCTGCTGCCCTCTCTAAGCCCGTCCAGTCCGCTCCCCAGACTGTGAGTAAGCTGGACCTCCTGGGTTCGTATTCCCGCTCTGCCCTCAGCTGCTGTGTGAGCCGGGGCAAGTCGCTCCAGTTCTCTGAGCCAGGTTTCCCCATCTGTAAAGCAGAGATAACATCAACCCCTTCCTCCCAGGTTGTCCTGAGGGAGGATTCAGTGGGGTCAGGCCAGGCACACGGTAAGCTCTCCGTGAATGTTAGCCTCTGTTGGGAGAGTTAATGTCCCTTCCTCCAGGAAGCCCCTGCCCCCCGACCAGCGTAGCTAAGTAGCTTCCACTGCCGCCCCTACTCCTGCCACTCTGTCACATTGCCCCATTGTTTCTGTCATTGCCCTGGTCACAGTCTGGACTTTTCTGACTTACTTGGTTTGGCACAAGAATCCCCCACTCGCCCCCCAACCCCTGTGCCCCTTGAAGCAAGAGATTCCCAGGTGTTTAGTGCTGTGTGACAAGCCACCTTAAAACTGAGTCAGGCCTCTGGGCAGGGCTCAGCTGGGACGGCTCATCTCGGCTCCAGGCCTTGTTGGAGGATCCCGATGGCTTCACCCTCATGCCGGCCCCGCAGCCAGACCACCGAGCTGTAACGTCAGGTGGGTGCAGCCACTCCCGTTGTGGGAGACAAGAGGCGCCCCCAGAATGGGGCCCGTGCAAGGCCAGAGGGCACACACAGCCTGCATGAGCAGATGTCCTGACCGCGTCCCCCACCAGCACAGAGGTCACGACCCCCCTCATAAAGGAGGTGGGTGCCAGTCCATGCATGCTGGCCGGAGGGACATGTCTGGTGCTCAGGGTCCACGGAGCAGCCCACCTGTCGCTGTCACTGGGCAAGGACAGCAGCCGGCCCTGACGAGGACATGATCCCAGGATCTCAGACCCCTCCAGGATGAGGGCCGGTCATCCCACCCGGCGAGCCGCCTAGACCCGCAGACGTGCCAGCCAAAGGGGGCTCTGGAGTGTCTGATGGAGGAGGCAGAGGACGGCGACCAGCAGGCCCAGCCTCGAGACCCGCTGCCTCCCTCGCTCGCCTCCTCTGAGGGGAGTCCTGCCATCGAACCCCTCTCTGAGGCGGGGCAGATCCCAGGAGGGAGGCGAAGGGAGATGCCAGGAGGACGACCAGGCAGCAGACACAGAAGGCAGCCGGTTCCGAAAGTCCCGGAACTTCTTCATGAAGACAAAATTTGTTGAATAATGGATATATTTGGATAGAGAGGAGATTTGGGCAAGTGGTGAAAAGCTGGAGTTGAATTAGTCGGTACATAAAAAAAAAACTAAGCCAAGAAAAATGGTAGTTATTATAACATATACCATAAAAGTAAATAATATTGGAAACAAAGTAATAATACTGGAAACACTGATTATTGATCTATAATGCGAGGGGAAGTGGGATGAGAAGCGAGCTTGTTGGGGGGTGGATAGAAAGGGGGAAACGCTCTTGCATAGTAGGAAGTCCGTCGGTCATTCCTAAAGCTGCAGGACTCAGAGGACCAAACCAAGCCTGTGATTAGGTGCAAACACGAAAATTCCCGAGACCAACAGGTAAAAGAGATGGAAGGGATCTCCCTGGTCAGGCAAGAACGATGGAAACTGTGGGTTTTTCCCCTAACAACCTTTGTGGAAATATTTGGCTCTAAGTATAGCAATTACTTAAATTAAATTAAATTGATTAAACCATAAATTAAGAAATAAAACTTTGTTCCATTCAGTTCTAACGGCTGTCTTATTTAAACAGTGCCCCACACATGGTAAGCACTCAAGAATTTGTGGAGTCCATGAATGGATGTGCCGTCTGGAGCGCTGCTCCCAACCTGGCTGGGGGCTGCGGGTAGTGGATGCCGGGTCCAGCTCCCTCTCTCTTGCACGCGCTCACCTGTCTGGTGCTGGGCCAGGAGAGGAAGCAGGAGCAGCCCTCTCCCCTGGAGGTCAGCTCCGCATCCTTTGTCTGACTCCAGCTGGAGGTGTCTTGCCGCATCACCCTAACATACGCCTCTGGGCCCCACCCTGCAGGGATCTTGTGAGTGAAACCCCCAGTTTTGGTGACTTTCCGTGACCCAGCTCTGCGGCCTGCAGGATGAGCAGGCTCTGTCCCCCGTGCTCTCAGGAATGTGGAGCTTGGAGGGGTGAGGGCGCTGATGGCACCAGGGCCTTTCTCACCAGCACTCTCGCCTCCACGAGGGACCAGGGCTGAGTAAGCGTCCAGCTGGGAGGAGGAGTCAGTCTCCCATTTTGCAGACAAGCCCACCTTCCTGTGCTCCCTGAGCCACCCTCCCTTGCTTTGAGGAGGATCCCCTACCAAGCCTGAGTCGCTCAGCAAACAGGGAACGGCTGGGAACTGGAGCCCTTTACTACGTTTCTCATATCATCAGGTGGCCTCGCAAATATTTTATTTTTAACAACAAAGTTGTGTTTAAGAAAGACATATTGCAGCCGGCCCGTGGTGTAGTCGTTAAGCTCGGCGCACTCTGCTTCGGCAGCCCGTGGTGTAGTCGTTGAGCTCGGTGCACTCTGCTTCGGCAGCCCGTGGTGTAGTCGTTGAGCTCGGTGCACTCTGCTTCAGCAGCCCGTGGTGTAGTCGTTGAGCTCGGTGCACTCTGCTTCGGCAGCCCGTGGTGTAGTCGTTGAGCTCGGTGCACTCTGCTTCGGCAGCCCGTGGTGTAGTCGTTGAGCTCAGTGCACTCTGCTTCGGCAGCCCAGGTTCTCGGGTTTGGATCTCTATACAGACCTACACCACTTATCGACCACGCTGTGGCAGGAACCCACATATAAAGTGGAGGAAGATTGGCACAGATGTTAGCTCAGAGCTAATCTTCCTCAGCAAAGGAAAAAAAAAGACATATTTTAGGAAAGGGAAAGGGGAGGTCTCAATAAATGCCACTTTGGGAGGCTTATCATGATGTTATCAACAAGAGAAAAGAAAGAAACCCACTGCAGGCGTAATTAAGGTCCCTAATCAGTTGGCTTTAAGTTACTCAAAAGGGAGACTATCCTTTGTGGGCCCAATCCAGTGAGCCTTTAAAAAAAGGCTTTGAGGTGAGAGTCTGTCTGTCTGTCTCTCTCCTCTTTCCTTCCCTCTCCTGCTCACCTCGTAGAAGCAAGCTGTCCTGAATCCCACAGCCACGAGGAGACGCCTCTGTCAACAAGCTGAGGGAGCTCGGAGGCGGATCCAGGTGAGATCGCAGCCCAGCAGACACCTTCTCAGCCTTGTGAGATCTGAGAAGAGAAGCCAGCGAGGCTGAGCCCAGACCTCTGACCTACAGACTCTGAGATAACAAATGCGCTTGTTTTAAGCGGCTCATTTTGTGCTAATTTGTTACATGGCAATAGAAAACTAACATAACGAGCCTGTTAAGATCCCTTTCAAATGCAACACAGTTAGTGCTTGCACCGTGAGCGTCACCGGCTTACACCTGCAGAACAGGGGGAGAAAACCGTCCCAGCACCATGCAAACGGGCCTTACAGCAAAACGCCGAGTGGCAGCCTCATGGAGGGCACTCGAAAAGAGCCCAGTCTCCTGCAACTCAGGTGGGAGTGGAGATGCTGAGCTCTGCAAAATGCTGGACCCTCAAAAGGCCTGGTGATGACAAGGATGCAGGAGGACGTACCCAAGCAAAGAGTTGACACAGAACTGATTCGTGAATGTGAAAGAGGGACTTTGCCGTGTTTCCAGAGGAATTCCTTGTGTGTTATGTGATTTTAAATACATGCGTGCTACTAGTTACATAAGCATTATCAGTAGGCATTTGACGATTTCATCTACATCTCTGTGGATATGGTCTTCTCGCTTTTAAATCTTATTGGAAAGTGGGGAGAAGCTCCTCCTGTGTCAGGTGCCCATATATTCGGGCGTGTATGGTATTTGTAGTAAGTGAAATCCTGGTGTCTCTTTCTCCGTTGGGAGGAGAGTCACCGAGCTTGGAGGGAGAGGAGTCAGGACACAGAGGAGGCGCATTCAACCTGAGACCATCCTTTCAGACCACCCTAGACAAACACGGAGAGAAGGAAGTTTCCAGGACCCCAGAGATCCACGGATGACAGGGACGTTGAAAGGGCCCTGGGCATCGTCGAGGCCAGAGGAGTCGGCCAAGACCCTCCAGTTGGAATCACAGGTGGCCACAGGCAGCCAGGCCAAGGCCCATCCGACTCTCAGAAACTTCCCACTTTAGGTGCTAAACTCACACGTCACCCCAGACTCCCACCTGCCACCCCCCCCCCACCCCCGCCTCCCAGAGATGACAGCTTGGCTTTCAGCACAATTTCAGTCGTGTTAATGGAAAAAAAATATGCTGGACTTGGGCTTTTAATGACCAGCCACACATTTCCACTGCCCGGCCCGCAGAGGAGCGGATCTTATCCACTTCCTGCCCTCAGTGATATTTGGGGTAATGTGTCCCAGGAACCTGATTTTCAGACCGTAATGGCAGAGAGAGCCCATTTGGGGGCCGTATTTTGACTCAACGTTCTGTACTCATTTAGGGGATGGACAGCTAACAGCTAAAATGCAGCAGCCAGAAAATTACTGTCAAATTCTACTTTTTTACTTTAATTTTGTTTTGGTTTAAGTTCCATCTATCACAGGAGTTGTGAAAATTCTCAAAGTTAGAGAAAAAGCCACACAACCAAGTTGGACTTCCAAACTAGGTCAATCCAGGAAAATAAAGAGATGTTGCCTTTTTTAATTACAAAAGAATTTAATGAATAGAAAAAATATATTCTTTCTGCTCCACAATCTCTCCTTCAGGAAACCACTTCCCACTCTCCAGTGGTCCCGTGTAGGCACAATCATGTGACAGTCCTGGTACCCCATCCCCAGCACATGTACCGGGTGGGCCATGAACCAGGCTGGCCAATTAGAAGACTCCATTCCACGGGGCGTGTGACTGATCAGGGCCTTTCCTGAGACCGGACGCTAGGAGAGAGAGCTTCTCTTTCCTAAACTTTGAAGACCACATAAGCTGGCGCTTCCTGCCACCATTGTCCCCTGATACATGGAGGGACCCAAGTGCAAGAAAAGAGAGGGACACAAGCATGCTGGGAGAAGCAGAGATTAGTGAAGACGTGCGAGAAGGAGAGCAACCTAGTGACATCATCTGACTCCTTGGAGCCCCGAAACCCAGTGGTAGCCCTGAACCTTTCTGCTTCTGAGCCAACATGGCCGATTTGGGCTAAAGCCAGTTTGAGTTGATTTTCTGTCAGTTACACCCAGAAATGTCCTGAGCAACACGGAGAATTTCCGTCATTCATTCGTTCACTCCCTCACTCAGACGAGAAAGACACAGTCCCCGACCCACGGGGAGAAGAGGTGAGCGGAGGCAGAGCGGTTAGACAAACGGTGGCCCAGAGAGCTGTCCACTAACGGGGCAATTAGTGCCACCAAGGAGAATCAGGGCCCTCAGGGGCATGTGGGGAAGGGCCCACCCTCGACCGGGAGCTCAGGGGCCTCGTCCCCCAGAAATGACCCAGGAGATTTGACAGCGGCTCCTAAAGTCCCTGCTTTTGTTTTGTAGGATTTTCTTTTTTGAGTTCTGAAGTCGGCACGGATGCTGCCCTGGAGGAAAAGGAACGTGGTCCCTCTTGTGTCTTGAGAAGACCCTCTGCTGCCTCCTGTGCAGACACACACTTTCCCCACCGCAGAAGCCAGGGCACGAGCCCGAACACGGCTGCAGGGATCCCACTGTCCTCGCCGAGGCCACGGAGCACCTCCCGGGCACGCGGAGCCTGCCCGGCCTGCAGGCTCCCGCACACTCCCTGTTGTGGCTTAAAGGTCCCCCCGTGCCGTCCGGGGTCTTCCTGTGGAAAGAGAAGAGGAAGCCACCCTCAGAGGGTGTCTCGAGTGCTGCATGGGGTCCTGGACGTGCAGGTTTAGCACAGCACCTGGCACAGAGCGAGGAGCGGCGCACGACAGCTAGAAGCCCCTGTGATTAATCCTGAGAAAGGAACGTCCCATCCGAATCAGAGAGGAGGAGGACAGGCTCGCCACAGAGTCGCATCAGAAGTGGAGGCCTCCCTCCAGACTCTGTGAGATGCTGGGCCCTGTCAGCACGGCAGGGGGACCCCGACAGCTTTATAGGGGGGTCGGGTCCTGTTTTCCCCTCGGCTGCAGCCCAGAGATGGTGGCCGCTGTGGCAGTGCCCAGAGACACCAGCAGAGGGCAGTGACAGCCAACAGATCGACCAGTGCCTGAGCACATGTGTGACAACCTGCCATCCCCAGAAATTCGTGGAGTGGAGAGGGACAGGGGCTTTCCTGGGGCCCCAGGTGACAAGGGCAAATCTTGGTGACATCTTGACTATCAGTGTGACCCCATTTATACCCACAGGTTGGTGAGAGGTGGCCAGCGCAGGTTCCATCAGCAGCATTCATGATTCCTATTTGCAGAAGAAAAAGTGGGACCTGGAAAGGCGTCGGGTTGGGAGGGGGACACCAAAAATGCCTTGAGCGTGGCCGGTGCAGGAGCAGCATTCGATGCCCTCCAGGGCAGAGAGTAGTCATCCAGCAGAGCAAATCTAACCCTTTTACAGGGTGCTCAAAGCCCCCAGCCACCGGAAAAGGCCTTGGCCCTGCTCTGTCCCACCCCTGCACCTGCTCTGACCCCGAGGGTCCAGGAGCTCGGGGTGGCCAAGGCAGCGGGGCAAGGAGAATGGAAGAGCAGGCTATCAGCTCTCCAGGGACCAGGCCCCCCCAGCAGCTCTGCAAAGAGCTTCCTCCATTCCCTCCTGGGCCCTCGTCTTTCTCGCTCTCCAGCGTTCCCCGTGCAACCTACACCCATGTGCCCCAGAGGCCCAGACCCAGATGTCCAGCCCCAACCTGGGGGCTGCCACCCAAATGTCCCCCTGACCTGAGGCTCAGCATGTCCAGACTGAACTCACCACCTTCACCCTTCTCGTCCCACCCACGAGCTGCCCACCCACTGCGCCCATCCCATCCCCCAGCCGGCTCTGCCCAGCCAGCTTTTTCTCTCCCCCGTTGGGTCAGCAGATCTTTGAGGACACAGCCAGCCAGGGACCTCTTCTGTGTCGCTTATTCCACCCACGGGCACACTGGCATATTTAGTCAGATCATTTTGACTGCTTTTCTGCAGAGGAGAATTTCCCTTTCTCTTGAACTCCACAACCTTTCATTTGTCAAATATCTGCTGGATGCCTTAAAAAAATACAGTTTTATTGAGCTATAATTCATATACCATAAACAGATCATCCATTTAAAGTATACAATTCAATGGTTTTTAGTATTTTTACAGAATTATGCACGATCACCACAATCTCATTTTAGAGCATTCCCTTCACCCCAAAAAGAAACCCCATGCCCCTTAGAGGTCACTTTCCATTCCTCCAGGCCTAAGCGACACTGATCTCTCCCCCGTCTCTGTGGATTTGCCTATGCTGGTCACTTCATACCAACGGAATCCTACCATCTGTGGCCTTTCGTGCCAGCTCCCTTCATTTACCATCATGTGTTTGAGGTTCTGCTTTCAGACACCAGCCCTGAAGACAGCACTGAACTAGTGAGACTTTGCCCTTCGCTCACAAGCTCCCCTCAACGAATGAGGCAGATGCAGAACAATGACGACACCACAATTCCCTACAACTTTGATACGGAGAAGTAGGGTGCACACCAAGGAATGCGCCAGATCACTGTGAGGAGCAGCCGGGGAAAGCAACGAGGATGCTGCAGAATGGGAGGGTGAGTGGGGTTAGCCAGACAAGGAGAGGCAGGAAAGGCATCCCAAGCAGAGGGAACAGCATGTGCAAAGGGCATAATGTAGGAAGGAAATAAAAGAAGTCCTCATGCCTGAAACCCAGAGGAAAGGAACATGGCCCAGAATGAGAGCCACAAGAAGTCAGTGGGGCCCGGGGAGCCCTGAAGCCTTCGGTCAGGAGTTTTGCCTTTATCTGAAGAGCAATGGGGAGCCATTGAAAGTTTGAAACAGAGGAGAGATGTCACCACAACTTTGTTTTGAAAGATCATACTGGAGGCAGCAGAGAGACAGGAGAGGGACACTGCAGAGCTGGGTGAGACTCAGTGGTGGGAGGGGTGGGAAGATTCATCCCAGGCCTTGGAGGGGGGGCTGGACGTAGGGGTGAGAGAGGAGAGTGAATGGGGCTCCACTCTGAGACGGGCAGGACGGAGCTGCAGCAGCAGTGGAGGGTGAGGGGCGCATCCAGGGCCTGGCACCAGCTGATCAGTATTCCGCACGATTTTTGGCCAGAGGAGCTGCTGAGTTTCAGGCCGCAACCTCATCACCCAGCGCAGCTCAGCGATGAACTGCACAGGCTGCTCGTCAGCCCATCTGCACTGCCGGGTCATGTAGAATGCATCTGGGTGGCTCCTCTAGGGGCTGCCACCTCGCTATTTCATGTCATCAGCAAACTGGCGCCGTTGTGAAATTATGCTCCGCTCCTGGTCCATGCATTAAACTTAAATGTTTTCTATAACAGTGCACCCTATGCCTGCTTTAATTCCCAGCTGATTTATCTGCCCAATTTACTACCAGGGCTCAATTCAATCAATACTGGCTGGGATTTCGCCCACAGAGGCATCTGATTTATGCATACAGATGCTCCTCCGGTGGCTTGAGATTCACTCCTGCACCGCGGGGCCTCCCACCCCCCAAATTGATGGCTCTGCCTCCCTGCAGGGCAAACCAGCCTCAGCATCCGAATGACCAAGCCGAGGTCTTCCAGGCCCTCTGGATGACCCAGGCACCCTCTCCCTCTCCAAAGGGGCCTGCAGTCCTTGCCCCTGGACTGCCCTGGGCTGGCCCTGACCTCAGGACCCCCTGGGAAAGAAAAGTTTCACAAACTACGAAAGCTTTGCGTTAATCTGGCAGAAACAGGCTCTGGGAAGGGAAGACGTGCGTGCGCTCTATGAATTGTGTCTTATTGCACTAGGATCAGGGTCTAAATTAATCCTTATCTTTCACTCTGAACATATAAAAACAGGATGTTGGGGTTTCTTGTTCCCAAGGATTTAGCAAACTTTTGCTTAAAAAAATAGAAATAGAAAAAGATGCCAGAAAGATTTTTTCCGTCCAAAAGGAGGGTCATGGGGTCTGAAACCGAACAGAAGAGGTCAAGTTCTTCCCTCTTGAACTTGCTCTGGCAAATGTTCAATAGAATCACATCCTCTCGTTCTAATTCTAAACTTCCTGGAGCAAGGCCGGCAGGGGCCCTGCTCAATCTATAGCCTTTCTCAAAATAAATCACCAACAGGTCATGACAGCAGTAGTTAGTATAATATTAAATTATTTGGCGTCTCTGTGTTTTTCACTTCCCCCTCTCTTTAAGCAGTCTTGGAAATGGCTTTAGGTAGGGAGAAAACTTTTTAAAAGTCTGAACTAATTCATCCAGTATTAAATGCCTTCAGGGGCCTGAGCAGTGTAAATGGGTGGAAGGGCTGGGTAGAAGAGGCGATAGAAAGTGGTAGGGACTGGGGCAAATTTAGGAAGGGGGCAGCTGTTACTCTACCCCAGTCAATCATTGCCTTGGGGGAGGAACTCCAGAAACTAGGGTTCTTGGCCTTGCCAAAGACTCTGGCGACCCCAAAATAAGCACAGACATCTTGTGCCATCAAGCCACATGAGGATCAAGTGTCCTGGGACCACTAGAATCTGATCAATGACTACAGTCCCACTCCCCAGAGAGGCAGAGTCCATAAGACTGACCAAAGCTCAACTTACCACCAGCCCAAAAGGATGAGGCTCTGAGTCAAAATTAAGTGTGCATCAAAGTAATATTTTCCCTTCTTCTTTTTCCCTCATGACCCTTCCCCTAGTGTGGGAACCAAGCATTTGGTGCCACTGCCTCCGAGAAGGAAGGATGCTCCAGGAAGCAAAAGAAAACCAGAGTCAGTTCTTGGCTTTTGGGTTTCAAAAGTCTTGTCCTTACAGACGGGAAGAGAACTCAAGGAGAGCAGAGCTGGAAGCAGCTCTGATGAAGAGGAAAGCTTCCCAGAAAACTTGCCCTCCCACCTTGTCCATCCCTGAGAAGGGTGAGTTTCTCCCCTAAGGAGTAGATGAGGGGGGAGGGGGCCCTCTTTCCAGGAAGAGCCCCTCGTAAGGGGACAAGACCCCCCCCCCCCAAGGATATGGCTGCCCAGAGGATCTAGGCAGAGAGGAGGTGTGTCAGCCTCCAGAGCTGCTGTGGCGAGAAGGAGTAGCAGACGGCCACTGGGGCCCCGGCAGAGGTAGCCCCGGGACGTCATGGGGGTAGCAGCTGGGGTCTTGCAGCTTCCTGGGCCCCCAAGTTGCTCCAAATGGTGGGGGAGCCACTCAATGAGCCCACTGTCCCTGAGAATAGAAGCAAAGTGGCCAAGAGACAGTAGGACCAGGCAGGACCCTGCAGACATCACGAAGAAGGATTAGCAGTCATCTGCCTGGACCAGAGTCTGAGGGTCAGGCAAGACCACATGTCTCAGTGGAGGCCAGCTGCTGAGCCCTGGTGCCCCGGCAGGCCACTCGTGCCCCAGAACAGAACTCAAAAATAAAGTTCCTCCTCTGTCGCGGCCAGCCGGAGCACTCGGACCAGACACCCTCCGAGCCCCGTGCTGGGGTTCCCTAGAGCCACGCTGCATTTGTGTGAAGGCAATGACCTCCCGCAGTTTGATGCACAGGCCAATCCCCTGGGATCTTCTTAGAGGGGCTTTCTGACCAGCAGGTCTGCAGTGGGCACGGAGATTCGCATTTCTAATAAACCCCCAGGGGAAGCCAGAGGCTGCCAGTCCAGCGACTACACTTTGAGTAGCAGGGTTCTAGAAGATGCTAAGGAAAGACCTAGAATGCAGTGGCAGAATCACAGCGGTTTGTCGACAGGCCCGAGGGCTGGCCGAAGGGTAAACGCCACCTCACCGGGGGCTTCTGGTACGTTCTCTACCTTGGAATTAAAGTTGACTGAAAAAGCACAAAATCACCTTTTTAAAATGTGAATCCCATGTTCTTGAATTGGATTGTGGTCATGATTGCACAAGTCTGTAAATTTACTAAAAATCATTGAATTGTACACTTAGAACAGTTTTAATTTAGGATTATGTAAATGACACCTTAATAACCCTATTTTTTACGAACTGTGTCACACCCAGTGGCCAAATTTGAGATGATCTGAACATCAAGAACAATAATAATACCAACTGTAATTGGTTGGAACACGGTGAACATACAAATATCCAGCATCCATGAAGACCAAGCAGTAAGCATTTCCCTGCCCCTTCAGTTAGAACTGCCTTTCAGGAAAACCAAATAGCTTCAGAGGATGGAGGAAAGCTCTTTTTTTACAGCAGAATGCAAGCTAATGAAATGTCGAAGGCATGACAGAATTGGACAAGCACCGCTTTACAGCCCCCAGGAAACGACTGACTCAGTCGGGGAGCTTCAACTTGGGGACCGGGGGATGGAGCGAAAACCACAATGAGAGCAACCTCGCAGCCCCCAGGCTGGCTCCAGTAAAAAGGATGCAGAGAGGAGAATCGGAACCTTCAGACGCTGCTGGCAGGAAGGTGAAATGGTGCAGCTGATTTGGGAAAACAGTCCAGCAGGTCTTCCACGAGACGCCTGGGCTGGCCTCTGTAGGTCAGCGCCGTGGAAGTAGCGGGCAGGGTGGTCACTGCTGGAGGTTCGAAGAGACTCGAGACACAACGACAAAATGCAACGACTCAATGAAGGAACCCAACGTGAAACAGCTGCTCTAACAGATATCTGGGGACAACTGGGGGGACTGGAATTCAGATTGCCTCTTAGACGCTCTGCTCGGCTGGAAATGGCCCCCAAAGCCATCCGCACCCTCATCCCCAGGACCCGTGAGTACCTTCCCGTCCATGCAGAAGTGACTTTGCAGGTGTGGAGAGGGGCCCTGAGGTGGGAGATTGTCCTGGTTCAGCCTAACCACAAGGGTCCTGCTGAGAGGGCAGCAGGAGGGGCCGAGAGAAGGAGGAGATGTGTCAACAGAAGCAGGTCAGGGAGACGTGACCTTCCTGGCTTTGAGGGTCAGGAAAGGCAGCCGTGAGCCAAGGAATGCAGTGCCTCCAGCAGCCGGAAAAAGACAAGGAAATACATTCTCCCCAGAGCCTCCAGCAGGAACCAGCCCTGCTGACACCGTGATTTTAGCCTCTGAGACCCGTTTCAGGCTTCTGACCTCCCGAACTGTAAGGTAATAAATCTGTGTTGTTCCAAGTCACTAAATCTATGGCCGTTTGTGACAGTGGCCATAGGAAAATAACACAGATGCTATCTGGGAATTATTGTTCATTTGTTGGGGTGTGATGACGGCACCGCATTTAGCAGGAGAATGCCCTCATCCCGAGAAGATGCAGACCACAGCATTTAGGGGGGGAAGTGTCGTTACTCTCTACAGAGGAAGCAAGTAAAGCAAAAGTCAGCAACGCCCGGTTCTGCTGGTTCTACGCTACTGTTTCTACCTGCTTAAACTTCGCCATAATAAAAGTTTTTAAAAGTTTCAATGTAGGAAATGTTTCACCAGAGTTGGGGATTTGGGCCTGGGAAGTGGAAGGGAACAGGACCCGTGGATCCTTTAACCTATGGAAGAGGGCCGTGAACACACCCATCAAGGCAGCCCCTGCATCGACGGGCCTCTCAGAGGACCCTCCCTTCCCTCCAATGGCCTTTCCCTAGAGCTGGCCCATCTCCCTACTGCATAATTTCTTCTGCTCTGCCAGATCCTTCCCATTTACACATAAACTGGCGCTACTTACACCTATCTTTTTTCCTTTTTTCTTTTTTTTTTTTTTTTGGTGAGGAAGATTGGCCCTGAGCTAACACCTGTGCCCATCTTCCTCTATTTTGTATGTGGGACGCCACCACAGCATGGCTTGATGAACAGTGTGTAGGTCCACACCCGGGATCCAAACCTGCAGATCTCGAGCTGCCAAAGCAGAGTGCTTGAACTTAACCACTACTCCACCCAGCCAGCTCCTCCCGTCCTTAAGACAACAGCCTCCCTTGGCACCCTGAGCCTTCAGAAGGAGCGTGGCCCTGTGGAGGCCTTGATTTCAGACTTCTGGTCTCCAGGAATGTGAGAGCCATCACATTTGCAGAATTGTTGCAGCCACAAAAAATCAAGACGCTGGCTACCGCGGAAGCCCAGAGGCACTGCCCGCCCCGGCCCCCAGCAGCCTTTCTGTCTGTCTCTTACTCCTCTTGCCCTCGTTGGTAACTATGCTCTCATGTCAATGGTTTCTGGAAGGTTCTGAACCTCCCCAGGTTCCGCCGTCTTCCAGAGAGAGGCCCTTACAGCTCAGGTAACACCCTACTTGCTAAGACAGAGTCAAAGCCACTTCTGAGACCCACGCTCCCTCCAAAAATAGCAGCCACCGTTTTCTAGAAGGTTAGAAACTCAGTATAAAAAGTGAAGATTTCCTTGGAAGGAGCTGTGATCCCGAGGGAAGCCTGGGCATTTCCTCACCTCCCCAAACCCCCCACCGAAGCCAAGAGAAGAGCATCGAGACCCCTTCACAGGGACTGGGGGTGCCCGAAAGAAGCCCAACCTCCCGCCCCAGGGACTGTTTCCAGGGCAGGTCCTTGGGAGCAGCCCAAACTTCAAGAATCCCACCGGACAAGGACAAGGACGGCTTTCCCAGGGGCCAGTGGGCACACAGAAGGCAGGTAAGGAGGCAGGTGTGGTCTAGCCACCCTGCCCAAGAACACTGCCTGCCCGTGCAAGGACAAGGGGTGAGCAGTTGAGGGAGGAGGGCGGGTCTCGGGGACCAGCAGGGAATCACCAGGGAAGAGTACCACGTGGACCCAAGTGGTCCCAAGAGGAGAGAACAAAGGCCCCCTAAGTGCCGGTGCCCCCCAGCCGAGGGCCTTTGGCAGCCAGGGGAGAGCCACATGCATCCCCTCCATGTCCCCCTGTGTCCCGGGCCCACCCCAGAGACACCAGAAACAGCTGGGCAAGTGGAGAGGAGCAGGGACAGAGGGCAAAGCTGTTACAGCCCCACGGCCACCTGCAAGCCGGGGTCAGCCCTCCCTGGGGGAAGGGGCTGCAACGGAAGAGTGACTGCCATTTCTATTTGGACCAGCCCGGATTTTTTAAGATTGTTGGTTAGTAGCAGTAAATGGCCAAAGGATCTGGAGACTGCCCAAGGCAGGGAGGGGAATCCGACAGGGCGGGCGTGCAGGGCAAGAGTGGGGCAGCAGTGACAGCATCCTCCAGGGCCCCCAGTTAGGGCAGCCCAGATCCTAGGGGAGCTTTCCAGCACGTGAGCGCTCATCACTGTGTTGAACGCACAGCGGGTAGCGCATGGACGCCTGCCCTCACTGGTGCGTCTTCCCGAGTCCAGTGCACCAAGCTGCAGGTACCGATTCACTTCTCTTCACAGGAGGTGGCTTTGCCTCCCCAGGCCTCGGGGCAGGAATAATGACACCCCGCAGGGTCCTTACAAGAAGCAAATGAGATACTTTTACAGCACTGGCAAAACCAGATCTGATCCATTCTTTCAACATTTAAATATAATTCCTAAAGCACATGTGAGATGAACCAGGTAAGAAACTGCCTGCAGGTCACTGAAAGGTGGAGATAAATCATGAATGAAGGTGTAAATTGGTAAAAATAGTAATTCTGATGTGTGCTCATTTTAAATCTCAGTCCTTCCCTGCCTGCTGGGGCTTACACTTCGCTTGCTTGGGAAAGATAACGTTGAGGACCCCGAGCTTCAAAATACCTAAATTAGCACAGCTCTTGCATCCCATGGTGCAGCCCCTCCTGGGGGAGAGAAACATCAGTTAAAATGCTCCTTAGAGTTGGAAGGAAGGTGCTAGACTTCTCCTCCCTTTAGGGGGTTTAAAAACAGCCATTTATCTCTAAAGCTGGCTAACTCTTATCCTGGACTCTAAAACCAAAACTCGTGAGCACCTGGAGGAAGAAGTTTTGAATTGGAGCACCGGATTTCTTTCTAAATTCTTACCCTATCAAGTTTATATGAAAATACTACACACATAAAGTTAGGAGTTTTTTTTTTTAAATAGTCTATATACCATACGAAGAGCGAAACAGCATAAAAGAATCGAGTGGGAAATCCTTGGGGTCTGACGCTCCCAAGGACGAGGAGAAAAGCGAGAAGGCACAGCATCCACTTGCGGGCCGGGGGCGCGGGATGCGCGGTCTCGCTGCGCCCCCTGGCGGCCGCCGCGCCCGCACCCGAGTCGGCCCGCGCGGCAGCGCCACCTGGCGGGAGCCGCCGGCCCGCCCCCGGGAGGCCCGGGGAGCCGGCTCTCGAACCCGAGACTGAGCGGGAGGAAAAGCCCAGGACCCCTGGGCCCGTCCTGGCGGCGCTGGGGCTGACGCGAGCGGAGGAGGAGGTGTCGGTGGGGTTGCTCACCTGCTCCTGCCGCCGGCCTTCTGCACTGCGCGCTGGTGCCCAGCCCTGCGACCCGTCCGG
Source organism: Equus asinus (assembly GCF_041296235.1). Lineage (NCBI taxonomy): Eukaryota > Metazoa > Chordata > Mammalia > Perissodactyla > Equidae > Equus > Equus asinus. Next base: position 45,800,415 of record NC_091804.1, read on the forward strand.
CCAGGCCCCGGGTGAGCACCTCCACGCTGCGCTGAGAAGGAGGGCACTTTCTGCGTTTTATAAGCCGGGAAAGGGGTTCTTCAAGACCTGACCGAGCCCACGCTGCCAGGAAGTCCTCCCAGGCAGGCTGATTCGCTCCTGGAGAAGGGGCACGGTCTGCGCTCCAGCAAGCTTAATAGTCTCAGATGCTCGTTAAAACCATGGCTCAGGGTCAGGCGTCCTCGCTCTTCCACTTACGTGCTCTGTGCCCCCGGGCAAGTTGCTGACCTTCCCTGAGCCACAGTTTCCTTGATGAAAAACGGTCATGAACTAGAACTTGCTCAGTGCCGCTCAGCACTAGCATCCCCTGGAATTCGTTAGAAATGCCGAATCTCGGACTCCGCCCCAAACCTACTGAATCCAAGAGCTCTAAGAGGTGAAGCCCAGCAATCTGTGACTTACCGAGGACCCCGCCCCCAGGACCGATGCCTGCTGAAGGCTGAAAACCTCTGACTCCCAGGATCAATGAAAGGACTACCTGAGATGTTGCAAACTGTCTGGCCCGGGATAAATGCTCAATAAAGGATGGTTATAATTCTCAAACTCTGGAGAGTCCAGTGGGCATTCTCTTTCCTTCTTTTCTGTTTATATATATATATTTTTTAATTACAAATGTAAGACATGCTGTTAAACCTAGAATTACCTTATGACCCAGCAATTCCCCTCCTAGGCATATAACCAAAAGAACTGAAAACAGGTCCTTGAACAAATCCTTATACACCGTGTCCACAGCAGCATTATTCACCATAGTCAGAGGTGGAAACAACCCAAATGTCCTTCAGCTGAGGAAGGATAAACGGTGGAATATTATTCGGCCATGAAAAGGAATGTGGTACTGACACGCGCTACAACGTGGATGAACCCTGAAAACCTTATGCTAAGAAACCAAATACAAAAGGCCACATATTGTGTGATCGATTCGTATGAAATATCCAGAATGGGGAAATCTGTAGACACAGAAAGCCCACTGTGGTTGGCCAGGGCTGGGGGAATGCGGGCGCTGGGTGGGAGTGTTAATGGGTCCAGAGTTTCTTTCTAGGATGATGGAAATGTTCTGGAACTAGGTAGTGGTGACGGTTGCACAACATTGCGAGTGCACTAAATGTCATTAATGGTGAATTTCATGTGTATTTTACTACAATAAAAAAAAAGAAGACAAGACACGCTGGGTGTGACCGTTCAGAGGTGTCAGCAACCTGACCACCCTGAAGCAGGCCCTGCTGAGTCTGAAGATCTTTGACATCATTCTTTTTGCTCAAATAATCTTATATGCACATTTACTGGATGTGCCTCCTTTTTAAAATTGCATCTCACTGAGCTCATCCACATTGTCTAGGTAACTTGGTGTTTTTCACTTAATGACACGTCGCAGACACTCCTGGTGGCCGTCCCTTGGCCTGCACATACAAATCAAGTCGTTTTTTACCAGCTGTGAAGTGTTCCACCATCACCCCCAGTGGTGCGCATGCGGAGTTTCCAGGCACCTGCCGCCATAAACGGCTGTCATGAACATTCGCGCATGTCTCATTCTGGGCTGGGGTTTCATCTCTGTAGGATAGATTGGCATAAGGGGAGGGGGGGGGCCAGCCCGGTGGCGCAGTGGTTAAGTTCACGTGCTTCACTTCAGCAGCCCAGGGTTAGCCGGTTCGGACCCCAAGTGCTGACCTACATACACACCGCTTATCAAGCCATGCTGTGGCAGGCTTCCCACGTATAAAGTAGAGGAAGATGGGCACAGATGTTAGCTCAGGGCTAATCTTCCTCAAAAAAAAAAAAAGTGGAGTAGCTGGGCATTTTGAACACATACATATTGTCGGATCCTAGTATTGCCAGGCTATAGGAATCTGCGAGCTCCTTGCTGCAGTGTGAGAGAGTGCCACAGCCCAGGTACCCGTGTCCACACAAACACACACACCACCCCACAGAGCCAGGTGTTATCAGTATTTATCATTTTCCAAAGTGCACATTGACAGTGCACACCAGCCAAATGGGTAGCAGGTGCCAACATGTGTGCTTTGCTTTGATGACTGGTGACAACTCGTGTGGCTGGTCTCCTTGTGTGTCCAGGTTTGGGAACCTTTGGGCAGGGGGTCCACAGACCCCCTCAGGATGTAATAAGAGCTAAGAATGTTCTCCTGAGAAAACGTGTGTGAGCAGACACGCACATTTTGCAGACAATTTCAGGAGTTCAGGCAGAGAAGCCTGTCTGCGAGCCCCTGTCACTGAGCCCCGATCTCGAGTGTTCGGCGTGACGCAGACTGCAGCATCTCTGACATTTCCGATGAGCACAAACACCGGCGTTTTTCTAAATGTTAATGGGTTTCTGTGCCCTCTGCTGGATGCTTGCGTAGTCAGTGCGGCACTGCGGAGGCAGAGCCGAGCGACTGGAATTTTCCTCTCTCCTCACAGAGTTTTTTTCCTCTCCCGCAGAACTGGCCCTGGAGTTTCAGGTTCAGAACGACTTTTCTGGAAGTTGTTGAGGAAGCCCTGTATTTAATACCAAAATCAGCAAGTTTCAGGGGAATTATTTATCGCCCACTTCGGGAATTATGAGTTCTGGATGGAGACTCCTATTGTACGAGGTTTGCTGAAATTTATGAGGCTATCTGGAAACCGGGAGTGTATTGATTCCCGATGAGTAAACATTTTAAGCAAATTAAGTGGAGTAGGAATAATAATAATAATGGCTACTATTTTTCAAGTGTCTGTTCTGTGCCAGGCATTTAATCCCTCCAGTGATGACAGGAACAGGTTTTATTACCCGAATGTTACAGACAAAGAAACTGAGGCTCCGAGAGATGCAATTGCTTGGCTCAACGCCACACAGCCGGTGGCAGAGGAAAATTCTAAACCGGCTCGGCTAGACCTCACGCCCAGGCCCTTCGCCCGGCACCAGAGGGCCACACTGACAGGGCTCCTGGTCCTGGGCACACAACTCACATTGGTCATCTCGTTTCACCAACATCACCAGGTTAGGATGGAAGATGACGGGGGGCAAAGGAGCTGAGGTCCTTGGGAGACGACAACTTGCCCCAAGGTCACACCTAGTTAGGAGTGGAGACAGGAATAGAATCCCAGCCCATAAATATACTGAAAACAAGGCAATGTGAAATCCTAGCATAGTACTGTTGCCTGCAGAAGCCGCCCCATTAGGGTGTTTTTAAAAGGGAGATTAACGAGGGTCGGGGAGGAGTCAGACAAAGCATCCAACGCAGACTTTCTCCCTGTTGGACTGAAAAGGATCGGGAGAAATTTAAGAAGGGAATAATTTTCTCACCGTATTTTCAGTGTCACTTAATGCAAGGTGAGGGGCCACCTAAAGCCCCCTGAGGTGCCACCAGGGAGATGCCCTTCCACCTCTCTGGGAAACTCTGGTTGGTGGACATGCTTCAGGTGAGGGAGATCAGGTCTGAGATGGACGGAGGTGGCAAGAGCCCAGGCTCAAAGCTGAAACCTCATGGTCTTTGCAAAGAGAAGGCACGGTACCGAAGACCCGGGTGGACCTGTGAGACCCAGGGGGTGGCCAGAGGTCCAGAGGGGCAGCAAGATGCCCACATGCAGGTTCCAGAGGATGCTGGAGACCAGGCCAATAGGCTGGATGTAGAATGAAGCTCGCATCTTTGTTTAGCCGCCCCTGAGACTGTGTGCGCAGGACGGGGGACCGGAGGCTGGATGGCCAGGAGGCTGGGTCAGCAGAGCCAGTCCTGGCAAGATGTTCAAGTCGCCCTCTGAACCCCACAATTTGTATTACCTCTTTCTAATTTATACTGCACTGACTTCCAGAAAGGATTTGAGGCAACTTAAAATTAAACATATGTAACAAGACAGAGTGACTCATTATAACTCATTCAGGGGAAGGGAAAAGGCAAGGGGGGGGGTCGGGTACTCGCTCCAGGTAGGCGCTGACCTTGGCTCTGAGCATCCTGCAGCCAGAGCGAATAGCAAACTGGTGGCTGACACAGCTGCCATCATCTGCTTGTAGTGAGCTGTCCATCTCTCCAGAAGGGGTCCCCAGCTCCAAGGGCCTGTTTTTCAGGCTGACATAAGGTGCACTGGTGAGCAATGTCCCTGATGGCAGGAGATGCTGAGGAATCCTTCATCTGGCCACCGAGAAATTCAAGGACACTCAATGGCATTTTCATGGGGGCACTGAGCTCAAAGGGTTAGGTCATGAGTTTTCTGGTGATTAGAACCTAAGAGAGCCCAAGAAAAGCACCAAGTGGGTCTCTGACCTTCCCTCTCTCTCAAACATCAATAACTTAGCCCATGACTTCAGCAAGATTTTCCAGCCCAGCTCTCACATGGTAAGAGTGACATACATTGAGCACTTCCCATCTCCCAGGCTCTCCCAACAATCTTAGGGACCAGGCACCAGGACCACCCTCCATCCTCCTCTACAGAAGACTCTTGGCTCAAGCAGTAGGGACCTCATCCAAGGCCACAGGGCAGAGTCAACAAGATGCCATCTGGGGTCTATACTGACCCCAAACCCTGCTTCTCTACACCGCCCCGCAGCTCTTCCGCTCTGGTGACCGAGAGTCCAGCCTCACGGGATATACAAGATAAGAAGGGAGCTGGATACTATGCCCAGAAGACTGCCAAAGTCCTTTTCCAAGAGGAAGCCCATCCCTCTCCACGGAGAGGTGAGGCCCACGTGGGTGACCACAGACCACAGAGGTTTCACCACCAAAGACCATCCTCAGTGCCTTGGTCCTAAAAGGATTTCAGGGTCCTCCAAAAATGTTTGAGATCGACCCGTCAAAAAGAACTTTCTTCTGTTGGCTCCAAAGTATGACTGGGAAAAAAACCTTCAAAATAAACGTTTAATGAAATAGCTACAAAATGTTCCATAATTGTGACCAATTTCAAATCAACCCTTCCACGGCTATGGCCAGATTTTATCGAATAGGTGATGCGGGCTTGTTCGAATATAACAGAGAGGATGTTAAGATTGTCCCAGATGAAGAGCCCCCAGGCCCCACAGGAGTGATCAGAGGACCCTGCCATGGGCTGAGCAAAATGTCGCCATGGAGGGCAGAGGCTTTCTGACCACGTGTTTGATGAATTGGGCGCACGTGAAGACAGAGGGCTTGCCGCCAAAGTTTGGCGACAAGTGTCAGATGGACAGCTCTCCTAACGACAAAGACACAGAGCAAAGCCCCCAGGAACTCGTGACTTTCAGCAAAGTCACACCTTCAGTTAAAAGGGTGCCCACATCCCCCGCAACACGCCTCATTAGCTGAATGAACTGACCCATCGGACGGGCTTATTTCACATCTGCCTGTTGACTTTGGAGAACGTCTGCCAAAAACGAGATCTCGGTTTTGACATGGTTGATGCTGAGCTGTATCTTTTTCCTATTATCTGTCAAACAGATTGCCAAGCTGGGTACAGCCACGTCTACTGAGTGTAAAGCCACACCATCAACACAGATCTTACTTGCTATGACAGCAGGAAATGCAGCCAATTAATTTAAAAGCTGAATCCAGCTATTGGGATGTAAGTCGGAAAGGAGGGCAACCAGGATACGGTGCCATTTTCCATCACAAGTTTCAGGACGTCAAAGATCGAGAGACTGTCGCCACACAGACCGATTCTGGAAGTTGTGCCAGGACACGGCTTTAGAGAGGCATACGTGGCTGTGGGTTGGGAGGGCGGATGCTACACGTCACCCAGCAAGACCCATGGCTGTTCCCACTCTGTGGCTTCAGGGCCATGGAGTGTTCCCGTGAGTCTCAGGTTGTTTCTACCACGTTCCTCGGTGACATGAGAGAAGAGTTTGACAATGGTAGGAAGCCCCATAGGTGTGTCTCAAATCTTCTACTCCTTTAGTACCATATCACCATCTCAAAAAAATTCAAACCAACACTTAAAAATCCTGACTTATCATATCAAAAAGCCAGATTTCCAACTCTGGAAAGTTCTGGAAAGATCTAGCAGCCTTTGGTTCACATTTCTGCTAGACCTGAGTTGTGGCGCCCTCTTCAGACAGGGGTGTGCATGTCAGTTTGCCCCAGTCCTCACCTTTCCCTCTCGTCTCTCCCAGCTCACTCACCCACATGGCAGGCCAGGCTCCTGGAGGTCTATAGCTTTTGTGAGGTATAGAGCCTAGAATTAAGCACAGATACTGCCCCTTCAAGAGGATGACGGAGCTACCTCGGTTGTAGGAGGAAAGGAGGCAGCAGCCGGTGGGAGAAGGCTGCTCAGACCCTTGGAGATGCAGCCAAGGCAGGGCCGGCGCCAGCTCTGATTCTGTCCTCCACGGGCTCATCATCATGTTCTACACTGTCGCCTCCAAACCCAGTGCCCACTCACCTTGCGACACGAGTCATAGGGCCCCCTTTGGAGAATGTGTTTGGCAAATCAAGCTCTCCCTTGCTCCTCACCTCCTTCGCTTCTTCCCCCACCCCCCCCCCCCCAGGCCGACTCAAGCAGAAGACCCTCCCAAAGGTGGCTCAGGAAAACTTCTGGAACATTACTAGCCGTGGGAGCATTTACTTCCATGAGATTTACAAACCGAATTCACAGCCCACACGGCACATGACCTCCCAACCTTTCCAGCACTTGTTTTGTACGATAACAGCAGCACTGTTCTCATTACTGCTATTACTCCTATTACGCCATGCATTAGACAGTCTCCAGACGGGAGAGAAGGTAATTGGTTCATCACCCCAAGCAGCATTATTGGATACAATGTACAAATAGCTTAAAATTAAAGGCTGGCATCCCAGCCTGTTAGGTCCGTAATGGATCACGAAATGAACACAAACTCACCGACTTCCATCAACACCTTCCCCAAATCATTTGCAAACAGGACAGATAATTCAGTATCGGACTCAGATTAATTGCCATGTTTTCCTGCCTTCCCGCTCACCGAGGGCCACCGTGGACTGGCACTCTGTAAAGTTACCCACGTCTGCTTTGACGTGCAAACTTTCCCGGGGTAGCTAAGTTTTGTTCTTCTTGGAGCCAAATCCAGCCTTGACTCTCTGGAAAACCTTGTTCATGATCATGTCCATCGTGTCCGTGGTCCCTGACTTTGTCTTCCAGTAGCAGAGGAACATCCGTCGCTCGCTGTGCACGCGGTTCAGGCGGCGGGCGATGGTCATGGGGGTCTCCCCCTTGGCATCTTTGTCGTTGATGTGGGCCCCATAGTTGAGCAGGAGGTCAATACAGTCAGACCGGCCCATGGCTGCAGCCACGTGTAGGGGTGTCCTGCCTACGGGGGATTTGCTGAGACAGTTGGCTCCTGGGAAATAAGAGAGTTGGCTGAGGGAGGACCACCCTCCTGGCAATGAGCCACACCTTCAGAAACACATTCAAGGAGAGATGCACGAGAGGGGCTGAGGCTGTGGAAGGAACACTTGGGAGAGCTAATGACTGCTCCCCACCACAGCCCCAAGGGTGAGGGAGGGGGCACTGGCACATTCCCCCAGCATCCAGCACTGCCTGCCGTCCAGTCTTCTCCTCTCATGGCAGCCAGTGACCTTTCCCAAATGCCCATATCATTTTCCAGCTCAAATCCCCTTGCTGACATCCATTGCCCTTGGGGTGGTGTTCTAGGTCTTTACTGCCTTATCTCACCCCACCTCCCCCCTTATCACTCCAACATTACCCCCCAATGCTCTTTCTCCCCTCCCGCCATGCTCCAGTCAGACCAGGCTCCCATCTTTATCCCTTAAATATGCCCTGCTCCCTCAGCCTGCCCCAGGCCCATTGCACATGCTGTTCCTTTGCCTAACAACACTCTCAGCCTTTATTTTTTCTGGGCTAACTCAATCCTTCTTTAGGTTTCATCCACTTTCTCAGGAAAACCTTCCTCAGCACCCTCTCCCCACAACTCCCCCCCCCCGTATATGCTTAGCAGACATTCTACGTCTTCAGAACATGCTATGCACGACTGACTGTGGAATTAATTATTTGTAATAATTTGCTGACTTCCCTTCATAAACACCATGAGGGCAGAAAACATGCTTGTTTTGATCGCTCTTGTTTTCATCCCCAGCACGTAGTGCAATGCCTGGGGAAGACAGACACTCGGGAAATGACAGACGACGGGCGGCCTGACTCATGGACAGATTTCGCTTCGATTGAATTCCTCACTGCCTCCTGCAGATGGATGGGCTAATGACAGGTGTCCAATATGGACTTGTTGAATTGAATCAAATTCTGGGTAACAAATATCATGACACAGAAAACAAGGCAATTCAATTACAAGCAGCTGACATTTCGGTTGCCAGCTTTTATGAGCTATGGCTGGTCGGTGAGGTAAAGTTTTAAATAGGTTCTCATAACGCCCAGCCTCGGCCACGGCGCCTCTCCACAGCGGCTGTCTGTAGAGGACAGAAAAGTTTGCAAAGCTGGCTGTAATTTTTTAACTGGTGCTTTCAAATACAACACAGTTCCATCAGAGTGAAAATGACTTTTTATGAGCTTAAAGGACTGCTGGCTGTGAAAGCCCGTATTTCATCTTGCAACAGGCAAAGTGCAGAAAGTAGTGGAGGCAGGAGGAGGCCACAGGCGAGGGACCTCCCCCGTCCCCAACACGCGGCCCACAAGCTACCCCAACATTGGCGGTGTTTCCCACCTCAGTCGGTGGAAGCCGGGACAAAGCAAAGCCTGAGCAGAGAGAGGCTGGGGTCAGGCCGCGGGCAGGAAAGAAAAGGGTCTAATTCGGAGACAGGTTGATACGGGAGACCCTCGGATGAGGCCCCCTTCCGAGCCTCGAACCATTGATCAAATACCACGTCACACGGTCTTCCTTTTCCCAAGGAAGCCGGTGGCCCGGGCTGTCTGCAACCATTGTCTATTGTTCTTGAATGATCTATACCTCAATCAGTGGGCCTCTTTTCCCGAAAATATCCTGCGTCCAGGGAAGATCAAGTGCACACCCATGGAATCGCATGCAAAGCCCCTTTATTCGGAGACAACGCAGGCGACGGCCTCTCTTTCTGTCAACAGAGAGGGGGAGCCACCTGCCCTTTGCTGCAGGAGAGATGAAAGATGGTTTGGGGGAGCGTCTCCTGTGCGGGAAATGACTCAAAGTCTTGGGGAAAGGAGGCGGGCCTGCCTGCAGACCGCCAAGAGCACAAGGCCGGCTGGGGCCAGACGCCTTGGACCACTGCAGAAACCCAACTTCAGGGGGGCAGAAAGGGCACAGCAGCGTGTCTGGGTGGACATAGCACGCCAGGAAGCCCTTTTCTGGCTGCTCCTGCGCCTTGGTGTCCTCAAAGTTCCATCTCCCCACAAGAAAAAGAATCGGGAGACTGGCCAAGAGAGGGCACACAGCCTCTGATTAGCGCATCCTAGGACACCTCAGACAGGGATGGAGTGGCCTGACGGGGCCCATGATGGGTAGTTGACAAGGCTTGGGTCCGGGAAACCATTGCTGAAAGGACCAGAGCCCAAGCCACCTGTCCGCCCTCTCTGCCAGGGACCCCAACTCTCGAACATACTCAGCTGTCTATCAGAATTACCGTGTTCTAGAAGGTACTGCACAGCATCCAAGTGACCTCTGTGTGAGGTAATATACAAGGCCACGAACGCCCTCTGAGATGTCCATTTCTTCCACTGCTTGTCGTTGAAACGCCGTGAATTTGCAGTTTGGTAGAAAGAATCTTCAGCAAGGCCAAGGCAAGAGAGCTGGGCAAGACAACAGAGTTACGCACCGTGGGTCTGAGTTATTTCAGAAGCAGATGCACCTGCCTGGTGGTGGGGGGGTGGTGACTGGACACTTAGGGCTTAGGTTTGCTCAAATGCCAAGTGAGGGCTTGTGATGGGGACAGAGAGGGGCAAACCTTACCGAGAAGTTGGAAAACGCCCAGGGGAGGACATTGTTTAAGTCTCTATACATATCCAGGAAATACGAATTTACCACCAGGCAGGCTCGGGAGGCAGGAAATTCTTCCTGTCGATGTTTTAGAGAGAGACAATAGCTTTTCTGGGTGTCCAGAGAGAGGCGGTTGAGGCCATTAAGGAAGACACCAGCCAACATGAAATGGCTTCCCCGGAGGGGAGCAGATTTCTCTGGACACTTGATGAATTCTGGTCTTCCGGTCTATTTGCGGGCCCATTGTCTCTGTTCCCTTTTGGAATACTCTGAACTCGTGGATGAATAATGGCCCCATCATACAATCATCTCGTGGTGAACTGAGGTGCTGAGGACAAGGAAGGGAGGAAGACTACGGGCTCCAACAGGAGGCGCTCTGTCCACATGCTGGGCATTCGGTGTGGGGTGTCGGGGAGATAGGGGTGATGGCAACGCTGACTCAACACAGGAGGGAATGACCCCACGTCCAGAGGAAGAGCCAGAAAACCCAGGCACAGACCCAATCGTTGGTGGCAGAGTGGGGGAAGGGAAGGCTGGGGGGAGAAACGCAGGGAAGGAGCTGGAGGGGTGTGCAAACAGCTGCGAAGGGCCCCGCCCTTCCTTCTAAGGTGTTCACACGCTCCCGGCAAGCAGGGCAGTTCCTACAGTCCTGGCCCTACCTCCCCAGAGCCCACGCCCCCTTCCCAGGCCTGATCCCACACCCCTCCTGCACCTGGCCTTCCCAGACTCCTTTCCCAGCTGAAAGTAAACCGTCTCCTCTTCTCCACAAGCTCATAGCTTTTCATCCAAATTTATTTTCTAGAAAGAACACACACTTGCCCCCTGTGTCTGAGTGATTCATCTTCCCTGTGGGGTACACATCCTGATTTCCTCCTCCTTCCCCCACCGCCCACCCCAGAGCCCAGCTGAGAGCGAAGCACAGGGCCCAGAGAACAGTAGGCACCTGCTGCGTATCTGAGCAGGGCATGATCTCTCCCTCCTCGGGGTGGGGACAGACCCCCATTAGCAGTTTTGTGCCATCAAATGCTCTGGGCCGAGCGTTTCCAAGTCATCTGGAGTTCTTCCCTCACTGTTAAATCAGGTTTTCAATTTTACCAAATGTATACGTGAATAGAAAATACACTGCCCGGGTTCCTTCCGAGGGGGGCGATTGAGTTATAAATAACAGATAAGTGAGCCCAGTGAAATCACAGACCCGAATGGAAACACCGCACTGATACTGGAGCATTATGACACCAGTCCTTGTCACCTTTCTTCCCTATTCTGAAACTTTTACTCAAATATCCACATTCGAGACAAAGTGATTTTCCCCACGCACACACAATTTACAGTTGCTTCATGAAATATAATATCCATTTAAAGAAGCATGAAAACACCTTACTGGGATCCCCTTCCACAGCCGCCATGACCAGCTCGGTCCATCCATCATAATGCCAGACACATAATGAAATAATTCCACCAGGAACCACATCATGGAACTTCAGCGTCGCGTCATCCATCAAAACTCCTACGGGGAACAATTTTTTCTTTAAAGAAAAAAATTGGATATTAAAGATAAACCATCCATTGGTTAAGTTAAGAGATTCCCTGACCTTGGGTACCACAAAGATAATGTTAGAACCTTGAGCACTAATCTCATTTGGTGACTCTGGGTGAGTCTGTTTGTGGTCGTTAATGCTTTTTAGAAAGTTAATTTGGCTCAGCTCAAATAGAAGCCAAACAAACAAACAAAAAAGGCAATAATTTATAAAATTTTGTAATTATAACTTGTCCTATTGCAAAAAAAAAAAACCACATGAGTCAGTAAAATCATTTTATGAGGCAAACTCTGCAAATAGAATTGCTTAAACTTGAAGTAACTATATCTCACAGACACAGCACAACATATTTATGCAAGTCATAGACGTTCAACTCAAATACTAACGCTGGTTAACATTGTCATCGGTTGGCTAAAGAGCTAACAACGATAAAAATCTGTTGGATCTTTCAAATTACAGTCTATGGCAGCGTTTCCCAGTCTCGGCCCTAGTGCCATTTCGGACTGGAGCACTCTCTGTTGTGGGGGCTGTCTCGGCCCTGTGCACTGCAGGGTGTTTAGCAGCATCCCTGGTCTCTACCCACCAGATGCCAGTAGCACACTCACCTCCTTGTGACCATCAAAAATGTCTCCACGTGTTCCCAGATGCCCCTGGGGGACCATATTGCCCTAGTTGGGAATCTACAGTAGCCTAAGAATCATAATGCTGACATTTGCCATAATTTGGATTTGGGATGTCAGAACTCCTTTGTCCTTGTCAGCACCCACAACAGCCCTTTGCTCGTATGAAAGAGTAGGGGGTGGATCTACTCACACCTCGTGAATTCAGACTCTTTGGGGAAGACCATGAGAATTAGAAGAGGATTCTAGAACATCTTAAAAAAGTGGAGTTGTATTTAGCTTACCTTTTTGAAGACACACACATTTTCTTACATGGCCACCTACCATCTTGCTTAAGAGTAACAGAATGACTTGCCTTCTCCACAAGCAGTGCCCCGGATGCAAAGTCTCCACTCTGCCTCAGTTGGATTATCATTTATTCTGAGTGGAATTCGTGAGTTTCTCGGTTTCATGATCAAGTGATTCCTAAGTGCCTGTACTAAGCACCTACATTCTTTAATCCTCATGACAAGCTAGGTTTGTTGTCTCCAATTGCTGACGAGCAGAGCGGGGCTCGCCAGGCAGGTAAGTGGCAAAGCCGAGACTCCCACCAGACCTGCCTTCCCTCCGGCGCCGCGCGCCTGTCACTCTCAGCTCTGTTGACACCCTTTGCTTACCAGAAACTCTGGATGGTGTAAACAAGGAAGAGCGATTAGCAAATCTGTTAATTAGGGTCTTATTTGTGGCTCTCACACAGAGGATAATCAGTAATTAGTCTAAGTAAAACAACTCGACTTCCTAACAACTTTGAAAAAATTGAGTAAAGCTGCGTCTCCCTGAGACAGATGGAGCGCGATTCGCACGTGCTGTACAGCCCACCCAGAACCCAGAGCCCATTCTCTTTGCACAGGCAGGCAGCGACTGCCTTCGGCTCAGACAAATACTAATTATCACCAGCGAAATAAATTATTAGAGTCGACAACAGACGTGTAAGGGCGCCCCTCATCCATGAATTCGCTCAGCCCTCTTGGATCTGCGTCTCTCAAGGTTTTCACACACATTATCTCATTTGATCCTCCCGGGCAACCTTTGAGGTGGAGAAGGAAACGTCAGCGGATTATTTATAGGCAGAAGCCCCAACGTCTTCTAACAACCTAGGAGCACCTTCTCTCTTTCTCGTGTGCTGCCAACAGTAAGGAGTGCAAACACAGGCGAGGTCAAGCTTCCACAGTCTCTAAGTGCTGCTGAGCGATGGGATTGTGACATCAGTGTTCAGTCACTCCATCTCTTTCATTCCCTCTTAGCTTTCTTGAATTTATTGCTGAGCATAGCTCATCAGCAAAAATAAATTAGCAGAAGGTTTTTGTGTGCCAGACATTGGTAGCTCAGGATATGTAATTTCTGAATTACTTGTCCTGGAGCCCTTAATAAGTCCCTCAATAGCTCACCTCGTTTTTAGCACGTTAAAACAGACTGAGTTCCAGATACATTTCTTTCCAAATAAAGCCTCAAAAATGCCCCAAAGCATCTTCCAGATACTTTCATAGCAAAATAAATACGTCATGAAACATGCTTAACCTATTTCCAAGAGAGCAAAGGATGGTATTTTGGCCCTCCATAGACATTTTGAGTTTCCCGAGCCATTTCTGCCTATAGGGGGAATGGCATTGAGCATTCTAGAGCTCAAAGGCTCTGCTTTCCAGATCAGGAAACTGAGCCCCGGAAGGGCAGCGCCTGGGAGAGCAGAGCGGGTGGAGACAGGCTGCTCTCTCCGCGCTCGCTCTGCTTCCATCGTGCCCGGCCCCTGAAGTACGACTGCAGTGTCTCTGCAAGATCGCTCTTCACGTTCTCTGTGCAGCAGCCCAGAGAGTTCTCCTATCTTCCTTTTCTTGAAGTGTTTTTGCACTGATTTCACCCAGGTGGGGAGATGATGGTCTTTGATCCTGTTCTCGTATCCTAACTATTGCAGGAAGCGGGACAGGGACAGCAGGTCCTCAGGCTGGGGGAAGGAGACTGATGGAAGCAGAGACTGGGCTCTGGGGTCCTCGCCCTCCCCCGGTGCCTCCCATGTCGGCTTTGTCTGGGGAGGGGGACTTCAGGTCCTGATTTAGCCACAGGGAGCTTTCAGTGCTGGGTTCTAATTCCAGCTGGGCTCACTTTGAGCTCCTGACGTGGACAAGGGCACAGTTTGAGATTCTGGGTTCTGATACAGACTGGGTTAGTGCCAATATTCGGGGTTCAAATGTGGATAGCGTTTGCTTTGGGATGTGAGGTCCTGCCGCGGACAGAGTTCGCTCTGGAAGTGGGGTTCTGATGAAGGCAAGGTTTGCTTTCCATTTGGGGGTCCTGGTATGGAAAGGGTCTGTTCTAGGATGTGGAGTCCTTGCATGGGCAGGACTTGTTTTGGGATTTGGGGTTCTGACATAGTTCTGGGTAGCGTGGCAACAGGGAGTAAGGAATCGGACAGGTCTGCCCTGAGATTTGGGGGTCTTAATGGCGACAGGCTCTGTCCTGAGATTTGGGGTCCTGATATAGGCAGGGTTTGGTCCAGAATTTGGGGTTCTGGGGTGTATTAGGTTGGCTAAAGGATCTGGGTTTCAAATACAAGCAGAATTTGCTTTGAATTTTGGGATCCTCATGTAGGCAAGGCTTGTTTTAAACTTTGGCTTCCTTGCACACACATGGTTGCCTTAAACCTTGGAGAGCTGATGTAGACATAGTTGCCATGGAGATTGGGGTTCAGATATGGGTAGATTGGACTTGAGTTTTGGGGTCCTATTGTGGACAGGGTTTGTCTCATGCTTTGGAGCCCTTCTGAGGACACTTTGCTTGGGACTGGGGTTCTGGTATAATCATGGTGAACTTGGCAACTGGCTTTCAGATGTGGGCTTTGAATTTTGGGGTCCAGATGTGGGAAGAGTTCACTTTGGGCTCTGGCATCCTTACATAGACAGAAATGGCTGATGGATTGGGGTTCAGATGCACAAGTGGTTAGAGACTGGGGGCTCAGAATGGGGCGTGTCTGTTCTGGGATTCAGGCTCATGATCTGGGCAGAGTCTGCTCTGGGATTCAGGTTTCTGTCGAGGGCAGTGGTGGCTTGGGACTTTATTTGAGGTTCAATTGTGGGCGTGGTTTGTATAGAGATATAGGGTCCTGGGTGGGCAGAGTTCGTTTCAGGCTTTAGCGCCCCTGCGTGAACACAGCTGCTGGAGGATTCAGGGTTCAGAGGTAGTCATGGTTACCTTAGAGACTTGGGGTTCAGTCTTGGGCAGGTTTGTTCTGGATTTTGGGGTCCTGAGGTGGGCTGAGTTTGTTTGGGGCTTTGGCATCCTTATGTGGACACGGGTGGCTGGAGGATTGGGGGTTCTGGTGTCCACAAGTCCAGCACTGGGAAGTGTGTTGGAGTTTGGGGTCTAGATGCGAGCAAGTTTGCCCAGGGTTGCGGGGTCCCGCTGAGGATAGATAGGCTTTGCCTCAGGCTTGTGGTCCTGTGTGGACACTGTTGGCTTTGGGACTTGGGAGCTTGAGGGTCTGGGCCCGAGGGGTCCTGCTGTGACAGTGTCTGCTTTGGGGTTTGAGGTCCTGACGTGGACAGGATTTGCTCAGGTCTGAGCAGACACCTTGCTTTGGGATTGTAGCCCTGACACAGGCAGAGTTTGTTTGAGGGTTAGGGTCTTCCTGTGGACAGGGTTTGCCTTGAGATTTGAGGTCTAATGTGAATCCCGTTTGTCTGGGCTTGGGAAGTCCCTAGCTGGCCAGGTTTTGCTTTTCCGTCTGGGGTTTCCAGGGGGTTGGGGTTTGTTTTGACATCTGGGGGTCCTCATGTAGGTAGGCTTCCCTTTGGGGACTGCAGGCTCAGAAGGAGACTGGGTGCCCAGGGTCAAGAGAGGACACGAGTCGAGGGAAGGGATCGGGCAGGGGCCACCTTGGTCCAGGTACTGGAGCCGCTGGAGGTTGAAAGGGATGCCGACCATCAGGTCCAGCTCCTCTTTGAGCTCCCGCACGGTCATGTCGCTGCGGCAGTTGGTCACTCGGAACACCTCCCCGGTCTCCTCCAGCAGCACCCTCATGGTGAAGACGTCTGGGGTCAAGTCGAGCGCCAGGCTCACGGCCTGCGGGTCCCCGCCACGGCTGCCGCCGCGGGGGCGGCCCGAGGGCTGCGCGGGGAGGGGCTGCGGGCCCGCCGAGCCCGCCGCCCGCCTGCCTCGCCGGCCCGCAGCGGGGTCGCGGCGAGGGGCGCCCCCCGCCGACCCCGCCGCCCGCGCTCCGCCGCCGCCCGCCGCGTCCGCCGCCGCCCGCCGCATCCTCCCGGCCCCGCGCGCCGGCCGCGCGTCACCACCGCCCCCGCCCCCGCCCCGCGCCCCCGGCGACGGCCGATCCCCCGCTGGGGCGGACGGGCCGCGCGGCTACGGGAGGCGCAGCCCCCCTCGGACCTGGGGGACGGTCTTAAATGAGGGCAAAGGGCACAGGCGCTTCCTAAAACGATCGAGAGGTTTATTGAGACCGATCCAGAGGCGTCGCCGAGGGGCCCCGCGCCCCCGCAGGCCCAGCTGCGGCCACGTCCCCAGCTCCTCGCAGCGCTAAGCTGCTCTCAATGCCAATTCCCGGAGCCCGGAAAACGAAACGGGGCGGCTTCTGGCCGCTGCTGGGAAATTGCGACCTCTTCTCCACATCCGTTTAAATACAATCTTCGAATAATCCGGGGCAAACCACCTGGAGGAGTGATGCGTGAATAACGCTCTATATCATCACCGCGTGCATCGTCTCGAGAGGCCTACAGTGCAGTCTTTAGTCACGCTTAAAAATCGTATTTCTCGCATGAACGAAAAAACCAACATTGCCGAAATACGACTCCTTTCAGCAGATCTGGGCCCCACTTGATGGGGCAGAAACCCCAGAGTTGGCCACTGCGGCAGTGGGAGACAGAGGCTCCGTGGACCCCTGCAAAGCTTTTCTGAAAATGCTAATTCTTGGAGAAAGAAAGATGCTGATAAAAAACACTTCACAAGGGGGAAATGTCCACTTGGCAGAGGCTGAGAAGTTTCCGTGTTAAGATACCTTTTGAGGAGCTCTATGTGAGACACCATCTTGCACTTTTCCATTAATTCCCAGGAGAGGAGGCTCAGGGGTCAAGTAAAATAGGAAGCCGACGTGTCAAGTCACAAACTCTCAACACCACCACCCACGGCGACAACTACACAGAGCTGAAGGGAGGGGGCGTAGGAGAGGGTGGCAAGGGACCAGAGCAACCTCAAAAAATCACCGTTGTCACAAAGAAAAGCATAAAATGTGAGCTTTAAACATACTTCTTGCAGAGAAATTACAGTCATAAAAAATCTTTGCATTGGAAAGGCATTCGTATTAAATTATAGAAAATTTTTAACACATAAACTGAAATTTTAAAGGTTAGATTCTATTTCCCACAGAGTCTCTACAATCTCCACGAGCACGTGTGGTTCAGCATGCAGATTCCACACATCACACCACCAACTGAAGCTGATCTTTTCTTCCTAATGGAAAATTAAGCTCTGCACAGAATACAAGATTGCAGGTGAATAATTCTCCTTGCTGTTGGATGAACAGATGTGAATAACAGGACAATCTCAATCTCTAGGCAATAAAAAAATTAAAAATTCTTTGCCCCTGAAGCAAAACACTATCTCCGTCTTCGCACTTCAGGCAGGTCTGGGACACAAGACGGGTTGGGTTTTTCTTAATAAGTAGCTTCCAACCTATTAACTCACTCTTTGCCAGAGTTGCCAAAAGGCGACCCTGGGTTACAATGTGAAATTCTCCCACGTGTGCCTTATTTTCTTTGGCACGTATAGATTCCTTCCTTTCTTTTTAAAGAATCAGCTCAGTGGAATTTGAAGGAGGGGGAGAACATCCTATATACCAGGAAATTCAATATATAGCTCCAGAAATTTAGTTTTCTAAAAAAAGGAAGAAAGATAGAAAAGACAAATGAGGCAAAGATCCAAGGGGAGAATGGAAGGAGCGGCGCGCCCTTTGCAGCTGGCTCTTGGGCCCCAGATGGGCTGCTCCTTCCTTCCCTTTGCCTTTGAGGAGATAAAAACAGAAACGAGAATAACATGTGTATACATGTACGCAGAATCTAAGCAAATGTTTCTGGAACCTTGAATTATTAATTAATGAAAAACCTGTTTAAATCCTAGAATTTCTTTCTCTAAATTTTAAAAGCATGAAATCTAAATTCTCTGCACTTAAGTCAATTTGAAGAGTATCATAATTTAACCCCCCAAATCACTGGTATTTTCGGGCAAGTATATGGACTGATCAAAACTATGGTTTCTAATTTTTTGTTGAGATTCTAAAGCTTTAGGTATAAAGCCAATATGCAAGCATTTCAATGACCAGTGCCCGTCCAGAGTTCTTAACCGCATAGTAACATATCCAAGCCAATATGCAAGCATTTCAATGACCAGTGCTCCTCCCGAGTTCTTAACCACATAGTAACATATCCGCATAAGAATGCAGACGCTCCCTGCTGTCTGCCTCTATCAAAGGCCACATCTTTATGGATACAATTGGAGCAACCAGGGGAGGGATGAGTGCCCTAGGAAAAGTTCCAAGTACAGTTTGTAACAAAAGTATAATATTAGAAAGCTTGCTATAAATCATTCAGTAGTAGACTTATCACATTTTTCAAAAGTAAACAAATTGGGCTATATTTGCAGCAACTCAAAAGTGGGGCATAAATTTAAATGATGTATTTGTCCTGTTCACTGATAGGAGGCTAATATTACATTAATATATTTCCTTCCTGTCAAGAGTTATTTATATATGTACAGTATTTCAGTTAAAAATAAAATATAAGACCATAAACTATATTTTATCAGAAAGCATAAGGGAAGCCAAATATGCAAGTCTATTAAAGAGCGAAAGCTGCTATAAACAACTTTATTTCTGGGGGAGGTGGCTTTAAATGACAGCCTGTAACAGAGAGACAAACAGCTCGCAGGCCGTCTTTCGCTATGGAGGCCCCCCAACCAGTGAGCCACCTGGTTCTTCCACCTTTTCGCAGACTTCCTGATCAGGCAGGTAGGGGGTCGTAACCAGAGCCCATCCCAGGTGCAGTCCTGTGACCGCAGGTGGGAAGGGGGCATTCAAGCGCTTGGTATAAAGTTCCAGAACTCCTTCCTCCCACGGCAGGCGTCACTCAGTCAGTTCCCCTTCCAGGCACAGTAAGCAGTGTGTGCCAAGCATGAACCGGCCAGGCCGTAAGTGCTTGCAGAGTGCTCAGTGCTGCTTTTCCAGCACAGTGATGTCCATAAGATTCCGCCGCTGTGGTTCCAGGGTGGCAAAAAAGGAAACATCTTGGTCCCGGTCTGACTGCAAAGCTAAGACAGTCTCTTCAACAACTTCAAGATGAGGGTTTCCAGCATTTCTAAAATACGCTAAAGAGAGAAAACATGAGTTTGAATCACATGTGCCATGAACTGTGTTCTAAAACATACTCTAGCTTTTGGTTTTTTCCAACCACATCTCAGGACAATAAATCATTTGTCACAGAATAAGCATGTATGTAAGCCCTTGAAAATGATAAAATTGCTTTAATCAAAGAGTACTTCTAAATTTTAAAGATGGACTCCCAAGAATAGGTATCCCAAGAATAGGTATGCATATTTTAAAAATTATAACTAAAGAACTTTTAATATTATCTTTTCTTCCCTCCCATACAAAAGAATTGGCAATGTGTGGAACACAGGAGGGGGAGCAGGTTGCTGGTAGGGCGGGGGGGGGGGGGGGGGGCCGGGGGATGGGAGGGAAGTGGCAAGATAGGCGTAGGCAGGGCCAGGTGTGTAGTGTAGACACGAGCCGCTCAGGGATACGATCTTGCATTGAGCCCCGTTCAGGTATAAAATAACTGACTAGGTTGGGCTATAAATTTTTCTTACTGATTACAAAATAATACCATTAAAACCTAAATGTAGTTAAGGCTTAAATTTGCTAACTTTCATAATCTCTATGTCATAACTCAAAATTTACAAAAGTTTCCCTCATTTCTAGAAGATTATGTAATAGTTTCCATTTTAGCATACATTTATTAAATGTAAAAACAGAACGACCCTTATTTCCTTAGTCATTTTATAAACATATGTTTGAAAGTATCGATTTGTGTGATAAATCTGAAGTAAGCTATCACACGCTTTGCCACGATTTCCTAAAGAGAAAGCCCGGTGCTGCCCGTTGAGGGTTACAGTGGGTCAGGTCAGAAGACGGTCCTCTCACCCTTCTCCAGCAGTGTCTGCCTCAGCGCTTTGGCCAGCAGCACCCTGACGTTTGGAACAGGATCCGAGGCGAGGCTCAACAGGCTGGGGAGCAAGTGTTCCACAAACTGCTCCACGGGGACGCACCCCTCACTCACCACCCCCTGGAGGAGGAAAGGCACAGCCGAAGAAGTGGTGTTTTCAACAGGGAGCGATCAGCATGCTTCTTCTGAAAATGGACACTTCAGTAGTTCCAAAGAAGTAATTTTGGGATCTGTTGGTCTGAGGGGGCGGTGTGTGTGTGTCTGAATTTTAAAATCTCAACTGCTAAATTTGGTTAGAAACACAATTAACGTTTTCTAATTGCTCACCAAGCACTGGTTACAAGGAGTATGATATTTGGTGGAGAAAGCAAAGGCTTTTGAGTCAGCCAGGTCTGGGTTCAAACCCTCACTCGGTCCCTCACTAGCTCCGTGGCCTTGGGTAAGTGGCATCACCTTTCTCAGCTGCCGCTTCCTCATCTGCACAGCGGAGAAGCGTGGCAGGCCACTTCTGCAGAGAGTCAAACGTGGCACCACCAGGAAGGGTTAAGAACCCTCACCAGAACTCAGCTCTGAGGGCAGGGACCGCGCATGGAAGGGAGGGCCAGCTCCTGGAGTCCGGCGTCGCGCCAGCCGCCTGTGGTCACCTGGTAACACTGCTGCAGTGCTAACCACCTGCATCGCACACTGCCTCTCTGCTCCCCGAGCCCCACGCGCACTCGCATGACACTCTCCCAGCCGCCCATGCGAATCAGAAATAAGGACTCTGTCCAGTGGGGCGGGGACACCCACTGGCCTCATGACCAACGAGCAGCGGCAGGGCGCAGATTCCAAGCCAGGGGTGAGGACTCTAAAGCCTGTCGACCTTCCCACTACAAGGCACCAACAGCAGCTGGTAGCGCCCAGGTGCAGGCAGCGCGCTGGTGGCTCAGCCTCAGGACCATCAGGAGGCGGCCGACTGCTGCCCCACTCGCGGAAGGCGAGCCGCAGCACGGGGGGGCACTCTGCCCGCCGCCCGAGGGAGCAGCAGACTGGCTTCACAGCAGCGGTGTGGACTCACGTCGCCCCCTGCCTTCCAGCGTCTCCTCTCTCCCTCGAGCTGCGCTGGAATGATAATCCCTGTGACCCTTAGGCAGGACTCTTGGCTGAGCACCTTCCCTTTTGTTTGTGTTATTGTGAGTCTCCTAAATCTTTAACAATTAGTGAAAGCAAAAAGGAAAACTGATTTTTCTTGAGTAAAATTAGTTGGAGGCTCTTCCTTTTGTTTCATCATGGATTTTCTAGCCCTCAGATAAAGAATTAAAAAATAAAAGCAAGACTATCTCATTTATCCTTTCTCCACAAAATGGTCCGAGCATTGACTTCTTCCTTACAAGGTGGCAGGCCCGTAGTTTGTGAATTTGGCACTTTCTCTGCCACCCACTGCACTTCTCAAAGTGGATGGCCAGAGTACCCCTGTGGTGCCTCTCCAGCCCAACAGAGGGCCCTGGTGAGTCCTTCAGTGGGGGTGGTTATGAGGGAGAGAAAAGGGTTTGGGGCCTGGGGTCAAGTGGAATCCAGCCACACCTTCACTGTACTACTGAGAAAGCTGAGTGATGGGTTCATGGAGATTCATTATACTAGTCCCTCTACCTTTGTATGTGCTTGAAAATGTGCAGGAGGAAAAGTTAAAACTTTTGAAATAACACTTTAACAGAAAAAAATCATGGTTTTACATTTCCTGTGTGATCTTGAACAAGTTACTTAACCTCTCTGGGCTTCAATTGCTTCATCTAAAAAAACTGATCTAAAAGTATACAGGTGTACCATGCTCAATGCACGGTAGATCTTATTATTGAGGATTAGATGGGTGATGAGACGCCCGGCACACAGAGGCATTCGAGAAATGGCAGCCATCATGCCTACCCCCGGCCAAACATCAACTGCACCCTCATCTCCATGACGCGAGGTAGAGAGGGCAACATGAGGAGCTGGGCAGGCTGACGTGAACTTGCCCTGAAAGAGGGGAGCAGTCTCCGCCCTAACCTCCTGCTCTGCTCTTCAGTCCCCCTTCTCTCCAAGGCAGCTGGCTAAGGGGAGGGGTAGTGAGGAGCACAGCCCTGGGCTGGACGGGACAGGAGCAGGGCTCTGGGCCTGGCCCTCGCCTCGCCAGGTGGAAGGTGCTGGGAGAGCAGAAGCGCGTCCACTCTCTGTCCCCAGCATCTAGAGTCAGCCTGGCACACAGCAGGCACTCAATCAGTATCCCTAGAACGAACATGTGTACAGGTCGGGTAACTGTGGGCGAGTCACTTTGCCTGACTGAGTTGTCACAATCTCCTGTGAGATGAGGGCTCCAGTCGACTGATCCCCAAGTCACGGGCTGGCATTCCAGGCTGGTGCACCCGACCAACAGAGGGCAGACCCCCCAGGCGGTGCTAACCTGACAAATGAAAGCGAAAGCTTGCCTTCCGACCCACTTAGAACAGTGCCGGAATCTTACGACGAGTTCCTGGATGAAATTTAACCCCAAGACGTTTTCTCTGTTTGAATAGAACTTCTGCAGAATTGCCACAACCTGTGAAAAACATCAGAAGAGCACATTTAAAATGGTGCATCTGTTTGAATTCCCAATATTGCTCTACACGGAAACTAGACATTTTTGTGCACCCTTCCACTTTTAAAATGAATTCATAAGCAGAGGAGAAAGTAATTTTTCTTACAGTAATCATTAGAACACAGAGGGGAAAAGATGTTTAAGTTTGCGGCAACACACGCACACAAAACCCTGCGTAACGAAGTTGAAAAGGGTCTGGCATCAGAGAAATACACGACTAATCTTCAGATTCCAAATGTTAGAAGAGTCCCCTCACATAGTAACTAAATCACTCCCTTTCAGAACATGTCATTTTAATAACATTTTAACACCAGCAGAGTCCCTTAGTAAATCAATATTTTCAAATGAACTTTTTACCTCTGCATTCAGCTGGCGTAAGCCCACACGAAACACGATCAGCTTCTCTCTGCCAGTTTGTGCTCACTAACTACCTCTCTACGAAACCATGCTGTAGAGTAAACCCAATCTGTGCTTAAAAGAAACCCTAAGCCACTGTTTACAGGGTTTCATATATAAAATGATTTACCCACAATTTCTATCACTGAAGCATACTGATTAACAAAAAAGCTATTTTACATATTGATAAAATTATAATACAGTTCCTAACTTAAAAGCTGGTTTCATAGGTAAACTGACAAATTAAGCCCAGAAAAAATGAAGGAGTTAAAAATGGAAGAAACATAAATATTCCTATTTCCAAAAATCACAGAGAACGCCCTGATTCCTTACTAGTTTGAAGGAGATCCAGCGAACTTCAGAGACTTTATCTGCACACAACTTTAAGGCAATATGCATTAAATAATCATGAACGTCGTTGGGATTATAGAGTTCCAAAATCAGTATCAGCTGTCTGAAATTTAAAAAAAAGAAATTGTTTTTTGGGGGCAAAAACCATCTTATTAGTTTCTCTTTACTTTCATCTTACAGATATAAACAGCCAGCCTGGGATATCAACGCAATGCAGCAAAGCTTTCGTCAGTGAAATGCCAAAAGCAGAAAGCTGGGTGAAACGGCCACGCAAAGAAAAGTGAAAAAAAATCCTCCATTCTTCATCTCATACACACACACAAATCAAACAAAAAGGGAATAAATTAAACTTTGTAAAACAGAGGCTGAGATATTTATGAATAAGGATTATATATTTCAATTTTAGGTTATCGGTTCGAAAGCACATAAAACTTTAAAAATCAGATAACACAAAAATAGACAGAACACTGAAGTTCCCAAAGATCGAGAGATCAAGGGCAGACTCAAAAGAGGCTTCACGGCCCCCGCGGCGCTCCTGAAGCTGCACCGGAAACTTTCGGCTTCTGCCGGCGGCTCACGCACAGGGCTCGAGCCTCTCACCAGCCAGCGAGCTCCGCGTGGGGAGAACCAGAGCATCAGCTCCTCGCTCCACGGGGAAAATTCATAAGGTGGCCGTTGGCAAAACCGACCACCAAAGCTTTCACTATTTTCTAAATGGGGATGGGGAGAAGGGGATGAAAATAAATGGCATTATTTCCACACTGGCAACGAAAGGAAATGAAAAAGAGATTGGAAGGAAGTTAGAACCAGGAGCCAGGAGTGCCGGTGAATACTTTCATATCAAAATGCACTGTTTTCAGAAAAATGATACCAATATCATGGGCACAGGAGCACAGAATTCATATCAGGGGCTTTGGCTTCAATAACCACAGCAGAGATGGAAGATAGCCAGCACTCGGAGATAACGCTGTCGGGCGATGCCAGCCCGCTTGGCCCCGGCTCCGTCCCCCTCCCTGTTCTGGTCCCCGCCCCATCCCCCGGCCCCATTCCGCCCCCGCCCCATCCCCCCGGCCCCATCCCCGCCGGGAAGCCAGTCCACCTCGCCGAGTTCCTGCACACTGCCGCTAGAGGGCGCGATGCTTTCATGGAAAACGTGGGTCTGTTTTTCTGTTCTCAGGATATTCGCTGGGAACATGGCATAATGACTAAAGCCTCAATCTCTCAAATTAAGCATAATGATTAAAGATCACAGCAAAGAGAAAATCTTTTAGTTTGCCCCTGGCATCGGCCAAATCATATCCCGAATAGCTGCAAAAGCTTGATGGATTTCCACAGGGAAGACAATTATCTGAGAGATTTCTAGTTGAGGGGAAGAAAAATGAAAACTAAAGATACGGAAATAAATCTTGACAAGGTGAAAACTAAAACGCAAACCACCACCACCACAAACATCCGCTCGGCACTGCGGAGAGCACACCGTGCGCCTCGGCAGGACTATTTAAGGTGACGCTCGCCCTCTTTGGAATCACTAAAACCTGTCACCTCCCTTCCCCGGCACAAGATGGAATCAAATGCTCCTTCACACACAAAATGATGTACAGACACGAGCCACCTGGGGGGACGTTTCTATTGAATCATCGTCTCATCTGGGTTAGACCTTTTCATATCTCGCACTGTAGCATAATTTTCTTTAGAAGCTGAAGTGCATAAACCACGCTGTGCCCTCCAGAGAGGGCTATGCTCAGAATGTTCAAGAAAGCTTCGGCAAAAACTGCTCCGATTAATAGGAAAATATTGAAGAGCAGTGATTCATCTTTTATTTGGTTCGAATAAATTGCCTTATAGAACAGCAGAACACTTCTAATTCCAAAGTGACTCTAGTCCTGTCTTCTCTGAAAATGGATGTCTCCCGGGAGACTGTGGTATTTGAAACTCAGAGCCTTGGGATTCAGTTTATCCCTTAATAAAAACATAATCTCTTTATCCAGAAGAACACTATTATTACTGCTTGTTTAGAAATCAATTATAAGGTAGGAAAATTAAGAATTATTCCATCTAATTTGCCTCCTCATACCCCCAAACAGATTTTACTTACTCTGCTAGTTCATATCGAAACCTCCAGTTTCTGCTGTTATCGGTCACTATAAATTCTTGAAGCTGATAAAGATATTCTCTCCTCTTGTCTTCATGAAGCAACTATTTTTTAAAAATGTATATATAAATAAAAATATATAATCCCTCCAAATGACCTCAAATATACTGTTACTTACTTCAGATTACACATTTGTCATGGGCGAGAACTGTGCATTCCCTAAGGCCCCTGCTCCATCCCCCAGCGCGGCTCTGAGTCAAGGCTGCTGCTACAGACGTCAAATGTACCCCCAAATGCTTCCCACCTTTCCTCCCGGTTAGTGCATGGGCCTGTGTATTTCCAAATGCCCCCTAGCTCTTTCTTCTCTCATAATTTCCTGCCTAAAAACCCTGCATATGTGTGTGTTCAGAAGATAAAGCCACTGCTGCTTCCAGGGGGTCGGCACTGCTCGTGTGCGCCTGTACCACGAGACAAGACTCGCAAATGGTCATCAGGCACCAAAGTCCACCAAGGGCAGCTCTTGGTCGTGTGGATGTGAGCAATTAGTTTCTCTAGGTCATTTTTAAATTCCTGTTTTTATACCCATCATTCCTTTAGGGAAAAAAGAAAAAAGGCAAGAAGAGAAGCAGCAACATCTTGCAGAAAAAGCCCTTCATGCAGAACTGAGATGGGACCTCAGCTGGCTCTTCCCCTGGGTGACCCTGGGCACAGCATGCACTGCCCGGGGGCCAGGACTCCTTCTTGCTCACAGAGCAGGCGAGGCTATACATCTACCATCCTCCATAGAATCAGAACTCAAAGGGACAGGAAGATTAGGAGGAAAGATATAAAAATATTTACCCATCACTGAAAGAACATTCACTTTAAGATTTTGGACGGCATGTTTCAATAAGGAACCCTAGACACCTGCATTTTTTTCCAGTGATACTTTACATATTCAGGATTTAAAAAAATTGTTTTGAAGAGGGGAGGTTTGTTTTTTCTTTTTAATTGTTCTTCCTACCTTTAGAAAATCATACAGGTGTTTAAGAACTCCTATTCGTACTTCATCCAGGTCCTTTAAAAAGCCATTGAAGATGGGCACCAAGTCAGCGGCCGTTAACTGATCCCCAAGAATCACAGCCAGCTCATGAATAGAGAAGGCCAGGGTGCGACGTACCTTCCACTGGTGCACAGCAGACACACACGGCACAAAACACAGGCATAATTCAATGTTATCAACAGCGCAAGTGGCATTTCTAGAACAAAACTGATACTGCCAGGTGCTGGCCACTTAAAGCTTTATTTCTTCAGAGACCAGTAAATATGCCTTGCAGCCACATAAAATACAGGTCAGTGAGCCTTGCTGCAGCCTCCCCTCCCCTCCTAGACGACCCATGCTATATCCGTGCGTGCCTCTGAAAAGGGTGCTTTACCTGCACGTCGGAAGCCAGTGTTTCATACGTATCTTTCAGGCAGTGCCAATTTTGCCTGCCCAGGGTGAGCGCCACTCCCGGGAGACTGTAGGCACAGTGCTTGGCTATGTCAGTGTCAACAGTCTGTGCTCGAGCTGGGTCGGTCATCGACACATACTGATCTAGCAGGGGCTGAGGGATTATATCCTGGGAAATGGGAGAGAAAGGAAACCATCATGCTTGCACGATTGCAGAATACTCATCAGAAACAAGGAATTTGGAATTAGGAGGTGAAAACAGCAAAGCGGAGATTTGAGAGGAAGAGGCGGCCTTCCTAAAGGCAAGGGCTCTGGATTGGCGAGCTGCTTCTTCTGCAAGGAGTCAGTTTCAACTTGCACTGAAGTGGAAGCAATGCCCTCGCTCGTCTTTTCTAAAGGCCCCAACATTTGCTAGCGTAGAGAGCAGCCTACACATCAGGGCTTGGTCAGGCTGGTGCACACGGCTGGAGAGGAGGAACTCTCTTCTCTTCTCTTCTAACTGCCCCCAACACCTCGGGCCCAGGCCCTACACTGGGATCATTACTCCTTTTTCCAGCTGATGGATAAGACTCCATCCCCTTACCTTTGTCCCTGTAAGGGCAATGGGACACAACAATTAAAAACATTTAAGAGAACTGACATAGCACAAGAAGCAAATCCACAAGACAGAACAAAGCAAAACATGGTTCAAAAAGAAGGTGTCAAAAACTTTTCAGACAAAAAAAAGCTAAATGACTTGTATAAACAGACACTAAATATTAATGTATATAGATGTCAATTTTTTCTCATATTTGACTTGCTTTATTAACATCCTATTCTAGACTGTTCAGAAGACTTTAAACACTACCTTAGAAGTTACTTTTTTTAGGTTAGAAAGGAAAGATTACCAACAAAGACCATGAACTAAGACACGTCATTCTTATTAACGGAAGAAAAGTATCTGGTTCTCGTGGCCATTCTTAAATGTAACTGCCAGAAAAGGTAAAGTTTTGAGTTGCTTTTCTTTTCGAGGAACAAACCTGGAATTTAGATTTATTCTTCTCCAGTGGGGTGGGCTCATGCCTCTGTCCAGGCTCCGAACGGTCACGGGTTCCCTCAGAGGGTTCGCCTGGCTCCTGCAGGGTTGATCAGACATGTTACCAACTTACCCAAAAGGAGGAAGCTGTCCCACCGTTCCCCCTTCAAAGACTCCTCCTTCAATGCTAGAAATGCCTGATGCAAACCGAGAGCAGAGTGCCCCTTGAAGTGGAGGCTCTCTCCCCAGATGATAAAAAATACACTTGCATAGTCATCTAAGATATTGTATAGGTCAGTCCTTTTAATTGCCAAGGCAAATAGATTTTACACATTTTAAGACTGCTTGAGGCACTTAGAAAAGACAGGCGAACGTTGGTGAGTACCAACAACCTGAGTCTGCATTTACCATTCTTGAAGCCCCAGAGTCCCCAGTGGGGTTAACCAATGCCCTTAAGTAATATCCACATGGTTAAGGCATAGAACACTCCAGAAGGCAGGGGGAGGTTCATCAGAAATGGGGAAGCAAGCACTTCCAGCATTTCTTGGGAACTGGAGATTGTAGCAACGCTGGGCGTCAGACAGAGGGTAGAGAAGGAGAGGAAGGCCCACTGAATCTGAGTGAAAAAACGTGGCTGATAAAGGAGTCTTTACTCAGAAAACCGTTGTCGATTTTCAGAGGTACAAACACTTCTAACGTTTGCTGATGAACCTTTCTGTTAGGGGAACAATTAAAATGAGCAACAACATTCACTGTGACACATCGGTCTCTGATCACTGATTCGCACTCACTGAGATGGGCCTGACCTTCTCCTTCACCCACAACATGGATTCCCCACTTGCACTTGAAATGTCACACTGTCTCCCAGCTTAATGGATTCTGACAAATCAGCTCAATATATGATCCAGGAAAGTCATTAATACACCAATAGACACTTCGTTTGCTCTGAGGCACGCTACCAGAACCTTCAGTTCCAGAGGTTTTCACTGAAATGTACTGCTTAGTTTAACAGAGGACATGATAAAACAGACATATTTTGGTATGATAACCTAAGACCTCAATTTCTCCAACTTAACAAATTCACATATATTAATAAGTAATAAATCATTATTCTTCTTTCAGGAATTAATTTTATTCCAAAGTCTTCAGTGCAACTGTTACGTACAGCACTGACTCCAGGATCCAAGTTAAGGTTTAACTAAACCACCACAAGTCAAGGCAACCCACAAGGTATCCTGAGGTCAGAAACCACCTGGCAGTCAAGACAGACAAGTGGGAAGAAACTGGCCCCCATTTCAGGACTGCACTGGCACACTACGGTGAGAGAGTGGAGGCACAGAAGGAGCTGGGTGACCAGCCCCCGGCCTCAGCTCCACCTCCTGCCGTCTTGTTTGAGAGAACAGTCTTCACTGTTTAAGCTTTTGATCCTTTTTTGTCTTTTTCCTTCATGTGCAACTGGAAGCAGCCTGACTGACCCCACTGGAATCAAGAGCCAGGCTGCAGATTCGAGAGCTGCAGTATCCTACCGTCAGCCAGAGGCCCGCCACACAAGCTCTTTAACATCCTTCACTTAAAAGAGCCAACTAGGAGGAATCTGTTCTTTTTTTTTTCTTTTCACTTCTGTTTATGACAAAGAAGCTCGAATAATATCACATCTCCCACCAAGGAAAATGTGGCCACACCTTTCTAGTGAACACAAGTGATTTTCGCACTCCAGTTAATAAGGGTAACAACACAAATTTTCTTGCCTAGTTTTCTAAACAAACCAACAAAATAGGATATCACCTCATTTCTTACTAATAAGAGGTAACCTTCACAAACTCTTAAACATTTTGTATTCAGGCTTTTTAGTTTTGTCTCTTGTTTTGTTTTATTGGAGCAGGCCTGGGGGTAAGGGAGGTGATAAGTTAGTTTAATTGCTAAAATCAAAGTGTAAAATATGTGAATGAAGAAACAATTGGCATTCTGACCCTGGAAACCACAAGTTTACAGAGATTATCCATCGTGGTGCATGAAAATGAGAAGGTGCCAACACGCCCATGACTTCATGACCACGGACCTGTCCCGAACTTCAATTCTCCAGTCTCACCCCTGCCTGGGAAGGGCCCCAGCCCAAGCGGTCCAAGTGCAAGTTTAGTAGGAATGAGGAAGGCATCAGAGCCTCCAGCCACAGCAAGCTAGAAAGCTTCTGGAGAGACTCAAAGTAAGAAACAACCCACAGGCTTCCGCCTCACCCCCGAGGCAGAGCCCCAGTCTCACGGGGGCTGGTTCCAGACTACAGGAGAAAAGCTGGTGGGCTGTTGGCTTTTCAAAGTCTCTCCTGTGAGGAACAGCATGCCGGCACCACCACCTGAGCAACCACGCGCTAAAAGAGCACCTAAGGGACGAGGGCTGACGTGACGAGCAGTCTCTGAGGCCTCTGCCAACTTTCAATTCCGGGAGCTGCAGGAATTCACCTTCCGCCATCATGAAAAGATGTAAACGATGGCTAGCAGTGGCGCAGAGCATTTCATCACACGGTTAAAGAAGCAGCTCCTGTGTCTCCAGAGCAGAGGGGAGGTCCTTGGTTTCCCCACCCTTGTTTTTATGGAGGAGAATCAGGGTTATCAATCACCTGATTGATTGGTTGTCTAGTTATCCAAAACATGACCTTAAGAATAAAATTAAATTTGCCATTTATCATCTCTGCCAGGATATATTAATAAAAGAAAACGCAGCTTTGTGATTTCTGTCACATCCTCAGTGGCTGAGAGAGAGGGCTAATACTTACTGTGCTTTGTAATATCCTGGCCACGGAGAGCTCATTCTGCGATGATGAAGCTGACAGAGCCATCTGATTGTCAGAGGCAGGGCTGGGATCAGAAAGGGACACTCCGTTTAGACCTTCCGTCGGCTTGCGCTCAGGCTCATTCACAGAGTCAAGCTGTGCGGCTCTCAGTGCAGCTGATAATACCTGAACTTGAGCTGCAGGAAGAGAAGTTTCAAGAATTTTAATCACTTTATTTGGTTGGCAGGGATTACTTCAGAGGAGTGTGCCCAACAAGGCCGTCTACGTGTGGGTGCGCTGCCCAGTGCCCACCTTTCACACACCCGTCCCTGCGGCAGCTGTGCTCCAGAGGCCCAGAACCAGCTCTCAGTGAGCTGGGGAGATTTACGGCCATTAACTTGAACTATTCCAACTAAACGCCAGCCGTGCACAGAGCATCAAATCTGAACTCAAAAAGCCTCAATTAGGGAAATCAGAGTTTGACTCCGTCATCTTTCACAGGAAGACAACACAATGTTACTGAATGCTGATGTCTGGGAGGTCCACCAACTTGGTGAGGGAGGTCCTGCTCCCCTATTTATAAAATATGATGGCTGCCTTCTTTACCACACACACGCGCGCACGCGTGCACAGATACCAATCCATCTACGTAGAAGCAGATGAGTAAAGATCTCGCTTACCAAGCCCCAAGGGCTACTCATTTGTTCAGTCCAGAGCGTGACTGTCTGAGACCCTCCTAAAAGAATGATGACATATTTCACATACCTTTCTGTAAAAACAAACTGCTATTTCCACATCCCCAACCTACACACACACACACACACTTCTTCCATCCTGTTTTCTACTAGTTAAACTCAATAGACTCCAAGATTCATTAAAATGTTTAGAGCTTATAGCTGGCTCCCCACTCTGCCCAAGGCAAGGTCTCACCTCCTCAGTGCAGCACACCAGGCCCATCCCAATGGCCCAAGTGACATTTCCAGCCAGTCAGTTCAAAATACCCAATGGGTCGTTTATTTCTGAATCTTTTGGGATCACAGATCCCTCTGAGCTCTGATGAAAGCTGCGGGTCCTTTCTTACAAAGAAATTAAGTATGCATATACATGCAAGGTTTTACAAACAATGATTTCAGGGAACTGAAAGAACCCTCTGAAACTCATCCCTTCACTTCTCCAGATGGTGGACTCCCAGCCACCCTTTAAAGCTCATGTCAAATGTCACCTGTTCTGCAAGGTCTTCTCCCAGACATTTCCTCTGTCCCCAGGAATGACCGGCTTCCTGCCCTGTGCTTCCACGTCACGGCATGCCCACTCCTGTCCCAGCCCTTGCCACACCCTTCACCAGGTGGTTGTTCATATCACCCTTTCCATCAGACCACCAGGGCCTCAGGTGCCGGTCGTTGCTGCCCCAGCACACAGCCCTGGTCCCAGCCTTGAGATCAATGCAGCTTTAGAAACGTGTTTTCCAAAAGCAGACCTTTGTCTATAGCTATTAGAAGCGAGATGTTACATGTGCTCATTCCTTCAGCAAACATGGACTTAATTTCCTTTATAAATTTAAAGACAAAGAATAATCACAGGGCTAACTGGATTTTCATATTTCCTTTCCTGAAACCTTCACAAATCTTTGCCCGGCAACAGCAGCAAGTGTTGTTTTTTCCAATTTCCCCAACTCAAGGAAGAATACAAATATAGCACTGTTTAGAAAAAGAAGAGGCGTGATAATGGATATGGATTGCAAGGCCCGGCTCCCAGATCAGACACTCAGTGGGAGCACTAGTCATAAAATGAAAAATACCCCAAAGAAGAAGTTGTACTTTTCCTTGCCATACAAAGACAAAAACCTTAAAGTTTAGCTAAGGATTGAGCTAATAGGCTCCAAAAGGAGCACCATCCTTAGCTGTTCATAACTAGAGAGGGCATATAACACGGGACATGATGTACAGTGTCCAAGGAGCTCATAAAATTGCCACCGCTACAGATGTGCCCGAGAACGATCTGCTTTGATATTGGCACTGACTTCAGGCTTGCACGATAGCAAAACAAGGAGTCAAACCCTTGCAGGAACCTCCATAGAGAGATCCCTGATGTTCTAGCTGTGGGGAGACTGAACGAGTCTCCCTTCTCAGTGTGTGCACACAGTAAACAAAGATAAGCACAGGCACATATGCAGCAATACACAGGCCCGTGCGACACACAGCCCAGAAATAGCCCGTTTTCTCTTAAATTACAGTGGACAGCATTTACCTTGAACATCTGGATCATTCATCATATGCTCCTGCAAACTATCAAGGACTTTTTGAATCTCGTTCCTGGCCACACAGCTGTTATGCACAGTCTCAGGTCCGCTCCAGCCTTCTTCCTGCGGCCCAGCCTCACTCAGAAGCAGCTCTAAGTCCTTGCTGATGTCAGGAAGAGGAGTTCGCCAATAAAGGAAATTATTGAATACATCCTCAGGACTCCTTGGGCAGGCCCAGGAACTCAGCCCAGCGTGGCTGTGGATGGGGAGGTCGTTAATAACAGGGAGCTTCGAGAAGGCACTGGCCTCTGGGGAAAGCCTGGTCAACTCAGCTCCAGCCAAGACAGAGTCTTCCATTGCGTTTTCCATCAGGCCATTAGAAAAGCTGTTGGCATGTGAGAGATTGCTAGTCTCTGCTGATGTGCCTTCCACGGGCAGATCCGGCTGTGGCTGCACCGGCTTTGTGGAACTAGGTTAAATTGAGGAAAGCAAACTTTTAGCACTGCGTGATAACAGACTGGAAGTAAGAGGAAAACATGAGATCCACACCTTCGCAAGCCAGTCTTCCTCTCTACCTGGCCACCTGACCTCCTGTGTCTCCCAGTGCCAGAAGACGACAACTTCACAAGAGAATAAGAGGTCCAGTCAGCCCCTTTACCCCACTGGGAGCATTATGTGCATTGAAAATGCCAAACAAAAGTTCAACCAATCCCTCCATTCAAGTGGTGAACTGACCCTGGCTTCTGCTGACACACCTTCAGGAGCAAGATTTCCTGCACTTACTGCTGGTTAGTACCTCCACCAGGGGGCAGGCATCAGAAAATAAAAGGTGTCGAAGTCGCTAAGGGCCAGCTATTTGAAAACCACTTGGAAAGTCTTGATAAGGAAGATGCTGCACACAGGCCTGACATATAGCAGGAACTCAATGAATTTGAATGGAGAAGGATGGAGAGGAGGACGCACCAATCTTCGAAAGGATTTATGTAAATTACCCACTCTCACACTCCTGTATAATACTAACAATGGGCAGACGCTTATAAACTACCTCGGATGGTCTAGTTAGTATGAACCCATCATCCTCAGAGGAAAGATATGAAAAAAATCCAAGATCAATCACTAGAATTTACTAGAAAAACAGTCTACTAATGGTGGGTCAGGAATATCACCTTTAATGTGCGTGTAATATCCTACGGCACAAAACTACATTTGGGAGACTTCACATTTTCCCTGTAAATTATCCAAAGAACTTCATTAATCAAAAAGTAAGAGAAAATTTTCTTTATAGGCTTATTTAATCTCTACTCTCAATGAATATTTTATCTAAATTTAGGAGACACAGTAGCTTCATTATTTATAACCTAGTAGTCGTGTTTCAACATCATTATTGCAATTACTTTTTCCTTCTTTACATAATTAAAGCTCTAATATTCCATCTTGCCCAGAAGGTCACTGTTACTAAACTGTAGACAAGATAATTGCTAGAATTTCAGGTGGACGCTTGAGGTGACGCAGGGATCCTGGTAATTGTCCTGGTCGGAGCTCACCAGGCTGAGGAAGTGCTACCGCCACTGGCTGCACTGGACGACCCCGAGGTGAAAGTGGAGTCCAAACCCTGAGCCAGCGGTCGGATGCTCAGGGTGCCGTCTTCTCGAATATAAAGGCCGGCTCTGGAGGGGTTTGCAAAAGTAGAAATGAAGGGGCCCAGGGACTGGAAGGCAGCCTGGCGCACCTGAAACCAGAGAGAACAGCCCAGTGAGTGTGACCTCGGCCAGGGCTGATCCCAGGCTGAACAGACGGCTCATCACAGACAATTCACTGTTCACCAAATTATGTCTAAGCAGATTTAGTGCTTTCTAAGGCATTCCCTAAATTCCAAAGAAACGATTTTTCAACAGAAAATGAGGAAAAATTTAGCATCATCATGTAGTTTTTATTCTTCCAGAATATTAATTCCACATCAAATAATTCCAGACTTTATAAAGCATCTGAACAGACCCTGTTAATCATTACAGGCACGTTTATGAGAGTAACAGAAAAGGGAACAATTCACACTTACAGTTTTTCCCTTCTCAACTCTCATTTCTGTGATAGTCACTACCAATGTTAAGGTGTGTGCCATTTTCTTTTTTTTAAAGATTGGCCCTGAGCTAACATCTGTTGCCAATCTTCTTTTTTTCCTCTTCTTCTTCTTCTCCCCAAAGCCCCCCAGTACATAGCTGTATACTCTAGTTGTAGGTTCTTCTGGCTTTGCTCTGTGGGACGCCACCTCAACATGGCTTGATGAGCAGTGCTAGGTCTGTGCCCAGGATCCGGACTGACAAAACCCTGGGCCACCGAAGTAGAGCACATGAACTTAACCACTCGGCCACAGGGCAGGCCCCCTACTTTCTTAATTTGCACCAAAGCAGCTTTTGAGATTTTAGGTGCCCTAATCCCCAGTGGGTCTAAATATGCTGACCAGTTGAAAAGACAAAATACACAGTCACAAGTCCAGAAGCCAAGACAAGGCCAGAAAGCTTGCTGCGGCTGCAGGCCAGCGCTGCGAGCTGCCCGCACTTACCCAACGACAGGGGTCACTGATGAGTCTGATGAAGAGAGGCGAGAGCTTGGTTCTGCGGAGCTCGGGAGATGTGCTGTAGGACACCGCCATGAAGCACTCGGCACAGGCTTTCCGCATGCCCCAAACATTATCTGAACAGAGCTCAAAAAACTTGGGGATCTACCAAAGCAAACACAAGTGTTACTCAAATGTGGTTTCCCCGAGGGAGGGCAGCACCTGTTTTATGACGTAGTTAAGGCATATCCATAAATTGATGAGAAAGAAAAGGGAAACATAAACTAGTATAAAAGCAACCATTTGAAACAAACAGAAATTATGATAAGTAGAATAAAGAAACATTTCTTTTAACTCTTAATGCTAGTAAGTGACTTGGTTAAATTTAACAAGATAATAGAGAAAACCCCCCAAAAGGCAGAATGACTGATATTCGTAATGTGAATTGTGAAGAAAAACTGTGAATCACTTTGAAACTTAGTGGATATCCCAATTAGCTCACCCACCCAGGTATCACAGATACCAAAAAGGTAACTTTTTAAATTTAAAGTATTTTCTTTTATTCTTTTTAGACAAGATTAAAATCACCAACACAGTGTGGATAACCATGTGCTTCACGGTGTCGGGAAGGCGACTGCCGCTTAGCAGATGCCCCAAAATACTCGCTCCCCTTTCCTTCCTCTCAAGAGTAAGAAAATGCTGATGAGGCTGTGGACCTACAGGGCCTCTGACTAGGCTATTTTAGCGATAGGAGTCGAACTGTTAAAAACTGATAGTAAAGTAAGTAATGCCTGTGCACAGAAATGCACACTGTGTCCAGCGGCACACGACTATGAGCCTGGACACGGAGCTGCTGTGAATTCTCCTGCAGGCTCCCTTCAGCAGGCCTCGGGCAGACCACAAGCGTGTCGTACTGCGAGCTCTCCGTTAAACCAGCTGTCACATCTTACTGGTTCCCTCATTAATACATGAGAGAACTATAAAATCTTTGACACAAGTTCATTTTATATCTGTATGAAGGTCATGATTACATCCTCTTTTAAAATTTATCCTTTAAAGATAAGGCTTTGTTTGTAATATCCTAATGTAAAATAATCAGCCGAAAAGCTCCATGAATGGGAGTATATGATCAAGGAAAATACCCGCCTACAGAAAGGTTAACATGCTGGTCTCGGCTGTTCCTCATGCAGACACGTTACGTGGATGGTGTCGCTCCCTGTATATTCAAAGCGACAGCCCACTAAAAATACTTTTTGGTTCGAACTCTGTTGACATGGCTTATACTTTAAATAAAATTAAACAAGCTTTTGAACTTCAATTTCAAAATCAGTTCAAAGACTATACTTCCAACCATACAGCTAGCATATCCTGTCAGATAAAAGTGGCAAGTGCGTATTCAGCATAGTTCTCTAGGTGCCAGGTCTGGGGCAGGCACTGGAGAAACAAGGATGAACACGATAGGGTAAAGGTCCCCTGTCAGCAAAACTATAATGAGGTGTGGGAAGGACAAACAAGCACTCTGAACAAATGATGTGGGAATGCTGAGAAGGGAGAAATTAATTCTTTCTGACACAGTGGGGAGGTGAGTCTAGACAAGGAAAGACCTGGACAGAGGCCTATGCACATGCAAGCTGGGTGTGAAGTGTCAGCAGGGTCCACCAGGTAGTCAGGAGCCCGGAAGGAGAGGGGCAGTGATGAGCAGAGGCGTGAAGAGGTGAAGGAGCAGAAAGCCTCAAGGGAGCTGAAAAGTCACCTGGCCACCTAGCTGTACCTCAGAATCTCAAGGGAATTCATCAAAAATACCGACCCTCGGGCCCTCCCTCCCTCCACCCTACCCATGATTCAGATGCACAGCCAAGGGGAGACCCACCCAGGCCAGGCCGTGTGTGGTCTGAGAAAGGAGACTGGAAGTGGCGAGGCAGGGAGGTACTTGTGAAGGGGCCTGAAAGGCCAATAAGTCAAGAAGGGAGAAAGTGGCCTAGACAGTGAGAAGAGACTGGAGGAAGTGACCAGTGAGGAAGCAACAGCAGACATCCAGAGGAAAGAGCACTGGGGCTGCTTCTGCTCCGTCCCACAGACCAGTGCCTAAAGCTTAGGAGAAACATTAGCTTCAGAAGTCAAGAACTTTGAAATTGATGAATGCAAAACTGAGCTGCCATTCCAAAGTAACAGACTCATAAATACAAAACTTTAGAACTGATTTTAAAAGCGCCCTAAGAAGTGCATCAGCGATTACAATTGGCAAAACTACACATACCAAAAATTTCTCAGTGGCTTCTTGTCCAACGGCGTGACAAATATCACCAAAATTTGCAGCACATACCTTAAAAAGGCAAAAGGCATACCCATTATTCTCAGCTTTCTTTTTGTCTTAACGAATTGCAAAACTAACAAGCAGGAACTTCGAGAGCAATTACTCCTCTAGTCAGGCAGCTAACAAGCACTCACCAAGCCCTGCGCCCACACGGCACCACCCAGGTGCCTCTGATGCACTGGAAACAGAAGATTTACAATAGACTACCAAACTCTAGGACTTTCTGGCTCCTAATTGATCTCAATACATAATGCATTTGTTAGCAATAGAGCAAAAGAGACCCTTAATATTCTCTGCATGGCAAATGAGACCTATCTTCTCGCCAATGCGTCATAAGGAAAGACGAAAAGGAAGACGGCCAGTTACAGGAGGAAGAGGGGGCTGTTCAGGAAGGGGTGATAATGGCCTTCAAAAGGAAGAATTTGACAACCAAGTGATAAGCAACTAAAAGGGAAGGGGGAAGGCGGGGTTGAAGCTGGAAGTTATAGCAAAGATAAGAGGGTTCTGGAGCAAATCACCCCAGATAATGAAAGACCTGCACGGCTGAGCAACAGCATCTAACAACCAGCCAGCAGGGCTGTAGCTCCTCCTCCAGCGCCTGAGCGCACCAGGTTCACTTGCACAGAACCTCACCTCCAGGTCCCCACACACGCCCTAATTGCAGGAAAGCTGGCAACACTCTGCTGGTGTTTTCCTTATACAGATTATGCCGGCCACATTTTTCTTCCAGACTGTGTCTACTGAGGAAGTCCAGAAACTTTAAAGGAACCAATTTTGAGTTTTTTAACTTTTTTAACTTTTCACGTTTTGAAACTATATGTTCCCACCTTCCGAACTTGAAAGAGTTTCCCATCACCACACAATTCACAGAATCGAGGAAGCAGCAGGCGTTCAACTGTGCTCTTGCTCAGCACTGAAGCCAGTCTGCAGATTATCTACAAATAACCAGAAAATTAGAGTCACTTGAAATACCAAAGCATGTATCGCACCTATCGCTAACTGGATTCCAAAAGCTAATATTCAAAATATTGCCAACATTCCCAAGAAGTAAAAATAGAGAACACCTTATTCTGAGTTTTGTCAAGTTATCTCATCAATAGAAGGCCAAATATTTCTCAAGTTTTACTCAGATAAGGGTTTGTCTGTAGCTCAAGAGTTGCCATGTGCCAGGTCCCCACTATGTGCCCAACACATAAATGAACAATTTATGCACATTAACTCATTTTGCCTTCCCCAAACCCTATGGGCATGGGTATTATTTGTCCTCATTTTTCCAGAAGAAGAAACTAATGTTCAAAGAGGTTAAGTAATGCAACCAAAACCAAGTGGTGGTGCAAAGGGACATACAGTAATAGATGGACAAGGTATAAAAAATGACTTGTAGGCACTGGAGAGTGACCAAAGCTGGTGGAAATGAAAGGAGAGCAGATCCTCGAGAGAAGGGAACCTCAGTGGGTACACTGCTGCTGCTTTTTGCCCAGGGGCACTCCCACATTCTGCATGGCTAGGCAGGGTAGCTGGACCTCACGGTAAAGCTACAGTTTTACTGGCTTGAGAAGTCAGAGAAGAGAGACTGAGCTTGCAAGAGCAGTTGGAAAGTGAGGGCAGAAATCCTAGGAAGGAAGGAGGGAGCTAAAGAAG
Source organism: Equus asinus (assembly GCF_041296235.1). Lineage (NCBI taxonomy): Eukaryota > Metazoa > Chordata > Mammalia > Perissodactyla > Equidae > Equus > Equus asinus. The sequence continues at coordinate 45,840,087 of NC_091804.1, forward strand.
GGAGAGCCCCCAAATCTGTGATTAAACCCTACTCAAATCCTTGGCTGATCTTGGAACCATACATGCATGGGGGAAATGGTAAGATTCACAGAGAAAAGTAATAGCTTGAAGGGAAAAAACTGAGTGGTTTCAGCTACTGACTACTGCAGGGGAAAAAGAATCTGAACTGTTGGCTAAAACAAAGTCAACAGTCTTCAGAGGAAAATAACAGGATCCAGAGTTTCTACAATGTTTCACCAAGAAGATACAATAAATAATTTAAAAATTCATAGACATGAGAAGAAATAGGAAAATGTTACCCATATTCAAGAAAAATATCAGTCAGGAGAAATAAATCCACAGAAGATCCAGACGTTAGAATCAGCAGACTTTAAAAGGACTTTAACGCAGGTATTACAAATATGCTCAAGGACTAAAAGGAAAATAGGGTCATAACAAATGAACAGATAGGAGATCTCATCAAAAAAATGGAAACTATAGAAAAGAACCAAGACTTCTGGTAATAAAGCAGTAGCTTCATTAGACTTACTCTCTTACAGATAACAATTACAGAATCTTTAAAAAAACAACCATTTGAGAGCACTGGAGAGCAACCAAAAGGCAGAAACTGGAGAGGAGGCTATCCTTAGAAGATGAACAGCAAGTGGAGAGATTTGCAAGTAAAGTCCAAAATCTGTGTATACAATTTGCTGAGATATTTGGCTGACTGCTAAACTACACATGGGTGGGGGAGATCTCAGGAGATCCAGCAGAAAAGCATCAGCCAGAAACTAAACCACCTGAGCAGAGATGTTAGCTGCTGCTCACCATAAAGGAGACAGCTGGGAGTTGGAGATCAGACAAGACAACTGCCTGCTACACAAAAAAAAATCACTTTAGAGAAGCAAAACACTGGCAGTGTATTATTTACAATGACTGGTGTTCAATTAAAACTAACTACCTATGTGTTGACAGGAAAATGTGACCCACAATAAAGAAAAAAAGCAGTCAATGGAAATCAACACCAAAATGATCTGAATGTCATAACCACCAGACAAGGACTTTAAAGGAGCTGTTATACATCTATTCAAGGATTAGAAGGAAAATTTATGCATAAAGAAGGACATATAGGAAATCTCTATATCACAGAGATGCAGAAAATTAAAAAGGCCAAAATATTATAGAGATGAAAAGCATAATAACTGAAATAAAAAGTTTAATGGACAGGCTTAACAGCAAACTGGAGGTGACAAAAAGTCACTGAACTTAAAGATAGATCAATAAAAATGATCAAATCTGAACATCAGAGAGAAAAATTACTTTAAAAAACCCTCAAAGATCTGCAGGACAATATTAAGTGTTTAACTTTGTGTAATCTAAGTACCAGACTGAAAGGAGAAAGAGAGAATGGCACAGAAAAAAGCACTTGAAAGAACAATAGCCAAAAATTTCCCAAATTAGGTGAAGGGCAGCAACACACAAATCCAAGGACTTCAATGAACACAAAGTGGGATAAGCATTCATTGTGCAAAGACAAAGAGGAGAGCCTCAACAGCAGCCAGAGAAAAAGGATACTTTATACACAGGAGTACATCTGCAAGACAGCTGACTTCTCCAGAAGACAACAGGGTGAAACCCTTAAAGGGCTGCAAGAAAAACAAAAAGAAACCTGTCAACCCACAGTGCTACAGTCAGCAAAACTATCATTCAAAAATGAAGGCAAAATAAAGACATTTTCAGATCAAAACAGAGATTTCATTATCAGCCAACCGAATTAAAAAAAAGTACTGAAGGAAGTTTTTTAGGCTGAAGGAAAATGATACTAGATGGAAACTCAGATCCAGGAAAAGAAGGAAGAGCACCAAAAAGGGCAAAAATGTGGGTATAAAAGGCTATATACTTTTTTCTCTTCTCTTGGTTTCTTCAAAAGATATCATTGTTTAAATCAAAAATTATAACAGCATATTTCCAGGTTCATAATGTAATGTGTTATGTCACAGCACATACAAAAACACAACACAACAAGCACAAAGGAGGAGAGGGAGAGCGTGGAACTACACTGTTGCAAGGTGCTATATTTTCTGAAAATCCTCGATAGAAAAATTAAAAAGCAATTAGCCCAAAGGAAGGCAGGAAAGAACTAACAGAGGAACAAAAACAGATGAGACAAATGGAAAAAAAGTAACAAAATAGCAGCATTAAATCCAAATATAATCAATAATTACATTAAACATAAATGGACTAACATTCCAATTAAAAGGCAGAAACTGTCAGACTGGATATAAAAGCAAAACCCAACTCTATGCTAATGAAAGCAAGAACACTTTAAATGTAAAGACATGAGGTTGACAGTGAAAGGATATAAACAAATCTACTATGACAAACAAAAAGGACAGGAATGCTGAAGTGGTAACAGTAACATCACAGTAGACTATCAACCACATATTACTATCAGAGACAAAGTCATTTCTTAATAAAAGGGTCAATACATCAGAAAGATATATACATTAAATGTGTGGCTTTAAATGCTCAAAATGGAAAAGAAAGTAGCCTTAAAAATATTGTTTCCTCCTTTAGAAGCCAGAAAAATACAAGCAAGTTGAAGAATTAAAGGAATAATAAAGAGTAGCAATCGATGAAAAAGAAAACAAGCAATAAAGAAACTGACAAAGCCAAAAATTGGTTCTTTGGAAATATTAATAAAACTGACAAGAGACTAAAAAGATAGCAAGACTGATTAAGAAAGAACAAAAAAGAGAAAACACAAGTTACCAATATCATAAATGACAGGGGATAACACTACAGATCTCACAGGAATTAAACGGATAAAACAATATTGTTGGGGCCGGCCTGGTGGCAAAGTGGTTAAGTTGATGCACTCCACATGAGCAGCCCCGGGTTCATGGGTTTGGATCCCAGGCATGGACTGACACACTGTTCATCAAGCCACACTGTGGTGGTGTCCCACATACAAAATAAAGGAAGACTGGCACAGATGTTAGCTCAGAGTCAATCTTCCCCAAGTAAAAAGAAGAGGGCTGGCAGCAGATGCTAGCTCGGGGATACTCTTCCTCACCAAAAAAAAATAATATTGTAAACAAACTTATCCTAATACATTTAACAACTTAGATGAAATTAATAAATTCCCTAAAATACACAACTTATTCAATGACACAGATGAAATAACAAATCTGAGTAGCCCCATATCTGAATTGAATCGGTTATCAAAAACCATCTCACAAAGAAAACTCTAGGACCAGCGGTCTTACTGGTGAATTCTAACAAATGTTTAAGGGAAAAATAACAACAGTCTTAAACAAAATCTTTCAGAAAATAGCAGAGAGTACTTCCCAACTCATTTTTTGAGGCCAGAATAACCCAGATTCTAAAACCTGACAAAAACATAATAGGGAAAAAAAAAACGGCCTACAATAGTCTTCTTGAATACAGATGTGAAAATTACCAACCAAATGTTAGCAAATAATGAAGAGAACACTCTTCACAGTAGAATGTCAACTAGAATCATCAATGGACACCAATACGAGTGGGTGAAAGTTCAACAAAAAGCATCCTTACATAGTTTCAAAGTAACTCCCCTTAATACTTCCTGAGGGGAAAAGCAGTACCCAGAAACTCAGCAGACACCGACCCTATCTACTAAGTCATGAGTTAATAGCACCAAGATCAGGAGAAGCTGAAGCCTTGGGCCTCCTACTGTGAAACATAAGAATACATTACTTCTGTGATATCCTGCCAAAAACGCAGAGCCTGATCTAATCATGAGAGAACATCAGACTAACACAAAGAACTGCCCTCTCCTCTTTCAACGTGGTAACGTCGCAAAATTCGAGGAAAGATTCAAGGCCTGTTCCAGACTAAAGGAGGCAGAGAGAGATGATGATTCAGTGCAATGTGTGATCCTGGACAAATGACAACATCTGAACAGGAACTGCAGATAAGATATTAGCACTGTATCAGTTACATTTCCTGATTTTGACCAATGTACTAAGGTTGTTTAAAAGAGAATTCCTTGTTTTTACGAAATAAACACTGAAGTATATAGGAGTAAAGGGGCACAATGTCTCCAATTTACTCTCAAATGGCTCAGAAAAATATATATACATATGTGTATGTATATATCTGTGTGTGTGTGTGTCTGTGCGCGCGTGCACACGTGTGTAGAAAGAGGGAAAATATGATAAAACACATGGAGCTAAATATAAGCTACTGGAGAATCTGGATACAGGTATACAGTTCATTCCTGCAACTTTTCTACAAGTTTGAAATTAAAAACAAATTAAAAATCACCTTCCCCAAATTTTTAAAGAACTCTCCCACTCCCCCCCAAAAAGGAAAAAGAAAAGGAGGGAATGAAGGGAGGGAGGGAGGGCTTTCCTGTCTCTGCAGGCTGCTCTTCCCACTACTCAGCACTGCCCTTTTACAGCAGAAAAAGGTCCAGGGTTAGCAGTGCACCCTCCATTGCATTTGGAATCTGCACACAGCTGACAAGAGGGCAAAGAAAACCAACCAGAGTAGGGGAAGGGGAAATGATCCCCACAACACGAATGAGGAAAAGTCTTCCAAACTTAGAGGACACATATTTCTGATCTGATGCTGGGCAGAGCTGTGTACTGTGACAGCCACAATAAATGAGGACACAAGGCCTCCGTATCCAGGGCAACAGGCAACTAAAGATTAGTGCCCGGTATCTCCATCCACCCCTGTCCATCTGCCACACCCACATGACCTTATTACCAGCCATATAAGACAAATTCAGATTCATTAAAAGTCAGCACACCAAGTGACAAGAAATGATATTCCTGTGGCCCTGGGAACCACTTGTATGGAATGACGATCTTCACTTAGTTGCTTGGAGCCCACTATTCTTTATAGCACATAACCACAACATTCTTTTTAAATAAATGCACAAATAAAAATGAGCTTAAAAAGAGGAATGACGACAAAAAATGAGGAAGCCTTAATGTGAAAACGTGTTGGGAGAGAAAAATAGGCTTCTGACAATTAGTTATAATCTCAGAATGCTAATGGCCTTCCTGCAAGCAAGAGGAATTATAATTGGTCTCCAGTGGCCTGTTTATGCTGTCTAGATATAATTACAGGATACAGCACTTCCAGTTTTTACCGATCCATTCATTCAACAACCAGCATTTATTCAGTACTGACTCTGGGCCTGGCACTGTGCTGGGTGCCGTAGCAGAATGACAGCTGTGTTTAAGAAGCTCACCATTTTGAAGGAGAAATAAACAAACAAACCAAGTTCACAATTCAATTGCTAAATGATAGAGACAGATATGAACTAAGCCTTCTGACGCAGGAAGGAAGAAGACACTCCTGTCGCCTGGCATATCTAGAAAGACTTCACAAAACAAAATGCATATGTATGTGAGAAACCAGGATGGAGGAAACCAACATGTAATTGGTACTGCATAACTCAATTTTAAAATGCCCAGGACATATCTAGTTGGCTATCTTTGATTTTCCTAATCATGTATGCGCCGGGCTTGCTAGCATCAGAATCAAATGATTGTAACTTCCAGTGAGAATGAAAAGTCTAATGAATAGATGCACATTTTGTCTATGGAGGCGGGCAGTTTCCTCAGAGAGAGAAGCAATTCCTTCAAAACAAAACGGCACTGTTCTGAGAGTGTGTGTGTTTATGTACATACAGATGTAGCAATATTCACACCATATGGCTGCAAAGACAGCCCCAAAACACAAGGGCATTGGAGCAGCACAATTTGCTTCTTTTCTCACCTACGACCTCCTCACAAGTACACGTCGATGCCTGCAGTGTTTGGTGTGTCACTCACAGACCAGCTAAATGAGACCCTGCCCTCCTTGGGGAGCTCAGCAAATCACAAATGTGGCCGTCTTTTCCTTGAAGAATGAAATCCACTCTCTACCCATATTGTCATTTCCTAGCTAAAAAGAAAACAGCACCCTCTGTGCTCCGCAACTCTGGATGCCCAAGGAGTGAGTCCCTTCCAAGACCCCTTGGCCTGCAGGCTCCAAGGAAAGAAGACAGAGCATCTTCTGAATCTGACCAAAGCACGCACGGGCCAGACAAGGCTCCCAATCCTGCTTCCATCAGGGGTCCACAGGCAGAGAAGGGGAGCTCCTCCAGAAACACCCCGACACACAGGTGTGCCTTGGCCTGGGGAGGGTTCAAGACCACTTTGCTTCTCTGCAGCCACATTTGAAAGCTTATACACTCAAGTAATTACATCAGCAACTCACTTTGAATGAAAAACACAATCGATGTGAACTAATTTGTTCTGCAAGTGATTTGTGGAGAGAGCTTTTTGAAGGCTTGTTATATTTTCCAAATATTTTCACCAAAAAAAAAGGAGAAGAAGAAGAATATTGCTGACAAGAATGGAGTGGTTGGAAAGGAAACAAAATAAAAATCATGCAAAAATGACTTGAGCATTATTTGTCATAGGATTATCAGTCTTTAGTGATAAGATATTTGGTTGTCAGCTGTAACCTTGGAAACTCGCCTGCCCAACTTTCAAACAAAAAAAGATCTAGTTGGCAAAGTTCACTGCTCAGCTGCCAAATACCCCAACTAAATGATATTATCCAGGTTCATTTTGCAAAATAAATTTAATTTCTTACAGAGAAATTTGAAATTTATAAAAGAACCCTGGAGAATTTGAATTTTAATAATCAATTATTCTTCAGCCTGATTCATCTTATAAACATATGGAATATGCAAAAATTAAATTAGTTTAAAAAGCCAGACCTTTAACTCATAGTTGAAGAAAGCTTTTACATAAATGAAGAATAATTGCCAAATGTTCTGATGCTGTAATACAATCTTTTAGCTCCGTGGTGTATGTTTCTGCACTTTGAAAAAGAAAATTCCTTTCTCTACCGTCATTTTTTTCCAACCAAGAAAACAACTATCTTTTATATCTTACTGTACTCATAATTAAGGCTTATGATTTTTTAAATCTTTATGCACGATTTATCCTGAAATGGTAGAATACTCCTGGACTCCTACTTCTGGACACAAATGGAAAGGGCTGTGCTGCGCAGCATCACCTGCACAGGTAGGTGGAGGCGGCAGCCGCGCCAGGAAACAAGGGGGCCCTGGGCAGCCTCCCCCTGAGCCACAGAGAAGGCCTTAGGACAAGCTGGGGAGTCCTGGTCTAAGGGCGACACGTGAAAGCCAGCACTGGCTCATCAACTGCCAGTTTGTGAACAAGGGTCCCAGAAGCAAGTAGAAAGTCCTTGATTGTACAATCATTGCACAAGGACAGAACCTTACAAACCCAAGGACGTTGCAAAATTGACTATTAAAAGTAGAAGAAATTTAGGTTTTATACTATTCCTTTAATTGTATACCTTAACTGACATGAGAACAAATACCTCCACACAGTATTTCCCACACTGCTGTAAACATTTTGCCCATGTCTACGTTCGTCAGAGTGATGCTTTCATATTTGCCGACATACCTGCTTTAGACTCGTCCTAATCTATAAAATAGACGCACGTGTCTACTAAATTTTTTTTAATTGTCCAAGCACCACCTAAAATCATCTTCCATACCAGCCTGGGTTCCTTACTTTGGGAAACAAGGTCCATGATTCAAGTAGGTTCAAGGATTTACCTATAAATCTCAGCATCTTGCCCAGCAGAAGTCTAACCCAGCTGCCACAACTCTACCCGAATCACTCCAATTTCCCAAGCTCTGCCCTCATGAGACAAGTGGGGACATAAGGAGAATCACTTCCAAACACGCTCAGATCTGAACCATGAACTGTCTCTGGCCGAGGTCACGTCACCAGCCACCTTGCTTATGGGAACAGTGCTGGCCGACATCGAGCGCATGTGACACTTCAAGTCACTCACACGCCAATATGGGGCAGTCCCCCAAGGTGCGCAGCTGTCATTGCCGGAAAGACTCACGTTCACAGCCTCTGCTTTATATTCATCATCACTGTCCGGGGCAGAGAGCGCCAGCAGGATTGGACACACTTTGTTTTCAATATCATGCTGGAAAATGAGATCTTGTTCCAAAAGAATCAAGAGCACTTCCTGACTTGATTTTCTAACCTAGAAGAGGAAAAAAGGCAAAAGGTGAAATACAGAACCAAGGTGCTCTCAGGATCAAGAGCAAACTCCTCCAGCAGAGCGCTAAGCTGGCCCCTGCCTCCCCAGCCCTGCGGCGCACGTGAACCACACAGGTCTCGGGCCCTCTGGTCGCACTTCCTTCCTGAGGCCTTAGAACATGCCGCTTCCTCTGCCTGACTGACTCTTACCATTCCTCTGCTCTCAGGCCAAGCATCCCTTTGCCCTGAGCCAGTCAGATCAGGCCCCCCACCTGCATGCTCACAGTGCCCTGCACTCTTCCTGCACAACTCCCATTCCAGGTTTCTACACACACACACAAACACACATCTTTTTTTTTCTGTATGATTACACATTGCCATCTGTCTTCCCCACTGCCAAGAGTGAACCTTGAGGGTGGGTCCCATACCTAATTTGTCCTTTGTCCTTCCGTGCACCCTCAGGACCTGGCCACATATGGACAACACAGAGCGCATCTTCCCTCCACAGGCACAGGGATTGGAAAACACAGTGCCATCCTCCAGCTGCTTTGTAAAACCCCAGCACACCACACCCGGGCATGAATTATGGATGCTGCAATAGAAGGCAGCAGGGCAGGGGCCCAGAGAAGAGTCCCCACAAGGTGGGACACAGAAAACAAAGACTCCTGAGTCCACAGAAGAGGAAGGTTGAGGACGTGTTTGTTCTTCGCAGTCTGCATGGGGTGAGCAAGCACTAGAGCTCAGAGGGATCCTCAGAAGCTGGAGAGAGAACATCTTTGGGGAAATGAAAGCACAGGAAATTCTAATTTATAGAGCAAGTAATGAAATATGCAGCTCATCACAGGGATGGTAAGGCAAGAAAATCGCAATGGGACCCAGAAGTGTGTAGATAGAGTCGCAGATGATTAGCGGATAGCAGGTGATCAAAGATGGCTAGCCCGGGAGACTGAAGCCACAAAGGCAACCCCACATTAAAGATTCCGAACAGCTAACAGGATGAAAACAGTATTTTAGAAAGATTATTCCAGTAGTAGTGTTCCAAGAAAACTGGAGGTGATGAAAGACTGAGGGCAGAAAAGTCAGCAAAGGAGCTATTCCAACAATCCCAGTGGAGGGGGCGAAGAGAGAAAAGGCGCTGCCCTGGCACAGGGGACAGGACTTGCTGCCCAACTACAAGCAGCAAAAGCCCCCAACAACTCTGAGCTGTCACTCACTGAGTGTCTGACACATGCCAGGAGCAGAGAACACGAGAGGAGCACAGACCAGAAGAGCCAGACCCACCAGCCACCTCACTACCTGACCCAATCCCAGGATGGCTGAGAATGCCAGAAGGCAGCAGCGCTGGGGGGGACGCTCCAAGCAGGGAGCGGAAGCCTTGAGCAGACGTGGAGCCAGATGTCGAAGGCAGTCAGAAACCTGCCAAGGGTGGCAGAAGGGTGGCCCCCAAAAGTTAGGTCCACGTCAAATCCTTGGAATCTCAGCATGTGGCCTTCTCTGGAAAAACAGTCTTTGCAGACGTGATTAAGTTAAGGATCTTGGAAGCATTCAGGATTATCAGGGTGGGCCCTAAATACAATCACAAGTGTCCTCATAAGAGAACGGCAAGAGGAGAAGACAGAAGAGGAGGAGGTCCTGTGAAGAAAGAGGCAGAGACTGGAGTGATGCAGCCACAAGCCAAGGAAGCCGGGAGCCACCAGTAGCTGGAAGAGGCCAGGAAGGGATTCTAGCCTGGGGACTCCAGAGTGAGCGCAATCCAGACAACCCCTTGATTTTCAACTTCTGGCCTCCAGAACTGTGAGAGAATAAATTTCTGTCATTTTAAGCCACCCAGTGAGTGGTACTTTGTTACGGCAGCCCCAGGACACTAATACACCAAGCGATGCTCATACACCAGCATGCTCAGAGATACAGAGAGGTGAAGCCTGGAGACGTGTGAGAAGAACGGACGGCAGCGTGGCGGAGTGGTGGGGCAGGAGGCTGGAGGGCCAGCCGAGGTCGGAGTAGGAAAGGTTTTCAGTGCACCACCAAGACCTCTGGTGCACTGGGGAGCCCCAAGGGTTGCAAAGCAGAGTGACAAGATCAGACATGGATTCACTGAGGGTGACAGTTTAGAAACCTCAAATGGTTCTGAAAGCTGAGAGAGCAGGTGAGGGGCTCCCAGGCAGAGAAGCTTCCAGCTTTGACCCAAGCATGGATTTGGGGGGTAGAGGACAGGAAGCAGAGGGGCAGGGGGCCGGTGGCGTAGAGGTTAAGTTCACACGTTCCACTTTGGCAGCCCAGGGTTCACCAGTTCAGATCCCGGCTGTGGACATGGCACCACGTGGCAAGCCATGCTGTGACAGGCATCCCACATATACAGCAGAGGAAGATGGGCACGGATGTTAGCTCAGGGCCAGTCTTCCTCGGCAAAAAGAGGAGGATTGGCAGCAGATGTTAGCTCAGGGCTAATCTTCCCCACAAAAAAAAAAAAAAAAGAAAGAAAGCAGAGGGGCAGGTTTGAAAGACACTGCGGAAGAGAGTTGAGTGTGTCACTGAAGACGATTATAGAAAATCAAAGTTGACTCTCGGGTCTTGGCCTCAGGCCACCATTAACCAGATGGAGAAAATGGAAGGAGAACCAAGAGTGAGGGTAGGGAGAGGTGCAGGCGCTGGAGAGTCTGAGCTCCATGCGACACGGTAGATCTCCAGGGAGAGCCACTCCTGGGCTGTGAAGATAGAGGTCAGCAACTCACAGACTCCAGAGACCCAGGTGAAGGCCAGTAGTCTGGTGTTCCCATGCACGTGGATGCCCCTAGGCCCATGGAAGCAGATGAGACCATTGAGGGGATCCTGGCACCATGAGAAAAAGACCAGAAAACACCCTGAAGGGCAGGCAAGGACCAGGGCTAGTGACAGAGACCGGGGAAGACGCAGGCATGAAGGAAGGGAAGCGGCTGAGAGGACACGTAAGCACGCAACACGTGAGACTGCAGCGGTTGGAACACTGCGCCCTCATCGGCATTCTGCAATTACTAGCTGGGCCACTTTGGACAAGGGACTTAGCCTCTCTGAGCCTCCATTTCTTCATCTGTAAAGTGGACACTAGGAGGACCCATCTCACAGGGTGGCTGCAGGGATGAAACGACCTAATCTACGTAAAGGGCTTAGAACACTGTCAGGGGCACAGTAAGCCCCAAGTAAATGCTGACTGTTATTGTTACTGAGGTCGTATTATTAGAAGCCAAGGGAAGGAAGGTTCAGACAATCCCAGTCCAGATCTGCCTGATGATGAGCTCCAGGAGAAACAGAGAACATGTCCTGGTCACCTTTTCATCTCTATTGCCAGGGTAAGGCAACATTACCCTAGTGGGCATCCAAGAAGGGTTTCTTCGAAAAGCTAAAAGTAGTTAACAGTGACATGGTGCAAATGGATCAAGCAAAGGAGTAAAAAGAAGAGAAGACACCGGATAGATAAATAAATTGTGGGAAAAATATAAATGCAATACCATAAACAGTTAAAATGAGTGACCAAGAGCTCTCTGCATCAATGTGGACAGATCTTAAAAATGGAGGAATAAAAGCAAGCGGCAGAATGGAGAGTACAGTCTGACACCATTTCTGTAAGGCTTTAAAGCACCCAAAACAAGACACTCTCTTCTTCAGGGCCACTCACGTAAGTGGTGTGACTATAAACCCTGGATGGGCAGGGACACACCAAGCGCAGGATGGTAGTTTCCGACGGAAGGGGACGAAGGGAGAAGAGGGTGACGAGAAGGGGCACAGAGCAGTTTCAACCATACGTATAACCCAGAAATAAAAAACAAAAAAGCTCGAAGCAAAACTGCACCACGCAAACATTTGCTGAATATAAGCAGTAAATACACGGGTCTTTACTACACAAACCTCTTGTGTGATTAAAATATCTCAGGATAGTTTAAAAACTGAGACTATCTTTGAAAAAACAAAAACATTGGATTTCACACTGAGATTAGTTGAGTCCGGGGCCAGATACCGTCACCTGGCTGTGGGGGGCATCGGCTGCAGGGCACCAGGGGCTGACACCTGAAAGGGAGCCCATGTAGGGGCTGAGGCTGCAGAGAGTCCTCTCCTCCTGCAAGAAGCTTGGCCTCAGGGAAAGGAGTGGTGGGGAACTCAGGGTCAAGGCCAGGGAACAGAAAGAGGAGACTTAGGCATGATTGTAATTGAAAGAGAAAAGCCAATGAGAGACACTGGAAAAATAAGCAAAAACGTAAGGAGACAGGACCAAAGGAAATGAAGACCTCAGACTTAAGAAGGCAGTGAGACATCCATTCCCTTGAGAGAGAAGGCAAGTAGCTTAGGACCACTGAAGAAATGTGGCTACATTACCAAATGGAGAGTTTACAGCCAATTTAGTTCTACAAATCTTTACTAAAAATATACCAGGTGCCAGACCATGTGCTAGGTCACAGAGATAAATAAAATAAGATCTAGTTCCTACAGTCAGGGGCTCAGAGCCCAGAATAGGAGAGAAACTATTGGGTACAATATCCAGTAGAGTCCGGGCAATCCCAAAGCATACAACAGATGAACCTCATGAAGTGGGACCTGGCGCCCTGCGCGCCTTCTCCAGCTCAGCAGCTCCCAGCACACATGCCCATACTTCTCTGCCCCTCGGGCTCCTCACCTCGGAAACAAGGGTGAATTAGCAAGCATACCCATCCTTCACAAGGTGGTCGAGAGTAAATAAAATAATCCATGCCAATCCTGGAGCATGGCATGTCACACAGTGAGCTCAAGAAATGGCAGCTGTTAGCAGTAGTAGTAGTCACAGTAATATTGATACCATGCCCGATTTTGTGAATTGCATACCTCACAAGTCACTGCATGTTCAATGGCCATGAAAAGTACCTGATGATGAATAGAGAAAGATAAGCTGTCCTGAGATGCAGATGCTGAGTAGGACCTGGAATACCCATTCCTACATGCAAAAAAATCTGCATCGTTATTGAATTAAGAATCCTAACTCACTGGGGACCTTCAGGCACTCCCAGCACCCAAGAGTGTGGATATCTGGAAGGGTCGGCATCTGTTAAAGTGAGGTAGAGACTGACAGGACTAAGAGAGAAGGGGCATTCAGAAGGAGCAAGGAGGTCAGCATCAGCAGAATGACAGGAACTGGGCTGATGCCTGTAGTGTCAATGGCGGGATGGGGACAGGTAGCCCAACCAGGAGTCTGGGATTTGTCTCATGGCATTAAAGAGTCCAAAGAACGTTCAGTAAGATATGACTTCATCATATTTCTGTGTTTAAAGACGACAGGATTGGCGAAGGGGGTGTACTCAAGGGGTTACGTTTTTATTATAGAAACAAAAGAGACATGGCGTGGTCTAACTGGATGCAGGAGGTGAAAGAAGGAAGGATTTTGATGGTTCCCAGGTTGTGGCTCCGGGGAACTGAACAAAGTAGATGGTGGTTCCATTCATTGGAATAGCGGATGAAAACTGAAGGCCTCCATTTTCTCTGTGAAGTAAAAGGCAAGGTCACCTGCTTGGTGCGAGACAGGGTGAGGTGAAGAGGCTTGATCAAAGTGGCAAAGGTCTAAAAGAGCTGCCAAGGATAATGTGAAAAGCAGCTGATGAGGGACAAGTGAAAGGATTGCCAAGCAGCGCTGCAAGTCCTGCTGTGATTGGAATCCATAAATTTGCAACGGCACCAATCAATGCATGATGGGACTCCCCCCACCAAGCTCAGCAACCTGGGATGGAGGAGCCCGTGGGCTGGGGATGGGCAGGTAGAGCCAGTGTGGTGGAAGCACTGTCAAAAGGATAAAAAATGCAGGGTGGGGACGGGCCTGAAATGGTGGGATGATAAAGGCAGCAGCTGAGGGAGAACAGGAAGTAAAGGCAGGAGGACAATGGGAGGCAGGGAACCAGAGTCCTCCAGGGCAGGAAGGCTCAGGGTGGTGGGACAGAAGGAAGGATGGCAAGTTGTGGTGACAGGGGAAGGTTATCTTTGGGATTTCAGAGCTAAGACAGTTCTGGAGACCCCAGGGGAGAAGGAGTGACAGCAGGAGCGGGGAGCAGCGGGGATGGCTGTTGAAGTGCATCTGCAGCACGGGCTGACAGCAGGGAAGTCCTGCTCCTGGCCATTGACACAACTCTTGAGCAAACACAGGCTGAGTGTCAGGCAGCAGGCTAGAGCCTGGGGTCAAAACCACAGTTCTTGCCTCTACCCTTCTGGAATCAAATATATGGCAATGATATATGACAAAGGTCAGGGAAATGTCAACTCCCCTGACCCAGTATAACTTCATTTTCAAGAATGTATCCAAAGGAAAAAGAAAAGCCTATAGAAGAATATAACCGCATGCTTTATGATGCTCACCGCATCCATAGTACAAAACACCGAAAGAAACCTAAGCATTGAAAAAAATTGAAACTATGAAGATTAAGAAGATGTACAATGTGTACGACACGTAGGTGAGCTCTCTGGGGCAGAAAATCTGTCCTCATCTCTTCATCCCCAGCAAGACGCACTGTGCTTGGTTCATAATGGGCACTCAGAAACCGTCTGAATAAAGGAATGAACAGAAAAAATTACATCACATTATGATTAGACCCATGTGGAAAAAAATGTAAGCACCTGGAGAAGAAAATGCAAAAATAATAAAAATACTGATGTTAGCAAAGTAGAAACAGGATAACTTCTTTCCTTATTTGAAAGTTACATTTAATTTTATCACACTGTTTAACGATTAAAAGTGAGTGCTCTTTTAAAAATGCTTGGATCAAAGGAGAAATACAAGGCAAAACAGTAGAATTTCTTGCAAATAACAATAATGAAAACTTGGCATATAAATAAAAATTACAAATACTTCTAGCCTTTGTGGAAATCCATCCCCAAAATAAACTGACACAAATAAAAATGATGCAAGGCTACTTGTTGCAAAAATTTTTAAGTGACAAAACAGTAGAAATAACTCCTTTGTCTGTCAGAAATGTCTATCAGTAAACTCTGATACTTCTCCCCAGTGGAGTACTACACTGCCAGGAAAAGGAATGAGGAAGCTTTCCCTAGACTGCTATGGACTGATCTCCAGGGCAGCCTAGCCAGTGGGCAAGGCAGGGGGCAGAGCCTCAGGTACAGTGTGTCATCTTGCACCTGAGAAAGGGACAAGGCAGTGCAGAATACATGGATATATGCATATCCTCTTACAGTTATTTGCCTGTGTGTATTTTTTAGAGGTAAGAATAAACTAAAACCTAATAAAAATGGTTAGCTATAGGGGAAGGAGAGAATAGGTTGGGGGGATAGGGAGGGAAGTCAGACTTCTCTGAATGTACTTTGTTTTATAGTTTTGACTTTGGAATCATGTAAAAAACATTTTGAATAATTCCATTTAAATTAAATAAAAATGTAAAAACTGAAGCAATTCCTAATATAAAAAATAAATGGAACAAATGAGCCTGTGTATCAACTTGGCAGCTTAACCACAGAGAGAAGGGTTAATGCAAGTGACTTTAGAACACAGTAATAATAATAGGACGGTACATCTCTAGTGGGAGATAGCCTAAAAACAAAAGAAACACAAAGAAATCTTAAGCTATATTCAGTAGCCCTATCATATTGTTAGTAATATTACTGGTATTTTTATTTTGGATACACACATATACATACATTAATGCCATTAAGAAGCAAGATTTGTACTGTGTTAAAAAAAAGATACAAATATAAAATCAAACAAGTAAAAAGCCCTATAATCCTAAATTTGAGTTGGAAATATCAATATACACTCATGAAGAATTTTTACTTTTTTAAGAAAATAAATTGCTCTGCCACTAGCGGCAATGACCAATCCTGTAGCAACGAGCACCCCAGGCCTCAGATTCTGGTTTCTTATTATCATTTCCCTTGTAAAGGAACCAGGGTTCCCTGGAGAAATAGCTGATTCCAGGCAGAGGTGAGGTGTCAGAGTCTACTGGGTTAGATCAAGAAGATTCAGGAGACAACTTGAAGGGTCTCCACTGGTCAAAGGTAGGACAATTTGATCATCAAAAAGAATGATGACTACAATGGATTAAAACCTACCTAACTTGTTAAAATCCAGGAGTT
Organism: Equus asinus; assembly: GCF_041296235.1. Classification (NCBI taxonomy): domain Eukaryota; kingdom Metazoa; phylum Chordata; class Mammalia; order Perissodactyla; family Equidae; genus Equus; species Equus asinus. The sequence continues at coordinate 45,856,217 of NC_091804.1, forward strand.
CATAATCATACTCAAAGAAATTTTAAAAACCTAACTGGTAACCTTTGTAGATTATTAGGACACCAACCAATTATTCTAGAAATTGGAAAATAAAGGGAAAAAATAAAGCTTTTATCCTATCTTCCCTAGGCAAACAGGTTTTCCAGGGTTACCAAATAGCTGAGGGGGAAGTTCTTTATAGGAGAAGTCCAGCTATTAAATTAAGGAGGAATGATGGAATTAGAGGATCATATTTTTACATCCTCTAATGAAATCCTGGATCTAGGCAATGATGGCCAATGGCTGCCCATAGGTTGATGGGGAACTCTGCAATGAACAGATAAGGCTGACAAAAGCTGAATTCAGTGATGACACTGCCTTTGTGCTCCCTGATTTGATGCAGCAGGAAAACATAGCAGCACCTAAAAGGTATTCTCACTACACTATACAAAAATCTGAGTCTGCTCGAGCCTCTAGACTTAAACACCAACTGCAGGAAATACTGGGGATAGAGAAACATCTCAAACAACACACAGAGGATGTAATCAGCCAGATCCCAAACGTGGGAAATCCGATAGGACTAATGACCTAAATTACAGGGAAGGGGGAACTGTTATAAATTAAAAGAGACTTAAAAGACACATCAACCAAACGCAATGTGTGGACCTTGTGTATATTCTGATATAAACAGACTATCTGCAAAAAAACAGATTTATGAGAAAATTTAAACGACTAGATACTAGACGATATTAAGGAACTATTGATAATTTTTATACCTGTGATAATGGTGTTATCGTTACTTTTTTTTCAAGCGTCTATATTTCTTATAGAGCGACATTAAAGGATTTACAGTTGAAATGATATGGTGTCTGGGAAATGCTTTTATCTGGGCTGGATTTATCTGGGTAAGATAAAGGAGAAAAAAATGGTCAAATGTTAATGATAGTTGAAGCTGGGTGAAGAGTACGTGGGCATTCATTTTAATATTCTCTCCACTGTTACGTGTGTTTGAAATTTTCCATAACAAAAGCTTAAAAAAAAAAAAGAAATATCCCATGATAATAAGAATGAGTGCTGTCTATCTTGCCACGTGACTAGAGGGACTGGCACAAATAGACCTTTTGTTCTTGAATCACTTAACTCTAGGATGCTGCTTTCTGAATGGTGAATATCAGCTGAAATAAGACTGAAGAGAACTTGCTCCAGAGATCGCAAGGTTGCACTTTTCCATACCTGATTGTTTGGATCTGTGAGGTACCTCACTACAATAGGTATGAGATATTCAGAGAACATCAGTGGAAAATTTGATCTGTTTTCTTGTAAAAAAATGGCAATAGGAGGAATCTGTTCCATCAGCTCAGACCGCACTGTGGGCTCTGCAGCAATAAAAAATAAAAAAAGAGAATTATATAAGAATAAGCCAAGCATCTTATATAGTATATACTGATAGTTTCTGCCTTTCTTACTAAAATACTTCATCAAGGAAATTAGACAAATGCAGTTTAAAAATCATTTCCCATTTAGAGTATTTATGCTACAGACAGGCTTAAAAAGCTAATAAGCCATAACGCAATATAAAAACATAAAAAGAAGAGAGAATGACAACTCTATTATAACAAGCCATATATAAATCGAGGAGGGAGCAAGAAGTCTGCATGCTGGGCCAGCATCCAAAAGCCATTACAACTAATGGCATATACGCCAGACCTGTGGGTTGTGCTTATTTAAATTCCAGCCAGAATGTATACATTATAAATAATTCTTTCATAAATGCACTCCCCCACAATCCACGCATCCCAATTATTTCTAAGGCAAAGCATTAAACAAAAGAGCAGCTCGAGCTCCAATATACCACATTAAATTTAACACAAATATATAATTGCTTCAGCACGGTAAATGGTGACTCATTTACCAAGAGAATCCATTTAAGGATTCAAAACATCCACTTGGGGCTCTTTAAAAGCGTTGTGTCATATTCATATGAATATTTTAAACTAATATGGGAGCTATACAGAAGGCTTATTTTTCTATTTTCAGTTAAAATGATCAAAATCTAAAGCAAACCTAAGATTCCCAAAACTTTCTGAAGCTGTTCACTAGTCATTATAAGTGCAGAGTTGGGGGTGTGCAGAGCAGCTGTCAGTACTGGCAACCCCACTGCTCACTCATCTTACTCATCTTCACCGTGGGGGGGAGTGGATAGGGAGGGACAATATCTTAGAGTCCACCATAGGGCAGTCTGCTTTTCTTCCAGGATAGCAGTCATGGAGAGGTAGAAAGAGAAAGAAAAATCAAGACTAGCCTACAAAGATCATAGGTGAGGGAAACTAATGACTGGGATTGTTCTAATCCAAAGGACCTCTTTTGATTTGGTATTTCTTAGCAACCAATAGTCTGGCAAAACTCATGAAATACAAGAGGCCTAATTCCCAAGGCAAATAGCATTCATAGCCATTAGTCACTCTAATTTCTAAAAATAAGGATATTCGATGCCAAATAAGATGCCCATTCTTCATGACAAAATCCATTCATGGTTGTATAGTGCTTAAAATTTACTGATTAATAAACAAGATTTTTCTAATCAGCTACCATTGTTGATACACAACTTCTTGGAAATGCAGAAGTAAAAAATAAAAGTATACAATCCTTGTACAAACCTGCATCTTCTGACAATCTGACCACAATCTCCATTACTGTTAAGAAGTCGTCTTCATTGTTACTGAAGTCCCGGAAGATATCAAGCAGCCCTCTGGCAATAATCTGACTGTGGAGACAGAAATGACCCACACGGTTACAGGGCACCACTGCCTGCCAGTGCACTGATTCCTGGCGTCATGCTAAGAGCAGGTAACACAACCAATGATCAAAGGAAAGTCAACAACTTCTGTCCAGAGGGAGGAGAGACTGGCAAGGAACATCCAAAGATGGTCATTCCGATGTGTCAACATCCTACAGGAAGAGGGCCCATATCCTCCAGTCTGGTGGTCCCTGGAAGTCGAAACTGTCCACTTGGGACAGGGAAAAGTTTTTTCACCTTTTCTGACTGATTCTTCAGGCCTAGGTAGATTTGGAAGAGAGGTCTCATGACAGTGGCAGAGAATTAAGTGACCAATAAATGCAGAAGGAAAAGGCTCAAAGAGGCACTGATGGCCATTTCAATCTCGAATAGCCTCTACCCACTGCGTGTCAGTAGCGTCCCCCCGGCTCCTACCCCCCCATGATGTGACAACCAAAAACGTCTCCAGACATTGCCAAATGTCCACTGGGGGAAATCACCTCCATTGGAGAACTACCACCTTAGAGGACACTGGGCAAAAGATGGAAGGGAACTCTACTATCTTTAAAACTCTTCCGTAAATCTAAAATCATTTCAAAATAAAGTTTAAAGACAAGACAAAACACAAAGACCAAAAAAACAAAAAAGCCAGAATGAAGTAATGCTAAACCCACCAGAAAAACTAAAATTATAATAACAATACCTAGTGCTGGCAAAGACACGGAGCAACAGGAACCCACAGACATTATCGGTAGGAAAGCAAAATAGCACAGGTGATTTGGAAAACAATTTGGCAGTCTCTCACAAAGTTAAATATATACTTATCATTCGACCCCAGCAATTCCCTCTTAGATATTTAACCAAATTAAATGAAAACATATATCCACACAAGGGCTTCTAAACTATGTTCACACAAAGGCTTCCACACAAATGTTCATAGTAGCCTTACTCATAATAGCCATAAAATGGAAAAATGCCCAGGTCTGTCAACTGGGGAATGCATACACAAAACACAGAATATCCATACAATGAAATATTACTCAGCAACAAAAAGGAAGAAACTACTGGTAACAACAGGGATAAATTTCAAATGCAGTTTGCTAAGTCAAAGAAGCCAGACAGAAAAGACCACAAACCACATGATTTCACTTACATGAAATTTTCCAAAAGAGCAGAACTTTAGCATCACAAACTGGTGGCTGCCTGGGCCAGCAGCGTGAGGGAAGGAAGCACAGACTGCAAAGCGGCCAACAGGGAAATGAGGGGGTGATGGGAACATTCAACTTGGTAATGGTGAAGGCTGCATGGCTGTGTACATTCACCCAGACTCGTCTCACTGGACGCTTTAAGTGGGTGAATTTTATTGCATGACAAACACGCCTCACTAAAGCTGTGTTAAACAAAGACAGTGATGAGGGGCAAAGTCAGTGTGAGGAGCAGTGGCCTATGTGGCCTGGAGGTCTGGGCGTGGGAGAAGAGCGGCAAGCACTTCCGAAAGGTTCTTTGAACCAGCAGAAAGGAACCCCTGCCTGCCTCTGCCTGCTGCTCTGAGTACCTGATAATCCAGGAACAACACGCACCACTTCTGGCCACGCATCAGGAGAATCAGCTGAAGTCAAAACCCACCTTGATTTTCAGGCCAAGAAGACTAGAAATGCAGAGTTTAAAGAGGTAGTCTTTTGGCTCAGCATCCTACAGGAAGGAATCCGTCAACTCAAGCCTGTCCTTGGAGAGACTTACACTATTCCTGGGATGAAAGGTTGAGATCCAGCAGCCAGAAGGCTTAGGGAAGTCGAAACAGACACTATAAAGTCCCTGATTACATTTCACTGGACCACATTCATGTCAGCCTCCCCAGGGAAATCAAGCAACTAAGCTCCCCAATCTGCTTCTAGGGCCATAGAACAAAGAGACAGATCTGCATCCAGCCTCAAGTGGTCACAAGGGGGCTGCCCTCTTAAGGAAAGTGAAGGACAGCATAAGAGAGGGCCCTGAAGCAGGGACAAGTCCACCACAGTGAATACAGAACAGGAGAGCGCTAAAGATCCAAATGAACTGATGCTTTGGCAAACCTGGTTGCTTTATGGTGGAATGACCGAAGAGGTCACAGTGGATGAGCAGAGTCCAGAAGCATCACCCTCAATACTTCTCACCATCAGCTCTACTAATGAAATGAAAGAAGAGAGAAAAAGCCTGCATGCCTGAGAAGAGTGTTGTGAAGATTAAACGAGCTCACGCACGGGAAGCTCATAGCACGGTACCTGGCACACAGTAAGCCCTCTAGCGTGCCAGCCATTGATAAGCAAAGAATTGCAATCAAAATGTCAATCAAAAGAGGGAAGCTTAAATAAATTATGATATATCTATGCACGGGCATACCATACAACCATTTTTAAAGGTACCTGTAGATATGCACTGAGTTGGAAAGGTGCCCACGATACATTAAAAGAAAAAACAAGGTAAAGAATTTTACATATAGTATGAGCCCCTTTCTCACGAAATTATGTTTATGAAAATACGGGCACCACATGTACACATAAACACACTGGTATATAACATATTCATTTAGGGAAAAGTCTGGAAGGATGTACTCTGAACTGTTCACAGTCATGACCTAAGATTGTAGTGGTGGAGAGAGAAATTCTCACTATTTAATTCCTGAAATTGCTAAATGACTCAAAGAGCAGGTATTATTTTTGGGAATTTTTTAAAATATAAAGAAAGAGTATGGCTCAATTTTACATGGCAATCTTCCCTGAAAATATAACTGTGGAATTAACCCTTCCTGCCTTTGTCTCTTCTTTCCCTCACCGACTCGTGTAGTTACAATCATGAGTTTAGCCCAACTAGCTCTAGACTCAGGGCACGAAGCTTGAAGATGAGCAAGCTGCAGGCCCTGTCCTGAAGGATCTCACAGTCGAAGCAAGAAAAGTAGGCAAGAAATCCATGATGACAAACAGCGATGGCATTCTTAAGACAGAGAAGAAGAACATGGAGGAGTAAGCAGGGAAGATGAGCAGGGGCCAGGCAGAGACGAGGAGAGGTGAAGACATTGGACCCAGATGTCGGAACAATCAGAAAGGACTTTAAAATAAGCAGGATTAATATGCTACAGGTCTGGAAGAGTCAGATACGCTTGGACAGTTAAGGAATACGGGAATTCTGTACTTTCTGCTCAATGATTCTGTAAACCTAAAATTGCTCACAAAAATAAAGTCTATTAATTAAAGAAAAAAAATGATTGTGAAATAAAGACTCTTTTCAGACAAACAAAATCTGTGAGAACTCATTGACAGCAGTCTTGTACTAACAAGAATTGGATTTTTTGTTTTTTGTTTTTAAGGATTGGCACCTGAGATAACAACTGTTCCCAATCTTTTTTTTTTTTTCTGCTTTTTCTCCCCAAATCCCCCCAGTACATAGTTGTACATTCTACTTGTGGGTCCTTCTAGTTGTGGCATGTGGGACGCCGCCTCAATGTGGCCTGACGAGCAGTGCCCAGGATCCAAACCAGCGAAACGTCGGGCCACCAAAGTGGAGCACGCGAACTTAACCACTTGGCCACAGGGCCGGCCCCCTAACAAGAATTGTTGAAGGAAGTTCTTGAGACAAAAGGGTACGTGATGGAAATGGGCATTTTACAAAAAGAAAGGAAAAGCATAAAACAGTTAAAAAAAAATTTATGTGCAAACATAAAAAATATTGTTATTTTCTTTCTTTCTTTCTTTTATTTAAAAGATAGTTGACTATCTAAAGCAATCTAGCAACAAGGTATTGCAGGGTTTATGAGGTGTGTAGATGTGAAATGTAGGAAAAGAGCACAATAGACAGGGGAGGGGAGTGGAAGCACTGCTCTAAGAGTCTCACCCTGTGGAGATGATTGGAATTGAAAAAAAAATTTAACTTTTCTTGAAAAGAGAAAAGTAGCAAGAAGAGTTGAGATAAACAGAAAACAAATAGCAAGATGGTAGATTTAAACCAAACCATATCAACAATAACATCAAATTTAATGATCTAAACATTCATATTAAAAGGCAGAGACTGTTAAACTAGATAAAAAAGCAACTATGGCCTTCTACGATAATCACACTTTAAATCTAAGACATACATAGGTGAAAAATAAAAGTATGGACAGAAATATACTACACAAACACTAATCGAAAGAAAGCTGGAGTGCATATATTAACATCAGACAGTAAGCTTCAGGAAAAGGAATATTACTTAGCAATAAAGAGGGACATTACACAGTGATAAAGAGACAGATTTTTTTTTTTAAGATTTTATTTTTCCTTTTTATCCCCAAAGCCCCCTGGTACATAGCTGTGTATTTTCTTAGTTGTGGTTCCTTCTACTTGTGGCACGTGGGACGTTGCCTCAACGTGGCCTGATGAGCTGAGCCGAACTGGCGAAACCCTGGGCTGCCGAAGCAGAGCCCGCGAACTTACCCACTCGGCCATGGGGTCAGACCCGAAGAGACAGATTTATTCAAGAGAAGAGAACAATACTAAATGTGTATGCACTCAAGAACAGAGCTTCAAAATACACAAAATAAAAACTGTTAGAACTAAAAGAAAAATAGATAAATCTATAATTAGAGTTGCAGATTCTAACATTCCTCTCTCAGTAATTGACAGAACAAATAGACAGAAAACAAATAAGAATATAGAAGTCCATGGGTCTGGCCCAGTGGCGCAGTGGTTAAGTTTGCACATTCTGCTTCAGCGGCCCAGGGTTCACTGGTTCAGATCCTGGGTACAGATCCTGGGTGCGGACATGGCACCGCTTGGCACACCATGCTGTGGTAGGCGTCCCACATGTAAAGTAGAGGAAGATGGGCACGGATGTTAGCTCAGGGCCAGTCTTCCTCAGCAAAAAGAGGAGGATTGGGGACAGGTGTTAACTCAGGGCTAATCTTCCTCAAAAAAAAAAAAAAAAGAATACAGAAGTCCTGAACAATGTTTTCGATCAACTTGTCCTGATTGACATTTATAAGCTACTTTACCCAAAAATACTGGGATGCACATTCTTTTCAAGTACACATGGAACATTAACTAAGTTAGAACACATTCTGAGCCATAAAACAAATCTCGGCAAATTTATAAAAAGAAAAATAATACAAAGTACATTCTCTGACCAAGAAAGACTTAAACTAAGAATCAAATAACAGAAAGATACCTGGAAAATCCTCAAATATTTGGAAATTAAACAACACACTTCTAAATAACTCATTGGTCAAAGGAGAAATCATTATGGACATTAAAAATACTTTACACTGAAAAGTAATGAAAATATTACATACCAGAACTTGAAGATGCAGCTAACATAATACTCAAGTACTTAAATATACTTAAAAGTAAAAGTACTTAAATAAAATTAAAAGTACTTAATATAGTACTTAATAGTAATCTTACGATGTAAAACGCAAATGTTATAAAAGAAAGACCAAAAAAATAAAGAGTTGACCAACTCTCTCAAGAAGTAAGAAACAGAACAGCAATTAAATTCCCCCCCACCAAAAAACTCCAAGGAAGAAAATAATACCAAATAGAGCAAAAATTATTGAACTAGAAAATAAATATACAATAGAGAATATCAAAGCCAAAATTTGCTTCCTTGCAATAGCTAATAAAATGTATAATTCTCTGTAAAGAATTATCTAAGAAAAAAAAGAAAAGGCAACAATAACCAATAACAGGATGGAAAATGGGGCCATACTACAGATTTCAAAGACAATAAAAAGAAAATTACCATTTTCAAACACATAATGAAATAACAGATCTAAGCAGTGATTATTTGTGACTATTAAAATCATTAGAAGAAATGTTGGTGAGGAATTTTATAATGAAAGAATCGAACACCTGCGCTCACAGCTCAATATTAACATCTCTAAAAGTAGGACACCAGATATTGTTTCCTGATGTTCTGTAATAAGAATTACACAAAACAACATATGAAGTATTGTTTAAAAATAAAATTGAAGCAGAATCTAATCAAGTCTCCAAGTGTAACTTTCAGTTTACAGAAATTACAGAGAACAAAGGAACGTGTTAAATTACACCATGAGAATAACGACCAACAAATCCAAATGTGGAAAATTCTACAAGACTAATGACCCATTCAACAAATAAATGATGTACACGGAATATGAGAGGGAGCTTCAACTAGAGATTAAAAGAGATTTAAGATCAAAAGGAAAAAAGCTGTAAACAAAAAAGACACATCTACCTAATGAAATGTGGGACCTTATTTGGATCATGATTCAAACAAATCAACCATAAAAAGGCATTTTGAACGTCATGGAAAAGTGAACATAGATTGGTAGACAGGAAGTCAGAGAAAAGTGGCCATAGACTGGTAAACCGGAGAAAGGGAAAGGCGGTCATAGACTGGTAGATGGGAAGTCAGGGAAAAGGGGACATAGTCTGGTAGACCAGAAGGCATGCATTATTGTTAATTTTGTTGAGCGTGATAATGATACTCTAGTTAGATTTAAGTCTTTAACTGGATAAAATGACATGATGTCTTAGATTTCCTTTAACATATACCAGCCAAAAAGCACAAAACTTCTACAGAGAGAATGATCACATTTTATTGGGACATTAAAGAAAACCTAAATAAATGGAAAGATACATACACCACGTTTATGGATTGGAACTCTAAATATTGTTAAGAGGACAATTTTCTCCAAATTGACCTATAGATTAACCCAATCTAAATCTTAATAGATGTTTTGCTTTATTAGAATCTGATGAGCTGATTTTGAAATTTACATGGAAATGCAAAGGACCAAGAATAACAAGTCACATCAAAGAAGAAAAACAAGATAAGAAGTCTTACTTGATCAAATATCAAGACTTACTACAGGGCCAGCCCCAGTGGCCTAGTGGTTAAGTTCAGTGCGTTCTGCTTTGGCAGCCAGGGTTCAGTTCCCAGGCGCGGACCTACACTGCCCTGTTAGCAGCCATGCTGTGCTGCCAGCCCACATACTAGAAAATGGAGGAAGATTGGCACAAGTGTTAGCTCAAGGTAAACCTTCCTCACCCTGCCAAAAAAAAAAGGCTTACTACAAATCTATAGCAATTAAGACAGTGTGGTATTGGCTGAGAGGGAGACAGTCCAGATAAAGACTATCATAAACAGATACTGGATTATAACAAAGGTGGCACCCCACAGCACTGAGGAAACAATGCATTTTTGATAAGTACTATTATGGCAATTTGGAAAATGAAGCTGGACCCTTCCTTTCACACAATGAATAAAAACTAATTTTAGATAGATTACAGATCTAAATGTAAAAGAGAAAAAAACTAAATATATATTTAAAATAATATACTTTAAACATATTTAATATAAGTATTTGATAAATACTTAAATTATTTAATTTATATTTATTATATTTAATTTATATTAGATTTATTATATTTACTATATTTCAAATTTTTAATAAATTTAAATATTAAATATATTTAAATAATATTAAAGTAATACAAAAGAACACGTTTATGATCTTGGGGTAAAGGAAGACATTTTAAAGAAACTTCAAAATGCACTAAGAATAAAGGAAAATGTTGATAAATTTAACCACATGAAAATAGCTCTGGTCACCAAAAGAACACCAAAAGGAACGCTAAAACACAAGCCACAGTATGAAAGAATTTACCGTACTTAATTGACAAAGGTTTGAAATCAAGAATATACAAAGAATTTCTAGAAATCAGTAAAAAAAAAACAGTTAATCTCTCTTTCCCCTACCCTCCAACGAACGACTTAAACAGGCACTTCACAAAAAAGAAATACGGATGTTCAACAAACACACAAAAAGGTGTTCAAACTCATAAATAAGGAAGATGTAAATTAAGATCACAATGCAATAGCACTACTACCACAGTAGCAGATTGGCTAAAACTTTAAAATCTGACAAGACCAACTGGGAAATAAAACACAGGGCAAAGACAGAGTGCAAACGGATGCAACTGCTCTGGAAAACTGGCAGTGGTCACGAAAGCAGAGGACAGCACACCCCGTCACACAGCAATCCTCCCCAGACAGATGCCCTACGGAAACGCAGACCCAGGTACATACACAACATCGTTCACAGCAAAATTGTTCACAATACCCAGAGCACCTGACTACTCTAACAGCAAATAGATAAATGTCAGTATATTCAAACAACAGAATACTGTTAGAAAAGGAACAAACTCAAAACTGTATGCAAAACCACATAGCAACACACCCCATATGACTTCATATATTTCAAGTTCAGAAACAACGAAAATAAATCACATTATTTGGAGGTAGATACTGAGATGTTAAAACTAGAAAGAAAATCAAAGATGTGATTAACATAAAAATCAGGCTGGTGGGTACGTCTTGGTAGGGAGGAAGTGGTGATGAGGAATGGTGGGGAGGACAGACTTCCGGGATGACTTGAGCAATGGCTACATGGGCATGTGCTTCATAAAAATTCCTTAGACTTTACATGCATGTTTTATTCAATTATCTGTATGTGTTATATTTCACAATAAAAGAAGTTTTAAAGAAAAGTGAAAAAAAGAGAGAGAAATTTAAGTAGAGAAACCATTGATAATCTCGATAGATGTAAAAGAAGCAGTATATAAAATTCAGACCTCACTGATGATTTTTAAAAACTGTTGGTAAGTTTATTCTCTAAAGTAAATGATCTGTACTCTTCAAAAATGTCAACAATATCATGAGAGGCAAAGAAAGGCTGAGAACTGTTAGGGATTAAAGGAGACTAAAGAAACACCAAAATTAAACGCAATATATGATGCTGAATTGGATTCTAGACTCAAAAAACAAACAAAAACACCAATAAAAAAGACACTATTAGGATAACTGGCAAAAATTTGATTAAACTCTATATCTTAGACAACAGCACTATATCAACGTTAAATCCCCTGATTTTGATAACTGTACTTGATTATATAAGTGAATGGTGAACGTCCTTCTTAGAAAAATGCACCCCTTATCCTTGGGAGATACGTTCCAAGACCTCCAGCGGATGCCTGAACCCATGCAAAGCCACACCGTGGAGAAGGAGCGACTACCGTGTTTAGGAAAAGCAACATGACGTCTACAACTTATTCTCAGGTGGTTCCGCGGAAAAATATAAAACGACAGAATGATACATGTGGCAAAATGTTTAGGTAGCTACTAAAAATATACAACAAGATAGGAAAGGAAGAAATAAAGCTATCATTTTTCACAGACAACATCATCGTAGTATGTAGAAAACCCAACAAATCCACAGGAAAGTTATTAAAATTAATGAGTGAACTTAGTATATAGACACACACAGAAAATTTAAGAAAATCTTAAAAAATGGAAGGATTAGAAAACCAAATATTGTAAAGATGTTAATTCTTTACAAATTGATTTATAGATACAATGCAATTCTTATGAAAATCCCAGCAGGTTTTTTTTTCTACAAATTGACGAACTGGCGCTCAAACGCATTTGGAAACGCAAAGGGCCAAGAACGGCCAGGACAATCTTGAAGAGCAGAGTGGGAGCACTTATCCTACCTGATACCAAGACTGGGATGACAACGCTGCAGCAATGAAGATAGCGCGGTCTTGGTGCAACGACAGATAAACAGACCAGTGGAGCAGACTACAAAGTTCAGAAATGGACACTCGATTTAAGACGAAGGTGGCAATGCAGAGCACAGGTAAAAAAGAGTATTTTCAATCAATGGCACTGGGTCAGTTGGGTATCATACGGACGGAAATGAAACCTGACTTCTACCTCACGTCACACACAAACAAAAAAAGCAATTCCAGATGCATCATAGATCCAAACATGAAAGGTAAAACAATAAAACTTCAAGAAGACAATATAAGAAAATAGCTTGGCAGCCTTGGGGGAGGCAAACGTTTCTTATACATGACATGAAAAGGACTAATCATAAAAGAAAAAGTTGCTAACTCGTGAGCTACATTTAAATTAAGAACCGCTCATCATAAGACTGCTCCGAATACTGTCATTTCCCCATCTGTAAAATTGGGATAATAACTGGCCTCACTCAGTAGCAATTGCTGTGAATCCTTCTATGATTGAACAGATGCAAAAGCACAGAATATAATTTTTTTTAAGTAGGAGTAAATGGAAAGTAAGGAAAGAGACTCAGTGAGTATCATCTAGTCTTCACAGAAGAACAATGTACTTACGGGAAGATACCAGGGAAGGCCGCAGGTAGAGAAGTCCAGAGGACTGTTCAGAATGAGAGACAGGTGAGGGTTTCTAAGAGGCAGGAAAGGGTGTGTCTAAGGGGCGAGAAGGAAGATACAGAAGACAGAGTGCATGTCTGATGGAGGAAGGGAGACAAGAAGAGAGACATCTCCCCCTCTGAGACAGGACCAAAGAATGCTTTCAGATTCAGGTTTAGGTGGATCATAATCGAAAGAGATGCCTTAGTTTCTGCTTTCTTCATGAAACAATAGTCAAGGTCATCTGCTGAAAGTAAGAGGCATAGTGTGAACCTGGGGTAGAATCCTGCCAGCACCATAAGGAGTGACAGAACATGGCAGGACAAGCTGCCCAAAAGGCCCAAAGCATGGTGCAGGCAAAAAGCAAAACAGGCGAGCAATGCTCCAACGGATGCTTCTCAATTACATGACGCATTTTACTTTTCTGAGTACCGTATATATGAAAGAAACCCAGTTCACCCTGATCCTAATTCGACACCATTAAATTTCATCACCATTTCCTTCCTGGCCACCAGGTGGTCCATAAAACAGTAACAAGAATAATGGAAAAGCCTAACAAAATGGTGCCATTCAGACAGAATCCCAGCATCCTGGAGACAGCCCACATTCCACCCCATCCATGGGTCCCCTCAAAGCTGTCACAGAGAAGTGGCCGCCAGTGTCAGCTTAAACCAGACACAACAGAGGGCTATAAATGTGCAAAGGGCTGGTTGAGCTTACCGGTTGAAGATGTTATCACTGAAAGCATACTTTTCCAGGAGAGTGAGTGGAGGCAGGTTATCCTGGCCTGGAATGTCCAAGAAGGCTGTTACCCTCATGCTGTCACAATGTGGACCGTAGTCTTCAAATCCATCTAAAGGGGAAGAGGGGAAGAACCACACTCATAAGTGTCCATCAACTGTGACAAGTCACACTTGGGCAAAGACATGGTCTTATAGCATGTTTTCTTCTTTCCCAGCCCTTTCGAACTGAAGCCTCTGACTATTGCAAATTTGACAATTCATCTATTGGTTTATAATCCAAGAGAAGAGTGATAAGACCAGAGTCATAAAGAAAAGCTAAATGCCCTTTTTTTGGTGCTTCTGATGCATAAGCCACCTTAACCAACATGTATAGGAACCCCTCCCCTATCAGGGAACTCAGAAACAAGGGATCAAAGAAGCTCATCCTTATGAAAAATGGCCATGGAGCTTTACGCAAACAGGTTTAAAATGGTCAAAAGAAAAACACGTAAGTTTCACCCTATAAGCAAGAATCTGACAGAAAGTCCTCCCCATATCTTGTCTTGTCCTAAATGTACTCATGTACAGCTTTATCCACTCTATGACATCAATTCCTATCAACCCACAGCCCTGGCCAACCGACCCCTCCACATGGATGTCCAACAGGTTCCTCCAACTCACACTGGCCAAAAGTGAGTCAGCTGTCAAAGTGACTCTTCCTCCTTAAGTCTGCTCTTCTCTGCATCCCAAACTGAGGGCAGGCAGCCCCCTCCCTCTAAAGTATTGCGGTGACTGAACTCATGGGTCCTGGAGCCAAATATCCCTGGAATGGGATGAATCCCCCAATTACTACTTACTAGCTGTGTGCCCAGAGTAAGTGACTTAACCTGTCTACACTTCCATGTTCTCACATGTAGGGGGGGTATAAAACCACCCCACCCTGTGAGGATGTTCGAACAAGTGAGTTCATGCTTGTCAGGACCTGCAGGACTTGGGCCCTTGTGGTCTGGCCAAGCTTGACCCTGGCCACCATCCTTTACGCACCTACACTTCAGGGCTGCAAATGCCTCCCTACTATCCCTTGCACTGAAATAGCTGGGCGAGAAGCACTGGTTCAAAAAAGCAGAGGGTTCCTACCTGGCAGACAGTCAGGTTAATTTAGGCACTAATTGATTAGAATTTTAAATAAGACATGACAAGTTTGTGTCTAAGTGCTTACTTTTCTTTGAAGCTCTAACCACATTTTTTCTCAACTAATTCTTTTAAGCTAGTAATTAGAGCTTATTAAAAATTTACACTAACAGTTACTCAGAATTTTAATAAAGAATTATACATTTGTAGGAAAAATATGTGACACAATCAAATATGTCATTTCTCTGCAGGATCCCTGCCAGGGATGAATGGGTCCACGTTGGGTCACAGCCAAGGCCCCAACCACAGGCCCTTTGTAGAAGCCATTCTCAGTGCATTTCAGGGCCCAGGGGGAACCTGCAGCCTCCACCCCACAGATGTTTAGAGCGCCATGGACCCAGTCTGGAGTGGACTTTTGATACTGTCTAAAGCAGTGGTTTCTAAACTTGTGGGGTCGCAGATAGCTTTGGAACCTGTTGATGTCCACAGACATACACGCTCAAAGCTTTTCATACAGGATCAGGGGTTTCAAAAGATCCTCTGAGACCCTTCTGTGTACTTCACAGGTTAAGAACTGCAGTTTTAAAGTAATTGAAAATACGCAGGCACTCTTCAAAATACTCTGCTTATCAGAGAACTAAGGAACTTAGCAATTAGTTCCACAAAAGCATAATTGTTATTGGAGAATATTAATGACTCCACTACACTAACTATTTAAAACTACACTAACTACATACAAGGAAATAAAAGCCATAGCCAGAAAACATTGGATAATCACTAATCCTTATCGGTTACTTCCTACAAGCCAGGAACCGTGCTCAGAGCGTTCTGTACAGCAGCAGCTCCTTAAATCCTGGCAACAACCATATCATTCCCCTGTTTCTGTTAAGGGAACTGAAGCTTAGACAGGTTAAGAAAGTTACCAAAGGTCACACAGCTAGTGAATGGCAGAGTCAGAATGTGAATTCCAACAGTCAGACTCTAGACTGGCACTATGTTACAGTGCCCGAGAGGAAACCTAAATTTAATTTTCAAAGAATCCCCTCCCACCCCCCATCTGGGCGTCAGGCACAGAGGTCCCTTAGTTCTTCAAATGAGCCCAAGTCCTCGTCTCAATGGTTTTGCACATGCTGTTCCCACGGCCTGGGACACTCCCACTTCTTACACCCCTACCCTTGCCCCTGTCCCAGCTTGGTTCTCAGTGTCCAAAGAGCCCTCCCCTGACCCTTGGGAGAAGGCCAGTCTCTGGTTACGGCCTCTCCTGGAGCTGTGGCTCTCCTGCCCTAACACTCCCCACAAAAGTGCTGGCAGCGGGTTTTGAGAATGCTCGTGTCTGTCTCTCAGCCGCTCTGCCAGCTCCACGAAAGGGCTATAACTGCAGCACCCAGGACAGCACCTGGTAAGTAGCAGATGCTCAATAAAAAGTAGTGAAATGAAGGAACAATACCACCAAAATATACTTAAATGAATGCAAATAAATACTGGAAAAAATGGATGTTACAATACAGAATCATAAAGAAGCAAGAAAGAACCTTAGAACATGCCTTGATAAACTCCCTCATTTTATAGATAAATAGTAAACAGACGTGCCCCCAAAGCCAGTGGCAGACCTGGGTTTCTTAGAACCCAAACGTTCTCCATTCCAGCCCAGTGTTCTTTCAAGAGATGCACAGAAAAATCAACTAAGACAAAGGCCGAAGGAACAGCGAAGGCAAAGGGAAAGGCCATGGTCTCCGAGGCAAGTGAAGGAAGCTGAAAGAGACTTCTACTTCCCGCCAAGAAGATAAAAGACCCTCATGGTTTACACAACTAGAACACCAGAAAAAAATAATGAAACAGCAGTTTTCAGGGACTAGACAATAGGCCGCACAGGACTAGGATCCCTCAGAGAAGGGACACAGACAAGGAGAACCCTGAGATGGCGGCTGCTGACCACCCGGAGGGCTTCCAGCCCCAGAAAAGGAAGCGTGAGGAGGCCAAAGGGGCGACTTTGCAGGAGAGGGAGCCACAAAGGTCAGAAGATCCCCCTGGAAGCTGCAGCTGAGTTTGCACACGTGCGAGAAATCTGCAGAGGCTGGGAGGAGCTGGCAGAGATCATTCCGGCTCACACGCAGTGAGGAGCTGCCTGTTCCCACCAGCAGCGGAGAGAGACCGCAGTGCAGGCACTGCCTTAGTAGGAGGGCTAAATCAGTCTCAAGGAAAGCCTTCCCAGCCCCGCCCAAGCAGGGCTTGAAATCCAGCCGCAACGGAGTCCAGCCCAATCGAAGAACGTCCTAACAAAATCCAACACTGCTGGATTTATACAATTTATACAGTAAAATCTAACAACTGACAACCCAAAATTCTTAATGTCTGGCACCCAGATATTATCAAGAATGAAGGGAAGCAAATAATATGAGCATAACCGGGTAAAATGATTAAACATAAGAAGTTCCCAAAATGCCAGACGTGATGGAATTAAGAGAAAATGATCTTTAAATAGCCATTAGAAGAATGCTCCATATATTCCAGGAAAACACAATGATGTTGAGAGAACTAGAAATACAAAAAAGACCCAAATGTAAATTCAAGAGATGAAAAACACAATAAATGAATCAAAAGATAAACTGAAAGAAATTAACAGATTAGACAATTGAAAAAAAATCAGAGAACTCGAAGATATAATAATAGAAACTATCCAAAAGGAAGCACAGAGAGAAAAAAGCGGAAAAAACAAAAGAACAAAGCATCAGTTACCTGCAGACAATATTACGCACCATAATATATGTGTAATTGGAGTCCCAGAAGCAAAGTAGAGATGGAGTTGGGGCTGGCCCAGTAGCACAGTAGTTAAGTTCACGCACTCCACTTTGGCGGCCCAGGGTTCGCAGGTTTGGATCCTGGGCGTGGACCTAGCAGGCCACACTGTGAATACACATAACAGAATTCCACATAACAGAGAAGACTGGCACAGATGTTAGCTCAGTGACAATCTTCCTTAAGCAAAAAGAGGAAGAATGGCAACAGATGTTATCTCAGGGCCAATCTTTCTCACAAAAAAAAAAAAAAGAAAGAAAGAAAAAGAAGAGATGAAGAAAACAGAAAATTTTAGAAAAATAACGGCTGAAAAAAAAATTTTTTTTAAAGATTTTACTTTTTTTCCTTTTTCTCCCCAAAGCCCCCCGGTACATAGTTGTATATTTTTTCAGTTGTGCATCCCTCTAGTTGTGGCATGTGGGATGCCACCTCAGCATGGCCTGATGAGCGGTGCCATGTCCTCGCCCAGGATTCGAACCGATGAAACCCTGGGCCACCAAAGTGGAGCACGTGAACTTAACCACTCAGCCACAGGGCTGGCCCCTGAAAATATTTTTAATTTGATAAAATTATAAGCTGCCAGATTCAAGAAACTCTACAAACCCCAAGCAGAATATACATAATGAAATATCACACTAAGGGGCATCACAATCAATCGCTCAAAATCAGTATAAGGAAAGCAGTCAGAGGAAAAAAAGAAACATTACATTAAAAAACAAAGAAAGTCCAGCAGTAGACTTCATGTCAAAAACCATTCAATGAAGAAGATGGAAAGATATCTTTAGAGCACTGAAAGGAAGAAAAGAAACATTAACCAAGAATTTGTTACTCAGAGAAATATCTTTCAAAATTTAAGGAGAAATACAGACTTTTTCAAACAAACAAAAGCTGAAAGGATGCATTGCCCATAGACACGAACTATGAGAAATGTTAAAGGAAGCTTCTCAAACGGAAGGAAAACAATACCAGATGGAAATCTGAAGCTACTCAAAAGAAGAGGGTCAGGAATGGTAAATATGTAGGCAAATATAAACAAGCATTTCTTTCTCATTTTACAATATCTGTTTAAAAAAATACTTACTACTAAAGCAGAAATAAGGACAACGCATTATCGATTTACAGTGCATCCAGAAGCAAAGCAGCAGTACGGCAAGAGAGCAAAGTAAAAGACACACGGCTTAGACAGGAAAGCGAAACTGTCTTTATCCACAAACACGATTGTCCGTGCGGAAGACCCGAATGAAATTACAAAGAAGACACTAGCACTCACAGGTGAGTTTTGCAAGATTGCAGGATGTAAGTAAATATACAAAAAGATGTTGTAGGTGCCGGCCCGGTAGCATAGTGGCTAAGTTCATGTGCTCTGCTTCGGTGGCCCAGGGTTGGCAGGTTCAGATCTCAGGCATGGACCTACACACCACTTGTCACATACAAAATAGAGGAAGATTGGCACAGATGTTAGCTCAGGGCCTATCTTCCTCACGAAAAAGAAAGAAGTTGTATACTAGCAATACACAATTAGATATTGAAACTATAAAAATAACATTGATGACAGCATAAAAAATATGAAATTCTTGGGGATAAATTTAACAGAATATGTCCAAATCCTATGAGAGAAACTTTTTAAAGCATTTTTTAAATAGAACTATACTGGGGGACGTTGATAACGGGGGAGGCTACACATGTGTCGAGGCAATGGGTATATGGGAAATTTCTGTACCTTCTGCTCAATTTTGCCGTGAACTTAAAACTGCTCTAAAAAATAGACATTTTTTTTTCTTTGAGGAAGATTAGCCCAGAACTAACATCCGCTGCCAATCCTCCTCATTTTGCTGAGGAAGACTGGCCCTGAGCTAACATCTGTGCCCATCTTCCTCTACTTTCTATGTGGGACACCTGCCACAGCATGGCTTGATAAGTGGTGCCTAAGTCCGTGCCCAGGATCCCTATCAGCAAACCCTGGGCCACTGAAGCAGAATGCGCAAACTTAACCACTATGCCACTGGCCAAGCCCATTAATAGACTATTTTTTATTTTATCTAATATTCATAAAACATATATATTATATCCAGAATATGTAAAGAATTCTTAGAGCTTGATTTTTAAAATAGGGCAAATACTTTGAATAGACACATCACCAAAGAAGAGATACAAATCACAGCTAAGCAGAAGAAAAGTATTCAATATCATTAGTAATCATTAGTAACCAGGGAAATGTCAATTAAAACCACAATGAGATAACACTACCGCCCACTAGGCAGGCTAAATTTTTTTTTAAAACTGACTATATTATGTTGGCAAGGATATGGAGCAACTAGATCTCTCACACATTGCTGGTGGAAATACAAAATGGTACTGCTACTAAAATGGTTTGGGAGTTACTTAAAAAAAATAAAAACACATTTACCATCTGACCCACCAATCCTAGGTATTTGCTCAAGAGAAATGAAAACATATGTTTACACTAAGACTCGTATTTGTGTTTTCACAGCACCTTTATGCATAATAGCCAAAAACTGGAAATAACCAAAGTATCTATCAACTGCTAAGTGCATAAACAAATTGTTGTATTTCCATACAATAGACTACTTCTCAAAAATAAAAAGGAATCAGGGCTGGCCTGGTGGTACAGCAGTTAAGTTCGCGCATTCTGCTTTGGCAGCCTGCGGTTCACCGGTTTGGATTCTGGGTGTGGACCTATGCACCACTTATCAAGCCATGCTGTGGCAGGCGTCCCACATATGAAGTAGAGGAAGATGGGCACAGATGTTAGCTCAGGGTCAATCTTCCTCAGCAAAAAGAGGAGGATTCGCAGCGGATGTTAGCTCAGGGTTAATCTTCCTCAAATAAATAAATAAATAAATAAAATAAAAAGGAATAAACTACTAATATGCAATAACATAGATGCATCTCAAAAGCATTACACCAAATGAAAGAGGCTAGACACAAATGATTTCATACTGCATAATTCTGCCAATATGAAATTCTAGAAAAGACAAAAATATAGTAATATATAGCAGACCAGCAGTTGCCTGGGATCAGGGGTGGGGAAAGGTGTGATGGCCAATGCACATGACATGACTTTTGGGGTGCTGGAAATGTTTTCTCTCCTGACTGCGATTGTGCAATTGTGGTCACTCAACACTATGTACTTGTTATGATTCATTTTAAGAAATTAAACTTCCAAAAAAAGAAATTAAACTTCAGTGAATATTATTAAATGTAAATTGTACTTCAGTAAAGGTGACTTAAAAAAAGGAAGAAAGGAAGAAGGAGAAAGGAAGGAAAGGAAGAGAGAAGAAAGGGAAGAGGGGAAGAAGGGAGAAAGCAAGGAAAGAAGGGAGGAAGGGAGGAAGGAAGGAAGGAAGAAAGGGAGGAAGGAAGGAAGGGAGGAAGGAAGGAAGCGAGGAAGGAAGGAAGCGAGGAAGGGAGGAAGCGAGGAAGGGAGGAAGGAAGCGAGGAAGGGAGGAAGGGAGGAAGGGAGGAAGCGAGGAAGGAAGGAAGGGAGGAAGGAAGGAAGGAAGGAAGGAAGGGAGGGAGGAAGGAAGGAAGGGAGGAAGGAAGCGAGGAAGGAAGGAAGGGAGGAAGGAAGGAAGGGAGGAAGGAAGGGAGGAAGGAAGGAAGGGAGGAAGGGAGGGAGGAAGGAAGGAAGGGAGGAAGGAAGGGAGGGAGGAAGGAAGGGAGGGAGGAAGGAAGGAAGGGAGGAAGGAAGGAAGGGAGGAAGGGAGGAACGAACGGAGGAAGAAAGGGAGGAAGGAAGGGAAGGAGGGAGGAAGGAACGAAGGAAAGAAGGGAGGGAGGAGGGGAGGAAAGAAAGAAGGAAGATGAGTAGAAGACTGTCCATTCCTCTATCTTCCTAAGCTGGTTTTATGAAAGCAAGAATGGATCTACTTGGCAAGTTGCCGGCACTGCTGTGATGAAAACAACTCCTAAGGGGCCGGCTCCGTGGTCAAGTGGTTAAGTTTGCATGCTCTGTTTCAGTGGCCCAGGGTTTCGCTGGTTCGCATCCTGGGCACAGACGTGGTGCCGCTCATCAGGCCACGCTGAGGCAGCGTCCCACATGCCACAACTAGAAGGACCCACAACTAAAATATACAACTGTGTACTGGGGGGATGTGGGGAGAAAAAGCAGAAAAAGAAAAAGAAAACAAAAATATTGGCAACAGTTGTTAGCTCAGGTGCCAGTCTAAAAAACCAAACAAACAAAAACAAAAAAACAACTCTTAAGAGTATCTAACTTCCTTTACTAGAATTCCATATTTATGAAGTGACTTTGTCATCTTAACAATGTCTTTGAGAACTCCGATTCAGATCTAGAGAACGTAGAGTACTTAGGAGTCCATAGGAAGTCGTGTGGTCTTCAAGTAAACCCTCAATTCATTTTAAAGGTATGCAGGAATATATTATCTATATAATATAATAATATTATATAACATATATAATAATATATCTTAAAACTGCCAGGCTATTTATATTTGTTAGTATGGTCCTATTTGCCCCTGAATGGTTCTGAAAAAGCACTGTCAAGTTCTTACCCTAGACTTTATCCAGTGGGAAGCTACTGACCTTGACAGCTTAGCCTTCTAGGTAAATACTCTTCTCGTTATAACAAATAAACTGAGATTCTGATTTCTATTTTAACATCAGTCCCCTTTTCATCCCGACTTTATTACCTGAACTCAGTGCAGATTATCAGAGGAGCATGGGCTTTTGACAACTACATCCAAACCCCACTTACTGGGATTTCTTTCCGACAACTTATGGTGGAGTTGACAAGAAAGGAACTCTCTCCCATCAAAAAAAAAAAAAAACCCCACAGAAATCTAGATAAAATATTTAAAAATATAGGAAGGCAGGAAGGACATCCCCAATGCCAGAAAGGAAGACAGAAGTCAAAGTGAGAGCAGTTAGCAGAAGTTCATCCCCTATGGTCAACATTGAAGACCCGGATATAGGTCTAAGATACTAGCTTTCTGATGCCCACATGGGGATAAAAGATATGGGTAGTGAATTTGAAACCACGACCCCAATATAACACAGTTGTGGAAAGTGGACTACGGTTAGGATGGGAGTGGGGGGAGGGGTAGTCACACTCAAGAAGCAAAGCCAAAGGCTACATGACCTACGAGTAGAGCCCAGATTTACACCACCTGCAAAGTGTAGAGCCCCACACTGAACTGCTGAGAGCATCACTGTCCAGGTTTCTTCCAATCCCAGGCATCCCAGCGGAAGCAAACAAGAAGCTGTTCTAAAGAGACTTTCACAATCCAAAAAGCATGCAACTTCGTAAAGTACTCCTACTGAAGGTAAACAGGCAATAAAAATTTCAAACTATACATGGTTATGAACCATCAAGAGGAAGAGTAGCAGACACAACAAATGAGAATTTGCACACCAAGATTAGAAATATTAGAAAAATATGAAACAGACTATGAAATAATTATGCATAGAATGAGAACAATTAAAAAAATAGATATCATAATGACAAAAGAAGAGAGTGAGAAGAATAGTCACACTTGAAAAAGAACCAAGTAGAAATGAAAAATAGAGACCATTTAATTAAGAATTCAGTAGCTGACTTAAATAGCAGTTTAGATACAGCTCAAGAGAGAGTTAGTGAGCTGGAAGATTGATCTGACTAATGACCCAGAACACTGCACAGAGAAATAAAGAGTTGAAAAATACACGACAGCAATTAAGGCACATGAAGAATGGAATGCTAAGATAAGTCCAATAGGAATTTCAGAAGGAGCGATTATGGAAAATAGGCAGAGGCAATATTTAAAGAGATAATGACTAACAATTTTCCAGAATGGAAAAAAAAAGATGACTATTCAATTTCAAGAAGTACAAATCCTGAACAGAATGATTAATAACAAATCCATACTTAGATGCACTGTAGAATATCAACGGCAAAGAAAACAGAAAAATTAAAGACTAACTCCCAGATCTCTCACTTAAAAGATGTTAGAGGCATAACATGTAATTGATAAGCGTGTGAGGCCTTGAGTCAAAGTATCTGATTCTGAAATCCAACTCTGTCTCTTCTAAGGTATGTAACTCTGGATAGATATCCCACCTCTTTGATTCTCAGTTTCCTCACCCTAAAATGGATGCATACCTTAGATGACTGTGGTAGTGTAGATTAAATGACACTGGATAGATAGAAAGACAGACAGACAGATATAGTTATACAGCATCTGACACACACAAGCATTTTGAAAGTATCAGCTGCTATTACTATCAAATTAGTGAGCACATTATATTACTGATATTGTTTGTATTTCTCTCTGTAGAGTTCAAGGCAGCCACAGCCACTAGAAAGTGTGTGTAGGTTGGGGTGGGGGGATTCCCAGAAAGGAAAACATCAGAGAGGGGAAGCCTCTGCAGGAAACTCAGCCCAAACGCTGGCTTGACCCCTAAACCATGCATTTTGTGGCAACTCCAGAGCATAGCTAAGGTTAAGAGAACTGAACTAAGATTTGGGCTACTATCCACTACAGGAGAGACAGACGTAACAGTTTGACATCAGTCAATTTAAGTGCCTACTAAAATAAAACAAAACACTCTAAATAAAATAAAATAAAACAAAAAAGTCAACACTCTTTAGAGGCATATAACAGAATCCAGAGATTTTACATCTCATAATATTCACAACCTCCAGGTTATAATCCAAAACTACTCAATAAACAAAGAAACATGAAAACTAGCTAAAATAGAGAAAAATCCAGATTGACCCTGAAAGGATCCAAATGTTGGAATTACAGACAAGGATTTTACAGCAACTATTATAAAATGTTTATGGATATAAAGAAAAATATGCCTATAATGAGTAAAAAGATTCTCTATTTTAGCTAGATGATAATGTTGAAAGTAGCAAAGAAAAATAAACATTACATACAAGAAGTAAGGATTCAAATTATCTCTGATTCCTCATCAGAAAGAGTGGAGGCAGAAGACCATGGAATCACATCTTTGAAGAACTGAAAGAAAAAACTGTTAATCCAGTACTTGAAATCCAGAGAAATATCCTTCAAGAATGAAGATGAAATAAAGACAATGTCAAATTAGAGAAAAAAAAAAGACCATTCAGGGGCAAGCCCGGTGGTGCAGTGTTTAGGTTCGTGTGCTCCCCTTCAGCAGCCCAGGATTCACGGGTTTGGATCCCAGGTGCAGACCTACATGCTGTTCATCAAGCCACGCTGTGGCAGTGTCCTACACACAAAAAAATAGAGGAAGAGCACAGATGTTAGCTCAACAACAATCTTCCTTCAAGCAAAAAGAGGAAGACTGGCAACAGCTGTTAACTCGGGGCCAATCTTCCTCACCAAAAAAAAAAAAAGAAAGAAAGAAAGAAAGCAAAGAAAAATCATTCATTTTTTAACATACCCTTTTAAACATAGTCAGCCAACATAGACTACAAGAAATGCTAAAAGAAGTTGTGCAGGCTGAAGAAGAATGATACCATTTGGAAACTATCTTCAAAAGGAATCAAGAACATTGGAAATGGTAAATTTGGGGGTAAGTTTTTCAAAAAAACTATTTTTCCTCTTAATTTCTTCAAAATACATACGATGCTTAAAGCAATACAAAGCAAAAATTATAACTTCATATCATGGAATTTATGACATATGCAGATATACTATATAATCAAAACTATAACATAAAGTAGGGAGGTAATAAGTGGAATTATACAGTTGTCAGCCTTCAACATTTTACATAAAATGGTGCATTAATAACTCTAAGTAGACTGTTTCTGTCTCCACAGCTGGACTTGTAGGCCCTTTACACCCTGGGACCCTGTCATATAACACGTGGCACACATTTAACAAATATTGGTTCCTGCAGAAATCAGTCTCCTCAGACTTTGCTTGCCAGGATTCAATCCATGAGAGTCTAGCAGCCCCAGAGGAAGCTGAGAAAACCCAGTTTCCACAAAAACAAATGTGAGGTGTAGCAATTGGCCTAAAGCCACCTGGAGCTACACCCACAAGATGAGCTAGAAAGTAACCAAGAAAATAATTCACTTCTGTTCACAAAAATGAGAGATCTTACCTTCAGAAGAGAGAAAGTAGGTCAAAAATTATCACACAGGGCCAGCCCCAGTGGCCTAGTGGGTAAGTTCGGCACGCTCTGTTTCGGCAGCCCAGGTTGGGTTCCCGGGTGTGGACCTACACCATTTGTCTGTCAGTGGCCATGCTGTGTTGGCGGCTCACAGACAAAAAGAGGAAGATTGGCAATGGATGTTAGCTCAGATGAATCTTCCTCAGGAAAAAAAATCATATAACTGCTAAAATAAAATAAATGAAACCTCACATTCAATATAAAGTGCATGAGTTAATAAAAAATACTAAATCATCCTAATAATGAGTATAGTAGAATTAAATTTTGGTAATTCATATTAAGTACTTAAGGAGGGGCAGAGAGGAAAGACGTGTGAAGTTCATCTGAAACAGTAAGAAATCTGAATCATAGGGGGTTTTGTTCAGTATTATTTTAAGAATGGAATTAGTTCTCGTCCTCCACAGCACAAAGAACCAGGTCATCTAACGGTTGCCTCTCTGGGAGAGCTCTGGCTCTGCACTAAGAGCCAAAGAGAGCCAGCCTCCTTTGCATCACGGCTTGGTCCCGCACTCTCAGATTGCAGCTCTGACCCTAGCCGGCCAGGTTGCAGATGCACAGCCAGTCACCCAGTCTCAGAGTACGACAGCTTGGGACAGCATATCCCGAAGTGCGATACGTGGAAGGTACGTGAAACATCACTAAATCACACAGTGGGAAAGTTACCCACTTCTCAATTCCCTGATTAAACCAAAGAAAGTTCCCTTTGGGTCCTAGCATGTCTCGGACACTTGCCTAAAACCAGTTCACCTTCCTTTTTAAAACAGCCAGGTCTCAAGCTCAGAATCTTTTGCAGGCAACTGTGTCTATCTAGAATTTAATAATGTTATTCTATTTTTGTCTTATGATATTTTGGTGAAGTTTCATGTTGAGCAACTAGTACAAGTTTTCCAAAACGTGTTTAAATAAAAGAACTTATTTGATATAAAGAAAAATACTGGTGGTATATAGATAAAGCCAAAAACAGGAAAAGCAGTACACAAATGACTGACGTCTGAAAAATACTGGATTGGTGTAATCCAAGGAAAATATTCCCACTAATAACATCACATTCATATGCAAATAATACTGCCTACTATTCCAAGTACTGAAAATCTTTCAGACAGAGAGAGAGAGAGAGGGATGAACATTATCCCTTGTGCGGATCAACAGCCCAGCCAGTCACAATTAGAAAATACTACCTGAGTCCAAATTAACGAGTATCAGTGAGATTCTGACTGTTTACCTGTGAGTGATGTATCAGATTTCCTGAAGAACTCCGTAGAAGCACCAGGTTACTAACATGTACATGCAAGCAAGATCTGGACCCCCTTCCCACAAAGTCAGCGAGACCAGCCAGCATTGTCTTCAGTGTCAATTGTGAAGGCACTCTGACCAGGTACTGGGATTAATAACCTCTTCCCATGATGTTTTAATGTCTTTTTTTATTAAGTCTTCAAAGACAAACTAAATCAATCAACAGCTGATGAACTATATAACAAGAGAGCAGGATTTCTCACCCTCAGCACTATTAATGCGTTCACCCTCTGTTGTGGAGGCAGTGCATTATTATAGGACGTTCAGCAGCACTCCCGGCCTCAACTCACTAGATGCCAGGAGCACCCTCTCCTCAAGCTACGACAAGCAAAAACATCTCCAAACATTGCCACATGTCCCCAGATGAGAACCACTGTGAAACAGAAAGACATAGGGGCCGGCCCTGTGGCCGAGTAGTTAAGTGCGTGCGCTCTGCTTCGGGAGCCCAGGGTTTCGCCAGTCCAGATCCTGGGCATGGACAGGGCACCGCTCATCAAGCCATGCTGAGGTGGCGTCCCACATAGCAGAACTAGAAGGACCCACAACTAGAATATACAACTATGTACTGGGGGGCTTTGAGGAGAAGAAGAAGGAAAGAAAAAGAAAGAGAAAGACATACCAGGTACTGTTACCTGAGCAGCCCCTGGTGAGTGGATGGTCCCATAAAGTGAGGGATTTGGGGTCAGTAGGGACTATCTGGCACCTCATCTCCCACTATTCCTTCTCCCCTTCACTGTCCTCTCCTCCAGCCACACAGCTCCTTGCTGTTTCCCACACACTCCAATACCTCCTTGGCGAGGGGCCACTGCACTGCTCGGCAATTGCCTCTGCTAGAACTCTCCTCCCCAAGATGTCCTCTCTGATAACATCCTTTTCCTCTTTAAAATCTCTGCTCCTTCACCCTTTCAGTGAGGTCCTCCCTGAGCAGGTTATTTTGAAATTGCAAACCTCCCACGTACAGCCCACCTTACCCTGATCTACTTTTCTGTTTTTCCAGAGAATTATCATCTTTTAACACACAAAACATTTACTTCGTCAGTTCACTGGGTATCAGCTGGTCTGCTCCTCCACCCTCACCCCCACCCTCAGGGCAAAAACCTTTGACTCAGTAATATGCCTGGCACACAGCAGGCACTCAATCAAAGTTGTTGAATGAATGGTAAAGATCTGCCAGGCTAGCTTGCTGTGCCTCCTGACAGTGGCAGTAGCACATAAAATGACTCCTGTTCTCAAAAGAGTTTTCTAGAATTTACATTTCTAGCCACTGCTAACAGGGCACGTTGTCTGGCAACTGTTCATAGGCAAAAGAAGTTGAGGTCTACATGGTGATACCACAAGCAGTCGATTATCCTGAGGCCCAACAAGTCCAGGTCACCCGGAAACATCAGGAACATTAAGCATTCAAGTGAGAAATGAAATATGAAGTAGCATATAATTCCTTGTCCACATTTTTTCATTGTATTTTCTTACATGTGAAAAAAAGTTACTCCATTCATGAAAGCTTAATATAATGCAGAAAAGCAAAGCCTTCATCAGAAAATAGTTTCTAATAATACTTTCAAACCTTCTTGGCTCAAAATATTTTTTTTTTAATTTTTTTAAATTAAAAAAAAATATTGACCAAAATTTTTTTCTAAATTAAAAAAAAACAATATTGACCATGACTGACTTCATCTGCCATCTATGCTATGAACTTGTGAGCAGCAGCTGCCTTCTAAGTTTCTGCCCATATCAGGTTCACTGCAAGTTTACACAAGACATCACTGATCCTTTACCAAAATGATGAATAATTTAAAGCTAACAAAGACCAGAGTAGGAAGGGCCTGGAAGAACCGCTAGTCTGATTCGCAGGGGTGGGTAGCCTCTCCCATCATACCGGATGTTCAGCACCTTGTCCCCGTGCTGCACACCCACATGCCACCGCATTTCCCTGAACCGTACGGACAACATCCTTGTGGCTCTGTTGCATCAGAGTCAGTGGATGTGGCTGCTACCTGCTCTCCAGGAGGACAATCCAAGTTAAAAAACCCAGCTAACTAGCTAAGGGACAGAAGGCTCACCTCCACTGTCCAACCAAAACCAGGGTGGTTCTCAAGCAGGAGCCTTGAGCTCACACATCCAAAGACGAAATTGGCTCCTCTTCAATGAGGTCCTGATCCATTTGCAAAGAATAACAAAATCTGTTATCCTTTGACCCTGATGCTAGGTGACTAAGTAAAAAAAACAAACAAAACTCTTCCTGATTAAAAGTCCCGCCAGAAAAATATTCCTGGAAACTAAAACTCTGGGGAAAAAAGACTGACCCTCCTCTATGCTAACTAGTTGCTCAAGGGTCATCTACCAAACATAATGAACGCCGTCAGTATACTCATCATTTAAAACGGCTGGGGCATAAAATAAACTGGATGAGGGAGCTCTAGCGAGAACACACAAGACACCCTGGAGCACTGGCCTCTGCGTCAATTCTTTTCACAAGACACCAATCTGTCCTAAAATAGACTGAGTACGAATTAATGTTTTAAGTATAACATTAGGTGAATGTGCTTTACAGGTTCAAAGTACAGTAGATATAATCTAATAAAAAGAGAGAAAGAAAAGAAATTTTACAGGTCAGGTTGCATCAAGAAAAGGATCAAAAGATCCAGTACAAACACAGAAACATGTTAATAGCAAACCCACCTCAAACACACTCTTCCCACTATGGTGAACTGCAGGTGAAAACAGTAAACCATAATTCAAATTCGACAGTGTACTGGTGATTCAGAGACGAGAACGACGTGGTCCCCGGACTCCAAAAGCTCCCAAGGGAACAGAGATCGTCATACACTAACAGCTCACAATACTCCAGAGGCAAGAGCTGTAGGATGCTGTTAGAAACAAACCAGGGAGGAAACCAGCTCTGCCTGGAAGAGGACGAAGGAGACGGGAGATGCTTTCCTAGAACAGACGCGGTATCTGAGTTGAGCCTTGAAGATCAAGTAGGAATTCTCCATATGGGAAGAGAGAGAGGATCTGGGAAAGGGAAAAAGAACATTCCAGAGGAAGGGAAGAGCACAGCTGAGGAAAGCACATGGAGCGTCTCTGCCTTTCGGTGGTTCAGGGAAGCCAGAGATTTCACATGAAGCCACCAAGCCCTGACTGAGCCGCCACGCCAGAACTGGTTTTAAGTGGAAAGGTGAGAAAAAATAAATGCAATAAAACATACCCAATGAGATGCCTTTATTGGCCCAGACATAAACAGAGGTAGAGACGGAGACAGAATGTTATAGCACGTCTCTCCTGGCAAGCATTTTCATTAAGAATCCGTTCTCCAGGCATTCCCAATATTTACGATTCTCCATTCAACATGTCATCCTGTCACTATAACTCTATGTGAGCTATGCCACGCTGGGCCAGCCCAATTATCCATACAATCCAATATTCTGCCTCTGACACTGCACTAGGGGACAGTGGTGGGGAGAACATGATAGATGTGGCCCAGTCTATGTCCGTCTCAAAATGTTGGAAGATTGGTTGACGGTGGCCAAGAAAAAGCTTAGCTTTATTTGGAAAATTTGTACTTTTAAAAAAACAGAAGAATGCATTAATGTCTAACTTATATAACTGGTAATTTTCTAGAGCTTCTCATTAGCCACTCTTCAATGAACAATAACTAAGTCTCTGTAAGGCCTTAAATGATTTAGGAGGGCACTAGAGTAAACCATCCATTAACATGTTACGTAAGTGGTTTCATTCTTCTTGCTAACAGGCTTATAAGTACTAATGCAGATTCCTAAATTGAGACTATTTCTAATAGCTAGACTACACAAACCTGACCGATTTGAAAGATGAAGAACACTCTTGATTCTTCACTGGCTTCTGGGGGGAAACTGACCCCCGTACACCACAGATCCTTGTTGACTTAACTAAATTTCAACACCAAGTTGCACAGGCAAACTTTCTCTATATAAATGCCATTCTCTAATAAGACCCAAGCTGATTTATTAGCTCTCGTATGAGCAATCCGTCCGATGCATAATGTTTTATACTGCAAATCTTTGAGGGCTACCGATGGTTATTACTAGCACTACGCAATGGGCTGGCTGAAAAGACCAACTTAATTCAGGAGCAGCCGTCCTTTCTACACCATGCATACATGGGAATTCCTCTTTGATTTGTGGCTTTAATCACAGCTTCCAAAACCTGTCATTATTTATGACTCTGACTTTTACACCGACAGTCAGCAGGAAACATTTACTCGGGTTACCTGATAGGAAAGAACTCCGCAGCTCAAAGCAGTTCGTGTGCTCCATTTTGATCTTACACATCTCAATTTTCCTGCCAACTCACCCGGCCGGGGACAGAGTTGGAGGAGGTGGGGGTGCTAGCGTCTACACAGTATTAATAAATGGAACAACAGTACTTAAACATGCAGCAACTTCTCTAGTCAGACTTGAGGCAGATCTGAAAAGAAAAAAAGGTGGCAAAAGAAAACCAATAACCTTTGGGGTGAGTGCAGGTGCATGTGGGTCTCTATTTTCCTGCTGTTCAAAATATTTGAAACAATCAAGCAATGTTGACAAACATAAAGTCTCTTCTCTACTGACCACCTTGGCCAAACTGCTAGGAAGGTCGCCTTCCTCTTTCTGGAAAGAAGCAAACTCGTCCACAGATGCACTGAGTTCCAGTCCTGTCTGAGACAGTCCAGCCCCACAGTCCTACCCTCTCTCTCTCTTTCTGCTATCTGCCATC
This sequence comes from Equus asinus, assembly GCF_041296235.1. Taxonomy (NCBI): domain Eukaryota; kingdom Metazoa; phylum Chordata; class Mammalia; order Perissodactyla; family Equidae; genus Equus; species Equus asinus. Next base: position 45,887,998 of record NC_091804.1, read on the forward strand.
TTTGCCTTTTTCATGGGCTCCTTCCCTCAGTCCATGGTTATGCTCTCCCCATGCTTTGATTTTAAAAATCAATACTTTCTTAAAATTGAAGTATAATACTGATACACAAAAGTGTACAAATAATAAGTGTTTCACTTGACGGATTTTCACAAACTGAACACGCTTATGTAACCAGCACTTGGCTTGAGAAAGAGAATTTTACCAGCATCTCCGAAAGCCCCTCACGTTCCCTTCCACTTACTACCCTACCACAGGTGACCACTCTCCTGCCTTCTAATGGCTTAGATTAGCTCAGCTTGTTTTTTCACTCTGTAGAAATAGAATTCTGCAGTAAGTATCCTATTGTGTCTGCCTTCTTTCACTCATCAGTATGTTTGTGAAGTTCATCCATATTATTGGGTAGAGTTCTAGATCATTCATCTTACAGCTGCATAGTTTTACACTGTGTAAACATAACCATAATTTATAATCCATTGCACCCATGATGGACATTTGGGTGAGTTCCAGTTCTCAACTATTAAAAATAGTGCTACTATGACCATGTCTTTTTGAGAACATATTTTCACGTTTTGTTGGGCATACAACCAGGAATGGAATTGTGGGGCCATTAAAATGCTTTCCTTTTTTTTTTTAAGGTTTTCAGAGTAGACACAAATAATGCGAATGTGTTCTAGGTTCTTCTATTTAAGAAGAAAAGCAACTGATCTCCACCCCTCCAACTCCTCTAGCTGCATCTTCTTGAAAGAGTGTTTTCCCCTGCTAGGTTATAAGCTCCTCAGAGCACTGACCATTCCCCAAAGTGCCCAATGGCCAGCCAGTGCCTGGAATACAATGGTCACTCAATAAATGACCACTGAGCTACTAGACTACAGGTGACACTGCCTCAACTCCCAATGCCTTCCCAACTAATTCTGGTCTGGCTCATGCTCCTTGGCTGCATCGGAAAAGTTCTCACTGAGGTCACTAAAGACCTCCTAACTATCAAAGCCCATGGCCTGTCTTCAGTTCTCATTTTATCTAACTCCTCCATGGCAAGTGGCATGAATGATCACCCCAAACAAAACCTTGGCTTCAAGGATCCCCTGTTTTCTTACCGTGACGTTTGTTCTCTAGCACTCACTACTAGAACCTTCTGCTACCCAGAGCTCCCATTCTTTACCTTCTTTTCCTCCAACACTCCCCTCCTGCTGCTCTCATCCACTCCCCCAGCTCCAGCTACCATCCACCACTAATGACTCTCAGATCTAATCTCCGGTCCTAACTCTGCTCCAGAACCCTACAAGGGTGCTCTTCAGTGGCCTCTTAGATTGTGCCACCAAGATCTCCTCTAAGTGCCTCAAAAATAACTGTCTCAGATAGAAAACATGAACTCCGCCCCCCACCCCTTCCCCCAAAGCATGCTCCTCGTGTACTGCCTGATTCATTCATTCAGTACACACTTCTGCTTGTCTGTTACGTGCCATTTGCTACACTAGACCATAGTGATCCAAAGATGGGTAAGACCCAGTCTGATGGACAAGAACAAACATCCAGTCGTGCCTGTGTTAAATGCTGCCACACAGTGATACAGGGTTCAGGGAACACGAAGGAGGGGCGCCTAGCCCAGCCTGAGTGGAGCGGAGCAGAGGTGCTGCCCACAGGACCTGTCTGTGCATTGACTCTTCCCTCACTACCTGAAATATCCATCAACCCATTACTTGCTCTCACGCCCACCTCCTTCACTGAGATCCCACTGCCCTTGCCTGGATCCCTGGAACACACTGGTTTTTCCCATCTCTGGCTTGTTTTTCCATAGTCTGTCCTTTCTTTAAAACGTAACTCAGCACTAGTCACTCCCCTGGTTAAAATTCTCCAGTGGTTCCCCATGCTTCCTTGAACGAAAGGCAAACTCCTTATCCTGTGATGGATTTAAGGCCACGCATGATATGGCCCCACCTACTTCTCTCACTCCTGTGTCCATCACTTGTTGCATTCCAGACGCACAAATCCTTGACAATGATGAGCTCATCCTGCCTTGGCACCTTTGTCCTTGCTATTCACTATGCCCGGGATGCTTTCTCTGGCTTTTCATGAGAATGTTATCCAATCTTAACTTGAGAGCACTCCTCAGAGCTCCAGAGAAGCCTTGTCTGGCCACTTGAAGTAAAGTGGTACCTCCATCCAAGCAACAGCCCTGCCCTGGCACTTCTGATCCTACTCACCTGTCATCATCCTGCAGCGCACCTGCCACACCTGAACCACTCTCACTCATTTATGTTGGCTTTTAATCACTGTCTCAGTCGCAGGACTGAGAGCTCCATGAGAGCAGAAATCAGGTTTCTTTGATTCACCTCTGTGTCCATAAGGTCTAGTGCAATGCCTGGGACTTAACAGGTCCTTAATAAATACTAGTCACATACATGAATGAATGGATGAATGAATGAATGCCAAGTCCTCCAAAGTATAGTGAGAGTATAAATTCTGCAGCCAGACTCCCTGGTTTGAATCCCACCCCTGCCACTCACCAGCTGTGTTGTTTTGGGCAAGTTACTTAGCCTTTCTATGCCCCTTATGAGCCTTGCTTGGCAATAAAATGGAGTTTAAAATATCTGCCTCATAGAGTTTTTATAGTTAAGTTAAAATACTAGAAGCACTCACAACAGAGATTGGCACATTATTAGTCCTAAATAAATGCTAATTTTTATACTACTGCCTGGGTTGCCTTCCTAAGACATACGTCCCAGCAAAATATCCAGAGATTCCCTACTGCCTCTCGTGTTAAGTCTAAACCCTGTGGCTGTCAAGGAAGATTCTTCACTGATGGCTCCCAACCCTACCTCCCCAGTCTTGGTCGACTCCTCCCCTCCCACACACCCCTTTTTCCCAAGTTTCCGACCTTCCCCCCACCACTCTACCTTTGCACACACAGGTCCTTCTGCCTAGAATGCCCATCACCTTCCTTGACCTGACCCAACTCAGGTGGCTAGGAGGGGAGGCCCTCCCAGCCCTGGCAGACAGTCACTCGGCATTCTGAATGCCCAGCTCTGGGTTCACTCTCCTGCCTTAGGCCTAGACAGGCTGCATTCTGCACCATCTCTAGGCATGCACCTCCTCTCTAGGTGGAAGCAGCCCAAGGCTTATTCATCCCTCTATCCCCAGTGCCCCCGACAGGCTGGCACCATGGAGGAGCTGGAGAAACACTTCCTGCATGGATAAATGACTTTCCAAACATGAAAAGCAACCACTTGCCCTCAACTCTTTTTTTTTCCCATCAGGGTTAAGACTAAGTGCTGTTTTGAAGGTCAAAAACACTTTCTCTTTCACTAGCCAGGTTTTGTTGCAAAATTTCTATTTAAAAGATATTAATTTGTGATGTAGAAAGCCATCTAAAACTCTCTTTCTAAACAGAGACAATTTCAGGGACTCTCTGATGCTCATCTGTTTGTCTCACAGGAAATGGAAAATACAAAGCAGCAAAAGTAAAATGCATTATGGCTGTCAGAGGGGAGCAGAGTTGACTCTGCTCCCACGGCTCTGGCTCTCCTTCCTTGCCACGCTCATCCTGCTGGGAGGAAACACGTACATGTTTTTACCCTCAACACACCAACAGGAAAAATAAGACTCAAAGTTGGAGCAACTTGTCAAGCAGAGGTTGTGCTAACAAAAAGCTCAGCTCTTCCAATTGACCTTAGTGGGAAAGATAGTCCAGCGGGTCGGCTCTGCTAATTGACAGACTTACAGGTTCTAACAGAATGAAATCAGGTTTGATTTAGAACAGGGGTTGGCAAACTACAGCCCATGGGCCAAATCCAGCCCACTGCCTGTGTTTGTAAACAAAGTTTTATTAGGAAACAGCCATGCCCATTCATTTATGTCTGTCTGAGGCTGCTTCCAAGCTACAACAGCAGACTTGAGTGGTTGCAGCAGACCTTCAGGCCCGCAAAGCCTAAAATATTTACTGCCTGATCCTTTACAGAAAAAATTTGTCCACCTCTGATTTAGAGAATAGTCTGATGCCTGGATTTTGTTCTATTTCCCAAGTATTAGTGTACTCAAGTTTCTCTACCTGTTGAAACTATTTCACTTAACAGGTAGGTTTCTATTTTTTTAAAAAATTGACAATCGTTGATTCAAGTTTATATTACAGTTCAGAGAAAAAGTTCAATGGTTTGGTGTTGGGCTCAAATTAATATACTTTCTCTGCTTTAGGGGCACACAGCTTGGTTGTGGTCTTGAGCATAACATTTTTACAAACCTAGAGCAAAATGGGCAGGTGAAATGGAATGCTTTTTGCTCTGGAGGATGTCTTTTATTCAAGCTTGAACATACACTGCTGCTGCCAGCATTAATACTCGAAGAGTCTACCTATATTCCTCTCACTTAGCTACTTCTATTTTCAACAGAGGTCCAGATATCATTTGTTGGCATCTAGCTTTTCTCATCAATAAAGTATGCCCTCTCCCAACTTCTTTCATAGATAGCTCTTAAAAACTAAATATTCGACAGAAATACTCTGTTCCCCAAAAACTAACATTCTACGAGTCTGTCTTTTGAAGCTAAACGCGTCTTACAATAACTTTGTGGCCCACTTCAAAACTGAAATCCAGTTTTTTAACTCTTTGTGTAGCCGTTTGATCACAGATGAAACTTTCATCTCATTTTTTTAAACTTTTTATTATGGAAATTTCCCAACATATGCAAAAATAGAAAGAATGGTATCATAAACCCCCAGGTCCCCAGCAACTAGCTTCAACAAGTATCCATAGTCTGCCATCTTCTTCCCATTTATCCTTATTCCCAACTTTTTGTTTGTTTATTGTTTGTCGCAGTATTTGAAGGCAGACCTTACACGTCAAATCACTTCACCCATAAATGCTTGTTTGTTTCAGTCAGATAAGGCCCTTCTTTGAAAAAAACTGAGTGCACTATCCTGTCTGACAAAATTGATAGTAATTCTTAATATAATCTAATACCCAGTCCAAGTTCAATTTTCCCCAACTGTCTCAATAATGTCTTTTCACAGCTGGTTTGTTCACCACATATCGTATTTTGCTGATAGGTCTCTTAGGTCTCTTTATATCTGCAATAGATTCCTCTCCCTTTTTTTTTACCCACCACTAGCATACACTTAAATTCTAATTGGCCAAGCAAACCTTACTGAGAGTAACACCCCTTCAGCCTCCACATGCTATATGCAAACCCAGACATTCACAGGCCTTTAAGCCCCTTAGGCACCGACTCACACAGCTCCACTTTCTCCGTACAATCCACCACCAGGACCAACATGCCAGCCCATCCCACACACTTTCTGCCCTCAAGAGAAGGAATTTAGATCGCTGCAGCAAGCTAATCCTCTAAAATTAAATCTTTTCTGTGCTGTGACGGCCCGAAGACTCTGAATGATTTAAAAAAACAAGGTATCCGTTCATTGTGGCTTCTTTTTGAAGTTAGCCAAATTTAATGAAGAATCACAAAGTAAATCAGACAAGCCTCACAATCCATTATCGTTACTAGTAACAAAATTAATTGAACATCTACATCATGCAGGACATTGGGTTATAAAAAAGATGACTTGTGTCCCTGCCCAAAGTGACTTATAGCCTAAATGGAACAGTTATCACATTCACATCATTTAACCACAAATGCCCAAGGAAGACAACAAAGAACCACCCAAACCCACATCCAGGCTCCTATGATCAGGCTAAGAATATTTGTGAAGTCAACCTGTGTGGTGGAATCAAAAGAACGAGAATCAGAAGGAGCAGAGTTTGACCGCCAGTTCTATCATTTCTGAGCTGTGCACACTGGATAAGTTATTTAACCTCTGATTCTCAGTTTTATCATTTGTAAAATAGGAATAATCCCACCTAACTCACAGAGTAGCAGCTCTTAATGAAAAAATGAATGAGAAAATCTTTTTTTTTTAGATTGGCGCCTGAGCTAACAACTGTTGCCAGTCTTTTTTCTTCTTCTTCTTCTTCTTCTTCTTTTCTCCAAAGCTCCCCAGTACATAGTTGTATATTCTAGCTGTGCCTCTGGTTGTGCTGTGTGGGACACCACCTCAGCATGGCCTGATGAGTAGTGCCATGTCCGCGCCCAGGATCCGAACCAGTGAAACCCTGGGCCGCCGAAGCAGAGCACGCTAACTTAACCACTTGGCTACGGGGCTGGTCCTGAATGAGAAAATCTTATAGGAAAGCTTAGTAATAATGTTGATGACTAAAATAATACTAATAATAAAATCATTGACTATAATACTCATTATGCCAGGTGCCGGGCTAAAATGCTTCATGTGTACTATCTCATCTAATCCTCAAATCAGTCCTACAAAGCATTTCCTATTCTTACGACATTTTCCAGACGAAGAAATTGAAGAGAGTGACTGAGTGATCTGCTCAAGTTGACAGAGCTAATGACAGAAGTGGGTCACAGGACCTCACGGTTCTTGCTGTCAATCATGGCCTGATAACGCCTCCCAAAAGCCACCACAGTAAGGTGTCATGAGACCCAGGGCAGCATAAATTGTGGCGGGGACAGGCCCTCCTATTATGGCTATTAGATAATTACATTGTAAAGTTGTAAGGCCCGGCAACCCGTGGCCCTGACCCCTGCTCAAACAGGAAGCCCCAGGAGGCTCCCCGAGTTGCCCTACCCAAGGTGTGGGTATGTTCAGAGCCGTAATGGCGGTTTCCTTCCTTACTGGGGCAAGTCTTCAGTAGTCTGCTAAAGAGTATTTAAGGCCTTTATTACAAGTCTCAAACACCCAATATGTGTTGAAACAGGGCCAAAGTAAAACCATAATTATTTTTGCCTATATAATCTCTTCATTCCTTTTTGTACATATGTACAAAAAAGACTGAAGGAAGCCAGCCCCCAGGAAAGGGGTCCAAATGCCTTGCAGCCACCAAGCTTTGAGCAGCCCAACCTAGCCAAGTGGAAATGGCACTTGGAGAAGAACTGAGGCCCTGGCCAACCATGCGGGCAGATCTCCTGGCCCACAGCCATGTCAGGGAAGCCTTTTGGACCTTCTCACCTCCCCAGAGTTCAACTGAGAACACATGAAGCTTCTGCACCACCCAGTTAACCTACAGAATGGTTAGAAATAATATAATGCTGTTGGTTTAAGCCACTACGTTTTGGGATGGTTTGTTAGGTAACTGAAACAGCCAGAAATCAGCTTTTCCAGCCAGGCCAAATATTAAATCTATGAACAAGAGATTAATTAGCAGCTCACTGTTGTTTATCAATAGAAATGCTACATTCCTTCCATTCAAGGATGTCCACTGGCTGAAACATTCAGCTCTGTAAATCCAGGGGCCTCCACTGTTCCTGGCTCAACAGTGTTAAATAAATATGAATAATGATCACATTAATAACAACAATAACAGCAGCTAATATTTACCAAGTGTTTCTTACGTACAAGGCTTCAAGCTAAACCTTTTATTCACTTAACCTCCACAAAAGCCTTTTGCAGTGGACCACTATTACGCCCTTTTTACAGATGAGGCCACTGAGGCTCAGAGCGGTACAGTGACGTGGCCAGGATCACACAGCCAGCAAAGAGTGGCACAGAACTTCACTCTGGCCATCTGACTCCAGAACCTGTGCTCCTAACCATCGGCTTTATTTCCCCTTCAAGTGTCATTCTAATTTAATAAGGTTGCTCCCTCTAAACGAGAGAACACGTGTAAAGGGTTTAAAACTGTGCCTGACCTATGGTAAGTTTTCAAAATACACCAACTCTTGTTATTAGCAAACTTGCAGATGGGAAGGGAAGAGCATAGCCAGCCCTGATTAATGTTAGCTATTTGGATGATCTGTAACGGGCCTCCTTCACCAGCAAGCATCCGGGGTTTGGTAATTTTCTATTTGCAAGCCCTCTCTCCCCCTGGACGGGGAGCTCCCTGAGCTGCCCCTGTTTCTGGTTCATCTTTGTAGGTCTAGGGTTCTGCACGTGACCTGGCACGGAACAAGGAGGTGCTCAAGAAACTGTTGAATGAATAGAAAGGAAACGCTTCATTCACCACAAATGCGAACTTGCATTTGCAGGGGGACACCTCCCCCGGCCATCAGTCCTTCAAGTGATTCCAAAGGAAAGGAGAGGGCAGGAAGCGACAAGTGAAGGAGACCCCGCAGAGAAGCGCGGGCGCCAGTGGGCTCCTTGGGATGAGGCCAGGACACCTGCGAAGTCAGTGCAACACTTTGGCCGGCCACAAGGAGGGCCGGACCTCCCACATTCCCCAGCACATTGCAAAGCCGGGGGGGGGGGGGGGGCGGGGGGGAGGGAGTGGAGACCCCGGGTGGAAGCCCTCCCAGGCGGCCGCGCCCCGCCCGCCGGCATCGCTGGGACCTGGGACTCGCCCACCGCACCCGGGAAGGAGGAGGAAAGTGACAGGAAGTCAGAAGTTTCCCCACAGCAGAAGTCTTCCCCTCCCGTCCTCGGCCGCCCCGCCCCGCGAGGAGGGACCGCCACAAGTGGATAAGGCAGTTGGGGTCCCGCTCTCCAGGTCCCCACACGCAGGGCCCCGCCTGAAGCTCCCCCCTCGCGTGCCATGCACCCGGAATTCTGTGGGAGGCTCCCAGGGAGGGGCGGGGCCGCCCCAACTGTTACTTACAATCGTCTAAGTCATCCTGCAAGTCCACAAAGTACAGGGGGATCTCTGAAAACCAAGAGACATACAAGGAGTTACGAGGGGCCCGCCTCGGGCGGGCTCAGGGGCCGGCGGGAGGCCCCCGGCCTCGAGGGGCGGTCCCGGCCGGGGCAAGGGGAGCCTCGGAGCCCAGCCCCACTCACCCGCCATCTTGGGATGGGCCTGGAGGCGGGGCCGGCGAGCGGGGGGCGGGGCCTCTGCCAATGGCCCCGCCCCCCGCGCGTCCCCGAGCGCCTCGCGGCGCCAGCCGGGCCCCGCCCTCGCGGCGAAGGTGGCTGCCGAGGTGGGCGGGGAGGTCAGGTGACCGGCCAGCGTCCCAAGATGGCGGCGGCGGCGGCGCCCGCGAGGCCGCAGCCCTGTCCCGGCTGCTGAGGGGGCTCCCGCGCGGCTGGCGGCGGACGGGCCGGGCCGAGGGCCGGCGAACGGGCAGCCGCTGTCTCTGCGCGCCCCGCGGCCGGGGCTGGGCCGTGCGGCGGCGGCGCCGGGGGATGCTCGTGCTGGGCCCGGCCTCTCCCTCCTCAACTTAGGGCGGCGGCGGGTCCGCGCCCCTGGCTCCCGGGCCATGGCTCTGAGGGAACTCAAAGTGTGTCTGTTGGGGGTGAGTGGCGGCGGGCCGGCGGGGAGGGCCGCGGGGACCGGGTGGGCCGGGGACCCGGGCGTGCCCACGTCCCCTCCACCCCTTCCCCCAGCCTCCGTGCGGGACGACCTCCCTCCATCCCCGGGCCGTCCTGCCCACCTTGCCGCACCCTCCTGAAGGTCCTGCTGGCAGGAGGCATCCTCCCCCGTACCCCTCCCTGGAGCCCAAGGACTCTTCCCGCCCCTCAAAGGGTGAAGAGGCCTCCCCGCCCCTCCATTGCATCTGGGTTAAGAGCAGCTCTTAGTTTCCTCCCAAGGTGCTAGTTAGGAGTTAGCCAAGTCTCCCAAAGTGAAACCGGTGACAGGTCTTAGGTTTTAGAAGCAGCAGTGGCCGCCCTTCCCGTCTGCTTGGCGTTTTTGAACTTGTGGGATACCCCTGACACTTCCTGCAGAGTTACTTTCGGGCGTGGGGCGGGGGCTCGTGCAAATCGGGAAGCTCCAAAGACTAGTTTGAACCTCCAGCTTCCTGTCGTGTCAGGGCCGCTTTCCCATTTAGTGCAGGCTTTCTGAAGTTGATGCCCTCGTGCCTGAGTTGCTGCCTTAAAGACTGAAAAGGCTTCCAAGAACTAGTCTTCCCCCTTCCCAAGTGGGGGGGGGGGGGTGGCTGGGATTGCTCAGGGATTACTAAAAGTGATTGAAGAGTTCATAGTTTACTTATACATGTGAAGAAGCAAGTGAGTTTGTCACTTTTCACACTAAGTGGAAACTTGGGTCTTTCAAAAGGCCCTAAGATCTCTTAAAAACTGCAAAAAACCCCTCTCCCACAATACATTTTGAGTTCTTCTAGTTACTCCCACTGAATTTTTATGAAAACCTTCATGTCCCGTAACTTCTAAAATTTGCCTAGTATCTAGAGTGATTTTTTTCTAAAATCCTGAATTTATGGCACGAAGTAGTTTTCCGTGTCTGCAAGCAGGTAAGCTTTTGCTAATTCGCCCCTGTCATTCTCTTTCAGGATACAGGTGTAGGTAAATCGAGCATCGTATGGCGCTTCGTGGAAGACAGTTTCGATCCCAACATCAACCCGACAATAGGGTAAGAGATTAAGTTTATTGAATATGCATCTGTAGGTGTGTTGAGAGTCCTTCCAAGTAAAAAATGTGTTGCAGGGGTAGGCATCTCCATTTTACACTGTAGTGAATTCAGAGACAATGGTTTCCATCATCTCTGGAAAGACCTGAAAGAATACAGCAAGGATTGGTGTGTTTTAGAAGAATTATCTTTTGACTTGTGAGGAGTGAAAACTTCAAAATGAAAGTGTGAATTAAAGCTTTACTTATTAGAATATACATAGAACCTTCTATCTATAAATGTCAACAGCAGTTATGCCTTAAAATAAGGCAGGAGAAAAACAGGTCTTGATACTGTTTATTCAGGCATGTCAACTAAAAGGTATTTAGATGGTTTTAGTTCTTCCTGAAAAGTAGAAGGGTGAGATCCAAACCCTTCTCACACGTTACTGCACTAGTAGTAATAATGAATTAATAAATTAATGTTGAGATGTAAGATGTTTTCAGTGTCTAGTTCATTGGATAAGTGAAATTGGCTTGCTATAGGTTTTCGGCTCTGTAAGAAAACTTTTTTCAGTGTTTAAATATCATAATATTAATGCTTTCTTTGAGAAGCTGTGTTTTATAGGTTTCAATACTTTGTTAGGTTTGTAGAACTACTAACTGCTTGCTGTTTTTATTGCAAACCTCCAATCAAATAGTTTCTTTGACTTAAGGAAAAATTCTACTCTGCCTAATAGAGAAATATTTTCCAGTATACACATACACGTTTGAAGGCATGGAGATGAAACCACCACTAACTTTCTGAAATTAAAATGCCTTTCAGTATCCTTCAAGAAAGAACTAGGTATGTCCACATGTTTAAAGCGTGAGCTCATCCTCCTCGGGGCCTGCCTGTCTCTACCCGCTTGGGAAAGTGAAGTGGCAGGAAGTGATAGCAAGTGGTGCTGGTGACTCAGTGAGTGACACACTTCACACCCAGCCAGAGCTGAAAACACAGCTCTGAAATACCCAAAAGCCACCTTGGATAGAAGTGCTCTATCAGATAAGGAGAGAGAAGAATAAAGGGTGTAGCTCCGGCAGTCGTGGCGGGGCCTGCAGCCCTGTCCAGGCGTCCACTGGTGGCCACCTCTCCCAGTCTGACAGCTGCTGGGTTAATCCCTCTCTCTTCACCGGGTGGTCTTGGCTCACATTCCACAGGAAATAGGAATGCAAGACTCTTGCCTGCCTTCCTTCCCCCTTGCCCCGTTTCTTTTTCCTCAACTTCAGCAGGTGTCTTCCTCCTTCATGACCAACTACCTACACATCTGAGCTCTGGAGCCCCCCCTCTTCACCAGTTCTCCCCTTTCTTTCCCAGCCCTGCCTTCATATCATAGCCTGCAAACGTGGTCCTAATCTATCTGCTCCACTAAGACAGTACCATTCCCCAAGCCTGCTACACAACTTGTGGAGCTCTCAAAAGAGAAGTTACTACTTTCTTAACTGCTGCTCCCTCCTCAACCCACATCATCACAATTCCCCTCCCACCATGCCACTAAAACCACCTTCCCTGGGTACTGGTGGTACCATCTATTTGCCAAAACCGATGGCATTTTTTTTTTCTTTATTCATTCATTGAGTCCCCACTATATTCCCGATGCTAGACTGGGTGCTGGTGATTTAGACCAGGGGTCAGCAAACTATGGCCCTTTGGCCCACCTCTTGTTTTTGTAAATAAAGCTTTATTGAAATGCAGTCACACCTATTTGTTTACATATTGTCTTCACTGCTTTCAGGCTACAATGACAGAGTTGAACAGTTGTGACTAAGACCCTGTGGCCCGTAAAACCAAAAATATTTAGTCTTTGGCCCTTTTCAGAGAAGGTTTGCCAACCCCTAATCCAGATAAACACCGTCCCTCAGGGATCTTACCTCCAAGGAGGAGGAGAGACATTCTGTAACTAATGTACGGGAAATTATTTATTTGACCATTTTCGGTACTACGAAGGAGAAATGCTGTGAAAGCATGTAACAGGGGCCTGACCTAGGCCTAAGGGAATGAGTCATTACTAAGGGAAACAGTGAAACTCTAAAGCACTTGGAAGCCCTGGCATTTAAATATTGAAAGATGAGTGGGTTATAAGTCAATAAAAAGTTGAAGGAGAAACGTTTTTGAAGAGAGGAATCTAACTGATTGGTGGTGTTGAGGGTGGTGAGTAGCTTGGGGGACAGCAGGAACTGTGCACTGGGGGCACAGAGCATGTTGGAGGGGTGCCCAGGAGGCTGGTGAGGCAGCAGGAACTGGGCACTGGAGGTCAGGAGCAGCTCCCACGTCACTTACCACAGACGTCTTGGAATGAGCTCTGTGTTCCCTAGTTCTCTTCCTCCGGCTGTGATCGTGCTCCCTCAGTGTTCTCTCCTTCTCCTACTGATTTTGTACGTGTTGGTCTTCCCCAAGCTGTGTCCTGCTCTGTATGTTTCCCAGTGGTGTTCTCACCCCATCCTGCACCTAAGTTTCACCTATGTGACAGAACCTCCAAGTCAGCTTCTCTGGCCTTTCTCCTTAGGGCCAGGCCCATATTTCCAACCCATGATTTAGACCTCATCCCCTGCAGAACTCGGTTAATATCCCTCCTCTGATCCTAAATCCCTTACTCCTCCCATATTTGTGGTCTTCCCTAATGGCCCAAATGTGTCATATGAGGAGGAAGAGCATGGGCCCTGAGGAACCATCTTGCGTGGTCTTAACAGGGCCTCCACCATTTGCCAACTGGGAGAACTTCCAGGCAGTTGACTGAGCCTCTCTGTTGGGGGTCGCCTGCCTCCTGGGGTTGTTGGGAGAATATGATGACACACAGGACACGCACAGAAAGTGTGCCGTGAGTGTTGGTTGGTAGTAGTATGTGATCACATGCCATTTGTCATCACACCCCTCTCCACCCTCCTGTCCCACTCCCTTGAACTCCTCATTCATGTCAGTTCTGCCCAGTCACTGCCGCCGGGGCCCTCCTCCCCATCCCACAGCTCGAAGCCCTCATCCTGCCTTCCCTAGACTGTTGTGTGAGTTTCACAGCTGACTGCCCTACCTTCTCCTCTCCCACTTTCAGCCAATTCTCATTGCTGTTGTCTGAGCTTCTTTAAAAACAAGTCTGATTACCTTGCTCGAGACCATGACAGAGGAGACCTTTCCCAGTCTGGACCCAGCCTTGTGTCTCATCTGCTTACTCCATACTGGCCTTGCTCACTTCTCCCCACTACACACATACACCAAGTAACACCCTTTCCACACCTGCGTGCTTTGCACATGCTGTTCCCTCTGCGGGACCCTTTCTCTTTCTTGTCCCCTTGGTAAGTTCCTGTTTATCTGTCAAGACTAAAGTAGAGGGGCCGGCCCCATGGCCGAGTGGTTAAGTTCACGCACTCTGCTTCAGCAGCGCAGGGTTTTGCTGGTTTGGGTGCTGGGCATGGACATGGCACCGCTCATTAGGCCACGTTGAGGCATCGTCCCACATGCCACAACTAGAAGGACCCACAACTAAGATATACAACTATGTTCTGAGGGGATTTCGGAAGAAAAAGCAAGGGGAAAAAAAGAAGATTGGCAACAGTTGTTAGCTCAGGTGCCAATCTTTAAAAAAAAAAAAAAGACTCAAGTACACTGTTAGCCCTTCTAAAAGTTGCACACTCCGGTGCTGGCAGGGACCAGGCAAGGATGTAAATAAAGGAAATGGCCCAGGTGGAAGAACTTGAGGCTCTCAGATGCGAACTGCCTCAATTTCCTGCCTTCCCTGCACCATACTCCCCTTATCTTCTTATCTCCATGAGCACTTTCCTTCAGTTTCCTCTGGATCCTCATCCCTTAATCCTCCCTTTGTATGTACAGTTCCTGCAAGACCCCTCCGATGTCGTTTTGTCTGCTCTTGCCTGATGACCTTACTCATGTCATGGCTTCAGGTTGCATCTATAACAGGAATTTTCAAAGCTGAGGCTCTTTTCAGACTTATATGTGCCTCTGACCCTTCTCCCTGCAATACACATACACTGGGGAAGACATAGCCCCCTTTAAAATCACCACTGTAGTGAGCTGCAGTCACCAGTGGGAGCATATTGTGTTCCTCAGGTGTGCTGGGATGGGAAACTGGTTGAGTATCACTGATTGCGTGTGACTAAGTCCCACACCACTAACCCTAAATTCTCTCTTAAGCTCCAGACCTGTACATTCTGTTGACCCTGGTGCCGGTGCCCACACGTGGCCCACAGACACCTGGGGACTCTACATATTCCGGACTGAGTGTCAACTCCCCACTGGAGGCTTGGGCCTCTGCTCCCCTTTCCATGGACTCTGTGGTAGAGACAAGGACCAACGTGTCCTCACTTACTCAAGCCAGCAACCTTGGCATCCTTCCCAAATCCCCCTTCTCATCCCCCTCCCCTCCCTGAAGCCAGCGTGAGTCACTAGCTCCTGTCCAGGCCACCTCCTAAATATCCCTCCATCTCTGTTGCTGTTCTTGACTTCTAGAACTTCATCTTCCCTCATGGTGGTCCAGACTTGGACTCTGTCCTTTGCCAGCTAGTTAACCCTGAATCTGTTTCCTCATCAGCAAAATAAGGGTAATGATGATACCAACTTCATGTTGTTAGGAGACTTCCATGAGATACTGCATTTAAAACGCTAGGCTAAGTGCCAGGGACACTGGGCTTCAACATGGTAGCTATTGATCTTTTAAAAATGTTTTAAAATTATTTTATCAAAATAATGTGTATGTGGTTTTTCTGTAACAACAGGGCTTGCGGTTAAGTACAACAGTCCCCTGGGTCACCCTCACGCGTTCCCTGGCGGCAGCCGCAATTATGATGAGATTTCGCTGTTTTTTCTAATCTTTCTCCAGACTTTTTCATAACATGCATAGACTGATAATACTCGATCCTTCCTCTCCCCTTCCCTCCCCCCACTTCCAATTTTAGGCATTATCTACTGACTGTTTTTTTGAAAGATGAGAATTTAACCATCCTTCTCCTCCTACCTCCCTCTGCACGTTTGCTCTCCCTCCATCTTTCCATTAAAGCTGTATCATTGAGAGTCAATATAGTATATAGAATGCAGGCTTTCAAGCCAGGCTGGCTGCCTTCACATCTCAGTTCTAGCACTTAGTTGCTCTGTGACCTTAAGCAAATTATTTAACCTCTTCGTGACTAAATTTGCACATTTGGCTTATTAGTCACATCTAATTTTAAATTTTGAAAACAGAGTTAAAACATAAAAATTACTTAGAATGGTACTTGGCATATGGTAAGCATTTGTTATTTCTTAGCAATTGTAATTTTTTAATAAACTTTTAACACTGGGTGTTTTTGACTTTATATAAATGGAATTAGACAGTATATATTCTTTTGTCTCTGCTTCTTTTGTTCAAACATTGTGAGATTCATCCGTGTTGTTTCGTGTAATAATGGTTTTCATCACTGTATAGTAAGTATCTGGTTGGATGAATATACCACAGTTTATCCATTCTACTGTTAGACATTGTGGTCGTTTCTAGTTTGGTGCTATAACAAGTAATTATGCCATGAACATTCTTGTACATGTCTTTTGTGCCCATATCTATGAAATTTCTTTGGGATGTAATATATATGTATATAGCTGGCAGTGGAATTCCTGGGTCAGAGGAAATATGTATCTTCAACTCTAGTAGATATCTTACAAAATATTGTACCAAATTACGTCCCACCAGCAGTGTATGGGAGTTCGAGTTGCTTCGTATCCTCTACTACATTTGGTATTATCAATCTTTAATTTTAGCTTTGGAGGGTGTACAGTAGTACCTCATTCTGGTTTTAAATTCTATTTATTTAGATGACTAAAGCTGTTGAACACTTTTTCATATGTTTATTGGCCATTTGGTTATCAGCTTTTGTAAAGTGCCTATTTAAGAATCTTGTTTGGGGCTGGCCCAGTGGCGAAGCTGTTAGGTGCGTATGTTCCACTTCGGCGGCCCGGGGTTCACCAGTTCAGATCCCAGGTGTGGACGTAGCACTGCTTGGCAAGCCATGCTGTGGTAGGTGTCCCACATATAAAGTAGAGGAAGACGAGCATGGATGTTAGCTTAGGGCCAGTCTTCCTCAGCAAGAAGAGGAGGATTGGCAGCAGATGTTAGCTCAGGGCTAATCTTCCTCAAAAAAAAAAAAAGAATCTTGTTCATTTTTCTCTTAGACTGACAGTTATATTCTTATTGATTTGAAGGCGATATGTAAGAATTCTGGATACTGGTCATTTGTTGGTTCTGAGTGTTGCAGGTACTTTCACTCTGTGACTGACCTTTTCACTCTCTTGACAGGATCTTTTCATGAACAGTTGTTACTTTTAATATAGTCCATTAAATCAATCTTTTCCTTTATGGTTAGTACTTTTTATGTCCTGATTAAGAAACTAGTTCACCAAAGTCATAAAAATATTCTGTTATCTTACAGAAATTTTGTTTAAATTTTCAGATTTAGATCTAAAATTTACCTGGAATTGATTTCTAGATGACATGTTAAGCAGAGATTAAGTTGTGGGGTTTTTTGGCTTTTGTTCTTGTTTTTGTGTTAATTCCAACAGGCAAGTCCAGTAGTCTTGGTCTCTCTCTTTTTCTTTAAGACCCATAACCCACTCCCCTGAACTGAGCACATACAGTGATGGCATTGTCATAAATTAAGCATCCATATTTATAGGACTTATGGATTTTCTCTTATATTCCACTGGTCTGTGTTTTTAATTGACTTTACTGAAGTATAATTTACATGCAATAAAGCATTTTATTTTTAGTGAATGTTTTGATAAATTCTGACAAATTTATACATCTATGAGAGCCCCACCACGATCAAGATACAGAACACTTCCATCACTCCAGTTGGTTCCTTTTTGCCCCATTCTATTTTCAGCTCCACCTCTACCACCAGCTCCAGGCAACCGCTGACAAGCTTTCTGTCACTGTAGATTATATTTGTCTTTTCTAGAGTTTCATGTAAATGCACCTGCTATTTATGTACTTTTGTGTGTCTGAATAATGTTTTTTGAGATTCATCTGTATTATTGCATGTTCTGGTAGTTCATGCCTTTTTGTTACTGAGTAGTATTCCGTTGTATGGGATATCCCACACTTTGTTTATTCATTCACCAGTCAATGAACATTTGAGGGTTTTTTTTTTTCCCCAAGTTTTGCTATTACAGATAAAGCTGCTGTAAACATTTATGTGCACATCTTTGTGTGAACGTGTATCTTCTTTTGGGTATATATCTAGAAGTGCAGTTGCTCAGTCATCTGCTAAGTACATGCTTAATTTTATAAGAAACTGTCAAACTATTTTCCAAAATGATTGTACCGTTTTACGTTCCCTCCAGCAACGTAGGAAAGTTGCCATTGCTTCACATCCTTCCCAGTGCTTTGTGTTGTCACTCTTTTTAATTTTAGCTGTTCTACTGCGAGCAGAGTGGTATCTCACTAGTTTTAGTTTGTATTTCCCTAATGACTAATGATGTTGCGAATCTTTTCATTTGCTTATTTGTGTCTGTTCAAATCTTTTACCCATGTTTAATTGAGTTGTTTGTCTTATTTCTCCCAGTCTATAGCTTTTCATTTTCTTACATTATCTTTTGAAGATCAAAGATGTTTAATTTTGATCAAGTCCAATTTATCAATTATTTTTATGTTTTGTGCTTTCTGTGTCCTATACATCCAAGGTCACAAAGATTTTCACCTTTGTTTTCTTCTAGAATTTTTATAGCTTTATGTTTTAATTTTTGGTTTATGATCTATTTCTACTGGTTTTTGTTTACTGTATCGGGTAAGAGTCTAAGATCATTTTTTCCCCATTTGTTTTATCCAGTCATTCTAGCAACATTTATTAATGTTAAATTCTGCATTTATTTAAATTACCTTAGTACCTTTGTCAGAAATAGACTGATATATATGTGTGGGTTTATTTCTGTTCCATTGATCTATTTTGTCTATCCTTGTGCCTGTACGATACACAGTCTTGATTGCTTTATATGTATAGAAATTCTTGAAATCAGGTAGTATAAGTCATCCCACTGTATTCTTATTTTTCAAATGTTTGGCTCCTCTAGGTTCTTTGCAATTTGTGTAAATTTTAGAATCACAATGTCGAGTTCCTGGAAAGAACGAGCTGAAATTTTAATTGAGAATATATCAAATCTATTGATTTATTTGGGGTAGAACTTACATCTTAACAATATTGCGTCTTCTTATCCATAAACATGGTATTTCTCCACTAATTTAGGTCTTTGACTTCTATCAACAAAGTTTTTTAGTTGACATTGTGCGGGCTTTGCACATATTTTGTTAAGTTTTCCCCAAAGTATTTCTTGGTTTTTGATGATTTGTCAGTGGAATTTCTTTATTTCAATTTTCAATTGTTTGTTACTAATATATACACATAAACTTGATTTTTATATATTGACCTTGTATCTTGTGACTGCTAAATTCAGTTAGGTCAGGCACCCTTTTTTATAGATTCCTGGGATTATCTCAGCTGCACAAATATGTCATCTGTAATAGACGGTTTTACTTCTTTCTTTCCAATCTGTATGCCTTTTATGTCTTTTGCTTGCCTTATTGTGTGAGCTAGGACCTCCAGTACTTTGTTGAAAAGTGGTAAGAGCAGGCATCTTCACCTTATTCCTGATCTTGGCGGGGGGTGGGGGGGTGGTCATTCAGTCTTTCTACCATTTAAGTTTGATGGCTAGGCTCTTGGATTTTTATCAGTGCCCACTCAGGTTGAGAATGTTCTCATCTATCCCTAAATCAGTGAGAAATTTTTTTTTTTTGTCAAGAATTGTGTTGAATTATGTCACGTGGTTTTTTAATATCTTTAAAACTGTTATTGTGCTTTTTCTTTTTTAATCTTAAAATAGTGAATTACAACTGATATTAAGATATTAAATCAATGTTGCATTCCTAGGATAAATTTTACTTGATTATGCTTTTTTTTAAACTTCATTGAATTCGATTTACTAAAATTTTGGTAAGGATTTTTGCCTCTGTGTTCATGAGGATATTAATCTGAAGTTTCCTGTAATACCTTTCTCTGGTTTTAGTATCAGGGCCTAATAAAATAAGTTGAGAAGTGTTTTCTCCTCTTCTACTTTTTGGGAAGAGTTTATGTGAATTGGTATTATTTCTTCCTTAAAGTTTTGGTATAATTCACAAGTGAAGCCATCTGAACAAGGAATTTTCTTTGTCAGAAAAATCTTAAGTGCAGTTTCGAATTCCTTAATAGATACAGGCCTATTCATTTCTTCCTGAGTGAGCTGTATAGTTTGTCTTTCAAGGAATTTGTTCATTGTATCTGTGTTTTTTAATTTATTGGCATAAAGTTGTTCATAATATCCTTCTATCGTCTTTTTGATGTCTTTAGGATCTTTCCAGCTATGAGTTTATCAATCTTAATGGTCTTCTTCAAAGAATCAGGTTTTGATTTCATTAATATTTATCTATTTTCTATTTCATTGATTTTTACTTTTATTTTCATTTTCCTTCCTGTGCTTATTTTGGCTTAATTTGTTCTTTTTTTAATTTTTTAAAGTGGAAGTTTAGAACGTTGATTTTTAAGGCCTTTTTTTCTTATATGAACATTTAGAACTATAAACTTCCCTTCTAAGTACTGGTTTAAGTGAATCCCGCAGATTTTAATATGTTGTGTTTTCATTTTCACTTAGTTCAGAATATTTCTTATTTCCCTTATGACTTGTTTGACCTGTTGGGTTGTTTAGAAGTATGTTTCCTAACTGCCAATTATTCAAGGATTTTCCAGAAATTTTTTATTATTGATTTCTAGTTTAAATCCATTGTGATCAGAGAACGTACTATTATTTCAAACATTTTACATTTGACATTTGTTTTATAGCCTAGAATATGGTTTTCATGCGTGCTCCATGTATACTAGAAAAGAATGTGCTCTGCTCCTGTTGTGTGGAGTGTTCCGTAAACGTTACATAAGTGGGCATGGTTCATAGCACTGTCCATGTCTTCTGTATCCTTACTGATTTTCTCCCCTCTCATTTGCAGTGAAAGGAGTAGTTGAAATCCAACCCTAATTGAGGATTTATTTATTTCTGTTTTTAGTTTAATCAGTTTTTGTTCATGTATTTTGAAACTCTTGTTTTTGAGTGGTATCTACATGTAGCATTGTTACTTTTCATGATAACTTGACCCCTTCACCATCATGAAGTGTCCCTCGTTCCCCCTGGTAACAGTCCTGATTCTAAATTCTCCTTTGTCTCATGTCACTGCAATCTCTTCAACCCTCTGTTGATTAGTGTTCGCATGTCTTTTTCCATCCATTTACATTTAACCTGTTTATATCTATATATTTAAAGTGGGTTTCTTGTAGACAGCATTATTGGTCCTGCTTCTGTATCTCATCTGACGGTCTCTGCCTTTTAGTTGGAGTGTTTAGACCTGTGCTGCCCAGTAGAGTTGCCAGTAGCCACGTGTACTGTTTGAATTTAAGTTAAAATTTAAAATTCAGTTCCTCAGTCGTGCTAGATGCCTTTCAGTTCTCATTGTAGAAAGCTCTGTTGTACAGTACTAGTTTAGACCATTTTTATTTTTTGTAACTATCCATATGGTTTGGCATAAATCCACCATCTTGCTATATTTTTCTATTTGCCCCATGTTGATGATTCCGTTTTATCTCCACTGTTGGCTAGTTAGCTCTACCTCTTTGTCTTATTATTTTAGTGGTTGCACTAGGATTTACAATATACTTTATCAATCTGCTTTCAAATAATATACAATTTCACGTATGGCATAGGAACCTTACAAGAGTATACTTTTGTTTCCCCTCTCTAGTTCTTTGTGCTGTTATTGTCATATGTTTCACTTCCGCATCTTATAAAATCCACACTGCACTTTTTTTTTTTTGTCATAGTCGGTGATCTTTTAAAAAGATTATTAGTCTTTTTTTCTGGGTCATTGTGCCAATATCACAGTTTCTTAATTTATGTATCTTTGTAAGTCTTAATGTCCAGTGATGTGAGTCCTCTATGTTATTCTTAAAAATCATCGTGTCTGCAGGCTTAATATCCATAATATATAAACAACTCTCGCAACTCAACAACAAAACATCAAACAACCCAATCAAAAAATGGGCTGGAGACATGAACAGACATTTCTCCAAAGAAGATATACTGATGGCCAATAGGCACATGAAAAGATGCTCATCATTGCTGATCATCAGGGAAATGCAAATCAAAACTACACTAAGATATCACCTTATACCCATTAGAATGACAAAAATATCTAAAACTAATAGCAACAAATGTTGGAGAAGTTGCGGAGAAAAAGGAACCCTGGTGGGAATGCAAACTGGTGCAGCCACTATGGAAAACAGTATGGAGATTCCTCAAAAAATTAAAAATAGAACTACCATACGATCCAGCCATCCCACTACTGGGTATCTATCCAAAGAGCTTGAAGTCGGCAATCCCAAAAGTCCTATGCACCCCAATGTTTATTGCAGCACTGTTTGCAACAGCCAAGACGTGGAAGCAACCTAAGTGCCCATCAACAGACGAATGGATAAAGAAGATGTGGTACATATATACAACGGAATACTACTCAGCTGCAAAACAGAACAAAATCATTCCATTTGCAATAACATGGATGGACCTTGAGAGAATTATGTTAAATGAAATAAGCCAGCGAGAGAAGGATAATCTGTGTATGACTCCACTCATATAAGGAATTTAAAATTATGGACTAAGAACAGTTTAGTGGATACCAGGGGAAAGGTGGGGTGGGGGGTGGGCACAAAGGGTGAAGTGGTGCACCTACAACATGACTGACAAACGTTAATGTACAACTGAAATTTCACAAGATTGTAACCTATCAATAACTCAATAAAAAAAAAATCATCGTGTCTGTTTTCATATACCCTAACACACTAGTTCCCAGTGGGTTTTCAATTGGCGTTCCATTGAATTTATAGATTGGTTTGGGAAGGAATGACATATTTAAGATATTGAATCTTCTAATAGGTGAACATAGATTATTCTTCCATTTATTAGCCTTCTTTGTTTTCTCTCAATATTTTTTTCTACTGCTGTGTGTAGTGGACTTACACATCTTTCATTAGATTTATTCCAAGAGGTTTGATGTTTTAATATAGTTTTGTACTGTTAATGTGCTAAATGGTATTGCTTTGAAATATCTTTATTTTTAATCCTTAAACTTTTTATTTCTTGTTTTATTGAATTGAGTAGATCTCCAGTACAATTATTGAATAGATATGGTGGTACTGGGTATTGTTATCTCACTCACATCTTAGCAGGAAGCTTTCACTATCGTACCGTTGCGTGTATTTGCTGTAGTGTTTTTGTACGTACCCCTTACCACATTACAGTGTCCTTCTTTTCATTATTTGCTGGGAATTTTTTTTTTTTACGTGAATAAGTGTAGGATTCATCAAAAGATTTTTTCCTACATCTGTTGGGTTGATCACATAATTATTCTCTTTTATGCTGTTAATGTGGTAAATTACGTTGTTGAATTTTCATGGAATAAATCCACTTAGACCGTAATATACTATTCTTTTTATATATCACTGGCTTTAGTTTGCTATTTTTTTTTAGGATTTTTGTGTATGTTTATAAGTAAGATTATCATGTAATACTTCATTTTATAATGAACTTGTTGGGTTTGGTGTCGAAGTTTTGCTTCCCTTATAAAACAAGTTGGGAAACTCTGGAAGAGTTTGTATAAAGTTGCTTTTATTTCTTCCTTAAACGATTAATAAAATTCATCAGTGATGCCATCGGGGCTTCAATTTGTCCTTGTGTAAGAGTTTAAGGAGTCAGTTTCTTTTATAGTTGTAAGATTATCCATTTTAAGATTTTTTTATTTCTTCTCATATTGGTTTTGATAGGTTGTGGATTTGTCTGGTTTGTTTTTTAAGAATTTTGACTCTTTCAAATACTTTTCCCAATTTATTGGCATAAAAAGGTTAAGATCCTTTATCGATATCCTTTTTACATTTCTGACATTAATTTTGCCTTCAATCAACTCTATGGTTTGTGTACTTTCTATTTCATTAACTTCTGCTCCTTTCTTTATTGTTTCTGTCCTGTTCAATGTGGCGTTGTTTTTCTAACTTCTTGAGATAGATGATTATATCACTGATTTTCAGTCCTTCTTTTCAGTTGTATTTCTTATATTTAAAACCTTATCCATGGCTTTTGCTGGATCCAACAAGTTTTTATATATCACAATTTCATTATCATTCATTTCAAAATATTTTCCATTTTCTGTTATGATTTCATCTTTGGTCCAAGTGTCATTTAGATGTGTTTCTGAATTTCCAATTATAGGGAAATTTTCTAGTTAACTTTTTGTTGATGATTACTGGCATAATTGTATTGAAATGAGAGAACGTATTTTGTATGATTTAAATCCTTTAAAATCTAGTACAGTTTGCTGTGGCCCAGCATATGTCGATTTGGGTAAACGTTTCATATGTGTTTGGAAAGACTGTATACTTTGCAACTATTAGGTGCCCTGTTCTATGAATGAAATTAGGTCAAGTTTAATAATCATATTGTTCATCTCTCTTGTTATTAATGGTTTTTTGTCCACCTGAATCCATCAGTTACTGAGAGAAATGGGTTAAAATCTCCCACTATGGTTGTATATTTGTCTGTTTATCCTTTTTGTTGTCAGTTTTGCTGTATCTGTTTTGCAGCTACATTAAGTACCTACAAATTTAGGATTTTATTTCTTACTGATAATACAAACCTTCTGACATTCTGAAATGTACTCTTTAGCTCTGGGAATGCATTTTGCCTTGAAGTCTAATTTGCCTGTTATCAGTATAACAACATTATTTCCTTTGGTCGATATTTGCTTGGTGCATCTTTGTCTCATCTTTTTGCTTTTAACCTTTGTGTATCTTTATATTTAAGGTGAGTCTCTTGTAAGAAGATTGATTTGATTTTGATAAAGTAAACTCCATGTAACCACCACCCTAATAAAGTTCAATCCTGAGATTTCCGTTACCTCAGAAAGTTCCTTCCGTGAGCCACACTCCCCCGAGCTGTGGGTTAATGTGTCTATTCTTGAATTTCACATAAATGAAACAACACAGAACATACTCTCTGGTGTCTGATTTCTTCTCCCTCCATAAAACAGTGTTTTGGAGATTCAAGCATTGTGTTGCATGTCCCTTTTTCTTTTCAATTGGTGAGTAATATTTTATGAATGGATCACAATTTGTTTATCCGTTTGTTCTCTTGGTTATGGACATTCAGGTCATTTCCAGTTTTTGCCTGTTATGAATTAGATGCTGTGAATATTCTTTTACAACTCTTTTTGTGGACATAGGTTTTCATTTCCTTTGGGTGAGTAACTAGGAGTAGAATTTCTAGTTCATGGAGTAGGTACGTGTATAATTTAATAAGTTACCAATTGTCCAAAGTGATCGTATCGTTTTACCCTCCCACCGGCAGTGTCTAGAAGTCCAGTTGCTCTGCATCCTCACCAATCTTTGTCTTTTTTACTTTAGTAATTCTAGTGGATATAAAATGATATCTCATTGTGCTTTTAATCTGCATTTCCCAGATGACTAATAATGTTAAGCATCTTTGCAATCACTTATTTGTCATTCATTATCTTTTATGAAGTCATTATTCAAGTCTTTTTTGCCCATTTTTATTTGGAATGTTTGTCTTATTTCTTACAGATGTGTAGAAATTCTTTATATATTGCAAATACAGCTCTTTTGTCAGATATATTTATTGTGAGTATTTTCTTCTTTCCATGGCTTGCCTTTTCATTTTCTTAATGAAGTCTTCCATTGAAAAGGAGTTTTAATTTAATAAAGTCCACGTTACCAGTTTTGTCTTTTCCAGTTCATGCTTTTTTGGTTCTCTGTAAATACTGTGCCTGCTGTAAGGTTTCCGAGATGCTCTTCTATGTTTTCTTCCTGCTTTTAGGTTTACGTTTAGTTCTTTGATCCATCTCCAGTTAGTTTTTCTGTGTTGTGTGAGGTAGAGGTAAAGTTCATTCTTTTCCCATGTGATTATCCAGTTGTCCAGCATCATTTGTTGAAAGACTTTTTTTCCCTGTTGAATAGCCTTGGCATCTTAGTGAAAAATTATTATATTGAGTCTTCTGACCGTGAGCCAGGTATCTCTCTCCATTCACTTGAGTCTCCTTTAATTTCTATCTGCATTGATATGTCGTTTTCAGTGTGGGAGTCTTAAAAGTATTTTTTTCCCCTAAATATTAACGTTTTATAAACTCTTGTAAATGGAATTGTATTTTTTCATTTTATTTTCAATTGTTACCTGCATATAGAAATACCATTGATTTTTTTTGTATACAGTAATGGTTGCTTAATGACAGGATATATTCTGAGAAATGCATCTGGTGAGTCGATTTTGTCATTGTGCAAACATCATAGAGTGCACTTAGACAAATCTAGATGGTATAGCCTACTACCCACCTGGGCTACATGGTACAGATGTTATGGGACCATCGTCATATATGCTGTCCATCCTTGACCGAAACTTCATTATGCAACACATGACTGTATTGACCTTATATACCTTAATCCTGTTAAATTTATTCTAGTAGCTATCCTGTAGATTCTTTTGGATTTTTTACATACTCGATTATGTTGTCTGAGAATAAAAACAACTTGACTTCTTCCTTTCCTTTTAGTTTTTTCCATACCTTACTGCACTGGCTAGGACCTCCAGTACCATACTGAATAAAAGTGGTGACCAATATCCATCCTTGCGTTTTCCCAGTCTTAGTGGAAAAAGATTAAACATTGTACTATTAAGTATGATCTTAGTTGTAGGTTGCCCATTATTAAGATGAGGAAGTTTTCTTCTATTTCTGGTTTGCTGAGAATTTTAATCAAGACTGGGTCTTGAATTTTGTCTTAATACTGTTCTGCATCTAGTTAGATGATAATGTGGTTTTTCTCCTTTTTTCTGCTAATGTGGTGGATAACTGTCTTGGTTATATATTGCCAAGTAAGAAATTATCCCAGTACTTGGCTGCTTGAAACAACAAACATTTATTATCTTACATTTTCTGTGGATCAGGAATCTGAGCAGCTTAGCTGATATGGTTCTGGCTCAGGATCGCTTATGGTATTGCAGTCAAGATGTCAGTCGGGGCTGTAGTCATATGGATGCTTGGCTGGGGGTGAAGGATCTGCTTCCAAGATGGCTCACTCACATAGCTGCGGGCTGGAGGCCTCAGTTCCTCAGATGTTTACCATGTGAGCCTCTCCATAGAACTGCTTGAGTGTCCTCACAACAAGGCAGCTAACTTTGCCCAGGGCAAGTGATCCAAGAGAGCAAGGAGAAATCTGCAATACCTTTTATGACCTGTTTGTGGGAGTCACCTGCCATGGCTTCTGTTCATGAGGGAGTTACTAAACCCATCTCAAACTCTTGAAGGGGAGGGTATTAAAAAACAAAAAAGTGACGTATTTTTAAACCACTACAGTTAGAGCAATTGAATTTCAAAAGTTTAATCATCCTTGCTGTATCTAATCATGAGTAAACATCAGACAAACTTGAATTGAGAAACATTTTACAAAACAACTTATTTTGTAATCTGCAAAAGTCTAAAAGTCAAGGAAAGGCTGAGAAGCTGATCCAGAGTGAAGGAGACTGGAGTCATGACAACTAAATACAGCATGCGATTTTGAACTGAATGTTTTACCAGGAAGGATATTATTATATAGGCAAGTGGCAAAACTCAGATGAGTTCTGAGGAATAGGTGGTAGCAATGTGTTGATGTTAATGTAACAATTTTAATGATCTTATTCTGCTTATATAGGAGAGTATTCTTGCTAATAGGAAATGTCCACTAACTTTCAGAGGTAATGAGGCAGCTTACTCTCAAATGGTTCAGGATAAGTAAATTCTGTACTTGTAGCTTTTCTCTAAATTACAGACTTTCAAGTTTTTTTTAAATGATGGTTGTTTTACTGTCAAGAAAGACATTAAAAGACCATTTCCGTTTTTCCCCTAATGTCATTAAAAGACAGCTAGTTGTTTGATGTCAAACATTATAACATTGTAATGTTGACACCCTCTTCCCCTGACTTTCCCCATATGGGGACTCCTTACTTTGGTGAGCCTTTGATGCCTGACTGTGGGCCACCCCACTCTCCACCACGTACACCTACCTGCTTGGCCCAGCTAATAGTGACTTTGAGATTAAGTAATTATTCAGGGCAAGAGGGGAAAAAAGCAAAAATAATTTTATTTTACATTTCCAATGCTCTTCATTTCTTCCTCTAGAATTGAATTTTTTTAATTTTTATTTTTTATTGCAGTAACGTTGGATTATAACATTATATAAGTTCACATGTTCATCGTAATATATTTTGAATTCTGTGTAGATTGCATCATGTTCACACCCAAAAACTAATTATAACCCATCACCACACGTGTACCTAATCCCCCCTTTTGCCCTTGTCCCTCTCCCCTTCCCCTCTGGTAACGACCAGTCCAGTCTCTGTTGCTATGTGTTTGTTTGACGTTGTTTTTATCTTTTGCTTATGAGTGAGATCGTGTGGTATTTGACTTTCTCCCTCTGACTTATTTCACTTAGCATAATACCTTCAAGGTCCATCCATATTGTCACAGATGGCCGGATTTCATCATTTCTTATGGCTGAGTAGTATTCCATTATGTATATATACCACATCTTCTTTATCCATTCGTCCCTTGATGGGCACCTAGGTTGCTTCCAAGTCTTGTCTATTGTGAATAATCCTGCAGTGAACATAGACATGCATGTATCTTTATGCGTTTGTGTTTTCAAGTTCATCGGATAAATACCCAGCAGTGGAATAGCTGGGTCATACGGTAGATCTATTCTTAATTTTCTGAGGAATCTCCATACTGCTTTCCATAGTGGCTGCACCAGTTTGCACTCCCACCAGGAGTGTGTGAGGGCTCCCTTCTCTCCGCATCTTCTCCAACACTTGTTTCCTCTTTTGTTAATTATAGCCCTTCTGACCGGAGTGAGGTGATGTCTCATTGTAGTTTTGATTTGCATCTGCCTGATAACTAATGATGTTGAACATCTTTTCATGTGCCTGTTGGCCATCTGTATATGTTTTTTGGAGAAATCTCTGTTCATATCTTTTGCCCATTTTTTAATTGGGTTGTTGGTTTTTTTTGTTGTTGAGATGTATGAGTTCTCTGTATATTTTGGATATTAACCCCTTATCTGATATATAGTTTGCAGATATCTTCTCCCAATTGTTAGGTTGTCTTTCGTTTTGTTGATGGTTTCCTTTGCCTTCCATTGCTCTCATTTCTTCCTGTAGAATTGAATTTTCATCTGATGTCATTTCCCTTCACCCCGAAGAAGTTTTTTAACTTTTCATGTATTCAAGGTTCCTGGTGACAGATTCCTTCAATTTTTGTTTATCTGGAAATGTCTGTATTGCATCCTCACTTTTGAAGGCTATTTTTGCTAGATATAGATTTCTGGGTTGATTTTTTTTTGTTTTTCTTTTTTGTACAGTATAATGATTTGATATTTGTACATATTGCAAAATGATTACCACCAGTAAGTTTAGTTAACATCTATCACCACACATAGTTACAAAAATTTCTTTTCTTGTGACGAGGACTTTTAAGATTTACTCTCTTAGCAACTTTCTAATATACAATAGGGTATTATTAACTATAGTCACCATGCTGTACGTGACATGGGCGAAATGGTGGGTGAAGGTGGTCAAAAGGTACAAACTTGCAATTATAAAAAAGTCCTGGGGCTGTCACGTACAGATTTTTTCTTTCTTTCATCATTTTAAATATGTTATTCTGTTATATTCTGGCCTCCATGGTTTCTGCTTAGTGGCTGGTCATCATCCTTAACATTGCTGCCCTGTATGTAAAGTATCTTTTTATTATCTGGCTGCTTTTAAGATCTGCTCTTTATCTTTTGTTTTTAGCAATTTACTGTAATATGCTAGGTACATAATATACAGTAGGTTAAACCATTAGATATTGTCTCACAGGTGACTGAGGGCTGGAGTTTTCTGCCATCTTTTTCTCTCATTCTTAGGATCGCATCATTTCTATTTATCTGTCTTTCAGTTCAGCTGATACTTCTACTGTCTGTTAAGCACATCTACTATACTTTTTCACTTCAGATACTGTCCTTAATTCTAGAATTTTCATTTGATTCTTCTTTATATTTTATATACTTAGATTCCCCGTCTGTTTGCTCAATATGACTTTTTCTTTAAATCCTGATTATGTTTATAGTAGCTACTTTTAAAGTACCTGTCTGCTACTGCCAACATCTGGATCAGCTCAGGATCTGTTGCTATTTACTCTTTTTTCTCCTGACCTTGGGTCACATTTCTTTACATATTTAGTAAGTTTTTATTGCATACTGGACACAGAAGAAGACAGGTTGCAGAGATTTTAGGTTCTCTTATCTTCTGCTGAGGAGTGCTGAGTTTTGTTTTAGCGGAAAGTTAAATTATGGACTAATCCTTGAACTGGTGGAAGCTTGCTTGTACACTTTGTTAGAATGGTTCAATTGGAGTGTTGCCTTTAGCTTTATGGCAAATCCTTATTCTTGGGATATTGTCTCTTTCTAAGGTGTGACCTATCTGGGTTTTCACTCAAGGTGTTCACTGAGCCCCTGTAACTTGGCAGGATTCAAACTCCCAACTCTTTGTTTCCTGCAGCTGGGAGCAGGTAAACTCTCTGCTCAGCTTTTCCAGCCTTCCAGTTTTTGCTGTCCTTGGAGTCTTCCCTGATGCGTGTGAGGTTTAGGAGTCCGCTGGGAATTTGAGAGGAGCTTGTGTAGAGATCTGAGGTTCCTCCTCTGCAGCTCCATCCTTTCCAGGACATTCAGTCTCTATTTCCAGCCACACTGGTAGTCCCGAACCTCGTCCTCCAGCCAGCAGCACTGGTTTTCTGCTTGACAGGTTTGTGAGGTTCCAGTATGGGGTACCACCATCATTACTGAACTCAGAACTCCCCAACTTTGAGTATTTAATTATTTTACTTTTAATATAATTACTGATGTATTTATGTTTAAACCTACAATTTTACACTTTGCCTTTTGTTTACCCTGTCTGTTCTATGTTCTTTTGGATTGAATTTTGTTGTGTTTTGTTTTCTTTTTAATGCTGTTTTCCCCTTTGTTATCGTAGTAGTTATACATTCTTTTATTATTATTCTTTAAGTGTTTACTCTAGAAATTACCTTATGCATCCTTGATTTATTCGAGTCTAATCTAAATTACTTTTACCACATTCCAGTAGTGCAAGGATCTCAAATCCCGTCTCTCTGATTGCTGCCTTTATGTTCTTATAGTGTATTTTAATTCTATAGCTTAGACCTCATAGGACATTTATTATTTTTGTACAGTCAACAATCCTATCAATTTCCTCTACGCTTTCCATTGCTTTACATTCCTGCCTGCATTTCTCACCTTCCATCTGCAATTATTGACTTCACTCTGAAGAACACTGTTTTGTATTTCCTTTAGCATACTCTTCTGGTGCTGGGTTGTCTATCTGAAAATATTGTAATTCCATCTTTTTTTTTTAACTGAGCTTTTATTTACATATAATAAAATGTAAAGTTCAATGAATTTTTACCCTATACTTGTTTAAGTACTGTCAAGATACAGAACTTTTCCATTACCCTGGAAAGCTCCCTTCCTAGTATATCCACCACTAGCTACCTCACCAACCTAATCACCATTCTGACTTCTGTCACCGTAGAATAGATACCTGTGTTTTTTGGGGGGGGGGGGTTAAGATTTTTTTTTTCCTTTTTTCTCCCCAAAGCCTTCTGGTACGTAGTTGTGTATTTTTAGTTGTGGGTCTTTCTAGTTTTGGCATGTGGGACGCCGCCTCAGCATGGCCTTATGAGCAGTGCCGTGTCCACACCCAGGATCCGAACTGGCGAAACCTTGGGCCACTGAAGCAGAGCCCGCGAACTCAACTGTTCAGCCATGGGGCCAGCCCCAATACGTTTTTAAACTTCATATAAATGAAGTCATATTATATGGACTCATTTATGCTGCCTTCTTTTGCTCACAATACTGTTTTTGAGATTCATCCATGCTTTTGTGTACATCAGTAATTTGTTCCTTTGTATTGCTGGGTAGTATTCCATTGTGTGAATATACCACAGTTTGTTGGATGTTCGATCTCCTCTTGTTGGCATTTAAATGGAGTCTGGTTTTGAGCTATTATGAAAAAGCTGCCATGAATATTTGATTCAGTTCTTTTTGTGGACATATGCACCTGTTACTCTTGATTATACACCTGAGAGTGGAATTTCTGGTTAATAGGCGTATTTGTTATCTATCATTATGTAACAGATTACCCTACAACTTGGCAGCTTAAAACAGCAGTAAACATGTATTATCCCGCATAGGTTTTGTGGGTCAGGAATTCAGGAGCAACTTAGCTGGGTGATTCTGGTTCTTGCCATTTGGACCTCTCCACAGGGCTGCTTGAGTGTCCTTACAACATGGAAGCTGTCTTCCTTATAATAAGTAATCCATGAGAGCCCAAGATGGAAGCTACAATGTCCTTATGACCTCACCTGTTGTTTCCATAATATCTTCTTGGTTACGTGGGTCAGCCCTGTTCACTGTGGAAGTGGACTTAGGGCCATCTTGGATGCTGGCTACCATAATAGGTTTAAAGTCATATTTAACTTTATAAGAAACTGTTTTCCAAAGTGTTGTATACTCCTTTCCATTCCCTCTAGCAATACATGAAAGGTCCGTTTGCTCCACATCTTCAGTGACAGCTGTTTTTAGTTTTAGCTGTTTTGTCAGGTCGTAATCATTTTTGAGGTCTGTTTTCACTGGATATAGAATTCTTGGTTTTCAGGTATTGTCTTTCAGATCTTTGAAAAATATGTATCCCATTATCTTATGGCTTCATCTCTTTTTTTTTTTTTCTTGAGGAAGATTAGCCCTGAGCTAACACCAGCTGCCAATCCTCCTCTTTTTGCTAAGGAAGGCTGGCCGTGAGCTAACATCTGTGCCCATCTTCCTCTACTTTATATGTGGGACGCCTACCACAGCATGGTGTGTGCCAAGTGGTGCCATGTCCGCACCCAAGATCCAAACCAGCGAACCCTGGGCCGCCGAAGCAGAACGTGCACACTTAACCGCTGCACCACTGGGCTGGCCCCTGGCTTCATGTCTTTTTGTTGAAGTCAGGTGTCAGTCTTGTTGCGCTCTTGATAGCAGTAGATCATCTTTCCCCTGAGTGCCTTCAGGATTTCCTTTTCGTCTTTGGGTCTCGGCAGTCTTGGCTTTAATGTGCCTAGGTGAGTTTTCACTGTATTTATCCTGCTCAGCTTCAGAGTATTTCTTGAACTTATGGTTTGATGTCTTTCAAGTTGGAAAATTCTCAATCATTATTTCTTTGATAATACTTTTGCCCCATTTTCTCTCTTCACATTCTCAGACTACTGTTGCTTGCAGTTTCAAATTTTTTCTTTTTGTGTGTGTCTTTTACACTCTTTTCTCTATTTTCCATCATTTTTGTCCTCCATGCTTCAGTCTAGGTATTTTTTTCTGGCCAGTTCTTTAATCATTTTTTTTTTTAAACTAATTCTAATCTGATTTTAAACCTAACCATTAAGTACTTGATGTCAGTTATTATTGTTCTAAAGTTCTAGAATATCTAATTGATTTTGTTTTAGTTTCCTTTTTCTCTGCTGAAATTGTTAGTTTCGCTTTTTATTTTCTTAAACTTATGAGGCATAGTTATTTTAAAGTCCACTTCTAATGACAAAAACACAGTGGAAAGTGGATGATTATTGGAGTTAGGTAATGGATTCTACTTTTGTATGTAAGTGAAAAATTTCATAATAAAAGTTAAAAATAAAGATGTCGAATAACCAATCCATTCTCTGGATCACCTGTGTTTGTCTTCATTGTCTGTCTTTTATCTTCATTGTTCGTTACATTGACTTGTCTCCTTATTTGCATAACCTGTTTTAATTGCATTCCACATAGTGTTTATTAACTTTTATAAGTAATTTGAGGCTCTAGATCAAGGTCAGCAAACCTACAACCGGGAGCTGAATCCAATCATGCCAGTTCATTTACATATTGTCTATGGCTGCTTTCATGCTACAGCAGCAAAGATGACAGAGTCCATGGTACATAAAACTGAAGATATTTACTATGTGGCCCTTTACAGAAAAAGTGTGCCAACTCCTGCTGTGTATCTTTTCCTCTAGGCACACAAATCCAATCCCCACTACCACTCTGATTCTTTATCATTCATGGGACAAAATCAAATTATCTTTTTTAGCTTAGGTCTGCATCCACCCCAGCAGTCCACGCTACCGCCTCCTGCTGCCTTCACCCCAGACCTGGGACTCTGGACCTGGGTAATGGCTTTTGGTTCCGCAACCTTTCTGCAGTTTTACATCATCTTGTCTTTTCATATATTATTCCAGCTGCCTGAGCGTACTTATAGCAGAATACACCTGTTAGTTTCCATTCCATCTTGTAAGATGTAAGTCACATTGTTTCCTCCTTCTGGAAACTCTCCCTGAACAGAATGACTTTGTCCTCTTTTTTGCCAGCCTTCTACCGGGTATAGTGCTCTGTTATTCTCCATTCTGTGCAATTTTACAAACGTTTTCCTGGGCCCCTCCCTAGCCTGAATCGCTTAAGGCCTTCTTCCCCAGGACCTCATGTGAGTTAGCCCTTGTATGTATTTTTGAGGGGACGACGGGAAAGATGTCTTACTCCTCCTGTCCAAGGCTGTTTCTTCTTCCACTCTAGATTTCGTCAATTCCTGTTCATAGTCAGACCTGGCTCCCTAAATTGAGCCCTTCTCCTCTATATCCAATGCCTTGCTCTACTCTGGTTCCTTCCATTCATCCTAGACAGATGACTGCTCTAACTGAAAACTGTTCTGACATTGGATCTGAGCTCATTTGTTAGCCCTTCAGGAAGGTGGTGCCTGCCTTCCTCCCTCTCACCGTTCATCCCATCAGACTTCAAATCCAGGAGACATTCTTGGATCCTCCTCCTTCTTCACGCTTCACTTTCAATCCATCTGCAAGTCTTATTTGTTCTAGTGTCTAAAGTCAACTCGTTCCATCCATTACTGTCCAAACAGTCTTGTTTTGAGGGTATAACTTGGATTGTGTTACTTTTGTTTAAACATCTTTAATGGCTTCCTATTGCCCTGAGAATAACCAAAATCCTCGCCATGATTTTTTTATCACTTTCTTTCTCTCTCATTACATTGCAGCCACACAGCCCTTTCCAAACACCTAATGTTCTCTCCCACCTCAGGGCCTTGGCATTTACTGTTTCCTCTTTTTGAAATGTTCTCTTCCTTCCAGATATTTGCATGTTTGGGTCTTATCACCTTTTTTAGGGTTTATCTGAGAAGTTTTCCCTACCATCTTATCTTAAATTACCCCTCCAATCACTATCACTACACAATGTTTTATCTTCATAGTAAGTGTTAAAATCTATAATCATTTATCTGTTTAATTATTTGTTGTCTGTCCCACCACTCCAGTATAAGTTCTATGAGAGAAAGATCCTTATCTAAAATGATCACAGATGTGTCCCCAGTGCCTAGCCCATAGTACCTACTCAATAAAAATTTATTCCTTAGGGGCCAGCCCCATGGCGTAGTGCTCAAGTTCAGTGTGCTCTGCTTCAGTGGCCCAGGTTCGTGGGTTCAGATTCTGGGTGTAGACCTACCCCACTCACCAGCCATGCTGAGGTGGCGACCTACATACAAAATAGAGGAAGATTGGCCTAGATATTTGCTCAGGGCTAATCTTCCTCAAGTGAAAAAAGAGGAAGGATTGGCATCAGATGTTAGCTCAGGGCAAATCTTCCTTAGCAACAAAAAAAATTGTTCTTTATAAGATTTTTATAATTGTATGCATTTATTGTTTCTATCTACCAATCTCTCATTTACTTTACATGCTCTTCTTACCAGTTTCTGCCCCATTATTCTGCTGAAACCACTGTTGAAGAGTTTAACATCAACTTGTGAATGGTTAAATATAATCCACAAGTTGCTTTTTGTTGTAGTTGTCCTCTCTAGAAGTATCTGGCATTATCTTGATATTCTTTTTCTTCTGTAAAGCCTCTTGTTACCTGGGATACAGTTCTGATTCTCCTCCTTCCTACCTCTTGGGACAGCTCTTCTTTTTCTGTTTCTCGGCCTCACTGTCCACCCCTAAAATGTTAAAGCAGTGAGGATTTCTTCCTCAGCCCTCTGTCTTTGCAAGTGATTTCATTCATACTCACAGCCTTGAGGGCTGCCTTCCTCCAGTGACTCCAGAGGACTGCTGTGTATCTGGAGACACCTGGGACTCCACGTATCTGCCACGGAACTCCTCTTTCCACCCTCTCATCCTACCTTGTCAATAAGTCCACCACTGAGTATGAATTGGTACAACCACTATGAAGTATAAATAGTGATAATAATGATATGCATATCATATACTTTAAATGTAATAACTCAGTTCTCAAAACAACCCTGTGTGCTTTCCAATTCAGATGTAAAGTCACAAGATTCTCATCCAAAAGACTAAAACAAGCAAGATAAGGTTTTAAAATCCCATTAGACATCTGAGCTCACAAAGAAACCGAAGTGAACTAAACTTCAGAAAGTGACAGGCTGCTCAGAGAAGTGATCCATGGCTGCTCTCGTTCCCTACAGAAACAGGGACAGGGAGAATCTGCCGTATCTGGGAACGTTCGGGCTGTCAACCCTGGTGACTTGAAGTGGGGCAGCTGAGCTCAGAGAAACCTCTCAGAGGGCATCCCTACCTTTGCTGGACAGAGGGCAACAGCAGCCAAGGTGCAGGGATCCAGGCGGGAACTGGAAAGCAAAGTGAATTCCTCCAACTCTTGATCAGGTTTACTGATCCTTCCTTTGCTGTGGCCAGTTAGCTGTTAAGCTCATTTAATAAAATTTGTATTTAAAATTGGGTCCGTGTGAAACAGAATGGGAAGAAAAGAGTTAACAACAAAAAAGCTATCTGAGATCTGTAGGACTCTATCAGACAGTCTCACTGTGAACTGTTTTTTACTCATAACACCTCTTCCACCAAATAGATGTGTTTTTCCGCACTGACAACCAATTCTCCAACTCTCTGGACAGCTACTGGGTGTCCTTCAATTCAATTCAGTTTTGACACTTAACTCCTCGGAGTTATATCAGACTCCACAAGACTGCTGACACCTCAGATGCCGATCACAAGTATTGATTACCCACAGTACTGACACTTCTGTTTGACATGGCTACAAAGTTAAGGGTTCCCACCCCGCCTTTCAGGTTCACTGATTTCCTAGAACAGCTCACAGAACTCAGGAACACAGTTTACTTACATTTCCTGGTTTATTATAAAAGATCCAAATGAACAGCCAGAAAAAGAGGTACATAGGGCTGAAAGGGTCCCAAGCACAGGAGCTTCTGTCCTATGGAGGTAGGATATGCCACCACCCAGCAGCTCTTCAGACCCCCTTGTTAGAGGATTTTTACGGAGGTTTGATTGCTAGGCATGATTAATTGAATCATTGGCCATTGGTGATTAGCTCCAACCCCTACCCCTCCCTAGAGGTTGGAGGATAGGGCTGAAAGTTCCAACCATCTAATCAAGATTTGGTCTTTCTGGTGACAGCCCTCTGCCCATCCTGGAATTGTCTAGGGGCCCGCCAAGAGTCACCTCATTAGAACGAAGGACAGTCCAATCAGTGAGGAAGTTTCAAAAGATTTAGGAGCTCTTTCTCAGGACCTAGGGACAAAGACCAAATATGTATTTCTTATTATACCACACTCACATACACATAATTGGCATCCCAGAAAGAAAGGAGAAAAAGAATGGAACAAAAGAAATAATGCAAGAGATAAAGGGCAAGAAGTTTCCAAAATGGATGGAAGTGTTTACTACACAGATCCAAGAATATCTCCAGACTCCATTCAGGATAAATACAAAACAAACCATAGCCTAGATGTGCTGTAGTCAGACTGCTGAAAACTGAAGGCAAAGAGCAGATCTTAAAAGCAATCAGAGGGAGTATTAAAAACATGTTACATACAGGAGGACAGTGGTAAGGATTATCACTGACTTAGCAGAAACACTGGAGGCCGGAAGACAATCAAGTGCTGTGCTATCATTGATATGACATGGCAGCATAGTAAAACAGGAAAAAAACCTGCCAAGCAAGAATTCTACTTCCAGCAAAAATTTTCTTCAAAGATGAAGGTGAAATAAAGACTTTCTCAGACAAAAGCTAAGAGAACTTGCCTACAGCACACCCATACCATAAGAAATACTAAAAGAAATTATAAAAAGACTATTGGCTTTTAAAACAAAATTAACACTTGTATTATTGTGTTTGTAACTTGAGAAGTTAAATCTAAGGCAGCAGGAGCACAGTGGGTGGGAGGGGACGCCTGGAATCTGACCATCATAGATCTTAGTTTTTCATGAAAAAGCATCATATTACATGGAGGGAGACCGAAATGTGAAGATTTGCATTGTAATCTCTAGAGAAACCATTGAAAAAATAGACACACACAAAGAGATATAGCTAAAGAATTCAATGCAAGAGAAAGAAATAGAATACAAAAAAAAGATGTTTTATCCAAAAGAAGGCAAAAAGGAAGAGCAGAGAAACAGCAAACAAATCCAAAATAGGAAGCTTAAAACTGGCATATATATAACTACATTGAATGTCAGTTCTCTTATTTCTAGCATTTATACATTTTATAGACTCCATAGGGCCTTGTACATTTCTACATACACTATCATGGTGTCTGTAAATAAGATCTCTGTGATGGCAAAACTTTTTACAATCTATTCCCTTTTTTTTTTGCCATATTGTATTGGCTAGACCCTCGAGTACAGTGTCGAATAGAGGTGGTAAGAGTGGACATCCATGCCTTGTTCTTAAGGCTAAAATTGAAGAATAACAACCGGAATGTTGGTGGAGCAACTAGAACTTTACACATTTCTGATGGTAGTGTAGTGTGTGTGACTACTTTGTGGTGTGACTACTTTGGAGGACTCTTTTCTGTTTTCGTATTAAGTTAAACACCTAACTCTGTGACTTAGCAATCCACCCTTACGTCTTTATCCAAGAGAAATTAAAATATATGTTTATAGAAAGACTTTTGCAGAAATACCTTATTCATAATAGCCCAAAACTTGAAACCACCCAGATGTCCCTCAACATAAGATTGGGCAAAGTATGATATATTCATACAATAGAATACCATACGCCAATAAGAAATAATTAACTACCAAATAATATAGATTAATTTCAAAAATATTGTTAAATGAAAGAAGCTAGACATATAAAAATAGAATGTATATTTTATGATTCCATTTATATGAAATCCAAGGACAATCAAAACTAATCTGTGAAGTAGAAGTCAAAAATGGTTTGCCTGTAGATAGGTACAAGAATTAACTGGAAGTGAGCATGAAGGAACTTTCTGGGGTTATGGAAATGTTCTTTATCTTGTTTTGGGCAGTAGTTATGTGAGAATATGAAAATGTCAAAACTTAACTGAATTGAAAACCTACACTCTGCATTTTATTGTATATTAGTTATACTTTAACAAAATATGTATAATTTTTTGAAGCCTTGTGTTATCAGTACTGAAGTTACTCCTTTTTTTTTTTTTTTAAAGATTTTATTTTTCCTTTTTCTCCCCAAAGCCCCCCGGTACATAGTTGTATATTTTTAGTTGTGGGTCCTTCTAGTTGTGGCATGTGGGATGCCGC
Organism: Equus asinus; assembly: GCF_041296235.1. NCBI lineage: Eukaryota > Metazoa > Chordata > Mammalia > Perissodactyla > Equidae > Equus > Equus asinus. Next base: position 45,927,073 of record NC_091804.1, read on the forward strand.
CTCATCATGGCTTGATGAGTGGTGCCACATCCATGCCTGGGATCCAAACCAGCAAAACCCCGGGCCGTGGAAGCAGAGCACACGAACTTAACCACTCGGCCACAGGGCCGGCCCCCTGACATATTCCTGATTTTCAGATGAGAGAACTGAGGCAAAGAGAGGTTAATTGATTTGCCCCCTGATACACAGTTGGAGGCAAAAGTAATAAAGCTGGGTAGCCTAGCTGTAACCAGAATGCTACTGTCTCCCACCCTCACCCAGCAATTCTACTTCTAAGACTTTACCCTTCAGAGAAACTCACGTAAGTTCCAAACGACAATGTTAATAATTGTACAAGGTTAGTAACTGCAGTGTTGTTGTTTAGTACATGGTCGGATTGTATTATTTATAGTGCAGGCGCTCAGTATAATATGATAAAGGGGAAAAGCCAGCTTGATATGCTTACATCGGATGGTCTTCTAGATGTAGTGTAGAGTGAGAAAATCAAAGATACGTAGTGTATGCTACTATCTGTGTTAAACAGAAATAGAGGAGGATGCAGGGGGACTATGCACATATGTTTATATAAACCTAAGGTAGATCTGAAAGGAAACCTAAGAAACAAGTAAGATCATTTCCCAGGGAGGGGAATTGAATGGCTAGGGAAAAGGGATAGAAGGGAGGCATTTTAGTCCATACCTATTTTGGATAATGAAGCATATGAGTGTGTATTACCTATTCAAAAAATTAATGAATGCAATTACAATTTGGAAATGACTAAAACAGCTCATCACACACATTGTTGCCTGAGCTGACAGAAGCTCCCTCAGACTTCTCAGGCCTGTTTCTCCCTCACGCCAGTTGATACCTTGTGGCTTTTTCACGTCACCTCACCTTTCTCCAGGATTGTTTCCGGGCCTCGTAGCTTGCCTCCCTTCCTTGTCTCCCCTTTCGTCCAGTCCCTCCGTCTTGTCTCTGCTCTCGCAGTCCTTAGTTCTCTCCAGGTTTCTCTACATCTTCATTCCCACTTCCACCCTGTAAGGTCCTTAAAAATCAAGATCCCTCTAATTTATCCATCTGTTAGTAAGAGCCTGGTCTCTGGCAGAGGGACCCCAAAGGTCTGTTGCCTGCTTCCAGAATTCACCTCTAAAGCAGGTCTGATAACATCATCCCTTCCTTTCCACCTCAGTGGCTCCCCTTCTCTTTTAGCTGTCTTTCCCAAAACACCATGTGTGAGATGGCTAGAGGGTACACAGATGAACGTTTTAAATTTATGTTAAGTATTTTATGGTCTGTTAGGAAAAAATAAAACTAGGCCATGAAGCCTGTGGGTTTTTAATTTTACCAATATTATTATTATTGCTTAATAATAGTAGACTAAGTTAAAAAAAATCGGAGAGTGATATTTTTACGATTTTCAGTAGTAAGTAATACAACTGGAACACAGATATGGCCGAAATGGTGATGGTGGAGCCATAACCTTTGGGGAGACGCTGACTTACAGGAAACGGCCTCACACCGAGTAGGCGCTCATGGGTGTTGAGAGTACTGCGGCTGGCTGGCCTTCACCAGCTGTCTGTCCCCAGCCTGCCCAGAGCCTTTACTGTGGTTACCTAGCCTCTCTCACTACCTCACTGCACTGAGTCTAACCCTGCAGAGCCACTGAGATTCTTCTCACAATTCTAGGCTTTTGTTCCTGCTGTTTCTCTTTATGGAAGTGACCACCCCCTTGGGTCCTATCCCCATCTGCTGGGCAAACTCCCTACCTAACTTCTGGGTTTAACTCAAACTTCACCTCTTATCTGAAGTCCTCCCTAGTGTACTAGTTTCCTATTGTTGCTGTAACAAATCACAGCAAACTTAGTGGCTTACAGGAACACAAACTTATTATTTTATAGTAATAAGTCAGAAATATGAAATCCATTTCACTGGCTGAAAGTCAGGGTGTTGGCAGAGCTGATTCTTTCCAGAAGCTCTGAGAGGAGAATTCATTTCCTTCTTTTTCAGCTTCCAGTAGCTGCCTTGGCTTATGGCCTTTCATCCATCTTCAGGGCACCTAATGCTGCTCTCCACTTCCATCTTCACATCACCTTCTTCCCTAGCTCTGACTCCTTCTGGTCTCTTTTATAAGGACCGTTGTTATTACATTGGGCCCAGCTGGAGAATCCAGGATCCTCACTCCATCACAAGATTCTTAACCTAATCACGTCTGCAAGGTCCCTTTTGCCATGGAAGGTAACATATTTACAGTTCTAGGGTTGGGATGTGGACATCCTGTTGGGAGAGGGGCATTATTCTGCCTCCCATGCCTGGCATCATCACTTTTCTGGGTACTTAAATGTGGCTTTATCTCTCTACTCCCACAACTCTGTCCATCCTTCAGTGTCTCCTTGAATATCTGCTTGTAATTATCTGTTCACCTAATGGGTCCTCCGGCGTGAGCCTCCTGGGGGCAGGGATGGGGTTGTACTCATCTTGCCTGCCTGGTGTTCCTACTGTACAGCAGGTACAGTAGGAGGCCGTGTGTTTGAGGGAGTAGACCACCCAGTACAAGACAGCACTGCAGTGCTATGGTTCCAGGGACAGGCTCTGGGGCCCAGGCACCACTCACCAGCTCTGTCCCCTCCATGTTTTCTCTTCAAAATGGTGATGAAGAATCGAACCCAACCCAGAGGCTCACAGTAGGGACTAAATGGGATCGCAAGTGTAGAAGTATGAGAAGAGTACCTGACAATAATGAACACTTAGTGAAGGCAGCTAGTTTCTTCATTGTTTATAATGTGAAAGGTTTAATATTATGTGAATTATTCTTGACAAACTTAGGAAAGGAGAGGCTAAACTCTGTTACTAAATTTAGTTATCTTTGTGTTTAATGTTTTCCTGATTTTAAATAATTTCCCAAAAGTTTTTAGAATGAGGGGCTGGCCCGGTGGCACAGCGGTTAAGTGCGCACGTTCCACTTTGGTGGCCCGTGGTCCGCCGGTTCGGATCCTGGGTGCGGACGTGGCACTGTGTGGCAAGCCATGCTGTGGTAGGCATCCCACATAGAAAGTGGAGGAAGATGGGCACAGATGTTAGCTCAGGACCAGTCTTCCTCAGCGAAAAGAGGAGAATTGGCAGCAGATGTTAGCTCAGGTCTGATCTTCCTTAAAAAAAAAAGTCTACTGTAATTAAAGAAAACAAATTTTTAAAACACCTTGCAGCAAGGGTTTTCATTGGGAACAGATACTCTGAGCAAAGATCGTGACTGTTTGGTGTGCATGAAAGTCATATTTTTGGAATGTCATGAGACGTGGAGAAGTATATGAAAGACATTCTAGCTTTAAGAAATAATACTGGTAGGGATTTTAGATTAAAGAGGTAATAAGACCTGCCTAGGCAGAGTGAAGAGAGATGGTTTAGTAGTGAAAAATAAGGTTATCAGACAAGTAAATGGCAGGCTGGAAAATAAAAATGTATCATTTGAATGGCAGGAAGCCATTGCTTGTTTTTCAAAAAGCAAGATATTGAAGTTATCATACCCTCCGCATCATTTAACTTGAACGTTAAAGGAGTGATCTGGAGTTCAAGTGACTGAGGGAGGGAAAGTCTGTAGTAGTCCCACTCAAAGATTTGGGTCCAATTTCTGAATTTCTTCCAGGGATTGAGGTTCAAGTGTAGATTAAACATAAAATGAAGACCCAGACAGTTCTACAAAACTGGGTGCAAGTAACAAGGACAAGCAACAGCTGCAGGCCAACTTGCGCTCGATGGGAGACAGTGATGTTCTGATTGAGAGCTTGCTGTTTGGGGTTGTTGTGCAGGTAGGGTAGGAATAAGCCCATCTTCATGTTAAGTGGGAAATGATGAAGTAGTATCTAGATTGTATAGTTAAACTACAGTCAGTCAGATTTAGAAAAGTGCTGTCCTCAACAGATAAAAATGAGAAGCTGTGGGAAGGGATTTATTCAGAGGAGTCATACGGGAGGCCTTCTGCCCCAGGGCTAGCCCAGAGCTGCATAGAGATGACTTGGGAGAGACAGTGGGTGACACCCCCTACTGTGTCTGGCCCTGAATCCAGGTATTACCACTACATAGACTAGAATCCAAATGCTGAAGAGGAGGAAGTGACTCTTAAAGGTGTGATAAGCCAAGATTTCAGACTCTCAAAAATCACCAGAGATGCCTGTTGCAATAAAGAGGTATTGTGGGGCTCAGGGGAGGAGAGGTGAGGGAGGTGTGACCGTCTCACCATAGCCACACCAGCTGGGACTTGTAGGAGGGAAAGAGCTCCTGATTGAATGCATGAGCCAGCAGCAAAGAGTCCACAAAGTGCCATGACTTCTTCCCTAGCAGAATTCCAGAAGTCTCAGTGATGGAGGGACACAGTAATTCTTAGCTGCAACTTCCAGATTTTGTCTGTTGCCTGTTGGTTAGCAGAGGGTTAGAGCTGGTGGCGAGCAGGAGCGGCAGAAAGGACTTCCCTGGGCAAGCCAGCCCTGCACTAGTTGAACCACTTCCCTCACACCCTAGAGGCTACACACCTGGCTGTGGTTAAAGAGCTAGGGTCACCTCTAATCTCAACTCCACCTGCACTTCAGAAGCACTTCTCACTTTATGCTTCTGGAAGTGGTTGGCCAAGACAGCCTGGAACTGTTGGAGTGATGGAAACCGAAATAGCTATGGCAACACGGTCAATGTTTTGTCAGAATTCTAGAGTAGCAAGGAGGAGGGAGATAAAGAAGACACCCCTCTTAGAGGAAGAGGTACAGCAAGGTCTCTACCTTCGTGGAGCTTACATTTCTCATAGGTGAGCTAGACATTGAACAGGTACATTTTAAAAAATAAGTAAGCTTATCAGACATTGTAGTAGGCACCCTGCAGACAAAATGGGATGATATGTGTTTTGCAGGGTGAAGTTGGGGAAGAAGCTGCCTGGTTTGGGTGGACCGCACAGGTTTCTGTGCTCTTTGGCAGTTGAGCTAATACCTAAAGAATGAGGAGCATCTAGCCATGGGAGAGCCAGGGGAAAACCATTCAAGGAAAAGGAACAGTCAGTGTGAAGGAGGAAACAGGAGCAATTGGAGGGATTTGAGACTGGGAGGAGGAGACCAATTTGATGACTGCAGTGGCCCAGGCAGGAAGTTTTGGGATCATGATCCAGGGCAGCAGTGATGGGTGAATCAAAGAAAAGACATCTCTGACTTGGCCAAAGTCAGAAAAGTGGAACTCACAGGCGGTGTGAATGGAAATTTGTTTATTCTCAAATTGGGAGGATTGATTGCAGAGCATGTTGGGGGATGTGGGGCTTATAACCTCTGTTTTCTCTGAGAAGGTTGAAACAAGCTGTTGCCCCAAAAAGGAAGGTAGCAGGAAGTGGTAGGGAGCTGGAAAGGAGGCATAAGAATGTAGAATAATTGCTATGTGGGATGAAAGGCCTAAGAGCTGGACCCAGCTGAAATAGGTTAGTCTCCACACTGGTTCATGTGGCTTTGTGACTTTTCTCCAGCACGACAGCCACCCCATCGCTAAGTAGAAGAAGCAGGTAGAGAGGCTGCTTGGGGCTTTTGTGGGTGGTTGAGACAAGATTCCTAAAGAACTACCAGTGTGGGCAAGTGATGCTGGCAATAAAAGGACAAGAAGCCAACAGACCCAAGTAGAGAGCTTTGGGTACAGCAAGACTTCAGTGGAGAGATAGATAGGAAGGAAGTGTGTTGAGAGTGATGATGGGAAGAGCTGGCAGGATGGTCTGGGGTCAGAGACGGGAAATTGAGTTTAATCCTTTCAGATACTTGCATTACATTATAGCTGCCATTTTGCCTTTCTTTATCCTGTCTGAATAACAAATCTCTGCTTTCATTAAAAGGGAAATGGTTGCCAGCTAGGTTGAACTTTATTCTGATCCTATAATGAAACATTTCCTTTTAATTGTTGGGTATACCTTTCTCAGTTTTTTGTCTACTTGAAGCATATTTCTTCTCTTGTTCTTTGAGCAGCCAAAATGGATGTGTTGGATGCATTGGCTTTCTTAATAGGCCTATATTGGATGCCTGGTGCCACTCCTAAATCTAACACCACAGCCATAATTGATGGAGAGTTGAGTTGCAAGCTTTTAGGACTAATTGCAAAGTCTAAACTAAAACATTTCCTGGAGCTGCCTTTAAATGATAATAATAATAATGCCTTGTAAATAGGTATAGTACTTTACGATTTACAAAGCACTTTCACATACATCATATCATTTAATCTTCACAATAAACAAGAGTTTTTGAAAGCTTAGATCTTTTCTACCTGAGAAATCATGTTGCACATCCTAATTTAATCATAGTGAGTCGCCAAAGGTTCATGATACAATAACCATTTATCCAGCACCTTCTATGCATAAAGCGCTTTACTAAAGATACCAAGGGGTAAATTTTCAGTAAATAAGCATCCAGTAAATAGCACCTATCCAAGAACTGTGATCTTGCTTCCTAACTCACTTTCTCATCCTCATTACAGTCACTGTTTGGAGGCTGCTTGCTAAACCATGAATTTATATAATTATTACCAGGAATTCATTGTATCAGAGTTTAAGTTTTGTTAAACTAGGGATTCTGATACTTATCTAACGCTCATTGATTCTTCTGAAAGTCATTCTATTGATTTCAACTTGCACTTTCTTGAAGATTATGTATCTATTACTTGAATCTCAAAAATATTTCAAACATCTGGGTTCTGCAAGCCAGACTCGGATGCGTCGAGGAGACTTGGAGACAAAGGACTTCCCAGGAGGGAGCTCTCTGGGTGAGATGGAGAGTAGAAGGTAGTATTGGAGTTGGGCCCAGCCCCGGGGTACGACTTCCGAACCTGTGTCCAGGAGCCCCTAGAGTGTCTAGGCATGTGTTCTGGGCCAAGTGGCTCCTCAGAGAGTCTCCAAGAAGTATGAGACCCTCAAAGCAATAGGAACCCCTGTCTTCAAAGGCCCCTGGACAGAGTGGTCCCTCACAGTGAGCAATATGACCTGCGTACCATCATTCCACTCCCCATCAAGGGCTGAGCCAGACCCTGAGGTCTGATGTGACCCATCACATCAGCTGAGGGGCTCTTTTGTTACTGAAACACAGAGTTGGTCATTGGGGGCATCGCTTCCCCGGCTCCTTGTTTGGCATCTTAATTTTATTAACTCTAATGTTGCATTAGTTCTTAATCGGCTATTTCTATAATTTGAGGGTGGAGGGAGGACAAATCCGAAGGGCCTAATATGTTTTACTAGTGCACTCATTTCCTGGACACACAGTTTTTTTGAGAAAATTCTTCCATGACACCATCTTTTTAAATAACATCTTCCGTGTTTACAAGGGAGGCTAATGTCTGGGTTACCAAATTATCTCTTGGTTTTTTTGATAGGGAGTTTAGGCAGTCACAAGCCAAAGAACTCTTACCTCTTTGTGTTGAGCAGATGTGCCTAATGCTTTCTTTTGACACAGAATATGCAGCCAGTATCTGAGCATCCCATGTATACTCCAGAGAGGACCACAGTTAGGATGTAGTGTGGAGCGAGAGTTTGAGCATTAAGTCTAAGTGATGTTTCCTACTGGGGCTGGCAGTGTGCTTTAAATAATTGTATTCTGATCATGTAGGTCTCTCTTTATAGGGCATCTTTTATGACCAAGACTGTCCAGTACCAAAATGAACTACATAAATTCCTAATCTGGGATACAGCTGGACAAGAACGAGTAAGTCACTCTTTCATTTACTACATGTTTTTCTGAGGCCCAAATTAAAGCTCTCACTAAACTGTTGATGTCCATGTCATTTCACGTTACTCACTTCTTTTTGTGCTAGAGACATTTTTATTTCCATTTGCGTAGGCCAGCCTTTTTCTTTTCAATTAGAGCCACAAAGTCCACTGATGGAGAAAGTGATAATGGGCACTGAGGGCATTTTTATACTTTTTAGTGTCTTAAAGTAAATGCTGACTAACAGGCCTGATAAAATCCTGCTCAGAGCATTGTGTGTAATTTGGGGCTTCGTCCTCTAGCAAAGATATAAAAGAATTAGTGGTAGAAAGGGAGAGTTAAGCACATCTCATTTATAGCCACCTTTTAAAAGCTAAAGAGGGAACTTTACAGCATATAAAGTTTGAGATTTAAGTGAAATGGATGAGCTAACACAGTGCCGTGCAATAGGTACTTAATAAATGCCTGTGGATCAAATTGTCCGAGGTGGTTATCTGCTTAAGGAAGAGCCTGAAGGAGAAGTAGAGCCTGGGCCAAGGCTTCACTGTGCAGAATGGGATTTGGTGAAGCCCACCCAAATTGGACAGAGCTGGGAAGGGAAGGAGGAGACAGATGCTTGCCTGCTGCTTCATTTTCACTCTGGGCCCCAAGTCTGATTTCCCTGTCAAGGTGCCTCTGGCAGCCACCCCATTATTCAGCTGCTGTTTAATTTTGTTTTCAACCAGTAGTATCAAAACAGAACATCTGATGGATACACAGTGCTATCTTAAGCTCTTAAAAGTATACCAGAAGTAATCAGGAGAAATAGTCTGTCATCACGGTCTTATCTAAGACAGCGTAGATACTGTGTGTGGTATAAAATCTGACAAGAATCATCAAAGACAAATGGAGGAAAACAAAGCAAGCCATTACTGTTGTCCTAGACGTAGACACCGTCCATTTGTACAGATTTAATGTCTTAAGTTTGCTCTGTTGGATTTCTCCTGTTTTTTTTAACACTGGCTATCATGCCCTGTGTCCAGTTACTCATCTGAGATCCGTCTGCTCAGCCTCCCGTCCCCACTTCTGTTTTGTTGGTGCTGTGCATCCAGAATGGAGCATTTAGGGCAACTAGACCTTTGCTAACCAGCACTCTCCATCCTTGAGTAGTGTTGCTTCCCACAGAGTCTTCCTGAATATCTCTGTAGACACAGCCCTGGCATCTGTCCTGTTACCCAGGAACTCGTGTGGCTCTTCATGCTAGTAATGTTTGTACCCTTTCACTGCATCCCATGTTTCAATTACCCCCTCCCATATGTTTGATGATACAGAAAAACCCTCATCATAAAGAATCATGCTGTAATACAGATTCCGTTATGCTTTGAATCAGAGCCTGTCCTGGTATACACAGTGATGTATAACATCTTCTTTTTACTAGAATATAAAAAAAGAATAACACAAGGGTCTATGCTTCTCCCTTACTGCTACCATAATAGCAGGATTCTGTTAAGTTTTGCAATTAGCTGGTTTGCCTGGCTCTTGTTTCCCCACTTTTCATTGATTCTGCACCAGGACTGGTTGCGCTGAGATGCAAATCTGCCTCACCCCTCCCTGCAGCACAGTCAGCCAGCCAGGGGCTGGTACAGGGAGTGTGCGTGAGGCAGGCAGGCAGGGGTCAGAGAACTGCTCAGTAGAACCCAGTGTTGGAGGAGACAGTGAGGAGAGGATCAACTGGTGAGCACTCACTCACATCCAAGGTCGCCAGATCACAGTCTTGAAGAAAAGCTAAACCTCTGGCAACTAATCACACATTGTTTGAAACACTGTGAAGATCATGCCAGACACATCTTTGAGCTTGTTCTGCCTGCCAGTTTGTCCTAAGCAAGGCCTTCAAGGCCATGACAGTATGCCAACCTCGGCCGGACTCTCCATTTTCACCTCCTGCCACCAATTTATCCTCTAGTATCAAACTGCCTACAGTTCTCCAACGTGCCATACAATTCCATACCCTTGCACCTGTATACTGTTGTTCCCTCTGCTTAGAATACCCTCCTTCCCACCTTCAGCCTAGAAAACTCATATTCAGCCTTCAAAACTCACCTCTAATGTCACCTCATGGGGGTCTTTCCTAATGATTCCTGCTATTCTCAGATAAGTAACCACATGGCCGTATGCCCACGTTGCTCAGACCCAAATCTGGAGGTTATCTTTGATTCCTCTCTCCCCCTCAGTCCTCCAGATTGGCTCCATCAGCATGTCCTGACACAGCTTTGTCCTCTAAATATCTCTCAAATATGTTCACTTCTCTCCGTCTCCACTACCAGCACTCTGCTCGCAGACACCTTTAACTTCACCCCAGTATTCCTTTAGCCTTTTAACTGGTCTCCCTGCTGTCACTCTTCCCAGCCCTGCCACCCTTATGTCACTTCTCCTCATAGGACCCAGAGGGATTTTTTGAACACAGATCAGACCCTATTATCTTCCTGCTTAATCCCCTTCAGTAACTTCCTGCTGCTCCTCTCATAGTAGCCAAACTCTCAACAATGACCTAAGAAGCCCTGCGTGACCTGCCCTACCTCCTTTCCTCCGTGCCCTCCTGGTCTAGCCTCCCTCTTTCCTCTGAGTTCCAGCCCAGTGGCCTCCATTCGCTTCCTCGAACACTCCAGGGTCTTCGTCCATAAGACCTTCACACACATCGTTTCTTGTAGTGGAGCTCTCTCTTCCCTCCACTGGGAACGTGGCCAGCTAGCTCTTTACCAACCTTTTGGTCTCAGGTTCAGTGTTACACCCTCAGAATTTTCCCCAACCCCCCTGTGCCTAAGCAGGGCCCTGGTTCTTTCTCCATCACTGCCCCTTACTCATTTTCCTCAGGATCCTTATTACAAGTTGTAATTACATTTCTGTCTATTTACCTTTAATGACAGTGTCTCCCTGCAGACTGTAAACTTTGAGAGCTCGGACCACAGTATCTTGTTCACTGCTGTATTCCCAGTGCCTAGCACAGTGACTAACAAAGAGTTGATGCTCAGATATTGGTTGGACCAATCAGTGAATGAACTCTTTGGGGTATTTCTTTGTGTCCTGAGCAGTCTTTGATTGCCCTTATGCATGGTATCATCACCTATTTCCTTACTTGTCTATCTTCTGTTAGACTGTGAGCTCCTTGGGGGCAGGGACTGTCTTCATGTCTGTGCTCTCAGCCCCTGGCACACAGTATTGATGCCAGCAGATTTATGTCAATGGATTGCCAGCCCTGCTTTGGTGCAAATAAGGAAGGACATATCCCCTACTTACTTTTACCTTGTGAGTATTGCATGCTTCAAATTACAAATTTCTGGTATTTGCATATTTATTATTCAGTTCTCTGTAGTAATGAGTTTCTTTATGGGACCAAAAGTCATAAGATGAAAACCCTTTTTGATGAACTTACCGTTCAGACGTCCTCCCCATTTGACCCTCTCCTCTGTTGCTGTATATAGTTTTGACAGATGGATTGTCTTTTTGATGGTCCAGTTGTAATTAATTGCAAAGTGATTTCATTAAATCAACAAAAGTGATTTTGGAGAACTTTGCAAATGTCATGCAAAGCAATTGATGGTAGGGATCTTGTTAAATTAAATGAAGAGAAAAATACTGATCAGGATGATGATATTAGTGCTTCAGAAGATGATTTGTGTTTCAAAGCGTTGAGAGGCCTAGGGAAAACTGGTGGAGTCCTTAAATATTTTTTAAACATTTTATTTTTATGATAGGACTAGGAGAGTCAAACATGAAATGCAAGATAGCCATCATATGGTGCTAGCATATAGCTTTATCAGAATCACAGTCAAGTTATCAATCAACTTTGATTCAGTGTTCATTAAGGAAACTAGCTCCTGGCTGCAGTAATAAACCTAAATTTTTTCTAATATCAAATAAAATGAAACTTGTTTTCATAATTTTAAATTTAATTTCTCACAGTAGAGCCCTTGTCAGACCTTTTTGTCCGTTTGTTATATTAAATGAATTCACTTTGTGACCTTTTCCCACCAATCATCCTTCACTAACAAGAAACTCCTATAGTAGCATGGAGACAGACCCAGCACCATGCACAAATAAGCCTACAGAGACATTATCATAAATAGACCGTAAACATAGCAGCAGCATTTCAAATACTTGCCATCTGTCTGTGATTACATAAAAGAAAGCTTCTTAACCAAAGTCTAATAAACAGTGCATCCAGTCCTTAAAGATATATATCTCTGAATTTTAATGTCGTTTCTCCTGATAACTGTTTCCAGAGGTCAGAGCACCAAGAAGGCACAGACTCATTTATCATCACAGTAGTCATGTAAGGAATTGTTCTTGTGTTTAAAATCAGGAAAAAGCATGGTAGCTTGGTATCATCTAGAACTAGGGTCACACTGTGGTCTCTGGGCCAAATCCAGCCTGCTGCTAGTTTTTGTAAATAAAGTTTTATTGGAAAACAGCCATGCTGCGGCCGGCTCCATAGCCAAGTGGTTAAGTTCGCGTGCTCCGCAGCGGCGGCCCAGGGTTCGGATCCTGGGCGCGGACATGGCACTGCTGATCAGGCCACGTTGAGGCGGCGTCCCACATCCCACAGCTAGAAGGACCTGCAACTAAGATATACAACTGTACGGGGGGGTTGGGGAAATAAAGCAGGGGAAAAAAAAAAAAAAGAAAACAACCATGCTTGTTTGTTTACCTATTGTCTATGGCTACTTTCACTCTTCAGTAACAGAGTTGAGTAGTTGCAACAGAGACCACATGACCTACAAAGCCTAAAATATTTATTGCCTGGCCCTTTCCAGAAAAAGTTTGCCAACCCCTGATCTAGAGCCAAGTTTGGAACAGAGACGTGCTGATGTCCTTTAAGTCTCTTTTTAAGCTGCCACCTTCTTTCTTTACACCAAAACAACGTGTAAAGTGTTTCAGTTTCAGTCATGGCAGAGTGGCATGTAGCAGACTAACCCTCCCACAGATGACCATTATATATAAACTCTGGATAAAACATTAAAAACCAACTATCTGAAGGCACTGCCAAGCAACTACATGTAGTCAGGGATTGAAAAGAGAACGACATTGGCTGAGACTCACACTTTTACAGCTTTTCCTCAGAGGGCAGTCCCCAGTCCATGCGGCACAGCGTAGCTAGGACTCAAACAGAAAGCCCGTCTTTTTAGCTGGCAGTTTTGGGGCCAGAGTTTAGGGCTGCTACAGCAGCTGGAAAAAGAGGAGGCAAATCCCAGAAAAGATGGATCCAACAAGGAGGGAAGCCCTAAAATCTGCTATAAATTCTCCTCAGGTCTTTGCTTGACCCTCCAATTGTGAAGGCACAGGGGAGACACTAAGGAACCCAACAGAAAGCAGCAGCTGGAGGAGTGACTGGATGGAGCAGAGACAGCTGCTGCTCATCACAGGACGGGGAGTTTGGAGTGGAGTCCAGTCCTGCCGCGTTAAAGGGGGTTGGTCAATACAGGCTTCCCTTGAAACTTCAGAAGGGCCATGCCTTAGAAGTGGAGACCATGTCCTAGTACTAAAGGCAGACCCAGATAGACGCACCCTAATCACACATAAAGCCAGTCTCGGGATGATTAGCGAATATTTCAACACTTTTCAGAGAAGGTAACAGAAACCAGATAATTTAAAAATGTTCAAAGATTTAAAGGAAAAGTAGTCTTACCTACTTAACTATGGATGAGGAATCTCGCACAGAATGGAAACTAAGAATCAAATGGAAACACTAAAACTGAAAACTGTAATACCTAAAATGAAAAATCCACTAGATGGACAACAAAACAAATTAACCAATCAGAAGAACAGAGAAGGAGTGAGAAAATGTGAACACAGTCTCAGTATCATAAGGATAAATTCAAACAATCTAACGTGTGTAACTGGAGACCCAGAAGTTGTGAAAGGGGGTGGGAGGGGGACAGAAAAAAAGATATTTTGAGAAATAACGGCTGAAAATTTCCCAGATTTGGTAAAACATACCAACTCACAAATCCAAGAATTTTAGCAAACCTCTAAGTACAAAGAAAGCCACATCTAGGTACGTCATAGTCAAACTGCTGAAAACCAGAGTTAACGAGAAAAATCTTGAAAGCAGCAGAGATGATAGACACATCTTCTACAGGGAACAACAATGTGAATGACGGTAACTTCTCACGGAGGCAGTGCAGGCCAGGAGACAGTGGAGCAGTGTCTTTAAAGTGCTGAAAGCAACACAATGCCAGTCTGCCAAACTTAGCTTTCAAATATGAAGACAAAGTAATGACCTTTTTTTTTAACTTTTTATTAAGATTATGATAGTTTACAACCTTGTGAAATTCCAGTTGTACATTATTGTTAGTCATGTTGTAGGTGCACCACTTCACCCTTTGTGCCCTCCGCCACCCCCCTTTCCCCTGGTAACCACCAATCAGTTCTCTTTGTCTCTGTGTTTAACTTCCACCTATGAGTGGAGTCATACAGATTTCATCTTTCTCTATCTGGCTTATTTCACTTAACATGATACCTTCAGGGTCCATCCATGTTGTTGTAAATGGGACGATTTCATCCTTTTTTATGGCTGAGTAGTATTCCATTGTATATATATACTATATCTTCTTTATCCAGTCAGCAGTTGATGGGCACTTAGGTTGCTTCCACATCTGGGCTATTGTAAATAATGCTGCAATGAACATAGGGGTGCATGGGACTTTTGGAATTGCTGATTTAGTAATGACATTTTTAGAAAAACAAAAGCTGAGAGGACTCAGCAGCAGCAATCCCAGAGAGCTGTTCAGGCTGAAGGGAAATGACACTACATGGTAACTCAGATCCACAGGAGGAAATAACAACCACAGAAAATGGTGAACATAAAGATCTAAAAATCTTTTTTTTTTCTCTTAGCTTATTTAAAAGACTGCTGGCTATTTAATGCAAAAATTACCACACTGGATTGTGTGGTTTATAGCGTATGTATATTTAAAATATTTGACAACAATAACACAAAGGACAGTGGGATAAAAAGAATTAGATCATACAGGTTGTGATATTTTGCATGAGGTGGTTCATTTTCAACTCTAAGTAGACTGTGAGGAAAAAATGAATATTGTGGTAACGAGCAACTACTTAAAAAGTAAAACAAGAAGATCTAGCTAAAAAGCCAATGAACAAATTAAAATATTAAAATTGAATACTAAAAAACATTTAGTTAATGCAAAAGAAGGGAGAAAAGGAAGGAACAGAGGAATTTTTTTTAATGGAACAGATATAAAACAAATAGCAAAATGGTAGTCCTAATATCAGTAAGACCAAATGTATCAGTGAGTACATTAAATGTAAAGGAACTGAGCATTCCACTTAAAACGTAGAGGTTATCAGATTGGATCAAAAATCAGGATCAAACTATGTTCTGGTTATAGGAGGATTACCTTAAATATAAAAACATGTAACTTGAAAGTAAGAGAGTGGAAAAGGATATTCTGTGCAAATCATAAGCAAAAGAAAACCCTTGTGGTATCAATAGCAGTCAATATCAAAGTAGACTTGAAGACAAGGGTTACTATCAAGGATAAAGAAGGGGCACAATAAGAGAGGCATTAAGGAACTTTCTGTGTTGATAGAAATGTTTTGTATCTTGGTGGGATGGTGTTTATGTGGATGTATACATACACATTTGTCATTTTATCAAAATTTAATGTCTTTTATTAAACTTAAGATCTTTGCATTTCTCTATATGATTTGTACCTTACAAATTTGAATGCAAAAACAAAAACACAGCAACCTTGTAAAGGATGTTGCCAGTGTGATACATCTAACAGGAAAGCTGATGCCATCACCTTTGTGCCATCTGTGTACTCCCGTTCCTTCCACCTTGGAAGTCAGTCCAGCGTCTTTTCCACCAAATAATGTTGTTTCCTTTTCTGTAGCGCTTTCTTGCTACAACCTCTATTTTTGGTTTTTTTCTCTCTAAAACTTAACATATTTTATTGAAAGTTATCAGGCTTTTACCCCAAAGGCTGGGATCTTTCTCACAAAGACTAGTAAAACTTTATATTAGGGACGTTTGAGTCTGGGATTTAGTTTGGCATCACCCCATATTTAAACAATTCTTCTTCATTTAGTCACCAATTCTTGCTTACCTGCAGTGTGCCAGGAGCTAGGCCCCAGAAATAAAATGTATACTAAACAGGCATGCTGTCTTCTCTCATGGAGTTTAGTCATAATTTCACTTTCTTTTGTAAAACTCAAATTAACGTGAAAGTTTGAAAGCCAAAGGCTAAGCTCATTGGATAAGAAGTTGCAGCATCTATAATTCTGTATTATGTGAATTGTACTGTGCACTAGATGCTCACCTCTGATGACAGTTCCTGCCTGTGTTTGGGGGTAAGCCACCAGAACAGAGCAGGATGAGCATACCATAGTATGACATCATCTGTAGGGGTCCGGTTTCAAAGTCAAGATGTAAGACAAAGAGCAAGTATAGGTAAAATTCTTGTCTTTGAACATTGGCCTCACGTTCAGTGAGCGAGATGCTCACACTGGCACATCTATATGCCCAGGAACCGAAGCTGATTGCAGGAGCTTCGTGTTCTCCATCTCACACTCGTCCAGAGAAGTGGCCCACTAAATCAGCCTTGCTATTTAAATTGTTATTCCTCTCCCTTTCCTTTTCCCTCCTGGTTGTATTTCAGGGTGGGGGAGGTGATGGGTGGGAAGGAGCCATGCATACAGAGTTGAATTCATGTAAATGAAATGACATCTGTACTGCATTTGGGAATTGCCACGTGCAGGAGATATCAAAAAAGTGAGTTACAAACTCATCTAAGTAGTGAATGTGAATGTGTGCTCATTTGTGTGGTACGATCAGCATTTAGATTACAGGGTTATCTTTACAGCACTCAAATGCAGCCACTTCTCTGGAGAACTGTTTACAGCTGTATTTTTATCTCCCTGATAGTTTGGGAAGCCAAAGTTTAAAGGACTGTTGAACAAATGAATTTGGGAATTATAACATTGAGTTCAATTAAAAAGCCTTTCTAGCTGAAACAATTGTTTACAGCACCATATTTAATTCCTGTAAAACTGTATTCTAAACTATCTTCTGAGAGACATTGCAGTGTTACGTTAAAAGTTTTTGCCTTTGGTAATTACGGGTTCATTTGCTTTAAAGCATCATGTCAACTTCTTTGGCTTAAGAGAAAGATTACCTTTTGTGCAGCAATAATGGGCTTAAAAGTCTAGTAAAGAACATATTTAACCTGTTTTCCCAATTTTGTTTCTTTTTCCCTCTTCTCTACAGTTTCGTGCCTTAGCACCGATGTACTATCGAGGGTCGGCTGCAGCTATAATTGTTTATGATATCACAAAAGAAGTAAGACTTACATACCATTTTCTTTAGACTCTTCAAAACTTTCTTTTGGTTACTTAGCTCTCCAGTTGCTTTCTTCTTTTGTGTTGCAGGAGACATTTTCAACATTAAAGAATTGGGTGAAAGAGCTTGGACAGCATGGCCCACCTAATATTGTAGTTGCCATTGCAGGAAATAAGTGTGATCTTGTCGATGTCAGGTAAGTTATTAGAGCAGGAGATTACAGTGTTCATGATGTGCTCATCGCAATATCCAATATAAGAATCTTGCTTTTATTTTATCTCTGACATTGAAAAAGTCCTTTTTGTTGTTTGGTTGGAGTCCTGAAGTTTCAAACTAAATTAAGAGTTCAGACATTTAGAGCTAATTAGATTGTGTCTATAGCCAGGTGTGTAATTTATTTAAAGATTGGTTGCATCATACTTGACATTATCTGAGATTAGTGTAGCCCCCAGCTCCCATGACATAGGATACTTGGATGGGGAAAGCATATTTTAAGGAAAGAATATTTATTAGCAATTTCTCTGGCCTGCTTCCGTGATTCCCAAAGCAAGGGCTTTGTTTTTAGGGGGAAAGAAACCCCTGCCACTCTCTGATCATTCCGTTAACTGCCTTGCTACTGGTGCCGAGTTCGGTTTGGTTTGGTTTGGTTTGGTTTAACCATAGAAGGGGTGTAATTCAGAGGACCATGTGTCAGGGCTCTTTCGCCAGCCATTTGTGACATTCTCTGTCATCTGAAATCTGGTAAATTACTGGGTACCAGGTGGGGATGATGTTAAGCTCTTGATGGGTAGAATTTCTGATTTGCAATTGTTGCCTTCCAGGGAAGTCATGGAAAGAGATGCTAAGGACTACGCTGACTCCATCCATGCAATTTTTGTAGAGACCAGCGCAAAAAACGCGATAAACATAAATGAACTCTTTATAGAAATTAGTGAGTATTTCTGTGCCCTATTGGTTTCCTGTGTGCAGAGCAACTTAAAACAGAATTATCTTGCTGGGTAAAATTCCCTTCTTACATAGTGTGTCTACTCTGGTATTGTTCTCAGTGGAATGAGATTTGAGAATGTAAGAGCAACAGCCAGTTTTCATATCGTGTTATAATTGCTGGAGAGCTGCTGCCTGATGACTGTAGCCCTTCTAGAAAGAATGTCACTACTGAGTAAATAATGCGCAGGGCCTGGAGGACCTGGAAGCTGTCGTCTCTCCCTCTTTGTCTCTTTAAATGTGTTTCAATTAGTCTTCCAAAGTCATTGAAAATGAACAAAATAAATAAAGGGAAATGGAATGCATGTGTGATTCCACTTTAAGAAAACCCTCAGAAATTAATACTAGGGGAATAAAAGTTAAGACCTGTTTTCCCCACCCCTCCCCCTTCCCTTCCAGAAGTGTTGATAGGATGACACTAGATGGAAGAGAGGCGCTGCATACCTTTGGGATCCTCTACTGATTTTATCTATGTTTATTCGTTTCATTCAAATTCCTCAAAATATTTATCGAGAACTGTTCAACGCTCAGGGGAGACAGCAGTGAACAAGACAGGTGCAGCCCCTGTTCTCCTAGAGCACACATTCTACTGTGGGAGGCAGACAGTGGTCACAAAAATAAATAAGATCCTTTCAAATGACAAGCAGTGATCGAAAGAAAATAATACAGGATGAAGTGAAGGAATGTCCGCAGGTGGTCGGGGAAGGCCTCTCTGAGGATGTGATGTTGGAGCTGAGATCTGATGGAGGAGGTCTTGCAGAGACCTGGGGTTCAGGTTAACTGGACATGTCAGACTACCAGATGGAAAACAGGAGGAAGCCGACAGGGGACAGCGACCTTATTCATTAAGATCCATCCTTTGGGTAAAATCTGAGATTACTGAAGCTGGAAGGGTGCTTGGCCATCATGCAGAGGACGGGGCATGAACTTCAATGCCCACTAGGGCCAGGCCGGGACAGCCCACCAGTAGAGCAGGCCTGGGGCGAGGGCTGGGACTTGGGGGGCTGCAGGAAGCCCTGGTGACCTTGACAGCTGGCAAGTGCAGGCGCAGCTCCAGCAGTTGGGGCCATTCTGGAATGTAGATTCCTCGTTACCCAGTTGCTGGGGTTATTTTTGTTTTTATTTACATATATATATATTTTTTTTTTTTTTTTAAGATTTTATTTTTCCTTTTTCTGCCCAAAGCCCCCCGGTACATAGTTGTGTATTTTTAGTTGTGCGTCCTTCTAGTTGTGGCATGTGGGATGCCACTTCAGCATGGCTTGATGAGCGGTGCCATGTCCGTGCCCAGGACCCAAACCAGCGAAATCCTGGGCCACCGAAGAGCAGTGCACGAACTTGGCCACGGGGCCGGCCCTACTTATATTTTTTTGATGTTTTTAGTTTGTTCAAAGAACCAGAGATTTGAATTTTATGTAACATGTTCCCTGGTTTAGATTTGGCCACTAATTCAAATATTTTCAGAGTACTATGCAGGTCTGCCAAGCCCACCTGCTCCAGCTGTGGCCCGTGGACTGCTGGTTTGCAGCCTCTAGTGCAGCCCCTTCATTTCAACATTAAAAAGCTGTAATATTTATTGTCTTCCTAGATTGTAAATAGCAAGTTACTCAGATGCAACTGAAAGGCAACATAAGGCCAGTCGGAATTTTTCACAGTTCAAGCTAAAATATCTGAGTGTGTGGTGTCATGAGTGTGCTAAAATTATCACTGTTTTTTTAAATGTTCTTTAGCAGTGTTGAAAACAGGAAGGTAGTAACCTATACCAACAATGAAAATTTTTATATAAAATCTAGCATGTACATATTCATTTTAACTGTGAAAAATAAAAAACAAATGTTTGCAAAGATTAGAAAAATTTAGAGAGTTGTAAATTGAGTTTATTGTTTACTGGGTGTTATAAAATTGCATTAGCCGAGTCCCTGGCATGCTAACTTTTCACTGAAGTGTAACGTGCATACAGAAAAGTGCTCATATCATAAGTATAAAGCTCAAACAGTTTTCACAACTGAGTGTACTCCTATAATGGGCACTCAGATCAAGACCCAGCAGGACCCCAGAAGCCTTCCTGGTGCCACTCCAGTTCCTTCCCCTCCCCTCAAGGGAACCACCTTGACTGCTAACTCTTCAGATCTGTTTTGCCTGTTTTTATACTTTGTATTTTTTAAAACATGCTGTTTACTCTTTTGTGTCTTGCTTCTCTCCCTCCACATTGCATTTGTTAGATTCATGCATAGCACTGCGTGATTCCTTCTCATTGCTGTAGTGTGTGTGCGCGCATGTGCGTGGGTGCACGTGTCAGTGAGGAGAATGTCTACAGTGTAGTTATCCATTCTGTTGATAAGCATTTGGCTAGTTGTTTCCAATTTAGAACTTTCACAAGTAGCACCTCCCTGAACAGTGCCCTTCACGTCCACTATGTGCACATGTTTGTTGGGTATATTTACACCCAGGAGAAGAATTGCTGAGTCACTGGGTATGCACGTGTTCAGTAAGAGTTTTCTGCCAAACAGTCTTCAGAGTGGTTATACCAATTGATGTTCACCAGTGTTGTGTGAGGATTCCAGTCACTCTCCCTTTCTGGTGAGTAGGTAGTGACCAGCAGTTATGACAGCTAATGAAGTTGAGCTCCTTTCCGGATAGTTATTTGCATTTATATAATATCTGGATATCCTCTTTTGTGAAGTTTTGCCTATTTTCCTGTTGGGTTACCTGCCTTTTACTTAATGTTTATAGTTTATTTTGGATATGAGTCCATTGTTGATTATGTGTATTGGAAAGATCATCTGCTTTGTGGCTTGACCTTCAGTTTTCAATCAACTGTTTTGATGAACTGGAGTTTTTAATCTTAATATAATGCGTTTATCCTTATTCTCCTTTATGTTTAGCACTTCTTGGCTTCCGTTTAAGAAATCATTGCCTGTTCTCAGGTCATGAAGTTATTCTCCTCTGCTTTCTTCTAAAAATATTTCAGAGATGGCTTTGTAATACCAGCTGTATGTCCACTATGGGTTTATTGAGAAATGTCTTATGACAGGAAGCTTCAATAAAGCTTCTAAATAAATTTGCCATTTATTCACAATAGTATCCATAGGCATTTGAAGAGTAGTTAGGACATACTGGGGGACATTTCTAGTCATATAGACACCATGTGTGGTATACCCACCCAGATGTGCAGGCTGCTCAACATGCTGGAGTCTCCAGGCTTGGTAACGACGGACCTGAGAGTTGGTGGATTGCATCTAGGCCTCGTTAATGCCAAAAGATGCGTGTGTCATTTCATCCCACGTTTTCAAAATACCTCGGGCCAGGTACTGCACTACCTGGATGCTAGAAACGTAACGATGAACAAACAGATCTCTTCCCTCAAAGAGCTTAGGGTCTAATTCGAGGGAGAGAGTTGCGTAAACAAATATGTAATAACAGGCTTCTCGCTCCTGATTGACTTCAGTGTCTGAAGTGTTGGAGAGAGTTAGGAAGTAGGAGGGCATCAGGAAAGCCTTTGTACAAGAAGCAACCCCTGAGTTATCAGCTACATAGGTGGATGGGTGATTTAAGATTTCTCTCGAAATTGAGATTATGCTTCACGGAGCAGTAAAGTGAAACCTGTTCATTTTTATGCATTGTTGGTAGGAGAATAAAGCGGCATAACCTCTTCAGAGAGCAATTTGGCAGCATCTGTCAAAATTTAAATTGCACGTCCTTCCTGCATTTGTGCTAGACAGACACTGGAAATACAGTGTATGTGTCAGATAAATACCCAGGAGTAAAATAGCGTGACCCAGCTCTTGCATTCCTCTTCATTTATCCTACATATGCACTCTTAGGTTCACAAAGATAGTTTTTGCACTGTTGTTATTAACATCAAAATATTGGAAACAAACTAAATATCCATCAACAGGGGAGTTCTTAAGTAAATTATGGTACATCCATACAATGCAGTATCATGGAGCTATTAAAAAGAATGCTGTGATGGAATAATCCCCAGGATCAATCAAGTGAAAACACAGCAAGATGGGGAGCAGTGCACACGGTGTGCTCCTGTCTGGGTCTAGAAAGGGGACAGGTAGAGGCGTATGTATACTGTGCATGTCTGTGCACATCTGCCTCTGGAAGGTGGCCTCTGCCGTAAGACGGAAGGATAGGCATGTTCTGATTGAATTTTTTTTTTACCATATACAAATATTACCTACTCAAAACAAAATGGTATTTTTAACGTAATTTTTTTTAATTAAAAAATTTTTACTAAATGCCACATTAATATCCTTGTCTGGACCCTGGAACAGAAATAGAGCATTAGTGGAAAAACTGATGGCATCTGAAAAAAGTCTGGAGTTCAGTTAATAGTGATGTGCCAACGTTGAATTCTTCATTTTGACAAATGTCCCGTGTAAGATAGGATACCAGCGTTAGGGGAAACAGGGTGAGGAGTATACAGCAACTCTGTGTTACCTTTGCAGCATTTCTGTAAAGCTAAAATTATTCCAAAATTAAAAGTTTGTCAAACTTTTTTATTTTAATGAAACCCATCACATTGCATCTGCAAAATTGTTGTGTCTGAGAATGAACAGATTTGGAAAGTTAAAGCTCATTTCCTTCCCTTGTCTCCTTTTTGTTTAGGTCGAAGAATTCCGTCCACTGATGCCAACCCACCATCTGGCGGGAAGGGCTTCAAACTCCGAAGACAGCCTTCAGAGCCCAGACGGAGCTGCTGCTGACTGAGCCTCAGCCCCTCAGACTGGATGATGACGTAGGTGGTCCTGAACGTTAACAGGAGGGCGGGGACCCTGCCGCCACGGGTCGCCTAGCCGGTCTTGGGCCTTCTTCATGCAGAAAGGATTCACGGAACTTGACCGGTTGTTTCCTCTTTGGAGAGCGCAGCAATAATAGTTCAGTCTGTGGACCTCTCTTGTGTAAAGAATCTCTGGTGTACAAAGGGACTACATCATTGGCTTTTGACCTTGCCGAAAAGGAACGTATAATTGTATGGATGGTAGGATTAAGTTGTTGAGTAGTTTTGTAATCAAGATTTTATGTAACATTTGTAAAGGGAAAATTAGCACTTTTGTGAGTTTAGGGGGAAAAAAGATCTTGTGGAGATTATCATTTCCGTAGTTGCCCACTCCCACTGTTATAGGGAGTTGTATCACTGACAGTGTGGTGGGATATGCTAAGTGGAGGGATGGCAATTATTGTTTGAAGCTAAAGTGGGTTATTTCTAGGACTGATGGAAATTATTCCATCCCGCCATCTCTAAAGTATTTTTCATTGATGATATTAGCCCAGGATACATACAGTAAGTTAACAACAATAACAATTGCATAGCTCACCTTAGGTTTGCATTCTGACCCTGTCATATATGAGTCACCAAACACGTTATTGGCACCTTTTTAGGTAAGCTCTCATGATCAAGATGGTGGTGGTAGAGAAGCTGCCTGGAATACATTGAATTGTGTATGTTTAAACTGACTAGCAATGGTTTAAAAAAGAGGAAGAAGAGAGAAAGTGGTGTAAATGCTGTCAATTTTTTATTTAACCCAGCTATTTTGGTGGGGAAAACAATTATCTGTTGCTTAGAATATGTAAAGTTGTAGTCTATATTTATGAGACCATTGCTTAAAGATTATAAATTATGTAAATACATTAATAAATTCTGTGTTTTGTTCAACACTCCATTTAATCTTGCACCCAGCCTCCCATCCGCCCAGTCGCTTTCGGCCGATGCCCAGGAGCCTCTGGAGCACATTCACGCTGTGGGAAGCGCAGATCGCGCAGCTTACAGTCTGCAGAGATCTTCTGCCTTCCCTCCCCGCACCCTCCACATCCCATCTGGAAATCATGATAAAGATTACACACTTTGACAAGCCTGACTAGCCCTTGCTAGCCTTGGGGTAAGAGATTAAGCTCCAAACTCAAGTCATTTACCTGGTCTTGGTAATAAGTTTCTTTTAGCTTTTATAGCGACCTCAGACCAACTGTTTTAAGAGAGCTTTCCTTGTTAACAATTTAGCTTATCTTTCCGTTTCCTTTATTTTCCCCTGCCTCTGTTAGTGGTTAACACTCTTTTCCCTCAGGGAGCCTAATGAGGTTTTTAATATAATCTAAAAATAAAGCGCTGAAGTGAAGTTGGTGAAAATTTGTTCCTAGTCTAATTTGGCACCCTTCCAACCTGACTATTGTAAGGGAAGGAAATTTACAAGATTAAATAGGAAATGAAACAGCTTGAATTTCAAACTAAATTGTGTTTGCAGAGCTATCCTTAAACTGAACAGTCGAAACTTTTAAAAATAATTGTTATTTCTTTGTGCCCCCCACTTGATAGGGATAGATTTTAATGGGAAAATTATAACTCAGATTAGGTAAAAAACTATTCCCTTTTCCCTGGTGTACATCTTAAGCATTTGAAATTGCTTATGCTCTTATTGAAATCGTATAGAAGGAATGTAGTTAGTGAAAATTCTAATGCTGTTTTGTTTAAAATACATATAGACTTCTCTACACCCCTAGCATCTTGCTTCCTTCCCAGCGTGAAATTAGCAAGCTGTAAGAGAAAACTCCTGGTTCCAAGGGCTGGGCTCTTTACACTTGAAGGCAGTTTAACTTTGTTTCATATATGTCCAGATGGATGGGGGTGTCTGGCCACTGCCCTGGTGTGTCCCTGACATTCCCACTGCTGGGCCTCTATCTCCAGGACAACAAAATAAAAACAAAAGTTCCTTGACTCATTACCGAAGAGGCAGTGCAAGTGTGGCCTTTTCTGTATCGTTTCACCAAAAGATGATACAAACCTGTGACCTTCACATTTTTCCAGCAAACCTGTCAGTCAGTGTTGATGACTTCATGGTGTCTGGGTGCATGGGGAAAGGCCGAGTGCTTCCGTGCCTCCTCTCATTGGTGAGGCTTCTGGATGCCTCTGATCCTCTCATGACATTCACTGTATTTAGCCCTGTGCTGTTGGTTTCTTGTCAAGATTTCCCGTACTCCTTCCCATATGTAGAGAATGATTCTGTTTGGTTATGGCCATATGTTTTATTGAGAGAATGAATAACGTATGGCTTGTGCAACACCGCTGTTCTTCACGCGTGTCTGGGGCCTCTTCTCCCCTCATTTTCATCAGTCTGTCTCAGAAATTGACGTGGAACTGTTTCTCATGTAGTATCTTTTTAATGCTTAACACCAACAGCAAATTGCTATCTATCTCAGATCCATAATCCATACTCTATGAAAAGAGGGGAAAAAATGTTTTCATTTATTTTTTTGCTTCTGAAATGCAAAGATGAATATTAAAGTCAGAAACAGCATTTTATTTTGAACATACTTTGGATTGTTAACCTAAGCAATGATCTAATATGTATTTCATACATTCTTTATTGTCATTTTTTACTGTGAGATAAAGGCTGTATTTCAAAGGAATTGAGATATAGCCCATCTATAAAAATCTTCTTTTGGTTCCCTTCTGACACAGGGCCATTTTAAAAACTTGTGAGACTGAAAAGAAAAATCATTAATTAGCTGCAAGTGTATATTGATTCCTCTCAGAGTAATTGAAATAAGCTCTTTGCAGGTGTCCAATCCTGGTAACCATTGGTCTCTAGAACTCTCCTTTCACACAAGAGTTTTTCTGATTCTATGATAACTAATTAACTATCATTTGGTGATTAAAAGAGCATAAAGTAAGAGTATGATTAAGTGTCCTTCATTTGAAACTCTCCGAAAAGTGATTAGGGAGAAGTACCTACTGCAAGGCCTCCTGGCTCCAGTGAAACCTCCAGCAGCTGAAAGATTTCCTTCCTCTAAAGTAGCACACTGCCTTGTTGCCTGTTGACCATTTTGTTTGGAGTGCCTGGCTCCTGTGACACACGAGCTTCCTGGATGCCTCCCCGTGTCTGAAAGGATCAAGCCTTTTATATGACAGGCTTGACTTCCTCCTGTAAGGGGGGCTGGTGTCCTTCTTGACATTATCAATTTTCATTGTTTTTAAATATATAAAAAGGAAAAGAAAACCATATTTAATTTCAGAACTCCTCTTTAAGTCTTGTACTTATCTCTTTTCTGTTGTCAAGAAGGAAAATGGGTCTAGAAGACCTCTGTATTAAACTCTAGGAGAGAGTAATGACTGTGCTTTAGATAGCTCTTTCATGGCTGGCCCGGAGATGTCAAACCAGAACATCCATACTTTTGTGGCATTGTGTTAAAATGCGCAGGTTTGATTCAGATTACACTGCATTCATTGGCATAGCCTCAGAGCTTGAAAAGGCCTTTATGCATTGCTGTGTGCATCTTTTGTCTTCTGAGAGTGAGTTGCAAAAGAGGTTATAAAAATTCTTAAAAGCATTTTTTCACTCCTTTTTTTCAGAACATACTGAGAACGTGATTCATGGTCCCTTAGTGTATAAGATAGAGGTTCACAGTGTGTTATATGACAGATGATCCCCGGACATACTCAGTTGCTTTTGCAAGAACCTGTATAAGTAATGACAGAATCCTTTCCTTCTAGGAGAAATTATTGGAAGTCCCTTAACTCTGATCTAGACTAGGAACCTGCTTTAGAACATTTGGGGGGACATGACAGCCCATGAACTCAGGCTGGCTCTCTGCTCTAAACTCACTAGGCTGTAAGTGTTCATCCCAGCTATGTCATGAAAGTTAAATGGCAGTCATAAACTGGGTAGTGTGAACCTCTAAAACATCTTCATTGTCTAAAATTGTTTTAAAGGGACTAGCAGCATGACTTCTGTATACGTGGTCTACCTCTTAACAGTTAACACTTTTAAAGGAAGAAATGGAGTGCACTGCGGGGTCGAGCTGTTACTCTACGCCTGCCTTCAATTAGCTTGGTCCATCAAAAATTTTTAACTGATTCAAGGTAATGTTTAGGAGATTTATTTTAACTCCTGTGGTACTATGATAAAAAATAGTCCAAGCAACAAGTCTATCCAGGAGATAAACATTATGCTGTATTGTTTTAGAAAAGGGACGTGGGGGTGGAATTTAGGACTGAAAGAAACAACCTCTACCGATTTCTCTTGACAGCAGAGTTACTTGTCTTGACTTCCAGTAATAGAAATCCAGGCAATTTGATTATCTCATTTGCAAGAAACGTTACTGGAATTCTGGGGCATTTGTCCTGTTTTATGTGCAAATGAAAGTCTAAAAAATATTAGAAGGCTATTACATTTTTCAGGAGCCTCCACTTTTTCAAGCTGAGAGAGTGAAAGTGGGGGGACCTGTTGTGATGAAGTTTCATTAGACGTAGTGAAGAAAGTGAGTAAATAGAAGCACGAATCTCCGTATTTCTCAGTTTGTCCAGGATTCTCTTAGCATATAGGAAAATGATTGACTTTTCAAATCTAGAAGGACTTCCAGCAGCATAGATCAACTTTAATTTGATGGTCTGTACCATCAGAAATAACTAATATCTGTGTTCTTTCCTTTTAGAGTATAGTCAGTTATAGATACGCTAGGATATTTTTGCTTTCAAAACAAACGGATTCAGAAATTTAATAAAAAGAAAAATCTTAATCTTTCCATCTTTTTTTTTTATTACATTAACATTTTAGATAGTAAGATTAGTATATGTCATCAGTAGATCCTGGAATTAAAACCATAGAGTCTTAACAAATTTAACAAAAGAATTTTCAGTTTATTGCCAGTTCATTTTCAGATCCGTATGGTGCCCAGTGCCTCATCAAAATGCTTCATAGTTGAAACAAACAAAATTCTGGGTAGCTTTCCATGAACAGGAATTCAAGTACCAAGAATTCAGCCAATTAATGGGAAATCCTAAGATAGTAATGATTTTTTGAAAGAGCCTTCTTTAATTGACAGTTTTAAACTGTGGACCTTAATCTGCTCCTTAATCATGCAACAGAAACAACATATGCTGGTTTTGATGCCGCTTTTTTCTTTTTGAGGAAGCTCAGTCCTGAGCTAACAGCCGCTGCCAGTCCTCCTCTTTTTGCTGAGGAAGACTGGCCCTGAGCTCACCCCCACACCCATCTTCCTCCACTTCATACGTGGGACGCCCGCCACAGCGTGGCTTCATAACTGGTGCTAGGTCCCTGCCCGGGATCTGGAGCAGCAAACCCTGGGCCGCTGAAGCAGAGTGCGTGAACTTAACTGCTGTGCCACCAGGCCAGCCCCTGGATGCCACTTCTTGATTCAAGAACTTTTTAGTGTTTCCAGAAGCAAATTGTTTAATGCGGTACTTCAGAGGAAATCATGTTTAAAATTGCATTTCACGTGTAGGGCGGATAATCTTTACTCAGAACTGAAATTGTGCAGGGAGCACTGACAACATATTTTGTCACGTTGTAGAAAAACCGAGCATACCTTCTTCCCCAGGGTGAGTCCAGAGCCGCTGGCCACCCAGCTGGAGTGGGGCAGGCAGCAGGCCCAGGCCGCTTTGGAACATGGTCAGCACACAGCTCTGTATGACATCACTTTGGGGCTTAATCCTAGTATCATTTGTCCTTTATTTATTTTTTAATTAAATTTATATTTGAATAATCACTTTTACTCCCTGAAAAATTTTGAAAGCAGGGCTCGAATTTGTGTGCCTCGGCTTACTTCTCACATGAGATTGTTACATAGTTTATGAAGCTTCTTACTACGGATCACGCACATGATGTCAGAGTGACCGGTGGATTTAATGCAGGGAAAATAAGCGGGCAGCTGGCTAGTCTGAACAACTGATCAGTGGCTCTATTTTTAAACCGTTTGTTGTGTTGTGTAGACACAGCTTTATTGCCCTGGAAAAGATTTTTTTTTTTTTACACTCATCCAGCTCAGTCCTTCCATCATTTCACTTTATGAGTCACTCACATAATTGTCAGTCATGCCTCTGACCTTCTTAAGAATTGACATCTTGCCTTCTCTGTGATCGAAGCAGACTTCTTGCCTTATCTCTCTTATTCTTCTCCTTTTGTGATGGGCTCTCTCTTTAAGACGCTTGGCACCAGCCACCTCATTATTGCATGACATCCCTTCCCATGCTGCCTTACATGGCCGCAGTAAGGTTTACCCACCACGTCCGACAAGTGAGGCGAGACGCAACCAGCACTGTCAGAAAACACAAGGGCTAATTTGAGGTGGAGAACTCCAGTATTTCCAGGGAGGGAGTGGCAGCACCAGCTTCCGGTGGCAACATGCTTGAGTTGCATGATTGATAAGATGGTTTTTACCATTGGTAGTGAGATCATTGAAGTGTCAGAACTTTGCTTAGTTTGAACAAAGCATTTGCTAAAGTCTGTAAAAACCCAAGTCTAAAGTCAGGAAGAGAAGCAGCTATGGAGATGAGCCTAGACGTTTTAAAAAAAATAGCTGAGCTATCGTACCAGCAATTCTTATTTCTCCTAAGAATGTCATGCCTTTTCCAGACCTGATGCAAGGAGTGAGATATTTGTGCCTTTTTATAATAGCATATATTATGAAAAAAAACAAAACTCAGTTGCTTACAGTTTAGGCCGCTTTGTAGCACTGTAAACAGCCCAAATTTATAGCCGTGGCTTCTCTGCACGATGCGTCGCTTGATTACCTGTGATGAAATATTGTAACGATGATTTGCCGAGCTTATGTGGGCGTTTGAAGACGTTATTTTTGCAGTCTTAACCTTGGGCTGGACCTAAGTCCGCACAGAGACCACGTGATGTCTATTGTTTGTGGATGCTGACAGAAGAAAAGCTCGCTCCTTTGATTTTTGTTGTCAGATTTGTCTTTTCATGCTTATGCTGGTGGTAGTTCACAGATGGGGCTTGATTTGGCATAGTTTGAAACTATATTGTTTTGGCTTGAATATTCTATAATAAGCTTTTATAGAGTATAGTATGCTAAATCACTACAAAATTTGTTGTATTGTAAGAAAGGTGTAAACATTTTGTTAATAAAATGCTATGTTTACAAATAGATGTATTTGCTTTTCAAATGGTTTCTCTTTGTGATAGTATTTATCACACGTTTTTCTTAACCAAATATTCTGAAGTCATTTCAAAGTGATTTTTGAAAACTAAAGTTCCAGAACTTTGATAGCTATAGTGTCTGGTGAGTAGCAAGATACTTGTATCTGTTGAGCCAGCCTCCCAGCTCGCTGCAGCTTCATCTTACCCATCTCCTCCCTCCCCGCGTCCTTCCATGGTTAAGATGCCGAACAGTGCTGGAGGCAGGCCTGCAAAGGCTCCAGAGAGTGTTTAAGAGGGAGCGCCATTTCTCCTCGAGCAAGACACCATGGTTC
This sequence comes from Equus asinus, assembly GCF_041296235.1. Taxonomy (NCBI): domain Eukaryota; kingdom Metazoa; phylum Chordata; class Mammalia; order Perissodactyla; family Equidae; genus Equus; species Equus asinus. Next base: position 45,957,302 of record NC_091804.1, read on the forward strand.
AGGGAAGAAGAGCTTTCCACCATCTTCCATTATTTGGGGAATTTCATCAAAAATGTCAGCTGTGCTACTCTGGTGTTAACTCTAACCCTGGAGCCCCTCCACGCCACTCCCTGCCTGCAGAGGCACAGCCTCCCGCTCATCTTCTCTTTGACACCCCTTTTAGGTAGGAGCACAGTTGTCTACATACTGTGGTGTTGCAGGGAGGACCGAGGTGTTCAAATGAGGGAACCAGAGAGAGCAGAGAGGGCTTGAGACGGACAGACCTGGGTTTGATTCTTACCTTAGCCCCTTTCTAGGCTGCGTGGCCCTAGAAAAATCCTTAACCTCTCTGAGTTCCGTTACCTGGGAAGATAATAAGAGATCCCACCACGTGTGGCTATTTTGCTGAGATCCCTAACTGTCATTCAGCACAGCACTAACAGAGTAAGCACTCACGTATAATTTGTTTTTAAAAGCCACCTCTCCCCTTTAATCCTTATCTGATTCAGTTAAAATAACTACTTGTCATTAGTTTGATTTTTGAGGGGAGGGTTGCGTTTTTTTGAAGTACAACATGTACAGAAAATACCATAGATCTTGTGTGCACCTCAATAAATTTTCACAAAGGAGACATATCCATGTAACCACCCCTCAGATCAAAAAACAGGACAGCATCCACATCCCAGAGGCCCCGCCTTGTGCCTCCCTCCGATCACCAGCTTGTTTTCTAAGATCACAGATTAGTTTTGCCTGGTTTTGAACTCTGTATTCATACCCTATGGAACTAGGTCTGGCTTCCTTCGTTCTAAGTGGCATAGAGTGTTCACATTCGTTCTCGCTGCTCGGTAGTATTTCATTGCGTGAATAAACTACCTATGGTTTATCCATTCTATGTTGATAGGCAGTGGACTGTCTCCAGATTTTTGCTGTTAGGATTGTACCACAACGAACATTCTTTGGTGCCCATATACAGATTTCTATGGGACGTATAACTGGGAGTGGAATTACTGGGTCATAGGAGATATGAGTATTGTAGGTTGGTTGGTTTATCTTGACTTCAATAGATAGTTTTCCAAAGTGGCATCTGCAGTGTATGAAAGTTCCAGTTGCTCAGCATCCTTGCCAACACTTGATGAATTCTTCTCTGTTTTAGCCATTCTGGCAGGTGTGTAGTGGTAGTGGATGGAGGACGATGCCAGGTGTGGTAGAAAGCCACAAACCCAGGCTCAACTCCCAGGTCCTCCATCTGGCTCCATGATAAGATAGACCAGAGAACGCCAGAAATGGAGTTGAAAGGTGAACCCAAAACGGGGGGAATGTTTGCTACATATCTAACAGAATAGGCTCCTATCCCTAGTCTACTAGCAGTGTCTACAAAGCAAAAAGAACAACCCTCCAAAAGGGAAATAAAAGGAGCCATGATGTGAAAAGAGAATGCACAAAAAAGAAAATACAGATAGTAAATTAACGAATAGAAGAGGCTCAGCTACACTAACGCGCATACAGACGGCAGTGAGCTGGTCTTTGGCCCCCTGGCGAGAGCGGGGAGAGGAACAGTTCCTAAACCCCTCTGGTCAGAGTGAAGCTCGCCCAGCCCTTGGGAGAACCCTTTGCGTGCCCCACATCTAAAGATGGCACCCCGGGATGGTGTCAGAGAACCTGTATGGGAACGGTCATCACGTCTGGTTTGTAACTCCCTGGGAAAGCAGCAGAAAGGAATCAAACCGTCACACACAAATTAACACGGAAAGCTGTGCCAGTATATAGTTAAATGAAAAAAGAAGGTAATGCTTCAGTATGTATGCAGAGCACGACTCCGTTTATATAAAACAAATGATAGCAACTAGACTTTTGGTGATGAACCTGATGCAGTCGAAGTATGATGATGTACACCAGAAATTGATATAGTGTTATAAACCAATGTGACCCCAACAAAAAATAAGTAAGCTAAAAGTAAATTGTGCACACACACATATGTGTGTGTGCTTTTAAAGTCTGGAAGTATGTTCTCCGAGCTGTTAGCAGTAGTTATCTCTGACAAGAGACGCTTGGGTGATAGAACTGTCACCTTGTCTTCTCTTTATCTTTTATATGTACTTGTATACTTTTGAAATGTTTTTACTGCATGTATGTGTGGATTTTTTCTTATAAAAACAATCAGAAACTCCTGCACCCTAATCCTGTCCTCAGATCCTTAATGAAAACTGGCTGAATGGATAATACTGATGTTGCATTGGTCTTATTTTTCCTTTTTAAAACAGGCACACCCCTTCAATTGGGTCAGTAAAAGGCTTAGAGCCAAATTTGGAGCAAGTTGTAGAACTTTACACATTTATTTTATTTTCATGTTTGATATTTATCTTTTCAAGCTGCCCTAAATCTTAGGAGAAGAGGGAGGGAGTATAAATAAATATATGTTAAGAAGAAGAATATCGGTGTGTAACCTGTCAAAACGGTACAGTTGTGGAAGGCAATCTCATTTATAGATGCCAAGAAAAAGAGAATGACTCTGTGCCAAAAAGGAAGAAACAAATTAGCACACACCCGCAACAAACAGATGTTTCAAATGCAGACACAAAACAACTCTGCTTTATTTTTCCCCAAGCAACCAGCGGCTTGCCTTAGAGCATATAAGAACTAAATCATGGACCCAGGTGTCTAAGCAACCTTAATGTTCTTACAGATTTTTTTTCCATTAGAACTTAAGAACTAGATTTCCATTAAGATGGTAAATTATAAAATAAAATGCAAAGCCTTTTAAAATTTTCACTTGTTTGGCTTACAATAATACTGGCCCAAAAACATGATTTTGCAGTGAAAATGTTGGTGTTGGTGGAGAAGTCAAGCATCATCAGCCTTCTAGAATTTACCTACCAGGAGTATTAAATTATCGCTTCCCTTTATACCCTTTCTGAGGGACCAGTGCTAGAGCTTGTAAGAGAGAAGCAAAGGAGAAAGACTTTGCAGTTAACTCCTTGGCAAAATGAATCATTTTGTTAAAAAATTTTTTTAATTTTTTTGGTGAGGAAGGTTGGCCCTGAGCTAACATCTGTGCCAACCTTCCTCTATTTTGTATGTGGGACACCGCCACAGCATGGCAGATGAGTGGTGTAGGTCCATGCCTGGGAACCAAACCCACAAACCCCTGGCCACCAGAGTGGAGCATGTGAACCCAACCACTACACCACAAGGCCGGCCCTTAATTATGATTTTAATCAGACCTCTGGTCTCTTAGATTTTTTATTTTCAGCGCAACCTTTCAGCATCTTCCAGGGAACAATGTAAGAATGCAGAGATCACCTTTTAAGAAATTTACATAAAGTTGACATAACCGCAGATAGCACTAAGGGGTGAGAAACAGGACAATAAGAGGATGCAAATTCTCTTTATGAATACTCAGTGTAGAATGTTACCTTCAGGCCTCTGTTAAAGAAAATATATGGAAAATATAATGGGAAAGCTACCAAGGCTCCACTCCATTCGAGAAAGGGCATTTTTAAGAAGAAAATGAGAGGGTTGTGAGTTTAAATGTGAGGTTGATACTGTGTTAGAACACAGAATCCACACCAGTGTTATCATCATCAACATCAGAGTTTTAATCAGCTGCTTCAGCTATGGGATGAGGTCATATCTTTGTATATAAATGAGAACGCATTATTTTTTTTTAAATAAGCAGTTTTTACTTTATGATTTGATGGCTCAAATATTAATGACTGACTGATTGAGACCGCAGATCACCTCGTTGGCGATTTGCTGTGACGTGCAGCTCTCTACCAACAAGGCGATTTGTGGTCTGAATCAGCCAGTTAATATTTTGGCCATCAAATCATGAAATATCCCACCAAGAATGTTTGGCTTGCATTTATTTTTATGTTTCATATTTCCAATGTGATAACCCCATTTTAGAGAAGTAGGATCCTGTGGGTTTTCTCTCCTTGCTCTTAAATTACCTCTCCTAAAACAAACCTCCTTCTGAATGTAATAGGAGATGGGAACATGGGTGGCCAAGTGGCAGTTTTATAAATGGTCTGTTAATGACCTTGTGGGTGCTGACAGGAAGGCAAGTTTTGAAGCCTCTTAGAGTTCGGAATACGGACATGATTATTGTGTATATCAAATTACTCCCTCCCCCCAAGGAAAAACAGCCGCCTTGAGGGGAAGAAGAAGAATCTCACCACCGGGAAGGCTCCTTGGTACTGGCTGGATTGAAACGACATGCAGGTTTAAGTGATCCAGAAATCTGGAAGAGAGCGTGTCCAGAAGTGGCATAAAATTGCATTTACTTGGGATGTTCTCTGAAATGAGTGACTTGGGCTTATTTTTCAGAGAGAGCTCCAAGCCAGCCAGAAGAAGGGTTTTGCTGACTCAGTGACTGTGCTTAAACTTTGGCTCCCTCCTATGAGTCGCTGTGTGATTTTATTTGCTAAATGATAATGATGCAGACTTTATGGGCCTACTATGAATACTAATGATGGCAAGCAGTCAACCAATATAAATCAATATCATTAATCGCAACGATAATAAACATACAAATTCCACTATTAGCCCTAGTGTCCGACTGCCTTGGAAAACCACACACACGTTTGGTGCCTACCTTTTTCACCCTGGGTCCATTAGGGACTTCTTTATGGTTTCTATAGTACAGCCTAAAAAATATAAAAGTTTGCCTTTATTTTTCATAATGCTGTAATTTAAAAAAAATACATCCCCACATGCCTGTGAGTACACACACTAACACAAAACGAAGAAAAGATAAATGATTTGTGTTGCAAAGTAAAAAGAAAAAGACAATAGATCCCTTACAGCGCCAGCTGCAGGAGAACGACAGGATCAGAGGGGTTTCAATAGAAGTCCGAGGCTTAGAGCGAGGACCAAAGAGAAGATGGGAATGCGCAAGGACAGCTGAGAGGCAGATGCCTGTAAATAGTGCCGATGGCACTCAACGCCTCAAGGAGACAAATGTCACCCCTCCCCTCCCAGGTACCAGCTATCGGAGGCTGATCCATCTTCATTTCTTACTCATATTGCCAAGTGTTAAAACACTCCAGGGCCGGCCTGGTGGTGTGGTTAAGTTCCTGCGCTCCACTTTGGCAGCCCAAGGCTCACGGGTTCAGATCCTGGGTGCTAAGCTGGTACTGCCCATCAAGCCATGCTGTGGTGGTGTCCCACATACAAAATAGAGGAAGATTGGCACAGATGATAGCTCAGGCCAACTTTCCTCACCAAAAAACCCTCCACACTCCTGCCCCTGCAAAGCCCTATGTGTCAGATACAGAAAAACAAGTTTGAAGACTCCATCACACACCGTGTTTTGTCACAACACCAATAAATGAGGACCCCATCAGGGAATTCATCTTCTGAGAGAGAAAGGCAGGAGGAGATGGTTCTTTTGTGATGCCTTTGCCATAGGAGGAAATAACAAAGTATTTAGTAAATTACTACATGTCCTTTTTCCTAATAGCTACAAATTAAAAATGATTTGCTTTTATCTAATAAAATTTGAAGATTGGGGGAGAGGGGATCTTACCGAGTTACAAACTGATGATGAAGAGCCAGTTTTTAAGGCATTGTTGGGTCTGGATGTGTTGTATTTGGGGTGAGGGGCATGGACCTACGTGACGAAGTCATTTCCTTCACAGAGGACCCAAAGAAACGAACTCGCCCTGCCGTAACTAAAATCTCCAGGGACATAACAGCTTCCAAGCGGCACACCACACCAGCCTCAGAAGTGACACAAGAGACCCGCAGAGCTCTTGGAAATGCCGCCCTCAGGACAAGAGCTGGTATTTTATTGAGGGTTTGCCATGTGCTAGGCACACGGCACTAGGAACGTCGCTCGCATTCATGCATTGAATCCTCCCCAAATCTAAGAGGTAGAAGCCTTCCTTATTCCCCACCTGACAGAGGAGGAAACTGAGTCATGGACAGTTAGGAGGAGAAAAGCAGCGCCTCGCCGCCAGGAGCCCGCCTGACACTCCGCGGTCTTGGTGTTTTCTGTCCTGTTGCATCGAAACAATTCCTCAGGACACCAACATCACCCAAGGCCACTGTGTGACCACGAAGGGTCAAGACGAAAACAGGGCACCTCTGTAATCATCCTGAACCCGGACAAAACAAGAACATTGTCCGAACCCCCAAAATTGACCAAACATCCCCTCTCCCAGCTAATCTGAGCCCTGGTTAGGCCTCTGCTTTGCCAGTGACGGCGGCAGGCTGTCTCTAGTCTGCTCTCCCCATCTCCCCACCCAGCGATAGAACCACCTGGGTCCTGGCAGCATCTAACCCAGAGCAAACCCACTTCCTAAGCCCTCCCCCAAGTCACTCCCCCCCCCCCAGGGGTACATGCAAGCTTCTCCTCCTCCTCCTTGCTGCAGTAAGAACCCCAACTTGTTCTCTTCGAGGTGTGTCCCTGGGGGCTTTGGCTGGAGGGCATTGACAACAGTTCAGTGACTTGCCCGAGGAGGTGACCCAGGCGACAGGTTCCTGCTGCACCAGAGAGGATGGTGCTCTCCCACCCTGAAAGGTTGGGGCTTACTGCAACGATTTGGATTTCACAAGAGCACTGCACTTGCTTTCCATATTGTCATTGCTTGTTTTTGTTTTCCCCCAGATAGAAATGCAAAGTCGTGACAGTCACCTGAGAATCCGTGGCCCTAAGCATTCCTGGGAGTGGGGCTAGGAAAACAGAAATGCAGAAACCAGAGTTTGAAACGCCTCCACCCTTCACACCTCCCTCCCCCTCTCGCCCTCCCTCCCTGTCCTACCTCCCTCGTTGCTCCCAGCCCCCGGCCAGCAGGCCAGCACTGCTCTGGCCTCTGCTCGGTGCTCTGAAGGTTATGCATCCAGGGGACTCCTCCTCCTCTTCCGACGCTGACACCCGGCGGCTGCTGCACAGTTTCTGTTCCCGGGGGTGGCTGATGGGTCAGAAAGACAGTGGAGGTGGGGGGGTCTCAAGCTGCGCTTGCAGAGCAAGCACAGTTTTTAATCAGATCAATGAAAACAGCAAAGTTTTCTGATGATGCCTTCCCTCTCCAGTTGCTTGTTGTGTGTGTGTGTGTGTGTGTGTGTAAATTGTCATTTATTTGGGGTGACTGAGGGAGAAGCGGACAGAGATGACAGGGAGAAGTCTGACACTCCCAGCCCCCAGCCACTCCCTGGTGGGCCCACTGAAAACTCTGTCTCCTGGTTGGACGGAGAAAGAGGGGTCTACGTACCTTTTGTACCTCGGTCCCCAGCGCTCAGCCACACCCCCCTCCATGAATGAAGGCCACACAGTGGAACATCAGTAGGGATCAGGGAAAAGAGAGGTTCGCAGATTTCACATACACACGGACACGCAAACACACAGATAGATGCGTCCCCAGTGCCCGCAGCCCCCAACACACTGGGAGTGATCTGTGGGGTCCCTACAAACTCGCCCCCCCCCCCATATGACCATGCTCGCTCCCGGCCTCATCAAACATTTATCATGTAGCGCTCCTGCCTCGCGCCGCCGTGGGGGACAGTGAGGTAAATATGCCTTCCTTACCCCTAAGGAGCGTGGAATCTAATTATCTTCTAGAGATCCTTTGGGGATCTGCTTAATAAATCAATACAAATGATTTATAATTAGAATATCAATTATGTGTATGCAAATGTGGCCTTCTGGGTGGTTGGGAACAAGTCCTAAGGATTGAAAAGACTCTATCCCCCCACCTCTACCCCAAATAGTTAATTACATTATTTTGTTCATTCATCAAACATTTACTGAACACCTTTTCATGCCAGGCACAGAGATGGGGACCAAGGATCCATTCCTGGTCACTCACAGTCAGGAGGGAAGAACCAAGGGGGTTCTGGCGGCGGGGAGAGCTTGCTTCTGGGGGAGGAAGGGTGCCGGCGTTGGTCCTCTTCCCCCGCCCCCAGACCTCCCAACATCCGCCTCGATGGCTGAGACCCTCAGCTGAGCAGGCGGCCCTCCCAAGTCCTCATGCCTGAGATTGGAAGGGCCCCCATCTCTGGACAAGGGTTAGGCCCCACGGCTGCACCCCTGTTTGCAAAGCTGTCAGGCAGCTCTGACTCTGATCTCCCCACTCCGCATCCAGGCTGGTTCTGAGTTGCTGGGTCTACGTGGGTTTTAAGAAGTCCTGTGTACAAGCTAGTCCTGAAACTCGAAGGCCCGGTGACTGGATCTTCGTCCATTCCTTCATCCACCCGTTCATTTCTTCACTCGCTCCTCTGTCGATTGCTGTCTTCAAGCCCTTGCTAGGTGCTGGAGGTAGGGTGTTAAATCAGAGATGCATCACTCACAGAGCTCGCTTCCTGGGGCAGAAACAGACGCAGATATATAAACAAATAAGGAATTCCACATTGGCACAAGTACTAGGAAGGAAAAGGGTGGCTGATGGGGGGGCTGGGATTGGCCTTGGGAAGACTTCGGAGCAGCCCTCTAGGACCAGTGTCCCGTCCAGCTCACACCCACCCTGCCCACGGTCACCTTTTCGTGCTCCATCCCCACGCCCTGCCATGTTTTCTTCAGAGGACTCCCTACCCAAGGGGTATTTGCACCCGTGTCCACATCTCGTGTGTCCCAACCACCTGGCAGAGTGCCTGACGCACAGCAGGTGTTCAAGAAGAAGAATGATGGTGACAATGTAGAGGCGGCCGTGGGAATGGCCTTGCAGGAGAGGGAACAGCGAGTTCACAGGGCTGGTGGCAGGGCCACCAGGATTCTCTGGGCCGTACCCCACTCCCTCACCAGGGCCCCCATTCTGAGAAATAAGCCCTCCCCCGCCCCTGTGGTCTGTTTCACCCAAGCACTCGTCCTCCATCTCCAGTTTCTCACTCCTCTTGGGCAAGTTTCTAAACCGCCCTGTGCCTCGGTTTACTCGTCTGTCAACCAGAGAAAATACTGTTATTGCCTTGCTGTTGTGAGAACGTACGAGTTAGAACAGTGCCTGGCACACAACGCTTGGTCCGTGGTGGCAGGGGTTGTTGATGTCAGTCTGTCCTCCAGCTTCTGGAGGATCACTGTGAAAAATAAATGCAATGTTCACCAGTTCGGATCCCGGGTGCGGACATGGCACCTCTTGGCAAAAGCCATGCTGTGGTAGGCATCCCATGTATAAAGTAGGGAAAGATGGGCACGGATGTTAGCCCAGGGCCCAGTCTTCCTCAGCAAAAAGAGGAGGATTGGCAGTAGTTAACTCAGGGCTAATCTTCCTCAAAAACAAACAAACCTATGCATTTGGTCATGTTACTCAGTATGAAAATATTGGAATAGCCAAGGACATCCATGGATAAAGACCCGACTCTGTAGCATGACAGAAAATCCCTCCTCCTCTGGCTCTTGCTGTCGACACTCCTTGGTGCCTCAGTCTCCTCCTCTGTAAAGTGGGGGTAAATTACCCCTCTTGACACTGTGAGGATTAAATAAGTTATACAAGCAAAGCCGTTAGTGCAGTATCTGGCCCACAGGTACACACTCAATGTGATGGAAGCAGAGGGCCAAGAGAGAGAAGACCGAAGATGCTGTGCCACCGGCTTTGAAGACGGAGGAAGGGGCCATGAGTCAAGCAATGTGGCCAACCTCCAGAAGCTAGAAAAGGCAAGGGGCCTCCAGACGGCATGCAGATGGATTTTAGTCTCATAAGACCCAATTTCAGACTTCTGACCTCCAGAACTGTAACATAATAAATTTGTGTTGTTTTAAGCCACGGTTTTGTGATGATTTGTTACAGCACCATAGGAAACTAATACGTATACTAATATACTGCCTGACACAGAGCAGGGGCTAAATAAATGTGAGAAACTATTGTTACTCCTTGCCTTTCCTCAAGCAGGCCCTGGCAGGCCTTGTACCCCGGGGCCTTTGCACATGCTATTCCTCCATTTGGAGAACCCGCCTTCTCTTTTCTGTCTGGCAATATTTTTTTTTTTCTTTTTCTTCTTCTCCCCGAAGCCCGCCAGTACATGGTTGTATATTCTGGTTGTAGGTCCTTCTGGCTCTACTATGTGGGACACCACCTCAGCACAGCCTGAGGGGCGGTGCTAGGTCCACACCCAGGATCCAAACTGATGAAACCCCAGGCTGCTGAAGCAGAGTGCATGAACTTAACCACTCAGCCACAGGGCAGGGCCCCTGGCAAAATCTTTCTTGCTTTTTTCCAAGACTATTCTCTAATATCCTCTGAGCTTTTAAATTTTCTCCCAGCCTCCAGAGTAAACTTCATTGTCTCTTCATAACTTCCATCTCATCTATTTTAGTATTTATCACAGATTGTAATTAATTTAGTGCTTTTTTTCAACTCCCCTCCCTAGACAGTGGGGTGCTTTGTAGCCAAGACTAAATGCAGCCGCTGCAGGATGCTCGTGCGGTAGATTCTGAGGAAATGCTGCTCGGAGGAGCGAATGAGTGAAAGAGAGGACCAGCAAGCGAGTGAGCAAGTGAGGCCCTGAATGATGTGGGATTTGGACAGCCGGGGGTGGCATTTCCAAAGCAGGAAAGGGGGTGGGTTGATGACACCGATGACACTGCATTTCCTCGCCATGGCCTGCAGTGCACATTCTGGTTGTCAAAGGGCCGGGGGGCCAGGGAGCAACAGTCACAGTTCGCACTGCAGAGAACACCAACATAGAAGATTGACAGTCCACTAGAAAGAGCTTGGAAACACTAACGCATAAAGGTACACACACCCCTATGTTCACTGCAGCCATATTCACAACAGCCAAGACTTGGAAGCAACCCAGGTGCCCATCAAGGGACGAATGGATAAAGAAGAGGTGGTATATATACATAATGGAATACTACTCAGCCAGAAGAAATGATGGAATCTGGTGACAACATGGAGGGACCTTGAGGGCATTATGCTAAGTGAAATAAGACAGACAGAGAAAGTCAAATACCGTGTGATCTCACGCATACTAGAAGATAAATCAACAACAACAAACACACAGAAACAGAGATTGGATTGGTGGTTATGAGAGGGGACGAGGGGGGGAGGGTGAAAGGCCTGATCAGGCACATGTGTGGTGGTGGACTGTAATCAGTCTTTGGGTGGTGAACATGATGTAATCTACACAGAATACGAAATATATTATGAAGTATACCTGAAAGTTACATGATGTTATAATCCAAAGTTACTACAATAAAAAAATAAATAAAAATAATAAAAAATAAAAATCTAATAAACCAAAAGTAAAGAAATCGGCTATTCTTCTGATTGTTTTGGCTTACAGAAAATGAGTGACTACTATAAAAAAAAACACAACAACATGGGAGGGGCTGAAGGTTAAATGCCGGCCATGTGGGCAGTATGTGACTGAGCCACAATAAGAACTCTGGACGCCAAAGACGGGTGAGCTTCCCTGGCTGGTGTGCAACACTCTGCACATATTGTCACACACTGATGCCAGCTGAGTAACACATCGTGACTCTACTGGGGGAGGACAACAGAAATTCTGCATTGGGTACTTTCCCAGACACGACCCTATGCTCTTCTTTCCTTGGCTGATTTTAATCTGTATCTTTTCCCTGTGATAAACATAACCATGAGTATAAAAGCTTCCAGTGAGTTCTGTGAGTCCTTCTACTGAATGGTTGAACTTGGAGGTAGTTTTAGGAACTCCCTGAACTTGTAGGAGCTGAAGTCCAGAGATATCCGTTTTATTTTAAATAAACTTCACAATAAAATAGGACAAAAGAGAAAAAAAATCTGATAAAAATACTGTTAATAAACCTTTAATTTTACAGCAGTTTTGGAGTTACAGAAACGTCGTGAATAGTCTCCGTGTGCCCGGCACACTATTCCCCATTTTGTTAACTTCTGACATTAGTTGGTACGTTCGTCACAACCAGTGAACCACTAAGCATGTGATCACCATGCTATTGTTACATAAAGTCCATATTTTATCCAGATGGCCTTGGTTTTCCCCTGATGCCCTTCTCCTGCTCCAGGACCCCGCCCAGGACACACACGACATCTAGCCGTCACGCCTCCTTCAGCTCCTCTGGGCTGTGGCGGTCTCTCAGACTCTGCTCGTCCCTGATGACCTTGACAGTTCGAGGAGGACTGCTCAGGCATTCTGTAGGATGGCCTTCAGTTTGGGTTTTTCTGACGTTTTTACTTTTCTTTTGAATTTTTAAAAATTTTTCAAATTTTTCCTTCTTCTCCCCAAATTCCCCCAGTATATGGTTGTATATTCTAGTTGTGGGTCCTTCTGGTTGTGGCATATGGGATGCTGCCTCAGCATGACTTGATGAGCGGTACCATGTCCACGCTCAGGATCCGAACCGGTGAAACACTGGGATGCTGAAGTGGAGCATGCAAATGTAACCACTCACCCATGGGGCCAGCCCCTGATGTTTTTTCTTGTGATTAGACTGGGATTGTGGGCTTTTGGGAGAAGATCACAGAAGCAAAGTGCCCTTCTCACCACGCCATGCTAAGGCCATGCTCTCGACATGGCTCATCAAGGATCACTTAGCTGATCACCTGTTTGCCAGGTCTTGATACCTGCTCACCACAAGGTTGACATAAGGGGAGCCATATTGTAGAAAAGAAACCATATTGTAACTTTTTTTTTTTTTTTTTGATGAGGAGGATTTGCCCTGAGCTAACATCTGTTGCCAATCTTCCTCTATTTTGTATGTGGGTCGCCACCACAGCATGGCTGACGAGTGGTGTAGGTTCATGCCTGGGATCTGAACCTGTGAACCCAGGTCACTGAAGCAGAGCATGCCGAACTTAACTATGCCGTGGGGCTGGCCCTTATATTGTAACTTTGAATGACCTCTGACTAACTGCCCCAGCTGGATTTGCACCCTCCAGGAGATCCACCTGCTCTGTGGATTTTATGACCCCTGCTTGTGTATACCTCCCAGCTGCAATAAGATGATAACTTTGTTCTTTTTTTTTTTTTTTTTAAGGAAGATTAGCCCTGAGCTAACTGCTGCCAATCCTCCTCTTTTTGCTGAGGAAGACTGGCCCTGAGCCAACATCCATGCCCATCTTCCCCCACCCCATATGTGGGACGCCTACCACAGCGTGGCTTGCCAAGTAGTGCCATGTCTGCACCTGGGATCCGAACCGGTGAACCGTGGGTGGCTGAAGCAGGACGTGTGCACTTAACTGCTGTGCCACTGGGTCAGCCCTTAACTTTGTTCTTTTGAGTTCCTTAGGAATGTGATGACCCCCAGATGGAGAGTCTATGCTCACAGCCATCATCAATGACAACTGAAAGACCTGCTGTGGCAACTCCCAGTCTGTCACACCAGAGGGTCAACATTCCTAACCCCCTCCCCCATAACCCACTGGCCCATATAACTGCATCAAGATTCTCTGCCCCCTTAAGATGGCTCTTTCGGACATTAGTCGGCCATCTTCCCTCTTGCTAGCAAGCTGTAATAAAACGCCCTTTCTCTGCCACCATCTCTCCTCTTGACAATTGGCTTTTGTCTCACAGTGAGCAGTGGTACCCTTTGTCAGGTAGCAGTCTCTCCTTATAAAGTTACTATTTTCCTACTTTCCATTCTGTCATCTTTGGATGGAAGTCACTGAGCGTAGCCCTGACTCAAGGGGTAGCAAGTTATGTTCCACTCCTTGAAGGAGGAATAGTAACATAAATTATTAGGAATTCTCTGTCTTTTCTGCTCTATTTGTTTATTCAATCATTTATTTATGACAGGAAGACTCAAGGATATTTATTTTCTACTCTGGGTTACAATCCAATACTACGTTATTTGTTGTTGTTGCTCAAATTGTCCCAGCTTTGGCCATTGGGAGCTCTTTCATTGGCTCCTATGTCCCCTTCGACATGCCGCCTGGTTTTGTCTTTTGAGCACGTACTTACTTTCTGAAACTATAAGATGCTCCAGGTTCATCTCATATATTTCCTGCTCCCGCATTAGAAGCAGCCATTTTTCCATGGAGTCCGGGTCCCATTTATTGGGAATGATATTAGAAACTAAGATCTGAGACCTGGGTGCAATAAAAATATTTGAATCTGAAAACTCTGTTCAGGAGACTCCTCTTTCTGGGAGGAGAGAGGATTCGATATTCTGAGCAACCCTTCCCAACGAAGCAAGGCACATGCTGGATAAAATGTTCTAAGAGCATTGAATGTTCTGATGACAAAAAAGAAAGGGAGGATAAAACCCTTCGAGGTAAGCTGAGTCCTGGAGCTGGGTTTTGTCCCGGGAAACTGCTGAAGTCTGTGAACGGTGCTTGGATTTTCCTAGTCTTTTGGGTTTCATAGGATGGAAGATAAAGGTCAGGGCCCACCCAAGGCGGGGAGTCTAGCAGGATCCTTCAATGTCCATTGAAATGAAAATACTTCCCCCAGTTCCAAAGTGAAGGGAAAAGGTCATTTCCCCCAAGAATCATGAACACAGGGCAGCCTCTCCAAAGGTTGGTAGCTCCCTTGGCTAGTGCCCACTCCCAACCCCTACCTGGCAGAAGCTAAGGCAGCCCTTCTGGAGGAGCCCCCTTCCTCTCAGGTGTCACATATTGTCTGTTCCACAAACTGCTGCAACAATATTTCCTATCCCACGTGTCCCTCTAGGACCTCACCCCTCCCCGATCAGGAGGTAGAGTCTCTGTCCCCTCCCTGTGAACCTGGACGGGCCTCTTGACCGCCTCAAAGGATACAGTGTAGTGGACAAGCGGCCCTGTGTGACTTCTGAGACTAGTTTTGAAGAGGCGATGCGGCTTCCAGCTGGCTCACTCACTCTCTGGCTGTCTGTCTCTCTCTCTCTCAGGACACTGGCTTTCGAGCCCTGAGCTACCATATGGAAAGTCCCGCCATCTGAAGCCTCCGTCTGGAGGGAGCATGCGGACAAACCTGTGAAGTCAGAGAGAAGTGGCCATGGAGGCCCCGTGTTCCAGCTGGTTGGGTCCTCCCAGCCAGGCGCCAGCCATGTGAGCACCTGAGCCTTTTGATGATTCCAGCCTGGTGAGTGGAGAATACGGATTTGCCCAAAGAGAGGTCCGGCCTTGGCCCTGCTTCTGCAGGATAATCTCTGGGCCCTTGGAATGTCATGCCTGATAAGAGTGTCTTTGTTTGCCTGAGGACCTTGAGTCATACTGGATAGTCTTCACAACGTGATTTAGGGCAGGGGCTGGCAATATGCATTTAGTCTGAGGGAGGGGGCTGGCCACACCACAAAGACCCACAGTGTGACCTAGGGTGGAGGCTTGAGTCACGTGATAGTGTGGAATCTGAAGACTGAAATCAACCACATGGGCAATCAGTGGATCAATCACGCCTACATAGTGGAACCCTAATAAAAACTATGGACACAGAAGCTCAGGTGGACTTCCCAGGTTGGTGATGCTCCATGTATATTGTCACACATCGACGCCAGAGAGTAACTTGTCCCAACTCCACAGGGAGAGGACAAGGGAAGCTCCACATTTGGAACCCTCTGCGTTGTGCACTTCTTTCCTCGGCTGATTTGAATCTGTATCCTTCCCTGTAATAAACCATAACCATGAGTCTAACAGCCGTCAGTGGGTTCTGAGTCCTGCTGTCGAATTATCATGCCTGAGGGTGGTTTGAGGAGCCCCCCAAACTCACAGTTGGTGTCGGAAGTGAGGGTAATCTCAGGAACTGTGACCTCTAACTTAGTAATTGGCCCTAGATTCCCTGTGCAGCTGCAGCCATTGTCTTTGGGAGGCCACACGAGAGACCGTGAGTGAGAACCGCCTAGCTGAGCACAGTCATAGTCACTTAACAACGGGGATGCGTTCTGAGAAATGCGTCGTCAGGCGATTTCATCCTTGTGTGAACATCACAGCGTACACTTCCACAAACCTAGATGGTGCAGGCTCCTACACTGAGGCTCCGTGTGTTAATCTTGCGGGACCACCGTCGTATATGCGATCTGTCATTGACTGAAACGTTACGTGGCACGTTAGTGTACTAATAGAACGATTGTTGATCTTTGCAGCCACTCTGTTTTGGAGGGATCAGCTGTGTGGTGATGGGGAACTGCAACACCAGGCCTCAAAGAATTCCCATCAATAAGGTGAAAGAGCGTAAAACACACAGGGAAACTGGACACCCTGAGCCGACAGAAACGACGGAATCAAAACTACACACACTTCAGATATTGAACAGGATATAAAAATAAGTGTGTCTATGATGTTTAAAGAAACAGAAGAGGGTGTGGGAGTTATGAAGCTGTTTTCTCTCAGCTCTAAACCAACCCTCTGCACGCCGCTCTGAGATCCTGGGGCTGGGGCTCTGTACACTCGTCTCTCCTCAGGTTTTGGCTTTCCTGTCAGGCTCCTTCAGTGGAGGCACTTGAGGAAGACCTGAAGGTGGGAGGGTAAGAAGGGACTTCCTGTCTGCGTTGTGTTTCTGTCAGTGTCACCTCAGCAGCAACCCTTCACCTGGCAGCAGTAGTTGTTCCAGTCTCTGACTTTTTTGGGGTATTCCCAGAAGCAGCCTCATTGCATCCCCTCTGAGACCCCAGGACTGGTCAGTTAGCTGTCTCTCCTCAGAAGTCGGCCCATCCTCTGAGCTCTTGGGGTCAAATGACCCTAGACCTGCCCTCTGCTCCTCTCCTCACGCAGGAACGTAGCCGCCTCGCACAGTCACTACCCTTGGGATGTCTCACTGTCCTCCTCTTTTGGCTTTTCAGTTCTCCATTACCTGATTAACCATTTCCTTATGCTAAATTATCTTTGTCAAAATAACGGGTGTCATTTCTGCTTTCCTGGCTGGATCTTGACTAATTAGGGTACTTGGTACCAAGAGTGGTCCCGAGAAGCAGACGCTCAAAGAAGGGATCCTGAGACTGATGGGGCCACCCCCTCGGGCCTGAATGCAGTGCGATGGGATACGGAATACAAGCAGGGTGTACTGGAGTGGGCTCATGCCAGCTCGCCAGCAACGATGGTGCACTTCTATTTTCAACTCTGTGTTCAGTGACATCCCAAAGGTAGCTTACAAATCAGTCATGGAAGAAGTGTTTGCACTACAGAAATCTGCCAAAACTACAAATCAGAATTCTTTTTTCCCCAGAGAGCCAGTTTAGCATATACCATGGGTTACAAGTAATCTACAAGTAACATGTAGTGACATCACTGCTAATCACACTCTCACCTATGTGATTGTGATATAGTGCCCACAGAAGCAAGGGCCTCGGAGAGCCAAGTGGCTGCTACAGTTATGTGGTAGTGACAACAGGACTGTGGCGTAGGATAGCTGGGTCTGAGTTCACCACAGCTATTATGGAAAGAAAATGACATGCTCTTTAAACTCTCAGCTTAAGTCACAGTCAGAAAACCAGAGAGATTCTGTGGAGCCCTAAAATAATCCTGTATTTCTTATAGCTATAGGTTTTTGACCTTGCTGAAAATCATACCCCAAATTTGATTGGGCAGGTTGCAGAATTACGACATAAATGGGCTCCATGGACTTGCGGAATCTCAAGCAGTTTACTGGATGTCTACTTTGTCCGGCTGAGAGCTGGCCAGAAACACAGATGTACACTGACTGGTGGGCAGTGGGTGGCCAGGAACAGACGTGGCAGAACCAGATTGGTGAGAAGGAGGTGTGGGGAGGAGGTATGTGGCTGTCTCTCAGGATGGCACAGTGTGAAGACATTGGTGTCCCATGTAAATGCACACCCAAGAGCATCCATGCACAGTGACTCTAATAATCAAGTGGACAAGGTGTCACATTCTGTGGGTGTCAGCCTTTATTTCCGGCTTTGTCATTGTTTGCTCCTTGGGTTTATTTACAAAGTGGCTATGGTGGCAGGTGTGGAAGTTCTGCATGGCCCCAAGAACACAGACTTCCAACCTCGTCAAACAGACCTGGTCACTGCCACCGCTGATCGCCTAAAGTGACAACAGTGAAGACCAACACTAAAACCCCAGTATGGCTCCATTTCCTGGGGGGAGGAGGGGCCTGAAACCAATGTTAGAAGCCTGCCAACGTGACCACTCAGGTATGTAAAAGAACAAAATAGAATGTACGGACTTAAAAAAAATAAATGAAATGAAAAACTCCTGGAACAGGTTTATCAGCAGCTTAAGGGAGAATTAGTGACTGGAAGAGAGGTTTGAAGAAATATCCAGAATATGGGAGATAAACATGAGAGATTAAGCTGTGACAAAGAGGTAAAGAGACATGGAGAATGGTGTGCGAGAGTCTCAGTGTTTACAGACTTCCCTCTCTCTCTGTTTCTTTCTTCCTTTACCACAGCCCAGAGTACTAAACGCACTTGCGACTCACTACATAGCTATATGTATAGGTATGTTAATAAATACAACCGAAACAAAAGCTTCAGGAAATAATACAATTCACACTGATATTTTCTATTCACTTTCTTTTTCAATGCTGGTAACAACCTACTAAATTGATTTTATAAGTCACTTTTGGGAAACAATGTACAGTTTGAAAAACATTGATTGAATAAACTACTAGTCAGACTTCCAGAATAAAAGAGAGAGAGAATGAGGCTCAGGTTATATTTAAAAGAGGTATCGTCACAATGCTCCAATGTGGAAGAACCTTGAAGACATTATGCTAGGTGAAATAAGCCAGATACAAAAGGACAAATACTGTATGATTCTACTTATATGAGGTCCCTAGAGCAGTAGATTCATAGAGATGGAAAGTGGCATGGTGGTTCCTGGGGGCCGGGGTGGGGGGGTAGTTCTTATTTACTGTGCAGAGTTCCAGTTTTACAAGATGAAGAGTTCTGGAGACGGATGGGGGTGATGATTGCACAACATGGTGAATGTATTCAATATCATTGAATTGTTCAGTTAAAATGATTAAGATAGTAAATTATATGTTATGTGTATTGTACTACAATTAAAAACTTTTTTTAAAAATGTCGTCTAAGGATTTTCCAAAATGATGAAAAATACCAATCAACAAATTCAGAAACACCCGAGGATTCAAGCAGGATGAATGCTGTATACTGAATGTTTGTATCCCCCTCGGGGAGGTGATTAGGTCATGAGAGTGTGGCCCTCAGGAATAGGGTTATTGCCTTATAACAGGGACCCCAGGGCCAGCCCGGTGGCACAGTGGTTAAGTTTGCACATTCTGCTTTGGCGACCCTGGGTTTCCCAGTTTGGATCCTGAGTGCAGACCTATGCACCACTTACCATGCCATGCTGTGGCAGGCGTTCCACATATAAAGTAGAGGAAGATGTGCATGGATGTTGGTTCAGGGCCAATCTTCCTCAGCAAAAAGAGGAGTATTGGTGGCAGATGTTAGCTCAGGGCTAATCATCCTCCAAAAAAATAAAAAACAAACAGACAACAACCAAAAAACAGAGACCCCAGAGAGCAAGAGAACACTGACCATGAACCAGGAAGTGGGCTCTTGACAGCCACGGCATCTTCCCAGCCTCCAGAACTGTGAGAAATAAATGTTTGTTGTTATTTAAGCCACCTAGCCTATGGTATTTTGTTATTGCGGCTTAAATGGACTAAGATAATAAATAAAAAGATACATTGTGGTAAGTAAAACTTCAGAACCTCAGAACAGGGGGAAAAACAGATTTTCTTGGAAGGAATGAAGAAGAGATTGTCATCAGAAACCTCAACAGTAACAACGGGAGCTGGAATCCAGTGGATGGTAACTGTCACTCCAGAAAACCAGCCAAATTATCTTTTAGGAAGAAGGGCAAAATAAAGTCATTTTCAGATGAACAAAAACGGAGAGACTTTGCCCCAACAAACCCTCACTGAAATAGAATTTAAAGGATGTACTTTGGGCACAAGGAAAGTGATCCTAGTTCTAAGTTCTGAGATGCAAGAAGCAAAGATGAGCAAAGAAATTGGTAAATGTGTGGATGAGTCTAAACTAACATCAACTATATAAAGCAAGTTAGTAATGACTCATGGGGTGAAAAAGGGAAAGATTAAAATTAAAATAGACCACAATTAAGGCATATAATTTAGAGGATGAGTGATTAAAGTATCTGAAAGTACTTATATTTTAAGAGAGCAAGGTAAAGATATTTAAGAAATTGGCCTTTCATAAGATAAGCACCCATGTCAAATTTCTAGGGTAATTACTTAAACAACAGAAATAGAGTGTATAAGAGGAAGAAAAATGGAATGAGAAAAAAATCAGCCCTAAAGAAGCAATAAATGAGAGGAAAAAGAAAAAACAAGCATGACAAATAGAAAGCACAAAATAATATGATAGAAATAAATCCAGATACAGTGTTTATCAGTAAATATAATAAGTATAAATGGACCAAATGCTCTAGTTAAAAGACAAAGATTATTTTTTTAAAAACTTTTTTATCATGAAAAATTTAAGTGTACAGAAAAGTGGGAATAGTACAAAGAATACCCATATGTCTGCCATGCAGAGTTAACATTTTAACTATTTGCTGTGTCTGTTTCATCTATATACATATGTATAGGAGACTATTAAGAACACATATTTTATGTGGTAAACATTATATACTGAAATAAAACTTAAATGGCAGTACTGATGTAGAGTGTTCACTTTTGAGGCCAAGGAGATCTGGGTTCCCAGGAATTTTTAATCACATAATTTGTGTGGTTATTTATTCAAAGGCTTTCTCTCCAATAGGCTCTAGCGAGAGGGTAGGAACAAGGTCAACTTTTCTGCTTATTGTATTTCTAAATATTTGTTGCCTCTATTAGTGAAGGATTCAGCACAGTGCTTGTTATACAGTAAACATTTAATGTAGAGTAGCTATTATTTATTATAGCTGCCGCTGTTGTTATTGAAAGCATTCAGCAGAATGGCACAAAATAAGCAAGCAATAATTGGTAGCTTACTATATTTATATTTATTGTTTACCACATGTCACAGCGCTTAGCACACATCATTCACCTATCAACATTACGTTTATAGGGAGAATAAATAGTACTTTCATTATTATTCAAAGTCTCTAACAGTGCCTGGCACTACACAAGCAAAAGAAAAGTCAAGTTTATTCTTCTCATTACTATTGAGTAAAGCACTTCACACAACGGCTCTTTCCCTTGGCCCCTGAATAAGTAATCTTCGCGGTGACAGTCCTCGTTTCTAGGCGTCCCGGACCCGCCCCTCCTCCGGACCTCTAGACGCCCCGCCCCCTGCCGCCCGGCAGCCCCGCCCCCCCGGCCAGCGCCGCGCCTGCGCACTGTCCCCGGAGGGGGGACGCGCGCGCAGGGCCGAGCCGGCCAGCCTGCTGCGTGCGTGCGTGCGTCGCTGCGTGCGTGCGTGCGTGCCGTGCGCTCGCCGGGCACCGCGGCCTCGCCCTCGCCCTCCGCCCCTGCGCCTGCACCGCGTAGGCCGCCCCCCCGCGCGCACCCTGTCGGCGACCCCCGCCCGCGCCCCGGCCGGCCCCCCCCTTCTAAATTTAAAGGGGGCGCAGCCTTCCCGCCTCCCGCTCCAGGTGACCGCTCAGGGGTCTCCCGCCTGAGGTGCCCCGCCGCCGAGGAACATGGCGAAGGTGGAGCAGGTCCTGAGCCTCGAGCCGCAGCACGAGCTCAAATTCCGAGGTAAGCCCGGGGGCCCGCCATGTTCGGCCGCGGGCCCGGCCGCCGCCCGGCACCCCCGCCCCCCCCGCGCTCCGGGGGCCCGGCCGCGCAGTGACGTCGGCCCCGCCCCGCCCCGACGGCGCGCCCGCCCGCCCGCGCCCCGGGCCGGGAGGCCCCGCGCCGCCCTCCTCCCAAGCCGCGCGCCGCGCCCTCGAGCCGCCGGGCCCGGGGACATGTTGGCGGCGCCCGTCCGGCCCGGGGCCGTCCGCTCCCGAGCACAACCGTGGGCGCCCCCTTTGCCGGGAAGGCTCTTCCCTGCGCTCCACGAGGTTGCCCTCTTGGGGGCTTAGGTCAGATGTCAGCTCCTCGGGGAGGCCTGCCCTGGCCCCCCGCCCGCCTGGACGCCCGCGGGCATCCCCTGTCACGGCGCCCGGCCGCGGGCCGCGCGGCGCTCGCTTCCCACGAGCACCCTTTCCCGCCTGTGTGCCGGCTTGCGGCGCTCGAAGGGAAACTCCATGCGGGCAGGACCGGTCGTCGCTCTGCTCCGTGCCCAGCACGTGTCGGGGGCCGAGGTTCCGCAGGCGCCTCCGCGGGCGCGGGGAGGGGACGGGCTGACCTGCCTTCTGCTGTCTTCCCGTGCCCCTGCTCGCGTCCGTGCGCTGGGGGGCTGCGGGGGGCTGAGAGACCTTCCCCCCAGAGCAGCCTGGAACGGGAGCCAGAGGAAGCCTGGTGCGCGGCTGTGCTGGGGGCAAGCCGGGGCCCTTTGTAACGATTTTCATGATTTTTCCCCCCTTCTCCTCCACAATATGAGCCCGTGAGACAGTAGGGAGCTGTGTGACTTGATTCCTTCTTTTCAAATGTGTTGAGTAACTGGTAGTCATGTGCTTGGCACTGGAGAGACAGGGAACGAACCAGACAGACGAGTCCCCTGCCCTCATGGAGCTTGCCTGCTAATCAGGGCAGACAAACCAGCAAATGGCAGCGTTTCAGATGGTGGTAAGTGCTGTGAAGGAAATAAAACCGGCCGACATGGTGCGAGTATGCGTGAGGTCGGATGGCCAGCGCTTGGCCCACAGCAGGTGCTCAGTAGATATTTGGGGAATGGATGTTGGCCAGAGGCACCCGGTGTATATGTATGGCAGGAAGTAGTGTAGGATAACTTACCCAAAGTTGCCCAGTTGGCAAATGGCACATTTGAGCCCAGGCTTTAGAGCTCACCCTGTTTTTTTCCTCTCCCCAAAGCCCCCCAGTACATAGTTGTATATTCTAGTTGTAGGTCCTTCTGGTTCTGCTATGTGGGACGCCACCTCAGCATGGCTTGATGAGCTGTGCTAGGTCTGTGCCCAGGATCCGAACCTGTGAAACCCTGGGCCACCGAAGTGGAGTGTGGGAACGTAACCACTTAGCTACGGGGCAGCCCCATGAGCTCACCCTCTTAACAATTATGTTTTCTGGCCCTGGGAGATAGTCCAGAACTGTGGCTGTCTAGAACTTTGCCTCTCAGCTGAACAATCTGAAATGACCCCAGATGCATAAAGAAGCAAGAGTCTTG
Organism: Equus asinus; assembly: GCF_041296235.1. Classification (NCBI taxonomy): domain Eukaryota; kingdom Metazoa; phylum Chordata; class Mammalia; order Perissodactyla; family Equidae; genus Equus; species Equus asinus. Next base: position 45,980,289 of record NC_091804.1, read on the forward strand.
TAGTTAAAATGAAAATAAAACAAAAATTTTAAAAAAAAATCACAAAAGCCTAACATGGATTAAATTCCATGACAGTCTTTGAGCTTGCGTGACGTTTTCATGGCCTCCTAGAGGAGCCAGGCTGGAAAAGGAGTCCAGGTTGCTAAAGTGATTGTGGAAGATGATGGTTTCCACCTGAGTTGTCTGAAGTTCTTGACATTGGAAGCCTGTGGCTTGGCCACTCCTGGGAATTGGCATATTCATTCATTTAGTCCACAAACGTTTACTGAGTGCTCCATGTGTCAGGTACCAGGAAAGGATGAGTCACATCATATGTGTGCCCCCGTTCTCCCTCAACACCCTACCCCAGCACTGAAATTTAGGGAAGGGCGCAGATGACAGAATGAGCCAGGACAGTGCAGTGATAGAAGGTGATCCTGAGTGCTCCGGCAGCACGAAGGAGGGCAGCTCCTGAGAGAGGTGTCATTTGAGCTGAGTTTAAAGGTCGAATGGAAGCAGGCTAAAAGAAGAAATATCTGGATGGGGAGCTTGTCAGGCAGAGGAAATTGCATGTACTGAGGCACAAAGGCTGAGGTGACTGGGCTCCTTTGGGATGCCACTAGTAGGTCTGCATGACAGCAGCAATGAGCATTTGTTGGTTGCAAGGCAAAGTAGGAAGATGAGGCTGCTAGTAGACAGGAGTCAGATCTTCTAAGGCCACCTGTGTGCAGATGCAGCCACTGTCCAAGTGCAAATTGTGTTGCTTCTCAGCTAGTCCTTCCTTGATCGATCCCTTGCAACCTCAACCCCCACCTGCAGTATATACGCTCTTCTCTAATGTGATGTTATGGAAAGAGGCACTAATTTGAGAAATTGGAGTTTTTGTCCCACTTCTTTCACTTAGAGATGTTTGACCACTTCACTCCCCAAAGCCTGGGATCACTCGTCAGTCCATGGGGCTGCCGCTCATGTCTGCCTTGCCTCCTGTAGAAAGTTTTGTTACTGTTTAGAAGCCGTGCTTTGTAAATGCACAATATTACACAGAGATTGGTGGTTGTATTTAGACAACTGACTTCATCATTTCAACTTCTTTACCTGAAAGATATGGAAGAGAAGAGTGATTTTTCTGGCCCTGGGTTGGCCGAAGTAATGATGGGCAAAGTCACTGGATATTTTTGCTAGGGAAGTGGTCCGAGAGAAGTCGCGGTGTCCCACTGCTGAAGGCTATTGGCTCATGACTTCAGAAGAGGCGTATTCAGGCATGTGTAAACCACTTTATGAGATTTGTTTGTTTTAAACTGAGCACTAAGACCATGAAATAGGATAGAGGCTCAGTGCCCTGGCTTGCTCTATAGATATCATTCATTTCAGGATCAGAACTGGCATATTTAACGTCTCTTCCAAGTCACTCAGAGTGGTGACTCTGACTTGGGGTGGTTCACTTAGATGAATCAAATTTGTAAGCTAACTTTGCTTAATAAGAAGGTGATAATTCAAATGCCTCTCATCCAAAGGAAAATAATTAATCATCTTGTAAGTGCAGCCTAAGATGATATGGGATTGTATATGTTGGATTCTTTTTCAGTGTGGGCATTTTGTGTAATTATGTTGAATTCAAGGATGTTAAGAAGAAAAGAGAACACAGACTCGCATGGCCTTGGTCAGTCTTTTAGAAAGTGCCGTCTACATTGTGGCAGGTATCAGAGGCGAAAGACTACTGGCCTCTTGAAAGAAGCACAACACTGTGACATTTGCTTTGGTGAAACAGTGGGAGCTCTTTTGGATTGGGGGACCTTTCTGAAAGAGTGAAGGGTTTTTGGAAACCTGTGGAATGTGTGCTTTGCGTTGTCACTCTTTCTGTTTCTCTCACTTCCAAGGCCTAGTCCTTTTCTTTCCATCTCCTTGTTCTGAGGTCCCACTTGCCACCCAGCTCAAAGGGCTTTCAGAATGAGTCACTTTCAGGGCATTTTCTCTCTCTTGTCTTCTTTCTCTCTCCTCTGCCTCCCCTTCCATCGTATTCCGTCTGTGGTATATAGAATGCCTTCTATTTTTTTTGTCATTGTCCGGGACTCTTAATCCTTCTTCACATCCTAGCACCACCTCCACCCCGCCCCCCAGTGATATGTCGGGTGAGAGTGGTCTGTTAACTAACTAGCTCATGAGGATGCTTAAGGTTTAAACCCTCTGTGGACTCATTCACCCTTGCTTTCTTCTGAGACTAAACCAGTGGCCTTCAGGAAGTCTCAGAGTCCTGCTGTTGGTCAGTAGGGATTTCCGGTGGGATAGAACCAGTGGGTTGGTGTGGTTGGTTACCGCTTTGGGGAGATAATAGTAGGAACTTGGGGGCTATAGATGGTAGGTAAGTTAGGAACACTATCATTTGGATAAGGAAAGCATGCTTAGAATCACCCCCTTAGTGTGTAATTTAATATTGTTTAGGAAGCTAAAAAATATAAAACCCTGCAGATATAGTCAGTTCAATGCAGTAATTATCTTTCAGGTGCTAGCTACAGGATTAATTCTTTAGCTTTGGAATAGCACTGATTTCCTTAACATTTCATGATCACGTGGAGCAGACTGTTTTACAGCACAACAGAATGTCAGCAGTCTGCTTAAGATTCTTTATAGTAGTAGTTTAAATCCATCCTGAATAGATTATCTTCATTTATTTAATTATTAACCAGCTTGCTCATCAAAAGCAAGTGGCATTAAACTTACTAAGCTTTAGTCAAACTTAAATCTTCATAGATTACGCTATTTATTTTTGAGTTTTTGTTCCTGGGAGAAAAATGTGAACCAGAAGTTAACTTTCTTTTATCCACTTTTCTTGATAGTTAACTCCTTAGGGGAAAAAAATGGATAGTTCTTGGCCATGTGCTTATATTTGGAAAGTAGTGCTAGTTTCTTGATGTGTGTGATTGTAACATGCATTACAGTTATCTTCATAATTACCTGGTAGCTTTGCATCCAAGTGTGGATTTATTAAAATAGTCAGTCTGAATTGATGCTTATTACAGAGATGAACTCTTAAACATTTACACTATCTTTTACTTATTAAAATTATATAGCATCTTTCCTTCCAATGCTGAAGGCAAAATACTGAGAACTTTGGGCAGTGTTATCACTAAGTAGTGGAAAATGAGGAAAGGAGTCAAGGGAATAGAAGACATTGATTATCACTCTAACACTACCCTTAGGCTTGATTTTTAGAACCTGAAACTTGAATTTTTACATAAAGAATGATCTCCAAGATTGCCTCATAATCCCCCATTTGTATTTGAAAAATTTCCCACCTGAGGGACCATGATTTGGAACAAATGAGCACGGCCTTCAGCAAGATGACAAGAAGAACACAAAGAGGGCTGAGTTCCATTAGTCAAGACAAAGTTGCCATAGAGTGTCCTTAATAAAATAAAATAAAAGCCTTCTGTATGGTTATTTTGCAACAAGGATTGTGTTAAAAACAAGTTGCGTTCAGGCTGTTGTCAACATAGCATATCCAGGATTGCTTTAGCCCTAGCTCAGTGAATATGTGCATTCCTTGAAGTTTTTACCTCACACACCGGGGCTGCTGGATTTACAAAAACAAGAGTTATTTAAAGAGCTTTGTTACAGAAACAAAGTTACTGAACTTGACAGTCATTTTAAGATTATTTTAGAAAATGTCAATGTGGCAAAACTATCTCCAGAGTATATTTTTCAAAATGTTAAATGTGTTGTTTTAACAGAAACAAATGTCTTAATGTGCTATAGGGTTTCCCCCCTTGCATGGGAAAAAAGAAATCGATAAGAAAATGGCATATAGTCCCATGGAAAATTCTTGATGGGCTTGCTTTTAATAATATTTTGGCATTAATTGTACAAAACTGTAAAGCTAGAAATACCTTCCTAGAATTTTCCTTCATTCTTTCAGAAGGGTTTTCGACTGGGTTAGTATTTCTCTTTGTCTGTGTCAGGTAATGTCTTCACTGAGGCTTTGGTTTGTGTGTGCGCGCACACCCGTGTGGGCACGTGAAGTGCTGCTGGTGGGCACGTGTTCTTACCGATGCCTGTAACGTGTTTGAATTAGTATACAGTTGGCATTTCAGTAGGCTCTTATAACCTTAGCCTGTCTGGGAAGGGGGTTCGGGAAGTACATATTTTGGGGGAGAGAGAGATTGGGGCTGTTGTTTGTATCTTTTGGGTTGTACTTTAAGACAGTGGAATGGGCCCCCGGACCATTTACCTAGATTTGAATTGCTTGTTATGTGGCTTGGAACCTTTACGACTGTAAGTTCCTTGGGTTGTCTTTAAAGGCTGGAGGGTGCTAAGAGAATGGAGAGGAACAGAAAACTGGCCCTAGGGAACTAGGAGCAGAGGGCATGTTTGTAAGGGGCGAACTGATGGACTCTCCTTGACCCCCTCCAGTGGGTTGGGTCTGGAGTTAAAAGCAGTGGCTGTAGTGGGTGCCGATGTTCATTTTGCTGCATGAGGGGAAAGAAAAGGCCAGAATGAACAGTGCGTAAGGTAAATGCTTAATTTCTGGAAGATAGTCGGCAAAGTCTAGGGACTGTGCTGGATGCTTTATGTTCTTTATCTTATTGTTTAATCCCCTTCGCAGTCCTGTGAGGTGAGTTACTCAGTAGTTAGGTAGCCTGCCCCTGGATGAGGCCACACGATAAACGATGGTGCAGAGATTAACCCAGGTTTGTCTAGTGCCCAAGCCCATTTCTTCTAGTGTATCACTAGCAGCTCTTTAGAGTGAACTCATAATGGAGTTCATTCTTGGGGCGGAGAGGCAGAGAATTTATAACCATTAAGGAAATATTAGTGGCTGTCAGGATAATGTGTTAAGAACATTAATTAATTGAGTTATTTTTTGTGGAAGTTTTTTAGGAGAGATTTCTTACCATACTCTTTGAAAATTTGTGTTGATGACTCCAAAGCACTCTTTGATTTACCTTGTAAATATTCACTTTTTATATCAGATTTTGATGGTGTTTCATGATTCTCTGTATTTAAAAAAACATTAACTTTCGAGTAATTTGCAGTTCTTCTATTGAATCTTTGGAAGGTAGGGTGAAACTTGTGTGTGGTGGAGATTTCACAGGTTTGCAGATTTGTAAAGTGGGAATTAGAGAAGTTTGAAAGGGTGCATATTAAGATAGGAATGTCTAAAATAAATGAGCTGTGTAGGCGCCGCCTTAACTACACGTGGGGCTGCAAAGCCCTTAGTTCTGAGTGCTCCTGACAGGCCACTGCCTTAGGCAGAGAAACAAAGAAGGGTGTTAATGTATAGCTAGAGAGTTCTCAAATACTGAAAGAGAGAAACTGAAGGTGAATAACAAAAAGTACTGTTCTTTTCTGTATGAGGTATACTTTGGGAAGTCATCATTCCCCCAAACTGGGACGATTTCGGGTTTCCTCCTTTTCCACACCTTATCCTTTGAGGTTTCTTCACGGACAGAAGCCCTCTTGAGGACTGGTTCACTTACCACATACTGAAAGCTGCCTATGGGCCAGGCACTGGGTTGGGGACTAGGGAGGAGTTCTGACCCTTAAAGTTTCCAGCCTCTGGGTGGTGAGGGGAGAGAAGAGAATATGGATATAGGACACTTACGGGCTGCCCCCCATTGGGAGCTAGAAAAAGCTGTGTTAATTCTGCTTCCGGGTTTGGATTTCACAGGGGAGGTGTCATTTGAGATTTGTGACTTGGTGAGTTTATGGTGTGTGCGAGGCATTTTTCTATAAGAGCTCATTTATTTGATTCTTACAGCAAGCCTAGGAAGTGGAGCCTCAGTTAGGACCCTCAGATCCAACCTAAGGTACCTAAGTTATGAACCTGAAGGAAAGATGGAGCTGGGATTGGAACCAAGATCTGTCTGACTGCAAACCATGGTTTTTATCATTATGTTGGCTGTTTTTCTTCCCTTAAAAGACTAGTTAGAGTGTGCTGACTAGGAAGGCCCTTGATTTTCTTATTTATTTATTTATTTTGAGGAAGATTAGCCCTGAGGTAACATCTGCCGCCAGTCCTCCTCTTTCTGCCTAGGAGGCCGGCCCTGAGCTAACATCCGTGCCCATCTTCCTCTGCTTTCTGTGTGGGACGCCTGCCACAGCATGGCTTGCCAAGCGGTGCCATGTCCACACCCGGGATCCAAACCGGTGAACCCTGGGCCGCCAAAGCAGAATGTGCACACTTAACCGTTGTGCCACCGGGCCGGCCCTGCATATCTTGTTGATGTCTTACTCTCCGTGTGCTGCTGTGACTCATTGCTTTGTCTTCCCTGCTAGAATGCAGGCTCCTATAGGTATCATGTCTTTAGTTTTTCCCAGGAGTGACTAATAGAATATATTCTTTTCTTACCGTCGTTTTCTTCTCCTGGTAACCCCAAAGAAGGGATACAACCCTGGACTTGGTCATCTTTTTAATGTTTGGTATGACCATTTGAGATAGAAGCATACGCAAGAATAAAAAGAGGGATTTGCCGAAAAACCAAAGGTTGTCCTTGTGGAGGCTTATTTGAATTCTGATTCTGTTGGTCGGATTGATTTGTTGGCACATAAATGTATCCTGATGGACTGCTCTGAAAGTCTAAATCTGTGCTTTTTGACCTTTTTCAAGTCAGATACTTCTTTGCTAATTGGATGAAGGAAAGCCATGAATCACTCCTTAGAGAATCTGCAAACAAACTCATTCAAAACTTCTCGTGTGGTTTGGGGACAGGAGGACCACGGTTTACTGTGGGTGCCCACTTGACCTCTAATCTCACAGAGAATGGCAGAGGTGGAAGAAACATGAGAGGTCATCCAGGGAAGTTCAGAGAAAAGTTGATCAGTTCATTTGGGTCTTTGTATTTTATTTTATTATTATTTTTAAATGAATGCCTTTGTTGCTTTTCTCCTTCAGAGCAAGATTGTTTCTTTTTTCTTTACATACCTTAGCACTGAACACAGCTTTGGTGATTAGTCGTCTTCAGTAAACATCTGAGTGTTGTCTCTTACACCTTTAAAAAAGAATAACTGTTTTTTTAGTTGTGTTTGCCCTTTCTAGCTTCTTTCTTCACTTTCCTTCTTATCCCAGCAAGCTTCTGGAAACAGTAGTCTAGATCTCGGTTTTCTCGTTTGCTCCTAACCTCATTGCCCAGGAGCTTCATTACTACACATATCCTTGGTTTTTTTTTTTTTTTTAACTGAGGAAGATTCACCCTGAGCTAACATCCGTGCCAGTCTTCCTCTGTTTCTTTTAGTATGTGGACTGCCAGCACAGCATGGCTGCTAACAGAGTGGTATAGGTCTGCACCCGGGAGCTGAACCCAGGCTGCCGAAGCAGAGCAAGCTGAACTTAACCGCTAGGTCACGGGGGCTGACGCTCTTGTTGCCTCCTCCTTCACCTTGTGTGTACTCTCTGTGCCATTTGACACCTGTTGCTATCCTGCTTCTTGACAGTCTTCCCTTTACCTCCCTCATCACTCTCTTTTGGCTTTCTTCCACCCATTTGGCCACTTTTGCCCACTTCTCGTGGAGTTCCGTTGATAATGCTGAGGGTTACAGATTTTCCTTCTCCCCCTCTTCTTGCTCCTCTTCTCTCCGTCTCTCTCTTTCTGTTTCCCCCTCTGTCTTCCTTCTTCCCCATTGGGGAGCTCTTCTGCCAGTACCTTTGGCTTCTAACATCACTTACAGATGATCCCAGGCCTGACCCAAGCCCATATATAGGGCCACAGATACTTCAAATGCAGCGTGCCCCAAACTACACTCCTCACCACTCCTTTTTCCTCCAAACCTCCTCTTCCTGCATATATCTCACTTGAATAGTACCCACGTCCACAGTCGACCAACGCAGAGACTCCATGACTCAGATCTGCCCCTTCTTCCTTGTCCTCACTATGGCTGTCTCATTTTCCCCTGGATGACTATAATGCCTTCTTAACTTGTTTTCCTGTCTGAGTCCTCTCTCTCCTCTCCATACTGATGCCACTTACAAATATGCAAATCTGAGCTTATCTCTTGCTTGCTTAAAATCATTAAATGTCTCCCCTTTGCCTAAAGAGTAAAGTTTAAATTCTTTAACAAGACCTGGGAAATCGTTCTGCCTGTTGCCCTTATCTCTCCAGCATCATCTTTCCTCACGCTTCAGCTGACACTCCAGCCTTCCCTTCTCCCTGGTGGCAGGGCTTTTGCATATATTGTTTCTACCACTCAGAATGAGTTCAGTCCTCCTCCTGCTTCACTGTTGCCTCCCACTTACCTTCAAGGCTCAACACAGCTCGCTGCTCTGAGGTCACTTTCCTGACGCTCAGGGTGCCTGTGCCCTGGGCCCCGACCTTGCTACAGTGGGTTACGTTTGGCTACTTGACTTCTTTTCCCTTTAGTCAGCGATACCTTTGCCATTTTTGGACTGTGTCTTTTATCCCCAGATCCCGGTGCCTAGCACAGTGCATGGCACATGGCAGGTTCTCAGGGAGTTAATGGTGTCTGGGTCAAAGAATGCTGAAAAAGAAGAGAGGGGAAAAAGAGAGAAGACGGCTTTCTGTGACAAGGAGTGGTGAAACCCGTCAGTGAGGCCCGCTGTGTGAGCTGATCTACGTGGACAGTGTATTTTGCTCAGAAAATATTTAAAAGTTTCCTCCCAAGTGCTGCTACCGTTCCTGTCTTCTGCAAACCTCTGTTTTCACCTATCCCTCCCTCCTATTTCGCAGTCGGGACTGCCTCCTCACCTAGTGCTCTTTACTCCATTCCTTTCTCATCGCTTATGGTGCGTTGCTCCGTTAGTCAGCCTCTCTGCTTCTGATGTCTCAGATTTCTCTTCTGCTTGATTTCTTCCCCGTGCCTACAAACATGCTTAAGTTACCCGTTCCTAAAAAGAAATCACATTCCTTCAGATCTTCCCTGACTTGAGCAAACATCTAGTCTTCCATCACAACTGAATTTTTGGAAGCAATGAGTCTCAGTTACTGGTTTACGTCTTCTCTTTCTTTTCAATTCTCAGATCTTCCCCCTCCACTGAAACCCTCTCAGTGCATCGGGTTTCTCTTTATGACATTTGTCCTTGACATCTGGTGAACTGCCCACCTCTTTGTTAATCATGTTTTTTTCTTCTTCTTCTTCTCCCCAAAGCCCCCCAGTACATAGTTGTATGTTGTAGCTGCAGGTCCTTCTAGTTCTGCTGTGTGTGATGCTGCCTCAGCATGGCTTGATGAGTGTTGCCAGGTCTGCGCCCACAATCCAAACGGGCGAAACCCTGGGCCGCTAAAGTGGAGCGTGTGAACCTAACCACTCAGCCATGGGGCTGGCCTCTGCCCACATCTTTATCATCTCTGTTACTGGATATTGACATTTCCCAGGCTTCTGTCCTCAGTCTTCTTCATTTAACCATTCTGTTTATGTTATCTCATTAATAGTACCTTCAGCTCTCACTTCTACACAGAAAACTTCCAAATCAGTATCTCCAAGCAGATCTTTTGATTTCTAGGCTCTCTGCCTATTGGACATCCCTGCCTACCTGGTTGTCATGAAAGCACATCAGACTCAGCACATTCTACACTGCATTCGGGGTTTGTCCTCTTGTTCCCATTGATTGTGTCTTCCATTTCTTGGGAATGGACCTTGCACCCAATTGGGTAAGCCAGAAATCCTGCGCTCATCTTTCCCTCCCTCTTCCTCCTCTCCTCTCACATCCCGTCAGTCCGTTTAATCAGCAGCGTCTCCTGGGCCCCTTTGTTTCTTTCCATTCCAGTCCCGGATCCTGAGGATGGGCCCTCTCCCTTTGGGATTATTGCCCCATGTCCCAGCTCTGTCTTTAATTTTTCTCCCTACTTCCCTCACCCTTCAAGCTATCCTGTATACAGTTTTCAGAGTTATTTTTCTAAAATTGAAATTTGATTGTGTCATTTCTTTATTTTAAAACATTCACTGATCCCTAGATCTTACAGGTTAATGTTCAGCATTCTTAGGCCAGAATCAAAGCCTTTCAAAAACAGGCCCCCACCCTTTTTTTTAAAAACAGTCTCAGCTTTTATTTTCCCTATTTTTTGTACGAGGAAGAGCAGCCCTGAGCTAACATCTGTTGCCAGTTTTCCTCTTTTTGCTTAAGGAAGATTGTCCCTGAGCTGATATCTGTGCCCATCTTCCTCTATTTTGTGTGTGGGATGCTGCCAGAGCATGTCTTGATGAGCAGTGTGTAGGTCTGCACCTGGGATCCGAACTCGCAAACCCTGGGCCACCGCAGCAGAGTGTGTGAACTTAACCACTACACCTCTGGGCTGGCCTCTATTTTCCATTTTAAACACCTGCAATATTTACAAGCTGTTTAGAGTAACAAACACCCAGACACGCACACACTCTCACAGACACACGTTGAGTACATATATTCTTATCTTTGGTTTATAGCGAACGCTGGTTGAGGCAGTAAATACTTTTAAGAGTCCGTGATCAGAAAAGGGAAACTCATTTTCCTTCCTCACGCCTCCCTTCCTAGAATCCTTTTTAATATTCTGCCTCCATTTCCTCATGTAGACCTTGTTGGAGACTTGTATAGCATTAAGGTAATCAGTTTGTACACTTTATTTTTACTTAAACTGTAAGTTTCTCAAAAGCATGAGCAGCCATGATTTTTGTCCCATTTCTCACTCACTCCTCTCAGACCCTTTCTGCTCTAACCATGTGATGTCCCCTGTCAGGGCTGTGCACGCGATCATACCACACTGTGCGTTCCCCAGGGCCTTTGCAGCTCAGTCTATACCTCCCTTCATCTTTTCAAACTCCAGGACTTCCCTCCATGTTCGGCTCCTCGCCTCCCCACCCTCCTGTGTTTACATAGGACTTTATACATGGGCTTTAATATGGTATTCGATGCAGTGAGAGGTAGTACATTACCCAGCACTGACGAGTTGAATTCTAGGGCCAAATGGTCTGGATGTGAATCCTGGATCTGCTGCTAAAAGTCACGTGACCTTGGATAAAGGGTTTAACTTCCCGGTGCCTCAGATTCTTCACTGTGGGGAATGTTAGGAGGATTAAAGGAGCAGATACACGTAAAGTGCCGAAAATAGGCATGGCACTGTTAAATGTTAACTAATGTTGTTATAATTTGATGATTTTTTTTTCAAGATATGTCATTCCAGAGTCTCAATCCCAGAGATTCTTACCTCTTAGTTCTGGTTGGGTTCTGGAATGGTTCTGCAAGTATATTTACTCTATCTTCTCAGGGTTCTGGGCAGGAGAAGTATCATCTCTCTAGCTTGAGGGCTTAGCACAGTATGGGGACCATTCATCAGTTACTTATTGAATGCCTACAATGTGCTAAGTATGGTTCTGGATACTTGAGAGACTGAGATGAAAAAACTGACAAATCTTTGCATTATGGAGCTTATCTTCTGGTGGGGAAGATGGGAATTAAATAAAAAGACAGGAAATTCATATAATATGGTGCCAGATAATGGTAAGTGCTAAATGGGGAGAGGGGAATGCAGGATAAAGGGGTTTGGGAGTGGGTTCTGTTTTTTTTTAATGGACCGCATTTTGTTTTATTGATTGATTGTTGAGGAAGCTTCACCCTGAGCTAACATTTGTTGCCAGTCTTCCTCTTTTTTTGCTTGAGGAAGACCAGCCCTGAGTGAACATCTGTGCTAGTTTTCCTCCACTTTATATATGGGTTGCTGCCACAGCACGGCTGACAAGTGGTGTAGACCCGCGCCTGGCATCTGAACCTGCGAACCTGGGCTACCAAAGCGGAGCGTGCCGAACTTAACCACTGTGCCACGGAACTGGCGCCTGGGTTCTCTTTTAAAGAGGGTGATTGGAGAAGGCCATGTCCCTGAGAAGGTGATACTTGAACTGAGACCTGTATAACGTGAGTGTGTGAGCCATGCATGCATTGGAAGGAAGAGCATTCCAGACAGAGGGAAGGACAAGTGCAAGGCCCTAGAGTGGTGATGAGCTTGGTATGTTCAAGGAGCAGCAAGGTCGTTGTGTCTGCAGTGAAGTGATGGAGTGGCACAGTAGGAGATGGGCTCAGAGAAGGAGGAGGAGCCTTCCTGGTGGGCAGGCCACGGGAGAGACTTTGGATTTTGTTGTGATATGGGAAGCGATGAAGAGTCTTCTGAGCAAGAGTCCATTTTCAAATGACCGAGGCTGGTGTGGGGAAGTAGGTTATGGGAGGTGTGTGAGTGGTGGTGTGTGTAGAAGCCGTTAGGTTCCTGCAATAATCCAGGCCACGAGTATGAAAGAGTCCGCAGCTTGGACCAGAGTAGCGACCGCAGAGAGAATGTGGCGAGAGGTGCTCAGATTCCAAATCTGTTTCGAAGGTACAGCTGGCAGAACTTGCTGATGGGTTAAATGTGCAGTGGGAGGGGAAGAGAAGAAACTAAGGTGACTGCTTTTGGTTCAAGCAGTTTGCTGAACGGTGGCTTCTTTTCCTGAGGTGGGAGCTGTGGGTTTAGGGGAGGGGAATGGGACTCAATAGTGCTGTTTGGATGTGATAAATTTGAGGCTTAGTCCACCTACAAGTAAGGTCAGGGGAGAGGGTCAGGCTGCGGATGTAAATTTGGCCATCATCAGCTTATTGTTAGAACACAGTATAGGAAGGAATAATTTTTTCGGACTGAAAGATTAGGTAAGCCTTTCCAAAAGAGAAGGCATTTGAGCAAAACTTTGAAGAATGAGTATGATTTCCAAAGGCAGAGAAAGAGGAAAATAGAAGATATTTTTCATCCAAGTCTCACAGCCTTTTTCCCTGGCTTCTTGTTGAATTTGTTTAAGAAGCCGCTGACCTGGTTGATAATCTCTTTTCACTGGTATAGCCACTTAGGTTCTCTATTGAAAAGGAAACCAGAGCAGATTACATGCTAACTGATAAACCGCACTCTGCTATTTCTCATTGTTCACAAAGTGATAATTCAGGTTGGACCATAAAGGTGCAGAATGCTAAGCGTGCTTTGCTGTCTTCCTGTGTGTCTGCTGTGCATTGGGATGTCTTGCTTTTGACGTGGACGCTTTTCACGTGCTGTCTGTCATCTCCCCTAAAGACTGAACATTTTGGGGAAGTTTTTACTTCTCCTGATAGTTATTTTATGCACTTGACTTGAACTGTTCATTTGTAACTCAGTAAAGTTAACACCACACCTGTGACCATGAGAAATTGGGACCCCTTGCTCTCCTATCACTCATCTCCCTCACTTGACATAATATCTGTTTTGAGCCCTCCTGCTCTGTGTGGAAAAAATGTCAAGTTTTGCCACTCTTCCATTTAGGTAGAATTTTATTTGGAGTAGAATATTGCTTATCTTTTTGTTTATTTTTGTGAAGACTAATTACAAATTTTGGTCTTCTAAATAGAGAAAAATTACTAAATGTTTGTTAGTCGCTGAAATAAAGATTGTGTATTGAAAAAATTCAGTTTATTAAATAGTCTGAGATTCTTTTAGAATTGATATATAAAACCCATACCAGTCAGGTGTGCTGTTACCTTAAAATAATCGTCAACTGTGTACTATAATCTTAGTGCTGAATATAGATAGGATGTGTGAAGCTTCAGCTCTTATATAATACCTTTAGCCATTTTTCTGTTTAGAAAAAAAAAGTGTTGCATTAGAGAGAAGTAGTCATAGTATTTATCTTTAGATGGGTAAGGGCTTCTAGTCTTCAAAGTTCTTGTTAATAGATTTTGTCACAAGTTTAGTTTTGGGTCTTTGTCTTGAATTAATGAGCCCACTGCTACTCTAAACACGTTTTAAATGATAACCTTGATTTTTACAAATTGCATAAGAGTGGCTATTGAGGTAGGTATAATGGTGGGTATAATGGAATCCACAATTCAGGATTCCAGTATTTTTATATAGACAAGGCATTCTGGGCAAGAAGAAATTCTCTCAAAAGAACATTGTCTGGATCTTACGTAAACTATACGTAGCTTTCTTTATGTGGGTGGTAATAGAATATACACCCAAATACAGAATAACTAAATGTTATTAATTTGTTAGACTTGTTTTAAATATTTCTCATTAAACCTGACTAGGAATTTGAAGACATTTCTGCCCTCCATATCTGCCCTTTCCTGCTCCTCTCTTTCTTTGCCCTCCAGAGGAATGTATGTAAACTATTTCCATTTTTTTCCTATATTGCTTAATGTGGTATCATAGTTTATGTATCACTTAACGTGTTTTTGAGACCCATCTATTGATGAAATACAGATCTAGTTCATTATTTTCAATTGTTCTATAGTATTCCTTCATAAGAATTTAGCGCATTTATTATTAATGAGTTCTTTATATACTCTGAATAATAATTGCTTATCTGTTAACATAAGCTACAAGTATCTTTCAGTTTCCTAGGCTAGCTTTATGTCTTTTTGGGTAGCTTTCCTGAGTTTGATCTTAGGCTTCCATAGTACTTTGATGTATTGAATTCTTAGACTACAATAGAGTGCTTTGTGGTCCGGTTTTCCCACCCGTGGAGTTGGTGGCCTACTGAGTTTTATTTCTTTCTGCTCCAAAGGAGCTAGAAAACCAGTGAGTGAAATAAGCAGCCTGAAAGATGGGTGTGGGCTGTTTCAGTCATGCTGGCTTCTAGTGTGCCTTCGATGGCGTCCTTGGTGTTGATCTGTCTTGCTCTAATAATGGGGGTGATGTTTCTCCGTCGCTAGCTGTCTCTCAAGGGTATCAGGGAGGCTGCTTTATTAATTTAGAACACTTTGCAGTCCAAGATTTCTTCAGGAAAGTTATGGGTCTATGTGCAGAGTTTTTTATGTGTGGCTATTTCAAAATAAGAGCTACACAATTAGGCTTTCTGCTGAAATATTGGAATCCAGTGTCTGCCGTTAAAAACACATTGGTTGCGAAACTTTATTTTTGTTTCTAAAGCATTCATTTAATATGTAAGCCAACAATTCAGTCAAGAAAATAGATTTTTTGAAAAAACTTCTCCTAATGTCCTTACTCTTGAATTCATGGGTATTTTAGAGCTTACCTTTCAATATCTTGACTATGATATCTTTTTTTCATTTTTTAGAGGGGGCAACTTTAAACAAAATTATAGAATAATCGTGATGAAAGCATTATTGACACAGGTAAACATTTTTAATACCTTCAACCTGTATATGAACAGCACAAATTTATCATGACTTCAGATCCAAGTTACGGAGTAGGCATCTGTTTATAGGAAATGTGCCAGAATCTGAGTTGAGTTGCGTCTGAGGAAGTGTGGCATGCACTCATGCTACACACATTTATTGGGTCCTTTTACTACGTGTGTTGCACTGTTCTAGGCTCAGGGCATCCAGTGATGAATAGCACAGGTGCAGCCTCCTCTCATGTGGAGGTTTACTCTAGATGGGAAATAGGAAAGGAACAAGTGAAGTACCAGTTGACGGTAAGTCCTGTGCTGAAGATGAAAAGCGTGGTCATATTGGAGAGGGAGCAGCAGTGGTTTCAGTGTTCACTCAGCCAGAGCCTGGTTGTGCCTACAAGAGGATGCAGGAAGAATAAAAGCACTGTTTAAAGTAGATAGAAGCATGGCATGGCCGTTTATTCATTCATTCAGCAAATTTAGCCTCTGCTCTACGTCTGGAAGTGTTCTGATGCTAACAATCGGTAGTGAACTGAGGGACAGAGAAGTCTCTGTGTTCATGGCGTTTCTATTCTGGAAGGGGAAGACGTACATAAACAAGAAAGGAAATAATGTGACTATTGGTGCATTGCAGATGGGTTGGGAAAGCAGGAAGCAATAGGATACCTTTAATGAAAATAGACTGTCACAGAATAAATTTTAGATACGTCTATAAGGTAGCCAGCAGATTTTACTTTATAGTGTCCATTTCCCCCCATTTTAATATGCTTTTCCATACAGGGTCTATTGTATCAAAACCTCAAGCATAATTTTATCGTCTTAACAAAATCCATCATCACACCTAGGCTTCTGGAGATAGATTATTACCTTCCCAGAAGGTAATCTTTTCAGAGTTGAAGTGAAATATCGTAACTTGTTGTTTGGAAGGTTGAAGAAAGGAGAGATATTGTACCTAAATTGTGTTTGCAAGAATATAAAATAATACAGCTCTTTTTATGTGGAGTGAAAAAAACTGATGGGGAGCTAATAACTTTAAGTTTATGTCTGGAAAGCTGAGACCTGATAGATTATATATCAAATTGGTATATAACTTACTTGGTAACAGATACAAGTTTGCGTTTCAAAGTATTGTAGCTACATCAAGACATGTATTACAAAGGGAGAATATATATTCGTAACACCAGAATTTCATGAACTCCAGGAAAAGGAAGGAGAGCAATCTCTGCAAAACAAAGCATCTTTATTCATTTATATATATTTTATTTACCCATTTATATATAATATATATTTCAAAATCACAATATTTAATATAGAAATGTTTGGGGTTGCTACCAAAGTTTAATTAATATAAAGGCCAAATACTCTTTTTCCTCCTCTCTCTTTTTTTTGTGAGGAAGATTGGCCCTGAGCTAACATCTGTACCAGTCTTCCTCTGCTTTATGTGGGATGCTGCCACAGCGTGGCCTGATGAGTGGAGCTAGGTCTGCACCCAGGATCTGAACCAGCGAACCCAGGGCCGCCGAAGCAGAGCGCGCGAACTTAACCATTACGCCACCAGGCCTGCCCCTTCCTCTTTTTTTGAAGGAAAAAGAAAAGCTTTATTTCTTAGAGCAGTTTTTGGTTCACAGCAAAACTGAGCAGAAAGTACAAAGTTCTTGTATAGCTCTGGCCACACACAGGCACAGCCTCCTCCACTGTCAACGTATAGCGTTAGAGTGATAGATTGACAATTGATAAATCTATGTCGACCATCGTTATCACCTAAAGTCTGTAGTCCACATTAGGGTTTCAGTCCTGATGGTGTGCATTCTGTGGGTTTTCACAAATGTGTAATGACACGTGTCCACCATTATAGAGTCACACAGGATAGCTTCACTGCCCTAACTATCCTCTGTGCTCCATCTGTTCATCCCTCCCCTCCTAACCCCTGGCAACCACTGATCTTTTTACTTTCTCCATAGTTTTGCCTTTTCCAGTATTGGAATCATACGGAATGTAGCCTTTTCAGATTGGCTTATTTAAGTTAGTAATATGCATTTAAGATTCCTCCTTGTCTGAATTTTCATGGCATGATGGCTCATTTCAGTGCTGGATTATATAGTCTGTTGTCTGCGTGTATCACAGTTTATCCATGCACCTACTGAAGGGCATCTTGGTTGCTTCCAAGTTGTGACAGTATGGGTAAAACTGCTATAAACATCTGTGTGCAGGTTTTTGTGTGGACATGAGTTTTCAGCTCCTTTGAGTAAATACCAAGGAGTGCGATTGCTGGATTGTATGGTAAGAGGATGTTCAGGTTTTTTTTTTTTAATAAACAGCAAAACTGTCTTCCAGAGTGTCCAGACCATTTTGCATCCCAAGAACAATGAGTGAGAGCTCCTGTTGCTCCACTTCCTTGCCAGCATTTGATGTTGTTAGGTGTTTTTAATTTTAATGAAGTTCAGCCTATCGATTATTTCCTTCATGAATTGTGCCTTCAGTGTTGTATCTGAAAAGTCATCACCAAACCCAAGATGATCTAGATTTTCTTCTATGTTATCTTCTAGGAGTTTATAGTTTCATGTGTTTTTTATTTTGTGTCTTTATTTTCTAGTTGAATTGCTGAGTAAAAATAAAATGATATATTAACCCCTTAAAGAAGTGTATCCTACTATTTACAGATGGGGTGACCTGATATGCTTGAGGTTGCACACATAAGTAAGGCCACGATTGAGTTTTAAGTTAGTTCACTTGGAGCTTTCACTGTTACCTTTTAGAATCATTGGGACCTGAACTCTTTTTTTTCCCTCCCCGAAGTCCCAGTACATAGTGTGTATCCTAGTTGCAAGTCATTCTGGCTCCTCTGTGTGGGATGCCTCCACAGCATGGCTTGGTGAGTGCGCATAGGTCCACGCCCAGGATCTGAGCCAGCGAACCCCAGGCCACTGAAGTGGAGTGCGCGAACTTAACCACTTGGCCACTTGTGGTGGGACCTGAACTCTTAAGTTATTTCTTTGTAAAAATGGAATTTGCGTTTCCTGAAAGGAAGAGTTTTGTTAAAGTCTTTTTCTCTATGGAGCTCTGAATGAACGATTACGGAAAAGAAGTACTTAAACCATACATAGATCAGTAAAATGTTTAAGGATTTAATGAAATGCTTTTTCCACAAAATGCTCTTGTGTTTCCTGATTGATAAATCTTTCCGGCCATGTTTGACAAAGTTTTCAATACCTGGAACCTGACCCCTTACTGTTGAGAAGTTTGCTAGATTGTGACCTTCTTTCCTTGACCTTTAAACCAGCACTTTATAATTCTAAGGCTACATTTTTGTAATTAAGACTAAAAAATTAACCATTCCTATTTTCACTTTTAATGCTATGCGTATTTCTGCTGGCATTGTATTATTTGCTTTCTAAGACAGGTCAGTTCTAGCTCTTCATTACTGTCTTAAAATACATCCTTTACAATGACAGTAAGCCAAGCTGGGTAGCTGGGGGAAATGGTTTATACCATGCATACCTTTTAGAGCATGTCAAAGGGTTCATATTCCAGTTAGTTAATGCTATTCATGAGCATCTGTCAAACTCACAAGAAGTTTCACAGATGAATATGCATAGTATAGGGCATAAAGAACATTGTTCAAGTTAAGAATATTCCTAATTTCTCTCAAATTCACGTTGCTTCATTTTTTTCAACCTCCTGTTTCACGTTTTAGATGCTTAGTTCCTAGTTTTGTATAAACGTTATCTAAAATAAGGAATTGAAGAATAGAAAGAAAAGTGATTGAAAGTATGTACTGCGGTTCTAGAGACACCAGATCATTCTTTTCACCTCTTAAAGGAAAAGTCTAACTTTTGGGGGAAATTTTACTTGTAAAATTGACTCTGTACTTTGTAAGCAGTGTTGAAATTCATTGGGATAAATATGCATGTTGGTATAGTAAAATCCCATTTTTAACATAATGCTTTAATGGAAATGGCAGTTTTATGAAATGACTGTGACTAGTAAAAATCTGAATGATGCTCATAAGCCCTTAGATCATTTTTATTGAGGTTTTTGTGTATTCTAATTCATTAATACAGGGGAAAAGGAGAATACTAACATGGTTTATTCCCTATAATTACTCAAATCAAGTAGAGTTTATTTTCAATAAAATTCTTAGAGTAAATTGCCTGGGGTGGGGAGAAGGGGGTTGGCTATTTTTATAAAACATCTTGAGTTTTAGTCATGAGACTTGGCTATTTTACCAGTGTTGCTGTTCACTTGCATATATTTACAAATAAAAATCTATGTAAGCCCAAGAAATCTCTTACACTTAAAGGCCCAGAATTGAGTGTTGAGGGAGAAATCTGGGATGTTTATTTTATCCTGCTTATTACTACAAATACTGTTTTTCTTTCAATAATTTAGACTACCTTTTATGTGATTCATATAGGTTGAAACACTGTTTAGATCGCTATGTAATAGGTTAACTGGGGGAATTTCCAAAACACCTTAGTGTTTACTGTTAAATTTGGTTTATTTTTGTGAAAGGTCAATGTAAGGGATAAACTAATACTTAACTTTAGTCCCCTCCGCTCAACTTCGTGAGGCAAGAAAGGGAGGAAGAAACGCTGGAAACTGAGTTGTAAATAATTGAGTATTAATTTTCTCACAGTGAGACCATGCTGGCCTCCCGTTTTCTGCATTCGGTGTGCATTAGCCCACCTTAGAAAAATCTATACTTTTTTGGGTGTGTTTGTGGACCATTATGCGTTCTTGGCATTCTGATCTGATAGATGCTTCCGTGTTCTTGAGGCAGAATATTGTTGAAACTAATAGCTTTAAGCTTATATCTGGAAAACTCTGAGGCCTGGTAGTTTACAAAGCCCCTTCAGCTTGGCAGCAAGCACCTTTTCCCTGGGCTTTGTATTGGAGGCTCCCCCTTTTCGGGGGGGGGGGTCTCTGTGTAGACACACGTGTGTCTGATTTCTTCTCCTTTCCCCCAGCACTGTGAGGCTGTTTGAGCTGGAGCTGTGCTTATGCGGAGTTCTTGTGACTGGCAGTTTTCACGTGAGGGCCAGGGAGTGTGTGTACGTGGTGGTTGTGGTCCCCATGCCGTTGATGCCTGTGTGTGTGTGCATGTGTTTAATTGCTTTCTGGTTGTGTTTAGCTGTTCTTTTTTTCTTTACCATTGCTGAAGTAATCTCCACCCTAAGCAAGCAAAGAGACTTAATGGGGGATCAGACTTGCTCCCTCTTCGCCTGGGTCAGACTGCGTGCGTTGGAAAGTGGGAAAGGGTAGAGTCACGAAGAGCTGCTGCCTCCACAATCCCCCAAGCACTACCTCAGCACCAAGTGTCCGCTTTCTCCCTCGATGCCAAACACTTGACACAGGGTGGAGCCTTGTCAGCATCTGGCTCTCCCTCACTGTAGCTGAAAGTCCTCTTGGGCCACAGGGGACCTTCCTTCCTGTGTAAGCTTTTAGTTCTCCATAAGGAGATGATGTTGAGTGTAGAGAAAGGGTTCTTTGTGACGGAGCCAGTAGGTGGGATGCAATACCAAAGACTCCACCTTTCCTGACGTCTGGCAGCAACTGTACCAAATAGTGCCTCCCTCTCATGGCTTCCAGCCGGACTGCCAGAGGGCCAGAGGCAGGGTTTGTTGGAAAGGTAAGCAAATGGAGAAATCTCTTCAGGCATTTTGTCCTTGAAGGTGTCACTGCCCATGGAACGAGAATAGCTTTCAGTCCACGTGACCCTGAAGCAGTGACGAGGCAGGATAGTAGTATAGTCAGTTCTGCCATAGTGCGACACGTACATTCCTCAAGTCACCATACCATACAAAAAAGCACAGTAAAAACCACAGGACTTAGGAGGGGGACCTGGGGTTAGGTGCCCAGCAGTCAAAAACTTTGTCAGTCACACACACACAGAAAGATAGGAACCTAATAAAAGCAGTAGCACAGCTTTACACCGTTAAACGGGTAGGAAATGTATAAATACTGCAGTCCATCTGGCACTTCACCTGAGGACCTGTGGAAGTGGGCGTCGGCGGAGCTGCACTGTGTGATTTACTGTGAAGTCGAGGAAGGAGGGTTTCCTGAAGTCGAGCAGAAAGTTGTAACACCAGATATGGCTGGGTGTGGCTCCTCACCCACCAGTGAACTGAGGGCGTTGTCAGGTGGTTGACGTGTTAGTATAGGGGTGTATTTTGTGTATTTCTGTGCAGCTCGGTTCAGCTGGGGATGCAGTTTTCTGTGTTCATCTAGCGTTTCTTGCAGACAAAATCACGCATAAGCAAATGTGAAATTCGTTTTATGCTCCGATTGTCCCCCTAATATGCACATCAATCACATTGGAACAAATTCACGTTTTGAAAATAAGCTTTATAGCAGAACTGGCTGTAGTTTATTTGATTTTAGAATTGAGTCCCTTTTCCTTTCTTCCTTTCCACCAATATTGATTTCTTAATTTATATTTAAGTTAAGCCCATATCAAATTGATTTTTCATACCCTGAGCATCTCTAGAGGAGAGAAAGCAGCCTGAGATTTTAATTTTGCTAGTGTAATCCACAAGGTAGTTTCCTCCTTGCTGAATGAGTATCTGTCTGTCTATAGATTGATAGATACACACACTCTCTCCCTCTCTCTCCCTCTCTCTCCCTCTCTCCCTCTCTCCCTCTCTCCCTCTCTCCCTCTCTCTTTCTCTCTTTCTCTCTTTCTCTCTCTCACTCTCTCACTCACTGTCGCTCTGAGACCTTTACTAGATGCTAGGTAACAGTGCCTGAGATGCAGAAACTGGTAAAGTATCATCCTTGTCCTCAGGAGCTTGGAGTCTGATTGAAAAATTTTCAAGGCACAGATTTAAACGTCTTTGTTGGGTCTGCTTAGGGAACAGATAACCAACATTATGGACACATGAGCACACACATCTCCCCACTCCATCTCCTGCCTCCTTGTAAATGTAAAGATAGGAGTAAAGAGCTTGCCCGGAGGAAACAGGAAGATATCATTGATTTACCTGGTGAAAAATGTAAATTTGAAAAGGGGTCGAAAAGGACCTAAGAGGTCTTGTAGTTCAACCCTCCCACCTGACTCCTTAATAAACCTAGTGGTCAGGTGTCCGTTGATGGGTAAATGGAAAGAAAAGCAAGTTTCAGAGTAAGGTGAGTAGTGTAATCCCGTTTCTGTTAATTCCCCCTCCCGGCGCATGCTTGTACTGTTTGTATAAGCACAGATGATGTGGAAAGATCCTCCTGTATTGTTAATAATTGTTACCTCAGGGGACAAGGGAAAGCTGATTAACTTCCTCTTTATACATCTTTTATTGTTTGGCTTGTTTTAGGAAGCATGTTTTACTTTTTTAATTAAAAAATCTAATAAAGTAGAAAATGAATAAATAATAAAAAATACCCTCAGGGCACTGAGCTTTGTTTCAGTCTTCCCAGTAGCCTGGGTAGTTACAACTGAATGTGATGTTTCAGGTGTGGGCTGCCCTACAGGACCCAGAACTTGCTGTAGCCTAAGATGATACTAATTTTTCTGTCAGCAGCACTGTATTGTTGGGGCTTTCTGTGTTTGTAGACCATTAACACCTCAGAGTCCTTCTTACATCTGCTACTCTGGGCACATTCTGCCCTTGATAATCATTATGGACTCAATTCTAGTCCCTTACGTCTCCCCATTAGGTTTCCTCTTGTTATTGTGGAAATCAGTATTTAGCGTAGATTAAGGACTGGCCTTAAATTCAGGCTGCCTGGTTACAGATCCTAACTACCACTAACTAGCATGGAAAGTTAGACAGGTAATGTGTCTTCAGAGCCTGTGTTCTCATCTGTAAAACAGCATTAATCATAAAGTTGTGAGGTTTCAATGCGATATCTGTATTTTAGAAATTGTACTAGGTGCTTGGTGGCGTGGTGAGATCATGGTGAATTTTAGCTCTTACTGTTGGTACGTTAACCTCAGCTCATCATCCCTCCTATCAATGATAGCGAGACAGTTTTGGCTCTTGAATCTTCTCTTAACAATATTCCATACCCCTCCTGACCCCAGAACATAAGTCAGTCAATGTTCTAAACTTTCCTTACGAGATCCCCAATCAATCTCTGTCTCATTCCACAGGTCCCTTCACTGATGTTGTCACCACCAACTTAAAGCTTGGCAACCCGACAGACCGAAATGTATGTTTTAAAGTGAAGACCACCGCACCACGTAGGTACTGCGTGAGGCCCAACAGTGGGATCATTGAGGCAGGGGCCTCGATTAATGTATCTGGTAAGTCCTGAGACTGGAGCCAATGGGGTGGGCTAAAAAGGCCTCTTAGAACCGGTGGGATTTCTTAAAGCTTGTATTTGCAATATAGCAAAATAAAATGGCAGACTTCTCCCCCCAACCCTCTACCCTCTGATTAAAATGCTTAGTGGGTCCCACTCACCTATTGTTTTTCCATAATTAATGCTTCTTTGGTTTAATGCTTACAGCCTTTGCACCTCAGTAGTTAGAGCAAAATTAAAGTGGTAACTTCAGACTTTACTTGGAATGAGTTTGGTTTTCACTCCCTTGAAATTAAATCTGCCCTTTGGCGATAAATAAAAAAAAGGGCTAAACAAACTTAATTTTACTTTGTGGGAGAAA
Organism: Equus asinus; assembly: GCF_041296235.1. Taxonomy (NCBI): domain Eukaryota; kingdom Metazoa; phylum Chordata; class Mammalia; order Perissodactyla; family Equidae; genus Equus; species Equus asinus. The sequence continues at coordinate 46,003,906 of NC_091804.1, forward strand.
GCTAAATGGAGTTATTTTCTTATTTAAGCTAAATGATTTCTGACATTAAGCTCATGTCATTTCCAATGATTGGTAACTGCACTTTACTGATTGTGAAAAGCTAAGAGAGATGAGGGCTGAGGAAATTGGAATATATTCAAGGGTGTAAGTTTTGTGCATGTCTGATAGGGTTTTTTTTCCCCTTCTGTCTGAGGGTGCATATATTTTCCAAAGTCCAACTTTTGAAAAGATACTGGTAAAGTGCCCAAATTGAGAATTGGATTTCAGAATTAAGGAGATATAAGTGATGGGTTTGAGTTTAAATGTATTTTAGAAATGGAATAAACTTTCAGCTCATTACAACTGCTGGATCCAAGGATGCCTTTTGTGTTTGTGATGGGGGAGTGTGTGTCTATCCTTGAAGCATCAGGGGACTCTGTGTCATAGAGGGTTCTGCATCATTAGACGCTACTACTCATTCGAAATGGGAATCTGGCTGGCTTTTTTCATGACAGATTTTGATTCTGATACATTTGGCTATTTCTTTGACACCTAAAAGAAAATGATTCACCCCTTTGGAAAGATATAAGGTGTTTCATTATCTGATCATTTCTGCAGACTCTTATTCCCTGCATCCATTGGTCTCTCTCATTATGGTGCGCCCACGCCAGCTGTCCTCCCGTGTGCTTCTCTCTGGGGCTGCAAGACCTGATCTAGACTCTTGAATCGGGTTATTATCCAGGAGAAGTCAGGAGGGTGGGGTCTAGCATTTATTGAGGGTCTCCTGTGTACTAGGCTTGCGCACACATTAGCTCATAATTTCTGTTATCTGCCCTGTGAAGAATGCATCCTTACTTCACTTGTGTTAAGGAGACCAGTGACCACAGGCTCATGAAGCTAGCAAGTGATGGAGCCAAGTTGTGTATCATTCTGTCTGGCGCTGAAGCCCAGACTGTGGGCTGCAGCTGGAGAAAGGGAGGGGCCTAGGATGTTGGTGTTTTCTGTGCCCCTTGGATCCATATGGTTTCAGTGTTTCTCCTGAAATCAAGGGTAGCTGAAATCTTTTCTTCCCTTCTTTTAATGACTTCTTTTTTCCTCTTGATTTCCTTGCCTATATCAAATTTGAGCAAGATCGTCAGTAGATGAGAATTACCAATTTTCACAATAAATATGGGGGCAGCAGCTTGGTTTTCTGAATAAAATAGTCTCAACAGGCAGTTGTATGGTGGAGGTGTGCTTTCCAATATTAAAGGTCAAGTGTGTGTGTCTCTCCTTCAGAAACATTCATCTTTTCCCCATCATAGGAATGTTTTTTAAAGTTATTAACTAACCCTGGGCATTTGATTTATGATTACCTACTTAAGGAAGAACAAGATTCTGTAGTTGCGGCCGTCCTTTTGCAGATAAGAAGGTCGGGTACAGAGAGAGGACGTGTTCATCTAGAGTCACGTGGGTGATTAGTGCTAGAGCTGGTATTTGAAGCCAGGTGTATTTGCTCCTGATCCAGTGGCTCTTCTGTGTCATTAAACTGCCTCAACAGTATTAGGGGATGGCCTCACTCACAAATGAATATAAAACATACAGTACCATGGCTCTCAAAATGTAATGTACTCAGGGGAAAAAAGCAATTGAATGATAAAATGTCCATGTGTCTCCAGGCCTTCCTACGTGAGACGAGATGTGTTTGTACCTGAGGAAGGGCTCCTTGGTTTTTAGTTGATTTGTATTTATCTCGGTGCCTGAGATGCACTTACGTGAAGCCAGATGTCATGGCATTTCTGGGACAGCCGCACCAGTCAGCAAAGGAGGCTGGCCCCCATTTGCTGCTTTTATGTGCTGAAGGGCCACTGTATCATTTCTTAGAAATTAACATCTTGGGGTAGAAAGAACTGAGCTTCTCCAAGGGTCCTCTTAAATTGCAGCTACGTGATGACATTCTTGGTGAGTATGTAGACTGCCCAGATTCCTTTGGGAGAGAGTATCCTGAGGAGGGGGAGGAGGAGGATGCCAGCAGACAGGCAGTGCAGATTGTCTGAAAGCCAGCCCCCTTCTCACAGGTGCACACGTGGCCACGCTTGGTCTCACCCACTCTGCTCAGAGATCACTGGATTTGGGGTCCAGAAACCTGAATAGGGAGCCCAGCTCTGCTGTTTAACCTGTCGGCTGATCTTTGGCCAATCCATTAACCTCTCTAGGTTCCCATTTTCTCGTTTGTAGTGTGGAGAGAGCAGTGTCTGCCTCGTGGTATTTTACCAGTGCTGTGTTAACTGACAGCGCGGTGCAAGAGTGGGATTGCATTGTTCTTCCACTAGTTTTGAGCAAACAGTGGCTAGTTTTTCTTGAAGGTGGATTGTACATATTTGAATTGCCTTTTTAGAAATAAGTAAATTCCATACATTTTACTAATTTATGGACTTTTTCTAATTTTAAGAAGAAATTCATGTTTTTGCTTCTTTCTATAATATGTATTTGTTTTATAGTGAAAAGCCACTAGTAAATTTTCAAATATAATCTGCAAAAAGGCAGCCATCAAATCTACTTAAAATACTACTGGCATTGTCCTGCGTACCATACAGAATGTTGCAGCAGACCTGAAAAGGACATGACTGGTACATTATTTCTCTTCCATTTCTGAAAACCCTTGGGATGTGCTAGCTATTAGGGAAGGTTATAAATCATCCTTAGAGAGAGGGGGTTGGGGAGGGAGAGGAGGAGGAGGAGATCCACCCATGGAGCTGACCAGAGGGACTGAGATCTGCAGGCACACAAATCAGGGCTGTGACGGGGAGGGACGCTTTCTAGCTCTCAGACACACTCTGTGAAGCTCTTCTCAGCTTTCAGATTAACCTGATGCTGTCCAAGGGACATTACATTATGCGTCATAAGTCTGGACTCTGACCTATCATATTATTTTCTTCAGAAGATGGCCCATCACTTACTGGGTCCTTAAAAAAAAAAGCAACTCCAGTTTATAAACTCAGGTGGTAAAGTAATGGTTAGAAACAGGCATAACCTAAACTTTTTGTGACGTTAGTTGAAAATGTGTGGACTTGCCAAAGGGGTGTTTGGGATCTGGTCACTCGGGCCTGTGATCTGCATCCTTTTCTTTGTCCTTTAGATAGGTGCTCATCTCATCTCCTTCTTACAGGAGCCCCTCCTGGGATCCCTGCCCGTTGGGTGAGGCAGTGCAGTAGGTGACGGGGGTGCAGGATACTTTCTCTTTGCGTTAATTGGCCCAGAATGCTCTGGTTTTAGCCCCTTGCTCCTTGATACACACCATCTACTAGAGATGGTTTTGAGTTGTTCAGATCTGGACCTCAGCAAAATAGGCACACTTAAATGGAGATTGGAGAAGAGGAGATTGGATTTTTTGCCCCCTGAGATTTTAAATGCAAGGAAAATAGAACTTTCTGAATTAATGAATTGTTTGAAGCAGTAGGGGGTCTCCCCATTTGTTCTAGCTTTACAAAATTAAATCTATTTTCTGAACTGTCTGGTGGGAAATTATTTTTAAGGTAGATAATTTCTGAAAATGTCTTTGTGGTAAGCCGTTAGTAGTTGTAGATTTTTTTTTTTAATACTGCAGTTTAATAATGAGGAAGTTTTCCATTAATATTCCAAACCATGTTTGCCAGCAGGTACAGCAGGTGAAGTGGTAAAATTATGGGCCCATCAAAAATACTTACGCTTCCTGTAATATGATATTAAGTTTAATATTTTTATAACCTTCAGTGAATTCTAATTTCACTAAAGTAGCAAGCACGCTTCCATTTGCAGTTCAGTTATGCACATTGGTTGCCTGTGTACCAAGCAAATTAGAAATGCAAAAATATCTGTGTGTGGGGGGCATTGGAAAGAGTCATTGAAGATACCAGTATTTACGTACAGATACACTTTACTAAGTGTACCCTGGGAATTGAAAATGGATTAAAGACAAACAAACACAGATCTTCTCGTGTCTGAATCTGTATTTTAAACGAAAATTCAAAGAATTAAGGAGCAGTATTCATTCTGACATATAGCCCTTTTCAGCACTTATTTCCATCACGTTTAAAGCATAAAGTTCTTCCAGTAAAAAGCTGAGGACAGAGAATGAATATCAGCAACTCTTCTTGGATAGAAACGTTGGTCAATTAGCGTAATTGGGTAGCATTGCAATTGATAATTAATCCTTTTAAGATTTTGCTGACTCAGTTTGGTGGAGCTGCTTGCTTGCCCTGGACCAGTCCGCCTGGGGCTGCAGCTTTTAGGTGATGAGCACCAGAGTGTAAGTGCCCTGCCCTTCGAGAAAGAAGTCAGGCATCCATCTGTCAAGTGCTGATAGTGGGAGCTAAATTTGGGGGTTTGGGGCATCTTAACAGCAACATTCTTCTTCGTTTGATCATTTGCTTTGGAGGTCTCTGATAAGTGAAATCTTTTTATAAATGGTTTTCATGAACCAGTTTATTACTCGGATAAGAACAACGCACGTTCTTTCTTAAAAGATGTCTGTAATCTTTCTCACCAGATGAGATTCTAGTTTTTAAAAAAAGGAAATTACCAACAGAAATTCAGCTTAATTGTGCTTTCAAAGATTGTTTAAAAGTTTACTGTAATATTTAGGTTTCTTGAGAAGAATCCTGTGTTTCACTTTTTAAAATTTTATTTAATTTTTTTTATTTTTTGAGGAAGATTAGCTCTGAACTAACATCTGCCGCCAATCCTCCTCTGTTTTGCTGAGGAAGACTAGCCCTATGCTAACATCCGTGCCCACCTTCCTCCACTTTACATGTGGGATGCCCGCCACAGCGTGGCTTGACAAGCGGTGCGTAGGTCCACACCCGGGATCCAAACTGGCGAACCCTGTACCGCAGAAGCGGAACATGCACACTGAACCACTGCGCCACCAGGCCAGCCCCTTGTGTTTCACTTTTTAGGAGTATGATATAATTTACTTACTCTTTACATTTTCAAAGATCATGATGAAGAGGACTTAGCCAGTACATTCAGTGTTCAGTTACCTGAAGTTAACTTCAGTTCTCTGCAGTGTGACTGAAGAGGAGAAACTAAGCACACCTTTGGAGCAGCCAAAAGTCATGTTCGTTTCACTCATGACTTATACACCTGAGCTCCCAAGTCTTGACTCTCCTGTTAACTCTTACGTTAGAGTCACTGTTACCCTGGTCCTGGTCTCCAGCCCCTCGCAGGCCAGAGTGAAGGAAAGGGCTTTGAGAGGTGGCCACAGTGAAGGACTGGACAGGCCACCATAGAGAGCAAGCACGGGGGAGAGTTCAAAAATCACAGCAGGGATCTGGAATCAGTTAAGTCTCAGGGCAGACCGTTCTCCATGTTCCAGTTGATCAGTCCCAAGAGACCTGGCGTGTAAGTCTTCCTAAGATAGTATATAATGGGTGTTCATGGTCACAGCACAAGAGTACTCAGCAAAAGGCTGTGTTGTTTTCCATTGTCAAGTGTTATAGGAGACAGGAAAGTATGTTGGAGTTTTGAAGAAGACGTATATTTTAAAAGGTATTTTTATGGAGCCGGCCCCATGGGCAAGTGGTTAAGTTGGTGCACTCTGCCTTGGTGGCCCAGGGTTTTGCAGGTTTGGATCCTGGGCGCAGACATGGCACCACTCATCAGGCCATGTTGAGGTGGCATCCCACATGCTACAACTAGAAGGACCCACAACTAAAATATAGAACTGTGTACCGGGGGGCTTTGAGGAGAAAAAGGAAAAATAAAATCTTTAAAAGATATTTATAAAAAAAGAGTGAGTGGGCCTTGTTCTTTGGCCAGTGCCTGTCTTCCAGTGACACAGATATGTTTGTACTAGTCTCTGCACAAATTAATTAATTAGAACATGAGGAGTTTGTTATCTCAGATGGGCTGTACTGAACTGGAAAATCCTATGGAGAGCACAAAGACAGTTCAATGTTAACTTATTTTTAAATAGACAAAATTAGTTATTTACTTGCTAGACTCCGAGTTCCACCCATGAATAGGCAGAGGTCCAGGAAGGTAGTCATGTTTTCAGCGTTTTGAGAATCCTAAAGGAAATGATAAATTTACTCATGATAAGGGTGCACAGTCTAACTAAAATGAGAAATTACTTTGCTTTAGGCTAGAATTCTGTCACCTCGTTGTGGTAGAAGGAGTTAGCCTAAGCTGATCACCGCTCTGGTTTGTCTTTGCTTAGTTGAGGAGAGTGGGGAGTGACTTCCTTAGTGTGCTGGGAGTGCGGGTGGGTAGGGAATGGTCTTTTGCTGTACAGGCTGTATGAAAGGAGAGAGAGAATGGCAACTAGACTTCTGCTGGTGAACGTGGTGCAGTCCACACAGAAGTCAAAATATAATGATGTCCACCTGAAATCCATATAATGTTACAAACCAGTGTTACCTCAATAAAAAATAAATAAATTAAAATGTTAAAAAAAAAAAAAAAGAAAGGTTAGAGAGTAAGAGAACAGTGGTGATGAAGATTGGAAACCACTGTCTTAGACCCTGGGTTGGAGAGTGAGTGGCTCTGGGAAGTGGAACAGAAGGGAAGCTGGATGGTTGAGGGTTAAAGAGGGTTTCCTCTCTTTGTGCTGCCCCAAGGAGATTTCTAGAGGGAATGTGATTCAAGAGTGCTTTGAGTGTTGGAACGGAAGAAGGTGCACCCCCTTCCACCGTGAAAAACTGTAGATTAATACCCAGAAGGTGAGATATGAAAACGTGAGCTCCTGGTTTCAGTCTAATTGGGTAGAAAGGGCAAAAATGTAAGGAAGGAGCTTAGGAGTCTTAGTATCGACAATATTCACTGATAGAATAAGGTCACTGATAGAATAAGAATGAGGGTGTGAAACGGCGTTCTAGTAGGAGCTGCAGTGTTAGGAGGGGTAGTGTAGCACACGTTCTCCAGGTGTGGTCCCTGGAACAGCAGTGTCGGCCTCATCTGAGAGCTTGTTAGAAATATGTTCTCAGCCCCATCCTAGACCTGTTGAATCAGAAACTCTGGAGGTGCTGTCCCGCTGCCTTGTTTTAACGAGCATGCAGGTGATTCTAATGCATGGTGAAGCTTGACATCCCCTAGTTACGGAGTCGGTTGAGTGAGTTAAACCCTGGAGGGTGTGGTATATTGAGATGTGAGTAGGGCAGGTGGACCAAAAGGGATGTGACAAGTAGGGCCAACATGATAGGAGGAGACTTTGGTAATGACAGGAGAACACCGTGGGTGTGGGGGTGTGGCCAGCACAACGTGCACCCCTGTTGGACCAGCAAGGAGACCTGTTGTTGGGTTATGCAAGGAAATCTGAGGAGAGCTAGACTGTGAAGAGTTGAACTGATTGTCTTTTACTAGGGAAATAGGGTTTTTTGGTAGGAGGTTTTTGATCTGGGGAATATCACAATGGTGGGAGATTAAATTCGTAGGGGTTATGGGGGATATGCGGCTTGACTGGAAGAGAAACTGGGAGAAGTAAGATCTCCTAGTTGGAGAAATCTAGATGTTAGTGGAGGCCTGAGCCGAGGTTGTGCATGTAAAAGGAGGAGAAAGACTTTCTGAAGATAAGATTCTGAGATTGAAAAAAAATGATAAAGCGTGTGCCATGGTGCTGGCTAGACTTGTATTCACTTGCCTGTTCCATCATGGTGCGGATGAACGTGATCCGGGACTTGCTTGGGTTCTCCCAGGCTGCTTCTAGGCTGCTTTTCATCAAGTCGTCATTTCTCCGAGGTGTGTGTGTTAAGTAGCATATATTCTGCATTTCTTCTCTTTTGAAGAAAATCTGATCTTATTGATCCGATGTTTTATGACCCTGAAGGCCCTTCTTAACAGGATGCCACTTTTGCCTTCTGTACTACAGCAGACATGGTATCACAAAGCGTTAATGTTGGTGAGTGGTGACCCCGTCTCCAGGCCGTCTCCTGGTAACAGGCTTCTTTTTAATGTAGTATCAGCAGATATATTTTAAAAGTAGGATAGATGGTTCATTTAAGAGGGTTTTATCATCAGTGTCTCTGGTGTTCAAGTGAAATAAATTAACTTAATGGGAAGCTCTTTTATAGCCTGTCATGGAAAAAAGTACATAATTTCTGTTACAGTTTGCATGTATGGAGCTGAAAGAACAAACGATTAGCAACGTTTACTCTGTCCTGTTCTCATAAAGCTCCAGCTGACAGGATACAGCAAACTGAATTGGACTATCCTGAGATGATGGGAGCTCAGGAATGCAAACTTTCTGACGTGAGTTAGGGGCTGTGTTAAGCAGGGTGTGGATCCTGAGGGACAACGAGGGTTTATGAAGTTTGGTAAAATCTGGGTGGCCACTTGACCTCCTCACTCTTGCTTGCTGATTCGGGAGCCCACAAGGAAAGGATAGCTGATAGGTGGCAGACACTTTCTTTTCCACTTGCTGCTCAAGGTGGAAGCAGAGCTGTTCAAGTGTGGGAGGGGTCGAGCACCCAGCCCTACACTCTGAGCCTCCTGGACATTCACCAAGCAGCCACGATTTTCACTCATGGTTTAAAGTTTTTGAATTCTGCAGCTTCACTAGTGCATCGGGCATCTACGTTTTTATGTCATGAGTCCTCGCCGTTGCAGAAGGGATGTTTGACCTGCCACTTCTGGCTGTCTCCAGTGCTCCCTTAAGGTGGTTGCTTACCACCAGTACCTGCTTCTTTGTGTGCTTAGCTTGAAGGTCTGAATGTAAGTGATACCTTCTCTTGGTTCTTCCAGATCTACGCTGTGGCGACTTGCCAGTTTGGATGCTCTAGGCCTGAAGCTGTGCTGAGGCAGTGGATCTCAGCGCCCCTCTGCAGAAAGGGAGAAGCAGCTGCAAGGTGGTTTGATGAGAGGAGCACAGGAAACCCTAGGCCCTCCCTGGAAGAGACCTGTGCATGTGCATGTGGGCCTCTTTCTCTACCTGAGCTGGGGCTCAAGGCTTGGTGTGTGTGAAGCTGCTTTCCCTCTTAAACTGCTCATTCTCCCAAGAGGGGCACTACACACAGCTGCCAGTGCCTTCACTTGAATTCCTTAGCCGGGTCATTTTCCTTCTGGAGGGGCCTGCAGGGCAGCTTAGTATAGAAGAACGGTGCTCAAGCCTTGTGGTCTCAGGACCCCTTTACACTCTTAAAAACTGAAGCCCTAAGAAGCTTTTTTGTTTGTGGATTGTATCAATATTTATCATAGTACAAATTAAACTGAGAAGTTTTTAAAGTATTAATTCATTCAATAATAGTAATATCAATTACATGCTAAAAGTAACATTTTTTATGAAAAATAACTTTTCAAAAAAACTTAGAAGACTGGCGTTTTGACATGTTTTTCAACTCTCTTTGGTGTCTGGTTTGGTAGAAGACAGGCTGGATTCTCTTATCTGCTGTGCATGTGGTCTGTTATAATGTGTTGTTTCGGTGAATGTACATGAGAGAAAACCACTTTTGCCATAGAGGTGTAGTTGGAAAAAGGGAGAGTTTGTTTTATTGGCCATTTCAGATTATTATGGACATTAGTTTTTGATACTACACCAAAACTTGACACGCGGTACTTTCTCAGTACAATGTGGAACTGAAGCGATGTCAGTGAGCTATTTGAACTTTGTTTCGCTGAAATACATTGGTCTTGCACTTTAATTGGGTTTTGTAATATTACGTTAGCTGAGTTATACAGATCTTCCAAATGTTGACATATTTCATTATGCAATATCAAAAAATCACATTTGTTAGTATTCCTACCAATCTCATCAGAAAAGTCTTTAAGTATTTGGGAAACTGTGAAGCTCTTGGTGGCAGATACAAGTTTTTTTTCCAGTAGTCTAATTTTTGCTTGAAGGCCTGGATTTTATCATTGGCAACAACCACTATAAGTTGTTTGCCTTGAAGTGACAGGCCCACTTCATTCATTTTTGAAAAAATATCTGCCATATACCTAGTTCTGAATAACTGTAGTTTTTCTGTTGGTTGTTCTTTCAAGTAAATGGTGTTCCATGAGGGACATCTCGTTCAACTTTCAACCCAGTTTACACAGGTGCTTCTCCCAGGACAGCACAAGTGCGTTATGTGGACTTGCCATTTCATCCTATAGACTGTTAAGATGTGTTGTCAAGGATTGAAATTCAGTAAAATTAATAATTTTTTGCTTCATCAAGGATATTCTTAAGTGAAACCAGCTTTTTAAAAAAACTGTGAGTGTGTGGCAGTGCCCAATACAGAGACATAAGCACTGTTGGTGCTGCTGCCTGATCCGTGCTAAGGTGCTGGCGGTTTTACCCACCTCTGGTTTTGCATCAGCTATCACTGTGAATATCAACAGAGTGGAACAGGCGCGTAATGTCTTGTTATTATCATGACCACAGTTTTGACTTTATAGATCGCCTGATGTGGGGACCCTCAGGGTCTGTGGATAACACTTTGAGAGCCTGTGGTGTCAAAGTCTGACTCTGGAAGTCATTTAATATGCTGGCCATGGGACCTGAGTGAGGCCACCTAGCCCTTCTAAGCCCTAGTCTTCTCATCTAGAAAATGAAGACAGGGGCTTCTTTCATGGACTGTTGTGAGGGCTAAATAGGAGAAGTAATGAAAATGTGCCTTCTCTGGTTCCTAGTACATAGTAGGCACTAGTAAAGGCTATTTTCCTTTCCTTCTTGGGACATTCTGAAGGTATTGGGGATGGGGAGGGTGGGGTGAGATGGGGAGATGAAAAGGAAGGGTCAGTTTTGCCTTAGGGCATGCCTAGAACCCGAGCAGAGGTCTCTTGGCTCTTCCTTGTCACTTGCAGTGCCTCAGGGATGAGGAGAGGAAGGGGAAGGGGACAGCAGATCTTCCTGGGGGGGCTGTCTGCATGGGATGTCTTAGGTTCTCTGGACCCCTCAGTTCTCTATGTATGATCTGGTGTGGTTTGAGCTCAAGGGCCAACTTTACTGAAAACTAGCCGTGTCTTCTGACTGCTCTCATCTTCTGGGCCTCGGTACTCTTAACAGATAATCCTGGTTCAGCCTCAGAGCTCTATGGTAGAGGACTAGGGGCCTTGCACAGCTGGCAAAACAGAGTCTCAAGGATGAGGCAGGTTTTGCTATTAGAGCTGTGCCCTGCTGAAAATCTAAGTGTAGTCTGGGACAAAGTTTTCTTCTTTCCCATACTAAAAAGTACTAGAGCAGGGTTTTGTTACAGCCAGCTGAGACCTGAAATTCCCAACTCCAAAAAAGGTTGACACTCCCTGTGCAAGAAAGATCAGAGTGCCTGTGAAGACATCAGCTCCTTAGTTTATCACGTGTGCCTTCCTTATTGCAGTCTTGGGGGTGGGAAAAAACCATGATGGGAATTTAGCTTTCAGAAGAGTCCATAGTTTTGACCTGCTAGTCTGTTCATTTGTCCTGAGGCTGAGTATCAAGGCCAGGTGTGTGATGATGTTCCAGGTCTGTCTACGGGGGAGCTCTTGCCAGCTCAGTGATGCCAGAGGAAGAGTTATCTGCATTCCAGGTCCAAAACTGCCAGCAAGGACCGCTTTTCCAGGAGTGAACCATGCCTTAGACCTGCAAGAGTAAAATGCCAAGTAGAGTGACCCTGTGTTTTAAATGAGCTTTGTTCTTTCTGCTGATGGTCACACTTGAGTTTTTGAGTACTCAGACTGAACATCCTTATTTTAGTAATCTTTATTGGTAGCTGAACTTGATGTTGTGAATATATAAGCCCTAAATTTAAAAAATGTTTGCACATTTATTGATTTTTTTCCTGAAGAAGTCTCCCAGTGAGGTCACTCAGAGCACTCTGATGGGTGACGTAGGCAGCAGAGTTGCCAGGGTGCCTGCGGACACCAAAGCATTGAAGTCTGAGGTGTTGTTAGGTATTAATAGACTTTCTCTGTCCCCGAGATAGAAAGGACCCCAAATCCCTAAGACGGGTGGGGGATATTTGTATTTCTAGTCCCCATCATGTGTGGTTCTGTAAGGTACGTGATGATGGGCCTGGGGTGCAGGATGTGAGCCTGGAGTACTGGGGTGGCCAGTGTGGCAGAAGTGGGTGCTGGACTGCACTTGGCTCTTTGTAGAAGTTTTGCTGCTTCCTAACATTGTGACCTCGAGCAATCGCTGCACTTGACGGAGCCCCAGATTCTTCTTTTGTGAACTAGGGCTTAGGACGGAGGCCCTTTATCTGCTGCAGGGCGTGAGTGACTGTGAGGCTTTGGAGGGAGCACGTGGGAAGCCCTGAGCTGGGGTTCAAAGGCAGGAGAACACTGGTAAGTGCCCAGCAGAAAAGGTGCTGGTGCAGAAGGACAGAACTTGCGGTCAGAGGACCAGGAGTCAGTTCCTCTTGGTGGCCATGAGCACTGGCTTCCAGTCAGATGCTCGTCTGCTTTTGAGTTCTCTCCTCCATGGTCGGGCAAGTTAGTTAAGCTTTCTGTGCTTCAGTTCTTTCCATCTGGAAATAGACATCAAAATAAACTCCCCAACAGTGCCTACGTTTGAAAGGTTAAATGGGATCACAGTAGACCCAGAGAGCAGAGCCCCGTTTCTGGTGCTTGGGAGATGCTCCGTCCACACCAGGGCTCACCACTGTAGGGCTACGGTGCACTTTCTGCACGTGAGAAAGTTAGGTTTCAGGGAGCTAACTAGATGTGTGGTTTAGTCAGAGCCTTGTAGCAAATCTCCTATTTTAAAGCCGCTGTCATTTAACAGGGGTGGGTCCCAAGGAACCTAAGTCAGAGTGGGAAGGCCCCTGCCTCACTGTGGTGGGATGACTCGTCCAAGGGAGCCGTTATTTGAGGCTCCTTCCTGGGGCCTGTAGCAGATGTTTGTGTCAGGTGTGCGAGAGCGAGAGTGAAAGATGAGTGGACTAGCAGTCAGAAGACCTGGGTCCTAAACCCTAGTCCCAACTCTGCCACTACCTGCTGTTTGACCTTGGGCAAGTCCCCTAACTTTTCTGGCCCTCAGGTTTGTGACCTGCGAAGTGGAGAAGATGCTGGTCACCTTGCCCTGTTCGCTTCAGGTGGGGCGTCATGAGGCTCAGACAGAGAATCCTGGTACACTGCCTTACCACCAAACGACAAGTGTTAACATGACAAATGGCTGCTGGCAACCATGCTCTGACCCTCCTAATGGCATCTTTTCTTTCCCAGTGATGTTACAGCCTTTCGATTATGACCCCAATGAGAAAAGCAAACACAAGTTTATGGTGCAGTCTCTGTTTGCTCCACCTGACACTTCTGATATGGAAGCGGTAGTAAGTACTGAATGCTTCTTACTTTTTCCAGTAATTAAAAAATGATTAGGTACAGAATCGTGGGCGCATTGCAGTGTGTGTCAGAACTGTTTCTAAAGGGGAAGGGTGTTTTCAGGGAGCTTTGTACTTTGACTGCCTTTATGGTTTTTCTAAAATTTTGATTTAACATTTTATGTACCTTTCTAGAACACTATTCTTTTCTGACATTTATATCTCGATTTGCTTCAGCAGTTCCTTGTTGTGATTGTATCTTGAGTGGTTTGAGGCTTCTCTCCCTTTATGCCGCCTCCTGTCCTCCACAGAAAAAGGAACTTTTCATTATAGGGAATGTTTCTTACTGTGTCTTCCCCATCCCCCCGGAACCCAGAAAGATGTGAGAGAGTTGACTACCGCGTGTCCTTCAACCCTAAAGGGTTTTGTGGCTTGTTTTTTTTTTCGCTTGGTATCATGCTGGTAAGCATGATTCTTTTTTTTTCCCCCCGTAGATTCCTTCATTTTTTTCCTGCTTAAATACGTGTTTGTCTCTGTCTCTGATTTTGATAAAAATAAGATGACTTCATTTTCATAAAATAAATAAGTGATATTATATTACTGATTTTTCTGGAAAAAGATTATAATGGAAATTCTCCCCAAAGTAAGCTTTCTACACATTTGAATGACTCTGCAGGCCTTCTGGTGCCGCGAGTCTGAATCACAATACACAGATGAACCTTCCAATCCATAGCCCCAGTGAGGACAGCTCACCTGGTCCTCTCAGTTTGGAACAGAAGGGCAGGCTTGCCTCGAATTTTCACTTCCAGCATGCCAAAGCAAACTGGGAGGCTGAGCTCATCCAAGGGGTGCCTGCAGACTTGAGTTAGCTGTGCTGCACCTTGCTGTGTTTTCTCTCTCAAAGGTTTACCCCAAGGGCGATTTCATGCACAGCCTACCTTCATGTCCCAGCGTCACCACACAGCCTTTTCTTTTATTCTTAGGAAAGCATAACTGACCATCTTCATGGATGTTTAACTTTTGGGCAGGAGATGAAGAGTAAGCCAGATATTGTGGGATTAGAGGAAGATCAGTGATAATAGGCTATCTTCATAAGAACGATTATCGAGACAATGCACTACTTTCTCTCTTATTTCCTGGAACATGGTCTGTCACTTCATGTTAATTTGTGTGATCAAGGAAATGTATGGCAAATACAAAATATGGGATATCCAAGAATGTGGTCTGTTTGACTTTTGCTGCATGGCTTGGTGGGAAGAGTGCGGGCTTGGGTGTCTTGGGCGCAAAGCTGAGTTCTGCCTTTTACTAACCTTGTGGCCTTGGGCCGTTTTCATTAACTCTTCAGGGTTTGGTCACCTGTGAAATGGGGCTACAAGCCAAGTTCACAGGTTGAGGTGGGATTAAATGTGCTGTGTGTAGAACGCCTGCTGCTCGTGTCTGGCGCTTCCTTTGTCCAAGTGCTGTTCCAGGCCAGGCAGTCTGTGGGCAGCGAAGGGGGATCTCACTTCTTTGTATTATAATTTTTATAAGAGTTAAAAAAATTTTTTAGGTGAAATGTTTTGTAAGAAATTTTGGAAACACAAATGAGCAAAAATAAGACTAAAAGTGACCTGTAGTTTCTTTATACCAGATCTAACCACTGTTAATGAGAGCCTTGTGCTTTTTCTTTGTTTTAAGATATTTTTATTTTCATGTTGATAGACAGAAAGTAGAAAAAAATAGTACAGTAACTGCTCATATAACTGTTACCTAGATTCATCATTTAACATTTTGCCACATTTGCTTGATTTCTAACATGAACTTTCTTTTTTGTGAACCACTTGACGGTAAGAGGCAGACTTCGTGACACTTCACCCCTAAATGCTTCAGGACAAGGACAGTCTCTCACACAGCCACAGTCCTTTATCACAGCTGAGAACGATAACATTAATTCAATAATAATATCTAATAGAGAAACCCATATTCACCGTTTTCCAGTTGTTACGAAAATGGCCTTTACTTCTCATTCTAGTAGAGCGCATTCAACTTTTTTGTTTTTCATGACATTGAATTTTTTAGAGTCCAGGCCAGTTGACTTACAGAATGTCCCACATTCTGGATTCGTCCAGTTATCTCCTCATGATTAAATTCAAGTTAAATGTTTTTTGGCAAGAATATTCCATAGCTGCTGCCATGTGTGCATGATATGAAGGCATTTAATGCCGGGTTGTCCCTGTCTTGGTGATGCCAAGTTTGGTTACTTGGTTGAAAGAGTGACTGCCAGCTCTCTCGGTGTCAGAGCACACTGCCCTGTGGTTAATCGGCCGTCTGTGGTGCTCGCGGGAATCGGGTCCTTGGAGAGCAGCAGTCTTCACCCGGTGCTTTAGCGTCTATCTGTGACCCTTGCCTGATACTCTTTTGCTTGCACACGTACACTCATGCATGTGTGCGGGGAAACGGATTTACAGCAGTGTTTGTAGCTTCTTCACGTAATCCTCTGTGAGTCTCCGCCATGTAATTAAATAGTCGGCAGTATCATTTGAATGGCACGCCATTCCATTGAATGGGTCTGCCCTGATTTGTTCGGCAGTCCCCTGTTGTTCGACATTCAGATTGTTTCCCATTTTTGGCTCTTGGGACCGTTGTTGCTCTAGCTGCCTCTTGCATGGTCCTGGGGTGAGGGTGGGGGATTTTGTTCCTTTTTCTGTATTGTAACCTTCCTGCTATGCTGGTGTGCAATTCTCAGAACTCTCTGGAATTCTTTCCTCCCCTGCCCAAAGGAGGAGGAGTAAACCAGGACTGCCTCATCCCAGAATATGGATTTAGCCAGGAAGGTGTCCCCACCAGCAGACTGGAGGGAATGGGAGTCAGCCCAGCCAGCCACAGCCGGCGGCTTGCTCGTCAATGTGCCCCGTTGTCAGCTGGCAGTGTGGGTCTAAACCACTCCCAGATAGCACAGGCTTGCTTTGAGAAAGGTGCGCCCTGTGAGGTCAGGGTTATTGTCTTGAGGAGAGCCACTTCCCTCTGGCCATTCAGACGTAATTTAGAAAATGCCTCTTTGTTCAGCAATGGTCTTCTCTGTTCCATGTGCTTCCCACAGACTAGCAACAGGAGGAGCACTGGTTGATTTTGAGGAGTCAGGCAGCAAGCTCGGGAGTTGTGAAGGGTAAGAAATATTCAGGAAAGCTAGTGTGTTTAATTTTGTCGTGTTAAAAATATTGAAATCTCAGCAGACTTAAGTTCTTTATTTTGATATACATCAGGGCCTTCTCATTAAGAGTATTTTTCTGAAATTGTCAGTTATAGGAAGAAAATTATTCTTCCAGCAGCTTTATAATATCCTGATTATTAAATTTAAATTGTTTTAGTGGAAGGAGGCAAAACCGGAAGACCTTATGGATTCAAAACTTAGATGTGTGTTTGAATTGCCAGCAGAAAATGATAAACCAGTAAGTATGTTTATAGTTAACGATAATTGAATGTTGCAAGCTGATACTTATTTGCATACCATCTCCTGCAAAACCAAGATTTAAGTTGGCAAATTATTTTCCTTCTTCTGATGTATGAAGAAAAAAATAAGCTGAAGTCACCAAATAAGTGAGCCCTCATGAAGTCAGCCTTGAAAAGACTTGCAGAAAGACAACTAATTGAAACAGTTTTTCCCCTTGAAAAGTGCAGCCTGTTGGTTGTTGAAAAGTAAATATATCCAAAAGAGCGTCTTTGGCTTGGCAAAGTTACAGTTGCTGTTCCACAGCGGGTCAGACGAAAACTGGGAATAATTTGCCGTTGATCCTGGGGCTTGGCGGCCAGGTGGGAACCTCGTGGGCTCTTCTGTTTTACGGACTGCTGCCTGTAGGTTTCCTTGTCCCCCTTTCCCCTCAGCACCACCTCTCTAGCCCCCTAACCCCACCTGCCTCTTCTGTCCAAACCTGCTTTTAGGTTAGGATTTCCCAACCTCAGCACTGTTCACATTTGGGCTGGATGATTCTCTGCTGTGGGGGATCTCCTGTGCCTTGTAGGGTGTTTAGCATCCCTGACCTCTCCCTACTCAATACTAGTAGCACCCCCTAGTTGTGACAACCACAAGTCGTCCCCCATTGAGAATCACTCCCTGTACTGCCTGAAGGGGTGAGGAGAAGGGGCAGCTTCCTCTGGGCTGTCAGCTCACTTTCTCTTTGTGTGAAACCAGGGACTCAGCCTGCCATGGCCCTCACTGGTGGCCAGTTGAAGAGAGAAGTCTGTATCTGAAATGCTAATTTGGACCTCCCTTCAACCTAGCTGGAAAAACTTAAGTTGTATTAAAAGCACAATTTAAAACACATGCAGAATCTTAAACTACCCTGGCTGTTAATAGCTGGAGTTGGGAAGTAGAAATGCTCACATTCTTGTTGACATTATCCCTAATCTCCAGGAATGCTGTTGGTTTGTGTCAAAACGGCTTAGTGTTTTATTTCTGCACAGTAATTGACCGCTAGCATCATCTTACTTCTTTGAGTGGTCTTTTTTTCCTCTCTTCCCATTGCACATAATGTCCTGGGAAGGTCAGTTTGGAAACTGAGTGTGAGATCTGTATTCTGGTCCTTGCTCTGTGATACATTAGCTCTGTAGATTGGGGCCTTGCCTTTCAGGGCCTCACTATTCTGGAAAATGAAGGGCAGAGCTTTCACTTTGCTGCGTGGAACCCCCAGGGCAATGATCCCCAGGTATTTTATTTTCCCCAACACACCTGAGTGCTTTTCTACCTTCCCCCCGCTTACTGAGTCATCCCCAGTCGTTCTCGAAAGGGCAGCACAGCACAGTCTCGGCGGGGGAAATGGTGGGGGCTACATATCTCCCCCAGATTGAAATATTGCAGACAGACCCTGAGCTTGTTTCACCTGCATCCCAGCTTTGAAGTCTAAGTTCATGAAATAAATCGCCCTCTGTGTAGCATTCTCCCTGGCCTTCCACCCCTGCCCAGCGAGTCCTGGGGATGTTCAGATCTTCATGGTGACAGTAATTTGTGGCTAATAACTCCTGAGCTTGCACAATTACAGTATGCTAATTTTTGCATGGCAGGAATTTGATAGTGCAATATGCATAGCCCTTTTTCTCTCTCTTTGAAGTATTAGTTTCAGCCGAACTTCATTATTTGCCCTTATCCATAATTTCTGGGGCTCAGTTGCTTTAGATTATTAAGATACTAGATAAAGTGATCCATTTTTAAAATAAATGTGACATTTTACAGTGTGGATGAAACGCTACCACGTGTGGTGTTTGCTGAGAACTACTTTGCATAAAAAAGTCCTTTATTACACAGTTGGTGACACTTGGGCTCTCATTTATTTCTGAACAGCATGATGTAGAAATAAATAAAATTATATCCACAACTGCATCAAAGACAGAAACTCCAATGGTGTCTAAAGCTCTGAGTTCTTCTTTGGATGACACTGAAGTCAAGAAGGTGATGGAAGAATGTAAGCGGCTGCAAGGTGAAGTTCAGAGGCTACGAGAGGAGAACAGGCAGTTCAAGGTAACAGCATTTTATTTTCTGATAATCTACAGAGAACAGGAACTTTTCCGCCATCATCCTAGGTGGGGAGGTTGATGAACCCCTGAGTTTGTGGAGTTGTTTTCTATTTGCATATTTTTCCTCCAGGGAGAAATTTCCATAGCTTTCATCAGGTATCTCAAAAGGGTCCTTGAACACCCACCTCCCCACACCCCAAATTAAGAACCAGTGTCCTTTGAACCGAAGTTTCTCAACTATTTGAACTTGCCTCCTTGTAAACAAACAAAAACCTCCCACCCTCCATTACTGTAAATTGAAAGTAAACTCTGAGACTAAAAGTGAAAAAGCAACGGTTATCTTGAATTCACGTTTTCAAACCCCACTACATCCCCACTGGATGAGAATCTGTTTTTTAAGAGGGTAAATCCTGACCTGTACTCTGTTTTAACACAGGCGTAATTCTGATTTTTGCAGACTCTAAATAGGTTTTGGCAGTAGGGTCTCATCAAACTGTTAGCATGGTGATGAGATTAGAGATGGGAAGTTGTCACTGTGGATAGGTGGTGATTATAGAAGGAGAAACCTCAGCGCCCAGCTCGTGAACGTTGATGAGGCATTGACGTTGGAGGGTCAGGTTGCACTGGGTGGTGGAGGGAGGCAGGGTGCACTGCCCTGGGCCTTGGAGGCCTGTGGTTTGCAGAAATGACTAGTCAGAGTTCAGTTAGCTCTGAGTCTGTGTTGGTCACAGCATCCCCTGGGCCTCTGTTTGCAGAACACCTCCAAGGCCCTTTCCAGCTTTAGAAGTATGTCTGTTTCAGACCTAGTATTAAAGAGAATGTTTCTGAACATTTGATCATAGGAGCTTTTGTTACAACTTAAATTTTGAGGCCGGTCTATTCTCTTCGTCTTCATCATGCCACCCAGCCATGTGTGGTGGGTTTTCACCATCCGATGACCACAGCACCAGATGTCCATCATAAATTCATTTCAGTCGACTTCCCTTCTCTTTTATTCTGACAGTGTAGGAGCTGCAGGAGAACTGACGGTGTTTGGGAAATTGCGGCGGCGTCTTTCTTTTCAGTGATCTTGATTTCCCTCATTCAGTAACTTCCTTTAGTGTGGAGTAAATTTTGAAGCTGACACTCTACTTTTTGGCTGAAAAATCTAAGATAGGCCTAAAGCTTCTCCTTGAGTATATTTCTCTTCAGAAACAGCTCTGTGCCATTTAAGGTGATAAATAGTTAGAAATAGCTTCTCTATAAACCCAATAAAACAAATGCTGTATTTTGCTGTGCCCATTTTTTTTGGAAGTTAATTGAATAACACCAGTCATTTATCACTATGTGGTGATATTGGCCATGCCCCATGAGCAGAATATCTTTAAAATATTATCAGATCAATCTTGACATTAGAAGATTCTTTATCCTGCCAAACTCTTGACTTCTTGTTTGTGTTGTTTCATTCTTTCATTTGGCTGACAAGTTTCCTGAGGCCCTGCCACGTACCTGGGGCTGTGGCTACTAATACTGTGGTCCCTGCCCTCGAGGAGGTGCCCTGCCCTGTTGACTGGGTAGTTGGGGGACACAAATACTGACAACCGGCGTGATGAGGGGTCCCCAGTGCCACAGAGAGTCAGCTTGTTGGGCTGGCTGCCTGTCGTTTCAGGACCTACTAGGTACTTGGTGAATGTGAAGGAATTGGAGGAAAAGAAAATTTAGCTTCTCTGTGGGGTTTGTGGCTGAGTGGATGGGGTAATGGGGCAAAGATCTAGCTGCATCTGGACTGGAGTAGAAAGACCTTGATGCACGCTGTATTCAGGAATGTAGACTTGGCCTTGGGGGCAGTAAAGGAAGAAAAGTTTCTATTCCTTACACTTGCTGTGTAGTTGCAGGAAGAATGTGGACAGATATCTTTATATGAAAAGGAATGTTGCTTTGATGGGAATTCCACGCATTAGGTAGAAAATATTTAAGATCTGTTTATCAAATTCAGTCACATTTTAATATTCTAACTGTCACATTTTCAATTCAGCAATCTACATGTAATTCATCAGGTACCAACTATATACAGATCTCTACATTTGAAAGCTTCCAGGCCCCCTTCTTTTTAGTTTCTTATGATTTTTATATTTGTGTCTTGGGAAATGCCTGTCATTTCAAAAACCACTGACTTGAATAAGGAAGCTTGTTCAGTGGAGGAAGGAAGGACAGAGGGATTTGGGTGGGACATAGGACAACAGGAGCAGCTGGAAGACCTGGCTAGAAAGGTGCATGGGGCCTGGGTTGCAAATGGCCTGGCTGTGTCCCTCTGAATAGATCTTTTTCTATAAATCATGGGGAACCAAGGAGTGTCCTGCTTAGATGTCTGATCTAAAAGGGGACCTAGCAGCATCATGTAGGATGATGGAGGAAAAGAGGGGCTTCTGACAGTTTGTTCTCAGTGACCTCCAGCCAGTCCCTTCTCTATAGTCTTCAGTTTCTCTATTTGCAAAATGAGATTGGACCCTTTCATAATAGCCCGCCCTGCTAAGTTGACTTCCGCTTCTTGGATTCCCTTGACATGTGTGTCTGCCTCCTGCAGGAAGAAGATGGACTTCGGATGAGGAAGAGTGTGCAGAGCAACAGCCCTGCTCCGGCGTCCGCCACGGCGGGGAAGGAGGAGGGCCTCAGCACCCGGCTCCTTGCGCTGGTGGTTTTGTTCTTTATTGTTGGTGTCATCATAGGGAAGATCGCCTTGTAGGCAGCACGCAGAGGGCGGCGAATTGGATTGATGGATCCGCCGTAATCATGGGATTTAAATTTATCATAACCATGTGTAAAAAGAAATTAATGTATGATGACATCTCACAGGTCTTGCCTTTAAATTATCCCTCCCTGCGCGTGCGCGTGCACACACGCATACACACACAAATATAACATGTAACAATCTTGTAGAAAGTTAAAAATGTATACTAACTGATTGGGGGAAAAGAATGATCCTTATTAATGACAAGGGAAACCGTGATTAACTGATAATGGCATGTTGTAAATGTCATTTTAAACATTTGTAGCCTTGGTACATGTTGCTGGATTACCTCTCTTAAAATGAGACACTCTTCCTTGCCTGTTGGTGCTGGCCCTGGGGGAGCGGGAGCCCCGTGTGGTGGGGGTGCCGTCACCTCCACACAGCAGTCCCCACGCTGCTCACGCACTCCCCGGGCTGCTTCTCCACGTCTGCACAGGGCATCAGTTCCTTAGGACTGGTGAACAGAGACAGAAGCTGAAAAGCACTGTGCTGTGGCAGCATCAGATGTGCTTGTCGGCAGCAGGAGGTGGATGTCGACTGATTGACCCAGCACTTTGGCAGTAAAAGTCAGTGCTTTGTTCTCTTTAAGGGACCAGGCTCAGTTACTGATGGCTCATGTAGTGAGGTTGAGTTGTTATTCAGAGATGTTTAATGCATATTTAACTTATTTAATGTATTTCATCTCATGTTTTCTTATTGTCACAAGATTATAATTAATGCTGTGGCCTAAAAATCACCTGTGCTACCTAACGCCGTGAAGCTGGCATTGCTGCTGGAGGCCTGCAGCTCCTCTGGAGGCTCTGGCTCTGCGTGCAGACGGAGCAGTCGCTGATCCGACTGTTGGAGGTCAGCTGCCAGGGACCGTTTGTCTGTGTAAATAAATAACAACTGTCCTAGGGAGGGAAACTGGTAGTAGCAGCAGTCGACTCTGTGTTACCCTCTTTAATGGAGAAGAGAAGAATAGCTCATCTTCTGTGTTGTTCTTTCACTGCCCCTCAACCGCCGCTCATATTTCCAGCACACGTGCCCCAAGCCTGGTCCTGACCTTTCCCATGCGGCCCTAGCTTGGGGTCAGGGCGAGTGAGTCAGGCAGCAGAGTGGTCAGGAGAGAGGGAACCAGCTGGGTGGGGTGGGAATGGGGGTGGGGTGTGAGAGAGATCTTCATATAATCCATCAAGTAGTAATTGAGAATTTGTGAATTAATTTTATGCCATAAAAGACCAATCCAATTCTGTTTGACTATGTAGCATCTTAAAAAGAAAAGAATATTAAAATAAAGCCCCCAAATTAAGAGTTCTTTTGTCATTTTGTCACATTTGCTATATGGGGGGAGTTATTTTTATCATCATCATTATTTTGTCATTGGAAAAAATGAGCCCTATCAATGAGAAATATTTATATATTTAATGATTTAATTACACACACACACACATATATATTTGGTTGGCTTCAACTGAGAATATAAAATAAAACTGCTGAAAATCTTAAGCAGCTGGTCTCCCTTGCCCTCCCATTGCTTTGCCCTTCAATTAAAAGAAGTCTGTCTTCTGGGCCGAGGAGCCGTGCAGAAGAGACTGGTGACAGCCATGCCGAGTGGCTCCCATGTGTGGGCGGGTTTGAGAGAGAGACTCATCAGAAGGGAGACAATTCTTGGAGGTTACAGACCCAGGTCACATTCCTCCCGAGCCTGCTGGGGTCAAGTGGCCTTAGGTTCTGGCTCTGGTGATCTGTTGGGGGGCTACCCAGAGACTGGGAGGTGGAAATCTCTGGACGGTCTAAGTCAGTAAGTTTCCATCTTCATGAGAAGAAGCTCACTATAGATCCCAAGTACTTGCGGTAAATGTCGAACAGACCCGGTTCTCAGCCACACACCTGTTGCTTAGATTGCATTGAGTGTGCAGATTTGGAAGCCTGCCCAATTATAAATTACTCTCCAGTGTCTTTTCCATGTGGATACAGGTGCTGTGAAAGAGAGTGAGAAGTCTGAGCTGTGAGGCATGTGCCTTTTGCCATTAATTTTCTGTAAATGGATTAAAATTTTTCTAAGTGTGGGACTTCAGCAAATTAATGTTTATGTAGCTTCCCATGCCTCATGGCATTGGAAGGAGTGACTAGGAGGGCCCGGGGGGTGCATTACAAGTTCCATTTCTCTAGAGCAGGGGTCTGCAGGCTGTTTCTTAAAGGATGTGCCTGTGTTTTCTGATAAAACTTTATTCACAGAAACAGCTGGTGGCATTTGGCCTATGAGACTGCCGTTTTCTGGCAGCTACACTAGAGTGACTAAGTTCTTAAAAAGAGTGCCTGGGGCTCCTGCTCTGCTTTAGGTCTTTGAGAGTGATCTAGCGGTTTGTGTACATCTAGGAGAAGGTATACAGCTTGTCTGAGCATTTTGTGGGCATTTTGTTTGTAGTTAAAAATCAAAATGTAAAATCCAAAGTTGTCTCTTCTGACTAATCATCCTGTAAAATCTCTTCCCCTTTCAGAGGTTAGGATTTGGTGAACACGTTAGTCTGTGGGGCTTTTTGACTGACTGAAAGCAGGGAACTCCCCAGGGAGAGAAGGACGTAGTGTGGGAGGATTGGATGTTGTGTAAGTCACCCTGGTCAGTAGAGACTGTGTCAGGGGAAGAGAACGTGTGGAGCCAGCGCCACTAAGGTTCAGGGACCGTTTTAAGAGCCACAAACTCTCAAGATCTCGACCTGGAGAAGCATACACGTTTTTGATGTTTTTCTGGAATGCCAGAGTAAGGCAAAGAGGTGGCTCTGTGGTCCTACCACATGTCTGCTCTGCCCTGAGAGGGTGAGGGTCACGTGATGGGCATAAACTGGCCAGAGCGAGTCGGGCGAAGCTGGTGAGTATGCCAGCCGGGCGTGGGCGTGGGCGGCCGCAGTCTCACCACCCTCGTGCCTGTGGCCTTGGGAACTGGTCTGCCGCGCCTCCAAGAGTGGTGCCCTTGTTTTGGAAATACCCACCATTGAGCGCGCAATACCTGAGAGGTGTGAGCAATCAGGGAGAGCAGGACGTTTTCATTGATTGAATTTTTAACTAGATACTGAACTTCGCTCAGCCCGATACAAGACACCTCTCAAAGACAGCAGGCTCCATCATTTGTAGGGGTGAGGACCCGGCTTTAACTTCTTTCCTTCTCCTAGTTTGCATGTCTTCCCTCTCTAGCCTTTTACACTGCTGGCACCAGCAGTAATAAATACTGATAAAATCAAAATTGATTTTTACCTGTGGACAGTTTGTGCCCACAGAGAGGCTTCAACCTGCATAACACAGAAAGGGGAAAAATGAAGAACCTCCAGTGATCCGTGAAAACCTAACCGCTTTCAAACAAATCCCAGGAACAGAATTGCTATCAGAAGATATCGCCGGACTCGCAGGCTGTGTTGAGTCCGATATAACTGAAGGCAGAGAGAGCTCAGAGCTAAATAGCCTTTTAAATTAATTTGAAAACAAGCTGTGTGTGTGTGTGCATGTGTGTGCATATGTGCCATATGTAAGTAGCTTAACATTTTTCAAATGGTGCCTATATTTTTTGCACACACAAATCTTTATATTTGCAAACTCAGAATCCATGCCAAAATACAATGCCATTTGTCATTTTCAGTTCCTTCTCTAAAGAACTGGCCCATTTACAAGTTTCTGGTTATGGTTTGTTTGTGAAATTCTTCGTTTAAAAGAAAAAAATAAGGAGAGAGGTGGGAGTTGGGCTTCAAAGTCACCTTTAACACTTGAATAACGGTTCACCTCCGAGACTGTCTCAGGTGCAGAGGCTGCTGCTTCCCCCTGCTGGTGGTGGCAGTTCACTGACGGGCGTCTTGCTAGGGGCACGCGGTCTGGAGCGGCCTCCCTGCCCCTTCCTGTTGAGCCTGTCTGGCTGGAGGAGGAGGACAGCTAAGTAAAACTGTGGAATCAGTTAGAAGCTACCGCTCTGAGGAGTACTACTGCCATTAAGCTTGGGCCCTGTGTGCTCTTGCTGAATGTGAATGCTTTCAAAGATCAGCAGAAATGGAGTTGTATCCAGAAAGTCCCCTGCAGAGTAGAAAGGTGGCTCCGGGTCCCTGCCCCCAGATCTGTTAAGGCCCGGAGGACTGGTACGTGCCCCGCGTGGAGGGGGCTGCCTCTGGGTCTCCCCGGCCTGATCGGATGTGGAGAAGGCATTTTTTTAAGCCTTCCTCAGACAGAGCTGCTATGATGGCAATCCTGTGATCCTTTAGGGAAAGTTGCTGTCATGACGTCCTCCTCACCCTGTGCAGAGCCTTCCCTGTACATTCGCTCGCTGCACTTAACCCTTGCAGCGACAGTGGCCGGGGCATGAGAAGATGAAGCCTCTGGGAGGTTAACTTGGGCAACTTTTTAGAGCCTCTCGTTTGGAGCAGAATCAGTCTCCAAGAAGCATGTTTCGAGGGCCCAAGTGGCTAACTAAGACACTGCTTCAGCTGCGAAAGTGGCTGGAAGGAGCAGTGTGCAGGGGTCCGGCGCATCACCTGGCCTCAGCTCCTCTGACCTCTTGTGCGGCCTTCGTGCCGTATGCAGTTAGTTTAAAGATGAAGTGGAATCAGGACTCTCAGATGCTTTTTATTTTTCCTTTTGAAACGACACACACCTCAGACAGTAAAAAAATGTGCGTTCTCCATTTTCTCATCGCCTGAAGATCTCTGCCTGATGCTCCTGGGGAATGAATTTGGGGGCTTTAGAAAGAAAATTACCAGTCTTTCTCAGCGAGGTGACGAGAATGCTTTCTGTGGAGGCTTTACATAACTTGTAAATTAAATGTGAAGTGAGGGCAGTTCATTAAAATTGGTATCACAGGAGTGGCCTGCTGAGGTTTAGAAACAGCTGAGCTGCTGGTCTCAGGCCTCTACCCGAATTAGCGTTACACTTCTCCAGGAAATCATCGAAGGGAGCGAGCAGTAGCAGACTCTGATAAGGAGCATCAGTTGAGAGGTGAACTTGGGAGGCTGAGAAAGGAGATCTGCGGCGAGACTCACAAACCCGTTTACTCCGGTGTCTGCATCCCCTCAGCCGCACACTGGGGACACGAGGCTCAGCCTCCCGGAACATTAGTTGGGGCACATGAGGCCACCCACCCCTGTGCCGAGGAACCCAGACGCCCTTTGGAGTGTTTTTAGCTATACCTATGCCACTGAAAAAAAAGGTTTTGTTTTAATTTATTTTCATTACAGAGGTATTTTGAAAAATTCAGAAGACTTGAACAGTTCTGTGTTAATAGTTAAAAGTGAAACCAGTGGAGGTGGATGAGACGTCTCAATTAATATAATTAATTCAGATTTTTTCTTAATGGAATTAATTCATTAGAAAATGTCTGCGTCAAATCTGTAGAAAAAGGAAGAAAAGGCCAGCAACAAAAATATAGCTATTATCTAACTTGCCATAAATATTTGCAATTATGATACCTTGGAATGCTGCCACAATATGGATTGCTTTGATTAAAAGATGTCAGTTGAATAAAACAGTACCGTGGGGTAATAGTTTTCTGCTGCTAGATACATGCTAATGTTTATTTTTAAACCAGGAAACATTGATCCTGTGACAATGCCCTATTACAATTACTTTATTATACCACAGGGTTGATGTATATTTAATCATTTGGCTAATGGATGTGGGTGCAGGACTGATGCTCACTCGCTGTCCTGCGCCCACACGTGCATTCTGATGAGCATCAGGGCACGGCCCGGGCTGCTGCAGGTGCCAGCTGCTGCCCTCGGACTTGCATCTCTGATCCCCAGAGCCCGGTCTGGCCGAAACAAAACAGGTTACCTTTTACTGGTTGTTTCCCTTCAGTCAATGCCAACTAGGGGAGACAAATCAGGTATCTTAACACAATTTCATTAAGGTTTAGTGCTAACAAGAATGCATAGCTTTTCGTGATTTAAGAAGATGATAAATTAGTGTGCATGCTTCTCCTATGACTTAATGGTTTTTCATATAATACAAAAAGGTCTGGTTCTTTTTATGAACTGGCTGCCTGCATTCCCATCTTTCTTTTGTATTTTAGAAGTAAACTAAATTCAACTCTTACCCTCTAGTGCAGCATTCATTTGAAAATATTTTTTCCATTGACTCTTTTACTTGGATTCAAAGGTCAGAATTTATTGTCTGTAATACTGAGACCATGTGTACAAGAACTGGTTCTTGCTTTTCATCGTTCACTCATTTGGCAAACGTTTATCCATTTACCTTCTATATGTTAGATATTGTATGAGATGCTGAGAAATTAATCAAGGGGAGTGGTTTGTTTTGGTATTTTTCATTCATAAGCAGCCTCAGTAAGGTGATTCAAGCTTATACATAGAAAAATGTAAAATACATTTGGTTCTCATTTCTGTTGCTAGTGTTTCCTTTTTTAAGACAATTTATAAACTGCTGCCACTTAGAACTTCTCTGGGAAACTCAAAATGATCTATTTAAATGCTTCCTTCACCCCCTCTCTCCTTTTTGAGTATTAGTTTAAATAATGCATGTCATTCTACCTTTCTTTATATCTTTCTCCTTGTCCCCAAAAAAGATCTCTGATCGTTTGTGATGTTTTTTTCTGGCTTCAATGTATGTTAACATTTTGGGAATTGAGTATTTTAAGAGATGTCTTAGAATGCTTTAGTTTTCATAATTCTTCTATGTATTTTAAGTTGTATTTCCTGTTTTGACGTGGAGTTCTTTTAAAAAGTTGGCACTGGAAAGGACTCTTTACCACCATACACTTTGGTGATCTGGCATGTAATGAATTCATGGTTTTGTGGGTGACTGTACGTCTCCTGGTGGGGAGGAGCTGTATTCCTGCTGCGTCCAGGTTGAAAGAGCCATTCCCAGCATGTTCTCACATGTCCCGTGTCAGCCTGAGGAAGCCCGCCCTGCCCAGGCACAGACTTTTGTACTAGCTGTCTCCGTATTCTGTTCAATAAATTCTGTGCTCTGAATATATTTAAAGGATGCTCCAGTGTGAAGTTTATTGTGAGTGGATGGCTTAAGAGCATTTAGACCCGCTTTAGAGAGCGTCCTGGAGCGCCTCAGTCTACCCTGGCGCTGCTGCTTAGGGACATGACATTGGTTTAAGGGAAAATTGTGGATATTCTGTGCCAGAAAACAGACTGAAAGGATGACTGAGATCAGCTTCCTCATTTTGCTGAGGAGGAAACTTGTGCCCGGGGAGCTTGAGCGCGGCGCCCGGCCTGCCTCCCGGGCCTTCCTGGTGGGGGAGGACGGTGGGCGTGGTGTACAGACTGCTCGCTGGCGTAAGTGGCGTCCAAGTCCGAAAGCTGGGGTGGCTTCGGTCTTCGAGCGGTGGCGGACAGTTCTCCGTCTTACAGTGTTACGGTGTTAAAACATCAGTGAAGACATTTTAGCTGCTTTAGGGCAAGCAGCGCATGCAAATGCTAAGACCTCATATAAGACCAAGGGACAGACAGCCCAGTAGGTTTTCCTCCATGCCCGGACCACGTCCCTTCCCCAGACTCTCCGGCGCCTCCCGTCGCCTGCTGGGCTCTGTGCAGAGCTCCTGCCTGTGCGTGCGTCCCTGCACAGCCCTGGTGTTTCTTACACACAGGCACAGCACGCACTGCCTGCCCTGTCGTGCGTGTTGCTCTTTGACTTTGTGAGGTGTCTTGGAGATCCTTTCCTGTCTGCACACATCTTCATGGCTCTGTAGTTTTCCTCTGTGTGATGGTCCCATAATTTACTTAACTAGCCTTCTATCGAGGTCCATTTAAGTAGTTTCTGTACAAACACAGGCACAGCACATCCCCCGTAAATGAGTGAGAAGGTCATGGGACAGTTCTTCCGAGAGAGGGTTGAGTCCGAGGGCGCCTGCATTTTGAATTTCACCTGCCAGCTTGTGGTCCTCCCGCTGCCTGCTTTCCCGTGCCTTCGCCAGCACATTGCATTGTCTAATTTTTTCATCCTTTCTCGTCTGAAAAGTGCACACGTTTTCTTAGTTTTAATTTGCATTTCTTTGCATGAGGTTGAGCAGCTTTTCCTATGGGTAAAGGCCATTTGAACACAGTCAGAAGATCCACAGTCAAGTAAAGCCAAAGGAAATAAAGGCTTACCACACAAAAGGCTGCTGCCAGGACAGCCGAAAGGAGGCTAAGGACATTTATGAACGTGGAAATAGGAATCTACATTATTTTACTAATAGGAAGATCACTTGCCACAAAGGGTATAGGAATGGATTGGGCAGGGGAAATACCCTTTATGGCCAACTACTTGAGGTCTGATTCTTGACCCACACGCGCCAGGAACCTCACGACTGTGCTAGCCTGCACGCGTGTGTCACTCTCGAGTTCCTAGGGGTCCTTTTGACAATGTGCTCACAGAGGGCGCCAAATGAGGATGTTTTCAGTATCCCAGGCCATGGGGAGCTATTCTAAGAGGGATGCAGAGGATGGTAATCTTTAAAGGGTTAAAATCCCAGCTGTGAAATAGAGGAGTTTTCTGAACAACGAAAGGAGCTGTCCCGAAGGAGGAGCCCCACTGACTCGCCGTTCTCTCTCCTTGGTGCGTCAGAAGGCAAACCTGCTACCTGAGAGCCTGCCAGGCCCTGTGATGGGAGTGACATACCCCATCAGAAACTGGAAATACACTCAAAAATTGCACTTTGAGTCTTGACTTCCTTTTTTTTCCAAGTGGAACTTCTGTTTCTGTTTTCTTAGCAATATTTGACGGCTAAAATCACTTCAAAAGAAATAGTAAAAATTTGGAGAAACACAAAATTAGTGTTCTGGACTTTGGAAAATGTACCTTTATGCCACTTCAAAATGTTAGGAAAATGTGTATGGAAGGCAGGAGGCTTTTTGACGTCAAGCCAGGACCCATGGTTATATTTTAACCCCCTCCTTGCAGTCACATTGCTAGTCCTCAACATGGCTCCCAAAACATAGAAAGTGTTTTCCATTAGTCGTCATAAAACCATCAGAGTATCCTTCCTGTCCCTGTGTGAGCAGGGGTCCTGCCCCACGGCTGCTGCCCCGTCATTGTCCTGCTTTGGCATTTTCTCTGGTGTTTCCCTCAGTCTCAGACACAAAGGATGAGCCCAATTTGCACAGACTCCCAAATGCTGTCTTCTCCTCACGTCCCCTGGGACTGCCTGCTCGACGACACTGGCACCCTCCTTCTTCCACCAGCTCTGCCCCCGAAGTCTTTGAAACCTCTCTTACCACAGCCCACCCTCTACTGCACCGAAAGCCATTTGAGGGCAAGTTCTAGGTTTGGTTGTTGTTGGATTTGGTTTTGCAATATTTTTAATTTTATTTTTTACCCAAGCATTTCATGGGCATAGTGTAAAAAGCCAAACAGTTCTAACAGGCTCATAGTGAAACCAGCAGACCTCATCGCCTGGGCTCCCACTTCCCAGAGGCTAGTTCCTTGTTTCTTCTGCTCTTGACCTCTAGATTTATGGATGATGTGACTATATTACTTTTTCTTTATTTTTCACTTGTAGATATTATGTATTGATTTCCTTCTAAGAAGGGTACGGACTTGGCTCCGGTAACCTCTCTCTCCACCCCTACCTGAAGCACAGGCTCCTTCCTGCTCCTCCTCGTAGTGTTATGTCATAATTTTTGGCTACTGTGTCATAATATCCAGTATCCTTTTGCATAATTAAGTTTTAAAATGTTCACAGCTGCATCTTGTGTGTTCTGGGATTATATTTCCCTTTCATACATAACATCTTTTCCTCCTGGAGTTACTCAGTTTCAGTATTGTGTTTGCTTGGTTTCCCATGTGTCTTATCAGGAATTCAGCCCGAGACTCTGATGGATGCATGCACACATCAAGTGATCTGTGATTTTTGTATTTTTTCCCCCAAAAGGTCGCTCCTGGAGCTCTCCATTCTCTTAACTCCTCAGTGGACTGACTCCTCTCTAGACCTACTGCACAGCTATCATCCCAGAAAGACCCTTCGTTCTCTGTCTTCTTGGGAACTCCCTTTGTCCTATTCTGGGTTGAGTCTCCTGTTTTCTGGATGTCTGGCTTCCTCTTTCTTATTTTACTCCTTCATTTTGGTGGAGCACATCCTTTAGCAGGTTTCTGAGAAAGGAGAATGTGGGAGATGATTTTTCTGAGAACCTTATATCTCTGAACATGTTCCATTCTGCCCTCCCACTTGATTGTTGTACTGGGTAGAAAAATCAACATTGGCCATCAGCCTGAGGATTTTGAAAGCATTGTTCACTGACTGCCAGCTTCCAAAGAAGTCTGATGCCATTTTAATTCCTGATCCTTCTTTTCATTTCTGGGGAAATTCTCCAATTTTCATTTCCAATTTTTAAAATTTTTTTTCTGCTGTCCTATTTATAATTTTCAAGAATTCTTTCTTTTCCAGTTGCTATTATTTGTTTATAGCAGCCTGCTTTTGCTGGGTGTATAAAATGTTCTTTTCGTTGAGGCTATTATAGTTCTTTTGTTGTTGTTCTCTAAGTGCTGCTTTTGTTCTTCTATATGAGGGACTGAAAAATGGTGGTGGCCTTTCAAAGGTTAACATTGTTTTCACTGAGGATTCTCGAGTTGTTGTCCTACCCCCTGCATTATCTGCCACTGACGAGTCACTTTGGACTAGGTCTGTGCCTCTGTCCTCCTGGAGGCCCTCCTCAAGTGCCTGGTGATCTTGACCGTCCTGTGTATTTGTGAGCGAAGCCCTAAAAGCTGATGGGAAGCTGCGTATGTGGAGGTGGGATTTGTTGAATGGTGCGTTTCTTTGAAAGCTGACCGGGTAGGGACCGAACAGACACCTCCCTGGGGAATTTCTGGCTGTCGGTATCTGTAGTTGGTTTGGCCCGGGCTTGTTTCTCTGGAGAGGAATCTTCCAGTCTCCTGCCTGGAGGGAAAAGCCTGGCCACCATCCCTCCGGGAGAGCCGCTGTGCAGCCTCACGGTTTGATGTGTAGCGTTAGTTACTACCTCTATTTTTAGCTTGGTATCTTGCCCTGGACGGTCTCCAAGTCCACAGGTGCCCTGATTGCATTTCTGGTTGCTTACAGGGGTTCGGGAGAGGATCTGGGAGGAAAACTCCTTTGACATTTAGACCTCCAAGTGGTCCTCCTGGTTTCAGCCCCACTGCTCTCCCGCCTCTGAGGTGCCTAAACTTTCGGGGCGTGAGTGGACTTGCTCCTGAGCTCTGCCACTCGACCAGCCTGCCGGTGCTTTTCCTTCTGCTGTCCGTGATCTGCTGTCAATGAGAAGTTACCCCTCAGCTTTCCAGATGCCGGAATGTTGCTGACGTCTCCTGTTGGCTGTCTTCTCCTTTTTGTTTATCCATGTGATTTTGTGCCTTTTTATTCTTTTCCCCTGATTTAGTGGGGCTTCAGAAGGAAGTGGAGGTAAAGCGTGTGTTTCATTTGGCCACTTTAGTGGGAAGTCTGCAAGGCTTTCCTCCCAAGGCACCCGGCGCAGGACCTGGCTCATGTTGGGTGTTCAAGACGCACATGCAGGTCTCATTAAACTGACACGGTTGATTTTAACAGAAGCAATCACCACCTAAGTTTTCTGTTAACTTTTTTTCTCCTGAGGGATTAAAAAAATACCAACTGTACGAGAAAGAGTAGTAGGTTATTAATGACCAACCCCTAGGAAATAAATAAGACATCATGGGGAAAAGACCCATCCTCACTGAGAGTTTCTTTGCGTAAAGCCTTTCCTCTTAGAGTACATCACTGATTCCTCTTGAATCTCCTACCAGTTATGGTCTTGCCACGAGTCGGGGCAGGATGGCTCCAGGAATCCTCAGGTTTTAGCTCATTTTCTGGTGCCGACACTGAAGCTGAAGGCTCCACAGCTGAAGATGGAGAGCCTGGGAGGTGGGTCTCACCGTCTCCCTGACCTCTGTGGGTATGAGAAACCTGAGATGGCCTCTCGGGAGCGCGTGTCCAGGACAGCAGCCGCCCCGGTGCCCGTCCTAGAGAGAGCCTGGCTGGTGGAGAGCAGGTCTGCTCAAGTTCACAGTTCTGGGTTCTGCACTGCCCATCTTATTGAAAAAATAGCAACATCAAAATTCCAGTTGAGAGCGTGTGGTTGTCAACTCGATGCTTGAATTCAGAGCTCCAACCAGTTCGCAGAGTGTTTACCTGGTTAACGGTGTTCATCAAGCTCGTCTGAGGTGCCAGGCCTGTCTTGAGGGGTGCAGTGGGGAACACGACAGACAAGGCCTGTGGTCAGGGAACTCACTCCAGAGGGGCGAGGCTGGCAAGACATAAGGAAACGGACGAGGAGGGCATCTCAGATTCTGATCAGTGCTGTGGTGAAAATATCAGGGTGCCGAGGTAGGGGTGGGGCGGGCCCAGCGTCCAGGCAGAGGGAGGAGCTATGCAAGACCCTGGGAGGGACCGTTGGGTGTGATTCAAGAATAGCAGGGGGCTGCCTGGCTGGGGTGGAGGATGGAGGTAGAAAGGAGGTGGGAGGAGGGTCAGCCTGGAAGCTTAGCAGGTCAGTTCTGGGGACCCACCCTCACATCCATCTGATGGGGTTATGTGCATGAGAAGGAGCCGGCTCCCAGTCCCTTCAGGCCATCAAGAGTGGATTGGCCGTCACAGGCTGCTGCCCAAGTGTGCCCCCCGTAAGTGAACCGGCCCCTCCCTGCTGGGCTCCACTAACTGCTGGGAGACGGCCCAGGCCACGACCGAATGCGACTCTCTCCTCTGCGTCAGGAAGCCGCCATCCCCTCCCTCCCCTCCAGCCTCCTCCCGCCTGAGTCAGCCTGAGTCACCGGCCCCAGGAGACCAGGGCCAGCGCGGCAGCCTGCGCCACCGTTAGCCGCTTTCTCAGGCCAGTAGCACCGCAGGGAGATTAAACACATTCACTTAGAAAAAGCAAAGAAATAACTTCTTTTGATAACCAGCATCTGTTAGCTAATGGGCCTCTGAGAGCTGTATACAATTTAAACTTTTTATTAAAAAAAAAAGCTCATTTGCTCTCCTGGGAGCTTGCGCTATGAAATTATAAACTGCACAGGGTTTTTTTTTTTCCTTTTAAACGTGACTGAACATACAATGGAGAACATTAATTTTGTTTTGTTTTGAACTAGAACTGTGGGTTTTATTTTCCTCTCTTGATTAAAGCTATCTCAGATTTCACGTGGAAGGCCCAGACTAACGATGAGCCAAGACAGGTGGTGGTCTGCTGGCCTAAGCCCGGCCCCTCGGCCCCAAACCGACCCCTCCTTATTGGAGCCCAGAGTCTGGGGATCGTGGCTTCATGCCCGGGAGAAAACGTCTGTTGTCCTTTCTCCAGCACAGAAGGCCCTGGGGTGGGGTCGGGGGCTCAGTCCACTCAATGGGCCAAGAGCCTTCTCTGTCCCTCCCACGTGCCTCCTAAGTAGAGGGTGCTCAGCCGAGTCCCACAAAACAGCTCTGAATTGCTTTCCCCAAACACAGTGAAATAATGCCACTCCTGCCAGGGGAGCGGAGGCCCAGAGGATGCCGGAGAGGGAGGCTCAGATCTCAGGCTCTGGGGCCCAGTCGCCGGGGACCTGGGGCGAGCTCCTCGTCCGCTCTGAGCCTTGGCAGGATGCAGAGAGGCACCTGCACCCACACTGCTGGGCCTCCTGCGCAGGACCCCAGACCTGGCACACGGCAGGGACCTCGTCCCAGGTTCTGGTGTGAGGATTAACCAGGATCACCAACGTCTCTCTACCCAACCATGTTTACTGAGGTCCTGCCATGTGCCAGGCACTGCTGGAGCTGCTGGAAAAGATGACGGGGACAGCTCTGTCCTTCGCTTTTCCCAGGGAGCTGATACTCGTCATAGAGGAGGCAGAGAATGAGCGTGAATAAATCATTTCACACAATGATCAGCAAGCACTTTAAAGAATATAAAACAGAGGGATGGGATAGCCGGAAGGACAGAAAGGAAAGGGAGGCTGCTTTTTTGGGATGCTGATGGTGGGCCTCCCTGAGGAGGTGACATTTGGTCTGAGACTTGAATGAAAAGAATGAGCCAAGCTTCTGAAGATGTTAGGCAGCAGCAATGGCACATGCAAAGGCCCTGAGGCAGGAAACAGCTTGGTGTGATCAAGAAATAGAAGCAAAGCCAGTGCAGCCGTGGTGTGGGGAGGTGTGGCTGGGCCTCGTGAGTGAGGAATCAGGATTTTATTCTGAGTGCACTGGAAGCCCCTGGAGAGTTTTAAGCAGGGCAGGGCAGTAGCGTGAACTGAAGGCACATAATAGAGAGAGCGGGGTTTACCTCCACTGGTTTTATTCTCTTGCACACATTCTTTGGAAGGCACTTCAGTTCCTTTCTTTAGAATCATAATCCCCTTGGTTGACTTTAATAACCAGCAAGAACATTTTTCAGGCTGTTTAATTTTATTAAAAGATTCAAATTTGATGGTTAACGATGGCATGGTTGCTTCAAGCCTCAGATACAAGACTTGCTCAGCTGTGGACACGTTATTGCCACCCACCCTCATCCCCACCAGGAACCCCCAACCCCGACGCAGTCTGAGCCCATAAATAATCTAATTATTTCTTGTACTTTGGTAAATATGCCAGGAACTCTCATAGCTCTCTGAGAGCTACAGAGAATATTAACTGGGTGGGGTTTTTTTGTTTTTTGTTTTTTGTTTTTTAAAGAATGGTTACATAAGTTAGAGCAATTTCAGCAGCTGACTGAACCCCACACAATCTAACGGAGGACGAGGGCTTCCCTCTGAAAACCTCATTAGCCTTGGAGGCAAGTGTGGTTCAGGATCTGTGATAAGAGCCAGAGAGAGGTGGCGAGAGGACGGAGGGGCGCTGGGCAGCACAGAGTCCGGAGGCCCTTAGGCTCACCAGGATGCCAGTCAATTTTGCAGCGTCCGGATGAGGTCCTGGGAACACAGGCAGGGGCTCTGAATTGGCGTGGCCTGTCCCCACCTCGATGACAGCCCCTCTGAGCAGAGGAGGCCATCGGCATCCTGGCAACGGGCTGCCGCCTCCTCCAGATGTCGCCGTGTAGGCTGGTGACCCTGACCTCTCCCTAGGGTGGTCCCAAAGACAGTCAGAGGTCTCTCTCCCTCCTTGTCAGGCAGGCACAGGGAATCCTGCAGACGGAGGACGCCTGTGCAGGGCTAATTACACAGCATGCTGGTGTTACCACCATCATTAGTATTAATTACTTTCCAAAGGCTGGAAACGCGGCTTTCCTCCAAAGACCCACCCCTGGCGGCCACCCCGCGCCTGCTGGAGCCTGGTGTGGGCGAGGGGGCCGCGGGTCTCGCCCGGACGAGCCGCCTTTGCTGGCACGCCGGCCCGGCAGGGCTGGCTTACCGTGTGCGGTGTTGACAGCTTGAGGCCTGACTCGCAGAAGCACAGGCAGCTGCAGACAAATGCCAGCAGTGAAAGCTCAAGAAAGCGAGTGGCCCCCGAAGAGACGAGCCCTCTGCCAGACGGCTGAGGACGACGGAAAGCCGGAAGCAGCATCTTTAATTCATGGCTCCGGTTTGAGTTTGTATTGCTAAATTAGAATTAATAATCTTTAAATAACAACACAGACATGGCAGAGCAGTAGCGGTATCCCCAGGCGGAACTTCACCCCCGTCTCACTCAATCCCAGGGGCGCAGGGAGAGAAGGGGGTGCCACTGGGCGGGGAGGCCCGGTGCGGTCGGCTCCCGCCACTGGTCCTCAACTGCCCACCGACTCCGGGAGTGAGCGTTTAGAAACTCGCAGCAATGGCTACTGCCTCGCCACCCATGGGCAGGGCTCGGTTGCCGGCCGTAGTCTAGACTTTGCAGGCGCTGCTGAACTCAGGTGCCGAGCCCCGGGGATGCAGGCTGAGCTGGCAGCAGCTGGGCCATGTAGTGTCCATGACAGAGAAGGGGGAGAGGACTGGCCCCTCCTCACGGGTGGACGGAGGGGCCGTGCGGGGCAGTCTGCAGAGTCAGATGGATGCCCGAGGAGCCTCTGGAAGTGGACCGATTTCATAACCACTGGAGAAAGGCCAGCCCCACAACTAGGAGCAGAGAGTGAAGAGGGACCCCTTGAGGACATGGCCCCCCACCGCCCAGAGGCTTCTGCAGCAGAGGCCTGTGAGGCTGGGGCCTGGAGAAGTCTGGGGCCACCCCGTCACAGAGAACCAGGGGCACCTGGTAGGACGTGGGGCGCTTCTCGGGGGTGTCGGGACTCGACCCATCTGTGGGCCTTTGTCCGATGAAAAGCAGGCTTTGCCCGAGGGGGTCTTGCTCCATCTTGAAAAGCTCATACTCCACGTGGGGGAGTCTGATGCCCAGCGGCAGGCACCCGTTGGTGGCTGTGACATCCCGCTCGGTTCCCAGGGACCAGGCCCCGGGGCCCCCGCAGCTGCTCGGCTCGGAGAAGTTGAGCATGGCCGTGGTGACCTGGTCCATGGGCGTCACGTGGGCCCGTGTGACCTGGAAGACCAGGTCGGTGCCGCCGCGGACCTTGGCGGATGGCGTGCCCCTGGTGTAGCGGCCGGCTGCGTAGACGGTGAAGGTGGGCTGCCGGCAGGCCGGGTCGGAGAAGTGGTGGTAGTACCCTTCCCAGGAGCGGTTGTGCCCGTGGAAGGTGAAGAGCCTAGTGAGGAACAGCACGGCGGGGCGCACCTCGCAGCTGGGGCTGACCCAGCGGCCCCGCAGG
Organism: Equus asinus; assembly: GCF_041296235.1. Lineage (NCBI taxonomy): Eukaryota > Metazoa > Chordata > Mammalia > Perissodactyla > Equidae > Equus > Equus asinus. The sequence continues at coordinate 46,041,897 of NC_091804.1, forward strand.
CGCAGGGGCAGCGCCGGCCGCGGGGGCAGCACGGGCGGGTGGTGCTCGTCCGAGCGCGCGATGAGGACGCAGGCCGGGCAGGGGCGAGCGTGGTGCTGGCGGAAAACAAGCAGAAGAGTGGTGACAGTCGGGGGAGAGGTCGGGGTGCCGCCTGGGATGGGGTGCGGGGACCTGCCGATCGGCCACCCGCCTCCCTTCGCTCCCTGCCTCCCACCCCGACGCCCTCTGCCCTCCTTGGACCTCCCTCTTCTGGGCCTTTGCACCTGCTGCCCCCACCGCCTGCAGCACCAGGCTGGCTTCTCGTCCTCCGGGGCTCAGCTCAGAGAGGGGTCTTTGGGGGACCTTTCCAGATCCCCATACATGGTAGTCCTCAGGCCTTTCTAGCTCCCAGAGACGTGTCCTTTCCTGCTTCCTCTTCTCCCCACCAGTCCCCCTTCACTGGACTGTCAGCTCCAGGAAGCTGGGACTGCCTCTCCTTGGCTGCTCTCTCCCCAGGGCCCAGCACAGTGCCTGGCTCCCAGCAGACACATGCTGGTTGAATGATGAATGAATGAAGGGTGGATGAATGAGGGCGGGGTAAGTGAACAGAGGTGTCTTGGAATGAGGAATGCAGTGGAGGTGCCCCGTGTCTTGGGATTTGACAGAAGTTGTCTTTTCCCACACCCAGCCTGCTTGGTCCTGAAATTCGACCATTCAAGTTTATGATCTTTATCCTCACCCGTTGTTACCCTCCCCCTACTCACTCTTTGAGGTGCTTCCTAAGGGCCAGGAACTGTGCTAAGCACTTCTCATGCAACTGTCACTAGAAAGAGCTGAGGAAATTGAACCCGGGTGGGGAGGGGCGGCCTGCCCAGGTTCTCCAGCCGGGAAGAGGGAGAGACGGGGAAACCCTGCCTGTCTGACGGCCCCTCCTCCCCATTCTGTACTGAAAGCATTGCTCCCCATGGTGGTCTGCAGTCTCCACCACTGGGTGGGAAAGCACGGCTTTTTATCATCAGAAATCTCGCATGGAAGGCGTGCATCATTCCCTCCGCTCCTTTGTTAAGTGAATGTGGTGACGAGGACCAAGAGCTCTGGAATACTCCTGCCCTTGGAATCCCATTGCTTAGGTCTGTGTGAGGGAGAGACCTGAAAAGTTGCAAAGAGACAGGGCACAAAGATGTTCATTCCTGCATTATTTATAATAGGGAAAACTGGCCGCCCTCGAGTTGTCAGGTGCAATCACAACCCTCCGTCACCCCCGCTGTGAATCTGTTTTCCTCTCTCTTTGGCCTTATTTACAGTTGTTCTTGCCTTACAAATTCTCATGAGCTGTGTCTACAGTAAAACTTGTCAACAGGAAACAGATGTTAAACCAAATTGCCTGGGAGTAGTCAGTCCACATTTTGGAGTGAAAAAGCTCAGAAGAGGGCAAAAAGGAAGCAGACACAGACATCTTCTTGGTGTTTTTTTTTTTTTTAAAGGACACTGCTGCCCAGAATGGGGTCCAGAGCATCATTCTGAAAAATAAATGTCCTTGGAACAGCCACTTGTCAAAGCGAGGCTGACATGGGAACTAGCAAGCACCCCCGGGTTTTGCCATTCCAGAAACACAGGGCCTGGAGCATACCAGGACAGACAATGGAAACGGGGCATCTTGGGGGGCCCAGCTGGGAAGTCAGCTCCACTTTTTTTTTTTTCTTGCAAAAAACCAAAATATTTCCACAGATTGCTCCTGGGTGAGTTTCATGGCAAACAAGCGGCGTTTGGGAATTCTGGTTTAGAAAGAAAATGCTGGATGATTGAGAACAGGTTTTTTTTTTTTCCTTATTTTTTGGATTGCCACATTATAAGCTCTTATTATTTATTTCTGTGATGAACCTAAACTTGCCTAGATTTCCATAATATAGAAAACTATATCTTTTCGGTTGGGAGGATTTTGACCCAGAGGACTCGAAGGCAATTTGAAATGCTAGTAAATGGCTGCAGAAATGTTTGCGATGGAAAGAAGTGCGCAAGGTGGGTAGTTAGCTGGAGTGCCAGTAATTGGAATGATGGCTGATAAAAGTCTGCTCTAATTTAGGCATTTTAACCCACATTCCAACTGTTGTCACACTAATGTGTATCGTCAGAACATAATGTATTGCATCAAAATCATCCCAGGCCGCTCCTCTCCAAAACAGCTATCTTCTGCAGACAGGACATTTGGGGAAACTAGCTGGTCATTTTGGGGCAAGTGGTTTTCTGCACAGCACAAACAAATTGAGAACTAAGCTTTCAAGGGGAGAGAAGGGAGGGAAGAAGCATTCTCTTCTCTGATGCTTTTGAAGGGGATGAAAGAAGGTACCCGTCTCTACCAAAAATCTTCTAGGCATCATTCTGTAGAGATGGGGAGTCGCGTGTGTTAATAAACAAGGCCCCCAGCCAGCAGAGTTCACACTTGTGTGGACGCCAAAGTCTTACTGGTGTAAGCGCGTTACGTAAAGTTGGCAAACAGCACATAGCAGTTTCTAATTAAGCCCCAGAGGGGACACCGGGCTCACACGATTTTGGTAGAGTGTTGGCTGATTGATTAGGATTCTATATACAGGCAATGAATTTGAGGATCAAATTGGTTTTAAATTAACTTCTAAAAACGTTCATGTTTACCATCTGGTTTGGGTCGCGGGCAAGGCTTGGGCCCCGGAGAGCATAAGGTAACGACTAATTCGTTACTTGGGGGGTTATCAGCAGTGTTTGCTTCTTGGAAATTATCTTTCCTTTTTCTTCCAGGGAGGGGAGCAGTTAGGAGCAGACATTGAATTTAATGTCTGTACATCTGGCTCTGCTCGTCTGTGCACACACTCCTGTGTGTTCTGCTTCACGCCCACCCTGCAGGTGGCACTGGCCACGCCAGCTGCAGGCAGCAGGAGAGCAGGGCTGGGTGGCCCCAGAGCCCCGCCTGTGGAGGCGTGAAGCTGCCCTCCTCCGCGCCCCCTGGAGGGGGCCATCCTCTCTGCACTCAGAGCAGCTTGCCGGCCTAATGAGGTGCTGGGTGCCGGCACTCACCCCTCCGCCAGTGCCTTCTCCTCCAAGTGGGATTAACACAGCCCAGAACATTGGCTGCAAAAAGCGAGTAATTTCAAGGTCACGAAAAGAACTGACTGATTTTTCTGATTATGAGAACTTTCTGCTGTGCTTTGTCTCTGCTCCTCAGCTCCTGAGTTGGGAGGAGGGGGGTAGAGGGAGGAGCGGAGGGGCAGACAGGCTCATCCTCAGTGGCCCCCGCCCCCCGTGCTTTGACAGGCGGCTGCTCCCGGGGGTGAGAATTCATCTGGTTTAATTCCTTGAGTGTCTGGTACACAGTACGCACTCAATACATGCTGAATGATGCGAGGGTTGCCTCAGGGCTCAAAGAGCACTTGACAAGGACGCCTGAACTCAACCATCCATCCACTCGTCCATCCACCCATCCATCCATCCATTCTCACGTTACAAAAATACCCCTTGGGTGCCTGTTGCGGACATTCTTAATCTGGAGTCCTAACCTCGACTTCATTTTCACTAACCTCTAACTAATAAAAGTTAAAGTTTCTTCTAATTGTAAATGTAGGCAACAAACCCCTCTCGCTTCCAGAACCTCTGACTTTGAGGCCTATCTCTTATTAACGAGGGGTCTCGAGGGTCACCAGCCGCACTGGAGAGGTCACAGGCTCCCCTCGTGCTGCCAGGCTCTGCACTGTGTGCCAGGAGCTTGCGATACAAATGAAGTCCTTCCCGTCTGTGTGCTCGTCAGGCGAGACAGGGCTGCTAGGTCCTCCCCAAATCGGGACAGTACGTGTGTGATGGTTTAATTTACAATCTAGGTTCACTGGCTCAAGAGAAGTTCACTTCGGGGTGTGTGTTGGGGGGGCGCACCTCAAAGAGAGGGCAGCTCCCGTTAGACTGCAGCCTCCTGCCCAGACGGCGGTCCCTGGACCACCTGGGAGCTTGTTAGAAATGCGGAATCCCAGACCCTGGAGCCTGACTGCATTCTAAGAAGATGCCCGGCTGATGCTGTCGTGAGAACAGGCAGAGTCTGAGAGGGCGCTCTACCGACATTAGTGTGAAGGGGCCGGCTCCATGCCTCCGGGCCCACGTGGACAAGGAGGTCTATGCCCCACACGGAGCTTTTGAGGGTGGCCTTCTGAGGGCCTTGTGGATGCTCAGCAGAGCCCTGGAGGAAGGCTGCTTCTCCCGAGTTCATTCGCCAACATTTACAGGCCTCCACTGTGTGCCAGACCCCGAGCTACGGTGGGGACACAGAGGGCACAGGAGGGAGAAGGAGGCAGTAAACAAGCAAACGGATAGTGCAGCCCAGGGTATGCAGAGTGCTGGGGAATGTGCCCAGCACGGGTTGGACGGGACATTGGAGCTCAGAACTGAGGGAGGGGAACCTGCCCAAGCCCACATGCCCATCAGGGGTAGAAAGGGACCCCTCAGGTCCCACGCGGAGGACGTCAGGAGGGTCAGACGTGGGCAGGCTGAACAGTGGTTCCTTCTGGAAAAAGCCAGCCCTGCAAAGACCTGAGAAAAGATGTCTCAAGCAGAGGGAACAGCATGTGCAAATGTCCTGAGGCAAGCAGACCAGACAGAGTGAGGGAGCAGAGAGGGCCCTAGGCAGAGACCAGATCATACAGGGCCTGCTGGGCCGGGGCTCAGAGCTCAGAGCTCAGAGCTCCCCCCGCCCCACCCCCCACGCCCAGGGCCCTAGACTCACCAGGGCGCTCTGCAGCGGGCGCTGGTAGCCAGTGGGCCGGTAGTGCCGCCTCTCCGCCCGGTCGGTGTGGATGTCCCCCAGGTACAGCTCCTCCACGAGCTGGGGCCCGGCCCGGGGCTGCGGCTGCAGGCGGCGCTGCACGCGGACCAGGCTGAGCTCGTGCATGGTGAAGCCCAGCGCGGCCGTGCAGTCCCGGCCGGCCCGCGCGCTCAGCAGCTCGTACAGGGCCCCGGGCAGCCAGGCCCGCGCGGGGGGCAGCTGCCGCGCGCAGGCCCGGCCGGCCCGGCTGCGGTCGAGACGCCCGGTGACGCGGAGCAGGGCGCGGCGGCTGTGGAAGACGACGCCCACCTTGTGCAGCCGGTAGTCGGCCTCGGTGGCGCCTCGGGTGACCCAGGAGGCCCGGCGCAGGCGCAGGCTGCCCTTGATGAGCAGGGAGAGGGCGGGCTGGCGGCACGACGGGTCCCAGTAGTAGAACTGGTAGGCGCGGAAGAGGCGCGTGGCCGAGAAGGTGTAGAAGCGCGTGAGGAACTCCGGGCCCGGGCGCACCTCGCAGCTGCCGGGGAGGGAGAGCCGCGTCGGGCCGAGCACGGGGCCCCTCCCTCCGGCTGGGCCCCTACAGCCTCGGTTTCCCTGACTGCTCTCTGCCCCCGCTTTGGGCGGCGGGCCTTCCACTGGGTGCCTTGTGGCCTCAACGCAACCTTCTGGTTCTCCTTCCACTCCATCCCCATCGCCTCCTGCAGTTGCCATCCTCCCCCGGGCCGTGGGTCCCTGCGGGTCCCGTGGATCCCGGCTGGCCTGAGAAGCACGCTAGCTTGGCGGCCACAGGACCTGAGTTCAAATCTCATGTCTGTCCCCCAGGAATGGGAGCCTGCATCCCGCCCAGCTCCTCACTCTGGGGCGTGGGGTGTCACACCAGCAGGCACGGTCCGGCGCAGCGGCCGCGGGAGGGGCTGCCCTGTGCCACCGAGGAGCCCTGAGCCGGGGCCCCGCGGGGCAGGCCTGCGCACCCAGCGGGCCACCCTGGTCTCCATGAGTGAGTGCGGATGCTGGGCGCTTACGTTCTGTCCTCCCTCGCCGGCTGACCTGCCTGACCACGCTTCATCCATGCCTGCGACAGGCTTGTCCTCTAAACCAGGGGACGGCAACCTTTTTCCATGAAGGGCTAGATAATAAATATTTTTGTTTGGGGGCCAGGTGGTCTCTGTTGCAACTACTCAGGGGTGTGGTTCTAGAGCTAACGCTGCCAGAGACCATGTATAAACGGAGGGCATGGCCGTGTGCCCCTAAAACTTTATTTACAAAGCCAGGTGGCCCCCCCGGGCCTATCCTGCTGGTGAGCAAAGCAAGTATAGGGTGGGACTAGGGGCAAAGGGGAGCGAAATGACTCCTAGACCCACAGTCACACCCTGGGCTGGGGGCAGGGGAGCCTCTGGGAGCCTCCACATCAGGGCTCAGATGGGGGGCATGGTAGATGAGTTGGGGGGGCCGGGAGAGCCGGCAAGTCCCCATTCACAATGTTAGTGTAGCCAGGGACCACCTGAATGGCCATTTTCTGGCTATTTTTTATACCAGGGCTGCTGGAGCAGAGGAAACATGTTCTCACCCAGGGCGAAAACAATTCCCTTTTCTTTTCTTTCCATCTTTCTGATTGCGTTAAGGAGACAGTCTCCATTGGAGCTAAGTGTCTTTAACGCCAACCCCCGTCCCTCCCAGAGAGAACAGACTCGGGGCCCTAGGCAGCCAGCAAATCTGGCGAGAATTTAATTATGCTGTTTGTTTTCATTGACTTGCTCTCTACAGTTACCTCCTATTTATGGAGGCGGCTCTGCTCTCCATATCCAGGGTGATATTATGCTTCCTTTAAAAATAATTAGTGTACACTGTAAATGTGTGCAGTTTACTATATACCAATTATACCTCAATAAAGCTGTACAAATAAATGATTATATTTAAGAAAACAAAAGCAAGTTGGTTTAAAGAAAAATCGTAAGGAGATACCAATTTCGGTGGTAGTTAAAAATGGAGAGGGGGGACTCACGCTGGAGGGTGGGCCACAGCCCCTCCTCACCGAGTCTCAGACAAGGCCAGGGAGGGGGAGATGTGCCTGAGGGGACGCGGCAGGTCACACTGGACATCTTAGTGGTTCCCAGACTCTGGGTCCTTCCCTGCACTACTCCCAGGAAACAGCAGAGCCTGTCTGGAGAGCACAAAGGGGAACTTTCTAGGAAGAAAGTTCTAGAAGTTTCCAGAAGAACTGTTCTGGAATGCTGTTATCTTGGGGCAGGAGCAGCCTGCAATCCAATCCCCACAGTCCCCATGCCCCAGTTCTGTCTCCAAGTGACCCCGGCCAGTGGGACCTGGATCCCACCTGGACTGTGGCGTCGGGGCAGCGCAGACCCTGGGAATGCATCCACAGTGACTGTGCAGAGTTCAGGTCCCCTCCCTCCACCCAGAGTGCTCGCAGATGCTTGGCAGTCAGGTTTCTCTCTGCCCTCAGGAGGCACATGGAGGACACGGAGAGTCAGCCTCTGACCCCAGGATGGGACTGGCCTGAAAGGGATGGCGGGGGAGGAAGCCACGTGCTAGGGGTGGAGGAGGCCACTGCCTGCCTTCTTCCCCAGCCTTACTCTGGGAACGAGGACTCAGCTGGCTGCTGTAGAGTTTGTGCCCCACAAGTGAGGGCAGAGCATAAAGCCCACTGCCCCGGAGCAGCAACAGGGCCTCTGAAATGTCAGGCTAGCCTGTCAGGTTAGAAAGAGAATTAGATGTGAAACAGGACACCTGGGTCCTCTCTGGCCTGCCATATCCTGCCTCAGGCCCTTTGCACCAGCTGCTTCCTCTACCTAGCTCTTCCCCTGCCTCTCTGGATGGCTGACTCCTCTTCTTTCAGCTCTCAGCTGAATGTAACCACCTCTGAGAAGCCTTCCCTGACCACTCTCAAAAGACCCCTCTCAGTCACTCGCTTTCCCATCCTCGGTTTTATTTCCTCCACTGCAGAGCTTAGCACCATCTCAAGTTTACATTACTTATTTCTATGTTCACACGTTTAGTGCTTGTCTCCAGTGTGCACCCCCGTATCCAGCTCATGGTAGGTACTCAATAAGTTCTTGTATTGTAGGCGCTGAATATGTTGAACAAATGGATTTCATCTGTTTGCTGTGTGTGGCAGGGTGTGATGCCCACACGGGCCGTGCTGCCCAGGCTCGCTCTGTGGGGTGGGGAGGCGAGCAAAACCACGTGCTTGGCAGGCAGCAGGCCTCTTGGACAATTGGATGAATTGTGCCCATTTCACAGATGTGGGCACTGAGGCTCAGAGAGGGTGAAGGCTCCCAACCCCAGGGGTGTGGTCAAGGTAACCAGGGGTCTTACCCAGTGGAGACCCAGGGCCCTTCAAGGCGTGGGGGCAGTAGCGCAGTGTGGGGCAGGGGCTGCTGGCAGGATGGTTCCCAGGGCAGGTGGCCACCCCTTGCCATCCCAGCCACCTCTGCGGTGCGGGCTGCAAAGCAAACAGACCTGGTTAGTGATCCTGGCACACGCCTGACACTCCACCTGCCGGCCCGCCCAGCCCACCCCGGGCCACTGCCCAGGAGGCAGCAGAGAGCCAGGCAGAGGTCTGTCCCCACCTCCACCTCCACCTCGGTCCCTCGCCAGGGCACCCAGGCCCCCCCAGAGACAGTGATGGGCTCCCCACCTCGGGGCGCCTAGAATCAGCCTCCAGACTCATCTCCTCCCGGATTCCCAGATGTACGTATCGTATGATTCCCACGGATTTCAAGGCTCCTCCAGGCAGAGGATGCCAGATTCCCAGGCAGGAAGCCTCCAAGAATTACTGTGCCGAGCCAGACTCCTGGAAGGCTGGCCCTTTGCAGACTTGCCTGCCGTGTCCGACCACCACCGGGCGGGAGCTGAGGGCCCCGGTGCTCCCAGCCCAGGAGCACTAGAGACTCAGACGGAGGAGATGGGGGCAGGGCTTCCACCCCACTCCACTGAGGAGTCTGGGTTCTGCTTGACCTGCCACATGGAGCAGGCCAGACCTGCGCCTGCCCCTCGAGGCCACTTACTTCACGGTCCCTCCTCGGTGCCAGGCCCTTGTGTTGTCCATCTGCACATCCGTGGGACCCCGGCCGGCACCTGGCACATAGCGGGTGCTCACTAAGTGTGTGGTGGGTGTCCAGGCTGAGGCACGAGGCCAACAGTGGGGCCGGGAGAGGAATCGGAGGCCTCAGGGAGGATGCCTGTGAGCAGCAGGGCAGGGCCCAGGGCCCCAGGCCCTCCTGAGTGACCCCAGATGTGCTCATCTTGTGGAGACAAGCCAGGCCCGGCCATGGGACTGTTCAGACAGAATCTCTTCTAGGGGCTGCTCAGAGGCGAGAGGACCAGGGCTTCAGCTGCGAAAGAGCAGCAATTCCCCCAGAAACCGTCATCTCCACTCAGAGGGTCGGGCTTGATGCAGCCCAGATGGCGAGATGTTGTGGGAAGCTTGGCAGCGAGCAGCATCCAAATATTACAGCAACGAGCTATGCTCAGGGGGCGGTCGGCCTCGACCCGCTGGCCCAGCTCCTGCAACAGGGCTTTCCAAAGGCACTCCTTCCCACCTAGCCTGTGGCCGAAGTGGGTCAGGGGGCGCCAGGGGCCTGCTGGAGATGTTGGCCAGCACAGAGGGACAGGCCCTGGGGGTCCAGGAGGCCCCAGGAAGGCTTTCGGGCTGAGTGGAGGAGTGAATGAATGATATATCCTGTCCCCTCCCGCATTGGCCATTCACATCTCCCCCTCGGGTTCAGGAAAGGCAGCGGGGCCAGGGAGGGCCTGGGGAGCCTGGGGTCCCCACTGCACAGCAGGGTCTGCACCTCACACCTTCTCATGCTCCTGCAGTCAACTCCTCAGGAGACGCTGGGTGCCCTGCATTCAGGTCTGCAGGTTAATTTGCACATCACCGGTGTCCACAAAACCTGTGGGGAAGTGTTGATTTGGAGGATGGATGGAAGGAAAGAGAGGAAAAGGACCACAAGAGGTCGACGTGATTTGCCCGTTCAGAAAACCAAGCTTCCATCTCAGAGCGAAATCGCGAGCGGCTGGAAAATGATAATGGCATCGTTTGCACACAGTTTGGCTCCTGGAGGAAACGTTTCCTGTTCCAAGGAAAACAAGCCTGTCCCCTGTGCTCTCTCTGAAGGCACCAAGAGGAGACGGCTGGCCACGTTGTGTTTCGTCACAAATCCTCAGGTAGTGTGTTTCCGCTACCTGTGTTTTGGTTTGCCTTGTTTTTCGGTGCGAAATTAGGATTTAATTGAGTCAGGAGACTTGGAGACACGGTGGAATCTCACTGGATTCAGAACATGCACACACTAAGCACAGAACATAAAACACAACGGGAGACCTCTGTGAACACACCGGAGCGGAGGTCACGTCGCCTCTCAGCCATTGGTGAAACTTCAACTTCAAGGCAGCAAAAATTAAATTAACCAGTTATAAATGGATACAGGAAGTCTTTTTCAGTTGCAGCTTTTGAGGGAGCTTTTTCAGTTTCTTTTCTCCTCCTCCCTTTTTTCTTCCCTAGAAAAGTCTTAACTAAAGGAGTAACGACTGAAAGCAGATGCTGCTGGGGCCCGAGCCGCAGGACTTTGCACAGGGACCTGACAGACTGAGTTAAGGGCATGGGCCAAATGGATTTTTATCAACCACGGACTTTTAATTAACAGCGGTGTCCACGTACCGCCATCCATTATTTCCTGTTTACCCACTAATTAAAAATTGTGCTGCTTTTGCACTCATGAGAGCAAGGACTTTTGAAATTAGAAACCATCGTTCAAATTACCTGCAGAATTAAATCCAGAGCGCCCAACTGCCCAGACAAGGCTTTAAGACGGGTTCAGAATATGATCTGCCCCAGCCTGGTGTGTTACGTGGGTCAGAATGCCAGGAACGGGCCACACGGCAGACACCATATAGAACCTGCCTGGGGCCTTAAGGGTGGAAGGACATCTGCCAGGCCTCTCCTGAGCGTGGGCACTTGGCTGAGATTGTCTAGAGAGCAGCTGCTCTGTCTCCATCATGGCCGTGAGGCCTCCCTGCGAGCCTAGGGGAGGCAGCCCGTTGGCCCCTGAAGGAGTGCTGCCACATGCTGGCCATTCCTATAGACCGACAGGAGCAATCTGCAAACCTGCCATGACGTAGGTTCTCTCAACAGCCCCATTTTGCAGATGAGGAAACCGAGGCTCAGAGGGGTGCAGAGGCTTGGCCAATGTCATTTTACCCCAGGCAGACGCTGCTTATCCAATTAAAAAGTAAATTTTGCTGAAATATACCTAACAAAAAATTCACCGTTTTAACCATTTGAAAGTATATGAGTAAAATTCAGTGGCATTTAGGACATTCACCATGCTGTGCACCCATCACTACTCTCTAATTCCGGAACATTTTCATCACCCCTAAAAGGAAAGCCCATAGCACAAGCTGTCACTCTCCATTCCGCCCTCCTCCTACAGCCTGGCACCCACTAATCTGCTCTGTCTCTAGGGATTTGCCTATTCTGGATATTTCACATAAATGGAATAAAAAAATATGCGCCCTTTTCTTATCTACTCTTCACAACACTTCTACTAGGTGACCTGTTTATCCTCATTTTACAGATGAAAATGGAGGCTTAGAGAAGTTTCACACCCAGGTCCACGACCCTTGTTTTCCTCACGAAAAGCACAGGCGTGAATGCAGAGGGGAGGGGAGTGGAGGAAGACGCGGGGTTTGTAGCTGGAGCAGATGGCGGAATATCCGGTCTTCAGACACCTTCCTTTTGGGGACGAAAAGCACCAGAAAAGCACCGGGTTTTCCTCTCCTAATTGGCTTGTTCCGAGGTTCTGGGAGGTGTGCCAGGTGATTTTAGGTGCAACGGTGAGCATTTCTTACGCCAATGATTATGCATTGATGGTAGAGGGTGTTGAAAAGCTTGAAAAGCTGCCTCAGTTACTGTAGCAAATTTGTGTTTTCACAGGTCACAGTGCCGAGAACGAGACTGAGTTTTAAAGGGGGGTTGGTCTGAACTTGATTTTAAAATATTAAGCAATACCTTAAGTAAAGAACATTTCGTAAGGAAATGTATAAGGGACTCGCGGGCGTGGTAAATAGCCCGAGGAGGGTGCGCAGAAAGAAAAGGGAGAGACTGAGGTCACCCGTCAATTCACTCACGTCCGGAATGCAGAGGCAGGGAGGCTGCATGTCCTGGGGCTGCCACGACGAGGCACCACCAACCCGGAGACTTACAACAACAGGACTCCATTCTCTCACAGTCTGGAGACCAGAAGGCTGAAATCAAGGCTCTGTCGAGGCTCGAGGGGAGGGTCCCTCCTGCCTCTTCTGGCTTCTGGGGGCTCCAGGCGTTCCTTGGCTGGTAGATGCCTCACTCCCGCCCCTGCCTCTGTCTTCACACGGCCGTCTTCTCTTTGCTTCTGCATCTCTGTATCCAAATGTCCCTCTCCCTTCTCTTGTAAAGACACCAGTCACTGGATGAGGGTCCACCCCATTCCAATATGACCTCGTCTCAACTTGATTACATCTGCAAAGACCTGATTTCCAAATAAGGTCCCAGTCACATGTACCAGACGTTAGGGTTTAAACATCTTTTTGAGGACACGATTCAACTCACAGCAGATACCAGGGGCCATCCAAAGTCCGGGTCCTCCAGCAGCCTAAGCTTTGTTCCTTCATCCCTTCACCCCCACACAAACACTGAATGCCTGTTATGTGCCTTTATAAGCCTGCACGTGATGGCCAGAGTTTCTGTTCTCTTGGAGAGGCTGGCATTCATCAAATAGCCCCACGACGGATTATGATTTCAAAGCATCATAAGTGTCTCAAGGGAAATTTACATGATAGCCAAAAACTTCCTATGGCTTCCCAGTGCACTTGGAGTAACACCCACACATTTCCTTAAGATCTACGAGGCCCTTCAAAACTGGCCGTCTTCCCATCCTTCCAGCATCATCCATCAGATCCCACTGTACTCTCTATTGTGTGTTCCTAGGGACCAACAGGCAAACCCTTTCCGGCCTCCGGGCCCTCGCACGTGTGGTTCCTCAGCTAGAGCGCCGCTCTTCCCCCTGCTTTGTGCTGGGCTTTCGATCTGCATCGAAGTCTCAGCATAAACGGCATTTCCCGGCAGGCTGACATCGAACGTTCCATTCTGCTGAGTCTCCCGTGGAGCACTCATCACGTCTGGCGATTATTTACCTGCTTTCTGTTTTTTATTTCTGTTTACTTTTTGACTTTTCAATTTGAAACAACTTCAGACTTAAAAAATGTTGCCAAAGCAGTAGAAAGAGTTCTAGAATACCCTTCATCCAGTTTCCCCAGAGGTTAACCTTGCAGAGAGGTAGTACAAGGATCAAAGCTAGGAAATTAACATTGATACAATGTTATTAACTAATCTGCCACCTTTATGCAAGTTTCACCAATTATCCCTTTGATGTCTCCTTTCTGGTACAGGACCCGATCCAGACAGCACATCACATTTAGCTGTCACATCTCCTTAGTCTCCTTTAAATGACGACACTTTTTTGGTCCCTGTCTTTCATGACCTTGACACTTTTGAAGAGTACCAGCCAGTTATTTTGTAGTGTGTTCCTCAATTTTGGATTGTTTGATGTTTCCTCATGATTAAATTCAGTTTCGGTAAGAATACCATAGCAGCGACGTTGTGTCCTTCTCAGTGCATCATGTCAGGGGGCACACGATGTCAATTTGTCCCAAGACTGGTGATGTTAACTTTGATCTCTTGTTTAAGGAGTTGTCTGCCAGGTAACTCCACTGTTGAATTACTACTTTTCTCTTTGTAATTAATAATTAGCTTATGGGGATATACTTACAGATACGGCAAATATCTTGTTTTTCATTATAATTTCCCCCTCACTAGTTTTAGCATCTTTTGATGACCATTGACAATTCTTGCCTACAGCAGTTATTACTGTGGTGTTTTCCAAATGGTCATTCTCTAGTTCATCATTCTTTCTGAATTTATTGTGAATTGTGCTATAAGGAAGCACTGTCCCTTCTCTCCATTTATCTCTTTATTCAACTGTTATTTGTGTTAGTATGAACTCAGGGATATTTATTTTATAGGTTATAATCCATAGCTATCATTATTTTCTTGCTCAAATTGTCCCTGATTTGACCATTGGGAGCTCCTTCAACTTAGCTCTTGTCTCTTTTCTACATGCCCTTGTCATTTTTTTTTTTTTTGAGCACTTCCTCATTTTCTGGCACCAGAAGACCTTCCAGGCTCATTTTGTATTTTCCTTACCCCAGCCCTGGAATCAGCCATTTCTCCAAGGAGTCCTGGTTCCTTTTATTTGAAAATGGTGTTTAGAAACCAAGATGTAGGGCCTAGGTGTGCTCATTGCAGCTGAGGTGTCACTCTATGCTCCTCAACATTTTCCTTCCTTCCTTCCTCCTTCTTTCCTTCCTCCTTCCTTTCTTCCTCCCTTCTCTCCTCCCCTCTCTCTCCCTTCTTTCTTTCTTCCCTTCCTTCTTTCCTTCCTTTGCTCCCTCCCTCCCTTTCTCCCTTCCTTCCTCTCACTGTCTCCCCCACTAGTCTGCCAGCTGCATGAGGACAGGTCCTTATCTCTCTTGCTCACTGCTGATTCCCAGCACCCAGCAATGCCTGATGCTCAGTATCTGTTGTGTTAAGACACAGACAGCACTCAGAACAGTGCCTTCACCAAGTGCTCAATAAATGCTAGTCTTAATTACTTTAGTTGAATGAATGAATGAATGACCTGTGCTCCAAAGACCAATGCATGTGAGGTCCTTGTTGATACTTCTCCCACTCCTCAGGACTTAGCTCCTAAAAGTCAGCTGATGATTTCCATCCTGTGTATGGCTATTAGTGCCAGACTTGAAATGGAAGAGGAGAAAGAGAAGGCTGGGGTTGGGATAGTAAGAATCTGGCTGAGGGTGAAAGGATAGTCAGTAAGGGAGTCCCTAGCAGGCTGGGGGCCCAGGCTGATCCAAGCAGGCAGAGAGCAAAGAGAAGTAGGTGATGGGAGATTTAAGCATGAGCCTCAAATCCTGCAGAGAGCTTCGAGGACAGGCTGGATCCAGCATAAGAAGCTGATGCCAGGTGCTTTGCCTTAGAGCCTGTGTTGACCCTTGGAACTGCCCCAGCTAAACCAGGACCCCGATGTGGTTCCACACCCTGGGGAAGGCTCTGCCCAGCTCCATGGCACTGTTCAACAGAAAAAGAACGGGAGCCACAAATGGAAGCCACATATGTGACTTTACATTTTCTAGTAGCCACATTAAAAAGCTAAAAAGTAACAGGTGAAATTAATTTTAACAATATTCTTATCCAGCCCCAAATATTATTTCAACATGCAATAGGTATGAAAACCGTTAATGAGATATTTTATATACTTTTTCTCATACAAGTCTTTGAAATCGGGTGTGTATTTCCACTCACAGCACAACTCAGTTTTAGACCAGCCACGTTTCTGGGGCTCAGGCGCCACACGTGGCTGGTGGCTGTCGTGTTGGACGCATAGGTCTAGCTCGAGAATGCCAGTGTGTGTGCCCCGTCTTGCCGTGTCAGAGGTTTTCAAACTGGTTTCTGAAGACCACCGGTGGTTTTTTGGGGAGAGAAGGGGAGACCTTGTGTATTGGGCTCTAGTCTCCCACCCCCAGCTTTAGCCTGAGTGGCCCCTACCCTTTCCTCTGGTTTCTATACTAGGATGCTAATTAAGATTTACTTTGGAAAAAGTGTTCTCTTGCTTAAAAAAAAAGTCGGAAACCCTCTGGTTTATTTCAAAATCCTCAGCTTGAGGTAATTCACCTAGAATGTTTGCACTTGGAAGCTTATGCACATTTTAAATAAAAATCTCCACCCAAAAAATAACCTCCCTTGATTAGAGGCGGCCTCCTTTTACAAATTGAGATGTGCTGGCGTGCAGTGGTCCGCACCGGCGGCTTCGCCAACGAGCTTCAGATTCCGGCTGTTGAAATGGCAGCCGTCTCTGCGTTGCTACAGCAAAAGATGTGCTTTCCAATGAAGTCATCGCACAAAAGGCATGCAGAGTTTCCATTGAAACTCCCCCGAGAAGGTTACAGATTGGCATGCTATGACAGTACCAGCAAATCACAGAAATAGGAAGACAAACTTTGAATTCTAAGGAGTAGATGGCTGGTCTTCAGATTCCTCACATGTCCCTCATTTGGCAGTCATTGACTGTCATCATCCAGCGAAGCCGAGGGGCTCTGCATTTAAGGCCAGGGGTTGGGGTAGAGGTGGGATGGACTTTGCATTTTTGGAAAGTCAGAAATGGTGTGCTCTAGGAAAAGCACCTCGGCGCCCCACTCCCGGCAGCGTCCCAGGACACGGACACGTGCCCTCCTCTGCTTGGTGACCTCAGAGAGTTGCAAGTTGCCCTGAGGAATTCAGGAGGGACTGCGTGTCTGGAGCAGCAGATTCTGAGCTGGTGAGAAGCAGGACAGCATCAGAGTCAGACACCAGTGTGTTGAGAGGCTCCCGAAGGGACACGATTTGGTTTGTCACTGTTCCCTTAGTTCTCCCTGAAAAGTCCCAGGTCTGGCTGGACCAAGGGGTCAGTGGAAAAGGTGGGTCTTGCTTGGTGCCACCCGGAGAAGGTGATTGTTTCGTGTTTGTGTTTCCAAAATTGAAAACATTTTGTCCAGGGGAGCGGCTGGCCACGCAGACATCTCCCCACGGGCTGTGTTGAGCATTTCCTGCTAAGGGAAAAGGAACCGTACGGCTCACAGAATGGGAAAGAATGGGGTTTCGGGGAGACAGAGTCTGGCCCCCCAGGCCGGGCTCCTCAGCTAGTTTTTTTGTTTGTTTGTTTGTTTGTTTAGGAATGTTCCAGGATAAAATCTGTTCACATGAAGACTCTCCCTCGGCCCCATGATAACGCTAATTACTGCTCACTCTGGCTGGGTTTCCACCCAGATGAAAACTGGAAAATTCCAGCCAGAGCCCAGCTGTTTCCAAATAGCCAAGGCATCAGGGTGATTGATGGAAGTTCTTCTCTTTTTACCCAGATGTTCTGGTGTCTTGGAGACAAGGCCTCGTCAGCTTGCCTTCAGCGGCTATGTTCCCAGCTCCGCGTGTTGGCCCTTATTCATAATTCATACCAAATTTGGTCAATGCTCTCCACTGATACAAACGTTCCAATCCGTCCTGTGCTCTGAGGAGCAGGGCGAGGGGGAGTCGGGGCCTGGGCAGTAGAGCGTGAGCTCTCCCAGTGCCTCTGAGTGAGCCTGGGTCTTCCCGAACATTCTGGGGTCTGCCCTGAGGGGCGTAGTTGCAAGTCAGTATTTGCTAAACAGAACGTGAGTCTAGAAGTCTCCCATTGGATTGAATCCTTATTCGCTCTCTTGGCAGAAGACTGAAGCTTTCATTGTTCTACAGAACAGGAATTTGGCAAGATAATCACAAGGTTTTGACACATTCAATAAGAAAGAAGACGTCTGTGTAATCTCTGTGAAGACTCCCAGAAAAGGGCTCAGGAGAAGGGAAGTTCAGGCGGCACCTTGAGGAGCTTAACTCTTCATGGGGCCTTGGGAGCTGGTTCTCCACCAGGTCTTCCCGGGAGGGGCCAACCACCTACTCATCTCGAAGAAATATTGACGTTTTGAGGAGGGAAGGATGGAGCTGGTGGTCTCCGCTGAGTGCCTTTGGGTCTGAGAACTGCCCAGACATGTTGGGGGTCACAGGGAGCAGCCCCAGCGTTGGGGGAAGTACACCACTCACTGGGCTGTTCCCGGGAGTCTCCACAAGGGGGCCCTCTTGAGCTTCCGTTGGGGTGGTTGGGCGGCTGGGGTGAAACCTGGCACCACCTCCTGCAGCCCAGGGCCCCCAGGCACCCGCGGACCACGTGACCTTGGTGAAGAGGGAGCCCATGAAGGCCAGCTCTGGGGCCCATGCTTTCTTCCCCGGGAGATCTCTGTTTCCAATCGCAGAGAGAACGCATTTGGAGACTGAAGGGCAAGGGTAATGGGGTCACAGAGCCTTGCCTCCTTTCAAAGTTTCCAACACAGAACAAAAACCCCAATGGGAACCATAAGAAAGGGCATCTGGGAAGCTTGATAAACAATGAGGCAAAACATCTTGGCTCCTCCAGACTTTCCCCAAAGACGCATAGAGGGGAGCCTTGGGGTCAGCCAAGACAGGAAGCATGGAGATTTTAAATGCAAGAAAATGATTGTAATTTAACAAATCAATTTTTCTTACATTGTGTTGAGATTAAATTCGTGGTCTTTCTCATACATTCAAAATAAGGAATTTCCCTAGAGTGCAACTTTGTGGGAAAACCTACATCATGTTTCAAAAAACCCATTTTGTTAGGAGTTACCAGATTTTATTTTAAGAGAAATGGTAATATTTAATTATGGCCTTATTTTACCGTCTAGAAAATTAATGTGCTTTCAGAGTTTCAGGAGAAAGGCCGGCTGGAAGTCCAAACCCTATTTTTAAATTACCATCCAAATAGAATCCCGAAGACGCAAATATTGGCTTAAGTGTTGCAGACAAGGTGCAGGAAAATGCGCTGGCTCCCTAAATGTTAAATAAACAGGCTGGTAATTCTTGCCCTCCTTGGCGACCCTGGGCCAGCAGCGTTCTCATCAGGGGGAGAGCGCACGCGGCTCCCGGAGGGAACAGCGACAGTGCTAATTGGATGACCAAAGCACATTAGTCATCAGGATCCTTGTCACCACCCCAACAATAAGGCGCCCATTTCTGTAAAGTTCTTGAGTCTGAGAAGCCCGCACCTACTTGTCTGCCCTTCCTCACAACAGGCTTTTGGGGTGGGTATTGTTGCCCCCATCTTACAGACGGGGAAGCAGAGCCTCAGAAAAGGAGAGGCCAAGAGTGTCCAGCTTCAGTCACACAACTCGGGAGGTGGAAAGGCCCCAACTCCAAACCAGGTATTTTACCTATGAACTCCAGTCTCCTTTCATCTGCACACACAGCCTCTGGTCTTTGCTCAACAATTACTGAGCACCTGCTGTGTGCCTGGCCACAGGTTGGCCAGATGCTTCTATAAGGGCTCAGGGTCTGATATTCCGAGCCACGGCCACAGAGCCTTGGAGATGTTCTGCCCGGTGCTGGTCCAGTTTGCCGAGGGAAGAGACAAGGAGGGGCCGTCAGGGGGGGCCCTGCTGCCTCTGTCCTCCTTGAGAGTCGTGTAAGACGAGGAGCTGCTTGACAGGTGGATGAGGCCCTAACGGGCACTCCGGGGGCGGCCGGGAAGGTAGCATGGAGGTGTGAATCAGCACACAGGGCTGAGGGAGACGTAATTAGTCCCGGTGGAGGTGGGCCCCGTGGAGGGGTTGTCAGGGGAGAGATGGAGAGGCAGGGAGCAGCAGGAGCTGTGCGGGAGGCCTGTCAGCCACTTGGCGGTCTGGAGTGTTCTTCAAACAGACGGAGCCGTGCGGGGGGAGAGCAGGCGGCATTTCGAAAGGCAGTGCTTTCCAGAGGGCACCGTGCCGGCCTGGGTGGCACCAGACGTGATTCTAGGGGCGCATGATGCACAGTTTACGTTGATTAGTTACCTGTCTAGTTTGAGTTCAATAACTGACACGTCAAGCCTGGGATTTTGTTAGCATGAGGCTAAAGCGTACAGGGACAGGTTATTGTAGTAAATAAATGAGAATGAATTAGTTGATTTGAAGAGAAATGTTGACCTGAATGTAGGACAGTAGCAATCAGTGGTCAAATTGCTGTGGTGGCACACGGTGACAGGCGGTGGGGACCAAGGCGCAAAGGCTCTGGTGTTAAGGATGATCTAGTGTATGTGTGTAGGGGTGGTGGGGAGAAGGAGGGGCTCCCGGCGACCTGTGGGAGACCACCTCAAATCCGAGACATGGAGGCGAGGCGGGGCAGTGGGGTGTTGAGGGGCAGTGGCAGGAGATGTGGGGTGAAGGCAGGGAGGAGGGGCGGCACGGGCGTGTAGATTCTCAGCCCTGCAGACTTGCGGGGACGGTGGTGCCACTCCTGAGACAGAGAACTGGGATGAGTTCCGTTTCGGGGGTGTGCGATTTGAGGACCTAATGGGGCATCCAGGAGGAGCCAGCTGTGAGGGCCTGGCTGGAGCCACACACCTGTCCATGATGCACACATGGGGGATGACAGAGGGTGGAGCCAGAGGCAGAATCCCGAGGAAAGCAGCCCCAAGGGGAGGGCCAGGCAGAGCCAGAGGAGCGGCACTCAGAGAGGAGCAGAAGCGCTGGGAGCAGGTTATTGATAAGTGGGGATGCAGATGAAATACAGGACGCCCACTGAAATTTGATTTCCAGACACGTATGAAAAATTTTTACTATCAGTGTGTCCCAAATAGTGCGGGGATGAATGTAGGAGTTTGGAGAAGAGAGACAAAACAAGAGGGATAGACAGATTGTGTTTTACGGCTTAATTATTATTTTTATATAAGTTTGTTTATGCCATACACAGAGCAAAAATATGAATCAGAAGGTACAGAAAAGCAGGAAGGTGATCAGCCACAATCGCCCACCCAGAGTGAACTGAAATTAACCTGTTGGTACACATGACCCTCTAGATTCTAGAGTCCGGGGTGCTGAGAGGGACTGAGGGCAGGGACTCTGGTCCCCTTTGAACTTCCATCTCTACCACAATGCCTGGCCTGTGGCAGGCATACAGTACATTTTTGTTGAATGAATGAATAAATCTTTTGAGATTTTTAAAAATTTTTACACACACATACATGCATTTCAACTATTTTTTTTTACAAAAATGGGATCATCCTATGCATATTATTTGAAATCTATGTTTTTAGCTTAATAATAGATTTCAGAAATCTCTGAGGAAGGTTGGCTTTTGAGGACCAGAGGGGCTAAGACATTCACAGTCTTCGAAGGAGGAACCAGAGGAAATAATGAAGTGGCCCAGGCAGGCGGTGTAGCTAACTCGGGGAAGCAGGTGACCCAATCAAGAAGAGTCCAATAAAAACAGGCTACACTCTTCAAACAAAAGCAGTGCGTGGCTTGCTGTGGAATTTTCAAAATGTATAAAAAAGGTGTAAAATGAGAAGTGAAAGTTGCTTTCTACCCCAGAGCCGCGGTCACTCCCTCCAAGGTGACTCACTGTGACAGTTTCTTGTGCATCCTCCAGAAAACAGTTTCAGTTTCACGGCGATCTCTCCCTATAAATGTATATGTTTTTTATCTGGCTGTTAAAATTTTTTTATGAATGCAATCTTTCCATTCACATCATTCTGCATTTTGCTTTTTCCACTTGAATCATCAGGGATAGCATTCCATCTTAGACTTATGTCTTCATGGTAAAGACAAAATAGGATTCTATTATATAGATGAATCTTGATTTAGTTAACCAATCCTCTGTAGACTGTCGTGTAGATTGCAGTCAAATTTTTTTTCCTATTATTACATACAACAATATGTTGGACATCCTTTTAATGTATCTTGGTGTAAATTTTGTGTGTGTCTTTTTTGGCAAAATTCCTAACAAAGAAATTGTATGTGCATTTAACATGTTGATAGATTTGAGCAAATAGTCCTCCCCAAAATGCTGTTCAACTTACCCTCCACCAATGGTGTATGAGAGGATCTGTGTCCTTACACCTTTGGCCAGACTGGATATTACCAAACTTTTCACCTTTTGCAAATCTAACATATGAACAATAGAAGAGAAATTACAAGTTAATGAAAGTTTGTGACTAATCACACATTTTTGTGCCTATAAATACACAAGGGGCACAAGTTAATAAACAGATGCTCCATTACCTTGGATTCATACTCCTGTCTATTTTCACAACCACCACTCTGGGTCAAGCCACCATCATTTCTCACCTGAAAGACTGACAGTGGCCCCTCACTGTTTCCCCAGCAACCACACTGCCCCCTATAATCTATTCTCCATGAAGCAGCAAGTGTGATCTTTAAGAATTGTGAGTCAGCATCCTGCTTCTGCAATGTGGCTCTCTGAATATTCCGAGGACGCCCTCATTGTGCACGACTAGATTTCATGTAAAATATAATTTTTCAGAAAGCAGGGAAGACTCTGAGTTCCCTGGCACCCAAAGTGAGTGCAGAGGGACCTGTGGAGACCCTCCTGAGAGCAAAGGTCAACGTCAACATTGCCTGTGGTTAGAGGCTGGGGAGGGGGAACCAGGGGTTAGGATGGTCCCAGGTTGCTGGTGCCCCTTGACTCCTGGAGAAGCAAATATGAATGCCCCCTTGAGGAAAGCATGATCATTGTAGGTTCCAAGATCTTCCATGGATTAAGATCAAGCAAACATGAGTTTCCAATTAAAGATCACCAAATACACAAATAAACAACCCACTATGGAGTGAGACTTAGCAGAAAGAAGAAATTTACATCACAAGAGCATCAGATATTGGAATTACTATCACAGAATAAAGAAAAGTTTGTATGAAATGTTTAATGAAATAAAATATGGGATTTAAAAAAATGAGCAACAAACACGAGCCTATAAAAATGGCCAGGCAGGTTTGAAAGGAATCAAATAGAACTTTAAGAAATAAAAAATAAAATTGTTGATATAAAAACTTAGTGGCTGGATCACGGGGCAGGTTAGATACAGTTGAAAAGAGAATTAGTGAACTGGAAAACAGACGTACAGAAATTACCCAAAATTCAGAAAAGAAAGAGAAGAGGCTGAAAACTAAGAAAAAGGGGTTAAAAGACACAGCAGTTATAATGAGAAAGTCTAACTAATGTCTCCCAGAAGGAGAGAAAAGAAAGGGTAGAAAAGAAATAGGTGAAGAAAAAATGACTAATAATTTTCCAGACGTGATAAAAGACTCCGAACTACTCATACCAGGAAGGCCAGTGAGGACCAAGCAGAATTAATAAAAACAAATCAACACTTGAACTTGCAGAACACCAAAGATAAAAAGAAGAAAAAAGAGCCATCAACCTAGATTTGTGTACCCAGCCAAATAAGCTTTCAAGAACTAGGGTAAAACAAAGACATTTTCAGATAAACAAAACTGAGTAATTACCACTATACAAAATGACCTTCTACACAGAGGAATTTATGAAGAAGGAAGGTCTGATTTTTAAGAAATAATGAGCAAAGAATTTGAAAATGTTGTAAATCTAAAAACACAAATAGTAATGAAGTGAATACAAAGAAATAAATATAAACTAATAATGAAATGAATAGACTAATAATCTCTAATTTTGTGGGGTCAAAACAAGAGTACATAACTAAAATACTGGAAAACAACAGCATGTAATTTGGGTGAGGCGTGCTTAGGTTACTGTTCTAAATCCTTTCCATCATAAGGGTTAAGACACTAAGATGTTATAATCTCAGAGGAGCCATGACAGCAATAGAAGTCCTGTATAACTTCTAAACCAGGAGAAAGAAGAAAAGTAAGAGGAATAAATACAACCCAACTAATCTCCTAAATATTAAAAATAGGACAAGAAAGGAGGAAAAAAGCAGAATTTGTAGAAAACAAAAAAAAAATGATAAAAACAAATCTGATTTACTTGCCAGTTAACAGACATTATCAAATTGGATTTTTAAAACTCCTGCTATATGTTATTTATATATTTCAAGCATAAGGACATAGAAAGGTTCAAAGTAAAGGGATTGAAAAACACTTACTAAATACTACATAAAAGGAAACTGATATCAGACGAAAAAGGACGTACTACAAAAAGCAGTTTAAAGGACAGAGGTCACTCCATAAAAGGTCCAATCTGCCAGGAAGATATGATCACAAAATAGCATGAAAACATATAAAGCCAAAATTGCTATAGGTAGAGGGAGATATTGACAACTCATCTCATCATGACAGATTTTAGCACAACTCTTTTGATTATTTATAGGTCAAACAGACAAAAGGTTAGTAAGGACTCAGAAGATTGAAAAACACAATGAACAAATCTAATTCATTATATATGTGTGTACACGCACGTGTCCATGTGCACATGTATTGTGTAAGTATATACACACAGCTATCTATATTACTGTGTCCAACAATCAGACAATGCACATTCTTTCCAAGCACACATGCAATATTTACAAAAACTGACCTTAGACTAGGCCATCGAATAAATCTCAACAAATTTCAAAGAACTGGTACCATACAGGTCACATTTCTGCCCACGATATAACTAAATTAAAGTCAGAAATAAAAATATTTTTAAAAATTCTGTGTTTGGAAATTAAAAACACTCATGTATAAATGAAGACATCAAGATAAAAGTTAGAAAAAATACAGAATTTAGAGCTAAGCAAAAAGTGAAAACAGTCCATACCCAAACCTGTAGAATGTAGAGTAAGTGAGACTTTGAGGTGAGCGTGTGGGCTAGTAAACTTATAGTTAGAAGAAGAAAGTCTGAAAATCAAAGATACTTATCCAACTTAAAAAGTGAGAACAAGAAACACAGAGTAAGCCCAAATAAAGGAAAAGGGAAGAGATAATAAGAAAAAAAGCAGACATTAACAAAATAGAAAACAAAGCTGTGAAAGAGAGAATCAACAAGGCCAAGCTGGTTCTCTGAAACTCTTAATGAATTAGATACTCTGGTTACGACTGATCAAAACAAGAAGGAAAAGGAACAGGAGGTGAGGGCAGAAGAGAAGAGAGGAGACAGAAATGAGTAACATTAAGAATGACTGCAGGACAAACCCACAGATCCCGCAGAGGTGTTTTTTAAAGAAGAAGTTTATGATCCAGTATATATACACGCGGGGACATGCTGGTGTGTGTCTATGTATAAATATTCTGAACGGTTCTGTCACTGAGACACTGAACAGTAACTGAAAACCCCTCCCCCAAATAAATAAATAAAAACCAAACAAACAGAAAGCCCAGGCCAGGGTGTTTTTTCAGGCGAGTTTTACTAAGCTCTAAAGAAACAGATGATTCCAATTTTACACAAACGCTTCCCAAGAGAAGAAGAGGGTGCCCCCCCCCCCGCCCCCTGTGAGTCTCCTCTCCAGGGCAGAGCTAGCTATTGTGCAGGCTGAAGTTTATTCCGTTTAGGGAACTCCCATAAGAAAAAGTACAAATTTATACAAAAATTCAAAATTGGTATAAAATAAATACTGATTTTTTTAGTTTAAATAAATTGAATAAAAATTTTAAAAATATTGATTTAGGATGAGGAAAAAATCACAAGAAATTACAAATTTTATGAAGCTGACAAAAACCACAAACAGAACAAAATCCAGAAAACCCACATACTATTTTTATGAATCAACTGTTTGACTCTACTATGACGTTTCTTCCTGCTTTTTTGGGTCCTATAGTCTCCTGTGGCCTCTTTATATGAGACAGACTTTGTATTTTCATTTTCTATGGCAAGAGTAGGCAGGCCATCAATCTTTCTTCCGCTTTGGTTCACTGAAAATATTTTTGGTTATTGATAATTTATAAACTTTTTTTCAGGTCCACAACTCGTTAGGATGTCATACTTTTTTGTTTTATCAAATTTTGGAGAAACTCTCTCAAATTTCTTTCACACACGAGCTGTGAGAGGTGACATCACTTTCTACAGACTGGCTCTGTTCTGCCTCTCACGCCTTGTCTCTCCTCCACCCCTGACACAGTTTTGGCGACAGATGCCAGAGGCCACATTCGAAGGCATTTTCATGTCATGACATGTGTAGGCAGCTCAGTGAGAAGCAGCTGTATTCCTGGAAGCCAGTGCCACACCGGCTCGGGTTGCCGTAACTCAACTACACATGGAAGTGGCTGCAAAGCGTACGAACATATCCCACTAAAGAACAGAATTCCCAACTCAACTTCTCCTTAAGCTGGATGTCCAAAATGCCTGTGGTCACTCCAACATTTTACAGCAAGAGGCAAGGACGGGAGGAAGTCAGAGTGGAAAGCGACAGAGAAAGGTGGGAAGGGTCTGTCTCCTAACTGATCGATGTTAAAATATGTTACGTTTTCAGCCTGCAAAGATTGATGTCCATGTGAACACACTGCTAGGGTTCTTGGCCGTCTCTGGGCTTTGCAAAGGACCCTTGCAAGACGGAGACGCTGAAGCCTTTTGAGGCCAGTGTGAGGAGGGAAAATCAAGGATGGCACAGAAAGGAAAGTTACAGGACAATCTCACTTACGGACGTGGCTGCCAGAGTCCTAAAGAAAATATTAGCAAATGGAATATAGTTGTATATAGAAAGACTATGCATCACGTCCACAGTGGTTCTATCCCGCAGTGCAAAAGTGTTTAATGTTAGAAAAATCTATAAATGTCATTCACTACATTCACAGATTAAAAGAGAAAAACCATATGATCTACTACTCACAGACGCAAAACGAAAAGCACTTGATAAAAATTCCATACCCATTCACGATTTTTAAGAAATCTTATCAAAAGAGAAATAGTTTGAGATATCCTTCTGCTGATTAAGGGCCTTACCAAAATCCCTACCTTAAATGATATTTCTTAATGGTGAAATACTGAACTTTTGAGACCAGAAGTAAGAAAGGATGCCACCATCGCAAAGGATGCCAAGTACTTTCAACATTTACTGAAGGTCCTGGCAGTAAGATGAGAAAAAGAAACAAAAGGTACAAGAATTAGAAAAGACAAAATGACCACTATTTGTGGATAATATGATTATATTTGTACAGAACTCAAAGTCTACAGAATAATTATTAGAAACAATAAGAGTGTTTAGCAAGATGGCTGGACAAAAGAAATTGATGTATAAAAATCAATTACATTCTGTAACAGCAACAAATAGTTGGGTGGGGGAAAGGTGCCATTTACAGTAGTAGTAAAAAGTGTGAGGTACCTAGGAATAAATCTCCTAAGAATAAGCAAGATCTATGCGGAGAAAATTATAAAAATGTGCTGAAAGACATTAAAGAAGATATAAATAAATGAAGTGATATATGCATGGATGGGAATTATCAGGAAATGTCCGTTCTCTGATCCATAGACACAATGGATCCCAGTCAAAATCCTGACAAGTTATTTTATTTTATTTTTTTAGGATCTTGACAAGATGGTTATAAAATTTATATGAAAGGACAAAGTTGTCAGAAATTGCAGAAAAATAAGATATAGGGGCGTGTTGTATGAGAGATCAAGATTTATTGAAAACTAGAGTAATTGTAACATTGTACATACTGTGAAGAGATACATAAAATGACCAAAAAAATAGAATAGGGACTTCAGATACTGACTCATGAAATTTATAAGCTTGATATATGATAGGACTGCTGATCCGTGGGCAACAGATGGCTATTCAATAAATAGGGCAGGGACAATTGGTTGTCTACATGGAAAATAAAAAGAAATCGGACCCCTTCCTCACACTATACCCCCAAATCAATTTCCAATGGATAAAAGACTTAAATATAAATGGGAAATCTAATGCTTTGAGAAGAAAGTGTAGAAGAATGTCTTCATGACCTCAAGATACCAAAGGATTTCTTAAACAAAAGGCAAAAAGTGTTAACACTGAAAAACAAGCTTAAATATGACTACATTAAAACTAGGAACTTCTGTTATTCAAGAGACACCGTAAAGAGAATGAGAAAGAAAGCCACAAACCAGGAGGCACCTGCACCCACGTAACCAGCAAAGGATTAATACACGGAATAAGTAGAGAAGTCCTACAAATCCTAAGGAAAAGACAAAAGATGCTAAGAAAAATAGGCACAGGACATAAGCCAGTATTTCAGAGAGCAGGAAACAGAATGGTAAATACAGCCATGGAGAGACATTCTAACCTATTAATAGTTACGGCCACACAAATTAAGACCCAACGAGGAAAGATTTTACATTCATTAGATTAGTAAAAATTATGGATTCCCAAAATAGCCAGGCTAGGTGAAGATGAGCAGGAACTCTGCTGGTGGCAGCGTAAGTTGGGATAACTACTTTGTGAGACAATTCTTAGAAATTAACTTTATAAAAGTTTACAACTCAAGACCAGCGGCTTACAAACACTCTCTATGACTCACAGAAACACGTTTTACATCAATATCCAATATGTATGCATACACACGTGCATACAATGGAAACACTATTTCAGGAAATAATGTTGACTCTCACTATGAGACATCCACTCTGAACATTCTCTTCTCTTTCATTTAAGAAAACACACTGGTTGGCCCCCGCTAATGTGATTTTCTGAGCCATTAATAGATCATGACTCAGATTTTATAACTCTTGCACATGTATATCTGGTGACAAGTACAACAATGTTTCCAACAGCCTCACCTGTAACAGCCAAAAACTGGAAACAAATAGAATGTTCATAGACTGAAGAACAGAAAAATACCCTGCAGCATCTTTACACATCAGAATATTATACAGCAGTGAAAAATGTATGGACTGCAGCTATACCCAACAACATGCACACATCTTAGAAACATCATATGGAGTGACAAAAGAAACTGCAGAAGAACGCATACAGTATGCAATAACTTTTATATAGCTCAAGGACAAGCACGACTAAAACATACACTCAGGGCACACATACCCTGAGAAAAAGCAAGGAAAGGATAAACAGCACCTAGGAAGGGAAGGAGACGCGGTGGACAGAGACACTGGCAGTGTTCTCGTGGTGTGAGAGACAGCTTCATAGGTGTCATTTTATGCTATAATTCAGAATGTACATATTTTTTGTAGTTATCAAATATTATGTAACAAAAATGTACATCTGATAAAGTCACTCTCCTGTTAAATTCTTCCCATTTCAAAGTCCAATACAATCCAGTCTTTGCCTATAATTCCTCTTATTTTCTCCAGCACTCCAGACACTCTGACCTACTGTCCATTTTCTATCACACCCGGAGCTATGGACTGAATGTTCGTGCCCCCGCCCCCATTCCTGCGGTGAAGCCCTGCCCCCCAGTGTGGTGGCATTGAGAAGAAAATGTAGAAGAATGTTTTTATGACCTCAAGATAGCAAAGGATTTCTTAAACAAAATGCAAAAAGTGTTAACACTGAAAGACGAGCTTTAAAGGTGGGGCCTGAATTAGGTTTAGATGAGGTCATGAGGCTGGGGCCCTCATGGTGGGATTAGGGGCCTTATAAGAAGAGGCAGGGACCTGGGCCCCAGCAACGTGAGGACACAGCCAGAAGGGAAAATAGACAGTGGGCTCTCGCCAGACACAGAATTTGCTGGCACCTTGATCCTGGGCTTCCCAGGCTCCAGACAGTGAGAAAATATGTGCTTGTTGGTCAAGCCACCCGGCCCGTGGTATCTGTCCGAGCAGCCGGGCATGACGACGCCACCAGCCTGCGCTCACCCGGGGCTTTGCAGCTGCTGTTCTGTGGCCCAGGAATGCTTTTTGGACCTGGCTCATCCTCATCCTGCAGCTCAAGCATCACCTCTTCAGGAAGAGCTTCCTCACAACCCTGTCTCGTGGTGGGCCCCCAGTGCTCCTAGAGCCTGCTGCCCCCTCCACTGCCGCCCTAGGGAGCAGTGGGCGTTCCGGTCACTACCTCTCAGCACCGACCAGTCAGTGCGGGTGAGGGTGCTTGTCCATCACAGGCCTCTTCAGCTGACCGTGAACCCAGGAGCGCTGGGACACCTCTGTCTCGCTCAACTTGTCATCTGCCCAGACTGGAGCCGTGCTGCCAGGTCAGCAGCAAATACCGGCCCCCAGGGCCAGCTGCAAAGTTTGCGGGGCCCGGTGCAGACTGGAAAAGCAGAGCCCTTGTTCAAAAAGCATGAAGAATTTCAAGACGGTGACAGCGGAGCATGAAGCCCAGGGCCGGGCCCTTCTGATCGGGAAGGGGGGGTGGGGGGGCGGGTAGCCTGCTGGAAGGCTGGCCGCACCCTGCATGGCCGGCCCACCCCCAGATAGGTGCAGGGAGGAAGTGAAGCCTTATCTGGACATCAGCGGGCCTTGGAGTCACACTGTGCGGCCTAACCGTGAACAGGCGGTGCCCTCCCTGCGGAGGCTGCTCCTCCCAGGGGGCAGCCAGGGGCCTCTGCTTCCTCCCTACCCCTGCACACACCTGGTCTTCATCCGCCCTGGAGGCAGGGACCACGGCCGAATGCCGTGGCTGGAGCCCAGGCTGGGCCAGACAGACCTAGGGTGGAATCCAGGCTGGATGGTTTGGCCAGGTGCTGGTGCTCCAGCTCGGGAAGCCTCAGCTGCCTCGTCTGTGCAACGGGTCCAGAGGCTTGCTCTGGGGACAGAGGTGACACGGGGGAAGTCTTACCGTGGTGCCGACAGGCAGGAAAAGCTCAGTGTGCGTGTGTGTTTCCTGTTGCAACACGGAACAAGAAACGTGGGCCCGGTACATTGGGCTGTGATGTGACGCCCTGGTGAGGGTCCCAACACACTCCAGTATCCTCATCCCAACGGGGCCATCAGCAGAGCAGGAGCGTGGCCCCCTGTTCTCCGTTGGCCTCGACAGGAGGAGCCAGGACTCTAAGGTCACTGCTGTGTGACCCTGGGCACCTGGACCCCTCCCCAGGCCTCTGTTTCCTGAATGCAGACATATCACTCAGAAGGCCCAAGTGACGGAGGGTGGCGGAGAGCTGAGCACGAGGCCTGCCATGTTGAGGCTGCCGCGAGGCTCACTCCTCGTGACTATTTTTATGAGCCGATGAGGGCAAGGGGCCCTTCTATTCAGTCCTGCTTCCCTCGGGGTTAATGAGTTCAGGTTGGTTTTCTGAATCCTGAAAAGAAACTTTAGTGTGTGCAATTACTGCTTTTATTTAGCAAAACCCTGGGTCAGGCGTGGGAGAGCCATGAAGAGCATGAAAACATATTGTGGCGCCAGAGAGGCTCACAGCTCTGCCCAGAGGCAGACCCCAGATGGCTCATCCCTGCGAAGTGGCTGAGAGGCGGGTGGGTGGGGGGGGGGGGCAGGCCTGTGTTTAGCACACACGAGGAGCACCTCCCACGTACAGGTGCACTGGGTGCAGCAGGAGCACGAGAGCCAGTCCTGCTTTCAGGTGTAGATGGGGACAGACGTCGTTCAAAGAGTTTCGCAGATAAAATATAATAACAAATCGGACATATACATGGAGATAAAGAGCGGTTCCTTTGAGAAAGACTAGCAGGGAGGGCTTCCTGAGGTTGGGAGCCCTGGGAAGTGACAGTTGTGGCTGCCCAGCTGGGCCCAGCGGGACTGAGGGAACAGCATGTGCGAAGGCCCTGCGGAGGGGCTAAAGTGGGCCTGGGCAAGGGAGAGAGCGGGGCCGCAAGGGGGAGGCTGCGCGGGAGGAGCAGGCACTGAGGCTCGGCAGGCAGGGCGGTTTGCCTTTATCCAGAGGCACCAGAGCCCTTGGAGGTGCTGCCTGAAGATGCAGCTGAGGAAGTGGGGGCTGTGCCTCAGAGCGTGGGGACCAGGGGCAGGAGACCCCTCAGAGGCTCCCTGGTGGGCCAAGCACAGATGAGTGAGGCCTGGGCCATGCACAGAGGAGGCGTCGTTAACAAGACTGGGATCTACTGTTAAGCGAGAAACAAAGCGGGTTACCCAAACTATGTGAAAACGGGGAGCCACCATGGGAGCTGGCATGTGTGTTCCGATGTCTGAACTCCCAGACCGGCCTCGGGGGTCCTCTGGACAGTGAGATAGCAGGGGCAGCAGCCAGAGCAGCGTTTGAGGGGGCTGGTGATCGGGTTTCAGGGGTGGAGTGTGAGATGTCTGGGGCCCCCCAGGGCGAGGGTGCGGTGGCCTGCCTGCCGAGAGCAGTGGAGGCGCGAGCGAGCGGCAGGCCCGGGCCTGGGAGAAGGAAGCTGGAAGCCGGCCTGGAGCCGCAGGCCCGGCTGCAGCCGCCCTGCGAGTGAGTCCTCGGATCTCCAGGGAGGCCTGGGGCCCCTGTGCTGGACTCCCTGCATGGGGCGGGGTCCACCAGGACACCCCGGGGAGTTGACTGGGAAGGACCCAAGTCCTTCTTTCGATGGGGCAAGTCTGGGACATGTGGTGCACCGGTGAGCAGAGCGAAGCCGAGGACAGAGCGAAGACCCTCGGATGCTATGCTGGCCAGTTCGGCGGCCACCAGCCAGAGGAGGCTTGTGGGCACATAGGTGTGGCCAGTGTGACTGAGGAACTGAGACTTTGAATTTTTAATAAACTTTTAACTTTAGCATAATTTCAGATTTACAGAAAAGTTGGGAAGATGGTACAGAGTCCCCATATACTCCACACCTAGTTTCCCCTGTCCTTAACATCTTACATTAGTGTGGGACATCTGTTACAGTTAATGAGCCCATATGGATACATCATTATTAACTGAAGTCCATAGTTTATTCAGATTTCCTTAGTTTTTACCTAATGTCCCTTTTCTGAAAAACTGGAGTTTTGTTTTGTTTTTTTTTTTTGGTGAAGAAGACTGGTCCTGAGCTAACACCTGTGCCAATCTTCCTCTATTTTGTATGTGGGATGCTGCCACAGCATGGCTTGATGAACAGTGTGTAGATGTGTGCCTGGGATCCAAACCCATGAACTGGGGGCCATGGAAGTGGAGTGTGCAAACTTAACCACTACGCCACTGGGCCAGCCCCTGGATTTTAAATTTTAAAACTAAAATTCAGTGGCCAGCAAGGTGGCTGAGTGGTTAAGTTTGTGTGCTCCACTTCGGTGGCCCAGGATTTTGCCAGTTCAGTTCCTGGGTGTGGACATGGCACCACTCATCAAGCTGTGTGGCGTCCCACACAGCACAACTGGAGGGACCTACAGCTGGAATATACATCTATGTGCTGGAGGGCTTTGGGGAGAAGAAGAAAAAAAAGATTGGCAACAGATGTTAGCTTGAGGCCAATCTTTAGAGGAAAAAAACCCTAAAATTCAATTCAGGTATTGGAAAACTTTTAAGTTTTAGAACAACTTGGGTAAGCGCATGTCCTTTTCAACTGTAAATTTTATAAAACCTAGATACAGATTGAGTATTTCTTTTTTTTCCTTCTTCTTCTCTCCAAAGCCCCCCAGTACATGGCTGTATATTCTAGTTGTGGGTCCTTCTAGTTGTGCTGCGTGGGACGCCGCCTCAGCGTGGCCTGATGAGCGGTGCAAGGTCTGCGCTCAGGATCTGAACCCGTGAAACTCTGGGCCACGAACGTGGAGCGGGTGAACCTAACCACTCGGCCACAGGGCTGGCCCCCAGATCGAGTATTTCTGATGGCAATTTTGTGTCCAAAACGGGATGTGCTGTAAGCGTAATATACACACCAGATTTTGAAGACTTACTATGAAAAAGTAATGTGAACTATCTCAAAAAATTTCAAATATTGATTACATGTTAAATAATATTTTGGATCTGTTGGGTTAAATAAAATATATAAAAAATATGTAATAGTAATTAAATATATAATTAT
The DNA here is from genome assembly GCF_041296235.1 of Equus asinus. NCBI lineage: Eukaryota > Metazoa > Chordata > Mammalia > Perissodactyla > Equidae > Equus > Equus asinus. Next base: position 46,074,887 of record NC_091804.1, read on the forward strand.
ATAGTTTTATCTCATTCTTCTTACCATTTAAAAATGTGGCTACTAGGAAATTTGCAGTTCCGCGTGGCCAGCGGTCAGTTTCCGTCTGCCAGTGCTGGTTGAAGGGGCGGAAGCCCGCAAAAAGGCAGAGGAGGGAAGTTCGGAGGTGCAGGCAGAAGCTCGAGGGAGCAGGGGTGTCAGAGAGCAGAGGAGAGAGAGCTGGGCGCCGGGCTGGGGCTGGGGGCTCGGTCCACCTGCCTTCAGGAAGCCGGAGGGGAGGAGCGGAGGGGTGGGGATGGGCTTGGGGGTGGCGCTGGCTTGGAAGGGGCCCACAGAGGCCGGAGGTTCTCTGTGGAGGCAGGGCAGGGGCCGTCTGGGGAGCCCTTTGAAGGGGGTTGCACTGTCCTGGTGGGGCCACGGGAGGCCTGAAAAGCAGTGCCAAGGACTCTGGGGGCCGTTGCGAGGAGTGAAGAGGGAGCACCGGAAGCGTGCCCGGGGCTCTGGAAGCCGCGGTGTGAGCGAGATCCCATGAGAACAGTCCCTCCCAAATCGCGGCACTTGGTGCAGAGCTGGCTCCGGGCTGGTGGGAGGCAGGTGTGCGGGCGGCCTGGGCGGTGCCGGGGACAGGCAGGAGGGGAGCCGGTGGGCTGCACCCTGGACGGTCATGTCCATCGCTCGGTGTCCAGCTCGGGTCCACCTTGACACCCCACTTCACAGAGGAGGGCACTGGACCCGCTCGCGACTTACTCTGTTAGGTTCCTGGGGTGGCGGTGACAAAGCACCACAGACTAGCAGCTTAAACAACAGAAATTGATTATCTCACAATTTTGGAGGCTGAAAGTCCCAGATCAAGGTGTCAGCAGGGTTGGCTTCTTCCGAGGCGTCTCTCCCTGGCTTGCAGACGGCCATCTGCTCCCTGGGTCTCTTCACGTCATCTTCCCTCTGAGCAGTCTGCGTCTGAATTCCCCTCTATATGAGGACACCAGTGATACTGGATCACCCTGGCGATGGCATCTTAACTCCATCACCTCTGTAAACACCCCATCTGCACATAAGGTCACGTTCTGAGGTACTGGGGGTTAAGACCCCAACATATGAATTCAACCCACAATACTTACCTGAGTTCACACCGCCAGTGGGAGGACCCCATCCAACCTCTATCAATATATTCTCATTATTAAAAAATAATCCAGTGCAGGGGAGCAGAATTCCCTTAAGTACATGCCTTAACATCCTCCCCGCCTTCCTAGCAGCAACCAGTATTATTAGTTTGTGTATCTTTCTAGACGTTTTTTCTAGGAAGGAATATGCATAAGTGTGTGTTGTGGGTGGGGGGGGGAGGCTGTTTTTAAAATAAAATTTAAGTCCCTGTTACAGTGAAAACCCTGGCTGATGAAAATTATGTTTCAAAATAGACTGAGGCTTTCTTGGAGCTAAATACGGTATTCTTTGTCTCATTTGCAATGGAAAAGTCCCTCGTTAAAAAAAAAAAAAACAACAAACATTATTAAGAGGCCTTACAACACAAACCACATTTTCCAATTCAATAGCGTACAAGGTCAGCCAAGCAAAGACTACGGAAACCAGCTTCAAAGTGCCTCGCTCCGTAATGAAGTCTGTTCGGAGGGGCGGCATTCTAATCAGAGCCGGGCGCGCGCGAGCTGCAGCGCTGCTCCCATCTCAGCCTCCAAAATGAACCCCTTCAGTAATTGGGAACCTACTAAGGGACGCTCAAGTGCAGTTTCAGATAACACGTTTCCTGATTAACAAGGATATAATTTCTTGAAGAGGAAAAAAAAAGAAAAAAGGATTCCGTTAACACTTGGTTTTCCAGAATCGGCCCTTGAGGGGAAGGAAAGCCACATGCCGCCAGGCCAGGTGGAAGCTGATAGGGACACCCTTGACCAGGAAGAGGGACTTAAGGGGCGGCGAGACTGAAGGAGGAGTTTGAGGAGAACCCGTTTGAACTGGCCACCCGAGATCTGTTTGGACCCGGAGAGGAGCCAAGTCCACACCTCCCGTCCTGATAACCTTGGACTCCACCTGAATGTCAGCCTCCCCGATGGCAGGTCCTAAACTAGTGCTGCTTCTAGAGCACGCCTCCCTTATCCTTGGAGGTTCCCCTCATGCTTTTCACCTCCTGGTGGATGTCATCTCCAGCCACCAGCCACAGCTCTTGCCTCACGGAGCCCGTGGGCACCACACCCACATGTCTACCCTCTTCCTCGGAGTCTCATCTCCGTCACATGTCCACCTGGGAGGCTGGTCCCCACCTTGGCTCCAGAGCCTCCTCCTCATTTCCTCCACCTGCGCTACTGATCAGGACACAATTTAGCTGCTGTGAAAGAGACCCTCAGTAACAGTCACCGAAGCCAGGTGGATGTTTCTTTCTCTTCCGTAGTCGGGAAGTGTGTGGTGTGATGGCTCTGTGTGCAGAGCTCTCCAGAGCCCAGGCTCCTTCTGCCTTGTGCCTCTGCCCCATCCCTAGGTGTGCCCTTCCTCTGCACGGTCCCATTGGGCTCGCAGTGTGTCTGCATTTCCACCAGGGGAAGAAAGAAGGGGCAGGCATGCCCGTCCTGTTAGTCACATCCACTTCTGCTCCCCAGCCACTGGCCACGCCGACTGTCCAGGGGAGCTTGCTCTGGCGCAGATCCGAGCATGTCACTCCTGGAATAAACACCTATGAGCTCCCCACTGGCCTCAGAATGGAGCCCAAGCTCCCGGATCAACCTGGGGGCCCCTGTGATGTGCCCTTGTCCACGTGTCCACTTCTTACCACACCTATGAACCTGAGATGATGGTGGCGCAGAGGCCCCTTCCTCCACTGGGCTTGTCCCCTGAGACTCTGCCAAAGCACCCCTGCCTAGTGAGGCCTTCTCTGACTCTCCGGGGGGTGGCCCACCCTCTCGGAGTGTCCGCCACCTGCATGAGGATTCTGTGGCTGCTGTTCACACAGCTCTCTGCAGCCACCTTTGTGAGTTCTGTGAAGGAGGGGCCATGGCTTCATTCAGTGGACAGTGCCTTCGGTGAGTACTAACATAGCTAAGAACACCTCTGCTCTCAGATATCTTAAGCCCAAACAGAATTCTTGATTTCCCCTACTTCCAACCCAAACCCTTCATATGGGCTACAGCCAGCCCATAAGGCCAGTTAGAAAGTTAGAAAGTGAGTGAGAAAAAGTTAGAAAAAAGGCACAGCCTCCCACAAGGGCCCTCGGCTGGGCTTGTGGGGCACAGACAGCGTTTCGCTCTTGTGGAGTGAACGACCTAACCAACAGTATATGGTGTCCCAACCACCACAGTCTCCATTCTGCGCCCCTCCCCCAGGTCCCACTGGCCCCCTAATATCAGCCACACATCTGGGAGTCATCTCTTTATCCCCTGTTGTGGGATACATTCAAGATACATTCAAGTCCTAACTCTCAGTACCTGTGAATGTGATCTTGGAAATAGGGTTTTTGCAGACGCAATCAAGTTAAGATGAGGTCACACTGGATGAGGGTGGGTCTTAATCCAATGACTGGTATCCTTAGAAGAAGAGGGGAATTTGGACACGGCACAGAAGATACAGAAGAATGCTCCATAGAGATGGAGGCAGAGATTGGGGTGACGTGGCCAAAAGCCAAGCACCACGTGGAGCCACGGGAAGCTGGAAGAGGCGAGGAGGTCTCCTCTAGAGCCGTCGGAGGGGTCACGGCCCCGCCAATACCCCGATTTTGGACTTCTGGCCTCCAGAACGAGGAAAGAAAGGATTTCTGTTACTTTAAGCCACCAAGTCTGTGGTTCTTTGAATGGCAGCCCCAGAACATTCACACGGTGCCCATGTTCAATCCATCGAGAGTCCTGACTGCTCTGCCTCCACACCCATCCAGGAATAGTTCCGCCTCTCTCCCTCTCCACCAGTGTAACCCAGCCCTCACCACTGCCTCCCAATGATCCATTCTCCACTCACCAACCAGAGAGCCTTTTTGAACCCCAAACCTGCCACTGGCTTCCCAATGCCCTTAGACTTGACGGCAACCTCCCCTGAGGCCTTCTGATCCCACACGAGCTGGCCTGCCCACCCCTCCGACCTGCCTCCATCACTCCCTTCTGTGCCAGCCATTCAATTTCTTAAATGGGCCGAAGTGGCTTCTGTCTTAGGGTCTCTGCTCCTGCTGAGCCCCTGACTCAGCTTCCTCTCATCCAGGATCATCATGTGCTGGCTCCTTTTCACCTTTTAGGAGTGAGCTTCCAGGTCACCTCCTTGGAGGGCCCTTCCATAGACATCTCATTAGGCAGCCCCACCTCCCTGGTCGCTGTCACACCACTCCCTTTCTTGTCTTCATTTCATAGCCGTCAGTCATCTTCTCGTTTGTTTGTTTTCTTACCTATTGCCTGAGCTCCCCTCCTCGACCCCACCACCCAACTAGAATGCAAGCCCCACAAGGGCCACAGCAGGCCCATTTTGTTCACTATCGTGTCTCCAGGGTGAGGAACAGTGCCTGGCACGTGGTAGGCACCCACTGATGCCCATTGAAGAACTGAATACTTGAATGAAGAAACGTTTCCGTCAAGGTGAAGTTATATGAAGTTATCTAAAAACATAGTAAATACACGCTCATTCATTTAAGCTCTCCTCAATTAGAATTTGGAGCAGACAGAGAAAGAAGTTTGTTTTTGTACTTAAGTGAGATAAAAAAAGAAAAGAACTTTCTGAGCTAATTATCTATGTAAACAGGGAATATGTTTCACCCTCTTAATAATGAACTCCAGCAGCCCTGGCCTCAAACACTCTGAGAAGCTCTCTGGCCATGAACAGGCAAGTTCCAAGCGATTCTCTGCCCTCGTTGAGGCCCTGACGGGATTACGAGGACTCGGGGTCCTAACCTCTCTTCCTCGGGCCCCTGGCAGCAGCAATAATGAATGCCCTGGGTGGGAATGGACTTAGCTCGTTATGTGTAGCCTGGAGCTCCAACTTCTTAGGGAGTCAGGCTGCCCCTCAGCACCATCAGAAATGCATACGTCCGTGCACTGCCCCAAGCAGGGGCAATTCTCTGAAAGGCTGGTGGGGGGTGGGGGGGACTGTTACTAGGAAAATGCAGCTAGTCACTCAGTCACATGGTTACCACCTTCTCTGAGATTTCAATGGTTGCTTTAAATTGACTTCCAGCAAAAGGCGGATGAAAATGCAAAAGTATTGTAAGACCACAGAAGAAAAAACAAGGCCAAACGCGATGGTTGTGAAAGCCCGGGCACTCTCACTCACTGGCAAGTTGGTTTTTGTTTAAGTAAGTGTGTGTTGCTGTTGAGGAAATTGGAGCCCATCAGAATTTGGTTAAATCTGATGAGCCAAACAGTAGACTTAAGTTTCAAACTATCTAGAAAGGACTACACCCAACCACCAAAAACACATGTTAAAACAACTCTAATTGTATATTTCAAAGAACAAGTAATTTCGTTTTACTGTGGTCCCTGGTAATTCCAAGCTAAATACAGCCATGTCCTGCTCTCTGTTTTTAGACAGATTTTTGGGAAAGAGTGAGGTTGACTGTGAGCTATTGCTTTTCTTCCCCTTTTCTATATAATTTAATATTGAGGCTTAGGAAGGGCAGCTCAGATTTTGTAATGCACTTTGAGCCCTGGGGATGGCTAACCATGGGGGCTTATTGTGTACACTATTTAGCTAACTGCTCAGAGAGCATGGTCTCAAAACAGACTTTGGAGTCATGTTGGTTGCAAGCAACAGAAGCCACGTCTGACTCAGGTAAGCTCAAAAGCGATTCCTTGGAAGGGCACGGGTGATCACTGAACTAAGGGGTGCTCTGGGAATCCAGTTGGTGCAAACTACTCTGCGATTTCTCCAGGACACCCCAGTGGGCATGATGCATTTTAGCTTCTGGTCACTGCACTTAAGATTCAGGGTCCTGGCGCAAGCGTCCTATTTGTCCAGCCTGAAGCTCATGCCCTGGGTGGAGGGGAGGCACCTTGATTGACAAGCCCTCCAGGATTAGAGTCAATGAGGGAAATTCTGCTGTTAGCAATGGAATCTAGGCAGGCAAACCCAGCACTTGTCCATTACTGTTTTGTTTCAAGCAGAAGAGGACTTGGGAAGGGGGTGGAGCAGAGATTTCTCAGGGCGAAGACTCTACTGCTGATAGAAATGACAAGCAGCACAGTGAATCTCCCTGGCGTTGGTGAAGGACCCCACCTTCCCTGGTTCCTCTCTGTGGTGGGCAGTGGGTATCCTGGCCTCTAGGCTGACCATGCAGAGAGACCTCTAGCACCTCAGGGCCACCAGGGAGCAGTGAGTTCTGGGCTTTACAGGTCCAGTGTCTTGCATGCTCTGGATGGCTCCTGAGCAACCAAGAGCCCACCAGGCTGCAGTCTTTCCAGACCTCTCCCCTTCAGAGGCATCCTAGCCTAGTGGCCTTCATTTCCTCGGGTGTCAAATGGTGATAATAGCTGTACCCATATCATAAGGCAGACGTGAAGAAATAATATAATGCTCCTACAGTGCTTAACAAGAGCAGGTGCCCAGTGGATGTTAGTTATTGCTGATATTAATCCATCTATAGCTGCACTCTGGCCTCAGTCACCCTATTAGGACTCCAGTTCCCTGTTCCGAAGCTCCATCCACTTGACTAAAGACAGGGCACCTTTGGCATCCCCCACTTCTTGCAGCAGGCAGGGTGCAGGATCCTGTGTAAATGTCAATACCCAGGAATGCCAACCTGCCTAAGAGCATCTCTACTGCCCAGGACCCCTGGTGCCATTTGGGGGTGATCCCACTTCTGACACCAGGACACAACCCTGCAGCCAGGTCAGGTTTCACAAGCCCCAGCTTCCATCACTTCTCTAACCAGCCTCTCCTGCTAAGGTCCTAGAAAACTTGGGGGACTGCAAATCTGGGAGACTGCAAACCTAGCCCCTTTCCTTGGAATTCCCAGTCCCAGAAGGAACTGATAGTATAGGAAATACAGGAAAAAAAATATAAAGACAAAGAGAGAAATCACCCACAATCCTACCTCCCAGAGATAACCACTCATTTCATGTTTTCTTCTAGTTTTTTTTTTTTTATGTAAGGATGCCCCCTCATGAAAACATAATCGAGATCAAATGTATACACATTGTGTTTGTGGTCTAATATTATGTCAAGAATATCTTCCATTATCATTTGATATTTTTTGGATATATAATTTTCTGTGGGTGCATAATTCCATCAAAATTTATTTAAGTCACTGAGTGATGTTGAGTATTTAGGTTTTGGTCTCCTGGCCTCCCTTTCCTCCCTGGCTCCCTGGGCGCAACCTGGCCCTGTCCCACCCACCTCTTAACTGTAGGATGATCACATAACTTCTCAAATCTCCATTTCCCAGAAAAACCTGGTGTCATCCCACCTACCGGAATGAGCCCTTCAGATCAATACTAGGTGTTATGGGCTGAATTACATCCCCCCAAAAGATGTTCAAGTCCTAACCCTCAGAACCTCTGAATGTGACCTTACTTAGAAACAGGGTCGTTACAGAAGAATATAGTTAAGATGAGGTCATACTGGAGTAGAGTGGGCCCAAATGCAAGATGGCTGGTCTCCTTATAAGAAGAGGAGAAGAGGCATTGACACACAGGGACAAGACAGCCATGTGACAACAGAGGCTGCCAAGGTGAGAGGGATGCACTTAAAGTCAAGCAATGCCAAGGACTGCCCACAACACCAGAACCTACAAGAGGAGGAAGGATCCTGGCTACAGGTTTTAGAAGGACCCTGGCCCTGCTGACACTTGGATTTCCTATTCCCAGAACTGTGAGACAGTAAATTTCTGGGGTTTTTTAAGCCCCCCACTTGTGGTACGTTATACATGGCACTAGGAAACAAACGCAGACTTCTGAAATCCCTGCTTCCTGAACATGTGGCACCACCCACCCACCGAGGGGCCCGTTGGACAGATCACGACGCAGAGACAGCGCAGCCCCTCACGCCTCTGGAAGGAGGAACTCAGGCTTCTGACTGCCCTCCCTTACGCTGCACCCCTATCCTCCTCTGACCCTGTCCAGCCACCATTTCTGACCCTTCCTCCCCAGCCATGCTCCTGATGTCCCAGAATGCCTTGCCGTCACCCCTAAGAAGCAGAGTAGCTTGGTCCCAAGATTAAAACCCACAGGGTAGCGTCCTGTTACTTCCATAATGATGCGAGTGACGTAGGCCAAGCATTTGCTCTGTGCCTGGCACTGTGCTGAGCTTTCCACGCGGACAGTCTCACCTACTCCTCACAGCAACCCCATGGGGTAGACATTACCTTGCAAAGGAGGAAACTGAGGCACAGGATTAAGTCACTAACAAGTCAGTGGAGCGGCTGGAATTTGAATGTGGGAAGCAGAAGCCCAGGGCCTAGCCCACTCTGCAGTCCTCGCAGACGGACGGTTAGGACGCTTCCCTCTTCAGCGACTCGCAGATTAGCATCGACTTGGGGATTTTAGAGACTGTTCTCGTTAGCGGGCCTTGGTCTCTGCCCTGCGACCTTCCCCAGTGAGTCGTGTTATGTGAACTGTCGGCCCCGATGCCTCAGCATGTGTGTATCTCCCGGCACCCTGACTTTGCTCTCAACTCTGGTTCTTTCAAGCAGGGAGGTCCCTGTCTGAACTTTGAGCTGAACTTTCACTGGAAGGGGGCAGTTGAGGCCTGAAGCTCGGTGGCCCACCAATCTCAGCCTCTGGGCTGGCTGGATGAACTTGAGTGCCTGGTCTCACTTCCATCTTCTGTAAAATGGTGCCATTGCACAGGGAGGCCGTGAGAATCCAATGAGCCAACATGTATAGTGCGCTTAGCACAGTGGCCCAGCTGTGTCTCTCACCCACACATGCTCGTTAATGTAAGAATATCCGTCCATCTATTCTCCCCTCTGGGGAAAAAGGCACATTTAGCTTCTAGCCCATGTGCCACTGCATGTTTCAATGGAGTAAATGTGAAAGAGATGAGGAACAGCAAATTCTTTTTCAGCAAGCTTGGGCGAACAAATGGCAAGCTCGGAAAAATTTCAACATATATGGGAGACAGCTGCTTTTCTCTATATAAAGAGCACTAACAAATCAATTAAGGAGACAAAAACTTTTTAAAAGTCTAATATAAAAATGGGCAAAGGATATGACCAGACAGTTGATAGGAAAATCAATACAAGGGGTCCATGAAAATACAAATGGATGTTCCTCTTTGTTCGTAATTAAAAGAATACAAGTCTAAACAACCAAGCATTGCCACTGGCAAGATTCTAAAGAATGACAATGACGAGAGCTGGTGAGGAGGAGGAGACAGGCGCCCTCACAGGCCATCCACGCCGAGTGCTGACTGGTGGGATCCGTGTGGCAGGCGGGCTGGTGAAAGAATTTAACGCACGTTCTGCTGCACCAATTCCACGGCTAGGGTTTTACACCCAGATCTGCAGGTGAAGGGGAGGCTGGGGGTAGGGAACAGAATTCTAAGCAGAAGGAGCAGCATGTGTGTGTGTGCAGGCTGTGGTAGGAAGGAGTGTGGTTTGACGGACAGGCTGACAGACAGCGGTGTGACTGCATTGTGGTGGGGGCTGGCGGAAACCATCTTCCCTGAGGAGGAAGAACGCTTGTCTGTGAAGCTGTGGGGATGAGGGTCGAATGGAGACTGAGGAGCACTGGAAGGGTGGAAGAGAAGGGATAGTTGCAAAAAAGAGGAGAGCGTGGTGAACATGGCTGAGCTGCACGGAGGGTCTGGCTGGGACTGAGTCTCAGGAATCCTGAGTGACTCCGGTTGGCGGACTTTCTTACATCCTACATCTTGACAGAATATAAGCAATTTAAGTTTCAAATGCCCCCCGAAGGTGGCTGACATCCTCGATTAGATGCTGGTATTGGTGGTGGGGAGAAGAGATGAGGAACAAGGAAACAGAATAATGACCTAGGGGCGGTGGCGGGGGAGGGGCCGGCGTCCTGCCTGCTCCTGAGGGATGCTGTAAGGTGGGAGCACAGCCGAGCCCGCGCCTGTGGGACGTGGTGAATGCTGGTGAGCGTGGCCTCTCACCATTACCGGCATCAGCACTAGGCACTGAACTTGCGGGGGCAGGTGAGGGCCCAAAACAACAAGTTGAAAGCATGTGTCCTGGCAAGAGGGAAGTTGGCGGGGCTCCTTAGAATCAGGGACTTTCAGGGCTGGAAGCAAATCCAGGCCAACTCTCCAGCCAGTGCTACCCACCATATCCTCCAGTTCATTCCTGGGTGCCTCCAGTGACAGGGAATTCCCTACTTCTAACGGCATCCTATTCCTTCCTTGCCGAAAACCCCTCAGTGGCCCCGCCATTGCTCTTGACATAAAGTCCCACCCCTTCCCGCGGCCCCCATGGCCCTCTGTGCTAAGCCCTGACTTTATCTTCCCCTTGTCCCCTCACCAGCCCCTTCTCTCTGGTTCCTGAACACATCAGGGACATCCGTTTCTCTGGCATCCTGGCCTTTGCACATGCTAGTCGCTCTCCCTGGACGTTCCTCCTTCTCCTCCTCTAGTAATGCCTCCTCTTTCTTCAAGTTTCAGCTTACATACCACCTTTTCAGGGAGGCCTTCCTTAACCTCCCGACCCAGGCTTGATGCCCCAGACCTACTCTGATGAGCGCTCATCACTCTTGTAATTAATTAATCACCGATTTGACTCAGACTTTCACAAGGGCCGGGAGCTGCCTTATTTGCTCCTTTGTCTTCAGCACCTTATATCAGCAAGTAGCACATACACAGCAAGGCAGCCGGCACCCGTTCCTGAATTAAAGGCACTGGGCAGCTCTCTGCTAGACAGTTCTTCCTTTATCAACCTCCCCCGACCCTGGCAGCGAGTGCTGTCATTCCCATTTCACAGATAAGGAAACTGATGCTGACCGTTGGGGCTGCGGGAGGATTACAGGAGACAACATGCAAGAAGGGCTGGGCCGGGCTTGCTAACAAGAAGTTATTAATTTTGTCGCTGTTGGTATCATTACACTGGTCATGGTGATCTTGGAGACACAGAGAACATCAGAGTGGGAAGAAAATACAGCACCCACCAAAAGGAGACAGGCATTAAATGACTCACCCCAGTTCAGGCTGCACTGGCAACTGGCTGAGAGCAGGGGCCTGCCTCTGTCTCCTGCAGGGCGGGAGAAGTTAGTGCAGGGACTGGCTCTTTGCAGTAACAGCACTGGGTTCACTGGGTTCTGGGTGTCAAGTGCTGACCACACATCACCTCATTTAACCTTTCTATCGCCCCTTGAGGCCAGAGCTATCACCAGTCCCAAATCACTGATGGGGACATAGGTGGCAGAATAGGAAGCTGACAAAGCTAGGGTGGGACCCAGGTCTGTCTACTTTCTAGGATGCTGCTCTCAAGCTCTCTGTGGCACCCAAAACATGTGTTAGATTCAGCCAAGCCCAGCTGACCTCCAGGGGCCCAGATGGAGTTCCTGGGTGGGCACCAGTCCTCCCCAGCTGTGTCAGTGCCCACTGGACTGCTGGGTGCCTGTCTCCGGGACATACTGTTCACTGTGACACCTTTACTCCTGCCTCCTGCGGTGCAGCTCACTTCCCAGCTCTCACCCAGTTTCCTGTTTCAGGGTCTGTTGGAAACTCTCTGGATATCCAATGTGGACAGGGAGCTGGCTTTGCACAAAGCGGCTCTGAAAGCCATTCTGATTTAAGGACCAACCACGTCACCCCCCTGGCCACAACTCATGGCCACCCCCGGCACCAACGTCAGAATTTAGTTCCTGCCCTAGGGTCACCCTAGCTCAGCTTAGTTGCCCTCAAGTTCAAAGTGATTTCAGTGGCCTCCCTTCCTTCACACTGGGCCATTGGTCTTCATTTTCAAGACTGACTTTGGCGGTGGAGCGCTGTATCTTGGAAGTTTTATCAGGGGCTCATTCTGGCTCGAAGCTTTCATTGACATAGTTAACTTCCAATACGTTGCACAAATATTTCTTCATGCGTAGCTTCTAACTGGTTTGCCATCCAGATGGTTTTGAAATCAAGGAAGCTGCTATATTTGCCTTGGGCTGGTTATTTTGAATTCGAAGATCACAGCCTCGGTCAGAAGATAAGAGAAGCAGCTGGCCACGAGGATCCGTCTCTGATGAGTGCCTCGCAAAGCGCTGAGAGGAAGTTTCTGTTGATAATTTTCTTTGTCTTAAACAACTAATACAATTACCAACCCCATTCATATCTGATTTTCGGACGAGTGTATTTAAGATAATTTTCTTCCCACTTTTTATTCTCGGTTTTGAAACAGCCCCACATCAACAACTAATTTATTACGGACTAGCCTGTGATTTTGTTCTAGTTCATCTGCCTCTAAATGATCACTTGTCATCGCAAAGTATATGGTGAGAGATAAAAGGAGGACTGAAATTAGAAAAAAAATACAAATGAGGAAAAAAAGGAGCTGTGGTTTCTCCTTTTCCCCCTCAAGCATAAATTGTTGAGTAAGGAGATTTTTAAAAGCCAGAAATTGCTGTGGAGCGAACCAACGCTGGAAGCTGAAGACCTGGCACAAGACGCACCTGGCAGCACAGCCTCTGGGGGAAGGTGCGCTCCAGAGGGTGACAGCCCCACTCCCCAACGGCCTCGCGCCTGCCGTCCGCAAAGAGGACATGGTCACAGACAGGAGGGAGGGAGAACAAACAAGAAAGAACAATCAACGTCCCGATTAGAAACTACCTAGGCTGTGTCGTTTCTCTTGGGCCTTACTGTGCCTTTGACTTCCTGATCGCTCAGAGCAATAACAAAATCCATCAAACCCAGTGATTTTGACAGATTCATCTGAAAAGCTACCAGTTGAGTTTGATCCATCCATACCAGTGGTTCTCAACCAGGGGCTATTTTCCCCCCGGGGACCTTTGGCAGTGTCTGGAGAGCTTTTTGGTTGTCATAAAGTAGAGAAGTGGTGCTCCTGGCACCTGGTCGGTAGAGGCCAGGGACGCCGCTAAGCATCCTGGAGTGCACAGGCCCCACAGCAGGGAATGACCTGGACCACATCGTCCACAGTGCTGAGGCTGAGAAACCCTGGTGTGTGTGTGTCCTCAGTGTGAATTCACTTGGTGGGGCCATTGGTGTGCACTCGACACTAAGTTTCTGGAACGTGGAGACTTGAAGTTCAGGCATGCCTCAGCTCAGGTACCTAAATTATGTAAGTATCTGAAGGATTAACTGGGTTCTGTTTCCTTTCACTAAAGCAAAGGGATCTGGTTGCCTGGTGATGCAGCCAGTGGTGAAAAAGCCTAGTGAAAAAAGGGTTCAGTGGAAACCCGTGCCTGGCTGAGCGCGGGGAATCGCGCAGGCGGCCAGATCAGGATGGCTGCCCTTGCTGGCGTCTGTGTCTGACTCCAGTGCTGGTGGACTCCGGAGTGGCCTCCTCCACTCGCCTCGGGCCCATCAGGCACTCTTGGCCTCTCTCCTGTGGAGTCCATCTCACTTGCGGTGGTGAAAGGTCGCCAAGGAGCGAAGCAGCAGGACTCCCCGAGAGCAAGCCGCGATGCTAAACTTCCAATGATTTTATTGGCATGATGAGAAGCTCAGGGCTGCCAAGGACAACAGCTCTGTGCTGTGACCAAGACTGCAGGTTTCTGGGCTAATCTGTCCTACTGCACTGGACTGTCCCATCCCCATGGGATGGAACCGCGTGGGGAGGAGGCGGAGGGGAGCAGAGACACATGCGGCTCCTCCCTCTCCCTTTCCATCTCAGCACCCAAAGCGAAAGGGTGGTCTCTTCTCCCAGCCATGCCCTCTCCACCCCCTTCCACTCTGACGTTCCTCGCCCTCTCGAATGAACGCACAGAGCTGCCTGGGCCTACTTTTGCATTGATGGAGGACTCCTAGGCAATAGAGCGGCGTGACCCCTCACCTCCAGCCCCAGGATGAATGTCCCCTTTTGGTGGATGTGTCTGCAGCTCTTCACACTGCCCACCAGCCCCCCCTTGACCTTCCTTCAGACAGCTCTCATCTCTGCTCCCAATAGTCTGCCTTAGAAACTGAGGTTGGGAAGCAGACTGTGATTGAAGAGCTCCTGTAGTGGACCTGACTTTACTCCTTGCCTATAAATGGAGTAAAGAGAGCTTGGTGGGACGTGGGCAGCACGTCTTACGGCAGGACCTGACAGCCCCGGGGCACCGGCTGCCGTTCACCGAATCCTTCCTCGGTGCCAGGCAGCATGCTAAGTGCTTCTCCTGCACTCCTTCTTGTAATCCTCACGATAATCCTAGACGGAGTGAGGATTTTGTGAGCCCATTGGACAGATGAGAAAGTTGAGGCTAAGCGAGCTGATGGACATGTCTGTCCAAGGCCACATGTTGATCCAAAGCTGACCCGGGCTTCTGAGCCAGCTGGTCTGGCTCAAGGGCCAGAACTCTTTTTTTTTTAAATTATTTTATTGAGGTCATGTTGGCTTATACGATTGTGTAAATTTCAGGTGTACATGATTATATTTCAGTTTCTGTATAGACTGCATCGTGTTCACCACCAATACTCTAGTTTTTATCCGTCACCACACATACGTGCCCCTTTACCCCTTTCGCCCTCCCCCCAGCCCCTTGCCCTCTGGTAACCACCAATCTGTTCTCTTTGTCCATGTGTTTGCTGGTTTATCTTCCACACGTGAGTGAAATCAGACAGTGTTTGTCTTTCTCTGTCTGACTTATTTCGCTCAGCATGATAAGGCGCCAGAATTCTTAACCATTCACAATGCGAGAGCGCTTAGGGGCGAGCCTGCGGCTGGGCACACTTCCACGACTGTGGTTATTAGTGCATTTTTGCCAATGGTGGCATGCGTGGTCGGTTGGCATTTATAGAGAGTTTTGTCCATCCCCACCCCCTAAGAAGAGCCAGCGGGAGAGCAGTTAGTCCTGGAGAAGGTACTGTCTCTTCTGCCAGGGGGCTTTGGGGTCCCTCACCCCCGTCAGGCTTGCTGGGCACCAACCTGGGCCCAGGGTCACTGTACCCTCCCCCACTTCTCCCCCAGCTCTGCTGCAGGACACAAGCCCAGAGCACCCACGGGTCCAGGATTCAGCGGGCAAGACCGGATCCTGCAGTCCTAGTGTGAGTGACCTGGGCCTTGTACCTTGCCACGGGAGTCTCAGTGGGCCTGGGATCCTCCTGCATCTTCTTGGAGGTCCCGGCTCCCCTGGGATCAGGCACCAGGAGCTGCTCCCTGTGCCTGGAGGCCAGGCCGGACAAGCACGCAGCGCCGAGGGCCGCGCACAAGGCGCGGTGATGCAGCTCCAATGAGCAGAACCCAGGAGGATCCTGGAGGTGCGGCAGGTGCCGGCCAGGTGAGGCAGGAGAAGAGCGCGCAGAGCGCAGCATCACTGGCCGGATGCACAGGCCCATGCAGCAGTCCCCAAGGACCCTCAAGGAAGGTCCGACGGCGAGTTCCCTCCCTTCCCAGCTCAGGCGGCGAGCCGGTGGGGGGAGGGCGGCACCTACCTCCCAAAAGCACCAGGACGCAAGCGTAGGGGAGCATGGCTGCGGGCATCCCGTCGGGGCTGGAGGACGGCCGCGGAGGCGCCTCCACGGTGCGTGGAGAGGAGGAGCGGGCGCGGGGCTATCGGGTGGCAGTGGACGCTGGTGGCCCGGCTGGGGTCCTACGAAGAAGTTGCCAGGGTCCTGCGCCCCCGTCGGCGCTCACCCGCGCTCACCCTCCCGGCTATTGATAGTTGTAAGTCGAGCTGCGCACTCATAGGTCCAACTTGCCAGAAGAGGTGGAGACAGCCCCCGGCGTTGCGCGCACAGCAGCGCAGAGCGCCCAGCCCTCTGGCGCAGCTCCTCCTGCCATTCAGACCCCCTAGTCGACCCGCCTCCGTCCCCGGGCCCTCGCCTCCCGCAAAGTCTTTGCCGTGAGCAAGGAGGCCTCCCTCAAACTCTTGTCCCGGCCAAGTCAGAGCGGTGCGCCCCTCCTGCCAAAGCGCGCCCCTAGCCAGGCCTTCCCTGGAGGGACAAGGGGAGTGTGGCAGGGAGCTCTTCCATGCCCCTCTGGGTACCCGGGCCCCCAAAGTTTCTAGTCAGGCCTTCCAGATACGGTTGGAAAAGTCGCGTCAACTTGGAGCCGGGCGAGCACAGGAGCGCACGCCCAGCAGCCAGCAGCCGCTCTCTGTAATTAGTTCGTCCCCGCTCCAAAGAGCGTCTAAGCAAATAGCGTGGAGCCGACCAGGGCGGGTTCCCCCCTCCCCTCAAACTCCTCCTCCTGCCACCAGCCCCAGTTCTCATCTGAGTGAGTCAGTTTAGGGTGGCAGCTCAGAGGCAAGGCAGCTGGGAGGGGCAGGAAGAGGACAGACAGGATGCCCCGCAAACTAGTCTTCTCCAGCCTCCTGCCACAGGCCCTGGCCTCCCCAGGCAGCTCCCCGAGTGGCAGGCAAGCCTTGAAGAAAGGTGGTGAGCGTCTGGGAAGGAGGCCTCTGTGAGTTAGTGGATTTACCAATGAAGAAGAGAAAGAGAATCCCTTGGATTGGAAAAATGTAACCAGATTGTTCCTACCTGCATGGACCATGTGGATAACTGAAGTAAAGTGTGAGAGCAGGGATGCGGCCTGGAGGTGTGTGGATCACGTGTCCATTTTCGTTGTGCTGCCGTTAACTGAGCGAGAGAACAGAGAGAAAGTAAAGGAGGAGAGGGGGAGAGAAAAAGAGAGAGAGAGGCAAGGACAAAGGGATCAGGAAGAGAGAGGAGAGGCAGGACAGGAGGGAAGATGCAAAAAGGAGAGAGAATCAGAGAAGAGATGGAGATTGTCCCCTTGGGGAGGGCTTGGGGACAGATCTGTGCCCAGGGTGCGTGTCCAAGCTGCCGGCCTGCCCTCGGGAGAGTTTATAGATGCATCTGTCCACATTTGTCGGCTGCTCGCCCCTGGGGAGGCGGGAGACAGCACCCCACGTTTGGATTCCTTACTAGAATCTGGAGTGAAGCTCCTGGGAGCCCTTCAACTGACTTCAACCCCAAGGACCCCCAAACGGACCCCCTGGACTGCCCTTAGCTTTCCTCAGCTCCAGAGGCGGCAGAACAGCGCACAGTGCAGACTGAGGCCACAGTGTGATCTTACGCACATGGAAATGTGAGAGAAACGATCCCTTCCCTTCCTGAGAATGACGTTTGTTCTGGTCTCTGTGGATTGCTGAGAACAGCAGGAGACATGAGGTGGCCTTGCTGAAACTGAGATGGATACCAGCTCTCCCCGGCAGACTGTGGCTACGTGCTGCCTGTTACATTCGAGCGAAAGGAGTGACTTTTGTGGGCGGAGCAGAGTTGTATTGGGGTGACTATTTATAATTGCATAATTATGATCATTTGTGGCAATTATGTCTTTAAATTTGCAAAATTTATAATTACGGATAGTTTGAAAAACTGCCTGCATTCCGTCCATAACTGTTCAGGCTGTGCTCTCCGGGCCTTCGGAATGGGGGCATTTTGAAATCCCAGGCTGCTGATAGGGGTTTGAGTATTAATGGTTTGGAGTGGGGAGGGGGCGTTTCATTGATGTCCCAGGTGGGGTTCTAATTCGGTACTTTCAGAACTTATTGTCCTGCTGTCAGAATTGAGAACTTCCCCACAAAGTATGGTGCTCCTGTGTCAATTGTTGTGTTGGCTCGTTTATAGAAAAGAGGAATTGCTGATGCTCACTGGGAACTTGGGTGGACCAGGTGCTTTACGTGCATATACTTTATATCCAAGCGACTTGGTGAGAAGTGGAAAGTATTGTTAGCTCCATTTTACAGAACAGGGAAACTGAGTTCAGAGGGTTTGGGCCACTGTGCCAAGGCCACACAGCTGGAAGGCAGCAGAAGTCCTGAGTCCCTGCTTGTGACTGTGATGCTCTGCGTCCCCCTGAGGTGCCCCATCTCACCACGCTGTCGGCTCTGTTCCAGGTCTGACAGTCCCAGATGGAAAAGCCCTTTCTGTAAATGATAGCGTCTCTTGGAAGAGGCTTAGGAGTGACAGGCAAGCACTATGGCAAAGTGCTCCTAATCTTAGCTAAACCCTGCCGTTGAGGCTGAGCGTTACAGGTGGGACCTGCGCCTGCCCGTCCTCACACTAATGGTGGGTGACACTCAGGAGAGGCGGAGGAGCTGGAAAGGGCATTCGAGGCTGACGGGTGCAGCCCTCTGCCATTTACGGGTCAGAAACGGATAAGCCACCTGTTCCGAGGCAATGCAGGGTTTAGTCCAAAGAAATAGAAAAGCAAAGAAAATGAACAAATAGTGTTTGAACAAGACTCCGCTCTAGTCACAAGAGGATCAAACAAAAGAGAAGGAAGGACCCGAAGCTAAAACTTATTTATTAGCTTCAAAAATCTATTTTACTTGATTCTATTTACTTTTAACAAAAGAAAATAATTCTCTTGTCCACCTCGCGTTTTGCTAGAGGAAGGGTGGCGTCTGCTCGGTCCCCAACCCCTGTCTTACACAGAGAACAGTCACCTGAGAACGTTCGAAATGATAGCAATTATAATGTTGTTTGGGGGAGAAGCAAATGATTTCTTGAGCCCGGACTCTGCATTATCGCATTTTGGCCTCCAGAGCTGGGCTTTCCTGGGTTGTTAACTGCAGGGGCCCTCCCCGGATGGGCAGAGCTGCGGGGCAAGGGGGGCGATGCAGGGTGGGTTTTTCCGGGGCGGTGCACAGCTAACGTGAGGGAGGCAGCCATGAGGCAGATGTCCCTGATGGGAGAGGGGAGGCCAGCCTTCCGTGCTCTGTGTTTGTCGCCCCCTCCTCTCCTCCCCCATCAAAGTCCACGGGTAGGTGGATGGGAAAGCATTGCGGAACAGAGCCTCTTCCTTCCCTGCCCGCCAAACACCTCCCTCCTCGTCCTTGTCCATGTTAAAAACACCGCAGGAAGATAAGATCGCCCCACGAGTCTAGCTATAAAATGGTCTGTTTCCTCTGCCTGTTATCAGGGGTGTCTGATCAAAGCCATGGTGCCCAGGCCTGGTTATCTAATAACCAAATAAACATCCAGGCCAGTTTCTCCGGTTGGGAAAGGCAGGCAGGGGCTGCACTGGATGAAGTAGGGGACAAGCCAGATTAGGCTGGACCCCTCTTGTTGGCCATTCCTGCCTACAGGCGTCACACTGGCCAGGCCCGGAGCCAACCAGCTCCTCACCACAATCTCTATGTTATAGATGGAGAAACTGAGGCAGGGAACCCTCTGGGAGAGCCTGTGGTCATCAGGTAACTGACACTCATTTGTCCCCTGTGGTGGTTGCTCCATGTCAGTCTTGTTCCTGTTGCACCAGTGCACCCACCCTGCCCCGTGGCTAGAACGTGCCTTGTACATAATCGCGCTCACTACCTGTTTGCTGAGTGAATGAATGAATGAGCAAATGAACCATTGGGGAACGAGCACTGAGTTCATGTCAGAAGACTTGATCCCGAATCTTAATGCTGCCACTTGGCAAGTCACCAGGGCCGGGGCTACGGTGAGGCAGCAGGGGCTCAAACCATGAGGGAGCTGTCACCTGAGGCTCATACAGCTGCAGGTGGGCGCCTGAGAGTGAGTGCTTACATTTTGAGCCCTGGGTGCCTCACTTGCCTCACCCTAGTCCCAGGCCTTCAATCCACTCTGAGTCTCAGTTTCTTTCTCTCTAAAGTGAGCATGGTGCCTGTGCTCCCCCATAGGATTAAGAAGACCATGTCCGCAGAAGTGAGTGTTGGGTGCAGGGTCCAGTGTTCTCAGGCCCTGAGACTCTCTGGGGAGAAGCCGAAGGTCACACGGCTGGTGTGAGATGGAGCCTGGATGGGAACCTGGTCTGGGCCTTGGAAGTCTGGCTTCTCAGCCTGACTCTAAACGGCCTGGTCCTGAATGGCTTCTTGTCCACCTGCTGCTGGGGAAAGCAGGTTGTGAAAATTCCCTGGGCTGCCCAGAAACTCCCCCACCAGTCCTCACACCTATCTCAGTCTTCTTGCCCCATCAGGCTGTTGTGAGCACAGGGAGACATTGGAGGGCTTAGCCCAGCACCTGACATGTAGGTGTTCCGTGAGCACATTTCAGATGGATGGATGGATGGATGCATGGATGGACAGATGGATGGAACAGATGGATGGATGGATGGATGGATGGATGGATGGATGGGTAGATGTATGGATGGATGGATGGACGGATGGATGGATGAATGGATGGGTGAATGGATGGATGGATGCATGGATGGACGGATGGGTGGACTGATGGATGAGTGGATGGATGGGTGGAGGGATAGATGGATGGATGGGTGGACAGGTGGGTGGGTGAGTGGGTGGATGGACAGATGGGTGGATGGATAGATGGATGACTAGAAGGGTGAGTGGATGGGTGGATGGATGAGTGGATGGGTAGATGGATGGATGAACGGATGGATGATGCATGGGTGGATGGACAGATGGGTGGACAGTTGGATGGATGGATGGGCAGATGGATGGACAGATGGATGAGTGGATGGATGGGTGGAAGGATATGTGGATGGATGGATGGACGGGTGGCTGGGTGAGTGGTGAACGGACAGATGGGTGCGTGGATGGATGGATGGATGGATGGCTAGAAGGGTGAGTGGATGGGTGGATGGATGAGTGGATGGGTAGATGGATGGATGAACGGATGGATGGATGCATGGGTAGATGGATAGATGGGTGAATGGATGGATGGATGGACGGATGGATGGGCAGATGGATGGACGGAGGGATATATGGATGGATGGATGAACGGGTGGCTGGGTGAGTGGTGAACGGACAGATGGGTGCATGGATGGATGGATGGATGGATGGCTAGAAGGGTGAGTGGATGGTGGATGGATGAGTGGAGGGTAGAATAACTAGCATTGCAGTTGTCTTGAGTGTTGTTCTGGGTGGTGCCCAAGCTGAATGGTTTGTTGATTTTATTCTCACATTTATTAATTGATTAGTAATGATTCATTAATGTATTAACTCACTTTGGATTGCTAGTCCCAAAACTGTGAAGATACATGATAGTCCGTGCACTCTCGGGGCACTCCTCCACAAAGAAGGGGTCATGTGTTCCCGTATGAGTAGCCAACATAGGGAGTAGGTGCTTACGCCCTTTGCTGAGTGAAGAACACTTGTTCTTACGTCACTAGGCTCGCTGGCCGGGGAGGTTTGGGGTTGGTTTTCTTTTTAAACCTCTGGCTCCCAGCCCAGCCCAGCCTCTCTAACTGATGCTAGGGCTGCTCATGGTTGCTTGTGGGATGACTGGATGAGCGACTCAGTCTGGGTGTCAGTAGCCTTGTCTATACTATACCCAACAGTCAGTTACCTCTGTTCATGGAATCGCTGGATAGTTTGGAGCTATTTAGACACACCAGGGCTTGCAAGCAGGCTGTAGAAAGAGTGGGTTGGTTCAGTCCATTTTGTCTGAGAAGCAAGAAGGTTCAGTGTGAGAGGGGGCTTTTGCTGATTCTGGGGTTCAGGAGAGGCTGCCCGGCCCAGGGGAGAAGGAAGGCTGTGAGCCTCTGACAGAGTTCATGTCTTGGCACTGCCACTCATGAGGCGCCTGACATTGGGTGGCCTCTCTGGCCTTTTTGGTTATCTAAAAATGAGACTCCTCAGAGGGTTCCTGGGAGGATTGTGGGAGGAGATGCACGGAAAGCTCTTACCGTGGGGCCTGGTGGGTTGCTTGTCCATTGTGGATGAGTCACCCTAATAGATGCCTGCCTCCTGTGTGCCCAAGACCCCTTGTGGGACTCAGCATGGTGGCGTGTCAGAGCTGGGAGGGCCTCAGGATATCATCTAGTTCACTCATTTTTAAGTGGTTCCTCAGGGACCTCCTCGAGAGGAAGAGACAGGGAAGGAGGCAGAGGTGCCAGTCTCTGAGCTCTCCTCCTCCTGGCCTGAGCGGCTCCCTCTCGCTGTCTTAGCTTTATTATAGTGTCTTTGTGGGGGAGGGAAGTGGTGGCCCCCTAGGTGTCTGTCAAACATGGGGACTGCATTGAGGGGTCCTTGGAGCTGTTGGAGCAACAAATGAGATACACACACGACAGTACAGAAAGATCTAGAAAGTACAGTGTCTTGGGAAAGAAGTAGGAAGCAGAAGGGCTCATTCATGTAAACACCAAACACAGCCCTGCACCTGCCAGACAGCGTGCTTTCCAGCACGTGTGTCTCTGAGGCAGCGTGGCAGACGTGCTGGAGCAGATGCTTTTAGGACAGAGAGGAGGGAAATGGGCCTGGAGATTGGGGGGAAGGGAAAAATTATAAAATACCACGAACGAGGGTCCTTACACAGACCGAGGTTATTAGCACACTGTGAACTCAGTAACATTTTGTAACTTCCTGCACCTGCAGCCCAAAAAGTAAGATGAGAAAAGACGACACCGCTGACTCCTTCTTCCTGAATATGGGGAAACTGAGGCATAGTGAGGAGAAGACGGATTCCTGGGTGGTGGCTGAGTCTCTCACTCGAGTCAGAATTCCTGATTCCTTGCTCTCCCTCTGCGCCCAGCCCCCAGGGCGCGGTGCGGCTCCCATCCTCGGCTCCCATCCTCTCGGACCAGCATGTGTCCGCGGGAGAGCCGCTCAGAGCGAGGTCTCAGCTTTCCACAGCCTCAGCCCCTAACCAGCTGAGGGCACCCAAGAGAAACAGTTCTCTTGTGACAATTCCTCTGGTTTGAGGAACTTTTGTGGAGGAGGAAAATTAAAAAAGGAAAGTTGGGGGCATGCGTGGCTTCAGACTGCTGATTTTTTTTAACAATATAGTTTATTGTTATCTCCCTGTTATAAAAATCAATATATGCTCTTATCCGACTATTCAAAGAGCACGAAGTTTATTATTTCTCTCTCATTATAAAATTAACAGCACTCGTAATATGCTATTTGGAAACTACAAAGTAGAAAGAATAAAAATGAAAGTCATGCGTAGTCCTACCACCCGAGGACAGGCTCCGCTGACACTGGGATGTATGACTTTCTTCTCCACTTTTTCCAATCTGTGGTCAAATTTAATAATGTGAATGTCTAAATAAACTACTGATCCTCCAGTTTCACGCTTTGGCTTAATTTCCCAGCCTTTAAGGAACTGGGAGGTACAAGGCCATGAGGAGACGGGAGACAGGCGGACAGAAAGCAAAGTCATCTTCTTTTTGCTGAGGAAGACTGGCCCTGAGCTAACATCCGTGCCCATCTTCCTCTGCTTTATATGCGGGACGCCTACCACAGCATGGCATGCCAAGTGGTGCCATGTCCACACCCGGGATCAGAACCAGCGAACCCCTGGCCGCCAAAGCGGAACTTGCACACTCAACTGCTGCGCCACCCGGCCGGCCCCAAAGTCATATTCTTTTTTGGCGCAAATTAGCCTGCAGGTTGGGTTGGCCCGTGTTTGGTTTTTCCGAGCCTTCCACCACATTAGGCAGCTGTTTGTAAACTTTCCTCAGCTTCCGATTTCCATCTGGAAGCAGCAAACTGATTTTAAATGGAAATACCTTAAAGGTAGTAGTGTTTAAAAATCCATCCGAAGGGGTCCCCACCATCACCTGCCAAGCGGGGGCTCACGGCTGGTTCATCACGTCAACAGAAGAGGTTTGGTGCATCGTCCAGGGAGCAGGTGAGCTACAGCCAAGACGAACAGACAGAAATGTGGGGACAGAAGGAGCTTACAAGTGCTCATGGCATAACCCAAGCTGAAGACCTTACTTATTTTTTCTCGCCTTCTTCTTCTTTTTATTTTTTTTCAGTTTACAATTAACATTCTGGGTTTAGTCTCCACCCTCCCTCTTGAAATGGAATTTTTATCTCTTGATTCGTGCTACAAGATAAAATCCCTGTTTATGCAGTTACATGAATAATTGATAAGCTCTTTCCAACTTGCCAGAAGCAACTTAGCAGTCTCGCCTTGCGGCCTGGAATCCCTGGCAATTTCCGGAGCGACGCTGAGAGCCCTTCGCACAGTTTCTGCTTGGAGTCCACTGACTTTCCGTCTCAGGGGTAGGAGTTTTATCTCTTGATCCAGATTCGGAAGTCACAGATTAGACACCCAGGGTCCCAGTGCTGGGTTCCGGGGAGGGGACAGGGGCACGTCAGCGTCCGCTTAGATTTTCTGAAATTGCGTCTGAAACAGGTGGCGATTCCTTTGGGAGGCTCTGGCGGGTGGTTTCAGAGTTCACGGCATTAATTAACTCTAATCTGTTCCCTGATAGTGTAAACCAGACCCAAGATGTGAAGGCATTTTCTTTCCTACATATTTAATGGCTTAATGAGCTAACAATGGGAACCTGTGTTGAGGCTCTTTCATGCGCTTGGCTCTGGGGCCATGTTTATGTGATAAAAGCAGTGGGCTGTTACGTATGTGCTTAGCTGGGCTTTATCCTTTTTAAACAGGTCTGGACAGCTACCTGTTATATTTGGCTCAGGCTAGCTTAAAAAATGAATTTATAGACTGTACTGCAGAATGTCCCGAATCTTCCAGGCCAAGGTAAATGCTGCTTGGGGTAGCTGTGATGGTGCAAAATGCCCTGAAGATAAAGGGTTAATGAGATGTTGTTCTTTCCTCCCCACCCCCCCAGAGTCTTCCCACAGGGTTTCACGGTGGCAAGCACTTGGGTTTGAGGTGGCCAAGATTTGCTTTTTCCTTTGTGGCTGGCACAGTGCTCGTATTGAAACCTGTTGAGAGGAGCTGGCCCCCAGGTCTCTTGGGAGCTGTGCAGTCCTATCTCACCGTGGGGGAAGTGGGCCTTCAATTTAAGCCACCTCACATTTATCCACCACAGGCATTCATTCAGTTTTCTCTTTCGTTTGTGGAAGGTGGAGAGAAAATGGATCAGAAGCCAATTTTTTTTTTTCCTGGCTGTTTCCCCAAAGCTCCAGGAAATTAAGAAACATGCTATTAGTTTTAGCAAACAATTTAAACAAACTAAAACCAGATATGCCACCAAAGGCCTAGGATTTCCCCGAAACCCTGTTCTCAGTGATCCTGGCCCTCCTTACGGATGCTGCTGGAAGTGGTGGACGAGCCAGTGATGGGAAGGTGGTACTGAGTGCTGGAGTGCCCTTCCTGTACCTTTTCTTGTGCCTTTGTCCTTACAGCTCGGACGTCTGTGGCTTGCTGACTACAGCGAAAGGGGAGCAGAAAGGGTTTCTGGGGTAGCGTGGCCCAGACGTCAGGCCTGGTCAGGGGAGGGAATGCTGACGGTGCTCTGACTGGCCTCCCTGCAGACCCCTGGGGCCAGCAGGCCTTCCCTTGGAAGCTGGTCCCCAAGGTGGTGCTAGCTGGCCAGCTCCTGCACCCCACCTAAATCCGCAGACTCCTGCTGTGTCTCCAGGGCTGCGCGGTTTATTGGGAAGTAGAGTGTGTGGCTGGTTCAACTCTCTGTTCTCTACCAAACATGTCAAAGGGCCGGGCGGGGAGCAGAGTAAATAACGCTGGTGGTCCTGCCCCTGCAGTGGCCCCGGCGTGGGACGCAGTGCATTGTCAGAAGGTGATTTGGTGTTTAAGATGCACGTTTGTTGGACCACACTGACCAGTCTCTGATGGATATTCTAAGTGAGAAGATGCATGTAAAGCCACAAGCCTGGTGCTCAGGACAAAGTGAGCGTTGGGTAATGCTGGCTTATGATGACAATGATGAGGATGAAGGTGATGAGGAGGCAGGGTATGAGGAGTGGGGAGTCCTGGCTCCAGCCCAGCCAGACCACTGCTGACCGGTGTGACCTCAGCATGTCCCTGTCTCCCTCTGGACTTGGATTGTTCATCCATGAAACATCCAAAGTACACAGGAGGGAGGTGAAAGTGTGAAGCATGGTCCTTGATCTTGAGAAACTGACACCCCACAACTTCTGGTCCTGGGGTGCAGATTTCTTTCTACTCTTTTTTCTAATTCTGATGAAAAATACATTCCCATTCCAGAAAACTGTAAAAAGCAGAAAAGCACAGCCGGGAATACCGGAGGGTCTACTCATCAGTCATTCATTTGACGGACACTCATCGGGAGGGTGGGAGGAGCGCCCAGGCTGGGAATGGAGTGAAGACCTGAGCTTTTCTCAGCACGGTGAGAGCTTCCCAAGGGTTCTGAGCATCACAGCAATTGGAAGTCTGTTTTCTGTGGTCCGCATTTGTACCAGGAGAGGTGAATCCTTTGAGTGTCTGGAGGTTTCTGATTCCAAAAGCCCCCGGAGAAAGTGCAGATTTCCTGACAAGGAGTGAAGCCAAGCACCCTACCAGCTGGGGCTGTTTTCTTGTCTTCGAGGACAGCAGAATGCACAGGCCCAGGGAGGGAGGGCAGGAAAGAGGCTGCAAAGTGTGCATGCTCCAGGAAGGGGCCGGGGAGCTCAGTGAGAAGGCGGTCTCATCCTTTTCCCATTACGTTTCCTTTGCAACTTTGTTGGAAATTATTGACCCTATATGTCTAGGTTTCTTTCTGGACTCTCTGTTCTGTTCCACTGATCTGTATGTCTGCCCTTTTCCAACACCACACTGTCTTCACTACTTTAGCTTCACAGTCAGTCTAGAAATCAGACAGTGTGATTTTATGCTTTAAAATTTATTCTTTTATTCTAATGTTATTCTTTTTCCTAATTGTTTTCGTTATTCTTCCTTTGCCTTTTCCTATAAATTTTGGAATCGATTTGTTGATTTCTACACAAAATGCTGCTCGGGTTTTGACTGGAATTGTGTTGACTGTGTAGATTGGTTTTAGAAGAATTCACATCTTATTACTGTCTTCCAATCCATCAACATGGCATTTCTGTCCATTTATTTAGGTCTTTGACTTCCTCATCACTGTTTTTTGGTTTTCAGCATTTAGAGTTTGCTTGTATTCAGTAAGATTCATACCAAAGTATTCATGGGTTTGGTGCTGTTGTAAATGGCACTTTAAAATATTTCAGTATCCAATTATTCATTGCTAGTATATAGAAATACAGTTAATTTTTGTTTATAGACCTTGTGTCCTGTAACCTCACTAAACTCACTTTTCAGTTCTAGTATCTTTTTCATAGATTCTTTGGAATTTTTAAGTAGATAATCATGTAATCTATGAATAGAGATAGTTGTTTCTTCCTTCCCAATGTGGATGCCTTTTTTACCCTTAACGTATTGCACCAGTACATTATTGAGTAGGAGTGATGAGAGCTGATATCCTTGCCCTGTTCCTAACCTTAGGGATAAAGCATTTAGTCTTTCATCATTAGGTATGATGTTAATTGTGTACTGTTTGTAGATGCCCTTTATCAGGTTAGATGCCCTTCTAGTCCTTGTTTTCTGAGAGTTTTTATCATGGATGTGTGTTTATAAAATGCTTTTTCTGCATTTCTGGTGATGATCATTTGATCTTTCTTCTTTAGTCTGCTGATATGGTGAATTATGTTGATTGATTTTTGAATGTTGAACCAACCTTGCATTCCTGGGATAAAGCCCACTTGGCTGTGATGAATTGATCTTTTTATATGTTGTTGGATTTGATTTGCTTATATTTTGATAAGGATTTTATCCATATTCATGGAGGTTATTGGTCTTTAGTTTTCTTTTGTTGTAGTGTCTTTGTCTGATTTTTGTATCAGAGTAATGCTGGTCTCATAAAATAGGTTGGGAAGTGTTCCTTCCTCTTTTGTATTCCATGAGAATATGTGTAAAATTTGTGTTATTTCCTTCTTAAATACTTGGTAGAATTCACCATTGAAGCCATCTGAGCCTGGAGTTTTCTTTTTTGGAGAGTTTTAACTATACATTTAATTTCTTTAATAGATAAAGGATTATTCAGGTTATTTGTTTTTTCTTGAGTGAGCTCTGGTAGTTTGCGTCTTTCAATAAATTTCTCTATTTCATCTAAGTTGTCAAATTTTGGGGCATAGAGTTTGTTGTAATATTCCCTTATCTTTTAATCTTTGCAATGTGATGTCCAATCTTTCATTCTTGATATTGATAATTTGTGTTATTCTCTTTTTTTTATTGGTTAGTCTGGTTAGAGGCTTACCAATTTGATTTTCAAAGAAAAAGCTTTGAGTTTCATTTATTTTCTCTTTATGTGTTCTTGATTTCAGTAATTTCTGCTCTTACTTTTATTATGTCCATCCTTCTGTTTATGATTCTATTTTATCTTCACTATTGGCTTATTATTTATATCTCTTTAAAAAAATTTAGTGATTGTCCTAGGTTTCACAATATGGATCTTTAATTAATAATTCTAACTTCAGGGGCCAGCCCCGTCGCTGAGTAGTTAAGTTCACTCTCTCTGCTTCGGCAGCCCAGGGTTTTGCCAGTTTGGATCCTGGGCACCGACATGGCACCACTTGTCAGACCATGCTGAGGCGGCGTCCCACACAGCACAACCAGAAGGACCTACTAATAGAATACACAACTGTGTACTGGGGGGCTGTGGGGAGAAGAAGAAGAAGAAGAAAAAAAAGAAGATTGGCAACGGATGTTAGCTCAGGTGCTGATCTTTAAAAAAAAAAAATTCTAACTTCAAATAATATGATATTGCTTTATGTCCAGTCTAAGGAACTTACGATATGCTAACAGTTCTTCCCTCCAAGCATTGTGCCACTGGTGTCATATGTTTTACTTTTGCGTATGCTAGAAGCGCACAATTGCTTGCTACTGCTTTTGCTTTGCTACTACGTTTTTGAAAGTCAGTTATCTTTTAGAGCAGAAGTTGGCAAACTTTTTCTGTAAAGGGTGAGTAAGTATTTTAGGTTTTGCAGGCCATATGGTTTTTGTCACTTCTTGTCTCTGCCGTTGTAGTGTGACACAGCCATAGACAATACATAAATGAATTTTATAAATTCAATACAAGTTGATTTACAAAAATAGGCAGCAGGCTGTATTTCACCCACAGGCTGGGAATAAATTTTGGGTTGATAGTTTTTTCTTTTAGCACTTGAAAGTTGTCATGTCCATTGTCTTTCAGCTTGCCTAGTTTCTGATGAGAAGTCTGATGTAATTTTTATCTTTCTTCATCTCTATGTAATGTGTTCCACTCCTCACCCCCTGCCCCCCCCCACCCCCCCCGCACTGGCCTTCAATTTTCTCCTTGTTGAATTTATCCTGGTTGGTGTTCTCCAAGCTTCTTGGATCTGTGGTTTGGTATCTGTCATTAGTTTTAGAAAATGCTTTTTGTATAATTTCAATTATTTAATTATTTTAAAGTATTCACGTTGGTTTCACAGTTCAGAATACCGTTCGTCGTG
The DNA here is from genome assembly GCF_041296235.1 of Equus asinus. Lineage (NCBI taxonomy): Eukaryota > Metazoa > Chordata > Mammalia > Perissodactyla > Equidae > Equus > Equus asinus. The sequence continues at coordinate 46,103,968 of NC_091804.1, forward strand.
GTGTATGTTCCTTGTCTACTTGGGTGGAGTTTTCTATAAATGTCAGTTAGATAATTATTTTTCCAAATATTTTTTTTCTGCCTGTTCTCTCTTCTCCTTCTGGGATTCCAATTATACTTCTGTTAGACCATTTGTTATTGTCCCACAACTGTTGGATGCTCTGCATTTTTTTTAAATTTAACTCCTTTTCCTCTTTGAGTTTCAGTTTGAGTAATTTCTACTGACCTGTCTTCAAGTTTGTTATTATCTGTGTTAAGTTCTAATGAATCTGTCAAAATCATTCTTGATCTTTGTCACGGTGGTTTTTATTTCTAGCAGTTTCGTTTGATTTTTTTTTAATAGTTTCTACTCTTTTGAAAATTGCCCATGTGATAATGAGTGGTGTCCTCATTTTCATGAGAGCCTTTAACATGTTAATCAGTTATTTTATTTTTAAAAATTTTTATTTTTTGGTGGGGAAGATTGGCCCTGAGCTAACATCTGTGCCATTCTTCCTCTATTTTTTCAAGTGGGATGCTGCCACAGAATGACTTGATGAGTGGTGTGTATGTCCGCAGCCAGTATTCAAACCCATAAACCCTGGGCCACCAAAGTGGAGTGCACAAACTTAACCACCACGCCACTGGGCCAGCCCCAATCATAGTTCTTTAGAATTCCTGTCTTATAATTCCAATATCTCTACCATCTCTGAGTCTGATTCTGTTGATTCTTTTGTCTCTTGACAATGTGTTGCTTTTCCTCACTTCTTTGACTGCCTCACAACTTTTTATTGGAAGCCAGACATCTAGTGCAGGATGATGGAGACTGAGGTAAATAGTTTTTGTGTCTGGAAATGGCGTGTGCCTTTATTTCTGAGGCCTTTAGTGTGGGGAGTTGAGTCAAGCTACTTAGGAGTTCAGCGGGGCTTAGGTTTTGCTGTTGCTCTTGGTACCCCCAGCGCCCCACCGCTTCAGAGTCCTTCTGTCTTGGCTTATGTTTAGATTGGGGGCTGGTTTGCTTCAGTCTCAGCTTTAAGCCTTCCTTTGCACTTTCCCAGGGAGAGTCTCTCTCCACACTCTTGCCCCTCTCCCAGCAGTGGATGCTGTTACTTGTTACTCCTGCTGGTTTGCCTGGTGGGAGATGGGGAAAGTTCTCTGTTGTTCTGAATATGTCCCCATCTCAGCCAGGCATCGTGGGATCCTGTCCAACACTGAGCTGTAGGTCTGGGCTGAAGCTGTCTTCCTGCCCAAGTCACCCAGCCTGGGAGTAGGAATAGAGGGTTTGTTGTTATTGTTTTCTTCAGTCAGCTTCATTGGTTTTTACCAGCTTCTTAGGGTGCTAGAGTTATTGCCCTTCCCCTAGAAGTCTAGGGAGATGGGGAGCAGGATCCTGGTGGGGCTTGTGTTTTTCCTGCTGCAGCTGCTATCCCCCTCCAGGCCCACCCTGGGAGGGAGCTTTCTCGGGATTCTCATCCTGCTCTTTCCTGTCTTTTTGTGAGCACCACTTTAGCTGTGGAAACAAACCTCTGTATAGGATGAATTCCTCTTGTGTCTGTGGCTCCCCGAAGTCCTATGTCGTACTAGCCTGTGCTCAGCCTTTAGCAATTTGCTAAATATTTTAGTTTATTTTTTTCTACCAGCCTCCATGGCACCTACTCCAGGTAAGCAAATGCTCCGGTCCTGTCTCTCCTTGGAGGCACCCATCTTTCCTTAGGTTTCAGGTTAGTGGATGCCCAGCAACCTCAGCTCTCTGCTGGATTCAAGAAGAGTTGCAAAATTTCACGTCGTCTGGCTTGTTTTCTTGTAGCCGTGAGGATGGCGGTGGTGCTCTTTTCACTTTTCCATGTCTGAAGCTGTCTGACTTCTTTTAAAAATGCAATTTTTCATTAAAAATAATGTTTTCTGTAATAACATGAAGCAAAGGATAGTACAGGCGGTAGGTGAAATGACACCAAGTGAGAGGATGTAGTGAAGGTGTGATCTGGGGAAACATCGGGTCAGGGACAGGAGCGTTGGGACCAGCGTCCCATCTCCTGCTGTCTGTGTGACCTTGGATAAGGGACTTGACATTGTTGAGTCTCAGTTTCCATTTCCTCTCTAGTATAATGGACATCAAATGTGATCTGCTCCAGAGGAGTAGAAGAGCTAATATATGAGAAGTGCTTGGCATGGGTCTCGGTTCATGTTAAGTGCTCAAAATGGTACTTATTAATTTTCATAGATCTGAAGACCATCTTTGCAGTGTGGGAGGCAGTGCCAGATGTACATAGATGAGAAATGAGTTGGTTTTTCTCTGTGTGATTCCCGAGTCTCCTGGACTCTGGTCGGTGTGTGTGTGTGTGTGTGTGTGTGTGTGTGTGTGTGTGTGTGTGGTGTGTGTGTGTGTGGTGTGTATGAGGCTCTGATGGAATTCTCTGAAGTAGCTTCTGCCACTATGCCTACCGTGGAAACATATCCTAAGGCGAAGGAAAATGTGTAGATCAGGAAATATTTAAAGAGAGCGGAAGTGTGCAGCCCAGTCCTGGGCATGTAGGAAGCACTCAGTCAACACTGGCAGAATGAGAAGGAAACCTGTATTCAGAGAGGGGCTGGGGCTGGGGCCCAACTTGGTCTCATTTTGTCAGCCATGTGTCTGGTTAACCTTGGGCAAGACCCTTGACTTCTCTGAGCCTCGATTTCTCACCAGCAAGATGGCAGCAATCTCTGCTGCCTCCCTCACCTCATATGACTGTTAGGAAGTTGAAACAAGACAATGTCTGTGGCCATCTGAAAACTCTACAAACATAGAAGGCGTTAGTGTTAAAAATGATCAGTCAAATCCATTCTGAAAGGTTGAAGGATACGTGAGAAGTGGGCCTTGGGGCCTTCTCAATTATGGCCTCAGAAATAGTTAAGGGAAAGTCAGGCAGCAAGTGATCAATTCTTTTTGAAGTTTCTTTCCCACGGAGGCTCTCGGATTTGTGCAGCCGCCTGACATGCTTCTTAACAAGTTACCTCCAACCGGAGAAACATCAGTGGTTGTCGAGGCCGCGGTTTGTCTGGCTGATTTACACAAATCGGGGAAACAATCTCTCCAGCCTGTTCTTTGATCTTGGTTAGAAGCAAGTCAACTCAAACACTCCCGGGAGCGGGAAGGAGATCCTTCATAGAAATGTGTCCACAAATCTTCCCCGGATGCTCAGGGTGAGGCCTCCACTCGTTGCTTCAAAGGCCTCATCCATCACGACAGGGGGAATAAAAACTCCGGTTATGCTTTATTAATCTTATTGATTGCCACCCTTGACCCGACTCAACCCATGTCCAACTGCAGCAGGACTTTCTGCCTCGACTTCGGCTCTAGCAGAAGTTCACCCACCCTGCACAGCCCCCTCCTCACCCCTCAGGCCCCCCGAGACCATGCCTCTCCTTGGTCAAGAAGAAGAAGTGTGGGGAAGGAAGCTTTCGTTGCCGGAGACTGAGCACTGTGGTGGTCCGGGGGCCCACCCTGGAGCCCCACTGCCTGGGCTTAATCCCAGCCCCAGCTGTGTGACCTTGGGAAAGCTGTAGAAACTGGCCCCTGCCTCAGTTTCCTTGTTTATAAAGTTAGATTGTGTATCAGTCAGGGTTACACCAGAGAAACGGAACTAGAAGGATATTTACATTAAGAGTGCCTTTTAAGGAATCGGCTCACGGGGCTGCGAGGTCTGGCTAAGCAGGCTGAAATCCGCGGGGCAGGCCAGCGGGCTGGAGACCTCCGAGCGGAAGCTGAGGCCGCTGTTCACAGGCAGAGTTTCTTCTTCTTCAGGGAAACTTCAGCTTTGCCTTTCAACTGATTGGACGAGGCCCCCCCAAATTGTTGAGGACCATCTCCTTTATCTAAAGTCGCCTGTTGATGCTAAGCCTTCTACGAAACACCTTCACAGTGACACCTGGACTAGTGCTTGATGGACTAACTGGGTAAAACAGCCCAGCCGGGTTGACACACAACACTGACCATGGCAGATGGTGTGGCCTTGATGTGAAGAGGAGACGAGAGGGATTATATGTAAAGCGTTTAGGGTGGGCCTGACATAGAGTATGCGCTCCCTACATGTTAGCTGCTGGTGTCGCTGAGAGGATGAATGAGGGGATACTCACAATAGCCTGACACAGAGTAAGTGCTCAGCAAACCTTAGCTATTGTGATGTTTTCAAAGTTTCACTCAGTATAGATTGAGCTTCAGCCGTGTGCCAGGCATTGTTAGGTGGAGGAAATGATGGTGCGTGCAGGGACTGGGCCCCATGGTAACAAGCAATCACACACACATGCACTCACACACACACACCAACACACACAGCTCATCACACGTGGTGGTTTCACAGGGTGACACGAGAGCTTATAACGGAGGACCTGCAGGGTCTGGGGGCTCGGAGAGGCTTCCTTGAAAGTGCGTTTGGAGCTGAGGCTGAGGGATGAGTGGGGGTACTAGGCATGGGTGGTGGGGTGGAGGGGGTGGGACTACGGCAGCTCGTCTCTGGGAGAAGGAGGGGCACAAACACAGACCCCACTCAGGGTCCAGGTGCCCGGGCTGGTTCCCAGCCAATGTGTGCCCATCAAGTCCCAACTACAGATACTCGATCGCTCTGATCTTATATTTGTATTTCTTTTCTCTCTTAGGCTGAAAAGAATTAAAATAATTGCTTAATGACTGACTCTATTTCAAAACAACAATACCAATATTATTACTATTTTTTTGGCACCTGTGCTAACATCTGTTGCTAATCTTTTTTTTTCATCTTCTTCCCCCCAAAGCCCCCCAGTACATAGTTGTGTATTCTAGCTGTGAGTGTCTCTGGTTGTGCTGTGTGGGACGCCGCCTCAGCATGGCCTAATGAGCGGTGCCGTGTCCGCACCCAGGATCCCAACCGGCGAAACCCTGGGCCACCGAAGCGGAGTGGGTGAACTGAACTCCTCAGCTACAGGGCAGCCCTGCTAACGATATTATTATTCCTGAAAACTGCTTAAGGTTTCTTTGTAGCTCTTTTGATCCCAACAGGGGCGTACATCCATATCCTTATATTTCAAAATCTCTAGTGATCCTTCTCTGATTGGTTAAATCGGAAGTAGGCAACCCTTTCCTTAAAAGCCAGATAGCTGAGGTACAAAATGGGCCCTTCTTGAAGGAAATGAGGAGGGCAAAGTTGATTGGCATGCGTAAGCCTGGGCGTTGTGCTTGGCCCCTCCTTCGGCACCCCCACCCAGGTCCCACCTTCATCCTGTCTCCCACAGCAGCCAAAGTGATTTTTTCCTCCAAATTGAAGTGTAACATTATACAAAAAAGGGGTTCAAAGAATAATCTCACAGTGCACCCCTGTGAACCTCAACCCTGTCGTGAAGTCACCTCCTTCTCTGTCTCGGAAGCCGCCCCCCGACTGCTCTGCAAAGAGACCCGCTGTCTTGACATCCAACGCTATAGTTTCATTTTGTCCACTGTCGAACTTTCTTTAAATGGAGTAATTCAGATCGTATTCTTTTACATCCGGCTCCTTCTGCGTGACATTTTTTGATAAGACTCCAGCATGCTGCTGTGTGTGGGTATAGTTCTTGCACTGTCTTTGCTGGATAGCGTTCTGATTATGAATGTGCTGTAATTTATTTATCCATTTTGCTGTTCATGGATATTTGGGTTGTTTCTATTAAGGGCTCCTACAAATGATGCGCATAAACGTTCTTGTGCAGTTCATTTCTGTTGGGCACAAGTTGGCTGTGTTATAGGGTATGTTCAGCTTTTGTTGTTGTTGTTTTCTAGGAAGATTAGCCCTGAGCTAACACCTGCTGCCAATCCTCCTCTTTTTGCTGAGGAAGACTGGCCCTGAGCTAACATCCATGCCCATCTTCCTCCACTTTATATGTGGGACGCCTGCCACAGCATGGCTTGCCAAGCGGTGCGTAGGTCCACACCCGGGATCTGAACCGGTGAACCCGGGCCGGTGGAGCAGAAGGTATGGACTTAACCGCTGTGCCACCGGGCCAGCCCCAGGGTATGTTCAGTTTTTATACATATCGCTAAACAGTATTCCAAAGCCTGGTCCTATGCTGCGCTCCCACCAGCAGCGGACGAGAGTTCTAGCTGTTCTAAACCTTGGAAGTGCTTACTATTGTCTCGTGGTTTTGTGTTTGTTTTCTTTTTGTTTCTTTAGTTTGTCATTCTCTGGGGGAGTGAGGGGTAGAGTATCTTACTGTGCTTTTAATTTGCATTTCCCTGATGGCTAATTAGGTCCAGTCTCTTTTCATGGGCTTAATGGCTGTTGGATATCTTCGTGAAGCCTGTTCAAATCTTTTGCCCGTTTTCGCATCAGGTTATTTGTATTTTCCCCTGGACCTGTCGTAGTTCCTTATATAATCTGGAGACCGTTCCTTCGCTATTTGTATATGGTTCAATGATCACAAGAAATCTGCTCCGTAACTCCTGGCCCCTCCTTCTTTGTGTCAGTGTCTAGAAAGGCCTTGGTGTTCTGGCCTGCTTTCTTCTGCAGCCTCCCTGTGGGCATCCTCTGGCTTCTCTCGTTCAGCCACACTGGGGTCTCTTGAATATTCTGCCCCAGAATCCCACAAGAGGCAGAATAACTCGGAGGCTAAGAGCATAGACTCTGGAGTCAGCCTGCCTGGGTTTCACCCGTCTTGTATAAAGTGATGACAGCTGAGTGGGGTCCTCGGGGAAGCCCTCTGTGTCAGTCAGCAGGGCTCAATTAAGCTGCAGTAAGAAACAACCTCAAACTCTCAGTGGCTGAAAACAATGAGGATTTATTTCCCACCCAGAGCTCATGCCCTCTGTGGGTTGGTTGGGGGCTCTGCGCTCATATTTTTGCATCCTTGCTCCAGGGCCTGGTCATCGGGCATGACCCGGAACATCACCAGGCAGCGTGGCAGAGGGAAAAGTGGGCTCTGGCAGGCCTCACACCAGAAATTAAGTGCTCAGCCCAGAAATGACACTCATGTCCCTTCCACTCATTTCTTTGGCCAGGATTAGTCACATGGCCACACCAACCACATGGCGGCCAGGAAGTTCAATCCTGCCTTGTGTTCAGAAGGGGAGAGAACTGGAATTTTTGGAGAGCAGCATCAATGGCTCATGACACCTGCCTGACCCCCAAACTAGGTCTTGCCATTCTACTGTGTGCTCTGATCTTCTGCTTTACCTTCCAAAACACAGCTCAGTGTATAGTTGTGTGTTCGTGACTATGGGATTGTTGACCAGACTGTGAATTCCACAGGGGCAGGACCCTGTCTGAACTGTGGATTGGTCTCCCTCTGCCTTTGTTACCTGCCCCGTGGAGTTGGGTTTTCAGTCCCTTCTGTAGGCAGTTTGGTGTCTGTACCAGTCAGTCACTGAGGTACAGTGGGGTAGGTTCTGATCCTTCATTCTGCTATCCTTAGATGCCTTCTTTCTTTACTCACTGCAGAAGCTTTGGATCTATACAAAAATAGGGAGACTACTGCAGGCCAGTGAACCCTCACGAACCATTACCCAGCTTCAACCGTCAGCAGCATGCCAATCTTGTTTTATCAAGCTCCCACATTCCCTCTCCACCAATTATTTTAGAGTAAATCTAACACATAATGTCATTTCATTCATGAACAATTCACTATGTATCTCTAAAAGATAAGGACTTCATAAACGTAATGTAATATCGTAGTTGTACCTCAAAAACGAACAATGATTTCTTAACGTCGTGTAATATCTAGTCACTGTTCCAATCCCGTTGGCTGCCTCGCAAATGTCTTTTCACAGTGCTTTGCTCCAAGTAAGATCCGAACAAGGTCCACACATTGCATCTGGTTGATTTGGTTTTGAAAACCTTTAATAAATCTCCCTCCTCTTTTTCATTTTCTTGCTATTTTTCTGTTGGGAACCAAGTCATTTGTCCTCTGGGAATTGCCGTAGTCTGGGTTTTGCTGGCTGGGTACACCTGGTGGTCTTTTACCATGTTCCTCATCCCCTGCTTTCTGCAGACTGGTAGTTAGCTCTCAGGTCTAGAAGCTTGAAGAGCTTCACTTTAGACTTTTCGACAGGAATGCTTCAGAAGTGATATTGTGTGCTTGCCACCGTGTTGCATCAGGAGGCGCAGGGTGTGTCTGCTTGTCTGTCTTTCGGTGACATTAAGATTGATCAGGGGCTTCGGGTGCTGTCGTCTTGATCCATCCATTAACAAGTGCTCCGTTAGCCTCTCACACAATGAATGGTTTCATCAGCCAATGATGATCCTTATCTAGACCCATTATGTCACTGGAGTTGCAAAACGGTGATATTCAGATTGCATTAGTCTTTCTGCATTTATTAGTTGGAATTCTTCTATAAAAAATATCTCCTTGTTAACTGTTTGGTTACCCTGAAGTATAGTTGGTACAGGAAAGGCGAGATAAATACTTGAGTCTTTCTCTTTATTTACCGGTTTTCAGAATGATAAGTTAGGTCCACAGCAACCGCCAAAGGTGCCAGTGAGTTTTGTTTTGAATTCAGGAACCATTGTGAGCACATGGATTTTACCATATTTGATATGTTTTCATTAATTACAGTGATTCTCCTTCTTGACGTTTAAATTGTCCCATCCCCAGCCAGTGGGAGCCTCTTCAAGTTGCTTTCTGTGCCCTTTTGATACCCTGTCCCCCCTTCAGGAGTCTTGGATGGCTCCCTTGCTTTCTGGGGTGACCAGATGTTCCAGGCCCCTGTGGTACATTTCTTGTTCTAAACTTGGAACCAGACATTTCTCCAAGGAGCCCTGGTTCTTTGTAGTGGGAGCTGGTATTTAGAGACCACAATCTGGGCAGTGTGGGTGCTCAGTGCTACCAGAATAATCGTTGTTCCCAGGCTATTTCAGTGGACAGAGCTGGGAAAGAGATCAGAGAAAAAGACCTCATATGTTCATACTAATATTTTCCTTTCACATTTAAGATGACAGGGTTTTTCTCTGATTACTTTGATTTTATATTTCTATTATTCTCTTAGGCTGACAGTAATTAAGATAATTGCTTATTGGCTTTATATATATGTGTATATATGTGCATGTGTGTTTCAAAATAACAATACCAATAATATTTTTTATTTTATTTATTTATTTTTTATTTTAATTTTTTTTGAGGAAGATTAGCCCTGAGCTAACTACTGCCAGTCCTCCTCTTTTTGCTGAGGAAGCCTGGCCCTGAGCTAACATCGTGCCCATCTTCCTCTACTTTATATGTGGGATGCCTACCACAGCATGGCGTGCCAAGCCGTGCCGTGTCTGCAGCCGGGATCCGAACTGGCGAACCCTGTGCCGCCAAGAAGCAGAAGGTGTGAACTTAACCGCTGCGCCACCAGGCCGGCCCAATAATGTTTTTAAAAATGTTATTATTCCTAAAAACAATTTAAGATTTCTTTTTTTGTGGGGTGGAGGGGTGGGAAGTGAGGAAGATTGTCCCTGAGCCAACATCTGTGCTAATCTTCTTCCATTTTGTAGGTGGGATGCTGAAGCAGAGTGTGTGAACTTAACCGCTGTGCCACTGGGCCAGCCCCGTAAGGTTTCTTTGTGGCTCTTTTTGGCCCCCCAGGAAGTCCATCCATAGAGCATCTGTTTGCAGCTCTGCAGGCCTTACGGTCTCTGTTGCAACTACTCATGTCTACTTGTAGCACAAAGGCAGCTACATAAATAAAATGTAAGTGAGTGGGCTTGGTTGTATCCCAATAACACTTTATTTGCAAAAACAGGCAGCAAGCTGGGCCTGGCCCACCTGCAGGCCGGGGTTCGTTGTGCCTGCTCTTAAACCACCAACTTGATGAGCGTGCTCAGGTATTTCCTCTTTGTGTGCAAATATTTTCACTTAAATTGTTTTTTTTTTTAATTTAAATTTTCCTTTGTTTTGTATTTATGTAAACAATTTTGTACTTTTAAAGCCAAAGCTGTAAAACAGGGTACGTTTGTAACAGCCCAGCTTCTCTGGATGCCCTTTTGACAGCATTTCTGGGCTTTGTTGAGAGGCCCCCTGTAGCTGGTTGGTCTCGTCAGTGGTTGGCTCCCCTTCAGAGAACACCTCCTGCCCCCTCCCTCCTTTTAATTGTGAAGGTGGTCCTGGTCCTCCTTACGCATTCCTGTCTCCCCTCCTCGGCTGCTGTGATCAATACCCTCTCCAGCTGCCTTGAGCCGTCAATCAACAATATATTGGCTTGTTTAACTAGGGAGCTGAGGGTCAGAATGGCTTCAAATCTAGTTGTATTCATGCCAACACTAGCCTATATGGTGTTTTTGTACGAATTTGAAGAAAGTGTCCCCTCTGAGGAGACAGAGCACTGCACACACCCGCCTTGGTGAGCACCTCATATCTCTGAGTGCATTGGAAACAGGGGCCCCTCCAGCTGTGTGGCTGTTGAGCAGAGTATGGGCTAGCTTTCACTCCCCACTTGTTCCTTCAGCTGGAAGACCTTGTGCAGTGTACAACCTGCCTAGCTGTAGCGGTGGCCCTGGCTTGTTTTCAGGTCTTGGATTCCTCTAGTGTGGCTCTATTTTCAGAAGACTCTCCCTTTTGGTATCAACAATGATTTTCAGCGGTACCAGGCTTGTAGCCTGGCAATTTTGCAACCCCTCAGGACGAAAGCACCTCCTTCCCGATAGTTAGGGCAGGAAATTATTTGAGAGTGAATGACCAGGCTGGGTTGTGTGTCCTTCCCTGGAGGCAGGGGTTGGGGTGACAGGGCGTAGCTGCAGGGCCACCTCCCGTGAACCTCTCAGACTGAGAGCCTTCAAAGTAAAATTGTGGAGCTATTACTAGCAAAAGGGTGAATTACTTCCCAGCGGGAAAACCCCACTGGCTGTCCTGTGCCTTTTCCTGCCCCTACCCGTGCCCACCGACTGCCAGCTATCCCACTTCTGTTTGCTGTGTCCACTTTCTTACAAGAAAACTCACTCAAAATGTTCATTCCCTGCCTGGAAAAACCATCCAGTCATAAATGAGCATCAGACACAGGTCTTCCTCTGCCTCGAGCTCAGTGGGCATCAATTTTATCAATAGCCCCCAACTTTAATCAAGAAGGAATTACCCAGGGGCAAGGCATTATGGTTTTCTTTTATAACCAACTCGTTTAAAAAAAATTAATTTCAGTTCAACTTTTAAGCGAGAGGAGAGAAAGGATAATTGTGCAGCATTTCCTGAAAAGTTATGAAAGCAAGCAAGGGGTCATTTTTCAGAATTCTGTGCCTCACGGTTAGTAGCCATGAGTCTTGGGTTTCCCATGCATCTCTCAGCTGAGCCGGGCGCCCTGGAATTAGCTGACTGGGCTTCGCTTCCAGAGATCCTCCTGGGTTCTCACACGGACAAGGAAGAGGTCTGGAATTAGGGAAGAAGCTAGAGTGTAGTGTGGGGAGATTCTCGCTGTAAGGCTGATGGTTTTCATGTTCTGCTGGGAATAAGGCCCCTGCCCAGTCCCACCCTTTCTCCGGAGCAGTTCCTTCTGTTCTCTTTTCCATCCTACTTTCATTCCAATCTGTGGTTGTGTTGTGCTTTCATGCCTGAACACGGATGCAGGGTTTCCAACTGTAATCTATCATGTGGATGAACATTTTATCTCTTGTTGATGCCCACCACATTGGGGCTCTAATTTCCACCCCAGGACCGGTTCCCTGTGGAGCGGGGCAAGCCTCACCTAACCTTTCTGTGTTAGTTTCATCTCCTGGAAAATAGAGTTAATATCTACCTGGCTCACAGTAACACAGGAATTAGTCACTGCTTTTCAGAGTGCTAATCTCTGCCTTTGCCAGCAGAAGGCAATTCCACCAACAGTCCCCAAATTATATCTGATAGCAAAGTTGCTGATGAGCAGTATTTATTACCACTATTTTCATTGTCAGGCTCCAAACTAATAGTTATGAGGTCGCCGCTTAATTCGCAAATCCAAGAAGCTGTCATAGTCACCACAGTGAGTGGAATTCAGAACTGAGGGCCACTTTGCAAAAATTACCACCCTCCCAGAGCCAGACTTCATCTGAGGCTGGGCAGGCAGTCACAATGGAACTTAGAAGGTCACAATGGGATGTGGCTTCCTCCCTTTCAATTTCAGGCTATGATTAATCTCTTCTGCAGTTATTTTATTTGAAAGAATAATCTAAAACTGGCCCCAGACAGAAGGAACTCTCCTGAAAAGGGAAATCTATGTGAAAGAAAAGAATGTTGCTCACACAGAAGAAATGGCGTGAGCACGCTGGGGGAGGTTTGAGGACACCGAGAGGCCTGGTCCTTAATTTATGACTCAGAAATGGAGAGCTCTTTCTTCTTGAAAGTTGGTGATTCACAACCTCATTTGACTCCATCAAAAATATGTCCAGTTGCAAGAGCTGCCAAAACAGTGGATTTTCTGCAGCCCATGAGACCCCACACAGTTTCTCCTCTGGCCTGGAGACCTGGGTACACTGTCTGCCGTGGATTTGTGAGGTCCCTCAGCTTGAGTTTTCCTGCCCTCCTAGTTGTAAATAGTCCACAAGAAAGCCCCTGCGAGGGGCAGGCTGCTTCGGTTTCCAGGTTTCCAGGGCAGGGTTTCTCCACCGCGGTGCTCCTGACATCTGGGACTAGGGCTTTCGTATTGTGGAGTCATCCTATGCATTGTAGGAGGTATAACAGCATCTCACTAGGTGCCGGTGGCAGCCCCTTCTCGCCTAGTTGTGACAACCCAAAATGTCCCCACACTTGGCCAAATGGCTCTGGGGAGCAAAATTGCTCTGGTGGCAATTCATGGAGCTGTGCAGTCCCCTGAGCTCTTCCAAGGCTGCCCTTTGGTATCCCTTCATGTTGACTGGGGAGATTAAAAGCCTCAGGCCCTCTGGCTGGGCGAGCAAGACTGTGGGATGGTGGAGAGTGGAGCCGTTCTGACTTAGGGAGCATCGTTTTGCCTGGCACACACATTGCCTGGGCAACAAGTCAACCAGTCATTGTGGCCTGCCTCCCAGGTGCCCGTTTGAATTGTGCCTGCAAAGCAGGTGGTTACTCAGCTCTCTCACGCTGCTTAGAAATGTCCCTACCTAAGTGAGCATGTCATCACCACCTCATCCCCTCAGCCGTGGGCACGCCGGCGAACGGCAGCAGAAGTAGTTAGCTGATTTCAGGAGCGGGGTGGGTGGGAGAAACTGGCCTTTGAAGCCCAAGAATGTCAAAGATGACGGAGACTGGACCCGTGGAGATGGCCTTCATTGAGAGAGCCCCTCGGTCCCTGCAGGTGGCCTGCACTACCTGAGCTGTTCAGGTGTGAGGGAGCAGGGCCCCCAGCCCACAGGTACCATCTGGAGGATGCGGACTTAAGCTCCTGTAAGCCCTTGTAAGCTCCAGGCAGTCTTCCATTTGGAGGCCTCGCTCCCATCGTCTCAAACAAATTAAAACACACCCACACTTTAGTTTAACTACAATTTATTTGCAGTGAAAATATTTGAAAGGAGTTTAATGATTCAGCTTCTTAAATTATCTGGCGGTGGGTAATTCATCAAAGTCGGAATTACCTGTGATTCCCCCCACAACCAATAGCATCCTTAGGAGTTCTCGCAGCTGTTTCTCAAATGTAATGAAGTTTTTATGACGACCGCATCGTGAATACTGCATCCAACAAGCGCAGAGGAGGCCTCATTGCTGTATTTGGCAGGCGTTTAATGAAGCATTTATTAATTTTGATTTTGCTGCTTTCTTGTCAAATTTCGGAGCCGATAATTTTTCTCCACGTTGCACACACTTCCAGAGGCCCCAGGAAGGCCCTGCTTACGGCTCTGGGGAGGAGCCTGCCTTCCACCAGACGTGAGAAGAAGATTCCAGAGGCTGCCGAATGGTCGCTTTGCTGGGGGCGTTTCCTGGCTGTTGGCATCACTCCCATTTTCTCTTTCTTAGTTTTTATGGCGGTAAAAATTAAGTTGAAACATCTGGAGATCCACATGTGCAGATTCACAAGCATCAAACACAGGCATTCCTTCCTTATTTCTTGATTAATCTATTGGACGTCAGCTTTCTGATCGGCCCATGCTTTAATCACGGGGGGGATTGCCTACCAGCTGGGCATTTTACTGTTCTCTGTTCCAGCAAATGAAGCATAATTGCTGGGATGTGAACCAGTCGCGAAAACAATGAGAAATTAGGCGTAATGGGACGGCATTTCCTCTGCGTTCTAACACCAGGCCCAAAGTGGGGTCAGCCGGTGGTTTATTTTCTTCTTCACGAAAAGGGACCTCGCCATCATTAACAGTGTGAGGTACAGTCCCGACTGCTTTCAGCTGAGCGGGGAGAGCGCTTTCCTCCCTCCCGAGGAGAGGAAGCCTGTCTCCTAGAAGCTTATGGTGATATTTAAAGATATAAAAAGGGACAGGACAATTAAAAATGTGCATGAGTAGCCTTAGAGCTGACGTTATTGATGCCTTTGTGATCAATAGCACTATTTTTATTTGGATTGCTGGGTAAGAACAAGCCTTAGGAAGGTCCGGCCACAAATTGAGAGCGCCTTACAGACGGACTGTAAAAGCCTGCTGTAGCTGGGAGCCGGGCGGGCATGACGGGTGATTGACAGCTTTGGGTGATGCCGTGAGGCGGGGCTTTCTTGGGTGGATGCCCAGGAGAGGGGACTGTGTCTGCCCGTCTCCCAGACCCCAGGTGGAGGGAAGCCGTTTATAACAGAATTTGGCTGCAGTTCAATTTTAATCTTGGGACTCACCGATTGCTTTAAGGACCAGCTCCTGGAGCCACCATTTGTTTTCCGTAGCTTTACCCAGAGACTTAAGAAATCCCCCCAATAGCCGTGTGCAGGGTCGTTTCTGTGGAAGGGATTTGAACGAGAAAATGTCATAAATTCGGGCCATGGATGGTGGTCCTCCTTTCTGATTGAGCTGTTTGGACATTGGTTTTCTGATAATAATGGCAGCTCATATTTACTGGGTGCTAAGGACACTCAGGGGCGCTGCTAAGCGCTTTTCACGTCTTGTTTATTTTAAAACTCACAACAGGTCAGACTCAGTTCTGAGGCCCATCTTCTGGACCTGCGCCATCTGTAAGGTAGCGACCGGCTGAGTGTGGCTCTTGAGCACTTCAAGTGTAGCTGGTCCACGTTGAGAGGAGCTGTAAGTGTAAAACACACACCGGATTTCAGACATAGGGCCAAAAACAAAAAGAATGTGACTATTTAATCAATAATTTTCTATATTGATTACATGCTGGAATGATACCATTTTGGACACATTGGGTTACATAAAATGTATTATTAAATTATATTCTTTTTGCTTTGTACTTTTGTTTTTACTGTTTAAGAATCTGGCTACTAGAAAATAAAAAATTACAAATGTGGCTCGAGTTATATTTCTATTGGATGGTGCTGGCCTAGAGGAAGAATAGAGGCACAGAGAGGTTAAGTAACTTGCCCAAGGTCACAAAGCATGCTAGTGGCAGGACCTTTTAGATGCTAACAGCATGACTCCAAAATGGCCACTTTTCCATCCATTTTTCGTCATTGGCCCCACATCTCCAAAAATTCTTATTGAATTCATAACTCTTCTGTTCTCAGTTTCCCCAGCTAGGTCACTAGGGGGTTGGGCTGTATCATCTTTACGGTTTTTTCCAGAGAATGACGTGCTCAGTTTTGTATTCTTTGGCACATAGTGCTGTACTGTGGGGAGAGGAGCATCAGTCTCTCTCTTAATGCTTATTTAATTACATTTAATTAGGAATCTTGTCATATTTTAGCCTGCAATTGGTCTCCTGGGGCCATCTGCTATGAAGGTTTTTGAAAAATCCAAACTTTATTCCTTACCATCGATCCGTGTGGTTCATGGGCCTGAGTTGGAGTGATTTCGTTTGTCCTAACTCAGAACGAGAAGCAGAAGGAGAGATCCAGCAAAGACGGGCTGGGCGGCTGTGAGCTGCCCTTCTATGAGCAAGGTGGCCAGGCTCCCTTGTTCAGGTGCTCGTCTGAAAGTCCCTACTGAGCGCCCCCCTTGATGTGCCCATGCCGGATTCTGGGGAGACCTGGGTTCAGGCATCATCTGTGCCCTTGTTGGCGTAGTAACCTGCCATGGATGCTCGCCACTCATGGTAAAGCAGGGGCTGCAAGTGATCAGCACCGGTTGTCGACGTGCAGCGTTCTTGGACCAGCCACCTGGCCCCGGGGGCCGTCTTCAAGAAGGCCTGTGTTTGCCTGCTGCCCAGTCTCCTCCTACTGGGTTGGGCAGGATTCTTCCAGGAGTGGGGTGCTACAAAGAAGGGGGTCCCTGTTCCCTGTCACCATCAGGGTCCTTGCTGGAAAACTGGGGCAGGATTCAAAGGCAACATCAGTGTCACGCATCCCCTCCCAGCGCCAGGCTGAGAGCTCTCCTCCCGTGTGAGGCCAGCTTCTCCCGCCAGGGCAGCTGGGGGGGGGGGGCGGCGGTCCTCCGGCACGCCGTCTGCGCCCCCTCTTTGGGCATTTAATCAGTGTAGTTGATTAGTTGAAACACAGCACAGAATGGTCGAGGACCCTGGCTGGCAGCCTGCCGCTGTCATTTATGGCTGGGTGATTTGAGGCCATCCTCCCCACCCCGCTGAGCCTCCAATCCCTCATTTGCAAAATGAGACTCATCATATCTGCCCTGCCTCCCTCCCAGAGTTGTCGAGAGGTTCCAACAATGGATGAGAGAGTGATAGGAGCATGTGGGTAAACAGGAGAGTGGTATTTAAATACGTGCTATTTCCATAATTGCCTTGTATTCTGTGTATATCTCATCTCCCCAATTAGATGCGAGATCCTCAGTGACAGCCGCCATGGCTCACCCCTTTTGATATTCCCCACACAGCCAGGATGGTGTTGAACATATGGCTGCTGCTCAATAAATATTTACTGAATGGAATTGAATTTCAGATTGGTTCCAAATCACCCTAAAAACTTGGTCAGGTGTGGCCCAAAGGTTTTCTTAAGCAAAGGGCGAAGGGAGGGCGGCTCCACCGCGGATGTCAGGGAATGTCTGCAGAGTGGGTGAATCCGTGAATGAATGCATGCCTGGTGGCCTTAGCTTCACTCTCCCAGCCACAGGCCTTTGACAGCAGCTGTGAATCTGCCTTCTCTGCTCAGAAAAGACTTCTCCCTCTGTCCTTCGGGATGCGCTCTTTGCATTGAGCCTTGCTCTAGTTCAGATTTCTATTAAGTAGTCAAACATAATGTAATATTGCCAACAAAGAGATCGTTCCTGGATTAATTAATCTCCCTTTTATGTAGGGAAGGACATAAAAGAGAGCATAAGATAAGAAAAGAAAATGAAATTAATCTTATACTTTCTATGGCCGCCTGTTAATTTCAAGCTTTCCTGCTTCCCGGCGCCTGTGCTCCTGCGCGGTTTCTAGATTGCTCAGTACTTAAACATCTTATCGATCATTCCCGGGAATGCTGTGCAGCCAAGAAAAAAAAAAAAAAAGGCATTCAGGAGCCACAGTGAGTTTACTTTTATAGTAGTGCGCACCTTATCATCAGGTATGGCCAATACATCAAAATGATAAGCCAAATTTGTATACGATCTCACGCTGCTATCGATAAATCACGTTCACGCTGAGCTGCCAAATCAATTCTGCCCTGACACCCCCTCTCCTTGGAGGAGAGATTTGAGAAGAAGTGTGGAGGTAGCCAGGGAATAAAACTGAGAAGTTTCACAAAAGAAGCTGAACTCTGCTAATCAGAGAGGAGATGCATTTTTAATTCCAAAATGACCAAGCAGCAATTCAGCAGTCCTGACAACAGGCAGAATGCCTCGGCCCCTGGGGTTGAAATAGATGGCTTACGTATCTTTGCCCTGCCAAGCTGCATTCTCACATTTTCCAAAATGTCCATTAACCCCAGAGGACATTCCAGCTGGCCCCTCACCCCACCGAGACGATGTAAATATAATGATTAACCAGTCCACACTAGCATCAAGATTTCTTGACGCTCCTCTTCATTGAAAAATGCATTAGCTCCTGGCAGTACTGTCCAGAAATGAATTCGCAGACAACCGAGCATCATTAGCCGTGATTTGCCCTGGCTAACTGCTCTCTGTTAGTGAATTTAGGGATGGAAATAAGCTATTTCCATCCACTTTATCATCCAGAGACCTTAGTACATAGTGTGTCTCTGGTGAGTGCTATTATTATAACCAGTTTCTAGAATTGCCATTAGAATTAATTCTGCAGAAACAGGCTCCCACCCAAAGCCATCAGCTGGGTGCCTTTAAGTCTTAAGATCAGCCTTTAATCTCTACTTTGAAGTTGCTGGCGGAGGCGAGAGTTTTATTTCAGCCTGATGACTGACTGTTTTAATTTTTTTAAGTAGTGAGCTGTTTCTCCCCCCATGATGAAGTCCGGAGGCTGCTCTCTGAATGAAGCCTGGCTCGGGTGAAGGCCATCGTGAGGGCCCCCGGTGCTGCTGGTTGGGCACAATGAGGGCACAGAGGACCATCAGGGCTCCCTAAAGGAAAACGTCAGGGCTTGCACAAGTCACCTCTCAAAATGCAAAGGGAGCGAGTAATGAGTCTGTGAATGGCAGAACACCTTCGGGAGAACCCCGTTGTCGTCCGTCCTGTGGAAGGAAACCTCTTCACTTTCCTGCCGTGAAGACCCCCTCGCCTGCACCTCTCCTGATTTTCTTAATGCTCCTTCCTCCAGCCTGGCTCTTCCCAGCATGCCCCTCGTATGATTTGCAGCCCACGGTGGCCCCTAGATCTCTGAGGCCAGTGCTTGCGTCTCTTCTGAGCCCCAGACCCACTCGCTGGACTTCCTGATGGACATTCCTCCTGCAGCATATCTTTCCCCTCCTTGGTTCCCATGTCATCTCCTCTCTGTATTTTAAAACCCTGCTCTGGGGGCCACTTCTGTGGATCCTTCCCTCCCTCCCCCAAGTGCAGAGACAGCCCCCACTTCCTGCAGACCTGGTATATATCTCATCACCGTATTTATGACCCAGTTTGTTTCCAATTTCTCCAGGAGATAAGTGTGCCCTACAGCTTGGTCTGCTCCTGCTCATTTGAATTTCCCGGCAAGGGCTTGACACACAGTAGGTCTCTGCAAATATTTATTAAATGAGTGCATATGTATTCAAATCCGGGAGAGGGGGAGAAGGATCGGAGGAAGGATTTGATAAACGGAAGCCTGAGAGATAGCTTCCAACTCAAATCAGTCCTGATCTATTTCATTGCAAATGATTAAACCAAAGGACAACTTACGAAAAAAGAGAGTTGAAAAGACGCTTAGCAGACAAAGGCCACCTTGGGAACATGTTAATAATCATTATCATCATCATGGCTCCCATGGACTGAGCATCCTGTCTCTGCTGAGCTCTGTGTCAAGGGCTTCACACGTCTTAGCTGGTGTTGACCTCATGCGATCCTCTGAAGCCATGGAAGGTGAAAGCCTTAGAGGCAGGGAGGCCTGAGCATTCGGGTCCATGCTGGTGGACTGGAAAGCCCCCTCCCACCGCCAGGCGTGTCGTCTCCGGGCTTCTGAAAAGATTGTATGACGCACAGGTCGTGTTGAGGACCCATTACGGGAAAGGCACATTCTTTGTTTTCACTCTAGCGCCTTTTCCTCCCACCCATGTATTCCATTCAATCTCCACTATGGTCGGTAATATATGTTAGTCAGAGGGAGGTGGGGTGGGGGCTGAGGCAGAAACTTTACCTCTAAGAGAAGCTAATGGGTGCAGTTTGAGGGGGCACAAGCCCCTGACCTTGGTCGGATCAGCCCCAAGCGCTAATCAGCATTGCCGAGAATGTCTGTGTGCGCTAACCAAGCATCAATATTTGTTCTCCAGTGAGGTCCTCCAGGGCCACGGCAAACAGCAGCCTGGAACATGCATATAGCCCACCTGCCTGTAAGGAAAGAGAGAACAAACAGAAAAACAGCCCTTTGAATCCGTTCTTCCCCATAGAAACAGAAATGATGTTCTGATCATTATGTCTAAAAAAGCAGTAGATATGAAAATTGGATTTGGTTGGAGCTGGATTTTAGCTGCAAATGGGTGGTTTTTAATAAAGTGCCTCATAGCAACCGATCTGTGAAAAGCTGCTACTTAAAAGCAAGTTCATATGATCTCGGAAAATGGCTCATCCAGACAGGGCAGTCTGTGACTGTTTATTTATAGTCGTCTGCACCAGATCAGATAAGCTGGGGCTGGTGGAAGTGGGGGGCTTCCAGAAGGTACCATCCTCAGACTGTTTATGTGATTAGGAAACGGATCATCGGCTCACATTTTCAAAACAGGGCTCTGGTTGGGGGAGGTATGGGTAGGTGGGCCCTGCCCTTGGATAGACGTTCTCAAGAGCTGAGGCCTGGGAGTCGTTCGTGAAGATGGGGGGAAGCAGGCTCGAGTGAGGAAGGTGCCGCAGGTGGAGACCTGGGTTGGTCATGTCTCTGCAGCCTCCTGCCTGTGTGGCCCTGACTGGTGCCTAAGCTTTCGTTGTCTTCCTCTTTTTAAACAGCTTTATTGAGATATAATTCACATACCACACAATTCACCCATTTAAAGTGTAAAATTCAATGGTTTTTAGTATATTCAGAGATATGTGCAACCATCACCACGGTCCATTCTGGAACATTTTTATCACCTCAAAAAGAAACACTGTCCCCTCTTGCTATCACCGCCGACTCTCCTCATCTCTTCCAGCCCTAAGCAACCTCTAGTTTGCTTTCTGCCTCTGTCGACTTGCCTCCTCTGGACATGTCCTACGGTGGAATCCTACAATCTAGCTCCTCTCATGTCTGGCTTCTTTCCCTCAGCCTCATGTCCTCCAGGCTCCTCTCTGTGGTTTCGTGGGTCAGCACTTCGTTTCCCTTTCTGACTGGCCCCTTCTGATTTCAGATTCCTCATACGTCAAATGTGTTGAATGCTGCCATCATAGGGCAATGCCAAGGGTGCTGCCCACCCTCCCTGCTGGTACCTTCCCGGAGTGAAATACCACATAAGCATCGGTGGAGGTTGAGCTGCAGAAATTTCCCCCAGGGGGAACTGCTTTTTTAGCTCTTTCATACCTATCCCACTCCCCCACTTAAAATCGCAGTCTTGATTGAATCCTACTGCATTTCATCCATCAAAATAAAAGGATTCCTTTCTTCCCCGTCCGGTGCTCCTGTTTTCCCCATCAGATTCATCAATTTGCATTTATTTTGATAGTAACAGTAACACCGTTTGCTCATAATTGTTCAGCTTTTAGAGAGGCCAAGCCTCATGCTTGAACCTTACTTACAACAGCTCGTATTAACCCCAAGGGGCAAGAGACTCATGCCTCCCATTTAACAGCTGAGGAAACTAAGGCTCAGAGAAGGCAGATGAAGCTTTCCACGTCTTCCGCAGAAACCTTAATTCTTATGTAAACGCTTTGGGATTCAAGAAATGGAGCTTGCCTGGACTTGAATTTTCCAATATGCACATTGTCCCTCATTTTACTGGCAAGTTCTTGAGTGGGTCTAAGGAGCCTGGGGAGCTCTGAGGCTGGTCTCCGAGCCCCGCACCGCCCCACCCCTCCACCCTCCACCCCAGGCACCTGGACCCCCCCCTCCCCCCCGGGATGGAGAGAAGTCAACAGACAAGGCCAGCTACACGGACTCACAATGGGGCTATGTGGGGTGGGGGCGGGGGTGATGGGGTCTCCCAGGCCCAGAGCAGATGCTGGGGGCGGAGGGGCTCAGAAGAGGTTCCCTCAGGACGTGACACCTGAGTGGTGTCCTAAGCACAAAGTGAGGTCACAGAGGCAGGCGGGGTTTGGGCCTCTGGACGTCCTTTGATTAACTGTACTTGGAGGAGGGAGGCACAGAACGCCAGGAGCACGGGGGCGGGGTGATTAATCCTCCTATAATCTGTTGGCCGAAGTTTTGCTGGTGCAGGAGGTTTTGCTGGAGAGATCGATCGAGTCTTAACAGAGTGGTGAAATGGTGCAGCGACTGGGCTGCTCATTCCAGCAGAGCTTCACCCGGAGGGAGAGCTCACCGCTCAGCGCCGGATGGTGTTGGGGTTTTGTGCTGGTGTTTTTCTTGGTGGGCCGTGGGGAGTTCCTCACAGACCCCATTTGTATGCTTCAGGAAGCAGAAAGGGCCGGAGGAGAGGAGAGGAGAGGAGGAAGAAAGGGAGAGAGAGCAGTAATAACAATCCCTTTATTTGATCAATGACTGAAGAGACGAGGGTGCTGCTTCATCCTGCTCCCATGATCATCATTTCTCTCTACCCTCACTGTGATCCTGTGAGGCGGGGTATTGTCCCTCATTTTTTTGGCACGAAATTTGGGGGCCCAAGAAGCAAATGATTTGCCTGAAGTCACATGGGTAATTAGCGCCAAATCCAAGACTTACACTAAGGACTTGGGACTCAAAGTGCAGTGCTGGGTCAGGAGTGAAACAGGAATTAGTGGTGCCCGTTACGTACCAGGTACCCCCGGAAGCCCTAAGATGTGGACTGGTACAGGAACTGTACAAAGACAGTCTTGTGACACCGCTGGGCTGGAGGACGATTTGGGCTGTGCATGCCGGGCTATTGAAGCACAGAGAAAGCCATCCAAATCTGCTCGGGCCGTCAGGGAAGGGTCCTTGAAAGGGGAGATATTGAGGCTGGGTTTTGATGGATGCGTAGGAGTCCTTGAGTTCGGTAAAGGAGGAAGCTGCCTTCTGGGAATGGAGGCAGTATATGCGAAGTCTCAGAGCTGAGATTGGGGATCATGCATCCAGGGAACAATAGGGATTGCAGAGTAGCTGATGCACAGGATGTGGGGCTAATGGAGGAAGAAGAGAGAAAGCTGGAAAAAACATCATGGTCTCCAGCTGCTCATTCAGCCCTCCCTTGTCTGGGTGGGCACAAGTAGCCTTTTCCTGGGGTGGGATTTCACTAGGGTTCAAGGAACTGGAAACGGCTTTGAAGATTTTTGTGCTTAGTGCCTGCACCCACTTTTGGAAGCTAAAAATGGATTCTCAAAGAAGTGAGAGCAAAGCCACAAGCAGAAAAGGATTTTGCTGGTGAAATTGCGTAACTGCCTCCCTGTCATTATCTAATTAAGGAAGAGGTGGGGGGAGCCCCAAGGCTTTGAAGCCACAAGAGAGAATTCTGAAATGCTCCAGCCAGGTCCTGCTGGAGGGGTCTAATCACAGAGCGGCATTCTCCGAGCATCAGCTTAGTCGGTGGGCAGCTGGTGGGACGGGGCGTGTGGAGTGGCTTCAGCATCGAAACCACCAGGACTGAAATATCTGCAGCCTCAGACCCCAAGGCCATGACTTGGTGTGTGCTTTCTCTTTCTGGGGTAATTACAGAGGATTCTGGACAGTTTCGCCGCAAATCCGCGTGCATGTGCAGGGGCATTTCAGAAGGAACCTCCGTGTTGAGTGTTCTGCTCCAGCCTCTCATCTTAGGTCTTGACAAGGGGCATTTTCTTTTCCTGGATAAAAGTGAAATTCTTTCCCCAATAAATGTTCAGATCTGCCAGCTCCGTGGTTGATCGGAAGGAAGGAACGAGAAAAGATAGGTTATCATTCCAACAACTTCATCTGGCCCCACACGTGACTTTGAGCGGAGAGATGGCATCATGTGCAGGTAGATTTTTGCGAGGTGATGGGTAGCACCATCTCAAAAACATTGCCCTCCCCTTATGCCTGGAAATACCACTTTGGGGAGTTACTAATTCAGCAAGTCTTTATTGAGCACCTATTATGGGCCACGCACTGTGCCAGGGACAGGTAACAGATGAGATGAGGTACAATAGCTATGGGTCTGGTCATCATGAGAGTGTGGTCTGCAAGGACAAAGGCATAGAGAAATAAATATAATAACTCCCAACTGGAACAAACTCCGTGGAAGGAGGAAGGAAGCAGTGGCGGTGGTCAGGGTGGCGATGCTTTGCGGGGGATGGCTGAGCTGACCACAGGATGCTCAGAGGCCACTCTGCCGAGTGGGAGGAAGGTGATGCAGGCTGAAAGAGTGGCATGTGCACAGGCCACTGGGGCATTTAAGAAATCAGCCTGAGGGCTGTGTGGCTGGAGGGACTGAAGCAGGGAGGGGGGAGGTGAAGAGCGGAAGCCCAGCTTCACTTTTTCACCGTAGACCAGTTAACCCTCTCTCCCAGCGCCTTCAGGCAGGGTCTCTACAGACTGCCTCCCTCCTTTCACGGGGTGGGGGAAGGGGGAGCCAGGTAGCTCTCTCCTGCAGCTTCTCAGCCTTTGCGTCTGCGGTTTTTGTGTGCTGTAGCCACTGAAGAGGTTGGAGAGTCTTTAGTTTGAAATGTAAGATGACTTCTCCAGGAAAAATGATCGGATTCCTCACGACCTCTTGTTCCAAGGAGAATAGGCAGTGTTTTGTCATTGCAGCATTGTATCATAGCTACAGCTAAAACTGTCTGAATGCTTGCCAATGTAACAAAGGGAAGATAAAGGGGGATGACTCAGTTTTGGGTCGTGAAAGCTCAGGAAAGTGAGACAACACCCCTCTTCTCCAACGGCCTGGGTGTAGGGGAGCAAGACTGGCAGGGCCAAATGTGTCCCTAGTCCCCAACCACATTCTCCACTTAACAGACATTCAGCTGCCCCGCCCAAGTCCTCGAGCCTGGGGTCTTCACCACCTCATTCACCTGCTCAAATGTTAACCAGTTTAAAAAACCTTGGGTGACGGATGCTCTGTGAGCGAGTTCCTCACGAAGCCTTTAGCCAACATTTAATAAAGTGTGCTGAGCTAGGGGCTGGCCCCGTGGCCGAGTGGTTAAGTTCGCGCGCTCTGCTGCAGGCGGCCCAGTGTTTCGTCGGTTCGAATCCTGGGTGCGGACATGGCACTGCTTGTCAGACCACGCTGAGGCAGCGTCCCACATGCCACAACTAGAGGAACCCACAATGAAGAATACACAACTATCTACCGGGGGGCTTTGGGGAGAAAAAGGAAAAAATAAAATCTTTTAAAAAAAAAAAAAAAAGTGTGCTGAGCTAAACATGTTCCCTCACTGCAGGACTTCTTAGGGCTGTCACATGCTAATGGGCATCACGACCATGACATACAGGGTTAGAGTATATAGCGTTTCTTAAAATTATTTAAGTACGAATACTTATTCTGAGGTGCATCTTATGGGCTGGGGATTTTGTGGCAATCAGTTTGGGATATACTGTTTTAATCTGACACTATTACCGTGTTACCGTTGTTGTTGTCAAGAATAACTTTAAAAAATGTCAGTGAGCAACCATCCAGTCATCCACTCAACCCCTTATTCAACCAACCATCTGTGTATTCGTCCAATCGGTCATCCATTTTTCCCTCCACCCATCCATTCATCCACCCATCACCCATCCATCCATCCACCCATCACCCATCCATCCATCCACCCATCACCCATCCTTCCCTCCGCCAGTCATCCATCCACCCATCACCCATCCATCCATCTGTCCACCCACCCAAACAACCAACCAACCATCCATGCATCCATCCATCCACTCATCATTTGTATATCCAAGCAAGTAGTTAACAAACATTTACTGAATGGGTCTTTCCATTCTGTGGGCACAATACCAAAACTTTGGTAGATCAAGGATGTCTTTGGAGAGCTTCTAGTCTGTTACAAGACTACCTCCTGTGTACAAATAAACAGACTTCTCAGTTGAAAGTGATATTTGTCCTTGGGGAAGTGAAGTGCTGGAAGCTCAGAAAGGGAGAAAGTTCCCCTCCTCAGGTGAATCTTTGAGGGCTTGTGGAGGAGGTGGCGTTTTTACTTGGAGGAGAGATTTGGACATGGAGAGATAGAAGCTGGGGGCCCAGGAATTCCTGTAGGTGAGACCACTGTGAACACAGGGCCAGAGCTGCGACAAGGGCTGGCTGGAGGAGCCGCCTCGCCTCCCCCTCCTTCCTTGAGTCTCCGCTTGGCTGAGTGTGACTGCAGCATTGATAAAAAGCTGCTGCCCAGATGCCTCGTTACCGGCAAGAATGTCTCTAACGAGGCCTAATTCTTCAGTCGGCATGATTTTCCTTTGGTGCTGGCTTCAGAAATATGTAGTTCCATTCAGAAACAGAGGCTGAACTGTATTTGTCATCATAGCCCCCGCGGACAAGGCCCCAAGCGTCCACCTTCAGCTACTCTGGAGGTAGAAAGGAACCACAGTCCAGCATTATGCACCTTTCACCCGAGCCCTCAGATGCTAACTTTCCAGAACTTTCTACCACAGGGCAACAGAGAGTTGGTGAGATCCCCATACACATCCAGAAGGAGATAAGATCCTTGGTATTCCGCAGAGAAATCCCCTATAGATCCGTTTGCTTAACATTCAACAGATGGTTAAGGAGAGTGTAGCAGGAGCCAGGTCCTGAGCTCGGGGTGCAGAGGTTGACCAGACAGCCAGGAACTCTGTTTCCTGGAGGTTATATTCTAATAGAGAAGACAGACAATGTGCCACCAAATAACTCAATAAGATAATTATGCATTGTGATAACTGCTTGAAGGATATGCTAAATACTGGGGATGTACTAGGAAATGGTGCATCCTATAAATAGGGAGATAGATAGATAGATAGATAGGTAGATAGATATACTAGGAATGGGAGCTAGAGGAGGGAACAGCTAGTCAAAAGCCCCTGAGCTAGATGGGAGCTGAGGAATTTTGAGAAACAGAAATGTCAGTGTGGCTAGAGGCTCCATGAGCAAGGTGGACAGCGGTACAGAAGTTGCTGGTAAGGTGGGTGGGGCCAGATCACGTGGGGCCTGTGGACCCGGGGAAGGAGTCCTGATTTTGAGTGAAAAGTGATAGGAAGGCATAGGTAGGTGAGTAAGTCTGTGTTTCATTTTGAAATCCTTGCTCTGGCTGCTGAGTTGAGAGTGGATGTTGGGGGCGGGAGTGGAAGCTGGGGGACCAGCGAGGGGCTGGCACAGTCGTGGAGAAACCAGGCACCCTGGGCCGGGGCGGAGCGGGGGTGTCAGGGGCGCTGGAGGGAAGGGGGCGTTTGGGATCTTGGTGGAAGTAGAGCCAGCAGGACCTACTGATGGATTGGATATGGGTGTGGGAGAAAGAGAAGAAGGAAGGAACACTCCCAATGGGGCTGGAGTAGCTGGGTAGATATGACCCCATGTCCTGGGCTGGGGGAAGATGGGGAGGAACAGGTCTGGGGACAGGAGAGTCAAAGGGTTCTGTTGTGGCCCTGTTGAATGAGAGATGCATTTCAGATGACAAGGAGGCAGTTGCAGATATGAGTCTGGATTTAGTGGGGAAGTTTGGGGCAAAAGAAAATGGGAACCAGGGGCAAGGAGAAGCAGAACCAATTAGAGTCAGGAGAGGGTAGGGTGGAGGAGAGAGCACACAACTTTGTGTGATGCTCTGGATCTAGCCATGCCTGAAGCTTGCCCCACTTCGGACTCTAGTTATGTGAGCCAACCAGTTCCCAACCCCCTTTGTTTTTCCTGCGTCAGTTTCAGTCCAGCTTCTGTCACCTGCAGTGGAAAGTCTTGACCCAACACAGGAGACATTTTTAGTGTTTCAGGAAAATGCGCTTCCTCTGCGTTGGGCTGGACTTACATCACCCCAGACCAGTGAGCTGAGAGGTAGTAATAGGGTGGTAGAAAGAGTGGACTCTTTGACATCAGGAAGACCCAGGAACTGGTCCTGGCTTTGCCTTCGGCTGCCCATGTGACCTTGGAAAAGGAGACTGGCTTCTCTGCCCCTCTGTGTCCTCACACAGAAGAGCTGTGTGAGGACGACATGAAAGACCGTGGGGAGAGTGTCTGGCCAGTGACTGGTGCATGGCAGGTGCTTAATAAGTGTCAGCATTTTGGCCCTCTCTCCCTCCCACACTGATTAAAAGCTCAGGTTGGCGGTTATTTATGTCTTTGATTAATTGAACAATTGGGAAACAAATTAATTATTACTTAACGAAGGCAGTTTGGGCAACACAATCTTTGAAAACACAAGGCCTGGCGGGGAGAAGAACAGAAGTGACGCTCGGCAGCCAGCAGGATGGAAAGCAGTGAAGTAGAAAATCTTCAAGGTCCTTCTCATCTGGAAAATTCGCCTTCTCTGGACGTGCAGAATGTGGCTCCCTACAGATAAATGTTGACTTATGGTTTGAGTGGCTTATTATATGTCACGGTGCCTTCAAATGGCAGCCAGGCAATCACTCTGGTGTCACCTACATGGAGTTTATCCAAGGCGAGAGGCAGAGAGGGAGAAATTGGACCTGAGTCACAGCCACGTGGCTAGTCACTACCGTCATTCCAGTTAAATCCACCTCTGTCACTGTTCACCGTGGTCCCCCCCCCCCCCGTGGCTGCCCCCCTAGCTGTGGGATCTGGGCTGCAGGCATCAATAACTGTGGCCGTGACCTGTGCCCTTGGCTCCATCGGGGGAGCAGGCTGGGGGGAGTTGTTGTGCTTGAATTTCAAAGCCGCCCAAGTTTTCCGCCTCATTAAGTTATCATTTGCTTCAAGGGAAAGTGACTTGAGACCCGGCAGCTGGGATCTCAGCCCCCCCGCCCCCACCCCATAGCTTCCCTGCCGTTTGCATCACCCTCGGCTACAGGGCTTACAGCACGAGATTCCTTCTGAGAAAATAGCGTTTCAACCTGCCCCCAGGCCGCCTGATGCCGAGCTGCTTGAGTGCATCATCTCATGTTTTGAAGGCACCATAGCAGTTTACAGCTTTCTCACCTCCAAACCTGCCCTCCCTGAGTGCAGGAGAAATTCCAATTTGTCAGGAACCTGTCTGGTCATCCGGAACCTTCCCCAGGGCTGGGAAGGTCGACTCCCGCCACGGCTCATATTGATTTTATTGGATGGCTTTTTCCAAAGCATCCGGACAGCAGCAGGGCAGTGGGGAGAGGGTTTCCAGTTTCGCCTGGGAGTACCCTGTCTTGCTGCTGTGTTTTAAATGGCTCTCTTCCTCCCTCTTCCAGCAGTGAATCCCCCTAGATGGGACCTCCCGCATTATCAGAGGGGCCTGAGTCAACCCAGTTTCCTTAAGTTGCTGCGAGAGCCCGGTCCATGTGTCACTGCAAAGCAAGATGCCTC
This sequence comes from Equus asinus, assembly GCF_041296235.1. Taxonomy (NCBI): domain Eukaryota; kingdom Metazoa; phylum Chordata; class Mammalia; order Perissodactyla; family Equidae; genus Equus; species Equus asinus. The sequence continues at coordinate 46,132,885 of NC_091804.1, forward strand.
CATCCACACACAGAATATATCAAGTGTGTGTGCAGCGGCAGCTGCCAACTGCCTCCTGGTAGCCTGCCAGGGAAGCCCCTGCCAGCCCCCAGGAGGAAAGAGATGGCAAAGGATGCTAGAGCTGCGTGTGCACCAGGGAGAGTGAGAACAAAGAGGGAGGGAGAGAGATGGCGCGGATGGGCAGCCTGCTGGCTCAGGGCTCCACTCTTCCACCTTCTAAGGGAGGTTTTTAAGATGAAATACGGGTGAGATGCTGAGGCCCCAAGAGGTGATGCTACCTGAGAGCTGAGACCGGAAGCAGATCTGGCTCCAGAGTCCTTGTTCATAAAAGAGAGAATGGCCATTCTCTCCCTGTGGGACACATTGGAATCAAAGGGTGCTTGTTCAAAGTGCTGTTTCCCGGGCCCCCATGCCAGATCCAGGTGGTCAGAATTCTCTAGGCAGCCAAGTCACAGATGCGTACTGTTGGGGGCCAAGTGAGGTTCCCTAGTATGTTACTGGTAGAAGTTATTTCCAGTGATGATCAAACAGCTCAGGGCCCTGAGAGCTAGGGCGCTGCTCAGGGAGTGGAGTGGAGGTGTCCTGGGCTCCCAGGTCATAACGTCTAACCCCTATAATTTACCCAATCCCTTCTGATTCAAACTGACAATGGTTCTGGAAAAGCCAGCACATATGCTATCTTCTCAGAGACACATCTGTGTTTTGTCATGCAGCAAGGACAACCTGGGCACAGGCGCAGTGGCCCGTGGTCACACTCGTGCCTGGGGGCTGCAAATTGGTTGCTGTTGCTGGAGGGTCAAGTATGACGAGGGATGTGAAAGGGCAGAGTAGAGAGTTTGTGAAGGTCAAATATTTTATCTCCGTTTTTTTCCCCTAGAGGTGCAGGAATCACCATAAGAGTCTTAATCAGGGAGTGACACGGTCAGTCCTGCGTGTTTGAAGGCTCACCATGGCTGCAGTGTGGGAAGGTGAAGCTGTAGCCAGGACGGTGATCAGTTAGGAGACTTTGTGTGGCCCAAGCAAAGCCTGGGGAGAGTCTAAACAAGGTAAGCAGAATGGAGAGATGGAGGCAAGTGAGAGGCCTGTTGGTAGAGGCCCCTTCTGTCAATAATCCTCACTGAGCACCTACCCCGGGGATGGCACTCTGGCAGGTGCTGGGGAACGAGAAGTCGCTGCCCTCGTGGGGCTTGCATTCTTGTTGGGTGGGCAAAAAGCAATCAGACAGAGTATAAAATGTGTGTTCTTCAAAGGAGGGGTGTAAGGTGTTATCAACGGATATAATAGCCCCACAAGTCTTCCCTAAGAAAATGGCAACTGATTGGAGAGATGAAGGATGAGTAGGAATTAACTAGGCAGTGAGGGAAGGAAGAGTGTTCTCGGCAGAGGGAACAGCACTTGTAAAGTCCATAGAGGAGAAGTGAAGAGAGGGAAGGGAGTGGAGGGGTGGGCAGGGGCCAGTTCAGACAGGACCTTAAGGGAAGACGTGTGGTGTGTGGCCTTTATCCTAAGAACAATGGAGAGTTTTAAGCAGGAGTTTTAAGTATGATGTGATTTAAACTTTTGGAAGATCAATGTCTGCTTCTGGTCATGGTGCATAACAGGGACTGAATGAGGTAACTAGGAAATGGAACAAAGTATGTGAAACAACTGTTGTCAAACATTGGACCACAGGCAGTCCAAGACTGACCACAGAGAAGGAAACAAACCAGGCGAGCCCTGAAGTCACCCTGGCTGTCTGCCTGGAGCCACCTTCCTGTCTGTGTAGCAGAGAGGGGGATCCCAAGCAAACACAACGGTCTTGATAAGTTGTGGAGGCACAGATGGGAATTTGGGGGAGGCCAAAGAGGCTAGAATGTGTTGAGCAGAATTATACAGAGGAGGGAGCTGTGCAGTAAAAGAGCTCCAAAAATGTGGGTGCTCTTGAATATTAGCTGAACACTAAGATGCATATGTATAGGGTGAAATTTCACGAAGCCGTGCACACAGTGACCCAGGGGCTTGGAGCTGAACGCTTCCCAGGGCTAATACCTGGACGTGGTGGGGGCATTCAAGTGTAGGTGAGCCAGAGTGAGGCGTCCTCATGGACCACTCAGGGCATTCACAAGAGGAACCAGAAGGGCTGCCCTTTGGTCATGGGCCTAAACTATTCCTAGAGTAAAAGTTACACTAGACCCACCTTAACAAAGACTAAAAACAAGCCTCGAAAGGTCGAACTGAACTTCTGCCAAAAAAAGTCTTTATTTCACCAGCTGCCTGCCAAAACAAAACCCAACACTCTTTAAAGGAAGACAACAACATCCAGATACTAACAGTGTAGTAATTGCAATGTCCAGCATCCAATCAAAAATTGTTAAGAAGAAGAACAGTGTGGCCCATAACCTACAGAAAGTCAGCAGAAACACGGAATTGGTAAACAAGGACACTGAAACAACTATTAAATGTGTATTAAATGTTTAAAGAAAATCTGAATATAGTGAGGAAAGAAATTTAAGAGATAAAAGGAACAAATAGACTTTTTAGAGATGAAAAATACAATATCAGAAATGTAAAATTTACCGTATGGCATTAACATCAGATTAGCAAATGTAATAAAAAGAGTAGTGAACTTGAGGACAGAAACAATCCAAAATGAAACAAGAAGGAAAAAAGACTAGAAAACAACGGAACAGACTTTCAGCAACCTGTGGGATGATACTGAGCATGTGGAAGTGAGAGTCCCGAGAAGAGAAATGGGGAGGTGGAGAGGGCAGAAAAAAGTTGGGAAAAATAGTGACTGAATGCTTTCTAAATTTGATGAATGCTGTAAATCTTCAGATCCAAGAAGCTCAATTAACCACAAAGGCCAAAAATCCCACACCAACATACATCATAATCAAATTGCTGAAAAATGGTTATAAAGAGAAAAAATTTAAATATCCAGGAGAAAATGACACATTATGTACAGATAAACAAGAAATCCATAAAAATATGTCTGTAAGCCAGAGACTAATGATAGAATGACATTTTTAAAGTTCTGAAAGAAAACACCTGTCAAACAGACATTATTGTCCAATGGACTTCTATATCCAGCAAAAATATTACTCAAAATGATGTCAAAATAAACACTTTTTGGACCAGAAAAAAAGCTAATAGAATCTATCACTAGCAGATCTGTGCTAAAGAAGCATTAAAGGAAGTTCTTGGAGCAGAAAGAAAATGATGCCAAATAGAAGTATAGATCTACAAAGTTGAATGAACAGCAAATGTGAGTAAATATAAAAGACATTTATTTTTAATTCAAAAATTATTTTAAAAGATAATTGACTGTTTAAAACATAAACAATAGCAATGTGTGGTGGGGTTTATAAAATGTAAAAGTAAAATATGTGACCACAAGAGCACAAAGGGTGAGACGGGAGCAATGGAAGTCTATTGTTATAAGATTATTACATTATGTGTAAATGGCATAATATTATTTGAAAGAAGACTAGGATAAGTTAAAGATGCAAATTTGTAAAACTAAAATAAAAAGTTCTAGCTTATGAGCCAATAGTGGAAATAAAATGGAATCACTAAAATACTTACATTAGCAAGATGGTAGATATAAACCCAACCATATCAATGATAACATTAGATTAACATTAAATGCAAATGGTCAAAATTCCCTGGTTAAAAGACAGAGATTGTCAGTTTGGATATAAAAGCAAGACGCCACTACATGCTGTCTTTAAGAAAGCCACTTTAACTAGGAAGACAGACGAGTTAAAGGAAGATGATGGGAGAAGATATACCACACAAACACTACTCGAAAGTAGGCTGAAGTGATTGTGTTAAGTAGAATTCAGAACAAGAAATATTACCAGAACTGAAAAGAGACAGTCCATAATGATAAACGAGTCAGTTCACAAGAAGGCATGATCCTAAACATATACACATAAATAACAGAGATTCAAAAAACTTGAAACAAAAATACTTGAACTGGAAGAAGAAATAGACAAATCCAAAATTATAGTTGGAGATGTCAATATCTCTGAATTAGAAGTAGAAAGAAAATTGGTGAGGATATAGAATACCTGAACAATCTTATCAACTGACTTGCTCTCCTTGACCTTTTTAGTACAGGACACTCCACCCAACAGCAGAATACACTTTTTTTAAAAGCACATGTGGAATATTCAGCAGGATAGATCATAGCTTAAAAATGAAAACCAACAGGACTGACATTATCAAGTTCTGGAGAGTATGCAGAACAGCTGGGACTCTCATCCTTTGCTGATGGGGATGCCAAATAGTACAGCCGCTGTGGAAAACAGTTCGGCAATTTCCTACAAAGTTAAGTATATGTTTACCATGAGACCCAGCAATCCCACTTCTAGGTGCTTACCCAAAGAAAATAAAACATATGCACATAAAAGCATGTACACGAATGTTTATATTGGCTTTATTCATAATTGCCTAAAACTGGAAACAACCCAAACATCTAACAACTGATGGCTGGGTACACAAACCGTGGTATATCCATACAATAGGAATTCACACAGGGTGACTACTTGGCAATAGAGAGGAACAAAGGACTGACATACACAAATAGCTTGGGTGAATATAAATAGTATTGTGACGAGTGAATGAAGCTAGGTCCAAAAGGCTGCATAACATAATTCCATTTGTATGACATTCGCATTCTGGAAAAAGTAAACCTATAAGGTGTGGGAGGGGATTGATTAAAAAGGGGCCTGATGAAAAAGGAACTTTTTGGAGTGAGAACAAAAGAAACTTCTGATATGATTATGAAAATGAAAAGACAAGACGCCAACTAGGAGAAAATATTTGAACACATATTTGACAAAGGACTTGTATCTACAATATATAAAGAACTCTTACTATTCAATAATAAAAAGACAAACCATTTTTTAAATGGAGCAAAGGATTTGAAAAGACGCTTCACCAAAGAAGATGTGTGAATGGCCAATTAGTATATGTAAAGATGTTCAGCATCATTAGTAATAGGAGAGAACTAAAACCACCATGTGACACCACTACACTCACCAGAATGTCTCAAATTAAAGAGATGGACAGCACCAAGTGTTGGTGAGGATGTGGAAGAACGAATTTTCCTACATCGTTGGTTGGAAAAGAAGTTTGGCAGTCTCTTAAGAAGTAAAACATATTCTTATCATCTGACTCAGAAATCCCACTTCGGGTGTGTGCCCCTGATGGACAGGTGGAGAATTGTTGGTCATAAACTCCGTTATCCGCACCGGTGGGCTGGGGCCACACTGTGGTCACTTCCGGGTCTCAGGCTGTGTTTGCCCTGCATGGTCTCAGGTTGCTGTGTCTTTTCATGTGCTTGTGTCCCATTTTGAAAGTGTTTCTCGCTGGTCTGCTGTTGTCAGGCTGTCGGCATGCCTTTTTTGTCCATGTTCCTGTCTGTAGCAGCCTTTCTCTAATTGTGCCTTCCGTCTGCTGTGTTCTTAAATACAAGCAAGGATACCATCATTATCACAGTTTTCCTGGCCTCAGTTCTCTATGCCCTATTCATGCACTGTCTCATTTTGTCTGCTAGGGCAGGGTCTGTTCCTCTCCTTGGCTGCTGGATCCCCAGCTCTGGCACAGCGTTGGGATTCAAATCAAGTGGGTCTGGCTCCAGAGTGTTCTTAAGCACTAAGCTGACAGTGTGAACTGAGAGCTCAGCAGTTGGCACCATGTTGTGCACAGACGGACATGAACAGGGGGAGGCCAGGGAGGAGCTGGGGGTCACGCAGGCTTCCCAGAGGTTCTGGGCAGCAGAGGAAAGCCACAAGCTCAGTCAGAGGTGCACGAGAGGACCAGCCTAGTGGCACCTGGGCCGGATGGTGGGATTGTGTTGGGCCTTGAATGCCAGGTCAAGGAATTGCGTTTGACCACACAAATGGGCACTGAGAGGCATCATGCCCAGATGTCTCATGGTGAGTCCCCACTCTTGTCCATGCTATTGGAATACAAACAGCCCATGCGAATGAAGGACACGCTAATTAGCTCATGCTAGGCAGCTCCCCTTGAGCTGAGCCCCTTTCCCTTGTAAGAGGGATGAGGGGGCTCCGGGGTCAGGTATTAGACAAAGGTGGCCCCTCGAGATTTCCTGCTGCTCTTTGAGGGGCTTTTTGCCTTTCCCGGGAGATGGAGTCTTCTCCGAAGCCTGCCGCTCTCGTTTCCTCCCTCTCTGCTCCCGTCTGAGAGGGTGCCGCCTTCCCCAGTGGGGTAAGTGGCCACAATTGGTATTAACTTTAGATAGGGGACAAAAGCCACGGGTAAATGTGCTGCACCACTGCCCAAGCACGTTCCCGTGGCAAAGTGAAATCACACACACCTGGTGCGTCCACGCTTCCCGCTGCTGCCCCAGGAAGGCATCAAGCAAACGGCAGAACCGAGTGTCTGAAGACGCGGTGGGCGTCCACCCCTGGAGATGTCCTTCTTTGTCTGCTGCTTCCCAGGCAGGAGCAGCTGCAGAATTTGCAGGGCCTAGTGCAAAATGAAAATGCAGGGCTGCTCATTCAAAAAATATTAATAATTTCAAGACAATGAACTGAGAATATTAAACCAAGTGTGGACCCCTCTGAGTGTGGGGTCCCGTGTGGCTGCCCAGGTCGCACACTCTGTCCCTGAGCCCAGCCTCACGCCCTCCTGCAAGGACAGCTGCTAGTCTTCTTGGGGGCACTGCCTCCAGTCACGTGCCCTCCGTTTCTGGGTGGCTGTTTGCATTCTGGTGTCGTTGATACGACAGGGCTCCTGGACACGGCACCTCTGTCCCGTGCTCATTTGGTCAAACCCGGCTGGTTCCAGCTCAACTCGCGCTCGAGGGGGCGAGGGCGCATGTTCTCAATTCTCCTTCTCTTCCTGTATTCCTCATCCCCACCCCCAAATTTACAGTTTTGACATATAGTCTTTCCTCTGACCAAGCCCTCCTCCAAAACAGTAGATGTCCTTCTGATCAATCCTAGCGCAAAGCCGCTGTCAATGGGTTTCAGCACATCCTTTCAGAGCCCCGAGAACAGGGCAACACTCCTTCCTCAAAGTACGCGACCCACCTCAGGGTGCGCGACCCACCTCAGGGTGCGCGGGGGCCGCAGGGCTCCTCAGGAGGGCAAGTGATTATTTGAGACAGACCTTTTCCTCTACAGCCTCCGGAGGCTTTCACGGAGCTGGCGTCCCTTCCCTCTAGGAGAGGGTCTCCAGCTCTCAGCCTGGGGACACCACGGCTGTGAGCAAGGGCCCAGCCATCACCTGGGAAGTGTGAGCCACCGTGTGTCTGTGGTTGGCCCTTCATTCCCTCCCTCGCTCATCCTCCTCGGTTTTTACTGTAAGCTGAGCGTCGGGGAGGCACGGACGGAAGGTGGGAGGAGTGGCTGGGGAGCCGTCTCTGGGGTCCCAAAGTCTGGGGTTCCAATTCCAGCTCTGCCGCTTAGTGCACTTGTAACTGGGCAAGTTTCTGGCATCTCCTGTCCTCAGTTTCCCCAGCGCCTACCTCATGGGGCTGTGGAAGGGATGCAGGGGGATAGGGCAGGAGTGGAGTGAGCCCTCTCCTGCTGAGGGCTTGGCAACCGGGAGCTGTGATGATAAATCGTGATTGATAAGCCCAGACCTGCTGCCGCCCCACAAGTAGGGTCAGAGGGAGACACTTGCAGCCTGCATGGTGCTCGGCATCCACACCAAGACCCCCGATGCCCCCTGAGGCTCCGTCCAGCCTCTCTCTTCTTGCTCCCTCCGATTGGGGCCTCCTCCCTCTCAGGCTCCTGGCTCACCATGGAATGTGCCCGTCCCTCCTGCCTCTGGTTTTAGTCACCCTTCAGTCCCGAAAGGTCCCTTTCTCAGGCAAGTCTGCCCCCGCCCCTCTCTAAAGCAGGGCCTCTTCAACCCCCGCCAGGCCACCTGCACTTTTCTCCACAGGTATTTAAAAAATATATACTCACATATAGCTTTACATTTAAAGAAAAATATTTGTGGATTATTTGGTGAATTCTGTCTCCCCTACCTCACTGGAAGCTCTAGGAGGACAGGGATGTGTCCATTTGTCCACCGTCATATCCTTGGTGCTGAGCAGGGGGCCATGCTTGGGAATTCTTTGTTGCCTGAATAAGTGAGTTTCTGGACAAGAGAGACAGAACTGCGAGAAGGCCGGGTGCTGGGCCGTGTTGGGCAGGGGTGGGGTTCCGGGTGCTGGCAGTGGGGCCAGATGTCTTCAGGCTGCAGACATCTGGCCCTGCAGCCATGGCTGAGGATTCGAGTCTTTCTCCCCAGGGCGCGGGGACACCTCTGAAGGGCATCACATTGCTGCGTGGTGGCATCCGATTTGCATTTCAGGAAGATCAGCTGGCAGCTGTGTGGAGAGTGGATTTATGGCCTGGCTTCTTTGTTCAAGTCCCCAGAGTCATTTTCTTCTTTTTTATAGGATTCTGCTTGTTAGGGACAGAGCAGGAGCTGATTGTTTCTTCCTAACTCACTTTGTGACCTTGGGCTAGTCCAGGCTGCTCTGCAGGAAGCCAGTGACGGGCCCTGGCGGCTCCCCCGACCACACGGCTATGGTAACCCAAGGCTCTGGCTCCTGCTTCAGCGAGCCGCCGCCTGCCATCCTCCTCTGACGCTGAGAGGTCCCCTTGCCTCACACAGCTACAGGAGAAGGGTCTCCACTCCGTGAAGCGTGGGATATTCCTCGGGTTTGCATGTTTGAGATGGTCCAGGAGGGGCACAGGTTAGGACACACAGACATCTCGACCAAGTGTCTCCTGCCCTGATGGCCCCCTCGGTGGGTGAAAGATACATCCAGGTTGGCCCTATCTGCGCCCCAGGATTGGGGACAATCTTGGCGACCGATTCTTGGTTTCTGCCTCACTCCCGTCTCCCCTGCCCCTTCCCTGCTCTTTCCAGCTCTTCTCTCTTCTTGGTGGGCGCCCGGGAATCGGGGAGCCTGACTTGTACTTCTGCAGCTGTCCCCTCACACACGCGGGATGCCCCCCACCCCTGCACACACGGGGGCCCGTCTTGGTGCCGCTTTAAGTAACGCAGACAGGAAAATCCCCACTCGACTCCGACCACTGCCAAAGTCAGCTCTCCCTCTAGATTTATAAAGTTGGCCTAACTTTCGCTCTGCCACCCGGGAGGGACCTTCACTGCACTTGAAGAAAACACCTACAGGTTTTTTCTTTTCTTTTCTTTTTTTTTTTTAATTTCTCTGAAAAAACAGATGAAGGTTTTGGCTAGAAATCCAGGAGGGTTGAGGTGGGAGGGAGAGTAAATTTAGCCGTGGTTTATTGCCCTAAGGAAAACATACTTGGGGTATGAAGTATGCCCCCCTGAAATCTCACTTGACATTCTGTAAAGAAAGAGGAACGTTTTTAAGAAGTTGGCTCAGCCACCTAATGCCTTGCCTCCAGAGTGAAGCCTTTTTGAAAGATTAATACAGAGCTGGAGACACAGTCACTGTAATTGTGCTTATCCCGGCTTGTTCCTCTGCCCACATTGTCTCGGCGCTGGGGGCGGCAGGAAAGCTCCATCCGGTGTGTGCCTGGGGCTGGTAAGACCAGCTTAGCGACATGAAAGCTGCCAGCCCCAGCTTCGGGGTGCCGTCCTTGAAGACCCCGGAGGCTGGTGGACCTGAGCCGCAGCCTTTCTGGCCTCTCTTTCCTGAGTGGGGAGGAAGCCAGGGCTGTGTTTGGTGTTTCTGGGCATTTTTTAACGGGATTAAGGACGATTTCTAAAAACCAGCTACCTTTCACATTGCCTCCATCCTGCCCTCTGCTTAGGAACCGTAACCCCAGCAGGCTTCTCATGATCGGCTCCACCTCCTTGGTTGTATCTCTTTAAACAGAGCAAAGTTGCGTGGAAGGGAAATTTGGGGGGACGAAGGGGCACCCTGGCCTTCTCACACACAGAGTACTCCCGCAGATGCTCTTTGCTGTGCTATCTGCTAGTTAAATTAGTTGTCTAAATTGTGGGTCTTGGCCGGGGTCATTGCAGACAAGGCTCACTCCTCCAGGGTCACGTGGTAATCTCTCAGCTGGGACAGGTGTGGCTATGGGTTCAAACACTGCAGAGGCTTGGAAGTGTCAGCCCAGACGCCCTGCAGGGTCCTTAGCCGTGTCAGGACACTGTCTCTGCCGGAACGTGGGGGCAGCTTGGAGTTCACTGGTCTGCTTTTCCTTTCACCTCTGATGTCCACTTGACTGGTCATGGTCACGGACCTCCAACTCAGGCACCCTTGGGACCTCAGCTTGCTGATCAGGGGCTGGCCACGGAGACGGCTGGCGTCTCCCCAACCCCTGTTCTACAGGAACAAAACAAAGGCCCAAGCTAAATGATTTTTTAAAAGGCATCACGCTATGGAGAGTGAATTTCCAGGAGTCATCTGGGAGTGGGGAGAGGATCAGAACCGTAAATGTTATGAAAACATGCCTTTCTTCATCTGGAAGGGGCTGCGGGGGTGCAGACGGTCTGCTCACGGAGAAATCGGATCACCACGAGGCAGGCTCCGCTCCCGGTTCCCGCGCCAGCTCACTGACCGGCGGGGGCTGGATGCTCATTAACTTCCCAGGAGTTTCCCCTTGGTGTTCGAGGGCAACTTCTGACCCGGATAAAGTCTGCGCTAACCATGTGACCTTTACGGAGAGGCAGTGCTGTGTCGCCTCCGGGGTCCCTGCAATAGTAAATCACCGCAGGGCCTCTGGAGCAGCAAAGGACAAAGAAGGGACAATGGCTCTAACTTCTAGGGAGCAGTCACTTTTTTGAAATGTAATTATGATCCAGTAATATAAATATCAACATCTGGAATTCTGCGGTCTAAAGCCCTGTCTGCTCCGTTTGGAAATGGAATGCTAATCCAGCGCACTTTCTTTCCCGCGTGCAGGCAGATAGCAAGGTGTTTGCGGAAGGGCTGGTCAGGGCAGAGCCGTTCTGTTCCTCGAATTGTCATTTGAGAAGTTCCACGGGTACAGCGCCATCCTTCGGACCCCTGCCCTCACGGACTGACGGTCTAAACCAACAGAGGCCTGGAAAAAACACTCTCAGATTCAACTTGGTTTGAAAAGCACCAAGAAAGAAGCCAGACTTGATCAAATATTTGCACTTGTCCTTCGCACTTCTGTCCTAGGCTAAAAATATGAATTCTAGACCAGGAGTTTGAAGATTTTTTTTTCCTTCTGAAATTAAGGTCCAGGGGAGAAGCAGCTCTGCTCACCAAGAGGCTGAAGTGGCTGTGATGTGCCCAGTGTCTCTGTTATTAGTGCTGGCCCCCTCTGGAAATTCTCTTTTCTGTGTGTTTGGGGACTTTTTTTTTTTTTTTTTGGTCAGGAAGATTGGCCCTGAGCTCAGATCTGTGCCAGTCCTCCTCTATTTTGTTTGTGGGATGCCGCCATAGCATGGCTGACAGTGGTATAAGTCCATGCCCGGAATCCGAACCCAAGAACCCCAAGCCACCAAAGTGGAGCGTGTGCACTTAACCACTACACTGCTTACCAGGCTGGCCCCCTGGGGACTTTTTTATTCTAAACTTTTTCAACCTTTTTCAGGCCATCAAAGAAGTGGGGAAAAAAATACATCCCCCTCTTTCCTACTCCCAGATCCAAACTCTGGAAAATCCAAAGTCTATTTGTTTTCCTGATTCGATGAACAAAGAAAAACTGAACTCAGAAAGACGAAAAAGGAATGTCTGCAAATACCTCCAACAGTGTAGGGGAAACGATTCGGTGTTTTGTTCTGGCGTCATCACAAGGCAAGAGACCTTCTCCCGGGAGGAGGCCAAGCGGCTTCCGAGTCCCCTAAGAGGTGACTCAGCCCTGGGGGTCATGAATTTGTAACTTGTGATGGTTTTTATTCCCCAAGCCTGTACATTCTACCTCAAAGATCCCAAGACAGGAAAGATGGCTCAAAGCGCTTTTGCAAACACTTAAAAAAAAAAACCCTACAGTTTTAGGATTCATGGCTCTGACTCTGCTGCTCTGCATCCCAGCGTGTGGGGTAAAAAGAAGCTCCAGGTGGCTTAAGAGTGTGGACGAATCCAGAAGAATTAGACAGCCGCCAGCGTCAAGCCCGGGGCCCACAGAGTTCTGATGACCAGATGTTTATCTAGCCAGAATTCATTTCGATGTGTATTTTACAAGCGGCTGGTCAAAACATGGAAGTAGTTAAGCCCTAGAACAATCACTAAGGTCAGAAATCAAGCGGTTTGTAAATCCACAGAATTTGATGCCTTGGGGATAGCAAATCTTTATTTTTCTTTCGATAATGTAGATCGGACAGATGTCACAAATAGGGAAATAACAAAGCTGTTGTGATTGCTGCCCCCAACACAGGAAATCACAGACTGTGGCCCTAGAAATCGGTGTGCCCCCGACCGGGGACCACCGGGAGAGCCCGCAAGGCAGGTGAGGGGCCGGGGCTGCTCTCCGGGGTCAGCGTTCTGTTCTTCCTGCCTTCATAGCTTTTTTCTCACTGGGCATCTTTATTGAGAGCTGGCGAGGAGGCCCCAGCACACTCACCTTTTGGGAGCCTGCGTTTGTGCAGTAGCCGTTACATTTTCCGTTTTCTAGCCGGGAATGGAATGTTGATACTGTGTGATTGTTTTATTTATTTTATACGTTTTCCTTGGAATGTCTACGTGTGGCCGCTGCCCTGGCCTGGCGGGCTCTTGAGTAACGGTAGTTATAAACATTCCAAAGTAGACATGTCAGTTAAATGATACCATAACACCATATAGTTACAATTCTGTTATAAATGTGCCGACAGTTCCCAAAAAAATCCATTTTCGGTGCTCCCTCCCCCACCCCATTCCTTCCTGTGACCTACGCAGTGATGACTGTGGAAGCTACTGGCTCAATGGAAAGCGGGGAGAAGATCGAAGGTTTAGTCATAGTGTGGCCCCACCACCGCCAGCCCTGCCCTCTGGAAAATATTTCTGAGAAGCCTCAGTATTGGTGTCCAGAGCAACATGCTCATCTGAAGAACACATCTGAACTTTCTTTCTGCTGAAAATCACATTTATTCATACAAGCAATGGATTCCCTGGAGAAATGCAATTCAAAGATGGCGGCCAGTGGAGTAATTGAGGAATGACCGGCCTCTCTTGGTCCCCTCCTGCCTTTCCTCCTCGCCCCTGCAGTAACAGTGGTTTGCTTTTCCTAAGAGATGCTGAAAGAGAGAAGCCAGCAAACCTCTCCATCGATGCAGCAATGTGGAGGCTTAACATTCAATTAGAAAACCCACTTCAGCATCTCCCACAGAGAAACATCAGGAAGAGATTCCTCATAGATATTTTCACAGAAAACACTGGAATCACCACACAGACTGCTATAACTGCCCATTTTCTAATTCTTTGATGTGTACAAATCTGACAGCTGATATTTGAGGTAAAATGTGCACCTGAAGAATTTCCATTCTCTATCCTAGAGCAGGAGTCAGCAAACTGCTGCCCAAAATAACTCTCCAAATCACCGACTTCTCTCTATCATCGTCCCTTCCCAGGTCACCACCCTGTCTCACTTGGATGATTGCAATAGCTTCCTAACTGGTTTCCCTGAGACCCATCCATTCGTCTATTCCTCCCACCGTTCCTTCCACCATCCCACTCTCCATCCATCCATCCCAACATCCATACCACTATCCCACAATGCATCCGTCCATCCATTCATCCATCTCTCCATCCATCCATCAATCCCACCATCCATCCATTGGTCCATATGTCTGTTCATCCATCCATCCATCCATCCATCCATCCATCCATCCATCCCAACATCCATCCCACTATCCCACAATGCATCCGTCCATCCATTCATCCATCTCTCCATCCATCCATTGGTCCATATGTCTGTCCATCCATCCATCCATCCATCCATCCATCCATCCATCCCACCATCCATCCATTGGTCCATATGTCTGTCCATCCATCCATCCATCCATCCATCCATCCATCCATCCCACCATCCATCCATTGGTCCATATGTCTGTCCATCCATCCATCCGTCCATCCATCCGTCCATCCATCCCATATGCACTTGATAATTACTATGTCCCAAACACTGTGTATGTCCTAGTGTAAGTGGGAAACAAAACAAATTCCCTGCTCCAAAACAAAATAGCAAATTTCAAAGTAAGACACCCCATGAGGGAAAAGAGCAGGCTGTCTTGAAAGAGAAGGATGTCAGGGGGCCTACTTAGAGTTTTTTTGAAGGTGGGCCTCACCAAGGAGGTGAGACATTGGCAAAAAGACCATATAACTTGTTGTTCGAACTAGCATACTTTTGAGGGTGAGGAGGAGCCATCAAAAACTATTCTAGGGCTGGCCCTGGTGGCCTAGTGGTTAAATTCAGTGCATTCTGCTTCAGCGGCCTGGGTTCGGTGTCAAGCATGGACCTACACCACTCGTCAGTGGCCATGTTGTGATGGTGCCTCACATACAAAAAAGAGGAAGAATGGCAAAAGATGTTAGCTCAGGGTGAATCTTCCTCAGGGGAAAAAAAAAAATTCTAGGGCAACAGGTGCAAACCAGGACTGGCTCTGGTAAACTGAGAGGTGTGGTCTCCCTCCTACATGGCAAGATGTGGAGGAGGAGCTGAGAAAGTTAGGGGCGAGGAGAGAAAGGACTGCTTTTCTTTGGTGAGAGAGGCTGCAAACCTACATAATAGAGAACTAGGAGAGAAAGGAAAGAGGAAAGAGAACAGCCTGCGTGGTGTGGGGCCAGAGAGAGCTTTGCGGATGGAGGTTAAGTGAATAGAGTCTCTGAGGGAAATGAGGGATGGAAGAGGAAATAGGATATAAGAAGCGTTTCTCAGATTTTCAAGGGCCAGCAAGAGTTCACTGGATGCTGCGGTTTTTATCCTAGGGTGAGACGCTTAGATCCTTTAAACACGAGTCGGACAGAACCGCTCTGAGAGAGTCAGTGATAACGCCAGGGCATTCCCCTCCCAGCCGCCCACCGGTGTCCTCCGAGCCTGCGCCCCCCCGGGAGAAGGGGTCTGATGTTTTATTCTTCTACCTCCTTCTCATGTGCAAGGCAACCTACAATTTCTTGTGGACACATCAACTTCTCAGTGTCTGTATCAGGAATTTCAAACTCTCATTCATCCTCCATCACCTTGATAATCTCTACTTGGTTCGAACTGTCTAAAGAAAAAGAAAAAATGTTTCTCTGTGCTGCGAATCAAGTCTTTCTTTAGTCCTGTTTTTATTATTCTTCTATCAAAAGATTCAAGTTAAAGAGCGGGATTCCTTGTTAATCTCTTTAATAAGCTTTGGCTGTTTGGAATGCACATAGTTGAGTTGGTCTCCCCATGGGACCCTGGACCCTGGACCCTGAGGATGGCCCTGCGCGGGGGGTGCCTTAGCTTGCGTCTCTGCTCCGTCACTTGTCTGCAAGCTTGCTGAGGGCAGGGACTGTCTGCTTACCTCTGGTCCCAGCACCTGGCTTGGGGCTGGCACGGAGTATGTGCTCAGTAAGTGCTGCGTGTGGGAACAGCACTTGGATCCCAGAACAGTTAACACCCTCCCGCGAGGCCTCGGAGGGCGCGAGCACCAAGCCCAAGCTTCCTTTCACATCCTGCTCCTGCAGAAATGGAGCAGCTGCTCCACTCAGGCTATTTAATGTTGAAATCCCATCTTCCCCCACGTGAGGCTGGCCTCTTCTCTACTGCCATCAATTCTCCAAGGCCGTCCAAGGTGCCTCATGGAAGCAGACATCTGCAGATGGCTCACGTGACCCGCGGATGGGGGTTGAGCTTCACGCCTCACTGCCATGCAGGCTGGTGTCTCCCGTCAGCATCGGCGGGCCAGGCGGGGTGTCCAGGCAGACCCGTGACCGCCCGGAGGTCCTGCCTGGCAGTCCCTGGGCTGGCAACCTCCGATGTCAGGGGTGTCACGGTGAACGGTGATTGTTGATGACGAGCTGGGGCGCCCCACCCTTTATTCTTGCCCCAGCCGGCTCTGAAATTCCTGGAGACAGCACTGTCACCCCCTGTCATCTCTGAGCCTCAGTTAACTCTTCTAGAAACTGGCGATAACATTGTGCCCCATGTAGTAGGCACTCGACCACCACAGCAGGATTGACCCCACCATGCATGGACTGAAGGCAAAGTGTGGGCTCCCGGAGAACCCACCGCGCTTTGGAGCAAAGCCCTCTCTGGTTGCTCAAGGCGGATGCAGGTACATGTGCGCTTTTCTGTTTCTGTCCACAAAGGTGCAGGAAATTTCTCAGTAGGGCCAGAGGCCTGGGCCTCACTGCCTCTGTGACAGCTCCCACTTGTCACCCAACAAAGGCCATGCCTTTGGCTGCACCTACCCGTGGCTTTCTGTGGCCATATTAAAGTACCCGAGGGCAGCTGTGACTCCCTCCCAGGGACCTGGTAATAAGCACTGGCCCCGCACCTCAATGCGATTGATTGATTGATTGACTGATTGATTGATTTTGCTGAGGAAGATTCGCCCTGAACTCACATCCATCGCCAAACTCCCTCTTTTTTTTGCTTGAGGAAGACAAACCCTGAGCGAACACCTGTGCCAGTCTTTCCTACTTTATATATGGGTCGCGCCACAGCACGGCTGACAAGTGTTGTAGGTCCATGCCCGGAATCCCGACCTGTGAACCCGGCCCCCAAAGTGGAGCACAGAGCTTGAACCACCACGCCACGGGCAGCCCCTCGATGTGATTTAAAACGTGCTTTGTTTATGCTCTTGTGAAGCCCAGGAGACTTGCATCTGAAGCTGCCCAGCGAATTCTGGGAGAAGATGGTGGTGCAGTTTCCGGGATGGAGACGTTCCCAGGGGCCCCGCCCTGAGTCTGATAAGGTAGGAGGAGTGATCATCGGGGTGCGGGAGGGGCTACAGGCGACCAGCTCCTTCTTGACTCAGAGTCTTAGGGAGAAGCCCAGAGAACACAGTGGTGACAGTCCAACCCTTCACTCGGCATCTATGCACTGAGCATCCAACCTGTGCCAAACCCTGTGGATCGGGGTCAGGCAGAAATGGGGTCGTTTGAGAGGATTTGATAAAGTGACTCTTTAAAAGATGTGCGGTGTGGGCAGGGTTTAGGAAAAGCAGCGAGGCATGGCGTGGTCCTGGAGGACAGGTCACAGTGGGGAGCTGCTCCTACCGGGGCCTCAAAGGTGAGGGGGTGGAGCCATGACCAGAGCCCAGGAGGGTGGCCCCATGGGAGGGCTGCTTGGCAGGAGCTCTGGCCTTTAGAGGAGGGACCCAGAGCCTGTGCTACCTGGCTGGAAAAGAACCAGGAGAATAATACCCCCAGGTCCCCTGAGGGCCTCTGTTCACCAAATGACCCTGAAGCCAGAGGGTAGAGGGCCTGCTGACTGTCCGTAGGGAGCAGCTTCCTGGGGCAAGGTGGAGACGGCAGACGTGGTTCCCAGGGGCCATCGGAACATAGCAGCACAGATCTGCTCCCATAGAGGTTTCAGCACGTGGTTTAGGAGTTGCAAACACAGGGGCCTGAAGGGGCTAGGCAGGTGACATAAATGAGAGGAGAAGGGTGTGTGAGATAAGGGAGGGGTGGAGAGTGTGGCAAATTAGAATGTTCACCTATAGGGAAAGTGGCCCAGGGTGGCAGATCTCCCAGTTTGGGGGTAGAAACTAGAAATCAGGGTTTTTGTGAGCCATCTCTTAATTTTAAATTTTAGGAGTAGAATCAAATTTTTGAAAAGAAAACATTTTGCAGGCAAGACAGATGAAATTTGTCTGTGGGCTGGAGGTCACTCCTGAGTCAATGGTTAGGAACGTCTGTGCAGTGGGGGCAGTGAGATGAACGAGTGTGAAGCACCAAGTGGGACACCCTCTCCTGGCAGGAAACTGCTTGGGGGGTGGTGAGGGGACGCTGCATGGGGTGGGGGCCAAACTGAACCTGCCATCGTGAACCATGAACCCAGCACCGTTCTGAGCATTTTCACACCCACATCTGTTGTCCCGGACCCCACCCCGCCCAGCACCCCTGTTCCCTAGCTCTGCACGCTGTTTTCTGGAGCGTTTATCCCGGTCTATGATCACTTGCTCATTTCTTGGCTCTCTCCCTCCCTTCCCAAGCACTGGGCACATGTCTGCTTCCTTCCTTATCCCGGAGCCAGGCCCGCAGGGGTTTGTTAAGTCACTGCTGAGGCAGCCCCTTCGGAGGGTGGTGTTGTCATTATTACTGGAGGTGGTTGTCATCGTCCTAGTCATCACCCACATTTTATAAATGAAGAAACAGAAGCACAGAGTGGTTAAGAGATTTAATCAAGATTGCACAGCTAGGAAGTATCGGAGTGGGGACTCAAACCCAGGACTGATAGATTCTCAAGACTGTAGCTCTTCCCTCAAACGCTGGCTCATTCCTAGGCATCCCTCAGATTTGAGGATAGACCTCGCCTCCTCCAGGAAGCCCTCCTTGACTTACACACCAGCTGGATAAAGTGCTGCCTCTGGGCTCCCCAGGTCCCTGGGATCCTCTCCGCTTTAGCCCTCTGTGTTGCTTTTCCCTGTTTCCCTCTTCTGTGCCTGGGTTGTAAAGTCCACCTTGAAGGCAGGGAGTTTGCTGTGTCCATGATTCCACTCCCAGCCTTGTACAGCCCAGTGCCTGGCGTGTGTCACTAACAGCAATCTTATTACTGCTTTAAAAAGTAGAGGATTGTCGTTGATGAGTGGCCCCCAGTGCCAGGCACCCGGGTTTTCTGTAATCTTCACCATGTCCCCACTTTACAGATCAGGACCCTGAGACTCAGCGAGCAGCCTGTCAGAGGTGGGAGTAGGATTCGAATCCAGTCCTGCCTGTCCCTGAAGCTCCTGTGTTGGCCTCTAACCACTGTGCTGACAGATCCCGCTGCCGGGCCTTCAGAAACAGCAGAGGAAAGGGGTCGGCAACCTTGTTCCATGAAGTCCCGGACAGCGATCCCCTTGGCTCTGCAGGCCGTGAAGTCTCTGTCGCGACTGCTCAGCTCTGCCGTCACAGTGCAAATGCGGCCCCAGACAACGTAGACACAAATGGGCGTGGCTGTGTTCCAATGAAACTTTACTCACAAACACCGGTGGTGGGCCAGGTTTGGGCTGTGGGCCTTAGGTTTTGGACTCCTGCTGCGCGTTGCTGAATCAGAGATGTCAAGGTTACAAGGCATCTTAGTTTCAGAAAAATTGTAATGTGACAAACGGTGCATCTTAGAGAAGAGGAGATTTGATATTTGCTGAGTGAAGGAATGAATGAGTGAATGAATGGTTCAGGCGTGTGCCCCTGAGTGTTCGGCAGGGGAGACGAATTCCCAGCAGTGAGTTCCGTGTGTGTCTTACAGACTCCTTCACTCTTCCTTAGGGGACGGCCCCTTTCCCACCGTGCCTGCGTGGAGACTGAGGCCCCAGAAACTCAAGGATTCGTTCAGGTGGCTCTGGCAGGAGCCAGGCTTCCCGGCCAAGATCTCGGTTACCCGGCCTTCCGAGGCAGGACGGGCGCCGGGGAAGCCAAACCCAAAGTCAGAGAAGGCCCAAAGAATAACTTTTCACTCCAATTCCATCCAGATTAATTCGACGGGAGTTTATCGCACGCCTTTCATCACAGCTAGAGGCGGGAGAGGGGCCTGTAAAACTGGACTCCTGCCCTCAGGGAGCTTGAGCACATCCAATCTTATAAACCACCCACACGTGAACCCGGCGGGAGGATTCGGAGGCGCCGTGCCAGTCTTTCCCCACGGAGCCTCCCGAGGTCTGTAACGTAGATACTGTCCAGGCAGGAATTAATCACAGCTTCGCCAGCGCTCCAAGCCAGACCCTACTTAACGCCTTCTATAAAGAGCCTTATTACACGGGAGCGCGGTATATTATATTCTTCACCGCGTACCAGCTACGTGCATAGGCTGCTCCCGACGTCCCCGGGCCAATAAATCAGATTTTGATTACAGGCGGAGGCGAGGCACCAGCACGTGAGGGCCTGACGTCGCTGCCGACTGAGATGCTCCGTTTGGGCAGCTAAACGGCCCTGCAAAGAGGCCGGGAGGGCGCAGGTTGGCACATAAAAAGCTCAGACACTCTGCAAGCAGACCGTCACCTTGAGCAAACGGGCCTGCTGGGGGGGGCCCGGGCTGCGGGCTAATTGACAGCTCTGATCCAATGTCACACTCATTTCCCGAACCTGAATCATTTCCAGCTACAGGCTGTCCATCCCGCTGGGGAGTGTGATCTGCCTTTGATGCAGAAGCCTCTTGTTTGGATCAGAAGTTCTCCAACTTGGGGCATTAATGTTTTTCTAGTGCTTCTGTGGGACCAGAGGCCCGGAACACTGATGCGAGGCAGGAGTGACTGGACCCCCAGGGTCCCCACAGATGGCAGGCAGGCTGGCTGAGTGTCCTGGAGCGCAGAGAACAGCCGAGGGGCAGCAGGCCAGGCGGCTGCGGTCCTGCTGTGGCCGCGCTCCCCGGACGGGCCAGGGAGGAACCCCTGGGCTGGAGACTCAGTGGATCTGGGGCCGGGCTCAGGATTCGGGGCTTTAGCAAGCCTCCCAGGTCACTGTGGGTGTCCACAGCTTCAGGTGTCCTGGAGGCTCTTCCAGAATCTTCTCCCCAGAGAACATTCTGGAATCTGATGCTCCAGAGAGTGGAACCATGGATGTTGCCACTGTGGCTAGCAGGGAATGGCCTCTTGGGGGGCTGGTCTCCCCACTGGACGGGAGTTCTTGAGGGGCTGGGGCTGAGCCCCTTGTCCTGGGCTGCCCCAAATAAACCTCAGCAAGGCTGAGTGAGGGCATGAAGGAGAGCAGAACCCCTAAAGGAAGAGAAAGTGGGGGAGTGCAAGGGTCCTAGAAAGGAACTTAAATGACCCCAGGACGGACTGGGACGTCCGGGGGGGACTTGCCGCCAGGAGGGTGAAGGGAGGTGAGGAAAGGCAGAGAGAGAAACAATCTGTACCCAAGGGATGCACGAGTGGGCTCATGTCACAAAGCAGGTCCCCAAGCATTCAAAGTGGAGCTTTCTCTCCCCCCACGCCCTTCCCCCCTCTTACCGCGAGTGAGTACCTTGCCTTTAAAATACATTTGAATCATTTCTTCCATTAACAGGGCCATAGTACGTGTTATTCTGCAACTAGTCTTCCCCTTCACGGCATCTTGACAGCCTCCCCGAGTTGGTACCATGAGCTGTCCCACACTTTTTTTTTTTACAAAGCACTCTGATTTTTTTCACTCTGTTCCTTATCATTTGCTAGTTGTGATAAAATACATATAACATAAAATTTACCACCGTAGCCACTTCAAGTGTACAATTCAACAGCATTAAGGACATCCACAGTGCCATGCAACCATCACCACCACCTAGTGCGAGAGTTTTTCGTCACCACAAAGGGAAAGCCCGTCTCCATCAGGCAAGTGCTCCCCATTCCCCCCGGGGCCCCCCAGGCCCTGGCGACCACTAACGCACTTTCTGTCTCTATGGTTTTGCCTGTCCTGGGCGTTTTGTACGAATGGAATCACACAAGATGTGGCCTTTGTGTCTGACTTCTTTCACTGAGAATCAAGTTTTTGAGGGTTATCCACATCATGGCGTGGATCAGTACCTCTCTCTTCATGGCCGAGTAATACCCGACTGCAGGGTGGACCAATTTGGTTATCCGTTCCTCTGCTGGTGGACATCTGGACCACCTCTCAGCTATTGGGAATAGCACTGCCACGAGCATTCACCTATAGCCCCGCATTGCTTAACAACGGGGATGCATCCTGAGGAATGTGTCCTTAGGTGACTTGCTTGTTGTGCAAATGTCATAGAGTGACTTACACAAACCTAGATTGTACAGCCTACTACACACCTGGGCTCTATGGTACTAATCTTATGGGACCACCGTTCGTAGATGCGGTCCGTTGTTGACCGAAACACCGTTATGCAGCACATGACCGTACAAGTTTTTGCTTGGACACCTGTTTTCACTTCTTCTGCGTGTACACCTGGAGTGGCATTGCCAGTCCTACGGTAACTCTGTGTTTACCCTGTGGAGGAGCCCTGCATCCTTCTTCCCCGCTGTGTGGTACTCCAGGCTGTGGATCGTGAGAGCTTATTTCGCCACTCCTCTGTCAATGGAAACTGAGGTTGTTGGCTGTTTCGCCATTTCAGATCGTGCGTGGTGGGCAGCCTTGTCCCTGCTCTTTCTGTTTGTTTGATTGTTTTCCCAGTTTTACTGAGATATAATTGACATATAACCGTGTCTAAGGTTTACAGCAGAACGGTGTGACACATGTGTATCCTCCCTGCTCTTTATTCGCCCCTGTGAACACTCCTCTGGGACAGCTCTGTAGACACAGAACTGCTGTGGTCACCCAAGTGTGCATCTGAAGTTTTTCTCGGTATCCCTACGTTGTCCCCATCAAGGCTGACGGGACGTGTTGTCCCACAAAGATGCAGTAAGACCTCTCTCCCCCATCCTTGGCCTCACCAGATATCATCAATATTGAGTTTCTGCCAGTCTCATGGGTGCAGAGGGCTATGGCTTTATCTTTTTTTTGTGTGTGTGTGAGAAAGATTGGCCTTGAGCTAACATCTGTGCCAATCCTCCTCTATTTTGTATGTGGGACACCAGCACAACATGGCTTGATGGGCAGTGTGTAGGTCTGTGCCTGGAATCTGAATCCACAAACCCTGAGCCACTGAAGAGGAGCATATGAACCTAACCACTATGCCACCGGGCCGGCACCAACCACCTTGTCATTTTTATTTATATTTCCATATATCTAAAGGAATAGCTGTTAACTGGGGTAAGAAGGAAGCAAAGAAGCTTCTAGGAAGAGGCAGCTGCAGGTGCCAGGGGATGGGGTGGGAGGAGCACAGGTGGTTAGGTCTGGAGAGGCTGGAGGAGTGGACAACTCAGGCGTCAGTCTGCACGTCAGAAGCACGGCCAGTCCGTGCACACGTTTGGTTTCCCAGATGTGCCTGGCCCCCCAGCCTAGAAGGGACGGCTCACAGGAGGGATGAGGAGGATAAGGGCGGCAAGGACAAGTGTTAGCTCGGGAGCTGGACTGCCTATGTTCAAATCCCAGCCCTGCCACTTGCTTGGCTGTGGGGCCTCAGGCAGCTTTCCTAACCTCTCTGAGCCTCAGTTTCCTCACCTGTCAAACGAGGGAAAGGAGAATTCCTACTTGTAGGCTTTTTACGGGGACCATGTGAGGTGATGTGTGTCAAACGCTTAGCACAAGGCCAGGCACAGGGTGGGAGCCCACAGTTGTTACGTGATTTCCATGGGATCCAGTTGGCCTGGGAGAAGGTGATGGATTGGGAGAAAGTGGGGACTCAAGAGTCAGGGGCCCGCCTGAGGTCAAAGAACTCACTGTGGGAGCGAGGGAAGGAGCTGTGCTGGTGGGGAAGGAGGCTAGCGGGAGGGGGAGGGGAGGGGAGGGGAGGGGCCCTGAGGCGGAGCAGTCTGGGGTCCCGCGAGTAGAAACAGAAGTGAGAGACAGAGGAGAAAGAGGAGGAGGTCCACTGGACAACAGGCCAAGGAGCCAGCAGGCCTGCGGGGGATGGGCGGCCCCCAGGGACGCTTGAGTAAAGCCGAGGTGAGGGTGGGAGCCGGGATGACGGGCTTCAGCGCTGTGGAGTGGAAGCTGTGAACCGGCCGGGTGGCTTTTGTTTACGAGGAAACAGAGCCCAGTTCAGAGAGGCGTGAGCTGGACAAAGGGACACTATCAGCTCCTTTACCAGAAAAGAGCAGGAGTGGCTGGATCCAGGTGCTCCGACGTTGTCCTCAGGACTCGGCTCTCCTCTCTCTCTCTCTCTCTCTCTGTCCCGCTGTCTGTCCCGCTGGCCTAACTCTCAGGCAGGCCCTCCCCTATGGGGGCAAGGCAGCAGCTCCTTGCTCAGCTCCCCCAGCTCGGCCGTCCCAGAGGGACGGAGGACTCTTTCCTGATGGTTCCAGGGAAAGTCCTAGGCTTGGCTCTGATTGGACCGTCTTGGGTCACATGCCCACCCCCAGAGTCAGAGGTCAGGGGGTGAGCCTGACCTCAACCATGTGGACCGGGAATGGGTGGCTGTGGTAAAACGGGGGTGTATTACAGAAGAAGGGGGACTGGCATTGGGCACAGCATCCTCGACATGGGGTGACCCAGGTGCCAGCAGGTGGTACCCACAGGGAAGTGGAGAGGCTGGTGCCAGCCGGTCCCAGAGGGTGGAGTCTGTTGGCTGGAAAGAAGTAGAGTAGAAAAGTTTGAGAGGGAACAGCCAGCTGGACGTCTTTCTGGGTCGTGCTGCAGCCAGCAGGGACCTGCTTGTGGCGGCCGCAGCGTCGGCAAGTCTCCCTGAGCCACTCAGAGGGAGTCATGCTCCCGCTGCAATGATTTCCCTTTTTGCCTCGGCTGCCAGGACGCAAGCAGCCAACTAGAATATCTCCTCTGTTGCTGTTCCTCTAAGCCTGGGCATCTGGGCGGTTGTCCGGCCCCTCCTCCTGCATGCTGTTCTTGGTTTTTCTCTTTCTAGTTAACAGCCTTTCCACTTTGTGCGTCGTTTATCGTAAACCACCTCAAATCCTTTTTGTAAGCAGGCGGGGTATAAATTATAAACCGATTTAATTTAAAAAACTCAGTGGGGCCGTTTCTCTGTAGGGCTCCCAGCAGTGGCTTCTGCTGACATGTCCCTCATTACCTGGCAGAGGGGAGGGGCCTGGGAGAACGGCCGAAGGGGCTTAACCCCTGGGGTGCCACAGCTCGGTGCGGGGCCCAGCATGGGCCCAGCATGGACAGGCGATGACGGTTCCCAGGGTGGAGCTGCTGCAGAAAGCGGGGCGACTCGTGTGTGTGACACCCCTCCCCCTCCTGGGAGTCCACAGTGTCCCCGTGTCACACTTCGACACACACGCTCCCGCTGGCCTCTGCTTGTTTTTCTCTTCCCACTGCCTCCCACCTCCACGGTGCTGCAAACACAGTCCACAAGCTGGGTCATAAAATCTGCAGAAGGTGCCAGAGCCGTGGCCCGGCCTGTTGGGGAGCTCTAGGGGGCTGCTTGCCTTTCTCGGGTCCCCGGAGCTGTGTACAATATTTCACTCCTGGTCACTGAGCGAGAAATGTAGGCCTGGGGTCGGACCAGGAAGTGGGCAAGGCCTCCCTGTGGGGGAGCGTGGTTGCGAGGTCCTGGTGGGAGGCAGCCCAAGGGGTTAGTGTGTCCCGGGCTGTGTGACCTTGGGTGAGGTCCCTAACGTCTCTGAGCCTCTGTTTCCTCATCTGTAAAGTGGGTATAAGAACAGAATCTACTTCAGAGAGCTGCTGGGATGATGGTTTGTGTTATTAAAATGTGTCCACGGTGCTCAGAGTGGGGCCCAGCACGTTTGGGGAACGTAACCAAGCTTTTCTCTAGTTCTGTACTTTTGCTTTTTAGGGAAAGCGCACACACGTACACTCACACCCACGTGTAGGTCATTGTTATAATTTTTAACCCCTCTCCCTGGCCTCACCCAGAAAGCCACATCATTTAATGGGGGCAAAGTCACATGAGCTGTCCCTCCCGGTGCCCTCCCCCCCACTTCCTTCCTTCCCTTTCTTCCATCGTCTCAACTGTTTCTTGAGCACTTACTTTGTCCTTAGTACAGGGGGGTGCGGTGGTGAGCCAAGACCGACGTGGTCCCTCCTGGAGGCCACGTTCTCGGCCATACTCAAGGAAACAAACAAGTGAAAAGAATTTCAGGAAACGAAAGCGCGACAAAGAAAATAAAAGAGCTTGGAGACTAGATTGTGAGGCATGGGGTTGTTGGTCAGGATCCCCGAGGAGGGGACATTGGAGCTGAGGCCTGAATGATGAGGAGCCAGCAAGGGAAGCTCTGGGGCAGAGCATTCCAGGTGGCGGGAAGGGCCAGTGCAAAGGGCCTGGGGCAGGAACGAGCTTGGTGGTTCAAGGCACAGAAAGAAGGCTGGGGGGTCTGGAGGGGATTGAATCGGGGTGGAGTGGGGAAGGTGAGGAGGTGGGAGATGCAGGCAGGGGCTAGATCCCACATGGCATGGGGGGCCTGGGGGGCCTGGGGAGGAGTTTGGATATTATTCTAAGTGGTTAGAGCAGAGAAAGAGGACTCCAGGGTCCCTCCACCGCCTGTCCTAGGGCCCCCAGGCTAATTGACCATCATGATGGACTCAGGGAGGTCAGACTTAGCAGGGATGACAGTGGTCAGAGGCCCTCGGTGGCCTCGCTGCCACGACGTCACTGCTGTTAGTCGCGGTGGGGCTGTCGGGCCCCCCTCCCTGAGCACTCTGTCCTCTGTGCCGCCGGGCTCTGCGTGCAGCTCCAAGGAAAGGCTGGGGGGTCTGCTGACGTCATCAGTTTATGTTCCATCTGCAGAGAGAGTTTGTGCTTTATTAAATATACACACGCCTCACGTTTTCCGAGGGGAGAGCGATTCTCTTCGCGCCGGCCCGAGCCAGCTCCCGCACTCTGCGGCTGGAAGAAACGGAGACTGGATGCATGCGCCTCTCCGGGAGATGGTTTCGCTTCTGTTCTGTAGGGGGGGGCCAGACCTGGAGGACGCAGAAAGAAGAGGTCATCGTCTCGGCCCTAAAGGAACTGGCAGCGGGGCAGTTACACTAGCCTAAGACGAAAAGTTAAAAACAACGGAGCGCAGGTCGACTTGCTGGCAGAAGCTGCTGATAGAGGCTGAGGAGGAAAGCGGGCTCCTGGCCAGATATGTTTGGGTTGAGCAAAGTGAGAAAGCTGCCTGTCTTACAGGACTTGTCAGAGCCTTCCTACTGCCAGTTATCTACTTACACCCCTGGGCCCTCTGCCACTTTCTTGTCGGTTCCTGGAAGCTTTCACTCCCAGCCTCCAGCACCTGCGTTTCTCTGTTGAAGGCCACCCTCGGGCTGCCAGAACCTACTTTATCTACCAACATGGTGAGCAGGAAATGCCTGGGAATTCACATGCCCCACCTGGGCGCAGCCCCTCACCAATGAGTGGAGAATGTGGGTGCGAGGGTGTGAGCACCCCCCTCCCTCACTCTGATGGGAGCAGCCCTGGCGTGGGCTCACCCTGTTTCCAGGACCTGCTGAAAGAGTGAGTCACTGGGCCTCCATGGGACTGTCCCCCTCCTGGGCTCGCTCCCCCAGTCCCCCTCTGGTCCCTCCTATAAATGCTTCCTAACAAATCTCTCTCCCACACTCCTCATCTCAGGGCATTTCCGGGGCCTCCATCAAAGACAGTGATGCCTCAGGCTGGTGATTAAAGATGGCATAAAGCAAGGTTAGACAGCTGTCTACACTGTAGGACTTGTCAGAGCCTTGACTCTGCGTGTACATGGTGGTGCTTCCAAGAAGAGAAGTAGGAGGCAGTATGAAGCTCACACTTATCTGCCTGGAGACTGCTGTCATCCGGGGGCGTCCTGAGTGAAGAGCACCCCCACAGAGCGTGCTTGGGGTACTGGGTTGCAGAGAGTGGGGTGTGGACTCAGAAGAACCTTCGCGGCCCAAGGTCACCTTGTGAGTAAGCAGGAAACTGGTGTCCGGAATTCAAACATGGTCCATGGATTCCAAATCCACACCCTCCACCGTGGCCCCTCCCCAGCCCCGCCACCCCCAGCCCCCAGACTGCATGAGACGCCTCTATGGCTCCCTGACCGTCCCCATCACAGCGATTCTCGGGCGATTTTGTGCTTGTCGATGCACTTGGAAGCCATGAGCACGTGAGAGGTGGCCTCCGTCTCAAGTCCTTCTGTCCCCAGCCTCTAGTCCAGTGAGTGCTTGCCAAGTGAGGTCAGAAGTTTCGAGGGATCTAGCGTTCCTCCGAAGGTGGGCTCTGGGGGTGGGTGAGGAGCTGGTGCCCAGGCCCTGCCACCCACCCTCCATCAGTCCAGCCCTGGACCTGCTGGTCAGCTCCCCTGCGCGTGTGAGGAGGGGGCAGAGACGGCCCCACGTTGACAGACGTGGGTCTCCTGTGCCACCATTTGCACTGCGCCCCCGCCGCCCCCAGTCTTGTGCTGTGTGACTGTGCTGTCATTTGTTTCACTGATTTTCTTTGGCGCATTTGTTTCCCATTTTTCACTATTGTAAACGATGCTGCGATGAA
Source organism: Equus asinus (assembly GCF_041296235.1). NCBI lineage: Eukaryota > Metazoa > Chordata > Mammalia > Perissodactyla > Equidae > Equus > Equus asinus. The sequence continues at coordinate 46,160,853 of NC_091804.1, forward strand.
TATGCCTGTTGTGGGGCCTTTGGGAACATCTGTAATGATTTCCTTAGAATCAATTCTCGGGGGTGGAAAGGCCAGGTCAAAGAGTTTGCACCTGAAGAAGATGGTTTTGGTATCTTCAAAAACATTTTGGATGGATCTTAATGATGGGTGGTAACCTTCATCATAGAAAGTGACCCCCCGCTGGACTGCTTTTACCTTGAATTCTGTTTGAGAAAATGGATGTGAAAATAAGAGCTGTGGCGAGAATGGGAGTGAGGGTCCAGTTAGGGGACGGAATTGTCCTGGGCAGCGCAGGCCCCGGCCGGGCGCACGCTCTCTGCAGACACAGCCTTTCTTATGGTGGCGTCCGGCTTGTTAACCGCTGCTCTGGTTGCCACCCCAGAGAGTCCCCATCTGGCTTCCTGGAGGGTCTCCACTGCCTGTTACTTGGAACCTTTGGGAGTTTCTTTGTTAACACATGGTCCATCTGTTCTGGGTCCCTTTGCTTGCTTGGCCCCTGGTCTGTGGGCAGGACATGAGTTTGGAGGCCATGTGGCCTAGTGGTTAAGACCATGAGCGTCTGAAATCAGGCACCCTGGGCTGGAGTTCTGACTTTACCACTCACTAGCTGTGGGGTCTTGAGCAAGTTGCTCAACCTCTCTGAACTTCAGAGCATAATCCTTGTGTCTCACTTCCAACACAGACTCTGGGCCTCATTCCGTGAGTTGCCGCAACTCCTCTCAACAAATCTCTTTGCGCTCAAGTTGACCAAAGAATATATCTGTCACTTACTACTGAAGAACACAATGTCCCAGGATTGCTGGGAGGGTCCCGGGATGAGGTCTGAGAGGGCCGGTTCGCAAGGGGTCCTTGCTGCCTCGCAGAGCGTGCACTGAGCCATGTGCCGGGCTCTGCCCTGAGTGCTTCGGGCTCTGTGTGCTTGTCCTAAGGCGGCGGGAAGGCATGGGGGCACTGGGGGACGGTGGCAATGTGTCTTCCCCCCCTGGCATTTTAACTCTGTGGGGAGGGGTTCTGCCTACCCGGCTTGCACGGAACCCCCTGTGCCTAGCAGGTGTCGGACACAAAGCTGGTGTGCCAGAAGTAGCTATTGGACGAGTGGGCGGGTGGCAAGTGGCCAGAGGCCCGGGGACGGACACGTCATCTGACAGTATCTCCCTGGGGAGAGAGGAGAGGAGGCTCCGATTTGTCTCACAGTGACACTGGGAGAGAAATAAAGCCGGAAGGGCCCAAGCCTGGGCAGAAAACAGGGATTCCTTTTTGCAAAAAGATGCCAATTGAGATTATGGGGACAGAGAGAGAGATTTCTGGGGTGGCCAGAGAATCAACACAGGGGTGAGAGAGGGTGAGAATCAACACAGGGGTGAGAGACTTCGAGATGGGAAGGTGGTCCTGGGTCAGCCAGGTGGGCCCAGTGTCGTCACACAGATCCTTAGAGATGGAGGAAGGAGGGTCAGAGTCAGCACGAGAGATTGGAAGACGCTACGCTGCTGACTTTGAAGATGGAGGGAGGGGCCATGAGCCAAGGAATGCAGTTGGCCTCTAGAAGCTGGAAAAGGCAGGAAATGGACTCCTTCCAGAGCCTCTAGAAGGAACCAGCTCTGCTGACACCTTGATTTGAGGACTTCTGCCTTCTAGAGCTGTGGGATAAAGAATTTGTGTTGCTTTAAGTCGCTAAGTTTTTGGAACCTGTCATGGCAGCATGGGGAAACTAATACAGACTATATCTGGAAAGATGACGTCCAAATCACGGCACCACACAGTGAGGTTTTCACCAGAGGTCTGGTGGTGCTGGAGGAACTAGGAGGCATGGGGACAAAGACTGCAGCCAACAGGGCTGAGCTGTCACCTCTAGGGCCACGCTGGAGTGGCCGTGTGCACTGCTCTTGGCCACACCATGGGTTTCAAGGCACCATCAGCCACTGACAGGAGCAGGAGCTCTGTCCCCTCAGTCTTCCAATTTCTCATGCTCCTCCAGTGACAAGGGCACAGGTGCTCTGAGAAAGGAGGGGAGAAACCAGCGGGGAGCAAGGGTCTTGCCGAGAGCTGCTCACAGGCTCCCTTTGAGAAGGGGTGAGGGCAGAGGGGCTGGTGGCAGAGGTTGTGCTCGTTAGCGGTCAGCTTGCTGGGAAGAGGGTGGCCCGTGACAGGACTAGCTGGCCCTGGGGTGAGAGGTGGGGGTAGATGCTGCTGTCACAAGAGCCCGTGTCACTAAAGTCTGCTCTGTCCTCCTGGCTGCAGCTTTGTCCACCTTTGCACCCGTTGGGAGGTTTCGGCTTGCCCTCTGCCAGCGTCATTCTCTCCTGGGTGTGTCGCTGGTTTTCTCATGGCACTGGCTGTGTTCTAAACGTGTTGTCCCTTTGCCCACTGGTTTGGTGGAAAGACCGGGGTCTGGGAGTCAGGGGTTGTGCACTGGACTCTCGTTCTATCTTTTTCCTGCCTTGTGGCTTTGAAGCCTCTGAGCCTCACCTTTCGAAGCCATACGCCTCCTTGCGGGTTGTCGCAGACACTCTGTCTCCCCATCTTGTCTGGAGGTGAGCTAGGTCATGTTCGCCATGGCGCGCCCAGCACCTGGTTCGTGAGAAGCACCTTCTAGGTGTTTGTTGGGTGAATGAGGCCTGTGGGCAGGTACCGCTCTTAGCACAGTGCTGGGCACAGGGCAGGCTCTCGGCCGAAGCTTGTTGAGCCCCCATCCCACCTCTGCTCAGTCTTCCCTCTTACCAGCCCTCTCAAGCTGCTTCTTGACTGCCTACATTTTGACACTTTTAAAATTGTCTGCCCTTAATTATTTTCAAAAAGCGTCTTTGGAAGTCAGGCCTTTGATGTCTGCAAGCACTATGTAGGTGCCGTTCTTTTATATTCTGTAACCCATGGGCATCGCTTATCTTCCCTGCCATCTGGGAGGCTCGGCAAGAGCAGAGAGCCGTCCAGCCTGAGTCTGCTTCTCGGAGGCACCCACCTCAGAAACCTGTGCTGATGAATGAATGATGGATGGCTGAAGGAATGAATGCATGTGTAATAAATGGATGGATGAATTGGAGAATGGAAAGCGAGCTCTGGTCTTTCTGTGGCTCAGATGATCTGTAGCTCTCTGGTCTGTGTTCTCTAAAGCTCCATGGACATTCAGTTCTGCCAGACACTCACAGATGTTAGCCAAAAAATACAAAATGGGGGTGGGGGCCTCTCGGGCAAGAATAGTTTGGAAAATACTGGTGTTCAACAAAGTTAAACAGATTTCTTTCTGGCAGGACTTCTCAGAGCCTTTACTATGCTAATATGCTTTGCAAATTCCACAAAGGAGTAAAGATTGTGCAGTTTTCTTCAACACGTTGACCATGGAGTCCATCTTTCAAGGACAGGGTTCGGCGGAGCAGGCCGGTGAAAGAACTCTTCCCGGGGAGGCTGTTGAGGAGGAAGGAATGCCTTCTGGTCTGGCAGAAGGAGATCCGACTGAAAGAGAGCAGAGGGCCACACTGGCCGAGCAGCAGCTGCCTGCGCAGCCCCAGGTCCAGCGCAGATCCTGGAAGCACAGCCTCGGTCCTGTCCCGAAGCAGGCGGCCTCCTGTCAGAGGGGCTTGGTGCCTCACAGCTGTGGGGGATATTGGCGCTGTTGTTGTCAGTCAATGGCTACCTGCCTCTTTCAGGGCTAGCAAAGGCTTCTGCCAGGTTTTATCTTTTCTCCTTTTGCACCCACTGGGTCCCTGCCACGGGCCATGATTCCCCCAGAAAGTGCTTGTCGAGGGTTAATCCATAAGGTCACTTGAAAATGAAGCCATTATTCCCTTCTTAAAGGTTAATGTGTTTTTTCCAGGAGTGTGTGAGTGGAAATTTCAAGTATTCCACATTCTTCATTTAGCTGGGTAACATCCTGAGCTACTCCAGAAGAAAGAAAGCTTAAACGGCACGGGAGGAGCGGAGGCAGCTGGTTCCCTAGGCTGTCACCACCTGCAGACGGAGGTGAAGGCAGCTGTGTCACCTGAGCCCCGTGGCGGGAAATAACGACATCTTCGGGGAAGGGGGCCATCCAGTCAAGGATATGGGAGGTGTCACAGGACCCAGGGGCAGGAGGACCAAGGAATGGGAACACCAGCAGGCCTCGGGGAGCCGTGGGGTCTCTCCACTCTGCTTCTCTGCGCTCGCCAGCCACTCTGGCTCTCTCCACGGATGGCCTCCTCTGCTTTCCTACCTCTCAAGTCCACGCATCCTCAGTTTGACATGGACCAGAGGGGCCATGTCTCAATTCCAAATGCCCCTTCAGGTTGAGCGTCCACCCCCAGTCCAATCAACCATGGGCAGAGGGTGGCACTGCATGGTACAGCTGCAGCTCTGCTGGACCCTCTCCCGTGGATGGAGACGGAGTGGTTCTCAGAGGCTGGAGGACTGAGCCAGGCCAGCACCCCAAAGATGGGTCTACTCCAGGCCTAGATGTTAGGTCTTCTGGCACCTTCTCCCCTGCCCGGTCTACCACATACACCCATGTTGGCTCTACAAGATGCTTGCAGATCTCTGCCCAAACCAGGACGTTCTTTTTGTTTTGAATAAGAAGTTAGCAAACTATAGCTCACTGGCCAAATCTGGCCTGCATTCACTCTTGTAAATAAAGTTTTATCAGCACACAACACCACCCATTCATTTACGTATGGTCTATGGCTGCTTTTGAGACACAATGACAGAGTTGAGCAGTTGCCACGGAGACCTTCTGGCCAGCAAAGCCAGACATTTACTACCTGGCTCTTCGCAGAGCAAGTTTTCCAATCCCTGTGTTAGACGGCTGTGGTCTAAGGCTGGCCTTGCTCATGGGGGTCCTCAGAAAACCTCAGGGGTGCTGGTGATGATTACTATGATTATCAAGACGTCTTCATTCATCAGCAACACCCACGGAGTGCCTCTGCCTACCAGGCTCATGCTGAGCCCTGGGGGCCAAATGGTGAGCACGCGGCCCCTGCCCTCCCAGAGCTCTCCACCCTGAGATGGTAGCATGTGCTTTCTTCCAAAAAGTGACCAGAGTGCTCAGCCCTGGCAGTGACTGCCTGGGGGTACAGATCTGGGGCTAGGGGTGGTGGATTGGGTACACACACACTAAAGAAGAAATGGCATACCTGGTCCTGGGAACATGGAGTCTGCTAAGGATACTAGGACAGACTTGACAGAAATGCCCAGGTTCTAGAATAGCCAAGGGCATCTGGCAGAGGGAAGAGTGGGCCAGAGAGGAGGCTGACCAGTTGGCCAGCAGCTGGAGTAATTAATCCCAGAAGTCTGCCTGGAGGAGGTGGGTTTTGCATACTGCCTTGAATGTGGGAGAAGGGAGGGAGTCATCCCTATAGCCCAAGGGCATACCCAGGGATGCTGGGGCTGGAGGCTTGGTTCTCACCCTGGCTCCATCACAGTCCTCTGTGGGATCCACTGCTGATTTTCCTTCTTCTAAATAAACAGAATATAGCTGGGTACGTGATCACCCAGAAAAAATGACCACACTTCCCAACCTCCTTTGCAGCTAGATGTGGCCATGTGGTAGACTTTAGCCAATATCATGTGAATGGAAATGGTGTAAGCCATTTCCAAATCACGTTCTTAAAAGGAAGGGGCATGCCCACTCCTTGCCCCTTTATTCCTTTCCACTTGCTGGAATACAGAAGTAATGGCAGGAACTGGAGCAGCCATTTTATATCTTGAAGTGGAAGGTATGTATGTGAGATACGGGGAAATGAGGTAGGAGGGACCTGGATCTCTGATGACTGTGGAACTGCTCCACCAACTCTGGACTATGACCCTAGACATTTACAGGAGAGAGGAATGAATCTCTCTGTTCTTTAAAGCCACTATTATTTTGGTTCTCTCTGTTATAGCAGCAAAACCTGTAATATAAGACACCCCCAAGGCACTCCAAATAAACATACAATCTAAATAAAAACCATAAGTTTGCTGGGCAAAAGAAGCCCTGAGGCTTCTTCCACTTGGAGATCGCGGAGCCACCCTGCTGCTGCTCTGCTCTCTCCTGCGTGCACCCAGACGGTCTCGCTCTGACTACTAACCCTTCCCCGTCACACCGGCCGCCAGCTCCCTTCCCACCACCAGGGCTCAACATGCATTTCTGGATGGAGGAAGGATTGAAGGGTCAAATGTGGTGCTCGGCCGGCTAAGGCTAATGGACACTCTGATCCTCAGCAGCCCCCTGACCTCTGTCTTGGCCTCCTCTCGCCCTGCAAATGGGGGCAGCCTGTGAAGAACCCAGAGTCCACTGCGCCAAGGGGCCGCTGGGAACAAAAGACAGCAAGGAACTGCCAGCGGGCCTGCCACGATGTCAGGGTGTCAGTTCCAGTCCCGGCTCATCTGGCCTCTGCCGGGCGGGGCCGTTCTTCCCCGTGACCTCAGCCTTCCCCACCCCGCCCATTCCCATAAATTTGCAGGAGCGCTGCCAATTAGGGGCCTGCCAGCTGAGGCTCCTCCGAATGTATCAGCCATAATAACTTCATAGCCTGAAGTTTGGGAGGCTCTTTTGAAGCTCAGAATCTTCACCCCTAGTAGCCCAGTTAATCTGTAAAAGCTCTCTCTTGCCCTGACCATACCAATTATCTCTGGCATTCCCGCTCTCTGGATCCTTCAGGGAGCCGGCCCCGCGGTTTCTCTGACAGGCATCGTGTGTGCTTCAGGCTCCCGTGTGCTCCCACTCCAGCACCCATCCCAGCACAGATTCCTGAGAGAAAACAACGTGCAAAATACAAAAGGCTGGGGTGAAACCACGCACACCCCAAGAGAATGCAAACAGATGCCCACTGGGTGCCAGAGATCGTTCCAGAATGAGGACTCTGATCAGGGAGAAAATTCAATATGCAATACTTCATGTTGGATTAAGTGTACCACGCAGCTGGAAAACGAGGTTGCAGATAGAAAACAAATGTTCAGATGTCTTCGTGGGTGACCTCCAAGTTTCCACCGGCTCCTAATCCTTCTGTCATAATTCAAGCTCATTGGCCTGGAGATGATGGCTTGGCCGTGGAATTCCATAATCTCTCAGCAGTTCTTCCAAGGCAGCCAGTGGTTTCCTCTGCAGACCCCCACACACTGACATGTTTCTCTAGCAGGATGGAAGCCCATGTTTCCATTTGGCCGGGCAGAAAACCACCCCTGAGCTCATCTTCCCAAGATCTCGTCCCCTGCAGGCAGCGGGAGAGGGAGCTAGGGAGCCTGACATGGAGCAAGAGTTATGAAGGCCGCTGCTTCTGAGAGAGCTTGTCCTTGAGGGGATGGGGGCAGGGGTCTTTTAAGTGATTTTGGCAGGACCAGCCTTTAGCAATAGACCATCCACCTTTCTGCCTGTCTGTCTACCTACTCATCTTTTCATTTATTCATTCATTCATCTTTCAACTACCTAGCTACCACCAGCCATGCTACAGTCTCAATCGGTCATTTAGAAGCATCCAAAACTTATCATACCCTGCATGAAACTTTTGGTTTCCCCCGTGTGGCAGGCAGGTTCCTGCCATCCTGGTATTCACACCCTTGTGTCATCCCCTCCCCTCGAGTATGGGGGGGACGCTGCTAAAGAATAGAATGCAGCAAAAGTGGTGAGCGGCCTCTTCTGAGATTAGGTTACAGAGAACTAGGACTCCATCTGTGCCTTCTCTGGCTCCCCGCACGTGCCCCCTCTGAGGAGGCCAGCTGCCACGCGTGAGCCACTCTATGGAGAGGCCCAGGGGCAGGGAGCGGATGTCTCTGGCCAACAGCGTGTGAGGCCCTGAGGCCCTCAGTCCAAGCTACGTGGGAGTGCTCGTGGAAGCAGATCCTCCCCGGGGCAAGCTTGAGATGACCTTGTTCCTGCCGACACCTTGACTGCAGCTTCACAAGGGACCCTGAGCCAGAAGCATCCAAGGAAGCCACAGACACTGGGAGATAATACATATGTGCCGTTTCCATCACTAAGTTTTGGGGTAATTTGTTACACAGCAACAGATAACTAATACACCCAGTTTTCCTATGTCAGTAAACAGTACCACTGCCTACCCAGTTGCTGGGGCCCAAGCTTTGCAGAGCTGATCCGCCAGCAGGAATTACTGGCTCTCTCCCAAACAGACCCCTGTCTCCTCTCCTCCTCTCCATTTCCGCAGCTGCTGTTGTAGTCGCAGCCTCGTCGCTCACCTGCACACCCGCACGGGCCCTTGATTGGCCTCCTCCTCCTCCGCCTTGCCCAGTCCACTTCCCAGCAGTCTCCCTGCTTCCGACCTCCACGGGCTCCCCACTGCCTCAGTCCCCTGGGGAAAATCCACACTCCTTCCAGGGCCCTTGTTTCTCTGCAGGCTCAGCCCCTTCTCGCTCCCCTGACTCACCCACTCTAGATGCCCAGGTTCCTTGGCCTGGAACAGCTTCCCCAGATGTGTGAGTGGCTCTCCAGGTCTCAACTCAGTGTCCCCTTTTCTAGCACATCCTTCTGTCTTATTGCCATGACAGCACTTTCACGGTGTGCGATCATCTCGGTCACTTATTCATATTGCTTATCTATCTTCTATCTATCTATCTCTTCTCCCTTACCTATCTCCCCCACTAGAACAGAAGCTCTGTAAGCTCATGACCCTATTCGTCTTGTAGACGTATTCATTTCCTGGGGCTGCCGTAGCAAATTAACGTAAACTGGGCTGCTTAAAATAGCAGGAAGTTTTTCTCTCCCAGTTCTGGAAGACAGCAGTCCGAAATCAAGGTGTCAGCGGGGCTGAGTTCCCTTCAAGGGCTCTGCAGAAGGAGCCTTCCTTCCCTCTGCCAGCGCCTGGTGGGTCCAGATGTTCCCTGGCTTGTGGCCACATCACCTGATGACTGCCTCTGTCTTCGTGTGGCCTCCTCTGTGTCTTCTCCCTTTCGGTCTCTTTTAAGGACACTTGTCATTGGGTTTAGGGCCCACCGGGGCAATCCAGAGCAATCTCCTTTCAAGATCTTTAACTTATTCATGTCTGTAAAGACCTTTTTTCCAAATAAGGTCACAGTCACAGGTTAGGGGAACACGTTTTTTGTGGGGGGCCACCATTCAACCCACTGTGTCTTGTTCACCTGTGTGTCTAACCCTTGAGGCCCGAGAAATTCCAGGTGTATCTGGGAACACTCAGTAAGTATTTGTTGAATGAATGAATGAATGAATGAATGAACTCACCCATTAGTTTAGAGTTCTGAAACATGAGCTCACATCAGAATCACCTGGGGGACTTCTAAAACCTGATTGCTGGCCCCACACTCAGAGTTTCTGACCTGGCAGATGTGGGGGCCACGCTTCCCAAGTTAATCTGTTCTTCCATTCAACCATCAGCAGGACCCGAGTTGCATTAAGGTTTCATTTCCCCTGAAGAGCTCATAGGCCTCCAGCGTCTCCCAGCTGTCTCTGGTTCTTTCTTGTCAAGAAAAAGAAACGATCTGATTACTTAATTCTTCCCCAAAGAGCCTGGTACCTTCTGTCCTCCCTGGGGACAATCGCAGTTCTAACAGCTCTCTGGAGAAGGTGGGGTCTAACCAAGGGGGAGCCTTGCCAGGCGGATGGGAATTGCTGCACGAGGAAGGTCGGGGTTTTCCTGGCTTCTCTCAAATCTCAGCTCGGGGGCCACGCCTGGGGATTGTTACAAAGTCCAAGGGCTGGTCCGAGACTCACCCCAGAAGAGAATTTCTGCTTTCTGAGGCACATGTTCCACAGAAGGGAAAAAATACGGGAAGGGATTATCTTGAAAATACCAGCACTGGGGCCGGCCTCATGGCTGAGTGGTTAAGTTCGCGCGCTCCGCTTCGGTGGCCCGGGGTTTCACTGGTTCGGATCGTGGACATGGACATGGCACTGCTCATCAGGCCATGCTGGGGTGGCATCCCACACAGCACAGCCAGAGGCACTCACAACTAGAATATACAACTATGTAGTGGGGGGCTTCGGGGAGAAGAAGGAAAAAAAAAAGAAGATTGGCAACAGATGTTAGCTCAGGTGCCAATCTTTAAAAAAAAAAAACAAAAAACACAGCATTAAGGTGACGCTGTAGCCAGGAAAACAGGTGGTGCGCCAGTCTCTCCTGCTGAGCGTGGGAGCCTTATCTGGGCATTTGCTCAGCAACTCTCGTCTTCCGTCCAGCAGGGCCTGGGGGATCATTTTTTCCTTTATTTTCTTCTTCTTCTTCTTTTTTTTTAAAAGCGTTATTGAGATGTAATTCATGTGCCATAAATTTACCCATCATAAGTGTATGATCCAATGGTTTTTAGTATATTCACAGATACGTGCAACCATCACCACAGTCAATTTTAGAACATTTTCATTATCTCAAAAAGAAACCCCATAAACTTTAGCTGTGACACCCCTACCCCCACCCCTAGCCCTGAACAACCACTAAGCTACTTTTTGTCTCTATAGATTTCCCTGTTCTGGACTTCCATATACAGGGACTCGTGCACTATTGGTGTGTTGTGACTGGCTTCTTTCACTTAACGTAATGTTTTCAAGGTTCATCATGTCGTAGTGTGTATCAGTACATCATTCTTTTTCATGGCTGAATGATTAATATTCCACTGTCTGGGTAAACTACACTTTGTTTATCCATTCATCAGTTGGTGGAAAGTTGGGTTGTGTTTTGCTATTATGAATAATGCTACTGTAGACATTTGTGCACACATTTCTGTGTGGACACATGTTTTCATTTCTCTTTGGTATATACCTAGGACAGGAATTGCTGGGTCATATGGTAACTCTATGTTTAATTACTTGAGAAGCTGCTATATACTGTTTTCCAAAGCAGCCGAACCATTTTGAGTTCTCATCAGCAGTGTATGGAGGTTCCAATTTATCCACATCTTTGTCAAGACTTATTGTTGGATTTTTTGATTCTAGCCATCTTGTTGGATGTGATTTGGTATCTCACTGTGGTTTTGGTTTTCATTTTCCTGATGACTAATGATGCTGAGCATCTTTTCGTGTGCTTATTGGCTGTTTGTATATCTTCTTGGAGAAATGTCTGTTCAGATCCTTTGCCCATTTACAAAATGGGTTGTCTTTTTATTATTGAGTTGTAAGCATTCTTTATATATTCTGGATTCAAGCCCCTTATTAGATATATGATTGCAAATATTTTCTCCATGTTTTGTTTTTTCACCTTCTTAATGGTGTCCTTTGAGGCACAAAAGTTTTCAATTTTGAAGAAATCCAATTTATCTCTTTTTTCTTTTGTTGTTCATACTTTTAGTGTCATATCTGAGGTATATCTTTGTCAAGCCAAGGTCATGAAAGTTTGCCCTATGTTTTCTCCTGAGAGTTTTACAGTTTTAGCTCTTACATTTAAGTCTTTGATCCATTTTGAAGTAATTTTTGTGTATGGGATGAGGTAGGGATCCAACTTCATTCTTTTGCATGTGGATATCCAGTTGTCCCAGCACCATTTGTTGAAAGGACTATGGTCCCATTGGATGCTTTTGGCACTCATCAAATGCGGGAGGGCTCTCTTTTTTCTTTCCTACATTTTGGAAATAGAGACATGAGTAGTCAGTGACTTTTTATCTGACTGTAATTATTTCACAAATTTATATGTATAACAGACTATAGTAAGCGAAACTAGTTTTTTCCCTCTCTAAATGAATGTCTCTGTAAATCAAGCTTAAAAACTTAGGCCTCTGGCCATTAGCACTTGCAAGTGATTCTTAAGAGGTCCCTAAAATGCTCAAGAGCAACTTTTGAGATTTCCAGGGGGGCCACGGGCAACAAGCAAACTGAAAAGTCACTGAGCAGACAGGGTAGGTTCCCACCCTCTCTTCTCTCTTTCTCTCTCTCTCTCTCTTTTTATAGCTGCGTAATATTTTTTTGGATTCTTTCCAATTTTGTGCCGTTACAAACAATGCTTTGGTGAATAACTGTACATACACCAGTTTACACATGTGCAAGTACTTCTGAGAACAAAATGTTGGAATTGGAATTGCTGACGCCACAAGTACATGATGAATGTGTTATTGTTGTAGACGTTGTCCCATTCCATCCCGTTAGGGTTTGTGCCAAGTTACAGCCCCCCCAGCAATGTATGAGAGCACTGATCTTTCCACAGTTTAATCTACACAGTGTGTTATCAAACTGTTGGTTTTTCATCCATCTGAAGGGTAAAAATGAGCAACTCAATGTAGTTTTAATCTGTATCCTGTATATTATGAGTGAGACTACGCATCTTTTTCATGTATTTAAGACCCATTTATAGTTCCTTTTTGGTGAATTATCCATTCACATCCTTTACCAATTTTTATCACTTTTTTCTTATTTGTTGAAATGACTTTATATTTCAGGGATTTCAGGTCGTTGTCTACAACGGGCATTTCAAACGTCTTACCAATTTGTCTTATTTCAGCTTGCTTACAGGCGTGTGGTTTTGGCTCTCGGGGTTGTTTTGTTTCGTCACACAGGAGTTTTCATGATGTGGGTGAGGTTACCAGTCTTTTCTCCCAGGACTTCTGGAAGCGAGAGTCAGACTCCAGAGGGCCTTTCCTTGCTTCCTGCCGGGAAGATCTCTTTTAGGATCCAGTTTATTGGGGTGGAATTTGCTTAGAGGAACGTTTACACTTCTCAGGGGTGCAGTTCCGTGAATTTTGAGAGACACGTCCACTCTGGTAGCCACGGCCACCGTCAAGGTATAGAACAGCTTTGTACCCCAGGAAGTCCCCTCCTGCCTCTTTGTGTAGTCACGCTCTCCCCCAACCCCAGCCCCCAGAGACCACGGGTCTGCTTTCTGTCCAGCATATCGTCTCCGTGGAATCATGCACAGCCGTGGAGCCTGGCTTCTTTCGATTAGCAGAAGGCGTCCGATATTCATCCACACTGTGCCTGCATCCACACTCCATCCGTTTTTGCTGATGAATAGTATCCATTGTACGGATATACCATGATTTGTAGAGGGACGTTTGGGTTGTTTCCAGATTTGGCAATTACAAATAAAGCTGCTGGAAACATTCACGTGCAGATCTTTTTGTGAACGTGAGTTCTCATTTCTCTTGGGTAATTACCCACAAGTGGGGTTGCCGGGTCACATGATAAATATACGTTTAACTTTATAAGAAGCTGCCATACCGTCTTCCAAAGTGTCTGCATCATTCTGCCTTCCCACCTGCAGTAAAGGAGAGTTCTGCTTGCTCTGTGTCCTCGCGTCACGTGGTATTGTCCTATTTTAAAATGTTTTCTACTCTAATAGGTGCATAGATGCATCTCAATGTGATGTTAATTTGGGTTTCTCGAACGACTATTGATGTCAAGCATCTTTTCACGTGTTTATTGGTTGTTCATATATCTTTTGTGAAATGCCGGTTAAAATCTTTTGCCCATTTTCTTGAGTTGTTTGTTTTTTGGTTACTGCATTGTGACAGTTCTTCACAATTCTGGATATATGTGTTATCAGATATGTTCTGGCAAACATTTTCTCCCAATTCGTGGCTTGCTGTATGAGTTGTCTATTGCTGCATAACAAATACCCCCAAACTTAGAGACTAAAATGATAAACGGTCATCATCTCAGCAATTTCCAGGAGTCGTGAACTGAGAAGCAGCTCAGCCGGGTGGTTCTGGCTTGGGAGCTCTCGTGAGGGGGCAGTCAAGGCAAGCGGCGGGGCCGCATTGTCCACCCGCCCGCCTGACGGGGGCTGCAGGGTCTGCCCTCAAGGTGCTTCTTCACGTGGTGCCGTTTGTTGGCAGCAGGCTCTGGTTCCTCCGTATGGGCCTCTCTGGAGCGCTGCTCGGACACGGCTGCTGGCTTCCCCGCCGAGGGAGCAAGCTAAGCCGGTGAGGCGACCGAGAACATCCTTCATGACCTCACCTCAGAAGCTACGCACCGCCACCTCCACGAACGCCTCGTTTGCACAGGTCAGCCCTATGCAACGTCGGAGGAGATTATGTAAGGACATGAATAAATAGTGAGAGGCGACAACCTTTGGGGACCACCCTGGTGACTGGCTACCACATTTGCATTTGCATTTTCTTAGCAGCCTGGGGAATTTGTTTCTCCTCTCTCAGCCTCAGTTTCCTTATCTGGAAATGAGGATGACAATCTCACTTTGAAAACATCTTTGAAAGCACGTTGCAGACCTATGTGGACCCTCATCCTGCCTCAAACCCACTCTCCTTCAAGGGGGCCATTCAGCTCTTTGAAGCCAAACTCCAGCTCCTCCCAGACCCCAGGGCATCCATTTTCTCCTTCATTGATTTACTGAAAACCCACCATAAGCCTGGTGCTGCTCCCGATGCTGGGAGCCAGGATCCCGCAGGGGCCAGAATAAAGATGCCATCCTCACTAAGCTTCTCACAGGGAAATGGACGGTGAAGCTGCACTGAGAGGAAATGAGCACCAATCAGAAGAGCATCTGTGACTCACAGGGCACCAGCGATGGGGAGGCCCCGTGTGTCACGTGACCCTACAGCCATCCTGGAAGGAAACAACGTTAAGCTCTATTTTACAGATTTTGTAAAGGTTCAGAAAGGTTAAGTGACTCGCCCAAGGTCGTATAGTCAGTCAAGAGGATTCTAATCCAGAGCCGTCTGGTTCTCAGAACCTGCAGAAGAGTGTCAACGGCTAAAACTCCCAAAGCGCCTGAAGAGTCAATGCCCAAAACTCCCGAAGGGAGGGTGTTTGGGGTGCGTGGGGTGGGTGCTGGATGGAAGGGGAGAGGAGGACCGGCTCATGAGTTCTAGCATTGCCCATAAGAAGACCTTGGTGCCCCCATAACCCCACCCCCACCCCCAGGTAGCAGCGGAACCACTGAGCCCTTGGCGCCTGGGCAAGGATGAGGCAGGTTTCAGGAGCAATTACACTCAACGTGAGATAAGACTCGGGGGGAGACGCTTAGCGGGATTCTTTCTAAACCTGCGGTTTCTTTGAAGTGAAACAGCCAGAAGGCCGCTGGGTGTTGTGTGTGTTCTCTCCTTCCTGGAAACAGGGCCAGTCTCCGTGGCTGGAAGGAACGCAGCGGCTGCTCTGTGCCCTGCGGAGGCGTCTGGGCTGGCTCCGGCATCAGCTCCTGGCTCCCCTGCCTGCCCAGCCCCTGCCCGGCAAGGCCATCTGGCGCTGCGGGCGGGAGACCGTCCCCGGGGCTGGGTGGGCTGTTTCCTGCTCTGGAGCTGCCAGTGTCCGAGTCTGAGCCAGACGGCCCCTGACTACCTACCGGGAAGGCCCCCTGGATGTGAGCTCCACCGGGGGGCTGGCCGGCCTCTGGGCCTGCTCTGCCAGCCTCTCTCAGAGGGACCCCCCAAGCATGCTCTCTCTGAGCCTCGGTCTCCCCATCTGTGCAAGCTGGTGGCAACCCTGGATGGTGCGGCTGGCATGTGCGTTTCCTGAGAGCAGGGGCCTTGCCTGTTACTGGCTGGAGCCAGGAGCCTGGACCAGGGCTGGCACCCAGCTGTGCACTCAGTACGGACCTGCCCAATTCGGGGGCCTAAAGGGTATGGGTCATCGGAAGAGGTCTTGTTCCCCCTGCACTTGTGTCACCGGGGGCAAGGGTTGCCAGGATACATGCAAGACACCCTGTTAAATCCGAATTTCAGATAAACCACAGATAATCTGTGTCCCACGAAATATTCGGGCCGTGCTTATGCTAAAGAGTTATTTGTGCTTCATCTGAAATTCAGATTTAACGGGGTGTCCTGTGTTTTATTTGCTCAACCCCTACCTGGGGAAGGCATCAGCCACTCGGAGGAGCAGGGTCAGTGGGTGGGGGCGAGGCCCAGGAGTCTGCATTTTGGTCTCACTTCCTGGGCATCTCGATGCACAGGGTCTGCCTCCACGCTTGGAGAAACACGCAGTGGCTCCTGGGGGCCAAAGTCAGGGGTCGAGAGGGGATGGAGGAGCTGCCTTTTCCTCCCCTCCCATGGTCACACAGCGTGCACCCCCCAGACCCGGGGCTGGGGCAGCATCGAGGGTCAGCTCAATGTCCTGTCTTAAACCCCTGGAGTGTAGAGTCAGGTGGTTCTGCGTTCAAATCCTGGCTCCTCTGCTCACTCACTGTGTGACTTCGAGCAAGTTGCTTAACTTCTCTGGCCTCCAGTTTTTTGAGAGAGATGACAACAGGAGCACTTCATGGCTTGTCAGAAGGATGAATTGAGATCATTCATGGAAAGTGCTGAGCACAGCACTTAAACGTAACAATGATTCATAACGGTACGATAGTAATAACAACAATCCTCACGAATACAGGTTTAGCATTCCACCATGCCTGGCATTGTTGCAAATACTCTGCTTACATTAACTCAGGGCATCCTCATCCCCACCAGGCTCCACTGCCAGGCACAGTGCCTGGGGTTGTGCAGTGCACAGCCTGAACAGCTGTACATGCAGTCCTAGGGGTAGGCTTGTGCCAATCTCATTTAACAAATGGAGAGCCTGAGGTACAGAGAGGCGCAGTATGCTTACGCAGGGCGATGGCCCGGGTGAGTGCTGTCCTGGCTGGCAGGGGAATGGCCCTGAGGCCCACAGTTCACCATGGCATGGGATTCTCAGGACTTGGTGTCTGTTCGAATCACAACTGGGTCAGGTTGAGGGTTGTGTTGCCCCGAGCCCTAGACGTGAGACAGTGCAGTCCCAGTCACATAGAGGACACAGGGGACCACAAAGTACAAAATAAATCCGGGAAAATGGCAGTAAGAGTCAGAGATGGGCCCCCAGAACGGAACTGCGGTCTGGCTGCCCTGGTTCGTGGCTGGAGGGGGACAAGGAGGGAGGGAGGCCTGCGTGCAGCCCTGGGGGCTTAGACGAGAGCCGAGGGGAGTCATTAAGAGAGTGGGACAGCCCTAACGTGTGTGCTTTTAAAGCCCTGAGGAGAAGTGGGCTCCCCAACGTGATGTGTGACCAGGGGAGGCAGTCCCTGGGGCCCCAGAAAGCCCTCCCCCACTCCGTGGACCATGGAAAGGGGAGGCGGAGACAATGACACCAGTCTGTCCTGGGTTCAAGTCCTGACTTCCTCATAAACCAGCTCTGAGACCCTCAGCAAAGCTCATACCCTCTCTGATCCTCACTTTACTGCCGTGACGAGTGGGAATCTTAAAACCCGCCTAACAGCCGCTGAAGGAAGCCATGCTGCCCCTGGCGTTTGGGTCGCCTGTGTTGGCCCCGGGGTGGCTGGGTCACTGTCAGCTGGCTCTGCGTGGCCGGCTTCCTGCCCAAGGGGTGCACAATGCCCCATCGTTCCTGCCGCCTCGGGCACTTCCTCAGACAAGGCCAGGCCACCAGGCCAGCTGTCCAAGTCCACGGAGGCCTGGCCTGCGGGCAGAAGGAAGGTCAGGGCCTGGCCCAGGGGTCGATCGGCGCTGTGGGCCCCACTTCCCGCGGCTGGCTGGACTTCCTCCCCAAGACTGGGGGGGGCTGGGCGCTGTCAACATGAGCCAGGCCAGGGCCACCGGGCCACCACGGGGGCTCTGCTGTGCCCAGAAGTGACTGGGCCGTGGAACCCCAGGGATCCAGAAAGCCCAGGGGACAGCTCCTGGGCTGGGGCCGTGCCCAGCACCCCAAAGCCTCTGGGAGTCAGGGCTCTTTCCAACTGTGACCTCTCTGCAGCAGAGGCCGCTGAGGCGGCCTCCCCCTGGTGAGGGGCACATGGTTGGCGCGGGATTTCTGGGAGCTTCCGGCCCAGGTCAAATAGTCCTGGCGTCTGGTTGTCGTCTGGCCAAGGCTGTGGAGCTGACTTTAGCATCGTCCTCAGGACGGCCAGCCAGGTCGGACCCTGGCTGCCCCAAGTGACCTGGGACCAGGTCTGGAGCCTCTTCCAGGCCCAGGCTCCTCAGAAAGGGCGACGTCCTGCGCCTGCGCCCGCAGAGGCATCCTGCGAGCACTGAGGTCGCCCAGGAGGAGGCGAGGGGCTGCGTTTCCCGGGGCAGGGTCTGCTCCCCGCGGGGAGGTGGGACTTTACTCCCGTCGCGGAGGAGGCACAGACACGGAAGGAGACGTGCCGGCGTATCGACGGCAGTGACACTTCACAGGAGGGGCGACTAGGAAAACTCGTCCCAAAGTGCCCCTTAGGGGGACAGGAATGAGAAATCTCACAAAAGGCCGCTGTGGAGAGTGAGCGCTGGGCCCGGCAGACGGGACACGCTCAGTGACTTTTGTTGCTTTATAGTCACTGTCACTGACAGCAGGTGGCCCAGAGGAGCAGTTAAGAGCTTGGGCTTGAGAGCAGCACTGCTGGGGGTCGAATCCTGGCTCTGCCACTTTCCAGCTGTGTGACCTTGGGCAAGTTGCTTGACGTCCCTGTGCCTCGGTTTTCTCATCTGTAAACAGAGCTTGTTAGAGGACCTCTCTCAGGCGGTCACGGTGTAGACCGAATGAGTTGATTTGTGTAGTGTATGCAGTTCAGTGCCTGGTGCACCTAAGCGCTCGATAAATGTGAGCTATTACTATTATTTATTATTGAAATTGTTATTATTACGATCACATACACAGGGACTTGGGGGTCAATGGATCTAAGTCAGGGGAAGCTATAAGGGATGGAAAGCTTCAAGGTGAGCCCCCAAAGGGGCTTGTGGCTTCCCCTGGGCATTGGGTCTGGCTCCAGCCTCAGCCACCAGGGCCCGTCCTTGGCACTGAGGGGGAGGCAGGGTTTGTACACTTCACACGACTTCCCAGGCGGATGGTAAGGCCCTCACCCTCCTGATCTGGACTCCCAGAGCATGGTGAAAACTCACTGTCTTAAGACATCAGGAAGGTGTCACAAGGCCCTGCATGGTCCAGCCCTGCCTTCCCCTCCCACCTCTTCTATCACCTTCTTCCTTGAGTGGGCTCCAGCCCACTGGCCACCTGCTGCTCCCAAACAGGCCACGCCTGTCCTGCCTCAGGACCTTCGCACACGCTGCTCTGCTGCCTGGAACCCTCTTCCCACATCTGTGTTCTTCTCAGCCTCCAAGTCACAGCTGAACTGTTCTCTCCCCAGAGAGGCCTTCCCAGACCACGTGGAACCCACGCTGCCCCTCCCAGTCCTTCTTGACTTCATTTTTTATTGCTTTAATCATGAACAGCAATTCTGTTTGTTTCTCTGTGTACCTGTTTCTTGTCCTTCTCTCTGTGTGAGATGACAAGCTCCATGGAGGTGGGGGCTTTCTCATTCCCCCGCTGGGCCCGGGCCCTCAGGACCTGCTCAATGGTAGCTCACTCTAGGCACCATCCCCTTTTAGACATGAGGGCACTGAGAGTAGGGACTGCTCGTGTGTGTGATATCTCAGAGAAGCTTCCAGAACCCCCACCCAGGACCCAGGGCAAGGATGGGCTGGAAGGGAGGTCTCAGAGGCTACAAGAATGGGGTCCAGGCCCCGGCTTTTCCATTTCTCTTAAAGGAGTATTTTCCTAAAATTTTCCTGTTGCCTCTGGATGAGTGAGCAGGGCTGTGCAGGGACCCAGAATTCAATTAGGCAGAAAGAGCCGGACAAACAGGACAAGTGGCACTAATCAAAGCTGACGCTCAGGCCAGGCCTCGGAGGGCCCCGGGCTTTGGAGCTCAGAGCACCTTCATGGAAACTTCCTTCCTCCTGCAGCCCAGACAGACGGGCCCCTTGCAAGGATGGCTGCAAGCTAGCACCCCCTCCTGCCTGGGAGCCGTCAGGGGACACGCATGGGCCACAGAGACCACCCGTGGGTGCTCCTACTGGTGGACCTCCGGGTGGGGGTGCCAGGAAGGAAGGCGGGGCCTCACCAGTGTCTCTCGGACATCTCCCATCAGCGTGGAGATGATGAACTTGAACTAGGCAGGTGACTTAAAGTTCTCTGGGCCTCACTTTCCTCACCTCTAAAGGCCACAGGCCCAGGGGCCACATTCTGGCCCAGACTGGTCTCACCCCTGAGCAGCAGGCTTGGGCAGGGGGGCGCCTGGGGTGCTCTCCCAGGATGTGGAGGAGAACATGCTTCTGGAGCCTGGCACAGGCCTCCTGCTGACATTCTCAAACCTCGGGTCCTCCCTTGGGTCCCACCTGGAGCCACCTGTCTGCCGTGCCCACCTGGGAGGGCTCTGATCGGCTGTCCCCAGCCTACCGCTCTGGACGTCCCCTGGCCTGCTTCTGTGTTAACCCAGCCCCGTGCTGCCCTGGCTGCCGCTGAGCTACGAACAGCTTAAGCGCAGCGGCTCCCTCCCACCTGTGTGCAGCCCCACACACCAGGCACTGCGGGTGGCTCTTGTTTTACAGATGTGGAAACTGAGGCCCCGCAAGGTCAGGAGATGCCCACAAGCTCTCACGGTTAGAAACAGCAGGCGGGGATTCCGACCCACATTGACCTCCAGAGTTGTCGCTCTTTTCACCTAGATTTCTCACGTCTCTGCTTGAAGCATCCAGGCGGCTGGAGAGGAAGCTCCCTCCCTTTCTCCCTTCATCGCTCCTGCTCCTGTTGTCCATTCACCCAGCTTCCAGGAGTCCTCCTTGCCCTCTTTCCCCTCTCTCTCTCCCTCCTCTAGGAACTGGATGACTTAGCCAGTCAACTAACATTTTTCGGCCCCTGCCCGTGCATCCCCGCAGGGCAGAGGACACCTGTGCAGCCCCTGTGCCCCAGACAGTGGACAACGAGGGTGCCTTGCAGACAGGCGGGGGGCAGCCTGGGGCTGAGGCTGCACCCACAGCAGGAGGCCCCGGGGGCCCGGGCTGTGTTGACGCCGTCGTCCCATGAACACACCTGCAGAGACGCCGCATTCTCCGCTTCCGTGGGGAGGGCGTCTCATCTTTTTAACTCATTCTGTGGTGCGGATGATGCCTATTTCTTGCACGGGGCCATCTGCCAAGGTAAATGTTTGTGTTGTTTTGAAAACTTACATTCTATCACTGTGGGAACCTGAGTGGACAGAAACCTCTTTTTCCTTCTAAGGAGGGGGCTGGTGGGAGGAGGCCGTGGAAAGGGTTTTGCACTCTTCTTCTGTTGCTTCAACACAATGCACATTTGGATGGCGCTGGCTTCCTAACGACGGTCAGCGCTTTCTTCCCCCTTCCTGCCCTCGAGGATAATTTAGTCGCCAGTCACTTCCTAGAAGAAAGGAGAAAGGAAAAATGAAGAGAGGGACAAAGGAAAGGGAGGTGGGAGCTTCCTGGAGCAGAGACCCTAATGTTCTCAAGAGGAGAGGCTGAAATATGCAGTCAGGAAAGAAAAGGGAAAAAGGCGTCCTGGAAGGAACTCTGCCCGTGTTTGTCTGAGCCGTGGCCCTGCAGAGGGCGAGGGGTGATCTTAATTGAAGTGGACAAAATTAAATAAGGCCCGGGCTTCGGGTGTGTGGGAGCCTGGGAGACCTGTCCCTGGCGCCATGGCCACCGCCGCCACCTCACGCCAATTAGGCGGCCCGCCACCAACATCAGGATGCCCAAATTAGATGCTGTGCCCCTGGGCCCACTTCAGGCTGGGGCAAACCTGGCTGCACGGCCGCCAGCAGCCCGCGGTCCTGAGACATCGGGAATCTGTTCTTCTACAAATGCCCTGATGAGGCGGGGCGGTGGGACGCCA
The DNA here is from genome assembly GCF_041296235.1 of Equus asinus. NCBI lineage: Eukaryota > Metazoa > Chordata > Mammalia > Perissodactyla > Equidae > Equus > Equus asinus. The sequence goes on from NC_091804.1 coordinate 46,182,274, forward strand.
AGGCCGCACGGTTCTGGGACACAGGAGCCGGAGGCGGTTTGGGTTCGTTGGACACCAGCGAGGACTCCTTGATTGACACTCGCTGGGCTCCTGGCCATGCTGTGCACACCGCCCCCACGTGCTTGCGCCTCCACCAGGTGGGGTCCCACTGCCACTCACCGCCCCCCCACCACTTGCACATCCCTGGGTGCCCCACGGCACCCCGTGAGCAGCAAAGATGCGGCTTGCGCTTCTGGGCGGTGTGCCCCGGGCCCTGCGGCCTTTGGTTGCCCTCCACCTGGGGTGCAGGTCAGAAGTGGGCAGGCTCGCCTCCCCAGGGAGGTGAGGAGACTGAGGCACGTGAGGGCAAGGGACACCCTCAAAGCCACCAGGGTGGTAGACAGCAGCCTGGGGCTTTGTCCGCTGGAACTGCTTTCTGTTTTCCCAAGCAGCTGCACCATTTTACATTCCCAGATGCAACACATGGGGCTCTCAATGTCTCTGCATCCTTGCCAACACATGTTATTGTCTGTCTTTTTGATTCTAGCCGTCCTAGAGGGTGTAACATGGCATCTCATTGTGGATTTGACTCGCATTTACCCATCACTTTTGACGTACTGCTTCCCCCTCTACGAAATGAGGACGTGCTCTTCCTTCCCTGCTCCCCCAGGTCCCCTCTCCCTGCGTCAGCTCCACAAGATCCCCTGCTGAGTGGGACTGGTGAGGTTTGAATGGAGCATCCAAGTAAACCACACGGCACCTCCTCTTTCCTCGCTGAGCCAGTCAACACCTGGGTGTGTCTGGCCCTGCCTCGGGAGGTGGAGGTGGAGGCAGAGTGGAAGCGGTGTTCTATGGTCACACAGGGTGCGTGTGGGGGAAGCACAAAACTCCATGGAACGGTGTCCTTTGAGGAGGGCCCCAAAGGACAAGAAGAATTTTATAGGAAGAGAGGGAGGGACAAGAGACTCAGCATTTTTACCTTCCTTCATTTAATAGCTATTTACTGATCACCGATTGAGTACTGGGCCTAATGCATAACAGCTGAAAGCACAGAGTGGGTGCTGTGGTTGCTGCCTGCCCCTCCCTCTCGGTGGGCGGGACCTGGTGAAGGCGAGCTTAGTTTCGAGTTTGCTGAGACCTCTCCAGCTGTGTGAGCAGTCCCCAAATTGCAGGCCAGCTTGTGTCTACAATGATTTCATGCACATCACAGAGATGAGAGCAGCTGACATTTGTGACCGACTGGACACATATAAGCAGCCACCAACACCTTTATAACCGTTAAGCACAATGCCCTGTGCAATGGGCTTCTGATCGCTTCTGCACTTGCTTGGGAAGTCCCCTTTTGGGCCGGGGAGGTCTGTCCAAGCGGTGCCCAGCTCTGTAGCATGTCAGCATCTTGACGCTTCTGTCTTGGTAACACAAGCTGCTCAGCTGTTGAAAGAGCAGGTCCATGAGGGGAAGCCCCTCTCCTAGAGTTAGATTTTTAGTTCCTGGGGCTTCCAGACTCCTTCCGGCAAACCCTGTTGTACGAGGCCATTATTTTGCTCAAGGCCTCGATTCTTCACTCCAACTTAGGGTTGAAGCATAGAGCTTTGGGGGATAATTCCCACCCATGGGAGATGCAGGGCTTAGGACAAAGCATAGTCCCCATCCAAGTCCCCCTTTGGGCTCCTGCCAAGTGCCCGAGCTTTACATACAGTCTCCCGAAATAACCGCACAAATATCTCCAGTCGTCTGCTTACTGTCTTTCATGCCTGAGCGCATGATTTATAGGTTTTCCGGATATTTAGCATACCCCATTTCTGTTAGGACTTCTCAGTGAACGGCAAGTTTGTTTACTCTGTGTTGGGGACGTGAGGAGCCCTTTCTTTTTTCTTTTTCACTTAAACTACAACTGCTCTGTTTTAGAAAATTGTGCCTTGAACAAATCAGCAAAGAAACCAGTCCTGGCTCTCGGGATATGTGAAAACGAAGCCTGTCATAGGGGGTCTCCAGCCACTCAGCTGGCTCACAAGGCCTTGGGAGAAGAAAAGTTGTGGGCTCAGCTCACTAATGATATTTCAAAACCTATCGCCAGCTTCGCCACGTTGACTATGTAACTTGAGACAATGTGCAGTGTTCCAAAGCTGAGGCATCGTTTCCCCCTGCTCTTGGTTGCTGGGGTGTTGACTGAGCAATTCTTTCCCCACGGGCCCTGCTTGGGGCGTCTACTCTGGACCACAGACACACTTGCCCAGGTTCAGGCCCGGGGAGGGCTGGGGCTAACAGGCAGAGCAACGCGGGGCCCATCTGCCCAGCCTCCAGATAACACTGGGGGAGAAGGGGAAGCAGAGGAAACCAGGGAGAGATGCCCCAAAAGGTCTGGGGCAAGGACTGGGGTGCACCTGGAGATCAGCAGACCTCAGGGGAAGAAACAGCTTTGGAAATGCCTGGACCTGACCCCTCGCTGCCAGACGGGCTCACACTGCCCCGTTGCCCCTTGGAGGGCAGACAGGAGGCAGGACTAGGCGGAACAGCCTTCTTCTGTGCCCAGAGCCCTGCCCTGTACTGAACACCAGGCAGGAGCGTCTGTGGTCAGCTCTGGCCAGAGGCTCTGACACTCTCTGCCTCTCAGCCAGGGGCCTTCCTGCAGCTCCCAGGTGCTCCGGCTCCCTCACCCTCAGCCAGGGGCTGGCTGGGTAACAGGTGCTCACTGCTCCCTGCCTGGGTCTCCCTCCGAGGGGCAGACACCCAGCAGGTGATGGGGGGCCGTCACTGGGCAGCGAGGCAGAGCTGTCTTTGCATCCTGCCCCCTCACTCACTAACCTGGATCTGCCGTTCAATCATCCAATGACTCTTTCCTTCAATATTTGTTGACTCCCACCACTCGCTGGGGCTGCGCTAGACCCCTGATGTGCAGTGGGGAGCAAAACCCAGCCTCCTCCCAGGCTCTCAGTCTGGTGGAGGAAACACACGAAGTAAAAGAACCATGCACGTAAACATATAATTACAAATGTGCAACGTGCCATGAAGGAGAAGAAAAGAATGTGAGCAGAGATAATAGCAAAGCCTACGTATTTTAGACAAGGTGGTGGGAGACGGCCAAATTTTTACTGAGCCGGAAAGGATGAGTAACAACAACAATGATGATGATAACAATAATAATCAGCAATTCTTTGGGCGCTAATAGGTGTGTGGTAAGCCCTTTATTTTATGGACTTTTTGTGTATTGACTTATTCAACGTTGGCTACAGCTATATGAATAGGTACTTTTGCTATCTCCATTGTGCAGATGGGCAAACTGAGACATGGAGAGGCCCAGGGACTTGCACATGGTCTCCCGGCTGGAATGAAGAGCCGGGATAGGAATGGGAGTAGGATTAGCATTTTCTCAAGCAGGGTCTAGGGCCAGAGTTGATGCTTTTCAGCTGGGGAAATGAAGGCACAGAGGTGCCAACTCTTCCCTGAGGGCAGAGACCAAGACTTGGGCCCCCCAGCCGCTGACCTGCGGGCCCCTCCAAAGGAGCCTCTGCCCTAATCCTGCTCATGCCCACGCTACCGCTAGGGATGAGGTTGGGGTGGGGAGCCTAGCTTCCCAGGCCAGGCTCTGGAGAGACCAGGTGTGCTCCTGACTTGGTGGCAAAGGTGGGGTTCACAGGCCTGACCTCTGCCAGGCTCCCCGGTGCCAGGCCAAGCCACAGCACAGGGCCTATTCCAGCCGGCCACGGGCAGGCAGAGCCCCCAACATCCTTCAGGCTCCATATTAAAGCTGAGACATTTGTAGGGGACACAAGGACAGCTGTGCTCCAAAGTGCTCTGGACGGCAGTGGAAACCACATGGCCCGGTGCACACTTCCCTTCTCTTGAGGACAACGACATATGTCAGGGGTGTTGCCCACAAACAAACGTGAAGGCCTCAAATCCTGGAGCCCAGGCCAGAAGCCTCAGGCTCCCCCAATCCCCCGTGGAGAAATCCTGCCCCTGAGTGGGTCAGCGGCTCCCTGCCCAGCCATGCCAGCGTTCCCCAGGTGGACCTGGAGGTGGCCTCCAGAGGGCTGGCCAGGCGGGCAGGTACCAGTGCACGCTAGGCAACGGAGATGAGATAAGAGCTGCAGGCCTGGGAGGCAGCTCGGCTGCTGCCTGCATCTGGAACCCGCTATGCTGGGTTAGGGTGTCTGTTTTTTGGGTGCTTTTCTCTCCCCGCAGCTCCACATTCAGAGGATTAAACAGATTGGATGGAGCAGGATAATGGCATCTTGGTGACAGCACCATTTTTTTTTCCTTCTGGAAAGGCTCTCACGTCTGCTCTCACTCCTAGCTCCCTCTTTCCCAGAGCTCCTCCTCTGCGTCTCCCTTTCCAGCTTCCTTAGGCAGGTGCAAGGTCATCCCGTTTACCCCGGCCAGCATGGCGACGTGCTCTTTACACTGCCCTGGCCAGGGAAGTCTCTACAAGACAGTAAATGCAGAGACGAGTCCCACAGGCCATCCAGGTGAAACACAGGCACGCCGAGGCCCCACTGTCTCCCGCATCCCAGCCCTGCCCAAGCAGATCTGGCTGTGGCTCCGGGGTTGGTCCCAGGGGCCAGAACCTAGCTCTTGGCTCTGAGGGAACTCCTGGGGCTCACTACCACGTTGTTTCACCCATCGGGACCATGGGCCAAGGGGTGCTTACCTGTTTTCCCTCGAAGCACAGGGATCTGCTTTCTAGTCCCTAGAAGGCCTTTCTGAGAAGTCACCATTGGAAAACTTCTTGGTGTTAGAGTTGGGCTGAGTTTGAGCTGACGTTGGGGTTGGAATGCAGGTAGGTTTAGGGTTAGGAGTAGAGTTTAGATTAGAACTGAGTTGTGTTGAGACAGGGTTAAAGTTGCGTTGGGTTGGGTTTAAAACTGGGCTTAGAGTTGGGAGTAAGTTGAGTTGGGTGAGGCTGGATTGGGTTGAGGCAAGAGCTGGAGTTAAGATTGAGTTGGGTTGGTTGGGTTAGGCTGGGGTTAAAGTTGGATTGGGCTTGGTTTAGGGCTGGGGTTAGATTTGGGGTTGAGGTTGAGTTGGGTTGGTTAATTGAATTGTGGTTGGAGGTAGAGTTAGGTTTCCAGTTGGGCTTGGTATCAAGGTTAATGTTAGTTTAGGGTTCAGGTTGAGTTAGGGTCAGTTTTGGGGATAAAATATCTATCTATTTTTGCCTTTTCCTGATCTTTTTCACTCCTTCCTGGGAATGGAATGGGAGCTTCCATTCTGGACATGACTGAGTCACTGAGCGACACTTGGAGCCAAGACCAGAGAACTTTTGCACACAGCACAGCACTATTCAAGTGAGTTTTAAGAACATAGTTATGGAGTGTATCCTGTAACACTCCTCCTGTGCAGTGCAGCCTGGAGAGTGCCAGGAAGGGTGACCCGAGGAAGGGGAGTTACGTCCCCAGACCCAGTTCTCGGAGCTGAGGGGCTGGTTTGGCCTCTCTAGAGGACCAAGGCAAGCAGAGCTGCACCTCATTGACTCTTATAAAAGGAAGAGGCCTTCACTCTATCCCAAAACCAAGTTGTGTTTGGGCAGCCCCAGCCTGTGTCCTCGCCCTCCCTCTCCCAGGCCACCCCCTCACTCAGATAATCACCAAGCCCTGTCAATTCTCCCACCTGGCTCTCAAACGCATCCATCTACCTCCACCTCCACCACGATCCCTCCGTGTAGCCACATCTCCTCTTGACGACCCCAAAGCCTCCCACAGGAATCCTAGCTGCCAGTCTCAGCTTGCCAAGCACACCTTAGCAAAGTTTCTGGAATGCGACATGGAACACGCCTTTCCCTGCTGAGAACTCCGCAGGGCCTTTCGTGGTCCCGCCTCTACTGACCTCGCCAGCACCACCCTCGCAGCTAACCCCCACCCCGCATCCTACCCTCCAACCTCACTGAGCCCCCTCGTCCCCAGAGGCCCTCTGCCTCATGCACAGAACACACTTGCTCGCCTCTTTGCCAGCTTCATCCCTGCACATGCATCTTCAACCTTGCCCGCCTGCCCCCAGGGCCTTGCTGGAAGGATTTCAGTGGCACCGTTGGACCCACTCGTGCCACTCCACCTGGATCTTTAGGCAAAGAGGCCTGGAGTAGAGCTGGACTCTGCTGGGACTTCCTGGAGGCCCTGGCTGGTTGGGGAGCAGTTCAGAGCACTGGTGTGGTGGGCAGAATCCTGCCTCCCCAAAGGTGCCCACGTCCTACTCCCTGGAACCTATGAGAAGGGACTTTGCAAAAGTGATTAAATTATGGACCTTGAGATTATCAGATTAGGTCCAATCTAATCGCACAGGTCCTTAAAATCAGAACATTTCCGGGCTGGAGCCAGACAAATGTGACAACAGAAGCTGGGTCAGAGATGCACATGGGTGGCTTTGAAGATAGAGAAAGTGGGCCGTGAACCAAGGAGTGTGGGAGGCTGCTAGAACCTGCAGAAGGTGAGGAAACGAACTGTACCCTGGAGCCTCCAGAAGGAATGGAGTTCCAGTAACACCCTGACTTCAGCCCAGTGAGACCCATGTTGGATTTCCGACCTCCAGGACTCTAAGATAACAGATTTGTGTTGTTTTAAGCCACTAAACTGGTGGTTATTTGTTACAGTAGCAACAGGAATGTCATACAACTAGCTTCAGAGTTACCGGAACTGGATCTGCATCTTGGCTCGAGCACAATCTGTGTGACCTTGGGTGAGGATCTCTCTCTCCCCTCAGGTGCCTCTTTTATGAACTTGGTATCTACCTCAGAAGGTAGCTCCTTCATTCAGCTCCTATTTCTTGAGCACCAGCTAGGTACAGGCCTTTCCATGTCCCACGCCCAACATGAAGGAGGAACTCAGGGCACGGTACCGACTGGCACTACTGGTCGCTGTCACAGCCCATGGCAGGCCCTGGTGGGAAGTCTGCTCCTTTGGTCTTGCCGTGGAGGTGGTGGTGGTGGATGGGTTCTGGGAACTCAGAACCTCGAGAGGGAGACGGGAATGCCCTGGGCCGTGTGGATGCTCCATTTTCCTGGGGATGGATGGACACATGCCCAAGAGCTGCCTCCCTCCAGGACTCCTGAAGGCAGCCTTCTCCCCGTCAGTGGGTCGAGAAGGCTGAGATGGGTCAGGGGGTAAAGACGAGCACGTGGGAGCCCGAGAACAGCAGACATTGCGCCCAGAGGGGTGGGTTCTTTGTGATCTGGAAGGTTTGTCAACTTCTCCCCTCCCCACCTCGACTCCCTTCACCTTCCCTCCCTCCTCTTCCCTCCTACCCCTCCCTCCCCTCCCTCCCCTCCTTTTCATGTTTTTTCCTTCCCTTTTCCCTTTCCCTCCCACTCCTCTCTCCTCTCACATCTTTCTTCTGTGAGTAGGAATTGTGTCTAGTGAATGTGTGTGTGAGAGTGTGTATGTGTGAGAACATGTGTGCATTGTTCTATTCAGTAAATCTAACATCTAAACCTGGCCCACTCTGGGTGGTCCCAGAGACAATCCCTCGAAACCCCTTAGTATCTATGGGCAACGACAATCCCAACAATGAGCCGGCTGTGACAAGCTCCCTCACAGGGGTGGATCTGGGACTCTGAGACCTCCCTGTGAGAACCTGTCCTCCTTGTTGGGGTCCCCTTCCCACCTCCCTCCCTGGTCCCAGGGAGGCCAGATGGGTAGCTCTTGGGGCAGAGAACCAGCTCTTCCAAGAGCCCTGCAGGAAGCCTTCGTCATGCCTTCTGGTGTCAGGAGGTGGTCCTGGACTGCGGACTGGACCCGCCAGGTTGGGCCCAAGAAAATGAAGACTGGGGCTCTGTGAGGGTCTGACTTCATTGTAGCGTTTCTTTCTGTTGGCTCAGAGTTGTCGTGGTAAACACTTTCCAAAACTCTGGGGGCTCCCGCCGTGGGCTGGGACTAACTAAGCACAGTGCTTACAGCCACCATGGAAATCACACCCCTGGACACCAGCCCCACCCATGGCTCTCACTCCACCTCCTCAGAAGCCCTCCCATCACACGGTCCGAATCTGGGGCCCCCATCAGAGGACTCCATTCCACCCACCGAGGGACTCATCGTCTCCCTCAAACCTGCTCACCGCCCCCATTCTCAGGGAACGTCACCACCATCCCCCCTCCTGGTCACCAGAGTTCAAATCCACGCATCAGCCTTCACCCCTTCCTCCCTCGCTCTCTCCACAGCTGACCCAGGCCACGTCACCTCCTCCAGGAACTTTGCTGACCTTGTTGGGGGCTGTGCACATGTGCATGGAATTAGTTCTGCCACAGTCGCTACCTGTCACATGTTGCGTCCCCAGCTAGAGGGTAAGTGCCAGTGGGGCAGGATGTTGTCGCATTCACTGCTGAATCCATCCCTGAGCACCAGCTCATGTGTGCACTTGCTTGACGCTTAATGACATTGGGATAGATCAGTAAATAAGCAAACGCATTCATCTGACTTCATCACGGAACTCTAGTCTCTTACTAACGTAGAAGTTTGTAAATTCTTCCTCAAAAATACAGGCCTCTTAAATTGAGGAAGATGGAACACTTCCTAACACATTCTACGAGGCCAACATCACCCTGATACCAAAGCCAGATAAGGACAACACAAAGAAGGAAAATTACAGGCCAATATCGCTGATGAACATAGATGCAAAAATCCTCAACAAAATATTGGCAAACCGAATACAGCAATACATTAAAAAGATCATACACCATGATCAAGTGGGATACCAGGGACACAGGGATGGTTCAACACCCGCAAGTCAATCAACGTGATCCACTACATTAACAAAATGAGGAACAAAAACCACATGATCATCTCCATATATGCAGAGAAAGCATTCGACAAGATCCAACATCCATTCATGATAAAAACTCTGACTCAAAAACTGTGATAAAAATTCAGGATAAAAATAAAATGGGTATAGAAGGAAAGTACCTCAACATAAAAAAGGCAGTATATGACAAACCCACAGCCAACATCATACTCAATGGGGAAAAACTGAAAGCCATCCCTCTGAGAAAAGGAACAAGACAAGGATGCCCACTATCACCACTCTTATTCAACATAGTACTGGAGATTTTGGCCAGAGCAATTAGGCAAGAAAAAGAAATAAAAGTAATCCAAATAGGCAATGAAGAAGTGAAACTCTCGCTGTTTGCAGATGACATGATTTTATATATAGAAAAGCCTAAATAGCTCATTGGAAAGCTACTAGAAATAATCAACAATTACAGCAAAGTTGCAGGGTACAAAATCAACTTACATACATCAATTACATTTCTATACTCTAATAACGAACAGAAAGAGAACTCAAGAACACAATCCCATTCACAATCACAACAAAAAGGATAAAATATCTTGGAATAAATTTAACCAAGGAAATGAAAGACCTATACAATGAAAACTACAAGACTTTCCTGAAAGAAATGGATGATGACATAATGAAATGGAAAGAGATTCCATGCACATGGATTGGAAGAATAAACACAGTTAAAACGTCCATACTACCTAAAGCAATCTACAGATTCAGTGCAATCCCAATCAGAATCCCAATGACATTCTTCATGGAAATAGAACAAAGAATCCTAAAATTCATACAGGGCAACAAAAGACCCCAAATTGCTAAGGCAATCCTGAGAAAAAAGAACAAAGCTGGAGGCATCACAATCCCTGACTTCAAAATATACTACAAAGCTATAGTAATCAAAACAGCATGGTACTGGTACAAACACAGGCACACAGATCAATAGAACAGAATTGAAAGCCCAGAAATAAAACCACACACCTACAGACAGCCAATCTTTGACAAAGGAGCTGAGAATATACAATGCAGAAAGGAAAGTCTCTTCAATAAATGGTCCTGGGAAAACTGGACAGCTACATGCAAAAAAGTGAAAGTAGACCATTATCTTACACTTTACACAAAAATAAACCCAAAATGGATCAAGACTTGAAGGTAAGACCTGAAACCATAAGACTTCTAGAAGAAAATATAGGCAGTACTCTCTTTGACTCAGTCTTTAAAGGATCTTTTTGGACACCATGTCTTCTCAGACAAGGGAAACAATAGAAAGAATAAACAAATGGGACTTCATCAGACTAAAGAGCTTCTACAAGGCAAGGAAAAACAGGATTGAAACAGAAAGACAACCCACTAACTGGGAAAAAATATTTGCAAATCATATATCCAACAAAGGGTTAATCTCCAAAGTATATAAAGAACTCACACAACTCAACAACAAAAAGTCAAATAACTTGATCAAAAAATGGGCAGGGGATATGAACAGACATCTCTCCAAAGAAGATATATGGATGGCCAATAGGCATATGAAAAGATGCTCATTCTCACTGATCATCAGGGAAATGCAAATCAAAACTACACTAAGATATCACCACACAGCCGTTAGAATGGCTAAAATAACCAAGACAAAAAATAGCAAATGTTGGTGAGGTTGTGGAGAAAAAGGAAACCTCATACAGTGCTGGTGGGAATGCAAACTGGTGCAGCCACTATGGAAAACAGTACAGAGATTTTTCAAAAAATCAAAAATAGAAATACCATATGACCCAGCCATCCCACTACTGGGTATCTATCCAAACAACTTGAAATCAACAATTCAAAGAGACTTATGTACCCCTATGTTCATTGCAGCATTATTCACAATAGCCAAGATGAGGAAGCAACTCAAGTGCCCATCAACTAATGATTGGATAAAGAAGATGTGGTATATATATACAATGGAATACTACTCAGCTATAAAAAATGACAAAATAGTCCCATTCACAACAACATGGATGGACCTTGAGGGTATTATGTTAAGCAAAATAAACCAGATAGAGAAAAACAAACACTGTATGACTCCACTCATACGTGGAAGATAAACAAACACATGGACAAAGAGAACAGATTAGTGGTTACCAGGGGGAAGCGGGAGGGGGGTGGGTACGAAAGGTTAAGGGGTGCACCTATAAGATGACTGACAAATAATAATGTACAACTGAAATTTCACAATGTTGTAAACTATCATAACCTGAATAAAAAATAAATCAAGACTCCTTGAGGTAGGTTGAATTGTGTCCCCCAAAAAGAAACATACAGACAGATCCTCAAAACAGGGACTTGTTTGGCATAAGGGTTTTTGCAGATGTAATTAAGGTAAGGACCTGGAGATGAGATCGTCCTGAATTAGGGAGAACCCTAAATCTAAGGACAGGTGTCTTTATAGAGACAGAAGAGGAGGAGACACAGAGAGACAGGGGAGAAGGCCACGTGAAGATCGATGGAGTCAGGGTGGGAGTGAGGGGTCTGCAAGCCAAGGGTCTCCAAGGGCCGCCAGCAGCCACCAGAAGCTGGGAGAGGGGCCTAGGTCAGATCCCCACAGCCTTCAGAGGGAAGGTGGCTGCTAACACCACCTTGACTTTGGACTTCTGGCCTCCTGAACTGTGAAAGAATACATTTCTGTTGTTTAAAACCTCCCAGTTTGTGGTAATTTACGGCAGCCCTAGGAAACTAATGTCCGGCCCTTATGGGATCTAGTACCCTACCCCAGGGAATTCCATCAACCCAGCACAAACCCCAACCCCTCATCCACCTTGAAGATCAGTCTCTAATTGGGGATGTAGCCTGTCCTTGTCTCCCCAGTGCCCCCACTCACGAATCCAGCCCATCTCCCAGCCCCCAACCACCTCTCCCTGCCCCTCTACGGTCCCTCGGAGAACAGGCCTCCTTGTCCTGCTGCTGGAGAAGATGGACATTGTTGCTCCTGATGGCCCAGCATCTATTCCCCGTGCTTCTAGTAATGGTGCCTTGGCTTCCCTTTTGGGGGGCTACCCTTCCCCAACTTTCAACCCATGAGTTCTGTGTGGGGCCCATAACCCAGGGCTGGTTAATCAGAGCATTCCAACCTCTGGCTACCATGGCTCACTTAGAGATGGCACACGGCTGGTGCATCAAGGAGATGCAATTACAGGGCTCTGGGTGGGATGTAAGGAAGCAAAGCTTTCCCACGGGATGGCCAATCTGGGAGGCCGTAAGCCAGGACCTACCACGAGAGACCGTGTGGGGAGAGCCTGCCTAGGAATGAAACCAACATGAAGGAAACCAGGGCTCAGAGTGGAGCAAGATACTGATGGCAGCTTTCATGTCCCCGGATCTCACCATGCCTGAAATCCACTCTACCATTCCAGATAGGCACTTTGATGAGACAATGAAGTCCTACATTCTTCCTTGAGTCACTGAACTGAGTTTCTGCCCTTGTCAACGAAAAGAGCACTGTTGACACAAAAAGACATCCTGAACGTCCACCCAGAGATTCCCAGAGCGTACAGGAAGAGTGTATTCTTCCCACTCAGCCCTGGTCATCTTTGGGTTCCTCTTGCCAGAGGCCACTTGCCTGGCTCTAGGGTCCCCGCTCGCCCCTCTCCCCACACTGTTTGCAGGACTAACCAGGACTGAGCTGCGCTGATCTGGGAGTCGTCTCCCTGTCTTCAGTGCTCCCTCCAAATTAGGGCAGTGGTTTTCTTCTGAAAAACCCAAACCTGCTGGGCCTCGGCCCCACCCCACTAGGTCTCAGCTCTGTAACTCATGTGCTGCCTTGAGTGTAATTACGAGTATGTGTAAGTGTGGGTACAAGCTGTTTACCTGCCATCTCTTCTCCAGACCCCAGCTCCTGTGGAGACAAGGATTGCACCGCACAGACTGGGTGCCCAGTCTTGCTTGTCGGATGCGCCGATCAATGAATGATCCTAGCGCAGGAGCCCAAACCAGCCCAGAGCACCGATGACATGCCAGGTCTCCTTCCAGCTCTGCACAGGGACTTGGATCCTAGGATGTGGCATTAATAGTCTCCATGTCTTGTAGATGAGGACGTGAGGGACAGAGCTGAGGAGTGACTTGCCTGTGGTCACATATGGCTGGTATGTGGTGGGGGGAGTATGATGTCCCTGGTTCCCAAGCCAGAGTTCTCAACAGGAAGGAAAGGAGGGAGGGAGGGAGGGGAGAAGAGGGAAAGAAGAGAAGGCAGGAAGGTGAGAAGGAGGAGGGGAGGGAGGGAAGGAAGGGGCTGGGCATAGTGTGTGCATGTATGTGTGTGTAGCCCATGACAGTGTTGTGTAAGCGCATGGGTGTGTGTGTGTACAGGTGGGTGTGAGTGTGCACACTGGGGGGTGCTATGCATGTGTGCGAGGGTGAGTGCGTGTGTGGCGTCCTCGCGTGCTCCCTGCCCATTATCAATGTGCATTTCAATGCGGCCTCATCGCTGTGCCGAGGGCGTCCGCGCGGCCCCGCAGCGCTGACTCACGCCGCTTGCCGGTGAGTCACCGGGCGGCGGGGCGGCCGCGGGGGCGCTCGCTCTCCGCGCCGAGTCCCCGCTGGCCTCCCGCTCTCGGCCGCCCCCGCCGAGTCGCCCACACCCACTCCTGTGCTCATTGTTGTGTTGAAAAATGCCATTTCTTGGAGTGGCTGGGAGAGTGACAGCCTCGGAGACAGCGGACGCTCCCCCCGGCCAGCCCCGAGAGAGCAGAGGGCAGGCTGCCGCCCTGCTCGGAGCCCGGGGCTGGCTGAGCACACGTGGCCCCGGGCCAGCCCCGACCCGGGGACAGAGGACAGACAGACAGTCAGACCGACAGTCAGAGAGAGACATAACAAGAAACAGATCAGATGGTGGGAGGCGCTGCTCGATGCTCCTTCACAGCCGTTAGAACCACCTTAATCCCGCAGCATTTGTGCGTGTACACGGGCTCACAGCCCGCCCCGTCAGGGCCGACCCTGCACCTTACATTTCATGCCTGGCCTGCCTCACCCTAGTCCTGCCCAGATGGGAGGAGGCAGGGGGCAGAGGGAGTGTGGTGGAGGGCCGGCCCAGGTAGCCCCCAAGGAACGCCCCTCACCCAGGATATCCAGTGTCCCCATTGCAGGAGGTGCCCAGCAGCCCTGGACTCCCTGAGGTGAGCTCGCGGGACTGGAGGAGCTATGCGTAGCACTTGCAAAACCTTTTAAGGACCAGTTTGTTACAACTGAGGACAGAGAACGTAGTGGCACGCTCTCAGCGGCAAAAGCTTCAAAAGCTTTGAGTATTGGATATTTCTGATCTGAAGGCCATGCTGGAAATAAATGCCCCTGGTCCTGCTTGGGCCTTCCTGCCACGCCCGCTTCCCTTTACTGGGGTGGCACTTGACAGAGAACCTCAGCGATACCTTCCTCTGGAGCCAGCCTGTGGCCTCCCAAGCGCCCAGCTCAGAGATGGCCCGAGTTTGGGATTAGATGTGGGGTTTATGGGTGAACTCGCAAGATGGTGGAGCTCAAACTGTGGAAGGTTGTTCCATCTCTCTCAATCATCTCACTCTTCCTTCGACTGTGTTATTCTCACTCCCTCCTTCTGTGTCTTTGCCTTGTTTTCTTCTCTCCTTACCTTCTTTCTCCTCCTCTCCTTCTTGTCTCCCTCTTTCTTCTCCTCCTTACGTCTTCTCTGCTCCTCTTTCTTTTCTCTCTCTGCATAGAATCCAGGGAGCTCTAAGGACAGGACAAGAGTGGCCTGTGCAGGTTCCTTGCCTTGATCGCCCTGTCTCATACTGAGAATTGAGTTCCTTCAGAAGGACCATCACATCTGCTGAAGCTGATTTTCTAAGAGAGTCTATGGGATACACATGGACAGCTGCATGGCGGTGCCACCCAAGATCGCGAGACTAATGTGATTCCCAATGCCACTTACCACACATGGGTTGCATGCCAACTACCTGCAGGGGCTCACTTTTTTGAGAGGAAGCTGGACACGGTCCCAGCTGGCCTGGGTGCAAGGCAGACGGTGGCAAGACCACTGGAAGAGCCAAGGAGAGGGGCCCAGATCCAGGTGGAACCAAGATGGCACTGGGTGAGAGTCACATTGGAGTAGGCTGGGACCATGAAGGAGTGAGGTGGCCCCGGGTGTGGCACAGGTGTGGAGGAAGAGAAAGGCAATTTAGGAAGAAACAAAAAAATGAGATGGGTAAGAGGATCTGGACCTGGATTCCAAGCTTGGCTTCACAGCTTTCCGGCTATGTGGCCTTGGTCAAGCCCCTTCCCCTCTAGGATCCTGTTTCCTGACTAATTAAAGGGGGACACGGTGCCTACCCTGCAAGGGAATGAATGAGACATTTATTGAGTGCCTGGCATACGTGACTTGTTGTACCGTTCAGTCCTCATGACACAGGCTAAATGGAAGTGTTCTCCACCATGACCCCTGCGTGGCAGAAGAAGAAACAGGCACACAGAGAGGGGCAGTGCTGCCCGGCGTGTACGGTGGAGCTGGCATCCTGCTGGGCCTGCGGGCTCCAGAGCCATGCTCTTCCCGCCACATTTCCTGCCGCCCTGTGGAGGAGCTTCAGACGCCAGGCTAGGGGTCTGCACTCTCCCTGGCAGGATGAGGGGAATGGGCAGCAGCCCCTGGAAGTTTCTGTGCTGGGCAAGGCACAGTCTCCTCACTGGTGGCCAGCGGGGAGGGACCTCTGGGGCTGCTGAGTGGCCGCTATTGTTCCTGCTTCTGGGAACTTCTCTCTCCCCAGCCTTGTCGCTGGGGAGCATCCTGTCTAGGGTCTCTGGAAGCCTCTCCTCCTCTTATTTCCTTCCAGCTTCGTGTCCTGGCGGCATTGTGTGCCAGGGGGGCTCATGGAATATTGTTTTTCTCCAACAGCTCAAACAACTGATGAAATATTGGTGACATGCTCTCCTATAAGACCTATTCCCCAGAGAGCCTGTCTTCAAATGACTGCCAGGGCCTTCAGTGCTGAGCTGCCTTCCTTGGGGACCATCAACATATGGAACTTATTTTTAATTTAAAAGAACAGCAACTCCCCCCGCCCCTTCCTCTCCCTCCCCCTGCCTCCTGCCGCTGCTCCAGGCTGCCCCGCAAACACGGGGGCTGTTGCTACCTCTGGGGCTTTGTTACTGTTCCAGCCTGGAAAGTCTTCTTCCCTCCTTGACTTGGCCAAGCTTTCCCGTGCTTCAGGGACCACGCCAAGGCCCTGGCTGGACCAGGAAAGCCCCACAGACATGCTTGACCCTTCCAATCTCCCCCTCCTCATCCTTCTGAGTGAGCAAACCATGTTGCTCCCTCCCCAAGCATCTCCCCTCTCCCTACCCTTGGGAGAGTGTTCTGAGAAGGAAAACAGTGGCCTGAATCTTTGGAAGGTTTGGACAAAAGGTGGAGGGGACTTGGTCTCATGGTGACGTCCCTCCATGCCAATGCTGGGGCCTCCCCATGCCCTTGCTCCACGCCCAGCACTTTCTAACAGTTGGAATGTGTTATTTGATTTCATGCATCTCGCAAGCCCATTTTATTGGCGAGGCAGCTGAGACGCAGAGAGGCTGAGTGGGCTGCCCAAAGTAGAGTGCTATAGTAAGGACTTGACCCCAATTCTGACCCTGAAGACCACCTCCGAACTCCTCTGTGGAACTGCTCCCATCAGGATTCCAACGTGGCAGCCTTTTAAAACACAGCTGGGGCAGAGGCGCTCTGACGACAACATTAGTGATGAAGATGTGTCTTTGGAGATATTCGTTTTTTCATGAGGGGTTCAAGTCAGTTAGGTTTGAGGGGAAAAAAAGAAGGAGAGGGAGGGAGAAGGGTGGGGTATTGTGGCTAATTCAGTGCCCAGCACACTTGTCTCTGGGCCTCTCCTGGCTCCAAATCCCCCTCCCCAGCTGTGACATCACCAGCCAGCCCCTACCGGCAGCCCGTGATTCATCAGCAGCCATCTGCTTTCTCACTGCTAGGCCAGCCAGAGCCTGGAGTGGGGCCCATCGGGCTGGGAGACAGCTGCCCTCTGACCCAGCGCAGCCCCTGCAAGGGCAGCAGGGCTTTCTGGATGGTTTGCATTTTTGGAAATGCTGGTCGTCTCACCCAAGTCTGCAGATAGCAGCATCTCACCATTCTGATTGGAGCTTCTAAATAGTCAGATAACCTTGCTCCCGGAGAAACAGCCTGAATGCCATTTACAGATAGTGACACGATTTAATGAGATAAAGCCTTGGGCATCCACGAATCAATTTATGGTACTAGCTGTGATGAAATGGCTGTTTTCTTAATAGATACCCAAACTGAACACAATCCATAGCTCTGGGAGCTTCAAAGAAACTTCTCAGCTCTAGCCTCTTGAAATTTCAGGCAAAATCCGAACACTTGTCAGTCTTATCACTGCCATGAAAATGATGTGTTTTTGTAATATTATTGGGGACCCATTGGCCTAGGAAGAGATGCCCCAGCTGCTTTGGGGGCTCAAAGCCATTGTCTTCACCCTTTTTTCAAATAATGCAAACACTGAATTCCAATACCACCTTCTGGAGGGGAGATTTCAGAGGGATGGCTTGTCCTGGAGAAATTTAAACAGCTGGAAGGGGGATAAATGTCAAGCTCCCACTGGCTCCCCATTTCCTTGAACAAACTGGTTTTGTGAAGACTCTGGCGCGGGTAGACTGCAGCAAGTGAGCAACCGGATATCAGACCTGCCCCTTAAAAAAAGAAAGACTCTCCTCCCCACTCCCACCGTCGTGGCCCCCCCAGACAATGACCCCCCAGACCACAGCCCCACAGCCCCCTTGGAAAGGGCACGGTCACCTGATGGTGTCTGTCTTTTCCGCCTGACCTGGAGAAATGGCTTCCTCCTCTGAGTTCCTAAAACATTTATCATCCCTACAATTCACGGGGCAATTAATCATGTCCTGCCTGGAATATCTCTGCTATTGTTGTATCGAACAGCTGTTTAACCCTTATCAGCAGTGAAGTTTTCCGTGTCTTGTCTTTCTACGTAGATGTGAGCTTCCAGAGGGCTAGGCAGATGTCCATTCATCTCTCTCCCCTGCGCATAGCCGGAATGGGCCTGGTCTTACCACAGCAGGGGAAGGGCTGTGTCTTCCCGTTAAGGGTAAAGTGCTTTCAGAGACTGGTTCCTTGTCAGTGCCCAGTAAAAGCCACTTGTAACAGCGTCATGGGGAACATTACTGTTACCTGGTTTACTCACATATTGGTCGAGCCTCTACCATGGGCCAGGCACTGTGCCAGGTACATCACGAACCACCTGGAAGTGGTACCCATGGATTTCCTTGACGCATTCTGGAATCCAGGTGCTATTCCCTACGGAGGGGATGCGTTCATCCCCTGGGTGAGAAGTTCTTTCCTCAAAGGCCCTCAGTCGGTGTCAGGGACGCTTTAAGCCTGGGAGAAGTTGGTTGTTTTGGTCTCAAGAGCTGTGTGTGACTTTCAAAGAACAGAGAATTTGTAGGCAGAGATGCTCATCAACTTCCCCAAAAGAGTCAGGGAAGGGCCAGAAGGGAAGAAGTGCTCCAGTGGGGGGGCCGCTGGTCGGGGGGAGCTCAGAGAGGCCCTGCGCTCACTGTGGTGAGAGACCTTCGCTCGTGTCCTGGCAACAGCTCTTGCTGGCTGAGGGAGAGGGGGAGAAGCGCAGGAGGGTGGGAGAAGCAGGGTTGAGATAGAGTCGAAGGAATAGAGATATGTAAACTCTGTCCTCGTCACCACCAATAAAATAGTTGCTGTTGGATCATCTGAGAGAGCCCCACCTATGACAACACTCTCACCTGATTTTTAAAAGCTCTCTCTCTTCCTGTGTAGAGAATGTGTGGAGGTGCAGGAGGGACCCAGGAGCAGAGTGAGGGGCCTGGGGTGGGGGGGTGGAGAGAAGCTGCTGTAGTCCAAAGCCTTGCTTCTCGACCTCTCCACCCCTGGGTTCCCTGGCCCTTCCCGACTCCCTCCACACCCACAACACCATGTGCAGACTGCCTGTTTGCGTGTTGGTCTCCCTCACGAATGGGGGGGCTCCGTGAGGGCAAACTCCGGCTTGATCCTCTCTGCTTGCTGAACACTGGCAGGCAGGCTGGCACACACGTCATTCCGTCTCTGTTCTGGTTCAGCTCTCTGCAGGAATCCCATCTGTGGGCTTTGTGAAAGCATTCCAGGCCTGGACTAAGAGGAGGCCTAGCTCCCAGGCTGTATATTATTCCATCCAAATCCTAGCATTGTAAACCATGCTTCATTCCAGCCTGGGGTTTATGACTCCCATAGGGTCCATTCTGTAGCCCACTTCCCAGCAAAAGCTGGGTTCAGGGACCGCTGAGACCAGCTCCAGGTCCCAGAAGGAGAGAGACCTACATCTGCTCAGAGGGCCTCTGGCCCCACTGATCGTAGATCCTCCGTCAGCCTGTGGTGAACATGACAAGGACCTAAAGACTCTTTCCTGGTCCTGGTGTGTCTTTTCAGGGACAAAACAAGTTAAACACACACACACGCACAACAAAAAACAAAGTAAAAATCGATGATGATAATGGAACCCAAGGTGACCTTACCTCCATCTGGCCCCTAAAGAAAAGAAGGCAATGCCGGCCCTTCCGGAAACCCTCCTGGAGACCGGGGCGCATGCGGACCCCACGGGGGAGGAGCTCCATTCAGAGGAGGACGGAGCCATGACACCCACCAGGATGAGGGGCCCAGGAGCTTGGGCTACTGATCTTCTTTCTCCTCTGGGGTGTCTGGATATGAGGGCAGTCCTGGATCCCTGGGGAAGTCTGCCCACACCACTGCCCTAATGGCCCTGTAGGGGATTGAATAGTATCCTCCCCAAATGTCACATCTACCTCGAACCACGGGGACCTTACTTGGAAATGGAGTCTTTGCAGATATACTTAGTTAAAGATCTTGAGAAGACATTATTCCAGATTTAGGGTGGGCCCTAAATCCAATGACTGACATCCTTATAAGAGGAGGAGAGGACACAGAGACACAGAGGGAAGAGGGCCATATGAAGATGGAGGCAGAGATTGGAGGATGCAGCCGCAAGCCAAGGAGCACTAGAGGCCACTAGGAGCTGGAAGAGCCCAGGAGGGACCCTCTTCTGGAGCCTCCAGCGGGAGTGTGGCCCAGCCTCCACCTTGGTTTCAGGCATCTGGCCTCCAGAACTGGGAGAGAGTAAATTCCCGTTGTTTTAAGCTGCCAAGTTTGTGGCACTTTGTTACGGCAGCCACGGGAGACTAATACGACCCAAAGGAGTTTGAATTTGAGCCTCGTTGGGATGCAGTTGTGGACATTGAAGACACTGGAGTCTGGCTGAGGGCCCGGGCCGGGAGGCTGCAGAGGGGAGGGTGGACTGGGCTGCGGAGGGGGCTGTTCCCGTCGTGTGGGGCTCTGACAGCCAGTAACTCTGGGAGGAAATGGATGGCCTAAAACACCCAAGATGGCAGGTGAGGGCCCCCAGAGCCTCATCCTCTGTGGGCTGGGCTCCTAGTGTGTGTCTGACATTGCTTGCTGCTTGGGACCAGAGGCCCTGGGATGGCAGTGGCCAGAAGTCCCCCCGAGGAGCAGCAGCCAACCTTCTCGGGTGGTCCACCTGACCAAGGGGGAGCCGCTCAGCTCTGAGCCCATGCATGGGGTGGACACCTTGACTCTGGCCAGCTCTTGCCTGCCTCCCCCTCTGAGACCCTCTGCTGGAGGGACTCTGCATGACGAGCATCAGGCCCTCAGAGGATCGTGCCGTCTGGGTTTGAGTTCTGATTCTCTGTTTACTAGCTGTACAGCCTTGAACAAGTGATTTTACTTCTCTGAGCTCCCCTTTCCCCCTCTATAAAATGATGGCTGAGCCTCTCTGAGCCTCAGTTTCCCCATCTGTAAAAATAGAGATAAGAACAGCGCCCACCTCCCCGGGTTGTTGTGGGGACGGAAGGGAAGTCACCTGCGGAAGTCAGCACGGGCCCGGCCAGACGAGGATGGATGTGGGGCTGTTCTTTACATTGTCCCAGGCTCCCCGCCTCGATCTCCCCATCGTTTTCCACAAGCTGATGGATCAGCCACACCAGGGCCTCCCTCCAAGGCTCACCTGGGGAAGGCTGATGCCCCTCTCCATTCAGGTGGGAAGGACATGCAGAAGCCACCTTCACGGAGGACGGTGAGCCCACTGCAGGGGACGTGGGCTGCTGCACGGGTTTCTGCAGCAGAAGAATTATGGCAGCTTCAGAGCAGCGACCAGAGTTCCAGGGTTCCTGGAAATCCACAGTGTCATCAGCTGCTCTGTGGAGAGGCTTTGCAAAGCCTCCTTGTCCCCACTGCCTTCCACGAAACCATTTGGGCTGCATTCCTTCTTCATTCTTTGCACAAATATTTATTGGGTACTTACAGAGTGCCTGACAGTTGGTGTCAGGTCACCGTGGCAAGCAGACCAGGCCGGCTCACATCTTGTGGATGAGACAAGGGGCTGAGAGAGAGACTCGTGGGAAGACCTGGTAGGAGAGTGCAGCCGGAGGACTTCTCTGAGGAGGAGCCATTCAAGCTGGGACCTGGAGGCAAGGAGGAAGCCATCCTTGAGATGAGCCAGGGCAAGAGCATTTCAGGCACGGGGAACAGCAAATGCAAAGGCCCTGAGGAGGGGAAGCTTTGGCCAGTTCTAGGAATGTGTCCAATGCCACTGTGGCTGGACAGCAGTGGGCCCTGGTGAGGAGCAGGGCTGCAGGATTGCCATTTGATCAAAGACAAATGCCTCAGGAGAGGTGAGATAGCTAACCCACTGGCATGTCACCTCCTCCAGGAAGTCTTTCAGGGTGGCCTGGGAGGAGGTGAGCAGCAACACTGCAGAAAGATAGGCCTCTTGCCATGGCCTCGTGTGGCCATCACCACCCATGGCTTTGCCTCTTCAGCTTCTTTGCGTTGTGAGGGGTGAGTTTCTGATCCTCCCAAGATACCCAGAATAGGGTGACATGATGTCTGTTACTCCACTGATGACCAGGACTGATGTGACACATCTGGCTGGTCAAGTGGGTGATCCCTTATCTCCCAGAGCTACGTACTGAAAGACCTTCCCAAGGAGGAGCAGCCCAGGACTCTCTGTCAACAGAATTCTGAAGCTCCGTGCGTGGTGATTGGTTGGCGATATCTGCTAGGGGTCCGGGAGGGAAGCCCGGGGGCTGGCAGGCCATGTATTTGCCATCCTTCATAACTGAGAACCTCATTCCCCCTCCCTAAAGTCCCATACATTTTCTAGGTCTTAATCCAGTGGCATATACATGATAGATGTTAAAACGATTTGCTGTTTGATCGATAGTTTATTCAGCAGTCATTTTATAGCCTAGTGACTACGGGTGGGATTGAGAGAGGGAATAAGAGAGCGCTGGGTACTTGGTAGGCATAGAAAAATGACTCTCATGCCCAGACTGGCGAGACAGTTGACTCCTGTCTTCCACACGTTTCTCATCTCCTATCTGGCAGCTAGACGCTGGGGTGCCAGGCCCCTGCTCAGGAAGGTAGCTTTCCTGTGTCTAATTTCATGAGCTTTATGCAGAAAGACCCTGCTCGCCTTCCCCCCAGGCCGGGTCTTCAGAGCTGAGGCACTGGCCCTGGTGTGCCCACGGAGGGGCTGGAGGGCTCAGGTTCTGTTTGACAAATACCCTTATGAAAGCAGCCGTCAGCAGGCAGGAGAAAGGCCCTATTTAATGGAGCCTTGTCAGAGAGTCTAGAGTTTAAATTCTCTTCTTGAGAAAGGAAAAATACCATACAGAACCACACCCGCAGATGCATCAATGTGGGCGCGATTTATTAGCTCACATGTCAACCAGTGTTTTCTCTCAGGAACTGTGAAATCTTTCCTCCTCTCTGACCAAGGCATCAGCAGTGTGGTCACCGCATATGTTTTTCCACTTTTTCCAGAGCCAAGACCAGAAAGAAGATTAAAAATGGAAGTGTAAGAAAAGTTCAGGCCATCCCCACTGCAGTTTGGGGAGCTTTATCAAAGTTCTGCCAGGCACCCTCCCAGCCCCCCACCTTCCTCAGAGCTGCACACTCCCCACGGGCCCGGATGTGCTGGAAGTATTCAGACTCCCATCTCTCCCCGCATCTTTCCTAAGGCTCCTACAGCACACACACCAGCAGGACCAGGGGGCTTCAGAAGGCTTCTCTGTGTCCCAGTTGGCTTTCTGAGCATTTGGCGGAGGTGACAGCCCCTCCAAACGCCAAGAGCAGGGCTTCCTGCTGACGACACAGGGTCCAGGTGAGGGGCCGCCTCACGTCAGCTTCGTGCCACAGTCTCTCCTGGGTCCCCACAGTGTCAATGTGCTCCAGCCCTGGAGTCACCAAGAGCCTCTCGGAGGGGCTCCAGGTCCAGGCAGTCAGCAGCCATGGGGACACCATCCAGTGCCTTGGGAGGTGAAAAGCAGGGGTTCTTATCTGGGGTCATTTTGCCCCCACGGTACATCTGGCAGTATCTGGAGAGATTTTGGTTGTCAAAGTTCTAGGGGGCGGGGTTTGCCAGTGGCATGTCATGAGTGCGGACCAGGGAGACTGCTGAACACCCACCAGTGAACAGGACAGCCCCCAACAGAGGACTATTCAGCCCCGAGGTGCCAAGATTGGGCCCCTGTCCAGAGAGGTTTCTCTCCTGCCTCCCTGCTCTCGAGCACATGCTGGTACCATGGTCCCCTCCCGCCGTCCCTCAGGATTCTCTTGTGGGTCCAGGATTGATGTGCCCATCAGAGGAGTGGACAAAGGAGGAATCAAGCGGGGAAGTGACTTGTTCAAAGGCCAGGATCGTCACCTGACGGCCGCTCCCACCACCTCCCCTCCTTCCTCACTCTCTCTTTCCTCCTCCGTTCTTTGATGGGTGGCCTTTTGCGTTTTTAAAAATAAAAACAAGTGAGCGAGAGTGCCAAAAACGTTCCTGCAACCTTTTCCACCAGAGGAAAGAGAGGAAAGCCAACTGGAGACTTGTGGTGGTTGAGAGACAAAAAAAAAACAGAAAGAAAGAAACTGTTCTTCATCGTGACTCTCCCTGGAGCAGAGAGAACACACTGGCCAGCCTGTGGCACATGCAGACGTTCTGTAGAAATTAGAGGGAGAAGGGCCTCACAATCCTTCCATCCCAGGTGGTGGTGAGGGCAGGCGACCACAGGGATGTGGGAAGGAGGCCACCCAGCTGGTGGGAGCCCGCCAGACCCAACATTAAAAGGAAAGGCCGACGCAGAACCTTCTGCATGGCTGCAGCTTGGAAGGCCTGAATGAATGATTCCAGCCCGGGGGATCTGCTCCTCTCAGGACCACAGACCCCGGGCGCGCTAAGCAGCTAAGAACCAGAGAGGGAACTGCTGAGGGGGCCCCGTGTAACGATTCCAGGAGTGGGCAATAGCCTGATTACATTCAGCCGAATCCAGAGGCCCCCCGGCAGCCTCGTGGGCCCTGCACCCGCAGGCTTGCACACTGCTCCTCATCTCCTTTCCTCTCCTGCTGTTCTATGAACATACCAGCTACGCTCCTCTCCCGAGTCTTGCCCTGCTGTTCCCTCTCCCTGCGACACTCTTCCTGGACAGTTTCCCTCCTCCAATGTCAGCTCCTCCTAGAGGCCTTCCCTGACCACCCTTCATGTGAGTCTACTGTCTGCCATGAGGCAGGGACCTTGTAAGTCTTGCTGACCACGGCATCGCCAGCAGCCAGCTCCTTGCCTGGCACATAGTAGCTGCTCTGTCGATATCTGTTGAGGATTGGGTTGCACTCCTGTTCCTGGGGGCTCTGCTAGGTTGGTCCCTGGAGGACTTGGTTACAAGATGCTCTAGGTGAGTGGGCTTAACTAAGATATCCTCATGGGTGACATTAGTAGATTTCCTCCAAATTAACAACATGATTGAGGAGCTAGGCGTGGGTTCTAGAGCCAGCCAGACCTGAGTTCCATCTTGGCTCTGACTCTCTGTGACCTCAGGTCAGTCACACACTTCTTCAGGAGAGCCTAGCTCTGGCCCCTAAGGCTCGTGGATGGTTATGTGAGATGATTCATTACAGGTGCGGAACATACTTGTAGCTACTGCACCCCTCCTCTCAAGGAGAAGCATGGTTAGGCAGAGTTTCTTGACAAACCAGATGCTTTTTCTTCATAAGCTGAGAGCCTGGGGATGTTTCTCTCCCAGTAGTCCCTGGGGGGCCACCAAATTGTGCCATCTTCCATGCGCCTCTCATTTTAAAAGACCAAGGAGCTGTGAAAAAGCCGCTTCCTGCACATGGAAAACTTAATCATGGGATTTGCATGAAAAGCAGCTGCATTTAGCCTTCAGACATGCATGGCCCCTTCCCACTACCTTTTCCAAACGTTCAAGATTGTCTGCTGGAGCTGCCTGCACTGAAAACAAAAGAATTATAGGTTCAGTCACTGTCAACATATGCCCAGCGTTGTTGTCAGGGGCCCAGATAGCCCCACACAGGCCAGGCCAGTCTCTGGGAAAGGATGCTGCCCCGTCACCTCTCCTAGCTGTTGTATAGACCCCCAGCAACCCACACCCAACTTAAGAGAAATGCCTATCAATAAGTCTCCATTCTGGGCTGGCGACGGGCCAGCTTTCAAGGCGCGAGGGAATTGTCACACCCCGGGGCTCTCTTCTATCACTCTGGATCCATCTGTTGCCTCACAACTTCCTCCAGGACAGGGCCACTGGCCAAGGCTGACACATTTGAGAAAAGCAGCCCCTCATTTCACACTGAACTGCACCCTGAGCCCACAGACCTGCCACCAATGTGCCAGCTCACGCAGCCTCTGCTCAATGTGCAGCCCGTGTGTTTGGCAGGGGTGCAGTGCAGCCTCTGGGGGCCCCACACTCCGCGCAGCCTGGGCTCCGGGAACAGGCTCGCAGGCCAGTCCCTGCTGTGCGTGGGGCCTGGGGCCCTTCCCTGCAACTCGCCTTGGGGCCCCTGCTTTATTCCCACCCTGAGGACTGCCTTTTGCTCTCAGGAGGTCCATTCATTCATTTACTATTCATTTATTCTGTCATTCACTCAACAAATATTTACAAAGCCCTCACTCTGCGCGAGCATAATACAGAAATGAACAGGTATACGCGGTCCCACAGCTCTTTGCGGTTTGGAAAAGGAGACAAGAAAAGCCTTGTTTTCGGTCTATGGGGCTCGCTGCTCTTTTTTTGTGCCCAGTGTCTACTTTTCCTTCTTCTGGTAGCAACACCCTGATTTCCCTCGGGACAGCATTCCCCCACCAGCCTCAGTCCCTGTGGTTCAGGGGCCTGGCCTGGCTCTGGCTTTCTCATGAGCAGGTGAACCAGGATGGGCCAGATGGAGCCTCACTTCCCTGGGGACAGCAATTGATTGGGTCAGGGATGAGGAGCATGTGACCCAAGTCAGGCCAATGAGACTCAGTTCTGGAACCTTTACTGAATGACCAATGAGTCCAGACATGCTGGTCAAGGCCAAAGAATCCATTCATTCTTTCATCAATCCAGGAAGGCTTCCTGAAGGTGGAGCTTCAGGTCTTTAAATGATGGGAGGGAAATGAGCACAGCCAGCACTCCTACGTGGCAATCAACCACCTGCTGACTCATCCCCTCAACATTCCTTGAAGACATGCTATGCACCAGGTGGTTCCAAGGAGAGCTGGATGTGTTCTAAGCTTGCGTGTGGCTTAGTAAAAGGGTCTGAGTCCTCTACCAGCAAGTAAGTGGTTCCCTGCGCTTCCCGCTCCACCTCCTGCTTGTTAACTCTTGCTCTAAGAGAGTTCATCTCCGAGGTGAGAAATGACACTAATTGTCCCAGAGAACAACACAGGAGATACTGGTCTTCACAGGGGACTTTGGGAAGGTACTAATTCTCCCCTGAGGGACTCTAGAGCGCGCTAAAGGGCTACTCGAACTGGATTCAAGGCCAAAGCCAGGCACCAGGCAGCTGTGTGACCTTGGACAAATGGCTTCCCTTCTCTGGCCTACATGGTCTCTAGGCATCTATCCAATAAATTCATTATTTCTAAATCAATTAAATAGAAACGCTGAGGCCAGGAGGCTTGGAATAGGAGCCAGAGTATGTGGGGCTGACCAATGACCCATTGGGAGGATGGCTGCCATCTATCACGTTTTGAGAGGTCCTCCCTCTGCTGGACTCCAAAAGCCCTGACAGGGCCAGTCCACCACTCCACTCCCAGGCCACGTTCCCAGCACCGTTTCTCCCCCTTTGTTTTCCTTCTGTTCCAGGCAGAACTGGGTAGGAAATTCTGTCGAATAAAGACAGAAGGGCTTGCTGTTGCTGATGGCATCCCGGGGAAATGAAGCGGAAAACCGCACGAGTTATTCAGCTTCACATAATGCTTTTATCAGGGGCCCTGGAAAGAACGCCGGAGCGGGAGGAAGTCTGATTTCCTTGGAAAGATGGAATTCTGGTGAGACCAGCGGGGAGCCGGGCCCTCCTAGCACAGCAGCAGGATGGAAAGGTCTGCAAGTCTACCAGGGGCCAGGACCGACGGGAAATTTCTCTCCCCACCCCGACACACACACACATCAAGACCATGTTTCATCCCCACTTTTCAAAGGAAAAGCTGTGTGTGGGCTTTTACTCGGCCAACTTTGAAAGACGCCTGGACTCCACACGCTCTTAGAATAAAATCCAAACTCTGACTTCAGCTTCCAAGGCCAACGTGGCCTTTGGCTCAGACCTTGCCCTGCACACCCGCCCCTCCTCTGTGACCCGCCGGCCTGCCTGGCTCCTTCCTGTTCCTCGAAGACTCCGGCTCGCCCCTCCTCGGACCTTTGACCTGGACAGTACTTCAGGCTGAGTGCTCTTCGTTTGGCTGTCCCTGCTGCTTGACGTCGCTTGTTCTGAGGGGACTCTCTGAAATATCCCTGGTCTAAAGCAGGCCCCTCTTTTTAGTTTTCTCCTGGTGCTTCCCACTCTCTGAGATCATGTTGTTTATTGTTTATTTTCTGATTCTTCCTCCTAGAAGGTGAACTGTGGGAAGGCAGGCATCACATTGGTGTCTTCGTTGCTCTATCCCCGATTGGGAACAGTGCCTGCTGAATCCTGCAAGAATCTCCTGGTGGCCCATCCTAACTGGAAACATACAAGAAAGGGAATTCTAGGAAATGTGCTTCAGCCTGGCCAAGTGTTATGGTCTGAATGTTTGTGCCCCCCTAAATTCCTATGTTGAAATCCTAAGCCCCAGTGTGATGGTGTTAGGAGGTGGGGCCTTTGGGAGGTGATTAGGTCATGAGGGTGGAGCCCTCATGAATGGGCTTAGCGCCCTTATAAAAGGGACCCCAGAGAGCTCGCTCCCCTCTTCCTCCATTTGAGAAGCTGCCAGCTATAAACCAGGAAGAGAGCCGTTACCACGAATAAATTTCTGTTGTTTATAAGCCACCCAGTCTGTGAGATTTCGTTATAGCAGCCTGACCGCACTGAACAGGACAACCGAGACACCAGGTTAACACGTTCGAAAGCCATCACACAAGGTCCACGTCACTATTGACTGATGGAGCGAGTGAGTGGTTTTGGACGAAAGTGTGGACTTAGCCTGGCACATCATTCTCTTGATCCAGTCTCTGCCTGCCCACCAACCAGTATCCTGAGTCCAGCTTCCTCCCAAACCTCCTCAAGGGTCTCTAAACAGCTCAGGCTCATTTGGGCTGTCCCCTCTGCCCAGAATACTGCTCCTCACCCATCCTCCAGGTGACTCAGCACCTCTTAAGATTCAAGCTTCAAGCAGTGGACCCTTTTGGAGTCATTTCGCACCAAACCTGAGTCACAGGCTTCCTCTGATCTCCTTCTAGTTCCTCTCCCTGGAAACAACCATTAGTCCATGTTTCTTGTGTCTCTCTCCGGAGATAATCCAGTCATTTACCAACAAAATCTATATATTTTTTTCCTCACATGAAAGATGGCATACAATATATATTTCTCCTGGATCTTGCATTTTTTCTCTTGATACTATATTTTGGAGAATTTTCAAATCCATATATACTGAATTGCTTTATTCTTTCTGACCACTGAATGGGATTCCGTATCCCCAGACCATAATTGATTTAACTGGTCACTCTTGGTTGGAAATTCAGATTGTTTCCTCTTTTTCACTCTGATAAACAGCATTGCAGGGAACGTCTTCACACATGCTCAGATCATGCTCCTGCCCCTTCGAAACCTGGCCAATTTCTAGTGCTCTACGAGATTGCCTCTAAGAAGCCCACCCAAATCTTTACCAGGGTAGGTTGGCTGCCCCTCTTTGGCTTCCAGGCATCTGGTGTGTACCTCCATCCTATCACTTACTATAATTATTGATGTGTCTGACTTTCCTTGTGTCTTGCTCATCTCTGAGTCTCCAGCACAATTCACAGTACTCGGCACACAGTAGGCATGCAATAAATGTTTCTGAATTGAATGAATGTCAGATTTAAACTCCCGACTTTCGGGGGGACCCCAAATCTTGCTCTGCCCTAATTTATGCACCATCCTCACCTCCCACAATTCCTCAGTGCCCATGGGCTCAGTCTGGCTATCCTCTTGTCTCTTGCCCACCTGATTCTGAGTCTTGATTCTTCAGCTTTGCTCATGCTGCTTTTCCCTCTCTGGAATGCTCTCCCCTTTCAGAAGCCCTTTCCCATCCTTCAAAGCACGGGTCTTCCTCTAGCTCCTTCAAGAAGGAAGCTTTCGCTGAAATATCACTCTCCCCCTTTTCTGAACTGCTACTGACTTTACAGTCACTTCGGCATAGTTTTTCAAGCTCCATTGCTCCCTAATTGTTTCCTGTCTGTTGGTTTTGTGTCCCCAGCTAGACTGTGAGTTCTTTGAGAGCAGAATGTCTTACACAACTCTAGCATCTTCCACAACACTGGGCTCATGGCAGCTGTTCAATACCTCTGTATTGGTAAAGCAATTGGTTCCTTCATTGATTAAGTCAGACCTTAATACTGATTCCTGGAAATGGTCCTCATGGCACCAAGGCAGTGCTAAACATCACAGTCCTGACAACCTTCGTAGTAGGAGACAGGACTCATGTAGAGGAGTCTGTGGGAGCTTGGCTCTTCTCTAGACCTCCACCTCACCCCATTAAGACTGGGCTTTCTGCAAGAGTGACTCCTAGTTACACCAAGTTTTATCACTCTGCAGTCCCTATGGACCTCAAACCCTCTCTCCTTTGGAAGTTGCACATAATACCCATCCCGCTTTCTTGGCTCCTTGGGAGAAATGGAGCACCCAGGGAGAATTGAATGAACTTCACCCAGACCCCATGTCCAGTCATATTTCCAGAGAGAATTTGACACAAGTCCAACTCAATCAGTCTTTATTTCTATCAAAAAGACATGAAGCAGGCTGTCGATCTCATCAGGGTGGAATAGTTAAGTCCCATCTAATAGAGCCAAAGGAAACATTTAACTAGGTTGGCTACTGAGCTTTGGAAGGAAAAAGAGAAAGAGGGTACCAGACATGTGTGTTTATCACCAACAATCCAACCTTCAGGCTCAAATTGATTTAGACTGCCAGCTAAGGATGAGCTGGCCTTTCAAAGGGACGAGGAGAAGTACCAATGGGAGATGCAAAATTTAGCTGGATTTCTTCCTCTGCCATCGGTTTATACAACCTTCTCATTATCCCAAACACTTCCCAAGAAATTTGGGCTCATGAATGACTACTGATTACAGGTACCAGGCCCTAAAGACATCTACCTGGACTCTGCTTGGCCCAACCCAGCTTCACAAGCCTCACATCCTAAACCTGGGCTTTGGTTGTAAAACAAGGATCCATCTTCCTACTGTGATATGCTGTACGATGCCTCCCCAGCTCTCTCTGACCCTGGTGGACCCACCTGACTCCCCATCCCTCATCAGGGATGCTCAAAATGTCATTCATTCAGTCATGCACAATGAGCAAGCCCTTCCTCTGGCAGGCACTGGTAACTTAGAGATGAGTGGGCCTGCCCTCCCCACCTTCCCCATCTAGTGGAGGAGACAGACGTGAGAACAGATCCATACAAGACAGGATGGCACATCCTGCAGGCCAAGAAGAAATGCCACGCTTTGTGTTCCAAGAAGCAAAAGTGATTTATGTTGGCTGGGGGGATGGGGAAGGGCTCACTGGTAACACCTGAACTTGATCTTGAAAGGTGATTGAGAGTCTTCTAGAAGAAGGGGATGGGAGTGGACATAAGTATTCAAGGCAAAAGATATCAAACATCAAAAGGGACAGAAATGGTAAGAACGGAATGTGCAGAGAAGTTTCCACAAGACATAGGATTTGAGGTGAATGTGGCTTGAAAGGTCAAGGACACTTTTAGAGGCAAAGTTAAGGAGTTAATTTTTTCCTATAGGCAGTAGTAGGATGAGAAAGCAGGTATTTAATCAGGATAAGAACATGAACAGATTGATCTTTTAGAAAGGCAATGGTTCAGAGGACATCCTGCACCAGGGACCAGCATTGGAGACATGGGGCCAGCTAGACAGGCCACTGTTGAGATTTCCCAGGCAAGAGAGACAAGACCAGTGGAGTGGCAGTAGGTATGAGAGGAAGGACTGCTGATATTTAGGAAGCAGAATTTTCACGCTCTGGTTGTGGATGGTATCTTGGCCCACGCAAAAAGGAGCTAGGATGGGAGATGCCAAAGGCTCTATTTAGGGGGACTGAATGACTGGTGGTGCCACTGATAAAGGTCAGGAACAGAGACGGAGGAGAATACCTAGATGGGAAGCCAGTGTTGATTGTGGGACGTGTAGGACATCCAGGCGGCTCCGTGCAGTTGGAAGTTGGAAATCCACATGGAGTACCCGGAACGAGAGGTAGGGGCAGAGGGTGGAGTTTGTGGAGACAGCCTATAGGTAGATGGTGCCTGTAATTACAAGTAGGTGAAGGGTAAGGCAAAAAAAGCAAGGATGAAACATTGGGGCAAATCAACATTTCCGGGCTGGGCCACAGAGTGATCACAAAGGAGAACAGTCATGACTAAAGTTCCAGAAGCCAGAGGAGTGAGCTTCAAGGAGAGGCAGATGGCAATGTGTAAAGGGCCCAGAGGAAGGATTGAAAACTGGCCTAAGGCAGAAATCTGTTGCATGTGAGCACCCAACATCCCTTTTCTTGGGTCCAACATACCGATTTCAAAAGGGCAAACTTGCAGTGCATTTGGTTTGGGTGGCTCTGATGCAGCCACCCTCAGCTTCCTGAGTTCAGAAGTTGACCCAGGCATGACCAATTAGATGATGACTACTTTCTGGTCACAGTTTAGGGTTTAGTGTTCAGGGATAAAGAGAGTCAGGCCAATGAGAATCAATTCTAGGACTTTTTGAAACCATTGGAAAAGAGAAATGTACTTTCTATTAGGGTTGCTATGTTGTGAGATACCAGGGCAGAGTTTCCGGATATCAATTTGCCACCTCCTGGGGAGAGCTAGCCTGAGCATGAAACCAACACAGAGGAAGAAAGAGCTGAGAGATAGAGACTCTTGTTGATATCATTTACCCTCTGGATCCCGCTATGCCTAGGTTTTTTGTTAGTTATTTGGGCCAATAGATTCGCTTTTAAGCTTAAGCCAATTTGATTTGGGTTCTGCACTTGCAACCAAAGGGGTCCTGACCCATACAAGTCCACGTGGCTAATAAGAGGCTGCTGGTTACAAGACTAGCATTTGGAGAAGACTAGAGTCCAGCTCTGTACTTGCACATCACACAGAATACCACAAGGAGGTCAGTGGTTACAGTGCTGGGAAAAAACCAGAAACGGATGAACTGGCCATGTCTCGGTACCTGTTAGCGTGAAAACACAATGATTTCCTTTATATTTTTCAAGGGTTGAGTCATTCAGGTCAGCCCTGGCTTGGCACATCAACTTATTGTTCCTGCCAAGGAAGATGGTTAAGATGGGAAGGTTGATTTATTTGAGTACACACGTGTCAACATCATCCTGAAAGAGAAAATAGAGTGCAGAAGATATGCTTTGCTGGCATGAGCTATTAACAAAGAGGTCTCTTTCTTGGCCTCAAAGACTAAAAGCCAGGAGGTTAGATGTTGTTTGAGTCTTGAAGTTGACCAAGCATGGGCACATGGTATGATGAGCCTAGGGCCCTGGGAGGGGATGGTCCTTTCCCAGTGGCACGGAAAAAATGAGGAGATTACTTTATATGGGGTGGTCTGAGACCCACGTCAAGAGAAGGAGCCAGTCACATGAAGAGGCTACGTAGGAGGGAACGGCAAGTGCTAAGGTGGTTTGAGGAATAGTAACAAGGCCAGTGTGGCTGAAGCATGGTGAGTGAGGAGGGAGGGAGGATCACCATACTCCACCTATGCCACCCATTTAGGGTCTTGACTCTCTGGTATACTCTGGTACTTAATATATTTCATCTCATCTTTCTGTCTATCAATCCATCCATCCATCTATTCCACAAACATTTATTATACCAGACAATAGGTGGCACTAAGGAAGTTCACCGAATAGAAGGAGGAAGACCCACGGTCTAGGCAAAGAAAACCACATGAGCCAAGGCCTGGAAAGGAAAACCTCACCACTTGGGCGGGGCCTCTTGGAAATGGCCTTGAATGCCAAGCCTCCAACCCAGTAGACAGTCCACCACGTTGAGAGAGCAGAACATCAGGAGATGTTGCTATGTGAAAAAAATTCTGGGATAAATCAGGTATAGTATTATACTATATTCTAATACAGCCAAGTGGTAGCAGGGACGAAAGGCTTAAGAAAAAGTGAGGGGAGAAACACTTAGAATTGAGACTATTCCATCAATTAGCTTAATTTTTTTCTGCCAACCAAGAAAAGACCATCATTAGTTACTATTAGTGATGGCCCGGCTTAGAGAGCACCTGTTTTCTGCTGAGCATCGCTGGTGTGGGCCAGAGGGAGCTGTTTCAGGGCCTCAATCAGGCAGTGACATGATGATATTTGTGCTTTGGAAAGGTCACCGTGGCTTCTGGGTAAAGGATGGACGGAGGGAAAGAGAGAGTGGCTATTAGGAGGCTGTTGGAGAAATGCACATGATGAGAACCATCATTTGGGCAGAGGAGGTGGAGACTGCAAATTCCTTGAAGGCAAGAGTTTTGCTGTTTCATCCCTTTTAGCAGTGCCTGGCAAGAGCTAGGCACAGCCGCTGCTAGAGTTTTAGAAATGCCCACTGCATTGAATTGTCTGGTATAAAAACCTAAGAGTCTAGACAAGCAAAACTACTGCCTTTCTCTGGAGTCTCTCTGCTTATCAGAGGCATCGTGGCTGAAGACAGAGCTAGGGAGTTTTCTGAGGTTGGAAATATTCAAGATTTTGAGGAGCGATTTGGGGAGAGAGAACACAAAGCTTCTGTTTCTTAAATCCGGCCAGAGTCTGCCTGTTATGTCAGGTCTGTGCAAATGAGACATTCATTAGGGTTGGGGGCTTTTGTGGCTCATCTTGATAAAAGAATGACCATCTGTCTTTCAGTAGGTGCTAGAAAGGCCAAAGTGAAAAGGTATCCATTTGAGACTGTTTAAACCCCTCTTCCACATGAGAGTGTGTTGCAGACACATCTGGATTCCCAAGCCACAGAATGAGAATCTTGAAAATGTGCTTGGAGAGTACCCGGTTCTCAGGACCACGCCCTCCTCATTGGAGTCTGCTGTGATGCCTTCCAGGGAGAGTCCAGACCCCTGAGCTGTGTCAGCAATAAGGCTGCTGGAACAAACCATGTTGCCCATTTTTGGAGCACTTATTATGAGGGCTTCACGAGCCCTACCTCATCTAAACTTCTTCACCAAAGGGCGAGTCTCGCACTGCTGACGCATTTTCTCTAACCACTGACCTGTCAGCTCCTGAAAACCTTCTTCTGCCCCTGCCATCGTCTGGCTTCAGCAGAGAAATTCCATGTTTATAGTTCTCTTCTGCACTGATTAAGATGACAAGAAGACAATGAAACACTTATCTCCAAAAGTGACTTCTTGGATCCATTGGCTAAATGTTAGAAAGTGGGTATGAAGCCCAAGAAACAGGACACCCAGGCTCTTTGAGCTTGGGGAGTATTACAGAATCCTATCCCAGGCCAAGAATGAGTCACAATGAAAGCTTTTAAAATATAAAACCATCAACCTAGATTTCACTTCCAAGGAAACACATACTTGGCCATGAGGGAATGCTTTAAAAAAAAAATCAGGCTTAAGCCACTTGACAGGAAAATAAAACAGCCAAGAAACATTCAAGTAAAATGATTTACATCCCCCCCACCCCAATCTCTTCCAATATGGGTCAGGATACATATGGACAAGATTGCCACCAGTGTGCATGACCTCTCCAGGGCTCCCTTCTTTTCACTTAACACTATTTCCCACACATAATCTCTTGCCTGTTCGCAGCCGGGTTATAGCTGCACGGTACTGCCTTTGGGTTGCTATGCCAATCTCATGGATTCTTCATGATTTTTTTTTTGCTCTTGGGCTCTTGGGTTGCTTGGAGTAGCTGTTTGGGGAATATGAGGATTTTTCTTCCATTATTTATGTGTGCAAGCACTGTTCATTTCTCTCAAAGAAATGGAAGCTTGATTGATTTCCTAAATGTAAGAACGAGATTGTCCTGCAATAAATATTTAAGGCTGACCAGGAAGGGCGACCACCATCTGCTGAAACACAAACCCAGGAATTACTTTGTTAAGCTTTCCAAGCGAAGGGAATAAATGAATAACCATCGTATATAATATCTGCTCACCACTGGATAGTTTACAAAGGTTTTCACTTATCTCATTTGATCTTCACAATAGCCCCGGAGAGGTAGACAGGGCACAGGTTACAGGATTATTAAAACCCCGCACTTTTTCTTTTTGAACAGGTAAGGGCTCTAAAGGCTTAAAGTCACTTGAGGGAGGTCAGAGAGTTTGGGGACTAAATCTCGGGTCTCTAATTCATTTATGCACATATTTCAAAAACATTTATCCAGAGACTATTCCAAGCTAGATGAAATGGCAGTGGGTACAAAGATGAATAAAACACGGTCCCTGCGTAGGAGGAAGATCACGTTCTAGCCTGGAGGAGAGAGCCAGGAGAAGTAAACAAGTCCCTGCTTTGCAAGGTGATGAGTGCTCTGGAGAAAAGAACACAGTGCGACCACGTTTCTAATCTGATGTTCTCACCGAAAACCGGCTCAGCTGTTATTTACAAAATCTGTCCTCCGAAGGGGGAGTTGGGGGGCTGAGCCGTGTGTCTGCGGTCAGAGCTCGCTGGGGGGATCTGAGGTGGTGTGGGGACACGGTTCACCCTCATTCGGTAAACATGCAAATATTTCCCGGGGTGCCGAGCTAAGCCTGGGGGTCCACACCCGGGCTCCCCGAAATTCCCTCCACGAGATAACAGAGGGTCCCTGCCTTTAGAGCGACGTCTTCATCCCGCCGCAGCCTCTAGCTCGGGAAAGACCGGCTGCTCGTTGTCTGCGGTTACACGCGGCGGCGAGACAGGCTGCGAGGTTTTTTCTCGCCCGACCATGGTCCACGGCCGGGAAAAGTCGGCGAGCTAGCGCCCCTTCTCTGCGCATCGCCCTCTCCCACCGCCCCGGCTCTGGAAGCCACAGCCCCTTCCTCGAAATGAACGCGCGAGCTCGGTTCTCTGGCTCTCTCCTTTCTTTTTCTTTTATTTTATGCATTGTGTTATTTCCTCTAAAGATATTTTTAACGTTAATTTTTAGTTACAGAACTGACGCATGGAAACATTCTCCTTTAGAAAAAGAAATATACATATAGATGTATAGAGATCTATCTATCTATCTATCTCCTGGGTCGCCAGCAATTGGGCCGAGGCCCCCGCTGGTGCGGCTGTCTGAGCAGCGCCGCTGTCTCCGCGCCACCCGGGCGCCGTTGGTGAGCGCCGACACCGGCTTTGTGTTTCTCCTTTTGCTTTACCCCTCTTTGCAAGCCCAGCGCTTTGCA
Source organism: Equus asinus (assembly GCF_041296235.1). Taxonomy (NCBI): domain Eukaryota; kingdom Metazoa; phylum Chordata; class Mammalia; order Perissodactyla; family Equidae; genus Equus; species Equus asinus. Next base: position 46,218,846 of record NC_091804.1, read on the forward strand.
CGCGGGAAACGCTCGAAAAAGACACACGTGTGTGTAAAGTTTGTTTAATGCAAGAACAAACGCAGGGATGAGGGCCCGCTCCCGGGTTTCGGGACGATTTTCCTTTGTTAGGACCGCACACCCGAGCCCTGCCCGGCAGCCCCGCAGTGATCTCGGCTCCCCGGGGGAAGGGAAGCGGGTCCTGCCCAGGCCCCGGGACCCGGGCTCCGGGGAGGCACGGCAGCCCGGCTCCGCGACCCCAACCTGCACCGGCGAGCGCGCCCAGCCCAGGCCGCTCCCGGCTCGGGCCTTGGTCTCTGGGTGCCCGTGGGGTGGCCTGGGTTCGGGAGCCCAGCGGGACACGGGCCTCCCTCCAGGGGCGGCCGCCTGGCCCCTGCTCGCGCGCTCGGGCTCGGGCGGCTGGAGCCCAACGCAGCCCCTAGCAGCCCCTGCCCGAACGAATACTCGGATCCGGGCCCTGGGCGACGTGGCGGGGTCGCCGGCCGCCCCCGGCCAGGTCTGAGCGCGGGAAAGCGGGGCGCGGGGCCGGGGCCAGGCCCAGCCCCTGGCGCGCTGGCCTGCTCGGCAGGAAAAAGTTGTCGAGGGGGAGGGCCGTCAAAGTTTCGGGAACTTTTCCACTTGAGATTCCACAACCCTGCAGTGCCCCCTACAGAAAGCGGCCGCCGGGGAGGGCGGGCGCCCCTGCGACCCCGACTGCCGGCGGCGGCGCGGCCCAGCAGGCCTGGAGCGCCTGCTTTTGCTTTTTTTTTTTTTCCCCCTGGTTGTTTTTCGGATACATCTTTTTTTCAGAATTGAAAAAAAGCGAGCGAGAGCTGCCGCCTGCAGTGGAGCGTGCTCGGCCTCCAGAGGCAGTCGTCTCCAACTTTTGCTCTCCTGCCCCAACTCCGCGCGCGCCTCAAACTTCGGCTCTGCTGGAGCCCAAACTTGCCTGCCGCGCAACTCCACTCTAATGTGCGCGCCAAGGCTTCTGGCCGCGGTGGGCAGCCTGGGGGCCACCCTGCCGAGGCCCAGGCCTGCCCGCTCGCCCGCTCGCCGCGCCTGGGCCCAGCTGGGGAAGGGGAACCCGAGCACCCGGGAGAGGGCGGAGCGCTCCCGCGCCCCGGGGCACGGGGGTAGGGAGCTCCCGCGCCCGGAACGTTGCAAGCAAGGCTTGCTAACGTCGCAGGGGGGCACTCGCGAGAGACGGACAGGAAGAGGGCCAGGGGGGACGCCAGAACCCGGGACCACAGCACGGAAACGGCCCGGGGCTGAGCTGCAGTCAGATCCGGGGATGGAGGGAGCCGGAGAAGAGGAGTGAGGAGGCCGGGGAGGCAGGCCCTGCTGCCCTCCTGGAGGCTGACAGCCTGCTGTGGCAGTGGAGGCGCAGGCCTCCCAGCAAGGGAAGGGATCAGGAGGTCGGGCCCGGCCTTAGTAGGCTCAGACAAGGCCCAAGAAGGGAGCACCAGGCCCTCTGGAGTTCAGGGCCCAGGCCTGGTTCGCTTGTCCAGAGGGGACCTAGGCCAGGCCTCTAGTGGAGTCACAGTCAGAGCCAGAGCAAGGCCTCAGGGCGCGGCCTAGCCGCCTGTGAGCCAAGTTAGGGGTAGGGAGCAAGAACCCTTAGGGGTCTCAGAGACTAAGGCGGGTAGGGGGCTTCAGGGCCTCCCAGTCCACAGCCGGATTGGCGAGTTAGACGCTTGTAGATCCAAGGTTGGATTGGGGTGGGGTCTCTGGGACGTTGGCTAACTGTGCAAGGATTGGGGGGATTTAAGTGCTTAGAGATCGAAGGCAGGCCTTGGGTAGGGGGAGTCAGACAATTGGAAAGCCTAGGTGGTTATTTGGGGAGGGGTCTTTGCGCCTTGGCGAAGCGCAAAGCTGCAACTGCTTGGCTTGAGGCCTGAGGCCTTGTCAAGAGAGGCTTGTGTGCAGGGTGGGCCGACTAGGCCAGGCTAAGGGAAAGAAAGTGAATCAATCTGGAATATAAGTGGGCGGGGGGCCCCTGAGAGGGGGGTCACAAGAGGTGAGACATGGCCACCAGGCGTTTAACCGACGCTTTCTTGTTGTTGCGGAATAATTCCATCCAAAACCGGCAGCTGTTAGCCGAGCAAGTGAGTAGTCACACCACCTCCAGCCCTCTGCATTCACGTAGCATTGCTGCGGTGAGTCTCCCGGCGGCCTCTCCGACACACGCACCGTGTGCACTGCGGCTCTGCCTGTCTGTCTGTCTCTGTCTGTCTCTCTGTTTGAAAAAAGGAGATAAGAATAATAAGACTAAGAGTAATACGGAAATGCAAGGTCCGGGGCATCTATGACCCTGGATGGGGAAAAAAACCAGTTTTAGGCCCCTGCTCCACCTCTGCCTGTGCTCTCTCTCTCTCTTCACTTCCGCAACCCTCCCCATTCCTCCCCCCCCCCGCCCCCCTCCCCGTCGTCACGGCACGACCGGCCGCCTTCAATTTACATATGTTTTAACGCTAAGATTTGGAAGCGCTGAGCCTTGCCGAAGCCTTTTTGTCTCTTTTTGTTCTAAACCTCCCTCCCTTCCCCCCGCCCCCCCACCTCTTACCGGCCTCACTTTGGTCCCGATGGCCGAGTTGCTGGATCGAAGACCCAAATCCTTGCAAATGAAAGACTCCCCCAAATGAGGAAGGAGTTGTTGTTGTTTTTCCGCCCGTTTTCTTTTAATGGCCTCGCAGCCCTCTGTGTGGCCGTGTTGTCTCTGAATAATTGCTTCCCTGTTTTTCCTGGGGGCTCTGTTTGTGAGACTGTAAGGTGCTAGGTTCTTCGTTTTCCATATCTCAGACAGGAAATTAAGCTTTTCCCTCCATTCGAACTTTAAAAAGAAAACCTGTGTGTGTATGTGAAAAATAACCCCCTAAATAGCCTAGGTTTTTTGATTTAATTAACCTGGACCTTTCTTTAGCCCAGCAGTACAATCTTTTATAGGGAAAGCCTGGAGAGATTACTGATGTTTTGTTGTTTTTATGAGGGCTGCCTTCCCTTTCTGAACCTCAGTTTCTTGCTCTGTTAGATAAGGGAGTGGGTCTGGATTATCCATACAAGACAATGATGATTAGCTCCGTAATATCTTAAATTGAAAATTGAAGTTATGAAACTAGTTTGTGGTCTGGGGCTGTAGACAGGCTGGGTTTGAAGAGAAGCAGCGTTAGAGGATGAGGGAATCAAGTCACCCCAAGACCACATTCTTAGGGATTGTACTTGAAATATACAGCTTTGGGAATCTCACACTTATTTCGCCTCTTAAGGGCTGTATTGCCTTTTACTTTTTGTCTTATGACCTTATGTAAATGCCTCAGAAAAATTATGCCATGTGTGTTAATTATTGACAGGGCATCTGCAAAGACAGTTTTTCCTTTTTGTAAATCACAAGTGGAAAATGTCTTTGGCCGTATTGCTCCTATAGAAAACCTATTTTAATCCGTGTGAGCAGTTTTAGGGAAAAAATCACGTAAACTCAGTCAAAAAGCATAGAAAACAAAACAGGAACGGAGTATGTTTAGTTTTTTGTTTACTTAAGAACTTGAAGGTCTTTTGCATTTGTAAACTGAAAAAGATGGTATTATATTGAAATGAGTGTAAAATGGAAACGGGCTAATTCCCGTTTAAACAGTACTAATTTTGAAAAGAATATTCTGAAATAAACCAAGAATTAGAGAATAGAAATTGAATAAATAAAATTCCTCAGTGGAACTTTAGTTTTGTTAAATAAGATGTAAAAATTGCATGTTCCTTAATGGCTTGATTTTATGCTACCTCGAGGGGGAAAAAAAACAGAACTAAAATTCCCGTTAATGTTTCTGAGGTATCATTTTTAGTTGATTGGAAAACGTACTGTTTGCTTTTAAATTTTTAATCGTATAAGGTTCAGAACACCCTGAACTGTTGGGTAACATGAGATTTTTTTTATTATTATTGTTAATAATTAAGTCAGGCAGTTTAAAAACCTGGTGTCTGAGACAGGCAGCTTTTTAACAGTGCATCTCTAAGTCAAACCGATTTTTAAAATAGTTTTCTAAGTTAGGCAATTAAAAAAATATATAAGCTAAGTCAAATAATTAAAAATGAGTAGCTAGAGTGTACAGTTTGGAAAAATAGATATGTCAGAAAATGTACAGGTATATTTAGGTAAGCCAGACAATTTCTTGAAAACAGATTTCTAAATCAAACTAAAAATACATGTCTAAGTCAGAACATTAAAACATATTTTCTGTATGTCACACCATTTAAAATGTTGCAACTTACATTAGTCTATTTAAAATCTTTTTTAGATCATTATAAGCAATCAGATCATCTAAAATATCCTTGCAATCAATTCAGACCGTCTAAAAAATAGATTTTGCAATTAAACAAAAATAGTTTACCTAAGTCAGAATTTAAAAAAGAAAACACACATTCATATATTTTAATTGTGTGCATTAAAAAACACATGGCATATCAAATTTCTGAAGTGTTTAGGGGTGAAGTATTTTATCTTCAATTTGCTTACAATTGCTTCTACAGAAACTATTTCCACACACACACACACACACTCAAATATTGGAAGATGTAAACATGACTAAGTAAATGATACAATTTTTTCAGCTTTTCTGAAAGTAAGAAAAGTGTTACAAACATTTTGGGGAAAAACCCATGTCTAACACGATTTTTAAAAACTTCATTGAATAACTCATACAATGTTTTTCACTGCATATCTAGCTCTAGAAATTTTAAAACCTTATTTCTAACTTGTAAATTTCAAACCCGTGTAGCAAATCAAACACAACTGTAGCTGTCAATATGGACTGGGTTTTAGGTGATATTAACAAGTTATTACTTAATTAAACTAATTATAATTAATTAAATTTGTTAATAATTAGAAAGGGTTACTGAAACATTTAGTAATGTCAAAATATCACTTATTTCATATACTTAACGCCCCCAAAAGGAAACAAAATAAGGCAAAGTGTTACTAATTGTTAAATGTCCTGATGAATATGTGGGGGGATGTTTAACATTTTACATACTTTTTGGTATGTTTGAAAAATTATAAATAAAAACTTAAAAGATATATACCTGTCATGTTCAAAACATGAGTAAAACAATTAAAAGGAGACAATTTGTAAATATTTATCTAAAAGTCAGGTAATTAAAAAGGAAGTAAATTAAAGTTTACCTTAACTTAAAAAATCATAACCTGAATTTCTAGGTCCTGGTTAGAAGAAAAAGCTGTAGAAGTTGATTTTGGTGTGTGTATTTGTTATCTCACACACAACAAAAAATAAATCACATCTAAAGTAATAGATTTTATCTTTTTTTTTTAGGTTAAACCAGAATTTTCATGTCCTTGTTTAAGGAAAAAGCTGTGGAATTTGACTGTAAAGTGGTGTGTGTGTGTGTATGTATCTCACACACCTCAAAACAAAGCATACCTAAAGCCAAATCATTCAAAAAATTTAAACCTGCATTTTTTGCATCCTAAGTTTGAGGAAGAAACTAGAAGTTGAGTGATGGTGATAGGTTATTGTATGTACCTATACATTCCTGCTAAAACAGGTTTGTGCAGCATTCAGGCAAATATGTCACAGCGAAGCAGGAATTTAAGGAGGACGTGCCATGACAAAACAAACAAAAAGTCCCAAGGGCCAGAGGGGACCTAAAGGTCACTTGGCCCAACATCCTCATCTGTGATAACCCCTATGCCTGCCTTCCTTGACCATGGTTTGCGATGGCGATAGGAAATTCCAGCAGCCTGTCATTCCACCTCTCATACGACCAAAAAAGTCTTTGCCTGTATTAACCCTAACTATGTCTGTATCTTGCGTCCTGTGACCCTACCTCTGGTTCTGGCCCTCAGGGTCTCTGACACAGGAAGCTCCTTCTTGCTTCTGCATGGTAACCCGGCAGCCGCCTTCTTCCCGGCGCTTTCTGTAGCTCAGCAGTCCAGCTCAGACAGCGTGGTTAAATTTCTTGCCTATGAACGAAGTCAGGTTTTTCTGTATTCTTTTTAAAGTTCAGCACCCAGAACTGAACAAAATTCTACTTGTGTTTTTGGTTATGTGGATATGAGTGAAACTAATTGTCAAGAACAGACTGGAGTTTGATTTTTAGACTGTCATCAAGATGCAGTTATTGGCATTATTCATTCTGTTTTGACCTCAGTTTTTGATGCCCCATCGCAGTTATGCCGTAGGGCAGTGTGAAATAAAGGAAAGAGCATTGGACCCTAAGTCTGGAAATTTAGGGCTAAGTCTCACTATGTGGCTGACTCAGAATGTGTCTTTAGGCAAGCTTTTAATCTCTTCCAACACCTTTTGCCTCATCTGTAAATTGAGGGGTTTGAGCTAGGTGATTTCTAGTGGCCCTGTGGATTCAAAAGTGCTTTCTCAAGTTCTGATTTAATACATTGTTTCTTCTGACCAAGGCACACAGCCTTAGCTTTAATTTGAAAAGGAGAAACAGATAGTTAACAACATTGCTGTGCCTGTTAGCCCACTGTTCTGGGCAAAAATCCTTAGAAATAGCCCCAATATGCAAAAGTAACTTTGACGTTACATCAGCCAAGTACAGGTTTTAAGGCAGCACTCATTCAAACAGTTACAGGCAGCTTGACATTAAGAAGCTGAAATGAATTTACAAAGCTAAAGCATTCTTAAAAAATGTGTCTCTTAAATGAATGAAAGTAGATGTTGAGTTGCTGTTCTCATCTGATGAGGTGCTGTATGACTTGTGTGATTACCTTTGGTCTCAGGGAATGGATCTAATAAAGGGTGGGAGCCACTTCGTTAGTGTTTACTGCCTAATCTAGTCTCTGCTTTAAAACAACACAATTTAAAAATGAAAGCTAGAGTTAATTGGTCTTAGATTAGTTTGAAACTAGCACAGTATTTTTAATAAACTATGTTGTGCTTTAGGAAAAGAAAACTAAGGTTTAGCTGGGATTATAAGAAGGCTGGGGTGCTTCTTGAGTCTTGACTATAACATCAGCTAAGATTTATTGAGAGCTTCCTCTGTGCCTGGCACTGCTCTAAGCCCATTCCATATGCCACCTTATTTCATCCTCACAGAGCTCTATCAACTAGGTGCTGTTCTTTTCATGATACAGATAGAGAAACTAAGGTTTAGAGGAGTTAAGAAACTTGCCCAGTGTCGCCCACCTCGTGAGCCAGGGAGTTGGATGGGAACTCAGGCAAACCTGGCTCCAGAGCCCTGTGCTAAGCTACTGGGCCACATGAGTGCTGGCTGCTTTTCCAGGACTTGTGCTGCAGGTCCTGGAAAATGGAAAGACCCATTGTTTAAAAAATTTTTTTCGTGCACTAGGATAGCATCTTTCTTTATCTCACTTTACAACTATACGCAGTCAATTTTAACTTGCCTATTGAAAGTTTTAAGTTTTAGTCCAGGCTGAGTCTGTTGGAAAATTAGTTCTCTGTCTTTAGAATCCAAGTATGAAATCATTGTATATTTCTCTTTAGATCTATTTGCTTTTCTATTTCTAAAGATTCCATTGGAGCAGTGAGGCTTACTCGAGAATAAGGGTACTTTGTTGGATAAAGGTGAAGCAAACTTTTATTTTGGCAGTAACGGAAATAAAGTAAATATCACTATAGCATAGACCTGTATTTCCAACTCATTTTGCTCAACTTTTCCAGACTTCCTGAGTAAACACAGATGGGTTTCCACTTATTTTTCAGTTTTATGTAGAAAGTTCTTTAGACTATAAATTCCACATGCTACTTGGAGTTTTCACTATTTGCTTGATTGTGTGCCATTGGGGCAGGTCAGAAACCTCGATTTAGACATTATGAAGATTTAGAAGGTGGTGATGTGTAGTAACATGTTTTCATTTGGCTATGTTTTGGTTTTTCCTGATGGTAATTCTAAATGTTTTGATTCACATCTTGACAAAATTTTCTGGTAATTTGGTGGCAGGGGGAGTTTTGAAAACATGTTTTTAAGTAGCAAAGTGGAAGGGGGCGCTCTTCGAAAAGATGAACTTGTGAATTTAATTCCTGATGTGGTGTGGTGGTGGCTGTGTATCACTAGCAATTCCCCAAGTTGTTAATAAAATTAGAGAAGCTGGAACGGAGGCTGGAAGGAGGCCTGAACACCTGGGTCTGTCTCCATCCCAGCCATTAACAAGTTCTGTGACTTTGGGGAAGTGGATCCATACATTCTGAAGCTTGGTGTTCTTATCTGTTAAAAAAAAAAAAAAAAGTGACATCTAACCCATGATTCTGATTTCGCCTCTTAACAACTAATAATTGTAGAAACCAAAACATCGGGATGTGTGCTTGGTTAATAATCCAGGAGGACAGGCTCACGTGTAGCAGAGAGCTTCACCCTGGTGTGCAGTAATACTTTGTTCAAAGATTAGATGCCAAGGAGCCGCTGTAGAACCGGCTGACGTGCAGATTCAGATGCTGAAGTTAGGGGGTTGCCTTGTGTCTTGTTTTAATAATAAAAACACTCTGGTGCTTTCTTGCTGAAAATGTTAAACTTTTAAAAAATAGAAATGTTTTTCTTTTTTAAAGTAAAAGGTAATTAAATCAGATTTCCATTTGACACTATCTTCTCTATATCTTCTTATACTACTATAGCAGGGTGTATGTATATAAATATAGTTCTCTTTTGCTCTCATTGTAAACTGTAGAAGGAATGAAGAGGATTCAGTTTTCTGTAATGTCTCCGTGGAGGAATGTTATTTAATTACATTTTTATTGCTGTCATTGTTTAATAATATTTTGGCCCTGATAGACTAGTTTCATTTGCACTATTAATTTTTAAATAAGGAAGTTATGTTTTTTATTTTCTAAATTTACTGCTGAGCATAAAAAATCAACACTGTCGATTATTGAAATTCACCACTAATTATTTCAGTGATCAATACTGTAAAAAAAAGACCTAGTTGTTTAGATTACCTATCATTAGTAAATGTCTGTCCGGAAGCTAGAGTTCCACATCGATCTAAAAAAGACCCTTCAGTTTTAAATGGAAACTTAATCCTTAGGGCTGCAGGTGCTTCCTCCTTCCTACTCCCCCTTTAAAACTCTCTCCTTACCTTTTGTTTTGTTTTGTTTATTTGCTTTTATAATCGCTTCATAAATAACTGTGTGCTTTCTAGACTAGTAATAATATATGCCAAGCAAATGGGAAGCGTTTTTTTTCCCTTTAACACCTGTGTCTCTCTCCGGGGAAGAGGGGTTTCTCGGCTTGCTTGTTAGCACGGATGGAGCCAGGTCTGCGGGATTGAATTTGTGCAGACCTTACATATGTGGTCACTCACGTGCTGTCTGAACACAGCCATAGACAGTTTTTGTGGACTGTTCACTTTCTAATTCTGCTGCATTTGCAGGGCTGATTTACATGTTAAAATTTTACATTTATTCGACATGGTAAAATTACATTTTAGCTTTGGCTCTCTTATTTAATCTTTCTAAGGGAAATTTAGAATATTGTGTGTGATATTTGATATTTATGAAACAGGTAGCATTATATTTTCGTGAAACTAATCAAGTGTGTTTTATTTGTTTCTATTGTATTTTAATTTTTGCAACTATTTGTTTCCTATCTCTTTTACCAAAGCAACAATCACAGTAAATAAAAATTTAAAAAAATGTATTGATGTAGCTTTTTTTAAAAAAAAGGTAGAATCAGAAGGGGGAGATTTTTTAAATGCCTTGTTTAGTGGATCTTTATTTTTAGTTAACTTTAGAGTTGCTTAAAATTTCAGTGTTTTCTCGACTGACCGTACTTTGTCTGTCTGTCTGTCCCCATCCTTCTTTCTTTTTGCTATCCCTAACTGGATGGGACTGATGGGAACAACATATCTCTTCAGGAGCTGGATGAGGTATTGTGTTTTGAATATTTTTGTATGTTCGTTTATAGAATTATCCCTGTTTTTCTGAAGTCAATGGTCGTATATAAAATGCCAACAGAGTTTACACATGTTGTAGCATTTGTTTTGATTACTTGTAATTATCGTGCTTAACAATTTAGTATTTAGGATTTATTTAATATATTGTCATACCAGGTGAATTGATGATTTAAAGGAGGGTTTAGGAACATTATTTACTATTCTTGGGAGAGTGTCTCAACTTTGGAAGCAGTAAAGGTTGAACATTTTCTTGAACTTAAAATAAGCCAGATTGTTTTTAGGATTATGTGTGTAACTCTCTTGATTTCTGAGAAGTGTGTGGTGAGGTTGCTCAGGTGGAATGTAGAAGGACGTGATGTCTGGTGACAGCCCTAAGGAAGTATGACTTCGAGCCACTGGACCTGTTGAGGGGTCTTCACAGTCCCTATGTTTGGAATGAAGTGAGTGACCCTCATTTGTGCTGACCAAGCTACTCATCACATGGTCCCTTTCTGCCTCCTTCCCAGCAGCACACCCTTAGCCTTTTCATTACTTGGTAGCAATTTGCCCAGAAGATGGAGAGAGTACATATTCATAGCACTGTTTCTAGTAGTGCTAATAAAGGGGTTGAGGAAAAAGGAGAGTGAACTGTGATTGTTAATTTTGTGTGTTTCTATTGTCTGTTTCAGTGATGAAGGGGTAAAAATATTTTTCCTGAGGGTAGACCTTTTAAAAAGAATAAGTGGGGGAGTTTTTTTTGTTTCTGTTTGTTTTAATTATGAGTATGAACAGTGAGATGGGATTAGGGTCACTATCTTCAAAATTCAGGGGGTTCCTAACTAGTAGATTGAGATCTCCCTGTAAGTTCTTGAAACCTTAACCAGTTAATAATAACCAGATGGGGAACAACCTAAACATCCTTCACTGAGAATTGGCTAAATCAGTTATAGAGCATCTTTGATTCTCTGTAGCTGTTAAAAAGTGCAGTTCCTCTATGAAGGCTGCGATACGATGAGCTCCCGGACAGATCGCTCAGTGAAGGAGCCTGATGCAAAACAATGTGGACAGTGTGATTCCCGTGCCTTTTTTTTTTTTTTTTTTAAAGAAAACTAACATTAATGCTTATATACTTAAAAAAATTTCTAAAAAGAGGCACAAGGAACTGTTAACAGTGGATACCTTCCAGGAAAAGTCTGGGATGGAAGACAAACTTCCTTTTTATTGCAAACCCTTTTCTTAGGTTGGATATATATTTTTAAACCAGGTGCATGTATTACTTTTGTCATTAAAAAACAATTAGTATTTAAAAACAAACCCTTAGCTGGTAGCTCATTGAGTCAGGTGCCATGGCCAGGTCTGACTCAGGAACCTCCTTGCCAGCACCCGGCCTGGGCACTGGGCCCTGGAGAGATGAGAAGTCACTTCAGTTCCCACACAACGAAGTTAAGGATCTCTGAGGCACAGCAGACGTGAGGTTTGCTGAGCAGATTCTAAAAGTGATAAGGCGTGGGGGCTTAGAGAGTAGGCCTTTTAGAATAGATGTTACCCCTTACTGAACAGTTTGGAACTTGTGGCCTCAAAAAGGAAGTGTATGGTGAGGGAAAAATAACAAACAATAGAACAACGTAGATTGAAGAAGCATTTGAATAGTTTTCACACAGGGAGCACGTCAGCAGTCACGTTTACTTAGGGGTCTGCCATCTGAACTGATTTCTGGTCTCTCCGACTTCCTCTTCTGGCAGCAAGTTCCAGAAACTGGCTACTCAGTGTGGGAACTGGCAGGCCCTTTTGCTTTTCTTATTCTTAGCTTCTGGATGTTTAAAGAGGGTCTCCACTTTCTGTTACCAGAGCTCCTGAGTGGAGAGCCACTGTCTTCACCACACACACCTCATATGCTGTTTGAATGCCCTGAGCTCAAAGTCCCAGTCTTTCCTTTCTGGCTTCGCACAGCCGCTTCATCCCCCCGACCAGTTCACTTGCTCCTTCTTGTCCTTTGTCCAGAACCGTTATATCTTTTATGAAGTGTAGCTTCCAGAATTGTACATGACATGTGTTTTATTTACTTCATTCATTCATTCCGTCCATTTGCTGTTGACTCATTCAGCTAATTACAGTTGTACATTTATTACTCCTGCGTGCCAAGGGCTGAGCTGGGAGCTGGGGATGTATGGGGAATGGTATTCAGAACCTTGCTTTGCCAAGGTTGCACTTCGCCTTCAAATCTATGTCTTCTGGGAATAGTACAAGTGACCCCTAGCTCCTGGCCTGGGTTAGTTGGAAGCCCACCCCTTTGTAGGTGAGGCCTGAGCAAAGTCCTGACTGCATCACTTGGGCCTCCCAGAGTATAGCCATCTCGTGGCTTCCTGTGGTCTGTCCACATCAGTCTGTCATTCTCCTACTCAAACCAACTCTAAAATCTGCACCCTGAGGCTACCATTCTTCATTCTTCTCCAGAAACACTAAGGTGTCCCTGAGGAGGAAGCCCACCCACCATTCCTTCTCTATGCAGAGAAGTGTCTGCCGCTTTCCTTTGTTCCCTGTGCTAGTCTACTTCCCTCCTATGACAGAGTCATCTCCTAAGTTGTTGGGTTTTTAAAATTCATAATAGGAAGTATTAAAAAATTACAAAATGTAAATGTCAAGCTCCCAAACCTTATAGCCTGGGGAGGGCAGGGTGATAGAGTGGGACATGGAGGGCCACAGGCTAAGGGCGGCTTTGAGAAAGTCTCTGAACTCAGCTGGGCCTTAGTGTCCATATTTGTGACGCAGGGAGCAATCCCCTCTGAAGGTTTGTTGTTGGGTCTAAAAAGATCAAACCAGTGGGAGTACAGCCCTGGCAGAATGCAGGTCATTATTGCCCCCTACTTGTTTATTATATATCAGTTGAGAAAAAAGGAAAATCAGTGAAACTAGCAACATTCATCTGGGTGGTGTGACTCTCAGATTTTTTTATTTCTGTATTTTTTGCACACTTGGAAAAATGTCTATTTTGAACATTTATTATTTCATCAGAAAAAGTAAACACTATTTTAAAACTATCACAGATTTTAAAAAACTGCAGTGCTGACATCCCCTGATTCTCTTTTATCTACATGCTTATTCACTCCTTCAGAGAACTCTGAGATTTCTTAAGCTGCTTGTCTGTTAGCAAAGCCATCGAGCCTTCTGAGCCCGGTGAGTTATGCTTGTGGTCGACTTCATCATACCTGCTTCTAGATTGTGTCACATGGAAGCGAGAGATGCCAGGCTATAATTTTGAATGGCCCTTCTAGATGTTTTAAATGTTCATTGCCTCAGACAGTGCAGAGTTGTCAGTATTGTTTCTTATTACCAATGGATTATGGCTGAACTTAGTTTATTTTTTTTTAGATGGGGGGAACATGTGTCTGACTTTTCTAATCTCTACAGAGGCTTTGCCATTTCCTTAATCTTACAGTGCTCTAAATCAGCCTTCTCGTAAAGGCAAGGTTTTATCTGAGTAGGAAGGCTGTATATTTGGAACAGCAAGATTTATAAGAGTTTGTGTGTGTGTGTGTGTGTGTGTGTGTGTGTGTGTGTTCCTTCCATAGATCAAGAACTTGTCCATACTGTCTGGTACTCTTGAAAAGGACAAATGTCAACGTCTAAAGTGAATCAAGGACAAAAGATAACTTTAGTGAGACTAGCAAGAAGCCATTTGAGTGTGCTGTTTTGAGCATCCATTGGAATTTTCCTGCATTGATGACATAGAATTAGGTGGCCCTCGGTTAGGTTAGTGCACCTCCATAGTTCTTGGAGGACAGAGCTACAAATCAGAGAGATGAGAGTTCTTAAATTCTTAATTCTCATAAGTACAATTTTTATAAAATTTTTTTTATTTAAAAAAACATGAAAAGATTTTTCTACTTCAGAAGCACAAGTTTATAAACGAAAAGCTTTAATGACCAAAATCATATATGCAGATAGGGGACTAAGTTGAAATTCAGCCAGGATAAGTAAAGAGAATTAAATATCTGGCAGTTTGTTAAGGTCTGTATTGACTGAGATGACAACTTGAAAACTGATATATCCTGGATCTTAAAAAAAGAATAAAACGTTTTCAGAGAGGAAATGAGGTTTCTGAAGGTGATTGTTTTGCACTTAAAATGCATTTTTTCTGTTCATATTTATTCCCATTTCAAATAATTGACATTTATCTTCAGTTATGTTTTCTCTTCCCAAAACAGAGCCTTTTAAAAAAATAGTGCATATTGTGATACATATTACAAATCCATAGAAAATAAATGGCACGTTTCTTCTGAGTAGGGCTGCATTTCTTTACTGTGATGAGCTATTCCTATAGACTATATCATAAAGGGGACAAATTATTCCCTATTTAAAGTTTGCAGTCCCAAGAATCTCTTACTGACAAAATCCTGATACAGGGTGTGGGAAGGCTGGGGTAGCTAGATGGGCTGGCATCTGTCTCCTTCATGTGGGGATCTCCTAATGAGCAAGCTTCCTTAGATACTTAAAGAGAATGTTTTTGCCCCAGTTTTGATTTACTTGCATTTTGCGGGCAAGACGTCTGTTGTGTGAAATCAAGTACTGGTTAAAAGAATTGAACCCACTTCAACTGACTTTCATATGTGATTTATAATTTCTTATTTGTTTCAGATAATTTAATACTAATTACTGTGCAGATAAATTTAGATAAATACCACTCTCTCCATCTTTTTTAGTTTAATGTATATTTGTAAGAAGTAGAAACAGTGCAAAAATAAGATCATGAGTTTAAAACTATAAATAAAACAAATTATTATTATTACTCTATTGAAATATGATATAATAAGAAAATATAGTGCATTAGATAATAAGCTGGCATAGTGGAAATTCTGTGACTCATGAAGAGGTACCTTAGCAATTTTGGGTTTTGTTTTGTATAAATAGCTGGAGGCTTAAGTTCAAATTCTGCTCCAGTCTGGCAGCTCTCCTCAGCACCTGCTGTATAGCTGGCCGACGCTGGGAGCTCGCTGTGTGGTTTGTCCCTTCTGCCTTGGTCAGTGTACCCTCCACAAAGTTTCATGCTCCTTGGTGACTGAGGAGCGGGAGTTCTGAGGAATAAACCGCTCTGCCCCTCATTGTGTGTGCCTGCTCTCTCTAGGATGAGGTCTGCAGCTCCCCACAGATGGGCCCCGAGAGAGGCTGCTTTTTGTTTATGCTTATATGCTCGCTCGGAGCCCGTCCTGTAGTCCCTAGTGCCTTTGGTAGGGAATGGATGGGAGGCCTGTGTTTTGTGGTGGTGTTTTGATCGGAGGGCTTGTTTTCTTAGCAAATGGCAGTTATATTTCATGGGCCTGCCAAAGTGATTGGCAGCTTGTGGAGTAGATGGGGCTTCTGGAGTCAGCCGACCCGGGTTTTAATCTGTCACATAATAGCTTTGTGACCTTGGGCAAGCTACTTAACTTTTCTGACTTTCAATTTCCTTATTTATAGATTGAAATAATAGTTCCTAGCTCACCTAGTTTTTGTGAGGATTCAAATAAGAAGAATGTAAAATTCCTGTTAGTGAACTCTTAAAAACAAACAACGTGGCGATGGTTGAGAATCACCACTTCACAGACTCAGAGCCCCAGATAGTGCAGGTTGGATGACACACCGTTTGCTTAAGACCTGAAATGACACTGTGGCCCTGCAGGGTCCGCTCGGCGGCTGACGCCTCTAGACTTAACCACGACGCACAGGCGCTGGGGAGCAGTTACGGGGATTCCGGTCCCTTCAGCGTGGCCATTGCGCAAGCGGTGCCCCCTGAATACGCGGTGTGCCTTAAGCAGATGGGGGTAGGACCACTGGGGGGTCGGGGGTGGGGGCAGATGCAAGACACCGACTTGCTTTTAGGAGTTTTGCTATAAATTCTCTGTTCAGGATTTAGGGCTTGTTACTTAAAGAATTCTTTTATTCTAGGTTTTTCCTTATGTGATATTTCTTTTCTCCTTTGTCTGTGGACTTTTAAATTTTGTCTTGTTCCTTTATTGTTAGAAAAGCAAAAAATATTTGCTGAATGAAAAGATACATTTAGGTAAATGCACGGGGGGAAGAAAAGCAATATAAATTCTTCACCCCATTCTAATGTAAGACTTAGAAAACTTACAAGGTATTACTTATAAAAGAGTTTTATATGCTGTTTTCCATTGCTTTTTGATCATCATTTGGATCTTTTGAAACTAGCATTTATGATTTCTGAGCTCGGAGGGCACCTCAAGATCCTTTCCACCCATTCACTGCCTCCAGGCAAGAGAACAGCTTAACCAAGCCAAACCCATGATTTCCCTCCCATTCTTAAAAGCTTTCTAAGGCAGTGTATTATATAGGTAAAATAAACAAGAACTATTGATATCATTTCAAAATAAGTGAAAATGTTGCCTGTGGACATTTGACTGAAGAAAGGAAACGACAGTGTAAAATTGCTTTGAGATTTTAAGGATTGCTTTTGCCAAATGGTGGATGATTTGTTAACCGTTTTAGGCAGTGCTTTTACACATTTTAACACATGGTTAGTTATCTTCTGACTCAGGCAACTGGATCAGCCCTATTTCCAAAATAAGCTAAATGTGTGTAAGTAAACTTTGCTGCAACTGAAATTTTGTGTTAGTTCCATTTACAGGCTAGTATTTTTTTTTAATTTGTATCTGCTCACATTAATTGCTGAGGTTTATGCCATTCTATCGTAGTACTAATACTAAGAAATCTTTCTTTTAAGGATTCCCTGTTGACTTTTTCATTACATTTCTATAGCCAAATCAAGTCAAATTCATGTTCACAAGTATGTCCAAGGAAATTAAGAACTGGTGCATGAAAAGATAGGAGAACAGTTCCAAATCCTAGCAGTATCAAAGCAAGTTTACAACACAGGCAAATGCATTCACTCCTACATTTCTATCTCTTCCTAGGGAGCGACATTTAAAAGGGAGAGCAAGAGTATGCTTTTCTAAATTGCATTTGAATAATTTTTTAAATGTCCCTTTATTTCCCTTTAGCTTGCTGATGACCGTATGGCTCTGGTATCAGGCATTAGCTTAGATCCAGAAGCAGCAATTGGCGTGACAAAACGATCACCTCCTAAGTGGGTGGATGGAGTGGATGAAGTAAGTTGAATGTTAGTTTCACACTATCTTATTTCTTTAATTATGACATTAAAATATTTTAAGATCTCTGTCATTAAATCTGATTTGGCTACAGGTAAATGCTTGTGCCTGGAAATACTTTAGGTTTCTGCAGTTTACATACCACAAGAAAGGGTCTGTGTGTGTGTGTGTGTGTGTGTGTGTGTGTGTTAATGATTTGGGCTTTAGTAATAACTTCCTGAATTATAGAAGTGGAAGAACTGTATATAAGAAGGAGGAATGGTGTTTGAATTTCTGGTAATTTGAATTAGAAGTTGCTCCTGCGTCAGTGAGCCTACAAGTTGTCTGAAGACTGAGCTCTGTATTCTGAGTGCAGCTTATTGTCTCAGAGGCAGACAGGTGGCTGGCAGGCGTCAGTGGAGTATTGGTGATTTCATTTGTTTAGATACAGTACGATGTTGGCCGAATTAAGCAGAAGATGAAGGAATTAGCTAGCCTTCATGACCAACATTTGAACAGACCCACCCTGGACGACAGCAGTGAGCAGGAGCACGCCATTGAAATAACCACCCAAGAGATCACTCAGGTGAGGATGGAAGTGGATCCCCAGGTGGGAACGGGCATTTCCCAGCCTTCTCACGACTCTCTCAGAAGCTGGAACATGGTACAACTCCAAATCAGACTACAAGTCAGTTTCCTAGAGTTCCGCTTCCCAACCCAAAGTTCACAAAGGGGCTTCAGGAGGCCCTGAGCTTCTCCACTTCTCAGCGTGTGTACACAATGTCCTGGAGGAGTGGAGCTATTTTTCAGTTGTTGATAGACTCTACTGTGGATTGATTTACAAATTAAATTTCAGAGCATTACTGAGTTCAACCATTCAATTTTAAAATGTGTAACTTCTATTGTGTACTAGTGCTTAAAATGTTTTCATGTTAAAAATGGTGCCCCTAATTGAAAAGACTGAGCGCTATTGCCCTGGACTGAGTATATTAGTTTCCTAGAGAAACTTAGTATCCTAGAAAAATTTCTTGTAAAGTGTTGAATTTGAGTAATTTTTAGATAATACGGTGTTTAAACTTTCATGATTACATTTTTTTATTTGTTTAAATCTCCTGGGTGCTAATGATCCAAGGAGGAGTGTGGTGCTGTGGGAAAAGCACTGGGGTGTTGGAATCTTTGAATCCTGGCTCTTAGCAGTGTAACAGCGGCATGATTCTCATTTAATCCTTCTGACTCCAGTGTTCTTGTGTATAAAATGGGAATAATCCTAATAGTAACACCTGGCTCATCGAGTGGTTGTAGGGATTAAATGAGAAGAATGCAGTAATAGAGTGATGCGTGGTAACACAGCCTAAGGACATGTGTGTAGTGCCTAGCACATAGCACGCACGTAGACAACGTTTGTTCACATTACGTTCAGTCTTTCTACATGTGTAAATTAAGCCTCAGGTTACTTTTATCTGTTCACATCTCTCCATGCTGGCCTGTATGAGCAGAGCGTGTTATTTATGTCTCCCTCAGACTTGAGTGTAGAGGCCTTAGCGCTTCAGGGCTCTCTCCCGGCTTGCTGTGAGCCGTGGGCTTGTTCCCCCAGCTCTTCCACAGATGCCAGCGTGCGGTGCAGGCTCTGCCAAGCCGGGCCCGCAGGGTCTGCTCGGAGCAGGAGGAGCGGCTCCTTCGCAACGTGGTGGCCTCCCTGGCGCAGGCTCTGCAGGAGCTGTCCACCAGTTTCCGGCGCGCACAGTCAGGCTACCTCAAACGTGAGTGTTGCCCGGGCGACAGAAGGGATTGTGAGGGATAAGAGTTCCAGTGCCAGAACCACAGAACTACTCTTTGTTTTCCTCTTTCTTTTTTGCTACTAGTTCTCCTTTTTGTTCTCTACCTTTCTTTGTTAGCTTTTGAGTCCATTCATACCTTCTACAACAAAAGGAAGCCCCCTCCTGCGAAACTGTGCCTGGACTGAGGCTGAGGACCAGGTGTCAAAATAGTCCACATCTAAGAACATAAAACTTACCCTGCGCCAAGCTTGAAGAGGTTGAAAATCAATCTAGCACATTTGAGAACTTGCAGATTTCTAGATGTTGAGGTGTGGGGAGCTGCTAATAAATAGGTAAAAAACAGCCATAATCACAAAGCTCCGGATTTGGTGTTTGCGTAACAACTGAAGTATTTGAGGGTGCCTGAGAACCTGTCCTTGGAACAGTTTAACACTTTCCCTGCTGGCACAGTGATTTCCTCAGCCTACCCTTTCTTCCTAAATAGTGCCAATCGGGTTCCAGCTACATCCTCATTCTAATTATCCTGTAGACTGGTTTTTTCTTTATTGCCAGTATAATCAATAATATCCCCTCATACTCCGAAAAAAACTACTACTCCCTTCCTCTGACAACTAGCATATTTGTATTTTAATTTTATTACTTCTAAAATTTGATTAGGGCCATTTGGAATTCTTACTGGAGATGCTTCTAGAGAGAAATATTGATTTTTTTTTTTAACGTTTTGTAACAGCAGTTAGATTAAATATTTCTGCTTCACTTAGAGATTCTCAGATGGTTGTAAGTGTCATTTTATCATTCACTTGGCATCAAGTGAATTGTATACATTTACAGTGTGCTGTTTGTCTTGAATAACTCCAAATGCTTGCATATTGTGTGTTTATAATCCTTTACTCTCCCCCCACGTCTCTTGGAGATAGGCTTCCTTTAAAGCTGCTAAGAATATCTCCATTTTGATTGTTGAGTTTTGCTCTAGATTTCCCCTTTTTAATGGTGGAACAGTAACCAGGATGGTTTACATATTCGAGTAAAGTGAATTCCTATCTATGATAGGCGTGAAGAATCGAGAGGAAAGATCCCAGCATTTTTTTGATACATCAGTACCACTAATGGATGATGGAGACGATAATACTCTTTATGATCGGGTACGTGAAGGGGCTGACAGTTGACTGGTGTACCTTTGCCCTCCTCTGTTTCCTTCTCTTCATAGACCTCTAGCTTCCATGCAGTCCAGGTGGATCCGTGCTGGTTGACTTGTACATCATCAAGTAGTTTTTGCAACATGTGGAAGAACAGTCATGGGGCCATACTTTCTTCCTTTCCAAAGGCTACCGGGAGACCCTGTGATTTGCCTTCCAGAACCTTAAGGGAGGCAATCTGCACACCCCATTCTTGGGAGGAACCCAGAGAAGCACAGGGTTGTTCCCCCTGGTTTTGCTAATCAGTCTTCCGTGGCTGCAGACGTGGGGTGCTCTCTGTGCCCCCTGCTTTGGCCAAGAGGGCTCCAAATTTGGGAATTTGGATCTTTCCTGCTAGGGAAAAATAAGTGCTTATATGTTGTTTAGAGGCTTTACAGAAATATTTTCAGAATTCATTTTCTTTAAATTTTATCTAAAATGGCACACCATAGCTTTCTTGAGGGGGGAAAAACCTAACATTCAAATTCTGTATTTTTTTGTTTTGCTAGGGTTTTACAGATGACCAGTTAGTGCTGGTGGAGCAGAATACACTGATGGTGGAAGAGAGGGAGCGGGAGATTCGCCAGATCGTACAGTCTATTTCTGACCTCAATGAAATTTTCAGAGACTTAGGAGCAATGATTGTAGAACAGGTGCGTGAGTTTGCCCTCCTCAGTGATGTTCCTGCCGAGACGTCGAGCCCTTCCCCAGACTTCTTTGACTCTGCACTCCTGTCAGGAAAACATGTGAACCTACTCCCCCCGTGTATGTGTGTGTGTGCTTGTATGCACACACGTAGATAGATAGATGTGTATGTGTGTACGTACAAATGATAGCCATCTACCGCAGTCGGTCCCTGTAAAGCTACTAATAAATGTTTTGTTTCAGATAAAAAATAAATGTCACTAGAGGTTCTCATATTCTTTGCCCGTAGTCCAGGGGTACTCACGAGAGCTCCCTGCTCTGGAGGTCTGGTTGGTTCTGCCTGTGCTTAGTGATTCTGGCAATAGATAAGGTTCCCCGTCGAATTGGGGCAGGTTATTGTGTAATGACGACTGGAACCGCTAGCTTTCAAGCAGAATTCAATTGTTTGTTCACTGTTACAATCTGATTAGGGTATTTTATTATCTTGCCAGCAGGGGTTTGGGTCCTGATCCCCCTGGAACCAGCTGCAGGATGGAGTGTTGAGGCTGTGGAAGACCAGTTACGTTAATTACTCCCACGGTTCCTGAGGAACTGCTCTTGCTATCTCTTCTAACACAGTGTGTTTCCGTTAAGAGCCCTGTTCTTCCACATAGCCCAGTGTTCCCTTCTTTCTGTTTGAAACAAGAGATTAAACAATTAAAAACAAAATTCTCCTCGAGGCACATGTGTAGTTTTACAGGGTGGATCGCAACTTACCGTCATCGCTCTCACCCAGGGAGACCTGTGTTGACGTTTATAGATAGGATAGTCAATTTCCAGGACTAACCGTAACCAGGTCTAGTTTAACTGGCGTTCTCGGCTTACTTGTATCCCAGTATTTAAGCAGCAAGTGGGCACAGAAGCTACCCCTTCACCACTCAGAGCCTGTTTTCACTGAACTGTATTTTTTTTAAAGCCCCAGTAAGGCTGAATATGGCATATCCTATAGTGTCTAAATCCAAAGAGGAAATCTCAGTTTGTCAGTATTTCTTTCTCATGAGCTAGACTTTATTGCAACTAACACAGCACTCTGCCATTGAGTGCCTGATGCTGCTTGATGATGGATTCCAGAGCTTTCAGTGTGTACCTTTACAACACAGTTAAGTGAAACAGATAATCCTGTGGATAATGGTGCCTGCAATTTGCATATCTCATTTTTGAAGTTCAGTTTTCCCAGTTGTGGTTGTTGATCATCTCTGTCATTTCTTGCTCAGGGTACAGTCCTTGATAGAATTGACTATAATGTTGAACAGTCCTGTATCAAAACTGAAGATGGCTTGAAACAGCTTCACAAGGTAATATCATATCTTTCAGTAGTTGAGAATTTGAGGAACTGTTATCAAATATCAAGAATTCATAAGAGGATTCTCTTCCATCATAACTGTCTTCAGCACTCTTGTCTATCTTGACTCTCAATATAGTAGTGTAAAAATGCACAATATCGTTTTATTCAAAACTGACCACATGGCTTGTTGCCATTTTAGGCACCTCACACTTAGATTTGAAATTGCTGAGAACTCCTTCTGTGATGGTAAATTCTAAATGAATAGGGGTTTTCTTACTTTTAGAAAATATTTCATCTTTTGAGTCTTCTTGTTTTAGGAAATCAATTGAATGGGCATTTGCTAAAATATGTGTTGAACATTCTCTCTGTTGCTCCTGACTCAGGCCTCTCTTGTTGTGGCACATTTCTGATGAGTTGCTGGTAGAGAATTTTCTGGAGAAGATAAAAATCTAATTTTCCCTTTTAATTACCACTTGTCTGTGTATCTGTGTACTAGCTTGAGAAAAGACTGGTTATTGAAGTGAGAATATTAGCTCTCTTATTCTTTGCTAATAAGGTTGCTGTTTCAGGAATATTTTTCATATTTGTTAAAAATAAATGGAAAGCATCTTAGAAATCTTGTAATCAGTCATGAGAAACATATACGTTATGCTGCTGAAAGGCTCTTGTATATAATTGGGTGCATATTTTCTTTAAAGGGAATATAATACTTCACAAATAAAATAAATTCCATCCATTTCCTGTATCTTTGAGACCCAATGGTATTTCTAGCCATATAATGAGCATTTTCCTGACTCACTAATGTACTACTCTCTCATTTTTCTGAAACTAGTCACTTCCTTTAGCAGAGATGGCCCCATCTAATAGTAGTCTCAGGTTTACAGAAGTGAGAACTTGCACAGGTCTGACGAGAAACCCTTCACTTTCTCTTACATGTGCTTGTTGCAACGTGCGGGGTCAGAATGAGACTCTAGCATATGAGAAAGAAAAGGTTTGCCTTGTGCATGCAGAGGGCTGTGTAAGCACTAAGATTCATTTGGTTGCCAAGCCTTGTATATTAAAAAGAGTGAAAACTAACTTTAGTTTCTCACTCTGTAATACCCAGGTTTTGATATGCTGTTGAATTATGCATTGGTTTTGAAGTTTCTTAAATAAAAACTAGTAAAACATGTTTTGTAATATAACACAGATAAAGGGAAAAGCTTTTTCCATGGGAGTGTACAAATCTAGTGGGAACTAAAAATTTTGTTTTAGGTTCTACTTTATAAATCATTTTGAGAGGTTTTAAAGTGTATCATTTAGTATTGGCTTCCCTGGTGTCTGAATTACTTATTAGGAAAGTAAGCATGCTCCGTCTCATCTCCCAAGTCCTGCTGCTGTCGGCAGCACGGCTGGCTGTTTCCTTGGCAGGCAGCTCATCTGAGGATGTCTGAGCCTTGGGAGTTGCTTCACACAGGCCGGACTCTCCAGATGGGTTAACCAGTCTGTCCTGATGTTTCCTTTCGGTTGATGAGTGGCTCCTGGTGGGTGGGTAGTTTCACTTAGGAAACAAAACTACCAGTCAGAAGGTTGGTGGTGAACGTGGAAGTAGAACAAAAGAGATTGGCTGTCCTTAGCAGGTATATCCATTAAGCTGTCTCCCGTCCTTCACCGTGAAATCGCACCCCAGAAAAGGGCAGGCTGTGCCTCCTTTGATGTGGCTAGAGCCACCGCACAACTCCCTTCCCACTCTCCTTTCTCTGGCCGTGTTTCTGCATGACAGGCATGGTATAACTCAGGATGCTGCTCCTGGGCTGCCAGGCTGATGTTGACCCGTGAAGCTGGGGAAGCTGTCAAGCTTTTGGAAGCTCCTCCCTGTTGTGTCATCAGAAGCACAGGGAGAGCTTACCTCAGGTGGATTCTTTCTGCACTTGACACCCATGGGGTGCACTTTCCCATTTTTATTTCAGAGGATGAATTTTGTGTTGTTTCCAAATTCAGGGGAGGCAGAAAACAAGCTTATTTGGGGCCATCAGTTCCATACATACTGACTGTAGTAACCTTAGCCAGTTGTTTGATTTCATAGTGAAGGAGGTGTGTGTTCACCCAAGGAACTATGTCCAGAAATGGGAGGCTTTCCTTGAAGGAGGGGGTCATTACGGTCAGTGGAAGTAGAAGTAAGGAGAAGCAGATCCATCTGGACCTGAAAGCAGCATCTTTGACTTCTCCCTCCAGCCTTCATCTTATGGTAGACCCCAAACACGTGCCTGAGCGAAGACGGGATAAATAGGCAGTTCCAGGATCATGGAATGCTTCCCCTCATGTTGATTGAATTCACCTGAATTGATGGAAGGGATTACAGTGTAGCCTGTAGCAGAGATGTGAGTTATGCAGATGGAGCTGGAAGCCTAGAACTAGAAACGAGTGAGACTTGATTTTGGACTTTTGGGAAATTGACTGCTTTTTTTTCCCTCCTCTTTCTGTAGGCAGAGCAGTATCAAAAGAAGAATCGGAAGATGCTTGTGATTTTAATATTATTTGTCATCATCATTGTCCTCATTGTTGTCCTTGTCAGCGTGAAGTCTCACTAAGCAGCGTTGGGTCTGTGTGTGCGGCACGTGTGGATTCCCAGGTGTGAGGGGCTTGGCCGCGCTCCGCGGGCTGCCTGCAGAGGTGCAGCCCCACGGATCTGCGTCAGGGCGGCGAGCGTTTCCATGGACTCCTCGTCAAACAGTCATGCTCGAGCAAGGGCAGTGGGCTTCTGTTTTTCTTTCATTGTCAAGAATTTAAGAACCTTTGGTACTGCTGCAGAATAGAGATTGAGTTCTGTCATCAGTTATATATTTTTTTAGAAAGAGAAAATGAGTTGAACGTTTACAGGCACTCCGCAAGCTGTTCAATATTATGTGTGTATATGCTATTTTTTTAGCAGTCATGTCTGAGCAGCATGTTAAAATAATTTTTGGAAAAAATTTTTTTAAAACCATCTGGTTTTTAAGAAATTTGGTACCAAAAATTTATGAGTAGAGGCAAAAATGCCTCTTCATCTTTCTCTATATATTTTCCAGTTGAAAACAAACTGAGAAGTCCTTTAAGAATTTATAATCCATTCCCCATTAACTTAATTTAGCTTTTCCATCACTGTTAATGATC
Source organism: Equus asinus (assembly GCF_041296235.1). NCBI lineage: Eukaryota > Metazoa > Chordata > Mammalia > Perissodactyla > Equidae > Equus > Equus asinus. The sequence continues at coordinate 46,243,811 of NC_091804.1, forward strand.
AGAGTAACAAAGTGTGAAAAATAAGAAACCATCATTGATGTTAATTAACACATTTAGATGGGCCAGTTAAAACAGCTTCATAAGTTTAAATTAATGGTAAATGGAGTATTCCTCATCTAAAGTGTGTGCACTCCATTTTCTACTGTCAACCAAAAGGGTTACAGAGCAAAGCCACCTAAATTTAAAAGTTGGTGATTTGAACTAACCTCACATTAAAGGGAAACTTAGCAGCGTCATGAGAGTCACCAGAATCAGCCGGTGTGTCCCTGTGCTCGTCCCCAGCCATCCTTGCTCAATCCATTCCTTATATACTAACTACATAATGACCTGTTCAAACCAGACACCATTTAATGAACTGTGAATTTACACAGAGGCCATTCTAAATGGGTCACCCCATTTAGAACTAGTGGCTCTCAAATTATTAACCAAACATCACTCTATTTCAAGGTAAAATATTCCACCAGTGGTTTGATTTATTGGCTCTTACATTGCCACTTAACATGCCCAGAAAGTAGGCATATTCCTGCGGATTGTGAAAATCTTGACTAGGAAATCCCTCACTTGTGTGAGCGTGAATCAGATTGCCAAAGTAGGACTTTGTCGTTTACTTACCTGGTATCAATATGGTGCTCGAATATATTCCTGAAACTAGAATAATGTGGAAAGTGATGATAACTTTGAAAAACTGGAGTTGTTCATGTTTTAGTTGGTCTTGGGACACCAGTATAGTTTTAATGATCTTTGTATAATTTTAGGTGGCTTTTCCATTGTTTTTACCTCTCTTAAAAAGTTTAAGAAGAGCATGACCTCATTAAATGTGCTACATTTTATTTGGACCAGTCACATAAAATGTCTCTCTAGAATTGACTTTGAAGTTGTTTCCAGAAATTTAAACTCAAGTCCAGAGATTCATGTCGTCCAAATAGAGCATGGGCTTAATACCCAAACCCCTGCCCCACCCTTCCCTTCCCAGGTTGTTTACAACACCAGGCAGCCACTGGTTTTCTTATTACTGATGTGGCTATTGAATGATCTCAAGGTGTCCCTGGCATTTGAGGAAATAGCCTGGTGTTCCCTGACAAACAATTATTTATTAGGAAAGAAGGTCAGGGAGTAAGAATCCAGCACCTCTTTGATCGCCCCTGAAATGTGGGGCTTTTACAGATCTTGAGAGTAGCTGTAGGTGTCCGTTAGTCCCAGCAGATTTTAACTCAATGGTGAAGTTGAGATGTCCTGTTAGACCAGCTCCTCCTAAGAGCGGGGCTGTTCACATCCCGGGGCTTCCCTCCCAGGTGGTCTACGATGGTGATGCTGGAGTATTGTTAAAGCTTTTAAATGCTGAGTCTTAGCAACCCTTGAAGGAAAGTGACCCTTTAAGAAGGATCACCATTTATTTATATTTATTTTCAGTGAATAGGGTGATTTAGGGTTGGTTTTTATCCCCCCAACCCATTTGGGTAAGATAATGGATCTGATTAGAAATGGTTTTAAGGATCTCATGTGGAGATGGGGCAACAGTCCCATTCTGACTGAAACCAGCGCAGTGCCAGCTAAAGCCCCAGCTGTCCACTGTCATAACCGTGTCCCAAGGCAGGAAGTGGCCCCAGAGCCTGTGTGCTAACTTGCTGGGCTCCTCAAAACACTGTCTTTTTCTGTTGAGCCTTTATGTGGGGAAAGATCAGCAGCATTGGGAGAAGTAAGAAAAAGTTAGTAATCGTGTCCTTGCACCCTGGGGTAGTTTCTTCCCTCTGAAGGAGACAGGCTTGTTTTCCTGCCCACAGCCGTTGTCTGCGGGAAGGCTGTGCCAGCCCCTCCATCTCTGTTGGGCTCTGGTGGTGAAGATCACCCAGTCCAGTCTCTCTGCTTGCCTGGGATGTGCCCTGAGGAGAGGACGAGCAGGCACGGCTCCTTCTGGGCACCTGCCCCCTTGAATGCATCCTGGGATGGGTGACTCCGTTGAGCAGGGCCAGAGAGGAGAAGTGCAAATGTTTACTGTCAGGTCTCCAAGGCTCCTGGTCTTTCCCGAGATTGTAGCTGAAATCTACTGTCTCTTGTTTTATTAATTTGGGGGTGTGGGGGTTCAGGCTTCGCCATGGGCGTGAAGCAGTGTATGTCTCTAATTTAACGGATTTATGGCTTTCTCTGCTAATTGAGAGAGCATTATTTATTTGTTTTGACACAAGTGCTTTCAGTGTTTTATCCTAGCTAATGGCTTCGTAAAGGTAATAAAACCCTTCCAACCTAATTGGTCAGATAAGATTTTTTTCTTGTGTGCTTAAATAAAGCAATTAGTGAAGCGCTTCTATCCAAAATGACTTTTTTTGTCCTTTTTTAAAACTAATTTACTGTTACTGGAAACTTTTTATACAATAAAGCAATCGTGCAGATTAAAGAACAACCTGCAATCCTAGTATTAATTTGAACGATGGGGTTCATGTTTTCTTCAAATGCATCTGTGTTAGGGGAGGGCCCATCTGTGATGAGTCTGGCCAATGGCTGTTTGTTTTGTGCCTGAGGCCTTTGCTTCAGTGTCTGTAAGTCCATCTGTCTATCTAATGGACACTTTCAAAGGGACCAATCTGTTTGCTATCCAATACACAAAAAGAGAAATTGCCTAGAAGGCAGATAATTATTTTTTTATGACAATGTATACTTTATATAGATACCGAGAAACATTTGGAGATCTTGAGATAAAATTGTAGTATGTGTGCCTTGTTACACACAGGCTCCAGGAGATTTGAATTTCTAGGTGACTTTGAATGTTTCCTATCCTCTTACAGCAAAAACTTCAGGGATAGTGTTTGCCCATTGAACTCAAAGGCAGGACTATATTTCTCCCCAAATGTGTCTGTGCCCTGGCTCTTCCTCAAAGGCTGGGGAGGAGCATTAACTTTCACCCGTGTATGCCCAGTGGGAGATGTCATCAAGGCACGTTGGGGCTATGTCTCTTTTTAGTTAAACACCAGAGTCTGTACATACATAGGAGCTGTCTTTCCAAGTAGTCACCTTGGCAAGCTAGGCATTTAGTCCTGTGATGCTGGTGTTGCTTATGGCAATTAATTACCTCCAGAGCCTATTGATGAACCACACAAAAGAAGCAACTCTTCTTTTTTTTTTTTGAGGAAGGTTAGCCTTGAGCTAACTGCTGCCAATCCTCCTCTTTTTTCCTAGGAAGACTGGCCCTGAGCTAACATCCGTGCCCATCTTTCTCTATTTTATATGTGGGACGCCTACCACAGCATGGTGTGTCAAGCGGTGCCATGTCCGCACCCAGGATCAGAACCAGTGATCCCCGGGCCGCCAAAGTGGAACGTGTGCACTTAACCGCTGCGGCACTGGGCCGGCCCCAGAAGCAACTCTTCTTACTGTGCTCTCACCTTATTTTTTGACTAGAAATTACATACCCCCAACTTACTCATCAGCCATTGGCTCTGTCCAAGAATCAAATCCATCCTCAAAGGATAGACGTTTACCATAGGCTTCGAGAACATTCTGACCAGTGATAAATACATTGAAGAAGTTCTCCATCCTGATGCGGACTGCCATAACAGTGGCAACATGTGTGAATGTGTAGGCTCTGCAGGGTGTGTGAACTTCGTGAGTGGTGACCTCATGGGTCATGGTTCCAAGTAAGTTTTTGGTGGCTCACTCTTGAAATCATGCTACAAGTGTGCAGATACAATCGGAAACATCGCCTGTTGAGCAGAGAGCTGTGAAGGCTCAGGTCCTGGCCCTCAGGTGTGACTTGCCTAGAGGCATCGGAAGTATGGACCATTGGGTGGCTCCTTTTGAATGCCCACATGGACTGTAGGAGAACAGGCTGGATGTAGATTTACCCTGCTAAATTTCATGAACCTCCTTTAAGAACTCTGATCATAATCCCAAACTTGAGCAACCTAGAATTCTTTCCGTTCTGTCTGTCGTAGTTGTGTAGCCACAGCAAAACAACTTACCTAGCTTAGCATGATTTGTATCTAATAAGATAGCGTGGTGTTCTCCACGTGGGCTTAATTGTGATCGTTAGGATCCCTTATTCTAGGCAAGACATCTAGGGAACCATATGGAGAGACCCAGCTAATATCTTCACAGAAGGGACGAGCGTTAGTTGGCTGTAGGGAGGAGAGGACAGCACTTCAGTGTTGCTGCTTCTTTGATTAGTGGTTGTAAGTTTCCATTTCTTCTCAGATTTAGGTAGGCAGACTTGGTTCATTGGATGTTAGCTACCTTTTGAAACTTAGCGCTGTGCATACTTACAAATATGGGTCTTGAATTGTATATCTCTGTGTGTTAGCCCTTAAAAACTCCTGATTTTCTCTCTCCAAATTCCCTTGACCACCCAGGTGCCACCACTAACCATGTTGCCTGATGTTTCTGTTTATTTTTGTTTTGAAATCAAGGGAAAACAACCCCCTTCAAAATCATGGGTATTAGAGTGAACTAATGAGGGCGCTCACTGGTGGGCGTGCAGAGACTTTCCGCTCGTCTGAAAGGGCCTCGGATTGGGGGCATGGAGTTAGACAATGGGCATCAGCTGTGTGATGTGTGTGTCTTGTCCCTGATTCCACGCCATCCTCCTCATCATTCTCCCAGTCTATGGCTGGGTCTCCTTACAACACAAAGGGACATTCCACAGAGTCAAATGGCAGAGACTTGTGGACAATTATCTGGTCAATTGAGGCAAAAGAAGATAATCCTTCATCCAATTGTCCGAATTAGTTCCCCAGGACTGTCCTGAAGGCTCAGGATAGTTGTGCGGGCTTCCACTTCAGCTCTGCGATCTGGCTAAAATGCACTATTTAGATGAGACTCTATTCAGCACAATGTACGTTTAAATTGGGCTTAGTTAAAACAGACCACTGGGTTTAGCCTTTTTCTGTTTGCCAACTATTCTTCTAGAATTGCTTTTAGCTAATCATCCAAATTCCGCCATTAGTAATCACTCTTTCTTTCATTTTATAGATGTCCTAATGGAGGCAAAAGGGCTCTGGGTTGCATCATTTGGTCTCTTTCTCGGAAGAAATGCTGAGGAAATGTTTTTTAACTTGGTGTTCTGACTCAGGACACCATAATAGACCTCCCTTTCCATCAACTGTTGGGGAAAGAGAGCACCTTCTCCCCCAAGCCAAACCTCCCCCTTTTCCAGATGGGGAAAGTGAGACCCACAAGAAGGCTTGCTGGGGTCTCACGACTGATATAACCCAGGGCTGGAACTAAAATCTTCACCTTTCTAATTTCCAGACCACTGCTATTTCTGCTTGTGCCACTTTAATTGTTCATTTCTTTCCATAAAATTAAGTGACCTTCCTCCAGAAAGATTTAATGGTCAAGATGTGATTTGGTAAAAGCTTCCTCAAGGATTTTTCTTCTTATTACAAGGATTAGACCAGACTGAGGCTAAGAGAGATTTGCAAACAGTGGTATGTCATTATCCCTAGTTCAGTTTTTCGTGTAATTGGTGTGAAGAGATTGCTGCTGATGACTAAGCCTGCCACTGAGCAGAGAATAATGATGCTTTTGCTCCATGACTTGGCGTGCATACATGTATATTTATGGTTGTTTATAAAAGGTATATATATACATAAAACGTTTACCAAGATGGAGAATGTCATTTTAAAATTATAAATAATAAAAAACAGTCTTGAGCAAAACTGATTTTACGACTGCCTAAGAACGCAGCACTTCATTTCCACACTATGCAATGGTGAGAAATTGATGTTTTTTTAAATCCAATTAAGCCTCAAGGTTGGTTATCCATTTAAAAGGTCAGCTGAGTTAAACAATGCCAGTACCTTCAGTTCATGCTAATAATTAAATTTACTAGGAACTTCAGCGCTTGCCTCGCGCCTCGTGGAGGCACACGTCGTGTGCTTTTGCATAACATTGCATTGCAGAAGTTCCCAGCACAGTGCACTCACACAAGCAGATCATGAACCCTGGCTTGGTAAGTCCCCGAGCTGGCCACCATCCCGCTCACTCCTTCCCCTCCGATTCCCACAGTCCGCCCTGGAGAGGACTGGTCCTGAGAGACACATGTTTCCTGCTCATCTCCCATCCTCTCTTTTCTGTGGCCCCAAGAGTATTGGGAAATGGAAAGTAGCCTCTCATTTAAATTTTTAAAAAAGAGGGAAGTCTTGCTGTGTACTCTACTTGGTTTCATGTGCTGCCGAGTTTATAATGTAAAAAATAAATCATGTTTTAAAAATGGTACTTTATAGTGCATATTTACTACGCGTTCCCAATGTGTTAAGAAAAAGATTTCAAAATGTCTTTTTATGGTTCTCGTAGGTAATGCTTAAGTATTACTGAATTTATGAAGATGTTAGGAGAACCGCAGACCTGATTGGAATGCTTTTTACTCTGTTTGGGTTATAATGTCACTCAAGTTTGTAAATCATTGAGAAGGCATAAGTGATCTTATTTCAAATCTAGCATTTTAACCTGCATTGTAACATAAGTAAGGTTGCTCCAGATGGAGTGAGAAAAAAATACTGAATTTCCTTCTCCTGGCTCTTAAAAAAACTAACAATTTCTGGTTAGTTGTTCCTTCCCCCACCCTTTCCTCACATTGCTCAGCTGCCAAGGTCCTCGGCAGCAGATTTATGATTCTTTTTTACTTTTTAAAAGATCCACATTTAGATAGTACAGATAGACGTGTTACTTTACACAAGGGTGTTTCTGGAAAAAATGTGACTCAGGTTTTGAAGATTGAATCATTTTCAATGCACTGGAGAAACATACTACTTAAAAGGATCCTAATAGCTGAAGGTTTTGTTGAAGAAAAGATTTCTTGAGCAAAATAAAACTTACCCTCATTTTGTTTTTCCATACATCTCCATTTTCATATGCTAAATTTGCTTCAAGGAATGTGGAACCACATTCGGTCTGTTAATTATTTCTCTTTTCCTTTCAGCAGCCACCTCATCCCCAGGCTCCAGGTCTTCAATATGCCCTTGAAAATTTTTGCAGCTACAAAAATAAGTTTGCTGGTGTTCTGAAGTAAACAGGAATTTAGTTCCCGAGACATGAGGGTTATTACTATCTGACACTGTGCCCTTCCTGGGAGAATAATTTAGGCGGTGAGAACAGCAAGGAACCTGCAAGAGCTCCTCGTTCAGCCCCCTCATTTTATTGAGAAGTCCTAAAAACTGATGTCAGAAGGAACGATTTTTGTTGTTAATAAATGATTCCACTAGTACATTTTTATTAACACATTCTCTCATCCCACTGATATCGGAAGGTAAAAACACAGTGCTTTAGATAGCACAAAATGTGCTTTTTAGGCAAAGTGCAAAAGATTACATGCAATACGCTATCTTTTGTGAAAGATCTATGAATATATATAATCTTGTATTTTTTTCCCCAAAATAAACAGGAAAGATAAACACAAAACTAATAAAAATGATTCCCTATGGGAAGATGAGTAGAAAGAAGATGGAGGAGCCATGAGACAACTCTGAGCATTCCTTCCTACAGTTTTGACTTTTGAACCATATGAATGTTTTATGTATTCAAAGAAGGAAAACAGCAAACCCTTCTGTTGAAGTCAAACAGAAACACGAATCTAGATGTACGATAGATGGACCACACAAAAATCAAGTAAATTTTGAATATATCAGTGGGATATTCAAAAGAACAAAAGAAGTAAAGAAATCTTGAAGTTTTTGTAGTAGGCTAGTCAGGAGTGGAGGGTATTTGGTGAGTGTTACAGGAAAGGACGACTGAGTATCCACACAAGGGTGATTGGGAACTGGGGTTCTCACCGTGGGAGAAGGAGACCCAGTTATGGCATAGGGGCAGGTGAGGACGAGCCCTGTAACATGGGATTTGAGTTGGAAGAATCAGTACGAACTCATGATATTAAAAAACAAATCCTACTTCTGTCCTCTAAAAGGGTCAGAAACAATGATACCCAAGGAGCAGTGAGGACACCTAGCACACAGATCTGGGTTTCTAAATAGAAAGCTCTCGCTTCCTAAACAACCCTTCCTCTGACTGATAGGAGACAGGGTTCCTTGGAGAAATAGCTGACTCTAGATTTGGGACAAGGAAGGAACAAAGTGAGCCTGGAGATCGTCTTATTGTTCTAGAAAGGGGAAAAGTACTTACAAACTGAGAGAATATGTGAAAAGACACAGGCGCTAGCCTACGTGGAGACACTGGGAACAGTGACGCTGAAAGACACAAATGGACGCACGTAGTGGGGGCAAGGCTGCCTTCGTGAGCGGGCAGCCATTGCAGTCACACGGGGCCCTGTGTTTGGTTTAATGCTCTACTGTTGCTATCCTTGAAATTCTTTTTTTAAAAAGAGGAGGCTCTGCGTCTTCGTCTTTGCACCAGACCCCACAAATGACGTAGCCCAGCTCTGGGGAGGTGGGAAGCCAGAGGTCTTTTTTACTCAAGAATACCAAGTAGTGTGTGTAGAAGGGATGGTGCAGCTCCAAAACCACGGTGTCGCACCCAGTACTTGATGCAGGCCGAGATCATCATTGGGTAGGAAAGCCACTGGGGAAATGTGGCCAGGAGACGGAGCATGCTTATACTCTCGGAGCATCACTCCACGCATTACAAAGAGGAAACTGATTTTAATTCTATTAATTATAAAGGGGGAAATGTATCTTTACCATGAAGAGATCTGGCTGACCCCACTTAAACCAAGTAACCAACCTTGACCAGTAATGAGAGACATGTGGGTTATGTACCTCCTGCTGAAGAACAGTGGGAGACACAATGTGTATTGTTGCCAAAAACATTTAACCTGAATCAAATCATAAGGAAACAATCAGATGAATCCAGGCTGTGCGACCTTCTACAAGACATGTCAGTGTCAGGAAAGACAAAGGCAGGGATTGTTCTGGATTAAAGGAGACCAAGGAGACTTGACAACCAAGCGGAATGCCTGATCCTTATTTGGATTTTGGATTTAAAAATAAAAGGCCATGAAGGCCATTTTTGGGACAATTACAGAACTTTCAATGTGGACTGTATATTAGCTAATAGTATTGTTTCAAGGTTAAATTTCCATGGTGTGATAAGGATATTATAGTGATTATGTGGGCTGATATCCTTGTTCCTACGAGATACACACTGAAGTATTCAGGGTTAAGTGTATGCAACTAATTTTAAATGGTGCAGAAAAAAATATACATATGTACACAGCCATACACACACAGATACATATATATGAATCTAGGTAAAGGGTATATAAATGTTCATTGTACTGGTTTTTCAACTTTTCCATAACTTAATGCATTTTTTTAAAAAAGTTTCTAGAGAAATGTTATTTTCATGGCAATTAGTTAATTTTTAATCCTTTGGGGAACGTTCCATGCATTTGGCGGCACATCTGATGCAATATTTACAAAATGTAACTGAGGCATCCCTTGACGTCCCCGCAGTTACAGTACGGTCAGGGAAGGCACAGACACACACAACCCAGGCAGTATTCCGGAAGGTCGTGCAAGTGTCACTGTCTTTGTTGGGTGGGGGCTCACTTCTCCAGCTACTCCATGAGGGACGTCATCGGAGCTGGGCCTTCCTTCCCTTCCTCTGGGCACATGAAGCAGCAGATCATTCTCAACCAGGAATGAGCCCTACCTTTGCGTCATGTTAGTCCTTACCAAGGCACTTCCACTAGCTTTCACTTACCCCCAAGGTCAAGTGCAAACTTCGTGGCTCAGCATACATCTCATGAACACTTTATGTGCAGCCACACGAGCTTTTGACAATTCTGTAATGGGGCACGCCCTTCAGTACTTTGGGCCTTTGCATGAACAATTCCTTTGTCAGGGATCAGACTGCCTGGCACACCTCGACCTGCCCTCAAAACTCTGCTCGAATATCTCATCCAGACTCAATCTTCTCCCAGGGGTTAGATTCTGGATTTTACTGCTGTATTTGCTACATACATACACACCCACACATGCACGCGTGCGCACGCTCGCACACCCACACACTCCATTGTATCCCCAAAGCCTGACCTGGCCTGGATCTCTTCAGAACTGATATTCAATAAATATATGTTGAATGAATGAATGAATACACCAGAAAGATGAAGCAAGTGCTCCAAGGGAATGAATGTTTCTTTCTCATATCAAATATAACGGAATCTGGGAACCTCATGGCAATCAGTTTAGTCTAAGCAGGCATTTGGAGATTTTATACAGGTGAACTCTGGCATGAAATGGACATATAAATGGACATTTCATACACCTAGAGCCATCTTACATGATATGACTTCAGAAATGTGTTCTAGAATGTGATCTGTACCAAAAACTTCCTAATAAGTCCTGGGAACTTTATTCTGATTTCTTCCAGAAGTTTTTAGTCTTTTCCTCAACTCCTAAATTAAGTCTGAACACCCAGTTGAGTTTGGAATGGGACTCAAGTCATCAAAAACATAAGTTACTTCTTGGGTTGCATGAAAGATCTGGTAAGTTGTTTTAAATTTTCATTTTTTAAAGAAAATTAAATTGAGGTGAATTTTTCATTGACAGTGAAATATATACTAAGCTGTGGATTAATACCTTCATAAAAATTTATCTGAACGAAGTGCTGCCCGTCTTATTTATGTCGAAGTCTGTAAAGTCTGCAGTGAAAAAGGGAAAGTACTTTCCTGGAATATATTTGTCTCTGTCACAAGCTGCATCTTGAGGAAATTGGCAGGCATTTGAAGTGGAATAATTCCTTAGTGTTCTGTTTAGTTTGGATTTCTTTGATTCAGGGGTGGCTTAAAACCAGAATCAAGAATACCTGCTTTTAACAAGCAACTAATGTTTTCTCTTGCTTTGTGTGTGATAAATGTTCAATAAATGATAGTTGAATTGAATCATCTTGTTCATCCTTTCTTGGGGCCATTGGGGTTATTCAGTCTCTTCTTAAATATGGAAGAATTCTGAAAGGAAAGAATCTCCAAAATAATCTCTCTACTAGCAATTTCTCTCCCCCTCCAACTCCGTGTACACAAAACCCCAAGATCCCACATTCTAAAAATGCTTCTTGGATCCTTCCTCAGGTTGCAAAAGTCTATGGAGTGAATCAAAGACTCCCTGGTCCACCCGCCTCGCCTACTCCTTCCCTATGATCCAGGCCCCCTCTTTTCTTACACATTGTTTTCAGATCCCCACGGGCACTCCGGGTCTGTGCCTTCTTCCTGGGCTTCTCCCCACCTGAATGCCTTCCCCTGTCCTGTTTGCCTGCAGAAGTCCTATTTCATCCATCAGGGTGTAGCTTATGGCCCTGGCCCTCTCGGAAGATCCCCCGCTGCCTCAGTCCCCTCCCAGAGGGCCCTGTGCCTGTCTGCAATGTATTTGCAAACAGAAAAGAGTAATAGATCTTCATATATGCTCTTCATACCCTTTACAAATGTGTGAAAACATTCAGCTGCTGTAAAATCTTTTGAGGAAAATAAGATCCAATTAGCGTCGACTTCTATGTCGGGAAGGCTGGGGATTTCGAAGGGATTCCTTTCACTCATTCAACTATTTTTTGAGCACCTGCTCTGTGCCAGGCACTGGAGAAAAAAAGCAGACAACAAGACCTGCCTTCAGAATGCTGAAGCTCTAGTCCAGTGGGATGTTTTTGACCTGCCCTGTGCCAGGGACCATGGCTCAAAGCTGAGGAGGAGAAATGAAGGGAGTGGACAGGGAAGATGAAAGTATGGCTTGTGCATGGGTTGCAAGTCAGGGAGGAGGGGAGACATGCCCGGAGGTCAGTGGCTGAAAGCCTTGGATGCCTCACTAGGGAGTTGGCTTTCCTATTTTTAAGGCTGATAATGAAGAGGAAACCCAAAATAAGAGGAGTGGCGCATGGAACTAGCTGGTGGGAACAGAGAGGGGTGCCAACCAAAGGCCTTTGAGCAATCAGGATGCAGGCAGGATGGAGTAACAGATTTTTATATTTAAATGACTCCTAGCTAGAGCTTCCTCAACTGGGTCATCACTCCCTGAACCTTGTCTCTGAGCCGCGGCAGGAGCCAGGACACCCCCGCCCGCCCCCAGCAACAGCATACCCACCATCCACCAGATGCCCCCTCTACCCTCACCCAGGGCCCCTCCACCACTCACCACATGCCCCCAACTCCCTCCAGGCACCCCTGCCCCCACTAGCCTTCTCTCCTCAAAGAGAGGCGGCTCAAGTGCTGTCTTGTAAACCACGGCTGCCCCTCCTCTTCTCCACCACCTTCTCCTGTCTCCCCAGGTGGGTGGTAGGCTGTGGCAGCAGCCTGCTCAGACTATTGCCAGATGACCCCTCCTGCAAAGGGGTGGGCTGGGAAAGGTCCTCCACTGGCTGGACGAGGCCTGGATTTATAACTGGCCATTCCAGAAGCAGCAATCTGGACAGAAACCCACATCCCTGACACCCCTCTCACATCCAGGACAGTGCCTGGCAAATAGTGGGGGTCTGATAAATGTCAAGGAACTCATTAAGTGAGGAGGAAGAGACTGTTGATGCTGCCATGCCAGGTGGAGGGACCTTGCACAACTCAGGAGCTGGCGCAAATCCAAGACTCACGAGCCAATCCAAACCTGACTGAGGGGCAGGTGTGCTGTGCTAAGGGCAGCCTTGCCAGGGTGGGGTCTCCCAGGACCACCGCGGGGCTGTTCAGTGACCTCTGGGGGGCCTGCGCTAGGGCGGGGCTGGGCCTGCTTAGGGCTTAGAAAGACTGCGGCGTAGTCGGAAGTGCTGGGGTGGACTTGTGGCTGGGCCTGAGTCTGCTCAGGACCCGCTGGAGGACGGGCTGCCAGGGGTCTGCTGGCAGCCTGCTGGGGCTGGGGCCAAGGCCTCTTCCTGGAACGGCTGTCAGGAGCGCTGTGTTTCCTCACTTTGAGGGCAGGCCCCGCTTGGGGACCTGCCCGGGTTTGGGGCCTGCCGGGGTTTGGGACCTGCCCGGGTTTGGGGCCTGCCGGGGTTTGGGGCCTGTCCGGGGTTTGGGGCCTGCCTGGGATTTGGGGCCTGGCCAGGGTCGGCCTGCAAGGTGGAGGCCTGCCCGGGGGTTGGGGCCTGTAGCTTGGGGCCGGGCGAGCGGGGCCTGCTCGGGCCGGGGCCTGCCGGGGTCGGCGCCCGCCGGGGTCAGGCCTGTGGGCCTGCTCGGGGTCGGGGCGCCCTCCCTCCGCCCCACCGGCCCGGCGCCCCCTCGCGCCCCGGGCGGGCCCTGCACGTCTCGCGAGCGGCCCGGAGCGGCGGGGGAGGCGGGGCCGGGCGGCCGGGCAGGGCCGGGGCGGCGCCGAGGCCGGGCCGGAGCGGGAGCCCGGGCGGAGCGGGTGCGGCGGCCGGGGCGGGGGGCGCGGGCCGACGAAGATGGCGAACGTGGGGCTGCAGTTCCAGGCGAGCGCCGGGGACGCGGACCCGCAGAGCCGGCCGCTGCTGCTGCTCGGGCAGCTGCACCACCTGCACCGCGTGCCCTGGAGCCACGTCCGCGGGAAGCTGCAGCCCCGGGTCACCGAGGAGGTGAGCGGGCCCGCCGGCCGCCATGCGCCGCCCCGCCGGCGAGCGGAGGACGCGCGGGGGCCGGGCCGGCGGGGAGGCCGCGGAGGCCCCGCCTCGGCCGCCCGGCGCCCCCAGCCCCCCGCCCGCCGGCCGCGCCCGGCCAGGCCGCCAGCCGAGGCCCGGGCCGCCTGCCTCAGGAGAAGCAGAAGACCAGGCGCCCGTCCAGCGGCGGTGGCCGTGCCCAGCCCCGCCCTGCGAGGCCGCAGGCCCTGCAGCCACCCAGGCCCCCAGGCTCGTGGGGAGAGCTGGCAGATGTGACCAGCCTCTGAAGAAGTGCCTTCGAGGGGCTGTGCCCTGGCAGCCCTGCTGGGGGATCGCCCGCCTGCCTTGCAGAACCCCCGTGGCAGTGCCCACCTGCCCCCGTGTCAGTGGCACTTGGCTGGGTCCCACCCCAGTGGGGGTTTCCAGCGTTTTGAAGTAAAGCAGCCCCCAAACTGGCCTTTTACATCCCCACTGCTTAATCCCACAAGGGTGGAGTTGTGCCAGCAGACACACACAGCTCTAGCAAGATGTGACACTTCTTCATTAGGGATCATGGGTGCCCGGGGAAGCTGCACAAGTGCCCTTTTAGCAATGCCAGCGTCCACACACAGGCACGGGGCTCCTGGCATGCGGACTGTCTGAAGTCTGGTGTGTGTCTCTTGTCTCTCCCTTTTTGATCCAGCTCTGGCAGGCTGCTCTAAGCACGCTCAACCCCAACCCCACGGACAGCTGTCCCCTCTACCTGAACTATGCCACCGTGGCTGCCCTGCCCTCCAGGGTGAGCAGGCACAACAGCCCCTCGGCCGCGCACTTCCTCACCCGACTTGTGCGGACCTGCCTGCCGCCGGGAACCCATCGGTGCATTCTGGTGAGTGCTTCTGAGAGAGGATGGCCCCACGGGGCCCCTGAGTGCCAAAAGCCATCCTAGTCATAACAGGGAACATGTGTCTCCCTTAGCTCAGCCCTCATGCCTGGAGAGCACTCTGGCCCAGAGTGTCTCAGAGGTGCACGGTGCTGCCACAACCGGACACTGTAACCCCTGCTTTGCAGACAGGGAAGCCGAGGTTGGAGAGGCTAAGCCATTTACCCCAGATTGGTTTTGGTGGCAAATCTGAGACTCAGACCCAGCTTTCCTGAGCCCATATCTCTTGTTCGTCCCTCCATGTCCTGCCTCCCTGGCTCGGAAGGCAGTGGACAACATCTGGTGGGTGACGTTTTCTTTTCTCATGTAGCGAGACATTGGTTCCGGGAAGGCCCCTGGGCTGTTGGCTTTGTTGGGGCACCTCTGTCCAGATTGTATCCACAGTGGCCTCTGACCCAGCTGTGAGGCCCCAGCACTTCCTGATCGCAATTCCGGTGGGTTTGCTCCTGTGTCCTGTGCCCCTCTTTGCCCCTCATCGTGGCTCTGCCTCTCTCTGCTGCAGATGGTCTGTGAGCGGGCTGATGCGTTCGCCTCTGCCTGCGCCCTGGCCCGGGCTTTCCCGCTGTTCACCCACCGCTCGGGTGCTTCCAGGCGCACGGAGAAGAAGACTGTCACGGTGGAGTTTTTCCTGGTGGGACAAGACAACGGGCCAGTGGAAGTGTCCACTTTGCAAGTGGGTGACTGGAAGTTCAGACTGTGTCCCCAGGCTCCCACGAGCGGGGCAGCCGAAAGAGATGTTGGGAGAGCTTTCTCTCCCACTTACTGGTGGGAGGATGGGAGGGCCGCTGTAATTCCTGAGAAGGCCCCAGAGGCTTTTCTGAGCCCGGGCAGCGGGCTCCCTCGCCCTCAGGGTGGTCTTTGTTTTCAGGATTCACTTATGTTCTGCCAGTGTTTATTGAGCACCTAAGCAGTGCCAGACGCCTTCAGGTTTTAATACTAGTAATCCTGTCCATGCATATATCACATTACCCTTTATGGTGTACTTTTACAGATGTTATTTCATTTGCTCCTCAGAAGAATCCTTTTGAGACAAGGCAAGGCTGGAAGTGATCTCCAACTTAGAAATCCTTGCATGGGCTGACTGTTGGGTTCCCTTCCCCATGGCGACTGTCCCAGACCCTGTCACTGTGGTCTCACCCTCCCTACCTCCAGCCCCCATTCTAACAGCCAGACACAGCTTGTCCTTTCTCCTGCCTCATCCTTCACTTCTGTCTCGGGAAAGCTGTTGCAGTCAGTCCCGAGAGAGCACCCCTCCTCTGTTCTCTCCTCCCGAGGTCTGTAACTTCTCCCTGTCCACCTGGACTCTTCTCCTTCGAAGGAGGGGACGTGCTCTGACCTCTCCCATCTTGAAACAGCTCGTCTTTCTCCTTCTCTTCATCTCCAGACTTTTAAAAAACATGGTCTAATTGCTTTGCCTTTCTTAACTCTCTTTTCCCCCTCAGCCCACCAAAATCTAGTTTCCACCTCCTTCCTGACATTGTTTTTTTAAGGGCCCTGTCTACTGGACTCAAACATTTATCATCCTTCCTTGAAGCCACCACCCCACCCAATGCCGCCCGTCTTTCCCAGTCTTCCTCTAGCCGAGGCCCAGCATTCTGACCTCACTCCTCCTCTCTGGGCGGTTTCAGCACCTCTGGGCCCCATCCTGCAGTTGGACAGCAATGACTACTCCTTCCTTCTAGCTCCAGGGAGTTCCTTCTGAGTTCCAGGCCCACCATCCATCAGACCCCAGGGCTGGACGCCTAAGCATCAAGCCTAGATTCACCCACCTCCTCCAAGCCCCGCTCCTCCTGCCCTCATCCCTGCCCCTCCTCCCCTCTCTCCCTCCCTCTCTTCCAGCAACAGGGACTGCTGTCCCTTGGCCTTGCCACGCTTGGTCCTGCTCAGCTTCCCTCTCCATCCTGCTCCAGGCCTGCCTGGTCTCAGTCTGGCTTCTGCCCACATCCCTTCTCCAGGGAGGCCTGGCCATCCTGTCTAATATGGCTCCTCTCACACCAGCAGGCCCTCTGCAAGCTGAGTACCACCCCCACCTGACGTTATTTATCTTTGTTTAGCTCCCTTTCCTGGTGGGACAAGACAACGGGCCAGTGGAAGTGTCCACTTTGCAAGTGGGTGACTGGAAGTTCAGACTGTGTCCCCAGGCACCGTTATTTATCTGTGCTCCGCACTGGAATTGGAGCTCCCAGAGGGCAGGGACCTGGTCTTGTGTGCAATAATCCCAGCACCAGATCAGCACATGCCGAGGGCCAGTGGGTTGGGGGTCTCCGTGGCTGCTACCTTCCATCTATCCTACTCTGTCCACTGCTTCTGCTTTGGGGCGCCCCCACCGGTACCCCACTGCTGTCCGGGACCATTGCAGCACAAGGTCTTCCTGCCTCTGCATGCCCTCCCTCCAGTTCCCCCTTCCCACCACCTTACAAAGGTAGATCTGGCCACGTGAGCGCCAGTGTCTTCCAGGTGTTTGTCGGTATCAGGCACTGCTCTGAGCACGTGTGCGCACACACGGATTGGTTTACTTACATCTCAGCAGCCTGTGAGATGGATCCTATTATTATTGCTGTTTTAGAGTTGAGCAAACTGAGGCTCAGAGACATTAAGTGACTTACTGGGGCCATGCCAGCAAGGGGTAGAGCCAGGTTCTAACTGCGGCCGCCGTCTGTCAGCCCTCTTTCCCGTCTGTCTTGGATCTTGAGCACATGAGGTTCTGACACCCCGTGGGGCCTTTTCCTCCTTAGCCCCCATCCAGGTCCTGGTCCCCTCTGGGTCCCTTTGGCCTCTCATCCCCTCCTCCTTTGTAGCACTTAATGGAATGGTGTGTTGTGACTCTCTGCTGGACCTGAGTCCCTTGGATATCTTTGGATTCTCAGAGTCTAGCTTGGAGCCTGGCACACAGTAGGTGCTCACATAAATGTGGATGGAATGAATGAATAAATGAATGATCCTGCTTTGGCGATGAGGAAACTGAGGCACAATGAAGTGCAGGCTCTCCCCCAGTGCCATGCGGCTGTGCTGTGGTGGAGGGGCACTGGGAGCCTCCCCGGCCTCCCCCGCAAGTGCTCTCTGCCCTCTTCCCCGGAGCTGCGCTGCGCAGAGGAGCTCTGAGCTCACCAGAGGTCTGTGAGGCGAGCGCCTGGCCTCCTCTGAGACAAGTCTCAGGGCATTGACGCACTTCCCAGACAGCAGCCCTGGGCTGCGTCAGAGATGAGCAATGGGTCTCTGTGACGCCCACAGACAGGGACCCTCGCCCTCCCAGAGGAGAGTCCACTGACAGGCGGCAGGGACCACAGGGGCGCATCTCATATCTGAGCTGTCACGTCTTGTGTCTCTGCCTTTGAGACTTGGGGGTTTAATTACCTTGGGACAGGCAGAGGCTCTCGCAGTGATGCGACAGGGTCTGGGAGGTGGCTGGGCTGGCATTATTGACCCAGAGCCTGCCCTCCCTGACACTGTGGGACTGGAAAAGGTGATGATAAACTTGATGCTGTCTGCACCCCCGCTAAATCCGTGCTGCTTTTCTCTTTTAATATCGCCTCTTTCCTGCGTGCTGGGAAAGGCAGCCAGGCCAGCCTGCTGTCTGAAGCTCAGGAGTGGGTGGAGGGGATCGAGGTGGGGCAGGAGGCACTGTGAGACTCAGTGAGAGCAAGGTGCTGGGGGCAGAAGTGAGGCAGAGACAAATGAGAAGGCACAGAAGTTCCAGGGTCAGGGCTGAAGCAAAAGCAGGACACAAGCAGCCAGTTTCTGGGACAAGTGTGACTTCTGCACAGGTGCATATCCCCCTGTCTGGAGTGCCTCCCGCTGCAAGGCCGAGCATGGTGGGCGGGGTCAGGCTCCTGCTCCATCCGGGGCACTGGGTCGAGTGTGAGCTGCATGAGGCAGGTCTGTCTGTGTTTTTCCCTCTGTGCCCTGCGCCCAGAGCAGTGTGGCATCAGACGACCAGGAAAACAAGGGTGAGGAGTCTATGATACGCTCACACGGGGCACCTGTGAGAAAAACACCCCCACTCTGGGCTGGAGGACGGCTAGGAGGTGCAGCGGGTCCAGGGACTCAGGACATAGAGTGCTTTTACTCCCTTGAGAGGATCTGGAGAAGCTTCTGGAGTTTATGGCCTTTGAGAAGTGCCTCAGACGACGGCTGGGATCTTGATGAGAGAAGGGAGGGTGTGTTGGTCTGCTCAGGCCGCCATAAGAAAATACCCTGGACAGGACGGCTTCACCAACAGACGTTCCTCATGGTTCTGGAGGCTGGACGTTGAGGTCCGGGTGGGTTCCAGGAGGGCTCTCTTCCTGGCTTTCAGATGGCCGCCTTCTTGCCACGTCCTCACATGGCAGAGGGAGAGAGGGCTCTGGCCTCCTCCTCTTGTAAGGATACTCTGGGCCCATCACAGGGCCCCCATCCTCCCCATCCTCTGCGCCTGATCCCTCCCGAAGGCCTCCTGACACCATCACGTTTTGGGTGGGGCTTCCACACGCGAGTTTGGGGAGACTCAACCTCTCGGTCTGTAACAGAAGGCAACGCCTCCCCCTGAGAGAGGGCATGGGATTGGCGGAGGCCGGAGGGAGGAATGCCCAGCATGCATTCAGGGCCAGGCCTGAGGGCCACCTGCCACCAGGATGAGGAGAGGAGCAGGAGATGAGGCTTGGAAAAGAAGGTGGGCCCTACTTATACCAGGTCAGGACGCCAGGCTGGAGGGTGACTGTGAAATTCTGGCAGTGGGGTGCGGAGCCATGTGGAACTTTCTGTAGATTGCTCAGTGGGTCACGGGCACTGAGGAGCGAGAACAGGCGGTGTGACTCCCCTCCACCTGCCCCTTGCTGCCCTTTCAGCAGCTGCACAACCTTCCCCCGGTAACGCGTGCGTCTGATGCCTTTGGGTCCCTGGGGGAATGGATGAAGAGGGACAGCCCCCTCACACCTGGTTCCAGGGCCCCAGTCACAGCCTTTGGTTCTTTTCTAGTGCTTAGCAAACGCCACGGAAGGCGTGCGGCTGGCAGCTCGTATTGTGGACACACCCTGCAATGAGATGAACACAGACACCTTCCTAGAGGTTCGTGGCCCTGCGGGTCATGCCAGGGGTGGGGCCAGGATGGGACGGGTGTCAGTAGACCCCAAGGAGAGTCAGAGGAGACCTGGGGGCTGGCAGGGGACAGTGGCCACAGTCTCTGCACCTTGCAGGGGAAGCCTGGGACTGCCACAGACAAAGTCCTGCTGTCCGCCCAGCTCCATGGGGCCTGCAGGCCTCAGCTGAGGGCGTGGGGAAGACAGAGCCTCCTTCTCAGGCCCCTCTTCGGGACTCTAGCCATGAGCTGCAGGAAATTGCAGAGTTTGGAGGGCGAGCCTGCTCTCCTGGGTTTAATCACTCTCAAAGCCGGGAGAGTTGAAGCCTCTGGCTCCCACGCCTGGTTCCTCTCCCGCTGCACAGGCTTCGGCTCGTCCTGGCTCAGACCCTCGGCCTCTCCTTGACTTCAGCTGTTCTCACGTGCCTTCTTGTTGTTGTTTTTTCCATGAACATGTCCAGGAGATTAAGAAAGTTGGAAAAGATGTGGGGATCACCCCAACCATCATCCGGGACGAGGAGCTGAAGACAAGAGGATTTGGAGGTGTGTGGGGGCTGCTCCTTTCCGGTCTTGGCCTCAGGGAGAGGTCCAGGGTACCTTGGGTGGCAGGGTGGTGGTAGGCCACATGGTATGTTGTCCCACGCTGCATCCTGAAAGAAACCAGCCTGTGTCCAACCCCAAGGCCAGGCCCTGGGAAGCAGACCTTCTCTGGGGGAGAAAGGAGGCAGTGATTCAGATTCTGGAAGCCGCAGGATACAAGTCCGTCCTCCACCCACACCCTCTCCAGCCTCCTCACGCGCTGCTGTCCTGGCTCCCTGGGCCAACTCAGCAGGGCCTTTCTGTTCCTCGAATACACAAGTTCACATCACATCAGGGCCTTGAACTTACAGCTCTTTCTATCTAAAATACTTTCCACCAAGATACTCTCTTTGCAGGGGCCATCATCCCCTGCATATCTCAGCTCAAAGCCACCTCCTGAGAGCCCTCCCTGATTACCAGGCCCATCCTCCCCAACTCCCTGGGCATGGGAGGTGTGGTGACAACTAGGACAAGGTGCTTTCAGACTGGTTGGGGGAGAGTCACTGTATTTGTTATCCATGGTTGCAAAACAAATTACCGCAGAAGGTAGCAGCTGAAAGCAACGCACATTCATTATCTCACAGTTCTGTGGGTGGGGAATCAGGTCTGGCTTAGCTGGATCCCGGGCCCGGGGTCTCTCCCAGACTGTGATTAAGGTGTTGACCAGGGCTGCTGTCATCTGAAGGCTCAACTGGGGCCAGTGATGTGCTCAGCAGGGCTCACTCACAGCACTGCCAGCAGGCCTCAGGTCCTCACAGGCTGGTCCTTGTCACGTGGGCTTCTCCTTGAGTGGCTCACAGTGTGGCAGCTGCTTCCCTCCGAGTGAGGTCTCTAAGCAAGAGAGCAAGAAAGAGCAAGCAGCAACATAGAGGCCAGGTCTTTTTTTGTAACCTAAACTTGCAAGTGGTGTCTCCTCACTTCTGCTCTATGCAGAAGAAGTGAGACAAGGTCCTGCCCACACTTAGGGGGACAGCATCCACACCGTCATGAGTACCCAGAGGTGGGGATCACTGAGGGCCATCTTCGAGTGCCTACTGCAGACACATAAACCGGTTACAAGTGGTGGGAGAGGCCACTCCTATCAGGGAAGGCTCACAGAGGAGGTGACATTTGCAGTGGGTCTTGCAGGACAAGTAGGAGTTTGTCAGGCAGCCATTATTGGCTCTTGTCCTGGTTGTTGTGATTGTTCAGGTCAGTTATTGGGGAACCTTGAGGCATGGATGCTGCCCACAGCAGGACATGGTTTTCTTGAGAAGCTGGGGTGTGTAAACTGAACAGCAAGGCAGTGGTGGGTGCGAGCTTGGAAAGGGTGGTGCAGTTCTGAGTACGTGGAGGGTTCAGGGAGGAGAGAACAAGCGTGGGCTGGAGCAGCCTTGAAGCATTATCCAAAAATCATTTCATTCTGCAATTCTGTTCATTTCTTTCTGGGAAGGATACAATATTTTTTTTCTCAGCGGGTTTTCTTGCCTAACAGTACTGTGCATAGAATTTGTTCGCAGTCCCAGAGCATTGGAACTAATTTGCATTCCCCTCTCATGCTGGCCAGGGGGCCGGAGCGGGGGCAGGGAGCTCAGGCTTAGACAGTACAGCTCTCCAAGAGAAGGCAGTGGATATTTCTGGGGGGAGAGCTGGGGTTTCTGGGGGGCTGCTGGAAGTCCTCTGTTCAGTTCAAAGTGAGCCCAATCGCCCCTCTCCCTGTGCTTTCTGTAGGAATCTATGGTGTTGGCAAAGCCGCTGTCCACCCCCCAGCTCTGGCCATCCTCAGCCACACCCCAGACGGAGCCACTCAGACCATTGCATGGGTGGGCAAAGGGATCGTCTACGACACTGGGGGTCTCAGCATCAAAGGGAAGGTGAGGTGTGGGTCTGGCGCCTGGGCGCGTCCTGGGCTGGGGAGGGCTCCAGGTGGCCTCACCAGCTCTCAGAGGCGTCAGAGGAAGGCAGGGAGGTTTCCAGGAGCTCGGAGTTGGGGTGTGCCTTTGGGGAGCCAGGTTCAGGAAGAGAGTCGATGGGGCCAATTCCCCTTCTGAGCAGGAGATGATTTCGTGCCCACACTTCAAACAGGAGTCTGGAAGCAAAAAGTCTGGACGGGATCCAGAGAAAAGCCACAGAAATGATTAAAGGGCTAGAAAACAGAACCCAGGGAGGCACGGTTCAAGAAGTCAGGTGGTTGTGTGAAGAGAAGTGTGTGGGGTGATGCTCACTGGCTGCACGACCATCTGAGGTTTCCATGGAGAGAACACTCAGAGTGGTCTGCACGAGACTGCTGAGAAAGCTTAGGCGCCCTCATTAATGCAAGGGGAATTTGGACTCAGAAGCAAGCTCCCTGTGAGCCTTGCCTGGGAGGCTGGGAGTTCCAGAAGTCTTTCCTATGGATGGATGGCCTTTTCAGTCCAGCCATCTCAGGAGGACAGTACATGAGGACCACCTGTCAGTGTCTGCCCCTGGATGGCCTGCCCTCCTCCATGCTCAGCACGTGCAGGGCCCGCTGTGCACCAGGAGCTATGCTGGCACCAGGAATAGCAGGAGTGAGGGTCTTCATCTGCTCATCCCACAAACTCATATTAAGCGGCTGCTGAGCACCAGGCCTGAGCTAGTCTCAGGGGCAAAGACTGGGAAGGAGCAGAGGAGTGAAATTTATGCCCCAGGAGATCTGGAAGAAGAGAATCAAACATCCCAGAGAGGGAGCTTTGGACAGGAGAGGACAAGCTAAGCTCATGCGGAGCAGACATTGAAAACTGGCAGCCCACATGGCTCACAGATGTGTCTTGTTGGCCCAAGTGGTGTTTTAAAATTTGAATTACTTACCAACATTTAAAAACAGGAAGAATTCTCACAAAAGACTAGATTTCTGACCTTTTGTGAACTCAGAAGATCTGGCAATGCTGGTCCTATGTTCCCAACTGGTGGTGTTTTGCTGGAGCCAAGTGGCAGCTTCCCCCATGGATGTAGTTTATATCCTCCACTTTGCCGCAGGCCCCACCACTCTCTGTCACCTCTCTGACATTGCACCCCAGTGCTGTTGCTGCTTAGGGCAGAGCTGTGCGGCTGCTTTTTGCACCTCTAGCCTGTCTAGTGTGAGTGGCACCCAGAGTGGAC
Organism: Equus asinus; assembly: GCF_041296235.1. NCBI lineage: Eukaryota > Metazoa > Chordata > Mammalia > Perissodactyla > Equidae > Equus > Equus asinus. The sequence continues at coordinate 46,266,931 of NC_091804.1, forward strand.
GATCTTTTTTTTTTAACATCCCTCTTCCTCTAAATAACAGAATTATTTTCAGGACTAATCAGGAAATGAAACGAATAATAATAAAGGTTTAAAAAACAAATACCCATAGTGAATTCTCTTTTATTGAATTCTGTACATATTATCATGCTGGTAAAAAATTAAAAATAAATATTATAGTACAAATGAAGAAAACTAATGGAGTAACACTTAAATAGCATTAATATAATTTTTTTAATAGAAAAAACTTATGCCTTCGTATTGATCTCTCGTGGCAGTGAATGTTAGCATTATAGTTTCTGTTTTGGGGCCTTCGCTTCTGCAGATTTGTCACTGACTTTATCAGAATTGATCTTCACACCTCTGTGTTCACTAGACAGACAGAAGTCCCAGATTTGTCGTCTGTCTTCATTCACAGTCGATCCAAAAACAGTATTCATTTTAATTTTGAAGAGTTTCTGTCACATGAAGCAACCGATATGCAATACTCAGGAAAAGTCACTTGGCAGAGACTGCTGAAGTCCCATTTCCCAAGAACCTCCAGAAATTGCGAGACTGTCCACGTCTTCAGTGCTCTGAGATTGATTCTAGCAGCTTTCAAATGTCTGTGGAGTCAAAGCACTTTAAACACAACTCCAGTTGTTCACATGGACTGAAGGAGGCGAAGAGACGAGCTCATTGCCCCTAGGGTTGGAGCCACCGTTTGAAGGCAGAATGTGCGACATCGCAAGACCTGCAAATGCTGGCTGCATCCACAGGCAGACCCCACAATCCTCACCTGTCAGGACTGTTCTCAGAATGAAGGCGCGTCGCTGAGTTTGTGCATGTCAGGCTAGCTGTGTAACTGGCAGTTATTAGCATCCATGTAGAATAATGTTTCTAAAAGGATAAGTAATTAAATTGGTGGATTTGAAGCTTTTCACAAGTTTTTTTTCAGGAGGAATATTTTGCCACTGATGACAACAGGCAAACTGACTTTTAGTCGGTTTATTATTGTTTTTAAATTCTCCACAGACGATGCACCCCCTCTAGCTGCATCTGGTCCTGGCCACCCGCCCCTCCTGCGTTTGACCCCGGCTCGTGCCCTGGAGGCAGCTGAGTTCCTGCTGGTAGCATTGCTGGCTTGTTTCTCTGGGGATCAGATGCTTGTTTTGGCCGTTGGCTTGTTAGAGAGTCAGAGTGAGAAGCAAGGCTTCCTGGGAATTAGTCATTTTGCTGTTGGTCCTGATTTTGTAGGAACAATCACAGCTCCATTTCCAAAGATTTCCAAGGGAAATCAGGATCAGCATGAACTCACAGGTCTCAGATGTGGCAGTCTAACCCCTTACACTCTTAACAAGTACTAGTCCCAAAGAGATTTTGTTTATACGGGTAATGTCTGCTGATATTTGCCCTACTAGAAGCTAAAATTTGGAAATTGTAAATATGTTTATTAATTCATTTAAAAATAACAATATAAGCCCATTGCATGTTAATGTAAATAATATAATTTTGTGAAAATAACTATATTTTTCAAGATGAAAAAAATAGAAGAGTGGCATTGTTTTATGTTTTTGCAAATCTCTTTTGTGTCTGCCTTAATAGAAGACAGCTGTGATCTGCATGTAGTTTATTGTGATATGTTATTTTAGTTAAAATGTAAGAAGAAAATCTGGCCTCATTCATTTTGTAGTTAGAAAAGGGAGAAGTATTTAGTACCCTTTTCAGACAACTAAAGACATTCTTCTTTGCTATTACACCAAAACTCAACAAGTGGCAGTTTCTGAAAGGTTAGTTATAATATGAAATCTGAAACCAGATCAGTCAGCTTTTGTACCCTGTTACTTTAAAATCTACTGGTCTATCTTGCACTTTGAATACATGATTTTGTAATATCATGCATAGATCCTTTGGAAAATAGTGTTCACAGAGTTTTGCAGAACCCCAAAATCTTAACACATTTCATTATGTAATATTAAAGAAAATCAGCTTCTTTAATATCACCATCCATCTCATTTAAGAAGTCATTGAATATTAGGAACCTGTCATGGAGGCAAATATGAGTTTTTGAAAATTCTCATTTTTGCTTGAAAGCTCACACATTTTACCATTGGCAACAAATAATGTCAGCTGTCCTGGAAGCACGAGGCTCACTTTGTTCATTTTTGAGAAAACACCTACTAGCTCCCTTAGTGTGAATACCCAGCATGTATCACTTGATCGTCCAAGTAAGAATGATGTTCATGAACAGAGGCTGGTTGAACTCAGAACTCAGACGACCTGGCCCGGCTTCCTCTCTAACCAACCGTCGAGCATCCAGGGGGCGCGGAAGTGCTTTTCCAGGACCTTCTGTTTCACCACACAGAGTATTGAAAACGGATGTACTCAATGGTTGAGATTTTTAAAAGTTAATAATTTTGCTGCTTCAGCAAGGAAACAAGTGAAATTGGCAGTGCTTTATTTTCCTGGAGGGCTGGAAATGAATCCAGTGACTGCTGGCTCATGGGTGCCACACCTTGGTCCGAGCTGTGGCCCCAACCCATCATTACTTTTGCTCCATCCATACAAGTGTCAACCCAGTGAAAAAAGGCAAATACATCTTGGTGTTTAAACGGAAATCGTTTCTTTTTTAAAGATGGGAATGACATATGGGGGAGTCTGCAAAGCTTACACGATCAATTGAGCTCCATCTGCAGTTGGACATTTGTTCTGCCTGTGGGAGACTACGTGGTGACAAGGGGACACCATTTCAGTAGCCATTTTGAGTCATTTTCTATGTGGGCCATTTTGTAAGTGTTTTGATTCCAGATCTGAGGCCCTGTTTTTCCATTTAAACAATCCTGTGCTTCCTCAATTAGGTCAAAAGAGACAGCTTGTTTTCAATAGTGCTAGCTGGGTCATTTTCACTCGACTTAATTGTAAAAGCAGCTCCGTTAGTGTCTGAAAATACTTTCCATTAAAACTCGAGGCTCATGTAATCCGATAAGGATTCAAAAAGTCACTCAGTACATTTCAAATCCAGATCCTTACATCTGATGACCTGTTGTTAATTTAAAATATGAACTTGTCAATTCGAGTTGGGAGCCTATAAAGTGTAAAAACGTGTAACCGCTCTCCACTAGTTTATAGAAAATCCTGTTTGCCTCTGCGGCAGCAGGCGCCTCTGTTTCCAGCGCCTTCTCATTAGACCCGTCTACACAGGAGACTTGACCGGAGGGAGGGGCTGGGTGGTGGGGTGGGATTGGTGATGTGACAGTGACATTAGGGAAGGGTTCACATTAACCCAAGAAGATCATTCAAGATAGTGACATGGAGGAGCAGAGAGAGCCGACACCGAAAGTGTCGCCGAGGCCAGACAGTGACGGGTTTAAATGCCAGTGAGAGGAGGCGGGGCCTGTTCCCTGGGTGGCAGGTGGCCAGGGCAGGGTGGTCTGCTTCAGAAAGGTGGTCTTGGCAGTGACATGAGTGAGGGCAGAAGGCCCACGTGGGAGAGGCTGGAGCAGTCATGTGGTGTAGCGAGGGACATGGCCTGGCCTGGCAGAGAGGGCTGGCTGGGTGAGCCAGACCTTCCAGAAGGGCAGGCAGGAGGCAACAGAAGAAGCAGAGATTTGCTCTTGGGAGATGGGTGGGGGCTTGGTCCCAAACAAAGATGGAGGGAACAGGGGGAGGAGGCAGTGGGGGTGAAGACACATGGTGCCTGGTTTTAACTTGAGTGACTACAGCAGGAGGCCCCTAGGATTTGGCTGTGGATTTGGGTGGGGGTGAGACCTCAGGGGCAGTTGAAGCTTTGGGGCTCTTTCCTTACACCAGGGCTGTGAAAGAAGAGTGGTAGAGAGAGGGCTGCAAAGGGAGGTGGGGGTGTTCGGGGGAGGCCATTGTGGAAACCAGAACAAGACCTGGTCCTCCTGTAGGGCCTGGCTGCCCCAGGGCCCTCTGCTGAGGAGCACATGGGGCTGGCCCAGCTGTGGGCCTGCAAGTGGAGAGCAGAGAGCTTCAAAAGCAAGGAGAGGCCATTCCCATGTGCCCAGCGGCCAGCTGGAATTAGAGGGGCTGAGAGCCATGGTGCTTGGCATGGGGGGCACCACCGACCCAGCAGAGCATGGCGGCCTTGGGGGACAGGCCACTGGGAGAGGCGGGCGGCAGGTGAGCAAGTAACGTATCCAGAGAGCTCAGGGACAGAGAGGGGAGTCTCCGTGGGCTGTCTCAGATGAGGGTCTCAAGGGTGCCTGTCAGCTGAGGGGTGGGAACCAGGGAAAAGGGAAAGGTTGGCACCATGGGAGGGACCCACGGCTGGGCCCCCAGTGGAAGCAGTGGGAGGGACAAGTTGGGGGACAGCACAGGTGGAGGTGGCTCCAGGTAAAGGCCCTGAGCGTGGAGGGAAGATAAGACTCTGATTGCTTCTGAAGCAGAAAGCAAGCTGAGTCCTGAGCAGGGTGAGGCTGATGGGGACAGAGGCTAGAAGGTCGGAAAGGCCACAGTGGGAGCAAGGAGCTCTGCCTGGGCTCCAGAGGATGAGTGGACGGAGCGCCGAGTGGCCATGCCTCCAGCTATGGCTGGAGGTCACAGTACCCGTTAGGGGCAATCAGCCTGTGTGTGGTTTTCTCCAACAGGGCTGTGGTGCCTGGTGCGGCAGCCAAGCAGATGGGGGTCGTGGGGCCACTCTAAGGTGGGAGGCCAGTCCCGACCTCGAGGCAGGGGGGCCAGGGGCCTGCAGGGCATCTAAACATAGCAGGACCTGTGATAAGTGGAGAGTCCAGGTGAGGTAGCCGTCCCCTCTAGGATTTCACACCCCGTCCTGGCCCCTGGAGGGGCCCCCAGCTCCTTGTACCCCCGGGAAGCCTGCTCCAGAGCCCTGTGGTGCTGCCTGGCAACCTCAGGCAAAACTTGGAGACTTCCAGACTCAGTTTCTTCCTCAAAAATCAGGCAGAGAAGTAGACAGAGAGAGGCATTGCAGACAGACCCCCAGGGGGCCGTGGCAGCTGCGTGAAGAGGTCATGGCCAAGCCTCTGAGCCAGGGCAGCTGTGTTGGTGTAGGAGCCCAGCCACGGATAACATGGCAGCTTGGGACATCTCACCCGCATGCCCTTCCTGTCCCTTCTTCCCCTCCTCCTCTTCTCCTCCCACCTGGTAACCTCTAAAGCTCTGTTCCAGCGAAAGGGATCCCGTCGTCTTAGGCTGTCACTTCTGGAGAACACCCACCTGACCAATGGAAGTTTCCTGTGTTCTGTGGGTGCTCGGGTGACCTGGCACCAGGTCCTGTGAGACTAGGGGTGCCCCCTCTGGGCCCTAGTGTGCCGGGTGGGGTGGGGCAGGGCTGGGGCAGGTCAGCATCCACTCACCCCTCTCTCGACCTTCTTGTGCCACCTCAGACCAGCATGCCAGGGATGAAGAGGGACTGCGGGGGCGCCGCAGCCATCCTGGGGGCCTTCCGAGCAGCCGTCAAGCAGGTGAGTGAGATCTCCGCAGTCCAGGGGAGGAGGGCTCCCTGAGCTTCCTCATCCCAGCTCCCTGGGGAGCTGGGCACCTTACTCCTCCTCTGCACTCCCACCTTGGGCCCCTCCCAGGCTCCCAGAGCTTCCTGACTTCTCTCAGGCTTCCTCTGCCCAGGCATTTGGCCTCTGCGTGAGTGTCGCCTTTGCCTGAGGGTGTTGCCTCTGCCTGAGCGTGTCACCCCAGAGCAAGGTGCACCCATGCCTGCCACTCAGGGCCCAGCATTTATGGGGCCCCCAGTAGTGTTTGTTCAATGAAGTAGCCTCACCTAAAACCACATGGCAGGATCAGGTGTAACCCAATGTGCCAGGCCCTGGACTGAGCTCATAGCATAGGTTTTCTTCCCTGACAACCTTTCTCCCCGTCAGAGTGACCCCTGGAAAATGATTTTGCCAGGGCTCGCCCCCTTCTTCACTCGTCCTCAGCAGACACCTGGAGCTCAGGCCAGGAGGATTGTCCCTGAGGGTCCCCCATGGAGTGGGGATGGACTTTAGATTTGCACCCAGGCACCCCATGGAAGCCAGGTCCCCCCTGCTGGCAGGGAAACCCTCTGGCAGAGGGTCCTGCTCTGTTGGAAGCCAAAGGCCGGCAGGAGGGGGTCCTTGAGCTGGGAGGACAGCAGTGACAGCCCACACTGGGCCATGGGGACTTGATTTTCCATTCTCTGGCCTGGGTGATGCGTCCTATGACAGAAGGAGGGCCTGTCTAGTGCCACCTGCTTCTCTTAGCTTTCCATTGTTTATCTTCACATAAGACGCAACCCTTGCCGTCAGCCAACGATCTCCCAGTCACGTCATGGGAGTGCCGTCTGTGCTGGTGGGAACCTGGGGCTGCCATCTTCCTTCTCTGCAAACCTGGCCATCCAGGGTCTGTTATGGCCCAGCAGCAGGGCTGTCCTCTGGGGTTGGAGTGGCAGTGGTGCCAATGGTGGGGGAAAGGTGGCAAGAGGCTGACTGCCAGGCCTCTGGGAGCGACACTGCTTCGGCCCACTTCTGCCAGTGGGTCACCTTGTGTGATTGTAGTCTTGGCCCTGTGCCATTCAGGCCAAAGCATCTGGCTTCACAGGTCCCCACTTATTTCTAAGTTCAACCAAAAGGGGAAGGAGTGCTCTGGAGCAGGCTGCCCCAGCCTGGCCTGCCTGCTCATGCTCAAGGGCGCTCAGCGTAGGGGTGTGGGGAGAGGCTGGCTGGCTTTTGTGGACCATGGCCAGGTAGAAGGGGACTAGGGTCTGCTCTGGGAATAGCCTGCATGACCACTTTGAGCAAAGACATCCAAGGGAGTCAGGGGGACCCCATTCCCCCCCAACCCCCGCCATACGTCAGAGATTGCTGAGACTCACCAGCTCGCCAAGCAGCAGGTCTCTCATCCAGAACACGCCTGGCCTCAGGGAGCCCGACAGTGGGAATCAGAGTCTGAGCAAGGGGGAGCCCCCATAAAAGGGACCGGCAAGTGGTAACTTTGAGGAAACCCCGGTTAAGGGACCCCCAGGTGGTGACTTTGGGAGCCCTGGGTTAAGGGATCAGCAGGTAGTAACTCTGGGGTGTCCTCAGTTAAGGGACCAGCAGGTAGTGGCTGTTCCCTGCCTGTTTGCCCCAAGGAGGTGGCAGGTACTCGCTTGCTGAAGGCTCTTGTATTAAGGATGCTGCCCAGGAAAGGGCCCCTCTTACGTTCTCAGGGCATTGCGGCCTTGTCCCCAGGAACATGGACAGCCACACTAACCAGGTGCGTCACCTCACCTGGGGCATCCGCACCACTAGAGGCCAAAGGCTCTGAAATGGGAGGAAGCAAGGGCTCCCGGGAGGCCCCTCCCTGCCTGCACAGCTGTGATCTCTCAGGGCTTGGGTGAGGTCCTTTGGAGCTCAAAGTCCTGGTGCCATAAAGAGTGTTTATTCAACCAGGCGTAGCGTGCCCTGGCCACCACAGGGAGACTTTCTCTTTAGTGTAGCTCCTTCGGGCCTTGGTGTCATAAAGTGTAAGACCTCTGTTCCCACAGGGGCTACCTGTGCAGTGGGGTTCCAGGGGTAAATTTAAAGTGAAAACAAAAACTAAAAGGTCTTGGCAAGTAGTTTCTAATTGAGGCTGGTCAGGAGTCCAGCCTCTTTCCTGAGAGAGAAGCAGAAACTCCAGGTGGAAGGAGGGCCTCGTCTATGGGGTGTGGGGGCGTCCTCGACTGCCCTGGCGGCTTCTCACAGGGCACAGGGCTGGGGCTTCTCAGAGCTGGGCCCTGCAGCCCACTGGCTCTTGCTTCTGCCCTGCACAATTAACGCTGATTCATCAGCTGGTGGCCATGAGTGGTCTCAGGACTCCTCTGGACCCCTCCACCTCAGGGGTGCTGCAGCTGGCTGCTGAGGAACCCCCACCCCAACAAGGGCTGCAGCCTGAAGGCTCCACTCTTAACTCTAATTTTTGTCGGCCTCTTAAAAAGCAACGTGCCATAATTTGAACCACAAAATAGATAATGATGGTAATGGATATAACCCGCAGAATAAAATAAGAATCCATACATCCATACCAGTAGGAGTAAATTGTTGAATGAATAAGGAAATGGGGGAGGAGAGAACTATTTCCTACAGTGGAATTCCAAGTTCTAACTGTAGAAGGAGTGATGGAAATAGAAAATCACCATTTGGCAAGCTGCACAGTAATAATTGTTTCAGGTAGGAGTGACCAACGGATGCTAAAATCAGAGCGTGAAAGTGTGATAAGAAATGGGATGGTTGTGACTGCAGAGCACATCCATACAAGTATGCACAGTGACTGTACTGCGGGGCACCTGGCAGCCATCACTGTGTCCCGTGGACCTCACCAGGACAGGCACAGAGCCCATGATGTGCCTCTGAGATGAGGCGCTGGGAAGGACACACCCCTTCTCTGAGCTTCCTGCCAAATGCATGCCCTGAGTGTAGCACAAGGAGACAGTGCAAGCACCAAGGTCACCAAAGACAAAAGGCAGACCTCAGAGGCTCCAGACTGAGACAGACAGGTGACGACAAGTGCAGTGTGTGACCCCAGACTGGATCCGGTCACCATGTCCATGATAACTCCCTAGTGTAGACCACGCCAGGCATTTCCATTAGAAGAGTTGCCATCAAGGGTATCCAGGAATTGTTTGTACCATTGTTGCAAAATTGTTTGTAAGTTTGAAATTATTTCAAAATGAAATGTTTTAACCTTTTTAGAAGGGGAGGACGTGCCATCCTGACACGAGGGTATGCTGGGAGCAAGGTGGTGCTAGGTTCTGCCGTGGTAATGGCCCTCCAAGCCTTACTTACTAAAACCCCTGGCTGCCTGCAGGTTTTCAGTCCCCCTGGTGAGCCCAAGACCCGTGTGCCTTGTCCCTGCACCCTGATACCTGGCAACATGAGCCTTGGGACTGCCTGCCCAAGGCCTGCAGTCCTTCTAAGCCGGCCTTCCCAGTGGGTTCCCCACAGCAGCAGCAGGACCCCAAAAGCCTATTAGAAATGCAGATTCTGGCTCTGACCCAGACCTTCTGAATCTGAAATTACGGGGTGGGGCCAGCATCAGGTTTCCACAGCCTGGGGAAGGCTGACAGGGTCAAGTTGGGAACTCTGGTCTCTCCTCACAAGCCCCTGTCCTGTCCTCATGTTCTGCAAACTCCTCTCCCCTCTGGACCCACATCCCTCTCTCTGGGAAGACTTCAGGGCTCCCCTCCTTCGTTGGTGGGTTCACCTCTCTGGCCTCAGCGGCCTGTCTCAAGGGTCATCTTGTCATCATTCATTTGTTCCCAGCACCCACTCCCACCTGGATGCGAAGGGCTGGAGCCCTGGCACAAGCTGGGCTGTGGTCACTGTGTGCTGCCTGAATGTCAGTGATTGGGGGTCTTAGGGAGGGGAGCTCTGAAGGGATGAGGCTAAGGGTCTAGAAGCCCCTGATGCCCTGTTCTCACGCAGGCTGGCTGTGAGCGTGGTAGTGGCAGCCTCAGGGCCTTTGGGAGCTGACAGGTGGCCCAGTGTTATTGCCCCCAGGAAGCCAGTGGGGCTCTTTCCCCCGTGGTGGGTGTTGGGGTTCAGGGCCATCTGCGGGGCTCAGGCTCAGGGTGTAGAGCTGGAGCAGGGGCTGTGCTGCTGTGTGTCTCGGGGCTCGCAGCTGCCCCTAGCCCAGCACAGTGCTTCAGTGCCTGCTGCTGACTCCACCTGCCCACAGGCCCATGTTTGTCTTTGCTGGATGCTCTGCACCTGTGGTTGAAGAATCACCTGTTCCAGGAGCCGAGGAAGATGTTGGATCTGATAGAGCTGTTTGTAAGAGCCCTCGGGGCGGCAGGCAGGAGGCCGGGCACACTCAGTGCCAAGAGGAGATGTGTCTTGGTTAAGGGCTTGTGTCCGGGAGCAGCGGAAGGGCAGGGATGGGTGTGGACCTCTGCTCCGCCTTCGGCTGCCACCTGGGTGAGGCCTGCTTGGGGTTTTCTGAGGCCTGCTCAGAACCCGTGTAGGGCAGAAAGCGCCTCCGCCTGTGTAGTGCACTTTTCTCAGTGTACAAATGTTGCATTTTGGCATCAGAAAACCATCACTTCACACCTAAATTTCCGTGAGGCCAAGTTCTTCCTGACCCCCTGCATATGCATGTGTGTAGTGTTCTGTCATACAGCGAGGCAGAGCCCAGTGGGACACTGACCGCTGGCCACATTTTGTGGACAGGAGGCAGGGGCTGAATGACTGGCCTGCCATGTACCCCTGGTAAGCAGCAGGGCCAGGATTCAAACCCAGCAACCCAGCCCCACGTCTGGGCTCGTCCCTGCACTGCCTGTGCTCTGGTGGGGAGGCTGGGACTCCGCAGGTGTGGAGAGCCTTGGCCTTGGAGCCCGCGGCCAGGACTGCCAGGGAGTGGCAGGGAAGCTGTGCCTTCTGCTCCCTGGAGTTCTGTCCGTCTATCTGGCCATGGTGGGTCCTCTGGCTCGTCCTTCCTCTGCGCATTGCCAGCCTGTAACTGGGCCTCTGCCCTCATCCCCTCCAGGGTTTCAAAGACAACCTCCACGCCGTGTTCTGTTTGGCCGAAAACTCAGTGGGGCCCAATGCTACGAGGCCTGATGACATCCACCTGCTGTACTCAGGAAAGTAAGGCTGGCTGCCCCTTCTCTCACCTGCATCACAGCGCCTGCTTCCCTCTGGGCATGTGGTCCCGTTGTTGGAACTCGCGACCCCTTCCTTCCCAGGGCCAGGCTGGTCAGCCTGGAGCCAAACCCGGCTGAGGGGCAGATTGCACCCTGCTCACCCCTGCCACAGGCAAATCCTCTGGGAGGATGCCCTGTGACAGGAACCCCATGGGTAGCAGGCTGCTTGCTCCCAGGGGTGGCCAGGAGGGTGGGCCACGTCACTGGACGAGGTGTTGTGTTCCCTCAGGGCGTCTGGCTCAGAAGCTCAGGATTCACCCTGCCTTGTGGGGAGGAACCCTTCCCAACCCTTAGGCTTAATGTTCTTTGGGTGTCTGAAGCGCTGCCCCCCAGATTCCCTCCTTGGGGGTCTCCCTGCATCTCCTCCTTGAGTTCAGCCTTTAGACCATTCCTTCTCAGCTGCAAAAGGACACACTTGAAAGTCACAGCAGGTGGCAGCTGGAGGAACAGGTGGCCCAGAATTCAGAATAAAATTCTGGATTCAGAATAAAAAAGTCCATTCGCCCCCTCCCCCTTCCCACATACACACGGGGGCCGGTCCCCAGGGTGACCCTGAGAGGTGCTTCCTCCTTTGCTTTTATTGGAGCCAGGCACTCTGTGCCAACGGCCAGCCCAGTGCATGCTGCCCACACAACCCTGCTCTCCCGTCTTACAGATGATGAAACTGAGGCACAGGGAGCTGGGCAGCTTGCCCGGGCTCACAGCTGGAGAGCAGTGGGGCTGGATTGAGCCCGTGCCCTCTGCTGCCGACCCCGGCACTACATTGCTGTAGGATTTGGAGGCAGCCTGGCCTCCCAGAGGGAAGAGGGGCTCTAAACAGGGTCTCCCAGTTCCAAAGAGACTCACTCCCAGTGCTCCAGGGAATGCCATCCCTGAGCCGGGGTCTCTGCTGTGCCCCAGGACTGTGGAAATTAACAACACCGATGCTGAGGGCAGGCTGGTGCTGGCAGATGGTGTGTCCTATGCCTGCAAGGACCTGGGAGCTGACATTATCCTGGACATGGCCACGCTGACTGGAGCGCAGGTGGGCCCCTTAGCTGCAGCCCCCAGGGAGCCTGAGCCCACCTTGACTCCAAGGGGGGAGGGGGCCACTGTGACTTCATAACCTGGCTGAGGAGGCCAAGGAGCTTATCTGTGGCACCCAGTGAGGGTGCAGGCGGTGGAGCCCGTGGACCAAGGCCTGTAGAGGACAGGAAGCCTTCCACACCTGCTCCACGCTCACGCTCCTCTGCCTTTTCCTTTGCTTCTCCCTGCTGCCCCTCTGCCCCTCTTTTGTTTTGTGTGTTTCTCTCTCTTTTCCCATGGTGGACACTTCCCGTGCGGCTCTGTCCATCTCTCCCTCACCGCTGTGACTCTCCCTCTGTGTCCTCCTCCCTTTCCTCCCATGATGTCCACCCTCCCAGGGCATCGCCACAGGCAAGTACCACGCAGCAGTGCTCACCAACAGTGCCGAGTGGGAGGCAGCCTGTGTGAAGGCCGGGAGGCAGTGCGGGGACCTGGTGCACCCGCTGGTCTACTGCCCCGAGCTGCACTTCAGCGAGTTCACCTCGGCCGTGGCCGACATGAAGAACTCGGTGGCGGTAGGTTTGGAATGCTGCCCGTGCTGGATGGAGCAGGACGGGAGCATCATGGGAACTGGGGAGACAGTGACCCCAAGAAATAGCAGCAGTGCAGATGAGGGTCCCCTCATGAGGCCCTAGATCCATGCTGAGGCGAGAGCATCCAGATGTGAGACATGCGTTTCTCTGGTCTCCCTGCCAGCGCATCCACCATAGCAGCCGCTGAGGGTTTCCTCCCCACTCTGGGGTTTGCCTCGGTTGCCCCCCATCAGCTCCTTCCCTGGCTCCTCACTTGCCCCGGGGGGAAGGCAGACCCCTTAGCTCACATGGAAGGCCCTGGGGTCCCTCTCAGCTGCCTCTCTGCACTGGGCCCTCCTACCCTCCAGGCCCCTTCTTGCAGAGGCGGTGGCTGAGGATGGGGAGTTGAGAGGGTTTGGGGACGTCCACAGCAGGCCCAAGAAGCAGCAGCCCTGAAGGCACTCTTGGTGGAGCCCCTCCCCCCAACCCTCATTGCTGGGAGTGGAAGGGTCACCGTCTGTCCTCCTGTCCCCCCAGGACCGGGACAACAGCCCCAGCTCCTGTGCCGGCCTTTTCATTGCCTCACACATTGGCTTCGACTGGCCCGGGGTCTGGGTCCATGTGGATATTGCTGCACCTGTGCACGCCGTGAGTCCAGCCCCTCTGTGGGTGCCCTCCCCTCTCATATTAGGACACTCCCTCGGCCTGTCAGCCAATGTGCTTTGCCACCCATCCCCTCCCCACTGGCCTGGCTGCTCTTGCCCTCTCATGAGTCCGGACCCTCTTTCTGGCTCCAGTGCTGCAGGCTGAGCGCACTGGAGCACTCTTTGTTGAGGGTCTCACTGCCCTTGGCCCAGCTGTGGTCCATCCAACCTCTGGTCTCCTCATCCCTGGGAACAGAGTGGCTGCTATGTGCAGTCCTGTCCCAACCAGCCCATCTTGGGCATGAGGCCCAGGGCCCTGGGTCTCACCCCTGCCCGCCCCGAGGAGACCTGGGGGTTGGGGCCAGAGCACTCAGCCCTGAGTGTGGCAGGACAGTAGAAGGGGGCGGCAGGGCAAGTGGGGGTCCAGAGCCCCTCCCTGCAGAGGCGGGCTTGCTTAGCGGGTCTGGCTCAGTGGCAGAGTGTTTCCACCCACCCATTGCCCACAGGGTGAGCGCGCTACAGGCTTCGGGGTGGCTCTCCTGCTGGCACTCTTCGGCCGGGCCTCCGAGGATCCTCTGCTGAACCTGGTGTCCCCGCTCGGCTGTGAGGTGGACGCCCAGGAGGAGGATTCGGAGAGGGACTCCAAGAGGCGCAGGCTTGTGTGAGGCTAGCAGCGTCTCCCAGCCCCCAGCAGCACAGGGCTCTTTACCTCACTTTGCACTGATTAATTTTAAGCAATTGGAAGATTATACCTTAAGGTTGGCTTTGGTTTGTTTTTTGTTTTTAATTGTCGTGGTGATGGAAATGGCTCCTTCTTATGTCTTAGAAAACAGCTTAGGGTTTGGCGGGGGCCCCAGGAGAGGGACGGGAGGCATTAGGGCTTGTTTCTGCTTGAGTTACCCGCCGGTCTCCCCGCTACCTTCTGCAGACTGTGCTCCCTCCTGGGGCCTCTGCACGACCTTGGAGCCCCAGGACACAGGGGTGGCCCTGACACCCTTGGCCAGCTGGCCATCACGCCTCCTGCATCTTCTTGGTGCCAGTGGTGGGTGCCCGTGGCCCTGTCTCTGGCCCCAGGCCCGGTGCATGGTACCCACATTACAGAGAGCCCACGCCCCTGCTGCCACCACCTCCAAGCAGCCCACCCCTTTGAAAGGACGGAGGTGACTTGTTTCAGGAACCCAATTTTATGGAGCAAGAGAAGTCTCTACTCTGGCCCCTTAGAATTCACTGGAGGTTGAATTAAATATGGCTGTACCACATCTCATCTTTGCCTCGTCTCACTCTTTCTCCCACCCAATTTTAGAAACTGACATTGAAGCCTGCGGGTGGGTCTGGGGCTCTGGGCTGTTGCCACCTTCTCCCAAACCAGCATCTGGCTTTGAGATGCAGCTCGTGACCTCATTTTTGCAGATGAGAGCCCTGGGTCCTGGGGAGGAGGGCTTTAGGGGTGGAGGGGGGCAGCCTGGGGCCCGGGGCCAGGCCTGCACTGCCTGGGCCAGCTCAGTTTTCTGCGGGTGCGCAGCTCAGACTCCAAGGGGAGGCCATGGGCTTTCCAGGGCTCTCTCATGATCCTGCAGTCACAAGGAAGACTGTCCTGACCCCAGAGCACATCACAAGGCGAGGCCTGTACCAGGTCAAGTACCTTTCCTCCTCACTGAAGCCCCCATGGGCACAGTCCTAGGTGCTGAAGGGCAGGGCCTGGCCAGGATTCAGGGAGACCCCCCCCACCCCGCACCTGGGCCTAGTGTAAGGCAGGTGAGGCTGGCCTCAGGGCACCTGGGAGCCAGCTTCCCCCTAGTTTGGGTGAGAGTGCAGGCAGGGCCTTTGTCCCCTCCTGTGCTCCATCCTAGCGGGCAGCCTGGGCCCAGAGGAAGAAATTGGGGACTTTAGCCCCACCTGGCACATGGGTGGCTGCCCACACTTCTTTTCTTGAAAACAGGGGGGTGAGAATGTGGCTGCAGGACACATGTCCCCAGGCTGTGCTCTGGCCCACTGACTACCTCACCCCTGCCCAAGGGTCCCCAGGCTCCGAGTCTCTTCCCCAGCCCTGGAAATCAAGGTGACTCTTTCTGGGCTTGATCCCAAGCAAATATTTGTTAACTGCCTGCTGTGTGCACAGCCCTGGCTGGGCCTGGAAAAGGCAAGCAGCAGCTCTGGGGCCTGGGCCCCGTCTGGGAAAACCGTGGCCCGAAACGTTAGGTAACAATAACAGCGGTCACAAGGCGGTCGGTGGGCATGGGCTCTCTGAGCCGAGGGGAGGCACGGCTGGCAGCCGGAAAGGCTGGGAGGCTTCATGGCTCATTAGCTTGCTTAATGGCCTTGCAATAGGCAGCTCTTGCCAGCTTCTCTCTGAGATGCCCTGGAGGAGGCAGAGGTCACTGAGGTGGTGCGCCTCCTTCTCTGGGCAGCTAGCAGTGTCTGCTTCCCCCCGCCAGGGGGCTGCAGGATGGAGGGTCAAGGAGCAGGAGATGAACTGAGTCTCCCTTATGCAGGCGCAAAGGTGGCCTCAGGGCCAGGGACGCAGCTGGGGACCAGCTGCAGGCTCAGGGCCTGGCCTGAGTGCTGGCGTCAAGGGTGACCATGGGGGTGAGCCAAAGGCCTTGCTCTCCCAAGGGCCAGGGAAGACCCAGGGCCACTCAAGGTGACTGCATCAGGGGAGTTATCTCTGACAGGCCCATGATGGATGTTTAGGGAAGCAAGTGACTGTCACCTGGCTCTTAGGAGAATGAGGAGGCCACGAGACCTTGGGAGAAGGGCAGCCACCCGTGATCGCTGAGATCCCAGGCTCACTACCCACCCATCCTGGGATGACCGAGCTGTTGCTTAGCCCCCACCCTGGGCATGAGGGGGAGGATTTCTTACCATCCAATCCCTGGCTTCTACACCCTCAAAGCTGGGCTCCAGGAAGCCAGTCTCCAGCAGGAGGAAGAAACTGCAGGCCAAGAATGTGTCCTTGTGAACGTGCATAAACAGAGCTGGGGTGTAGGGGCCCATGGTGCGCCAGCCTGTGCACCAAGGGTCCCCACTAGTCCCCACAGCCCTTGGTCCTGCCCTTCTCCCCTTGGCACGAGTGTGGGGTGGCCGGTCAAGTAGACGCAGGGTTAGGCGAGCCCTCCACCTCCACCTCCCATCCTGGCCCTGGACATGAGAAACCTGACCAACCCCCTAAAATGCCCACACACATTTCTGGCTGTGTCACTTCACCTTTCTTTCTGTGCCACCAAAAATGGGAGAATAGACTTATTTCAAAGAAGCTACTCAAACTGACCAAAATCATTTTTATTTTGGAAATGCTGATGGCCATTTGATCATCTCAAAATATCCCACCCCACCTCACTGCTACAGAGTAATCACCCCAAGTGCTACGCCGAGGGGGAACCTCCAATGCTCCCCCCCATAGGCAATGCAGCCTCCACTCAGACGCAGCATGGTCTCATGGTCCAAATGCACCCCTCCTCCCTGCCTTGCTCAGGGGTCCCCCCCACCTGGAGGGCCCCCTCCCCAGCCAGCTCCCAGCAGCACCTCCCATGGCTCAGTGTTTTTGCTCTGTGGAAAGATCAACCTTGTCTCCTGATGCATGCTGGAATGCCCCTTAAAAGCTCTTAGGGGCCCCTCATAAGCACATCTGTGACTCCAGCAGGCCCCTCTCCCAATACACGTTTGTTGAATTTGAATTTGCTGCATATTTCCCTGCCCAGAGCCTCTGTTCAGACTGTGTTCCCTGGTGAACTGACGTTCAGCATTTTTGTTTATTTGTTTGTTCTTTAACAAAAGGTTGTTTTGGTTTGAGATTCAGCAAAAACACACGCTGCATTCGGCTTCCTCTCCATTCAGGATTCAGTAAATTAGTTGTTTTCCAGTCTGCTGAGTTCTTGCCTCAAATGAGCCTCCAACAAGATAATGCATTTGAAAGCCTTTGGAAAAGTACCAGACCCCACGCACATCCGAGATATTGTCATCAGCCCCGCACCCCTGAGCCAGGCTCAGCTCCTAGAGAATGCTGGCCCAGGTGGGGGTCCTTGTGCACAGCTGTGAATAGGGCTTAGGAGGGAAGGGGGCTGCCTTCATGCCCTCCTACAGCCAGCCAGGTCCCCAAAGCCCAGGCCTGCCCTCCCCGCTGACGGCTTGGGGTTTCTCTCTTCTATGGCAGCAGCATCTTGGGGGGAGGGCGACAGGGATGTGAGGGTGAGAATATCCAGGAAGGTAGCGCTCCCTCAAGGAGTGGAATGAGTTCTTACTAACTTCCAACTACTGGGCCGTTTTTGCTTTACTTCAGTCCCCACTGTGGTCCTGAGAGCTTTTGGGATGAGTCCAAGGGGCATTCTTCAGAAAGGAAAACAAAACCCCCAAATTGAAAAGCTCAGAGGCCTGGTTCACATTCACCATTAGCACAATTAGAACATGAGGTGGCCTTGAGCCGAAACTGTGGATTCCTGTTGGCTGTGTGAGAAATTCCACCTGGTTCGGACTCCTTCCCCCTCCTCCTGAATCAATTTAGGAAGTTTCTGCTAACTCCATAACTGTAGATCTCTTTTTAATGTCTGAGAGTCTTCCTTTCTTCAACGGGTTGGGTGGATTTCTGTGGCATCCATGAGCACGCTTGGTTCAGTGTGGCGATGGCCTGAAACCAGCTTCCTCATCCAGGATTTATTAAGTGCCCCTGAAAAGCTCATTCCTTTTGTGGGGATGCCTTCCCAGCCTGCTGCACTCCCAACCCAGTTTCTGGCCAGGGCAATTTCCAGCAGCCTCGGAGGGGGAGCCAGACTGGCCCTGTGGGAGGCTGGAGGTGTGCTGTGTCCCTGGCACCCAAGGTGACTGGGCTGAGTGAGGCATGCATGCCAAAAAGATCCCCCAGGCCCCCTCAATGCTCACTTTCTTGTACCAACCATAGGGATGTTATTAGCAACCACTAGAATAGGTAACATTTCATAAGCAATTTGCCTCGTGCAAGGCAAATTATCTTATTCCCATCCGGGGGGGGAGGACAATGCGTGTGTTGGGGAGGGGGTGGGACTCCCCCCAGGCAGCCCATCCTCTCTTTACATCCCAAGTGCTCTGACCTTGGAGCCCCTCCCCACAGTGCAGGGCCCCGGCAGGTAATCAGCACGTGTGTGTGTTGGTTGATGAAGGGAGGTGAGTCAATAGATGCATGAGACCGGGGATGGCCAGACAGAGAGAGGCAGCCACTTTGAGGGGAGATCATCATAGGCCAGATACCCCAGGGAGCTATGTGTATGGCTCCAGGCTCTGGGCCTCAGTTTCCTCATCTGTAAAATGGATGGGTCCTGGACCTCTCTGGCCTCCTGTGACCCAAGAGGCCAGATAGCTGAGTGTGCCACTCACAGGCTTTGGGTCAGCAGAAGTGGGTTCAAATCCTGACTGCCACTTTCGTAGCTGGAGCCAATTAGCAAGTCACTTTGCATGGGGACACCAGGGACCTATGAAAGTGTTTCCTAAACAGGGAAAGTGCTCCTTTGCTGCACACTGGAGCCCCCGCCTGTATCAGTTGCACCTGGCCACTCCAGCAAGGAGGGGACACCTACACGGGATCTGTCCTGGTGTGGATGGGCATTTGGACCAGCTGATCCTGGGTCTCCGTGTTTGTGTAACAGCCTGTGTGCTTGCTGGATGCCTCCACATTCTTGACCAGAGACACATTCCTGAAGGGTGGAGGAAAAGGGAAGAACAGGTCCTGAGAAGCAAGCGCAGCCACCGGCACCGTGGGGCCAGCTTCCCTCCCGTCCCAGCCTGTGCCCCCAGGCGTCCCCGTTCAGCCCAGCTACCAGGATTCACCACCTGAGAAAAGCTGAAAGGCCGTTGTTTTCATCTCAGGCCCGCTCAGTCCCCAAGGGCAAAAGGAAAGGGCGACAAAGGAGAACCCGCCCTCAGGGAGTCGGGGTCTTCGCTAGGGCCCCGGCCTCCGCCCTCCGCCCCCGGAGCGCCCTCCTCTCCCAGCCCTGTGGGGCCCTGGCACAGCCCGAGGTGGGGACACGCGCCAGTCTGGCGCGCGGCCCGGGGCATCCTTCTTCCGGGGCAGGCGGCCGGGCGGCGCGTCTTTCCGGTTCCGCGCGGGGGCTGCTGGGAAGACGCCGGAAGAGGCGCCCGCCGTGGCACAGGCTCGCTGGTGGCTGCCCAAGGAGGGTCTGTGGGCGCCAGGCCTTGGCCGGACGTGGCTGCTCCCTGCTGGCCTACGCGGGGCGCTCACTGCCGAGCCTCGGTCTCCTCGTCTGACACTATGTGGGCGTCTGAACCGGGCCCAGCCGCCTAGGCCGGGCCACCGCGAGAGTCTGGCGCGAGGGTGTCACTTCCCGTGACGAGGGGAGAGTTGGCGTTTTGACAACAGGAGGTGGCCCGGCCGCGGGACCCCTGTTCCCCGTGGGGAGCAGCCGTCCCCGCACCCGCCAAGAGGACCGGGGCAGAGCCCGCCCGCCGCCCGCCCCGCTGTCTTGGGAAGGTTCCGAGTGCACCGCGAGGGCCCTGCGCGCCGCCCTCACCTGCAAAGGGTTTTTTTTTTTTTTTTTTGAGTTTTTCCAAAACCGAGCAGTGCGCCCCGCGGGTAGAACGCCTCGGGTGGGAAGGGCCTGGAGCGCACGGCGCTGCCATGGGCCCCCGAGGAAGGCGCTGTTTCCTCCTGTGGATGGACGACGGCCCAGTCCGGTTTCCTCCCTGGCTCCGGTAAGAAAATGTGCTATAAATCAACAGCCCACAGCAGATGGCGGTGATAGCAGAAGGGACAGCGCCGCGCGAGACAGGGCCGGGGGGAGGGCCAGGTGGGGAAGGCTTCCCTCCAGGAAGTGATGTCTGAACTGAGCGTGCAAGGATGAGTGAGTATTAAATGGTGCTGAAGATGGAAGAAATAGTTTCCAGCGGAGGGCACTGCTTGTGCCAAGGCCTTGGGGTGAGAGAGGCCATGATAAGCTAGAGGAGCAGAAAGGAGGCCAGCGTCTCTGGAAAGGAGAGGAGGGTGTAGGGATGAGGGTGAGGTGGGAGTGGTGGGCAGGACACAGGCGGGAGATGTTTTTATTCTGAGAACAGTGGGCGCCTTTGAGGTGTCTCCAGCAAACAAGACAGGTTGAATTCACACCTGTAAGAGAGCCCTCTGGTTGCAGTTCACCAGATGCCTGCCCCTCTCACTTGCGGACGGGGAACGCGAGTCTACACTCAGATTTAGCTGAGATGAATTCAAGTCCCAGTGAAGGCCCAAGGTTCAAAAGAGGACCAGTGAGAGCAAACATTTTAGGGGCCACAATTCCCAGGCATCTGACCCTAAAAACCAAGTTCCACCTCTGCTTTCCATCAGGACTCTGCATTCCCATCTCCTGTAGTGCCTGGGTAAGACATGGCTGTGCGGTCCTGCCTGCACCAGCTCTGCCATTTCCTGGCCATGTGACCTTGCCCAGTGACCCAATCACCCTGATCATCAGACCCTTCATGGGTAAAAAGGAGAACACGGTACTGATGTCCACCTGACAGGAGGTTCTGAGGGTCAAAATGGCATCAGTGGTCATGGAAGAACCATGGGTAACAAGTATAAACTTGATAAATATGAAAGACAACTATTTGAAGACACTGGATAAGGACATGCAATAAGAAATTGAAGGGGGCTCAAGCCTTGAAAGAAGGGAAGCACGCTGAGAGAGATCCATGTTTACATGACTTTTCCCCTGAGGACTCTGCCCAGCCATTAGCACAGGGTGGCCAGAATTCCAATGAAAAGCCACAATCTTACGGGCTTGAGTGTGAGAAGATGGAGTTCCGGCTGCCAGAGCAGGTGACAATCATGATGTTGGGGGAAGGAACCACAGTCTGTGTTTAACATCCCCTTAAACTTGGTTTCACCACCGTTTCCAGCCATGATGGAGTGGAGGGACTTGATTTATCTGACTGCCTTAAACAAGTAAGAAAACCAGACAAATGTATAGAAATCAGTGGTTTCCAGAAACTAGAAAACAGGCAGCACAGAGAGTTATCCTTGAGAAAGGAAATGAGTATGGTGAGCCCACGAGTTGCCCCAGGCTACAGTACAGGGAGGAGTGACCCAATCAGAGCCCAGTGGTCTTCCCGAGTTGAAGCTTCAGAGTTGGGGATTCAGGAAGGCCCAGGCCCTGGTGGCTGGAGGTTGCAGGACAGAGACCTGCCCGGAGACAAAGAGATCCAGGGCTCTGCAGAGGGTTTCCTGAGTCTTCAGCCAAGTCCTGCTGAGCACACGCACATGAGCAAGCCCCCCATGGCTGGGGAAGAACCACCTGCAGGAGCAGAGGGTACAGTGAACACTCACACGGGACTGGATAGGCCCTGGTCCCATAGGCAGGGAAGTAGAAAGGCTTTGAGAGCTGAGCTACCTTATACACCACCACTCAGGTTCCGCACTATCCTCTGAGTGGGATGCGCACTGGGCAAACAGCTCCGCCAAAGTTTGGAAGACCGAAATGACAGAGGAATCACCGCCCACAGAAGGAGAGAAAGAACTTGCAGTGTGAACCTAGCTGAGTAGATTGCCTGTGAAAACAGAAGAAGGACAAGAGAACAGGAGAGGAATGGGGAGGAAGAAAGGGAAAAAAGGAGAAGGAAATCAACCTTCTCCAGAGCATTTTTAACAGGATCCAGTTGTCTTCAATAACAGAAACAACCAAAATGTCCAGGATAAAAATCCAATGTTACTTGGTATACCAAGAACCAGGAAAATCTGACCAAATCTCAAGGGAAAAGGCAGTCAAAAGATGACAACTCTGAGATGACCCAGATGTTGGAGTTATCAGACAAAAACTTAGAAGCAGCTGTTCTAATCATTGTTCATGAGGTAAAGCTGAAGAGTCTTGAAATGAATGGAAAAATAGAAGTTTTGGCAAAGAAAGACAAGCTATAAGAATCATTAAATGTGATGTGGTATCCTGGAACAGAAAAAGGACATAAGTGTAAAAACTGGTGAAATCTGAGTGAAGTCTGGAGTTTAGGTAATAGTAATGTACCAGTGTTGGCATCTTACTTTTTACAAATCTACCTTGGTATGTGGTAATGTAAGATGTTAACATTAGGGAAAACTGGATGAGGGGTATTTGGAAACACTCCATATTATCTTTGCAAGCTTTCTAAAAAGGTAAAATTTTATAAAAGAAAAAGGTTATTTAAAAAGAATCAAAATTTTCTAACTGAAAAGCAAAGTATATGATGCGAAAATTTCACTGGATAGGCTAATAGCAGAATGAAGATTACAGATGGAAGAGTAAATTTGAAGGTAGATCAATAGGAATTACCTAATTTGAAGAATGAGAGAAAAAAAAGGATTTCAAAAAGTGACTGCCTCAGGGAGTTATTAAACAATATTAAAAGGTGTAACACTCTTATTAAAATCCCTAAAAGAGAAGAGGAGGAGATTGGTGCAGGAAAAAAAATTGTAACCACTTTATTGAGGTATGATTGATATACAGGCCATAGATATTTAATGCATTAAATTATATATTTTTAACAAATTATGAAAAATTATAATTTAAAAATAAATTATAGATAATTGATGTGTTTGGAGCTAAGAATACACCCATGACGTTATCATCACTATCAAGGCCATGGCCTTATCCATCACCTCCAAAAGTTTCTTCCTGCCTCTTTATTTTTTTCTCTTTTTCTGATAAGAGCACTTAACATAAGATCCACCCTCTTAGCTAGTTTTTAAAGTATACAATACAGTGTTGTTAATCATTAATCATAGGCCCTGTGTTTTGCAGTAAATCTCTAGAACTTATTTTGAATGTCCCAAACAGTCACAGTTTCCACCAGGATCCAAAAACAATTTTTTGAAAGAATAATGGCTAACCCTTCCCAAATATGTCAAAAGACATAAATTTATAGGTTCAGGAGGCTTAGAGAACTCAAAACAGGATAAACTCAAAGAAAACCACACCCAGACACATCAGAATCAAATTCCTGAAAACTAAAGATAAAGAAAAATATTGAAAGCAGCCAAAGAAAAATGACATTTTACATGGAGGGAAACAATGACTGAAGATTTTTCATCAGAAACAATGGTGGTCAAAAGAAAGGAAAACAAAACAACATCTTTAAAGTATGCAACAAAAGAACTGTCAACTCAGGATTCTAAGTCCAGCAAAAATATTTTTCAAGAATGAAGGCAAAATAAAGACATATGTCTTCTGAGTATTCAGAAGAAGAAAAAACCAAAATAATTCATCACCAGCAGATCTGCTCTAAAAGAAATATAAAAGAATATTCTCCAAACAAAAAGGAAATGATACCAGAATAAAACTTGGAATATAGGGAATGAAGGAAAAACAACAGAAAAGGCAAATATCTCGGCAAGTGTAATGGACTACTTTTCTTCTGTTAAGTACTTTATTAAAATATGTATAACTTTAAAAAGCAAATGTGATAACATTGTTGGGGAGGTTCAGTGTATGTGGCTGTAATACATATGACAACTATAACATACAGAAGTTAACATAGAGAAGGTAAAGATACTTATGTGATTATAAGACTTCTATATTTTACGTGCAGTGGTAAAATGTTAACTCTAAATAGATTGTGAAAGGTTAGGTATGTATATTATCCCTAAAGCAACAACTGAAAAGTAATGCAAAGTGATATAGCCAAAAAGCCAGTAGACAGAATAAATGGAATACTAAAAAAATTCAAATAATTGAAAGAAGGCAGAAAAGAGAATAGAGAAAATAATGAGAAAGAAAAATAAGAAAATGGTAGACCTAAATTCAACTATAGCAATAATTGCATTAAATCTGAATGGTCTAAACACAGCAATTAAAAACAGATATTACCACACTGGATTGAAAAAGAAAAAAGAACCTAATTAGATGCTGTCTGTGAGAAATGCACCTTAAATATAGTTATATAGGGACCAACAACAAACTGGCCCACAGACCAAATCCAGCCCATGGCTTGTTTTAAAGAATAGTTTTTGCAATTTTTAAGGGTTACAAAGAAAAGGAGGAGAAGGAAGAGGAGACAGAGACCATATATGGCCACAAAGCCTAAAATATTTAATTACTGGCCCTTTATAGAAAAAGTTTGCTGGCTCCTCATATTGATGGGCTAAAAGTAAAAGGACAGAAAAAGAAGTGGCTATATTAATATCAGACAGGACTTCAGAACAAAGAAAACTACTAGGTATAAACAGGACCACTACATAATGATAAAAGAATCAATTCACCAAGAAGACGTAGCAGTCCTAAACATGGATGCCCCCAATGACAGACTACCAAACTACACAAGACAAAAACTGATTGAGCTGAAAGGAGAAATAGACAAATCCACAATTATATTTGGAGATGTCATCATTTCTGTCTCAATAATCAGTAGAATAAATAGAAAATCAGCAAGAATGGAAAACCTGAACAACACTATCAACTTGACCTAGTTGACATTTACAGGTTACTCCAGCCAATGGTGACAGAATACTTATCTTTTCAAGTGCAAAGGGACAATCACTGAAATAAATCATATTCTGGGCCATTAAAAAGTTAACAACCTTAAAGGAATTAAAATTATACAATTTATATGCGTTGGCTATAATGGATTTAAAATAGAAATCGATAATAGATCTGGAAAATCCACAATAATTTGGAAATTAAACAACCATCTCTAAATAACCCATGGATCCAAGAGGAAGTATCCAATAAATAATCTAAGATTCTACATTGGAAAGTAGAAAAAGAGCAAATTAAACTCAAAGCAGAAGGAAAGAAATAATAAAGGTAAGAGCAGAAATTAGTCTAATTAAAACAGAAAAATAGAGGAAATAAATGAAACCAAAAGTTAGTTGTTTGAAATAACTTTTCAAATAAAGATCAAAAAAATTATCTTTTCAAATAAAGATCAATACACTTGATAACACTAGGCAGACTGACCAAAATAAGAAGAAAGAAGATATAAATATCAGAAATGAAAGATGGGATGTCACTACAGATATTAAGGTGATCTCTCTGTGCCATAAATTCAGTAATTTAGATGAAGCAGAGAAATTAATTGAAAGGCCCAAAACACCAAAACTCAAGATATAATCTAAATATGCCTATATCTACTAAATAAGTTGGATTGTTAGTTTAAAATTTTCTAACAAAACTCCAGGCCTAGATTATTTCAAAAGCAAGTTCTACCAAACATTTAATGAAGTAATAATACCAGTTTTACCCAAGCTCTTCCAGAAAATAGAAGAGGTGAGAACACTTTGCAGCTCATTTTATGAGGCCAGCATTGCCCTGATATCAAAACCAAAGACATTAGAAGAAAAGAAAACTAAAGATAAATATACCTCATGAGTATATACACAAAATCATCAACGAAATATTTGTAAATCAAATCTGGCAGTATAGAAAAAGGTAATGCATCATTAGCAAATGGAATTTATCCTGGGAATACAAGACTGGTTGAACATTAGAAAATAAATCAATGTAATTTATCAGATTGACAGACTAAAGAAGAAAACATCATATGATCATGAGAAAAATGTACTTGACAAAATTCAACATCCACTTATGATAAAAATTCTCAGCAAATAGTGAGCAGTAGGGTCCTTCCTTAACCTAGTAGAGGGCATCTACAAGAAAACTATGGCTAGCATCATTCCTAATGGTGAAAGACTGAAGATTTTTCCTCTAAGATCAGGAACAAGGCAAGGGTGTCTACTCACCGTTTCTATTCACTGTCAGACTCAAATTCCTAATAAGTGTAATAATAAAGCAAGAAAAAGAAGTAGAAAGCATTGACAAGGAGTAAATAAAACTATCTTTATTCACAGATGACTTGTTTGGCTACATAGAAAATTCTAAAATACATTGGAATCTACAAAAAAAGTCCCTAAAATATAAAATTATTTTAGTAGAGTAACAGGATGCAAGGCCAATATACAAAAATCAGTTATATTTCTACATATCAGCAGTGAACATTTAAAATATAAATTTTAAAAGGCTGGCCCCATGGCCGAGCGGTTAAGTTCGCGCGCTCCGCTGTAGGCAGCCCAGTGTTTTGTTGGTTCGAATCCTGGGAGCGGACATGACGCTGCTCATCAAGCCACGCTGAGGCAGCATCCCACATGCCACAACTGGAAGGACCCACAACGAAGAATATGCAACTATGTACCGGGGGGCTTTGGGGAGCAAAAAGGGAAAAAATAAAATCTTTAAAAAAAAAAAAAAAATCAGTGCCACACCCATGTTCTTAGCATTATTCACAGTAGCCAAAGGTGAAAGCAACCCAAGTGTCCATCAACAGATGAATGGGTAAATAACATCATATTCAATGATAAAAGACTGCAAAATTTTCTTCTAAGATTATGAACAAGGCAAAGATGTCCAATTTTGCCAGTCCTAATCAACATAGTCCTGGAAGTTCTAGCCAGAGCAATTAGGAAAGAAAGAGAAAGAAAAGGCATCCAAATTGGAAAGGAAGAAGTCAAATTATCTTTGTTCACAGATGATATGATCTTATATGTAGAAAATCCTAAAAACTCCACAAAACAATTGTTAGAACTAATAAATGAATTTATAAAATATGAATTAAGTGAATTCATATAAAGTCAACCAAAAAAATCAGTTGCATTTCTACACACTAAGAATGAACAACCTGAAAAGGAAATTAAGACAATGTAATTTACAATAGCGTCAAAAAGAATAAAGTACTTAGGAATTAACTAAGGGGTGAAAGACTGTCATGAAAACTACAAAACATTGCTGAAAGAAATTAAAGATGAAGTAAATGATAACATCCCATGTTCATGGATTGGAAGACTGAATGTTGTTAAAGATGTCAGTATTACCTGAAGCAATCTACAGATTCAATGGAATCCCTATAAAAACCCTACTGACACTTTTTGCAGAAATAGAAAAACTCATTCTAAAATTCGTATGGAATCTCAAGGGACTCCAAATAGCCAAAACAGTGTTTTGAAAAGGGAGAGCAAAGCCAGAAGATTCACACTTTGTGATTTCAAAATTTACTACAAAACTACAATAATCAAAACATTGTGGTATTAGCATAAAGAGGGACATACAGACCATGGACTAGAATAGAGAGCCCAGAAATAAACCCTCATATGTATGACAAATGATTTTTGACAAGGATGTCAAGACAATTCAATGGGGAAAGCATAGTGTTTTTAACAAATGATGCTGGGGAAACTGGATATCCACATGTAAAAGAATGAAATTGGACCTTTACCTAACACCATGTACAAAAACTAACTCAATATCTATCAAAGACCTAAATGTAAGACCTAAATCTATAAACTCTTAGAAGAAAACATAAGGCAAAACCTTCATAACATTAGATTTGGCAGTGATTTTTTGGATATGACACTAAAGGCACATGCAACAAAAGAAAAAATAGATAAAATGGATTTCATGAAAGTTTTAGTTCTTTGTGCATCAAAAGACACTATCAACAGAGTGAAAAGACAGCCCATAGAATGGCAGAAAAATACTTGTAAATCATATATCTGGTGAGGGATTAATATCTAGATTATCTGGAGAACTCCTGAAACTAAACAACAACAACAAAAACAACCCGATTCCAAAATGGGCAAAGGACTTGAATAGACATTTCTCCAAAGAAGATATACAAATGGCCAATAAGCACATGAAAAGATGCTTAACATCGTTAATCATTAGGGAAATGGAAATCAGAACTACAGTGAGATACTACCCAACACCCAGTAGGATGGCTACTATGAAAAAAACAAAGTAAAACTGTTGGTGCAAATGCAGAGAAATTGGAACTCTTGTGCACTGTCGGTTGGGAATCTAAAATGATACAGCCTCTGTGGAAAACAGTATGGTAGTTCCTAAAAAAATTAAAAATAGAATTACCATATGATCCAGCAATTCTACTTCTAGGTATGTACCCCAAAGAATTGAAACGAGGATCTCAAAAATATATTTGTATATCCATGTTCATAGCAGCAGCATTCACAAAATGTGGAAGCAACCCAAGTGTCTATCAATGGATGAATAGATAAGCAAAATGTGGTATATACATAAAATGGAATGTAGTTCAGCTTTAAAAAGGAAGGAAATTCTGACACATGCTACAACATGGATGAATCTTGAGGACATCATTCTAAATGAAATGAGGCAGTCACAAAAAGACAAATACTGTATGATTCCATTTATATATGAGGTACTTAGCATAGTCAAAATCATAGAGACTAGAATGGTGGTTGCCAGGGGCTGGAGGAAAGGGAAGAATGAGGAGTTAGTGTTTAATGGGGATAGAGTTTCAATTTTACAAGATAAAAGAAGTTCTGGAAATGGATGGTGGTGATGGTAGTGTGTTAAGAATGTATTTAATGCCACTGAACTGTACACTTAAAAATGATCAGATAGTAAATTTTATGTTTGTGTATTTTACCACAATAAAAAAAATTGGGGAAAAAAAGGAATGCATATTATAATCCCTGCAACAAGCATCAGAAACAAAGTGTAAAGATGCATATTTTAAAAGATAATAAGGAATTAAAGTGGAATATTAGAAATACTAAAAGTTTTCTGTTAACCCAATAGAAGGTAAAAAAAGAAAAACAGAAGCAAAAAAAAGACATTGAAAGAACAGCAAAATGATAGGCATAAATTCAGCTTTATCAATCACTGTATTAAAATTCAAATGGACTAAACACTCCAATTAACAGGTAAATATTGTCCAATTAGTTTTAAAAATGCAAGATCCAGTTACATGTCATCTGCAAGAAACAGAAAAAACATGAAAACATGGGTTAAAACTAAAAGGATAGAAAAAAACATACCATACAAACAACAAACACAATTAAGTTGGTATAGTTACATTAATATCACACAAAGTAGACTATAAGAAAAGAAATATTACCAGAGATAAAAAACATTTCATCATGAAAAACATTTCACAATCCATCAGGAAAACATAACAATCATAATGTATATGCATCTAATACCAAAGCTTCAAAATGCATGAAGTAAAAACTTGATAGAACCAAAAGGATAGAAAAATCCACAATCATAGATGGATTTTAACACTCCTCTCTGAAACTGATGTAAAATCAGACCCCAAAAAATAGACCAAAAAGTCAGTAAACATACAAAAGATTCCAACAACATTATCAACCACCTTTCTTTATTGACATTTACAGAACACGACACCCAGTAACTACAGAATATACGTTCTTTCACATAAACATGGAATGTACATCAAGATAGACCATATGCTGGGCCATAAAATCTCTCAATAAATGTCAAAAGATTGAAAACTTACAGAGGTTTTTTTCCTTCCTATGAACACAATGGACTTAAATTAGAAGTCAATAAAAAAAGCTATATAGAAAAAACTCCCAAATATTTGGAAATTAAGCAGCACATGTTTAAATAACATGTAGGTCAAAGATGAAATGACAAAGAAAATTTTTTAATACTTCAAACTGAATGATAATGAAAATTCAACATATCAAAATTTGTCAGATGCAGTTGAAGCAGTCCTTAAAGGGATATTTATAGATTTTAATTTGTATTGGAAAAGAGGCAAAGGTTTAAACATCAGTGATATAATTTACCATCTAAGAAGCTAGAAAAAGAAGAGCAAATTAACACCAAGTAAGAGAATAAAGGAAATAATAAAGATAAAAGCAGAAAGCAATGAAATAAAGAATGAGCAACAGATAAGACAGTGATCCCTGAGCACCTCTCTGTGCCCCATGTGTTACAAGGACTTTCCACTATGAATCATGGGAATACACATTATTCCTGGCCCAGTTTGAGCTCCAGGCATTATTATTTTTGTTGCTTTCCAGCACTTTTTTCTACCACCTAGATAGTTTCTTTGCACACATGTAATGATCAACACTCAGCTACAGACTCAAGGGGAACCCTCTGCAGATGTTTAATGTTTTCTCTGTGTTCAGCTTTCACTTCTCCCTACTCAGACTCACACATTCTCACCACCTTGGCCTCCCTAAACCCCAAACTCTGCTCAACTCACTGGACTCTGTTTGCATTCCCATCCCCTGTGCAATGGCCTTGAAATTCTCTCCAGGCACAAAAAGGCAAAAGGAAATGAAAGACAAATGGTACATATAAAAACATGCAATAAGATAATTTAAACTCAACCATATCAATTATCACATTAAATACAAATAGTTTGGATGCACCAGTTAAAAGGAAGAGATTTGTAGCATTGCATGTATAAAAATAACCCAACTCTATGTTGTCTGTAAGAAACCCACTTCAAGACTTAAAAAAGGGTGGAAAAAGATAGAATACTAATACTAATCAAAAGAAAGCTGCAGCTACTCTGTTAAATAGGACGAAGTGGATTTAAGAGCAAGAAATATTACAAGGATAAAGAGGTTCGTAATGAAAAAGGGGATGATTCATCAAGAGGACCTAATTGTACTAAATATTTATATACCAACTAATAGAGTTTGAATTACATGAGCAAACACTGACAGATTTCAGAGGAGAAATAGAAAAATCCAGAGTTAATTGCAGTTTTCAACACCTCAGTAGTTGATAAGACAGGTAGACAGGAAGTCAGTAAAGATATGAAAGACTTAAACAATGCTATCAATAACAACAGCAGAGCATGCACTCTTTCAAGGGCACGTGAAACATTTGTCAAGATAGATCATATTGTGGGCCATAAAACAATTCTCAGTGCATTTTAAAAGACTGAAATTATACAAATAATATTCTCTGACTACAATGGAATTAAATTAGAAATCAGTGTAAAAATATCTGAAAAATCGCAAATATTTGAAAGTAAAGAACATACTTGTAAATAATCCATGGCTTAAAGAAGAAATCACAATAGAAAGGATAAAATATTTGAACTGAATAAAAATTAAAACATGACAAAATTTGTGAGGTGCATCTAATACGTAGAGGGAAATTTCAAGCATTAACTGCTTGTATTAGAAAAGTAGGAAAAAATTCAAATGAATGACCTGAACTTCCACCTTTAAAAACTAAAAGAAAGAAAGGTAAATTAAACCCAAAGTACAAGAGAAAACTGAAAAATAATATAGAAAATAAAGTCAAAAATTTATTTCTTGAGAATATCAATATAATTGATAAACTTTGGTCAGATTGATCAGGGAAAAAGAGAAGATACAAATTGCCAGTCTCAGAATCAGAGAGAGACTATTATTAAAGATCCTATGGATATGAAAAGGATGTTAAGTGAGTATTACAAACAATGTTTTGTCAATGAATTTAGCAACTGAGGTAAAATGGACAAATTCTTTAAAAGACACAAACTACAAAAACTCAAGATTAAATATGTAACCCGAATAATAGCCCTATAGCTATTAAATTGAATTTGAATTTTAAAGCCACCTCTCAAAGACAACTCCAGGCCCAAATGGATTTACTGGTGAATTCTACCAAACATTTAAAGTAGAAATAATACCAATTCCATGCCAACTTTTCCAGAAAATAAAAGAGGAGAGTATACTTCCAAACTCATTTTATGAAGCCAGTATTACTCTGAGACCAAAACCAGGCAAACATATTACAAGAACAGAAAACTACAGAACACTATCCGTCCTAAACATAGATGCAAAATTCCTCAACAATATACTTGGAAACTGAATTCAGTTATGTATTTATGTTGTACTTCATAATACAGTGAGGTTTACCCTGGGAACTGAGGCTGGTTTAGCATTAGAAAATAAATGAGTGTAGTTCATATCTACACACCATAGAAGAAAAGCATATGGTCTTCTCAACAGGTGAAGGAAAGGCCTGTGACAAAATTCAGTATCCGTTTACAATAAAAACTCCTTTCCACAAATTAGGAATAGAAGGGATATTAACCCAATAGTGAACAACTACAAAAATCTTCAATTGACATCATAATTTATGGTAAAAGATAGATTGCTTTCTTCTTAAGGTTAAGAACAATTCAAGGATGTCCAGTCTCACCACTCTTATTCAACATAGTACTGAAAGTTCTATCCAATAAGGCAAGCAAAAGAAAGAAAAGGCATACAGATTGAAAGAATGAAATAAAACTGTTTGTATTTGCACATGACATGATTGTCTGAAAAGAAAAAAAGAAACTTGTAGTAATAAATGAGTTCAGTGATGTTGCAGTATGCAAGATCAATATGCAGAAATCAGTCACATTTGTATATGTTAACAGTGAACAAGTGGAAACCAAAATTTAAAACACAATCCTGGGCTTCTGGTTTTCGGTATGGCATGTAAGAAGCTGGAAGTTGCCACTTTATGTTAAAAACAAGTACAAAGATGAACAAACTGAAAAATCAGTGTCTTCTTAGATCTATCACAGAAGTGAGGCCACAGAGCAAACAGTGGCCCCCTAAATGGGAGAGACCAACAGGCAAATACAGAGAATCACAACTTAACAGCAAAAACCCACAAGTACAAATCTCCATGTGAACCACTGTTAAGGTAGGGGAAAACTGAACTGTAATTGACGAATTGTGGGAGGCTCAGCATGGACAAGTCTTAGAGATAAAAGCTCCAAGGGGACCCAGTCATGGGAGGGCCCCTACTCGTTTGCGAATTTTACCTTCAGGAGGTCAACTGGGTCCTCATAGTGAATATTGAAGAAAATTCCTCTTGACCTCCTGGCAGGGGTAGGGAAAAGGAACTATTTTGAAATAAGACAGAGCATTCTGTTCTTCTTAATAAGGCATGCCCTCTGAAGAACTAGTTAACCACAGCCTAACTGACCCCGGGGAAGGGAAATACCCAACTCCAGCCCACAATAGCATCCTGTCCCACCTAAGTTGGGGGGTTGGGGATGAGAAGAACACGTGAAGTTCACCAAAGGCACAATCCATGAAAAGAATTTACAAACTCTAATTCACTAAAATTAAACACTTCTGCTTTGTGAAAGTCACTGTCAAGAGAGTGAAAAGACAAGCCACAGGCTGGGAGAAAATATATGCAAAAGGCATATCTGATAAAGGACAGTTCTCCAAAATATGCAAGGAACTCTTAAAACTCAACAATAAGAAGACAACCTTATTAAAAAATGGGCCAAAGATCTTAACAGACACCTCACCACAGATATACAGATGACAAATAAATGTGTAAAAATATGCTCCACATTATATCATCTGGGAAGTGCAAATTAAAACCAGGAAATACTACCTCACACCTGTTAGAATGGCCAAAATCCAGAACACTGACCACACCAAATGCTAATGAGGCTGTGGAGCGACAGGAACTTTTGTTCATTGCTGGTGGGAATGCAAAATGGTCCAGGCACTTTGGAAAACAGTTTCACAGTTTCTTACGAAACTAAACATACTCTTACCATATGATCCAACGATTGAATTCTTTGATATTTACCTAAGGGAGTTGAAAATTTATGCCCACACCAAACTTGCACACAGGTTTTTAGAGCAGCTTTATTCATCATTGCCAAACTTGGAAGCAACCAAGGTGTCATTCAGTAAGTGAATGGATAAGTAAACTGTGGTACATCCAGACAATGGAATATTATTCAGAGCTAAAAAGAAATGAGATATCAAGCCATAAAAAGACAGGGAGAAAACTTAAATGCATATTACTAAGTAAAAAGCCAATCTGAAAAGGCGAAGTCTAACTGTATGATTTCAACTATATGACATTCTAGAGAAGGCAAAACTGTGGAGACAGTAAAAACATAAGTGTTTGCTGGGAGTTAGAGGGGAGGGAGGATGAATAGGTGGGACAGAATTTTGAGGCAGTGAAAATACTCTATATAGTACTGTAATGTTGGATACATGTTATTAGACATTTGTTTAAACCCATGGAATGTACAACACTAACAGTGAACCCTAATGTAAACTGTGGACTCTAGGTGATAATGATGTGTCAGTGTAGTTTTGTAAATTGTAACAAATGTACCATGCTTGTGGATGATGTTGATGGGGAAGGCTGTGCCTTTGGACAGGGGCTATATGGGAAATCTCTGTACCTTCTCAGTTTTGCTGTGAAGCTTAAAACTGCTCTAGAGAAAATAAAGTATTTTTTTAATGCCATAGTATTTACAGTCACTCCAAGGAAAACAAAATACTTAGTAGAAACTTAACAAAATATGTGCAGGATCTGTATGCTGAAAATTATAAGACGCTGAGGAAATAAAGACCTAACTAAATGGAGAGACATACCATATTCATGTGTTGGAATATTCAATATAATGAAGATGTCACTTCACCCCAAATTGATCTATATGTTTGATGCAATTCCTATCAAAATCCACGCAAGTTTTTTTTAATAGACATAACCATATTCTAAAATTTATGTAGAAAGGCACCAGGCCTGGAATAGCTAAAACAACAAAAAAGAGTAAAGTGGGAGGAATTACTTTACCTGACACTAGGCTTACTATAGAGCTACAGTAATCAAAACTGGTATTGGAGGGATTCCTAGAGCTACCGTAATTAAGACAGGGTGGTATTGGTGAAGGGATAGATACATAGAAAAATAGAACAGAATAGAGAACCCAGAAATAGACCCACACAAATATGCCCAGCTGATTTTTTACAAAGATGAGAAAGCGAGTCAACAGAGGAAGGATATCCTTTTCAACAAATGGTGCTGGAGGAGCAATTAGATATTCATAGGCAAAAAAAAAAAAAGAACACTGAGCAAACATGCAAAAATTAACTCAAAACAGATTATGAAATTAACATAAGACATAAAACTATAAACATTTAGAAGACTACATAAGAGAAAATCTTCAGGATCTAGGGCTAGACAAAAGAAAGTTGGTACAAAAAGCATGATCCATAAAAGGAAAAATTGATAAATTCAACCTCATCAATATTTAAAATTTTTCCTCTGCAAAACACCCTCTTAAGAAGGATGTAAAGACAAACTACTGACTGTGAGAAAATACTTGTAAATTACATATTTAACAAATCAGTTGTATCTAGAATACATAAGGAATTCTTGAAACTCAACAATAAAAAGCAAACAATTTAATTAGAATATGGGCAAAAAACATGAGCAGACATTTCACTGAAGAGGATATACAGATAAGCAAATAAGCACATGAAAAATTGTTCAACATCATTAGCCATTAGGGAAATGCAAATTAAAACCACGATGACCTATCACTGCACATATACCAGAATGGCTGAAATAAATAGTGATAATATCAAATGCTGGCAAGGCTGTGGAGAATCCAGATCACTCATACGTTGATAAGGGGAATGTAAAATGGTGTAGCCACTATGGAAAACAATTTGGCAGTTTCTTGTGAAACTAAACATGCAGCATGACCCAGCAGTTGTACTCTTGGGCATTCATCCAGAGAAATGGAGACTTTTGTTTACACAAAAACCTGTAGACAGATTTTACAGATAAAAAGGAAACAACCCAGATGAACTTCACTGGGTGAATGGTTAAATAAATTGTGGTACATCCATATCATGAAATACTACTCAGCAATAAAAAGGAGCATATTATTGATAGATGCAACAACTTGGATGGATCACAAGAGCATTATGCTGAGTGGATGTTATCAAAATTAAAAAGCTGTGTTTTTCAAAAGACACTGTTAAGAGAAGGCAAAGGCAAGCCATAGCCTGGGAGGAAATATTTGCAAAACATATAATTGACAAAAGACTTTTATCTGCAATATATAGACCTCTAACAACTCTTTAATAAGAAGACAAATGACCAATTTGAAAGTGAGCTAAAGATTTGAACAGACACTTTACTGAAGAAGATATGTAGATGGCAAATAAACACATGAAAAGCTGCTCAACATCATTTGTCAGTAGGTAACTGCAAATTAAAACAATATGATAAAACTATTATATAATTTTTGGAAACTATCATTTTATAGTTTTTTTAAGCCTTTAGAATGTCTAAAATTTTTTGAACTGACCATAGAATGTTGGAGAAGATGTGGAGCAACTGGAATTCTCATACACTGCTGATGAAAATATAAAATTGTACAATTACTTTGGAAAACAGTTTGATAATTTCTTTAAAAAGTTAAAAATATGCCATACAATCCAATATTTCTACTTTAGGTAGAGAAATGAAAGCATATATCCATCCAAAGGCTTATACATGAATGTTCATATTAGTTTTATTGATTATGGGCAAAAATTGGAAAGAACGCCAATGTCCATCACCAGGTGAATGAAAAAATAAATTTTGGTATTTCTTTAGAACATGCTATTCAGCCATAAAAAAGAAGAAATTTGTGATACATGCAATAGTATGGATGAGTCTCAAAATCATTATGCTGAGTGAAAGAAGCGGATCAAATAATATGGTATATACCGCATGAATTTATCTATATAAACTTCTAGAAAATGCAAACTATAGTTCCAGA
Source organism: Equus asinus (assembly GCF_041296235.1). Taxonomy (NCBI): domain Eukaryota; kingdom Metazoa; phylum Chordata; class Mammalia; order Perissodactyla; family Equidae; genus Equus; species Equus asinus. The sequence goes on from NC_091804.1 coordinate 46,303,041, forward strand.
GAGCAAATCAATGGTTGCATGGAGATAGGGGTGGAGGGAGAGAGGAATTACAGTGAGGCATGAGTAAACTTTTGTGGGTGATGGAAATATTCATTATCTTGATTGTGGTGATGGTTTCACTGATGTATACTTGTCAGCATTCATCAAATTGTATACTTTAAATATGTGCAGTTTATTATATGTCAATTATATTTCGGTAAATCTCTTGTAAAATCCCTAGCAGAACTGAACAAGAAAAAAGGGAGAAAGCTCACGAATTAGCAGTATCAGAAATGAAAGAGAAGACAGCATTATAGACTACAAACATAAAAAAATAAGGGAATATTATGAGAGACTCTATGCCAATAAATTGCATCACTTATAGGAGGCGGACAAATTCCTTGAAAAACACAGCATAACAAAACTGATACAACTTGAAATACTCTGAATGGTCCATTATCTATTAACAAAATTGAATTTGATATTGAATTCTTCCTGCAAGGAAATTCTAGGCCCAGAGTGCTTTCCTGGTGAGTACTATCAAACACAGAAGGAAGAAATAATACAACTCTTATTCAAACTCTTTCAGAAAACTGAAAAGAAAATATTTCTCAAATCATCTTAGGAAGTCAGCATAATCCTGATACCAAAACCTGACAGAGGCATCATAAGAAAACTACAGACCAGTATTCCTCATGAAACAGACACAGAAATCCCTAGCATGATATTAGCAAATTGAACCCAGTGGTTATAATGTGATAATACATCATTACTAAGTAGAGTTTTTCCAAGGAATGGAAACATGGTAGAACATTTAAAAGTCAGCTAATATAATTCACCATATTAACATAAATGGGTAAAAGCATATGATCATTTCAAAAGATACAGAAAAAGTGTCTGACAAAATTCACTGTCCATTCCAAAATTGTGTCCATGACCAAAAGTGTTAGCAAACTTGGATGAGAAGACAACTTTTTCAATCTTATAAGGGACATATATGAAAATCCTAGTTAACATCATATTTATCCTGAAACATTGAAGGCTTTTCTCCTAAGATTGGGAACAAGGCAAGAATGTCTGCTCTTAACCATTCCTATTGACTATTGTACTGAAATTCCCAGCTAGTGTAACAAGGCAGAAATGCTGTGTAGATTGGGGAAAAAGAGCAAGCCTCTCTATATTTATGGATGCCGTGATTATTTATGTGAAAATTTTTAAAGAAAATATTAGGACTAATAGTACTTTTAATAAGGTCACAGGATACAAAGCCAATATATAAAATAAATTATATTTTTTATTCTAGCAGCAAATAGTTGGAAATGAAGTTTTAAAAACTATTTCATTGATAAATAGCATCAAAAAATACTTAAGAATAACTTTAAAAGTGTGCAAGACCTGTATATAAAAAAGTAGAAAACAGTGCTAAGAGAAATTAAAGATCTAAATGGATAAACTATGTACGTGGTTTGGAGACTCAATATTGTTAAGATGTGAGTTCTCTCCAAATCGAACTAGGGACATTTATAGTTTCAACATAATTTCAATCCAAATAGCAACAAGATTTTTTGTAGAACTGACAAGATGTTTCTAAAATGGAAATGGAAGTGCGTAGGACCTAGAATAGCCCAAACAATCTTGAAAATAAACAACCAAGTTGGAGAGCTCACATTTCCTGAGTTCAAAACGCATCAAAAACTAGTAATCAAGATGGTGTGGTATTGATGGAATCATAGAGAAATAGATCAGTGGGTCATAATGAAGAATCCAGAGATAGATTTGTATGTATTCAGTCGATTTTTTACAAAAATGTGAAGGCAATGGCCCCTTCAGTGAGAAGAAACATTTTTTTCAGCAAATCGACTGGAAAAACTAGGAAAATGTATAGAAAAAAATGAGTCTTGACTTCTACTCCACATCACGTTTAAAATTAATTTGAGATAGGTTATAGGCCTAAACATAAAAGCTAGAACTATAAAGCTAGCAGAATACATACAAGAATATCTTCATGAACTTCAGGTACGCAGAAATTTCTTAGAGAGGACCCAAAAAACACTAACTGCAAAAAAATATATTGACAAATTGGATTTCTTCAAAATTAAAAACCTCTGCTCAGCAAAAGTCAGCACTGACAGCATGCAAAGGCAAGTCGCCGACTGCAGGAAATATTTACGTACATGCATCTGACAAAGGACTTACATCCAGAATGTTTAAAGAATTCCTACAACTCAGTAAAAGCCAAAAACAGAACAATATTGAATAGACACTTTACAAAGGAAGATATACAAATAGACAATAAGTGCATATAAAGTTACTCCTTATCATTAGTCATCAGGGAAACACAAAAGCACAATGACGTACCACTCACACCCATCAGAATGGTCAAAATTCAAAAGATTGATGATATCTATTGTTGGAGAGGATGTGGAGCAACTGGGGCTACTGCAGCTCTCATACATTGCTGGTGGGAGTGTAAGATGGTACACTCACTTTGGAAACTAAGTTTCTTAAAAAGTTAAACCTGGAACCACTTCATCACAAAACAAATTCCATTCCTACGTGTTTACTCAAGAGAAAAAGAGGACATATGTCCACAAAAATGGGCATAACTCAGATGTCTATTAGAAGGATGAATAAATAAATTGTATATATTTATACAGTGAGATCCTACTCAATATTAAAAAAAGAATGAACAACTGATACACGCAACAATGTAGATGAATCTCAAAAGCATTGTGTTGTACAAGTGGTACATAGTCTATGATTACATGTGTATGAAATTCACGAGTAGGGAAGACTGATCTACAGTGATCAAAATTAGAACAGTGGGGGACCGGGCAGTGGCGCAGCGGTTAAGTTCACACGTTCTGCTCCTCAGCGGCCCGGGGTTCACCCATTTGGATCCTGGGTGTGGACATGGCACCACATGGCATGCGATGCTGTGGTAGGCATCCCATATATGAAGTAGAGGAAGATGGGCACGGATGTTAGCTCAGGGCCAGCCTTCCTCAGAAAAAAGAGGATTGGCAGTAGTTAGCTCAGGGCTAATCTTCCTCAAAAAAAAAAAAAAAAAAAAATTAGAACAGTGGTTGCCATGGCATGAACTGGAAGGGCCATGAGGGAACTTTCTGGGATGATAGGAATATTATCAGTCTTGATTGGGGTGGTGGTTACGTGGGTATTTGCATTACTCAAAACTCCATTAAATTGCACACTTATCTGTGAATTTGCTGTATGTAAATTTTGATGCAATAAAAAAGTTATCATGAATACATATTCTTCTTCAGCCTTCAGCCAGCATCATTACATCCTCATATATCCCATTTAATGTTCCACATTCATTCCTCAAAAAATCTACCACAAAACACAAAATAGACCATAAGGCAAAACGATAATAAAAGATCTACTCACATAATGCCAAAATACTTTTGGGACAAGTAATATTGTTTGTTCCTTAGTCCATTTTTAAAACGTGTTCTTTCTAACCATATAATTAAAAATAATTGGTATTTGTTTTATTCTGGTATCGTTTCACAAAACAAAGCAAAACAGTGAATTTTGAGAAAACAGCAAGGTAAACCTAATCTGTGTTTTTAGAAGTCAGGGTGGTGGGTTTCCCTTAGGAGAGTGTAGCGACTGAGGGTAGTGAAGTTCTGTTTCTTGATCTGGTGCTGCTTACAGCGGTGTGTTCAGTTTGTGAAAATTCGTCAACCTTTGCACTGATTATATGTGTGTGCATGTATATATACATACACTTTCTCAGTGCTTCTCAATTATACTTTTATAAAATTAAAAGCAAAGACTAATCCTAAAAAGTTAACCATAGCGAAAGATTGGCTAACAATGGATAAATTCCAAATAGAAATTATTTTTGAGAGAGAGAGAAGGAAGGAAGGACAGATAGACCGACACAGTGACTGACAACTATGTGGTCTTCATTCAAGATCAGTCATTATGATTATTTTTGAAAGTGCTCAGAACTTCTTAATGTTTACCTGTAGGATCCCACAAACAACTGGGGGCTTAAGACAGGGCTGTGGATTTGGATGACCCCAGATTACCTCTGAATGGTCCAGAAGGTGGTGATGTAGATGAAAGTGGTATTGGCTAGTTCCTTGACCATTGCTGCTCTGTTGGCAGGGCTGATGCCCCATAGCAGACTGGCATGACTTTTGATCTTGGCAAGAACTACGTCCTCTGGTCTGTAGTTCGCTAGGAGCAGCATGGTGGGCTTGGAAGAAAAAGGAACCTACATCAGGATGCAATGCCACCTCTTTTATTGTCATTTGGGTTCATCTTTGTGCTCCTGTTGCATTGATTTGCCTCCCATATCCTATTCCAGGTCCATTCCATTTTAATACTTGTAGCTTTACAGGATTCTAGTATCTGGTAGGGGAAGGAAATGCACAAGTGGGAACTGGATGCCCGGTAGCTTCTTTGGGCTTGGGAGACACTCGTGGATTGAAGAGTATATTGCTGGGTCAGCTGGTCTTAATCTGCATCTGAAAAGGGGACCAGGTTCTGTTGCTGAGATCTCATTGAGAACAGGGTCTGAGAGAAAGGAGGATGGTGGGGTACAGGTCAGAAAGCTGGCCCATGCTAGTGATGGGAGCAGAGAGGCAAGGAGTTGACACATTGCACTCAAGGAGCTTCTGTTCTCTGGGGTGATGTGTGTCAGCACTAAGCACATGATCTGGAATGGGCTGAGGTGCTGAGAGGACAGATGGAGAAGAGACTCAGATCTCTTCTCTTTTGAAACTGGCAAGGGAGAAGATGGAAAGAGTATGTTTGGGGGAAGGAACAGCAAGAACAAGGCTCTGAGGCCAGTCTGAGCTCTGAATCCACATGTAGGACCACAGCTCAAGGAGCAAAGATTTCAGGCTAGGAAGCATGTGCTGATACCGCCTCCCCACAAACGTAGGCACTTCCCTTCCCCTTCTGCTCCAGCCACCTGATAACCGTTAATGGCCATCCTGGCAGAGACATCTAGGGGCTGGTTGGTCACACTGCCCACTGTCTCCAACAAGGACACGAAAACTGGGGAACCACATGAGGAAAACCAAAGCAAACGTGATAATGCCCCCAACTCTGTATTTCAAACCTGCTGCTGCTGCCCTGGAGGCTGGGGGTATTTCTGCAGAAGAGGGCCACACAGGTCAGAGCCAGGCAGGTGTGGACTTGAGGGAGGGCAGTTTGGCAAATGACCCTTAAAAGTTTGGGGAAGGTAGTCAATTCAGGGAATGTCTGGTGATCCAAAGCACTGGGGTCAGGGAGAGTTGGATCTAGGTCCCAACTCCATTATTTCTAGCTATGTGACCCTGGGCACAGAGCCACTCTTGAGTTGCCTGCTCCTCTGTAAAATGGGAATAAAAGTGGTACCTCCTGGGGCCGGCCCCGTGGCCGAGTGGTTAAGTTCGCGCACTCTGCTGCAGGTGGCCCAGTGTTTCCTTGGTTCGAATCCTGGACGCAGACATGGCACCACTCATCCAGCCACGCTGAGGCGGCGTCCCACATGCCACAACTAGAAGGACCCACGACTAAGAATATATAACTATGTACTGGGGCGCTTTGGGGAGAAAAAGGAAAAAAATAAAATCTTTAAAAAAAAAAAAGTGGTACCTCCTCCATCAGGTGGTTGTGATGGTAGGAAGAATTTAGCAGAAGATCTGCCATATTATTGAGGACTTACTACATATTCTGTGAGCCCCAGGAGAATCAGGGCCAGGGCCACACCGTTAGGTGAATACTAGGCAGGGCAGGAATCTCACTGCTCCAGGGGAACAAGGTTAAGGCCAGGTAAGCTGCCACCTCCAAGACTCCTGAGAGGCAGGAGATGCTGCATGCACACACTTCATGAAGATGTTGGCATATAGGTCCTATAGGCATATCCAGTTGGACAGGCTGAGGGCAGTGTCAGTCCACACCCAGTCTGACTGCCCTCAGCTCCAGGAGGAAAGGTATAAAGTGGAAGCTGGGATCAGAGAGGACCACCAGGAGGCTTGAGGGCACTGGTCCATCTAGTGGTCCAGCCCATCTGTCCAACTTGTTCGTGCCGTCACACCCCACCCATGCCCTTCCTCCCATCCCGTCCAGTCCCATCCATTATTTCATCCCATCCTGTCTCATTCCACCATTTCCCATCCCATCCCATTCTTTCCCTTCCCATCCCATTCTTTCCCTTCCCATCCCATCCCGCCTCTTCCAATCCAATCACCCCAACCGCCCCATCTATTCTCCATCTTTTCAGCAAGCAATCTTACTCTCTGCTAGGTGCCATGCTAAGTATTTAGGATATGTGGGTGCACAAGAGAGAAAACATCCTACGTGGAGAACACTGACAATACATCGGCAGACATTGATAGATCATGATAAGTGCTACAAAGGAAATAAAGAAGGGGGTGGCAGAGACACTTCAGATTGGGTGGCCAGGAGGGTCTTTATGCTGAGACTTGAAGGATGGACAGAGGCAGCTCTTTGGAAAGGGTGAGAGTGGGATGAGGCATTTCCAGGACAGCAGGCCCCAGGTAGAGAGGTGAGAAAGAGCTTGACACATTCCAGGAACAGAGTGGCTCCAGGGGCCCGAAGAGAGGAGGGACGCAAGTTGAAGTGGGACATGCAGGCAGGGTCGGACCATGGGGTCTTGTAGGCCGCAGCACCATTTGGCTCTAAGTGAAGGAGTTCATTCCGGTCCTCTCCCACCTCCAGAAGCATCCCAGAGCCCTTGCTTTGGAGCTCATTCACCCACCCCAGAGGAAAGTCACTGCCCCTGGTTCTGCATCTGCCTCTAATGGGGGAAAACATGTGCATTTGCAGCGCAGAGAGAAAGGCATTCCATGAGGGACGAGTTTGAATGAAGTTGAGAAGAAGGAGGAAAAAGTTTACGGGGAACATGTGGACACAGAGCCTATTCCCTCTTGCCTTGGTTCAGCCTGTCCTTGGGTCCCAGGACTCTCTCATGGTGTGGCCCCATCCAAGAGACCCTGTTCGTCCAGACCTGGGCCCACAATTTGTCCTGGACCGGCCGTGCGAGCCCTCAGAGGGTCCCAGCCCCATGTATCTGAAGTTGGTTCTCCACTCACCCTTTGAACAAGATGAGGTTGATGAGGTTGAGGTTTTTGGTCAGGAAGTTGCCAAGGATCCAGTTTGAGTAGCCTCACTTGATCTGCTAGGTAGACAGGCCAAAATAGATGCATTTCACCAGGTGCCAGGACTGAGCCACATAGTTGAGATTAAATCTCCTGCAGATGCCCAGAAAAGCTGATAATTGCAGCCATACCTGGGCCTCCATGCCCTACCCAGGACATAGGAGAGGAGCCGCTGTGCTCACCTGCTTTGGCCTCTCAGGAGCCCACACAGCTCACTGGGGTCATCAAAGCCGAGAGGAAGACCGGGGTTGTTATTTCAAGAATAATTGTTAGTAGGGGAGAAAGGAAGAAAAATAATAAAACTACCTTTTCACAAACGATTTGCTTGTGACTCCTGGGGACACCTGGACTCCCTTTGCTTTGCTGAGAAAGTTGAGTTTTTTTACACCCTTCATCTATTCTTGACAAAGGACCCAAAGCCGCCACTTCAGGTGCTAAAATCTTGCCCCTCTTGGGTTGTCTGCTGCTTGGGTGGTTTATTATTAAGATAATCCTTAAATCTTTTTCACTGGGCCAATGGAGACCATCTAATCAGAGGGGCCTTAGGAAGCTCTTGACACACTTCTTGGGATAACTGAGCCCCCCAGCAAGTTTGCTGCAAATATCTCTTCCCAGAGAGAAGTTTAGGGTGAGGCCCTGGGGAACACCCACTGGGGATGTTTTATGTCACTGCTGCTGTAAATCTGGGCTTGGAGCGCCAGGTCAGCGGATGGATGAGTATTTCTACCAGGGAGGAGAGGCTGTGGCTTAGGGGCAGACATGTGGTGGACAGTGCCTGCCTGGCCCCTAGCCCTGCCATTCTCACAAACGCTTCAGGAGATGTCACCTTCATATTCTGGATTTCAGGGGCCCCTCTTCCCCTCAACCTGAGCTTGAGGGCTAGCCTCCAATTCCTGCTGGCCTCACTCTATTCATCTCCCTGTACATGGGTCTCTCCTTTGGCGCCCTGAAAACTATTGGGGATTCATTGCTCACCTCTCTCTCCCTCTCTCTCTCTTTCTCTCTCTCTCTCTCTGTCTTTGTCCTGACTTGGCCTTCAAGGCCTTGTTCTAATGTCCCTGACTCCAGAAAACCCTCCTGACCTTTCCTCCCCATCCCCAAACAGAATGGTCATCCATTGTGCACCCCAGGTTCCTGACTGGCCTCATAGTCCTGGGACACTGGACACCGACCAGCTTGGACTGTGGTTTGCTGTTCCCAGACATGTGTCCTGTTTCCTCAGTCAAATGCTCAGTCCCTTCAGGGCTAGAGCTGCTTTTGACATTTCTCTAAGCCCCAGGACACAGAGCAGGACTTACCCTCCCAAGATCTTAATCTGGAGGGGACTCTGTCTGCTCCTGCTGTCACCACCCCTCCTCTCCTCTGGCCACTGAGCACAGGCCAGAGTAAGGGTGCTACAGGTAGTCTCGTCTCCCCTTCCAGCCCCTCTCTCGCTGGCAGATGTCCTGGTTTTTGGGGGTGAGGGGCCAGGCCTTGATGAATTATCAAGAGAGTCCAGAAACTGAACAAAGAGGGGATGGCAGCTGCAGGGCCCTGAAAGAATCCTGCCCAGTCAGCTCGGTGAAAGACCTGTGCCTTGCACTGCAGCCCCAGCCCCATTTGTGTCTGGCTTTCACCTTAATTAGTAGGAGCTTTTCAGAGAAGCAATAAAACAACGTCATAGCAACTTGGATAGGGCACAGGAGGCAAGAGCCATTTCAGTAATGGAGTCAGTGAAATTGCTATTCTAAAAAGAGAGAGAGGGAGAGGGAGACCACTCTCTCCTATTAAGAAGCTGAGGGCAAAGCTATCCTGTCATCTGCCCAGTTATTGAGGATAACTGATGGCTGCCCCCACCCCCAACAACAGAGGGAATTGCAGCTCCATGAACCCAAAGTTCTGGGCGGTGGTTCCCAGGAAACCAAAGTGCTGAGTTCAGCAGTCTTGGGAGAGATGTGTGGGCCAAGGGCTTGCTGGTTTACCCCAAAGGCCGAGTAGTCAAAGAGGATGATGGCAAAGTTGAGCACCTCCACCAGGAATGTGAGGGCATGCTGTCACACACTGAGCTGGCCTGGGACTGGGTGAGGTGGTAGAAGAACTGGCGGATGGTAGATCTGGAGGGTCCTGCTGGGAAGAGGATGATGCTGTGGGCTACCCTTCTAATTGACCATACCTCAGCACCAGCTGGAAGGTTCTGGGAGGATATCATGCAGCTCCCTTGTTGATAGGTGAGGAAGCTGAGGACAACACACAGGTTCATTTTCCCAAAATCTATGTTTGCAAAGAGCACAGAGGGAAACTGCTCTGGTGTTCAGGGGCCAATCTCTGAGTGAATGCCACACTTCTTTCTCTCAACCTCTTCATCTCCACCTGCGTAAGGACTGGTTGTTCATGATTGAACCTCATAACCCTGACCCAAATACAAGCTCTCGAGGGTCTTACCCAAAGGCAAGTCATATGCAGACTGGAGAAGAGCTTGGTATCCTAGAACAGTAGCAGGTTCAAATCCTCCAAGCTTCAGGTTCCTCACCTGCCAAACGGGAGTGATGAGCCCTGGCCTAACTAGGCCATGAGGTAGCTCTGAGGACATAATGTTGGAGTAGATGTGAAACAGCACTGGGAATGAGAAAGTACAGTCTGCATGTTTGATTATCTGTGATATACAGGGAATCCTATAGACAAGAGAATGGTAGGCAGGTAGGTAGGTGGGTGGGTGGGTGGGTCAGTAGATGGGTAGATGGATGGATAGTTGGGTGGATGGGAAGAAGGAAGGAAGGGTCGTGGTATCCAGAGATGACAGATTGATGGAAGAAGGGAATCATGGAAATATGAAAGGAGGGTGGTTGGGTAAATGCAAAGTTGTTTAGATGGATGAATGATTGACAGACAGAAGGAGAGACCACAGTATGAACTGACAAATGCCTGGACAAAAGGAAGAATGAACATACAATCTCCAGTAGTCCTATAGACAGAGCAGTGAGAGGGAAAGCATAGGTGATCTTGCTGATGGTAGATGGGAGTCTAGGGTCTGACTCTCACATGGTGCTCTTCCCATGTCCCAGCTCCAGCAACCATGATATGTGGGCCTAGGTCTTCCCCTAGGGGCACATGGCTCCATAGTAACTGTGGGGCTCTATTTTGCATGCCAGTTCTACCTGCAGCCAGGAGTCTGTCTGTGAGGAAGGGGAAGAACTCATGCCTCATCAGCTTCCTCTTGGACTCGGCTTTCCCACTGCTCCTGAATGAGCTTCCCTAATCACCTTTTTTTTTTTTTTTTTTTTTAAGATTTTATTTTTTCCTTTAGTACATAGTTGTATATTTCTCGTTGTGGGTTCCTCTAGTTGTGGTATGTGGGACGCTGCCTCAGCGTGGTTTGATGAGCAGTGCCATGTCCGCGCCCAGGATTCGAACCAACGAAACACTGGGCCGCCTGCAGCGGAGCGCGCGAACTTAACCACTCGGCCACGGGGCCAGCCTCCCTAATCACCTTTTAATGACCATCTTCCTGGTCAGCTCTTCCACTGCTCCTGACTGAGGTGCCCAATCACCTTCTGATGACCAATTTCCGGGCTTTCTCTATCCGCTTCTCCAGCATCCTTTTGCTGAGTTGCTTTTGTCTGAATGGGAACTTCCTGAGGAGGCTCCATCTCTTCCTGGATCCTGGGTCTTGGGGACCCCCTGGCATGACACAGTGATATAGGCCTTCCCCTTGACCTTTTCCTCCAGGAGCTATTTTAGCTGGGACCACCCTGACCCCCAGGCTGGGAGGGAGGGAACCAGTGCCACATGATTTCCGCCAGCGTCTGGGCTCGGGCCAGGGGCTTACTCTCTCGCCTCCCCTGATTCTTAGGGGCCAGGTCTGGACCCCAGGCTGGAGAAAGGAAAGCCTGACGGGGTGGGAAATCCAGCAGGAAGGCCTGGGCACTGGGTAAGGAGGAAGTGTGTGGTGGGCCTGGGGAAAATGACCAACAGATCCTCTTCCAAGCCCAGGAACTTGGGGACTCCAGAGGCCCACACTTTCCTGGACTCTGTAGCTGGGTTGAGACTACTGAGGGCTCCTCCTTGGGCCAGATCTTGGGGGACTGGGGCCCAGGGCAAATGGGTTTCAGCTTACCTCTGCTTCTGGCTCCCTGCTGCTTCCTTCAGAAGGCCCAGCAGTGGCTGGTGGTAATGGCAGCTCCTGGGAGAAGGAGTCCAGCTTGGCCTGTCTTGGGAGGTGGCCACTGCCTGGAGCCCCTCTGCTGGCTGTTCTTCTCTGCCTCCTGCTCTTTTTATTCCCTTTGCGATGAGCCCAGTCAGATGGTGGCTGGTCCCACAGCCCTAAGTTCTGGAGGGACGAGGCAGGCAATGAGGAGTGTCTACCCATGACCACCAGCACTGCACGGCCTGCCCACAATACATGCCTGCCCCCAAAGCTAGCCCGGAGGCCAGGGGGATCAGAGAGGGCAGAGAGGAGTCTGCAGAAAGAGGCAGGAATGACCAGGAGAAAGTAGGCACTGCCTCCCAGGAGCGGGGGCAGCTCTGAGGCCCTGACCCCCTTGCTGAGGCAGACTTTACAAGGCAGAGGCGCTGGCATGCAGGCCTCAGCTCAGGAGATTCCATAGAGCCTGGCTGCCTCTTCCACTTCAGCCACCTACGGAGTCAATGATTGATTAGTCTGATGGTCAGCAAAGGCTCTAGCAGTCTCCTACAAAATGTTGATCTGGGGCCACTCCAAATCAGAGAGAACTCTGGGCCTCAGGAGGGTCCCTGGGATTTGTACAGGGCATGAGATGTGCAGGATCATCCTCCATTCCTGATCTCGAGATTGTCCACTCCTGTCCTGGGACTTGACGTTCGATTGCAGCAACCTAAGAGCGGAGGTTTAGTTGTGCTCAGGGCTGTGTTCCCTGTGCCTAGAATGGCGCCTGCACAGAGCAGCTGGTCAGTGGTTGGCTGGGAAGAGCAAGATGAGAGAGCAAGCCAGGAAAGAGGACCCAGCAGTGAGAGGATGCTTCTCCAGGCTGCTTCAGAAAAGGAGGAGACACAGCCTTTTGTGAAACAGATTGACCTCTGAGTCCTGTCTAGCTTGTTGTCCTGTCCAACCTTCCATGGAGAGGAAGCAGAAAGATAGAGAGGCAAAGGAGTATGAAACAAGTCCTTGGCAGGAAGCTGGAAAGGAGGTTTCCAGGGAGAGACAGGAAAGGTGTCGGGGGAGAAGGTTCTGCAGTGTGGGACAAGATGGGAAGGAAGTGAGGGGCTCCTGAGGCCAGTGGTTGGGGCAGGGAGACGAAGGGACTTGCTGGGTGTGCACACACCACCAAGATACAGGGATGTCCTTTAGGGGCAAGTCACCGTGCAAGGACCACAGGGAAGTGAGCTGTTCAGGAATTCAGCCACAGCTCGGACTCCCGTGGGAGTTTACCAGGGAGCAGGAAAGTCTCAAACCAAATGATTTAAAACTTCACTGAAAAGAAAACAAACAGGGAACAGAGCAGCAAAACGACCAGAGGCTGAACCAGGCGTCAGAAATTTCATCGTCAGTCTCTGCTGTTGTGATGTCCTGGGGCAGGGAGAGGCTCCAGCAGCGTGAAGTCTCAGGTCCCTCATCTGGAGAGTGGGGACAGTTACTCTGACCTTGGCCAATCCACCTCTCACTCTAATTACCAGCAAATGATGACTCGTGGAGAATGCAGCCAAATGTCACAGCCTCCTTCTCTGAGGCTTTTACACCTTCGTGGTGGCGTGGTAGGAGAACAGAACGAGCAACTGCAGGAGGCAGCACAGGACATAGCCGTCCTTCTTTTCAATCCCAATTATATTTGGCAGAGAAAATGGCTTTTCCCTACTGATGCCAGCGTGTCCTTTTGTGGTCCAGGGAAGGAATCCAAACTGCAAAAAATATTTGACCACAACAGTGGCCTAAGAAGGGAAGGAGAAAGAGGCAAAGTCATTGCAAACAACCGGATGACAACACACAAACACATGTGCATGCACACACACCCCTAAACCAAGTGAATACTCAGGAAAGTGCTTGGTATATGCTAACAGGCTTCACAAATGTAAGGGACTGTTCTGGTCATCAGCAGAGGCTAGAGATGAAAAGGAAATAAAAAACCAGAAACCACTGTGAATATATAAGTTGGCCCCATGTGACACTGCTGAAGGCTGGTCAAGCTTTTTTAATTTCTTTGAGCTATTGCTCCCTTTCTAATTTCTCCTGACATTTGTTGCCGGCTAAATCAGTTTGATGCATGGGAGGCAGATTAAGATGGCTCTCCCAGCCTGCCCCCTCTCACAGGCAAGTTGCAGGGTAGTGATTTTAAGAGATTGTCTTTTTATGCTGAAAATGCTCAAAAATGGCTTTGTTTCCTTTGGCAAGAGGAAAAGGTCACCCAAATTTCCCATCCTTTTAATGCTGCTAGATTATTAAGCATCAGGGAGAACAGCAGTTCTCCCAAACCGGGGAGGTGAATAACCGCATACGTAATGTCATGCAGTTTCTTTAATGCTTCTGTTTCACAAACTTCTAAAAGGACAGGTTCTTCAGCCAGGTAAACAGCCTCATGCCTAGCAGGGACCCCTTTAGCAGTTGGCTCGTGATGCTTCTCTTTGGAAGCGGAGGAAGTGGAGAGATGCCTCCAGTCCCTTGGAGTGGGCAGGGGGTGGCCACCACATATCTTTCGTCAGTATTACTGACAGCCGGTGGCAGAATTGTGGATGGAGGATCCCCTGTTGATTGTGGAGGTGGTCAGGAGCCTAGCTCGTACCTTAAATTCTGCCTTAGACCCAATGCCCTCTTGGTTTTCTTGTCTGTAAAATTAGAGGGTAGGTCTAGATGGTCTTTAAGGCACTCTCTAATTTGACTGTCCATAATTCTTTAAGCAGAAAAACATATTTTTGGACTTACAGTTAGGATATACAACCATGCACTGGGGCTTTGGGGAGAAAAAAAAGAGAAACGTATTTTTTTTTTTTTTAAAGATTTTATTTTTTCCTTTTTCTCCTCAAAGCCCCCCGGTACATAGTTGTATATTCTTCGATGTGGGTCCTTCTAGTTGTGGCATGTGGGACGCTGCCTCAGCGTGGTTTGATGAGCAGTGTCATGTCCGCGCCCAGGATTCGAACCAACGAAACACTGGGCCACCTGCAGCGGAGCGCGTGAACTTAACCGCTCGGCCACGGGGCCAGCCCCAAAAGAAACATATTTTTGCTGGTTGATCTGAACAAGAAAAGAGAATCAGCTCTCTCAGTAAGAGTATAACATAGACGCTACAGCCATCTCTATGCCAGTGAAGCCCCTGAGCAAGTCATTGTGAGGACAAGTTCAGGCACTAGTGTCTGTGATTCTCTTTCCAGAAAGTGCCCTCTGTGTGGTATGTCGTTGAAAGCTGTGCCCTGCAGATAGTAGCTGAAGCTTCAATAGGCCTGGGGCAAGAACAGGTGGGTTTCAGTAGGAGTTGAGGGTGATTCCAAGGCTATAACAGAGCCTCATGGAAAAGAGGACGTGGGTGGATTAGGAAGAGGCCACTTGCATGTTAAAGAGTATTATCCTTTCCTGGTATAGAGCAAATGTCAATAAAAGTGGAGGCAGGAGATGGGGACCCCAGTCAATGACCTCAGGCATGTCACTCTAGGCCTGGTGTCCCCTCTCTTTACAATCTGGGACAAGGCCCAGCTTGCCTTCCAAGAATCCTGTCCAGAGACCCTGATGGGATGAAGGATGTGAAGGGAGATGGAACCATGTAGATTATCAAAGCAAGCCTTTCAAGTGCGAGATGGTATTAACTAAAATTCAAGGAATACTTTTAGGATAATTAAATTTTATTGGACTCGGCTATAAGCAGTAAATCAAAATAGATCTGTTTCCTTTGAATTTAGAAGGATCTACTTATATATAAAAAATGTGGCATGGACTCTTAAAAGTGTATTCTTTCAAATGGATTAAAATATTCTTTATAATGGTGTTTACTGGTTTTTTTTTTTTTTTTAACATGATTCTTTCTTCCTAGCTCATACAGTGCTAGGATATCAGAGCTTAGGGAGCCTGACTGGACAGAGCCAAGGCTGGCTGCTGCTCCCCACAGGGGTATTTTCGGTGACTCTGAAGGAGGGGACCCAATCCAGGAGGCTCCCTTCCATCCCTGTCCAAGACTCTTGGGCAGGGGAGCAATTCATTCTGACAGGCTTATAAAAGTGCTGTGATGGGAGAAACAACTTAATGACTGATACTTAACTTTTGCTCTAATTAATTTCACGGACAAACTGTCTTCAAGTTTACAAATGTTGTATCTGAGTCAGAAAGTGCACCAGAGAGAAAGAGCTGGTGGTAAATTACATCCAAGATGTCAAAAAATGAAATAATAGAAACACGCATTGCCAGAGCCCACTGGGGTAAATCCACAAATGTTTACTGTGCACCTATTATGTGCAAGGCACCATAGGAGCACCCATTAATCACTTCATCTGACTTTTGAAAGCTAATGCATTCTTGGGAGGATATGGGCACTGGAGGGGAAAACACTGGGGCTCCATTCTCTGGCTCCCCCACCTCATCAGTAACTTGATTCTAGCACTTGACATGTTGCTATGAAGTCACATCAAAAGTGTGCAAGGTAGTTGGGATGATGGTGAATGGGGTGCGTCATCTGTTGGGAGGAGCTGGGTCTGTGAGAGGGCCTCCCCTTGGCACCTACCTCCATGTAATAGACCGCCACCGTCCAAAATCGTCTTGAGGGCCTTGGGACTGAAAGCATGGCCCACAAGAAAGACAAGACGGCGACAACCATGGACAGGACAGAAGCAAAGAGCATGTGATTCAGAACGATCACAAAATAGCATCTCGGACTTGGACTTGGCCACCTGGTACAAGGTGAAGATCAGCTTCACCAGGCTTGGCAGACTCCTGTAAAAGCGGTCTGACTGCTCCAGCTCATCATTCCGGGGCATCCTGGAGGGAGGGAGAGACCCTGTCATAAGTCCAGGAAAGCTAGGTCCAGCGCCATAGACCCACAGACAGGGCGGGTGTGAGCCTGCCTTGAGAAAATCCAGTAGGTGAAAATAACTGCATTTTCCCAAACTCAACACAAGGAACAATTTTTCACTTTCCTGGAGCACTCAACCACAAAGTTTTCTATTTAATAGGCACTCTCCAGATGCATTTAAAAAAAATGTGATTTGCAAAAAAGCTCAATTGCTCACAATTTCTCTATTGAGTAAAGTATTTCCAAACAAGTAATCAAGTTCAAAGAAACCCTTACTTTGCCTCCTGGAGTATCTAGCATAACACCTTTTAGCTTAACTTGCTAACCCAAGGACGGCAATTTGGGCTGCCTCACTGAACAAGAAAAATGTGCTGGTTCCTGACTTGGGTTACAGATAATTCTTGCCTTTTAAGCTACAGATCACTAGCTGGCAACATCCTGAAAGGGGCTTTTCTGCTGGGGCTGTTGGTCTTTTTGATTCTCTGAATGGGTGGGATGTAACAGGAAGGCTTGCGGCTATCAGGGAACCTCTTGGGCTTGCTGCCCACTTCTGAAAGGGACCTCTGCCCGCAGTGGGGTCCTCCTCATCTTCCTTCTTGTGCCTTTCTACCTTCCCAGCTGGCCCCCTGCACCTGTGCATTACCATCTCTGTGACGTCTCTAGAATTCAAAGACATGGTTTTTAAAAGTCTTTGATGACCAATTTTTTTAAACACCTCATGAATTTGATTCCAGACTCCTCTCACATGGGATTTGCAATCACATGGGACAGTCTGAGATTTATTCCTGCACTATCAACAAAGACTGTATTGCTTTGTTTAACAAGTCTGTCAAGAGACACTGAAAGGCTGTTGTGTTCTAGACCTTGAACTAGACTTCAGAGGCACAGAGATGGACACAGCAGGCCAGTCCTCACGGAGCTCACATTGTGAGAAACAGAGGAGTCCTGATGACATGCATGGGTCTGGGGCACAGGGTCTGGTGAGCGCCACTTCTGAGGTGGCATGGAAGTTCAGAGGAAGACAGGGAGCCAGGAGACTTCCCAGAGGGGAGACTCGGTTGGATCTTGAACGAGTGGAAACCCCTCCAGGCAGAGAGGGCTGGAGAGTGGACATTTCAGGTAGAAGTTATATCAGTGTGTAATTCAAAGAACATGGAGCTCGAAGAATAAAAAGCTCGTCAGATCATGAAGGGCCTCATAAGCCAGGCTGAGAGTGTATATTTCATTCTGCAGGAGACGGGAAAGCCAATGAAGGGTTAAAAAGGGATGGTGGCAGGGGCAGGCTGGGGGTGAGTTGGGGATCAATGCAGAGAGTGCATCTAGTGGAGGAGCTGGTGGCAGGGAGGACTGGCTGATAGATCAAGCAAGAAATAACGAAGATCTGATTCAGAGCATGGGCACGGGATGGGAGAGATGGAGGTGGAATCCAGAGAAATTTGCAAAATAGACTCCACAAAATGCAGTGCCCCCCCCCGGATGTGATGGGTAAGGAAAAGAAAGAGGCTAACAAGTGCTCCTGGGACTCCCCGCCGGGAGCTGGATAGCTGGTGAAAACTTTGTATAAGATTTGGAATAGGACTTTGACCAGCAAAGACCATGATGAGAGTACAGAGGGAACCAGTTTTTGGAGAGAAGGAAGTAACAAGCTTGGTTTTTGCAAGGTGAGAGAGAGCTCCTACCCAGATAGAAAGCCTGGCCTTCAGCTCAGAACACACACTGAGGAAGAACCAAGAAAAAGTGGTGCGGGGAAGGAGCCAAAGGGAGTCAGTCTGAATTAGCCAGAGGAGTCCCAGTAAAAGTCTGCGATGGATAAATAAGCAGTAGCTGTCCACAAGTGAAGCATGAGGCTCAAACTGCCCTTTCACCCTTTCAAGAAGGCTGGTAGTGAAGAGAGGAGAGGAAGGAAGGTGTGACTTCTTGAAACCCAGGAAGACCCCAGCCTTCTGGGACACTAGAAGGAATGGAAGAGAGGGGCTGGGAAACAAGCACCCATAGAAAGGGGAAGAGAGGGAATGTGTAGGCCAAGCCCTGGAAGGCTAAGCCTCTAGATGAGAAACCACCGCTCCTGAGACATGAAAAGGGGTCAAACTAGCAGGTTTGAGGAAGAGAAAATGAGATGTTCCTTCTGGGATGGTGGAGGAGGCTGCAGGCTGTAAGGGCTCGAGTTTGGATTGGCAGCCTGGGGACTAGCCGAGAAGGCATCGTGCCTGAGCGGCACAGCCTCGAAGGTGGCTGCAATTCTCCCCAGTGGCCCTTGGCACCAGATGGTGGACCGGTTGGGGTGCAGGGGTAGCTAGGACTGTGTCCACAGCACCTAGATACCCATCCCTATCACTGCACTGTGAGGATATGGTAGAGTGTGGCAGCAGTATAACCTTGGGCAAGCCACCTACGCTGTCTGGCCTCAGTTTCCTCTTGTGTCAAGTGGGAATAATAATATTACCTTCCTCCCAGGGTTCTTGAAGGCTACAGGAGTTAATCCATGTAAAACCACTCAGGAGCAGTCCAGCAGGTTGTAAGCACTTGGGAAAGGCCATTGTTCCTGCCCTGATTAGAATGACCTGCCCACGTGTCCATCCCCTGTGGCACCGAGAACTCCCGGGGGTCAGGAGTCTGTCCTGCAGTGTGTAGGACACACACAGCCATGACTGAATAGATGGATAGTTCTAGGATGAGCTTTCTCAGAACTTCTTGCCAAGTAGCCCCCTGTGGCTCTCTACTCCTGTTAGGTGTGCACATGACGACTGCTCCATTCAGCCCTCCTGGTAACTTTTTAAAGGCACGCATTTATAAAGTCACAGCTCCATTTGGATCACTTCAAGTACACAGAAAAAGGGGTTCCATCAACATCAACCAGGGCTGCCTCCAACTTAGCTAAAAACCAGATTTTGTGTTTGAGGGAAATTACTTCTATACCTGCCGTGGGCCACTGTTATTTGACTCAGAGTATAATTTCATGGCATTAGCAAAAATGATCCATTTTACAGCTCTACAAATGTCCTCGGCCCACAAAACACAGTCTTGACCTTCAGAGAGACTGAGGTTTCACAGGGGGCCCTTTTCACCTGAGATCCCCCTGGGGCAGGGAGGCTCCTTGGGGCTAAGGGCAACCTACTCCCACCATTGGCGGGTCCTCCAGCTCCTCTTTGCGGAGGTCCGCCTGACACTGCACGTATTTCTGCGTTGATCTTCTATGGCCATTTCTTTTTCCATTTCGTTAGGCAATTGAGTGTCTTCCTGGAGCAGCTGTTGAGACCCAAGTAACCCTTTGCTATCTGGATGCCCCTCCTGCCTCTCTTCCCTCCTGGCCGGGGCTGCCTGTGGGGTCTCTTGCACTGGGGAATGGCAGTATCTCAGAATGCTGTCTGTGGTGACCTTTTTCCCCTACAGAGAAATTTCAGATCTTCACTACATTAAGTTAAAAAAGGAGGGAAGCAAATGAGGATAAGCAGAAGAAGGAAGGGAAAGCCAGTGAGGTCTACTTTCCATTACAGGGAACCGATGGAACATAATTCTTTTGCATCTCAGGATTCAAGCTAGGATCACCAAGGGGGTCTCCCACTGGCGTCCCAGAGACTCCTCCAGTGGCGGAGCACAGTGACTCCCTGCAGGTTCCAGTCTGAACGTGCAGGGAGGTTGCACAGCAAGGGGCGGGGGCGGGCAGCTGAGGCCTTCAGCAGTCATTGCCAAGAGCTAATGCAAGGCATAAATCATCCGTCAGCTTATGGAGTGACTTTCAAAGTTGTTAGAGTGGAATAATTAAAAGAAATTGATATCGTAAGAGAAAGCCATGTCTGCCGTTGAAAGGCTTGCCTTACTGACAGCTCACCAGCACACACTGCTCCACCCAGCATGCTGCTGCAAGACTAGTGTGCTCACTGCTGAGTGCATCCAGGACGTCAGTGACATCATGCAGCAGTGCCTTCCCCAGCACCTAGGAGAACTGGGCCATGGTGATCAGCCTCTGGGCTGTGTCTTCTGTGGGGAGAGAGCAAGGATGATCTGAAGAGGTTCAGCTTTCCACCGTTGGTGACAGAACCAAACCAGCCCAGGCAGTCAATGACAAGTAACTGATGAAACCCCATCAAGAGCATAACTGTTTCTTTTGTTAACTTGCCTCATAGAGACAAAAAAATAGAATTCATCCACTCCACTAGCTGAGTACTAAGGGGCTGCTGTGTGGGAACCTGTGTGCTGGGGAGAGTTTACCAAGATGTAATGGGTTCCTGTCTCAAGTGGGAACTAGGTCAAGGTGACAGCCACCCTTTTGTCTCTCAGTGCCCTTAGCCAGCCTCCACCTTCTCCTTCCATATGAGGAGAGGGTGATGGTGGTAATGTTTGCATTATAAATAGCCAACATTTATTGGTCTCTTACTGTGTACCATGTGCTGGTGTGGTTTTGTGGTTTGACCTTTTAATCCTACAGCAACACTCTCACTCAGATTCTCTTATTATCCTCCTTTTGCAAATGGAGAAATTTCTCCAAAACTTCCAGAGAAGTTAAGTAATTAGCCTAAGAACACACCAGCTAGTGAGAGTGGAAGTGGATCTGATCCCAGGCTGCCCAAACTTGCTCTGAAGGTAGGGTCATTTGAGATCATGGATGGGAAAGACTCTGGAAAAGCAGCTCTGTAAATGGGTAGGGATGAGCTAGAAGAAAGTGTGTCCGTTAGGAGGATCAGCTTTGTGCTGTGGTAGTCCCAGTTCAGATCCTGGCTCTGGCACTTTCCAGCTGAGGGGCCTTGAGTGAGTGGCTTAACCTCCTGATCACCTTAACTAGGCATAGGCATTTGGGCTGTCCAGATTGTGCCTGGCACACAATAAGCCCTCGATAAGCACCAGCTATCTGGATTCTTGATTCCATCTTGATGTGAATATGTGCCTGTCTTTCCCAAGCCCAAGGATACAGATGTATTCAGCCTTCTGCTTATGAATTTTCAAGTGGAAGAAGCACTTTGAGGGTAGCAGGGCGCACCCAGACCCTAAAATTCTACCTTTCCCCAGAAGTGAAGATTCTACCCCGAGTTGAGAAGGGCCAGAGCTACAGCTCCCCGCACTGACCGGCCCCTTTCTGTGTTGCCTCGGTAATGCTGCATAACATTGAGCTAAACGCCTTTGGACAGTTCAGCGATTTCTTATTTAGGGTTGGGTTTTACTTTGTTTTTACGTCTCTCAACTACATCTACCCATTTTCATCCCTGAGCGAACTTGTCAGATGTTTGCCCCAATTCAGTAACACGTTTTTTTCTTCTGTAGTTTTTTTCTATTTTAGACCTGGCAGGACGGCCACACATTCCAAGTTCATTTGAATTCTCTGCTCTGGCCTCAACTTTGGCCTCACGAGTTGCAAGTCTCTCACCTCCTGAATCATACCAAAGAAAAACAAAATAGATGGCCATTGGAAATTCCCATCTGTTTTCCATTTACATTTTTGTAAATGTTCGTTACATCCCAATAGGGGTGTCTGTGTGTCTAAGGCAGGCATGTTGATCGGGCTGTGGAAATTATGGTCCACCTTAAACATTCATAACATTGTGGGCACTTTTTTGGGGTCACTGGTACACTACAGGCATTAATGTCAAATCACCTGATCATTGCAGACGCTAGGAAAAGCAGGTCCCTCTAAAGAGTAAAGCCTTTCAAATTTGTATTGGCTCCTGTCTACTACTTGTCAGGGTCCAGGGCTTAACTCCAGTGAATGCCTCACTTAGGAAAGATTGGACACCCGACAGACCACATATTTATCTCTCTCTGGGTCTGGTCAGTGCGTTCCAAAGCTCAAGCCATTATGGAAAACAGGCTTGGAAAAATGCATATTCCCCCCAATATCTCAGACTAACAAGTTGGCCCTTCAGCAAATATCCCATTGTCCAAGCTATGTGGACGCTTCCATAATGCCCCTCCTTCATCAGCGTGTATAAAAGATTCCCTATGCTTCCTATATGCGTCCATGACCTCATCTTTCCTACACAGTCCACTTGTTGTCAATGGACCCAGTCACAAGCCAGAACTGTTTGACGCCAGTGTTTCCTAGCTGACCATCTGTTGATCAAAGTTACCACACAAACCCTGCTTTGCCATCCATAGTACCTCCACAGTGGCGCCGCTGGGCCCCCTCTTCCTCCTGCATGTCTCTCCCCATCCCTCCTTCATCCTGCCTCCTCATCCTGAGAGCAGAGTCAGAGCAATTCGTCCGAGCATCATGTGCGAGCTGTAGGGAGATGGTCATAAACCCGGCTCTGTTCTCTGGCAGTTTCAGGCATCGTCGGGCCCAGACCCTCCTTTTCTTCCTTAAAGGTCACAAAATCTAATTAAAACCATTGCTAACTGTATATTCTCGTTGTCGGTAAGCCTTAAATAATAAAAATCAGACCAAATGAGACTAATCAAGGGAGATGGAAAATCGATGTCATATTTGTTCCAAGTAATTTCCTTTTAGAAGAGAAAAGGCTCTTAGGAGTGGTTTGTGAATTTAAAAGATATTTAAAGTTGCATCTAGACATCGGAATATCAAAGTCAACCCCAAACGGAATTTCGCTGGATGGTCTCTCTCCTTATTCCCGGAAAAGTCAGTGCTGTTTGGTATAAAGGCTAAAACGGGGTGACAGTTTTTCTTGTGTCTGCTTTAAATAGTTCTGGCTTTGCCAACAAAACAAAACAAAACAAAAACATTGAAAAATGGATCCCTTAAGACAGGGGCAAAGAGTAAGTAACATATGGGATTCTTTTACCTTCCTTCAATATTTTTCTGAATAATTACTTTCAACTAAAATGCACTCTTAAGAAGAAACCCTAAATGATAAGAATGCAGCAGAGACACATACATAGGCATAGCAAAGAAGAGCATTGAAACACTTCGTCAAATGATTCATCCTGTTGTCTGAAATACCCCAAAGTTATTGGTTAACATCTCTGGATAAGCACCTCTCTTCTCCATTTGGTTTCACGTGTGTCCATGACAATGGGAGTAATTTATAACAAAAAGACTAGTTAACCTGCTTTAGTATAAAGAGACTAGTTGACTGGCTTCCTCATGATTCCACTGCTTTTCCAGAGTAGTCAGAAGGAAGCCCCCTTAGCAGGGAGGGCATCTTCAGAGTCATGACCTCATCACAAATAAACAAGCACCGACCACCCATGGTGGCAGGCTTCCAAAGCAATAGTTGTTTTTTTTATAATTAGAAATTCCCCAGAGGAATCCAAGTAAACCTGGGCTAAAGCTAAGTTCTAGGCTTCTCGTTCTGCAAAGTGCGACCTACTGTGTGCAGATCCAATCATGCCTTTGGCATACATGTTTCCGTTGGCACAGAAACCTTCTAAGGCAAGGGGCATCCTCATTGCCATTCAAACCACAGTAGGCGGCTACTGCATCTACATTAGCTCTTGAGTCCAAGTCCAAGAAAAGTTACTGGAAAGCTGTTTTGGGCTTTGGCCGATTGTCTGTCATTTCTCGTCACTTCCTTCTGGCTCTTCTTCCTCACTACCAGGTTCAAAGAGGCTGTAGCTGCCATTCTGGATCACTTGGAAACACGTCCACAAAAATCCTGGAATGCATGCCCTCCTGCCCCTTTGCCCACAGACCTCACAAGTCTAGCCCCGCCTAAGATATGTTGGATATCTTGATGACCCGGTGGGCATGTTATTTTATACATGAGGTTTCCTCCCTCTGGCATATTCTACAACAGAAGTGAGCACCGTCAAAACAGGTTTACCTTTTTCTCTAACTGGATTTAAATTATGTATTAGTAGTGATATTTCACATTAGACTCCCGTGGATTTCGTTTTCTCTGTACTATCAATCCACCTTGTTAGCTACAGAATTTCCAATGCCCAGTCTTCCTCACCTGCAGATGCTCAGAGTCACTGTGCACGTTTCATTCATGGTACACCAGCATGCTGCCCCTGCTAGGCAGAGGGGACCCTCCTACTCTACCATCCCAGTGGGCACACACTCAGCTTTTTGTTTCTAATAGTCCTGATGGAGTGGCAAGAGTGAGCCATCTGCCTGCCTCCTTGCCACATCCTTGTGTAAAATGGCAGGCATTTCCTAGAGAATGGGCCCATTTTAGGGAACCCCGGAGCTGAGGGGGACCACCTAGCTTGGCTGGCCCCCAATACTCAGTCTTCTGAAGGGCTGTGCTCCAGCCAGCTGTTAACGCTCCCAACTTACTGAAAGGTGCTTCACCCATGGCTGCTACCATTTTTTCTCTTCTTCTTCTGTCGTATTGAGATCATCTAAATAAAGATGAAACCCAAATCTATCGGCCATTGCCACCCTGGACGAGGTTGTGATCATTCAGAAGAGGAACTGGACTGACACTTACTTGTCTACTGAAGAAACTGGAATCAGTTCATTGAGTGTTTATTACCTCCCCCCCCCCACAGAATTATTCATTTGGACAAATTAATTAGTGCAAATAAAATTTGAAAAGGAAATGTATAAACAACATAAAATAATACGCTGTTTTCAAGTGTGTGCAAGTCTGCCTGGCGCATAAGCTGACAAGCTCTTTTTTCCTCCGCCTCAAGAAGATTCCTAGGGAGACCTCACTGGGCAGACTTTGGGAGACCAGTTCTAATGGTTTCATGAACTTGAAAGTACTAAAATGGAATATCTTTTCTTAAAAGCACCATAATTCAAGTCTTGTCACTAATTCAGACAGTGTGTCCCCCAATTAGGAAGGTTAAACCATATATCACACTCTGCATATAAATTGCCAGATAAAACAGAATCATCTTAGAGGTTGGTAGCCAAGGGATGACATTATTTTCTTCAGCTTGTTCGACTGAAAGAAAGAAAATCCAATCCAATTTAAAAGTAAAAACTTTTGAAAGATATTTATTTCATGACCAATAAAAAATGAAATGCCTTTCTTCTTTAGCTACCTGGCCCTTGGAGGAAGTTGTTTTTTCTGAAAAATCTCAAAACTGAAAGGAAGAAAATGCTATTTAAGCAATTCATGGATTTCCAGAGAGCCAGGGCCCAATCAGAAAGAACACTTTTTTGACCAGGAGAGTTTTTATTTTGCAAATAGGAGGGATCCTTTCAGTGACTTCAGTTTGGGTTCAGAATTTCACCTCAAAGCACAATTCCAATCTAAACTCTTTAGATGTATTGGACAAAAGGGCACTTCCATTATATCACAGTTCTCAAAGAAGAAATCCATTTTCCTATTGGCTCCTGGGGTGGCTTGGGGATGGGGAGCTGGTGGCGGAGGGATCAATTTAATGTCCCTATTTTGAGATCAGTGGGGGCAGGTTACATCCACGCGCCCATGTCATTGCAGCTTACCTTTGACGCCGGCCCTTCTCACAGCTTTCTCTCTGGGCAGCCTGCTGGTTCTAACCCAAGGTCATCAGGATTCCTGTGTGCTTGCTGCAGAGTAACAATTTTCTTTTGCTTTGCTTTGCTTTTCTCCATCCTGGCAATTGAAGACAAACAGACAAAGCCATTGAGAACTCCATCAGTTAAAGTGCCTTTGCCATTTTGTTGGTGTCTCTGTTTGCCTTTTTCCCTAAACCCGAGACGGAGGAAGAAATGCCCAAACTTCTACTCCCAAGTTTCCCTTAGTTAAGAGGGTCCACATCAACACCTCCGGCCCAACAGCCAATATCATGTGCCCCGCTGTGGACAGGATTCTGTTCTAGGGGCTGCCTGGAGTCAATGATCAGAGGACTAGAGAACCAACCTGCCCTCTGCTCCAAAAGATGGGGCACACCTTACAAGTGGGGTTTTCTAACCTCAGATGACCGCAGTGCAGAGGGAGGGTCTGAGGTTGGAGAGTCTTGGTGGACTCAGTTTAAAGAGTTTAGACTTGAGCAGGCAACAAATAGCACTCTACCAACTTCAGTCATGTGCATACCATGATTTCTCCAATATTCAATGTTTAAAGTTGGGTAAAGTCAATTCACTTTTTAAACTTAGCCTCATCCTAAGCACTAATCTCCTTGAAGTCACTCACTAGATGGCCTGGATATTCTCCCCACTTAAAGTGCATTTATTTATTTATTTTTTTAAGATTTTATTTTTCCTTTTTCTCTCAAAGCCCCCCGGTACATAGTTGTGTATTTTTCGTTGTGCGTCCTGCTAGTTGTGGCATGTGGGACGCCACCTCAGAGTGGCCCGATGAGCGGTGCCGTGTCCGTGCCCAGGATTCAAACTGGAGAAACCCTGGGCCGCTGCAGTGGAGCACACGAACTTAACCACTCGGCCACGGTGCTAGCCCCTAAAGTGCATTTAGATGAATAACATAACCTCCAGGCAAAAAATGCATTCACGTGTGTAGCACCTAAAACCTTCCTGGGTACCGCTTGGGGTTCATGCATTATAGCACGTTGAAGTATGGAGCACAGTCTTGGCTAAACAGAGTAGCGAGTAGCCCGTCTTAGCAAGGGCAGCTTGAACTGAGGCTCACACCCAGGAAAGCAAGTGGCCTTTTGGAAGATAGGAAGTTCAGCCAAAGTGGAGAGTCTGAGCCGTCAAGAGCTCAAAGTATCACTTCCTCATCTAAGAATTACATTAGGTGATGGGTCATCCCAGGGGAAACTCATGTTCTTATCACACTCAAGAGCACTGCCTTTGTTTTCTGAGTTTGGAGAATCAGCCTGCAATTTCTGCCACCTCCATCCACTGATTGACCCAAGTTTTTAGCTCATTAGTGTACCATGCGCCAAACACTGGCACATTTCCAGTCTTACTCAGACTCTTCCTCTTGGTGAAATTCAAAGATAAGAGAAAGAAAGAAAAAAGGGTAAGTCTGTATCAACGAAAGAAAGAAGCAATAAGAAGGTGGCAGATCCTTTGGAAGGGCTATGGCTATGCTTCCTGTGTAAAAAAAGAAAAGCCGATCTGTTTCTTGGTGACCAATCAGGACTTTTTCTCATCTTCTTTATGGTGTTCCAGTGCCTTCCTTAAAGATGGCTCCAACACTACAGCACTCGTATGGCTACAAAAAAAAAAAAGTCATCTTGTAGCCCAGGGAACATCTTTTTGAATTCTGTTAGTAAAATATCACTATCAGTTTTTGCACCAAAATTTAAGATGAACTGTATCAATCACTCCTATAACAAGACAGGTCTAGCTAGCTGCTCAAAAGGAATCTTCTTCTCCTTTCTCCCCAAAGAGCATAAACCTCCAGAGTGTAAAGACCAAATTTAGCTCAACAGACTGAGGACAGAACACTCAGCAAACCATGGAAACTTAGTATGGGAATGGATGCTTACAACTTGCCCGAAGACTGGCTGGGCTTGGATGGGATCTTAGAAACTCTGGAGTTTGAGGGGACACAGTTTGTTCAGTGGCATATCTGAATTGTGGAGTATTGGTCTGCACGACTGAAATGGATGGCATCATACCCTTGAAACTGAATCTGTCCCTTCCCTTGGGCACAGGTTGTTGCTCCCCTCAATGCTGTTAGATGATCAGGTCAGTATCAGATGAGGAATGTCCCTAGGAAGGGCAGTCAGGTGAGCTGGTCAAGCAGACATTTAAACAAGGATGGAAGAAACCTAAGGCTAGGATGGGTGGGGGCTGCCAAGAGAGGTTCCTAAAATCCTGAACCTCTGCAGGGCCGGGCTGATTCTGTACAGAAGTTAGCCAACCTCCCCTTCAACTCTGAGCTGAACATTGTCCCTCACACCATGGCTTTACTGTCATTCTCCCAATGGTTGGCAAAGAAAGCAGCTGGTCCTTTGCCCTTGTACTTCCTCTGTCTTTATAAATCAGCATCTCCTAAGATTTCATGGCCCTATACAATTAGAGGCCCCAAGGAGATGACCAGAACTATGTCCCAGACTTGGGAGGAAGCAGCATGTGTTGGAGAGGCACTGGGAGGAGGGGCTGGAGTCAGTCCTGCTCTGTGCCTAGCCAGCTGAGCCACCCAGGTAGGTGACCCACCCTGAGCCTCAGCTCTTCCTCTTCCTCTGTCGAGGGGAGGGGTGAGATGAGGTGGGCTGAGGTTTCTGTGATTTCTAAAGGGTCATGATCCTTTAATTAAAGGTTCCTTCATGTCCAGTTGAGCCCCTAAAGTCAGATAACTTTATCTTGGCTTTCCTGGTACCTGAATTCTAACTAAGACTTTGGTGACCTCTAGATAAGCTACCACATAAAGGTGGTAATAGCTTAGGAAGATCAGTTGCTGGATTAGCAGAAAGGTGAAGCACACAGCATCCTAAGGGACTCCTGCTTCCTTTTCTAGGAGTTCACAGGATTCATCCTCAGGAATGGCTGCATGGAAGACGGGAGAAACCAGGAGTCTTGTGGCCAGTGCTTGGGGTGAAGCCACCACTCTGGAGGGGAAGAGGCAGGTCTCATTCAGGCAAACACTGCTCTGCTGCCTTTGGGCTCTTCTTTCTTGCTTCCCTTCCTGCCAAAATGGTGATTTTCTAGGGGAACCGTGAGGTGAGCCCTCCATCTGCACCAGCCTCTCCCTGGGGCCTCAGCCCATCCCCTGCACAATTCCTTGCGGTGACTCGTGCCGAGAGCTGTCCTGGCCTTCCCTTTGGGGTAAATAGCGGAGCTGATGGTCAGGGGTGGGACAGGTAATCCATGGGGCTTGAGAACCTTCCATCTCAGCACCACTCTGGGATGTTGAGAAACCTACTCCCTA
This sequence comes from Equus asinus, assembly GCF_041296235.1. NCBI lineage: Eukaryota > Metazoa > Chordata > Mammalia > Perissodactyla > Equidae > Equus > Equus asinus. The sequence goes on from NC_091804.1 coordinate 46,331,712, forward strand.
TGGCCACAACACTAAGCCCCAGAGCTCCAGACTTGTCTGTGAAAGAGGAGAGAAGTGTCCTCACATATTTTCTTGACAAACTGAGAGAGAGTGAGAGCCTAACCCAGGCTGTCACTCAGAGGCAAGAGTTAAAATAAACACATTTCTCCTTTTCCTTCATTCATAAAAGGAAGCCAGTTACAGCTCCAGTTGGGCAGAACCCAGGGCTCCTCCTTCTCTAAACAGGCCAGAAGCCTGGGAATTGTGGCGTGGCTGGACTTTCGCAAACTCCGGGGAAGCGCTGCTGGCACAGAGTGGGAGTATCCCCAAAACCCAGAGTCCTTTGACTGGAGGGCGCCACTGCCCTTGACTTGACATTGGGTCTCAAAGCAGAGTCTCTGACATCTCATTTCTTCTTTTTCCTTTTCATTTGGTCCCTGGATTTTCCCCAAGAGAATGAATGCCTCCCAATTTCTGTTGAGCCTTTCCTCAATGTCCCTTCGAAGAGTAGTCTGGCAAAACCATCAAATGCAGCACAATGACTTTGATTTGATACTGAGTCCAAATAATACTACTAATAATAGAAATAAAATAGCTGTCACCGACAATTTAAGGACAACTGAGGGCATTAGAATGTAGACCGGGTATTAGATGATATTGGGGAATTAGAGTTAATTTTCTTAGGATAATAATAACTAGTAATAATAATAATAATATTAGTGCTGATAATAACATGGTTATGTAGGACAAGGTCTTGCTGTCTGCACCTTTCTTTCCAGTGATCTCACAAAAAATACACATACTAATATAGATAAAGCAAAGATGGCAAAATAAACTGTAAATCTAGGGATGAGGATGTGGAGGACCGTTGTACTATTCTTTCAACTTTTCTGTGTGTTTGACCTTATTTTCCTAATGAAACATGTGGGCTCTGCACCAGCCGTGCCCAGATCCACACCTGTGCTGAGCTGGTGAACATTCGGAGGGACTTACCTAATTGGTACCCTTGTACTGCACAGAACATGCTGAAACTGTGGGCCAGCCAGCAGTGAGAGGCAAGTAACGCCTCTAGGTGCACACACACACCAATCTGCAACAGAGGAGAAATGTGGAAAAGACTTGCCATGCCCTTTGTCTGCAACGTCCCCCAATTTTGGCCTCACTAACCAGTGTCATCTTTCATTTGTCTCCGTAGTTGTAACCTCAAGTGTGCTAGTCACCCAGAAGAGTAGCATTTGGCTGTTCCACCAAAGAGGTCTAATCATGCTCCTCCCCAAGAACATAATGAGGCGTTAACCCAGAGGCCATGGAAGAATCTTCTATGTCAATAAGGACTGAGCATAAGAAATTGAGCGGCCATGAGCAATTGTGTGGCCAAGAGTGGGTCATTGCCCTTCTCTTCTCTCATTCTCAGTGTTCTCATCTGCAGAGTCACCATGTCATCTCTGAAGACTCCTTCCCGCTCTCACAATCTTGGATTTTTATAAAGGAAGACCTATTGGCCATTAGGAGGATGAAGTCCTAAGATGTATTACCCTAAAGGACAGTGTGGTATCTCCGCCCACGGAGATGCAATAAGATAAATTGGTAATATGAATGTCACCATTACAGTAAAAGCTAGTTTATCTGACAGGCAATCACTCAGAAGTTTCGGGCCAACGAAGACCAATATTCTGAATGATGACCTGAGGCTTTGAGACCTCCAAAGAATGACTCCATTATGCTGAGTGGAGTTCTGATGTGCAGCTGAGTTAGAAAGTGTGCACGGGGATGGCAGATCAGACGAAGGATCAGCACTGAGGGTCTGGAGACAGGGATCCATGTCTCCTAGACTGGCTACTTGTACTGGGCTGGGCCTCTTCTCTGTCTTTATCTCTTGTGTGGAAATTTTAAGTCTTACCAACCCAAGATGGGGGCAGGAGGGATGAACTAAATAATCTCTTGAGGCCCCCTCTAGTTTTCAGACCATGAATTCTCTGGCTTTCAAATTGCTGGATTAATCCACTTGGTTCTGTATTATTCAGATGCGACTGCACTTTTTGAAATACACGAGGCTAATAGGGCATGTTCTGTTACAGTGAACAAACACCAGATTCACTGGGGTATCGTCTCCAGGTTATTAGCTAGATCATAAAGCATGCTTTCTGTTGCACTTCCTCCCTTTTACCTCTTGATTTCCTTTAAGTTCAGAGTTCTTCAACATCAAAGCTACTCCAAAAATCACAGGCTGCATCATGCATGACATATGGAGGATCATTTTACATTTTTCCACCTTTGGTAAACATATCTTTGAAAAAGGCCTTTTAAGATGACTGTTGGTTTTGGCAGTACCTTTTTTAGGGTATTAAGACAGTTGGGCTAGGAAAACAAAGAGCAGCCTTGAAAGAAGGACTATCCCATACCAACAGGAAAGTCTTCACACCAACCACCAATGCTGAGTAGGTGACCAGGCGGTCTAATGGCCAGAGAATGAACTTCGTGGCCTTCAGGAGGAAGGGGCTTCTGTGCAGCGTGAAGTATCCAAAGGTACCCAGCACCCAGGACATTGATCCGTGTCGCTCCCGCAAGAATCACCAGACAAAGCACAAACCAGAAATGATACTGAAAACCAGCAACTTTCAGTGTCCAAGTAGAACATGGAAGATTGAAAAGGCAAGTACAAAGCAAAGGTGATGCCACTTGACAGACACAAACATACCTCCCACAGGTCATCTTATAATAGAAAGACAAATATAAAACAGGAGAGCAGAGAAATGCTGTGCAGGAGTCCCTCAGAGCCTCATGGTAGTGCCCACAACATGGGAAGCTCCTTGACAGGGTCTTCTGTGAAGTCAGGCCGATTGAACTGCAACTCGCGTCCAGTGAAGCTCCCCTTTGTAGATGTGTGGTTCTGTGAGTTGTGACAAAAGCACACAGTCCTGTAACCACCACCACATTCAAGATATAGAACATTTCCATCATCCTCAAAGTTTCCTGTTCCCTTTGTGGCCAATCCCCTCCCTCACCTCTAGGCAACCATTAATATGTTTTCTGTCCCCATGGCTTTGCCTTTTCCAAAATATCATGTAAATGGCACCAGACAGTGTGTCACCTTTTGAGTGTAGCATAATGTTTTTGAGAGTCATCCATGTTATCACATGTCAGTAGTTCATTCCTTTTCATTGCTGAGTGATACTCTATTGCATGGATGGGCCACAATTTATCTACTCACCAGTTAATGGACATTTGGGTTGTTCCCACTTTTCGGTGATTATGAGTAAAATTACCATAAACATCCATGTACAGGTTTTTGTGTGGAACTAAGTTTCCATTTCACTTGGGTAAATACCTAGGAGTGGGGGCTGGCCCCGTGGCCGAGTGGTTAAGTTCGCGTGCTCCGCTGCAGGCTGCCCAGTGTTTCGTTAGTTCGAATCCTGGGCGCGGACATGGCACTGCTCATCAAACCATGCTGAGGCAGCGTCCCACATGCCACAACTAGAAGGACCCACAACGAAGAATACACAACTATGTACCGGGGGGCTTTGGGGAGAAAAAGGAAAAAATAAAATCTTTAAAAAAAAAAATACAAAAAAAAAAAATACCTAGGAGTGGAATGGCTGGGTCATACAGAAAGTGTACATTTAACATTATAGGAGTCTATCATTTTGCGTTGCCACCAGCAATGAATGCGAGTTCCGTCACTCTGCATTCTTTCCAGCACTTGGTATTGTAAAGTTTTTGGTGTTTTGTTTTTTTTTAATCTTAGTCATTCTAACAAGTGTGTAGTGGCATCTCATTTTAATATTTAACTTGAAATTCCCTAGTGACTAATGATGTTGAGCATCTTTTCAAAATGTACTTATCTTTTTTGATTAAGTGTCTGTTCAATTCTTTTGCCCATTTTAAAAACTGTATTGTTTTCTTTTTATTGAGCTATAAAGTTCTTTACATATTCTGGATACAAGTCCATTATCAGACACGTTTTTTTGTTTTGTTTTATTGAAGTATAGTTGACACACTATGTTATGTTAGCTTCAGGTGTCTCAGACATATGTTCTGCAAATCTTTTCTCTCAGGCTGTGGCTTATCTTTTCATGATCTTAACAGTGTCTTTTGAGGAGCAGAAGTTTTTATATTTTGATGAAGTCCAATATATCAACTTTTTCCTGTTATAGATCATGCTTTTTGTGCCCTATTTAAGAAATCTTTCTCTAACCCAAGGTCACAAAGAGTTTCTCTTTGCTTTTTTCAATAAAATTTTGTATAGTTTTAGGGCTTACATTTAGATATACGATCTATCGCAAGTTAATTTCTGTCCATGATACGAAGTAGGGATCAAGGTTGGTTTGTGCTTTAGCATTTTGGCATGAGGGAAGATTTAGATACGGACAGATCCAAAAATGTTCCAGCACCATTTGTGGAAAAGGCTGTCCTTTCGGAATTGTCTGCTCCATTGATCTAAGTGTCCATTCTTTCACCAGTCGCGCACACAATCTTGATGACGGTGCTTTATAGTAAGTCTGGAAATCAGGTAGTACTAGTTTTCCAATTCTCTTCTTCTTTTTGCACAATTGTTTTGGAGATTCTAAGTCCTTTGCTTGTCCATATAAATTTGCCAATTTCTTGAAAGAAAAGAGCCTGCTGGGATAAGGGCAGGGAACTTTTTTCCTGTTGAATTCCCATCGCCTTGAACCATGCCTGGCAAAACTGAGTGGGTAGCACCTGGCAGGGACCTAGTCAACATATGGTACGTGACCAGGAGTGGAAGCGTTCAGAAAGTCGTGGAAGGTGGTACAACTACTTTGGAAAACTATTTGGCAGTTTCCTAAACTGCCTTTACCCCATGACTCAGCAATTCTACTCCTAGGTATTTATCCAGAGAAATGAAAACATGTCCACCAAAACCACATGTAAAAATGTTCATGGAAGCTTTATTCATATTAGCTCCAAGCTGGAAACCACCTAGATGTTCATCAACTCACCGACGGATAATCAAAATGTGCAATCTTCATACACTTGAATACTACTTGGCAATAAAAAGGAATCATCTACTGAAATGTGCTGCAGCATGGATGGATCTCAAAAACGTGACAGCGAGCGAAGGAAGCCAGACGCAAAAAAGTACAAACCCTATAATTCTATTTAGTTGAAATTCTAGAATAGGTCAAACTAACCTATGATGCAGACATCAGGTCAGTAGTTGCCTGGAGGAAGACCTGACTGGGAAGAGGAATGGGAAAATTTCTGGGATGACGGAAGTGTTCTGTGTCTTGATATGCACTCACCAAAACGGATTGAATGTTATAATTAAGATCTGAACGTTTCCCTGCATATAAGTTATATGTCAATTTAAATTTCTTTTTAATTAAGAAAAATAAAATCATAGCAATTTCTTCTCCAAAGGAAGCAATTCTTGGGCCCATAGGGCTGAGAGGGAGTGAAGACTACCCACCCGCAAGAGTGCCCAGGACCAGGATCTCACTTCTTACTGACAGAAGATAAAGTTGGGAACAGATCTGAGCTGGGCGAGGTCTTCCAGCCTTAGCTCTCGGCTGACCTCCACATTATCCCGTCTGCATTCTCACCGATGCTCTGTACTCATCAACAAACACTTGGCAGTTGCAGGGAAGCCACAGGGAGAAGAAGGAAGTCAACTGTAAAGACAGAAGGAAGGGGTCGTTGTTCTTGGCAGTGGCTGCCCTGCCCCGTGGTCGTTGTTTCCTGAACGTTAATCTCATGAGCATCCGTGCCACAAGGAGCCACCGTGCCGGGAGAGCCCCTGGGGTCAGCAAGGCGGTGTACTCATGGGGCCTAATTCATCCTCTCGTATCATGTGGGAGCTTCCTTTGTCACTGTCTCCTTGGCGAGGGATGTAGGACAAGAACACTGTATGAGTTTCCAAGAGTCACTAGGAACCCTGAAAAGTCACAACACATCCTGTGCCTCCTCAAACCCCTTCACGCCACTCAAAACGCGTATCCAGAGCTGCAGGCAGAGAGAGAGCTGCTCCACGTGGAACCTGGCTGGAACTCTGGATTCTAAAGTGGGCCAAGGGCTCACAGTTTGGGTCTGTCAGCATTGGATGGGTGGATGAATAAATGAAAAAGTGGATTGAGCATGGGACAGAGTTCAGGGAAAAGGTAAGAAGTGGATGAAGGTAATGAAAACTTTGACTATTTCCACACTTCTCAGTTAAATCTTCTCATATACAATGCAGCCTGTCTCCAAGAAGATGGATATTTTCTAGACTAACTGAGAAGGGTAAACCCTTAAAAGAGCACAAAAGGGCGCTCGCTTTTGGATGGGTAAGTGCTAACTCACAAAATTCAAATTTTGGAAGGCCTTTATTTGACACATTTGGAAATCTTATTTGCAAATCAGCCATCCACTTTTTATTTAGTATCTAACTAAATCTCTGGATTTTAAATCATCTGTTGAAAGACCTACTCCCCCCACCCCATCAGAATAATGCTTATGAATTAAAATTCTCTCCCATGCAAGCATTTTTTAATTAGATTGAGACCTTGGAACCTGGTAACTATATTTCTTCTCCGAGTGCTGTCTTGGTGATTACACAGAGATGAAATGGAGAAATATCGGAAAGGAGATTGGCAAAGAAGGAAGACTGAAATGGCGCTTGGCGTTTCCTGAGGCCTCAGTTGCCTGCCCAATCTGAAGTTCCCGAGGCAAAGAGGCCTCAGACACCCTCGGTACTCTCGGAATAACAGACTGGCATCCAGCTTCTTGGCAAAGTCTGGAGATACAACCACTTAATGAGATTTGAATGTATTTCTGCACTTGTGGTTCTCCATGGGTAATCTCTAAAGGAAGGAGCAATTTTCTTTTTGTCTTCATTATTTTTTTTAAAGATCATTGAGTCTATGTTCTATTAATGCTTCTTTCAAATTATATGGAATGACTAAGACGTCAGATTTGATTTCAGGGTCAAGAGAAGGACTTTTATAAAAAAAAAAAACGTTGAGAGGATGCTGGGAACTGCTTCAAAACCCTGACACCTGGCCTGCCCGGGGAACCCTGATCAGGTCTGCCTCGTGGTGTTGGGGGTACTTGATGGAAACAACTGGCTGCCTTGCGCTCATGCAGAGCTGATTCGTGGTTGGGATCGGCAGTGGCAGACCCAAGTGGCCCTGTCCACCTGGGGAGTTGGGAAGTGGGGGCTGGGCAAGCTGTAGGGGAGAGAAACATGTGGGAGGGGCTGAAGGCCTCAGCATGAACCTGAGAGAGAGGGGCGGACCACAGACAGGAGTCTGGGGAATGTGACTGTGTGCAGAGAAGATGGCAAAGGAGAAGGAGATGAAGGGGCAACAAGAGACGGGAAATAAGAGGGGCGGCTGGAGAGTAAGAGTGAGAGGAAGAGACGAGAGGAGCGAACACTCAAAGAAGAGAGAAAGGAAAGAAGAGCATTGGGAAGAATAGACAAGGAAAGGGATAGAGAGAAGGAGAAGAGAGAGAAGACAAGCGGGAGAAAGAGGAAGGAGGAGGGGAAAGAGGAAAAGGGGAAGGTATGGGAGGATGGGAAGCCGAGGTGGGGGCGGCGGTGGCCAGGAATGGGAGGAGGAGAGAAGAGAAATGGAAAGCCAAAGGAACTCAATGGAAGAAACCTGATGAGAGATGTTCTTAGGGAAGCTCAGTAACAAACAAAAATTGTATGTGCTGGGAAAATAGTAGTTAAGAAGAGAAGAGAGGTTTTAAATTCAACTCAGGGCAAGATTTTTTAAATCTTTACTGTGTTGGGACAGGACGATGCAAGGGAAAAACTACCCAAGTCCAAGTCTGCAGACCAAGTCATCGTTTGGCCTGTGCCACCAAGAGCTGTTGACCTTAGTCAAGAGGCAGCAGCACCCCAGCCCACGCCTTTCCTTTTTGGGCAGCTGGGCTCCTTTCCTTTTCAGCCTCAGCTTCCTCATCTGTACAGTGGGGAGGTTGGTGTCTGATGGACTTACCGTAACAGGATCGCTGTGAAGAGCAGAAGTGGGAAGTGTTTGGGAAGTTAAGAGTGTACACAGTGGAAGGGGGCATTCTTCTTCCTATTTCCTGCTCTTTTCATTTTTAGTTGCTTTTTAGGGCAGAGTTGGACCAACTCTTTCTCTCAAGGCAAACCTGGGTTAGCTTGGTGGAGTCTGACTCCGTTCTCTGCATCAGTAATGGCCGATTATCCCTTAGAACAAGATGGCTCAGGGGTTGGGCCAAATCATTTCCAAGGCCCTATAATTCCTCACTGTGTCAATTCTCCCGTAAAAAAGAACTGAGGCACGGGAACACTAGTCCCCCGCCTAAGGACACTCAACATGTCTAGGGCAAAGTCGGCGTTTCCCAAACTCATTGTTTCCCCCAAAGAGACCAGTGGGTGGGCAAGTTGTTTGGTTTACCTTTGCAGAAAGCAGGAGGTAGCCCAAGGCACAGAAAATACTGAAAGATCATAAGACTGACGAGAAAACCACACTATCTGGGCCAGACCTCAGCAATTGCTTTTCTCTGCTGAAGATTCAGCAAGTAAATCAGCCAGATGACATGGATGAGGGACTAGAAATCCATGAGCTGCCCTATGGCATTGAGGGCGGCCACAAAACACGGCTGAAATGCAGGATGAAAGATGAGAGACGAATATCCATGAACGTCAACAAATGAAAGTCATGAGACAGGAATGCCATCTCGGTCCCTGGGACGAGAAGGTTGTTGGGATTTGGGGAGGGTGGGGAGTTGAGTTCATTGATTTGTTTTTGCTTTATTGCTTTTATAAAGCACCCCCAAAGCCCAGAAATTCATTACAACTTCTTGACGTATTAGCAAATCAGATAAATAACAAAACCCAATTTGTTAAAGACTGTCCAGAAAGAAAACAAAGCAGAATCTGTCAAGCACAAGGTGATAAGGAGGCCGAGGGACTCTGCAGGGAGAATTGCGGCTCCACGGGGGTCTCAGTGGGTCAGAGATTTAGAAAGAAGGGCAGGCAAAGAGCAGAGCCCGTTAAGAAGATCCCTGGCATTGCAAACAAGGGGCTCACCATCCAAAGATGGGGCAGTCTGAGCGTCACTAGCACCAGAGCTGCAGGATTGAAACACTGAAAACTCACTGGGTGCCAAGGGGAGGTCCTGTGAAACCAACTTCCGAGTCTGAAAAATCAAGCATTTTTCTTGCCTTTTTTTTTTTTTTTTTTTTTTTAGTAAGAACTATATCTGAGGGAAACTGAATAGTTGATGAGGGGATGTTCCTCTTTGTAGAAGTCCTTCAGTTTATAAATAAGGGAGACACGCTGAACTAGAACATCACCATTTGCAATGAAAACATGGGCATCCCGACAGCAAAATCTGGACTGTGAAGGATTCTACAGCATTTGATCAGGTTCCTTCAACCAATAACTGGCAGGGACAGAAAGAGAATCTATAGATTAAGAACTTGGAAGAGAGGTCAAGCAAGTAGCCGATTACAGTGTGTGGAACTTATTTGGATCTTGAACAAATTTTCTCTTAAAGTTATGAGCCAATCAGGAAAGTCTGGACGCAGATTGGATATTTGATTTTGAGGAATTGTTTTAGGAGTGGTAATGGTATTGGTTTTATGTTTTTTGAAGAGCCCATATCTGGGGCCAGCCCGCTGGCGCAGCAGTTAAGTGCACACATTCTGCTTCGGCAGCCAGGGGTTCGCGGGTTCGGATTCTGGGTGTGGACACGGCACGGCTTGGGAAGCCATGCTGTGGCAGGCGTCCCATGTATAAAGTAGAGGAAGATGGGCACGGATGTTAGCTCAGGGCCAGCCTCCCTCAGCAAAAAGAGGAGGACTGGCAGCAGTTAGCTCAGGGCTAATCTTCCTCAAAAAAAAAAAAAAAAGAAAGAAGAGTCCATATCTTTTAGAGATATACATGGAAATATTCACGGTGATTGGCATTTCCTTCAAAATAACCCCGGCGGAGAGGGTAAGAGGATAGATGAAAACAAGATTAGCGTTAGTTATAATTGCTGAAGATGGTGAGGCCTACATGGGGGTTATGATACTATTCTCTCTACTTTTGTGTATATTTGATATTTTCCTTGTTAAAAAAAAAAGGTAACAATCTAGGAAGTGGGAGCATGTGCAGGGATGTCACCTCAAGGCCAGCTTTGTAAAGTGCAGAGTTAATGAAATATTGCAAAGCGCTCAGTAGCCCATTGTCAAGATGTGTCAGCCATAGTGCTGTGAGGGCTCTGGCAGCCTATTCCTAAGCCAGTGGAATCTCTGACGCTGGCTCACTGTCACCTCCAGAGTCATGAGGGCCAAGATGGGAGCTGGTTCTGCCAAGCAAAGCACACCTGGAATCAGTGCTACCTGGGGCAGAAACCTTGTTCCACAGGGCTGTCCATTGGTCAAACAACGGAAAGTTTCCCCTGCACTCTCCAGCCTCCACCAAAATCGTGGTTCGGATGATCGAGACCATTCACCAGCCCAGCCGCCTGCCCATGACCAAGAGAAGCACTTGTTTCAGCACCAACTCTTAGGAAGAAGAGTGACTACTGTGAGCCCCAGGTTGTCAGAAGGACTAAATAATGTCCCCCACGTTTCTCAAACATTTCCTTTCGTTTCTTCCTATCAGAGATGCTCTCCACAAATAGCTAGTCATTGATTTTCCAATTGATCGAGGTGGAGAATGCTTAACACAGTTATGACTCTTGACAAGCTGGGAATAAAAAGCCAATCATAGTGAATTCATTTACTTTGCTTGATTATATTACTTTGTAACACAATATGGATACCAACACACCCTTTCAAGGACGTCTCCCCTTCTAAGCTGCCAGGTTTTGATAATGCTGCTGGTTAATGCTGAAATCCATCTTGCTACATCATGTGCAAATTTAAAAATTATCCTTAGTGAGCTGCTTTTTTGTTTTTTGTAACATCATAGCCATGCTACAAAATCTTTCCTGCACCCAGGAAGACTTGATTGATGGAATGAGAACCGATCAGATTTGGGGATGGGTTTTATAGAGGGTGTTTGTTGATGAGCAGTGGGGAAAAAAAATGCAGTGAAAGCCTAATTGTTGGTTATAAATATGCTGTATTTTCCCTATTGATTATATGACACTGAGATGAAAAGGATTACCTTATTAGATCATAGTTAGCCATAAGTATGTCCTGTGTGCTTCAACTCGGGGCACTTTCGAGAGACTAACTAATTATTTGAGATGAAGAGCGAGGTCTGTTTAGTGCTCCAGACGTCCGAGCTCCGTCTCTGTTCCTGTGCAGATGCTGTTGGCCTCTTCGCCGCTTTTCATGAACCTCATAGAGATTCTCTGTTCTGCTCAGCCTCCCGTGGCTGTGCCGGGGCCTCCTGTGCATCCTCTCAGCAGATTAGGAGATGGGGACCAAATAGGACTTCTGTTTGAGGGTTTGGATGGCTGGCTCATCCTTTTCCATCAGCTTTTGGGGGCAAGGTCTGGAGCTGAGTGGTCACCAACAGAAGCTGACACTTCTTGAAACAAATTGTCTTACAGCGAAAGCCCAGCTCTCCAGAACTCCCAGGAAATGAATCCCGGGGGGCTGCCCATGGTGACTCAGAAGAGAGCAGAGCATTTGCGCCCTGGAGTACTACAGAGCCTCTTAATCTTCTTGGGTAACCTGTTTAAAAGAAATGAGTTCTGCTCTTGCCTGCCTTCTTGGCAGTGTGCGGTGCATATGGTTAGTTCTTCCATGATGAGTAAGGTCAGCCGTCCCTTGCCTTCCCTCGCCTTCCTGGGCGCGGGCCAGCTGGTCATGGGGCTCATCACCCGTGGTCCGCTTGTGTCTCATTATAAGAACAAGCTCTAGAGCTGGCCGAGGGGATCTGCCTCTTTCTGTGCGACTGGATGAGTGACCCAAACCCTCTGGATCTCACACTCCTCCTCTGAGAAATGTCCTTCTTGTGGGGCCAGAGTGAGAATCCAGTGAGCAAATGCAGTGGTCACTTGGGAGGGTGCTAGGGGACAGGGTTCCAGGCACACAAGTAGTAGCAGCTCCTTTATTACCATCCTGATTTCTTGCACTAGAGATTTTTGGCCAGCCACTTTCGCTCCGTATGTGCTTAGACAGTAGTGGCCAGGGCCTCGTTTTCTTTGCTATTTAATTCCTCTTTGTTCTAGATTGAGGCCCCTGGGAACGCTCAACCAACTGGAGTGAGAGGGGTATGTGCCCCACTCTCTCCTACCACTTGGGGTAGGACCTTCTCTATTTGCTTCTCGCCCTCGGGTGTGACCTGGCAAGATGAGACACTCCACCGGTCAAGTGGGGACTCTGAAGTGGGATCTCATCCAGCCCTGCTGTTCCTTCTCTGTGTGACCTTGGACAAGTAATTCTACCTCTCTGAGCCTCAGTATCCTCCTCTGTAAAATGGTGCTACAGCCTTTGAGCCACAAAGTTGAGCTGAAGGAGCTGGGATCACACGAGAGAATCCCTTGCAAACCCCCCACACTTGGCAGAGGCTCCAGAAGGGCAAGAATTAATCTCCCTGTTGGTGCAGGCCAGGCGCTACCAGCCTTCGATTTTGGCCGAGTTGTTTAATTTTCACTTCTGCTAACAGTCTGCCTTGAATGTCCTCATCCACTCCTGGCTTTCAGAGCTGCCCCAGAAGCCTCTCTAGGCGAAGCAGTCAAAGTGAAGGATGAGTCAGAGCCAGGTTCCTTCTCAGTAACAGGTAATGTGGCCGCTAAAGCAATTCCTTAACGTAGCGTTCCCTGGGGAGGGAAGGGCGATGCTAGCTTACTGAGTGGGCGCCCAACATGTGCCAGGCCTGGCCGGGCACTTCGTCTCTTCCAATTCTCCCTGGCCTGTGGATCTTGGAGGTTCGCACTTCTCTGCCATCCCTATTTGTTTGTGCCCACTAATCATGGGCCATTATTTCTTCCCTACCTTCAGACAAGGTAACACTTTGCCGTCACATTTCCTTAATGCTCTGAGCCACTCTGCTGGGTCCCCCGGCTGCAGGTAGAGGGTCAGTTCTTTGGTGAGTTTGGCTGGTGGACATATTGTTTCTTTGCACACCTCGGGGGGAGACAGAAATGACACCAGGGGTACTTGGTTGTGTGTCTGCCCCATCTGTAGACCTCAGAGGTGACTCAAGCTGCAGGACTGCCTAGGAAGGACCTCTGGCTGAAAGACCCCAGGCAGGCCCCCCATGCCTCAGTTTCCCCATCTGTAAAAGATGAGGATGAATCAGAAGGCCCTTCCGGAGCCTTGATCCTTCTTTGCGAGTCCTTGTGGCCTACTGCCTGTCTTCTTCTCCCAGCTAAAACTGGAGGGCCCAGTGTGGGAGCTCCCTGGTAAGAACAGGGCCATCTTTTAAACTCTTTCCAGTTCTCTCACCCCAGGCCTCAGACCAGCCTGGGCAAGCTGAAGCTGTGGAGGAGTGATGGCACCATCTCTCTTGGGCTCAGAGGTCCTGTGCCTTTATAGTCCTGGCCCCCAGGAGGCTGTGCTTCTCATGATTCCCCCCACTTCTATGCCTGGCCCTGGAAGAGGTCCTTCCAGAGTCTCGTGCAAGATGAGCCGACAGCCATCCACTTCTCTATCCCGCCCCCACCTTCCCACCTGATAGATGGGACCGAGGCTCTGTTCTCACCTTGCCCACTTGTGTGCACTGTTAACAGGCTGGGGGACGGCAGCCCAAGGTCCTGGACTCTCCTACCTGCCGTGGCCCTGCCTGTGTCCGACTCTACCCTGACTCCTCCTGTTCCCTCACTCAGGGGCAGCCTTCTTCACAGCTCTTCCCACCTCCACAGACAGGGGCTCTCTCTACTTGCACATATCTGTCTGTCCCTTTGGAATCTACTCTGGCGGGGGGGGTCTCCCCACATGGTTGCCTCCAGCACAGTGCCTGGCACAGAGCAGGCCCTCCATTAGTGTTTGTTGAATGAATAAATGGATGAAATGTGGATCTTAGATAAGTCCTTCATGCCCCCCACCCTGGGCCTCAATTTTTCTCATCTTTGAAACGGCAAATATTGCAGTAGATGGCTTTTTCCAGAGCAGTGTGTTTTAATGCTTTGTTCCTCAACTTTTCTTGGAGAAAGGCAGATACTGGGGAGGGTGGGTCTCGGTCCCAGCCTTTGCCCAGGGTGCTCTTTTCTGGCTAGGGTGAAACTCCAGCTCAGAACAGAGCTCACCTCTGCGCGTTCTAAGAGCAGGTGGAGGGTGCGACACACTTCAGTTGGTACACCGTCTTGCAGCCCACCATCACACACGCCCAAAGCGGGCACGCGGGATGCACTTGGGTGCAATTTGGAATAGGGCGGAGACCCCACCTGGAGGTTGTGGAAGAATTCATCAAAGAAACCTAAAAGGAGAGCGCTGAAGTCTGCGCGTGCCTTGGCGTGCCCTGCCTGTGATCAGAGAACTTCCAATTAGGGGGAAAATGGGAGTTAAAAAGACACCCACTGGACCTTCAATAAGGGGTCACCACTGTGCAGAAGAAAGAGAAAGATCTCAAAACCTGACTCATAAGTCCCCCAAACATGACAGCACATGGTCCTCCTGACAGGCACTGACATCCTGCAGCATAACCAGATGACCATGGTGGACATGAGCTCAATGACGTATATTTCCAGAACGCGCCCCAGAAACACTTGAGTTCTGTTAACCATTTCTAGAAGCTTCAGAAATCCAGCGGACAGCTTGTCAACTGCCAAGTCCCAATCACTCGTTTCCTCCTCTGAGGGGAAGAGAGAGGCTGTAACTGGCTGCCCCTGGCAACTCCATGGAGTCTAGTTTCTTGTTTAAAACAATGTGAAGGGCTCTGCATTTAAGAGGAAGCCAGAAGAAAGCAGAAAAAACTAGGAACCCGTTGATTTTTTTTTAAACAACGTTGTTTTCCACGAATACTAAGTGCCTATAGCAAGGCCCTCCATTGCCATGCTGAGCTTCCCGCCTCCTGCTCCCACAGTTGTATCACCCTCCATGCGGTTCTCCCCGTATTCCGAGTACCTGTTCATGTGCCTGTTTCCCTCTCCAGACCAGAAGTTGGCAAACCGTTTCTCTAAAGGGCCACATATTAACGATCTTAGACTTGGTGCACCATATGCCTCTGCCACACTTCTCAACTCTGCTCCTGTGGCAGGAAAGCAGCACCTGCAGCGCCTTGGGGGCGTGGCTTTATGTCCCACAACAGCGGGCTGGACCCTGCTCTAGACTGTGAGTTCCTTGAGGGGAGAGACGCCAGTTATTTCTGTTTCTCTCTTCAGTGCTTAGCACAGTGCCTGGCACAGCAGGGTCATCAACAATGGGCGCATAGATAAATAAAAAACAAACTGCCAAAGAGGAGGTTCAATTTAACCACTGCCCAAAAGTCCTACATTTGCTGTTCTTAATATTTGAGAAAGACTATAATTTGGTAAAATGAAAGAAACTCACATGTGTTAAGCGCTCAGGTGCTATGCTACGTGTCCTACATTTCTTATTTCAATCCCAACCACAAGCTGAATCAAACACAAGCATGGTCCCGAATCACTTGTAAGCAGTTGGTTCCCCCAGGTAAGCAAAACAGACTCCAGGAACCTCTGTCACTTTTAATGTGCACTTTTAATTATGTTTTAATTGAAAGTGCAGTGGCCACCGCCAACCTAGCCACTATCAGAATTGTCGTGGAATTCTGGATTTGCAGGTCCAGCTAACATGAACTGGCTTCCCATCTGGCAAGGGAATAAAGACATGGCTGTTCAGGCCAGAGCCAGCAGACAGATGGTAGGGGAATAAAGTCCTGGCCACCCCACTTCTGGGACAGTTGGCATGTCCCCCAAAATTAAATGTGAGGAGAGCATGCTGAGGCTGTGTTGAATCAGGAAATCAGGTCAACAATCTTGGTGGAATTTTATTTTTTTCTGAGGAAGATTGGCCTTGAGCTAACATCTGTTGCCAATCTTCCTCTTTTTTTCCCCCCTCCCCAAAGCCCCAAAATGTAGTTGTGTATCTTAGTTGCAGGTCATTCTAGTTCTTTTATGTGGGATGCCACCACATCCACTTGATGAGTGGTGTGTGGGTCCATGTCCAGGATCCAACCAGTGAACCCTGGGCTGCCGAAGCAGAGCGTGGGAACTTAACCACTCAGCCACGGGGCCGGCCCTGGATTTTTTTTTTTAATGAGCCAGCTATTCGCCTGAATGCCCAGGGTTCTTGGCAACATCAGAGAGCAGCCCCAGACAGCGTCATGCAGGACTTCTCAGGATAGCGGCATCTCCAAGCTGCTGGTAACTTCCACCCCAGCTTGCCATCCTCCTCTGGATTCCATTCATCCTGAACCTCGCTGTTGGCTTTCTGCAGAGTTCAGCGCTGCCTCCTTTTCCTTGGCGGGTCCTAGGGAATCAAGTATCAACTTGCCAGCCTGTTTTATCAAAGCCCAAAGTGAAATGGGCCAAAGCCACAAGGAAATATGGGTAGGGGACAGAGTCAAGGACTTGGTCATTAGAAAAAAAAGTGTTTGCTTGGTTTGTTCTGCAGTGTTGGGAATCATCTTTATGCTTTTCTCACATTCTCAGGCCCCAATTGACCAGAAGCCAAACTGGAATTATGCATTTTTCTTCACTATTTAGTTCTTACCTGTTCTGAAGTTTCCAAAGTGTAACCTTAAGCCTGAAAGACAGAAAGAGAGAGCCTTCTCTGTTAATAAAAGTATTCCTTTTCTATTGGATTTAAACAGAAAACTCTCAAATAGATTTTTAGTAGTTTATTCATTTATTATATTGACTGGATAATGCATGCACATAGTTAAAAAATAATTCAAAAGATATGCAAGGGTATCCAGCGAAAAGTTACTCTCTTTCCTACCTGTGTTTCCTGCCCAAGGCAAGAACCTTACAGGTTTCTTCTGTCCTCTCCCAAAGATATGCTTTGTATGTATAAGCACATGGATGTATATCTTTTCCTTAAACAAATAGTAGCACGTTCTATATACGGTGTTCTGCACCTTGCTTTCTTCACTCGTCAATCTGTCTTGAAGCTTATTCCCCATCAGTCTAGACGGAGCCGCCTCATTCTCTTTAATGGCTGCTGAGCATTGTGCTGCTGAGACACACCATCATTTGTTGAGCCAGTCCCCTCGTGATGGGCATTCATTCTCTGCTGAAATTTTTTAAAGAATGTGATTAACACGTGAATGCACAGGAACAGGGCAACTGAGCCAGGTGCAGCTTAGCTGGTGCGCCAGATGCACGGCTAAGGTGCCAGGAGAGAGCGCCTGGCAGGAGGAATTTTAAAGAAGAGACTCCCACGTTTGGCGGGAGACGCACATCGGTTTCCTTCATGTTGCTGGGGGTTACAAACCACAGGGCGCGTCCGTGGGCGCTGGTGCTCACGTTATGTTACCATAGCAACCCAGTCCCCAGACATCATCAACCACCTCTGAACACCTCGGCCATTCACATCGTTCCATGAGTTGACCAGTGGGGCCCCGGCGGCCTCAAAAGAGAACCTTTCTCCCTCGTTCTCTCCTCACTCCACAGTAGGGACTCATTTGGTGTCACACGTCACCAAGCATGTAATTTCAGGGATCGGAGAGTGGGGAAATGGGCACACTGCTGATGGGTGTGGCTCCCCCAACTCCCCAGGGACCCGGTGATCTCACCAGAACCCTTCCATTTTCTTTAGAGCTTTCAGATCCCACCTTGGAAACGAGCAAAGCTGAGTAAAAACCCAAAACAAACCATACGATGTTGACAAAAAAGAATATTTTACAACCCCTGGGGAAAAAAAGAATCAAGCTGTGGTATTTTGTGTACTTTTTCATGAAACGTGTTAGGAATGTTGCACAGTTTGATCCAAAAAAACAGATTCAGGCCTTGAGAAGGTTGCAGCTGCCTGCTTAATTTTTCTTAGTAGGCAAATGAATTGCTTTGGCAACGTACCACCTTTTAAAATAAGAATTCTGCGAAATATTCTAACATATTAGTGACTCAGTCTAAAAATTAGGAAACCTTTAAAAGCCAAGTTTCGCAGCCAGCGTCTTAATTTAGTTAGAGTACCGAATGGTAAAAACCAAAATAAAACAAATCCTTAGGCATATAGAACATCCAATAAGCAGAATGCTTTGCACGTGAGCAGCTCTTAGACTCTCATTAAAGGAGTCCCAGCAGAAGCCAAGGGCCAGCTCCACAGAGCACTGGTCCGTTTCTGGAGGTACCTGGTAGGAAATGAGGGGCTCCTGTTCTGTCCACTGAGCCTCCAAAGACACATGGGGTTTAACTTTCCCCACCAACTTCAAAAGAACACCTGCAAATGGATGACTCAGCAAATGGACGGTAAATCTAATTCCCATCCCCTGAGCTGAGCTTGTCTCTGCGTCTATTAGGAGACTCTCCAGATGCTACCCCAAGGGACACAGCACCCGTCAGATGTGCCCTTCCCTTTAATTGGAATGCTATGCAGGCTGGGGGTCTTCAGAAGGTCTTCATTAAAGTAATGAAGTTGAAGGATGCGTGCCAACAGAAAGGCAGCAGGCAGCAGGCAGCAGGACTTTAGCAAACAGCTCCACTGTATCAAATTGCGCCAGGCCTTTCTCACGTGACCTGGAACAGGTTAGAGGGGAGAGAGCCTTGAAGGTCGAGAAGCAGGCCGCCACCTGGGTCCTACCTGACAAAGATACCTTCCT
Source organism: Equus asinus (assembly GCF_041296235.1). NCBI lineage: Eukaryota > Metazoa > Chordata > Mammalia > Perissodactyla > Equidae > Equus > Equus asinus. Next base: position 46,350,271 of record NC_091804.1, read on the forward strand.
CGAGAGGCCCTGCAGCCCTTTCCCTTGATAACCAAGTGGTTTTTGATTGTGAGGGACCCAGGAGCGGTGTCTACTAGCAAACTCCTGTGGGCTTAGGTGGGGTGGCTTGGGGCCCATAGGGGTTCTTTGGCAGGTGGGCTTGTGTGACCCGAGGAAGACCAGCACTTTCAGGGAACCACCTGGGACATGTGCTCTTGGCATAAACTCAAACTTGTAGCTGAAATGAGGGGGTGTGAGCTGAGGATGGGGTTCGCCAGAGTCTGGTGAAATCCCGAGGTGGGGTGAGAACTCCCTGGGGTTTCAAGTCCATGGGCCTGGGATCCAACAAAGCAGAAGTGGTCTGGCAACGAAGTCTTGACAGGCTCCCCGTTCCCTGGACTTGGGGCTCTGACCTTGAAGACTTGGAGTTGGTAGAGGCGTCTCCACAGACCTGGAGGAGCCTGGAGCTTTGCAGAGGTACCCAGAACCAACTGGAAGAGCCCCTTCTCCCATTTGCCGGAGGCCTGAGACAACATGCCTTCTCAGGCGGCCTGTGGAACTGTCATAAACAGCTCCTTTGGCAAACACAGGTCATGGTGAGTAACTGCTCCAGCTCCTCTGCAGGCTTCCACCCAGGGAGCCCCGGGGCTGCTTTCCATCTGATACCACATCTGCTCCTGATCCCAGAAGCCATGAATTATGGCAGAACTGGGGCCTTTGAGCAAATCAAACTGCGGGAGCTACCACCCACCAGCTTCAGAAGCCAAATTCTTATCCCTCTTCAGACAGCCCCAGGGTTTGGTTGAAAAATCCAGCAACAAATTTGAAACTGGTAACTGCAGATAGCTATAAGGACCACCACTGAATAAAAAACCATGACCATCCAAAAATACTTCAGGATCCTTCTCCATGAATCATAGTGTATCTGCAATTCACACACTTTCCCTGATGAAATACACTGCTGGTGATTAGAGAAATGGACAGGCGTTAGAGCCAGCCAGGGCTGGAGCTGGCTGCAACCAGAAGGGCCAAGGGGGAGCTTGGAAGTAAGAACTCCCCATGCAAAATCCTTTTTTTTTTTTTTTTTTGAGGAAGATTAGCCCTGAGCTAACATCTCTGCCAATCCTCCTCTTTTTGCTGAGGAAGACTGGCCCTGAGCTCACATCCGTGCCCATCTTCCTCTACTTTCTATGTGGGAACCTGCCACAGTACAGCTTGACAAGTGGTGCGTAGGTCCTTACCAGGGATCCGAACCAGCGAACCCCAGGCTGCCAAAGCAGAACGTGAGAACTTAACCACTGCGCTACCAGGCCGGCCCCTACAAAATCATTTTTGCCAACAGAAGTCTTTGCTGGCTGGAACTCAAGCTCATTCTTATATGAGAGTCTAAGCAAGTTTTTATGAGACACCAAAGTGAAGTCAGGGGTTCCTGCCTTTAGCTAAGTTGCCTGCAGAAAAGCTCAGAGCTTGGGAAGTGCACCACCCAGACAGCCTGGAAGCCATTGGATTGGAAGTTCTGTCTGTTTATGGAGCAATCTGGGTGGTGTTGGAAATCTCTCTCTCCCTCTGTCTGTATCTCTCGTACACACACCGCCTCTCCCTACCTGTGTCGGAACTGCTGGGTTATCTGGAATGAACTGTTGATGTGTCTAATTGTGCATCAGGCTGTGTGACCTGATTGATAAATGCAAATGGACCCCGGTGGTGGCTTTCCAGGCCTCCCCGGTCCTATCTTGCTGTGAGAACCCCTGTACTTGGCACCGAGAGAGGCCTCCTCGAAGGCAGATGGGTGGAGGAGGTGTGGGGGCCAGTCCTGTGGATCTGCTTAGCTCTGTGTTCTTCCAGGCCCTGTCCACTAGGAATGCTGGAATGCAAATGCTGAGGGTGCTCAGGCAGCCAGAATGTCAGGGTGGGAAGGACCTGAAGTCACTGGGCCTCGCCTTCTGTCTGGTCCCTGGGGGCTGTTGTGTGAAATTGAACCAAGACCCTCGGCTCGGCTCCACATTACCTAATAGAGCAGCTGCTTGGCTCATTCCCGCCCTCTGCAGACTTCCTTCTCTCCCCTTCCCTCCTCTGCGCCGCTGCTGTCAGGAACTAGCCGCTAATGTGCCTAACATGTCCTGTGAGTCGCTTGATTTGAGGTCAGACAGTTAGCTGAGTGACTGTGGGCTTGACATGTATAAGCAGCAGGCCTCCCCTCCATGGGCACAGCGCTGGCACTGCACAGCCACTTGCAGGGGGCAGAAGTCAGGATGCAGGTGGTGGGGCCAGCCTTGGGCAGGGGTTCCAGCATAGGAAAGCAGAGCAGGGGCAGGGGTACAAGGCCACCCAGGACAGGAAGAGAAAGACATAGATCATCCTGTATACTGCCACCTTGCCGTCAAAGCTGACAGCGAAAAACATAGTGGCACAGTTGTAGAGCCAGCACTTGACCGGGATGCCCTTGAGGAAGGAGCCTGGAAGGCCCGCCAGGATACCACTGGGCCCCGGGCCAGAGGGAGGGACGAGGGGAGGAGTCGGCGCCAGAGCCCCCAGTTCTGGCCCTCTCGCCCTCTCCCTAACTCCTCCCTAGCACCTAAAGACAGTGCCAGTGTCCTGGGATGACCAGCTATAGCGTTGACTTCTCTGGGGTTTCTACCATGTTCCCTTCCAACAGGAGTTGGCACAGCCTGCAGGTTGAACTTCTCCTACAAACAGGAGCAAGAGGGCTCCAGGGGGTTCAGGTGCTGAGAGAATTGGGCCACAGGCCAGCCAGAGACCTCCCTGCCCTCTTCTGGCCCTGCCCAGTGACTGGTGAGGTAGTGCGCCCAGAGGTGGGACACTGGACTCTTAGAACCATGAGGGGTCAGAGGGCCTCCTGCAGAGACCCCTGCTCATCCCTGCCGCCCAGGGGAATGGCTCTTTTCAGGATGGGGGCTATGGTTCAGATCTCATCCAGGGCCAGAAAATTCCAGATCCAAAGTCTTGAAGGACAAAGCCCAATGTGGAAGAGCCCGTGCCAGATGCTGGGCTTCTCCCTGTCCTTGGGCCCTGTCCCGAGCTTCTGGGTGTGACTGGAGCTGACTGGGACCACTACCTGTGTGTCCTCTAAGAGCTGTGAGGGTGGGGGCAGCTGAAGGCAGGCCAGGGACATGGGCCTGGGGGGGCCTGAGATTCTGGGATTCCCAGGAGGAATGGTTAACTTCAAAATAGGCACATAAATGTTCTGCGATGCTGCTGGGGTAGGAGGCAGGCTGTCCAGGTCCTCACCTCTCACTTCCCCAGATTCTTTCCTCCAAGCCTCTTCCTTTGCCTCTGTTGACATCCTCCTCTCCAGGACCTGCTGCCGCAGCAGCAGCCAAAATAAAAATGCATAGAGACTCTGCAGTGGAAAACAAACGATAACTTTATTGCTTACCCGCAGCCTCACTGGGATATGAATCATGAGTTTCCATCCTGTCACTGGGGCCAGGAGTGGAAACAGGCTTCTGCTGCTTTTAGAGGCCCTGTCGTCTCAGGTGCGTGAGCCACAGCGGCCCAGTGGAAGATGGCGTTGGGAGGACGGCCAGGACGTGTCCATCCCCATCCTGGTGTGCGCCTGGTTCACATCACCTGGGCCATGCTCCTCAGAGCTCACAGGTGTCAGAGTTGAGGGGTTCATGCTGCCCACGCCCTCCTCATCTTTCAGAGGAGGAATCTGAAGGCCAGAGTGAACACAAATGTTCACAGGGTCCCCAGAGCTGGGGGCTCAGCTGCAGCCGAGCCGCAGGCCCCTCATTCCCCAGCTGCCAAGCCCCCTGCCCTGCTCCCACCCTCCTGTGCCTAACCCAGTGCTGGGATCTTTTCTGAAATGGAAAATCTCTCTCTGTCCTGGTTCTTGGGCTCCTCCCTTTAAGCCAGCGCCCCCAGGCCCATCCCCACCCCAGAAGGCAAGGAGAAATGTGGCCCTCCCTTGGCATCCAGGTAGAGACATGGCTGGGGGCAGGGTTTGAGATCCAGGTGGCTGAGGAGTCAGTTAGGGACCCCTGTGACAGACACACAGAGCCCCACAGCAAAGTTGAGGAGGACCAGGAGGTTGGCATAGCCAACAGGCAGGGCAGCTTTGCAGGCTCAGGTGGCAGTGGTCCTGGGCCAGCCAGGTGACACAGGCCCAGAGCAGCAGGACGAAGCCCAGCCAGCTGCCATGGGTCATGCACTACACCTACGGACAAGGCGGCACAAAGGTCCATGCTCCTCTCACAGGCACATCTTGGAGACCAGGGGTTCCGGAGCCTTTTTTGGACTGCATTTCCAAATCAGGCCTTCCCCGCCAGGAGCCGTCACCCTGTAATTAGGGCAGCCCAGCAGGGCTTTCCCCCACGCACTGCACAGTGGTTTGGTCCCTCTCTCAAATCCACTTGGATTTAAAGACTTGGATAAATTGCATTTTGTCAACAACTAAAGCTCCATTTTGAGCAGCATAGCTGGGGACTCGAGGGTCCCAGCCCATCTCCCAAATCTCAAAGCCACCAGGGGGAGGAGTCATGTCCCAGCATGAGGTGATGAGCAATGCGGCCCACCCCCTTCTGAGAGATCCTCCACGACCTGCCAGACGTCATTTCCCACCAGAGGTCTTTTTTTCTCTGTTAATGGGGATGAAAGTTTGGCCATCCCAGCTACAGGGACAAGTAGAAGGGACAAAAATTAAAATGTGTCTGGGAAAATGACACTTGGGCCCTCCAACCAGACCCCCCTGGGGGCCGCCCCAGCTCATGTGGGATTTTTCATCATGATGCCCATGGCCTTCCATCTCTCTGAGCTGTCATTCTGAGTGCTGGGACCAAAAACGTACTTTCTTCCTAAACATGAAGCCAGGCTGTCCCCAAGGGCCACATGGCCAGGTAAAATCCAGGTGGGCTCTGTCCCCAAGCCCACCCATGGAAGGAGCTGATGAGAAGAAGAGTTGGGGTAGGGTGCAAATAAATATAAACTAGTGGGTTGGGTTTTTCTTAGCCTCAGTGAACAGACTCTGAACAAGTCTTCATTCTGGAAACTCTCTTCCCCTTAAAAGATGAACCCCGACTTCAAGTGCTAGAATCGAGCACACAACAGAAAGAGCCTGCGCCATCCCCTGCAGTCAGCCCTGTGGTTGCACAGCCACCCAGGGCTCTGCTGCTGCCTGAGGGGCAGCAAGCACCTAAGGTGGCCGGAGGAGGTCCCCCCTGTCAATCTCGAGGTTACGAGGTGCCCCAAACATCCCGAGTCTCTCTTACAACTCCCTTATGCCTCCTGCATCTGCTAATTGACCTCAAGACCTGAATGAGGGGCTTCCATTTCCAGGCACCGAGGCCTCTCCTGAGGGAGTGTCCCTGCTCGATCTCTTTCCTGATTGGCTCCAGGAGACAAGAAAAGAGGCTGCTCCACTTCCAGGACTCACCATCATGGTGATCAGCACCGGGATGTAGCTGTGCCTCGTGGTGAGGTGGCCCAAGACCGAGGGGCTATGTGACTGGAGCCCGTGACCCCTGACTCCATGGGCGTGGTGGTGTGTCCTACAAACAAAGGATGCCGACAGACTGCAGGCCACAAGCAGGACCTGCAGAAGAGCTGCGCTGGGCCGCCACAGCAGGACAGAGGACACCGGAGCCTGTAACAGGCAGGCGGGCTCAGTCCAGAGGGTCCTGTCCTCAGCACAGCAAGGACTTGCTCCGCCATGCAGCTCAAACCCACCTGCCATGGCCAGGCAAGAAAAGACTGGTCAGCCTTGGCCCTGCCCACCCACACCTGCGTCCTTTGGGTCTTCCTGAGTCTCTCCTTGGGCCCAGTAGCGTGTTTTGACAATACTCTTGATCCAACATGGCAGCTGTAAACAGCGATTCCTCGGGACTCATAGAGGGCCTGGTAATTGGTAGGTTCTTGGTAGATATTTCCAGAATAAATGAATGAGACAGAAGTCCCACTGCAGGAGCCCAGTGTGGCTTTAGGAATTCCCTCTAAGCAGTCCATGGTATGCTATCATTCAGGAAGACGTTAGTGGGTGCCTTCTGTGTGCAGAGCCTGTGCTGGGCATCACAAGGACCACTAAAGAGGCAGCGGCATCAGCTCTGCCCTCAAGGGAGTTAAAATGCAGTTGGACAGCGATGTCCCGATAACTCGCTGGAGAGCCAGGTCCGCCGGCCTGATGAGTGATAGTGCGTGCATCCGTGCTATTGGGAATCGCATGCCTCCTTCCCCGCAGAAGGCGAGGAGGGCAGGGATGTGGACTGCCCTCACATCTTTGGATCATCACAGCCTCTCTTGCAAAGAAACGTCTAGCACAGTGATTCTCAACCACTGTGAGAATCCCAACCATGGGTGGTTTTACTCTGCAGGGGACATTTGGCAAGGTCTGGAGATATTTTTGGCTGTCACAACTGGGGTAAGGGGGGTTGATACTGGCATCTAGTGGGGGGAGCCTAGGGATGTTGCTCAACATCCTGCCATACAGGGGACAGCCCCCAACAAAGAAGGATCCGACTCAGCACGTTGATAGTGCTGAGGTGGAGAAACCTGTCTCACGCACCAGTTAGGAGCATGGAATTTAAGTCAGCCAGATGTGGCTGCATGGGGCCACTTACGGATGCTCTGCAACCCCCCATTTCCTCCTGGATAAAATGAGCACAACGACAGCACTCGTTTAGGGGGCTCCTTTCATCCTTGTGCGAATGGACTGAGCTAGTGCGTGTTCCGAAGGCACCAGTGCTGGGCTCATGCGTTTAAAGTCACTGCTCTCGCCGTTATTACGAACCCCAAAATTGCCAAACTGGGACAGAAACTTATGAGCTTCACACTCTCTACCCAGATTTTTCTTGCCCAAAGAACATTTTCCAAGGAGTGTTGGATGTAAATTGGCTTCTCTAGGGAGCTACTTTGGTGCTCCCAAATGGACCCATCTCAATACTAAACTTCTTCGACGTGGCTGACCGGTCCCACCTCCCAGGGTGAGACGTGCTGAGAGCTGACCGCTCCCATGGCAGCACATGTCCGTTCCCTCCACTTCTGCTGTTGTCTTGGGGATTAAGGGTTTCTATGCCATGAGTCCAGTTAGGGGTTTGGAGGCCTCCACTGGGGTATGTGAGTCTCTTACTTGAGAATGTCTCTGCTCTTTTTGTTTTGTTTTTTTCAGTGAGGAACATTGGCCCTAAGCTAACATCTGTTGCCAATCTTCCTCTTTTTGCTTGAGGAAGATTGTCATCGAGTTAACACCTGTGACAATCTTCCTCTATTTTGTATGTGGGATGCTGCCACAGCATGGCTTGATGAGCAGTGCATAGGTCCACACCCAGGATCCAAACCCACAAACCCCTCTGCCAAAGTGGAGTGCGCAAACTTAACCAGTATGCCACCGGGCCAGCCCCTAGAATGTCTTACTCTTTTCTGGCACAAAGAAAGCTGGTGGAATCAGGCCCAAGCTTTGCCTCCGTGCTCCTTGCCACACAGAAGGGTGAGGTCTGCCAGCTTCCACCTGGAGAGAGCATCATCTGGCAAAGCAGGGAGGGCCGCGTAGAGGCTGCCTGAATGGGAGGCCTGAAACTGGGCTTCGTGGCACTCCCAGGACCCTGAGACGAGGCCTGGAGACGGCAGAGGCCAGCAGGGAGGGCTGTTTTCGGTTAACTTTCTGGTGACAACTTGTACAAATGCCATGTGAGACTCCAAGGGACATGGGTGTCTTCCTCCAGTCAGAGTTGTGGTTTCTAAAAAGGCTGTTTCGGGTCCTGCATCTTTCCTACATGTTCTTCTTCCTGGCTCTCTGAACTTGATCTCACCTAACAATCCCGGGGTATCTGCATCGTGTTACGCCTCCCCACCACTGCCAACCCCCACCCTCAGCCCTGACAGCCCCAACACCACCGCAGCAGCATTCAGGGGTCCTCCGTGGTCTGCAAAGCAATGTTTAAACTCCCTCGTGGCTTCAAGGTCTCATGTGTCCAGCCGCTTCAGGACCTGTGATGTGCCGCACACACAACGGTGAGGGAGCAAGGTTAGGGTTACTGAAAAGAATGCCTCTAGCTGCTACGCAGAAAATAGACCCCCGGGAACAAGAGTGTGGGGGGCATCGCAGAGGTCCAGGGAGCATGGGGGGAAGGGTGCACCATGGTGGTGAGATGAAGAGGGAAATTTCTGGAGAAATTTAGGACAATGCAAAAGCATCCTTATGGTGCATTAGATATGGGTTGAAGATGAAGGCGAGAACTTGCTTGCAAAATCTGGCTGGTTGGAGATACCGGTCACTGAAGCGGGACATTCAGGAAGAAGACCAGCTCGCAGGAGACACGCTGAGTCTGGTTTGGGGCAGGCGAGGTCTGAGGGCTTTTCAGACATCGAGGTTCGTTTCCCACTTTAGCCAATGCTCCTTTCAAGCTGAGAGCTACTTATCTCACACCAAAACATATACACCTCTCCTGGGGTATGTCCCCAGCGAAGAATGAACTTTCCACCCCCCAACCTCCACTCTGTTGAGACCCAACCCATCCTTCAAGCCAAGCTCTCCTCCAAGAAATCTTACCGGATGAACCACTTTTCACCCAGCATCCCTAACTGAAGCAGTGAAGAGAGACCCAGAGACACCTAGCTACCATCTGCCAAGTCCGAGGCCAGCAAGAAGCACCTCCCCTCACCAGAAGGGGTTCCAACTCTGCTTCTCCCTGCCCTATGCTCTAAAATTCACACACACGTCTTAGTGCTCTGGCTGGATGGTAAGTTCTGGAGGCCAGAAACCCAGCCTTGTAGTCTTTGTAGCCCCCACAACGCCACGCCTGTGCTCTTGCGTGGAGCCGTCACTCAGCCGGAGTGTTAACGACAGCCTCCCTCCAGGCTCTGGTGGTAGAGAGCCACATACACATCTCAGGATATGCATTCCAAATAGGCTGTGGGCAGTTCTTGCTAAAACACCATTCCATCTTGCGCTCAGAGCCGAGGTCAAGCAAATGGATCTGTGCAGAAAATGCTCTTTAAAATGCATTACGTGGATGAGTTTAAAGAGACACCCGCTGCTCGGTGAATTTCAAAAAGGAGCAAGCCGGTGATGAACGGCCTCGGGTTGTTACCAGGCTAAGGACCACGGGGCTCTGTCTGTCTGCTGGTAAATAAAGTATGGACATATATCACCTACGGGGCCCTGCCGGAGGGAAGCTCCTAAACCTGCTGGACAGGAAAGTGCAGTTTCCAGTTCATTACAGTATTATACAATAAGGTTCTTATTTGGATAAAATGTGAAAGGAGTCACAGTGGACGGGGAGGGGGTCCCCATGTCTATCCTGAAGGGTCGAGTCTCAGGTTCATACCTCCTATGCAGAGAGGGAACTTCTGGAATGTCACTTCAAGGGATGGACAAACAGAATATGATTCCTTTTTGTTTTTTCACTAATCAAGAAGATTTTATTTTTCAATTTTTCCATCCTGGGTGGCACTCTGGTCTAAGGCAGTTTATCCTGGGCTGGCTTGGTGGGGGTTCATCTATAGCATGTGAATGACATCTTCTGTATCCTCTCCTCCTAGAGCTACCTGGGAAATTTAAACTCGGATGAGCTATTAAGAAGCCATTATTAAATATGCCCTGTGTCCAGAGCACTGTGTCAGGCGCTGTGGGGAGAGAGGAAAGAGCCGAGAGGCCTTCTCGGTGTTCCCTGGGCCTGCTGACAGGTGCAGGGAGGCTCCGCCATCACTACAGAACCCGCGTCACTAAGTCCAAAGTGACAGCCCGACACCCAGCGGGTGAACTCAGGAAGGCGCTTGGGTCAAGGCGTGATGGGACTGAGAGGGGAGGTCTCCTGGGCGAGCCACGTTTGCGGCTTACTCTCCCTTCCGGCAGCAGAGTCAGCTGGTTGCAGATTTCTTTCTTCGTGTCTTACAGATCTGTCCTGCAGTTTCTTCGGGCCTGGGAGCTCAGTATTGTCACAGGGCTATGCACAGAAGTAGACAGAAGATAAAGAGTGGGCCCATCCCGCCAAGGTGAGCGGGGGTAAAATCACCCTGGAGCAAGCGGCATGGGTCTTTATTCACACAGACTATTTCTTCCAAGATGGACAGCTTCCTGTCGGGGTTTGGGGAAGCTCGGTTTGTGACCTTGGGCAAGTTATTTGCTTCTGGGAGCCCCTCCTATTTGCGGACAAGTAGCACCTGCCAGCCAGTCCCCCGTGCATCTGTGAGCCATCGCCACATCTGCCACTTCAATATTCCAACCCACGTTTGTTAAGCAAAGCAATGAATGACACATGCGTGTCAGAGTTTGCCCTGTGCAGAGAGGCTGGCCCCTTTCTCAGCTACCCTGGGCAAGCCACATTCACCAAGCAAGCATTTGCTGAGCACTTTCAGGGTTCCAGAAGCCAGCAGGCCATGGCACAGATCTCTGGGTGTGCTACCCACTGGTGCCATCTTGGTTTGCCATGCTTGGGATTTTCTCGGTGGTTTGTTTCAACACAACTTTGGCACATTTCTCCTGCAGGCTTCCCACCTCCCTCCTGCTGGGAGACAACGGAGCGTGCTGTTCAAACAGAAGCTCTGGTGGTGCACTGCCTGTGTTCAAATTCCAGTTTTGCCGCCTAATCCGGGCGTAACCTGAGTGGGTAACACTCTCTCTGCCTCAGTTTCCTCATCTAAAGAATGAAGGTGATGATAATGAAAGCACTTGAAATAGCACCTAACAGAGGAAACCCTCAATAAGTCCACTTCTCTTTGTAGCTATTACTATTGTCATGATGCTGTTGTGAAAAGAAAGTACATAGTGGCCGTGGCGTGTGCCCACCGAGTCTTACTTGGTCTTCCTCGCTGCCTGAGGTCCAGGTCTTCACTTTTGCTTGGTGACCTTGTGGGGAGGGCCTCCATCTCTTCCCGTTTTTGGAGGAGGACACGGCTTTCAAATCCCCAGCCATCCACAGAATCCCCTCTATGAGTGCTCAGTACCTAGGAAGCCCTCCACCGGAAGAGGAGACCACAGGGTCGAACGTTCGGAATTGAGGCTTGCCCCCAGGAGGTCCTGCCTCTGAGTTCTGGGGACCACTGAGTAGGAATCCCTTCGGGGCAGGGCTACTCTCTGCTGTAGGGGCGGGCCATGAGCCATATGTGGCTATTGAAAACACCCGAAACATTATTATTTCAACAGGTAAGCAGCACAAAAAACTGTTGCTATATCTTACGTTCTTTTTGCTACAGCAAGTTTTCAAAATCTGGTGTGTGTTTTGCTCTTACGGCGTATTGCAATTTAGATGCTAAATTTTCCCTGGAAGCACTTGATCTGTATTTAGATTTTAAAATTTAAAGTGGAAAATGTAGATCTACACACCCGAGTTGTTCCAAACAAACTTTGAAGTTTTCCAATAACGAGGTCAAGTGTTAGCTTCTAAATTCTCATTTTAATTAAGTAAAATGAAACATCTGTTGCTCAGAAGCACGAGCCACGTTTCAGTTGCTCACAAGCCACGTGTGGCTGGTGGTGGCTGTTGCATTGGATGGTGCTGATGGAGAACGTTTCCTCCGTCATCACAGAATGTTCTGCTTATTGGGCAGCACTGCTCTGGAACGATGACCTGGGGACCCTGTGAAGACGCAGACCCTGACAGGCAGATGGGGGTGGGAGCGGAATGCTGAGGGTCTGCACTCCTGACAAGCTCCGGGCCAGGGCCATGCTGCAGGTCTGCAGACCACGCTTGGAGTGGGGAAGCTCTAAAGAGTAGCACAGGATTTCAGAGAGGGGCTCTGGAGGCAGGCCTGCGCCCAGCTCCGGCCCCGCCTCCCAGCAAAGCAGCCTGCCCACTTGGCTTCCCTGGGCTCCTGCCGCACTAAAATCAGGGCTGGCCAAACCTCCAGGGGTTTCTGTGAGCATGTCAGAGGCTAACAGGGCTTGCATAGGTGATGCTCAGTAAGCGATGCCTCCATTGAAGGGCAGCTATAATTTTTTGTAGTTCTTTTGCACATTAAACTGAAACACACCTCTTTGTAACTCACACCCTCCCACCTTCCTTCTGTTCCCTGGAGCTAAGTGGAGACAAGTTTATTGCCTCAGTCACACAATAGCCCTTGAAATACTCTAAGGCAACAATCACATCTCCTTAATCTTCTCTTCTTAAGCTAAACCATCAAACCCAGTCTGTGAGTACTATGGGAGGAGAAACCTAGTCAGCAACTGTCAGTTATTCACACCTTAGTGAGAATTTGCTCATCAGCTTGATTTTCTCTGTAGGAGTAGGCAGGTGAACAAATGGTCCCAGCTCTCTGGGGACAACTTATCCCAGGCTGTGGGGCCCACTGTTGCAGCAAGAGGACCAGTCAGTCGTAGCACAGCAGCAGGATCAGAGGATTTACAATCTCTGGCCAGTTGAGGCCTGGATGGAGGTGGAGCTTCCAGAACTCTGTGTGGTTGGTCCTGATGAGTGCATCATCCCCAGCAGCTTGCATGCAGAAAGCCAACTGGGAAGGCACCAGATGCAGCCATGGACTCCCAAGTCTGGCCCCCCCTTCCTGGCAGTGCCTTCACCTTAGCTTTCTCTGCCCCAGCCAGCCCTTGGCTTGGGGGGTGGATGACCAGACTCGAGGTGTGGGGTGAAGATAGGGCGGGGGCATGCCATGGGCCCTCTGCCTCAGCTGCCTTAGACCAAAACTTTCTTAGATGGCCTTTCTTCCTTAGTATGCCCCCAGGGCCGACATCAAGGGTTTCCCCTTTGCCTTCCCACAGCCTTAATAAAAGCATATTGAATGAATGAATGACAGGAAAGCAAAGAGCCAAAAATGGAGGTAGGTGGGGCCTGTTCCCCTTCTGGCAGAATGCGATTCTGGGCATGCACCTTCCATCTCCTCGCCACACACGGCCTCTTCCTGAGCTGGCCGTGGCCTTTCCCTCAGATTTTGGGACACGGGAACTGGTATACACCTTGCATCTGCACGTCCTCTCAGGGAGTCAAAAAAAAATGCCAGTAGGAGCGGGGAACAGTAAAATGCCAACCCAGACCACCTCAAGAGCAGCCTCCCACGAGGGAGGCAAAGCCCTCCCACCATCCACGGCGGTGGGGATGGTCTGGGCCTGTACCTGACGTGAGTGTCATCAGGAGGCACAAGGGCTTGGGAGAAGGGGGAGCTGCTAAAGGTTCAAGTTCCCTGGACGGACGGCGGGGAAGATGGCCTTGAAGACACAGAGCTTGCTGAAGGCTGGGGCGCTCAGAGCCTGGTTGCACGCCCACCAGGGGCCCAGGCCCAGGAACGCCCCAAAGGACATGGCCGAGGTCACAGCAGGGGAGACCAACCCTAGGGAGACAACCCCCACCCATGTGACTGGCAGCCTTGACCAACAGAGCCCCTGATCGTGTGCTCCAAGACCCAGCCCTGGAAAAGCCAGCTCTGGGGACAGCCTACAAGACGGGCCACCCAGCTGCAGGCCCCGGAGAGGCGGCACTCCTGCACTGCGGGGCAGGGTGGCCCTGCAGACACCAAGTCTGGGTTTCCTTGGGATGGCCTGAGCCCTGCCAGCTAAACGACAACAAGACCTGATGGAAAACGTCAGCCCATCTGAGGTCCACTGAGCCGGAAGCTGCTCTCCACAGCTGTGGCGGCTCTTTCTCTCTCTTTCACTCGGGGCATTCACCGTGCAGTCCTCAGCTGCACCTCTGCTTCCAGGGAGCGCCCCTCTCCTTTCTGTCCGCAGCCATGGCCTCATTCCTTTGAGGGCTCCCAGCCAGCCGCATGCCTCCCTGCCAGCGCCGGGGCCTGCCCCAGCCTCCCTGGGTCTGTCCAACCTCTCCGGCAGCCCAGCAGTGGCCTCACCGTGGGGCCCTCTCAGCACCTGCTGAGCCCAGGAGAAGGTCACCAGGACCGTCCCTGAGGTGGGGAGGAGGGGCTCCAGGGTGGTTTTCAAGCCCAAAATGAAGGCACTGACTTTCAAGACAAAGTCCTTGCTCCTCTCCTGGGCCTCCTTGGCCTTCTTGTCACTGATGTCAGAGTACAGGCGCTTGCATCATCCTCAGAATTGCTCCTGATATGGTAGAAAAGTGAGTAAAGCACACCGGCCAGAAAGAATCCCAAGGCCTTCTCTCCCTCATGGGCAGGGTGGCCTCACTTTGGAATCTGGAGACTGACCCTCCAAGGGCTCAGCATGAGCATCTGCTAGAGCGCACCCCCACCCCCCGCCTTGCAGATGAGCAGCCGCGGCCCAGAAAGAGAGAATGACTTGCCAAAGGTCACACAGCGAGGTCTGGGTTGGGGGCCAGAGTCTACACTTCTTTTTTTTTTTTTTTAAAGATTTTATTTTTTCCTTTTTCTCCCCAAAGCCCCCCGGTACATAGTTGTATATTCTTCGTTGTGGGTTCTTCTAGTTGTGGTATGTGGGACGCTGCCTCAGTGTGGTTTGATGAGCAGTGCCATGTCCGCGCCCAGGATTCGAATCAACGAAACACTGGGCCGCCTGCTTCGGAGCGCGCGAACTTAACCACTCGGCCACGGGGCCAGCCCCCAGAGTCTACACTTCTTGAAGGCAAATCTCAGACTTGAGAAATTCTGCTCATCATCCCTCCAGTCCAGGCTGGTCCCCTGGACACCTGTCACTGGCATCCTGCCCTCTTGCCCACCCGCTGCAGCCTGCCTTCCCCAGGTGCCCACCCTGGACCCAAACAGCTCTCAAAGTGTTCAAGCGCAAACTCTGGCCTGAGTCAGCTGCAGAGGGTTACCAGATTCTCCACTAGGACGTGCTGGGAGACTGTGCAGTAAGGATTCCCCTTGCCCAAAGAGAGGGCTGCTTGGCACAGGCTCCTGGGAGGTGAGCTCTAAGTCCTTGGGATGTGCTGACTGATAAGACTGTCCTTGTTTGCCTGAGGGTCTTGGGCCACGCCAGACAGCCTATGCTGACAACATGATTTAGGATGGGAGCCTTGGGCCACGAGATATCAGCTTGACCTCTAGAGAGGCTGGAGACCAAGGTCAACCACATGGGCAGTCAACCATGTCTACGTGACTGAGCTTCTGTAAAACCCTGGACACCACGGCTGGAGGGCCTGTGGCTAGTGGACATTGCTCATGCGTGTGGTCACGCATTGCTGGAGAAGTCCATGCTGTCCCCAGCTCCATGGGGAGAGAACACAGAATCTCCCACCCAGAGCCCTCCTGGCCCTGCCCCTGTGCGCTCCCCTCTGCTGAGCTGCCTCCGCTTCCCTTCAGCAATAAACTGCAACTGGGAGGATGAAAAGCCTTGCAGAGTTCTGAGTGGACTTGTAGCCAATTATTGAGCCTGAAGGTGGCCTTGGGGACCCCCAAGTGGCAAGGTGACTTTGTACAGATCTATCCTCCATCAGGGTCTCTGTTTCTGCCTCAAACTGAGGAAAATGGACAAAAAGTTTCCCCGGTCCTTCGAGGGACATCTGCATTTAAATTGCATGTGTGCACGTTTCAGCCGAAAGACGACTCCCTAACGGGAACCTCAGGTGCTGGTGTCGGAGGTGTTTGGGGGCTTCAGCAGCCCCAGAAGGGTCCCTGCCCGAGCCCTGGCTCTCAGGACAGTGCCCCCGAGAGGGGGCCTTGCCTTCTGTGGAGGAGCCACCAAAGCTCATTCTTTACGACGCGCTCACCCCTTGCCCTTCAGTAGACAGTGTTTCCCCCGCTAATATTTACTGAGTAGCTGTTAGAGGCCTGGCATTGTTCAGGTGCTGGGGACACAAAGGTTAACAGACAAAACCGCTGCCCCCTTCTCCTGTCCCTGGTGCCTATCAGCCTTACGAAGATGCTGACAAGGCCTGTAGGACGGCCCCATTTTAACTTTGAGGAATTCGATATCTCTTCTTTTTTTTGTACCCTGTGAATGCCACCCAGCATCTTGTGGAGCATGTGGTCTCACACGCCTCTTCGTGCCCCACCTCCCTCCACCCTTTCTGCCTCTCCCTCCACCTCTTGCTCCTCTCAGCCCTCACTGTTGGAAGGGGAAGATGCTGGAGGCCTCCAGCTTGTGACTCAGCCTGGAGAGGATGAGGCCACAAGGACCACCCCGACATCTGGAGCCAGGGGACGTACAACTTTCATTGCGTCCACCTGCTGACCCTGAGGGGAGGGCAGCGCAGTGCCTGTGGAGAGTGTCCAGCCTGATGGCCTACCTCCTCCCTCCCCATCACCCCCCCTTCCAAATCTTGCCTCTCCTCCAAGAAGGGCCAGCTGCTGTCCCACCTGCCCTAGGAGGCTTCCCCTCACCTCCTAACTTCCCTGAGCCTCAACTGCCTCATCTGTACAGTGGGGCTGTAACAGGATCTGCCTCTGGCGGCTGTGATGAGAATTACGTAGGTAGATTGGCATGATCAACACTCTCATTGTCAACGTGACGATTACACTACTCTGTACCAACTACAGAGAAACGACATAGCGTCCGGCTAAGAGCGGGAATCCTGGAGTCCGCTGCACATTGAACTCCCAGTTCCACCACAGCTTCACACGCACTTGACCTGTGTGACAGCTGAGTTCCCTGCCCTCTCTGCTCCTCATTTTCCTCGTCTTGAGGGCTGTGGTGAGGAAAAGCTGGCTGTTTTTCCGGGGGGCTGTGGCGGTCACTCGCTGAGCCCCCTCAGCCCTCCTCCGACCTCCTCTACGCCTCCCTGCCTTGATTTCCCACCATCCGAGCATGGCGCCTGCTTCTTACCCAGACGTCAGCCCCTCTGGGGAAGGACCAGGCCTTGTTCTGATACATGTCTCCAGGTGCCTAGCTTGGGGCTGGGCATCCAGAAGCTTCTCAATGAACAGGGCTGGCTGGGTCTGAATTCACCCTGACAGCCGTCCACTCTTGTTCCGGGGCCACCTCACCTGATGACTCCAAGACGCTCTAGGACCTCCTTCCAAACAGTGCCTGCAGCAGACAGGGGCTCAGGCTCCGGCCTCTGAGTGTTTTCTGGCCGCACGACAAGGCCTCTGCCGACGCAGAACGGCCAAGGACCGGGCTGGTCGTTCTCCTCACTGCGCCCGCAACATCCTGCCTGGCACTCTGCACACACATGGGGGTTGTTTGGGCGAATGTGGGTTGGACTGAGCAGTAGAGGCTGGATCGTGGACTGGGTGTCTTAGAGCCATGTCAGGCAGATGTTCCCTGTGCTTCACAAAGAAGGTCAGTAGACTTCTTCTCATCCTTCAAGCCTGAGCCCCTTCTTTTGATTCCCCGAACTCCTAACCTTAGCTGGGTTACCTCCTCTGTACCCCCATAATAGCCATTGCCTGGCCCCAGGGCTCTCCGTGAGAGGGTGGGAATGCCTTTGTCCACACTTTCTCCTGGTGCCACCGGCAGGTCAGGGAACATCCGTGCCCTCGTTCCCACCGCGCCTCTGATGCTCTCCGGGGGCCAAGGGCTGTGTAGTTCAGGGCCAGCGTCAGGCGCTGCTCAGGGCAAGGAAGTGCCGCGGCAGGAAGAGTTGAGGGGGCCAGAAGTGACCCTGAGG
Organism: Equus asinus; assembly: GCF_041296235.1. NCBI lineage: Eukaryota > Metazoa > Chordata > Mammalia > Perissodactyla > Equidae > Equus > Equus asinus. The sequence goes on from NC_091804.1 coordinate 46,367,634, forward strand.
CCGGGGCAGGCGGGGGCAGGCCGAGTCCCGAGGACTAGGAGAGCAGAGGACACCCCGGGGAGTAGGCGCGGGTCTAAGGCGCAAAGCATCATCTCCGTGAGGGAGTTCAGTGCAGAATGCCCCAGACATGGAGGCATGTTCATGAGAACTGTGTGAAGAAATGGCTGAAAGGGCAGAGTGGGGGGACCCAAGGGCGAGCAAAGGGCCGTGTTTTTCATCACGAGCGTTCAGAACACTTTGGCTTTTAAATAACATAGATGCCTTACTTTGATAAAAAGAAAAAGTGAGAGCAATACTGGGTGTTCTTAATTCATACATACAACTAGAGTAAGAGGCCCCAGGTGCAGCCTTTGGGAGCGGGGCGTCAGGTTCACCTGTAGGTCATTATTCACGGTGGCGCAGCCGTCACTTGAACCGTGTGCAGCAGTTAAAAAGAACGAGGTAAATCTTAACGTGCCAATGTGGACACATGCCCACTGTGTAGCATTACATGGAAAAGTAACGGGCAGATAGATGTACTCAGAGTGACGTCCTGCGTTGGTCCAGCCTGGAGGGAACGTGGGAGAGCTGGCTCCAAACAGCCTGTGGGAGGCAGGTGGCCCCCAGTGGCCAAGTCCTGGATACTTTCCCTTCGTTTATTATCCATTTTATCCAGGATTTAATTTTTTATAATGAGCATGAATTTCGATTGTAATCAGAAAGCTTAGGCCATAAAAATATATAAAAATTAATTTAGAGGAAATAAATAGAACTTCACGTTCTTACTAGACCACCACATGGCTTAAGAAACATCAGAGGGGGGGTCCCTGGAGGATCAGAGGAGGGAAGTGGGGTCCATCATCCCCTTGAGGGGAGCCGTGAGAAGGGGACACTTAGGAGCTGGTCTCTCTTAGTCTTCTGGTCAGGTTGCGGATAAAATGTGGCAGACCCAGTTACACAGGAATTTCAGGTAAACAATGGATAATTTTTTAGTACAAGTCTGTCCCCTGAAATATCTGGGACATACTTACACTAAAAATGTGTTTGTTGTTTATCTGAAATTCCGTTGAACTGGGTGTCCTGTATTTGCGTTTGCTATCTCTGGCAGCCCTGTCTTTTGGGAACCTGGGCCCTTTGAGAGTTTGATGAAAACGTGGGCCTTCTGAAAAAGCGCCCAGGTCCTACTTTGCATTCGATCCAGGGAATTCGCGGAACCATCTGAAAGTCCATGCGTGGGTTTAGACCAGGGCTCAGCAAACCTTTTCTGCAGAGTGCCAGATAGTAAATACCTTCAGCAAAAGCAGCTGTAGGCGATACATCCACAAACGGGCGTGGCTGTGTGCCAGTAAAACATTACAGGAAATTCAAATTTCAGTTCCCATAAATAATTTCTGTGTGTCAAGAAAAATATTGTTTTTCTTTTGATGTTTTTTCTAACCACTTAAAAATGTGAAAAACCATTCTTAGCTGGCAGGCCGGGCTCGGCGCACAGATCCAGAGCACAGAGCCCCGGCTGGTTCTCCTGAAGCCCCTGTACCACCCTCTTGTCTCTGCTGCAGCCCTGGTTCCTCCTTCAGGACGGAGCGTGCAGCGTCTGCGGGAAGCGGAACTCCTCGGACGGGGCAGGTGGGGCTTCTTCAAGAAGACAGCTGTCATGGAAAGAATAAGGGCTGACAGTAGTGTGGTTAGACCACAAGTGGGCCCTCCGCCTCGCGGCTCCCTGAGATGGAGCCCTGGGAGGCGAACGTAAAAGTGGTCTTTACCGCCAGGCGGCCCTGAGCGACAGGAGATCTGTAGGGCCCCTTGGAGCAGGAGGAAGAGGATGTGGGTGCACCAAACAGCACACAGGAAGTGCTTGGTGATTCCTGGAAGCAGGGTGGGGGTGCACGGCCGAGGGGTCCACACAGCGTAGGGGGCTCAGGCAACTCTCTTTCCGATGCCAGGCCCTACCCTCAGCAATTAGCTGGGTCGCTGGGGGTACATCCCTAACTGGGTGGTGGCTTTCTTGGGGTGTTTAGGAAGAGACGTGAAGTGGGCCACCTCTTTTGTCTGTTTCTTTCACTCACCTCTCCTGGAACTGTTTGCTCATTGGCTGCCGCTCTCTGTCCAGCCTGGCCTGTGTCAGACCCATGGGTGCGATCGTGCTGCATCTGCGGCATGCACACGTCGCCGTCCGGAGAACGTGTGTGACTTCCCAGTGCCGGAGCAGCACAGACTTGGTTGGCAAAGCTCTAGCGAGTCTAGCAAGGCCTCTCGAGAGGTTGGTCCCACTCTATGGGGACCGAGAGGGAAATTTCATGAGGCTGGACATACTCCACTCAAAGGATGGTCTTTGCACGCAGCCCGACCTGGTTACCCTGTGTCCCAAGTTCCTAGAATGCCACTAGCCCAGAGGATAAATCCATGATTTCATCAGTTCGGAGTTTTGGTTTTTCTTGCTCATGTTGCCCTTAGAGCCGAAATGCCCATCCTTTTATGAGAATTGGCCTAAGAAGGTAATGCCTTTTCTTGATAAAATAAAAAGTGGCAATCTCCTCTCTAATTATATTTATTTTTTGCTGGTCTACAAAAATCCCAAATCTGGGGATCAGTTCCTTAAATGAGTAGTAAGAACAATCTCTCAGTGTGTTAATTGACTGGAAAGGAGATTTAGCCATCTCCCTTTTTACTGGGGAGGAGTTTTTTTGTTTCTTCTTTTTTTTCGCTGAGGAAGACTGGCCCTGAGCTCACATCTGTGCCCATCTTCCTCTACTTTATATGTGGGACGCCTGCCACAGCATGGCTTGACAAGCAGTGTGTAGGTCCACACCCAGGATCCGAACTGGTGAACTCCGGGCTGCCCAAGTGGAACATGCGATCTTAACCGCTGTGCCACCAGACCAGACCTGAAGGAGTTTTTGATATAGGATATTTCTGTCTTCCTCCACCAGCTTTGTAAAGCGAGGCATTACCAAGAATTTAGTATTGATCTCTGGGAAGATACTGAGGAAACTCTCTCTGGCTCCAGGCGTCAGACATAAAAAGGCTAATTTTAAAAGGTTAGACAACAGAATCTACAAGTTCAGCATATGATTTTGTTCACTTCCCCAATCCACCTGCAAGAGGCTTTCCACATAGGGTTGGCCTCCCTCTCATGGAGCCAGCTGAAGGTGTGGGGAATAGTGGGGTCAGGACAGAAAAGCCAGGTAGGCAAGGGAGAATCCATTGTACCTGAGTCAGAGAGCTGGAGGAGGAAAACAGCGAGCTGGTCTAAGGTGCCGCAGGTCACCTCGCTGTCGGAATGGAGACAGGCAGGGGAAAGAGTGGGGTAGAGGTGTGCTGAGATTTCATTAGAAGGGTCTGGAAAATCAACTTGTTGGGATCAGACGCTTGTTCTTTCCAAGTGGTGTTTGAATTTTCAGAGTTTTTTTAAAGGAAATAAATAATTCTATAGATTCTTCTCCCCAATCAGTGGCCCGCCTTTGAAATTAACCATTTCTCTGGCTGTCTCTCTGATTGGGATCGTGTCCCTCCTCAGTTTTTCTGAAGTGCTATCCTGCCAGCTGTTATTCGCTTAGCCACACACAATGTAACTTTGAAATGTGATGGAAAAAAAATGAGCATTTCCAGTGAACTGGAAAGAATGCATCTGATTTCAAAATGTGTACTTAAAAAAGGAAAAGCGCACCCAAATTGATGCTACCAACTATAGGGCTTATTCTGCCAAGCCAAATCTGAAATGCATTTTTGCAAAGGAACAACTTTATTTATGATTTTTTTAGAGGAAGGAAATATGAAGATCCAGACACAGGAAAAAAAAAAAAAAAGCATCTTGAGGATTTAATACAGCTTGGATTAATCAAAGTGCCTGCTTTTAAACTGTGTGCCCCCACAGAGGAGTGAATTAATGAGCAATTTATGCAATGAATATATTTTTTCTTTAATTATCTAGGTATTTCAGATGAACGTGCTTCTTCTGACTTGAATTCTCCAGATACTTCTCTGAAATTTTAGCTTCACTTTGCATGTATAATTACAGCCTCCAGTTGTTCACAGAGCAGGTCTCGAGGCAGTGGCAACCTCTCTCACCCCCACCCTCATGTAAATCAAGCTGGTTTCTCACCACTCAACCTCGACTCTCTCTCGCCTGGATCCTTTGGAATGAAGAATCCATTTAGGAATTATCCTGAGGCCAGTGTCTCCGAGGCTGGTTTGGAGGAGAGCGCTTTAATAACAATACAGACCTGGACCCCACTCCTGGAGATTCAGAATCAGCAGGTCTGAGGTGGGGCCCGGGAGCCTGTATTTTTAAAGGTTATGTAGCTCACACACACAGTGAGAAGGAAATGCTAAATTACTCAAGTTAGCTTATCTGCTGCCCTTACAAGGGCAATCTGTAGACCACCGAAGGCTCAACCTCAAGGCTGGAGCTGTGTGAGCCACAAGAAGATGGATTTTCCCTTCGCCGCACAAACTCAGTTGCAATTTAGGTCCCCAAGAAATGTGTGGGACCTCTAGAAGCAACCTGAGTTTGCATCTGTGTTGGTCCCCCAACCCCTAACAACACTAGGGCTGGTTCTTGGGTCCCAAAATTGTCCTGCTTCCAGGAAATGGAGAGGAAGCAGGGCACTAGGTGTGGAATTCCTAGGCAAGGGCCTGCAGCTTGTCAAGTTCAGTCTTATCTCCCCCTGCAGCTTGATCAAAATGGATGGCCAGGTTGCAAGAAACAATAGCTGGGGACCACCAAGAAGGCTGAGCTATTGACAGCCCTGAGTGGCAGATGTTGTTGGTGGAATGTCCCTTCCTCTCTCAAAAACAATCCAGCGATTTTACCTGAGCACAGGGAGCCGGGCAAAAGGACTTGGAAGGAGCCCAGCCACCACCTCTGCGGCCATGGCCTCCAGGTCACCCAGCTGGCAGCCCTCTTGCTGTTTCAGGGACGATACTTGGGTCTCTGCAGCACGTCCTGCCGTCCTCTCCCGGACACCCTCCCTGACCAAGGCCTTTTCTAAAGCCAGAGGAGGGGCTCTGGGGGAAGAGTATTCAACCTGATGGGAAAATGCTTGATCAGTGGAAAGAACGGATTCCTTCTGGGCCCTTCTCCCCTCTAATGCAGCCCTTCCTGGTCTGCTGGGTCAGAAGGCTCCAACACTGATCCCCAGGTTCACTTCTTCCCACTTCGCCCCCACTTAGGAGTAAAGGGAGGGGTGGGGGCTGGTTGTGAGACAGGCTGAGATACACCCCCCCCAGCTGGCCTCTCATCTCCCCGACCCGAGAACTTTCGGGAACCAGAAACTTACAGTTCAGGAAAGTACAAGAATGGCTAATTCTTCCAGCCACCCCTCCACTTTGCCACAATTTCCATTAGCACCAAAATCACCGCCTCCAGAGCCTGGGTGGCCTCCCGGCTTAGATAATTATTTTCTCATTAGTTCCATTCACATTCGCCTGCAACCTTCATTAGACACTGGTGTATAAAATGGTCATCTTTGGGCATATATGGCCAACTGGGTCCACTGCCCTGCCGGAGCCTGCCTCCCAGCCCTTTGCCCCATGCTCACTCCCTGGGGAAGGTGGCCTCACACTCTCTCTGGAACTCCTCTGACACACAAAAGTCCCGCATTAGCCAGGCATTTATCTGGGTTAAGAACTGCCATCTTCCTGTGCCAGGAACGTATGTGAGGCAGCTCACATAGGAATAGGGGAGCCCCCCGGGGCAGCCAGAGAACCCTCAGAGGCTGCAGGGTTCCCCTAGAATACGTTCTGCCTCCTGGGCTGACAGCCCACGGGGTTGGCAGTCCCAGCCCCGAAATGGCCACCTGTCTCCACTCAGGCAAGAGCGTTTATTGAGCACCTCCTCTGTGGCAGGCACCGTGCTAGTTACTGGACTTCAGCAGGGAACCGAGGAAAGCCCCTTCCCCATAGCATTTCTTAGGTGACAACGTGTGCAGTTGCTAATATTTGGCTGTCTTTGACCTATGAGACCAACACTGAGCACCGGGGCTCACTGGCCTTGCCCATCCTCAGGCGCCCACGCAAGGAGAACCCTGGCTGGCTCCAGCCTCCCCTCCTGCCTCTCAGAGCAGCTCCCTGCCCCTGGAGTCAGACGTGGATTTGAGTTCCGTCTCCAATGTTCTCTGTCTGGGTGACCGTGGACAAGTCACCCAACTTCTCGGAGCCTGTGAATGGGGGTCACACCAGCGCTTTCCTCCTTAGATCAAGTGGGGTCATGTGTATACAGCCCACCGTCAGCACCCAGCCAGGTCAGTTAGTTTGGGTTATTTGCTGTTTTCCGTAGGAGAGCTGTAGGAGGTTTCTCGAAACAGTCTCCTCATGTCTCTTCAGTGCCTACAGCCTCCAGCACTGTCTTCAGGATTGTTTCAAAACCTCAAAAAGACCTACCAGAAACATCTGCACAGACCAGCCAGGAGTTCTCCTTCTCTAGGAACTTGCTTTTCCCAAGCTCAAGGTCCGTAGCCTAAATGAAAGTTGGATGGAAGGATTAACTAGGCTTTCTACAATAAAAAAACTAACTAACGGGGAGATGTCCAAGAGCTCATGCATGGGAGTTCAGGCTGTAACCAAATCCAAATGAGCAGGCACTCGGGTATTGTGAAGGCCAAACAGGAGAGCTGGGGGCCTGTGAGATGCTGCTTCTGTGTAGCAGTGACTACACGTCACCCTCAGCCTGCTCTGCTGGAATTCTCTTTGCCTCAATCAGGAGAAACCATTATGCCCTTCCCCACTGGAAGCCCTCCCATGTTTTTCCCAAATATAATTTGGAGCTCACTTGCATTTAAGTATACCATAGATCTTCTGGGGGGACCTTTATCCCAGGACCCATCTCTGGCACTACCTGCAGTATCTCTGAGAATGGGCTGCAGGCAAGTGTTGATCCAGCCAAACCCTGGAGCTCATTAAGGCCTCCCTTATCAGCTTAAGATTTGTGGCACTTAAGGCATAATTGACATCAGAGAATGGACAATACATTCTAAAATGGAATGGAAAATACATTCTAAAATGGAATGGAAAGTGAAGTTTATCATCTTTGTACAGAGGTAGACAGAGACAGCAAAGGAGACACCTGGCTTTGCTACTTGGCAGAGTAACTGAAAGCTCACTGCAAATGCCTATTTTTTTTCTCTCTTCTTGATCATATTGAGTCAGGGAATCCAAGAGGCCAAGTCACTGACAGTAAAGAAGATTCGCTGTGGGGCAGGGCGGGGGGTGATGTTGTGCAGAGCTGTGTGTCCCCAACTTCAGCTACCAGGGTTCCAGCTCTGTGGTTCTTGCGTATCTGCAGGCTTAGCTGTGCTGCTGTTTACCTAATATTGTTTTGCTCTTGCATTACTTAAATAAATGATTTGAAAAGGAAATTTTACTCTACCATAGTGAGTGGAAAAATCTTTGTCACTTGATGCAAATAGGAAAGACCCATAAAAACAAGTCCCTGCTTATCCAACTAATAACGTGTCAACCAAAACCCTCGCCATCTTGCTCGGGGACGGGGGGGGGGGGTGGTGGCCAGAGAAGGGACAGGAGCTTTAGACTCAGCCGAGGCCCACCAGCAGAGGCTGTTGACCGCTGCCTTGTAATTTGTAAGACACCAAAGTAGCACAGAATATTAGCAAAGCAAAGAATCCTGAGAAAACAACTGCAAAATGAAAAATTCCGAGACCCAGAGAGGGGCCCAGATTTCCCAAGACAACACACCTGAGTTTGTTTCATACGAATTCATCATCCCTTCCCTGTGATATGTTTTTCATAACAAATTAGCATGGGGTATGTGTGTTTAAGGAAATTTAATTTTATCTATTTATTTCTGAGGACTTATTTCTGGTTCAAAAATCAAAACATACAAAAGAGTATGCAGGGAGGTGTCCTGTGGCCTCTCTCTGGCCTCCCTGTGCCCCTCCTGGGAGCCAGCCAGCTTAGGGATACACTACGTCTACACAAGCCAATGCATACGTGTATATTTGTTCCTTTTTTATAAACACAGACGGGAGCATACTATAAACACTGTTCCCTACCGTGTTCCAACAATGCGATGACGCATCTCCTCTCACTATACAATGAGCCTCCTGCTTCTGTTTTTAGCGCTACACCGCCGTGCCCTCGCAGGGGAGGAACAGGCTTTATTTAACCAGTCCTCGATGGCGGGCATCTACGTGGTTTCCAGTCTGTTGCTGTTACCGACCGCTCTGCAGTGAACAAACCTGTATATTCATCACCGCGGGCCTGTGCGAGGACAGCGACAGGAGAAATTCCTGGCAGCGCAATTAGCATGCATTTTAGAATATTGTTTCCCATGTTTGTAATGTTCTCGTCCCTATGGGGTGGAGGTTTGGGCCAGCAAGGTCAAGATCAGGGGACGTGAGCTCCAAAGAGTTGCTTTTTATTTTCTCCATTTCAAGAAAATGCTTCTCTCAGGCTCAGTCTTTAGAAAAAAGGATAATTCAATTTGAGCTGCACACCCCCTGACTGGGTTCTCTATGAATTATGGATTTTTAAAAAGACAGGAAAGGAGGTGAGATATTGAATTTCCAAACTGGTTTTATCTTACTCAATTTAAAGTTCATCTTCTGATTCTGATGTAGGCACTGGTATGCGAAGCAGCGGCAGCAGCCCCTCTCCAGGCCTTCTCGCAATGAGTCGGGGGGGGTGACGCACTCCCAGGAAATGCAGGCTTATTCTCTGGTTCCTGCCAGCCAGGCTGCTAGCACACAGCCTGCCTGGGTTTCACGATTTGTAGGAAAACTGGAACCCGAGCCGCGGCCTCACCACGCCATAGTGGGACTTGTCTAAAGGACTTGGGGGCTCCTGTACCACCCGGGGTACTGCCTGGGTGAGGGGCTGTCTCGGGTGGGGTAGCCACAAAGAGAAGACTTTTGAAGATAGGAAATATGGGCAGTGACTCCGAAATGCAGCAAATCAGCACCCTGATTCAGGAGACTGTGCCACCTCTCTGAGGTCCTATCCTTAAAACACCAAGCATGTCCAACCAGTGGTTCTGCACTGCCCGTGGGCCTGGCCCTCCTGATTGGACTGTTTGGCCTTGACAAGAGACATTTTGGGTTGTCACGACTTGAGAGTGGAAGGGTGCTATTAGCGTCTAGTGGGTAGGGGTCAGAGATCCTGCTAAACATCCCCAAATGCCCAGGACAACCCTCACAGCAGAGAATTAGCCCACCCGAAATGTCAACAGTGCCCTCATTGAGAAAGCCAGCCCTAACCCAGCCTTGAGAGGAAATAAGAATGATCCAGGGACTAAATGTTACCTTCGAAAGGTGGCAGCAGCCATTTCACCCACACTAAGGGGCAGGAGGCATGCCAGACCCACCTGTTCCCAGGCTCTGGCACATGGAGGACCCTCACGGAGTCTCAATCTCCTGAATTTCTATGCTGCAAAAATGTACAGATCACCTCAGAGGGGAAATGTATGAGAGAAGCAATACCCCAGCATCCTCAACAATTTTTCTCCTCTGAGCTCCGAGCTTTTCCAGGATGACGTTACTTTATATTCCTACAATATAAGGCAAGAAGGATTGCTCTTCTCCCTTTCCAGATAGACATATTTTCCAGAGAGCTGGTCCTGACAGCTAGTTAGTGAGGGAGCTGGATCAGAATCGATAAGTCCCGAATCTCTTTTTTATTTTTACAAAATGAAAACAGCTCTTTTTTTCTGATTATAAAAGCGATACATGCACATTGTTCCTTAGAAAATTCACAGTACAGAAAAACATAAGGAAGAAAAATTAAAAATTACCCAAATCCTTTCATCAAGTGATAAACAAATATAGACAGTTTGGTGCTTATCTTTCCAGCCCTTTCTCTGCACGTGGGCATGCACATATATTACCCAAATGAGGGTTTCTCAGCTTCAGCCCTATTGACATCCTGGACTGGATCATTCTCTGCTGTGGGGCCGTGCTGGGCTTTGTAGGATGTTTAGCAGCATCCCTGACCTCTGCACACTAGATGCTAATAGCATCTCCCCACTCCTGAACTGTGACAACCAAAAATGTCCCCAGACATTGCCCAATGTCCCCTGGGGTGCAAAACTGCCCCTGGTTGAGAACCACTGAGTTAAAGGGAATCATGGACCTACTGTTCCGTACATACCCAATGTTTGGAGAGAGAGAGAAAAGAATAAGGCTTACGACTTTTGTGTCCTTTGGTTTTTAGCATCAGAGTTGGGGGTCAAGGCCCAGTTCTGACATATACAAGGCAAGATCTTTAGGTACATTACTTGACTTCTGTGAGTCTCAGTTTCCGCATCTGCAGACTGGGACAGCGATGGGACCTCTGTGCGAGGAATGATCCCAGGGGCCCATCCAAAGTCTGCCCCTGGTTGGTCTCCTTGTGTGCTGAGCTCTGTGCTTCCTGTGGCAGGGAGCCCAAGACCCAAAGGAGGCTGGCCCCTTCCCAGGGAGGAGAGGTGGGCTGCAGGGTGATTTATTCCAGGCGCTGAGGTGCAGCAGGGGGCTGGCACAGACAGCGTCGTGAGGTTCTGTTTGTGGGCTTTGTTTTTTAATTCAATTCTTTTAGAAAAGAGATAAGCATATGTCTGCTTCAATCTAGTATGCTAGGTTTTTTCTTTTCGTGTAAACTTTGGTTTCTTTGGAGCTTCTGATATTAAGGAAAAAAAAAGACAAACGTACAAGATCAGTTGGAGGTTTAAGCAAATTGGTTTATTCCATTGCCGGGGGAATTGAGGTAGATGAGTCATAATCTAGGGTTTGTCAGATTTTTACTAAGTAGCATCTGATTTCGATGCTGATGAAAGAGAAGAGACAGCCTCTTGTTCCTTGCTGTCCCCACCCCCTTCAAGCCCTGCCTCCATTTCTGCCTGTGCTCCTTCTCATGCTCAGATGGTGAAGTCGGGCCCATTCGGAGCTAGGTCAGAAGGTGGAAGGACCCTCCCTTCACTAATCGCCAGTGGTCTTGGCTAAGCCTTTGTCAGCTCTGGCCTACAGTTTCCTCGTCTGTAAAACGACCCCCAGAGACCCAGGTCTGATTAGGTCCTACCCTCCCTTCTTAGAACGTCAGTCTGTCCCCTAGCTCTCAGGATAACAAGCACAATTCTTCCCAGGGCCACAAGGCCTGAACTCTGAGCCGTGCCCACTGCTTCTCACTTGTCCCTGTTAGCCATCAGGTCGCCTGGCCTTCCTTGGGTCCCGCCTGCTCTCTAGTTCTCTCCCACAGGCCTTTGCACGTGCCATTCCACCCCTTTGCCGAGTCATGCCTTTCATCCTCGGGTCTCAGCCCTGCATCCCGTCCTCTGGGAGAGACCAGCTCCTCTGTGGCGCAGCCTCGTCTACAGCAGATTGACAGGTGCTTCTGTGATGATCCGATTAGCGTCTGGCTCTCATTTGTCCGTAAGCATCCCAAGGGCTGGGGCCCTGTCCAATTTTGCTCACTATTGTATGACCAGTGTTTCACATGGTGCCAGGCATGATCAATAAATGTTTGAAGGAAGGAAGGAGGGAGGGAGGAAGAGACCCTTCCATCTCTAAAAGTGTGATTTTCTTTTCCCTTCAACATCCCAATCTTCCATAGTCAAGTGGTACATGAATATAAGCTCTCTCTGCCTCCTGCCTTCCTCCTCTTCTGGGGGCCGAGGTGAGCATCTCCCATTAGTGGATGGGGAGACGCATCCATTAAGCCACCTGCGATGGCCCATCCACCACCAGCCAGCGCGTGGGAGAAGCGATGAGTCAGCGCTTCCACGGCATGAGTGACCAAGTGGCCGCTCCAGCCTTCCTGAGGAGCTGCCCTCCGCCTGTAATGGAGAAATTATGTGAGGCATAATTTATAGTAAAAATCAAATGAACATTAATTCTGGTGAGTCACCCATGCAGAAAGGGCACCCGGCGGCTGCGGACGTGGGCTGCGGTTGAGGACAGCTAAATGTTTAATCAAAGTGAGAGAAGACTGTGCTGCATGTTGCGGTGCCTGAGGTTTGGGGCGGTGGGGTGGGTGTTGGTGTCTGAGCCCTTCTTGGTGGCCAGTCACACATCCACACCACCTTGGGGCTCCCAAGCTCAGAAAGGACTGGGCCAGTAGCCCATCAAGCTCCCTTATTTTACAAACGGGGACGTGAAGACCAGGGGGAGACCCCAAACTCATTGCACATCTTGCCCCAAACCACCCCTTGCCCAGCCTTGCTCATCCCTGCCCACGTCCCTGGTGCCCACTCTGCACAGCCCTCAGAAGCCAGGATGCCCGGCCTCCCAGGCTTCCTGCATCCGACACTCTTCTCTCCTCCCCCTGCCACCTCCTCCCTGGTCCAGTGCTATCTCCTCTTGAGGGGCAACTCCAACAGTCTCCCCACTTCCACTTTGGCCGCAAATGGCATTCTAGAAGGAAATTTCCAAAATGCAAACTGGATCGTCACTTGTCTGTGAAACACTTCAGTGGTTTGTCCCTGCCCCTGGGAAAGTCCAGGCTGGAGGCGTGCGTTGGGGGAGTTCTGCAGGTTCAACACCTTCCCACATGATGTCCTCTCCCCCATGGCACACTTCCCTTCTGCCTAGTCACCTGCTACCTCCTCCTCATTCCACATACATGCCACCTCCCCCAGGAAGCCCTCCCTGCTTCTCCCAGCCAAGCCCCTGCTATTCACATGATCAGGGTCTGTTTCAGGCATGGCTCTAAGCTCCATGAGGACAGGCCCATGTCCATCTTGTGCCTCCCTGTGTCCCTGGGGCTCACAACAGAGCCTGGCTTGCAATAGGTGTGCATACACCTCTTCAGACTGTCCGAAGAGAGGGATGGGTAGTGACTGGCCCTAGAGAGCTGGTGATGGCACTAGGCACCCCTGCTTCTCTTTCTCTTCCCCTGGCCTTTCCAGGACTCTTCCCAGAAGGGAGCTGGTCCTCAGGAAAGCTGAGGGCGGGGGCGGCCCTTGTTTCCATGCACCTGCCCTCCACAGACCCCTGACAGCCCCATCACAGCCCCTCCAGCCTTGGCAGCAGGCCCCGTCCTTCAGGCCCAGACATCACAGTTAGATGTGAAGGAACAGGCCACAAGTGGCTCTCCTTTGCAGGTGGGTGCAAATGCCTGGTACATGGGCACATTGTCTTTTTGAGGATGGCATCAGTCCCAATTCATCTTGCATTACAAGAACATTCTGCCTTTTGAGAAAGTGAAGAATGTCGGGGGACTGTGGGGGAGATATTTTGGGGCAGACGGGGCCTCCCCTGAATCTCCTTCTGCCAAGCGCGTGCTCTGGGTTTTCTCCAACGTGGAAATCACTGCCAGGAGCCAGGAAGGCCTGGGCCAACAGCCTCAGGGCTGAAGGGACAGTCTCTGCCAGGCACAAGCCCGCCAGGGAGGCTCTGAGGAGGCCTGGGCCTTTCCCAAGATGTCCCTGGTGCACACATTGGGAGCATGTGGTAGCTTCCAGGACAAGAAAACCTGCCACACCCATCTCGTGCCCTAAACTCGGGCCCAGTGCCCACCCCTCCTCATTTGCACACTGCCCATCTTTGGTCCCAGCCAAAGCCCTAAGCACCTCCTGGACACGACACCACCTTCCTCCTTCCTGCCCAGTCACCCCCTTGTAAGGGACGGTCCTCTCTCACCTTTTCAGCCTGGATGTTGGTTGTGCACCTGCTGGGTACCAGCGCACCTAGGGCTTGGGAGACCCCAGCGGCAGGGCAGAACCGAGCCCCATGGTGCAGCCTGCATTCTGGCAGAAGAGGAACCTCAAGCACTGTGAATATGCCAAAGCTGCAGAGCCATGGGCCAGTTAAGCTGGGGAGAGGGGGCATCAGCAGCCGCGTGGGTGTGGGGCAGAGCGCCGTTTCTCCGCCCGGCCTAGCGTGCTCTGCAGCGCTCACCTCTGGCCCGGAAAGCCCGGGGCCTGCTTCTCGCAAGGCCGGCCGCCACTGTCTATACATCTGTACACCTGTATTTTAAATAAGCTGTATGTTCTAGAATAGTTTTAGATTTAATGAAAAGTTGCCAGGTAGTAAAGAGTTTCTGTGTGCCCAGCAACCAGTTTCTCCCATTGTTATGTTGCCATGTTAATTAATCACAACTAATGAACCAATATTGATAGATTATTAACTGAACTCCACACGTGACTCAGATTTCACTAGTTTTTACTTAATGCCCTTTTTCTGTTCCAGGAACCCATCCAGGCACATTGCTTTTCATTGTTGTCTCCTCAGCCTCGTCTTGGCTGTGACAGTTTCTCACGTTTTCCTTGTTTCTGACGGAGTTTCCCTGCGAGGAGGCTGGCAGACTGGCAGAGCGGGCCTGGCGCTCGTGTCGTGGTTCCATTGGCGCCACCGGCCTGGGAGGAAGCCCACAGCCACGAAGTCCTTCTCATCACGTCCTGTCAGGGGCCAGGCGCCCCATGACTCATCACTCAGTGTGAACCCTGGTCCTCAGGCTGGGGTGCCATTCCCATTTCTCGACTGTGATGTTCACTGCACCTCCTTGCACTGTACTTTGGAAGCAAGTTCCCAGGTGCCATCCAGACTTAGAGGAGTTATGTTCCCACTCCTTGAGGGGCCATCTACACAAATTCTAAGTCTCTGTACAAGAGAGTTGTCTCTCCTGCCTACTCATCTACTTAGTCAATTGTTTAGATCAGTGTGGCCTCACGGATATTTAATTTCTACATCGGGTTAGAATCCAATACTACTTTGTTCATCAAATTATTCTAGTCTGGGCCTTTGAGAGCTCTTTCAGAGGCTCCTGTGTCCTTTCATGCCTACTTTGTGTCTTTTAGTACTTCCTTACTTCCTGCCACTACACCACGCTCCAGGCTCATCCTGCAGACCTCGCCCCAGCCCAGGAATAAGCTTTTTTTCACAAGGAGCCTATTCCTTTCATTGGAGAATGGTATTAGAAACCAAGATCTGGGTGTGGGGTGTGCTTGCTGCTACTGGGGTGCCGTGCTTCTAGGCGCTGTCAGAGCCCTGGGCAGAGCCAGGAAATGAGTGTGTGTACACGCATTGATCTAGAATGACCTCTTCATCCATCCGTCAGTCTCTAGATGGAGCTAAACATCCTCAATCACCAGGACCTTAGAAGGGCACAGACTGTCTTTATATCCCAGCTGCCCTGGGGCAGTAAAGTCTAGGCCAGGTTTAAAGAGGGCACCAGCTGATGAGCTAAATCTTTTTCTTTTTCTTCTGTCAAGTAGGTCAAGGGAAAACTTGGGTAAGCTAATTGTGCACCAGTAGTTCTCGACTAAGGGGTTCATTTCCTCCCTGGAGGACATTGGGCAATGACTAGAGACATTTTTGGTTGTTACCACTGAGAGCAGGGGTGGCATCTGGTGGGTAGAGGCCAGGGATGCTGCTAACCATCCTACAATGCCCAGGACGGCCCCACCACACGAATGACCCAGCCCCAACCATCATGGTGCCCAAGGTAGAGAAGCCTGAGGGTACAAAGACACAAACAGGAAGGAAGACGTTGGAGGCCCCCACTTGAAACAGCAAACTGTTTTGTTTCTCCTATCCCACTGCACTTTTCCACAGAATTTATCACTTCCTAGCAGACTGCGTAATTCCTATTTCTTGTTTATGGGTTTCCTCTCCCCACCAGAGAGAAGTCCACATGGAAGGGGTGTGTGCCCCTCCTGTGCACTGAGGTGCCCCAGCCCCAGGACGGGCCATGTGCCCGTTGGCTGAAGGGGGGTGGGAAGGGGAAAACAGGAAGCCACAAGAAGGTTGGCCTTGGCAAGGATGGTCACATTGTTTTTCCCTGAGACAGAAGGAAAGGCTGCAGCTGAGAGAAATGGGTGACAGTCAGTATTAAAGAAGGGAGGCAAAGTCCACAGCAGGGCTGGGGGCAGCGAGAGATGCAGAGCCTTGCGAACAGAAAACGTTTGGAGAAGTGATGGGGCGGGTGGGAGGGAAGCAGGCAGTCTCACCTTCATAGCTCCATGCCCACCTCCGGGCGCGGGGGAAGCACTCAGAAGGGGAGAGGGCTGGGGAGCTGGCTGCAAAGCTCGCTGCCCGTTCCCACAGCCAGCTCCCAATGACATCAAGCCTTCCCTGCTGCAAGTGCTGTCTGGGGCAAGGGCCTCATTCTCTTTGTTCTCATCTCTTGGCCTTTGGCAGTGTCCTTAGCCTCCTTGTCCAATTTGCCTAAGGCCTTTTCTGCCTGGTGCCTCGTTGAGGGGGCTACTCAAGCCCAGCGCGTGAAACTCCAGGGCCCAGGCAGCGGGGCAGCCTGGTGGTGGCTTCCTGCCCAGCCATCTCCAAGAGCCCAGCTCCCAAGCACGTCCCAATGACAAACCCCCCAGCACAAAGCTACTGTGGGCCTGCCACCTTGCCTGCATAGCTGAGCTCCCCCCTCGGCTCACCCCCTCCAGCCTGCTGAGCCAGGTTAGGCTCTGTGATGGTTTGTGAATGGGCTTCAGGGATCTCTACGTGCTGCTGTTGCGATGGGGTGAATTTGTGGTTTCTCAGAGGACTCGTCTTAGAGAATTCATTTGCTCTAAGGGGAAGGCGTCTCACCCTTGCTTCTCCTGCTCTCAGTACATTCTGGGGACCCTCTGGCCCCCACGCCTCCTGCCCGTGCCCAGAGCCTTCTATAAATTGTCAGAAAGTCACTCTGCACATGAGATGGATCCTTCGACTTCAGTAGCCTTTTTTCATATCAAGTGTCTTTGAATCTTTTTGCTCTGTCCATGCATTCGTCTGCCCATCCGTCCATCCACCCAACAATTACCTGAATGCTTACTCTGTTCTAAGTGTGTGAGAAAGACAGGCCCTGCCCTTTGGGGTTTGGTCTGGTCGGGGAGACAGGCATTCAGAAAAACAGCATATCCATCCATCTACTCGTCTACACACATTTATTAGGCACCTACTGTGTGCATGCACGGAGACAGAAGCTGGAGAACGTAACAATGCACAAGGCAGCTATGGCTCTCGCCCTTGGAGCTCAGTGTAAAGGAGGGGGCCAGCAAACAAGTCATCCACCGAGGGACAAAGACAATGGAGGCTGTGATGGCCAGTGAGGGCCAGACAGTCAGGGGGCTTCCTGAAGGTGGGGAGGGCTGGCCGGGCCAAGTGGGAAACCGGGGTGAGAATGGGGGAGGAGCAGCCTGGGTGCAGGTCTTCAGGCAGCTGTGGGCTACAGAGCATTGGGGAACCTGGGGGACAAGCAGGTGGGCAGGGCCCAGGTTAGGGGTGGGTGGTGTTCTGGGTCATGGGGAGCCACTGGAGGCTTGGAACAGAGGAAGGACAGTCGAGTTTTCATTTCAATGCCCTCTGGCTGCCGCATCGGGGACAGCCTGCATGGGAGTGGGGGCCTGTGCAGGGGAGCGGGCAGGCGCCTTTTCTTTGTCCAACTCCTCACATCCCACCTCCTGACCATGCAGCCTGTGGGCGCAGCTCTTCTCAGAGCCTTCAGAAAAGCCTCCACCCAACCCTCTGAATCAAACACAACAGGATTGGGGGGGGCCCTCCGGAAGAGTCCTGCATCATCTCCCACACAAGGCTGTGCTAACACACCCCCTCCCAGCCCTGCCCCACATTGGGGCCTATGGTGGACCCACATGGACACGTATGTCACTGCACACTGACATACTTCTTTGCACCCCAAGGTCTCACATGACCATAAACCAAAGATGCATCGGCACCTTCCTGGTGGACCCTCTCATTCAAACATGCACATCGAATCCTGCCTCCCGACTGTCCGCTTCCCTTCTGAGTTCAAAGGCAGAGCTGTTACCTTGAAGAAACAGCCTTTGAGACGTGGGTTTTTGGGGCCTCGGCAGCAGGGCATCATGGGAAAGAAGTTCATCACAGGTCTGTCCTGGCCTCACACATCGACGGCCAGCCTCAACAGTCTGTCTTCAAAGGCTTCTCTTGGAAGGTTCTGTTGCTACTTGATTTGAGTGGCCTGTCCGGGCTGGAGAAGAGTTTATGAGCAATTGCCTAACTAGAGTGTTGCGAGGACGGAGAACCCCTGCTGAGTTCTGAACGGAAGCTTCAAATCAAAAAGAGCTGTCAGCTCACTCCTGAGCAAAGCAAAAGGCCAGTCCTTCATCGTCATGGAAAACCACCAGGAGAGCCACCTGGCTCTGTCCTAGGCCTTCAATTCTCCCTGTCCTCCAAGGTGACAGGCTGTTATGACAAGGCCCACACAACTGATCTGGGAAATTCTAGGCTGATGGGACTGGCTGATGAGAAGGGTCCCCATGAGTCTGGACATTCTGCCTAGGAACATTTGCTGTGGCATAAAGATAGTTAGAAAATTATGAATGCAGCCGAAGCTGGAAGAGAAAGTCTGAGAGTGGCCGGGACAGGAGCAATGTTGAAGTTCAGGGGCCCCGACCCTCCAGGGTTCTCCTCAGGGGACAGAAAGCCACAAATCTAAGCAGGCTAGCTCCCCAGAGAAGCAGAGAGTGGGTGGCTGAACCCATGGCTACCTCAGCCGAGGTCACTGCATTCAGCGGCTCCTTATTATGCAGCAGTACAAAGTGTCTGCTCTGTGGATGCGCCGTTGTTATTTTGTTCCTTGCAACAGATGGGCTAGAGTTTCCCGCTTCTCGCCTGACATGGCTTGGCGGTAAACTGGTACAGTAAATCCTCTCGTTTCAGGTGACTGGGTGGTGGGGCTGCCACTATGAATTAATCAAGCTATCTCCAAGAAGCCCAGTGGTGAACCCAAAGTAAGCTGTGACAAGGTGTTTCTAAGAGGAACCTGGCTGGGTGTTTATTCAAAGCTAGAGATAACTCTACCCTAACTGACGTCTGCAGCTGACGCGATACAGAAAGCCTGAAGAACAGCTGGATTCTGGTGAGGAGTGAAGATCACTGACCTTCTTCATGACCCTCTATTTTCTTAGCAAAACTTTCCTTCAGAGAGCATAGGTTAAATTCCTATTGAGAAGAGGCTCAAGCATTAAGTTTTCAGATCAAGGAGGCAGCAGTAATGAGGCTCAGTGGTGCCACACAGAGAGGTGTCAGGGCTTCAGAGGAGACAGAGGTGCTGAAGGCTCCAGGGACACTTGAAAGCAGAAAAGCTTGGGGTAGAGAGAAAGAGAAAAAGGCGGGGAGGAGTTACCAGGATCAACAAAATCAGACACACACACACACACAACACCCCAAAGTCACACTCAGGTGCCTCTTCAACTTGATGTCTTTCTTCCAATGGCAAAAACAGCCATCAGTGCAACTTATATTTATGGGCAATCTTTAGACTGTTGTCTGTTGTTGATTTAAGAGAGAGGAGTCTTAACGGTTTTGAAAATGGCCCCCTTTCTGATAAAGGAGAGTGGGTTGTCAATGAAATGGGTTTGGAGTCGCAATCTCCAAAGCCTTCCTAGATGATCACAGACAAATCACCTGCCCAGAGTTGACTTCTTCAGGGCCCTCAGCTGGGCAAGGGCAGAGCACAAGAAGTCAAACCCAGAGGAGCCTTCTCTGCCATCCCTCCAGTCGGCCAGAGGACAGAGAGAGAGCTGTGGCTCTCCTGTCGATCCTGTACACCAGGGCCAGGGATGGGCACCAGAAGAAACAAGGCAGGTGAATCTGTGGCCTCATTCATATGAAATTATAGAGCTGGTGGAAATCTATTATCTCTGTACCCAACCGTCGTTACAGACAAGGAAACCCATGCAGGTGACATCATTTACCCGTGACCACACAGCCAGGTTCAAGAGCAGATCCCAGAGGTGACTGGGGCGAAGGGGGCCATAGGAACCCCCACCCCAGGATTCTCCTGAGAAAGGGGCCCTTGAAGGCACCATCAGCATCATTTACTGCAGCTGCGCCATCTAGTGGTGAGGGCCTGGGGCAGTTTGTGCCACCGCGGCAGCCCCCAGGAACACCAATCACCCAGAGAGTAAGATGATGGGCTGGCTCCAGTGCAAGCCTGGGGACGTCCAGGAGACCCCTTCATGGTATGCCCACAGTGAGCACTGGCCACCTACTCACCCTACCCCCAGTGGCCTGCCATTTTCGTCAGGGGGCTGGAGAAGTGGTTTCAGGCATTGACCTCTCTCAAGGCTAACTTACCTCACCTATCAAAACATAAAAACCGGAAAACCTGTAACACCTGTCAAGAGGATGAAGATGAGCTGCTCCCTTCAGAAGTGGAGGGGGAAGGAAGGCGCTACTGGAACTTGGGTCACCGCGTACACACAGGGGTCTGTCCCAGCCTGCCCACGGCTCGCCAGTCTTCCCAATTGTGACACCTCCTCCCACCACCCCCTGGGCTCTCCAAGGCTGCCTTGCCCTGAGGCTGTGTGTGCTCTAGGCCAGAAGGAACCCGCTTTGATGACAGGCTGAGCCCCAAAGGGCTGAGGAAGATTCCTGAAGCGCCAGAAACCCTCCTCTACACTGTCAAGGAAGAGGCCTCAGAGGGAAAGCCTCCCCCAGCTGCACCACCTCAGGAAGCAGACCCCAGCTACCCCAGCGGGGAAGCCAGTCAAATCAGAGCCACCTCTGACGCCCTCTAACACATCCATCAGCAAGTACTTTGAGCCTCCCAAATGCATCTCAAACATTCTCTCTTTTTTTGTGAGGAAGATTGGCCCTGAGCTAACACCTGTGTCCATCTTCCTCTACTTTATGTGAGACGCTGCCACAGCATGGCTTGATGAGCAATGCTAGGTCCGTGCCCGGGATCCAAACCGGTAAACCCTGGGCTGCCAAAGCCAAGCGCACGAACTTAAGCACTACGCCAGTGGGCAGCCCCTCAGACATACTCTTCACTGCCACTGACGGTCTAACCAGTCCCCATCTGGGCCAGCTGGGCTCCCTGCTGCTCCTCTTGCCTCCAACAGTCCCTCCTTGACATGAGAGTCCTGGATTCAGACCACAGCTCAGCCCCTCAGTGCTTCCTCCACCCTCCTCCTTCACCCCGACTCTCCTCCTCGCCCTTCCTGCAGCCAAGCTGGCCTTCCTGTCACTAGATCCATAGCCAGCTCTCGCAGCCCAGGGCCTTTCCCGAGCTTGCTGCATGGCAGGCTCCTGCCTCGGCCCAAGCGTCCTCTCAGACCCCCTCCCTGGAGCCCCCTCATCTCACAAGCAGTATTCAAAGGCAGTGGTTTGGAAGGTGGGCTCTGGAGCCCGATTGACCAACTGGGTTCAAATCCAGACTCCACCACTTTTCCAGATGTGTGACCTTGAGCAAGTTACTTGACCTCTCTGTGCCTCAGTTTCCCTATAAGTTTGCTGTGACGACTAAATGAATTACTGTAGTCCCCTAATGCCTGGGGTATGGCAGGCACAAGATACATCGAATAAAGAAAGAAAAAATCAAGAGGAAGGGTTCTCTGTGCCGAGACCAAATTTGGGGCAGTCTGTGTGCGAACAGCCAACCCCAGTGTTTCTCCCACAGGAGAAGACTCAGTTCTTCAAAAGAAGAGGGATCTCCTAAGCACTCGTGGAGATGGTCCTCAGGGCCCAGCCAGAGTCACTGCTGCCATGGTTGCTTCCCAGGGGCCTGGACAAGCAAGAGAAAAGTCTGAACCACAGAGGACAAGGAGGAAATTCTGAATAGGAATAGAAATTAACTCAAGGGCTGCCTGCCATCAGCCAGGTGCCCAGAGAGACACCCCCTCCTCCCTTCCTTCCCCTGTGCTGAGAAGGCATGCCCAGGTTTCGGACCCACCCTGGCCTCCTTAGAGTCCTCTAAGAGAGGCCCAGAGACGCACAGATGTTGGTGTTGCCGCAGCAACTGACCTAACCTTCCTCTGTTTCTGCTCAGGTTCCTAAGAGGCACAAGGAGGAAAACGGGCAACCACTGGCTCCACGGCCCAGCCAAGGCACCCATGGAAGCCCCTTGTCCCCCTGCCTTCAGCTCCTCTGCAGGCCAGGCCATGCAGTTCTCGTCCATGCGCCCAGGTCTCCCAGGCCAATATCACAGCAGAGTCAAGGAGGCTCCAGTCAGCAACTCGGCAGCTAACTCTGATGACCCTCGTTCCTTCTGAGATAATAATAGCTCCACTTTACTGCACGGAGAGCAAGTGAAGTGCCTACAGAGGCCAGGCCCTGCACAGAGGTGAGTGACGGGGCCAGCTGGCGGCAGGCGCAATAGTGGCTCTGTGGTACACCGACAGGGGGCAGCCACCCCTCAGCTATGGCTACTTGTGGACGGCAGGCCCCAGACAACCAGAGGCTCCTGCGGGCCAGAAGTCAAATCTCCCAAGCTTTTGGTAAACTCTCCTAATATCTAAGCATTGGTGGTTATCATAATTCAGACTTCAAAAAAAATGCTGTGTGGTTGAGACATAACATGTGTCTGGGTGGGATCAGGCCTGGAGGGCAGTTTCCAACTCCATTCCAAAATGGCAGTTTTTCACAAATTAATTTTTGCTATTAATAACAGGAGCCACCATTTAGGGACTACTTTCTGAGCGTCAGGTGCTACTAGTCTGGCTTAATCCTCCAGGAACCCTGGTTCCTTCCTCACAAATCAGGAAGCGGCCTCGGCAGATGAATGATTTGCCCTTAGGGTGCAGAGGGGACAGTGGCGTACTAAGGCTGGTGCTCAGTGCTGTTTGACACCAGAACCAGGGACCTTAACTACAGGCTTATTCCCCGGCCTATTCCTCTTAGCTAGGGCTTGGCCTGCTGACCTCGCAACTCTAGACCTGTTCTTGGCGATTCCACACATTTCCATCTGCCCCTGCCCCCAGCACCCCAACTCAGATCCCTCACCTGCCGCCTCCTGCCCGCCTGCGCCTACTACTCAGATGACCCCCTGCTCCCTCTTCCCTGCACTTCACACGCTGGGCTTCTTCCTGGCGCTAATCCTACCCAGCTCTGCTGACCATAGCCAGCATGGCGACGCAGCGGCCTCCAAATCCCCCTGCCCCTCTGTCTTGCTGCCAACTGAGCTTCCATTTGGCCTGTGACATTTAAAAATATCTGCCGAGCCTTGGCATATAGAACCCAATACCCAATACCCCCAGCTGTTTAAATACCACTGCCTCATTCAGCCCACACATGTCTGCGCTTCCAGTAAAAGTGTAAGTTGACCCAGAACATGGGGCCATCCGAACCCTCTTATTCCAGCCACGCCAATCTTAACTTGGCTCCTTTGTCAAGTATATTGTCAGCTTGAGCCCATTCCTGACCCTACAAGGAGAAGACACGCATGGGCCTGGGGGGCTTTGAGCGGCAGAGCAAGGTGTGGGCCATCTGTGTGCTCGTGAGCCAGGAGCACATGCCTGGCGCATGGTGTGGTGTCTGCCACAGCTGTCCCTTTCCTCTCCCTGGCTTCCGACCCCACTGGGCCCCATGGCCCTGCTATTAATATAGTGCAAAGAGGCCCAGCAGCTGGCCATGGCAAAATCTTTCCACACAGACGGTGACAACTGACATCACACTGATTTGGGCTCTGTATGTTCCAAATGTGCATTCTTTTAGAGAGAGCAAGCTGAGATTTGCCTCGTTGCTGGAAACGTGTCTGCTTTGCTTTGGGAATTGGGGAAATCTCCAATGAGCAATTTGGGGGCCTTTAAAAGGGGGCCCAAAAGATGGGTGGTGGCTTTAGGGACTCCTGGGGCTCCCAGGAACAAAGGTCTCCTCTCCCAGCAAGGGTCCCCTAGGTCTGTGCAGTCTTTAACTACACAACTGTGGGGAAGAGAAGAGAATGCAGGGTCAGTGACCCCCACATGCTCTCCTCAGGGCGAAGAAGGCAGCTTTAACAGACCCCAAAACAACTCAGAAAGAGTGGCAGTGAAATGATATTATTTCTGGGATTTGCTTTAAAAGACGCCAACGAAAAGGTGGGGGTGACAGAGGGAACGAGAACGGCAGGGCTGATGGCTCTGCAGCTGTGCTCAGGCCTGGGCCTCTTCACCTTGGTGTGCCTGGAAATTTCCATAACAACAAGTTTAAAAACATACACGTGAAAAAAATATTCAACAAACGTTTGCTGAAGGCCTAGTATGTGCTAGGAACTCTCCTGGGCACTTGTCGATTTGTACAAAAGGAAGAGAGTAAGCAGCGCCCTGGCCCGAAACAGTAACGGCTCGGCCTGCCAACAGCATCCTTTGGCCGCAGCACAGTGGGCCCCCTCCCCAAACGCCCTGGATTTGTTTCAGCTGACCCCCGAGACAGTCTGAACATGTACTTTTTAAATTTAGTATTTAAAAATACTACCTTGAGTCCTTGCAACCCTTCAGCCAACCCAAGAAAGCACACGGCCAGTAACTTCATCCACTAGAATGCCTTCTCCCCTGCCCTCGCCCAGCTTCCCCCCAAGGCATAATCGTGGGTTTACCATACGCTTGCCGCGGACATTTCCGTTTTATCTGTATATATTGGCTTAGTTTTGCTTGCTTCTGAACTTTATGAAAGGCATCTGAATACGTATTTTTAGGCACAGGATCTTTTCTGGCATTTAATCAAGAACAGAGAGTATGACAGGAGAAGAGACCCTCCTTCCCCACCCAAATCCCAGAGAAGCCCCAGTGAGCGAGAGGAAACGCCTCTGCTCAAGGGTCCCCGAGCGGAGCCAGGCCGGGCCGCGCAGAGCCAACAGGAAGTGCAAGGGACTGGGCACTGGGCACACACTCCTCTCAGGGGAGAGTGAGGCCGAGGGTGCAGGTTAGAGCCGCACCGACAAGCCTCTTCTCAGCTGCGTCCGCAAACAAAAACGTAAAGTGATGGCAAGTGTCATGGTAAAGGCAGGTCAAGACAGCTGCATTTGTCCATTTATTATTAGAAGGCAAATCTCATGGAAAGAAAGTATGCCCCAAGTAATTTAGTCCTATTGAAACTTAACAGGCTTCAGCTGGTTGGAACCAGAATCCTGCCTCCCACTCCTCAGCTAAGAGTTCCCTTACTAGACACTGGGGTCAAAATCTAATCTGCCCCCTTCGACGGTGAATGCCTGTTGGCAAGGGAAACAGGAATATGCCGCACAAAAGAGGAAGACCAGCCCGTGTCACATCTTCGCACGGGTCCAGAGGGTGTTCTCTGAGGTGGGTGAACAGTCTCAGCCCCTCACCACGTGTTGCGGAGAAGAGAGCTGGACCAGATCAAGGTGGTGCCCAAGATGATTCTGACGGGACAAGGGCCATTGCTGTCTGTTTTAAAAGCTACACATTTATCTTCACATGTATTAAAAAATACCTGGCCAGAAGCCAAGTGACAGCAGTATAATTTTCCTTTAAAACCAAATTCATTTACATAAAGAAAGCAAGTCGATTTAAAGAAAACCGTTGAGTGTAGTGATAGCATGGGAATATGGCAAAAATCATGAAGGGAGTATGGAAATAACTGAAGTCTGAGCAAAAATGATCTCCCTATTTCTAAGACACTGTAAACTTTTTTTTTAATTTCTAAGGTACTTTTGAGCTCAGAAAGTTTTGACTACTTTCCCTGCCTAAAAATGGCTATTCCACACCCCAGGCCAGCCACGCCAAAGCTGTGCTGAGCCTTCTCTGGTCAAGGCCCTGTGCTGCGGGGCCTTCCAGTGGCTACGCCAGAAAGGGCTGCACTGAGCTCCCTGGCAGCGTTGGGGAGAGAGGAAAGGAGAGGCCCAGAGGCCCCAGCACTGCTGCTGAATAAAGCCCCTGACAACTGGTGGTGACCGACCTCAGCTCTCTGGGCAGGATCCCCAAGAAAGGAAACTTCCTGTTCTCTTTCTCCTGAATTTGCTCTTTTCCTTAAGTTCCCACAATGACTTCAGAAAGAAACAGAGAGGAGCACATTTCACTTTCCACTGAGATGGTTCACCCAGTTTAACAGGCACTCTCCACGGCAGACCTTCCTCTCAGCACAGGGAAGGCTATTTTTAAACTAGTTGGAGATGGGAAGATAGTTTCTTTTAAACATGCTAAAAATAACATTAATGTTAATTACACTATTTCATTTATATATTTAATTACAGTGTTATAATTCTATCACTACTGATAATAGTAACATTAGTATTAAGGACAAGCAGCCCATACAACTCCCTTCACCAGGAAAGTCCTGGTTTACGCATTACCCCAGCATCACTCTACTTAGTGCTGCCTTTCATGCCCAAAAATGTCATGGTTGGATGACAAATTACATGGCAACCCTAGTTACACACCATGACTAACTCGTCTATGCCTGCAGTGAGCAGGGTGGGGATCAGAGGGGGAGACGGGGACCTCGATTTCAAAGGCTGGAGAGCATTCTTTAAATTGCGGCCATTCCCAATTTAAACTGTCTCGATCCGGGATTACAAGAGGAGGTCTACCATTCAGGTTCAAAATGATCCCGCAGAGAGGGGTGCTCTCATCAGAGCAGCGCACGACTTCTCGAATGGGCACCAGCAGTAGTGGTTTGAGTGATGCTGTTTCTCAAAGAGCTCAGTCAACTCCATGAAGAACTTCAAACAAACCGGACACAGACCCCGATACGCTTGGCTTCCCTTTTCTAGCATCCTTCAGTAAGGTTTTCCCTCCACCTCTCTTTGTGGCAGATCTCTGAAATATATTTCACCAAAGTTCAGTTTTTTTCTTGACCAGTTAGAGACAAGAATGATGACGCTAAGGTCATGGCCCCACAGACCCAGCGGCATAAGAAAACAGCCTTGAGCCCTCGCTCCCTGCTCGTGCAGGTCTGGGCACACCAGCAGTGCTACTGCTCTCTTGGCCAGAGGAATGGGTGGGGGAAAGACATGCATGGACTGCTGGTGGGGACAGACTGGTGGCCTTGTATTGAAGGACAACTGAGCCAGAGCTGTGTGTCTAGCTGTGATCTAGCACTTCCACTGCTTGCCATCGACCCTAGAGAAACCTTTATAAATGTGCCCACAGAAGTATGTGCCGGGACAGGGGCAGTGGCGCTGTTTCTAACAGGGACCAAGGGGAAGGCAGACATGCACATCAATATGGAAGTGATTCTCGACAGACAGTTTAAAAGAACAAAGCAGACCTTAGGTGAACCAATGCAGTAGGGTCTCAAGATACACTGCCCAGTGAAAAGACCATAAAGCGACATAGACACTTGTGTTTTAAAAAAGACATTTTCTGTGGAAACTGGTCACTATATGTGAAGTTGGTAACTTCGAGGGGATTTGAGAGGGAGAATGTGGAGACCGTGGCTGGCGGACGGTCATTAAAGCAGACTTCTACCTTGGCTCTAGGTATTAGTATTTTTAACTTCTATATCTAATTCACATATTCCATGTATAATTAAACATTAAAATTTTAACTATAACAGAGTAGACATCTGGAAAAGGACTGAGAAAAACTGACTTGTTCTTATATCTAAACCTCCTATTTTGAGGACCAGCTTTAAGTAGTAACTGGTACTTTGGGAGTTGGCTGGATTTTTGAATAACCAGCAGAAAACAAAAGACTCACCAAATTATCTTAGCTTTAACCTTGCCCAAGCCCTTCCTGGCTGCCATATGGACTTTGCCAGGCTTGATAATTAAGGACATGGTATGGTTCTATTTCTAGCTTCCAAACCCCTTCTAGCTAGCTCTTGCTTTGCTCTTTCTTTAATAAGGAGCCGACGGAATGTCAGTTCTAAAGTGATCAAGAAAAGAATGTGAAGCTGTGAACTGTCTGTTTGGATGCTGACAAACAGACAGATCTGATATCAAGGGGGTTGACATCTGAACCCTTGGTTCATGTTCCATCTCTACATGAAGATTCTCCACTTGGTGGAGTGAAAAAGGGACTCAACTAGGACTACGAAAAATGCAGTCTGAGAGATGGTTTTGCCCCTAACTAGCAGGTCCCAGCCCCCTCCAAGCCTGTTTCCTCGCCTGCACAACGGCTGGGCTAAGGCTTGCTCTGCCAAGCCCTACGTCTGGGACGACTTCTACCCACAACGACCGTGGTTGGAAACTCAGTTTGGGGTGTCCCTCTCTTGAACTCTCGTTGCCACTAGATTTTTTCCTGATTCTGCTACAGCCCCTCCACTGAGCTCTAGATCCACAACATCCTCCTGCCTAGTTGACTACACTTTACACGTGGTCCAAAGGCACTTCTAACTCTACCAGTCGAAGACAAAACTCATGGTTACCTCTCTCCCCACTCAACACGTCAGAACTCAGTCTGCCAACCCACACCCGGGCCACTTTCCACCCTTCTCTAGCTCAGTGAAAGGCACTGACTTCCATCTAGTTCCACCTGAGCATCATCTTTCACACAACCAATTCCCTATATCCATGTTGTCACCAAGCCTTGTTAGTCGACCTCCTAAATGACTCTAAAAGCCACTCTCACCACCACCAGTTTTATATATTTCCAGAACCAACCTCCTCCCTAGACCCAGCTACCATCATTGCTAGCTTCCCCTCAAATTCCATGCCCCTACCCTGTGGCCAGAGAGATTTTTGAAACAGACAACTTGATTATGGCAGCTCCCAGCCATCAGGACAAGGGCTTCCCACTGTTCTAAGGATATTTAAGACACAAGACTGCATTTTGTCCTGCTGGGCCAACAAGGCTCTAATGGTGGCCCCTGCCCAGCCCTCTAGACTCATCTCACTGTGTCCCCCTGTTCTGCTGACCTCCTGATGCTTCTCCTAACACACTCACTCCTCTCCACCAGAGGGCCTGGGAATACGCTCTTCCTGCCCTTGGAAGTGCACCACGCCCCTGCCACCACATGCTCATCATTCAGTTCACAGCTCAAGTGTGCACATACCATTTTCTCAGGACGGTATTCCCCGACGTGCCCAAATCCAAGGCAGCTTCCTCTGCTGTACACTCTGAAAAAAAACCCATTTCTTTTCCAGTGCCCTTAGCTCGGGATGTAACAAGACCCTCCTTAATGTGATGATTCATTATTTCCAGATCCCCCACTGAAGGCACCGAGTGGAGAGACGGAGTCTGATTTAGCTCACCATCATATTTCTGGTGCCTAGCACAATGTATGGCCCATAGTGGGCACTCAGTGCATTTCTGTTGATCAACTGTGGCTTCTAAGACCATCATCAAGAGGCCACTAAGAGAGAACTGGAAATTCATATGGACAAAACCCAACTTGATTGACCTCTCCAACTTTCCATTAGGTTTTTCTGCCTAGCTGAGCTCCTCCCAGTCCTCACCATCACTCTCCTGCCTCTTGGCCTTTACCACTACCACTACCATTACCATCACCATCACCCACTATCATCGCCACTACCACCATCAGCACCACCACTACCATCATCACCATCAATGACAGCTGCCATCAGTTGAGCTACCAGTTTAACATTTGCTTGTTACTGACCATTGCTAGGCACTTTCCATTTCTTTCCTCATTTGATCATCTCCACAACCCTGGAAGGCAGGTTTTTTCGGACCCTAGAAGGTCCTTATTTTGCAACTGAGGAGACAGAAGGCCAGACAGGGAATGCCACTGGTCACCCATGAAGCAGAGGGAGACAAAACATACATCCAGGCCCATCTGGTCCGAATCCAACCTCTCGCCCCTCACCCCCAGCCTTCTGATGACTTGCTCCCAAAAGATACCATTTTCTTTCCTTTTAAAACCCATCTGAACACTGTCAAAGACAAGACATTAAAAAAAAGAAACATCGAGGGTGTCCCCATTCCATCCCGCTCATTCAGTAAAGGAGTAAGGATTCTTCTCTCGTGCATACTCTCAGACAACACGGCAAGGCACAAAGGAAGGGTGAAGAAACTGAAAAAAGGTAAAGAAATAAAAACGTCAATCTAATGAAATGACATGACTGACTAGAAGAATACAAAAGAATAAACAAAAATATATTTTAAAATAAAAAAAGAAGCCCAGAATTACCAAATATCACAAATATCACAAAGATATCATCTAAGATGACATGAATTGGAAGTTCCTAATTTTGAGATTTCAGAATGCTAAAATTTCAAAAGAAATGTGGGATGCCAACCTGGGATTGCCAACTGGTTTTTAAAATATGCTAAGTAAAGTCATTTTAAAAACTAAAAAACAAAATTAAAGAAAAAACTCTAAAACCGCCCCCAAAATCTTAAAACAAAACAAAAAACCCAAATTACTATCTATTGTGATTCAAAAAGAAATGACAGGGAAATACTAAAGGTAGGAGGATTTTGTAGCCTCCACATCAAAAGGAGTCCCCTCACTGAATAAATTTAGCCTGATCAGAAACCCACTACAGCATCTTTATCTTCCTCATTTCACTGTGGGTTGGCACCTGGCAACACTGCCTCACTCAGCTCTCACCCTCGTGCAGGAATCCCTTCCACAAATGCTCCCGCGCCCTGTCCTGAGTGTTGGCTCAAGCAGGTCGCTGGCTGCCTCATAAACCAACCAGTTCTAAAAGTAGCAGAACGTGAGAAAAATGCACAAAAATCAATACCATTCCTATAAACACATGATCAACACCCTGAAAATGCAATGAAACGAGAGAGCCCATTCACAACAGCAACAAAAGTATCAAATGCTTGGGGAATAGATGCCACATATTCACATCTCAAACTCCATATGACATAGTAGAATAATGTAAAGAAAACACACAACCTTAATGGAAGAAATAGAAACTCAAATAAATGAAGACAGAGATCATACTCCTGGCTTAAGACAATACAGAAAGGACAACAATATTTCCCAGCTTAATTTATAGATTGAATGCAATTCTAGTCAAAATATCACCAATGTCATTACAGAACTTGATAAAAATGGTTCTTAAATTCTATAGAAAAATAAATGGGGGAAACTACTCGAGGATTCTGAGATGATACGCAGGAAGAAGGCACTAGCCCCAGGTCTTAGAACAGCGGACAACGACGATCGTTAAGGCTGTAAAGCAGTCATGGTACACACTGGGCAAGGACGTCACTTTTTCACAAATGGAGCAGGAATTAACCTGGTATCAATAAAAACATACATAACACACGTTATGGACAGACAGATGTTTTTCAAAACCCTTTCATCTCAATTATGGACAGGAAGTTTTGGGTTTAAATAACTAAGCAACATCAGAAAATTTCAAAGTGACAAAGATGAAGATTACTTGACAGCCTAAACAAAACAAAAACTTTCTAATTTCTATATATTTTTCTAAGGTCATCTCAAGCCCCACCACCTCATTCCTAGGGTGCTTATAGTCCAAAGCACAATTTGGAATTAATTAGATTCATCTTGCTCTCTAAATTGTGAGTGTGAGTGTGTGGGCAAGGCAAAGCCTTCTGACTGGGCTCCTGCGTCAAGGCCCTGCCCGGCCCGCGGCGCCCAGCAGGCTGCATGCAGGCCTCGCTCCCCGTCGGGCACTGGCTGCCTGACTGCTTGCACTGCTCTCAAGGGCGATTGTGACCCAAGTCCTCACTCGCTTCAAACCAAATCAGAACTCTGATTGCGGCAAACAAAAGCCTTCTCCTGCTCTTCCTTCTTCCCTTGCGAGGGAAGAGCTGGCAGGGAGGTCATGGCTGCTTTATGAGGGAATTTCTCGACCAGCAAAGGGAAAAATGCCCAATTTACAATGATTTTTTAGTCAACACAATGGATGGAGAAGGGGGCCCAGAATTCACCACCAGCCTATAATGAGTTCATTTCTGGTTTTGAGGAGACCTATTCTTCTATTCTCCTAGTTTCTTGGCGTTTTCTTTATCATGTGTGGTTCGTATCTCACCGTAGAACCTATGGGATCTGCATGGTCTCGGCACTGGAGGTGACTTTGTCAATCACCTGGCCTAATGTTCCTAGGATCCTTATATGCAGGGAAAGAAGGGGTGGGAAGCAAAGACTGAGGTTCCACCGGAAGCAGAGGTCGGGCCATTGGAATGCACCCGGCTGTGGAAGTGCTGATTATAAACTGATCCAGATCAATCCCCACCCCCCGACTGCTTGACAGGGTCCTGCAACCTAAGGGAGCCACACACTAACGCCAGTGCAGGGCAGGACGGATCTTTACCAGACTGCCTTTTGGAAAAACAAAGCTGAGAGCAAATAACAAATACCTTAGAATCCTGTTTAACTCAAAGCTATGCGACGGTGAACGAGGCTGCTTTCCCGTTATCAGGATGGACTGATTACAGAGCCCAGAGTCATTTGCCTGAAGATAATTGCCTCAATTCTCCACTTCACTTTGCACATATAGAAATAGTCCCAATCTACCGGAGCCTCAGTGACTAGACATGTAAAATTGGTCTAATCATATTTTGAAGAGCTCAAGCTGAAAGGATTTCTATGAGCGTGCGCCTGAACCATGACACCACTAAGAGTTTCTCCCCTCTGGGCTCATGGCTCGCTCGCTCCCCCACCAAGTCTGAAGGGGTGAGTCAGATCCTCAGCAGATGAGACAAAAACAACTTTGAAGCTCTCTGTCAGTGACGGTGGCTGGAGGAAACAGTGGGATGACCAGGAGAGCTGGACAAAAGCTTAACACCACGAGCTGGGGGATGCTCCTGACTGTTGAGTAGTCCTCTGCAAGGAGGAAGCAGACGTGCCAGGGCAGAGGGGGATGTCTGAGACTAGAATCACCTGGGCTGCAGGCACTTCTGGACACTGATGTCTCAGCTGGCTAGGGGAAAGAACCAGACAAGCTAACATGTGAGCTAGGGCTAGGCAAATGGACAGAACCCAGTCCCAATTTCCACAAGACAAAGCCAGGCACATGACCAGAGTCCAGAGTATAAACAGGGACCACACGAAAGCTGAGTGCTAGGGCCCAAGCAGAGAAAGGGAGGCATCACGCCTGAGAAGGACCTGAACGCCCAAGCCTATGCTTTGCCTAAGCAAGGGAGCTTCTAGACTCTTCCTGTTGGATCAGGAGCCTAGAAATTGCTCCTCCCGTGACAGAGGTAGGTAGACAGGTAGGTAGGTGGGTGGGTGGGTGGATGATGTACTCGTGGGAGAACCTCGATAGAGCCCAAGGCAAAGGGCAAGGAAAGAGCACCCCCAAGAATACAATCCCTGACAGCGCTGTACACAGGAATACGTTCGTTTCTGATCCTATCTCCCTGTAAAAACGAACGCACAAACAGAGGATTGTAATCCCAACAATGGCCTGGACAGAATCCAGCCATGTCAAAAAGATGATTATTTCCCCCTATTGTTTGCTTTTAGCTCTAGATGGCATTCCCCCAAAATCACAAAATCGGGAGCTTGGGGTTGTCACTATTTCTACTGGTGAGAGCCAATCGATATCATTGCAGTCTGAATAACAGCAAAACAACACCCCAGAGAAACGAGCCAAAAGCTTTTGTAGTGTACCCAGACCTCTTTAAGGGGCAGGCGGAGGAGCAATGCCAAATTCTCAGTGGGCTCGAGCCTGTCTGGCTGATTGCCACAGTCAGGGGTGGGAAACACTTCACACTCCCTGAATTCATTTCTACCCAAAGGAAAGTTTGAAAAGCTCTCCATCTCCCAAAATAGTCCTTTCCAATGACTGTCCAAAAAATATGTTCAAGAGTGATTTACCCAGTCGCCTAGCAGAGAAGAACCAATCTTTTATCTTACGTCTCATCTTGGAGAATGTGTTGGTGTCTGTGGGACCCACGACAATAGCCTGGCAAGCCTTTTGAGAATTTATGTGATTCATCTCTGTCTCCCCCAGAGTGACCAGCACAGGGCTTTGCACACGGTAGATACACAGGAACAGGTGGATTGAAAGTAATCCTCTTACAGGCTTTAAAAAAAAAACAAAATCTCCAAGTCAGACCAGGTATAAACCCTTCCCTTCCAGAAAACCACTAGATGCCTCTCCATCTGACTGCAACCACAGTTACTCAACTTGCCTCCCTCGTTTACCTGTCTGGTGTAGGATTTATTATTTGGCACCTGTTGGCAATCCACTTTTTAATATTTGGGGGCATTTCGCATTGATATGCATGTTGTTGAATGGCAGGAGTTGTTCACTCTCAATTACCTCCAACTCCCCATGATGCCTGGAATAGTGTCTTGGTCACAGAAGTGACTCAACGCATGATTGCTAAATAGTCAATTTCATTTTTAATTTCCGAGACAGCTCCAGGAGGGGAGGCAAAGAGGACCGATATAATTAATAGACAGACTTGACTAATTTCTTTGCTTCAACAAATGAGCTGTGAAGCCCAGAGACTGAGAGCCCTACCCTGGTTATGAAAGCTCCACTACAGACTGCTGGTTCCATCACATACACCTGTCTGCTCATGTCCTGAAACTGCCACCCAAACATTCCTTCCTGTCACTGAGACACTTGCACTTTCAAATGCTTCTAAAATAGAAGCAGAGTCGGAAGAGCGCAGCCATTACTGGAGCCCCCAGCCCCTCTCCCAAGGCCTCCAGATGCCCTTCACGGAATCGCAATCGGAGCTGAAAAGAACTTTGGTGGGTCAACTTCCAACTCTACCAGGCTCGTGAATCCCATGGGAAACATCTCCAATATGTGGTCATCTGTCCTTTGATTTAACACTACGCTGACAAAGAGCCAACCACCTCCTGACAGCCACTCCATTTCAGAGCCCCAATTGTTAGAATAGTCTTCCTTGGGCTGAGCTGAGCTGAAATCTGCCTGTTGTAACTACCACCCATAGGTTCTAATTTTGCCCTCTGGAGCCACATAAAATCTCTCTTAATGCCTCTTCAACAGGACAGTGCTTTAAGGGGCTGAAGACAATACCCTTCACAATTCATCCAAATAAAAACCTTATTGTATAATACTGTAATGAACTGGAAACTGCGCTTTCCTGTCCAACTGGTTTAGGAGCCTCCCTCCAGCAGGGCCCTGTAGGTGATATATGTCCACACTTTATTTACCGGCAGACAGACAGAGCCCCGTGTTCCTTAGCCTGGTAACAACCGGAGGTCGTTCATCACCCACTTGCTCCTTTTTGAAATTCACTCTGCAGCAAGCACTTTTTAAAATCATGCACGTAATGCATTTTAAAGAGCATTTTCTGCACGGATCCATTTGCTCGACCTCGGCTCTGAGTGGGAGATGGAGCAGCATCTCAGTGCGGTCCTCCTGCTCCTCCCGGAGCCTTGTGTAGAATATACACCGAAATGTATTTGTAACTATACATGACTGAGGCTCTAAAACGCAGTGTTTTGTTAAATGTTTGTTTGCTGATTAAAATGCATCTTGCAAAGAAAGTGCATTACTGATGCAGAATCTAGTCCAAAAATATGTATTATGTAATGCACATTTTTTAATAATGCAGGCAATCTCGGTGTATCTGTATTAGCGGATCAGCTCTGGGCTGCCATCTCCATTATAGGCATAAAGCACTCCTTCTGAAAAACGAACTACTTTCTTACGTATGCTAAAGAATTGTAACCCACCCTGTTGCTGACAGTTGGGATTCACCTCCTTGGAAGGGCATTCACCAGCACCCACATATTCCTGATCTCTTTCCCAGTGGGCCCTGAAAACCATTTGAATGACATCTTTCTGTTCCATACACTGTCAGTGGGGCTGTGCTAACTGAAAGAAAGCAGGCAGGTGGGTCAATATGAGCAGAACCTTTAGAAATGTCCCCCCTTGGTCAGGGCTGAGAGGTCAGGATTTAAGATATTCAGCTCCCAATGGCCGTGGTCAGTGTCCCATCATAATAGCCACATGATTGGAGCCAGCCAGCCACTTGAGATAATAAAACTCAGTTTCTCTGGAAAGTGTTAGAGTGGGGCACAACTAGACTACAGACATTTGTCCTTTTATGGGGTGTGCCAAATCAACCCCACTTTATTAGACTAATCAGTATTTTAATGCTACAAACTAACTCGAAGAACACAAGATACAAGATAGACACAGCCAAGAAGCCAGGTCAGGAACATTCAAGAATGTCCACAGCCAAGATGCAGAAATAAAAACCTCAACACATCAAAAGCAGTTGCTAGAATCTTACTAAGGTGTCAACTCTGGGTCTGACAACTTTAATGTGGACCTGGTGCTGACGGTGTGACGGCAAGTCCACCGCACTAACAGCGCGTGACTCTTCAGCCACCAGGACAGGCACCAGCAGGGGACGCCTGGTGGACCACCTCCAAAGGGACAGCAGAATTAGTAGAGGTCACGCCTCTTCAACTTTCCCCTTATTGACTCCAAGACAAAGTGTCCCAAGTGAAGCAAACTTGTTGCCACTTCCATGGATTCTAAGAAGATGGTTTTGCTCTGAGTTATGCCACTTTGGACTTGTCACTATGACAAAGGGGGCATTCCATATTTTAATAGGGAGGGCATGTACAACCCAGAAGAAGCAGTCACGTTACAGATGGAACTCAAGAGCTTCCAAAGTACCGTCCCCTCCTGAGCAAGGATGGCTCCAGGGATCCTCCTCCGGGAGGACATGGAACTCATTGATTTTCCAGGGCTGAGAAAGAAATGGACTAAATTTCCTCCCACCTTTTAGCCTTTGGGGTTCAACAATATGATCTAGGGGCATCTAGCCACTCCCTAACCCTAATGTTCTGGTTGAGCCAATAGAATTCAAGCTGGATTAAACAATCCTGGTGGGTAAGGAAGGATGCGGGGTGGGTTAATGCTCGGACTAACAGTAGAGTACTCCTGAATATCCTTTCCTGATTTTAAGATTTTTTTCTTTTCTTTTTTTTTTAATCTACCTTCAGCACCTAGAACAGAGCTTAGCATGTGCTAGGCGCTCAATAAATATTTGCTGAATGAATTAACTTTACTGAAAACCTATCTATGAAAGAGCTTTAAAGGGTAGCCCGTGAGGTTTCCTTGATAGCTGACCACCCTGAAGCACCCCCAGGGGCTAAGAATTGGCTGCACCTACTGAATATCAGCGCAGGAAAGACTTCCCTTAACTAGTGGTTCTGGCTAATGAGTCTGTCTCCCAGCATACGTTCTCAGCTAGAGCCCATGGCAGCCCACCAACGCGTTTGCAGACTTGCAAACCACCACCCCGTCTGTGGGGGTCCTTCTTAGCGAAGATGCTTATTTGTCCATGACGTAATTAGCCAATTGAGACTGCGTGTGGGGGGGGGGTGGATTTTTTAAACTTCTCTAATTACAGTCACTATAGCAGTTCTGCCAAAGGTGGTTTCATGATTGACTGCCGCAGGTTACCATTCAGACTATTAAGCCCTTGGAAAATGCCCGGGGCCGGATCATTAATACTCACGTATAGACCCCTATTCCCATGGAATATCTGGAGCGTTGGGGTCTGGTTTTTAGCTGCTTCGGGCTTTGTTCGTGTTTTCTCGATAACCCTGGAGAAGTTGGGGAGGATGCGGACCCCATGGAGATGCCATGCCCAGCAGCCAAGTTCTGGAACCTGTGGCTAGCTCGCTCGCTCGCTTGTTCCTTGGCACCCGCCAGGCCCCCCCACTCTCCGCTTTGCCCAAATCCTTTCAAACAAGGATCCCTCCTGCCACCTGCCGGCCCACTAGGGTCTGCGCCACCGACTCAGCGCCACCGTGCAGCTGGCGGGGAGACGCCCCCGCCTCCTTACTGCACATGCCCGGCAGAAGTCCGGGCGCGCAACTTTGCAGAACCTCTCCTCCCCGTCTCTCCTCGCCTCAGTCTCCTCTTCCCTCTCCCAGGCGAGAGGACCAGCGGAGGCACCTCTCCCGAGTCTTGGACCGCAGCGTCTGAGACTTAGAGAGGGGAGCCCGGGAGGAGATAGATTTTTTCTCCCCCTTTCCTATCCCTTCTTTTTTTCTCAGAGGCAAGCAGAGGCGCGGAGCTTTAGAAAGTTGAGTGGTCAGGAAGGTAGGTGCTTCCCTTTTTCCCCTCACACCGAGGTGGGGCTGGGACCTCCGGATCCAGCTTCTCACCTCGTCAGGTGCACCTTTTTCGGCTCTAGTAGTCAATGCGCATCGGAGCCGCTCTCTGCAGAGCCAGAGGGCGGGTCGGCTTCTCGGTGTGCGCCTAGGAGAATGGATCGTAGGTCCCGGGCTCAGCAGTGGCGCCGAGCTCGCCACAATTACAACGATCTGTGCCCACCCATAGGCCGCCGGGCAGCCACCGCGCTCCTCTGGCTCTCCTGCTCCATCGCGCTCCTCCGCGCCCTTGCCACCTCCAACGCCCGCGCCCAGCAGCGCGCGGCTGCCCAGCAGCGCCGGAGCTTCCTTAACGCCCACCACCGCTCCGGCGCCCAGGCGTTCCCCGAGCCCCCCGAATCTGACCAGGAGCACGAGGAGGCAGACCTCGAGCTATCCCTCCCCGAGTGCCTAGAGTACGAGGAAGAGTTCGACTACGAATCTGAGACCGAGACCGAGTCTGAAATCGAGTCCGAGACCGACTTCGAGACCGAGCCCGAAACCGCCCCTGCCACTGAGCCCGAGACCGAGCCCGAGGACGAGCGCGGTCCTGTGGTGCCCAAGCGCCCTACTTTCGGCGAAAGGGGCTCTCTCACCCAGCGCCTGCAGGCTCTGAGGCTGCGGAGCCCCGACGCCTCCCCAAGTCGTGCGCAGCCCAGCACTCAGGAGCCCCAGAGCCCCAGAGAGGGGGAGGAGCCCGAGCCCGAGGACAAGGATCCGAGGGACCCCGAAGAGTCCGAGGAGCCAAAGGAGAAGGAGAAGAAGGAGAAGCAGCAGCAGCGCCGCTGCAAGCCGAAGAAGCCCACCCGCCGCGACCCATCCCCGGAGTCTCCTTCCAAAAGGGGACCCATCCCCATCCGGCGTCACTAATGGAGGACGCGCCCCAGATTCTCCTTGTTTTCTTTGACCCAGGTTGGTTGCCCACCGCTAAACTGGGAAGCCTGGGGTCGGTGTGGGAACGGCGGCACGAGGGGAGAGAAAAGGAAAAGCAGGTTAGGAGAAAGGCGGGAATAGAGCCGCCTCAACTAGCCTGCCCGGGAGGTGGGGGGCCAGGGCAAGCTGGGAAGGACTCCCCAAATCTCCCCTGGGGCGTCAGGAGCGCCCAAGTGGCCAAAGGCTTGTTGGACGGTGGGGCGCTTCTTGCGCCCCTCTGGGGACAGCCTGAGGTCTCCAACCTACTAGTGTCCAGGACGCACTACTGGATCCCCCCCAGGTTTCCAGCTGCACACGCGAAGGGCACGGGTAAGTACTTGTTTTACGCTCTTTTTTCTCTCCTAGAGCGACTAGTGTTAAACCAGTTGGTCTTGGCCGGCGCCAAAACGTGGTTCGGAGGTGCGCGCGCCAACTTTAACAATACAAGGGCAGCCGCACTGTAGCGACACTGTTGCAATGTGCAAAAAGTAATCAGACTGGGATTGGGCGAGAACTCCGGAGACTGCTGGCTCCGGGGCAAGTCGTGCGCGCGGCGCTCAAGACACTTAGAACCTGGAGCCCAGGTCCCGGAGCTTCCAATCTGGAACCACGGGACCTCGGCATCAGTACCTCCCACGGCTGTGCACCAGTCCTGGCCGCCACCGCCCGCCTCCGGGCGCTCGCCGGGCCGGAGACGGCGGCAAAGGGTGTGCGCACCTGCCCGCGCGCCCCAGAGCCGACTTCTCCGGGCGGCCGGCGGTTCCCCACGAGTCACCCGCACTCGGAGGGCGAGCAGAGGAGGTACAGGAGTCGTGGGGGATACCCCTACAGGCTACTGGGGTTGGTGGCGCGAGCATGGTCACGTCGGGGCATCGCCAACCTTTGGGGCAGCTGGTCTGGCCACGAAGCTGGGCGCAGCTTGGCTGGAGAGGTCCCGGGCCGTTTGCGCAAGGCCCTGGGGGTGAAAGAGAGGGGCTAAGAGGCCCAAGAAGTGGTCGCCAGAGGAAAGGTAAAGCGGAATGGGCTGGAGGGGGTCGCATCTATCACACTCTAAGATGTGTCCCCAAAGAGCGGGGCACCCTCTGAGCTGGAGGAAAGGTGTTGGACGCGACGCAAGTCCTTGGGCGATCGGTCGAGAGGGGGCAGGGGCAGGGGCAGGCGCCGGCGCCGGCGCCGGCGGCTTCTCCAGCCTCGGGGAGGGGAGGCGGCGCGCACCGGCCATTTTCAGCTTGGGTGGAGCTAAGTTTGGAATCTGTAACCTGGAGGAGAAACTGTCCTGGTGTCCGAGCACAAAAACGGCCGCAGTCAGGTAACGCATCTTCGGTGCGGAGTGCGCCTTTCTCGCCAGTCCTGGGGGAGAACATTGATAAGTGAAATGTATTAACAAAACCTCACCCGATTTGAAAATTGATCTTTTCTTGGTGCACGCGCGTCTCCTTTCCGCGCCGATGTGAGCTATTCTGATGAGAATGATTTGGAGGGAAAGTGAAGCATTTTGAGACTTGAAATGAAAAGACGGGTCGGGTTCTTAGACTCCTAAGAAAAGAACGCGACCAGAAGGAACACACTTTAAATGGTCTTCCTTCCAGGTGTCTTCCCTGAGAAAGGCGTCGCAGAGTCCCAGAACTTAGTTATTTTGGGCTGCGGCGCTGACGGATGGCTGCTGGAGCCGTTGTGGTGTTCCCTCGTGGTCCGGGACAGGCGGGTGCTAGGAGGGGGCTCCGCGGGGCGGCGAGCCGCCGCGGAAGTCTGGAGGCAGCCGAGGGCGTGCAGGGGGGCTGGGCATGCCCTGCCTTCAGCTGGAAAGTGTAAATTGCCTAAGTGACATGGAGCGCCTCAAAGTTGGAATTTCTGCTTGACGTAAACAGTGATGCTCTGTTCCTTTCTGTGGCATTAAGTGTTCTGTTTTGCCTCTGGTATTGTCTTAGCAGCTTCAGTTCACCAAGTAAAACATCCCTAGCGAATAGGCAGAAGCAGCTAGCGTCGTGGTGGGCTTCTTTGGTGGGCTTTTCAGTGTAGAGGCTACCTCCACAGATGCGCTAGTGTGAGGGACCGGTTTTCCTGCAGAGCTAGGTTTTTCATGAGAAATTAGCATGCTGCCTTGTTGCAGGATGAATATACAAGTTTTAAAAAGTCCTCAGCGCCCGGCCCCACCTCTCACGGAAGCCTGCATGCGGGAGGCTGCTTTCTTGACTGTAAGCAATATACCAGGTTCATGGTGGGGGGGCGGGGGCGGCAGCTAGGAACACAGGCTCTCCTCCACAAGCCGCCTGATTGTGGAAACCTGTTACCCACCCACCCCTCCCCCACTCAGTTCCCCTCCCCCACTCAGTTCCCCTCCCCCGCCCCCTCCTTCCATCCTGGCTCCAGGGTGGAAAAGCCATTAGGTACCGTACAAAACAAGTGAGGACTACACCAGCCCCCGGGGAAAGTGCCCAGGACCCACCAGGAGAGGGCATTTTGCTACAGAGACGCTTCAAAACCTTTCTACCTGAGGCACTCGGGTTCAGCTGCCTTTCTATTCCAGAGTCATTGCTGGCAAGTTCTCCAAGCATTCCCAACTCACTAGTCTCCCAACTGGTCCTTTGTCTCACCCTGCTAAATGGGTTAGCATTTGAATAGGCTCACTCGCCCTTTCAACTCAGGCGGGTTCCGTCTGGTGAGAAAGTTCTCTCAAAGAACAGACCACGTAGGTGAATATCAGCCTGTTGTAATATTTCAAATGGAGAGAGAAACGAGGAGAGCAGAGCTGGTTAAAGGTGACGGTATGCACCAATATTGAGGATTTTCCCCTTTATGACACTAATCATTTGCTTAATGGAAATTGGCTTTTCCTTGGACAAAGGTGCTCTTAGAACTGAAATTTTTGAATTGGAAAATCATGCAGCAAAGTTCAAACTGTGTGTGGGGTCAATAGTCTAGTGCAGGTTTACTTCTAAAGTTTGCCTTACAAAACATGTTTATCAGAATTCAAGAATTGGGGATTTCAAAGTTTGGAATTCTTTTAAGATAATGTTTCTTTAAAGCTTTTTCCTCCCTGGAATTGCTCACAGCCCTTCGCTCTCTAGCCTTCATTTTTAGCAGCTGTGATAAAGTTTAATGAGGAAGCAAGCTGAAACTTTGGTGTTGGTAAGAATGAGGTCTTTTTTTAATAATCTGCATGGATTTTACTTAATTTTTGTGTATTATCACTGCTCCTAACGCAGAGGGAAGCTATTGAGCAGAAACTGAGCAGAAACCATGGTATTGGGGAAAGTAGTCTCTTAACAGAAAGGTGACCTATAGCAAAAGACAAATCACCAAAATCAAATCAAGCTTCCAGAGGCGAGTGATGTC
Source organism: Equus asinus (assembly GCF_041296235.1). Lineage (NCBI taxonomy): Eukaryota > Metazoa > Chordata > Mammalia > Perissodactyla > Equidae > Equus > Equus asinus. The sequence continues at coordinate 46,409,411 of NC_091804.1, forward strand.
ATATGCCAGCTCAAGTACTGCCCTTCTCTTAAAAAGAGCCCAGCAAAGGGGACAAGATTCTCAAATGACATCTTTAATTCCCACGTTCCAGAATGAGGGACGGAATTCGTTGTCCTACCCTGCAGGGTTTTGACATTAATGACTCTTTCCTAAATCCTGATGCCTCAGAGGTGGGCATCAGGATCTAAGATCTAAAGATCTAGCCTTGATCCTGCCCATCGGACTCGGCTCAGACCCAGCACCCCTCCGCCTCAGTCTCTTCGCATGGAAAATGAAGTAGCTAATGAGATGTTCCTAGCATCCTTTTCAGCTCCAAATACATGCAGGTTGATTAGTTTAAGAAGCCCAGTTACCCAATTTGATTCTATCAATGATTTTAACACTAATGAAGCCAAAACGTTTTCAAAGATTGATCAAATAAAAAGCACCAGTTGTGAAGAAATGTTTTGTGTTGATCTAATTTTGATTTGTCAAATCTGTTTTTGAATTGGTGGCAAAAATGGTTAAGAGGCCAGTTAGAGAATACAGAATTCCACTGTGTCCTGTTACTAACCTGAGAAAAACGGGCCATCCCCAAGCAGCCCTTTAGAGTTTGTCTTATGTGGGCTTGTGCTCACCACCTGCTCTCCCCGATCTTCGTGTCTGAAAACGAGCTTTCAGAGTGGGCGCCGACAGCCTGGAGCCGGCATTGCACTGAGCACTGCAGCCTGGAGATGCGAACGGCTCCGGGAGAGAGCAGACTGACAGCAACGAGGGTAACTGACCACAAGTGTTGAGTATATTATTTGGTAACACCTCTAAGTGTCCTGATTAGGCTAGACCTGAGAAAAGTGGCTCAGAGGCTGCAGCGAGTTAGGATAAATCAGTGTTCCCCACTTATTTTTTTTATTATCACTCCCTCCCAGGAGCTTTTTCAGACAATTTTTTCTTAATTGCTCCTTACCCATGACATTGTAATACCACAGATAGATATACTGTGTATCTGTTTCTGTACTGCAGGACCTTGGAACAGCTAATATTTTTTTGCACTCCCCCCAAAACACTTTTGCCTCTTTTGCAAATGCATGGGATAAACAAACCAATTGTTAAAAAAAAACTGGTTTATGTCAAATGAAGTGCTTTAACATCCCACTGTGTTTCATATTTTAACCTTGTTTCGGCCACATATTACAGGGCTGTCTGTAAGGGGAATTTGACTGATGTTTGTTTTCCCTTTTTTAAATCTCAGTTTGTTTTCTCCCCCCAAAGCCCCTGGTACCAATGCTGGTGCTAGTGCCCCGCCCATCCGCACAGCAGAGAAGCCAGAGTAAGCAGCCTAGTGACTTCGTTCTCCCCAGGGCAAGAGTCCGCAGTGCAGGGCCACCAACACCTGTTGACAGCGCTCAGCCAGTAGGGGCAGGACATCTGAGAGGAGCTGGCACCATGGCACCCCACACCCCCGCCCACTCCCGACTCCAGGGTAGAACTGGGGAGGCTGCCTTCCTGGCTTCATGTGTGGACACGACCTGTTTTTATTCTATGGGCTTATTAAGGGTGAGCATGTTCCAAGTTAACAGGTGAGGTCACAGCTATCAGAAAGGCCAGAGGAAGACGAGGCTGTGGGACAGTGGGGAGGTGGTAGCTGTAACGTGGGGGAGGATTTGAGGACAACAAAAGGAAACAAAGGTTTTGGGGGGGTCACAGAAAAACTGGAAGATATAGGGAAATATGAGCACTGGGGAAGGAGAAGATAGGATTTGGAGGTGGGAGTCACAAAGCCCACAAATATTAGGGGTAGAAAGAATAGTTGGAAGAAATAGAGAGAAATTCAAGGAGAAAAAGGTTTAGGGAGACTCCATGACAACCTTCAGATATCTAGTGGCAGCTGGAGCAACGTGAGCTCAGCATTAGGAGGAGCATTCTTAATAGCCAAGGACGGCGATGGAGGGCACTAATGGGGATCTCAGATTGGCTATCCTGAATGTCACTGTCCCCCGACAGTCTTACAGACCTGGCCCAGAAATTTCAATTTCATAAGTGAGTGGAGTTTTCATGTATGTACCTCAATTGCTTCAACCAAACAGAAACATTTAAAATGTAAGAAATCTTGTTTTATAGTTCAAAACCTAAGTCTTGGATTTCAGTTCAGGGAGAGGCCCCAACTCTCAAACTTGAGGAGTGTGAGGGGCGCAGGGCCAAGGACTGCCAGCCAACTGAAGAAGACATGTTTCTCCTCCCCCCAGGCAAGAGCTGCTCTCTGAGTGCCCTGGCTTATGTTGCTGTCTCAATTAGAGTTCATTAGGAAAATGCGCTCTGGGTAATTGAGGTTGTGCGAGAAGGTGAAATATACCATTCCCCTTAAGTTCAAATCACATTGCCCAGAAGCCCCCAGGGTGCCTGGAATTTCCACCATGAATTACCGAAATTTTGAACAGAGCTTCCCTTAAAGCCAAATTTATCTCCTGGGATTCCCTCTCGCCATCCCAGCCCCGGCTTTTGCCCCTCTCTTAGTCCCTTCTCGTGGTACTGTTCATCTTTTCTGGAATGGCCGGCCACTTCTCCCCTTGAAATTCTCAGCTGCATCATCAGCTAGGCTGGAGAAGGAGTCTATAGCCCAGTTCAGGCGACTGTAGAAAATGTGGTGGTCAGCTGACAGTTGTGTGCCTGGCTGCGGTAGAGCTGGGCAGCCCTTCCAAGAAGAGGGCTGCTGAGTACAGCTAGTGAGCTGAGTGAAGGGGCCTGAATTCATGGTGGGGACCCCTGGCCTCTGGGGCTTCAGCATGGGGCTTTTTAGTCTGCAAAGATCAACTATTTTCATAAGTGTGGTTTCCACTGTCTTTAATAAAAGCTCCGCGTCTGCTGCTAACCCTCCTCCATGTGAGGCATTTTCCCTTCAGTTGGCATTTGTCTGAAACAGCCTGGTCACGCAGACCCTTCTGCAGACAGCAGTAGGCTGCTGCTGCCTCCACCGGCCAAGGCTGGCAGAGGAGATGCTGGAAGGTAAAAGCCTGGGCGCAGCAAGTCTTAATTGAACAGTAATTAATTGAACAGCTTCAAAGTCTTATTGCTCCTCAGTCAGCACTCAGAAAACATTTGTTACTGGGAGGCTGAGAAACGCAATAGTTGCCTGAATTCTCTTTCCTATGTTCTCTCCTTTCTGCTTTTGCCTTTTCTTCACAACTGGTGAAAAGAGTCTCCTTTTCCTCATTTGAAAGAAACCCACAGACCACTAATGACACGAGTGGGATGCAGAGAAGGCTCTTCTGTAAACTGCTCCCTGCTCCCCCGCCCCCAGCACCGCAGGCTAGGAGGAGATGCCACTGCCAAAGATCATTTTTCCCGGTTTCTGCTCCCTTCCCTCTTGCCCACCTCCCCTCCCTCTCAAGGGACCCTCTTCTACTTTGCTTTCTCTTTCTTGGATACGGGGATGAATTAAGGAGAAAAGGTGACAGGCAGCTACTTAAAGTTTGGATGTGCTTTGTGCTTTTGGCAATGTGGAAGAACCCCAGATGTAAGTATACTAACAGGTGTCTGCTGCTTAGCACGCGTGCTGCCATGGAGGCATCAGTCCAGCAGTGACACTGAGTTTGGGAAGCCCAGGGCATCACATGGGGCTGCCAAGGATGAGAGCTACATCCCTGCAGGTGGCAATGGTGCCATTCAGAGAGTGAACAGTGAAGAAATACTTTCTTTCCATTTGGGGTTACTTATTTACAAAAAGCCAGCTGATTTGCTACAGTGGCATCTGGGCCGTTTAGTCTAACAGGCTGACTTTCCTTAGAAGTGCAGAGTTTAACTGAAACACGAGTAACATCTCCCATTCCTTTCTTAATTCAGCGAGTGTAGAAAATCTTTTCAAGCAGCTGAGTATAGACAATTTTCACGAAAGCTTCACCTGGATTTTGACAGCTATCCTTTCCTCCTCTAATGGCCTCAGCATCTCACGCAGCCCTTCTCTCTTGCCCAGTCCCTGTGAGAACGGGGTCCAGAGCCCAGCGCGCAGCTCAGTCTGTCTTCAGGCACCCTGACTAGCCTGTCTGGCCTTCCTCCTCCTAGTCCATGTGAACCCATTAACTGACTTTCCTTCCTTGTTCCTGCTTACTCCTATCAAAAATTTACCTCTTTCCCTGATAGAAATCCAACCAGAATTGGAAATATATTATCAAAGGTATTTTGCTATTATAAAATTATAATGGCAAACCTTAAAAGCTGTGCCCTGGTGGGGTTAGGCCTGGCCTGGGCTGCTCACCACAACCCATCGCTGGCCATCTCCATCCAGGGCAAGGCTATATTTCTGTCGTGAGCCGGCAAGATCGGCAGCCCCGAGTGGGCTCACCAGACGGTCCCACCAATCAGGGTGGCCCCCAGTCCACCCACCAGCTGATCACCCCCAGCTCTTACCATACTGGTTCTTCAGGTCCCTGTGGCCAGGCCACCAGCTAGAGTGAGTTAGTCAGCTCCTCAAACATCTGGCCACACTTCTGGAGTCTCTCGAGTCCCATTGCTGATGAACGGTGAAGTCTCAGCTCTGAACCCCACTCACCCAAGTGATTCAGGGTTTTCAGATTCTGGTGGACAATCGCTACAGAAAAATAAACAAGAGTGGACAAAGAGGGGAGCGTCAGAGTTAAATACTGGAATTTTTCTTTCTGGTCCTAATTTACCTTTAAAGTGATTCCTCTTCAAATCTAAGGGTCCTTACTCAGCCTAAAGCAGTGGTTTAAACTGGGGGCTATTTTGCCCCCCAGAGGACATTTGGCAAAGTCTAGAGACATTTTTGGCTGCTACAACTAAGGGGATGCTACTGGCATCTAGTGGGTAGACGCTAGGGATGCTGCTAAGCATCCTACAATGCACAGGACAGTCACCACAACAAAGCATTACCCAGCCCCCAATGTCAACAGTGCAGAGGCTGAGAAACCACGGTCTAGATTAGATGGGCTGACCGATTCTTAAATTCTTCCCTCTGGTATACCCCACCAGTCCCTTCCAAGCCCCCCTGCTCTCTCCTGTGATGTCTCCCTTTTTCCTCTCCAGTGCTCCAAATGGTCAAGATTCTATTGCCAAATATATTTCTCCCCTTGAGGGTATTATCTGACCTAGTGACTTCATATCCTAAAAGGGAGGGCTGTCACTTTGAATTTGGGGTCTTTACCTTTCTTCTAAACTTCAGAGCCATCTTCTGAATAATAGGCTTTAAAAGTCTCCATCCAGACTGCCCATCCTTCTTTTCCCTCTGCCATGTCTGAAATAAAATTGGCTCCAGCTCTATGCCACTTCCTCCCAGATCCCCACCTCCCCTCAGCCTCACTCGTGTCCCATCATCCAGGTGCCAAACTTTGGCTACTCCACCTTTTGTGCCTTTCTAGCGCAGAAGTTTCTAGAGGGTCCTTTAAGATCCCTCAAGTCCCTTCCTTCAGCCTTCCTCTTTCCTTCGCTGAGTGTGGTTCTCTCTTCTTTAAAGGTCATGACCAGTCACAGCCCACTTTGTTCTCTTCATCGGCACCATCCTCTACACTGCTTCAGCTTTTCCTAAAACTAGGCTCGAATCTTCACTTGCAGGACAAAAAAACTTCAACCTCTGCTCCATTTCCTACCAAAATAGCCTCAAAACTGCTTGCCCCGATATTCCATGGTATCCTCAGAGACATCCTAGCCAATTTTTCCTGCTTTCTCTCCCGCTGCTCCCCCAGGACCCCACAAGGTAGCCTGTGGTCTTTATCCAGCCATGTGCTGTTTTTCCTACCATTGGATCTTTGTTCCTGGTAGGCCAACGTCTCCCATCCCCCATATCTTCTATTCATAGCCAAGGCATTTTATCCCTCCATGGAGACCCATTTGAAACGCCATTTTCTCCATCAGGTCTCCCCCAATTGGAGGTCTTTTCTTTCGTTTTTATGCTGCTTTACCTTTAGGATGGAGGACTGGTATCTGCCCAGTCTTTATCCCCTCAACGCATGTGCTCTCCTGGCAAAGAACCAAGATACCAGAAGAGTACTGAACACAGGGGTCCCACAGGCCCAGGAGGATGTCGAACAAAGGCACCCTCTACCCATTCCTTGATGAATAATACTTTGGGAAAGAGCCCAAGTGAAGTGGGCCGAGCGCGAGGCCTGGCGAGAGCAAGCCATCCCTTTGGGGCCCCTGTCGCGGCATCCCTGGAGCTCCAACCCCAACGTCTACTGACCTTCCACTTTCGCAGGGCTCAGCATCCCTGGGGCATCAACTCCTTATCCATCTGAGGCTGCTGCTCTGCATTGGGGCAGTAAGCCCTCTCCCTCCTCGGGATCCTGGTCCTTTGCCCCAGGCCCTGGAAATCTTCTTCCTCCTGGATTTGCCCCAGTGACAGTTGAGTAGGTTTGCTCACCGCCATCAGCGAGACCAAGGGTTGGCCCCTGAGAGCCACCAACCTCCCATTCTAGTCCTTGTGACTTGTGGCATCAGGAAGAGTGACCCCCACGGCACCAGCCAGCCTCGTGGCGTCCCAGGCCTGGCCGCCATACGCCCGCCCACCGACCGCTTCCAACCACCCCAGCAACACAACCTCTTAGGGCGTTCCAACGCGGCGCCCCCTATTGGACCTCCCCCTCATATCCGGTTTCCGGTCCGATACCCCCTGCTCATTCGCCAGGCAGCCTTGATTGACGTGACCCCAGCCCAATGGCTGACCCAGCGCTGAGGTCGGTGGGGAGCGAGTTGACTCTTGTGACCCAGTTGGCCCATTTAGTGGATGGCCAAGTGGCTGAGCCGGTGCGTGTAGGGATAGTTGGTGAAAGTTTGAACCAAAGTTCAGTGTTGGTATTTGGAAGTGTGTAGACTCATAGAGCTGAGATGATACGCCTTTGGGGGGCCCCAAACATTACTCGGGGTCCGACTTTATCAGCTCTCCTCTGTGCAGTGTGGCCACGGGATGGTGGATGCGGGGGCAACGATGCACAGTAGCTGTGGTCCCCTCGTTCTAAGAGGGGTGCGTTAGACTTAACGAGATTGGACCGTGCGTGGTTTGCCGCCTGTGCTTCATAGATACAGCGATCCAGGTGGTGTGCCCCGCTTGCCGCAGCCCACCCGATGTAACACTCGTCCCACCATCCTTCCCTCCCCCGCTGGGGGGGGGGGGCCTACCGCCGGCCCCCCTGCCTAGCCGCCTTGCGCCCAAAGGTGGCTGGTATCACCCGCTAGTGAGACAGACCTGATGCCTCTGTCCCGGGTTTTATGTGATCTACAAGTAGCATTTTTTTCCCGGGGTTCAAATCCTTCGCAGACCCCAGACCCAGAGCACTAGGCATGCACGCGCTGAGCCCACCCAGGTGGTTCAGGTCTTTACCCCGGCAGGCTCTGACCCCTCCACGCTCTACGGCGATGGGAGCGCAGCCGGGCGACCGTTGGGTTTGTGGCCGGGCTTAGTGCCGCCTCAGCGGACGCTAGCAGTGGAAAAGTAAAGCGGCTGCCCTGGGAGACCCATGGCGAGAGGACAGGGGACAGAGGGGTGCTGGAGAGGAGCTGGAGAGGAACTAGAGGAGCCGACTGACCGACCCTGCAACCGGTGCCCGAGGCTCGGAGCAGCAAGCGGCTGCCGGCACGGCACGGTGTCTTTGGGTTCGGCGCGCACAGAGTTGTCCAGACTCTCAGACCACCCTAAACTAGCCATAACTCCCAACCAAAATCCCCTTTAACTCTTCCCCAGAACTCAGGGCTCCACTCATGGGGTCCTGGTGTACATCCTGCGCCCCCCGCCCCGACCCCTCTTCCGAACCGCGGCGGCTACCGCTTGGAGGGTCTCCATGGTACGCGCCCGAGACCCTCTTATTCTCCTGAATCATCGTCCACATAAACGGAGGAGAAAACCTCCTGCGCCACCCTAGGCTACTACGGAGACCCCAAGACTGTGGTGGGGATGGGGAACATCAAAGTGCTTTACAAAGGAGCCAGCCTCGGCAAGCCGGCAAACAAAAACTGCAGAAGCCAGGGAAAGTACCCCGAAGCGTTTTGAAAACAAATTGTGTGCGCACATTTGGCAGCCCCTCACCCCTCACCTCCTGTCCACCCCGCTGGTGGGCTCACGACCACCTGTCGCATATCCGCTGCGCGCCCTTGCCCCCTTCCCACGCGCCCAAAGCCTTGCGCTCTGGACTTGGGGCTCAGGATCCGAGGCTGCACAGGGCTGGGGGCTGCGGCTTGGGTTCAGGGGTATTCTGAGGTGATGAAACCCTCCTGCAGTCCCCCCTCCCCCCGAGAAGAGTCAGTTGGGTCCGGGAGGGAGGGTTTCAGCTCCTGCGCTCAAGCAGCTCAGGGCCCACGTCTTGCGTCACGTGTCCCGCAACGCAGGAGAGCTCTCTGGCCAGGGGAGAAAGACTCCAAATCAGTCAGGGAGAGGCGTGGAAGGAGCCAAAACGTCCCTGCGAGGCCTGCGCTCATCAGCCCCCTTACCCAAAGTCCGGGGCTGTCGGCGCCAGGATCCGGCTCCTAGAGCCGCCTGGGCACCAGGGCCGGCGTCCCCTGGTGGCAGAGAGAGAGCACTACGAACGATTTTCGGACCGAATCGGCACGCTCCTCAGATCCAAGCAGGCGGGGCCGGCCTGGAGCAAAGAGACAGAGAGGAGGGGACAAGGGCAGGCCAAAGGGGGCCAGGGGGGCAGCCTGAGGGGATAAAAAGTGGCCAGGGAGGAACCAAGACTACCAGCAACAAATAGCGTTGCTTCTGCCACGGTCTAGGGTGTGAGGCCCTGACCCTCCAGACCTCACAGAGGTTTGGAAAGTGAAATTGGAGAACTTTCTAGCTAGTACTTTGATTTTTTTTTAAATATTTTTTTTTCACCCTAGTTTGGTTGGGTGCTCCGTTTTACGGGGCCCCAAGTTTATTTTAAGAGTCCGCCACCGTGTTATGGGCTTGCGCAACTGCCTCGACGGCAATAATATGTCAGGACAACGCGATATCCCCCTTGAACTCGGGGAACAGCCCGAGCAGCCATCTTTGGAGGCCCCAGGGGCAGCTGCCCCCAGTGCTGGGCCTGGCCCAGCCGAAGAGATGGAGACCGAACCGCCTAACAGCGAGCCCATCCCCATCGAGATTGAAGGCGAGGCCTGTGGACCCCAAGAGGTCTCCAGGCCCAACTTCCAGAGCCTTGGCCAGGCCATCGAGGAAGTCGGAGTCCATGGAGGCTACAGCCCACCTCCTGAGGAAGCCATGCCCTTCGAGGTTGAGCAGCCCAGCATGGGAGCCTTCTGGCCTACCCTGGAGCAGCCTGGAGACACCACTAAGGCCCAAGCAGACCTTGGGGCCTTCGGCCCAGCACTCCTGGAGCCCGGAGCCTTCCGTGATGCCAGCCCAGGCCTGGGAGGCTACAGCCCTCCACCAGAAGAAGCCATGCCCTTCGAGTTTGAGCAGCCTGGCCAGGGAGGCTGCAGCCAACCTCTCTTGCAGGTCTCAGACCTTGCTCCAGGAGGTCCAGGGGCGGGGGTCTCCAGCCCTCCACCCGAGGAGCCCCAAGCCCTCAGGCCCCCAAACGCAGGCTTTAGAGGAAGCTGCAGCCCTCCCCCTGAGGAGGCTATGCCATTTGAGTTTGATGGAGCAGCCTTTGGGGACGACAGCCCACCCCCTGGGCTCCCCCGAGCTATCCCTCAAATCGACGGCGGTGATGGCGGCCAGTTCACGGCAGTCGCGATCCCGAGTGAGGTCTTCCTCACTCCCACCGCGAACGAGCCCCCCCTCTGGGTCTCGGGCGCCATCGGCAGCCCATCCCGAGAGGCTGTCAGACCTCCTTCACACTTCGTGGGTAACAGCCCCCCGATGGAGATCTCCGGACCCCCGCTCGAGATTGGCAGCACCCCCGTTGGGGTCGACGACACTGCCGTCAACATGGACAGCCCCCCAATCGCGCTTGACGACCCGCCCATCGAGGTCTCCAGAGCCCCAGTTAAGAGAGCGCGAGCGGAGGGAGAGGGACCCCCAGTTGAGGGAGAAGCAGCCGAGATGGAAAGAGGCTCAGCCGCCGCTTCCGCGGAGGGAGGAAAAGTCTCCTCTCCCGGGGAAGGAGCCCCTGCCGCTGGGGCCGCTCCCGCGGTCCCTGCCTCTCCTGCCGCCGGGGCAGCCCCAGCCGCTCCTGACGCTCCAGCCGCCAGGGCAGCCCCTGCCGCCCCAGCCGCTCCTGCCGCCAGGGCAGTCCCTGCCGCCCCAGCCGCTCCTGCCGCCCGGGCAGCTCCTGCTGCCCCTGCCTCTGGAGCCCGACCTAAGCTCCGTTTCCTTAGACCCCCCAGCCCCGAGATCCAGGCTGCCGATCCGCCTACTCCGCAGCCTACTCGCGCGTTTGCCTGGCGGGGCAGGTCTGAGCGCGGCCGCGACGACGACGAAGGGTCGGTCACCAGCAGCGGAGACGAATCCGACGATGGGACCTCCGGATGCCACCGCTGGGTGCAGCCCCGGCGAAATCGCCGCCGCCGAAAGCCCCGGCGCAACTTGCTCCGCAACTTCCTCACGCAAGCTTTCGGAGGCTGCTTCGGTGGATCTGAGAGCCCCCAGCCCAAAGCCCCGCGCAGCCCCAAGGTCAAGAAGGTTCCTCTGGCGGAGAAGCGCAGACAAATGCGCAAGGAAGCCCTGGAGAAGCGTGCTCAGAAGCGCGCAGAGAAGAAACGCAGCAAGCTCATCGACAAGCAACTCCAGGACGAAAAGATGGGTTACATGTGTACGCACCGCCTGCTGCTTCTAGGTAATGCGGCGGACTCTGCCCGCGGGGAGCAGGGCCGCCGGGGGACCCGGGAGGGGGTGGCAGGGCTGCCCGGTGGGGCTCGGGGCCTGGCAGCGGGAGGAGGAGGTCTGGGTAAAAGCAGGAAGAGCCTGCTAGAAAGTTCCAGTGAGGGGCCCTAACTTTGCCCCGGGAGTGGGAGAGGGGCTCGGGTGGGTTTGGGTGGCCGAAGTATGTGCCCTCTAGGGAGAAAAGTGGTGCCGTACAACAATGAGGGTCGTTTCCAGCTGGACAAGCCAGCGCCAGCGACCGTAAGATGCCCGCGAGTCCTGGGGTGGGGGCCGGCAAGAAAGGCGGGGGCTTCAGGTGAGCCTGGAACTGCTGCGGAGGGGCCCCGGGGTTTCCCTGGCCAGGCTGGTTGGGGCTACCGTGGGTTGGGGTCGTTGGGGAAGCTGCGTCCCTCCTCGCCTGGCACGGCTGCTTGGACTCAGATAGCTTGTTGTTGGTGTGTGTTGGTGTCCATATTGTGTCCGCCTGTGCATGATATGCTCAAGCGTCCTCCAGTTCCCACCCCCACCCCCACCCCGGCTCTCCCAAATTACCCGCCGACTGTGTACTTGTACCGGGGAACGGGCTGTCTTGTGTTTTGCGCCATGGTGCAGGCAGAAACTTTCCGTGTTCGCACACTGTGGTGGTACCTGTGTGCTGGCGCTCTGCGGCGGGCGGCGCGAAAAATGCGGAGGAGAAGGTGGTGGGACATCTTGGGTAACAAGTTGGGCCACTGGCTGGGGGACGAGGGGACCGCCTCCCGCCGGCCTCCATAACCTTTTTTCTGTATGTCTTTTCTCTCTTTTTTCCCTTTGCGCTAAGCGTTTCCTCACTTCACATTCGTTCGCCAAACCCTCCCGCCTTTACGGTTGAAAAACCAGACACTCAGGTATCTGGGGCGTCCGGGGCTACGCACATAAGTTTGGTATTCTGCACACATTCGGCTCACCTGAATGGGGGGTGGGGGGAGGAGGGGGAAAAAGACACTTAACCTGCCGTAGGCAAGTCTGGATCCAAAACCACACTGGGCTGGTTCCAAGGGGGTGGGCGTGGCTATGTTTAAAAAATATGAAATCATGTTTTTCCTAGGGAAGAGCCTGAGGTAAGCCAATCACTTACGGATTTATAAAGAGCACAGTAGGAGGGGCTTGGTTTAAAAAGAGAGGGGTTATGCGTTGTGAGTGGGATGCCGTCTTGTGTTTGAAATGCAATTAAAATAAAACTAAAAAAAAATGCTTTCGAGTGTATTTTAAGTGTGTGGACCAAATGTGGTAAAACTGTGAATATGACTTATGAAATATGTAAATATTTGCATGTGAATGTTTTCAAGCAGTTTTAGCTGGGGGCAAAGAGGCTCAAAGGTAAGATCCTCTGCAAATGGGCTTGGGATACCGAAGAAGGTCTTGCGTTCATAATCCTCTTAGAAGGGTACCTTTGGTGCCCCCACCTTCCCCCTCCTTCTCGCCTCACTTTTTCTACCTGCAGCGCCCGCTCCCCTCTCCAGGACCCCCTTCCTCCCGCCACCACAAGCCCCTGTCCCCTATCTCCAAATCCTTCCCTGGCCCTTCCCACTTGTCCCGCCTCCCACTGTCCCCTCCTCAATACCCTCCTTAGCTCAAATCTGGGGCGTGGACTTCTGTGCCACAGTTAGTAAAACCAGCAATTAGCAGCAATGATCTGAATGTGGGGCTTAAATGAAAATTTCAAAACTGACGCTCCACAATCTTGATTTCTTCATTTTATTCTCTAATACCTTTCAAGGGACTTCAGGATCACAATTTCTAAGGCTGTGCTACATTTGTTTGTTGAATATTTTATAATGTGATGGTTTTTATTAATGACATTATGGACCTAACTGTATGCTATTGTGACGTGTGTCTCTCACAAATCACAGTTTTAAATGTGATGGTCATTTTATTGATGCCAACCAGGGAAATAATGACATCATTTTCCCAAAAGCATACAAAAGGAAGATAGTTTTAAATTTCAGATGTCCCAGCCACAGAGCCTTAAGTGACAGTGCCCCCATTTTCCTGCAGACAACTGGTTTTGCCATAACAGTTCCGTTTCCATATTCCACATGTTGGTCTAGGAAGCAAACCTGTGATGGAGAGAAGACAAAACTGGGTGCAGAAGGAGAGCCAAGGGAGAGTGTGCACTTGATCCCTGGTTAGCATGTCCCTTACGTGCTGGGGCCTCAGTTCCCTCATTGTGGAATGAAGCTTTCCCAGCAGACTTTCTCCTCTAAAATCGCTTTTGCTCTAGGTCTTAAGTGCTCTATCCTGAGGGTCTGGGGAGAGGGGAGCTCAGTTCACTCAAATCAGGAATGGAGGCTTATACCATAGATTATGCCAACATCATCTCTGCAGCAAACTGTCCATGTCTGGGGCCAAGTCTTAAGAATACTAGAAAATTCCCTTGCTTACCCTTATTTTGTATCAGGGGAGGAAATCAACCTTAATAAAAGGAAGTTTGCTGGGGTCACCCTGCCATTGTCCTGGCTCTGCTCCCAGGGTGCTCGTTTGGATGCAGTGTAGTCCAGGAGACTAAACCTCAGGCCATGTCTAGCATGAACCTGAATTCAGATAGCCAGTGTCACCTGCTGTGGCAGTGCGATTTGTCAAGCCAGGCTAATTTCTAATCAAGCTTCATTTTGCAAAGTGACGAGAGAGGTGCCCCATCTGGGTTTGAGTTACCAAATGAGGAGGGGGAGGAGGAAGACTGACATGTTTAGGAGAAGACTTTTTACTAACATTCTAGTCCCAACTTAGGAAACAAGATGTCCGTATATTCTCACCACTGAAAATGCAGATCAGATGACCATCCTTTGATATGGTTCCTAATTTGTGACGTGCAGATTCATTTGTTGCTTTAAAAATGTGCGAGAGTGTGTGCTTGTGTATATACCCTCTCCATTTTTATTGCCCAAGCAGCCTAACCATATCACAAGGAATCTTAAAAAGGAAGATGGATGGATGGATGGATAGATAGATAATCAAGAATATGACTAAAATTCTGGTATATCTTAGAGTTGAAGCCTTTTTCCTACTCAGCACTACCCAATAATAGGCTGTTTCCATGTTTCTGTTGCCCTTTAGAAGTTGATGGCTTAAACATGGTTTTTGAAACCTAATTTGAGTGTGATTTTTCTCTTTTTTAAGAATTGAAGGCCGCTAAAATGTCTTAGTATCTGCTGCCTTTATTAAAATTGTGCAGGCAAATGGTGTATATAATAATGGCCATTCTGCCATGACACTGTATTTATACAGGGAATCTCAATTAATTGCATGATAACTTATTTATGCCACCCAGGTACGCCCGTGATGCACCGCCTCCCATCCTGCAGGAGTGCCTTTTTCTTTTTTTCCCCAATACAGCCGTTTTTCCATATTCAGAATGCCTCCAGTGAGCTGTTTGGTGCAGTGGGAAGGACATGGCTTACCATGGCACAAAATTTTTAGCCTTAAGAGAGACTTTTATGATTTTTCATTCTCTGCCTCCCAGTAGTATTTCATGCTTCTCAAAGGCTGAAATTCTTCCGTGCCTTTTCAAATCGGATTTCCCATAGATTTCTCTCAAAAAAAACTTTTTGCTATACATCTAGGTTAATTTTTATAATTCCCCATATTGTATATACCATGGAAAACTGGTATTAAGCAAAGAAAAGTGGGGTATATTGTCTTTCTGTGTATGTCCTCCTGACTTGAAAGGGACAGGCTCACTGCCTTCAGTTATTAGTAACCAGTAATAGTAATGATTACGCATAATGATAGCACATTCTTATGGTATTTTTGAAAGCCTTTCATCGAGTCACATTTGTCCTTTGAAACAGCCTTGGGCAATAAAAACGTGATAGGATCCCATTTCATAGGCAAATAAACCAAAAGCTCAGAGATTAAATGTCAGGGACTTTTGCTCAAAGACTGCAAGGTAAGTAAAGGCGACTAGAGTTTCTAGTTCAGGAAGGACCCTGCTTATTAAAAATGTGGTGATAAGCTATAAAGCATTATTTAAATGTAAAGCATGATTATTGCACGTGTGCTTGTGCTCGTAAAGTCCCTTGTCAGCTGACAGGTGTCTAGCCGTCTTCTGCTTTCTGAGTTACAGCCAACCCTGACAGATCCCTGGTTATAAATGTCCATTGAGTGTACGTGAAACGTGAGCTCCCCAGTCTGAGGTACCTGTCACTGCTATGGTCATGGTGAGTTTCCACATTTGCTTTAACTCATCTGCCAACACTGCAGTCTTCGTTTGTTTGTTGGCCTTTCCTTTCTTTTTTTTAAGGCAGATTTTCTTGAAAGTCTTTTTAAAATCCCCCAGGAGTTTTCAGCAGGGCCTAAGCTTTCCTCCTTACTCAGATTTCCACTGAAAAAAAAAAAAAACTAATAATAATTTTAAAATGCACTTGCTCTTATGCATAGCTCCCCTACAGTTTTAGTGTTAGCATGTAACAGACTGTTTGGAATCCTGGCCTGGATCTAATGATCCTGTTAAAGTAACTCTTGCTCCATATTTTTCATAGTGATTATTTTTTAAAAGTATTCCTTACTTTTAGTCAGGGCTAATTCCTAGTTAGCAAGAGTCAGTGCATAATCTTAGAAATCACCTTTGACTTTTATGCAGGAAGGTTGGTATTAAGCAAAAAATAAGTTTATTTGTAGAGAAGGTGACCTAACTGCCTAGATTTGAAATTCCCATGCCAGCCATGCCTCTCCATTTGACCGAATAAAATTTACCCCTCACCCCCAGCAAAGTTGTGGCTCTTCACATGCCTCTACATAAAGTAACTTTTAGGAGACACGTAAATAGCGAATGAATATTGATCTCTACACTTCTTGGTTCCTATAACCTGTGGCAAAAGTGGCGTTCTTCCCAAGACCACCTTGTGCCTCCCTGGGTTCTGAACGGAATGTGAAATTAACATGCCAGTTCTCCAATTTAAATCAAATTTCTCAGGAAGAGTAGCAATCTTCAAGATAGAAAGGGCAGGGCCAATGGATATGAGATGGTCCCCACTATCAATTAAAACAATTAGTCGGGGAGGGAACTAAAAGCATTGGTCAGTCTAATTAACTGTCTCCAGCCCTGGTGGCCCCCCAGTAATAGGGACTCTGAGACTCTGGCCCTGCTAACACTCACCTTAACAAATGTCATTGAGTTTGACTGAAAGGGTCTTTGTCCCGTCAGATTCCTATTCTGGCCTGTGGTCACCCTGGGCATAAGATCATGATCTTTTCAGGAAGTAAGAGAAAAATGGGCCTGAGTCTTTGGGAGTCCGGCTTGAAGAATCAGCAATTCCTTGGCCAATCAGCAGTTAGTGGCCTTTATAAAAGTGAGGAGGGTGAGTGGGAGGCCCCAGATGCAAACTGGCCTTGAGGGCGGGCCCAAGGAGCCTCGAAGGACGGAGGGATGTTTCCAGAGGAATCAGAGGAGGAGATATCATTTTCCTTAATTCCTCTAAAAAGAGGGCCAGATACTAAAAGTGAATACCCTCTAGAAATTGAGAGAAGCCTTTAAAGGGTATCGTCAACCCAGTGCCCGGTACACATGAGTGCCGACAAACGGTAACCGTTATGTTTAGAAATGTGCTTCTCCTGGACTTTCCTCTCCCTGCTCCAAGTGAGGTTTTTGTTTTTGTTTTTTGTTTTCTGTTTTCTGTATTCCCCTTGAGACCGTTAACTTGTAAGTTCTAAAAGTACTAGGCACCCATTCTATCTTTATGCCTCCTTGTTTCAGAGTACACTCTTTGTACACATTTTGTAAATAAAGTCAACGCAAGCAGTAGACAGACAACACCGTGTCGAATTCATGGCTGTGTGAGGTCACTCTCAGGTGAGTGACATAGCTGAGACAAGATGAGGAGAAAACTTTTTTGACTTGTCCTGAAAAAGTGTCACCTATCCCCCTGGTCCATCCCCTACCCACTGCCACCTCCTTCTCTTTTTATTAGCCCCTGTCTATAAATGAACTCAATACTGTGCTTGAGCCCTGGGGACCTGAGCACAGATTTTCCTGTGGTTATTACACATGCGAAAAAAAAGATTGTCTTTAGTTTTCCTTCCCACCAGCCAGATGGTGAAGCAGGCCAGCCAGTGGGAGTTGAAGATGAGACCTCCAAGAATGAGGTAGGGAACAACACAAAAAACCAGTGTTTGACGTTTAACTATTGTGAACCCTCACATGCTCAGTTGAGACCTAGGACGCTCTGGTCTCTGACAAACTGAGCCCAAAAGGTGCATGCCTTTCAAGTTAGAAGTGTTGAAGCAGTTTTATGCATGTAACTACCGGGGGCTGTAATGAGGGAAGAATGTTAGGTAACCGATCTGTGACAGAGCAGTAAAAATTAAGGGAGTGTGCCTCTGTTGTACTCACTCAGAGGGAAAATCCCAAATTGCATTGCAGAGTAATTTGTTAAACCTCAGGAGAATTCATGAGCAGTTTGACTGGTGGAGTTCTGCCCACAGAACTTGAACGTTAGATTTTACTAAATGTTTCTTAATGATTCAAACTGGGGCAAGGAGAGAGGTATAAAGGTATAAATTGTTATCCGATCCCGAATTTATTATGAGTCAGTCAGTGTTTCCGACGTTGTCACACACATTTGGTGTGTGGGACAGAGTAAGTACCTTAAACTTCCTTTAATGAGTTGATAATGGGAAGGGAAAATCTCCTGTACCCACTTTCTAAGGAGTGCCGCAGTCAAGCTTTCACGAGCTCAGAGTCACTACTGAGCGTCGGTTCTTCTGAGGAAATAAGAACTTGGACAGTGACAGCCTCTCTTTTTTGATTTATCCAGCTCTCTCCTCTCACCCTCAGTCAAAAGACCACTTTACCTCTCTCCTCTTTCCTGTTTGAACAATTTTGCCTCTCATCAAACTGATTGCTAATGTGCAACTGACTCTGAGGGATTTTTTTTTTACAGGGAACCTGTGTACAGGTAAGGTTGTAGCTCTGGGATTTTTGAAAGAAAGAATAATGCTTATGATGCACAAAAACTAAAGTCAGGAACTGTGAGACAGTGCAGCACCGAGCAGGGCTGCTTCTGCCAAAGGGAGCAGGAAACAGTGTCCTACATCTTAGCTAGTGTCCATCCTAGCTCCCTCTGACCTCTGGGACCACATGGCTGGGTCTCAGTTTCTTTAGCTGTAAAAGTAGCTGATTGGTCCAACTGAAAAAGGAAAAAAAAGCCAACCTATCAAAAATAGATGGTGTTAACTTAGGAAGTAGACAGCTACTTGAATTACTGAGACCACTGGAACCATCCTTTTAAGTAGATGCCATTTTCTTCTCTTTGGTTATACATGGTAACTCCTAAGTATCCAATGGACTTAAGCAGAAGCCCTGTGGGGTCCTCATTAATAATAAGTCAAATTTTATTTGTCTTCAGCCCCTTGAGGTTTTGGCCTTCATGGGCTTCTGAAATCTTAAAAAGTGTCCATCTTAACTCCTTATAGCCACTCTCTGTATAGGTCTTAATTAAGATGCTTAATTAACTTATTAACAAAATAATATACATCATTCAGGGGTCCTTCCACGCACTGCCCTCCCCCCCATGCAAATACAAATCTTTTAGATGACTGACTCCAGAAGGGCCAGAGATGGTGAGGTGAGTTGATATTTCAGGTGGCCACTAGATGGTGAGACGGCATAAGGCAGAAGAAGTCTGTCACATCAGTGGTAAAAATGAGAGAGGAAGGCGAGAGCCAGCGAAGGTAGAGAGGGCCCCCGCCGCACTTTCACCCCCACCCCACCCCAGGACAAAGTCTGTGTTTAATAGGCCCCAAAGCTTTAGTCACCCCCAGCCTTGTGTTTTGAACTGTGACTTCTCCCTGTTGTCTGTGTGCTGGGATTTTAGGAGCATTCTGGGGCTCTAACACAGGGGTCTTCCATAGCAGCTCCATTGACATTTTGTCATGGGATCTGCCTCTGTCCTGTGCACTGTAGGATGTTTAGCAGCATCCCTGACCTCTACCCACCAGATGCCAGTAACACACACAGAGCCCACCCCCCGCCACCACCACCAAATACACAGCGTGACAACCAAAACTGCCCCTAGTCATTGCCAAATGTTCCCTTTGGGGAAAAACCATCCCCAGTTGAGAACCACTAACCTAACATTATCAATATCAAATTCTGGGGAAGGTAGCGATCAGGCATGTCTTAACTTGAACACCTTAAAAAGAAAAGTCATCTTCAGAGGAAAGGAGGTTGACTTCAGTTACTAATAGCCAGTCAAAAATGTTTATTCTAATGGTGGTAATCGTGCGTTCTGGGGTAGGAGTAGTTTCCAGAAATCTCAAAAAAGAAGGTGGTGACCCAGATGACCCTAAATAGAATAGAAAGAGAATTATTCCACGGACGTAAATAATGATTTGTTGGAAGACTCTGATTAACTCAGTCAGTCCCGTAGCTAATCCGTGGACTGGGATAAATCAGGGCTTACATAGATTTTAACCCTTAAATGATCACATCTACCGCTTAGGGGTTCTTTAGGGGCCTTTGTCCGTAGCAGGCTGGGAATTCTCTGTATGTCTGACATGCACTAAATTAACTCACTCTGCATTGTAGAGAAGGATGCTGAGATATACAGACTGTACTCAGATGGCTGCTGATTACAGATCAGCTCTGGGGTGGCTGGGACCCCATTTTGCATGTGTCCCACAAAACATGAATAGAGCCTTTAATTGGCAGTGCATGGACGCCGGCAACAAGGGTATGGGCTCTATTACCTGGGTTACCTTAGTCCCAGGCCCACAGGGAGCCAACCTACTGCACAGAGGTGACCCATAACCTTTAGCAACTGATATTTCAAGGCAGGAAGTTAGATCACAAGGGAGTGGGGGGCAGTGGAAGGAATGCCTCTGAATGACTGCACTGAGAAAGGTAAAATAGGATCTTTTAGAAATAAATGACAGTTGTGCTGATAGAAGTGGTGTCCCAAGGACACTTCCTCATCAAGAGTCTTGCACTTGGTCTTTGATAAGATGGTTGATGTCCCCTCCCCAACCCTAGGACAGATTCTATAGCCAGTTTCTCTTGGAATAATCGTAACAGGACTAAATCATGACTGTATTTTTAAACAGAGACTTACCCCTCATCTTGCACCTACCCAGACTCCCTCCCAAGCAGCCCTCATGAAAGAAGACTTCACTGCTTCTTTATTCTGTTTCGACCCTAAAACATGGAGATTTTTCCTCCCATCTTGTCTTTCAATAGAGCTGTCAGAGGTTACAGATTCAACAGAGATTCAGTTTTTTTAAACTTTTTTTTTCCTTAGAGAATTTGGAATTTATGGCCTTTAAGGTAATTGCAAAGTCTAGAAGAAAGGAAAAGTAAGACAATGACTGTCTCCGCCCCAGATATCTATATGAACTTAAACACTCGCTTTGACTGTTAGGATTACTTTCAGGTGAGGGGTAGAAACAATCAGTAATTTGATAAATTATACATTGGACACGTAAAATTAAAAGGAGCATTTTCTTTATGTTCCAAGTTCAGCTAACACCTCCTTATTGCAGAATCCTCGAAATTACACCAGGCGTGTTTTTGAATGTTGATTTTGACATTATGCCTGGGACCAAGTGCCACATCTTTCCAAGGAAATGCTTAGAAGCCTCCAGGCAGAACCCAAAAACAAATGCCAGACATTAGAGGAAACTTTTTTAAAGTTGGATTGCCAGAAAACTAATCGCTATTTATAATTAAACATTTATGTGATTTCATTTCTTCCTTTTTAGCTGTTAAAAGGGAAGCATATTAGATCATTTTGTTTTGCAAACAAATGGCCACGGCTGGTTTTAAGATGGACACTTGAAGGAGGGTTCTTCTTTCCGAGTGGGAGTTTCTGGAAATTTTCCTGATGGGCTGTAGTCATTCTGGAACACTCTTAGGAAGTTGGTTATCCTAGGGCGGTTTGGCATGGGGCGAGTTTATGGTGATTACTCCTTGTTATCTTCCCGCGTTGCCCTGATGGGGGAAGGGGTGGGCAGAGGAACCCCAGCTTTCCAGGGGGTCCTAGGAGAGTGGAAAGAGAGCACTGGCTTAGATGTTGGTGGGTTCTTATTCCTGGGGCCTGGTGGATTCTAGCGCTGTATTCAAGGATTCCATGAATTTGCCAAGTGACATTCAGAAAAGGCCAAAGTTTGATTCTTAAAATGTGACAAGGCTCCACTTTGTAACAATTCTACTGAGTAATCCTGGGGTCCTGCCACGGTCAGGGGAGGGAGTTAAATTTGATGTGTTGTCCAAGAGAGAGCCAGGGGGTATCTCTGTGTTCAACTTTAGGTGCAAAGAGGTAATGATCCGAGGTGAGGGGTTGGGCAGGCTTGAGAGAAGGGATTCTAGGTAGAGACTTGGACTCAGCGGGCAAGGACAAAACCAGAACCCTTGCAGACGTCTTCTCCTGAGACTTAAGTTGACAGGTGACAGAGGCCTGTCTTTCCTTTTTCTTTGAGGCCCTAAGACCTTGATTCCCCAGAGGCAGGGTCTGACTTCAGATATTAATGCAGGATCAAAATTGGGACCCAATCTTTCATTCTGCTAGAAAGAAGGCAGAAGGTGAGGAAGAAAGTGTCTGGAGGAAGACCATCAGGGCTGCCTTCAATGGAGAAAAGGGGCTGGTCACATCTCAGAAATGGGGGAGTGGAAGTCAGCCTCCAAAGGAAGTCCCTCCTTTCTTTCTTTCCCTTCTTTCCTTTCTCTCTTTTGAGATTTTTATTTTTGAATAAGATTTTTATTTTGGGGGGGTGGGTTGTGAGCAGGAAATACCTTTTGTTTAGGGAAAGAGATAACACCAACTATTTAGGGGTGGGAAGTAGAAAAAAGAAAATAAAGCAAGGCTGCTCAGAACTGGCTGGCAGATGGCGCTCCGCTTTTACTGTTGAGAGCCTGGCTTTTCAAAACTCACCGTGTGCTCCCACCTACAGCCAACTCTGCATCCCCCCCACCCCGCCCCAGTCCTCTTTCTCCACCGTGCAGCCCTTATCCCCAAGGCCTATCCCCAAGGCCTCGGGATACTTTCAAAGGTTTTCTAGTTGAACAATTGATATCTGAGGACAAATCCTGTCTCTCTTAACTACTGGCTCTGCAGACCTTAGTCAGTGCAGGAAAACACACCGACCTCTAAATTCCAAGCCTACGTGTGTGCCCTGGTTCTGCTGGGAACCAGTTCTGAGACCTTGGGCAGATTGCTTTATCCCCTGGGTCTCAGTTTTCCGTCATCAGAATAATGAGAGCGATGTCCTTCTCACTTTAAAACTTCTTTAATTCTCTCATAAGAAGTTTAACCAGAACAGGTGTGCTGGCCCCCCCTCTCCTCTTTAAAGTGTCCTTTCCCAAGTGGCAGATTGTACAGGAAATTTTTGGCCTATCTTTCATCCTTTGGTAAATCATTTAATCATCTCTAGGTCCCCATCACGGGGAGAATCTTTGCAGGAAGCGCAGGTAAGTGGTACATTCTTTCCAACTCCAATCAAGGAAAAGTCAAAAGAGCTGAATGAACTATATTAACTTGATCAAAAGTTCCTCCCACCCTGCTGTTAAAAGTTCTTTTCTTTAAATTAAACTTTATTCCAACATCTTCTCTTAAGCCCATAATCGTCTGGGGCTTCTTTAAAGATTTTCTTGCCTTTTTCCTCCTCACATTTCCCAATTTATGGCCCTGAGCCTCGGCCGAGGCGGGTTAACACAGCGACCCCCAGCTGGGTGTACTCTGGATGTTGGGGTCTCTGGGGACGCAGGGCAGGTGGGCTGCCCATTTCTATACCTTTTCTGGGCCAGTAGAGCTCCTCCCCCACCAGAGGTCAGCAGAGAGCCGCTCGCAGGAAGTGGGATCGCTTTAGAATTCTCTAGATGAAATGTAGGAAGCCCAAACAGAAAAAAGCCCCACGTTCTGGGGGTATCTGAGGTTGGGGTTTCATCCTGTCCTAGGTCCCTGGG
Organism: Equus asinus; assembly: GCF_041296235.1. Lineage (NCBI taxonomy): Eukaryota > Metazoa > Chordata > Mammalia > Perissodactyla > Equidae > Equus > Equus asinus. Next base: position 46,432,054 of record NC_091804.1, read on the forward strand.
GCTCTGTTTTAACATCAGTCCTGCCATTCTGTCCTTTGCGGGGACAGGGCACTTGGTCTGTTCATCTGATGGGGGTTTTTGCCAGTCTCTCCCCGCAACGTGTGCACACACACACACATTTCCTTAAAGGTTTTCCCACATTCTCCACTGTATCTTCTCAGGTCTTTTACTTGCTCCGGCCTTTCACTGGGGTGGAAAAAGGAGTCTGAATCCCTTTCTTTTGTTTTTCCTTCTCTGAACTTTTGAAATCCCAGAGTCCTTGTGAACTCTGAGAAGTTAAAAACCAACTCTCTCCTTAGCCAGGTCTTTATTCTTGAAAGAGAGAGAAAAAGACAGAAAAGAAGGTGCATTTATCTCCTAAGAGATAAATACAGGGATCAAATAAAAGTCTTTGAAAGGGAGTGAAAGAAAGAGGGAGAAAGAAAAAGCACCTTTGCTGACGAGCTCCACACGCTGATGGGGTCCCTGCCCTCTAGGAACTTAGAGTCTGAAAGGCGGGAGGAGGGAGGGTCTGGTTGCAAGTAATTCAAGTTGTAGCAGGCAGAGGATGGGCAGCTGCCAGTTCCTGGTGGAGCAGCCAGCACAGCTGAGGGGCCGGTCTGGGCTTCACGGCGGCAGTGGGGGGCGGGGGGGGCGGGGGGTGGACAGGCTCAGGAGTCCAGGAGGGGGGGACATCATCCCATCCCCATCACACCCCCCGTGGAGCCCCATGTTGGTCCTGGGGGCCCACCAGTTAGGACAGGGACTGAGAAGCTGGCAGTATGTGCCAGGGAGTCGGCGGGGACCCTGCCACCCTTCGCCATGTTCACTGAGCTCTGACTGTATCCTCTCCCACAGGGGGCCCTTGTCGCTTCCCTGGACGTTCCTCTCCTGATCTGAAAATGATTGTTCAATTTTGGGGTCTTTTTGAAATTAGTAATAAGCCCCCTCTGTAGCAACCTGATTTCCCAAGTGTTTTCGCATGCCTTACTCCACTTAGTAGTTTGTTTTTTTTTAAAGAAATCTGGCACACAGCGAACCCTCGTCCTAAAAAAAACCAATCTTCATGAGTTCTTTGATTTATTAATTACTCAAAACAAAACAAAGCAAATCCTAAAGTTAAAAGCAAACAGCCTGTATGTGAGTATCCATCTCAGATGTTGAGGAAATCCTTAGAAGTTTACAGGTTGATGTCCTCGAGAATTTGGCTCCAGCCAGGCCAGTAAAGGCATTGTTTTCTTTTTTTTTCCTTCCTTCCTCCCTTCCTTCCTTTCTTCCTTCCCCCCCTTTTGAAAAACAAGTTTTATTCTCCTGGGTACGTTCATTAGAGAGGGAGACAATTCTCTTCAGTAAGGAGGAGTGAGGGGTTGGGGGGGTAGATTCTGCAGGAGGAGACGGGCAAGATTGATGGCTCTGTGCTGGGGGGCCCAGGGGGGAGGGGGGCTGAGAGTGAATGTCGCACCAGATTCCAATCTCTCAGGCTGTAAAAAGGAGCAGCTCACCAGAGCAGACCTTCAGCTTCCTGGCGTGAGTGGGGAAAATATCCCGTCAGCTGCCTCTGTCCTGTGCTTTATTCATTAGCTCAAGTGAAAAAATAAAATTAAAGGCTTGTCCTAATTTGTTGTGGTAGGACCCCATTCTCCCAAGTTTTTGTCTTAAAAACAAACAGAAAAACCCACACAGCCCATAGAGGCAGAAGCAGTTGGCAAGGGTGGCCGTTCAGTTCCTTCTCGAGGTTTAGCTTCTCTCCACCAGGGCAAGTTCCCGCTCTCCCGCTCTTCCTGAGCGCCAAGAGTTAGAAATGTGTTACTAATTGATTTGAGCTCGATTTGTATTGCTTTGAGACTTAGCAAAATGGCCGATTAGGGGCCTGGGGCGGGGGTGGACAATTGCTGTTCTAATAGCCAAGAAAAGGAACTCGCCGCAAATATGTTTATAAAACAGGCCTTCAGTGACCTTTAGGAATTGTTGAGGGGAGAGGGTCGTGGCTGTTCCTCAGAAAAAAAGAAAGAAGGGTTGTCGGGAAGTGTTTAATGGGAATTGAGCACATGATGACATGCCTCATTGAGGAATATCATGGTTCCAAATGAAAACAGTTGTCACGAATTAATTTTTCAAATTTTTGACTATTGGCTGGTCTGAGGTTTACCTCATATTAGATTGTGTCCAACTTGGCAAAGACCATGGAATCCTGCCCAGTTCTTGGTAGAGATGCACCCATTTTGCCTCACTGATAAGTTATTTCCTAATTTGGGGGTTATACTGGACATCGAAATAGCCTTGTTTCCTTCTTGCCTTTCTAGTAGCATCTCTTAGCTTGCAGTCGCCACTCATGTGTCTGCCAAGCCTCTCAGAAGGATGAAATCCTTGCCGAGCTGGTGAGTTTGCCTTAATCTGGGCATTTTCATTTCTTCATTCATTCATTCAAGATACCTGTATTGAGTGCCTAATCTGTGCCCTTCTCCATGGGGAAAACACAGGTATAAGACGTCGCTGCTCCCTTTTGTGGTCTTACAATCAAACAAACCCTGGAAGTTAGCAAGAGTGGGGAGTCTCTGCTGAGTGAGTAAATAGGGCGTAGATTTGCAGCTAAGAAAAGATGGAATGATTGTCAAAAAAGAGACTTAAGCAACCTTCCAACACTTCACCCTAGCTGAGCAAACCCCGTCAGTGCTTACAGGAAATTACTGTGAGGCCTGCAGAAAACCCAGAAGGATCTGCATGGGTCAAAACAAACAACTGTGTCTAGATATTCAACAGGCACAACCCTTCAGATTTCCGTGCCAGGCTGAGGCCAAAAATTTATACACGAAGAGCAGTAGCCGAGCCTTCTGTAGGCGCAGTGTGGGTCTCGGTGATGGCAGGGCATCAGTCCTGATACCCGCGAGGTCTTTTGCCCAGAGGTATAGCCCAAGGGCAGGCTTGCTTTCAGAAGGCCTGGCGCAGGGGTGGTGCAGAAGGCAGCCTTTAGCCAGTCCCCTCTCTCTTTTCTGCTCTCTCTGGAGCCAAACCATGCCTTCCAGAATCTTCTAGGAGTGAAAATTCTCTTAGGGGGTGGGCCCACATTCTTCTACCTAATCTTAGAATCTTCTATGTCTAGGATTTGTGTTCTGAGGGTGGGATGGAAAAATGTTGATAGTTTGCAGCCAGGGGGCCCGAGGTAGTATGGAGGGCTTGCTTTTATCTGAGCTTCGGCCTGACATCTCAGCTTCTCGGCTGTTGTCCGAGTTAGCACCAGTCTTCCATCTTGGGTCCTGAGCTGCCCTCCATCTTAGCTTCCAGCCTCTCGCTTAGATCCTGAGCTTTGGTCCTCTTTTTTCCCATTCCCTTATGCAAAGACTGTAGAGATATTCTTTACTCCGGTAGGATAATTCATTCCCAGTCATTATGGAAAGAAAAACACACTTTTAATTCCAGAATTTTATTTCCAACTTTCCTTTCACAACTACTTTTAAGTTCCCTATTCGTCACTCTTGGAACAGTGCGTCGGATCTGTTAGGACTCCTGTAATGCCCGGCACGTGACACATGACCTTTATGTGTTTTTGAAAATATGTGTGCGTGTACAGATAAATAGGTAGAGATGTTTTGGATGCGAGGGAGGGGCTTTTGCGGAGGTGACTGACTTGAAGGCACTCCTAGATAACAGGGACTGATTTTGTTCCAAGAGTAAAATTCAGATTTACAGAATTATTAAGTTTTGGCTTCTCTTTGTTTGTGACACTTTAATACTCTGCCCCTGGGAGGCACACTGGGAAATCAATGTGGGTGAAAACCCATTTTCAGGACATAAACTGAAGCTTGTTTGCCAGTTCAGAAAAATCAGTTGGCCAAGTTAACTTTGAAAATATCCTTTATTACAAGTTGCTGCCTCTGCAAATGAATGCTATGTGCAGTTACTTTCCACGGCCAGCCTGATGCTCCTCTCTTGAATCTGGACCCTTTTATTGGGACACTTTGAAAGTGTTGTCCATCCTAAAGAAATGATTTAAAAGAGATGAGGGCACCAAGGCTCAGAGAATTTCAGGAAGCAGATGAAGCCACTGCTGGGACCCAGGCCTTGTCTTCAGATTCCCTTTTCAAGGAGATCTGAAACAGGGATGCCTGAATTTTGCATTCGGGGCTTCAGAGATCAGCCTTTGGCAAATCTGAGAAGTGGAGATTTGGCCCTAGGCCTCTTCTCTTCCCTCCAGGTGGCTGTGTTCTGTTCAGTTAATCCCATTAGCTGGCAAAGGCTTAGGGGGCTACCCTTAAGGGACATTTGCATTTTAATAAAGAGCTCTATGAGGCCAAAAAGCAGAGAGAGTCACATTTTTAATATTGGAGTCCTTAAGAGTAGAATTCTAGCAGGAGGCACTGGAGAGGCACAGAGGAGGGGGCATTTGGGCAATCAACTTCTCTCCCTACCCCTTGTGCCAGCCCAAACCCCCGTTCCTCCCAGCCCAGCTCTGACCACCTGGCATCCCCAGTGCAGTGAATTCAGTAAATTGGCTTTCTTTCCCCTTTACCCCAGGATTTGGGGGCCCCTCCTCCGAGCTCTCCATGCACCTTTTTGGGTTCCACTTGGCAGTGGTGGGTGGGGGGAGGTCCATCTAAGTGGCAGAATCAGGTCCAGATGGAAGCCTTCAGGTGCCTGACTCTTTCCCAGCTCAGGTTGATAATGACAAGCCCCATATTTTTGTCCAGCATCCACTGCTATGACACCCAGGATAGTCAGGAAATAAAAGGCTTGAGTACTATATGGTTGCTTTGCTTTCTTTAAAAAAGAAAAAAAAAAAAAAGTCAGGGGTGGTGGGGAGAAAGGAGCAAGGAGGCAGAAGGCCAGGCCAGCAAATAATCAAGCAGCAAAAACAACCTTGTTGCTAGTATGTGACATACACAGCCCCCAACTGTCCTGCGTTGCAGCCATAGGAGAAGCTGGTGCTTAGTGATACTCGGGTTGATTTCACACCTTAGCTCCGAGTTGCTCAGCGGTGCATTAACAACTAATGATTCAACCGAGGGAGGCCTGGATTGCCATTTTGACTTGCCAGATCTTAGCACACCCTTACAGAAACCCGGAAGCCTGCCAATTAAGCTCCCAGTGTAACTCGAAAGGGGCCTTCCAAGATGCTTGATCTTTAGGAAAAGGAAATTAAACTAATTTTGAAAGCTACTGACATGTGAGTTTCCTTAAAATGTAAGTAGTTGAAGGCTAGGATGAATATTATGAGTTCCTCACATAATATGTATTTGAATATATGTCATGGATTCCAGGCAGAGCTCAAAACTACTCAGGGCCGTGGGTTCTTTTTTCTTTTTACCTTTATTCTTTTTTTTTTTTTCCCTTAAACGTTAATGTATTCCCAACCTGAAATGTTCTTTTCAGAAAGTTCTGTGATGCTAACAGGATCAGAGTGACATTTTCACAAAATGAGATGAGGTGCCATTGCCAGGACTTTGGAAAGGGCCCTAAATGCTGCAGTGTCCGTGACAGGCAGTGTGTCACCCAGCGGCTCGGTAGCACCCGGCTGGGAGGAGGAGGGCATTTAATTATGCGTGTAAGTTATAGCTTTGTTTCAAACACACAAACACGCAGGCCGGCGACAATATTAAACACGCAGTCACGCTTTCCCTCTGAGTGTGAAAGGTGCTTGGATCTTATCTTCCCAGATCCAGGACCTATTTGCTTCCTTCTAAACAGCTTCCTCCTGCCCCTTAGATAAGTCAACAGGGGGAATCAGCCTCCAAATTTTGCTAAATTGTGTACCCTGACAATGACTTGTAATTAGGAAACCTCGCATGGATCCGAAGACCAGAGGTGGCTGCCGCACTCCTGCCGATTAAGATGGCTGCGCCGGCACCTTGCCACAGAGAAAGGCTGGCTCAAAACATCGATTTTTCTCCCCACCCTCCCAAGGTTAGGATTCTGCTTAGAACTCTCTGTTTCCAGCTAAAATTTCCATCACCAAAGGGCCTGATTTCAGGCAAAGGAAGGACCACTTTAGCAAATGAGAGAAGAGGAATGGAGAGGGTCATTTCAACTGCAGCAAAAATCAGCCATGCCATTTTCCTGACAGCACTTTAATTATGATGAAAGAACAAGATGCTTTTTGGTTTTTACAGAGGAGGCTTGTGGTGGGGGGAAGGGAAGGGACCTCTGAAAGAGATGTTAGCTGCCTCGCGGCAGAGTGCAAAGCGGGCTGTCAGGGCAGAGTGATGGATAGACGCCCTTGGGGAGGGGCGCCAGCCCCTCCCGGTCCCGGGTCCCATCACCAGGTCTGTGGTCAGGCCTTGCTGTTTTGAGGCAGGGGTGCACCATGAATAGGAAGGGCTCATAGGGCAGAACTTAGCAAGCCACAGGCTGCTGGTTTCTCCCTTCCCTTCTGTGGGCTGAGCTGTGACTTTAACCCCGAGGCGGGGAGTCCAGCTTGTGTTCTGCTCCACTGGCTTTGAAAGCAGTGGAGGGGTTTTCAGTGGTCACACACCCCATTGTTGGAAATGGTGTTTTTCTTTAAAGTCAGGTGTGTAGTTCAAATAGACATTCAAGGGCCTTGGAGCTGCAGAGAGGGCCACAGAGAGCCCTGCAGGCTTCAGAACTGATGTTCTGATGCGCGGAGGCCATTTAGGGTGGGAAGAAAGTTGGAGAACCAGAGGTTAATAGGCTTCCGTGAGCTCAGGCATGAAAGGGCCCATTTCCACTCCCACCCTCCTGGGTCTGTCTAATCCCCACCCTGACCTTAGGCATTGAGTCCATAGGAGGCTTCCTAGTGGGTTGCCACAACCCCCAGAAGTGGCCCTGGGATTCTGGACTGCCGATGTTTAGAGACAAATCAAAGAGAATCCTAGACTCTCTCAGCTGAAAAGAGCCTCGGGAATGGGAATGTAAGAAAGAGGAGCAAAGTGCATCCAGGTTAGCTGCGAGGTCCCCAGGGATCCCACAGGAAAAAAAAATAGACATGGAAGGTGCATCTCTCGCATCCCTTTACCTCCTTCCTCCGTTTTAGGGCTCGTTCATGCCGTGCAACAGAAAGGCAGGCTGCTTCCAGAGCCTGGAGCAGAGAATTACACAGAGCAGGAGAGATGATTTGAACCTGCTCATCTCAGCTGCTTTTCTATAACTGAATTACACAATGTCTCTGTTAAACGTGATGTCACTGCTGAGAGCACCCCACAGTCTTGAATTAAACACCAGTGAGCATTATTTTCCCCCTATGGAGGCACCCTCCACGGCAACTTTCCCCAAACAATTTGTGATTTTCTGGGGTTCCTTATTCCCCTCACTAAATTGTCATGCTGCTAGAGACACTTCTCATTTTGATGATTATTAAAGGGCAGCAGATAATGAAACAGCAGGGACTTGGGGGTTTGTGGCAGGTAAATTATGGACATTTACGAGTCAAACCACTTTATCTCTTGTGCTCAACAAGAGGATTAACAAGCAAAATGCAACACCTGCAGAATCTGTTGGAGGGGCAGTGGTCTTGAGACTGCAAGGCCGTACTGCAGGGGTGCGCCCGCCGAGATGCTCCCGTCCCTGCAGCAACTGCAGATTCCCCATCCGAGCCGAGCTGAAATGCAAATCCTGTCTCTGTCTAGATACACGGTGATTCTGCCTGCTATGGAGCTGGAGGCCCTGTGCTCGGGCTGATTTCACTGGACCAGTTAAGGGGAAAACACTAGAAAAATATGTTGAAACCCGTTTTCCCCTTTTTCACTTGGAAAACAATATTAGAGGCTGGCAGTTCAGTCTGCAAGGAGAAAGATACGAGGGCAGCATCCTGACTTATGACCCTTGGGGGTGCTTAGATATTTTATTTTAGAGCGATTTTCGTTTGGAGAGAAAAAAGAAAGATATAGAAGCTGGCAGAGTCTGGGGGTCAAAAGCATGCCACTGTAGGAGTTGATGCCTTTTCAATGTCAGAATAAGGAAAGTGCTTGAGGATTTTTGTCCCCTTGTAGAAATAAATAGGCACTTCGGAAAAGGAGAATATTCTGTTTTTTGAGAAACGTAGTGAGGTGATGGGTTCATGTCAGGCAGCAGAGATCATAATCCTCTCGGAAAAGTTGGTCTCATTTTTCATGTCAGAATTAATATTGGTTGAGATTAGATAGCTGCTTAATTTAGACCATTTATATTTTGTAGAGTGCTAAAAAGGAGGGCTCCAAGCCGCTTTCTGGCAGCAGCAAAGCCAAATAAATAGGAACAATATAACCTTTTTAAAAATCCATTCTTTCTGCTGTGGCTTCGCTCTGGCAAATTTTGAGTCATTTAGCACAATCTGAAAACTCAGATTTTCATTGCTAGGAAAATGTAATGCTTCCCACTGTCATACAGCTTTTTGTCGCCCATAAATTTCCTATTCTTGGTGACCTTTTTGACTTGAGTTTTTGTCATCTTGACGCTGAAGCATCCACTCAAATTGGTCAAAAGTTCAATTGTGAAAAAGCATCTGGTTGTTTGTCTACAGATGGCCAGTTTGCCTGAGTATTTGAGAGGATGAGCTCATCCGACCACCTACCCTAACATGACCCCAGCACAGCCCAAAGGCTGTAGATAAACTTTTTATGAATTGAAGGAACAGACGTAGAATCCAGCCTGTGCTCTGAGGGACCAGACAGGGAGGGCACGAACAAGATGTTGGCATCTTCTTCTTTTTCTGCAGTGACCATCTGAAGTCTGCTGCAGAGGGAAGGAGAGGTGAAGTAGCAAGCCGGTCCTTACAGGCAGGCGCTGGGAGGGAGAACCATGCTTAGAGAAATCCTATGACCAGGCTCTTGGCAGCTTCATTCCCAGGGTCAAGGTTTGTCTGGTGCCTGCAGCCATCTTAGAATTTAGAGGGAGCTGAAGCCACCTGCAGCCACCTGCCCTCGTTTTGTCTTAGGTTGTAACCAGCTTAACCTAGCCAGTGAAAGATAAGGATAAGTGTTGCTTTTATAGGAAAAGTATCCATGATTCAGTTTCTTGAAAAAGCCGACACCGCCCCGTCCTCCATCCTTTTATCTCAAAGTCACCAAAACTAGGACTAGATCATCAATCTTTTCTTTCTTTCTTTCTCTCTCGTGTGGATAGCCAATTTAGACTCTCTGGGCTACAAATTGTCCTGCTCTCTCACCTCAGTAAGCAGGCAGGCAGTTGGGGGAGGGCGGGAGTCGAGGAGAGGCACGCCATGGGGTAATGGCTCCTTGGCACATCTCCCTTTAGGACTTCTTCAGTTGTGTGCAGTTCATTTCTGTTTGCAAACAGCTCAGCCCAAAGCAGAGCATCGATACGACCCCCAGATACTGTTTCTAATCGATCTCACGTATTTTCCCTCTGCGGTGCAGGCAGGGCAGAGAGAGCCCAGATGTATTCAGACCAGCAAAGCTCCCCAGCCTTGATCCTTATTTTTATGTTACAATCACAGAACCTTGAAAATGTGTTTTCAGCAATTTACCACATACCAAGAATTTCAGGGAAAAAAGGTCAAGAATTGATGATTTAGATTTATTAGTAGCCCCATCAATCAGACCTCAGAATTCTAATACGTCTTTGCCAGACAAATCAATGTCACATTTGTAAAAGGAAGAGAATGACAGCTGGGTGATCTCACAGAATTATCAGGTATTGGGAGAAAGGTTAAGCAAGGGTTCAATTACTATCAATCTGAGTTTTTTGTTTGAAACCCTTGGGTTTGCTTGCTGCTGGAAGCTTCTTTTTTTTCATTTGCAGATTTACTGTCCTTCTTTACATGTTTTAGAAATTATACGTATGTTTTTCTCTCAAAATCTCTTCTGCCTTTGGCATCCATTTTAGAAACTAAATTTTTGTTGTAGAGTTCTATTCTTTAGTCATTTTTTAGGCTGCTGCTTTTTTTTTTTTTAACAAAGTTCCCCTCTCTGCCTTCTGTACCCTCAGTAAATATAGCAGGTATGTAGTTATGCCAGGTTGAGGAAAACACATTTACGTAACACATTTAAGAATGTGCAGGGTAAATGAAATATGAAGGCATCTTATATCTGAGATTAAAACATTAAGTGTCCTTGGGGATCACAGTAGTCAGTCAACAATCTGGTTTTTGCATATTTTGCATTCAACGAACTCATGGCAGCTCATTGAAATGATATATTTAGAATAATTACTGGCTTAATTAATAGAAAACCATTTAAGAAACTCACTTTTAAGGCTGAGGATTTCTTTAAATTACTCTACCATGGGGCGCCCCCCTGAGGCACGGGTTAATAACATCATGATAAGAATTTTGCGTCAGTGAAGTTTTTCTAGACTTTGGGCTGCTTTAATGGTTTTGAGTAAATCAAGGATCCGTTTAACCTGCAGATTAGATGTCTTCGGGTCCTAACTAAGGTTTATATCAACTTCCTTTGAAAGTTTCTTTCACGGCTAGGCTTTTGGAAGCAGTTCCAGGAAGTCCAATTATTTAAAAATCCCATTACTCTGAAGAGAGAGGTGATCTTTTCGGGATAAGAATGCAAAAAACCTAACATTGCTTTGAGTTGGTTGATATCTTCAGCCATCGTCTCAGTGAGATGGAACCAGTCTCCAAGGTGGAAGATCCAACAGCCTCCACAGTTGATTCTCTCTCCATTGGCCATTTGGCACCATCTTGCCAGACGATAGGGGTCCAGGGCCTGTGTGGTCAGCAGGATGGACCAGGGGAGCTTCGTCTGGATCCCTCTTGGCTTGACAGAGCACAACCCAACCTTCTTCCTTCCCTGCGCTGACCAGGACACCCTGTGGGTACAGTGCAGTTTGCTCAGGCTGGCCTTTGACACTTCAGGGATGTCCTCTTAGCGGCATGTTGACGTTACGCCAGAACCCCAAAGGTTTGGTGTAGAGTCCCACTCACCCTCCTTCATGGTTGCCAAGTTCCCTCAAAAATCAGCTACTTTCCTGGGTGACTGCTGATTTCTCACCCTGGGTCTGACCAAGGGACTCGGTGAAACGCTTGCCCTGTGGCCCCCACCTGTCAAGGTGTTCCTGTTTTATACTTGTGAAGGGCCAGTTTTCTAGAGTTTTAATTCTTGATGTTAGGTCACTGCAACCCTGCGATAAAAATAGGTATAATTAGTATGTTACAGATTAGACTCTGCATTTCTAGCTTTGTGCCACTTCCTCTAATAATACCAATTTTGGTGACACATTTCCTAGAACCCCAGGCTTGCTTCGATTGCTCAAATCCTCCGAGAGCTTCGTAGAAGACAGACCTGTTTGCCTTAAAACCCAGAAGGGTTTGGTCCTGATCAGATCTCTCTGCTCCTACTTTCTCTCCCCTGCGTTCCAAGCTCTGTCTGGATTTTCCTGTTTTCTGTTCAAGGAGCAGCGCCTCCATGCTCCCCTGAGGCGGGCATTTTTGTGAACGGCTGAGCACACATGGTCTTCCGTGTCTGTGGCAAAAGGCCCTTTCTGGCTGGCTCCAGAGTCCCCACCAATTAATCGAGGGGAAAACTTGAGTTAGGCATCACAATTTCAGCCAAGCTGGGCATACATCGAGTACACCTGTCACTTGAGCCGGTGTCCAGAATTCAGCCCTAAGGGTCACAGCTGTGGCATTATTTCAGCATGAGCAATTCAGTATTTAATGTTCCTTAGAAAAATAAATCATTCCAAGCTGCTACTGGTCACCTATTAACCCTCAGAGGATTTCGTGGCGGCGGGGGGGGGGGGGGGGGGGGGGTAGGGGGGCGGTTGGGGGGGGGGTGGGTAATCCATAATTTGCTTGGCTGGCAGGGAGAGCACATCCTTCTCAGTTCTGTCTTTTAAAAGACCATTTCTTACGTAATAGAGAACAGGGGCTGCAAAAGCAGCATCCTCTCGTGCTGCAGCCACAGCCTTCCAGGGGGAGAAGTCAGACTTTCTTTTCATTTCGTTTATATTTTTACCTGCATAGTACAGGTACTTCTTTCTACAGATGGGCAGCTTCCATTTCTTTCCTCTTTTCATGGTGGTTTAAATTAGCCTGCCATCATTGGCAAGTCTTAATTTACAATTAAGTACTAGGGGGGAAAATTCATCATTAATCAGATCTTCTCACTTTGTGTAAATGGCCCCCAAAAGCAACACACATTTTTAATTTGTCCTCCCAATAGCTGAGCCCTTCTGTCACCTGGGTCTTAATAAATGAATTGGCTATCTGCAATTAATCCACATAGTACAAATCATTTGAAAGCTGAGTTGTCTGCCTTCTGAAAGAAATTGGCTATATTTAGTTTTTAAAGCAAGCATGCTTTGTGTTCTTTGTAAAGTCAGCGACATTCTTTCAATTTTTTCAGTGTAATTAGCACAAAAGGAACCGTAATCTGAGAAGGTAGTAGAGACTAAAGCGATTGAGAGACAGGAATGTTCAAGAAAGCGGGCAGAGGCAGCTTTCCAGTACTGGGCAGCATGCAGAGACCCTGGGACGTGGCTGTGGGTAGAGCTGAGGTCTGTAGCTCATAAAAACATCTCCTTTTCATCTGATCTCCAGACTGGTTGCAAATACTTGATGCTTTGGCTGAATAATTCTCTCCTCCTCATAACTTCCAGAGGTCAGCAAAGACCTTAGAAAGCCACAGTGCCATCTGGGCTCTGCTGATGTTGAGTGGGCTCCTCACAGGCCACGGAGAGGGCTGTGAATGCTGCCAAGCCCTCGATAAACTGCTGAGTGAGGGAGCGGAGGGCGCAGCCTCTGGGCTCCCCAGCAAACACCGAATTTTGAGCAAATGGAGGCTAACTGGAAATCATGCAGGGTGCAGCGGGCAGGAGAGCTGGGGCTCGTGTGTAGCTGTGTGCAAAGGAGGAGGCCGCCTTGCTCATCTGGAAGCTATGCTCTCTGTGTCCTGAGGGTTTGCTCCCCCTCGAAAGAAAAACCCAGGGAAATAGGTGGAGCTAAACTATAATTACACATTTTTTGATTTCAGCTTAAACGTGTGTGGGCAAACACAAAAAGATGAAAAGGTACCTACATTTCCAGATGAATTAAACGTGTGACTAATTATGTCACATTAATTGCTTAGTTCAGGGTTTACCAACAGCAGATGGAAGTGGGACCAGAGAAGGGGTTTTGGCTATGAAGGCAAATGACACCCACAGCCCCATCAGAATCTCAGTTGTCCCAAACTGAGGCTAGTAACTGATTGCAAGCCTGTTTGAAAATCATCACCCACATTTGGTTGGTAGATAAATAAAGTAAAAACCCAAGATGTAAAACTTGTACTTAGCAGGTGTTTCATTTGTATATATGTATACACAAAGCAGCATTTAAAGAAAGAAAACTTATTACCTAGTTAGTCTGGAGTGTTTAACTCTCTAAACTCTTAATTATATGGGGCTACATTGGAAGAATTGAATACAGTGAAAAAACCTAAAATCTTTAAACTGAGAATACTTAAAAGGATTCTTTCACTGAAGGAAATCTTATTGGGACCTCAGCACTCTCTTGGTTGTTCCAACCTGCTTTTTATTTATTTTTTCCTGTTGTTACTTGTTTAGTAAGATGTTGGACTGAAATGTCATTTAAATAAGGCACCTTGTAAATAAAAACAAAAGTTAGCTGGCCCACACCTATTGTCACCTAGTCCTCCTTGCCTCAGTCCCCATCCTGGCTGAGTCTCCATCAAGGCCAAGTTCAAAGTGCTGAGCAACAGGTTTTCCCGTTACCTTGGCCTCCATGAAACTTTGTTCCCCCAAAGGAAGTTGAAGATAGTTTAGGAAAATTAACTTTCCTGCTACAGAGTGGTAACACTTTTACTTTTTTTTTTTACCCAATTAAGATCTCTAGTAAGTGGGTCCATGGGTCTATGGTTGATGTCATTATGCCCCTAATCCAAATTTTTTGTCCATCTAGAATCTTCAACCAACTATCATATTATTTAGGTTTAAGTTTTAAAAGGAACAGAATAATGCACATAGTCTCTTTTTTATTATTTCTCCCTTTTAAGGTAGATAGTGACTTTGTTAAACGTCCACTTCCACCCACTCTGGGGCTCCTTGGGATGTTGTGAGAAAGGCTGTAAGGCCTTGGGGACTGGTCATCCCTGGGGACCAGGAGCTCCTCTCATAGATGGGCCCACCCATGAGAGTCAAGAAAGATCAATAAAGGCGCGAAAGGTCCTGATTGCCCTCATGTTACGTGCCATGGTATTCAGTAGATGCTTGAAGAACATCTCACAGCCACTGGCCGGGTCCAAAAACATTGGCCAATGTGCCTCCACATTCTGTTTGGATTAGAGTATGTTCTGAATTTAAAACAAATTATTTTAAAATTAGTTGATGGAAATTAAATAGGGAAATTTCATATGGCCATGCAGTTAATTCCTTGATTTCAAGTCTCCTGAAATAAAGTTTTACTAACATAAACAGTGTGTTTAGTTTAGAATGCAAGTTTAGGAGTAATCTGTGGTTGAATTTACTAACTAGAGAATATGACAAGAAAAAAAAAATGCCCTAGGTAATCACTACATTAGATTTTTAAGAGCTTTATGGTCCTAGGTAATAGAACCTTCTTACCAGGGGTTAACTGGGACAGGAAGAGGCTTTTTGCAGTGCCTGCTTTCATCGTCTATATAGCACATGCTTCAAGTCATATTCATTTGTCATTCTAGTTAAATAAAGCGCAGAATGTGCTTTAAAAACAGAAAGCACTGTGAAAGCACTAAATACTATTATTACAATCTTACAGCTAAGGTTTCTGTTTCAGTGGAAACTTATTTATTGTTTCCTAGGCTATTAAAATAATATTATATTTTCTCTGGGCTCTTGGAAAATTATATTTTCTCTGGGCTCTTATAATAACCCCAACTAATGAAAGGCCAAGAACACTCTTGTCCAAAAACTGAATTACATCATTTAGTGTAACAATATTTTCAAGATTCTAAGCTGTAGCGAGCCTATTCCTTCTAAAAGTAGACAAGGCATTCTTAGGAAGATGCAAAAGGGCCAAGGGACACATCCACCCATAAATATGAAGCTTACAAGACCACAAAATTCAAACCCCAACATATGAATCCATCCATTGTTGTAAAATATGCACTGTTGGAAAGAACTGTTGCTGGGCCATCCCTCTGTGTAGCATGTGACACCATCTGCTTCACCAAGTTGTATCATTAGGTGACCTAGTGTTTTAGGTTAGGGGTGTGTTATTATCCCCACATGCTGGCTTTGGCATGAAGCAAATCACCTGAGCGAGGGACCTGTGCCCTCTCTGGGCGTTTTATACTCAGAACATTCTGGCCCTTTCCCCTCTCTGGAGCCTGAAGTTTCCATAACTTCTATCTCTCCCCGGGCCAAGTAAGAGGCCCCACTGGAAAACTCTCTAGTCGGGACTGTTCCAAGAATTATGCTAATGAATTGCTCTACTCTCAGAGCATAAACCAGGTACTTAAAATGGTAACGACCTATTAAAATAAATTACTAATTTATATGAAAAGGTCACGCATGGTGCCCTGCAAATCTGAAAAGGCTTTTTTTAAAAAAAATAAAACTTTTAAGGCCCCGGGTAGGTCAAATGCTAGACGGAAAACTGTAGACAGTGTCAGCTCACCATGCCAATTAAGTAAAATCTCATCTTTCACTTTGTGTCGAGTGAAAACAGAAAGCCGAACAGACCACAAACGAGCTTGTGTTTCAGAGCTCTTCGTGTCTTTTGCTTACCTATAAACCTTTGATTCCACCTGCTGTCATTTATTTACAAAGTAAATGCTTTATTTGTCCATCAGTGGTTGGTCATAATAAAATATAGGTGAAACCTACACTTAAAAAAAAAAAAAACATTTCAAGGATGGCCCTGCTAGGTTAGAAGTTGAAATGACGAAAGCCTGACCTTGCTTTCTATCTTTCTAGGACAGTAGTCCTGATTGTGCCTTGCCTGGGATGTGTATCAGTATATGACATGGGACAGTTTCACTCCTTTCAAAATCCACGTGTGATATTTATCTAAAAGGGAGAGATGGCAACCCAATTCAGGGATTTACAAACAAGGAGACTTCATTATATTTGTTGAAGTAATGTGTAGCTACTGGCATAAGTATCAAGGTTTATTTGTCACTATTTACCTTGTTCTTCTTAAATACAATGCATTTGTGCTTTGCCACATTGGAAGTTGGAAGGGAGATGCTTTTGAACAAATGGAGCAGAACAAAACTTTCTGGCCTGTTTCTCCTCTTTATAAGTCTTCACTTTTTTAAATTAACAAGTGATTAATCAAATTCAACCAAGAAGTTTTTATTTAATATATAAAGATATAAAACTTGGGCCTTCAAGTAGTTGCTAATCTAGTTGGTGAATGATGGTGAGTCATGATCTCTTGGTCACAGAATCACCGATTCTAAGGCCTTCCTCTTGAATTGGCTTACTAGCATGTTTGGGTCTACCCATTTAAAATTTTTATCTGGTTTTGTTTAGGTGAAAAGCATAAACTTAGAACAGTAGTTCATTTGAGGTTTTTTCAAAAGAGGGTATTTTTTGGATGGAAAAGAGGCTCTAATCCAAAGTGTGACAAAGACCCGGCTTAGTTTGGATGCGGAGAGGAGGGCAAATGCAGCAACTTTCAGCAGAGTTCAAGAAAGTCAGAGGCCTACAGGGAGGCGCCGTAGCAGCTGCAGGTTATGGGGGTCTGGCCTGTAGCTTTTACTTCCTGTTCTTAATTCCAAGTGTTCTTTCGTGACTTTGAATTGCTCTCTGTTGTCCATTCAGATCCATAAAAAAGAGGCCTTGTAGAATGGGGGTAGAGGTGTACCTGAAGGAGCCAAGACAAATAATACGTGACATCTTCATCTGTCACACTTTTTCTTATTTTGAGTTGAGCAAACCAGGGGAAAGGGGGGATTTCAATAGTGCTGTTGAATGTTTAACAGTGTCTTTCTATTTCAAAGAAAACTTAAAACTACATGCGACAATTTGCTCCGAGGCCTCTGAAAGTACCAGACTCCCATCCCACAGCCCTAGGCATGATAGGTGTGTTTTCATTTACAGGTCAGCTTCTGTCCTTTCTTTCTTTCCCCCTAAAACTCGAAAGTTTTACTGATGGTTTATAAGTCACAGAAGGTTAAAGGTGGGAGACAGTTCATAATTATTTTGTCTGTCTGAGTTTACTGGCAGGTGTGCCTGCCACCCACCAATGGCAGTCACCTGCCTTAGCCTGGTCACCTGGCACTCCACTCACCTGGGCACAAGGTGGGTGTGTGGACCAAACATTTATTGAATGAATGAATGAATTGTACCCCAAAGCAGACACCTGTGGCAGCAAGTGACTCAACCAAGGTCCTAGGAAAAGTGAGCAGCGGGGGTTGAGAAGTTGGTGTCGCTGCACCTAACCCAGTGATCTCTTCCACATCCTAGTGTGGGGACACTTTAGAGTTTGTAAACAATCTGCAAACAAATTCCTGTTCAATAAAGTACTTTTCCCTCTGTTGCAGAGCCCACCGGGACACCCGGGCCCACCACCTCGCCCACCTGGGCGGACGCCGGGTACACCGACTCCGCAGTCACGGCCACCACTGCTCGGCTCCGTGTCGCCGGCGCACTGCCTGCCGCCTCCTGCTTCTAGCCGCGCTAACTTTGCGCTCACGTAGCACCTCTCATCAGATCCGAAACCCTTTCCAGGCGTCAGGATTAATTAGGCTTGCCGACACCTACCTCCACGGGCGCGCGCCGCCGTGAGGGAGGGGTGGGTGGCTGTCCCCGCGTGCGCTAACCGGGAAGCTGGAGGTAAGGAGGCGCGCAGCAGGGGTAAGCGCCGCCGTCGCACACTTTGCACGCCGCCAAGGGCTACACCACTCACCGAAAATTGGGAGGCAGGTCTGGGAGGCGGGGTCCGGTGCCCACCGCCTTGGGCGCCCCCGCGCCTCCCGCTGCTGCGCCCCCCGCGCCCCCTACCCACTCCCGTGTCGCCCCCACACCGGCCCACACCCCCTGGGTGCGCGGCGGCCCGTTTGGGCACGTCCTCGGCGGGCCGATTTTTCGGCTTCCCCTTCGGTTTATAGGGGCCGCCGCTGTGGGTCCGTCCTCTGAAGAGGCTGGGGCGTCATCGGGCTGGTTAGGAGCGCTGCTCTTCGGCGGGGACACTCAGTCGCTCGGCACCGCGGAGCGGGCTGCGTCAGGTGGCTGGCCCGGCGCGGCGCTTGCTCGCTCGCTCGCTGGCTCTCGGGCTCGGGGCTGCGGCGCCGCGGCTGGAGCGAACCCCTGTCCCGGCGCGGGGCGGCGGGCGGCCGGCGGCCGGCGGGCAGGCAGGCAGGCAGGCAGGCACTGCCTTGCGTGTGAGTGCACCTCACTCACATGTAAGTCCGGCTGCACCGTGGCCTCCCGCGGAAGTGCGAGTCGCCCGGCGCGGGCAAGAGCCACCGGGGCCGGGACAGGGCAAGGGCGCCCCGGCGCTGCCGCCCTGCCCGCGCCTCCCGGGCAGCCCCCAATTCTCTCTCTTTTCTCTTTTCTCCTCTCCATTGGCGTGCCCAAGAGCCAAACCAAGGAGCGCCTGAGGGTAACAGCAAACTCGTGCCATCGCGCCTCTGCACTTTTCTTTTTTGAGTTGTTTGACATTTCTTGGTGCTTTTTGGTTTCTCGCTGTTGTTGGGTGCTTTTTGGTTTGTTCTCGCCCCTTTTTCGTTTGCTCATCCTTTTTGGCGCTAACTCTTAGGCAGCCAGCCCAGCAGCCCGAAGACCGGGCAGCCGCGCTCCGCGGCCCCGGGGCAGCGCAGCGGGGATCGCAGCCGAGTCCCCCGACACGGGGCGCACAGGGGCCGGCCAGGCCGAGGCCGGGGGCAGACCGGGCGCCCGGGCCAGGCGAGAGCCGGGCACCCCGAGGTGGCCGAGCCGCCATGCTGAAGATGGCCATGAAGATCAAAGCCCGAGCGGCGGAGAGCGAGAAGAAGACAGCGGCGGCTGCGGCCGAGGTGGCTGCCGAAGCTGCGGCGGCGGCTGCAGCGCTGGCCGCGCCGAGAGAGCCGCTCGCGCCGCGGAAGAGCGGGGACACCGAGAAGACCCCGAAGAACCTGGCGCGGGAAGCGCCCCCCGAGAAGTTCCTGACCGAAAAAGAGCGAAAAAAGATCGAGAAGAAGCTGCTGGAGCAGAGAAGAAAGGAAGAGAAGAAGAAGGAGAAGGAGAGGAAGAAGTTGGAGAAGATGCAGAAGAAGAAGAAGAAGGTGCCAGAAGCCCCGGAGGAGCCTCGAGGCCCGGAGGCCGCCGCCGCTGCCGCCGCCGCCGACGACGACGAGGGCGCCGCGGAGGGCGCCGGCGGGGGCGACGAGGGCGCCGGCGGCGCGGGCACGAGTAGGGCATGGGCCGAGTGGGACACGGACTCGGGCGACGAGGACGATGCCTACTACACGGCGCCGCGCGTGGGGGGCGTCGTGTGGCGGCCCGGGCCGCTGAAGGCCGGCGCGCTGAGCGCCCACCTGCCCCTCGTGGTCTTCCTGGTCTTCTCGGTGCGCAGCCCCTCGTGGGTGCTCAACTTCCTGCTGCAGAAGCGCACGGAGCAGGGCCGCGGCTGCGGCTTCGTGTTCGGGGCGACCTGCTGCTTCCGAGTGTTCCTGGGCTGCGCCTTCTTCTCCTACTTGGGCGGCCGCGCCAAGCGCAGAGGCCGCGGGCGCTCCGGGGCCACGGGGGCCTTCGGCTCGGGCCATGGCGCCCGGCGCCGGGGGCGCGACGAGCGGCTCATCTAGTCAGACCCCCCACCCCCGTCCCCGCCACCGCCACCAGACACCACCATCGCTGTGTAGTGTGGATTTTTATTGAGTATTTGTGTGTGTGTTTGGACACATTTTCCTTTTCGGTTGCTCTGTCCTTTGGTTCGTGCTCGCCTCGCTTTTTCCACACTCCCTGCTCTCTGGCTCTCTCTGTGTCTCTCTCTTCTTTTCGAAAATTTTCCAAAGTCCGGGCTCGGGCTCGCGCTCCCTCCCCTTCCGCCCACCCCGGCCCCTCGGCGGCGCCCGCGGGAGGGGGGGGCCCGCGGCCTCGGGGGCCGCCGGGCGCCGCGGCCCGGGGGGTGGAGCGTTGGCGTCGTGCGAGGGGTCGTCACTGGCTCGGAGACGCCCCCTCTCCCCCCGCGGCTGGCCCGGCTGGGGCCCGAGCCAGGGGGGCGAGGGGCGGCTCCCCGGCCTGTCCCGTCCCGGGCCGGGCGCGGGCGGAGGGACCCCCCTTCCCGGGCACCCGGGGGGGCGCCTCCCTCCGCCAGCTCCCGCCCTCCCCGCTGCCGCGGCCGCTGCCGCGGCTGCTCCTCATCCCTCCTCCTCCTCCTCCTCCTTCCACCCCCCTCGCCGCCGCCGCCTCCTCCTCCCCCCGCCTCCCCCCGCCCGCCGCGGCGCTTTGGGTCGGGGCGGCGGCGGGGCTCGGGCCGAGGCAATAAGAGCGGCGGCGGCGGCAGCGGCGGCAGCAGCTCCCGCAGCTCCTGCTCTGGTCCGCCTCGGCCCGGCGGCGGCCATCAGCCCCCTCGGCCTCGGCTCGAGGGGCGGGGAGCTGCGCGCTGCCCTCGGTCCGACCGACACCACCTTCCCCTCGCGCGGCCCGCGCCCCGCAGTCCGCCCCGCGCGCTCCTCCCCGAGGAGCCGAGTCCGCGCCCGGCCCGCCCGCCCGGCGCTGCCCCGGCCCTCCCGGCCCGCGTGAGGCCGCCCGCGCCCGGCCCCGCCGCCGCCGCAGCCCGGCCGCGCCCCGCCGCCGCCGCCGCCATGGGCTGCCTCGGAAACAGTAAGACCGAGGACCAGCGCAACGAGGAGAAGGCGCAGCGCGAGGCCAACAAAAAGATCGAGAAGCAGCTGCAGAAGGACAAGCAGGTCTACCGGGCCACGCACCGCCTGCTGCTGCTGGGTAAGGGCGGGGCGGGGGGCGCCGGCCCCGGCCCGGCCCGGGGGCCCCTCGGGGCGCCCCGCAGGCCGCGCGCGCCGAGCCCGCCCCCCGCCCCGGGCGCGCGCTCCCGAGCCCGCTGCCCGCTCGCGGGCCCTGTCTCTGGGGGGCGAGGCCGGAAGGGGGACCCCGGGGCGCAGATTCGGCCGGGCGGGGGCTCAAATTCGGGCGGGGGGCCGTGGCGGCGCGGGCGCGGGTCCCTCTCTCCCGGGCCGCCCTTCCTCCCTCTCTCTCTCGCCCTCCCCCTCGCTCTTTTTTCTCTTTTCCGCGAGGCCTACACGACGCCAGGGGTTTGGGTGCGTGTTGGGGAGGGGGAGGGGGAGTCCCACAGGGCTCGGGAGACTGCGACAAAAAGAGGGTTTCGGGGACAGGAAATGGGGTGGCGGGCAGAGGGAGGGGGACCCGCCTCCGTGGGGTGTGTGATTTGTTGGGAGAGAGAAAGAGGGGCCAGAGAAGGAGGGGGTGACGCGGGGGGGCGCCGCGGCGGCGGAGGGGGCCTCGGCGAGGGGAGGCTTTGGCGGGGGAAGCGGCCGAGGAGAGTGGGGGGGGCGGGTGACATCAGCCCCTCGGAAGGGATCGGAGTGGTAAAGGTGGTGCAGTGAGGGGGAGGGGGCGCGGGCGAGTCGTGGCGCCGGAGTTGGGGGGAGGGAGCGCGGCGGCCGCTGGGCGCGACTTGGTGCGTTTCGGGCAGGACAGACTGTGTGTGCGCGGAGCAGACGTGTCCCGGGCCGGGCCGGGCCGTGGAAGGAAGAGAAGGAGAATCAAATAAAATAAGACCAAAAAAAAAAAAAAAATGGAGTTACTACGCTAAGTGCCTAGTGAAGCCAAATGACACGTCATTTTTACAGTATGACCTTTTTTTCCCCTTCCAGACATGCAGGCTTTTTGAAAAGCAAAGAAGAGAATTAATTGTAGCAGATGCCCGCACCCCCCCCCCCGCCCCGCAGCAGCGCCCCCCCAACCATTAACACACACATTTTCCTGTTAGTCGGCCACATTGAGAGTGCTTTGTGAAAAAAGAAAAAGAAAGACATTCACAAATCAGATAGAACTGGAAAATGACATTTGTCTGTAAATGGCTTCTTGGTCTGGAAATGGCGTTTTTTTGGTCCTTTTCAAGGTGGGAGGGGGGATTGAGAGCGCTTTAAGGAGGAGATTTTTTTTCCAGGTGGAAGGAGATGAAAAGACATTAATTAGTTGTTTGTCAAGTGACATTTGGTTGGTTGCGTTTTGGGTTTTCTCTTTTGATTGCGGTTTTTCCTCTTTGGCCAAAAAAAGCGGAGGGGGGGGGACATTATTAACTACAAGGAGATGGCCTTTTCTCCTTTTTTCTTAAAGGTGCTGCTTTGGGGAAAAAAAACAGAAGCACAAGAAAAATTGTTGAAATGACCAGAAGATAACACAAGCATTAATTAGTGTGGAAGTTTTCCACTTCCTGAGTAATTTGGCTGAGTTAATTTGTGAATTTGCTAGGTTAAGACCTAGTTTATGGTCACATTTCAACGAAACAGCTTGATTGTGAAGAATAAAATGTGTAAAAGGCTGGTCTTTCTTTGTGGTGGTGTTTGGTTTGCTTTTTTCGGATGGGTCACGTCTTTGTTCTCCTGGGTCCAGATTTACGTAAAGCAGAAAATTATTAATTAAGTGAAAATAAGTCTCTTTGGTGTTTTATGCATTTGGAATCTCAATAATTAAGTGGTACATACGTTGAAGTCGTGCCTAAAAGTTCTAAAGGTGGAATTGTGCTGTGTGAATATTAATATACATATAATTTGATTTCAAAGTACAAGCCTAGAAAAGTCTAGAATCTTTCCTAACAGTAATGCTGTCTTGCTGTCTGAATACCAATCGAAAACAAGTGTGATGCTAATGGTACCTTAAATTTCCAACACCTTTGCGCAGCGGCCACAAAGTCTCCACTTAAAACTGGAGGCTGTTGCTCTGATCACACCTTGCCTCACTGTGGGCTAATCTTCCTCAAGTGTCCTGGTCTACATGGCTACATTTGACTGCTATTTATTGACAGCCCCTGCCACGGGGGTCTGCAACCCAAGCCAGGGGTTGCATTGTTATGTGGTGATTCTCACCAAATGATGCCTCCCCCCAACAGAGGAAACATAATGATGCCCCAAATCCTCTTTTTCATCTGTCTTAATTTAATGACATAAAAATTGAGTGAATTACAGTACCACAAGAAGATCTCGAAAAGATCTTTTCAGTCCAATTGTTTAATTTCATTAATGTGGAAACTGAGGCACAGCTCTGTTTGTGCCTGTAAAAGAGAAGTGTTACGCATTTTAATTCCGAAATAAGAATATTGGGGATTCTGATTAATGTTATATATTCTCTTCATGGAATCTCTTAATAGTGCCTTTTAATATTTTAATTTATGAGAGCTAGGCTCATTAAGATACAGTGTTTACTTTGAAATCAATGTTTCTGTGGAAACTAATTTTAACTTTTACAAATATTGATTACAGCCTCGTGAGAAGGCAAGTGAAGGAGGAATGCTTTGCTCTTTGGGGCAGTAAAACAAAACAATTAATAAAACTGAAAAAGAAAGAAAAAGAGGGCTAAAAAACCCAAACAGGTTTGTGTGGGAGGAGGGCAAAATATTGTTCACACAGGATTATTTATTGGAGAGAGTGCGCATTTGCAGAAAAGAAAATGGAAAAATAGTCCTAGCTTAGTGAAAATGGTTTTTTTTTCTGTAAAATTTTATTTTTACAAATATGATTTAAAATGGAGGCGTGTGTTCCTTCTTACTCTTTTAGTTGGGGAGGGCTGTGGGATCTGAAAATTCAGTGGTTTCCAGGAATATTTTTCCTTATGATTAAAGTCTTGTCCTTTTAATACTTCTTACAGTTGGTGCTGCATGTTAATAATGGTTCTCAAGGACTACAGTTGATATTAAAAATTTTTTTGAGAAAATAACAGAAAATTGATGGTCTCCCATTTTCCCCTGCAGTATGCTTGTTGTATGCAGAGGGAATTTATCTTTAGAAAGAGAGAGTTTGCGGGAAGGGAGGGTAGATAAAATGTAATGTTGTGGTTTTAGGGGTTGATTTTTAAGTAGCCCAAGGCGAGGGAAACCTGCACAGAAAGAAGCTGCATTGTGAAAATGGTTAGAAGGTTAGTGCTGCGTCAGCACGTGATCTGGAGGAGACTGCAGCGTCTGGGCATTGTTTGTGAATCTTGGGTATTTTAACCATGAAACATCTGACAAACAATGAATTATGTAGCTATGTACATTTATGTGCCCATTTTACCAGTGACTGCTCACATTTCAGAGATTCAGTTTCACAGTTTTAACTTCAATTTTCCTTTTCCCCCTCAAATGACAAAATTGCGTCATCCCCTCTCTTTGCCCCTTTGCTTGCCCACCCCACAAATTTTAAAACAACCAAAAGAAAAAAAAAAAGACACCTAAAAACAGTAAAACCTTTATTTCTTGTTTGTTGTTCTGATGGTGAAATACTGCAGGTAGACACGGAGTTGGACATTTATGTCATTTTCTTTGCGTCGAAATGTCCAGGAAAATTGCGAGTCTGTTATTTTGTTTGTTTTTTGCCTGTTGCTTCTATGGAATAAACAGCAGTCCTCTCCCTGCCCAAAGTGAGTAAAATGCCTCCTTCATAACCTGAGACTTACTTTCATTTTCTAGGTGCTGGAGAATCTGGTAAAAGCACCATTGTGAAGCAAATGAGGATCCTGCATGTTAATGGGTTTAATGGAGAGTAAGTGTCCAGCCTGCGCAGGGGCGCACAGTCAGAGGAGCATCCTGACCCTGACCTCTAGGAAGTTTAGGTGGGGGTGGGGGGCTGGGCAGCCCATTTTCACTTAAGTTTTTCAGCCTGCATTTAGAAAATCCTGGGAAGAGCTTGTTAGGGGTCTCCCCCCCCCCCGCCCCGCCCTTTTAATCTTCGGTGCAGCAACAAATAATAATGGTAATAATAATAAAGCCCCAGGGTTCTCGTGGAACAGCTCCCTTTCCCAGGAGAATAGAAGCAGGTTGGCCCCGTGACTGATCTGCCGCAGACCTGCCCACAGATTTTGGTGCAGTGGGGTCTCCAACACAGCTGACACTGGTCGCCACCGTCCGCTCCTTTGCCAGGCGCAACCCCTGCAGAGCCGGGTCCCCCCCCCACCCCCAGCAGATTTCAGCGCACCCAGGTGCAGGATGTTTTAAACTATTGGGGAAACACTTTCAATAATATTCCCACATAAAACAAAGTTGGAAAAGGCAGCCCTTGTTAATAATTCCTTATCTCCCCCCCCTTTGGAATTACATTATGGGCAGATCATTGTTTCCCTTTGTAAAAATCAATAGTCTTGCCTAAAGACTCAAAAAGGAGACATTTAAGCAATGGAAAAACTGGGAGTTAGGTACTTCTGGCCCATTGAAGGGTCATTTTTGCCTTTGAAAAGTCCTTCCAGGCATCTTGGTATAGGACAATGTGACGATACCACACTGAAAATAAAGACTAAAAGAGAACCCATATATTAGGGATGTAAAAGATAAATATGAGCCCCTGCTTGCCATGAATAATGCAAATGGAGAGGGGCGCTCAATATAATCAGGGAATTTGCTTTTCTCCCGGACCCCAAATGGGCCTGTCCCTCATTCTCATGTAACAAAATGTGTGAAACAGAACAAGCTGTTTACCAGCCTGTTTTCATTGGCGAGAGAGCAGTTAACCCCACTAGATTACAAACACCTGAAGTCACTAGTCTGCCATTACTAGCTGGTTAGCAAACCCACTCCCTTTCTTAAACCTGAATTCAATTGAAAATTTATCCCTCAGTTATATGCCTTTAGTTTCCAAAGGGGAGATTGAGTGAAGGTGGCATAGTTTAGTTCAGGTATGCACCCAAAAAGAAAACAAACCAATAAAAATCTGCATACTGTCACCTACTGTGCACTAGGCACCCTGCTATGCACTAGGCACCTGGGAAACAAAGATGAATTTTATCACCTCTTAGAAGTAAAAGACCTGCACTGACGGCTGCTCTTTATGGAAAATTCTAGAATTTCTTAGATAAGGGGGTAAGAGAAGGATGACGTCACCGATACAAATGGACATTTTAGTTTAGGGTGCTTTTTATGCTTTAACTGTGAAATTGGAAAGGAAATTGGAGTTATCGATGTGCACATACATGCTGTCAACCAAATATCACTTTTACTTGTCACAGACCAATTCTGAAATTCTTAATTCCTGACACACCCTTCAATAAAGCCCTGCCACCAGAGATTGCCATAGGTCAATAAACAAAAAGCCTGAAACAGACTTCTAGCTATGAATTTGTAATTTAAAGAAAAATCTGGCATAATTTATTTTCCCTGCAACTTGCTGGACAGAGCTTCTTCATGAGGCTACTGAAGCAAAAATAATTTGACCATCTACCCTCTAGATAAATATTTTGATTAAAACTGGACATGGCTAGCCTTTTTAAAAGGATGCAGCGGCCGCTGTTTACCTTAGCTGGAGTCCGATGAAAGATAGGACATCCTTGAAATAATTTACTTAAAGTTCTATTACTCTTGAGATTGCCCTGAAATTTTTTAATCTTTAGAGAAAGGATTCTCTTCCCTAAGTGAGCCAGTCTGTAATGCAGACGAGGCATTTAAACCAGAACTTCTCTTTTCTATTTACTTCCTAAAAAGAGGAAGCGACATTCCCAGCTTGCCTCCTTTGTCGAGGAAGCCATAGGTAATCTCCGAGGGTGTTAAATTTAGCCTGTGAAAGTGACATACAGGGGAATTCTTCATGTGAGTCTGGAAACCTTATTTTTATCTCGCCAACTGAGCCTCCTTTTTTCTTTTTCCTCACTGCAGTATTGCAACAAACTCGGTTTCCTTCTTAAATAGGAATTCCCTATGAAATGACATCCGTCCACTAAAGGGTGTTTTCCGTGGTGCAGGGCCTTTTCCTCCTCGCTCCCGTAAATGTGCGCTTTGTTAGGGCTGGGCTGAGCTATTAAATTTGCCTTAACTATCCGCAGGCTGCCGTGCCAATTACATTTTTAGAGTAACGTGTAATATTAATCTGACCTTCAGAAATACAGAGGTCAGATGTGGATTTTCCTAACACAAAGCTAACTCTTTTCCTTATGTTTAGTGCCACAAAAAGAAAATGCCATTAACATTGGTTGAGCTAATAAGCTAATCAATTACAAAACCACGTAGAAGGCTTAGCCATCCTGCCCTTCCCACCTTCAAGGAGGAATTCCTACCATTTATGAAGAGTTGGGTTTTGAGTGGTTTTTTTTTGTTTTTTGGGTTGTTTTTTCCCCGCTGCCTCATGGTCCAGGTACGGTTTTAACTGATGCCAATTTATGGGGAACAATCACTTATAAATAAAAACATCTTATAGGTAGTTTCCCCAATGGGAGGTCATTAATATTGCACCAGAAAATCCATGGGCAAAAGTCACCCATGTCTGTGCCTTTGTGCGTTCAGGCACAACACTGAAGATTGAGATCAGGGAGAATAAGGAGCCTCATGCGCTGCTATATTCTCGAAAGAATTATGAGATTACTCCCTGCTCTAGCTCCCTAATGCATGTACATTTAGTGAAAGCACACAAAAACAATTATGTGTCCCTCCTGTACCGACATGAGTCTCCAGAGGGCTCTGCCGATGCTGCAGCGAAGGCGCGGAGGCTTCCCTCCACGGCCTGCAGCCTCGCTGGACCTTCCAGTTTAGCCAGAGAGGCGACCTAAGAATTAACGGGAGGTTGAGGAATGTGGAGAGGCTGTGTGGGGTTTTTGTGAAATTGCGGTGCCTTGCAGATTAGGTGAGCTTTCAATCTCTCTTTAAAAGGGGCGGCGAAGAGGACCCGCAGGCTGCAAGGAGCAACAGCGATGGGTAGGCACATTCAAAAACAGAAAAACTTTTTAACCAACCAACAAACATGAAGATCATACTGGGAAACTGAGGGCAGAGGCCTGGGAAGAAAGCACAAGTCATTTAGGGGCCATCAGCCATCTTGGTATACGTTTGCAAAAGACACGTAAACAATGTCTTAATATTTCAGAGCACGTGAAGTGCAAGACAATTTTTTTGGCCATCCGTAAAGTATAATTAGATCCAGCTGGGGGAAAGTTATGGATTTCTGCATTCTATGATCAGTTTAGGATTTTGAGAATTGATGTGTTTTCACATGGTTTCTGTTTTCCCCAGCTCTCCATTTGAATCGGCTACTTGTCTTTAAAACTATCTGCTAAATTCATCTACTCAATGGTTGGTCTGATTTTAAGATTTCAGATCTCCTTGAAAAAAAGAAAACACCTCTATTAAAATACGTGGTGCCGCACTGTCCTTAGTTTTGAAAAAAATGTTCGGCAACTTGCAGGAGGTCATTGTTAAGAATGATCTCGAAAAGCCTTTGGTCTTTTAAAAATTATCACATTTATTTTTATCCAAGGTATTTTATGTTAGCTACTGGATAGGAAATTAACGATGGCATCCATCTTTTTTTTTTTCCATTCATTATCATTTTTTTTTTTTTTCCCACTTCCTGCATCTCCACTATCCATCACATGCAAACACACACACGCGCATGCCAGGTAACCCATTCTGGCTCTGCTTGTCTATTCAGCATGCAGTGATGGAGCAGCCATTTTTCATGAACATGCAGAGCCCACTGACCTAAGCCTAGAGCATCTAAAGAAACAGCTTCTGTGGCCGGGGAGGGGCGGGGCAAAGGATATTGGGGTCAGGACAAAGTAACTGACACATGTTTGTTCATCTGTTTTTTTTAGAGTATATTATCCCTAGATGATGGCTACAGTTTCTCATCTTCCCGGCTATGTCCTATCACACTTTGCATGCTGGAATTGCCTGGTCTTAGGAACTTCTAATAAGAATAATATTCTGTTGTCGGGGGGAAGGGGGGATGGGGCCCTACCACCTAACCTCTAAAGATAACTGAAAAAACAAAAACAAAAAACAAAAATGGAATGAAATCCTTAATTGGCAAAAATGTAGCGTAGCAACAATCCATAAAAGGCATCTACGTAAATAGTGACTAATTGACAGTGTACTGTACCAAAAGTTGGCATTTGAGAAATATGACAAGTCCTTATTGAACAAACAACCTACTGTGTACTAGAAGCTGTGCTAGAACCCTTGAACCCTACTAATACCTTGCCTGCACTTCTATCTGTGACTCTGTTCTACAAGTAAATATAAGTATTAACATACGTGATAAATAAAAATTCTCTGCATGTTTCAGCAATCCCTGTATCCTGCGTCTGTCTTCTGTCTTTCTTCTTTGGTCTGTCTTTTCCCACAAAAGCACAAAGATAAGATAGAGCACTGAATGAAACTTAGTACAACGTATCCTTCCCTAACCACTTAGCCCACCGGGTTGGGGTGGCTCGTAAAATTTGAACCCGGCTAATCTGCTTTATACGTAGGTGGGGGGGGGGGGGGTGTGCTGCAATGTCCTAAACATCCTTCCGGCCCCAGCTTTTCAGTCCATCAGAATTCTAGCAATTGATATATAGATATATATTTTGGCTTTAAGTAGTTGAGAGACATCTGAGAAATTTTCTCTGAATTTCACAATCAGTGTTAAATTCATTAAGCGATAGTAAAAATGATGATAAACCTGCCAGCCCCCAGGATAATGTCTCCATCTACATAGTAATTGCTTCAATGGAAGAATTTTATGTTTTAGTATTACACACCCGAATTAGATTTCAGATTTCTATTTTAGATGTTTTATACTTGATATACTCCCACACCTATTCACATACGTAGATGAATACTGAACACGTTCTCAAAATATCTGTATTTAAGACTGGAAGTTTTCCAATCATCATACTACTACTTAGACCAAAATATCAAACTGAATGAAAGAACCTTGTTTCTGGAAATACTTTTCTCTTGCTGTATGTACATTTGGGTATTTAGGACCCAGACATATCTAATTTTTAACTATTGTGGGGCCTTAAAACCAAAGGTTCATGGCTCTCGTTACCATGGAAATGGAGCCTGTTTTTAATGAATGGGAATGGATTTGTCCTATGGGGTTTTAAGTAAATTTAAATTCATAAGTGAACGGGAGGGACAAACACGCGTCCTTTTAAAATCCTAACGTCTAACCGATTTTAGATTATAGCACCAAATCCGGACATCGCTCCTAATTTCAGAAACAAGCTTCAATTCTGCACGTACAGAGCAGAGAAGTCCCACAGAGGGGTGGGCACTCCCAATCCCTTTATAAGGTGGTTGCGTTAGGAGTCTGGGGGCCAGAGTCACACTTCAGATTGGGCACAAGTTCCACCCTCCTGATTGGCAGCACCTCTCACTGTCGTGGCTTCTCCTGAAGGTCTCCTGACTTGCAGCACTTTCATGTAAATGGCCACGAGGGGGTTCCTGGTACTGCCTGTCGTCCCCCACGGCACAACACGCACACCCTCAACCACTGACAAGAACAGCACCTCTAAACTCCTTATTCCCGTCTAACAGGAGCAGTGTCTCAAGGCCAGTTAGCGGAGGGCTGGTCCCGGAAACAGGCGAGATGAGACCACTCAGAAAATGAGGGCCACCCCTCAAATAAGTATGCATATATTTGTTGAAAGGATAAAATGCTCAGGAAATAGTAGCTGTTACAATTACTTGAAAAAGGAAAGACCAAGTTCTTTGCAGGGCAGGGCTGTTGGCAGGCGGACGCACGACCCCCTCAGCAATCCCCAAACCTCGAGGTCTGCCTCCCTGGGCCCCACGGACCTCTCAGCTGGGCTGCAGGTGCTATTAGCCCCCGTTGCATTTCCTCTGCGTTAATGTTCTGTCCTGTCCTACTCCAGAGGGATTACACGTTTAACTTCTACCTGAATTCCGTGACTCTTGGTGAATTAGCCAAGTGAATGCTTCAAAAATTGGGAATCTCAAGATGTTTTTTAAAACTTACACGCAGCAAGAATCAGGCTCTCTCCCTTCTCCTGTCTCGTGGCTCAGACTTTCCCTCTCTCAGCCTCAGTTTCCTCCCTTGTGAAGATAGCACCTTAGTTCCACGTGACAATCACATCCCAGGGCCTAATACACAGTAGGTATGTCATTCACGTGGTTCCATTTCCCCCCACTCCAAAACCAAGAAGTGAGGTAGGGGGCAAGGATGTGGCAGGATTTATACCCCAAGCAAAAGGTCCTTGTTTTCCCCTAAAAACACAAACTCGAGAATCTTCCCTGGCTGTGCCTCAAATGAAGGACAGTTTCTGAAAGACACACAACACTTCAACTGATGTCACTGGGTACCACATTCCGTCAGGGGACCCTAGAGGTCAAAGGGTGTGACCTTGTGGTCCCAGTGACTGAATGTAGAGCTGACCACACAGGGCATCCTATATGTCCCAAGTTAAAATCAAAATTAGAAAGCTACAAACCCTCTAATCTCTGCTTACTGGAGGGGACCTCCACCACCACCACATATAAGTCCCAGATCATAAAGACTTCTGGGGGCAGGATCTTATTCCTGTTCACATCGAGGGATCGATGTGTGTTAATCAACTAGAAACGTCATTCATTGCTGCTGGCTGCAGTGACAGACACACAATGACTATTTAAATAAGTAACAGGGCCGCAGAGGCCTGAAGTGTGTACTGACTCCAGCCCCAACCCCGCCCGTGCCCCCCACTCCTGTCCCCGCCTCCCCTCACCCCGCACTCAGTGGTTCTCAGTGTACTAACCCAGCTAGGAGTAGCCCCAAGTCAAGCAGGAAACTCCCCTCCCCAACCCCCCAATGACACCCCCCCCAACAGGGATGTTGATGAGGGCATAGGAAGCTTTTAGGAAGTGTTGGTGTGCAGTGGGGGCTTAAAGCAGATGGAACCACTTCTGAAACAGTAAATGAACATGTCCGACTTGCGGTACAGTAGCCTTGATCATTATCTCGATGCCAATTTGCTAATCTACCCCAACGGGTGTGTCCTCGGGACACACTTGGGAGGTTATAATTTGAAACCACCTTTATCCAGGAACCTCCAATCTGTGCACATATCTGAACCCATGACTCCTTCAAGAACAGAATACTATGCTTTTAGTTGTAATATCTTGCTAAAGTGACACTGTTAGTCAACGTGTTGCAACCTGACTTTTTTTTCTTTTCAATCCCACTGTAGTGAGAAGGCAACCAAGGTGCAGGACATCAAAAACAACCTGAAAGAGGCCATTGAAGTACGTGCTTGCGTCTCCCCCATTCTCCTAGCCCCCCCTTCAGAGGGTACCACCCCCTGACCGCTTTGCTCACTCACTTTCAGACCATCGTGGCCGCCATGAGCAACCTGGTGCCCCCTGTGGAGCTGGCCAACCCTGAGAACCAGTTCAGAGTGGACTACATCCTGAGCGTGATGAACGTGCCCGACTTCGACTTCCCTCCTGTAAGCTAAGCCCTGAGCGGCGCTGCCGCAGCCCTCCCCTACACAGCAGACAGGCAGGTGGTGAGCGGCCAGGTGGGAGCTGTGCTCACCGGTCCCCTCCATACATTACGCAGGCACACCAGTGTCAAAGCCACACTTCCAGCAAAACACATCTCAGTGCTATCGACTCTCAGGGAAAAGTTAATTGCATAAGGATCCTTAATGTTTAAAACAAAAATCACTAATGATCATTAGGGCTTTGCGGAAGATGGATGAGCAAATTCTGTCAGCCCTTGTAAATCTTGGCTCACGGGTCCCCACAAGTAAACATTACATTTCAATATTGCAATTCTCACTTTATTAGATTATAAATTTTTATGAGGGAAAAAGTCATGAGTTGTGGTAGCCTTAATTATTCCCTCATACATATCTTATGATGGATACGACTCTGTTAAGTATGGCACACAAATGCTAATTGTCCAGTTAATTGAAATATCCTGAGATACCAAGGAATGCAGAAATAAAATGCCAGCTCTGAGTTTTATAAATGGAAGCTATTCTTATCTTAAACAGTTTACCATTTAACCTTTATTAAGGTTTTTCTAAAATCAGTCCTTGCCTCTGGGCAAATGGAATCTTTTCTCATTATTAAAAAAAAAAAAAAATGTAAATTTTAACTCAGATTTTCTTCTGCACCCCCTGCCTGGTGTGTGGGCCACTGTTTGGAGAGATTCGTCTGCTCCCTAAAGAACTACTTGTAGGGAACACAAACCACCCATGCCCAGGCGTGGCCATTTTGACCCCGTTGTGGGGGAAGAATCGTTTATAAGCGGGAAGGGGAAACAAGATGGAAAGATGCACGAGTTTATAGGGCCCAGAAGGAAAAGACTTGTCTGCAGCTAAAACAATGAGTTACTGTTGCCTTTTGTCAGACTTTCGTGGGAATTCGTGTTTGTGTATTTTAAACGGGTTTGGCTGTAAACTTACAGCAGTGGGAAAGCAGGATTAATAAGTATGCTTAGGTACATTGTTTTAAATAGCATTTGTCTGAAAAAAATTCAGGCGGTAAAAATATACATAGCACAGCGCAGACTTTTTCATGAAACGTGGTTCTATACTTCCAACTGGAGAATAAGTAATGGCAGTCTAGAAACGTGCCAGAACCGGAACCCGTTACTTGTCCTGCTGATGCCTGGACTTGATGTCCTCGCCTCCTTCGACTCCTTCTCTTGAATTCACCTTGGAGGAGAAGCTCCTCTTTCCTTGTAAGGGAAGGTTGTCCCCAAATAATTAAAAATGTGTTTATGTCCAGTGAACTGTGCATCCTGACCCACTGCAACTTGAAACAGCTCCGAGGTCATTTGCGCTTCTGCTTCTTCCTGTGAAATCCTCCCCAAAGGACAGGCACTGGCAAGGCCAGATTTGCCCAAAAAAATGTACCTAGCCAAACCCGTTTAGAATACACAAACACGAATTCCCACGAAAGCCTGACAAAAGGCATAATAAAGAGATTTGCCATAATATTTTTTGGTAAAATTTGAATTTTCCTTC
The DNA here is from genome assembly GCF_041296235.1 of Equus asinus. Lineage (NCBI taxonomy): Eukaryota > Metazoa > Chordata > Mammalia > Perissodactyla > Equidae > Equus > Equus asinus. The sequence continues at coordinate 46,465,735 of NC_091804.1, forward strand.
AGGGAAATTTCCTTATAGATGAAATTTCTTGTTTTCACAACACTGAATCATTCGTTGACATGTTCTCCTAACAGATTAGCATATATTCTTCCCATAGAAGCAATTGTGTGAAGAAACAAAACCCGTCAGTAATTTACTCCTCGCGCCCCACCCCACCCCCCTGCCCAAAGTATAGGAGGAAAACTACCCAAGACCAGTAATTCACAGTGAGACGAGATCGGCAGGAATTAATTACTTCAACTTTTGAAGACGTTTACCATGTTGAATGAAAGTTCTTCATGCGAATTAATTCCCTAATTTGGCTCGCAGTTGGCAGTCACACCAGCTGTTGGTCACATAGTGAAGCAGGGTCTCAGTTCTGATGGCAGCCTTCTTGAATTGGTGCAGGTTCGTATCTTGAAGCCTTCTTCCCCGTGTTCACTTTCAGGAATTCTACGAGCACGCCAAGGCTCTGTGGGAGGATGAAGGAGTGCGTGCCTGCTATGAGCGCTCCAACGAGTACCAGCTGATTGACTGCGCCCAGTAGTAAGCCACTTCTCTCCCACATCAGCACAGACACAGGCACAAATGGGGAAAATACTACAAACCTCGACTCTCGCTTTCAAAGTTACTTGCAAATGAGTTCTTTTCATAGAAGCCAGCCAGTTATTCCCACCTGCAGTTAGAAAGTTCTACTCTGATTCACTTGTTTTATAAAGCCCCTAATTGCACTTTTTAGTGCAGTGACATTATTTTATCTAAACAATTAATGCCTGTTAGAGCAAAATGATAATTACTTGCAATAAAGTGATGTGCATAATTAATTAGCTTGAAGTAACTAATTGAATTGACCTCTGAGCATTTAGGGAGATAGGGCAGCTCTCACACTTTGGATAATGTAAAAATATTTTATTGCTATAATTTGAAAACACAAAGAGGAACGATGAGAACAAAAATAGGCCTCCCCCTTCCTTGGTAGCTGATAATCGCTCTGCTGTTTCTGCTCTCAGGTGCGTGGCTCCAGAAGCCGCCAGAGCCCTATGTTGCTAAGTCACATTCATCTGAGTTGGGTTTTGGGTTGAATTCTGTTTCCTATCCTTATTTATTCATTCACCCGGGGCTGTAAATCAAAGGCGCTTCCCCCCATGGGCTCCTTGCTCTGTCCCTTCGTGGGCTGTCTTCCAGTGAACATAACACACGCGTGGAAAGTTGCCTTGTAAACAGTTTACGAACTCGCTCATCCTGGACGAGAGAGAAAATATATGATGGTCAGAGCTATAAAAACATTTTTAAAAATCTTTATGTTGCACCAAGTGGTCCCAGGCATGATATTCTCAAGTCAAAGTGTCTTTTGTGACTGGAGGGGCACAATAAATATTTGGGATGTTTCGGCCTCTCTTGTGTAAGTAGCTGAAACTCAGAAACGATTTTGCTATAGAAAATATTAAGTAATCAGGACCAAGGTACCAGGCTGGCTGGCGGAAAGTTAAAGTTGCTTTATTTGGGAGCCCTGAGCCTGAGGAACTTATTGTGAAAAACAGTTGAATAAACAGGAGGGAGGCGGAGGTAATCACAATCAGACAGCACACAAAGCAGGCTCCCTAGGATGCGCCCTTCAGATGGCGGTGACCGAGGCTGGGGTCTGCGAAACCTGCAGGCTGATCGTTCGCTGGCTCTGCTTTCTCCTGAGAAGGGGCGTCTGATGATTTTCAATGGTCACACATAGAGCTGTTTCATGGTTTAATATACAAGGAAATTTGTATATTTTTTCAAGGAACAGAAAAACAGTCCATTTCGGCCAGTCCCTGTGACCCCAACCCCCACCCCCTCTTCAACAAAGTCCCTGATTTTCACAAAAGTTTGAACTAAAAGCTGGAAGTGCTAATTATAGTAACGCAAAACAAATGGAAATCCTGGAATTGTTTGCGTTTTGTATTTTGGATCCCAGTCAGAAGTACAGGTACGAGAGATTAGGAGGGTTTAACCATCCCAGTGTTGAGTGTTCTGGAAGCGGGGGAGGGTGGCGGGTGTACCAACTTCGTTAATTCACAGTTTAGCCAGGGTTTTTTGTTGTTTTTTAAATCTCATACCATTTAAAAGATTTTTTTTAAGCAATGTTAAATTACTACTGCAACTTTATCTGAAAACGGCAACATCTGCACAGTTTATGGAAAGTTTTAAGGAAACTCAGAGAAAAGGGGAACAGAGCTTAAAACTTTTCAAATGTCTTCCCCGACGGGATGATTAAAACAGCCCCGCCTTGGCACTGACCAGGACGCTTCTGGTCTAACTGCCTTTATGTTAAAGTTGAGACACTGGTACCTTGCCCATTTCTGAAGCCGCGTATTTTTATTTGTTGAACTGGGGTTTGGCTGGCCCCACTCCAGATGTCTCTCTCACAAGATTTGGTGCTGATGATCTATTTATAGAACTGTGGTTCGGTTGCCATGGCAACGTGCTGGAGGCCAGGGCGGCTGGGGAGCTATTTCTGGCCTGGTGCTGTAATGTAAGACTGATTGGGCAAGTTAGTGTATCCTCCGAGCCAGACTAACTCGAAACTGGTAAAAAGGAAGGAGGAAAAAACTTATAGAATTTCTTTAAATAGACTTTTCTCCCTTTGTGATTTTTCTTTTCTGATTAGCCCACTTTAAAACAATTCCAACTTCCCCACCAACCCCCCCCCCAGCCCCAAAAAGCTGGTTTTACCATTCTCCATATTAATTAAATTAGTCCGGTCTTTCCAAAGTGATTTTTCCTTAGGTGTGTCTAGTCGAGCAACACGAGCAAGAGATTTCTTGCTTTGGGAAAAGTGCCAGCGGTGGAGGGGGAGGTGGGAAACAGTGCTTTTCCACAGAAAGTTTTCTTGTCACGGCTGGTAGTCTCTGAGACCCCAGCCCCTCTGTGTACATGCTCCCAGCCCATAGGAGGACCCATCACCTGGACGGCGTGAGATTTTTTGAAAACTAAAAGTTTCATATCTGGAGTGTTCCATTAACGGAAGGGAACTTTGTGTTTGTTTCCTGTTCCGTGTGGTTAGGGCAAAAAGGGCCCCTTTGTGGCAACTTCTTTTGTTCTCTTTAATAAGTGAGATTCTTAAAAAGTTAGAAGGAAGGGATACCCATTTTGAATAACTCAAACAATCTCATTTTCATTAGTCCCTTGGGGGAAAAAGCCCTGCTTTTAAATGTTTCTTTTTTAAAAAACACTACTTGCCATTTTTTAGTCAAAGCCAAACAATTTGAAACTTCAACTTTTTAGTCAATCAATATGAAATGGCGCAAAATCTGACAGGCCTGATTTTGGGCCCTCTGCTGGTTGATTTGGATAGAACCAGCCTTCAAAATTAGAACAAGACCAGAACCCCCACCAGTGCCCTGGGCTGTCCCCGTAGGCCAGGGGCCAGAGAGGCTAGTTCCTGATCGCTAGATCTACTTGTCAGCGATACACACTTACCTTAGAAAGGTGGGAACAAGCAGAACTTAAGCATAAGCTTTGAGTGATAAATGTAACCAAGATGAGCAGAATCTCTTTGACTCAATGCCATGTAAGTGCGGGATGATCGTTTCCATTTGGCTTGACTTTGTAGAGAGACAGGAATGGTGAGCCACTTGGCGTGAGCCCTCTCAACACCCCCATGTGTCTTTCTTTTCCTCCCAGCTTCCTGGACAAGATTGATGTCATCAAGCAGGCTGACTATGTGCCCAGCGACCAGGTAGGCAAAAGTTCTCATAATCGAGGACTTGGAGCCCTCTTTCCAAGCTGGTCAAGATTTCTGCTCCAGATTGGAGACTGCTAATATTTCTGTGGTGAGATCCGTTGACCTAGATTCTGTTTTAGGATCTGCTCCGCTGCCGCGTCCTGACTTCTGGAATCTTTGAGACCAAGTTCCAGGTGGACAAAGTCAACTTCCAGTAAGTGAATTAAAAAAACAGAGACAGTGGGTCCTCAGCGTTCCCTCTGGCAGTCAGAACGGTGGCAGGTGGGAGCCCTTCGGAGTGACCAGGTGTCGTTTCTGTCCTACAGCATGTTTGACGTGGGTGGCCAGCGCGATGAACGCCGCAAATGGATCCAATGCTTCAATGGTATGGAAGCCGTGGGCTTCTCTGCTCTTTAAGGGCATTCTGCTTTTTTAATTAAGGATCATTTTCGCTTCTAACATGCATTACTTTTTCTTTTGCTTTCTTGTGCTGAAGATGTGACTGCCATCATCTTCGTGGTGGCCAGCAGCAGCTACAACATGGTCATCCGGGAGGACAACCAGACCAACCGCCTGCAGGAGGCCCTGAACCTCTTCAAGAGCATCTGGAATAACAGGTGTGTGGAGCGACCCCCGGCTCCCTCCCAGCTGCTTGTCCAGGAGTCCTATTACTGACCTCACGGCCCTGCGTTTGTACTGCTATAGACAAGAATCTTGCACGGGCATCCCAAAGCCCTTGCAGAAAGAATGCTCTCTGTTCCTGTGCGTTAAACCTGCTTCCCTCTTTGTTAGATGGCTGCGCACCATCTCTGTGATTCTGTTCCTCAACAAGCAAGACCTGCTCGCTGAGAAAGTCCTTGCTGGAAAATCGAAAATTGAGGACTACTTTCCAGAATTTGCTCGCTACACTACTCCTGAGGATGGTACGTATGGCCTTATGCAGTTGATTGGCATACATTTCAGCTTATTGGCCCTGTACAGTCACGCACGTTAAAAATTTCCATTCCCGGAGGTGGTTCATTTAGGTGAATTTTAAAAATCACCTAAATGAACCACCTCCGAGAACGGAAATCTCCCCGCAGCCCCCGCAAACTATAAAGGCTCTGTAGGGGAAGCAAGAAAACTTATTTCCACTCACTTGCATCTGGAGAAATCCACGAAGGGAAGGGGCTGCAGGGGTGCCAGCACTCTAGCTGTGCTCCAACCTTTCAATTACTTTCAGTAACAAAATATTTCTATTCTTCATAGCTACTCCCGAGCCCGGAGAGGACCCACGCGTGACCCGGGCCAAGTACTTCATCCGTGACGAATTTCTGGTGAGTAGAGACTGTCTTTAGTTCTCTTTGCTTGCCCTCTTCCTCTAAAGGATGTAAGATTACTTAATTCTAAATTTGGGGATTAAACTATCCAGTTCTTCAGTTTTATCTCACGGATGGCCAGTGTGCTTTTCAGCGTTTGCAACCCCCCTTACTTGGTTTTAACAATAGCTGGTCAGCAGTCCTTGGTCGATGTCCCCATGAACGATGAGGGGGTGTCCGCACAGGTGGCACTAACCGTGTTCCCCTATGTTTGTGCCGCAGAGAATCAGCACCGCTAGTGGGGACGGGCGCCACTACTGCTACCCCCACTTCACCTGCGCTGTGGACACCGAGAACATCCGCAGGGTGTTCAACGACTGCCGGGACATCATCCAGCGCATGCACCTCCGTCAGTATGAGCTGCTCTAAGAAGGGAACGCCCAGTTTAATTAAAGCCTTAAGCACAATTAATTAAAAGTGAAACGTAATTGTACACGCAGTTAATCACCCACCATAGGGCATGATTAACAAAGCCACCTTTCCCTTCCCCCTCGAGTGATTTGGCGAAACCCCCTGCTCCCTTCAGCTTGCTTAAATATATTCCAAATTTAGAAAGCTTAAGGCGGCCTACAGAAAAAGAAACAGGCCACAAAAGTTCCCTCTCTCTTTCAGTAAGTAACATAACAGCAGCAAACAGAAATAAAGAAATAAATGAAATAAATGAAATGAATATCGTCTTGTGCAGCATTAAAAAAATCAAAATAAAAATTAAATGTGAGCAGAGGATGTGACTCCTGTGGGTTATTTGCGGTTTCGAGCAAACGCCCATTGGTCATGGATCTGACTGTATCAGAAGTAGGGAGGCCTCCTGCTGAGGTGACAAGGCCCCGGGCTTATATGTGGGTGGAGAATCTTCCCTCTCTCTGTCTGTTTTTGTTGACCTAATCTTTGGGTTTCTGAAAACAATTTGCAAATAATACAAAATGTCCACCCGGTGCTCCCAAACCCATGCCTTGTGGAAAACCCCTAGGCCCTGTGGGAGAACTCTGTCGCTCAGAGTCGCTGCCTTTGTGGAGATTCTACCAACTCAGGCCCTTAGACAGGGTCACACACTCTGCCTGTTTACCCAGAGTCTCCCCAAAATAGGTGTTAGATTTTGACTTTCTGTTCAGTCTTAAGATATGGACCCAATTACGTGGGGGAAGTTTAGGAATGCAGTTTCAAATCTGTGAGGGAAAGTGGGGTTATTCAAGAAATGGTGCACAATATATACATATATTCAATCATCGCACTGTACACTAAATATCTTGCAGTTTTGTCAATTACACCTCAATGAAGCTGGGAGAGCAAACAGAACAAGAGCTATCAAAGAAATGGGATGGAAACAACTGGCTAGCTATTTGGGGGAAAATTTAAGCTAGATCCCTACCTCATTCCATACACAAATGAATTCAGTCACACGTTTAAACACAGGTTTAAATACAAAGAGGTACTTTAAGAACGGCTATTTTTACAATTAAAGTATCGGTTTATAGAAGGCCTCTGTAAGCATGACCTAAGATCCAAGAGCCATAAAGGGGAGAGGGAGGAACAGACTACATAAATATTAAAATCACATAGAAAACCATATGAATGGGGGTGGGGGCTGGGTAAAAATCTGTAACAAGAGGTTAAATCCCCTATAAGCAAAGAGCTCTGAAGAATTAATAAGCAAACCCATCACAAAAATGGGCAAAGTACATAAACATGCAATTTACCTAAAAAATGGGGAAAACGTGGAACTTCACTCACAATGAAATGAAATACCAATAAAACACATCCATTATTGTGGGGAGGGGCTGGTCATCTGCACCCATGGGCCCCACATCAAACTTGGTGAAGCTGTAATAGATTGTGGCTTGGACCTGAGCTCCACTTGGGCTCCCTATCCTTCACCCCCAGGTTCATCCCTTAAGCTTGTGGTCACCCTGGTGTGGCTTCCTGGACGGTGAGGGGAGGAGACCAGCTTGTCCCCAGCATCAACCATTACACCCTCTGAAACTGGCAGAATGGGACATTAATGAAGTTGATTCTGTAGTTCAGGACAAAAATCCACTTCCTGCTCTGTTTTCCAGATCAAATTAATCCCAGCCAAATTAATTACGGAGCATAGTTTACCAGAAGTGAGCAAAATGAGCCCCAAGGAGGGCAGAAAAAGTAGCAATTACTCCACCTCCTAAACCCTCCCAAAACTTCCCGTATCATAGTCAATCCACATAAAAACTGTACTTGCTATGCAGATTTAGTTATGAAACAACCCTCAAAAGCCACCCCCCTGCCAGGTTAACACGATCACCAAATTAACAGTCTACATAAGCCCTTGCTATGCAAATATAGCCAGAAGACCAGGCAAAAAATTCCCATAATCTCCAAAGTACTCCAAATAACGCAACTAACTAAAACCTGGGCACCAGCCACCAAGTGTAACTACAAGACCAGCCCACAACACAAATACCTTTCTAAGGAAAGGCTGTCCTAACGCAAAATAAAGGGTCGACACCAGCCCCATAACCCCTCCTCCAAGATGGCAGCCTGTATGCCCCGCCCACATAGAAATTCTGGAACCTTCTCTGAACAATCCACCTAAGATTGCCACAGCAGTGGCCGCATGTTTGTCAAAATTAGAAAACAGGGGTCGGGTGGTACAGTGGTGAAGTGCGCACGTTCCACTTCCGTGGCCCAGGGTTTGCAGGTTTGGATCCTGGGTGCAGACATGGCACCACTTGGCAAGCCATGCTGTGGCAGGCGTCCCACATATAAAGTAGAGGGAGGTGGACACGAATGTTAGCTCAGGGCCCGTCTTCCTCAGCAAAAAGAGGAGGATTGACAGATGTTAGCTCAGGGCTAATCTTCCTCAAAAAATAAAAAAAAGAAAAGAAATTCCCAAGCCATAAAGCAGTTATGCTAAATAAAATGATACCCCGGAAGCCCTCCCTTGCTGGTTAAACCCGGCAGAGACTTTGTGATAACTTCCCCGAGGAGCGTAATGAAAATCCTGGTTATCCTGCACCTATTACGTGCCAATCACTGCCCAGTGAGACAGGTTAGGCCGTTAGGCCATTTTACAAATGAGGAACCGGAGGCCTAGAGAGGCCACAGTAACTGCCCCAAGAGGGCAGCTGGTAAGCGGGGAAAACGGGCTTCAAACTAGGCAGCCAAAGCCCACGGCCTGACTGCGCTGCACTGTCGCTGTGAGGATACCAAAGGAAAAGGTCTCCCGGTGTCCCTTCCAGGATGCCAGTTGTCAGGAGGCCATTACCGGTGACCCCAAGCGGAAATCCTGCCGGGCTCCGTTGGATTCCGGATGGAGCAGCGATGATGGGGTAGAGGCGGTGGCGGAGGGGGGGGGGGCGCCGTCGGCGCTGGACGTACTCACGCCAGAGGTTTGTCCTGGGGTCGCCTGCTGTCGCTCAGACGTTTGAGGGCTCCTTCTCTTCCTTAAGATTCATTCCTTCTATCAGAAACGCTTTCATTATTTTCCCTCTGACCTGATTCCAAACATAACTTTTATAGGTCTACTTTAAAAATCTGAATTTCAGCATCTTCAGAAAGCCAAAAAAATTATGAATAATTTCATCTAAATTTTTGATTACAAGAAACCATTAGTTTTCAATTTTTTAGCTGCATTTTACATCTCTATTCAAAGGCAAAACAACGTATTTTTCTAAAGGTAACAATTCACGCCACACTTTATGAAGATGTATAGGCAAAATGGTATAAATATTTATTGATCTTTAAGAGATTAAAAGATAATAATAATAATAAAGCACTAAGCCCCTGATGAGGCCTAATACGAGGTAGGTCCAGAATTGGGCAGATTTTTTTATCCACCTTCGGTTTTATTTAAATGTGGGCAAAATTATACCAAAAGAAATGGCCACCTCTGCCCAGCCCGATGTCAAATGTCATTGTTTTATCATAATAGTTTCCTGGACATTTTGGGTCTTTGTATTCAGCAAATGTGTAGAGAGTATAGAATCTATGGCCCACCACTAGGAATCTGCTTTCATGGGGTTTATATTCTATCAGGAGAGACATGCATTTACCAAATAAATAATCCTAAGAATTACAGATGGTGACAAGGTCTCTGGGCTAATAAACAGGTTGGGGGCAATAGGGAGTGGGAGATTTTGGGGGACGGATTCCACTTCAGATAGAGTAGCCAGGGAAGGCCTCTTGGAGGAGGTGACTTTTCTTATGGAATACAAAGGATGAGATGGAGCTAGCCATCCAAGCACGAGTAACTAACATTATTTTTGATTAATATTAATTATTAAAACATTAAGTTAACATTTCTGGAGCTCTTCACCATGTGCTCAGCACTGTTCTAAGCCCTTAATCCTTTTGAAACCCTATGGGGATATACCTTATCATTTGTAAAAGATGTACCAAATCTATACTCCCATTGTGCAAAAATGAAAAAGGCAAATTATACCTAAAACACTGTGAATAATTGATGCAAATTATGTTTTTAACAATGATTATACTAAAAAGGCCAGTGCAATAAGCACTTAATTTAATTGCTACTCAAGTTCATATTTTAGAGTTGGAGAATTTGGGGGTCTCTACTATAATTTTCCTGTGTCCAAACATTCATATATGATGAACAAATGAAGTTTTCTGGTTTTGCCTATCTTATTGTATCAGGAATGTGTTCAGCTGCAAGTTACGGAACTCTGACTTGGAGTAGCACAGACAAACAGAGGCTTGTATCTCACTCGCTTCCCAAGAATTCTGGAGCTAGCTGGTTCCCCATGCTATTCAGCTGCTCATCAATTTCAGGGCCAATACTCCCGCAGTTCTCTCGGTTTCTCTATCATGGTTGCAAGATGGTATTGCATCTTAGCCCAAGGCAGAAAAGAGAGGAAAAGGACAGCCCAACTAATTCTCTCTTTTATCAGGAATGCAAATGCTTTGTAGATGCCCTTCCTCCAGATACACATAGATAGCAAGATACACATAGATACTAGATAGTAAGATAAATAGATGGCTAGATAAATAACTAGCTAGCTAGACAGACAGAGAGAAAAGTGTCTGTTCAATAATACTCTTACACACACAGAGGGATTTATATGCATGGACCTTGATGGAACATCTAGAAAGATATATCCAGTTCTGTAGCTTCTAAGGATTAGGGGGGATAGCAGGCAAAAAACTGTCAAATCATAAGAGACTAATTTGCATAATTCTATCTAAATCAATCTGGAGGCCTAGATGAATTAGATAATTGTCCAGAAAATACTGTTTATCAAAATTGACCCCAGTGGAGACAAAAAAAAAAAAATCAGTTACCATAGAAAAACTTACAGAGTCTAGTTAGAGAGCATCATGATAGAGCAGCTCCAGGATCTTGTTGGAGTGGGAAGCCAACAACTGGAAGGAAACATGAGGAAGGCTTCTGGGGTGTTGTGTCTGTTTCTTGACCTAAATGCTGATTAACCAAATATATCCCATTTGAGAAAATTCATTGAACTGTACACTTATGATTTATGCAGTTTTCAGTATATACATTATACTTTAAATTTTTTTTAAAATGAAGAAAAGGAAAAAGGCACCAGACCCAGGTAGTTTTACAGAGAATTCTACTAAACCTTTAAAGGTCAAATAATTCCAATGCTACTTAAATTATTCCAGAGTGTAACCAAAGGAAAACTTCAAAATTATTGTTACGAAATATAACATTGATTCTGAAACATCCCAAAGATTGCATCCAAATATAACATTACAGACTAATCTCACTTATGAATATCAATGTGAAAATCTTAAAATACAAGGAAGCAGAATCCAATATTAGATTTAAATAATAATATGTCATGCCTAGGTGAGATTTATCCTATGAATTCAAGGTTAGTTTGATACTAGTAAAATTATAAAATTTGCCAAAATTCAATACTCACTTATATTTAGAATTTTTAGAATATATTTTTAGAAATCCAATAAAATAGTAATTAATGTATGCTTTCTTAATATAATTACTATATGTAAAACATATGTATACTATATATATAACATCTATAAATAACATATAGTACAGTTCATATGTATATAAAATATATTTTTTCTCCAAAAACCAACATTTTACTTCATGGGGAACCTCTAAAAGCTATTTATCATTGTATTGGACATATAAGCCAATTTATTGTGACAAAAGAAAGCAGTTAGAGTCCTGAGAATTGGAAAGGAAGAAGTAAAACTATCTTTTATTGCAAATTATATATTAAATGTCATGACTCTCCCCCAAAAAAAGATTCAGAGAAAAATAATTACAGTCATGTGTCACTTAACAACAGGGACATGCTCTCAGAAATATGTCATTAGGTGATGTCATTGTTGTGTGAACACCATAGAGTGTACTGAAGGGGAATAAAATTTGCCATCCCAAAATATGTCTCTTGAAGGACGTCAGCAACATGGCAGAGTGAGCAGTTTTCTTTGTCTCTCCCCCTTTGAACTACAACTAATCGGACATTCCTTGGTCAACAAAGGATATCCACACAGCATCTCAGGACACCTGAGAGACCCATGCTGCTATACATCGGAAGGTGGACAGACTTCCCCCTGGGAGGAGGTGGAGATAGGTGAAAACTCTCTGACCCCCGGACAGCCTAGTACCTGCAACCATCTTTCTACCAGTGGACACGCTCATAGCATTGCCACAGCACCAAGTGTGGGCGTGTGCATGCATCAGTGGAGCGACAGTGGAAACAGCTGATGAGAGACCCCACAGGGCCACTGTGACCACAAGGAGGGGCCCAGGTCCAGTCAGCAATAGCTGACAGTGATCTTGGTCAGTGCAGATTACACAGGTGCTCCCCCACCCCCCCGATTCCAGTAGAAGCAAGTGGAAGCAGTAACTAAACCCTATCTCTATGCGGAGGCACAAATCAATGCCATCATGCAGTATGAAAAAATATATTAAATCTCCCAAACAGAAGGAAAATGACAAGTACCCAGAAAACAATCTCAAAGACACTGAAATCTATAACTTAAATGACAATGAATTCAAAATAGCCATTATTTAAAAACTCAATGAGTTAAAAGAGAATACAGATAGACAACTCAACAAGTTCAGGAGCTATGTCACAAAAGAGCTTGATACTATATAGAAGAACCAAACAGACAAAAATCTTGGAGATGAAGAACACGATGGAGGAGAGTAAGAAAAATCTGGACTCTCTGAACAGTAGGGTGAATAATATGGAAGACAGAATTAGCAATTTGGAGGATAGGAATATAGAAATGCTGCAGATAGAGGAGGAAAGAGAACTAAGACTAAAAAGAAATGAAGAAACTCTCCAAAAAATATCTGACTCAATTAGGAAATGCAACATAAGGACTATAGGTATCCTAGAGGGAGAAGAGAAGGAGAAGGGGGCAGAAAGCCTGTTCAAAGAAATAATGGCTGAGAACTTCCCAAACCTGGGGAGAGAGATGGAACTCCATGTGACGGAAGCTAATAGATCTCCAAACATTATCAATGTAAAAAGACCAACCCCAACGCATATAGTAGTGAAGCTAGCAAAAGTCAATGACAAAGAGAAAATACTAAGGGCAGCAAGGCAGAAGAAAATAACCTACAAAGGAACGCCCATAAGGCTGTCAGCAGATTTCTCAGCAGATACCTTACAGGCTAGAAGAGAGTGGAATGATATATTCAAAACTCTGAAGGACAAAAACTTGCAGCAGAGAATACTCCATCCAGCAAAAATATCCTTCAAATATGATAGAGAAATAAAAACGTTCCCAGATAAACAAAGGTTAAGGAAGTTCATTGCCACAAGACCTCCCCTACAAGAAATGCTCAGGAAGACCCTCATACCTGAAAAATCAAACAAAGGAAAGGGGTTACAAAACCCAGAGCTAAGGAGATAAGTAGAAAGACAAAATCAGAAAGTTGCAGCTCTTCATCAGAACAGATTAGCAAAGGCTAAGTATAACATTAAAGATAAAAGGAAGGGAAACACCAAGAATAAATATAATCTTGTCATTTTAACCACAAACTCACAACACAAGAAGGAAGAAAAAAAAACTGACAAAAACAACCTAGAAGGGGAGGAAGAAAGGGATGGAATGGCTTAACCTAAGGAAATAATAGGCTATCAGAAAATGGACTCTCTCATCCATGAGATGTTGTATACAAACTACATGGTACCCACTAAACAAATTACAAGAACAAAGACACAAATTACAAATAAGAAGAGAGCCAATATAGAAATCTACCTACCTGAATTGGTAGTCCAAAATCCATGGGACAGGAAACAAAAGCAATGCAAGAGAACTGGAAAACAAGAGATAAAATGGCAGCGTTAGGCCCCCACATTTCAATAATCACTCTAAATGTAAATGGATTGAACTCTCCAATCAAAAGACACAGAGTGGCAGGATGGATTAAAGAACAAGACCCAACAATATGCTGCCTTCAGGAAACACACCTTAGCCCCAAAGATAAACACAGACTCAGAGTGAAGGGATGAAAGATGATACTCCAAGCTAATAATGAACAAAAGAAAGCAGGTGTCACCATACTTATATCAGACAAAGTAGACTTCAAAGCAAAACAGATAAAGAGAGGGCAGTTTATAATGATAAAAGGGATACTCCACCAAGAAGACATAACACTTATAAATATATACACACCCAACACAGGAACACCAAAATATGTAAAGCAACTATTAACAAAACTAAAAGGAGACATCAACAACAATACAATAATAGTAGGGGACATCAACATCCCATTAACACCAATGGATAGATCATCCACACAGAAAGGCAAAAAGGAAATAATAGAATTAAATGAAAAATTAGACCAGATGGACTTAATAGATATATAGAGAACACTCCATCCAAAATCAGCAGGTTACACATTCTTCACAAATGTGCATGGAACATTCTCAAAGATAGACCATATCTTGGGAAATAAAGCAAGCCTCAACAAATTCAAGAAGGTTGAAATAATAGCAAACATCTTTTCCGATTATAATGCTATGAAACTAGAAATCAACTACAAGAATAAAGCTGGGAAAGGGGCAAAAATGTGGAGACTAAACAACATGCTACTGAACAAACAATGGATTATTGAAGAAATTAAGGAAGAAATCAAATATTATCTGGAGACAAATTAAAATGAAAACACACCATACCAACTCATTTGGGACTCAGTAAAAGCAGTCCTAAGAGGGAAATTCATTGCAATACAGGCTCACCTCAATAAACAGAAAAATGTCAGATAAGCCATCTCAAATGACACCTAACAGAATTAGAAAAAGAAGAACAAACAAAACCCAAAGTCAGTAGAAGGAGGGAAATAATAAAAATTAGAGCAGAAATAAATGAAATTGAAACAAAAAAGACAGTAGAAAGGATCAATGAAACAAAGAGCTGGTTCTTTGAAAAAATAAACAAAATTGACAAACCCTTAGCCAGACTCACTAAGAAAAAAGAGAGAAGACTCAAATAAATAAAATTAGAAATGAGATAGGAGAAATCACAATGGATACCACAGAAATACAAAATATTGTAAGAGAATACTATGAAAAACTATATGCCAACAAATCGGACAACCTAGAAGAAATGGATAAATTCTTAGACTCTTACAACCTCCCAAAACTGAAGCAGGAAGAAATAGAGAATCTGAATAGAACAATCACAAGTAAAGAAATTGGAATAGTAATCAAAAACCTCCCCAAAAATAAAAGTCCGGGACCAGATGGCTACTCTGGAGAATTCTACCAAACATTCAAAGAAGATTTAATACCTATCCTTCTCAAACTATTCCAGAAAATTGAGGAAGATGGGGCACTCCCTAACACATTCTATGAAGCCAACATCACCCTGATCCCAAAACCTGACAAGGACAACGCAAAGAAGGAAAACTACAGGCCAATATCACTGATGAACATAGACGCAAAAATCCACAATAAAATTTTGGCAAACCGAATACAGCAATACATTAAAAAGATTATACACCACGATAAGTGGGATTTATACCAGGGACACAGGGATGGTTCAAAATCCGCAAGTCAATCAATGTGATACACTACATTAACAAAATGAGAAACAAAAACCACATGATCATCTCAATAGATGCAGAGAAAGCATTCAACAAACTCCAACATCCATTTATGATAAAAACTCTCAATAAAATGGGTATAGAAGGAATGTACCTCAACATAATAAAGGCCATATATGACAAACCCACAGCCAACATCATAGTCAATGGGCAAAAACTGAAAGCCATCCATCTGAGAACAGGAACAAGACAGGGATGCCCACTCTCACCACTCTTATTTAACATAGTACTGGAGGTTTTGGACAGAGCAATTAGGCAGGAAAAAGAAATAAAAGTAATCCAAATAGGCAATGAAGAAGTGAAACTCTCGCTGTTTGCAGACGACATGATCTTATATATAGAAAACCCCAAAGAATCCATAGAAAAACTATTAGAAATAATCAACAGCTACAGCAAAGTTGCAGGGTATAAAATCAACATACATAAATCAGTAGCATTTCTATACGCTAACAATGAACTAACAGAAAAAGAACTCAAGAACTCAATCCCATTCACAATAGCAACAAAAAGAATTAAATACCTTGGGGTAAATTTAACCAAGGAAGTGAAAGTCCCATACAACGAAAACTACAAGACTTTCCTGAAAGAAATTGATGATGACATAAAGAGATGGAAAGACATTCCATGCACATGGATTGGAAGAATAAACATAGTTAAAATGTCCATACTACCTAAAGCAATCTACAGATTCAATGCTATCCCAATCAGAATCCCAATGACATTCTTTACAGAAATTGAACAAAGAATCCTAAAATTCATATGGGGCGACAAAAGACCCCGAATTGCTAAATAGATCCTGAGAAAGAAGAACACAGCTGGAGGCATCACAATCCCTGTCTTCAAAGCATACTACAAAGCTACAGTAATCAAAACAGTGTGGTACTGGTACAAAAACAGGTGCACATACCAATGGGACAAAATTGAAAGCCCAGAAATAAATCCACACATCTACGGACAGCTAATCTTCAACAAAGGAGCTGAGGGCCTACAATGGAGAAAAGAAAGTCTCTTCAACAAATGGTGCTGGGAAAACTGGACAGCCACATGTAAAAGAATGAAAATTGACCATTTTTTCTCACCATTCACAAGAATAAACTCAAAATGGACCAAAGATCTAAAGATTAGACCTGAAACAACAAGTCTTCTAGAAGAAAATATAGGCAGTATACTCTTTGACATCAGTATCAAAAGGATCTTTACAGACACCATATCTCCTCAGATGAGGGAAACAATAGAAAGAATAAACAAATGGGACTTCATCAGACTAAAGAGCTTCTTCAAGGCAAGGGAAAACAGGATTGAAACAAACAAAAAAAAAAACCCCACTAGTTGGGAAAAAATATTTACAAGTTATATATCTGACAAAGGGCTAATCTCCATAGTATATAAAGAACTCACATAGCTCAACAACAAAAAATCAAACAACCCAATCAAAAAATGGGCAGGGGACATGAAGAGACATTTCTCCAAAGAAGATATATGGATGGCCAATAGACACATGAAAAGATGCTCATCATCACTAATCATCAGGGAAATGCAAATCAAAACTACACTAAGATATCACCTTAAACCTGGTAGAATGGCAAAAATATCCAAAACCAAGAGTGACAAATGTTGGAGAGGCTGTGGAGAAAAGGGAACCCTCATACACTGTTGGTGGGAATGCAAACTGGTGCAGCCACTATGGAAAACAGTATGGAGATTTCTCAAAAAATTAAAAATAGAACTAACATACGACCCAGCTATCCCACTACTGGGTATCTATCCAAAGAACTTGAAATCAACAATTCCAAAAGTCCCATGCACCCCTATGTTCATCACAGCATTATTTACAATAGCCAAGACATGGAAGCAACCTAAGTGCCCAGCAACTGATGATTGGAAAAAGAAGATATGGTGTGTGTATATATATATATAATGGAATACTACTCAGCCATAAAAAAGGATGAAATCGTCCCATTCACAACAACATGGATGGACCTTGAGGGTATTACGTTAAGTGAAATAAGCCAGATAGAGAAAGACAAACTCTGCATGATTCCACTCATAGGTGGAAGTTAAACACAGAGACAAAGAGAACTGATTGGTGGTTACCAGGGGAAAGGGGGGTGGGGGTAGGGCACAAAGGGTGAAGTGGTGCACCTACAACACGACTGACAATAATGTACAACTGAAATTTCACAAGGTTGTAAACTATCATAATCTTAATAAAAAGTTAAAAAAAAAGTGGGTCAATTGGTACTTCCAGAAGCTATTTTAGTTCAACTGGGAGAAAATTAACTGAATTTCAGAAATAACTCTTGGAAAGTTAGTCTCCCTTATTTTGCATGGAAATAAAAAAAATCCTTTAATTTGAAATAAAAACATTTTTTTAACTTAAAAAAAAATGTGTCTCTTTAACATGAGGATTATTTTAGGCTGATTATTTTTAAGAACCAAAGACTCAGAAAATTTTTCTCTTTTATGTCCCCCTTAACTGTCTAAAAGAATTCAGATTAAAAAACCTGTCTCAGGAAGTGAGTTATCACCTTCACATAACATGAACTAGGTGATATAGAGGGAAGAACCTAGAAAAGGGCTGTTTGTTGGGCTCCCTTGGTGTTCTTCTGTTTCCGTATGGCCAAATACCTCTTTTCCAAACACTTGCTCCTTTCACCCACCTGTTAATTGCCTTCCTTCCCTTTGAAGCTCCTGACTCTCCCCACCCCTAGCATCTTCTTTTGTCTTTAGCTGAGGGGAGGTATTTAAGGTGAGGGCTTTGGCCACGCAAGCTCCTGTTTTCCTGGGTTTCTCTCATGTATACAAGTTATTAAACTTTTGTTTGTTTTTCTCCTGTTAATCTCTGTCATGTAAATTCATTTGTTAGACCAGGCAGAAGAACCTAGAGGGGTAGAGGAAAATTTCTTCCTCTCCTACAGTACCTACACAAACCTAGATGGTATAGTCTGCTACACACCTAGGCTTTATGGTACTAATCTTATGGGGCCACCATCTTATATGCAGTCAGTCATTAGCTGAAATGTCAATATGCAGAGCACGACTGTAGTAAAAAATGAGAATTTAGTAAAGAACAGGTTTATAAGATCAGCATGCAAAAATCAATAGCCCTTCAATAATGGATAGAAAATCCAGACAGAAAATCAATAAATAGCTGACTTGAACACCACTATGGACCAATTGGAACTAACAGATATATACAGAACTTTTTACTCAACAGAAAAATACACATTTTTCTCAAGTACAAATGAAACATTCTCAAGGATAAATCACATGTTAGGTCACAAATCAAGTCTTAACAAATTTAAGAAGATCAAAATCATTCCAAATATCTTTTCCATCCAAAATGGAATGAAACTAGAAATCAATAACAATTAGAAAATTCACAAATATGTAAAAACTAAGAAACACACGTTTGAACAGCTATTGGATAAAAGAGGAAATTAAAAGGGAATTTAAAAAGTATCTTGACACCAACAAGAATGAACATACGACATAACAATTATGAGATGGATGCAGCAAAAGTAGTACTAAGAGGGACTTCATGGTGACAAAGACCTACATTAAAAAACAGGAAAAATCTCAAGCAACTTAAATTTACACCCCAAGGAACTAGAAAAATAAGAACAAACTATACCTAAAGTTAGCAAAAGGAAGGAAATCGTAACGATTAGAGCAGAAATAAATCAAATAGAGAATAGAAAAACAAAAGGAAAAAAACCAGGGATTGATTTTTTGAAAAGATAAAATCAACAAGCTCTTAGCTAGACTAAGAAAAAAAGAAAGAAGACTCAAATTTAAAAAATCGGAAGTGAAAGAGGAGACATTACAATGGATGCCTCAGAAATAAAAAGGATCATTATGGATTATTATGAACAATTATATGCCCAAAAAATGGATAATCTAGAAGAAATAGATAAATACCTAGAAAAATACAACCTGCCAAAACTGAATCAAGAAATGGAAAGCCTGAACAGACCAATAATAAAGAAGAAGATTGAATTAGTAATCAAAATCCTTCCAACAAATCAAAGCCCAGGACCAGATGGCTTCATGGGTGAATTCTACCAAGTGTAGAGAGAAATTAATACCAATCCTTCTTAAACTCTTCCAAAATAATAGAAGAAGAGCGAACACTTCCAAACTCATTTTACGAGGCCAGCATCACCCTGATACCAAACTCAGATGAAGATACTACAAGAAAACAAAACCACAGGCCAATATCTCTTATAAACATAAATGCAAAAATCCTCAATAAAATACTAACAAACTAAATTCAATAGCACATTAAAAGGATCATACTCCATGACCCAGTGGGATTTATCCCTGGAATGCAAGGATGATTCAAGATATGGGAATCAATCAATGTGATCCACCCCATTAACAGAATTAAGGATAAAACTCACATGATCATCTCAATTGATGCAGAAAAACATTTGACAAAGTTCAATATCCATTCATGATAAAAAAAAAAACTCTCAACAAAATAGGTATAGAAGGAACTTACATCAACACAATAAAGGCCATAGATGAAAATCCCACAGCTAACATCATAATCAATGGGAAAAAACTGAAAGCTTTTCCTTTAAGATCCAGTACAAAGCAAGGATGCTCACTCTTGCCTTTTCTGTTCAGCATAGTACTAGAAGTTGTAGCCAGAGAAATTAGACAAGAAATAAAAGACATCAAAATTAGAAAGGAAGAAGTAAAATTCTCTCTGTTTTCAGATAACCTGATTATATATGTAGAAAACTCTAAACACTCAACAGAAACAAAACAATGGTTAGAACTAATAAATCATTCAATAAAGTTGCAGGATAAAAAAAATCAACATACAAAAATCAGTCACATTTCTATACACAAACAACAAACTATCCAAAAAGGAAGTTAACAATCTCATTCACAATAGCAACAAAAGGAATAACATACTTACAAAGAAACTTAACCAAATAAGTGGAAGACTGGTACACTGACAATTATAAAACTGATGAAGGAAATTAGATTGGAAGAGTTAATCTTGTTAAAATATCCATACTACTCAAAAGGATCTCTAGATTCAATATACTCTCTATTAAAGTCCCAAAAGCATTCTTTACAAAAATAGAAAAAAACCTCTAAAATTAATATGGAATCACAGACGACCCCAAATAGCCAAAGCAATGTTGAGAGGAAGAACAACGCTGGAGGCATCACACTTCATGATTTAAAAACATATTACAAAGCTACAGTAATCAAAACAGTATGGTACTGGCATAAAAATGGACATATAGACCAATGGAACAGAATAGAAACCCAGAAATAAATCCATACATCTATGGTCAATTGATCTTCGACAAGAGTACCAATGGAGAAAGGAGACAACTGGACATCCACATGCAGAAGAATGAAACTGGACTCATCTCATACCATACACAAAAATCAAGTCAAAATGGATTAAAGACCTAAACATAAGACCTGAAACCATAAAACTTATAGAAAAAAATTAGGACAAACGCTTCTTGACATTGGTCTGGCAATGAGTTTTTGGATATGACACTGAAAGCACAGGGTACAAAAGCAAAAACAGACAAGTGGGATTGCATCAAACCAAAAGCTTCTGCACAGCAAAGGAAACCATCAACAAAGTGAAAAGACAACCCATGGAATAGGGGATATAGGTGCAAAGCAGATATCTGATAAGGGGTTAATATCCAAAATAAGGAACTCACACAAGTCAATAGCAAAAAAATAAATAACCTGATTATAAAATGGGCAAAGGACCTGAGTAGACATTTCTTGAAGAAATATCAATAGCCAACAGGTATATGAAAACGTCCTCAACATCACTAATCATCAGGAAAATGCAAATCAAAACTACAATGAGATATCACCTCACACCTGTTAGAATGACTGTTATCGAAAAGGCAAAAGGTGAGTGTTGGTGAGGATGTGGAGAATAGGAAACTCGTGTATACTGTTGTTGGGACCATAAATGGGTACAGTCATTATGGAACACATTATGGAGGTTCCTCAAAAAATTAAAAATAGAACAACCTTATGATCCAGCAATCCCACTTCAGAATATACAGCCAAAGGAAATGTAATCCGTATCTTGAAGAGATGTCTGCCCTCCGTGGGCATCACAGCATCATTCACAACAGGCAAGACATGGAAGCAACCTAAATCTGTCTATGGATGAATGGATAAAGAAAATGCGGCATACGTACACACACACACACACACACACACACACACACACACACACACACACAAAATGGAGTATTATTCAGCCTTAAAAAAGAAGGAAATCCTGCTGCTTATGAAAATATGGATGAAGCTAGATGTTATAATGCTGAGTAAAATAAACCAGACACAGAAAGACAAACACCGCGTCATCTCCCTCACGTGTGAAATCTTAGATAGTCCAATTCACAGAAATAGAGACTCAGAATGGTGGCTGCCAGGGGCCTGGGGTGAGGGGGGAAAGAGGAGACGTTGTCCAAGAGGTAAAGTTTCATTGTGCAAACGAGTAAGTTCTGGAGGCCGAATGTACAGCAATGTGACTGTAGTTAATACTGTATTGTATACTTGAGATTTGCTAAGAGAGTAGATCTTAAGTGTTCTTGCCACAAAGGAAAAAAAAGGAAAAGAAAATAGTAACTATGTGAGGTGATGGATATGTTAATTAGCTTGATTGTAGCGAATGTTTCACAATGTATACATGTATCAAAACATCGAGTTGTACAACTTAAATATATACAATTTTTATTGTCAATCTTCCTTCAATAAAGGTGGGGAAAATCAATAGCACGTGTAAGGTAAAGCAATAAGGCGTTTAGAAGGAAACATAGGAGACCATTGGTTAGATAGGGCCCACGTGTTGCATTTCGTTTATCTGTCTCATACATCTTCTCTTTATTTTTTTTTTTTACCTCCCTTGCAATTTAGTTGCTGAAGGACCAGAGTCGTTGGTCCTCTGGAGTTTTCTGTATTTTAGACTTTGCTGATTGCTTCCCCAGAGTATAGACCTATTTGGAATTCTGATTTGAACCAACTATTAAAAAATTATGAAATAATTAGGGAAATTTGAACAGTGACTGGATTTAACAATATTTTAAAAATTAGTGATAATTTTTTAATGTGTGATAGAGAAATTGTAGGGTTTTTTTTAAGGAGTTCTTATCTTTTAGGTGTGCTGATTGAAATAAAATAATATGACGTTCCGAAATAACGCAGTGTGGGGTGTGTGCTGGTAACCATCTACCAGCACAAAGGCTGGGGGAGAGGGAGCCTCGATTTGTAGCATTTGCCAATTTCCATGGTGTAAATACCCCCATCGTGGTTGATTTCAAGCTCCCAGCAGCATGTCACTGAACACAGAGTTGAGAAGAGTTGTGTGCAACCTGCTCTTGGCAGACAGAACGAGGTGTTTCCGGCACATCACAGATAGGGAGCAAAGGTGAGACAAGATCGGCTGCGAGTTGACACTTGTAGAAACTGGATGGTCGGGGTTCGCTAGAGCATTCTAATTTTGTATATGTTTTACATTTTAAGCAAAATGCAAAACCCAGAAAGAAAAAATCCTAAATTTCAAGATTAAATTTTAAAAATTTTCAATGTTATGGACGGCCATTGCAAATAATTATGAAAAGGAATTACATGTAGTCATATCAGTGGTCCACGAGAGACTTGACAAACTAAAATAACATTAATACTATTATATGGGACTTGGTGGGCCAGGGGCGTGGGGTTATTGATATAAATTTCTGGGTTAATTTTTTAGCGCCACAGTGTTCTGGTACTTTCTCTGCATAAATCTGTCAAGAGTAATTTTTCTGTATTTTAAAAACAAATGTTTTCACTCTTTGTCATAGCACAGATTGCTTTGTCCACTCAGCAAGCAGCTGTTGGACATTTGCTGTCCCCAAGCACTGTGCTAGGCACCAGAGCAACAGCAGCAAATAGGGCAGGAAAGCTCTCTCATTCTAGAGAGAAAATTAAGACAGTAAAACAGGAACCTAATAAATAGTCAACGTAATGCAGGGGGTCACAAGGTCTATCTAAAGCAACGTGACGCGGTGGTGGCGATGGTGTCACTTCAGAAGTCGTGATCAGGGTAGGCCTCTTTGAGGAGGTGATATGGGAACTGAGACTCGAAGGATGAGAAGAGAGTCTGAGGAAGGAGCCCGAGGCTTTGGGTGCAACCCTGAGGAAGGCCCTGGGTGCACTCCATGTCTTTCAAGCATACATTTTCAGACACATATATGTTTTTGTAATTAAGGACTTTCATGACTTGCTGCTTAGAGACCTCCCATTTTGCATCTCAGATTCCTCCCTTTCCACAGTGAGGTCCTACAGAAATACAAGGTAAGAGTCGAGCTCTTGGCTGGGAGTGACTGGAAGAGAGTGACTGATGGAAAGACTCACATATCAGAATCTGGAATAAAAAGTGTTGAACACAGAGCCAGGAGAGTGCTGGCACAAAGTCATGGAATAAGTCAACTGGAGACACAGGAGGGCGTTTCAATCAACTTTTTCTGGAAATTCGTGGACTCGTCAGCGTGGTGGCTCTTTAGATAATGGGTAGGTGATTGCCGGACCTCCTTGACCCCCGCCCACCAAGACCTTTCCTCCACACACACACTGTGCTGCTTCAGAGATGAAGTTCAAATTTGAGAATAATTGAGATCAGCTGCTAGAAATAAAGATCCGTGAACCAGAAACAAGATTTGGTTCTTCTCTTTTTCCAAGAGGAAAGAAATAATCAAAGAAAAAAGTACTGTGACCCTGTTCTCCAAAGTCAGGGTACCCCAAAGGAAATAGAGGATCTCTAGGAAATTGGGTTTCAGTGAACAAGGACTTTGGGAAGTGGTAAATTGTATGAAGGGTTGGGATTACCAAACAGCCCCTGGAACAAAGGTTAAGAATGCTTTTGTGTTTTCTCCTCATTGATTCCCTGATTGCCTGGTACTTACTTCAGAATTTTGTAGACTATGAGGAAACAAGGGATCCTTGGACACTGTAATAACTGGCCAGTGAGGGCTTCTAAACTATGTTCTCTAGGCTTTTATGATTTCATAGTGTTTCACAAACATCTGAAGACCCATTAAAAATCACATTGCATTTGGTAAATCTGTAGTTATTGAATAATTCTCCTCTGTTTTGTCTTTCTTTCCCAATTATCCAGTAGCCTTTGGTGGCAGTGTCCACAATGACAAATTTTTCTGATGGCTCTCAAGATTGCTATGTCCTGGGCTCTTAAAGTTTGAGAAAGCCTTCAAGGTAGTTTCATTCCAGTAATTTGGTGTCACAATTTTTTCCTTAATTTCAAATTGAAAACTTTTTTAGTACCAGATCGTGAATAGATTGGCCATTAAAAAGCTGTAGATCAAAGAAATAGAGGGTCCTAAAGAAAAATGGTAAAAGGTAAGGGAGAAACCAGACTTCTGGTACAGAAGGTTTTAAGGAAAAATTCAAGCTTTCTTGCCTTTTCAAGAAAAAGAATTATTGTCACTAGAATAGCTAGAATAATTCTTATTTGTCTCTAGGAACAAGAATCCGATACAGAAATGAATACATTTCACAAAAGAGAAGAGGTCTTTCCTTAATTAGTAACTGGAAATTTAAAAATCAGCAGGTAATACAGGTTAAATTCAAAATGACAGTACATGATAACAAAGCACTAAACCTTTACCCATAAAATTATAGCTTATTGTACAACCAGTTGAGAAATTACCCCATATAGAATTCCATAATTGCTTCCATCCACAACTATAAACATTTCCATTATCTTCATATAGAGGTTTGAATATTCTTATAATAGTTTCAGCAACAAATTGAAGTTGTAATAGTGGCTTATCATTTACCTTGAGGCTTTTACTTTTTTTTTTTAAGATTTTTTTTTTAATTTTTCCTTTTTCTCCCCAAAGCCCCCCAGTACATAGTTGTGGGTCCTTCTAGCTGTGGCATGTGGGACACTGCCTCAGCATGGGCCGATGAGCCGTGCCGTGTCCGTGTCCAGGATCCGAACTGGCGAAATCCTGGGCTGCCCAAGCAGATCATTCGAACCTAACCACTCGGGCACGGGGCCGGCCCCAGGCTTTTCCTTTTATTAAGTAGAATAGTAGTAGAGAAACCACCAGAGTCCCTGGTGTGTGCCTGTGACAACACCAGTTCACTTCACCGAGCTTCAACTCCTGAGGAGACCTGTTTGTGTGTCGAAAGTAAAAGCTCAGAGTCTTATATTTCTTTCTATATAAGAAAGAGAGGATTTGTTTTACACCTACATACTTCAGATAAAAATTTAACTTATAAGTCACTTTTTTTTCCAATTAGGAGTTTTAAATTTGGACACAGAATTAGCTCATCTAAACATCTGGTCAAGACAAGGGCTTTCCAGAGCGTCTTCTGAAACCCAAACCCTCACTGTAAGAGTTTAAATTCAGATGAGTTTTTGAGAGTCAGTTTCTGTCCATGCCCTCAAAATAAGGAATTCTGACAAGTTTTCTTTTGCCTTTCACTGCAGCTTTGGGTTTGTCAAAGCTGGTTCAACAACCTGGTAGCTTTTAGATGAATGTTGTCCTGTTGGGCTTGCTTCTTGCTCATTTGTTTCTTCCTAAATGATGCTGATGCTTTGTCTCCTGATTCTGATGCCTGACATACTTCTTTACAAATAAAGATGAGCGGAATCATGGCAAACGAGATCCTGACCGTGGCAAGAGGGGGTTAGCGTGGGAATGCCAAGGATGAGCAGCGCACAGTTGACCAATAGGATTCTCCATGTTAATGGTCCAAAGAGAAGACACCTTCAGCAGCTGATGGGGACTGAAAAGACCTTTGAGATCATTGGGTCCCTTCCTAGTGGTGGTTGTTTTTTAAGCCCTTGGCAGAATAGTAATAAAAGGATACTTCCTTGATATCATTGTGTGTGTGTGCCTGTTTGTGTGGATCCAACAGCCAGCAATATTCCTAACATTCTTGGAGTCAGGAACAACAGAAGCAGTGCCCACTCTCCTCACTACTATTTAATTTTACTCTGGAAGTTCTGGTTACATTTCCAGTGCAATTAGACAAAAACATAATAATAATTGGATTAAAAACATGAGAAAGTAGAATACTGTCATTATGTGTGGATGATATGATTGTAGAGCTTACGAAAACCCCAAAGAAAATTCACTAACGGTACTCTAATACAAACTTAAGACTTCCTGAGCACCAGGCACTGTTCTAAGTGTTTCAATACTCACATACTATATAACTATAGTAATAAAAGCTAGCATTGATGGAGTACTTACTACGGGCCGGGTACTGTTTAGTACTTTGCTGCCCATACACTACACAACTACAACAATAAAATTTTATACTTATTGAATGCTTATTATTGCGAGGTCCTTTCAAAACACTTTAATACTTTTCACAATTATAAGAGGCTATAATCCTATTTGTGTCATATAATATCATAGATTATTAATATTATATTACTATATATATTTCTATAATATAGTTTATACTGTAATTACACATGTAAATGTGAAATATTATATATTAAATTATATACAATTTCTATTATACTATACTACATTATAAATTCTATTA
Organism: Equus asinus; assembly: GCF_041296235.1. Taxonomy (NCBI): domain Eukaryota; kingdom Metazoa; phylum Chordata; class Mammalia; order Perissodactyla; family Equidae; genus Equus; species Equus asinus. The sequence goes on from NC_091804.1 coordinate 46,492,388, forward strand.
TATATTTGTGTTATATTTTTATATTACTACATATTTATAACATATTATAATTACACATGTATAAGGTGATATATTACATATTAAATTATGTATAATTTATTGTACTATACTATATTTTACTATAAAGATTATTAATATATCATATTGTTATATTACTCCATATTGATATTTATGTATTTTACATCATATTATAATTACATGTGTATCATGGGGTATAACAGTAGAATTAAACTATATACAATTTATATTACATTATACTACATTACATTTTACTTTAAATCCCACCATTTAGAGAGGTGGAAACTGAGGCACAGGGAGGGCCACCTGCCTGAGGCCATGGAGGGCGGTAACTGGCAGAGCGGGGACTCCAACCTCCCTTTAGTCCCAGAATCCCCGCTCTTACCCACTGTCCTCCTCGCCAGCTCTGGAAATGTCTGAGTTCCCCACTGCCTGCGGGAAACCTTGCCTGTCCTGTCCCCTCTCCACTTTGAAAGGAAAGAGAAATGGCTCTACCGAGGGCCCAAATTTACCTAAGAATGTGTGTGTCTGCGTGTGATTTAAAGAATTCCAGATGACCTTGTTCTCCCAGCTACAGGTGACTGAAGGAGGGAAGAACCCATGGCCAAAATGCAAAGTACCTGCTGGCTGGTCACAAGAAGAGGAGGCGACACCATCCGGTTTCCCCCCTCAGGGATGTGAAGGAAGAACTGCATGGAAGCGGCCAGCTGGTGATGGATGCTGCGGAAGGAACCGAGGCAACGGCATCTGGACCACTTTCGAGCTGAAATTGTAACCAAGAGCACATTGGAGAAGCCAGGTGGCTGAGATGGAAGAATGGAGCTGATAAGCAGGTAGGCAGAAGGGCCACGAGGAGCACAGAGGGCCTCCCCGAGAAGGGAGAGCAAGCCACGTTCCTGGTTCTCACTGGCTTCCCAGTTGAGGTTCCTTTGAGGCCTTGTCTCCATATCTGGATTCACCTGGCCACCACTGTTTCCCCCACCCCCAATATGCACACCCACGCACACGCACACCCACGCACATGCGCACACACACACACACTTTGACCCAGCTACTTTGAGAGAGTCTCCATTTCTTGCAATAATTAGACCCAGTCTAAAAGTCACTCAATGGATTAAGTGCAGAATAAACACACACACAGGTTCTAGCACACACACTGACTGTACCCACCTATAAACTATAATTGGAAGAAGGCATCTATCACAACAGCAAGAAAAAGTATAAAATACTTACATAAATGTAACGAGCAAAGTGCAGGAATTTTATTAGATAAAAACTGTAACTTTTACAGAAATACATAAAGAAAAAGTGAGTAAATGAAAAATGAGTCTTAGTTCTTGGCTAGGAGGACTCCATATCTAAAGATGTCAATTCTGCTCTAAATTGAATGCAAGCTCAGAGTACCCTGATGTTTTTATGTGGCGAAATTATGTCACAGTTCATCTGGAGGAATTAATCATATAAAAGAAGAGCAAATGTAATTCTGAAAATGAAGGCTGTCGATGGGGGACGGGCCCGACCAGACACAAAACATTCTAAATGTTATAAACATGTTATAAACAGACCGGGCATTGAAACCAAACAGGAAGTCCAGAGACAGGTCCCAGTATATGGAAATGTAACATATGATCAAAGCCACATTTGAATATTTTGGTCAGGATTCATTTGGTTGTATGTAACAGAAACTCGATACAAAATACCTTAAGCAAAAGGAGAACTTAATGGAGAGATTCATAATACTCTGGAAAGAGCCAGGGTGTATACGGCATCCTGGCTTCATTCTCCCAGACAGGTTTTATTTTCCCATCTGGCGACAAAGCCTGTCCCATGCCTCAGATCTTCCAACCTCATCATCAAAAATGGACTGAGAAACAAGCAACGGGCTGAGCAGTGTGCCCTTTGGTGTGCCCCTGTTGGTATAGAAAGGCTGTGTGTGTGCATGGTGGGTGGAGGGGAGAATACAAATTTGTTGGAATATGATTAAACCTTGTAGCAGGGTACACAGTAAGAGGTATTATTGGATGCCCCCAGGGAGGAGATATAAGGGGGCAATCTTTTTCCCCATCTTGGACCTCAGGAGAAGAGAGTTGAGTTAATGATGTTCCCAGTTCCTGGCCAGACTGTCACCGGTCTGTGCAAGGTGCCTCTTGTTGTATTGATTTACTCATTCCTCTTTAGCTGCATCTCCCTTTCCACCATTGGCAGCAATTCCAATACATTTGATGTGTATCCTTTGCTTCGTATTTGTACTCGGAGAAACATGTAAATTGCTAGGGACACGTTACTTTTAGTCAATGTGAATGTATTGTGCTATAGATCTCATTCAGCTTTTCCCCCACTCAGCACTGTTAGGATGTATCCACGTTGCTGCGTATGTGCCTGGTTCATTGCTTCCAATGTCTACATATGGCTGCTGTATCAGTCAGACAGAGCAGGTGATGCTGCAGTAACAAATACTCCCCGGATTGTAAAGGCTTATTTCTCATGCATGCTACATGTCCATCGTAGATGAAAGAATGTAGCAGAGCATGCACTGACTCTTGATTTCTATCTGGAAGTGACACACATCCCTTCTGCCCACATTTTGATGGCCAAAGCATATCCTATGGCTCCACCCAACTTTAAATAGCAGGGAAAATTCAGTCCTACCTTGTGACTGTAGAAAGAGAAAGAACCAGAATATTCTGGACAGTCCTAATGATCACCACAGAACCCTAGGTTGCCTTCAACTCCCTGGTACCCCAAACAATGGTGTGGTGAACATACCTGTACGTGTCCCCTACAGGCCCATATCTCGCTTTGGACACACACCCAGGAGTGGGGTTTCCAGGCAGTAGAGCACGTATTTAATTTTACTAAGCAATGCCAGGTCATTCTCCGGAACAGCTGCTCCAGTCTAAGTCACAAGCAGGCACAAAGGTGCGTGTACCCACACATCTTTCCAATGCTTGGCACTAGCCAGCTTTTTAATTTTTGATAGCTAATATTGTTCTAAATTGTAGTTCTATGATTTCTAGTGGGTTTAACGATCTCTTCATATGCTTATTGGCTTTTTAGATTTCCTCTTCTGTAAATTACTTATTCATATCTTTTTCTTATTTTTTTCTATTAGGGTTCTTATATTTTTCTTGTTGATTTTCAAGAGTTACTTGTAGAGATTTTTCCTGTATACCCTGTAGTATCTTTGGATGATAAACAATATGAATATATTCCTGTTCCCCCAGAAGGTAATATATTATTTTAAGGGATTGCACCTCATCTCCCAGCTCTTTTAGAAAAAAATCTCAAGAAAGGAAGATAGGCTAGGCCTGAATCAGGAGACACTCCGGGCAATCAGAGGTGACTAAGAAGGTGGTACCTATAAAACGCCAGCTTCTGTTTAAACCACGAGGCTGAAACAGAAGAAAAACTTTTCCCAGAAGAAGGGAGGGGGGTGGCTGGGAGGGAGTGGAGAGGTATGCTCTTATTCTGGGCAGGCAAAGCAATAAATGAGCTCTGCTTAAGCATTTGATGCAAAATAAATAAATAAATAAAGGGTCATGTATCCATCAGGATTCTTTTGATTGCAAGTGTCAGAAACTCAATTGAAACTACTTTTTAAAAAAGGAATGTACTGTATTGGTGTCAGTAACTCAAAAGTCCAGTGGGTAGGACAGCTGGGCACAGGTTCTCAAATGATGTCATCAGATCTCCATCTTTCTCTCCATCTCTCCAATGTGGGCACATTGGCCTTCAAGAGCCAAACACACAGAACACCTTAACAACTGTAGCCTAAAGAAAGTTGTTCTTTCCTAATGTTATGCAGAAAAAAATCCTAGGGAGGAATTCTGATGGGCCCAACCTATATCACATGCCCTTTTCTGAACCAATCCCTGTGGCCTGAGGTGGGGTGTCTGATTGGTCAGACACGGGTAAAGTATGGGTGGTGGATGGGCTCACCCCACCTCTGACCACAATGAGAGGGGTTCATTTCCCGTAGGAAAGAGGGATTCCTGCCAGAAGAAGAGAGAAGAAGTGCTGGACCGGCGGAACCCAGAAATGCCAGAGCTGGGCCAGATCCTTGCCTCATTCCCTATCTCAATATGTATCCTATATGGACAATGACTTAAGAGGGGGAAGGAAACCACAGAAGAGCTAGAATAAAATATTGGTGACTGAAAGAATTAGGGGCTTGGCAGATGCCTTTCCAATCATGACACCAAATAAGACACCATAAAGAAAAAGACTGAGCATACTAAACTTCCAGAGCGCAAAAACAGACCAAACAACCAGAATCTCCCTCAGCAAGATTGAGAGACTGAGGACGACTTGGGGGAGAAGTTTTGTAACCTACGTGTCAGACCAAGTATTGGTGTCCCACATATGCCAGAGAGTCCTTCGAGATTAATACAAGATGGACGCTCCAAAGGAAGTCTGAGAAATGACATGAACAGACATTCAAAAATAAGGGCAACCAGGGAAAAGGGGGGGTAGGGGGAGGGCACTAAGGGTGAAGTGGTGCACCTACAACATGACTAATAATAATGTACAACTATAATTTCACAAGGTTGTTAACTATCATAATCTTAATAAAAACACGGGCAATGGAAGTGCAATATGTTTATGAAATAAATGGATAAATGATAGGAATAATAAAATTTTTAAACGACTACCAATTCCCAGTAGAAAAATCAGCGTGCTCAGACACAGTTGGCTGGAACGGAATGTAAATTGGTCCAACCTTTCGAGAAGACAGGTTGGCTCCGCGTCTTGAAAAGCGTGATTCATTTGTTCATTCAGCAAATGCTAATGGGTGCTCAGTACGTGCAAGACGCTGCTCAAAGCGCTTGAGAAAACTCGTGAACAAGCAGACACAGTCCCTGCACACTGGCAGTCTACATTCCATACGGACGGCTGATGTTGAGAACTCGTCGATGATATGGTTACAACCAGATTCGGTGCTGTAGAAAAGTACACAGTGCCAGGCTGATTCTAGAGGAAGTGATATTTAACCTAAGGTGTTTCACCTAGATCCTGTTTAACCCAATAAACATTTGTTGAATGAATGAATGAATCTCAAATTTTAATACAGAGGTGAACTGTTCAGGTTGGACCAATTTACAGTTCCACTCACTATGCACAGGGGAGCTGATTTTCCCACTGGGCATTGGTAATTTTTTAAATTGTTATGATTCATACCTTTATATGTTTATTGAATGGCTGAGGAAGAAGTTGGCCAAGTGAAGAGCAGGGAAAAGTGTTCCAAAGTGAGGAGAGCCTGCATGTGCAGAAGCCCTGAGGTGAGGAAGGACAGAGCCTGTTTGGGGAAGTAAAGGGTCATGGTGGCTGGGGCATGGAGAGCATGGGGAGACCTGTATGGGCTCTGCAGACAGACCAGGCACCATGTCATACAGCACAGCACTGCCCTCAGTGCAGGTAGCTGGGCCCCCACCTTGGGCCCCATACCTCAGAGCCCCTCGCTTTTGCTCTCTTCTGGGCACCCCCTTCTCCAGGACAAGGAAGAGCAAAGCCACGGGGATTTGCCCATCTGGAGCCTGTCTCCTTCCTAGACGATGCTTCAGATACCCTGGACCCTGGAGTCCTCCAGCTCCAGGACTGAGGAAGTCTTCTTCCCTAGGGCCACTCTTCCAAGGTCAGCTGGCATCCTGGTGTGTACACTCTGAGCCTGGGGGGTGACCAAGGGGCAGTTGTCTGTGACTAAGGGCGTGGACAGAGCTTGGATATGTGAGCTGAAGTGTCTACACACATGCATGCAAAGTCCCTTGCAGGGTGGGACCAAGGTAAGGGAGAGAAGAAAGAAGGGTGCAGGCTTGGGAACCTCAATTTGTATCCTCACTTTGGGCCCCTTGTTTGTTATGGGGGGAATGATTCAAAGCTTTTGAGAGCCGAGTTAAGGATTAGGGACCTTATCTTAAGAGCAACAGGAGGGCTGCTGAAGGACTTTTGGTAAAGGGAGTGACACGAATACCTACAGGTTTCTAGAAGACCCTTCTGGCTACGGTGTGGTGAATGGGTTAGGGGTGAAGTTAAAAGGAAGAAGGGGGATCAGTTTGGAGGGTGCTGCTGTCATTCAAAACAGAGATGATGGCAATTGTGTTAGGCAGCAAAAATGGAAAAAGCTAGGAGGAAAGATAAACGTGGTGAAAGATTGGATATGGGGCTGGAGTGAGGGAGCTCTCAAGGGTCACTTTTTTAGGCTTCCCACTCGTGTTCCTGGCGGGCAGTGGTGCTGTCTACTGGGACAGGGAACTGGACAAAGGATCAGCTTTGTGGGGCTTAGGGACGAGGCGATCATGGACATGTTGAATTCATTGCCTTTGAGACGTCTGAGTAGGAATGTCAAATAGACAACTGGACGCCTAGGGCCAGAGCTCTGAGGACGGGCTGGGCTGAGGAGACAGGTGTGGAGTCATGAGACTATTTCATCTAATCTAAGATGCCACTGAGTGGAAGCTGCACTATTATTTTACAAACAACTAAGAAAGAAAAAAAGCACTCAGTTAAACTATGACAGGTCATTGAGCAGTTCTGATTTCAGATAAATTAAAATGTGGGAAAAAATGCATCTTAGGATTGATGAGATATGATAGTTAGGATACATGTTTGGCTTGTGATAAACTGAAGTACCGGGGCACACAGGATAGAAGCTCACTTCTGCCACAGGTAGAAGTCTGAGGAGTGTGGCAGCCCTGCTCCATGAGGTGCCTCAGGGCCCCTTGCTTCTACCGCATGGGGTGTTACTCTTGCCCACACAGGCCAGCATGGCTCATCACAAGGACAGTCTTCCAGCATCAGGAGGGCAAAGGCAAGGAGGCCACGCCCGTCTCTGTGCAGGCACCACACAGAGTTTGCATGTCACTTCCTCCTACTCTCTAATGGCCAGGACTTTGTCACATGGCTCTCCTAGCTGCCAGAGAGGCTGGGAAGCACGGCCTTCATCTCAGCAGCCTGATGCCCCGCTAGAAGTCAGAGCTCCTAAGAAGAAGGAGAGGATGGATGCTGGCATTAGCAGGTGGTCCCTGTGCCAGGAGTCACCCGCACATGGGTGTGACTGACATTAGGGCATGGATGAGACCAGGTGACTGAGAAGAAGGCCACCACCAATGCTGAGGTCCCCTAACATGTAGAGGCCCCAGAGAGGACAATAATAAAGAAATAGACTAAGGGAGAAAGGCCTGGACATGGAAGGAAATCCATGAGGTATCTGTGCCGTGAAGCCAAGAGAATGGGAGAGGTCACCTCTGCCCAGCGCTGCTCGAGTGGGTGAAGGGAGATGAGATTGTCTCCAAAACTATCGACTGTGGTGGTGGTGGTGGCGGGGAGGGGTGTTAAAGACAAGATTTGCAAATATTGATATTTGTTGAAGTTGGGTGATGGTTCCTTATGCTATTCTCTCGACTTTTGCCTAGGTTTGAACACCTTCTGTAATCACAAGAAAATAAAACAAAATCTATTTGATCAACATGGAGATCGTTTGTGACTTTCACGACTTTGGGTTTTTAAAACCCCAAGGCCAGACCAGAGAGAAAGTGATTTGCGGGAGCTGAGGAAGTGGAGAGTGGGAGTCCGGGCGGAAGACGGCGTTTCTCACAGACGGTCACAGTGTTCAGGCCCACACGCTCTTCCAGAACCATGCCTCTCCTCAAAAGGAGGTGGAGGCTGTCCCCAGGATCTTGAATCTGGGTGCAACTGTGCCTTCTCTGATCAACAGAGAGCAGGGGATTGGATGCATGTGGCCTGTGAGGCTGGGTCATAGAAAGCATACAGCTTCCCTGGCATTCTCTCTCTCTCTCTCTCTCTCGCTCTCTCGCTCTCCCTTTCAAGTTGTGGTAAAATACACATAACATAAAATTTACCATTTTAACCGTTTTTAAATGTACAGTCCAGTAGAGTTAAGTACATTCATATTATTGTGCAACCAAGCTCCAGAACTCTTTTCAACTTGCAAACCTGAAACTCTCTACCCATTAAACACCAGCTCCCCATTGCCCCCTCTCGCCAGCCCCTGGCAACCACCATTCTACTTTGTGTCTCCATGAATTTGACTCTCTCTTATTCTCTCTGTTGTTTTTTTAGGGATCTTTGTGGAGAGATCTGCCAGAGGGCACCTTGACCAAGTGGTCAAATTTGGCATCATGGATAATGGGACAAAATGACACTGTGTCTCACTGTGGGAGTACACAACATCACATGCTACTTTCTTTTTTTTATTGAGGTCATAATAGTTTATAACATTGTGAAATTTCAGTTGTACATTATTGTTTGTCAGTCACTATATAAATGTGCCCCTTCACCCTTTGTGCCCAACACCCAACCCCCTTCCCCCTGGTAACCATTAAACTCTTCTCTTTGTCCATGTGTTTATCTTCCACATATGTGTGAAGTCATATAGCGCTTGGCTTTCTCTGTCTGGCTTATTCCACTTAACATGATACTCTCAAGGTCCATCCATGATTTTGCAAATGGGTCGATTTTGTCATTTTTTATGGCTGAGTAGTATTCCATTGTATATATATACCATATCTTCTTTATCCAATCATCAGTCGATGGGCACTTGGGTTGCTTCCATGCCTTGGCTATTATGAATAATACTACAGTGAACATAGGGGTGCATAAGTCTCTTTGAATTGTTGATTTCAAGTTCTTTGGATAGATACCCAGCAATGGGATAGCTGGGTCATATGGTATGTCTATTTTTAATTTTTTGAGAAATCTCCATACTGTTTTCCATAGTGGCTGCACCAGTTTGCATTCCCACCAGCAGTGGATGAGGGTTCCCTTTTCTCCACACCCTCTCCAACATTTGTTATTTTTAGTCTTAGTGATTATAGCCATTCTAATGGGTGTAAGGCGATATCTTAGTGTAGTTTTGATTTGCATTTCCCTGATGATTGGTGATGTTGAACATCTTTTCATGTGCCTAGTGGCCATCTGTATATCTTCTTTGGAAAAATGTCTGTTCATATCCTCTGCCCAGTTGTTGATCAGGTTGTTTTTTTGTTGTTGCTCAGTTATGTGAGCTCTTTAAATATTTTGGAGATGAACCCCTTCGGATATATGACTTGCAAATATTTTCTCCCAGTTGGTGGGTTGTCTTTAATTTTGTTCTTGGTTTCCTTTGCCTTGTGAAAGTTCTTTAGTCTGATGAAGTCCCACTTGTTTATTTTTTTCTTTTGTTTCCCTTGCCTGAGTAGACGTGGTATTTGAAAATATCCTTCTAAGACCGATGTCAGAGTGTACTGCCTGTATTTTCTTCTAGGAGTTTTATGGTTTCAGGTCTTACCTTCAAGTCTTTGACCCATTTTGAGATAATTTTTGTGTATGGCGAAAGATAATGGTCTACTTTCATTCTTTTGCATGTGGATGTCCAGTTTTCCCAACACCATTTATTGAAGACACTTTCCTTTCTCCACTGTATGTTCTTAGCTCCTTTGTCGAAGATTAGCTGTCTGTAGATATGTAGTTTTATTTTTGTGCTTTCAATTCCGTTTCATTGATCTGTGTGCCTGTTTTTGTATTAATATCATGTTGTTTTGATTACTATAGCTTTGTAGTATATATTTGTTTTTGTTGTTGTTGTTTTTGTTTTTTTTGAGGCAGATTAGCCCTGAGCTAACATCTGCTGCCAATCCTCCTCTTTTTGCTGAGGAAGACTGGCCCTGAGCTAACATCCATGCCCATCTTCCTCTACTTTATATGTGGGATGCTTGCCACAGCATGGCTTGCTAAGCGGTGCCATGTCCCCACCCAGGATCTGAACTGGTGGACCCCAGGCCACTGAAGCAGAATGTGTGAACTTAACCACTGCATCACCTGGCCGGCCCCTGTAGTATATTTTGAGGTCAGGGATTGTGATGCCTCCAGCTTTGTTCTTTTTTCTCAGGATTGCCTTAGCTACTCAGGGTCTTTTGTTGCCCCATATGAATTTTAGGATTTTTTTGTTCTATTTCCATGAAGAATGTCATTGGGATTCTGATTGGGATTGCACTGAATATGTAGATTGCTTTAGGTAGTACTGACATTTTAACAATGTTTATTCTTCCAATCCATGTGCACGGAATATGTTTCCATCTCTTTATGTCATCATCAATTTCTTTCAGTAATGCCTTATAGTTTTCATTGTATGGGTCTTTCACTTCCTTGGTTAGATTTATTCCTAGATATTTTCTTTTAGTTGTGATTGTAAATGGGATTGTATTCTTGAGTTCTCTTCTGTTAGTCTGTTATTAGACTATAGAAATGCAACTGATTTTTGTAAATTGACTTTGTACCCTGCAACTTTGCTGTAGTTGTTGATTATTTCTAATAGTTTTCTGACGGATTCTTTAGGGTTTTCTATATATAAAATCATGTCGTCTGCAAACAGCGAGAATTTCACTCCTTCATTGCCTATTTGGATTCCTATTTCTTTCTCTTGTCTAATTGCTCTGGCCCAAATCTCTAGTACTATGTTGAATAAGAGTGGTGAGAGTGGGCATCCTTGTCTTGTTCCTGTTCTCAGAGGGAGGGCTTTCAGTTTTTCCCCATTGAATATGATGTTGGCTGTGGGTTTGTCATATATGACCTTTATTATGTCGAGGTGCTTTCCTCCTATACCCATTTTATTGAGAGTTTTTTCATAAATGGATGTTGGATCTTGTCAAATGGTTCCTCTGCATCTCTGGAGATGTCACATGGATTTTATTCCTCATTTTGTTAATGTGGTGTATCACACTGATTGATTTGCAGATGTTGACCCATCCCTGTGTCCCTGGTATAAATCCCACTTGATGATCCTGTATGATCTTTTTAAAGTATTGCTGAATTTGGTTTGCCAATATTTTATTGAGGGTTTTTGTATCTGTGTTCATCAGTGATATTGGCCTGTAATTTTCCTTCTTTGTGTTGTCCTTGTCTGGCTTTGGTATCAGGGTGATGCTGGCCTCATAGAATGTGTTAGGTAGTATTCTTTTTTTTTAAAGATTGGCACCTAGGCTAACAACTGTTGCCAATCTTCCTTTTTTTTTTTTTTAAGGATTGGCACCTGGGCTAACAACTGTTGCCAATCATTTTTTTTTTCTGCTTTATTTCCCAAACCCTCCTGATACATAGTTGTATATCTTAGTTGCAGGTCCTTCTAGTTGTGGGATGTGGGACGCCACCTCAACGTGGCCTGACGAGCGGTGCCATGTCCGCGCCCAGGATCCAAACCCTGGGCCGCCGCAGCATAGCGCGCGAACTTAACCACTCGGCCACGGAGCTGGCCCCAGGTAGTATTCTGTCTTTCTCAATTTTTGGAATAGTTTGAGAAGGATAGGTATTAAATCTTCTTTGAATGTTTGGTAGAACTCTCCAGAGAAGCCATCTGGCCCTGGACTTTTATTTTGGGGGACATTTTTTGTTTTGTTTTGTTTTGTGAGGAAGATCGGCCCTGAGCTAACATTTGTGCCAATCCTCCTCTATTTTATTTGGGATGCCTCCACAGTGTAGCTTGACAAGTGGTGCTAGCTCCGTGCCCAGGATCTGAATCCAGGAACCCCTGGCTGCTGAAGCTGTGCGCACAAACCTAACCACTATGCCACCGAGCTGGCCCTTGGGAGGTTTTTGATTACTGTTTCAATCTCTTTACTTGTGATTGGTCTATTCAGATTCTCTATTTCTTCTTGATTCAGTTTGGGGAGGTTGTATGACTCTAAAAATTTATCCATTTCTTCTAGATTGTCCAATTTGCTGACATATAGTATTTTATAGTATTCTCATATAATCCTTTGCATTTCGGTTGTAATTTCTCCTCTTTCATTTCCAATTTGATTTATTTGAGCCTTCTCTCTTTTTCTTAGTGAGTCTGGCTAAGGGTTTGCCAATTTTGTTTATCTTCTCAAAGTCGTTCTCTTTTTCAGTCCGTCATCCTTGGACTCCAGCTGCCAAGCTGTGAAGAGCCCAAAGTAGTCCATGGAGAGACCATTGGAAAGGCCCATGTGGAGAGGCCCCGAGGCCACCGGCTGACAGCCATCACCCACCTCCACTCATGTTGGTAAACAAGCCTTTAGGTGATGCCAGCCCCAGCTCTTGTGACAACCAGCTGAAGCTCAGACATTGTGGAGCAGAAACAAGCTATCCCCACTGTGCTCTGTCTGAATTCCTGACCCAAAGAAACCATTAGAATAATAAATGTCACTAAGTTTTGGGGTAATGTGCTATGTAGCCGCAGTAACTAGAACAGTAGATAATTCCTGCAAGGAGTCTGTCTGTGAAGGAGAGAAGAAAAAAGGAGTGGTGACCAATGGAGGTTAGGTCAGGGAAAGTTGATCTTACTTTTGTTTAACTTTTTAAGATGGAAGTGATCTGAGTTTGTTTAAATGTTAAGGGGAAAGGAATATCGATTTGAGAAGGAGACATTGAACATACAGATGAAAGAGGACGGATGCGGAGGAGGCAGAGTGGAGAGGATCCTAAGCACAGGTGGAGGGTTAGCCCATGTGTGAGGAGGGATCACTTCTTTGTTATAATGTGTAGGAAGGGGGGCCCCATGCTGACAAGGACATACCTTAGGGGTGGGAATGTGATGGGGGCGCTGGTGTAATGGTCTCTATATATTCTCTCTGCAGTAGAAGGTACTAGGATGGGGAGTAAGGAAGTCAGAGGCTTGAGGGGAGAAGTAGAAAGTTTGGAACATCTTTGCAGAGAGAGGGAGAAAGTGTTGACCAGAGGAAGCAGCTGGACAGAAGGACAGATGGTTTGGCTGACGTTGGTGATTAGGAATTTCTTGGAAATTAGCTTACCCTGTTGTATGCTTTTTTTCTCTGCAGCACTTAGCTATCCAGGTGTAGGCATGAAAGATAGTAAGGTTTGCCCAGCATTGGGGTTCAGAAGCACAGCAGATAAAGGACAACAGAGCAATGGAACGAGAGCATTAGCAAGGAATACTTACATGGTGGACCAGGAAAGCTAAGCTGGAGAAGGAGTGAAATCATCATGGCGTGGGGGAACTGAGGCATAAATTCTGACTCAGCATTTCCACTTCTAGGAATTTATCTGAAAAAGAGCATTGTGTGGAGCACTTTCGGTTTCCGGTTGCATGGAATGAGCTTGGAAATTGCCACTCCACCTAACAATGAGTGAAAAGCTCAACAGGCTGAAAAAAATCAACAACTCTTCTTGGATCCGTAAGAGAAATGAGGACACAGGGCAAACCACGGGCTCAAGACTGGAGGGACCGCCAGGCAAACGCAGGGAGTCGCTTCTTCCCAGAGCAGAGACTCACGAGTGAAGACCACCACCAGCCCTGGCTGGAAAACCTGAGCTGCAGCTGACGAGCTGCTGGAGGCTCAGTGTGGAGAAGGCTGAGAGTTAAAAACCCAGTCATAGAGGGGCCCCCGCAATGTTGTGACATTTACCAGCAGAAGCTCAACCAAGTTCCCAGAGTAAAGATGCCAGAAAAAGCCCCTCAGCCTTCCAGCAAGGTGAGGGAGAAAGGAACCACTTTTAAATACTCCAGAGCAGTCTCTTCTTCTTACAAACCTGCTCTCAGGGGAACAAGTTAACCAGGGCCTTTTCGGCTGGGGTATTATCAGAGCCTAACTGACCTGGGGAAGGGAAATAAATATCCAACTGTAGCCCACTCTAGCCTTCCTGCCCCACCTAAGTAGGGAGGAAAACTGTGAGAAACATGGTTAGGTTCACGGTGCAGAGACATCCACTCACTAAACGACTGAGACCTAAGCGCCAAGCACTGCAGAATGCTTCGCTCCCCACCTCCCCACTGCATCGCTGAAGGTCTGTTTACAGCAGCCCCTCTTATCCAGTCCATCACACCTGGCTATCAAGAAAAAAATACAAGGCATACCAAGAGGCAAAACTAACAACTGGAAGAGACAGAGCAAGCCTCAGAACCAGACATGGCAGGGAAATTGGAATTACCAGACCAGGAATTTAAAACAACTATGATTAATATGTTAGGGGCCCTAATGGGTAAAGTAGACAGCACGCAAGATCAGATGGGCAATGTCAGCAGAGAGATGGAATTCCTAAGAAAGAACCAAAGGAAACGTTAGAGATAAAAATAGAGAAATAAAACTGTAACAGGAGCAAAGGAGGGCTTTGATGGATTAATTAGTAGACTGGACATGGCTGAGAAAAGAATCTCTGAGGTTGAGGATGTCTCAACAGAAACCTGCAAAATGGAAAAGCAAAGAGAAATAAGACTGAAAAAATCAGAACAGAATATCCAAGGACCGTGCGACAACTACAAAAAGTTTAACATACCCATAATGGGAATACCAGAAGGAGAAGAAAGAGAGAAAGGAACGGAAGAAATATTTGAAACAATAATGACTGAGAATTTCCTAAAATTAATGTTAGACACAAAATGACTCATGCAGGATGCTCAGAGAACACCAAGCAGGACAAATGCAAAAAAAAAAAAAAAAAAAAGAGAAACCCTACACATAGGCATATCATTTTCAAGCTATAGAAAATCAAAGACAAATTTAAAAATCCTGAAAAAAGCCAGAGGAAAAAACACCTTCCCTACAGAGGAACAAATGTAAGAATTACACTTGACTGCTTCTCAGAAATAACGCATGCAAAAAGAGACTGAAATGAAACATTTAAAGTATTGAGAGAAAAAACCCCACAAACCTACAATTCTGTACCCTGTGACATTATCCTTCAAAAGTAAAGGAGAAATAAAGATCTTCTCAGACAAACAAAATGAGAGAATTTGTTGCTAGCAGACCTGCCTTGCAAGAAATATTAACAGAAGTTCTTTAGAGAGAAGGAAAATAAAGTAGGTCAGAAACTCAGATCTACATAAAGTAAGAGCATCAAAGTAAGAATAGTCAAGATAAAGTAAAAACTTTTGCTTTTCATATTCTTAATAGACCTAAGAGATAATACTTTGTTTAAAATAATAATAGCAACAATACATTCGATTATGTACGCTAATGTATATACATGTGCTTATGTTTGATTACGTATAAATGAAATGAATGACAGCAGTAATACAAAGGACAGGAGGAAGGAGTTACAAATAGTTTCTTATTATAAAGTACTTGCACTGCCTGTGGGTGGTATAATGTTATTTGAAAGTGGATTTGGATTAGTTGTAATTGTATATTGCAAACTCTAGGACAACTACCAAAAACAATAAAAAAAGAAGTACAATTGATATCTGAACAAAGAGAAAATGGAATCATATAAAACGCTCAATTAGATTGACAAAGGACAGAAAGAGTAGAAGACAAAAATGGAGCAAAGAACAAGGGTACAAATGGAAACCAGTAAGGAATATGATAGATATTAATCCAACTAGATCAATAATCACTTTGAACATCAATGAGCTAAATGCACCAATTAAAAAACAGAGATTGTCAGAGCGGATTAAGAAAAAGAACTAACTGTATTTTGTCTACAAGACCTCACTTTAAGTATAAAGACACATATAGACTAAAAATAAGCGGACGGAGGAAAATACACCATGTACCACTAACCAAAAGAAAGCAGGAGTTGGGGGCTGGCCCAGTGGTGTAGTGGTTAAGTTTGCATGCTCTACTTCAGTGGCCCAGGGTTTGTAGGTTTGGGTCTCGGGTGTGGACCCACATGCTGCTCATCAGGCCATGCTGTTGCAGCATCCCACGTACCAATAGAGGAAGATTGGCACAGATGTTAGCTCAGGAGCAATCTTCCTGAAGCAAAAAGAGGAAGATTGGCAACAGATAGTAGCTCAGGGCCAATCTTCCTCACCAGGGGGAAAAAAAAGCAGGAGTAGCTATATTAATTTCCGACAGAGCAGACTTCAAAGTAAAGAAAGTTATCAGGGATAAATAAGGGCATTACATAATGATAAAGGGGCCACTTCTCCAAGAAACATAACAATCCTTAATGTATATGCACCTAACAACAGAGTGTCAAACTATGTGAGGCAAAAACTAATAGACTGCAAAGAGAAATAGATGAATCCACTAGCACAGCTGGAGACTTCAATACCCCTCTATCAGAAATGGATAGATCCAGCCAGCAAAAAAATTAGAAAGGACATAGTTGAACTTGACGACACCATCAATCAACTGGATATAATTGACATCTATCGATGACTTCATCCAACAACAGCAGAATACACATTCTTCTCACTCTCACAGGAACATTCACTAACATAGACCACATTCTGGTCCATAAAACACATCTTAACAAATTTAAAAAGAATAGAAATCAGACAATGTCTTCTCTCAGAAGCCAGTAAACTAGAAACAATGACAGAAAGATAACTGGAAAATCCCAAATACGTGGAGATTAGACAACACTCTTCTAAATAACACATGGGTCTAAGAAGAAATCTCAAGAGAAATTTTAAAATATTTTGAAATGCATGAAATTGAAAACACAACTTATCAAAATTTATGGGATGCAGCAAAAGTAGAGCTCAGAGGGCAATTTACACCATTGAATGCATGTATTAGAAAAGAGGAAATATCTAAGATCAATCATCTTAGCTTCCACATTTGGAAAATAGAAAAAGAAGAGAAAATTAAAATGAGCAGAATAAAATAAATAATAAGTATTTGGATAGAAATAAATGAAATCGAAAACAAGAAGTCAATAGAGAAAATCATAGAACCAATGCTGGTTCTTTGAAAAAATCCATAAAATCAATAAGTCTCTAGCCAGACTAACTAAGAAAAAAAGAGAGAGGACACAAATTACTCATATCAGAAATGAAAGAGGGGACATCACTACAGGTTCTATGTACATTAAAATGATAATAAAGAGGGGCCGGCCCAGTGGCCTAGTGGTTAAGTTTGCATGCTCTACTTGGGCAGTCTGGGGTTCACAAGTTCAGATCCCAGGTATGGACCTTGCACTGCTCGTCAAGCCACACTGTGGCAGCATCCCACATAAAATAGAAGAAGATTGGCACAGATGTTAGCTCAGCAACAATCTTTCTTCAGCAAAAAGAGGAAGATTGGCAACAGACGTTAGCTCAGGGCCAATCTTCCTCACCAAAAAAAAAAAAAAAAAAAAGGATAACAAAGAAATAGCATGATCTCTATGCCCAGAGATTTGACAACCTAGATGAAATGGACCAACCCTTGAAAGATACAATCTACTAAAACACACACAAGAAGAAATAGACAATGTGAATGGGCCAATATATATTAAAGAAATTGAATCAATAATTAACAGCCTTCCGAAATATAAAGCAACAGCCTGAGATGGATTCACTGGTAAATTCTACTAAACCTATGAGGAAGAAATGATGCTGATTCTCTATAATCTCTTTCAGAGGCTAGAAGAGAGGGGAATACTTCCTGATTCATTCTATGAGGCCAATGCCACTGTAATAACAAAACCAGGCAAAGATATTACAAGAAAAGAAAACTCCAGAGCAATATCTCTCATGAATACAGATGCAAAAATCTTCAACAAAATATTAGCACATCAAAACCAATGATGTATAAAAAGAATTATGCATCACGACCCAGTGGGGTTTATCCCAGGTATGCAAAGAAGGCTGGTTCATCATTCAAAAATCAATTAATGCAATCCGTCACATCAACAGGCTAAAAAAGAAAAATGACATGGTCATATCAATAGATCCAGCAAAAAGATCTGTCAAAACCCAACACCTATTCATGATGAAAACTCTTAGCAAACTAGGAATCAGGGGAACTTCCTCAGCTTTATAAAGAACATCTGCAAAACCCCACCGCTGGCATTATATTTAATGATGGGAAGCTCAAAGCTTTCCCACCAAGATCAGGTGCGAGAGAAGGCGCTCCCCTCTTACCACTGCTTTTCAACATTGTGCTGGAATTTCCAGCTAATGGAATAAGACCAGGAAATGAAATAAAAAGGTATACACATCAGGAGAAAGACATAAATCATCTTTGGTTTCAGATGACGTGATCATCTATGTAAGAAATCCAAAAGAACTGACAAAAAAATTCCTAGAGCTGATAAGCGATTATAGAGAGTTTGCAGGATGCAATTTTAAAATACAGAAAGTACATTTACAAAAGTAAATATCAGCAATGAAGAAGTGGAATCTGACTGAAAAAACCCCCATGGTACCATTTACAATAGCACCCCAAAAATGAAATACTTAGGTATAAATCTAACAAAACACATATAAGATCTATATGAAGAAACTACAAAACTTTGATGATCAGAATCAAAGAAATAAATAAATAGAGAAATATTCCATGTTCATGGAAAGGGAAGCTCAATATTGTCAGGCTGTCAGTTCCTCCCAACTTGATCTATAGATTTGTGGCAATCCCAATCAAAACCTCAGCAACTCTTTCACGGATATGAACAAACTGATTCTAAAATTTATATGGAGATGCAGAAGGCCCAGAGTAGCCAAGGCAATATTGCAGGAGAAGGACAAAGTTCGGGGACCAGTGCTGCTCACCTTCAAGACTCACCATAAAGTTACAGTAATCAAGATAGGGGACTGCTGGCAAAAACACAGACTAATAGAGCCACGAAACAACACAGAGAGCCCAGAAATGGACCCACGTGAATATAGTCAACTAACGCTGGACAAAGGAGCAAAGGCAATACAATGGAGAAGAGATAGTCTCTTCAACAAATAGCATTGGAACAACCGGACATCCCCATGCAGAAAAATGAATCTAGACAGAGCTTACATCCTTTACCAAAATGAGCTCAAAATGGCTCATAGACCCCAATGTAAAACACGAAACTATAAAACTCCTAAGAGACGACAGGAGAAAACCAAGATGACCTTGGGTATGGTGTTATCTTTTTGGATAAAACACCAAAGACATGATCCATGAAAGAAATAATTATCAGCCGGATTTCATTGAAATTAAAAGTTTCTGCTCTGCAAAAGACAGTGTCAACAGAACGAGAAAACAAGACACAGAGTGGGAGAAATATTTTGAAAAGACACATCCAATAATGAACTGTTATTCAAAATATACAAAGAACTCTTAAAACTCAACAGTAAGAAAACAAAGAACAATTAAAATGGGTTTTTTAAAAAAAAGTTTAAAAGAAAAGTAAACATCCTCTTACTACACAATCTAGCAATCGCGCTCCTTGGTATTTACCCAAAGGAGTCGAAAATATACGTCCACGTAAAAACTTGCCCACAGATGTTTATAGCAGCTTCATACATAATTGACAAATGTTAGAAGCAACCAAGATGTCCTTCAGTAGGCGAATGTGTAAATAAATTGTGGTGTAGCCAGATAATGGAACATTATAGAGTGCTAAAAACAAATGAGTCATCGAGCCATGAAAAGACATGGAGGAAACTTAAATACATATTATAAAGTGAAAGTCAGTCTGAAAAGGCAATACACTGTATGATTACACTCATACGGCATTCTAGAAAAGGCAAAACCATGGAGACAGTAAAAAGACCAGTGGTTGCCAGGGATTGGGGGGGTGGGGAAGAGGGACGAATACGTAGAACACAGAAGGTTTTTAGGGCAGTGAAACTGCTCTGTGTGATACCATAATTATGGCTACATGTCATTATGTATGTGTCCAAACCTACAGAAGGTACAACCGCAAGAGTGAACTGTAAGGTAAACTATGGGCTTCAGGTGATTATGACGTGTCAATGTAGGCTCATCAGTTGTAACAAACGTACCACTCTGGTGGGAGATGTTGCTAATGGGGGAGGCTGTGCACGTGCAGGGTCAGGGAGAATAGGGGAAACTTCTGTAATTACTACTCAGTTTTGCTGTGAACCTAAACCTGCTCTAAAAAACAACAAAATAAAGATCCAAAAGTAAAATTCCTGGACAGAACTTTCTAGTTCCTTTGAGGTTGTAGGTCCCTCTCCGTCTCGCTTTTCTCTTCCTTGAAACGATTTGTTTCCTACAGTCTGGATTTTGCTGATTGAATCCCCGAGGTGTAGTTTCACGTGTTCCTCTGTCCCTCTGTATTTCTAGTACACCTGTAGTTGGTCCTAGAGGTTTCATCAGACTCAGGTTTGATTTTGTGGGCAAGATGGCTTCATAGGTGGCGCTCTGTGACTTTCATGAGGAACAACGTCTTCTTTTCTCTTTGTTGAGAGCACCATTGATGTTTAATGTCTACCGCCATTAATTCATCAGGGGCTGAAATGTGGTAAAAAACTAACGGTAGCGTTTCTTTTCCACGTATTAGCTGGAATGCTTCTTTAAGAAGGAGCTTCCTGGGGCCGGCCCCGTGGCCCAGTGGCTAAGTGCACGTGCTCCGCTCTGGCAGCCCAGGGTTTCACCAGTTCGGCTCCTTTGCATGAACATGCCGAGGCAGCGTCCCACACAGCACAACCAGAGGCACTCACAACTAGAAATTCACAACTAGCGACTGGGGGGCTTTGCGGGGGAGAAGAAGGAGAAGAAAAAAAAGAGACTGGCAACAGATGTTAGCTCAGCTGCCAGCCTTTAAAAAAAAGAGGAAAAGAAACTTCCTCTCATCCACCATTGGGTCACCCAGATATACAGTGTGTACAGGTCAGGCAAGGTAAATGCTTGATTCTCCATCTTTATTTACTAGTTTTCCAAACAATATGTTTATCCTTTAGCATCCCCCAACTGTGAGCAATTAGGTTTCTGTTACTGTTATTATTATCGCTAATTCTAACCTATTTAGTACCACATTAACATTTTTTCAAAGGAATTTAAGACTTTATTCTGAAAGAAGACTCGGGGTGATTATTCCCAAGTACCTAACGGACGGGCCTGGGAAAGAAGAGCCGCTGTCTGTGGTGTCTTGAGAACAGAGTCCTGCACTCTTGGACAGAAAGCACAGCAAGTGGCCTTCAGGGCCACCAAGCAAGGCCTCCTTCCTTTTCTTCTTCTCCTTCTTTTACTGTCTTAACCATTTTAAAGAGTACATGCAGTGGTATTAAATGCAGTCACAACGTTCTGCAACCATTACCACCAGGCTTCTCCAGAACTCTTTACCTTTTTAAAATAGAAACTCTCTACCGTTTAAACAGTAACTCCCCATTAGCCCTTCTCCCCCAGCCCCTGGCAACCGCCATTCTACTTTCTGTCTCTCAATTTTGGCCACTCTAGGTATCTCATTTAAGTGGAATTATACCATATTCATCTTTTTGTGACTGGCTTATCTCACTTAGCATAATGTCCTCCAAGCTCAATCATGTAACATGTGTCAGAATTTCCTTCCTTTTTAAGGCTGAACAGTATTCCATTGTATGTATATACCATATTTGGCTTGTTCATTCACCCATTGAGGGACAATTAGGTTGCTTCCACATTTTAGCTATTGCGAATAATGTTGCTATAAATGTGGGTGTACAAATATCTCTTTGAGATCCTGCTTTCAATTCTTCGGGTATATACCCAGAAGTGGAATTATGGATTATACGGTAATTGTATTTTTAATTTTTTGAGGAACTGCCATCCTGTTTTCCACCATGACTGTACCATTTTACATTTCTTACTAACAGTACACAAGGGTCACAAATTTTCCACATCTTTGCCAATGTTTGCTATTTTCTGGGGATTTTTTTTTTTTTTTGATAGTTGCCATAATGGGTGTGAGGTGGTATCTCATTGTAGTTTTCATTTGCATTTCCCAAATGATTAGTGATGTTGAGTGTCTTTTCATGTTCTTATTGGCCAATTGTATATCTTCTTTGGAGAAATGTCTAAGTCCTTTGTTCATTTTTAAATCAAGCTGTTTGGTCTTTTGTTGTTGAGTTTTAGGAATTCTCTATATATTCTAGACATTCCGCCCTTTTTGATTTGCAAATGTTTTCTCCCATTCTGTGGATTAACCTTTTACTCTGGTGATATTGTCTTTTGATGCACAAAATTTTAAATTTTGGGGAGGTCCAGTTCTTCTATTTTTTTCTTTTGTTCCCTGTGCCTTTGGTGTCATATCCAAGAAATCATTGCCAGATCCGATGTGAAGATTTTGCCCTATGTTTTCTTCTAAGATTTTTCAGTTTTAAGTCTTGCATATAGGTCTTTGATCCATCTTGAGTTAGTTTTTGTATATGGTGTCAGGTAGGGGATCTGACTTTCCTTCTTTTGCATGTGGTGTCCAGTTTTCCCAGTACCATTTATGTTAAAACACTGTCCTTTCTCCAGTGAATGGTTTTGACAGCCTTGTCAAAAGTCACTTGACCATATATGCAAGAATTTATGTCAGCCTTTCTATTCTATTCCACTTGTCTCTATGTCTGTCTTTATGCCAGTACAACACTGTTTTGATTACTGTAGCTTTGTAGTAAGTTTTGCAATCAAGAAGTGCGTAAATTCTCCAGCTTTGTTCTTCTTTTTTAAGACTGTATTGGCTATTTGCGATTCCTTGAGATTCCATATGAATTTTAGGATGGATTTTTCTATTTCTATAAAAAATAGAAAGTTTTTTATTTGATTTTACAGGGATTACATTGAATGTGTCAATTTCTTTGGGTAGCATTGACATCTTAAAAATATTGTCTTCTAATCCATGAAGATGAAATTTGTTTCCATTTATTGATGTCTTTTCTTTATTTCTTTCAACAAAGTTTTGTAGTTTTCATTGAGCAGTCTTTCACCTCCTTGATTAAGTTAATTTCTAATTTTTTTTGATGCTGCTGTAAATGGAATCATTTTTGTAATTGCCTTTTCAGATTATCCATTGTTAGGGTACAGGAATGCAACTGATTTTGGTGTGCTGACTTTGTGTCCTGCTACTTTGCTGAATTCATTTGTCAGTTCTAACAGTTTTTAGTGTAATCTTTAGGATTTTCTACATATGAGCTCGTATTATCTGGGAACAGAAGTAATTATACTTCTTGTTTTTTTTTTAAAGATTGGCACCTGAGCTCGCAACTGTTGCCAATCCTATTTTTTTTTTTTCTGCTTTTTCTTCCCAAATCCCCCCGGTACATAGCTGTATATTTTAGGTGTGAGTCCTTCTAGTTGTGGTATGTGGGATGCCACCTCACCGTGGCCTAATGAGCAGTGCCAGGTCCGCCCCCAGGATCCAAACCAGCAAAACCCTGGGCCACCAAAGCAGAGCGCACAAACTTAACCACCCGGCCACGGGGCCGGCCCCTATACTTCTTCCTTTCCAACTTGGATAACTTTTATTTCTTTTTCTTGCCTAATTGCTCTGGCTAGCACTTATAGTACTACGTTGAATAGAAGTGGCAAAAGGGGCATCCTGATCTTAGAGGAAAATCTTTCAGTCTTTCACCATTGAGTATGATGTTTACTTTGGGTTTTTAATATATGACTTTTATTATGTTGAGATAGTTTCCTTCTATTCCTAGTTTGTTGAGTGTTTTTATCATGAAAAGGCATTGAATTTTGTCAAATGCTTTTTCTGCATCAATTGCCACGATCATGAGAAGTTTTTCTTTCTCCCCTTCATCCTGTTAATGTGGTGTATTACATTGGTGTGTAGTTTTCTTTTATGGTAGCGTCTTTATCTGGCTTTGGAATCGGGGTAATGCTGGCCTCATAGAATGAGTTAGGAAATGTTCCTTCCTCTTCAATTTTTGGAATTGTTTAAGAAGGATTGATATTGGTTCTCCTTTTAATGTTTAGTAGAATTCACCAAAGAAGCCGTGAGGTCCAGGGCTTTTCTTTGTTGGGATGCTTCTGATTACTGATTCAGTCTCCTTACTAGCTATAAGTCTATTCAGATTTTGTTTCTTTGTGATTTAGCCATGGTAGGTTTGGTGTTCTAGGAATTTGTCCATTTCGTCTAGGTTATCCAATTTTTTGGCATACTGTTGTTCATAGCACTCTCATAATCCTTTTTATTGCTGTAGAATTGGTAGTAACGTCCCCACTTTCATTTCTGATTTTAGTAATTTGAGTCTCCTCTCTTTTTTTCTTAGTCAGTTAACCTTAGCTGAAGGTTTGTCAATTTTGGTGATCTTTTCAAAGAAAAAACTTTTGATTTCATTCATTTTCTCTGTTGTTTTTCTATTCTCTATTTTGTTTATCTCTGTCTAATCTCTACTTCTTCCTTCTTTCTGCTAGCTTTGGGTTTAGTTTTTTCTTCTTTTTTAGCTTCTTTTTTAGTTCCTTATGTTGTAAATTTAGGTTGTTGATTTGAGATCTTTCTTGTTTTTTAATGTAAGTGTTTATAGCTATAAATTTCCCCATTAGTACTGCTTTCACTGCACCCTGTAAGTTTTGGTTTGTTGTGTTTTTCCTCCCATTCATGTCTAAATATTTTTAATTTTCTTTGTGATTTCTTCTGTGATCCATTGGTTGTTTGAGAGTGTTGTTAACTTGCATAAATTTGTGAATTTCCTATTTTTCCGTCTGTTGTTGATTTCTAACTTCATCCCATTGTGGTCAGAGAAGATACTTTGTATGATATCTATCTTTTTAAATCTATTGAGACTTAATTTGTGGCCTAATATATGGTCTATCCTGGAAAATGTCCCATGTGCATTTGAGAGGAATTTGTATGCTGTTGGTTTATGGTAGAGCGTTCCGTATATATCTGTCAAGTCTGTCTGGCCTAACATGTAAACTTTTTAAGAAAACATCTGATAGTAAATATTTTGGGTTCTGTAGGTGAAGAGACGAACTCAATAATATAGGGAGCAAATTTCACAAATTTTTAACTGATTAAATTCAAAATATAACAAGTATAATACAAATTTTTGTTATGTAGGTCTATTAATGAAAAGAATGGAATACTTTTTACTAAGAACATTTGTTAGCAAAACATTTGGGATAACAGTTGCTTAATTGGTGATCAAAGTCAGTGTTCCCTATAGTCAAAGTCAATTGCAAATATTCATCTGTTAATGCTGATCTGTAACGAGATTTTATGTTTTTCATCTTTGAAATGCCTTTTCACACAGACAGGTACTGCCAAAATTGATATCAGTCCACAAGCATGTGATTTTAATTGAGCGTATTCATCATATACAAGGCAATTATAGAATTCTATTAGATTCTTCTCTTGATATTTGCCTTTTAGCATGTCGTTCCATTACAGAGTAATCACGTCAATTGACGGTTATGTGGAAGCTGTTCTGTGGTACAGTTAAAAGGATTTTGAAATATGTAGATTTCCTTTGAGCTTCCATCAAGGTCTGAAAAACACGACTTGAACTGTAGTTTGAGTTCAAAAAATAAATGCACTGAAAGTTTGTATGGGAATGGAGACCTTCCTTCTCATTTCAACTTTTGACAGCGTGGGAAGTATGTAAAGCAGGTTGACATTACTTGTGATTCAAATAGTATCAGTTAGAAAAGTTGAAATGACTTTACCACAGTATAACTTTTGCATATAAGTGCTGTATTACCTTTTAATCTTAGTTTGAATTCATTAAAAAACATTTTCAAGTCCACAGCAAAATCCAGTTTCCAAAGCCTTTTGATGTTTTACGATAGTGGTGGAAGGAGGCTCTTCTTGTTCAGAACAATTTCAATCTCGGCGCTGAGCTCAAACTCTCTCAATAAAACCTTACTGCTGACAAGCCTTCAAATTTCTGTGTTGGAACAATTCAGGATATTCATCTTTGGATATGAATAGCCTTTGGATACGAATAGCGTAGTTGGATATTCAGGATATTTGTCAGATATTTCCGACAAAATTTCATGGAACTGATGATTAAGTCCACAAGAGCAAATGAAGTTCACTATTGATTCTACGAGTTCAATAATACACCACAGATTCAGATATTTTCCTCAAAGTACCTGCTGATAAATAATATCGTGAATTACCACAAATTTAAACACTGTACATTGTTACCAGCTTTGCGTGTTTATCCAGCTAAGCCAGGTGCTGCTGCACACACAATTTTTAGCAACTTCAGTTATGACACATCTTAGTTGATTCCACTTCAGATTATACTGAATTAGTGTTTATCAATTTCTTTGAAATATTCTCACCTGTAGTTGTTCAATGCAAACTATTCAAAGAGGCTAATTCTTTAGTCATTTTTAGCATCGACTCCTTGAATAAACAACTGAGTAGTAACATCTGCCCTGTTTTGTAAATTGTTGTTGCTCCCAATGTCCTAAATTCTTCAAGCAACTATTCTCACTGCAAGGCTAATATTCTTAAACAAGTTTTTTTCTTCTGGACACATTTATTCAGCTGTTGCAGTCAAACACCATTTAATTAACTTACCATTTATAAATGGCTTTCTTTCTTTCTTGGCTAACAAAGGAGCCACTTGATCACTTATTCTGGTAGCAGATTCTATTTCAGTTTTTTGTGTGAAGAAATTCTGTCATGATAAGATAAGATAGTGTTTTAAATTCTCTAATCTTTCTGACCAATTCTTCCCCGTGATTTGGGACTATTTTGATGAACGCTTAGTCTGGTAGTGTAGATGTATATTGTACTCTTTCAGCACAGCTATAGTGTCATCGCACAATAAGCACAACGTCTTGCCATGTAATTTGATAACAACATAATCCACACTCTATTATGCCTTATGAGCATGATGTTCACAGTCCACTTGCGTCTCCTTTTTGTTCGCTGACATGAAGGCTATGCATTGGTCATTTTAAAATGAGTGACAGTATGGCAACATGTGTGACACTCAAAATGCCATTGAATTATAACTGTGTAACTGCAATTTGCATTGTTCCAAGCAGCAGTGGAAAGTGACGGGAGCACACATACAGTCCCGGCCACAGTTATTCACCTTTGCCACAGTAGCAGGAAAACACCCAGAGGAAATAGGTAAACAAATGAGCATGGCTGTGTTCCAATAAAAGTGTTTTCATGGACATTAAAATTTGAATTTCAGGTAATTTTCATGAGCTGTGAAAGAGTCTTCCTTGATTGTTTTCAACTATTTAAAAATGGGAGAACTACTTAGCTCATGGGCCACACAAAAATAGGTGGCAGGTCAGACTTGGTCCACAGGCCCTAGTTGCCAATACCTGCTATAAGTCAGTAAATGTGCTTTTTATTTTAAGGTCAGGTTAATTTAATTATTTATATAGGTAACACTTTCACATGATCTAAAATGTAATAACTAAGAGAAGTGTAGATAGTATGAAATCTCCCTGCCATTTCAGCCACCAGCTCTCAGTTCCTCTCCCTGGGGGCCACCAGGGTTGCCAGTTTCTCATATAGTGTCCCAGAGCTATTCTTTAAAATATTAATCAATCACATACAGATATACTCTTCTTTTCTCTTCATGTTTACATAAAAGGTAGCATATTCCACTTCACATCCACTAATATGGCTATAATCAGAGATGGACAATAACAAGTGTTGGCAAGGATGTAGAGAAACTGAAACCCTCACACATTGTTCGTGGGAACGTAAAATGGTGCAGCTGCTTTAGAAAACAGATTAGCAGTTCCTCAAAAAGTTAAAGATAGAGTTATTATCTGACCCAGCAATTCTACTCCTAGATATATAACCAAGAGAAATAAAAACATGTTCACACAAAAATTTGTACATGAACATTCATAGCAGCATTATTCATCATAACCAAAAAGTGAAAACAATTCACATGTTCATCAACTGGTGACTGGATAAACAAAATGTGGTATGTCCATATAATGGAATATTATCTAATCATAAAAAGGAATGAAGTGTGGATACATGCCACTACATGGCTGAACCTTGAAAACATGCTGAATTAGAGATGCCAGTCACAAAAAGCAACATTTTGTATGATTCCATTGAGATGAAATGCCCAGAATAGGCAAATCCACAGTGACAGAAAGTCAATTAGCAGTTATCAGGGCTGGAGGGAGGGAGGAATGGGATGCGACTGTTAATGGGAACAGGGTTTCTTTTGGGGGTGATGAAAATGCTCTGCAACTAAACAGTGGTGATGGTTATATAATCTTGTATATACCTTGCCTTTTTCTCTTAACATTATCCAGAGGCCAATTTAACAGGGGTGAGAAATGCAGAAACAATGATACCGAGTGGTTGCTTCCGTCAGTGTCATCCATCTTCAGACTAAAGTACCTGAAGCCCAAATCTCAAAATGCTTGCCTCAAGGAAGGGAGCAAAATCTCAGAGCCTGTATACAGCTCTGTTCAAAGAGCCCATCACTGGTTATAAGTAGGTCTAAGACACTGAAAACCAACCCATCTGAGACCGATCCCACAGCTGAATTAACAGTTGAATTCACTTTCTGTGGTACTGTTAGTTACAGCGATGGTTGCGAAAGCAAGCCTGACAAATCAGAAACGGAATCAAAACATCCAGAAATAGTCTGAGATTCCCCCTAGACCCCATCCTTCTGAAACACTCATTATGCCTCTCCTCCCTAAGGAAAGATCCTTCCCTTTCTAGGAAAGATAACTGCTTCTCTCACGCCCTCCTGCCTCAAACGTTTGTTTGGCTGGTGACCAGCATCCAAACTCAGTGCGGTCTGGGACTGAAATGCAGAACCAGAGTAGGAAAAAGAACTACACCTTGACAGAAGAGCAGGAGTTTGCTAATATGAAAGGCATACATCTTGGTATGTCTGTGAGAACAGACTCGGGGTCCCTGGCGTGGAAGGCGGAGTTCACTTTTCCATCGGGATGAAGGTATTGATTTGGGTGCATTCTTTCAGGAGGCACAGACAGCTGCTTTAGCATTTTGCCGTTTTGGCTAACGTTCTGAATGCTCCTCTGTGCAAAGTGACATGGAAAGGCCAGAAACACTTTGGCATCAGACAGAGGAAAGAATTCAAAGACTTCAGGAGACAGGAATGCCGAACTGGAACTATCCTATGCTTCTCATTCAACCCAGTCCCCCAACACCATGCCATGTCTCCCATTAGGCCTGGAAAGACTATTTTTACCTTTGCCTTGAGGAAAGGGTTGGTGGGGAAGACACCAGTCTTTTAAAATGGGCTTTTAGTGACTGTTCTCCTAGCCTGGGAATGCTGGTCGTAGGGGCTGCAATTGGCCTCACTAATCACTTGCAGTGGGGATGAGAGGAGCCAAGGGCAGCCTGGTCCAGGTGGCCACTGTTACCTGTCAGAAGCAAACTAAAGGAATGAAAGAAACTAGGTTATTATGATAACCTAGTTATCATAATAGGCAATAGGGAAGGCATGTTTATTTAATTTCACAAAATGGTGTGATGCCCAGAGATCTCTAGCTGTGGTTAATTAATTATAGGGTTCTCAGGAATTAAAGTGACAGATGACTCCCCGTTTTTTCATAAATAAGTCCAGGTATAATAACAATCGGCTCAACTTAAGAAAATCAACAAAGTCAAGACCTTTTATCTAATTCTTAATGCTGGGTCACTTCACTGATTCAGAATCTCTAGTCTAGGCTAAAGTAGATGTTAGGTAGCCTCGAGACCTATATAAGCATCAAGGCAAATTATAAGTCTTCTTCCTGACATTCCCCAAAGAGAAACGTGCCCAGGAGACTGTCATACCCAAATCTTTGATCTACCAGATACTTATTTTAAGTTCATGCTAGTTATTGGGATTCTGTGAACCCTGATCATCACCGTCATCTGCCATTCAGGGTGAGTTCTTTGTGGATCCAAAGATAAACGGAGTTGTGATCAGGTCCACCTATGGGAAGCCCATCCTAAGGCTATTTTCTGTTCAGGTGTAAACAGCTGGGATGGATCTCCTTAGCATCAGGCAGAATCCTTTCACTGGCTTCCTAAAGCACGGAGTAACTGCCACCATGGAAGGCAGGGCCAAAGGAAAACACTGGAACTTCTCCTTCCCTCCAAAAAAAAAGCAATCAAAACCAGTATTGCCTCTCTAAGGAAAATATAGATTGCGGTTACCATCAAATACTTGGAAGAGGTACGCTTGGTGATTCCTATGACATCCTCACTGGCTCTACAGTCCAGCCACTGCACAAGATGTCAGTGAATTAGCACAAACTTAATTAGGTGGTTTCTCCAACTGTGGAGAAATTCCCATTTTCTCCTCACTGGAGAAACCAACACAGTGTCTGGAATCTGGTGTGCACTTTTGATTTAGCAAATGCATTAGATGTTTTCTTTCATTCCTTTACAAGCCTTCCTTAAAGTCTTCTCTCACCCTGGGACATAAATTGGTCCCACTGAACACCTCACACACCAGCTCGTTGGGCAGCTACATTGAAAGCATCATGTTAATAGACTAGGAAGGCAAGAAGTAATAGCTGCTCGGAGGATTTTTTTTATGGCTTTTCTGCACCAAAGTGTCCTTGGAGAAGTAGAAGTACGTTCATTCATCATCTAGCACATCGGTTACTGAAGCAGGAGGAATAACGTTCAGATGCTCAAAAGCCATCTGTATCTCACCCAGAGAACCTGGGCTTGGAGCTGTGTTTTAGTCGTGTGGCTTCACATTATCTTCATTTGGAAAAGAAGTGAGATTTTGGAGTTATTTGGGAGATGCCTGTGGGGGAATTTTTAACGTTGTACATATTGGGATTATGAGCCTGTGTCTGGGCACATGTACATATATACATAAACGTGCAAAAGCCAGGGGTGGACAGCAGTAGGCAGTTATTGGTTTTGCCTGGCCAACGCCTCCAAGGCCTCTGGGAAACAGTTATCCTCAACTCCAGTCCTATGATGCTGAAGGGGGCCAATTGGAGGACCTGCTCCCCTGGCCACAGGCTTGGGCAAATGACCCAGGCCATCATTTCTTATTGGTAGGAACATTTTAAGTGGCAAGACACAGAAAACCTAACTAAAATGGCTTTTGCTTTTGTTTTGTTTTTTGGCTTTTTTTTAAAGATTGGCCCTGAACTAACATCTGTTGCCAATCTTCTTTTTTCTTCTTCTTCTTTTCCTCCCCAAAGCCCCCCAGTACATAGTTGTAAATATTCTAGTTGTAGGTCCTTCTAGTTCTGCCATGTGGGATGCCGCCTCAGCATGGCTTGATGAGTGGTGCTAGGTCCACGCCCAGGATCCCAACCACTGAAACCCCAGGCCGCCGGAGCAGAGTGTGCCAACTTAACCACTCTGCCATGGCGCCAGCCCCTAAAATGGCTTTTGAATGGAGAAAACCTAAGTGCATTGCTAGAACACTCCACGTAAGAGCAGAACACACATTTTCCAAGTACACATAGAACATTCACCAAGCTAGATCAGATTCTGGGAAATAAAGCAAATCTCAACAAATTGAAAATAACTGGAATCACACGAAGTATATTTTCTGACCACAAAGGAATAAACTAGAAACGAAGAACAAAAGATATCTGGGATGTCCTCAAATACCTGGAAATTTAAAAAGATACTTCTAAATAACCCATGAGTCAAGGAAAAGTCACAGGGGCAATTAAAAATATTTTGAGTTAAATGAAATTGAACGCACGACTAATCAAAAGTTGTAGAATAAAGCTAAAGCAGCACTTAGAGAAAAAAATGCCAGCACTAAAGACCCGGATCAGGAAAGAAGAAAGCTATCAGATCAGCGATCTGCGCTACCACCTAAGAAACCAGGAAAAAGAAGCAACTTAAACCGGAAGTAAACAGAAAGAAGCCACGTAAAGAAGCAAAAGATAAAAGCAGAAATCAATGAAATTGAAAACAGAAAAATTATAGAGAAAATCAGTGAAACCAGAAAGTGATTCCTTAGAAAGACTGATAAAATTTATAAACCTCAAGACTGATTGATTAAGAAAAAAAAGAGAGAAGACATAGCTCACTAATATAAGGAAGAATGAAAGATCTTACACTACAGATCTTGGATATTAAAAGGATAAGGTAATATTTTAAACATTATACCTATAAATTTTATAAATTAGGTGAAATGGACAAGTTCTTTGAAAGATAGAATCTTCCTAAGCTCACTAAAGAGGAAATAGATTATTTCTATATATAATAGAAATTCCTATATAGGTATAGATATTCCTATATAGAATAAAGAAATTGCATTTTTAGTTTAAAATAGTCAAAAAAACCCCAAACCAAACCAAAAGACCAGGCCTAGATGGCTTTAGTGGTGAATTCTACAAATGTTTAAGGAAGAAGTAAAAATTCTCACAAAATCTTCCAGAAAATGGAAGAGAATAAATTGCCTCCTAACTAATTTTTGAGGGCATTACCTAATATGAAAACCTGAAATAAATATTACAAGAAAAAAATAACATTTTGACTATTATCCCTCATGAATCTAGATACAAAAATCAAAAATCGTCGACAATATATTAGCAAATTGAATCCAGAAATATACAAAAAGAATAATAACATGATAAAGTAGAGGAGATTATCCTGGGAATGCAAAATTGCTTTAATAGTCAAGAATCAATTTATGTAATTCAATAGAACAAAGAAGAAAACCCATATGAACAGACATGCTTGCTTAATACAAGCAAAAAAAGAGAAAAGAAAAATTTAAAAAGCATTTGACAAAATTCAACAGTAATTTATGACAAAAACTTTCCACAAACTAGGAATAGAAGGAATTTCCTCAACCCCTCGAGGGCAATCACAAAAAACCAACAACTAACATCATATTTAACCGTGAAATACTGAAGTTTGTCTCCTAAAATCAATAACAGTGCAAACATGTCCACTTTCACCCCTTTTATTCCACATCATGCTAGAGGCCGTAGCTGGTGGAAAAAGGTAAAAACAAGAAATAAAAGTCATATAGATTGGTGATAAAGAATAAAACTCTTGATTCATGGATGGCATGATTGTCTATGTAAAAAATTACAAAAGATTCTACTTTTAAAAAGCTTCTAGAACTAATAAATGCATTTGGCAAGATCACAGTACAGAAGCTCAATTCAGTCAATTAGATTTCTATACACAAGCAATGAACAATTACAAAATGAAAAATTTTAAAGTGCCATTTACAAGGCCATTAAAAATCATGAAACGTGTAGTCTAAAATCTAACAAAAGATGTACAAGATCTGCCTGCTAAAAAATACTGAACACTGATGAAAGAAATCAAATAAGGCCTAACTAAATGGAGAGATATTTTGTATCCATGGATTGAAATACTCAATATTAAAGATGTAAATTCCACCAAAATTGCTCTATAAGTTCAGTAAAATACCAATCAAAATCCTAGAAAGATTTTGTAGAAATACACAAGCTAATTCTAAAATTATGTAAAAGCAAAGAAACTGTAAGAGCCAAATTAATTTTTAAAAGAAAAAATGGGACTCCTGGTTTCCAGTCTGGCATGTAAGGAGCTCAGAAATCACTACTCCAACCTAACAAGTGAAAAATTGAACAAACTGAAAAACCAACAACTCTTCTCAGATCTATCAGAGAAGTGAAATCACGCAAACCACTGCCCCCCAAATTAGAGAGACACTGGCTAATAGAGAGAATCACAATCTCCTGGAGCAGAAACCTCCGCGGGAGCCAGTGCTGGGATAGGAAAACCTGAAGTTTAGTTGACGAATTGCGGGAGGCTCAGTGTGGACAATTCTGAGAGTTAAAAACTCCAAGGGGACCCGAGCTTTTGTGGTTTTACCTCCAGGGGCTTTACCTGCTTCTCATGTGAATATCAAAGGAAAGTCCCCTCCTGCTTCCAGGCAGGGGGAGAGGCAAGCAACCATTTTTAAATCCACCAGAGCATTCTGTGCTTAACAAGGCGTGCCCTCAGGAGAAACTACTTTACGGAGCCTAACCCACTAGGGTTTTATCAGGCATAACCTACTTGGGGGAAGCAAAATACCCAACTCCAACTGGTTCTACCTTCCACACGGAGGAAGGGAAATACTCAACTCCAGCCCTCTCTAGCCATCCTTTCCCACCTGAGGGGGGAAGAAAAAAACATAAGCACTGGTGAAGTTCACAGTCCATGGGCACAGGCTCATCAAAAGGCTGAGACCAAATCGTAGGTCTATGGAACCCTCCTCCTCCCCTACTCTTACCACAAAGGCAATAAAGGCCTATCGACTGCAGTTCCTTTTACCAAGTACCTCAGGTCCACCTTTCAACAAAAAATTAAAAGGCACACCAAAAGGCAAAAAGAACCCTTTAAAGAGACAGAGCAAACGTCAGAACCAGACTCAGAGATGGCAGGGAGTTTGGAATTATCAGACCACGAGTTTTTAAAAATTATGATTAATATGCTAAGGGCTTTAATGGAAAAAGTTGACAGCATGCAAGAACACAAGGATAATGTAAACAGAAAGACGGAAATTCTAAGGAAGAATAAAACAGAAATGCTGGTGATTAAAAAAACCCGCTATAGCAGAAAAGAAGATTGCTTTCGATAGGCTCATTAGTACACTGGACACAGCTTAGGAAGGAATCTCTGAGCTTGGGGATATGACAATAGAAACTTTCAAAACTGAAAAGCAAAGAGAAAAAACAATGGAAAAAACCCCAGAATATCCGCAAACTGTGAGACAACTACAAAAGATGTAACATATGTAATGGGAATACCAGAAGAGAAGAAAGAGAGAAAGGAACGAAAGAAATATTTGAAGCAATAATGATGGAGAATTTTCACAAATTAACGTCAGATACCAAACCACAGTTCCGAGATGCTCAGAGAACACCAAATAGGGTAAATGACAAAAAATATATAGCTAGGCATATCATATTCCAACTTAAGAAAATCAAAAATAAAGAAAAAACTTTGAAAGAAGCCAGAGGAATGAAACCACCTTGCTTGTAGAGGAGCAAAGATAAGAAGTCTATCCAACCGCTTCTCAGAAACCATGCAAGCAAGGAGAGAACAGAATGAAATGTTTAAAGTGTTTAGAGAAAAAAATCGCCAACCTGGAATTATGTATCCTGAGAAATTATCCTTCAAAAGTGAAGGAGAAATGAAGACTTTCTCAGAAAAACAAAAATTGAGGGAATGTGTCACCAGCAGACCTGCCTTGCAAGAAATGTTAAAGAATTTCTTTAGAGAGAAGGAAAATAAAGTAGGTCAGAAACTCAGATGTACAAAGAAAGAAGAGCACTGGTGAATGAATAAGTGAAAGCAAAACCCAAACCTTTATGTTTCTTATTCTTAATTGTTCTAAATAATCCAATTGATTAATCCATTGATCTTATTTAATCCAACAATATCAATAATCACTTTAAATGGCAGTGGTCTAAATATACCAATTAAAAGACAGAAATTGTCACAGTGGATAAAAAAATGATTCATCTATATGTTGTCTAAAAGAAACCCACTTAAAACTTAAAGACAAAATTGATTAAAAGTAGATGCATAGTGAAAGATATACCATGCTAACACTAATTGAAAAAATGAGAGTAGCTATATTAATTTCAGACAGGGCAGACTTCGGAGCAAGGAAAGTTATCAGTGATAAAGAGGGGCCTTACATAATGATAAAGAGGTCAATTCTCCAAGAAGACATAATCCTTAACGTATGCACCTAACAACAGTGGGTCAAAATACATAAGGCAAACACTGATAGATCTGCAAGGAGAAGTAGATGAACCCACCTTTACAGTTGCGGACTTCAACATGGCTCTATCACAAATGGATAGACTCAGTGGGCAGAAAATCAGTAAGGACATAGTTGAACTGAACACCATAAATCAACTGGATATAAATGACATCTGTAGAGTACTTCAACCAACCAGAGCAGATTAGACATTCTTTTCAAGCTCACACAAACATTCATCAAAATACACCACATTCTGGGCCACAAAACAGATTTTAAAAAATAAAAATCATCCAAGGTCTTCTCTTAGACCACAATGGAATTAAAATAAAAATCATTAACAGAAAGATAGCTGGAAAATCCGAAAATATGTGGAGATTAAACAACACACTTCTAAATAACACATGGGTCAAAGGAAAAAAATCTCAAGAGAAATTTTAGAATATTTTGAACTAAATGAAAACACAACCTTTCAAAATTTGTGGGATGCAGTGAAAGCCGAGCTTACAGGGAAATTAATAGTATCAAATACAATATATTTGAAGAGAAGGAAGATCTAAAATCAATCATCTAAGCTTCCACTTTAGGAATTAGAAAAAGAAGAGCAAATTAAATCCTAAGAAGAAATGCAATTAAAATTAGTGCAGAAATCAGTGAAACTGAAAACAGGAAATCAATGGAGAAAATCAACAAAACCAAAAGTTGATTCTTTGAAAAGATCAATAAAATCGATAAGCCTCTAGCCAGGCTAACTAAGAAAAAGAAAAAAGAAGACACAAATGACTAATATTAGAAAAGAGAGGACATCACTACAGATACCATGGATATCAAAAGTATAATAAAGGAATATTATAAACTCTATGCCCACAAATTTTATGACCTAGATGAAATGGACCAATTCCTTGAAAGATACGATCTGCCAAAACTCACGCAAGAAGAAATAGACAACCTGAATGGGCCTATATCCATCAAAGAAACTGAATCAATAATGAATAACCTTCCTAAACAGAAAGCGACAGGTCCAGATGGGTTGACTGGTGAATTCTACTAAAGCTTTAATGAAGAAATTAGACCAATTCTCTATCATCTCTTTCAGAGGATAGAAGCAGAAGGAGTACTTCCTAACTCATTCTATGAGGCCAGTGTTACCCTAATACCAAAACCAGATAAAGATAGTATAAGAGAGGAAAACTACAGACATATCTCTCATAAATATAAATGCAAAAATAATCAACAAATTTAATTAGTACATTAAATCTAACAATGTGTAAAAAGAATTATACATCATGACCAAGTGAGATTTATCCCAGGTATGCAAAGCTCGTTCCACATTAAAAAATCAGTGTAATCCATCACATTAACAGGCTAAAAAAGAAAAATCACATGATCACATTAACAGATGTGGAAAAAGCATCTGACAAAATCCAATATCCATTCATGTAAAAACTTTAAGTAAACTAGAAATAGAAGGTAACTTCCCTAATTTGATAAAGAATACCTACAAAAACATCATCGTACATCTACATCATACTTACTGGTGAGAAACTTGAAGTTTTCCCAGTAAGATCAAGTACAAGGCAAAGATGTCCCCTTTCACCACTGCTTTTAAACATTGTACTGAAAGTCCCAGCTAGTGTAATAACACAAGAAAATAAAATAAAAAGGTATACAGATTGGGAAGGAAAAAATAAAACTGTCATTGTTTGCAGATGATGTGATTGTCTATGCAGAAAATCCAAAAGAATCGACAGTAATTCTTAGAACTAAAAAGTGATTATAACAAGATTACAGAATACAAGGTTAATGTACAGAAGTCAATTGCTTTCCCATATATCAACAACGAACAAGTGGATCTTGAGTTAAATCACAATACCATTTAAATTAGCACCAAAAAAGAGAAGTGCTTAGGTATAAAAGTAACAAAATATGTACAAGATTTATATGAGGAAAACTACAAAACTCTGATGATGAAAATCAAAGAAGGACTAAATAAATGGAGAGATATTCCATATTCATGGATAGGAAGACTGAATAGTGTCAAGATATCAGTTCTTCCCAACTTGATTGACAGATTCAATGCAATTCTAATCAAAATCCCAGTAATTTATTTTGTGGATGTTGACAAACTGATCCCAAATTTTGTAAGAAGAGAGAAAAGACCCAGTATAGCCAACTCAATATTGAAGGAGATGAACAAGTTGGAGGACTGACACCACCCAACTTCAAGACTTACTATAAAGCTAGGCTAATCGTGACAGTGGCATTGCAAAAGAACAGACAAACAGAGCAATAGAAAAGAGTAGACAGCCAGAAACAGACCCACGTAAATATAGTCAACCAATCTTTGACAAAGGATCAAAGGCAATACAAAGGAGAAAAGATAGTGTTTTTAACAAATGGTACCAGAACAATTGACCTCCACATATGAAAAAATGAATCTAGACTCAGACCTTACATCCTTCACAAAAAGTAACTCAAAGTGGATCATAGACCTAAATATGAAACACAAAACTATAAAACTCCTGGAAGACAACATAAGAGAAAATCCAGATGATCATGAATTTGGTGATGACTTTTTAGATACGATGCCAGAGACATAATCCATGAAAGAAATAATTGATAAGCTAGACTTCATTAAAACTAAAAATTTCCGCTATGTGATAGACAGTGTCAAGAGAGTAAAAAGACAAGCCACAGACCGAGAGAAAGTATTTGCAAACACGTATCTGATAAAGACTGTTATCCCAAATACGCAAGAAACTCTTACAACTCAAAAATAAGTCAACGAACTGCCCAGTTAAAAATTGGACCAATGGCCTTAACAGATAGCTCACTAAAGAAAATATAGAAATGGCAAACAAGCTCATGAAAATATGCTCCACATCATATGTCATCGGGGAAATGTAAATTAAAACAACACTGAGATACCACTGCACACCTGTTAGAATGGCCAAAATCTCAAACACTGACATCAAATATTGGTGAGGATATGGAGCACAGGAACTCTCATCAACTGCTGGTGGAAATGTAAAATGATGCAGCCACTTTGGAAGACAGTCTCGTGGTTTCTTACAAAACTGAACATACTCTTACCATACAATTCAGCAATCACACTACTTCTTATTTACACAAAGGAGTTGAAAACTTATGTCCAAACAAAAACTTTCACACAGATGTTTATAGAAGCTTTATTCATAATTGCCAAAACTTGGAAGCAGTGAAGATGTCCTTCAGTAGGTGAATGGATAAATAATCTAGGGTACACTCAGACAATTGAATATATTCAGTGCTGAGAAGAAATGAGCTATCAAGTCATGAAAAAACATGGAGGAGACTTAAATGCATGTTACTAAGTGTAAGAAGCCACTCTGAAAAGGCTCCATATTGTATGATGCCAAATATATAACATTGTGGAAAATGCAAAACTATGGAGACAGTAAAAAGATCAGTGGTTGCCAAGGGTTAGGGGAGACAGAGAGATGAATGTGTGGAGCACAGATGATTTTTAGGGCAGTGAAACTACTACGTATGATATTGTAAAGGTGGATAAATAATTACAAATTTGTCCAAACCTGTAGAAAATACAACATCAAGAGTCAGTCCTAAAGTAGACTGTGGACTTTGGGTGATAATGATGTGTCAATGTAGGATCATTAGTTTTAATAAATGTACCACTTAAATGGGAGATGCTGGTATTGAAGGAGTCTATGCATGTGTGGAGGCAGGAGGTATATGGGAAATCTCTGTACCTCCCATTTAATTTTGCTGGAAGCCTAAAAAGTAAATTTTATTTAAAAACAAATGGTAGTGATAAAAAAAAAAAAAGGAAGATAATCAGTGGCCAGGCCATGAAAAGCCTTATAGACATTTAAGACTGAATCTTATCTAAGAACATTAGGAAGTGGCTGATGGATGTTGTATTAGTTTCCTATGGCTTCTGTAAGGAATTGGCACAAATTGGGTACATAAAACAAGAGAAATTTAACCTCTCATGGTTCTGGAGGCCAAAAGTCCAAAATCAAAGTGTTGGCTGCCCCATGCTTTCCTTTGAAGGTTCTAGAGGAATCCTTTTTTTGCCTCGTCCATCTTCATCTGGCTCCAGTATTCCTTGGCTATGTCTGCCAGAGAACCAGTCTCTGCCACTATCTTCACGTTGCCTTCTCCTCTGTGTCTTCTATAAGGACACTTGTCATTGGATTTAGGGCACCTAGATAATCCAAGATGGTCTCATTTTGAGATCCTTAACTTAGTTACATCTGCAAAAACCCTTTTCCCAAGTAAAGTCACATTCACATATTCTGGGGATTAGGACACAGGCGTATCTTTTGGGGGACCGCCATTCAACCTACTATGATGTGAAGCTACTTAACACACATCTCTTGCGTTGCTGCATTAGTTAAGGCTCTTTAGGTGACGTTGAAACCTACTGTGGCTAAACCAAGCCAAAAAGTGGTGGTGGTGGTGGTGCGGGGACCTTGGGGGTGGGGGGTGTTCCAGGGGAGCTCCAGGGATCTCAGCAGTGAGAATTCATGAGTTATTGCTTTAGGTCAGGGATTGGCAAATATTTTCTGTAAATGACCAGATTGTAAATATGTTCAACTTTTCAGGCTATGTAGTCTCTGTTACAACTACTGAAATCTGCTGTTGTTTCTGGAAGCAGCCAGAGACAAGATGTAAATGAATGAGCATGACTGTTTCCCAATATTTATTCCATGTTTATTCAGGAAATTTCCTAACTTTATTTTCAAAAACAGGAGAGGGTCTGATTAGTTTACTGCAGGTCATATGCCCACAGTACAGTGACAGATGCACCCACCAAGACCAAATGAAATGCTGAAGAAGTTGTTGGCCACAGGAAAATCAAGATGCTCTTACCAAAAAGAAAGAGAAAGATACTACCCGGTATCCTAGTATCCAGACCAGTGAATGAGCGCAGGGATGTGCAGGCATGGAGGACCTCATATGAACATGAGCCACCACAGTTGCAGCTTTCGTGAAGCTCGCAGACTGAGACGGTCACCATCAAAGAAGAGCACCAGGAATGTGCAGTAATAAACTGAGACATGCACTCCAAAGGAGAGC
Organism: Equus asinus; assembly: GCF_041296235.1. Classification (NCBI taxonomy): domain Eukaryota; kingdom Metazoa; phylum Chordata; class Mammalia; order Perissodactyla; family Equidae; genus Equus; species Equus asinus. The sequence continues at coordinate 46,532,676 of NC_091804.1, forward strand.
AACTTAGGTTGACAACAGGGTTTCTCATCCTCAGCACTACTGACATTTGGGGCTGGATAATTCTTTGTTATAGGGGCTGTCCTGTGCATTGTGGGATGTCTAGTCACACCCTTGGACTTCATCTACTAGGTCCAGAGTCAAACCCCACCATACCCCTCAGTTGTGACAACAAAAATACCTCCAGATACTGCCAAATGTCCCCTGGAGGCAAAAATGCCCCTGGTAGAGAACCACTGGTCTACAGCAAAATACAATAGGGAAAGCTGCCCTCTTCTGGGGACTCAGGAAGGCTACCCTAGGGGAATGATGTATGAGTTGAGGTCTGAGGATGAATAAAAGTTACCTAAACTGAGGAGAGGAGGGAATCACAACCCAAACAGAGAGAACAGCAAATGCAAAGACATGTAGCTGGAGAGACTAAAGCATGCTGAGCAATTGAAAGAAGGGATTACAAGGCTGGAAACAAGCACGGGGGTTTGGATTTTTGTGATGCCACTGAGATGTTTTAGCAGAGCAGTAACAATAAAATAGCTAGAACAAACAACACAAAGCAACAACAAAAACAAAGTACCTTTGGCGGTGGAATAAAAGACAGCAAGAGGAGACATCCAGGAGGCTATTGCTGCAATCTGGTAAGAGATGATGGACTGTTTGGTGGCAATGAAGACAAAGAAAAGCAAAAAGACTCAATATTAGGGGAATTAGGTGATGGATTCGAAATGGGGTAAAAGGAATAAATTTCAGGTGTGACTTTTAGGTTTCTGACTTGAGCAGAAATGGTGGTACCATTCACCAAGCTAAGGTGCACCAAAAGAGGATAGGGTGAGGAATAAGGAGGGAGGTGGAGGGAGCCCATGACATCAACCTTGCACAGGTTGTGTTTGAAATGCCCAAAACAGCCAAGAGGAGCTGTTGATAGGGAGGTGGATGTAAAGGCCTGGGACACAGAGGAGGAATCAGAACTGGGTAGATATATTTGGGAGTCATCAGGGCACAATGATCACTGAATCTGTGGGTGTGGGCACAAACATAAAGCGAGACAGAAGGTCTAGAACCAAGCTCTAAGGTCTCCAACATTCAATGGCCAAGAGGAGGAGGAAGAGGGGCTGGCTAGAGAGACCACAGACCAAGGGGAGAAATAGTAGAAAAGTCAGAGTGTGGGGTCACAAAGTCAAGGGAAGAGTGTGTTTTTGAGAAAAAAAGAAGCAGTCAACAATATCAAATGTTGCTGATGTCAGCGGCAAAAGACTGAGAACGGACCTCTTGGTGAGTGACCTGGAAGGCATTGGTGGCCTTAGCAAGAGCTTTTCTGTGAGTGATGAGAGTAAAAGCCAGATTGGAGTTGATTGAGGAATGAAGAGGAGGTGAGCCAGTATAGATTTTCTAGAAACTTAGTTGGGAAGGAAAGAGAGGTGGAGATCTGGGTAAGTGCTGGAGTTGTGTGAGGTTGGGAGAGGGTCAGTGAGTTTGAAGTAGGAGATATTGGAGCATTTAAGATTGTCAATAAGAAGGATCCAGTTGAGAGGAAGAAAATGATTATGAAGAAAAGAGGAGTGGTTGATAATGTGAGAACCCTGAGAAGGGAGGAGGAAGTGGAATCCAAAGTCATGCTGGAGGAATTCATGTGAGATGAAGGACTTACCTTTCAGATAACAGGTGAAAGGAGAGAATGATAGTGTAGTTGGTTTGGGTGGAAGGAAGTTGAGAGTGTTTCCTCCTTATGAATGAGAAGAAAAGGATGGGAAGGCAGGAATGGAATATAGTGGACTCATTTTGGGATGGCTCCTCAGTCTCTTTTTTTTTCCCCTGGAAACTGCCCCTTCCTTGGGTCTACATGGAAACAAAATAAGTGGGAGCTTGACTGCCATTTGTAGAACATAATACTGTCTTCTGGCCATTTTTGACTAGCCCAAGAAGACACTGAGCTCCAGCTGGGTCAATCAGAATCCATGTAGCAATAGTGGGACCCTGGCAGCCATTTTGTATCACATGATAGCCCCCTCTTGCTCTGGGCCACATTTTCTTGATTCAGGGATGGACACCTCATCCAGGCTGCGTTATTGGAGTCTCCAATCCAAGAAATTGGACTTGAAGCCAAGATATTGCAGTCCTAACCCGGATAATTTTTTTCCTCCCCAAAGCCCCAGTACACGGTTGTCTATCCTAGTTGTAAGTTGTTCTAGTTCTTCTATGTGAGCCACCACCACAGCATGGCAATCGACAGACCGGTGGTAAGGTTCTGAGACCAGGAAGCAAACCCTGCCACCAAAGTGGTGAGAGCACCAAACTTTAACCACTAGGCCATCAGAGCCAGCTCTGGATAATATTTTGAATGGTAGGGATGTAAATTTAAGAGATTTTGATGGCCATGCTTTCGAACATGTAGACCGGAAATGCTTACGACATAAACCTGCTGAGAGAGGGAGATCAGAGAAGATGCAGAAAGAGGAACATTTATTAGAAACAGAGTCTTGATAGTTCTCCAGACCCTGGTTCCAGTCTTTCCCTGCTGCCTGTCCTTGCTTCCATAAGACTCCTCATAGTCTCATAGTAAATTCTCTTTTTTCGTAAGCTACCTTCAAGTTCTTGCATCCAATTCAGCAGGGGAGTGACAAACTGAAAATTTCCTTCAAAGGAGTCCCTAAGTCATTTAGTCATATTTATCAATAAGATTAGGTAAATATAAAATAGTGTGGAATTATTAATAATTAACTCCCATCAACAAAGCTCAATGCAACAGTAACATACATATGACATTATAATATTACCAAAATTAAAATAACTATGGGTTTTTCTAGAAGTTTCTCAGAATCTTAGGGTACATTTGATCACAAGGAGATATTCACTGAAGCTAGGTCAAGCAAAAAGAATTAATTGGGAGGATGCAGAGATGGGACCTCATAGCAACAATTGTTGCAAGCACAGCCAGTATCAGGAGTGAGGCAGTCAGGAGGAGAGTGTACTGTCTCTCAGGAGCCACATGATCCCTCACCTCTGCAGAGTGGCTGCATCTGATTCCTCAGCTCCAGCCCTACACCCACCCCTTGGCTGCACCAACGAATACCTTTGAACTATTTTCTCTGGTCCCACTTCCAACACTTGAAAAAGAGGATTTAATGGCCCCATCTTGGGCAGTGTCCAATCTACCACGCCCAGGTGAAATTGGGGCATGGAACACTGACATAGAAGCTGGCACCATTCCTTTCGAAGGAGCTGGGGAGATGAGCAGTTCTCATTTCTCAGAGAGGGCCAGAGCTGGGCAGTCCCCACAAGAGGGACCCTCTGCACTCAGCACCCAAGTGCAGAAACTCTCGGGGTCTGTCTTGTCCAAGCCTCCCTTCAGAGCAGCACATCTCGGGGTGGTTCCTTCCAGAGAAGCTGCCTTACTTTCTGCTGTGTGAGCCTGACTCCTGGACCACACCTCACTGGAGCAAAAGGTGGTCCCTGTAACGGTCAGGACAATGGCAAGAAAGTCAAATGACCTGAAGCAAAAAACAAAAAAGGATGAGTGGGGGGAAATTAACCAGCTCACCTACTCAGGAAGGACAGAAATAATGGTGGCCTCCAGGATGACAGGACCCAGGGACTTGGGACACTCTGTCTGGACTTCTGTCTCTCCATTGCTCCCTTCTGCTTCTTTCTATCAGATGTTTTCATTCTGACCTCCTGCAGACATCATCCATATTCCTGCCAGGGAGCATGGCAGCAGGGGTCCCAGATTTATGTCCCACCATAAAATGAGCAGCTTTTCTGCAATTGGAGCTTGAAAAGTCTTCCATAAGGATGCCTTAGAAAAAACACTTTGTAATGGAAAATTTAAAACAAAAATAAAAGTAGAGAAAATGGTATTTTTAAAAAAATCCATGGGCCTAGCACCCATTTTCAACAATTATCAATAAACGGACAATCCTGTTTCATTTGTACCCCCACCCTCCACTGTATTATTTTATTTTTAAAAACATTTTTCCCAGATTTGTTGAGGTATAGTTGACAAATAGAAATTATATATATTTAAGGTGTACAATTTGAAGTTTTTATATGTGTATGCACTGTGAAATAATCATCACAATCAAGCTAATTAATATGTCCATCACCTCGGAGAGTTAGCATTTTCTTTTTTGGGGGGGTGACAACACTCAAGATCTATCCTTTTAGCAAATTTCAAGTATACAATGCGGTATTGTTAACTATAGTCCCATTGCTGTACATTACATCTCCAGAACTTATTCATCTTGCATAACTGAAACTTTGTACCCCTTAACCAGCATCTCCCCATTTCCTCCTCCCCCGGCCCCTGGCAACCACTATTCTACTCTCTGCTTCTATGAGTTTGACCATTTGAGATTCCACATATAAGTGAGATCATGCAGTATTTGTCTTTCTGTGTCTGGCTCATTTCATTGGGTATAACGTCCTCCAGGTTTATCTATGTCATCACAAATGGCAGGATTTCCTTCTTTATTCATCCTTATTTGGCCTTAAAAAAGAAGGAATTCCTGCCCCAAACTTTTTCACATCAGGACACATACAGACAATGACAATACTGTGTGACCTATGACCTGGGGAGGGGTCAGTGGTCGGGAAGCTCTTTGGCAGAGGCTTTGCAGCCCCCATCTCTGGCCCATGCTCCTCCTCATTCTGTGGCCCTGGAGACTTCATCTTGCCCACAAAAGTCTCACAAATCTCCCTACTCTAGCCCCCTCCTTACGTGTGGGAAGGGCTGTGGGAGGCGTTACAGAGGTCCCCACTGAGGATTCAATTTTCTTCACTAATTTCACTTTTTTAAAGTCTTTACATTGCAGGAACGTGCAATCCAACCATGAGTTAGGAAAGCTGCAGTCATTTGAAGGCTTGAGCAGGGCTGGAGGATGTGCTTCCAAGATGGCACACTTGCAAAGCTGTTGAGGGAAGGCCTCACTTCCTTTCCATGGGGGCCTTTCCACGGGCTGCTTGAGCATCCTCACAATATGGCAGCTGGCTTTCCCCAGAATGAGTGATCTAAGAGAGCAAGGACGAAGCCTCAATGTCTTTCGTGACCTAGTTTCCAAAGACACACATCATCACTTCGGCTTTATTCTAGTCATTAGAATCAAATCACCAAGTTTAGCTCCCACTCAAAGGATTCAACTCTCTTTCACTAATTTCACCCTTTCAAAGTCTTCACATTGCACTTAAAGTGTCCATTTAAGGGATTATATCCAGAGGTATGTCCTTTATTTCATTAAGGTATTGTATTCCATTAATTCATTTTTGGATATTAAGGTCACCTTACATTCCTGGAATAAATTCCACTTGGTCATGGTCTACAATGCCTATTATATGTTGTTGTATTGGTTTAGTTCGTGCTCTTTCTAATTTCTTGAAGGAGGAACTTACACTATTTATTTGAGACCTTTCTTTTTTTCTAATATAGGCATTTACAGCTATAAATTTCTCTTTAAGTACTGCTTTAATTATATCCCATACATTTTCTTATGCTGTGTTTTTGTTTTAATTCTCTTCAAAGTGTTTTTTCACTTATCATTTCTTCTTTGACCCATAAGTTATTTAGAAGTGTTAATTTTGAAAAAGTTTAGGTTTTCCTAGGTTTCTTTCTCTTGTGTATATCCATTTTAATTCTCTTGTGATCAGAGAGTGTACTTTGTATGATGTTAATCTTTAAAAATTTGAGTCTTGTTTTGTGGTCCACCTGATGGTCTATCCTGGAGACTGTTCTACGTGCCCTTGAAAGAATGTGTATTCTTTTAGCCTTTGGGTGTTTTCAGTAAATGTCAGGTCAAGTTGGTTGATAGTGTTGTTCAAGTCTTCCATGTCCTTGAGATTTTTTATTGTGGTAAAAACACATAACATAAAATTTCCCATCTTAACCATTTTTAAGTGCACAGTTCAGTAATGCTAAGTATATTCACAGTGTTGTGATATAGATCTCCCGAACTTTTTCATCTTGCAAAACTGAAACTCTACCCATTAAAAAACAATTCGCCTTTCCCCCTCTCATAGCCCCTCGTAACCATCATGCTACGTTTTGTTTCTATGAATTTGACTACCGTTGTGTGCCATATAACATTTCAGTCAATGACAGACTGCATAAGATTAGTACTGTATAGCCTAGGTGTGTAGTAGGCTATACCAAGTAGGTTAGTATAAGTTCACTCTATGAAGTTTGCACAATGACTAAATTGCCTAATGACGCATTTTGGGGAACATATTCCCACCATAAAGTGACTCACGATTGTACTTTAGATACTTCATAAGTGGAATCATACAGTATTTGTCTTTTTGTGACTGGCTTGTTTCATTTAACATAATGTCCTCAAGGCTCATCCATGTTGTAGCATGTGATAGGATTTCCTTCCTTTTCAAGGCTGAATAATATTCCACTATATGAATATACCATGTTTGTTTATTCAGTCATCATCAGTGGACATTTGAGTTGCTTCCACCTCTTGGCTATTGTGAATAGTGCCACTATAAACATGAGTGTGCAAATATCTCTTTGAAACCCTGCTTACAATTCTTCTGGATATATACCAAGAAGTGGAATTGCTGAACCCTATGGTAGTTCTATTTTTAATATTTTGAGAAACTGCCATACTGTTTTCCATAGCTGTTGCACCATTTTACAATTCTACCCTTGCTGACTTTTTTTGTCCAGTTGTTTACCAACTGTCGAGAGTGGAATAGGGAGGTCTCCAACTATTATTCTTGAATTGTCTATTTTTCCTTTCAATTCAGTCAATCTTTTTTTCACTTACTTTGGGTTAACCAATAGAAATTGACACATGCTTATACATTTACAATTGTTATATCCACCTCATTTTTTGGCCCATTTATTATTATTTGTCCTTAAGTCTTAAAGTCTGTTTGTCTAATATTAATTTAGAAACTCCAGCTCCCTTATGATTACTGTTTGCATGGTAAATATTTTTTCTATCCCTTTGCTTTCAACCTATTTGTGCCTTTGAATCTATGGTGTTTCTGTTTCTGGACAGCATATAGTTGGGTCTTGCTTCTTCATCCAGTCTGACAATCTCTATCTTTTGAGGTATTTAGTTTGTTCACACTTAATGACACTCCTGATATGATTGGATTTATGCCTGTCATTTTCCTATCTGTTTTCTATTTGTCTTATGTCTCTTCTGTTCTCCTTTGCTGCCTTATTTTATGTTAAATACGTTTTTGTGAACCACTTTTATTTATCTGTTGATATTTTTTACTATTTTTAAAATTATTTTTTAGTGATTGCTCTAGGGATTACAATATGCACCTTAATTTAGTGCAATCTGCTTCAGAATAATACTAATTTAGCTTCAGTAAAATATAGAAACTTTGTTGCAACACGTCTCATTTTTCTCCCCTACGCTTTGTGCTGCTATAAACTCAACCATACAGTGTTACAGTTATAGCTTTGTCCAATCTTACGTATATTTTAAAAGGCAAGAGAAGAGTCTTTTGATAGAATCTTTTATATTTACCATTTCTGGTATCTTCATTTCTTCTTGTGAATTCAACTTACTGTCTAGTGTTAACTTCAGCTTGAAGAACTTCCTTTAGGACTTTTTGTAAGGCAGGTCTGCCAGCAACAAATTCTTTCAGTCTTTGTGTATCTGAGAATGTACTTATTTTGCTTTCACTTTGGATAGTTGCTGGATATAGAATTCTTGGTTGGCAGTTTATTTCAGCATTTTGAGTACGTCATTCTGTTTCTTTTGGTCTCCATTATTTCTGAGGAGAACTCAGCCATCAATTGTATTTGTCTGGTTGCTTTCAAGAATAGAATCATACACAGGAAAAACGTCACAGATTCACCCTGTTCTTAGCTGACGTTTAGTAATTTTCTTTATTAAAGTGCTTCTCAGTTAGTTGTATCTCTCTGGTCAATTCCCAGAGGGCTGCCATAGCTATTTTTGACAGCTTTGTCCATCTTTTGAGGGGCAGGATTTGTTGACCTCACTCTGTCATTACACTGGATATGAGAAAACGTTCTTTTTTTTCTTCCAGTGAAATGAGAAGCCACTGAGGGGTATCAAATAGAAGAGGGACATAATCTGATTTATGTTTTAAAAGATCACTTTGGATACTTGTGCTAGTTAATTATTGCTGCATAAGAAATTACCCCAAACGTATTGGCTTAAAACAACACACACTGATTATCTCACAGTGTCTGTAGAAACTTGTAATTTGTAAACCAGAAATCTGGAAGCAGCTGAGCTGGGTGGCTCTGATTCGAAGTTTCTCATGAGGTTGCAGTCAAGATGTCAGCTGGGACTTCACTGGGGGCGGCAGATCCACTTCCAAGCTCACTTTGCGGCTGTTGTAGGAGGCCTAAGTTCCTCGCCGTCTGGCTCTCTCCATAGGTCTGCCCATGACTTGGCATCTGTCTTCCTCAAAAGCAAGTGAACTAGGGGCAGTGTGACCAACTTAGAAGTCACATTGTCCTTTTTTAAAAAATTGAGGTCAAATTGGTTTATAACATTATGTAAATTTCAGGTGCACATCATCATATTTCAACCTCTGCAGAGACTACATCGTGTTTGCCACCAATAGTCTAGTTGCCATCTGTCACTGTACAGGTGTCTCCCTTTAACCCTTTTGCCCCCTCCCCAACCCCCTTCCCCTCTGGAAACCACTAATCTGTTCTCTGTATCTATGTGTTTGTTTGCTTATCTTCCACATACGAGTGAAATCATATGGTATTTGTCTTTCTTTGTCTGACTTATTTCTCTTAGCATAATACTCTCAAGGTCCATCCATGTTGTTGCAAATGGCAAAATTTCATCCTTGTTTTGGCTGAGTAGTTGTCCATTGTATTCCATATCTTCTTTATTCATTCATCCTTCAATAGGTACTTAGGGTTTTTCAAGTCTTGGCTGTTGTGAATAAAGCTACAATGAACATAGGAGTGCGTATATCTTTTTTGGAATTAGTTTCTTCATATTCTTTGGGTAAATACTCAGAAGTGGAATAGCTGGGTCATATGGTAGTTCTATTTTTAATTTATTGAGGAATCTCCTACTGCTTTCCATAGTGGCTACACAAATCTACAGTCCCACCAGCAGTGTACAAGGGCTCCCTTTTCTCCCCATCCTCTCCAACACTTGTTATTTCTTCTTTTTAATAATAGCCATTATGATGGGCATGAGGTGATATCTCATTGTGGTTTTGATTTGCATTTCCCTAATAATTAGTGATGCTGAAAATCTTTTCATGTGCCTGTTGGCCATATGTATATCTTCTTAACAAACAACCTGATTTAAAAAATGGGGGGCTGGCCCGATGGCATAGGGGTTAAGTTCACACCCTCTGCTTCAGTGGCCAGGGGTCCGAAGGTTTGGATCCCGGGTGAGGACCTACACGCCACTTGTCAAGCCATGCTGTATCAGCATCCCATGTACAAAAGAGAGGAAGACTGGCTCAGATGTTAGCTCAGCAACAATCTTTCTTCAGCAAAACGAGGAAGATTGGCAACAGATATTAGCTCAGGGCCAATCTTCCTTACCAAAAAATTAAAAATAAATAAAACCTTTTTTTAAAATGAGAAGAGGATCTGAATAGACATTTTTCCAAAGACAATGTGCAAGTTGTCTTTTTATGACCTAGTCCATGAAGTCACATACTGCCACTGCTTTATTCCACTCATTAGAAGTGAATAACTAGGGGTCAGCCCAGTGGCGCATCAGTGAAGTTCACATGTTCCGCTTTGGTGGCATGGGGATCGCCAGTTCGAATCCCGGCTGTGGACATGGTGCCGCTTGGCAAGCCATGCTGTGGTAGGCATACCACATATAAAGTAGAGGAAGATGGGCACGGATGTTAGCTCAAGGCCAGTCTTCCTCAGCAAAAAGAGTAGGATTGGCAGCAGATGTTAGCTCAGGGCTAATCTTCCTCAAAAAAAGAAAAGAAGTGAATAACTAAATTCAGCCTGCCCTCAAGAAGAGGGAAAATTAAGTTCCACCTCTTGAAGAAAGAAGTATTAAAAACTTCTTGATGGCAAGTGAGTCACTTTGGAGGAGCAGAAAGAAAACTAAGGGATGGAAACTGCATACTCTCAAGAGAACAAGTGGAGGGCCATCAAGGGAAGAAGTCTGAGAAGGAGCAGCTGAGGAGGCAGGAGCAAAGCTAGGAAAGTGCGCTGCTGGAGACGCAGAGGAAGGATATGACCACGAAGATCTGAGCTCTCTGTGCCAATTACTGTTGAGAGAGCAAATAGTGAAGACAGACAACTGTGCTTTGGATGTGGAAAAAATGCTGGCATTAGCAGGTGTAGTTCAGTGGCATGACGGAGACAGAAGACAGACAGGAGTGGGCTGAAGTGTGAATAGAAGATGAAGAATTTAAATATTTGGGTGTTTATTATACACTCACTGGGTAAGACCCTTCAAACCTTATCTGTCCGGCCTCCTGAGCTTCTTCCAAATGTGTTCGCTTCGTCCTCACGCCTGCCCTCATCTCAGTTACCATAAGTTTCACCTGGACACCTCATCAACAGCATCCTAAATGATCTCCCAACCCCTTCTTTGCTGCCTTCAGATCTTTTTTCCATGACAGGCAGAAAATCCTACAGGACCTTTGAAAATCCTACAGCTGATCACGACACTCTTGTGTTTAAAAGCTTTCAATGGCTACCCGTTACTCCCGGGCTAAAGTCCAAACCTCTTGCAGGTTTCTAGGTCATCTGGCTCCTGCCTACCTCTCTGGCTGTTCTTTCTCTTTCTCTCCCTCCCTCCCCTTTTCATGTCTGCACTCCAGTTAGCTTCTTTCACTGTCATCCTTTATTTTCTCTTCTGTGCCCTATTGTCTTTAGCCTCCAGAACCAAGTCTGAAGTCTCAGCTTAAACATTATTTCCCTGGGAAGGCATTCCTCGATCTCTCTTTGAAGTCAAAACCCCCTCCTCTCCACACTTTTTCTATCATCCAAACGGCTTTTCTTTTCTTTTTTCTGCCATTAGCACTAGATAGACAGTGACTATGGCTTATGGCTATATCCCAGCACATAACCCCCAGCAGGCATTCAGTAAATATTCCCAGAATGGATTAAGTGAAAACAACTCAGTTCCATGGAAATTCTCCACCAGAATTTTTATTAAACAGGAAAATATCTTAAATGACTATGGAGTACTTATTTTAAGTAATGCAAGGTAATTTGGACATTTTAGATAAGGCTTTTCAAAAACAACACGTCAAAAATATCTCAGGAGGCAAGACCTACAGAACCAATTATTCTAAATCATCGTGGTTTATAGACTGAATGTAATGCTTTCATTAGGAGTTGTTAATCCATTTAATAATAAGCAACCTTTGGGTTGAGGAGAGGTGAGTTAAATAATCCCTGATTTTGTAGGAGCAATTAGTTATACATATATTAATTTGCCTGCTTTCAATTCAGGCACGGTTGGAAAAAAAATCCAAGAGGAGAGGTCGTAGGAGTTGAACAGCCAGGCATTCCTTGCAACATTTTCAGAAAGCAAATGAAAATGAACCCTGAAACAAGCCAACAGCAGGGGCACTCATTCACTTAATACACTTTAATCTCATGAACAGACGCTGGAGATCGAGTCATTGACTCGGGAGCTGCAGACTTCCACCCCCGGCCACCTGCAAGACATCTTGGCGTGGTGTTCTGACGGCACCTCCAGTTCAGCACATCCCAATCGGAACTCACTGTCGAACTCATTATGGTCGCTGGCAGAAACTTGCCCTCCTCCTGGGTTCCCTGTCTCAGCAGAGCGCTATCCCTGGCACACAGGCTGCAAGTCACAGCAGCATCTTGCTGGGCCGGCTCCTCGGCCCCTCCAAGGCTGCTGGGCACTCAGGATTTAACCTCAATCTCACAGCAGCCGTCCAGCTCCTTCTCAGACCCAGTTAACTCTCACTGAGGCTTCCTAACTTGCATTTCCACCTCAAGCTCCTCTCCATAAGGCCTCCTCCTGCAGCTGTGGAAAGGAGTCTCGAAAACGCAGATATGGTCCTGTCACTTCCTCAAAGCAGGCAAACCATAAAATCTCCAAATGTTTCATCCTCATCATAACTAATACTTACTGAGCACCTACTGTGTGCAGCTCCACGCTCAGTGCTCTACATACATTTTTGCATTAAATCCTTCCACATTGCCCTCAGTTAAAAACCTAATTCCCCACCAAGACCCGGCCCTGCCTGCCTCTCCCACTTCATCCAGGCTTCTCCCTGGCCTGCCAGGGGCCAGTCTCGGTTGCCTCTGTGTTCCGAGGACACACGGCAAACCCTGCCCTGGCAGCTCCACTTTCCCAAAATGCTCCCTGCTTAGTCCTAGCTCCTTTGAATACTTTTGTTATATGACTCTCAGCTCAAATATGTTTCTCTTCTTGCTCAAAGTCAGTCTCTCCTATTATCACAGGACACTAGCACTTGTCACCCTCTGCCATTATTTTGTTTGCTCCCTGTTCAGCTTGCTTAGTGGAATGTAGGCTCCTCCAGGGTAAGGATCACGTCCAATTTATTCACCAATGAGCTCCAGGAGTAGCATAGTGCCAGGCACTTAGGGACACTCAATAAACAGTAGTCGAATGAATGAAAGAAGAAATGAAGGAAAGCACAGTGCCTGGTAAGCCCTCCATAAATAGTTGCTATTTTCAACATTCTGGAGCTTATGTCTCTCATGCTCTTTCCCCATGGACGTGGGCATTACCTTCCAAAGCATTCAGAGCTGATGGTGTTAACATCCCTGCTCAAACCTTCCCAGGATGATCATCAGGCTCACTTTTGGACCTCCTGCTATGTGCAGGGAACCATGCTATGGGCTTATGAAGCATCATCTCAGTTATCATCAGCAACTACCCCACGAGGTAGGCCCTCTTTTCCAGGGCTGCACTATCACATTTATGGGTCCTTGGCACTTGGCCTTCGTGGGCCCTTCTTCCATAGAGGAAAATTTTAAATTACATATTAGGGCCAGCCTGGTGGCACAGCAGTTAAGTTCGTACATTCTGTTTTGGCAGCCCAGGGTTCACTGGTTCAGATCCTGGGTGTGGACCTATGCACCGCTTATCAAGCCATGCTGTGGCAGGCGTCCCACATATAAATCAGAGGAAGATGGGCACTGATGTTAGCTCAGGGCCAGTCTTCCTCAGCAAAAAGAGGAGGATCGGCGGTGGATGTTAGTTAGCTCAGGGCTAATCTTCCTCAAATAAATAAATAAATAAATAAAATTACCTATTACAGTGTGTTTGTTTTTTATACCAATTATAGCTATACAAATATAATCCCGGCTGGACTCAATATTATAATATTCATTGCTCTTCTGATTTTAAAAGAAATTAAAACATTTTGGTGGGCCCTAGACACAGTGCCTGATAAATCAGCCCTGCTCTTGTGTCAGACGACAAACTGATGCTCACAAGACCAAAAGTCGCAGCGAAGAAGGCGGCGAGCTGGGACCCACACCCGGGCCAGGTGTGAGTCTAGTTTGCAACTTCCATCCGGAGCTAAAACCCCTGGGACCCAACCAGACAGTGCTCCTGGATCAACTCGGGACGTTTACTGGGTGCGGTCGCTGCAGGTCTCCGGCCCGGCCCTGGGCGCCTGGAGCGAAGAACCTGGGACCGCCCTGCGTGCCCCAGACCTCCCTCCAGGCCCCGCCCCTCCCCCGGCCCCGCCTCCAGTCCGGAGAGGCGCGCGGCCGCGGGGGGCGGGGCCGCGGGGCCGCGCGTGCGCTCGCCCGCGGCGCGCTGCGCATGCGCCCTGTTTGCAAGCGAGGATGGCGGGGGCCGCTCCAGGCGCCATCATGGACGAGGACTACTTCGGGAGCGCGGCCGAGTGGGGCGATGAGGCGGACGGCGGCCAGGTGAGGGGGGCTCCGGGCGCCCCCGACGAGGGCTGTTGGTCTCCGTCGCCGGCGCGCTGGCCCCGCTCTCGGCGAGCCCGGCCCCGCGGTCCTCGCGAGCTTCAAGTGCCGCCCGCCCCGCCCCCCGAGCGGCGCGCCCCCCGCCGCCCGCGGGCCCCTCTCGCCGCCGCGCGCCCGGGGCCACGCGCGGCCTCTCCCCGCCTCCGGCCCCGCGCTTGCAGACGGGAGGGGTGGGGGCGGGCCCGGAGCCCCGTTGTCTGATCACGGTCGGCTGTCCCCTCCCCGGGCCTCAGTTTCCCCAGTGAAGGGCTCGCGCCGGCGCCCAGCCCGAACACGCGGTGACCCGCTGACCACTCCCTCTGGGCCAGCCCCACTGCCAGGCGCGGTGACTGCCTCGCCCGCCAAGGCGGGGCGGCCGTACTCGAAGGGGAGGGCTGGGTGCGGGGCCACACAGTTTTGTTTTTTCTTTTAAATAATTCAATCTTTCGAAAAATCTAACTCATCACGAGGGAAAAAGTTGAACTTTGGGCTTTCTTCCGTGTGTTTGGTTTGCACACCTTACCCTGCAGGGCTTTGGGCTGACTTAATCCATCCTTGGTCCAAGTGGCGCCGAAAGATCTTCCAGCCTGGACCTTGCAGGGTTTGGTGTGGGGCGGAGAGCCCGGACTGGGGTCCCGGCTCGGCCGCTGTGTCCCGGCCTAACTGTGATCCGAAGACCTGCCCGCAGTGCAGCTTTACACGACGGCTTCTCGGGCCCCTCGCCCGCAGACTGATACAGCTGGTCTGGAGGGAGCCTGGGAATTTGCCTTCTGATAAGAGTCAGGATTAAAGATGTTTGGGAAATATTGAACGAATATTTTGAAGGAGGAAGGGATGACGTGGGGCGTACTTCGCTGAAAGGGGGACGGCGGTGCAAAGAGGTCATTGGAGGTGCAAAGACGCGGGCACAGGCGCTGTGTTCGCGGAACTAAGGGGAGTCCCGCGTGGTTAGTGGCCTGGTGGAAGCAGTGGCATGAGGTCCGGGAGGAAGCAGGTTCTGAAGGGCCTTTGAAAGCTGCTGCAAAGAGTCTCGGGCAGGGACTGACCCGGTGAGATTCGTATGTTGGACCATTCCACGGTGTTGGAGGCTTATCATGGAGTGGATGGAGGGTCAGGTTTAGCTAGTTGGAGCCTGTGTTAGCTAGGTGTTTTCCTGCGTTAGCGCGTTCCACGCTCAAGGTTTTGGTTGGGTGTTCATTTTGTAAATGAAGAAAGTAAGGCCCAAAGACTTAGTGACCTGCCCACGTTCATGAAACTAATAAATGAAGGAATGGGGATCCCACCCAGGTCCTTTGTCTCCATTGCCACTTTATCAAACTGCTGACCACCGAAATGGTCTAAATGAAAGAAACTTAGGGTGTAAATTAGCTTAGCGGTGGGTTGGTGTATCCTGTTTAAAATGTCACAGTACTTGTCACATTGAGCCTTCAAGTCACAGAGTGTTAGAACTAGGGCGTATCTAAGGACCCTCTAGTCCCTGGCCCTCATTTTATAAGCAGAGCTCTCCAGTTACCTGCCCTGGGTTATGCAGTCAGGAATGGCAGAGCCACACCTAGACCCCTCTCTGGGAGGTTGGGGAGTCTCATGTTTGGAGAACTTTAATCATCCTAATTCGGCCCACTGACCATAATTGGCTCTCACTGATGAAGGGTAGAACCAGGTGTTCATTTCGTGTTCATTCTGTGACTGCTTGGAGGAGGGAGAGAGCGCCAAGAAAGGTGAGTGACAGGGGTGGCATGAGCTGAATTTTGGAAGACAGTAGTAGGTCAATTTTTGTGACCCTGATTCTCTTCACTTAACACCATGTTAGGTGGATTGTGGGAGGTAGGAAGATGTGTAAGAAGGCTACTGTGATGAGTCCAGATGATAGACGCTAAGAGCTACTGAAATGCACATAGTGTAGTCTGGCTTCCGGTTGCCGTTGGGGAGTAGCAAGAGATGAGACTGGCCAGGCGAACAGGTGGAAGGTTAAGGTTATGGACGTCTATCTTGGATGTCTTTGTTGAGGGAGATAAGAAACTTTAAGCAAGAGAAAGACATAAGTTTTACGGCTTATGAAGCTCATTGGGGCATCAGTGTGAAAGATGTTGGGAAGGAAGGAATGAAATTGAGCCATGAGGGGAATATCACTACTGCCCAAAATAAGGAACAGTAGAGGTAAAGACGGAAAGAAGGGCCCAATTGGACAGATATGTGTGAGATAGAATCGATGAGTCTTTATGACAGGAGGGAGGGAGGAGAAATTGAAGATGGCTCCTAGGTTTGTGGGTTTGGGGTCAACAGGTAGATAATGGAACCCTTTACTGGAATATAGGTTGTAGGAAGATGATCTGCTTAGAAGGAAAAGATGAGGTCAGTTTTGGATCTAATCAGTTTGGAATACTAGTGGGGCATCCTATTGGAAATGAGAATAGACTGTTGAACACTTGAGCTCAAGAGAGACAGACATCCAGGCTAAATTCTAGAGTTATGGGCAAGAAGGTGGCATGACCCAAGAGAAGACGTAGCAGAAGAGAAGAGGGTCCAGGGTAGAAGCCCAAGAATACAGGCGCATAAGGAGGAGTCTCAAGGGGCAGTCTGGCCTTCCTTCACAGCCTCTTCAAGGCCCTCACACAGATAGGGTCTGAGAGAACTCTCCCTCGTCTGCTCAGGGAAGGCATCATGCTCCATCTGCTCCCGAAGCACTTGCTTTCAGGACATGAGTCTAGACCAGGGGTGGACAGACTTTTCTGTAAAGGGCCAGATAGTAAATATTTTAGGTTCTGCATGTCTCTTGTCACAGCTATTCAACTCTGCCATTATAGGGGGAAAGCAGCCGTAGATAGTATGTTTAAAAACTGAGTGTGGCTGTCCCAATAAAATTTTATTTACAGAAACAAGAGGAGGGCTAGATTTGGCCCTGGGGTCGTTTGCTGATTCCTGGCCCAGCTCTTACCCCGTTATGTTAGAGTCACTTGCGTGGAGCTTGGTCTCTCTTACTAGTTTGTGAATTCTTTCAGCGGAGAAAGCCATATCTTGTCTTATATTTTCTTAGGTTCCCTGGTGACAAGCACAAGTGCTAAGTACAGAGTAAATATTCAGAAAGCATCTGCTTGTTATTTAGGATGACAATGTTCAAGCTGGGTAGACCTTGGGGTCATTCAGCCGTCATCATCACATCCTCATCCTGCTTTGTCCTTAGATTCGGTAACTTGTTTAAGGTTGCTTCCATGCAAACTGGGCTAGAATCCAGCCAGATGTGCTGATTTGAGGCAAGTCAATGGTCTTTACTTTCTAACTGCAAATTGATGGCTTATGCCTTCAAGAATCACTTCATCAGTCTTTGTTGGAAAGCATTAAATGGCACATATGAAATAATAATAGTGAAAACAATAATAGTTAACATCTGTCGAACTCTTACGAAATGTTAGGTACTGTGCTTGGCTCTTCCAAAAATTCTCTCATGGAATACTTATAACAGCCAAATGAGGGTAGGTACTATGATTATCTTTGTTTAATAGAGGAGGAAACGGATACCCAGAGAGGTCAGGAAACGTGTATGAGCGCTGGACATAAGTTCACTAGGGTGGAGTTGTGATTCAAACCCACTCGGTGTGACTCTGGATCCCGTTTTCTTAGCCACTCGTTAGTTGTTCGTCCTATATCATGAGATTGTTGTGAAAGAAAAATGAAATATTGTCTGTGGAATACTTTTGAAAGGGACAGCGTTATACAGATTTAAGCTGAGATTACAGGATATTTGTATTAATGAAAAAATTGCATGGCTCATGGCATTTATCAACAGCAGGAGGATGATTATGGAGAGGGAGAAGATGATGCAGAGGTCCAGCAGGAATGCCTACATAAGTTTTCTACCCGGGATTATATAATGGAACCCTCCATCTTTAACACTCTGAAGAGGTATGTGAGAAAGGTTATTTGTATTGGGAGGAAGGTGGGTGATAATTCAGAGAAAGTTTTGTAATAAACCTAAAAGATGATATGTAAAAGTTAGAATAATGTGATATGGAATGGAAGGCTTCTAGGGGTCCCCCAACACTTAAAAAAACTTAATAACCTATCTTCCTCCTCGCCTCCCTGTTATCCATTTCCATGCCCATCTACATTCATTTTCGTGTAATAGCTTACTTGTTACTTTTTCTAGATATTTTCAGGCAGGAGGGTCTCCGGAGAATGTTATCCAGCTCTTATCAGAGAACTACACTGCTGTGGCCCAGACTGTCAACCTGCTGGCTGAGTGGCTCATTCAGACAGGTGCTTTGTGGGTGCCCCTGTCCTGGGTAGTCAACCCCCCCCTTTTTTAAATAGACCTATGGATCATTATGATGCTGATAAATTGGAAAGGCCTTCTGTGTTTTCCTGGTTTTTCAGTCTTAAATAAGTAAGAACTGAATTTCTTACCCATCTTCATCTGCTTGATTCTTATCTTTGATTCAGTAATTGAGGTTTACAGATAGCCTGCAAATGTGATTCTCATTGAGCTGTTTTCCCTACCATGTTGTAGAATTATAGGATTATACAGTGTATGTTCAGTGTGTCATTTTTAAGAGGTCTATTATAGCAAGCAGTAAATGATGGATAATTTAGGACTGGGTATGATTATGGCTTTTAGCTAATATGATCAAAGTAGAGCCTTACTGTAAATCCACTAAACTGGGTGCAGATGACATCACTGAGTAAGTACTGTCCGGAAACTAGTCGATTCATTGCTGTCACAGTGATTAGATGCCAGTGTGTCTCTTGGCTGGCATCTGCTCTCTGCTGCTTTGTTGGAGTATGTCTTTCCATCTCTCCTACCTGTCTGTTTTGCCAATTTGTCCTTGTCTTTAGCGAGGTTTTGAAGATGTTGTCCTTTCCACGTAGACAAGGGTAGAACATCCTTCTGTGTTCTGCCCTGTGCTCCTTCTTGGGTCTTACCATTGAATATGATTAATAAATATTAATTTTTATAAGAGGTCCAAAATCTTAAGTGGACATGAGCAATTCTGTTGTTTGATTCACAGACTTTTGACCTGACTGCTTTTTCCTGAAGTAATATACAAATTCAGAGATTGCCGTTTTCCATCTGGTTGCTTTCATTTTTTTTCAGGTGTTGAACCAGTGCAGGTTCAGGAAACTGTAGAAAATCACTTGAAGAGTTTATTAATCAAACATTTTGACCCACGCAAAGCAGATTCTATTTTTACTGAAGAAGGAGAGGTGAGGAGTCTTTTCTTTTTCTAATACCAGTTCCTAGGGTCTTTTGCTAATTCCATGTGTACAGTGGAGTATGGCATATTATGTAAGTAACGTAAGAGTTGGGTACTAAAATCGGGGTGTGAGACAAATTGCACAGAGTCGGAGTTGCCCTTTAAATGCTATACTCAGTGTACTGAGATCTTGCATGCAGAGAGGCACACAGGTACCGAGCGGAGAGGAGGAACAGCAGATTCACACCTCACTCTAGGGCACAGGCTCTGAGTGGTGTGCTGTACTTGTTTGAGTCCTTCAAGAAGCAGACGCCAAGACAGGATTTAGATGTGCAGGAGATTACGGAGGACACACTTGTGAGGGAAGCTGGGTAGGGGCTGCAGGAGCTGGGGGAGGCATGATGCAGTCAGACCCCTGAAGGCAAGAGGGAAGGCAGGATGGTTGGGTAGGAGGAGTCTTAGACGATAGTGCAGTTTTCAGAAGGCTTCAACAATGTCACTGGGTAGTCCTCAGCTGTCACTGGAGCCCCATGTCTCCTAGGAACAGGCCTGCCTCAGGAGCCCTGCCACACTCAGTCAGTGGCTGGGAGCAGCCCTTGGGAAACCTAGCCTTGGGACAAATGGGAGGTGGATCCAGAGTGCAGCCCGCAGTCCGTCAGTCACGCAGAAGAGCTGAGAGACACATTTTCATGGCCACTACACCTGGTGATGGACAAAACCACCTGTGCTATTTAAATTGCCTTTTTCTCTTTCACCAAGGGCATACAGCTGATTTAGCAGGAGTCAATTGTGCGTATGATGCAGCTCCACTGCATACGTGCTTCCACTAGACTCTCCTGTGTCTCCAGGAAGCACCTGTCAGTGAGCTCTTGGGCAGAGTCGGATCTTCCAAGAGCTCTGTGTGGGCATTCAGGGGCTCTGGCTCCGCCACTCGGCTACCCATGTGGCCTCACCACCTCCAGGTCTGCTTCCTTCTCTGGGGACTGCAGGGCCAGACCTCACAAGGGCTCTTCCAGCTGTAATATTCTGTGATTTGTTTATACAACATAATCTTCACTTAAGCTAAGGCTAGGCCTCTTATCTTGCTGTTTGTTTGTTGGCAGACTCCAGCGTGGCTTGAACAAATGATTGCACATACCACATGGAGAGACCTTTTTTACAAACTGGCTGAAGCCCATCCAGACTGTTTGATGCTTAACTTCACTGTTAAGGTAGGAAGAGTATTGGAGACAGATAAAAGTGTTTATGAGTGAGGGTTATTTTATGTTGGTTGGTGGTCTGTTTCCTTTGAAAGGTCATATTTGCTGTTGTTAGTAAAAGTCTTCATCGTTTCACTTTAGAAAGTCATACATTGAGAAGGAAAAGCATAGAATATGTACCTGTGTTTGTGGATCAACAGGGACTATGTTTTAGGATTTGCAGGAATGTATTTATAGAGTCTGTTGTGTTCTGAGAGGAGCCTTTAAGAATGTTTCCTTAATCTTATACACAGAGAAACCAAGGTGGGGTGGTTAGCCTGGGCCACAAACCTAGTTAGTGGTGAAGCAGGGATCAGAGTAAAGGTTTGAGACCTGAGACCACTGCTTACTTATCCCAGCTCACCACAAACACTGTTGACAATCAACCTTCTCTGAAATGTGTGGTCACTACTTGTTGACACTTTCTTTGGCTTCTTACTTTTGTATTGTAGCTTATTTCTGATGCAGGGTACCAGGGGGAGATAACCAGTGTATCCACAGCTTGCCAGCAGTTGGAAGTGTTTTCTAGAGTACTTCGTACTTCTCTAGCTACAATTTTGGATGGAGGAGAAGAAAACCTTGAAAAAAACCTCCCTGAGTTTGCCGTAAGTTCTTTACTTTATGTATTTCAGATTAGAAGGAACCTGTTTTGGGTCTTGCATTTTCAAACATAAAATGCTCCTTTCCTTTAGAGAATGTCCAGGTCGCAACGCACCTTCCAAGATAATAACTTCCACGCAGGAGAACTGTTGAAGTTGGACTCTTTCCTCTACGTATGTCATTGCTGCAATCACGAAACCCCAAACTCTCTCTCTGTTTTCAGAAAATGGTGTGCCACGGGGAACACACATACCTGTTTGCCCAAGCCATGATGTCTGTGCTGGCCCAGGAAGAGCAAGGAGGCTCCGCCGTGCGCCGGATCGCTCAGGAAGTTCAGCGCTTCGCCCAGGAGAAGTGAGAGGCGGTGTTTCTGCCTACCCTAGTCCTCACTAGGTGCTCTCCACAAAATCACCCCCCGCCCCATTTCCACAGCCACAGACTCTAGGTCCTCCTATTTTGACCTATAGGTAAACTTGCTTTTACCCAGTAGAGCTGGAAAAGTCAGGGTAATTTTAAATACATGTAGAGAGCTTGCTTTCTAAAGTATTGCTTTGATGAATATTTTGTAAAGTATTTGATTATTGTTCAATTCACTGGATATATGAACCTGTATTTTCATGTAGTAGGATTCATCAATAGCAAATAACAAATCTTGAAATAGTTATTCAGCAGTCTAATTGTTATTTTGTAGTACATATCTTACAGAGCAAAATTAGCTCTTCTTATCTTTCTTTTCTACTAATGGACTCTCAGTAAGATATTTGAAAAGTGTGTGGTTCCTTTTAGAAAGTCTGTGAGCTGTATTTGAATCCTTCTTTCCCAAGTCGCTCCAAATGTTGTTTTCATAGCTCAGTTGGTAGACCAGTGAATGACATAAACATGAAAACCCAGAGGGATCCATACAACTCAAAGTATTAAATGTGAAAAAAGGATGAGAAGAAGGAAGGAGGGAAGGAAGGAGAGGGAAGGGAAGGGTCATTAACAACATAGCCCACCTTATTAACAATGGGATATGTGACTTTTTCCATCAAGGGGCCATGATGCCAGTCAGATCACACTAGCATTAGGCACAGCTGCCTCCTACCCCAGGGCTTGTCAGGCCCTTGGTGCTATGTTGTCCAAAGGAGCCCTGAATCCAGCTGACATCACAGTCCTGTTCAAGATGTTTACAAGCATGGACCCGCCTCCTGTTGAACTTGTAAGTTGCTTTTCATTTTAATAATAAGATGGGATACCCCCATTGTTCATCATAAGGGTTATTTTGGAAAGTCTGTGTTTCTCTTAATTCTCTTAAGTCAGTGAGTGCAAATTCCTGTTGAAATGTTTCTGTCCTTTTCCTGGTCCCATCACTCTCTCAGAGCTGCACACATTAGTGCACCTGTTGGGCAGAGCACAGCAGCGGGGTGGGGGTGGGGGAGTGAGTGGCATGCCCTCACTCCTGCCCTAAGTGGGTGTGGACTTACCTGCCATCTCTCTCCTGCATTCCTTTCAATGGCCTTGTTTCTCCCCAGATCCGAGTGCCAGCCTTCCTGGACCTGTTTATGCAGTCACTCTTTAAACCAGGAGCCAGGATCAACCAGGACCACAAGCACAAGTACATCCATATCTTGGCATATGCAGCAAGTGTGGTTGAGACCTGGAAGAAGGTACTGTCAGTTCTGAGAACCGATGGACTTTTAGGGAGATAAGTAACCTCCTCTCTTTAGCATTATTTGGAAATTTTGGCTGCAAGAAATCATGAGCCCATCTAGGTTCAGAAATACTTTTTCTCGTGTTTATGCATAGAGTGCTAAATGTCTCAAGACAATGTGCATAGTGTCTATACTGCTTACTCAAACTCTAATTGAAGCGCGAGTAAAGAAATGAAACTGACTTCCCCGAGCTGCAGACCAACACCAGTCTCGCTGGTTTCAGTTTCTCTATGCTGGGTGACTGAAGTTTGACAAGTAAATTGACTCCTGACTTGAGAGATGGGGAAGGTGCTTTGCAGAGAGAAGTGGCCAATCCCACATTACCCCAACTGCAAGGGTGCAGGCTCCGTCAGGATTCACCACTGTTGCCTGTGTTTTCAGAACAAGCGAGTGAGCATCAATAAAGATGAGCTGAAGTCAACATCGAAAGCTGTTGAAACCGTTCACAATTTGTGTTGCAATGAGAACAAAGGGGCCTCTGAACTCGTGGCAGAGTTGAGTACACTCTATCAGTGTATTAGGTAAGCAAAATGAAACTTATTTCTAAAGGTAATCCTTTTGGGAGGAAGTGGCTTGAGTTTTCAATTAAAAGCTCAAAAAACATAAAAGCTTCAGAGATACTTACTTACTTATTTTTTCTTTTTAAAACATATGCAGAGAACTTTAAACTGTTTTAGCGGTGTAATTTTCAGAGCTTTGCTTGCCAGAAGTCTGTTTACAAATTAGACTTAAGAAAAAGGAAGACCAACCAGAATTATAAAAATTGATTTGAAGAAAAAGGTCTATTTACAGTAAAAGGCCAACAAAAGATTGCTGCCATAGAAGTGATTTGCAATTATGCCAATTATATACATAAGTAGTCACTAGGAAAGCTTACAAATTGGCTGTCCTCTCAGGCAGTTGAATCTTTCCCCGGTTAATTTGTACTAGGGACAAAGAAGGGATTTGCTAAACAAAAGTAAACTTCACCCCAGCCCACTAAGCTCACTGTTTTGCATTAATGATCTTTTCCTTTTAAACCAGTAAAGTGGTTTAAAGTAAGCTGAGAATTGGGTTCTTGCACTGCACGTTTGAGAGGATGCTGACTCATCAGACTGTTCACTACGAAGCATGTCCCTGGCAGGGCATCTTGAAGAGTGAATTGATGGGCTGGATTGAGCTTGTTGTTTTATAAACCTTTCTAACCATTTAATTTTGGTGTTTGTTTTTCTAAAAAACTTGTTTAAGGAAGCATTATTTACCTGTAGGTTTCCAGTGGTAGCAATGGGTGTGCTGAAATGGGTGGATTGGACTGTCTCGGAACCAAGGTACTTCCAGCTGCAGACTGACCATACACCGGTACACCTGGCACTGCTGGACGAGGTAGGGGGCTCCAGGGCCGTGCTCAGCATGCCCTCTGTGCCTTGCACTGTTTATGCCTGTGCTTCTCGCACGTCTGTTCAGTGAGTTCAAGAGACACTCTGTTCAATGAGGATTTTCCTTTTAAGGAACTAGTTTCAACAACTCTGTAGCTTTCTCAGTTTTTATCAAGTCCCTGAAGGGATGAGAGATGGTACAGAAGCTGACCAGCCCTGGGGCAAGTGTTGAGTACCACCATTGTCAGCGAGAAGCTGTCTTTGGTGGCTGTGACAATGATAGTTCTCTACGCTGATGGTGAGCCTAGAGACCCAACCATAGTGCTCAGTGCGGCTTCCTTTGGCCTGTTGTAGATCAGTACCTGCCACCAGCTCCTGCACCCCCAGGTCCTGCAGCTGCTTGTTAAGCTTTTTGAGACTGAGCACTCCCAGCTGGATGTGATGGAGCAGGTGAGCAGGTGGCCCATGGGGTTTGTCGTGCAGTTTGGGGAGAGGACCCCATTCTAATGGACTTCTCTGCCCCTACTCTTGCAGCTTGAGTTGAAGAAGACCCTGTTGGACAGGATGGTTCACCTGCTGAGTCGAGGTTATGTACTTCCTGTTGTCAGTTACATCCGAAAGTGTCTGGAGAAGCTGGACACTGACATTTCACTCATTCGCTATTTTGTAACTGAGGTCAGCAATACACTCTTCGTTTCACATTTCATACTATTGACACTAGCAGTGCCCTTTTTGGTTTAATTTACTTCATTTTGTACCTAACTGAGAACTGTGCTTTCTGATAATCATGGTGATAACAATGACATAGATACCACCTTACCAAGCACCTGCTGCCTGCAGGAACTTATTATGTGCTTTATCTGCATTACCACCTGGGTGTCTTAATGTTGGAGGCTGATGTTGTCAACAGGAAGCAAAAAGTGGGGAGAGAAGGGTGGTTTTCTCCTGACTGATTGCCGTTTCATTAGCATGTTGGTGCGATGCCGCTCACAGGCTGTGCGGGAGGAGGAATGACCTGGTGTTCTCTCCTCCTAGGTGCTGGATGTCATCGCTCCTCCATACACCTCTGACTTTGTGCAGCTTTTCCTCCCCATCTTAGAAAACGACAGCATCGCAGGCACCATTAAAACAGAAGGTGAACATGACCCTGTAACGGAATTTATAGGTATGGTTGACGTGAATGTCCCTTTGCTACAATTTTAAGTGTCATTTTTTACCTCCTGTTTCTAACCCAGTGACTGTTTGCCTTCTGTTTTTTAAAGCTCACTGCAAGTCCAACTTCATCCTGGTGAACTAATTTAGAGCACCCTCCAGAGCTGAAGTGGAACATTCCAGACCACTTGTGGAAAAATCCTTTCCAGAAACGTGTGTGAAGAGGCTCGGTCAGCATCTTGGAAATGGGCTCTGCTGGGGGAGGTGGATAACTCTGTTAGAAAGGAAAATGTTAGCAGTGTAAGTGAATTCTATTCACTTTCTCTACTGAGAACAGTCCCCTCTCTTTGTTGTAAGTCCAGGGCTGCCCCGAATCCTGTTTACAGTGTTCTTTCCCCCCGTATAGAAGCTAGGTTCGTGTTACCTCTTGGGATGCAGCCAGTTGTCAGCCCCAAGGGTGGCAGGAATTCAGAAACAGACACTCAAACGAACTACTTTCAAAGTTGACTTAAGTTTTCTCACAAGAACCCGATTAGCTAGTTGATATTTTATTGTAATTGTTTTAATTTTCCAAGAACAAATAAAAAAAAAAGCCATTCTGGGTTGGAAGGTGTAGATCCTGGTATTACGTTGTTGTTATGTGTAAATAAGGCACGTTCGGGCTCAGTTCTTGTGTGCAGTCATATTTTATTCATTGCTTGGGCAATTCGAAATTGCCATCGCCCCCGTCTGTCCCCACCATTGATTCTAAGATGACATAAGAACTGGTGATAAATCTAAACTGTTTTACCTCTTAAATGCCACATCATAGATCACAGTTGCCAAAGAGAAAATAACGAACCATCTATTGAAGGAAATGGAGGCTATCGTCATGGCAGGGGAGCAGTCCTGTGCGGGTGTTTAAGGCATCCCACTGTAGACTCTTCTCTCGGGAATATTCTTTCAGCCGGTACCACATCGGTCTGCATGTTGAGGCGCCCCTTCTAGGTGCTCACTGCCATTACCAGATGACAGATACCAGTTTGATTTGAATATCAACCCCCAGTTCCTTCAAACCATGGCAGTAACAACCCAGTGCCTGTAACAATAGATCGGATCCCCTCTGGTTATAGTTCGTGATATTTCTTAAAACACTGCTCTTCCGGGGACATCTGCCTTAAACGATGGGGTCCCCAAATGTGCAGGACTTCTCAATGTCGAGGTTGTAATAGTTACCCTTCCCGTCTTTATAGGTGCTGGTCACTATCCTCATCCAGCCTCGCTCGCCCTGTGGGTGAGAAGTGGGATCGTACATTAGCTCAGCAACCCACAGACTCCTAATTCTCCCTCCGCTTTCAGGGTAGAGAATGGGCCTCCTCTCTACCTCATCACTCGGCCTCAGGCTGGGGGACGCAGCACCCAAACCACCCACTCCGCTGCCCCTTCCCTTTCCTGGGACCCACATTCAGAAATAACCTTTTGTGAAATTTTTAACTTAGTTAATATTTAATGGGTTTGTGGCCCCGTACACCAGAAGCTAATTAATGTCACAAAAATGTTGACTCTTTAGACCAGATGATTTGACTTCCTACTAATATCTCCATTTGTAGTCATTTAAGAAAAATTGACATTTCATCACTTTGACATTAATCACTTTCCCCCATTTCATATTAATGAATTTCTGTGTCTTAGACTGTTAATGGTTAATACTAAGTCTTAGAAATTAAAATTCTTGAATTTATCTCCCCTGGATTTCTGGCCCAACTCAAAAATATGTTTGAAAAAAATTACACAGTATTACTTAGGAGCTCTGAAACTGACAGGAAGAAGAGTGTTGTAAAGGAATGAGCTAGCTAAACGGAAACCTCTAAAGCAGTGCTTCTCAGCCAGGGGGATTTCTCCCCAGGAGACATTTGGCAGTGTCTGGAGACACTGGTGGTGGTCACAAGCGGGGGACAGGGAGAAGGAGCTATCAGCATCTAGTGGGTGGGGGCCAGGGATGCTGGTAAACACACCATGATGCACAGGACAGCGACAGCCCCCACACAACACAGAAGTACCTGACCCCACGTGTCACTGTGCTTGCTCCTGAGTTGGAGCAAGAGGCCCCTCTGCTCAGGGCCACAGTTCTTAGCTACAAAGCCAACAGAGCCATCACAGTTAGAATCTGGAAACATCTTACCCACGGTTCACCCCATGAATTCCGGACAATCCAGTACTCGATCCCATTACTGACACCCCACCCGGCCACAGAGACGATATGGTTTATGAAGGCCGTGTCGTGATATTCGGCGTAGATGCCTCCGGTGTAGTTAGCCATCTTTTCTGTGGCCATTATACCGCAGCTAAGAGCAAGCGATTAAAGAATTAGCATTTTAAAAAGAAAGAATTTACCATCTTCAGAAGTGGTCGTGTAAATCCAGCTCAGATAGAGGATTCTGCCTAAACTTGTGCTGTTCCTCCCTTGGTGTCCACCCTCCTGAAGCAGCACCAGCATCCCCACAGCGCTCGCTGCAGCCCTGGGGCCTTTGCATGAACGGTGCACTTCACTCACAGTAACCCTATGAGGGGCACGTTAGTTGAGCTTTACTTCTGAGAAAACGCACGTGGCCGCTGTGTCCCCAGCCTAGTGAGTAAAGTTGGCCAGGACACGTGAAAACGGCCTCAGGTCCCATCCGCCTGCAGCGCGCCTGCCCCGGGCTGGCAGCAGTCTCCTCTCACCTGATGGGGCCATTTTTGTAGATTTCTGCCATCATCTTCTCCCTTCCGGAGAGGGAGCCGTAGTCGCTCACTTTCCAGATGGTGTAGTTTTGGATGGGATGGCACTCCTTGAATTCAGTGCATGTTCCACATTGGTTAAACTTGTCACACTCTGAGGGACAGCATGGAAAGTTAGCGTGAGACCGTCTCACCACTAACCCGCCCAAACCCACTCTCCGCTGTTCCTCTTTAGCTGGTAACGGAATCCTCTCGCCATCAGGTGCTGTTTAATTATGCTCTTCTTTCTGCTGCGAAGGATTTATGACAAGCCCTTCCCCCCCCACCTCGGTGGAGAAGAAAGGCAAACGCTAATTAACGCATAGTAGGCACTCAGAAGACAGCTTTTTTGGTTTTCCTTTAAAAGCCCGGAGAAAGGCCTTTTCACAATACTCTACAGCTGAAGATAGAGTGTAATTAAATTATTAGCTCTTAATCAGATGATTCTATTGCTGGCTAGTGAATAAGCCAATACATTTGGAAAAAAGTAAGCATTTTCTGATTATTTTGGTTTGAGGAGGTATCAAGAATTAGGCAAAAGACAAACTGCAGTACTTAGCTCTGTAAGACTCCACTCCATCCCCTTCGCTCCTCCCAGGCCCTGACATCCTCACTTTGTGACCCCCATCCTGCCTTGACCCTCGGCCTGCCTGTTCAGCGCTTGCAGGCTACCTTTTGCTGTTAACAGTTTCCTATCTGTCCAGACTCCTCTCCCAGGACAGGAAACTCCTTAAAGATTAAATTGTTGGCTTAATGTGTCCCTTGGACACCAAACGCCCAGTGCCCAGCACAACAAGAAAGTGGGGGATCTGTGGCCACATTTGCTAATACAAAGACAAGACTATTTGTTGCAAACAATCAGGTTCCTGATGAACTCCACCTGCCCTGTCATGCTAGGTGGGTTGGAGGGGCCCGGCCTAGGCTGGACCAGACCAGTTCAGGGTGAGGCAGGCTGCGGCCCCAGGGGCCACCTGATTCTGTTCTCCTTCTCAGTGGGCCTTTTCTTCCCTTTCATCCGTCCTTCTCACTTCTCTGACCCCTGCTGTGTTTACCACTTCAACAAGACTCACCCACCCCAGCTGGGAGAATTCTTTCTGGCTGGGCAATATGGCCCAGGAGGCAAAGTGAGGGCATCCCACGGACACGAGACAGTGCTAGAGTATGCAGCGCCACTTCAGAGGGCACGGGGGCTGGAGCAACCCTGTCATAGACGGAGAGAGCAGGGCGGAAGAGCACCCCAGGCTCCCCCGTCCTGCCGCCCTCCTCTCTCACAGCCTTTTGCGTTTGTTCCAGCTCTCTGCTCTGGCTACGAGGGAGCTCTGACGGGCAGGTGACTTAGACTGCTAATTATGGGTTTGAGGTTTGGACTTTTTCTTTCCTTCGGTTTCCAAGGGGAGCAGACTGGAAGGAATGTGCCAACGCCAGGAATTCCAGGCCAGCTTAGGCCAGCTGCTCCATGCAGCACCCCTCAGCTCCAAATCCACCTGAATGTGCACGGACCAGGTCCAGGGTCGTGGGGCGGGAACTGGGCTGATGCTTTTTCCAGGTGGGCCCCCTTGTTTCCAGTTCAGGGCAGTAGCCTGCCTGCTCTCCCCACCTGACTCTTGGAAAACTTTCTCTTCCCTCAACAAGGGCGGCATGCACCTCGTCCACGAAGCCACCAAAATGCCAACACGCCACAACCCAAAGCCCACAGCCAGGCCTGGCCACAGGAGACTGAGACACCCTCCCCAGGTCTCTTCTGTTGCTTCTCAACAAGGACTACAGGCTCCAGCTTCCAGCTCCCCCAGACTCACCAGGTTCAAGGTGGCAGGACACTCCCATCTCTGTCCCACCTTCCCCTAGCACCCTGGCCACAGAGCCTGTGAAGCCTGGGTTGGCTTAGGCTCCACGCAGCACTTTCCCTGGGAAGCAGGCGGTGGGGGCAGCAGAACCTACCCTGGTCCTTGGCCTGGTAGTTGTTGCAGGTCTCGTCAGGGATGCCATGCTCATGGGCGTACTCCCACACCTGCAGGTCATTGCCCCCCTCGCAGGAGCCCGCCTGGCCGCAGTCGATGACTTGTTGCACAGACAGCAGGGTGGAGGGCCACGCCCCCTTCCTTTTGATGTTGATCCGATCTGCAAGGCAGCACCCACACCTAGTCAGCACCCACCCTGCCCTACCTGCTGCTCCAGCTGCTGCGCATCCCTCTCTGGAGAGCCCTCTCCCACAGACCTTTTCAAAAAGTCTCAGCTCTGCAGAGAGGCCTCCGCTGGCCCTTCCCAGGCACGGATGTGTCTGCCCACTCACTGTAAGTGCCATGCGGGCAGGGCAAGGTCGGTGCTGCCTAGCTGTAGATGCCCCGTGAGTGTCTGCTGAAGGGGTGAAAGGATGAAAACTCTACCCCCTGTGCCAGGTGGGCTGGCACCAAAGACAGAGCCAGGAACACAAGACACAGTCCCTACGCTCCTGGGGCCCCTCCGGAGACGGCCAGCGAGAAGCAGCTCCCTCGTCTTTCCACCACCCAGTCTACCAATTTTCTGCATCCACAAGCCCATTTCCTGTGACAGCAGGTGGCGTGTCCCGACCCAAGGCTGAGATGGACCCCGCGTCCCTCTCTCCCACCACATCAGCACCTGTACAAGCACTTGGGCCAGCACCACCTCCACTTACTGCCACGGTTCTCCGCCTCCTAGCTCAGCAGCCAGGACAGCTGTCTCCACTCCACTCCCTCTTCTCTCTTCAGCCCCAGCCAAGCACGTTTTCCACCCTTTCCCTCTGCTCAAGTCGCTCTGATCCAGGCCCATGGTCTCCACGCTGCCGCTTCTAATGGCTACTTCCCCTCCTCATCCGATCCCCTCTTCAGCAGCAGTCAGCAGCCTGGCCACTCCATCCTTCTATGTGCACCTCCTGCCCTGAGCTTCCAGTACACAACTGTCCTTGGACACCCTGTGCCTCACCGGAGCCCACTCCCTCCCTCTATGTAAGGGCGGCCACAGCCCGGCTCTGGTCTCTCCCTCCACTCCTGACTCATGGATCCACGCCCTACCTGAGCCACCCAAAGAAGGTCTAACCCACTTCTTAGCATGGCCCCACACAACTCTCCATTCCCCTCCCCCCTGCTCTTCGTCTTCCCCACACATCCACCGGTACACATTCACACCCACTGTGCGCCAGGCCCTGTTCTCCATGCTGGGAATACAGCAGCAAGCAAAGCAGACAGAAGCCTCGAGCCACACCCAGCTCACGGAGTGGGGGAGACAGGACAAGAAACAACGGTGAATGTGGAAGCATGAAGAACGCAGTGCTGTGAGGAACATAAAAGGGGAGAGAACTCTGGGGGGCATCCTTTACAGAGGGTGGCTGGGGACCTCTCGGGTGGCATCCATGGGAGGGAGGGAGCGTATTTGGGAGATCAGGTACTTGGCGTGAGAAGATACATCCTGGGCTTCAGCCCTTAGCGTCCAAACTGGGTCCCAACACAGAGCAGGGAGCCAGCTGACATAGGCTCTTGTAGGTCAAGAAGGATTCGTCTCTGTCTGCGTGAGATCTTTAGAGGGTTTCAAGCAGAAGAGAAACATGATCAGACCTGGGTGTGAACAGGCTCGTTCTAGCTGTTTGGGACCTGACGGCAGGGAGGCAAGGGAGGCAGCAGGAGAGCAGTCCTGGCTCGGGCGGCAAGGCCCGGTGCACCGGGTGCAGGCCGGCGGCTCAGGCTGGGGTGCCGCGGGGGATGTGGCAAGAAGCAGAGGAGTTGGGAATATATTTTGAAAGTAGAAGTGACAAATCTATGAGGGTGTAAGACAGAGGAACCAGCTGTGGCTCTAGGCTTCTGCCTGAGGAACAGGAAGGATGAGCTGCCGTTTGGTGAACCAGGGAGAAGAATCGGGTTTTCGGGGTGAGGATGGCAGTGGAAAAGACAAGCTGTTCAGATCTGAACATGTGAGGTGTGGGGTGTCAGGTGTTCAAGCAGAGGGAGAGAGGGCAGCTGGGTGTCAATGTCGAGTTCAGGTGAAGGGTCTGGATGAAGCAAAGGACGCAGTCCTGGAAAACCGGATGTTCGGAAGTTGGGAGGGCGAGGAGGCCGGTGGGAGGCGGGGTGCAGGGAAGGCCAGGGAGGCAGAAGGAGTTCCGGGCATGTGGTGGAAGGTGAGGAAATGTTTGGAGAGCTGAGCAGGCGCTACGAAGGAAGGTGAGGCCTGGGAGCTGACACTGGACCTGCCCCCGTGGCGGCCGGTGACCTTTGCAAGGACAGAGCCGGTGGAGTGATTCAAGGACAGAGGAGAGGAGCCCCGAAGTGGGATGCCAGCTGGAGGGGTGGGGTGGAGGCCCCTACGCATTTGTTCACAGTGAACCAGGGGCTCGGATGGGAAGGAAGGCCAACTGTGGTCTGCTGGGCCTATGCCCCTGGAAGTCCCCTTCTGGAGGCTTCTATTTTCTCAGGGAAACAGGAAGAAGGGCTCTGTTGCTGGGGAAGGTGTCAGATGGTTAAGGAGACAGAGGGAGAAGCAGTGGTGAGCTCTGGAGACAGAGTCCACTACAGAAAGGTAGCAGGGCTGACCCTCTCAGTCAAGACCTGTCTGAAAAGGGATTGCGTCAAGGGCCACCTCCAGCCACCCACTCCCCTCCCCGCCCTGCAGTCTCCCGTGACTCCCTCTCTGACATCCCTCCAGGCTTCAGCCAGGCCCCTCCCCTCCCCAGGACCTAGTCAGCTCCCCCCCCTCCCGCACCCATAGAGCCCCACCACTTTCAGTTCCTCAAAGCCAGCTCCATTCCTGCCCCAGCCTTTGCCCTGAACCTCAGCTTCAAGGCCTGGCCACACCCTGCCTGCCTGCTTGGCCCAAGGTCTTCCAGTGGCTCCGGCGGTTAAGCCTCTGGCTCCACATTCCCCTTGTCCATCTCCACTCCAGTCAGGGGGCCTTCTCAGCCACCCCTGAGGGCTCCAGTACCTGGAAGCGGGGCCTCAGCCTACCTGCCCCTACCTCTTCCTTCCTGAAGAGTCAGAAGTATGCTCCAGCCCCCAAAGAGAGACAGGGCAGGACCCTCAGGGAGACCCCGCCAGATGGCCCAGCTACAGCTGGCTAGCTCTGGGGTTCAGACCCCACTGCTCATCCTAAAGGCAACCTAGCAGAGGTCCTGGACCAAAGCCCAGGCTTCTGGGCTCCCCTCCGGGCTGTGAGACCATGGCCAAGTCTCCGACCTCCCTGCCAGGAGCCTCTGTTTCTTCATCTGCAAATTAGGAGCAACCGCAGGGCAGCTGGGAGGCTTAAATGAGAAGACGCACAGACAAGGGCGATGATGCCACCGAGCCTGGGCAAGCAGCAGTAGCCACACTGCTGTTAATCTGTTTAACACAATGCTGTACCTGCGGCAGGCCTGCCCAGTGAGATACCCAAGTCAGGCAGGAGGCAACGCACCCCAGCCCTCCCAGGGCCAAACTCCCAGTCAGAGAGCCCTTCTCCCATGGAATTCCAGTGCGACTTCAGGCTCCTGGAACCCTGGCTGCCGCTGGAGAGCCCCTCCCACATGCTACCAGGCGGGCCTGCGGCTAAAAGAAGGCCCAAGGCTGGTTTGAAGTCTCTCCTCCTCCCTCCTCTCCCAAGGGAGGGTCCACAGCCCTTTCAAGTGGTACAGTCCTCAGCTTCCCTGCTTCCTCACAAGCCTTCCTGCCCTGTGGCCAGCCGGCGAAGGAAGAGATGAGAAAACTGGCCAGCCTCGCTCAATACTCCAAGCCCAGGACAGGCATCTCCTCAAATATTAACCGCTGCTGAGAAGCAGCTTCCCAGGTGTCCCCAAACACCGGGAGGGGGTTCAGTGAGTTTAAATTTCTGGTTCCATCCCAAATGGCCGGGATCATAAGCTCTGGGAGAGAGAGGGCACCTGGGAGCTCCTTGTCACTGGGCGTCAGTCCTAGTCCTGCCTGCCACCCACAGGCCCACCCTGCACAGTGGAGACACCAACTAGCCTGTGTCACTTCGGCCTTTCCTCGATGGTGAGGGGCAGCAGAGGGCACAGGTCAGCTCCCCTGGGCCTGAGAGGCTCAGATACCCCCCATCCCAGGCTGAGAGTCGTGGCACCCTGACAAGGAGGCAGCCTGGATAGGCCTTCCTGTCCTGGTCAAGAGGGCCGTGGGGCCTCCACCTACCCGCCATGGCGCTGGTGCTGCCGTGGGCCCAGCAGGAGCCGCAGTACTGGGGGATGTGTTGGTTCCTGGTGACACTGACATAGTTGATGCCATCCACATTGCGCCAGTCCCACTCCTTGGGCAGATCCAATGGGGAGAGGTACTCATGAGGCCGAGGGTATGTCCTGGGAAGAGACCACCAACCCCAGGATCATCACTGGGGCCCTCTCCCCTCCCCAAAATGAGAGGGAACAAGAGTGAGCACCTCCATCACCAGGTGAGCGCATCTCACACTGGGAGACCCCCGCTCTCACAGAATGTGGAGGCAGGGCACCCCCAAATGCAGCAACCAGACTGCTCCCCAAGCAATGCGGCCAAACGCCAGGGAGGTGGGGCTAGCCTGCCCTCTGCGCAGGTGGGGCTTGTCCAACCCCAAACACCAGGGCTCCCCTGGATGGGAAAGAGCACGAGCGACTCCCAAAACAAAGGAGGATCCCACCCTCCAAGGTCAGGAGGGCAGAGGCCTTGGTTCCTGGCACCCCAAGGAGGCGGCAGGAGTCCCCAAAAGGCGGGAGTGCGCCCCAAGCCCCGGGAGATGGGCCAACCCCGAAGCCGGCCCGACCTGCGCCCCAGCTTGAACAGCTGGTCCTCCCGCAGGGGCCGATAGCAGCTCTGGCCTGAGCGGAAGTAGAGGCTGGCCCGCGCCGTGCCCGCCAGCAGCACGAGCAGCAGCAGCCGCGCCGGCCCGGACGACGCCATGGCTCCCGCGCCGGGTCCTGATCCGGGTCCTGATTCGGATCTCCTGGGCGCCTCCGCTCCGGCCCGCGCCCTGCAGGCCCTCGTGCTCTGGCCCGGGCCCCGCCCGGCCCTTAAGGTGGCGGCGCGGGTGCCCGGACACACCCCCGGGGCGGGGCCGCCCGTCCTGCCCCGGGTGACCTCGGCCCCTCCCTGGCTGGCTGCCGCAGGGCCAGCCCCGAGCGGGCCGCTGGCCAGGGGCCCCGCCCCCGCCCCTGGTGGGGGTCGCCCGAACTCGGGTCTCGCATCAGGCCTTGGAGCCAGACCCCAGACCAGATCCCACCACTAGCCGCTAGCCACGTGGCTTGGTGGCTTGACTGAGTACATCATTATCAGACCTTCAGGGCTCCTGGGGCAGGGGGTGGGGGCTGCAGGGTCTGAATGGCCCTGCCAGCCATAGATTCCTGGGACCTGGAGAGGTGCCACTTGTCCCCACATCCCACTTGGGCCCAGGACTCCCTAGGAATGGGCAGGGATCTCCCCAAGTCCTGAGCTGTCCTGCCAGAATTGTGCCCTGGCCTGGCTTTCCGAACCCCATTTCCCAAAGGCCCAGGCCCTTTCTGGAGAGATGAATGTCCCTCACAGAGAACACAGGCGAGGTCCCCCCACACAATGCCCCTAAAGGAAAATTGCACTTGGCACATAAATCATTACTTCTATGTTCCAACTCCAGAGATGCTTGAAAAGTTTCCTGCTAACAAAACTCTTCACAGGCAAATGGGGAACTGAAAGCAGAAGTGGGACCCCTACGCCTTGATTTCTTAATGTACCATGAGTTTCTCCCTCCCTCCTGCTCCTCGTGAGTGGTAGTCATCCAAGCAGGTCACAAAATGGCCTTCCTCTTCTTGTAAGAAAAGGGTCAAGGCATTTTGTTCTAGGGCTCCCATAGGCCTTTGCTGTAGAGTCCTCAGATGAACTCAGTGGGTGCTCACCATGTTCCGGCCACCCCTCCCTCTGCCCGCACCAGGCCGGCAACCAGAAATCAAAATGGCGGCCCCTTTGATGCGGGTCCCGTGAGCTGAAGAGTCGAAAGAAAGATTTCTTGGACTCTCAAGGTCTGGCAGTGGTGCTCTTTTATTTAGAGAATAGTACGGAATAGTATGGGGACAGGACCCATGGGAAGTAAAGAGCTGCTGCAAGGGGACAGGACCCACGGGCAGTCAGAGCTCCTGCTGCTGCCCTGAGTTGAGGGTTAGAGCTAAATTTATAAGGCACGGGTACGTGACTTATTTTTACTGGAAAAGAGAAAAGATGATGTAAAAAGTCATTAAATGATTTCAGTGCAGATGGGGTCTGGTTATTGTGTGGTCATATAACTTTAGATACGAATCTGGCCATACAGATCGGCATGTAGGCGAGGATGCCCTGGGCTTCTGTCCCTGGGGCAGCCTCAATCCACACCATAAAAATCCACCGTGTCATATAGTTTGGCATGTAGGCCAGGTCACCTTGGGCTTCTCTACCTGGGGTGGCTTTAATCCACATCATAAACCCCCCCAAACCCATTTGGACCCGAAATCTTTTGGGGATATGGACGGTGGTCAGTCTTCTGTAACTACTTCCAGCTGTACAAGGTCGTAGAGCTGTCCCTAAATGGGGCCATAGGTATAGGCAGGAAGTTCAGTGGACTGGAAGGCTGCACCAGTGGAGTCCAAGGCTGACAAGGTCCACGGATCCTCTGGAGACGAGAGAATCATTTGACGAGAGATGGTCAAGGAGGTGAAACTTTGTTGACATGTGGAAGACAAACAATGAAATAGACAACAAGTTATAATAAGAAATACTAGCAATATGATTAACCCAATGAATAAGGTTTGGATAGTAGTCCAGAAACCTGGTCCTGACCAGGAGTTCAACCAATCATTTAGCGATAAGGTAGGGTCAGACATGGATTTAATTTGGTGGCTCATATCAGATAGGAAGCCGGAGATATTTTGATGGTAGTCAGGAATATAAACACAACATTCAGTTTTTATAATGGCACAAGTGCCCCCCGTGCTGCTGTCAAGACATCCAGGGCCATTCGGTTTTGGAGGACTGCCTTACGCATTTGGGATACTTCTAAATTGAGCAGCGCAAGGCTATGTTGTGTATCATTTAATGCCTTCACAGTAAATTTGTTTAGGACTTCCATGTGCAAGATGACGCTTTCGATTCCTAATTGGGGAAGGAAAATTAAGGCAACGTGGTCATACCAGTGGAAGACAGAGCAGGTCCAGCGCTGTTGCAGGTTGGGTAGGTCAGCAGGAGGAGTAACTATAGCAAATGTAGTTCCACCTTGCATCCAGATGAAGCCTAGTGTGCATCGTCCAATCCATCCAGGTGGTAGCCAAGGCCATAAGTTGGAGCCACATAGCCACTGAGTGCCATTAGGGGCTAACCAACACGTGGTGGGCCATCTATCCCAGTCAGTCCCAAACCAATCAGTATTTTTTTAAGGTTATGATATGAGAACACATGTAATGGGGAATTTTCCCCACAGGTCGGGTGCTATTAGGCCATGTATCACAGGTGTGATTGGTTTGTTCCCAACATAGAGTGGCCTTTTGACTGAGTTGATCACTAGTAGGAGTGAGCCAAATATATTCGTCCCAAATTTGATATAGTCCATCCTGTGTGTACTGATAAGTTGGGGACTTTACCTTTGGAACTTGTTGTTTATGATCCACCTGTGACAAGGCAAATCTAGTTAGCATTTGGGCAGTAGTATTGAAGGAAAAGGTTTGATTGTGGCCAGGGAACTCCCAGGTATCAGAGACAGATGGCCACAAGGAGACGTTATGATTAGTAATAGATGAATCTTGTGGAGGAAAAGAGCTAGAATCTAAGATCCATGAATGTGTACTACAGCTTCTACTGAAACATAATTTTTTCTCTCTAAAATCACCCTCATTTTTACAAAAGATAGCCAAAGTAAGATTAACTGGTTTGCAAATAAAGAGTAGTTTCAATACAACTTGGTCCAATTATTTACATAAGTGCAGCAAGAATAGTAATTGATTATACAGGCTCTTTTAAATCTGCTTTGCTGGAATTTTTTAATGAGGAATCTCAGATTGAACTGTGAAGGCCTCTCGAGGCCAGAAAAGCCAAGCCAAGGACTTGCCGTCAGATTTTGCCTATAGTACCTACAGATTTGGGTGGATTTCTCTCTTCTCAAGGTCCCCCAAAATATTCTGCCAGATAAGCAAGCTTCCTTACTTACTGGGTAAGATTGCCAGAATCTCTGTAAGCAAGGTACCAGGCCCATATTTCCAAGTGGCTTTATTTCCGGAAAGTCCAATCTTTGTTCCTGAAAAGCTGTCTTGTCATATCCAAGCCTGTATGTTTCTCTCAAATATGACATTCCAGTCAAAGCCTTGATAATATAATCAATGTGTCCTGTTATAAGGAGACCAAATTCTTAGTGAACTTATGCAAATAACTATATTGCCATGAAATAACCATACTCACAAAGAGTTTCCAAATTCTGGAGGGATCAGGTAGGGATAAAAAGATAAATGTTTCAGTTTTGCTCATAAAGGTACATTTCACTAAATTGCTGTAAGTCATAGTTAGCATAAGAGAAAAGAGAAAAAGATTTCCTTAAATATGAGAAAACAAAACAAAACATCAAAACTCAGCAATATTTCAAACAGAAGTCATAAAAAATTATAATCATCCTCATCAGTTCACACAGTCCTGTATAATCAGTTCTTGAGCTTGATCTTCTGTTAGCAGATCTATGAGCTCCGTTTCTCTGTTAGAATTCTATAATTTCTTACCCAGTTCAGTTTTACAATCAGAAACTTTATCAGAAACCTATAGCTTAGAATCGAGTGTCAGAATCCTTTCCAGGAATTTCTCTGAAGATGAAACATATTTGCAAAAGCAAAAAGCATCAGAGTATAACAGCAACTATCTGCAAATGGACAAAAAAAACTAAAAACTAAAAAATGGAAAAAAAAACTAAAAGGGGCAATTGACAAAGAAACTTGGCTACTTCTGTGACATATGACACTTCTAGATAATAACTGGAGGTATGACTGATAACCAGGACAGATCAGAATTTTAGGAATGTTATATAATTTTAAGACACCTATATTAATAACATTTACCCACATAATATCAGCTAAGAAAGTTTATCATCGCTTATTTGACAATGCTTCCCATGTAGTTTAATAGACCAAATAAGCCTAATTAGTTTAGTATTTTCCTCCTTATAGGAAGAGAGAGCAAATTTCTTTGAGAAGTCTCAGGGGACCTCTGAAAATCCTCAGAGAAATTTTTCTTCCTTCTACCAGGTCAAAAGAAAGCCTTCATTCAGGATTTGAATATTTTTGAGGGAGAAGCTTGTCAAAAAATATCAAAAGTTTTTAAAATGCTTGTTCAAATAGGAAACAACACTCACTGTCAGACAATGCTCAGGTATCCATTCAAAGTGACAACAGAGACAGTCAAGAGCAAACAACACAGTCAAAAAATTTTAGAAGAGACCTCTTTCTTTCTGAATATAGGAAATTGTTTTAACAAAACACAGATTTTCTGTCTTTTAGGTAGAGTTAGAGCAGGCCAAAAGTTCAAGAAAATTATCCTTTGAGAGAAAACCAAATTTTAATTTCTGCACCAGCTTATTTTTAACATTAAAACTCATTTACTTAATTGGATTTACTTTAATCTTAGTCTACTTGATCAGGCATAAAACTCCTTTCTGAATTTCTCCTTCACAAACCTTTTACTTTCAGAATTTGTCCCATACTTGCTTTCTTCCTTTCTAGTACATTAGGACAAATTTATCTTTCTGAACCAAACAAACAAAAACCTTTCCATTCTTTGTACCCTCTTTACTGAAAACATACATTTTAACTTTCCTTGAATACAGAGCTGTTTTCCTTGTTAATTTCCAGTAGCTTTAATTATATATGTTAATTAGAACTTTTAACCATTAACAGACCCTAGTAAACACTAAAAGGTAAGCAATTACGAATTGTCTTTTATATCAACATTCTAAACACTTCATAATTTCTAGAAACACGCTGCTTTACAGTAAAACACCCGAAGACTTTTAGCCCCTCATAAGAAGCCAAAAGTAGATAGATACGTTTAGCAATAATGTTTGTGTTCTATCCAATCCAAAAATGACCCAGATACTCAGATTTTCATCATTTAACTTAACGTGGCAAAACTCAAGATTGCTATCAAAAAGAATTTGGATTAATTTCTACTACATTTAGAATTTATGTAAGCGCTTACTTTAAGCTGATTAAACCGAGCTCTTAATTTTGGCCATACCATCCGGAGGTAAAATATCACACATATAACATATGTAAGACACACGTACACAGAGACTGCACAGCTATTGTTTTTTTTACCAATATTTGTGGAGAAGACACTCAAGATGCTAGATTTTTTGCAAGGGCACGCTTATGGCCGTTTTTCCTCTCCCCTACTCTTTTTTTTTTTTTCCCTTCAGTCTTAGGAATTAGTGATGGGCTAGATAGTAGTTCCTGGAGAGGGGAGATGATAATCCTTTTTGAGATAAAGGCACTGGGTGGAATCTGAACTGCCTTCCAGTCTTGCAAGGATTTTTTAAGGACAGTTGCTCTTGATTTCCCAGAAACTGGACTGTAACTTGAATGACATTCTAGGTTGATCTACCTGTCCAACTGCATCACAAAGGCACAGAGAAACCTCTCAAGTTTTCTCCCGGCTGGAGTTTCTGGGGCATAACCCATGCAATTGAAAGTGTTTCTAATTAGTTAGAATGCACCCGAGCAGTGAGTCTCTGGGGATGCTTAGGGCGTTACCCATGGCAGTAAAGCCAGTGTCCGACTGACAGTGGACTGGAGAAGGGTGCAGTGCCCGACTGCGGCTGTCAACATAGTTATAAGATTTAATCAACGCCCACTTAGCCGGGGCACTTTGTCCCTGAACCAGCACAAGGGGAGCCAGGGAAGCAGGAGGCACAGGCCTGGGACTGGCTGGAGGCCGGGCTCCCAGCGCCAGGGTTGAGAGTTAAGTCCCTGGCAAAAGGTTTCCAAGTTTTTCGATTTTACAGAAGGTCCAGGTTCTGGTCTGGTCCAGCCTGAACTTAACCTTGACTTGGTGACAACAGAGGAGATGATGAACGAAACAGACAAAGAAAGGAAGAGATCAGACCTGACCCTCATGGCCTCTTCCAGAGGGTTATCAAGATAAGAGTCATACAACAGTTCCCATGCTGGGGCACACTACCCTAGCACGACAGTTCGCAGAATAAATCACAGGTCTCCTACCCTCATAGCCAACTCGGTAGGTGACTAAAATACTCAATGAGTCAACTGCCAAGAGAGGGCACCCCACTTGGGGTCGCCAGGATGATCAGGCCCGGAAACCCAAAATTGGGGCTCCCAGGGGTGGAGCCCTTGACTCTTTAAAGATTTCTTTGTTTCCCAGTTGCAAAGCTCAAAAGGAGATGAAAATGGCCATTGTTAACTCTAAGAGAGAGGAACGAAATGGGTCCATCATCTTGAAAATCCCCCCTGAACCTAGGGCAGCGTCCTGCCATTGTTCCTCCTGTGTGGTTCCTATAGCAAGGGGTGATGGGGGTGTCCTCCAGCATTACATCCCTTGTATACCTTCCCTGTTATGCCTGGCAGTAACAGGTGCCTGGTGAATGGTCCCCGAGAGAAAAGGAGAACTTTAAGAGAGATGAAAGAAAAAGGAGCCATTACCTTGAAAATCCCCCCATTGGGATTCCTGTAGCAAGGGATGATGGTGGCATCCCTTGAACATCTTCCCTATTCTGCCTGGCAGTAATAGGTGCCTGGTGAATGGTTCCCAAGGGAAAAGGATAGAGAAAAACAGTGAGGAATTTTCCACCAGTCTGGGGGACATTCTACTCAATTGCATCCTGGAGCCATTCTCCCAAGAAGGGGTTCCCATACTCCACCAAAGGTTAGAGTTTGGTACTTTCCTTGAACTGGAGTCCCGATTGGGACTTTCCTGCAGTTTGGAGAGTGGTCAGGAGCCAGAGGGAGGGATCCCAATCCAGCCTTAGGAAGTGAAACCTTCCACGGGAGTCTTGGAGATTGGTGACCGTCCTAATGACTTAAGTGGCCGCCCCGTGCCCATGTAAAATTTACATATTAGAGATAGAGTCAGGAAAGAATGGATTAATTCATTCTACATCACCCTGAGGCTTAAGGTACTGATTCTCTTCGAGCTGAATGCCATGATTTGCCCCATAGAGTAGCCATGGGCAGCAAACATGGATTCATACAGCTGTCCAAGAAAGTTCCCAATGGAGAAGTGAATTTAGATCCAGCCTCGAAAAAGAGAAAGGCACAAGGAAGAAAAGGGCACTTACCAGAACTCAAGCTCACAAGCCGATGAAGTAAGTTCCCTGTTCAGGCCATCAGAAATGACGTGGGGACGGCAAGCCGAAGAGTCGAAAGAAAGATTTCTTGGACTCTCAAGGTCTGGCAGTGGTGCTCTTTTATTTAGAGAATAGTACGGAATAGCATGGGGACAGGACCCATGGGCAGTAAAGAGCTGCTGCCGCTGCTGCATGGGGACAGGATCCATGGGCAGTCAGAGCTCCTGCTGCTGCATGGGGACAGGACCCATGGGCAGTCAGAGCTGCTGCCGCTGCTGCATGGGGACAGGACCCATGGGCAGTCAGAGCTCCTGCTGCTGCCCTGAGTTGAGGGTTAGAGCTAAATTTATAAGGCACAGGTACGTGACTTATTTTTACTGGAAAAGAGAAAAGATGATGTAAAAAGTCAATAAATGATTTCAGTGCAGATGGGGTCTGGTTATCGTGCGGTTGTATAACTTTAGATACGAATCTGGTCATATAGATCGGCATGTAGGCGAGGATGCCCTGGGCTTCTGTCCCTGGGGCAGCCTCAATCCACACCATAAAAATCCACCGTGTCATATAGTTTGGCATGTAGGCCAGGTCACCGTGGGCTTCTTTACCTGGGGCAGCCTTAATCCACATCACCTTGACTTCCAGCACTTTCCATGACCCCCATTGGAAGGGCTGAGGTGACCACAGAATCCTAGCAGGGCTGAGAAGTCTGTCTGGCAGTGCCTGTCAGAGCAGAGCAAGGTCTCAGAGGCGAAGGCCTGGTACTGCTTTATAAGCCCAGGAGTTTCGGTCTTGTTCTTAAAAAGCTATTGCTGGGGCTGGCCTAGTGGTGCAGAAGTTAAGCTCACACGTTCCGCTTCTCAGCAGCCCCAGGTTCACCGGTTTGGATCCTGGGTGTGGACATGGCGCCGCTTGGCAAAAGCCATGCTGAGGTAGGCGTCCCACATATAAAGTAGAGGAAGGTGGGCATGGATGTTAGCTCAGGGCCAGTCTTCCTCAGCAAAGAGAGGAGGATTGGCAGTAGTTAGCTCACGGCTAATTTTCCTCAAAAAAAAAAAAAAAGCCATCGCTGAGGTAAGGTGCAGACGCGGGCTCTGTCCACTGATGTGTCTTTTATCTTCTCGGGAAGTCGGCTGCTGGACACCCTCAGGGTCAATGCACTGTTAGGAGGCGGATGGGGGTGGGACGCAGCTGCCACCTGAGCCTGTGAGAAAACACTCAGGTTTGAGCTGTGGGGACTGGTTTGCCCCAACAGGGGTCCTGGGCCTGGCCTCAGAGCTTCACTCTGGGTGTAGACGGTGTGGCTTCGAAGGGAGTTGCCAGCCGAGACTTCCCCCTCCCCCGTCCACCCTCTCCTGCATGGCTAAGCTCTGTGTGAGGAGAAGGCCTGCAGGATTGTCCCTGTGATGGCCTCCAGGCAGCGTCTTCTGAAGAGGTGGGTTTTTGGTCTCCTCTAAGGAAAAGGCTAAAAGCTCATGTTGGTGAAGAATGACCAGAGTGGTCACAGTACTGCAGGGTGGCAAATCTTGTGGGGACCTCCGAGTACGCATAGACTGTCAGGGCCCAGAAGGTGCATAGTCCGACCCTACGTGTTACAACGTGGGAAACCTGAGGCTGGGAGGGGGCCCTGGCGCGAGGCCTTCCCTCTGATGGCTGGGCCCGGAGGTCCCGGCCTCATCCCCGATATGCGGTGAAAAGGCGCTGAACCCAAGCTTTTCTGTGCATGTAGCTTTGGGAGACCGGGATGCTCTGAAGACACCCTGGGATTCTCAGGGAAGCTTTGCCTTGTTTAGAGGGAGTTAGGACAGGCAGGGCCAGCTTCTCGGGCATGTGACCCCTGCAGTCACACGGGGCCTCAAGCTCAGAGGGCCCCGCGCCTTGTGTGATGCTGGGCTATGCAAGGGCCCACATTTTCATTTTACTCCAGGCCCTGCAAATTCTGGAGCGAGG
Organism: Equus asinus; assembly: GCF_041296235.1. Taxonomy (NCBI): domain Eukaryota; kingdom Metazoa; phylum Chordata; class Mammalia; order Perissodactyla; family Equidae; genus Equus; species Equus asinus. The sequence continues at coordinate 46,576,677 of NC_091804.1, forward strand.
CCTCCAGCAAGGGTCAGACAGACAGTGGGAAGTCAGGCACCATTCATCCCAGTGAAATGCATTAAAAGAGAGGGAAGGTGATATTTTCAGGCTGATAAGGAATAGGACATCCAGAGTTGACAAGCTGTGGCACAGCAGCGTTTCTCTGACATAGAAGCAACTTGGTCTGCAGGAAGAGGGGAGGCAGCCAGACATTTGAAACCACAACTTTCAAGGCAAGAAGAAGTGAGGTCTGGTGTGACTTGCTCTGCCTCTTCAGCCCCTGTGGGGGGTCAAACAGACCTGGGGCCCTCCCTTCACCTCTGAACTTGGCTGTGGTCAGTGGATATGTGTCTGCCCAGCTGACCGCTCTGAGAGGTGGGCTGGCCGCGTCACTTCAGGGTTCACTGTGACTGTGCATGGGGTCCATTTCAGCACAGGTTCCTACACATGTTCTGTTGAGGGGCCTGCCCTGGACCCAACCAAACCCAAATTTTGGTCCACAGCATGTGGTCAGAGCAGAGGTGGCATGCTCTGCTATTGGTGAAGGGTGGCTGGCCCCAGGAGCTGTCTGAAGGGAGCGTGGATAGACTTAAAAGGCCACCGGGACTAAGGAAGAGGGACGATGCACGGAAGAACCTGATGGACCGGCCGCCCCCCAGCCGCCTGCTTGTCTCTCGTTAAGCAGCAGACGCAGCTGGGCAGCAGCTTTGGGGCCTTCGCCAACCTGAAAGCTGTGTCCCTTTCTGATACCACCATGCGTGCCTGTGAGGGAATTTTGTGGATAATGACTCATCTCCTCCTCTGGCCTGGAATGGAGGAGGCTCAGGGCAAGGCCCTGCGACCAGCTTACCTCTGATGCCTTCCTCCCCTGAGCTTGGCTCTGGCAGCTGCCTCGTAAGCTGCTGCGAGCTCCGCCATCCAGTCTGGCGCGCATCCAGTGGGCCCTCGAGACTCGGAGTCTCCCCTGAAGCCACTGCAAAGTTCTCCACCTGGAAGCCACCCAAGTGCCCTGGGCTTTTCTTCCTTTCATGGAACTGAGTCATACCTGCTCCCCGGTGGTGCTTAAAGGCAGAGACAGTGACATTCTAGAAGACTCTCCAGTCTAGGCAGTGTCTGTCCTCATTTGTTCCTTGGCACAACCTGTGCAGTGGGGTCAGATGGCATTGCCCCATCTTACAGGTGGGCAGACTCAGGCTCTAGAGAGGGCCGGAGACCTCTACTCCCCACGAGGTTCCCAGGTGGCAGTTGAAACTAGTCCCTTTTGCTGTTTTTCGCCCCATAAAGTGCACCCACCCAAGGCCATGACACAAAAGCCTATTCATTTCTAAAAATTAGGTTGATTTTTCTCTTCATCCCCATCAATACCGCACACACTTTAAGTTCGGCCGGGGCCGGCCCGCCTCCTAAACTGGAGGAGAAGAAGACAGGAGGAGCTTCTTCTGTCTGTGGAATTGCCTCACGGTTGTCTCTTTCCTTCTTCCTTTGTACCATGTTTTCTGGCTCCTGCCTGGCAAGCTGCAGACATTTCCTATTACTCTACATTCCTGAGTTTTGCCACATCCTGGATACAGCATTTGTTTGCATGGATGCTGACAAGGGGGGGAGGCAAGGATGGCTTTGCAGGGCACCACGGCTTCCTTGCCAGCCGCAGGGGCTCCTCTCCATTCCACGCGGCCATTAAGTCAGACACTTGCGCCGACTCCCAGATGCCTTTGCAGCGAAGGCCTTCCCATGGGGTGGGTCAGGTATGCCATTGACCCTGCCGCTGTCCCCAACTGCCATCATCACCACACCCTCTCTTGGCTGCCCACACTTACTCAGGAGGGAACACGGCTCCCCGGGGTCATATTCATGAGGTTGGCCTGTTGGCATCACCTTCAGAACACGCTGGCCACAGCTCACCCTGGAGCTGGCCCAAGGACTCTCTCGGAGGGGCCTTGCTCATTCAACTGCTCTGGTCTCTTGTCTCTGAAGTCAGGCAGTCAGCAAACTCCTCCAGAAGTAGAAAGTGCTTGGAAAAGGATAAAATGGGGCGTGCCAGAGCCGGGGGCCCTCTGAGGAGTGTCGTCTGGGACAGCTCTCTTGGCCATCCATGTGAGTTGGATTGAATGATGAGGACACACCATGGAAAGTGCTGGACTTTTTAAGCAGAAGGAAGAGTGTATGCAAAGGCCTTGAGATGTAAGCATGCTTGGTAGCTGTGATCAACTGGAAAGGGCTGTGGGAAGTGTGGCAGCAGAGATGGCTGGCAAAGTGGTGGCAGGACGAGGTCACTGGAGAGCTCATAGGTGGCCTCTCAGACCTCCAGGCAGGAGAGAGCGCTGCAGCCGCACTCTGCAACCCAAGGCCATGCTTCCCACAGGCTGCCTCTCCTTTGTCCCTCCGTCTTCAAGGTAGGCCTGTATCTCAGTCTCATTCAGCTCCCTCCCTGGACCCCTACAGGTGTTCTCCCATCAGGGAGCTGAATGACAGGTGGGCTGTGGTAAGAGTGTTGGTTTTGCTGTGGTTGCGGTTTGTTTCCAGGAGGGCAGCGGGCGTGATCTGATTGATGTTTTATAAGGTCCTCCGGTGGCGGTGGGGAGGATGAAATGGAAGAAGTCAAGAGTAGCGGTCAGTTAGGGGCTATTGTGGTTGTGGACAGGAGAGCTAGTGATGGCTTAGGGACACTACTGCAGAGATGCTGAGAGGATATGTGGGGCTCTCTATCGGGGGGAGGGCTGGCAGGACCCAGTTATGGACCAGAGATGAGGAGGAAGGTGAGATGAGCAGTTGAGGCTGTTCAGATGCCTAGCTGGAGGCTGTCTGGCTAGCCAACCTCTTATCACTTCAAATTGTACCCCTAGACATAGGGGTCCAAAGAGCCGTGACCCATCTCTGGTGCTGCTGTGTTATACTGGACTTGAGCATGTCAGTTTCCTCTCTGAGCCTCTGTTTCTTCTACTAATGGGAGAGCCATCACCTAGCTCAAAGGCAGGCTAAATGAGGTGATGTGTGAGAGACCATGGCAGAGATCTCGGGAAAGGCCAGTGCAGGAATCGAGTGCTGCCATGTCTCTGAGTCCCTGGAGTGCAGGCCCCATCTTTCTCACTTCTCTGAGGCCCCCCAAGCCTCCCAGAGAGGACTCAGCCAATGTTTGTTGGATAAACGAATGGATTTCTGAGACTCATACAACAGAGATTTCTTGGACAAACACTGGGCTTGAAGAAGAATATATTTTTGTTTGATTTCAGCTCTAGGTGCTGCCCCATATTATGCTTATCTCTGTTCCTGCTGCAGAACGTTGCTTATCAGGAACTGCACACCTTGGGAGATGGGAGAGATGAAATTGAGAAGGTTAACGTCCCCATGCATGTTCAGAATCACAGAATCACCATTCAGGGGAAGTGGGGCGTCTGTGTGTGCGTTTCCTCCTGTAAATCAGAGATGCCACAGCCCAGGGTGCTGATTCTCAATTTACCCAAAGAGGTGGCACAGTGTTTTCCGCTATGTGGGCTTAGAGTCTGGAAAGGGATGGAGAGCAGCCCGAGGCTCCAGTGTGGTACAGGTATGATGGAGCGTCACAGCTGGAGGGGAGGGGGCTAAACTCCTCCGTGTAGCTGGGCAGCCTGGCTCAGTGGAAACCAGCAACATCCTCTAGTCCCTTTCTTCTTGTACTTACTTACTTACTTATTCATCCTCCCGGAACTTTCTTTTACAGTCAGAGAACACACATCGAAGCAGAGTACAAGAAAGTAGAACTCAGTTCATCTGATGATCTGCCCACACCCGCTGAGTCACTCATAATGGCCCCTCAGATGTCATTTTCTTGCTAAGACATTTGGAAAAATTTTTGCTTCTGAATCACAAGCAAGCACTATAATTCAACAATCTTCTCTGAGTTATTCAGGGAACTTCAGTGCTCTCAGAAGTGGAAGATCGGGAGGATGAAATCAATGAATTCTCTGAGCACTCTGTTTTTCTCCTAATTATATTTCATTTGCCGAAGGGATGGTGAGGACAGCTCCATCTGACCACTGGGGGACATCTCCTGGGGGAAGTCTGGAAGCAGCTGATTTGGGGTTTCTGGATGACACTCGGTTTTTCTTATCATCGTAGTTCTGTTCCCATAATAGACCCAAGTGTCATCCAGGAAAAGGCTCTCTCCCACGGCCTCTCCTTGTGGACCGCTATTGCGACAGCCTGTGGAGGAGAGAGTGTTTCACCTAAGGGCCAGCCGGTCGTCCCCAATCACCTCAGTGTCCCCAGGCAGGAGGCCCCTTGCCCTGCGGCGTCACCTCCTGGGCTTGCTAAGGGACTCTTTGGCTCCTGCCGTCTGCCCTTTCGGGCGATGCTCGCTGAAGCTCTGTGCTGGAGCGCGGTCCCTGTTAACCTACCTTCGCCGCAGCCCTTCCCTGGGGGGAGAAAATGACTTTGTCATTCATCACAGATGGCCACCTTTTATCACTTGCCGCAGTTCAGGGTTGGGGGGGGGGGTCACCTTCAGCCTGGCAGGAGAACAGACCTCGGGTTAACGCTGGCTTCTCAAGGGACACACACCGATCACCTGTGTCTCAGCCGCAGGGGCTCCTCTCCATTCCACGCGGCCATTAAGTCAGACACTTGCGCCGACTCCCAGATGCCTTTGCAGCGAAGGCCTTCCCATTGGGTGGGTCAGGTATGCCATTGACCCTTCTACTGGTCTGAGAAAGGCACTCTATATGCACCGCTTCACTGGTTTTCACTAAATTGGCAGTTAGAGGAGAGCTCTTTCCCCGGGGGAATAGGTACCTTCATAAATAAGGACAAAGAGCGGTGACACGGGGGGATGGCTCTTCAGACCCACTGAGTTTCCTAGCACTCTGTTCTACCCAGACATTTCAAATTCAGATAGACAGCCTCTGTGCCCCTCCTAGATCAAGCCTGACACGCAGCAGGTGCTCAATACCCAGGCGTGGAAGCAATGGCGCTGTGTACGCAGTGAGCCACATCTTCTCCTTCCATCCTGCAAAGCAGACTTGAAAAACATTGCTTTGCAGAGGGATGTTGGGGGGTCGGCTGCAGCGTGCTCAGCGAGCACGATAATGAGACATGGGACCATTATCCTGTTTCACAGCTCAGAAAATTCACGTTTGGGGAGGAGGTGGGCCCCACTCAGTGGCTCAGCCCACCTCAGCTCAGAGGACCCGCAAAATCTCCCTGCCCAGCATCTACCCCCACCTCCAGCAGCATCCAAAGCTCAGCACACACAGGACTGAGCAAACACGGCCGGTGGTGCTGGGAATCAAAGCAAACAGGATTCCTCTTTCCCCCCTTTTTGCCAACTGCCCCATTAACAGAAAAACCTTTTACGCGCTCATCTGGAAACCTGGCCTTTTGCCTCCCTGAGCAAACTGAGGTGACCGAGAGGAATGTGCTCCAGGGCGGAGCTGGGGGACCCCAACACACTGGATCCTGCTCATACAGCAGAGAACGAACACGGGAAGATCAAAAATGCCCCTCCGGCCCGGCCCAGCGGTCCCTGTGGTGGCCAGCACGGCCCCCTTCAGCAGCTCTGCCAGCTGCCGCTTCCCGTAATAGCTCCTGCGGTTACTCCCTCTACAATCCATTCCTGACGTCCAGGCTTCTTGGAACAGTTTATACTTTCAGCTTAGACCACCTCTTAGTGGACGGAGGAAAAAGTCCTCGGGCACCATGCCCACCACCCCCGCCCTGTTAGGACATACTCGTGAATAAATACATTGTTGGTTTTAAGAAAACTTGCTGTTCTGAGCAGAGCTGCTCAAGCTCGCCCAGCTGTTGGCATGCGCTCTACAAACATTTATTGAGGCCCTGCTGTGTATCAGGCACTGTGGGCACTCAGAGGTGAAACGGCACCAGCAGCTCCCAGGCTGGCAGGGAGATAAGGCATAAATATAAGTAATTAGCAAACACCACCGAGTGTGATAACCACCAACGAAAGTGCTGGGGCCACAGGAGGTCGGGCATCTCTGACCAGGGAAGTGCCCGGAAAGATCACAGCCACTCCAGGAGGGCTCAGGGCAGCGACTTGGGGATTTGCAGGAATCTGACATCTGGGGGAGGGCTGAGAGGGCAGGTGGAGGAGGACAGAGGGGAGAGGAAGGGGCGAAGGGCTGGGAGGGAGGCTCCAAGGGAGGGAGGATGGGGTGACTTCTACGGAAGCCGGAAAGTCCATTCTGTGTATATTTTTTATTTTGTGAAAAATACGGCTAAGCACGTGCAAATTTCTTTTGTTTTTACCTTTTACACCTGCTTCTCTTTACCTTTAGCGGCTGCGGGCTTTGGACCAGGAGCATCTGTGAATCATGTGGCCATTCAGATTTGAGTAGAAAAAAATTCCAAACAGAGAAATGTTCAAGAGTACTAATCTTGAGCTAAATTTGGAAAAATTCACCAGTTGTTAACATTTTGCCACATTTGCCTCACCTCTCTCTCCGTTTATCACATTGTTATTTTTGTTGCCCAACTGTCTGAGAGTAAGTTGCCAGCATGACGGCTCCTGACCCTTGGATACTTCATAGTACCTCCTGAAGGCAAGGATTTCCATTGGCATAACCCGGGGGCCATGATCTAATTCAGGAAATATAACACGAATGCAATGTTATTATCCAGTCCACACGTTCAAATGCCCACAATTGTCCCAGTAGCACCTGTAACAGCAACTTTTCCTGGTCCAGGACCTGACACCCCGGGTCACAAGGTGCTCCTAGTTGCACGTGGCCCGTGAGGTCACCAGACAGTGGAGGACAGGAGCGGTCCTGGTGCTGGCACCCGTAGGACAAGGTCCTTCCCCACCTCTAGCTTTTTCCTCTGGTGTACGGCTCAGGTCCTTTTGCTCTGTGGATGAACTCCTTTGGGAGTAAGTAGAGGCTATTTACCCCCATAAAGTCCATTGTCAGTAACTTTCCTGCCCATGTGCCTGACCTCGTGTCTTGGACCTCACCAGGCCTGTAGAGAGTGCAAAGGGTTTAGGAGCTGACCGTCAGGAGGGGGCTTGGGCAACGGCAGGCAGACCCCTCAGTGAGCCCACTGGTCTGGTCAGAGGCCAGGGAGGGGAGGACACCAGGACTCTGGGTATGAGCACAGTTCTGTCCTGCCTTTAGATCCATGTCCTGGGGGATGGTGTCTTCCTACATCAGTCCCCTCCACAGAGGGCTCTGTGAGCTCACAGGCTGCCCGCATCTCTCCTTCATTCCCATAGCCCCAGCTCCCAATGTGTTGAAAGCTGTTGAGCAAATGGGGGGGCCAGCCTTGGGGTGCCTGGCAAATGCCAGAGAGAAGCCCTGAGAAGCAAGTACTTCCTGGGCTGTTGCCCTCATCCCAGGGTTTCAGGAGTGAGACCTCGCTCTGTGTGTGCCCTGTGCCTGTACCTCCAGAGCTCACACAGCACCTCTTACCAGCTTTTCCCTCATCCAAATCCAGGCTCTTGCTTCCTCTCTGGGGCTCCAGTTCCCCTCTTCTGCGGATCTGGTATTCCATCTGCATCTCCTCCAGGCGGTGGGGCAAATGGACATAAGAACGAAATCCCATCATGGGCATCCTGGGCAGGATGTCAAGCTGGCGGTTGGTTGGGCCACTCTGCTCTGTGCTGCCGGGCTGGGCAGGCTTGCAGGCTAAGAGGGGATGGACGGGTGGCTGGTTTGGGAAGTTGTGTGCTGGGAGCTCAGGGAGGTGTGCTGAACACCCTGTGCGGCCAGTCCTTGCTGGGTGCCAGGGCAATGCAGTGGGGAGTCCATTCGGTCTGGAAGGGGAACCAATGGCAAACAATGAGTCTCTGGACAATGGACCGAGGAGCCAGGAAGGGCCAAGGGGGCAGCCAGGCCCAGGCCTGGGAAGAAGGCTGGGCAGGACCTCGACAGAATGACCTGCAGAGTGGGAACTGGCACTAAGGGAGAGGAAGGGTAAACATCGGTGTGAGCGTGCACGATGGCAAAGGGCCGGTGCAGCCAGGAAGCCGCTGGTCCAGTGTGCAGGTATCTGCCACAACCCAAACAGCACAGGCTTTCTGAGGGCCGAAGTCTGCAAAGGGGGCTGGGAAGGTAATTTGAGGCCAGGTTGGGAAAGGCCTCTATGACAAGCCGTGGAGTTTAGGTTTTTCTCTCGTTTGTGGTTTCCCAAACTCCTACGAATCACGTCACCTCTGTAATTCTGGTCAAGTTCAAAAAGGAAACTTTCTTTCCTTTTCATTTTACTATTATAAATGCCAGTTACTTTCTTCTATTAACATTAGCGTATACGACATAAAAATTGTCTGCCCGTGTCTCCCCCAAAGTCACTTCAGCGCCACCAGTGCTTGTCAGACCACTCCTTAGGAAACACGACTAAAGACAAAGGGAGCCATGGCAGGTTCTTATGGGAGGATGGGGAGATGTCTTACTGGTTGTGTGACTGTGGTGAAGTCACTTCATGCTCTGGGACATCATGGCCTCATCTTCAATAAAACGATTTCTAATAATGCAACTGGCTTGGACAGGCGAAGTGCTTTGGAGGTGGTCCTGGTCACCCCAGTGAGCTAGGAGCCATGGCTCAGTTGTCACACCTTGTGCCTCACTAGCAGGGAGCCCAGAGCCAGCTCTGGTGCCCCGAGTCTGCCACAGCAAAGCCTACCTCTGGTGCTGGCCCTCCAGGCACTGTGCATGACAGCAGCCTTTGGCCTTGAACTCTAGGAAATGACCAGGCAATATTGTGTGTTGGGAGAGGAAACTTTCCCCCTGACCCCCCACCCCCTCCACTGCCTCCCACCCCACAAGGATGATAGGCACAGAGCAGAAGGGTGGGGCTGGGCCTCGGGGCTGGACGTACTTGGGTCACACTGGGAAGATAACTTGGTCTGCTGGTCCCATCCCTGCGACGCCCAGAGTTGTGTTGGGCTCACACCAGTGAAGGGCGGCTCTCCCCGAGTCTGAGGATTCCGTGAAGATCCTACACTTGGGTGCAAAGCCAGGATGCGTGAAATCGTGCACATTCAGATCGGCCAGTGTGGTAACCAGATCGGAGCCAAGGTAAGGAAAGTCAGATGACTAGCACTGGCTTTACCACGGTTCACAGGGATACCAACTAAGAAAATACCCTGAGTTAGCAGGGAGACAATGAACCCAGAGGAGTGCATGCACTTGCTGAATATTTTATTTATAAAACAGTGCCTTTGGTTAAAGAGACCAGGAAACAGTAAAGGCTTAAAGGGTTAATTTAGTTCATGTTGATTTTGTCGACAGTTACATGTGTATAATACATGTCAACCATTTTTACTTTTATCGCCTTAGCAACAAACTTTTCATATCTAAAAACAGTAATTTGTTTCAAAACAGTTTTCTGAAGTTTGTTGGGAAACTTTTTTTAATTGAGGTCATAATAGTTTATAACGTGAAATTTCAGTTGTACATTATTATTTGTCAGTTACCCTATAAGTGCACCCCTTCACCCCTTGTGCCCACCCCAACCCCCTTCCCCCTTGTGACCACTAAAGTGTTCTCTTTGTCTGTGTGTTAGTTTATATTCCACATATGAGTGAAGTCATAAAGTGTTTGTCTTTCTCTGTCTGGCTTATTTCTCTTAACATAATAACCTCAAGGTCCATTGTTGCGAATGGGACGATTTTGTCTTTTTTACGGCTGAGTAGTATTCCATCATATATACCACATCTTCTTTATCCATTCATCAGTCGATGGGCACTTGGGTTGCGTACACATCTTGGCTATTGTGAATAATGCTGCAGTGAACACAGGGGTGCATAAGTCTCTTTGGATTGTTGATTTCAAGTTCTTTGGATAGATACCCAGCAGTGGGATAGCTGGGTCATATGGTATTTTTATTTTTAATTTTTTGAGAAATCTCCATACTGTTTTCCATAGTGGCTGCACCAGTTTGCATTCCCACCAGCAGTGGATGAGGGTTCCCTTTTCTCCACATCCTCTCCAACATTTGTTCCTTTTAGTCTTAGTGATTATAGCCATTCTAACGGGTGTAAGGCAATATCTTAGTGTAGTTTTGATTTGCATTTTCCTGATGATTAGTGATGTTGAACATCTTTTCATGTGCCTAGTGGCCATCTGTATATCTTCTTTGGAAAAATGTCTATTCATATCCTCTGCCCAGTTTTTGATTAGGTTGTGTCTTTTTTTGTTGTTCAGTTGTGAGAGTTCTTTATATATTTTGGAGATGAACCCCTTGTCGGATATATGACTTGCAAATACTTTCTCCTAGTTGGTGGGTTGTCTTTCATTTTGTTCCTGGTTTCCTTTGCCTTGTGGAAGCTCTTTAATCTGATGAAATCCCATTTATTTTTTCTTTTGTTTCCCATGTCCAAGCAAAGATGGTTTTTGAAAAGATCCTTCTAAGACTGATGTCAAAGAGTGCACTGCCTGTATTTTATTCTAGGAATTTTATGGTTTCAGGTCTTGCAATCAAGTCTTCAATCCATTTTGAGTTAATTTTTGTGTATGGTGAAAGATAATGGTCTTCTTTCGTTCTTTTGCGTGTGGCTGTCCAGTTTCCTTGGGAAACTTTTTATACCGTATCAGTAAGATATCTTTTCCTCCCCTCCCAGTTTATGTTATACAGTTAAAAAAGATCAATTACTGTTCCATTTAGTATGCAACAGAAAATTAAATAGGGAAACCTAAAAGTTTTTGTGTCCAGTAGTAGAAATAATTAAAATATACCCTCTGGAGGATGAATGATTTTTCTCCCCATTCCCCTCTTAAATTTTTCTACCAAGTATCTAGCTCAATTGGCTGAAACTAAGAAAACAGACAGAGCCCACAGCTTCCCATCCTAATCGTCAGATGCCCGCTCCTGCAGCGGGACAGCTGTCTGACTGTTCTCTTTGCTATTTTGAAATTACTTTTACTACTATGAACAGCATTAAAACTAAGGTCTTTAAAATTTTTAAAAATTATGGTAAAACACATACAGCATGAAATTTACCGTCTTGACCTTTTTTTTTTTTTTGAGGAAGATTAGTCCTGAGCTAACATCTGCTGCCAACCCTCCTCTTTTTGCTGAGAAAGACTGGCCTTGAGCTAATATCCATGCCCATCTTCCTCGACTTCATATGTGGGACGCCTACCACAGCATGCTTGCCAAGCGGTGCCATGTCCGCACCCGGGATCCGGACTGGCGAACCCTGTGCGGCTGAATCAGAACGTGCAAACTTAACTGCTGTGCCCCCGGGCTGGCCCCTGTCCTGACCATTTTTAAGTGTACAGTAGCAGTTCAATAGTGCTAAGTATATTCACATTGTTGTGCATCCAATCTCCAAAATGCCTTTCATCTTGCAAAGCTGATACTCTGTCCCCGTTGAACACTGACTCCCCATCTCCCCTCCCCCATCCCTGCCAACCACCATTCTGCTCTCTGGCTCTGGGAATCTGACTGCTCTAGGCACCTCATATAAGTGGGATCATACAGAATTTGTCCTTTTGTGACTGGCTTATTTCACTTAGCATAATGTCTTCAAGGTTCATCCATGTTGTAGCATGTGACAGAATTTCCTTTCTTCTTAGGGCTGAATAACAGTCCATCCTATGGATAGACCACATTTTGTTTGTCCATTTATCTGTCAACGGACAGCTGGATTGTTTCCAACTTCTGGCTATTGTGAATAATGCACCTGTGAAAAAACTAAGGTCTTTTAATGCAGGTGTTTAAAACCTAGGGCAAAGAACATTACTGCTTGAAAAGAACTTGTCATCCTTCTGTGCCACAGTGATACGATGTTGTAACCAAAACACACACAGAATTGGGAGGCACAAGCCCCCACTGCTCCGAAGGTGGAAGATAATATGTAGAGAGGACCTCGAGAGGGAGTGCTGGGTCTAGATAGGGTCTTAGCACTTACTCCAGAATTAGTGTGGTCTAATGGTTAGAGCCCCAGCGACTACTTATTAGTTGGGGCCAGAAGAACTTTAAGACACATTTAATTTGTTGTGTCATAGAACTTAAATTTATTTATTCTTCCACACTCTGAACACTGCTGGTAATTTGCTGTAAAATAGAGTTTTGTTAATAAGACCATGGCCAGAGCAGGGCTATCATTTACAAGATATGGTTGGGGAAACACACTTGGGGATTTTAACATAAATGAATATATTTTCATTACACTTTAATATGTGCTTCTCCAGGGCAATAAAAAGGGGCCATCTCAGTAACTGTTTCCATATTAAGAGCCTGGTACATATCTATATTAATAAATACAATATATGTGATTGAAAGTGTAATATGTTTCAAATAGTTACAAGAGAACAGCTATGCATAATTTTGAACTGTGTGCATACTGATCATCAAAAACGCTTGTAGCTTAAAATGGTGCATACATGTCCTTGTTGTAGGCTTTTTGGAAAACTGTGAAAATAAATCCCCAAAGTGAAAGGAGATATTATTGTGAAATCAGATAAGAATTCAGTCTGTTTTCATTTATTGGCATCTATCCTCTCCTAGCTTGAGGCACCATAAGCACAAGTAGAGATACGCTGTCTGACGTGAAATTCTAAAACAACAGCTTTAATGTATACAAAGGCCTGAATTTAATAGGAGCAAAATCTGATTTAATACTTTATGTGTCGACATTTTATTTAAGGAGTTAGGTGGGTATACATGCAGTCTTCATATTCATGTTTAGTAGAGGCAAAAAATGAATTAGGCCACGGAGCAGGCGTTTAGGAAAAGAGCCTAAAAGAATGTCTTGGGAAGGGACAGTCAAGTCGACCCAGGGAAGCAGGTTCAGAAGCTCTCATTTTCCATCTTTCTGCTCAATCTGCTGGCTCACTGGCACCAGCATGGCCTTTTCCAGGGTCCCTCTGGACACTGACCTTCCCTCTTTCTGCTTTCAGTTCTGGGAGGTGATTGGTGAAGAGCATGGGATCGACTCAGCTGGGAGCTACCACGGGGACTGTGCTTTGCAGCTGGAGAGGATCAGTGTGTACTACAACGAGGCCCACGGTAGGATGCCATGCTCTGGTAGCAGTGGCCACCAGCCCTGGGAACACGGTCAGAGAGAGGAGGGCCCATGAGACTGCAACGTCACATGAGTAACGTCCTGGCAGAGCAGCAGAATTCTGAGAGTGACAGGTCCCCAAGCCCCGTCTGAGGGCAAGGCCTGGTGAAGAAGTCACTGAACAGGGGCACGCGTCTTAACCCAAGTTTAAGCACCAACCTTCCTTTCTAGTTTTTAAATAAAAACCAGAATCATTTCTAATAGGAAAGGACTCTCTGTCATTGGTAATACAACAAACAAAACAGACAATAAGGGAAAAAATTTTTAAAGGTATTTTACAGATTTGTGATTGTTGCTGGGGTCAAGGATATGATTTCAAATCTCTTTCTACCAAAGACGATCTCTAGAATACCGGTTTGGTTTTTTTTTTTACCAGTATCACAAGGTTCTATTTTGATGAAACATTAACTTTTAGAAAAACAACAATTCGCTGACCTCTTCCTGTTTTCTACACAGGTAAAAAATACGTGCCCCGGGCAGTCTTGGTGGACCTGGAACCTGGGACGATGGATAGCATCCGATCCAGCAAATTGGGAGCTCTCTTTCAACCAGACAGTTTTATCCATGGTAGGTTTTTCTGGAAGGTTCCACCAGGAGGAGATGAGGATGCCTCCTAGTGGTACCCTTTTCTCTCCACCCCCACACCCCCTGCCTTCTCTGGGCCAGGTAACCACGACTGCTTTCTGCCACAGGTAACTCGGGGGCTGGTAACAACTGGGCGAAAGGCCACTACACTGAGGGAGCGGAACTGATGGAAGCTGTCCTGGATGTTGTGAGGAGGGAGAGTGAGAACTGCGACTGCCTGCAGGGCTTCCAGATCGTCCACTCCCTGGGTGGGGGGACGGGCTCCGGGATGGGCACTCTGCTCATGAACAAGATCAGGGAGGAGTACCCGGACCGCATCATGAACTCCTTCAGCGTCATGCCCTCCCCGAAGGTGTCCGACACGGTGGTGGAGCCATATAACGCTGTGCTGTCCATCCACCAGCTGATCGAGAACGCAGACGCCTGCTTCTGCATCGACAACGAGGCCCTCTATGACATTTGCTTCCGCACCCTGAAGCTGACAACGCCCACCTATGGCGACCTCAACCATCTGGTGTCCTTGACCATGAGTGGCATAACCACCTCCCTCCGGTTCCCAGGGCAGCTCAACGCAGACCTGCGCAAGCTGGCGGTGAACATGGTACCCTTCCCCCGCCTGCACTTCTTCATGCCCGGCTTTGCCCCGCTCACAGCCCAAGGCAGCCAGCAGTACCGGGCCCTCTCAGTGGCCGAGCTCACCCAGCAGATGTTTGACGCCCGCAACACCATGGCTGCCTGCGACCCCCGCCGTGGCCGCTACCTGACAGTGGCCTGCATCTTCCGGGGCAAGATGTCCACCAGGGAAGTGGATGAGCAGCTGCTCACCGTGCAGACCAGGAACAGCAGTTGCTTTGTGGAGTGGATCCCTAACAATGTCAAGGTGGCTGTCTGTGACATCCCACCCCGGGGGCTGAACATGGCTGCCACCTTTATAGGCAACAACACAGCCATCCAAGAGCTCTTCAATAGGGTTTCCGAGCATTTCTCTGCTATGTTCAGAAGGAAGGCTTTTGTGCACTGGTACACTAGTGAGGGGATGGATGTAAACGAATTTGTGGAAGCTGAAAGTAACATCCATGATTTGGTATCTGAGTACCAACAATTTCAAGATGCCAAAGCGGTTCTAGAGGAAAATGAAGAGGTCACTGGGGAGGCAGAAATGGAACCAGAAGACAAGGAACATTAAGCACAAGGCGCTGCGAGCGTAAGCTGCAGGGTGTAGTCACTTACACAACAGTGTCTCTTAAGATGAGCGTTTCCCTGCAGCACCCCCGAGCCTATTCCGCACTGCAGCACAGGGAGCCGGACCCACACGCTCAGCATCAGCTTCCACACAGGCCCATGGGGGAGGGGGCCGGGGAATAACCGATAGGCATTAGGGTCTTCTGCGGGCATTTACTAACCTTGAAGAGTTTGATATTCAAAGCACACTCTACTAACTGTTTTGAAATAGTAAAGTGAATTTATCAAAAAGCACTCCCTTTAAGAATGTTTATTGGGTATTTACTGTATGCATAGCACTGTGCCAGGCCCCAAGACTATGCGTGTGGACGTGTGGGGGGCCACCGCTGTTGACGTTGTCAACTCGTTAGCAGCACTGATAAGCACCCTGGAATCCTTACTTGGCATCCTGGGGCTGCTAGGACTCTTACCTCTGCTTCTCTCATAACACATGATGCCCAGCATCCTACCTTCTCATCCTGGCCAGCTTCCAGAAAAGCCAGGTGACTAACCGGTATGTGGTGAGCTACCCAGCAATGTAAATGTGAGCCAACTTCCACTAGTAAACGGTGTAGGCCTGTGCACACTTCAGCACACTAACAGGAGGGGACAAGGGAGGAGAGGAAAGCGGCAGTCCTCTCCACAAAAACATCCGGCCCAAACATCAAAAACAAAAACAAGCAATCAAGATCTTAGAATAGTTTAGCTTTTAACATATATATTTATATAAGTTTCCTATTAGTGTTAGGCTCTGGGAATTCATTAATCATCATCTTGGGTTTTCCTTGTAAAGGCTATTTCAAAACGCCCATTTCACTTCCATTCAGCAGTCACCTTCTGAGAAGGCTCTGGAGCCCCTGCTTTCAGAAGGGCACACTGCACTCCCAGCAACCATTCAAACGCAGGAATTAAGCAGCAACGGCTGCAGTGTCCTTCTCAGTTACGGAGGACATCATCTCATTAGGGAACTTTTACAGTTCAAATTAATTTGCAGAAGTTGCCATAAATGTTTGCACGATGACACAGCTTTAACCATTACACAATTTTAATCTGCTCACATTACAACAGGACCAAGTACACGAGAGCGTAATCAAATCATCCATAACTTCTTAATTACAGTTTACCTAATTCTGACATACAGCACTGCCATCCCTTCCAGGACCATAAGGGTTTTAATGGCCTTCTAGAATTACCACTGAGCTGTACTATTTGATCCATGCACAGCCGGGAATGGGAAGAGGGTCCGACCCTCACTGCAGGAAAGTTACTTGCAGGCAGCAGGGTTCTGCCCTCCCGCTTTGCTCTTGTAATCTGCAGTAAGAAGGGAGCAGGCGGGTGCATAACAGCAGCTCATTCTGGGAGACTTCATTCTTTTCACATACGCATCAGCAGCATGTAACTAAAATATGTACTGAGAGACAATGAAGTCTTGCTGCTGGTGTCATACGCCTCTTATTTACAAAATTTTTTTAAAAAGTTTTAAACACTTTCTACTTGGTTTCAAGAAGCACTAAGAACAAAGCAAGGCTTACTAAGAAACTGCACCTTTATACTCTTAGTTTGAAGTTCACAACTTCCTTAGATGCTAAAGACTTACAACCTGTGATTATGGAAGAATTCATACACGTGCTTCCTCTAGGACTTTCCTTCTCAAATCTAAAAAGGCAATTAAATAGATGCAAGGCAGGCTAGAGACCTTAATTAAAAAAAACTGATTTATATTACTGTAAAGATTTTCGTTTGATCAATAGTGATCATTAAAGTACAAAGAAATTCAATTTTAAATGGCTAAACTGCTTTATTTCAGACTAAATGAATTCCTTTTCTTGGAGCCTAACTGCCCAGACTGATTAACTTGAGCAGCTAAAAATATTTCAAAATGCATCTCACCATCCTACTCTTTCATATGGTAGAAATAGATTAAAAAAAATAACAACAAAAAACCCTAGAAACCAAAAGAAATGCGTCCCCTCTGATTGTGAAGCGCCGATTCCTTTAGCCGTATGGTTGCTACGGCGACACTGGTCTCTCAGAGACGGAGAGTAGGATCAGAATTTTAGAGCTTGTCCGATGCCTTCATTTCACACACAAGAACGCTGCAGGAGTGAAGAGATTAACGATGCCCTCAAAATCACCCACCTGGTTAGTGAAATACCCACAACGAGCTGTGACAGGGCCCGGGACCTGGACGCAGTATCCTAGCGGTCAGCCAGCAGGGCTGGGTGCAGGAAGTTTCCCTCTCCACAGTATCAGTTCAGGACTTCTTCTAATCACAGACAATGAGCCTCAAAGAATCTTTGCCGGACAATAAATTTGTCTTTCATTCAGTTCATCCTTTCCATGTCACAAGCCCTGTCCCTAAGTCTCACCTCTAATTAGCCTGTCTGCCTCCCTAACAAACGACTTATCTCTAATTACTTGTCTGGAATAATTTAACCCTTTGCCTATCAGCTACTTCATTTGTCCGCTATCAACGGCCCGACAGCCTTGTGATTAATTTATTCCTGTCTCTGTAAGGAAAGATGCTTCCTAGTACCTTACTCTTGGGGATGAAGCACTGACAAGTGAGGTGCCTTGATCTCAAAACAGCAGGACAACAGCCCCGAGGCAAAGGGCTCAGGGGCTCTTAAGCTGCTACTGCCCAGCGTCCCAGCTCTCCCACTCACTCTGGGGCTCCTCCTTCTGCGTCCGTCCTGTGCCGAGAATTAAATAAAAGCTACAGGTCAAGCATCCTGGGGCAGGAAGGCATCTCCAGAAGCCGAGAACAAAGACATTTTCTTGGGCTCCTCCTTGTATTGCTGAGCAGCCCTGATAAGTTCTTGTAAGCTGAAGTACCGTGGTGAGCACTGGTCCTGCTGCAGAAGATGAAAAGTGTTTCAAAATTTCCTGTTCTAATTAATTTTCCGCTCTCCAAAAAGTTAAAATCAAGCAGTTAACTTTGCAACGGTGTTTTACTCAGCCAAGTCCTTCCAAGTTTGAAAGAAAGATCAAGACAAAACACTTGCAACAATTCTTCATCCCTAAATATTTAACGAATAAATGACTCACCATGCAAACACCACCAAACTGTTGAAATCATGGTGCCCGGAACCTGCGGTCAAGAACCTTAGATTTTAATTTCAGCTTGGCCATCAACTCGATAGTTACTCCACAGCTCTGCCCCATTTCCTATGAAATGCTCCCAGAATATAAAGATTCATTTATAAAAAAAAGTGAAAAGCATTGTGTTTAAATTCTAAAATTACTAGCTCTCCTCTAGAGGTTTTATGTGCACACTAAGAAGTGACTACCACTAAACTACAGCTCTCCTTCTACTCTATTCTTTTAGTAACTATTTTCTTTTAGGCTACTGGCTAAGCAGTGCTACCTAGAGATCCTGCTGCCCACACAAGAGGATGAGGGCAGCGGATAACAGCCCATCCACTACTCGGACACGACTTCTCCAATTCAAAGATAAGGGACAACCAGAGAGCCTCAGTGACAGTCTAACTTTGTCAATTAAAGTCATGAAAAAGAGAACTTTCTATTTTGAGGCATTTTCAAAATGTTTTCTGCATCCCTAAGGTCAATAGATATTAAATCTGCTGCCCCTGCCCCTTAAGAAACCCCGGGTCTTATGGTCATAATCCTGCAGTTGTGCAGATAGTTCCTATAAAGAAAAAGAAAAAGGTCCAACGGAAACCAAAAACCAACAGCCAGGGTGACCCATGCTTCACTTTATTGGCATCGTCAATCAGGTATTCTTTGTTTGCCCCATGAGGCGAGATCGCTTTCAATCTGCCATAGCATGTGCCCACACATCTTCACCTGGAAAATGCAGCATGTCAAGCTTTAGTCAGGGCCTAGGAGGAAAAAAGAAAATGCAACAGCTGCTAGTCCTTCATGTTTTCTTAAAAATTCAACATGAATATGGGAAGTAACTTTCTTATAATGAACTGTATAATATAACTATGGCTTCAGTTCACTGGGTTGGTGATGAACCTTGGCTCCTGGATGTAAAAACCTGACGCGCTCGGCCTTAGCCAAACAAGCGCTTCCCTGCTAAGTAAAACCAAACACTCTCCTAGCAATAAAGAAACGACTTTGCCTTTAAAAGACACCACAGTTCCCCCTGTGCTAATGGGGCGGGGGCTGCATGGCCTGCAGGACATATGGAGAGTGGTCAATATTTTATCTACGGGAGCTGGACACTACTTCCTGATCCCAAGGACGTCACAAGGTCAGGAGAATTAGATGTGGCGTTTGGCTCGGCTATACTTCAGAGGCTAAGGGATTCTTTCAGTTAGCTCAGAGTTAAAACAAATAACCTGACATAAAACCAGGTCTTATTACTCAGAATGATGAGATTAGACAGAGAGCCCCTAGAAAACGAGCTAAATTCAAAACATTGAATCTCTAGACTTGTAATAAAATATTTACTAATTCAAAATGAAAATGAAAAGTGCTTAGGGGAAACAGTTCCAATAAGTAAAATTGCTCATAACCACAAGCTGCCAAAGGACGAATATTTATCACATTTCCTTGCTACTGTGGGTCCGAAGCTTTTTTAAAGCAAAACAAGAAAATTAAATCTGAAAAACATCTCTCTGGTAATTTGCCTTGCTTATCTTTGAAATAACAATGTCAAGAAAGTAGTTTAGAGATCCAATCACTTTAGTAGTTTGGAGCACAAAAGTCTGAACTTATCAACTGCACAACACTGTCTTTTATTGCATAGAATGTAACTTTACACTGCCAACATCTTTGGAGAAGTAAAACGAGCTAAAACCTCTGAAAGCCTAATGAATTTCGCAAAACGGTATTTACTGCAGGGTCTTGCAGATTTTATTGCTTGATAAAATAGTAGGACCCTCGTCTGTACTTGTAGCCCTCCTGTTGGGGAAGTAGTGATTTGTGAGAACATTAGCAGATGTGATGGAAATAAAAACATAAAGAACTATAATTTTTCATGCTCCTGAACTGTTATCTAACTCCAATAGCTATTACAAAAGTGGGGAGTTTATCCTCTAAATTATTTGATTTTGTGCAGACAAATGAAACAGGCTTAATTAAAATAAGACGGCTCTTTATCTGAGCATTGCTAAATGAAGTGAAAATCAATGTGCCAATTACTTCTGTTTGTCAGGGCCTGAAATGACATTCTTCTATTATGGCACGGGACTTCTAGGATCTGTATGCTTTAAATTATTATCCCACTAACTTCTAAATGTACTAACTCACCAAAAAATGGACAGAACTCAAAATTAAAATTACTCTGATTCTTTAAAAGTGCTTTAAAAATTTAAGAGGCAACTCTTCTTCTAAATAAGTCAGTAACTTACAGATTATTCCTTTTTCACTTTCACAATTTTTACGCTGCTGCCAGAAGTCTTCTCGGCATTTGCTTTGAATTCTGTCTTCAGTGCATCTCTCACTGCCTTTGCACAGATCTGGGAGTATCGGATGTAGCTGGGAGAAAGTGAGGGACAATATACAATTAATTATCAATAATTCAGCCAGACTGGTTGTGTTACTGTGTTTTTGTTTTTCTTTCTATACTTTTAATTTTGGTTTGATTATACATTATTGTAGAATTGGATTCAAAAATGACTAACGCCAAAAGGATTCCACACAAAGAAAAAGATGACTAGAAAGATATGTACCAAAGTCTTAACTGGTGTTAGGATGAGTGATTGTGCTTTTTCTTCTTTGTGCTGTTTTCTCTCTTTAATACAAATTAATTTAAAATAAAAGATGCATAGGTATTTTTTAAAAATCCCTCAGCACAAGAAAGGAAATAGACCAAAATGTTAACAGAGGCTATAACATGAATAATTTCTTTTCCATTTCTCTACTTAAAATTGTTCTTTAATTATATTATTCGTACAAGGTAAAGTATATATAATTAAAAGAGAAAAAATACTCATTTTGAGTTAAAATAGTTCTTCCTCTGATTAATTAAAGGTTTTCCTGAGAATACTGGATTCTGTTTCACAAGTCTGCCATCGAAAATACTTTCCAATCAAGGTTTCTAAATTAAACTGAAAAGTCCTTAGAGCACATCATCCACTCTAGCAAAATGTCTAACAGCCTGCTTCCTGTTTGGTAGATGGACTCCCATCAACATATTATTTTCCAAAAGATGTCAGCTCACTTTTTACACTTTCTGAAAACAGGAAGGGGGGAGGGTGCTGCTATTTTTTTTTATGTTTCAGATTTCTCTCTTTCTCTCTCTTTTTTTTTTGGCAGAGAGATAGGAGCTCTACTACTTCCACTCTTACTAACGGGGTGACCTTCAGGCTGTGCTATCTTTCCGGCTAGTTTATTCACCTGCAGAAACAGTAGAACCAAATAGAAGGATACTGACATTTGTGCCACAGGGTCGGGAGGAGGAGAGACAAAGTGCGAAAAGCGTGGATAGCCACGCCAGCCACATAGTAAGTGCTCAATAAACAGCACCTGTTACTGGGACTGTCACCCTTCCGGTTCTACAAAATTCTGCTTGACCTCACAAGTCAGGAAACTTGGGCTGCTCATTCCCCCGGTCATCTACCCCAAAACGTCACCACTAGAAGGTGCTACTTTAGTCAAGTCTCAGGTGCGTCACCTGGAGCGAGGTACACCGCTCGCCCAAGTCGGTGCACAGGCAAAGAAATCGGGTGTGAAAACCTGACCGACGCTGGCCCATTTCACTGGATGCCATGTCTTCAAATGGGTTCCATATTTGACTTTCCCAAGAGCTACCACTCACCTCTGTGCAGCGCCCTCTACAGTTTACCAAGGGCTTTCACCCGTTTTACCGATAAAGAAACCTGAGAGCAAGAGGGGGTAAAGCACAAAAAGGTGTGCCCCATTATACAAGGCCCCACTCTGAGGCTGGAAAGAAAGGCCAGCAATGCGGCCAGCGGCTGCACGGAGAGCACCCACCCCAGCCTTCCTCGCTCCCGAGTTTTACGTGACCACATTACTTCCACAACGTAACCCCGCGCAACTAGAAGGACAAGGACGCTGCACTGAACACCGCTGCGTCTGGGGACGCAGGCCTGTGCCACAGACGTCCCCGGTGGCGCGCCAGGTGCTCCGCTGTAGCCCGAAGAGAAGGAGGAACAGGAGCGCGGGCCTGTCGCACAGACGAGGCCATGCACGCCCGAGGCGTGACCCCGGCCCCGGCCCTGGCCCCGGCCTCCTGTCAGCGGGCCGCCATCTTGGGGCCGCATTCGCCCGACCCCCGCCGCGCTCGGCGTGACCTCCGACCCCGGCCCGTGCCCAGCACCCCGCGCCCTCCCTGACCGCTCCCCGCGAGGCCCGGGCCTACCTGAGTCCAGCTTGTCGCCAGTATGCCACCATGATGTCGCGAGAGGGGGCGCGTCGGGCCGAATCGCGAGGACGCGTCAACGTCGGTTCCGCGCGCGGCCCAGTCGCAGGAAGGTCAGGCCAGAGAAGCGGAAGGGGCGGGGCTCCGGCCCTGCCAATCCCGCCGCCTTCTGCCCCGCCCGCCCTCACGAGCAGCCCCTGCTGCCCCGTCGCGGAATCCCCCCGGCGCCGGCAGCCAATGGGGGAGCGCGGCCGGGGCCGCGGGTGCCAATCCCCGGGCCGGCCGGGCAGCCGCGCCTGCCTATTGGCTCCGCGGGCGCCCGGAGCGTGTGCCCCGCGGGCTTCCGTAGTAGCCGGCGGAGTAGCTGGGGCGAGAGGGGGCTGGACGGGGACCGCGTGGTTTCTAGAGTGTGAGCCGCGAAGCCGCGGCGGAGGCCGGTCTAGGGGTGCACTGTCACCCCCGGGTTACGAGGAGCCGGCCGTGTCCTGAGGTTGACACTGCAAGCACCTTAGCATCTCCACCTCCCGAATTAGTGAACAAAGTGGACATCGGACAAGGAGCACGACTCCCCGACATTTCCTAGGGTTTTGGGACAACCCATGATCTGGGACAAGACGGGGCGAAAGAGTTGGCGGGGAAGGAGTGGGAATAAAAATCGGAGGGCAAAGGGGCCGGAGGCGCGGGGATCCCACGGCGGCAAAAAGCCCCTCATTGCCTGGGAGCGCAGGGCTGGCTTACAGCTGGTGGCCGACGAAGTGCACTCTTAGAAGGAGAAAAGCTACTTTTACTCTTCATAATTAAAAAGAAATTATAATCAGGAAAAACATAGTAGTTAAAATGAAGTTTTTATTAACAAGAAAGGTTTTTCTTAATTCATGTAAGATCCATTTTTAATATTAAATAGGCTAAGATGCTCCACAGTTCGAGTCTAATCTACCAAGGCTATTCCAGTTTAGTCCTCTCAAATGCATCTGCTTTCTGTGTATTTGTATTTTAACAGGTAAAAGCCCAAACTACCAGCTATTTAATTAAAAGAACTATATTGGAAAACGAAAATGTACACAATTTTATCATTAGATCAGAGTAAAAAATCAAGATAAAAATTTGTTTAGAAATCTTTTTATCATTGGGGCACTACACCTTTTTCAGAATTTACAAAAATTATACAAGGCAAGTTTTTATCAAATTCAATATTTAGCAATGTTTTGTTTAGATGAAATGTTACTTCAGTTCGAAGAACCATGTCTGGTTACAAAAAATAATCAAAACCTTATTAGATTTATTTTTCACAAATGCCCTAAGAAGTCTTAAGCTAAACAGTATTTTAAGTAGAAAAACACTAATTTTTAAATAGTTTGGATACTATTTCTGTGGTTTATGTACATATATTACCTGGTTTCTCTTACAGGAAACCTGATTAGAAGTTTATCATATGAAGCATTGTAAAATAAAGGCAAGAGCTCATCACCTTTTAAGAAAAATACTCTGTGTGCAACAACTGCAGGTATCAAAGATATGATTTACTGGGTGCTATCTGCCTGCTACAAAATAGGAGACAAAATACATTTACTGGATTGTTTTTGAGATTGCAGCTGCCTTTTAGAATCTAAAATAAGGATTTCCCATAAATAAAAGCTGCAAAGTAATTCACATAGTGGTTAGTTTAGGTCAATGCTTTTGTTCTCCCTATTATTTTTTCCTCCCCACCGCCCCCACCCACCACAGTGGCACATCATTAAAAACACTAAGTACCTGGGATTTATGCTTCAGATCAAGACGTCATTTGAGTAATTTCAAATGATGTACAGCTCTTCATGTTTTAAAAAAGCTGTTTTGTGGTCACAATTATTTCAAAAAGTAATTATATTCAAATAACCTGACATATCATGCTTTAGCAATTACAGAACCATGATTTTGACACATGGCAATTTATAAGTTAGGCAAATGTGAAATGCTAAAAGATGTGAACAGCTGTTCTTCTGTTTAAGTTTGGAGTACTGCAAAATTCCGGTAATGACTTTATTTTTCCAGTTAACATAACCAACCCACGGTACAGCATACTAAGTACCAAGTCAAAGTACAAATCCAAGGAAGGTAATACCTTTACTAAGTTATAAAACTTTGGCAAATCAATACAGTACTCTTGGATACAATAAAATCATATTTTTGTTGTAATCATATATTACTTTAGTGATAATTTTCACTCCAAAAGTGTCACTTAAGTACCAAATTAAAACACTGGTTTTTAATGGTGGTTTATAGCAGAGCAAGTTATTTTATACAAATCACTGTCGTTTAAAACTATGCAATTTCTCCTTTTTTAAAATGAGTTCCCTCATGCAAGCTCCTGCAGTTTACCGCAGCAGGGCAACTGTGTGTATTTAAGAGGAGGCTCTGCTCTGGGGTTGGTCCAAAGCCAGGTAGAGTTCCACTGCATGAAAAGCTTTAAAATTCTACCTTAAGGAGATTTAATATGCCAAAACCAATTTCCAAAAACTGTTAAATTTTCACGTAAATACTGGAATCCTAAAAATTAGATGGTCATTTCAAACAACACTACTTTCAGATGATCCCTTTTATTTAGAAAACCTGTACCTCTTTGTTTTGATCAAAAATCAGAGCCTTTTTCCAGCTTATTAAAAAAAAAATTCTACCTAAAATATAGTTGTATTTTTTAAATAACAAATAAATATCTTGTCAGCTTGTAGAGACCTGGGGGACTGGGTGTTGTATATCAACTTTGATCATCATTTCTCTACAAATGCTGCTGCTGCCATCGGTGTCCTGATGCTCCCTCTTGCTGAAGCTGTCAATTCTTCAATCTCAGCATTTAACTTATGTATTACCCATTCCATTGCTTCTCGGCCCTTAAAAAAACCCAATACATTTATCGTTACTGAGTGAGAGCAAAGGCACATATAGAATAAATGGCACATTAAGAAGTAACAAGGAACGTTTCAAGTATAACTTTACCCCACCAGGATGGATCGTTTTTGTCCTTGCTCTTTCTTCTTTAATGTTATTTACCAAATATCAAACACCTTGAGCAACTGGCTTGATCTATAAACTGATTTTTATTTTGTATGCAAAAGACGTCCTCAAAAGAATCTACAATTAAATCACAGTGATGTTTTACTTATTTCATGATTAGAGCAGTCCTTTTTTGGGGGTGAGGTCAAACCCCTTTTTCCTTTTTATGTTCATATTTTAAACCAAAATCCTATTCAAGGAAGGCCCTGAAAGATCTGGTCACTGACTTCCTCTTCAACCATTCTCTCCTGGTGCTCTATGTAGTTTGCCGAGGAAAAGAAAGAGGAGCACTTCAGGCCATCTCAGGGCCCTGCACGTGCAGCTCCTCTGCCTGCAATGCTTCCTAGCATACCCCTCACGACAGCCCACCCCTCAGTCAGCACTCGGCAGAAATGTCACTCACTGAACACTCATGAAGCACTCTCATACCTTTCTGTATTTTTCCTTTCCTAATGCCGTGTTGTGTGATTACTTGTCGCTTTCCTCTTAGTTCCACGAGGGTAGGGACCACGTTTGTTTTGCTCCCCGCTGTATCCCCAGTCTAGCCTAGCACTCTGCCTGGCACAGAGAAGGCATCTATGAATATCTTTTCACTGCTGAATGATTCAACATGTGTTACAAAACAGTGCATTAAGCATCTCTTTCTCTAAACTAACTCTGTTTTAAATCATGCAGGGTGGGGTGGAAAAAAATCTTTTTTGTATAAAGCACAGATACCCTCTGTCTCAAATGGATCTGGGGTGGGGGCGGGGAAAAAGGTAATGAAAAAAGGTTGAGAATTAGTGCTTTAAATAATGACACATGGTTACACATCATTGAGCACTCCCTGTGCTAGGCCCTGGGCCACATGCTTTCCATTTGTTATCTGGTTTACTCTTCATGCCCAACCCTGTAAAACGGGTAATTTTAATCTCCACTTCAGATGGGAAACTGAGGCATAGAAAGGTTAATTTAATTGCCCAAGGCTGAAAGGCTGGTAAGAGTTAGAGCTTGGATGTGAACCAGGTGTGCTGGACCCCAGAGCCTGTGCAAGTACCTGCCCGTATGGATTCTCACTGCCTTGTAGCTGAGAGTCAGCTTGTGAGGACAAACACACGTTCTGTACTAAGCTCTTCCAAGAAATGAAACCCAGGAATAAGAGCAATTGGGGAGAAGCCTTACTTACTTTATTAGCATTTGAAGATATCGTACTTGCCATCAGTCCCTCGAGGTAACTGCTGAGACTGACTCCCTTCACAGTGATTATGGCTTCTTGAGTCAAAACCGTTCTGGATCAAAACACATTCAGACAGCTTCAGAATGACTTTTCAGTTTTTAGAGAAATACTTGATAAAAACATTAAAATACCCTGTAAAATAGGTTTGTTAAAGCATTTTTACTCACTTTTCCGGGTCCTGAGGATGTGGTTTGTATATAAGTCTCTCATCTACTGAAACCATATTTGTAAATGAAATCTATAGAATAATAATAAAAAAAGTCAAATCAAACTGGAAACCAGGATTAAAAACACTTCTAAAATTCACAAACCAAAATCTTGCTAGCTAAACATACTAAACAACAACAAACCACTTTTCTATTACTGTGTAAATAGAACTTAAATTTCACTATTCACTGCTTTTCATTAAAAAATAAATTTGACAAAAGTATTATAATAGTAATAATATGCACATATCCCAAATTCATTTTATTCAGTCCTGTCCCCTAGAAACAATATGCAGGCTCCGCAGAGTGGTGAGGCTAAGCTACAAACATGATACAGCAGGTAAGCACTGATTTCCTAGACCACAGTGAAGAGCATATGCTCGTCTGTATATCAACTATAAAAGAGACAAGAAATTAAGCCAAACAGTTTAAAATTAAAACAAAAGGGAGGCAAAACTTACATTGGTAGATTTAAGTTCCATTGTTTTCTCTACGGGATCAACTACAGAATGTTCTTGTACATATGTTTTGGTTCTTGCTGCACCAATAAGCTAGGTAAAACATTCAGAATTAGTAATCAGAGAAGGGTTTCTTAACAAGTATATCAGCATTTTATTTGAAGGTAAAAATGTGTTAAGATCTTGAACCAAAAATCTGTTTCATAAAAAACATGAGGAATCAGACAAAGGTCAGAAAGGAGGCTGATGTGAGGGTAGCATGAATTCACACATCATGTATGAGACTGCCAGACACAAAAAAACCTTCCCAGAGGCAATCAGCAACCAGCCCAGTGAGCATGTATGCAGTGTAAGGCAGGATGCTGCACTGCCAAGGGGTGATGGAGCAGTGAGCCTGAAATACGGACATGAAAATCTTTGGGGAAACATGGTATCTAGAAAAAGGAGAGCTCAAGAGTATCCAGAGCAGTCCAAAGGAGAGGGTGCCATGGCTTCATTTTCCAGACAGAAAAACAGCCATCTCATGATGGAGGATACATCATATCCAGAGTCACTCCCTCTGCTCTGACCCCAAGCCAATCCTCTGATCTTGCTCATTTCTGTGTCCCCACTATCCAATGCAATGTTTTGCACAAAGGAAGCAATCAGTAGGTTTCTGTTGAAAAATGTGTACTTTAGTCTTCTGAGTGAACCTACCTTCTAGAAGGAGAGCCTCTACAGAAAACTGGGTCCACTTATCATACCAGAGTTCTCTCACATCACAAAGACCTGGCATTCCAGTTTCTTGCTAGTTAGGTCATCTTATTAAACTCTGCTCCCTTGTAACTGAAGAGCACTATGTTTTTAAATGTATGAGGAGAACCAGACCTTGGAACAAATGTGGCAAAAGCAAAGTCAGAGAAAATGCTCCTCACTTAATGTGCACGACCCACCATCAACTACAGCAACCATCAGCTAAGAAGTGCCACCAGACCATTACTTCCAAATCTTACTATTGGTCTCTAGTTGCTGGCAAAAGTAGGAAAAGCAAAATGTAACTCCTTTTAGAGCATTAGCTGGCTTCCTTCAGAAGGTTTTATCAGGTGCCTTCATGAAGACTGTAATAATATTTCCAATTCATTATACACTCATAACTCAAGTTTATTATAATACAATTTGAACTGATGCAAAAATGACATTCGGAATCGGCTCCCACAACCTATTTGAAATTATAATGTGGTTTAGAAAACTTCTCTACAGCAGTCACATTTCTACAGGAATAAAGACACACTTACAGATTTCACAATGGAAGGCAGTCCCCACTCTGTGCTGAGAAGTCTGTGGCTGTGCAGCTTTCCAGAGGGATCTACATGTCTGTCCAATACATCAACTCCAACCACACTCGGGTTCATAGGATTTGGGTATTTCTGCATTGCAGCTGTTGTAACAGTTTCCCACGGGTGGCTGCCAACATGAACCAAAAATCAAACATTTAAAAATATGCATATAAACTAAACCATTTATAACCCATCAAATTATTCTTTACAATTGAAGCTTAGTTAATTTACCTAGGGAATGTGATTTTCTGAAACAATGACTGAAAGATGACTTTGGGGGCACAATCTACATTTTGAACATGTACAGATTTCAGTATTTTCTCAGCACACAGGGTATATGGTACAATTGATATCTATGAAGATTAAAATAGCCTATAGAGCGTTACAGTACAGTTTCTTAAGCAATCTTTCCTACTTACTCGTGTTCACTTTCACACGTAAATATTCTAAGAACCACTGATTCATAAAATGTATTTAAAAATTATGTTCTACAGAAACAAGCAGCAAAAATTGTCATTATACCATTTATTCTTTTGTCTGACTCTATTTCCAAGAAGCTACAAAAAAGTAACAAGGGCAAAAGAACTTATAGGCACTGTGAATTCTTATAGGGATTACAAAAAGATCCAACGCATTATTGATTTAAATACTGTAATATTAAAAATGTATTTTTCTCTATATTAAAGTAATAACACTGGCTGCTCGAGTCAATCTTAATCCATTGCTTTCCTCAAAGGAGTGATTCTATTTTGAAAAGGTCACACAATACGATGTTTTTAAGGCACTCCTAAAATCTTATGTTCTAATATTCTCTCTTACTATAATAAACATTTGCTTATCATCTAGGATTGAAATGGTTAACAATATGATGGAAGTCGCAGCACCTTCATCTTCTTGAAAAAGCACATGTGCTTGGGAGATTCAAAACGTGATCTACATTTGTTCCCTTCACAACTTATGTGAATAAGATGCTCATACAAAAATACTCTTTTCAAAAGAGCCCCTTATTAACTATAAAAAGTATTAAAGGTGACTTAGTCCACCTGCAATCTGATTCTCCACTATCCACCTGTGCGCCCATCCTCATTGAAAGGAAAAAGATCTGGAAATGACGTTTCAAACTACATTTACTGATAAAAGTACTATTTTTTATTTTTCTAAAAGCAAAACAGGCAGGCATTATCTATTTCAACTTTTCAGAGAACTAAGCCCGATATAACTACTTCTTGTTGACAGACGGAAAATCTCAACACCATTCATTTCCCAGAACCCAGGACAACCAGTGACATTATTTTTAATGTTTTCATTTTTGCTATAATATTATATAAGTGAACCTCATTCTGTTTTTAATCTCAGGCCTTATTCAGCAATCAATGCAGGTATATGAGCGGAGCTACTTCATAAATATAAACAGTCTCCACAAATAGAAGTGATATAGGGCGAGCACTCTGATTGTTACCAAGGCAACTATCTAAAATGAAAATCGATGAACCCTTTCCCTGTCTCCTTCTAGTCATATACCATGGTTAGCTGGTTTCCTCACACTTATCTCTTCCCCCATCCCCACTAAAAAATTAATAATTGCATGGCTTCCGGATGGTTATACATTATTTGCAATTCTCTCTGAGCCATCTTGAAAACATCGATGTTGACTTAGCTTGCACTACGACATTATGAAAGATAACTAGCTCAAATGTTACGAAGGATGCGTACTACAATTAACAGTCTTCCGGCATCAATGTAATTGTGGGAAAAGACCTGAGACTGGAAGACACTCAAAGATGGCACCAAAAGGGCAGTCAGGAGAAGCTGGTGGCTTACTGACCTGTCCAATTTCTTCTATAAAACAAGGTGTGGGGGCTCTGTTAACTCCACGGAGGCAGCACCAATGTCTTATTTACCAAAATGTAACCAATGCAAAGAAGAGTGCCTAGCACACAGTGGGCATTCATACTTGTTGAAGGAATCAATGAATGACTTCAACTGGATGCCAGCTTTATGCCAGGCCTCAGAAGGAAGTACTGGAAAACCAAAGATGGGTAAGGCACAGAATGATGACTTCGACGTTGTTAGACAGTAACCTCCTTCAGATGGGAAACACTAAGATTTATGAGGATAAACAATGACTTAAATTTCAGGCATGCTGAGTGTCAGAAGCCTGTGGGACACGTGAGTAGAGGTGTCTGGTAAGACCTGAAAATAAGAACCTGAAGTTCAAGAGAGACTGGAGCTCAAGGTACAGATTTGGGTGCCACCAATGTCTACGTATCAGCTGGGACCTCGATCAAAAAGCCCAGATTATCTGAGGAGACTCAGGATCAGGGCTTCTTCTCCCAGAACACGTACAGCATTTATTTGAATATATCTGCCTTCTGGGAGGAGGGTCCCAGAGTTTTCATCAAATCTGACAGGTCTGTGATGAAGAGAAAAAAGAAAGATTAAGAATCACACATGAAATGCAAGACAAGAAGGCCAACAAAAGAATCTCATGGAATATTTACTCTGAAGGGTAAGGAGAGAAGGAAATCTTGAAGAAAGGGGCAGAAAGAGTGGAGAGGGAGGCAGGGGACAAGCCAGGGAGAAGAAAGTTCTAAGGAGACACAGTGCCAACAACGATGAAGTATTTAAACCCAGAAAAGGATTGCGAGGAACAAACCATCCAGGATCCCAAGGGCTGAAATGGAGTAGCGAAGAGTGTGACCAAGTTAAAGAACATGAGAAAGGCTACAAATTTAGGGTCTTTTTCCCCAGAAAGATTGTAAACATTAGCGAGAAAAGAAATCTTCCTTCTGATTCCCGTATTCTATACTTTCCAGGATCCAGCAGACATATTGAGTACGTAAAAAGCTTACAACTTTTGAAACTGCCCTTGGAAACAGTTTAAAAAAATCAAATGGTTAAACTAAAACACACTACAAAGCTATAAAAATTAAAACAGTGTGGCAACAATAGCAAGCTAAATGGAATAACCAGATGGTTCACAAACAGATTCAAATATAAATCACCATCATGTGTAGGACAAAGGTGACACGTCAAACCAGTCAGAAGAAGACAGATTAGTCAATAAAGTCTGGGGTAACTGATTAACTCTTTAGGCAAAAAAGATACAGCTGCTTCTATGTGTGGTTCTTTTTTATATGGAATCCCCGAACCAGAAGGGAAGTGAATTCCCAACATCCAACTGGTTGAAGGCCTATTTTCGTTACTAAAAATTTCTCGCTAACAAGAGATGTTACTGAAAAGTGGCCTCAAAGACATCTTGCCGTGGCAGGCCCTGCCGATACCATCATCTTGCACGTCTCAGAGGGAAAAGCGTAACCCAAGGTCACGCGGCTTGTTGGAGCCAGACCCGGACCTTGGACTCCATTCCAAGGCTCCGATCCTCAAGTCAACGAGCTGTAGGACGGTCTCGCCTCCTGGTCGCCTGAGCTCACCAGAAATTCACGTTGGCGGTAAGAAACTCCACCCAAACGCGGGCTGGGGGGGGGGGGGCGACTCTCGACAAAGTCTGCGCCTTCTTCTCGGGTTCCAGTTCCCACTGGGGTTCGCCAGGCTGCATGTGGCAGCGAGGGGCCTCCCACCCCGAGAGCTGTCAAGGACCTCGTGCCCGCGACGCCCCACCACCCGGGGGCTCGCCGGAGGGCAGGCCGCAGGCTCCCGTCTCGGGCCCCCTCCCCGCGGGGCGGCGGCTGGCTCTAGGGGCCGGGCACTCTGTCCTGGGGCCCCTTCCTGGGGCGCAGGGCGGCCCGGGAGCCTTCGGGGCCCCGTGGGACTCAGGCCCGCCGTCCCCACTAGGCCCGGGGCCTGGAAGCTTCCTGAGGGGCGCCCAGGCCTCGCCACGACTCCATCCCCACCCCGCCCTCCCACCCCGCGGTGGCCCCGTGCCCCCGCCGACCTGCCCAACGCCCCAAACTTACTCAAAGACGTGCTCCGAAGTCCAGATCTTCATGGTGCCGGCGACCTGCGCGATGTCCGGGTGGCGCTAGGGGACAATGAGGCAAAGAGGCCACACTTGCCCCCGCCCCGCCCCCCAGCAGCCCCACCGGCCGCGCAGCGCGCAAGCGCCGTCGGGCCCGACGCGAGGGACGTCCCGACGCGCTGCCCCACGCCCTATCCCGGGCCGGGTTTTGCCCCAGCCTTGCGCGCGGCGCAACGAAACCCCGCCCCTTAGCGCCCGGCGCACTGCGCCGGCGCAGTTCCGGGGACAGCGCTCAGGGCCGCCGGCGCGGGCGCTGTGCTGCGCAGGCGCGGCACACTGCCCGGCGGCCCGCCCCCTCGCGGGCGTCGCCGGGAACGCTGACCTCTGGGTAGAGTTGGGCCAGGCCCAACCGGTTCCTGGGCGGAAGGTTCTGGCGCGCCTCGCCCCCTCTTTCCTGCGGACGGATCCAGTCAGCCACTTACACGGGCTGTCCCTGTGTCCGGGACACTTGAGCACGTGTTCATGGCACCGAATTAGAAAATTCTTCCTACATCCCGTGTCAGCCCAGACTATGGAGGCTCCAAAATCATGCAGCCACCCCCAACTCCCAGAGATTATGACCCTAAATGGGGAGAAGACAGACAGACATGGAGAACCTAACACCAGACAGTGTGATAAATGCCCAAATGAAGGATGTGGTTAAGAAGCATGGGTGCTACATGGAAGAGATGGAAAAGCTTCATGGCCCTGGGTTTATAGGATCGGTCTTGGCTCAGATGTCACTCTCCAGAGAGGCTTTCCTTCACCATTCCTCAGCACATCCTACAGCCCCTCTTTCCTCCAGCACACATCCTGTTGCATTTTTCTTAGCACTTATCCCTCTCTGAGATCATCTTGTTTGTTTGTTTGACTTCCAGTTAAATGTAAGCCCTTGAAGGCATGGATCTTGCCTGTCTTACTCAATACTAATTCTCAGTACCTCGCCTATAGTAAAGGCTCAGTGAGTATTTATTGAAAAATGAAATAATACTTATTTGGGGAGTGAATGAATTACTGAAATCATCTAGTTTATCTGTTTAGCTTCCACTAGACTGTTAGCCTCTGAGGGTGAGGCCCTTGCCAGACTCGTTCAATGATTCGCCTCATACCTACATAATAATTATTTGTTGCATAAATGATTGAATGACTAAGAAGTAAGGAGGCAAGAGGGAATAGCATGTGGTTTTATCCACAGCTGAGCTTTGCCCAGTGGACAGATTGCCCGGCCTAGCTTTCAGCATAAGTCTTCCCTCGCCTGCAGAACAATTTGCTTTTTTAAATGATGGCCACGGAGGAAGATCTTTACATCTGGCTACTTAGAAGCTAGTTAGAAGCATCGCCTCATTCTTTTTTTTTTTTTTTAAAGATTGGCACCTGAGCAAACAACTCTTGCCAATCTTTTTTTCCCCTGCTTTATCTCCCTAAATCCCCCCAGTACATAGTTGTATATCATTAGTTGTGGGCCCTTCTAGTTGTGGCATGTGGGACGCCGCCTCAATGTGGCCTGATGAGCGGCGTCATGTCCGCGCCCAGGATCCTAACCGGGGAAACTCTGGGCCGTGGAAGCAGAGCACGCAAACTTAACCACTCGGCCACGGGCCAGCCCCACTGCCTAATTCTTGTTCTTAGCTCATTATATTATTAAAAACAAATAAAAGTCAGGTTAATTTAGGAGGGAGGATAATTTTTTAAAATAGCCAAAGCCCTTTATATAGAAAAACAGAAAAATTACATTAGACAGGAAGGACATAATATGGTCTGATAGTTGCTAAGTGCAATTTGTGGTACCTAGGACTTTATTTTTTTTTTAAAAAAACCAAACCTACTGTACTTAGAGTGAATTCTTGGGGAAGTGATGCTTTAAGGGCTGCTGAGAGTGCCTCAGCCTTGATTAAGATGCGAAGTCAATGTTGCTGAATGTTAAAAACACTGGTGCAGGAACCACCAGCACAGAACAGCCTGTCCCTGCTATTCCTGGAGCTCCGTAAGCTGCTCCCCATCCAGGATTCCTATTCTGTTTATTTTAGAGAATGTTGTTCTGCCCCCTAGTTCAAGATTCCTGTTTTCTAAAGTCGTGAAAATTAAATGACATCTATCCCCTACCCTACTACATCAGTCTGTTGATTTTACTTACTACATCTGGAGTGAGGGGAATGGGGGCATGGAAGGATGGAGCTGTAGGACCCAAGTCTCTTTTCTGTGTGTTTCTCCAAGGTGGAAATAATACCCCTTGTACTTGAATTTGAACTATATATACTACCTCTTCGAGACTCACTTAGAAACACACAGAGGAAACAAATTAGTGATTTTCGGATACCTAAGCATTGTATCGTTGACTGTGCCTCTCACAGAAACAGGGAAGTCATTAGCAGGTCATTAATTTGACTTGAAATTAAGTAGGTGACTGGCTCTTGGGGCACTTGCCACAATGATGACACATAGTCCCCAGATCCGTGCCTTCCCTGTGCCTGGGGGAGGGAGGAATGCAGATGTGATTCCTACCAGCAAGGAACTTCGCTTCTGGCTGAGGAGCCAAAACACAAGTCAAGAAATAACTGGAAGATATTTAAAGCGAGGCTTAGGTGTTTAGAGCAGAGAGACCCATGACTGTGAACTGCAGCCTCTTGGGCGGGCTTCCTGGAAGCCATCGTGGGAGGAGCATCATGGGAGGAGCAGAGGAGGATTTGGCTGAAAGGCTGAGATCAGGGGTTGATATGGGAAGAGGCAGTGTAGCGGCCCACGCTGGCGGGGCCGAGACAGGCCTCGCAGGAGAGGCGGATGAAGTCACAGGCTGCAGCCTCAGTTGGGCCCCTGCTCCTTTTGTTTCCAAACTCAGTCATTCACACGCTGTATTTACACTTTGCCCTATCTAACCCGTTCCATCATTATTTAATTTTTTGTATCAGCTTCTTTACAAATACACTTTAAATGAAACTTTATATAACTACTGTCAATAGAAATTTGGTATTTGTTTCCTGCTATACACTAAATATATAACTATTAATATAAAACAGTCAGCCTGTGGCCCTCCCCCCTTCATATTCTCTAGTAGTGGGCTTGTCTCACTTTGAGATTGATTTCCAAGCTTCGTAGCCACTCTTTTGACTCTTTTCCTTTCTGTTCAAACTCCAATCTCATCTTTTCCTCGGAACCTCTCAGCAATAACCTTTATCTCTGAATTCACTGTGAACTTCAACTTTCCTTCCTTCCTCTTTAACATTTCTTGTATTCTCATTAATCCTCTCTGTATTTCTCCTGGACTCAGAGAACATATTTTTTTCTCCTTTCTGATCTTTTTGCCTTTGCTCTCTTCATTTATTCATTCAATAGATAGCCACAAATCATCTGTTCCTGGCCATCCCTGTCCTCATGGAGCTTATACTATCAGTGGTTCTCAACCAGGGGCAATTTCCTCGCTAGTGTCGCCATTTTGAAACCCTGGGCTTAGCTAACAACTTCTCATGATCTGGCCTAGTCTACCTGTCTGGCCTTTATCTTTTGTCCTCCCATTATGCAACTCAGCTGAACCCTACAGCTCCATCCATTACTCGCTGCCCCTCAACTGGCTACATGTTTCCACACCCTTGAACTTTGTACATGGCGTTCTCTGCCCAGAATGCATCTTCCCCTTATTTGACCTGAAGAGTCCTACTCACATCTTGAGACTGTGCAAATACTTCAGTCCCCTTGAGTGCCTCACTGATACGCCTCTCCCCTAGCTCAGCACGATGCTTTGTTTGTGCTTCTGTGCTGCTGTCGGCATTTATATAGACCTTATAATCATAGTTTACGTGTGTGTGTGTGTCCCCACAACTGGAGTACACTATTCAAGGACTTGATTAATTTTCCCATGGGTCTCTCCCAATCCTTAGCTTCAAATCATTGCCTTCCAACATGCTTTTTCTTTGGGAACCATTCCTTGTCAATTTTCTCTTCTCAGATGTTAACTGCCTTCATTCCATGTGAGGTCGTCTACTGGTGGTTCAAAGTATGAGGGAGGAGGTCTTGACAGAAGTTTAAAGTACAAAATGATGACTTCTGTCTTAGTCCGTTCAGGCTGCTATAACAAAATACCACAGGCCGAGTGGCTTATAAACAACAGAAGTTTATTTCTCACAGTTCTGGAGGCTGGAAGTCCAAGATTGGGATGCCAGTGTGGTGGAATGAGGGTCCTCATCTGGGTTGCCAACTTTTCATTGTGTCATTTTGTGGAAGAGGCTGGGGAGCTCTCTCAGGCCTTTTTTATAGGAGCTTTAATCTCCTTCATTTGGGGACCTCCCAAAGGTCCCATCTCCTAATACCACCACATTGGGCATTTGGATTTCAACTTATGGCTTTGGGGGGAGGGGTGGGACACAAACATTCATCTGATAGCAACAACCTCTGTGTTAGAGGGATGGGGGGTGCTTCTTATCTAACTCTTCATTTTTTGAGCCCTTGCTGTAATGTGGCTACTTATGGAAGCAAGAATCATCAAAACATGCAAATATTCACGACTGAACAAAATACTTGTGAACTTGATGCCTGCTGAAAGCACTAGTTGAGACCCTCATCTGCGGAGCCCAAGTATTTGCTGGCTAGCCTCTCATGGTTGTCCATGGCTAAAAATGGACCCTAAATGGTTGGAAAGTGAAACAGAAACTCTTGGAAAAGATGCAGGATTTCATCAGGTTGAGGAGTCCCTGAATATTTCTGCAAAGATCTCCATCACTGTGATTGGGCTGTGAAATTCAAACATATTGTGTTGTGCTTTTTCCAGTTTGGTGGTGAAAATTATGGTAAAAACTGGCACTTGATTCGTTCTATGTAATAAGAATTTGCATAGAGTTGCAATTTTAACCTAAGTTGTGTTTGTGTGTGTATGTATCTCATAATATGTATAAATAAATATCATAATATATGCGTATGTATCGCTTCATATCTGCATACATGTATATGTGCGTGTGTATATATAAACTTACTATCATTATTGTATAATTCATTTTTCAGGGTAAACTCTCAGGCACACTTTCTGTTTTTCATTATTTACTATGAAATTTTGGTCTTGGTTTTAAGTGGATTTGGCAGGCTTACTGGGCACCAATTTTACACTAAAAATGAGAGTTTTCTTAAACCCCGAGAGCTGGGACTACATGGGAAGGTCAGTTAGGAGAACTATGCAATAAGTACTCACGGTGAGAAACAGCAAGAGGGGAGGTGACGGAGGGCAGGGGGGAAGTTTGAGGCATCTTGAGGAAGCCCTACTAGCAGAATCCTTGCACACACTCTCACCTTTCCACTTTGTGACCCAAGCAGCCCTCACAAAATGGAGAACCGGAGTCTGTGTGGCCACAGAATGAGCCAGAGAGAAGTGATCTGCACAACTCAAGCCTGAGACTTCAACATCCCTTGACCTCTCCTACCTGGGCAATTTCACTGGTGCTAGAAGGAGAGACCCGAAAGCAGGAGGAGCGCAAAGGCCCGCCAGGACCAGGGGCCCTGGAGCACACCCGCTTGTCTCTGCAAAAGGGACCTCCCCATTTTGGGAATCTCACATTACTTCTAATTTAACAAGTATCTTGAGTCAAATTCAATTTCATTCCCATTAGTGACTGAAGATTTTGGGTAATTGTCCAGAACTTCCTATTTATATGATTTTCCCCCTGCTTTCTGTTTACCTAAGTATCTAACCAAGTTATCCCTAAATTCCTATCATAAGAAATGAATCTCTTCTCCTGGGAAGACTTTGACTATTCCAGTAATTCCTCATCCTGAGAAATTAGGGTAATTTCTTAAAGCTAAATCAATTTGTCTTATTAGCAGTGTTCCCATAAACAGGCTGTCCATATCAGAATGAGCTTCACTCTCTATGCTAAAAGCTTTTACCATGAAAAGACTCCCTCACATACACTCTCACACACAAAATTAGGCAATAAAACCTGGCCAGAAATTCTTAACAGGATAATAAAAATGTCATCATTGCATGCGTGCCCTAAGATGAACACTTCTTGCAATCCTTTCTTTCACGTTCGTTTGATGTGTTTCGTTTGGTCCCTATTACCACGTCAGGAGATGGAAAGGTGAAAGGAGGTCCACTGGCCAGCCGCCAAGTGTCTGAAGACCAAAGAAGGCTCAGAGTAGCATTTGTATGAACATAGACATCAGCCGCGTTTTCCTTTTTTCTTTTCCCATGTAAAGGACGTTTCTCATTTGAAGTCACCCAGACAGTGACCTGCTATTTGGTGACCACAGCCAACATAGCACATCAACTGCTCACCTCCCAGTGTCATCAGGGGAGAGGGGGTGTCACCCTCTCTGTGAGAGGCATAATTAGGTTTACAAAAGGGGACAGAGCCTGGGCAGTCTCCTCCATTTTGCTGGAGGCAAATTAGTTCTCTATCTTTACTAGAGGCAAATGGACCAAGCTAGAAACAGACTAGGCCTTGTAGGGGACTCCCCTTCCAAGTGCCCCCATCCACAGGGAACCTTGGAAACAGGGAATTACAAATGCAGCTGCATATTGGCCTGGGATGGATTCAGATAGCTCCTTTTTGTGCAGCCTATTCTTGTTCAACTTTATCTTGATGACCTTTCGGATATAACATCTCAGCGGCCAACAGTGGGAACACTGAGGGAGAGAACAATTACAGCCACAATCCACTTCCTGAAAGCAGTTCAGCTAACTGCAGTTTCAAAGGATCAAACTGGCACCTCTGTCAATCCCCTGGGGTCCGACCCATTCAATAATGAGTGCCTGGGAGTTTTCTAGGATTAATAAATATCTTGTCTTTCTCCAAAGCACCTCAGAGTGCATCACATATATCCTCTCATTTGCCAGTGTGACACCTTGTAAAGAAAGGAGTTGGGGACTATTATTCCTGCTTTACAGCTAGAAAATGGAAGCAAAGAGAAGGCAGTGCCTTTCCTGTCACAGGGGCCTTCCACTTCCCAGCCTTATCCTCTCATTGCTAGATTATGGTGTGGGGACCGGGGGTGGGGGTGTGACATTACAACACAACACTTGTGTAGTGTACTTCCCTTGTTTCCCAAGTTGTAGGTGGCATGCCCAGCCACTGCAGAGCATGGATGTTTGACATCACAGAGTGTGACCTGCCGGGTTACCCTTATTCCATCTGTAAGAAGGTGAGTGTGTTACAATGTTTTGAAAATAAGTGAAAGTACAATAAATACATCCTGGATTCTATGCGCAGAATTTGGGGTAGAGTCAGCTTTTTGCCTTACTATGGTCCTTCCTAAGAGGTCCCTTCTGTAGAAGTGTGACGTTTTATGTACGTTTAAGAAGTTGTATTAAAAACAAGCACAAAAGGATGGAAGGGTGGAAGGAAAGTCAGAGGTTTGCCAGGAATTATCTTGTCAGAACTGACCTGGCACTTTTAAAAAACACGTTATTTCATCGTCAAAACTCAGCCCCCAGTACAGAAGGATGGCGTGATACTGTAGAGTAACTGAGGAGCTTAACAGTATGTAGGTAGAGGTTCTTGATAAGGCTCCAAGAGGAATCTTCGGTGGTTCTTTCCCAAGATCCTGGGAGTCAACAATACCAGACAGCAGATATCTGCAGGCTTGGCAGGTGGCCCCTCCTCTACTCACCTGGGAGTTTGTTGCTTTTCATGTTGCCAAGATGCCCAAACTGGTTGATCCACTCAGTTCAAGAAAGAAAGACTAAATCGGGTTATTGGCATCCAAGATGGAAACCAGAACATTTGGTGGCCGGTCTCACTAGCAAAATCTAGGCACAGCCTTTATGTACCTAAACATCATGTTCGAAAACCTTTAGGAAGGGAAAACACAGAGATGTTGGCTTCCATTCCCATTGTGTATTCTTGTGCTTCCTCCCAAACAAAATTCAACAAAACAAAAAAGGAGTGTATCCTTTCTGTCTTTTTGCATGATTCTCAACTGAGAAAATGGAACGTCTGTCACATCTGGATGCTCCAACATGAGGTCGGAAATTTGCCATGAAGTATAATGTAAACTCATACCATTCTAGACTACAAAGCAAACCAAAGCCCAGCACTCAGGATCAGAGGTGTCCGTAGCCCTGCAAGAATCCAGGGTTTTGGTCTTCTTAGTTCTGATGAGAGTGCTTGGACAGAGGGAACAGTCCAGAAAGATGGTCTGCCTTGTTCACAGCTGTTCCTCCAGTGCCTTCCCAGGACCAGCACAGTGCCAGGCCCATAGTAGCTGCTCAATAAGCACTTGTTGAGTGAATAAAGGAACAAAGTGAAAGCAAGGCAAGCCCTAGCTTAGGTGACACCATGCCTTACGTATTGATAGGAGTCAGCAACAGTGTGGACAGGTTTAGGAAGCTGGACAATTACCAGGATTTGGGACTTGCAAGGCACAACAGGAAGGTCTCAAAGCCAGAAAGGACACAAGGTTACTGGGAACGAACCACCAGGTGCCAAGTCTGAGCAGTGTCCCTAGTAGCTGTATGGGTCAGTCTAGGGAGACTGGTCTCTGAGGCCAGTGAGAAGCAGGGGCAGCACCTCAGCTGGCGGCTCAGAGCAAGCCTGGAGGGAGGGATGTGCCCACAGCCCAAACTGCCTTCATTTGAAAGAACAGCTGTTTGCTTGGGCGTAAGGCCGGGGAAAAAAGAGCTGAGCCATACGTCCTTAGTAAATCAGTGCATGGCCCTATTTGAAAAAGTGCCTGAATGATTGATTAGAAAGTAATCAGCCAGCCCCTGCATATTGCTTTACTTGTGCACTGCAAGTTTGCTTAATGCCAAAATGTACCCAAATCCACCCTGCTCCTTCCACTTCTATTTTTCATCAAGGAAATATTTGACAAATGCATGGACTGAAACCACCGGGGAAGAGAAGAAAGTAAGAAATTTTCTTAAGGGCTAGGACTGCAAAATGAAGCATCAGCTCCAACAGAAAATACCCCTTTTTATGGAGTGTGTGTTACAGTAAACAACGATGAAAATGTTTGTGAGTCCTTGCAGGCTGAATCTTCGGTTCCACAGACCTTTCTTCCAAAAACTTCAGACACCTAGCAGATGGGGAAACACAGGCACCAGAGCCATGTGTTGAGAATCTTTGGAATGCAGTGAAGTAAGACCACGTCGGCATGTCTAGGCTTCTTTCCTTTTCTGACTCGTCTATTCACTAAGAGTAATAATGTAGAAAAAGCCTGCTGTAAGAAGTAATTTCAGTGTTTTCTCACTTCTTCAAATGGCATTGACTATAACTCTGAATAAGGCGAAATCTTCAAATAGCTTTAGTTATTTACATCAGCCAACTGGTGTCTCAGCACAAATACGTTCAGGTATTTACATTTTTAATAGGATTAATCAACAAATAGCATTGGTTGTATATCTACTAAAATTATACGTTGGGTAATTGTGACTTATTTGAAAAGCTAATATAAAATCTTTTAAGCTTTATTCAAAATTAATTGAAAAATACAGAAATCAATAGCTTTCTTTCATACCAGCAATGATTACATATAAGCAATAATGGAAAATTTCCATTCAAAATAACCCAAAATATGAAATACCTAGGAAGAATCTTAGCAAGAGGAGCAGAGGGCCTATATGAAGAGAATCATAAAATTTTTCAGAGGAACATAACAGGAAACTTGAATAAAGGAAGACATACCACGCTCCTGGGCAGGAAGATTGAATGTTTGATCTTGTCAATTCTCCCCAAATTAGTTTAATGAAATTTCAATCAAAATCCCAATGGGATGCTTTTGGAACCTGACAGAGTGATTCTAATATTCATTTGGAAGAATAAAGAAGTGAGAATAGCCAAGAAAGATTTGAAAAGGCAAAGAGGAAAATTTGATCTGCCAGATATTACAACATATTATCCAGCTATAGTAGCTAAAATAGTGTGATACTGGGCAAGAATGGGTAAAGAGAAATGGGTAGCCTTGGAATAAGCCATAAAGTGTATGATACTTCAGCATTTGATTTAAATTTAGTTTGATTAAATACTTTAGCATTTGATTTAAATCCAAGGGGAAAGAATGGATTGGTAAAAAATGGTGCTGGAGCAGTCAGTTAAGTATTGGGAAAAAACAGAAAGTTGTATTATCTCAAGTTATACACTTAAATCAATTCTAGATTAATTAAAGAGATAAATATTAAAAAATCGAATCATTCATACAAATTACTGTGTAACTAGGACTGATTCACAAATACAGAAAACATCAAAAACAAAATTAAAAGGAAGCTATAGTATGAAAATATTTACCACAAATATGATGAATTGAGTTAATTTTCTTACTCTAAAAAACTT
Source organism: Equus asinus (assembly GCF_041296235.1). NCBI lineage: Eukaryota > Metazoa > Chordata > Mammalia > Perissodactyla > Equidae > Equus > Equus asinus. The sequence continues at coordinate 46,619,184 of NC_091804.1, forward strand.
ATATAAACTATTAAAAACCCACTAAAACTCTTTAGAAAATAAAAAATTTCATGAACAGACAATTGGTAGAAAAAGTGCAAATGGTTAATAGATGTGAAAAAATGCTCAATCATTCTGGTGATCCAGGAAATGCAAATTAAAACAGTATCCCATTTTTGGCTTATTAAATAAGCAATGATTAAAATGTAACTCTTACTTAGAGTTGGTGAGTGTGAAATAGGCACTCTCATACACTTCTGTTGAAAATATAAATTGGCACAATCTTTCTTGAGAACAATTTAGCAATATCTATTCAGAGCCTTAAACATTCCTCTTTGTTCTTGTGATTTTCAATGCAGAAGTCTACTGTAACAAAATATTCAGAAATTTGGATAAAGATCTAGATCGCAGAATTATTTTTAATAATGTAAAATCGGAAAAACTTAAATGTTCAAAAAATGATTCACTTGTTGGATCATGAAGGAACAGAAGTAGTCTTTCCATGGGAGGAAAGAGGGAGGAGGGAATTCTAGGGAGAAAGGAGAACATGGGAAATACTAGAGGTGTGTGAAAGTTCACTGCATGGCCAATTTGGAGACTGTCATGGATGAGGTGGGGCATGTAGGGGAGTAGGATGAGATGAGACTCAGAAACTCTTATGTAGTGGTCTACCTCCCTCATGGGAATTTAAGATGTAAAGATTCTGTGTTGGTCATCTTTATATCCTCTCAAGTTCCTATTGGGTGTTTAATAAATGTCTGTTAGGTTATAAATAGATTTCTTTCAGATATTGAGCGTTGAGAGGTTGAGTTGTGGTGTTACTCTATAGCCTATGAAGATCTACCAAAGTTTCTTAGAAAGAAAACTAATAAAGACCCTTCCTAAGTAACTAGATTGATTCATTTTTACGACATGCATTAAACGATATTTTAAAACAGCCTTATTTGGACTTCAGTCAGCAGGGGGTGCCCCGATGCTGGAAATTCTAATCTTAATAAAGAATAACATTTGTTTATTAATCTTATGGTTCTTCATCCTGGTTACTCTCTGTTTCCTCTGTGCCCCTGCCTCTCCTTGCTCTCCACCCTTCACAATTTTTCATTTCTCACTACCACACACATGCACTACCAGTAGATAAATAATGCCTCAAAACCACCAGTTACAAAACTGGGTTTTAAAAAGAGTTAACTTAATATTGTTATTTATTACAGTTTTTAAAGGTAAGTGTGACATTTTAAAGAAATTGGTACTATATGGAGAAGAGTTTAAATTGTGCTTATAATTTACTCAGGGCAAATTTTCCATCAGAATAGGTGAGAATGTACTAGAAAAAATGGAGGTGATATTTTAATGGTCCATGTGGACACTAGTACTGCAATTGGAACAAGAATAATAGTGACCTTTAGAGAAAGGATATTTCATAAAGGGTTCATTAAAAAGATGGACTTAGCTTTTGGAACATTATCAAAGTTCTTCATGAAACAGAATTAATAAAATGCTGTGGTTTATTGAAATTTCAAAAAGGGACAGAAAACTGTGGAGTTGTGAGGAAGAGTTGAGGGAAAAGTAAAATGAGGTTTGGATACGGTATTTTGGGTACAGAAACAAACTTGAATGGCATATTTAAAATTTGAAGATGATAGCTAAAAATATTGCACCAGAATAATAAGCCTTGCAATCAAAACATAGGAAATAGGAATCAGCATTTGATGGAAGACAAACAAACAGTTATAGAATTCAAGAAAGCACAACCTGAATAGGAAAAGTGAGCTATTTGTGGTGGTGGGGAGTTTGGAAACTTGGAGATGCTTAAATTTCATTAGATAATCCTGTGCTCTTTTGGAATGATGATACAGGGAGCACTGGAGATTTTCTCCCTTTCAATTTCTTTAAAATGCTTATAAAGTGGCTTAAAATAAAAGAAAAATATCATCTATGAAAATAATCAGGGAAATCAAATTCAATCAAAAGTTTTATACCTTTTATAGAAGGAAAAAGCACAAAGCTAAAATAAAAAGAAAAACACGACATAGAACTCTTACTAAAAGTCAAAGATGCTCGAAAGGGATTCTAAAAGATATTTCAACATTGTGCTGCTGGTGAATAACGTACTTAAAAGAAGTCACACAGATAACCTAAAACTAAAAGTTTCTACAAAGATATAGCAACGATAATAAATATAGGAAAACAAAGCCTTCAATAATAATATCAAATAATTCAGGATAAAACATAAGTGAAATAAATGGGTGGTTATACACAGGTAAACACAGTACATACTTAAGATATAATTGTGAACTTATATGCACCAAATAACATAGCAACAAAACACACAAAGCAAAGACTGTAAGAACATCAAGTAGAAACTAACAAAATTCAGTTATAGGGGAGCATTAAATTCCTTATAATCAAAATCACAAGTAAAGAAGACAAAATTCTGTAGTCTGTGAATGAGATATACTTTCTTTAGAATTACTCATAGAACACTTACCAATCATATCACTTGCTAGTTTACATAAAATTAAATTAATAAACTTCACCAGAGGTTTTATAGGCTACATTCTAACCAAAATACAACTAAAACTTGACATTAAAAGCCTTAGGAATAAACAAACAAAATCACCAATTACTCTGATTTTTAAAAATAATCAACTAAAGAACAACTGGGATAATGAGAAAATCAAGAACTCAATAAAAGACAATTTAGAAAATAATAATATACTACATATCAGAATCAATGCATAGAGAAAATATTAATAAATGCTGTAAATGTTTTACTGTTAAAATTAAAAAGAGAAAGTAAATAAATTATTCAACTTAATACCTCAGAGAAGAAAAAACACAATGAAAGAAATAAAGAGGAAAAGTCACAAATTGGAAATCAAAGGATAAAGTCATCAAAAGCAAGAGCTGATTCCTTGAAACTTTAATAATATAGACAAATTTCTGATAAGTCAAATCAAGAAAACCCCAAAAAACACATAAAAATAAAAATTAGAAAGGAAATAGAAACTCTATTGAAACAAAAAGCAAGAATAAGCATCTCTAAGTTAGCTACTGCATTTGTAATTCTCAAAGAAATGGGCAATTTCATGCAAAATAAAAATTCCTAAAGTTGGCGCAAGACAAAGAAAATTTTTATAGATTAGTAAGAGAGGAAAAAATCAGGAAGTCATCAAAGGACTATCATGATTCCAAGAAAAAGGCTCTGAAGCTGAATGGATTTTAAAAATATTTTAAGAAAGAGATAAAACTATGTTACTAATAGTGTTTCTGACAGAGAAATATTAAATACACTACTGATAAGGATAAGCACCCCAAACAACTAGTTAATGTTATGAATATAGAGGGGAAAATCTTAAATAAAACCCATCAAAAGGGCATTGATTACAAAGTAAAATGTATCCCTGAAATGCAAGGATGGTTTAATTATGAAATCATATAAGACATCAATGAATTAAATGAAAATCTATATATGATCATTTCCATGGATACTGAAAAGTAATTTGAAGAAATTCAACACATATTCCATCTACACATTTTTAAAAATAAAGGACCAGAAGTATACTTTCTTAATATATTATGAAATTGTTTTTTTTAATCAAGAGACAGTTATAATTGATGGACAACCCTGGAGACCCTACATTAAAAGCAGAATGAACTTAAGATGCTGCCTTAATTTAATATTGTTTTGGAATGTCTGTTCAATAAATTAAGAACCAGAATTAAGACATATTAGGCCCACAGAGATAAAATATTCAATTTCAGGTGATCAAAATTGTAAATAAACCTGCTCTCTCTCTCTAGAGAGAAAGAAGAGATGTCTAAAACCGATAGTATTCCTATATATCAGGAATAACACCTCATTAATTGTAACAAGAAAATTAATTAAAGTTTATTATTTAGCAAAAACTTAACAATGGATAGATGTATGAAAGACAATGAAAATTTACTGGAAAGTACAAAGGAAGACAATGGAATGTAGAGCAATGCTGTGTTCTAGAAGAGAATAAAGTTTTTAAGGAGGAGAATTCTCCCCAAGTCCAATTAAAATCTCTAGAAGACATTAAGGAGAACAAACAAATGAAAATAGTGGAAGTAAATAATTACAAAATTCATGAGAAAAGAATGACCCTAGAAAAACACAAATTATTTAAATAAGTGGAGACTAACTCGACTGGCAGAGGTGGCTTGTCCAAGAGGCTAATGAAGCTTAAGCTTCTTTGCTCTCACTGTGTGGACCCGCCCCAGGTCCTGCGAGGAGCTTTAGCAATGTGTTTCATGGTCATACCTTTTTGTAAATTTTACAAAAGTGATAAATACATTTTCTTTATGAACCCCCACACCCCCCAAATTGTATAAGCTCCAAATGCCACAATATTGGATTCTACCATGCCAGATATAAAATTGCATTATAAATGTACAATAACTAAAAGGTTACCCAAGTGGTGTAGAAAAAAAATCAATAGAATAGAGAAAAAGCCAGGAATGAATCCATTGATAAAATTTATATGAGAAAGTGTCACAAAGATGTGATGAAAGAATGAATAATTTAATATATGGTATTGAGTAACAGTCTGGATGATGTTCGAATACTAGCAACAGTGTGGGATGGACACCACGTGCTGAGAGGTGAGAACAGATTCTGGCTGTTTCCACTAGGTGCTGCTGTCCAGGAAGGTGTGAGTTTAATCCACCCCTGGCTTTCACTAGGACATTGGGAGATGCCTTGTGGGTTTGCATTCGAACTATATTGGGCTCCAGATGGATTAGTACATTAAACATAAGACATTTGACTCTAAGCAGACATTTGGCAGCGTGATAATACTTTCTAAGGACTGAAGCAATAGAAGGCACCAAACATTTGGCTCACTAGACTGTCTACCACGTTAATAAAATGAAAACAAACAAAAATCAAAAAGGAAACAACTATTCTGCAAAAACTGTGGGAATCAATTGTGACAAAGAGTTAAGATTTAAAGAAGCCACTTCAACATGTCAATGTATGCCAGGAAAATGGGGATTCCAATAAACAAAGAAACAAAGTTCATAAGTGGACAACATGCACAAAAGCAAAGAGTAAACAAACATAGGAGGAAGTGTTGGGCTTCCATACGAATTAAAGAAACCCTACGTAGGACAGCAATAGGTGCCATTAAAACAGTTCATATTAGCAAAAACGTTTCAAAACAGCATAGCTGGTGCTGGTAAGGCTGTAGGTACACTGGTATTATGTTACAGGTAATAATAATAATACAAGGAATAAAAGCAATATATTGGCAATTTAAAAGTAGAATAATAAAAATGTTTCTGCCTTTTTACGCCATAATCCCACATTTGAGAAAAGGCATAGTCCATGGAAGAGAATAGGAAATTTTGAGTTGGAAATTCTAGGTTTGAATCCTGATTTAATACTTCAAGCTGAGTGATCAGGGAAAATTGTTTAATTTCTCTCTGGTCCTCAGTTTCCTCATTTGCAAGTTTGGGGTTATTACATGGACCTTAGAGGGCTCCAGGGAGGGTTACATGCAATATTGTGCACGTAAACTAAGAGCCCTGTGTTTCCATGGCACTTTGTACCTTTGTCCTCGAGCCTCAGCTTCCTTATCTGTAACACGGGAATAATACTGCCTATCTCACAAGCTTGTTGGGATAATGCATTCATTCATACATTCATTCATTCAACCACCAGGATCAAGTCGTTACAGGGAGCTGACCTAGCTTTCTGGTGGGAACAAGGCAAGCCCAATCAGCCATTCCACATCCAAATGGAGCTCAGAGCCCACTTGGGTTTGTCCTATGGCGATCATGCCGCAGGCACCAACAAACGCACACATGCTATAATTAGTCAGCAGTTCTGCAGACCACACTCAGTGCTCCTCATGGGAGATTTCACATTTGTATTCCTTTTTTGTGCCCTTTGCATAGAACATGAGCTCAAATTAACATTCCATCTGTTTGTGCATGCATAAATGTTTACAGGAGGGTAATTTGTTTTAATGAATAATCGGAAGTCACCTAAATGTCCAATACAAGAGGAGTGGCTAAGCAAATGGTGTTGTAATTACTTAGCAGAAGAGTTTGCATCCATTAAAATGGAAAATTGTGAGGATCATGAAAGACATAGAAAATATTTGATATAATATTACATGGGGAACAAGAACAGAGTACAAAAGGTCATATACTTCACAGTTACAATTATATGTCCAAAGTGAAAGTGGATATTGAAAAATAAGCATTTTTATTACAGCCAAGGGGTTCTGGGTGAAGTTTTAGAATTCCTTGAAGGATTTGAAAATATTATGTTAGTAATAAAAAAAACAATAACAATGAGATAGAAAATGGCTGCTGCGTAGGGAGAAAAACAGGTGATATTATTTAATTTTTTTCTGAAATATAACTGGCCAAGAGTAGAGTGCAGTAGCGTGCACTGGATGAATTTTTACGTATGTATACACCTGCTTAAACCCCACTCAGATCAATTTATGGAGCCTTAACAATGGATAATTTTAAATGGGAAAAATAGTTTTGGTGTATAGTATTGTGAGGGTAGAAAACTACCAGTGTTATTTTGCAGAAAGAGATCACTGTGTTACTAATGGGAAGATAAAATGTTAGAATGTGTAAAATCAGCAGAGAGTCTAGAGTCCATTTTTAGATGGAGTTCAGAAGTTGACAGATTTTCCAAGGCAAACAATGCGAGCAGACTTTCCTTTTACACTAAAAGGCCCAAATGGAAGAAAATCACTTTAGAATGATTACATATAATATGCATAACTACAAATCTGACACCACCAAAATAATATGCATAACCTCAGTTCTCCTTTTAGCAGGATAAACAAAGCAACATAGAAAAATCTGACTGGAAATGTGATTCTCTAATGCTGCTCCCTCATTTGGGACTGGGAAAAGGGAGGCACGTCAAAGAAGCAATCTGGAAACAGGAAGGCTATGCCTGTCTGTTTCCCTGCCCTCATTCTTCCCCCTGCTTTCCTCCAAAATGCAAATACACATTAATATATTCCTCTCGCAGCCATCCTAACTCCCAAACCACAAACACTGACGCCTTCTGTGATTTCACAGTGTTTTCTTTTCGGTGGGTAATTTATCTGGAGTGTTACTTGGCTGTTTTATCTTTCTTTCTCTACGCGGCTTCTCAAATTGCTTCAGTAGATCCCAACCTCTCTGGAGACAGGAGACAGGCACGGAGCTTTCTGCCGGACCTCGCAAGGCCCCGCGTGGTGTGGGCGTTGAATGAATGCTACATGATGGCAGAATGAGTCACTGAGATTTAGCGGGAGAGTGTGGAGGAGGGTGAAAATGAAAAGGGCTTTGAGGCGGCGGGAGATGTACGCAGGTCAGGAATCATGACGTCAGGCCCAAAGCCAGTCTTTAAAAATAGTGAGACTCCTGTGTGAATCAAAATGATTCTATGGGGAAAAAAACCCACATGGACGATAGCAGGTTAGATTGCTTCGTAAAAGTAATTTATACTCGACCTCAAGACAAGCAAAAGTTACAAATCAAAATAGACTCAGAAGTGCTTTAAGTATTCAGAAACTCATCAGAAACAGTTGGACTGAACTTACCATGTTTGATACAGTAACAACAAATTATAATAGAGAATAGTTAGTTACTAACGAAGATACCTGCCCGCCCCCCACCTCCCCTGGCAGAAACCTGTGCAGGTGGGATTACGGGCTTCTGCTTTATGACAAATAACAGGTCTCTGGTGGATCCTTACTGGCAGTAATTCAGGATCGGGGTATCAATGGGTATGGAGGACCGAGCCTTCATTGCTGAAGCTGTCAGTTAACCCCAAAGGAAAAAGGATCTGAGTGTTTTATGATTGCGTAACATGTTCAAACTTGAATAGCCTGGGTTGTTTATTCCTGTATGCCTTGCATGCCAGAGTCAAATGACTTACGCAGTACCAGCTTTAATTAATTTAACTGGCTTTCTTCTTTTGATGGAAAAGAGAAATATATTAGTTAACTACTCCAAACACTGCTTCCTGCCTCCTCCCTGCTCCCTCCCGCCCCCCCACCACGCCCCAGAAAGTCTTCTGAATTCTATATGATGAGGTGGATAAATTCTTTAGTGAAGATTCTATGGAAGTATATAATCACAAAAGTGACATTCAAACACCACCACCAAAGCTGGACACACAGTTGGCATTTAATAAATACCAAATAACTAGTCAGACCACATCAGTAGTTCTAAATTCAAAAATTAATTTTGTAACAGTCGTCATAAAAATAATCACCTGTGGGAATTGGGTTTTTTGTTTTCTTTTAGTGATTCACATTCTTGTGGTAAATGTAAAAATAGGATTTACCTCCTGAATACAAAATGTTCTATTTATGAAAAGCAAGCAAGGCCAATAATTAATCACTGCAGTTCTTTAAAGGATAGTTTTAAATTTTAGCCTTTTTATAGAATCAGCTCTAATGTTTTAAATGATAAATGGTACAGGAGGCTAGAGGGCCTATTTTTTCTTAAAGAACCTGAAGCAATTTAGTAACAAAAACAAGTTAATTTCAGTTTCTGTTGTTAATCTTTATATATAATCAAGCTGTTGCCATAAATTGTGAGACAAAAGTGGAAACGGTGGTTTAAGTGAGGCACATGTGATTTTTCCTGGTTCGTTTCATGTACATTTTATCCATATGACAAAACATCAACGTAGCATTAAATATTACACTAGCAAAGGGATACACAAAATAAACTCATTTTATTTTACCTTTCATTTCCCCCCCATTGCACTTAGTACTGTCAAGGAGCTGCAAATGAGGGACAGCTACAAGTACCAATTTGTGCTGTTGGATACAGTTCTAACAATTTATATCAATAGAGGCTAATAACAAATGGTTGCAGGGAGAATCCAACCATAGAGAGAGGCACAAATACATGAAGGAAAACTGATTGAGGATTACAAAATGATAAGAGCATGAAATATAAAAAACTTCAGGTTGCATTAAGTCTGTTCAAGAAAATTATGTAGATATCAAGAAAAGTAAAGAATCTAACTATCTAACTGGATATTATCACTCTAATTCTCTAATTGCCACAATGCTAATTTACAATGGTCTAGGGGGATGAAAAAGATAATTGTTTCCTCAAATGAAATCACATGACTTCTCAGAGGGAAGCCACATTCCACAGAAGAGATAGTCACTCTCCTTTTCTTCTAAAAGGATTCAGAAGCATAGAACATATTTATGATAAATAGGCAGCTATTATGTTGAAACAATCTGGAGTCTGCAGTGACTTAGAATGGTTTAAAAATGAAACATTTTTAAGAACACCCTTGCATCTTTTCCAAGCTATTCTGAACCATTGATTCTATATATTAGATGATTTCAACCTTTAATATTGCTAAAGTTTACATAACAGGGGTATTGGCTCAGAATAAATGACAAGTTAAATAACGTACCTTTAAAGCTTTTACCTTCATGATTATAAAATATTAATCAGAAATATTTTTAAAGACATGTTTTAGAAGAAGATAACAATGCAGAAAGTCTGCAATGTATTGTCCACAGTGTCTGACATATAACAAAAAATCACCTGACATAAGAAGAAACAAGAAATGAAATTGATAAACAAGAAGATCAAAGAATCAACAGAAGCAGATACAGAGATTATCTAGATATTGGAGTGAGCAAAAAAGTACTTCAAAATAATTATGACTAATATGCTAAAGAAAATAGAGGCAAATGTGGATCGAATGGATGAAAAGGTGAGTAATTAAAAATGAATTAGAAGGGCTGGCCCTGTGGCCGAGTGGTTAAGTTCGCGCACTCCACTGCAGGCAGCCCGGTGTTTCGTTGGTTTGAATCCTGGGCACGGATGTGGCACTGCTCATCAAACCACGCTGAGGCAGCGTCCCACATGCCACAACTAGAAGGACCCACAACGAAGAATATACAACTACGTACCAGGAGGCTTTGGGGAGAAAAAGGAAAAAAAAAAAAAATCTTAAAAAAAAAATGAATTAGAATATATCAAAACGATCACAGCACTGGCTATGATCTCAACACAGTGTTGCATTGCAGGGGTCATAAGGGTCATCCCTTGCTTGCTCCTGACCTTAGGAATGGTGTCAGCTAAAGAGTTTGCAGCCGTGCCCTTAACCTCTGGGCACTGTACTGTCTGTAAGTTATACCTCGATAAAAGAAGAAAAAGAAAGTAAATAGGAGATATTTTTACTTGGGTGTTGAACTGTTGCAAAAGGGTCTAACCTCTATCTTTTGCTTAAAAAAATGCTAAAATGCTCAATCTAATCTCTTTTCAGTCGCTGAGAACTGCAGTTTTAGGACCCCAATCATCTACCTAAATTATTGGTGATGTCAGCTGTAGATAAAACAGAGAACAATTGCTTGGAAACTGCAAAACTGTTATAAAATTATTCTGACCAAGATATTTTTATTGAAATATTATTATTTCAAAGTTTGGTAGTTGATTTCTGGTCTCACCATGATGCCAAATACTGATAAAGGTTAAATATTCAATGAGCTATCTAGGTGGATCAGTTAACATAGCCTTGTTAAGTTCTTTATCATGTATCCAGGCTGTTACATATGTCAGTAACCAGTTTAGTAATTGTCATGATTGAAAATGGGAGGAAGGGCCTAGGCTGAGGGTGTCCGTCAGGGACAATCTGACTTGGTCTCCATTCTCTCTCAGCCCAGACTGGAACCCAGAGTAAGCAAAACACCTTCAAGCCCAGATGGCGGGGCATGGAGGGGGGTGGGGGGAGGTGGGAAGGGGGCGGTCTTCATCTCTCACTCCTATAACCCAAGAAGCAACAAAGCTCTTCATTTATTGCTTTCATTGGAGATTCAACACAGGATATCAAACTTGCAGAAAAATTTTTCACATAAAAGATTTCGGATGTCCATTTCATCCCTTGTTTCAGCTTCCTGTTTATTCCAGACACTGCTGTCTGAGAGCAGCATTTAAATGGAAGATATCATGCATTTCCCCCCCAAAACATTTTCAGCTACCTGACAGGAAACATGATGGCCCATTCTTTTAACTCGAGCCGTGTGTGTGTTTCTTTGGTTGTCAATGCTGTCTCCAGCGTCTCAATTTTCTGAGCATTCTGAGGCTTCTACTGACTGATTCTCTGTGCTTAAAAGGTTGTCTGGGTGCCGCAGGCCTAGGACGCCGACTCTCTGTGAATTGTTTTGCTGGCAGACAACAGATGTGGATTAGATTCCGCTTCCCAATTTGCTGCAGGCCATTGTGGAGTCACTATACCTCTGTGTACAGAAATCCTGAAGAAGAATGTTTGCGGATGCTCTTACGCACGAGTGCACAGAGGCTCACCCCAGCCAGCTGCCTGTTTTTGTACAGCCCATCAGCTGAGAGGGGTTGCTATATTTTTAAATAGTTGGGAAAACAAATCAAAGAAGGATAATACTTTGTGAGACATGAAAATTATATGAAATTCAAATTGCCTTGTCCATAAATAAAGTTTTATTGAAGTGGAGCCACGCTCACTTATTTGCATACTATCTCTGGCTGCTCAGTGCTGTAAGCGCTCAGTGGAGTGGTTCCATCAGAGACCCTGTGGCCTGCAAAGCCTAAAATAGTCACTACTTGGTCCTTCACAGAAAAAGTTTGCCCATTGCTATGGATTAAATTTTGCCCCTCCAAAAAGATGTTGAAGTCCTAATCCCAGTATCTGTGAATGTGAACTTGTTTGTAAATAGGATTTTTATAGATGATCTAGTTAAGACAAGGTCATTGGGGTAAGCTCTAAACCAATATGTCCTTATACAAAGGGGAAGCTTGGATACAGACACACGCACACACAGAGGAGTCCATGTGAAGATGAAGGCAGAGGTGAGGTGATGCTTCTACAAGCCATGGAACCCAAGAGATTGCCAGCCAAGCACAGGAAGCTAGAGGAGACGTCTGGACAGAGCCTTCCCTGATGCCTTCAGAGTGAGCGTGGCCCTGCCAGCATCTTTGTCTCGGACTTCTAGCCGCCAGGACTGCGAGACAAAAAGGTCCTGTTATTTAAGGCCCCGCTTTGTGGTACTAACACATCCGCTCCCAACCTAAAGTGAAAAAGCATAGACGTTGTCCACTGAAAGGTGCCCATGCGCTCTTCAGATCATCCAGTGCTCAAGAGCGTCTGAGCTCAACAAATGCCACAGGTGTTTCTTCCCTTTTCTCCCAAGGCACCTGCGGAAAGGCCGGGGAGAGACGGGGCTCCATCCTGGTGGTGGGGTGCTCTCAGGAGTGGCTTTCTTCCCTCTGTGCACTCAGACTCCCCACGTGTGACATGTACCTTATTTTTCCCAATAACAAATGAATCAAGAACTGTCAGTTAAACTCCCACCTCAACCAGCTTCTCCTAGCCTCCTATTCAAAGAGTCTAATTTTTATAAAGAGGCATTCTTTTAAGAGATAAAACAAGAAGAGCTATGTCTGATTTTCTTTCTACCAATATTTTCGAGAACATTCACCAGTGGAAGTGCCCAGTAGAATCCCAGAATGTAGGGAAACTTTCAGCTTTTCATTTTAGTATCCCAAATAATAAAATGAAAAAATAAATATTTTGGGTTCTTTTAAAAAACGTTTTAAAGAACCAAACCTGCTTTCAAAAGAGGTTTCAGTTAAAATATTTGATGAAAGCAAATTATCACTGAGAATCAACAATAAATTCTCCTGGCCCACATTGTACAATTAGTTATTTACAGCTTTTAAAAATGCCTAAATTGTTTGCAGAAGGCATTCCAATACAGGTATAAGCTATGACTGTAACATGAGATGAACATCTTGATGCACAGAGCATGTCAGCTAAGGGGTCTGCTTTAAAAACGGGACTTCGGGTTCTTTTGTAAATGATTTGGTTTCTAAACGTTTGGCTGTACGTTGTCTTAGAGCGCATCTATTTCAAAAAAATAAAGCTCAAATTCCAAATCAAACCAATGATTTACTGAGAGGTTTCTAGATGCCCAGTTCTGATTCTGGTGCCATGGGGAAAAAAATATACTGAGACATAAACTTTGACCTCAGTTACTTTATGGAATTCATTTTTAGTCTGCTTGCAAAGATTAGAAAATTATACAGTTAAGGGCTAAATGGATGGAAAGATTTATATGTGCAGTCAATGTTCTGAGCAGACAAAAGTCCTTGCAGCTGTCATGAAACCATGGGGGGGAGACGGACATTAATTCAGCTGTACCTCGAAAGGGGAGTGTGGTCTGGACCCACATAAAGAGGGTGGAGAAAGGATTCCATGTAGGTCCACACAGGTGCAACCGCCAGAGCCTGCTGTGTGGGGAGCACTGGCTATAAGGTTCCTTGCTCGACAGTCAGCTGTCTGAGAGCAGGGGCCGTAATGTGTCCACTCTCCTGCCAGCACCTAGCGCCAGGCTTGATGCAGACTTGGGGCTCAATACTGCTGACTGATTGGATTAACGATAGTGAGAAGGCAGGAAAATAAAAACAAATGACACAGCTGGAATGCATGGGAAGTCCCCAAAACATAAGTAGGTTATATCCCCAAAGGTTGTTTATGAAGGTTTTGGGCTCAGAATTCATTTCTTCAGAAAATATGATAAACAGTGCTCAGCTTCCTGCAATAGCTGATCCACAGAATTTATCTAATCTTATAATATAAAGGGGATATGTTTTTATAATTACAAAGGAAGCAGGAGAAGCAATGTTGTTACGATGGAACCACATTTAATGAGGTCGTGATTCTCAAAGCATTGTGGGAAGCCGTTCTAGGGATCTCTCGAGGCTGCGTCCACGGGGGAAGCACACGCCGCATTGATTCAGGAAGAGAGAATGAAGGAGAAAACCATAGAGCTGAGGAAAGCTCAGGAAGGTTCAAGGCAACTGAAAAGGATGCTCCATTTGTCAGAGCAAGAGGAGCATGTCAGGGTGGGACTGGCTTCTCCCTCACCTGTCCCTAGCTCCTCAAGTGAATAGACCAAAATGCGACTCAAGCTGGCTTAAGCAAACAAGGGGAACAGGGCTCCTATCACAAAAAGCCAGCAGATCTTACTTTCAGGCATGGCTAGAGCCAGGGACTCCAACATGGCCTCAAAGAGTACAGTTTCTCTTTCCCTCTTGGTTCTGCGTGCATCTCTGTTAGTCTCATTCTCAATCTGTGTTCTCCACATTGTGGCGAAAATGGCCCCTGGCGATTCTGGGCCTTGTCCTTCCAGCTCAGCCGCCTCAGCTGATGGTAACAGTGGCGCCGCCTTGGACCCTGTGCCCACAAGAAAAATCAATAACACTGATCCTGTCTTGAAAATGGTGATATTTTGTTCATCATGGATTCTTTTCGCAATAATTTTTCTCTTAAAACAAATTGCATTCAAATGTTGTTTACCTTGCTTACTGAGGTTTTTGGCACCCCTTTAAATTTTGTCCCTGGGTGAATGCCTCCCTCGCTTTGCTCTATTCCTAGTCCTGGCTACACCTATGAGATTATTCTCACCTCTCAAGTCTCCAGACCCTAAACCACACAGTTTTCCCCAAAGTGCTTGTTATAGTTTGAATTGTATCCTCTCCAAAGGTATGTTGAAGTCCTGACCCCTTGTACCAAGGGATGTGACCTTATCTGGAAATAGGGTCTTTGCAAATGCAATCTAGTTAAGCTGAGGTCATGAGAGAGGGTCCTAATCCAATATGGCTGCTTTCCTTATCGGAAGAGGAAGACACCTTGTGAAAATAGAGACGTGCAGGGAGAAGACGGCCGTGTGATGATGGAGACAGAGATCTACAAGCCAAGGAACACCAAGGATTCCCGGGGACACCGAAAGCCGGAAGGGGCAAGAAAGGGTTTTCCCCTCACTGGTTTCAGAGGGCGTATGCTACTGACGACACCTTGGTTTTAGACTTCTGGACTCCAGAACTGTGAGATAATAAACAATTTCTGTTGATCTAAGCCACCTCATTTGTCGTGCTTTGTTACAGCAGCCCCAAGAAATTAATATAGTCAGCATGCCCTACACCCCTCTCCTTGGCTCGATTCCTGAGATCCAGACTCTAGAACCATGTGCTGGCTTCTCCATCTCTTCAAAATTTTCTCTCCCTATGTCCACTGCTTAAATGTTGGTTTGGGCTCCACTCTAAAGTCTTTTGTGGGGCACTTCTAGACAATGCCCCTCTCCATTATGTAAGAACAAGAAACCACTCTGGTGGACTGGCAGTCAAGGGTGCCACTGACCAAGAAGGATTGCCTGTGGAGAGGGGTTTCAGAATAAACTGGAAGGCAGTTAAGAGGCTGTGGCACAGAGTGAAGCACGCTAGAGGGTGAGGATGTGTTGATAGCAGTGGGTGGCATGGGGAGGGGGGCGGATGCAGAGCATTAATTAATGAGATGTGCAATTTGAAAGTTACTTTTTACTCTGCTCTGGGTTTTTACCAGCTGATAAATCCTGTTGTTCCTTCTTCAAACGATCTTGGCCTCAGTTGCCGAGACTGGAAGCCTCAGTTCCAGGACCTCTCCCTCCCCCTTGCTTTCACCCACATTTACCCAGTTAGTTGCCAAGCTCTAACATTTAATTATCGTCACTGCTGTGGCCACTGTTCAAGTTCAGAGACTTTAACAAAAATGTAGCCAAGGTCCTACAGCTAATCATTGGAAGATCCACTGGCTCCAAGCCCCATTCTTCTTCCATGACAGCGCAAGGTCTCCCCGTTGGTCCACGTATGGCCAAGCCCGGCACAGTTCCCGGTACAGAGCAATGCTTCACAAGTGTGTCCTGAGCCAATGAAGAAGAAGAATGTCTTTTTCTCTGATTTCCCTTAGCAGCTTCTTCTAAATACGATGTTTTCAGACTTTGAGGACTTTCTTATTGCTTGCTCACAGAGGACCTGATCTTTTACATAGTTTTCTTGCTACCTTTAAGGAAAAGAGGGCATAAGTGGAATTTCACAGTAATCTGTTGAGTACATGGAATTGCTACTAGGAGTTCATAAATCTCGTTCTTGGGGAGGTGGGTGGGAGAGCTAAGGGCATGGAAAGATGAGCTTAGGAAACACAATTCTTAGGTCAGGAGCAAGCTTCGGCTTGCAAAGGGGCAAACAGGAGGGTCCAGTAATTAATACCTTAAGTTATGGACAGTGAGAAGCATGGAAAGTTCTCACGAATGGGTAACGACAATGATGAAGTATACAGACACTAAATACAAACGCGTCACGTGGTAACATAGAGTAAATGAACGTGGTGTACTCATCTTTCTACCTCCTGCAAACAAATAAAGAGCAACTCATATCAATTCGGAGACACTCCACTGAAAAAGTGGACTTCTTTTCTTCATGCAGTCTGTCTGGAAGGCATCATTATTTGATCCTCTGAATTCTTAAAAAATAAGAATCAAAATCATGGTGGTTTCAGTGAAGCGGTACATTGGTGTATTGTGTTAGGAAGTTTGAAATGCTTACAATGAAGGGTCCCATAAAACGCCCATCACATTTCTCCAGGCAGAGTAGCACCTCACACCGCATGCATCTTATCTAATGTGAATCTGCAAAATATATACTTCTGGGCTTAAAATTCAGTGTAAGTTTATTAAGTGTACCTTATTCTGATCAACTCAGTAGCACTTCTGAGATAGAAAAACTTGCTAGACATCCTCCTAGCTTTTACACACCAAGGGGGGAAAAACAACTTTCAGAATTACCAAGCTGAACTTTGATGCTCCTCTCAGAAAGTTACTGCTTAATTCCAGATCTCTTCTGCAAACTGGGTGGCACACGATTTCATTTCAACTTATTAAGTCAATTACCTGAAAAATAGACACCAAATTACAATGTATACTGTTTTTTTCCCACTCTATAGAGAATCAAAATGTCACAGGTAGGTGGGATACAACAGAATTTAAGAAGTTTTCTGCTTATGAATGATACATAATTTCAAATGACTCATAGCGCTTGTTGAAATAAAGTCTCCAGCCTGGCTGACTCATAGTAACACTGACACTGGAGTTTCAAACAGAGTTTCCATAATAACAGAAATGGACCCAACGCATGTATCGCAGAGAGTTATCTTGACCATAACAAATCACTAATAATCAGGCTATCAATCATTTAAACAAGCAGTACTATCCCCAGATAATGCACTCAATGACCTAGCCCCTTCTGGAAGTTCCATGGGAGCCACTTTCATAACTTTTTGCAGAGAGTGCTACAGGGTACATTTAAAAGTCTTTTTAAATGCAGACTCTATTGTCAAGCTCTAATGAAAAAGTAGGGCTCTTTATTCGTCTATAATTTTGAAAATGGCCTCATTTATTCTCCAAGTACATTCAAGACATTTTGGATAATTTAAGAATACTGTATTTCTTAAAAACATGGTGTGAAAATGTCGATGTCTGGGGATGAAACAACCCAAGTGACTTTATTTGTTTCCTCTCCTTTTGCACCCCCAGAGCCTGAAGAGATCATGCAATGGATTTTTCACTTTGGTGTCTTTTCAACAAGAGGATATTAGGACAGAATAATCGAGCCTGAAATAATTAAAACTGATTCACACTTATGAGCTGGCAACCATGTCCTCCTTACTAATTTATAACACCTTTATGAAAAGTCAGGGCCCTCTGCTTCAGTTTCCTGTTCCAAGATGGAAGACGGGGGTTTTACCTTAGCAACAAAACTTCAAAGGGAAAACTTCGGAAACAGACCAAGTATTCTTTGCAGCCTATCTTCATTTATAAAGGAGGAGAGAGACTAACCGGTATATGTGAGAAAGGTCAGCTTTTATTCAAGTCCTGTGTTCATATGATTCAGCTTTGCTGTCATTATAAACACATTTTCCATGTGAAGAAGCACTCATTAATTTTCCCCCCAAAGGAAACTTTTCTGGCGGAATGACAAAGTTCTGAGGAAGTGGTAAGATCTCCTAAGAGCTGATTCTGTTAGAGTTTTCCAGTGTTCTAACATAATCATCTATTCATTCGCAGAGTATTTATCCAGTACCTACTACGTGCCAACTAGAGAGGAGAACAAATAGGAAACAGCCCGGGCCTCATGGAGTTCACCCTCTAGTCAGAGAGGAAGATTCACAACCAGCAAACACTTTGTTGATTATGAGGCGTCACAGAGCATGGAGCTAAGAGCAACAGAGGATGGTCCGCGGGGCGGGGGGGGGGGGGGGGGGGGGGGGGGAGCGCCGAGAGAGAGGCAGGTGCCTTCTGAGGCAGATTGAGGTGGGTACCCAAGGAGGTGACACTTAATTTGAGATCTGAAGGATGAAAAAGATTCAGCCCTCTGGCCAGCCCCAAGAAGAGTTTTCAGGAAAGGGGATGGGAGGCTGGATGCCCTGAGGGCTGGACGATGGGAGTGTGTGCGTATGCGGGAAGTAAGAGGAAGGAGGGGCAGCATTCACAACTCTTCTCAACCTAGTTCCCCCATCTCCCTCTGCCCCCTAAGAGGGACCCAGTCAGATTCAGATTAGGTGAGGGAGTTGGGGCTCGAGTGCGAGAGGCATGACCGCAGTCCTGAGAACGTGTTTCAGAGAGTATGTGCATACATATGCCCCTTAGCATGTGGAGGTGTGGGCTTACCCAGGAGGGGCTTCTCCTTCACTGAACCAGGACATGTCTAGGAGACCCAGTATCTCACTTTGTGCCACCTGTGTGTTCTCATGTAAGTTAGTCTACAATGTGAATGGCACCCCTTTGGATGTGGTGCAGTGCACAGCATGAACACCTGTATGCAGCTGCCCTGGGGGCGAGGGAAGCATCAGGGATGATGCAGGGTTCTGGCTTGTGCCATTACTGAACCAGGGAGAAGTAGAGGACAAAGTCAAAGGGAAAAGAGAAAGAATACTCTCCCCATCTCCCCTAATTGTGTGTCTATTTTTTTCCAGTTACACCATGTAAAATGTCAAAGGGGCAATATGCAGGCTTGATTTGTCCCTGTACCCTTTGAGCGCAACAGGAGGGCACAAGATGAAGGCAAGCTCCAGCATCATTGTGGGTATCAGAAGAGTGAAGCCTACAGGGTCTGGGATCAGACTACTTTGGTTTCTGCTGGGTCTCTCCATCTGCCAGCTATCAGGTCCCTTAACCTGAGCCTCAGCTTTGCCATCTGTAAAGTGGGAACTTCACATGGCTAGTAAGAGGTGGCTTCTGGGTTGGGACCCAGGTCTTTGTGACTCGAAGATGCCTGCCCTGTATCATTTTACCCTTTCACATTTTCCACATCTCCCCTGTCTGGATTTGCACACCCATGCTTTCAGTCGGGAGAACATTTCTTTAAAGCAAACATTTAAATTTTACTTTTTTATCCATACAAAAAAAATCTCAGGTTTTCTAAGCAAATGAATTTTTAATACAAGATATCGAATTTTTAAATGTGTAGTATCAAATACCTCCTCTTTGTCCTTGTAACATATGGTGACAATTTGCAAATTATTCCAAAGTATTTCTATCCTTTGCTATAGGAAATTAGAGCTGAGAAATAACTTCATTTTTACTGTGCTCAAATATAAAATGGTCAGTTGAAATGTGATGTGTATAGTCAAAGAGTGCAGAACAGTCATAATTAAACTCTAACTTCTCGTGTTCTATTTTTTCTAATTCTTTCATTTATATCTTTAATATTTTTTGGAGCCAGTACAGCATGACAAGAGAGTACTTAGAGTTTGGGAGTCTGACAACTTTGGGAATAATGTGAGTGCTACCAGGAAAAAGGGGTTAATGACACAAGAATAGTCCACTCAGCCTTCAGCCCATTGTGAGAAAGATCTTCTATGTTTAAACCAAGTATTTTTTTTAACGGAAACACTGATGTCGCCATAGCTTTACTTTATCTTTCAGTGAAAAGAAGGTTTCTCTCTTCATCCAGAGACATGGGGTAGCCTCCTGGGCGCCTCTTCAGGGAAGGCAAGAACTGGGAACCGGGGCCACTTCTGCAAAAAAGCAGTGACACAAGACTTTGGCACCCACCACGTGGCAGACATGATCCTGTTTCTAGTGACTTCCAAGTGAGACTGGGGTGTCGGCTCAAGAGTTCCCTGATATACTATTCTATCATTTCAAGAAAGTATTTTCTTTTACGAGTCTTCATGAGCTCTTAGCACATCGCTGTCCTAGACAAGAAAATCCGGTGATGCTCTCTGATCAACGTAGAGGGATGTAGTCCGACTCACACCTCATCTCCTCCACAGATTCTTTCTGGATCAATCAAGTGAGAACGGTTTCTTCCTTCCCCACAGGCCCACAGTTCTTGGTTTCTACTTCTTCTGTAGAATTTTGTGTGATCTGTGCTGCAGCATGATCAGATATGTGTGTCTTCAATAGATTTTGGGTCCAAAGAAGAAAAAATTGACAATGTCTTTAGCCTTTCTTCATCCCTCAGATAATGCCTTAAACAGAATGGTTCCTCAACAAATTTTTATTGAATTTGAATTTCAAATTTATTCTCCATTAATAAATTCAATCAGTGACAAGCCCAAGATTTGTATCTCGGGTTTAAGCTGAGATAAACACTTTATCAATCAAGGGTTCTGGCTACCAACAACAGAAATGGGTTCTGATTAACTCCAGAGGACAGGAATTTATTGGAAGGACATCAACAGTTCACAGAACCAGTGAGAAGGCTGGCAAAAGGGTCTTGGAATGTGAGCAAGAAGTGCAGAAGCGGGAAGCCAAGAACACCGAGAAAATACTACCAGGAAGTTCTGCTGGTTTCCCCACTGGCACCTGTTGTCTGTGCACCGGCCATTGCCAGCCCTTGGCTCCTAACTCTGCTGCCATCACGCTTAATAACTTGTAGGTGCATCTGTTTCTTAGGGTCACTCCCTAAAATTTCAAAGCCATGGACAAGAACGTGCAATTGGCTGAGCCTCGGTATATGCCCATATCCTGGCCACTGGGGAATGGACAAAGGATGCTTCTGCACCCTTTCTACCTTGGCTCTTTCTGGGAGGCAGAGACCTCACAGTGGAGAGTCAGAATGGAGAGAGTCAGGGGAGGGACCGAGGAAGGGGTGGGGAGTGGAGGAGGAGGAGGAGAAGAAGAAAGAGAGAGAGAGAGACAGAGTGAGCACACAATGCCCACTAGGTTAGGGGAGAAATTGTGATTTTTTCAACTGTGATTTTTTAAAGCAGGCTGAACAAACTCTTTTCAAAAACATATGAGACTTTTCTGAATAAATTTATCTAAAAAAATCTAAATGGTTTGTGTGAGTAAAAGCAGCTTAAGTAACTATACAGTCTAAGTGACAAACTCCACGTTAACACCACAAAACACTGGAAACTTTAAACAGTTAATAAAACCACAATGTGAAAAAGGAAAATTATTCTTAATTTCAATACTAAAAAAGAAGGAACTGTTTCACAATTGAAATTAGAAAATTAGTTATTAACTAGAGAGTTATTAATTAGGTCCCAGTAGTTGAAATTGATGAGCTGTATAATAAATATTCTCATACTTTAGCTCAGTTTGGTGTCTCTCCCTGGTTAACATTCCGAGGCAAAGAGCAATTATGACGCTAGGAAGTCAGTGCACTCCCAGAGCATGTTCACAGAGCGAGAGGATAAATTATCAATCATCTTGTTTTCTCACACTAAGTCAAAAGTGCTGTCCCTAAGGCAGAAGAGATTTGTTCATGATGACCATGATTGTCTGTGCCATGTGCCTAGGCTACAAATTCCCCCTTGAATGTCTTCCACTTTCTCTTAGTCTTCATGAACTAGTTATTTTAATGTTCCTGAATAGTCCCGCCGACTCTATGCCTCTGCACACTCCTCAAGCTACAACCACCCTTTCCTTTAAAAACAGGGCCTTACGTTACTTGTGCTGGATCAACTTGGTGAAGTCATGCTCCAACAAAATAGAAACCTATTACGATAAAACAAGATGCTGTAAAAAATACCACCAACTCATGGTTATTAAGTTTTTCTGGAAGTGGGTATATCTAAATTCCTACTGTGCAGTTTATTCATAATATCCTAGAAATAACAAAAAAAAAACCTTAAAAAATTCAAATTGCTATTCATCTTGCCCATAGAATCTTTTTCTTCAATTCCTAATTCTATGTAGGACTTTCAAAGTGTAGGAGACGCTATTTCTCTGATAAAGAGCGACACACGTCATCAGCTCCATGATCAATTTTACTTCACGTTCTGCAAAGGGAAATAAGATCCTCACCAAAGATGTGCTTTACTGCGCTAGTGTGCTAAGTCCATCAGCCATCGTCCTCTCAACAAAAGGTGGAAGAAGTTCAGCATCGGAAAATAACAAGTTTTGGCAAGAATTGGAGAAAGCGGGATCCTCAGATATTGCAGGTGGGCGTGTAAAATGGGTCAGCCACTGTGGAAAACAGTTTGGTGGGTCTTCAAAAAGTTAAACATAGAATTACTGTATGACCCATTAATTCCACTCCGAGGTGTATACTCAAAAGAATTCAAAATAGGGACTCAAATACCGGAACACGAATGTTCATAGCAGCGCTATTCACAATAGCCAAAAGGTGGAAACAATCCAAATGTCCATCAACAGAAGATGGATAAACAAATTGTAGTCTATCCAAACGTGGGAATATGATTCAGCCATAAAAGGAATGAAGCATTGACACATGCTACAATGTGGATGAACCTCGGAAACATTATGCTAAATCAAAGAAGCCAGACACAAAAGGCCATATAGTGTGTGATTCTATTTATATGCAACATCCAGCAGAGGTACATCCATACAGACAGGAAACAGACGATTGGTTGTCAGGGGCCGCGGGGAGAAGGAATAGGGGAGTGATTGCTTGAAGGGTCCAGGGTCTCCTTTTGGGGTGATGACAACATTTTAGGACTAGAGAGAGGCTCTGGTTGCACAGCATTGTGAATGTCCTAAATGCCACTGAGTCACTCACTGTAAAATGGTTAATGTGATGTGAATTTTTCCTCAGTATAAAAAATTGATTACGGAGAAGACTATCTCATGACAAGGAAAAATGTTCACCATGTATTTAGTGGGAAAAAAGGATAAAAGTAGGCAAGAAAACAGTGTCTATAGGTATTCATTGTCATACATGCTAAAAATAATCATACATACGATTATACACAAAAACGTCAACAGTGATGATTCCTAGGTAGGTGGATTTAGAGGACTATGTGGTGGGATTATGGTTGACAATTCTTTTTTTATCTGTATTTTCAAATATCTCATAATTAGCATGTAATACTCTGTATTAAGAAAAAAAAGTACAAGTAATATAATAAAAATAGGAATGAAAAATCAGGATTAGGTCCTGTGACTTGAAGAATGCCTCCATAGAACCCAGTAATAACCTGGATAACTTTCACAGAGCTCATTTGTATCATCGGGCAAATTACGTCCGGTGAAACGTAATAACACAGTGAAAAGCTGGATATGTCACGCTGGACAAACGAGGCCGCTCTCCAAAGTGCTCTGCTCGGCTTCTGTCCAGAGGCTTAAACCTTGTGGTTGAGATAATATTGAGGCAATTACAGTAACGCGATTAAGGTGCATGACTTTTGAATGCACTCAAAAGAAATGTACTGAGAAGAAATATGTCAAGAAAACAAACCCACATACTGCATTTAAATACTCCTTTAAGAAAACTACAATTTATTTAACATGATTAATAAGAGTTCATTCTTTTATTTATAAAGTATATCAAAATGTGATCAATTTAACCAGCATGAAATAAAATATGATATTTTGTTTACCATTTTTCTACTACCTATTTCAGATTGTGGTTAAAAGAAAGCTACCCAAATGAAAATATCTGTATTTTCATGCTTTAAGGAAACAATAAAAATGCAAACTTATAAAATGGGGAAACCATGTGACTACTGATTGTATTACTAAAAGGAACACTGAATTATTCCATGAAAGAATGAGCACTTTCAATGGACTTCAAAAATTTCAGTTTTTCTACTTGTACAAAGTTACTGCAACTCTTTGTTTCTCTGTGTATTTACAATTATTTGCCTAGATGTTACTAATTGTTATTATGAAGCTTCTCTTCCAATCATGTCTGATTTTCTCTTACTAGCAGAGGCTGGTGTCCACTCATTCAACAGGGATTTGAGGAGTGTCTGCCGCATTCCAGGCGAGGTGCTCCGTGCCCGGTGGACTGACAGTCATCAGCCCTACCCTCGGGTCACAGGTGGGACATCCAGTGCCTGGAATAGCACACAGTGGGCAGTTGGCAAGCCTATGTTGCATAGTGACCTCAGGAGGAGGAGTCTGGGCAAATCTGGGAATGCCTGTGGGAGCCTTTCCCAGGGTCAAGCGCTGGCCATGCAGACTTGCAAACTACACAATGGCAGGTGGATCCGGGTAACATCTATGGAACGTCTACCAAATTCTGGGCGCTGTTCTGAGCGCTTTACACACCACCAGTGATTCACTCCTCAGAACACGATCTAGGGACCATCATTATCCCCACTTTATAGACGAGAAAATTGACGTCTAAGGGGTTTAAATAACTTGCTTGAGGTCATACACAGTGAAACCTGGAGATGGTATCTGCTTGCCAAGGGCAAGAAGGGAGAGGGAAGTGATAAGGATCAGAGGTAGGTTCTTGGTGACTTCCTACTTCAGGGAGGAAGAGGAGCAGGCAGAGGGACAGGATTAGGAGCACAGGAGGGGCTTCCTAAGTAGTCAATAGACGCAGAAGATGCTTCAGGAGGGCCCGGCTCACAGGGGTCGAGAGCTAAAGAGAGATTTGGGGTGAGACGAGGAGGAGAGCCTGCAAGCACTTGGTATTTAAGAATTGGGGCTTTTTTGGGAGCATCTTCAATTATACGGGGAGAAAAGGGCAGAGCCCCTGGGCCTTAGAAGGCGACTGGAGCTATGGAAGCACAGCCCCCAACTCCATTTTGCAAGAGGCTTGGGGTGGAGGGCATGCACGTGCTTGGAAGGATGTCCTGGGTGGGGAGGAAAACCCAGGGAAGAACTATTTCAGGCCAGGACAAGGTCAGGAGAGAGAGAGGATGGAGAAAGCAGGGGACTTGGAGAAAGGGTACAGGCCAGAGGAGAGCAGAGGCGACAGGATAAAGCTCAGCAAAGGGGAGGGGAGGACTTGTTCCCCTGACAGGGGTAGAGGGGACATTTCCTAGATGTTAGGTGGAAAGTGGGGACTTTGAGAGCCCTTATGCCAAAGGCAGTGCAGGCTCTGGTGAGGGCGCTGGCCATGCGATCAGGCTATTCTGAGCTCTAGCCCCAGAGAAAAAAGCCCTCGGATGGTGGCTTCTTATCATTATTGCAGGATGCTTCCGTCTTGTAAAGTTTCAGACAATGTGATCTGGGGCAGGACAGGAGATGACAAGAGTAGGAAAGGCTCAGGATGGCTGGGATGGGCACATACACCTAGCAGTTCCTTAGTCATTGCATAGGGTGACTTTCCGTTCCGGGCTAGTGATACTGGCTTTTCCATTCGTGGTGGTTTCATAAAGTTCTCTTTTAAAATAAATCTATTTAGGTAAAATAAATAAACCCACTAAGGGAAAAAAATGTAAAGTAAATAATGGTACAGATGATGCGGGGACGTGGTGACAATCACGAAGGCGGGCGGGTGAGGGAAGACTGGACAGCATTATCCTAGGGAGTACATTTCCTAGGTAAAGTCATTTAAAACTTAATGTTTTTAAAAAATGTACTGTTAATTGCTTCACCTGCAATGCTGGAAACTGGCTGGGTGGTGCCATATCTCAGCCAAAACCAATACCCACCCTGAGAGATGAGGGGGCCAAGTCCCTGGCAGGGTTTCCAGATTGGTGTTGGCAGAGACCGGCCTGAAGAAGCTGTCTAGTCTGGCTGGAACATGTGGATTTGCAGCTGTGCACCCAAGAGTTTCCATACTATTTTTTAAAAAAATGAAACGGTTACCCTTATTTTAGTGCTCCATTAAAAAACATTTAATGCTCCTTTTTTAGGCAATATATCATTTTATCTTGCTCTATGTTTGCACGGCATTTCAAAATAAAGTGGAAAAATCTTTGCTTTAATGGCTAAGGAGCAGAGCAACTCAACTGGCAGAGGTGTTTCTGACTGTGTCTTCTGATTGCAGATATTGTTGCATCTCTTTGCAGCATCCGTGACTTTCGCTGGTTATGAAATTGATTCTGGATACTGAGACATAAAAAAGACATAAAGACAGCTTCTTATTAGATTTTAACTTTCACTTGGACTACTGAGTTGACAAGTCAATTTTCCCCACTTAACTCTAGAAAACCAGACAATGCTTGCCATATAGAGAAGAAAAGATGGTAAGTTCCAGAACCCTTTCCTTCTACTAGTACATTCACAGGGTGCACAATCAGCTTTATAAGTTATAGACATGCTGAAAATAAAATTCTAACAGAAAGGGAAGGTACAGACCTGCCTTATAATATTCAGTGTCATTCACAGATGGGGTAAATTACCTTTTTCTCCTATTCATTTCCAAATTTCTTCCAGTGAAGTATTAGCTGTTGAAAAAAGAGAACCCTAGGAACAAAGCGCCCCATGCCTGTGTCTTCTCCATCTTCAGTGACTGTCACCAAACCCCTGTTGATTGCTGTCTGGTCAGAGCTGAGGATGAAACTTTTCTGGGGCAGAATGAGTGCATAATTGCATTTAAAAATGAATCTGCTTGATACGAGAAACTCCTCCCCTGCTCTACCTGTAAGGTTTGTAAAGAAATTGGGTGACTCCGTGGTGCGTAACTTCAAAATAAAGACATTCTGATTTATCATGAAAGACAAGGACGGTTCAAAATGAACATCTTGTATATTGATGAAGATTCAGCTAAAAATTCATTAACCTAAACATTAAGAAAGGAAAATCAAAAGACACAAACCTTGATTTTTTTTGAGTCTTATCCTCTAGACAATTTTTAAAACATCAAAATACAGCTACATAAACTGCCTTCAAAAATAAGACCCTTGATTACTGGTGCCGTGACCTGGGTAGGAAACAAATTTCCAATGGCATGAAAACTCAAAATCTGATTTTACAGCACTTCCTTCAAAACTCTAATTAAATTAAATGCAAATAATGTAAGCATGTATCAGCCAGAAAGCTTATAAGCCTTCTAATAAAATTCATAAAATTCTTTAGGAGGTTTTATATAGAACAAGACAGACGTTAGAATAGAAATATAAAAAATATGTACTTGTCTAAAACTTTGAAATAATAACCAGACTATATGCCTGGGAGAGCAAGAATTCCTATGAGTAGAAGAGAATGATGTTTTCATCATTTTAATGTTTGTTAGGAGGCTAGCCAGACAATAATAAAAAAATGGGTGGTAAATTCTTGCTATTAATTTAGAAAGGTGACTTATGTACCACATGACAAGGTATGTAGCTGATGTGACTTATTCTGATGCAATCACAATTTTAAGATTTAACAAATTTCTCTATAAATATTCTTTTCTTTTTTTCTGAGGAAGATTAGCCCTGAGCTAACATCTGTGTCAGTCTTCTGCCACTTTATACATGAGTTGTCACCACAGCGTGGCGGACAAGTGGTGTAGGTCCTCACCTGGGATCCAAACCTGTGAACCTGGGCCACCAAAGTGGAGTGTGCCAAACTTAACCACAACGCTAGGGGGCTGGGCCCTATAAATATTCTTTAATTAATCATCAAGAAAACACCAAGTAAATACTAGCATAGTGGAAATAGAATTGTGATCTCCATATTATTACTAGACATTGTTAGTATGTATATTCCACAAGTGTTTCCTAAAATGGAAGGCATCAATGGAGAAAAACTGTTCGCTATAGTAGGATTTAGCAAATTATGGCCTGCAAGCCAAATCTGCCCCACTCCTTAGTTTTATCAATAAAGTTTTATTGGAACTCAGCCGCATCTGTTTGTTTACATGCTGTCTCTGGAAGCGTTTGGGGTGCAACAGGAGAGTCTAGTAGTTGTGACAGAGGACGTCTGGCCTGCAAAGTCTAAAATAGTTCCTCTCTGGACCTTTACAGAAAAGTTTGCTGATCCCTGGCTTATAGAATCATTCAGAATAGTGATCATTTATAAGTACTTTAAGATTCACTGATGATAGTGAATTGGCAAATTAATTAGTTTTGCTTCTCTTCGTTTCTCTACACTCCAATTATGTGTTTGCTTTAGGACTCGTGGCTGATCAATGCTCAAAAGCAAATGAGCAAAATCATTCATCAGAACTAAATACTCCGCAAGTTATTTTCCTAAAAATAAATGAGGCAGAGAATAAATAGGATATGCAATGGATAATATAAATAATAAGATACTAATTCAGAGCGGAAGACTGCCCTGAGGCTGCTTAGATAACGTTCGTTAGTTATAGGAAGTCCTTCACCTCCTTAGAACGAGCCCACCCTCCTTTCTGTGAAATAAATGTTCCCCGTCAAAGGCATCGCGACAATGTTAATTTAAATAAAGCTCAAAAACTTCTATATTGAGTGGGAGGTGGGCTTGTATTCTCTCGTTTTTTGTTTTTTCCTTATGAGAAACTCATGGGAAAGAGCTGAAATTTTAACTATTGGTTTCTGAACTTGGGATGCAATCGTAAATAAGTACATAAAAGTATTCTCTGAAATATAAGATATTGGTCGTAAGGGTTTAGATGGAAATAATTTCAACGATCAAAACATAATTTAAAAAATAAATAAAGTGAATTGCTTGAAGCATCTCTGTAAGTGGGTAGAAGGCTCTGGAATGGGCCATTGTCCCTGGTCAGGAAGACCACCAGGGGGCGCCTCGTTTCTGAGATTTCCCCAGGGGCTGTTCCAGTTGGTTAAGATTCCTGGATTCAGGATCCAACTCAGAATCTTTAGCCAGACCCTGAAACTGACAAATCCGATTCAGAGGCTCTCAGTTCCTTCTCAAGCTGGGCCTCAAACCCTCCAATGAATCCTTGAAGTACAGTGGGATGGTCATGTCCCTGAAATTTTGGGACCCTGTATTTTAATCAATGTAGGCTTCAATCTGCAGAGTCTTTAAAGACCCATTGTCAAGTGGAGCCCCGGGTCTTTTTATGTGAGTTGTGCTTCGGGTAAGGTTTATTCCATGAGTAACTGTTTATGGAAAATAGGAACACGTATTTTGGAGTTCTGGGAACCTAGCTTAGCTTTGCCTGACACCTACACTATGTGGCCTTGAACAAATTACTTGACCTCCTGGGGCTTCGGTTTTCCTATTCACTACTCTGCAGGAGTGTTACAAGGACGAGATGAGATAATGCCTGTCAAATGTCCAGCACATAGTGGCCATTCACACCATTTACCAAGCTGCTGCCATCCTTTAATTGTATTTAAAAAAAAAAAAAAGAAAGAAAAGAAATCCAGGTCTTTACATTCATTCCAGTTAGATTTCTTCTTATTTTGGTTCATCTTCCACCCGTGAAATTCCTTTTGAATCTTGGCGGTTGGGTTCCGGGACACTCTGGTGCTGTCTTTCTGCTTCAGAGAGTGCAGAGCGGAGCCAGTGATGTTTGCCTCTCGTCTGCTTCTGTTCTCACTGCTTCTCTTGAGGAGCCATGTCCAGTGCTGGGGACTGGCTTTGTCCCTAGCAGTAAATACATTTCTCTCCACCCGCCTTGGACAATCTCACTTTGGGGTGCTCACAGAGCTTTGCTGATTGCCCAACAGTAGATGTAGTTTTTATTTTTAAAATTCTTTAGTTCCTTCTACCAAATTACTTGCAACAAATTCCCAGGGGTAAGCTCAGAGGGCATTGTAGGGGTGCTGCCTAGGACCACAGCTGCAGTAACAGCTTGGATATCTGGTCAGAGCAGAGGAACGTGGAGATCTCCAAGCTTAGGGAGAATGCCTTGCCTTGTGAGTTTTACAGACATGGTAAAGAGTTGGGGCATCTAGTCCTGCCTCTTGGATAGACATTATCTCCATGGGCCAGGGGCCTGTCAGTCCTAAAGATTCCCGTCACTACTTTCTCCCAGGAAGCCTCCCACTCAGGGTCCTCAAGCAAACATGGCTACTGATGACCTGCTCTGGCAGCTCAGAGTTCTGGGATGGGCCCCCATAGAGATCCCTACCATGTCTCTCAAGGCCTTTATTGATCCTATACTATAGGAAAGAAAGCTGGGAACAGCACAATACATTTTGGAAAGACTTCTATCAATGATGCTATTTTTTTTCCTTAAACAATTTTTTATTGAGATGAAATTCACAGAACCTAAAATTAACCATTTTAAAGTGAATAGCTCGGTAGCGTTTATTACATTCATAATTCTGTGCAACCGCTGCCTCTATCTCGTTCCAAAACATTTTCGTTATCCCAGGAAACCTCGTGCCTATTAAATAGTCATTTCCCATCCCTGCCCCCTCCCTCCAGGCCTGGCAGTGACCAATCTGCCTTCTGTCTCTTTGGGCTTTTTTTTATTCTGGATATTTCATATAATGGAATTGTATAATATGTGACCTTTTGTGTCTGGCTTCTTCATTCAGCATGTTTTTGAAGTTCGTCCATGTTGTAGCACGTATCAATATGTAGTTCATTCCTTTTCATGGCTGAGTGATGTTCCATTGTATGTATATGCCACAATTTGTGTATCTCTTCATCCATTGAGGGCATTTGGGCTGTTTCCATCTCTTGGCTATTGTGAATAGCGCTGGTATGAATGTTCATGTACAAGTTTTTGTTTGAACACCTGTTTTCAATTCTTTTGGTTATAGACCTAGGAGTGGAATTGCTGGGTCATATGGTAATTCTGTGTTTAACTTTCTGAGGAGCCACAAATTTTTGCCCATTTTTAAATGAGTTGTCCTTTTGTTGTTGAGTTGTAAGAATTCTTTATATGTTCTGGAGACTAGACTCTTATCAGATACATGATTTGTGAATGTTTCCCCCCATTCTGTAGGTTGTCTTTTCACTTTCTTGACAGTATCTTAATTACTTTTTCTCTTTTTCAAAAGTCAAGTTTGTTGAGGTATAATTTACACGCAATAAAATTCACCCTTTAAAAGTGCTCAGTGCCGTGACTTCTGACAGACGCACACAGTTGTGCAGCCCCACCACAATCCAGATGCA
The DNA here is from genome assembly GCF_041296235.1 of Equus asinus. NCBI lineage: Eukaryota > Metazoa > Chordata > Mammalia > Perissodactyla > Equidae > Equus > Equus asinus. Next base: position 46,650,125 of record NC_091804.1, read on the forward strand.
GCATTTTCATCAGTACAGCAAGTGTCTCTTGTGCCCTTTCAAAGTTAATCCCCTCCCAATTTGAATGACTTGTTAAGTTTTGTCATTACAATACTACAAACTTTAGTTTTCTGAAAAATTACCATAGAACATCTAACAAACAATGCTAGGTAAATGATGCCCGATTGTATTATTTGAATTGACACTCTTTCACTTGCAGAGTATTGACATTTTATATTTTTTAATTTGCTCTTTGCTGGCGCCTTGCTGTGAAGGTAACAGTGTTTCAGGTGGGTGGACCTGCAGTGCCAGCAGGAAGCACGAGACCTCTGCTCTTCTCCTGACGATTCACCAAGAAGACTTACTGTGGTCAGGACACAGAGATAAATTCCACCACGAAATACATTCCATCCAAATTACTCCACATGCAATCTAAAAAGATACAGGATATAGGCTGAAATATTTCTTTAGTAATGTTCTTTTCTAAGAGCAGAAGAAGACGAATGATTTTCTGGTTTCTCAAGACACAAAGGAAACATTTATAAAATGAGACTGGAATTGACACGCCAGCGTGAACTTGCTTTGACCACCTCTCCACGCTTTCAGAGCCCTGCTTTCAACCCTGAAGTTCCATATTCTTCCTTGGAGACCCAGACCCTCTTCCTTGCTGAAACCGCCCTCGAGGTGTCCGTGCGCCATCCCTGCCCTGCTGGGGGGCTCCGGCCATCGTTTGCACCCTTTAGTTGAACTCGGTTGAATAGGTCTAGATTTTTGAAACTCAGAAAAGCCTGATCCAAATAGAATTGATACAAGAAGGGAGGTTTCCCAGAAGAGGCCTAAAGAACAAAGCAGAAATGTGGAATCCTTCTAAGGTTCTCAGGACATGTTTGGGGAGACCGTAGGGAGAATCCCTCCAAATTCTGTGATGAGAACTTGGTGCTCTGTGCTGGGGCAACAGCTAATAGAACTGATGTCTTGAGACTCGAGTCGGGCTTTTAAGTCTCTGAGGGTCCAGAATAAAATGAATCGGCAGCATGTTGTGATTCCATAGGTGTGCACACGGGTCTTGGTGTTTGTGTCATTTACCACTTCGTATTGAAATGATCTGCTTGCATGTTTGCTGTCCCCATTAGACTGTCATCTCTTCACAGGCAGGGGCCAGTTTTATTTGGCCTTGTTTCCCTAATGTCTCTTTGGTACCTGAACGGAGGTCACTCAGATGACATCAGGTAATGTCATGTACCTGAACAGAGGGGAACACTGCACGTCCCTGAGGGCCCAGCTGCACCATCTTCTGTACTCACAATGGTTCACAAACACTGGCTGTCCAGTTATACCTTTTATTAGCTCTTCCCATCGTCTCAACCCTTCCTTAACGTCTCTGCTACCTCTTAAGATACCTTGCTTTAAATTCCCTTCCTAGCATCTTTGAACTAGGTCAGTGGATATTGAGTGCTGAAGTCCAAAATGTTCAGGTTAATAAAGAAAAACTTAGTTATTTCTGGACAACTAGATGCAAGGCATGATATCAGATCGGATATTGGGCCAGAAAAAAGTTTCTCTAAAGGACGTGGCTGAGAGAGTTGGTGGAGTTGGAATATGGAACAGCCTTGCGTTATCCATCTGCCCTCCGCTTCCGCCTTTTCTTTCATTTATTCCCTCTGGTTCTGACTGTAGATTAGATAAGAGTCTTATATCAATGTAAAATTTCCTGACTGTGATAACTGTATTGCCATTACATTAGAGAATGTCCTCTTTCTTAGAAAATGCACATGGAGGTATTTAGGGATAAAGGGACATCATGTATGCAATTTAATCTCAAATGGTTCAGACAGAGAGAGAATGATAAAGCGAAAAGTGGCAAAATGCTAGCAATTGGTGAATTTGGGTAAAGGGTATTGAGAACTCTTTGTACCAGTCTTGTAACTTTTACGTAAGTTTAGAATTATTTCCAAATCGAAAGTTAATACAAAGGTAGGCATTTCGAAGATCATCAGACCTTTTCTTAGATGCATTGTGAGCGAAAGACACAAGACCCCGACGGTCAGGACTTGCCGGGTGGAGAGTTCCTTGTTACTCACCCACCTCTCTCCTTCTCTCCTCTCTCACTCTCCAGGCTCTAACTTCCTCCTCTTGTTATCTAAATGTGGACACGTGGACGTGCGCTAAAGCCCCTTTGTTTACTTCTTTTCTCTACACGTTCTTGGAGCTCTCAACTCTGCTCACGGCTTCTCCAGGGCTGCTTTCGCTAGCAAAGCACCAAGGAGATAGTAGTTGCCCAATAGATATTTATCGTACAGATGAATGGATTCAACATAGCTGACGGTTGCCAGAGGGCAGCTAACATCCAGGTTAAGAAGATTTTAAAGCCTATGTAGAAATTGATCCTTCGGTTGGCCTGATTTCCAACCTCCTATAAAAGAGTACAACTCCCAAGGCCAAGAGCATTGGCTCTCTAAAATCCAGACTCCTTCCTTCTTGGCCAGCAATGAAATGTTCATCTCTCCAATCCCCAGGGTCACTCCTTGCTTCCCTTTTTGTTTTTTTTTCAAAGAGTAGCCAGGCTAAGAGTGTGTCAGTGGAGGTGAGACTGGGGAGAAATTGAATAGAAATGATTTCTGCTTAGCCGTGGAGAGTCAAGTAACTTTTCAAAACTGTTAACTACTTGATTCTTTTCATCAGCTTACTCTTTTCAAGCATTGTTCCCATATTAAATTTGGGTCATTTGGGGGATCCAAAATATCCTTCTGAATTATTGGATGTGGCTGTGAGATGTGTTCTCAGGAGCCCCTTGTAAATTTCCATGAGCCGCTGTTATCCTAAGTCATATGAAGGCAGCAATCCATCAGACTTACCCCATGTGCACAAGGAAGGACTGTCTAGAATCTAATTTTATCTCTAACTCTATAAACAGCCAAGTGGCACCATTTATTATTTTACATAAATCAGTCCTGGGACCAAATTCTCCTTTAAATGTGTCCTTCAATCTTTTCCAATACTGCTTAAAGAGCCTTGATAGCTTGAAACAGTTCTGTGGCCTCTCCAGTTGGGGAGGCGGAGAGGGGCTGGAGTAAGGAGAGAAGAGGGGGGTCCTGAGAGGGAAGATGAAACTCTTCTCCGCCACAACTGTGCAACAAAGCTTTGCCCCCGAGCCAGAGCATCTGGATGAAAAGCAAAGAATCAAGTCAATGGCAGGCCTATTCTCAAATTGGCCAGATGCCTTTCTCTATTCTCATTTAAAATGTCTTTCGGAAAATAGGAAATTGTAGGTCTGCGTTAGTCACCATTAGGAAAACTTGTTCAGGAATTTACTCTCTAGTGCCTTGACTTGGAGAGTAGCTGGTATCCATTGGTCCCTAATAATTGTTAGTGAGAGACCAGGGCACTGATGAAGATTGATGCTAAATGGGCCATATGCTTCCTGTGGCTCTAATGGAAATAACGTTGTATTTTGCATAATGGCAATATGGAAAATCCACTTCCTTCTCCCAGCCATATTTTTACTAATATAATATTATAATATGATTCTCTCTTGTTTATCCCCTTATTTTTTATAGTTAAAATTTTAATTTGGTGTTTAAATGTAATTTGAATAATGCCTAGAGCTCTCCAGAGGCAAGGTGATATCAATTCTGCTGAACGGGATAATTGTAATTTTCACATGGTGTTGGATGGTGACTAGGGACATACCATACCTCGTGACTGGGTATCCATAAGCTCCTTCCATCAACTTCAAGAGCAAATGAGAAACTGATAAAAAGAAATGTTTCTCTCCTTCCAAATTCAGTTAAAGAGTGGAAAATCAACTTGTTATCTTTTCTTGCCATACTTTATAGGCTGAAAATCTGGTCTTTAAAAAATATTTAGGAGTAAATAGCCTGGTTTCTTCTTTCTAGTCAGCTCTGGGCTGAATTTCTGGGCAGGTAAGTCAACTGTAAAACTTAATCTTTTCCTGTCTGATTTTGGATGCTGTGCTTGGGGACAGATTATATTCTTCTTGTTGTTTTTGCCTGTTTGTCATTCTCAGTCCAGTGACTTCTCCTAACTTCAACCCAGAATTAATTTACATTCCCAGTGTTTGACGTCACTGGATGAAATCAGAAATGGCAAACAACTCTGAGAACTTCGTGCTCATCTTGTTATCAATGTTTGCTATGGATGTTTTTGGTTTTGGTTCATTTATAAGCTCATATTGGTTTTGGATATGGAAAAAGAAATCCCAAGGAGATGTCAGCAACATAGAAATCAATTACTCCACAAACATTAATTGAGTGCCTCATGTGTACCAGGTCCTATCCTGGCAATAAGGTTATAGAGAGAAATAACATAAGAGCCCCGCCTGTGGGGAGCTTCCTGTTATGTAGGGGACCCAGAGAAGTAAACCAGTGCTAGACTGGCCATGGTGGTTGGTGATATGGCAAACCAGTGAGCTCTGTGGGTCCCAGAGCCTGAGCTGTAGGCTCAGATCCTGATTGTGTCAGTTAATATCTTTGTGGTCCTGGACATATAATTTAGCCTCTCTGAGTCTCAGTTTCCTCACCTGTAAATGAGGATGGTCACAGTTCCAGTTTCATCGTGAGGATTAAATGAGTTGCTACATGTAAAGTACTTAGCCCAATGCTTACTGCGTCCTCACCGCTCAGAAAAATCTTGGCTGTTGCTTTTATTATGATCACTATATTCAAGGTGCTATAGGAGATGGAGGGGGTACGCCTATCTCTGAGGTTTCATAGAGGAGGGGATGTCTGAAAAGGTCTTTAGGGACGTGGAGGAGTTTACCAAGAGGGTAAGGAAGGACATTCTAGGCAGAGGGAAAGGCGCTTGCAAGTGTCATATTAATGGGAAGCAGCCTGGCCTGTTTTGGAACCTCGGGTTCAAGAAGATTCAACATTTAACGAATACTTCTTCTGTGCCAGGCACGCCTCCAGATAGCGGGGATTCAGTGGCGAAATCAGACCTGCTGTCTGCTGTCACAGCACTTACATTCTAGTGGGGAAGACAGTCAATAAACAGAGAAATACAGACATTTATGAGGCAGTTTTAGGTGGTGGTACATACTGTCCGCAGCAGTTCTCTCCAGCCCGTTGAATGAAGCAGGGAGGAAGGGAGCTTGTTTAGTGAAGGAGTCTGCTGAGGACTGCCTTACCGCAAGTGAGGAGTGTGTGTGTGTGGGGGGAGGGGGCAGCGACAGGCGACGAGGTCAGGAAGGAAGGAAGGCACTAATCATGAAGTTCTGTCCGTGTGCAAAGGTGTTTTTGCCCGTGACTGTAGGTGAATGATCTGCAAACTTCAGTCCTTTACACATTTTCCCATATTTGCAGGAATTAGGAACTTCTCATACAATTATTTATTTAAAATGTCTATTTACATAAACTCAACCTTTTAGCATCTAGGAAACAAATGTATTTATTTTTAAAAAGGAAGTGTCACAGCTGTGAATGGAAATTGGGATTACCTGTCATCAAAAAATTATATTAACATAACATAAAAGATAACAATTAAAATAAAAATAATATTTAACTGTGTGCCACCTACAACTATCTTGAGTAGTACCAAACCATTGGTACACTCCCTGCACGCCGGGTCAACATTGATGAGGGCAGTGGGGAGTCTCAGAAAATGTTGAACAGAGGAGTGATATGATCCTCAGTGGCTGACGGATTAAGGGAGGAGAGAGGGCTCAGCAAGACGTCAAGGCTGCTGTTGCAGGTGTTGCAGGGGAGGAGGTGGCGGCCCCAACTAAAGAAGCCTCTGGGGTTGAAGTGGGACAGGCAGATACAAAAGGAGAATGGACAGACCATGGGACCAGTCAGATGGAGGCATGAAGGAGAAAGAGGAGCCAGTGAAAATGTCCAGATTTTTGGCTGAGGTGTTGTCAAAAAGTGAGTATTTGCACGTTTGTGCATGGTTGGGGCTGTCTGAAGAAACATTACTGGCATCTGCACTGACAAACAAGCTTTGGAAATTAAAGGGTGTTAGACCTGGAGCCATTGACTCCCATTCAAGGGTGTTTAAAACTAACATTATAAACCAAATAGACCTAACAGACATATACAGAACATTCTGTCCAACAGCAGCAGAATACACATTCTTCTCAAGTTCAAATGGAACGTTCTTCAGGATAGATCATATGTTGAGCCCCAAAGTAAGTCTTAACAAACTTAAGAAGATTGAAATCCTATCAAGTATCTTTTCTGGCCACAGTGGTATGAAACTAGAAATCAATAATAGGAGGAAAACTGGAAAATTCACAGTATGTAGAAACTAAATAACACACTCTTGAACAACCAGTGGATCAAAGAAGAAAAGAAAAGAGAAATCAAAAAGTATCTTGAGATAAATCAAAATGGGAAGACAACGTAACAAAACTTATGGGATGCAAAAAAAGCAATTCTAAGAGGGAGGTTTTTGGCAATAAATGTCTACATGAAGAAAAAAGAAAGATCTCAAATAAACAACTTAACTTCACACCTAAGGAAATAGAAAAAGAAGAACGAACGAAGCCCAAAGTCAGCATAAGGAAGGAAATAGTAAAGATTAGAGCAGAAATAAATTAAATGGAGACTAGAAAGACAATAGAAAAAATCAATGAAGTTATGAGTTGGTTTTTTGAAAATATAAATAAAATTGACAAATGTTTAGTCAGACTAACAAGAAAAAAAAGAGAGAACTCATATAAATAAAATTACCAATGAAAGAGGAGACATTACAACTGATATGACAGAAATACAAAGGATCATAAGAGACTACTATGAACAATTATATACCAACAAATGAGATAACCTAGAAGAAATGAATAAATTCTTAGAAACATACAACCTACCAAGACTGAATCAGAAGAAATAGAAAATCCGAACAGGTCAATATCAACTAAAGAGATTAAATCAATAATCAAAACCCTCCCAACAAAGAGAAGCCCAGGACCAGATAGTTTCACTGGTGAGTGCTACCAAACCCTTAAAGAAGAATTAACACCAATCCTTCTCAAATTCTTTCAAAAATTAAAGAAGAGGGAACACTCTTAAACTCATTTTATGAGGCCAGCATTACCCTGATAATAAATGCAGATAAGGACACAATAAGAAAAGAAAACAACAGGCCAGTGTGCCTGATGAATATAGATACAAAAATTCTCAACAAAATACCAGCAAAGCAAATTCAATAGCACATTAAAGGGATAATACACATTTGTCATGTGAGATTTTTCCCTGGGGATGAGATTAATGGATTTGTAAATTCCAGCATTTATTTCAGCATTATTCACTATAGCCAAGACATGATACAACCTAACTGTCTATTGATGGATGAATGGATAAAGAAGTGGAATATTATTCAGCCATAAAAAGAAGGAAATCCTGCCATTTTCAAAAACGTGGATGGACCTAGAGGGTATTATGCTAAGTGAAACAAGTCAGGCAGAGAAAGACAAGTACTGTATGATCTCAGTTATTATGCAAAATCCAAAAAAGTCAAACTTGTAGCAACGAAGAGTAGATCAATGGTTGCCAGGGGCTGGGGATGAGGGAAATGGAGAGACGCTGGTCAAGGGGTACAAACTTCTAGTAATAAGATGAGTAAGTACTGGGGATCTTATGTACAGCAATGATGACTATAGTTAACAACACGATAGTGTATACTTGAAAGTTGCTAAGAGTAGATCTTAAATGTTCTCATACACACACAAAAAGGTAACTGTGAGCTGACGGATGTGTTAGCCAGCCTTACTGTGGCAATCGTTTCACAATATATACATATATAAAATCATCATGTTAGGCACCTTAAACTTACATAAAGTTATCCGTCAATTATATCTCAGTTGAGCTGCAAAAAAATCTTACCTGCCCCACAGTCAAATACTTGCATTTTGGGGTAGGGACTTCCCTCTTCCTCTTCCTAAAGGAACTGTTTATATTCCAAAGGATTGTAAGACATTAGGAAGCAAAGGTTATCTCTCAGAGGGAGGGGGTCAATGTGTAGCCTCTATATAAAAACTCCCAGATTCAAGACTTTGGGGTTCCTGTCCTACAGAACAGACTCCCACATATACCTAATGACACCTGGTTGTCACTGGGTTCCCGTGGGGCATTGGGCATGAGAATCTGGGCAGTTTCTGCTGTAAGCGATGACTGCTCTCTCCTCCAGAAACTCATGTTTGCTTCCAGAATAAAAATGAAAAATTCTAGGTATTAAAAACTTTTCAGGTAGCAGATGATAGAACTCCTATAAACTGCATGGATATAGAACTTCAGAGATTTAAAAGTGATTTCCTGTCATGATCTTGTTTGACCTTCTGGAAAGTTCAGAGCCAGAAGGGCAGCTATGAGACTCTTACTGATGAGGAAAGTGAGATCTGGGAGGTGAAGGGAGCTGCTGGAGGTCAGACTGCTAGTAAATAATAGAGATGGCTGCTTCTAAATCAGGGCTGAGTCTGCCCTCCAGGGGACATCTGGCAACGTCTGGCGACATTTTGCTGTCACAACTCAGGGGAGGGTGCCACTGACGTCTAGTAAGTAGAGGCCAGAGATGCTGCTAAACATCCTGCAGTGCACAGGACAGCCCCTTGCAACAGATGTCGAGGTTGCCAAGTTTGAGAGACTGCTTCTAGATCCTTCCTGGTCCAGTCCCATGCCTTTCTGTCAGTTGGCATCGGCCTCCTCGTTTTTGCAACTTCCATTCTGTTTTGATTAAAAGCAAAAATCAACTTGCCAATCATGCCCTGGGGAAAGTACCCATGGCTGTGAATAGAACCTTTTTGAAGTTTTCTTTAGTATCTAAATAATCCCTGCCTTTATTATAATGTTCTGCTGGATAATGTCTATCTCACTCTTGACGGAGAGCATTATGTTTGTATGAGTTTTCTTCAGGAGCCTGTTATAATAAAATAAAAAGGCAGTGAAGCTTACTGGGTTAAACAGCGGGCCGGGCTGCCAGCACCTTCAAGAGTGCTTTGAGGAGGGGCTGTTCATTTGTCTCCCACCAGTTCTGTGCTGCCGTTCCCAGGGCACTTTCCCACATGGAACACTGTGGAGTGCTCTGGGCTTCTTCCCGAGAGCATCTTGGCTCTGGCTGCCCTGTGGCCCTTTCCTGTGGCCTCCTGAATTAGCCTTGCAATCCCAACAGAGTAAAGGTGAAGGTTGCTTGGCCCAAACGCTTGGCTGCCAGCTGCATGCTTGATGCAGATATTTAATTTTTGGAGAGCTGAGAACTCTCAACTGGTGGGTGAACACGGGTTCTTGGACAGCGGCTTAATGAGACCAGGTGGCTTTTTCTGATTAGTCAAGGGTTTTCGGCTTCATCCTGGCCTCAGGTTCTCTCTGGGTCTTATCACAAACCTTCTGCTATAATTTCATTTGATGTATTGTTTGCTTAGCTTTTTTCCTTCTTTTTGGTTATTGTTAGTTCCCTGGGGTTATGATGCTTAGTGTGAGGGGATCAGGGTGCTAAGCAACAGCTTGGAAACCTCAGGGACAGTGAAATCAGATCTCATGTCTGGGGCAAAATTGCTGTGACCCGAAATGGCCACTATCCTTGTGGACCAACTCATTCCTGTTTTCTTAATTAGAGTCAGCTTCTTTTTATCTACAGGTCAAGAAGATGCTCCAGTGATGCACTTAATTTCTTAGGAGATAAGATGCTTCCTTTCATGCCTTATTCTACAGAGGACAATGCTGTCCTGGAGTCCACACACTAGATCCTAATTTGCCCACATCCCTTCTGCACAATAATTCAACTCAGCCCACAAAACATTTATCAAACCTCTACTCGGAAAGTTTCCACTCTCATCATTAAGTTCAAAACCACAATGGGTAATTGTGGGATCTGCATTCTGGATTCTCCTTGTCCTGTGGATTGGGAAGGGGGATTGGTCCTGTTAGTAGTTGCTGATATGTCAACACATGTCTTGGGAGGAGGGTCTTAGACTGCCCACGGGCATTGGACATAGCAGCTCTTCTCCCAAAGAGGCTAGATGCTCCCCCTGTATTAGTTTTCCACGCTGGATGGCAAATCACCACGCATTTAGTGGCTTAACATAACACATGCATTTATTATCTCACTGTGTCTGTGGGTCGGGAGTCTGGGCCTGGCTTAGCCGAATCCTCTGCTCAGAGTCTCATAGGCTGCGGTTGAGGAGTTGGCTGCGCTGTGTTTTCAACTGGAGCTCAGGATCTCCTGGCACGCGCTTGTGGTGGTTGGCAGAATTTAGAATCCATTTCCTCGTGATGGTAGAACTGAGGGCCCCAGCTTTTTGTTGGCTGTTGGCTGGAGGCCCCTCTCAGGTCCTAGAGGATGCAGTTTCCTGCTGTGATGATTGAAAGATGTTGGAATCTCAACCCCCCATACCTGTGAATGTGACCTTCTTTAGAAATAGGGTCAGTGCAGATGATCAAGTTGAGATCAAGTCATTAGAGTGGGCCCTAATCCAATATGACTGTGTATTTATAAAAATGGGAAATTTGGACATAGAGACACATACAAATAAATTCCGTTGTTTAAACCACCTATTTTGAAGTATTTTGTTATGACAGCCCAAGGAAACTAGTACACCTGCAATGTGGGCTTCCTCCACGTGGCTGCCCACTCTATCAAGGAGGCAGGGGGAAATCTTTCTCTCCAGTCTTCCAGGATGGAGTCCTACATAATGTAACGCAATCAAGGGAGTGACCTCCGACCACCTTGGCCATATTTATGGGTAAAAAACAAGTCACAGGTCTCAAGGGGAGAGGATTACACAAGGACAGGGCTACTGGGAGGGTCACTGGGGTTGCCGCTCCCTGTGGACCAAGGGGCAGACCAGGCTTTTCCATGATCCCAACCAAATGTCAGCCTTGCCATCTTCAGCCAGGCGTGGGGTAGGGCTTCATAAAAGTTGGTCCAAGAGTAAGTTCTCACATCCGTGGTGAAACAAGGGGAAAAAAAAGCAGAAGGTGGTGAATTTTTCCATCCAACTCGATTTATTCAATTTAAAGAAATGTCTGATTTTTCGGTATGAAATTGCCCCCCTTTTAAGGAAATAACGGTGACAACGGAGCATATAGGGCATTCTGGGGTCTATATTTGGCAAAATAGAAGTTGGAAACTCTATATCATTTCCCCTAAATAAAGAACAAGCTTGACAGCAGCCTGTAAATTCATCAAGTTGAGAACCCCTGGTCTGGAGCGTGAGGCTTCGCTCTGAATAAACAACACCGAAGACGGCGCCTTAGGAGCTCGCCGAGTCTCCGGGGCTGTGGAATCCGCCTTCTGCCCCGAGCCTCGCTCAGTGGGCTGTTATCTGGGAGGAGACAGCCCCAAGGGGCAGGCCGGCTGCTCCTTCTCTCCGTGCGGAGAGCTCCAGCCTCTACGAGGCCAGATCGCTGGAAAGGTGCAGGCTGCAGGAGCTTCCTGCAGATCTGCCTTCAGAGAACATGCTCCAGCATCATGCTCGGAGCTTTTATCCACGGCCGGCAGGAGAAGTGGCCATTTTCTGAGAAACTGTTCCCCAAAACACCATCTATTAAGTTGGTCTCTGCCCCTTATTCAGAGCCCTTGGGATAAAAGTCTCTTTAAAGGTAGGGCTTGGAAAAAGTTTGCTTTTCTTGGCAAACTTGTATCTATTTTTTCTTCTTTAGATAATAAGAGCTCTGTGACCATTAGAATTGTTTCTCTTTTTGCCTTGGTTTCCAGGAAGCTTACAGAAAGGTTTTTGTGTTTAACTGGTATAGTTTTCCACGGCTAAGATTGTACTTGACCTCCCGTTGCCTGCCCTCACCATCCCCCTTTCTTATTCTTTTAGGCATCTCTTCAAAGTCTTATGAGCTGACGGTGTGTGCCTCTAACTGTGTAAGCGCATGTCTTTTTGGGAAGTACGTGGGTATCTGTAGGAGTCAAGTTTCTCAGAGTTGCTATAAGAATTAATGAGGGCACGAAGGTGAGAATGTTCCGTAAGCAGTCAGTGGCTCTGAAAACACATGTATATTCCACACACCTACCGGCACATGCGCACACACATGCATACATGTGCACAGACACATCACTTCTACATCCAATGTGATGTAACAGTCAAAAGGGGGCTTGAACAAGAATAGTGGGAAGGCCTTGCGAGTTTCATGCATAGAATGTACCAAATTTTCATCGTTTTTACTTTGTAGTTCTCAGCAGGTCTTTTCATTTGTATGGGTACAACCTCTCTCCCTGAACAGACATCAGACCTCTGCTGTCTCCACGACGTACCAGCCTCCTGTCTAGGTTCGGGTTCACCCGGAAGCTGGAGAAGTCGAGCCTGAGATAAGGACTCGAGAGTAAGTAGCTTATTTGGGAGGGGAGGGAATTTCCGCTCAGGGAGTGAGGGTGTGTAGTGGGTTGAATTGTCCCCCAAGTGATGTATTCACATCCTAACCCCCAGTTCCTGTGAATGTGACCTTATTTCCAAATTAATTTATTTTATTGCAGACGTAATTAAGATAAAGATCAGGAGATGAGATCATCCTGGTCTTAGAGTGGGTTCTAAATCCAATGACTGGTATCTTTATAGGAGACAGAAGAGGGAGATGTGACACACAGGGAGAAGGCTATGTGACAACAGAGGCAGAGACTGGAGTGATGCTGCCGTATGCCACCAGAGGCTGGAAGAGGCGAGGAGGGGTCCTTCCCCAGAGCCATCGGAGGGAGCACGGCCCTGCCCACACTTCGATTTTGGACTTCCGGCTTCCTGGACTGTGAGGGAATACATTTCTGTTTGTTCTGTCTTAATCCACCTACCTTGTGGTCATTTGTTGCAGCAGCCCCAGGACACTCAAAAGGGTAGGAGACAGGACAGGGAAGGCAGCCACACAGGGTGTGCTGTTAGCATGTCACGATATGCAACTGCGAGCCGGCCCACCGAGGGTGAGAGAGCGGAGGTGTTTGTGGGCCTCTTCCCATCAGTCATTGGCTGAGGGCGGCTCCCGAAGGGTGTGGCTGCGTTGGCATTTCTGGCCCACTGCTGGGTGACAGAGTGTGCTCCAGTGAGGAAATGCAGGGGCAGAAGCTGTGGGTGGGCCCGGTTGCACTGAGCCGGCCAGGTGACGGGGGCGGCGCTGTCGGTGGGGGCTGCCGTCCTCCACGGCCCAGTCTTTGCAGGCCTCTCTTTCCTCACCCCTCCTTTCCATTCTGTGTCACGGTCAGTCTGAAGCTCTTGCTCACCAATATGCCAGGCCCTTCTCTGAATCTGGGACTTAGCTCACAGTCCCTCTGCCCAGGACTGTCTCCTTGCCTGCCGTCGGCCTGACTCTTCCTCATCTGTCGGCTTACGTCAGTCAGGGCCTGAGCTGACTGCAGGTACAGAAAATCCACGCCAGAGCAGCTGAAGCACGATCGGGGCTGACTTTTCTCTCCAGCAACAAGAAGCCCGAGGTGGACATTTCAGGATGGTGTGGCCGCTCAGGGGCGTGGGGTCCAAGGTCACTGCAGTGCTCTTAACTTTTCCCTCCTAGTGTGTTGCAAGACGGCTGAGGCAGCTCCACTCACCACATTTTTGACTTGGGCAGTAAGAAGGGAAAAGGGTGAAGGGCAAAAGCACAGCCACATGTTTCTTTTAAGGAGGTTTCCTGGAAATCTCCCTAGCCACTGCTGCTTACATCTCATTGGCTAGAACTGTGTCATGTGACTACCTCTTGCTGCAGGGAAATCTGGGAAATGTAGGATTTTTTCAGATGGGCACATAGCCTTTCCTCCTGCCCCAAATGCTGTTCTGTTAAGATGAAGGGGGCCGTGTTAGTTTGCTAGGGCAGCCATGCATAGTGCCACTAACTGGGGGGCTTAGAACAACAGAAATTCATTTTCTCACGGTCCTGGAGGACACAAGTCCAAAATCAAGGTGCTGGCAGGACCACGTTCCCTCGGAAGGCCATGGGGAAGGATCTGCTCCAGGCTTCTCTCCCAGTTTCTGGAGGTCGCCGGCAATCCTTGGTGTACCTTGGCTTGTGGCTGCATCGCTCCGATCTCTGCCTCCGTTGTCATGTGGCCGTCCTCCCCGTGTGTCCTCAGCTCTGTGTCTTTTCTCTTCTTCTTACAAGGACACCAGTCACGTTGGAGGAGAGCCCACCCTACTCCACATGACCTCATCTGAACTCACTACATCTGCAATGACCTTGTTTCCAAATGAGATGACATTCGGAGGGTCAGGGGAGGACGTGAAGTTTGGAGGGACACTAGCCAACCCAGTACAAGGATCAAGGCTACTGCTTAGGGAACTGGCTGTCTCTGCACAAGCTTTCAGCTGAGCAGGCCCTTCCTCCAGGAAACCTTCTCTGACCCATCCAGAGCCAAGTCAGCTGCCCCTCTTAGGAGCCCTCAGAGCACACTGTTCCTCCCAGAGTGACAGCCGTATTGTAATTCCCATCGACTTGTCTGAATCCCTCACATGTCAGAGGGCAAGGAGCTCTATTTGGTCCTCTCCCTGAACCCTCAGCCTTGGGGATAGACCTCAGTGAATGTTGCTTGCCTCTGACTTTCAGTAACAGAAAATCTGGGCTCCTAAATTGGCTAAAACGTAAGGGAACTAATTTTCTTGCCCAACAGAAAGTCCAGAGGTGGGTCAGCTCCAGGCTCAGGAAGTCAGGCCTTGGCTGTGGTGTGCCCTCCTCACGTGTTAGCTTCAGCCTCAGGTGAGGGGCAAGATGGCCACCTCAGTTCCAGAGGGGCTGTTGCCCAGACTTCCTGCTGTCAGGATGGGTCACATGTCCTTTTGTCAACCAATCACCGGCAAGCCCTGACTTAGACTAATCGTTTTGGGGAGGTTGGATGTTGGGCATTCTACCAACATGACCACCTCACCATGTGAATGAATACACCCTTGTTGCTTTGCTGTCTCAGCATTGGGCCTGGGACAACGATCTGTTTGCCGTGGCCTTTTGATTGCATGGTGACTTTGAAAGCTCCAAAGGCCCAGCTCAGAGCTCTAGAGGCATTTGCTGGATCACGAGGACCAGTGGAAACACTCTTCCTTTGGATCGGGCCAGCATCTCCTGATGACTGCTTCTTCATGCCAGCTCCCATGGAGGTCAGCTGAGGGGATGGCTCGATGTTCTTTCTTGGCAGGAACCAACTTCTTTCTTGGAAAGTTACGTGTTCCTGAGCCAGAGCTCCCAGGCTGCTCTGAGGTCAGGGTTGTGGGGGAACAGGCTCCTCTGAGGCTCTGAATGAGTGTGGCTTGGCCTGGACGCTAGTCAGGGGACAGATGGCTGCCCTCGTTAACTCAGGATTTTGGCTCTAACTGGTCAGCAAAAGAAGGGGAGGGCGGGGGAAAGGGAGGATGGTGACTTTTGAAAGCCAAGAAATCGCAAGGCAAGATCAGTCTTTATTTAGACGTGTCCCTGCAGGGATAAAGAAGGCACTGGTGGTGTTTCTACTTTCAAAATAAGAGCAGGATGAAGAAATCTAACTTGGGGAACTCTTATCCATTGATCTTCTGTTACCCTCCTCCCTGAACCCTTTTGGCCAGCTGAGGGGGGCAGGTGGACCTCCTGATTGCCTCATAGGTGTGCTTGCCCTTCCTCTGCTTGGAACAGACTCCTTCTGCGTCTGGGGCCTCCTAGTTTTGTGATGAAATATTCAAAAATTAGGAAAAAACAGTTAATAGTAGGTAAATTTGCCAAGCATTTATTATGCGATAAGGGCTGTATGTGGGAGATCTCATTTGATGTTGATGGAAAATATGATATACCTATGAGGGGGTAGCGCTAACACTTAGTTTTACATTTGTTGGACTTGAGGCTCAGAAAGGCAAGGCCACCTGCTGGAGCCACACTGCTGGGTCCTGGCAGGGTTTGGATCTTAACCGGGGCATTCCGGACTCCAAGCCTGAGCTCTAGACCACCACCTTGTTTTGCCTCTCAAAACCAAGCAGGCTCTTTTTGGTCACCTCTCCAATTTGTCCAAATAGCAACATTTTAGTGGCAAAAACTGGAGTAGTTCTCCCTGCTGGCGTCCTTCAGTTTAACCATAAAATAAGAGACAAAATGTGCCTTTTTCTCATGAGACACAGCACAACAATTTTTCATGTGTTATTTGTAAGAGCAAAAGGCTGGAAATGATGAAATGCCTGTCAATAGAGGACTGGCTGAGTAAACAGTGGTAAATCCATACAGTAGAGTACTATGCAGCTGTGAAAAAGGGATGAATATCTTTACATGTTGTTATGGAGTGACTTCCAACATATATTGTTAAGTGGAAAGAAAACTCCTCAAAGTGCAGAATAGCATTAATAGTATTCTACTTTTTGTGTAGGAAAGGGGAGAATATGTATATGCTCACATTTTCAAAAAAGAACTAAAAAAAGAAAAGACAAACCAAAAAACTACTCAATATGGGCACTGAGACGGGAAGGGAGGGGAGGTGGTGAAGGAGACAGGAGTGGAAGTGAGGTATGAGAATGGATGTTATTTTACAGAAGTGATTTTTGGACCTTGTACATATTTTACATAGTTAAAAATAAAGATAATGAAATCTATATAGTGTTATAAACCAATGTGACCTCATTAAAAAAGGAAAAAGAAATGAAAATAAAACCACTAGAAATTGAAAACAAATTGAACCAAATGAAGCTAGGTGAATAGCACACTGGTGCCCACACACACAAAGAATTATTTCAAATGACTTTAAAACACAGTATTTGGGCTCTCTCTCCCTAGTAGAATGTATCTTAAGGATAAAAGGAACTGTCAATAAATCTTAACTTGTATTCAAAAGTCTTACTTTCAGTAACAATATTAGCATTGCTATTTTGAAGCTATTGCATGGATAATGTAGGTTAAAGCAAAGAGCGGTTATGTTAACATCTTAAGGAAGCAAAGTTTCCAGTATAAAAGGAAAGAGATATACATGTGAAACCCAAGGAAGTTAAATAAAGCTCTAGAATCTTGAAGTTTGAATTGGAAATAGTGTGAACTCATGAGTTATGTTTCCCTTTCTTAAAAAAAAAATTATGTACTTAATTATATTCACTGAAAAGGCCTGGAAAGAATGACTGACCCAGTGGCACTGAGCACTCCAAGTATCCAGATTGTGGCCTCTAAATACCATTTCCCACTAAAAAGAATCAGAAGTCCTCAGAAACATGGTCAGTTCTAGGTCTGGGGCAGGAAATGGACAAGCTGAATTTGGGAGATTCTGTTCTACCGAAGAGCAGGAAAGCTGTCAAAGACCAACATGATCACGCCAAAAGGAAACAGCAGCCAACGCAGGGGCATCCACTGGCCAAAGGCAGCTCAACTTGGACAAGAAAAGAAGTGATGACTGCGAATAATTGAAACAAATGAGCAAGGTCCAAGTGATACTAAAAAGATAAAAACTCCTTGGTCACTCTTTGAAGGTTGATAGCACACCAACTTATTCTGAAAAATGGTAAACAAAGGAGAAGAAACAAACATTTATACTGCCTTTCTTGTACCGACTGTGTTTCATGGTAACCAAGGTTGATGAGGGAAAGTTTTTTCTGGAAGAATTTTAGTTAATAAATGGAGAAGGAATAACAGAATTAGAATATTACTATTCTGCTATCTCTAATGAAATCTGGATCTAGGCAACAATCGTCAAAGCTCTTAAAACCTTTAGGTGAAAGTTGAATGGGGAGCTCTACCTGGGATGAACCAGGCTGGCAGCACTTAAACCCACCGATCAATGCTAGCATCACTGAAAGAGAGGCATCCCAATGTCACGCGCCTCCTGATGTGACGCACAGTGAGAACATAGCACCACCTGTATTCTTGCCAAAAAAAAAAATTGAACTTGAATCTAATCAAGCCTCTAGAGCTCATTACCAGTCTTTAGGAATATGAAGGATAGGGAACAAGTAAAATGACTCCACAAGGAAACAACCACCAAACCCAGAATGTGGGACTTGCTATAGGACAAATGACCTGGTTTCTTTAACAAATAAATAGTAAAGAAAAAAAAAAAGCAGGGCGTGGAGGGAGGAGAAAGCTCCAAATTAAAATGTAAGAGACATAGCAATCAGATGCAGTATGTGGACTGTGTCTGTAACTTCATTCAAGTAAATGAACTGTAAAAAGAAACTTTTGAGATAATTAAGGAAATGTGATTGCCTGGATATTGGATGATAGTTTTGTTAGTTTTTAAAAGATGTGATAGCAGCATTGTGGTTATGTAAAGTGTCTTCAGTTGGCAGAAATGTAAGTTAACAGCGTTGATAAGTAAAATAGTACATTATCTGGGATTTGCTTCAAAAACAGTCTAGAAAAAAAAGAGGAGATAAAGCAGATTGACGAAATATTGAAAATCACGGAAGCTGGGTGGTGGGTACATGGGGATTTATTATATTATTCTCTCAACTTTGTGTGTGCTCGATCATTTCTGCAATAAAAAGTTAAAAAAATAAAATAAAATAGTGTTTTTATAATTAAAAAAATTTGTGACTCATTTTTATGTTTCCTCGATTTGTTTCTGGTGCACAAAAAAGTTTGCTTCGCTCTAAGGCCTGGCCCAGATCTCACCTTCTCCGTGAAGCCTTCCCTGACTACCTTCCCTTGACATAATCTCCCCACAGGGAAGCTCCAGGAACGTTCTGGTCCCTATATCACTCTAGGATGTATCCAGTACCATTAGGTACCATCAGCTACTTTTTCATGTCTTGAAGTTGGGGTTTTCAAATCCAACAGTCTTGGGTTTGACACCCCGCTCTGCTGCTTATTACTTGTATGACATTACTTAGCCTCAGTTGTTTCTCTGTAAAAGGACATGGCATCGTGTATGTTGTCAAGAGCTTGGCCCAAGCCGGCACTGACGGCTTAGCAGTTCAGTGCTTTAACTGCTTCTGCAGCCAGGGTTGGTTTCCAGGTGGTGGAACCACACTATGCATCTGTCAGCTGCCGTGCTGTGGTGGTGGCTCACATAGAAGAACTAGAAGGACTTACAGCTAGGATATACAACCACGCACTGGGGCTTTGGGGAGGAAAAACGGGAGGAAGATTGGCAACAGACATTAGCTCAGGGAAAATCTTTTCCTGCAAAAAAACAAAAAAACAAAAAAAGTGAGTGTTGTAGAAAAAATAAAAAAGCATGGCCCAATGCCTGGCATATAGTTAGAGCCCAATGAATGGAAGGTGCCATCTCCTCCTCCAAAATGTCAAGGTTGGTGTTATGGATTGAATTGTGTCCCACAAATTTATATGTTGAAGTCCTAAGCCTTAGCTCCTTAGACTGTGACCTTATTTGGAAATAGATTGAGATAGATTAACAGGTAATTAGTTAAGATGAGGTCATACTGGAGTAGGGTGGGCCCCTAATCCATATGACTGGTATCTTTACAAAAGGGAGAAATTTGGACACAGACAGGCATATAGAAGAGTAACGCATGATCATGAATCCAGCCACCTGTAAGCCAAGGAGAGAGGCCTGGAGCAGATCTTTCCCTCTCAGCCCTCAGAAGGAACCAAGCCAGGCCTAGACAGCAATTGGCCATGTGACCCATCCTGACAGCAGGAAGTCTGGGCAACAGCCCCTCTGGAACTGAGGTGGCCATCTTGCCCCTCACCTGAGGCTGAAGCTAACACGTGAGGAGGGCACACCACAGCCAAGGCCTGACTTCCTGAGCCTGGAGCTGACCCACCTCTGGACTTTCTGTTGGGCAAGAAAATTAGTTCCCTTACGTTTTAGCCAATTTAGGAGCCCAGATTTTCTGTTACTGAAAGTCAGAGGCAAGCAACATTCACTGAGGTCTATCCCCAAGGCTGAGGGTTCAGGGAGAGGACCAAATAGAGCTCCTTGCCCTCTGACATGTGAGGGATTCAGACAAGTCGATGGGAATTACAATACGGCTGTCACTCTGGGAGGAACAGTGTGCTCTGAGGGCTCCTAAGAGGGGCAGCTGACTTGGCTCTGGATGGGTCAGAGAAGGTTTCCTGGAGGAAGGGCCTGCTCAGCTGAAAGCTTGTGCAGAGACAGCCAGTTCCCTAAGCAGTAGCCTTGATCCTTGTACTGGGTTGGCTAGTGTCCCTCCAAACTTCACGTCCTCCCCTGACCCTCCGAATGTCATCTCATTTGGAAACAAGGTCATTGCAGATGTAGTGAGTTCAGATGAGGTCATGTGGAGTAGGGTGGGCTCTCCTCCAACGTGACTGGTGTCCTTGTAAGAAGAAGAGAAAAGACACAGAGCTGAGGACACACGGGGAGGACGGCCACATGACAACGGAGGCAGAGATCGGAGCGATGCAGCCACAAGCCAAGGTACACCAAGGATTGCCGGCGACCTCCAGAAACTGGGAGAGAAGCCTGGAGCAGATCCTTCCCCATGGCCTTCCGAGGGAACGTGGTCCTGCCAGCACCTTGATTTTGGACTTGTGTCCTCCAGGACCGTGAGAAAATGAATTTCTGTTGTTCTAAGCCCCCCAGTTAGTGGCACAATGCATGGCTGCCCTAGCAAGCTAATACAGTGGGGGTCCCTGTCTTTGTGTCCCCCACATCACCTGCCCAGTACCTTCTTCAGCTCTCAACCGGAGGCAACAAGTCGTTGGTAAAGATGTTGATGTTGTTGACTAGGAAGAGCTTGAAAATTGGGCTATATTGCCCCAATTCAGGGTTCCTGTTCAGGTTCCTCAACTCGGCCATATTCCTCTTTCTGTGACAATATTACTGATTCATTAATTAGGCCCCTCCCACTCCCTGCCACATACAGACATACACCCCCACCCCCACCTCCACACTCACAGGTACACACAATTTTCGTTCTAATACTCTGAGCAACAGTATCCAACTATTTGCCAGAATATTCCTGAGAAAATCAAATGCTGGGAAACACCACTAAGGCCGCAGAGAGATGTAATGATTTATTAATCAGTTGGCTTAAAGAAAACAATGTAAGCCCAGTTGTACAAATGCCTGGCAGGTCAGTTCCATGAGAGTTAATCCTGAGTCCTAGGAATTGATATCACAAGCCCGGGCATTGGGGGTTGAAGTCCCAGCAGGGTGCCTTGGCAGCTCTACATATCTCAGAGTTTCTCCAAGTGACCTGTCCTCATGCCATTGTCATGCCAAGCCCCAAAGGGTAGCTTTTACTTGAAGAGTCCTTGATGGTATCTATGGCAGCAGTGGGTCTAAAAAACTCAGTGTGGTGGTTTGAGGGAGCTCCATTTCCTGGGTCCACTCTAACTTCCTAACTTCTCAGATTCCTGGAGTGGTCCAAGAAGGGGCCATTCCTAGGTGCACATGAGGCCTCAGGGACAGGAAGGGGTATGAAACCCAGCCCCTGGGTGAAGGTGAGCAGGGAGACACAGGCATCTGCAGTGCCTGTGGACATGGTTTTGGCCAACAGCCACAATCCCATCCCTGAAAGTTTTGGTAGACCAGTGTGTGCTACCTTGAAGACCTAGGGATTTCTTGTAACTATGGAAACATAAATCTAGGCATTAAGAAGCCACGGAGAAAACTGCTAGTGTTGCCTTGACAACAGATAAAAACCCAAGTCTTTGTTGTTAGGAGTAGAGATAATGTACCTTCAATCTTTTAAATTCATTTACTTGTGGGAAGAAGCTGAAGTGGGCTTGAGTACCTTCCGGAAGCAGATAATTCGTGAAAACTTCATAGGGGAGAAGGTTTATCCTGCTGAGTGGTGGGGTGTCAAATTCTGCCTTACAAGTGGCTGAGTTGTTCTTATGTCTATACAAGGGGTTAGTGTCCTCAAGCCCCAAGGAGGCCCTTGTTTCTTCACTCTGCGGGCCATTACAGCACATGGCCTCGCTCCTGTACCATTGTCTGTTTCTGAGCTGACTCGGAGGGGAGGTGGTTCCTTGCATGGAGCTAAGATCTTACTGTTATTGGAACAATAGTTGAATGCCCTCTCCTCCCTCCAAAATCCTGTCCCCCAGCGTTTGTGAGAAAGGGTGCTAAATGTCAAGATGTGCTGCTTCTGGTGACATGAACCACTCTGATCTCATCCCGCAGCTTCTGCAACTCTGGGAAAGATCACCCTTGAGCCTGCTGATAAGTGCCCATAAATAGTCATTGCTCTGGGCCACATAAAGGTTTAATTACCACGTTCTACCAAGAGATTACTTTTCTTCCTTAATATCCTCAGAGGATATTGGACCTCGAGGTGGCATGAAGCTTTCTGAGTGGATGCCCAGATGAAATCTGCATGGAGAGAGTCTTCAAGCCAACTTCAGGGGCGTGGTAAGAGGCTTTCTGTTCTTACTGGAAGAACAATGACGTTGCGTCTTCCCGGTGCTGAAGTGCCAGCTCCCTGTGTGGGGGAAGACAGCACTGATAGACGAAAGGAAAATTGGAGGAAAGGCTTTTTGAAAATCCTTACGTTGCCAAGTGTGGGATTTTGGACTCCTATTCAGTCTAGAGAACTTTGAGTAAAAGGAGAAAGAAGCACGTACCAAAATATTTA
Organism: Equus asinus; assembly: GCF_041296235.1. Lineage (NCBI taxonomy): Eukaryota > Metazoa > Chordata > Mammalia > Perissodactyla > Equidae > Equus > Equus asinus. The sequence continues at coordinate 46,672,470 of NC_091804.1, forward strand.
TGACATGACTGATGAGAAGAACAGGTGGAGAGGTTCCCCGTCTGCCCCTGCCCTGGTCCTAGTCCCGTCTCCAAAAGTGATGCCTTCCAACAGTTATTCTAATGTAATGTGTTGGTATAGAGGGAATAGTAGATTGAGCAATACAGAGAAGGTGACTAATGGCAGCTCTTCTTTATGTGCCAATAACTTGTTCTCCAGCTCAAGATAATGCCTGGCTTTCTCCCTGTAGTCTGAGAAGTACCTGGCTGCCTACTCTGGTGGGCTACTTCAGGAAAACTCAACATAGTCATCAATTCAAGGGCTACTTGTTATGATACTAAAGGAGGCTTTCAAAGTAGATTTCATTCATTTAGCAACTATTGACAGCCTGCTCTGTGTCGGAAACACATTGCTGGGGACGTGGCAGGAGCTTAGAGGTAAAAATCCCGACTGTGCTATAACAATTTAATTCACAAATATGGAGATTTCACAAATGTATTACAAAATGTGAAGTATACCTATATCACAAAACAAACAAACAGAAACACACATAGCCCATAGAGGTGAAAAGATTTAAGCTGGGTTAAATGCAATTGTTTACTGAAACAGCCAATAACATAATCTCTGACCCATGAGACGACTGAGCCTCATACTTTCCTCTATCAGTCCAATTTCTTCATATTAAATTTAGACTAAAATGGAACATTGTTATTGAAAATCAGCACATTCGTGAATTAGAAAATGATCTGAAAGCATTAAAAACACAGGAGATAAATCAATTTTGACATATTGCTTTTTTGTTGACTTTGTAGCCATTGAACTTGCTGCTGATCTAAAGTACATTTCATAAAAAGATGCTTTATTAATAAAGATCAGACCAGGATTTCTCTTATTACATCTTGGGTAAGAAGCGAAGTCATGCAAGGGTTATTTTGGGTGACGATTTCCAGCCACTGTTTCCCACAGGAGTGAGATAAATGTAAATTAATCATCGCTGGCCCTGAATGCACTTTGCAAGTTCCCTTAAAAAAATAATAAAAAGAAAGTATCCGGAAAGTGCCGTCAATCATCCTTGTCCTCGACTGCTTCCCTCTGTGGACTGTCATGACTTCATGCTGTGATATTCTTTTTTGCTTCTGTTTAAAAGAACCACCTTTTAAAAAATAGACTTTCAAACTGGGGATTAGGGAATTGATTATGTGGTGACATAGCGCTCCTGACATTTCGAGGAGTGGGAGGAAAGCGGGAATTTTAAAGTGGATGAATCACCAGGGGATTAGATCTGGAGCAAGGGCAGCTGGAGAGAGAACCTTACAACGGATCGCATGGCTTATGCTGAAATGCAACACTGTGCTTCTGCTTTCTGAAGGCCAAATGGTGGAGAATAACTTATTTCACTGACGCACAGAGAGCAGGGAGTGGGAGATGGGCGACAGGGCGCAGCCCCGGTAAAGAGGCAGGCAGGTTCCTGCTGGAGAAGCAGCTTAACTCTTTCGTTGCCTCTGAGGGGAATGCAGGAGAGGGGATTTGAGCTTTTGGCTCAGCCCTTTAGGTTCTTCCCTGCTGGATCCAAGGGCAGACAGGATAGTTTTCAAGGTCATAGTGGAAAATGCCGCATTGCCCAATAAGTTCTGATGCATGAGAAATTTCTTTTTCACAATCTTTCTTTCACTAGTTTTTTTTCTAAGCACCTACTAGGTCCCAGGCACAATAAAAGACATTGGGGTTTCTGCAGTGGGGCTGAGACAGCCCATGAATGAATCAGTATTCGGAATGATCTTGTCCATGATCAGAGGGGCGGGGGAAGGTGTGGCTGTTGATGTCATCTGTAGTAACCTGCTTGAGCCTGGTCTCAGTCCCTGACTTGATAAATTCCTTTTGGAAATAAACTGGTCTGCATTGGGATCTGTCACTTACCACCCCAAGAATCTTGAGGACTAGGAAGCTAACATTTGCTAAGTGAGGGCAGCTCCAGGCATATGGTGAGCACTCCTTTGAGGGTGATTTTTTACCACCTTTGTTGGGGTGCTGGTGAGCCCCACATGTCCTGTGACCTTCCATTGTGGACCGTTCTGGAACAACACATTCTTTACCAGCCTCAGGAGAGAAGCAGAATCCTCTTGCGAAGTAGAAGGCTGCTCCTGCTTTCCTGGTCTAAGATGAGGCCAGCTGAGACTTCTGGAGTTAGTTTTGACAGAGTTCTGAAACGTGCCAGGGTTCTCAGGTGGAGGAGGCTTTGCCTGATAAGAAATGACTTCATTGCTCTCGCTGAAGAGCTGACTGTCGACGCAGCGTAGAGTCCTGCTTCTTGGCTCATGGTGGTTGGGTGAGCCTGACATAGTCACCTGTTGATTTTGGCTGCCCAGCACTCACGTCCCTTTTTCTGGTGACAGCATCTGTCTTTTCTGTGGGGACCCACTGTGTTCTCAGCCCACGTGGATCAAGTGGACTGATCAACATGCACAGATGGAAGTGATGCTACAGCTAAAACTGAGTGGTTGTGAGAAAGAGGGAATCCAGAGTTCTTTCTAGAGAGGAGCAGGGGAAATTCGAGAATTCTGAGGCTTCCATTCCATCTGCGCTAAGACCTCTTCTTGGCTATTGAAACTCAGCACACTAAGTGGTGCCTGAATCTTCCCACAAGAAAAGTGGAGAGCTACTGTGGTAGATTGTTTACAAAAACGGCCACAGTGCTCCACCCGTCCCCTCCACTCACCACACTCTTTGCAATGTGACTTTTCAGTTTCTCCATCAAAAAGTGAAGTCTAGGGGCTGGCCCCGTGGCCGAGTGGTTAGGATCGCGCACTCTGCTGCAGGCAGCCCAGGGTTTCATTGGTTTGAATCCTGGGTGCGGACACGGCACTGCTCATCAGGCCATGCTGAGGCGGCATCCCACATGCCACAGCTAGAAGGACCCACAACTGGGAATATGCAACTATGTGCCGGGGGCCTTTGGGGAGAAAGAGGAAAAAAGTAAAATCTTTAAAAAAAAAAAGTGAAGTCCATTTCTGTACCCCTTGAATCTGGCCTGGCCTGTGACTTGCTTTGGCCAATGAAATGTGGTGGAAGTGACTCTGTGCCAGTTCTATACCTAGGCCTCGAGGGCCCTGGAGCTTCTGGGCCTGGTCTCTCTCCCTCTGCCTCAGAAGCCTGCTGCCTCCACATGAGAAAGCCTGGGCTTGCTGAAGGATGGGAGACCTCATAGAGGAGAGCCTGATTGTCCTAGTTGAGGCCATTCTGATCCAGTCTATGGCCAGATGACCCCCAAATATATGGGAGATCTCAGCCAAGATGAGCAGGGCTGTGTACCCACCTGGGACTGACTACAGATGTATGAGTGAGCCCAGCTGAGGCCCAGGTGACTGTGGAACAGTGATAAATGCTTATTTTTTTGAGCCACCAAGTTTTGTTACGCAGCAAAAGCTAACTGTTACAGACGTCATCAATTAGGCTTGTTAGGTAATAAATTGGTTGCTGTGGTAAAAAGTTGGCTCAACATAATTTATCTCCATAAGTCCCACGAAGCTTTGGGAGGTCACTGACTTTGAAAATGCAAGGTACTCTTGTTGCTATGGATACCCCCATTGAGACATTAGAGTGCAAAGAGAGAAACCTAGTGTTGCCTTGACAACAGGTTTGAAAATCCGAGTCTTGGTAAGGCAAAAGACCGTAAAAAAATAGGAAGAATCAGGAGGAGGGAGGAAATTAGCCTAAAAAAGCTTGCCCCCCAAACAATAACTTGCCTCCATGTAGTCGTCAGTCTATTAGAAGCAAGCATTGCCTGAATTGGGGGCCATAAAGTGAGCAACAGGAAGCCCTTCTCTTTTCATGGCCCATCTCCGCAGCAGGAGGAAATAGCACAGCCAGGGAGCAGCATGAAGCACAGTCACTAAGTGCTGCCTTGAAGAGCTTGCAATTTGCTTTCAACCAAGTTTCATTCTAAGAATTAGAGCTTGCCGAAGCTGGAAGGGGTCTTAACGCATCCAGTCCCTTGCTCATTCTCTCCTTCTTCAGACAGGGAAACTGAGCCCCAGAGAGGGCAAGGGGCTGCTCCAGGGCAGATATGATGTTACGATTTTGATCTAGTGCAGTGGGTATGTGCCCCAGCCCTGGAGTCAGTCAGCCCTGGGTACAAGTCCTAGTACCACCTACGAGCTGTGTAATGTTATGCGAGCCGGCTGACCTCTCAGACTCTTTCCGTAAGATGGGGATGGTAATACTATCAGCCTCACAGGTGGTAAGAACTCAATGAGCTAATGCATGGGAAGCACTGAGCACAGTCTCCAGCCCGCAGTGAGCTTGCAATAAATTGCTTGCTGTTATTTTTACTATTACCATGTCACTCTGCCTCTTCTCTTCAGTGTCATTGGAGTCAAGCTGGGGCGGACCAACTAGAGGCAGAATCTTCTCAGAGAGGTTTGATGGTGACTTTTAAGATGCCCACTGTCATTTTCTGTGTCTTACAGTTTGATGTTGCAGCTTATAATTTTCAAAGCAGTTACATCTTTCATTTCCTCTTCCTAGCAGCCTAGCCAGGCAGCCAGGAAGGGTAACATAGCTTCATTTTTTTCACTTTGTCTAGTAGGAAATTGCCTGAAGTCCCCAGGAAGTTTTCGTCTGCTCGAGGGCTGAAGCCCGGCTCCCTTGAGTGCATCTCCTTCCCCCACATGCGGCTGCCCCCGCAGAATGGCGCATCCACACAGCTGGCCCAGATGTGGGGTTTAACACAGAGCGAGAGGAAGTTTGGGGCATCTCTTTATGAGAGAAAATCACCAGCCGTATGTGGAAGTCTTATGCGTGGCAAATAAGTGATGGACAAATACTGCCTGCATATTCAGAGGCACATTTCAGACCTGAACATCTTGTCCCAGCTAAACAACTCCAGCTAACGACTGCTGTAAGGGGCGGGAAATGTCACTGTGCACAGCCTGGTGGGATGACGGAGGGGAGGGGCCCACAGAGGTCCAAAGAGATCGCCACCAGTGGGCAAGCTGAGCCAGCATCCAAGTGGGGTGGGTGGGCGTTATTTGGGGGGGCGAGGGTTTGTAGAGCAAATCAGCAGCTCTTGTGTTTGACAAGCCAGCAAGGAGGAGGAGGCAGTGGAATGGAGGGGGCTCCATGACAGAGTCAGAGAAGGCAGGGGAATGGGCTACCCATGAACTCCCAAGAGGGCAGAGTCTTCCCACCACTGTCAACGTGAGCAAGTAACAGAGGGGTCTTGCTTTCCGATGGATGTCTCTGATCTGTGCATCTGCTTAATGGCAACTCTTCTGGGTTCTGATGAGCCTTCTCATTCGCAGAACATCAACCAGATTAAGGTCTGCAAGGCATCCTTGAAGTGGGTGCCAGTTGAAAGGATATTGAAGTTTCAACTTCTAAGTTGAAACTCACTAGCTTAGCCGGGGCACACAAGAGCAGACAACACAGACCTCCCTTCTGCTAGGAGAACGTGCATCCATTCTCCGTGAAGGTCAGCAGTGTTGGTTCAGGTGTGGGGAGTGAGGGAGGGAGGGTGTCTGATGCGAAATAATCTGTGTTGGTGGCGATGTCAGGTGATCATCCAACAGTTCAGGAAAAATCAACTTCCTCCTATGGCTGTTTCTTTTCATAAGGCTCTGACGGGGAGCAGACACAGGGCCGTCTATGTTTGTGTTCTGTGACGTCAGCCTACAGGGTCATTGCTCAGGCTCCATTGGCAAAGAAAAATGGTTGCTGTGTTGGTGGCCTCGTCTGGCCTTGTATTAGTATAGGCTAGCTGGAAGCACAGCTGGGTACAGATTCTGATTTTGAATAAAATTGTCTCCTCTTTTGTCCCTTGGCAACATCCCCCAATGCCACGTAAGGTTTGTTTTTGTGTACCCAACTTGCCATCTGTCTCAGGGTTGGCAATCCAAGTTCTGTGATAATTCAGGCTCCACAACCATGATTAGTGGTTGATCTGGCTTTTATTGACTCTAAACCCTCAGTTCGGGACTACAGATGCACCTAAGCAAGCTCTGCCATGTGGTCAGAGGCCTCTGTGGGTACAGCATGTCCGGGAGCATCTGCTTCTACCACTGGGCGCCCTGTCTGAGCAAGGAGGAGGTCACATGAGGCAACCCTGAGCTTATAGTCAGAAGATGGGGCTCAGGTCAAGTCACCTCCCTCTGAACTGCAGCTTCCTCCCTTGTAGTGGGGTGGCCCCTCTGCAAGACTCAATTTGGAATGCAATGGCTGTTACCATAGCAGGCATTGCTGGCCACCACTCCTCATCCGTGCTGACAGAAACTGTATTTGGTGTGAGTGCCCACCCTCCTTCAAGTTGGGAACCTGTTCGGGAGTGATGATCCCACCCCCATGCCGGGGTTATATTCTGATTGGAGCAAGTCAGCTCTGGCAATCCCATCCCTCTGAATAGTGCAAGCTTTGGGCCAAGCAAGTGTCTGGCCAATGAGGCACTAGAGGATGTCCGCTGAGGGCTTCTGGAAAAGGCTTCTCTCAAAAAGAGTCTCAAGGCAGAGATGGCTCTTTTCTTTGGCTGGACATTGTCAGGACTGGATGCAATGCCTGGGATGGCATAGGCCATCTTGTCACAGTGACAGCCCCAGACAAAGCTTGGATTCCAGGGGTGCAAGTTCAGAGAGAGGGAAAGGACAAGGATCCCTGCCAGGAAGTGTCGAGCCCCCGACTTTGCGGTCGCTGGCCCTGCCCTGCTGTGGGACCTCTTGTTATGTGAGATAACACAAAGTGCTCATCATTTCAGCCTTTATGAAGTGCTGGCTGCTGTTGCTTGCAGATCAGTGCATCCTAAATGCCTTCTTCCTCCAAGAATGGTCCTCCAACTAGGGGCATTGGCAGAATCTCAGACTCCGCCCCATGCCCGGGTCTCAGACTCTGCTCTTTAATGAGACCCTCAGGCAATTTGTGCACACACCAAAGTGTGAGAAGCCCTGCCCTAATGGGTACACTTTTTGTTCAACAAGTCCTATTGAGGCGGACTTTGGTTTTGACAGTAGTGGGCTCCATTTCCCTCCGAGACAGAAAAGTCGGTGTTGGGTCTGCAGGTTCTGACGTGCCTATTGGAGGCATCCCGAGGAATTAGGGAAAAGCTCAGGAAGATGGAGGGAGGGCCTTGGCCCGTGTCTCACAGGAAAATATGGGAGAGTTGTTTATTAGTTTCTGCTTTACGCATCCATTTTTCATTGACTTGCATTTGGGTTTAGCATTGATTTTAATCTAAAGCTGAGAGTGCAGTAAAATCTCCTTAATTCAGGCCTCACCAATTTTGAAGTGATAATATAAATTGGGGCCAGGCTGTGGGCTGGCTAGAGTGAGAGTAAGATTGAGAGCAAACTGTTTTTAAGGACTTCAGCTCACTAGGTGGATGCAACGAGATGCTTCCAATTATAAATGAAACTCGGTGTGTTCAAGTTCAGCGGGAATCGTACTTGAAAATCAATCCATCAACAAATATTTATCGAGCGTCCCTTATGCCCATGTCCCTACCTGGCAGAACACACTTCGTTAGAAGATACTTTTAATCATCACCCGTGCTGGAAAGTAACGGATTTCTTAGGAAATGCAATGTTTTCAGCGGTCTGTGTTCCTATCCCCGCCAGTGTCTCCACGTGCTCATGTGCTTGCTCCTGCATTTATCCCCTCCTTCCCTCGATGTCAGTCCCCTCCCCCCTAAGCTGTTTATATCTTGATGTTATTTCTGTCACCTTAAAAAAAGGGCTAGTCTCATCCTGTATTCCAACACCACCCTATTGCTCTGCTCCCCTTTACCCGAAATCTCTTCAAAGAGTTGACTGTTCCTCTTCTTTCCACCTACCTCCCATTTTTGTTCAAATCCACTGAAATTCAGCCTTCACCTCCACATCCTGTAGATGCGGCTCTTTTCCTGTTCACAAAGGCCTAAGGTGGACTGACTCCAGGTCTGTCCTTAGTCAGCTGCATTGGACATAGTCTTTCACTTCCTTTTTCTAGAAAGATTTTCTTTGTTTGTCCTCTAGGTTCAGCTCTTTCTTGATTCTCCGCCAGCCTCACTGGTTGCTCTGTCTCAGTCTTCGCTGGATCCTTCTCAGCTCCTGGTCTCTAAATGCTGGTGTGCCCTTGGCCTCGTCCCCTGACTCTTGCCCAGGTGAGCTTTCGAAAGTGAGTCTCCACCCGCCTGTGTTATGCCGGTGGGTTCTGAGTTTACAGTGCTGCTTGGGCCTTGCCTTGGCTGCCAACCTGACTGTCCCCGTCTGAAGCCCAACCATCTCTAACTTCTTGATTCCCACCCCCCTCCCCCGAGGATGCACCTCCCCAGGTGGATTAAATTTCAGTTATTCTTGAGTCAATTTCAACTCCTTTCTTCCCGTTGCACCCGGCAAAACTCTTGGAGTGATTCTTGACTCCTTTCTTCATCTCACACCCCATGTCTAACCCATCAGCATGTCCCGTTGACTCTACAGTTTGGAATTTCACCACCTCCATCGTTGTCTCCTAGGTCCAGGTCACCATCCCTGCTCCCCAGGGCGATGACCTCCTCATCTCGCGGCTCTCCCTGCCCTTCCCTTGCGTCATGCAATCTTTCCTCTACAGAGTGGCCCACAAGATCTTGTTAAAATCTAAGTCAGATCATGCCACTCTCTGGTCAAATCTTCCTACGGCTGTCCTCTTACTAAGAGTGAAGTCCCAAGTCCTTATGGCCTCGAGGCCCTATGTCTTCCTGTCCCTTGCTCTGCCTGGGTCAGCCCAAACATGCTGTCAACTGAGGTCATTGAGTCTTACTTTCTTCTACTTCTAGAACTTGCTTCCTCAGACACGTGCCTGGCTCATTCATCCTTTCATTCAAACTCTACTCAAATGTCTCCTACTTTATTTTTCTGCTGTGCAGTTTCATCTCCTGACTTGTGAGATGTCGATGTGCCTAGCATCTGTCACCCCTCTGGAATGGAAGACCCTCAAGAGCAGGCCTTGGCTGTTTTGGTCGCTGTTGCATCCCTCATCGCTCAGTAAGTATTCATCACATGAGCAAATCTGTCTGTCATTTGGAGTCTTCTGAATTTAGGCTGATCTTCTTCTGGCCAAGACAAAAGAAGAGGGCTTTTGGGAGGATACAGGGTAGAAAAGACCAGAAAGTCTTCCTGGCCAGCTCACCGTGCAGCACACATGTGGAGAGATGAGCCTGGTGCGCATCTGTTCACTCTATCCAGCCAGGTACCAAGCTGGATGCTGGGCATAAGGTGTGAAGAGGCCAGATTCGGCTCCTGTTGTCCTAGAGGGCTCTGACTCGCCTAGTATGGAGGGTTTATAACTCTGTGTATATGTGTGTGCGTGCGCATAGTGTGTGCATACGCGTCAGGGAACAGACAATAAACAAGGAAACACATAAATGAAAAGATGATGACAGATTGTGACAGGTGCCACAAAGAAGATAAACAGGGTGATGAAACAGTCACAACGGAGAGGAGTTCTTAATTATGTGATTGTATGCTTTAATCTGGCATAATTACATCAGGTGAAATGCACAGATCAAATGTATTCACTTTTTTTTTTTTTGCTCAGGAAGATTTTCCCTGAGCTAACATCTGTTGCCAGTCTTCCTTTATTTTGCATGTGGGTTGCAATCATAGCACGGCTGACAAGTGATGTGGGTCTGCGTCCGGGATCTGAACCCGTGAACCCAGGCTGCTGAAGTGGAGTGTGCTGAGCGTAACCACTATGCCACGGGGCCAGCTCCAAATGTGTTCACTTTGATGAGCTTTGGCCAATGTACCGCCATATCACCAACACCCTGACCAGGGTACACTTCCATCATTCTAGAAAGTTCCCTGTGTCCCTCCCATGTCAGACCTGGAAGGGGTCCTATAGATGAGGGGTCAGGGAAAGCCTCTCTGAAAAGGTGGCCTCTGGAATCAGGAGGAGGAGAAGGTGGTGGCCACGGGAGAGCCGGGCACGAGAGTGTCCTGATGAGATGAAGCGAGGTTGGGGAGCGGCTGGTGGGCAGATCACGGGAGGCCTTCCCGGCCATCGGTGCATTAGGCCTTTGTTCTACCTGAGATGTGGCCACTCGGGTGCAAAGGCAAGAGCAGCGTGACCAGGTAAGAGATGCTGCTGCTCAGACTGGGGAGGTGGGGAGAAGTGGTCAGATTCCGGAGGTATTGTCTAAAACTTTTTATTTTGAAATAATTTTAGACTCACAAGAAGTTATGAAAATATTACAGAGAGCTCCCATGGACCCTTCCCCCAAGGATGGCACCTTATGTAACTATAGTACATTATCAAGACCAGGAAATTGACATTGGCACAATACTATTAACATGCTACAGCCCTCACTGAGATTTTGCCAGTGTTTTCGTGCATACATGTGTACGTGTGTATGTGTGCTTCTATGCAATTTTATCATATGTGGATCCATATGACCCTCAACACCTTCAGGATACAGAGCTGTCCAGCTCCCTGTGCTGGCCCTGCATGGTCTCACTCCACTCCCCATCTCTTGCCCCTGGCAACCACTAATCTGTTCTCCATCTCTGTAATTTTGTCATTTTGAGAATTTTATATAAATTGAAGCATGCAGTATGGATAACTAGCTTTTTTCACTCAGTGGAATGCCCTTGAAATTTGTCCAAGTTGTTGAGTGTATCAATAGCTTCTTCCTTTTTTATTGCTGCATAGTATTCCGTGGATGTGTCTTAGTCCATTTGGGCTACTATGACCAATTACTATAGACTTGGCGGCTTCAACAACAAACATTTATTTCTCATAGTTCTAGAGGCTGGGAGGTCCAAGATCAAGGTGCTGGTAGATCCAGTGTCTCATGAGAACCTGCTTCCTGGTTTACTGATGGCAGGCTTCTTATATCTTTGTGTGGTGGAGAGCAGAGGGGGGAAGCAAGCTTTCTGGTGTCTTCTCTTTGAAGGGCATTAATCCCATTCGTGGGGGCTCTACCTTCATGACCTCGTGTAATCTGAATTACCTCCCAAAGGTCCCGCCTCCTAATTCCGCCCCATTGAGGGGTAGTGTTGCAACATATGAACTTTGAGGGGGCACAAACCTTCAGTCCATGAAAGCACCACGGTTTAACCATTCACCTGTTGAAGGGCAGTTATGCTGTTTATACTATTAAGTAGATTCAGGCCTTGTGAAAATTTTAGGCTTCTGGATGTATATTGAAGGTAGAGCCAGTGGCACTTGGGTTGGGTGTGTGTTAGAGAGAGAAAAAAATGAACCTAACCTCATAGCCTCAGTTTCCTCGTTTGTCAAGTGGAGGGGGAGTAAAAGTACCTTCCACATAGGCTTGGTGGGAGTGTGACTGAGCAGGGCTTGGCATCTGGTCAGAATCCACCAACATTTGCTGTTATCAGGGAGGGAGGGTTATTGACGTGCTGGGGGAGGCTCCTCTTGGGCCGGTTCTTGAGGGGCGTGTGTTCGGGCTGTGCCGGAAGCACATTCCTGGCCTCGGCTTCACTGTCCTTGCCTCCCTGTGTTTTCCCAACAGGACGTGAATCATCGTAGCAGTTGGGAGACGTGCGGATTTTCAAAGTGTGAAAGGTCCCCTCGTTTCCAGGGTGCACTGAACTTCTGCTGGTGTCCTGGGCTGATGCTCCAAGCAAAGGGTCACCCGATGTGCCTCCCTTTCATCCTGCACATCGCTGGCGAGCGCCAGAAAATACATCTGGGGCTTTTGGTCCTTGTCCTGCTCATGTGTGACACGGGCTTCATGCACTTCAGCTCCTCAGAAGGTACACGAGCACTTTTGAAATGCAAGTTTCTCTCTCTTTCCCTCAGAGCTTGACAGTGACTTTGGAAGCCACTGATAGCAAGATTAACCCAGAAATGATAAAATGCCCCAAACTCCCTATGGGTGCGAAAACATCTGTGACTTTAGGGTGTAAGAGGTGTTCTATGTGGTTCTTAGGCAGGAGGTCCAGGAGTTCGGGGTGGTTGTGGGGCTCTGGACACAGCGTCTAGTTGAGCTCCTGCCTCTGATGTTTACTGGTGGGGCGACTTAGGCTGTCTCTCAGCTCTGTGAGCCGCGGCTTCCTCATCTGAAACGAGGGCTGGCGGTACTCCCATCACAGGTTGTCGTGAAAGCGTGTGGCACACAGTAGGTGCTCAGCAAGCCTGAGCTGCTTCTGAACGGGCTTCTGCCTGAAATGCTCTTCTGAGGCCGAGCGAGGGTGCAGAAATGCTACGCTTCCTGCTCTCACCTGCCTGCCTCTCTGCGCGGCCCCATCCAGCGTCAGAGAGGCCTCTCTCCTCACGCTCAAGTACAGCTCCCTGATCCTCGATGCCCAAGGTCACCACACACTTAAAGTTCACCGCCAGTCGGAGACAGGACTTCCTCGAAGGGCGGGAACCACACAGCTAATAACAATAATGATTCATGTTATTGTCTGCTCCCTCTGCGAAGTCCAGGCACCAGCAGCCAGTCTGGAGGCCGTACTTAGCCCTCAGTGCATCAGCTCTGGGGATCCATGCAAGGCAGGTACTGTCACATCTCATTGGGCAGAAGAGGAGGTGGAGTGCCTTGGTCACTGACACATGCCCGGTTTGGCTGCAGAAGCCGTGGCCTCACTGGGCTTCTTGCTGCCCACTCTGCCCTGCACCTCAAACGATGCCCCCAGTGGTGGCCCTCGCCTGCTCGTCCTCCACTTCTGAGCCCTGTGCATGTGTCCCTCTGGGCGTTGTGGTCCTCATGGGGCCAGGAGGTGGAGCAGGGAGGCCTGCTTCTTGGCATGAATGGGAACTTGCCAGCAGAAGTGGGGGGGGGGGTGAGTGGCACGTGGCGATGGGGCGGCAGCAGGGAAGTCTGACACGGCACGTGCAGGTGCAGGCAGGGACGGCTTTGCAGGGTCCTGCTCTCCAGGGCGGGAGGCAGACTTATCTGCCAAGGCAAGGGCCTTCAGAATGCCTGCATTCTCTGTGCCTCATTGAATTTGCTCTCTTCTTAAGACGGAAACTGTTTTTATTGTACTTTTTCTGATGATAAAAATGATACGTCATCATTGTAAAGTATTCAAACCACCTAGGAAAGCATACAGATGAAAATTAAAATCTCTCCAGTTCTCTCCACGGAGGGCTAACATTGTATTCATGTCTTCTGCAGCATCTCACCCTGCATGGCACACACACGCGCCGTTGTATGAGCAATTTTGCATCAATGAGAACGTTGTCATGTGCTGTTCTGTAACTTGCTATTTTTCTGCCCTATGATGTGATAGAGACATCTTTCTAAGTCAAAAAATGTAGCGTTATACCAGCATTTTAAATGACTGCCTTGCATTTCACCGTGTGGATGTCCCATAATTTTAGCTGGCCAAGCCTCTTTTTTTTTTTTTTTAAAAGATTTTATTTTTTCCTTTTTCTCCCCAAAGCCCCCCCGGTACATAATTGTATATTTCTCGTTGTGGGTTCTTCCAGTTGTGGTGTGTGGGATGCTCCCTCAGCGTGGTTTGATGAGCAGTGCCATGTCCGCGCCCAGGATTCGAACCAACGAAACACTGGGACGCCTGCAGTGGAGCACGCGAACTTAACCACTCGGCCACGGGGCCAGCCCCTGGCCAAGCCTCTTTTGTTGGGGATTTAAGTTTTTTGTGGTTGGGGAGTAGCATTTTATGGCTCCAACAAACCAGCTTGTGCATACATATTGTGGATTTGTCTGATTCTCTTGTCAGGCAAAAATTCCTAGATGATTAACTGCTGTTCCACTAATGACATGTTGGACTCCCAAAAGTTGACCGTTTTGCATGCCCGTCCAGCGGGTAGAGAATGGCAATCTCTCAGCACCTTTGCTGCCCAAGTGTCGGCAACATTTTACCTCGTGGTGATCTCATTTCACTTGCTCTTCTCCTGACGATCCTAGAGGTGGGCATCTTTTCATGCGCTCCTTGGACATTTGCCTGTCTTCTGGAAATATCTTTGTGCATTTTGCATTCTTTGTTCTTTTCGTACTTATTTGTAAACTACTGGATTGCTAAACTGGTGAATTAACTCAAGTGCTCTGCAAACCCTTAACTCTATCTCAAGCATCGCTCAACGGGAAGAAGGTGAGCCAGTTAGGGGCGACAGGCTGCTTCTCCAGCCTCGCGGGCCCTGATGACCCAGGTGAAAATCTCGCTGGGCTGGAGTTCTGCCCACTGAGGTTCCCAGGGCCTGACAGGAGCCCCTTGTGCTGCTGAGTGCAGCTGGAAGCTTCTCAAATTGATCTGTGAGGGCCCATTCAACCTCTGGTCTCACATGACTGCTGTGGGGTCTCCTTGGGCTGTTGCTCTGCTTGTTTTGCAAGTAGGAAAACACGCCTCACCTGTCAAGTTCTCTCCCAAAGTCAATTTTCAAGATGATTTAAAGCAACCTATGTGAATGCAGATCTGCACCTCTTTGCAGAACCAGACAGCCTTGCCCATTGACAGACCAGGTAGTTCCATATGGCTTGATTTGACAGTTACCAAGCATGAAGAGGGAACCCAAAGCGTCAATCTATAGTTATGAATGCAGGGCTGGGTGCACAGCGGGCAGTAGATCAGTGCTGGTTGAGTGATTGAGGAATAAGCACATGTCGGAGCCCAGGAGCTGGATACTTGAGGGATCTTCTCCCTTTGTTCTTTCATTCTAGAGACTGGGAGGCTCAGAGCAGGGAGGCAAGGGCTGGCCCTGGATGGAGATGTCATGCCTCCTCTTCCTTCTCCTTTTCCTTTAGGCTCTGCTTGACTTCCATTCTGCTCATTCTTGAGCTCCAGAGTTTAGAGGGTCATTGTCGTGAAGTGTGGGTCACTGATGGTCAGCAGGGAAGACCAGCACCCTGATACGGGAACAAGTCACAGTCCAGACTCTCTTCCTTGTTTCCTTGGTTCCCAGGGGACATGTTGGGCATGTCTCTGTGTTAGCTCCGTGCCAGCTTCCTAGTGGCATTGGGGACAACTCCAGACTCCTCTAACCTGGACAATGATGCCCAGAATCTTACTGAACAGTGGACTACGGGTAACAGCAGCAGCCAGCACTCCCCTCATCCACCGCCCCATGCGAGCCTCAAAGCAGCCGGACCAGGCCTGAGGGGCTTCCTCTCTCCACAAAGATCTGATTTACTCTCCTGGTTATTTATGTGCTTGTTGTCCTCTTCTCCCTGCAGGGACTGTGCCCGTCTTGCTCAGTGATGTGACCCAGCACCAAGGACAGCGCCAGACATCAAGAAGGAGCTCCATGATTGCTCAGTAAAGGGAGGAATTCTACTGGGCTTTTGTCTAAAGTGCCATCTCCATTTGTGCTCAATGGCCCCATTGTCACCAAGGTGAGAATAATCATCATCTGTTTCATAACAGGAGAATTTGTTGACTGCTTCCTATGTACCAGCCACTCGAGCTGTCTTCTTTTAACCTCATAACAGTCCTAAGGAGTAACTGCTATTCTTCTTCTTGTTGACCCATGAGAAAAGCGAAGGTCCCCCAAGTCCCTGGATTGATTTTCTATTGCTGCCGAAGCAGATTACCACAAACTTAGCAGCGTAAAGCAGCATCCATTTATTGTCTCACAATCTGTTGGGCTCAGCTGGTTCTCTGCTCCAAGTCTCACAAAGCTGAAATCCAGGAGTCAGTGGGGCTGTGTTCTTGTCTGGAGGCTCTGGGGAAAATCCCATTTCCAAGCTCATTCATGTTGTTGGTAGAATTCAGTTCTACATAGTTGCAGGACTGAGGTCCTCATTTTCTTACTCAAGGGGCTGGGGGACATTCTCCACTTCTGGAGGCCACCCACATTCCCTGGCTCATGGCCCCCTTCAAGGCCGGCATTGGTAGTTGGGTCTTTCTCATGCTTTGATTTGCTCTTCCCTCCCCTTTTGCTTTATCTCTGGCCTTCTTTTCTCCTGCATCTCTCTGCCTTCCTCGTCTGCTATTAAGGGCCATGTGATTACATTGGCCTTTCCTGGATAATTCAGAATACTCTCCTTATCTTTAAAGTCTGATGACTAGTAATCTGAATGCCATCTGCAAAGCCTCTTCGCAGCCATACCTAGACTCATGTTTGATCGAATAACTGGGGGTAGAGAATCTTGTGGGGAGATGTCTTTAGAATTCTGCCTTTGACAGTCACCCAGAAAGTGAGTTGTAGAGCAGGATTCAAGTTCTGTTCCGTGATCCTGGAACCCATTCTGCCTTCCAGCACCCAGCTTGTCTCTGTACTCTTGAGTTCAGGTTAAGCCTGTAACCATCCTTTGCGGTTGATACTGCAGCTCCCTTTTGATTTTGGTCCCAAAACTACCCCTTCCTCTGAGCTTCAGTCCTAAGAGGTGTTTGGCCCATTCTAAGACAAGATGTTGGAATTCGACCACAAGCTTTTCTTCCCTAGCAGACTCCAAACTCATGGAGGGCAATGTGGGAGGGCCTGCAAATTATTTGCCTACATGACTTATCCATTCTGTCTCAGAGTAACTCATCCCCCAGTTTTTATGGTCACCCAGATTAAAAATAAGGCTTTCTGTATTCTCTTGCAGGTAAATATGGCCCTCTGACTAGATTCTGGCCAAAGAGATGTGAAGAGAAAAGAATTATACACTTTCCATGTCAAGCCCTTACAGAGGAGGAGTGTGCCCGCCTCCCACCACTTTGTCCATCCTAAAAGCAGCTGGGACACCATCTTGGATCAGTGGGCAGGGCATATGCCGGGGAGGCAGACCAACCAGTTAGAAAAAGCCTGGGCATTTGACTCTGTGGATCCGCCACCCATTCCTGGACTGCCTGTGTTGGGACTGTTATATAACAGAAAAAGAAGAAACATCCATCTTGCTTAAGCCGCTGTGACTGTGGGGTCTCTATGACAAAAGTAAAAACTTTTATCCCAAGACTGCAATATCCAGACTATTGACATTTCGTATACTCTAAAATGCCTTTAATGTGCTCCCAATAAACCCTCTTTTGGAGGGAATCAATGAAGCATAGTATACAAGATAAAAATATCTTGCATTTTCCACTATGTTTTTCTATTAAATGTGACAAATCCCTCTTGACTTCTGTTCACTGGTGAAGTTGGGATAAAGAACTGGGAATGTAGAGATGTTTCTTGATTCTCTGGGTCACAAGAGGACCTTTATGGGGCTTTCAGGACTGGCGTCGCTGGCAGCTCTCCATCCCCTTGAACTTGACATCAGCTCCCCAGCGGTTAAGCTGAGGTGGGACAGGGGTCTTGTGTTGAGTCGGGGCTGTGAGGAACCAGTCCACCAGCGGTTTTCAAGCTTGGGTTTTCAGAAGCATCACTGACATGGCCACATCCGGGCAGAGTCTCCAGGCAGGTGGGGACAATGCCCACAGAGCATTTACAGCAACCCAGCACCGCTTGGAGGGACCCAGCAGTGCCTGTAGATTCCCATGGGCACAGCTGTGTTATTCTAAGATAGGCTCTCTCTGACCCTGCATCAAGCCCAAGTCCTTCATTTTAATGCCTGCCTCATCTCTGCATCCGCTCCAAATCCAAGAGCCAGGCCCCTCTCTTCCTGGCCATCCCAAAGAAAATTGCTAAGGCCCCTTGGACCTCACCCATTGGCTACCTGCTTTCTGAGATGCATTATTTCCAAGATTGCAGGCTCCAGGTGTGAAATGTGTATCAGTTACTCAACGTATTTAACTGCAAGATTAAGGCTGAGACACAGTATTTAAGGACACGTTAAATGTATTATTTTAAAACAGTGATTAACACCGATTTTGGAGCATTTTGGAAGACTAATTAAATGATTGAAAACCACATTCTGGCGTTGCAATGTTTGCTCAACAAAAGCATTTGTGGAAATTAGGTGTAATTCAACCACCTCATTATACAATTAGTTGTTAATTCTGTCTACAGGCATGTGAGGTCACAGCCAGGATGAAGTTGGGGTTTCCAGCATGTGTGGGCTTTAGGACAGGTATCTCCACTCTTCAGGGAGCTGTCTTCTTCTGCCATCTGTCCCTCCTTCAACCCTTCTCCGGTTGCCCTGACCTTTTCCCTGTCCCCTTATCGCCAGGCTTCTTTGTACCTCGCTGTGTTTGTGCTTGCTCTGCTCTTTGCTTGTATGGTCATCATTACTGCTGGTCACCAGATCTTTTTGGTTCTTCTCACAAGCACATGGTGGCTTGTGCTCCACTCCCCAGCCCCTGGGAGTTAGGTAGCCCTAGTAACTTGCTTTCACTAGGGTAACGTGGGCAGAGTGACTTGTCATTTCTGGGAGGAAGCTTTCAGAACGCACGTGGAATTTACCTCTTTTCGTTCCCTTTGTCATGGCAACTGGAGATTTTCCAGACCATAGCTTCTGCACCCACCTTGAGTCTTGACGTGAGAAAGATACTTCAGCCTCCCTGCTTATGGACACAGAGCATCAATTAGAAACTTCTTGTTTTAGGTCACTGAGACTTGGGGGTTGTTTGGTTCTGGAGCATAATCAAACTTCTTCTTATTCTGCACCTATTCTCAAATATCCTGTCCTCAGAAAGGTTCTTTGTCCACCTCCCCTCAGCCACTCTTGGTCATGTTTTCCTACTCTATTTTCTTCATAGCACTTAAGACAAAATTTTGTTTATTTGTCCACTTACCGCATTTTATTATTGCTAAGATGAACGTTTTTTTCACATTTGTATTTCTGAAGTCAGAGTGGATCTTACCATCCACAGTGTCTTATTAAGGCCATGACATAGTCGAATTGCCTGTGTGTGTGTGTGAACGTCAAAATGACCAGCATCCAAGTCTGAAGTTCCCCTCTGCAGTGAACATACGTAACTAATATGAAACTGACCAGTGTCAGCGGACAGGGAGAAAATCCTGACTGGACAGGGAGCCCTCGTTTAACCACTATGAACGTCGTGGTTGTAGGGATGGAGGACTTAAGCAAATCATACGTGTCTGGTGACATTGCTGAAGTGGGAACCAAAGCAAAAAACCTTCATGTAATTTTACAGTCTGCTTAAGACCCTAGCATTCATGACTTTTAATCCTTTTATGGATTCTTTTAAGAAATGCCACTTCATCAGTGCTATGGATGAATGCACAGAGGATGAGAGAGTGTGGAAAAAACCCAGACATTGATGAGTTTGAGTTGAAAAGTGAGTCATAAGGGCTGGACTCAGTATAAAGAAGTTTGAGGAATAACAACCAATTTATTTCACTTGTATTTTCATTTTTATGTATGCACAATAGTAATATGTGATAAAAATCTGTCTAATTAAGTCTCAAAGAACTCTTTCAATAAATAAAATTAAAAATTCTAAGCGATAAGAAAGCATTGTGTCATGATTTAATTGGCAGTGTATTTTTCTTTCACAGGGGAACAAAAAATAATGGTGCTTCTTGCAATTGTGTGTCTTAGAGTTGATGAAACGTGTTATTTCTGTCTGAGGCTGCTCTCATCACAAAGACATCTGCTGTGTCATTCAATTCAATTTCAGATGAGTTTAAACAAGGCCTCTGGCCATTTAGAAAGTGGGCTCATTTGGACTTAGAGGCCACTGTGATTTTAAATTTGACCAGCCCTGAGCTGGAGAAGAGCTGGAGTCTTGCTTCTGATGTCCACTGGGTGTCTAAGGCCCGGATGCCCAAAGGTGCCTCTTGGTGGGGCTAGGCCCCTCAGCACCAGAGGAACAGCCATCCCCAGACCTTGGGCATGTCTTGTGTCACCATCACAGTTTTTCTGCTGAATTCATGAATCACCTGTACTGTTATTTAAGTAATATTTTTCTCTTTTGAAAACTTATTTTTCAATAACTGTGGGCTCAAAAGTAGTACAGAGAGGTCCTGTTGATCTTTCACCCAGTTTCAGTGGTAATATCTTAAAACTATGTTAAATACACAATATGAAAAATAGGAAACCAACATTGGTACAATGCAATTCATTATGCTGCAGACCTTGTTCAGATTTTGCCACTTTTTGCCTGCACTCATGTGTGTACGTGTGTAGGTCTATGTAATGTTATCACGTGTGGACACTGTCAAGGTACAGAACAGTCCGTCACCACGAAGGAGCTTCCTGGGCTGCCCCTGCACGGTCTCACCCCACTCTCTGGCACTAACCCTCTAGCAACCCCTGATCTGTTCTCTATTTCTACAATTTTGTCATTTTGAGAGTATTATATAAATTGAATCATACAGTGTGTATGATTTTTTTTTCCCTCAGCATAGTTACCTTGAGATTCATGCAAGCTGTTGAACGAATCAGTTGTTTGTTTTCTTACTGCTTAATAGTATTCCATGGTATAGACACACCGCAATCTATTCAATCACTTACTTGTTGAAGACCATTCAGGTTTTCTCCAGTTATTGGCTGTTGCAAATAAAGCACCTATAAACAGGCATATACAGGTTTGCATGTGAACATAACTTTTCATTTCTCTGGAAGAAATGCCCAAAGTGCAATTGCGGAGTTGTCTAGTGAGGGTGTGTTTAATTTCATAGGAAACTGCCAAACCGTTTTTCAGAGTGACTGTTACCGTTTACATTCACACCAGCCACGTGCGGGTGATCCAGTTTATCCCCATCTTTGCCAGTATTTGGTATTGTTGGTAGTTTTTTCTTTTGGCCATTCCCATAGGTGTGCTGTGATGTCTCAGCCTGGTTTTAGTTTGCAGTCCCCAGTGGCTGCCACGTTGAGTACCTCCTCATGTCCTTCTTAGCTATCTGCTTGTCGTCTTGCATGAGTGCCTGCTTACGTCTGTTGCCCATTTTCTAATTGGATTGCTTTTTTTACTGTTCAGTTTTGAGAGTTCTTTATATATTATGGACACCAGTCTTTTGTCAGATACGTGGTTTACAAATATTTTCTTCCAGTTTTTTTCATAAAGACAATTTTTTTTAGAGAAATTTAAGGTTCACATCAAAATTGAGAGGAGAGTACAGAGATTTCCCCTATCCCCACATCTGCACAGCCTCCCCCACTATCAGCATGCTCTCCAGAGTGCTACATTTGTCCCAAGTGAGGAACCTGCATTGACACATCATCATCACTCAAAGTCCATCATTTACATTAGGGTTCACTCTTGATGTTATGCATTCTGTGGGTCTGGAAAAATGTATAAATACGTGTACCCATTATTGTAGAGCATTTTCACTGCCCTAAAAATCCTCTGTGCTCTGCCCATTCATTCTTCTCCCCCAACCCCTGGCAACCACTAATCTTTTTTACTGTCACCATAGGTTTATCTTTTCCAGAACATCATATAGTTGGAATCATATAGTGTGCAACCTTTTCAGATTGGCTCCTTTCACTTCGTAATATGCATTTGAGTTTCCTCTATGTCTTTTCATGGCTTGATAGCTCATTTCTTGTTAGCACTGGATAATATTCCACTGTCTGGATGTATCATAGATCATTTACTCTTTCACCTACCGGAGGGCATCTTGGCTGCTTCCAAATTTTAGCAATTATGAATACAGCTGCTATATACATCTGCGTGCAGGTTCTTTTGTGGGTATAAGTTTTCAGCTCCTTTGGGTAAATACCAAGGAGTGCGATTGCTGTTTTATATGTAAAAGTATATTTAGTTTCATAAGAAACCGCCAAACTGTCTTCCTAAGTGGCTGTACCATTTTGCATTTCCACCAGCAATGAGAGTTCCTATTGCTCCGCACCTTAGCCAGCATTTGGTGGTGTCAGTATTCCAGATTTTGGCTATTCTAATGGGTATATAGTAGTATCTCATTGTTGTTTTAATTTGCAATTACCTAATGACATACGATGTTGAAATTTTTTCATATGCCTATTTACCATCTGTATATCTTCTTTGGTGAGGTGTCTGTTATGGTCTTTGGCTCATTTTTTAACTAGGTTGTTTGTTTTCCTATTGTTGAGTTTTAAGAGTACTTCATATGTTTTGGATCACAGTCTTTTGTCAGATATCTTTTGTAAATATTTTCTCCCAGTCTGTGGCTTCTCTTCTTATTTTCATGACACTGTTTATCGCACAGCAGAAGTTTTTAATTTTAGTGAAGTCCAGCTTATCAGTTCTATCTTACATGGATCATGCTTTCCGTGGTGTATCTAAAAAGTCGTCGCCATACCTGTGGTAATCTAGGTTTTCTCCTGTGTTATCTTCCAGGAGTTTTATAGTTTTGCATTTTGCATTTAGGTCTATGATACATTTTGAGTTGATTTTTGTGAAGAGTTTAAAGTTTGCATCTAGATTCATTTTTTTTGCATGTGCATGTCCAGTTATTCCAGCACCAGTTATTCAATAAAGCTTGTTTTTCATCCTCTTAACAGTGTCTTTTGCAGAGCAAAAGATTTAATTTTAACAAAGTCTAAAATATTGATTTTTTCTATTACGGATTGTATTTTTAGTGTTATGTCTAAGAACTCTTTGCTTCTGTCTCAAAGCTTTTCTCCTATGTTTTCTTCTAAAAGTTTTATGGTTTTACATTTACCTTTAAGTATATGATCCACTTTGAATTACTTTTTGCATGAAGTGTGAGGTTTAGCATAGATTTTTCTTTTCTTTTTTCTTTTTTTGCCTAAGACATCCAATTGCTCCAGCATCTTTTGTTGAGAAGATTATCCTTCCTCCATTAAATTGCTTTTGCACCTTTGTCAAAATCACTCAAGCATATTTGTGTGGATCTATTTCTGGGTTCTTTATTCTGCTTTATTGATCTACGTGTTTATCTCCATCAATACCACACTGTCTTGATTATTGTAGCTATATAGTAAGTCTCACAATTGGGTATTGTTATTTCTCCAACTTTGTTCTTCCCTTTCAAAATCATTTTAGCTATTCTAGTTCATTTAGATTTCCACATAAGCATCAGAAGAAAATTAATATTTTTATTTAAATTGGTGATTAAAATCGATTTAAAAGAGAAACACTCAAGTTTGATCTGTTCCCTAGCGTAGTACTGTGTAAGTCACATTAAAATAAAAATATAAATACTACAATTAAAAAATTCATCTGTAAACCAGGTGAAATGACCTCATGAACCACCAGATTCACCTGGACCCCCATTGCCCAGCACTCCTGTATCATGAGGGAAACTCTCCATGGAATTCTGGCTGTGTTCCTTGGGGAAAACTCACGTGGTCTGTCCCTTGTCTGAGGCTGGCTCAGTGGTGGCAGACTGACCCCACAGCTGGCATCTTTAAGATGGCGTGCTGCTTACAGATTGGCCCAGAAGGCAAGCTCTGCCCAATTGAGAGGCCCTATATGGACTAAGTGAACCAATTAGATCCTCTCTTGGCACATTTGAGTATCAGGCAGAAAGAGTCAGGAGTTGGCAGTGGGAATAGGGTGGAAGCCAAGAGGAAGCTGAGAGGTGAGGGAGTGAGGCATGCAGAAAGCAGCAGACACTGATGTGAAGAGTAACTGATTCCCCTGGTGGGAAACACTTCAGCAGGGAGCTGGGCACCTCTTCCAGGCTGGCAGCCCCCTGGGAGGGTGGGGAGCTAGACCATGGGCACATGAGAGCTGTCCTAGGTTCTGAACAGCCTTCCCTCCAGGAGACCTCAACTCTGTGGCTTGGATGGTTTGGGTCCTCTTCTTCTTCAGCAACTACTTCCTGTTGGAGGTAGTGTTTCCAGAGCTCGGGGTTCACAGCGGTTGTGGAGCAGACGATGATTTCAAGGGGTGCAGAACCTGGTGCTCCACTTGCATCGCTGGGTGGGAGGCTACTCCCTTTCCAACCATCTCAGCTTAGATCAGTAGGTCCCTAACACCTGGCCCCTTTAACCCTTTTAACAAAGAGAGGTGGCCTCGGCTTTAGAGCTTTTGATGAGCCATACTCTTCAGCTAGAGTTTCATAATATCGTTCCCTTTCATTGTCGTTTTTTATAGTAATTTGCTTGCATGTTTTTTTCTCCTCGAATAGTGCGTAACACATCATAGAGGTTCAAATTCTCGGCCAATGACTGATTGAATGAATTGGATTTTTTCATCATTCTTTGATTTTTGTCTTTTTACCCCAACTGACTATGAACCCCCTGAAGGCAAAGACTGTGCTTTTTGTTTTTCCTTCACCATTTTGTTCCCAGGGCCAAGCAAAGTGCTGGCATAGAAAATTCTCAGATCCATGACCATTGCCTGTCCTGGTCAGTGAGCAGATAGGTGGTTGGAAGGCACCAGAAAGTCAAGGCTATCAGGTTGTCCTTGCTCTCCCTTCTCGGTCCAGGAGGAAGCTGATGTAACTGGCTAGTGTGGGCCCAGTTCAGTGTCCACGTCAGGAACTTGGCTCATTGTTCCTTCCTTGAAAGCCTCTTTGCAAGGGCGCTGGTCCTCTCTTCCTTCCCGCCTGAGACGGGCCTCCCCCTCGCTTCAGCCACAGCAGCCTGGCCCTACGTGCCTCTCCAGAGCTCACACGCACCTGGGACTTCACATCAGGAGAAAACTCTCCTGGGCCTGGACTGGGTCCTGCCCTGGGGGTCCTACAGGAGTGGGAGGGCAGAGTGAGGTGGACAACTTTTCTTCTTTGAGGCTGGGCAGTCACCTGGAACATGAGCCTGAACTTTAATTTCACTTTCTCTTTTTGGTGGCCTCTAGTAATTTGCCGTGTGCCGAGGGTAGTATTGCAAGCCTTGCTGAAGATTTCCTTAAAAGAAAACCCCCAACCAGGCCGGACGCATTAGTGTTGTCAGCACAACCATTCCCCTCTTTCAGAGGAAAGGTCAACAAATAATTTCAGCTTTGTTTAAAGCCTCTTTAATGGATTCTATAAAATGCTCTAATTACCGATGATTATCCGTCGAAGCGCTTGCAAGCTTTTTAAAGCTTTTCTACACCCATTTCACTTTGTTCACACAGAGTTCAAGTTCTCTGGTGTACTTAAGTAAGAGGAGGCATTTCTTTTCTTTCCTTTTCTTATTTCTTTTTTTCAAGTCATGTAATTTGGAGTGTTTATAAAGCAGGCGCGCCTTCTCTCTTTTTGGTCTGAAGCAGAGAGATTTTCCTCCACTTCCCATCTGTTTCTATCTTGTCACCCAATAAGAAATTAAATGCCATCTGAGCACTATGGAAGCCTCTTTCTTACCAAATATAACATAATTGCCTTCTGGTTTACTCAGAGCCCTCACGTGCATGGTCTCGCCTGATCCCCACCGCGGAGGCCCGGAGGATCCGCCTAGGCCAAGTTTTCCACTTTTGCTGCACCGTTGACATTTGGGCTGGATCATTCTCTGTTGCTGGGCTGTCCTGGGCATCATAGGCTGTTTAGCAACATCCCTGGTCTCTACCCACTGGATTCCAATAACACTGTCCCCTAGTTTTGACAACCAAAAATGTCCCCAGACACTGCCAAAAGTCCCCTGGGCAGGGGGGAAATCACCCCTAGTTGAGAACAGTTTTCAGAAGAGGAGGCCAGAGCTGAGAGGGCTTGCCCAAGGCCCCATCGATGAGTGCTACAGAACTGGAGTCTGCTGGCACGGATGGACCACAGAGGCCCCCAAATGCGGCAGAGGGCACCATCATTTCCCCTCCCATCCCCTGTTCAACTTCCCTGCTTGTTCTGCTGTCAGAGTCATTTCCACCCTGAATGCCTCTGTTTGGCACATTTGTTTCTTGGAGTTTATGTGTTTCTGCTTCTGCTCTTCTGCCTCCTAAGTGGCGTGCTCCAGAAGAAGCCTCACACACCTCGTCTGACCCTCATAGTGTCCAGAGAGGTCCGCGGGCAGGACGCTGTAAAACTCCTTCAGTGGGTCTGCCGCACAGTGACCCTGGGAGCTTGGTCAGTTCCTAGCCACAGGCTGCCCCCCAATCTGGGCTGGAGAAGTGAGGAGGGGATTTGCTGGGGCGGGAGAGAAGATGCACTGACAGTCCCCCACAGTCCTGAGGAATCGTCTGCATCCTTTGTGTTCGCTGGGCTGCCAGAACCCCAATCTCATGTACATTGATAACCATTTGGGGCACCGCGTTAATACCAAGCTGAGAGTGTCCTGAGATGGTGAATTCTCACCTCCTGGTTCCTGCTATCTATCTTTGCTGCCTTCTCTTGCTCTCTGACTGAAAGAGTTAATTTGGGTCAAGCTACCACTGGGGGAGTGGGTACTAGTGTTCGTATGTGTGTGAGGGTTGTCATTGGTGGTGGCGTTGTTTAAGGAGAGGGCATTCTTTCACCTTAGGTCATACGCATTTTGGAAATATTAGATTAAATGAAGTTAAATAGAATTCTTTATTGCAGGACTTTTCAGAGCCTTTACCTGCTCATGTGCTCTGTGATTATCCCAGAGCAATACAGGACGCAGCAGTTCCCAGAGCAATTTGACCGTAGTAATTGGACTTTTTCTTTTCATGGAGTATCTCAGGCCACCATTCACACAAAGTCCTTGGGAAAAGTGTCACCGAGGTATGAAAGTGCACCTCCACCAGCTTTGATGGCCAATTTTAAGGTATCTTTGAAATTAGGAAGGATGAGAGATGGCCAAATGTGGAAGCCCAAACCCTTCTTGGGTGTGACAGTTCTCAGAGGCTGAATTCCCAGCAAGACCCTGGCAAAGAGGAAATCTTTCTCAAATGTCTGTGTGTCCCCAAAGCTGTGAGGTTAGTCTTGATGATCTGACCCCCTGTCCATGTCGGTTGCTATGGGGGTAGACGGTGTGTCTGAAAGACATGGGGCCGGGGGAGTCCAGAGGGAGAAATATGCACCCTCACTCTCTTCCTCCAAAACCCAAGACGAGAGGTGAAAGGGCAGAGAGTGCAGAAAGAGAAAGGAAAACAGAAGTTTCCATTTGTACTGGATGGTTTTGTTTTTTTGTCTGTTTGCAAATGTTCAGTGTAATGGTTTGAAACCCAGCCGTGTAGCTGCCGCCGCCCACACACAGAGCTGCAGTGGCAATGAGCTTCAGCAGGCAAACCATATCACCAGCGCCGGCCATTAAACCCGAACCCACACCAGGGCAGGCTGCACACCTACCCCCCGGTGTCCCTCTGCCAACCCCCCAGCGCCCCGGCACCCCTGACACCCACCACCCTCCACACACACAAGTTTTTAAAAAAAATTTCCAGCACTCGGTTTTCTCTAGAGAAGGCATAAAGAGAAGCAAAGGCAGAGATGGGACGAGCAGGGAGAATTCTCCTGCCTCATCGGAGCCACCGGTTTTCGGGAGAGCGCGGCAGCCCCCACCTGCCTGTGGACTGACCACTTAAAGGTGAGAGAGGACTTTGTGATTTCTTTATGCACCTGGAGGTCTGGGATGCAAGGCCAGATGAAGGGACCTTAATCATTGAGCCTTGTCTGTTGCCTCCCGAGTGATTATACGAGGCAAGCATGATGGATGCTTCCTTCTAAGCACACGCAGTTATCTCTGACACAAGCCCCCACTCAGGTCCCTGTGAGAGCTTTTGAACCAGGGGGCTTCTAATCCCCCTCCTCCACCTTTCAGCCCAGCCTCCTGAGTCTGAGATGTGGATTAAGGTCTGATCCTGCCTTTGCCTTGACCTGTTGATTTCCAACTGAGGCTGCTGACCCTTCCTCCCTCGAGCGAGCACTGACCCATCCTTTTGGGGCCATATGGACTGGTTCTCCATCCAAGGGGCTTTGGGAAACCTGTTTCCCCAGTGGCCCCAAGCCCGGTAATCAGAAGCAATCAGACCCAGCTGTCCAGCTAATCTGTATGAAATAGGCTTCCTTCCCAGTAGAAATCAACAAAGTTTAAAATAGAAGGGACTGTAATCGGAAACGAAGCTATAGCGTTCTGTGTGTGATGCAACAGGCAGAAACATCCGCATGGAAAATATTAAGCACAAATTACATAGCTCACAACCATGTGAGCCAGGAAAAGAAATGATTTCCTTGCTTATTAAGCATGTTTGTGGGTCGGAGGGTAGCCGAGTGGGGACATCTCTTCTGGAAGGTTTAAACCTCTTGACAAGAAGGAGAGAAATAAAACAAGAACGACAAAGATGGAGGGAAGGGAAAAAGGCCATAATGTAACGTACATGCAGAAGAGAAGCAGAAAACAAAGCTCCGAATTCTGTGCAGTCAGGGGATGAATCAGTTGGCATAGGTCTATTTTTAGTTTCCAAGATCTGCTGTTACATTTTCCTGGCATTAATTAATGTCACAGGCATGTTTCATCCACGGGTTCTGAAGGGCCTTAGCATGTCATTCAAACAGAGGTGTCGACCCTCACATATGGGCGCTCTCCATTCCTTCAGGGTCTGGTGTCCGACACAAACATGTGTCCAGAATGTTCCGCGCTCTGACCTTGCCCTCTCCGGGTGTATCCGTTATTCTCCTGGCTCCAGCTCTTGGATGTCTGGCCACTGGCCAAGGGAGAATTGTAATTGTTATGCTTTGTTTTTCAAAAAGGAAAGGCTGTACAGGCTGAAATTGGGAAAAAAAAAGATTTTGGATCATGGCTTGGAATAAAAAAAAAAAACGTCTTTGGGGGCAGCTCTACTACCACAAAGAAGATGAGGTCCCCCAATCTCCAAACAAGGCTGATTTTGACGAAGTAGATTTCACAACTGGGGAACATCCTCCAATGCAGTGTAGACAAAGCGTAGTGTTTGAGCAGGACCTCACTCTTGGGCTGGGGCAGCTTGGATGTTGGCTGAAATTGTGTGTGAGGCTAATTACCCTGAAAAAGCCTGTCCCTGTTTCAGAGCCAAGGCTGTAAATCTGAAGAGCAATTTAAATGCAGGAGTTATTGTGAGCATGGCGCCCCACTTTCTGAGGTGACAACAGGGTAACAGCAGGCTTGAGAAAGAGGCAAGAATGAGAAATGGAAGGCCAAGTGGGAGTCGAACTCTTGGGACAACTTTTTGTACGTTTGCAACAATTATTAGGTCAACACAAGAAAGTGTGACTACATCATGGCCCCTAATTAGAAAAGACATCCCTTGTACTCTGTGAAGTTATTCAGAATACTCTCCCACTATCCCAGAGTCAGAACAAGCCATTGTCTACTAGTCGTTCCGTGCCATTTATCAAGGACTATGTGTAGTCTTCGTTTAGTTCGTAAGTCATTTATGGTAGATCCATCCAAAAAAGGGGCATGGACAATCTCTTCAGAGTGGGCTAGGAGAGTTCCCACAGCACGTGGCTGGCCTCTCTGTTGAGTGGAGAAATACAAACAGTGTAGATGATCTCTGATGACCATTGACAAAGTTAATTTTTAGGTCCTCAAGAAGCTTTACCACTACTGACTGAATTTCTGAAGTTCTTAAGAAAGGTCAGAACTCAGAGGGTATGAGCAAGTAGGGTGTTGGCCTTGGGTCTCATGCTATGAGGCTCAACACCATCCTTTCACCCAGACAGCTGATTCAGAAAACCTAAGCCCACCCATCTTAGCTATGCGTGTCTGGGTGAGTCCTCCCTCCTAACCACACCGTGCTCCTTGAACACCATGCTCCTTGAACACTGCTGGTTGCATCCTTCCCCAGGGCGTCTCCAGCCTGGCATTTTCAGCAGGCACAGTTCTGGGCTGGGAACACCTGTGTTCAGCCTTGATGAGAGGCCATGAGCGGGGATCCAGTGGATGGTCTCTCCATTGGTATCAAGGATCTCAGGCCCCTTCCAGGCCACCCATGTCTGTGGCCACAAATGTACAAGATGGGTGTCCATCTTGGCATGTCAGACAAGGCAGGTGACTTTCAGTCTCTCGTCCTCTGTTTGAGACCAGAGGATGCGATCAGAAAATCAAGTGAAAGCTTTCTTTGGTGCCCCAAACCTGGAGTCCTTTATCTGCTTTGTGGTTTCCTTAGGCACAGTGCAGTCTGATGTGCAAGCCCAGATGAAGGAATCTTTATGGGGGAGCCCTGTCTCAGTGGTAATCAAAGTTCCGATCGGAGAAGGTCTCCCCCTAGCCCGGGCTGTGCACAAAAGGGCTTGACTGGCAGTTCTTCATTTAATCCTCGCGATGGCCCTGCGAGGCTGGCACGCTCCCTGTTGCCACTTGATGGAGGAGGAAACTGAGCCTTATACATTTTATTTTTTGCATTTTATCTTAAAAATACAAAAATTTTGCATTGTACTCCATAGTTTGTCCATTGATCTTACTATAAAATAACACTTTCCCCTAAAAAAAATCTTGAAGAAAAGTTGTCACTCCTGGGTGAGGCACACGTTACCTGTAGCATCAATATATGGCACCCCTGTGGCACTCAGCCCATTCTGGAAGAACAGGTGCCCCAGTTGGGAAAACCTGAGCTTGGCCCATTGGAGAGACAGGCCGCAGAGTCCTGAGTACCGAGCAGAAGCTCTCAATGTACATTTCGTGCCTGAGCCTTCTGCATTTGATGGTAACTCTGAGTGAAGGGTAGAACCCCCTTTGCTCTGTGCTGCCTGGCTCAGGCCCCCAGCATAAACAAGGAACTGGACACGTTGTGAAATCTGCATCCGTGATGGGTCCCAGCTGACTGGTGTGTGATGGGGAAGCTGGGCAAAGAGCTGGAGGGGAGGCTCTTACCCTACACGGGCTGGAGCTCTCTAGGGATTGCCCAGAGCTAGACTCTAACTCCCAAGCAGCCCCTGCCCCCAGGCCCCCCTGGCCGCCTCTCCTCTTCCTCTGTGACCTGCCACGGGCCTCACATCCTGAGAGGAGCCCTAGAAACGGGCCCTGTTGATGCAAACACACGTCCCCTCTGCCACAGGAAACGCGGCCTCACGTTCACCGTGATAACCATCGGGCTCCTCACAGAAACCGAAGAGGAACAGATTTTAGATTTTTAACTAAATTAGGAAACACATGTTCTCCCTCCCTCCCTCTCTCTCCCCTCAGCAATTCTCAATTTACCTCCCATGTAACCCCTGCCCTCCCTTCCTACCCCACGTTGGGAAGCTGGACATGTAGGAAATAAAGCCCCTTTTCCTCTGGGCTTAGGTAGCAGCGGTGAGAAAACAGGATATTAGTAATTCTAGAAGCCAATGGGGCTCAGGCTCCGGGTCGGGGTGTCAGATAAAATCCAGGCCGCCCAGTCAACATTTGAATTCCAATACAACACAATGCATACTTTTTTAGTATAGGCATGCCTCTAACATTGCACAGGACATACTTATACTAGCATACTACTCATTGTTTCTTTGAAGGTCAAATTTAACTGGGCATCCTGTATTTTCACATATTTGCTACCACTAGTAACTGCAGCATAGGGATCCACCAGGCGAGACTCAGAAATTTCATCTGGCCAGCTTCCTCATCAGGCTTGCCTTCTAGCTCTCTGTTAATAACAGAGCAGTCTACTGTCCCCTCCACGGGGGCTCAGCTCCAGGCACACGCTAACATTGTGTGTGGGGGGAAGGTCTCCTTGGGTTTGTCCAATGGAGGTGTGCTGTTATCCATTGTTGAGGGGGAGAATCTGAGGCCCAGGGAGGCCGGTGTGACTTGCTCCCGGCCTGTCTCACTTCATAGTACTTTCCGGTAGTAGGTGGGTGAGCAGCGCGAGCACTGAGGAGCGCCAGGCTTCAGAGAAGCAGTAATAACAGGTTAGCTTGGAAGAGCTCTCTGCAGAGATGGGACGCTGTGTCAACACATGCAAATTATATGCAAATACTCTTGGCCTGCCTGCCTAGCAGGCTCACCTACCTGGATGAAAGATCTGTGAGCATGGCCCCCTGCCACCCTGGGTTTCCGGCAGGACAGGTGTACCAGGCTGAGCACTGCTGGGCCCCTGGAGAGGTCCACGTTCCCGGGGTGCACGTGGGCTGGGGTAGGAGGCGTGTGTGTGCTTGAGCGAGTGCATGCACGTGCTCTCTCTCGGCGGGGATGAGGATGCGAGGGGGCTGGTGTGGAGGTGGATGCGTGAGGCTGGGGGAGCATGTTGATGTGTGTGTGACTTGCCACCTTGATCTGTGAGCTCCCAGCAAGCCGCATGGCTCCTGTCTCCTGGGATAACCTTTCTGGAGGCTTCTCTGGCACCTTTCTCTGGAGACAAGGAGGCACCCCCTCTCCCTGGGTATCCTCCTGCTGGGATGCCCACGATTGGAGGCTGTTGACGAGAATAATGGCAGTAGCAATGCTACCGTTAGCATTCATTGGGTGTTCGAGGTCCACCTGGCCTGTATGAGCAACTTGTACTCAGTTCTCACAAGTGCCTGTATTATTATTGTCCCTGCTTCACAGAGGAATACACGGAGGCATTGAAAGGTAAAGTGACTCACCCACAACTAGTGAGACACGGAGCCGAGGTGCGACTCCGGTTGCCATTCCCTCCCTTGCTCTGTAACCGGCCAGATGGGTCACTGCCAGGCAAATAGAAGACAGTGTGAACCTGGATCCTGGGCATGGACCGTCTGAGGAGAGAGCATTATTTTGATAAGTTCTTTATGGTGATTTGCAACAATTTTAACCGAAATGGTTTGGGATTTGTGCTCTTAGAGTTAATTTGCTGGTCCTAATGTTGGTGCCAACTGAAGCCCATGTGTTGGGAGACGTTCTCCAAGAGGAGAGCTGAGCCCAGGGAAGACTGATGGGGAGGGGGCCCCTCTCTCTTGTCCCCTGAAGGAAGGAGCTTGGTTTAGTGGCTAAGCCTGCTGGCATGGCGCCAGGTAGCCTGTGTCCAAATGGTATATTTGCTGATTGCTGGCTGAGTGGTGGGGGCAAGTTGCCTCACCTGGACGATCCTCCTTTCCCTCCGCTGTAAAGTTGTGGGCGTCCTGGCTGCCTCCCTCACATCCGGGCTCCAAGGTCTTGCTGGCCGACTGCGCTGTCAGTTTGGGCTTTTATATGAGTCAGTGCTGTGTGCCACGCACCACTCAGGGGCTGCAAGAGCTCCAGCAATGCCAAAGCTGCGGCTCTGCCTTGAAGATCTTAGAATCCAGGAAACCAAGCTAAACCCGTTACACCGTGAGGTTGGTAAAGTTACACCCCCAAAGGGCCACAGAGAACGTGCTGCTGAGGTTCAGGACGGGGGGATCACTTCTAGCTGGGGAGACCTGGAGGCCGTGATTGAGAGGGCCACGTTCGGATCTATGGCGACAGACAGGGGCTTTGGCACGTGGACTTCAGGTGGAGGGAACTCCAGTCTGAAGGAGCAGCATGAGCAGGAGTGAGGAGGGGCATCTGTGAGCAGTTCAGTTAGGGTGGAGGGTTTGTCCACTCACCCACCCCTGCCAGCCCACAAGGTAGAAAGTTCCCTGCCCGAGGGGGTTTGCAATGTCAAGTAATGATACCTTGATTGTGTGATTCTCATTGTGATGAGCGCGGGCGAATGGGACCCGGGGAGGGGGTGGGCATCTAAGAAGGCTTCCCGGAGGAGCCGAGACCTGAGCTAAGATGCGAAGGTTTGGTGGGAGGCCATGAGGTGGAGAGAAAAGGAAAGGACACTTGAGGCCGTGGGTGTGGTTCCCGTGGGGGCCCTGGCTCGAGCAGGAGTGTAAGGGGCTGAAAGGCCAGTGTGTCGCTGTGGTGCAGAAACAAGAAGTGGGGCTTGAGAAGGGGCCGGGGAAGAGGCTGGTGCCCACAGGGCCTTGCAGGCAGAGGACATCACTTAATTCCGAGACCAACGGGGCCATTGAGGAGTTGTGACTAGAGTGGGGATGTGTGGCGTCATTTTGTGCTTAAAAAACCTCCGTCCGGTTGTGGAGTGGAGACAGGATTTTCGGCGGGCAAGGGTGAAAGTAGGTAACTGGACTTTAGCCAGCTGGGGTCAACACAATGCAATCAAAATCCCACTTGCCTAACACCCCCACCTCCCTGCCCAACAGGCTGAGTGGCTCACTGTTCGGGGCCTGGAGCGGTGTCTCACGCAGACCCTGTTCTGAGCTCACCGCCAGCTTGGCTTCCCCACAACTTTCCTTCGGAGAACACGTGCATTGGCTCCTGGCCCACACTCTCTGAGTTCAGCCACTCTGAGCCAAATTCTGCACAACTGGACCCAAAGAGAAGAGGAAGGAGTCAATGAGACGTGAAGCATGCTTAAGACCCCCCGCCTGACTTCTGAGAAGGTCAGGGCCTGATTTCTGTCAGGCCCTCCTCGCTGGCTGGGCGCATCTTCTTGGGCTGGGCTTCCTGAGGAGCAAATCTTGGCAGGAGGAGCTGATTGCTTCACCAAGAGAGCGCGCTCCAAGGCCCACAAGGTGAAGCGCTTATTGTGCTGGCTGTGGCCCAGGCGGGCTGGAGGGTCCGGCTGCCAAGACCTGATTGGGAGGCTGGACGGACATATTTGACTGTCCCAAGGGGCCACCAGCCCACCCGATGAAGGGAAGGCAGAGGTCTGATGGCCCTGCCACCCAGAGCTACAGAGGGCTGTGGGCTCAGTAGGAAGACGCCCTGGCCAGCATGGCCTCCAAGAGGGAATGGCTGGCCTGCTGCTTTGTGCTGGAGTGAACTCTTCCTTTGAAAAAGCCACAAGCAACTTTCTCTCTCCCAACACGGCTGAGAGGCTTCCTTCAATGGTTGCTTCCCAAGGACCCACTTGGAGCTCAGCTAAGAAAGCTAAATTCTTGTCCTCATCTTCAAGGAGTGCATAGTCTGATGAGAGAAACTGATGTGCAAACCAATCACGACTACACGCTGTCCTGAGGGCGCGAGTCAGAAGGTGCAAGGGGCCATGGGATCCTGGGGGTGGAGGAGGCACCTGCTGCCTGGCGAGTGGGGTTGTGCCTCCCAGAGGATGGGATGTTGGAACAGCCTGGAGCAGATTGTCCTACTGCAGCAAGGGGGACACACGCCTCCGGGACTGGGACTTCTCTGGGGATGCGTACATGCAGATTCACACATACTGGCAAATTCCACAGAATGTACATGTAGCCCTTTTGGAATAGGGACTGTGGTCCTGTCTCAGAGCAGCTCTGTGAGCACCAGATTAAGTGAGGCAAACAGCAAGCGATTTGATAACTCACGTTCTTTGCTTGCATTTCTTGGGCACTTGGAAGTAGAAGCATGATCCATGGCGATACTTGTAAAATTTCTTCTTTCTTTTCCATCCACTTGCTCTCCTCCTGTGGCAACTCCAATGCCCCTCTTCCTCAAATTCTGTGAGAAGTTCCTTCCTGTGTTCTGGTCCTGGTATTTCGCTCAAGTGCTTTCCCCATCTCTGTGCCAAACCTTATGCTACATGGAATAAAATTTCCCCCGTGGCCTAAAAAGCTCTGCATCATTTATCTTCTGCATGCCCTCTGACCTCATCTCTGGTACTTCTTTGCTATTACTCTGCACACCCATTGTCTTCTGGTTTTAACTTGACATGTGTGTGCTCACCCCAGGGCCTTTGCACTTAATGCTCCCTCTGTCTGGAAGCCCTTGCCCTCAGATTTCCATGGCTGAATGCTTCTCATCTTCCTCATCTCTCCTCAGGGATGCTCCCTCTTCCTTTTCCATCACCACTTGCCATACAACCCCATTTTTCTTTCTTCATTGCTCTTATCTCTACCTGAAATCACCTCACTCATTTCTGGGTTTTCTTCTTCACAGTCATCTCTCTCACTGGAATGTCAGCCCCACAAGGGCAAGGACCTTCTCTGTCTTATTCTCCCCTCATCCTTTGCCCTAGAACACCAGTTGGAACCTGGCTGGAACTCAAGAACTATTTGGTGGAAGCAGTAGCTTTTGAGGGCAATTTCCCTGACACCTGGGAGGGTGATGCCTTCTTTCATTGCTTTCTTGGTTAGAATCTGCCTGTTTGGCTTTTGTCTTTATTTTCTCCTCAATTATCTTGATTATGAATCACATAAAAGACTAAAGAGCAGTCTAGTGAAGACAAAACCCTCTCCAGGCAGTGGGAAGTGAAGGAAGAGATTGGACAAAGCCGGAACACATTTTAGCAGAGAGGAAAATAGGCAAGCCTGGGCGCACACGTGCATCAATGTTTTCATGGGCACACACCTGTACGTATGTGTGCTTTTGCATGTATATGCATATAACACCATGACGAAAACAATGGCAGTGAGAGTTTGCTGGTGTGGGTAATGGCATGGGCTCTGATGAGAGGTGAGTCCTGGTCCCACTTCTGTGATCTGTAAAACTAGGGGGTGGCAAATTGGTTTTTGCTCAGATGCCGAATCTTACTGGGAATGATTTCCTGGAGGTGCAGGAAAAGAGGGTTCTGATACCGGCTCTGTGGGAAGAGTGCTGTGACCAAGTAGCCATGGATGTCAGAAGGGAAGGGGACATGTGCACCTGTACTTGACATCGCTGGGTTAGATGACCCCTGAAGTACTTTAGCTCTAAATTCCAGGAGCCCTCATCCTTTGGGAATGGTAAAAGATGAGTTTGGGACCCTGAATGAAAGGGCAAATTCTCCTACGTTGGGAAGACCATCTTCAGAGTCCGACCTTAAGAGATGTGCTGGAAAACCTCTCCTGGAAGGTGTGAAGTGATGGTCAACCTCAGGAATGTATGGATGGGTTGTGTGTTTTCCCTGATGCTCAACCAAAGACCCTGAGATTCCCGGCACTTAAAAACAAGTCCTGCTGGTTGCTGGAGCTGGTGGTCCCTTTGCTGCAGGAACGGTGACACCGAGGTCATGCTAGCTCTTCCGTCTGAGTGCAGCTGGGATTCTGAACTCTGGAGGGAAATTGGGTGGCTTGCAATTTGAGCTCTGCTTCCTTTGAAAAAGGATTTTGGAGAACTTACAGTAAGAACATATCCAGAGGATAGGACAGTGAGAAATAATGCCAGAACGTGAGCTCGGAGGCCACCAAGAGGAAGAGAAAACCACATCTTCGAGAAGGGCCAGGGTCTTTCAGGCCAGGACTTGGATTCGAGGAGCAATCATCATTTGGTTTCACAAGGACAAAAGGAGTTTTGGCTTGGAGAAGCAGCTGGCAGACGCTAATATACAAATCTGTGTTTTAATCTATTTGAATGTTTAAACACATTGTTTTTGTAAATACATCCCAAAGACACTGATTAGCTGATCTCTCAAGTGGTGAGGTGGGGTGGGGTCTTCGCCCCACCATTTTGTTCCCCATCTGGACCAGTGAACTCTTCCCCTTAGAAAAAAATAAGAAAACAAACCCTTACATAAGAAACTTTTGCGAGTGGGAGGAACGGGGAACCAATTTTTTCTGTTATAGCTGAAAGGTAAGGCTTTTTCTTTCTGGACGAAAAAAATTAATCTACAAAAACAGTGGGTGATGCCAACAAATCCACTTGAGGCGCTGGAAGTGATTTCACTTTTACACTCTATGATTAAAAGTCTGATCGCCAAGCGCTCAGGAGCCACATCACGTGGTCCTAAATAGGGATACAGTTTGTAGGGAAACCACATGCCCTGCTTTCCCCTCGCTTTTTGTCTGCCACTCAGGCACTTTCATTATGTGTGACTCTGCGAGAGGGCAGCCAGGGGCGATGGTTTGGGCAAATGAACTGCAGAAGCCAATTACGGCGAGAACATCGGGTGTAATGGGCCCCAGGAAGCTTTGTACCTTTCCCCCACACGCCACAGTCACTGCCCTGTGCCAGGAGCCAGCGTGATGGAGCGATCTCCATCAGCGAGATGGGAGCTGTTCCAGAAAGAGTCAGGGAAGACGGGGGGGCGTTTATCCCCACCAGCCTGCGTTGTACAGGAAGAGGGGACCAGGATAGTCATGGAAACTCTCTTGAGAGTCAGAAGGACATCATCTTGGCCAACTTCTGCCCTCTGCCCACCAAGCCTGGTTCTGGAACCTGGTTCTGGTTCTGGCTTCCTCCCTCAGCCCTCCCTAGGGGCAATTTGGGCCAGAGAAACTAACCCAAACCCATCCCTGGTATCAGAAAATTGAGTTGGGAGGGCCAACACACATTCTGGTTTGAGATTTCCCAAAGACTTCTATGCAGACCCTGTGGGTATTTTTAATTTTTTTTTTTTAACTTCTTAACTTTGGGTGGAACACTTTTTTTCTTTTTAATAAATTTTTCATTTTGGAATCATTTTAGTTTTGTAGAAAAGTTGCAAAGTTAGAACGAGGAGTTCCCACATCCCTTGACCCCAGATCTCCCCGTGAGCATCTTACGGGTGCACGGGGCACGCGTCACGCCTGAGAAGCGGAGGTTGTTGGCATGTGACTGCAACTGAACTCCAGACTCAGTGCGATTTCAGCAGTCTTTCCATGAATGTTGTCTTTCTGTTCTAGGATCCAGGCCAGGGTCAGGTGGTATCTTTTGATAGATCTTTTAAAAAAAGTGTAATCCTTTGGGAGTTATTTTAATAGATATTACAAAAATATATTCACATCAACTATGATGACAGCTTGGGACAAATTAAATGATAAAAGCAAGTGGATTTGAAGAAATACGTCATACATATAAATGAAGATGACAGGCAGCTTGGTGATGAGGAACAAGGCAGGCTGTGGTCCAGCCCCTTCCCTTCACAGCCCCACTGAAGGGAAGGGCGTTGTTCAGCGTCCTGCAGAAAGCCGGTTACAGAGTCCCGGCGGGGTAGGATGGAGACCAGCCCAGCGGCCCTTCCATAATCCAACAGCGCCTCTCTCCTGAGCGGAAGGAAGGAAGGAGGTGGAGGAGAGCGAAACTCGCTGGGAAAAAAGTTTCCATTTCAATTATTCAGCTGATCCTTGACCCCTATTACCACGGATAATCAAAAACTGGCTGCATGCATCATGTTTTAAATAAAAACATTGTTGGAGTGGCCCTGAGGACGCGCAGGCAGTTAATTGCCTGGGGCACTCGTGCAATTACACTTCTGGGGGGGGGACACTTCTCTCTCTGCCCAGAAATGATAACAACAGCCATCAGCACAATGTCACACATCTGTGGAGGGCTCCTTGCTAAAGGGGCTCGACAGGTTCAAACCCATTTCTCATCACACGTGGACTGTGATTACAGACTTCTTTTGACAGTGAGGAGAGCGTGTGGAGGATGCTAAGGGGACCTGAACCCGAAGAGGGCAGGGCTTACGTGAAAATCCCTGTGCGTGTGTCCCCGAGGCACGAGGCTGTGGACCCCCAGAGCGAACGTGTCCCACTGCCCCTGTGAGAAGCCCGCTGTGACAGCACTCTACATTTGATCACAGGCCGCTGGGAGCCTTGGAGCTTTCCCACAGCAGGCAGGTGCCCCCTGGTTGTGAGTTTGTAAGTCTCTCAATGTGAGGTCTGAGTTTGGTCAGGAAGTGCCGGAGTTGGTAGGGTTTGTCCTTCAGGAATGTTGACCGAGGGCTGACTGTCCACACCCGCTGGGTGTGCGGTGGAGTGTGTGCAAGGGCCTGGTGGGGACAGAGGGGGGCCCCCGAAGGATCACTTATGACACTTGGGACCCTGAGAAGGGGCGGAGACATAAAATGAGAGATGTGTTGAGTGTCCATCCCGAGAGAGACAGTGTCCATCCTCTGGAGAGGAAGGGATCCGGTCTGTCTTGGTTGGTCTTGTGTGGTCTTTGCTCTTCATAAATTGTGTTCCATGGTGTGTACAAGAGTGTTGAAACAAACGTATTCATCCCTTCCTGTTCTTTTATTTAACACATACTTTTGGGACCATGACGCTGTGCAAGGTGCTGTTCTGGGTCGGTTCAGTGCTTTGAAGAGGGCGCTGCAGTGGGGGAGAGGGAGGCAGGCAGCCGGATGTGGGGGAGAGAGAAAGCACCTGGGGATGAGCCCGAGAGACGTGTCTCGTAGTCACTATTGGTTTGACTCACCCGAGGCCCTGAGAAGCATCCTTAGTGCCCTGCTTGCTGGTGAGGCTGGGTGAGGTCCAGGCCCCAGCTTTCCTGCTCAGACTCATCCTCACGCTCGGCCCTGGGGGAACCGGGTGGTGGCTGCACTTAGAGTTGCAAGAAGCGGGCCAGCTGCAGCCAATCCCCCTCCTTGTGGCTTTCTGCCATGTGACTGCACATTTGGGAACTGGGGAAGGTCCCGGGGACCCAACCCCAAAGGCAGGGGATCATTCTGCTCCCCCTCCACAGCTTCTCGACAGGAATGTGTGTGCAGCAGGCGGAAGCACGACGTGGCATCACCCTGGGTGCCTTGTTCTTCCCGCCTTGTCTCACTTGGACATCTAGGGTGTCTGACGACTTCTCCTTTTGCTTCTTTTTCTTTTAGCTGCACAAGATAGCTTTGTTTTAAAGAGCAGTCATTGAAGACTGCAGTTTTGCCAAATGAGCCTTGCTCTTGGCAAGGGGGTAATATATCATTTTCCTTTGTTTCCTTGGGGAAGAAAGACCCCAGAAAGCAAGTTCACCATTCTTTCGAAATAATTTTTCTTTTTCTTTGGTGAGTATTGCCACATGTTTAGCTCACTGGTTATCTGTTGCACCCTCTGGAGAGTTGAATTATATCACGGTGCTTAGAAAAATTGGAAGGGGAGTGATTATTATATCGAGATATAACTCACAAACCATAAAACTCACTCTTCTAAAATGTACGATTTAGGGGTTTTTCGTATATTCAGAAAG
This sequence comes from Equus asinus, assembly GCF_041296235.1. Lineage (NCBI taxonomy): Eukaryota > Metazoa > Chordata > Mammalia > Perissodactyla > Equidae > Equus > Equus asinus. The sequence continues at coordinate 46,712,614 of NC_091804.1, forward strand.
TTGTGCAGTCATCACAATTATCTAATTCCAGAACATTTTCAGCACCCCCAAATAAACTCCACACCCATTAGCAGTCACTCCACTCCCTCCCCCGCCCCCAGGCAACTACTAATCTACTTTCTGTCTCTACCGAGTTGCCTATTGTGGACATTTCATATAAATGGAATCCTACAAAATATGGCCTTTTGTGTGTGGCTTCTTTCACTCAGCATCGCGTCCTCAAGGTTCATCCACGTTGTAGCAGGTGTCAGTGCTTCACTCCCTTTTTATTCCCTGGTGATAGTCCATTGATGGACAGGCCACATTTTGTTTATCCGTTCATCTGTTGATACGTTTATTTTCAATCAACTCCAAACGTGTGTGTGTGTGTGTGTGTGCGCTTTAAGTAGCCCTCGTTCAGTAAACCTTTTCATTAATTTGTTTTAATGAAGTGCATTCAGACTGTAACTTTGGAGAAAAAGGGCAAATCGATGTCCTTTTGGGATATAGAGACAGATTCGTCCCTGAGGCCTTCCTTGTTCTTCCTTGGCTCATCTGGGGCAACATCTGGCCCAGGCCCCTCAGAGAGCGCCTGGCCCTGCCGAGGGAGCCTCGCTCATCCCTCCTTACTCCAGTCTCTGGAGGCTGGATATTGTTGATGGCAAAGTGGGACAAGAAAACATTCCTCTTTCCAGTGGAAAAATGGTGCATTTCAAAGCAACGGGAAACCGCCTACAGGGGCTGACACACCGCCACTCTGCACAGCCAGTTTTGCGTCTGGTCTGCCCTGTCTCACCCCCAAATGCGTCTCTTTCCATTGGCTCATTGCCTGGTTTAGAGAACCATTTTGCCTCTTAGCCTCCCCCATTTGGAATAATTGTGTTTTATCCATCACTCTGGTATTTGCTCCTTTCGAAGTCAGAGAGCAGGGCAGGCACCAGGGTGTCGGGAGAGAGGATCTTACTGTGGGTGCAGAATTTAAGGGGCACCCAAAACTCCATCATCAAGACAATATTTTAGTGCAGTACCTTAAAAATAAAAATTAATGCAAACAATTCCATATTGAGTGAAATATCAAAATTTAAATAAAGACCACATCATAGAGATCTTTGAGAGGCCTCCTGCAGTCATACCTGTGATGGAATTGCTCATCTGGGCCCTCAGGAAGCTCCAGGCTTACAGGTGGAGGCTCTGCAGATGCTCCAGCCCCATGTCCGGGAAAATGATGACACTGGCTCTAGTTCATACTATTGCACAGAACAGCCTCATCTTTAAGGCAGTGAGCTGCACGCCTCCACTGCCAGGCAGCAGTCTCTGCTTATGGGTTGTTAGATCAATAGTCACAATTACTAAAAACGTGAGTTGTGGCTCTATCTTTTCCCTGTCTGCGTCTATCTCTTCCTGTTTTCTAAGGGTTGCTTCTGTGACATTAAGTAACGTATGAAAATAATTGACTTCCTATTTCTGAGCCGACCCAAGTTTCATCTCTGCTTGAGTCTCCTCTAGGTTGCTCAAAATGGTGCTTTTCTCAGTGAAGCACGGAGTTGACTCAAAGGCCAAGCAATGGGAGACCATCCTCTTTTCTTTCATTTTCTAATACACAGGGAGCATGCCTCCGTCCTCTGAGATGTTGCCTGCAGAGTGGGCACTGGGAGAGGATCCGAAGGTGCCTTCTCGGCAGAGAGTTGCGGCCTCCCTCCGCGGAGTGGGAGCAGGGCCCGCGAGCTCCTGTCTCCTCTGGGCGGCCAGCCCAGGGGTCTTTCCTGGAGCAATGCGTGTCTTCTCGGTTTCAGGCCACGTCATCCATGTTTGAATCGGAGCATCACTGGCTGGAAACACGTCACTCTTCGTACAGGTATGTAACGTGCTCCGCGAAGATAAGCGTACAGAGGATGTCAGTTTTTTAAAAAAGCAACTCTTTTTTTGCCCTCTGTTCTTACGGATATATTTACTTTCAAGCACACAATTAAAAAGAAAATGCTGTGTAAAAATGGATCTGACCCAGTTCAGCAAATCTCTTGTGTGCTTAATGCTACTGTTGCTTTTGTCAAAATATTTACTGCAATTTGTAATGGCTGTCAGAAACGAGGTCCACAATCCATGTTCTTCTAAACCTAAAAACAACCTATAAAGAAATTTGCTGCTTTGTGAGCAGTTTTATTTTTCCAAAGATGGACCTAATTAAACTGAAGATGACGTGACTTGGTGAGAAACATCAGTTATATTAGCTCAAGAGTTTGAAAACAAAATGTACAGTATAATCTAAATAGCAAGATGTTTGATAGAGGTACTATTTATGGCGGTTCTACTGATCAACCACCAAGGGTAGCATTTTTCAATGAGATTTACAAGGGACCATGGACCCTGGAGCATGTATTTATGCACGTATTTGGCTTCCCAGTATCCAAAATAGCAAAGAGATGGAGGGTCTGTCAGATAAGCCGTGGAGCCCATGCTCTGAGAGGTAATGCTCTCCTCCGTTCCCGTAGCAAATCTTTCTGTAAGAATGAAACCAGAGATGTTATCTGCCAGAATGCAACAGGGGACAGGATGCAACTTAGAGAAACGATAACATGAGCTGACTGGGAAAAACAGAATAAATGTCAGGGCCGGTTTAAAATAATGTGCCTTTTGACCACCCTAACATTGCTGCTGAGAGCAAATATTTAGGATCACAAGGTTAATATTAATTAGAGCAAGTGCTTATTTTCTACATCAATCTTGGGGGCTGTGGGAAGGTTCCGAGAAGCCGAAGGATGAAGATTTGCTGCCTCAGTTGCACTTGGAGCGGGAAGTCGGCGGAGGGGGATGCTCATGAAGCCGGAGGAGCTGCTGACCCACCTGAGCAGGTCATCCCAAAAGGACCTCACTGATGGCTGGGCTGCTCTGGATGGGTCAAATTCAGGAATTTCTGAAGACTTTGTTTGGGGCATCCTTTTCTACGCTTTCTTGCAACCAATTGAGAGGTGTTTGCAGGTTTTTGTTGTTTTAGTTCCGGTTTCATTATGATCACTTTGCATCCAGAGCAATGGCAGGGCTTCTCCATAGATAGCAGTGATGTAAGATGTCCTTTGAATGTAAGGGTACATAAGGAAAAGTGAGTTGATACAAAGAAAACTATGTCAAGGAAAATGATGTCCATTGAGTCAATGTTTCTCCAAGGGTAGCCTTGTGGCCCTCAGGGCTAGGGACATGGTTTTAGGTAAATTTTAGATGCTGTAGTAAATAACACTGACTCACGTGCTGCAAAGGTTGTTCCTGTTTTAATTCTCTCTCTTTTTATTTACTTACTATGTATTATTTTATAAATTAGCCTTTTTGTTTGGACATAATTGTAGATTTGAGTGCAGTTGTAAGAAATTTTCCGTAGAGATTCCATGTACTTCCTTCCCAGTTGCCCTCAATGATAATATTTTGCAAATCACAACCCGGAGATTGACATTGATACTGTCAGATGTGGACCATTTCCATCATCACAAGGATCCTTTGTGGCCACACTCACTTCCTTCCTGCTCCCCTCCTCTTAACCCCTGGGAACCATTCATCTGTTCTCCAGTTCCATAATCTGTTTTCAAGAGGGTTACATGAATGGAATCATACAGTGTGTGGCCTTTGGGATTAGCTTTTTTCACTTAGCATAATTCTCTGGAGATTCATCCAAAGTGTTCCATGTAATAATTCTCTCTTCTTTATTGCTGAGTAATATTCTATGATACGGATGTACCACAGTTGGTTTAAACGCTCATGTGTTGAAGGACATCTGGGCTGATTCCAGTTTTTGGCTCTTACAAATAAAGCAGTTGTGAACATTCGTGTACAGGCTTGTGTGTGAACATAAGTTTTCATTTCTTGGGATCAATGCCCAAGAGTGCAATTCCTGGGTTGATTGGCAGTTGCACGTTTAATGTTTTTTTAAGAAACTGCTAAACTCTTGTCCAGGATGGTTGTACCACTTCACATTCACGCCAGCGATGTGTCTAGTTTTTCCACATCCTCACCTGCATTTGGCGTTGTCACCATTTTTTATTTCTGCCACTCTGACGGGTGTGCAGTGATATCCCATTGTGGTTTTAGTTTGCTTTTCTCTGATGGCTACTGATGTTGAACGGCCTTTGGTGAGCCTGTTTCCATCTGCGTGTCTTCTTTGCTGCTATATCTCTTCAGGTCTTTTGCTCATTTTCTAATTCAATTGTTGTTGAATTTGTTTTAATGTTCAGTTTCAGAGTTCTTTGTATCTTCTACACATAAATCCTTTGCCAGATGTGTGGTTTGTGAATATTTTCTCCTGCTCTGTGGCTGGTGTTTTCATCCTCTTCAAAGCAGGGGCTTTCAAAGAGCAAATCTTTTTTGTTGAGGTCCAATTTATTAATTTTTCCCTTTATGACGTAAACTTTTGGTGTCAAGTCTAAGAACTCTTTCCTATGTCCTTGATCCTGAAAATTTTATCCTATTTTTTTTCCGAAGCTTTCTATTTGACATTTTACATTTAAGCCTGTTTAGCATGTTGAGTTAATTTTTGTGTAAGTAAGGTGTGAGGTTTATTTTTTTGCCTATGGTTTTCAATTGCTCCAGCATCATTTATTGAACAGGTTTTACTCCCTCCAATAAATTGCTTTTGAAACTTTGTTAATAATCAGTTGGGCATATTTGTGTTGGTCTATTTCTGTTTTTTTTTCTTCTTGTTTTTTAATATTAATAGGCTTTATTTTTAGAGCAGTTTTAGGTTTGCAGAAATATTAAGTAGAAGGTACAGAGAGTTCCCATATACCCCCTTTCCGCCCTTGGCCACATACACAGTTTCCCCTATAATTAATATATTGGCTTTTTTAACAAAATGCTCTTCTGTTGATCTGTGTGTCTATACCTCTGCCAACACAACATGGGCTTATTGCAGCTATGTGGTAAGTTTTCAAATCAAGTAGACTGATTCTTCCCATTTTATTTTCCTTTCTCTAAATTGAGTTATTCTAGTTCCTTTACCTCTGCATATAAATTTTAGAATAATCTTGCCCATGCCTACAAAAAATCTTGCTGGGATTTTGATAAGAATTCCATTAAGCCTGTATATCAATTTGGGGAGAATTGACATCTTTACTGTGTTCGGCCTTCCAGTCTATGAACACAATATGTCTATTTATTTGGATTTTCTTTGAGTTCTTTCATCACTGTTTTGTAGTTTCCAGCATATAGGTCCTGTATGTGTTTTGTTAGACTTCCATCTATGTGCTTCATTTTTTTGAGTGATTATAAATGGCATCGTATTTTTAATTTTGGTTTCCAATTGTTCATTGCTAGTATATAGAAGTAGAATTGATTTTGTATGTTGATCTTGTATCTTCTGACTTTGCTGAACTTACTTAACAGTTCTATGCAATTTTTTGTAGATTTCTTGGGATTTCTACGTAGGCAATCACGTCAGCTGCAAATAGGAACAGTTTTATTTCTTCCTTTCCTATCGGTATGTCTTTTATTTCCTTTCTTGCTTTATCCCACTGGCTAGAACTTCTAGTACTATGTTGAATAAGAATAATAAGAGGTGCCTCTTTGTCTTGTTCCCAGTCTTAGGAAGGCAGTTTTCAGTTTCTCCCCATTGAATAGAACCTTAGCTGTAGATGTTTTGTAGATGCTCTCAGCAAGTTGAGAAGCCTTCACTCTATTTTTGTTTCCTGAGAGACTTGATCAGGAACAGGTGTTGACTTTTGCCAGAAACTTTTCCTACATTGATTGATGTAATCAAGTGATTTTTCTTCTTTACTTTAATATGGTAGATTACATTGTTGGATCCCTGGAATCCTTGGCTGTGGTGTATAATTCCTAATATTTTGTGAAAGATTTTGCATCATGTTCACAAGGAATATTGCTCTGCAGTTTTCTTTCTTTCTTTTTTTCTTTCTTTCTTTCTTTCTTTCTTTCTTTCTTTCTTTCTTTCTTTCTTTCTTTCTTTTCTTTCTTTCTTTCTTTCTTTTTACTGTCTTTGTCTGGATTTGATGTCAGGGTAATACATAGCTTCATACAATTACTTGGGAAGTGTTCTCTCCTCTTCTATTTCCTGGAAGAGGTTTTGTAGAATTGGTGTTAATTCTTCTTTAAACCTTAGGCAGAATTCTTCAGTGAAACCATCAGGACCTGGAGATGTCCTTTTTGGGAGTTTTAAAATTACAAATTCAGTCTTCTTAATTGTTATAGTGCTATTCAAATTATTTCATAATAGGTTGAGTGTGGTAGTTTGTGTTTTTCAAAGAATTTGTCCATTTCTTCTAGGCTGTCAAATTTACGTGGATAGAGTTAGTCACAATATTCCCCTATCATCCTTTTGACGTCTGCAGGTCTGTGGTGATAGTCGCTGTTTCATTTCTGATACTGATAATTTGTGTCTTCTCTCATTTTTCCTCTCTCAATTTTCGTAGAGATTCTAAAGATCAATTTTATTGTTCTTATTAAAGAGCAAGATTTTTCTTCATTGGCTTTCTCTGTTATTTTTCTGTTCCAACTTTTTTGATTTCTTTTTTTTTTATTAATGTTATGATAGATTACAACCTTGTGAGATTTCAGTTGTACATTTTTGTTAGTCATGTTGTGGGTACACCACTTCCTCCTTTGTGCCCTCCCCCCACCCCCCCTTTTCCCTGGTAACCACCGATCTGATCTCCTTATCAATACACTAACTTCCACCTATGAGTGGAGTCATATAGAGTTCGTCTTTCTCTGACTGGCTTATTTCGCTTAACATAATACCCTCGAGGTCCATCCACGTTGTTGTGAATGGGCCAATTTTGTCTTTTTTTATGGCTGAGTAGTATTCCATTGTGTATATATACCACATCTTCTTTATCCAGTCATCAGTTTCTGGGCATGTAGGCTGGTTCCACGTCTTGGCTATTGTAAATAATGCTGCGATGAACATAGGGGTGCAACGGACTCTTGAGATTTCTGATATCAGGTTCTTAGGATAGATAGCCAGTAATGGGATGGCTGGGTCATAGGGTATTTCTATTTTTAACTTTTTGAGAAATCTCCATACTGTTTTCCATAGTGGCTGTACCAGTTTGCATTCCCACCAACAGTGTATGAGGGTTCCTTTTTCTCCACAACCTCTCCAACATTTGTCGCTCTTGGTTTTGGATGTTTTTGCCAATCTAACGGGTGTAAGGTGATATCTTAGTGTAGTTTTGATTTGCATTTCCCTGATGATTAGCGATGATGAACATCTTTTCATGTGTCTATTGGCCATATTCATATCTTCTTTTGAGAAATGTCTGTTCATGTCCTCTGTCCATTTTTTGATCGGGTTGTTTGTTTTTTTGTTGTTAAGCAGTGTGAGTTCTTTGTATATTATGGAGATTAACCCTTTGTCGGATAAGTGGCTTGTAAATATTTTTTTCCCAATTAGTGAGCTGTTTTTTTGTTTCAATCCTGTTTTCCCTTGCCTTGAAGAAGCTCTTTAGTCTGATGAAGTCCCATGTGTTTATTCTTTCTATTGTTTCCCTCAACTGAGGAGTTATAGTGTCCGAAAAGATTCTTTTGAAACTGATGTCAAAGAGTGTACTGCCTATATTCTCTTCCAAAAGACTTATTGTCTCAGGCCTAATCTTTAGGTCTTTGATCCATTTTGAGTTTATTTTGGTGTGTGGTGAAAAAGAATGGTCAATTTTCAATCTTTTGCATGTGGCTGTCCAGTTTTCCCAGCACCATTTGTTGAAGAGACTTTCTTTTCTCCATTGTAGGCCCTCTGCTCCTTTGTCGAAGATTAGCTGTCCATAGATGTGTGGTTTTATCTCTGGGCTTTCAATTCTGTTCCATTGATCTGTGGACCTGTTTTTGTACCAGTACCATGCTGTTTTGATCACTGCAGCTTTGTAGTATGTTTTGAAATCGGGGATTGTGATTCCGCCGGCTTTGTTTTTCTTGCTCAGGATTGCTTTAGCAATTCACGGTCTTTTGTTGCCCCTTATGAATTTTAGGATTGTTTGTTCAATTTCTGTGAAGAATGTTCTTGGGATTCTGATTGGGATAGCATTGAATCTGTAGATTGCTTTAGGTAGTATGGACATTTTAACTATGTTTATTCTTCCAATCCATGTGCATGGAATGTCTTTCCATCTCTTTATGTCATCGTCAATTTCTTTCAAGAAAGTCTTGTAGTTTTCATTGTATAGATCCTTCACTTCCTTGGTTAAGTTTATCCCAAGGTATTTTATTCTTTTCGTCGCGATTGTGAATGGGATTGAGTTCTTGAGTTCTTTTTCTGTTAGTTCATTGTTAGTGTATAGAAATGCTACTGATTTATGCACGTTAATTTTATACCCTGCTACTTTGCTGTAGTTGTTGATTATTTCTAATGGTTTTTCTATGGATTCTTTGGGGTTTTCTATATATAAGATCATGTCGTCTGCAAACAGCGAGAGTTTTACTTCTTCGTTACCTATTTGGATTCCTTTTATTTCTTTTTCCTGCCGAATTGCTCTGGCCAGCACCTCCAGTACTATGTTGAATAGGAGTGGTGAAAGTGGGCACCCTTGTCTTGTTCCTGTCCTCAGAGGGATGGCTTTCAGTTTTTGTCCATTGAGTATGATGTTGGCTGTGGGTCTGTCACATATGGCCTTTATTATGTTGAGGTACTTTCCTTCTATACCCATTTTATTGAGGGTGTTTATCATAAATGGGTGTTGGATCTTGTCGAATGCTTTTTCTGCATCTAGTGAGATGATCATGTGGTTTTTGTTTTTCATTTTGTTGATGTAGTGTATCACGTTGATTGACTTGCGGATGTTGAACCATCCCTGTGTCCCTGGTATAAATCCCACTTGATCATGGTGTATAATCTTTGATTTCTTATCTTTATTATTTCCTTCTTTAGATGTGCTTTTAGTTTATTATGCTTTTCTTTTACTAGCTTATTGAGGTAGGAGCTTAGATTATTAATTGAGACCCTCTCTCTTTTCTAATATAACCATTTCATGCTATAAATTTCCCTCTGAGCACCGCATTAGCTGTGTCCCACGAATTCTGAGATGTATTTTCATTTTCATTCATTCAATGTATTTTTTGTTCACCCTTCACATTTCTTCTTTGACCCATGGGTTATTCAGTGGTGTGTTGTTTAGTTTCCAAGTGTTTGGAGATTTTCCTGTCATGCTTCTGTTATCGATTTCCGGTTTGATTCCAGTATGGTCAGAGAACATACTCTGTATGATTTCAATTCTTTAAACTGGCTGAGATTTGTTTTATGGCCCGGGATGTGCTCTATCTTGGTGTAGCACTCTGGACCCAAAGGTAGTAGAAGCTACATAGTAGGTTCAACAAGAGACGTTTGCAATAAGAATTATTAACTCTAAAAAAGAGTGACTATAAGACATACGAGAACTCTATACTGTACTCCAGGACTGAGAGGAAGGGCAGACTTGAAAGGGGTTCAGAGCTCATTGAAGAAGCTGTGGTTTGGCCATGGAAGAGCAAAGGAGTTGGCTGGTTTAGCCAGACAGGAGTTTGTCTGGAATTGCTGGGCAAACAACAGGCAACACTCTGGAATGAGAGCAGGAAGCAGACGATAGACAATAGGAAATGAGGGTGTATACTGGGAGTCTGGACACCAGTGGGAACAGAGGCTGTTGGAGCTCATGGGCTGCATGGGTTGGAGGTGGACTGGTTCTCTGTGGAAGCCTTGGCCACATGTGGGCTGTGTGCAGGCTGCATGGGGTGGCAGAAGGAGCTATACATCCATGTGCACACTCTGCATCACGGGCAGGCTGTGTGCAGGCTAAGCAGGAGCTTTGGTTTCCACGTGTGGGGGCTGCAGGCATGTTAGTGCCAGGCTGAGGCTGAGAGGTTGCACAGGGAGTGTATCTGGGACAATTGGCAGGGGCAGGGTCCAGCACATGTCCTCACACCCATACCATTGACGTTCTCCCTGGCCACTGCTGGAAATTGCAGGAAGCCTTTCTCTCCTGAAGTGTCTCTCCAGCATCCTCTGTTGAGTAAACTGAGCATTGTGCCCACTTTAAAGGGGAAAAGCTTAAAGGAATTGCATTGTTTATCATACAGCATATGTTGAAGGGTGCTTTCAGAGCTGAGAGGCAATAAATCAATAACTGACACAGTCGATCTCTTTGGCTACGCAGCTTCCATATGCACCCTTTTACACACATTGGAACTTCCTTAAAACAATAAGACAACTCTATGTCTCTACCCAACCAGGTACATCTATCCTTCTTGCAAGTGAGGTTCTCACTTATCTTCAAAAATGAGAAGACCCAGTCATCGTATCCATCATGGGTTATATTAATTACTCCTCAAACTTAGTCAAGGGTTCACTGAGTATTCTATTCCCTAAAGATTAAGTTGTAAAGTTAACCTCCAATAACTCATGTATAAAATTTAGAAATATGAAGAAGGAGAAAGAAGTAGAGAATGATGATGTAAGTAAATAAATGCATTCATATAATGTGCATGGAGATTGTACACAAAGCTACTGTGATGAATTTCTGTAATTGGCCGTGAGGTTGCAGTTCATGTCTATGACCTTCTTCTTCAACTGCCCATTCCATATTTCCCTTGCCCTCATGGCAGACCCTCTGGGTTCTCTTCCTGCTCTGGGTTCTTTATCTCTTGGAGTATCTCGTAATCCCTGAGAAGTTTGAGTATTTACTTTTTTCCCAAATTACAGCCACTCTAGTATGTGGCCGTAGGTCTCTTTGGGGGGTGGCTAGGAGAAGACTTAGTGTGTCTCTGTGGCAATAAACAGTATAGGGTCCTTTTTAAAGGGGACCCAGGCTTCCCTCAATCAAGGGCCTCTGGGTCTGTGAACTTACTTAAGTCTGAAAACTGGGACAGGCTGTGATTCTCTATGTGGTGACTCAAGTCAGGGTACTAGCTACCGTACTGAGAGTGTTTCTTGTTATATGGATCAAGCAATATCCTAATAGGCTGACCGACTATTTCCCTCCTAGGGACGCTTCATCAATCAGCTGCTGCTGAAGGTCTCTGTGACCCAAAGAATTCTGACTCCTAGCTTGTCCCTATTGTCCTGTGGTTGGCATGCTCATTTTCCCTTTGACAATTAAGTGCTGCCACTTGGCCTCTGATATCCTGGGATTCCATCCTCCCATTGAAACCAGGGAGCCCATCTCAAGGGTGGCATCCCCTGCAGTCATACTTGGCCTAAAAAAGAACAACCACAGAGCTTTTCAGGGATGCGTGTGCCCCCCCCCCCCCCCGGCTAGCGTATTTCTCAATGTCCTGGTGAAAGGAAACCCTTCGGAGCATTGTAGTTTTGGGGTGGGAGGGGGTGGCTTGGGTCTGAAGGCTGCACATGGTACTTCCAGTCCAGCATTCCTGTTCACCTAAGCTTTTGGACTCCCTCCTCCACATCACACCTGGAAGCTCTGGCATCCCAGCCTCATTAAATGCAGGTCACTGTTGTGTCCAAATTTCAGTCAGCCAACGAGGTAACCTGGTAAACCCCATCCAGCTGCACAACTAGTGCATTAAAGTGAGGATCTCTAGCAAGTTAATGAATTTGGCCTGATCGCTGGTGTTGTTTTCTGCCCTTTTTGGTGTCACACCCTTAGAATCTATTCCTACACAAATGTTCCTCAGGTTTCTGCTGATTTTTATTAGTAAGGGCCTCTAACATTTTTGGAGCATAAGCTGTTTCCTCCTGGGTCATGGTGTGTACCTGTCCCCTTGCATCAAGGTGAGACCTGACTCTAATTATGGGTCTGCTGGCAATGGGGGTGGTTGTGGTGGGGTTCTGAGCAGAATGAGCATCCCCCTTCAAAGTATCTTCCCCAAGTGAGGGTATCACCGGATTTTCACACTGAGGAGGACCAGTCTTCTGGGTCACTGCGGGGGAAGATACTGCTACTGGGAAGAGAGGCTCAGAGTGACTTGGGGGCCAGCAGTGTCAGTTTCTCTAGCTAAGTCCAACAAGACATCTTTATTCCCAGCTTCAGGATCTCATTCTTACCCGATTGATGCCCTAATTTTCACAGAAGAAACTTGGCAAGACTATGAATTCAACTGCTATTCTAATTCAGCAACTTGCACCATTAAATTCTGTGTTTGATTTTCAGCAATGTCAGCCATGTGGCTACAAGGAATAAAAGATTCTTTTAAGGCTGTCACGGAAGCTGTGTGATCCTCAGACCATGACTTGAGGTGGGAGTTAACGGACCCGAGCTTGTCATTTTCTCTCTGTAAGTGCTCAAGGGCACTCAAAACAATTCATCTCACACCACAGCCCTTATGGTCATCATTACTGTCATACAGGAAGAGCAGAAGCCACTTGAGCCCCCAAAGCAAGTGCTCCGCTTGGCACTTTATCACAGTCAACCACAGGTGATGGCTTGATTAATTGACGCCATTGCATGTCATGATTACAATCATCACATTTCTCATTGGCAAAGAGCTCAGCATCGCACTCAGGACCAAGGGTACAACTAAGTCAATCCTCAGATCCCATCTTTAGGGATCTAGCTCGTGGGGCCACTCTCAGTACCAACTCTGTAGTAGTCTGTGTCTAATCAGGATATAGAAGCCACACAGTAGGTCACCCTGGGAAGTTTGCCATCAGAGTGATTCACTGAAATAAAAGAGTCACTCTGAGATGTAAGGAAACTCTCTATGGTACCCTAGGATTGAGAGAGAGCACTCGAGAAAGGGCAGACTTGGAAAGGGTTCAGACCTCACTGGAGAAGCTGTGGTTTGGCCATGGAAGAGCACAGAAGTTGGCCGGTTTAGCCAGACTGGAGCTTGTCTGGAGTTGCTGGGCAAACAGCAGACAATGCTCTCGAGTGCGGGGAGGACACAGGAGATGGACAACAGGAGACGTGGGTGCTCACTAGGAGTCTGCACACCAGTGGGGACAGAGGCCTTGAGTCCATGGGCCGCAGAGAGGGAGGTAGGGCTGGCAGAGGGAGCGGCCACTCTGTGTGGACCCCCAGACACAGCTGGGTTGTGCTTTGGCTGCACAGGGCCCCAGTTTCACTGTCAAGAAGGCTGCAGACACATCCTCTACAGCCTGAGGCTGTGTGGTTGCAGAGGGAGCACGTTTGTGGCCTGCGGTCCTGGCAGCTTCCACAGGATATCCTCATCTTGATTGTGTGGCGGCTCTAGGTATTATGTTACAGATAGGGAACTCACACAGTCCATCGGTGTCACTATTTTACCAGTTGGAGTGAAATGTAGAAACTTTACCTCCCTTTACCCTCCCCCACTTATAATTGTCTTAAATATTTTCTCTACATACATTTTTTTTTTCAGGGGAAGATTCACCCTAAGCTAACATCTGATGCCAATCTTCCTCCTTTTTTCTTCCTTTCCCCACTCCAAAGACCCAGTACATAGTTGTGTATAGTTGTATGTTCTTCTCATTCTTGTACGTGAGCCACTGCCACAGCATGTCTTCTGACAGATAAATGGTGTGGTTCCGCGCCTGGGAACTGAACCCGGGCCGCTGACACAGAGTGCGCTGAAATTGACTGCTAGGCCATCAGGGCTGCCTCTCTCCACGTACATTTAGAACCATATTGGACAATGTTATTTTTGTTTCGACTGTCAAACATCACTTGGAAAATTGAAAAGACAATATCGTATTTACCTACATTTTCTACTCTGTCCATTGTTCTTTTTTCTTCTTGATGTTCCAAGTGTCTTTCTCATATTATTTCCTTTCTGTTTAGAGAACTTCATTTAGCCATTCCTATAGGGTAGGTCTGCTGGTGACAAATTGTCTTTGTTTTCTTTATTTGAGAAGGTCTTGCTTTCTCTTCATTCAAGCAGGATCTTTTCCCTGGATATAGAATTTTGGGTTGACACTTCTTTTCTTTCAGCCCATGAAAAATGTTGTGCTGCTTCTTTCCAGCCTCCAAATTTTTCTTCTTTTTCTTTTTTTTTCTGAGGAAGATTAGCCCTGAGCTAACTACTGCCAATCCTCCTCTTTTTGCTGAGGAAGCCTGGCCCTGAGCTAACATCCATGCCCATCCTCCTCTACTTTATATGTGGGACGCCTACCAGAGCATGGTGTGCCAAGCGGTGCCATGTCCATACCCGGGATCCGAACCAGCAAACCCCATGCTGCCAAGAAGCGGAACGTGCGCACTTAACCACTGAGCCACCAGGCCAGCCCCCAGCCTCCGAATTTCTGATGAGAAACCTGCTGTCATTAGAATGGTTTTTTCCCTATAGGCAAGATGTCATTTCTTTCTCAGCGTTTCAAGAATTTTTTCTTTGTCTTTAGAGTTCAGATATGATGTGTGTTGTGAGCATTTCCTTGAGTTTACCCTGTTTGGGGTTCACTAGCTCCCTAAATCCAAGGGTTGATGTCTTTTGCCAGATTGAAGTTTTCAGCTGTTACTTCCATGAGTGCTGTTTTAGCCCAGTCCTCTTTCTCCTCTCCTCACAGGACTCTGATGACATGAGTGTTGTATCTTTTGTCAGTCCCACGGGTCCCTGAGGTTCTGTTTTCTCAGCCTGTTTTCTCTCTGTTGTTCAGATTGGGAGATTTCTATTGTCCTTCAAGTTCGTGAATCCTTTTTGTTATCCCCTCCATTCTGCTGTTGAGCCCATCCACTGAGTTTTTAAAATTTTGGTTATAGTATTTTTCAATTTTTCTAAAATTTCCATTTTGCTGTTCTTTTATTTTCTATTTCTCTGAAGAGACTTTCTGTTTTTTGTTTGTTTCACACACATTTGTAAATGTTTATTGAGACATACTTACGATGGCTGCTCTAAAACATTTGCCAGATCATCCCAAATCTCTTGCATCTTGGTGTTGCATCTGTGGCTTGTCTTTTGTCACTTGTTTTGAAATCTTCCTGGTTCTTGGTATGACAAATGAATTTGATTGGCACTTGGGTATTTTGGGTGCTACATTATGAGAGTCTGGATTTATTAAACCTTCTGTTTTGGCTGGATTCCTCTGATACTGCTCAGCAGGGGAAGAGAGTGGATAGAAGTCCAGGTTGCCCACTTAGTCTCTGTTGACCCCCCAGAGAAGCTCCTCATTACTGCTTGTAAGAGTGGCAGTGCTGCCTCCTCGATGGGCTGTCAGTGACATCTCCCTGGGAGACAGGAAGACCTGGGAGAGACAGGATGCCTTGTTATTGCTCCCCATGTGACTTCCACTGACATCGTGGGCAAGGGTGGCCTCGCTGCTGTTGGGCGATGGTGACTACCCTGGCTCTCCACCTGCACCTCCTCAGACAGCATCCAGCAGGGAGGGGAAGCAGATAAACAAACTCTGGCCCCCTCACATGCTGGAATACTACTCAGCAATAAAAAGGAATGAACTACTGAAACACACAACAACTTGGATGGATTTCAGAGGCATTACGCTAGGCCAAAGAAGCTAGACTGAAATAGCTACATAGTCTATGACTCCATGTATATGACATCCAGGAAAAGGCAAACCTATAGGGACAAAAGTAGATCTCTGGTTGCGAGGGGCTCGGGTGGCGGAAGGGGTTGACCAAAAGAGGTATGGGGTAATTTGTGGGGGAAAGGCATTCTTCTGTCTCTTGATTCTGTTGGTGATTACACAATTATATCTGTCTATCATAGACTTACACATTAAAAAGGGTGAATAGCACAGTATGTAAATTGTACCTTAATTAAAAAACCAAGACGGCACTGTTGAAAGACGAAGTTTGAGGAGCATGATCTCTTGTCAACTGTGAGTCTGCAGCTAGAAGATCATCTTTGCAGGTCCTAACTGACATACTTCTATGAGTAAAACCCACAGGCCTCCTGAAACGTGTATCCGTGCATTGCGTTTAGTGTGCACACTGCGTGCATTTACAGAGAGTGCCTATCCCTAGGTTGTGTTTCCAAAGTGGGCAGTTTAATATGTAGGGGTTAACTCTTGTAATCCTCTGAGTCCCATCCCGATTTGGCTCCCTCTGTCCTACCCCACCTTGAACTCAGCGTTGCATCTGTTTGCTACTTTCCTGACTATTTAATGTAATTATATAAAACAACAACCGTCACCAATACAATATTCTGAATTATACTATTTTGCATCATACACAAACAAATCTGCAGCTTACCAGGTGATCGTGAATTGTGGCGTTATGTACCATTTCATTTTACGTGTTCTAAGCTGCAAGTGATCGTGACGGACCCACAGCGTGGCCAGGCCTGTGGTGGGAAGAGCTGCCCTTGGGATGTATGACGGCTAGCAAAGGTCATCTTCAGCGTTGTGTTTCGTGGAAAAAGGGGGGTGGTCCTGGATGGTTGTGATAGCCCTGTTTTTCAGCCAACCACAAAGATTTAAGCTATGCTTTCTTCATCTGCCTTAGAGGAGAATGACAGCCCCAACAGTCACAAAGACAGGCTCTTACTTGTCATTTAGCTAAGAACAGTGCCTCCATATTTACAATTTCAGGTCCTTTTGTACGCAAACATTTTTATCCCTATATTACAGTAGAGGAAACAAAGGCTCAAGGAAATAGAAGATTTACCCAGAAAGAATTGCAAAATATTGTTGGGCAGGCTGGTATCTGTGGGTGCATTTCTTTTAGATTTCGTATGTCACATCTCGAGCATGCCAGGCATATTCCAACCTCAGGGCCTTTGCACTGGCTGTTCCCCCTGCCTGAAACCCTCTTCCCCTAGACACCAGCATGGCTTGCTCCATCACTAGCTTCCTGTGTTTGTTCAGACATCACCTTCCTGGTGAGGCTCACCTGACCTATCCCATTTAAAATGGCAACCTTCCCTGCCCGGGGCCCCTCCCCACCTCCCTCCACCACACTCCTATCCTTCCTTACTATGCTCTATTTTTTCCACAACAGTTACCATTTTCTGACACATTGTATAATTTAGTTTTAAAAACTTTCTTCTCTCTCTCTAAGTAGAATGTACGTCCCATAAGCTCTTTTGTTTACTGGTGTACCCTGAAGGAGATCAATGCATAAAACAGCACCTGACACAGAGCACATGCTCTGTAAACACCTGAATGATGAAAAGATGAATTTTCAATGGGTGGAAACTAAACTGGAATAGTCGTATACTCCGTTTAGTGTCATCCTGAAGAGTGCTAATTCATTCCACCACTTTTTGTTTAAACTATTTTACCAAATCAACCTCGTGCTTAGTTAACATGAGGGCCCCCATCGTTCTTGCACAGCCCACAATGATGAGACCCAGCACGGCAGACCACATTGCGTTCTCTAAGTCAAGGAGAGTGGAGCTCCGTGCTGCCCGCTCTCTTGCCCAGTCAGAGCTCCACTGTGTGTGCTGTGGCCTCTCTCCCAGCTGTTTATTTTGCATTCCTGCAAACGTTTTTGACCTAAAATGCCTATCAAAAATTATGCAAGTGCTTGAGCTGGATTGCCCCAAGAAACAAAGGAAGATAATCTTGCTATATGTTAAAATGCTAATTTATGGGCTGTCCAGGCCCTTCAAAGAAATAGGTGAGAAAATAGGGTAAAGATCAGCAGACACAGAGGCTGACATCGTCACCAAGTGAGCGTGGAAGAGTGACCAGTGGTTGAAGAAGGGAAGCTGAAGAAACTCAGGTCTGAAGCATGTCAAGACCTTGTGATATTTGAAGCAAATGGAAAGTACAATGCCATTTCCAGAGGGGTTAATCAATAATGACCTGTCTCAATGCTGGTGTGGTTATCTTTCCTACCAATGTGCCCTGGGAAGAGTGGGCTGGCAGTGGAGTCACAGTCCATGAGGGATGTGATAAAGTAAAAATCACCACTGGTTGAAACTAGTCTTAAAATTCCTTAGCCAGGCACTATGTGAAAGTCACACTATATGTTCAGTTGGCTCTTGCTATCTGACAAACAACTCCAAAACATAGTGGCTTAAAATGACGACCATTGATTTAGCCGTGGGTTGATATTTTAGGCTGGGCTGGGTTGAGTGGTTCTTCTTGTCTTGGCTGGGCTTACTCCTGTGTCTGTGGGCAGCAGCCAGGTTCACCCGGGACTGGGTGGATGAGGAGGGCCTCCCTGGAGTGCTTGTCTCAGCTCCACAGAGTCTCTCATCCTCCAGTCGGCTAGCTTGGGCTTGTTCTCATAGCTGAGGTGGAGCTGAAGCATGCAATGTTCTTGGGCCCTAGGCTTAGAACCAGCTCAGCATCGCTAACGCCATTCTATGACCCAGAATCGAAGGGTGGATAGAAAGTCTCCAGCTCTGGATGGGAAGAGTGGCAAAGTCTCCTTGCAAGGGCTGTGGAAGCAGGGAGGCGTGAAGGATTGAGACCATTTTTTATTTTTTATTGAGCTCATAATAGTTTACATCATTGTGAAATTTCAGTTGTACATTATTTCTTGTCTGTCACCACATAGATGCTTCCCTTTACCCCGTATGCCACCCCTGACCCCCCTTCCCCTGGTAATCACTGAACTGTTTTCTTTGTCCATGTGTTTGTTTATATTCCACATATGCGTGAAATCACCTGGTGTTTGTCTTTCTCAGTCTGGCTTATTTCACTTAGCATAATTCCCTCCAGGTCCTTCCATGTGGAAATGGGATGATTTTGTCTTTTTTTTTTATGGCGGCATAGTATTCCATTGTGTATATATACCACATCCTCTTCGTCCAATCATCAGTCACTGGGTACTCAGATTGTTTCCATGTCTCGGCTATTGTGAATAGTGCTGCAGTGAACATAGGGGTGCATAGGCTACTTTGGATTGTTGATTTCAAGTTGTTTGAGTAGATGCCCAGTAGTGGGATGGCTGGGTCATATGGTGGGTCTATTTTTAGTTTTTTGAGGAATCTCCATACTGTTTTCCATAGTGGCTGCACCAGTTTGCATTCCCACCAGCAGTGCACAAGGGTTCCCTTTGGATTGAGACCATTTTTTGCAACCTACTAACAGTATTTTTCAGTACCTCCAACTCAGCCAGTTTTTCCTTTAGTCTTGAAACTCGTCTCATTTCCTTTTAAAATCAACAAATGCAATAGGGGCTTGTATGTTTGGTGCACATTGTGTCCCAAAATGCTGCAAACACTGGAATTGCACTCAGCGGTGAGACGCTCGTGGTGTGAGGCCAAGGCGGGTTGAGCCCAGCAGGGCTTCGAGTCTCCTCATTCCAACCAGGCATTGGCTCATCGAGCTGATGGCTAAGGGCATTGCCAAGTGGTTGAAACCATTTTATTTTTTGTCCAACCCATGAAGTTGAATTCAACCTCACCGCATGTTGAGAGCTCCACTGTATACACCTTTGGGAGTTTCTGAGAAATCAAAGACTGGAGCAGCGTGGCTTGGCCCACACTATGTGAGGGATCTCTTTAGACAGACTGGAGGTCCATGGAAGTAAGTCTTTCCTGCTCCTCGGATATGACAGTTGGGGAGCCAGGAGCCAGGAACTTCCCCCTGGGCTTTCACTGGGATGTTGCCTGTGGCTGATCTCTTCTGTTCGGGGCGGATGGAGTGGGGAGTCACTGGGTGGGTCTTGGCCTGATAAGACTCCTAAGACCTCACTGGGCCTGCTGTGGGCTGACACAGCTCTTCACCTAAGTTAGGCCCTATCTGGATAGTCTTCTCTGAGGCTGTACTCCATTCATTTGATAAATATTTATTGAACATCTACTATCTGCCAGGCAGTGTTCAGGATACCAGGCCACCCGGGGCCAATGATGGAATTATGCAGCCATTAAGTGTAATGATTCAGAGACAGTTCAACTGCACGAAAAAACGTGACTCACTCTACAACTTGGATATCTGGGAGAAAATGTTCCTTCCCTTTCCTGTAGCTCTAGATCTTTTCCAAAGCCCTACTCCCTGGCTGGGGGGAGGAAATTTAAAGAAGCTAATATGTATTTATTGATTCTTTTGAGCTTGTGCTTTGGGCCAGGCACGTTTAGAAGTCATTCAACTCTCACAGGACCCTGTGGGTGGTGTTACTGTTTCCCCCATTTTACAGATGAAGAAACTGAATCACAGGGAGGCTGTGCAGGTCGTCTGAGGTCATAGCACTCCTAACTGCAGGGCGGCATATGGACTCCGCCTCCAGAGCCCTCTCTTGAAACCACTCAGCAAGCAAACTACACAGCTGGCCGGTTTCCTTCCTGTCCCCACATTTGGTGTTCTTTTACCCCTCCACCACCCCCATGTCTTCAAGATGGCACCTGGCAGTCCACTTGGTCCACTGGGGGCTCTCATTACAGAGCTGTTCTTCCTACCAGGTGCCCCTTCTCAGCACTCTGTGAGCTCCAAGCCATCCTGCTCAGCCCTGGGGCCCTCTGCCCGAGCTCCTTCCCTGGGAGCTGGGCAGCAGTCCTGGTGTTGTCCTGACTGACACCTTCTGCTCTCATGCTTGAAACCCGACTCCCCGCTCTGCCTTCCTCATTTGGGCCGTGCCCTCCTCAGCATCTTCCAGGGCTAGGAAAAGAGTGGCATTTTCTTTTATTTCCTGTGTTAGGTTCCCGTGGCTGCTGTAACAAAGTCCTACAAACTGGGAGGCTGAAACAACAGCAACGTTTTCTTTCACAGATCTAGAGGCTGAAAGTCCAAAATCAAGGTGTGGGCAGCACTGTGCACCTCTGAACGCTTCGGGGAAGGAGCCTTCCTGCATCTCTCAGCTTCTGATGGCTCCAGGTGTTCCTTGGCTTGTGGCTGCATCACTCCAGTCTCTTCCTCTGTGGTCACACGGGTCTTCCGTGGTCTTCTCTCTTGTACTTCTTTGCCCTCTCTTCTTATAAGGACACCAAGCATTGGATTTAGGGCTTACCCTAAATCTGATATGCTCTCGTTTTGAGATCCTTAACTTAATTACATCTGCAAAGGCCCTATTTCCAACAAAGGTCACATTCACAGGCAGCGGGGATTGGAACGTGTGCGTATGCTTTTGGGGTCCCAATTCAACCCACTGTGCTTCCCTTACATTACAGCTTCCTTCAACCATCAAGCAGCTAGACCCGTATCTTTGCCAAGTCGCTGTTAGAAGGGGCATCTTCTCTCTGCTGCAGAAGAACTCCGGGCACAGGTCCTCCTGCCTGGGAGCTGGAAATGTCAAATGAAGAGAGAAGGCAATTTTGAAAGACATTTCACTCTCAACAACCATATCTGCTCTCAAGATTATTGTCTTACCAGAAATCTGATTTTCTTGCTGGAAACTGACCCTTACCTTGTTCTTTCTGTCTTCTTTCTTGAGGAAGGAACACATTTCCCAATAACTTGACCTTGGGAAAATCTCTCCATCTCTCAGTGCGTCATTCCCATCACAGGGACAGCGACAGCCCCTTCTTGGTGGGGTTGTCTTGCTGGTCCCTGACTTGGCACATGTAGAGCCCGTGGCTCAGTGGCGGACACCTGGTAGGCACTGTATGAGGTTCAGCCACATCTGCTGAGAATCTGTAAAAGTCCTTGTCTCCCTTTAGGCCGATAGATGCCTCACGCTGACCAAGGTGAAATGGATCGACTCGGAAAATGAAAAATGAGAAAAGCGTATTAATAATTTTCAGCAGATCTCTCCCATTTTGCACTTACACGATGATACATGCTTGTAGATAACATCTGTTTAATCCTCCGTGTTTATCTCCATTTTACAAATGAGAATCCTGAAGCTTAAGGAACTAGCTGAAGTCACACAGTGGGTAAGAGGCAAACCTGGAACTGAATGTGGAGGGCAGTTCCTTCTCCAACCGAGGCCCCCAGGCGCTGGGCAGCCAGGCAGGGACGGCAGCAGCCCCTCATCTTGCTGCAGCCACTGTGACATCAGGCTTTCTCCTCCAAACGTCTGAAACCTATTGACCATCTACAGGGAAACCACGTAGTTTGTGTATGAAAATTAGGCAATTGCAGGGGACGCTCTTCCCTGACTTGCACACACCTTCTGCACACCGTGTTTTTGTTTGTAAATTCTCTTGTGGCTTTCTCAGTTATCTCAATTTGTTTAAGCAAAATACATTTTGTCACCAAGGAGAATTAACTTGGGTGAAGTTGTAGTGAGAACCGTAGTGGCCCTATCTGGTCCTGGAGCAGCTATGGAGGAGGGACTCTGCTTTCAGAGAGGTTGTGCTCTGAGCCAGGTCGTCCTGCTCTCATAGACCCTTCCAGACCACTGTAGAATCTGATGAAAGTCAGAGATGCTCTCGCTTTCTGGGAAAACCCATCCATGAACATCATTTAAGTTGTAATTTCGCTTTGGGTCCCCGCAGGCCCAGATGCCCACCAGCGGGTATTCAGGGGAGTTTAATGAGGGGGCGAAGTCTGGCAGCAGTGGGCAGTGTTTCCCCAGAGGCCAGAGTGGGGACCGTAACTGGGACCTGGAGACACCACCTACAAAACTGTGGCCTTCAGTAGAGGGAGAGAGCAACTTCTGAACCAGCTCTGGCCTGCCTCTCCTCCCTCCTACCTCTGACCTGCCAGGAGTGGACACCAGAGGACCAGGGAGCCCATGGCTGCAACCTCAGAGGCCTAGGGCAAAGGGAAGATGATCGGATCTATCTGGAGGGTCTAGCCTGAAGGTGTCCCGGGTCAAGGTCTTAAATTAGAGGCACATTCCCCAAGTATAGGACCATACCACTGGGGTATGCCAGATCGTATGAGTGGCCCACAGATATAGATTTTAAAAGATTGGTAGTTAGGTATTTATTTTAATAGCTCTTAGAAAAAAAAATAATCTTCTCTTTTTGGTAATGATAGTGTCCTCCTGCCTTTTTTTCTCCAGTTATTACAAGCATTTATTTGTTGGCATTTTTTTTTTTTTTTACTCTGACAGGCAAAATGTGGCCTCACGGTATACACCTTGCATTTCTTGGCTGGTGAGGATAGACGTCTTTTCTAAAAATTGTTTTGAGTCCTTTAATTTTTAAAGTTAATAGACAATTTTTTTAGAGCAGTTTTAGGTTTATGGAAAAATGAGGGGAAAGTACAGAGAGTTCCCATACGCCGCCTCACCCCCATCCCCCATACGGTTTTCTGTGTTATTAGCAACTTGCATTAGTATGGTGCTTTTGTTGTAATCGATGAGCCAATTTTGATGCATTATTACTAATTGAAGTCCATAGCTTACATTAGGATGACTCTTGGTGTTGCACATTCTGCGGGTTTTGAAAGATGTATAATGACATGTATCCACCATTATAGTGTCACTCAAGTAGTTTCACTGCCGTGACACTCATCTGTACTCCCTCTGTCCCTGCCTCCCTCCCCTCAAACCCCTGGCAACCACTGATCTTTTTACCGTCTCCATAGTTTTGCCTTTTCCAGAACATCATAGAGTTGGAATCATGCAGTGTGTAGTCTTTTCAGATTGGCTTCTTTCAGTTAGTTACACGCGTTTAAGGTTCCGCCGAGCCTTTTCATGGCTTGATAGCTCATTTCTTGTTAGCACTGAACACTATTCCATTGTCTGGATGGGCCGCAGTCTGTTTATCCACTCACTTACTGAAGGACATCTTGGTTGCTTCCAAGTTTTAGCAACAATGAATAAAGCTGCTATAAACACCTGTGCAGGTTTCTGAATGAATGCAAGTTTTTGGCTCATTGGGTAATGATATAGTTCCCTCCTCCCTCCTTTTTTTACTCTCTAAAAATTGTTGTAAAATATACATAACACAAAATCTATCATTTTAACCATTTTTAAGTGTGCAGTTCAGTGGCCCTGAGTACATTCACGTTGTGCACAGTTCCCTTTAAAGTAATGATATTCCAGCAAAATAGACCCCAGAACCCAGGGCTGGGCAGGAGGTGACGGCCTGAGTGGTCCCCACATGGCACAGCAAGTGATGCGGATGCAGGACGGACTGAAACAACAATCTCAGCACCAGGGTCTTGCCAAAAGTCCAATCTGTCTAACGCGTTTAGCACATTTTCCCGTGGTCTTCTCTCTCAGGGCCCCAAACATGAATTTCTAAAACCAATTTGCGGCATTTCCATGTTCTTTCTTTGCCCAGGCCAATTTATGGGTCGTTTCTTAAAACGGGGGCTTTGGAAATAGTCACTTCTTCCCTTCCAGCTTCTCCCTCCTCTGTTCACCTCTCATAAAGCTATACACTCGCTCCAAGGAGTATGGCTAGCTTGGGGGTTCGGGGGAGGTGGGGAGCCGCACACGTAGGGAGAACGGAGGGAGGGAGGGCCCCCTTCAGCTCTTCGTGTGATGGGGGTGAGCACTTGACAATGAGTCTATCTGACTAGGCGGTCTTCCCAGAGCCTTCCCTGACACACCCACCTTCCCAACCCGGTCCCTCCATTTTCCCATCAGGCCAGTGGGGATAATGTGAACGGCATCTCCTCGATTCAGAGTGAGAAAAATTAGCGGCGGCCCTTTGAGGTTTTCCTGAGAAAAGTGCCATCTCCTTGGGGGGAGGTGTGAGTTGGCTTGTTATCTTGCCGGCAGGGATCAGCTGCTACTAAAAGGTGTCGATTTTGCTGTGATCACAGAACAGGCTGCGGGGAGAGCAAAATAATAATCGCGGCAGGTGTGTCAGAAATGTGGCGCTCTTTTTCTGGAATTTCTATTTTGAAGCCCCGTTCCTCCCACCCCGAGGCAGGCAGTCCTGGGCTTCATTTCTCTTTCCTCTGAGGGTGGTCTTATTCCAGGGCAGGGGTGTGGGGGTGCCAGGTGGCACTCAGCCCTCAGCAACCCAGGGAGGCTCTCACCAAGACCCCATTCACACAGCTTCACCTTTGGTTTTGACCCTTTGTCCTGTCACTCTGGGCCCCTCTTGGGTGCTCTGGAATGCATTCTGGGGCTGCATGGCTCCAGGTGCTAGAATCCTGTGGGCTTCCTCTGTCCCTCCCCCAGACACATGCTGGGGGCTGTGGCTCCTTTTTGTCCTGGGGCCTCTGGCTATAGTTCCATGGAATGGAGTCCAGGTCACCCCTCCACCCAACTCCCCACTGAAGCCAAAGCTGGAGGGTCTCCTCTCCTCCGTCCTGACTCTCCTCCTTCTCACCTCCTCCCAACCCGGGGACTGTCATAACCCGAGCATTGGGAGAACTGGCTCGTCCTCATCAGATTTCCCATTAGGGTTTGGGCTGTGGAATTCAGGAGTCCTTACTCGGCTTCTGCCCAGCAACTGCAACAGAAGCCTTGCCCATCCTATGTCCCACTGCACTGACCACTTTGGAACCAGTTGTGAGCAGCATTGCTGTGCCCGATGGGTTTCTGGGGGCACCAGGGCTGGCTCAGCACATCCACTCAGCCAGCCGGACATGCCAGCATATCATCACTCTCAAGAGTGACCCTCGATCGTGACAGCTCCCTGGCCCCCACGTGGGGTAACTGAGGCACGTCTTCCATGTGATCTCTCAGCGTTCCCCAGACAGACTGATCTTCCTCTGCCCACCGTGGGACTTGTTCAATGACACACTTAGCTTCCTTACCCCCACCTTTCCTGCTTCTCTATGAGCGTTTCCTGGGATCACCTCCCAAATAAGATCCTTGTAATGACATCCTTATTTTGAGAACCCAACCTGAGATAGCATCCCTTCCCAGAGGCAGTGAAGGGAGCTTGCTGCGTTGACTGATGGGGAAGAAAAGATGGGTAGGAGGAAAGATAGGATGGGGAGGAATTGCTAGTTAATAGTTCAAAATATTATGGCACATCATTGAAAACTCAAGCGAGTTGAGTGCTTACTCTGTGCCCGGCACCACACTCAGTTGTTATTTCACCTGGTTCTCCCAGTAGCTTTGCTTGAGTGACCTGTTCTCAGAGCTGAGGGAGCTAGGTCTCAGGGATATCCACCAGCAAGCTGGGTGAGTGGGGACAGGAACTCAGGTCTGATGGTTCCCCCGGGAAACATCTGGAAACACCTCGGCTAGTAGCGAGTATGAAGCGCCTTGAGGTATGCCGATGTCTTCCATTGACATCAGTGCTGAGGAATTATAATAGCCACCTGCTAATTTCAAAAGATTTCTGTCTTTAAACCTTTCCTTAAAAAGCTATAAGGTCTCAAATGTTTTGAGGCAGTGGCATGATGCTGCGAGCGCCATGATGTTAGACAGGTTTATGAGGAACAGAGAATGGGAGCGATGGTCTCAGGATTGAAAAAAAAAGGACTGACTGATTCCCGTTGTGTAAATACTCTCACCATGGCCAATTCCAAGCTAGAAACTTGACATTACTGAATTCAAAGTTGCAAAGAGATGGAGATGTGGAGTGCCACACCATTATGCAGTATTTCCACTGTACTGATGCAATCAACATAAATAAGTTCAAGAGCATTGACCATGGTAAGACGTAATAAAACAATTAGTAAGTGATGAGCTTTGAGTATTTAGTACCTTTTTTATTGAGGTAAAATTCATATATCACTAAATTCACCATTTTAACCACTTAAACTCTTAAAGTGAACAATTCAGTGGCATTTACTACATCCATAATGTGGTCCCACCACCACCTGTATCTAGTTCCAGAACATTTTCCTCACTCCAAAAGGAAGCCCTGGACCCAGTTAAGCAGTCACTCCCCATTCTCCCTCTGCACCCCTGGCTCCCACTCTAATCTGTTTTCTGTGTCTATGAATTTGCCTATTCTGGGTTTTTCATGTAAATGAAATCTTTCAAGATGTGACCTTTGGAGTCTGGCTTCTTTCACCTGGCATAATGTTTTCGAGGTTCATCCATGTTGTAGCGTGTGTCAGTACTTAATTCCTTTTCATGGCTGAATCGTATCCCATTGTATGGGTACACTGCATGTTGTTTATCCATCCATCTATTGATGAACTGATGGGTTGTTTCCACCTTTTAGCTATTTTGAATTGTGCTGCTCTCAACATTCATGTACAGGTTTTATTTGAATACCTGTTTTAAGTTGTTTTGGGTATATACCTGTGAGTGGAATTGCTGGGTCACACGGTGTTTCTATGCTTAACTTTTTGAGGAGCTGCCAAATTGTTTTCCACAGTGGCTGCACCATTTTACCTTCCCACCAGCAGCGTTTAATGGTTCCAATTTCTCTACATTCTCACGAACACTGCTTATTTTCAGTTCGTCATTATTATTATTACTCTAGCCATGCTAGCTGATGTGAAGTTGTATCTTATTGTGGTTTTGATTTACATTTTCTAATGACAAATGATACTGAGCATCTTTACATTAGCTTTTGACCATTTGTCTATCTTCCTTGGAGAAGTATCTACTCAAGTCCTTTGCTGTTTTTCTTTTATAAGGAAGATTGGCCCTGAGCTAACATCTGTTGCCAATCTTCTTCTATTTTATATAGGATGCTGCCACAGCATGGCTTGATGAGGGGTGCTGGGTCTGTGCCCGGGATCTGAAACTGCAAAACCTGGGTCACCGAAGCAGAGCATGTGAACTTAACCACTATGCCACGGGGCCAGCCTGCTTTGCTCACTTTTTAATTGAGTTGTATAGTGGCTACATGTATAGCAGGTACATGATTTGAAAATATTTTCTCCCAGTCTGTGAGTTGTCTTTTCACTTTCTTGTTAGTGTCCTTTAATTCACAAAAATTTTTAATTTTGAAGAAGTCCAATTTATCTTTTTTTATTTTTTTAATCTTTTTAAAAAATTGCTTGCGTTTTTGGTGTCATATCTAAGAATTCACTCCCAAATCCAAGGTCATGAAGATTTACTCCTATCTTTTCTCCCAAGAGTCTTATAGTTTTAGCTCTTACATTTGGGTCTTTGATCAATTTTGAGTTAACAAACTTTTGTATATGGTGTGAGGCAGGGGTTCAACTTCAGTTTTTCACATGTGAGTATCCAGTTGTAATACTTTGGTTTTTAATATAATCTATTTAATTGTAAGTTTATATAATTTAACTTTTAATTATGATCATGTTTAACACCTGGCTTGCAAAATTTCTGAAAATTTAACACTCAGCTCTTGTGAGCCAGTTTGAGCTGGTGTGAGCTGGCTCCAGCAGGCCACTACTTCCACCTCACCCTGCTTAAACAATCCTGCTGCTGAAGGCTGGCATTTGGATTTGTTTTTCTTGAGGAGCTGAGCTGGGGGATGGTTGTTGTGTGCTTATGGAGCTCCTGGGGGATGGGCACCTGAAGAAGAAGGATCTGGAGACCCCTATCCTCTAGCCATGAGCCTGTCTGACATTTTCCCATTGCATCTGGCTTTCCCTCCCGTGGTTCAAAGAGTGTGGCTGAGTTTCTCTTGTTCCCTTGCCCAGGATTTGTCCAGCTGTTCCTCCTGGCTAAGAGGGACCTGACTGTGTTCCAGCTGGATCTGAGGGGGCTTTGGAAGCCCCGTCTTGAAGCAGAGACCAACCTGATCCTGAGATTGAGGAAGTGCTCCTTTTCCTGGTGGGGTGAGGAGATAAAATACAGAATGCCAAATTACGTGTGGGTTTCAGGTAAATAATGCATAGTTTTTTTAGCATAAGCATGACCCATGCAAGATTTGGGACATACTTATACTAAAGAATTATGCATTATTTATCTGAAATTCAAATTTAGCTGAGAGTCCTGTGTTTTCACTTGGTAAATCTGGTAAGCTTCCCCTCAGGTCAGTTTTCTTCCTTAGTGCCCTTGTCCAACAGCAGACACTCAGAACTCCAGAGTGAGAATGGCCCTGGGGAGGTGCTGATTCTCTTCCCGTTTTACAGATCTGGAAACTGAGTTCCAGAGAAGGAAAGAGACAGGCCCCAGTACATGGAATCATTGTGGACTTTGGGGACCTCACTGAGCTGAGCTACATGACTTTTCTTTTTCATGAAGTCAGCATATTTTGTGAGCGTCTTCTGTGCACGGGCACTGTGCTGGGTGTCGGGGGATAACAGTGACAAGGCTGCCATAGAGGGCAGCCTATGGACATAGAGGACAAGCCTGTGTAGAGGGCAAGAATCGAGAGTTCCCTTTAGACATGTTAAATAAGAGACGTGTATCAGTTACCTGACAAGTCACTTCCACTCTCTGAGCCTCAGTTTCCCCTTTCCTAACATGGAAATAAGAGTACTTTTCTTGGGGGATAGTTGTCTGGCTTCAAAGTGGTGATGAAATGTCTGGTGGGGACAGGGAAGAATTTACAGTTGGAAGAGAGAAAAGAGGTACCCATGGTAAAGTTTGGTTGTTGCCCACAGGTTACCTGGCATCCTGGGACACTCAGATGATGTGGGATGGAGGTGCCAGAACTCACCTGCCCTGCCTCACCTGCCAGGGACCAGCCAGCTCCTGCTCCTGGCCCCCCAGGGGCCCCAGGTGGGCAGGCCTCACCTCGCCTGACCCTGGGCCCTGTCATCCTGCCGCCAGAGCAGGGCCTGGCCCCCACTGTGTTCCTGAAGGCCCTGCCCATCCCATTGTACCACACAGTGCCTCCTGGGGGCCTCCAGCCGCGCGCCCCCCTAGTGACAGGCAGCCTGGATGGGGGCAATGTGCCCTTCATTCTCAGCCCCCTGCTGCAGCCGGAAGGACTTGGCCCCACCCAGATGGGGAAGCCAGTGGCTCCAACGCTCACCGTGAACATCGTGGGTGCTCTGCCTGTCCTGTCGCCGGGCCTGGGGCCCACGCTGGGCAGCCCGGGCAAGGTGCGGAATGCCGGCAAGTACCTGTGCCCTCACTGTGGCCGGGACTGCCTGAAGCCCAGTGTTTTGGAGAAGCACATCCGGTCCCACACGGGTGAGCGGCCCTTCCCATGTGCCACATGCGGCATCGCTTTTAAGACCCAGAGCAACCTGTATAAGCACAGGCGCACCCAGACGCACCTCAACAACTCTCGGCTGTCCTCGGAGTCCGACGGTGGTGGAGGCAGCCACCTGGAGGAGGGGGACAAGGCTGGAGAGACCTCCAGAGCAGATGGCAGAGGGGACAGCTGGAGCCAGAGAGTGCGCGATGCGGCCCAATCAGAGAGACCCCTTTCTCCAGGCGCCCAGCGTGCTGGACACTGCCCACTGCCCACCACACGTCTGTTCCCTGTTGCCAAGAACCTAGATCTGAAGTTGGAAGCTATTCCCTGTCCAGGGTCCACATTCACTGACAGAGAGGCCCCTTTGGACTCTACCCATACCGCGTCCGCTGGGCTCCCAGTGGCCGGCACACAGCCGAGGCGTAAGCTCCTGGAACAGAAGTCTCCGACCGCCAGCAGGTCGTGCTTCGTGCAGCAGCAGCAGCAGCAGGCGATGTCCGCGGAGAAGCCCTGGGACCCCAAGGCCTCGGAGGGCCGGCTGAGGAAGTGCGAGAGCACCGACTCAGGCTACTTGTCCCGCTCAGACAGCGTGGAGCAGCCGCTGGCACCTTCTAGTCCCCTGCACAGCCTTTCGGAGCACAGTGCTGAGTCCGAGGGGGAGGGCGCCCCAGGGCCCGGAGGCGCCAGGGCTGAGCCGGGGGAGCAGGGGCCCAGCTTGGAGCTGGAGAAGAAGCAGCTGGAGGAGCGCATCGCCAGGCTCATCTCACACAACCAGGCCGTGGTGGACGACTCCCAGCTGGACAACGTGCGGCCCCGCAAGACGGTCCTGTCCAAGCAGGGCAGCATCGACCTGCCCATGCCTTACACCTACAAGGACTCCTTCCACTTTGACCTCCGGGCCCTGGAGCCTGGACGGAGGAGGCAGGCCGCCCTGTGCTCGGCCCGCTCCACCTTCACCCCCCTGGACAAGACGCGACCCCTCTTCTTTCACTCGGTCCCCACTCAGCTCTCCACCACCGTGGAGTGTGTGCCGGTCACCAGGAGCAACTCACTGCCCTTCGTCGAGGGCACCAGAATGTGGCAGGAGCCGCTGGACCCCCAGGACACCTGCCCCAGGAGGCAGAAGCCTCTGAGCCCCAGGCCCACCCCTGCCCGACTGGTGGGTGTCCCCAGCAGTCACCCCCGGGCCCTGGTCAGACAGGCCGCAGTGGAGGACCTGCCGTGTCCGCCCACTGGAGACACTCCGGCCCCTGCAGAGGCCCCAGATGGAAAAAGAACTGCTGTAGGGGAGAGGGGTGCTGGCCAGGCCAGAGCGACCAGTAGGAAAGGCAGCCAGAGGAAGCTGAAGATGTTCTCCCAAGAAAAGTGGCAGGTGTATGGGAGCGAGACGTTCAAGAGAATCTACCAGAAAATGAGAGCCAGCCACCACGGAAGCAGGAAGGCAAAGGAGGAGACAGTGGGCAGTGGGACAGGGCTGGACCATCCTCTCCAGGCGGAGGCAGCAGGGTGCAAGGGCGCAGCCCCGGCCCAGGATGAGAGGACCCCTGTCCTTGGGGACATTTCTGTGGGGGCCAAGCCAGGGCCTTGGGGAAGTCTGCCAGCCCCAGAGGGCTTCTTGGTGACTGAGCCCCAGAAGCAGAGGGAGACAGTGGCTAGAGCGGGAGGCAGTGACCAGCCTGGGGTGAACAGGGCCACCTCACCCCCAACTCTCAGCTGCACAGAACCCCCCTGTTTGGGTAGCAAGAGCCCTCAGATTCCTCCAAAGGGGAGGCTGGAGCTGGGGTGTCAGCTGTCCCCAGCACCTGGTCCCCTCAAAGAAAGTGACCTACAGGCTCCCAGGCTGGCTTCACCAGACCCCAAGCTGGAAGGAGGCACCTGTAATGGTAGGGGCACAAAGACCTGTCAGCGGGCCCAGACCGTCCTCAGGCAGCCCAGTAGTAACTCTGGGGAGCCCCAGGCTCTGGAAGACAAGCTCCCCTCGGAGAGGAAGAAGCTGAAAGTGGAGGAGCTGAGCTGCCAGGAGCAATCGGAGTGTTCGGGAGCAGAAGGAGAGGCGCCCGGCAGCCCCATGCAGGCTGCCTCCCCATCATCTCAGAACCAGGACAGTGGCCCTGGGAACAAGCTAGGAGGGCTGCATGGCAGCAGCGACTGCATGGCGAGGGGCAGTGCTGGACAACAGGGCAAGCCCCTGGAGACCTCTAGCGCCTCATCCGCTGCTTCTTCAGTGGCGCTGTGGCAGGTGGGGCCGAGGGCCGAGGGGCCCTCCCTGTGCCCTGCAGCTGCAGCCACCATGAGTCCCTCCCAGCCGGCTGTCCAGCCTCGGCCTCCTGGTGCCCTTGCCGCCCCGGCGGACGCTGCCTTTCCTCCTAAGTACCTCCTCAGGTTACCTCAGGGAGAGACCCACCCCTCTCTGCTCGATGCCCGGGGACCAGCGCAAGGCCAGGCCCCTCTCTGTGGGAGAAGGTGTCCCGAAGAGCGGGCACCATTTGTGGAGTCAGGGCTGGGGGCCCTCCTGCCTCCCAGCGCAGTCTCGGGCCTGGCCCCCGGCGGAGAAGACAGCTTTGAGGAGGATCCCTGCCAGTCCAGGCTGGGGGACTGGAGAAAGGGGGTGCAGGGAGACGAGAAAGGAGACCTGGACACCAGCACCCCAGCAGCTGGAGAGTCTCCTGGCTTGGCTGCCGGAGCCCCCAGGGAGACAGCCTCCTTCCTGCCTACGCCAGTGTGTGACTCCCCCAGGAGTGCGACCCGTGACACCCGCCACCTCTGCATGGGCAGCACTTTGGCGAGGGCCAGGCCCTCTGGGGGTGTCCTGAATCCCTGGGCACCCAACAGGGAGCTGAGGGCTCCTCCCAAGAGTGCCCCAGAAGACCCTCCTTCTGGGTCCCTGGCAGGGCCCAGTGCCTGCTGCTCCCTCTGGCCCAGCTCCTTCCTCTCGGCCCCCATGCCCTCGGGCTGGCCTGAGCTGGCCTTGTGTCCCCACTCAGAGACCCCTGGGAGCTCCAGGGCACGGGGTCCTTTCCCTACCCTGAGGGCAGAGCCCCTGCTCGTCTGGTGTTGTCTGAGCCGCAGCCTCCCTCTGCCCATGGAGCAGAAGGAGAAGGCTGCTTCCGTGTACTTGGCGCTGCACTCCCCTGGGGGCACCCCCCGGGACAAGGGCCCGGACGCCCAGCCGGGGCGCAAGGCTGTGTCGGGAGGATGGCCCAGGACAAGCCCAGGAGAAGGAGGGCAGGCACAGACGTTGAAGGTAACACCCGGCTTTGCTCTGGGGCTCCGGAGGGCTGAGGGAGCACGCTTAGCAGGCAGGACTTGTAATGATAGAGAGAAAGTGTGAAGCCATCCCTTGTAGCATCTGCCGTCCATTATAATGTCTTCTCAGCCTGCTCCCCAGGGAAGTTGGGGCTACCACATATAGGGCAGGAGAGAATAAAGGCCAAAAATGCAAAATAAAGTGAAAGAAAATCATGAAAAAACAAATTTCAAAGGAAAGAATTATTGTACCCTAAACTCTGGGTGAAATATTTTTCATAACCGGACATAAAATTTAACTGAGCTTCCTGGGAATGGAGGCAAAAAGTGAAATGAGATACTGCTCAGGAGAGCTCTCTGGGTAATCTAGGATTATAAACCAGAAACTCTTATTGGGAGATGGACTCCAGGCAAAAACCACCCCCCAACTTTTAAAAGGAGAGAGCTATTGTACCAGGGACTCTGGAGAAATAATTACTATGATCAGATTTAACTTACATCTGAGTTTCCTGGGAGCAATGGCAAAAAGGGAAAGGAGATGGGTGCTCTAGAGAGTTCTCACTTGGTGGTTAAATGATAAGTTTATAGTCCCATCTTGAAAGCAAGTCTGTGCATCTGGATTTTATAATTGAGGGCATTGTCCTGCTCTATAATGTCTTAGGCCAGAGCAACTGAAGAGGGTCCTGGACCTCAGTTCTAATTTAACCATACAGAACAATGACAGGGCCTGGACTCCAGAGCCTTGCCTTCTTCTCCCAGGCAGAGCCTGAGGGAGTGGCAGCACTTTCCTCATCCTGAGAGTGGTGGGTTGATAAAAAATGTGTGGGGCCTGAGGGAGGGGAAATCCAATGCCCAGTTTGGCCCTCCTTCTTCCAAAAGGCAGTTAGGTATTGGTGGGGGGTCCCTGGAAAGGTAGAGTTGGGGGAGGGAAAAGAGCTGGCCATGGTGTTCCCTAGCCTCCAGTTTACTCCAAACGTCTGAGTTTTTCTCTGTGGATCCAGCCCTGGCAGAATTCCAGAAGGTTCCACCCAGGAACGCTCAGACCATTTGGTGATGCAGCATTTCCATGCCTTGATTTCCCCAGACAGGCATCCTATCTGTAGAGAGAGAACCCTTCTGTGTTGTTCTTACCATGAGGGCTCTGAGCAATATGATGCCAACATGCCTGGTATTTTCAGCTCTCCCACCCGTTAGCCCCAGGGATGGCGTCCCAGGACCCGGTGACTGAGCCGGAGTGGAAAAAAGGACTGCGTCGTAGGAGAGTGAAGATGTCTCGTGGGAGCAGCAAGCAGAAAAAACTGAGCCTCAACTCCAAAAGGTAGGGTGTGAGGCCGCAGCTGTCATGTCCACATGTGCCCATAGTGTCAGGAACTGCAAACTCTGATTTTGCTAAACCTCCAAGCAAAACTTCACATGGGACTCAAAAGGCATCTCTGTGCTCCAGAGAAAGAGTTCCTGTGTGGGAACTGGGGTCTGCAGTTTCACCGTTAGAGGCTCATTCTGTTTCCCCGTCAGCCCACCTGGCATGGCCTCACTGGCTATGTGTTTTCAATGGAGCCTTTCTAAGGCCAGGGATCCAGCAAATATTTGAAATAACTGAGTTGAAAACACATCCATCCAGCTTAAGTCCTGAAGAGAGAGTGTGTTAATTATTTACGGCTTTTATTGCTATTTTAATTATGCAAGCGATGCGTGTTCTTTGCAGAAAAATTAGAAAATAGAGACGAGCAAAGAAAAGACAATGAAACATCCTGGTAATCTCACCATTCGGAGATAACCACCACTGACATTTAGGGGCACGCCTTTCAGGACTTTTCCCTGTGACACGTGCATGCAGGGCATCTACCGCCAACAAACGGGAGGACGTGTGGATTTTCATACCACTGGCTCATCATGTCTTTGCTGGTTGTCTTGCTCCTTTGCTCAAAACCCTTCAGGCTGCTCACGGCACACAAGCTAAAAAGCAAATTCTCCAACCAGCCCCCACCCTCTCTCGGCCCCCCACGAAGCTTTTCCGGCTCATTTTCCCACACTCTCTACCACTCAGCGTGCTGTCGTGCTGTCTCTGCCTCTCTCGTTCTCTAATTCCCTCTCCAAACCCAGACCCCGGGCGCTCTCCTGCAGCCCCCCTTCATGCCTCGGCCCCCGCACGCTCCCCTGCCTGGGCCGCTCAGCCTTCTTCCCCTGCTGTCAGTATTGGGTCCACAGCCTAGATAGTCTTCAGGCGAGAACGCAGATTCCTAATTCTTCCCCACAGCTGCTCAGACCCTCAGTGGCTGCAGATGGCAGACCCTCTTCTGGGGCCCCTGCCCCCATTTCAGTTGTCTGCCGGGACCATGTCTCCAGAGCTGACGTCGCTGAGGGCCTGCTGTGTGCCAGGCCCTCTATGATGACTCCCCATTTTTCCCATGAGGAAATTGAGACACAGAGATCAGGGGACCTCCCCAAGACTCGGATTTGAACCAGCACGTCTCACTCCAGAGCCGTGTGGCGAACAGCAGCTTGCCCCAGTGCTCGCAGCCCGTAATGGGCATGAGAGTCGCCTGGAGCTTTCTGGCGTTTTCTTGTGTTTCTGGGTGGAATTCGATGGGTCTGGGGTGGGGCCTGAGAGTCTGTATTTCTCACACACTCCCAGATGGTGCTGAGGATGTTGGCTCAGGGAGCACGCTTGGAGGAGCAATGTCTTATGCTGCCCCAAACCACATCCTGTCCTTTCCAACATGCCCATCATTTTGGGGGGCATGTTCTTTATTTCACAGATCATTCAGGGCTCTTGTGATAGAAGACCAATTCTAAGTAGCCGGAACAAAAGAAGAACCCCTGCCTATGTTACAGGGACAGCCAGCCCTAACCTAAACTGTGGGGAGTGGGGAGGGACAGCCCCCTAAGGGAAACGTGGGATGGATGCTGGCCAGACCAGAGTAGCCACCCACGGGATTCTGGGAGCACAGGGACACTGGCAGTTGGCTTTGTTCCTCCTCAGCTTCTCACGCGTAAACTGACATTGAGGAAATGCTAAACTCCCTCTGAGTGATGACTGACAAGCCTGCAGTCTCCAGGCTTCTGTCAGGGTCCTGGGAAATGTGGTGGGGGGGCGGGGAAGGGTGGGTTGCCTCATTAACAGCTCCCTGCTTCCCGAGACTTCAACTTGACTAACTCAGCAAACCTTCATCGTGCACCCGCTAGGAGACCGCCAGGGAAACTTTCCCAGATAAGACTGATGGTCCAGGCTGGTGCTCCAAGAGGCCTGGAGACATCTCTCCAGGATGCCTTGAAAGCCTACCAGCAGCCCAGGGGCCAAACATGGCTCAGGTAGGAATCTCGTTAGGCCCGGACCATTTTAAAAAGTTTTGACACTTAGTAGCCAAATAATAATTATCAGGGGATTTCACATAAAAATCTGGATTTTCAGCTTCTCTTGAAACATCTGAAGCTCTGAAGACACGAGGCCTGCTTTTCTGCCTGGCAGCAATTGGCTGGAGCTGAGTCGTGGCCACCCCTTGTGGATAGCACCTGTGCTCTGCAGTTCGCCTCAGACCCTACGTCCCCCTATTGCCTTACACTCAGCCTGCCTCTCTCAGTCACGTCATCTGCCTGTTGCTTCTAGGCATTTGAGCTTGCAAATCTTGGTCTTAATATCTGGTCTTGTGGGAGCCAAAAGACTGCCTTCCCAGTCGGCGAGCTCCTCAGCAAGAGCCTGCGGGTGGGAAAGTGAAGGGGCAGTGGGCGCCCATGTAGAACAAGGAGGGGTCTGAACCAAGACTTAGCAGCTCTATCCTGGAGCCCCTGAGTGGGTGAAATGGGGATGACACCACTGAAATTTTTATATCCACCAAATGTTTTTGGTTGGCCACCATGCATCCATCATCTATGACTCTATCGGCTCAGGACCGTCCTTTGAGTTAATTCCACTTGCAGATCCCTCTGCCTCCACCTGCACCCCCGCCCCTGGCTCCTCACATGGCCAGCGCCCCCCGTCCCAGCAAAGACAGCAGCAAGGCAGCAGGGGCTTCCCAGGCCTCAGCGGTTCCCCCTTTTATTCTCTATCCATCGCCTGGCTTTATTTCCTTTGTAGATTCATTTTCTTGAGTCATAGAAAGGTAGATCATCCTGAGGGGGCCTGACCTAATCAGGTGAGGCCTTTAGAAGAAGATCTAGAGGTCAGAGATTTGAGGCAGCAGAGACACATGCTCTCTCCATTGTTGGCTTTTAAGAAGCAAGCTTCTTAGGAATTTTAATTGCCTCAGTTACATATTTACCTTTCCCATATTTTATTAGTTAGAAACAAGCCACAGGTTCCACCACACTCAAGGGGAGGGGATTATACAAGGCTGTGACTCATGGGGCCACCCTCGGGTGCATCTGCCAGAAATGGTTCCCCCAGCTCACCCTGCTGTGGAATTGGGACTGCACTGGAGTTTTCTGACCCCGTATCTTCTATCATACCACTCATGGTGAGCAGTTGCTAAGATTTTAATGTGGGGACACACATTTAGGGAAGTGTTCGTAAGGGAATATGCTGGGCTTATAAGGAAAAGTTCCCTTTAAAGACAAATTTCTTATCAGGCCACTGGTTCTATAGCATTTGGCCTGCAAAGATTTCTTAAAGAAGACTACCAATTTGACCCACGTGAGGTCTCAAATTTAATTAATTCTCCGGTGGTGGAGTGACACGGTTAGATGATAGAGCTTCTTGGAGAAATGCCCTCTCCACTTCTCTTTCACATTTAACCCATCTTCAGAAACATGGAGTTGGTGCCCAATTCTGAGCGCCAGTGTTGGGAAAATGCCGAAAGTTGGTGCCCAGTCGAAAAGTGCTTTACAAAAGGGCTTCGAGTTCACTGTTCGGGAAGCCATGCACGGAGCTTATTTTTTCTTGTAAAAAGTTTTCAACTCTGTATATTGAAATCCATCCATTTTTCAGATAGTAAGTCATGACCAATTTGTAATAGAAGTCAATAGTAACATAGGATTTGTTTTGCACGTATTTGCTCTGCAGCTAACCAAACAGAAATACTTCTATTTCACGAAGTAAGGGATCTATCATCTGTCTGTCTTTCTGCTTATCTATCTACCTATCTATTTATCATCTATCATCTGTCTGTGTTAGTTTTCTGTTGCTGCTATAATAAATTATCAATTTCGTGGGTTATTTTAAACAACGCAAACTTACTCCTGTCTTGTTCTGTAGGTCAGAAATCCAGCACAGGTGTCCCTGGATGACAATCGGGTGTCACAGGCTGCACTCCCTTCTGGGGGCTCGGAGGGGGTCACCCGTTTCCTGTTCTCTTGGGTTGTTGGCAGAATTCCATTCGTGGCTTGTGGCTCCCTTCAGCCAAATCCCCAACCAGTGAGGATGAGTCAAGTCTCTTCCACACTTCACATCTCTCCTCCTTCTTCAGTCTCATCTCTCTGACCCAATCTTCTGCCTCGTCTTTCATTTTTACCGACTCACGTGGTTAAATTAGGCTCACCCGGATAACGCAAGATAATCTCACCATCTCGAGGTCCATCCCCTCAATAACAACTGCAAATCCCTTTTTCCATGCAAGGTAACATAGTCACAGGTTCTGGGGACTAGGACGTGGACAACTTGTAGGAGTGCGTTACTCTGCCTGTGACACCATCTATCCATCCATCCACCCACAGATGTGTGATTGTATATTGTGCATCTACGCGTCAATTTATGTATCCACCTACCCACTCACGTATGTGTGTGCATGCATCTCTATTTGTCATCTATCAATTAGTGTGTTCTCTCCTCAAGAAAGAAGCCTCTTTTTAAATTCACTTTCTATTTCATGTGAGTTGTCTTAACATTCTACAGAACATGAAATACTGTAGCAAAGATTCCACTATAGGCCTCAGCTCAGAGAGAATGGTAAAATTCCTGTATCAGAGTATCTGTTCTCTCTTCTTTTTTAAAAAAAATTAAAAATACAGGAAAGTTCAGAAAACATGTAACAGATTCCTCCTGCATGATCTAGAATGAACAAATATTAACATTTTGTCGTATTTGCTTTTGAGTCTTTAAAAAAATCTTACTTTATTATATTATATATTAAATAAAATAAAACTAATAAAACAAAAAAGATAATAGATGTAGTCTGATGTATCTGGCACTAATTGTTTCAATCCATGTTTTCATACTTTGCAAATCAATTTATCCACTGATAATATATACTATTGATTTGTCTCTTTAAACTATGTATAGAAATATCATACTGAATTTATCATTCTTCAGCTTGATTTTTAAACTCAACACTGTGTTTTTGAAGATCTGGTTGTATTGGTAAGTACAGATCAACTTCATTTGTCTGAATTGTAGCAGAGTGTTCCATCCCATGAAGATGGCTCATTTTATTTCCCATGCTCCTATTTATGGACATTTAAATTGTTTCCAACTTTTTTTGGCTAACTTCACAATGAGCATGCTTATACGTGACTCCTTAGGCACAATGCAAGAGGTTTTCTAAGAAGTACACCTAAAAGTGAAATTGCTGGGTTATAAGATAATCATTTTTAACTTTACGAGTTATCAGCAAATCCCCCCCAGAGTGGTTGTGTCATGGCTCGTTTCCACAAGCTGTGAGTGAGAATTGCCCTGCTGTCATGCTCTTACTAATGCTTGTTATTAGCAAATTTTTAATGTTTTGCCCATCCAGAGTTTGTAGGATTCTGTATATATCCCACATTTGTATATATTCTTTGCCTGTTATATTCACTGCAAATATTTTTCCATGTCTGTTTGTCCTTTGAAGCCCATTCGTTTATACTGACCCACATCATTACAGACATCTTGCCTCTTCACTCTATTTTGCATAACACCTTCGTTCTGGGATTATTTTCTTCTGGCTGAAGCATCATCTTTAGAATTTCCTTTAGAGAAGAAAAATTTCTGTTTTTATTAGTCTGAAAATACACTTATTTCATCCTTGTTGTTCAAACATATTTTTGCCGGACGTGCAGTCCTCGGTTGACAGCTATTTTCTCTCAGCACATCAAAGCTCTTGTTGCACTTTTATTTGGCTTCCATTTTGCCGTGGAGAAGTCAGCTATTAGTCTACTCATCTGTCCTTTGAAGGTCTTTTATCTCTGGCTACTTTTAAGACCTTCTTTTAATCTTTGGTGTTCCATAATTTTACTTTGATGTATACAGGTCCACGTTTCTTTTATTATTCCATTAGGACCCATTGGGCTTTTATGGTTTGTGGATTGATGTCTACCCAGGAAATTCTCAGCCTTCAGTCTCCACACCTTGCCTCTTTCCCGTGCTCTGTCCTGTCTTTCCGGGACACTGGAATAACGTGTCTTCGATCTCCTCTATCTTTCATGTCTTTCAGCCTCTGTTTTCAGTAACTTTGTGTCTTTGTGCTGTCATCTAGATAATTTGTTTAGATCTCTTTTCAAAATTCCACTAGTTTTCTTAATCCTCTGGGTTAGTTTTTGAAAAGCTCTATTGAGGTATATTGAATTTTAATGTTATGCATATTTAAGATGTACAGTTTAAAATAAGTTTTGACATATGTATGCAGCTGTGAAACCAACAACACAATCAAGATAATGAATCTATCCATAATCCCTAGAGTTTCCATATGTCCCTCTATAATTTCTCTCTCTTGCCCACCCTGCCACCCTCTCAGCTCCAGGTAACCGCTGATGTGCAGTCTGTCACTACATGTTAGTTGACTTTTTCTAGAATTTTATAGACTTCATACAATATATGTTCTTTTTTTGGCTTGGGTTTTTTTCACTCACCATGACTATTTTGAGGTTCATTTATGCTACTGTGTGTACCCATAGTTCTCTCCTTTTAATTGCTCAGGAGTAAGCCATCAGAGGGATATGTCACAATTTGTGCATTCACTTGTTGGTAGACATTTGGTTTGTTTCAGTTTAGGACTGTTACAAATAACAACTACTATAAACATTCATATATGAGTCTTTGTATGGATATACCCTCTAAATTCTTTTGGGTAAATATCTGAGAGTGGATTGGCTGGATCATACAGTAGATGCATGATTAATTTTTTAAGAAGCTGCCAAGCTATTTTCCAAGTGGTTGTATCATTTTACATTTCCACCAGCAGTGCGTGAGAGTTCCAGTTTCTCCACATCCTTGCCAGCATTTAGTATGGCGTTATTTTTAATTTTAGTCATTCTAATAGGTGTGCGGTGGTATCTAGTAGTTTGAACTTGGATTTACCTAATGCCTGATGATACTGAGCATTCTTCATGTGCTTATTTCCCATTTATGTATCTTCTTTGGCGAAGTACCCGTTCAAATCTTTTGCCCATTAAAAAGAATGGGTTGTTTGTTTTCTTATTATTGAATTTGGCGGGTCCTTTATACATGGTTAGAAGTCCTTTAGCAGATATGTAGCTTGCAAATATTTTCTTCTAGTCTCTGCCTTATCTTTTCATTCTCTTAGCAGTGTCTTTTAAGGAGCAGACATTTTTAATTTTGATGAAGTCCAATTATCATTGTTTTCTTTGGATTGTGCTTTTGGTATCATAACTGAAAAACCTTCGCCTAACATAGTCACAAAGATTTTTCTCCTAAGTTTTCTTTTAAAGTTTTAGACTTTTAGGTTTAACATTCAGGGCTATGATCCATTTTTGCATAGGGTGTGATGTATAAGTCAAAGTTCTTATTTTTGCATGTAGATATCTAATTGTTGCAGTACCATTTGTGCATCCGTCTGTTTTGATGCAGATACCACACTGTCTTGATTACACTACCTGACTTGAAGATGACTATAAAGCTAAAGTATTCAAGACAGTGTGGTATTTGCATCAAAACAGATGAATAGGTTAATGAAACAGAATAAAGAATATGGAAATTGACCACATGTAGCTGGTCAATTGATTTTTTGACAAGCGTTCGAAGGCACTAGTCTTTTCAACAAATGGTGCTGGACCTGGAAACCATGTCCACCAGTAAGCTGAGGCAATTACAAGTCTTACTTCATTTGTTTCTCTCCTCTCAGGTATCACCGCTTTCATTGCTTGATGTCCAATGTCCTGAAAACCACTGTTTCAAACATTTGTCCAGTTTTTTATTGGGGAGGGTAAATCCAGTTACTGTTACACCATCTTGCCCAGAAGAAGTCCCTGGACTATTGCAATGGCCTCTGAATTTGTCCCCCTGCTTTTACTGATTTGTCAGGTTTTAAATGTAATTGTTAACATATACTACGTTTTATTTCCAAAAAGTTCCATGTAATTATTTTTCAAATCTGCTTGGTGATTTTTGTAGTCTTTTGCTCTTTACTCCCCTTTTCTTCTTTTTATTGAGGTATGAATGATATGCGTACAATCCATACATATTTCATGTACACATCTTGAAGATAAGTATACACCCATGAAACCATTACCATATACAATGTCCTAAACTTATCTATCTCTCTACAAGTTTCTTCACTTCCTCTTTTTTTTAAAGAACATTTGACATAAGATCTGTTCTCTTAAATTTTTATGTGTGCAATGCAGTATTCTTGACAATGTGCACTACAGTGTACAGCAGATCTCTAGGATTGATCCATTTTGCATAAGTGAAAGTTTGTACCCTTTGATCAACACCTCCTTGATACCCCCTCCCTCCAGCTCCTGATGACCACCATTCTACTCTCTTTTTGTGAATTTAACTATGTTAGATTCCTGATATAAGTGGGATCGTGTAGTATTTTTTTTTCTGTGTCTGTCTTATTTCAATTAGCCTTATGACTTCCAAGTTCATCCGTGTTGTAGCAAATGGAAAAATTTTCTTCTTTTTTTAAGGCTGAATATTATTCCATTGGATGTACATACCACATTTTCTTTATCCATTCATCCATTGATGGACATTTGGTTTGTTTCCATATCTTGGCTATTGTAAATAATGCTGCAGTGAACATGGGGTGCAGATGTCTCTTCAAGATCCTCATTTCAATTTGTTCGGGTAGATACCCAGAAGTGGGATTGCTGGATCATATGCTGGTTCTCTTTTTAATTTTTCGAGGATGCTTCCTACTGTTTTCCATAGTGGATGTGCCAATTTACACTCCCAACAGCAGAGTACAAGGGTTCCCTTTTCTCTAATCCGTGTCTGTACTTGCTGTCATTTGATTTTTGGTAATAGCCATCCTAACAGGTGTGAGGTGATATTTCATTGTGGTTTTGATCTGCATTTCTCAGATGATTAGTGATGTTGAGCACCTTTTCATATATCTATTGGCTATTTGTGTATCCTCTATGGAGAAATGTTTATTCAGGTATTCTGCCCATTTAAAAAAATTCAGTTATTTGGTATTTTTGCTATTGAGTTGTATGAGTTCCTTATATATTTTGGATATTAACCCCTTATTCCATAGATGGTTTGCAAATATTTTATCCCATTCTGTAGGTTGCTTTTTCATTTTGTTGATGGTTTCCTTTGCTGTGCAGAAGATTTTTAGTTTGACGTAGTCCCACTTGTTTATTTTTGCTTTTGCGGCCTGTGCTTTTGGTGTCAGATCCAAGAAATCATTGCCAAGGCCAATATTAAGAAGGTTTTCCCCTATGTTTTCTTCTAAAAGTTTAAAGTTTCAAATCCTATGTTTAAGTCTTTAATCCATTTTGAGTTGACTTTTGTGTATGGTGTAAGATAAGGGTCCAATTTCACTGTTTTGTATGTGGATGTCCAGTTTTCCCAACACTATTTATTGAAGAGACTATCCTGTTCCCATTGTGTATTCTTGGCTCCCTTGTCGAAGATCAGTTTATGGTAAATGTGTGGGTTTATTTCTGGGCTCTTTATTCTGTTCCATTGCTCAATATGTCTGTTTTTATGTCAGTACCATATTATTGTTATTACTGTGGCTTTGTAAGATATTTTAAAATCAGGAAGTGAGCTTCCTGCTTTGTTCTTCTTTCTCAAGATTGCTTTGGTTATTTGGAGTCTCTT
This sequence comes from Equus asinus, assembly GCF_041296235.1. Lineage (NCBI taxonomy): Eukaryota > Metazoa > Chordata > Mammalia > Perissodactyla > Equidae > Equus > Equus asinus. The sequence continues at coordinate 46,756,271 of NC_091804.1, forward strand.
GTGGTTCAACCTGAATTTTGAGATTTTTTTTCTATTTCTGTAATTTTTACTCTTATTTTCAATCTTTTTAAAAAACACACTTAATATTTTGCATCTGATAATGCCAACATAGGAGGTTTGGCACGTGTGACTCTGATTTATGTACTAGCTCTCACTCACGGTAACTTGTTTGCTTGTTTGTTTTTGGATTTTTGATGGTGAACTGAAATTTCTGGAACTTTGAGATTTGAATTGGAGGTAGGTTTCTCCAGTAATGATTTGTTTTGCTTCTGCTGGGTGCCGGGGGGCACTCCCTGGGCACTACTTTAAATAAAATTCTTGGTTTTAGGTTCTTTCTTGTCACTGTGTAGTGTGAATTCAGATTGCAAACCCATGAGAAGATTGTCTTATTGTTATGCAATTAACAGGAGAGACTTTTGCTCCCTTCACTCAGTAATGAGGTTGGAGATTTTTTAATGTCCTGTGGCGGGTGGTGGAGGTAGAGTGTATGATTTCTAATTCACTCATATATATGACCCTCTGAGGTCTCAGCTTTATGCAGGAGCAGAGGTTGTGTCTTCCCCTTGACTCACCTAGAGTAGATTCTGGGTTGGAATCCTGCACCCTGCACCCACTAGACCACGGAAATGGGAGATCATGCTTAACCTGGTGTGGCAGATGGCCTCAAAATGAAAGATCTCTTCCCTTTCCAGGGTTTAGTTTTCACTTGGTTTTTGAGTTTTAAATATCTTACCTTCTAATCAGAACATCAATACATTTAATATAAGCTTTAAACATTTTTATATTTTAATCTGCATTTTTAGTTGTTTTCAGTATCAGGGTAAGTGTGGTGGTAGTCAGCGTAACTAGTTCACCGGACTGTTAGAAATGGACTTCTTCTTTTTAACCTCGTTAATTATTCTTTTCTCATCAAGAAGCTATATATTTGATGTCGTCAATGAGCCACCTTTTCCTCTAGGATTATTATTTTTTGGTCTTGTCTAAGAAATCTTTCCTTACTCTCAATATCTCAAAATCACCAATACAAAAATATATTCTCTTATGTTCTCTCTTTCTGTTAATGTAAGGAAGGATTTATTTTTGTTTTTGTCCATATAGGCAACTATGGACCATGGGCCACACTTGGCTTTCGGCCTGTTTCTGCACACCCTCCGTGAGCTGGGCGTGGTTTTTACATTTGAATATGTGGCAGAGTTTGTACGTGGCCTGCAAAGTCTAAACTACTTCTTATCTGGACCTTTATACCAAAAGTCTGCAGACGCCTGGTTTAATCCACTTTTTGGTCACTTATTTGCTATATTTCAACTTCCGCTTTACATTTGGAGTTTCTGTCAGGACACTGCATTCCATTTCATTCATCTCTTTGTTTGTTGCCAACTCCAACCGCACTGAAGTGAAAATGGCTGGTTTCATTAATGGAAGGACATGAGTAAAGGAGAGGGATAAGAAAATTCAGGATCCATTTTCAGAGTGGAAACGGAAAAATGCAGAAAATTCATACTTGGATGCCTAATTGGCCTGACATTAACTAGAGGCATAGAGATTCAGGGGCCCACAGGCTGCGGCTCTGCCGTGCCCAAAGCAAGCGCTGGACCATGGGATTGGATTTTATTGATTAATCTGTAGCTGTGTACAGCGCTGTATGAAGCATGAAACACTCAGAGACTTGTTCCAGGAAGATTCCGGCAAATGGGACAGTGAATTGTGAAGTCCCAAGTGATTCGGAATGAGTGAGGAGGAGGTTAGAGGTTGGAGCGAGGGGAGAAGGGCACTCTGTAAACCCTAGGATATACATTTGGCATTGAAGGGAGAGCAAAGGAGAAAAGCCGGGCACTGAGAATGTCCTTCTCTTAATTGACAGTGTTTTTCCTTACAAAGCAGAAGTCTGTCTGTCTGAGGCCGGAGTCTGCTCTCTAGTCATCACACAATTTACTTATTCTATGGCTAGCTCTCTCAGAAATGACAGCACAATCTCTGAAGTGAGACTGAGACACAAACCGGGAGACATGGTGGCTGCCACTACACATGGCCTAGACCCTTTGTCACATTCTCCACAGCACCAGCAGCTTTGGCCTCAGTCCCAGGTCCTGACTGATGGGATCCGGAGGGCCACCACACCTCCACTCCACTTTTCTTGGCTTTGTTATGCCCTGTGGGATCCAGAGAGGAAAGTGAGAGGAATAATAGGACAGACCACATATTCTCTCCCCAGGATGAGCGTGTGCAAGGTAGGCCATGTAAATCTGTAAGACCCTCTCCTGGGACCTACTTCCTGCCCTCAGAGTTGGCTTATACGAGGGGCAGCGGGCGTGGGGGGCGGGGTAGGGGCGGAGTAGGCAGGGTGGTCAGTGGCTTTCAGCCGGCATCGAGGTACATGACAAAAACCGTACGTTGCCTCCTCTCATGAGCTTCTCATTGGACTCCAGTCAAAGCCGGTGTCCCCTGAGCTGTTGACCTTGGCCAACTAGCTGTCAGTGTCCCTGCTGGAGCTGATGTGGGGTGAGAAGACTTTCTTCTGATGCGTCTTCCAAGAGGCCCATCAGCTACAGTGTTGTACTGATCTTCCGCAAGTGTCAGTAATGTAGGCTCTTGAAGGGTGTCCTGGAGAGAGCCCGAGAGAGCAGAGGGGCGCCGAGGGTAGGGGCGGGATTTAAAATCTGGACCTCAAATGGCAACTTATTCTCAAAAGATGTGAACCATTGTACAGGCCAGCTAAAAGCAGCAAATTAGACATAAATACAGAAATCTGGATTGATCTTAAAAACACAGCCTTAAGTAAAAGTAAAGTGACGTAAAGAATGGCTCTGTGCTACAAGATCACACACAAAAGTGACACTACATATTTATGAGGACGTGTGCATATTTAAGGATGTTTGTCAAACACACTTGAGTGAATGTCTCTGGGGGAAACAGACGAATGAGAGCGAGGCGGAGGGAAGTAGGAGGAAACACTCCCTGGTGTGCCTGAGGCGGGGCTCCTGGAAGCAGCGCCTGACACGGGGTTCTCACACGACTGATTTACAGAGGGTGGGCTCTAAGGAGGCTTGTGAGGGAGTGGGGAAGTCGACAGGGCAAGGGAAGAACCAAGCAAACATGGGATATTGGGGGTCCAGTTCTGCCTGATCCTATGAGGAGCTCCGGAGTGCGAAATTTACCCCAGAGATTGTCCTGTTCAGAGGCAAAGGGACTGAGCTGTCACAACCTGCGACAGTCAGGCAACAGCTAGGGGCCTTTCCTGGGGTGTGTGCCATCCTCCCATCCCCAGGCCTCTCCATGCAAGATGGCTCCCGTTGGCCAAGGCCGATCCTCTTGAGAAGGCAGGAAGTGTGAGCCGTTCATAGCCAAGATCCCAGCGGCTGGGCATGGATGTGCAGCCTGGGGTAGGCGGTGGGGACGAGGTCCTCGCAGCATCTGCTAAACCGCAAGAGACCTTGTCTGACTGTGACGGCAGGTCACAGCCCTGGTCTCACCCTGGCTGTTCATTCCTAGGGGCTTGCTGCTCCAGGAGAGCTGCATGCAGAATGTTCTGGGAGAACCCAAGAGAGAAAGAAACAGACTCTGCCTGTGACTAAACAAAATGTTGCTTTGAAGACAATGCCAAGATCCGCTCGGGCTCCTCTAACTGCAAAATGGTCCAAATTGCACCTTAATGAGATCTGAAGTCAGGGGCTGGGGCTCTCCCAGCAGTCCTCTAGCTGTTTTCAGAGTGGAGTCCCTTGCACATCCATTTTCCAAAATCGAAACCTCCCTGCAGTTCAGACTGTGCCATTCTTAACACTTGCAAGCTTGTGGCAGTCACCCACTGACTTGGGGCCAAAGGTGCCCTGCAGCACACGGAGGAAGAATTGTCCCACGTGCCCCCACCCCCCTCCCTCCCTTTGTCTCTGCACTTTGAAACCACTCATGCCCAGCCCAGCAGGAACTCTGACTGGTGCAGAGGTTTGTGATCAGCAAAGGGCAGACCTGTTGCGCCCCCCCATCCTGGCTCAGATAGCTCTTTTCGGCACCTGTGGTCTTGACAAGCAGAGACAGACTGCTTCAAAGAGCAAGGCAGGCACCCCTGGGGAATGCAGCTCCTGCCCAAGGCTGGGGAGGCCACAGGGCCATGTAAGTGGAGCTTCCCGCAAACATGGACACCAGAAAAGATGAGTAAAAAGTCACTTTCTCATTGTTGCTACTGTAAAAATCAGAGCCCAAGAGGATACTGCATTCCACAGATCTTACTTAAAATTCTGCCCGCAGCCCTGGTGATTAGGGGACTGCGGCTGGATCTTGGCAGCGGCTCAGACAGAGGAGAAAGGAAAATGGCCAAGCAGCTTGCCTCGCCACGCTCCCCAGCCAGGTGGTTCTGAAGAGCATTGCGGGAGCAGAATTCTTATAAACTGAGGCTTGTAAAGGGAAGGGAGTCCTTGTGGCTCGACCAGGCAGCCTGAAGCAGTGCAAAGACCTTTCCAACAGCTGAGCACCACTGGGGACCCCTAGCGAAATGGTACAGAACGCTGGATCTGGAGTCTAGCTCCCACGTGGCCACGCGGTTGGTCTCTTAGGGCACATCTCAGCTGCTCTGCGTCTCTGCTCTTTCGCCTGCAAAATGGGGGCGCTAGACTAGCTTGTCTGTTTTTGGTAGCACATTCCTATTAGTAAAAAATTTTGAGTCTGCCCCCTAATGAAGGCCTAATTGTTCATTTACAAATTATACCTAGGTTCTATTCTACGAATGTATTATGTACATTATAAAGGGCATGCAACAATAAATATCAGAAAGCGAAGATGAAAATAAATATAAATAGAAGCTCTAGAATTTTCTTTCTTTACTCTTGTTGTGCTATCCCACTGAGATGTAAATACTCTGTTTTGGAGATTAGACCAGCTGATCTGGAAGGACTTCTCTAGATAGAAAGTCTGCAATACCCATTTTTTCAAAGGAGACCCTTGAGACCGGCGCTGTCCAATATAGTAGCCACTAGCCACATGCGGCCATTTAAATTCATTAAAATGAGACCAGACGTAAAACTCGGTTCCTCAGACATACTAACTCCATTTCAAATGCTCCATAGTTGCCTGTGGTTAGTGGCTACTGTATTGGTCATGCAGATGATAGAACATTTCCATCACTGCAGAAAGTTTTTGGACAGCCCGTTTATTAAGTAGTCAAGACCACGTGATTCAGCATTTAATTACAGCAGCTACCTTTATTAAGCACTTGCTATGTGCTAAGCAGCTGGGAAGCATTTCATGAGCACTATCTCATTTAGTCTCTGCCACAGCCTTGGGAGTTAGGTCCTGTTATTATCCGCATGTCACGGAGGGGAAAATGAGGATAGGAGGGACGAGGAATGTCCAAGAGCAGACGAGCTACTTAGAGGTCGAGCCCGTGTGTTCTCCCAGGCACCCCACAGGGACTTGGGCTTTACCGTCTGAGCATCGTCTTTTCAGATTTTTTGTGGGCATGAGCTTCTGGGCGGCTGTTCTCAAGCCTGCTTACTGCATACGTGTGTCTCTGTCCCACAGGTACAAAGGGAATTTCTCACAGAGCCGAGTTCAGCTGCGAGCCGGCAGACTGCGCAAGCCTCTCTGGGTGCCGAGGAAAGATTGCCCCCCGCCTCCGCTCAAGGGGCTGGGGCCACGCAGGGCCCTCCAGCAGGCTTCTTCAGAAACGGCAGGTAACGGTCTCCTTGGAGGTGGATCCAGACTGGGCACACAAAGGCACCAGGCTGCTGGGGATGCAGGATGAGCAGGAGATGGCCATCCTTGCCCTCAGGAGCCTGAAGTCCAGCAGGGGGACAGACACATGAGGGATAAAAAAAAGAGTGATATCTGTGGAACAGTCAACGTGACCCTAAACTGGGGGTAAGGGTACTGGGTAAGAATACTGAGAATCCAACACTGAGAAGACAATGAGCACCCCTGAGTACTGGCCACGTGGGCTGGGCCCTGTACTCAGTACAGCTCTCTCCAGGGCCTGGAAAACATGAATCAGAACTCCTGGTACCCCCCACCCCTCCATCTTTACAAAGGAAGTTCACTTGATTCTTTCCACAGGGCCGTTGTGAGGGTGAAATGGGTCAGGATGGGCTTAGAGTCCATGTGAAATAGCAATCTGAATAGCTATGACGTGTGAGAGTGAGGGTACATTGCTTACATGTGAAGTGGTAAGAGGTGCGCCCTTTGTCATGCTTGGAGACAAACAAGGATGAACTAATGGGGACAGCTTCCTGGAAAAAGGGCTATTTTAAGTTGCAATCACTGGGCAACCAGGACAAATCGCTTAACTTCTCTGGACCTCAATTTCCCCTCCCTTTCTTCCCTCTCCCCAGACGTAATGAGCCCAATCTCAGCCTGCTTGCAGGGGATTGACTGGGAAATGTGAAGCCCATCTGTGAAAAGGCTGCAGGGTCCCATCTGGCCAGGGGTGACTGAATTACCATCTTTTTGTGGCTAACTGTTGTCTGTTTGGCTCGAGTGCTGACCTTGGGCTCTGTCTGATGTCCCGATGATTTGACCCCTGGGGACAAGACTGGGACATCTTCTCATCCACCTTTGTGTAGCTCCAGGGCTCCCTGCAGGCAGACGGCACTTTTGTGCTCTCCCCTCCAATCCCCCAGGAGGCAAGGATGAGGATTAGCCTTTTGTTTCTCCTTGAGAATTTAAACCAAGGTAGGTATTTACTCAACTGGATGGCCAGTTGTGCAAGGAAAAGCATTGTCTTTGATAGGGAACATCAAGGGTTCGGATGATGTAGGAGAGGCTGGGGTGAGGTGGGGCAGGGGTAGGCAGAGATGCTATCAGGGAACAGCTTTGTCCTTTCTTCATTGTCTGTGGCCCTCATCCTCAACTCTGCTACCTTCCTCTTTCTCCAATAGATATGGCCAATGGAATTGCCCATTGGGGTGTGCTTGGGTGAAACCATCTCCACCATAGAACCTAACAGAACCAACCAGAAATCGGTCAGTTGTCCCAAAAGGCAGAGCTTTCCCACCAGCTCTCTTCTCCACACCTTAAAGAGGGCTGAATCAAGCTCCCCGTGGAAACTCACATCAGCCTCCATGTTTATATTCCTAAGCTCCATGCTATGCACTGAAGGGGCAGAAAAGAAAATTCCTGCTCTCGATAAATGTACAGGGTGAAAACAGACAGACCAACGAGCTGTTCGCCCTTTGCTCAGATCACATGAGGAATAACGTTGGCAGGTCTGTAAGCTTCTTCCTTGGAATCTTATGTCATAGAGCAAGTTGATGTGGGTCTTACCTATCCATTGGCTCAACGTGACAATTAAGCAAGCTACTGAGGGCAGTGAGCACTTTACAGACTCTAAAGCAGATGATAAAAGCTGATTGTTATTATCTACTGAGCATAATGTGCATAAGTACATAAAAACTGGCTTATGCTGAGTACCAGATGCGAGTGGGGCACATGGTAACAAACATTTGTGTTGTTTAGTAGAAGACGAGGTCAGTGTTGGGGACGGAACCCAAAGCAGGAGTTTTCTTGGGAGAGAGAGGGCTTCTCCAGGAAATTCAGATGTAGGGAGAATAGAACAGAGGCTTTCTGGACTGGGAATGGTGAGTAAAGATTCAGGGCCAAGAACCAAATCTTGGAGGGTGGGTTGACTCCAGGCGGGCTGGTGTGCACTGGGCCCCGCAGTGGATGTGGGAGCCGCTGAAGCCATTGTTCCCACTTGGTACCACGTGGACTGGTTTCCTAGGGCTGCTGAAGAAGTTTCCACAAACTTGGTGACTTAACAAAAATTTATTCTCTCCCAGTTCTGGAGGCCAGGAGTCTTACACTCCCTCCCAAGGCTCAAACAGAAGCTCCTTCCTCGCCTCTTCCAGCTTCTGGAGGCTCCAGGCATCCTTGGCTTTTGGCCGCATCCCTCCAGTCTCTGCTTCCATCTTCACACAGCTTCTCCCCTGGGTTTCTGTGGATCAGATCTCCCTCTTTCTCCTACAAGGACACTAGTCATTGGATTTGGGGCTCACCTTAAATCCAGGATGATCTTATCTTGAGATTCTTAATTTAATCACCTCTACAAAGACCTTTTTTCCAAGTAAGGTCAGTCACAGGTTCTCTGGGTTAGGACTTGGCCCTATTTTTTAGGGGCCATGATTCAACCACATCAGTTTTACAATTTTCCCCTTTCTGTGAACCAACAGAAATGGCCTTAAAACGTGTTTCTACATGAAAAAGGCTGTGGCACACATGGACTCTCATTATATAACAATTCACGTTGTCTGTGCTCTTACTGTGTGCAAACAGTTTTAGTAGGAAAGTTCTATTATAAACCTAAATCAATATAGAATCATTGAAACGGAATCTTCCAGTCCACCAGCAGCAGGACATGTTCCATACTTGGGGGAAGTGTTATCCAAGTGGCTACAGGTGGCTTCAATCCCAAAATGGATGTGTTGGGCTATGGGACCCATAGCTTCTCTTTAGGAAGAAGGCCCGGTGGCAGGCTGGATAGGGGCTGGGCAGGGCCTCCGTGTGTGGCTGTGTGGATTGTGCCAACAGGGGCTGAAATCCAGCCACCACACTGTTTGTCTGACCCTGTGCTCTGGCTATGGGGCTGTGTTGGCCCAAAGCAAGGAGCCCTGACTCCTCTCTCCTTCTCCCACAGAGGGTGCCTTTCCACACATCCTCCAATGGAAGCAAGTGCCTCCCCCTAATTTGCACATGTACCCGGTGTGCTCATGGTGACCCCGAGGGTCCCAGTGTAAGCAGAGAGATCAGCTGGAAAGCCTCTGATCTTTCATTGTCCTTTAAATCCCTCTGTCCCTTTAAAAGCTTCTCTCAGCCTCAGGAAATGGTCCTCCTCCCACCTATGTTGACTAACGGTGGTGGAGATCTTAACATTCCCTCCACAGTGGGAGAAATCCCACTTCTGTACACGTCTTGTCTCAACATCAGTTTCTCATACCAAAATTGTAAGAGCAAACTAGGGGTGCCAATGAATGGTGGGTAAAACCAGGTCCAAACAGAAAAAAAATAAAAATCGGAAATAAAATCCGAATCTGGAGCTAAGAAACAAGAGGCCATCTATAGTTCAAATTCCCCTGGGAATGTAGCCGCCCTACATAGGTAATAATGTCTCAGCAACAGCCTGGAGTGGTGACAAATGTCCGTGCTTTCATGTTTATTATTTGAGCAGCGAGTTGAGCCAGAGGTCTGGGTCACTGGTGCCCATTTTCAAAGGGCTCCCTCCCCCACAATTAGGAAGAACATGGAAGATGTCCACTAAGGGCAGGTGTGAGCCTGCGGGATGAGGTCTAAGCACTGGCCCAGGGAATATTAATCAGCCCCTATTCCTTATTGAAGTGTCAGAGTGGGAGAAGGGATGAGGGGCTGGGTAGACCTGCAAGCCCGAGGTGGACAGATCATGATGGACACCATCGAGTCGGAGGGTGGTAGAGTGCATTAAAATAAACACCACCTGGAAATCAAAGGGGATTGGGGATTTTACTGCCACCGCTTGCCCATATCAATATTTCACAGTGGAGTGACAGGCGGTCTGAGAGTGTTGGGTGTTTGAAGACAAAGTACCGTAACTTCAAAGTAACCTAAAGATGGGCCTTGGTCATCCACCACTTACAAACAACTTTCTTGTCTCCTTTGACCTGGCAGGTCCTGGATGGAGAGATCAGAGCTGGCTTCTCAGTGAGGGACTGACCTCTCCGTGTCTGTGTGTGTGACTGTGTGCACATGTGCTTCCAAGTCCAAGCGTGTATATTTTGGGGGAGAGAGGACCTGTTTCCCATGGCAGCACAATGAAAGGATGATCTTTTTGGGTGACCTAGGGGGCTGTAACTTGGGGGGACTTGGTGAAATCCAACAAAGAAATTGAGAATGACCTTTGGAAGGAATTTCCCAATGAAAAGGTAGGGAAAACCTTTGACCCTGATCCTTGTAGGCCAACTGGAATCAGTAAAACATAAGCAGTCAGGGATACTCGTGTGCAGGGGCTGTAATAGGATGTTATAACTGATTCTTTGTTCTTTTTATTTTTGGAGAATCTTCCTGTCAATAATTTATGAGGATGAGAGACAGAGAATGTTTTTGAAAAATATTTTTTAAAAGGATGCTTAATTTCCCTCTCCTTTAAACTATCCTGATAGCTTGGTACTAATCATTCGAATTAACAGATGGCTTGGCAGTGAAGTCGTCTGCAAGCAGAAGGCCAGAGGAGTTATGAAGGATAAAGACCTAATTTATAAGATTTTATAGTAATTGCAGTCTTTGAGACTGTCCTGAGAGTCTGTTTTTTAAACCTAAATTCAGTGGTCCATCCCATCCAAGTTTCCAACAAGGGGATGGGGGAAGCTGGCAGTTTCCTTTTAGATACAAAGCAGAGCTGACTTAGCAGACACGCCAGGCTAAGTGCCCCTGCGGATGGGCAGAAGCATCGCGATTTGGAAGCACGCCCCTCCTCACCCATGTTCGCTGCAGGACGAGGGCCGAGATGTGGTGTTAGCGGAATTAATCTCAGACATCTGAGCTGCTTCTTTGAGGGGACTGGTGAAAAGAAGGTTCTTAGATATCAAGTGACTGAATATCCCAAGGAAAGCAAACACCTACTTGAGGGGAAACCTTATAATTCAAATGTTCTTTATGGGACGCCCCTGTCAGTGGGTGGCTGGGGAGCCAATGATTGTCACAGGGTGAGAAGCTTCCCTGATGAACTGGCTGAGTTCTGATAAATTGAGACCCTCTTCAAATGTCTCTCCCTCGTACTCTTCTTCTCTTTTTCCATTAGTATCCATCCCTGCCCTTCGGGTTAATTTTTACAATATAAGGTACATTGATTGCCAAGTGAAACCACAAATCATGCTCAAGACATAGATTTTCATGAAGCTGATGGAAGTGACCATTGGGTTGATTGATACCCATTGGTAGAATCAGATGAGGTGACAAATGAACAGGAGAAAACTGATGAAGACAACTTCAAGAGAGTCATGTGAATATCAGAGACTTAAGAGAAGCCCTTGGAAAAATTTAGAAAACCCTATAATATATTTTGGGTGGGAAAAAGTCCCTTTCAATGATCTTCTGATGAAAGTAGATACAAGGTGAAGAATAGCCCCATTGGCCTACCCCAAAATTTTGTGTAGACGTGTACTCTGCCCCATTAGGCCTTAATTGACCTTTGTTGATTTTAACAATTAGCTCATAGGTTTCCATTATACCCCATAAACTGAAGGTTTGTTTTTGTTTTATCTATGTAGGTTTATCAGCTTATTTTCATGACTTTTGGTTTCATTGTTTTTCAAGACAAATTCTCAATGTCCCTAACTCACCACTATTTGCTGTGAAATTTGGGATCCATTGTGAACGAATTCATCTGAGGTGGCCTTTCCCCGGTGGCCATGATCTCGGTTAATAAGGACCTTGTTTACCAAGCTGCATAGATCATCTCCACTTTTGTACCTGGTTCCTCAGCGTGGTAGCAGGTCCTCAGTGAGTGTTTGCTGAATGAATAACTGAAGAAGTAGAAGTAAACCTCTTCCCTTAAGCTTCCTTGAAGCTCAGCTTCAGTTGAAAAGACAATCAAAAGAAGCCCCAAATCTTCCTTGAGAACAAAGATGGAAGTGTGTACCCTGGAGATTTCATTTCTGATAGTGTTTTGGAGACGCATCAACAACAGAAGGAGCCAGTGGGTATCTAGTTTGGATGGCGGTGTGCTAACGAGCATAAAAGAAACTTCATCTGTCCTTTCTTCCTAAAAGAAACTTTTTCATCTAAAAAGAAACCTCCAGCTTCCTCCACCCCCTTGCTGGATTCAATTTTGTGGAATTGCCATCTTCAACCTTAAGGGTAATCTATCTAATGCCACCTCAGTTTTACTGATGAAAGCTCTGGAGGAATAAAGATGGCGACTTTGAACCTGAAGATGTTTACTCTGATGTCTTTTAACCCGGGATCCTCTTGACGCTCCAGTGGAACCAAATCTTAAGTGGGGGATTTGTCTCCAAAGCCAGCACTTTAGTCAAAACCACCTGTAGTCAAAATTATCTCTGAAAAGTCTGTAAATCAGTCATAAGCGTATGACTGGTGTCCACAACTCTGGGCAGAAATTCTCAAGCACAATATGTTTGAGGAACATGGGGGTAAACGGAGGACACGAAACAGCCATCTGTCCATCTGAGCTACTCTGAGGATAGACAGCCAGCCCACCCCCTGAGGAGGGGAGCGAGGGCTTCTCCACCGCCCGCACTTGGCTGTGCCGTGCATGCCCTCTGCTGCATCATTAAAGCCTCCATAACTGTTATGACATCTTAAGGGGTTAGTTTGTGGGGGTGGGGATTAACAAAGACATTGGAGTTGTGTCTTCTGGGCGATGGGGCGGGGAGGGGGCAGAGAGCTTCAAAAGTCAGGGTTTAGGTTAAATGTGTGATGCGACCTTGCTGGGGTGGCTTCTCATCTCACCTGAACACCTGTCTTTCTGCTGCCAGCTTAGGATTTGGGGGGCAGTTCTTCACTTGGCAATTACTCTGTGGCCAATTGGGCCAACAAATGTAGGGCAGCAAGACCATCTCTTCTGGCTTAAGGGAAAGTCATCTATCAAGTCTTGTCATGAAAGTGGTTCCTCTAATGTTTACTTCCCAAGTTAGGGTCTCACTTAAGAAGAGAAGCTTTGCAGGTGTCTGTGTGTGCGTGTCTGTCTGCGCACACGGCTTGTGTTCAAGTGTTATTTTTCCATTAGAAAAAGCAATTGAAAAACCCACATGTCCATACAAAGTCGGTGACACCATCTGAGCGGAAGGCACTGCGGATTCTCTTTTGTTGTGGTTACACAATTCCTGATGCATTTCTCCTGATGAGGTCACTGCTCTGAAATGAATACTTTCCTTTTCAGAATGTGGGGCGCTGTGGGGATGAACGCAACATCACTGAATTCTGTTTGCATTTCAAGTGGGACTTTCTAGTCTCTGGGAGCTTAAAATCCATCAGCATACAGCCCTATTACAGTTCCTAATATCACAGTTATTGACCCTGGGCTGCAAAAAAGAATCTCATAATTAGGTTTGCTCTGTTTTTGTGTTTATATGCACATCTCTTTCACCCTAGCCGATGACATATCAGCTTTCACATTTTTTTTATAATTGAAATCCTTTGTGTTAAAAGGACCTGGTCCATTAACAGAGACCCGTTCTGTTTACTCCGATGCCGGGATACATTGAAACATTCCGTGGTATAAAGAGTGCTCTTATATATTTCCTCAGAAACGCATTTTGCGGAACTGAATGGAGAACATTGATGTGGTTGAGGTTAATTATTTGGGCTTTTGCTGGGCACTTTGGCAGTCGTGCCACTTCTGCCAGTACACAGACTAAAATTGGAACGCTGAAGAGGAGCCGCGCGTGGCCCTGTGCCCGGATGACACATCCGAAGTCATATTGATTGAGGGAGATGTTTTATTGAACGATAAGAACTACACCGAGTTTATGGTTTTGCAATTTCCTGCAGCTGGCATAGCTTGTAGCAGTAAACACGGTGACGTTCGGGGCTGCATTTCAAAGAGAGATTTTAGAAAACTCTCCCCACAACTAAACTCAGAAGGCACTTCCAGTTTAGGAGGCTCATCCGCATTTAATGCCCCCAACAAACTCGTGATGAGTGACTCTGATTCTCATTTCGCAGATGCGAAGACTGAGCCTCCTAGAGGTGGTCAGTGATTTGCCCAGGGCCACCGGGATGATAAATCTGGTGGTCAGCGGTGTTTCCTAAATTCAAATAATTCACGTACCACCTTCAGAAATGTTGCCGCCTCTGCATGTCACCTATGCGATTATTCACTTATGTTATCCTTTAGGCTCTCTCACAAAAAACGTAAATACATTTATTTTAAAGAGAAACTGTTTATCACCGCTGAAAACGGAAAGCCAGTATCACATGCCATTAAGAGAATGTAATAGAAAAAAAAAAACATTACTAACAATGTTTTTGGTAAATAAATTCCAGCTAGAATCTGTTGTGGGCAGAGGTCGTGGCCCTGAGCACACTGTCTTTGCTAATGAGAGATCTGGAAGTATCAGGGAGGTGCTGGAGACAGGTTAGCATCAGCAGAGAGTTTCTTCTTTCCTTAGTCAGAGGGACCACAAGAGAACAGCTTTCTCGCTGTGCAATTCAGTTGTAGTTAACTCTAAGGTTGTGAATCACCCCCACTGGGGTTGGAGCCCCTCTCGGGGACTCCTGTGCTGCCATATCCTCTTTTCTCTGTCAATAGGATCCCTGCTGGCTTGTATCGTCTAATTTAGTATTTCCTCAACTTTTGCAAGGTCTTGACCTCTATAGGTTTAAACTCTGCATTCAACAGAGTTGGCTGCAGAGGCCATGGGGTGGCATTCTACAAAGGCCCTCTGCCTCACTGGGATGGGGGCTTGGGGGCTGCCAGGGGTCTCCCAGGCAGCTTTAAACTCTGAATTTCTAGGATTCTGAGACAGTGACCCAGACCCCACTGTGGATGTGCTGTCTGTGGTGGGAGGGGACAGTGAGATATGCCCAGTGTGCCCAGGGTGCAGTGAGAGGGGGTGCAAGGAGCTGCCACATTTGCAGATCTTTGCAGACCACGGTGGTGGGGTTCATCTTTCTCCTGAGAACAGTGGGGTGCAGGCAACGAGGGTGGGGAGGACCAATCAATGTAGGGGTTAAAAAGATCACTCGAGGCACACAGTGGAGCAAGGATTGGGGCAGATAGAGTGGACACCAGGAGTCTGACCAGAAAGCTCCCGAAACTGGCTGGGCACATTGGCGTTTAAAAAGAACTTGGAAAAAGTGATGCTCCACCTAGAGGAATAAAAAAGTTAATTATTAGTTTTTAATTACACATATAATCATGAATGATACTTCTTTTAATGCATTAAGAGACAGTAACAAGGCTGATGTCCACTTTGACCCCCACTCCCCTTCCTGAGCCCCCCTCAGATCAAACTGCCCCTTCCCAGGCCCTTAGAGAAGACGGGCATTTGGGGTTTGGAGCGCATCTGCCAGATCGTGATCTCTGTGCGAGTCTGTGCGTGCGCGCACAACACGCATGGTACCACACTGCACATCCCGTGTGCAACCTGCTTTTTTTCACTTGACAACATTTCGTAGTTTCCCACTGTGAACACACAGGGACCCAGCTCGACCTTGTAAACAGGGACAGAGCCTCTCCCGGGAGAGGCGGCCACTCTCGTTTGCATTGCCTTCTCCTAACAATGGATAATTTGGTATTCTCCAGTACTGCACGACTGCATTGCGCTCCTTGGACCCGCTGCTCGGAACTCCTTGGCCCAAGCAGAGGGATTCTCAGGGAAGGCCCGAGAAGACGAGTTGCTGGGTCTTTGAGTGTTATGTCGCACATTTTTAATAGATATTTCCAAATTGCTTCCCAATTTACATTCCCACCGGTACCATATTAGAGCAGCTCTTCTTTCTTTGACCTTATCAAACTTTTTTATCAATCCCTAGGGTGGGTAGAAGAGGCTACCTTTGATGCCCGTGGGCAGGAGGGCCTTTCCGTGCCCCCTTGCATCCCACTGGGGGATCCACAGCCCAGACAGGCCATGCGGAAGGAGGGGATTGTCAGTGGAAAAAAACATGGACTGATGAGAAGACTGTTTTTTTAAATCACAGAGAAGTGAGTTTCTCTTGACCAAAGTTTAAGCCCTCTGGGTACAATCTGATGTTCTCTGCAAATATTAATAGATTTGTTCCTCAGCCGAGGCACGATGTCTCAGTCTGCTCCGTCACTGCGAAGGACACAAAGCCACGCAGGACTTCCTCTGTGCCCAGCCAATTCATTACACCCGGTTAGCAATTTGCAGAAGAGATTAATTGATTTGCAGGCGGCTGAGCCCTAAGTGTTACTCACTCCCTCCCAGAAAGCCGAGGCCGCCTGGGAGCTCGACAGAGCAAACAGGCCATGGCTGTGCAGCGTCTTCGTTCCTCATTATAAGCAGAAGCCAGGGAGATGAATTTCTCAGCCCTTCCTGGTTTAGTGTGGGATTTGGGGCCACAGTCCAGACTCCTGGAATAAAATGAGAAGGTTCACAGGGCTGCGGCCGCTGGTACCACAGCCCTGGTTCTCTCTGCAAGCTTTTGTTATCCCCTGGTTCTCTTACTCTGAAATGTTGCTACTGGAGGTAGAGATTTAAATTCTGTATGCCTGTGTTAGGAAGGACTCTTTAGGATGTGAGGAAAAGAGACTCAATTTAAACAGACCTGGACAAAACAATTCATTATTAAATGTAATACAGACAATGGCTTCAGGCTTGGCTGAATCCAGAGGCAACAATGATGTCACCAGGACTCAATTTCTCTCGTTCTCTTGGCTCCTCTTTCTTCTGGGTCATCACAGTCAGCTCCTCGGGTACCTGCCCGGCCTGTCCACACTCACTTTGGCTTGACTCCTTTTCACAACCCGAGTCCCCAAACTGAATCTTGTTGGCCTGGTTGGGACCATGTGTCTCTCCTAAACCAATCACTGGGGATTTGAGTGGCCCAGTCTGGGTCATGCATCTGTCCTCATATGGAGGAATGGGTTGGGGCCACCTCTGCTACAGCCATTAAGAGTAAAGAAGAGGTGGTTTCCCAAAAGAAGGGGGGCCAGGCAGGTAAGAACCACAGGTCCCTAGACCCCCTTTACTCATAGTTTAATGCAATTCAGCAAGCGTTTGTGAGCAGTTGAGCCCCCTCATGCCCTTGGAGAGGAGAGAAGCAGAAGATGGCAGCAGCCTTCTTCTGAAGGAGCTTGGGGACTGGTTGGTGGACCGAGACACCTTTGGGAAATAGATTAGAGTCTCACAGCTTGAGGTCCACATGCAATTACCGGGGCCTGCTCTGTGCCAGGCAGTGTGTGGGAGCAGGAAGAGAGGCAAATAAGAACACGACACGGCCCTTGTCCTTAGGGAGAGCCCAGTCTGGCAGAGGGAGCCGGCACAGACTGGTAAACAAGTCATTACAAATGCAATGCGGTAAGCTTGCTGATATGATTAAGCTTCCAAATGAGGGATCCTGACAAGGCCGGCTGGAGCGGAGAAGGGAGAGTGGGCTAGCATAAACAGGAACATAACCATGAGGGGGCCGTGCTTCCGACGCCCATCCCAAAGGCCCCTCTGTCCGGGCCCCCACTGCACAAGGGAGTGATGCCGGCACGCGGGGGGCCTGAAGTCTGTCACTCTTTATCATTCCTTTTTCCCTCCTTGGATCATAAAGACTCTTTGCCATACACACTAAACTGCTGGAAATGGAGACACACAGCACTTAACTACTATTTACTTATTTATCTAAAATGCTAAGTGTTTCCCTTGGCAATCACTAATAGATTCCTGTAGAAACAGAGTGACACGTTCTGAATTCTGATTTTTGTACCAACAGAAGGTGGGAAGACAAAAATCACCAGTGTACCCACGGTTGGTTCCATTGGGGAGGTGGGAGGGCAGGACAATACAGTCATTTAAAGACAGGTTGAAACATGGGTATTTGAAGAACAAATGCTTGTTTAAGTTAAAAATTAAAAAAAAAAAAAAAGAGAAGTGCATACCTTCCATCCCAAACCTGGAATGGAGACTGTTCTGCTTTTGAAGGACTTCCTAAAAATCCTTCTTACCTTTGAGTTGGGAAAGCCCCTTCTCAGCAGAGTCCACAAAAGGAGCCTGGGTCTTGTTCTAGAATTTTCTAGGTGAAGTGCTGGTAGCAAAACGGAATCAGAGGTTGAGGCAGGATGAGAAGTGGTGATTTGAGGTATGGTACTCAACAGAATTACAGGTGGGGTACAAAATTATGAAAACTTACTTTGTTGGGTCTTTCCCCTCCCACCTCCATCTGGTACCTGGTCTTCAAGGAGGGGCAAAGCCTTTTTACTTTTAGAGACATTAATCTTTAGGATTAATTCTAACTAAAGTGTTAGTGGCAAGATGAGGCAGAATGGTATCAATGGTGAGCCTAGAGGAGAAATAACTTTCAATGATACATAGATCAATGTTAAAATACATTGAGTCATAATGAGAAAGTCATTCTCTTCTCAATTTCCTTTTAAGCCCCTTGATTCCATCATGGAGAAAGTCTTTTTTGGATGCTAACATGTCCTTAACACCTGCCTAGTTAACCCTTTAGTCATCTCCCTTGTGAACAGAGAGAGCTTAGGTTTGAACGTCTGTCTAGCATTTGAGAACACTTCTGTTTTTATTGTATTTATTTTTACAAGTGCCTTCTTATGCCAGGCACCTCAAGGCCTTCTGAACCATGTTCCCCAGCTCTTTCCTACGATAGACCGTGGAAAGCCAGCTATTCCAGCTCCCTCTCTCAGTCTCCTGTGAGGCTAAGAAGGATGCAGGGCAAGAACTTTTGTTTTGGATTCAGAAGACTTTGTTTGAATCCTGACTTTTCCTCCTGCCACTTCCTTGAGCAAGAGTCATTACTTGTCTTTGCCTCCAGATCCTCATCTGTAAAATGGGGGTGCAGTTTCTGAGTCTATAGTTTTCAGAGGTGTTTAACTACACGGATTCACTTAACCTGGCCCTTGAAAATCCCACGAAGCCAGTCTAGGAATACCCCACTCATCTCCTCTGAGACTGTTGACAGCTCCAGTTGCATGAAGGGTGAGTGGAAGGTGCTGTGTGAACTGTGAAGGACTCTGCAGATGTGGTGGCTATCATGACCCGCATTGGGGCCTTGGACTAAATTTCCACCCCAGGTCTGGAGTAGACATCTGCAAGCCAAAGGAACGAGTCAACGAACAGTGACATTCACATGAGGAGTTACTTGGTATTTGGGAGGCTATCGGGGGCGCTTTAACTTGGAGGGCACAGATACAGACAGCCCTCTCCCTGCTGCCATGAAACTGGCCCCGAAAGTAGACAAGACAAAGGGATCTGAACAAGCCTCCACAGCCAGCCCCACTCCACCTCAGGCCTCCCTGGCAACCAGGGGCTCTGCTTAGGGACGCTGCTTTCCCTCTGAATAAATGCCTTCACACTGGCCTTTACCCCTTGTTGGATGCTGGCAGGGAGCATGGAGAATCTGCTCCAACAACAGCATTGCTTCCTGCTCCAGCATTTGGAGAGTTTCCTTCGAATGTTTTTCCTCACCTAATTTTCAATATGGCCCTGTGGGGTGGGGGCAGGGGTGCCGTGGCCTTTCTCTGTCCTGATTAGGAGTTTTGCCCAAGTTCAGACATTGAGGAAAAGAAATGCAAATTTAATTCCAAGGTTTTTCCTTTGCTAAAACTCTCAAAATTTTGGCTTGCGTTGTTTCCTTAACATCCAAAGACATGAAAAAGTAATTTTTGTTCCCCCTCCACGCAGACATTAGTGATCATTTTCAGTCATTTTCAGCTCTCCCTTTTGCTACGAGGCACCTGGCGTGCGGGGAATGGACAAAAGCCATTTTTCTAAGTACTAGCATTTGAAATTATTAAGTGTTCATTAAGCACCCCCGGGTGCAAAGCACTCTCGGAGATGTTTGTTTCTCAATTTTCTATAATTTCCTTATTTTTTTCCCCTAGCTAAAGGCAGATTGAAAAACGAACTCGGTGCTTTTGAGTCTCTGAATCATAGTTAACGCGCGACGCCCCCTCCCTCAACCGCGCTGTTTTCCTTCTGCCTCCTCTCGTCTTCTTTCTTATCAATCCAATAAAGTTCTTGTTCCTTTAACCCCTACTCAGGGACTGGAACTTTTGCTTTATTCCTGACTACCTGCCAGGAAGTGCGAAAGCCCCTGACCAGTGCTCGCCCCGGACTGCGGGTGGGAGCCCCGGAAAAATCAAGAGGGCTGCGGAGGGAGGCAGCCCTTGCCGGGCAGGGTCTGGCTGCAGGCAGCTCGGCAGGCTGAGCCCGAGGCAGGCTGAGCGGCGCGGTCTCCGGGGGCCCCGCGCCCCCCACTGATGGGCATTAGAGGGTCTTGAGACCCCCATCTCTGGGTGGCCCTTTCTAGAAGGAACATGAAAGCCCCAAGCCCCCCTCCCATCCGCCCTCACGGGCTTCGTGACTCTGGTCTTAGTTGCGCAGAAAGAAACGCTCTGTTTTTTTCTTCTCTTTCTTTCTTTCTTTTTTTTTTTTTTTGACAAAACCTCACATAACCTCAAAAGTTACCCATGAATTTACCAAAACTTTTTATGAAACTATTTTAACCTCTGGTGGGGGTTAAAAAACAAGCCCTGTGAATTTATTAGCCGGAAGAAGCCAAGCACGACTTTTTATTTGATGCGAAATCGTCTTGCGAACTTCAAGGGAGCCCCCTAGCGTCCGTCCGCGAGACACAGGCTCGCTTCTGCCGCCGCAACCGCCCGTCGCAGTTCCACCTTCGCTTCTTGCCCTTCGGGGCCCCGATCTCGCCCAGGTGTGTGTGTGTGGGCAAGCCCCGGACCTCGCTTCACTTGGGGTGGGGGGGGTGGGCTGTGCACTGGGGGACCTGCTCTGAATACCAGGGGACCCCCTCGGCGCTAATTTATTTTGTCTTCTTAGGTGTTCAGGTGGCTGAACTGATGTGCACGGTTGCAGCCAAAGGAAAAGAGAGGAGAGTTTTGATACAAGAGCCTGATGCTTTTTGAAATAGGCAAGACCCCTGCTGAAAAGCGACCCTTGCCATCGTCTCAGCACGCAGGCGACCCCAGCTTTTTAATGTAGTTTTACGTAGTTTTTTTTAATGTATTGCACTCACATAAATACCACCCAGATGTGCAAGAATAATAATGATCTTTGAAAGAGAAGAGGCAGAAGCCCCAACTGAGAACAAGAGGGAAGCAGAGGGGAAGAAAGGAGAAGGATGAGAAGATAGGGGTGAAAGGAAGAAAGGACTAAACAGGGTGCTGGAGGACCTTTTTGGGGCTCCCTGTCCTGACGCATGTGATGCAGAATCCAGGATCTGCTGCAAACACAGGCTCCCAGTCTTTGCACACTGAACAGGACTTCTAAATATCTCCGACCCGAGTATGTGAGATTTTTGTATCCTCTCCAACTTGGAGACACACTGGTTCTCCTTCAGAACTGGCCATGTATTTAAAAAGCACATGTAAAAGTATTAAAAAGCAAATGTTCTAGAATAGAGAAGTCAGAGAGGACAGAGCCTGCAGTAGCCTGCCCAGCAGAGGCAGCAGTGGTACAGCATCAAGAGGACCGGCTTGAAGATGGAGATGCTCTGGTTCCAGGCTGAGCTCTATCACCCGGAATTGTGTGGTCTTGGGAACGTGTCTTAGCTCCTCTGTGCCTCAGTTTCCCAATCCATAACATGGAGGTGATAATAGCAATATCCATTTGTAGGGCTGTTGAGATACCATTTATATCATAATAATTTAAAATACTGCTTAGCAGCATCCTGTATGATGAGCATGCCAGCTCATTGTTCCTAATCCATCTCTATAGAGAAGCAGGGACCCAGAATTTTCCATTAAGCAAAATCTCCCAGTTTTTACATGATGGTAATGACTTCCCATTCAAAGACACACACACACACACACACACACACACACACACACACAAATCTGGGCCCCAAATATAGTCAGGTTGTTTGAGACCTTTATGTTACAGGCTGCCAGGAAGAATGGGGAGGGGAGGGAGGAACTCATCTACTCTTATTGCCCCATTGCTTTGATCAGTCTGACTGCTGTTTGCACATGGTCCAGCCCTGGGCGAGGTGGTTTCATTCACTCAGTCATCCCTGCACTCAGGGCTCTTTACTGAGCATCTACGGTGCCCTTGACACGGTTTCTTGAAGGGCAAATCAAACACATTTCGCTGAGCTCCCGTCTCCTAAAACGTTGAGACCTTAAAGCTTCTCCAAGTTTAATCGAGCAAACAGCAACAGGAGTTACATCCTATAGTGATGCTGCAGAGCAGTATAGTGAAGGCTTCTGAGAGCCAGACCTGCATTCCCCTTTATCCTCGTTCAAATGGATTAAAGATAATATGTTATTGATTTTTTAAAATCCACACGTTAGTGGTTCAAGAAAAATTCGTTTTGTATGTTTTAATGTGAAAACAATTATTTTCCATTTAAAACTTCTTTGTGGGCCGATACGCTTTACCCCCTTTTCACTTTGTAGGGTAGCAGGGTGCTGCTAAGTGGAGCGGGAAGGCTCTTCATTTTTCACTTATTCATCTCTGTCTGCTTTACCTTTTGCATTCTATGTCATGTTTAATTTCAATTAATTTGGGTTCATTTAAGCAGCATTTCATTATAGATTCAATGCATAAATTTCTTTTTTTAAAAAAATAAGAAATGGGGAACATTTTTAGTGAGTTTAAAGTAATTCTGCCTTAAAGTGAAGAACGGCCACTTAACCTGGTTAACTCGGGAAGTCTCCTTGAGGGAGAAGGGGTTCTTTTTGATCTTGTGTTTACCTTCCCCAGCTGCCCTTGGATTTTCCACAGCTGGTTTTAGTAAGACGTGCTTTGGTCCTGACAGCTCAAGGCTTTCAATGCTTCTGAGGACACAGGACATATTTCTTCTTTGTTTCCAGTTTTGCTACTCAATAAATTTGAGGAGTCATGAAGCAGTCACTTGTGTAGTTAGATAAGGAGGAAAATGATGATTTCTCTATTATTTTGTTGAGAAGAATGGGAAACTAGATTAATCAATGTCTGTTAGAAATGCCTCTATATAGAAGAGACTGGCTTCTTTCATCAAAGTCATGAGGGTGTCTCATAAGCAGACATATTAGATGGTTTTCTAGGGGCTGGAGGCAGGCAATCAAGGTTTGAATTTTAAGTCTGTCACTAGGCAACGTTAGGTAAGCCCTTAATCCTAGCTTTAATATGGTTAGGAAGCGGGTGAGGGCCAGCAGGTATCCATCATACTCGCCCATCTCATCCTCTGGGGCACAAGGAAAGTAAGAAATGTCTGTGAGAGTCGGGAGAATGTTTTGGTATGGTTAGAATTTTTGGTAGCAAGGGACCAAAATCCAACTCATAAAGGTTTAAGCACAAAGGAGAGTTTGTTTGCTCATGTAATTAAAAGCCCTGGCTGGGTCCAGGGACTCAAATAATGTCACCAGGGCTCTGTTCATCCCTCTTCCTATCTGAGTTGGCTTTCCTCTGGGTGGCCTTCATCCCTAGGCATGTGGTGGCCCCTGTGACCTCAGTGTACATCCTACCCACTTCGTCTCTGTGGTAGGAAGAGAGCTTTCTAATTGAAGTGCAAGTATTGACTAATTTACTGAGGTTTGGGTCATATGCCTAGCCTGGAGCTTTCTCTTTGTCCAGATGAGTAGACTATGCCCACCCTGGAGATGGGAGGTGGTGCTGTTGGTGAGCCAGCCAGTTTATATTGGGAAGGGATGTTCTCTGGAGGAGAAGCAAGGTGGAGGAGCGGCACACAGCCTCCTCTTGCTTCCTAGGTAAAGGAGATCAAAGATTGTGCAGTAGTTACCTTCTATGTGCTGTGTGCTACGCGTTAATGGTTGTGGTGGATGGTGCTGGTGCCCCGCCCAGATCTCTTTTCAGGCCAGGCATCCCCCGCCCCACCACGTCCTAGCTGTTGAGAGTGTTGCTGCTTCCGTCTCTTGTCCGTACTCTTCTCCAAAGCGCTGCTCTTGGCTGATGGGAACCACTTTGCCCTCAACATACATGCAGACACTGGGGGTGGCCACAGCCACTGACTGACTGATGGGGGCATGTGACCACCCAGCCCTTTGCCTCTGGGTGGGATAAATTTGTGATGCAGTTCACACTTAGAGCTCCCCGCGGGCTCAGGCAGAAGCTAGACTTCTCCAGAAATCACAATTTTGTCTAACTTCTTCCCATTTCCCCCACTCCCTGAAAGTTTCTCCCAGGAGCAACCCCCCAGTAAATGACTTACACAAGAACCCAGGATACCAATCATCCATAAACCATGAAATGCAGCTACTTACCACTTAAGTCTCAATGTAAGGCTGTCTTCTATTTTCTCAACACAAAGATCAAAAAATGTTTTTGAACCAACCTGAATATAACATGAAGATACAGATGAAGTAGGTAAATTTCTACTTACAATATTTAATGTATTAATCTAGTTGCATATTCCCCTTTAAATCACATGTCAACATAAAATATCAGTTTAGTGATAGTGTGTTTCTGCTCACATTTCGCGAAGCCCTTGTGGCTGAACTTGTAGCATGCATCTCTGACACAGCCTTTGTTGTCAGTAGAGCCCCTTGTTTGAGTCATCTAATAGAGTTTTCAGAGCACAGCATCTTCACTTTCATCCCAGCTCTTTGAGATTTAGTACTTTTAGGCTCTGAGTACAATACTATCATAGAAATGTATCCGTAGCCATAAGCATCCATTTACATAACATTAGGACAGCCGCTTTCATTTCTCAGATAGGTGTCTATTCGCAATTTCCACCAAATAAACGTGCCGTTTTGCTTTTCGAAGCAGTCTTCAAAGAGTCTTGTTTACAACAGCATCCAATGCTTATAATTGTGTCCCAAGTGCCAAGGAAAGATGACTAAATTTGTGTTAAAGGTCCCTCCTCCCATCATCTTTTTCAAATCATTTCTGTCAGGTGATACCCGTGAGTGACTCAAAGTAGCATTGATTGGCATTGTTTCAGGCTAATGTGTGTCTTCCTAAACAGTATTTTGTAATTCAAAATGAAGTAATGGGAGAGTTCCCTACAAAATGCGATGACTTGTAAGGATTTCATTATAAGGTGAGTCATTTTCTGAGGGATAAATTTTGGGAGGAAAACCTCTCTTACACTCAGGCATATGTAGTCCTTAGCATAACACATCTTCTGAGTGATCAGCAAGGGGGCTGAAATGGGACCAACTGGCCTTGCTTGACTCAGATGGGACATTCTGAAAATAAAATGAAATTTGGGAGGACATGGAGAATGAATGCCTTCTTTATTTTAGTACAAACATAGGTAGAAAAAGTCCCAATATCTAAATAATGATCCAATTATATGGGGATATTTGGGACAACTGTAGTTTCTCATGCATTGTTTTAAACAGTCACTCATTTTAACCTTCTTTGTTATGAACATATTTATTCTTAAACTTCTGTTCTATTAATTGCTCAGCAATATTATAATTTGTTTGTAATATCTTATGTTATCTAATAAGAATAAGAAGAAGAAGAATCTTAGCTAATGTCAGTGGGGTACTTACCATGAACTACCCACTATTCTGAGCCATTTTATCATCTCCCTTAAGCTTTTTGACAGAAATGTAAATGCTATAATTATATTCATTCTGTTTATGAGGATATAGACATAGAGGGGTTGAGTGACTGATTGGAGGGTACACACGAGCAAGTACTACAAATCTAGGCAGCCTGATCCTGGACCCAGGTCATTCCAAACCTCACTAGTTATAATTGGAAGCCCCAAAGTGTAGTTTGCTTACCTCTGTGATTTATAAACAAATATTCTGAAAGAATTTTAATTCTCAAAAAAATATACATATTAATCATGATAAATATATGCATATATCTCATATCAAAGGCAACCTTACATATATTTGCTGTACAGCATTAGCTAGCTTCATCTTGGTAGATTCTTTGGGTTGGCTGGGCATTCTGCCGACTTGAACCAGGCTCAGATGATCTTCTTGGGTTTGCTCATGTATCTACAGGGTCGGCTGGGGGAACTGCTGGCAGATTGGCAGGGACTGGCTGGTCTAGGATGGCCTCACTCACATGCATGGAAGTTGGTTGGCTGCCAGCAAGGGGAATGGGGGTGAATGAAGAATATGTCTCCTCTTATGGGTTCAGAGAGAGAGAGAGAGCACAGAACTCCTAGGTTTGGAACTGGCACAACATGACTTCTGTTACGTTCTACTGGCCAAGGAGAGTCACAAGATCAGCTCAGATTCAGGGTTGGGGAGATGACTCCGCCTCCTGATGGGAAACCTTAAAAATCACATTGCAAAAGATTTAGACATGTGGAATGGTGAATAATTGAGGCTGTTTGTTTGTTTGTTTTTGCAATCAGTCAACTATATCTTCTGTTTAAGGCATGTGAAGCAGTTTAGAACACATTTGCCAGGAGCTCTTAAAAAAAAGTGGGTCATTTTTTCATATAACAAATAGACCAGAGAAAGGCAGTCTGGGCTAGGGCAACTGGCCAAGGAGCTAACGAGTGACCCAGGATCCTTCTGTTTTCCTACCCCACTGTCCCCACTCTGTGCCTTTATTTGGTGGGTGGCATGGTCGCTGCAGCCTCTCCAGGCATCATGATTGCATTCCAGGCAGGGAAAAGGCCCAAGGCCCCCAGGGGTATGCTTTTACAAAGCCTTCTGGAGGGCTTCCAGCAATCCTACTTATATCTCCTTTTCTAGGGCTGGGGCATAAGGCCACCCCTGGCTGCGGGGAGTCTGGGAGAGGAATGTCCTGGAGGAGCACTAAAGATCTTTGGGGTTCCACTGATAAGAAAGAAAGAGAATGATGATGGATAAACAACTCACAGCAAGTGATATCAGTGTTCCATCCGAGGCAGTAAGTTTATTTTTTAAAATAATCTTATTTAGGTGAAAAAGGGAGTTAAAACATTTTTATGTAATTAATAGTGTAGATCAGGAGTCGGCAAACTCTCTGTAAAAGGCCAGATTGTAAATTTTTTTGGCTGTCCTGGCCATACAGTCCTTGTCGCAGTTCCTCAGTTCTGATGTCGTAGGGGGCAAGCAGCCCCAGAAACAGGTAAATCAATGGGCTGGCTGTGTTTCGATAAAACTTTTATATTTATAAAGATAAGAAGAGGGCCACGTTTGGTCTGCAGGCTGTAGTTTGCTGGTCCCTGGTCCAAATAATTTGCAGATATTACAAAATGGTGCAGGCTTAATACTTGGAGGTCAGCAGACATGGCAAATCCATCAAGGTTGTATGGGGACAGCCAAGGTTTAGGAGCTGGGGTAAAGTTTAGACTCTTGCACTATAATATTTCTCATCACCATGGTATTAAGTATGATAAAGCTTTGATTGCTCTCATAAAGGCTGAAAATAACAATGAATTAAGAAAGATACATAAAGTTTGTTTCTCTCACAAATAACCATTGGGTTTAAGTAGTCTGGTCTGGTATGGTGGCTCCACGTGGTGGGGATCCAGGTGCCTACTCTGCTCTCCTCACCATAGGTCTTCCTTTTTTGTGGCCTAGGATGGCTGTTCCAGCTCCTGCCTATAGGTCTGCGTTCCAGCCGATAGTAAGGTGAAAAGAGGAAGGAGAGGGTACCCACCCTCCTTTTAAGGGCCAGCCTTGGAAATTGCATGTATCACATCCTCTCACATCTCTTTGGCCAGAACTTAGTTACCTGGTCATATTTGGCTGCAAGAAAAACTGAGAAATAGAGTTTTTAGCAGAGCAGCAGTATACTCCAGCTGGAAAGTGAGTTCTTACTGCTAAGAAAAAGGATCAGAAGTAGGGAGGCCACTCATGCGCTCTGCCACACGGGCTAGAGATAGAGACAGGGTGAAAGCACAACATCTTTTTCCTTATAAAGAAAAATTTCAGTTAATATTCATGCGAGTAATGCCATTTTCTGGGTGCTGTTTATATGCTAAGATTCCCCTTCGCGTCTTGACTATGAGCCTCTTCAGGGAGTAGTAAAATCTTATTCTTTATTGTGCTCCTTAGCACCGTAAAAAGTCAAGTTAACCAAAAATTACAGATAGAACTTTGAGGTTCTAGTTAGAGAAAAACACATTTTTGTTTGTTTGTCTGCAGGAAGCAAGTGACACCACTTCAGGAGTCTTGTTACTAAACACCCGTGTGGATGTTTACAAGCCTGGGGATGAGCATTTCTTTCCTAAGTTCTTCCACTTTCAAATGCTTCTGTTTTGAACCCCTTTGCACGTGCCCCCCGCCCCAACTTTAAAACAAGGAACAAGATTTCCTCCTTTTTCCGAATAATTCCGGGCACTGCACCTAGTGGTAGCTGGTTTTGTCCTTGCCGCTTCCATTCAGTCACTGCTGCTTTTCCACTGTCGCCCACTGAAGAAAGCTCAAATTATATGGTGAGCTACAGTAATAACAGTAGTAACAACACCTTGCTATTATTTACACAGAACAAGGCGTGAGACTGTCATAACTGCCTGAGAGGCCATTGTTCCTGTGTGTCGTGCTGTTCCTTTCTAGTACCCACACTGATCACCTGGGGAGAGCTCGTGGATACACCGATATCCCTTAGAAGAAAATTCATATCCTATGGCACCAAGAGGAGATTCACTCTATGGGACACAGGAGCGGGAGCTGGCTTGTAACCCCGATGCTGCGCTTCCCGTCACCACAAGGCTCCCTGCGGACAGGGCTGAAAACCATGGCCAGCTTTAATCTTCTTCTTCAAATTACCTTCAGACATAGGACCTCTTACCTTCAAAATTCATTTTTAGCCTTTAAAGAGAACTACCTCTTTAAAGAAAAAAAAACACCCTTGATGAATGCAAATTGACATTAACTGGAGTTTAAAAAAACCATCAGGGTTTTTAAATATGATTATAATCAGTGAGGATAGTGGAGCAAAGTCAAATCATTATTGATCTCACTCGTGGGGGTGGGAGGGAAGGACTGCTGTGAATTAATCAGAAAAGGAGATTTTCTGTAAAGCCCATCCAACTGTGAGTCCTCCCTGGGGTCTGGCTCTGCCCTGAGACCCCCGAGATGCCAGACGCTTGGTTAACTCTTTCACGATCCTCCCCAGGACTGTGACAGGATCTGCAGTCACGTCAAAGTGGGAGCTCTCTGGGCAGGGATTATATTTGCGATTTTGAGGGATGAAGTGGGAAAGCAGCGTAGGGTACGAGTTTTGGAGTCAGACTAGTGTTCACTCGGTAAGTTCACTCAGCAGTATTCATTGAGCACCCGTTGTATGCTACTCACAGTGTTTCAGGTGCTGGAAAAACTGATCATCAAGACAGACCAGGTCCCCTCACTCACGGAGAGATGTTCCAGTTGAGGGGAGATGGGCCATAAACCACAAATAGATGAATAAGACCACAACGCACAGTGATGATGATAAAGGTAGTGCTAATAACAGGAATAACAGCCCCACATTTGTGGAGCACTGTCTTCCAGATCCTGAGTTTGGTGCTTGTGGTGTCAACTCATTGAATTCCCTCAACCAGCCCTGCAGGAAGTGCTAGGGTTCCTCCCATTGCACAGACCAGGACACTGAGGCACAGAGAGGGAGGGACCTTCCGAAGGTCACACGGCCTCTGCATGGAGGTGAGGTTTTCTCTACAGCTCTGAGGTACAGGACTCGCTGTCTGTCGACTTCCCATCTCACCGGGCACAGGGCAATGGCAGATGAATGAGCCCCACGACGATTGGCCTCATGCCTCACAAAGCCACCATTTTGGCCAAGGGCCCCCGCCCGTTGTTTGCCTTTGGGCCTCTCTTGTAGGGGGGGACATTCGAGCAGCAAGGACACAGGCGGTCTCACCAGAACTAGGAGGAACTCAGCTGCCCCTGTTTCCACACTGGACAATTAGAGAGCCCAAAACAACACCAAGAAATAAATACAAAATCCCAGTCTCACCAGGCAATAGCCAAGAATTTGAACGCTACCAAAGCCAAGCCTTTCAAAAATGATAATTTTAGAGGAAGAAGAGCAAACGAGTTGCCATCGATGCCTCTGCCCCGTCCAGAGTAGGTCCAGTTCAACAGACATGGAATAGCGGGTGCCCCTCTGGGGACTGTGGTCTGGTGAGGGTTTCATCTGTCGTTCCTCTGCCTTGTCCCGAAAACATGGCCCGAATGGGGAGGACACCCTGAGGAACTCTCTCAGGTTCTTCCCAATTTTCCTCAGGATCAAAACTGGCGCCTGCGCTCATCGTGTGTCCACCGTTGACGAAGTGATGTGAAGTGTGTGTGTGCACACATCTCCAACACCTCCGCCAGCCTGCCTCCACCTTCTAGAAAGGAATGAAAGAGAAAACAACCCAGAGGAACCCTCCATTCTCACTACTTTTCCTCCGTCTGGTCATTTTGGTTCCACTGTGGGATTTTGGGTTCCTTCCTGAGAACTACTCCCGTCATTAGCCTTTTTACCCACAGGAATCCCTTTTCTCTCTACCAGAAGTATCCAGAACCTCCCTCCCGTTTCCCTTTTCTCCTGAGGTTTCCTTGTGGCAAACTCTGCCCCCTGCCCTGAAGGGTCTCTCTCCGCTGCCCGTTCACGTCTTCTGCGAGGCTTGACGTAATTAGTATTTCTGAAATGAAGATAACCTGGAGCTGTTCCATGAGCCCAAGTTCACCATAGTCTTTACTGGAACCAAAACATTATTGAAAAAGCAAATCACTTTTATTTTCCTTGAAAATACTTCATATGAACTGCATTAGAATCCTCGCTGAGAAAATATACCCAGAACTTCTAATGGGAGGAGTGATGTTACCGGGAAAAAAATAAAGAATCATAGGGTACATTGTACATTTCCATAATGAAACCTATTTTCGATTTTGTTATTTACCTCGTACTATTTCCTCGACTCGCATCTCCTCTCCCTGAGTTTATGAGCAGGTGGGCGTAGCCTTCTCTGCCTCCGAGGACCTTCAGGATAATGGAGCACATGTCCGGTTCTCTCCCATGAGTCCACGGTAGCAGGGTAGGGCCATGTTCAATGAGAAAAATGGGTCACCTTGGGTTCTCATATATGGCAGAGAAATAAATATTTCTGGGGTAAATAGACTAACAGTTTTTCAAATAGAAGTTGTGAAGGCTGATCTGCGTGGTGGGGCTAAAAGTGTCTTGAACTGACAGGCAGGAGATGGGATACCGATTTTTCAGCCTGAACATCCGTCAATCTTTTGTTTTCCATATTGTGGCCTCCTGGGTCCATTTACGGTCCTTGTAAATTTATTCCCCCTTCTGGACCTGTCCAAGATGCCTCCAAAATCCAGATGTTTTCACGAAGTGGCTGTACCTTTTTCTGACGATCTGTAACCACGCAACAGACAGCCAAGCGAGTGTGTCTGTCTGCCTCCAGCCCTTCCAGCTGGCTGGGCCAGCCGTTCCATTCGTCCTTCTGCTTGCTTCTCTCTCCTCTCCACGTGCAGGAGGGGAAAGGGGTGCACAAGCGTCTTGCGGGGCTGCTTGATTTGTCCCTTCAGAGAGCCCTGTCCTGGAGGCTGAGTCCTCCCCTCTGGATGGGGGGCCTTTCTAAGAGCCCTTTGCCCACAGGAGAACGAGAAGAGATGTTTCTGCTGGAAAAAATGTCAACTCTTGCCCTTTTCTGAAGTACATGCCATTGACAAGTTTAACAATAAAAGCCGAAGTTTGCCCTCTTTTTCCCTTTGGCTTAAAAAGAGAAGAAAAGGGGTTTATTCTTTTCCTCTCCTTTCCCCCCTCGCTTTAAAATACTTGAAGGAGAAGTTATGAGCATAACAAAACTCTCATCTAGAAAATGTGTCCCAACCTGCATTGCTGGAGTGTGGCCGCTGTGCTGAGGCCTCTAGAATGCTTCTCTGCATAATGCACCTTTTCAGCGCATCATCTACCCCCTGCCGCTGACGCTCTTCTCATCGTCAGCCTTCCCCCACTGCGGCTATCCGAAGCTAACTAAGGTCTCTCACCCAGAAAAAACCTTCATAACAATGAACTTTCCTAGTGGGTATGGGTCAGGGGGCCATTTGGGGAGGAAAATGCATAGCCTCAGGGCTGTGTATACATGGGAATGGCAGAAATAATTATGAGATCATAGAGACTAATAATTTTTCAAAATAGACTTTTTGAAGGTTGTTTTTTCATGGTGGTGATAAAACATTCTTAAAAACGGTAGAAGGGCTGTGGGATGCTGGCTCTCTCTCTCCACATCTGTCTCTGCTTTGCCTTTTGCCTGTAGGTTTGACTTCTGGGTTTTTTTGGAGCCCCTATATGTTATTTCTCCATCAAAATTAAGGAGATGTCTTTATTGATAATAATTGCTTATCCCAGATCAATCCAGATGCCACGGCCATCCCTGGATTCACAGCGTGCAGCACCTGGAGCCCAGCCCAGCATCTTCAGTCAGACTTGTCTGAGCAAAGCTAGTCCGCCGCCAGCTCTGCCTTTCCCTACACCCTAAAGCAGGATGGCCACAGTTAGCAAATGAAAACACAGGGCACCTAGTTAAAGCTGAATTTCAGATAAACAAAGAGTATATTTTTTTTACCATAAGTACACCCCAAACATTGCATGAGATATACTTATGCTAAAAATAATTCATTGTTGACCTGAAATTCAAATTTCAGGCATCCACATTTTATCTGGGAACCCCTCGCTAAGGCCCTCCGACCAGCCTTCTGGCATAGACCTCCTGGGGTCCCTGGAGGACTCCATGTGATTGGAACCATACCCTGAACTTTCTTTCACATTGGATTTCACTTCTGATCCTGATGAGGTTTGGGGTTCCCGCTCAGGCCAGCCCAGTCTGCCTTGGGCCCTTCTTCCAGTTTGGTTGATTCTGGGCTGTCTGCTATTCAGACTCTTAAGTGATTACCTCTTAAGAGGGGTGCAGGCTTGTTCCCGTGGCCTGGGCACCGGGACCCCCCAATTTCCCCTGTAATCAGTCCATTTTGATCTCTCTCTCTCTGTTTCTTCACTTCTCTTTGTGTCTCTGCCTGGAGCCTCTCAGCGGGGCACCTCGGCCAGAGGAGAGCTGGGTGGGAGGGGGTGGGGATGCTCCAGGGCCTTCCCCCACTATTTCACCAATGAAGAAAGGCCACCGTCACTGTCTTTCTTTTCAAAGCTAAACTATGGAAAGAAAGGGGTTAATTTTCTCTTCTCTTTGAAATTCGTGAGGGAGAAAGCATCAGTACCACTCTGCTCAGAAAATGCACTCAGACACCGTAATCAGTGGAGCTGCGATCTTATGTACATTTCTACTCTAAAACCTATTTTAAATTTTATCATCTACCGCATGCTATTTCATCTCCTCTCGTCCTCTCCCCCTTGTATTTATTAGAGGCTGGCTATGGATTTCTGTCCCTGAGAGCACCTTCCTAATAATGAAGTGTACTTGGCAGTCGCTCACGGTGAATAAGGATTGGAGGATATTCTGCAAGGAAAATGGATAGCCTTGTTTCCTCTGTATGAGAGAAATATTTGAGGTAAAATAGACTAATAATTTCTCAAAGTAGAAGTTTTGAGGGTTGCTTTTGCATAGAGAAGTTGGAAACTCCTTGAAGTGATAGAAAGCGTGTGGGATATTATAATTATTGTTATTTCCCGCCCTGGCAGGCCGCCGCGGGTTTTCTCTTTCCGTGTGCCAGCATCCTTCGAGGTTCAAGGCCACTTCATGTTTTTCTTCTGCTTTCTCCACACTGACTTTTTTTGATTTTCATGAGGGGTCTGAGGGAGAAAGCCTACCAGAACCCACTCTCAGTGCTTCCAGCCCTCATTCTTTGATGGATGTTCATGCAATTTTCTCATTATTTTTCTGTCAGCATTCATAGAAACAGTGTAAAGTACTTTATTTCAAAGCCATTATGTTAGTTTACTCCATAATAATCTAAGCTGTGTATTCCTTTTCTGATTTGAATTTAGTAATAACATATTTTTAAAGATAAGTCGAAAAGATTTCCTGAATAAATTTTCGATGACAACTGCTTAAGGTTCAGTTTTTTCCCCTCCTTTAATCTCTCTTATTGGACCGCGGTTTTATCTACTTGATTTAGTTATCATTTCTTTCTGCACACTTTTAAAACAGACCCTGTGACTTCTCTTGGGAGAAAATTTCAGAGAGGTAATCTTATTGAACTAGCTGTCTTTCATTCAAGAAAATTCAAGAAACCGAGCAGAGAGCTGTGTGGTAAGGTGTGCCAATGCCCCCAACCCAACCCCTGCCCAAGACCACCCCCAGGGAGGATACCAGGAACTGCTTGAAGGCAAGAGTTTCTGAAAATTCTCTTCTCTCCCTCTTGTAAGGTTTGCATATTTTAAATTCTGTTCTTTCCACAACCCCTCAGCTTCTGGATATAATTTGTGCATAATTGTGTATTCTCCTCAAGATTCATCTCCCTCTTCCTTCTCCACCCTTTCTTCAGGTGGAATTTTCTGGGTGTCTGATGTTTACACTTTTCCAGACGAGAGTTAAGGGGCCCCTCCCATTTTCTGTCAGATCGTGGATTTCTTTTCCTATATTGCTTTGGAACTGCAAAACAGATTCTTCTCACCGATGGTAGTGTAGAAATCTTCAGGAAAGATGTAAAGATTTTTTTAATGCCTCAAAGTGTGGACTTTCTAGATGGTCCCAATATGTCAGTTGCTGTTCTAAAAAAAAATGTAAAAATCAGATTTCTTAGTTTGGTAGGATTAAAAATTATTTCTGGTGCAGTATTCTTTCCGTGATATGGCATTGGTGGTCTTGCCTGTATTTTCAGGTAAGCTTTTGGTTGTGTATTGTAACTGAACTTTAAAATTTCCGGTGCGTTTTATCGGACTGATTCAATTTAGAGGAAGATAAAGGGTGCTGCTCTGAGGCTAGGAGATAGTTTTTGAGGTAAAAAAAAAAAAAAAGTCCTGTAATTCAAGTTTCACATCATAAAAGACAGGATTTCTAAAGCTGGCATGAGGACAAAAGAGTGGCTTCATTGAATTCTGTAAGAATTTGGTCCCCCTTCCTACTCTTCCTCTTCTCCCCTTTGTTGCCGCGTCTCAGCTTCCGAGTTACTCATCGCCTTGAAGTTCAAGTCTCTGAGGTCTCCACCAGCAGGGCAGAGCCAGTTCTTGATATTTTATTCCCTGCTTCGGTCGGAAAGAACTCATGACCATCCTCCTTTATTTTCTATCTGGATCCATAGAAACCACGGAGAGGCTTTTGCTCAAAAAACACTCGTTGAGTCGCGTTGCCTCAGGATGACGGTTACAGAAGCACACTTTCTTTTGAGCTAGAAATCTTGAGAAAAGACGAAGCCCAGATGAAAGTATTTCAATTACGGCATAGTCCACCCAGTCGTGTTTCTCTTATTATGAAGAAAACCACACTTATAAAATAAGCCAGAAAGCATACATTCTCGAGTAAATTTTGGTATGAAAGTTTTTAAAGAGTATTTTGGGGCCACCTTTATTCTTTTCCCTTTATCTCAGTCCTCTTGCTCCTAAATGATATGTAAGAAAAATGCTATTGAATTCTGTGTGTGTACAAGATTTGACGTTACTGAAATATTTTAAACTGGCTTTCCCACTAACATTGTTTAAAAGAAACATCTGAGTGGGAGAAAGTTTTCAGCTTTCGAAACGCTTGCCTTTCCTCAAGAAAGCAAAGGGAACTTTGGTGGCAGGTGTTCTGAGGTAAAAAAGAAAATACCCAAGTACCACACAGGATAGAAGATCTGAACTCGCCGTGAAAACAGGATAGTGTTCCCTCATCCCCTTTTCCTGGTTTTCCTGTCAAACTGAGTTTTCCTAGTCTGTAGTTTGGGTTTGAGGGGAGAGCCGCGTTCTCCCTAACATTGATCGTTTCACAGAGGCTGGACCTGGAATGTTTTCTTTCCTAAGTTGATCGGAAAACCAAAATTGATGAGACCAACTCCAGTATTCTCTTTCTTGCCTTTGCTTCCTGTTTGAAATTAGTCTGTTTTTTCCCTTATCAGGAATAATTAAGGAGAAAAGGCAAGAGCTTTCTTCCCAGCTATTATCCTTGAAATGGATCAATTTTGTCTTTTTAAGGATACAAATCTTGAGGAAAAATGAGCTCTCTCAAATACCTCAATTATATTTTGAGAAATGAACTGTCTTTTACAGACTCATTTAGTAATGAAAAACATTGAAAATAATAATTCAAAGAGTAGATAGTCTTGATTTCAATCTTGGCATTATTGATTTCAAATGGTATTTTCAATAATTATATTTTTTTCCCTTTCACCTCCTGTCCGCATAATGCTCTCTCAATTTTAGGTACCTGCTTATGGTCTGGGCACAAACTTTTAACTTAAAGATTGATTTTAAACATCACTTTCTACTAAACATCTTTCAGAGGAAAAAAAATTCTCTGAGAGGCAAATCTTAAATTGATCGCCTTTCATCAAAGAAATAGAAAGGAAATGCGTGCCACTAAGAAAAGTCGTTTCTGAGATAATATACTAAGAGACAAACTTTCCGAAAATTGCATTAGGAGAAAGAAATACTCTGGCACGTAGTGAGATTTTGATATATGTGTTTTTCTGTCCTTCTGATGGGTCTTTCAACTGTGTTTTCCCTGAAGAACTGCGTTGAGACTTCATCATATCGGTTCTCCTTGGACAGTTTTGTGAGGTGACAATTTTAGTGATTTCTCAGGCTGGTCACTTCTGACTCGAGCCAGATTAGGTGTCCTTGTGGTATGATTCATAACCCATCTCCTTTGTGGCGTTTCCCACAATACCAATCATTGTATAATTATGTCCTCATTTTCTTCTCTTCAGCCACCTGTACACGACATCAGCTAGGTACAATTAAGCTTCTTAAAGCATTAACAATAAACCCTTTTTTAATTCCAGGGTGAGGAGGGCACTTCTATCCTTTCTTCCTTCTTGTCTCATTTACTTTCTCACTGGAATCTCTTCTTTTGAATTCTGTACATAACTAAGCTTTTAAGTGACTGAAATATTTTAACTGGATTTTTTTTTTCACTCACACAGTTTAGGGAAAATTCCTCTGGGGCTAACATTATCAAAGCAGCTGTCTTTCATTGAAAAAATAGAAAGGTAAAGAGAACATCTCTGACAGGTACTTTGTGAGATAAAAGGTTTACCTAATCGTGCTGAAGAGGTAGGACAGCTGAATATTATGTGAGCATGGTGATGTAATTCTCTGAAATTAAGTGGATTAGAATTTCTTTTTTCTTTTTAGCCTTTAAGCTTCTGTTGGTCGGCCACGAGTGGACTGGGAGAGGTGCGGCTGGGGAGACGAGCTTGGTGTTGCTCATACCCTGCTCTCAGTCACAAATCACCTCATAATGTTTTCCTAAGAGAAACAAAATGGCAGCCTGAACTCCAGGGTTCCCTCTTCCGTGAACTCCCTCCCCGCTTCTCTGACTAGAGCTAATGGCTCTGTACCATTATTTTTCCTGTCAGAATTAATGGGGAGATATTCTTTTCCTAAAGCCATTAGTTAAGTAATATTGCTTACAGAATTGCTGAAACAGGATAACACCTCCTTCTCCAGGATGTAAATCTTAAGAAATGATGAGCCAATTGCTTAAACACATCAATTATATTCCAAAGCCTGAACTTTTTTCTCTACAATTTTCATTTAGAGTTAAAAGTTTGAAGGTAATGATCCATAAAGTAGGTTCTCTTGATTCAGTTTTGGCACTAAATAATTCAAATAATATTAGTGATTTTTTTGTTCTTCACTTGGTTTTTCTTTTTCCTCACAATTTGTCCTCTCTTTATTCAGGGTGCATTCACTTATTGTCTGAGCATGATTAAAGTTTCATCTTACCAAAAGATTTTAAGCATACTTGCCCATTAAATATGTTTTTTGGGAGAAAATGGTAAGTGAAGTGTTCTCAAACTGATTGCCTTTCATCAAAGAAAGAGAAGAGAAATGCGAACCACGGAGAAAAGTGGTTTCTGAAAAAAGAGATTGGAAAATGATTGCTCAGTAGAGGCAAAATTTTAAAAAAGTGAGGTTAGTACAGAAATATTCCAGATTTGGTTAGAGGTGGAAAAATATATTTTTCTCTTCCTTTTGTGAGTCTCTCAACTTTTCTCTGGGTGAGAAACTAAACTTTTGTTACCAGGGCGTGAGGATTCCCCTCCCTCAGCAGCAGCGTGTTCTGACTGAGCTGGCCTGACCACTGCTTCGCACGAGCATGCTCGGGTGTGCTCTGGGGCTTCTCCTCCTTATTTTCAGTCTGAACTTTAGAGCCAATGTCATTATTTGTCTCTTATTTTTCTTTCAAACTAATAAAGCAATACCAAGCCTGTGGCAACAAAGAAAGCAACATCGACGTGTCCAAGAAAAGCTTGGCAATTCCCTGCCTCATGGCCCCTCGAGGCTGCCAGAACTAGGTTGACTTTCCTTCCGTACCCTTGTCCACATACATACAAATATGGACAGACACTTTATGCTATTGTTATTGTTT
Source organism: Equus asinus (assembly GCF_041296235.1). NCBI lineage: Eukaryota > Metazoa > Chordata > Mammalia > Perissodactyla > Equidae > Equus > Equus asinus. The sequence continues at coordinate 46,794,206 of NC_091804.1, forward strand.
TTGTTTTTTTACACAAATAAATCATACTATATGTAGTAATCTGCAACTCTTTTCTTCTTATATATCTTTTATATAACCTAGAGTTACATAAAAGATATATAAGATATATATAGATAGATAGATAGATATGTATAAAGATATATAAAAGTTATATAACCTAGAGTTATATATATAGGCCTAGAGCCTATATTCTAGATAGGTTAACAATGCCATAAGATCCCGCAGGATAGCTGTACCATAACGGATTTATTCAGCCCTTCCCCTGTTCATGGACGTTCCTGTTGATTGCTATTGTTTTCCTCCCACAACTTACGGTGCATCAGTTGCTCAGTTTCCCAAAGAGCTATTGCTGGAGCATGCATGTTTTATAATTATATATTTCATTTTTTAAGATACTACCAAATTACTTTGCAGGAACAAGTTTCCTCTCCCATAAATAGTTTTTTAACAGTATTTTTAAAAAGAAACTTTGCTTCAGCAGAAGAGCGAAGGCTGAAGTCTCGCCATCATAGTGGGCACACTGAGCTTCTTGATTAACAAGGGGTCACAAGAGGCCTCTCCACAGCACATTCGGACCACAGGGATGGAGGTCAGCACAGTGCTGTTGTTCGAAAATTAATTTGTTATCGGTGTTTAAAAATACATGGGGGCCGGCCCTGTGGTCTAGTGGTTAAGTTCGACGTGCTCTACTTTGGTAGCCTGGGTTTGTGGGTTTGGATCCTGGGTGCAGACCTACACCACTGGTCAGTCAGCCATGCTGTGGCGGCGACCCACATAGAAAATAGAGGGAGACTGGCAACAGATATTAGCTCAGGGCTAATCTTCCTTAGCAAAAAACCAAAACAAAACAAAACACATCGAATCCAGATTTCTGACTTCTCTTGGAAAGCCGGACCCTTGCTCCTTCAGGGTCTCAGTCCAGGGAGCTGAGGGTCAGCTGCACCCTTAAGTGTGACGTAGCCTCCATTCACCACAGTCCCACCCACTGTCAACTCCCCTTGTTTAGGTTATTCATCTGGTTATTTGTAGCATTGAAGTTTGTGATTCTTGGTTTAAACCAGGGTTTCTCAATCATGGGCCTGCTGACCTTTGGAGGCAGGTCGCTCTGGGAGGTGGGCCAGCCTGTGCCCTGCAGGGTGCTAAGCAGTGTTCCCGGTGCCCACGCCCTACTCCTGCCAAGTCAGGACAACTGCACAGTCCCAGGACATCACCCCCGTTGAGAACCACTGAATTAAATAGATCCACAAATCCCATTTTCCTCAGCAGATTTCTCGACAAACTTTTCCGAGAGTGTCTGTGAGCCGTGTTCACGATTTCTCGTTATTCTGCAGGCTTCCATTTCGCCTTATGAAGGAATCTTGTTGAATTCTGTGCACAACCAAGCTTTAAAGTGACTGAAATATTTCAAACCAGCCCCCATTCACCGAGTTTAGAGAAAATATCTGAGAGGAGAAAGTGATCAAAACACTTTCCTTTCATCTCAGGAAGACCGCGGGGGAGAGGGCCATGGTTACAGGTGTTTTCTGCGGTAAAAGCTTTGCCTAATTACACGCACACAAAAGGGACCATTTCTAAACCCTCATGAAGAGCCTGGAACAAGTGCCCGGAATGGCTGTCGCCTTTGTTCCCTCGGTTCTCTCTCGAGGGGGTGTCCTTTGTGAGTCCCTCCTGGCCTCGGTGGCTGGCCTGCGGCTCCCTGTTCTCACACGGCTCTCCTCAGCTGCCTTACAGAGTGTCGGGAAGGATCTGGAAGGTTGGGGGCTGGGCTCTCCAGGGCTCCTCTCCCCCTTTGCCGTCTCTCTCCTTCTCTGACAGGAGCTAATGACTTCCCTACATCTTTTCTCATTAGAATTAATAGAGAAGTATTAATTCTTTCCTTAAAGCTATTAGTTAAGTCATAGTGCTCTGAAATTGCTGAAACAGAATAATTTCTCCTTCATTCTAGGGTGTAAATCTTGAGAAAAGATGAGAAGCTGTTGCAAGTATATCAATTATGTCCCAGGGAAGAGACCCGCATAGACAATTTTCATTTAACAACTAGAAACTTCTAAAATAATGATACATAAGGTGGATTTGCTAGGCTCAGTCTCCGCATTGAATGTTTCAAATGGCATTTCTTTTGTCATCTCTTTTCCTGACGTGAATTCCTAAGCCTATTTTTGCTCTGTATTTGAGAGTCACGCTCTTGTTGTCTGGGCACGGTAAAACTTTTCATTTAAAGCAAGATTTTAGACACCACTTTGCACTAAACATGGTTCCGGTGAAGAATTTCTGTGTGGTAAGAGCTCCTGTCGTGTTGCTTTTCATCAAAGAAATAGAAAAGAGAGGAAAGCCACTCAGAAAAGTGGTTTCTGAAATAAAAGATTTGTTTGTGATTACTTAGAAGCAAACTTTCAAGAGGCCGCCTCAGGATACTGCGGAAGTACCGTGTGGAGGCTGCGCTCCATGAGCATGGTTTCCGGTCCCCCCTGGGGTGCCTCTCCGCCTGTGCAACTGACGTCTGAGGCTGCTTCTCGCTGCTCGCTGCCCACCCACTTCTGATCGTTTTCTCGTTAGAATCGATGTCCTCCCGCCTCTGCCCGAGAGAAAGAAAGCCTCTTTCTTCCTGCATTTTTAGCCATATATATCTTTTTCTATAGAGGTTTTGTAAACAAAAATTGTAAAGGGATTGTGGAAATGAATTTAGTTACAAAAAAATTTATTGCAATGTCTGACATGAAATAGAGCCTTCGAAAATATTGGTTGAATAATTACATGAATGAATGATTCAGACTCAGTAGGGAGAAAAGCAGCCAGGACAGTGTAATGTGGAACGATTTTACAGTACGTGGGGTTTTCCTTTTTCCCACAGCTATAGGTGGGGTGGGGGACCGTTTTGCCATCTCATAGCACCCTTGCTTTTTCCTTCACGGTATTTGCTACATTTGCTCGGTGAATTTTTTTTGTGCAATTATTTGCTGACTGAATTTCTCCCCCTTTAGACCATGATTTCCACGAGAGCGCGTCTGCCTCTTTTGCGTCTGAATAAATAGCCTGTGTTTAGGACAGCGTATTGGTTGTGCTCGGTACTCAGTGAATATGGGCTCAATAAATATTTAGGCTCAATAACATGGGCTCAAAAATGTGCTAGAAAATACAGACTCAAAAAAGTGGACTCAACAAATATTTGAACAAATGCACAAATAACTGCCCACATAGTGATTACTTTGAGTTCTGCCTAGTGTTCCTTAAGTAATTGCAGATTTTAATTGCTAGCACATTATGCATCCTTCAATGGCTGGAATGCTTCTACGCGATTTAATCTCTGATCAATTAATAGTCTAGGAGATTACTCCCACGTTCCTGTTTACACTTACAGCTTGCTTAGAAGTCCTACGTGGTAGACTCATTTTTACCTTTTCCTTATAATTCAGAGTCTTTGGACTCCAAATTAATGGAGTTTTTGGCGTATTGGGGCAACTGAACGAAACGTATCCAATTACTTACATTTTCAGATAATGATATTTGAATAATATGTCTATTAGCATTTTAATAAGGCCTGGGAATCAGACAGCTGGGAGAAGGTTTGGCATTAAAAATGTCTACAGTTATGTTGGAAGTTTCATCATATTGTTTCTTCACTCCATTTTCTTTCTAATTATTTTACAGTTTCCTATAGCCTTTTCAAGATGGCTAAATTTAAATTTGCTGCAACACTTTCAACAGTCTTCTCCTCTCTAAACGAGGTTTGGCAATTATTTCTGAGGGAAATTATTAAAAACGCAGCCTTTAATCAGGAGGAGAACAGAACGGCTCTCAGAACTGTGATGACATGGTTTCTCTAATAAGACTCACATAATTGCGTAAGAGCAGTCAGATTTCCGAAGATTGCATTAAGACGGTGGAATCCGTAATTTCTGAAGAGGTAGGAAGTGATTCACACAGTGATGCTAAACTCTGAACAGGATCACATTCTGTGCTTTAATATTCAGCCAGGGCATGACTTACTTTTTGAAAAGGGCCATTCATTTAAAAGCAAGTTAGCATCCTTCTTCAATAATCCAAATTAGTTTAACACACTTCAGTGACATTATTTGGGCATTTTTCACAATTATTAAAGATAATTCAGTTTTCTCTGTAGACTATAGGTCAGAAGCAAATTAAATCAATAGATTTTCTTGCCTGGCTCTCTCAGATGAGTCAGAAGTTATTGGCCAAACGCGCACATGGCCTTTCGTTACGTTTAAAAACCAAAACAACCTGCTGAGAAGACATTTGGCCAATCTGATTATTTTCCCTATACTAATTGGTTTTGCTTCTTCATTGAATTGAATGAATTGCCTGGTTGTTTTGTCACCGTGGGGACACAGCTTAATCCGCTTAGAGCGAGGCGCTTGTGCTTGGTCAGCTCCGGGACACTGGAGACGTTCATCATCGTTATTATCTTTTGATGATTTTTCATGGGTGAGAATGAAAACATATCTTGAATACATCCATTTTCTCCATTTCTATGCCCACTGTCCTAGCCAAGCCATCTCATCTGTCCCCAGACGACCTTGGTAGCCTTGTAACTGGTCTTCCCACCTCTCTTCTCTCTGCCCCCAATTCCATCTCCAGATAGTAGCAACAATCATCTTTAAAAGATAGATTGCCTGCTGACCACGCTGGCTTCTTCACAACAAATGCAGAAGAAAATCTAAACCCCACCCATGGCTGCCTGCACCCTTCTGGGCCTGGGCCCCAGTTGGCTTCCTGACATTTATTCTGCTGTCTGCTCCCTGCTCTCCACCCTCCTTCCACACTGGCCTCCACCGGTTCCTTAATCCCCCCAGCTCTTCCCACCTCGGGACCACTGCACCTGTTCCTCGTTTGTCTGGAGTGGCCTGGGTGGGCAGGTTCTTTCCCATCCTGAAGGTCTCCTTTCAGGTGTCACCTTTTCAGAGAAGCCTTCTTCAATTCTGTACAACAGCTACCCGTCCCCCATCACTCTCTGTACTGTACTCTTTATTTGTTCTTGCTTTCTGGAATAACCCCTGTTTATCCTCCGTCTCTGGAATACCCTCAGTTATCTTTACTCCCTGTGATCAATATGTTTATTTCCTTCATGACCCCTGTCACAACCTGACATCATCTTATCTATCAGTTTACTTGTCTTTCTTTCTCCTCCCTGTTGGAGCAAAAGCTCTTGAGGGTCAGAGCTCCTCTGTCTTGTTCTTCTCCAACTCCTCAGGGTCGAGCATGGTGCCTGGTTCGTTGACATATTTGTGTAGCAAACGAATGGAATACTAAAAGCCTGGTTCTGTGTCATTAGACAATCCCGATATGCAGGTGCTCAAGTGAATATTGTATTAATAGAAAAATCATTCCTTCCTTTTCCAAACTGTTGCACTTCTATAGATTTTTGAAGTTCATTTGCTCGGGATTAGTGCACTTGATATTCTTGTCACCTCCCCCAAGACAGAAGAGCAAGTCTGCTCTTTCAGCTCAAGACGGAGGACAGAACACATTTGCTTACCTCCGCTTTCCTCTAAAATCCCAGGACAAGTTAGTAAAAGTGTATGTTTGTAATGCACAGGTCCACAAGGACAAAATGACTGGAGAAGAAAGGATGCCATCATTGTGGAGGCTGGAATGCAGAGGTGGAGTGGTAACTGATTTAGCAGACCCAAGAGAACTTAATCCTGATTGAACAGTGGATAAAGCCCTAAAAACTCAGAAATTCATGGTATCAGGTGGGGCTGAAAACAGGAAGATTGGTTGAAAGACTAAGCAGCATCAGACCCTTCAAATCTCCTTCTCCTCAGAGTGTGGTCACTTCCCTTGCTCTCTTCCCACAGGGTACCAGGGGCTTGTTCTCTGCAGAGCATCGAAAATGCTGGGGATGCCAGGCACAGGTGGTTCAGCAGGGAGTGAGGGGACCCTAGTGAAGACAGAGGGTGTAACCTGATGGTTAACACTGCATATTGAGCCCCTGATTCTCGACCCCAATGTAGACTCCAGAATGCTGGCAGCCTGGCTTATACTTTCCTGGTAGGAGGCTGGAGAACACCTTGTGTAGAAGGCGGTGAGTCTGTGTGGAGACCTGAAGAGAGTTACTTCAGGGTTTCCCACTTAAACAGGGTGTCCAGATAACCCTGCAGGGCGGCCCACGGTTGACAAATTGCACTTGTGAAGAGCTCCCAACCAGCTTTTTAGTGCCTATTGCTTAAACATAGGTAGGTAGATAAGATTGCTGGATATCTCAGGAAAGCCTTTCATTGAAAGAGAAAGATGAAAACCAACAGAAACAAAGGAACTTAGGAGAAATAGAGACTGTGTAAGGAGAGGCAAACGGTGGCAGTAACAACAGTAACAGCAGACTTGTATCGCCAGAGATGTGAGAGAACATGCGGGAGCTCTGAAATAATAACAGGATGCCATAAGGAAGGAATAAATAATAATAATGGGCTCTTAGAAATTAACAACATGATAGCAGAAATAGAAACATATGATTTGGAATATAAAGTTGAAAAAATTCCCTGAAAAGTAAAATAATAAGACAAAGAAATAGAAGATAGGAGAGAAAAGATAAGAAAAATAGAGGATCAGGCCAGCAGGTCCAATACCCAATAAGAGAAGTTCTAGAAAGAGACAAAGACAAAATATAAGGAAAAAAAATCAAAGGAATACCATATTTTTCCTAAACCGAAGGACATGATTCAGATTGAAAGGGCCCAATGAGTGCTCAGACAATGAATGAAAATAGACCATGGACCATGGTGACAGTGGAACAAAGAGGAGCCTAGGAGCTTCCAAAGAAAGACAAAAGGGTTGCACTCAAAGGATCATGAGTCATAAACCACCTTGGCTCCAGACTTCTCAACAACTAGAACTCAGTGGAGCTGTGTCTTCAGTTCTGAAGGAAAATGAATTCCAATTCAGAATGTTATACCCAGACAAGTGGCCAATTAAAGTTTAAACAATTTTGTTTCACCCACCCTTTCTCACGAAGCTACCAGAGGCTTTGCGTTAGAAAAACAAGAGAGTCAACCAAGGAAAAAGAAGTGTGGGAGTCTAGGAACCAAGAAGGTGAAGAGAATTGCCAGGATGGGGTGGAGAGAGATCCAGGGACACAGCCATGCATTGGGCCAGGGAGCAGCAGTCCATTGGGAGCAGGTCAGAAAGTTCCAAGAGAGATATTTCTAAGGAAATGAGGCAAATTGAGAAGGAGTTTGGAGGATGATTTTAGTGATAAGTCCGTAGAAAACTAAACAAAAGAAAAAAACAAAGTAATTATTAACTCCAAGGGAAACAGTGTTGGCAAGAAAGACAATGTAATCATAGTATACTACATGACTTGGGTGAAAAATGTGGTCCAGAACATAATAGTGAAAGCACTGAGTATTCTAAACAAATTATGACATCATGGTGATGGAACGGTTGAGGGGCTAGTGCGTCTACCTGTGGGGATGATGAAGGCTGCGGACGAGGGCAACTCATCCTCGACCCTCCTCTCCCCTCATCAGAAGTCATAAGCTCTCCTCAAAGTGAAAAAAAGAAATCGAGCAGTAATGCTGTAAGTGTGTTATTAGGAGTGAAGGAGATAAATATTAAAAGAATCCGAAGTGGGAAGAAATGAGTGTGTGGGCAGGTGTTGCTGTTTTTCTTCGTCAGTACTAAGGTTTGACTTTTTAAAACTCTGTTCATATGTAACGTTAATCCAAATGAAAGCAGATTTAAAAGTGGGTCTAATGCTTTTCTCTAGTGACAAAGCCGTTCTGGAATGTTTTTCTGATCTCATCTAATGATAGCATCTACTCTCTGAAATTCTTTGGTGCTTTTGACCTGTATCCCAAGCCAATATGGTAAGATGGAGTAGAGAGTAAGGGTGACGGATGAGGGAAAGGCAGCTGTTCCCTTGAAAGGGAGATGCTGTTTGTGCATGTTGCCAAAGGTGCACCTTGGCCGCCCCTCTCCCCATACAAATCACAGCAATAACCACCACAAAACAGCAGCCAAGCAAAAACCAATCCCCTCCTGCTGCCCGCTGTTCTGGTGGAGACCACGACACCATGCAGAACACAGAGGGAAATTTCTCCTCTCGGTTCCTGGTTGTACGTCCAGAGAGTGCAAGCCAATCTAAAATGAACCTAACGATGTGGCCAGGAAGATGACTCTGACAAAAAAGAGCCACTTGAAGTATTTTTTTAAATATATGTAATTTAGGGATTTTTCTGCCTTGGGAATGGGTTTTGCCATTTCTTTCCTTAGTAGAAATGGAGACATTTTATTTGACTGTGTGAATTGAGTCAAGGTAAATTGAGTTCTCGTACATACCATGTGAGATGTGGGTTAATGAACTCAGAGCTGGTCGTGAAGACACAGATAAACTCCTGGGAAATTACTATTTGCTGAGTTCATAATTTCAGGTGTATATAAATGTGCCTCCCTCCTTTCAGGTGTAAATCTGCAAGGGGAGCCATCTTATGCCGTCTCAGAATTGTCTCTTCGTTGTGGAAACGGAGAGGAGGAGGAGGATGGCGGTGGACAAATCTCAGGAAGCTTCTCTCCTGACATAAGTTCAAGGACTGCCGAGGAAACAGAGGAAACAACCGTGAAGGTGGGAATTCTGATTCCGAGCTGTCTCTGCCTGTCTGTTTTCTAGATTTATGCCTCTCCTTTCGTGTTGGTGTCCAGTGTGGCAGAACTTGCTCCAAGCTCCCGTTGAAGTTTCCTGGCACAGAAAGCCCGTTAGGCAGACACATCCCTCCAACTCTTCTGTACTGAGAGGATAGGCGATTGGCTGTGAAACTGTAGGAATGATCTGACGGATTATTAAAAAGCCTGGCTACATTATTAATTCATATCTGAATAGAATAGAGATGTTCAAGCTGCAGATGTCACTGTGACATGACATCACCACTAGGTAGACCGGGGGCACTACATGTCAAAAAATATGAAAATCCTAATCCAGACCACATTTTTAAAAATGCTAATCTGGAAAAACAAATGCACAGTCCTATGAAATAGCATGTCTGCCTCAAGAGCAGTGGCAACTTAAAATTGGATGCTCAGAACTGGTTGGAAAATTGAATGATTTGATTTTTCACAAAGCAGATAAAAATACATAGCAATCTCAGTAAGCTATTTTGTGTCAACAGGAAACTTTATTCAAGTTAATGCATCAATTAGGTATTAATGGAAACTGACTGGGAACATCATATTGAAGTCCACGCCAGGTGAAGAATCATTAGGACCTCAGGACCTTGTTTTCATTGAGGATCATGTTTCTGACCACAAGCTTTTTGTACCAATTAACCTTTTTTCCCCTCATTTATTTTCCTTTGCACTTTTTCCAGGCTATTTCTCCATCTGCTGGTGAGCACGGTGACTGTTGTCCTCAGAACACTGCTGTTGGGTCAGGATTATCTGTGCAATCCGATTCCCGCATGGCAGTGGCTAACGACAGCCTGCTGTCCTGTGGCAAAGGTCTTGACATGGGATTGCTCGAGCTTCAGCTCCTGCCCTCTCAGGAGCAAGTCTCAGTAGACCCCAAACTGTGCGTTTTCTTGGATGCTCAAGAGCCTTCTTCCTTGGAGTCCAAAGGAACATCTCCCCGCCATGATGTTGCTACCTCTGTGGCCGCCACTTGTACTTCTGTCGGGGCAAGAGCAGGTGACACAACCCTGGGAATTCACAGTGCAGAGCCACAAGACTACAGCCAGGCTGCGGGAGAGACTCTGACACAGAGCTCCCCAGACAGAAAAGCCAGAGCAGAGGGCATATCACCATCACTCTTGCCAGGGAAATCTTCATCTGGACAAAGAATTTCAGGTTCAGTTCCATTGGGTTCAACTGGAAAAACTCATCTTGAAATACCAGCTTCAGGACCAGACTCAACTAGCTCACCCCAAGAGGAAGGGAGACACAAGACATCTTTTCCTTCCAGGGGGCAGTACGAGTGTGGGGAAATGGTTGTCTCCTGCCCTCCTATAGGAAAGGACAGTGGGAAATGTCAAGTGTCTGGATTAATCACTCTGAAAGATTGTGTGGTTCCTTTTAACCCAGGGCAGCCCACAGAATTCCCTGAAGCCCCTTTGAAAACAATCAGGAAGAGGAGTTTGGAAGGAATGAGAAAGCAAACTCGAGTGGAATTCAGCGACACCAGCAGTGATGACGAAGACCGATTAGTGATAGAAATATGAAGCTTCCAGAGAAAGACCGCTTCTACAGTCAAAGACTGGTGATGCTTCACAAGTGAATGTCAAGCTGGCAGAACTGAACTCTATCCGTGAAGCACCTGCAGATTAGGAAAGCCATTTTGGGTTCTTCCCAAGACATCCCCAGCCAACTCTGAACCCCCAACTCAGCCTCATCATTCCCCAGATCCCCTGGGCCACACCCCGCTGGTGTTCACGTGGTGCCAGGCAGGGCAAAGGTGACAAGGAAGCAAAGTCTAAGAATGCTCAACACGCAGTGACTGTGGCTTGATTCCCAGTCATGTCCTCTGCATCGGTTTCCCACTGTCTCACCCAGTAAAATGGCATTAACCAAGAAAGCCATAATCAACACATTTATGAACAAGTGAACCCCTCAGAGCCAACGCAACCGACTTCCTCCATTAGTGAGCTGAGGGTTTCCTTCAAAGGTGTGGGCATACTTGGGATAACTGGGGTAGCTTGTAGAGGAGACGAGGCGTGAATTGGGCATTAAGATACTTCTGTTCACTCTGGAGACAAAATCCAGATTAATTCAAAAACTGAAGTTTGGTCAGAATAATTTGCCTCCTTAGTGGAAGTTGTAAATATCCTTCAAAATGCCTATAATCTGGTGAAATGCTGATTATTTGTAAATGTTGCACAAATGGTCAATGCCTACATATGATACAATGACACAAGCATGTACTGTTCCTGTGCCCGGCGCCTTGTCTGTTAAGACCTCTGAAACCCTTGGTTTTTGCAGCTCCTGCAAAGGAACGCTGTGTTAAAAGTTAATAGAAGAGTGTCTGTAATGAGTCATTTTTTGAGGGGGAAAAATTCGCTTATTTTCCTCTGATTCTTTCTGTCATATTGTGCTCTGAGCAATTTCAATTAGAGGGTTACATTTTAGTAATCTCTACAGCTTAAATTGATGCCTGTTCATCGTGACGGGAGCCTTTTAGATTTCCTCCAGAAGCTTCAAGGATACAAAACTAATTGGAGTTTTGACGCTGTTTTACATCTCAGTAATTTTATTTTGGGGGCTTGGTGTTACTTTGCTGTCAAATTAAATCAGCCCCTGTATTGTGCAAGTCAGAACAGCACAGATAAAATTCCCCAGTATTCCAAGCCAGTGCACCCCTGTGCAGAAGAAAATAGCTGATCGACGTCAGCCAACTCACTGAGCGAAGGCTCAGATTTTCTGCTTTCCTCTTCTTCTCCTTAAATGGCAGAGGAAAAACTTAAAGAGATTTACACTGCTGCGTTTCAATAAAATTTTATACTTACTTTTGGTATGATTTTGTACAATTTGAAATTTATAGATGAGCTCTTTTGGCTTAACTTTGATGTAATGATGTTCATATGACATCTTGTACTTCAAAGGCGAGGCAGCAATGCAAAACATCTCACACACATGAATATACTCTAACATGTCCTTGGCTGTGACTCAGGATGGTCAAATATCAAGTATCTTCATGTGAATTTTCCAATTTTAGGGTTATCATAGGAAACTTCAATGTGAGACCAGCTTCCCCCCAGTGACTTAGCATATGTGTCTAGTCATTTCATATGCACTCGTAAATATCCAAGTGATTTCAAGCCCAGTCAAGAAAAACATTAGAAGGGAAGTAAAAGGTTGTTAGGCATTCACTTATTGCACTTTTTAAGCCAAACAAAAGTGATGTGTGATTATCTGCCGCTGTAATGAGAGAGGCCATCCAGGAAAGTGATCTGAGTCCCAGCGGGAGAGAGAGTGAAGGCCTAACTTTGTCCTTAACAAGCTGAGAAATCTTAGTTGAGACGCATGCCCTGTCTGTGCCTCAGTTTCTCCAACCGAGAATTAGAGAGTTGGACAAGATGACCTGAACGTGTCTGCAGGCTCTGATCCTTGTGAGAGTGGAGGAGCTGCCCTCTGCTTTACGTATGAGGGCTCAGTGGTTCAGAGAGGGTTCCCACGTGGAGGGGTCTGACGTGCAAGAAGTTTGGGTGGGGACCTTCAGGAACTGCAGCACAAATACCTTCAGCCAGTTATTGCCATGAAGAACGCGACTCAGGGATGCTCTAAGTTCTTGGGGGTGCAGTCATAAATTTTTATAATTTTGACTCATAATTCAAAAGTTACAAGCAAAAACAGAACACTACCGTGTGAGTGGAAGACATGTCTGTAGGCTGAATTGGCTCCTTTGTCTTGGGAGGCACTGGTCACAGGGAGAACACTACCTTCCGGATCCTTCTCTCCTTGGTGGCTGCTGAGCTGTCAACTGGATCACTGGACCTAAGTCAGTAAGTCACAGCTCCAAATAGCACTGACCTCAGGATGGTGGTGGGAGCTATGTCCTTCTATGAACCACTGGTGCTGGCTGCCACATCCCAACCCAGATCAAACACGGCAGAATGTTGATGACAGCTCTAACTCCCTGGGTCTCTCCTTACAAAGGTGAGCAGGTTGCCAAACCATCCTGTCTCAGCTGGCTATTTAGCTAGTGGGCGGCAACGTTTACAAGCACACCTTACTTTATATCAACACGCATTTGTGAAAAGCTATATTTCAGCCACTTTAAAAATATATATATTTTGAATGACCCTGGGAGGGGGGTTAGTTGGCTATTGAAAATCATCCAAAGGTAAAGTTTTTTTTAATGAAGAACCCTTTTATAAAGCAACAAACAATCTCTGATTTTATAAATCTTAATTTTCCTATGGGCTTTGTTAAAGTGGAATGCAATTGTAGGGATATATTTTAAGGATGACATCAGAGACCTATAACCCAATTTGGGTTATTGAAAATCAAATTTCAGTATTATCAACTGATAATTGCTGCAGTTTTTTACTCTCCAAGTGTGTACTGTGTAACGGTTAAGAGAAAACAAATTTATTTTAGAACGGGGCAAATCGGAGTTTAAAGGTCAACGTTTCCCATTTTTCCCCATTGCTGTTAATTTGATAGTACCTTCACATAAGGGTCTTCACCGACTGATGCCTCAGCTTCTTCCACAGAGGATAGCTCCAGGGATGCTGGCATGGACTAAGATCAGGGCAACTTGGAATTCTTTACTATTCTCTCAGAGCAAGTGCACAAGTGCCATAAGCCGTGATGCTCAAGATTCATCACCAGGTTTATCTTTGCAGTTGTACCTACACCTGGCCAGATCTCACTTGTTAAAGACGCATGGAGGGAAGAGATTTTCACCTCCCCGCTTGGCAACCTATACGCTTAAGTGACTCTTAAAGTCACAAGGTTTTTAATGGATAGCCTGATCCTCCAAGTTGTAGGGCAGGGTGGAGAACAACTCATCCCTCATGTCAGGTGTAACCTTTGAGATTCTGGATGAAACTAACATCCCTTTGATTCACAACCCAGGAGAACCTACGGTTCATTTGCCAAGAGATAAAAAAAAAAGATGGGAACAGTGCCACTGGATTCTAGTCAAAACCCAGCCAATAGCATAGTGGGCAACCGAGGGCAAGCTAAGCCTTCTCTTCCTAAAATCCCTCTTCTAAAGCCCAGATGGCAAGAGGAGCCGTGCAGCAATGCATTGTGACCACAGGTCTTGGCATGGAAGATGAACGACTTGCAGCCTCATGCCAAAAAGTATTTCCTTGCACTTACATTCATTACTTAGAATGATCACATTATTCATTTTTTCCCCAGCATAGAAATTTGCATTTTGCACAAAATTTGCCTGGTGCAGCAGATTTTTATAGTTATGGAAACTGTCATCATTATGGGAATGTACTGCTGCTCAACTCCCCAGACATAATTTAATATGGTGAGCAGAAAATGGTCTGCCTGGCTCTATGGCGATCGTATTTCTACAACTGCAGCAACAGGGCTTGTGGGTTTTTCCTCACTTCAGTTGTAATTCCCATAGTTCATATGACGGAGATTCTTTGGCTTTTGAAACACTACATTTCTCGATACTTAAGCACAATTTCTTGTCCTTATCTTTCAGAACTCATTAATTAAAGGTGTCAGGACCCAGAAACTCTTGTGTGCTAGATTTGTGCCCTGGGCAATTCTTTTCAGCCATGCTTTGTACTTACGTAGGAATACATATAATTCAATCTGAAGAAGTATAAGAACACTTGAGCATATTGCTTCACCATTGGAAGAAAAGGAGCCAGGGAAAATAGCTCTGTCACTTGGAGCGCTAGGGGATGACTCAATATCTTACATATGCAGTCAACTGTTCAGAACTTACTACTCTATCGATTGTTCATAATCATGGAAGCAGTTGGCTTCTTGGTTGGTTGTTGAAATTTATTTCCTTCTTTATATGGTTAAATTATTTTGTTTTGATAAAAATAAAACTAAAAATCAAAGTGTCTTGTGTGATTTGTTAACATTCCAATCAAAACTACTATAAGCAATATTCTGTATGAATTGGATATCCAATTATTCCCAAGTAGTTGACCAGACATCCTGTCCGCCATATTGGTATCCCATTCCACTTGACGAAAGGATTAGGTAACGGCAAATTATCACATTTTCTTGTGCTGTTTCCTTTTCTAACATGTTTCGTTTGTCATTGTCTGTCACATTTTAGAGTTCATAATTTAGAAATCTGTTTTTAGTTCTTAAATGTAGCTGAATTTTGAAACCACATGAGGGCACTATCCACAGTGCAATAATCCAAAACTTTTCCCTTTAGAATTGATGTTTCTTGCATATTTAATATTATTCACTAATAGAGGAAATATCCTTAATTCAAAACAATTTTTCCTTATGAAGATAATTCGTGTTCTCTGCAAGAATGAGTAGACTTATTTTACATACTAACACAATATTAGTCTTTTATGTCTATACCTCTTGAAACCACTTGAAGTCAATGAAGACACAATGCATTGGGAGAAAAAATGGGAATGGGAATATGGAAGGAACAGGTACACTAATTGATGGGTCTTTACAGCTTTTTTGCTAACTCATCAAATTCTAGTAGTGATAAATTAATCCATTACTTCCAAACTTCAGTTATCTGAGGACCATCTTAATGCTTTTGCCATATGTGTCCACATGTATGTTATTTACTTAATACTTTCATTTAAATCGTCTCTGTCTTAAAGAAGTGATTATTGCTTTAAGTAATAAAATCTATGAAATCTCAGCCTTAGTTGGGTAGTTATGTATATTTTCTGATATGCATTAAGATAAAATAAAACTACTAAAATTGTTCATCCATGTACCAATTAAATATCTTCAGGGGCCGGCTCCGTGGCTGAGTGGTTAAGTTCACGCGCTCTGCTGTGGCGGCCCAGGGTTAGGATCCTGGGCGTGGACATGGCACCGCTCGTCAGGCCAGGTTGAGGCGGCATCCCACATCCCACAACTAGAAGGACCTGCAACTAAAGATATACAACTATGTACAGGGTGGGGGGAGGTTTGGGGAGATAAAGCAGAAAAAAAAAAGAAGATTGGCAACAGTTGTTAGCTCAGGTGCCAATCTTTAAAAAACTATATATATCATCTTCATACTACTTGTGGTACATCCCCCACACTTGGGGAAACATTCAACGGATCTAAAAGGTACATGTGTTGTTAGTTTCTCTAATTATTCTAGTTCCTGTTAAGCACAGTGCTCTTCTCACTTTTTCTCCAAGCCAATAGAACTTGTGACCACAAGCAGAATTGTAGATTTACCATATAAATTTCTTCAGTCAGATTTTATAGTTGAGTAATTAATATTCCAAGTCAAAGGATTATCATATGTTTTAGTCTCAAAGGAGTAATCGTATAATGTCCTGTTGTATAAATGTGGCTTTTTTGGTATTTGGTTGGTTGGTTGGTTGGTTGGTGAGTACAAAATGATATACAGGAAAGCATCGTCAGGGATTCACACTGAACCACAAGCACTACCATCACTTCTACCGAAAGAACTTGCTTCCATACTTTCGGATTTGTAGCAAATGGATTTGGCTGCGCTAACAACCATGGAGAGCAACTTTTAGTCTCCTGCTCACTGGGAGCCTGTCGATCTTGGGGCGGCTCTGTGACCTCTAGGACCTTTGTCTCCTGCTGGCACAGACATCTGCCTTCAGTTTTCCTCAGTTTCTGCCAGAGGCAAATTCAACTCCCTTTACAATTGAGCGTCCGGGAGTAGTTCATGCTATTTCTGCCCAGAGGTAGGTGAATTGTTTTTCTGCGTAAATACATCAGTGAACAAATTTCCACAGAGAATTGGCGGTTTTGTATGTGTAGCATCTGGGACAGCATGATCCAGCCCTGTCTCTGGCCACAGTGGAGATACGGTTGTCTTCTGTGTGTACATTGTGTGAAACGGGGTTCACTTTAAGCAGAAATGAGGCCTCTTGACTCCATCATAAATGAAAGGTCAGACATCCAGGCTTGTTTTTTCTATATGCTAGTGTTCCAGTCACACATGCTTGCTCTAAGGAGCACCCGCCACACCCACCCACACACACACATGCACAGGCCATACATTGAGGACCTACTCAAAAAGTCCTCTTCTTGTTAAAATGAAGAACTGGATGGAGTGGGGCCAATAATTAGGAAATGAGAAAGCCACATACATGGTCCAAAAGGGATCTCCCTGGAGGCAGGCCCCATAGTGTCTTCATCCTGGTATTCTTGGCAGCTGGAACAGTGCTTTGCTCATAGCAGGTATTAATGCACATTTGATAAGTAAAAGAATGGAAGTGGCTCACCGGAAGTCAAGGAGAGGGAAGAAAGATCTAAGATGAGTAATTTAGGCCAATCCCTTTCCTAGAGCTCTACCTCATGATGAACAAAGGCATCTAGAGAAGTTTCTGTCCACCAGTTTCAGAATTTAGCGACAATTTTCCATTGTTTGCTCCATCCCATTTGTTCAGCCAGTATTTATCAAGTGCTTTAGCATGTAGCAGGGATATGAGGATATAGAAGTAAAAAAGACATACAGGAACCATGGAGCTTTTATTTCGGGGGAGGAAGTGTCAATCATGAACCCAACTAGGCAAGCAAATCACTAAACAATAGAATATCAAATGGTGCCGAGGGCTACGAAAGCTAAGGGATGTTAGTTTCTCTTACTCTAATTCAAAACATTTGTTTCAAATAAACATTTTTGTTTTATTGTCCTCACTAAAGAGGGAGAAATCATCCTGTGCGTTAAGATCCATCTCTTCCACTTCATGCCAACAACCTCGATTCTTCTCACATGAAGCAGAGAATATTGCAGGATGATGTCTCACTAGTCTTGGGGCTTCTAATTTTTCTTGCTCTCTTGGTAGCTTCAATTGGTGTCAGTAAGCGTTTCCTCCACCTGAACATGGAAACCTGGGTCTACTTGCACTCACATGATGATTTCAGGGACCTCAACACATCAGGAATGAATGCCTCTCGGATCCTACAGTAGCAAAGAAACTCAGGTGGGCACTATTTTAGACCTAATTTCCTTGAGAGAAACCGCCAAATATTTGATGCCTTGATGTTCTCAGTCCTGATTCTTTTTCTCAGAAAGGTTAGGAGATTACCCTGAGAGGCAGTGGTTGTCAAAGGAGAGCAATTTTACCTCCCAGGGGACATTGGACAGTGTCTGAAGACAGTTTTGATTTCACAACTCGGGTGAGGGGTGCTACTGGCATCTGTAGGTAGAGGCCAGGGATGCTGTTCAACATCCTCCAGTGCGCAGGACAGCTCCACAAGGAAGTATCCAGTACATGGTGTCAATAGTGTGGAGGTTGAGGCACCCTGGGCTAAGGAGATGAGGTTACAGTCTACCAGAGATCCTAGAACAGCTCAGTCCTCGTACTGATGACAGTACTAGAGTGGGGAGAAAGACTTGCCTTGGTAAGACCAGAAGAAGAGTCTGGGCTCCATATCCAAGTCCAGTGTGCTTTCCACAACATCACATCTGGGACTTTCACAGGTGCATTAAGACACGCTTCTAGAGTCCACACACAGTAGACTATATATCGGTTATAGTTCAATTAACCTTATTTTTTTTTTCACTCTTCATTCCACCTTCAGGAGAAAGAACCAGGACATAGGAAGGCAAGTCGATGTGAACAGGTGTTTGAACATTGAGTAGACATTCAGGGAATATTGTAAATCAAAAGATCGGATTTTACTGTGAGGGTAAAGGCAACTCAAACTCCCCTAGAGTCTCCATTGACCTCTACAGCCAAAGGGAATGAAGGAGAATGAAGGGTGATGCTGGGTGGCAGGAAGTTTTCCGATTTGATTGGGGTGACCCAGTTCGTTGGTTTGCACCGTCTCCTTTTTAAGGGAAACTGAAAACCAGAGGATTTTGTCCTGGCTTGAGTCAGAGACAAAGCTGTGACTGACACAGGGCTTTAGCCCTAGAGACCAACATTCTTGCCATGACATGACCACATTCTGCCTCCGAAATTTTCATTATGTTCTACTGTGTAAGAAGCGTAAAGAAGAACAATAAATACATTTTATAAAGATTTTCCGCATCAGGGTTCGAAAATACTGATGGATTCCTGGCTGTCTGGAAATTACCCAGGAAGCTAAATTATCCAGACTATCCCATTCCCCAAACGTTCTAGTTAATCAAGGTTTGATGATGTTTGTTTTGCAAAAAGAAAAATTCTCTCCTAGGACATTTAGACTCAAATTGATGTGAGCGGTGCCTATGTGGTCTCATAATTTATACACTTGTGGTACTGTTCCGTGAGCAATTTGGCAGTGATCACAAGTGTAGACAAAGACGATGTTAACAGCAAAAAAAGACCTCGCCAGACAGCCTTTGGAAGACAAACACTTCACTTCTTCAATTATAAGACAACCTGATGCAGAGAGACAATAAATTAATTTTAAAACCTCCTGCACACAGAAAATAATGGAAAAATACATTACAAGTAGTTATCCCTTTTGTGCTAAAAACAAATGATTTGGAGAAAATAACTGCATGGGGCTGAATGTGTTAGTCTTATTATCTTTTTCTGGTTTTGAATTCTTAGGGGAGAAACAGAGAACAAGGGAAAAAGAAGCTTTCATTGTCTCAACAAACATTTATGGAGTATTTAGGATGTTGCCAGGCACCAGACTGTATTTCTGTGGCTTTTTCTACTTTTAAAATTACTTTCAATTATGTGAAAGAAACTTCTAGATGCCTCATTGCTGATTCCAACAGTGGTTCCAGAAAGGCCATTTCTTCTTACGAGGTGCTGTTGAGACTATCACTTGGTGTTTTTCAACCTGGGAACCTGAGTTTTAAAGGTTGGTTCATCCTAGGCTTTGGGCGGCATCCATCTACAAGGAGAGGTTTATGAGAGTCTCAGGTTGTCTTTTCCTGAAGCAGACTTTGAAACAGAGTTCGGTGTGCTAGAGCTTTACTAGGGAGTGTCCTTGGGATCCACAGCTGTGCAAAGGAGAACAGGGAAGGAAGCAGGATGGGCAGAGGGAGAAGCTGAACTCTAATACAGACAACCACAGCCTTGGCCAACCCATGAGATGCTCTGGAGAAGGGGTATGACCTAGGGGGAGGTAGCTGTCTACAGCTGAGGCAGTCCCTGAAAGGACCAACAGTGCCTGCCCACAGCACCTCTGACAGCGGGGGTAGCAGTCCTTCATTAAGGGCGATCTACGTGACACTTCACAGTGTCCACTACGGTGAAGCTCCGCTGAGACGCATCCTTCCTCTCTCCTACCTTCCTTCTCTCCTTTCCCGCTTCCCTCCCTTCCTCCCTTCCTTCCTTCCATCCCCGCTTCCTTCCTTCCGTCCACCCATCCTTCTTTCCTCCCTTCCCTCCTCTCTTACTTCCATGCATCCAACAAATATTTATTGAGCATCTGCCATCTGCCAGGAACAGCCTGGTAGAGGAGATATGATTAAACACAATATTACATATTATTTGCTTACAATTTGAGACATGCTAAGAAGGGGTCACATCAGGTGAGAAGAGAGAAAATAACTGGGGAAACCAACAGAATGGGGAAACATCAGCCTGAACTCTGAAGAATGAATTAGGATGAGAAGGAAACCGATGTTCCAGGTGGAGGGAGCCTTGAGAAAGGACAATGTGTGGCCCCCAGGGTACAGTGTGGGACGCATGGGCTGGGGAGAAGCAGCAAGGGAGACTGTAAGGTACAAGGACCAGATCTGGAGGATTTCACGGGAGGAGCTAAGGAACATGTTTTTATCCTAAACACTATGAGCAAGGAATCCACATCACGCTTGGAGATCTAGGAAAGAGGTTCTTCTGGGGCTGGAAAGCTGGAAATTGGCTTAAAAAGTAAATGAACACTTCAGCCTGCAAGGTTTGTAGCATTCTTAAGAAATGGGAGGGACCTAAGACTAAAACAGCTTCTTTCAACGTGGCTCAAGGGGAGCCATTCAGAGCTGCACAATTCCATAGCGACCCATTTAGTTTTCTGTCTCAGCGTCCCGTTTAACCCGACCATAGTAATTTTCACAACAGCTCATCTAAATGGAATAATCCAAACTATAAAATGAAATACTTAAAGGGTCAGTCAACCACAAGATGTGAGAACTGCAGGCTATAAACCCGCTAATGAAGGGCTAGATGACTTGAACCGCCTTGCAATTTTTTGATTTATCTGAACGAAAAGATGAAAGCAAAAAGTCACTGTAACATCCAGAAGATTCCAAATGTCTGCTGGGTCTTATGGGCCTCGCGGAGTAAGAAGTCTCTCTTCCAACTTATGTAGGAACAGAATTTAAATGGCTTGGGGTCTGGTAAAATTCCAGAAGATTAGATTCACATTTGGAGTGTTTCTTTCTCTCTCCCTCATTCTCTCTTCATTCGGAGAGAATGACGGGGAAGCATTTGAAAAACAAGCCTATTTTCGGCTTGAGGAACAGGCTGTAAGGATTTGTGGTCCTGCTCAGGATTCACTCAGAATGCCTCACCCACCGCCTGCTATGTTTTGCTCAGTACTCTCAGACCTTATTTCACATAGATTCAAAGTTTGGAAAGCTTAACCTTTCAATTAGTAGCTGACCTCTCCCCTGTAGAGATCATTCAATTAAAAAACCAATTCCTCGGTCAGTGTAAATGAGTCGTCTTTTATTTGGTACTTATAAAAACGGTCCACATCTGACAAGAAGTGCATCAGAAAAGGCACTTCAAAATGTGCTGTCTTCAAAGTGTCAGAAGATAACACTTCAGGGCTGGGAGCCTGGGAACAGAAGGTGCATATTGGTCTTTAATTAAGGAAACTGTTGAGAATGAAGAACATTTAACATCTTAAGCCACCGGTGGCTTCAAGGCGGCATGAAGGCCCTGGGTAACAAAGATGGGCTTGCTGTTCCCGTGTCCTGATACCTGCCTTGGCCTGTGTAGACGAGCCACAGCTAACTACTTCCTAGCCAGGGGGATTAGAAATGGTCCTCGACTCCTTCTGCTGTGACAACTCAATTTCCACAAGTGGCAAAGAAAGGAAATCTTCTGTCCCCTCCCATGGGACACGTCTGTCACAAAACATTAACAGAGCTGGAGAAGCAATGGTCCTCTCCCAGGAGAAACCCACAGACACGGGGACTTGGAAGAACAATGTGCGGCAAAGGATCAGAGCCTCATTGTGTGGGTTTCATCAGTCCCTCATCTGGGGCAGAAAGAGCCTTTTGGAGGACGGATGGAGGAAAAACCCTACAGATTGTACTCTGATTTTATAACCAGATTGTTGGAAATTACTGACAGATTGAATAAAATAATATGCTTTGGAGCAGCAGGACACTTAAACGTGGAAATCTAATTGACTTCTACCCTAAACCTAGGAGCTGGAGGAGGGGAAGCTATATTATTAATCATCACAGTGGTCACTGCTTGGTGGTTTCACGCGCAGCGGGAAGAAACGTAGCTTTCAATTACATACATATGAATTTCAAGTGACTACCTGGTGTAACAGAGAGAAGAATTTGTGTGGATGGGGAGCTGCAACCCATGTCTGTACACACTTGAGCAGAACCACACCACCCCAACGAACGATGCAATTAGGGAGTATTGGGGGTGAGCACTGTGGGACTGTAAAGCCCCAATCTGAAGGCCCCCACCTTGTCAGCCCTCTGTTAGAGCACGGCTTATTCTCCTTCCTGCAAAGCCCTTGCATTAGCACTGGCCTGAATAGGTTTCAGATCTGCCTTGAATATGAAATACCTCTAGATGTGTTCAGCCGTTTTCTACCCCGAAAATCAGAGAGACAGAAGGCAGCTTGTGTCTAGCTTTAAATGATGTTTCAGGAGTCCACTAAATGTCGAGATAAGATGAGGGACAGCACAGGGAGCCTTTTCTGAATTCACATGAATTCTTCAGCATCCAGGTTTAGAAGAGCCTCTCCTACTAAACTTCCAGAGTTTTCCTCCGGTATTCAAACAAAAGACAAGGTTTTGTGATGGGGCTGATTATAAGAATGGATGATGGTTTCCTTTAGAAAGAAATTCTTTTGCTATCTTGGAGAAGAGACCCCCCCACCCCCCGCAACACTCACCTGGGCTTCCTGATTCGCGTGTTGAATAGCTGCTGTAAGTCTATCTATCCTGGACGTCAGAGACTCAGAGATCGACAGACTTGCTCCCGCTCTTGGGAAGCATGTCAGCCCCAGTACAGGGTCTGTCCGGTGGTAGGCTCAAAATAAGATGTGTTCAGTTATAGCGTGTAAGCTGGAACACTCGTTCATTTGTTCATTCACCCAGCCAGCCTTTCCAGAGTGCCTAGCATATGCAGTCATAGTCAAGCAGTCAGTGGACAAAACGAAGGATTGAATGAGAATAAGTTCAATGTCTGGGGAAACCTACAGGCCGTGGACCTGGATAAACCTGGCCTTGAGTCTGCCTGGACTCTGAATCTCTCTCTGGCTTTGAGTCTTCTCCGTGCCTCTGTTTCTCCATCTGTAAAATGGGGACAGTTAGACCCACCTCTCAGATTTCTTGCATTAAATGAGTGCTTTACACTGATTGGTCAGCAGCTCTGGTCTCAGGACTCCTTGGCACCCTTAAAAATGACTGAGAACCCGAAACAGCTTTTGTTACAAAACCCCTATCATAAAATCTAGATAGATATTTATCATATTACAAATTAACACTGAAATCATTTTAAATTCCATATTAATTCATTTTAAAAGAGCAATAATAAACCATCACATACTTTTTATAGAAAACAGTGATATTTTCCAAACCAAGAATTTAGTTAAGGCATTATTTTCCATATTTGCACATCTCTTTTAATGTCTGTTGTGGTATCATACTCCATGTAGTCTCTGGAAAATTCCACTTTTTGCTTCTAAGAGAATCTGAGTGTAGAAGGCCAACAACATTTTAGTTTTATTGTGAAATGGTCTCAAACCCTCCAAAGGATCTGGGGGACCCCAGATCACACCATGAGCACCACTGTGGTAAGTCATTGATCTTCACTACAACCCTCCAGGGTAAGTACTATTTTCATTCTCGTTTTACAGAACAGGAAATTGAGGCACAAAAAGGTTAAGGAACTTGCCCAAGGCCAAACGATGAAGAGCAGCAGAGCGGCATTTAAACCCACCTGTGTGCTCCCAAGGTCTTCCCACCACCACCAGAACAGTGCCAGACGTGCTCGCTCTTGGAAAACGTGAGCAGCTCGGACACCCACGAATAGTGTGACATCCCGCTGTTACACAGATGATCTCCCTCCATCCTCCAAGGGCCAGTCCATCTCACTGTTCAAAGAAATGGATGGAGGGAGGGATGGACTGCAAGAGCCCATGGGAATCAAGATATGGGGCTTTGGAAAATAGTCATTAAGATTCCGGATCTTCTTAATCACCCGAACCCTCATTCTAGAACATCTCCAGGGACTAGAAGTTGCTCACAGAGGACGAGTCTGTCTGTCTGTCTGACTGTCTGGAAAGCTTTGGAAATCCCTTAGCCATCAGAGCAGCTATCTCCCCCAATTTGCCTTGCGGGGCCGACTGACCTGGCACATTTGTGTGGAACAAAGGAAGCAGGTACATTTAAGGGAGGAAGGGCGAAGATGCCACATCAGTGCGGGTCTTTCACCTTTTACCAAAAAGTGGGTAGTCAACTCAAACAACCGACAGCTGGTGCATGCTGTGACGCCAAATAAAGCAGAGAACTACTTTTCACTCTCTCTGTTTCCAGCCCGTGGACCGTTTACTGTTTGGCTCCAAATACTCCTCAGACTTTGCAACTCACCTGTTCCCGTTTGCCAGTTAGAAAGAAGGGAAAAAACCAGCTGCATTAGAATTCATGAGAAGAAATGGAGACTGTTTTTGAGACACTGGCAACTGGATTTCTTTGTTTTATTAGCATAAGTGAATTATTAATTCAGCACAGAAAAAGCATAGGTCTTTGTCATATAAAAAATCATCAATACCACAGGGAGCTTCACAAACCAGAATGATAATAATATCTTACTTTCATTTGCATAATGCTTTATAATTTACAAGGCCCTGTCATATACTCCACGGATTTAACTGTGATAGCTGCGTGGAATGGAGTTTTTGCCCTGGGTGGAACCAGCAGGATAGCACAGGGATTTTACTTCATTACCATCATGCCCCAGATCATGGATAAACACTCTAGATTCAACCAGAAGCATCTGGGGGAAATAAGTCATTAATATTTAACTTTTTTTTTTTTTTTGCTGCATTCTCAAACTCGATCAAACTTTTTTAGAATTTGCCTTTGGGAATCAAGAGGCCCAGGCCCAGCTTTGGGGACTGATGGAGACTGAGCCTTCTGTGAGCTCCATACTCTCACCCCTAACTGGATGGAACCATTTGCCAGGGTGACCAATTTGTCCCAGTCTGCCTGGGACTTCCCAAGTTTTACTGCTGAAAGCCCAGTGTCCCAGAATCCCCCTCGGGGTTGGGCAAACGAGGATGGTTGGTCGCCCTACGTTTGACAATCCCTGATTAACGTCACACACTTTGGGTCTACTACCACCCTTTTCTTCATCTCTGCAGTTTTCCTTCTGGCTGCTGCTTGCTTGGAGCTTAATGTTTCACGAGTGCATTTGCTCTTGCTGGCCACGACTGGCCTCACAGCCTGAACCAGGACATCTGCTCTCCTCTACTCTCCCCTCCTCTGCTATGTCAGAGCAGTGAGGCCGGAGAGGGTGTTCAGCATGGGAACACTCATTCTTTTTGGGGGAATCCCCTTAGTGTGGCTTTCCTCCATCAGTCCAGGAGCCAGAGGGCAATGGAGATGCTCAAGCCTTCTCTGCACTGCTGTGACTCCGGCCTAGGCCTGTGTCCTCACTTGGCCAATCGTATGCTCTCACTCAGGGCTTTGAATCTTGAGGGAGACGCAAAGACTCTGGGACTGCTAGAGCCTGCGCAAGACCTGGCAGTGGAGTTCTGCCTGCAGGGGCAGGGCCAGCTGGGGCTTCCAGATCATGGGCTCTGCAGCTAGACCTCAGTGGCTTCTCAGCTCCCTTTGGATTGGCCTATGTGTTGAGCCCGATTCACCAACATTTTTGCCAGTTCTGTGAGCTAACCAATGTCCTTCTGATCAATCTTTCAATGCTTTGAGCTAGCTGGAGTCAGCCTCTGATATCTGCAACTTAAAATGTGCCCACTCTGGTGGATCAAGAATGGTAATATCATCCATCTCCACGAACTAGCTTTATCTATCAATTTATCCACCTATCCATCCACCCATCCCTTTCTTTCTCTCTCAATCCACCCATCCATCCATCCTCTTTTACCACCCTACTCCACTCCCTTTGCCCTTGTCCCCATTGACTGCCATACAAATGTATTAGCCATTTTGTTTGTATTTTTGCAAAATATGTATTATTGCTTTGTAAGCATATATACACATATGTACAAATCTTAAGTGTATTGCTCAATGGACCTCACATATGTCTGTACTCATAGTGACCACTGGATCAAGACACAGAAGACCTCCAGCACCCAGAAGTCTCTCTCAAGCTCCTCTCAGTCAATTTTACTGGCCTCCATCACAAGGTGACCACTATTCTGACTTCTGTTACCTTAGGCAAATTTTGTGCCTGTATTTTCAATTTACATAAATGGTCTTGTTATATATCTTGTCCTGTTTCTTTATTTTTTCATTAAGTCTTGTGTTGTTAAGACCCATCCATGTTGCTAGTTGGATCACTTCTAACTCATATAGAATACTCAATGGGGTGGCCCTGCTTGCTCATAGCTGCCCACTCTCCGGGTTGCCTCAACTCCTGGTGGTAGCATTGTAAATGTCTCCAGTGTGGCTGTGTGTGGGAGTCTGCTGGATGTCTCAGTTTGCTCACACATTAGAAGGTCAAGTTTCAAACACTGGGATGGGGGAGGGGGGGTTCCCAGTGAACCTTTTGTATGTGTTACAACCTTGATGCTTTTGCTAAATCTGTCAGTGCCTCCCTCTTGACAGAAAAGGGATTTGTTGGGAGATGTGGCCATCCTTTCTGAAGGTAGAATCTCCCTCTCCTCACCCCCCTAATTTGACTCACTCCTTCCTCTTAGCTGTGCTAAGCGGACATTGGTGATTGTGGTGAGCTCATGCTCCCTCTTGTGAGGCCCATCCGTCTTGCCTGCCACTCAGCAGCCCAGAAATTCGAAGGGAAGTCTTTCGAGGAAGCCACAGGGAAGGAAGCAAGAGTGAGTGGAGAGTAAAGCTAAGGCTGTCCACAGAGTCTTTCGCTGTTTCCCATTGTGTGCCAGCGTCCGAGCGGTGGCGCAGGAACATGGCGGCCACAGTCCCGTGGGACACAACTTGCTGTTATTTGACTACAGACGTGTTTTGTTTGTGAAAGAGTTCATGTAGGTTTGTGCTTGGGGATGTTGAAAAATGCATTTTCCCTGCTGAAGCCAAAAGTTTATGGACAAAACAGCCCCAAAGGCAGAGACTTTGGAGGTGCCCTCTGCCTGTGAGGCCGCCTGACCCACCCTCCAGAGCTGACTTGCTCAGGACACAGTAAAGCCTCCTCATCCTGTGCAATTTCGGGAAGATCCGGAAGGTTATACTGAGGAGGATTTAGTAGCCGAAGCTGATAGAAAAAGAAAATAAATGAATAAAAGAAAATAATCACTATCCTCCGGGATGTAGCATGAAAAACATCAATGTAATCCTGATTTCATAATAATTCAAACCAGCTGAAAAGAACTTCATATCCAACCCCTCACCAGTTGCCCTGATTTCTAATCGATTATTGTGGAAATGGCATTAGCAGAGTTCGGGGGCAGAGTGGACTGTGAAAATGCACCCGGCTCCAAGGCGCACAGCCACGGGGAAGAGAGGGGAGGGGTAATGAGCACAGGCTCCAGAGTAGGCAGGACCTGAGCCAACTCCATACCTTCTCATGTATCAGTTATATGATTCGGGGCAAATTACTTACTTTCCCCGAGCTTCGGTTTTCTCATCTGTATAATGGGGGGAGTAATTAACCTGTCTCACAGAGTTAAATGCACATACAGTTCTAAATGTGAAGGTGCACATCTGAGCTCCCCCAACACAACGTGCTCACTAAATGCAAGCACTTTGCTCAGTTTTCACAGAAAAAGCCACAAGAAAGCCAGCTGGGTAGTTAGCTACAGAGAGTCAAGGTCAAGGAGATCCATCCTTGGTGTGGTCATTGCACATTTTCTCTTTCAAGTAACATCTCCACTTCTAGACATCTGTGCTACAAAACCACATTTACAAGTGCACCAAGACATTTTTATGAGAATGCAGCATTGTTTGTAACCGTGACATAGTGAGAACAACCAAAATGCCCATCAACAGGTCAATCTTAAATAAACGATAGTACATCCATTCAATGGATATTCTGCAGCATTAAAAAGAATGAGCAGATTGATAAGTACGATAGGGAAGGGCGACTGAGTCCTAAAAGAAAAGTGTGAAACCATATTTATAAGATGCCTGCAGTTTTGTAAAAATGAGCAGGAAGCAATAAATTTGTTGGAGTTGAGTATAAAAGAAAGTGGTGAAATGAATATGAATCAAATGGTTGCTGGTAACTTCTCAGGGGAAAGAGGTATCTTAAGCAATGTGGTCATGTAATTAGTTGGCCAGATGGGGGCACTTTTGAGAGTGAAGAGACAGGACACTTTGCTAAACCTGCACAACAGGTACTGACCTGAAGCCACACAAGCCATCTGGGGCACATCATAGGGGACTCTCCTTCTTGTCGAGGGGCACTCAGGACTCTCACGTGCTAGTGACAAAATCCAATTCAAACCCACTTATTCCCTTTCTATGAGCCTGTCATTCTCTGGGACTATGATGAAGCCAGGCCTGGACCAGGGAGGCGAGGCCTCTTCTTTTAGAACCTTGGGGACTAGAGCCACCTCCTGAGGACGGAGCATTGCCTAAACTATAATGGGAGGAAGGGAGCATGGATGCTGGGAAGGTAGAACCAACAGGTTCCATTACAGTCCGTGCATATTTGTGCAGTGCTGCAAGTTTATAGACCCGAGCGCAATGAGGGAGATTCAGTGGACAGACGCAAATCCCAGAAGAAAGGATACCTTCTGAGAATTCCTCGTGGGTAATGCTGGAGGCCACCGAGGACTCAGAAACACAACAAAGTTAGTGATGAGAGAAGGACGGAACCTCGGGTCTAGACCTTGAAGGGTGTGTGTTTTCTTCCTTGCACGGGGGCAAGGGAGCTGCGCTTTGAAGAGCCGCAGCGGCGATGTGAAGAGTGTGGTGCTGGGGATGGGAGTTTGCCTGCCCTGATTGGGAGCAGCTGTGGGCCTTTGACTTTGCAGAGACGCAGAAGGTTTGGTGTCTTGTTGGTGTTAGAGGTTACTCCGGATGATTTCCTGCTACCCAGGCCCCACTGAATTGGAACCATTTTTCAACCTACTCAGACACCTGAGCTTTACAGGGGTTCTGGGGAGGGCTCCGAACATCCCTCTAAATCAGTCTTGGGAAGTTTTTCCCTGGGAGTGTTCAAAGGATTCAATTATTGTGCGAGCTCCCAGCACCCGGGCCATGCAGACACCTTCACGTCTTCCCCTCAGAGCCATTTGGTCCCTCATGCTTCCAAGCAGCGAATTACGCCTTTGAGATCTCCTCTAGTGACCTAATTCTCAGGAGCCCTGGGAAGGTTTCTGTGGTGTAAACAGGAGCCTTAGCGCAGGATCTGAGAAGTTGCTAGAATGATAACCAGGTTAGGAGACAATGACTCCTAACTCCTCTGGACGGTCCCCTCCCCCATCCAATTGGGGTAATTAATAGTGACTACCTTAGAGGGTTTTACTTTTTAGCAAGTTTTTTAATTGAAATAAATTTTTTATTTTAAAAGTTTTAGATTTACACAAAAGTTAAGACGTCACAGAGAATTCCTGTAAAACCTTCATCCAGTTTCCCCTATTTTTAACATTTTATATTTCTATAAGACATTTGCCACAACTACAGAGCCAACACTGGCACCTTATTATTCACTAAACTCTGCAGTTTACTCAGAGTTTACTCGTTTTCTCCTGATGTCCTTTCTTGGGTCGAAGACCCGAGGCAGGACCCCCCATCGCATTTAGTCGTCACGTCTCCTTAGGCTCCTCCGGGCTGTGACAGTTTCTCAGACTTTCCTTGCTTTTCATGACCTTGACAGTGTGGAGGAGGACTGGTCAGCAGTTTTGTGGAATGTCCTTCCGTTTGCATCTGCCTGATGTCTTCTTCATGATTAGGGTGGGACATAGGTTTTGGGGAGGAAGATCACACCTTCTCATCACACCATATCAAGGGTCCGCGTCATCACTTACCTTGATCACAGAGGGTCATTTTGAGGATTTAATGATGTCAAGCTTGTAGGATGCTAGGAGGAGTCCCCAGCTCATAACAGGTCCGTGAGAATTAGACAAATGGATTAATTGAGCAAGTGTTTACTGAGGATCTTCATTGTCAGGTTGTGTGTGTGTGATGGACAGAGATGAATCAGCCCTGATTCCTGCCCCTCGGACCCTGCAGTCTGGAATGTGGAGGGCTGCCCCCACCGCCGATCATAATGCTTTGCTCACTTTCTTCCTCCAGCTGCCTCCCGGTTAGGACTGTGGCTGCTGGCAGCCAGGGCGGGTGGGAATCAGAATATGAAGCCACACAATAATTTCTGGCTAAGGATGAACAGCCCAGTTGAACAAAAGGATAGAGGCTTAGAGAGTGACAGCTTAGCACGCAGTGGTGACAGCGAGCTTCAAGAGAGGAGATTCTTTTTTTCTTAAGCTTTTTTTTTTGAAGATTGGCCCCGAGCAACATCTGCTGCCAATCTTCCTCTTTTTTTTTCCTCCCGAAAGCCCCCCAGTACATAGTTGTATATTCTAGCTGTAGGTTCTTCTAGCCCCTCTATGTGGGGCGCTGCCTCAGCATGGCGTGGTGAACGGTGCTAGGACTGCGCCCAGGATCCGAACCTGTGAACCCCAGGTGCCAAAGTGGAGCACACAAAGTTAACCACTCAGCCTCCAGGCTGGCCCCAGGAGACTCTTTCCAAACAGCTCTCAGGAGAACCATATGGCCAAGAAATACAACCACTGTGGCTCCTTCACTAAGCTCCCATGTAACCTCAGGAGAATCCCCCAAAACAGCCCATTGCTGGTTTCCTTGCACAGCAATAGTTGACTGGCCTTTCTCACCAGGTTCTCTTCGATTTAAGTTGATTATCCTTTGGGTACATGTAGATACAGAGACAAAAGAAGTCCCAGTCCTCAAAATGCTCATTCTTAGAATACTGTGACTCAAAAGGTACGAAACATGTATAAAATGCTTTAAAATAGGAAGTGAAATACAAATGGAAGATGTTTTGAATAAAGGGTGCAAGGGCTTCATCTGTCTTTCCAGTTACTCCTTCTCCCGAGCATGGTGGTCTCATTGCCAAGGTCATCTTTGAATATGAAAAACACTGCTGGGGAGGCTTCCCTGCCTCTCAGTGGCTGGCCATGCGTAAGGAGGAAAAATCTCCATTTTTCACAGGACGTGACAATCTTTCAACCAAGACACAAGACCGTGAGTGTGACTCCCTGAAACTCAAATGCATCATCTCTTCCCTGTCGAAAATCTCAAAGGAAACAGTTCAGAAACTTTGTTTCAATTCAGCAAACTTTATGGTTTTAAGAAGAGCGTCTCAAATGTTCCTAGCTCTGGTTTTCCCCGTTCTGAAGTTGCAGTGAATGTCCAATTGAACTCAGATTGTTTTTTGGCTGAAGAAGAAACAGTGATGAGTATGTGTGTGATCTGCCTTTTGCTCTTTGCAATTATTGAAACATTTTAATTATATCCTCCTAATTGTTAAAGAGCTCAAGGCACATTTGGGATTACGGGTGAAAATGGATTCTAGGAGAAACCAATTATTTTTTCTTTTTGAGAGCAAGAGAAAGATGCTAATTTCATGCTATGCTCAGCCCGTTCTCTTAGGACTTAAAAATGCCCCCAAAGCTTACCAGTTACTCTCTCAGCACAGTGCTGCTGAGCAAGGCTGCACAAAACGTCTTGAGGTGGCGTTATATTGCACAATGGATGTGATTAAGCTCCGGGAGTTTTAAATTTCTGTAGTGTATAAATTGCGTTTATTTTCGTCACTATTCTCCAGGGAAAAGTTCAAACCCCAGAGGTATATCAACCAGTCCTAGAGTAAATCTTCAAGACAACAGAAAACTGAGGGGCTTCAGGCTCCTTTTTTCTCCCACCTTCCATTGACGAGCAAAGACGTTCTGCCTGGATCACGCGCATGGCCTCAGAAGGATAAAGCACATTAAGTGAAGGCATATCTGAATTTTTGTTTGCAGACACGTTGGTCCACCTGAGCAGAGTTTGTGTGAGAGTACCAGGTGTACTCAACTCCTTAAAGGTTCTAGTCATAGATTTTACTTACTAGAGCTAATGGATTCCCTGTTCTGCCTGAGCTTATATTTAAGTTGGGTTTTGTCTCTTGTAATCTAAAGAGTCCTCTCTGATTTCTAAATGCAGAGCCTGGAGTGCAAAGATATGCTCAGCAAGGGGTTGTTTCCTGAGTGACTGAATGCTTTAAGATGTACAGTCCAGGGGACCAGGTTCCCAACCTTGGCCTTTAGGGCCAGATGCTTCTTTACAGGGGCCATCCTGTGCATTGTAGGATGTTCAGCAGCATCCCTGGGCTCCACTCATGAGACAACAGTAGCTGAATCCCTCCCAAAAGTTGTGACAGTCAAAAATGTCTCCAGACATGGCCAAGTGTCCCATGGGGGGGCAAATCACCCCCATTGAGAGCCACTGATGTAAACAAACCTGCAGTACCTCATTTTGAAGGATTTTTTGAATATCTCCCATAAAAAGTACCACGTGGATTGGAAGAGAACACCAAAAAATAAAATAAGGTGAAATGAAATGAAAGTCAAGATCTTGCTTCTTGTGTTG
This sequence comes from Equus asinus, assembly GCF_041296235.1. Classification (NCBI taxonomy): domain Eukaryota; kingdom Metazoa; phylum Chordata; class Mammalia; order Perissodactyla; family Equidae; genus Equus; species Equus asinus. The sequence goes on from NC_091804.1 coordinate 46,826,631, forward strand.
CTTTTAGTTTAGAAGAGGTTTACCATCTTCAGATGCAGATGCTGAAGCTGATCCAAGCCATTCACATTCCAGGAGCTTCTGGGAGATAAATTGGTTTCCTTCATCTGAGGCTGCCACTCAACACTCACTCGCTGGTCTGTTTTGGAGTCACCTCGTTCCTTGCTGAATACTTCCTGTCTTGCTCAAATTTGCACCATCTCTGCCTTACTCTCTCTTGATAATGAAGGGGTTTCAAGTAGGCAGAAGTTTGCTTATCATACTCATCGCACTTATTTATTTAGAACGTCGAATTCTTCTTGAGACGACAAATTTGCTTTCTGCCAAAGTTATGCAGCTGAATGTTTATAACGGATCCTGTAATTAATTGGATTCTGTCACTAGAATGCATACTTTCCTTTCCTTCAGTGTGAAAAACCTCAGAAATGGCCTTGCAAAGTGAAGCCTCCCCTCACTTTCGCCTGAGAGGACCAGACTTTGTAGGCCAATGCTTCAGCACCTCAGTTTTTTAATTGGCTTTTGACGTTGGGCAGATTCCCCTTACAGCACAGTCATCTCCTCTGTTGATCTGGGCAGCTTTGAACACTCATTACACCACAGAGTTGGTCTCAGCTTATTTCAGAATTATTATTTGTCAAAACTTGTTTAGACAACCCCCGGCCCCCGATTCAGTTTACGTAAGTATTTTCTTATGAGACCCATGCCTTGCTTCCCAGGGTGTCTGAAGCTACTTCAAATCATAAAATCTTATTTCTAACTCTATTGTGAGACAGAACAAAGGCACCAAGTCTACATAACCTCATCAGAGGGAAAAAGCAACACTACCCTCATCCAACCTTTTTCCACAATGCTGTTCTGTTTCCCAGAGAAAGTGTCCGAGTTGTTGACTCTGGTTGGAAACGTACCCTCAGCAAGAACGAAATCAAAAACTCTCAGGACTGACTGCGCCCGGCCTCAGTTTAGTCTGTAATGTCATCACCCGTGCTTTGCCCAGAATTTATTTTTTAATCCCCTGAGACAACTTCCCACTGGTTTTTCCCACCTCTTTCCCATCCCAAACACACAAACTTTGGGGAAAGAGGAGGGCGGTAGTCAAGAGAATATGTCAGCCAATGAGAGGAGACAATTGTATATTCCTCAATGATACATGTGAAAGTTGAATTTAAATCAATTTAATTAGCCAATTCAGGAAAACAACAACAAAAAAACCAGCAAGACCAGTTACCCAATATGCCAGGTTTTTAAACTGATTTGATCAAATTGATGGATGAACCTGAGGTCCTGCCTGGAGGAACCCGTGTACACATATATCTGAAAATTGATTTTTCAAGGAAATCTAAGAGACTAACACAGAATAAATATTTAAGCAAACAAAAAACCGGGCAAATAATCTCGTTTCCTGTCACTGACAACACTGTGAAGCAATTTGCTCTTTTATTTGTCTGAACATAAAAAGAATCCCTTAATTTGAAATATTTTCAAAAACATCATTAAATAATGTATCTCTTGCAAACAAAGCCCACGCTGGAACGGAAGCCCTCATTTACAGGCCTAGTGGTACTTAACAGTAAGATTGCCCAAAAGAGAGAGAAACTTGTCAAAGAGAGGTTGGTTCTTGTTCAAAGGCCAGAGAAGTTTAAAAATTATAATTCGAGTGAGCCCAAAGCCAAGGAGATGAAAGCTGCTGGGTGAACCCCAGCCACAAATTGGCACTGCTGCTTTGTCCTCTTCGGAAGGGTAGTATTTTCTCGCCTGAGTGTAAAGAGACCGTTCCTCCCAGGAAACGGGCCTCAATGCATCTGTCGAAACAACGTGACCCAGGTTTTCAAGGTTCCGCACAGGGAAGAGTTTATTCTACAACAAAATTGTGTAGTCTGATCATCTGGGCCACAGCCACGTCTGGAATCTCTGTGTATCATTTATGGAAAGCCAGTGCTCGCTGTCCAGTATTGGAGTTAAATGAAAAATGAAAGCCACATTGGGGTTTGTGCCCTCCCGTTTCACATGACCTTTCTTCCTTTTCCTTCCTCCTGATGTGTTTTTTAATATATATAAGAGATTCGAAACATCTCTTTCCCTTGAAACTTTTATTATCTTTAAAACTCTTGCTTCTGCCCTCCCTAGGAAAAACTACAGCTGACCCTGGCCCATCACTGAGACGGCGTTTACTGACGCCATTCCAAGTGCCTTGCTCTGTGCTGGGCATCACCTGGCAAAACTACAGTGGCAGTAAGACAAGGATCATGTTTCAGGGGCCCTCCCCAGGTCACACGCTTGGCTTCACCTCCCCTTTCAAGAGGTAGTGGGAGAAAGACTCTTAGAGGGTCACTGCAGCCCAGTTATGCTTTGTAGAGGAGCTAAGAGAAGCAAGAAATGATTTGCCTTAATTGCTTTTTCAAAGACTCACAGGATTTCCGTCTATGCCCTTCTCGCCTTGGACTAAAGTACTCTGAAAAACCAGCTCACTTGGCCACTATTGCCAGGAGTAACTTCTTTGGAGGGGAAGGGGGCTTATCTTCCTTTTCAAAAAACTCATTTTTTTAAACTGTAGTAAAATTTACATTACATAAAATTTCACCATTGTAATGATTTTTTCAGTGGCATTAAGTAAATTCACATTGTTGTGCAACCGTCATCACATCCATCTCTGGAACTTACTACATTTTGCAAAACTGAAACTCTCTTCCCGTTAAACACTAACTCCCCATTCCTCTCCCTCTTCTGCCCCGAGCACCCCAGCCCCTGGCTCCCACCATTCTACTTTCTGTCTCTAGGAATTTGACTCCTCTGAGTACTTCATATGAATAGAATCATACAGTATCTGTCCTTTTGTGACCGGCTTATTTCACTTAGCACGATGCCTTTAAGGTTCATCCATGTTGTATATGTCTTAGAATTTCCCTGCTTTTTAAGGCTTAATAATATTCCATTATATGCATGTACCACATTTTGTTTACCCATTTAGCCATCAGTGGACACTTGAGTTGCTTCCACTTTTTGCCTATTGTGAATAATCCAGCTATGAATATGGGTGAAAAGTATCTGTTTGTGTCCCTGCTTTCAATTCTTATTTTCTGTTTTTTTGTTAGTATCCATCCTAATGGGTGTGAATTGACATCTTGTGGTTTCAATTTGCATTTCCCTAATGATTAGTGATGTTGACCATCTTTTCATGTGTTTTTTGATCATTTGTATATTATTTTTTTTGGAAAAAATCTCTATGCAAGTCCTACGCCATTTTTGAATCTGTTTGTTTTGTTGCTGTTGTTGAGTTTAGGATGCTCTGCATAGTTTGGATATTAATGCCTTATCAGATATGTGACTTGCAAATATTTTATCCTATTCTGTGTATTGCCTTTTTACTCTGTTGCTAGTGTCCTTTGATGCACGGAAGTTTTTAATTTTGATGAAATCAAAATTGTCTGTTTTTTCTTTAGTTGCCTGTGCCTTTGGTGTCATATCCAAGAAATCATTGCCAAATCCAATGTCATGAAGGTTTTCCCCTGTGTTTTCTTCTAAGATTTTTATAGTTTTAGCTCTTACGTTTAGGTCTTTGAACTATTTTCAGTTAATTTTTGTATATGGTGTTGCATAGGGTCCAACTTTACTATTTTGCATGTGAATATTCAGTTTTCCCAGTACCATTTGTTGAAAGGACTATCTTTTCCCCATTGAATGGTCTTGGTGTGTAGAAAATCATTTGACTATGTGTGCGGGGGTGTTTTTTTCTGGGCTGGCCATTAGTAACCTTTACTGTATTTATGCATTATTTGAATTTGCTATGTTCTCACAACATCTGTGTGATCTCAGTTCCTGTCTAACTGTTCCACTAGATTATAATCTTTTCAAGAACGGTGCCCAGATTTTCTTATTATTTTGTATCTTGGGGTTGCCTAGTGGCTTTCTTTTTTATTTATTGGGATTAATCTGATCAATGTAGTCAGGTGCGCTATTGACATAAGTGGCCTAGCGCTGGGTCTGCCTTCATCCCTATTTGAAACTTGCCATCCTGGAAATGTTGTAGGCAGGCCAGGCAGTATTCTAGTGATTTTATCCTGCTAGCCTCCTCCTCTGGGCAGTGAACACCTTGGAGGGGCCCTGTCCATTGCTCACTTCTCAAAAAGTGTTGTTGAGTAAACAACTGAGCCACTGGATAAATGGATGTTGGGAATATGGGAGTGCCCACTGGTATCTGGATCTGTATCCCCCCATTGTTGGTGGGGAGCAGTGGCACAGCGGGCTTGAATCAAAGTTGGATTCTCTTTTCGGTCCTTTTCTGGATCTTCTTCCTCTTTCCAGCTCTAAACCCAGGTCTCAGTATTCAGATGTCTTCTCAGTCCATATTTATTTATTTCCACAGCAAGCTTATCCCAAAAGCTTTAAGTGCAATCCATCTGCTGACAACTCCCAAAGTCAAATCTCCAGATCCAAGCTCTCCTTTGTAAGACTGTGGTTGAGTCTCTGAGCCTTTCTGAACCTCAGTTTCCTCATCTGTAAAACAGGGGTAAAATGACCTTCCTTGCTGCCATGTATCATAGATGTTGTGTGTCAATGTGTGGCACCCACCAGGTGCCCAGGAAGTGGTAAGCACTATTTTCAGTTTATTTTCTTAAGGTTCAGCTGTAGGAAGCCCCCAGGATGATTTATATTATCAGACGTTCTTTAATAAAGAACATTTAGGGGAAAAAAATGAAAACAAGAATTAAAAATATGGTAGATCCCAGTGCCTCTGGCTGTTCTTGAAATCCACATGCAGGGCACACAGCGCAAAGCCACCCCCGGTCACCTCAAAGTGTGAAGTGTGTGCACTCTTGGTACTTTTTCTCATTAATCTGTTTTTCCAAATGGTTTTCATTTGTCACTTCCTTTTGCCTTCAACAAGTTCAGAGCAGTGATGTCAACAAATACCAGGATTATTTTGGGCTGCAAATGACTGTGGTGTTGAGAGATGGATGGCTTGGTGAGAATGATGGGTCGTGTAACCAATGCTTGGGGTCTGTTTGGTGGGCTGACAGAAGTAGGCTAAGGTGGCCCAGCCAAGAACAATGTCTCCAGGAATGCGTGTGAGGAGGAGTGAGTAGGGAGCCCCAGAGCTGAAGGGAGGCCCTCTCAGCACTCTGAGTTATGGGTGAGCCTCCAAGAATAACTCTTTTCTTTCTTGCCCCCAAAGCTCTTCTATGGGAAATGTGCTTTGAGTTTGAAGTAGAGATGAGGGTTGGAATAAAAGAGAAACTGGTTGAGCGCTAAAGGAAAAGCCTTTGGGATATAGCATTCTAATCTTGGGGTATAGGAGCTGCTCACCCCATAGTTTCAGCCACTGAAAGGGTGTGAAGAATTCCTTTCACTCAGACAGAACTTTATACATTTGAAAACACTGCCACATCCATTCCCTCTTACCAAGTTTCAAGACAAAATCCTAGAGGGCATTCTGAGTCCTGTCCATCACTCTTCTCCTGCCTCCCAAATTCAGTGTTGCATAATTCAGTTGGTTATACCTGCAAAATATTTTACGAATCTGATCTGACCATGATTCTTGTTCCCTCCACCATGTTCCAGATTAAGCTACCGGATCTCCTGTTTGGTCTACACAAGCATCCCAGCTGGTGTCCCTGCTTCTGTCCTTGAAACCGACAGTCCATGCTCTACATGCTGCTAGAGGGCCCAGGAGGCAGGGGTGAGCCACAGTGGGTAGGGCCACAGGTACAGGGGGTGGAGCCAAGAGCCACAGAAGGCAGAGCCTGTGTCCAGAGGGCAGAACTGAGAACCATAGAGGATTGTTCTCAGGCCTTGAAACCTAGTGGAATTTGCCCTGCTGGATTTCTAACTTGCTTGGGTCCAGTGATCCCTTTATTTCTTACAACTTCTCCTTTTGAAATGACAATGTCTATTCCATGCCTGTCCCACCAGTGTTTTCTGGAAGCAGATAACTTATTCCCTAGTGAACAGGTCCAGGTGGAGAATAATTTTGTCCCAGGATGGATCATGCCCAGTGTCTCACCTATACCTGATTTAGACAATTTAGATGGTGAGATTTGGGACTTTTGAGCTGAGCAGACTTAGATGAGATTTGGGACATAGAATTGATGTTGTAATGGGTTGAGATTTTGGGAGATTTGGGTTGGCGTGATTGTGTTTTGCATACGGGATAGACGTAAATTTTGGGGAGCCAGAGGCCAGACTGTAGTGGGTTGAATGGTGACCCTCTTCAAAAGATATATCCACACAGAACTTGTGAACGTGACCTTGCTTGGAAATAGGATCTTTGGGGATATAATTAGATTAAGAGATGAGATCATTCAGGGTTAGCATGGGCCCTAAATCCAATGGCAAGTGTCTTTATAAGAGAAGGCAATGGGAGAGGACAGGGAGGAGGAGACCCTCTGAGATTGGAGTTACACTGCCCCAAACTTGGAAGCACCAGAAGCGGAAGAGGCCAGGAAGGATCCTCCCCTAGGGCCTTGGGAGCCTGCGTGGCCCTGCTGACACCTTGATTTCAGACTCCTAAGCTTGAGAGAATAAATTTCTGTTGTTCTATGTCACCCATTTTGTGGTAATTGGTTACAGCAGCTATAGGAAAGTAATGCACTGCCCTTCAACCTTTCTGCCTTTCCCTCTGTTGTCTAGCACCAAGCCTGACTCCATGCCTGCCGGGGTCTTTGCACTTGCTGTTGTCTTTGCCTGGAACACCCTTCCCCCAGATTTGTAAACATATGGCTCCCTCCCATCCTTGGGGTCCACTCATATCAACTACCAAGAGGGGTCTTTGCCAACCACCGATGTAAATGCCCCCCTCTTAGTTCCTCAACATGGCCTCAGCCTGTCCAATTTCTTTATCTTACCTTTCACAGTCTATGTTCTTCCATGTTATTTACCTGTTTATCCTCCACCTTCCTCCAACAGAACTATAAGCAACTCGATGGCTGGGACCTTGCTCCTAGCACCAAAAACAGTACTTGTGTCACAAGTGGTCTTTAGTAAATTTGCTGAAAGAATGAATGAATGAATGAAAGACAGAGAAGGCCCCTGCCCTTGCAGACCTCGTATTCTCTTACCTTGTGCACAGAAGAAAACCCCAGGGCTCAAGACCATCAGCAAGTCTATGACAGCGCTCAGAGCACACTCCCGAGGGCCTGGGTGCTGGAGGGCCCCTGCCCCTCACTGTTCTGTTCTCTCCTCTTCTGGCTGGAGCCTCTTATTTAGGGGTCTGGGGTTCCATCGTGCTTGGCTCCTGGCTGTCCTGTGCCCTATCACCCACTGCTGCCCTGGATGCCAACGGCTGGGCCCAGGGAGCTCTGAAGAGGTCCTCACAAGATCTAGTGGCACTGTCATAGGGTCCTGTTGATCCCACCTTGCATGTTCGCAGCCTCTGCTCCCAAGAGATGAGTCAGCTATGGGTGAAGACAGGACACAGGTCCCCAAGGCCAGGGGACTCCTGCCTTCTCCTCTGGAGGAGAGGCTGGGCTCACTTATCTTTCACATAAACTCTAGATATTAGAGCACATCTTGACATGAGCCACTCCTGTCCCCAAGTTTGCTGTGTCAGCTCAGTTCAGCAAACTCATTTGATGAGCTTCAATTTAGTGCCAACACCTGTCAGGTACTGCAAGATGTTAAGGATATGAAGGTGACAATGACACGGACCTTGCTCTCAAGGAGCTCCCTTTCCATCAGAGGGGATGTGCCAGGGCAGGGGAGTACTATCACAGAGGAAGGAGCATGAGAATGTGATGAAAAGCCTGGATTTGGTGTCAGACAGACCTAAATCCCAGCCCACTGCCTCCGTTTTTTTTTGAGCTTTATGAGCTATGGCCAGTTACTTAATCTCTCTGTACCTCAGTTGCCCAGATGGTGAAAAGGGAACATAAGAACACCTACTCCATGGTTGACATGAAGATTAAATGAAGTGAGATATGAAAAGAGCTTGGCGTGGTGCCTGGCACGTTCTGGACACTCAATAAATGATCGCTGGTCATCATAATAAGTTAACGGTTTGTACACAACTTTGCAGAAACCTACCTTCTGGGTTTCATATCTGGCCATGTGGAGGAGAAACTGCCTCCCCTCCCATGTTGGCATCATGCTCAGTATCACTGTCGTGGAAAGCTACTCCAAAGATGCATTTTGGGAGCCAAAGTAGAATTCTTGGTTTTGAGACGGACTGTCTTCCGGAACCATCTCCAGACTCTCCTGCAGTGCCCCAAGTCTCCTCGAATCAGACATGCTGTATCAAAGTTTTCAACCTCATAAATAATTCCTACACTTGGCAAAAGGAGTGAGCCAGGGTTGCTTTAGAGGCGATGCCTGGGAGTACCTGATCTCAGGATCTGTTGGCGTGTGGTTTGTGAGGAACTCTTGCTGGGGGAAGCAGGGTTTGCTGGGCAATGGGAATGGAGGGGTGGTGGCAGCACTTCACTTGGGCAATGGCTAGACAACACCCAGCCAGCCCTTTGGAATGAACACACCGCAGGCCTGTCTGACCACACCCTCACCAGGATCACTGGGCACCCGCCTGGCCTTTGCCCAGAGGGCCACCAGCTGGAAATCCCCAGGATGGACCTGTCTCCTCCAGGTACTTGAAGCTGCTCTCCCATTGGCTGCCCAGACCTGCTCATTTGCATGGCCAGGATGTTCCCTCTTATCTGTTCTCCACTCACCAGCACCCAGGCCTTCTCTGATGCCCCAGACAAGCCTGGATGGTCCTCTTCTAACACCCTGCAGCCATTACCACAGCCGTCATCTGATTTTTGTCAGACTAATGCTGGCTCCCCTCCTAATGTATAAGCTCCTAGACAGAAGAGACAATGGCTGTGAGCACAGAGCCTGAGGGAGCACTCAGTGTGTGTGCCAGATAAACAAACCTTGAATGAAGCTCTGGCCACTCCCCCACAGGAGGGCTGTGGGTGTCCCGTGTAACCATCCTTATTGAAGCAAAAACAGCAACTTGTTGTTGAGTTACGATGTGCATATTATGGCACGTAAGGCATTTCATGTAAAATCTTCCCAACAACACTGCGAGCCAGCGAGATGTCATTATTGTCACCATTTTTCCAAGGAGGACACTGAGATTGGGAGGGCTTATCAGCGTGCTCACAGGCAACAAGTTGAGGGGCATCAGAACCGGACCGCCCTCGCCCACAGCTACCCTGCAGGGTTGCTCAGGGGCAGGGCATGACAGAGCTTCAGATGGTACAGGGACATGACATTTACACTAATTGGATAATGACAAGGCCATTTCCTAGTTCTGTTTCAATCCTGATCGCCCCCAGGACAGTCTCTCTGCAGATGGCATAGCTTGAACACCTCCCTAACTTTTGCTTACCTCCTTTTTTGCATGAAGAGAGGGCCAGCCAAGAGCTGAGAGTCTTTGTCACACAATTATCTAGTTAGACGTTTGATGATGATGTTTTACACTTTCAATATATTTAATTTTACGGTTACTTTATCTTTATGGCACACGAGACTGGGTTCCATTTGTGTAACTGGCTTCGTCTCTTTCTAAAGCAAAAATTTTGAGGAAAAAAGTTCTGGGGTGAAAGAAAGTTATGAATTGGATAACAGTAGGCGGGTCCCCAGCCATAGCAAGACCACGTGGTGGAATGCGTGTGGCGGCTCTGCTGCAGGGGCTGCGGACAAGGGCTGAGGTTTGGCCTGGCCTCTTCTGAATGCCCATCACCCATAAGGAACGCAGGACACGCTTATGCCCTGACTGCCTCTGTCTCGCAGTGTTTCTAACAATTCCCTGCCATTTCCTTTATGCCCCTGGAAAATCACAGGCTTCTAAAGTGCCAAGACCGTGTCACACTTCTGTATGACCCTGAGCACCAAGCACGATGCTCTTGACTTGCTGGGGATTCATCTCTTGTGTGCTTAACTGCCATCACATGACTGTACCTGAATTTAGCATTTGGCACAAATTAATCATTTATTCACGATATCGAGGAAAAGGCAGACAAGGCCCAGAATTCTCTTATCACAAGCATCTCCAGGCATCTCATTCCTTCTGGGGTGGTGATGGCCACAGTAGGGAGTGGGGACGGCTCCACAGGGGGAAAGATGGCCTCTCCTTCCCAGAAGGCTGAGCAAATGTTGCCTGGCACATCACTGGCTCTGACTGGGTCATGTGCTCATCCCTGAAACAATCACCTCTCCAGAGGGTGAGGTGTGCTGGTTGGGTTTTAGAGTCAAACAGTCTTGGATTAAAATCCTCACACACAACCCTTATCCCCACAGCTGCGTGAACTTTGGCAAGTCACTTCCCCCCTCTGTCTCAGTCTCCTCGTCTGTGAAATGCAGGATACTGGCGGTACCCCTTGGGAGGGCTGTGGTGAGGACTACATGAGAGGATGCAGGGAAGGCACCGCGTGTGTCTGTGGAGCATCTACTCAGTGCCAGGCCCGGGTGCGGGTACCGAAGCCACAGTGGTGAACAAGGAGACAGGGTCTATACCTTCCAGCAATGTCAGGGCAAAAAGGCACTCACCAGGTCATCACAGAAATACGCATTTGTCACAACTCTGAAGGACTCTACAGTGAAGCCCCGAGTCTTTCCAAGAGCATAGATAACGAAGCCCCAACCTAGCCTGAGAGGTCAAGTGAGTGAACCGCCTTCCATCTGACACTACGGAGAGCAGTAGACTGACCTTATTGCTCTTCCTGGGGCACGCCAAGTTCATCCCTGCCGTGCAGTCCCCTCTGTCTGGAACACTCTCCCATGTCTTTGTGTGGCTTGGCTCTCTCAGCTCTTTGGGTCTCTGCTTAAATGGCATGTCCTCAGAGTGACTTCCCCTCCACAGCATTCAAAATGGGGTCCCTCTCCCTACCCTCTTTGTCATTCTCTACCCCTTCCATTTGTGCATTTTTTTTCCTATCACTTATCCCAACCCAAAATCATATTAATTAATTATTTGCATTTTTATTGTTCATTGTCTTCGTCGCCATGAGCATGTAGGCATCATGGAGGCATCCATCTTGTTCACAGTCCCAATATCAGTATCTGGAACAGTCTCTGGCTTCTGATAGGTGCTTAACAAATACTTGTTGAATGAATAAAGAAACAAACTTAGAAGCCTTTTAAGTGTATTTTCACTGTGATACTAGTTGACGTCTCTGGAAAGTAAGAATTTAATCCTAAACTTAAAAAAAAGCCAAATTATTTCCATTTCCTCCCGTAATCCATCACCACATTCTGGCAGGAGAGTTTGCTACATCTCAGGGCTCTATGTCTCTGAGAAGGTGTCAGGTCAAATCCTTCCCTCTGTGGATTTCTGAATTTGAGTTATGACTTCCAGACTTAATTGCGTTACTCCTTTAACTGGTGCCCTGCTGAGGTGGCTCCTCTTGTCTTTAGAAGGAAATCATTTTTACATAAGAAAATGTGGAGCTCATTAAAGACATGATTGTGAAATTGTTTTCAGAAGAAAACACATCTGTGCCATAACTTAAGAGTTCTGTGAAGTCCCTTCCTTATTCTAACTTTTGAAAGTTCCAGACTCAAGTGGCCCCCTTAGAATTCTGTCCCACCTTTCCACACTCCCCCAGTAACCTCTCCTCCATCCCATTTACTTTCACATCCTTCCTGCCCTTCAGTTTCTTCTCTTGTGAGTCTGGACAGTTCCTCAGGTGTGAGGGAGAGCTGGATGAGGACACCAAGTGGGTGACACAGCAGGGAATCCAGGCAAATGCAATATGTCTTTTTCCTCTGACCCTGGGAACAAAAGTTTAAAGATCTCCATGTAAGGAAATAAACCTAGCTGTTTGAGGGGAAAAAAAATCCCCACAAAATTCAATAACAATGAATTACCTGTACTCTATAAATTCCTCTATTTTTAATTGCTAATTCTGATGTTTGGCAGTATTGGCAACTTAGTTTTGGAGCCCAAATTTCTGTTCAACTCAGCCAAGATTTACAAACAGATTTCCCAGGATCGAGATACCGTTTTAGGCATGTTGTTGGATTTAAGTTCCTGCCTGTGGTAGACGGCAAATGGGCCCCATTTTTCATACCTCCTCTACCATGCCCTTGACCATAACCTTGCTGTGTCTTCCCTAGTCCCCAGGGCTGGGCCATGGGGGCTGCTTTGGCCAATTCATTGTTCACAGATGTGGCATCAACAGAGACTTGAAATCCTCTGTGCTTTGGGTTTTCTCTCTCTGGAGCCCCTTCCACTGCTATAGGAAGGACATGCTGGGCTGGCCTGCTAGAGGAGGAGAAACAAATGGAGCAGAGCTGAGTCATGTTTGTTGTCCGAGCCAAGGTCAACCAGGTCCCCAGCAGCCGGCCGATTCCTTGACATACGAGTGAGTCCAGCAAGACCACAGAGCTGCCTAGCCAACAGATGCTTCCTTGACCCTTATTGAGGTTTGGGGGACGTTTGTTATGCACATATTGTGGTAATAGATAACGAATACACCACCCTCAAAGGACTTCCATCTATCAGGAGAGAAAAGTTTGCACACAACTATAGTTACAACTACTACCACTGCTGGATAACATTGATTAAATGCTGATTTATTTTGTGCCAGGCCCTTTATTCAACACTTTACCTACATTCTTCATTTAACCTGTACAGCAACCCTACTAGGTAGTTACTACTATTACCCCCATTTCAAAGATGAGGAAACTGAGACTCAAGGAGATGAAGTGACTTGGCCAAGGTCACACAGCTAGGCAAGGTTAGGGGGAGTCAGGATTTCAATGCCATTGACTCTAACGCCCACACGTGTTACCATTATGCGTTACTGCCAAGTCCAAATGTTTTAGCAGCTATGAGAGGGTCAGAAGGCATTCCCTTTAAACAAGGAAATTAGGTAGAACTTTCTAGAAGGGACAGCATTTGGTCTTTGGGTAGGATTTCATGCAATGAAGTGAAGGGAATGGAGGAGTGCTTTCATGAATATTTTTATTCTGCAAACAGATCAAGGCATTTGACAGCTGCTGAGATCAGGTTTCCCAAATCTACTGATTGGCTGTGTTTGCTGGACACAGGAACTCACCACTATGTGAGCTTTAGAAGGATAGTTTGTGAAAAATTCCTCTGATAAAAGTCAAGGCTACTTCAAGGTAGGTAAAACGAGCAGGTGTGTTTGTGGCATGTTGACTTAACTTACTCAAAAGTATCTGTCATTAATCAGCCAGGATGCCTGAAATTCCCACCTGTAGGTACAGCATTGAAGGCGCCAGTTACAACGCACACATGTGGCTGGAGATAAGTTGAGAGGGTGTGTGTGTGAGCGTGGTCTGGGTGGGGGATCCTTGGAGGGGATGGGAAGCACATGAGTTGGAAGTCTTGCTGAAGGAAAGCAGGCATCGAAATGTAGGACAGAGATTCCCAAACTAAATCTGCTTTCCTTGAGGGCTCCTGCTTTGACGAAGGAGTCCGTGCCTTTCCACCAGGAAACAATTCCTCTGCAGTCCGTTGTTTGTGCCAGGCAACCAGGAGGCTCTGGGCTGGTGTTGCGTTTGATGGTTGTATAACACGCAGCCCAGGGTTCCAAGAACTGCCCTCTTCCCTCCTCCCTGCTTAGTTTCTGCTGCCACAAGAAACAGTTTTTGAACGAGCACTCATGCCTTGCCTGCTAGAAGTGTGGGACCTCAGACCTTCCAGAAAAGTTTTAAATATTTTGGTAGTGCTTCTCATCCCCTGACCAAGTCAACCAGCATGACGATCTCGCTACCATTTCTCGAGACAACCGCCAGCAGCTGCATCTCCTGCCCGCCCACACTCGCCGTCCCTCACCCCTGCACTCGTCATCCTGACAACCTATTCCAGTGTCACAATAAGTTGAGACAAAATACATCTGGATACTTTTGACTGCAAGTGGCAGAAACCTAATTTGAACTGGCTTAAGAAAGCTGGGACTGTACTGGCTGATGGAGGTGAAAAGTCGGGGGCACCATGTCGGACCCAGCGGTTCCGTCTCAGTCTCATCTCCCTACTTCTCCTTTCTACTGCTGCTCTCACTGTGTTGGCTCCCTTCTTGGACAGATTTTTTTTCCCCCGCATGGTGACAAGATAGCTGCCAGGACCTGCAAGTTTCCATCTGATCCTCTCAGCAACTCCACGGAAAACCAGAAGAGCATCACATTCAACGTCCCAGAACTTAATTTCATCAGCTCTGATAGGGCTGGGTTGGGCTCACAGGCCTATCTCCAAACCCATTATTGTATTCAAGGTTGTGTTAACTTCATCTTGCTGCTGTAACAAACTATCACAAACTTAGTGGCTTAAAACAACTCAAATTTATTATCTTACAATTCTGGCGGTCTGCCTGTCTCAAAGGGGATGTGATGCTCTGATTGGTTAGTCCAGAGACACAAGCCTGGCCCTGGAGCCCCACCCAAAGCACACAGAGCACGGGAAAAGGTGGTTCCCCAGGGGAAGACGTAGTCCACACCAGACCTGGAGGAACAGGATGCCCAAGAGGCAACAGCAGCAAATGTCCACAACAGAACACAGAACAAAGCTTGGGGACTCTCTTAAATAATTGTTGTTAGACTCACTGTCGGATTTCTTTTGGGGATCGGCAGATTTCTTTAGCCCTTAAACACACGTAATCAGCAGGGCTGAAGTTTGGAACACATTGTGATAATGTTATTTCACTGAGAAGTTTATATTTAATTTATGTTGCTTTTAAAGCAAGGGATTTGGAGGCTGGTACCTCCTCCAGGACGTCTTACCATGAACCACATGATGATGAGGAGGTGCATAGCTAAGACTTAGACAACATGGAAAAGCACTAAATTATCTGGTTTCTGAGCAAGTCCAGGGTTTCTGCTGATTAGGGTGGGCGGGGGGAAGAAACTTCAGGATAATGGAAAACTACATAACTATGTTACTCTCACTTAAATCCCCTAAATTTAAGGGAAAACAATCTTCAAAAGAGTCATAAAGCACATGAAGAGGCGACTTGAGGGGGTGCTTATCCAGATAAATCACAATATTCTTCAAGGCTGGATTTTGAATCAAAATTTAAGTGAGAGGTAAAGTCTCAAAGAACAGCGCACATCTGCCAGCTTGGAAAAAGTTGATGAAAAATCAGCAGTGACCTGGCCATGCCCTTGGCCGAGGCCCAGAAGTGTCCTGATATATCACTTCTCATAGGGGCACACTTGATGGCAGAGACAGTGCAGGATGATCAAGGGGTGTTGGCCGACTTTAGAGGAGAAGGACCGTTTATTAGTGAAATCTGCGGTGGAAACACGTGGTCATCATTCCTGCACACGACCTTTCATCAGAGATTATGGGAATAAGGAAACCAGACAGATGGAGAGGCCGTGACTTGTCAATGACACACAGGAGAAAATGGGCATGATTATAAACCCAGATATGAGTTTGAGAGGCAGTGCCGCCTAATGCTTATGTCCCCTATCCCTGGAATTGGGTAGAACCGAAATTGAATCCTGACTCTGCCACTTAATAGCTGTGTCACCATCGACCAGTGACTTTAACCTTTTTGAACCTCAGTTTTTTCATCTATAAAATGTGGATTATAGTATGAATTTTGCTGAATTGCCACAAGGGCAAACAATGATTAAAACCCTCACCACCAGCTTGTGAATTGTCTAGTTCCTTTGCACGCTGCTTAGCCTGGAGCCTAGGAGGACTGGTAGCATTCCAGCCAGGATTTTTTCATTTGAAAGTGACACAATCCCAAATAAGCTTAAACAAAGAATAAAGTATGGGCTATTACAAATGAAAAGGATAGTGTGTGTTTCAGGCCCAGCTGGATCCAGGGGCTCAAATCAGGACACGAGTCCAATCTTTCCAGCTCTTGACTCCATTTTCATCTGTGCTGGGTCCATCCTTAGGCAGGGTCTTGCTTCATGGAGGCAAGGTGGCTACCCATAGGTTCAGGCACATTTCTTCTCTTCTCTACAATCCCAGTGAATAGAGAACTTCTTTCTCAAGCGTTCTAGCAAAAGTCCTGAGATTGACTCTGATTTGTCCAACCTGGCCCAGCCCACAATCTATCATTGTGGATGGAATCTATCGATTGGCCAGATCTCAATCACAAGCCTTTTTTTGAGTCCCTGACCACATGGACCAAGAGTGAGTGAGTCCTCCAAGAAGAACCAAAGTGCTGTGACCAGAGAGCAGCGAGTGGACGCTGGGTGGGCAAAACTAACCACCATCTCCCAGAGTGGCCTCCAAGGGTGTGGTTAATGGACCAATCCACGCAGCATCAAGTGGACCCAGTCCAACAGAAACGGGAGGAGGGCGTTGGCAGGATTGATTCTCAACCCACTCCTGATTTCTCCAAGTCCTCCTCCCCCCCCACACCCAACCAAGTGGATCAAACCACAAGAGAATCAGACCAAGCCCTTGGATTTCCCAAGAGGGTACCAGCGACGTGGAGGGGCACATCCTCCTGGGTCTCTTGGCCCTTTCTCCCACTACAGTAAAAGTCACCAGAAATCATCACTGACCGGCCTTTTGAAGTCCCTCTGTACCTTCAATTTGCCAAAATATATTGTATGTATTTCATTAATTTCCACAGATTCTTTCTAAAAGCTATTTTCAAAAATGAGGAGATTTCCCCTTCCCACAGGAGAACAGTTATCTCTCTGGCAGTGTCCACTGTCCTCCGCCTTAGGAACTTTGTAATCAAAATGCTCTACTCCTCTTCCTCCCTCCCTCCCTCCTCCTCCCTCCACTCCTCCCCATTGTCCCCCTCCTCCTTGCCTGGTTTAATGCTATCTCCCCTTTAAATCCATGCTTTCCAGACTTCAGTTAATGGCAAACCAGCTTTGTGATTTTGCCAAGTCTCCAAACCCCCTTTACGATGACTACTTGATATGTTAACTCTGGTTTTTCTTTTTAATTTAAATAAACGAATTTAGAAAGGAATTTTGCATTACTACCGCATATGGAAAACCAGTATCACTTGCGATAAATAAAAGATAAATGTAAAATTAAGGGCAATGAAAACAAACGATGTTACAAAATCCTAAATAGAACAACAAAAGAACAAACAACCCAATTCCAAAATGGGCAAAGGACTTGAATAGACATTTCTCCAAAGATGGTATGCAAATGGCCAATAAGCACACGAAAAGATGCTCCACATCACTAATCATTAGGGAAATGCAAAGCAAAGCTACAATGAGATACAACTTCACACCCATTAGAATGGCTGCTATCAAAAAAACGCCCAAAATAACAAGTGCTGGTGAGGATGTGGAGAAACTGGAACTCATGTGCGTGTTGGTGGGATGTAAAATGGTGCAACTGCTGTGGGAAGAAGGATGCAGGTTCCTCAGAAAATTAAAAATATAATTACCATGTGACCTAGCAATTCCATTTCTGGGCACACACCCAGAAGAGCTGAAAGCAGGGGCTCAACCAGGTATTTGTACACTCATGTTCCTAGCAGCATTACTCCCAACAGCTAAAATGTGGAAGCAAGTCAAGTGTCCACTGACAGATGCATGGATAAGTAAAATGTGCTGTATCCATACAATGGAATATTATTCAGCCTTAAAAAGGAAGGATATCCTCACATACGCTACAACATGGATGAAGCTTGAGGACATTGTGCTAAGGGAAATACGCCAGTCACAAAAAGACAAAATACCATATTATTCCACTATATGAGGTACTTAGAGTAGTCAAAATCATAGAGACAGATTCAAAGTAGAATAGTGGGTGCCCGGGCCTGGGGGAGGGGAGAATGTGGAGTTGGTGTTTAATAGGCAGAGAGTTTCAGTTTTATAAGATGAAAAGGGTTATGGAGATGGATGGTGGTGACGGTTGTACAGCAATGTGAACGTATTTAATACCACTGAACTGTACGCTTAAAAATGATTAAGATGGTAAATTTTATACGTATTTTAATATAAATTAAAAAGGGAAAAAAACCCTAGTTAGATTCTGTGGCCTGCCCATGGCTCTAAGTCTGTGACCTGCTCTCTTAGCACAGAAAGGGAGATTGTTAGAGATTTGTTCAAGACACACCCGATGGAGGGCTCTTCTGGGCACAGTCAGAAGGACTGAAGAAGAGCAGAAAAGGGCAGACTGTCTCACCTGCGAGCAGGTGTTGCTGAATGTCATGGAGGGCACCACCTGGAATCACGGTGCTCAGGTTGCTGTCAGGACCAATTAAAATTCTGCCTTCTCTGATTAGGCAGCTGACCATATTCTCTTCTCCTCCCAACTCTGCACAATATCTTCTGGTCTTAGCACCTGTATCCTTGGTTCTCTATCCCTGGGCATCCTTCTCTCGACCAGATTAGAAGACTCTGAGGGCAGGGCCAGCACCATCCTGGGCAGCCATTCTGCAGCTATGGGTGCCTGATGGGCTCATCCAGGTGTGCTGGTCTTTGTCCAGGCTGCGGAGGGCAGGAGACCCAGGGAGTGTCTCAGCAGCTCTGACAGCTTCTGTGTCTGAACCCACAAGAAAACCACCTTCTACTCCTTTTCTCTTTTTAGCCGATTAGTATATTTTCTCTTTCCCCAGCCATCCCCCAATCCAAGAATTTTTTATTTTGTGGGTGATGGATATTATTATCATTATTATTATTTTGCTGAGGAGATTACCCCTGAGCTAAGATCTGTGCCAATCTTCTTCCATTTTATATGTGAGACACTGCCACAGCAGGGCTGACAAGTGGTGTAGGTCCATGCCCAGGATCGGAACCCATGAATCCAGGCCACTGAAGTGCAGCATGCCAAACTTAACCACTATGCCACAGGGCAGGCCCCGGGGATGGATATTTTAATTCTAAGGAGAAAGATAATACTGAGGGGATCCAGATGCTAGCCCAGCAGGAACAGAAGATCATCCTAGACTTGGGTTTTTCTAATTTTCAAAGCATGGAGCACAGAAAATGAAGCAGAAGCCCCCTACAGAGCATTGGTCCTACTTGGTGACAAATGACCCTGAAAGGCAGTGTCTTTCTCTCCCCACTCCTTGACTTGGACTCAAGGACTGGTCAGGATGGACGGGGGATGGAGGGGAGTGGTGGATGGAGAAACTTAAGCATAGCTGGGAGCTTGGGTACTTTTCTAGTTACTAGGGCTCTGTAACAAATTACCCAAAATTGAGTAAATTATCCAAACTACCCAAAACCATTTACTATGCTCATGGGTTCTGTGGGTCAGCATTCAGACAGGGTGAGGGTGACAGCTGGTCCTCAGGTGAAGTCCTGAAGGCAGGGGCTCCAATCACCTCGAGGTGCATTCATTCACGTACAGTGGTTGGCATCGGCTGTTAGCTGCGAGGCCTCAGTTTCTTTCCGTGTAGGTTTCTCCGCGTGAGCTCCTCTGGGCTTCCTCACAGCTAGCTGCTGTGTTCAGAGGACAAGCATCCCCAGAGAGAGAGCCAGGTGGAACTGTAGCATCTTTTACGACTTCGCCTCAGAAGGCACTCACGTCACGTCTGCTGCAGTCTATTTTTTTGAAGTGGCTCATTCAGGTGTCAGGGGAGTGGGGGTGCTCCTCAGTTCCACCTTCTATGGGGAGAGCATCAAAAGATCTGTGGACAAGTTTGAAGTGGACCACAAGCGCCCTGCGACATGAGGAGCAACTCCAGGGCCTCAGCCCTGTTTCTCTTCCTCTGTGTGGGCTGTGACTTGCTGGCATGCCGGGGTTCCCAGAGAAGACCAACTCCAGTCAGTCCAAGCTGAAGGAGTCGGCCGTGGGCACGAGGGAACTGCCCAAAGCCATTTGGAGCGCTGCTTCTCTTTCCATCCTTCCCTCTGTTCAGTGAACTCTGGTCATAGAGGGGCCGTAAGGGCTTCTTGGTGTCCCCAGAACTCAGCAGTCCAGGGCCTAGACCATGGGAAGCATTCATTCGTTCATTCATCCCCAAATCTTTCTTGAGTGCTTCCTATGTGCCCAGGCACCTTTCTCAGTACAGTTGGTGTTGGTGAGAACGAAATAAACAGACCTTCCACTTCAGTGCCGCTCAGGGCAGAAGACAGGTCTTAGGGGAGCTAGGAGGGCCTCCCACACGTTGGACTTGGAGGACCCTGAAGGAAATACAGGGGATGCTGGAAGGCCTCTGCTTTGGGAGAGGCACCTGCCTCTCACTCCAGCCACCCGCTGTGCAGGGAGCTGTGAGCAAGTCCGGACACCCCAGGACCGCTAACCCTGCTTCTTGGTTGACTTTGCTCCGGGGTCACCGCCCACACCCACCGCTCTGAGCTGCTGGGAGAGACAGGGAGCCGCCGCCCGTGCCCATGAGTCACGAGTGTAAAGTTCGCCCAGGGCCTTGGCAGGCAGGTCTTGTGCAAGGGTAAAGTGTCATTAGTGAACACTGAGAAATGCTGCTCTCCCTGAGACCCCGAGATGAAAGATAGCCTTTCTACGCAGCCTTTTCTTTCTCCTATTGTTCTGGGGGTGGGGGCCGCAGGTTCTGGAACAGCAGAGCTGCAGGGGTCAGGGAGGGTGAGCCCGTGCGTGCGCGTGTGTATGTGTGAGTGTGTGTGTGTGCGCGCGTTGCCTTCCGGCAGCTGTCCCGGCCCCCACCCCACTCCACTCCACCCCACCGCACCCGGCCCGGCGCACCGCCCCCGCCCCTCGCTGTGCTGGGTGCGCCACGGGCCGCTGCGCTCCTGGCCGGCTCCCCCCGCGCCTGGGAGGCGACCCCCGTGCGCCCCGGGTTCAAAGGCCCAGCGCGGCAGCTCCAGCCCCTCCGGGGGGCGGGGAGGCGAGGGGGGTGGTGCAGGAGCCAGAAAAGCCCGAGCCCACAGCCGGCCTGCCCTGCGCAGGGATGGGCAGCGCGCTGTGAAGTTTGTGATCGCCGCGGCCAACTCCTGGCCGGAGTCCGGAACACAGCGAGCCAGCGGCCGGCCTCGAACCCCCACAGCTGGAGACGAGGCCAGCTTGCCCGCCCCGAGCGCCCTTTCGCGGCCACAGGCGCCCGTCTTCCTGACCCGGTGCTTCCGCGCCTGATCGGGGTTCATGGAGCTGGGGCTGTGGTTCCTTTTCGGGCTCACAGTGACCTCCGCCGCAGGTAAGCGGGAGGGGCGGCGCGCCTCTCCTGGCGCGAGCGCACACAAAAGGACCCTCGGATGGGGGGCGCGGAGAAGGTGTGCATTGCGGGGAACAGTCTCTTGCCTGGGCTAGCTACCCCTAGAGGCGCCTGGAGTAGGCTGGGGGGGTCAGAAGTGAGCGCGCAGACTACCCCGTGCCCCCTGGAGGTTGCAGTCCAGGCAGGCTGGAGACCCTGTGGCCCCAGGCCGACTTGTTCAATTATTCATGAAGTTGGGAACTTTTCAAAAAGTTTGCAAACTATTCAGAAACTGCAAAATGATTGCAAAGTTTGCAGAAAGTGTGCAAAATGCTGCAAGTTTTCAACGGGTGCAAATAGCTTGCAGACTTCGCAGAAAGTGAAAATAGCTTGCAAGCTTTTCGCCAAGTATGCATATAACTTGCAAACTTTTCAGAAACTGTGCACATAGCTTTACAGATTTTTCAGAGCCCTTGGCATAGCTTGGAGACTTTACAGAAAGTGCAACCAGCTTGCAACCTTTGCAGAAAGTTTGGCTGCCCCCTCCCCAGGTTTTTGGGAATAGTGGGTGTAGGAGGCCTGCATGCTCAAGAGCTCAGGGGCTCCTCAATCTGCCTCCTGCAGGATTGGTGCCTCACCCCCAGCCTGGGGACGCTGGCAGGAGCGGCGCACCCCTGGGCCCCCCAGCAGACAGATCTGAGGGGGACGTTGAGGAGACTGTGGCCATGATGGCAGTGTGGCGTCCAAGTCCCAGAACCCTTGTGCAGGAGCCAGGACCAGCTCTGTTTGGGGAACAGGAGGTCCAGGGGGGCCCTGTGTCCCGCCGAGCCAAACGCTGCACATGCTTCACCTACAAGGACAAGGAGTGCGTCTACTACTGCCACCTGGACATCATCTGGATCAACACCCCTGAGTGAGTCTGCCTGGGGGTGGGGGACATGACTGAGAGGCTGGGCTCCCTCCTGGGCCAGGCCACATCTTCATACTCCAGAGGACCTGGTCCTGCCCCAGCCTGGTCAGCCTGGAGCCTGCCCTGGTATAGCCTTCAGCTCTTGCTGGGGTCTCCTGCCAGCTCAGGTCCAGTCTGCAGGTCAAGGATGTGACCCCCATCCCCTTTAAGCGTCTGGCCCAGAAGAAACCCAATCCCAGAGTTTCTGATTCGGTGGAAGGGGTAGCCCTCCCTCCCAGTGAAACTAGCTGGCCAGAGCAATTAGACACCTGAGAACTAGTCCCTCTGAGCCTCTTTCCTGAGACAGAGGAAGCCCCGAAAGTTATCTCCTGCCCCAGGGGCTAAGTGGGCCTGTCCCCTCTCCTGACCCTGCCAGGCTGCAAGGAGCTTTCATTTCCTTGAAAGCAGCCTGCTCTCCAGGGAACACAGGGGCAGACTTGGCAGGGCCTGGTGGAACCTGCCCAGTCAGGGTGACACTCCACGGGTGCCAATCAGGCTTCTTTCCTCCCAGGAGAGGACTGCCGACCGCTCCTCCCATGGGCTGGCTTCCGTTGCCCGCTGTGGTCCATTGCCACAGCCACAGGTGGCCTCTCCTTCTCCGCTCCGGTCCTTAAGAACTCTCTTCCTGTGGGACTGAGGCGGTACCCCCTGGTTAGTCCTGGCTCTGCCTTGCTGTAAGGTCGGCCCTCTCGGAGGCCATGGGAGAGTGCTCTGCCATGGGGAGGAGCTGACGGCTTCCCTGTTCTCTTACTCAGCAGTGGGGAACCCCTTCTGCAGAAACCTCATCCTGCAAACAGCCTTCTGGGCTGTGCCTTCCAGATCTCTAAAGTCTGGACTTGGACCAAATGTGTCTACGCTCCATTCCCTACATGTTCTTGGGATCACTTGGGTCTCCTACTTGGACCCGGCTAGAGATTCTTACCGAGGAGCTGCTTGCGAACGGAAATCCTTGGCCTAGAAAGGTGACTTTGCTGCTGTGTTTAGAGCCACCTTGAATCATGTCCCTCATGGTTTCCTTCATCCCCAAGCCCATTAACCTCTCAGCTCTCTGGGTGGCGGCTTCAATGGGCTCACTTACCCACCTTGTTTCACGGACACCTCGAGAATGAAGTGCAAAGCAGGGTAAACCTGAGAGGTCGGATGTCCTTCAAAGCAGGTGGCACAACTTCTAACTACACGAGGGATAGATCTGGAAAGGCGCGCCCTTTGCATGGCAGACAGGGCCGGCTTCACCGAGCAGGCTGGATTTCTGGGGCTCAGAAGGACCACGCTCTGTTTAACGTTCTGGGGTCACTGTCCTGAAATTCCTAACCCTTTATGAAGCAGAGGCTCCGCATTGGGATTTTTATCCTGGGCTCCACAAATTATGCAGCTGATCCTGATGGCGGAATTTGCCCGCTGGCCTGTGTCTGGTCAGGCTCCTCGATGTTCCGTCAGCCCACAGTAGGGAGAATGGGCTGCCCTCCCTGTTCTCCTCCCGCTGTCCTTTCTGGAGAAGATAAAAGTGGTGTGTGTTGGGGGAGGGCCCCTGGGCAGGGCTGCCATTGATCGCCTTCTCTTCTCTGACAGTGATCAGGGTCACCTTTTCTTACAGCCCCATCACCCTGACACTTGTTCTTTCTGATTCTTATCCTCCTGGCATCGTGATCTGACCAAATTAGCTTCACAGAAGCAGGACCCAGGGCTGTCAACAGCGGCCCTGAGTCTTGCCTTGGCTAGATCCCAATCTGTGATTCTGGAAGGAGAAAGAGGAAAGCCAACAGAATTCAGGGCAGGGGGCCTGGGGCTGAGAGATGGAGACGGGAAGGAGAGGACCTGGGGACCACCTCCCTTCTCTGCCTGTTGCCAGGCCCTGAGCACTGGCTCAGAGGAACCATCCGAGGGGCCAAGGGAACCCCCTGCGACCCGTCTGAAGTCATTTCTCCTGATTTCGGGTTGTCGCGTGTGGAGATACGGATGGAGCCTGGCTCTGGCTTGTTCCAGGCCAGCCGGCTTGCTCACGCTCCCTCCTGGGTGATTTACCTCTTCCCCGCCTCCCTGGCCCTGATTCGTTTTAAACACTAGGAAAGAAGGATTAAAGATGGTGTTTGGGAGTCCCTCGAGCTACGTGGGAAACAAAAATGACAATAGCCAGACGAGTGTTCTGAAGTTAGACAAGCAAAGTAACTTTTATAAGGAACACTTTTCTGGATGGTCCTTCTCTTTCTTCCTTTCCTTCTTTCCTCCCTCTGTCCCTCCTTCTTTCCTTTCTTCCTTCCTTCCTAAAACTCTCTGTTGATATGTAGACAGACAGGTCCATTTGCTATCTTTAAAACATCTTGGACAAGATAGCAATGTGAGAAAATGGGCTTGAGATAATGGACCTTTGGAGAAATGAAAGAATCAGAACAATTACCGAATTGAGGGGAGGGGCGACGGTGGTGTGCGACGAGGCCTTTTCCAGGTCCTGTCTGCCCTCTCCTGGCACAGATCCACCTCTTGAGGGTCTCCTTCTCCCCCTCTAGCTGTCAACCTCACTCCTTCAGCAGACTCTCCTGGTCTCTCGCATCTTCTTCAGGGTGTGATTTTCAACCCGTGCCTGCCGCTGGCTGCTCTGGGATCTTGGAGTCTTGATCCTTATGCCTTACTTGAAAGTCTTGAACTTGGGGTGACTTTCAGCTTTTGGTGTCTTTCCTCCTACTCCCCCTCCAGTTGCACAGAGATAGACTCAACCATCCTACTCTGTCTTGGAAGGACGTTTTCAAGGTTGCAGGCACTCTATGCGTATGGTCCTTATACTACATTTAAGGACCTAAAATGCTGCAGGAGGAATGTAGGGAATTCCCGTGAGACCCATTCTGCATCTCATCTGGAAAGTGAACGTCTGGTTAAGGTTCAGGAGACCAGTCACTCCCTGAAGTGTCTTCCAGGTACACGATCTGGGGTTCTCTGGTTCTTCCACATTCTTCTACACACTTAGCTCTTCTGGAGCTGAGTTGGTCAGCCCTTTCTGCCAGCACCCAGCGGTAGTAGACGTGGCTGGTCTCCTGGTGACTGTTGCTTAAGTCCTGCTGCCTGGTGATTGTTCCTCATCTTTGCTGTCACTGAGCTTCTAGTCTACAATGCTTTCTCCCACAACTGAGGCTTCTTGTTCCAGGGTGCGCGATGCTCCCCAGAGGCTGCGCATCCCTGCAGACGTGTGTGGGAGTGTGGCTTTTTCTGGAGATGTTGCCCGTAACTTCCATCATAACCTCCGGAATGTCCATAGCCCCAAAGAGGAGCCGGGTGTGTCCTTGCGCATCTACACTTCTTCCCCTGCAGAGGCAGCTGCCATCACAGCTAGTCCACAGGACTGTGGGGTTCTTGTGACTCTCCTTGGCCATGTTAGGAAGCCTTCACCCACCAACCCTCCCCCAAACAATCCCACCGTTGCCAACAAAAACAAAAACAAAACTCCAAATCATAGGAAAACACATCCTATCTTATGGTCATGGAAAATTTGCCAAGAATAAGATAAGAAGGGGAGAGGGAGGAACAGGTAGGTCCTGTGCTTGTGTATTTGTACACTTGGGGCTGTTCTCCATGAGTACACTTGTAAAACAGAAGCATCCTATGATGTAGTGGGGGATCGTGTTTATCAGGGTCTCCAGAGAGACAGAGCCAACAGGATGTGTCTGTGTGAGGATGTATATGTCTATATAAATACACACACAGAGAGAGGAGTTGATGTTGCAGTCTTGAGTCCGAAGGCATTCTGGAGGCAGAACTCCTTCTTTTTTAGGGCAGCTCAGTCTTTTCTGTTAAGACCTTCAGCTGATTAGATGATGACCACCCACATTGTGGTGGGTAATCTGCTTTATTCAAAGTCTACTGATTAAATGTTACTCACATCCAAAACATACCTTCCCAGCAATATCTCAACTGGTATTTGACCAAATATCTGGGTACCGTGGCCTAGCCAAGCGGACATGTAGAATTAACATCACAGCGCTGTCAGTTCTAACTATACCCCAGAGCCGGCCAGCCCTTCTGTTCCTGCCACTGCACACCTGGCTGGAGAGTGAAGCCAGTCCATCAAATGATTGATGGAGCTGCAGGACACCCAGCAAGGAGCTCCACCTTGTTTCTCCCCACTTTGGTCCCTAGAATTGAGGAAACCTACCATCTGTTATCTCCAAGGACATAACGAGGGAGGCATTGTGATGCTATGATGGTGACCGTGTTTTCCAAGTGAAAATCTGAGACACATGGGCTGACAAGTAGGAGTGTGTTTATGAAAAGCATAGTGCAGGATGTTTGAAATCATGACTGTGGTGGAAAATCTGGGAGCTACAATCTCTACTCACAGGAAGACTCCAGACCCAGGAGCTCTGCCCTGTGTCCTGGCTCTGACTTGCCATGTGGCCTGGGGGTGGTGCCACCCTCTCTCTGCACCCCCTATGCAAGGTGCAGACGTCAATCTGACTCTAAGACGGTGACCTAACAAGGTAACCAACCTGGCCACCCCAGCACTTGAAGCATCTCAATCCAACAGGAATGACATTTGCTTTGGGTTCTTTCCCTCCTCGAAGTAGAGTAAATAATAATAATAATAATAATTAACAAGATATTTAACTTTTATTTTAACGTATTGTACTACAAAAAGGCAACGATTTAACAGATTCATTTTTGCCCTCTGTGTTGTTCAGGAAAGCATGTCAGCACGTTTCCAAGAAGGGAAATTCCAAATTTTAGAACATCCCAGTGAATGGATGGATCTGGTACCCCAGCCTCCTGCTGATGTGGGGACAGCTGTGCTTTCAGGGACCCCGGTAACAGTCACCTGACCAGTGAGCCAGGACTGGGAGTATTGTTGCTGAAGATGCAGCTGTTGAGGCAGAAGGACAGAGTGTTTCTGGCCCTTGTGATAATCATGATGATGCAGATGACGGTGATGACGGTCAACACTGACGTTGACTGTGACTCCTATGAGTAAAGATGGGTGAGGATGATATGAGAAAGCACATGGGACGCACTCAGGACAGTGCCTGGACTCTAGTGGACACTCAGTACTGCAAAGAAATGACCCTAAAGATAACTATGCAACCTCTGGGCCTGCATTGATCCTTCTTGGGCCAAGGCCGGTGGTCCTGTCTGCTGTGTCCCATTCTGTGGTTGGAGGATGCCATTGAGTTAGAACGTTTTTCACAAGTACTGTTGAGTCTGGCCTCCGTGGACCACCAAACCCTGGTCTTGCCCAGCCTCCTGGAGTAACTCTGAGCAAACCTGCACCCTCCGTATACTACAGTCCTTCAGTACTTGATGGTGCTTGGTGGACGGTCTATTGGTATTCGATTTGCATAAGGTTTACAGCCGCTGGGAAAAGGTGTGCCTGGCTGCCTCTGCTGCTGATAAGCAGCTTGATAAGGATGATGGTGGCCAAAGGTTGTTCTAGGCTAGAGGAGATTTCGTCCCACCCTTTCAGTCCCTCTCTTCTTCTCCCTCAGCTCTGTAAATAATTGGAGTGTTTGAGGAACGGGGCACGGTGTTCTCTGCAGGCACTGGCCTGGAGCTCCCTGTTAAGTGGTGAGGTAGGAGCGGTGACTAGGATCTGGCAACTGAGAATAAGTTGAGTGATCTGTTTAGAACCTCTTTGTTAAAGGCCTCATGGTGAAATATTGGAAAAGGGTCTGTGTGCATTCTTATGTTCTTACCCGGTGAGTCCAGCAGAGTAAAAATAATCCTTGAGATTGGCAGAGTGAGGACCCCAAGGGGCCCTGGGACCCTCAGACCCTCATTTCCCATCTCACCCAGCGCTGCCCAGGACCTAAAGGGTGGGTCACCAGGAAGCAATCCCAGGAAATACTGTGGACATCTGTTTATGAAAAATGGTAAATAAACAAGGACACATAAGAGAAGATGGTGTCAACCAGACTAAAAATTATCTTGAGCTCAGGGTTCTGACTGATCATGGACACCATGTAACGTTTCTGTGTCCTCCTTGGAAATCTAGGACGTGTTTAGATCCCAGTTCTGAGTTTGAGTAGCCTCTCTTAGAACATTTTTGCAGCTTGATAGGTCCTTTCAAGTTTAAGGGTCTTGAGGCTAAATGTCTGAGTTTATTGGGAAGGTCGGCTCACTCAAGGTGACCTTCCCGTTGGGCTCACTCAGACCCAAAGCCCTCTTTTCTGCCCCAGCGTGGGCGTGAGGAGGTGAGGGGTATCTGGGAGCAGAGACAGCTCAGTTGAATTGCCGCCGATCCCCACACGATAAGAGCGGCTCGAGACCAGGCAGCAGTTGGATTTGCAGCAAAAAACTTGGGACAAAGAGGTTGTGACCCTATGTGACCCAGGAGAGAGAATTTGGATTTCTGCTAGATGAAAGGGATGTTATAGCTGGGGACTTGGCCTTAAATCTGAAGGCAGATGAAAGGCTCTGACATCTCTGGTGAGGTTTGTTTCTTGCAAGAATTTAAAACAAAGGAAGCTGGAAGCAAACAGTGCTTTCCTCACGGAGGCCCCACAGCCATGGCTGGAACTCGGCATAGCTTTATAACTCCAGCTGGATCCGCAGCATCTCAGCATGTTTGACGGGGCCTGGAGGGGGGCCCCCGTTCATAGCTCCAGGTAGCCCCGTAGAACCACTACTCAGCTTTTGAGCACATAGCCAATGGATCAGCTGTTTACCACAAGGAAATGACCCACGCTCGCTTCATGTCATGTGTTGGATGGTAACAGAGAGTTCCTTAAAATGGGACATACCACCCACACACTTTTCCTCTATTTGGTATAGGAACCAATTTGACTTAGAAGGAAAATAAATCCAGACAATGGCCACAATGTGGATGAGCTGCTTGTCCAGACACAGTTTGGGGTGCTTCTAAACTGCTCATCCGCAAGTCTCCCTGGGACAAGCAGGACAGGGCACCCAGTTGCCTTTCTCCTCTGCCCCAGCTTGGAGTCTTAGGAGCCGAGAGCTTTTGGAGAACTTGGTGACTTTCAAAGACCTGGAGACACAGGCCTCCTCTTCTGTTATGGCCTTCTCAGGGCCAACTTAGCAGGAGGTCTTAATAAACAGTAGTAACTCTAGAGCAGGGCAGCCAGGCAGCCCTGTGCCCCAGCCCAATAATCTAAAAAAATGGAAACAGATTCATTTTATGAGTGCGTGAGAAAGGCACAGAGGCTGATGTGGCTGAGATGCCACTGTTCTTTCTCAGCAATGGCATGAATGACCCATGGGCAGACAGTTTCACCCACAACTTGGGGAGTGTAAAACAGCTCTACCAAAAGTCAGAAGCAAGCCAGCAAGAAAGCAGAGGTGTACGTATCTTTCCTGGATTTTTATAAATCTGATCTCCGTGGGTTTCTTGCGGGGCTGAGAATGGGGTGAGGCAAGTGACGTGCTTCCTCAGGGCAGACTTGAAGGAGGCACCAAAAAGTCGGTAGCAAAGATAAAGAAAAGTTAATGTCATATTTTCAAAAATCAAAATTATTGCAAGAATTTCATGATTAACAAAATATCAACATTTTTAATAAAGGCAGAATCTGACCCTGTGCTTGCCCGACTTGCCTCCCTGCCTTACCCGAATCCTGGCCCTGGGTTCTCGTTGGGGGATAAAGTCTGTATTTCTATTGGGACTCAAGACTTCTTAGTTTGAGGTAAGTCCTCGGTCAATCAGAGCTCCCAAAAGGACATGACGCAAATACATGAGCGATAAGATTAGGAGGAAAATGAAAGTGTCTTTATATCATTGCAATGGCAAGTAGACTTTTGTTCAGTAGGATTTTCCATCCTTACGGTGAATTCTCCTAAGAATTCGCAAGGGTGTCTTCTCTTGCTTTCTCTGGATTATTTAAAGGGACGCATGATGAAGTCTTTATTTTTTTTTTATCCCTCTGCAAATACCCCCATCCTTAAAAAAATACCTACTCCTTGTTTTACCCCTTCTGTTTCCACTGCTGGGAACTATTTTGAGCCACATCTGTCTGCAGCTTTGCATAAAGTTATAATGAGGCCGTGCCAGACAGCCGTGGATTTCCATGCCTACATTCGACCTGGAATTCATCAGGGTCACTGGGGGTGGGGGAGAGAAACTCTAGCTTAACTCATATGGACACATTTGGGCTGTACCAGATGGAGGGGAGACCAGCTAATCTGTAGGATTCCGTGGATGGATTCCTTCCCCGTATATCGGAGGTGTTTGTTTCCCTAACTTTTTTTTGAGCTCTAAGTCTTGAAGATCTCAGCCTATGCAACAAACGCAGAAGCGTTTTTCTGTTGTTCTCCTTTCCTTTGACCCTGTGCTGCTTCTAGATATCTTCCGTGCGTGTGTGCCTGTGTTAGGGAAGAACATGGCTGTGTTCCAGTGAGCTGATAGGATGATAGTCTGTGGCTTTGGGGTTATTTTTAAGCTCAGTTATATGGTAATAGGGCGTGGAAGAGTGTCAAGAGTTTAGGCCAAAGCTTTCTAAATACATTTGGTGGGTCCAGGAACCTCGTGGCTTGGGCAGGGCAGGCCACCCATATTTGGCTGTGGTTTGATTGCTGCAGTGAAGGGCTAGGGCCTTCTCCAGCAGTTGTGCTGTTTGGAGACAGTCGAGTGACAGTGAGGGAGTTTGAGAATCTCTAGGTGGAATTTGGAGCTGGACGGACCTTTCCGGAGATCCAGCCCTCTCATTTCTCAAGCCCAGAGGGAGGGTGCTCAGCTGGGGACTCAGCCAGCGTGGCTTCCACTTGGACGAGAAACCTGGGTCTGCCAGCCTAGGGAAGCCTCTGGTTCACCCCGATGCCTCACGCATCTGTGCCGCCTGGTTTCTCCATCATGGCTCTGCTGTGACCTGTCGGAGTTGTTATCAAGACACAGTTCCTCCACTTCAAGTACTCTGGAGACCGTATTCTCTCAAGGGAAACCCTCCAGGATGGTTCTGCTATTGAGGACAGCAATAGCAGAAATCCAGTCAATCAGCCAAGAATTCTAAATGTTTGGGAGATTGGGCGTGGCCTAGAAGTAATGGCTAATTTGCACTTCATTCCTTCCTTCATTCACTTAGATATTTATTATTAAGATAGTGAGGCATTATTGAGCACCCATTCTGAGCCAGACAGTGCCTTGGGTACCCTGGGTGCAGAGGTGAACAAGGCAGAAATGATCAGTGATTCCAGCTGGACGAAGTCCAATAGTTGCTGACCCTTGGGGACAAGAAGGAAGCCACACCTGCAGCATAGGTGAGGAAATGACCCCTGTTCTTGGGTCTCATTGGTGGGGATCAGTGCTCAACATTCTCTTTGAAAATGTATATGATTCTAGTAAAACTTCCACACAGCCAAGTCCTGAATAAACCCAAAAATTGAATTTTGGGGGCGGGGAGGGGAAGGGACGTCTTTTAAAAAAGTAAACCACCGGGGCTGGCCCCGTGGCCGGGTGGTTACGTTCATGCGCTCTGCTTCGGTGGCCCAGGGTTTCACTGGTTTGGATCCTGGGCATGGACATGGCACCGCTCATCAGGCCATGCTGAGGCAGCGTCCCACATGCCACAACTAGAAGGACCCACAACTAAAAATATACAACTATGTACCGGGGGACTTTGGGCAGAAAAAGGAAAAAATAAAATTAAAAAAAAAAAGTGACCCACCAACCTGCAGCCCATTGCTCATTCTTCTGACATTTTCAAATACACTGGGATCATTGGCTGTTTCCGAGGCCTGTGTAAGGAGGACTTTCCACATTGGTAGGTGGTTGGATGAGCAATCTTGGGGTCTTCTGACTTAAAGATGCAAGGATTTTCTACAGCAGAAGTAAAGCTACAAATTGCCAGTTTTATGGTCACTTTATGTTGTTTGTGAGTGTAAAGTTTGTGTGATATTCTTTAGAACCAGAAAGTGTGTGTATGTTTTCTGCTTGTATAATGAGGTCACTGAGGAGCTGTATTTCCTGGCCTGTCTTTCTTTGCTGGAGGTTAGAAGTGTACCCTATAATTGTCTGGCATGAGGCCGGGCCCACAGCAGACTTTCACAAGCATTTGATAAATGGACAAGGAATAAGTTTGCTTGAGAATAAGACTTCTTAGATGGTTAACCAAGTGTCTGGAGGCTGGGGTCTGGGCATCTTGGAGTGATACGCTTGCTTCCACTTGCCCAAAGGGCAGTATGCTCCAAATCAAACATTTCACAGTGGGCACACCTGGGAAGAAAGGACTCCAGCCAGCTTAGTTTGCTGGGTTTTGTCCTGATTCTCAGTGCACTATTTTGTGTTTTGTTGCAATGAAGAAAATCTCTACTTGTCCCTGGCAACTGGAGAGACTCCGGGTCTTTCTATTAAACCCAAGAGATCATGGTTGCAGTAGTCTCAAGAAATGAGTTCTCAGGGTCTGCTAGAGGTCACTGGTTGCAAGCAACAGAAACCTAGTCTAGCTAACACAGCATCAAAGAAGTTTATTGGAAGGACATGGGGTAGCCCACAGACGGGGAGTAGGAAGAAGCACCAGGCTCAGAAAGGAGAGGTATCAGGATAGGACTGAGGGTCCCAGGGCACGATCGAACAGGGTGGACCCACCTGGCAAATAGCAGCTCCATAATATTTTCCTCCCCCCCACCTTTTTTTTTTAAAGATTGGCACCTGAGCCAACATCTGTTGCCAATCTTATTTTTCTTCTTCTTCTTCTTCTTCTCC
Organism: Equus asinus; assembly: GCF_041296235.1. Taxonomy (NCBI): domain Eukaryota; kingdom Metazoa; phylum Chordata; class Mammalia; order Perissodactyla; family Equidae; genus Equus; species Equus asinus. The sequence continues at coordinate 46,859,155 of NC_091804.1, forward strand.
CCAAAGTCCCCCACTACATAGTTGTATATTCTGGTTGTAGGCCCTTCTAGTTGTGCTATGTGGGATGCCGCCTCAGCATGGCATGATGAGTGGTGCCATGTCTGTGCCCAGGATCTAAACCAGCGAAACCCTGGGCTGCCGAAGCAGAGCGCGCCAAACTTAACCACTGGGCCATGGGACCGGCCCCAGCAGCTCCATAGTATTTTCTGATCTGGAGTTGTTTCCGTGGGTTGTCTTGGGAGAGAGAGCCCAATTGACCCACCCTGGGTCACATGAGGAAGGTGAGGCATGCTGATTGACAAGCTCACCGAGACCTCACAAGGAAGGAAGGATAATTCCCCCTGGGAAAGGTAAGAGCTTGGATTCCAGGAGACAAAAACAACCATCGTTGGCCCCAGGCTCTAGAGAATTCTGGGCTTTTAAGTGCTCTGAGAGGGGTACTCCTGTCTCTGAGCTTGTGTTCCCCTGTGCCTCTGTGCCTTTGTGCACAGCGGGGGGTCCACTGGATGTTTGTTGAAGTGAATGGATGCTTTTATAAGCCTTTGAATAGTCAGCCACTTCCTGTACTTACTTCATCCTGTCTTACTGTTAGAACAAAGTTCTTAGCTGGCAGTTCTTTTTGATTAAGGTTACAAAGATAGTAGATGAAGGTGAGCCACGCTTTCTTCCTCACCCAAGAAGCTATTTCTACGCTGGGGAGAGCGAGTGAGTGGTGCCTTCTAAGGAAGGAATCTAATAAAATCTGAAATTGAGCCGTAGTTAGAAAGCGTGTTAGAGTCTCGAGGTTGTTTGTCCCGGGAACGGTTGGAGGTGGTATCTGATGACCACTGGTGCCTGGCAGCTGGGGGCTGCCTCCTGCCTGTCTGCCGGTGGGAAACAGTTGTTTCTCCTCCTCTCGGCTGCTGGACAGGTCAGCAGAGTCATGCCTTCTGTACAATATGTCCCCTGGGCCCAAAGGCAGTGTTGCCTTTGCTTTCCCATTACGGAAGGAAAAATGTGAACTGAAGGAAGACAGATCACCAACTTGGCATTCTGACTGTGAAGCAGGAATGTTCTGTTTGTTGGGGAGACAGTCAGAACTTGGGCTTTTTAAAATTTGAAAACAGCTACCTTTATAAAAATAGTATTAAGTGCTAATTTTGTCACTGTGTCTTATGGCCTGTCTGGCCTTGCTTTATGGCACAAGCCACTAGACCAGTGGTTGTAAACTCAGCTGTCAGTGAGGGCCTGACAGGTAGCAAAAGTGAGCAAAGAAGAACAGGTGTACAACTTTTTGGGAGTGGTGTTGACTGGGGCAAAATGGAGCGCTTGTGCCCAGTCTCTGACTTGATTCCTCAGCTCCAGACAATTGCTGCCATGTTGGAGTGTGGGGTTAGTGTTAGTATAACTTCTGGTTGTTTGAGAGAAGCTGGAAATGGGATGTTTGTGTGAAAATTTCAGATTAAAAAAACCGCCTGTTGATGGGAATGAAGCCCACGAAATGCCAAGTTGGCTGACCTCTGTACCAGGTTAAAACTTTGTGTACGGGGCCCCTTGTTGGTCTGGTTCATGGATTTCCTCCCAGAATCTAGTCCAGTGCCTGCACATCGAGAAACACTCAGCAAGTGTTTGGTGAATGCTGTTTAATGGGGGAAAAATGGAAACTGGGTTTTTCAGGGAATGACAGTTTGGTAAACTTTCCCGAGAATGTAGGATTTGGCCAGGGAAGTTCCTTTCGCTGCTTTTGGTGGGCCTTTGTAAATATCTGTATCCCTCTTTTTTTTTTTTTTTTTTTAAGATTTTATTTTTTCCTTTTTCTCCCCAAAGCCCCCCGGTACATAGTTGTGTATTCTTCGTTGTGGGTTCTTCTAGTTGTGGCATGTGGGACGCTGCCTCAGCGTGGTCTGATGAGCAGTGCCATGTCCGCGCCCAGGATTCGAACTAACGAAACACTGGGCCGCCTGCAGCGGAGCGCGCGAACTTAACCACTCGGCCACGGGGCCAGCCCCATCTGTATCCCTCTTTTAAACTTCAGGTGTAGAAGCAGGTGTCCTGCTCAGAAAGGTGGAGATGGTTCGTTCATTTATGAAAAGCCTATGCTGAACTTAAAAACAGAATCTTAAAAAAAGAAGTCAGCTTTCCTTACTTAAATCTTTTTGTAGAGAGAAATCAAGTGCTCTCAGTGTGAAGCTGCAGATGAAGAATGAAGATGGGAGATTTGGAAGTTTAATATTTAGTAACATTTATATGTGACATTTGGGGAAAAGTGGTAAATAAGGAACACTGTGATAAATAAGCCTCTGACATCACCATCACTCATAAGGGTTTGGTGTAATACATAATGAATGTTCTGGACACATACATTGAGGGACAATTTATTACACAAAGACACACAACACTAGACATTGCATATGTAAGTATGCTGGAGGGGTATTCTGTTTTGTCTAAGAGCAGTTGAACTGATCTTCTCATCTGCTTCTCTTTTGTTTGGAACTCTGTGTTATAACCGCGACATTAACCATGGAAGAGCTGCCCACTTTTACGAAGAATTCTCCAAACCCTTCTGTAGAACGGTAGGCTAAAGCAATTGGTCAGAGAGTGCTGGTTAAAGGTTCTGGGCCAATTTAACTTCATTCACGTGGTTCCACCATTAGGTCATTCCAATTCACTGTTCAAGAAACAGCAAATGACAAAGGACTTCAAGACAACGGAAATACAAGTGCTTATTAGACAAGCAGTGTTGAATGACTGATCGGCCCAAAGGAGGTGGGGCAAAGAGTAGCACTGCTGTGCCGTGTGGCACTCTGGTTCCTTATTACTCCTCTTTATTACTTAGTCACACATCTCAAATGCAGACCTGGTAGATGGGACTTTTCTGCCTGATACAAGTCTCTCAAATTTCAAGACCAAATCAGCAACAAGAGCAGCTAACGTTAATTCACTGCCAGCTCTTTGCTAAGTGTTTTTCATGCAGTGCAGGGTGTCATTGAATCTGTTGACAGCCCTTTTGTAGATCAGGAAGCTGTCAAGAGGGCAGAGTGATCATCGTGTAAGTGCTTTACGACGTCATAATGGCACTGCCTGGCAGTCTTTCTCTGCGTGCTGTCTGCCTTGCACACACCTCTATATATTGGCTTGTAGTCTTTCCTGTGCCTGTTTTCACACCCCAGTAGCATGTGAACTGCTGGAGGCACAGACATGCATATGCCTTTCTGTATCCCAATCCCTCTCAGAATAATACTAAGTGTATACACAGTGGATGCTTGGCAAATGTTGGAGTTCTTTGTCATGATTTTTGTGGTTATTGAACTTTTTAGGTTGGAAAGAATCCAGTCTTGCCACACGAAATTATCTCATGATTAACTACCAGCTGCTCAGTTAACAGTCTTCATTTGCTCAGCCTCATGCTGGGTCCGTGGCAGGTGCAAAAAAAGTAGAAGACCTGCCTTCTGCTTGTGAGGAGCGGTGATCCACTCTTAGCCTGGACAAGAAAGAGCCTGCCCTGGGCCCTGAAGGTCAAGGGCTCCTGTGACCCTCTCTGGCCACGTCTCCTTCCCCACTGCAGGGAGTCTATGGGACTGAAAGCTATATACCCCTTCTTCTAGAAGGATCCTGAATTCCTTACCCAAATGTCCCCAAGCCCACTTCCAGCACCTGTGCAGGTATCGTCCAGGGTCTGACAGCCGGGGATGGAACAGGGCTCCAGGCACATCTCCCTACCTGCAGGGTGGCCAAAGGGGTGGCTGCTTGGAGGATGGGGGCAGATAGAGCTTGGGAGGGCCTCCCCATGGCAGTGGATGAGGCCCCCTTGGTGTGGGATGGGGCAGAAAAGAAGAGAAGGTACCGAATCTCCTTGGGCTGCCATGTTCCAATACAGAAGTCCAAGGAGGCCCAGAATCCCAAATTCAAGCCGGAACTTCCAAGGTGTTTTGAAGCCATATTTGCTCAGGTAGGAAGGTAGAACTGTCTTATTTAAGAGCCTATCAGGTTGATTTAAAACCTTTAAATTTTCTGTCTATGGGAGGTGGGCTTACATTGGAACTGGACCTCTTGTCGGGGCGAGCCCTCCTGTGGTCTGGACCGTCTCTCAAGTCCTCTGGTTCCTCACTTCTGTCATGCCCCCCACTCCCTAGGTCAGCCAGTAGAGCGCACACATGATGGGACACCTCCGGGCTTCCTGCCTCAGCTCTGCTGGGGGAGGGGAAGGGCTGTGCCCCTCTGTAAACGTGCTTTGGGAATTGCAGGGGCTCGTTGGCACACTGGCTCTTTGCACTTGGCTGCTGGGACAGTGCTCAGCATTGCTCCACTAACAAATACCAAGTTGCCCGGTTTCCTTGTGTTAAACACTTTCGAGTGTTTTCACTGAAGGCGAGCAGCTCTGCGCGTGCAAAAGAGTAATCAGCTGACAGCAATTTCAAAATTGCAGGTCTTGCTGTTGATGGAAAAATGGGAGTGTTGTTCCTCCTTGTGTGTAATTTTCACCAAGAAATGGGGGACTGGGTTTAATGTCAACATTTCGAGATTTAATGTGGTCCTATTATTGGAAAAATAGACCTTTAGCCAAATCTGGCCTCACAACAATGTCTGCCTTGTTGTGCCACCCCCCTGCCCACCATGTCCCCTTCCTGACGAAAAAGGGGGTTTCAGCAGAGGTTCAGCTCCGAACGGGACTGGCCGCTGCTCACTGTCTCTGTTTTGGGAGCAGAGGCTGCTCAGCACTGGGCCCGCCTCCATCCATCCCCCACACGGCTCAGTTTCTCAGCGACCTGGAGTGGGAAGGAGCGAGGAGAAGAGAACAAGACAGAGAGGAGAGGGGTGGTTAGATTGCCGAGCTCTGGTCTCCAGCCCAGCAGGGAGGAGGTCCCTTCCAAGCATCAGGTCACCGTGGGACACTCCCTCTTACCCTCCATGGCGTGTGTTTCAAATTAAAGTAAATTCAATTTCATTTATTTTGAAAATGCAGAGAGGGTGTCAGAACCTCCCCTGAGGTGATGATTGGCGATACTCTCTGGGGCTCACAGAAACCGAGGTGGGTAATCTCGAGGCCTGGCAGGAAAGCCAAGACTTATTGGAAAAGTAACTTCTGGCCACATCATTTTTCTCTAGTTATTAGTGATTTGTCCCCCAAAGCCTGTTCAGTAGTACCAAGCATGTGCTTTCAACTTTTTCCCAGTGAACTGCCTGGTAGTCTTGTCCCTTCTCTGGAGGGTGGTGGTCTGAATGCACACAAGTATAAGAAACAGATTTAAATGTTTATTGTTCCAGATGACACCATCACTCTCCTCCCGACTCCAGCCATAAACGACATTGGTATAGTTTCGGGCTTTTTTCCCTCTGTAATAAGATTTTTCCCAAGGCTAGTTCTGTTCTCGCCTGTACCTCACAGGCCACCAAAGCTTCCTCTGATGTTTGTCTCTTCAAGGCAGTGATGTTCCAAGGCCAGAATGCGTCTCTGTGGCAGTAATTGCATTTGTCTTAATCCTATTAGCGCAGACTGCAAGGCTGATGTGCACACAGAGGACATTTGGTGCCAAGCAAGGTGGGTGCCAGGGCTGGCCTTGGGTGGGCGAGTTAGGAAGGCGTCTTATTTGTATTGATGACCAGCCCCGGGCATCAGCTCAAGGACGAAGACTGGGACTGGTATCAGGTCAACCAGAATGTCCGTGTCAGGAGTTTGAGTACAGGAAGAGAAGCCAGAACTGCCCTGGAGGGACCCAAGACGGTGGGCGTGCTTGCCGGGGTTCCGTCTTGAAGAGACGGAAAGTACGCATGTGCACGCACGAGGCGTCTGCTTGCTTCCCTCCCCAAGGGGGCTGGCTGCTGGGACAACACAGAATTTCCTCGTCCATCTCCCCCAGGTCCTCCCCATCTTTCCATCCCCTCGGCCCCCGTGCACTTTCTGGGGTGTGGGGAAACAGGAGGGTGAAGGATTCACTCCAGAGGCTTCCTAAGACGCAAACCTCAGGGAGAGGGTGTGGACGCCAATTCCTGGGACCCGCTGTGCCTGCGTCACTCACTCCCGGGCCTACTTTCTCCCACCCCCTCGCCAGCTCCACACCTGCAGGCACCCCACAAGCAGGGAGGCCAGGATGTGCTCCTCTAGATGTGGCCCTGACCTTGCTCTGTCCTTTGCAGACAGACTGTGCCCTATGGACTGTCCAACTCCCGGAGCAGGAGGTCCGCGGGACCCTTTCTGCAGAGCCCACAGCCCTCGAAGTGGACGCTACGCTGCACTTGCGCGGAGACTGATGACAGGGCCTGTGTGCACTTCTGCACCCAAACCCGAGCTGTCGGCAGGTACAACACCCTCTGGAGTTCACTCATTTCCAGATATCACTTGCCCCCGGGCAAGGCAGGGCCGGGAGAGTCTGACTGCCCAGTGCGGTGCAGGAGGGCGCGGCGGTGTCCTGAGTGCTGTGGTCCTGCGGGCCGGGCACGGTGGGGGCTGCGTGCAGAGGAGATGCGGGCCCTCGGCTCCAGGAGGGCGGGAGGGAGCATCCCGTTCCCTTGCTGCCTTTCAGAACAAAGCCCATGATGTGGGCACGCCTGTGTCTGGTCTCCAGACGTATTTCTCCTGGGCCGCACAGCACTTTGCCAAAATCTGAGTAAGTTGCCAACATTTAAAAATTGAAGAATTCCCCACCCCCCTACCAAGTGCCTATTTTTAGCTTCTTTGAAAACGGCAAATGAGACCATCTGACTCCAAATTCCCTCATGGCCGGTATAGGCTGGAATCAAGTAGGGCCACTCAGGTTTGAGGGGGACATTGTTTCCGTTCACTTGTGTTACTCATCATCTTACTTTGTGGCCCTCGGAGGAGCCTGAGTTTGAGACCCTGTGGTATACTCCAGCTGCTGGAGAGAAGCTTGTGAATCAGTGTGGACCTGAATAAATGAGCAGACCCCGGGTTTAAGTTGGTTTTCACTTAACAGTTAATCTTGTAAATGCCTCATCAACCCAGCTGGGCAGAGCTGCCCTTTAAAACCCCTTCCAAGCGCCTGCGTCGGTGGCATGGGACCTTCAGGTGCTTCCGCGTAAGTGCAAAAGAAACGCAGGTGGAGGGTGGGCTCTCAACACAGCAGGTGCCATAGTCATCAGGGACTCAGGATCTGCTGTCTTGAAACCCCAGTGCCATCCACATTTTTCTTCTTGGCTCCTTAACATCCGATGAATAACTGAGGAATGAGTCAACGCTGTACTTTGGTAGAAATCCACCCACCGTGTGCTCAGCCCTCAGAAACCGTGCGTGAGACTTGGTCCTTGGGGAATTCGCTAATGTGCTCGTTGGTGGGGAAGAGGAAGTCATAATTTGACACTGAAAAATCAGCCACATGGAAATGCAGGTTGATTCATTCAAACCAGCTCTCTCCCCACAGGAATTCAATGGCAGCAGAAAAACCTGACAAAGAAGAAGAGCGGGCCAGCGGTGCCGAGAGAGACCGGCATCCAAGAAGGTGAAGCTGCTTTCCGAGGCCTCACCTTCAGAGGCGTGGCGGATGTGTGTGGGCGGTGTCTCGTGTGAGAGGGCAGCCAGTGGGCACGCCACCACGCACGGGGTGCTGTATCTACGGTTAACGGTGCTGTGGGAGATCGCCTCTGGGGCAGAGCAGGCTGAAGCTGTGGACAGCCGCTGGCACTGCCCTTCCCCAGCCAGCCCTCTGTATATCTTGGGAGCTGACCCCTCCACCCCTTTCGGCCTTAGAGCAGTGACGTCCAGCCCTGGATTCCACCTGGCCTGGACAAAGCTAGCCAGCCAGTGCTTCTTGGGACCCCCCCGCAGGCTCGCCTACCCTGGCCTATGTTTTTCCTCTGCTCTCAAAGCAACATGTGGTCTTTACAAAAAATATGTATATATATAATTTCTTCTTTTCAACAGTGATTCTGGACAGAGGTGAATTACAGCAGCTTGGCAGCAGGCCCCCCGAGTACCCCAATTCATTTTATTATTATTTTTTTTAACCTGCTTGTCTTTTATGTATGAGAGATCCTGAGGATTTCCTGCAGCCAAACTGGGTTTATTTGTCGTTCTATCAATCAGAAATCGTTATTAATGACTCCCTTACACGTCGGTGATGGGATGGTAATTTCTGTTCACAATAATAGCCTGGAGGGGGCTTGGGTTCCCACAGGAACTGATCTAGGGGAGAGCAGACTGTGCTCGCTATACAGGAGACTTTCCAGATTGGTGGCAGATGGCTTCTAGTTGTCCAGAGAGGGACACGTCAGCCTCCGTAATGACAATGGAGAGGGAGGGGGAGGGGGAGGGGCAGAGAGCCCAGGAGGGCAGCAATCAGGCCCCGTCGGCCCCCACATTCCCTCCTCATTCTTGCTCCTCTCTCTCTTCCTCACCTCCTCTCAGTGAGGAAGGGATGGGATTAAAGCATCCACCCACTGCATCATTTATTCATTCACTCACACGTTCACTCAGCAAAGATTTTTGTCGAGCCCCTGTGACATGCCAGACACTGTTCTAGATGTTGGGGACACCGCAGGGAACCAGGCAAAGGGTCTGCCCTCGGGAGCGTAAACAGTGGGGGCCGACAGCAAACAAATACATAAAACACAGGGCAAGACGTGTGAGGGACAGGAAAGCAGGACGAGGACAGGAAGTTTTGGGGGTGGTTGCGATTTGGGATTGGGTGGACAGGGGTGGTCTCACTGACCAGGTGGCATTGGCATAAAGACCTGAAGGAGGTGAGCGGTGAGCCAGAGGGATAAGGGAGAGAAGGGGATTTCAGGCAGGGGGACAGTATGTACAAAGGCCCTGAGGTGGCAATGTGCTGGGCATGTTTAGGGAAGGCAAGAGAGCCCTGCGCAGAGAAAGCATGACCAGGCTTTAGCTGTTGTCATTATTATTGTTCCATTGGATGTTCAGAACATGAGACTAGAAGCACAGCTGTCTCACTGGGGCCTGGAAAGGTGGTTCTTCCAGGTGTTTATGGTTCGTGAAAAGCCCCTGTAAGAAGCTTTACTTGGGAAGAAAAAGTCTTTTTTTTTTTTTTTTTGGAGGAAGATTAGCCCTGAGCTAACATCTGCTGCCAATCCTCCTCCTTTTGCTGAGGAAGACTGGCCCTGAGCTAACATCCGTGCCCATCTTCCTCTGCTTGATACGTGGGACTCCTGCCACAGCATGGCTTGCCAAGCGGTGCCATGTCCGCACCCGGGATCCGAACATGCGAACTTAACCGCTGCCCCACAAAATCTTTTCTTTTAAGTCACGGGCCCCTACTTTCTTGCAAGACTCCAGGTGGTAATTCCTGGATTCCCCTTCTCAGAGCGGAAGCTGCGGCCGTCCTGAGCTTGTGATAATCAAAGATGGGAGCAGGCTGCGGGAGAGCTCCGTTGGCCACATCCTCGGGGTTATTATATTCACACCTTTCCGGGTGGATGGCAGGCTCTGAAATTGCCTAGAAGCGCTGGCAAGCAGGTTCAGGTCGAAACAGGGAAGGAGCCAGAGACGAGGCGGGGTGAGGTCCCCTTTACTAGCCAGGAAAGAGCTCTTCTTTCATAACACACCTCTTTTTTTCTTTTGCCCCCTTTCTCCAAGATAGGTTGAAGTCAAGCACAGACAGAGCCCGTAGGCTCTAGACCCGCCGTCCAGGGCTCGCCCCGCAGTGACCTCCCCGCCCGGCCGCCACTCTGCTCACTCTTTCAGAAGCCCCTGGGGAGGACGGGCCGCGGCCTCCTGTGTTAGAAAGGCCTCCGTTACTGCTCCTACGGGGGTCGCCTTTCCACCTCTTGGAGGACGAGGAATGAGTTTTGCCTGGGGGAGAAAACCCATTCAGAGGGTCCTCACTTAACAATGCACCCCACCTCGAGAGAGAATGCCCCCGTCCAAATGGCCCCGGTTTCTCTAATCAGTAAAATGATCCCAGATGTGCCCTGGGGCCTGACACCTATGGCTCTGGTTTCATGCAGGAAATTATTTTTGGAGAAGGATGGCTCATTGGAAAGCGACTTGCTGGCTCTCGACTTGATTTCTCTTGGAGACTAAATGGACGCCAAGCTAACTCTTGCAAATGTAAAGACATGCCCATCTTGTAATAGATGCAACGCGCAGCAGGAGTGTGCAGTCGTGTCCCCACTTAGAGCAGGCACCGGGGAGCCAGGGGGCCACCAGGCGTCAGCTTTAGTCTCGGATCATAGCTGCACAGGAGCTGATGAGTTTGAAGCTTATAGGATTTACACAGAAATTTTCAGCTGTGCTTGGTAGCCACCAAAAGAATGTCTCTCAAAAAGAAAAAAGAAGCCTGGATATTTGTGACAAGAAAAGGAGAAACTTAATATCTGCGGGTTTGAGCCCCGGGACACACAGCAGAGAGCCTGCTTTTGCTCAGTTGACTGACTTTCAGTGCCCTTTGCAGACAGTCAGGCTAATGCACAATGGACCTTGTTCCCAGGATGCCTTTGTAAAGGCGTCCGGCTGAAGGCTATTAGAGTGAATACTTGCTTTCATGAATAAATGTAGATCTTTGGGGAATGGCTTCAAAATAAGCCTCGAGCACCAACTGTTTGTAAATTATATAAATTCCTATTTATCTATATAATTGCCAACAACCGTGAACTGTAGCACCTGGCAGTTCACAGTCTTTTCCCCTGCGCTCTCACCGCCGGGCTGCGATGACTGTGAGTGTCTGAGAAAGTGATTCAGTGTGTGAAGTCACCTACAGGGAGAGGCCGCCCACCTCCCCCGACACAGAGTGCACCGAGGGCCCGATGTGGAGACACTGAGGATGGTGCCTGACGGAGCGTTGGCCTTGACCAGATGTTCGATTCTCTCCGAGTCGTTTGTAAGTTATTGCAGGTATGCAAGTGAATATCTGTCTCGGGGAAATGGAGGGGGCCAATTTGCTAGCAGGATTGTGTACAGTTTAGAGAAGCAATTATTTATTGTGAAACTATTCTCTACTTCAGCTTCTTTATGCGGATCTGTTAAAAGTAAACCACTGCATATATATAGATAGATAGATAGATTTTAAATTGTGTTCTGAATCCAAACTCATATTCCTTAGAGCTTCAATTACATTTTTAAAACGCCTGTGCACGGTTTGGCTCTGTGGCAAGATGATATCTCGGAGAATAATTCATTCACTGTGCTAACATTCAGAAAATACTGTCAAATGCATAATAAAAAAATCTAAAAGTTTGCTCTGATTCGTGGGTTTTTCTCGCTGGTGTTATGTGTGTGGTTACACATCAGCTGTTCACGGACCTCTGGAGAGGACAGAAGGGAGTTACAATTCGGGAAGCAGAATTCATCTAAAGTCAATTATGGAGCAAGGCAAGCAAGGGGCTGCTTGAATAGTAAGGAAAGAGTGGGGTTTGGGGACCGTCCGAGAAAGATGCAGCGTTCCAGGCAGTTGGGAAGGGAGGCATCTGGGGAGAGTAGGCTCCTTCCCCTGGTTCCATCCCGTTCGCCTTCATGGTCTGCAGAGCTTTCTCTCCTGACCCTGTGGGCCATGGAGGAGCTGCACCAGGACTCCAGGGAGAGGAGTTCATAGCCAGCAACCAGCAGTTGACCACATCAGCCTTTCGAATAGCGGTTTTATTCGCTTTGCTGCTCATGGTTCTTGAGAATTAGTAGCCAGAATTGACCACATTTCATTTGACCTTCTTTATTCGTTGCAAGGTTTTGAAGCTTTTAGGACTCATAAGGCATCTGTGGGGTTGGGAGTGTCGGGAAGGAGTTGGATTTTCTCCATTTTCTCCCCTCCCTTTCTCTCCCCCTCCTTCCTTCTTTCTTTTTTTTTTCTTTCTCTCTCTTTCTTTCTTTTGAGTCAAGAATTGGACACCGTCAGAGGCAGGGAATTGGACAAAGAGACCCAGCTAAAGAGCAAAGAGAAATCCAATCTTCTGAGAGGGTTTGATCACAGCTAATCTGAGAAAACCCAAGAGCCTCTTGTTTTAATTAAACTCACTTTAGAGAATTTTGCTTTTGATGAACTGATAGAGTTGGGTGCTGATTTACTCTGCAGGATGTGAGGCAGCACGCAAGGAGCTGTCAGTGTTGTGGAAGGCGATAACAGGAACTGGAATCCAGCAGCCCCTTTAGATGCTGCAGACCCAGAGAGAAGGAGGGAAAGAGGAAGAGGGCCGAGGAGTTCTAGGAGCTGGGAGCAGTTGAGACCCAGACGTGGTGGGCATTTCTGGAATCTGGGTAGAGGAATAGAAGAGGAGTCCACGGAGTGATGTGCAGGAGCAGCTACAGGCAGGATCTGCAGGGCCCGGTGCAAAAATCAAATGCAGGTGGCAACAGCAGAGCGTTAAACCAAGCACAGGGCCCTTCTGAGTGTGGGGCCCCGTCACCCGCCCAGTTTGCGCGCCTGTGAAGCCCAGCAGAAGGGGCTGAATCTGGGGACCTGGCTTTGCCTCCAAATTGGTGAGGCCTTAAACGGAGCCTCAGTTTCCTCACTTATAGATTAGGTGTGATAATACTGACCCTGCCTACCTCATAGCTTTATCAAGAGGTCACATTGAAAGAGACATGTATGTAGAAAGCATTTTTTAATTCTAAACTCATACAAGGCATAAGATACAGGCTTCAAGTCTTCAAAGTTTGCCCTGAACTATTCACCAGCTCCTATTTTTACGAAAAGTTTCTCATGGAAGCACATCTTTGAATTTAGAATGTTCTTCAAAGTAACAGAATTTGATTTATAGAAATTGTCAGGATAGTCAATTTCCCCCCCCCGGAAGACGTGTACTTTATAAATCTCAAAATTCTTTTATATGAATTCTTAAGTATTTCAAAGCTTAAGCAAATCAAGCTACCTGTTATTCAGACCATTATGAATCCACTGGGGATCTTCAGTCACTGAATATGCGATTTCTTTTTTCTTTGCTGGCAGATATGCTTAGAATTGGTGAGATCTGAGTGGTATTCAGTGCAGGAAAATTGTAGGAATTAGTAACTGTCAAAGGCCAGAATGAATGAATGCAGCCCCCCTTCTGCCAGGCGTGTCTCATCAATCCTTCCAGCATTCCATAACGATGTACTGAGTAAATGACAAGAGGGGGAGTGATAAACGGAAGAGGCAGAGGTGTTAGGAGTTCATGTCAGAGAGAATGAGTCCCGTGGGAGAGGGGAGGGCTTCCAACGAACGTGAACTTGTCACCTCCCCTTCTTTCCTTTCTCTTCCATTTCTGTTTGAACCGACCTCCATCATGATGCTACCTTGTGTCAATTCCTGTTTGTCTGCGTGATTGGCAAGTACCACCAGAGTCACATCTGGCTTCCAGCTTCCAACACCGTGTGCAAGAGGCGCTTGCACCATGTGTGGGAACATCAGCCCCTTCTCATGGGCTTCCATTTTGTTCATCTCATCAGAGGTATTCACATGAGAGGGTCTCCATCTCTTCCTCCACTGTGAATCGAGTAGCAAGTGTCCCCATTGGCTCTCCTGGCATCAGATATATACCAGCCCCAGACAGGGGGTAGAGGTAGAGAGAAAACCCATCTGGACACAGAGATAAGATAAGCATCTAGCACACTGCCCTGCAACAGAAGGCACTCAATAGATGTTTATTATGCAACATATAATGAGAGGAAGAGGTGGGGTATTGACCCAGACCGTGGGTGGGGGAAAACTTGTTGGAGTAGATGAGTAAGAATAAGGCAAGCCTAGCCAAGCAATGGAGGAAGGGTATCCAGGGAAGGGGCAGAGCCTGAGCAAAAGCTTGGAGAAGGACGCAGTGGGGTGCTGTGCTCAGGGAAGGCCAAGGAATGTCAGCTGTGGGTCAGGGTGCAGTGGGAGGGAGCAGATGTGGATGGAGAGTGAGAGCCAGGAGGAATTCATGACCATGTTCATGACACAAGGAGCTGCAGCCAGCTCTTTGACCCTTGAACCATCTTGGCATGCCTGAAATGGGCAGGGTCTGAACCAGCTCCCTGTATGAAACAGATGAGAATCAAAGCTGGGGCTGACTCGTCTGTGTTGAGATAGGTTTTTGTTTTGCTGTTTTCAGACACACCCCTAGATCATGCCTCGAGACCTTGCTCCCTAGTACCATCTCTGAAAGAAGGGAGGCCATGTAGTAGAGCCATTACAATTTTCTTACCTGCCTGGGCCAGGAACCTGAACATTTTCATCTCATGTGTGTTAGGTCTGGCACACACACTGTGGATGTTTATCAAATGTATGTTCAACAAATAAATACACATGTAAATATTGAGTCCTATAGAGCACAGTTCAACAAAATTTTTCTGTAAAGGACCAGAGAGTAATAATTTTTGTTCTTGTGGGCCATATGGTGTCTGTTGCAACTACTCTGCTCCTGTGACTGGGAGGCAACCGTAGATAACACATACATGAACAGGTGTGGCCATATTCCAATAAAACTCTATTTGTCAAAACAGTCAGTGGGCAAGATTCAGCCAGTGGGCTGCAGCTTGCCAACCCCTGCTACAGAGATCTTCATCAGTAATACATTATCCATGTCTTTGTCCATCTGAAAATGTCTGTATTTTGAAATTTATATGTGATAGTTTAGCTGGGGATAGAATTTTAGGATGACAGCTGTAGTCCCTCAATTATTTGAGGATGTAGTTTCATTCTCTCCGGACATCAGTTTTTGCTGGTTAGAAATCTTCTCTAAGACCCACTGATCTTTCTGCCTAGGTAATTCATCTTTTCTCTCTGGTGGCTTTAGGATTTTCTTTTTATTCTTGATGCTCTGCAGTTTCAGTAGCAAGTGTCTAGGTGGGATTTTTTTTTTTCCCTCCAGTTTATACCAGTGAGCACATGGTATGACTTTTCAGTCTAAAAAAAATTTGGAGGAAACTTTTAGCTCTCTCCCCCAACACAGCTACTCTGCCATTTCCTGGTCTCTCTGGAGTGCCTATTAACTGAACTTCATTTAAAGTACATATTTTCTCCATTTCTCCCTGGCCTATGTATTATATGTTCTTTTTTTCTTTCTTTCTTAATTTGAATCTGAGTTTAGTATTGAAACTCCTGTCATTAGGAGACTATTTTAGGTTATTCAAGCAGCAAGTTTTCCCATAAAGCTTTATTCCTGACCATGAGACAATCCACAGATGTTTCTTTGGTGCAAGGTACCATGAGGGATCCAAAACACACACTAAGTTCTTCCATTTGTTCAAAATATAAGCCATCTTTTCAAATCTTCAATATAATTCCATGATACAGGTACTATCATTGTTCTGGTCTTTCAGATTATCAGGAAAACTGAGACCCAGGGAGTTTACTAGCCCGTAGTCACAAACCTGGTAATTAGTCCTCACCTATATGCATAGTGCTCACTTGTACTGGTGTATAATTAGCTACTGACAAGACACAGTGAGGAATTAAGGCTCATAATAATTTTATGAATATTTTAAAAATTAAATCATTTAACAAGTGATAGTCTTATGTGATTCAAAAATTAAACCTACCAAAAATCATGTAGCGAGAAGTCTTGCCCCCTTCCCCGTCTCTGCCCAACCTGCTCTAGGTAATCATTTTTATTACTTTCTGGTCTACCCTTCCACTGTTTCATTGTGAAAATATGGGCAAATACAGACACAGAGTCTTGCTTCTCTCCACCTTCTCAAGCAGAAGTGAGCATACAACGCTGTGTGACTTTTTCTGATACCACTTTTACACCAAACGTGTAGTTTTTTTCCTGACACCACATATGTGTCATTTTTCCACACCAACTCTTCTATTCTACAACACAAGCTGGGTGTCCAGCAATTCGATTCAGTTTTGAAATATCTACCTGGAGTTAGCATCAGATCCCACAATTTAGGGGCTCAGTCGCACAAGACTGCCCCCACTTCAGACACGAGTCCAAGTGGAGTCCTCAGGCGACCCACACTTCTGCCCGACTGACTACTATTTGGAGATTCCCACAATCCTTGCCTGCCATAAGGTTTGATACTTCACTAGAATGACTCATAGAACTCAGGAAAGTGCCCTGCTTAGGGTTGCAGCTTTATTATAAAGGATACAACTCAGGAATAGCCAAACGGAAGGGATGCACAGGACAGGTTATTGGGAGAGGGGGTGTCGGGGTGGCACAGAGCTTCCATGCCCTCTCTAAGCCCACCACCCTCCCAGCACATCAATGTGTTCACCAACCCAGAAGGTACCAGACCCCATTAGGGGTTTTTATGGAGGTCTCATTACATAGGCATAATTGATTAAATCACTGGCCATGGTGATTGCACTCAATATTCAGCCCCTTCCCCTCCCAGAAGGTCATGGGGTAGGGCTGAAAGTTCCAACCCTTTAATCATGGCTTGGTCTTCAGTCTCCTCCCTGAAGACATCTAGGCTCCCCACCGTGAGTCATCTTATTAGCATACAAGAGATAGTAAATTCCAAAAGTTTTAGGAACTCTGTGCCAGGAACTGGGGACAAAGACCATATATTTATTTCCTATTATAAGATAAACCCACATTTTTTTTGCACCTTGCTTTTTTACTTAATCTATCTAGATGAGTACACCATAGTTATTCAACTGATACCCACTGATGGACAACAGGGTTATTTTCAATACTTTATGACAAACAAGAATACAATGAATAACCCCCCCCCCCTTGTCATTTCATATGTATGCACCTCTCTCTGTGGGATAGATTCCTAGAAGTGAGATTGCTATGTTAGAGGGAAATACTTCTGTATGTTGGGTAGATAGTGTCATATTCAAGGAGTGTATTATTATCCCCATCTCGAGACAAGTAATCTACTTGAGGCTCACAAAGGTGGGGTAATTTGCCCAAAGTGACACCACAAATAAGGAGGCAGGAACGACACAACTTATTTAGGAGATAGGCAGGACTGATGGATAGAACAGAAAATGCTGTTGGGTAAAGTGAGATAAAGCAGATGTATGAGTTGGACCATAATGAAAACAGCCAGCAGAGTGAGGACTAGCACAGAGGGAGGGGGTGCCATCGAAGGCGTGGAGAGCCTCCCCTGCCCCCTTGTGTTCCTGGTGCTCCTTGATTCCTGTTTGGAATTTTGATAACACTGGGTATGGTAGTGAGAGCCATGAAAAACAGATTCTGTTTATTTCTTCTTCCCCACTGTTGAGTGAATTCCCTCACAGGTACTTCTTTCAGAGTGGGCTGATTTGTTTGGTTGTCAAGGACTGCAGCCATTTTCCAAAGCGCTAGGTTCCCATCTCATAAAAATAGCTTCTGCATCTTTTCACCAAGTTGAGAATCTTTTCCTCATTGAGACTTCAAAAGACAAGGTCCATATCCACGTCTGCCAGATATTTGGGGTGTGTCTGTAGAGCCCATTCTTTAAAAACGCAACCCCTCACTCCCAGGGTAGATTTCTGTGGCAAAGGTTATACCACATGACCCCACTGCTCTGGCCATATATGATTGGACCAGGGCTGGATACCTGAAGAAGCAGTGTGCCAGGGGCTTATAAGTAGGGTGGTATGAGTGAGCTGGTCAGATATTGGGGGCCAGGGGGCTGACATAGCAGCTCAGGAAGGGGCTCTCTTTTGTGCCTTGTACAGAGAACATTGAAGAAAGCTGGTCCTCAGAGATAGAGAGAAGAGCAAGGAACTACACTCCAGAAGAGAGACAGGACAGCACGCAGCCTGGTTCTTGTTTTGTCTTTGGTTCCACTTCTTTTGAGGACCGGCTGTACTTTATACTTAGATTTCAGGCAATAACACATTCTTCTCTCAGCAAAATCCCTCCAGTTCCTGCAGCTTATGTAAAGGGATAACAATTCTAATGTGAGCGCCCTCCTCTAACTTACCAAAGAGAATCCAGTCATTATCAGCTCTTATTGCTTCAGGTCCAAGGGAGGAGAGAGCTTCATCCCCAGCTGCTCCTGTACAAGTCTTGGATCCATTGTGATGGGGCCAGCTGGGGTCACCTGTCCATCCCGGAACCAGTCTCTGGCAGGTGGATACAATGCAAGAGTCGGCCTGGACTCTGACTCTCACTAAGCTCTTGGACCAAAGGAAATTTGGGTGCTCTTCCTAGAAGAAGGGAAAATGGGTGATGGGCAGCAAAACCCACAAGGACCTATTGCAGTTGCTTAGGAACCCAAGGGTGTTTATTAAGACATCATGCCTGCCTTGAATTAAGTGAATTAAGTGCTTCTTCCAAGAGAAACCATGGTTTTCATCAATTTCCAGTCTGCCAATATGAGATGCATCTTGACAGGCTTATTCAGAGCCTTCTTTCCAAACACACGTCTTTCCAGCATTTCTCACTGGAGAAGACCTGATGGCATCTTTATTTCTCTCCATGTCCTGTGACCCAAGAAACAGCCTAATGTTACAAGTAGGGGACAGAGATAATTCAAAGGGAAAATATGCATTCTTTTAAAAAAAAAAAAAAGTGTTAGAGGAAACTGCCTTCCAAATCGCAATGCAACTACAAGTCGGAGGCTGATGAGTGTGTGTGAGAAACATCCTGACAGGGCTGCCCAGGAAACCAGCCCCAGCCCCAGATCCCGTCACACCCAGGGTCAGAGTATCTGCAGTCTCAGACGTGAACCTTCAATCTCGTAAGTATTCCTGTGCTTTAGTTGCTTGGATAAAGGACCAGGGGACATGTTTTCCTCGTCATTAATTGATTTACCTGGGGATCGAGGAGCCCTGGTTCCAGGCATAGGTTGGAGATCAGGAAACACAGTATAAGACACCGTGATAAGGAAGCCAGATTTGCTGTTGAATCTTCTCCAGTTATTTGGTAACAGAGGTACTTCCCACTGGCTCAGGCAGTTTCCGTATGACCCCAGCTTGGAACTGGGGTGGGATAAGTTCTGCAGAGTTTTGCCTTCCTCTCGGTTCATATAAACAGTAAGTCAGCATTGGAAAAAGAAAAAAAGAAAGCCAGTTTCTCAGAACTTACCTTGTTCCAGGCCATCTTAAGATAAAGTGAGTGTATGTCCCCAATGTACATTCCTAACGTGGCAGGGAGGCCACATATGATCCCGTCCATTCCCTTCTACAGCCTCGTCTTGCCCAGCTGCTCCTGACGCATCAGCCTCACAAGACTCCTTGCAGCTTCCTGAATTCCCATCCACCTCGTGACCTTCGCAATGCGTACAAGCCACCATCCACACGGTACGGTCTCAGACAAGAGCCACAATCCAAGAGGCGCAATTCAGTAACCAAAAAGTGACTCGAGTTCTTTACTTGAATTTCCCAAGTGTTGTGAAAGGAGATCCACAGAGCAGCAAGACTTCTTAACATTTTCCTGTTTTCTCTCCTGCCCACTTCCCTCACACCTGCAGCTGCTCACACCTTCTCTCTCAGCGCCCCCGACGAGCCAACCCCAAGAGCCTCCCTTGAGAGCCTCTTGTGCTCAGCCCCTTTCTTCAGTCTGACCTCACAGAGGCCTAGGGAACTATCCTAGGAGGGGTTCCTCCTCAGAGCGAGTGGAAGGAGAAAGCAGGGAGGGAGGCGAAGGTCAAGGTCGGAGACCTCCTTGTTCATTCATGGAGGTTGTCCTTGCACACTTACTTTGCTATGTTTGCTTAGGACGTGTCCCCTCCATTTGTCTCCCCATGAGAGTGGAGCTGATATCTGTCATCGATTGTAATCTTAGTACTGAGACAAGCACCCAGCACGTGCTCGCACTCAATGAACATTCGTAGAATGAATGAAGACACGATGACTACCACATGGTTCTTGCCTTGAGGGACTCGCAGTCTGGTGGAAAAGCAAGCCAGCAAACAGACCATTACCAGCCCAGGAGCGGGGTGACTTGTGGGACACTACAGGTGCAAAGACAAGACGTTCTCCTCTCCTGGACAAGACACATGACAGATACCCGTCCACTGGTGGGGTTCTTCCACTGCTCTCAACCCGAGTCACCACACGGGTCCCTCTATAGCACGCTCCCTGATTCAGACCAGTGCTAACTGTCCCCTTAGGGGAATGCTCAGCCTCTCGAGTTCTGAGATCTTGCATCTGAAAAATGAAGATGCTTCCCCAGAGATGTTGTCAGACGTCCGCAGGCCCCGCTCACTGTCGTTTTCAGAGGCCTCAGGCCACAACGCGTTCACTGTATGAAAGTGTGTGCACACCCCATGGCAGACAGTTTTGAGGGGCTGTACAATTTTCGGAAGGGTTTATTATTTTTCTTTGGAAATTTGTGTGGAATTTGGCTCAGTAAAAGTAGAAAGATAATTTGAATTTTCTTATGATTTCTAAAATTTTGAATTTTATTAAGGAGAAATTATTCATTTGGCTTGGGCGTGTTAAAGTTTACTTAGGTCATACGGCTGCACGTTAGAGCTGCAGTTGACTAGTTGACATAATGCTGTTTCGAAGGCATTTAATAAAGCATTTATCAAGTTTATTTTCTAAGCTTTGTTTGTTTGTTTCTTTGTATTTTGGAGCCAATAGACAATTTTTTTCAGCCCTAAAATACAGGCCCCCGTAAAGGTTCCTAAGTCACAGCCGTGTTTCTGTAAGGAAATGCCTCAGAGGGACAGTGGCTCAAAATTCAGTGGCTTAAAAAAATAACCATTTACTATTTCGCCACAGGTCTGTGGGTCATCTAAGTGGGTCTGCTGACCTGGGCCGGGCCGCGCTGGTCTCGCAGGCTCGCTTAGACATCTGCAGTCAGCTGGTCGCTCGGCTCAGGACTGGCTGGCCTAGTGGCCTGGGCCGGGATGACTTGGCTCTGCTCCACGTGGTCACTCATCTTCCAGCAGGCTAGCCCAGGCTCATCCTCCTGGTGTAGACAGGAGGGCAAGAGAGTGAGAGGAGCACACAGGGCCCCTGGGGGCCTAGGCTCCTCCGCCTTCTGCTATTCGAAGCAAGACCCAAGGCAGCCCAGATTCAAGGGGCGTGGAAAGGAACTCCATTCCTCAATAGTAGGGGCCACAAAATCACATTGCAAAGGGTGTGGATGTAGGAAGAGGTAGAGAATTGGAGTAACAGTTTCGTATTTATTCTAGCTGAACAGCAAACCCATCATCTGTGTTTCATACTTCAAGGACACGTTTAGCCCTAGCAAGAAATAATATTTTGCTATATCCAAATTCTGACTGTCCCATAGGATAGGATGCAGTCTATGTCACCTTGACCTTATGTCAAATGGCAAAGATGCAAAATACACCTTTGCTAAAAGATGGTCTCTCCCAGCCTCAGGCTGTGTGGTATCCATGTGTGCACAGTGGTCCTGGTGTTCATCAGAAGCTTGGTTTATCACGACTGCTTGAGCTCTGGGGTCTGTAACTCTGCTGTTTACTAGTTGTCTGATTTTGTGTAAGTGAATTAACCTCTGAGCCCCAGCTGCTTTGTAAACCGGCAGGGTTGGCGTCCTTATAGGGTTGTTGTGAGGGCTCGGTAAGACGATATATGTCAAGGGCTGGGTGTGCTGCTGGACACCTTGAACGTACTCAATAAATGTTGTTGTGGTTCTTGTTGGCCATCCAGAGTCCAGCTCCAAGTGCATGTTCAGGGAAGTCTGCCGAAGGAGTGAAGTAATGGGGTGAGACCAGCTTTTCCAAGAGCCAAGATGTGAGAGCATGTGAGCAAAAGAAGGAAAGGAAGTTCGGCCAGGATCTTAGGGCCTTTTTAGGAACAAAATGTCTCCCTGGTCCCCGGCGTCTGTCCAATGCCTGGGTTGTTATACAGCTAACAGGTGAACAACCTGAGACCACTGAAGCATGGGACGAGAGCTTTCTCTCAGAACTTTGAAATGCTTTTCTCTGTTAGAATTGTAAAACCGTGATGACAGCAAAGAGTGCCGGAATATTATTGGAGAGGTTCCAAGCTCTTTTTGAAGCAGGCATGGATGAGGGGCAGGACAGAAGCCCCTCTTCTGATGGACAGTCGTTGCTGGAAGACAGATGGGCGTAATTGCTGCAGGAGGTGGGGGCACCGGTGGAAGAGGATTAAAATGTTCTCAGGGAAAGAAGGAGCTGTGAATGCATCCTCTACAGGCACTGGGAACATTTGAAATGGGACACTTTGGCTCATGAGGAAGCTTCTGGGCATGGGAATTCCTGAGCCCAGATGGTGGGAAAGTCCTCAGAAAACTTTGGGATTCGGGTCTCTGCAGCTGGGTGGCAGCTGTGGGCCTGGAATCGGAGCCAACCACAGGTGGTACCACCTGCTCCAGTTACCACATTCTTCCCAACGTCGCGAGGGAGGCCCCACCGTGTCTCATGGCAGAGTAGCGGGGAATGTGGAAGAAGAATGGAAAGAGACCGTTTGTTGAAAAGATTAGAGAGATGGGCGTTCAGCCTGGAAGCATCCCAGAGGCTCAGGGTCAATTACAAAAAAGGCCTGGAACAGTATGATTTGTGCTGTTTTCACCGATGCCTCAATTAAATCATCCTCCCACGTCACATTCTCCGCACCTGCAGAGTTGTGTGGTCAACCCTTGGTAACGTGGACTTTGTAAATTCAGAGTTTATAATTGTTCTGACAGGGCATGGATTGGACTTTCTCTTCAAATTATCTACGAAAAAGCAAATTAAGAGCATAATTCTGATCGCATGGGACACATAACTTCCTAACCCACTTACAGGAACAAACCGCACGCACCACGGAACATCTGTTACCATGTCAGAAATTAATAGGGTAATTAGCGATGATTCTTTTCCAGCTCTACCAGGACTCTGGTGGGGGCCACTCTGTTGTTTTTTGTTGTCATGTGTAAGGTCACACACAGTAGCGCTTCAAATAGCTGATTACAGCGGCTCCCTTTATGATGCATGTGGAACACTTCTTCACCCACAAGGAAGCTGAGAAGGAGTTAAGGGCTTACTTATGTCTGGAGTAAGGCAGCCTGGGTTCCAGTCTCAGCTCTACCACTTGCTGCCCTGGTTGCTCTCTTATTCTCTCGGAGACCCAATTTTTCCACCTGTAAAATGCGGGTGATAATAATACCCATGGCCTCCTGCCCACAGTCAGCACCAGAGGGTCGGGTTTGTGAGTGGACTGTGTGGAGGTGGCTCCTCCAGCCTGGGACAAGCCTTCAGAGGCCTGCAGCCCAGGTCTGCATCTTGGCTACAGCCTCAGGAAAGACCCCTGGCTAGAACCACCAGCCGGCCCCTCCTGATCTCATGACTCACAGAAACTTTTAAGATAATAAATGTTTATTGTTGTGAGTAAAACCATACTCCTAATAAGAGTACTGACCTATAGAGTTATTCTGAGGATGAAATGCGTCTGTGCAGAGAAAGGGCTGGGGACAGTCTTAGCATCTAGCAGGGTTCATGAATACTGGAGGGGGCCAGGTTTGCCCCGATGTGCGAAAGGAAAGCATGGATGAAACATACATGTTTACAAAAGCTCCCCAGATTTAGCAAATAAAAATATAGGAAATGCAGTTCAATTTGAATTTCAGATAAACAATAAATAAAATTTTAGTTAAGTATGTCCCATGCAATAATTGGGACATTCTATACTGAAAAATGTGTGGTTTATCTGAAATTCAAGTTGAACTGCTTGTCCTGTATTTTCTCTGGTAATCCCAGATGGAAGGGATTTAGTTCCTCAATTTCCAACAGATGTCTGTCTCTGGTGTGGTTCATCCCTTTATTCCCTAATTGGAAAAAAGAGGAAAAAAAGCATTTTCTGAGTACTAAAACTTATTTTGGCAATTACCAAACCTGGCAACAATGCAGAGGAATTGTTATTCTCATCACATCCTGGTAGAAGCACAAGCTGGAATGATCCTTATGTAAACAGTTTGTCAAAATGATTGAAGAACTTGAAAATGTTCACACCCCAAACTTTGATTACAAAGGTATTCATCACAATGTTGCTTAAAATAGCTAAATACCTTGGAAAAAATCCATTGCTTAGATAATACTAATAATCTGAAATTTTCCCCTTAGTTTTCCAGCAAGCAGTGAGACACTCTCTGATGGCTGTCAATAAAGGTTTTGGTGGAGTAACAAAAAATAAACAATAAAAACATAGTCTTCCCTTCTGGCTGTAAGAATGGTTGTTTTGGAAGTAACTTCCTGCTCCAAAGGGCTGCTCTGTGTGAAAGCATTGGCCCCTCTGCAGTTCAGAGCCGATTCACAGACCATCAGCTCCAACTCCCTGCCTGAGGGCCCGAAGCTCAGAGAAACTTGAAGTCTGAATGTTAGATTGAAGTCTCAGGAAACAGACAAAATTCATACAAATTTTGCACATACCTAACCCATCAGGAGTACCGTCCTTGCATAAGTGAGGGAGGTGCCCCTGACCGCAGCTGGGTGGTAACAGGGCTCCAGATACGCTCAGGATCAGACTGGCGGCCGTGTACTGGGAGAAGTCTGGTGCAGTTCCAGGACCCCTGTTGCTCCTTCTTTCTCTGCAAAGGCAGCCACGTATGCTTGATACTGGAATGTTAGATGGGTGAATGGGGGCTCGGGCCAAGCCCAGGCTGGAATGCACAGCCTGATATTTGGGGAACTGATGGGTTGTTGGTTCCCAGTCACGTCTATTTTGGGGACGTTGACACTACAGACTTTTGGTTGGGAGTTTCGGGCAAGATTTCCTACAGGACGGAGACAATGAAGGAGGGTTGCTGGGGTCCCCTTCCCCTGCCTTCCCACTGCAGTGTGGCCTTCAGCCCCTGAGGGAAGAGGCGAGAGCCTGAAGGAGCCACTTTCCCACCAGACCAGCGGGGCAGCTTCGGGGCCCCAAGAGGCGGGGCGCAGGGTTCAGGAGAGGCCTCTTTGCTCCTTTCTGCTGCAAGCAGGGCAGCTTCAGGCCAGCTCATCCACTAGACAGAGCAAGCACAGGGCCATTGCCCATGACGCTTCCAGGGTCCCACAAAGATGTTATACTTTCTTTTAAAATCAGAAGAAAAATGAATAGTATATCTAATAACAAATACAGCCTAGATTATATTTGTCTTTATACCACTGCAGTTGTAAAATACACTTTTTAATACTTTTTATGGAGGAAGGGGACGAGGAAGGCAAAAGTGCCTGGAGCCCAGGAAACCGTGTCGCGGGCCTGGGCGGCTCCAGCTCCTCATGGGAGACAGCTCTCTGCCGACTCCTTCTCTCATGTATGTTTGGGGAGGCGAGGGGCGGGCGTCCTGCTGGAGGATGTGAGCCCCTCTGCGCCTGCGCAGCTCAAGATGGCCGTGCACTCCCAGAAACTCTCCCTGTGAAGGTGGGGGCACGAGCGGTAAGTGTTTTCTTGGGTGCACACGCAGGGGGTGCTGTTCAGAAGACGCATTTAAATTTGGAAGCAGCATCGCAGTGTTCTTCCGAGGCAGCGTTAATCCCCTGCAATCAAAAGCTGGGGTCTGGGGTGCAGCCCCAGAGGGGTTTGAGTGCCGTCTTTGCCAGCGGCACCTGAGGACGGCTGAGTGCTCTGGGCTGGAAGCGTGGCCCTGGTCGTCTGGGTGACCACAGAAAGTTCTTTAACCTCTCTTTGCCTCAGTTTCCCCATCTGTGAAGCAGGAATAGCAAAGACACTTTCTGATGGGATGGTTGTGAGGACTAAGTTGAGATAACACTTGTATGTGCTTAGAACAGCATGTGCTGGGCACATGTCACCAATAAAAGAATGAGAAGGAGGGGGTGAGGAGGAAGTGGGAGAGGAAGGGTCTGCGCCTGCAGTCTCTTCATGTGTCTGCCGTGAGACGAGGCCAAAACCCTTCACCACAGAGCGGCCCCAACTCACGTAGCGTGAGAAGTCCCTCGGGCCATTCTAAACCTCGGCAAGGGTGTGACCCGGCTGAGCAAGGATTCGCAGGGTTATCAGAACATGTGCCATGTCAGACTGGGTGTCCCTGAGCAGTTGTCTTTGCAAAGATCCACATTTCGGGAGAACAGCGCGGAGGCAGGGGTGCCAACTTGCAGGGCGCTGAGGTTCATCTGTAAGGGGAGCCCCTCTCCTTCAGAAAACAACATCAGTGTGGCAAGGCTGGAGGTGTCTGCCAGGGAACCGCTGAGGAGACGGATGCTGACGAAGAGATGAAAGGAGTCTGCCAGCGATTCTTCAAACAGCTCGGAAGAACACACAAGCCAAACGGGCCTGGTGGAAGCAATTATTCAGAACCTACTGGGCGCTGGGCTCTGGGCCCAGCCTGTGGTGCTGAGCCTGGTCCTTGCCTTCCAGAATCTGGTTCTACGGTACAGGTGTCCAGGGAGCCATCTGCAAGGCAGCAAAAACTCTATACGACAGATGTTGCAGGGGCCCAGGGTGCCAAGCCGCTCTGGTGACCGCAGTGCTGGGTGGTGATTAAGCCTAGGACCAGAGCTGGCCGGCCGGGGTGCAAATCCTGGCTCTCCACTTACTGGCTCTGTGACTTAAGTTACTCAACTTCTCTGTGCCCTGGTTTCCTCATCTATGGTCTTTGTGAGAATTAAATGACATAACACATCTAAGTGTTTCGAAAATTGGCACAGCTCCGTTTTATTGTTCTGCCCCAGTATTGTGGGAAGCTTCTTGGAGAGGGTACCCTTGAATGAGGCCTCGAAGGATGCAAAGGTGTGCCCAGAAGGTGTGCCCAGGTTAGGGAGGGAATTTCAGGTGGAGGGAAAGCCAGGGGCGTGAGAGCAGATGGTGTGGTGAGGACTAGCATGCTGGAACATAGGGGTGTGTGTTTGAGTGCGTGTGAGCAAATGTGCGTGTGTGAGTGAGTGTGTTTTGCATTCGGGTGGGGACCTGAGCGCCAGAGAGCAGCAGGGAGCAAGAAAGGATACGAGACTGATGAGGCAGAGCACATGGTGGGATTTGGGCCCACTCTTCAGTCTTCGGGAACCATGACCGGTTTTGAAGCAATTGGGGGGGTGGTGACAATTAGGTTCGCACTTTAGAAAGGGCACTTGGGTTCCCCACTGAGGGTGCAAGGTGGTCAGTCAGGGTCCCAGAGACTTGGGGACACTGAAACAACAGCCCCGCCAGATGAGAGGTGACGGAGGGTGCAGGGCACTTCCGGCCCGGCCCCACAGCACCCGGCTCGCTTGCAGGTCGGTCCTCCTCAGGAGAGAGTCACAGCTGTCAGTCTCTTCCTCCTGTCCTGTCTTTCGTTGGGGGAGCTTGGCCGCTGCTGGACTTGGGTGCATGTGGAATACAGATTCTCCCCGAGAAAGCTCCAGAGCCTCTGGGCTGAGCTGAGCTGCCTGGTAGCCCCTGAGTTCCTTTGTCAAAGAAAGCACCTCTGGCCAGCCATGGTGACAGTGGGCTGCCATCTCTCAGGGTGGCTGTCATTTAGGGAGGTGGCTGGGTGTCGTGGTCTGGGTGCCTGTCGTGTGGCCCCGTCATCTGGGCCAGGTCATGCCCCAGCAGATGAATGTGCTGTGGAGAAAGAAAATGAGAACAAGCTGCTTTCAGGAGTGTCCTGGGGCAGTGGTGGTGGCGTCTGCTTTGTGTCAGCCCAGTCGTGGCTCTGCCGGGCATGAGCCGCTTAGTCAGACGGGGACAGACACCTGGGCGCCCTCGTGGGGACACAGCCCCTGACGATGACCCATCTTCCGTGGGTGCAGGTCTGCCCTGGCTCAGACCTCAGCTGCCTGCCTCGCTGAATTCTCACTGCGCAGTCGGCGGACCATCCTTCCCGCGTCCTGCAGACAAGGAAAGTGAGAAAAGGAGAGCAATTCAGGAGGAAGGCATAGAGGCTGAACTCGAACTTTGGACCTTGAGCCCACCATCTTAATTAACCTCATCACCATTTTTAGACCAGGATTTCTCAACCTTGGCACCACTGATATTTTGTGCTGGATTTTTCTCTGTTTTGGGGACTGCTCTGTGCATTATAAGATATTTAGCAGTCCCCGTTTGTAACAACCAAAAACATCTCTAGACATTGCCAGATGTGCCCTGGAGGGGCAAAATCGACCCCGTTGGTCTGGAACTACTCCTTTAGGGAGAGGCTAAGATGACCTCAAAATGCCTCCAGCTGCCTCTTTTCCTCCAGCCCAACACCAGCACCAGCCACATCTATTGGTCTGAGCTGCTGAAATGAGCTCAGAGTCTGTCGCTGGCTGGGCCATGATGGGCCTTGTTCAGGCTGCAGGCAGAGATCTCCCAGAAATAGAAGCCTCCACACGCCTTTCTGATCTGTAATTTGTTTCACTGGCGCCGCCTCAAACAGAGCCTGTGACAGCGGTGAGAGATTTAAACAAGCCTTCAGCACCTTCACATGCCACTTCATCAAGCCATAGGTCACACTCAGATCAAACCGTCCAAGGGGTCAAGCGTGTAGCAAAATCCCAGGGATCTTGAAAGTTGCATACAGTTTAGGCAAGAACGTGAGGAGGTGGACACCCGGACTCAGCTGGCGGAGGTCAAAATGAGGACCAACTTTTGAGAGGGTCATCAGGAGCTGAGGCCAAGACATGAATTTCGTGTATTCTTGGATCCAGCACTTCATCTTCTGGAAGAACCCCACAGAGGTGCAAGTGTGTCTGCTGAAGGCGGTTCATCCCAGCCGTCACGGATACGAAAACTTGAGAGCAATTCAACACCCACCGACAGCAGATTGGGTAGAGATAACCCCAAGATCTCCAGGCATTGGCCACCTTTAGAAACAAGATGTACATTAATGTTTAGGGACACTGTGTCCTTAGAATAGTAGGGGCTGCAGACACACAGAGCAGAAGGCCGCGTGAAGGCGGTGGCAGAGACTGGAGTGATACAGCCCCAAGCCAAGGATCGCCGAGGACTGCCAGCAGCCCCTGGGGGCCTGGAGGCTGTGGGGAAGGAGTCTGGACTCCAGGTGGGGTGGAAAGCCCCTGGAGGGATGTGAGCAAGGGAGCGACACCATGGGCTTCAGGAAGGCAGCTTGGGCTGGTGGATGGGATATGGACTGTGAGGGAGGGAGAGGCAGGAGGTCAATTAAGAATACTGTGGCCTCACAGAATCAGCCAGGAGGCAGGAGAACCAGGCCTGGGATTGGGCTGGAACCAAAGGCACTCTAGAGGGCTGGGACAGAGAAGCTACAGGGACGACTCCGTAGCAGGAACAGTCTGATCAGAACCACTGCTGGAGCAAGCCAATCCAGCTGTTTCCAGTCTCTGTTCCACCCCGCTTAAGATTCATCATCCCTGGAGGGAGGGTCCCACTGGCCAGCATGCTCATGGGCCTGCTTCTTCGCTGAGGGACCGCAGGACTCTCAATGAACAATCCTACTTGATGATATTCCAGTGGGGGAAGAGAGAACTTCCCCAAAAGGATGATGTGAGAAAGAGGAAATGGATGCTGAATAGCAAAAGTACAGAGAAAATAAACCAATGGCCATTACACAGATGATGACAGACTAATGGCAAAAAGGCTGCAATTCTTAACTCTCCTTGTATCCACAAGATTAGCAATGTGACTGTGGCTCCTCCCATAAAGACATCAGTTTTCCCATCTCTCAGATATGCACTGCTCTGTGGCTTGCCTTGGTCAAGTGAATGAGGCAGAACTGATGGTGTAGCAGCCTAGATCCCAGGCATCAGGGGGCCTTGTGTGACTCTGCACTCTCTCTGGGAACCCTGCCCAGCTACCTTGAGAATAAGCCTGAACTAGCCTGTGGAGGATGAGAAACCACATGAGAAGAGCCTACTTGTCCTAGCCAAGGCCATCCTAGACCAACTGACAGCCAGCCAACCTCCAAACACGTCAGAGAGCCCAGCCAAGACCAGCAGAGCTGTCCACCCAAACTGCAGCTGACCACTGATTAATGCCTGAATCCAGCTGAGTCCAGAAGAACAGCCAGCTGATTCACAGATTCAAGAACAATAGAAAATGCTTATTGCTTTAAGCCATTGAGTTTTGGGCTCATTTGTTATGCAGCAAAGGCTCACTGATACCCCGTAAATAGATCAAGTCTTGGAGAGAAGACTTGACTTGCCCAAAGTCACACTACCAGTGGGTGTCAGATCCAGAGTGTACACCCTGACCCCAGTGGAGTCAGTCCCCATAACAACATAACCAGAGTCAACAGCAGGTTTGTTTCAATAACCTGAAAAAAGCTCGCAGGAGCGATAAGGTTCACATCATGCCTGCATGTGGCCTAGAGTCTCGGCAGCCACCCTCAGCTCCCAGGCTGGGCAGCAAGGGAACATCCAGGCATGTCTGCAGCTCCGACTCTGTTTCTTAGCACCTCGTGGGGGCTTCTGGCTCGTGGAAACGAACATATTGGGCTGCACCGAGGCGACAGAAACATAACAGAGACAATGATTCCAAAAGCAGCTCTAATTGAAGTAACAGCAAAACTCATTTAGTGGAACACATGGCTGGGAGGACCTCACAGCTCTGGAAAGGCGCGGCTCGGTGAGACGAATGCAAACACTCTTCCCCGGCTTTCCACTTGGCTGCAGGGAATCCAGGCTCTGCCCGGCAAAGGGAGGCTCGGGCGGTCGAGTCCTGGCCTGGACCTGGGGTCACCCTGTGGGATTTCTCTGAATCTCAGCTTTCCCATCTATAATGTGGGGTGATAACTTTGCTTACCCACAAGGCGAAGAAGCAAGAGAATGGTGTTCCCAGGAAGATGGGAAGGCCTGTGCTAGACTGTGGCACAGTGGTCAGGACCATGGACTTCAGCTCGGGTGTGGGGCTGCCTCTTAGCAGCCATCACTTATCTTTTCGGAGCCTCATTTTCCTCATGGTAGAAAGAAGGTAATGACACTTGACCGTGAGAACCAAAGGGCAGAGGTTATGGACAGAGGCCTTGATGGCCCTTTTCAACCCCACATCCCCCTCCTCCCCAACACCTAGCAAAGCATCTGGTATGTGACAGGCTCTTGATAAATAGTGGCTGAATCCACCAGAAAAAATAGAGTAGCCATTCATTGAACACCTACTGTGTGCCAAGGGTTTGCATACTGTATCCCTCAGGGTTCTCGAGAGAAACAGAACCAACAGGAGATACACAGAGAGAGAGAGAGAGAGAGTTTAAGGAATTGGCTCACACAGTTGTGGGGGCGGCCAACTCTGAAATCTGTAGGCCAGGCTGGCAGGCTGGAAACTCAGGCAGGATTTCTATGTTAGTCTTGAGGCAGAATTCCTTCTTTAGAAAACCTCAGTTTTTGCTCTTAGGGCCTTCAACTGATTGGGTGAGGCCCACCCACAGTGTTGAGGGTAATCTTGGCTCAAAATGAACTGATTGTAAACGTTAATCACTTGTACAGAATACCTTCACAGCAACACCTAGTAGCATTTGACCTAACAACTGGGCACCATGGCCTGGCCAAGTTAACACATAAAATGAACAATCACACGTACAATCTCTAATGCTCACAACCCCTCAATAAGTTGGTATTTATGAGCCTGTGGTAGGCAGAATTCTAGGATAGCCACAAAAATGCCTGCCCCTGGTGTGGTGCCCTGTGTAGCTCCCTCCCTTTGAGTGGGGCAGGACCTGTGAACGTGAGGGGATGTCACTCCAGGATTAGGTTATGTTACAGGGCAACAGAATTTTGCAGATGTAGTTAAGGTTACTAATTAGTTGCCTATGAGTTAGTTAAAAGGGAGCGTATCTGATGGGCCTGACCTAATCACCTAAGCCTTTACCTCTATGTGTAGAGGTCAGAAATAGAAATGAGAGAGATTCGAAGCCTGAGAAGGATTTGACGTGAGGGAGTCTCTGTTGCAGGCTTTAAAGACGTGGGAACGCACTGTGGACAGCCTCTGGGAGCTGAGAGAGGCCCCTGGCTGACAGCCAGCAAAGAAATGGGGACCTCAGTCCTACAACCACAAGACATTGAGGGAACTTGGGAGCAGATTCTGGCCCAGAGCCTTTGGCAAAGCTGACACCCTGATTTCAGCCTGGCGAGACCCTGCAGAGAAGCTAGACTGCTGACCTCCAGAACCATGAGCCACACATAAGTGTTCCTGAGGGTTCATAAATGTTCAAGGAGGTCATGCTTCACCTCCTCCAGGCCGGAGGATACATACACTATTTGGAATTCTTCTTCATGGGAGATTTGTCTCTTTTCCCCTATTTATTTGTTTATTCCATCATTTCTTTACTATTGTGGCCTCAAGGATATTTATTCTAACTTTGGGTTATAATCCAATAGTACTTTAGGAATTTGGTTGCTGAAATTCACCCAGCTTTGTTCTCCAGTCGGCTTCCGTGTTCGCTCCGACATATTTCCATCCTTGTGGCTGGTTACTATTATTATTTCTTTTTATCCTTTCCCTGTAAGATGCCCCAAGTTCATCTTGTATATTCCTGTCCAGAATAAGCTACTTCTTCAAGGACCCTGGTTCTTTGTGTTGGAGGATGGTGTTAGAAACCAAGATCTGGGTGCTGGGTGTGCTCATTGCTGCTGGGTTGCTGTTGCTTCGGGGTAATATCAGCTGACAGAGTAAGCAGATCAATGTGTGCATACTGACCCATGCACATACTCACGTCTACAAATATTTTCAAGTGAACCTATCTGCACCTATATTAAGCTCAACACGAGTTTCTGCTGATCCTCCAGCTATCCCATCACTGCATGGACCATTTTAGCCTCCAGTCCTTGCTTATCTCACCCTAACAGTGAGAAACCTGCAGTCTAGGGGGTGTCAGCTCCCCCACCTGTAAAACACGGGGCTTAGAAGAAGAGGCTGTCAGCCAGCCCTGACACCCTAGGATGCCAAGTTAAAACAAACACAAATAAGCTGTTGACTAACCCGGGTTCTATTTTTCCATTTGAACCCTGCAGGTTTTTCCTAGTGGATCTTAAAAATATGTCCTGGAAGGGCCTTTTACCTTTTCCAGGGACTATGTTTTCATCTAAACAAATATGTAAGCAGCAAAAAACAGAACTGGTGACATGAAAATGTAGCACATCATGCCTGGGGCCCTGGGCTGTTTGTCCCTGTCCATGTGGACGGCCCGGCCTCACCATGGGCACTTCTCTCGTGCCCCAAGGATCTTTGGTCAAACAGGCCCCTTTAACAGGGGAGCCGTTTAACATACCGGAAAGGCTTAGGCCTGTGCCTCCGTGGCCACCCAGGAGATAACCTGGCTCTTGAAGACGTCAGCTAAGACGGGGAGACTGGAAGAGGGGCGACTTCAGAGCTGCCTCCGGTTCTCTTACAGGAATTCCTCACCACAGGCCGCCCTTTCAAGGGATGATAGTGTCGACAAATTCACGGGGCCAGGTCGCTGTTTTACAGCTCTCTGAGTAACCCCGAGCCAATCAAAGCCAACAGTCACCACGAAAGAGGAATCCACAATCAGCTGAGTCCTCTCCTTCCCTGCCATGGGGCCCTTCTTTAACCCCCTTCGCTGCCTCCAGCGCTGCTCCTGCAGACCCTCACCCAGTGGGGCATAGTGCTTGGATCCTTGGTGCCCATCTCTGTCCCCACTGAGACTGGAGCCCCATGGCACAGGGACCACGTCTGTCTCATCACCTCGCAGGTGCCTGGTGTGGGCTCCGGCGGCAGGTCACCAGGAGGCAGCCTCTGGGAGAACCTGGGTCGTTTCACTCCACTGCCCTAGTGAAGACACGACCTTCTCTCCTGTGAAGTGGAAGTGATAACAGCCCCCAGCTCACAGCTATGATTACTAGTTTTGTTTTAGAGATGAGGAATCTGCACACTAAAATTTGATAACCAGCTGCTTTAATTATGGGCAAGTCTTCCTCCCTCCCTCCCTCCCTTCCTTCCTCCCATCCTTCCATCAATCCAACAATCACTGAGTACCTCTGAGATATGAGGCTAGAAGGAGATCCTTCTAGAAGTCCTTAGCTAATCATGGTAGGAAAAGACAATCCAATAAATACTTCCATTTCAACCCTGTCAGGTTAAGGGTGGCCTAGGGGAGGGAGGGCCCATTCTCCTGCAGGTCTGTGGGCGGCGGGGGCAGGGGTGGGCAGGAGGACAAGCACTTTCGAGGGGAGGGTGCTGTGTGTCAGCTTGTTAAGTTTGGACCCAACCTGCTAGTAGGAAACTCTAGCGCAGCCTTAGGGAAAATAAGTTTTAAGAGTGAAAAAGAAATAAAAGAAAAATGACTTTATTTCCCTCTGAAACTGTGGCAGCGTTTCATAATCCTGAGGGCAAGCAATCGTTTAAACTTGCTGTATCTAATCGAGCGTGGCTGTAACAATGCGCCAGTCATCCGGAAACTTCCGTCTGAGGAGGGGCAGGTGCCGCTTGGCTTCCTCTGCCAGGTGGGAGCTATTCATCCACCTGAGGCTGGACATCACTATTGAGCCATCACAGGAATTGGGGGCTGGTGTCACTGGAATAGTCTGGGTAATTAATAATTTGTGCCCAGGAGAAGATGGCAGGGCTGATAGAATCTCGCGTGATGCAAGATTTCTCCATCCCCTCTCCCAGGGCACACTTCCCTCTGGCCCACTGGATTCTGGATGCTTCTATTGTTTTTTCATGATGGTTCAGAGACTATGGGGATCTCCTGCTCAGATCAGGAGCCTCCTCCTCTGCTCCTCTCAGGGCTGGGCCTCTGAGACAGTGTAGCTGGTCATTTCTTTAAATAGTCACTCGATCTGGTTTTCCCTGTATTTTTCCTTCCCCCATTTCCGGCAGCTCGCCGGGCCTGTCTGCACCCCCTTCCTCCTGGCAGGTGTGTGTGACACGCACCCAGGTGGAAGTCACCTGCCGGAGCTTCTTCCCTTCTGTAAAAACAAACCCGCTGTGAACTGGCCACAGGCAATTCACAGCTTTCACAAAAGCCCAGGATTTCTGGCTTCTCTTGAGGAACCGGGCAATCTGGGTGGCCCCATTTGGCAACAGTGGGCTGGAGCCGGGACCCAGCTGCCACCTTCAGCAGGGCACGTTCTGGCCCACCTGTGGGAAGCTATGTGAAGGATGGGGACCTGCTCCTCCCCTGGTTTCCATCCATTCTGGACCCACTGCATCCCAGGCCTTGCATGTCACTGACAGAGAGCAGAAGACATGTGCATGTCAGGCGTTTGCATCTGGGTAGGACTGAAACAATCTCACTGTCCTCACCCGACCACGGGCACCTGCAGAACTGCGCTGGGTGTCTCCGAGGGGCTGGAGGAGGGGGAAGGGGCATTTTGGTGGAGACAGAGGGGAGATGGAGAATGAGGAAGGATATTCATTCCTCACTCAGGGGCCAGGACGGGCCAGAGGAGGAAGGTCCCCAGAGCTCATAGGGGTTCACCAGCCCGATCTCGTTGGTTCTGGCAATGGGCACCTTTGTGGAAGGTGGAGCCAGCCACAGCAATCGCTCTCACACTCTGGAGCCTGTTCCAACCTCAGCACAGCCTGAGGGAGCCCCACGGTGCCCTCCAGCTGGCAGAATAGGCCCATGGCAGCGAGTTTCAGTAACGGGAACAATAAAGAGGTCGGCTATTTCTTGCCCTTCTGAGTTGACCTGAGATTCTCTCTGGCTATGCAGGACCCTAGAGTCTCGGGGAGCAGAAGGGCAATTTCTCCTGCTCTGTGTGGCCGCAGGCTCTCGTGTGGTGTCTGCCTGGCTGGCAGCCATCATCTGATTTGGCCACTGGACAGCAGCAATTTTCTCGTCTCAATCTGACCCGCATCCTCTGAGAAGGACACCAGGTCTCAGAGACTTGCCTCTGGTCGTGAGGCTAGGATGGGAGCCCAGGGTGGGCCAGGCCTTCCCTGGCCTGGGTCCTGATGCCAGCGCCCGCCAGGCCCTGCGCAAGACTCACACCTGCTCTTTTCTGCCTGGAATCCATCCCTCGCCCAGCCCCCGGCCGGCTCCTCCTGTCTCAGCCTAAACATCTCCCCTCTTAGGATTTTCGTTTTGCTTTTTAAGGGAATGGAATTTTTAAAACTAAAAAGCAAAATTAGATCTATGCCTTTTGTGATAAAAGCCATTTCCCCATCAATTACATCTAATTCTGCAAGGTGTTGTATTATTCGATAAGGCTGGGACGGGATATAAGCCATGTAGGTTTGGGCTTCTCTAACTTCCCAGCACCAGGCCCCCTGGGCAATCAGGGCCTGAGGTCTCTCTGTTCCAGGTGAGTCCACTCTAGTCTGTGGGGCAGGCCTCTCCGGTGACCCTTTCTAGGAAGAGTGGCTCCTCGACGGCATTTCTAGTCCTGCGTGTTCACGATTCTGCTGCTGTCGGGCCTCCATCTCCTCCCAGTGGGCAGTCACCCCGAGAGCTGTGGTTCCCCCCAGCATCCCTGCGCCTGGCACCTCAGAGGAGCTGAACGAATAAAGGAAATGAAACGATGGGATGAACAGCAACGGGTGCAAGGCCACTGGCTCCCGAGCCGCGAGACTCCAGCTCTGCTGCCCCCAGGGCAGTGGGTGACTGAACTCCCAGAGACTCAGTCTGCTCATCTGAAAGATGGATGTGACCACACAGCGTCTCCCTCGGGGCTGTGAGCATTCAGCGGATAACGACTGCGCCCAGGGCATGGCAAGGGCTCCAGAAGAGACTATTTTTTAATATCCTCAGTGTTACCATCACTAATGGCGCTCGTGGGGAAGAAGGAAGGAAGCCTCAGCGGACCCCCATTGTCACAAGTTTATCGCTCGGCTGCAGGGCCTCAGGGATGCCCCCAGAGAACCACAGGGACATCTGCCAAGTGGCTCCTGGGATCCAGGGAAGCAGAAGGGAAATGCACCTCAGCCTTCTCGACCTCTGCGGGCTCCCCCCACTCCACTCAGCTGCTGTGGAAGTTGGAGGGGCGTGGGGTCAGGGCCAGGCTTCCTCTGCTCTGCTAACCATTGTCTTTGGGACGGGTGCAACCCTCTCTCTATGTGTGTGTGTGTGTCTCTCTTTCCCCCTCTCTCTCTGTCCCCACCTGCTCACAGGGACCAGGGCCCACCCTTGAAGTAACAAAAGCCTGCGATGAAATACCAGTTTTCTCCACAGGCGGAGGTGACTCCTTCGTCTGTCTAGTAGGGTCCCTCGGCAGGCTCACGGCTGCTCTGGGAAAGTCCAGGGAACCGGCTCTCAGGGACTGCGGTGAGGTACAGCCTCGGAACTTGGGAGAGGACCCCCTCTGGGCACTCCCCGAAGGCCACGTTCCGGATATGGCTGGAGCTGGGGGTGAGGTCATCAGCGCTGCATCTCACGCTGACTGGACACGGGCAGGCCTCTCCCGTGGCCAGACCTCAGAGGGAAGGAAGGAAGTTGTAACAGAGCCTGGCTGTGCCCAGCCCTGGCTTTCACGCACAGCAGCCCAGCACATCCTCATCCCCACCCCGGGAGGATGCGGAGTGGTCAAGGGCATTGGTGTTCAGTCACACACGGCCCGGTTCAGATCCCGGCTGCACGGCTCAGCAGCCGTGTGGCCCTGGCCCTCTGCGAGCCTTAGTCTCCTCATCGAGGTTGTGGGGCAAGCCTGGAACCTGCCCTGTAGGTTGCTGGGATGACCAAAGGGATAAAGCACAGACGGGGCTTACAAGACCTGGCACACAGCAAGGCTCAAAAGTGGTGGCTGTTCCATCCTGTTGTAGAAACAAGGAAATGGAGGCCCAGAGAGTTTAAGGAGTAAAGAAGTTCTGTGCCGGGGAAACCGAGCCAGGAATGCCTCTTCAGAAGAGCTCCCCTCAGTGTTAGCGGGCGGCACAGCAAACAGCGACAGAGCACAGCAGTCTGGATGCTGTGCTCCAGGCCTGAGAAGCTGGTAGAATCTGCAGGCTCCTTGGCGGTCTCCCTTGCCTTCAGATCCTGCCTGTTTGTGTGTGCTGGGTGCCATTTTGTTGCCAGCACCATGGGGGTCTGTCCCCCAGTGCCCACCGTACTTGGCTGACCAGCGACACCACTGAGCTGAGGGTCCTGTGTGATGAGTTCATCGCCAAGTCTCCAAGCCCAGCACAGTACCTGGCACTCAGCGGGAGCTTAAGACGGGTTCATGAACAAATGAATGAATGAATGAATGAGCTTACATGTCAGGGCCACTCTGTCCTTCCTTCTAGGGCATGAGCCCGTTGACACCAAAGCCATGTCAGAGCCTCCTGGAAACAGAATTAATTTGTTCACCGAGTGAACATTTGTTGAAGGGGCAAAGTGACAGGACATCCATGTGGGCAGAACAGGCTGGGCTAGGGGAGAAAGCAGCCAGAGGCCTTGCAAGGTTTGGACCTTTCCTAAGCACAGCAGGCCTGTCTACTGGAGCCACATGCATCTGGGCACAAGCAAGGGTGTCCCCTTACGGTTAGAAAGTCTGCCTCTTTCTGCCCGTCAGCCAGAGATTTGGGAGAG
The DNA here is from genome assembly GCF_041296235.1 of Equus asinus. Classification (NCBI taxonomy): domain Eukaryota; kingdom Metazoa; phylum Chordata; class Mammalia; order Perissodactyla; family Equidae; genus Equus; species Equus asinus. Next base: position 46,897,135 of record NC_091804.1, read on the forward strand.
CATGACCTTCGTTGGAACAGCAAGGCCCACTGGGTGTGTCCATCCTGCTTCCAGCCGAATCCTGGGAGGGGGTGGAGGGGAGGCCAGGTGCCTGTGAGGGTGACGCCCTCTTTATTCCCACCCTAAAGCCCCATTTTTAAAAAGGTGTTAAAAATTAATGAATAAAATCTTTAACTCTTAGCTTGGCAGCAGAAGGACACACACAGGTACACTTTGTCATGGTGACAGACTCAGTGGGCATTCATTTCTAACAGGGTGAACATCATTTGAACGAAACCAGCAGCCATCAGTTAAATAATCACTGAGCGGTCTGATCTCCAGGGCCAGCCGGGCTCAGAACACCACCTTGCCACTAACCCCCATCGCTTGTTGACTTCTGAACTTTGCTGCACCTGTGGTTCACTTGGAGCTCCAAGGGGTGGGGGCTATTCCAGGAACGAGGAGAAATTCCGTCTCAGCCACTGACTTCAGAGCTGGTCCTGGAAGTTTTAAAATTCAAACTCTGTTTTTAAATTATAAAATAATGTCTGTTCATGACAGTGCAAAAACAAATAATCACAACAGATGGAAATACAATAAAAAGAAAATCCCCACCTCCTTTATCCTAGGTTACATTTTCCAGAAGTTTTCCATATAGACTCACACATGTGTATATATGTCATATTTCAATTGCTCAGGAGATCCTCTTGTCTGCTAGCTGGCACCAGCATTTTCCCCTATGGATCCACTCAGACATCATCACAAGGGGGTAGGCCCCATCCATCCTGGTTGCCAGCCCGGTCCCTGGCCCGCGGTTTGCACCCAGGGAATGTTTGCATTGAATGAAGGAATAGGGATCAGCCTGCTTGCTCACCTGCTGCAGAGTCCTCATGGTGTGACAGCCCTTCCCAACTGCAGGGTCTCACGGGGCTGGGGTGCGGACGGCCGGAACAAACTGCTATGGAAGACCCTGGCCTCTTAGACACATGCGACGGTGAATTCCTACAAGTGGAGTCCTGAAGTCAGAGGGGACGTGCGTCCTTAATTCTGATGGATACCGTCACATTGCTGACCCGTCCGAGGAGAGAGCTGGTCCTTGACTCTTGGCACAGTTTTGGTTTTCCCCTGAAATCTTGTTCATTCTTCCTGTCCAACCCACTCAGGCCCTGGGGGCGCAGAGGGCGGTGAAGACGGAGGGCTGGCGTGCGCTGGCCTGGCAGGGGGGTTCCAGCCACTCTGGCTGCCAACAACTGTGTCTCTGGCTCCTCATCTGCAGAGTGGGGTTATTGGCGGTAGTTACAGCAAGGACTGATGTGGGGCCCTCGGGCTGGGAGCACCTGGAACAACCCAGAGCCTGAGGCTCTCTGGGGGCTGTGGTGAGCCCAAGGGGCATCTGCCTGCATCAACAAGGAGAGACAGATGGGAGCCAAGGCCCTTGGGTCAAATGTCAAAAATCATCCAGTGCCCACCCTCCCCCCAGCCACCAAGATGCCTGAGTGCTCACTGGGGTGAGCAGTTCTGAGGGCTCCTCATTCCAGGAAGGCCAAGGGAAGTGAGGCGTGATCTTGGGGTGTAAGTGTACCTGACTCCGGACAGAGGCCTGGTGGTCACGCCCAGGCCTGCAATCCCTTGGAATTGTTGAGGGGTGCTGGGGGAGCCTGCCGCTGTGCGGGCCCACTGCTCCCTGTAGCCCATTACTCTTCGAAGAGGTTTCAAACCCCAGCAATGAGGTGGCCTGTTCAATTACAGACAGGCAAACAGGGTCCAGAGAGGTGAAGCGACTTGCCCAAGGTCACACAACTTGTCTCATTCATAGAGGGGTCCACCACTTCTGCTTTTTGCTTTAAGCACAAAATTTTTTCGTTTCTTCTTAAGAACCTTGTTATGGCTTTGGAGCCAAGCAGCCTGGGTTTGAATCCTTGCCTGCTGATCACTGACTTTGGGCGCGTGGCTTCACTTGTGTGTGGCCTGCAAAGGTCACAGATGAGAGGACTAATGTGATTAGCTACTCCTTGTGCAGATGAAAGGGAGGCGCCACTGCTGTGTGGCTATGACCCGAGTATGACCCGAGGCACGTGGGGTTGGGGCTGAGCTGGTTCAGCACCGTGTGTGGCTGCAGGCCCTTGCTCTTGACCTGGCCCAATGGTGCACAGGTGAGAAGCCTGCGGTCGCTCTACCTCCCCTGGAGCTACAGGTAACTCCAGGCCCCTCCCAGGCCCTCATCCCAAATGCCCCAGAGTGGAGCAATGTTATCATCGCCTTGTAACTCATCCACTATGTCCGACCTTTGGATTCAAGGAATAATTAATGGGGCACTTTGGATGGCTCTTGGAGTGTCAAGCTTTTAATTAATGCGCCAGACTGAATATATTTAGCTGGACCATTCTACCTCGTCCATCCAATTACCCAGACTCATTATACAACTTGATTGCGTTTTCCATTACTCAGTGACTTTGCTAAATGGGCAGCCACGGTGCAGACGGGCAGCCCAGCGCCAGTATTGATTAGAGGACACAGTTTATTACCCAGTGGAGGCTACGTTCCAGGTGGTAAATCTCACGCTGGACACGGCCTCTCTGCAGCCTGCAGGTGGGGGACGCAATTGTATCTGGATGGAGCATTGCAGCCATCGACCCTCCTCCCAGACCTCCCCTGTGTCCTGCCTTTTAATTGAATTACCCTCCATTGCCAAGTCCCTGTGAGTATAAGCAGGAACTCCCCCTGCTTTAACAGCGGAAGTGGATGGGCGGTATTTCTCGCCTCTCCCCAGGCTCCAGAATGACATGAAGCCAGGAGCTTGCCTGGGGACACCCAGGATCAGGCACAGGAGGACACTGAGCCCTCTTTTATTCTCACTGGCTCCAGGATGGGCCTGGGCCAGGCCCACCATCTCTTACCTTGCAAGGCCCTGGGGAGAGGTGGCCTCCAGCCCTTGGGGTGAGAGAGGAGTGCCATCATTCAGCTGGTGGCCCCAGGAACTTGCTTTTAAGGTTGGGATTGTGATTCCCAGGGGAGACGCCTCCCCCTCCGTAGTATCCGGAGTATTCTTTCATACACGACGACCTTCTTCCAGTTCTCTCGCCCCCTCTGGAGTTGGATCAATCTGTTTTCCTAATCCGAGACGTAACTGCAGCAGGAGAAAAGAGAGAAAGATGAAACAACAGTGGGGCTGTTTCCTCCTTCTACATAAAAGCTAGTGAATGCCAAGTACATTCATCATCTCTAGTCCTCTGGTAACCCAGGAAGCATGTGTTTGGGTCAATATTTTAACTTTTTATTTTTAGGTAATTTTAGATTTGCAGAGTTTCTGTAGACCCCTCACCCAGCTTCCCCTTGTGTTAACAGTGAAGTAAGTGTTTTTAATCATCAGTCTATGGAAGAAAAAGCTGAAGCCCAGAGAGCTTAAGAAACCTGCACAAGGTCACACAGCAATGGTGAGATTGGAACCTGGATCTGGGTTTAGCTTTGCCTTTGACACCCCAGCTGCCAGTAAGTCTGACCGACTTTCTACCAAAGGACTCAAAAAGATGGAGCAGGTGCTTGTCACGCAACCGCAGAATTCAGGCGCAGAGCTGGAGATCTCTGCAAAAGGCGACATCTAAGGCCTAAGAGCTGACAAAAAGCCAGAACCTCATTTATGTCCAAGGTAGACTTTGCTTTGCAAAGGTGCAGAGGAGATTTGAATCCTTGCAGGGCTGGAGGGAAAACAAGATGACTCTGAGGAGCACGGTGAGAAGCAGCCAGGGCCTCCCTGCCTTCAACTTCATTAATCTTGTTTTGTGGACCTCAAACACTGCCACAGGATCCGCTCCCAGTCCACGGTGCTGGAGCCAATCAGCAAGCAGCACATCTCATTGGGCTTGGGTGACACTTGTGTTGGCAATCCAATAGTGCAATTAGCAACAATTAACCTTGAGAATAAATGAACCATCACAAAAGAAAAAGTTTCTCTTTTGCCAAACCCGACAGACACCATTTAAACAAATACCATTCTCACTTTCTGGACACTCCTAATGAGAAAAGGGGCCACTGGTGGTTTAAATAAATAGTGCAACAGGTCAAAAATAAACCCCATTTATTAAACACATACTGACACCAGGCTTGGCGCTAAGAGCTCAGCATTGACTTAGCTTTCTGAATCCCCTCCAAAATCTGGTGAAATAGGTGCTATCATGTCCTTAGGAAAAACAACTTTTTAATTTTTAAATAATAATAGATTCACAGGAAATTGCAAAAATAGGACAGAGAGGTCCCATGTACCCTTCACCCAGCTTCCCCTAAATGGTGACATCTTATGTGACTATATCACAGGACCAAAAGCAGGAAATTGACAGCCCTTCAGATATAACTGGTTTTGCGTGTGTGCGTGTGTGCGTGTGTGTGTATAGTTCTATGCAGTTTTGTCTCTCTTACCTTCTCATAGATGAGGAAATCAAACCGTAGAGAGGCTGTAGGACTTGCCCAAGGCGACATAGCTAAAAGTGGCGGAGCTGAGACGCATCAGGGTCAGATCCCAAAACCAGCCCCTCTAGGCTTTCCAATCCCGCCCCCCCTCCCCCCCATCCCCCCCGCACTGGGAACATGATTGATATGGGAAGGCTCGACTTGTGGATGAATTCAGCCCCTGAAGACGCAGCGAGTGTACAACTGGTGGAGATAAATAGCGAATTTCTCTCCTCTAAAGATGATCTACAGAGGGCAGAGCTTTACAAAAAGTATGGGGTGAAGTGTCTTCCTGTCTGCGAATGACCCTTCATGTGACTGGACAGGTGGAGAGTCACTGAGAAGGGGCCATTTTACACGTGTCCCCACTCTGAAAATGTGGACAAAAGCACACGATCGCCTGACCCTGACAGCCAGGGTCGGGGCAGACCCACTGACGAATCGAGACCCCACCCCCCCAACACAGGGGGCCGGCCCTCCCCCAGAGGGAAGGTGGTTGTTCACATGTGAGTACTTCAAATTAATAACAAATTGCAAAACTAACGCCTGCTAGGGACTTGTCTTTGTTATGAATTTAAAAGGTCATTGAGCCACACTAAATAATGGGAAAAAAATGAGCCTGTTTTGTGCTTGGGAGATAGGGCTTTTTTGGAGAGATGGGGTGGGAGGTGTTTTAATGGCTCTGGCATGGGGGTTTGAAATCATTCTCTTCCCTCTGGGTGGCAGAGGGGGTGGAAACTTACTGCAAGTTAAATTAAAAAAAAAATCAATAGCATTTCAGGTGATTGTGAATTAGGGGCTATTTGCTGAGGCTTAAGGGGATTAAGGTTAAAGCCTGAGGATGATCAATGGGCAATTACCGCCCGCGGAGGGTGGGGACGAGCATTCCGTAGGCTTGGGGGCAGGGCCTGTGGGAAGCGAGGGGGCGGTTGTGGCTGCCCCGCTTTGAACATCAAAAACTCGCAGCACGTCGGCGCAGGTCAAACCCGGAGAATCATGGTGCAAACGCATCAGGGAAGCCGTTTGCTGGGTCATCCGCCCCTGGAGACGACAACCCTTTGCCCTTCCTCCTTACCACCCCGGCGACGCCCCCACCCACCAGGGAGGAAATGAGACCCGCGCTCCATTCAGACCTCAAGCAGACAAAGAGGGAGGCGCAGAGCTGAGGCCGCCTCCAGGCCAATCAATCCTGGGGCTCTAATAACTACAATTTTCTGATTTGAAGGCAAAACCAAATAACCCAGAGGAGTAATTCAGGCCACATGCGGCCCTCTTCCTGAGAAGGAGCACAAATTGATTTTTCTTTTATAAGCCCAATTTTATGCTGCTCATCGACCCCCCTCCATCACTTCTGAGCTCTCTTTTCTTCCTCCTGCTTGAGGCACAATTAACAGAGGATCAGAAAGTTTCTTGCTTCCGGTTTCTCACCGGTGTTGGCACAGTGGTCCATCTTTGCCTGAGCGCCAAACTCTGCAGAAATGTCACAGCCTGGCTCTGCCCAGGGCGGCTGACTCAGAATCTCTAGGGGCCAAGGCCTCTCTGGCCCCCAAATCTGCTCTTTACCAAAGTGGACCTTAAAGTGTAAACCCAGGCTCAGAATTCCCCAGGGGCTCCCAGCTCACTGGGAGTGAAACTGGAGTTGGGACTGTGGCCACAGGGTCCTCCCTCTTTTGTCTCCTCCCGCATTCAGGCCACTCTTTCCCTACTTACTCAGCTAAGCCACTCTGGCCTTCTTTCAGTTGCTGGGACTCTTCACCCCAGGGCCTTTGCCCATGCTGTTTCTGCCTGGAATGTCCTGATCCTACCATGGCCAACCCTGTCATATTCTTCAGTCCTCAGCTCAGCCGTCACAGCCCCAGTCATGCCATCTGAAATTGTCTGCTTCCTGCAGCATTGCCCCGTTTTAGCTTCTTCCCAGCCCTTCCCACAGTCTGGAATTTTGTTCTTGTTGTTTGCTTACCTGCTTTTGATTCTCCTGCCCTGCTAGGACATGCTCTTTCTTCCCTGCGTGGCCACACCTGGCCCCTTGTCTGGCACGTAGTAGGTATTCAAAAACATCAGTTGAGTGAATGAATGAAAGTGTTCTGTGATCAGAGGAGTTTTGGAGGCGCTGGAGCAGAGCCAGATGCTGTTAAGGGCCTTTTTCAGCCATGACATTTTGCGAGTGTGCGTTCAGCCCTCCTGGGCTCCTCATTTTACACGTGAGGAAGCACAGGTCCCAGTGGGGTGGATCATAATGGGAGGGTTCCTCCCATAGCTATTAGTGGGGTCTCGAGCTGTCCCCTCTCCACTCTGGGGGCACCTCCAGGCAGCTTTGGATTTGAAAAGAAGGCAGCTGGTGCCATGTGGCCTCTGAGTTCAGCAAAAGTGCCCTACAGGGCCGATGGGACCACCTGGCCTTGTTGGTGACCGAAAAGTTGAAACCAGCACTGAGAGCTCAGTTCCTCCAGCTAGAGTCATGCCGTTCCCAAGATAGAAAAGGTCAGAGACAAAGCAGTTACTCTGAGGCCTGGAAACCTCCCTGGCCTTCCTAGGCTCTTGAATGTGCCCCTTAATCCTTCACTAAGAGCTGCCCATAAGCTCCTCTCTCTGCAGTTAAAATACTTTAGAATCACTTCCCCCTCTGGTGGGAGCCGCACTCAGGAGGGCTCCAGGCTGGAAACTGAACCCAGCCTTCCCTCCTCGGGAGGTGTTCTGGCCGGGAGGGGCCCCCGGGGCCTCCCGTTTAAGACTTGGCTGCTAGCGGTGTGTTTACTGCAAGTCAGAGCCAGGCCTGTTCCATTTTAATACATGGCTCCCGCTTGAGGTGATCTGTCAGGGTCTCCGTAAATCTCTCCCCTTCTCTCCCCACTGTCAGAAACGCTGGGCAGAGAGAACCGCCAGCCGTGGATGCTGACACTTTGATTTATGTGCTCGTTTCCTTGTGCTGCAAACTTTCCCTTTGTTTGGCTGAGGAGGTGACCACCGAGCCAGGTGCTCCCTCTTGGGGTCCAGGAATGCTTTCGCTAAGCTTCCAGCCAGCGAAAGCTTGTCCCCTCACCCAGGTGGGGACAGGCTCATGTCAGAGAGTGGTCACCGGCAAAGCCCCCCCCCCCAGGCTCTGTCCCGGTGCCACCTACCCACACGCAGAGGCAAACAGGAATTGCCACCGCCTGCTGCAGATGCAAATCAGAGCACTCAAGGTACCCGGCCTGCCCAGGGCGGAAGCAGGCTGGCCCCCATTAGTTGTTATGGAAACTCATTACCCCAAGAGGTCATTCAGCTGAAAATATAAACACTTTCCCAAAAGGTTTTAGCGCAATTCATGGGTGACAGCCATCTGGCATTATTAAGGGGAGAGTAGGACGCACCACTCCTGAGGCCGCGGGCGGAGGCCTGGTCTGGTGAGGCGGGGACCTTTCTGCAGGCGCCCCACCCTGCTGCGAGAGGCCGGGCTGAGGCAGGTCCTCCTGTCAGCCTCGGGAGCCCTGCCGTGGGAGCGCCGCCCCACCTCTCTGGGACTTGTGCTGTAGGGAGAGGGAAGTCAGAAGGCTGTGACCCTCCTCCCGGCTCCCTGGGCAAGTTCCTCCTGCAAAGCTGGGTCCAGGAAGACATCACGGAAAGACGACTGTAAATCATGACCATAACCACAGCTGTGTGCTAATAACACCTCACTGAGTATTAATTATTATTAGTGCGTTGTATGATTTAATAATTAATAATTATTGTTATTGACCTTTGTTATTAACAGTAACACAGAGTACCATTCTGTGCCAGGCCGCTGGTGTTTTGAGAACAGTATTCTAATCACAGCCCTAGAGGCGGGCACTACCATTGTACCCATTTCACAGATGGGAAAACTGTGCACCTTCCGGGGGAGGGGGCCATGCATGGGTCTGTGCTTGGACTATTTTTTCTACTTGGCTTACTCCCACTCACCCCCCCCCCCCCCCCCCCGCGCCCAGAACCTGCCTGTCATTTCTCCCAGGAAGCCTTTCCTGGACCTGCCAGCTGGGCTCAGCACAAAATAGGCAGTCATTAGATATTTATTGGATTTTATCACTAGGAAATAAGCTCCAGGTGGGCTGGGTCTGTACTGTTCCCCACTGTATCCCCCAGAACAGTGTCTGGTCCATAGTGGGTGCAAAATACGTGTTTGTAGGATGCATGGATGGGTAGATGCATGGATGAGTGGATGCACGGATGCATAGATGCGTGGATGAGTGGATGGTTATATGTTTGAATGGATGGTGGATGTTAGGTGGATGGAAGTGGGGAGGGAAGGCCAAACAGATAAACAGATGTGTGGAGGGATGATCAGATAGATGGTTAAGTGGATGAATGTCTGGAGAGTTGAACACATGGATAAACAAAATGCTGGTTATTAGGAGAGAGGGTTGGGTGATTGAAGGGTTAGTTAAAAATCTAAGCATTGATCAACAGAATGCTTCCCATTGGCTAGTTTCTTGAAAGAGAGAGAAAGAGAGAGGAGTGGGTGGGAGAAAAGGAGAGACCCCACCTTCCCACACACAACTCCATCTTTCTTCCCCTCTCATTGATCTTTTCTAAGCTTGTTTCTAATCCCGACGTAGAAAAGCCAAACCATAGAGAAAATTGTCCCTCCTGGCTGCCGTCCCAGGGCATGGGGCTCTTCCCTCCTGTGTGTGCAGACAGCTGAACAACCAAACTCTGACCTCTGCCTGCATGTCCTCAGCTAGCTGGAGACGAACTCGTTTTCAAAGCTGTGGAAGTTGACACACGTTATCCTGGGACTTTCAACTCCCACATTGGCTTGGCCAAAACAAGCTATCTTTGTTTAATCTTCGCGGTTCTTTCCCACGGAAGAGGCTGGGGCAACTGTGGCCGCTTGTGTAGGCCCGTCGTCCACAGGGCTTCCCCAGCACCACCACTTCTTCTTTCAGCCCCAGTGGGGAGTATCTATTCTGCTGCGATTTCGGTTACATCTTTAAACAATGAAAATAGACGGTGATGAAGGGACAGCCCACCAGGAGTTTAGGGGCCCCAGGGGGCCTCTTGGCAGCAGCCTGGTGGGACAGTGGCTGACAAGTTGTGGCTTTTCCATGTGTCCTCAGCAGAGCTGGCCAGTGTCACCTTCCTGGGAAATGCCACATGACATGGCTGTGGCTGGTTGTTAGTGGGGTGGGGTAGGTGGACAAGAGCCAGGTCAGAGAGGGGCATTCAGAGGCTGTCTACGGGCAAACATGGTCAATGGACCCTCTAACCCTGTGGTATCAGAAAGGGACAAGGACTCAGAGCAGCAGGTGAGAGGAATACCCAGGAGTTGTGTGGGCTGTGTGGGCAATGAGGAGGACGCCCATTCATTCACTCATTCGTTCACTCAGCAAACATCTGTGGAACCCTGGGCTGGGCTCTGAGTGGAGCTTCCAATGTGCCTGTGGCGCCCTGCATTGCCGTCCCCGCCCCTCCCTGACTTCAGTCTCACCTACTCTAGCCCCTGCCTAGCTGCAGCCACTCCGGTCTGCCAGCTTTTCCTCCACGGCGCCCACTCCCCGCCCTTCCTCTCCATCCCTCAACTCTGCTCTGAGGACTTATGATGTGTTCTGTATTCATTTGCTTAAAATCTCTCTCCACCCCTGGGCTCCAGGGTACACGAAGACAGGGACTCTTGCCTTGTTCAGGGCTGAATCTTAGGTGCCATTCCTGTGCCTGGCGTGTAGTTGGTGCTCAATAAATGTTGGTCGAGGGGATGAGTGCAGCAAATAAGGCAGAATTGGCTCCCTGTCCCCACGGGGTTTATGGCAGGGCAGGGAGGTGGGCCTGACACAAACATACGAAAATGAATATACTACTACAAACTACGACAAGTGCCCGAAAGAGGAGGAAAGCCCAGGGCCTCCTGAGGAAGGGTGCTCTAGATAGTGAGGTCTGGAAGGCCCCTCTGGGGACATGGCATTTAAATGGGTCCTGGATGATGAGATGAGCCAGTCCTTCCATAGGCCTGGCAAAGCATCTTCTCAGCGACACGCACACCAAGCCTGTGGCCTGATTCCACAGCCAGGCGGAACGCGGCGCGATGTGTTCACCTGAAGTCACGTACTGAATATTCACGGCAGTGTTTTCCCCAGGAGCTCAAAGCTGGAGCTACGAAAGGTCTGTCAGCAGTGCGTCGGATCAATGGGTCTGCTGCGTTCAAATTAGGAATTAAGGAATGCTACCTGCAGCTTCTGTGACCTGGATGAATGCCACAGACGTGAGAGAAAGAAGCCAGAGATAAAAAAGTATGCTCTCATATGGTAGATCTATTCTTAATTTTCTGAGGAATCTCCATACTGCTTTCCATAGTGGCTGCACCAGTTTGCACTCCCACCAGGAGTGTGTGAGGGCTCCCTTCTCGCCACATCTTCTCCAACACTTGTTTCCTCTTTTGTTAATTATAGCCCTTCTGACTGGAGTGAGGTGATGTCTCATTGTAGTTTTGATTTGCATCTCCCTGATGACTAATGATGTTGAGCATCTTTTCATGTGCCTGTTGGCCATCCGTATATCTTCTTTGGAGAAATCTCTGTTCAGATCTTTTGCCCATTTTTTTAATTGGGTTGTTGGTTTTTTTTGTTGTTGGGACGTAGGAGTTCTTTGTATATTTTGGATATTAACCCCTTACCTGATAGATGGTTTGCAAATATCTTCTCCCAACTGTTAGCTTGTCTTTTTGTTTTGTTGATGGTTTCCTTTGCCATGCAGAAGCTTTTTAGTTTGATGGAGTCCCAGAGGTAATTAAGTTAAGACGAGGACATTATGGTAGGCCCTAATCCAATGACCAGGCCCTTCTAAGAAGAAATTAGGGCACAGATACACACAGAGGGAGACGGTGTGAAGACACAGGGAGAAGACTGCCATCCACAAGCCAAGGAGAGAGGCCTCAGAAGAAACCAACCCTGTAGACCCCTTGATCTTGAACTTCTAGCCTCCAGAATTGTGAAAAAATAAATTTCTATTGTTTAAGAAAAAAAAATGTATCCTCCCAATGGCCCCACTTAATAAATTTGCAAATGAGGGAGAGCTAGTCAGTGCTGTGCACAGTCAGCATCGTGGCTCCCTTCCTTAGGTGGTGCCTACCGAAAGGGAGGATCAGGGGACTTCTGAGGTCTCGGTCATTGGGCTTCCTGGTCTGGGGGCTGGTGACGCAGGTGAGGTGAGTGTGAGAGCCATGGAGCCGTGCCCTCTCTGTACACCTTACCTGTCAATAAAAGGTTTACAGACGAAAGCTGCCCTCTGGCTACCGTGCGGAGAGCAGAGGGGTCACCAGTAGAAGCAGAGAAGTTGTCCTTGGGCCAGAGCTGGGCCGCTCAGGCCATCTGCCCCTGGCGCCCCCACCAGGACAGGGCTCTCCCCCTCCTGGGCTGGCCTCCCACTTCTCTGCCCACAGCTCTTCATCCCCTCACCCCCAACTGGCCACTCAAAGCCAGGCCAGTCAGAGGGAGAAACAGCTCCGCAGAAAACCTGCCCCTGCCAGGCCTGACCCGCGAGCACCTCAAGGGACAGAAGCAAGCGTGGCTGGGAAGCATGGAGTTCCCGACACATACATTCAATATAGATCAAGATGCCCACAGATGGAGGGAAGAAATTCAAATTGAAATTATTGAAGAAATCATTGTGGCTCCCAGAGAGCCACTCGGACTAATTTCTGAGCAAGAGGCAGCCTCCCGGAGCTGTGGAGCAGGGCCCTTCTGTTCCAGCCTCCCAGTGAATTCGGGAGGGGCCAGCCCACATCACTACCCCCGGGAGCTCTAGTTAGACCAGAGACTCATCAAATTCCCAATTAGACGTTCTGCCACCCAGCAGGTGCCTTCTGCTCAGACCCAGAGAGGCTCCAAGGGAGCGCCACTGCAGGGCCCCAAGGAGCTTAAGTTATTTATAGTCACAGTTTCTCTTCCACTGTTTGTATTAGCTCTTCCATTGGGTGTCAGAAATTTGCATGTTAAGGACTTTCCAGAGTCTTCTTCCAGCGTTGGCGGCAGGCAGGCGTGTGTGTGTGTGTGTGTGTGTGTGTGTGTGTGTGTTTCCTTACAGCCTTCTTTCACACTGTCCCTCCATGCATCCTAATGTAGGTTTGTATTTGGGGTCGGCATTTTGAAAGAAAAGCTAGCATAATTTTTAATTTATAATATCAGGCATCTAATTTACTCGTTTGGTCAGTTAATGATGTTGGCTGCTTGAAGAGCATATTCCTGTTGCCCCTCTGTCGGTTTGCCTGCTGCAGCCAGGATGATGGACAGGGACTAGTCTGCTCAGATGAGCCAGCTAAGGCTGGGCAGGGCGGAGCTGGGCAGGGCGGAGCTGGGCAGGGCGGAGCTGGGCTGGGCTGGGGCTCATCTGGGCTGTGGTTTAAGACTGAAGCTGGGCTGGAGCTAAAGATGAAGCTGAGTCTGAGGCTGAGCTGGGCTTGGTGTCAATATACTAAGGGCAGCTCCACCAGGGCCCCCAAGCATATAGATTTTTTAAAGTACTAAGAAAGAAAAATTATAACCAAAACCCCGGCAGGGCTGAGAAAGTGGGAAAAGGGTGTTGAGGAATCAAAGAAGTGGACTTAACGGCGAATGAGAATCCCTGGGCCAGAGCACAGAGACAGTCCATGAAATGCTCCTCAGAGTCTGGAGGCCCAGCGTGGGTTCCTGCCTGCCCGAGCAGACGGGTGCACCTCCCTGGGACACATCTCTCGTCCAAGTTCAGCAGGATGAGCCATGTGTCCTCAAGCAGCCTCCCTGGGGAAGGCTGTCAGCACCAGCTCTAGGCACCTGCTGGAAACTTTCTTCTGAGGGCTCAGGACAAGAGGAGCAATTCCAGAGCCATCCGCCTCTGCCCTCCCCCAGCCCTTTCCTGTTGACAGCCAGAAAGCCATATTTGAGTGATAAAGACATTTTACTGTTCCATTTTTGCTCAGGTGACATATTTTATTCTTGAGTTCCAGGGATGAAAACAGTCGATAAACTGATGAAGGCAGAATGACCTTGTAGTTGAGCAGCACCCTTCGTATCTCCATCACCCCTCAGTAGTGCAGCCTTTGCCCAAATGCTAATGACGGTCCTTTGAATTGATTTCCGCAGGCCCACCCCAGTGTGTTTGCACTGCTTGGGGTGTCTGACATTTCGCAGGCTTGCCTCTCCAGCCTGGGATCCAGGCTCAGCTAGCGTGCTTCAGAGCAGACACTAAACATTCTTTAGAGTTTGATCTCTAGCTGACACAGTCAGCTCACCCATAGCATCCCTAATTGATGGAGCAAAAGTCTAACCAGGAGGAATGTTTGCCCCAGGAGACTCATAAAACAGATCGCCAATGGAGTGCGAGCTGGTCAATCCATCAATCCGTATTATTAAGCACCCCGTCTCCCCACGAATCAGTTCAGCCCTGAGCTATGCTGTGGAGAACTCAAAGGGAGGGTCAGATGTCCAAAGACTTGAGAGTGGGCCAGAGGACACTGAGTGGGGAGGTGACAGGCAGAGGGTCATCTGCCTCTGCCATCTCCACCGTGTGAGCTTTGTGTGTTCCCACAGGAGCTCTCTGAAGCCTCGCTCTTCTCCCTCATATAAAGGAGCTCATGACCCTCATCTCCCAGGGGTATTGGGAGGTTCTAACAAGGCAAGGGAGAGGAAACTTCCTTGGAACTGTCAGGAAGGAGGAGATGCAATCAAGAGTTAGGGATAGAAGTGAGGGGGCAGAACAAGGAAACATTCAGAGAAGAAAAGATGCGGCCGGGTCAAGACCAGGCGAAGCAGCTCCACAGAGGTGTTCGTGTCTGGAGGCCGACCCCCAGCCAGGGCGCAGCCGCACATCGGCTTCCTGAGCAATTAAGACGTTCCATCAATCACCTGAGAGCTTTTCCTGACATCGGACCACCAGGCGGGCTCCAGGGTACCTTTCTCCCTGTAAACAAAATTCCATCCCTGATAACACACGCCTTCTCGGCCTCAGTAGATTGCTCCAACAGGAATTCCAAGGCGCAGAAATGGCACACATAACTTTCTCCTTATTAGGCGATAAAATATCCAGAAGTGTGAATGTACGCAGAACAATTCTATACATGTCAACCGCATCGTCAAAATAGCTCTAACTTATTCTGGGCCTCCTTTGTGCTGCAAACTGCTTCAGGGACACACTTTTAAGTACATCGGTTTGGAGTACAGGAGTGCCCTGCCAACGGGGTCTTTGCACGCAGAGTTAGTGCAATTTAAAGTTGAGACATTGATGAAGGAGCTGGCTAGAAATCTGACCTTGGGAAATGTGGCATTTCCCTCCCCGTTTACTTGGTTTGTTTGAGTTATACCTAAATTCAGTAAAATACTCAAATTTTAAGTTTACAGCTCAATGAATTCTACTAGGTATATACACATGCAATCACCATCCCAATCAAGATACATGACATTTCCCGCATCCCAGAAAGTTCCCTTCTCTCCTTCCGGCACCACCTCACCCCTACCCACCAGCAGCCAATATTCTGGTTTCTAGTACCATAGATTAATTTACCTGTTCTTGAACTTCACGTAAGCGGGACGATACAGATGAACACATTTGTATCTGTCTTCTTTCACTCAACATAAGGCTTTTGAGAGTCATCCATATTGTTGTGTGTATCAGCAATTTGTTATTTTTTCTCTTATGGATGTATTTTACTGTAGGAATACACTCAGTCTGTTTACCATCTTGCTGCTGATAGATATTTGGGTTGTTTCCAGTTTGGGGCCATTACGAACGAAGCTGCTATGAACACTTGTACATATGTTTTCATTCCTCTCGGGTGAATTCCGAGGCGTGGAATTGCTGCCTCATGAGATACCCGTATGTTGAACTTTATCAGGAACTGTCAAAAAGTTCCAAAGAGCTTGTGCCATCTTCCACCACCACAGTGGTTTCTGAGAACTCCGGTTCCACCACACCCTTGCCAACACTCGGTTTTGGTGGGATTTTAAATTTTTGTTGTTCTCGTGCATATGGAATGGTAACTCATTGTGGTTTAATTTGTGGAAAAAAAGGTGAATTTGTGATTAGGCTCAGTTACTTCCACCTAGGCTACTCCGTGGAGAAAGTAAAAAGCACAATTGATGGTCTCTATGAGATGCAGTGAACGGAGAGTTGTGAGCAAGATTTTCTCAGTAGATACAGCAGAGTTACCTGGGAAAGGGAAGCGCTGCCAGGAGGCAGAGAGGAGGGGCGGGGCCAGATGCGCCTCGGAACAGCATCGCAGGCAGCCCGTCTTCCCGAGCCTGGGATTTCAGGATGAAGCAGTGCAGTCAGGATCGCATGGGGACGGGGGAGGTGGGGGTCCTCTTTCTCCAGTTATGCTCCCTTGTCTTCGTTGGCCCGTGTATCAGCACGGCCAGGTCCTGCCCCACAGGATGAAGCAGTGCAGTCAGGATCGCATGGGGACGGGGGAGGTGGGGGTCCTCTTTCTCCAGTTATGCTCCCTTGTCTTCGTTGGCCCATGGATCAGCACGGCCAGGTCCTGCCCCACAGGATGAAGCGGTGCAGTCAGGATCGCATGGGGACGGGGGAGGTGGGGGTCCTCTTTCTCCAGTTATGCTCCCTTGTCTTCGTTGGCCCATGTATCAGCACGGCCAGGTCCTGCCCCACAGGTTGAAGCAGTGCAGTCAGGATCGCATGGGGACGGGGGAGGTGGGGGTCCTCTTTCTCCAGTTATACTCCCTTGTCTTCATTGGCCCGTGGATCAGCACGGCCACGTCCTGCCCCACAGGTTGCAGTGCCAGGTCCCCATGCCAGCTCCTGGGTCACCACTTAGGTATTCGTTGGGTGGACGTCTTAAGGCAAGCGCGCAATACTGTTCAAGGTGGCCGCCGCCTGGCCAAGAGGAGCATGGGGGTGCAGAGAAAGGTGGTGTGGCTGATGCCATCCAGCAGGATCAATTCGCCTGGCTGTGAGGGCAGGCCTATCCTGGCGGACAGGCCCAAGCCACCTGGGGCCTGCCCCCGCCTCCAGCTCCACTTTAATGTCTCAGCCCGAAGACCCTGAAGCCCAGGGAAAGGTCAGCTTGCTGGCCTCGGCCTCGCTCAGAGCAGCCCCTTGGCACCGCTCCAGAGCTGGGCAAACCGGCTGCAGGGGGCTCCCTCTCACGGGCTCCCTCTCAAAACATGTCAAGCCAACTCTAATAAATTTTAAAATGATTAGGAGGAGGAGGAGGAGAATGACAACCATTTCTTGATTGCTTACTACGATACTAGACTCACTCCTTCGCTCAATTGTCACACCACCAAGTGGGAACTAAGGTCTCCATTCACTGTGTGCTGTGTGTGCGATGTGTGTGTGGTGTGCGTGGAGATGTGTGATGTGTGTGGTGTGTACATAGTGCGTGTGTGGGGGGGTGGGTGTGTGCTGTGGGTGGGTGTAGGGGTGTGTGTGTGGGGTGCGAGGATGTGAGGATGTGAGGGGTGCATGTGTGTCTTTATGTGTGGGTGTGGATGTGTGTGTGTGGTGCATGTGTGTGTGGATGTGGAGGTGTGTCTGTCTGTCTGTCTGATCGGGGCTGCAGGTTCTAATTGGGGAAGGAAGCTGGGGGAGATGATTAAGAGGGACAGTGTGGCCCGGCTGAGAGGCATTGAGTGCCCAGCGCAGGGCCCTGGGCCTCAGTAGACGGGAGATTGGACAGCTCTTAGAAGTTCTGGAGCTAAACCTACATAATTGTTCCAGGAGAGAATGAAGACGTTTTTCAAGTGCTGTCATCAGTAATTCGTTCAAGGAACGTTTGGTGAACTCTTATGGTTCAAGATGCTGGGGCTCCAGTCATGAGGGATAATCCAGGTCCCTGGCACTGTGGGAGCTTCCGTTCCATGGAGGACATGGACAGTACATAACTAAACAGAGGTAAAAGAAAAGAATGGAGTGGAGAGAGGCTGCGAGTGATGGAGAGGGGCTGCCTAGTTGCCGCGGCCACGGGAGATGGCTGAAGGAAATGATACTTGTGTTGGGACAGGGATGCTGAGGGACAGCTGAGCACAAGAAAAGCTGCAGGCAGTGCTCCTGGCAGGGGACAGGGCAGAGGCAGAGGCTGTGCCGTGGGACAAGCCCTGGGCTGTGGCTTCGGAGGCCCAGCTCTGACCCAGTGAACTGAGAGTCTGGAGCCTTCTCTCCCTTCACTCCATGGGCCCTAGGATTCCCTCTGGCCATAAAGTCCCCAAATCCTGCTCATCTGTGTGTTGGAGATGCTGAAACAAAGATTTGGAAGATTCTGAAACATTTTGTAGGCTTGAGGGAAGCCCCAGTGATGAGTCAGTGAGATGGAGGACTGGGACCCCGTGTGAGTTTGAGTGAGGACATAATGTTGGCAGTACCAGTCTCGGGCCAGCCATGAGATGGAAGGGAAGAGCATTGGGACCCAGCAAACAAGCACCAAGTATGGACAGGAGATCCCTGGGAGAGCCTGGAGCCTGGGAGGGGGAGCAGGAAGCTTCTGTTGAGCAGCTGAGACCCACGGCCACATGGCCCAGAAGGCACAGCGATACTCAGATCTGGCTGTTCTGCTTTGACCTTTAAAAACAAAATCATGTAGGACACCTCAGCTCTCTGGGAACATGTATGCAGACAAAGAAAATTACCCTTGCCGTTTCCATGGGGCAGCTGGCAAAAGCAATCGACATCTCCCTGTGCCAGTCCTAGGGAGCCGTGCCCGGGGCTCGGCACCTTAGAGCAGGGTCTCCCCGTTCTACAGATGAGGACACAGAGTCTCAGGCACCAGCAGGTGTGAAAAGGTGGAGCTGGCCCTCAAGCCAGGCTTGTCTGATGTTAAAGGTCACGATCAACTTCCGTTCTGCTACATCAATATACGTATAAATGTACTACATGAGAAATGCACGCACATGGGAACAGCTTCAAACTATAACAAAGGATAAAGGAAAATCCATCGTGAGCCCTTCCCACTTCTCCAGTTCCCCTCCTCAGAAGCAACAGTACAATTTCTTGAACATCCTGCCTGGAATATTCCACGCATATGCATATTCCATGCATATTTATGTATCATGACCCCCTTTTTACTTTTTGGGCATCTAGTGTGCACTTCTCAGTGCCTCGCTTTTCTTGGTTAGCAGGCTACTGGGGGAGAGTGCCACATCAGTGCCAACGGAGCTGACTCATCCTTGGGGTGGCTCATCAACGGTTTTGAACAAGCCATCATTTACAGAGAGTCATCGCCCCATTGCTGTCCCTCTGTAGTTTCCAGTGTTCTCCTTGTGACTTTGGGCAATGCATGAGAATGTCTGCAGGACAGATTCCTAGAAGGAGAGCTGCCAGGTCAAAAGGTGTGTCCATTGTTAGTCTAAATGGATGTTGCCACTGGCTCCTAAGAAGTTGCCATGTTCAAGGGTGTCAGGTGTCCCCATGCCAAGCGATCGCAGGGTGTTGCCAAACTCTGTGCTCATGCCAATCTGATAGATGCCTCATTTGCGTTGTTCTTATTATGAGTGAGGCTGGGCAACTCTTCCTATACTTTCAAAGCCAAGAGTAATTTCCTTCCCCATGACTGAGCTGTTCAGGTCCTTCAAAAGACACACACTTGGCATTATTCTACCTGCTCCTCAGATCTCCCTGTGAAGCAGTGGGGAGTAGACTGGGAATGGGGGCAGGCGAGGGTTGCAGGGGTCTTGGACTCTGAGACCGTCGTTGCCTCCAGCTCTCCCTGTGGTTGTGCAAGATATTTGCTCACCTATCCATGTGGTTTTCTTCAGAAAGAGGATTTGAATCAGATAACCCTAAAAATCTATGAATCTCTAGTTATCTCACAGACAGTTGTGGCTGGCAGTTTGTTATCAGCTCAGAAGGAAATGGATCTGAGCTTCAGAAGAAAGAATTTAATTTACATACTGTGGAAAACTTCCTGATACCTCAGGATATTAAACTCAGGAATGAATGATGACGGTCTGGGGCAGAATATCTTTCTAATACAAAGAACTATGAAAACAAGACAACTCATTGGTCCTAACGGGAAAAGTCTCCTTCTGGCTCTGAGACGGGCGTTTGGAGCAGCCTGGCGGTCTTTGCAGGTTTCAGCACACGGTGGGGTTCACGTTCTCATAGCTGTGTGCCAAGTCGATTGGCGATGCTTGGCCAATTACCTGTTTCACCCTGGAGTTCACACATTATCTAATTTCATGATTTGGCTCATTACACATGTTAGAAGCAGACACACTGTCAGGCCTAACTTAATGAATTACTAAAATTAGCATTATTGAAAAAATGAACGGCAAGGGAAACTGCTGATTTTAATCAATAGTTCAAGTGAGCATGGTTAAGGAATGTCAGAACTTAGCAAAACCATCTAGAAGCTTGGCAACAACTCCCTGCGCCTGGCGTTTTTAGAGTACAAAGTGTTCCGGATAAGTGAGCTTTCCGGTTGAGGGAAGCGGAAACCATTCTGAGCACCCACACTTCCTTATAGCTGCTCCTGATGGGCGTCACTGTGGATACTTTGCGTAGGTTCCTGCTTTGGGTAACAGAACACAGTCAGCATCATCGAACCTTTCCTTAATGACTGGGGGTCAGGTTATTGATAACATCCATTACTAATTTGGACAGCCAAGCTTGCATTTTGCAGAATTCTAGAATATTAGTATTTTGGGGGGTAACTTGAATCATCTAATTTGATCTCCTTCTCAATGCAGGGGTGCAACTTTCAGCCTCCCCAAAAAGAGCCTACACAACCTCCCCCAGGGGCCTCTAGTGTCAGGGAGACTCATGTGAGTCCTCCGTCTCTGCCTCCCTCCTCCTTCCCTTTTTCCTTGTTATGTTTACCAAGTGCCTCGCATGCCCCAGGCGCTGTTCTTTGGGTTCAGGAATCAGTGGTGAAGTGGGCAGATAGAGTCCCTGCCCTCAGGAAGCTCGACATCTATTGTCGTGACAAATATTAAACAGATTCCAGCACAGCTTAACATACAAGGACAGATTATCACAAGTGCCACCAAGGAAATGCACAGGGTCCCAGGAAAGTGACAGCAGTGATGGCAGTGGGACCTAAGCCTACTACTAGTTTTATAGCTGTTTCTCCAAAACATATTTCCCTGGAATGAGGCGGTAACTTTCTGTCTCTGCTCATCCTGGGCATATGAACACAGGCGATGTGAACATCTCTTCTGGAGCCACCAACCCAGCCTCTGCTGGCATGGAAGGAGCAGCAGAAGGGGGTCCCTGAGCACTTTTCTTGGTCCTTGGACACTCTAGGGGCTCAGGATAAGCTCCTAGGCATCAGAGCAGCTGCTGCCATCGTGGGGAGCACCTGAAGCTATCCTCGACGAGCAGAGAGCCCCACACCCACTTCATCCTCAAAACACTCCACAGGGACAGGTGAAGGCACAGGGCCACATACTCCAGGCATGACGCCTCCCCTTTCCAGGACTTTCATTTTTTGCTACAATTATGGGAGAGGGCGGACTCCAGGGAAGAATTGAGTCATTGAACAGAAGCTTGATTTCAGATTCTGGAGCAAAACAGTGCAAAGAATCTCTAGATCTGGAGGGGAAGACTATTTTGGGCACTCTGGAGGAAGGCTTGTAGGATGACTGTCCTGGAGTCCTGTTCAAGTATGTCCCCTACTGTTCTCAGGAGGTGAAGTTCAGCGCTAACACCCAGGACAGGGCCAGGTGGTGGCTGCCATCAGGAAGCCAGAGAGAAAACAGGCCCTGGGTGACAGCGAGCAGCCAACAGGGTTGCAGGAGCTGGAAAACCAGCACAGCAAGGCGGGCAGGCAGGAGGTGGGGAGATGTTCTGATGGGGAATCAGAGAAAGTTCCAGAGAAGATGTTTCCCTGGCTGAGACCAGCTCCCACCCACAGCAGGAAGTCATATTGATAAAGCACCTGCTGTGTGCCAGTGCTGGGCTGAGGGTTTTGGATGCATTGCCAACCTGGGTTAGGTCTGTGCACCCCTGGTGGAGAGGTGTGGTGGAACACGTGGAGATGGTTTGTTTTCATGGCTGCGGGTTTATTGATCTTAGCAGGTACTAGAAAATGTTTACGGCTCATCCTACCTGGGATTTCATGGAGAGTATTGCTTGGGTAGTAGGTTAAGTTTTAAAATGTAAGCTTATCTAGAGTTAATTTAAGGCAAAAAATCCTGTAAGTGGTAGTATGGATGGGCTGAGGAAAGGACTCAGATCGCAAAGGTGGTGCGTAGGCAGGGTCCAGAGCACACGGTTCCCTGGAGGCTGCAGGTGTGAGCCCAGCTTTCTGGCCCAGTCCAGAGTGCAGGGGTGGGTCCCGGGGCTTTCCTCTTTCTTGGGGTGTTGGCACGAGCCCTTAGTGGAGGAGACACGGCCAGCCCTTCCTCGGTGCCTCGGGCCCTCTGGCCCTCCTTCATGCCTCTCTGCTCCCTGGGTGCCCCTAGACAGCAGAGACAAGGGGACCCACAGGGTGACATTTGCCATTACTGGATAAACAGGCAGAACCCAGGAAGCCTGAAGGACAGCAGGCAGTGTGCATGGAGGTTGGGAGCACAGGCTGTGGGGTTAGGCCTGGGGTGAGATTCAAGGCTTGCTCACCCCTAACCTGGTGGTCTCTGGCCAGGCTGGCCACATTCCTGAGCCCCAGGCTCCCCTCCATAAAATGGGGGGTCACGTCTGCTCCCTGGGCGGCCTTGGAGTTGAGCGCTGTGGAAAGGATGCACTCTGTGACCTGAGCACAGGGCAGTGTCCACCTGGCCCGGGAAAACAGCCCCTTCCTCACCAATCGCTCTTGTCCGCTCCTGGATCCTGGTCTGTGGGTCCCTCTCTGCCTTGGCTGACGATCTGGGAACCAGAGATGGTCAGAATTTTAGCCAACCCTTGGGGTTTGGCCAGCGTCCAGTGCTAGAAAGGTGTTGCTGGCACAGATGACAGGCCAGAGCTCTGAGGAGGAGCTCGCTACAGGGTGAGAACTGAGGCACAGGTGCCCAAGGGGAGAGCCTGAGCGGGACAGGGACCTAAGAGCAAAGCTTCGGAAGGAACCCGTGGGTTCTATAAGGCTGGAAAACGGGGCCATCTTAATTCAGGATCTTGTCTCCAATCTGAAGACCATCCACAGATGTCTTTCTGCCCCTGCCCTCCTCACCCTCCCAGCCACACCCACCCTGTCCAGTCTCCAGGTGTCTTTCTCAGACTGTTCCCACCATTTAGGATTTCCTCCCTCCGGGCTCAAATCGCCACTGCTCAGGCCCCAGCTCCAGGCCCACCTCCTCCAGGAAGCCCTGAGAGTGGGTTCTAGGTCGAGACTAAGACTTCCCACTTGTGCCTTGGCCTGGCTCCTTGTGCTTCTCTGTCCCCAAGAGACGATTAACAGGTGACACCCCTTCCATATGCAGACATGGACATCTCCCACGATGCCCAGTGCACAGAAAGAGGTAAGCCAACCTCATGGCTGCCTGGAAACGGGTCCTCCCTGGAGACTGGTCATCGATGCAGGAGCCGTGTACAGCCCCCGAGATCCATATCTCTCAAGTGGGGCCTCCCAACTATTAGCCTCAACCTCTCCTGAGCGAATGTGTTAGAAATGCCACTTCCAGGGCCCTGACAGACTAACTCCCACGTGGGGCCTGGGAATCTGCTTTTGAAACAAGCTCCTCCAAGTGAACTTGAGAGTCGCACAACTAGACAACAGTGGTGTCTTGTGGTGGCCACTGATTCTGAGGCCTCCTCCCTTAGCTGCCATCACCAAGCTGTGGGGGTGTCCCAGTGGCCCTGGAACCACCGTGAAAGCTAACTGCTTCGGCTTTGGCTCTTCAGTCCTCAAATGTGAGAACTGACCACTGGGGAGGGGGAGGACATGATGGGAGAGGAGGTGATGGGGAGGAGGAGAGGGGGCGCCTGTCCCCACTTCTCAGGCACCCTCCCTCCATATGCTGCAGGGACTAAGCAGGCTAAGGGTGGAGGAGTTTCCTCAGTTCCCAGAAAAAGGACTTTGCCCCCCAGAGCCTGAGCAGGTTATAACAGCAAGTCCCTGGCACCCCCATCCCTCGGATGGGGTGGGGGACTGGCATCTCTTCAGCCTCACACCCTGGTGTGCACGTATGAGCACGACAGGTGTTCTGCTTGACTCAGTGCCTCAAATACCAGCTCAGGACTGTCCCCGCCTCAGACAGCCCTGGAAAAGATGGACGGCTGCCAATCCTGTCAGACGCCCAAGGAGGCCAGGGCTGCACCCTGCCTTGGCTTTGCTCCCTCCTCACCCAGGAGTGAGATGGTGGCCGGCCTGGGCAGGAGGAAGCACATGGTTCCTGCCTGCTCTGCTCTTTATCGTATCTCTGGATGATCCTAAATGCCTGAGCCTCTGTCTCCCCAACTGCAAAAGGGAGATAGAGCAGCAGGCTCTTTGTGAGGCCGCTGGAGCGAGTCAGCGAGGTGATCACAGGCACCCGTTGTCACTGTGTCCTTCTTGTCTCCTCTGCCGTGTCGGGCCGCCTGCCCAAAGCTCCTGGACTGTTCTGTGTCTGTGGCTATGGATGGCTCTGGAACCAAGGGTAGGCTCCTTTCTAGAAGGGCTCCTGTGGACAGAGGAAGGAGAGCTCGGGCATGTTCCTAAGGCAGCTAAAGACAAAACCCAAAGAGATGGGCATCTTTCCTCCAAGGACCCAGCAGCCTTTGTCCCTCACCATGTGACCCGCCCTGTGCTCGCCCATCCAGAGCCCAGCTCTGAGGGTCCTCTCCCCGGCTGGAGCCGTGTGACTCCTTCTCTGGTTTCAACCGTGCTGTGTCCCTGCTTCTTGACACCCCATCAGTTGACCCCACCCTCACTTGTGGACGTGGAGGACATCTATTTCACAAACCTCTTATGCAGATTCACGAGCTCGTCCCAGCCATGGACTGGTTTCCAGAGCCTCGCGACCGTAGACCTGGGAGGAAGGGAGGCAACCAGGGTCCTGCGTCTGGGGACGCTTCCACCCCGTCTGCCCCACTGGATGCAAGCCCACCACCTCTGCGAGCGCGCGCCCTTCCACTCCCGCAGAGGGGATTTTCTGATATTTGTTTCTAAATCAATTCACCTTCTTAAAGAATTTAATAGATTTCTTTACAAAGGGTCTGAAGTGGAAAATCGTTATTCCTTGCCATGTTAAACGATGGAAACCATGAAAAGAAAGGCAACAGAAACAAGCGTTGTTAAACCTGGCTGTAGGCCTTGCCTGCAGAAGATCCTCAGGTCTGCTTTGTTCCAAGGGGAGGTCTGCGAGGGCTAAGGGGTCACAGAATGTCAGATTGGGATTTTTCCTGACGTAATCAGAAAATGACAAAGAATTGGGCAGGAAACAAAATTTTTCCTTATGTGATTTGTTGTCACAACACCACACTTTAGCAAACTCGGACCAAGTGCAATCCTTCAAGCCCCAGAGGGGGAAACTGAGGCACCAAGTGGAGAAAGGAGAAGCACCAGGTCAGAGGGGGTGTCCACACCTTTATGCTTCATTTGCCCCCTTCTCTGTGCCTCAGTTTCTTTCCATTCCCTCAGTCTAGCCTCGGTGGGACCAGGTGGTGGGGTCAAGTGTCAGAGAAGAGCACTGAGCCCCGCCCTGAGCTCCACCCTGTCCAGGGTCCCTCTGGTCTCTTCCTTTGCCTAACAATGGGTCTCTCCAGGGGTCTGCCAAAAAAACCCACAGCAATCCTGTCCCTGGACACCGAATGTTGGTGGAAATGGAACATGCAAATTCTACCAATTCCTCCTCAAAAACCAAAGGGAAGGTTTAAACTGGAGCCAAATAGGAGGATGGAGGGAGTGGCTAGGAATGTAAATTTCCTGCGGCCTGATAAAATCATCCTGCCTGGCTTCTCAGCTACGTGGACAGTTTTATTTTTCTCTTTCCCTCTCCCGATTGTCCTCGCAGTTGGCAAATGTTCATGTGCCAACGGGAGAGAGAAAGACAGACTACCTCCCAGTGGTCCATCACCTCAGAGGGGCTAGCAAGGAGGCTGACGGAGCCGTGGAACAGGGGCTCCACCATCTATCCACAGATCCCAACGCCTGCCATCAACAGCCGTACACCCCTCCTTTGACTTCCCGGACACTGGGGACGGCCGTGGCCGCCTTCGTGTTTCTCCAAAGAGAGTTCACCATCCAGGGAGGTGGCTAGGGACACACTCCAGGGAAATGGTGAATCACCAGGCAAGAGTTCCCCGTTTTGGTTCAAGGGGAGCCACGAAGAAGGGAATGATTAACCCAGCTGTGCAGAGGAACGGAAACAAAGTTTCCTTCTTTCCTTAGAAAGAAACATCCCACCCCCTCACAGCTCTCCAGTGGTGCTTCTCAGTTTTCTTCTGGCAACAGAGTTGCCCTAATGCCTCTTGGCGGTGGGGATGGACAGGTGGAGAGTGGAAGGTTAGTGAGGGAAGACAAATTGCCCCAAAGTTATTACTGCCATGGAAATTAGGTCATCGGATCCCCTTTTCTTTGTCTCACGGGAAGCCCTGAGGTTGGGCATGGAAAGTACAGCTAATCCTTTAAGAGCTTCGTCAAAGAGAACAAGGAACATGAAGGAATTGCTTGTCAGCTGAAGTATTAAAAGAAGAATAAATTCAGGTTGGACGTGCCACCTTGGTGGTCACAGGAAGGGCATGCATGACACATAAATGACATTCACCAGCATCAAAGAGAAAGAGCCGTCTCTCTCCTCAAGAGAAAACTGCATGCGGCGGGAAGGGATGCATCCCCCGGGTCTTGGCAACTCAGGTCAAGAATGGGGGTGCTGGAAGGGTCGCCGCCTCTGAAACACCATTGGCAGGATGACAGTGACCTGGGCAAGGAGGGAAGCTCGTTACATTTTGGTTTCAGGTTTCCTGGAAGGCTGTCCCCTAGGTCCTGCTGCGCAGAGAAGATGGGGTGGAAGGTCACCTCTGTGATGGGAGTCCTTGTGAGGAGATGCTCAAGGTCACTGCGGGCTGATGGTCCCCGCCCAGATGGCCCTGCCTTGCTTCTGGCTGGCCTCGAATGGGTGTCGGGCTCTACAGCTGCAGCAATGGGGACACAGAGACCATCAAAGCCCACCTCCCTGGGGTGTGGCCGTGCCTTCAGGGTTGAGGATGCTGGCAGCAGCTCATCTGTCCTAGGCCTTTCCAGGTTCATAGCTGGAGAGCCCAGCCCCACCCCAGTCCCAGTCTGCATCCTGCACAACCACCAGGGATCCTTTAAAGGCACAGACTGGCCATATGACTCCTTTGCTGGAAACCTCTTGGTGGCTCATAGGCTCTTCCTAGGTATGGAGTCCAGCCTGCTGAATGAGATGTAACCGCAGTGCTGAACCCTTACCCCAAAAGGTAGGGCAGTAGAGTCTCCCACAAGATGAGCGTATTCATTTCCTGGAGCTCCTGTAACAAATGACCAGACTCTGGGTGGCTCACCATAGCAGATACCGGTTCTCTCACCGTTCTGGAGGCGTCAGTATTGTCCTGCTCCTTCTGGCGGCTCTAGGGGAGGATCCTTCCTCGCCTCTTCCAGCGTCCACTGGCTCCATGTGTTCCTTGGTGTGGAGCTGCGTCACCTCAATCTCTGCCTCCATCTTCACGTCACCGTCTCCTCCTGTGTGTGTCAAATCTCCCTCTGCCTCTCCTATAAGGACACTTGTCATTGGGTTTAGGGCCCACTCAGATAGCCCAGGCTCATCTCATCTCAAGATACTTGGCTTAATTACATCTCAAAGACCCTTTTCCCCAGTTTATAGATTCTGGGTATTCGGATGTGGATGTATCTTTTGGGGGCACCATTCAGCCCACATGAGGGTATACCAGTAGCTGCTTGGTTAAGGCCAGGACCTCCCAGAAGCAGATCTAGAGACAAGGCTTTGAGTCAAGGAGTTGGATTGGGAGGGGACCCCAGGAGGCACCCTTGGGAGTGTGAAGAAGTCAGACAGACGAGCAGTGGGAAGGAGAGCATAGGGGTCTTGGCAGTGAGCAACCGAGGCTGGTTCTTGGGAGATGAACCTCTGGGAGATGGTGTGGGCAGGCCTTCAGAGCTGTCCCCTAGAGGGACAAGGAGTCATGGGAGGACACTCTTAGAATGTTTTGGAATGAGTGCTGAGGGGAGATGGGCAGGCACAGCAGCATCTGCCCCCTGGTCCCGGGGGAAGTGGCATTTCAGGGGAAGCCAGAGGCCCCCAGCTCAGGGCCCGTCTGTGCTCCTCCCAGGGTCAAGGGCTCAGCAAGACGATAATAGGTGCACCTTGGCTCCTCTTCCCCTTGCAAGCAGGCCGGGGTCATGCAGAGAGAGGCAGCTCCTCAACGAGGTCGAGAATGTGGGCTTCAGAGTTAGGGAGATGGCCCGCCCGGGGGTGGCATTCTGGCTGTCGCTGGTCAGTTGGTGCTGTCAGTGGTCGAGGGGGCTGTGTTTGCGGACGCCTCCTCCTCCTGCAGGTATCAGAGCCAGGGGCAGCAGGAGCTTTGTCTGGGCTGCAGGAAGTGATGTGGCCTCATCCCTCCCACTCAAACTGGACTTGCCCCCAGCTCTTACTGGAAAAGTTGGCTTGAACCTGGATGGCAGTGGTGGGGGTGGCTTCCTATCACGTGGAGACACCAAGCAGACACCCATCTCCCCTGGTTGCAGCTGGGCCTGGGAAACAAGAGCCCAGGCTACAGGTGAGCAGCATGCTTTATCCCAGTTAACTTTGCCACCTGGAAAACATGGCCCCATAGATGTTGGCTGCCACGGACCTACCCACCTTGGGGAGGGGCAGGTAAGGGGTGCAGAAGGAGGAGGCAGGACCCTCTGGAGCACTTCTGTGGGGGCAGGACAGTCACTGGCCATTGCTTCTTCATTGGGCCCAGCAGAAGGTAGGCAGCAGAGGAAAATTGTTCTCCCCTAGTGGTGAGATCAGGCCGGCGACTGAGCTGGCAGGTGGGCCTCTGATGCCCACATCTGCGCTTCCTGCTTCTAGCAAAGGGTCCTCAGTTTTCTCTTAGGAATCATTTCTCCCCTGCTTTCAGTCCGTGTGGTTCAGGGGGGGCCTCATTCCACCAGCTGGAACCAGGGCGGGTACAAGACCCAGGCTTGGCAGTTAGGGCCAGCAATGGGGTCAGAGAGGACCCATGACCCAATCCAGGCCACTGAGGGTCGAGCCCTGGACTCCCAATAGAACCTTTGTGTAAGAGGCTCCCTCCTTTTCTGGCCACTAGCCCAGGGGATGCAACCCTGAAACTCTGGTGAGAAGGAGCCTCTCGGAGAGGACAGAGGAGCTGAGAGGTCGAGAGAGACACGGGTCTGATGACATTCAGCAGCTGGGTCCAGAGAGGCCTGAAGGCAGGCCTCTCTCTGGGACCTTTCAGTTACATGAGTCAGTAGATGTAGCCCTTCAAGTTGAGTTTCTGTCACTTGCAACCAACGGAGTCCTGACTAAGACAGTTACTTCCCCTCTCTGAGCCTCAGTTTCCAAATCTGTAAGATGGGGATACAAACAGCTCCTCGTTTACAGCATTATTCTTCTATACAATGTTCTGAGGGTGTGTATGTAACAAGGCTGGATGCACTAAGGTTAATCAGCATTTGTTGACTGAGGGAGTAAGAAACCCACCATCTTCAGAAACTTTAGCCAATTCTAATCTCTCCTGTATCTGGATCAGTTTATCACTAATAATAATAGCCACTTGGGAGACACCTTACAACTTACTCCACTCAAATGCTCTCATTTAGGCTCAGCATTTGATTTTATTTGGGTCTTGAGTTGTCACCTATTTCGTGTCCATCTCGTTGCTCCAAATTGACACAAACTCCCTGAATTTCGGGGCCACGTCTCCTTCCTCATGGGATTGTCAGGTTATGTAGGCCAAGGTGCTACTTTAAGAGTGAGGTTTTGCTTCTTTAGCCTCCTCTTGTCATCAACTAACAACTATTGAATTGTACCATGAGGTTGGCGTTGTGCTAAGTGTTTATATTCGTTAAGAGTCTTTCAGTTGCCCGTGAAAATAAAAATTAAAACTGGCTTAAGCCCAAACTGGATATCATTGGCTCACATATCCGAAAGGCCAAGGGGAAGTCTGCTCAGGCATAGCTGGATCTAGCAGCTCCAGTGTCATCACAGGATTCTGAGAACTCTCTTGCCTCTGCTTGCTGGTGCCAAGACTCCGCACCTGGTGGCCCCCAGTATCCCAGGCTCACAGTGGAAAAGAATGTCTTCCTCCTGGTCACTCCAGTGAGTCTCCGAATTAGCTCTGATTGGACAGTCTGGGTCACTTGCTCATCCCTCAGCCAATCACTGTGGTCAGGATTATGCTGACTGATTTAGGGCTGAGTTGCATGACCTCCTTCCCAGACATCTGGGATGTCAGCCCCGTCCAAACCACGCGGACTGGGAAAGAGGAGTTAGCTCCTCCAGGAACATCAGGATATGGTTACTGGAAGAAAGGGAAATGGATGCTGAGTCACATAAAGGAACATGTGTCCTCTGTGGTCCTTTTCATGCAGATCCTAACAACACCTCCAGGAGGTAGCTCCTATTATGACACATTTTTGCAGAGGAGGAAGTGAGGCACAGAGAGGTTGAGTAACTTGCCCAAAGGCATACAGTTGATAAATTGAGAAGACTCCAACCCAGCTGCAAGGTTCTTTGTAATGACCCAAAAAAGAGATTTTGCTATTTTTGGTTCTCTGCTTTCCTCTGCTTGTGGTTCCCCACACCAGTGCAGCACCAGACACACAGTAGGCCTAAAAACACTGCTCAGTTGTGTCTATAGATGTCTCCTTTTGTGCGATTGTTTATTCTTCAGAGTTTCCAAAGACTACAGAGTGTGCCCAATGGCAAAACACATTAATTTTTACTGCAAATTATTTTTGTTAATAAATGATATATAAGTTTATGCATCCTAATTAACCAAAAATTATTTATTGCAGCAATTAAAATGAAGTTGTGTAAATGGCTGCAATTTTAAGTTCTTGACAAAGTGGTAAAGTCCATTAATGCTTCTGTGCTTTGCTGAGGCTCCTTGAAATCCTGCCAGCAGCCAGCTGTCTTGCCCCCCACAGAGCTTGCAAGGGGAAAATTCAGAGAGTCCATGGATCTGAGTCCCCTGGAGGACTACCTCCAGGCTGGAGGTCACTCCACACCCTCAGCAAGGTGGCAATCAGCATCTTCTGATTTGGTTATACCAGGGAGGGAATTATAAATCACTAGACCCACTCAGACACAGAGATATGGGGAGGGAGTGACATGGTCCCTTGCTTTCGGACAGCTGAGAAGAGCCAGGTTCTTTTTACCTGTAATTCTCACTATGCTTGCCTTGTCCATTGATTTGGTGGGACCAAATTGAAATGCCCCCTCTTCCTCCCAAGCCAACATTTATTCATCCATCCACCCACCCATCCACCCATCCATCCATCCATCTAACTATCCATCCATACAAGTGTCCATCCATCCATCCATCTAATCATCAAATCATCCATCCATCCATCCATCCATCTAATCATCAAATCATCCATTCATCCATCCATCCCACAAATATTTACTGACAACAGAATATCATAGCTATTTTCCTAGACATAGGGCCACATGGTCTTTTGGATCAAACCAACCGCTATTTGTAGAGCACCTACTGTGTGCAAAGCAGGTCCTCCTTTCCTCCTAGGCAAACCCTGCCATTGGTCTAGATCTCTGCCTTTGCCCGCTGCAGCATACATCAATGTCTCACTTCTTCAAATCCCAAACTCCACCTGCTGCTACAGGTAGGACTCCACCACATGGCATTTGTCAGCTTTCTCATTTTATACATGCTTGTCTTGCTTCCTTTTCTAGAAGGTAAGCGTCTCTTGGACATGTCTTCCCTTGTCCCACAGCACCTGGTACACCTTTGGTGGCTGTTCATGATGCTTAAATAGACTGAGAAGCTTGGGTGCCCCCAGTAACCAAGAATCTTAGGTCATTCATTCAAGTAGAAACACTCACAGGGCACCTACCATATGCCAGGTACCTGGGGTAAAGATAGACTAAGAGGCAGTTCCTCCTTTATGGAGCTCAGAGTCCAGCTTGGGAGGAAGGGAGATGAGCAGGATCTCAATTCAATATGGTAGGTGCCAGGATGAGGCAAACAGAGAGGCCGTGGCAGGAAGAGGAGTCCTGGACCCTGGCTGGAGAAGCCAGGGAGATGGGGTGGATGAAGATGGGGTGAAGGATGTCAAGTGTCCATGGACCCACCATTTTCAGGCATGGAAAGGGAGACAGAGGAGGAAGGGAGATTGGTAGGCAAGCTACAGATGGCTCCGCCCTGAAGGCAGACTGCCTGCATGCGTGCGTGCATGTGTGTGAGTGTGTGAACATGTACGCATGTTGAGCATTTGTTCTCATAGCACTGAACCTTAGGTCGGCATGTGTATGTGTCGAAGCAGGGTAGCACAGGTGACCTGTAAAGGCTGCATCCCTCATGCCACGCTCAACCATCTCCCATGCACATCCACGTGAATATTGTCCCTGAATAAGAGCTACTACTTCATTTTACAGACGAAGAAACTGAGGCCGAGAGGGGCAGAGCCTTGTCCAAAAGACCAGCAACGAGAGGGAAAGCCCACCTCTCTCACCAGCCAGCCCAGGCAGCAACCATCCCGTGTGTCTCCTCCAGCCTCTGATACTTAGTAGACACTTCTGAGGGTTGGCCTCGCTCCACTCCACATGCGTGGCTTCTCCATGTGCAGTCGGAGCTGATGAACTTCTGGGAGGATGCTGCCCAGTCAAGAGCCCTGGGCTCCATGCAGACAGCATCACAGGTCCCAGAGGGTCTCCCTGGTGGGGCGTGCATGCAGGTGATCTCTGCATTCTCACAGAGAGGGGTCCCGTTAGATGTTTCCATCACTGCCCCAGGTCCTAAGTGCGTGTTTCCCACTTGAGCACACTCAGGAGAGTAACAACCATTGGCCAACTGCAAAGAGAGCCCTGAGCCAGGGGCTTGCCAAGGAGCAGAGGAGCAAGGAGCCAGGACAGCCTCCCTGGGGAGCACCAAGATTTGCCCCATCCCTGGTCCCACCAGAATTCTCCAGGGGGTGATGGGGAGAGTGGTCTCCTCTGCTTGTGTGGGGAGGAGAGACACAGGCAGGAAAATGGATGGAAGAAAGAAAGGGGATGAGGAGAAATGAGAGGTATTTTAAAGAAATCAGAGGCCACAATTCAAGGAAGTAAACATGCAAAGGGGTCTTCTCATCTCCCTTCTCTAGAGGAGCGGAGGGTGAAGCATGAGGAGGGCGCCAGATAAAATGCAGGAGGCACAGTTAAATGAGAATTTCAGATAAACAATGATCATTTTTTAGTATAAGTATGTCCCAAATATTGCATGGAACACACTTTACTAAAAATTATTGCCTGAAATTCTAATTTAATTGCATGCCCTATTTCGCTTTCTTTTCTTTTCTTAGTGGTTTTTTTTTTTTGTAAATCTGGCAACCCTGAGCCCAAGCTTACAGAGCAAAGCAGATTCCAGCTGAAAGTCTGCCCCTTGGGAATAGGGTGGCCTTGGATGGGTCCCTCTGCTTCTCTGAGACTCACCCTTCTCACCTAGAAAATGGGGATAAGACGAATAACTCGGGGGACGTGACCCAATGGCCCACCACAGGGGCCATGTAGGAGGTGGGGTGTGTGCAAGAGAAGCGAGGAAGACACACCCAGGGACCTGGGCTCTGCAGCCTGCGGGCAAGGCTGCAGCTAGAAGCACTCAAAATCCAAGTTAAAAAAGGCTCTGCAAGTCACAGAGAACATAGCTGTGCACCAAATGTCGCCCAAGGGCTGCAAATCTGCACACTCTCATCCTCTAGGGTTGTCCAAAGTGTCCGACGGGATCTCGTGTTTACAGCTGGCAGGTGTGTGCACCAAGGCGGCCCACAGCCAGTGTGAGAAATGGCAGCAGGGGCAACTCTCAGTGCAGAGGTCTTTCCCACGGTCCCTGGTTCCCCTCCAGCTCCCCCAGCTCAGCCTCCATCTCTTCTCTTCTTAGACCGTCACCCCCTCCACCTCATCTACTGCAGAGACTCCCGCCTCTACCAGTGGCCCCTGATTGCTTCTAAATTCCAGCCCCCACAGACAGTGCAACAGAAAGACTTGCAATTTTTTAAAGGCCCTCATAAGAGCCCATATTGAGGCTCGGGTTTTGGAATGAGACAGACTTGAACTTGAAGAGGAACTCTTCAAGTACTGCTAGCTGGTACCTGGGTAGCCCTCACGTCCATTGTCCGTGAAATGGGTCTAATGATTGGACCTCATAGAGCTGAAGTTAAATGCTCCCTATATGCCAGCTACTCCTACAGGACCAACAACCAGGAGGAAGGTTATTTATGCCCCAAAATGATCCACTACAGGATCTCCAAAGATGCAGGCGCCCTTGGAGCTGACTTCCTGTGCACAGGGTTCACCTGAGGAAAGGCGGTTGAGTCACAGTTCTTTCCAGTCCTTATCTTCTGAGGAGAGAGATCAGAGCAAGGCGATTGCTCATTCCCCTAGAAAGTGCACAAGAAATTCAACAAGGGTGGGATCTCTGCTGCCAGCTTTTTGCTTGTTTCCAAACATTCATCCATCCACAAGATTTCAGGATAGTGACGTTAATCCACTATAAAAATGTGCTGGTCAAAATCCTTATGGTTTCGGGTGATGAAATAACTAACTCTAAGTGACTCAAACGGCAGGAGTTGACTAATTGTGTATAACTAGCAGCCTGGAGATAGGCGATTACTCAGTGATATGAGCAAAAATTCACACTCTTCTTATCTTTCTGCTTTGCCATCTTCATGGTCACAAGAAGATTGCCATAGCTCCAGGATTCATGTCATTTCACAGTGACATCCCAAACAGGAAAGAAGGAAGTACAAGACAAAAAGTCTTCTCTTTATGAGTCTCTCTTTATTCTGGGGAATAAGCTCTTCGAGAAGCCCCCCAGTAGCTTTCCTTTTGCATTTCACAGTCCGAGAGTAGGTCATATGCCCATCCTTACACCAATCAAGGCAAAGGAGAATAATATTGCAATGGCCTAGATGAATCAGCCCTCTTTCTGTGGAGTTGGGCGCACTGTCACACAAAATCAAAGTTCTATTCACAAGAACAAAAGGAAAATGACTGACTTTTGGTTGGATGGTCAGTATTTCTGCCACTCATAATAGTGATACAGATGGAAACAGCTTCCGTTCACTGAGCACTTACTATGACCGGTCACCAGGTGAAATGTTCTGCCCACGTCTGGCGCTTCCTTACAGCAGCCCCATCTAACCTCTCTTCACCCCAATAAGCTATAGCTGCTGTCCCCATCTCACGGGGGAAGCAAGGGACCGCTTAAGCACCCAGTGTCGTGCTGGCCACCCCTGAGGTCGGTCCTGGGTGCACAGACTGTATCCATCAGTCAGCCAAGGCTGGAATGAAAACCACGCGGCCCACCAGCGACCCCACACTCCCACTCCACTTCCTGAATTCCATGCATCCCAGCTCCGGGCTGGCGGGAGAAGCCAAGAAGGGACCCCGCCTCGCCATCCGTCAGAGTGGCTGGAGGAGGAACCGTGGGCATGCCCCCGGCCCTCAATTGCATACTTCCAGGATGTTGCAAGATTCTAGGCCAAAGCAAAGATTTCCAATCACAGGGGTCATGCCCTTTGTCCCTGCCTTCCCAGAGCACTTAAAGTGACGGATGACAACTGTTCCTTTGGGTCCCCTTCAGGCTTCATGCATTTGAGATCTCTAGACTGGGGACTGGTTGCAGGCATTGGACTTCAGGAGTGTCCAGGCCCTTTGGTCGTGGGACAGGGACCACTGAAAGGACATGGGGAAACTGAGGAGACAGTTCACATGGGAGTTGGATGGAGGGGAGGGGAGGGGGGGAACAGCATATTGGCGCTTGGACCTATTTCTGATCCTTGAAGGGGAAGCTTGAGAAAACCTCGGGAGCTGACGCTGTCCAAGCACTGTGCCAGAGGGGCCTCGGCACACGGCTGCCCAGGCCGGTCACCTGGGCCTGTCTCTCACCTGCTCGGAGCTTTCCTCTAGATCTGAAGTCTGGCTATTTCTCTCTGCAGGTGGAAAACCTCTCTCTCTGTCTCTGTCTCTGTCTCTGCCTCTCTCTCTCTCATACACACACTCTTTCCATATCTCAGCTTATCAAAAAGTCTACGTGTGTGTGCACACGCGTGTGCATGCAACTGAGTGTCTCTCTAGACAGAAACTGTCTCTCCCTCCTCTCTGCTCTTTCTCTGGGTAGAACATATGGACTTTCAGGGAGCAGCAGTCGAAGAACCGTACACCCTAACCTGACCTGCCCTCGGGGAGGGAAGTGGGTCCAGGCTGGCGTCCACACACGTGGGTGTCTGTGTGAGCTCCGAGGCCTTGCTCTGCAAGCAGAAGGAGAGATGTGTCTTCCCCCAGGAATAAAGAGCTTCTGTCCCTGTGACACCTGCTGTCACACATAGGGAGGAAGAACCTCTCCACCAGGGACCATCTTGATACGGGACTCACTCCGTTTCTTTTGCAAAGCATCCACCACCTGAAATGCAAACTAATCTTTGTTTTTCGGCACATAGAAAATTGTGCAAGTCCCTATTGAGAAGGTTCCCTCTCTCTTTCAGAATCTTTCTCTGAAGATTTCTGTCTCTAGGCAATAAAACAGCCATCTCCTTAAGAAAGCACATGTGGGAGAGCAACCCTGGGAGAGGGGCTTCTGCTGGTTGCTCTTTTCTCCATGGAAGCTGAAAGATAGGTATGTGACTTTTTCCAGGAAGAAAAAAAAAATCTCCGCGTTTCTGTCTCTCTGTCTTTCTCTCTCTCTCATACACACACAGGCACTCAGGCAGGAAGTTCTCTCTATTGCATTTAAAGCTAGACAGAAATTACTTATCTTATTTATGGAAGCATCATTTGAGAAAAAAACACTATTCCTCAGCATACAGAAAATTGTGTGTGTGTGTGTGTGTGTTAGGCAAAAATTATGGTCTCTCAGAGAGTCTCTCTCTAAAGCTCATTCTCACGGGGCAGAAGTGCTGGCTCCCTTGAGAAAATATGTACCAAGGAGAAAAACACACACAGAAATTCTCTGTACAAGAAGAAAGTTGTGTGCATGTGTGTGCCCACACGTATGTGTGGCAGATAAACATCTTTCTGTGTTGATTTGTCTCTTCCTGCAACGAGAAAAAAATACGTTCTTGATACACAAAGAGAAATGTACACACACACACGCCAAAATGTCTTCCCTCATGGGGCCGGCTCCATGGCCGAGGGGTTAAGTTCACACGCTCCGCTGCGGCGGCCCAGGGTTCGGATCCTGGGCACGGACATGGCACCGCTCATCAGGCCACATTGAGGCGGCGTCCCACGTCCCACAACTAGAGGGACCTGCGACTAAGATGTGCAACTGTGTACAGGGGGGTTTGGGGAGATAAAACAGAAAAAAAAAAAAACATTGGCAACAGTTGTTAGCCTAGGTGCCAATCTTTAAAAAAAAAGAAAAAAAATGTCCTCCTCCTCTCACTAAGTGTGTACCACGGGAAAAACAAACTCTTTATTTCCCGGGATGTAGAATGATATGTGTGCATCCCCAGGCAGAAATCAGAAAGTGTTCTCTCTCTCAGAAAAGTCTCTCTCTAAAGGTCAGTAGACAAAACGTACACACACACCATAAGAAAGTGAACACAGGACAGAGATGCTCAATCACACTGATTGCAGGAAGAAAACCGTGTGAGTGTGTGTAGGAAGATGACTCTCTGTCTTGGCCTGTCTCTTTCTCTGAAAGCAGAAATGCGGAAAAAGCGTTGTCTCTCATTCAACACGCACACACATACGTGCGTGCACATCCAGGAAGTCCTCTCTCCTTCACAGGCTGTATCACTGAGAGATAGATGTCTTGCTTGTCTCCCTAAGGATGCACCACCAGAAAAACTGACCCTCCTTTTGTGCTCTGACTGGCAGGAAATGGGCCGGTGGGGGTCTGCAGGCGGAAACTGTTTCTCTCCCCTCAGAAAGTGCCTCCCTCCCTGCGGTCTTCATCTCTGAGCGTGAAGCCCCCTCCTAACACTGTGCCCACCAGAGAAAACGCCTCTCCCACGGGCACTGTCTGTCCACACTCGGACACGTGTGTGTGCGTGTGCTGGCGAAGAACCTCTGTCCAGGGGACTGTTTGTCTGCTCCCGCAGGCAGGAAAGTCCCTACGTGTCTTTTCTCCAGGCAGAAAAATCTGTCTTGAAAACACACACACACTCAGGCAGAAAGTTCTCTCTATCGGTTCTTAAAACCAGACAGAAATTACTTCTCTTCTTTAGGAATTCATCACCTGAGAAATAAACACTCTTTCTATTTCTCAGCATGCAGAAAACTGTGTGTGTGTCTGTGTGTGTGCGCGCATGTGTTAGGCAAAAATTATTCTCTCTCAGAGAGTCTCTCTCAAGCTCATTCTCACTGGGCCGCAACACTGGCTCCCTTGATAAAATATGTACCAGGGAGAAAAATATATGCATCAATTCTCTCTCTGGGCAAGAAGAAAATTGTGCGTATGTGCGTGCACGCACGTGCATGTGCCAGCAGAGAACCTCTGTCCAGGGGACTGTTTGCCTCCTCCCGCAGGCAGGAGAATCTATACGTGTCTTTTCTCCAGGCAGAGAAAATCTGTCTTGAAAACACACACACACTCAGGCGAAACCTCCTCCCTCGTCTTGCGAAGGACACACCGCCTGGCGAGCCGACACTTGAGGCTCACGGATGCTGTCAGCACGCCGTCTCTGGAGAGAACAGATTCTGTCTTTCTCAGAAAAGTCTCTGA
Source organism: Equus asinus (assembly GCF_041296235.1). NCBI lineage: Eukaryota > Metazoa > Chordata > Mammalia > Perissodactyla > Equidae > Equus > Equus asinus. The sequence goes on from NC_091804.1 coordinate 46,935,211, forward strand.
GGCTCCTATCCCTGGGAGATAAAGACACACACCGGAGAGACACCCACGCTCACTCTCTTTCCACACTCAGAAAATTGTGTGTGTTTTTGTGTGTGCATTGTGCAGGAAAAAACCAACAAACCAAATGGAAACGTCTGCTGTCAGCCTGAATTTCCCTACAGAGCGGAAATATATGTACCATTTTCCAGGTGGGGAAAATGATCTTGAACACACATACACACACACACCCACACAGCCACTCAGACACACGCTCACTCTGCCAGAAAGGCCTGTTTGCAGCCCCAGGAACGCCAGCTCTATCCTTGTTTCCCGGCCCCAGAACGCTGTCTACGTGCGTCCGCGTCTCCGGATGGAAACACTTTCCCTCTCGCTCAGAAGAGGGCCCCTCTGAAGGCCCCCGTAACCAGGCAGACATGAGTCCCCTTAATAAAAGCACACCTGAGAGACACACACTCACACACGCTCCCTCTTGTCATACTGAAAAAATTGTGTGCGTGCATGCTTGTGCAGACAAAAACCACGTGTCTGGTTTTGGACAGGCTCCCTGCAGGCTCACAAAGACAGGTTTTTTTCCAGATAGGTAAAAACAAACAAACTCTTGTCTTCCCACCACACATACATGTGCGTGGCACTTAGGACTGAAGTGTTCCCCCGCCCGCCCAAGCGTGTGCCTCCCGAAGGACCACTGCTCTTTTCCTGCTTCTTGGTTCACAGAAAATTGCCACTATCCATAGGCAGGAGGCTTCTCTCTCACTCAGATAGAACTCCGTCCCGAAGACTGTCACAGGTCAGACGTGCCCCCCCATGAAAGCACGAATCAGATAAGAAGACACACAAGCATGCTCACACACACACACACACACAGAGCGAGGGAGGATCTATCTGCCTGTGGTGGCCGGGACACAAGCAGAAAGCATCTTTCTGTTTTTTATCGACGTGTCTTTCTGCAAACAGATCTATCTCATACACACACACACACACACACACACACGCATGCACGCATGCACGCACACACTGCGCTCTTTCTGTCGTTAAGCACTCACCACCTGAAACACTGGTTCTCAGCTCATGGAAAATTTCGCATGTCTGTTTATAAGCAGAAAATAATCTCTCTCACTCGGAAATGCCTGTTCCCAAAGCTGTCCTCACTCTCTCACACCAGAGAAAAGCCATTCATTCTGTGTGTGTGCCCTCGTGCACACACACACTCTTGTGAATGTACAAGAGAAACGTGTCCATTGATCCACCTCTTCCTACAAACAAAAAACATGACTTTTTCTAGGCAGAAAGATCCATCTTCTCACACACACGCGAAAATTTCTCCTTTTCTTTCTGCAAGTTTGCACTTACGTTGATTGAAAAACCAACATCTTTTTCTGTAACTCTTGGCTCTCAGGAAATTGTGAGTATCTCTGGGAAGAAAACACTCTTGCTCGCTGAAAATGTCTGGAGCCCTCTGTCACTAGGCAGAAATGCCCCCTCCACACACACCCACACACACACACACACACACTCACAGGAGTCCAGTGAGCCCATGGAGACTCATGGCAGGAAGAACACTGTGTGTGTGTGTTTCCACGCATCCCTGCCACCGTTGCTACACACCCATGTGCGTGTGCACACGCTCACACTCAGGCAGAAACATGCCCCCTGCCCATTAAGGGGGCACTAGCTGAAAATCAACTCTTTCTTCCTAATTCTCAGCTCACAAAATTCTGTCTCTAAACAGAAAACGATTTTCTCCTCTGAAAAGGCTTTCTCCAGAGCACTTCATCTCTGAGGGAGGAGTGACCGCTCCCAAGAAGGGCACTCCAGAGAAACGCCCCCTCACTCCCTTTCCAGATCTGAAAATCATGCGTGTTTAAAATCACTGCTTTTGGTCTGTCTTCTCACAAGCCAAAAAATATGCATCTTTTTCCAGGCAGGAAAATTTCCTTTCTCTGTCTCTCTCTCTCTCACACACACACACACACACACTTTTTCTCACTAATATGATGCACCACCGGAAAACCCAACGCTTTATAACTGTCATCTCGTAGAAAAATGTGTATGTTCCCAGGCAGAGCATATTCTCTTCATCTCTCAAAAAAGTCTCTCTCTGAAGCTCTCTGCCAGTGGGCAGAAATTACGCCCCCCACTAACGAACACGCACACACACACTTAGCAAGAAGAGATTCGTGTGTTCATGTGTGTGGTTATAAGCAGAGAAAACTCTCTGACTTGAGCCGACTCCCTGCGAGCAGAAAAACAGAGACGTTCTTTTTCCGCAAAGAAAAAAATACTCCCAACACACACATGCATGCACGCACACACACACGATGTGGCTCTTCTCTATGTTTGTACTACCTGAAAAATGAATAAACACACACTCTATTTCTTGGCTTGCAGAAAATTATATGTGTGTTAGTCTCAAGGAAAAAAAATTTCTCTGTTTTGACTCAAAAAAGACTCTTTTTAAAAATCTTTGGGGAGAAATGCACCCTTCCCCATAAAGAGCACACCAGATAAAAACACACATGCTACCTTCTTTCCACACTCAGAAAATTGTGTGTATGTGCGTGTGTAGGAGAAAGAACCCCTCCATTTATCAGACTGTCTCTTCCTGCAGGCAATGTATATATACATATGCATCTTTTTCCACGCAGCAAAACGTGTCTGTCAGGGACACACACACACACACACTCAGGCAGAATGTCTTCCTTCTCTCACTAAGTAGGCATCAGCTCAAATACCAACACTTTCTGTTGCTCGGCTCACAGAAACATGTGTCTCTCCAGGCAAAAATGTTCTTTTTCCCTTTGAGAAAAGTCTCTCTCTAAAGCTTTCCATCACTGGGCAAAATAACTCCCCTCTCCCCAAGAAAGCACACAGAAGAGAGAAAAAATACACATCGGAAAAGAAGAAAACAATGTGCGTGTTCACATGTGTGTGCTTGTGAACAGAAAACATCTCTCTGTTGATTTGTCTCCCTGCAAGCAGAAAAATATATGTGCTCTCTTTCCAAATAGAAAAATCAATCCTCTCTCTTTCTGTCTCTCTCACTTTCTGTCTCCCTCTGTCTCTTTTTCTCCATCTCTGTTTCTGTCTCTCTCTCACACACACACTCACATACACTGATGCACAAAGGTCTCTGTCGGGCTCTATTGTGAGGCAAGTACGTCTCCATTATCTCACTAAGTGTGCACACCCTGAGAAACAAACACTTTCTCGGTTTGCAGAAAAGTGTGTGTGTGCGTAGGCAGAAAATGTCCTCTCTCTCTCTTTTTCTTCTTCCTTCTCGGAAACGTCTCCTCTGCCGCAGCCAAGAAACACACACCTCGTTAGAAAAACACATGTACACTCTCCCTCTCCAGGAAGAACTCCTCACGAGTGTGAGCGGGAGGTGCCTGTCCTGCTCACAGGAAAACGTGCGCGTGTGTGTGTGTGCGCGCGCGCGCGTGCTTCACTAGGAGGAAGAAACTCAGCCTCTCTCTCTGTCTCTTTCTCCCTCTGGCGGAAAAGCCGTGGTTCAGGCTCTCGGCCACCGACCCGGCAGGAGGCAGGAGCGCCTCCCTGCTTTAACCCCCGCGGGGGGCACCGCGCCTCCTCCCTGCAGACCTCGGGGCTCGCCTCCTCCTGGAGACTGGGCGGCCCTCACCACGACCCTAAGGGTTAGAAAACTGCTTGTTTTTCTCTCTAGCTGGGCCACCCGTCTCTCTGTCTCTCTGTCACACACACGCACTTTCGGCAGGTTGAAAAGTGTGCTTGTGTCACTGTCCAGGCCCAAAGTCTCTGTCGGTTCACCAGGGACCCCACAGACAGTCGGTGACTTGGCAATGGAGAAGGCGCAGAGGAGCGGACGTTTCCTCCTAGAACCCCTGCGGCCCCTGACCTCTCGGGGGTCTTCCCCCCACGCTCAGCACCCGGGCCGGGTGGGAACTCGCCTCCCCGTCACACCGGTAGGCTGCTGTCTTCCTTCACACTGCCCAGAGTCCTTGGTGTCCCAGCTGGGCATCGATGGGCCCCCTGACACGGTCCCTGCCCCACGTCCCCACTCGGAGGGGACCTGGGACCCCCCTCACACCCACCTCCCCCGCACTTCACTGTACCCAGCCCTGCCAGGCGCCCCGAGGACACCCGGCCGCAATCGGGAGGCACTGGGTCTGGAGGGCCAGCTCTCGGCCTGGGCAAGTGGTCCAGGCCGAGCCACCCTAACGAGGGTCCCTCCTCCAGCCCCCTCTCCCAGGGGTCTGCCTCCTGGACCCCACCTCATCTGGACCCCATCAGGGGGCGGTCAGGCACTCGTGAGAGGCGAGGCCAACCACCAGGACCTTGCCTGGGGACCTGAGCGGGGGCGTGGGCCGGAGGCAGGGGCAGGAGCAGGAGCAGGGGCAGGCACAGGGGCCGGCCGCAGCCCCCAGCGCCCCCCAGCGCTCCCCAGCGCTCCCGCCTGGCGCGCCCGGCTCTGCGGCCTGCGCGGCCCAGCGCCGCCGCCCCCACGCGCCGCGCTCACTAGCTGCCCAACAGCGCGCCCACGCGGCCGCGCGCGGAACTGCAGCCGGAGCCGGGCCTGGCGCCAGGGGCGGCTCGGGGGCTCTCCGCGCAGCGCTCCCTGCTCCTTTCTCTCGCAGATGCTCCGTCCCAAGATTGCAAGGAGTCCTTTCTAGACGCTGCCACCTGTCTTTCTTTTTAGGGGTCCAAGAGGCCTTGATTTGGGACCTCGGGAAGAGGAGCTTGTCTGCAATCTCGCCTCCTTGAATTTACGGGCTTAAGACGTTGCTCTCTACTCACGTATTGAATGCATTTGTCCCCAAAGGCCCCCCTTGTCCCCGAAGGCCCCCCTCTCCCACCAAAGAAAGATTCCAGGTGGCTGATCCATGCCATTTCACTAGAGGGAGAGCAGGGTAAGATCCGAGACTTGAACTCAACTCCCTGCGCTTTCTCGTGCTGACTAGGGGCACTCGGGCAAGTCACACTTCCTTTCTGAGCCTCAGTTTCCCCATCCGTAAGGGGATATAATGTAAGCGCACAGCCCCCTGGAGTTGCGGGAGGATCAGCTGCACCTGGCTGCCGGGAGGCCCCCAGGACCCGGCAGTTCATACTGTGGTAGGGGGCTGGGGTCTTTTTTATTGTTTAGCAAACTCAGTTCCCAGACAAGGGGGAATCAGGCCTGGGGCACCCGCCGCCCCAAGGATGGTTGTCGGGTGGATGCCTCTGCAGCATTCCAGAGGGGACGCTGGTGGGGGGAGGGGGGAGTTGTGCTCCTGCTGGGGGTGGGAAGTCAAACGATTTGTGTTCAGTGTGTCCTGGCGAAGAGGTTCTAGGCCAAGGGTAATCTCTCCTAATGATCCCCTTGTCTCCTATCGACAAGGATTAGCTCAGCGGTGTAGACAGACTATAAACTATGTCATCCTGGTGAGATCCTCATCGGGTCACTAATGGACCCACACTGAGCTGGGTCCACTGGGGCTTCTCAATCACATTTGAGAGATGAGGCAAAGCCACTCCCTTCCTCATCCTGCACCCCGCTCCCCCAGCTGGTAAGGGCTCACAGCATCATCTTTATCCAAGAACACAAATTTGTGCAGCTCGAAAGCACTTCCCCATGTTTTATCCCACTTCTCCCTCAAAACCTGCAGGCTGAGGTAGGTTAAAGAGAGTATCATTTCTTCAATGGATGTTCGTTGAGTCCTCTATCTTTCAGGAACCGTGCCAGCTGCTGGGGATGCAGCATGAACAAGGTTAAGTCCCCCTTCTCTCAAGGAGCTTACATTCTAATTGGGGAGAGGACAACAAACAAGTAAATGAATAAGTAAACAAGATAATTTCAGATGATAAAGCCTATGAGTGAAGCAAAACAGGATCAGGAGGGGCTCCTTTAAACAAGGAGGAGTCAGGGAGAGCTTCTCAGAATAACGAGAGAGTGCTGGCCATGTGCAGAATAGCAGTAAGAGTGTGCTAGGTAGAAGGAACAACACATGCAAAGGCCCTGGGGTGAGTATGCAGAGGTGAGGTAAGGGAAGTAGGCAGGACCCGCTTGTGCTGGACATGAAGACAAGGCCAGGGCTTGGGGGTTTAGTCTAAGTTTGGGAGAAGCCAGTGGATTTCAAGCAGGGGATGACGAATCTAATTAGTGGTTATGAAGTCCTCTGGGACTGCGAGGAGAGCAAGTGTGGACACGGGGAGATCAGACAGAACACACGTGCTGAGGTCCAGGCGGGAGGCAGTGGTTGGAGACGTTGGACATGGAAAATGTGGTCAGAATGGGGACGTAAAGACAGTGGAATTTGTAGTAGAGTAAAGTGGTCTCATTTTTCAGATATTTAGGCTGAAGCATGAAGTGAGGATGTACGGTTCGGCTGGATCCCACCTCCTACGGCACAGAAGGTCCTTACCTCGTCAGCCCCAACTCCTCTGCCACCTTGTCTCTGATGCCTTGAGTCATGCATGAGGTTAATGGTATTGGGCTTCTCCTGGGCTTGTGTCTGCTCTCTTCCCAAGTAAGGAGCATCCTTGGGGACAGGGCTAGTAACTTGCTTTCCCTTCCTTGCATCCTTCACAAGGTCTTACCCACAGCAGCTTTCGCGAGCAGTTCCTGCAATGTCTGCTCTGTTCCCAGCTGGCTCCCTGTGCCTAGAATAGTGTGTGCCATGTAGTTAGTATGTATGTTGGATGAATGAATGCGTGACTTGATCTATCCAGAGACAGTTGACCAGATGGTTAAAGGTTTGCCAAGGCAGCTTCCCCTGTCTACGGCCTTCCACGTAGAGGCGTTATCTCTCAAAGACCTGTGGCTTTGGGGTGGCCTTCGGACTCCCTCTCGCTGCTCCTGCGAGGGCTTGGTTGAGCCCTGAGAGACCACGTTGCTGTTGCTTCCTCAACATTCTTACACGTTGACTTAAAGATCTTCAACTTCCTTATGAAGCATCTGAGGGAGAGGGGCTGGATCGACATATGGCTCCAACTTTGAAATACAGTATTTAAACAGCCCGTCTCATGATGCTTAAAACAATAGTCTAAAATTTGTTCTGTAATAATTGTTGATACAAATGCCTAATTCCCAAATTGCCACCCTTCAGAGTTCACGAGAAAGAATGACAGTTAAGAAATGGCTGCCAACTGCAGCCTTGCCTGGATGGCCCAGAACAATTGTTCTCGCTGGGTTTCACTGGAGAATCACTTTCAAGGAGGAGACTTTTTCAATTTGCCGTAAATCCTACCATGTTTATTTTTAGAAGTTCCAGTTCCATAATAATTTGCAAATGAGAAGCACCTTGGGCCCAGATCGGACTTTGCTGGAACTCCCGAAGAGGAAACTCAATAGCATTAGGTGAAAGGGAAATAGAAGTCAAATTCTGGGGGAGAATCACCCTCCTTGTGAAGAATCCTCCCACAACATACGTTCGTTAGTTGGGGGCTTCCATCTGCAACGTTCACGTGCTAGAAATGGAATTGTGTTAACCCTTCATACTTCAGTTAGAATACAAGGCACTTGATCCAGCTCTCCACCATGAATCCACGTGAACACCAAGAAATGAGATCCCCTTTTTCATTCCAATTTCACTGTGACCAGTGAAGGAGAGGTGGGCTTGTGGTTGCTAAATCCTGAAAACAGCTTTGGAGGCAAGACTTGCTGTGGACCATGAGGGTCTGCCAAGGTTTCTGAGGCTCTTTGAGAAATGTGCCCTTGGGGGCTGGAAAGCCATGCACTGCGGTGCAGGGTTTGGTCCTCACAAGGGAGAACTCCTCGAAGCAGAGAGAGGAGGCCTGCTTGGGGGGCGGAGGTCCTGATCTGAGTCTTGGCTCTCCCTGTCTCTAACTGTGTGGGCTTAGCCAAGTTCTAGGCCCGTAGAGGGGTGGTCTGAATGCCTGTTCCAAATCTTTCACTTCTCAGATGGGGAGACTTGGGTTGGTGAAAGAGGGCCCTGCCAAGATGCCTGGGCAAGGTTTCCTCTCTGAGCCTCAGCGTAAACCCAGGGGGCCTTCTTCCCCACAGCTGTGTGAGGAGGCCAAGCCTTGCTTCTGCTCCAAAGTCATCTGTCGACTGAGAGAGCTGGAGAGAGGGGTTTCTAGAGCAGTGGCAAGTCTCTCCACTGCTTGCCACATTTCATCGGAAATGGGGAAGTGCATGTGAAAAGCTGCCGCAAATCCCTGGTCTGTGCCTGGGCTCTCAGGACCTCAGAGCTGGGTCTTAGGTTTCCCTGGAGGTGTGGCGCCCCCTGGTTGCTGCAATCCAAGAAGAACTGAAAAAAAAATTTCCTGTCATCGCTTCAAGATGAGAAGGAAAGAAAGAAAGGAGGAAAAGAAAATAAGAAGTGAAAAATAAAGAAGGGAGAGCCCTTCTCCTTTACCTTTACCCCTGAAAAAATCAGACTTGAGTAGAGCTGAGCCACTTTGAGTTCGGTCCATTTAAGCCACAAAATGAGGGAAGATTTTCCATGAATGTCAGATTCCTTCTGCCTCTTGTCCTGTGTTCAAGCAGTTATTGAGTGCCTCCTGGGTACCAGGTGCTGTGCTACGTGCTGAGGTCACCGAGAGGAGCCAGGCCTTCAAGGGGGCCCGACTTCCCGTGGGATGCCCTCATTCAGGTTGTGGAAACAATGGAAGCGGTTTCTGTCTTCCCACATGTTTTTGACTTTCCTTCTGACCACAGTGCACAAGTATGTTTTTATGCACTGAATGTGTTACATCCAGTTTATCGCAGGTGTTCTTTAATTGAGAAGTGAAGGATGGTGCAGTGCATTGAACCTCTCTCCATTACAGCGGTCATTTGCTTTGTGGCGTATGGGAGTCTGGAAGGAAAAAGTTCTCGTCCTCAAATTTAAGGGGTGCCTGTTTTGCCTCCGAGAAGAAGACTCAAAGTTCCATTGGCCACATTTTTTGGAGGACCAATTCTAATCTTAAACTTGTCGGCTCAGAAAAGTGGGACTTTTTTGGGCATCCTGAAACAGAGCTCGTGGGAGAACACAGTTTAGATCAAGGGCATTATAGTGCTCAGACTATTTACTACATGAACGAACGAACCATAAACAGTGGCAAGAGCTGGCGAAAGGCTTGGTGGATTGGAAAAGACTCTCTAGCTTCGCCTTTCTCAAGTGGCGTGAAATCTTCTTGGTACGTCTTGTTTTCTGTTTAGGCAGATTCATCTCTTTGCTGTCAATAAGAACAGAACCCAAAAGGTCACCATTTTTCATTGTCAACAAGAAACAATGAGCGAATGAATTAGGGCTGCCGGCTGGAAAAGGACGCTGCTCTCTCGTTTTGCTTCCCAGCCCCAGTGGGCCTGTTGGTCCCCACTTTTCCAGAGGTAAACTTTCTAAATCTCACTATCTTTATGATCTTCAGGCACCACATCTTGGAAGGGAGGGAGCAAAGGAGGAAGAGACAAGACAGAAAATAGAAGTGGATCCCGATTCAGAAGCAGAAAAATGGAGTTATATTCACCCAATGAGCAATCTCTCTCTTGACTGGGTCTCCTTGACACACGCTTGTCACTTAATTTGTCATATTGTTTGTGCTCCACGATGGGCTTTAAAAATAACGCACCTTTGGCAATAGTGGTCCAGGAAGTTCATTCACACACACGAGCAGCCATGTACTTTGGGGATGAACGATCTTCTACCTTTGATCAGGTGCCACGCAGTGTGAGCAAGCTCATGCAGATGGCGAGCAGAAGTGGCCCAAAACATGGTGACTTCCAGGGGAACAGATTCTGGGTCCTTGTTAGCACAGAAAGTTTGTAAGCAACAGGCAGAAACTTTTAAGATCAGACGTGCCATTGAGAGGACCCAACAGGCTTGGGAGGAAACCATAAATGGATATGTTATCTTTTCACTTTGTGAGAAACAAGCAAATCAATGATGTGATGGATGAGGGAAGAAAATGTCTGATTGGTAATTACAAAATGAACCCAGGAAGGAAGGAAGGACTTTTGGAGTTATAAACTCTAAACAGTGTCTTAATGAAATGATAGGGGTCTCCTTTTTTCATAGAATTAGTCTCTCACCTTTGAAATATAGTCGTTATTAAAAAAACAACAACTTACCATCTATTTCCAAATCCTTTTAGTGAGGTTACTGCAGAAAAATAAGAAAGACACAGAGAGAGTTTTGAAAGTAGATTTAATGGGCAGTTGTTTGAAAGGCCTCGAGAGTCTCCATCAAGAGTGATCTAGAAAAAACTGCCAAGAGAATTCATGTTGGCTCAGCAAATAAACTACCCCTGAAGAAGCTGATTAATGTTTATTTGCGTCCACCCCAATGCTCGGGCTCCGGTGACCGCAGCAGGCCAGCTGAGATAAGCATGCAGGGCCCCCTCATTAAGGACCCACCATCTTCCTCAGCTGTCACTTTATTACCCCGGTTCATTTATTCGCTTTGAAATTATGATGGGGAATTGACGCCTCAAAGTGTGTGCCTTGTCACGACTGATTTCTCCTTGTTTGTGGAGAATCAGGCGCACATCCACTGTTGCCCGGATCAAAGGCCCCTGGTTGGGTCCTGGCCCCAGGGCCAGAGCTGTGCCAGCTGCTGTCAGCTCACCCCACACTCACTTTCCACCACTGGGGAACATGGCCAGGGTTGCCAAATCCTTTGACCTTTCAAGAGAAGATGTATATCACAAATTTGTGGCTCCTTCTGGGGCCTCATAGTTCAGCAACTACATTGCCTTGCCAAATGGGTGCCAAATGCCGCCACCCTTTCCTAGAATGGCCCACAAATGTCTTTGCCCACGGATGGCGCCTCATGAACAGAGGTGAGGACCACCTGGCCCAGCCAAGAAGACTTCTCCAAACTTCCCTCCCTCACTGCCCTTCTTCCTTCACCTGCTCACTGCCCAGGCTGCAGCTGGCCCCCCAGGGCCCTGGATCCAGCTGCCATTTTGGGTCCTTCCAGTCGGGGTACCTTCTAGGTCCATTGCCACCAACTTTGCCTCTTCCGAGGGTCTGTAGAAAATGGCTTGATGGTTTCCCATTTGGGAGAATTTTGTCCCTGAGTAACTGTTATTGCAAGGGGAGGTCATGTTGCCTTAGAATGATGCAGATGGCCACTGCATGCTCTTGGGTGGCGGCTGCCTGGGCACTCCCCTGGTTCTGGAGACTCAGTGTTTCTGCAGTTCCATCAGCCAGGCCCTGGGAGGAGAATGCCATCAGCTCCCCCGAGGAAGCCAGCAAGTGCCCAAGGGAGAGTGTTGTTTCCCCTGGATGTGAATGAGCAAAGGGAGAGGAAACGGCCCACACTCAAGGCCACCATCAGACACTCCAAAACCTGCTGTCTGACACGGATGAAGAACTTTGCACTGGAGCCCCAGGGAAAGTAAGAAAGTGGCCTGCGTCCTGACACTGTCAGACATAATGGACATGGCACAAAGTACGGGCCCAGAGGGTAACTGGGGTGAAGTGCCCCCCATCCACGGGGAAGGTGAGACGCCTGCCCCACAGAGCCAAAGGGCACCGAGGCAGAGTTTCCAAGTTTCTCTTGCTCCCAATTCTGAGGGAGTGTTTTTCTGAAGCTAGCACTTCCCGTACAGGGTGCTGTTCTGAGGGCTTGGTTCATATTAACTTGTCAAATCCTCATGAGGACCCTCATAGGTGGGGCAGGGGTGTCTGACAAAGTCTAGAAACATTTTTGTTTGTCACAACTGCGGGGATGATACTGGTCTCTAGTGGGTAGAGACCAGGGACAATACTACACACCCTACGGTGCCCAGGCCACCCCCAGGATGGCCCCTGGGACTCAGGATGGCTCCCAGTTTGGCATGCAGGCCCCAGATGACTATAGCGCCAAAGCTGAGCATCTCTGAGGTGGAATTGCATCATTAGCCCCATTTTACAGGTGAGAAAATAAATGCACACAGAGGGGAAGAGCACAGAGCTCACACAGCGGCATGTCTGTGCCGGAACCCCTAGACTGGGCTGCTTCTCAGTTACAAGGAAGGCCGCCGTTCGCTCCGCCTGAAGTGTGTGCCTCTCCGCCAGCTGTGCCCTGTTTCTCCATGCGGGCCACAGACAACCGTACGAGCTGCTGACCCAGGAGCTTTCTTAGAAAAAGGCTAGATGTGCAGCTTTGTGTTGTGACCTCTTGATTCCCTGAATCTGATTTGGGAAAAACCATCAAAAGCAGTCCTCAAAGAAAAATCCACCCTGTAGAGTCAGCGTCACCGAGCTTGTGCCAAACTCATTGAAGGCTTTTTTGCCTAAACCTCACATTCTTGGATCATAAAAAGAGCATCATCTGCATTTTCATATATTTTATCATTTAATAATCCAAGTAGCCTGGATCATAAACATTTAGATAGGGCAAAGTTCTTGCTTTCTTCTTATCCCCCCAGACAAGACCTGGTCCAATGACTCTGGATGCTGTAGCTGTTAGGATCTTGCTGGGAATTTCTTGCAAAAAGAACAAATGACAGTCAGGAGCCCAGCTGGGCATCAAGCTGGTCCACAGACGTGAGGCACGGATTGCAAAATTTCATGCTAGGTTATCAAGGGTACCGTATGTTTTATAAGTGCAGGGTCTGTTTTGTTTCTCTTTGATTCTGCTAAGCTGGACAGTGACCACAGTCTGTTAGACACCTTGCAGAAAACCTTCCCAACAGCTGGGCTGTTCTGTACATTTAATCTCAGCCCGGAAGGAGGAGGGAGAAACGGCCTCACTGGTAAACACCCGGCGAGCTGCCAGCTGCTGCTGACACAGCCTGCGAGGCTCTGACCCCACACCCCTCTCCCTGGAGCTCCCTGTCCCCAGGCTTCTTTGAGAGGAGTGGGTGTTCTGTCTCCTCGTTAGAGTTCAAGTTAGAGTGCCCCGGAACAAGACGGAGGGGATTACTGTCTCCTTGCAGCGTTTTACTGATTTTCTGAGTTGTGTGAGGACAGACTCCACTAAAAGAAGAGAGAAATGGGATCCCTCTAATTCACGAAAGATCTGGGGCCACGATCCTCTCTTTTCAGCACTTTGCTCGCACCCCAACACCTGAAAAACAATTCTCTTGCTCTCAAAAACAAGGCGAGACTTGGATCTCCCCTCCAGCTCTGAATCCCCGCAGCCTGAGAAAGCGTTCTAGTGCCACCTTGAGCTGCTTTTTGGGAAGTATCAGAACCATCCAGAAACTGCTGGTCCCTGTTTACAAGAGCTGTCCCCCAAAGCATCAGGCTGCTCTCTGCCTCCTGGTTTCCAGCCTCTCGGCGGCTGCTCCCCTTGGAATCCCCAGGTGACCTGCCGACCCCTTGTCAAATGAGAGCCCTCTGAGGCCCCCGGAGGAGGCGTTTGAGCCACGCCAGCTGCCCTCGAGTGCCTCCCCGGACCCTGAGGGCCGGGGGCCTGACTCCAGCCCCCTGCCTGGCCTCTTTGAGCTCTTCAGATGTCACTCAGCAGCAATTAGGTAGTTTGGGAAGGTGGATTTCCTGACCATTCCTCTGAGGCTGGGGCTGAGAGGGAAACTGCCAGGCTGAGACTTCTTGTTTACGAAAGCTGTCCCTACTCACCCCTGTTTTCCTTCCAACTAATCAGCCCCCCAGCACTCTCCCTCCAAAGCCCACCTGGGAACTTTCAAAGCCCTGAATGTTCCTCACGTTGCGCAGACCTGGCCTCATCAGCCTCTCCAAAGGGCTGGGGTTTCGCAGCCCTGATGCAGGTTTCTGTCTGACTCAGGCAGTTCCGTTTAACCCAGGAAGGGCGGAAGGGACCCAGGGCCGAGGGGGGCTCCCGTGCCTGCCCGCCGTCGCTCACAGCCCTGTGGGGCCTCAGCCCGGGCACTGAGCGCCACTCACCCCTCGTGCGCACGAGAGAACCGGGGTGTTTTCAGAAGGCTCCCCTATGATAGCACCAGCTGGTCCTCTGGAAGCTTTTCTCGGAAGGAACAGTCTCGTCTGTGTCTTGAGTCAAGCGAGTGGTTCTACAGTTGTTCTGGTTCGGATGGGATGAAGGGTTTGTTTTGTTTTATTTTATTTTACGTGAGATTTATTAAGTTTTTCTAACTTGAAGTATAAAGTTCATATGGCAGTGCTCCTTAGCCAAGATGGTTTTGCCTCCAGGGGACACTTGGCAATGTCTGGAAACATTTTGGGTATCGCATCTGGGCAGGGGGATGCTATTGGTATCTGGTGGATAAAGGCTTGAGATGCTGCTAACCATCCTAGAATGCGCAGGACAGCCCCACGACAAAGGGTAACCTGGCCCCAGATGTCCGCAGTGCTGAGGTCAAGATCCAACCTGACATACAGCAAACTGTGCAAATCTGAAGTGAAAATGTCAGTGAGTTTTCGCATGCAGACACACTGTCTTAGTTTCCTAATTCTCACAAATGTTGTGGCTTAAAACAACACACAATTATGACTTTACAGTTCTGGAGGTCAGAAGTCCTAAAAGCCAGGTGTCAGCAGGACTGAGTTCCTTCTGGAGGCCCTAGGAAGGAATCTGTTTCCATGTCTTTTCCAGCTTCCAGAGGCTGCTGCAGCCCTTGGCTCATGGCCCTTCCTCCATCTTCAAAGCCAGCAACTTAGCATCTTCCAGTCTCTCTTTCTGTCTCTGGTCATCTTGTATCCCTCTTAGTGAGGACCTTTATGATGACATCAGGTTGACCCAGTAAATCCAGGATAATCTCCCCATTTCAAGATCCACAACTTCTTCCCGTCTGCAAAGTCCCTTTTGCCGTGTAAGGTAGCCTATTCACAGGCTCCAGGGATCAGGACGTGGACCTCTTTGGGGGCCATTATTCAGCCTATCACATATACTCAGGTCAAAATGAAGACCACGTCCATGGTCCAGAAGGCTCCCGTGTGCCCCTTCCCCGCAGGACCTTCTCCCTACACTATTCTGACTTCTACCATCAAAGAACATTTTGCTTTTTCTTAGGGTTAGTGATTTTTTTAGAGAAAATCCCTCTTTATTAAAGGCTACATATGAAATGCTAATACAATTATGAAGCAATCCCAACTTTGGATCCCTACAAAGCCGCAGAGAAATTCTTAGGTTGAACATTTGAATCCAGCTTAGAAAATACCAGAACTTAATTAAAGTGAAAAGCAGTTATTCTATAGCCGGAGATGCACATTAATCGTGGAAGAGGAGGGCAGGGGAAGGCAGAGCAGGCGTGGGATGCAAGTGCCGGTGACAAAACATGTTCTCAGAGGAGCAAATTATGGTGGAGTTTTTAAGATACTTAACACAGTTTTTAAGCCCCTGGCACTAATATACAAATAGTCCCCCTGGATGAAAGTGATGGGAGCTTGGCTGCCCCATAGGTCTAGAAGGATCGGCATAAGGATGGCAAGTTGCAAACATTCACACTCTTTCTCATTTATCTAACAATCCTTCAATAGACTTGAGGCCAATCACCAAGGCTCAGAGACTGGAATGGGGCTTAGGGCTGGAATACAAGAGTGATTGGACCTAGTTATTATTGGAGCTCACCATCTATGGGGGAACAGATGGCAAACTAAATAGTTTGTCATATGTTATGTTTAGTGCTAGAGTTTAGGTTCAGGTGGGCCAGGGCACTCACCCCCAACCTCAGGCAACCACTGGTCTTTTTATTATCTCCAAAGGTTTGTGTTTTCTAGGATGTCGTGTGGTTGGAATCGTACATTCTGCAGCCTTTTCAGACTGGCTTCTTTCACTTAGCAATGTGCTTTTAAGATTCCTTCTATGTCTTTTTGTAGCTTGCTGGGTCTTTGAATTTTTAAGGTATCATATTGGCATGATGGTTGTTAATTCTAAGATGGAAGGATACTAGAGGAAACCATGAGGTACCAGACAAGTCGTCAGATGAGCAAAGTGTCAACCAGTGGCTCGGACCCCACACCTTGTCCCAGCTCTGCTTCCAGAAACCCATGCCGCGTTCTGGAGGGGGCAACATCACGATGTGTCACATGCTAAAGCTCTTGTCTAGTGGTGAGCCCAAAGGCAGGTAGAATTTCCCAGAGAACTATGGCGACATGGCTTCATGGGCTAGGACTTATGCTCAGAAGTGATTTCTCCATTTTCTTATGTCTGGAGAGTCTTATGTCAAACAGCTCTTGAGACCTCTGTGTTTGGAAGTGCTCCTGGGGCT
This sequence comes from Equus asinus, assembly GCF_041296235.1. Taxonomy (NCBI): domain Eukaryota; kingdom Metazoa; phylum Chordata; class Mammalia; order Perissodactyla; family Equidae; genus Equus; species Equus asinus. Next base: position 46,951,240 of record NC_091804.1, read on the forward strand.
TGGGGGTAGAGAGTAAACATTCAGTTGAGCATCCTTGTCCCTCCTCCTCTGTGAAACTGACATGGTCCAACCATTCTAAACCCTGCTTGCTGGTTTCCCTGGCTGACATGTCCACTTGGCTGCCTGCCTTTATGAGCTCACCCTGGAATACACATATATTGTGTGCAGAGCCTTTTCTAATGCTTTTTTTTCTTATTAAAACAATAATGGCTGCACTACAAAACTATTAATCAGGCAGTAAATTCTTACAGGAAATTTATTACTAAGGTTGTATTTCTGAAATTGGCCATATTGTCCCAGAAGGAGGTACAATTAAACATTTAAGAATAAAAGTCACACAGGATTTAGATGGCGCCTCTCGTCTGAAGGTTTCGAAGACTATTCTTTTTCCATCAAATGCTCTACAGATGGTTTCAGAGGCTGAGAAATGGCGGAGCTAAGTCCAAGGTCAACCGTGAAGTCATCTGCAGAACCGACTTGTCTCATTAGTTCCTCGGCTGTTCTTTGTGGCTCTTGCTGCTGTTGGTTTAGTGTTTTGGAAGGTGCTTATCCCACTGTATGGCCCTGTGATCCACCAGGGCTCCCAAAGATAGTCTGACCTTGACCTGCGGCTTCCATTAGGGTCAAGATGTTGCCGGACCAGCAGGGAATTGGGGAACTGATGGGAGAAGAAAGGGAAACCTTGTGGATAGACATAGGGAAGAAAGTGAGAAAATGAGAAAAAAATGACAGTATAGATTAAAGAGTCCCATTTACAGAACCCCTGATAAAGCTGGTCAAGGAGGGGAAAGTAAGAGACGGGTCTTGGAGAAGTCCAAGGCTCCTTGCTGTGGCCGGGGTGGGAGCAGTCATAGGTGGAAGGTGGGTCTCCACCGTGGGGGGCTTTCCATGGGTTTGGAGACGCGGGGATCGTGCACACATGGAGCATAATCCATCCCAAATAGAGGAGCTAGACGCTGGAGAATGGGGTGAGGGTCCTAGTGAGGAGAGATATTCCCAGTAAGGCAGTGGGGCAAGCATCATTGAGGGTCTTCCTGTGGCTGCAAGTTTGGGTAGATGATGGGGGTGTTGAAAGCCAACCAGTGAATGCCATTATTCAACCCCTCTACCCACATCCATTGAGCCCCCAGCATGTGCCAAGCTCTGTGCAGGTGAGAGAGCAAGGCCTGCCCTCGGCAGTCAGGTGCTGTCCGCAGGCAGTAGGGAGCCATGGAAAGCTGATGGGTGAGGAAGTGCCCAGAGGACTCAGGTTTTAGAAAGCTTCAGTTGTGTTTTTTTCCTTTGCCCACCCCTCACTTATGTTTCCTGACATCACATCAGCTATTGTCTTTGTAGGGCAGAGCTCCTGGTCTTCCTGCCTCGTCCCAACTTGGCATGTGCTCCTTGAGAACAGGAATGAAGTCTGTCTGTTGAGCCCCTCCTGGCGGCGCATGTGCAAGATGGGCCCTGCTGTGGGTGTATGTGGATCTGGGTCAGATCCAACTCCTAGTGACTGGGTGAGTCATTCCGCACTCTGACTTCTGCCAGGAATGGCAGCAGTCTTCCACGGGCAGGCGCTACCCAGTGGCCGTGTTCAGTCTCCTTCATTCTTTTACTTTCTCGTCACTGGGCCACGCTTTGAGGTGGATGCTTTTAGGATTCTTGTTTTACAGATGGGGAAATTGAAGATTCAAGAAGTGCAGTAAGTCACTTACTCAAGGCCAGCCAGCCAGTGTCAGATAGGAGTCAAACCTGGGATCGCAGAGCTCTGCAGCCCTGTACCCCATCGATTCGAGTGTTCTCACGTGCCAAGTGAAATCTTGGGTCTGAGGTCTGTGACTGGCCCCTCTCCTTTGATAGAACACAGGACAGCCCCGCGAATGGAATGAAGAAATCCCACCTTTCATCTCGCCAACTTGCCTATCAAGCCCTTCCCCATTAGTTCTCCCTGTCCTGGAAATGAAACCGAACTCAAAAAAGAGAGGCCGGCTTCTGCATTTCACCTGTCTGTCTGTCCTACCCCTTCCTCTGCTCTCCTTAGTAAGGAGAGGGCCCGCATCTGAGTAAGTTATATCTGCTGAGTTAGTTTTAGACTCCGGGATGGAAATCAAGTTTATTTCTGCTACGCATTTGCTTTCCATCTTGGTCTGTCTGATTGCTCTATAGGGACCCTCGGAAGGGCAGCTGCAGAGGGGGAAGAGGAGGGGAGGCAGGGCCAGGATTCTAGAAGGAGATGGTCGCAGTAATGGAAAGGGAAGCTTCAATAGTGTATCTGTTGAGGCTGTGACATGTTCCAGCTTTCTATTTTTCTAACATTAAGTTGTAATTATCCTTGTGGTGACTCCACCTGGGTCTTTCTGAAGATCGGCTGACCCTGTGGCTTGGACCAAGTGTGCAGGATCCTTGGAAGAAGCTATTTTGGTCAGCTCTGAGGAGAGGGAGATGTCCCAGGCCTGCTCTGCACATGGTCACCCCTGGACAGCCAGGATGTCCTCAAGAAGGCTCCGAGCAGCCGGAAAGCCCACAGAAAAACACCTCCTCAGTCTCTCGGGGAGCATGGCATTCTACAAGAGGATTCTTTTGTTTTGCGTTTTTGGAACCTAGAGGAAATATATAAAATGATTCTCACAAAAGGTTGGGAAGATGCCTGGGCTGTACAGCTGGCTGGGATCCTGATGAGATTACAAAATAAAGAAGGAGAAATGATGGGAAAGTATTGCAAAAATATTTCCCCAAATTGAGGAGAGGGGATGGGGAGAAGAGAACAAATAATTTATTGGAGGTTGGGGAAAGGGCAGGACTTGCTCTAATAAACATCTTGCAAGAAAGCTAAGTAAGGAGTGTCTTTCTTGGATGTGTAACAGATTGCACACTCAGCAAGCTCCAGGGATATGGCCCAGAGGAATTAGCGAAGGAATCCGCATCCTCTCAGCATCTGGTGTGGCAGGAGTGACCGAGCACACGCCCTAGAATGAGCAGATGGGGCCTTGCTGGAGGAAAGAGCTGCTTCTTACATTACATTTCAGAGGTTTTGTAGGGTAATGATAATAGCGTCTTACTTTCTGCTTTTCCCAAAGCGCCCCATCTTTGTTAATAGGTCAGCACCGTTCGGATCCTCAGCCTCCACTTTCTAGAGGGGAAACTTCAGGCTTCGCCCACGAGGCAGAAAGACTTACCCAGGTGGATGGAGTTAGAAGCAGGCACAGAGCAACGTGCTCCTGTGTTCCCTGGAAGAAGGCTCTTCTCTGCCTTCCATGCAACAATTCCTTGCCCCTGTTCTCCTCCGGAGGTTGAAAACTGGGGCCAGATCTGTTTCATGGCATGCCAGCGTGGGCCCTCCTCCCTCCCTCTCTCTCTTCCCACCTATCTTCTTTCCTTCCATTGAATTAGGTGCCTTTGACAATTGGGGGGGATTCACGTTGCCACCCAAATCCACCACTTCTCTTGAAGAGTGAGACGCCCTGGCAACAATGGCTGTGTACCCACGTTGTGCTGCCACTCACACCAGGCTGGCTGGGGCATGTGCTTCCCAGTTGGCACAGCCACCCCCAACCCACATCCCTCATTCAGGATCTGGCTTCTGGCCACATCTCTGGCCTGCCCTCTCCAGGTGTCTGAGTGTGTGACCCCTGTTCTCTGCCAGGACCCACCTCTTTGGGGCAAGCACTCTCCCTAGTCTTCAAGGCACATGAAAAAAGGAGACCGAGAGAATTGTCTGGCTTATTAAAGGGGGACATTTTAGCTCTTGCCAGAATTTGGCGGGCACTATGCAACGATGTCCTCAGTAGAGCACAATCTGATCATATTGCCACCGTCACCTCCGAAGCCTGAATTTACACTGAACACTTCAAGAGGCCAACTAGACTATGTCAAATCCTGCTAGCCTGTTCCATTGTGTGGAAAGTCTTTAAAAAAAGCATTAATGGAAATCTAAATTCCTATCAGTAGAAGATTGGCTAAATAAAGTAAGATATTGCATAGTATAGAATTGTAATTAGCAGTTAAAATGAATGAACTACAGCTCCGTTGATATATATTTAAATACAGACACAGCATAATACTGCAGAACAGGACTTGGCAAAGACCCACCCACCACCTGCTTTTGTAAATAAAGTTTTATTGGCACCCATCCATGCCCATTTGTTTACATACTGCCTGTGGCTGCTTTCACACTATGACGGCAGAGCCGAGTAGCTGCAGCGGAGACCATATGGTCCGCCAAGCCGGAAATGTTCATTAGCAGGCCATTTACAGGAAAAATTGGCTCTCCCTTGCTCTGTATCATTTTGGGCTCTGTATAAATATAAATAAATAAATATATACGTGTATTCCAAATATTTCATATATGTAGATATTTGGTTGCAAAGATATTTGAGTTCATGGCAGAGATTGTCTCTGAGTGGGAGTCTGAAGATAGAGAATAGGGAGCATAAAATTTTCTTAATCCTAAAATTCCATTTCTTCAGTTAAAAGAAATATATTTGGAGCCATGTGAAGAAATGTTAACAGCTATCGAATTTTCGTTGAGGGTTCATAGGTGTTTATTAGTCTTTGAACTTTTCTGTGTTTAAAATGTTTTAAATACAAATTATTTTGTAAGAGAATAAAAAAAGTTTTAGGGATGGAATAATTACATCTACGTTATAAAACTCAGTGACATTGTAATTATATGTTTAAAATGATCTACGGTAGCTATCTCCTTAACTATTCAATGTATTATCCTCCATTTTACTCTAAATTGTTTGGGAAGAAAGGATTTCGGTTTCGGGTTTCCTTATGCTTGTATATTTTACAAATTCCCTTCTATATCTTTATAAATAGTTTCTAGGTACAACCGACAAATTTACTTAATTCACGCAGCAATCTTCCCCTCATGGTCCTCTTTTATTTTCCCTCCACACAGAAGCAATGTATAGACTCATCCAAGAGTAACAGCCTAATTATGCAGCCAGTGCCTTCCAACATGTAAATAACCCTGTCTAGGAATCCAGAAAAAATAACCAGCCAGGGGCCTTGTCCCACTTACTCAAATCACACGGGCAATTTACGTCCATGAATTGGAATTTCGATTTGATCGCAGAGTTTACATGTAGAGGCCAAGGCACATTATGGGGAGGAGAGGGCGGGAGACTGACGAAGTTGAGAAGAATTAGAATTAAAGTAAAGGAAAACAGACACCGGGACTCTGACGGAGGCCAAGTAAAGCCAGGTGCTGGATTTGGGCAGGTGACTTGGGAAGCATGAGTCCTGCTCCCACGGGGGCTGCGGGCAACTTGAGGGCAAATGGATGGGCAGCCGGATTTGGGGTCTACAGCCGTTCCATCTCCGGCTCTTTCCACCCAAGGAGTTGAGCATGGGGTCTGGAAATTTCAGCAGAATACATCCTCTTCTGTACCTGAATGAGGGACTATTCACAAAATGCTGGGCAGCCAAGTGGGCGTCTTTTGAAAACAGACTTCTGGAATTTCCCAGACTTCTTGCAAATAATCCACAGTACTTTGTCAGAGTGGAAAAACCTGAATTTCTTCCTACTCTGTCTGGAATATATACAGTAAAGTCTTTGTGACTTGGCAGGGTGTGCCTGGCCGGGAAGACCTCTGCTCTTGGCCGGGCTGTGCAGCAATGAACTTGGTGACCTTGAGGAGATCACGCACCTCTGGGGGCCTCTGCCTGCTGGGCTATGAGGTCTGGGGGCTGGGAGGGGGTCAGGGGCCCCAGCCTTTGTTCCTAGATTTCTCAGAAGTCAGATGACCTTGGACGTGGCACATGATCACTGCAGATGTGGCAGGTGGGCTGGGTGGGCTGCCAGCTGCTGAACGGCCTGGAGAGAGAGCGAAGAAGGAGCCAGAGAGGCTGAGCAACTGGCTTGGAGAGAGAGGCAGGAAGGGCCTCTTTCCCCTGTGAGTTGGCCTACAGTTAGCCTTAGACTTCTGTGGTCTCGTGGTTGTCTGGCCTGGCTGCAAAGGGGGTGTTAGGCCCTGTTGGACCCATTCTTTCAAGGCTCAAAGTGTCTGGCCCTAGTTCTAACCTGTCTGCGAGCTCCCAGACCCCAGCTTCCCACGCCGTCTCCCTGGCCTGTGCTGATGGCTCACCCATCCCCCGAGAAAGCTTTAGGAGAAGGGCATCAGGTCGGACACAACCAGGGTTCTGGTCCCCCCTCGGCCACTTGCTGGCCTAGCAACCTGGAAAGGTACTTAGCTTCTCCAAGGCACAGTTCCCTGAGTGGGAAGAGGGCTAATCTTAGCGCCCGCCTTGTAGAGACACCGCGAAGACTCGGGACATCAGGGCCAGAGCTCTGAAAGTGAGGTTGGGGCACTCTTCTCTGCCCCACTGACCGTAGGCTGCAGCCCTGCGCTTCTCCTCCTAAAGCTCCTGCAGCTTCGGCTTTCTCCTGGGCTCTGGCCCCTGTGGACGCTCCTCACTGCGAGGGTCCTGGGGCGGAACACCCTGTACCCTGACCGTGAGGACAGTCACCATAGGACACAAAGTGTGCCCTCTCTTGCACAGTGGGCCTCCACATCCTGCAGTAACTCTATCTACCAGTACACGGAACGTGTCCTCTGCACCCAGCACCATCCTCAAGCTGGGAAAGTGGCCTTGACCAAGGAGACAGGGACTTTGTGGAGGTTACGTGTCAGCTGGGGAAGACAATGGAAGAAATAAAAAGAAAGTCTAGGCAGTGAGTCGGGCCTCAACTGAAATAACGCAGGATGACGTGAGGGAGTGATGCGGGGTGTGTTCAGCAGGCTGGTGGGGGAAGGCCGCCCCGAGGAGGAGGTGGCTTTGGAGCTGAGACCTGGCTGACAAGAGGGAGGCGGGTGGCCATGAGGGGAGGAGATGTGTTTTGGGTGGATGGAGGGAACAGCTGGTGCAAAGGCCCAGCAGCAGGAGGGAGCTGGGCCCTCTGAGACAGAAGGATGGCGGGAGGTCTAGAGGGCGGGAGAGGAGTGACTGGGCAGGCCCGGGTCAGGGGGCAGGGGGACCTCGGTGGTGGGGAGTTGGGGGTCCTCTGAGGAGTGCCATTTCCGTTTTAGGAAGACCACTGGTGCCGCTGGGTGGACAAAAGACTGTAGGGTACAGAGTGGGAGGGAGCGAGTCTTTTCTCTGCCTCTGCTGCCCATTACTGGGCAGAACGGGGCACGTTTTCTAATTTAAGCTCCAGCTAAATTAAACTGATTTAGCTTCATGGAACCTAAGAATTAATGGACAGTCTGATGACCCCCGTGCAGCTGAAATGTGAAAGAAGCATGAAGCTCTCCACATGGACAGGGTAATGGACAATGGTCACGGGTTCTGACCTGCTCAGCCACAGCTGGGTTTTAATAAAATTAACACATTTGGGAACTCTGTTGTATTTCTCTTTCTCAAAACAAAATAATAAAGTGTACCACCCTGGTTCCTGTTGGAGGCCCGTGGTCACCCAGAGCTGTTCTGAATGCCTATTACTGCATTATCAGGATTTCTCATAAGTCCTTCCCAAACAAAACCTTTAGGAGAAGGTTGACTTTAATTTAATTATTGGGAATTACTTTAAGATTCATGTTTTTCCTCATATTACTGAAAAGTAATCATTGTGATAATGAAGACCGCATGTGTCCTGGATCTAATTATTAAATCATTACATTGTTTTATAGTTCGCGTTAGCTGCTTCGGCAAAAGGGTCTGATGAAAAAAGACAGAAGCGTTTTTCCTTTTCTGCTTTGACATTTTAGTTTCTATCCATCCAGTTCGCTCCAGCCTGAGGAATGGCAGAGTGGGGACCTGGGATTGGCCTTTGTGGCTGTTGGGGTTCCAGAAGGACGGGTGGGAACCAGGTCAAGGGTCTCCAGCCTTTGAACTGGCCCTGAATGCTGGCAAGAGGGATTCAATGGGCCAAGTCTGGGCACCTTTTCTGATTGGCCCTTCCTGTTGCCCAGTCTTGTCCTTCTGTCTGCCCTTTATCCCTCACATCCCACAGGCACTCCCTGTAGGCCTGCCTGCTTTCCTCAAAGTCCTCTAAAAGGCAAGCATAGAGCAGCAAGAGTCAGGGGAATACATGTGTGCTTACGTACCTGTAAGGCTGTATTACTACAGCTAGGCAGCTGCGAGTCGCTTGCCTTGGAATAAAGCTTGTCACCAGAACAAATGAGCAAAACCAATGTGCCTTAAAATATAAAACAAAACATCATGAGAAAGCTCTTAGGACAAATTAAGGCAATTTGTGACTGTTTTGTGGGTAAAATTCCAAATAATTGAAAAACACCAGATTATCAAAATCTTTCCAAAAATTTTTTGCAGCAAAACAATCTCATGTGAAGCCATGTGTACTGTGGGGGCTTGGGGCTTCACTGCTGCCTGGCCCCTGCCTCTGGGGCTTCTCGCAGTTGCTCAGTAAACCCTCCCGGATGGATTGCTGACCAAGTCTGAGTCTTTCCCTGGAAACAACGTACTGTCAGGCTCCAAACAGAGGGAATGTAACTCACTTGTGGTCCCCTGAGTCAGCACTGATGAAGGCCCCACGAAGTGAATTAGCTGAGCCCCGGCCCATTCCAGGAAAGAGCAGGAGTTGCTCTGTTGCCCAGCATGGTTCCGAGGGACATTGCCACCTGGTCCACTTCATCCGCAGGGACAGTGGAGGGGATGGGGGTGCTCATCAGTACACATCTGCAGGGAGAGAGGGAGTCCCAGGGCCTGGAGGAGACGTTTGAGCCTCTGTTGTTGGACGCTGTGGACCTCGCTCAGCTTCGCCCTTTGCTCAGACCCATCCACTGCCCTCGGCTGAGCACTCCAAAACAGGTGCGCAGTTAGTGCTTCCGGACTGAACAGCTGCAGTGTGTCTGGGGCCACGCTCATGTCTTCCCACACATCCCACTTCCCTTGAGTAGGACAACACTTAGTTTTCCTCCAAAAAGCTTTGGAGTTAGGAACTTCAGTTCTTTGCTGTTTTTGTAATTATAAGGTGACCCTGAGGCCTACTTTTCAAGAATCCTTTGGAATTGAGAGGTATCAAACCATGAAGGAATGCTGAAGAACCTTAGAATTGTTTTCTCTCTGCATCCTACTCCTCCTGCAAACCCTTTATCTTTAAACCTAATCTTTGCATCCACAGGAGCCTTTTCCCCAATTAGTAAGTAGATACGCCTGACCAGAGACACTTCAGTTGCTGACTCATTCATCACTCACTCTCTGATATTTATAGAGCAACCGCACACATCCCTTACAGTGGGAGATGCTGGATGATGTCGAACAAGATAGGTCCCTGCTGTCATGGAAGCAAGTGCCCACCGGGGGCTGGCCATGAGAACAAGTAAGCAAGGCTGTGTGGTGCTTGCGGAGGGGGAGGGCACACTGGCGGCGTGCTAGTGGGACCCGCTTTCTGGGCATCACAGGATACACTCTCCCTGTGGAAGGAATTAAGCAGGCAAGAGGAGTGAGGTTGGAGGCCCGGGAGAGAAGTGGTCCAGGCAGAGGGAAGAGAGGGGCAACAGCCAAGAGTCCGGAAGACGGTTTGAGAAACTGAAAGAAGCAGTGCAGTGAGAGCCAAGGGGGGACGCTGAGGGGGTGCTGGTGCCCGGCTGTGGTCTCAGGGCCATAGCAGCTAGAGACATCTCTAACTGCTTCTCTCTTGCTTGGACAGGTAAGTGTTGGCCAAACTCTCCCCTGCGTACCGGAGAGTTCCAAGTCCTGGAAGAGCTAAAAGCATGTCATTAGTGTCTCTCTGAGGACTTCACTCCCCTTAGGAATGCTGCTGTGGAGACTAGAGATGAAGACAAGAAACCCCCATGGAGAAGGGAAGTTCTCAAGGTCCCTGAGGGCATCCCCATCATGTCATGCCACAGAGAGGGGCCCTGCAGATCTGTCCCTCTGCCAAAGCAACTCTTTGACAAAGAAGAATGTCAACAGCGGGTCCTAGGAAGATTCTGGAGACACTTAAGGGGAAGCTGCATGCTGGGGACCTGTTTCTTAAAGCCAGTGGCTCCTGCACATTACGGCTGAAGCATCAGGAAGTCAGGAATGGGTCTGAGCCAGGACAGCAGCAGAAGTTAGAAACTCAGCACTAGATGAGAGACCCCCTCTCCACCTCCCCCTACATAGATGGAGGCCTGCATATCCTGGGAAACCAAGGGAGAACTCTCTAAGTAGGTTAATTTGCATTTAATAGGGGCACAAATTGCAGCAATGACTAACCATGGCAACAAGCGATCCTATTAGGCTGAAATTAAAAATGGAAGAAAAAAAGGAACACCTTAGGAAATCCAGCCACTCCCTTCTCGGCCGTGGGGACAGATTACAGCCCAGCAGGCTTTACGGGCTGTGCCGCACTTGGTTTACTGCTGGGCTGCCACCATCTTGAAATTCTTAACGACTGTTGAACAAGAGGGCTGCGTTTTCATCTCACTGAGCCCACCAGCTGTGTAGGTGGACCTGATTCCAGAATCTGGCTGCCATACCTGGTCCGTCCCTCCACATCTGCCCCACACACAGCATATTCCATCCCTATTTCTCCAACAGATGATTTTGTGGCAGCATCTCCTTTTTTTCCTCTTAATTATTATTTATCTGGCCTTTTAAATTAAGATATAACATGCAAACGGCAAAGCTCAGAAACCATAACCAGTGGTTTTTGTGTGTGTATGAATCCTCGTAAGGTAACAGACATTTCCATCCCCCAGAAGGTTCTCTGGTGCAGCTTCTCAGTTATCACCCAGGATCCACCATCCTGATTCCTAGCACTACAGGTACGTTTGCAGCAGTATTTTATCTCAGAAAGATTTTCTTATTTAATTTCCTAACTTCTCTTGGAGGTCCTTTGGAATCTAGAAAATCTTAAAGGGAGAAACAAAAGGTAGAACTATTCTAAATAACTCTAAACACCCAAAGTTGAAAGAATGTCTGAGTCCTTCAAATAACGCAAGTTTAGTTCTATTTTGATGGTCCGTTTCTGCAATGAGATCCTTGGGTCTTTTAGGAGACGCTTTCAGGGATCCAGAATCATATATTTTTGAAATGACGTATTATCTTAATTATCTTAATTGTTTCACGAATGTGAACTTGGTATGAAGTAGCCCCTTGAAGCGCGTTGCTAAGGAGGGAAAGGAGATTAACAACCTAATCAAGCATTTGGAAACAACTGGCATGCCTCATGGAAAGGGTCCTCTAAAAATTTCATTTAAAAATGTAATTATATTGATGAGAAAGGCATAGTCCTTTGTTTTAGAGAGTGGATCTTATAGTTGGAGAGCATTTAGCTGAATTGATAGAATTATGTTTAAAATGCTATCTTCTTAATTGTATAAAATGTAATTTCCAGGCTTTTACTGCAGAAAGAGTTGGGTTTCTGGAGTCTTCTGTTGTTTTAATGTTGATTTGGGGGTGACCACTGGTGTTATTGGGAATGGGGAACAAAAATGAACGAGGTTTCTATTTATGATATTTCAATGTCAGAGCCCACCTTGCTATAGGCCAGGTGGCAGTGGCCTTGTAGGTACAGATGTGGGGGTGGCAGTGGGCGGGCGGTGAAAAGGGCCCTGGTGGGGCTACTTGAGAAATGCACCCCAACTCCAGGCCCCGGGGAGCCTGAGCCTCCTTCTCTGAACGCCTCCCTTCCTTTTGGGAAATCAAAGCCTTGGCACAATTTTTCAAATCTTCTTTTTCGTGTCATTTTCACATTCTGTGAGGGAGGGTTGGATTTTAGAAATAAGTCGTTGGAGCCAAAACAAGTTAGTGATAAGCTGGGAAGAAAACGCTCTGAGATAAAATTCCGGACTGTGAAGCAAGTCCCCCAAGTCCTGAGGCTTATTTCCCTGTCTGCAAAAGCTTGTGTCCTTTGATCCTAGGGTCCTCTGTCTCCTGGTTATTTATCCAAAGGAAAGATTACCCAAGAAAGAAAACATGCTGCCTGCATGAAGATGCTCATGAGCATTGAAATAATAGCTGAATACATGAACAAGCACCTAAACTCGAAAACAACCTGAAGGCCTCTGACAGGGCCTGCAGGAGCTCCTGTGGCCATCACAAAGATTGTCCAGACATATGGAAACATTTCAGAGATAATGTGAGGAAAGACCTGAGAACCAAAAATTGTAGGTACCCTTCATGGTGAGAAAAAGGAAAAAGGCTATTGTCTCAGGGTTGTGGGATTCTGAGGGAAGGACTTCTCCCCTTGTTTGGCTTAAAACTGTGTCTTTATGGTAAATAAAATACAGAGAACAAAGAGGAGGAGCCGAAAAAACCCCAAGCAGGATCCTGTTAGCACAGTTCTGGGGGAGAAATGACAGCATTTCCAGCAATGAGGCCATCCCTAGCTTGTTTAATAATCTTTTCAGGTAGCCATGGTGGAAGGGAGCGATGGATATGTGGAAGTATATGTTTTTTACATTACTTCCTGATAGTAATAAACAACTTTGGAACGTTCACAGAAAAATGTACTGTAAAATGACTCAATTTGCTCCACAGCCAGTGAAGATATTGGTCCTATCTCTGCATGATGGGGGGACAGTGGATCTAAGAAGGCCACCGATGATCTTGTTGAGGGTCCAAGGCAACACGTTGGGCCTTCAAATGAGGAGCCCTGTCTCCCAGTCTGAGCCTCATCAGAGGAGAAGGAACTAGAGGAGTTGCTGGTCTGCTCTGTCCTCCAAGACAAGGAGGATCTCTCATCCGCACCCCACAGACTTCCCAATTTCACCCCAAATTGGTCTTGCTCAGTCCCAGTGGCACCCCTCAAAATATCTCCCGCCCATTTGACCTATTTGTCCCTGGGAGGTGGAAGATGAAATCTAGGTTCTAGGCCGCGAGATCACAAGTTCAAATTCCCTCAGAGGCCAGAGCCGGGGGTGAAAGTCTTTGTTCTCATGTGAAATGCACAGGAATGCTCTTCTTTCTTTAGTAGAAATGTGTTTTCTCCAGTTTTTTACTCAAAACCTGTGGTGCTCTTGGTTTATCTGTACCCATTTTTGAAGGAGACTATGATAAAGGGAAATATTTATCCTATTTGAGAAAAATACCCTGCAACTAAATGATAACTGGCAAGGAAAATAGCTTTAGGGAAACAGCAGGGAATGGTGGAAGATGTGGCAAAATTGGAACATTCCATCCAAAGGAGCTCGGTGACGGCTCCTTGCTGCCGTGTGGAAAAGCACGTCCCATGTTGTGAGATGTCCTTATTTTAAAAGAGAAGCTAGATCCCTGAAAATGTAAAATCTCCCAGTAAGTATATATAATATTTAAAGAGAGAGAGTGAGTTTCATTTTAAAGAATTTCAAGAAATCACATCAGTTAAGCGTCTTGGTTTGGGTTTCCCCAGAAGCAGACCCTGAGATAAGGATTCGAGGACAGGCAAGGATTTGGGAGGGGGTCACAGGAAATACCCAGAGGAGGGTGGGAAGAGAGAGAGGGAAGGGAAGGAGGCCAAGAGCAGGTCCTCGGATGAACGGGCCCCTGCCGTGGGCCGCAGAGGCTCGGCCCTGCTGGGCGGCTCGGGGCTGGGGCTCTTCAGACTTTCCAAGGTGCAGAATTCCTTTGTCTGGCCAAACCATGGAGGACTGATGTTTTCATAAAACACAAAAAAATGGGAACAAAGACGCACAAAATACAAGCCTCCTTTATTATTATTATTATTATTATTATTATTAGCTTCAACAGTTATAAAATTAAAGTCTCAAATTGCCATAAAAGTTTCTAAGTGCTCACGCTCAATTTCAGCACTTGGCCCAGCACAGACTGGTAACAGACAGCTCAGGAAACCGGCCAGCACTGGTGCTGGGACCATGCTCCGAGTCACAGGACTGCTGCAGACCACAGCTCAGAACGATCCCATCTAAGGAGTATGGAACCAGGGGGTATTTATCCACTCCATCCTGCCTGCATTGATGAAGGGCTGCTTCCAGGGGCACTAACTCTCCAGCTATCTGTGTGTCCCCTGCAGGCCTAGCGCCCCTGAGTAGAGTGGCAGGAGACGCTGTGACAGTCTTCAGGCATAAAGGTGAGTGCTAAGGGGATATGGATGGGACACCAATGTCAGCGCTCCTTGGAAGTCTTTTTGCTTCACCTTAGCTCCATTGCCACGATTCTCAGTGTGGTACCGGGACCAGCAGCATCAGCACACCCGGGAGGTTGTTAGAAATGCACATTCTCTGGCTGCACCCCAGACCTGCTGAATCAGATACTCCAGGGTGAGGCCCAGCCATGTGGATTTTGACAAACCTTCAAGGGGGTTCTGATGCATGCTCAAGTTTGAGAACCTCTGCCCTATTGCATTTTAGAGCAATGAGGCCAATAAACAGGTCAGGAGAAATATCCTCATCCTCACATACAACTAATTCAGACTTCACTGCGATTGATGCCTTTCTTTCAAAGGGCTCAGCATGAACTCATTTTCCAAAGAATTGCATTATTTAAATAAATACCAAGCTTAAGCTCTATATTTCCTTTCTCTAAACCATGCTGATAAGTTCAATGCATAAAAATCGCTTTAAAATCCAGCTATGAAGATTTGTGTTGGGCAACGTTTCCCGAGTCAGTCCTCTGTAAGATGTCAATAGTGGCAGAGGATAAACTCTCTTCTGCAATGCGACACCTGCCTTACTTAAACTGTCTGAAGCAGAGTTCTCGCAGATTAAACAGGAAATGCCATCTGCAGAGTCTGGGATCCTTCCAGGGCCTGCGAAGGATGGGACCCAGACAAAGAAGAACAAAAAGCCTTTCATTTGCTCAAAGTGCTCTATTCCTTAAGGTGCTTTCATGGAAATAATCTACCGAGATCCTGGTCGTAACCACGTGGGAGAGACCAAATAGTAGTAGTGATGTCTCCATTTGGGGGACAGGAAGATGGAAGTGTGGACAGTGAAGGAGCTTGTCTGGGTTTGTGTTGTTCGCTGAGTAGGGGGCTCCCACCTCCTTGCCCAGGGCTCCTTCTTCCCTTGAACCAGAACCAGAACTTATGGAGATTTGCTCAGATACAAGGCGTTTCTGTTGAGCCTTCTGCTATGCAATCATCAAACAGCGGCTAGTGCGTGAGGTGTGGGCTCAGCTCCCCCAGCCTGGCTGAGTGTCCCAGGCCGCCTGTCCCACCCCCAGGTTGTCAGGGTTTCCTCATTACTTTGGTGTCGCCAATGAGTCTGATGAAGACAGAAGGACTTCATTAAATAGATAATTGGTTCTGAGACCAGAAAAACAAACGGAAGCACAATGAACGTGCTCTGCTGTTTGTGGACATCCGTCCACTCTAAGCGAACAGCCCGAATTAATTGGATGGTTTAATTTTTTGGCCTTTTGGCTGTCTCTGTTATAGTGGTTCTCAACTGGGATGATTTTGCCCTCCCCCTCAGTCCGGGGACATTTGACAATGTCTGGAGACATTTTGGGTTGTCATTACCCAAATGCTATTTGGAGGAATGCTATTGGTATGCGGTTGTGGGGAGCAGGCAGAGATACTGGTGAACAATGCACAGGACAGCCCGCACCATGCAGAGTTACCTGGCCCAAGGTTGAGAAATGTTTCTCTATGGCTTTACGCCAGCATCATTTTTCCACTCAGCCATACCTAGTGAATCATAATAAACAAAATAACACGCTAGAAAACTAGGAGCAGGGGAGGAGCAGATCTCAGGCATCAAGAGTACGGACTCGCTGCTGAGTGAAGCTGGGTGTCTTCACTTCGTTCCCTCTTTGCCAAAGGGAGGATTAGACCTACTGAGGGTTCATTAGTTAGTGTCTTTTGGCTCTATTTTAGGCAACCCAACAACCAATTTGTTTTTTTAATGGAAGCTTAAACTATAACCTTAGGCCATCTGTATTGAAATATGGATTAGGGGTGAGCCGGCTCCAGCTTCTTCCTGCTCTGGACACAGGCTGGCCGCCGGGCCGGAAGAAGCGAACCTTTCTCGCTTTACCTGTTTAGCTGCATTTGGCAGCTTTTTGTTGAGTGTCTACTTGCTTAGCTGCCACCGGGCCATGCCAGGCGGAGGAGGACTAGAAGAGAAGAGATTCAGGCAGGTACAAGGTAGGACGTCAGGAGGAGACGGGTGAGGAGCTGGGAGGGGTGAGACCCCAAGAGATGGAGCTGGTGAGGGAGAAAGGGGGAGAAGCGTGGCTCCAGAGATTTCTCCGTGGAGCTAGAAAACCCCCACGGATGCTAGGTTTCTTGCCAAGGTACAAGTAGTCCAGCGCCCTAGAGAAAAGTCTCTGAAATCACGTCAGGTAGAAATCTCAATGGCACTTAGAAGTGTGAGTGTTGGTTCAGTTTCCTTCGTGCTACCTCTTCCTTCTTCTACCTGCTTCCTGAAACAGGGGCACCAAAAAGAAAACAAAAATCTACAGTGCACGAGCTCCCTCGAGCCCTACATCAGGTTTCCCAGTTTCTTAATTGGAGAAATAAAAGCAATCATGCCTGCCTCCTGCCTTTTGTGTAAATGAATACATTTTGGTAAACCATTTGAAGATGCACCAAAACACACAATTATTCCCGGCTGAAATGGACCATCACAGACTCACCTCATGAAACACATCTCATTTGCTCCCTCTCCTAATCGGATTTTCATGCAGTAACTTTATTAGTGTGAAAATGGAGCCCAAGTGCCCGGAGAGGCATGGATTATAATGTTAATAATATTTACTATGTCCAGAGTGTCTTCCTTTGATCTGGAGATCAGGAAGAAGGCTGAGGTGGTTGTAAAATAATCCTCACATTGGAAGCATGGACCCCACAAGGAGAAACAGAGAGAAACTCTCCTGTGCGTCCATGAAGGAATTAGTCTCCATTCGAAAACCGGGTGGAACCAATTGCTCCTCCCGCCAAGGGTGGGACGACCCCATTTTCCAGGGAGCTGGCGTGATAGGTTTGATCCTGATAGCAATGACTTGATTCCAGTTGTTTCCTTAGTTTTTTTATAGAAATAACAAATGCATTTCCAGGGTAGTGGTCTATCTTCACCCACAAAATGGGAGGTGAGCCTCAAGCTGGGGTGATTCCGTCAAATCAGATGGGTACAAGATACACACGGATTCAGTTACCATCCTGGAAAGGACTTCATCCAAAGGCAGCCAAACAGGAAATTGGAATTTCTCCCCTCTCAAATTATCCATTATCTGCAACAACATCTTAATAAAACAGACAAGGGGTCAGTAATTTGAGGCTGGTAATTAACCTGAAAAAGAACAGCTTAGCTCGACTGTTGAGCGCAGTAATACATTCTGACATATAATGACACACAGATGAAGGGCAGGGGCGCGTGAGGGTGGCACGGCAGACTAGACGTTAGACAGCTGGCCCTCAGCTTCTCTCTTTCCAGGCGTTGCAGAACAGGCCCGTGTGCAGGTGGGACTGCTGCTGTTGGCTGGGGCCACGGCTGGGGCCTTTGACAGGCGGTCCAGGCAATTGCATTTAACCAGACTGTAAGACAATTAAATGAAAATGAAATGTCTGTGTATTTCCATTTCTTTTAATAACAGCAAATGCGAAGTTTCCTGAGAAGCTTGCCTGGAAAAAGAAATTAGTCTCAGCTTTCAAAGAGAAGGGAGTGGGGAAGCTGTGGTAAAAGCTCCCTGTGTGAGTTTGGTGCTGGAAGGTGGAAGAAGATGGCATTCCACAGGGAAATGGAAAGAAAAAAAAAAAAAAGCCAAAAAACACCACCTCGGGCTGTCACTTTCACTGCGCTTATCTCTTGGCTAATTATAAGATCTTGAGGACTTGGCCCCAGGCAGCGAAGGGCTTCGTGTAAGACCCAGAACTACAAGGATGCTTTGTTTATCTAAATAATAGGCTTTGTCAAACACACGTGGAGTGTGTGAGCTGTCATTCCGAGAGCTGATTTTGTAGCAATCATAGCCGTCTGCTGCATTCCAGCGGCCCAGCTCTGTAATCAGCCAGCCAGCCTGGAGATTAGGAGCTCCTGGGAAGAGTGCTTGCAGGTATCATGTGTCTGCAGCTAGAGCCCAATTTGAAGGGCCTTCTGGTTGTCAAGCTTCGGTCTCATTTTTCCTTTCCTCTTCAGAGATAATCACAGAAACAATTTCATTTGTCTTTCACGCAGGGAGAGCAATATGGGATTTCACAGCCTGAACAGGCCTAAGTGGTTAGCCGCATTCTTTCTCTGAGAAAAGAGAATTCTATACCTTTTGATGTTCATATCTTCCACAATGTTTTAGTAACCCCTGTTCTCAGTGACACCCACTCCATTCCCACCCATCCTACTCCTCGCACCTTCCAATCAACGGTCACCTCCTCCGATGCCTCTGACCTGATCCCAACTGGCTGGCCGGGTCCTTTTTCTCTCCAGGGCTGGAAAATAGCTTTGCCTCCAATTTTCCAAGCCCTGAGCACATAAATCTCTTGTTCCAAACTTATTCGTTACATTTTAGACCACCAGCATAGAGCAGCGCTGCCCAGAGTCAGGTGGCAGACATCCAGAGAGGGACGCTGGCTGGGAGAATCTGGCACAGCATGGAACACTGAGAATATGAAGCGCTAATTTCATCTCCCAGCCTAGGCACTTGCTTCACAACAAGCTACATACTCTGTCAGTGTCCCCTGCTGTGGCAGCTGTCAGGGGTGCTGTAGAAAACCCTTCAGTTATTCTGTGTTATCAACATTTGAGTTGATGCTCAGAACAGAGAAGCCTCATTGTGGTTTCCTTCTGAGAGGGGAGGGATATGAATCCGGGATCATAAATGAAGTCCTGGCCACACTCTGGCTTATCGTGGGTCTGCGGACCCATCCAGGGGTCATTTCTCTGATTCTGGAAACATATTTAGAATTGACATGCTGGGCAGACGGTGCAACCCCACATGGGGTCCTTGTTCTGTGAGGTAAGAGCTATCTCGATGGAGAAAGTCAAGTGGAAACTCAAACTTCATCCCCTCTAGCCCACATATCACATCCCAGAAGGGGTAGCGATCAGCTCTACTCTCAAGGAGCTAAAAGACCCAGGGATGAGGGACCTCATGTCTCTGTGTGATTCACCTATTAGCCCTTGCAGAGACAGAACAGGTCCTGCAGGGCAGCTGGAGACTAATATAAGCCCACTCCATAACATGGGATCCCTGATCAGTTTCTGTGCTCGCTGTGTTACCTTTACCAGAGCAAATTAATTCAGCCCCAGGTATAATGTATGCAGCCACTGACTGGGCAAATGAGTTCTTTTCAATCTCGATCAGAAAAGAAGTCCAGAAATGGTTTGCATTGATCTGGAACAGACAGCAGTGCACATGCGCAGCTTTGCTCTGGGGCTAGTTAACTCTCCCACCCTCTGTCACAGTAAAATCAGGATCACCTGGACATCGCAGACATGACATTGATCCATTACATTACACTGATCAGGCCAAAAGAGCAAGAGGTGGCTGGCGTGCTGGAGGCCTTGAGAAGACGCAAGCTTCAGAGTGTCGAGAGGGACCCTGTGAAGATTCGGGGGCCTGTTACTGAAAGGGCTCCAGTGGCCAGAGACACGCAGAGACACGCTCTCCAAAGTGGAAGGCAGAGCACTGCCTCTTGCACCACTGGCCATGGAGGAAGCACAGCCCCCTAGGGGTCTCTTTAGGTCCCGAGGGGTCTCTTTAGGTCCTGAGGGGTCTCTTTAGGTCCCGAGGCAGCACATTCCACTCCTGGCACTGCTGTGGTGTATATACCAGATGGCACGAGCCTGCCAGCTTTGAGGGGGCCCAGAGCAGGCACTGGTTTTGTGGTAGGTTCAAGCTGTGATGCAAGCAACCCTGCTGCGTGGACTGGATGGTCCAGCAGGTGCCCCAGGGCTGGGGGTTAGTGATGGGGAAAGGCACTGTGTGGAGTTGAGGCAAGCCCAGGGGGAGACTCACAATTTAGGCCCCTGGGGTCTATCTTTACTGGAAAATTCTCTACCTGGTAAAAAACAACTTCTGGAGTGCCCTGGGAGTGATAGAATACCTAACCATGGGACATCATGTGATCACAAGGTCATAACTGTCCAACATGAACTGTGTCCTTTTCCCATCAAGCCATAGGGTTGAGCTGGCCCAACAACAGCCATCATAAAATGAAAATGGCACAGGATTGAACACAAGCAGGACCAGAAGGTGGAAGCAAGCTGCATGAGCAGGTAGCATTGGCTGTGCCACCTCCATTTAGTGACAGAAGGCTCCCAGATCCCCCTTCAAGGAAGGACTTGCTCCCAGCTGCAGGAAAGGTGGTCAGCAGAACTGCTGTGAACTATCTGTTCCTTGAGGGCGGCCTCAGCTGCTTTACCAGAACCATTCCTTCCCGGGGCAGCCAGTATTCTGGGACTGGGAAGGCCCTGCCAGACCCCACTTCTTCCCACAGTCCCTGGGGACTAGCAAGGCTTCAGGGGCCTGTATCTGGATTGAAGTTCAACTTTCCCTTTGCTCTGCGCTGCCTCTTTCTTTCACAAGTACCGGTCCCCGATGAACACCTCATACTTCAAATTCCATTTCAGCATCTGTTTCTAGAGAACTCAACCTGTGACAGAGACCCAGCCCTGGATCAGTGATGGAACTCTGTACAGATTTGCTCCTCGCTCGGAGAGAGAACAGGCCAGTGCAGTGGCGTGGTGTGGAGGGCAGGTTCCATTTCCAGGCTGGCAGTGGTGCTGCCATCTATAACACTTAGGGTCCAGGGTCGGCCTGGTTGTTTCCTGGTCTCTTCCCTTCCAGCCTGTGGGGGCAGAGGGTAGACAACACAAGGAGGAGACACTCCTGCTTCTGAAGGGCTTTGTCCCCAGGGTGACACACTTCCCATGGCCACATCCAGCTGCTTGGCAGGCTGGCAGCCCAGGCTGGGTGCCACCTGGACCCACGTGTCTCATGTTGTGTCTCATGTCAGGTTCTGCCAGAAGCTGACCTTGACACTAGGAACCGAATGCAGGGAGTTGATCTGGAAGGGGATCTCAGGAAACCCTGGGAGAGGATGGAAAACGAGACAGGGAAGGGAAGGGAGCCAATAAACCGTGTCACAAGCAAGGTACCGCTCGCTACGAGAGGAATTTCTCCCTGAGCTCCTGTGAGAGACCAAGTAGAACATCCCAGATCGCCCCCCAAAGAGGGAAGACGCTGAGGTGTCCACCCTGCAGTCTCTGCCCGTGGCTGGTGGGGGCTGATTCCGGGATGGGAGCTCTGGCACAAGTGGTCTCTGGTGCAGAGAGCTGCCACTGCTCAGTCAGCAGTGCTCGGCGTGTGGGGGTGAGCACCCAGGACACACTCGGCCTCTGCGGCCAACGCTCTTTGCCTGGAAGGACAGCCAAGTATCACTCCCTCACTGTTGCTCTTCAGAGTGACTCACTGGAAACAGGTAAATGGACTTCTGAGGGAAATTTGTGCCCCTTCCCTGCTTCCTTCTCTTCTTTCCTCTTTTCCCTCCCTCCCTCCGTTCCTTCCTTCAATACCATCATGGCCCAGGTCCCGTGCTGGTCACCAGAGATTCACAGTGAAAAAGCCTCAATCAGAGCCTTCATAAATTTCTCAGTCTGGTGCAGAATATCAGACAGCTGTGTTGGAGTGAATGGCAAATTTCATGGAACCCAGAGGATCCTGGTGACCTTCCTATGAATTTTAAAAACATACCTTTTCTTTTTATGCAAGGCATCTCCAAATATTATTTTTTGTAGTTTATCCAGAAAAAATGCATACACACAAGTGGAAATCACTTGCCTGTGTTCATGAATGTCTGTGTGTGTGTGCATGTGTTTGCACGTGCAGGTGGTGACACTTTTTAACCCTGGGGAACCCCCTTCATCACAGGGTAACTGCACGAGAGATTTTCCTTGTCTTTCAAGAAAACTTGTGCCTCACGAATGCAAACACGGCCAATCTTTCTTTCCTCTAACTTCAGTGATAGTTTTGTGAAAGCGCCTGGGACTCTTTCCCTTGCCTAACCTTCAAATCAGATTTGGGAGTGGAGGAATGTTAGAAATGAATTAATTACCTCCCTAAATACAAGCTGCACACGAGTGCACAAGAGTGCAGCAAGAGAGAGGTTCTTATTTCCTATATAGAAAAGGTTACCAGAGAAATGCTCCTGAATTATTCTTCCTTCCGTCTCATCTCCCATGCATTTGAAAGCCATATGCACCAACTCATTTCCATATTTTCTTAGAAGCCTCCCTTCCTCCGCCTCTCCTCTCCCCTTCAGACACGCACACGCAGCCTGGTCACGTCGCTGAGACACATCCTTCTTCATCATTTCCAAGGGCACCCTGGGAAAGGCCCTGCCTCTCTAGTGGGCAATGGGCTTTTAATTGTCTTCTTGATACAGAGGTGGTTCCCTGCCATTAGTTCCAGCGTCTGAGAAGGTAAATGTTTATGTGCCATGTGAAAGCAGCTCCGTGTTTCTCTCTTCAATCTCCTTTATTTGGCACCAGCTCCATCAGAACCACCTCTGGAAACTTCTCAAGGAAACTGAAAAAACACCACCAATGAGCTTTTCCCTGCCGCTCTCCCTGTGAACTGGCCAGGCTTGGGGTGCCTCGACTTCAGGGGAGGACTGTGGGGATGAAAAAAAGAAAGAAAACCCTCACCCGTCTCTTTTAAGCATTTGACTTAAAGTTACATAATAGAAAAAACGTTTTGAAGACACATACACAAATTGGTACCAAGTCTTTTCTATATCAAACTGTGCTTTTAAAGTTTTGCAGGCAAAATTTATTTGCAGGCAAATAAATGCGAGAAAAGTAAGTTCAGGACGAAGGCCTATAGACTCAGCCCCTTTACAATGGAAGTTTAAAGCTGTAACCAAAGAAAAAAAAAAAAGAACCTCTGGAGCCACAGTTTATCCAATATATCGAATCCAGATTTCGTAAACCACAAGAATGTCATCCCGGAGACCATATGCCGAAACATGTTTTCTTCAGAACATCCAGAGTGGAAACTCAAATATATGATGAGGACAATTAGGTGAAATTTGGAAAAAGCCAAACCCAAGAGACCCAGGGCAGCTTCAGGCCAGGGCCAGTTTGGGAAGGGGATTCATCTTCCCAGGAGGTGGGGGGTCCCCAGTGAAGGACGGCACGGCCCAGGCCTGAGGAACGGCGGAGTGTTTGACGGCAGCCGGGGGTGGGGTGCAGGACTGTTCCTTAATCTGCAGTGTTGCAATGGCGCTCTGCAGGTTTTCTTTTCATCTAATCTTGGTAATCCCGTGTCAGGAGGAGAGTGGGCTCTGCTGTGTGCGTTGCCACCATGTGGAACTCAGTCCTGATGAAGGCTCGCAGCCACAAGAGGGGAGGGAGCGGTTCTCAAAGTTTGCCCCGACACAGATGAGCAGGGAGGCCCTCCATGGGCTCACACGTGGGAGTTCAGGCTGCATGGCCTGAGGAGCCGTGGCCATCAGCGGGGGGACGGGGTAGCCTAATAGTCAGCAGTCCACCTCCAGACTCTGCCTCTCTCCTTCCCCTCAAGTTGAATTACCTTCACTCTGAATGGGGAAAACCAGCCCTAGTTTTCTGGCTTGTGGGGAGGATTGCAGAGAAAGCATATGAAGCATGTTTTTGAGAAATTAGTTTTCTTAGCGATGACTGTGATGACATGAATCACCCCGCACCTTGTGCCTCGGGAACTGCTTGTCTCCTGTGTGCACACCTCTCCGGACCAGGCCGGTTTCTAGAAGCCAGTGTATTTGTGAGCCAACCAACAACTGCTGAGGGTTTCTGAGGCATGGCTCCCATGCTAAGCACTTCACAGGGATTATCTTCTCGAATGCTCACAAACAAGATAGGGGCCACGTCCTCTTCAAGCTGTGGGTGGGGAAACCAAGTCACAAAGGTGTTGAAGGAATACAGCTCAAGGAAGGGGTATGAGCCCTGATGGGTTAGCCCTACTGCCTGAAATGGCGCTGCCCCTGCAGCAGCCACGAGCCAGAGATGACCACTCCAGTTTAGATTAACCACAGCTGAATTTAAAACTCCATCCCGCAGGCGCTCAACAGTCACACATGGCCGGTGGCTCCCATATGGACCAGCGCTGACGTGGCACGTCACCATCGCAGCAGAAATCTCCACTGTCGGCTCTAACGCTTCCCTTTATATCCCAACCCAGGGACAGACGGCTCACAAAACAGGGCAAATTTGGTAGTGATTATTCGCATGTGAAAAAGAATTGTGGACTTCCCAAAGGAGCTGCCCAAATGATTTCCATTAACCAGAGGATTGAAATGTCTATTTACAGATCATTAACTGCTTGACAGACAAGGCCGTGCGGGGAAGGGGAGGGGTTGACAAGGAACTGGAGAATGTTCTCCAATGATGGGCGGTGCTTTCTGCTGAGGCGTGATTAGACATGAAGACAGAGGAGAGTCCTAATTTGAAGTGGATGCCACCAGGTCAGCAAGTTCCAGGTCACCTGCTCAGTCTCTTCCTTCCGTTGGACTTTGGGCTTAAAAATGGGGTGCCCAGCTTCAGAGGGCAGGCCTCCAGGGAGCCCAGAAAGTTCACTTTGAAGATTCCCTTCCTTCTCCACATCTGACTTCTCATCGGGCTCACCACCGATTGCTGGATGGCCTTGAGCAGGGCCTCTGACTTTCTGTGTCTCCGCCTCCCCATGGGTGGATGGGAAAGTGGGGCAGCCATGTTGCACCCTCCAAATCCCCTTTCCCAATTTGGCGCTTTCAGTCATTATTTGTGGGAGGGGAGTGTGGGGTTTCAAGCATGAACGAGACAGGCACAGTCAGTTCGTTAAACCTTTGTGGAAACTCTTGCCACACACCAAGTTTTAGAGGCAAACTCGATGTTGAATAAGGGGGTGACTGACCGACTGGACAACAGAGCCGTTGACTCTGTCCTAGGATGTGGTCCCCGGAAGCAGAGCTGTGTCAGGAATTCTTGCAATGAGGGCTTGTTCTTGGGAGACACGTGTTGGGGGGTCAAGGAGGGGGCTTGGGCAGGAGTTAATTGAACAGGTGAGTTCAGGGGGCCGGCCCGGTGGCGTAGCGGTTAAGTTCACATGTTGCCATTTGGAGGCCCGGGGTTCGCTGGTTCTGATCCTGGGCGTGGACCTAGCACTGCTTGTCAAGCCATGCTGGGGCAGCATCCCACATAGAAAAACTAGAAGTACCTACAGCTAGAATCTACGACTATGTACTGGGGCCTTGAGGAGAAGAAAAGAAAAAAGAGAGGAAGATTGGCAACAGATGTTAGCTCAGGGCCAATCTTCAAAAGAAAAACAATTACATCTATTAAAAAAAATGATGAAGTGAGTTCAGGTGAATGAGCCTCAACCTGATCCTGTGGAAACTCTGGAGCACGAGCCACTCCTCAAAGTTTGCTCTCCATGCTCCCCCAACCGCCCTGACACTGACCCCCAGAAAAGAAAGACCCAGGCTGTCGGACCCCTACATCAGACAGGCATGGACTATGTTGATTCATTCATTCAATATTTCAGTATTTGATGCCCCTGGTGAGGAAGGGGCGTGACCTCTCAGGCAGCTGCGGGCAAGGGGGCTCCCATGGGCCAGTGGCCATCTTCCAAAGGAAGGCTCAAGTTGAACTGTTTGCAGCTGATGGGTGGGTGTGTCAGCCAGGCAAAGGGGATCTGAATGGGCCACCCACAGCTTCCCTACACAGCTCTAGCATCTTGGTGTCCATGATTGTCCCATCACTGAAAGAGAAGAAAGGGCATTCTGTTTACATTTGTTGAAGTTGTTTCAAGTAAAGGTATGTTTTGACCCCTTGGAGTATTTCTTGAGGTCCCTGGAATACTGCTGCTGTGTCCTCCCCAGGAAGAAATGACGCCTTCCGGCCCTGTCTCTAGTTAGCCTGCCGTGATAAATGACAGCTCAAAGGTTCCAGGCAGCGCAGACAGAGTAGAAAGCTGCCTCATTAACAAAGTACATCCTCACACATTCTGAAACAATCCACCCAAAGGGGCTGCGTTCATTACAAATATTTTCATTCAGTGCGAGGCTGTGGCAGAATGTTTGGCCATCTGGAAGCAGGAAAGAGACACTCAATTGCCCGGATCACCAGCGTGCTTTGCAAAGCCTTGGTATCTAAGAGTCCCTAACAGACAAGGGCTCGTGAAAACTGTGCATTTTGCCCATCGACGCAAACCTCTTGCCCATTTACGTGCAATACTTTTCTGATTAGTCGAACTATTCCCTTCCAACCAGGCAAGGCAGTCTGGGAGGCTGGAAAGAAGTCTTTTCTCGCCAGTCTAGAAAGAAAGGCGATTTTTTCAAAGAGTTACTCTTGTCTTTCACAGTCCAAGTAGATCTGTGCCTGTGTCTTAACATCTGAGAGGAGCCTCTGGCTTCAGCTTTTCCATCTTCGAGGCCTCAGATGTCCCCAGTACCCTTGCAGCAGCCAAATTAAACACGACGATGATTAAGAGAATTAGAATGTGACAGCACGTGCCTCTTCTTTGTCAAAGGCTGGAAAGAGAGCTGGGCTGACCCTGGTTTCCTCAGTCTGTAGCACAGATATGTTGGCAGCGGTGCTGGAACAGCACAGGAGGTCGACCACGAGTCCAGAGTTCAGAGGGACCTGAATTCAAAATCCCAAAGGCTGTGGACTTTGGGTAACAGTCTCAAAAGCTTACCAGTGCTTAAGCTCTAAGCCTCAATATCCTCATTTGTAAAATGGGCATAATAACATCAATCTTACAGCATTACTGTGAGAATTATTAAGTGTGCAGCGTGAATGCTTGATAAATGTTAGCTGTTATTATTGCTCATGACAATAATATTACTGGCCTACGGTTCTCGTGGAGATCAAAAGCAAAAGCCTGAAAAGAAGGTCCCCCTTCCTGGAGAGCAGTCTATTTCACATGTATCTTCTGGAACTTTCTTATCAGAGGGTATTGACATTTCAGCTTCCAGTCTTAACGTGGGAGCAGAGCCCTCTGCAAAGCTGGGGATGGCAAGACCTCACCTAGGCATTGGGCTTGTGTGTCTCCTACTTGGGAGAGTAGGTGGTGATTTAGGGGGGCCGACCCAGCTTTCTTCGTGGAAATGCAGCCCTCTCCCTGGAGGTGGGCAGCTGAGAGCTACACAGACGCCAAGAGAGCTTTGGTGTACTTTTCTGGAAGGCAAAAAGGCTAAGAATGTAAAGTGTAGGTCAGTTGATGACCTCAGAGCACAGAATTCTTGGACTTTGATCCTCCTGCTGATAAGATGTAAATGTATGTAAAGAACTTTCTAGAGATAGAGGTTAAAGAGAATTCCCAGCTAAGCAGTTTCTCTCCCAAATGCTGGAGACTGTAAGACTTAAAAGATAAAATAACCCTGACTTTCCTCTTTCTTAAGTTAAATTTCTTTCATCTTTGGATTTGTTTCTATCTTGCTTCTCAGCTCACATATGTTTGCATGGGTTTAATTTGGATGAAACGTCCACGATTCACCACCCTCTTTGGCAAATGAAGAAAATGAGCACAGAAATCAAGGAAGACAGAAACCACACTTGCCTGAGAACCTTCATCACCTGGGATTTGTGGCAAATCTGTTTCCCTGAGCGTCCTGAGTCTGCATGGGTGGGAAACGGCCGAGTGAAGAGGGGAGACAGCTCCGGGCAGTGGGTGCTGGCCGTGAAAGGCGTTTCCCTGCTCCGAGAGTTTCCACAGGGAGATTCTGGTTAATAATGGTGGATTGGACACTGGAGACTTGCGAAAAGAGTGTTGTGTGCTCACCACAAAAAAATGGAAAAAATAAATATATAAGGTGATGGATAGGTCAGTTAGCTTGATTGGTGAAGTCATTTCACAATGTACATGTATACCAAAGCATCCAGTTGTACACCTGAAATATATAACCATGTTTATTTATTACAATTGATAAATAAAGCTGGGGGAAAAAAAGAAGAGCTTCTGCTCAAACTATGGAAGTCCCCCACATCCCACGCTTCTGTCCTACTGACCTATATAACTCTTCTGCAAGAAGGAAACAGTCATTAAAAACACTTCCAGACGCCCATCTAATGGACCACACAATTGAATTCAACCACATGTCTCTTTAGCTCAGGTATCTTGCTGAAACATGGCATAATGAGCATCCATCTCTTATTGTAAATGAAATATTTTCAAGGCTGCTCTAATTCAGAGAACATGGTGGATCACAATCTTTTTGACTTAGCCAGGCATGGGGTAAGGGTCTATGCAGCTGTCAATGTAACTAACTAAGCAGAAGTTCCAGCAGGTTCCAGTGCCATGGAAGGTTGACCCAGAGCCTGGTTTGAAACAGAGGAGATGTCATTAGAATTTCTAAAAGCAAGAAGACAAACCTGGGGAAGGCAGGCTTTTTAATTCACTTTTTTCCAACCAGATCCTTGTCTTCTCTTGGAGTTAGAAAGTTTTTAGAGGATTCTGAAATTAATAAAGGCAGAATACAAGAATGAGACAGGTCACAGGAAGTGGGCACACACGCTTCTCTTTGAGTTTGGGAGAAAGACCACCTTGGCGCTTCTTACTACTCATTCCTGACTTCTGTGGAGCGGACCTAATGGTTTTCCCATGCCCTCCTGCGGGTAAATGACTCCATGCTGCTGGGTGAAGCTGTGGTGGCATCCAGGCTTGGAATCCCAGGGATGTGCTCGCTGGGGCTCCTCCATCCCAAGGGAGATGGCTCGGATGCAGAGCCAAACTGTTTAGAAGTGTGATGCCACCGGCATGAAAATGTTACCGGATAAATAGATAACCCAGGCATCAAGTCACCGTGATCCAGAGCCCATAATGTCTGGAATGGGCAAAGCTACAGAGACGAAGGACGCCATTTTGATAGGTCTGATCCAAATGAAGAGAAGTCTGATAGAGATAAGAGGACATCTGTTCCTCTGACTCTAGACAAATTGATTGCTAGATCCGCAGGGTGGGTTTTTCTTGCTCTTCCCCTTCCTGCCTTCCCTCCCTCTCTCCTCCCCTTTCCCCTCCTTTCCATCAATCCTTCCTTCTGTTCTTCTTTCCTTCCTTCCCTCTCTCTCTTCCTCTCTCCCTCCCTCCCTCCCTCTTCTTTTCCCTCTAGCCCTCCCTACTTCTTCCTTCCTTCACTTTTTTCCTCCTTCCTTCATTTCTTGGCTGGAACATTCCAGTTTAGTTGTTTACAGAGCTGAAATCAACTGGCTAATTGTCAGTTTTTCTCTCTGCTTCATAGTAAGCAGTGTCTTACCTGAGCTAAATGCTTACTCACGCAGGATAATAAGAAATACAGAAAGCCACAGAAGCATTTAGAAGACAAACAGGTTATAAAATTGCCTATTAGGAACTCTAATTTAAAATCATTTCCAAAAGCTTCTGCCTTCTTTCACCCAGCTGCTACCCCCGCCTTAAAATTTCCAGCACTACGTGCAAAATGTGGATGTTTTCAAAGGTCAGGCCAGGAGGCTCACTTGAAGCTTCAATTACTTTCTCATGAAAGGAAAAGAGGGTTAAAAAAAAGGCACCAAGGTATTCCGAGGAAATTTTAATTAGGTACCAAATGGCAAATGCAAATTCAGATCTTTCCAAAAGCTAAGATGAAATGGCTTACCCAGAATACCTGTTGCTGATAAAACTTACTAAGGTGAGTGGTGGGTCGTGTCTATGAATGAGAAGACACACTTGTGTGGCACATGGCTGTGTTCATGAAAGTGCTGTTATATACAAGCCAAAAATACGTTCAAAAGATCTTTGTAACCAATGGAAAGAAAAATGTGTTATTTTCATGTCATGTTAATGTGTTTTTTTCCCTGCCGCTAATTATGCTATTTCAAGAAAATAATTGGAATTGGCTAGAAGAAATTAAGAATAGAAACTTGCAAATTATATAACCTAATGAATCTAACTTTTAGTAATGAACCTAGTTGCTACTTAACACGCATCACTGAAACCTGCATTAAACAGAGGAGCCCTCCTAATTCTTCTCATTCAACTGAACCATTCTTAATAATTCATAATTAAGTCTGGCACAGAAATGATAGTCTCCATGGCAATATTGATTTATTTGCTTTTTCTGTCTCTGCCAAATGTTGAAAAATGACAGAATTCTGAGTTGAAGGAGGCGAGTGCCATCAACAAGGATCACAGAAGAAAAGAAGTGACAAAGGGCTTTACCAAAAGTCCTTTCTCTCTTAACTCCCAGAAAGATGAGATATAAAGTGGAGGAAAATGGAATGTGGGGCTTCTGGGCTCACGGGTTAGGGTTTAGTGTGAACTAGCAATGACGAGCACATAGTGGTCCTGGGAAGGTGGGAGCCCATTGAGATCCGTGTCCATAATGTGAGAGCAAAGGTCTTCTGAGGCTGGAGAAGAGACTCGGCCCCACTCACCCCATCTCCAGCTTACTTTCTGCTTGAAAGACCATCAGAGTCTGCGCTTGCAGAGAAAACAAGGTGAATGAGGACAAATTCAAAAAATGCCCCGTGCAGTCTTCATGTCTTCTCCTTGGGCCCTTTAACTGAATACACTATAGACTTGAGAATGTGTGCTATTAACATAAACTTGAAAAACCCCAAATTGGCTTCCGACTGCAATCACTCATTTTACCTGTTCTTCGTAAAACAGTCCCTCTGCTCGTGCTGAAACATTCCCCAAGGACCCGTCCTCTGAACCCTGAACCCTGACACTGAAGGAAATGAAGGCAGCTTGAACGCACAGATCACAATGCTGCGCCGTTATTTTTAGAACACAGAGTAATGAAAACAGTAATACTCATAATAAAAGTAATAGACGCAATTAAAGTCTATCTTCAGAGATATAAACAGGAGTCAAACAGTGTATAAGCATCGTATTTTAAAAGTCCAATTAAGAATCTGCCTTGAAGGGGGTTGGGAAGAAAAACCCAGGGCATGAATGCCCGCATGAACGCGCTGCATCCTGGACCGCTGTGTCCAAGAGTCAGGCCCTCCTTAGCCCTGGAGGATCTTCTGTTTGTGATTTATTGTACTTTTTCCTTTAATGCCTTCCAGCCAGTTGGGCAACAACATTTTATTGAATGGGAGTTTGATGTGTGTTGAATGGTGTACTAGAGGCTTGTAAAAAACGGCTTAGAATAATCTAAGGCCAGCAACATTTCCCAGAGGAAATGCTGAACCATCACACAGACAGCGGGCTGCCTTTGGGTGAAGGATGTCACATTTGAAAGACTGGCTTGGATCACACTCACAAGCCTGTGTGCACCACTGGAGGACTATGCCCTACAATGAGACTCCAGATGCCAAGCGAGCTTGGCAATGTGTCCAGATACTAGTGAAGAAGCAGACCCACCTGGATTGGAGTTCAACTCTGACACCAACCAGCTGTGCAATCTTGGCCAAAGTCACCACACCTCTCTGAACCTCCATTTCTTTAGCTATAAAATGGGGATGATTGCTCCTGTTCTATCTGCTTTCCAGGTTGTTTCAGAATTCGGTGGATATGGGAGATGTGAAAGCAAAGGGTAAAGTATAAAGCAGATTGCAAACAAAGAGTCCCAGCTCTTCCTGTACCAGCTGTGTGACTTTTAACAAGCTACTTAACCTCTCTGTGCCTCAAATTCCTTATTCATAACATGGAGATAATAGTAATATCACTCTCATAGGATTGTAGTGAATATTAAGTAAATTAATATGAAGTACTTAGCATAGTGCCTCTCATTATTACTATTAATAATTAAGGCTTTTGTTGAAAAGGAAAGTGAAAAACAGATTGCCTTTTTCTGTCTGAGAGGGACCCAACTTATGTCCATCAAGTCGTGGGACCTTGACAGAGCCACCTGAGAGGACCCTGAAATAAATCCCAAAGGACAGCAAGGCCATTAAAAATTGTGTCAGTGATGTAATTTTAAAAACAACATGTAATTCCCACAAAAACTGGAACAAATGAGATTTTACTCTCCAATAAGTGGATGGCTACTATACGTGTCTGTCTGTGCAGGTTCACACAATAAAAAAACAAGCAGAAAACTCTCATTCATTCATTTAGAAGTCAACATTTGCTGAACCCCTACTGTGCATGAAGTTCTTGCTAAACATAGTAGGGACACCTGTGACAGAGACGCCCTTGATCTTCCCAGGAGAGAGTGCCGGTTAAGCGGCATGCTACAGACGTCGAGAGGAAGAAAAAGGCTGGGAGCCCAGAGGAGGGGCTGATGCGCTTCTTGGGCGCAGGGGAAGAGGGTCGTGGGGACAGACAGAGCTGGAGGAGGAGTTTTGATCAGATAGAGAAGGGGTCAGCCCAGTCGGGGCAGGGCGAGGAGCACAGAACATGGCTGCCTCCTACGAGCAGGGAGAGGAGAGGAGGAGGGGTGGGCAGAGCCTGAGGAGCCTGGAATGCCAGACCAAGCTCTTTGGATCTCAGCTGAGGCAGCGAGCAGTCAAGGGAGTCTCTAAACGGGGGCAGGATGTGAGCTAATCTCACTGTTGGGTGCTCACTCCAGGTGGTGTGAAGGTTGGACCAGAAAAGGGAGAGACCAAGGCACGAGGCCCTGAGCAGGTGTCAGAGGTTTTGGCAAGAAACCATTGGACTGGCTGCCCTTGACCCAGATGAAACACCCCAATGTCCTGACTTTAGCACATGGCAACACGCGTCCCTCGTCCTTGGATGAGATGGTGCAGAAGGGCCATCCCGGGAAGAGGCTGCTCCCCATCCTCAGCACTTCCAAGCTGTGCTGTGCTGGGAAACCCAAGGGAAAGGCATAAAGTAGAGACAGCAGGTTGAGGCTTCTTTGTGTAGGAGGAGACTGAGGAACGAGAAAGGGTCTGTAGCCCCTTCCTTCCCTCTTCCGGGTTTGACTTTCCAGAAATGAAGAGAAGTGCAAAGAAGCCCTGGTGTGACTTCCCTGGGATGAGATACAAGCGGAAGTAGCACCCCTTGCAGGACCAGCCTTGGTGGTCCTACGAAAACCATTTCATCACCCTGGAGAGCATGGCTGCCCATAATGAACACTGTGCAATTCAATTCACGCTGAATAAATTAATTGACAGAGGAGCACGGGGGGGAGGCATAAATTCCTCATTGATATGCATTATTGAAAACAAGGAACTGATGTGGAAAAAGACAGTGAGCATCTTCAGCCACGCCAAGGAGGTCACAAACCTCAAACAGCCACAGGTAGTCTTGGAAACATCCCTATCCCCATTCCTCTCGCTTCTTCTTCTACTTTAATTTAAAAAGCTATTGATGGCCTGGCTCAAAGATCCCTGTTTTTCTATTCAAACAGCTTCCTTGAAGGTTGAAAAATAGAAAATATTCCCCTGAGTGTAAAGAACACACATTCCCCTGAGTGTAAAGAATGAGTAACCTGGCAAAGTGAAATTAAAAAGTTGGCTGTAGATAACACAGTTGTCAAGCACAAGTGTTTTATTATTAAGGTTCTTAAAACTAAGCGCTAAGTAAAGGTTTCTCCCACCAGCACACCAGGGGCACCATTAGCTCGCTCTCAGACCCAGCTCCGCACACTCCTCAAACATCACCTCCAACACCTGCTCAGCTTAATATCGGATATTGTTGCTCGCTCTTTCTCTCTCTCTCTTCCTCCTTTTGAACAAGCAAAGCCCAAACACATACTTGTCATTTGTCCTCTGAAATACCTAAGATTTAAAATGTCAATAATATCTGAAATATAAAACAAATCAACAGTTTCCAAAACAACAATAACAAAGCTGCTGACAGTTACAAAGTACCCCTGTCCATCAGCCGGCACTGATGGGACACGGACGCGTTCCCATCACGGGCACAGACCCTGGCGGCCACCGGAGGAATGGGACCAGCCGCACCACGGTGTATAATGCCAGATGATGGAATGACACCCAGAAGTGGAGTGTTTTTCAAATTTCATAGGAAACGATGATTTCTCTTGGCACAAAGACAGTTGGCTCTCTTTTCTCTCCCGAGGACACAGCTATGCTCAGACGGAGTTGGAATAAACATCCGGCTGGGGAGGGAAGGGGTGAATGTATGGCTTCAGCTCACACGAGGCGGGACGGACGTGCACAAAGGCAATCAGCATGGGACTCCTCAAAGAGATGCTGAGATCCACCCTCTGGCTGTCAAAGAATTTTCAAAAGGCAGTTGACTGTGGAGCCAGAGGCCTCAGGTGGAAGAAGGCCCCCGCTATTTACCAGCTTTGTTATTCAGAGAGAAGCCAAAGCACCTTCAGGCTTCAGTTTCCTCATTTATAAAATGGATTAACATTGCTTACGTGTGGTGTCAAGATTCCAGGGGAGGATGGAGTGCAAAGTCCCACATGAGTCTAGCCTGCCTGCCTGTCCCCAGCTCTCCCTTCCTCTCTTCCTTATTTGTCCACTCATTCATCCATTCACTAATTCATTCTTTCATCCATCCACCCACTATGAACTCCTGTTATAGACCAGGCACCATGCGGGCACTGGGCATAAGCCACGAACAAGGAGAGAAGTCCTGTCCATGGGCAGCTCAGGGTCCGAAGAGGACAGAGGACGTTTTCAGACTTCATTAAGTGCTGGGAAGAGAATAAAGCAGAGTGGTGCTTTAAGGAGGGCTGAGCCGGGAGTGAGTGATCAAAGCCGGCCTCTTTGGGGAGCCTGGTGCCCAGACAGCCTGTTGGGGGGATGTGCCCTGGTCAAGAGGTCCAGGCAGGCTGCCCCAAGGCAGTGATGTTTGAGTTGAGGTCTGAAGTCAGAGCAGGTGAAGAAAGTGTGAGAAGAGCAGACGGGACCTCTGCCAGGCCCCGAGGAGACAGTTACCGTCCTGAAGGAGGCAGAGGGGAGGCCCCAGGAGGGAGGAGGAGGACGCGTGCTCAGGGTGATCCTGCAGGGGAGGCTGGCTGTGGGAGGCTGCGCAGGGCCAGGCCAGGCTGACGACTGCAGCCTCTTTCTTGGACTGGAGGGGCAGGCTCGAGTGCTGGGCACTCAGCGTGAGCCCTCCGAGTTATCCTGGGAGGAGACACAACTGCCCTCAGGATGCAGGCAGCCTAGTCCTCCTGAGGCCTCTGGCTCCGCTTTCCACCCTTCTCATCTTCCCTGATCAGCAAGGACAAAAATGGGTCCAGTGGGTGGGGACAGCCCGCGCTGGAGGGGGCTGCTTCCCTCAGTTCCCTGCCCTAAAGGTACTCCTGGCTTGTGTCACCTTCCAGAGGAATCTTACGAATATAGATGTGCATTCCATCTTCTTTCTTCCTGCCCGAGTGGCCTACACTAGATACTGTCGGTTCTACTCACTCAGGAGGAGTAACTTAGGTAGGAAAGCAATTTTTGCGCCGATATTTATAGCAGCAAAGTATTTGGGACAACATGCACACCTGTCGGTAGGGCGCGGGCTGAGTGGGTTCCCGCAGGGTTTCTCAACCGTGGCACCATTGACATTTGGGACTGAAAACTTCTTTGCCCTTGGGGCTGCCCCTGGCTCTGTGGGATGTTTAGCAGCATCCCTGGCCTCTAACGACTCGATGCCAGTAGTCTGTCCCTCCCTCCCCGGTTGTGACAACCAAAAATGTTTCCAGACGTTACCAAATGTCCCCTGGAAGGCAGAACCGTCCCTCACTTGAGAACCCCTGGACCATGCTGCATTTATGCAAAGTCATATTACACAGCCCCCCAAAAAAGAAGGGAGGCGGCCTTTACTGACTGGGAATCCAAGCAGGCCCCGAAGGAACCGCCACCCTCACAGTCAGCAGCTCTGTGGGAGAACTCCCAGGCAGGCCTGGTTGGATGTGGGGACAGAGAGGGAAGGACCTGCGAAGTCACCAGCAGAGAACAGAGATGGAGGCAGCTGTGCACAGTGTCCCCCGGGCGGGCTGGCTCTGCAGCTGTAATAAGAAGCATTGAGAAAAGCTGAGGAAGTGAGAGAAAGGATACACAACAGATGTGTTTCCCGTATACATTTCAAGTGTGATTCGCAGACCCTACAGAGGCTCTCTGGGGACCCCCGGGGCCTCCGTGCTGAGAGCTGCTCAGCTGCCATCTTGTCCACCTCTCGAGATCCAGGATGTGGGCCAAGGCTCCCTGACGACCAGCCCTGTTTGGAGCTGAGTGGGCCCCACTGGACAGATGTCAAGTCATTTAGAGAAAAACCCCTCCTGAGAGCCCTCGTAAGCCTCCCAGGATTTCGGCACGCCCGATTAATTCCAGTTGGCGCCAAATTATCAAGTTTTGCCTAACAACGTTCATTTTTGCAAGTCGTCCTCATTGATTTTATTTACAAAAACTCAGAGGGGCCCCAAGAAATGGACTAGATTAGCTGGCAGAGCAGTCCTCGTTGGCAAAAATTCAGTTTTTGTGAACATTGAATTGACGTGTGCTTTTCCATAAGCCCAGGCGTGGGGGGAGTCAGGCTAATGGCTGCCCTGTCCTTTTTCCATCTCGAGTGCTCTCTCTCTTTTTAATGCATAAATGTGAAAAGAAAACACATTTTTCCTCTCCTATCTTCCCCTGCCTGACTCATGGGCTTGAACACGGCTTACTGCTGGCTCAGCTGAAGCCGGGGGCCCGGACCTTGGCCTGCTTTCGAGTACTGAGATGGAAACCAGGCGGCCTGCGCTGAATTTTCTATGTTCTTCCCTTCCCGAAAAATGGGGAAAGGGTCCCTCTTAGGTCATAAAAAATGTGGCTTGAAAACTGAGAACATCTGGCCAGAGCTGACTGTTTAATGGAAACTCCTCCAAAGGTTCTTGGCATGCAGACCCCTCCAGGGCAGCTGGGACCCTCGGAGACTCGTGCAGCCCCTCCGCCAGGAGAGGCAGGACCAACCAGGACCTGGATTTTCAGGTCCAGTTCATGCCACGTCCCCAGCCGGAGGAGTGAGACACATACCCCCCTTAACAGAACGAGACATGCAGCTGGGGATGAGAAATGCCACTCCGAAGCTTAAGGCCCAGCTGCCACTCAGCCCCCAAATAATACAATGGACTAGTGAAGAGCATTGGTTCTGGAACCTCACAGACCCAGGTCCAAATGCCAGCTCTCTCACCGACTGGAGGCCTATGACCTTGGACAAGCAACGAACCACTCAGAGATTCTGCAATGTGGGGACAATCATGTCGACCCCATTAGGGTGATCATGGGGCTTAGAGGAAGTGCCCATACAGCGTTTAGCACAGGCTCCAGCTTTGCAACATCGTGACGCTTGCAGCTCTTTGCGATCTATTGCTGCCCACGAGGCCTGGGCTTCGGTACCTCGTGGGGAGAGACAGCACGTCGTGACATGTGCAGCCACTACAGTGGTCAGTGCCGCCCAGCTCTGAAGTTCTCTTCTCCTGCCCCCAGCCTGCAGGAGCGTGAGGGGGCCCTTCCCCGGGAGTACCAGCAGGAGGGAGACTGAGGCTCCGTCAGCTCCAGGCCCTGTTCCAGAGCCGCCTGGAGGTGGAAACTTCTCAGAGCCTTTGCACAGCAGAGAAGTTTTCTCCCGCCTCAGGCGCCTTCAGCAGCTCATTTGTGAGGCAACAGCACCCCCTGTTGTCAGAGAGCAGTATTTCCTCTAGAACTTTCTCAGGTTCCAGAGAAACCTGCCCCTGAAGACTAAGAGGGTGTGTTAAGTCATTGTGTGGCCGCCAAGGGCAGGATTCGCCCAGGGAAGTAAAGGCGGCCTCAGCTTCCCCCTCTCGTACTTGTGGGTCATCACATCCGTTCCTTCCACCTCTGGCACCAGCTCTCATTCCTTCTGAACTCTGGGGACGGTGGGGACAAGTGTCCGCATCTGAAAGAGCCCACAATTCCTGGCTCGTGAGCCCTCAGCCCCATGCCCGGTTCCCTCTGGGCAGCACACACGTCCCACAGTCCAGGCTTTGTTCATTCTGCCGTTTGCAGACCTAGGGGCTGACCAGATCCCGGCTTGCCCTGACGCGTCCCCGCCACCATCTCCCCCCCGACCCCCCCACCGTGGAAACCTGTGTGCTGTTTGGTTTGGAAAATTCCAGAAAGCCAGGCTCTCCTGGGGTCTGTTCATTTGTCAGACTCCCTGGGCCACGTCTAGAGGAAGGAGAAGGGTGAGGTCTCCCCTCTCGGAGCTGCCCCCAGCCCACTGGAGCCCGCAGAGCGTTTTCAGTGGTCCGTCACTAAAGGGGCGGCCAAGTGGCGTGACATGAGCAGGCCGAGTCCCCTCACTGGGTCACCGGCGCCCCTACCGGGCCCCCTTGCTCAGTCTCCATGGCGCATGGAGGTGTGCGTCAGCGAGGAGGAGAGCTGGGGGCTTCTCCCAGGCTTGCTCCCCAGGCCTCGCCTCTGGGCCCCACACGGCAGGACACCTGGCAGCCCGGTGACAGCTCGGCTCCTGCCCGGTTCTCTCAGGCACCCCGGGACAGCTGCTTGCCTTAGCTCTTCACTGATGACTCTTAAGTGGCACTTTCGGTAATTATCCCAGGGTGGATTCCTAGTGAAAGCTGCTATCTGAATTTTATGAACGAGAATGATGGTGATCCAGTCTCTACTCCACCACACAGGATGTGGAAAACATGCAGAATGGCAAAGACAATGATCTCAGCAGACGCCGACACTTCCACCACTCCTCACGTCCAGCGCCGTCTGGAAACTCACTGAATGTTCACGACAACCTGAGGTAGATGTTAATATTGTCTCCCTCTCACAGTTTGGAAAACAAATGTTTAGAGAGAGTGGGCAGTTTGCCATGGTCACACAGCACCTGGGGTTTGAACTCAGGCAGCCGGCCTGAGTCCCAGCTTTTAACCTCTGTGCTTTGCGGTGATGATTGCTCTGTTTATTAAGTGGCTCGTAAGTTTTTAGCTACTATGCAGGATGGTTTGC
The DNA here is from genome assembly GCF_041296235.1 of Equus asinus. NCBI lineage: Eukaryota > Metazoa > Chordata > Mammalia > Perissodactyla > Equidae > Equus > Equus asinus. The sequence continues at coordinate 46,989,786 of NC_091804.1, forward strand.
ATGTATTATCTTTCCTAATCATTGCTACAAGGAGGAGGTTGTCTCGTGCCCATTTTATAGACACAGAAACTGAGGCACAGGGAGGTCTACCCAGCTAGAAATGGCAGAGATGGTTTTCAAACCAGGGCTTGGCTGACCCTTTGTCTTGGACTTAGCTGTGAGGTGACCTTGCCTCTCTGTGGACAAGTTTACACCCATCCAGAAAGAGAAAGTATGAGACAGAATGCTCGTGAACGTTCCTCCAGTGCCTGCATACGCTGGGCACTTCCCTTGCCTCAGTCAACACTCACATCGACTTTGGGGCTTGGTCCCGTTTGTAACCCCATTTCACAGATGAGGAAGCTGAGGGCTCAGACGGACTCACGAAGCTGGGCTGGGGGGCCGGGGCAAGACCCCGGCATCTGGGACTAGAGCTGAGGCTATTACAGACATCCAGGTCAAGATGATGATGGGTGGGGGGGAGTGGGCACAGCACTGATAGGATGGGGGTGTGCAGAGGGGAGGGATCAAGGATGAGGCCAGAGTCTCTGATACGAGACTCTGGGTGACGTCACCCTCCCTGAGATGGGAACAGGCGGAGGGGCAGGTGTGGCTCATGGCTCTGAGGGCTGGGTTGGGAGACTATCAGAACATCATGGAGTCAGCCCTGGCCTCTCCTGGAAGGCTGAGTGCAGAGCCCCAGACCGATGGCCGTTCTTCCTCCACTCTCGAAAGCCAGCAGCATCCTGAGACCCCCTTTCTGGCTTAGGCAGCATCTTAGCTTGAAAGCTGAGCACCAGGCTGCCTTCCACCTCCACACATATCCGCACCCAGCTTTGCGTTAGTGCTAAAATGCATCAATGGAAGCTCCATAGAAACCCCCACTGGAGCCGTCCCAGCTTCCCGCTAACTACCCGGGCCTCGTGTGTGATTAAAATGGCCTGTGCTGTCACTGTAGGCCCGCAGATCAATTTCTGAGTCACAGAGCCTGCGTCATCTCCCAGCACAGGTGAGTTTGAGCAGGATGCTCATTAAAAGAAACAACGGGGTGTAAACCTTCGTGCAGCCGACGGGAGCCCTGGGAGGACACATCTGCGCAGCCAGCACTCAGCGAGCATCCAAGGCCCCCTGACGAGTCACAAGGTCTGCAGGGCTGGACTTCACCCCACGGAAGAGTAGACCAGCGTCCACCCCTGCACACGGAGCCAGGCACTGCCTCAGCCCTTCTCCCTGGCTGCCTCCCTGCCTTCCCGAAGCATCCAATGACCGGGGTGGGGGACTCCCACATCCCCACCCACAGATGAATATTCCAGCTGCACAACATCTAGAATATTCCTTGAATACCCACTATCTGCACGTTCCATACTAGAAGCTTGGGCTTACAATTGTGACGAAGTCAGAGGTGTCCCTGCTTGTGGGGCACTTTCATCCAGGGAAAGACAGATGATGCCAAAACAAACGAAGAAGAAGAAAACGCCCACAGTGTTCATGCTTTGAAAAATAATCATAAAACAAGTGGATATGTCATTAAAAATCACCAGGAGGAAGGAGGGTTAGATGGGGGCGAAAGTGTCAAAGATGTCAAAGAAAGTGTGAAACCCACATAACGAGAGTGAGAGGTCTTGCAAGGATCTGGGTGAGTGCCTCTCCTGCAGAGGGCAAAGCTGGTGCAAAGGCTCTGAGGTGGGAACAAACCGGGTGTGATCAAGGATCAGGAGGGGATGGCAGGGACCAGCTTAGTGGACCACGTGAGGAGTTGGGGTTTTATTCAGAATGTGTGATGATGCCATTGGAGGGGTAACAACAGAGACGCTGATCCCCAAAGCCAGGCATGTTCTTATTCACTGCAGGGCAATGTGCCCTCTCGCAGCTTGTCTCGACTCCAGCTCCTCACATGGGGCCTGGGCTTATTGGAATGTAGGTGGACAGATGAGAGGAGGGGTGAGGAGCCAAGAAGTGGGCAGGAGAGAGGGCGTGGCTCTCCAGGAATCATGTCATCCCGTCCTCATGACGGTCCTGTGTAACAGATGAGAAAGGGGAAGCCTGCTCAGGGTTAGTGGAGGAGTCAAGTTCACGCCCACACTGGGGACTGCAAACTGCCCGGTCCTCTGCCCCCTGGGTGCATGCCCTTTGCTACATACATGGCTTTGCTGTTCCTCCCATCAAGTGGGACTGGCCTGGGACTTGCTTTAACAGACGGAGTGAGGCAGCAGGGACAGCGTCCAGCTCTGAGCCTCGGTCTCAAGAGGCACCGTGGTCTGGCACCCTCTCCCGCCTCTGCTGCATGAAGCCCAGGCGAGTGAGCCTGCTGGAGACACAGACACAGGCTGGGCCAACACAGACAGCCTGGACCAGCCAGCCCCCAGCCAACCCGACAGCAAACCAAAGACTCTGGAGGAAGCCAGCTGAGACCAGAGCCACCTAGATGAGCCCAGCCAAACTGCCAACCTGCCGAATCAGGAGGTAAATAAATGATTGTGGGTTTTAGCCATTACATTCTGGGGTGTTTTGTTACACAGCAGAACTAACCCATATGGTCATGCTACCTGGCTCCAAAGCCTGATTTACCACCAGGCTGCCTGCCTTCCTGGGTGAACTTCTATCTTCGTCCTCAGCTCCTAGGGTTCCCCTGAGAGCCCTGGGGTCATGCGCAAAGAAGCCCTGGTCTGCCTCACAGTTTCTGCCTGCTGCCTAGAGGGGTGAGGAACTCATTTTCTTCCTTTTTCTCCTGGGCACCTCTTGCCCATGGCCTTACTGCAGAACCTTGGTCTTCCATCCACTACATCAGCGAATGCTCAGGTCAGGGCAGTGCACCGGGCTGCCTGCCTGGCCCCACATCCTGCCTCACATCCTAGCCCTTGTTGGCTTTGGTGGGAACCAGGAGGACCTGCGGGGACTCTGGAGGCAGACTCCCTGGTTCACACCCCAGATCTCCTTCTTACAGCCTGTGTTTCCTCTGACGAGTCACCCCGGCTTCCTGTCTGAGACATGGGCACAATAAAACTGGCTGCTTTGCGGGTCGTTGTAAAGATAAAATCCAATGATGTGTGCAGAATGCTGGGTCCATGGTAACTGCTCAGTCAATGATACTTATTTTATATGCATATGGATTCAGAAACAGATATTGATAAGGATATGGATACAGACACAGAGCTATATATAGGTATAGTTAAATATACAGTTACATTGTCACATTGTTCTGATTGATAACAGTCGGAAATGGTGTTGTTAATGACAGTGATAATGGGAGCCTAAGAAACCATCTTCACGTGCTATGTTTTCTTGTGCAAACTGATCCAAAAAGAGCCTCACTCTGAGCATCCTTCCTGTGGAGCCCAGCGAAACGCCTCCCTTTGCCCCTAAATCAGAGAAGACTGGCCATGATTACAGCCTCTTATTTACTGCTGCCCCCTGGTGGCCAGGCCTGGGATTGACCTCCTCACAGGCATCACCTCCTGTTTCCTGCACAGTGACAGGTTGCCACCGGCCCTGCGGTATTTTGCAGATGGGGAAGGCGAGGTTTGGAGACACCACCACTGATTTATAAATGTTTATTGAATGCCAACTATGTGCCTGGCCCACCAGTGAATGAGAAAGATAAGGTCCCCGTCCTTGGAGAGGAAGTAGCTGTTCCAGGTGGCAGGGCTCTCGGACCCTAAGCTGGGATTTGCACTGGGTCAGCCTGACTCAGAGCCCTTTTCCCCTCTCTAGGGCCACCTGGCTATGAGACAGGCATGTGGCAGGTCACACCTGACTGGACTGTCCCGTCCTCTGTCTCCTTCCTTCTTCCAGAACTCCTGCCACCTGACCGCAGCCCAGGGCCCCCAAGATGCGCCCGCTCCATCAGCAGGGCCACCCAACCCTCCCTTCTGCAGCCAAGGGGGTGCTGGGACCGCGGCTCCAGCCCTCCCCTCCTAGACAGCCCCGCCTGGCCAAGGCTGGAAGGGAGATGAGAAGTCATGTGTCCCCAAGTCCACTGAGGTCACACAGAGGCTGGCAGTGCCAGGGCTGGAGTGCACACCAGAAAACCTGGTTCCTGAGGCCGGGGCTGGGGTCTGAGGTGGTGTGCTGTGTTTTTGGCTTTTGGTTTCATTTAATCCATAAATATTCCAGTACATGGCACTAAGAAATAAGGAGAAATCTTAAAAAGAAAGGTGGTCACACACATTACTATTAGGTCAGTTCAAACAGTAATGATAATTCTCTAGCATCAGCAAATATCCAGTCAGTGCTTAAATTTTCAAGTGGTGTAGATACATGTCTATATGTGTGTGCTGTGTATATTTACAAATACAGTTTGTTGGAAAAAGGAGCCACTTAAGGGGTCTGTACATTGCAATTCATTTCACTGGATCAAAACTTATCAAGTATGTTTAAATTCCTGAGGTCGCAGTGACACTCCTGGTCACCGTGAGTGGCCGCGAGAGAACCAGCTCAGGATCTGAAAGGCGGTAAATGAGGAGGGAGCAGGAGCGTTTGGCCTGCCACCCCAACAAGGGCTCTCCCAGGGGTGACTGGAGAAGGGGGCTGCACCCTCGAAAGCTCCGGAGATGGTGCCATGACCAGTCCTTGGCTGGGTGGGCAGGTGGATTTCAGGGGACCCAGGCCTCCGCCTCAGGCAGGCCCAGGGCCAGAGAGGTGCTGAATGAGACTTGGTTATCTCGGTGTGGCTTTCTCAGGCTTCTGCACCTCCACCCTGTGGGGCAGGGCGTCCATGGAGTTTTCAGGGCCCAAGGCAACATGAAAATGCAGGGCTCCTTGTTCAAAAGTGTTAAGACTACCATAACAGCGACAGCCGAGTCCTGAGTGGAGCTCAGAGCCTGTGGGATGCATGGGCCGCATGCCCAGGAGGCCGCCCTGCTCCAGGCCTCGTCCCTCAGGGGTGAGGACCCGTGACCCAAAGAAAATGAGGGCAAAGAACCCATTCCCGTGCCTGCTGGTTCCCCTGCCTGGTCTCCGGGCCAACGGCTGCCTGGGACCCTCTTATGGGGACATGTGGGAAGGGAGAGAAGCCGTCCACAGATGCCCCGAGAGGGCTGAGAACCCACAAGGAAATTCAGAGAGCCAGTGGCAGAGCCGTAACCCGTCCTCCGTCACTGAAGCGCCTCGCCATGTGCACGGCCCTGGCTGTGCCCACGGGCTGTCACTCAGGGTCCTGGCTTCGGGGGCCCTGTGGCTGGGGACACAGCCTTGGAGCCAGCCCTGCCCTGCAGGCCCCTGGGCCTGTGGACCAGCTAGAGAAGAGAGAGCGAGGAGGCAGCTGTGACATCGCTGGATGAGAGGGTGACTAATCGCCTTGCCAGGCCCCGGGGACGCAGGGCAGGCTCAGCACGGCAGATGTTCCATGATTGGGAGGAAACCGAGGCAGACGGAGGCTCAGAACCCGCGGCTCTGTGCCTGTGGCAGCTGGGCCCAGCCTCATTTCCGAGGAAGCCATCCGTGCACTGGTGGGGCGGAGAGGGAAGATGCATGGACTTGCCTGGCAGGCCGTCGCCAAAGAGGCCGAACGTCTGCTCCCAATTACCCGCAGCCTTGCTCCGTTGTTTTTTTAATTCAACAGAAAAGTCTTTTTTTGTCCTCAAATGAAGTTAATAGCTTTTTTAATCGCCATATGTTGACTTCGGTTAGATCCCTTTGCAGTGGTTCATGTGACCCAAGTTTGAGGACCAAGCCCCCAAGTGCCTGTGTCAGCCCGAGGTGTGTGTCTCTGAAGGGGGGGGGGGTCTCCAAAGGAAATTGGAGGTGCCATTCCCTGAAGAAGGGGACCATCTCCCCGGCAGGCAGTAATCCTGGCCGTCCACCAGGCACGGAGCTTCTGGCTTGGCTGCTGTTTGGAATCGTGGGCCCGGGTTTCCGGGATCGCAAAGCCCCACGCTAAGACGGAAGCTTTTTAAGTGAGCCAAAGTAAGAAAACGCACATTATTTCTGTTCTGGTCCATAATCAGCAATCACTTTGCATTTTTGTTTTTCAAGCAGCAGGCAGTTTGCAGGGTTTAAAGGATTGGGAGGTAAATTAAAATCTTTCCCCCCTAAGTGTTCCCAAATTCAGATTCTGGAGCAATTCAGTGGAGCCTGGAGGCTGCAAAGCACAGTAGGAGAAGGATGTTCTGGCCCTGGGGGCTGCAGGAAGAGGGCAGCAGGGCTCCTGCCATGGGCACAGCCTGGAGAGAGGGAGAGGGCAGGTGCCCGATGGAGCGCTAATCTCTCAGAGGTCTCAGGTGAGCATTCCTGCACCAGGGAGGGAAGACACCTGGACCTTGAGGCCACCTGCAAGTTCCTGCCACTGAGCCGCCCTGGACTTCTGCAGGCAGAAGGAAGAGTCAAGTCCAGGCTCCTGGAGGCGGGAGGGGAGAGCCCACCATTCAGGAGCCGTCCTGGGAGCTTAGGAACTGGCTTTCATTTATCCAACTTTCTGCATCTTGCCCTTGACACTTGTCACCTATACGGGGTTGGGCATACATCTGGAGGGCTCGTTAAAGCATAGATTGCTGGGGGCTGGCCCGGTGGCATAGCGGTTAAGTTCGTGTTCCACTTCAGCAGCCCGGGATTCACCGGTTGGGATCCTGGGCGTGGACCTGTGCACCACTTATCAAGCCATGCTGTGGCAGGTGTGCCACATATGAAGTAGAGGAAGATGGGCACAGATGTTAGCTCAGGGCCGGTCTTCCTCAGCCAAAAGAGGAGGATTGGCGGTGGATGTTAGCTCAGGGTTAATCTCCCTAAAAAAGAATTTTAAAAAAAACATAGATTGCTGGCTGAGCCCCCTGAGTTTCTGATTTAGAAGATCTGGAGTGAAGCAGAATTTGCATTTCTAACAGGCTCCCAGGTGCTGCCGCTGCTGCTGGACCAGGGACCACACTTTGAGAACTGCTGTCTTGATTGACATTCACAACAGCCGAATTAGGGACCGAGGAAGAAACTGAAGCTCAGAGAGCGGAAGCGGCCTGCTCAAGGCCACACAGCTAGAAACTGACAGAGGCAGGACTGGAACCCAGGCCGAGCGGATTCCGAAACCCACCACCTGCAGGTAGGTACCGGGCTTCTCACTCCAGGGCTTGTCCTCAGACGGGGGTCCTGAGTCAGGGCAGCCTGCAGGGGACAGAGTCTCAGACCAGCTGCATCCCCTGGGAAGCTTCGACCTTTTTTGATGCCAGGGCTGCCCCAGACCAATTAAATCCGAGCCTCTGGTGGGGGGGGGCATCGGGGTAGAAGGCAGTCCTTCAGTTCCCGGGAGTTTCCACTGTGCAGCCACACTGGGGACCCAGGCCCAGGGGAGACCCGAGTGGCCTGTGCAGCAAAGCTGGGCGGGATGCAGGGGGGCGCAGTGCATGAGCCAACTGCCGCTGAGCAGACAGCTGTCCTGTGCGCTCCGCTGTGCCCTGGAGGGGCGCTAGGGGAGACCAGAGCCCCATGGTGACCAGGGTGATGGAGAAAAGAGTGACTGTCTCAGATGGTGACGGTCAGGGAGATGCCCAGCTATGGTTGTCAGATAAAACCCAGACTGCTCAGGAAGATTTGAACTTCAAATAAAGAGCAAACATATATATTTTTTACTACAAGTATGCCCCAAATATTACATGGAGCAAAAGTCTACTAAAAACAATTATTTGTTGTTTATCTGAAACTCAAATTGAGCTAGGTATTCTGTATTTTTATTGGCTAAATGTGGCAGTCCCACACAAGACCCCCCTCAGAAGTGGGACCCCAGCCCAAGCGGGTAACTCTGCAGAAGCAGGGGCCCCAGCCCCCAGCACAGCACCTGGCACTAAGGGGGCACTTCTAGGCACCTGGGGATGGAACTCAGGAGTGAGGGACTGAGGGGAGGAGGGAAGGAAGGAATGGAGGCGTATTTACTCATTTGATCAAGTGCCACGCGCATCGGTGTGTGGCAGGGACAGTGATTCTCCATGAGTCACCAGCACCCTGCTCAGCAGGCCGGGGGCCGGGGCGAGCTGGGGTGAGCCCCAAGGTGCAATCAGGAGGCGCCCACTCTCAGGGACCCCTCCTCGCCTCACCCCAATTCCGGCCCTGCTGAGCCGAGGGTTTCTCTCAGGCTTTCTCCAGGGGGTGCAGCCTTGGGTTGATTTGGGGAAAGAGTCCTCAGCGGGAGGTGGACGATTTGGGGCACTGGGGGGAGTGGAGACCCCCTTAGAGCCTCCAGCAAGAAGTGCCCAGCCAACACCTTGATTTTGGCCTTGTGAGACCCCAAGCAGAGTACCCAGGGCCCAGGGCCCGACCTACAGGAATGGTGAAATAATAAGGTGGTGTGGTCTGAAGTTGCCCGGTTTGTGTAATTTCTCACAGCAGCAATGGAAAATGAGCACACGCTTCAAATCCCTCCGACTCCTCCTTCTGCCACCTCTCTGACTCCAGCCAAAGTTCTCTGCTTTTGGGGCTCATGGGATCACACTGGGCCCCCCCCAGATGATCCAGGATGACCCCCCATGTTAGGATCTGTAACCTAATCACATCTGCAAAGTCCCTTTTGCCATGTCACGTAACATATTCACAGGTTCCAGAGGTTAAGGTGTGGCCATCTTCGGGGCCATTCTGGTGACCACAGACTTGGATGTCATCGTCACTTAACCAAGGGGATGCATTCTGAAAACTGGCTCCTTAGGCAGTTTTGCCATTCTCCTGGAGCATTCTTACACGAACATAGATGGTACAGCCTACTGCCCACCTGGGCTCAATGGTGCTCGTCTTATGAGACCACTGTCGTATATGCGGCCTGTTGTTGACCAAAACGTCCTTACGTGCCCATGACTGTCCAGCACAGCGCAGAAGGCCAAGTGCACAGCTCGACGAATTTTTCCATCTATACCCACCGCCACCCAGATCAGCACATAGAAACTTTGTAGGTCCCCGTGGCTCCCTGTGCCCTCACGTGTTCCCCTTCTTTCCCCAACCCCAACAAGGACACACTCTTCTCAACTGCATTAACTGTCTTTGAACTATTTAATTAATTTATTTATTTATTTTTGCTGAGGAAGATTCTCCCTGAGCTAATGTCTGTGCCAATCTTCCTCTATTTTGTATGTGGGATGCCACCTCAGCATGGCCACCAACGAGTGGTGTAGGTCCTCACTGGGGAACCAAAACTGGACCGCTGAAGTGGAGCACTTTGAACTTAACCACTAGACCACAGGGCTGGCCCCTTGAAATTTTTTTAAGAGAAATCATACACGTACATTTCTTTGTCTCTGGTTTCTTCCACTTAATATTATGCCTGTGAGATTCACCCATGTTACTGCACGTAGCAGTAATTCATTATTTTTATTGCTGTGTAATATTCCGTGGCATGAATAAACCAAAATGTATCCATTCTACAGTTGATAGGCATTGGGGTTGTTATGGGTTTGGGGCTCTTGTGAATAGCACTGACATGAACATTCTTCGTTACAAAGAGTTTGAAGGTGGCTTTTATTGACACATGTCACACAAGCAGTGCAGTGGCCCAACAGTTAGGAACACAGGCTTTGTCTCAGATTACTGGCATTCTAGTCTCTGTCTTGCTTCTTACGTACTGTGTGGCCTTGGGCACGGCTTCTCTGTGTCTCATTTTCCTCTCTTTACAAAGGATAATAGTAGTCCTCACCTCAAAGGAGGGTCAATTAGTTGTCAGGACTCAGTAAATGTTGGCTATAATTATTATATTGATTATATTTATTATAATTATTATATTGATATTAAATATTATAATATCATAATTATTATGAAGCCCAGCAGTACGACAGCATTGAAAACTGGTGGGAATTAAAAGCAGGGAAGGAAGGACAAGAGTAGGAATACACGGTGGACTCGAGAATGCATCTTGTGCGTGCAATACCCACGGCGATGTCCCCCACGCTTCCAAGTGGGTAGGCAGCAGGCCCGGGGCTACGCTGGCAAATCACAGCCTCAGGACCCGGGGACACTTGCTTGTACCAGAGACGGTGCAGGATGCTCCCAGAGAAGCAGAGCGTGTCTCCTGGAACATCCTCATGCTGCAAAGGTTTAAGGGGAAATGTGACTTTTGTTTTTAAACAAACAGGTGAAGTTTGGAGTAGACTGCAAAGTCACTTGCATTTCTCAGATAAACACGAGACTTGAGAAGCATCCAGCATTTGCTCTCTCCTCTGCACCCCAAGCCCTGCTGGGCCACCTCTGCCTTTGGGTAGAAGAGTTGGGGGCGCCTGCTGCGTGCTTCCTCGTGGCCACTAGAGGGCAATATCACGAGTTCCAAGATCCGCAGGGGCCCTTGGAAAACAGCAACAGTTGTTCCTCCTGGAGGGTATTTCTGTTTCTGATTTTCGCGACCGCGCCGTGGTGGTTTGAGGGTCGCGCAGGAGAGCAGGTTGTGCAGCTCCGTGCTGCACTTCCGTTACTGATTCCCCTCCCTCTGACTCCCAACATGCTCGGGGGCACCATGTCCCCATACGAGCCCATGAGAGAAATTAGCTTGTGTTTTGTCTTGCACTGCCCCACTGTCTTGCACGCGTGGATCCTGGAGCAGACTATGCAGACGGGACGGGGTCTCCTCTGCAGGGGCTGCTGGGGCCTGGGCGCCCCAGATACCCATCCGCTCCCACTCCACACCCAGGACTAGTATGGGATAGAGAGAGGAGAAAACTGAAGCGAGAAGAGGGAAAAGGAAGGAGGAGGGATCTGAGTGGGGGTCTGACCCCTGTCCTGACATGGGGTTCCCTGGTGTCTGGAAAGTGCCCAGGCAAATGCGCTGCGGGAAAGGAACGCTGTGGAGTGTGTGGTGTGTTAGTGTGGGGGGTATGTGGTGTGTGTTGGGGGGGGTGTGTACCAGGAGTGTCATGAGCGCCTGGGAGCAGGGGCTGGCAGGAGGGCCCGCCCTGGGCCGGTGTGGCGGTGCTGGCTGCCCTGGGCAGTAGGGAGAATCCTCAGCTAGCTGTGGGACGCTCTGTAAACCGACTGTCTTTGGGACCTCTGTGTCCTCCATCAAGTTGAGTAACAAACACCCCCTCCAGTGTTGGGGGGCGCAGTGGCCACCATATTGGGTGCTCTGTAAATGGGAGCTGATTCTGACCCATGGCCATTGTGAGGTGTGGATTCACATGTCCCCCCTTTGGAGAGGGCTCACCATGGCGCAGCAGGCAGAGCCCGGGCGGGGATTTGGAGGAGGTGAGAGCTGAGGTGAATACAGGAGGGGAGCTCGGCGCAGTCCTAGGAGTGGTTCCAGCCTGGTGTGTGGGCCATGTGTCCACCCGAGACCTCAGGGGTCCATGGCCATGTGCACGGATCTACATGAAGCTACAGAACAAACCTGGGGCATCTTTTAAGATGACAATTTGAAAATAAAAAATGCAATTACTTTTCTATACTGTATTAGAAAATAAAAGGCAAATTTCCCTTGAATTTTAATAGAAATTCCCAAGAATGGTGACTGACAAAGCAAAAGAATTCAGAGAGGTGGAGGCAAGGTCTCCCACCCAGTGGGGGTCAGGGCCCCAGGGACCCCCAGCTTTGGGAGCCTGGCCCCTGCGCTGTGCTCTTCCCAGCAGCTGCTAGAGGAACCGGGGGCCTCTCCCAGGGTCCAGGGGACAGAAGTAAACCTTCGCTCAGGTGGAGAACCAGGTCTGTTGATTTCTGATGGCTAATAATGCTTTCTCCACCTCCCCCCTCTCCTGGGTTCAACCAGCGTGGGTGCCATTTCTTGCTGTTTGTCCCTGCCAAGACCCTGCCTTGTGACAGCACTGTGTCAGACAGCAGCCACCTGCCTGCAGGAGTCTTCAGGGAGCAGCACCCGAGCCCACCGCAGGCTTAAATGCTGATTTCTGGGGCACACGCTCTCCTGCAGAATCTAGATGTGGCCTCCAAGTGAGCATGGCCCTGTGGTCGCCTTGTCTTGGGGCAGCCAGACAGCAATTCCAGGCCTTTGGGGATTGAGATGGAGGCTCAGGGCAAAGCCAGAATTTCCGTTTGAGACAGCCGGAGCCCTTAGCGGGCCTCCTCTCTGCCCACGGAAAGGGTCCCTGTCCTTTCCTTCAAGTGACCATTAGAGCTGTTTCTGACTTCGCCTTCTGCTCATCCTCCCGAGGGCGCGCTCCACTCAGACACGCACCGTTCGGGTTGGACTGTTCTGGCACAGAAGCTCTTCCCACCCTCACCCTTCAAATCAACTGATATACAGTGAAAATCACCTGTTTAAAGGACACAGTTCAACGAGTTTTAGCGAATATACACAGCTGTGTAACCACTGCAGGGTGCAGATAACAGACATTTCCATCTCCTCCAAAATGTTCCCTCTTGCCCCTTTTGGTCACTAGAGAATTTTGCTTTTTCTTGACTTTTTCACATAAATGAAATCATGCAGACTTTTTTGGTGTCTGGCTTCCTCCACCCTGCAAGATGTTTCTGCAATCCAGTCACATTTTGAGTGTTCCTAACTGGTTCTATCATTAGTGCAGAGCAGCATTCTGTCGTGTGTCTCTGCCACTGTCTGTTAGTCTGCTGAGGGGCATAAGGGCCGGCTCCGTCCGGGCTCCTATGGAGACAGTTGCTGTGGACATGCGTGTGCTCACTTGTCTTTCTGTTGATCTATGCTTTCACTTTTCATAGGTGAACACTTAAATTAGATTTCATTTTTAAAATTAAAGGGGCTGGCGCCATGGCCAGGTGGTTAAATTCTCACACTCAGCTTTGGCGGCCCAGGGTTTCACAGGTTCGGATCCTGGGCGTGGACCTAGCACAGCTCATCAGGCCATGCTGAGGCGGCGTCCCACATAGCAGAACCAGAAGGACCTACAACTAGAATATACAGCTATGTACTGGGGGGCTTTGGAGAGAAGAAGAAGGAAAGAAAAAGATTGGGAACAGATTAGCTCAGGGCCAATCTTTAAAAACAATAATTAAATTAAATTTAAAATGTATCAGTTTTCTATTTCTGGCCCATGTTTGTATCAGATCTAAGATCTCTGCTGAGATGGTAAAGATTTTCTCATTCTGTTTGTCTTACAGGCTTGGTAATAGCGTCTTTTATATTTAGGTCTATGATCAAATTTGAGTTAATATATGTATATATTGTATGCTAAGGGTCAAGGATTTTTTTCCATAGCTATATTCAGTTTTTCCAGCTCCAATCTTTGAAAAGACCGTCCTTTCCCAAGGAATTCCCTTTGCACTTTGCAGACAATCACTTGATCATGTACGTGAGCATCTGCTTCTGAACTCGCTCTTTCCATTGATCCATTCTTCTGCCTTCATGCAATAGCTCACCATCTTGATTCCTGTTGTATAAAAAGTCGTGAAGCCGGGCAGTGTAAGCCCACCAAATTTGTTTTTCTGTTTCAAAGTCATTTGGGCTGTTCTAGGTCCTTTCTATTTCTACATAAATTTTAGAACCAGCTTGTTAAACTTACCAAAAAAGCCTGCTGAGATTTTGATTGAGGTTGCTTTGACTCTGCAGATAAATATCAAATCTTCCAATCTATGAACACAGTATGTATTTACTGAGGTCCTTTTTCATTTCTCTCAGAAAAGTTTTGTATTTTCAGTCTACTGATCTTGAATCCATGTTGTTAAATTTATCACTAAGTATGTCATGATTTTTGATGCTTTGAAAATATTTTAAAATTCCTTTTTCCAATTTTTTTGTTAATACGTAAAGATACAATTCATTTTGTATATTGATTCAAAGCAATCCCAACCAAAATTTCAGCAGACTTTTCTAAAATAAAAATTAGCAACTATGATAAATTCATTTATGAGTTACTACGACTAATATAGTGCTTTTTAAAAATAGAGCTTTTTTGATTTCTTGGAATTTTCTAACATACATCATCACGTTATCTTTCTGGAATGGTTTTCAATTATGTGTTCCACTTCTTAATCAGAGTAGACCTGTTTAAGTTTTTCTACTTCCTTTTAAGCCCATTTTCATACTTCTTGTCTTTCAAGGAATTTGCTCATTTCATCTAATTTGTCAAATTTATTGACATAAAGTTGCTTGTTGTATTCCCTTATTATCCCTTTAATGTCTATAACGTCCATGGTGCTACCTCCCCTTTGTTAACACCTTTATTGAGGTGTAATTGCTATAGAAAGAACCGCATGTGTTTCGTGTACACAGTGTGATGAGTGTGGACATAGCCGACCCCTGTGATGACATCCCCACCATCAAGGGAGCAGACAGACCCCTCGCCCCCAGACCGTCCTCGTCTCCCTTTGGTTTTTGCTTTTATTTTTGCTTTTTGTACAGGAACGCTCAGCTTGAGATCTACCCTCTCGACACATGTGAAGTGCAGATGCTGTATTTCGTCTCTCCTTTCGTTCCTCATGTCGGTAATGTGTGTCTTCTCCGTGTTTCTTCATCAGTCTAGCTAGACATTTACCAACTTTATTGATCTTTTCAAAGAACTGGTTTTTGGCTTAATTGATTTTTCTGTATTGTTTTTAGATTTTATTTTTTTCTTAATTTCCACTCATCATTAGTATTTTCTTTTATCTACTTTGAGTTTAATGTAATTTTTTTTTAAAGATTGGCACCTGAGATAACAACTGTTGCCAATCTTTTTTTCTTTTTCTGCTTTTTCTCCCAAAATCCCCCCAAGCACATAGTTGTATACTTTTTCAGTTATGGGTCCTTCTAGCTGTGGCATGTTGGATGCCGCCTCAACATGGCCTGACGAGCGGTGCCATGTCCATGCCCAGGATCTGAACCGGTAGGACCCTGGGCCATCGAAGCTGAGTGTGTGAATTTAACCACCTGGCCACAGGGCCGGCCCCCAATTTAATTTTTTAATTGTGGTAAACACAACATAAAATTTACCATTTTTAGCATTTTTAAGTGCACAGTTCAGTGGCAGTAAGTACATTCTTCACATTGTCATGTAACCATCACCACCACCCACCTCCAGAACTTTTTCATCTTCTCTCACTGAAACTCTGTCCCTATCCCTCCCACCCCGCCCCTGGTAACCATTCCATTCTCTGTCTCTGTGAATTTGACGGCTCTAAGGACCTCATATAAGTGGAAGCATACCATATTTGTCCTTTTGCGATGGCTTATTTCACTTAATTAGCATAACGTCCTCAAGTTTCATCCATGTTGGAGTGTGTGTCAGAATTTCATTCCTTTTTGAAGCTAAATAATACTCCATTGCATGTAAATGCCACATTTTGTTTATCCATTCACCCATCCATGGACACTTGGGTTGCTTCCACTTTGGGGCTATTGTGAATAATGCTGCTATGAACGTGGATGTACAAATATCTCTTTGCGACTCTGCTTTCACTTCTTTGGGGGTAGACAGCCAGAGGCGGAATGGCTGGGCCACACAGTAATTCTGTGTTTAATATTTTGAGGAATCGCCATACCATTTTCCAGAGTGCCCGCACCATTTCACGTCCCCATCGGCGATGCACAAGCTTTCCAGCGTCTCCGCATCCTCAGCAACACAGGTTTCTGTTTGTTTGTTTATTTAATAATAGCCACCTTAATGGGTGTGAAGTATATGTGGTCGTGGCCGGTTTAGTTTTCATCTTTATAGTTTCTTAGGGCGGAAGCTTCAAATCGTGTTCTTCATCCTCATACTCTGCCTCTCAATTTTATTGAGGTTTAATTTCACTAACGACTTGGAAAAACAGTCTTTATATTAAAACAAATTATTGTATCACTTGATAGTTACAAACCTTACATATATTTTATAAAGGAATACAAGGCATTTCAAAAAGAAATGATGCTTGAGTTAAACCCCTTTAGGCTACCTGCTCTACCACCGAACACGAGCTGCCTAGAAATGCCTTACCAGAGCTGATGGTTAGAGCTCAGGAATTTCGTAAGGTGCTAGTCAACATTGTTAAAAGTTAAAACTTGCAGTGGCTGGCCCCCTGGCCGAGTGGTTAAGTTCGCACGCTCCGCTGCAGGCGGCCCAGTGTTTCGTTGGTTCGAATCCTGGGCGCGGACATGGCACTGCTCATCAAACCACGCTGAGGCAGCGTCCCACATGCCACAACTAGAAGGACCCACAGCGAAGAATATACAACTATGTAGCTGGGGGCTTTGGGGAGAAAAAGGAAAAAAATAAAATCTTTAAAAAAAAAAGTTAAAACTTGCAAACTTATAATTAAATAAATTATATAAAAAAGCGAGTAACTACTTAAAAGTAATTACTGAACTCCATTTTGCTATTATCTATGTTCTTGGGCTCATGTACGTCCACCGCATCTTTGTGGTGGAAATACCGTATGTGGTACATGTCTCTTCCCAACTCAGCATCAGCAATGTCACATTAGTAGCTTGAAATTGTTTATGATGGGAGTATTTACACCACGGAGATCAGTCCTTGTTATATTGTTCTGCTGATCTTGTAGACTTAAGAAAGTGATGGGAAAATGTTAATAATGTAAATTAACCTTAAATTTGTGTCATGTCTCTACCTGTTACACTGCGAATAGCACAAAAACATTGAAAAATATTCTTCCAGTATTTGAAAACTATTATCTAATTCAGCATAGAAGTTACTCACATCATTGTTGAATGAGTGAAGTTTTGACATATGTCTTTGTTATCTCATTTTTGTATTACTAGTTGACGCAAATGAAAATACCAATCAACATTCAGGTCAGAACTATAACTGTTTGTCAGTGCTGTGAGCCACATTCTTTGCTGAATCAGCTATCAATCAAGCATTCATTCATAGCCTGCTAATGTGACTTTATTGTTGGCAATAGAATTTTAAAAGCTAACAATGGATTTTGCAAGAAATACGGGTTATACTGAAATTATAATTGTATGAAATTTACAATAGAGTATGGCAACTTATTACTTGTGGGTTGTTAGCTACACACCCTTATGTCAGCAAAATTTACAACAAACATAAACATAGGTACACATGCATGTGCACATAGATTATTTTCTGGAAAGCCAGTTGTTAAGCATCTGCCAGCACATTAGTGCTCCTGCCCCGCTCCAGAGCTCACAGGCGGCCATACGAGGGTGCAGGAGAAAACGTGGAGAGCTCAGCTCTGAGCCTTGTGACAGAGAAACCTGAGTAGCTACATCTGTGTTTCTCAAACCTGAGAGAATTGCACCCTAAGGAAAAACTGACTTCTCCAGGACGCCCAGAACATGTCTGGGGACTCCAGTTTGGAGAACGCAGATGTACAAATCCGAGGCCTAGACTACAAAAATGTTTCTATTGTGAATTAACACCATAATAGAGAGGTTTTATAAAGCTCTTTTAAAAGGATTCCCACAGCAAAGAAGCCCATAGCTAAATTTCTCGCGGCATATTCCCTCCAGAAAAGTCTACCATCCACTCAGCTCCAAGTGCCAGCGGGGGAAACACTGGATCACAGGGTCACAGGGTCCAGGACAGAAATGCTCACGGGGAAGAGAGAAGGGCAGCTGTTCATCTCACGTTGTTATTATTGCTACCCTTTCGCCCTGTCGTCTCCTGCCCTGGTGCCAATGTGCACAGCGTCCCCCATAAGCCCAGGAAGGACAGTGCCTGTCTTTCTAAATCAGCCCCAACTGACTGAAGGTCCCTGGGGTCTAGGGTGCCCAGCTTGTCCCCATGTGCCTGGGACTTTCCTGATTGTAGCCCTGAACGTCCTGTGTCCCCCATGTGTTAGTTTCCTGCTGCTGCTATAACAAATTACAAACTTACTAACTGAAACAACACAAACGTATTCTCTTATTGTTCTGGAGGCCGGAAGTTCTCAAAGCAGGCTCAGAGGGCTAAAATCAGTGTCCGCAGGACTGTATTCCTTCTAGAAGCCTTAGGGGAGGATTCATTTCCTTGTCTTGTTTAGCTTCTGAAAACAGCTTTCATTCCTTAGCTCCTGGCCCCTGCCTCCATCTTCAAAGCCAGTGGAATAGCATCTTCCGATCTCTGCCTCAGATCCTCCTGCCTCCCTCTCACAGGAACTTTTGTGATTCCATTGGGCCAAGCTGAGTGATCCAGGATAACCTCCTCATCTCAAGATCATTAATTCAATCACATTTGCAAAGTTCCTTTTGCTGTATAAGGTGACATCATCACAAGCTCCAGGGATCAGGCTGTGGACATCCTGGGGAGCCCTCACTCAGCCAGCTGCATCCAGGAAGCCCCCCAGTGCTGGACAGACAGGATGGTTGGTCATCTATTAGGGTCCCATGTGTCCTCCTTGCCCTTGCCCAGCATCATTCTTCCATCACAGCCATCTTTCCCTGACGGCCTGAATGTAGGACTCAGCCCTTTGCCATGCACCCTGATAGCCATGAGCGTGGATCCCAGCTGACAAGTGGGGACAATGATTTACCATCCAGACCTGTGTGACACCTGTGTCTTTCCACCCAGGTATGGCCAGAATGATTCATCTCCACCTGGCAGTGTGACCTCGTGAAAATTAATTAACCTTTTTGGGCCATAATGGCCTCTATCAAATGAGAGTAATAAACCTTTGCCTTTTGCATTGGCGTGGGAGAGAGTGTGCGAAGTCTCCCACAGGACCTGCAGGGCCCTCAATAACACTCCTGTGTTATCCCAATCCCCATTGTTATGGGTTTATTAACACACTCTCTTCATTTCAAAGACGGCTGCTTGGGCTCACAATGGCTCACAGATTAGAGCAGCAGGCCCAGGCTGTGGGTTGGAGCAGGAGGGAGTGAGCTTGCCCAGGGAATGAGCACAGGGCCAGGACAGGAAACGGGTCCCAGCGTGGGGCTGGTGCACAGGACAGCGGTGTCTCCAGTGCACGTCCAGGGGCCTGGGCTGCACGCCAGGCTCCAAGCCTATGCCTCCTGGGCCCCTAACTCCCAGGGGCCCGTGCCCATGTGCTGGTGGTTATGTAAAGCCATAGGACAAACGTGGGGCATCTTCTCATTAAGAATCATCATTAAAAGAAGCAACCTTCTGGACATCATGCTGAGTGAAATAAGCCAGGCACAAAAAGACAAATACTGTACGATTCCCCTTATAGGAGGTCCCTAGAAGAGTCAGATTCATAGAGACAGAAAGTAGAATGTCATTACCAGGGGCCAGGGAAGGGGAGATGGGGAGTTAGCGTTTAATGGGACAGAGTTTCCATTTGGGAAGATGAGAAAATTCTGAAGAAGGATGGTGGTTGATGGTTACACGACAACAGAAATATACTTCACACCGCTGAGCCGTACACTTAAAATAGTTACGACAGTAAATTTTGTTAGGTGTACTTTACTACAATTTTTTTAAAAGATGCATAGTCGATAAACATGAAATATTTATGATTTTAAAATGGAAACAAAAGCATCCAATGTTTAGGTCGCACTGCTCCCTCTGCAGCCTCTGGGTGGGCTCTTCCTGCCCTACGGAGGAGAGCTTCAGCGCAGAGATCTGCAGGTGCCCTGCTGTGACCTTGCCAGCAGCCAGGAGCACAAGCTGGGCTTGCCCCGGCTGCACCTGCACGTGAAAATCACCTGGGGAGCTTCTGAGAGTCCGGGTGCTCCAGTGACACGTGGACCAGTGAGAGCCTGCTATGGGTTACACTGTGTCGCCTCAAAAGATACGGTCCTGTGAATGTGGCCTTGTTTGGAAATATGGTCTTTCCAGTCAATATGAGGTCATACTGGAGTAGGATGGGCCCTAAATTCAACATGACTAGTGTCATTTTCATTTTATTTTTTTTAAAGATTAGTATCTAAGGTAACAGTTGTTGCCAATCTTCTTCTTCTTCTTTTTTTTCTGCTTTTTCTCCCCAAATCCCCCCAGTACACAGTTGCATATCTTAGTTGTGGGTCCTTCTAGTTGTGGTGTGTGGGACGCCTCCTCAGCATGGCCTGACGAGTGGTGCCATGTCTGTGCCCAGGATCCGAACCGGTGAAATCCGGGGCCACCGAAGCGGAGCGCGTGAACTTAACCACTTGGCCATGGAGCCAGCCCCATGACTAGTCTTCTTGTAAGAAGAGGAAAAGAGACAGACACACAGGGGAGAAGGCCATGTGACGATGGAGACAGAGATGGGAGCGATGCGGCTGCGAGCCAAGGACACCGAGGATTGCTGGCCACCACCAGAGGCTGGGAGAACGGCCTGGAGCAGATTCTCCCAGAGTCTCAGAGGGAGCGCAGCGCTGCTGACGCCTTGATTTCAGATTTATGGCCTCCAGACTATGACAGAATAAATTCCTGTTGTTGTCAGCCACCCAGGTTGTGGGCCTTTGAACATGTAGGAAACAAACACAGAGCTAATCCCTGGAGCTGGGACCAAGCACCAGGGGTTTTTACAGCCCTGCCTCCCCCTTCTCATGATTCCAACACAAAGCCAGGACTAAGAAGCGCTGGCCAGAGGGGGATGGGGTCCCTTCCAGGATCTCCATGTGAGAGAGGAGAGGGATCCATCCTGTGCTCCTTTCTTGTTCTTGTCATTGTCCCCTCCCTCCTTTCCCACTCCTACCAGCATGAGTGCCGGCTGGGTGACTAACAGTTCAGCTTGCCTGGGGCTGGAGAGGTTTCTGGGGCACAGACTTTCACTCCTAAAATCGGGAAAGTCCTGGGCAAATGGGAACGTGCTGGTCACCTAGGACCCTCCCGTCATCTGACCCCTGCAGTCTCTGCCTTGCTGTAAATGGGGTGACCAGATGTCCCAGTCTGCCCAGGACGTCCCTAGTTTTAGCCTGAAAGTCCCTTGTCCCAAGAGACCCTCAGTGCTGGCAAGCCTGGAGGGTGGGTCCCCTAGTTATAAGGCCTATGATGCACATGACCTCTTACGTGGGAGAAGGGCTGCCCTCCACACCTGGGGTTCTCAGCCCTGGCTGCACCCAGGACAAGTTTGAAAATACTGGTGCTCTGGTCCCATATCCAGAAAGTCTGATTTAATAGCTCTTGGGAGGCACCTGGGCTGCTTTTTCATTAAATGTATATACATATATACATGGTTCTTTGCAGCCAGAGCCACCAACCAGTTTTTCTAGATCACAGTGTGGGAATGAGCAACTGCAGTCCCACCACCCCCACTACTCTTGGCACACAGACATTACCAATCAATCACAGATGCCCAGGATGAGCCTTGTAGTCTTCGCTGCTGTGTCCAGGCAGCCCCTGCCACTGGGTGAGACGTGGCCTCTGAGGAGGTGAAGCGTGTCCACCACCCACACTGAGACAGTTGTTTACTCACCCTACAGGGCTCACACCCCTTGATCCGCAAGTGTTAATGAGGCCCCATCCGAGTCAGGGAAATGCATCTCCAGGTCCTGGTGGGTGGGGTGCATCCTGGGGCACTCTCTCCTATCCTGGGAATCAGGATAAGATCCCAGATCACACAGAACAAGACGACCCTGACCTAGGGTCAGAGGGACCCAAGGCAGTTCCTGCCTACCCCGGGACCTCCCGGTCAGAGGCCCACTTACCCACGGGGACTTGTTCATGTGCTGAGGTTGTGAAAGCCAACGCACCTGGGTGTCTTCTAATTCAAAAACTTGGAAAAGGGAAACACCATTTCTTTTATAGTAAAAGATGCAAGTCCATATTAGGGAATAAAGTTTGAAACCTCATACATTTTTTAAAATGAAGCAGAAGAATGAAAAATAAACACACAAGCAAAACCCTCTGGCGCTCGCCTAGCGCCTTGGAGCCTGAGGCTGTGTCTGGCTCCGGGGAGCCCTCTGCCCACCTTAGGAGGCCTTGGACAGACCATCTGGGATGCCTCGCTGTAATCGGCTGGCAGCCACTAGAAGGAAATGCCGTCACCCGTAGGTGGCGACTCAAAGGAAAATCAAGACAACTGCTCAGAAGCTTAACAATTTCTGGCTATCTGTTTTTTTTTAAATTAATACTCTTGTTGTAATTCTACTCTTCCTCCTCAGTTCCAGTAATTAGCAATCTCCCACCATGTGTTGGCATCTTGGCAAGAATACCTCCCGTGACTTCCTTCCTTCTGGCCGAGGAGAGCTGCCTTTTCCCACACTGACGGTCTGCACCATCTGCCTGTCAGAACGTCTTGGGAAGCTTCGGCAATACTCAGGGCTTGGAGCGCCCCCGGGAACTGGGCTGTGACAGGGTGGGATGGTGCGCCACACGAGTGCATTCTGAAATCAGCTCAGGTGCTTCTGATGCACACCCAAGTCTGAGAAACGCGTCCCTGGAACAAAGTTTGCAAGCGTGCAGTCTTGGTTAATTTGCATCCCTAAACACCCTAACTTCATGTTCTCTGCATATTTTTAAATTTTACGTAAAGGGGATGAAATATGACGTGTCCACTCAACATTATAATTGATGGCTTCATTCGTATAATTCGTTCATATAATTGAGGGCTTCGTTCATGGAGTGCCTGTCGTTCTAGTTCAGAGGCGAGCAAACTCCTTTCCTACAGGCCCAGAGAGTGAATGCTTTAGGCTTTGCAGGCCACATACATCTCGGTTGCATAGTCATCTTTGTTTTGTTTTTTTAACTCTTTACACATATAGAGACTATTCTCAGTTCAAAGGTTATACAAAAATAGGCCTCCTCGATTAAAAAAATGGGCAGAGGATATGAACAGACATTTTTCCAAAAGATGTGCAGATGGCCAATAAGCACATGAAAAGATGTTCAACATCACTAATCATCAGGGAAATGCAAATCAAAACTACACTAAGATATCACCTCATGCCCGTTAGAATGGCTATAGTCACCAAGACAAAAAATAACAAATCTTGGAGAGTGTGTAGAGAAAAGGGAACCCTCATACACTACTGGTGGGAGTGCAAACTGGTACAGCCACTATGGAAAACAGTGTGGAGAATTCTTTTTTTTAAATTATATGATCACCTAGACTTTAGAGGCTTTTTTTATTTGAAGATTGGCACCTGAGCTAACAACTGTTGCCAATCTTCTTTTTTTTTTCCCTGCTTTTTTTCCCCCCAAATTCCCCCAGTACATAGTTGTATATTTTAGTTGTGGGTCCTTCTAGTTGTGGCATGTGGGCCACTGCCTCAACATGGCCTAAGGAGCGGTGCCATGTCCGCGCTCAGGATCCGAACCCTGGGCCGCCAAAGCAGAGCATGCGAACTTAACCAGTCGGCCACGGGGCTGGCCCTGGAGAATTCTCAAATATTAAAAATAGAAATGCCATATGACTCAGGTATCCCACTACTGGGTTGTTATCCAAAGAACTTGAAATCAGCAATTCAAAGAGACTTATGCACCCCTATGTTCATCGCAGCATTATTCACAGTAGCCAAGATGTGGAAGCAACCCAAGTGCCCATCAGCTGATGAATGGATAAAGAAGATGTGGTAGATATTTATATACATGTACACACAATGAAATACTACTCTGCAATAACAAAAGACAAAATCGTCCCATTCTCAACAACGTGGATGCACCTTGGGGGCATTATGTTAAGCAAAATAAGCCAGACAAACACAAACACCATATAACTTCACTCATATGTGGAAGATAAACAAACACACAGACAAACAGAACAGTTTAGTGGTTACCGGGGGAAGGGGGCTGGGGGGTGGGCACAAGGGTGAGGGGGCACATATACATATGGTGCGTACAATGTACAACTGAAATTTCATAATGTTATAAACTATTATGACCTCAATAAAATTTTTAAAAATTTAAAAATAGGCCTCAGGCTATAATTTGTTGGCCCCGTGCACTTGTTTATTTGCTTTCGTTTTTCGTATTTCCATTGTGTGAATATGTGCACTAATCTCCCCGTTCTACTGCTGAAGGAAATCGAGGCTGCTTGTAGATTTGGGCTCTTAGGACCAACACTGTTGTGAGCAGGATGGGGCCTGTCTCTCGGACACATGTGCATGTGTCTGTTGGGCACACGCCTTGAGACAGGACAGCAGGATCCCGGGTTACCGGTCTCTTCACCTGCAGTGCATGAGGCCAGTTTTCTAAAGAGGTCGTACCAGTCCACGCTCCCTCACGCAGGGTGTGAACGTTCCAATTGTTCCACAACCTTGTCAGCATTTTCAGTGTTAACCTTTCTGGTGGTGTGTGATGTTTGCCTCCTGGTTTTTATTTGTATTTCCCCGATTACTAATCAGGTTGGGTACATTTATATAAGCTTATTGGCTATTTGGGTAGCTCCTACCGTAAATGACCTGTTCAAGTCTCTAGCAAAGCCCTCTGTCTTCTCTTTTTTTCTGATTGTCTGGGTTTTTTTTTAAATTAGTGATTTCTAGGAGTTATGATATATTTTTTATGCAAGACCTTTATCACTTACTTGTGCTACAAATATCTTCTCTCACTTGACATTTTAATCTCTTACTTGGTGCTTTTTAATGATCAAAACTTCCTGATTCACACAGAAGAGTTTATCAACCTTTTTCTTCTCCAGTTAGTGCTTTTTGTGTCCTCACTTGAGAAAACTTTTCCTACTTCAAGGTCATGAAGAAAGTCTCTTGTGTGACCTTTTA
Organism: Equus asinus; assembly: GCF_041296235.1. Classification (NCBI taxonomy): domain Eukaryota; kingdom Metazoa; phylum Chordata; class Mammalia; order Perissodactyla; family Equidae; genus Equus; species Equus asinus. The sequence continues at coordinate 47,014,090 of NC_091804.1, forward strand.
GAAACTTTGTTTTGTCTTATTTAGCATGTCTCTTGGTGCACTTGCTCTCACATTTTTGCTGGAATTGGTCTTTGTGTATGGTGCCAAGTAGTGGTGGAGATTCTTACTTACTTTTCATGTTGGCTATCCAACGGGTGCCCCACAATTTATTAAAAAGGATACTGCTGTGCGGTATCACTTTTATTATAAATCATGTGGCCACAAATATGGGCGTCTGTTTCTGATCCTCTCTTCTCTTTCATTGACCAATTACTTCTCCTGTCGATACCCTACTGTATGACCGAGTTTTATCATTAGTCTTGAGGTCCAGGACAGCAAGGCTACTGCCTTATTGTTCTTGTTCAGGAACGACTCTGCTGCTCACGGCATTTCCGTGTGGTGGGGCCAGCTCTCCAACAGTCACGTTGTCTGAGAATAAGGCCTTTCTTTCTACTTTTCCAATTCCTAGATTATACTTTATTTCCCATCTTTGTCCACTGGTTGGAACCCCCAGGACAGTGTTGAATAGAACTGGTGCTGAGGCAGGCGTCCTTGGCTCACTCCCGATGTCAAAGACAGGCTGTCCATATTCCACGACTGCTGCGTGGCAGTCTTTGTTGTTGTTATTGTTTGTGATACCATTTATCAGACAAAGATTTCTTTCTATTCTTAATTTTCTGAGGATTTTTAGGATGACTAGATTTTGACTTTAATCAAAAGCTTTTTCTGCTTTATTGAAAGAAGCACGTGACTTTTCTCCTGAAGATTTGGGGACTCCGCCGGTTTGATTTTCAAACAATGAGCCAGCCTTGCATTCCTGGAATAAGGCCAACTTGAGTGTGTACGTGGGTCCCCAAGACCACCCCCAGGCTTGCTGACCAGTAGGAGGACTCAGAATGTAGTCATCCTCTCAGCTGGGACGTATTACAGTGAAAGGACTCCACAAAGCCAGCGAAGGGTACAGACACCTGGAATGAACTCTGGGGAACCAGGCACGAGAATCCAAGGGCCTCTCCCAGTGGAGTCGCACAGGACACGCTCAACTCCTCCAGCAACGAGTGGTGATGAAATGGTGAAGTGCTGCCAGCCAGGGAAGCTTGCTGGAGACTCAGCGCCCAGGGCTTGTACTGGGGGCTGTCATGTAGGCACCCTCTGTCCAGCACATGCCAAATTTCAGACTCCCAGAAGGAAAACAGGTGCTCAGCATAGACCGTATTGTTTGTATAAATAGTGCAGGTGCAACGAGCCACCATCAGTAATGGTCAGAACCCTCCCGAAATGCAAGTTCCAGCTTGCCAGCCAAGGGCACCTGGAAGCAGGCCTTGTCAAGGGCAGCAGTTTCAGCCTGCTGTGTTAACTCTTTCTGCTCAAGTGTGGTGCAGTCTCCTGTTCATTTGTCATTGGATTCAGGTTGCTAATATTTTATTTGGAATTTTTGGATTTCTGTTTCCAAGTGAGATTGGCCCATCCTTAAGGCCATGTCAGGTTAGGATAAACGTTATACTGACTACATAAAACAAGATGGGAAATAGTTCTTTTTAATTCTCTCTAGGAATTTATGCAATATTTGTGTTATTTCCTCTTTATGAGTTTGGTGAATTTCATTGATGAAACCACCTGGGAATTTCTTTCTAGAAAGGTCGTAGAATTATTCAGATTTTTTATTCTTCTTGTGTCAGTTTTAATAACATGTAGCTATTTTTGAAAATTTGCCCATTATCAAAATTTTCAAGCTTCTTGCCATAAAGTTTTTCATATTATCCTCTCATCTTCTTCCTTTTTTAATTTTTTTTATTGAGGTCAACCTGGTTTATAACATTATATAAATTTCAGGTGTACATCGTTATATTTTGACTTTTCTGGAGACTACATCATGTTCACCACCAAAAGTCTAGTTTCCATCTGTTACTATAAAATGTGCCCCTTTGCCCTTTCACCCTCCCTTCACCCCGTTCCCTTCTGGTAACCACCAATCTCTTCTCCATATCTATGTGTTTGTTTATCTTGCACGTGAGTGAAGTCCTATGGTACTTGTCTTTCTCCCTCTGACTTAGCGTAATACCCTCAAGGTCCATCCATGTTGTCACAAATGGCAAGATTTCGTCTTTTTTATGGCTGAGCAGTATTCCATTGTGTATATATACCACATCTTCTTTATCCATTCATCCATTGATGGGCACTTGGGTTGCTTCCAAGTCTTGGCTGTTGTGAGTAATGCTGCAATGAACATAGGGGTGCATATATCTTTTCAAATTAGTGTTTTTGTGTTCTTTTGACAAATACCCAGAAGTGAAACAGCTGGATGACATGGTAGTTCTATTCTTAATTTTTTGAGGAATCTCTATACTGTTTTCCATAGTGGCTGAACTCTATACTGTTTACATAGTGGCTGAACCAGTTTACATTCCCACTAGCAGTGTATGAGGGTTCCCTTTTCTCCACATCCTCTCCAACACTTGTTATTTCTTGTATTATTAATATTAGCCATTCTGATGGATGTGAAGTGATATTTCATTGTAGTTTTGATTTGTATTTCCCTAATAATCAGTGATGTTGAACATCTTTTCATGTGCCTGTTGGCCATCCGTATACCTTTTTTGGACAAATGTCTGTTCATATCCTTTGCCTTTTTTTTTTTTTTCGCTGAGGAAGATTCACCCTGACCTAACATATGTGCCAATCTTCCTCTATTTTTTATATGTAGATTACCGCCACATACATGGCCGCCAACAAGTGGTGTAGGTCTGTGCCTGGGAACCGAACCCAGGCTGCCAAAGAGGAGCACAACAAACTTAACCACTAGGACATGGGCCCAGCCCCTCTGCCCATGTTTTGATTGGGTTGTTTGTTCTTTTGTTGTTGAGTTGTTTGAGTCCCTTATATATTTTGGATACTAACCCCTTATCAGATATATGATTTGCAAATATTTTCTCTCAACTGTTAGGTTGTCTTTTCATTTTGTTCATAGTTTCCTTTGCTGTGGAGAAGCTTTTCAGTTTAATGTAGTCACATTTGTTTCTTTTTTCTTTTGTTTCCCTTGCCTGAGGAGACATGATATTTAAAAAGATCCTCCTAAGACGGATGTCAAAGAGCATACTGCCTATGTTTTCTTCTAGGAGTTCTATGGTTTCAGATCTCACATTCAAGTGTTTAATCCATTTTAGTTAATTTTTGTGTATTGCGCAAGATAATGGTCTGCTTTCATTCTTTCGCATGTGACTATCCAGTTTTCCCAACACCATTTATTGAAGAGACTTTCTTTTCTCCATTGTATGTTCTTGGCTCCCTTGTCAAAGATTAGCTGTCTGTAGATTTATGGTTTCATTTCTGGGCTCTCAATTCTATTCCATTGATCTGTGTGTGTGTTTTTCTGCCAGTACCATGCTGTTTTGGTTACTATGGTTGTAGTGCACTTTGAAATAAGGGAGTGTGATGCCTCCAGCTTTGTTCTTTTTCTCAGGACAGCTTTGGCTATTTGGAGTCCCTCACCTTTTTAGTGTCTGCATGACAAAAATGTCCTGTTTTTCATTCCTGATGTTGCGTGTTTGTGCTCTCTCTCTCTGTCTCTCTCTCCCTCTTATCCATGTCATGTTGTTTTGTTTCTTATATGAATACATGAATTAATGGTTTTTTATCAACTCTGTTTTTCATCTCTACCACTTATTAGGCATGTGGCTGAGAGTAACTTACACACACTCTGTGGGCACAGAGGTCGCTACTATAAAACATGTGCGATAACTTCTATCTGAGACTGTTGTCCTGAGGATGTGATGGAATGAATGGAACACATCTAGCCCAGTGCCAGATAGACCATCGACAAAGGTAAGCCACTTAAAGCTGGCTTAAAATGCTCATATAGAAATATAAAATATAGCAAAAACCAAAAATCAAAAGTGAGTGGTAAAGACCATTAAAAATGAGGCAAAGGGGAAAAATGGACAGTGCCCTCAACTGAAACCAGGAATGAGAAATATATACTTGCTTGAAGGGACCACTGATTTGTTTCTAAACTCATTCTCGTTAAACTGGGGTCTATCCTGCAAGGGGCACTGGCCACATGCCATGGGCTGGGGAAGCCGTCGGGTGACATGGTGCATCTTCCAAAAATGCAGGAATTGTTATCTGCTCAGCACAAGGTTGACATAAGGGAAGCCATATTGTAGAAGAGAAACCATATTGTAACTTCGAATGACCCCTGACTAACTGCCCAGCTGGATCTGCGCCCTCCAGGAGACCCACCTGCAATGTGGATTTATGACCCCTGCTAGTGCATGTACCTCCCAGCTGCAATAAGACCATAACTTCGTTCTTTTGAGTTCCTTAGGAATGTGAGGACCCCCGGACAGAGAGTCTATGCTGACAGCCATCATCCATGACAACTGAGGGATCGGTGTGGCGACTCCTAGTCTGCCACACAAGAGGGTCAACATTCCTAAGCCCTCCCCCATAACCCACTGGCCCATATAACTGCGTCAAGATTCTGTGCCCTCTTAAGATGGCTCTTTAGGCCGCTAGTCCACCGTCTTCCAATTTGCTGGCTTATCACTTAATAAATGCCCTTCCTCTGCCACCCTCTTGCCTTCTGACGAAGAGCTTTTGTCTTGCAGTGAGCAGATCGTGCCCTTTGCATGGTAACAGAATCACTAACAGTTCTGCACAGTGCCTACACTGTCCAGTATGAGTGTATGGATTTTACACGGATTATGTCTTTTAACCCTAACAATGGTCCTATGATGTAGATGCAACTATTACCCCGATATTGCCAGTGTGGGTAGACTGAGGCACAATGAAGTTAAGGGCCCTTCCTTATGGCTTTACAAATAGAACTAATGAAAAGCAGAACCAGGATTTGAACCCCTGACATGCATCTCCTGAACCAGTGCTCTCAACCAATATATCCTCTGCTGCCCTTGATTTTATTGAGAACTGATTTCTTTTAACTTTTTATTAAGATTATGATAGTTTACAACCTTGTTAAATTTCAGTTGTACATGATTGTTAGTCATGTTGTAGTTACACCACTTCACCCTTTGTGCCCTCCCCCCACCTCCCCTTTCCCCTGGTAACCATCAATCAATTCTCTTTATCTATATGTTTCACTTCCACCTATGAGTGGAGTCATACAGAGTTTGTCTTTCTCTGTCTGGCTTATTTCACTTAACATAATGCCTTCAAGGTCCATCCATGTTGTTGTCAATGGGACGATTTTGTATTTTTTATGGCTGAGTAGTATTCCATTGTATATATATACTGTATCTTCTTTATCCAATCAGCAGTTGATGGGCACTTGGGTTGCTTCCACGTCTTGGCTATTGTAAATAATGCTACCATGAACATAGGGGTGCATGGGACTTTTGGAATTGCTGATTTCAAGTTCTTTGGATAGATACCCAGTAGTGGGATGGCTGGGTCATAAGGTATTTCTATTTTTAATTTTTTGAGAAATCTCCATACTGTTTTCCATAGTGGCTGCACCAGTTTGCATTCCCACCAACAGTGTATGAGGATTCCTTTTTCTCCACAACCTCTCCAACATTTGTCACTTTTTGTTTTGGTTATTTTTGCCATTCTAACAGGTGTAAGGTGATATCTTAGTGTAGTTTTGATTTGCATTTCCCTGATGATTAGTGATGGTGAGCATCTTTTCATGTGTCTATTGACCACCTGTATATCTTCTTTGGAGAAATGTCTGTTCATGTCCCCTGCCCATTTTTTGATCGGGTTGTTTGATTTTTTGTTGTTGAGCTGTGTGAGTTCTTTATATATTATGGAGATTAACCCTTTGTCAGATAAATAACTTGTAAATATTTTTTCCCAATTAGTGGGTTGTTTTTTGTTTCAATCCTGTTTTCCTTTGCCTTGAAGAAGCTCTTTAGTCTGATGAAATCCCATTTGTTTATTCTTTCTATTGTTTCCCTCATCTGAGGAGTTATGGTGTCCAAAAAGATTCTTTTGAAACTGATGTCAAAGAGTGTACTGCCTATATTCTCTTCTAGAAGACTTATTGTTTCAGGCCTAATCTTTAGGTCTTTGATCCATTTTGAGTTTATTTTTGTGAATGGTGAAAAAGAATGGTCAATTTTCATTCTTTTACATGTGCCTGTCCAGTTTTCCCAGCACCATTTGTTGAAGAGACTTTCTTTTCTCCATTGTAGGCCCTCCGCTCCTTTGTCGAAGATTAGCCACCCATAGATGTGTGGATTTATTTCTGGGCTTTCAATTCTATTCCATTGATCTGTGCACCTGTTTTTGTACCAGTACCATGCTGTTTTGATTACTGTAGCTTTGTAGTATGCTTTGAAGTCAGGGATTGTGATGCCTCCGGCTTTGTTCTTCTTTCTCAGGATTGCTTTAGCAATTCAGGGTCTTTTGTTGCCCCATGTGAATTTTAGGATTCTTTGTTCAATTTCTGTAAAGAATGTCATTGGGATTCTGATTGGGATAGCGTTGAATCTGTAGATTGCTTTAGGTAGTATGGCCATTTTAACTATGTTTCTTCTTCCAATCCATGTGCATGGAATGTCTTTCCGTCTCTTTATGTCATCATCAATTTCTTTCAGGAAAGTCATGTAGTTTTCATTGTATAGATCTTTCACTTCCTTGGTTAAATTTATCCCAAGGTATTTTATTCTTTTTGTTGCAATTGTGAATGGGATTGAGTTCTTGAGTTCTTTTTCTGTTAGTTCATTGTTAGCATATAGAAATGTTACTGGTTTATGTATGTCGATTTTATACCCTGCAACTTTGCTGTAGCTGTTTATTATTTCTGATCGTTTTCCTATGGATTCTTTGGGGTTTTCTATATATAAGATCATGTCGTCTGCAAATAGTGAGAGTTTTACTTCTTCATTGCCTATTTGGATTCCTTTTATTTCTTTTTCCTGCCAAATTGCTCTGGCCAACACTTCCAGTACTATGTTGAATAGGAGTGGTGAAAGTGGCCACCCTTGTCTTGTTCCTGTTCTCAGAGAGATGGCTTTCAGTTTTTGTCCATTGAGTATGATGTTGGCTGTGGGATTGTCATGTATGGCCTTTATTATGTTAAGGCACTTTCCTTCTATACCCATTTTATTGAGAGTTTTTATCATAAATGGATGTTAGATCTTGTCGAATGCTTTCTTTGCATCTATTGAGATGATCATGTGGTTTTCGTTTCTCATTTTGTTAATGTAGTGTATCACGTTGACTGACTTGAGGATGTTGAACCATCCCTGTGCCCCTGGTATAAATCCCACTTGATCGTGGTGTATAATCTTTTTAATGTATTGCTGTATTTGGTTTGCCAAAATTTTGTTGACGATTTTTGCATCTATGTTCATCAGTGATATTGGCCTTTAGTTTTCCTTCTTTGTGTTGTTCTTGTCAGGTTTTGGGATCAGGGTGATGTTGGCTTCATAGAATGTGTTAGGGATTGCTCCATCTTCCTCAATTTTCTGGAATAGTTTGAGAACGATAGGTACTAAATCTTCTTTGAATGTTTGGTAGAATTCTCCAGACAAGCCGTCTGGTCCTGGACTTTTATTTTTGGGGAGGTTTTGGATTACTGTTTCGATTTCTTTACTTGTGATTTGTTTGTTCAGATTCTCTATTTCTTCCTACTTCAATTTTGGTAGGTTGTAAGAGTCTAAGAATTTGTCCATTTCTTCTAGGTTGTCAAATTTGTTGGCATATAGTTTTGCATAGTATTCTCTTATGATCCTTTGTATTTCTGTGGTATCCATTGTGATTTCTCCTATCTCATTTCTAATTTTATTTATTTGAGTCTTCTCTCTTTTTTTCTTGGTGAGTCTGGCTAAAGGTTTGTCAATTTTGTTTATTTTTTTGAAGAACCAACTCTTCATTTCATTGATCCTTTCTACTGTCTTTTTTGTTTCAATATCATTTATTTCTGCTCAAATTTTTATTATTTCTCTCCTTCTACTGACTTTGGGCTTGGTTTGTTCTTCTTTTTCTAATTCTATTAGGTGTTTAAGATTGCTTATCTGAGATTTTTCTTGTTTATTGAGGTGAGCCTGTATTGCAATGAATTTCCCTCTTAGGACCACTTTTGCTGCGTCCCAAATGAGTTGGTATGGTGTGTTTTCATTTTCATTTGTCTCTGAGAACTGATTTTATATGCTATCTTATAAAAAACAAATTTTCCATTTAAGTAAATGCAGGTGTGTTATGTAGTGGAATACAAATTTTGAACACATTTTGAAGAAATAACAAAAATTCATGACTTTGCATCATTATGTCAGGTTCCCTCCTCCCATCCAGACCTCTTGGGGAGAAGGAGGTACTGGTTCCCGTGCCTCTGGGACACATTGGTGGAGAACATGGAAATGCAAAGCTGTCAGTTTTCTCTCATTCATTATGGTGTAATTCAATCCCTTCCACTGGTACTTCTGAAACTTGAGCAAATTTTCTTTTGGAGAAAAGAAGTTGCAAAGAGCCTTAAACATGTCTGAGGACTCCAGGCTGAAAACTACTGATTTAAGAATCTCAAGTTTGAGAAGATGGAACATGCCTTTCAACTGTGAATGAACAATTCAATAGAACAGATTTATCTTTCAACTCATTTAAAAAAAAAACACAACTGTTGAAAGATTACTACCGAAAAGAAACCAGAAAATTACAACACATATCGTGAAACTGCCTGCTGGAGCACACACACACATCTCGTGGGTCTGCAGCCCCCAGTTTGAGAAAAACCAAGAGGCCTGACAGACAGTATCCTTCAGGACAAAGCAAAACAATTGCTCAGGAAAAATAAACACGGTGTCCTTAGTCAAGGTTGATGTTGCTGACTCCACCTCTTTGGGTGGCGACTCTGTCTTCCAGGGGATTGGATGGCACAAGTCTATTTAAAGCAGGGTCGCTAAACGGAAGCGCAGTGGAAATGCAACCACTCCCTCCTCACCTGTTCTTGTCAGACATCACTAATCAATCACGTCCCATCTATCCAGGGGGCCTGAAGGAAGCCCACCATCCTCCATTGTGTGTTCCCTGTAGATGGAGCGTGTTTCCCACTCCACCTACACAATGGCCTCAGATTTCTACCCTGGTCCCTATCTGACCTGCTGGCAAAAGTGTCCGATCAGTGCACCTCCACCAGCCACATGATCTCAGGTAAACGAATTAACCTTTCTGATGTTGGGATCCTCTCTCAAATGGGGCTGGATACCCCCGTGAGTGCTGGGTGGGCTCAGTGGGAGAGCCAGTGAGAAGCCCTTCATAAATGGGCACTGTTTTAATCCAACTATGGTTGTTATGTTTGTTTCTCCCCTCTCTCCATTCAGAGAGGGGCCCAAAGCGCACCATGGATGCAAATTCGAAAGGTGGGTGAGCAAGGAAGCAAAGCGACAGGAAGGAAGTCAAGGGTGAGGACCCAGGTGGCCCCAGGGAGGCAGGAGCACCCATCACCATCTGTCCTCCCCTGCCGCCTCCTCCCGTCATGTCCCGGCCAGAAAGATGGGCTCTGAGCAGGTGCTTTTCAGAAGAGGAGTCCCTTACCCTTGGGTCACTCGGCCCCGGGCTAGGGTGATATAAATCCCCAGCACAGACCTGTTACATCTTCTAATGTGAAATTTTGAAGATTAAAAAAATGCCATTATTTTATACCCAAAGAAACATGCCCTTATTAGGAAGTAAAACATGAAATTTCCATTAATTTTAGAGCTCAACGGAAAGAATGAAAGAAATTGCAGGCTTTCATCCTATTATTCCAGCTCTCAGCAGGGGAGTCAGTAGTTCTGTTTGTCCGACTCAGGGGACTTTGATGGGAAAACTGGTGAAGCTTTGCTGTCAGGCCCCCAGCAGCCTTTAGAAACAATCAGCATCCCAGGTTACGGGGCTCATGGAGCAAAGCAGCTGTGCAGTAGCGTGACTGTCCCGGATGTTTTCGGATATTAGGATTGTTGCTGTTCTTCCCCTCTCCTTGGTCTCAAGTCAGTGTGGAGCCGTGCATGCCAGGCCCTGCTTCCTCCCTCCTGTTTCCAGGCTTCTGTGATTCTGGGGTTCCGTGGTTTCCTGTGCCAGAGGAGGCTGTCCTCCTGCCACTGTTCTCAACCTGGCTGCCTGTCAGCCTCCCATGGGATGGATTGGAGAACATGCTGGTGCTAAGTTCTACCCCCAGAGAGCCTGACTTAAGTGGACAGAGTGGGGCCAAGCATGGCATGATTCACAATCTCAAGTGCTTCTAATGTACAGCCAGTTGGGGAGCCATGGCCTTAGTCCAAAGAGTGTGACGGAACTGCTTCGCCACCTGGAGCACACAGCCAGCATCACCCTCCTTCCCTCTGAGCCGGAAGAGGCATCTTATCATCAACACTGTGCTCCCAGCAGCGGTGACCAGGAGCCATGTGCACTCTGAGATAGACCCATTCGCCACGCCTCACCCTCACAAGGTGAATTGTTACCAGTCCAGATATGGTCGTCCACGAACCAAAACTTGAACTGGGCGGGGTCTAATTCAGGATGACTGCCTCCCCGACCCAAAGGTTCAGAAAGTGGCGTTGTGAGCTCTCGTGTTAAGTAGAGGGAACTCATTTTATTCTCACTGGAGATCGGGATGAAAACCAAAGCGAGCAAAGTCTCGGTTTGTCCCTCTCCTGGGCACCATGGGGCAGATGGGGACCACAGGGACAAACGAGGGGCCACAGGGACAGACTGGCCTTGTCCTGGGGACCACAGGGCAGTTCGCCATCTCTGCTTCTGCTTTCCCTCTCAAATACTTTCCCTCCCCCAGAGACCTCTAACCAAACACTGCCTTCCCCTCACTTCAGACCCAGCTCTGAATGTTCCTCCAGCTTCTTTGAATGACACATTCTTTGCCTCCTCTTCAGACCCCCAACATTCACAAGTGGGCACCTTGTTGGCCTGGGTCCTGGGTTGGGAGTGGGGTTATATCAGCCAACGGGACAAACCAACTATCCAACCTAATAGGTCAGGCATTCTGTCATTCCCTGGCATGTGACCAGCCCCTGGAAACCACCATGTAGGTGGCTCCAAAGCACAGAAATAGTACACCCCACACACTTTACAGGGCGAGGCACAGAGATGGAGGACACAAAAGGGGCCTGAGACTCAAAGACCGAAGCACCTGCTCTGGGTCTTCGAAGCCCTCCATGTGGTGCCAGGCACAGCCCCACCACCATCCTGCCTGGTGCTGCCCTTCAGCATCCCAGGTGGGAATTTTATTCAAGGATTTACAGAAATTCTTTTCATATGAGCACCAGTGCAGTTGTAACATCCTGTGGGACACCCAACTCGAATGCATTTTTCATGTCCTCACCACCAAGTCCTCACCACCATGTCCCCCACCACCATGCCCCCACCACCATGTCCCCCACCACCATGTCCCCCACCACCATGTCTCCCACCACCATGCCCCCACCACCATGTCCCCCACCACCATGCCCCCACCACCATGCCCCCACCACCATGTCCCCCACCACCATGCCCCCACCACCATGTCCCCCACCACCATAGCCCCCACCACCATGCCCCCACCACGTCTCTCACCACCATGCCCCCACCACCATGTCCCCCACCACCATGCCCCCACCACGTCTCTCACCACCATGTCCCCCACCACCATGTCCCCCACCACCATGTCCCCCACCACCATAGCCCCCACCACCATGCCCCCACCACGTCTCTCACCACCATGTCCCCCACCACCATGTCCCCCACCACCCTGTCCCCCACCACCATGTCCCCCACCACCATGCCCCCACCACCATGTCCCCCACCACCATGTCCCCCACCACCATGCCCCCACCACCATAGCCCCCACCACCATGCCCCCACCACGTCTCTCACCACCATGTCCCCACCACCATGTCCCCACCACCATGTCCCCCACCACCATGTCCCTCACCACCATTTCCTCATAGGCGGGACCCCACCATCTCCTGTGACAAAGGGAGTCTTTGGGGGAAGGTGTGGGAAAGAGCAGCCTTCAGCTCTGCCAGGAAGAGGAACAGTGATGATGAAAAGAATGCCCAGTGGTCATCCCAAATGCTCACCAGTGGCAGGCACTATCCTGGCCCCACAGGAGACATTGGCAACATCTGGAGACATTTCTGGTTGTCACATCAAAGGGGAGGTGTCCTACTGGCATCTACTGGGTAGAGGCAGGGATGCTGCTAAATACCCTACGGTGCACAGGCTGCCCCACCAGAGAGAGCATCTGACCCCAAATGTCAATATCGTCAGGACTGAGAAACCTCCCCCCGCCCCCCCCGCCCCCCCCCCCCCCCCCGCACTAAAGGCTTTTCATATGGTAATTGATTCCTGTGCCTGCCATAACAAATTACCCCAAATGGGTAGCTTAAAGCAACAGCAATTTGAGGCCAGCCCCGTGGCCAAGTGGTTAAGTTCGCGCACTCTGCTTTAGCAGCCCAGGGTTTCGCTGGTTTGGATCCTGGGTGTGGACATGGCACCACTCAGCAGGCCATGCTGAGGCAGTGTCCCACATGCCACAACTAGAAGGATCCACAACTAAAATATACAACTATGTACTGGAGGGATTTGGGGAGAAAAAGCAGAAAAAAGAAGATTGGCACAGTTATTAGCTCAGGTGCCAATCTTTAAAAAAAAAAGCAACAGGAATTTAACAGAACAAGAACTCAAGAATACAATCCCATTTACAATGGCAACAAAAAGAATAAAATATCTAGGAATAAATTTAACCAAGACAGTGAAAGACCTATACAAGCGAAACTGTAAGACATTATTGAAAGAAATCGATGATGACATAAAGAAATGGAAAGAGATTCCATGCACGTGGATTGGAAGAAGAAACATAGTTAAAATGTCCACACTACTTAAAACAATTGACAAATTCAGCGCCATCCCAATCAGAATCCCAATGACATTCTTCACAGAAATAGAACAAAGAATCCTAAAATTCATATGGGGCAACAAAAGACCCTGAACAGCCAAAGCAATCCTGAGAAAAAACGAACAAAGCTGGTGGCATCGCAATCCCTGACTTCAAAACATATTACAAAGCTATAGTAATCAAAACAGCATGGTACTGGTACAAAAACAGACACACAGATCAGTGGAACAGAATTGAAAGCCCAGAAGTAAAACTGCACATCTGTGGACAGCTAATCTTTGACAAAGGAGGCAAGAACATGCAATATGTTTATGTTTCCACAACATAAAGAACTCACACAACTGAACAACAAAAAAACAAACAACCCAATCAAAAAGTGGGCAGAGGACATGAACAGACATTTTTCCAAAGAAGACGTACAGGTGGCCAATAGGCACAAGAAAAGATGCTGAACATCCCTAATCAGCAGGGAAAGGCAAATCAGAACCACACTTAGATATCATCTTATGCCCGTTAGAATGGCTGTAATCACCAAGACAAAAAACAACAAATGTTGGAGAGGCTGTGGAGACAAGGAAACCCTCATCCACTGCTGGTGGGAATGCAAACTGGTGCAGCCACTATGGAAAACAGTACGGAGATTTCTCAAAAAATTAAAAATAGAACTACCATATGGCCCAGCTATCCCACTGCTGGGTATTTATCCAAAGAACTTGAAATCAACACTTTAAAGAGACTTATGCACCCCTATGTCCATTGCAGCACTATTCACAATAGCCACGATGTGGAAGCAACCCAAGTGCCCATCAACTGATGAATGGATAAAGAAAGTGTGATATATATACACAATGGAATACTACTCAGCCAGAAAAAAAGACAAAGTTGTTCCATTTGCAACCACATGGATGGACCTTGAGGGTATTATGTTAAGTGAAATAAGCCAGACAGAGAAAGACAAACACTGTACGACTTCACTCACATGTGGAAGATAAACAAACTTACGGACAAAGAGAACAATTTAGTGGTTACCAGGGGGAAGAGGGGTGGAGGGTGGGCACAAGGACTGAAGGGGCACGCTTATATGGTATGTGACAAATATTAATGTACAACTGAAATTCCACAATGTTATAAGCTATTATGACCACAATAAAAAAAAAATAGCTAGTTGAAGATCAGTATAATAGGCTATGATCCTGAAAAAAACCCTCAAGAATTTATTGTCTCAGTTCTGGAGGCCAGAAGTCCAAAATCATGGTGTTGGCAGGGCTGCGCTCCCCCTGGAGGCCCCAGGGCAGAATCTGTTCCTTGCTCCTCCCAGTTCCTGCTGGCTGCAGCGTTCCTTGGCCTGTGGCCCCATCCACCGCTCCAACCTTCTAGGCCAGCATCTTCAAATCTCTCTCTGCTCTGTCCTCACATCACCTTCTCTTCCGTGTGTCAAATCTCCCTCTGCCTCCCTCTTCAAAGGACACATGTGGCTGCATTGAGGGTCCACCTGGATAATCTCCCCATCTCAAGATGCTTAACTTAATCACATCTGCAAAGATGCTTTTCCTGTGTAAGGTCACATTCACAGGTTCCCAGGGTTGGGACGTGGGTGTGTCTGCAGGGGCATTATTCAGCCAACCACACATAGATCGACGTTTACTCCTCACCAGCTCACTAGGAGAACACCCAGCACTCACAGCCCTGTGCTCCAGATGGGATCACTGAGGCAAAGGGAGGCTAGGTCACCCACTCAGTGACGGATCTGGGACTGGAAGCCAGAACACCTGGCCCCAGAATCCATCCTCTCGGCCACCACACTGCCTTGCTTCTCCCACTCTAAAATGCGTTAGAGGACCCCACAGAGTGGCATCTGTGCCCCTCAAGCCTAAGAAACTTCACTGCTGAATGGAAAGAATTCTCAAAATCCTCAGGACAGATCTGAAGACCCCAGGGTTAAAAACCTCCATTTAAGAATTGAAAGTATTGAATCGTGAAAAGGTCTTTCCATTGGGCTTTTGTAGGATAATTTTGTTTTTGTATTTGGTAAGATAATTAAAAACTTATCACTGATATGAATCTTTTGTTGAATACGTGGTTGGTTGGGAATTTTCATCTAGATTTCTTTGCACACTGCCGCAGGTGTGCAGATGTGGTAGTTTGTTGCGGTGGCCGTAACAGAGGACCACAAACTGGGTTGCTCAGAACAACAGAAATGTGTTCTGGAGGCAAGAAGTCCACAATCAAGGTGTTGGCAGGGGCGGTTCCTCCTGAGGGTGTGAGAAGACTCTGTTCCAGCCTCTCTCCTGGATTCTGGGGGCCTCAGGCGTTCCTGGCTGGTAGGCAGGTCTTCCTGTCCGCAGGACGTTGCCCTGCATCTTCACATCGGCCCCGCTCGGTATGGGCCAAATTCCCACTTTTTAAAGGACACTAGTCTCATTAAATGAGGGTCCTGACCCACTCTGGGATGACCTCATCTCAACCAATTCCATCTGCGATGATCCTATTTCCAAATCAGGTCACATTCCGAGGTGCTGTGGGTTTTAGGACTTCAACATAGGGATTTTGCGGGACACAATTCAACCCCTAACAAAAGACTCCGATATAAGGAATTCTTGAGCCAAGTTTTACTATGTCCATCAATTAAAAGAAAAAATGTTTTCAGAGAAATGCAACTTCTCCCATGTCTGCTGTTCTTATTAATATTACCATTGCTTGTTACTTGGTCATCGGCCTCCTCTTGGTCCATGCACCACACTGTTCTGGTGCCCGGCCGCAGCCTCTGTGGTGCTCAGGTCAGGGCTGTGGGTCACCATTAAAACAGGCCTCTGAAGCCAGTGTCCGTGCCCAGCAACACACCATCGTTAGCAATTGAGTGTATTTGTCTTTGTGGTGAGGTGGCTCCATAAGAGGGTGATAGAAAAACCTATAAGACGGTTATTTTCCTAGGGCACGTGAGATGGGAGTAATTATCCTCCAAACCTCGGCCCCAAATATGACATGACCTGGGGTCAGAACGATGCTGGATCAATGACGCAGGGGAGGCTGCGTGACCACTTATAAATTAATTACACTTCCCGGCCACAGTGTCCTCTGCTGAATGAGCGTGAGTGCCCACTTTTCAGGACTGTGTGGCAGAGAGTGTGACAAGTACCTCGCACAGATCCAGCACACAGAGCCACCGGATGGGTGGGAGCTCACATTTAATCAGATCACCATTCTCGTCCATTTATTCATACAGCCTCTTGCCTCCAGGAGGATTTCAGAGGGTCACAATGCACCTAAAGTAGAGCAGGACAGAAATGGGAAGTGGGTCAGGACACGAAATAGACTGGATGAAGCTGTGTACACCCACCAGCTCCAGGCCTGGGCACGTGCCTTAGGTGAGAGGGCCACGATGGTTCTGAGCCCAGGCCTCTCAGGCAGGGGTCGCTCACCCTCAGGGGTCCCGGTCCATGTGCTGGAACTGTGTGCAGCTGAAGGACACACCCAATGCTCCTTATATCTTCCAATTAAGAATTAAAAATACCATCCATTTACTCATCACGAACACATCTAGCTTATGGAAGCTAAAACGTGAAGTTTCCACGGATTTTGAAAGATGAAGCAAAATAATTCAAAGACATTTAGGCAACGTGCCAAATCCGTTGGTCCTTGATCCTACAGGGCCCCTGGAGTGTCACTTCCAATAGGAGCCGCAGACCCAGAAGCTGGAGAAGTGGGGCTGTGATTTCCTTGCATTCACCAGGGAAATGCGATAGCCTCCCAGGACCAACAACTGTCTGTGAGTCAAAACAATACTATTACCCAGCAGCCAAACCATTCCTGTTTGTAATGCAATTGTTACTATTATTACGGGTACTTCCCTCTTCAAATCCACTATTTGGGTACCATTCCCTGCCTTGGCTGGTCTTCAGAGTTAGCCAGGCAGCCTTTAAAAATACCCAGTGCCAAGGAGATCCATTTCTGCTTAGGCTGTAGAAAGCCACCCTAAACTGGATGACCTATAAAATTATAAACGTCTTTGAAACCATGGAAACAATCCATCAACTGGTGAATGGACATAGAGATCAAGGGACAGCATACAGTGGTGTCCACCCGGCAACAAAAAGGAACAGATGACTGCTCCATGCAACTGAACCCAAAATTCAGAAGGCACTTTGAGTTCTCTTGTCCATCTTCTCATCTTTCAGGTCTTGGCTCAAGTGTCCGTCAATCAAGGAAGCCTGCTGAGGCCAGATTGCTTTGCTTGATGCTCTCAAAAAGAGCGTTTCTCTCAATTGGAGTGACTGTCTGTCTTCCCAGGGTGGCTGAGAGCTCCGTGAGGGCAGGACTGTGTCTGCTGTGTTCACTGGTGCATCCCAGCTCCTCACCCACACGTGGCTGGTGCTCACTACAAACCTGGAGCATGAGTGGATGGACTGGCCGACTGACCGACTGACACTGAATGAATGAATGAATGAATGAATGAATTCTATGCCAGCTTTTCAGTAACTGTGGGGTGTAGGATAGATTAGATGACTTTCTGAGTCTCAGTGATGAGCTTTCTGAAATGGGACAATTCTTGTAGCTCCCATCTGCATTTAGAGGAGTGCCGAGGGAAGCTGAGACTTGGCATCGAGCTTGGCACACAAGTAGAAGACCCTCGACACAGGGAATCCATTATTCTTCTCGACTTTCATTGTAATTCTAATTTATTCTCATCCCCACCTTCTTCAAACGTGCATCATGAGGGCCCGTGTAGGAACATAAAATAAAGCAACAGCACAGGAATTAGAAGTGGTGAGAAAGGCAAGTGAAATGAGACACCAAGTTAAGTGTATAGAGAGGTGACCCCAACACTGGGGCTGACGCAGGCTCTGCTCACCCAGCCGTTTCTCTCCACTCTCTTCTCTTCAACGCAGAGCTTGCCCCTGCCCGGGGTCCTCACTACGCCCTGGCATTATGTGACATCAGGCCATAGCAGTGGTGCCGGCAGTGGAGGACAATATGCATGGTGTCCTCACGCGGTGCCAGGAGTTATTCTACGTCCTTTGCTTGAGTTTCTGCAAATCTGTTTATCTTCAGAACAATCCAGTGTGTTTCACACATGAGGGCACTCTGGCACCCCACACAGAGCGGTTTAACCCAGACATTACCATGCTCCCTGCTTTTTCACTGAAATTCACACAAAATTGATACTTTTGATGTTAAAACAAATGTAGTCATATTGTTTGGTAGAACACAAATCTTAAAGCATTTTTAAGAAAAATTGAGAATGCTCGTCTAAGAGAAAACAATAACCCTTGAAACGCCAAGTGCCTGGGACCCCTCAGGCTCCCTCACGAGCTCCGCGGTCTCCTGGGCCTTTAGGAAGACCTCAGGGAAGGTGTTAGACTCTAGTAGCTCCAATTTTAAACCTTGAAGTTTTAGACTGTAAAACAGTCTTTGAATTGTCATTTTACACTGCAGTGGAGGACTGGCATTTTTCTATGCAGTAAAATATCAATTTTGTCAACAAATAACCGAGACATAAACTACAGGAGAAGCAAAAAGTCTATTTAGGGATCTCAAGAATTGCAACTTGGGGAGCACAGACTCAGGTAGAAACCCACATAATGTCCCATTAGGGAGTAAAAGTCAGGGGCTTTTAAAGGCAGAGAAAGGTTGTATTACAAAGAATTCTAATCGGAGGGGGAGGCAGAAGCTAGTCTTGGCTAAACATTGATTGACTACTGATTCTTCAGGAAGTCCACAGTCCTCAGTCTTTGTGACCAGGATGTTCATTCTCCTGCAGACATCTCAAACGGTGGTTTGTAAAACAGCTGCCATTTTGGCCCAGTCCGGAGGTTTGGCCCAGTCCAAGGTTGAGAACAGCAAGGAGGTTTCTCTGGAAAAGCGGCTCTGATTCCATCTTAAAATGGCTCCACTAGAGTCAATTTTGACAGTTTTAAAAAATTCGTCGTGGAATCATCACATGCCGCATTTTCAAGGGTCCACAGATACCTATCGAGAAATGCAGGGAAGTTCAAGGAAGATAAAAGCGAAACAGGCAAGCAGACATTGCAATTGGTTGACATATCTTTTCAGGAGAAGCAGCACCTGCCAGATCGATACTGCTGCTTTTATTGTAGCATTGTGGTGGGGCTGGTGGTGGCTTCACTGCCTCTCTGCCCCAGGCCCCACACTTGCGCTGCCCTGGCCCTAACACAGGACAGGTCTGATGCTGTGACCACCTTCCCTGCCCTGCACCCTTTGTTGTCCTGTCAGCATCACTAATCACTG
Source organism: Equus asinus (assembly GCF_041296235.1). Lineage (NCBI taxonomy): Eukaryota > Metazoa > Chordata > Mammalia > Perissodactyla > Equidae > Equus > Equus asinus. Next base: position 47,033,144 of record NC_091804.1, read on the forward strand.
ATCGCTAATAGATCACTAATCACTCTTAGTCTTCCTGCCCAATGGGGCGGGCCCGCTGCCTCCACACACACTCCCAACTGCCAAAGTGCAATGATGCTCTTGTGTCTCTGCACTCATATCTGGTCTGACCAGATCCTGTCACAGCACAAATGCACAGCATAAGCACATTATCCTTCTGGTCTCTGTGTCCTCTATCAAATCAGAATAATATCCACGCCGTTGGTGTGGGTGAAGGGGAGAGTGTGAAGACCTCCGTGGCGGGCATGTAATAACCACCCCGTGCACTGCCAGCTCCTAGCTAATCAAACCACCTTTGTTGCATTTCCCAGGCTCCCTTCTCTTTCAAAGAGGGTTCCCGAGGCCCCACAATGGCATGAAATTAGAGCAGCAGGACAGCGACTTGGAGTGGCTGAGAAAGGGGAGGCAATGGGTCAGGGCATGACATGGACCCCAGGTGAGATTGGAGCACATGGCAGGGGGTAGAACACACATGTGCTTAGAGCTCCAGCCCTGGGACTGGGGCCCCCATGTACTCCCTGGGATTTGGCCATGTTCTGGGCTCATGTAAAGTCCGGAGTAAACTGACATATCTTTCACATCAATGCTCTTAAAATTATCTCTCTATCTCTCTGTCTATCTACCTATCTACCTCTTTTTGTATTGAAAGGAGCATGCCTTTAATAGGGAGTACAATGTGAAAATCCCTTAAAGTTTACGAGAAACTAAAAACAATGCTAAGAAACAGAATGCTTGCCTTGCCCCCTACGCTGTGGCCCGTCCTCCGAGGGTTCTGGCGAGTGTGCTCTGTCTACCTTAGCGGGACGGGGAGGGGAGATTGCAGGGCCCTACCGAGGTCTCGCTCACAGGGGCCGTGCTCCCTGGAGGCCTCTGTGCTAGAAGAGAAGAGAAAAGCAACTGGTCTGAGCACAGCTCTTCCTGATCAATTTGCATGGATTTTGTCATCTCTGTCGTTGGGCCACTCTTTCTTCCACTTCTGTTCACCGCTCCACCAGCTGTGGTGCCACCTCATGCCTCAGCCCTGTGCCCCACTGTGTTCCAGCCTCTGGGAGACAAGCAATGATTCTCTCCTCCAGGAAACCATAACGCGACCTAGGCTGCCTATTGGAGGTATATGGGCCTGGTGGGAGGAGACTTTTCAATATACTGATGCTCAGTTCTTCTCATTTAATTGTTCCAGTGTTAACTGGGCATCTATATTTTTTTAAAAAATCAACCCAGTTGATCCTGGGTTGAGAGCTGCTGTTGCAGATCAAAATGCACAAACAAGCAGCTCGTGTGCCACCACCCCCACTCCCCTCTTGTCAGGCAGAGATCCCTCAGCAATCGTGGCGACAGGCAGAACTCTACGACAGTCCCATGATCTCTGTGTCTTGGTCTTATGACCCTCCCCTTGAGTGTGGGTGGCACCTGTGACATGATTCTGGCCAAACAGAATATGACAAAGGTGGTGGGAATGTGACTCCCTTGATTGGGTGACATTATATAAATGTAAGACTCCATCTCAGCAGAGTGGAGAGAGACTCTCCTGCTGCCTTGCAGAAGCAGGCAGCCACGTTGTGAACTGCTTATGGAGCAGGCCAAGTAGCAGAGACCTGCAAGTGCCTCTAGGACCTGGGGACTAAGGGCCAGTAAGGAGCCAGAGCCTCAGGCAAAGGAGTGCTGCCCACAGGCACCGCAATGACCCTGGAAGTGGTTCTTCCCCGGCTGAGCCTCCGGCTGAGCACCCAGCCCAGCCCCTCTCTGGTTGCAGCCTGGTGAGACCCTGAGCAGCGACCCAGCTAAGCCACACCCGGACTCCTGACCCGTGGATCAGTGAGACAATGAATGGGTGTTGTTTAAAGCTGCTGACTTTGTGGTGATTTGTTGTTCAGCAAAGAAAACTGACGCAGGCATGAATATTTTCACCCAGGACAGTGAGGCCTTGCCATCTTCAGGACTGGGCTCCAGGAAGCCATTACCACCCAGCCAGATGTGGCCTCTGAAGTGAAACCTGTTGACACCTGTGTTAGTTTTCTGTTGCTGCTGTAACTAATTGCCACAGACAGTTGCTTAAAGAACACCAAGTTTTTATCTTAAGTTCTGGAGGTCAGAAGCCAGAAACTGGTCTCGCTGGGCTAAAATCAGAGTCAGCAGGGCTGGTTCCTTCAGGCGCCCTAAGGAGAATCCATGTCCGTGCCTTCTCCAGCTTCTAGAGGCCACCTGCATTCCTTGCTCATGGCCCCTCCCTGCCTCTTCAAAGCTGGCAACGGCCAGTGTAACCTCTCTCACATCTCATCACTCTGACCTGGACTCTTCTTCTGTCTCCCTTTTGCTTTAAAGGACCCTGTGATGACAGTGGGCCCACCTGATGATCCAGGATAATCTATTTTAAGACTTAACTCTCTTTTGCCAAGTAACCTAACATACTCCAGGGTCCGGGGATTAGGACCAGACGTCTTGGCAGGTGTGTGTGGGGGCTTACTCTGCCAGTCACTGGTTGTCTTCCTCTGACGATGGCCCAGTTGTCCTTTTGAGCAGTTGCTCATTCAAATCAGGACCCACATAAGATATTTTCATTGCAGTTGGTTGGCATATCTTTTCAGTCTCATAATCTGTGATCCCTAACCTCTTGCAATCTGTCTGTTAACAAAATCAGGTCATTTGTCTGGAAAGTTTCCTGCAATTTGGACTTTACTCCTGGTCTTTGAACACATTCCTCTGTCCCTCGTATGTCTGTACTTTGTGTAAATTGATGGCTAGACCTCGAGGCTTGATTAGGTTCAAGTTTGATTGGTTTTGGGGGAGCCAGGGGACAAGAGTATCTCATAGGAGAAGTTGTCTACGCGCACCAGGAACATGTGATGTCTGTCCCTCACTTTATGATGTTTGGAGCCCTTTATGGCTGTTACCTAATCTGTTATTTCATTAGGAGTTGCAACATAGTGATGTTCTAATTCCGTCATTTCCTCTGCATTTATTACTTGGAGCTGAAATATTTAATAAAGATAGATTTCCTTCCAGAACACCAACTATTTGGTTAACCCTGTGGTATAGTTGGTATAGGAAAGGCAGGAAAAGACTTGATCCTCTCTCTTTTTTTAAACCAGTTTTCAAATTATTGAGTTGTTTTCCTAGGCTCCTTAAATTAACAAACACATCACCAATAAGGTTTTGTTTAGTAACACTATGATCTTGGTGACTTTAACATTGTTTATGTATTTCAATTCATTGAAGTTATTGTTCTTACTGATGCTTCAATTAGCCCATTTTGGGATAGAGCTTATACAGGTTGGCACCTGAGCCATTTTTAAACAACCTTAGCAGGCTTTGAAAAGGTAATATTCTAGGATCATCGGAACATTTCTTGCCCCAGACCTGGAATCAGGTCTTTCTCTACGGAGTTCTGGTTCATTTTAGAGGAAAATGAGACCACAGTATATGTGCTGGGGTGCTCACTCATTGTCCGGGCCATTGTTTCTAGGCCTCGTCAGTGGAGAGAACCTGCAAATATACATATTTTAAAGATAAAATACATTCTGAATTCCCACTGATACTTTCAAATCAAATTCAGACTTCTGGGAATTTCACTGATCCCACTGACCTTGCGTCTGCATCTTCTTTCTCCCATTCTAAAATTTCCAGCTCCCTATGGCAAAGCAATCCCTCTATTGCATTCTCCCACAGTGTACACCAAACGCTCTCAGAATCAACATACAACACTACCAGTTTAAGATTTTTCCAAGGTTTTTTTTCTTTTTAGTATAATTTACTGAAGATATACAGTCAAATAACTGTTTTAAAGTCAGCAAGGAGAGCTCCTTCATGTAGCTACTCTACCAACTCTGAACAGACAGGTGTAGCTGTCTTGTCTCCATTGCAGTTATTAGGGATTGATTTTTTAAAATAATTGTCTATATATTATTATTAAATAATATTAATATGTAGTTACATAATTTTATTATTAATTGTTAACTGTTAATTTTACATATTATAAAAATATTTACATATCTACACTCAGGACACATCCTGATCAGTTTAATCCTATTCCTGTCCTCTCTACCCTGGGTCCTTGTCTTTCTGTAAGTAGACATATTCTTAATCCTTTTGGTTTTCCCTCCTTTTTAAAATATAGGCAAGGATATGCACACAGGCACACAAACACATGCAGGTATAATCGTGGGGCCCACCCTAAGACAAATAGTAACATATTATACACGCATTCCTCAATTTGCATTTTGTGATTAAGAACACATCCTGAATCCCTCCACAGTGGTAAAAACACTCCTCACGCCTTTGTCCGCTGATGATCCTCCGTTGAGGGGATGTGCCTGGTATCCCCACCAGTCCCCTCCTCATGGGCATCTGGATATTTTTGGATGTTCGATGGTGCAAAAAAAGCTGCAGTGACTAGCCTTACGCATATGGCTTTTTGTATTTTTTCCCATGAATCTTTAGGATAAATTCTTAGAGGCTGGATTGCTGGGTTAAAAGACATATGCGTGGATCGTTTTTCTAAACAAAGAAACGTCAAATTCCCTTCATAGGAGTTGTACTACTTTTCTTTCCAACCAGCGACTGTGAGAATGCACATTCCACAGAGAAGGGGGTCACACTTTCGGACATGAGGCAAATAACTAAAGAGAAATGGCACACCAGTTAAGTTTAATCAGCATTTCTTCTGCTACAAGCCAAGTTGAGCCTCTTTATATCTACTTAGGGCCATGTGCATTTCCTTTTTGGTGCCCTGTTCTTAACTCCCTCCTACTGCATACCCAGCCCCTTGCTCCACACACAGACCCCACCCCACTCCAGTGCACACCCTGCCATCTAGTTGTCAGAAGGGCTCATGTTCTGGATTTGGTTTAAGACTTCCTTTTACCATAATTTAAACCTTTCCTCTATATTTTGTAGTTTATACAAATAGATATCTATATCCAGAAGCATCATTAGATTCAGCTTCAATTTATAAGGCAAGAATCTTTCAGAGATGGGCATTGCACCATGTGGCGTATGTTCCATCGTCTCACTTTCATGATGGTGAACTTGAACAACTCCTTCACACATCATCAGCCTGATCGAGCCCCGTAATGGTCTCAGCAATAGTGCACTTCGTGGTTTCAGTGTCCGTTGACAATGAGGGCTCAGATCCATTATTGTTAGGGGAGCAAAGGGTCAGTTTCACAAGCCTGTCATTGCCCCTCAATTTATTAGGGGGCACTTTCCTCTAAAGAAGACTTTCCCTCGTCACCAATTTGGTTACTCCAAAATATAGTCCAGCCCATACAAGAGAGTCAAGGTAAGGGTTTCATTCTTTCCACCTATTTATCATTTTTCAGAATAAGAAGATGGAGACAGTGTTTAGGGAGTACGGTGCGTATGCCAGGCGTTCTCATTTTTAAATACTACTGGGCTGTAGCCTTCTAAAGCTTTTTAGTAGACAGAGAAAGAAAGCCTTTCTTAAAGAAAACATGTTTATACTAATATTTTCAATTCATTAAGATTACAGGAAGTTACTTCTTTGATTTAAAATTTTTCTCTCAGGCTGGAAATCAAGGTTCCTAACAACATTAACATAGTCATTTGCTTTATCCCATAATACATCTACAACAGTTTCAAAATAACCACACCAACAATGAATTCAGATTTAAATTTCTCTGAGGCGTTTTTGTCCTTAGAGTACATCCTATTAGGAATATGTATCCGAAAGTCAATTGAACCAATGATTTTCTCCATGTGCTGATGCTACCAGACTGATAGCTTTTTTTTTTTTTTTTTGGTGAGGAGGATTGGCCCTGAGCTAACATCTGTTGCCAATCTTCCTCTTTTTGCTCAGGAAGATTGTCCCTGAGCTAACACCTGTGCCAGTCTTCGTCTATTTTGTATGTGGGACACCTGCCACAGCATGGCTTGATGAGCAGTGTGTAGGTCCACACCAGGGATGCGAACCCCAGGCCACCGAAGCAGAGTGCCCAGACTTAACCACTACGCCACTGGGGCAGCCCCCTGATAGCATTTTAGGCTTGTTTCCTTTATTTTTTTTTTTTTCAAATTTTAGGAATTTCTTTTTTCTTTTTAAATGTTGTCCTTTTAAATTTATACAAAACATTTACATGGTTCCAAGATCAAAACTATATGAAAATTATATCCAGAGACGTCATGCATCATCTCTGCCTCCTCCATCCTAGTCTTTCCTGCCACCAGAAGTCACCAAGTTTACTAGATTTTGGCTTGCATTTCTGTTGTTTCGTTTTGCTGATATAAGTACATATGTGGATATATTTCTATGTCCGTTTTGTATGCCTCTTTTGATATTTTTTTCCTGCGTTTCTTTGGGGAGAGTCCTAGAAGCAAGATAGATAGGTGAAGGTAAACGCACAGAGTCGAAATTGTCCCACATTTTGCCGCACTGCCCTCTGCTGGGGAGGTGACTCCCACCAGCAACACTGGAGCATCTGTTTCTCCACAGCATCAACAACAGGGCGCGCTACAAATTTTTTTCAATTTAAGTGACAATATCTCAGGGCAACTTTGTGTCCCTCATATTGTAAATGAGGCTGAGTATCTTTTCATATGATTAAATGCCATTTGCATTTATTTTCCTGTGAATCCTGTTTCCAGCTTTATCTTGTTTCTTAAATGTCACGTTTTGCCTGAACTCTTCTCAGGTTTTAGGATTTCTCTACATATTAGAGATGATGTTTTTTGAGATTCATTCACGCTAGTGTATGAATTAATATTTTGTCCATTTTTATTACTGAGTTTGGATGTGCCACAATTTGCTATGCGTTCACCAATTTTTGCTATTATGAATAATGCTGAATATGAATAATACACTTGCATTTTTTTATGTGTATGTGTGTTTTCATTCCTCTTGGATAAACTGTAGGAGTGCAATCGCCAGGTCTGTGATCAGCGTGTGTGTAACTCTATACGATGCTGCCGTCCTGTTTCCCAAAAGGGCTGCACCCTTTACGCTCTCACCAGCAGTGTGGTGGTCTATTAATTTTTTAAAAAAAATAATACCTGTCTTTTTATACATGATAATACATAAGATTTTTAAATCATAAGTCTTTAGACCAAATGCAGTCTCTCTGTCTCTCTCTCCTCTGCATAAGCCAAAGCTCTTAGGACCCTCAACGTTTTTTAAGAGTGCAGAGGGGTCACAAGACAAAAACGTTTGAGAAGTGCTGACTTAGAGAAAAATCGAGCAATGGAATGTGTCTGTTTTCTAGCAGCTACAAAGGAGAACCCTGATTACTTACTTCCGTGTTTCTCTAACTCGAGCCAAGTTTGTGTTGAGGGAAAAACATTCTCCAAGTCCCCCAGACCATGCGAGCAGACGAAGTAGAAGAACACAGATTGAAGCCTATAAAACGCTGGACCGTGAACACGCCCCTCGAGGGGGCATCGCAACTGCCGCAGCGGGACGTCAGCAGGCTGCTGGAACCGGTTTTGTCATTTTTGCTGTTTTACGTTTCATCGCAAAAAAAAAAAAAAAAAAAAAAAAAAAACCAAAAACTGCGATATGAAAACTTTCTCAGGAAGTGCCCCACAATCTTCTCATCCCAAACACTCCCCCCATGTCCGCCCGGGTCTGCAAAAGTGAAATTAAGAAAGCCTGAGTTACCCATTCAGGGGCCACGAGGCAAGAGCAGCCTCATTGCTCTGGAGGAATACCACCGCTTGGTGTGGGAGGGCGCCGCGGGGTTGGTCTCTTCTCTGCCTGCGCGGCCCCTGAAGCACCAGGGGGTCATCTCCGGCCTCCCCAGGGGCCGGGGGCGGGGCGGGGCGGGGGTTGGGGGTGTGCGCTCCACGCCAGTGGGCGCGGCAGGAGGAGCCCAGGTGACTCCGGGCGCTGAGGATGCGCTGGTCCCTGGCCGCCCAGGTGGGCCCACCCCAAGGCAGACTGTGCCTGGTTCCAGCGCAGCAAGTGAGCTCTGCCGCCGGTGCCCGCTCTGAGCATCTGTGCCCTCGCAAATGGAAAGCGTGGCCGCCACCTTCAGTGCACCCGGGACACTGAAGGCTGGAGGGTGCGCAGCATGCAGGGTCTTCAGTAGATGGAAGGTAACTGATAATCACACTGTCACTGTTAGGTGATTGTTCTGGCTCCTTCCTTCTGACAGAGGAGTGCGGGGGCTCAGAGGGCACAAAAGAGAGAGGAGGGACGCAGATGGGGAGCGGGCAGAGAATAAGAAAAACAAAGCTCGGGGCATGAAATGGCCCGGACCAAGGCTCAGGTCACCCACCCGTCAGGTGGCCCACGTGGGCTCTGAGCTCCTGGTTCTCAGCGTGAGGGTCGCTCACCAACCTCAGCGTCCTTGGCAGGCCTGGGGGTTATGTGAAGTCGGGGTACAAACCTGGTACATCGTTGACCTTGAACATTTGAAAATACAAAATTCTACTTTAACTTCTTTTTTTTGACCAAACATCCCTAAGTAAGCATTTAATTTGGAATCATTTTGTAGCAATTAATACGGAAAGTTCCATGACTTGTAAAAGATTCCGCAGAAGCCTGGGCTCCGCCGCGGGGCCCGCCCCGCCCTCTGCCGTCGCCTGGTGCGGCTTCTACGAGGAGCTGCCTCCGGTCTCCAGCAGCTCCGCCGCGGTCTTTCCAGCAGCCGCTGAAGGGGACCGCGATCATGTCCTGGATTCCTCGTGTCTCCAAGAGAAAAGCACAGGGGTGTAAATATTCCTGTTTGTTCTGGAAAAGTTCAAGCCTCACGGAGTAAAGAGGATATGAAAATGAACATCTATGTACCCTTCTGGAAGCCCCAACAGGGTCCAATACTTGGCCAATTTTGTTATATCCATCCCACCTATAACCACCCCCCGCCCCGTTTTCTTAAAGTATCTTAGAACAAATCCCAGACGTTGTATGGTTTCAGCTGTAAATCAGACAGTAAGTGTCTCTTCTGAAGAGGGCTTAAATCGTTTACCATAACCATAACAGCATCGGCACACCTGACACAATGACCACCTGTCCCTTCATAGCCAATGCAGCTTTTATAACTTCTTGATGATCTCATAAAGGCCTCTTTGCAGCTGGTTCATTCAAACCCACATCCAAGCAAGGATGCTGCATTTGTGTTGGATAATATGGCTCTAAAGGGCCTTTTCACTTGCAGAGTTCCCTTCTTCTCTCATTTTTACTTATTTACTTATTTGTTGGGGTTTTTTTGTTTTTTTGTTTTGTTTTGTTTTGTTTTTGCCAGCAGTGGGGCCTTACATTCATCTATTGAAGAAGTTGAATCCTTGCCATGTTATAGGGCACCCCCAGGTGCTGTTCAGCTGACCCAGCAACCCTGTATTTCCTGGGACCAGCTCTTTAGATGGAGAAGCTTCAGTAATGCCAGGTCCGATTGCTTGGGAAGACTTCCACACGAGTCAGGTATGCGTTCCTGCTGCCTCCCCGCCAGAGGCAGAGAATACCAGGGCATCTCTCTCTGGGCTGTTACCTTTGGGCGGTGGAGTTGGGTCCTTTCATCCTAAGTTCCCTGTCCACCTGTCACCCATGGTGTGAGCAGGCTCTCATGAATATTGCCCAGATCTTCATTTCACTAGAAACTGCAAAATGGTGATTCCCTGATTGTATCATTTTGGCAGCATTTTTAAACTGGAATTCTCCCATTAATAAGAACAGGGAGAACTCTTCCTCCTCAACTCTTTGGTTATCCTGGAGGATGGTTTGTATAGAGACAGCAGAATGAATGCTTTATTTTTTTCCCTTTATCATTTTCATAGTGCAGAGTTGGTGTCCTAGCAATTTGAAAGTTTTTTCCCCCAGTATAAACTCATGGACTTTTATAAAGTTGATGTATTCAGCCACCCACCATATTCTTCTGGATGGTCCAATTCCCTCATGGAGGCCAATAGGAGCCTCTTCAGCTGGGCCCCTGAATCCTCTGGACAGGACCCCCGGAGACTGAGAGCACCCTTGCCTTCTGGGGTGACAGGATGTTCCAGGCTCAGCGCATATGTTTCCTGTCCCGGAAGTGGAATCAGCCCTTTCTTCCAGGAGCCCTGGTCCTGTCCGGTGGGTTTAGGGAGGATGGAGCAGCAGAGAGTGTGTGAGGCACCTGCAGCCCCGAAGTCCTGCACAGGACAGACCCCTACAGAGGCAGCCATGTGTCACTCGGTCATCACTGGTACATATCTGTCCTGGGGGGCCCGCCATGGCCCACAGCTTCAGGCAGCAGGACACAGACCACAGTGGGTAAGAAAGAAAGGGCTGGTATACCGAGTGAACACGAGTCAGGACAGGAAGGCAACCTGCCCAGCCACCTGTCCTGGGCCCACTCACTGTCTCTGAGCCCGACCTGTCAGCCTGGGCTGCTCACCCTCAGGGGAACTCGGCCTGGTGCTGGGCATCTGTGAGGCCACAAGACAAGCCTCAGGGCTTCTCTTAACTTGAAATGGGAAACTAATAGAAACATTTTTGTTCTGTCACAACAAACATCCCTATGTTAGGGAATAAATTGTGAAACCCTGTTTTCAGGGGCAAAGTAAAAGAATTGAGATAAATGGAGAGATTGTCCCCTCCCCATGGGTGCTCACCTCTTACCTCTGAGTCCTCAGTTCAGGTACATCGGTGGCATTGTCCCTGCAGCATCCCTGCTGTGTTCCAGCACCTATGAAACATCCGCCTCGACGGTCACACCCTTATACTCCCCCACCGCCTGGCCCTACCCCGAGGAGCTCCGTTTCCTGCACAGTCGGTGCTCCCCTGGGCACTGTTCAACAGCCCCTGAGGCTGTGCACCACGGCGGGTCAGCATCAGGAAGCCTCGTGGTCTTCAGGGTTTCCTGCAATAGATTGGAGGTGGCATCTGAAAAGACACTTCTTTCTCTCTTTCACGTAGACACCTAGATGCATGTTCACACTCCAGATCTGCTCTCATGGGGGACCCAGGTGGGTTGAGACAGGATCCAGCTCTGGGCCAGCAACTCCCAGAAACTCAGACAGGTGTTTCCGTGGCTCAGTTCTGGTGTGTGCCCCTCTAGTGGTTGCCAGAAGAATTGCAGAGGACTTCAACTTGGGCACAAAACCTCTTCAGGGACAAATCCCTGAAACCGGTTCCCACTGGGCTCCGGAGGGAGGAGACGGGCATGGCACCAGATACTGATGATGCAAGCCCTTGATTAATGATGGTGCCCCTTGTAAACTCTTCAAAATCATAAATCATTTGAATTTTGCCTTATACTCAATTCTCAGCTTTTGTTTTAATATAAAAGCAATCAGTTCCTCTGAAAAAACCTGAGTAAAATGGATGTCCTAGGAAAATGCACTAATTTTATCCAAGGGCTTCACAAGAGCCTGAGCTCAGGGCCCTGTGCTGACAGGCAGACCCTAGTTGGAAAGGATAAGTTGAGCAAGTGGCGGGAATTCCCGCCTGAGCACTGGCCCATTTCAGCGCCGTCCTTCCCTCCCTCCTGGCCTTGTGTTTCTTATCCATCTGCTTTGAGTGCCTATTCTGCTGCTGCATTTCCTGCTCCTGGATGACCTGGATTAAGTTATCTTTAGAATAAGATGGGCTATAAAATTATGTGAAAACCAAAATATGAGAAGGAAAGAGCTTCCCCACTGTGCACAGTCGCTGTGCGTCATCCCACACATCCTGTCCCACCGCAGGACGCCATAAGCAGACGGGCTGTGCTGCCATTATTTTACAGAGTGGATGCTGAGGCTCAGCAAATCCATTCAACCTTCCCAAGGTCATAAAGCCTTGGCTTGCTCGAGTGGAATTTGCGGGAGGCCTCTAGTGGGCACTCCCTGCTCCCTCCACTCCCAGCGCCCCTCTCATTTCACTCCTGTCAGAAGTGTCTGTAAATATCAAGGACAAGGTCAGCTCCTTGGATGGCAGGTGATGAGGTTTGTGCCAAGGAGCATGGAGATAACAATTATCACGCCCTCTGACCCCCACCCCAGTGATGGACTTTTGGAATTCTCTTTTATGACAATTGCAAAACTCTGTACCACCCAAAATAGTCATCGAAGTTGGGTGTCTTCTCCCGGGTGCTCCCGCTGCCTCCTAAGCTAACTGCTCTTGGTGGCTGTCACTGCCACTGGGGGAAAGTGTGATGGTGGCCCTGCTCGAGTCTGTGCCGCTCACTGTCAGAGCGCCCCTCCTCGCTCAGAGCCCACACAGACAAGCACCCAGAAAGCAGGATGTCTACTGCTGAGCATCAAATGGATATCAATGAGCATTCAAGAGAGGCAGAAATGAGGGATGACAAGACCTGAGATGGTGGGGGACCACCAGGAGCCAGGTGAAGTGAGGTAGTTAGGAGGGGAAACAGGAATGAAGGTGTCGGTTGCTGCCAGGAAGAGCTGGGGACCCTCCCCTAGGAGCCTGTGCCTTGTCCCAGCTGCAGAGCGCTGTGACACCATGAGGGTTTCAGATGGCAACAAGAGTTTGCCTCAAGTCTGGGGACTCCATCCTGAAGGCCAGGAGCTGCTGTCCATCCTGGTTGCTGCCAGATCAAGGTCGCTTCAGGGTCATGTGCACTCTGGGGCCTTATCTAGATCCCCGATAGAAAAATCGTTCCTCTCCCGAGACTTTAGAGCTGTGGATGATTATTTTTACACTAAAACAAGAGCAGCGATATTGAGCAGATGGCAAATTCAAATGTTTTTAAAGAATAGACAAGGGATCCCAAAAATATTGTTGCTTGCATTATTAATATTTGGCTCTAATGTCGCATCATTCTGAGCTACCTACCCCTTGGGGATCCCTGCAGAGGACATAAGCTTCAGTCTCATTACAGGAGTCTCAGTGTAGAAGTTAGAGAAGGCCTCAGTCAGGCTTCTCCCAACTACTGGAGGTGCACACAGCAATTTGGGGAAAATAGACCTGCTTTTGTTACACTTGACTGAGGCTGGGATTCCCTCTAAAGGAAATAGTGTTCTCTTTGAGCCCTAGAAAGGGTTGTTGGTCCCCTAGGAGCACATGTGGCCCGAGGCTGAGAAATTACGGTAGAAAAATCTGAAGTCTTTTTTGAATATGTTCTCAAAGAGAAACAAAGAGAGGAGCTTTGTTTTTATAATTGGTGATAGATTTTTAAAGGTTATTTTGGAAATGAAAAGAAAAAATTTGAAACATCCTCTGAAGATTCGGAGAACTTCTAGAACACTTGTATGGTATCTGCAGACACCAGATAAGAAACACCGAGCTTTAGAATCTACAGAAGCCATATGATAAAGACAAAGCAGTTTCCAGAAGCCCCACAACGACTCCGACTTTGCACTGTTTCTTATCTTATTCAGGATGCAGTGTCGCGGGAGGTTAAGGAGAAAGGGTCTGGGAGATTTCTGTTTCTGGGTTTGATAGAATAGATGTGTAAGACTAACACTCTGTCTGAAAAGTCACAGGAAAAGGTACAAAGAGCTGTGTGGTATGCTGGAGCGCTGTAAGGTGGCCAGGCCTTCGGGGGTGAATATCTCAAAGAAATGGGAGCCCACATTCTGCCACCACTTTTCCCTCCAGGCATTTGCTGACTCTTAACACGAAGGAGAGACTGAGCCCCAGGTCCCGGGAAAAAGGCAGAGAGGCCACCAGTTTCTACAAATCCCACAGGTCTGGAGAGACAAAAACTGGAATTCAGGAGTGCCAAGTCAGCAAGGTCTAAGGGCCAGATCCTGGAGAGAAGGTGCAGGGAGTCTGCCCAATTTTTAAGATATGTAAGCCGAAGACGAAGAAACTAAACAGAAAGGCACCAAAGAGGAGGCGAATTGTAGACGGTGTATCGATTTTTAATGCTGCAAAACAGATGATCACAAACGTGACAGCTTGCAAACACACACACACATTTGTCATGTCACAGAGACACAGAGCCTCTCATTGACCAGACTCTGCTAGGGTCCCCTGAACTCCTTTTCAACTAGAACCGACTTCTGGAATCTTGTTTGTCTCTGCGTTGTCCAATTTAACAGGAATCCTGCTAAGTCAGTGTATCAAACTGAGACCTCCAGAGAAACAGAACCAAGAGACTATAGACAGATAGCTAAGAGGACACAGTATAGAATTGGTTATGGAGGCTGAGAAGTCCCACGATTCGCTGTCTGCAGGCTGGAGACCCAGGAGAGCCGGTGGTGTAGTTCAGTGGAGCCGGAGGCCCGAGAATCTGAGGGTGAGGGTCGGGGACAACGCTGTAAATCCTGGTCTGAGTCCAAACACCCTAGAATCAAGAGCGCCCGTGTCCCAGGGCAGGAGAAGGGGGACGTCTCAGCAGAAGCAGAGAGTGAAGTCACCTTCCTGTCTTCTCGTATTATTCCAGCCCACAAGGGATTGGATGAGGCCCACCCACGTTGGTGAGGGCGTGAGGGCGGTCTTCTTTACTCAGTCTTCTGATTCAAATGCTAATCTCTTCTGGAAACTCCCTCACAGACACACCTAGAAGCAGTGTTTCCCAGCTATCTTGGCATCCTTAGCCCAGTCAAGTTGACACATAAAACGAACCTTCACAAGTCTATAGCTTGTCACCTTGGGCTCCAAATGCATCTCCTTAACCCATACATCATCTCCAAATAAAGACAATAACAAGGTCTTAATCCCATCCCACATGACACACTATCCTGCATACACTGCAAATGCACTCAGCCCTTCCCCGAGGAGGTGAAGTCCTTCAGTGAGCTTTACTCTTCTGATATCTCACAACTTAAAAACTATGATGTAAAATTAACATAAGCTTAAATACATGCTTAAATACATAAAGTTAATGCATCTTACGTTACATGACAAGGGAGTAAGAGAGGAGAGAAAACAAAGATATTTCCTTGCTATAAGTATATATAACACAAACATATTCATGACAAAGTGAGGAGGAAATAGTCATGACCATTACAGTCCTCGCTTCTGTAACAGCTCGCGCAGTCGTGGTGTTCACAACCACCTCCTTCTACCAATCATCCTGGATTCCTTTTACCTTCAGCAAGCACCTCAGCTGGTTGTGGTTGTTTTCCTGGAAGGGCGACCCAAACCTTCATTCCTGGAGGTTCTGGGCGGTGAGGAGTCCTGCCTGGATTGGGTTGTTGTGGTTTTCCATTGACCTTAGTCACGGGACACGGTGATACTAAAAGATGCCCTAAGGGATTTCCTACATCTGGATGTGCTCTCCCTTACCACCATTCTAGAGTCTCAGTCCAATTTCCCTCTGTAGTCGGGAGCACCGTAACTCCCTTCTTTGCCTGTTGACTCAGAGGCACGAGGATCCCAAAGTGGCTGGGTGGCAGTCTTTACTTCCAATCCAATGGAATCACTGTATTTTCTGCTGGAAGCTTTCCTCCCGCTGGAGCTGAGACCTCTGGGCCAAAAGAGCATAACGTGGCAGGAACAGGAAGCAAAGATCTTGCTAGTGAGTCACTAGGGCTAAGAGTGAGTGGTGACACTTCCATTTCCATCCCTTGGTTCCTGGACCTGTGAATCTTGGCTGTGGGAGACACAGCACCGCATGTTGGGCACTGATGGAGAGCATAGATAGCCTTATGAAGAACCTCGCCTCAGGCCTGTGAGGCGTCACCACTCAGCTGGCACTGTAACTGAGTCTTCAGAAGGTCATTTCATCATTCTTTCAAGCCAGCTGCTTCAGGATGGTACAGAATATGGTCAGACCACTGAATTCCACAAGCACGGGCACATTTCCAGACTTTATTTGCTGTGAATCAGGTTTCCTGATCAGAAGTAATGCTGTGTGAGTACCAAGCCGCTGGATAAGGTCTTCTGTAAATCCACAGACGGCAGTTTCATCAGAACATTTTCAGCAGGGAAGGCAAATCCATATCCAGAATTAAGTGTCTATTCTAGGAAGCGAAATTCACTGCCCCTCCCATGATGGAGAGGGCTGATGGCATCAACCTGCCACTAGGCAGCTGGCCGATCCCAGGGGAGTGGTGCCATGTCAGGGCTCGATGGGCAGATGGGCGGTCAGCAGTGGCCATGGGCAGGTCAGTCTTCATGAGTGGGAGTCCATGTTGGTGAGGCTCTGTGTGACCTCCCTGTCTGCCCCCACAGCCACTTTGTTCCTGAGCCCACTGGGTGGTGACAGGCATGACTGGGGAAAGAGGCTGACTGGTATCCACAGAAGGGGTCTTTCTAGCCAGGTGATCATTAAAATCTTCCTTTGTAAAGGGACCTTTTGGTGAGCATTTGCTTGTGACTACAAACTAGAAAATTCATCAAAATTGCCACTGCCTGTCCTCACTCCACCATTAAAAGATGCTTCAAGATTGGTATCTTCTAGGCTGACTGCCTTCTGGACTCAAAAACTGGGTTTATAATTTGTCCCACAGGACTGTTTATTTAGCTTGAAAGATAGTAAAATAATTTATAACCACCAAGCTATTAGAGGGGCAAAATGGAATATGTGACATGTTTGATTAATTTTTCTAAAGGCAAGAATGAAGAGAATAAATGAAGATAATAAATGTAGGACAAAAGAAAAAGCAGTAGTAAGATGATAGAAAACATATCCTAAATATTATGAATTTTATTTAATACCAATGGATTAAATAATCCAATTAAAAGACCAAGATTGCCAGACTGTGTCAAAAAACACGCAAACACTTGTTTCTGCTTTCAAGATACACTACATACTTAAACCTAAAGTCAGAAAATGTGTGAAGTGAACCGTTGGAAAAAGATAGATGCACTCGATAACCAAAAGAAAGTTGGTTTATCTATACTAATTATTGAGCAGAGTAGACTGAGTTAAGACACGTTACTAGAGATAAAGAGGGTCATTTCACTCTGATGAAAGGGTCAATCCATCAGGAAGGTGTAACAGTATAAATGTGTCTGCACCTAATAACACAGATTCAAAATATGTGAAACAAAAAGCTCCTGCAAGTTTCCACAGGAGATTATTACAAAGTTACCAATAATGGTGACGGTGGGGACCTGGGGAGGAGATGGAGAAAGAGGAAGTGCTCTGTCATGACCTGGAACTGGATTAAGGCCAGACAACTCAATAGATATGAGCTGATTTTGTCTTGAATGAAAAATAATTAAGTGTTAAGTGGAAGGGCTGGTGTCTATTAAAACTCGTATTACAGCATGGCTGAACAGAGAGTGCTGGTAAATATCCAGCTTCACCAGTGATGTAGAGTTCTTCCAGGTGGCAAAACGTGTGCCAATTCCTCTGGGCACCGTAACCCAGTTAAAAGATGGCAGATGAGCCTCAGTTATGTTTTCACGTTTAGGGAGTTCGTAACCCAAACTCTACATATGCAACGATAGCTGTGAGAAGTCAGCTGCAGAGGCAATAAGGAGCCATGGTGTATTGTTCCCACAGGCATTGGCTTAATCTGCTGCCACAATGAACACAGCTAACAACAGCTGGGTAAGCACCCTAAGATGTCAATTTTGGAAACAAAGCAAAAAACATTATGACCTCATCTAAAACCACAACACAGCTGAATCCTGAGTTCCACGGATAGTTTCCATCACTGTGTGTCCACAGGCAAGGAAGAGAAAGAAGACCCAGGCAAAGAGATCTAAAACAGGTGGGGGCTATTACAAAAGACTTTAAAAACAGTTGGACTAGCTAGCCTGCAGAGTTCTAGAAAGGTTAGCAGAAAATGATAGAATCTATAAAATCACAGAAGTTACGATTAGGAGCAGTCTGAAGTTCTTCGCTCAGTCTTGGTGTATGATGAGTTCCCTATTGTTGCCATAACGATTACCGCAAACTTAGTGGCTTAAAATGACACACCCCTATCGCCTTACAGTTCTACAGCAAACGTGTCAGGCGTGGGTCTCAGGGGGCTAAACTCAAGGCGCCGGCGGGCTGCGATCCCTCTGGAGGTTCTCCGGGAGTCCCTTTCCTAGCTCCTCCCTGTGGCTGGAGCTAGTCCTGCTGCGTCTCCTGGTTCCCGGACCCTTCCTGCATCTTCAAAGCCAGCAACAGCAGGCTGTCTCAGTCGGCAGCTCAGGCGGAATAACAAAAATCCATAGGCTGAGGATTTAAACCACAGACGTTTATTTTCTCACAGTTCTGGAGGCTGGGAATGGAAGATCAAGGTGTGGTCAGGACTGGTTTCTGGCGAGGCCTCTCGCTGGCTCTAGACAGCCACACTGCCACCTGTCCTCACGCGTGGAGAGCGTGAGGTCTCCCCTCTCCCTCTTCTCCGAAAGCCATAGTCCTGCGGGATCAGGGCCCCACCCTCACGACCTCATTTAACCTTAGCTACCTCCCAAAGTCCCTATATCCAGTTACACTCACGTTGGGAGTCAGGGCTTCAACTTAAGAATTTTGGGGGGACACAATGCAGTCCGCAGCACAAGATAGTTCCTTCTCACTTCACAAATCCCTCTGACCTCCCCTTTAGCCTCCCTTTTCCAGTTTTCTTTCTTTTTTTTTAAATTGAGCTCATAATAGTTTACATCAATGTGAGATTTCAGTTGTATGCTATTTGCTATTTCTTTTTTTTCTTTCTTTCTTTCTTTTTTTTTTTTTGAGGAAGATTAGCCCTGAGCTAACATCTGCTGCCAATCCTCCTCTTTTTGCTGAGGAAGACTGGCCCTGAGCTAACATCCGTACCCATTTTCCTCTACTTTGTCTGTGGGGCACCTACCACAGCATGGTTTGCCAAGCGGTGTGATGTCCACACCTGGGATCCGAACCGAAGAACCCCGGGCCGCCAAAGTGGAACGTGCGAACCTAACCGCTGCGCCACCGGCCCGCCCCTACATTATTTCTTGAGTGTCACCACATAAGTGCTCCCCTTCACCCCCTGTGCCCACACCCTACCCCACTTCCACTGGTAACCGTTGAACTGTTTTCTTTGTCCATGTGTTTGTTCATATTCCAAATATGAGTGAAAGCATCTGGTGTTTGTCTTTCTCAGCCTGGCTTATTTCACTTAGCATAATTCCTTCCAGGTCCTTCCATGTTGTTGCAAATGGGATGAATTTGTCTTTTTTCTGGCTGAGTAGTATTCCATTGTATATATATACCACATCTTCTTTATCCAGTCATCAGTGGATGGGCACTTGGGTTGTTTCCATGTCTTGGCTATTGTGAATAGTGCTGCAATGAACAGAGGGGTGCAGATGCTACTTTGGATTGTTGATTTCAAGTTGTTTGGGTAGATACCCAGTAGTGGGATAGCTGGGCCATGAGGTATTTCTATTTTTAGTTTTTTGAGGAATCTCCATACTGTTTTCCATGGCAGCTGCACCAGTTTGCATTCGCACCAGCAGTGTATGAGAGTTCCCTTTTCTCCACACCCTCTCCAACATTTGCTATTTTTCGTCTTAGTGATTCTAGCCACTTTAACAGATGTAAGGTGGTATCTTAGTGTAGTTTCGATTTGCATTTCACTGATGATTAGTGATGTTGAACATCTTTTAATGTGTTTATTGACCATCTGTATATGTTCTTTGGAAAAATATCTGTTCATATCCTCTGCCCATTTTTTTGATTGGCCTGTTTGTTTTTTTATTGTTCGGTTGTGTGAATTCTTTATATATTATGGAGATTAACCCCTTGTTAGATATACGATTTACAAATATTTTCTCTCAGTTGGTGGGTTGTCCTTTTGTTTTGATCCTAGTTTCTTTTGCCTTCCAGAGGCTCTTTAGTCTGATGAACTCCCACTTGTTTATTTTTTCTTTTGTTTCCCTTGTCTGAGAAGACATGGTATTTGAAAAGATCCTTTTAAGTTCAGTGTCAAAGAGTGTACTATCTATATTATCTTCCAGGAGTTTTATGGTTTCAGGACTTATCTTCAAGTCTTTGATCCATTTTGAGTTTATTTTTGTGGATGGCGTGAGATAATGGTCTGCATTCATTCTTTTGCACGTGGCTGTCCAGTTTTCCCCACACCATTTGTTGAAGAGACTATCTTTTCTCCATTGTGCGTTCTTGGCACCTTTGTTGAAGATCAACTGTCCATAGATGTGTGGTTTTATTTCCGGGCTTTCAGTTCTGTTCCATCGATCTGTTCCTGTTTTTATACCAGTACCATGACATTTTGGTCACTATGGCTTTGTAGTACATTTTGAAGTCAGGGATTGTGATGCGTCCAGCTTTGTTCTTTTTTCTCAGGATTGCCTTAGCAATTTGGGGTCTTTGGCTGCCCCATATGAATTTTAGGATTCTTTGCTCTATTTCCGTGAAGAATGTCATTGGGATTCTGATTGGGATTCTGCACTGAATCTGTAGATTGCTTTAGGTAGTATGGACGTTTTAACTGTGTTTATTCTTCCAATCCATGTGCATGGAATCTCTTTCCATCTCTTTATGTCATTATCAATTTCTTTCAGTAATGTCTTATAGTTTTTATTGTATAAGTCCTTCACTTCCTTGGTTAAATTTATTCCTAGGTACTTTATTCTTTTAGTTGTGATTGTAAATGGAATTGTATTCTTGAGTTCTCTTTCTGTATGTTTGTTATTAGAGTATAGAAATGCAATTGATTTTTGTAAGTTGATTTTGTACCCTGCAACTTTACTGTAGTTGTTAATTATTTAAATAGTCTTCTGATGGATTCTTTAGGGTTTTCTGTATATAAGGTCATGTCATCTGCAAACAGCGGCAGTTTCACTTCTTCCTTCCCTATTTGGATTCCTTTTATTCCTTTCTCTTGCCTGATTGCTCTGGCCAGGACCTCCAGTACTATGTTGAATAAGAGTGGTGATAGTGGGCATCCTTGTCTTGTTCCTGTTCTCAGGGGGATGGCATTCAGTTTTTGCCCATTGAGTAGGATGTTTGCTGGGGGTTTGTCATATATGGCCTTTATTATGTGGAGGTAATTTCCTTCTATCCCCATTTTGTTAAGAATTTTTATCATAAATGGCTGTTGGATCTTGTCAAATGCTTTCTCTGCATCTATTGAGATGATCGTATGGTTTTTATTCCTCAGTTTGTTGATGTGGTGTATCACATTGATTGATTTGCGGATGTTGAACCATCCCTGTGTCCCTGGTATGAATCCCACTTGATCATGATGTATGATTCTTTTGATGAATTGCTGAATTTGGGTTGCCAAAATTTTGTTGAGGATTTTGCATCTATGTTCATCAGCCATATTGGCCTGTAGTTCTCTTTTTCATGCTGTCCTTGTCAGACTTTGGTATCAGACTGATGTTGGCCTCGTAGAATGTGTTAGGAAGTGTTCCCTCTTCCCTAATGTTTTGGAATAGCTTGAGGAGGATAGGTATTAAATCCTCTCTGAGGGGCCGGCCCGGGGGCACAGTGGTTGAGTTCGTAGGTTCCGCTTCCCGGCGGCCCGGGGTCTGCCGGTTCGGATCCTGGGTGCAGACATGACACCGCTTGGCATGTCATGCTGTGGTAGGCGTCCCACATATAAAACAGAGGAAGATGGGCATGGATGTTAGCTCAGGGCCAGGCTTCCTCAGCAAAAAGAGGAGGACTGGCAGTAGTTAGCTCAGGGCTAATCTTCCTTTAAAAAAACATCCTCTCTGAAAGTTTGGTAGAATTCCCCAGGGAAGCCATCTGGTCCTGGGGTTTTATTCTTTGGGATGCTTTTGATTACTGTTTCAATCTCTTTCCTTGTGATTGGTCTATTTAGATTGTCTGTTTCTTCTTGACTCAGCTTTGGGAGGGTGTAAGAGTTTAAGAATTTATCCATTTCCTCTAGATTATCCATTTTGTTGGCATGTAGTTTTTCATAGTACTCTCTTATAATCCGTTGTATTTCTGCAGTCTGTTGTTATTTCTCCTCTTTCATTTCTGATTTTGTTTATTTGAGCTTTCTCCCTTTTTTTCTTTGTACGTCTGGCTAGGGGTTTGTCAATTTTATTTATCTTCTCAAAGAACCAGCTCTTTGTTTCATTGATCCTTTCTACTGCCTTTTTCGTTTCAATAGTATTTATTTCTGCTCTGATTTTTATTATTTCTCTCCTTCTGCTGACTTTGGGCTTTATTTGTTCTTCTTTCTCTAGTTCAGTTAGGTGTAGTTTAAGATTGCTTATTTGGGATTTTTCTTGTTTGTTAAGATGTGCCTGTATTGTGATGAATTTTCCTCTTAATACAGCTTTTGCTGTATCCCATATGAGTTGATATGGCATGTTACCATTTTCATTTGTTTCCAGGTATTTTTTGATTTCTTCTTTAATTTCTTCAATGATCCATTGCTTGTTCAGTAGTGTATTGTTTAGTCTCCACATCTTTGTGCCTTTCTCAGCTTTTTTCTTGTAATTAATTTCTAGCCTTATAGCATTATGGTCAGAGAAGATGCTTGTTATTATTTCAATTTTTTTAAATTTGTAGAGGCTTGCCTTGTTTCCCAACATAGGGTCTATCGTTGAGAATGTTCCATGTGCACTTGAGAAGAATGTGTATTCTGCTTTTTTAGGATGAACTGATCTATGTATGTCTATTAAGTCCAATTGTTTTAGTTTTTCGTTTAGCTCCACTATTTCCTTGTTGATTTTCTGTCTGGATGATCTGTCCATTGATGTGAGTGGGGTGTTGAGGTCCCCTACTATTATTGTGTTGTTTTTAACATCTTCCTTTAGGTCTGTTAATAGTTGCTTTATGAACCTTGGTGCTCCTATGTTGGGTGCATAGATATTTATAAGCATTATTTCTTCTTGATGAAGTGTCCCTTTGATCATTATATATTGTCCCTCTGTGTCTTTCTTTACCGTTCTTATTTTGAAATCCACTTTATCTGATATAAGAATTGCAACACCTGCTTTTTTTTCCTTGCTATTAGCTTGAAATATTCTCCTCCATCCCTTCACTCTGAGCCTGTGTTTGTCCTTGGGGCTGAGGTGTGTTTCCTGGAGGCAACAAATTGTTGGATCTTGTTCTTTAGTCCATTTTGCCACTCTGTGTCTTTTTATTGGAGAGTTCAATCCATTTACATTGAGAGTGATTATTGATGCATGTGGACTTAAAGCTGTCAATCTGTTGCTCATTATCTGGATTTCCTGCTTTTCTCTTCCTGTGTGCTTTATCCTACCCATTTGATACTGCAATTTCTTATGCTGGGGTTCTTAGATTTTTCCTTATTTATGTTTTGTGGCTCTGTTCTGTTTTTTAGTTTAGTGGGTACCCTGAAGTTTTTATTTAGAATCTTGTGTATAATATAGTCTATTCTCTGGTCATCTCTTACTTACTTGGCCTAGACTGATTTAGTCCCTTTGCTCTTCCCCTCCTAAATTATTATTTTCATTTCTTGTTCCAACTTGTGTTATGAGTTTGTAGTTAGAGTGATAAGATCATCTTTGCTTTGGTAGTTTCCTTACCTTTATCCTAATGCTATAGTTGAATATTTGCTATCCTATTCTGGTTCTATTTATCTGTCTCCCTACTCTGTGGTTTGTGACCCCTTTCTCCCTTTTTTCTTTTTTCAGGTATGAGAGCCTTCTTGAGGATTTCTTGTTGTGGAGGACTTTTGGTTACAAATTCCCTTAACTTTTGTTTGGAAAAGATTTAATTTCTCCCTCATATCTGAAGGATATTCTTGCTGGATGGAGTATTCTTGGCTGAAGATTTTTATCTTTTAAAGTTTTGAATATATCACTCCATTCTCTCCTAGCCTGTAAGGTTTTTGTAGGGAAATCCGCTGAAAGTCTGATAGGAACTCTTTTGTAGGTTATTTTCTTCTGTCTTGCTGCCCTGAGTATTCTTTCTTTGTCGTTCATTTTTGCCATTTGTACTACCATATGCCTTGCAGAGGTCTTTTTACATTGACAAATCTAGGACATCTGAAAGCTTCCTCTACACACATTTTCTCCCTCAATCCCTAGATTTGGGAAGTTCTCTTCTATAATTTCATTAAGCACACTTTCTGCTGCATTTTCCTTTTCCACATTCTCGGGAATTCCTATGATCCTTAAATTCTTTCTTCTCATTGAATCTGCTATCTCTTGGAGATTTTCCTCATTTTTTTAAACTCTTAGTTCTCTTTCTTCCTCTGTCTGGAGCCATGCAGCCTGTCTATCTTCGACTATGCTAATTTTCTCCTCTATGATGTCTACACGGGCATTCAGGGAATCCGTATTCTGTTTTATCTGGTCCATTGTGTTTTTCATCTCTAGTAATTCTGTTTGATTCTTCTTTATAATTTCAATCTCTTTTGTGAAGTAACTCCAGAACTCATTGGCTTGTTTCTCTATCTTTCTCTCTACCCCATTGAGTTTTTTGATTATAGCTGCTCTGAACTCATTTTCACTTAGTTTACCTCTTTCCAAGTCCTCAGGACTTAATTCTGTGTTTTTATTGTTGTCCTTCTGGTCTGGGGCTTTTATAAATTGCTGGATGGTAGAGGAGCGGTTTTTTCGCACGATGGTAGAATTCAGTTGCAGTTACAGCCTGTCGCCACTAGATGGGGGTCGAGAGCCACACTTTCTGAGCTCTCTGCCTTTGGGCAAGATGGCGGCGCCCAGTGCGCTTTGCCAGGGTGGGGGCAGGGGCAGTTTTTCTCATGCGCCAATCTGGATTAGATCAGTTCTGTTCTCTGGTCTCCTGGGGCCCTGGCCTGATGGGGTCTCCACACATGGAAGCTTTCCCCCGTCAGCGGGTTTCTACTGAAACAGCGGTGGGAGTCCTGGATGATCCCCCAGTCCCATGGCCCCTCCCCTGCTCCTTCCCAGACCCGGGCAGCGATCCCAGACTCTAGGGGAGGGAGCGAAGTTCTCTCCTACCCCGTTCCAGCTCCTCTGAGGTCGGCAGCAGGGTCTTCATCCTCCATTTTTTGATACTGTAGGTCTCTGAGTCCTGGCATTAGGTTTATTAGCTGAAATTCAGGCTTTTTTTCCAGTCCTTTGTTGTAGTTTGGAGGGGAGAGAGTCCTGGGTCAGCTCACCCTGCCATTTTGCTCTGCCCCTTCTCCCTGATGATAGTTATTTTGAACTCATTGTCATTTAGATTTCATATTTCTGTGTCTTCAGGACTGAATTTTTGGTACTTGTTTTTTCTCTCTACTCTGGAGATTTGATATAATGTTTGATATTGCTAGAGCTGGTATCTCTGCTCTTACAATTCTGATATTATTTGGTTGCAGTTACTGCCTATAACCACTAGGTGGGGGTCGAGAGCTGCTTATTCTGAGCCCTCTGCCTTCAGCCAAGAGCCCAGGCAGTGGAGCAAGCGCGGTGGGGGGGGTGGGGGGGTGGGGGGGCCAGAGGTGCTTTCTCCTGTGTGCTTTGGGGGCTTTCTCACTCTGCTCTTGCTATCTGCTCTCCTGGGGTGTTAGCTTGGTGAGGTCACTGCTCCCCCCCAGGAAAGCTCTGGTCCTGGTAGAGGTGTTCCCTCTGGGCTGCACCGGCCCTCAGGGTTCCTTGATGTTCTGGTGAGTGAACATCCCCTCCCCCATTCCTTCCCTCTCAGAGGCCTCCTGCATGTCTCTCCAACATTTTCGTGTTGTGTTAGGATATCCTCTGTTGGAGTATGGATGTCCTTTTTGTTGTGTGTTAGAGGGGAGAGAGTCCCAGGCATGTTCACTCCACCATGATGCTGACGTCACTCCCCTCTTCCAATTTTAAGTACCCTTGTGATTACGTTGGGCTAACCCCGATAGTCCAGGGCAGTCTCCCCATTTAAAGTTGGCTAATTAACCACCTTAATTCCATCTACAACCTTAATTCCCCTTTGCCATGTAACTTAGTTTATTCACAGTGTCAGGGTGGGGAAAACCCCCTTTCTTCCCTTCTTGTGCTCTTATGGCTGGATGCATAATAAAATTAACACAAGACCAGATTAACAGGAGAAAAACCCAGTTTAATATGTATGTATTGGAGATCATAAAGAAATGATGCTCTTGGAGGGTGAACAAAGCAGGCAGCGTATCTACCTTTTATGTAAAGAAACAATTAACTTGTGAAGAATTGAGAGGCCAAAGAAACTCAAGTTGGGAGTGTGTGGATCGTGAGGAATCTCAGCAGAGTTTAGGCTTGTGCTGGTTAAACAGCAAAGTCTGTCTATTCAGGCTTCTTGGCCCTGAATCCCCAGCTTGGTGATCAGGATGCAGGGCAAGCACCTGGCACA
Organism: Equus asinus; assembly: GCF_041296235.1. Taxonomy (NCBI): domain Eukaryota; kingdom Metazoa; phylum Chordata; class Mammalia; order Perissodactyla; family Equidae; genus Equus; species Equus asinus. The sequence continues at coordinate 47,059,099 of NC_091804.1, forward strand.
GGGGAAGCTCACTTCCTGCTTTCAGGGGGGATGGAGCCAGGGGGGTCAGAAGGCCCTCTTTGCTTCTCAAGTGACTTTAATTTACAACAACCAATATGCTATCATGGATGATTTCGGGGTGGCCTGCCCTGGGCCCCAACAACACGTTCTGAGGGTTAGGACGTGGATGTCTTTGAGAGCCATCCCTCTGCTGACCACAGCGTACAAACCAACCAGTCATTCTCTGAGGTCTGACAGCGGCCATTTTAGGACAAATGAATGGAAGAATTCCCTTTTTTTTATTGTGATAAAAACACATAACACAAAATTTACCATCCTACCATTTTTCAGTGTACAGTAGGATTAACTCTATGCACATTGTTGTGTAACAGATCTCTAGAACGTTTTTACCTAGAAAAATGGAACTCTGTCCCCAGTGAACAGCTCTCCTCTCCCCTCAGCCCCTGTGGCTGCCACTCCACTTTGGAAGAGTTTGACTCCTCTGTATCCCTCATAGCAGTGGTGGCACGCACTATTTGTCCTTTTGTGCCTGGCTTATTCTACTCGGCATAACCTCCTCTCCATTCAGCCATGTTGGAGCATGTCACAGAGTTTCTTTCTAGTCGAATAAGGTAGAAACATTAGGTGGACTAAATTCCACTGTATAATATACAGGCTGAACTTACTACATTTTTTTTCAGTCCAGTGATCCATCGATGGACATTCAGGTTGCTCCCACTTTTTGGTTATTGTGAATAATGCTACAATGAATGTGAGTGTGTAAATACCTCTTTGAGACCCTGTTTTCAATTATTTTGGACTCATACCCAGGAGTGGGATTGCTGGATCATATGGTAATTGTTGGGAAAAATATTTGTCATTTGTCTGAAGTTCAAAGTCAGCCGAGTGTCCTGTATTTCATCTGGCAACCCTGTCTGATGAAGCACTCTCCACTTACTGGAGAAGGGCAGGAATTCAGCCCTGAGAACCTCCGGCTCTGATGGGCAGTGCACCCCCTTAGGGACCACGCTGGAAACCTGGAGTTTTATCAAACAGAAAAAGACGACAGTGTTTTAGGGGCTGGCCCGGTGGTGCAGCAGTTGAGTTCACACACTCTGCTTCGGCAGCCTGGGGTTTTCTGGTTCAGATCCCGGGTACGGACCTATGGACTGCTTGTCAGGCCATGCTGTGGCAGGCATCCCACATATAAAGTAGAGGAAGATGAGCATGGATGTTAGCTCAGGGCCAGCCTTCCTCAGCAAAGGAGAGGAGGATTGGCGGCAGATGTTAGCTCAGGGCTAATCTTCCTCAAAAAAAAAAAAAAACCAACAGTGTTTTATATTAAAACCAACACAGTTATATTTTGGATTAATATATGGAATTAAAATAAAATTTATAAGATAAAACAATTTTTAAAAATATATTTATTGCACCCCTGAGTTTTAGATCCCAGAATCTGCAGGGGAAAGATTGAGATTCAGCTGCAATCCTTCAAACGGCCACGAGAGGGCACCTGACAGGGTCATGATTCACAGCTTCCTGACCTTAAAAAGAAAACCATCTTCTGGGGGAAGAACAAGTAACTCAGATGCTATTGTTTTGTGGTTGTTTCTCCCGCTGCTATAATGTTCATGTCTTTCTCCTTGTCGCTGTCTCACCCCCCCCACCCCCCCACCTTCTGCCACTCTGAGTCCTATGTCCTGTGTTAACCTGCACGGGTTGCCTGACATCCATCTAACTGGCATCCTCTTTGTGACCTTTGACCCAGAAGTGGGTTTCTTGCTCATTGATAATGAGAGCCGCCGCCTTCCCCGTGAGCTTTCCATGTGGACCAGGCCCAGCGAAGAGCTCTGCGTGGGGTGCCGGTCAGGACACAGTAACCACATCAACATTTACCCCAGAGGGCATTTTGGGCAGGGGACAGCCTGCCAGGGTGGTGTTGCTGGGAGCCAGGCCCAGAGACTTAGAAGAGCAGGAAGCTGTGAGCCCGGCTGGAGAGACAAAGGGAGAGGAGGTGACAGGGCCCGGGGCAAGGTCAGTGCGTGGCAGCTGGCCCATGAGGGCCCGGCCATCAGAAAGCAGGACCGTGGGCACCAGGGGCTGGGGGAGCGGGCTGGGGAGTTATCCGTCGATGAGGACAGAGTTTCAGTTTTATAAGATGAAAGAGTTCTGGAGATGATGGTGGCGACGGCTGCACAACAAGGTGAATGCAGTTAATGCCACGGAACTGAACACTAGAAACTTTTAAGATGGTAAATTTTCTGTTATGTGCGTTTTAACACAACTTTTAAAAACATAAACTAAAGAAGAAGGAGGAGGGAAAAACGAGCTGAAGGGGAGGGAGCCCAGGACAGGACAGGAATGAGCTGGGAAGGGGGCCTGCACACCACAAGCCTGTCACAGCCCAGGGGGCTAGTCCTGGCTTCCGGAGTCCTGGGAGCACCGCCCCCAGCAGCTGACAGCAGCCTGTCCCGGAGGCACCGGAAATAAATGAGAGCACTTCACGGACAGCTTTGCAGGGATAAGGGGCGAAAGAACCCAAATATTTCCCGTTCAAACTGTTGGGAACACCTGTGGAAGACTTACGGGGTACGTCCTCAGGGAAAACTGAATTTCCAGCCCATCAGCCCGGGTTTCCCCACTCTCTGGGTGTCTGTGCCTTTCACTGTCTTTGAGCTATTTTCCAACTCCGTATATTGTAGGAAAGCGACACGCTGCAAACTGGTGTTGGTCCACAGCAAAGCAGACGACCGTTGTGGGGTCACAGGCGGCCCCTCCAGAAGCCCGCGTGTCTTCATCAGGCACGGTCACCTCAGCGTCCTCACTGTCGTTTTTGGATTCTCCTTGGACCTGGTTGTTTGCTCCTTACAGGTTCCTCACTCACTGAATGACCACGATGAAATCTTTGACCCGTGTTTATTTATATTTGTATATGAAAGTCATGATCTTACCTTTTTAAAAAATTGTACTTTAGCAAAATCTGTAAGGATAGAGTGTAGAATAGACCGGAAGATCCACAGGTACTTTTAGACGACTGAGAACAATGTCGCAGGAACTTCACCCCACTCAGCCACGTCCCCAGGAGCTGCCTGCGGTGGGGGTCTTTCAGCTCTGCCTTTAAAAACAATTTGATGGAAGACTTGCAAACTCATGCTAGAATTTGTGTATAATCCCGGGAGGGAACCAGATCTGGGTGTCCATGCAATGTCTGCAGTCAGGGCAGCCTTGGTTCCTACGAGCATTTTGCCCGAATCTCAGGAAGCTGGAGGGCTGGCTGGGCCCTGCCACCGGTTCAGGCAACGTGGGGCAATGGGCCCTGGGGCCTGGAACCAAGAGGTGACCAGAAGTCCTTCTTCCCTCCCCCTGTCCAGGCCCAGAACACTGAACTTTAACCCCCAACTCGGATGCAGATGTGGAGGCCAAACACCCCAGGCAGAGGAGGCCAGCAGTGTCCTCCTGAGGGTGAGGGAAGAGCCGGCCTTGTCTGCCTGGCCCCAAGCTGGGCATGTGGCAGAGCGGAGGGAGGTGTGATAAAAGGCTTTCTTATCACATCAGCAGAGAGAAGGAGGGCCAGAAAGGGAGGGAGAGGCAGCCAGACTCAGAGAACTATTGAGAAAAATCAGATGTGCAGAGAGAGACAGGCAGACACAGAGAGAGACAGAGAGCCTCTCACACACGGGCTGCCTGCCCCACTGCCCAGTGCACTCCTGCCCCCCACCATGTGCCAGCATGTGCCGGACAGGCTAGCGTGTGCCGGGCCAGCAGATGCCAGATGGGCCAGCGTGTGTGGGGCCAGCTTGTGGCCCCGAGAGCCTCCTGCCCTGCTCAGCCTCCCCAGGGTCTCTCAGCAAGCCCCCAGCCCAGCCCGCAGATTCCCATTCTCCCCAGGCAGCGCCTCACTGTAACAGCAGGCCGCCTGCGAGGCCAGAGTCCAACCTGTGTGTGATTCCGCCCATCTCAGGATGAGGCTCTGCATCTGACTTTCCGCAATCTCAGCCCTGGGGCTCCAGGAAATGAGGGCACAGCTGGAAGCTCGGAGGTCACTGATGGGCGCTGGAGCCGGGAATCTGAATCCCTGAGTGCCTCCTTTTCTTTCATGACTTGCCCAGTGACATTAACAGCAACCAACTAACATCACTGTATTCCTTAGTTTTCCCAAAATGCTTGAAAGTGTCACATAGAGTCACTTAGCTCCTTGTTTCTTATAAGGCGTTGATTCAGAGTATCCGATGCAGATAGTTTGCATATCTCTATAAATAGTTCACCCATGGACTATCGGTGCTCTCCTTACGACTGGAAATAGAGTCCTTAGCGTCTTATAAATCTGATCGGATCAGAGAGCCAATTCCAGAAGTCCTAGAATCAATTCAGAAAACTCCTCCTTAGAATTCTGTTCCTCTAGAACCACTCTCAGTACCGAATCTGTGTTAGTCAGGGCTCTCCGGAGAAACAGAACCAAGAGGATGTGTGCGGATGCGCAGAAAAGGAGATTTGTCATACGGATTGGGTCATGTGACTACAGAGACCACGAAGCCCACAATCTACCCCTGCAATCTGGAGGCCCAGGGAGGCCAGCGGTGTCATCCAGTCCAAAGGCCTGAGGACCGGGGGGGCCGATGGAGGAAGTGCCAGGCTGAGTCCAAAAACCCAAGAACCAGGAGCACGACGTCCAAGGGCAGGAGAAGGTGGACGTCCCTGCTCAGGCGGAGAGACGGAATTCACCTCCTCCGCCTTTCTCTTCTGCTCAGGCCCTCAGGTATTGGGACCCCCACCAGCCCTGGGGAGGGCATCTTCTTTACTCAGTCTTCCATTCAAACGCCATCTCTTCCAGAGACGCCCTCGCAGACACACCCAGAATTCAGTTCTACCAGCTTTGTGGGCATCGCAGGGCCCAGCCAAGTCGACATGTACAATTATCCATCACACCAGGGAGACTTTATCACCCAAACAAGGGTACTTCGGAGAGTGAGAAGCGTGCTATTAATAATGATACCAGGACAACAAGTGAAAGAAGGACGGCCCCATGTGAACTGGGGGGTCTGGTCGCAGAGCTGACAACTACTGTCCTGTTCCAAAGTCTGTGGAGCAAACATCTTTCAAGTCCAGCAGCGGAAGAGAGAGGAGAGGCTGGTGAGAAGCAAGGCCTGGCCGGGCCTGTGGAGGAGAGGGCCCCACGAGGTGGGCCGCCATCTGTGGGCGCCAGGCTGCACACGGTCACACTGCGCGTACATGACGCCCCGCAGGGGGCACAGCTGTTCAAGGGGAGCCCCGGGTAGACTTGGTTGTTTTTATATTAACTTAGAGAGGACAGAGTGAAAAATTCATGTGATTTTAAAGATGAAACAAGACATTTAAGACACTTGGTCCCTGCCTCCCGCTGCTCAGCTGCGGCCCGGCTTCATCCCCTTCAAGGAGGGCCTCCCTCCCCTTCTGAGCTCAGGGGTCTCTGCCAGAAATGCTGGGACTCTGTTGTAACCTTCCTGGCAGCCACTAGAGGGACCCCTAATCAGTGCCGTGACTGCTTACTCCATTAACAGAGGCAAAGAATCGAAAGGACCATAATGCCCAATTCTGTAGTCATCAGCTCTAAAAGAGAGCAGGACCGTATCTTTGCCATCATCACTAGCCTCGGCGGGAGGACCATCTGCCACCAGGACTTACTCCTCGGCTCTAGTCCTTCATGCTGGGCAGGTCTCAGCAAGAGGGACCCACAGCAGAGGCAGCCTGGCCAGGGCTGCAGCAGGTGCTCCGTCCACCCACGCGTTTCCGGTGTGGGGGCGGGGTGCCGGGGCGCCCTCTCCTCCGCGTGCAGCAGAGGTCCTGCCTACGGGACACTTGTCCCTGCCCATCTCGGATCCCTAGTAGCTCTGAGGGCTCAAGTCCCTGACTTCTTGCCCACTGCCTAGGCCTCTGCGTGGATACCAGGAATTGCGTAGGACCCTGCTCTGTGCCCAGACGCAGGGGGAGTCGAGGGGAGACAGGTGCACTGGGTAAATCTTTGCCCGGTGGGAGACGGGAGGCAGCGACTTGTCCTTTTCTTTTTCTGCCTCCAGAGGGAGCATCCTGAGGGAGTCCTTTATACAAAGGAGGTGCAGCGTCCTAGTTTGCCTGGGACAGTCCCAGGTACACCTGTTGCCTCCATGTCACTGAGATAGACCCTCTTTTGTTCTTGCGAGTGTCCAGTTTGTAGGATAAATGATCTGCATGCCCTCCCTACTCAGCCTCTTGGGGTGACTCCGTGACACCCACAATGGGTGTGATGATCAGGTGTTGGCCCCTCCCTCCTTGAGCTTTCCCTCACTCCTGCTCCTGGGCCCAGCTTCTGGCAGACGAGGCAGGAGCCTTTGGAGGTGTTAGGAAGGGGAGTGACAGGGCATATCTGAGCCCCAGAGACAGCACAGGCTCAGTTCTGGGGGGAGCGGGGTGCCCACAGGAGCAATGGTACAGAAACAAGGGTGCTTTTTATATGGGCTGGTGGTGGGCTTCTGAGAAGGAGGCACTCGGGGGATAGGGAGGAACAAGTCACGGGAAGAGCTGGGGCACTCCAGGCAGCAGCAACAGCATGCGCAGGGGGCCTGTGGTGGAATTTGCTGAATTCCAAGTTCTGAGGAAAGTCTGGAAAGAGTGCCCCTCTCTGTTGCTGCTCATTCCAAATCCTAGACTTGGTGCCTTCCTGTCAGTGGCAAATAAGGAGGAGAAGCAAGTCCGAGGAGAGGGGCCCCAGGTAAACTGAGGGAACTGGACTATTTCATCCAACCACACCTTGTCTGGGAGACTCCTTCCATGGGGTGCAGGGTGTGTAGAGAAGAAGCCCCCTGACCACATCAGCTGCAGGGGAGAGAGAGGGGTGGGAGGAAGGCTGGAACAGAGACAGAGAGAGGTAGAGAGACAAGAGGAAGCAGTCAGAGAGATCAAAGCTGATAGAAACCCAAAGGCAGTAGGGAAGAGTGGGACTGAGACAGAGAGATAAGGAATGAATGCACGGACGTACAGATGGGCATACGGATGGGTGGATGGGTGGATGGATGGATGGATGGAAGGACAGATAGATGGTTGGATGGAAGATGGATGGATGGGTGGATGGGTGGGTAGGTGGGTGGATGGATGGATGGATGGGTAGATGGATGGGTGGATGGAAGGACAGATAGATGGTTGGATGGATGATGGAGGGATGGATGGATGGATGGATGAATTCCAGTGAGTGTCTTTGTCTCAACTGTATCAGCTCCAAGGGGCCTGGCTGATCACAAAGTTGGATTTCAGAGATGATGGCCTCGTGCTTCTCCCCCCCACCCCTCTGCCTCCTCCGCACACAAATGGAAAGTTCCAATCCCACTACTGCAGCTTTCTTGACTCAGTGTTCTTGCTGTAAAATGGGTGCATTTTCCCAACTGCCAGGGGTGCTGGGGTGTATTAACTGATTACTTCTGAACGCCTGGCACGTTAGGTAGGCCCTCAACCAGGTGGCTGTGTGGATGACTGTATTTTTAATTGAGATATAATTTACATACTCTAAATTCACCATTTTTAAGTATATGATTCAGTGATTTTTAGTATATTCACAAGGTTGTTCAAATATTGCCACTGTCTAATTCCATAATATTTTCATCACCATATAAAGACACCTCGTACTCATTAGCAGCCACTCCCATTCCCCTCCCCCAGCCCCTGGCAGCCACTCACCTGCTTCCTGTTTCTGTCCTGGACATTCTGTATGAATGGAATCCTGCACCGTGAGGCTCTTTGCATCTGGCTTCTTTCACTCAGCTGGGTGTTTCCAAGGTCCATCCACGCTGTAGTGTGCATCGGCACACCATTCCTTCTTGTTGTCTGATGATATTCCCTTGGATGCATGCACATTTTCTTTATTCATTCATCAGTTGATGGACATTTGAGTTGCTTCCACTTCGTGGCTATTATGATTAATGCTGCTATGAACAGCCATTGCAAGTTTTTCTGGCTACGTATGTTTCCAGTTCTCCTGGGTCTGCACCTAGGAGTCAGGCATATACCCAAACCCTGAAGAGGTTTTGAGGAAGCTTATAGTCCTACCAAAATACGGCAGAAAATGGAGGAGAGAGGAAACGCTGGTTTTATATTGAAAGAAATATGGACACATGTTGACTAGAAGGCTAAATTTGGTGAATTTTAGACAACTCATAGAGATCCAGCGCCTGCACACAGCCACTGTGGGCTCTTGCCAGCCCCACGCTCAACATCAGACACCCACGAAGGGGTACCTTCAGGAATTGGGGAATTCTGGACAAGCTCGCCTGCACGCTTCCTAGTGGCCACTAGAGGACGCCTGGACCACACCCTGAGTCACAGATTCCCAGAAACTCACGTGGTTTCTGAGAATTTCTTCCCAATGCTGCCAGGAGAGGTGGTCCACAGTGCTTGCTCCAAAACCTCCCAAAGGGAAGGTGACGGGTTCAGATTCTTAACCTGAATCAGCACGTGGATGAAAGAGAGAGGTGAGAATCTGACAGCTGGAGGCAAAGCTCACCCCAGCACAGTCTGGCCTTGAAACCCCAAGTCTGCAGACCACTCAGTGACCTTGAACCTGTGTCCACCCCTGTTAGATGCTGAGAAGTGAAGGCGTGAGGGATACATGGTGGAAGGCATAGGGCCAGCACACAGCCACAGTAGGGGCCCCAGAAATGGCAGCCATCGCTGCCTGCATGTTTGCGTTCGACTCAGAGGGTTTGGGGCAGTGTAGAGTGATTCTCGAGATTCAGTGGAAGAGGAAGAGAGGTGACTTCCGGTGGGGCCTCAGGGCTCACAATGACCCAGAGGGACAAGGATGGTGCAAAGAGAAAGGGAAACAAGAGCAGGGACGTGGGGGCTGGGATGAGGGCGACGCACGGACTGCTCCCGGAGAAGTCACCTCCAGGACGACACAGCTCTGGGCCCCTCACCCTCCTGGAGCCGGAGGTGTAGCCCAGGGAGTGCAAGGGGCTGGGTGCCCGTCCTCTGAGCGTCAGTTTCACCAGAAGATTCGGAGGGAAATTCTATGCATGTGGAGATGCTGCAAAAGTCTCAGGGATTTTTATGGTGAAACAAAAGACTTAAAAGAAATTAATCCTTTCAGGCCCAGACCGCTGCAGGGTGCACATTGATTTTCCTCTGACTTCATTTGGACACTGAAATCTCTGTTATTAGCTTTCTGGAGGGAAAACAGATTCCCAGTGGCCAGGAGAGAAACACACACACATACACACACACACACACTATTGTTCAGTATGCCTTCTCCAGCTTCCATCTTTTTCATCATTCTCGTCACTCTGAGTAACTTGTAGTGCCTCTTTTTAAAAGAGAGATTGCTTTTCTTTTTTTAAAAAATCATTAATTAAAGTAAAATTTGCATAACATAAATTAAACATTTTTAAAGTATACGATTCATTTCTATCTAGTTCCAAAATATTTTCATTGCTCTAAAGTAAAGCCCCTTAAAATTGTGGTAACTTTTTAATCTTTGTTTATTAATTATTTAGTGAAGGTCCACCATGAGCCAAAGTCTGTGTGGTGCTGGAGATTTTCAATGGTGACCAGATATAGCCTCTGCCCCGGGGATCTCCAGCCTTGACCTCTGCCATGCTCTTGCAGTGTTTCAGCTCCCATGAGCAGCATCCTCACCATCTCCCATGGCAGAGCGGTTGTCTGCCTGGAGCAGGGTCTGTATATATACAGCATGCGTGTCCCACTCTGCCTGCCTGTGCTGTGGCCAGACATTGCTAATCGATCACAGCACACTCTTAATGATACTGGGGCAGGCGAGTAGTGATCCTGGTAAACTCAGGTGCCACTGGGATCAGCAGAAGAGAGAAAACTTTGGGCTGCTCTGAGCTGTGTTCTACCTACACACATGCACACTAGAGCCCAGGAACCCAAGCCCCACTTGTCTATAAATTGCAGGGCAACTCAGTTTTATAGCCTTATGGAAACTCTCCCTCTGCCCCTTCCCACGTCTCCAGGAAAAACTTGTGCAGCTTTCACATCTGATTCCTGCAGGGCTGGAGGATGTGAAGGAATTTCTGGCACAGACAGAGACAATGAATTTGTCAAATCACTGCTTTGGGGGTGTTTGTACGTGACGGGCAGAAGCTGCTCACAGCCGTGACCTGCTACATAATTTGCAAATAAAAATGCAAGTGCAAAATGCAGTGCCCTTATTAAAAAATTATCAAGAACTTCAAGATGGTGACAGTAGAGCACTAAACCAAGCAAGAGGCCCTTCTGAGCGTGGGGCCCTGTGGGACCTCACAGGTCACACGCCCTGAGGCCAGCTCTGGTCACAGCCACGCTGACCCACTTCCACCTCTGCCACGTGGCTCGGATAGCAGGTCTAGTGCACATTTTTAAAAGTGAGATGAGCTGGCCTGGAAGTGCAATGCAGTGGGCGAGCACTGGTGTCCTCTCCTGCCCCACGCCCCTCTCCGGGGAGCTGTACCACAGCAGTTTTGAGAGCCTCCCCTCCCCTCTCCAGGCTGCAAGGCTCAAGTGAGCAGATCCTGCCCCACGTCCATCCCTCCTCCAGGCCACCAGCCCTGGCCAGTCAGCATCTTCCATGCCTTGTTGATGATGATGGGTTCAGAGTCAGACATGTGGCCAGGATGCATGAGACCAGCTTGGAGCCTTGGTGGAGCTGCGTTTGGGAAGGAGAAGGTCTCTTGATGAAGTCTTGGCTCCAGCTGTGTCCTCCACGAGCCCTCCTCCTGGACTCTCATGAGCCCATACATCCCCTTTCTGCTCTAGCCAGATGCACTTGGATTTCAGAGCTTTGGAGCTGAAAGGGTCCCTGGGGTGAGTGGGCTCAAGTGTGGGGCTGGACAGCTTGGCCAAGTGGGTGCCCCTTTGCATGTGGCTGGAGGCAGAGGTGCCAGCAGCCCCTCGTGGCCCTGCTCTGTCCTGGACCCCAGCCTGCAGCTGAGGGTGGATCCATGAGCAAGGCTCCTGCTGCCCGCTCTGTTCCATGGCCTGGACAAATCTGTGGATATTCAGGACACTCTTCCACTCCAGACTGTGGAAGCTCCTAGGACATCTGTCCACTGTGTTGGCCAGGGTCTGTTCCGGTGGATCTGCTGCCAGCCTGCTCAGAGCCTGCTGTGGGCTAAGTCAATAGCACTGAGGGGCCCTCATGGGCAGGAGATGTCACACACAAGGCTGACCTTGAGGGGCTTTTGGGCCCCCAGGGAGCAGCTGGTGGGGTCTTCAGCCCTCCTGGATTCCTCGCAGTGGCTGGCCTAGCCGGCCGGTCATCTGTCCTAGAACTGCCTAGAAGTGACGTGGCCAGTGGCAAAGAGCCCAGGTTCGGCAGTCCAGTTTCCAGGGTTTGAACTTGTCTCATCCACGTATGAGCCGCTGGGCCTCCCGTAACCTCTGTGAGCTTCCATTTCCTCTTTGTAAGCGGGGATAATTAATAATCCCTTCTTATTTGGCTTGTTGTAAAGATTAACTGGGATAAAGTGTTTAGTGCAGGGCCTGGCAGGAGGAAGTGTTCTATAAATGTGAATTATTATCATATTTCCTTTCCCCTCACATTCTCTTCTGAAAGAAACTGCTCAGCCCGCAAAGGGACCAGTGATCCCAACCCCAGACCACAGCAACCAGGAGACTGGTGTCTGCCCTTCTGGCAGGGCGAGTCAGCTCTCTCCTGGTTGTGTGGACTTGGGAGGGCTGTGTAGATCTGTCGTGTGAGGCCCATTTTGTGGGCTGCCATGGTCATGGTTGAACCAAGAAGCAGAGAGAGAGGGAAAGAGAGAGAGAGAGAGAGAGAGAAGGCTATTGAGAAAGAGAGACATTTCATGGCACGCCTTTTTTTCAAACCCCAGCTTTCTTACTTCACAGTCTCTGTGGGTCAGGACCCGGGTGCAGTGCAGCTGGCTGCCCCTGATTCAGGGTCCCTGTTGGTTCAAGGTGCTGCCTGGGGCCCAGTCTCATCCGGAGGCTCCGCCGGGGGAGCCTCCCCCTGGAGCTCACGCACATGCTGTCTCCAGGACTCGGCTGCTCATGGGCTGTTGGCTGCAGGCCACCCTCAGCTCCTTGACACCTGGGTTCTGCATGGGGCAGCTCACAGCTTGGCAGCTGACTTCCATCAGCAAGAGCAAGCAGGACAGCGCACAAGACGGATGCTACTGTCTTTTTGTTACCTCATCTCAGATATGACAACCCATCACTTTTTTTTTCCAGCTTTTTTTATTGTGGTAAAATAGATGTAAGATAAAATTTTCCATCTTAACCATTTTTAAGTGTGCAGTTCAGTGTATTAAATACCTTTACATTGTTGTGCTACCATCACCACCATCTTCAGAATCCTTTGCCTCTTGTAAAATGGAAACCCTATCCCCACGAAACACTAACTCCCCGTTCCCTCCTCCCTTGGCCCCTGGCACCCGCCATTCTACTTTCTGTCTCCATGAATTTGACAACTCTAGGAACCGCATATAAGTGGAATCATACAGTATTTGTCTTTTGGGGGCTTATTTCACTGAGCATAATGTCCTCAACTTTCATCCGTGTTCTAGCATTGTCAGAATTTCCTCCCTTTTTAAAGCTGGATAGTATTCCACTGTATGGATGGACCACATTTTGCTGATCTATTCATCCATCAATGGACACCTAGGTTGCTTCCATATTTTAGCCGTTGTGAATAATGCAGCTATGAACATGGCTGTACAAATATCACTTTGAGATCCTTCTTTCTATTCTTTTGGATAGATACGCAGAAGTAGAATTGCTGGATCACATGGTAATTCTATTTTTAATTTTTTGAGGAAGCTCCATACTGTTTTCTGCAGAGGCTGTACCATTTTCCACGCCCATCAACAGGCACAAGAGTTCCAGCGTCTCCACATCGTCACCAACATTTGTTATTTTCTGTTTGTTTTGATAGTAGCCATCCTAATGGGTGTGAGGTGGTATCTCATTGTAGCTTTGACTTGCATTTCCCTAATGGTCAGTGATGCTGAGCATCTTTTCATGTGTTTATTGACCATTTGTATATTTTCTTTGGAGAAATGCCTATTCAAGTCCTTCGCCATTTTTGAATCAGGTTGTTTTTCTGTCGTTGAGTTTTAGGAGTTCTCTATATATTCTGGATATTAATCCCTTATCAGATGTATGACTTGCAAATATTTTCTCCCATTCCATGGGTTGCCCACAGTACACCTCTGATTTGTGACTATGCTGACATGTCTGTCTCCTCACTCTCTCTTTCCAATGACTTCCTTCCCACCAAGGCTGAGGGGGAAAGGAAATAGCAGAGAGAGTGTGATTGAAAATTCCAACCCTCTATTGCTCTGCCTTCAGGCACAGCTGGAACCAGGTGCTCAGACAATGCCGGTAGCCCAAGCATACCTCTCTGGGATCCTCCCTCTTCCGTGTGGTTTCAATTCTGAAGCATGTGATGGCTCCAAGAAGCCATGACCACCCCCCTCAGACCAGTGGATTAAAAGGGCTTCTCTCTCCCAGTCCAGTAAAAGTCCCAAGGGTGTGCCTCTGTGGACCAACCTTCCTGAAGTGACCATTGAGGCCAGATGGATGGACTATGCTGATTCGTCAGACGGGGTCTTGCGCCCACCTCTGGCATTAGAGAGCGGCCTTGGCTCCACCTAGGCTGGGGAGGGAGCTGCCCAGAGGAAAATGGAACTTTTGTAATTAGCAGGGTGGGGCAGAGCCTGCAAAACAGATGTTCACTGACTGTGAGTGGGCCGGGAAGGCAGTGACCAGGGCCAACGCCTGTCCCCTAAAAAATCCCAGCCCAGTGGGGGGTGGGGCAGATGTGTGGATACATGACTGCACTGTGTTGTGATGCGTGCCCAACAGAAGGTGCAGGCGATGCTGGGGGTGTGGACATGGTAGTACTAAATGCGTAGGGAGGAGGAGTAGGGGGGCTGAAGGAAAGGCTTCAGGGCAGAGGCAATGCTTAAGCTGGGTCTTGAAGGATGAGTAGGAGTTCACCCGGGCATGCCCAATGGGCTGGGCAGAGAGCAAACACACTGAGATATTGACTCAGTGGGGTTTGGATCCTGATTCTTCCCCTGCCTAACTTCCCAGTGCAAGTCACTTCATCTCTCTGAACTTACAGTTTCCCCCTCTAAAAACTGGGGGATGATCCTAGTGCCTGCCTATGTGAGCTGGTGGAGGAGGAAATAGGATGAAGCTGGAGAAGAAAGCCCCGGCTCCTCTGGAGCTTGTATTTTCTCTTCTGTAAAGTGGGGATGATAATTGCATCCTTCTCAAGAAGTTGTCATAAAGATTAAATGAATACGTGCTCGGCACAGTGCCACCTAGTGTTACCTGCAATTGTTGGTACAAACTGCTACAAAGTTCTGAAGATGGGAGGTCTGGGCTGGAGATGCTGGAAGCAGGCAGGCGAGCACCCCAGGGAGGGCGCAGGTGGATAGGATGCCCGGCTACATCCAAGTCCCAGTGCTGCACTGAGCAGCCCTGTGCCCGTGGACAACGCCTTCCTCTCTGCCGCCTACGCTTCTGCATTTGTAAACTGGGCGGTATGATTGCACCAGCTCCAGGAGGTGCTGGGGTTGAACGGGAGGACCACTGGGACCCTGAGGAGAGCTGTCCTCGGGAAGCTCTGGGGGTGGGGGGCATGGGGGGGATGGGAGAGGGTGCTGTCCCTTTGGGACTCTGAGGACCTGTACTTGATACACTGAGCTGGTCAGTCTGATAGTTACCTGCCTCTCTCCAGATGCCCTTGGTGCTGACGGGGCCCTGAGCCCATCTCAGGCCAGGGACCCTGCCTCAAAGGCAAAAACTCAGCCTCAAGACTGAACCCCGACCCCCAGGGTCTTGTGGGTGGAGGAGGGGTTGTGACTGGAGGGACTTGGGAGGGGTCCTGGCGCGGTTCCAGTTCTCGAACTGGTTGGTGGCTACAAAGGTGTTCCACATACAGTACTCATGAAGCTAAATATGTTTTATTTTATCTAAAAAAGGTAAAGATACCCGTCACTGGCTTTATTAGACGTGCAACAACAGCTCCGGCATCTGAAAGCGGTTACATTAAAGGCAGCCAAGGCGTCTCCCGCATCGGGGGGCTCAGGCCCTCGCGCACTTCTAGGCTCACTGTCATCTCATTTCATGCTCCCCAAACCCATTTTACACAGGGGAACACGGCACTCAGAGAGGTCAGGCAACTCGCCCATGGTCCCAGAGCAGCTCTAACTCGGCAGCGTCTTTACGACGTAATTAGCCGGGCGGTTTCACCTCCTGACCGGCTGTCCCTTTAACGTTTCCAGGGCGTCCCTGGCACTGAGGTCGCGCGTCCCCGGGCTGCGGCGCAGGTCCGGGTCCGGAGAGATCAAGGTCACGACGGAGGCCCTCGGCGCCCCCGCCCGCCGGAGGGGCCGGCCTTGCGCGGCGGCCCCGCCCCCGGCCCGCCCCTCCCGGCCCGGCCCGGCCCGCCCCGCCTCCCGCAGCCCCCGGCTCGGCGAGGCGCTGGGCGGCCCCGCGGACGCAGCCCCGAGCGGCCCTCCGGCGGGATGCGCGGCCGGGGCGGGGGGCGCGCCCGCTGGCCGGCGCCGGTGCGCTCGCTGCTGCGCGCCTTCGCCACCCGGGACGCCGCCCCCGCCGCAGTCCGAGGCCCGGCGCAAGGTAGGCGCGCGCCGCGGAGAGGGGGCGCGGGACGGGGGGCGGCCCGGCAGAGAGCCCGCGCCCTGCTCTTGGCCGCTGCAGGGTGGCCAGGATGCCCGCTGCACCCGCAGCCCAGAGGTGGGCCCCTCCTCGCTCGGGCTGTCCCTGCAGCCAAGGCGGGCGACTCTGTCCGCAAACAGGGGCAGTGTGCGCAGTGGTCCCGAGCCCTGGCCTTGGGGTCGGCGGTCACGGGATTGGAGCCCCCTCTGGTAGCTGTGCGACCTTGTGCACATGGCACGTAACTTCGCTCTGCCTCAGTTTCTGCATCTGTAAAATGGGGGCGATCCAATACTTCAGGCTTGGAGCAGTAGTTGGGATCATATGAACAGCGCTCGCCACCCAGTGAGAGTTCCAACCTGTTCCATTGTCCCCCTCCAGGGAGGACAGCAGGCTTGCACCTGTGTGGGCGAGAGCAGCCAGGGCCCCTGCAGGCAGACACCTGGTCCTGGAGCGAATCCAGCACAGTTAAAGGGGCACGAGCTCAGAGAGCAGCTGAGGAAGCTGGAAGGTGGTGCGGTTCCCACCTGGCCAGGGAAGAGGCCCCGGGAGTGGGAGGGGGCTTAGGTGTCCTGGTGAGGAGGCCAGAGAGTGTGGCCGTACCACCCAGTGGCTGTTGGTACAATTAGTGACCAGGAGGCTGAACACTGGTGGGGTGAGGAGAATTAGGCCAGTGTTTCCAGACTGGCCTCTTAAGAATTCCCTGGGGGCACTTATTACAAACAGCATCCTGGGCTCCTACCCCAGGCCTGGCCCTCAGAATCTCCTGGAATCTGTATTTTTAACCATGCCCCCAGGTGATTCTGGGATCAGGCCAGTGTGGAAACTAGTTTAGACACATCAGTGGCTCTTATCAGTGGCTCTCGCCGGCCTGATTCTGTCTCCCTCCCTCCCCCACTTTTGGTTATTACAACTCCCCCACAGTTACTACTGGCATCTAGTGGGGAGAAACCAGGGATACTGCTGAACATCCTAAGATACCCAGGACAGCCTCTCTCTCCCCCAGAAAAAGAAAAAGAGAATGATCTAGTCCGCAGTGTCAGTAGTGCAGAGGCTGAGAAGCTGAGATACCCAGAGTCACAGGGTCCAGAAGGGAGGGACGCTGGGGTTGTTGGGACCAGCAGGCATCATCCGAGAGCCTGCTCTGCACCAGGTGCCCTGAGGGTGAGGAGCTCATGGCTTGAGCAGCTTATGGGCACTGACGTGAGAGGAGTGTCTGGAGCCCCCGCTTGGAGGATGGGCAGCCCTTCTGTTGCTGAGTCCATCCATCCTGAATATGGAGGACCCACTAAGCGTGAGACCTTGTGCTGAGCTCTGGGGGTACAGCGGCAATCAAGGGGGAGATGCGGCCCCCCCAGGACACTCATCCTCTTGTAGGGGCAGAAGCTCCCTTACCTCGTGGTGCCTGCACACAGTAGGTGTACATGAGTGCCGGCTTCCTCCCCTGAAGGCACCCCCCACTTGTGCCTTACGTGGGTACTAAGTTTGTAGCAAGGCGTATTTGGGGCTGGGTTCTGAGAAAGGACATTTCGGATCCTGACCTTCAGCAGCTTGGCAGTGTGCTCAGAGCCATCATAAGTGTATGATCTGCCTGTGGACGTTATGCAACTGCTGCTCCACATGCTCATTTCAGTTGTTGGGCATTTTTTAAATAGTTCTGTGGCTTCTGTCTGGGCCTTGAAGGCTGGCGGGGCTCAGTCACTGCTAACCCACTTTTGCTGAGGAGAAGGCCGACTCCTTAGGCAGCAGGTCAGCAAATGTTGATTAATCACGGAGAATGGTTCAGGCACTGCCCTGGCTGCTGCGGATGCTGCAGAGAGCAAGGAGGGCAGCTTCCTGTCCTCAGGGAGCTTCACTTCTGGGGTGGGAAGGGGAAGACAGTGGACATGGAAGCAAATAAAACAGAACAAAAAGATAATCTCTGCCCAGAGGCATGTTGGGAAGAAGTTGGGGAGGGAGAGACAGTGTTTGAGGATGGAAGCTGCTTTAGCTGGGGGGCCAGAGAAGGTTCTTCGAGGAGGCATGTGTGGCTGCAGATTTCAGTGGGGAGAAGCAGGGAGCCATGTGAGGATAGGGGGTAAGAGCATTCCTAGCAGGAGGAGAAGCAGTGGCAGAGGCCCTTGGTGGTGGAATTGGGGAACAGAAGAGGGTCATGGAGGCTGGAGCAAGGGGGCGGTGAGGGAGCCGTGCTTGGCGAGGTGGGCACGTAGACCCTGGACTCCATGGCGGGCTTGGGCTGAGGAGTTGCATGACCTGCACTATCCCAGAGAGCATGCCTTCTGGCTGTCGGGTGGCAGCCGGCTCTTGTTGGGGTGGGGAGATGCCTGCTGCTCGGAGGGCAGAGATGGGAAAGTGGGCAGCGCTGGGACATTTAGTGGGTAGAGCTGATAGGCCCTGCTGATATCTTGGGGCCTGAAATCCAGGAGGCCACGTGGGTTTTGTGTCTCAGCACTGGGGGGACCGTTCATGGAGCTGGAGCTCCGCCCAGGCCGTGGTGGAGGAGGAGGGGTGGCGGGAGGAGGCAGTGCTGGTTTGGAGAGGCCTGTTCGCATCCCTGAGGCTGTGCGGTGTGGGCTGTGCATACTTGAGTCTGGAGCTTGGGGCAGTGGTGGGCTTGGAGCTCCCATCTGAGATTCTTCAGGGTGGGGCTGGCACCTCTAGGTCACCTGGCAGGGGACCCAGGTGGAGTGGGGCCGGGTTTTTGGGTCTCATTGTTGCATTTCGGTGTTGCGTCAGAC
Source organism: Equus asinus (assembly GCF_041296235.1). Taxonomy (NCBI): domain Eukaryota; kingdom Metazoa; phylum Chordata; class Mammalia; order Perissodactyla; family Equidae; genus Equus; species Equus asinus. Next base: position 47,077,461 of record NC_091804.1, read on the forward strand.
GGTACCCCAGTGCAAGTACCAAGTTTTGGTTTGGAGGAAGTGTTCAGGGACGCAGGGCAGAGCGGCTGTGTGCCCACAACTCGGGGTGTTCTGATGGCCAGACCTGGGGCAGGTCCCTGTCCTCTCTCGGGCTGGCACCAGGAGGATTTGTCCAGCTGCCACCTGAAGCTCCCTTGGCTCCCTTGATTTGTGTGGCTACTTCCCAGAGCTGGCGTTGGGTGGATCCTAATTCCCAACCTTAAAGGGATGATGTGCTATTTCTGTGGCCAGGGCCGCCTTAATTTAGGAACGAATTAGCCACTCGTTCTCCCAGACCGCGAAGTCCGATTTGGAAGCTCTGATTTGCACTGGGATATTTCTGCATCAAATGAGTTTTTAAAATGTTTTTGAAGGGAAAGGCATGATGGATGATATCATGGCACGTCCCAGCTGATGCTCATTAAAAGTTGTGGCTTTAGGGGTTGTGAAAGGCAGTTGGGAATGAAATGCCTTGTTTCCCAGCTCAGGGCTGGGCCAGGCTCAGCGAAGGCAGTAACTCTGCAGAGCCAGATCAGGTCTGCGCTGCCCAATTCTTTGGAAATCGTAATGACAACCAGCTGCATGTCGCAGGCTCTTCTTGTAGCAAGTGAGTAGACCTGTGGAAGCGAAGGGAGCATTTGTCAGTTCAGGAAACTGGAAGGCCAAAGCGTGGCGGCCTCAGTAGTTCCAGGGCTCCAGCTGCCTCACACCGCCTGCCCTCAACCCTATCCCGGTGGCCTCGAGTGGGAGGAGCTGGATGGCTGAGGCCCAGCTCACAGGCCCTCCCAGGCCAAGGATGGAGTCCGTGTCCCCTCATAGCCAGGCCTGAGATCCCTGGAAAAAAATGAGAGGGATGCAAGCAGAAGGAGAGTAGGTGCTGGAATTGCAAACACCAGCACATTTCCAGCTGCCCCGAGCAGTGCACAAACCCCATACCTGTGTTCACCTGACCTGCAAAACCCACTGTGGATCTAGAAGCATCCTGCTGGCCTCAGCCTTCTCGCCTGGGACAAGAATGTGCTCGGAGGCAAAAGGCAGGGTCTGTGACATCCAGGCAGCAGCAGAGGGCCCCTCGAGGGCATGGCTGAAGATCTTCCCTCCCTCCTGTCCCCTGCCCAGGTGCCCAGGGCATCTTTCTGGCCACTTGTCCCTCATCCGTGTGTATCTCTCGCCCCATGACCTTAAGGACTGCTGTCTGCTGGTGAACCAGGCTGGACCACTGCGTTGATCACTCCATTTTTGTTTTGAGGGAAATGAGTGATCTCAGCCTTTAGAACAGGTCTGGCCTGCAGTTGGCAGTCCATAAATATCTGTCAGATGGAGGATAATGTGTTCTCCAATGCAGGCAACAGGTTTCTTTGGGGAAAAATATATATAATTACACCAGTGTTTTTGAATACCTTCTCTAAATGAGAAATGAAAACATTACAAATAAGGGTCAAATGTCCTTGGAACACCACTCCTTCCTCTTCTCCTCCCGTCCTCCCCAGAGGTGACCCCTGTTAACATTTAGCTCTTTTCCCACCAGACTGTCTTGACCTGTGCATGTGGGTCTCAGTAGAAAATGTACAGGATTGTTTCCTGGAAGTATTTTAAAGAAATGACATCTGAAAACAGCACGTCTTGTTCTGAAACATCGTTTTCCCTCAACAGTGTGTCTTGGAGATTTATCTGGGTTAACAGATTCCTTCTGATTGCCTTAGAATGTTCCAGTGTCGTCTCAGTTATTCTGCTGCTGGTGGCCGTGGAGGTCGTCGCAGATCTTCTCTGTTGCGGGCAGTGCCCTGTGGGCATCCTGCATCCTGTACCTGCTTCCTGGTGCATCTGGACGAGCATCTCTCTGTAGGGCACCTTCCGAGAAGTGGAATTCCTGGGGCGCAGGATGAGCATGTTTTAAATTTTATTTGGTATTGCTAAATTGTTTCCCACAGTGGCTGTCACTCCCCACCAGAGTGAGGGGTGGCTGTTTCTCCAGGTACCTTGAAATGTTCAGATTCTTAATTTTGTTAATCCTAGGGAAGAAAAGTGAAACTTCCTTAGTTAAATCTGCATTCCCTTGATTGCTTGAGGGGGTTTTCCTCGTGTTCATGGACCGTTTGGATTTCACATTCTGAGTCACCTCTCTGTGCATTTCGCTCCTCTTTCTCTGGGCTTGTTAGTCTTTTTCTAATTGGTTTGTAACAGTATTTGTGTGTTCTGGATTCAAATCCTCTGTTGCTGCTGATAGTTTTTGCTCTCTCTGTGGCTTGTCTTTTAACTTTGTTTATGGTGTCTTTGGTTGAGTACAAGTTTTTAGTTTTGGGTTTTTTTTAAAGATATAATTGACATATAACATTATGTTAGTTTCAGGTGTACAACTTAATGATTTGATAAATTTTTTTTGATATGTATATTTTGCAAAATGATCACCACAGTAAGTCTACTTAACATCCATCACCAGAAACACTTGCAATTTTTTTTCTTGTGATGAAAATGTTTAAGATCCACTCTCTTAGCAGCTTCATACAATGCAATATTATTAACTATAGTCACCATGCTGTGCTTGACATCCCCACATTTATAGTTTTGATGTAGTAGAATTTATCAAGCTTTTTCTTTGTGTCTTTGCTTTTGGTGTCTTCTTTAAGAAATCTTTTTCTGCCTCAGGTTCAGAGTGAACACCTTGTCGCATTTTCCCCGGTTGGTCCTGGTTTCAGCACTGAAAGTCCCACATCCCGAGAACCCTTGAGTCCCCGGGGCAAACCAGGATGGTTGGTCATAGACATATCCATCCATGTTTCCTTTTAGTGAGCACAAAGCTCTTTTCTTTACATTTATTTTTCTAACCCACAGAAATTTACTTCTGTGAATAGTGTGAGGCAAAATACAGGTTTTTAATAGAGATTCCAGGAGTCAAGATGTTTAACCCAGGGAACTTGTGATTCTGGTGGAGTGTCCAGTCCTGGTCAGCAGAGGGAGGACAGGCAGTCTGGGGGCAGGCGTCGGGAAGATGACCACAAGAGGACCCTGTCTGCTGAGCCATAAATTGAAGCCGGTTTTGGGCAAGAGTTTGTTTTCTGATTTGGTAATGCATGTGATTTCATTGATCAGACTAACATTTCATTTTGTACTCAATACATCCCTCTTACTGAGAAGCAGTGACTCGTGGGGGACAGCTGTTTGGGGAGCTCCAGGTGCTCCTCCTTGCTGCCCTGGCTGCTTTCAAAGGCTCGGTCCCCTGGAAGGACACCTTCCCCATGTGCCCTCTTGGACCTCACGACGTACTCTTAGCAAGCCTGAGCTCCCCAGATCCCTCCTCTGTTTGAGCGTTGTTAAGGCCACCTGCCGTGTTTGGGATTTCTACCAGAATTCAGTTGCAGTTCACTTTAAGGGAAAACAACACCAACACCACACAGCCCCTGCATCAGACTTCTCCCAGCTGGACTGGGAGCTGGCTGGGATCGTGGCGATGAGAGGAGCGTGGCATGCCATGGCCATCCCAACGGGCTTGGGTCTGCACTGTGTACTCGGCAGTTGGGGATAGGGAGGGTAGGGTGGGGTGTGTGTTGCCCTTTGGAGACTGGTGACCCAGCTTACCTGGGAAGATGCTGATTTTGTGTAATTGCAATATTTTCAGGAAAGGTGGTAGTTACACCAGTTGGTGGGTGTGAGAATGTGTGGCCTTTTCTGGAGTGGAATTCAGCCGTCCTGGGTCCCCAGAGCTGAGACATCCATCTTCTCCTGCCCTTGGACATCGATGTTCCTGGGTCTAGGTGCTTCAGGTTTGGACTGGACCTTGCACCACTGGTTTTCCCAGGCCTCCAACTTGCACATGGCAGGTCATTGGACTTCTCAGCCTCTATAGTCACATAAGCCAATCCCTCATAATAAATCTATTTTTATATGTCTGTATATCTCCCATTGGTTCTGTTTTTCTGGAGAACCCTGACTAATACAGCTGGTGTATTGGTTTGCTAGGGTTACCATAACAAAATACCACCCACTGCGGGGCTTAAATAACAGACATTCATTTTCTCCCAGTTCTGCAGGCTGGAAGTCCAAGATCAAGGTGTCGGCAGGGTTGGGTTCTTCTGAGGTGGCTCCCTGGGCTTGCACCTTCTCACGTGGCCTTTCCTCTGTGCGTGCCTCTCGTGTCTCTCTGTGTCCCATTTCTTCCTCCTCTGAGGGCACCAGCCAAGCTCTATTAGGGCCCACCCTCAAGGCCTCATTTTAACTTTGTCACCTCTTTAAAGGCCCTGTCTCCAAATCCAGTCACATTCTGAGGTCCTAGGGGTGAGGGTTCAACATAGGAATTTGAGGGGACACCTTTCAGTCCAGAACAGCAGGCAGGTTGTTGCCACTGTCAGCTGGGAGCTCAGCTGTGGGGCTGTGGCCCTGTGGGGCCGGGGCTGTGGGCCAGGCCTCAGATCCTCTCCACTTGGGCTTCGCACAGGGACTTGCCTTCCCAGAGGGAGCACCCCAAGAGGCACAGGCTCAAGTTCTGTGACCTTTGAGGATCTGGCCTTGGAAGCCTCACTCCCTCACCTCTGCCCAGGAATTGGCCCAGCCAGTTTGGGGAGTGGGCTGCTGTCACCCCTCTCTCAGTGGGGGTGGTGCAGAGTCACATGATGAGAAGAAGACTGAGGTCAGAGGTAATGCTGTGGCCACATTTGGAAAACACCACCTGCCACCCTGTCTGAACGACCCTTCCTCTTGTTGCACCAGTCCTCACACAACCCCCGTTTTAGCCCCTTGCAGCCCTCACTGCCATGCGTAGGTGTGCGAGAAAGAGTTAACGCAGCCAGCCTGTCTGCTCTCCTGGCGTCTGAGGATGGGGACTGTGGGGGTCCCCCTCTGTTCTCTGACTGCTAGGGGTGGCTCACGGCATCTAAACTCTTTACGCAGACCATGTGGCTATGCTGAGCACCTGCTTTCTGGGGCTCTGGAATCTTGTCCGTGCCAGGCAGAGGGTGCCTATGGGACCAGCCCCCAGTACAAACCCTGGGTGCTGACTCCACTGAGCTTCCCTTGGGGACAGCATTTCACTCACGTGGTCACAACTTGTTGCTGGAGTATTAAGTGTGTGCTGTGCGACTCCACTGGGAGAAGATTCTGGAAGCCTGTGCCTGGTTTTCCTCGGACTTCACTTCCTGTGCCTTTTCTGTTTGTCGACTGTGCTTGGTGTCCTTTCGCTGTGATACGTTGGAGCTGTGAGCAGACTGTATCTGGGTCCTGGGAGTCCTCCTAGCGGATCCCTGAGCCCGGGGTGGTCATGGAGACCCTGCACAAGTCATCTGTTTACGCTTTTGTTAATACTCCATCTTGCCCACCAAATATAAACCCAGTGCTGCAGGCGCATGCTCATTTTCGTGTGCACAGCTCGTAGTCCAGGGCCTGGCATGTAGTAGGTGCTTCATAAATTTGATGGCCTTGCTGAGCACATGAGCAGCAGGTGGGTGGTGGGAAATCCCTTCTTTCCTCACCCCCTGGAGACAGCCATCCTCAAGGCTCAGGGGAGTTTCTTCCTTGAGGCGGCGTTTGTTCCAACACAGAGCCCCTGGCTTCTCCTTGAAGGAGACCCGGTGAGCGGAAGAATCTCCGAATTCTGCAGCCATTCCCTCCTGCGCTGCAGGAAGCAGGCTCGCAGCCTCTTCACCTGTGTCTCTATTTGGGGGGCTGCCACATTCTCCTGAAAGCACATCATAGTTTTAGACTGTTTCGAGTTATTTACACAACATTTCTACAACAGAACTTGGAGTGGGTGCGTGCAGGCCTGCCTGGGCCCCCTTCTCTGTCACCGACCTCGTGCAAGGGATAGGCGCCCTTGGCAGTCATCTTCATCTTAATCCAAGCGCCCCGGCTTTACCCTGCTCTCCAGTCTGTCCCTGACCCCTGACGGATCCCTCCCTCCACCAGCGAGGTCTCCGTGCGGTGGGACGGGCATCCTGCTACCCACTGAGTGCACCTCACACATCAGATGGGAGCTTCATTGTCGCTTCTGCGAAGGATGAGAGCTGAAATAGACTCTGTGCTAGATGGGGTTCCTAATGCGAATTAGGGACCCCATCGCTCGCCATGAGCGTCCAGGCAGCTGTATGAACTGAACATTATGCGTCGTCTGTGACTGAGTCTCTGTGACTCCCATAATTCACACTTATAATGAGGATGCCGGTACATCACAGGCTTGCTGAAAATTTCTATTTCTATTTTTATTTTAATGGCTTTGCTGTCTGTGCTTTTTCCTATAATCCACAGAAAATCATGGTAAATTAGCTCCAATTTTTTACTCCTTGGTTAAACACTGAGATAATAAAAATAAGAGGAGATATCCCTTTTATTTATAGATTAAAGTGATTCCCAACTTGGAAAATTATGGTCATGGGTGAAAGTGCACAATATTCGACAGTGATCATTTGTGCTGGGTTTGCGTGGGAGTCACCATGTGTGGGACCAGAGGGAAGCCCCCCAGAAATCCCCTCTGCAGGGACTGTGGTAGCTCACCAGCTGTGTCAGGCACCGGGCAAGCCCCGTCCTCCGGTCTGCTCACTGATTTGTGTGTGTGTGGAGGATGGATGACCCCATCTGACAGATGAGGAAACCGAGGCTCACAGAGATGGAGTAACTTGCCCAAGGTCACGTAGCTGCTGGAGCTGAATTTGGACCTGGGCAGTCTACTTTGGCAGACGTTGGATTCTTAGCCTTTTTGCTGTCCTGCCTCTGATAAACCCTAATTATGTTCTCTACCTCTTGTTCTGGAAGGCAGTGCTACTTCTTAGGGCCTAACTCAGGGACCCTTATGGATGCCCCAACTCTGGCTGCACCTTGGAGGTGCCTGCCTTGGAAACAAGGAGGCTGGTGGCAGGAAAGAGCCCCGTGCCCAAGGGTGGGACACCATGTACCATCTGGGTGGGACATGGTACACCCCGCTGGGGGCATGCCATGGCGGTTCTCCACTCATCCTTCTGTGGTTTGTTCCTTTTCTTCAAGTCTTGGGTTGACCTCAGATGTGAGCACATCTCTCTTCTTTGGATTGTCTACTTGGGGTGGAGAGGGCGCAGGATCATGCAGAGGTGGGAGAAGCACCCTTGGAGTCAGGTAGATAGCTGGTCCCCAGCTCCACCACTGGTTCACTGCATGTCCTTGTGCGCATGACCTCTGCCCTCTGACTCTCACTCTCCTTGTCCATGGAGGATGACCCCAGAACCAGCATCCTCGGCTGCTTGGGAGGATTAAAGAGAGGACGTGTGTATTCACAGATGACTGCGAGCTTAGCAACCTAGAGCAACACCCATTAATGTTCACATAGCTTCTGTGGCTAGAGGTGTAGGCCCAACTGTTCCCCTGCTCTGGGTCCCACTGGCCAAAATCGAGGTGTCAGCAGGTCTGCGCTCGTTCCTGGAGCTCTGGGAGAGAAGCTGTGTCCCGCTTGCTCAGCTTGTTGGCAGGTTTCAGTTTCACGGGCTCTTGGACCAAAGTCCCTGTTTTCTTGCTGGCTGCTGTGGGGCCATTCCCAGCTTCTGGAGGCCGCGGCATTCCCTGGCTTGTGGCCCCATCAAGGCCAGCAGTGGTGGGCCGAGTCTTCTCCCACTTCAGATCTCTCGTCCCTCCCCTCCTGCCGCCTCTCTCTCTTCCCCTCCGCCTCCCCTCTGCCTTGAAGGGCTCTTGTGATTACACTGGCCCATCCGGATCATCCCGGATAATCTCCCTGTCTTCAGGTCAGCTGATTATAACCCTGGCTCTGTCTGCAGAAGCCTTCACAGCAGGGCCTGGAGTGGTGTTTGAGTGAGTACCCAGGAGTCAGGAATCCTGGGGGATTGGGATTCCTCTGTCCACACTGTGGGTAAGTGGATTAGCCCAGGGTCTGGCCGATGGGGAGCTGCTCAGTCCGGATGGGGTGATGCCACTGTGATGCCACCGTGTTCCATCCGCTGCAGGAGTTCATGGTGGGGGCGGCCGAGTCCTGCTTTGGGGAACCCTAACATTGAAACAAAACCTCCTCCTGACTGGCAGAGCATAAAGCAGTTGGTGCTTTTCTGAATGCTGACATTCATTGCGTGGAGGAAGTTTTTCTTTAAGTTTTTGCTGCAGGGAACCTTTGAATAAGGGGCTGGGTGGATATAGTTACAGTGTATCTGGGTTCTGGGCACCACTGTGCATTTCCATTGTCACCACCCTGGTCCAGGCCGCCCCAATGTCTCTCCCTGTTGAATGCAGCACCCGACCCTGCCCTGCCCCGATCTCCCAGCCCCTTCTTGCTTCCCTCCACCTTATTCTCTACCCAGTGGCACCATAAGCATCCAAGAGAGAAGGTAAATCCTGTCTCTCCTCTGGCTGGAGACCCTCCTGGGTTTTCCATTTCTCTCAGGTTAAAATCCATGCTCTGCCCTATGGGTCAGGAAGCCCCTTGAGTTCTGGGCCTGCCCTCCACTCTCACTGCATGCCGCCCTGCCCCCAGCACACTAGCCACCCAGCCCCTCCCCATCTCCCCAAACTGCCCATGCTTCCTCACCCCAGGGCCTTTGTATATGCTGTGGTCAGGAGCTCTCTTCTCTCCCTCCCCACCCCCCGCCCGGCACATACTGTGAGTAAGTGGACAAATGAATCAGTGAGTGAGCGAATCAGTCAATCAAACCCCAAACGGAGCCTTGTGTTCTCTACAACATTTCTGTTGGATCAGGCCCGGTGGATGTGTGTGGTGTTTAGGCCTGTGCTTCTGAACGAAGGATCAGATTCTCATCTTTGCTGTGTGGCGGGTTCTGGTGGGAGCCAGAGCCCAGTCCACTCTGGGTTTCTGCATCTCCACTCCCTCCTGCTGATAGCCCCCCGGGCCAGTTCCCCTGAAATCTTGAGGCTCCCTTTTATGCCAAGGGATGAGTGGACACACAAGTCCTCCAGGTAGCCCTAGAAAAGACCCAGAAGGTCAGGGACCCCCCAAAACTGCAGCATGAAATGCCAGGAGTCATCTCTGTTGCACCTCAAGTCGCTGGCCTGAGGTGGCTTCTGCTAAACACAGGAATGAATGTTGCCCTCATCCTCCCCCCCCCCCCCCCCCGTTGGCGACGGAAAACCCTGGCACTGTTATTGATAGACCAGAATGGAGACTGCGAAGGTGCCAGAATCTAATTGCCTAAATAATTGGTCCCCCAAATACGAAATCCCGGTGGACCCACCAGCCTTAAAGTGCACATTGGTTTCAGTGAATGATGGGCTCTGAGAGAGATCTCAGCTTCCATGAAAATACAGATGCATCGTCATTATTTATAGGTTTGTACAAGTGGATTCTTGGAGGTGTCACTCCAGCTACGGAACTTATGATGTGTTTTTAGAGCACTACCTATAAACCCAGAACGATGGATTTTCCGTAAGTTATGGATCAGGCTTGGTGCTGGGTTTGAACTGTTAACACTGTGAAATCCTTAGTCTGCTGTTTTGGCGACGGGTGTTGGCGACATAAATCTGTGCTCTGGGACGTCAGTCAGCCCAGCTCTGCAGTCTCCCTGGGAAGAGAAACCTGTCTCTTTATAAATCCAGTGAACATACGAAAATGTACATGTTGAATGGAGGAAGGAGAGCATGTTTGGGTGACAAAGACCATTATTTAAATATGAATTATCTTCTTTGAAAGGTCAGAGTAAAATGACAGCAAGCATCCTTGCAGGAGAGGATCACAGGCCTGCCCTTTTATTTATTTTTAACGTTCTAATCATGTAAGTATTTCACGATCTCCTTCTCCTGGCAAAGATGAAAGCGTGCTGGTGGGAGCGTGCACGGCCCCCCCCCATCCTGCAGGCAACGACTGCCTCAGCTGAGGACAGAGCTGCCTGGAACTGCTCCCCGCTGCCTTCCTAGGAAAGTGCGTGGTGTCTGGGGGTATGTGTGGGTGATTATGGTATCGTTATGTTATTCTGCAGTGTACTCACCCAGAAGTCACAGAGTTCCAGTGATGTTAGAATACATGGATTTATTTCATTAAAAAAAAAGCCGTCGCGTGATATTCCCTAAATGGATATACCGTAGGTCAGCCATTTGGTTTTGGGGGACGTTAGGCAGTTTCCAGTTGGTACTTGGGTGTCTATAGAGTAGGTGACAGTGGATGGCTGTGCTGGGTCACTGGGACAGGGCATTTTCTGTCCTGGCAGAGGCAGCCAGCTGTCCCACCCCAGCACTTGCAGTTCCTGTTTCAGTATTTGCTGTTCCCTGCAGCAAGGGGGCAGAGCTGGGGTAGGGTTGGCATCATAAGCTGGGTTGCTGGTAGAGATTTTGGTGGGATGGGAAGCACCAGGGATGGGCTGGTACAGTGGAAAGAATGGAGAAATCCTTTCCTGTCCTGCTGCCGTCACTTGTTAGTTGTTGGACCCTTGGTAAGTCACGTACCCTCTCAAAGCCTCAACTTAATTGTTTTTAAAAAGAGGACAATTATTCCAGCTTTACAGGATTGTTAATCAATGTGTACCAGGTCCTGGGTGTGCGGTATGGCTGCAAAAATGTTCTCATTGTTACATCCTGCCACCACTGCTGCCGCCGCCTCCTCTATCATCATCATCAAGTCAGTAACTTTTGAGGGGATCCAGGAAAGCGTGAGGTCCCTGCCTGGGCCACTTAGAATATGTTGGTTGCACTTAGCAGCCTATCAGCCTGAGCTCTGAGTTCAAATCCTGGGTCTGCTCCCCGGGGCAAGCACTTAAGCACTTTGCATCTCACTTGCAAAATGGGGATATAATAGTACCTACCTTGGTTAGTTATTTTTCGCATTAGCTGCGTTAATAATTATGAAGTTCTTATAACGATGTCTGACACATAGTAAAAGCTATGTGCTAATAAATGAAAACCCAGCCAGCAGAGGCTTACGCTGGAGGACGTCTGCTCCCTTTACGAGAGATCTGGAGGGAGGCAGGTCCAAGGACTCTGTCCGCATTTGTTGGCGTTCTGTCCTCACATGTGTCAACTCCATGGTCACAGGGTGGCTGCGGCAGCTCCACAGCCCACGGGGCACTCAGAGGCAGGCAGCAGGTGCACAGCCATCAGCACCTGTCAGGAGGACAGACGCTGTTTCTGTAAGTGGCTGTCCGTTTGTCAGCAGCATTTCCCAGAGGCCCCGGAGGCAGCCCCCTCCCTTCATCAGCTAGAAACAAGGGACGTGGCCCCCTGCTGCAGGGGAGGCATAGAGGATGTTTCTCCCAGGCTGGGAGAAAAGGTTGCCTGAGGTTTATAGCTTTGTGCTGACCATATACCCCTGACACAGATGAGCAGGAGCCTGCTGGGGCTGTGCTCGGTGTTTCCCGTAGAGGGGTGCTCCCTTCCTTCATTACACGTGGGGCTTAGAGGATAGCCATACAGCCAGGAAGTGATCGATCCTCATCCTGTGGCCAGGTCTCAGTTCCTGCTCGGAAGGGCTTCTCTACACAGCCTTGGAGTGGACGCCCCTATGAGGAGGGCTGGGGCATCTCTCGGGAGCCTGGGACCTCCACAGCACGTCTTCAGGCCAGCTCTGGCTACCGATGCCTTTCAGGGTGGCGACCACAATTGGTGAAATGGAGGATTTGTTTTAGAAAGAGTTGGGCGTGAAAAGAGCCATAGCTGGCACTGCATTGAGCACCACCCTGGGTAGCCTGTGGGCACAGCTGTAGGTAGAGACTCCATCAAGAATGTGGTCCAAGGGTGGGGGGAAAAAGCCAAGTTCAAGGCTAGGGCTCCAAGCCGGTCAGAGGCCACGCCCACAGGTGACCGCGTTGGCGCAGTTTCTCCCATGGCCAGCAGAGGGCGCGGCTGCCCTCCTTTCCACCGCCTCTGTTGGGAGCTGCTTTGTCTTGTCCTCCTTTCCTTTGGCCTCCAGTTCCCACTGGCGGTGGGTTGAGCAGTTCTTTTTACTTTTTATTTATTTATTTATTTTTTGAGGAAGATTAGCCATGAGCTAACATCTGCTGCCAATCCTTCTCTTTTTGCTGAGAAAGACTGGCTTGAGCAGTTCTTTTTAAGCGATTGAGTTTGCTAGTTTAATTCTGTTCCTGTGACGGGTGAGGAAGGGTCTCTGGAGCCTGAGGAGAAACCACGAGGCCTGTGGACTAAGCGGGGACAGGGGCCACCTCTGTTCCCCTGAAAGCCTGGAGCTGACTTGGGCCAGAGGGAGGGGGAGCTGTCCCACTTGGAGCAGGGATGTCATGGGACCAGCCACCCACCATGTGCATTCACTCATTGATTCAGTCAACAAATATTTGTTTCCTGGGCGCCCACGACATGCCAGGCGTGTTCTTGGGGAAACAAACTCGACAAAGATCCTGAACTCATGGTGCTGACATCGCAGTGGCCCAGATCCTTGGGCCATAAGCTCTCCAAGGCTGTGGAACATGTGAGGGTCCTGGGAAGGAAGTTAGTAGGCTCTAGCAGAAGAAAACAAAATTGAAGTAACCGTCCACGTGCCCACAAACTGGAGCCTTCTGTCGGTGGTCGACCCTAGTCCGTAATCTCACTGCTGTGCACGCTGGCTCCCTTCCAAGTGTGTTTGGTCTGAGTGGGATGGGGCCTCAGGAGCTGGAGCAGCTGGTGGGGCTGAAGCCCCTTGGGGTGGTCTTGTGAGAGCTGGCCCAGCACTTGTCACTTGACCCCTGGCATGGCCGGCATGGAATGGCCAGCATGGAGGGACCATGCTTATACTGAGAGGAGGAATTGGAGGCTCAGTGACACTTCAGCTGGTCCCAGAGGGTCTGTGGGACCCCAGAGCTGGTGCCCTTTTGCTCACGCCCTGTCAGAACAGTGTTTGTGAGTCTCAGTGGGTGTTGAGCCAAGGCTGCACGCTCTTCTATGTCTAATGCAGCCTGTCCAAATGGGGCTCCTCCCCTTTCTGCCCCATCCTATCCCCTTCTCTGATCCTCCCCAACTGGGAAATGGCATCATGCTCACCCTGTTGTCAGTATCAGACTGCCATATCCAGTTCATCATCAAAAAGCACAAATCTGGGAGTCACCTTTGGCTCCTCTCTTTCTCTCATCACCCCACAGCCAGTCCTTCACAGACTTGCTGGGACCCCCTTGGGAACACACTGAATCTGCCTGCTCAGCGCCCCCACCTCGCTGGCTGGCTGTCTGGTTGCCAGCCTCCTAATCCGTCTCCCACTTCTTCCCTTGCCCGGTGTCCCTTCTCCATCAGCAGCCAGAGGGAGCCTTCGGAGACCCACTTCTGCCTCCAGCAGCTTTCACCATCCTTGGAATAAAACCCACGCTCACAATGAGGACCACATGATGCTGCATTGACTGCCTCTTGCCCCGGCCCCTCACTCTGCCTCTCTTCAGGGACTTCAGAGCTCCCTGCTGCTCCACCTCGCTGCCTTCGTCCAGACTGTTCCCTCTGCCTGGGTCACCTCCCTCCTTGACTTGTCTGGTTAATCCCCACTGAGCCTCCAGAGCATCACTTCCTTAGACCAGGCTCCTCCCTGCCCAGGTTAGGCATCCCTCCCTCTGTGCTCCTTGAAATCAATGGATTGATTGATTGCTGAGGTGTTAATCCCATCTTCTCTGGGAGACTGTGAGTGCCATGAAGCCAAGGCCCAATCATATCTTCTTCATTGTAGTATTCCCAGAAAATCATGTGTTTTGGTACAAAATAGATGCTCAGGAAATATTTGACAGATGATAATAATCTGCATCATTAATCTGCACTTTGTAAGGATAAAACCAACTCTGGAGATGCGAGTGGGTGCGAGTGGGCCCCCGTGTGGCCCCTTTTCCCCCACTCCCTGATGATGCAGGCACTTCTTACATGTGCGGACAGCACTGCCAGCCTCAGGGTCACCTCTGCTGGGATGTCGCCTCTGACTGCCCTGGGCAGAGGAAGACCCTCCCTTTCCTTCACCTCTTTGTGTTTTTGGAAGAGACAAATTTTGTGGACTTTCTCTGGCTCTTTGTAGTCAGTTCTTTGAGGCAGCCACGTGGGGCTTATCAGGGCTGCTTGGAGTCAGGAAGTGGCTTTGGGTTTTCCCATCAAGGACCAGAAGGGTGACCCCTGGGGGGGCTTCAGTCTGATTCAGAGCCTGGGACAGGGACAGGAGAGGGTTTGAGTGTTACTGTACCCAGCAGAGGTGCGAGGTGGAAGCTGGTCGTCCTTCAGATCAAGGCTCAGCCTGGGTGCCTCTGTGTAACTTGTTTTGTTCTGTATTAAACAACTTTATTGAAATAATTTACATACCATAAAGCTCACCTGTTTGAAGTATAAAATTCCATGGTTTTTAGTATATTTACAAAGTTGTGAAGCCATCACCATAATCTGAGAACATTTAGAACATCTGTCACCCCACAAAGAAGCCTCGTACTCATTTTCAGTCACTCCCCATCCCCCACCGGCTCCCCAGCCCGAGGCCACCACTGATCTGCCTCTGTGTTTGGACGTGTCACATAAGTGGAACCATGTAATTTGTGGTCTTTTGTGACTGGCTGCTTTCACGTCGCGTAATGTTTCAAGGTCCCTCCATGTTGTAGCAGGTGCCAGCAGTTTATTCCTGCTGTGGCTGAATAATGTTACAGTGGCTGGATATACCACATTTCATCCTTCTGTTTATCGGTTGATGGACATTTGGGTGGTTTCTGTTTTGGGGGCTATGATGAAGCCTTGTTGCTTCCTGTAGGGTTTCCAGAGTGGGCTTCCAGATCAACCCCACCCTTGCCAGGGCTCCTGTTGATAAGGGACAGACAATTGGTGACTTTCACAAGGACCCCTTGAAGATCCTGGAGCCTGGGATCCTCCTGTGGACAGCTGCCTTTGGCACACCTTGTGGGCCAGGTCCTCCCAGGCCTCCAGCTGTCCTGGTCTGAGGGTAAAAGACTTCGAAGACCACAGTCTCTCCTGCAGGCTGTTAACCAGGAGACTTTATTTTCTGTTGGTCAGTAGAGGTGGGGTTGCTAATTTTTTTAAATTTAAAACCATTTTTATTAGAAAAACATAATGACCACTCCATCCCTACCCAGCTCTAATGAAATCACATTTTGCTAACGTGTATTTTTGAAGAAATAAAGGCTGGTTGTCACTCTTGTCTTCTGCCTCCCCTCTCCACATGAGCTCTAGGAGCGGACACTGAGTCTTATCCTTTTCTGTGTTTTTAAGCCTGCCCAGGCAGTTTGAGGGAGCAGGTGAATGGGCGCCATGATGTAGACCAACTGAAGGGGCCAGAAACAACTTTAGATGGTGCATGGACAAGGCAGTGAGGAACATTGGCTTCGAGAGAAAGTTCCTTCTGTTCTTTGTCCTTCTGGTAACATTAAGGAGAGCGTCTCTGTTCCGTGCCTGGCTGCCTTCCCCTCCCTCTTGCTCATCTCCCTTTGAACAAAGTGGGAGCCCAGAGTCCACTCAGGTGGTGGGGCCAAGTCAGCCTGCGGGCCTTCCCCTCCACAGGGAGGCTGCGTTTCTGTTGCTGTATTGATGGTTTCCTCTGAAATGCATTTAAGGGCAGAGCTGATTGAAAGAAAAATCTCAAGTCAGTAGCAGTACAGGTTCTGAGTAGGGAGGGCCAAAAGCGTGAGGGTGGTGGGTGAGTGGCAGACAGCTGGAAGCCTCTTCTGGGACCTTTCTTCTATTCTCCTCCAGCACATGCCCCGGGGTTGGCGTCCTCCCCCCGTCCCTGCTAGTCCATCTCGGTATATGCTGCTGGCTGGGCCAGCTGCAGGCTTTCTTATCTAGATGTGGGAGGGGCAGATGGTGAGTTTGGGTGGGGGCAGGGGTGGGGTTGTTCTTAAAGCAGCCTGTGGGGCTGGGACTCAGCATGGCTTCTGGGGGCTGCTTGAGGACCCAGTTGGATTGACCCCGGGCCAGGAGCATTGGCCTTGAGTCCTCCTAGCTTGTGACCTGGGCAGGTGCACTGACCTCTCTGAGTTGCCCTCATTCTAAGGTGGGGACTGTAGTAGCTCATACTTCCTAGGGCATGGTGAAGAAGCAATGACACCCTCCAGTAAAGCCCTTAGCCCAGAACTGGGCATGTCACCATCCAGCACATTTTTATGTGGATGAGAAGTATTTAGTAAAATGTCCTACCAGTTTCCTCTTTGTTTCATGGTGTTGTCTACTGTAAATTAAATTTGGGGGGCACCTATTGGTTTATTGGTGACCATTCTTGGCTCCTTCCTCCCTCCTAATCCTGGAAGACCCATGGTGGGGGGCAGTGTTTCTGCGTTTGTCACTGTTGATCCCTAATGCCTGGCCTGGTGCCTGGCATACACTAGGCTCTTTGTGCATATTTTGAATGGATGGATGAATGAATGAATGAATGAATGCTTTCTCTGGAGGCGACTGCTGCATGGAGCCCAAAGCTCCGAGTAGACGAGCATCCACGTTATTTCTCCACATGTCGGTTCTGTCCTTGGCCCTTTTTTGGGTTTCATCCAGCACTGCCAGGAGCTCCCCCTGTGCCCCAGCTCTGCTTTAGGAGCAGCCTCAGGAAGGTCCCTGTCCCTGCTCTGCTGTTGCCAGCTGCGGGACCCCTGGCAAGCTCCTTCTGTCAACCTCAGTTTCACCATCTGCAGTGGAGACTGAGTCGTGCCAGCCTCCTGGGGTTGTTTGAGGGGCTGAGACGGGATGGTGCCCATCAGAGCTTTCTGCACCACGTCTGCACACAGCAAGTCCTGGGCTGGGAGCACTCCCCACTGTCCCTGTGGCCCTGCCATCCACGCGTCTGGTAAAATGCCCCCTCCCCTGGGCACCTTCTCAGGCTATGTGACACAGCAAGACACCCGTTGTCCCTGTCTCTCTTGTCCCTTTACTGGGCTTTCCTTTTCTTGTTACCCTTTCTGTCCCTGTGCCTTAGCTGGAGAGGAGGGATTTGCCTGCGCAACCCCCCCCTTCCCCCCCCCCCCCCCCCCCCCCCCCGCATCATCTAGAATGGTGAGAATTGCTCATTAGCACCTTGGAGGACACCTTTGTGAGTGGCAGCCCTCCGGAGTGTCACCTCTTTTGCCTGGCCCCATCAACTTCATCAAGGGCGTTTAGGGGGAAGTCTCCTGGAAGGCACCAGGTGCCCCTCCTCTCTTTCTCCTCCCAGGCCTGCAGGAAGGAGGGATGGGCAGTTGGGAGGGGGCTGGGGTGGGTGGGTGTAAAGCTAGAGAGTGCTGGCGCCCCCACCCCCATCCCCCCAGCGCAGCGGTGGAGCCGGGGCAGCAGGACCCACTGGCTCCATATCCTCCAGAGAGAAAAGGCTGGGTGGGAAACCAGCTGCCTGAAGCTGCTGGGGAGGTTCGGCCCTGCCTCCAAGGGAGGCGCCCTCAGGGTCTCCTCCCCTCTTGCTGGGGAGGGGGAAGAAGAGAGAAAGAGAGAGGGACGGGAAGCATTCTTGTTTCTGGAGCGCCGTTGGGGTGGGGGTGAGCGGTTCATAACTCAGCATCCAGACCCCACCTACCCTGGACGGTGGCGTGCAACTCAGGTGTTTGAGACCCTCCCCATCGCCACGCTCACTCTCACTCCCCTCTCTCGTGACGTCATGCTCCTCCCGCGCGGCATGATGGGAGAATCCTAATGTTTTCCAACAGATGCTCCAAGAACAGCTTTCAGATTAAAGCAATTGCAAGAGCAAAGATTCTTCATTCTTCCTTTTTTTCCGGGGGGGTGGGGGGTGGGGTGGGGGGAGGGAGCGACCCCAGAAATTCCTGGACATCACCCCCTGCCCCAAGCACGCAATAAACACTGACAAGAAAAAGTTTTTATTTCCTGGTTCAACTTTTTTTTTTTTTTTCCTGGAATATAGACTGAAGAATGGGAATAAACACGAATAAATAACAGAGCGAGGCCGCGCGCGCCGGGATGCGCCTGGCTGCAGCCGCGAGGCTATTGTCTCCCCGCCCTGAGGCAGCCCCGGCGGCGTCCTCCGGCTCCTTCCCTTTTCCTGTCCTTTCGGATTTTCCTTTTTAAAAAGACGTCCCCTCTAGAACCCTGGCCAGTGACCTTGGCCACCTCGGATGCTCTGATTCCACGCGGCTCCCTCCAACTTGCCCCCGCGCCGGCCGGGCCCATGGCCGCGTCCGAGGACGGGAGCGGCTGCCTCGTGTCGCGGGGCCGCTCGCAGAGTGACCCCAGCGTCCTCACCGACTCCTCGGCCACCTCCTCCGCGGACGCCGGGGAGAACCCAGGTAACGAACGAGGCCGGGCGGGGGCGGCCAGGCGGGTGGGGGCGGTCAGGGGCAGGCGGCACTGCTCTGCGCCCGGGTCTGCATTTGGGGACCGCGGCAGGACCCGGGCGCTCAGGCTCCGCAGTTCACATCCCCAATAAGGAGGCTGGGGCGCCGCGGAGCCCTTTGTCCGGAACGGAACCTATTTCCCGGGTAGAGCCAGGCGCTCGGCGTCGGCCCTCCTTGCCGCTGGCGGGCTCTGCTGTCCCCTCCGAGGGGCTTCCCTTACTTGGGTGCTGACCAGCTGGGAGAAGACAGACCTGTGGCCGCCTCTGCCAGTACTGGCTCCGAGCTCTGCCTCCCTCCCCCGGGCCCCAGCGGCCCGGCTCGGGCGTCCCCGCCCGGGCAAGGCAGCGCTCCCACTGCCACCGCGCAGAGGGGCTTCCTCTGGGTGCCCAACTCTGGCGGGGCCTGGCTCACCTGGGCGCCCCACCCGCCTCCCGGGACAGGTGTGCTCGCCAGAGCTGCGGGCAGGGAGATGAAGGGCGTGCGCCAGGACGGCGGAGCCGATTTCATTAAATTATATGGACTTGGTCCACCCTCCCACCCCACGGCAGCGTCGCTTGTTTAGGTGATAAATCCGATCACAAAGGCGTCTATATGACTTGATTGATTACTTTCCAGAGAGGAAGAAAGGCCTAATAAAGCAGGAGGGGGGTGGGCCGTGTGCGCCCTATCACCATGGAGACGCAGGAAGCAAAGTGATCATTAAAACCTTTCTCCACCAGAAGGCAATTTTCACTTCACAGGGAGAAGTCAGAGCGTCTGAAATGTAGGGTTCAAAAAAAGAATCAGAGCTGGTGTTTTGGTATCAAGCCACAGGACTCAATTTCCTATCTTAGAGAAGCACAGCTCCCTCATAGGTTCTGTTTTGACAATAAGTTGCCCTTACCTTCTTTGAAGACCTGTTCTCTCTCAATGCACCGACCCTGAGCGGGGACCTGCTCACTGTAAATGGTGGGCATCAAAGTCAACATAATCCCTGGGGCTGAGGTGCACGCGGGCTTTGTGGGGGGGATTCCTTCACTTTGCCGGAACACACAGGAGCTTTGCTATCTAGCTGCAAAGAAAGACCTATTAAAGACGGCTCTCTGGGCACCAGGGCCCAATTTGAAATTTTAAACAATAAGCCCATGCAAGGCTTGTAAGATTTCTTTGTTAGGATTATTGACACTGTGTCATTTGGTCAAACTAAGGTACCAGCTGAGGAAATCCCTGGCTTTTCTGTATTTGGGAGGACAAGTTAATTTCCTTGGAGTTTCAAGCAGAGGCTGCCATAAGCAGACCCTTAGGCTTTAATTAATCCTTTTATTAGAAATCGAGGATTAAGCCTTCAGCACTCCATGATGGATTGGTTTCCTCTGTGTCGGAGATGCACATCCATGATTGTTCCAATTATGGAAGTTGAGTGGCTCGTCACGAGAGAATCCTTCCTAGCTCCTTTTGTCTCCCTGGCAGTAAAAGGAAGCAAACTTGAAATGGAAATTATGGAGGATTTAGCTTTTTGGCTGTCTGTGAGTTGATGCCTCTGTGGGTGGGAACAGAGAGCTCGCAGGTGGCGGGTGCTGGTCCACCAGGGAGAGAGGTGGAAGGGCTTGATGCCCGTGGTTAAGTTATGCCGCGGGAGGATAAACACCTGAGTTCTTCTCTGGTCCAAATGGTCAAAATGGGACCCAGAGAGCAAATATGGGGGGTGAAGAGTCTACAATCTGTATAATTCTGTGTGTGGCAGAACCTTACCGAAAAGCATCAGATAATTAAGTATTTATGGCTTGTGTTAAGCAAAGGAGTTCTGGCAGAAGGAGAATCAGAATCTTCAAGTTGGAAGCAACCTGGGAACTTGAAGCCGGAAGGGTGGACTAGGGGAGCAGTTTCTGTAATAGTCTTGCTTGGATGGCTTGGCATGTGCTTGCATCCCTCTTTTGATGGGGGCCTCACTTCTTTTTGATGCAGTGCATAGTGGTCTTTGGAAAGATCTATTTAAAATTCTTTTTCGAATGTTTCGAAAGGGTCTGCTACCCATCTCCTGATGCCATCTTTGCATGCTGCCCGTTACTCGAGGCTTTCAGAAAGTCCAGTGTTGTGGGTCAGTTGTCACATCCACCTGAGCTATTTCTTCGCCAGGCTAAGTCCCAGCCCTTCATTTTGCTCTCCCTTTTGGTGCTTTTCGTTTGTCTGCCTGCTTCTCTAAAGAGCTGCTTCTGAAAAGCAAAGCTCGTGCTCCAGCCTTGGGCTAACCCTAGGCAAAGTCAAGTGGGAGAGTCACCTCCTTCTGCCCAGATTCTGTATTTTTATAAAATAGCCCAAGGTTGCACTTACCCTTGCACCCCAAATACATTCTGAATGCATCAGTGTTCTCTTAGTAAAAACTCAGAACATTATTGGAAAGGTAAGCCATGACCGCCCATCTCTCCCTCTCCAGAGGTCATCTCTGTGGTGAGCTTGGTGGAGGTCCTGGACCTTTTCCTCCATGTTTATATCTACATGTTCTTGGGAAAAGGTATTTAAGAGAGCACAGGAGTGACGCAACACGTGAGGTTCTTCAATTTGTGTTTCTACTCAACACTGGATCTTGGAGGTCTCGCCACGTGGTGTATCTCCATCCCCCACTCT
Source organism: Equus asinus (assembly GCF_041296235.1). Lineage (NCBI taxonomy): Eukaryota > Metazoa > Chordata > Mammalia > Perissodactyla > Equidae > Equus > Equus asinus. Next base: position 47,098,208 of record NC_091804.1, read on the forward strand.
CTCTTAATAGCCACACAGTATTCCAATGAATATGTTTCTCACCATTTAACTATTAGATATTTGTGTTGTTTCCGGCTTTTGCCCATTATAGGCCACATAGCAGTGATCACCCCAGCAAAGCCGCCTTGCGTTCATGTGTGAAAGCCCCCAGCTAGTGGGATGTCCGGGTCACAGGGGACTCATATTTTTTATTTTTATGGTATTGCAACCTCCTAGAAAATGAACCAGTCGGCACTGCTTCTAGAATCTGCGAGTGCCCTTTCTCCAAAGCCTTGCCAACACCTGAAGTCATCAATCTGCTTTTCTCCTGCATGGAGGGTGACAAATGGTGGCTCATTGTGTTAATTTGTGGCTCCTTGGTTGCTGGTGAGCTGGAGCATCTTTTTGTGGCCTTATTAGTGCATTAAATCTCTCAGTGGCCACGTCTGTGGCCACGGACTGCATGGCAGGGATGAAAGATTGTCCCCGAGGGCCACCCTTCCCCTCTCTCTACATCATTGCTCCATTAATGATTCTGTCTGCATCCTACGAGGTTCCTCTCTGTAAATCCTTACTCTATACCGGCAGCATTGTTAGTTTTTCTCCCCAAACTAGAATTTAGAAAGGGTAAGGCAGCATTCCGATCATCTCTCCTCCTTCCGAGGAGTTCGTGCTCATGGGGAGTTTTGACTCCTCTCCCTCTGTTCGCTCTCAGGCCTTGGGAAGGCCACCTGCTCCTCTGCGCCCTGGGGCCTGCCCTGGCCTTGGTCCCTTGCCGACCTCCTTCTTGTCCAGTCCCTCGCCCCCTCCTCAGCCTTCTCATCTTGTCCCTTGGCTGCCCCCTTTCTGACAGTCTCTCCTCCCTTGCTTTTGCTACGTTGCTCTCTCCTGGCCGTCTGCGTATTCCGCTCCCTCTCTCCTCCTTGTCCATCACATTGAGGTCCTGTGATGCTGTCCTTTGCTGCCTTCTTTCTCCACTCAGCTCTCTCCCTGGTTCCCAGATGCCACAGTCGCCTGGGACAGCTTTTTAAAGTGTTTCCGTAGGGCCTTGCGATTTGCCTTTTTAGAGATTCAGCTCAGGAGGGCCTAATGCACAGGCAGGTGGGGGCATCTTTGATCTAGGACAGGGTTTCTGAACCTTGGCATCGTTGACATTTGTGGTGGGATCTTCATTCTCTGCTACGGGCTGTCCTGTGCATTGTAGGGTGTTTGGCAGGATCCCTGGCATCTACCCACTAGATGCCATTGCACCCCAGCCCCTAGCTGAGACTTTCAAAAATGTCTTCAGACATTGCCAGATGTCCCCGGGGGGCAAAGTCTCCCTGGAGAACTGCTGACGTAGATTATTCATTCTCAAACCTGTGTATATCCGAATCACCTGGAAGCCTTGTTCCTGATTCGGCATGTCTGTGGTGGGTCCCATTAATGTGCAGTTCTAACAGGTCATCAGGTGATGCTAACAGTGCTGGTCAGGTGACCACACCTGGGGAACCACTGAGCCTAGCCCTCAGGCAAGGGCTCCGTTTTTCTGCTGACAGCTTCTGTGTGTCTATGTGTCCCTATGGGTCCTGCCTGATCTCTGGCTCCTGAGCTCCAGACCTCTGTGTCCTGCTGACCCCTTTCTGTCCTTCAGGTCTCAGGCTAACGTTACCTCCTCTGAAGGCCCTCCCATGCACCCAGTTAAGTAGCTTCCGGCCCCAGCCAGCCCGATCCCACTCCTCCGTTCTGATTTGCCCCTGGCGTTCATCGCTACCTGGGATTCTTGTCTCTTTCATTCTCTGGGGACTGTCCCCCTCCAGGCCTCGAGCCCAGCACCGACCCCGCACACGCGGGAGGCTTCAGTAAGCATTTGTGGAATGAATGGGCCCAAGCACCAGATGCCAGAGTCTGGCTGATGAGGCTTGGGGCTGGCCAGGCAACTGGCCCTCCTACCAGCTGGGTGGGGCCTCCGTGGAAAAACAGCTCAGTTGCAGCAGAGGGTGGCTCGGAGGTGAAGGTGGGGGAGCCTACAGTCACATCTTTCTGCATGGGCTGGTCCACCTCTGCTGTATCTCCTGGAGAGGGAGAAGCCTTTGAGAGCATCCGCTCCCCTCTGGAGCTGCAGACAGGACACAGACACATCCTCACTCTGCTCTCCGGGCTCCGGTGTTCCACGCTGGCCCCTTGCTTCCTGCAGAGGGCTGTGTCATGTGCTCCGGTGGCTGCTGCCTCCTTTTTCACCAGCACACCTGCATCACGGGAGCTGCGCTCTTGACACCTCCCTCTCCTGCAGCCCTGTGTCCAGCCAGTCGCTGGCCACTTGGAGCCCACCCACTTGTTTTAGACCCAGGAGGGAGAAGTTTTCCAAAGTGTAAACCTGGTCTAGTCTGTCCTTTGCCTCAACCCTCCAGTGGCGCCTCTGCCCAGCGGGGTGGGGGTGGGAGATGAAGGGAACTGCCAGCCTCCTTTCTCGACAGTGTGGTTCTTCTTAGTTTCATCCCTCGAGCTTTCTCTTAGTCCAGGTCCTGAGTTCTGGGGATCTCCTTCTGGTCCCTTGCAGAGTGTCTGCATGGCTTAATTAGCAGCAGAACTATGCTGGAATTACCTGGTCAGCTTCTTTGGGGTTATTAAAAATAAAAGCTGGATGCTTTAAAAAAATATGGAGTTTAAAAACTTAGAGTTTTTTCTGATTATGAAAGCACTGCTCCTTCATTATAGAAAATGATTGGATGCTTGTGAAATTTCACTTCCCAACCCTCTTCTCACCCTCATGTGACACAGAAGGCAGTGACAAGGGACAGCTTTGTCCCTGGGACCCTCCCAGGTGCCAGGCATGGCTGTTTGGCATGAGAAGGTCAGCCACCATGGTCAGGGCCCAGGGCTTACCCCTCCTCGCCCCACGCTGTCTTGATCACGTTAGCCCATCTCCTTTGCCTCACTCGTCAGTCTTCGAAATGATCTCACGTGTTAATTTGGCAGGCTTGCTTATTGTCTGTCTCTCCTTCTGGGTGGCACTGTCCAATGCAGCAGCTATTAGCTACCTGTGGCAATTTAAACCTAAATTCAATAAATTAAAATAAAAATCTCCTTTCCTCAGTTGCACGAGCCACATTTCCAATAGCCACATGTGGCTGGTGGCTGCCATATTGGATAGTGCAGATCTAGAACATTCCATCCTTTCAGATAGCTCTGTCGGGCAGCACTGCTCTGGACTGAGGGCAGGGTCTTGTCTGTTGTCCTCTTGGCTGTGCTGCACTTAGCTATTCCCCAGTGAATGTTTGTTGATTGAATAGATGCACCAGAATGCAGTTGACACGGTCTTAGAACTCTCCTGCTAGAGGGCTGCTGGCCTCCCTCGGTCTGATCATCTCATGCTCTTGGGGGAGGACGCCCAAGCAGAGATCATTTCTTATCTGCACAAGATTGATTTAGTTTGATTCAGTGGGCTTCTCCAGACCCTAAAATGTGCCATGCTTGGCCGTGGCCAGATGGGTCTCTTTGACTAAGAGAATGACATCTCCAAAGAGATTCTTTGCTTGGAGCTGGATGGATGGGTACAAGTCCTGGTTCTGCCACATATAAGCTCTGTGACCTTGGGTAAATCACCTCACCTCTCTGAGCCTCCGTTTCCTTTATATAACAGAGTGGTAGTTATTGTCCATCCCTTCAGGTGGGGGAGGATTACTGAGCTATTGTCCATAACAGAGGGTACATTTTGAGATGCTGGTTGTTGGTTTCACAGCTGTGAGGAGGCAGAGATCTCCTCAGACATCCTCTAATCACCTTGAGATAATTCCATCTTCTGTTAAAGTCAGGGAGGCAGTGGACCCTGTGGTGAAGAGAGTGGGGAGTGTAAAAGGGGCAGCCCACGGTGCCTCTAATCGGCTCTGTGTCAGGGTTGAGCTGGTCAGCCTCTCTGTGCTTCATTTCCTCCACCTGTGAAATGGGGGTGAACACTTACTGACCAGGCCAGGGTCCAGTGAGGACTCGGGGGACCTCACCCCTCAGTGTCTCAGGGTCCATTCTTAGGAAGTGAGGAGGAGGAGGAGGATTCTGGTTCTGATTCTGACTGCGTGACCTGGACAGCAGCAACCTGCTGTGTGGACGGGCTGGCTCCAGCAGTCTCTCCTGACCCTGCCGTTGGCTCCTGACCTCACCCACTTTCCCAGAGGCGGCACTTTTCTAGGACTGTTTCTACCTGACACCCTCCCTGCCTGTCTAGCCCCAGGTCCATCCTCAGATGCGGCTCCCCAGCCCCCTTCCCGCCTCCCTCTCCTGACCACCGTCCTTCCAGAGTCCCCACACCTTCTCCACGTTATCGACTCTCGTCCTGTTATTATGGGATAGCACATTGGTGGTCTTCAAATGGGATTCGAAAGTGTGTTTTTGGGGGGATTATTTCAATTTTCTGAGTTTGGTGAGCTCTTTTAGGGAAGGGCGCCATCTTGAAAGACACAGGTGGGCTACTTTGCACTAGGCCAGTGGAGTGGCCACATCACCTGCAGCACGCCGTGAGGTGTGGAGGGTGGGAATGTTCTGGGCCCCTCCCCTGGCCTGTGTTTCAACCAGAGCATCATTTATGGGGTGGATGTGAAATGTCACAGGAATAAAGGCAAAAGGAAAAAGTTGAACGTAACCCACCTAGTCTGAGGATTTGAGACTTGTTATTGTTGGATCTGAGAGCTGGAATCTGTTCCAGGGCATATAAATCCCTTTAACACAAGGCCCCCACTGCAGGGTCTACAGGCTGGTACTCTCGCACATGGGCGAGTCAGGGAGCGGGGCTGCTTCACAGAGCCAGTTACCACCATGTGGCAATGTGGGCCCCGGGCAGCCAGACCATCCTATTTTAAGAGATAGGCTGGAATCCAGATTTTTATGTGAAATGTGATTTTTAAATATTGGCAAGTTTGTCATTTAGGGATTGGTTTGGCTTCATGTGGTAGAACACCTAAATAGCACTGGCTAAAATGAGATAGGGGTTTTTCTTTCACTGGGAGTGTAGACAGCAAAACGACTTCTGTGTCACGGGGTCGAGGGCTCCGTGATCTCCTTGCCAGCTCCTGGTTACAAGATGGCTGCTGCGCCCCCAGCAGCAAGAACACTTTGTAGGCAGGAAGGCGGGGGTAGTGACAGATCCGGGGGCGTCCACCTGCTGAGTCAGGACCCTGCTTTCCTGGGAGCCTCGTCCATTGACATCCACTTATACCTCCTTGGCCAGAAGGATGTCAAATGGCCACTGCCAGCTGCGGGGGAGTTGGGAAATGTGGGCTTTTGTGTGTGTTTTGGTTGTTTTAACTATGTGCATGGCTACTCCTCACCAGAGCCGGTACAGAAGAAGGCGAGAATGAGAGTGGCTACTGGGTGGTCAGTCAGAGTCCCTGCCATGTCAACTTAAAAACTAATAACCCGTGAGCCAGCCCTGATGGCCGAGTAGTTCAAGTTCAGTGTGCTCCCCTTTGGTGGCCTGGCTTCGGCGTCCAGGTGCAGAACCACACCGCGTGTCTGTCAGTAGCCATGCTGTGGCGGTGGCTCACAAAGAGGAATTAGAAGGACCTCTAACTAGAATATACAACTATGCACTGGGGCTTTGGGGAGGGAAAAAAAAAGAGGAAGATTGGCAACAGACGTTAGCTCAGGGCGAATCTTTCCCAGCAAACAGTAACAACAACAACAAACCTAACAAAACACAGGACCTCAACCAAACACGTCTGGGGCTGAGTGTGGCCTGCAGACTGCGCTTTTAAATCTCATATAGAAAGAATCTCTGGAAGGCTGAAGCAGTTTTTATGTTTCATGACACTTCTTTACTGAGAAATTAAAGGTTGGACCAAGATGTGTGATCTAAGCCTGAACATTACGCCCATCCCAATTTTATTTAATGATACTTATCCAGGGAACAAGACTGGCAAAGTCACTGGCGCTCACGGAGCTGACAGCCGGGGAAATTATCAATGGCTGGAGTGAAATGTACTTGTTGTCAACTGTGTAACACACGAGGCCATCACGCTTCTTTTTATTTCATCTTCCTTTAAATCCTTGAGGTAGTGTCAGAAAGCTAGGGAGTCTGAGTACCTCACCCATGGGCGTGTATGAATGAAGAGGTGGCTGAAAGAGGAGTTTGAATGCACCTGAGTTAGATTCCCACCCACCCTGTGTGCCCTGCCCACTCTCTGTCCCACCCACTCCAGCCTGCCCCACCCCCTCTGTCCCACCCACCCGCTTGCCCCACCCATTCTCTGCCCTGCTCATTCTCTGCCCCTTTGACCTTCTGGCCTCATTGTGCATCTTACTGGAAGGTCGTCTGTTCTTTAGATGGCACAGATACACGTGTTTCATCCCATTCCTGGTTCAAGCAATCTATTGGACAGACATATACGTATCTGTGGTCACATAAACACTCAGATACAGACATACCCTTCTATTTCCCAGTTCATTTAACCAGAATGGCCACTGGGACAAGGTTTATTAATTCAAAGTCAGGCAAGGTGATGGCAGAGAATCAGCTGTTGGCAGAGTTGTTGAAGGTCCCATCTTTAATGGGCTGGGGTTGGTGTCCCTGTTTGTTAAAGCAAGGCATTTGGATGAGTAGCCTGGCAATGCTCCTTATCTAATGGACATAAGTAGACTTTGACATTGATTGGTCGGCAAGCATGACATTAATCTGCCAACACCTGAGCAGAGGGTGGAAGGTGTGGCTACATGACAATAAATATATTTATTACACACTGATATGCAGTTGTTTTAAATGTAACACTTTGTTAAAGTCACCAGTGGTCTCAATACCCTTTTAATCAGTTGTGTTGTTATTACTTCTTTTTTGGTTCCATTACTTCTTGGAAGTTTTTATTCATGGGCAGACAAAATTTTTGCCTTGTTGTAATCACTATCTCAGGGGATTTAAATAAAGTCAGGAAGATGTGCCAAAAATTATCTTTCCACTTACCTTTGGCAGGAAAACGTTGTCTCAGGCAACATGGATTCTGGGATGACTGTGTTTCTGTAATCATGGGAGTCGAGTTGTTGCTGACCTTGGCACATTTTTGAGCAGGGTCTTCTGTGCAAAGCTCCTGAGTGCTTGCCAGCATCAGGACCGTCCCAGCCCCCAGACGCTGCTCTGCCGGGGTGCACCTGGCCCTGCTCACTTTCTTTATTCTCCTTTTATACTCCTGTCTGACCAGGGCTACAGGTTCTCCCAAGAGAGTGGTAGTATATGGTCTTCCTTTAAATCAAATTTATTTACATACAAAAGAAGATGGGCTTAAAATATTAATAAAGTAGTGGTGGTGATACACTGAAACATGAGAAGATACATCCATGGCAAAAATCACAAAGGTGGTGTAAGTTTCAAAGAAATGGGGAGATGCGGTTGTGCATTATCATCTTGGTCTTTGACACTGATTACTATGTGTTTATGTGCTGACACCTTAAGCACTGCTATATGCAGGGAGCGTGGTGGGGGGCGGTGTACAGATTGTTGCCCATCCAGGAAGCTCACAGTCTTGCTAGGGGCATATCATTTTCACAAGTGAAATGATAGAATGCGTGTGTAATGAGTGCCAGACAGCTCAAATTTGTCCCCTTCTGTGTTGTATCCAGTTGATTCTCTACTAGGCGTCTCAGGCTGCTGCAAGGCAACCTGCAGCCCTCAGTGATCTGCAGCGTGAGCACTCACTGCTTGGGTGTCTGCAGCGTGGCAGGGTGGACGAGCCAGGCTGGGCTCAGCCGGGGGGCTGTTCTCCACGTGCGCATCATCCTCCTTGGCTCCAGCAGTGTTTGTCTCATGGCAGTGGTGGAAATGCACCGAGCCTCTTAGGGTCTAGGCCTGCATTTCTGCCTAATTCTATTAGAGTTGGCACATGGGCAAGTTTAAGGTCAAGGGGAGGGAAATACACTCCTCCCCTTGGTGGGAGGAGCAGGCGAGTTCCCCCGTAGTTGCAGGAGGAGTGGAGGATGGAGGGGTGGAAAATTGGGGCTGTGGGCCCATCCTCACAGCAGGCTTAGTTCCCTGCAGACTGTGAGCTCGTAGAGACGAGGGGCCCTGTCAGATCCATGTTGGGATCTCCTGCCGCCTCTAACATGGCAGGGCCTGACCTTGTGAGACCAGCAGACGAGGTCTTGAGGGGAGCTGGCAGGTACTGGATGCTTTGGTGCCAGACTGCCAGAGTCTGTGTGACTTTGACAGATCTACATGCCATCTCTGAGCCTCGGTTTCCCCATCTGCAGAAGGAGGATTATCAGAGCAGTCCTACCTAAGAGGGCGGGGGTGAGGGTTAGGTGGGTTGATTTTGGTAGCATGTTCGGCACAGTGCCTGGAAGGCACGCGGGAGGATCGCGGGAACCGGGAGCTGGTGTTGGCCTCTTGCTGTTGTTACGGAGAAGCTTCCCCCAAAGGCCTCTTGGAGGGTCCTGCACATGTTGGCCGACGACAGTGGGAAGCTCTGATCCTGTGCTGTGTTGAGGCTCCCAGATGCCCACGCCTCCTGCTGGTGCCCTCGTGATGTTGAAAGAAGGGACCTTCCTGGCCTGAGGTCTCTATCGCCGGGGGGGATTGGACATCCCTTTAGGACCTTCTCACCACCCCACCCCACCCTGCACACCCTGGGGCTGGCTTACAGGGTCACTGGTGCACAGTGGGGCTCCTCTGGGGCACTGTATCCATCTTCCCAGCCAGGGAGCTGGGCTAGGAAAGCCAGAATGGGAAGGTTGTGTAACAGGCCCAAGTCAAAGGTCAAGGTCAAAGGCTGTGTCTGAGCTGGGACCTGAGGCTCTGACTGTGCTGAGTTGACCCTCGTGATCCCCTGGCTCCTTGGCGTTGACTTTGGGCTCAGGAAGGAGCATGCATGTGGCTAGTAGAGCCAACAGCCTCCTGCACTCCACTCTGTTCTTTCTTTCTCTTAATCCTTGCAAGAAGCTAGTTCTGCCTTCATGTGATGTAACGAAAGATTTAGGGATCATTTATTATTTTACCTCATTTAGTGGGAAGGGTAAGTAATGGGGGGCAATTAATCCTGTGTGACCTGGAGCGAGCAGAGCACAGCCCGGTGCCCCGTTGCATGGCGGGCTGTCTGCGGGAGCGTGGGCCACACGGGATCTAGTGGCACTTGTCTTCCTTGCGATCGTTCTTGCAAACAGCATTGACATTTTAATGTGATTACTTTCTTCTACTATATTTCCATCTCTTCCCCATTTTCTTGGAAGTGGATTTGTACCCTTTTTCTTTGAAGGTTTGTGTTGTCCACTCTGTCCTCAGCTCCAGAACAGAGCTCACGGTAGGTGCTCTGTGAACCTTGGTTTTATCTTGAGTCCGTGGTTGTGACACCCAGCAGCCGTGTCCCATCCCTGTAACCCCAGGTGCCCATGAGGAAAAGTGGAATTGAGGGAGAAGATCTCCCAAACCACCGTCACCAACAAGCATGTTGACCTCAGGTGAAGGGTCTCACCCTGAGGAAATTCCTGGAGCAAATGAGCAGAAAGGTCAGTAGCTCAGAGCACAACTTATCAGTAATATGCGTTGCTAAAAATAGGCCTACAAATTTGTTAATAATTGGTCTCTGTACAGTTTTTTAAATTAACTAATAACAGTTTATTCTAGGAGGATCTTAGCAGGGAGCAGCTGTTCTCTCAGAGGAAAATATAGCTTCCAATCATCCTTTTTTTTTTCTGTTTCTTTTTTCTGACCCTGGGTGGAGCGGATGGTCGCGTCTTGCTTGGTGAACTCTTTGGCCAGGAGGCTGTAAGGTCATCTGTCCCATTAGCACCTGGAGGTCCAGTTAACATTTCACGGGGGTGACTGGAAAGAGGGGGTGTTATGTGGTCTCTCCCCACCAAGAGCCAAGAGCCTGGGTGGAAAAGAGCAGAGTCACAGGAAAGATGGGTGAGGATGCCTGCAGCTCACCGCCAGTGTGCTTCTTCTCTTCCTCCCCTCATCCCTCTCCCCTCCAGCAAATTGATGCCTTCTTTTAGGCCTGGCATGATGCCAGGCAGAGGGACAACACAGAGCAGAGACATTGCCCCATCCCCATGGAGTAGTTTGGTGGGATGAGCTTGGACCATGTTATTCCCCAGGCGAATGCCCATCACGCTGGGGTGAGGGCTGCCCTGGGGCTGTGAGGTGTTTAGAAGGGGGTTGGGGAGCTGGCGAGCTGATGGAAGGTGTCCAGAACAGTGTCGCTTGAGTTGAGAGCCAAAAGGTAGCTTGGAGTGAACCAGCCCAAGTGGGAAAGGAAAGGTGAGCTGGGTGGAAAGAGTGGCCTGTGTCACGGCCAGGAGGTGAGAGGGAGCTTGGGGGAGTTCAAGGAACCAAAGTCAGCCTGTGGCTGGACAAGTGGAGGAGAGAGGGATGGGGAGTAGGGTGTGGCGGGGTGGGGCTGGGGAAGGGCCGGGAGCCAGCCAGGCGGGGCCTCCTGGGCAGAGGGGGAGCTTGTCTGCACCAGACAGAAGCAGTGGGAAGCCTGGAGAGAGGGGCATGCGTGTGTGCCTTTGTGTGTGCATGTGCATGCATGTGTGTGTGTGTGTGTGTGTGTGTGGCTGTGAGGGAGGGAGTGAGAGGCAGCGCTCAGGGCCTGTAGAGAGCTCTCGGGTTCCACGCCTACTCCTCCTGGTGTTTGCCGACCCCTGTGAGTGTGTTTGTAGGTGAGGGACCCCGGTTGCACACAGATGCCACTTGCTCGGGGTTTCCCAGGGAGCAGGCTCCTGCTCTCTCCTCCATGGAAGGAAGTCCAGAGTCAGGCCACACTCCAGGTATTGGTGAGGCCATCCCTCTGCAGCCTCTGTCACCCTCAGGTGGCTTGGGGATTGTCCCAGCATCGGTGCTGGGATCCTGGTTGGGGCACATGCCACGTGCCACCTGTTTCTCTCTCTCTTGTTAGTATAAGCATCGCTGTGGCCCGTGATGAGGGATCTGTGGGACTGTCTTCACTGCCGTCTAGAAACCCTTCATGTATTTCTCATTGTGGCCTTTCCCTAGGCAAGCACCAGCTTGCCTGGTCCAGCGCCCTGCCTCGGTGCCTGGTACTCCAGAGGTGTAGTGATACTGAGCGTAGACCTGTGCACCCCGAGGTCAGGGGCCAGGTGAGCACCTACACTGTGTGCTGAGTGGAAAAGACAGTGGGTGGCCCGGAGGATGGAGCAACGAGGTCTCCTTTATAGAATCACTTGGGGCCTTAAGTCTGGCTCCCTCTTTCCCTCCCCTGCTCACTCCCCTCCCCCCCCCATCCCTCTTACCCTTTGTCCTCCTTCCTTCACCCTCTTCTTCCGTCTCCTCCCCACCTCCTCCATGCTCCTCCTCCTTCCTAAAAGGAAGAGGCAGCTAATGGGGGAGGCACAGTGTCTAAGATTCGCCAGCAGCTCTTTTAAGGTCATCTTCTCCATCTGTCTTTTAGGTGATAACCTTCGTTATAGCTTTTTGTGCTTATCTTTTTCAAAAGTCTTTGGGGAATGAGTCATTGTGCGTGTGCATGCACGTGTGCGTATGTGTGTACATGGGTGCGTGTGTGTGTGCGCACTGCTATAACTTCTGCTCGTCTTTTATAAAGGCTGCAGGCTGGAAGGGACGCAGGTCAGGGGCCATGGCACGTCGTCCCTCCTGCAGGCTTCTGGAGCTAGTGCGCCTGGGTGCCTAGGAGCTGGCCTTCCCGCCATACTTGAACCCTGGCCCTGCTGATTGCACTTGACTGATCTTGGCAAGTCCCTCCATCAGGCAGTGCCTCAGTTTCCTCCTCTGTAGACTGGGGGCAGTGATAGTTCCTACCTCCTGGGGTGGTGGGGAGGCTCTGATGAGGCACATGTGGCTAAATGTCAGTTACCTGTAGCTTGCCTCCGGGCGCATGCCCTGTGAATGTCAGCGAGTAGAGTAGGAAGCGCACCCTCCGTGGAACGGCACCCTTCTGCTGGTTCACTGGGCGCTGGGTGGTGAGTCTGGTGAGGAGCTCACCCTGAGTGTGGAGGGCGATGCTCCATGTTTGCTGGGAGACCTCAGAGATTGCTCCAGCACGGTTGCCCATCTCACTGCACACAGAAAGTCCTCCTATGCTCCTTGCCCCTCCAGCCCCGGGATGAGCAGAGGTCAGAGATGTCTCGTGAGCTGAGCTGGGCGCCAGTCCCAGGGGGAGGAGGGTGCCCATACATCCAGAGCCGTCCCTGGCCAGGAGCTGGGCGTTCCTGGCACCTCCAGGAGGTGTACTTTCTCCTGGAAGCCAGGAACTGCCATCTAGAGAAGTCTGAGCTGATCCTGTTGGCGGAGAATGCTTGGGCTCATATGTAACCCCATTGTTAAGTTTATTTTGAGGAGGCCTTCTGCATGAGTTCTAATTTTATAGCGGCTTCAACCAAAACAAATCTTCTGCAAACACTTAGAACCGTGTTTTCCGTATGAGGGTAGCCTTCAAAAGTAATCCCCCATTTGGAAATAGAGGCAGGAAAGGGAGAATAAATGCTTTCGTGGAAGGTGGGGGCCATTGTTCTTTTTAAAAATAAGCAGATTTTTTTAAATTGGAAAAGCAGTGCCTGTACATGTTGAGAAAATTCTGTGCTGGCAGGAGTTGGGGTGGAGTAGAGTCGGGTGCATTGGCTCAGTGTAATCAGGCCTGGGGTGGAGTCTGTTTTATTACTTGCCAGCTGTCTGTTTCTCTTCTTTGGACCTCAGTTTCCTCATCTGTAAAATGGGTACACAATAATAGTATCCGCACCATGTGGTTAGGGTCAGGATTAGATGATACGATCTGTCAAGAGCCTGTGGCCCAGTGTGCGTTCAGTGAATGTTGACTGTCTTTATTGTTAGTGAAAACAGCCTCTCAGCCTGTGCTCCCAGCCTCCCTTCCTGGAGGCAGCCACCGATGAGCTGCTTGTATATGCTTTCAGAGAATGTCCGTGCATTGTATCCTTCCTCTTTAGTTTTTAACTCAAAAGGAAGCACACTTCCCCCTCTGTTCTCTACCTTGCTTTCTCCTCTTGAAACTGTGTCTTGGAGATGTAGCTATGACATTTGAAAGGTAAGTAGGGATGAAGCAGATGAAGTATTGTGGGGGTGGTGAAGGCAGTCACTGTTCCCGGTAGAGGGAACAGCATGTGCGGTGGCCCTGTGGTGGGAGGGGACATTGTGTTGAGCATGGCCAGACGGCTGGTGGCTGGGGATGGGGAGATTGGAGGGGCCAGCCCAGGCAGAGTGTTGAAGACCTCACTGAGGATTTTGGTGTTTATCCTATGAGCAGTGGGGAGCCGCTGAAGGTGTATGAGGAAGGGTGGCCAATCCATCTGGGACTGGGGAAGATCACCCTGCTGCTGCTTTGGGGACAAATGGGTGGTATGTGGGGGAGGGAGGTTGGTGTAGTTACCTGAGAGAGAGAAGATAGACCAGAGGGTGGAAGAAGTAATGGGGAGGGGTCGATGGGGGAGGGATGCACAGGATGTGCACTGGGAGTGGGGACCGGGGGAAGGAGGAAATGAGGACACACACAGGTGTGCAACGTGGATGGGCAGGATGGGAGGAGAGCCCAGCTGCGGGGAGGGGAAGAGTTCAGTCTTAGGAGACAGTCAAGGGGGGGTGCCAGTAGGAATTGGGAATACAAGCCGGGCACTTGGACTGGAGAGAAATAAATTGCATCGGCGTACACATCGGAGGCTCCGTGCTTTTCCTCAGTCAGGTTCAAGGGCCTCGGAGTGACTTTAAGTGTCACCCAGACTCTCCCCTGTCTGGGGACCCTGACCATCCAGCCAGCCATCTGCCTTCCACCCACTCACAGTGTAGGCACAGTGCTTGCTGCCGAGCACAGAGTTCCCTGTCCCCATGGAGCGAGGCTAAGTGACCTGTGCTGGCCACACAGGTGGCTGTGTCAGAGGCAGAGCTTGACCTCCAGGAGGGCTGGGTCAGAGGGGGGATGCTGGGTTAGATTGTGGCTTCAAGTCCTGAGGCTATGTGACCCCAAGTGAGTTACTTGCCCTCTCAGTACCCTCCCCCTCGTAAACAGGGGACAACAATGCTGTTCAAGTTGTTTCCAAAGTGGCCACAACAGTGACCCATGACCTCTGACCCCTGCCGCCCTTTTGCATTGTGACTTTGCCACTTCTCCCCTCAGGACAGGGAGGCTGTCTCCTGCCCACTTGCATCCCCTGCGACTTGCTTTGACCAGGGGAATGCCACAGAAGTGATGCAGGGTGACATCTGGGCCTAGACGGAAAAGCCCCATGGCCTGTTTGAGCCCTCTCAATGCCCTGGGAAGCGGTTTGGGCCACTTGCTGTGGCAGAGCTCGGGTGCCCCAGCTGACAGTGACAGCTGGCACTGGCTGCTGGACCTGTGAGCGCAGCCGTCCTGGATGCTTCCAGCTCACGCAGCTGCATGAGCGAACGAGCCCTCACCACGTGGAGCAGGCGAGCCCTCCCGAGTTTCTGGCCCACAGCAAGGGAGCAATGAAACCTGGGGTGTTTTTGGGTGCTAAGGCATGGGGTGGTTTGTTACACAGCGATCGATAACTGATACAGACCCTAGCCAGGACGCTGAAGAGTCTGGGCTGTTTCTCACCCTGAGTTACCCCATGTTCCTTTGTTCAGAGCTGCTGGGTGGGTGCTGACTTTTAAATGAGGTTTCGCTGATTCTGGGTCTGCGCTGAATTTGGAGGATGTGCCGGTTACATCTGTGGCCATGTGCACCCTGGTTTGTGGTGACAGGTGTGAAGGTTTCTATCCTGAGAGCCAGTAACTGGGAGACCTCAGTGCTTATGTTTTGCTGGGGAGAGGCAGCCGGTCTGAGGGCACCAGCCTGGGCTGGATTTTAGGGGGCATTAGGCCCGGGAGTCTGAGCCAGGAGTGTTCTTTGCACTCCCTTGTGGGGAGCTTCAAAATGAAATCAGACTGAACTTTCTTCCTGGAATTTGTGATGCCAGCCATTAACAAGTCTTTACTGGGCACCTTTTCTGTGCCTGTTGCTGTCTGGGGCCTGGGGGTAAAGCAGTAAAGACTGGTGTCCCTGCCTTCGTAGAGTGAAGAGTCTAGTGGGAGGAGGGGAGACAGATCAGAAAGAAACAGATGTACGGTGAGGCGCTAGGTAATTATAGATGCCCTAAGGCTAGGCTGGAGGGAGGAGAGTGGGAGGGAGGAGAGTCTATTTGAGATAGAGTGGCCAAGAGAGCCTCTGAGGAAGGGCTTCTGCAGAGAGATGAGGCAGAAATGAGGGAATTAGTCATGTAAGTACCTTGGAGAACAGCCTTCCAGGCAGAGGGAACAGCAAGTGCAAAGGCCCTGAGGTGGGCGTGTGCTTGGGGCATTGGTGAACAAGAAGATCTGGAAGCTCAAGTGCAGTGAAGGGTGGGGGGAGTGGGAGTGCTGAAGCCAATGAGGCCAGAGGTGGCCGGAGGTTAGGATGCTGGGGAGGCACCCAGGCCCAGGTGGAGAGTTGGGCTTTGTTTTTAGAGCTAAGACTTGGAAGGGAGTTGTCTGGCTGCTGTGTAGAGTAGACTGTATCAGGCAAGGCAGGAGCAGAAGGTCGTTTAGTCAGAGATTGTGGTGGCTTGGAGCACGCTGTTTGTAGCAGACGTCTCAGGTGCCTGCATCACATTCCCTTGGGCCACCTGTGCCTCTGTCCTTAGTTGTGGCTCCCACTCAACCTGCACGGCAGGTGACAAGCAATGTGCTGGGCTGAGCTCGTAGGTACAGGAGAGCCGTGGTTACATTTTTGGGACTGTTGTGAGCTGATGGGTATCGTGCTGGTAGCTTGAAATCGGCTGTGGTGGGAGCGTTTGCACCATGGAAATTGGCAGATTCTGTGTATTCGCTTCCCTCCATCACCCAGGTGGTTGTCAAACATTTCCAAGCACACCGCTGCCAGGGCCTCACCTGGGCATGAGCTGGATGCTCCGGGACTTTCTCCCACACGGCAGACACACAGCTGGAACATCAAGGGAATTAATGCCCGAGGGATGATCCTCAGCTGAGGAGATGGGGAATGTCCCAGCTCCCGTCCTTCAGGTGGGCGATTCTTGGAGCTCTTGCAGAATCAATTCCCCACGGCCTACGGCAGTGACCTTGACAAGGCACCCGTGTGTTGATTTTCCCTCCTTCCCCTGCTCCCTCACTCTTGCTTTCTGGGATCATCTTCCAAGTAAACTACCTGCTCCTAAGCCCACCTCCCGCTCTGCTTTCGGGGAAAATCAAACCAAGACAGTGGTCGAGCCAGAAGTGATGAGAAGTGGCCACATTCTGGCTATATTTGGAAGGTAGAGTCCACTGGATTTGCTGAGGGACCAGACGTGTGGGATGAGAGAGGAGTCATGGGTGACCCCAAGGGTCCTGGCCTGAGTACCTAGAAGAAGGAAGTTGTCCTGGATGACAAAGGGGAGACGTAGAGATGAGCAGGTTGGGAGTCTGGGCAAATCAGTACTCTCTTCACTTTTGGACAGCTTCTGCTCCAGAGTCCTAGCAGATGCCTGAGTGGAGTGGTGTGTGGAGTCGAGGGGAGGTGTGTGTAGATGTCTGGGAGGAGACGGTGTGGATCAGGCAGGTCCCCATCTGGCATCCGTGACTCAGCTGTGCCTTCCTGCTTAAAAAACTTTTTCTTTTCTTTTTTCCTTCCTTCGATCCTTCCTTCCTTATCAATCAATCAATCATCTGTTTATATCTATCAATCATTTATCTCTATTACCTATCAATCTATCTCTCTCCATCATCTATCGTCTATCTATCATCTATCTTCTATTTGTCTATCATCTATCTATTTATCATCCATTTATCAGCTATCAATCTACCTATCTGTGTAACTATCTACTATCCCTGTCTATCGTGCATGCCTTCATCCATCGCTTGTTTCCCTCCTTCTCTTCTTTAGCATTCCTGTCCAGTTAGAGTCGTACCCCTGCTTGAATGCCCCCAGTGACTGGGAAGTCCCTACCTCTTAAGGGGTCTGCTTAGAAGTTTCCAACTTGTGTGACCACTTTAGAGCACCATCGTCTGGGGCCTGTGCTCCTCTCCCATTTCCTCTCTGCCAGATCTCCTTACACTCTCTTCTCGCCAGGAGAGAGGCACTTAGCAGTGCAGAGCTGCGCGCGTTCCCTGGCAGGGCTGGCCCTCCCCGGGCTGGGGAAGAATGGGGCCAGTCACAGCGGGGGAGATGCCCCCGTCTCAGCTGTCGCTCCCCTCCTCTTGGCTCCCTGGGCAAAGGCGGCTTTGTGCTCCTCGTGGACAAGGCCCGCCATTGAGGCAGGCCGGGGGACACTGTGGAAGAGCTAATGGTGGCTAGAAACTAAAATTAGGCATTTCACAGAAAGCGAACCCTGCGCCTGTCTCCGCAGACCGGCTTCTGCGTGCCCGTGTGTGAATGAGCCCTTTGCTGTTGGCCTGCGGCTCGGAGGGGCTTCTCCCCCCGGAAGGAAGCCGGCCCGGCCTCTCCGGGGCTGTCTGAGCGAATGAACAAAACACAAAGAAATGCCGAGTGGCGGGAGCATTGGTTCATTTTCTCCTGGCTCCTAGTGGGCTCCAAACCTGCCTGCGGGTGAATGTGTGTTCTGGAAGCCTCCCCACACTCATATTCAGATGGGCCAAAAGGAGGCTGGCTTTGAGGACTATGGAACACAGGAGCCCTGAGCCAAGAAGGCAACCGAAGGAGGCGAGACTTTGCTTTTTGATTTTTTTTTATATTTTCTAAACTTTTTGTTTTGAAATAACTTTAAACTCACATAGAAGTTGCAAAATATGGTACAGAGAGCCCCGCCCCCCCACCCCTCAGCTTCCCGCAATGATAATGCCTTGGCTCCCGTGGTGCACTGATGGCTACCAGCAGGCTGACCTTGGCGCCAACCTGTAGGCCAGCGCCCTACGAATGTCACTAGACTTTACGTGCACGTTTTTGGTGTAAGTCGTATGAAATTTTATTACGCCTACAGATTCACCACCGTCAGGTGAGACTTGACCTTTAGAGGAAGGCCTTTTTGGCTCCAGAGAGGACGTCAGTGCTGTGGGACTGACCCTGGTGCCGGGCAGCGGGAGGCAGGCCCCACCCCTGCCTGGCTTCATGACTCCATGTGGTGCCCCCGCCATGCCCCAGGGCCCGTGACCGCCTCTTGACCCCCCATACCTCTTCTTCCCTAGTTCCCCTGGGGCTGGGCACCCCTGCCCGCTTCTGCATAGGAAAGGCCGGCTGCCCAAGGAGGTTCGTCTTCCTCTGTCCCCCTCCCCTCATGGGGCCGCTGTGGTTTCCTGGGGCGGCCACGACAGAGCACCATAGATTGGAGGACTCAAGGAACAGACATTGATTCTCATGGTTCTGGAGGCTGGATGTCCTGGATCAAGGTGAGGGCAGGGTTGGTTCCTCCTGACGGCTGGGAGGGAGGACCTGTTCCACGCCTCTCTCCCTAGCTTGCAGAAGGCCGTCTTCTCCCTGAGTCTCTTCACGTCCCCTTCCCTCTGGGCACATCTGTCTGCATCTGGTCGTGCTGCATCAGGGCCCACCTGAATGAGCTCATTTTAACTGAGTCTCCTCTGTAAAGACCCTGTCTCCAAATAATGTCACATTCTGAGTACAGGGGTTAGCACTTCCACATGCGAACTTCAGGAGGACACAATTCAACCCCTGACAGCTGCCCTCCTTCCTGTCCCTCCAAGGGAAGAGGCAGCCCGTGTTCCTCCAGCACCGTTATTTCCTCCAACCTCTACCATACCCTCCTCCCCCGACCCCCCACCCCCGCCAAGTTGCATCTCAGGCCCCCTTTCTCCCTCCCTCTCCTCTGGATGCAGATGTGCTCAGGGATTCTGCACCTTGGCAAGAGTGACCTGGGAACCTTGCAACCTCCTGTGCCACCCAGGGTCTGCTCCCTGGGGTCTGCTCCCTGGGGTCTGCTCCCTGGGCTCTGCTCCCCGGGGTCTGCTCCCCGGGGTCTGCTCCCTGGCGTCTGCTCCCCAGGCTCTGCTCCCTGGGCTCCTCTCCCCGGGGTCTGCTCCCCGGGGTCTGCTCTCCTGGGGCTGCTCCCTGGGGTCTGCTCTCCTGGGGCTGCTCCCCACAGTCGGCTGCCCAGCACTTGCTCCCAAAGCTGGACCAGTTAGGTTTTGGTTTGCAAGTGACAAACAACCCAGTTCACGTTGGCTTACCCTAGGAGGGGAATTTATTGGTGCGAGTAGGAAATAAGTCTGGCCTCGTGCTCCCTGGGTTTCAACACGGTGGGAGCCAAGTTTTCAAACGGTGTCATTGGGAATCTCTTTCTCTCCCTCACTCCTCTCTGTTTCTCTCTGTGTTGGAGTCCTTCTCTGGCAGGCTGTCTCCATAGGATGGCTCTTGGCAGTTCCAAACTTGTAACCTCCTCATAACTTAGGAATCTTTGCAAAACGGAAGTTCCCCAGGAAGGCAGATAAGCCATGTGGGGCTGATGCTGATTCAGCTTGCCTGGGTCATGTGTCTAGCCCTGACCAATCATTGAATGGAGAGTGAGGCAAGAGGAATCTGATTGGCCAGCTGGGTTATGTCCCTGCCCCTAGCCCCCGAGGTAGGTCAGCTCCCTTGAAGCCCATGGACTGAGATGAGGGAGGGTGGTCCCCAAAGGAAAGCTGGGATGCTACAAGATGCAGAGGGAGTGGGGGCAGGGCAGGCAAGACCAAGAGCTGTCCTTGGTGGCCACTCGGT
Source organism: Equus asinus (assembly GCF_041296235.1). NCBI lineage: Eukaryota > Metazoa > Chordata > Mammalia > Perissodactyla > Equidae > Equus > Equus asinus. The sequence goes on from NC_091804.1 coordinate 47,117,767, forward strand.
CGTGTGAAGGGTGAGCTTCTGAGGGCAAGTGCCCAGCCTTTGTTTCCTCCTCGGCTGTGATGCTGCAGCTTTCATACCACCAGCTAATTCCATCTTCATGAAGCGTCTCTGCCTTGGATTCTGAGTGGACCCCCCACCTCCTTGACCCCCTCTTCCATTCTCTCTCTCTCAAAGCTTGTGGGCGTTCTCTCCTAACATCCTGTTCTTTTCCTCCCGTTGTACTTGTTGCGTTTGTAATTCTTCTGTTAGGGATTATTTGTATACGATTTCCCTCTCCCTCTACCCCCACCCCAATTATGAGCTCCGGGAGGAAGAGATCTCGTCAGTGTTGATCCCCCTTCACCGACCAGCACCTGGGACAGCGACTAGTGTATTCCCAACTGGCTGTGCTGCCTTGGACAAGTTCCTTAACCTCTCTGGCCTTTGGTTTCTTTAGTTATTGCCTATTGTTAATGGTTCTCACTTTAGAGGTTTGTTGTGATAATTTTTGAGACAGCCTATTGAAAGGCACTTAGGGCTTGCCATTTAGGAAGAGCTGAACACATTGGTCCTGTTATTATAAACGCTCTGGCTAGTGCAGCTGGCACAAGCACAAGAGGTGGGGGATGTGGTGGTTAGACTCTGGGGGCAACTTCCTGGGTTCAAATCCAGCTTTTCCACTTACTAGCCAGGTGACCTTGGGCAAGTTGGTTAAACTTTCTGTGCCTCAGTTTCCTCATCCCTAAACGAGAGAAGCAATAACACCAACCTATAGCTGTTATTTATTAGCAAAGCACTTACAACCAGTCCTGGTTTGGGATGCCTGTAGAAGGGTTAGGCACTGTTGTTGTCGTTGGTGTTTGTTACTGTCATGCTGTAACTCAAATGTCACTTCTCCGGAGCTGGCTGCTTAGAAGCAAGTTCATCACATCCTTCAAGAAATGAGCAGAAGGCTTGGATGTGGCTTCCATTTCTCCAGGTCCTATTATTCTGCATTGTTATTAATCCCTAGAGAATCGACGGTCCCCTCCCCTATCATCCGTTTCCCCTGTTCACGTCGATGTGTGTCATCATTTGCCTGAGAGGTGCGGTGGGCTCCTCAGCTTTGCTTCCTGAGCCCTCGTCCCACCTCTGGTCTTTGCAGAGAGAGGTCCCGTGGGCATGTGAGCTACACTCCCGCCCCGAATAGATCCCGCGGCTTCGGGCTGCTGCCAGAGGCTGCAGAGCAGCACCTCCAGAGGGCAGCTTCTGTTCCATGTCAAAAAATGGAGTGGAATAAACACAGTTGCTTCTCTGGAATCCGAAGTCAGTCCTTGCGATTCTGTGTGAGCTCTTCAAAACATAAAAAGAAAAAAAATCCTCTCCGTCCCATAATTGTCCTCAAAACAGTCCCAGTGGGTGATGCTGAATGAGTGTCCTGCCCCTCAGGACAGCCACTGTGGACTTGTCTTCACACCCACTTCGCTGCTGGACAGTCATTGGGAGGAAGCACCCCAGCTCCTCATGACAGTGGCGATAAATGGCGCCCGTGGGGGTGGCTGTAGACCAAGACTTTCACGCGGCCCAAGGAAAGAAGAAACGCTGGTGCAGAGTTTAAGAACCCGGGCAGCGATTATGTCCTGGCCCACCGGGGGGATGTTTCCATGGCCGCTTACTTGCCCATCAACCCTGTAGGATGCTGATCTCCTGGCAGTCTCTGAGCTGATTTTAGGTGATGAACTATTATATAAGAAATGTTTCGTTAGGTATATGTTCGTTTAATTTTTTTATTTGAAAAATACTAGTTTTTCCATTAAAGTAGCTGCCAAATTTTCCTTTTATTTAAGAAGAGATTAAAAAATATATTTATAGACAAGGTGGTTCTATTATGGCAAAATCCTTGAGAGTGGTGGCCGAGGGAGCAAGGTTTGGAAGACACTGAGTTGTGCAGAGTCACAAAGCACCTGTCCATTGGAGGTCCAGGGGGGCCTGGAGGCGGGGACACAGTCCCGGCATATGCTGCAGGAGCTGGTAGTCCAGAAGAGGGAAGAGGCAGCCTGTGAGATGTTGACACAGGGACAGGGGGTTGTTAAGCCTGTCACACAGCTCCTTGGTGCTCTGGGGGAGTCAAGGAGGAAGGTCACGTACAAGGTGTAGATGGAGGTGGGTGGAGGGATTTGGCAGAAGGTTTGTGAAGGACAAGAGACAGCTCTGGAGATTCTGGAGGTGAGGTGACAGCCAGTGCGGAAGCTGGCACGTGGCACAGGCTTTGTGACTATTGGTTGTCGTCACTGAATGGAAGTCAAGTTAAGCAGAGCTGAGAGTAGTGTAGACCTCCCATGCTGGGAGAGAAGCAGTTCTCAGGGAAGTATGGTCTTGAGCTAAAAGTCCCGGGGCAGATGCCCATGCTCGGGGGCCCTCTAGTGGCATAATTAGCAGGAAGAGGTCCTTGGAGAAAGCCGGGTCCAGTGCTTCTCGGACTTCTATGTGCACACTCATCCCCTGGGGATCTTGTTAGAATGTGGATTCCAGATCAGCAGGTCCGGGGTGGGCCTGAGACTCTGCATTTCCAGCAAGCTTCCAGGGGACACTGCTGCTTGAGTTCCCTTCTCTTCTGTCTCCCAACCCCCGAACCCCATGGAAGCTGCCATCCTCTCTCCAGTGACAGGAGAAGGTCTGCTCAGCAGAGGCCGGAGTCCTCGCAGAGCCAGGAGGGCGGTGGGGGCACGGAGCCCTTTGTCTTTGTCCAGTCGTTGAAAGTGACTCAACCAAGAAAGGAAGGGTGAGCATGGGTTGCCAACTTTAAATTTTGGCCAAATAAGGACTTTTTAAAACAAAAGGACAACAATGAAGAAAAAACAAAACATCCAACTATTATCACCATTATTTCCTAAAAGAAATGGAATCTCAAGTCCACAGAATCAGGAAGACTCCTAGCTCCAGTGGAGGAGCCAGTCTCAGGACACCTCCCTGCCTTGTCCTCATTTTGAGGGGACTTGGGAGATGTCACCACAGGCTGGCATGGATTGACAGGCTGAGGGTTGGAGCTGTGGCTGTAAGAATGGGGACTTCTGTTGTCCTCAGAGCTGTGGGCATATTCCTGGGAGCCCCTTGATGGTACCTCTGGGGCACCTCTGCACTTTCCCAGAGGAATAGCCTGGAGCAAGCAGAGAGAAGCCAGAGTGCCCTTCCATCCGCACTTCCTCCCCCTGCTTCACACGGGGGCTGCATAAGCTCCGGCTCTCGCCTGTGTGCCCCTTGTAGGCCATGCAACACACAGACATTGCTGACTTGGTTTCTCCTGTCCTGAGACTACATGCTGTGATGTGTTGGGGTCGAGCCCCAAAGCTGGGGAGATCCTATGAGTCCTCTCCTTTTCCTCAAATGGCCCCCCTGCTGTCTGGCCGTGAGGGGGTACACCTGCTATCTCCATCCATGTAGAATTGACCATCATCCTCCACTGTGTCCCTCTGTGGCTCTTGGATGACACGTGACTTAAGTTTGACTGTTGAGAGTCTATTCCAGGACTTCAGTTGGAGCTTTGCAATGAGGTGTTTTCTCTCTACTAAGAGGTCACTGAGCTGGCAGGATATGAGTCTGGAGTGCTGGTGGCCATTTTCCCCAAGCCTTTCAGGTGGGGCCTGCCTGAGAATGGAGACAGCTCCAGGGAAAGCTGAGCCAGGAGGGGAGGGTTGACTTCCTGATGGTGTCATTTCAGCCCCTGACCCAGTTGTGTGTGAAGCTGGTGCCCCGGGACTTGGTTAAATAACTTCTCAGTTATTCCCTTTTCTGCTTAAGCTGGTTTGAGTTGGGGTTCTACCACTGGCAACTAAGTGCTCTGACCGCCACAGGCCCCTAGGAGGAAGGAGGTGGCTTTGCCCACATCACAGGACGAATGGAAGTGCCAGGGCTGGAATCCACATGCCACCCACCTCCCCCCATCGTGCTCTATCTCCTTTTCCATGCTTCTGCCTGGCCCCGGGGAGATGCCAGGAGGTGACCCATCTTCCCATCAGGCTTCAGGGTGTCTGCCTGGCTGAAGGTTCCTGAGCGTTTGCAAAGCAGAGTGTCCTTGGAAGACTGTGGCAGCTGGTGGGACATGAGAGGATACACCTGTTGGTGGCCTCTGCTGCTGGGAGGATGTGCGTGACTCCTGATGACTTAGGCAACGCCAGGGGCTCAGGTGTTTTTCATGAAAGTGGGGTTTTTCTTGGACACTTTTAGATTGCCTAGGCTTGCATGTCATGGAGGGCTCTGTAAGTCACTGAAAATGGTATTTTGAGGAGCTGCTGATAACGTATTTAATTTTAATAATGAGACACCCATACTCACAATTTATTACCCTCGGTGGCTTTTGGCTCTGGTTCCTTGAGCCATGTAAGAGTTCGAGGTTAATGGCTAACTTGATTAATTATTTAGAACTTAGGGATGGGAGTTTCTTACAAAACCAAAGACTTTGTAACAGATTAAGAGCTTTCTGGCTTAATTATCATTTTGAATTTTCCAAAGAATATTTTCTTCAAAACCACTCCACTATATAAGTTTATTGGGAAACGTGTAATTTTTACACTTGTTCTTTGCTGGGTTTAAATACTAATGTTCTTAGGATTCCATAGCCATTCAGTTCAAAGCTTTTGGTCTTCATTTTATTGCCTGTGAAATCCAGGCGGTGGATTCAGACTTTATGAAGCTCATGGAAGGGTTTGCAACCCCCTTTTAATGCTCTAGGGGCCAGGAATTTGACAGTGAGGTTTCATTCTCACGAGGGACAGTGTGCCATGGTTACAAGTGCAGCCTCTAGGGTCGGGGTAGCCTGGGTGTGGATCCCAGCCCCTCCACTTGGGTTGGTTACTTCACCGCCCTGACTCAGTTTCCTACTTTGCACAGTGGAGATAGTAACAGTATTAACCTGATAGGATCGTAGCGAAGAATTAAATGAGAAAATTCAGGTACAGCACTTAAGGTGGTACCCAGCACAGGGTAATAGGTTAAGAATGTTGGCTGCTAACGATGATAGTGATGCTAGTATTCACTAGAGCAGGGGTCAGCAAGCTATGCCCTGTGAACCTGCCTCCTGTGTTTGTAAATAAAGTTTTATTGGAACACAGCCACGCTCATTCATTTACGTAAATGTGCCTGCTTTCACACTACAATGGCAGAATTGAGTAGTTACCCAGAGATGTCTGGCCCACAAAGTCTAAAATACTGACTCTGGCCTTGACGGAAAAAATTTGCTGCCCCCTGCACTAGAGACATCTTCTCCTGCTTTGGTCTTCTCCTTAACATGTCAGAGGTTTCCTTGTAGATGGGTGCTGTCCTGTATCTGCGCTCGCTGACAGTATTGCAGCCGCTGGCCACAAATGGCTGCTGGATGCTTGAAACGTGGCCGGTGCAACTGCAGAACGGAATTTGGCATTTTATTTAGCTTTAATTAATTTAAATTTAAATAGGTACCTGTGGCTAGAGGCTAGCACTTTGGGCAGTTCAGGGACATGACATGCTCCTCCTCCTGTCTCAGAGTGTGGGACAGGTGGCATCCTGTGCGGTCCCCATGCTGGAATCCTATGGAGGGGGCCGAGAGGGTGGGGGGTGCTGTTTTTGGCTGAAATGAGGAGGAGGGAGGAAGCCTGCCTACTTTGTTTTTTCTTAAGTTTTTGCTTATTAAAAACATTTTTAGTTACAAAACTAAAACTTTTTTGTGAAATATTTGCTAAATGTAGAAAAGCATGAAGGAAAAAACTAAGAAGTCTGATCCCCTGATTTGGAGATGAGGCCTGTGCCCATTTTGTCTGCACATGGGTATCACTCCCAGGTCTGTATTAGCTGCAGAGCAGGGGTGCTGACCTTTGCGTGGTGCCAGCCCACTTTGTCCACAGGACACGCATGCATGCAGAGCTCGGGTCATCGGGAGTGGTGGCTGTCAGAGCCTCTCTGGGTGGCTCCTGGGGCTGCTTGCAGTTAGGGACTTAATCCGCAGTACCGGGCCCACTGCCTGTGCCGTAACGTGCCTCTGTGTTTTTCATGTTTATACAGAGTTGCCACACGTCCTCCGCAGAAACCTGTATCAGTTTGTGTCCCTGCAGAAGGTGTTGGAAGTTTCTGGTCCCTCACACTTTAATTAATGCTGGACCCTGCCACCTGTCTCCCCTTTGTCAGTCTGATGGTGAAAAATTCTCGTCTGTATTTGCATCACTTGGATTTTGAATGAGATGTGTCCCCAGTAGTCGCTGCTTGGAAATATTTCTGGTCACTTTCTTGCTCCTTTTAATTCCCGGGTTGGGCCGGTGGTTAGGAACCAGTTCCAGAATCCTGGGGCAGTTTCCTGGGGCGTGGATCGGGCCTGCAGAGAGCTGACTCTGCCGGCAGCTTGTGTCTCATGAGGCCTCCCCTGGGCTTTGCAGGTGTTGGCTCCCCCATCCCTCACAGCCACCTGATGAACCAGGCGCTCTTATCCCCGTTTGATGGATGAGGAAACTGAGACCTCCCTCAGGTCCTAGGCAAGTGAGCGCTGTAGTCTGGACTTGAACAGGTGGTCGACCTCTGGGCTCATGCTTCTCACAGCACAGATGGGGAGGTGCACTGGAGGAAAAAGGTGTGGGAGATGGGGCAGGGTGGACCCCACTCAAACGGGACTCACTGGCCCTGTGGCTGTAGACAACGTCAGGTGGTGGCCTCTCAGAGTGTTAGATTCCCCAGCCCCCAAGCAGATCCCAGGATATTTACCTTGCAGGGTTGTTTTAAGGATACAGGGGAAAATGGGTAGGTCCTGTCGCCATCCTTTGCACCCTGCCAATGATAAGTGGTGACTGGTATCTGTATTATCAGCAATGATTATTAGCACAATGATGGAAAACATGGAGTGAAGATGATGAATAGAAAGTGTCTAGAACGCAGCCGCTCCCTGAGTGTTAGCTGTGATTGATTTTGTTAACATGTTACAGTGTGTATATTTCCACATTCTGTAACATAGCAAACTGTGAAACCTTTACCTGCCCAAGGACACTGTTGAAAGCCCCTGATGGGCCCCATGGTCTTACAAACACAGCCCTCTGGTCCACAGTGACCAGTAGTGTTTTAGATCCATCCGGGCAAGAATATCGCCAGGCTCCAAAATCAGCCCTTGCCCTCGGCTGCCCGGGGGCTGCTGCCGTCCTGCCTGGCTTGTTACACCTTTGCAGGCTGCTGGATTTGTTTCGGGGGTGGGGTCCAATCATGGGCAATCTGTTCTGTGTCAGAGGGAGGACTCAGGGCTGCTGGAACTGAAGCCTCTGGGTTCCTGATGCTGTCCTGCAGCGCCTGACCAGCTGTGTTCGGGGAGTGTTCTGGCCTTTCTGCTGCAGGATAGAGACATCACAACGTGGATGGGTGGCCTGGTCTGTGGGTGCGTCCTAGAGTGACCTTCATTTCCAGTTCAGCTGTGCCTTCCCTCCTCTCCTGGGGTTACAGAGTTGGCCAGGCCACCGCATCTCAGCTCCCCTTTGTTCCAAGTTTACTGCTGATACAAATTCCATGGATTAAACTGTCCATGGAAATTTATGTTCATAATGGATGCATCTCTCCTGGGAAGTGATGTCCCTTCTTAAGGATGATGACCACATCATTAACTCCTGACTGTCCCTGTCCTCATCTCAACCATTGTGCCCCAGTTGAACAGATTGGAAATGAGCCTTAAAACCAACAAACTTACCACCATGAGAAACAAATTCCAACAAACAGCAGGAAAAAAAGTCATTTGTTTGGCAGATCTGTCTGTCCCGGTGTCTAGACAGCACTAACTTTCATTCGTTTGGCAGAACTATCTTCCTTGTTCCAGTTGGTTTGGGTGCATTTTCTTCCTTTTGGAGAAGTTGCTAGAAGGTAGTGTCTGTGATGTTTTTATGATAGCAGCTAACATCTTTATTGACAGACTGCTCTTATCTGCCAGGCCCCACACTTAGCTTTTTACACATTTCACCTCCCTGAAGTCTCATGACAGCTCTAGGAGATTCCCATTATTATCAACCCTGTTTTGAACGTGAGGAAACTGAGGCTCGGAGGTGACGCTGTGGACCCACAGAACAGGCCAATTGCAGAACCAGGATTGGAATCCAGGCTGTCTTGCTTCACACTCCAAGGACAGCACTTAGCCCTAGTGCTCTACTAGATGCTGCCTGGGTTCCTTGACACCTCCCTCCTACCTGCCAGACCAAATGGGGTCCTCTGGTATAAGCTCTTTAAGCATGTTGAAAGTACTTTTGTAGCACTCAGCAAACTGTCATTTAATTGTTATTTGGGTACTTAGTAGTTGTTACATAGGTGAAGCTGTAGACTTGTGAGGACAGGGTCAGTGTCCAGCTTGTTCTCTATTCCAGTCCCTATATAAGGCCTCACAGACAGTGGGGTCTTAAGTGCTGGATGAATGAATGGATGGATGGATGGATGGATGAATGATGGGTGGATGGATGGATGGATGAATGATGGGTGGATAGTTGGATAGATGGTTGATAGATGATGGTTGAATGAGTGGGTGGGTGGATAGATGATGGATGGATGGATAGATGGACAGGTATGTAGATGATGGATGGGTGGGTGGACGGATGGATGGATGGATGGATGGATTAGTTGGTGAGTGGATGGATGGATAGACAGATGGATGGGTGGATAGATGATGGATGAGTGAGTAGGTGGATAGGCGATGGGTGGTTGAATTGGTGGGTGATGGATGGGTGAGTGAGTAGAAGGATGGGCTATGGATGGACAGTAAATGGAAGGATGGTAGTGGAAGGATGGATAGCTGGAAGGACAGATGCTTAAAGAAGAAACAGAGACAATCTCTGGAGTGGGAGGATTTCCCTCATGGTCCCCAATTTTGTTGCCTTCAACTCCTGGAGAAAGATGTACCTGGAGGAAGAGCTTTGCATGTCTGCCTATTCTTTCCTTTTGGCCAAGACACCCTCACAACAGTGCCCTGGTTACAGTCAGGAGAAGGTTCTCCTGGCCATATAAAACTCCAAGAGGGGAGCAGGAACATCTCTAGCTTCCAGCTAACTTGAATCTCTCAACTCAAACCTTATCTTCCCCTCTCGTGTCCTGGGCATCTTTTGGGACAGCTGATTGAAATGAGCGTTTCACAAAACTAACTTGGAAGGGTCTTTGGAGGCAGCCACAAGGAGTATTGGCCTTAGAAAGACTTAGGTTTGAGTCCCAGCTTCGCCACTTACTTGCTGTGTGGTTTTGGGCAAGATACTTTACCTCTCTGAACCTCAGTTTCCACATTGTAATGCCAACTTTGTGGTTCTGCTAAGGTTGGAAGTGGGTATGTATGCATGGAGAGAAGCCAGCACTGAATTGATGTCTAGCAGGTGTTAATTTCCCTTATCTCACTTTCCATCTCACTCTCTTTGTTTCCTTTCTCTTAGACTGTTGGAAGAGATTTACTGTGCTGGAATTCAATTTCTATAAATCTATTCTCTTCCCTCCTCCATGTTCTCCATGAGAATGCAAAAAAAAAAAAAAAAAACAACCCTGACACGCCAGCCGTGATGCCCACTAGGCTGAGGGAGGATTTCTTGGTTCCAGTCTTGGCAGTGTGAGAGGAGCTCCTGCAGAGCAGCGGGAAGCGGGCCTCCTTGGTCCTGTGCACGCAGGCTTGAACCTGTGGGGGTGCATCAGGAGAGCAGAGCATAGCAGGCAGGTTGATAGCGCAGCTCTGGATTCACACCTGGGTCAGCCACTCACTCCCTGAGCAATCTTGGAAAATGTATTAACCCCCTGTAGCACCAGCCTTGGAGGGTGTGTAGGATCAGGTCAGTATAGGAAGGGCTTAGCATGTCATGCAGACTCAGCTCAAAGACTTCCCCAGAGAGCCTTGTTGGATGTGGGCTGGACTCAGAGCAAGGGTGGAGGATACAGATGTCCCTGGGGCCAGGCAGGCGTCAACCAGCCATGGTGAGACAAAGCAGCTGGCCCCAGCTTCAGGGTGGGGAGACACTGGGATTCCCTGCCATGCCTGATGAGCATATTGTGGTGTGGCCCTGCTAGTTTTGATTATGTAGGAATAAGAGCTCAAGGTTGCCAGCTCTTTGGTTTTTAAGAGAACTTGAAAGCCTAGGTTTTCATGTGGAATTTCTTGACTCTTTAAAAATGTTTGCTTTTGACTCATATTTTCTAAAAATGGGATGCACACCTAACAGCGTATTTCTTGACCTAGCCTTGTAGAAGTCAGAGATGAGGATAGAATTGGCAAGTCAAATGACAGAAGGAAAGGGAAAATATGAATGGCCAGAGTGACGTCTGCATGAAACAGCGAGAAAGCAGCCGTGGGAGGACGTAGGTTCGTTTCTAGAGAGAGCGCGTGGATGACGATCTCATAGTTGTGAACTTTTAGCTTGCATCTTGGAGAAATGCCGCACAACTTTAGATTAGAGATGCTGCAAATGTAACAGACTATACGGAGAAGACTGACCAATACACTTGACGTTGCAAAAGGGTCATAAATGCATCTGTGGAAATCAAGCGCTCAGCTTCTAAGTTGTAAAGATGGACCAAAAATGCACTAGCAGGGAGGGACAGGTGACCAAGTGAACTGCATTGTCCTTACACCTCCCTCCCTCTGTGGCTCTCCCCCTCCTCCCTCGTCTGTCTCTCTGTCCTATCGATACATGTATGTATGTATGTAGATATCTCTAGATATGTGTGTGCATATGTATATAAAATATAATTGTCTTGTCAAGGATGACTTACAGCCTTAATGACGATTAACTCTGGCCTGGTGGTTTCCAATGTCTCTTTATGTACAAATAAATTATGCAGCAATGATGCCCAGGTCCTGTTTAATTAATTGCTCTTCTGTTAGCCTGTTTAAAGTCAGGGAAACTTCATGGAGCCCCAGTTCCTCTTAGGAACATCGGGTCCCTGACTTAGGAAATCCAAGTGGATGACCAATGGCTATTCTGGCTCTCAGAGAGAATGTAGACAACTTCCCTTGTGACAAACCCCCTGGGTCCGTGGCTGATTTTGTTGTCCTGAGACTGGCAGTGGGTATGGGCTGCTGATGTCTGGACGTGGAGAACTAAACTCCGGGAAGAAGTGGTCTGGGTCAAATAGAGAGACGACTTAGACACGGGCACACTTGCCACCCAGATTCCTCTTTCTCTGGCTGCCTGGATTTTGGGAGGTGTTGCGTTATTTCGCTGTTTAGTTATTTGCTTGTTTGTCTAATGTCTCTTCGTTTTTTTCTGTTTAGACTTTTTTCCGGTTGGAAAGAAAATTGTGTTCATTATTGAAAATTCAGGAAACAGAAAAGTATTGAGAAGGAAATAAAAACTGTTCATGAACTCCGCACCCCCACACAGAGATAGCTCTTATGGGTGCCTTTTTTTATGTTTCCTTCCAGGCTTTTTTCTGTGTAAATTTTATTTTACTGTATTGGGATCCTTCATTATATCCTTTATTAAATTAATATATCATAAGCACTTCTCCATGTCCCTCGGTATACTTGAAACCGTGGTCTATAATGGTTTCATAATGCTCCAGAATAGGAATTTGCCAAAATTTATTTGTCCATTTCTCTTTCATCAGAAACTTAGTCTGGCTTAAGCCTTTTGTTTGTTTTTTGTTTCTTGCTGTAATAAATAACTCTGTGATGGACTTCAGCCTACATATCTTTTTGTGTATATCTTTGATTATTTCTTTAGGCTAAATTCCTGGAAGCAGGCTTCCCGAGTCAAAAGGGATGGAGGTTGGATGTATTCAGACACGTTGTACCAGCCTGTTCTCCTGATGAGTGTGGGGTATGTGTGTAGAGAAAGAGCTATCCAGTTGAATCAAATACTCTTGAGCAGTTTAGTTGTACGCCTGAAAGTGAGGGATCAGAGTAGGGTGAGAGAGTTTCTAGCACAGCAGCGCAGCACACGGTGTACAGTAAGTGAATGCCCTTTCTCTTAGTCATTTATAGTAATTTTCCCCATCTGTGACAATAAGTGTCTACCTGCTTTCTTCGTCTCCTTAAATTGGCCTTAACTGCGAAGCATTGGGGAATTCAATGCATATGCAGAGTGATCTGCTTTTATTATTATTTTAAGCATCTTGATTTAATGTGATCCTCCCAATTTTGCTAAGTTTTGCCTATTTTTTGATTAATCCTGCACAATACTGTGTCCTTACCCCAAGAGGAGAGCAGATATTTGCCTCGATCTTCACAGGATAATTAGACTCTAAAATTAGAAGGCAAACAGTGCATGTTAAAATGTGTCTAGATAGAATCCCTGTGGGAGAATTCAGCTTTCCTGGCAGTGCGGGCGAAGCTTGGTGCACGGCTGATGGAGCAGCGGGAAGCTAAAAGGGAGCGATGTGGCCTGATCGTGTGGAGTATTCAGGGCAAATGCGGAGAGGCTGCTGACGCAATCCCGTCACTGTGTCTAAAAATACTTGGTTCCCAATGAAAAGGAGGAGGGGTGTGGAAAGCGTTCTGGTTACGTCTTCCCCAGTCACAGTTGCAGATCCTGTGAGGCTGGCCCTTAGAAGGTACCAAGACCCACTTTGTGTTGCTCTGTGAGCTTGTTAGAGAACATCCCCGGCTGCGCTCGAGGAAAGAGGTGGATCGGACAGCTCAGGGCTTGCGCAGCTCTTCCTTCAGCAACATCAGTTGACCCAGAACGTTCCAGAGAATCCCTGCATCTACTGGCCCACCCTGCGAATATTTATTCCACAGCTCCTGAAGGTCATGGATGCCGTGGGGAGCTGACAGTCTGGCGGGGTGGAAAGACTCCTTTTGTAGGTCACAGTTCATCACATGCCTCCTATGTGCCGGCCCAGAGCTAGGGGCCGAGGCTGCCGAGGAGGAAGAGGGACGTGACAACCTCTTTGATGGAGCTGACCGTCTGATGGAGAAGGCAGCCGCCAATCAATAATCACCAGCAAGTTTATAGGGAAAAAGGGAGCTAAGTGTGCTGTGTCTCTGGAGAAATGTGTATGTGTTGCATTTTGAGGTGAAAACAGTTTAGAATTAACTTCTATCTGTTATGCTATAAAATGAAATGAACAATGACTGAGACATCAGTTGTTCAGTTTCAAGGCTGTCTTCTCTTCCTAGACACTACCCTCCACCACACACACTGAACTGTAAACCCCAAAAGGGTGGGACTGCACCTGTTTTGCCCCACCTGGGACTCTGGGGTCTGGCCCCGGGCCTGGCATTTAGTCGGGGGCAGTGTATGTTGGACGGATGGATGTGCACAGTAGACCCTATAAGACATGGGTTGTCTTGCGCTGCTGCAGGGCCTGAGCACCTGGAGATGGGGCTGTAGGACAGGGGCACGTTTGCCCCTGGTGTCCCCAGAGCTGATCATGGCCCAGGCCACCCACCGCACTCCCTCAGGAGCCTTTCCTGAACTTTCCCAGCTGGGTCCATCCCTTTTACTGCCTCCGCTCCTGCACCTTCCCTTCACATCACTTACCCCACCCAGCTGTGACTGCTTTGTTGGCAGGTCTCTCTGGTGGGTCTTTCACCAAGTCCAGGTTAACCTCTTGTCTCCGGATAACAGGTGCTCAGTATTTTTAGAACCAACAAAAGTCCTGTTGTGGACTCGGGGGAGGGAAGACCTTTGCCTGGCACGGCCCTCCCTCAGATCTTAGCACCACTGGCTCCTTCTCATCGTTCTTGTCTCAGCTCCAGATGACCCTCCCTGGCCACGGGAGCACAAATGCTCGCCCTCCCAAGTCACACCTTCACTTTTCCTCATCCCATTGTATTTTCTTCTGAGCACACTTAGCACCATCAGGAAATATGTTATTTATGCACAATTAAATATTGCTTACGTTAATTATATACAAAATACAAATATATATGATATACATTCATGTGTGTGTGTGCATGTCTGTCTACACCACCAGAATATAATTTAAATGAAAACAGTCTTTCCCAGCTTCCAGCACAGTGCTTGGCACATAGTGAAGGATTAAATATAACTGGAATTAATGAGTGGAAAACTTTCCCTGTTCCCTCCACTCTGTTGTATTTTTTCATGAGGCTGTTGAGCCCATGACTCCTGCCCACCGTCGGCCACTGTTAGTGCTTGGGCACAGCCAGCAGGACCCACGGTCCCGAGCCTGGGAAGTTGAGAGGGTGAAAGCTCTTTCAGAGTCTGTGGGCCATTCCAGGATCTCAGCGCCCCTGACTTCCTGAGAAGACCCCCCGGCATGTCTCCAGCAGAAACCCTGATGGGGAGACAGTGTTTGGCCCAAGTCCCTGTTTATTTTTTAATCCCTTTCCCCTCCTGCACAAATCTCCTGTATCCCTTTGACAAATGAGCTGCACATTTTCAGAAGGAAAGCAATGTGTTATCATGACACATATCCATGTGTGGGCACACGCGCCCTGTAGAAAGTCATCTCCCACGACGCCCAAATTCCTAACCTGGTTTCCTGAATGTGATAAGAACTAGGGTCCCCGAATCCAGGTCCCAGTCCCACCACTCACATGCTTGGGACCCTCAATGGCTTTCTTGGCAGTTTCCTCACCCGTGAAATCTGGGATTTGGATTATTTCATTCCTCCATTCCCTTCCAGCTTTTAAACCTTCCATCTGGTTCTCTGTCATATAGACTATTGATATTGGAACACATTCTTTTGATTAATTGATGGATGATGTAGGCTAGGTGCCTTTCCTTTAGAAGGTTCTTCATCTTATCAGTCAAGATTCTTTTCTTTTTGAAGAAGAAGAAGATTGGCCTTGATCTAACATCTGTGGCCAGTTTTCCCCTCTTTGCTTGCAGAAGATTGTTGTTGAGTTAACATCTGTGCCCATCTTCCTCTATTTTGTGTGTGGGATGCTGTCACAACGTGGCTTGATGAGTGGTGTGTAGGTCCACGCCCAAGATCCAAACCCGTGAACCCTGGGCTGCAAAAGTGGAGCATGCAAACCCAACCACTATGCCACCGGGCCGGCCCCTCGTCAAGATTCTTTTAGTTGCACGTGGCTTTAGTTGCTGTTGAGAAACCCGACCTCACTGCCTTCACCATAAAAGGTGTTTGTTGATTGACAAATTTGATTAGTCCAGGGGAGTTTGACTTCAGGCCCTTGGATCCGGAGCATCTCATTGTCTCCTCGGTGTTTGCTCCCTCTCCAGCCCGTAACCTGCGCTTAGGCCAGCTCTCCCTTCTTCCGGGGGCCCTCACAGGCTCCAGCCAACTCGGGGAAAGAGGAGAGCTTCTCTTTCCTACTAGTTCAAAAACAAAACAAACCAAAACTCTAGGAAATCGTGTTTTATTGGTCTGTCAGCCTCTTGAAATCATATGGACTGAATGGGCAAGGGGTGTGGCCCCCAAGAGAAATCCAGGGGCTGCAGCCAGAAAAGGGTGTAATGGCTATTGGGTAGGGAAAAAAGGTCCATTTCAGAATCTTCACAAAAAGTTCTCCTTTAAAATTTCATAGTGGTTCCTTAACTAGCAAGAGGCTGGCTTGACTCTGGTTATCGCAGAGACACGGGGCTGGGGTGGAGGGAAGGAGCTGGGCCCTGATCTTCTGGGTTGGTGATAGTGTTTGTTTTCTTTCCCAGTAACAGATTTGTGCTGACCTTGGTGCTTAACGTGAGGCCTGTCCTTTCCTTAGCTCACCAACATCCGTTACTGTCATGTCCTTTTGGCACTAATTAAAGAGGACACATGGGATGAGTAAAATGATGGATTGGGTTGATGTGATTCAGAGTAGGGGTGAGTGAGAGAGAGAGAAGCTCACCCATACTCCGCCACCTCAGAGTAGCAGCAGAAGGTCTGTTTCACCCGCGGGAGGGGCTGGGGCTGACTTGGTCGCTGCCCCCTCCAGAAGACTTGCAGGATTAGGGAGATCTTATGTCCCTCCCTGTGGAGACTCCTGTGTTGAAAAGATGAGACGTGAAGTGTGGACTCTGAAACTTCCGTTTCCCTTGCTCCATCCAGCTCAGTGTTGTTGACTGAGGAGTATGATAGAGAAATGACTTTTCCCCCCAGAGTTTATGTGCTGGGTAATTGTATGTCTAGTTGAGTTAATTTTCTTTCTATGACTTGGCCTCACATTAAAAAAAAAAAGGCTAATGAAAGTGAAATTTTGTAGTAAGCATATCGAAAAGCAAATGGCAAGTAACCCATCTATGAAATTGTTATAAGAAAAGTTATTATGGTAATGGTTAGAGAAAAACAACTCTATTTAATGTTCCATGGTTAGAGGGATTCCAGCCGAGATATGGAAATGTATCTTTTTAGGAGATTTTGTGAGGCACGCATTTTAATATGTTCTCTATCATACACGGTCACATATATTAATGAAGTAACTCAGCAAAGAGAAACTACATGCAGCAACCTCCTCTTCCTGTCTTTAAATACAGTATGTATTTCATGTTGTAAATTAGGGGCTAAATTATGCAAGATGGATTTCGTGGTAATATAATGGATATTTGGGGCTTTCGTGAGTTCCCTCTTATTTTTATTTGGCTTTAAAGAACTTATTTGCACTTCAACCTATTTAAAAGCATCTTTCTAGGGGCCAGCCCGGTGGTGCAGCGGTTGAGTTCACACGTTCCACTTCAATGGCCCTGGATTCGCCAGTTTGGATCCTGGATGTGGACCTACGCACCGCTTGTTAAGCCATGCTGTGGCAGGCATCCCACATATAAAGAAGAGGAAGATGGGCATGGATGTTAGCTCAGGGCCAGTCTTCCTCAGCAAAAAAGAGGAGCATAGGTGGCAGATGTTAGCTCAGGGCTAATCTTCCTCAAAAAAAAAAAAAAAAAGCATCATTCTGTTAGAATCACAGTTAGAAATGCTGTTCCTCCTAAGAATTCAGATGCCAGTGCAAATTCATTATTTTGAAGATGTTTTACCAGTCCCTGACTCAGTAATATTCAGCAGTGTCTCTCCTGTGGTAGGAAAGCATCGTCGATAAATTTTAATGTGCCTTCCGTATAAGATACAAATTGTCCCATAGGCACTGGATCAGTGTTTACCTTCACATGTTACAAATAAGAAACAAGAGCCTCATAATATGGTTTTCCACATTATCTTTGCAGTGAGAAAAGGCCTGTCCAGAGTAGCTTTTATTTGACTTAGTTGACTTATTTTCGAGCTGTTATTGCACATTTGCTGGTTGGTAGGTTTCCAACTTTTTCAGTGTTGAAAGTCAAGGGGTGTTTTTCTGTATACGTGTTTTTCCCTGAAGGTCAAAAGGTAACTTTGGCATGTCTGTGAAAATATAGATGAATAATTTATCGATGTGTGCATATTTTATTTTTATGGATATAGAAATAGAGATAAAGGGACCTAGGAAGGGTTTCCTTTTGGAAAATGAGCATAAAAAAACTGTACTATAAACAATGAAATACTAGGCTCTGGGTAGAGACTAATATTCATAATACAAAATATGGGGAGATTTTTGGCCATATTTTCTAAGACAGAGTTCTCAGAAATCTGTGTTTCTGCTGTGAAACACAGAAAACAAAGCAATAGTTAAACATCAGCAGAACCGTCAATTCAAAAACAAATCAAGAGAAATTCCACATGAATCTGCATGATTATGCTTGCATTTTTCTCTAAAATTAATAAAGTATATGCCTTACATATCTGCACATATCTAAGATTTACATAAAAGATTACAGATATAAAGACGCTAAGTTGTTAGGGATGAGAATAGGTATATAAAGCTGTTCTCTGTCTCTTGCATTATGTTGATTGTTCTTGTGGGGGAAAAATTAATTTTAAAAGGCCAGTTGAAAGTCAATTTTCCCATTAAAGAAAGATGCTGTTGTTTTAAAATGCTATCGCATTCACTGCAAATTAAAACAATGAGTTACTATTTCCACCTATCAGACTGGCAAAAGTCAAAACATATAGAGATTGCTAGGTGTGGGTGAAATTTGGAAAAACAGGCACTGCGGATGTTAGCATAAATAGGTGTGACCACTTTGGAGAGCAATATGGCATATCTCCTTGAATTTGAAACACTGGGACCCAGCAATACCCGGCCAGGCCTTTGCCCTGGAGAACGTGGCAGCATGAGTAGCAGGAGAGTTATTCAGGGATGTTATCACAGCGTTGATTCAGTAGCAAAAAAGTGGGAGGAGCCATAATGGAGGAACGGAAAAGCATGACCAGGAAGAATGCACACTCCAGTCGCTGCCTCTGCAGTGATGGCAGGGTCGGGGGATGCCACTGGGCTCCTGAGGTTACTGCAGGGGCTTAACTCCATCTGTAATGTTTGTTTCTTCTAGTAAAAAGAACGCCCATCTTAAGCAACTATGTCAAGATGTTAATCTTTGCTAATCTGGCTATTACATACATGCATGTTTATTTTCTGTGTGTGTGTATTATTCAAAAGAAATCCATTCATATTGCATTTTTTAAAGTAGTGGAATTTTTTATATCAGAAACTAAAATAAATGAAGCCATGAAGTATGTGGTAAATTATGAACTGTTGCCTCTATAGTTGGTTGCCAAAATATCCTGCCAGGGTGTATTAATTAGTAAAAAATATAAAAATAGGAATTTAAAAAATTGAAACACGGTTATGTTGTCATTAGAAACTAGCCATATAAACCTTAGGGAAGGAAATTTGGCTATATTTAGCGAAATTACATATGCACTTACCTTTGAACCTGTAATCCCACATCTAGGAATCTATCCCAAAATATCTTGGCAAAATATAAAATAGCACATATGCAAGGCTATTCATTTTGTCAGTATTTGTTATAGTAAAGTGTTGGAAACAACCCACATATTCATGAATAGTGGATTGGTTGGATAAACAGTGGTATGTCCACACAATGGAGTATTAGATGGCTTTAGAGAAATGAGGATGCTCTTTCTTCCACTATGCAGCGATCCCCTGGAGATATTGGTGAGAGGGGAAAATTCACGATATAGAACTGTGTTTATAGTCTACTCTCTTTTGTGTGAGAAGTAGGGAGAAGGGGTGTGTGTGTGTGCATGTCTGTGTGTACCTAGGTTGTCCAAAAGAAAGACTGGAAGCACAAAGCAAAACTAAGAAAAATAGTTGCATGTAGGGGAGGGAGCCCACAGCTTGGAGAGGACAGATCTGGGAGGAGGCCTCGGTGAGTGCACTTTGTTATAGAATTTTGAGTTTTGAAACATGTAAATATTTTACATATTCAAAAAATTAAAAAGGGAAAATGTTGAAGCAGATGTAATAATTGAACCTAACTGTCTATCAAGTTGGTGGCTTAAGCTTAGAGAAATTAATTTCTTCGGGTGACTTTAAAACCCAGTATTTTAACTGTTCATCGCTAGTGGGATGCAGTTTAGGACACAAATGCATATATCAATACAAAGAAATAAGAAAATGCATTCACTGGTCTTTTTATTAGCTGTAATATTGATATTGTTACTTTGAAATTATTATAGGAATAATTTTGGAGAAAGCAAATAAGCAATATGTTAATGTTAGGAATCAAGATTCTTAGGATGGAAAAGAGATAAGGTATAATATTTGTTAAAGTTACCTAAAATCCTGTAATCTTACATTTGAATTGGAAATATCAATATGAATTCATAGTGTTCTTTGCTCTTAAAGATACCTGTTTCATACTCTGTCCACTGAAAAGACCTAGAAGCAGTGGTAACCCTGTGGCAATGAACACCACCCACTGCCCAGGTTTTCCTCACTAAATACCATTTCCCATTAAAAGGAAGCAGAATTCCTTGGTGAAATGACTGATTCCTGGTCTGGGATACTTTATCATGCCAGAAAGCAGGGAAGATATCAAAGATTAATGGGATTATGTTGAAAGAATATAGGAATTAAATTGAATGATTTTCTGCTGGCTAAATGAGATACTTGTGTATCAAACTGACTAATGAGTAGAATTGATTGAAATACATCAAAATTATAAAAATCCATGCCTTCAGAATGATACTTCAAAAAAAATAATTGGTCACTATTACATGTTGCTAGGGCACCAGCTCACTATTTTGAAAATCACTAAATAAGGGAAAAGAATAAAGCATTTATTGTGCCTTCTGTTTGGCTTGTATTTCAGAGTAACCAAATAGTTGGTGATGGAAAGTTTTCCTTTGTAAAAAATTTCTAATTAATAAATGCAGAAGGAAAGATAGAATTAGAACATTATGATTTGACAGCCCTAGTGAAACAACAGGTCTAGGCAATTATCAATGCGTGTTAAAATCGTTAGGTATGTATCCAGGAGGAATTTCATAATGGATAGATCAGGCCTGTATAAGCTGAATCAACTGATCTCATTTCACATCTTTGAAACTAGGACAACCAGACATGATGTGTCTCCTGCTACGCAATTGGAAACACACATCACCACCTGGAAAGGATTCTTGCCTAAAAAAATTAAACCTGAATGTGATCAAGCTTCTAGATCTTACTACCAGTTTGAAGGAAATATGGGGCTGAAGGCACATGTTAACAAGTTAACCATCTTCTTAAACAAGATATGGAAGTGTTCCATCACTCCAGAAATTTTCCTAGTTTCCTCTTCCAGTCAAGTCTACCTTTTCTCACAGGTGCAATTATTTTCCATAGATCTCACCATAGATTATCACATAAATGAGTCATGCAGTGTGCATCTGTGTGTGTGTCTGGCTTCTTTCACTAAACATAATGTTTTAGAAATTCTTCCATATTGTGTGTATATGCGCGTATTTATATAATTGGTTTGCTCCTTTTTATTATTGAATAGTACTCCATTGTATGAATATCCCATAATTTGTCTGTTCTCTGTTTCTAGTTTTTGGCTGATGTACATAAAGCTGCCTGTGAGCATTCTTGTACAAGTCTTTTGTGGATAGACGTTTTTATATCTCTTGAGTAAATTGCAAGAAGTGAAATTGCTATAACATAGAGTAGATGTATAATTAACATTAGAAGGAACTTCCAAATGGTTCTAAGTGATGTGAATTCCAGTTGCTTTACAGCCTTTCCAAAAGTGAGTGTTGTCTGTCATTTTAATTTGTCATTCAGGCAGGTATGAAATGGTATCTCATTATGATTTTTTAAAATTTGTTTTTTACAGAACAGCTTTATTGAGATGTAATTCATGTACCATACAATTTACACATCTAAAGTGTACACTTTAACAGTTTTTAACATCTTCTAAGAGTTGTGCAGCCATCGACACAATCAGTAGTTTGTGACCTTCTAGGAATTTGTCCCTTTCATGTAAGTTATCTAATTTATTGGCATGCTGTTGTCCATCGTGTTCCCCTATCGTTCTTTTATTTCTGTAAGGTTGGGAGTGAGGGCTATTACATTCCTTATTTTAGTAATTTGAGTCTTCTCTCTTTTTCTTCATCTGTCCAGCTAAAGAGCTGTAAATCTTGTTGATCCTTCCCTTCAAAGAACTAAGTCTTGGTTTCATTCATTTTCTCTGTTTTTTTTCCCTGCGGTCTATTTCATTAATTTATGCTCTAATCTTTATCCATTCCTTCTTTTTGTTTGCATTAGGTTTAGTTTGCTCTTCTTTTTCTGCTCTCTTAAGGTGGACCATTAGGTTATTGTTTCGAGAGTTTTCTTTTTTAATATAGGCATTTATAGCTATAAACTTCCCTTTAAGCATGTCTTTAGCTGTATCCCGTAAGTGTTGGTTTGTTGTTTCTTCATTTTCATTTATCTCAAAGTACTTTCTGATTTTTGTTGTGATTTCTTCTTTGATTCATTGGTTATTTAGGAGCATAGACATTTCCACATATTTGTGAATTCTCCAAATTTCTTTTTGTTATTGATTTCTAGTTTCATTCCTTTCTGATCAGAAATCATAGTTTTTATTATTTCAGTCCTTTTAAATTTATTGAGGCTGGCTTTATGAACTAGCACATGATCTATCCTAGAAAATGTTCCATGTGCATTTAAGAAGAATGTATATACTGCTGTTGCTGGGTGGAGTGTTCTGTAGATGTCTGTCACGTAGTGTATGGGATAGTTAGTTTATAGTGCTGTTCACTTCTTCTATTTCCTTCTTTATCTTCTGCCTAGTTGTTCTATTCATCACTGAAAGTGGGATATTGAAGTCTCCAACTATTATTATTTATTTCCCCTGCAACTCTATTAATTTTAGCTTCATGTACTTTGGAGCTGTGTGGTTAGGTACATATATGTTTATAATTGTTGTACCTTCCTGATGGATGGATGCTTTTATCTTTATAAAATGCCTCTCTCTGTCTCTAGTAACATTGTTCTG
The DNA here is from genome assembly GCF_041296235.1 of Equus asinus. Taxonomy (NCBI): domain Eukaryota; kingdom Metazoa; phylum Chordata; class Mammalia; order Perissodactyla; family Equidae; genus Equus; species Equus asinus. The sequence continues at coordinate 47,139,894 of NC_091804.1, forward strand.
AAGTTATTTTATCTGGTATTACTATAGCCTTTCTAGCTTTCTTATGGTTACTGTTTGCTGTGTGTATGTGTGTATGGTACATCTTTTTGCATCCTTTTAGGTTCAGCCTGTTTGTATCTTGAATCTAAAGAGTGTGTCTTGTAGACAGCATATAGTTGGATCTGATTTCTTATTCAGTCTGACAGTCTCTGCCTTCTGTTGTATGCTCTAATCCATTCACTTTTAATGTTATTAATGTTGCTGGATTTGCATCTGCCATTTTACTTTCTGTTTTCTATGTCCCATGTCTTTTTTGTACCTCTGTTCCTCCTTTACTACTTTCTTTTGTATTAGTGAATCTTTTGAGTATAATATTTTTATTTCTTTAATGATTTTTTGAGTTAGTTTCTTAGTGGTTACTATAGAGTTTACCATATACATCTTATCAGAATCCTTTAGATTTATGCTAACTTAATTTCAGTCAGATATAGAAACTTTACTCCCATGTGGCTCTATTCCCTTTTCTCTTTTTTTGTGCTGTAATTCTTATACATATTACATCTATCTATGTTACAAACCCTACAATAAATTGTTATGATTACTACTTTATGTGAATTTATGTTTTTTTAAAGAAGAAAAGAGAATAAAGGATAGCAAGTATATATTTATAAAGTCTGTTATATTGATAACCTTCTTATTTATCATTTCTGGTTCTCTCCATTTGTTCCTGTGGATTCAAGTTACCATCTGGTGTGATTTCCTTACCCTGATACAGCTTTGTGCCCATACACTTCCCTTGTATGGTTATTGTCAAGGCTATTACATTTCTATGTTATAGGCCCAATAAGACAAGTGTCTGTATGTGTGTTTGTGTCATTTTATGAAATTGGTTTTTAAAACAGTTAATAGAAGAATACAGAAGGCATATGCATTCATGCTGTCCTTTATAATTACATAATCACTTATACTAGTGTTCTGTGTGTGTGTGTGTGTGTGTGTGTGTGTGTGTGTATTTGAATTACTGTCTAGTGTCACTTGCTTTCAGCCTGAAAAACTTTCTAAGCATTTCTTATAAGGCAGATCTGCTAGCAATGAATTTTCTTTTTTCTTTATCTGGGAATGTCTTTAATTCACCTTGAGTTTTGAAAGATAGTTTGGCTGGATACAAGATTCTCGGTGACAGCTTTTTCTCTTTCATCAGTTTGAATATGTCATCCCACTGCCTTCTGGCCTCCATGTTTCTCATGAGAAGTCAGGTGTTACACTTCTTCAGGTTCCCTTGTATTTGACTAGTCGTTTTTCTCTTACTAGTTTCAAGATTTTCTCTTTGTCTTTATGTGTCAATATTTGTATCTGCATGTGGATCTCTTTGCCATATCCTATTTGGAGTTTGTTGAACTTCTTGGATGTATGTATACATTAATTTTTAAAATATCAAATTTGGGAAGTTTCAGCCATTTTTTTCTTCCAGTATTTTTTCTGCTCTTTTTTCACTCTTCTCTCATCCTAGTACTCCCATTATGTGTATGTTGGTGCACTTAATGGTGACCCAAAATTGTGTGAGCCTCTGTTTATTTTTCTTCATTCTTTTTCTCTCAGTTCTTCAGGTTGAAAAATCTCTGTCTTCAAGTTTGATGATTCTTTCTTCTGCAAGTTCAAAGCTGTTGTTGATCCCCTCTAGTGAATTTTTTTATTTTAGTTATTCCAATTTTCTACTCCAGAATTTCCACTTGATTCTTTTTAATAATTTCTATCTCTTTATCAATATTTTCTTTTTGATAAGACGTTACTATCATATCTTCCATGTCCTCTTTAAGAATGGTTTCCTTTAGTTCTTTGAATATATTTATAATAGCTGCTGTGAAGGCTTGCTAATTCTGACATCTGGGCCCTTTCATAGGCTCTGTTGTCTGCTTTTTTCCTTATGTATCAGTTGCATTTTCCTATTTGTTTACACATCTTGTAATTTTCTTTTCAAAACTAGATGTTTTAGGTAATATATTTTAGCAACTCTAGATACTGATTTCCTCCTTCCTTCGGGCTTCTTGTTTGCTTGTTTATGTGTTTTGTGGCTTAGATGGGCTATTTTAGTGTTTATTTCCCCCCACCTACACCAGTATGGTGCCTTTGGTGTTGCTTCTCAGAGGATGCAACCTTGTGTATGTGCACAGTCACTCTGAGATGACAATAGTTTTAGCAAGTCTCTCTTTGATGGTCTCATTCCCTAATTTCTCTGTTGGTATCACACCAAACTATTAGGCTCCACTGGTTGCCAGCTGAGTGCTGTAGTATTTTCAGCAATGCCCAGGGGCTTAAATTCCTCCACAGTCAGGTTCAATTAAATTTGAATTCCTTAGTAAAGTTCTTTTTTGAGGCCAATCTTTGGCCAAGAGGCCTATTCCTAGCTGTCTCTTTCTCTGATAAAATAGCTGATTTACAGTTTAGCTTGCTGCTCTAATGGAGCTACCAACCTCCTCTAGCTATCTTCAAGTTGATCGATCATTTCCATTGTTCTGCCTAGTCTTTTGCTAAATCCATCTATTGAGCTTCTCATGTATGGTATTGGATTTTTCATTGTAGCATTTCTACTTGGATTGTTCTTACATTTCTATGTGTTTCAATTCTCCATCTCTTTGGACATGTTATCTACCTTTCACAGACTGTTCTTTAGAATTTTTATCACAGTTACTCTAAAGTCCCTATCTGATAATTTCAATAGCTAGGCTATTTTTGGGTCTTCTCCTATTTTCTGTTTCCTCTCTTGATTGTGGACCAAATTTCCTTCTTCACGCCTCTTACTTTTTACCACATCAGACATTTTGTATTAAGTTATAGTACATTACTCTTCTGTCAGGCTATTGGAATTGGAGCACTGAGTCAATTTTGGTCATAGTTGAGCTAAATCTCCACTTTTTTGTAGCTTTAGTTTGTTTCAGTTCACTACCAGCTTCAAGTGCTTTGAAAGATGGGTCAGGATTTTCCCTCAGCATGGCTTGGGCTCTGAGCACTGAGGGGTCTCATGTGCTTTTCATCTGAGGGTACCAGCTTTCTGAACCTTGAGAATTCTTTCTCCATGTTGCAGCCTGACTAGCTGAGGGAGGGGTCACAGAGAGTCATTGTTGCTCTCCTGGCTCCCTGGAGCTCTCTCTGCCCTCCTACTCTGCTTCCAGACTTTGCAGATCAACTGCCTACATTCAGTAACAGCCTGCAGTGCCTTGAAGTGTTTCCCCCGCTCTCCCTGCTGCCCCCAGACTTCAGTTGCTGAAAGACTAGAGTTTCCAGGATGGATTTCTCTTGAGTTTCCTCCTATGCCCCCATGTTCAGAGACCTACTGCCTTTCACTTGTTTGGGGGTGGGGTGGGGGTGGAGGTGGGTTCTGCATGTCTCAAGGCTCATTCAGTTTTCTTGCTTTAACCATGGGAAAGAGTAGCCAGAGGTGAAAACTCACTCTGTGGCTGGGACTTCTTCGCACTCTAGTCTGTCACCTGGTCGTCAGAAATTCATTCCAATATCAGCAATTTTCTGTTTCCTCCTAGTGTCTCTTACCACTCTTCCAGAGGTGAGAGCAGTCAGCTGGCAAACTCCTTAAAGAATATTTTCTGTCACTCCATTTCCATACTCTGGATTTCATACAAATGTTAGTCATATGTAAACACTGCGTACCCACAGTAAGGACATCGTTCTCTTGGAGAGCCAGGAAGTGAGTTGTTTTATGAAACATCTCTAATTTAGTCATTTTTTTTAAAAACAGGGAAACTCTACAAAAGTCATTGCTTTGCCTGTGAAAATTATAGAGAAAGGAAATCAAGAGATCATTCTTCACCTCTGGGAAACTCTGTTTTCCATTATTATGTTCTTTATTTTTTCAAAATTGGGATGGCCAAGGAAGAGAATCTGGCAGCTTGAATGCCTGTTTGACTGGAGCCTATCACACTGTGGTTCTCGTTTTCCTAACGTCAAATTTCAGAATTTTAAAGTGGACCATGGATTGTCCAAATTTTCAAAGCCTCCTGCTACCTGATAGTGGAAGGGAAATTGGGCCAGGGTTGGGAGCAAAATCAGGAGAGGGCACATGCTAGTGTTGTGGCTTTGCTCTGAATTAAGGAAGTCTGAGCCAGAGAAAGTGGTCATTTCCAGGTAGGCTATCCTTTTATTGCTGTGTGTTAGGTGTGTGATTCCAAAGTTACTCCCTGTTGTAAGGACAAGTCCAAGTGTCATTTCCATCATGACGCTGCCTCGGCAATTGCCAGGTTCCCATTTAAGGACTTGGTTCTTTGGCCCCCATGGCTGCAACATGTGTCAGTGAATGTGTTTGGCCAAATCTTCTTAACGGTGTTGGAAACTTGTCCAGCTTGGCCTTCCATAGAGTACTTTTTCTGTGGCCAAAGAAGCCAATACGTGTTATTTTTACATGCTGGTGGCCTTGGCTCCCTCGGACGTCAGGCCGGCCATGGAGTGACAGACCTGACTCTCAGTGGGAATTTTCAGGATGTCTAATCAGATGGGAATCTGACCTGTATGCACGACTGGCTTTCGCAGTCAGATGGTGTGAAAAACCAGACCTGCCCTGGCTTCCCCAGTCTTCGAGGTGACTACCAGAAGCTGCTTGTTGTGAGCCCGTTGTCTTCTTGCTTGGGGTCGGGTCAGTTTCTGTTTACCCGCACAGAAGGGAATCCTGGTGGTGCATTGGACTCAGAAGTGTTGGCAGGGCTGTGCTCCCTCTGATGGCTCTAGAGAAACTTCACTTCTTGCTTCTTCCAGCTTCTGGTGCCTCCTGGCAGTCCTTTGCTTGTCGCTGCATCACTCCCATCTCTACTTCCGTCTCCATGTGGTTTCTCCCTGTGAGTGTCTCTGCTTATAAGGACACCGGTCATTGGATTTAGAACCCACCATAATCCAGGATGATCTCATTTTAACTTAACTAATCATGTCTGCAAAGACCCTATTTCTAAATAAGGCCTCATTCTGAGGTTCTGGGTAGACATGAATTTTGGGGGCCGTTATTCAACCCACCGCAGAGAGGGAGAAAGAGCTGGTAAGGATGGCACCAGATTTTCTGCTTGAGCAACTTGGTGCATATGGCGGACAGACAGACACCAGCATAAAGACACCCAGACCGCTGAACTGGGAACACATGGTGATGTGTGTATGGGTGAGATGACGGGACCTGGTGAGAGCCTGGGTTCACCTCAGGTTAACTTGGTTTTTTTACACAAGTGAGACTGACACCCTTTCAGCTCCATCCTTACTTAGTGAAGCTGTTCTGTAAAATTGACGTGTGGACCGTTGGCTCAACTTAGTAAAGGTTGTATACTTTTTTTAAATTGCTGTTTTTATTGAGGTCACATTGGTTTGTAACATTATATAAATTTCAGGTGTGCATCATTGTATTTTGACTTCTTAGAGACTCCTCAGGGCCCTCCACCACCAAAGTCTAGTTGCCATCTGGCACCATACAAATGTGCCCTTTTACCCCTTTCGCTGTCCCCCACCCCCCTTCCCCTCTAGTAACCACCAGTCTGTTTTTTGTGTGTATGTGTTTGTTTGCTGTTGCTGTTTTATCTTCCACATATGAGTGAAATCATATTGTATTTGACCTTCTCCATCTAACTTATTTCACTTAGTACCCTCAAGGTCCATCCATGTTGTCACAAATGGCAAGATTTCAGCTTTTTATGGCTGAGTAGTATTCCATTGTATTCCATAGCTTCCTTATCCATTCACCCATTGCTGGGCACTTAGGTTGTTTCCAGATCTTGGCTATTGTGAGTAGTTCTGCAATGAATGTAGGGGAGCATATATCTTTTCAAATTAGTGTCTTTGTGCTCTTTGGATAAATAACCAGGAATGGAACAACTGGATCATGTTATAGTTCTATTTGTGAGTGTGTGTGTTTATGTGAGGAAGATTGGCTCTGAGCTAAGATCTGTTGCCAATCTTCCTCTTTTTTCTTGAAGAAGATTGTCCCTGAGCTACTATCTGTGCCAGTCTTCCTCAATTTTTTGTATGCTGGATGCCACCACAGCATGGCTTGATGAGTGATGTGTAGGTCCGTGCCCGGGATCCAAACCCATGAACCCTGGGCCACTGAAGTGGAATGCATGAACTTAACCACTTATGCCACCAGGCTGGCCCCTGGTAGTTCTAGTTTTATTTTTTTTTGAGAAATCTCCATACTGTTTTCCATAGCGGCTGCACGAGTTTACATTCCTACCAGCAGTGTTTGAGGGTTCCCTTTTTTCCTCATCCTCTCCAACACTTGTTATTTCTTGTTTTTTTAAATAATAGCCATTCTGACGAGTGTGAGGTGATACCTCATTGTAGTTTTGATTTGCATTTCCCTGATGATTATTGATGCTGAATGTCTTTTCATGTGCCTGTTGGCCATCTGTATATCTTCTTTGGAAAAATGTCTGTTCAAATCCTCTTCCTACTTTTCAATCATGTTGTTTTGTTGTTGTTGACTTATATGAGTTCTTTATATAGTTTGGATATTAACCCCTTATTAGATATATGATTTGCAGATATCTTGTCACAATTGTTAGGTTGTTTTTCCATTTTGTTGATGGTTTCCTTTGCCTTGCAGAAGATTTTTAGTTTGATGTAGTCCCATTTTTTAAATTTTCGTTTTGTTTCTCTTGCCTGAAGAGACCTGATATTCAGAAAGATCCTGCTAAGAACCATGTCAAAGAGTATACTGCCTGGGGTTTTTTTGGAGTTTTATGGTTTTAAGTCTTACCTTCAAGTCTTTAATCCATTTTGAGTTAATTTTTATGTATGGTGTAAGACAATGGTCTACTTTCATTCTTTTGCATGTGGCTGTCCAGTTTTCTCAGCACCATTTATTGAAGAGACTTTCCTTTCTCCATTCTATGTTCTTGGCTCCTTTGCTGAAAATTAGCTATCTGTAGATGTGTGGTTTGATTTCTGGGCTCTCAGTTCTGTTCCCTTGATCTGTGTGTCTGTTGTATATTTTCATAATGTGATGACCACTGAGACCTTTCACAGTGCCAAGTTCCGTGTTGTGCTCTGGGAGAGCCCTGGTTCTGGGGCCTGGCTGACCTGGGCTCTTAAATGCTAACCAGCTCGGCCACTTTCTAGCTGTGTGGCCTTGGGGAGGCCCCTGAGCTTCTCTGAGCTTCAGTTCCTTCCTTTGTACAGTGGAGATGACGGTAATGTTCCTAACCACAATTAGGAGCAGAGCCATGGAAAGAATCATATAATGCTTGAAAGTGCTCACCAAAGAACCAGTGTGGTTTTTTAACTTTGTTTTTACTTTTAAGACAAAGAATTATATGTAAGGAGTATTTTATATTCTACCAAGTACATCAAAGGGTAGTGTCCACAGTTATATGATGCTTGTTGAAACTTCCACTGTACTCTTTAGTGTAAATTGTTGACAAGTGCGTGTTTTCTTCCTTTCCTAAACACTCAGGAGAGAAAAATCCCATTTAATTGTAGATTCTTATTTATTAAGGATATGCTTTATTAGTAGACAGGGAAAATGGTGGTTGGTGGATAAGTAATAAGTAAATGGATAAGAAAAGCAATAATCTTTCCCCATAGAAAAAAGGGCGAGGAAGTGAAAAATCCACAAAAGGAGCAATGCTAAAGAAGGACTTTAATGTTGAGAGATGTTGGAAGTACAATTGATATCTTTCTTTCTTCAAGCAACCCACCTCCAAGGCCATACCCTTGACCCCTGTGTCAGGCAGAATGGCTTTTCCTCCAGAATTAAACTAAGCAGCCAGCTCTCTGATACAGTCCTGCCTGCCCTCAGCCAGGCTTGGCCACACTCTCCGTTGGATCTCAGCCTTGACCCACAGCCTCCATCTGCAAACGTCCCTTCATGGTCCCAGGGAGCTGGCTCCTCCTTAATGGCTGAAATCACAGGACCATGCTCATCCATTTCCCCAACCTTGGCCACGGCCCAAGGGCTGCTTGCCCATCCTCTTGTATGTCCTCGAATCGCAAAGTTGTGATCCTCAGCTCCATCACTTCCTGGAAGCACACACATCTTCTGCCAACCATCTGGATGCCGTTTTCACAAGTCAGCTCCCAGAACCTGACCTTTTCTGTGAAGCCTTCTGCCTGATTCATCAGAGGAGGGTGCATGGCCCTCTGTTAGCCGTTGCAGGCTGCATGTAGGGTTCTCCTGGCCACTCCACATTCTCAACCCTCACACCTGCATTATGTGCTTGCTCTCACCTCCCACCCTAGGAGTATTATATGCTTACTTGGCACCTGTCTCATTTTGTTTTATTTTGTAATCAAATAAAAGGATTTGTTTCAAGTAGTCTGAACTGAAGTTTTATTTCCAAAATTGCAGGCATAAGCAGTGCTTCAATAGAATACCCACTTTAATAAAATTTACTTAACTGGTCCTCCTTCTTTGGATATTTTCAATGTTTCAAGATTTTTGGTATGATTACTAATAAAACAGCGAAGACTTCGTGCATGTGGTGTTCTCTGTATTTAGAATTCTTTGTTCAGGACCGATTCTGAGACATGAATTTAAGTTAAATATTCTATGCCTCTTGAAAAGCAATGTGGAATCGCCATTCTGAAGGGCTGTGCTGGTTTACACTGCTACTAGCAATACACAGGGCTGTTTGATTTCACTGCACCACCACAAGGATTGGGAAATGGGAAAGAAGATCAGCTGGGGATGAGTAGAGAACCTGAAAGTACTTAGTGCCCAGCTGAAGTCAAAATGAATTTGCTGTGGAGCATGGTCTTACGATTTTTCTCCAGCAGCTTTTAAGCTATCTGCTTGGGAGCAGAAATGAGAAAAATCAGACGGCAGGAGTGAGGAGGTTGTGTTGGAGGTCAGGGGAGTGATTGTCTCGAGTGCTGGCTGGACACGCAAACCATGGGAGCCCAGGTTGAATTGGATGGAAATAACACCTCGGGGGAGCTGGCTGAGGGGCTGAGAGCGGGAGGGAGAGCCTGTGTGGACTTGGGGGCTCCTGAAATGGAAGGATGGAGGTTTGGACGGAGCTGAGACATGGGGGCTTCACATTTTCAGTTGGGGGCTAGATCTAGGGAAAGTCATCTCATGTTGGCCGTGGTCACAGTGATTGGAGGTGGGGTTGGTGTTGAGAGTGTCAAGGACTCATGATGCCCAGGGGCTCGGCTGGCCCTCACCTGGGCATTGGAGCTCTCTGGGTGGTGATTGGGAGGAGACTGAAGCTGCCTGCTGGGTACCAGAGGGCCTGGGGGAGTGGCCAGGACAAGGGCAATGGTGGACAGAGAGGACAGGACCAGCTGCAGGTCCTGGGCTTCCGAGGAGGAGGGATGTTGCACAAAGGTGGTGGGGACGTGGGCTGACCTGGGCACAGGATCCCAAAGATGGATCTAGTCCGTGGTGGCTCTGAACACAGGGCTGAGGGAGTGGGGAGCAGAGCCTCCACTGTGAGAGGAGAAGGAAATTGGTGACAGCTCAAGTGTGGAGGTAGATAACGTGGACCTGCTACAGGGGTGTTGTCAACAGAAGTTTGGAAGTTCTTGGGGCCCAGTGGAGAGATCTAGAGGGGGCTCGGTGGAGGTAATTGGAGTAGGATGAAGGCCTGGACTCTGGGGAGGTGGGGGCTGTGTGGGTCTGCTTAGCTTCCAGCTGCCCACCGGACACTCCTCCTGGGGGAGGCGGCAGTCTGAGCTGATTCTCTCACCTGGGCTTTCTACGGTGGGGCAGACTGGGAGAGCTTTCCATCAGATCACCCTAAACCCATGGAAACATGCAGAGGTGGGCTCAAATGTGCTCTTGGGTGCAGGTGCCTTGTACGAGCGAAGCACCACCCAGATTTAGGTGGTTTTCCTGTGTTGGACGTTCCACATCTCTTCCATACCCCAGAGCTGCCCCTTAATGATCTTCTTCAGCCACAGCCCCATGTGCCCCATGTTACTGCCTTCTCCCACCCCTGACTAAACAGGGCCACCTGGTTCTGTTTCACGGGAATATAGAGTTGGACGTAGGGTCCGAGGGATAATTGAAGGGCGTAGAGAGGGAAGGTCAGGAGGATTCCGTGTCTGAGGCCACCATTTTGTGATAGCTGTGTTGGGCTATGGCAGGTGGAACAGAAGGAGCTGAATGACAGAGAGACACATGGAGACAGAGAGAGAGAGAAACAGAGAGATAGACACAGAGACAGAGGAAGCCAGAGAGACATAGTGAGAGAGAAACGGAGAGAGAACTGCATCTCAGGTGTAGACTGGAGCAGGGCAAGGAGCCGGTGTGCCCAGAAGACGTGGGGGGTAAGCCTGGGTGGCCCACATCCCAGGGGATCTGGTTGTCCTTTTCCCATCAGCTCTCTGCACTTGAGCTGGTCTGAATGGGTTTCTGATCCTTACGTGATGTGACCTCTGAAATAATGACTCCTATCACGATCACACAAGTCACACTTTATCATCACCCTTGCAGTTACCATTAAGCAGCGTCCACTGACCCCATAGAAACCCACTCTTGGGGATTGATGTGTGAGGTTGCCCAGAGAAGGCATAAGCGGTGCTGATGGTTTGGACAAGTAAAATGGACACAGACCACTTGGAGATCTGGGCTCAGAGGAAGAGCCTCAGTAGCTCAGGTGATAATATTCTATCAACAGTAAGGCTCCAAGTTGTCATTTAAAGCTCTCTCTTCTGCCTCGGGATGGGCTAACCACAGAGCACGGGGAAGGTGAGGCCGAGATGTGAACCTAAGTCAGAAGTGAAAATCAAAACCCAACCAACCAACAAAACCCCTCAGGAGCATAGCTGCCCAGTGGGTGTTTGGCTCACACGCGCCCAGCACAAACAACAGTGACGGCCAGGAATGCCTTCTGTGAGGGCGCTTTGCTCCGGTGTGCGCTGTGCCCCCCAGGCTCTGCTGCCCCATACCCAGCCTATCTCATGTACATCTCCTGCTTGCCTTCTCCTGGCGGGGGGCTTGGCAACCCCTGGTCTGAGCAGTGCAGCTAGATACACGAGAACCAGTGATAGATGCTCCTAGATGCGACAGGACCCATGGTGGGAAAGGGCCAGCCCTCGCCAAATGAATTCAGTCCTCTTGATCACAAGGGGATGGCAGAAGATGGCCTCTGATCTTCCTCTCTATCCAGGAGGTCCATGTAGAATACCGATTCCGTACTGCTCTCCAGGTTTTTCTTTCAGGGTAGCCTGTCTCTGGGGTTTAGGTCTTGTGGACCACAGGAGGCAGGAGTACAAAATTGGCTGCACTGCCCAGCCTCCGTGCAAAGCTTCGTCTCTGTCATGCTGAAGATTCCCTCTGTGTCTAACCAAGAGTGTGTCCTGGGGAACTTAGCTTTGTATGAGTCATTCAGACCCACTCGAGCTTCAGACTGGGGATCTTCCGCTTAATTACTGGCTGGGAATAACTAGTGGATTCTGCTGAGTCGGTCACAAGCACGTGCTGGGAGGTTGGGCTCCTTCCTCAGGCACGGTCGGGTTTGTTAGTGTTGTGGAGGTGGGCACACAGTAGAGGGGAGGTGCAGGTTCCCACTACCAGCAGCGATGTGATGCCCGTCAGGGTCGTTGGTCTTTCTCATGGGATGAGGGGCTGCAGTGGTGCAACCCGTTGCTCAATGGCCATTTTGATTTGTTCCTGGGAACACAAAGCTGTCTCCCATCAGAGACATACGTCTTCCCTCTCTATGGAGGCTCCCTCTTCCACATTAGACCAGGTTCTCCCACAGTAAGCTCCTTCCTGGTAGGCAAATCAGGAAATGACATGCGTGCTGAGAGAGGTGGATAATTCAACAGAGTAATAAAAGCTTAAGCTTTGGTATAAGACTGATGTGACTTCAAATTCTGCCTCTCCCATGGGCTTGCTGTGTGACATCAGCCTGGTGGCTCACCCTCTCTGAGTCTTGCTTCCCACATCTGTAAAATGGGGACAAAGACTGTCTCTACCCCTTAGGGCAGGCAGAGCACTCAGTGTGGCACCTGTGAAGAGTAGGTGTTCGGTAAGGCTAATGATGACAGCGTGGATGACTGTGAGATTTCCCAGGATTCCAGATCTCAAAACTTTTGCTTTTTTTATGCACATTAAACTAGAGATTAGACATGGATGTCTTTTTTTTTTTGCAAGGAAGGATTCGCCCTGAACTAACATCTGTTGCCAATCTTCCTCTTTCTTTTTCCTCCCCAAAGCCCCTGAGTACATAGTTGTATATCCTAGTCATAAGTCCTTCTAGTTCTCCTCTGTGAGCCACCGCCACAGCACGGCAGCTGACAGACGGGTGGGGAGGTTCCACGACTGGGAAGTGAACCTGGGCCCTGAAGCAGGAGCACAGAACTTTACCCACAGGGCTGGCTCAGAACATTTTGTTTTTTGAACAACTGAAGATAGGGTTAATTACCGGTCACCTGCGGATGTAAAGTGCTTACTGCTGCTCTCCTTTTGCCTAATTTACACTCAAGATGAGCCTCCGGAGTGGGGACTTGGACCCATGGATGAGCTGCCATGAAAGCTTTCTTTTAATTTTGTTTTGTAGCAGCTTTATTGAAATACGGTTCACACACCATTGAAAGTGTACAGTTCAATGGTTTTTAGAATTCACAGAGTTCTGCAACCATCACCATAATCGATTTTAGGATATTTTTATTCCCCTCTCCTCCCCTGCCAAAAGGAACCCTGGGCCCATTAGGAATCGCTCCCCACACCCCTGGCCCACTGATCTGCTTTCTGTCTCTTATAGATTTACCTGTTCTGGATATTTCCTATAAACGGAATCGTACAATATGTAGCTATTTTGATTGGCTTCTTTCATCTCACATAACGATTTTGAGATTCATCCGTGTCGTGGTGTGTGTCAGAACTTCATTCCTTTTCATGGCTGAGTAATATTCCATTGAATGGATGTACCATACTTTGTTTATTCATTCATTAGTCAGTGGACATTTGGGTTGTTCCTGTTAACTTTTTCAACCTCAGTTGCCTTTCACAGCATTCTCGTTTTGATATCTCTGTCCGCCTCAATTGTAAGGTTCATTAGTTCATCTCTCTCTGTCCAACAAATATTATGCAGCACCTGGTGTGTCCTGATTTTCCTGTGAGGCACTTTTGCTGTGAACTAGACAGAGAGACCTTTGCTGTAACGGGGGGCGCGTTCGAGTGACCAGTATACAGACAGTGGTGTGATACAGCATGGGGTGGTGAAGAATGCTGGGAGGATGGGCAAGCCGACTAAGAGAAGAGAGTGCTGCGAGGTCTGTTTCTGATGTGGTTGTCGGGAGGGCCTCTCGGAGGAGGGGTGCGAGCGAAGCCGTGGAGTTCACTGGTCCAGATCAAGTTGAGAGATGGGTGGATTACGATGAGCCTTCAAAGGGCTGGAGATTGGGCAGAATTTTGAGGCAAAAGGCCCTTCTGACTCCCTGTTAAACAGCCTGCCACGTGGTCTATGCCACGTGTCCTCAACACTTTCAAGTATAAAGGGCAACGGTTTAGACACAACATCCACCACTGGGCATCCTCGATCCTGTCGATGCCTCCATGTTTCCTCTGCATTTGGCCTTCTCAGGGGTGAGGACAGGCATTTGCTGCTGCAGGCGCTTTCCTGCCTCCCTCCAAGAGGTGGTTTCATGTAACTGAGCTGGCATGGAGAGCACGGCTTCTAAGTGCGTGCAGGGCCTTTGTTTGCTGAACTCCGACAGCATGTGACGCCTGGGTGTACGGCCGGCCCACACGCTGTCTTCTATTGTGATTACTTGTTTACAGGTCCATACACCCAGCTGGTCTTGTGTTTTCTATCTCCTACATCTGTCCAGTTATCCCATCCTCGCTGTCCTCTCCGCGACCTAACCCGCCAGCCCCTGTGCCCGGACAAGTGCAGGACCGCCTGCCTCTTCTTCCCGCGTCTCCTTGGCGATTGTGCATTTTTGTTCCCAGGCTGCGGACTGGAGGTGTCCTTTGTACATCCTTGTGCCCTTGCTTTCTGAGTGACCTTGTGGGCTGCCCCACCACCCATCAGTTTCTTCTTGGTCCAGCAGGAGGGAACATTTGGTTCCAGGGAGAGCCACGTGGTTCTTGTTTTATTTATTCTGAGGTCTTTTCGTTTAACTTCAGTTCCTAACATGAAAAATCGTAGGAGCCAAATTGGCAGAGGGCAGATTTCCAGGATATTCGACCTTGCTTGGGCCTTCCTTAAGTGGCTTCCTTGGCCTGGGCCAGTGGGAGCCATGGCTGTCCACACGTTTCATGATGAGGCCAGGGTGCAGCTCTGTCCCAGGCATGCCTCTCCCTCCTTGCCCAGGAGGCCCAAAGGGAGACAGGTAGTTTCTCCTAAGACGTGAGTCCTCCTTTCTCTCCTGGGCCTGGGGGAAGCCACATGGTCTAGAGGAGGCCCATGGGCGCCCTGTTCTCTAAATCTGGTGGAAAGGAAGGACAGAACCCAGAGGTCCAAAACAGGGGCCTGTGGGCCAAGTTTAGCCTATAGACTTGGTTGGTTTGGCTTGAACGGGGTGTGTGTGTGTGTGTGTGTGTGTAATTGAAGGAACATTTACAAGTTGGGGGATTTCACACACACGTCTGGATCTTCTGGCTTGGCTTGTACACCTCAGAGCCCCTGGCTCTGCCAACCCCATGTTTCAGGAGGACAAGGCTGTCAGTCTGTGTGTTCGCTGCTTTGTTTCCAGGGCCTAAAACCGCCCTGGGAGGTGCTGGGAGGTGTGTGTAAATGGAGGAACAGACGGCTGAGTGTGGCTGCCCGCTCCGGGCAGAACCCGCTTGCCCAGTTTGGAGAGCCCCCACCGCTGTGTGGAGAACTCACAGCTGGGACACCTCACTTACCCGTGCATCTGGCCTGGCCTCTGGGAACAGCGTGGGCATCAGGGGTGCACACAGAGTATCCTCTTTTATTCTAAAATGTGAACCCTCAGATACAAATGCTTTCCAGAGTTCTGCTGTGAGAAAGCCTAGATGCCCGCGGCTGTGACCGTGCCTTTCGGGAGTGCCCATAGTCTCCAGAGGGGCCAGCCGATGTTATTTGCTGTTCTTGGCCAGGGACGTGCCCATAGCGTGAAATGTCTGTGCTGCATGAGCAAGAAGAGGGCACGTTGTTCAGTGGGCAGCGTTCTCCTTGTTACAGGTTTTCCGATAAGAATGAGTCTCAGACCTCAGTGAGAGGCACAGGCTGCACAGCCCCTTCCGGCCGTCCCTGTATTCTCCCGCTAGAGCAGCGGGCTCCACTGCTGTGCTTGGGGCGAGGTCTCGAGACCAAAGGGTTGTCATAACAGAGTGGGGAAGTCCTATTGCCGTCGAGTGGATAGAGACCAGGGATGCTGCTGAACATCTCATGGTGCACGGGATGGCCCCACCTGGAGAATCATTTGGCCTCAAATGTTGGTAGTGCTGAAGCTGAGAAGCCCTGCTCCAGAACCACAGTGCTCCAGAACCACAGTGCTCCAGAACCACAGTGCTCCAGAGCCACAGTGCTCCAGAGCCACAGTGCTCCAGAACCAAAGTGCTCCAGAACCACAGTGCTCCAGAGCCACAGTGCTCCAGAACCACAGTGCTCCAGAACCACAATGCTCCAGAGCCACAGTGCTCCAGAGCCACAGTGCTCCAGAACCACAGTGCTCCAGAGCCACAATGCTCCAGAGCCACAGTGCTCCAGAGCCACAGTGCTCCAGAACCACAGTGCTTCAGAGCCACAGTGCTCCAGAACTGCAATGCCTTGAGTTCCTGTCCCAACTCTGTGCTTTGTCACCGTGTGCCATCCACCTATTACCTCTCTGAGCCTCAGTTTCCCATCTCCAGAATGGGGATGATGGTAATGCCCACCTGTCATGGCGATGTGGGTTTGTAAAGGAGATAACCTGGTTCAGCAGTCAGGGAGGGTAGCTATGACTTTCCAAAATAGTCACGGGGCCAATAATCTAACCCTCTACCTGGTGTTAACTGTGACCTCGGGCACATCACTTGCCCTCGCAGAGCCACGTTTCCTCGCCTGGATGTGATGGGGAGCAGCAGTGCCCCCTGGGGTGTGGGGATTAAATGGGACCGTGCCTGGACTGGGCAAATGGAACGTGATGACTCATGTGAGCAGCGCCGTCCTGCCTCTCCTCCCGGAGGAGCCTGGCTCTCCGCAGATGCAACTGTGCTCTTTGAAATACAGCTCCCGGCCTCCCCTCCCCTCCATCCCTGTGCCCCACCCTCATCAGTGAGTCAGGTAAGTACAGCCCTGACCCACGCACTCCAGCAGCATTTAGCAAGTTCGCTGTTTCTGACCTCTGGTGGATGGACCCCAGAGTGGCTCCCACAAAAGCAGGGGGACAGCTGGAGGCTGCTGTGGGCTTCTGTCCAGAGGTGGAGTTGAGGGCAGCTGCCGATAGTTCGGATGTGGCTGTTCTGGCGGATAGTGAGGTATCTGAGGGCAGGGGCACCTCATTTCACTGTCTCTCCCCAGCGTCTGAATCAATATGGTTTGTGAATTTGAATAAACTTGGAGCTTTGGGGGCATGTTTCTGGGACAATCCTAATTCATTTGTCATCTTCTCATGATTTTTGTGTCAACATGGCAGGAATGTCCCAAGACCAGGTTCCAGTCTCCTTTCCACCTGCTGCCTTGCTGAGCCTCTTGGGGCCTTAGTTTCCCCACCTGTAGAATGGAGATAGAACCCCTCCCTCCTCGACCTCTTGTGAGAATTCAGAAAGACCCGATATTGGAAGACCCTGGCAAAGTGGTGGGCTCCTGAAATACGGATGGAAGGGGCCTGATAATGATCGTCTCCAGGATAGCTAGTCCTGGGTGCTGCACGCCTCCTGGGAGCCCGGCCCTGTGCTAAGCGGAGTGTCCACCATTAACCTCAGTCTGGCTGAGTGCACCATCTGGCTCAGTGATATAAGTGCAGATCACAGCCTTGGGTTCTCTTGTGCCTGCTCCCCGTCAGGTTCTGGGGCTCCGCATGTGGCGAGTGCTCAGTTGGTTTGGGGGTTCCCCAAACCAGGCAGCTGGATGGCGCCCCTGGGACTTGCACCTGGCCTTGCTTGGTGCTCCCTTGGGACTGTCTCTGAGCTGGAACAGTGACTCAGGGCCACTGGATATTGGCGCTTCAAACTGCAGAGGGTCACACACAGGCCTGGGGTCAGACAGAGGTGGTTTCTGTCTCCCTCTCAAGCCACCTCTTAATGGGTGGCCTTGGGCAGCTCACTCTACCTCTCTGAGCCTCCGTTTCCCCACTGGACAGAGGCATCACAGAAGTGCCTGCCCTCGGGACCATCCTGAGTGAGGGTGAAGCCAGGAGAAGTCGCAGGGTCTTGGCACAGCGCCTGGCAGAGAGAGCCCTGCACTTCCAGTGGCCCAGAAGCCTCGCGCTGCCTGCAGAACTGCCTTAAAATGCATCGAGGGAAAGTAAACCGTTTAAATCTCATCTGTGCTCTTGGCCGAGATTCCAGTCCTCCGTTTTCCTTAAGTGGAAAAGGGGTTCCACCAACCTCAGCCATAAGTGGCGGGCTGGCTCCTCGGGGCCTGGGCTCCCCGCCCCCTCCCCCAGGCGGGACAGCAGTGGAGGCGCCATTAGCAGGGCCAAGCCTCTCTTCTAAAAGGCAGGAGCAGCCTGTCAGTGGCTGCTGGAATTAGAGGTTTCCAGAGAGACCCCAGATGTGGAATAACTCCCTAAAATGTTCAGAATTAGGGTGCTTACCCCAGGCATTGTTCTGAGGGGGCCTGGCTCTCCTCTGAGCCCTGTTCTTGGGATTACCCTCCAAGCCCCTCCTGTCCCCCTGCCCCCTCCACACCTTCCTTTTCCTCTCCCCCTCTTCCCCGCCCCCCTCCTATTTCTCCTCCCCAGTCTCCCCGCTCAGCTCCTGGTTTTTGAGTCTTTACTGTGTGGTAAGCAGTTTGCAGATGTTGCCTCAGCTCATCTCACGCCAGCACTGCGGAGGGGTGTCCTGTCACACAGTCGGGTAAATGGACCTGCAGAGAGGGGAGGGATGCCCCAGCTGCAAGGTGGCGGAAGCACAGCTCAGACCTGGGCCAGCCTTGCTCCGGACCCCCCAGCACCTGAGTTGCCTCCCTTAGCAGGAAGGATCTAGCCCTCCGGGTGCACAGTGAAGCTGACTCTTCGTAGCAAGAGCGTCATTAATCGGTTCCTGGCCCTGGACTAAGCTCTTTAGGGCCTTTTGCCCCCCTTTGCAGGTGAGAACACTGAGGCTCAGAGAAGTGGAGTCGCTTGCCTGAGTTTACACAGTTCCACAGTGGTGGGGGCGTGATTCCGACCCACAGCTGCCTTTCTCCAGAGCAGAGGTTGTCAACCAGGGCAGTTCCGCCCCCCAGGGGACGTCGGCAATGTCTGGAGACACTTTGGCTGTCACAACTGGGGGTTGTGCTTCTGGCACCTAGTGGGGAGAGATCAGGCTTGCTCCCAATGTCCTACGATGCACAGTACAAGCCTGTGGCAGAGAAATATGTGGCCACCGATGTCAGCAGTGCTGAGGCGGAGGACCCTGCTCTGGGTCCTTCTCACCGGGCGCTCACTGGAGGATCATGTGCTCCCACCCCTAAGCCAGCCGTGGAGGTACCTGGACTTGATCCTGGAGCTTCAGCTGAGCCTGTGGGACTGACCTCCCGCTCCGACCCAGACCTGGGCCTGGATCACAGGTGCAGTGAGGGTCCTGGCCTCTGCCTCTTTGGTCCTGAGGTTGGGGGTCAGAATCCCATTCTGCCTCTGTGGCCCCCCGGGGCTTGGCCACTGCAGCCTCACGGCTGGGCATGGCCAAGGTGCCCTCTCTCCAAGGTCAGTGTGGCAGCAGTGGGGGCAGGGGCGAGAAGAGAGAGCACCCCTATGGTCCGTGGACCTTGCCCGAGGCCAGGGGAGGTTGCTGGTGCAGTGGGTTTTGTATGTAGATTTAGGGCTTTGGTTCCAACTTTTCTGCCAGACTCCAGCCAGCTGCCAGCCTGGGCAGTGTCCTGACAGTGCTGGGTGACAGTGTTGGGTGGGCACTGAGCAGAGCAGGGGGCTTGGCGGGGACTCGCGTGGGGCGCTTGGTCCACTGAACTGATTGCTCAGGCCCTGGGCGGCCCTCCTTGCCTTCACCCTGCACTCCTGCAAGGTCTATATTTAAAAACGTTTACAGATAATAACGGTGTTCAGCCCCACAAGGCAGACAGGAGCTCCCTGACGATTGCCGCGCTGCGCTGCTGGAGGCTCTCTCGGGGAGCTGAGGCGGGCCTGAGCGCTGCGGGGGCTCCCTGCCAGTCACTACCTCCCAGGGAGGTTTGGGGAGACAGGATCTGGGAGCCTACAGGGAGACAGAGTTTCCTGGGAGGATGAGGACCTTCATTCAGAACCAATCTGTGACCATAAAGTAAGTGGAATTTCTCCAGACGCTCTGGGGGAGGGAGGCAGTGGGCATCCTTTTGTGGGGAGGCCTCTTAAAGGCAAAGTCTTTGCAAGTGGTAACAGCAGCAGGCCAGCCGACAGCCAATGGCTTTTCTCCCCCTTTGAATCAAGTGGCAGGATTGGGGTCTGGGCTGCGGGATAGGTGCTGCCCTTCTCCCCAGAGATGGGTCATTTTTATGCGCCTGGTGGGTCAGACCAGGGTTAGCCCGCAGCCCCGCGCTTCAGCCATAGAGCCCAGAGAGAGTGTTTAGTTTCCACATGGATGTTATTCTAACCTATTACTTCTGGGCTAAAAATAAAAATTCCACCTGGATGCCTTTTCATCTCCAGCTTGTAAGATTATTTCTAGGAAATAATAGATTGTCATTGAAGTCCATTTGACTGCACGGGGTCCTATTTATTCTAAAGCCAGGTTTTATAAAAATTCAAAGTAGGGGAGGCCTCCCACAGTGGAGATTTAAACCTTCATGTAGTGTCTAGAATAAATATTGCACTATTAGGAGTCATTGTGCCTCCAAAATCTCCACCACAGAATCCACAGAAGGGTGAGGAGCATACATTTTGCTTTCTGTGATTTTGCATTTAGTATCATTTGTGCATTTTTGGTTCTGAAAAATGGTTTGCAAGTAAGGTTGGATATCTGGAGTTGGGGCCAGAGAAGGAGATGGGGAAAGTAATTCTGAGTGTTAATATGGGTCATGTGAAGTTCTTGGAAGCAAAAGTGGTTCCCGATGGTGCTCTGCTGTGTTTCTAAGCTGCAAGTTTTGGGGCCCCAAGGGAAATGGTGATTCTGGATCCTAGGGACTTTAGGAGAGTGCGGTTGTCTCCGTGCCAAACCCCGTCCCGTGAACTGCTTGCTTTCTTAGGGGGAAAGGAAAAACGGTACTTTAGCAGTCCTCTCGTGGAGTGTCCTTGGCGTGTTATTCTGCAGGAATGAATTAATGGAGTCATGCAAGTGCGTAAAGATGGTAACCACTTACAAAATCTAAGAATAACAAATCATAAAAAACACCACGATTGAAGTTCATTCAGAAATAGTCAAGGGTATGTTGTTTGATTAAAGAGAGGAGCGGGGGACTATTGTCCTGGAGCCGTCATTTCGATTGTCACCTAGGTGTGGCTCTCAGCTGAAGCAAACATTCCCAGTAAGACATTCTGCACATTTGCTGCTGTTTAATTTGACAACTTTTACCAGGCAGGCTAAAATAAGAAACCCTTATGAAATGCACTGTTTCTTTACCATAAATTGTCTTTCCTCCCAGAGCCACACCCACTGGGTATCTTGGCAGTTTGTGGTTCTCCGTCTACATCTATGTGCAATAGATAGACTTTTTTGCAGGTTTTTTTTTGTATTAACTCTTTGGTTACCAAGCAGTTCAGCCCTGAGTCAATATTATCGACCCACAGGCCGTGACTTATGGGGTTTTTAATCATGTTATTATTACATAATGCAATAGCTTTGCTTGTGGGGTGACTGTTCATATCGTGTGTGCTCAGAATGCTCTATTTTTAAACTACAGGAGCAACCTGCTCGCTCCTGCCTCCCCTGAGGTCCTAGGCTTTGCACCCGTACCGTTGTGGGCATGAAGACACATGACATATGGACAGAGCGAGCTCCTCCTGTCCAGGGCCTCCTGGGACCTCAGGAGTGGCTGGAGGCAGTGTCTTTCCGGGCCTGGAGTTGATGAACTAGAGCCCTTAGTGCTCAGCCCTGTCGTGCTATTTTTAGCTCCCTTTCTTCAGTGCATCTTGACATCATCTGACATGTCACAGCTGAATCCCATCTATTTGCAGAGGTTACTGTGTTCTGCAATCTGTGTTTTGTGGGGCAGAAATAGTCTTTGCCTGAGCATATTGCATTGTTATTACTCAGGCAGGAAGTGAAGATATTACCAATTAGCTTCGAAAGATACATACGAAATGAAATCTATCCTTTTATTTTATTTCTCTGCTAGTTTTCCCGGCCATGAGCACCTTGGGGGGAAGGACGGTTCTTCCGGCTTCTGGCCCAGAGAGCAGAGCGGTGGTTTGCAGATTTTTCTGCATCAGAAGCCCCAGGTCACACCAGCCATTGCAGGCCCCACGCGCAGAGTTTCTGATTCCGCAAGCCTGGGTGGGCGTGAGAATTTGCATCTGTAACATGTTCCCAGGTGACGCTGCTGGTCGGCCTGCTTTTAGAGACACAGCGTAGATTGTGTGGAGGTCAGTAAATATTTAGGGTGGGAGAGGCCTCAGTGCGAAGAGCCCCTCAGACAGGGGAGCACGAGATTCTCTGGGTCGTGGATCCAGTTCACGTGGTTGAAGATGAAGTTGATGGGAAAAGAAATTGTTTAAATAAAAACTTTAATAATGGGGGCTGGGTGTTAGATGATAAAGGGAATTATTCTTGGTGGTGTTAGATGTGATAATGTTATTTTAGGGGGATGAAGGCTGAACTGTTTAGAGGTGAAGTTTTGTGACTTTCAACAACTTACTTTGAGATCATTCAACAGAACCGACAGGCTGTAACAGAAGGATGTGTGTGTGAGCTTATGAGGCACATACAGCGAAATAGTAACAATTGCTGAACCTGGGGATGTTTGCAGTACTATTAATCCTTTCCTCTAAATTCAAAAATCATGTTAACATATTAAAAACAATAGTGGGGCTTAGGACATAGCCTTTCTTTTTGTGTGTGTGTGTGTGTGTGCATAATAGCGAGTATGTCAAGATGATGTGTGTGTTTAGAGCTAAGCTGCTCTGGGGGGTATCAGGCACATATGTGGACACACACACAGCTCTGCAACGCTGTTGATTGTAGTTACAGTTAGTCCTCGGGATACGGTTATGCAGCTGGCTCACGTCTCTGTGGGGTTGTCTTATTACTGCTGGCCTAGAGTTCTCTCCCAGAACCAGGTTTAATTTTATTTATTTGTTTATTTATTTATTTAAATTGCAGTAACGTTGGATTATAACATTATATAGCTTCGTTTACATCATAATATATTTCGAATTCTGTGTAGATTACATCATGTTCACCACCCAAAAACTAATTATAGTCTGTCCCCTCACATGTGAGCCTAATCACCCCTTTTGCCTTCCTCCCTTCCCCTATGGTAACCACCAATCCAATCTCCAATGCTACATGTTTGTTTGTCGTTGCTTTTAGCTTCTACTTATGAGTGAGATCATAGGGTATTTGACTTTCTCCCTCTGACTTATTTCACTCAGCATAATACCCTCATGGTCCATCCGTGTTGTCACAAATGGCCGGATTAAATCATTTCTTATGGCTGAGTAGTATTCCATTGGAGCCAGGTTTAAAAATGTGCCAATTCTTACCTGACACGTACGCTCCCTAGTTAGTTGTCTCCCTGTGAATTAACCCCCCAATTGCTAACAAGAGGATTCCATAAATGCAGGGCCTGACACACTGGGAGAGAACCTCCTGGAACCTGGCTGGGGACAAAGAGATGGATAGCATTGGTTCTAGCTGGAGAGTTCTGCTCCCGGAGGGGGAGTGTGGCCTGGAGGAGGGGCTGCAGGGCTCACGTTTAGGGGGAGGTAAGCCTGGGCGTGTGTGGGATTGGGTGGCCCCCGGGGCCCTGGGAGTCACAGCCACCAGGCCACTGAGGAAGTTCTCATTTCCCTCCTTCCTCCTGCTCCCTTCTCTCCTTGTTTCTTTCCTTCTTTTTCCACACGTGGCTTCTGGTCTGGGTAAATAGCACATTAGGAATTCAGAATTGTTAAATTTCACTCTTTGAAGTAAAACCTTTCGGTCTGTTACTTCCTGCAGCACCCCACGCGGGGCACATGCCTTCCCACCGCTGCTCCGGGCCTGACATTGCTGCCGTTTTACAGATGGGCAAAGTGAGGTTAGGAGTTTAAGTAACTCGCCCCTAATGCCAGTCTTGAGCCCATGTTGCCCCCAGGCCCACGTCCTTGCTCACTGCTGTGGTGGAGACGGCGGGGCAGGGTGGGGAGTCTTCTGGTCTATTCCAGGCTCTGCTGCTCACCCCGGGCCTGGCCTCTCACCCTCTCGGGGCAGACGGCCCAGTGCTCAGTCTCCAGTGCTCAGCCTCAGGGCTTGGATGCCGGCTGGCCAGGTCGTCTCATGGTGAGGAATGAGCGCAAGCCTTCCATGCTCATGCCTTTGCTTCACGCGGTTTATCCTGTGAGCTGCTAGGGCTCCTGGCCCCTTTGCAGAGCTCCCATCCAGGACTGCATGTGGGGATGTGGCTGGATCTGTTCTGAAATAAGTTTAGTTGTGTGCAAGTTACTCTCTTCCCAGGGCTCGTGGGCTACTGCCTGGTTTTGTAAATAAAGTTTTATTGGAACACAAACAGGCCGTTGCCTGTTTTCTCTGACTGCTTTCCGGCAGAGCTGAGTAGTTGAGACAGAGGCCGTAGGCCCACACAGCTGGGAATATTTACTGTCTGGCCTCGTGCAGGAAAAGTTTGATGACCCCTGACTTTTTCCATAGGGTAGCTCTCTGGGTGGAAATTACACACACACACACACACACACACACACACACACGTGCGAGCCAAGGAATTGCAGCAAGATGTTAAGAGTTGTGGAGTCTAGGTGGTGTGTATATGATCGTTCATTATACTATCTTTTTTCTACTTTTCTGTATGTTCAAATAATTTATAAAACATTTTGATAACTGTATCATGACCACCCCAAGGTCTCTAAAGGAATGCCACAGGGCTCTGTCCTAGGTGCTGAACCATCAACATTTGCCTTAATAAATTGGCAGGTTAATCAACTGAGTAAATGATAGAAATCGATAAAAGCTTTAACAGTGTGGCCCACATACTTGAGAGTCAAACGAGTATCTCAACAGACTGCTTGGGAGGTGGAGCCAACCAGGAGAAGTTGAATGTTGATAAGCTTCAGGTCCCCAGCTCGGATTCACAAAGCTCAGTGCCGGGCCGTGCAGGGAGTGGGCCTCTGAGTTTAGCGGAACCGACGTCCGTCAGGTCCCTAGAGTGTGCACAGCATTCTGGCTGTTGGGACATTGGTGAGCAAAGCCGACGTGATTGTGGCCCCTGGGGCCTGCTGCCGGGGCTGGGGGGAGACAAAGGATGAACAGACCCGTAACCAGTAGAGAGTCGTCCCGCAGGTTGGTAATGTGTTGGGGGAAGCGCACAGGGCGGGAGAGCAGGGTGAGGGGAATGGAGTGTGTGGTGGGCAGTAGCCAATTGAGTACTGACTAGAGGGTCAGGGCAGTGTCACTGAGGAGGTGACATTCGAGCAAGGGCTGGAAAGTGGTGAGGAAATGGGCCATGTGGATGTCGGAGGAAGAGCCTTCAGGATGGAGGAGCTGCCAGTGTGAAGCCTGAGTGGGACCCCATGGTCTGGGAAGAGCGAGGGGCCCGTGGTGGCAGGAGAGAGGCAGGAGTCTGCGGGGACTTTGGCTCTTGCTGCCAGCATGCTGGGACGCCATGGGAGGGTTTGAAATCAGAGACACACAGTCCAGCGTAGGGGCCAGGGACCCTTCAGGCCGTTGTGTGGGAGCAGGCCAGTGTAGAGGCAGGCAGACTGGTTTAGAGGTCACGCTGCAGTCTGGGAGAGATGTGGTGACCGACCACGGCGAGGGCAGGATGCGGGTGCAGGTAGACGGTGGAGCCAGTGGGATTGGCTGAGGGGGTGGCCCAGAGATGGAGGGATGGTGGGGGCCCAGAGTGACTCCCAGGTTTTGTCCTGAGCATCAGCAGGACAGTATTCCCTTCCTGGCCTGCGAAGGGAAGGCCGCGGGCAGAGCAGGGTCGAGGAGAAGCTCATTTTTGCGTGTGGGGCTGTGGCCTCTGTTGGACACCCTCCGGACACGGCACAGTGGCGATTGGCCCGAGTCTAGAGCCAGCCAGTGGCTGGGCCGAAGCTCTGCACGGGACAGAAACTGAATCTGTGCTAATGTGCCTTCCAACTTAGCCACTTGTCTGCCACCTTTAGGATAGTTTGGTGATTATTTTCTTTTACTCCAAGTCTATTATTTTTACCTAAACTCACTTTAAAAGGAAATCTTTTGTTGCGATGTCAAATAGAAAACCCGTATCACTTGCCTTTGATAAAAGGTAACCATAAAAGTAAAACAATGACTATAAAACATTTAGTTCCAACTAGATGTGGTCTGCTGCGAGGGACCTGGAGGACGCTCTCTCCTCCTTAGAACACTGAGATCTACAAGTGTCAGGGGTCCGAGTCATTGTGGCATCAATCTGAGACTATCACTAAATGTTCTCAGGGAGGATTGAAAAGGAACTAACTTCTGTTGCTTGTGCTGGGTCCATGAACCCCCTAAAATCACCTTATCCCCCCTTGGATCTGTCTGTGTCTGGCGCTTGGGGAGATGCTGAGCTGAGCAGCTGATCCATAGAGAGTGTACATGATAAGGGAGCTTGGGGTCTCACTGGACCCTTGGGTTCACTTTAGGACCGTGTGTTTTCTGAAGGGTTTTGGCAAACTGGAATTTGCAAGAACACTGAGAGGGACTGTGGCTGTCTATTCTAGAACAGACTCTGGGGATGACAATCTTGGAAAGAAAGGGTGAGATTTGTCCCCTGTGGTTCCAGAGGGTGGCCCGGGACCTGCGGGGGAGATACAGGCAGACAGCTGTCACTTCCCTCTCAGCACACACTTCCTCTCTGAGAACGCTCGTTGGAGGGTTTTTTTTTTTTTTCCTGAGGAAGATTGGCACAGGGCTAACATCTTTGTATGTGGGTCGCCGCCACAGCATGGCTGATGAGTGGTATAGGTCCATGCCTGGGAACTGAACCTGTGAACCCAGGCTGCTGAAGCAGAGCACTCCAACCTTAACCACTATGCCATGGGGCTGGCCCTTGGAGTTTGTAGTTTTAAATTAAATAATCTGCTTCCTGACTCATTTCTTTCTTCTGGGGTGTTTCTTTTCCCTGTCTGTTTACTGTGGTCTCTTTTTCACATTGCAGGCTTTCCTCGAATGCCACAGTTGACCTTTTCTGCTTCAGGGTGAAGCAGCAGAGAGCTTTGCATGCACATTGGCCCTGCACTCCCAACAGAGCATTTGGCTTCAGGGTGTTCTGACCCAGAGCCGGCCTTTGTGCTGAGGGGCCCTTGCAGCATCTTTACAGGTGGTCTGGGGACAGGCACAGGTGGTCCAGCATTTTGTCCCTGGAGATGGAAGCTGCCTGAGTTATCTGCTGTTCACCCTCTGGTTGATGGTGAGAGAGAGTGCTGACAGTCAGGGGAAGTGTGTAGTCAGAATTAGGCTTTTCTTGGCGACAGAGGGATTGGGGGGTCTCTGAAGTTCTTCCTGTTGAGTGTTTGCGTAGTTTTGCCTCTGTGACCTTTCCTGCAGGAATCCTGCACGTTTGATTCCTCACTGGGCTGGGAGCCCCTGGAGAGGAGGGTCTGCTCAGGCTTCTGGGGATGCTCTGGAATGTTGTTGGATGAATGGATGGGGGATGAAGGAATCTGCCACTGAGGCAAACTGCTGGACTCAAGGCGGCCAAGCCCAGCCTGGCCCTGAGGTCCAGCCCCCATGTCTTTGCTGGAATGTCCTCTCTGCTCTCCTTTGCTCTCCAAGTCCTGCCCATGCATCCAGGCTCCCCTGTTTCATGAAATCTTGATTCACCATCTCCACCTTTGTCCCTGGCTCACGATGAGCTTTATGGCTCCTCTGTTACCATGCTGCTCCGACCAGCTGTCACTTGGCTTCTGGGCAGCTGCTCCCACTCCTGCCCTCTGTGGGCCACTTGCTGCCCACAGCCCGAGAGTCTCAGATCTTGACCCTGCCTCCCAGTGCCCTGGATGAAAACCAGACTCCCCACCATGGCGGCCGAGATCTGCCTCCCTCACTGCTCTCACCTCTCATCCCTGGGGCGTGGCAGCCATGCAGCCCGGCGGTCGGGAGCGTGAACTCTGAACCCCACATCGCCTGGTTTGAACCCTGGCTCGCTTCGTGCTTGCTTCGTGCCTTTGTTCTCATTTTCCTCATGTGTAAACTGGCGATGGTGGGAGTACCTGCACGCAGGTTGTCCTGAGGATGAACAGTGAGGACAGGAATGCGGGGAGGGTGCCCGCACGCGGTTGGGGCCATGCCAGCCTTTGCTCTGGCTGCACACAGCATTTCTGCCACTTTGGCCTTTCTTCCCATTCCTGGAACATGTTCCCAGGGTTGCTCCTCCTGTTCCTTCACTAAGAACACTTGTCCCCTTGCTTGTCACTTGGTCAGCCCATTATTCTTCGGGTCTTAGGTTGAATGTCACCTCCTCTGAGCAGTCCTCTCTGATATGATACCCCATTTAAAGTGCACCCTCCATTCCCACATTCTCTGTCGTGATCCATAGTGCTTCTGTTTGCTGGGGTGTTATTTGCTCTGTCACGAGGGTGGGGATCTTGCCTGTTGTTTCCTGCGCTCTTAGTGCCTGGACCAGAAGGCCACCAATAACCCTCAGTTGGCTGAACAAATGAAGGCATGAATGAATGAAGGCATGAATGTGCAGACACTGAACCATGGCGGGAGGGGCTGTATCGTCCACACGGCATGAGGTGTGGCCTGGACCCTGTGCCTGCCTTTCCCTATGTCTGTGTTCTCCTTCTGGGTCCTAAGGTGCTGGCCTCAAGGGCAGGAATGCCGCTCATACCATGTGGTAGACCCTGCGAGGTGTCCGGTTCATAGGGCGCAGTGTGATGTTGTGAATGAGACTGAAGGGGGAGAGGGGCGTGGGCAGGAGTGTGGATCTGGAGTCTACTGCCCACGTGTGATCCTGACTCCTGCGATTCATTAGCCAAGTGACCTTGGCCAGCTCTATTTTATCCCTCGTGCCTCATCTGTAAAATAGGGGAAATAATAGTACTTGTCTCAGGGGTTGTTGGGAGGATTAAATGAGTTAGTTATATTTAAAGGAACTAGAAGAGTGTCAGTGCCTGGCACACGCTAACTGCTATGTACATGGGAGCTGCTGTGATGGTGTTGGTGGTGGTGGTGGTGGTGGCGATAATGTGGTGGTGATGAGGATGATGTTTTGTAGTAGATTTCAAAATGAGGAGTAAAGCAGAATTAAAGAAAAGACCAGTGAGTTGATGGGAGGAAGCTAGGATACAGGAAATGTTTGCCAGGGAATGAATGAGTCCTGTTCGCACTATCAGATGGATTCAGACTCATGAACTTTACTGAAACTGAAATATACTGAGCTGATGGCAGGGTCCCTGTTTCCCAGAGTGTGGACGCCGCCCCCAGCAGGAATCAGAGATGATTTTCCAGCAGTTTGTCTCACACTCTCTTTGGAATAGGACCTGTTTTAAAATTGCCAATCTGTTGCAAAACTGATATTTTTTGTATTGTGGAGAGAAACATTGGGACACTTCACCCTTAAGGACAGAGGGAGGAGTGGATTGGTACCTGGGACAGATCCTGAGCCAGTTGCCACTGGCTACACATAATTCCCAGGGGGGCAGTGATCCTGGATGCCCTGTGAGCACCACTGTTTTCTTTGTCACTCAGATGGGGCTTTGACCGTCACGGGATCCCGTGGTCAGACGGCTCTTCCCTTTGAATTCTCTTTCAGTCTTCTAATGTATCAAGGAGAAAGTTTTAGTTTGTGGCTGGTGTGTCTTTGACAGCAAACACTGGCTAATTTCCCTTTTCTGACAAGCAGAGAGCAGCCTCAGGCATGGAGCCCTTGACGGGTAGAATGTCTGCCAGAATATAATTACATTGACCTGTTTCCATTGTGTTTATTTTTGTGACCACTTAACATTTCTGGAAGTTGATTCTGATTTTCTTATTAAAGCAGGTGTAAAGTTTCTTTAATAGATAAATTTATTTAGTTGCAAAAAGTGAGTTGACTTAAAATACAAGTGATCATGCAGCTGATTGTGCGTATATGACAACAGTCATGGAAATGGTGTATGAAGGATTCTTGACAAATTTGCAAAAGACTGGTGGAAGGCAGGGGCGGGGAGGTGGGAACAGAAGGAATGGAAGTTGGGTCCTTTGGGGCCATGTAAGTTCCTCTCCCTCCTCTCTGATGGGACAGCGTTGGTGACATGCTGCTCTCCATCCCAAGCATCTGCTTTGTGAAAAAGCACAGAAAGACGTTATTCTTCATACCGGGGAAGCCTGCTTTGCTTTATACTTTGGATTCTGAGACTGTTGTAACTGATCGTATTTCTGTCTTCACTGGGGTTGCTAGGAATCCAACTTCAATTCAAACCTCCACTTTCTGCACAGAATCCTCTAAGTATGTGTTTTGTGTATTTAAGCATGATTGAGGAATCAGGTATTTTCTTTCCTCCACTTGTTTTATCTTTTTTTTAACTGCCACAGGCATTTTTGTAAGCTACCTCACCTCCTCTTTAGAACATGGTGGGGATAATGAATGAATGCTGAATAAATAAATAATGATGGGGCCGGCCTAGTGGCATAGTGGTTAAGTTGGCACGCTCCACTCTGGCAGTCCTGGGTTCACAGGTTCGGATCCCGGGCACGGACCTAGCTCTGCTCATCAAGCCACACTGTGGCAGTATCCCACATAAAACAGAGGAAGATTGGCTCAGATGTTAGCTCAGGGCCAATCTTCCTCACAGACACAAAATAAATAAGTAAATAAAGATGAAACCCTTTCCTCACACTGCGAGCCTGGGGGCAGCTCCATTGTTGGAGATATTCGGAAGTGATCAGGACCAGGAGGCAAGCAGAACATCGTAGGATGTGAGCCTTTGTTCTCTGAGGCTTGGGCTGGATGACATCATGGTTGTTCTGAACGCTAATTTCTGTTATTTGGTGGTGCTCATATCTCAGGCCTCTATTTAAGATACAACATAGATTTCTTCAAGGCACATATTTGCATTCTGTGTGGGCTGAGGTGCCTGGCTTCATTCTCTCTATATATACCCACACCATCCCATGGGTATTTTTAAATGCACGTCTTAAGAGCCAACTTTTCTGCAGGGTGCAAGCTTATCATTGTGCCAGGAGAGTTGCCATGGGGGTTTGCAAGGGCTGAGGGCAAAGACATTAACTCCTCGGGGGAGAGCCCTTCTCCTTGCAGACCTTGGCAGGGCTGCCCCAAGGGCCGCTCCCCGGGCAGGGCAGAACTCAGTGTCTGGTGGCTGTCATTACAGTTGCTGGAATGGCCAGGAGGCCAAATGGACTGAAGGGCAGGTGTGAGGCCAGGTAGGGAGGATGACTCAGACAGGAGAAAGATGGTTTGTCAAATAGTGGAGTGGGACAGAGACAGCAGTGGCTGGGGAAGTTGTTGAGCCCTGTGTTTTTTTCACGCTTGTCTGGGGATCTTTCAGAGAGTTTCATGGGGGTGCCCCAGGGGCCCGCTCAGAATGGAGGAGCACACCATCCTGTCCAGGCTGGCGTACCATCACCCATCCCCTCTCATCTGATTTGTTTGGGTGCTAGGATGCTGTGTGGATTGGTTTAGGGTCCATACTTGGCTGGTGGAAAACCCTGCAGTGGTCCAGCCCCCTCACTTGACAGTAGGGGAAACTGAGGCTCAGAAAGGGATCCCAAACCCTTGTCCTCCTGTGGCGTTCCCAGGGGAGGACACTGCTTTCTACCTGGCTGCTAAAGCAGAGACCTGGGAGTCAGCCTGCCTCCGCCGTTTCCCTCCTGGCCCATGTCCCTGCCATGTCTCTGTAGTATCCACCGCTGAGTACCTCTCAGGCCATCTGCTTTTCCTCACCTCTGCCACCACCACCACCCAGAGCCAGGCCTCCTCGTCTCTCCTCTGCAAGGTTGCAGCTGCATCCTGACCCACCTCTTGCTTCCCCTGGTAGGTCCATCTAATTGGGTTTCTGCTGGGTAATTGGAGTGATCTTTTTAAACCTCAAATCTCATTATGGCAGTATTCCCTACCCCCTCATGTTCCCAGCTTGCTTAAAATTCCTCAGTGGCTGCCCGTGACTTGTAGGATTGGAAAAAACCTACCTAAACTCCTCACCACCATGCCCGTCTGGCCTGCCCGCCCTGGCCCCTCCCTGCCCCTCTGGCCTCATGATGGCATGGTGATCCTTCCAACCTCAGGACTTTAACACATGCTGTAACCTGTGTTGGAGCTCTGACACATGAGCTCCACCCCCTGTAATGCACACAAACAGGTCTTTGCTCACCTGGCTGTTGCCCTCCCTTCCGTCCTCGTCCAAGCATCACTTCTTCACTAAGCTAGGCACACCTTCCTGGTCCTTTGGGACACCCAGAACTGACTGTCAGTGTCCAAGTTGGGGTTCTGTCTCTCACCCACTGGGCTCTCAGCTGCGTGAAAGCCGAGTTCACGTCCTGCCCCTCGTGGCCCAGGTCTGCAGCACGGTGACTGCCCAGGGTGCATCAGGTTGCTGTACGCAGAAGTCTGAGGTCCAAGCAGGAGATGCCTTCTTTCTCCTCATCGTCCTCCTAGTAAACCCTTCTGCACTGAGTCGCTGAAGCATCTTGTCCTGGAGTAGCTTCAGATTTGGGGTTCCCAGGAAAGGGAACCATCACCATCTCCAGAGCCCCCTGCCTTTTCTGTCCTAGAAGCGTCTCTGGTGCTAATACTTCTAATAATCAATATTTAGCTAGTTATTTGCTGTCTGCCAGCAACACTCCCGTGGTCAGGTAAGTTTGGTTGATCGAGCTTGCTGCAGTGCGGGAGGACATACTGCCCAGGGGTATTGGCAGCATCCCAGGGCAGAGGGCTGGGTGGGGCATGAGCTGGATGATTCTAGAAGGAATGAAGGAAGCAAAGGCCAGCCCTGGATTGGATATTGTCAAGAAAGAGGAGCCTTCCACTGTGGGGTGTCTCAGTGGTCGTTGTTCAGGAGGTGGGAGAACGAACTGGGGGGGATGTCATGGGTGAGAAAGCAGACTTGCTCACACTCAGGGGTCATTTGCAGCTGCCATATGGCCTTG
Source organism: Equus asinus (assembly GCF_041296235.1). Lineage (NCBI taxonomy): Eukaryota > Metazoa > Chordata > Mammalia > Perissodactyla > Equidae > Equus > Equus asinus. Next base: position 47,172,076 of record NC_091804.1, read on the forward strand.
CGTGTGGCCTGGTGGGAGCCTTGTCTCTGCTTTTGGCCTGCTCCTCGCATTGTCGGCAGGGGTGATTTTCGCCCTGCTCACTTCTCTGTTGTTTGTTCATCTTCCTTCTATTTCCGTTTACTTAATATTAGGGAGTTTTAGTTCTTTGTCTGAGATACAAGTTACAAATATTTGTTCTTGGTTTGATGCTAGTCTTTCAACTGTGCTTATAGTGATTTTTGTCATAAAGAAACTTTCACTTTTATGTAGATGAATTTATCAAGGTTTTCTTTCTTTTATGGCTTCTTAGTTTCATGTCATAGTTAGAAAGGCCTTCTCTACTCCAAGGTTATTTTTTAAAATGTTTTCCTTTATTCTTTTTATGCTTTTATTCTTTATGTTTAAAGCTTCGATAAATCTGGAATTTATTTTGATGTAAAATGTGAGGGATGGATCCAACCTCCTTTTGTTCAGACTGCCACCAATTGTCCTTAGTCAATGCCGCTTTCCTCTGATTTCATTGTCTTCTTTATAAACACATTAAATTCCCATAGGATTTGAGGTCTAAGCTTGGACTTTTCATTTTGTTCCACTAAAATCTGTCTATTTTTGTAACAAAGTCACATTGTTTTAATTATTATCACTGGATTATATGTTTTAATAACGGAAGAGTCTGTTCCCCTCGTCTCTTATTCCTCTTCCGGTCTTTTCCTGGTTCTTCTTGTTTATTTTCTTTTCATTTAAATTTTATCTTATCTACTCTATGTCTTTTAAATCTCTGATAACTTTAGCAAGATTTTAATCATTTCAGAATTATGGATTTAACCCTGGAAGGATGCTGGAGAACCTTCTGTCTAGCGCTCTCGTTTTCTCGTGCGTACAGTGATCCTTATCAAAGTGATGCTCGGAGTTAGTGGTGGTGCTAACCCAGGAAGCCCCCACATTCCTGCTCCTCGCCCTGAACCCCTGCTCCCCAGTGAGGGCCTCCAGCTCTTCAGCTGCTCTTTCCCAAGGGGGCACTTAATCAATCCTTGAGCCACTGCCCTCCCTATGATTCAAAGTTGATCCCTTGAGTCATAGCACCTCTTTCTGCAGTGTTGATTTTAAAGGAAAGGATGCAGCTGAGGAATTGAATCTTGATGTTCATTTTTTATTAGGGTTCTGATAAAAGCTACAATGTAGCCAGGACTGCTTCTTTGTTTCAGTGTCGGAAGGAAGTTCTTTCAGAGGGGTTGGCGCCATTGAACTTGTGGGCAAAATCATACGAGTACCCAGGTGGGGTTCAGCAAGGAAGTGAGTGGCGTGAAATGGAGCCTGAGGAACAAAGACCTTACAAGCATTTACCCAGCAGGGCCACGGGACTGGAATCATAATAAATAGGTTGGGTGAGAATCAAGAAGGTCACACGCAGCTCGGCTCCAGAGGTGTCCTTGTTTGTGCTCACTCTGAGTTAGCATCAGCTTATAAATAGCATCTGGCCAACAGCCCAATGATGATTGTGACTGTCCCTTGCCAAAGGCCTGGACTGGTGGCTTGGTCGTGATTCTGGCGTGGGTCTCTGTGACCTCAAGGAGGAGGAAGATAGACAACGATGGATGTCGCTGGTATTAACAACTCACGTTTTTGGACAACAGGCCCCATACCTTTCTCTGCATTCTCCAGGAATTAACACTAGTCTTCAAACAACCCTTTGAGACAGGTGCTATTTTTATCCCCATATTACAGGTGACGAAACTGAGCCTCAGAGGGGTGATGGCAGAACCACCTACTGCCACAACTCCCCTCTAGGATGTAGACAGGTGACAATAAAAGCAGCATCAGACATAATCCCACTACCCAGAGATGCACACTACTGACATCTTGGTCAAGCTCATTACAGTATTTTTCCCTATTCATATGTGTGTAAATATAGATTCTATAAACAAAATTGGAAGCATGCTGTTTATGCTGTATCCTGTGTTTTAAACCTAACGCTATTTTGTGGACATTTTCACATGACTATCTTATTGACTGGGCATGTTTGGGTCAGGCATTTCTCGTTTTATCTCTTGAACTCAATTTCTCTCTGGAAAATGGGGATAATAACAGTATGTACTCATAGAGGGTGTTTATTTTGCTTTGATTTTGGGGGATTCAATAAGCTAACACACTTGGCTCCATTCTGTAACCTTCAACTCTAAACTTTTATATATGTGCATTTATTTGGGAAGAGAACAGTATGCTAGGTTATTTGGAAGGTCATATGAAGAGAGAAATGCTTTGTTACTAGCAGAAAATTACATGTAGGTCAAAGCACAGAGCACTCGTGGATTCCAGAAGTGTCCAGAACAACAGTGGCTGGTTGTCAGTTACAGAAGCGGTCCAATGATGCTGCTTTTAAGACAGCATCAATTAGCACCGAGCAGCGGATACCCAGCCTCTGTCAAGGCTTTACTGAGAGCCTCTAAATAGTGGCAACAGTGGAGAGAGAGGTTGGAGTGAGGACCAGAGATGCCTCATAATTGGGTTGACCCATCTCAAGGAAGGGACCTATCCATTCTTCCTAAGTGGCTGAGCATGGTGGGCGTCTGCCTTGGGCCAGTCTTTCTTGTTCCATCACTGCTTGGGGATGCTCTTCATACCTAAGCAGAGTTTGTGCATTCAGACATGGGGCATTTGTATTCTAGCCTGCTTTTCTGAGAAGTCCCGGGAGCGGCTTGGTGAATACTAAGGAGCTGCCCCCACCCTGGCTCTACCCGTACCCAGTGTCCTGGGCAGCTGCCCGTGGAGAACACAAGACAGTGGACTTTGAAGAGGGGCCGGCCAGCATTTGGCCAGTCGAAGTTGACGGGACCCACAGCAGCCCCACAGGATCCCTGGATCTGCTTTTGGGGGACCTTGAAGGCCAATGACGTGCCTCCCCAGCCTCATTCTTACTTTACCTGAGTCAGTCTTGAGACACTGGAACGTGTCAAGTTTTCCTCTCCGTGATCTCCAATTCACCAGGTGGATGGATGCTGAATCTATCGGCAATAATCCCCAGAGTCTCAGAGTTGAACAGACAGTGCTAGGATTCATCCCAGAGGTTTAGGCAGAGGGGAGGACTGGGGCCCTCTGAGTACAGAGGCCAATACTAAGTACTGGCCCACTTCATAGACTGTGAAAGTGAGGCTCAGAGTAGTGAGATAAATCACCCCAGACTTGGACAGGAGCCAAGGAGTCCTTCTCTAGAGCCTCCAACAAAGGATGTAGGCACATGCGTGTCCCAATGGGTGTCTTCCTTGTCTACTTTCTTCTCTGTGTATGATCTCATCATATTTTATGGCTTGCTGCTGGAGGACTGAATTCAGAATCCTCACAGATCCATGTCATGACTTGATGGAAATAGGAAAACGATGTTTATTTTTCCTGATGGCTCAGACCTACTTCTTTACCTTCCTTACACACTCAGTCCCCTAACAGATATCAAATGATATGTGAGGGGACTTTGGAACCCAGGAGGCCTGGCTCTAGACCCACTCCACCATTTCTTAGCCGTGGGACCATTGGCAAGTCAGTTGCCCTTCCTCAGCCTCAGGTAGTGGCTGTTGCTATTAGTTACCCGTGAGGACCAAGGAAGTAGTCATTGTGCATGATGCTCTGGGTAGTGCACAGGCCAAGCAAGGAGTGGAGAAGATTAGAAGGAAGAGGGGAGAAAAAAGAAAGGTCGTGACATCTTTCACCCAAGAGATTGACCAAAACTTTTTAAAACTTGACAGTGTCAAGTGTTGGCAAAAATGTGGGGAAACAGCTCGGATACATTTCAGGTATAGATTGGTATGGTCGTTTTGGAGAGGCAGTTTGGCAATATCAAGTAAAACTGGAAATGTGCGTACTCCCTATATCTATTGCTGGCAAGTAGAACTGGGCAAGATGTGTGCCAGGGAGATGGTTACAATTAATGCATTGTGTGTAATACTGAAAAACCGAAAACAACCTAAATGGCTGTCAATAAGGGGTCGACTATATCAAATGTGGTATGTTCCTACCATGGGACGCTAGGAAGTAATTAATTTTTTAAAATCATTATTCAGAGAAATTAGAAAAACAATTTTAAAAGAAAGATAAATTTATTTGGGGAGGAGCTTTGAGGGGCTGGAAACTTGAAGATTCATATTTTAAGCTTAGGTCTAATTTTGGCTTACATTTATAATTTTATTTATTCCTAGAGAATATTTTAAACAAACACTTATTATCTGCCTTTTGTGTGAGCAGCCCACAGAACTGTCCGTGGTGCTAGTTCTTTAACTTCTGGGCACACGAATAAATCCTCTAATTAAGTGACTTCATCTTTGATGACTTTTTTCTCTCCATTTGATAAGAATTTGATTTGCCACACTCTGGCCCATCTACACCACAGAATGTTGAAAGCAGATCAGTTGCCCCTGGGAAGTACATTTAGGAACACAACTTTCCCCAGACGTTTCAGTATTTCTGCTGATCCAAAATTCCCAAGGCCAAAATACGTCCAGTGGTCATGTCTGAGCTATAAAAACATCAGCAAATTGCTGGAGAATTAAGTGGAAAGGGATGTCTTTTCTTATTTTTTATGGGCCCGGAGGACTCCAGGAGCAGAGAAGCGTCTCAAACCACATCAGGAAAGGACAGATGTGCAAAGCCCATTGGCAAATATCCCATTGGACCCATTGGCTGCTGTCTTCATCTGCTTCCAAGTGGTGGGGTTGGGGGCTTGGTTTTCAAGGAAACAACAATGCTTCCTTATGTTGTTGCAAGTCTTGGCCTGGGACCAATATGTTGTCTCCTAGGTTTAGGGCCAAGAGCCCCGGGAAACATGGCCCAAACAAACAACTTCAAATCCAGAAGTCACTGATTCTTGAGGAACATGCTGATCCCTCATTTATCCCTTATGACCCATAAAGACCTCACATTCCTCCTTATGCTGTTAAAAAGAAGGCTATTAGTTTTGTTGACTCCGGTCTCCTTTATGTTATGATTCCTTTCATATCTTTGAAGGGGATGGCTATTATGTTTGGTCTGGGAAATGTTTTTCTTTTTTTCTCTTCCTCCTTACATTTATTTAAAAAATATCTGAATAGACAATGCATTCATATGTTTAAAAAAACAGCATGAAAACGTGCACATTGCTCTCATGATTACTATTAGCACTGTCATCATCACTTTTATTTGACAGTGAAAAGTCTCTCTCTTGTCCTGCCCTCTAGTTGTTCCGTTCTCCTCCCCTGAGGCAACCTCTGTCATGAGTTTCTTCTCTGTGACTCCTTGCACATATATTCTAGTCTTTCGTCATATATATGCATATGCATGCATGTGTGTCCCTGCATTTTCACGCTAATGATGGTGTTCTATACACACTTCCTTGTACCTTTCTTTGCTTGCCAGTATTTCTTGTAGGTCATCCCATATCAGTACATGTCAGTCTTCCTCATTCTTTGTCCATCCTGCCTGATACTCTCAGAAGAATGTATAGCAAAATGTTCTTCTCTAGAGCCCTATGGGTGAGACTGAGGTGGTTTCCGAACATTTGTTGCTAAACTCAGCTCTACCGTGAACAATCTTTTCCGTGTGTGTGCATCCTTATTCTCAGGTTCATGTTTCCTTGTAACATCTGTTCTGATGATTGTAACTGCTGAGTCAAATGATATGTGCATTTAACTTTGGATAGATATGAAAAATTGACTTGCAAAGATATATCAATTTATAAGCACACAAAAATTAGTAGGGATGCTGTTTCCTGACCTCCTCACCAAGCCTGGTCATTGAAAATTCTAAAAGATGTGTCAACAAGAGTGGTGCTTGAGAAACAGAAGTCAGTTTTGGTTGAAATTCAAGCCATATTTACAGTTGAAATGATATAATGTCCTGCATTTGCTTCAAAATAATGCAGTAGAGGGCTGAGAGGGGGTTGGTGGGGGTTTATCCGAGAAGAAATCCACCATGTGTTGGGAGTTGTTGAAGCTGAGTGGTGGGTACCTGGCAGTTCACTTTTTCATTCTCTAGACTTTTGTGGATGTTGCGTTTCTTTATGTTTTTATAACAGAAATGTTCAAGTCAGAAAGCAGTTTCGCCATCTGACCCACACGGTAAAAATTCAGACGATAACTTATCATGGATTTTTATTTTTCTGCCTGCATTTAGGAAAAGTTCACCGTGTGCCCTGCACGGTCATCTCATTCCTTGTAGGCTCCCTGTGAGACTGGGAGGTGTGGGTTTTGTTTCTGTTTTACTTAGGAGAACACAGAGGTTATGAGAGATTCAGTTGGTGGCAGAACCAGGGAACCCAGATATATAACAAAATGTCATACTGCGCATGACTGGCTGTCCCTTTGCCTGGTGGCTACCCCATAGATGCCACTTGTCTGCAAGGTTCTGGGGGCACTGGTCACCCTGAGGGTCTAGTTAGTAGACAGGCCCCAGTGGGATGGGAGAGACTGGGAGAGACGCAAATGGATTATGTGAACATGCACCAGTAATTCTTCTTTTTAATAGATTTTGATTTTTAGAGCAGTTTTAGGTTTATAGAAAAATTGTACAGAAAGCACAGAGTTCCCATCTACCTTCTTGGCCCCCTCCCCCATTTCTCCTATTATTAACATCTTGCATTAGTGTGATACTTTTGTTACAGTTGATAAGTCAATACTGATGCCTTATTATTAACTCATTAACTCCACAGTTTACATTAGGGTTCACGCTTGGTGTTGCACATTCTGTTTTTGACAGAGGTGTAATGTCGCATATCCAACATTACCGTATCAGGCAGAGTAGTGTCACTGGCCTAAAAGTCCCACCTATTCATCCCTCCCTCCCTCTCTCTGAGCCCCTGGCATCCACATTACTTGATGTCACTATAGTTTTGGCTTTACAGGACGTCATACAGTTGGGATTATATAGTATACAGCCCTTTCAGGCTGGATTCTTAGCATGATGCCTTTAAGTTTCCTCCATGTCCTTTTGTGTCTTGATAGCTCATTTCTTTTTCTCATTGAATAATATTCCATTGTGTGAATGCACAGAGTTTGTCCATTTACCTATTAAAGGACATCTTCATCATTTCCGATTTGGGGTACACAGTCTTTTTTTTCCCTCTATTTTCAAAATGGTTAGATTTCACATGTGGATCTTGTTGTTCTTGGACCATCATCCAGATGCTCTCCGTGACCTGAGGCCCAAATGGCCTGGACTCTGCCGCCCTCACCACCCTCTCTGGCTTCATCTCCTATCGTGTGCCCTCACTCCCTCTCTGGCTGCGTCTCCTATCGTGTGCCCTCACCATTCTCTCTGGCCTCGTCTCCTATCGTGTGCCCTCACCATCCTCTCTGGCCTCGTCTCCTATCGTGTGCCCTCACTCCCTCTCTGGCCTTGTCTCCTATCGTGTGCCCTCACTCCCTCTCTGGCCTCGTCTCCTATCGTGTGCCCTCACTCCCTCTCTGGCTTCATCTCCTATCGTGTGCCCTCACTCCCTCTCTGGCCTCGTCTCCTATCCTGTGCCCTCACTCCCTCTCTGCAGCCACCCCAGCCTTCTTCCAGCTCTTCCACATGCCACGCTGGATCCCACGTCAGGGCCTTCGTGTTTATTCTTCCCTCTGTCCAGAAAGCTCTCACCCCAAGCCTTCTCACTCTCCAGGTCTGAGCTCAAATGATGCCTCAGAGAAGCCCTCCTGACTCCTTACTGAAAGGGATCCACGCTACCCAGAGACCCTCCTTCACAGACTCCTGTTTTGGTTTCCTTTATTGCATTTTTCACTCCCTGAAATGGTCCTGTCTGTTTGCTTGTTTGTTATCTTTCTTCCCACAGAGGCAGGGACCACATCTGGCTCATCCCTGTCTATACCCCAAGCCCCAGAATGGTGCCTGGGGCACAGTGCAGGGGCCCGCAGAGCATCTGTGGGATGAACGAATGCGTCATCGATGAGTCTGACTGCTCTGGTGCTCCCCGAGTTGATAGCCTTCCCTCCACACTGACCACGTTCATCCATTAAAGTAGACGTGGGGAGAGTACATCTTCAGCGATGTTTGTTTCTTGGGCAGCTTGGGGGGACCATGGCTCGCTTTCATGAGCTTCTGGCTCCCTCTGCAACAGAAGGGATGGAGCCGTCACTGTTGTATCATTCTAAACAAACATGTTGCAAAAATCAGTTTCAAAGAGATCTTTTTAAAAGGCTCCTTCTCTCCTTTTCCTCCTCCTCTCTCAGCCTTTGAAAGGTGTTTATGTGGATTCTGCCGTTTTCCACTCCTGAGGTGCAGATAACCATCATAAATATGTTACTTTTAACAGGTCCTGAAATTTACTCACATAATTTCCATTTTCTTGTCAGTACTTCTGAGCACAAATGGCCTTTTTTTGGGATGGTGAATTGTCTCCAGTCGGGGACAGTTCTCAGGTATTTTTGTGAGGACGTTTAGTCATTGGGGATCACTTGTTCCTGAGTCATGCGTTTATTTTAAGTTCCAGTCTTTTGAAAGGTCATTTAGATTTTTCAAATATAGTAGGCAGATCATTGCTTCACATTCTTTCTCCTCAACCATTCTTGGTTTTAAAGAAGGAAATTTTTTTCAGGGAAAGAAGATTTAGATGAAGCACAACTGGCCAAGTAGGACTTGAGCTTCTCACACACGTTGCTGAGATGCTCGCATCTTTTCATGGGGAGGATGTGTCCTAGGTAGGAATTGGTGAGGTTTCTAATCAAAGTCTTGTTCCCAATTATGAAAATAAGACATATGTGTGATAGAAGATTTTCAGATAAGTGTAAGAAAGAACGTAATTATTACCCAAGTTCCTCTAAGCATCATGAACATTTTGGTGTATTTCCTTGGGGGGGTGTGTGTGTGATCTCATTAGACTGTAAACTCCAGCCAGGCAGGCCCCTCGTCTGTCTTGTTCATTCTCCAGAGGGTCTGCCCCTGAGAAGAAGCTCAGTGCCAGTTGACTGAATGAGTGTAAGTGAAGTCTGTGTGTGTCACATCTTTCAAAGCAGAATTTGGATAGCTCTCTGTATTTCGTTTGCATCCTGCTTTTTAAATTTTAACACCAGCAATTCCTCATTTTAAAAAGATGTCTTTGAAAACATGATTTTTAACAGCAGAATGTTGTTTCATTGTATGAAAAGTTACGTTGGCAAATCCCTTCAGACTGGAATCTTTGAGGCGGTCTCCCTCCGTTCATTTCCTTACAATCAGTCTTTAGAAGTGGAATTCTTGGGCTAAAGGGCCTGATGGTTTTAAGGCTTTTATACATTTTTGCTAAGTAATTCTCCAGAGGGAAGGCGCCACACTTCACGCTGATCACCCAAGGGTGACGTGGCCCCTCTGGGTGCCCCCGTCAAGGGTGGCTTTGGGGCCTCGTGCTGTACTCATGCTTCCTGTTGTGAATGTTAAAAGGATTTTTCCCAGTGACTTAGCAGCATTCTGGTTCTTTGTGGGTTTTTTTGTTTCTTTTATGGTGTGTTTTCATGTTCAAAAGTTTTACAAATTATTAGGTCAAATGTATTAGTATTTTCTCTTTAAGGCTTCGTTAATTATTTAAGAAGGTCATCTTCATCACCAAGTCAGATAAATAGCTACTCATTTTCTTCTGGTTCTTTTCTAGGCTCCTTTTCTTTACATTTAAACTTCAGCTCATGGGAAATGCCTTTGAGCGTGAGGTGTGATACCCTGACCTTCGGAGTGAGGTCAGAGACAGCCTCATCCTTCAACTTGCCCATTTTGCCACTAATTTGAAATGCAAGTTTTATAATATACCCACCTCTTATATTTATACTAAGTTCTCCTTCTGGACATTCAACTTTCTTTTATTTACCTGGTCTGTCCTTTTGATAACTATAGTTTTATTATATACTTTAATATCCAGCTTATCTTATTATATATTTATGAATCATATACTATTATAATTATATATTAATTACAATACATTTATCACATATTTTAATACGAGACCTCCCTCATGTTCTTGTTCTCAAGCTTTTTGGCCATTCTAATATACATATTCTATAAAAAGAATATTATGATTTGTATCATTAGATTATAATATACAGTTAGAATTGCATGAGATTTATAAAATCATTTTTGAGAATTGAGTCATCCCATTCAAGAAGCTGGCACATCACTGTTATTTAAGACTTTCTAAAAGTCAGTGTAATTCTCCCTTTAAATTTTACAGTTTCTTCCTGAGAAGTTCAACAATTACTTATGAGTTTTCTTTTTCTCTCTTTTTTTTCCAAGTATGCCTTTTTTTGGTAAGGAAGATTGGCCCTGAGCTAACATCTGTTGCCAATCTTCCTCTTTTTTTTCTCTCCCCAAAGCCCCAATATGTAGTTGTATATTCTAGTTGTAGGCCCTTCTAGTTCTCTGTGGGACGCCACCTCAGCATGGCTTGATGAGCTAGCGGTGTGTAGGTTTGTGCCCAGGATCCGAACCGGTGAACCCTGGGCCGCCAAAGTGGAGTGTGTGAACTTAACCACTCAGCTAGGGGGCTGGCTCCCTCTGAGTTTTATTTCTTTGTGTTTAATGTTTTGCATTTGTTATTGCAAATGGGATTTTAATTTTCCTATTAAATTATGTGGGTGATTGTTGCTAACTAATTAGGAAAAAGTACTGGTTTGGGTCCATTGTTTTGTAACGAGTTGCCTTAGACACTCTCTGAGTATTGACAATAGTTTTCCAGTTGGTTCTCTGAGGACAGATGTGATCGATCAGTACCCAAGTAGCCATAATTAAATGAGTGACTGCTTTCTGTGGGATGTTCAGATATGGCTCCTGGTGTCCGTGCTGACCGAGATGACCCTGGTTCAAGGGCAGTTCTGCTCCGTAGCTCCTGCTCCGTCTTCTGTGGAGAAGGGTCCTCTGATTAGCCTTTTCTGTCCTTTTCTTCCTGTAGGTGGTAAACCCCAGAATAAATAAGTAAGGGTTAAGCAGCTCACCTGTGGCCAGCAGTTGGTTGGCAAGTGGCCACGCAGGGCTGGAACCCAGCTGTCTGATGGCTGGACTGGTCCTGTGGCCCCATCCTGCCTTTCGGGATGCCGTGCCTCTTGTCCCTGTACTGGCTCCTGTTCTGATCCAGTGAGATCTCCTCCCTCCACACCTCTTCTCTTGCTGTTCCCTCTACCTGGACAAGCATCCTTCTCCCTTCCCTATCTTGCTCTCTGCAGTGCATTCAGAACCACCTCCTCCAGGAAGCTTTCCTGGACCTTCCCAGTAAGCTGGTGCCCTTGGTCCCTGCTCCCATGAGGAGCACTTTCCTTTCTCCCTCACAGGATTGGAGGCTCCTGAGGCAGGGGCCCTGTGTCTTGTCCACTGATGGGACCTAGTATGTAGTGAGCACTGTGTGCATGAAGCATCCACCTGGCAGGTGTCAGGAGCATGACGGGGTGCCACTGAGAGAATTTAGGGTACCACCAGGGTCTGTTTGTTATCTGAGTCTGGGCCACTCACCCAACAGTCAGGCAGCTGGAGGTGCCAGCCTGCAGCATTTGGACATCTCCAAAAGACAGTATGGTTGATTTGGGAGTTTCAGACTGTGGTTTGTGTCCCAGGTGAGGGAAAGACTGTGTGCTGCTGACAAGGCCCCCGGCGGGCAAGTGAGCTCTGGGACTCCTCATTAACCAATGAGGAAATGACCCAGAGGGGTCCAGATCTGTGGCCCATTTCAGATATCTACTCCTCCTGTGCCTCCCTGACTGTATGGACCGTCTTTTCTAAGGCTTTTGGGAACATGGGAATAGCGGCAAATGGCACTCTAACCCCGCCCAGGTGCAGGATGCTCGTCAGCACCCCTCCCAGAGCAGAGACCAGGCGTTTCCGGCTCCCAGAAGCCAGTGCTCCCCGTGCTCCTGCTGGATCCCATTAGCGTTAATGGACATTCCGCCTGGGCCTGGAAAGATAATTGAGCCGTTTCCCCAAGAGCTGTTAATTGGAGAAAGAAGTGTTTGTTCTGCTTTGCTTGTTCCAATCTTCTATTTTTGCTTAGTATGCGAGCACACGCGGTCACACACGTGTATCAGAAGCCAGAACAACCAGAGGCCCTTCTGTTTGAGAACCCAGGCTCGACAGATGGAAGGGAAACCATCCCCAGCCTGGCTCCCTGAGGCCCAGGGTCTTGGCTCCTTCAGTTTGGCTCTAGGGAGAAGCCAGTCAGCTTTCTCTCCTGGATTTAAAACACCTGCACTGCTCCAGACCTCAAAACATCCATGGGCCTTTCCCCCAGTGCTTCTCTTGAAGCATCTTGTTTTATTCCTGAAAAGAATGCAAAATATGTTTGTGCTTAGTAACAGGTGCAGGGGAAAAGGTCTGACTTGGAGGGGTGTCCATGACAAAGGGCACTATGGGGTTCACAGAGCTGACACGTCTCAGGGGTCAACCCGGCGGCTGCATCCGGAGGTACAGGCCATGTCAGCAGGAATCTTCTCTTCTGTTTCTGCTCCGCGTCCATCTGGTCTGGCTTCATCCTCCAGCAGGCTCCCCCTGTGCGGTAGCAAATGGCTGTTTAGAGCCCCAGGCTGATATTTTCAAAGCTTAGCAATCCTTACTTGGGGAAACAAATGTTCATCTCAACAGTTCTGTAAAAAGTCTTGGAATTGGTTCTCGTGGGCCCAGCCCAGTCACATGTCCGTCCCTGGACCAGTGACAGTGGCCAGTGAGAAGTGACGTTCTGACTTGGTGGCCCAGGCCCATGTCATGTGTCTGTACACTGGAGCGGGGTTGTAGGGGGTGGTTAATCAGGGTTAGCTGGCCTCAGGCTGCTGTGATGACATGAACATCTGGGGGCTCACCACCATGATGCTTATTCCTCTCTGATTCAACACATTGACTATGGGACAGCAAAGGGACTCTGCTTATCTTAGTCCTCTGGGCCCCAGCTTCACAGAGGCTCTGCCTCACCGTGTGCCCCCATGACCACAGAGGCGGGAAACAGAAACATGGAGAACCCGGTCGTTGCTCCTAAAGTGTCCACCAAGAGTGGCACATGTCACTTCCATGCATTTGGTCAAAGCAAGTCACATGTGCAAGCCTGAGTCCAACGAGGCAGGGGTGAGTAATTCTCTCCCAAGGAGACCCCCTGAGCATCTGTGAGCAGTAATTGTCTACTATAGGCTGGCCGGCTGGTCCCCAGATATTCTGTTCCTACTACCCCCTTCACAAGAGAGATGGCCCCAAAGTCCCAGCCAGTCACTTCTTACAGCTCGTTGTCCAGGATCTTTGGGTGATGAATTGTCATTTTTGCATCATGTGTGGATGTGGCTCTTCTTGGTTCATATACTCAGGACAAGTTATCTGCCCTCCACCCCCAGACACCAAGATTTAATGGTGGGACAGGGACACAACCCTGCAAACCCTTGAACTTCTGGCTTCTCGTTCATGGCTGGGACCTGGTTATCTGCGTGGGTGTTTCTGCACGTATGGTGGTTTTATTGTGGGGTGAAGAGGGTGGTTTGTTCCCTCCATCTTGGGAAGGGCAATTTGGTGGCTTCTAACCTGAGAGTCAGCGTCTGCTCAGAGTTAGGATGATCTGTAGCATGTTTTAATAAGCGATTGTGTGTTTCATGCCCTGAACCTCCCCTTTGTCCAGGATGCGGTTAGGCAACAAGCGGAATTCTGGGTGGGGTGTTGCTGTAGGTGGGGCACTAGTCCATTGAGGTTGACTGAGCACTTGCAGTCCCGCGTCAGAGCCCCAGTGCCCTCCTCGATTGTGCAGGGCCATCCCTGGCATCTCTGAAGGGAAGCTCACGGGGGACTCGTAGTCACTGGGACGTGGTCTTTTATGGGGTCCCGTCATGTCCATTGTGTCCTCTGGCCCCTTGCAGAACCTGTTGGGTTCTGGTTTTCCCTGCTTGGGAGGAGAGTCAGTCCGGTTTTAGGGAAGTCATCAGTCAGGGGCAAAGTCTGGATTGGTGATCAAGCCTTCCTGGCGTAGAGTTTTTCTTCTTGCTACTTTTTCAGATTGGTTGCTGGACAGATTTCTTTAAATCCTCCGTGGTTCATGCCCCTGATTCAATAGGCTTATCCTAACAAGCACAGAGAGTCCTATGTACTTGGGTATTGTGGGCAAGAATGGAAAAGGTGGAAGGGGCCCCATTTATCCACTCTGTTCTCTCACTTTGGTCCCAGGTCAGATACTCCTGGGGTCTCAGTGGTCCTTCGAAGGGGTGAGTCTCTGAGACACTGGATGGCAATGGTCCTCCTCGGATTGTGACTAGGCCCTGAATTTTGGAGCTTGGTTTGTTCTTTGGGAGACAGTGATGGGGTCAAGTTACGGCTCAAAGCATCATCTGAACCAGCAAAATGGACACAGTAACAGCTGAGGTCATCGTCACACCCTTTAGGCAGATGCACACTCTCTAGTTTCCCCACAGTCTCCAACTCGCCTTTAAATTCCTTTTCTACTCTTGTACGGTTCCTGAAAATACTTGGCCCCTTTCAGTAGAGCCTCAACTCTGCCAGTTTCACAAATGGCCCCATCACTGATGGTCTAATTCCCAGGTGCATCTTTTCATCCTCATCAGCCTTTAGCTGGGCCTCCGAGTCCCTGCGGAGGCTGCTCCCGGCCTCTCCTCTCTCATGCGTCTTACCCTGGCTTCCCTCAGCCCCCAGCCCAGCATCTTGCTGTGCCTGCAGAACAGCTTTCCCTTCATCTGAAAGCTCTTCTGCATCTGTCAGGGTCCTACCCTCCCTTCAAGGCCCAGGTCAAATGCTACACCTTCAGGAAGACTTTGGGGGAAAAAAATGGAATTTTTTTCCTGCACCTGAGAGTATAGTCATGTACCGCTTAATGACAGGGATACGTTCTGAGAAATGTGTCATTAGGTGATTTCGTCACTGTGAGAACATCATAGAGTGTACTGACAAACCTAGATAGTATAGCCTGCTACTCACTTAGACTATATGGTACCAATCTTACGAGACCACCATCGTATATGCGCTCCATCATTGACTGAAACATCGTTATGCAGCACGTGACTGTGTTACACGCTTATTATAGAATATTTATAAATAAAATGAAAATCACCCGCAATCATATATCACCCAGAGTTAATCACTGCAGATATTTTCATATATTCCATTCGTCTTTTTTAATGCACACATATACTCACAAAATATTTTATAATACTGACACCATATTGTTGATATAGTTAAATATCCTGATTTTAAATATAGCATTGTGTCTTGGAAGTTTTTCAGTATCATTAAATACTTTTCAAATACATGATTTTTATTGGATGCTTGAAATTCTGTCGTACCTCTCTTCTACAATATATCTAAACATTCCTCTTACTGTTGGACTATTTAGGCTGTTTTCTTGTGGATGAGCTTTGTCTATACCCCTGATTATTTCTTCAGACATATAAATATGTTCAAGGGGTATAAACTCTTTTAAATTTGACACTCTTTGCCAAACCGCTTCCCAAGAAGGTGGAATCAATTTACATGCCCGTCTGTACTGTCCGCTTGTGTTTCCAAGTCTTTCCAAACCTGACGAGTTGATTTTTTAGAAGTCCACTGTCAGTTTGGCAAAAATGGAAACTTGTTATTTATTTGCTTCTTTTGGGTGACTTGTAGGGCTGAATTTTCTTTTCACTTTTTTTTACTGTTTACTTATTTTGGTTCTTCAGAAGAATAAGCTTTCTCTACACTTTTCAACTGGGCGTGGAGGAAGGTCAGGCTTTTGTTTTTCCTGTCAATTTTAAAGAGATCTTTATATATTAAAGATTTTACCCTTTGACATTTATTTAAATGTATTCCAGAGTTCATCATTTGGCTTCATTTTATATGTTTTGGATTCAAAGTTTTAAAATTCTTACATAATTTGGACTATCCATTTTTTGTCCTTGATTACTTCTATTTCTTTTAAGTTTAAAAAGTTCATCTTAATTCTGAATCAGTTTTACATTTTCCCAGATTTTCTACAATTGTACTTTTCGAATTAAAGTGGAGTTTATCTTAGTGTGAGCATGTGGTAAACCTCCAGTGTGGCCTCTTCCCGAATATCTGGTAGTGATTCTGCTGCGTGTGGCATTGTTGACGGATGCATGAGTCTCTATCCCATTGTGATGCCTCCTTTCCTCCTGATATAACTAACCTAACTTTAGGGGGTCCGGGGGGTCTGACAGGCCCCAGCATTGGCATAGGAATGCCTGCACCAGGGCCTCCAGCTTCGAGATGCATTTCTGAGCCTTGTCAGCACCGGACATTGTCATTCCTTTCCACCTGGGTTCTCTCTCAGGGGGACTTCCCACATCTGGGGGTCTTCTGCTGATCTGTGGATGTGCCTTTGTTTCAACAGCTGACTGGCCTCTCCTTGAGGACAGGGGCTGTGTCTTCATCAACTTTGCATTCCCCAAAGCATAGCCCCCACCGTGGTGCCAGCCGAGTAGGACTCCTGGGATGTATATTTGTCACATCGAGTATGCAATGTCTTTTGGGTCATTTTCTGGCTTGTATTTTTAGATAACCTACAATCAGGTGTATTCTTTGATTAAATTCAGGAAGCAAATGTATGCTGTATTTAACTGGCTTTTGTTTCTCAGCTCCAACCCAAGCTAATTGAACTTTCAGCGCTGTTAGTAATTACCAGACATTGAGTACATTAATGACATCTTTTTCCAGCAGTCATTTTTATTTACTCTGGAATATATATTTACTTTAGTTTCAAACCAAAACATTATCATTTTAATTTTTGTGTTCCCTTATTTCTATTTTCAAATCAAAACATTACACTGAGATATAAAATGATGTTGAAAGAGCCTGAGAAGAGACGTTGGTGGACAAAGCCAGGTTGCTTCCTTTTCTCACATCAGAGTCTGGGTTTGAATTCCCAGTTGGCATCATGACGGATGTGGGGAAATCCCATTGCATCCAGGCTCTCTGGAGCGTTCCTTGAATGCGTGCCATCCCGGGAATCTGTTTACATTCCTGGGGGTAAGCAGAGGCCCAGAGAAATCTCAATCATTCATGTTTATTTTTCTATTTACATTTTAAGACTTAAATAGATTCCTGGGTATGTCTGGTCTTGTTTTGCACAGAAGAGATGTTCCAAAGACAGATTTTTTAACTTACAAAAATTCAGAAACATTTTATTGATATGTAGCACTCACATAAAAATCCAAAACTCATGTGTGCAAACCAGCGAAGGGAACGTGCTTCGGTAATCTGCCATCGCATCAGGACACTGAGCAGTGAGCAGCCCAGAGGCCCTGTGTCCCGTCACCAGCCTCCACAGAGAACTGCTGTCGTGACATACAACATTACAGGTCAGCTTTACTTGGTTTTGGACCTTACACAGTTGGAACCGTACAATAGGTAGTGTTTTGTGTCTGGCTTCTTTGGTTCGACATGGTATTTCTGGGAATGGTCCCTGTTGTTGGGTGTAGTGATATTTCATTCATTCTCTCTGCTGTATAGTATTCCCCTGGGTGACTCTACCATCATTTATTCATTCTACTGTGAAGAACATTTGCGTTGTTTCCAGTATTTGGCTGTTATGAGTAGTGTTGCTAGGAATATTCTTGTACTTGTTTTTGTTTGTTCGTTGGTTTGTTTCTTTTCCTTTCGTGGTGAGGATTTGCTGGGTCATAGGACCTGTATACACTTGGCATGAGGAGATACTGTCAGATGATTTTCCAAAGTGGTTGAACCAGTCTCTACCTGTATCCACCCACCATCAGTGTGGGCGTTCTAGTTGCCCTGTGGTCTCACCAACCCTTAATATTGTCAGCTATTTTGTAAAAAGTTTTAGTCATTGTGGTATGTGTGGAAATATCACATTGTGGTTTAACTGGCATTTTCTTGAAAACTAATGAGTTTGAGCTCCTTTTCATTTCTTCATTGGCTATTTGTATGTCTTGTATATGAAGTGCTTGTTCAGGTTCTTGTTAAGGCAACTTAAGGAGGGTTGTGCCAGTCTTTTAAAAGTTGATTTCTAGAAATTTAAAGAAAAGCATATTCTGGATAAGAGTGTTTGATTGGAGATATATATCTCAAATAATCCCCCTTGGTATGACTTACCTTTTCATTCACTTAGTGGTTTTTGTTTTTTTTTGAGGAAGATTAACCCTGAGCTAACATCTGCCACCAATCCTCCTCTTTTTGCTGAGGAAGACTGGCCCTGAGCTAACATCCATGCCCATCTTCATCTATTTTATGTGGGACACCTGCCACAGCATGGCTTGACAAGCAGTGCGTGGGTCCTCACCTGGGATCTGAATCGGTGAACCCTGGGCTGGCGAAGCGCAATGTGCGAACTTAACTGCTGCGCTACCAGGCCAGCCCCACTTAGTGGTATTTTTTGATGAAAAGAGGTATTTAATTTTAATGTAGATCAATTTATCTTTTTTTCCTCTTTTTGTGTCTTTTTTAAGAAATATTTGCTTATCCCCAAACCATGAAGATTTTCTTCTATATTTTCTTCTAGAAATGTTATTATTTTATCTCTGACATTTAGAATGGATTTTGATTTGGTGTGAGGGTGGGATCAAGAATCAGTTTTCCATGTGGATATCCCATTGATTCAGCACCATCTGTCTAGAGGATCATTCCTCCAGCGCACAGCTTGTTTCCTTTCTCCTAATTCTGTCACTGTGTCTGTGCGCTGTCTTTGCACTCCGTATTCTGTGCCATTGGTCTCTTGGTCCCTGCACCAATAGCTCATTGTCATGATTATTGTGGATTTATAGTCAGTGGGATATCTGGAAGTGTGAATCGTGCCACTTTATTTTTATTCTTCAGGTCGTCTTAGCCGTTCTTGGTGCGGTGCATTTGTGTATAAAATTTTGAATTAATTCACACACACACATGCACACACAATCTGTTGTGATTTTGATTGGGATTGCATTGACCCTGTGAGTGAATTTGGGAAGAAATGAGATCCTTAAAACATTCAGTCTTTCAATCTATGAACATGGTATATCTCACTTTATAGTTAGATTATTTTCCTTTTCTCTCAATAATGCTTTCTCTATAGCAGTCTCATGCACATCTTTCACTAGATTTATCCTGGGGTATTTTATGCTTTTTTTTTGATGACTCTTGAATGATATCATTATTTAAATATCATTTTCTAAATCTTTGGTTCTGGCATATAGAAATACAATTTATTTTTGAAAATGGACTTTCTATGTAATAACCTTGATAAATTAACTTACTCTAATTTTAGAGAGTCTTTTGGGTTTTCTAAAAACACTTACCTAGAAAAAAAAGATACTTCATTTCTTCCTATCCAATCCTTAAACTTTTTTGTTCCTTATTGTACAGTCTTAGGCAAAGACATTCTTGTGTCAATCCCAAACTCAGAGAGAAAGCTTTCAATATTTCATCATTAAGCATGAGTTTCTGATGGGTATTTTATAGATATTCTTTATGAGATTGAGGAAGTTCTCTTCTATTCCTAATTTGCTAACAGGTTTTCATCTGAGTGGGTGTGGAGTTTCTGTATTTATTGAAGTGATCATGTGATGTTTCCCTGTTATTCTGTTACTGTGGTGATCCCTAGCAATTGATTTTTGAATGTTGAACCAACCTTACATTTCTGGAATGAGCCCAGCTGGTTCATGTTGTCTGTCTTTCTCCGTGTCTCTGTCTCTGATTTGCTAAGGTTTTGTGTAGGATTTCTGTATCGATGTTCAGGAAAGAGATGGCTGTCATCTTCGTGTCTAGTGATGCCCTTTTCTGGTTCTGACATTAAGGTGACCCTGGCCTCATAAAGTAGGTTCCCTTTTTTATGATGCTCTTCAAGAGATGCATGAGGCTGTTGTTACTTCTTCCTTAAGAGCTTGCAGGGATTCACTGTCAGCTCATCTTCAACAGTTACTTGAATGTTTAGAAGAGGTGACATCATTCTTAGATGTCAAACTCAGGAAAACAAAACAAAGTAGAGGAAAGATGCCTGTCCAGATTTTCCATAGTGGGAAGGATTCATTCATCGAGCAAAAGCATCGTGAGTGTTTGGACCACACCAGCACCGCTGGGCATTAAGGTTATGAAGGAGCTAACCACAGACGCCCTGCCCCCCTGGACTTTACATTCAGGACAAAGGAGCACTTTCAACTCAGGGTCGAGAGAGTGGCCGTGTACTTAGGATCCCTCGCTCAGCCCTTTCTCGTGTGTGCTGGCCCTGCCCCTTCTCCATCTCTCCTAGCTCACTTCCCTCCCTGAGTCTACCCGCTGTTTTCAGGCTCTTGGATGTGCCCCCCCCACCCCCACGTTGCCTCAGGGCTGCACAGATGAGGTTCCCTCTTCCTGCTGTGCTCTTCCCTTCACTGTGTACCTGTGCATCCTGTGCGTTGTTAGATGTCACTTCTTCAGTGAGGGCTTCTCTGGCCACTGTTTAAAAGTAGAGTATTTGAACAGAGAATTTGAGGTATAATAAGGCCAACAGATCAGGAGATGATTGCCACTGAAAAGATAGTTTGCTACAGTTCCCGAGAGAAGGGGGCACACTGTGCTGTGAGAGGCCGTGGGGGCCGTGGGGAGGTGCTGGGGTCGATCAGGAGGCAGAGGGAGGGGAGAACGTGGGCAGGAGCCCCTATTGTGATTTCTGAGGGAAGGAACAGGCGAGGCAGTGTAAGCAGGCTTAGGATCGGCCAGTTTGAGTGGTTCCAGGGGGCTCTGTGGTGTGGGGGCTGCTGCTTGCTTTCTGGCCCCTGGTACCTGGTAATACCATCACTTGGTATAAATGAGGTTATCCAGGCCCAGAGGCTCAGAACCCCCATCCTCTTCCCTCCTTGCACTTACCATGTTTGTGGTTTACAAACAGGCAGTTTAAGCTTGTGATTATTTCTGTGTTAATGCCACTTGTCCTCACCAACTTGTGGGGCTTCGCAGGGACAAAAGCTATGCTCCTTCTGCTCAACAATGAAGCCTTGTACCGATGGAAGGCCAGGCACACAGGAGATGCTCAATAAATGTGCATCCCTTCCTTTACTTCCTAAACGGTTCTGGAAGGCCGTTAATAGGAAAAAACCCAAATGCAGATGAAGACCAAATCCAGCTTGCTTCTGATGGATCCCCATGCCTGGCGCTAGTTGTTCTGTCAGTGTTGGTGGAATGAATGAATGAAGTGTAATTGGTTTATTATGCTCATAAAAGAAGACAAAGATTAAATAGAGTCATCACAGTAAGATTATTTTGAGAAGTTACTTTATTCCTACGCTCATTTTGTTTTCATCACAAAAAGGACAGAATGACAATTATTTTTTGTTTTCATGAAAAATTAAAAGATCCCTTGCGTATTTATTCGGTGTATCCCTTTTGGCAGGATTAATTATCTTAATAATGAAAATTGGCTAACTTTTTTCTATTTTGAGGAAGATTAGCCCTGAGCTGCCAATCTTCCTCTTTTTGCTGAGGAAGACTGGCCCTGAGCTAACATCCATGCCCATCTTCCTCTACTTTATATTTGGGGCGCCTGCTACAGCATGGCTTGACAAGTGGTGCATAGGTCCACACCTGAGATCTGAACTGGCGAACCCCGGGCTGCTGAAGCAGAATGTGTGAACTTAACCGTTGTGCCACTGGGCTGGCCCCTGGCAAACTTTTTTTTAATTGAAAATTTTATTGAGATAATTGTAGATGTACATGCAGTGTAAGAAATAATACAGACAGATCCCTGTGGCCTTTACCCAGTTTCCCCCAGTGCAAAACTAGAGGGTCGTAACCCACCTGGGGTATTGACATGGATTCAGTCCACTGGGCTTAGCACACTGGCAACTTTTAATTTACGTTCGAGGCACTGTGCTGAGCGCTTCATCTCATTTAATTGTTGCAACAACCCCATAAGATAGATAGTACTGTTACTCATATTCTAGAGGCTGGCGCACCCATGCTCAGAGAGGTGGAGTGACTTGCCCACATCCCAGCAGATACTAAGTGGCGATGCTGAATTCACACTGGGAAGACCAGTATCCCAGCCTGTGCTGCTTACCACATTGACTTGAACCACAGTATGTGGATCTGTCCCTCGCTAGAGATCTTTAGAAGGAAATGACTTGGGTAACAAGAAGGATTCTGTTGTAGAGATGTGTTTTTTGAGTACTCATCCAAAATTGTATTTTCTAGAAGTCTGAAGTTTTATGGAAAACTCCACAGAAATTCAAGGCACCCAGGTCTCTGAAGAAGCTCTTGAATTTATGCATGTGTGACTCATCATGTTTCAGTTTAACGATGAGTGAACTTATGACCCCTTTGGCGGTGGCTTCATGTCCTGGGATAGGTCTCCCATCCAGGCGTGCACATGTTCCTGCGAGCAAGCCTTGGGAACAGGTCTGGGTGGTAAGAAACCTGGGTTTGCAATGTTCTCCTGGGTTCTTAGAAGATAGGTGGCTGCGGCAGCCTAGAAGTTAGGTGACCACCAGCAAAACAATTCTCCCTTTCTGTCTTTCATCGTGGTCACTGTGTGACTGTGAATGAGCCTGGATCAAGATGCCTCTTGCTGCCTAGCCCAACATTTCCATCTGGTCCCATCGGGGAGGAGGGACGTGTGGATGCTGTGTTTGTGGCCAAGCTCCCGCAGGACCCACCCCCAGGGTCAGTGGCTCCACCTGCCTGGACCATCTGTGAGGGTCACTTCTTGTGTATGCATACTCCTGAAAGTAGAAGAAAAGGGCAGTCAGTTACAGTGTGATGAAGGCACATTACTCAGATTTTGGTATGGCCTCTAGAATGATCTAGAAAAAAATCTCCCCCAAACAGTTCTAGTTGTGTTGCTATCTTTGTTTATTTTGTTATAAAATGAGATCTGGTTTTAAACTATATTAGGTTGATCTTTATGAAATTGCCATTTTTATAGGTCAATGACAGCCGAATATTGGCAACTTTGAATGCTTCAGTCTAAACCACAAATTAAATTAAACCTTGAGGAATATGCAAATTAGCAGTTTGCATGGCTCTGTGTTTTAAAAAGGATATCAACATGTTTCAGCTGTATTTCTGTCATGTGTGGTGAGCAGCTGCTTGTGGTTCAGTCATTGTGGTTGGCCTACGCATGGCCTGCTGTTGTCACCAAGAAGTCTTTCCACCTCTCCAAGTGGCAGGGAACTCACTGAGAGGCCGTTGCTTGTCTGGATGGGAACCCGTCACATCTCATGAAAATTTAATGTGTCAAAGTGAACAGTTGCATGAAGGTGGTTTTTTTAAATAAATTAGTTCGTAGCCCTTGGTAACGCCAGATGAATAAATTAATAATGGGCCTCCCCCAGGGGCCGTCGGGCTGACAGACAGCACGCAGAGGTGAAATGCACTTTCTCCTGTTTGTAGCTTATTCTTCAGGAGAATTTCCTGCCTTTTACTTTTCTTCCTGAGGTGATTTCAAGTTTTCCAGATTTAGTGGGGTTTTAACTGGATTTTGTGCTTTCAGCCTGAAGGATGCAGCCCACCTTCCCCCAGAGAAATGGTCGACAAAAAGGTATAGTCAACTAAGGCTCGGTTTTGGGGGAATTTAAACAGGCTTTGGGGGAGTTAGTTTGGCTTGCTAAAACATCTGTTTTTGTGGCTGGTGCCTCTCCCAGTTTCATCATGCGTGTGAGCCATGTTAACATCAGTGTTGTCACATGTCACAGCTGAGGACCCTGATGACCCTGAGAGGTCTGTGACCTAACTGTGGTCCCCGGGCCAGGATGAAGCAGAGATGGCCCGAGGGCCCGAGTCACCTGGTTCTGAAGCCCAGGCTCTTCCCGAGTTGTCACAGTGCCTGCTGGTTGCGTTTTGTTTTCCAGATGAGACTGTAAACTCCTTGAGAGCAGCACCCTGTGCTTGTGTTCTCAGTTTTCCCGCCACTTCCCGCTGTGTCCTTGGAGGCATGTGGTGAGGAAGGGCCTTATGTGAGGTGGTCTTCCAACGTGAGGAAGCATTATCATGACCAAATTACCCACGGGAGGGCCCTTTGTTAGGATCCAAACAGCTTCTCTCAGGAGGCCAAAGCTTCTGGCCAAAGAAGTTGCCATTTCTTTGGGTGAGCCCTGTACAGAGTGGCCTACACCACCCGGCGTGGTCTGATGGCTCTGGGGGGCCCATGTTGTATACATGTACGTATCAATAGACGTTACAGCCACCCACGGGGAGTCCAGCGGCTCATGTGGACAGGCACGTGGAGGCTGAAAGAGATGAAGGCCATGGCCTCTTTTGTCCCTCAGTTCCTGCCCCCTTTGCTTCTTGAGGGGACACGCTGTGAGCTGGTCCGGGAATGTTGTCTCTGGCGGGCCCCACCAGGGGCACACAGCGGATTGCCTCCCTTGGCCACTGCCGGGCTCGGTGTCCCCCTCTGTCCGTGCCTTCAGGCTGATCCCCTCCTTCAGCCTGCTCCCCCTCCAGACAGGAGCGGGAGCTGCGTGCCCTTCTCTGCGACTCTGATCTGAGGACAGCGGCTCTTCTGCATGTTGATTGCTGTGCATCTCTCTCCAGATCTTTGAAAAGCATTGTTCTTCTTCGCAGTGTCTTGAGAATCTTTCCGTAGTGGCCACTTCTCCTAAAAGCAACCCAGTCCTTGCAGATTCCCAAGGGAACTGCTGATTTTTCTGTCATTATCTTTGATGTTTTGATTTTGGAAGGGAATGTCCATTCTGTTGAAAATTAACAACTTGACGAAAGTGTTTGCTTTTCGTGATTCCCTTGAAAATCGTGCTCTTTTGCCCAGGGTCTCTGTGGTATCTTCATTCGTTCAACAAATATTTATGGAGTGCCTACTGGGTGCCAAAGACTGTGATATAGGAAGGCCACTCGAGGAGCCTAGAAAACTGATAACCTTCTTGGTGTGATGGGAGCTAAGGTTCGTTAAGCACTGCTGCGTGCCAGACGCCGTCCGAGGCCTTCCACGTGCGTGAAAGCCTTCAATCCTCACAGCAGCCATTTGCGGCAGGTCCTGGTGTCATCCCCATTCCACAGATGACAGGAAACTTAGGGTTGGAGAGGATAAGTACCTTGTCCAAGTTTCAACGGTTAACAAGAGCTTGCATTCACAGCCAGTGCATTCTGGCCCGTGGAACCCAAGCTTGGCAGTGATACCCCACGCTATGCGGGATGAACTCAGCACGGCCGCTGTTCCCTCAAGAGGTCCCTCCTGAGGACTCAGCGTGAGATTCTGCCCTGACTGACGGTGATGGGCGAGACACACCTGTCTCTCTGCCTTAGTGGAGTCCTTCCAGCGAGAGATGCAGTGACACCAGCAATTCCAGGGCTCTGTGTGGGGCACAGTGAAAGGGCGCGACGATAGCGGGGCTGTGAGTGCGCGGGGTGGGGCCCAGCCCTGACGCAGGGAACAGCTTTCGGGGAGAAGTGAAATTTAATCTGTGACCCAGAGGAGGAGTTGGCCAGGCCAAGAGGAGGGGAGAAGAGTTTTATAAGGGAAAGCAGGTGTGAACGTCTTGAAGCAAAAGAACAGAGACGCTGTCCGTCCAAGAAGTGGCCAGTCTGGTTGGGTGATGAGGGATGAGGCTGGAGAGGAGGCAGGACCAGACCCTCAGGGGACACTGTGGCCCACTGGTCTCCCATCCTGAGGGCAGCCGGATTTGAGCAGAGGTGACTTGCATCCAAGAGAAATTTCTTGAGCCCCTGCTGCCCTCAGTATACAATGGTGGACAGATGGGCAGAGTCCTTGCTCTCAAGGAGCTTGTTTTCCTGTGGGGAAGTAAACAGATAAATACACAAGACTACACTGGAGAGCGGTATGTGCCCCAAAGAAAATGAAACAAGGTGAAGTCTCAGAGTGAGCTGTGGAAGGTACAGGAAAGCCATCTAGAGAAGGTGAGTGGGGAAGGATAGCCCTTGGTGCAGTAGAGATTTGGGGCTGAGGACTCAGCTATGTGGCAATGTTGGGGGAGAGCATTCCAGGTAGAGAGGACAGCTGGTGCAAAGGCCCCGAGGCAGCATCAATCTGGGCATGCTCAAGGAATGCAGAGCATAGTCAGGGTGGCTGGAATGGAGGGAAAAAGGTAGAGAAGGTACCAAGTGGAGTCAGAGGGTTCTCAAGTAGTTTGGGTTTGATCCTGAATGTGGGGGAAGCCACTAGAGCATTTAAGCAGGGCATGGCCGGGCCTGATTTGTGTGTTTGACCATCACTCTGCTTCTTTGTGGTCATTGGATTGGGGAGCAGCAGGAATGGAGGTTGGTCAGGGCAGAGCTGGGTGAGCTCTTGCTGTCATCCGTGCTACAGAAGAGGGTGAATTGCCTTGAGTGGTACTCCTCAGGGAGAGAAACCCAGCCAGCTTTGGGAGAGGTTGGCAAATGCTCATGCTCGCTTCGATGTGGAACTTCTGCTCATGGGCAGTGAAGACCTCAGCTCGTGGGAGTCAGTCCTGGGTCCTGGGTTCTATCCGTTATCAAAGAGACTCCTATCCAGAGAGGTTGGGAAAGACCCCCTTGGCTCTCAACCAGCTCGGAGAAGGACCTGAGAGAGGGTGTGGACGACCCCTAACCATCTTGTGTTTTTCTTTTTTTTAGCAACTTTATTGAGCTGTAATTCACATACCATACGAGTCACCCATGCAGAGAATACAAGTCGATGGCTTTTCATATGTTCATGGAGTTGTGCAACTGTCACCACAATCTAGTATTAGGACATTTTCATCACCCCAGAAAGAAACCATCCCCATTAAGTAATCGCTCCCCATTTCCCCCTCCCCAAGCCCCTGGCATCTCATGATCTATTTTCTATCTCTATGGATTTACCTATTCCGGACATTTCATATAAGTGGAATCATGCAGTATGTGGTCTTTTGTGACTGGCTTCTTTCACTCAGCATGTGTTTTCATGGTTCTTCCATGTTGTAGCATGTGTTAATACTTCATTCCTTTTTATGGCTGAATAATATTCCATTGTATGGATTATTTATCCCTTCATCATTTGATGGACGTTTGGTTTTTCTTCCTACTTTTTGGCTATTATGCTGCTGTGAACATTCCTGTACAAGTTTTTGTGTGGACGCATGTTTTCAGTTCTTCGGGGTACACACCTGGGAGTGGAATTGTCATATGGCAACTGCACGTTCAAGTGCTTCAGAAACTGCCAGACTGTTTTCCGCAGTGGCTGCCCCCTTTTGCATTCCCACCAGTGATACATTGAGGGATCCACCTTCCCGTATCCTCACCCACACTTGTGATTGTCCCTAAACATCTTTGTCCTGCCCTGAGCAATTGCCTGTCAATTTACAGAAGAGGTGCCTAACGATAGTGCCCACCACGCTTGCCAGCTGCTGAGGAGCAGTGCTGTCCAGCGCGCCTCTCCTCCCGAGGGTGAGGAAGCCTTTAGGAGCAGTGTCTACTTGCTCTCTCCTCTCCGAGCTTCACTGCAACCCGCAGGAAGGATGGATGCTCTCAGGCTTCACTTCGTTTACTTAATGGAC
The DNA here is from genome assembly GCF_041296235.1 of Equus asinus. NCBI lineage: Eukaryota > Metazoa > Chordata > Mammalia > Perissodactyla > Equidae > Equus > Equus asinus. The sequence goes on from NC_091804.1 coordinate 47,199,369, forward strand.
GAGGAAGGAAATGATTTCTGAGGCCCAGACCCGAGCGGTCCCCAAGGACTCAGTTTCCACAAAGCGTTTAAACTTCCACTTGGGAATTTGCTCATTAGGCTGGGAGCTGTGACCAAGGACCTTTCAACATTTTATATTTATACAGGGAGTTTGAGAGTAATGACTTTTGAAAAGTCATTTCAGTGGGAAGGCCTGGGGTCACTTGGGGCCCACAGTCTCTCTCAAGTTTGCAAGAAGCTGCTGGACAAGATGTGCACTTTATGGTACCCAAGTCCGGGCAGCCTACAGGGTGGGTGAGCAGCAGAGCCCTGTAGAGACCTCCTTCCCCGGGAAGACTGGAAGCCTCATGTTCATATCTAGGACTGTCACCCACTGCTGTGTGATCCTCGGCCAGTCACTTAGGCTTTCTGGACTAAACTTGTCTCTTTGCCACGTGGCTCCTGATGGAAATGTAGGTGAGATAAACAGGCAGGGGAGATTTTTGGAGAAAGGTGTGAATGTGAATATTCCAAGCTACCTTTCCAGGTGGTTTTGCACATTGTTTATTTCTGAATGAAAAGTGCTCAGCCCAACTGATCCTCATCTGAGCTTGTGTCACCTCCTCTAGGAAGTGGGTCCGGTCCCCCATTACATGCTCTCGTATAGCTCTCCCACTCCCTCAGAATGCTTGTCTGGGCTGTCACGATGCAGTTATGCATTGGATTTGTTGATTGATACCTGTAAGCCCAGGGAGGCTGTTAGCCCCGGGGGGGCTGTGAGCCTGGAGAGGCCATGGCCCTGGGGAGGCCGTTAGCCCGGGGAGACCATGGGCCCAGGGAGGCTGTTAGCCCGGGGGGGCCGTGAGCCTGGAGAGGCCATGGCCCTGGGGAGGCCGTTAGCCCGGGGAGACCATGGGCCCAGGGAGGCTGTTAGCCCGGGGGGTCATGAGCCTGGAGAGGCCATGGCCCCGGGGAGGTCATTAGCCCAGGGAGACCATGGGCCCAGGGAGGCTCTTAGCCCAGGGGAGATGTGGGCCCAGGGATGGCAGGCCCCATGTATAGTTTTGCTTGTCACCGTCACCCCAGCGCCTCGCACAGAGTAGGGTTGTCTTAGTTTGTGGTTTTTGCAGGGTGACCCGGGGATAAGGGTTTGAGGGCAAGTAACTCATAAAAAAGTGCTCCCAGAAGAGAGTGGTAAAAATGGGGGGAGCCACACAGGGCAGGGGAGGACGCCAGCAGAGGGTGGTGTGGAGGGCAGCTGCAGCCGGATCCCTCAGGGGACTCTGGATTCGGAGCAGCTCCTCCATTTTGTCCCTAAGGGAGGCTGGGGGCTGGGCTTTACTTGCGCCAGTCAGCCCTCGGCTCAGGCCAGCCAGCCTCGTGACCCCCAGCCCTGCCTTCTCTCTCACACGGAAGCCGGCAGGGACCACAGACACGGTGAAAGGATGCAGGGGTCTCCTGCCCGGGGCCTCCTGGACGTGCCTGGAAGAACAGGGCTGCCACCGAATCCAGAATTTGCACAATTGCTCGTGTGCTCTGACATGAGGAGGAGAATGCTTTTCATTGTCAGCTAACGCAGTGCCTCCCCGTGGCAATCATCTGAGCCCTATTTATGATTCCCATGGCTTTGAGATGTGGGGTCCCTAACAGGTTTGTAATTTTAGGGTGATTACAAGGTTTGCACATTGACCAGGTGACCAGGGCCAGGGTGGATGGGCAGGGGAGGGGGGAAGGAGTAAAGTCACTGTGTCCTAAGTGTCCACTCAGCTGACTGTCACCACACCCCCACCCCCAGACCCTGGGACTGGGAGGGCGGGGGCCAGGTCTCAGGCATGGAGTAGATGCTCAGGAGGGTGGACTGAAGGGTGAGTCGTTCAGTCCAGTGGGGAGTAGACAGAGCTGGCTGCCTCCCCAGCATGGCCCCCTGGGCCCCAGAATGACGGAGGATGATGGCTGGGCTGCGGGAGTTAGCCATGCACCCACCAACTGGGGTTGGCCCTCCCTGGGGGTCCCAAGGGCGCTGTTTCCCAACAGCAGTGGGAGGTCTTTACCGATGCTCTGAGCAGACAGGTGTCATCTGTGGGAGCGTCTTCCCAGGACTAGCCCCTGTCACCCACTGTTGATTGTTCCAGAAAGCACGCACTATACGGATTTGCTGGCTGTTGGGCTATCTCTATCTTGTTCTGTTGCTTCCGTGACAGTCACCAGAGGAGCCCGGGGCAGGACAAGGCCTGTGGTAAAGCAAGTGGCCACGATGTCAAGAGCACAGACACTTGCAGGTCTTCAAGCATAACATCCTTTGCTCTGGGGTGAAAGTTCTCAGTGAGCTGCTGCCGATGCCCCCTGAGGTACCAGAAGGAGGCAGAGCCAGGCAAAAATGTCATGTGGTGGAAAAACCCAGGAAATTCATGAAGGAGCCCGACTTGGTCAACCCTGAGAACCGTGCCCTGTCTTGCTGGGATCGTAAGCTCCGGCTGAGCCTGGACCAGCTCCCCGTAGGTGGGGGCCGTGAACTCAAGCAGGAGAATCGGCGGCTCCTTTCCTTTTGGTTCTCAAATACTTGCTGGGCCCTTGCTGGTACCCTGCTGGGCTCCCTTTTAGGGCCTGTGGAGGCAGTTACACAGGACACGTTTGATCTCTGATTTGATGGTCACATAGCCAAGATGGACATTAAACTAATGAACACGAGAATGAATAGCTATTTATACATTGTGCTGAAGGCTATGGTGGAAAAAAGAACTGGGAAACCTAATAGGTGGTGTGTGGAGAATGGGACTATGAGGGATGAGTAGGAGTCTTCAGGGAAAAGTGTTGCCTCCAGAGGGATTGGCATGGGAGGTGGCCCTGTGGTGGGAGAGAGCTTGAGTGAGGTTCGGAAAAGAGACAGATAACAGTTGGAGAGTAGGGAGAGGCATGGCGTGGCATGAGATAAGCTTAAGAAAGCGGAGGCCAGGACTCTGGGGTCACGGATGGGCTTTTGTATTTCATCCTAGGAGCCACTATGATGTTAAGCAGGGCTGTGATGCAAGGCTCTGTTTGCTTATTACCAGGGGAGGATTAGCGGATGCTGGAAACTAGGGGGAAGGCTGCGGAGTTCGGTGGGGGGCATGATGCTTGCCTGGACCCCTGGGGTTAGAGGCAGGGCAGAGGTAAGGGCTCTGGATCAAGACCCTTCCTTCTCTTCCTCTTTCTCCTGAGAGTGTCCTGTAGTGCCTTTTCCCTGAAGACATTTCCATAAGGACCAGTTAAGGCAGGAATTGGCAAATGACAGCCCATGGACCAAGTCTGCCTGCCACTGCTTTTTGTAAATAAAGTTTTATTAAAACATAGCCACATGTATTAATTTACATGTCATCCACTGCTGCCTTCCTGCAGCCACGGAGTTGAGTAGATGCGCAGAGATTGCATGGCCCGTGAAGCCGAAGATATTTACTGTCTGGCCCATTTCAGGAAACCATTTGCCTGTGTCTGACCTGAGCAAAATGAGTGTGGGACACATTTTCAAAATACAAATCTGTTGGCTCAGAATCTTCCCAGCATTTAAAATGTGTTTAATTCCTCTGAAAAATGCTAAAGTATGCATATTTTAAAAATTAACATTTATCCTTCAGCTTTGACTGGAATTGTATAAGAACCTCACTTTACACCGTGGGTTTAGAAAGTCAGGGTTGGAACTCAGACTCTGAAGATGCTGGGCGATATTATTTGTCCAAATTCGTACTACAACGCCAGTCTCCTGAGCTGTTACTTTACCGTTTATCCTCTCTCAGAAATGCTTCTTTTTATCGTCTCTGACAAATAGGACCTTTAGGAGGATGTCTCTAAGAGCAGCTTTTAGTCTTTGCAAACTCTTTGGGATTCTTGCAAAAGAATTTGTGTGCGTTTGCTTGTGTGCACATTGCAGAGCGTGCTGCTAAGCTCGGTAACACCCAGGACAGTGATGACGATGACTGAGCCAGTTTTTCACATTCCACCTTTCTCCCTCTCGGCCCCATCATCTTCATGTTTTAACTCCTGGTTCCAAATGCCGGGCAGCATTTTTAGATCCACTTAGATCAGACTTCAGCTGATTCCATTTGAGGAACTGGCCCTATGTCTGGCAGGCACCAGCGACCATTGGCAGAATGATGGGGTTGATACGAAACAGATGGGCTGGCTTTTTTTATGTGCTGTCTTTTTCACAATACACAAGAGGAAAAAAGAAGCCACTTTAATAATGTCTTGATTTTTCCACTGGTGTCAGAGGCATAAATGACGTCTGTTTATCTAGTCTTAATTTCAGCACCGTTGCTGTGTAGGGGGCCCTTGGATAGCTGGAAAAAGTTCAGAGGCTTGAGAAATTTTGAGACCCAACTTCTGCTAAAGTCTTAGAGAACCCTATTATCTCTGGAATACAGATATTGAAGAAAAGACTTTTATGTTCCCAAAATAAATTGTCATTAACACTACTAAGCAGGGGTACATTCATACTGCTTCATCTCAGGTTTATTGCTCAAACTCCATTTGACAGCTTTTGTGTGGTTGTTGCTGCCTGGGCAGCAAGGTGTAGATATGGATTGCCCGATCCATCTGTTCTGGAAAAGCTGCTAAGCAGCTGAATACGGTTGTTTCCTGCAGGACTTCTCAGAGCCTTTACTATGATAATATGTGGTAGGGCTCTTCAAGGAAGCCTTTTAGTATAGACAGTATTTTCCCAACTGTCTTCATCCACAAAGCATCTCCCATGCTAGGGGGCCATGGAACACGCTATGGGAAACGTTGGTGTCCGCCCAGATGACGAACTTTGTTAGAGAGCCTGGCTGCGAATGCTAGACCTGCCACTTACTAGCTGTGTGACTTCACACATGGCCTCCCCCAAAAGCCTCCACTTCCTAAATGTAAGATGGAGCTGAAAATGTAGTCCCTGCCTCCTGGGGTTGTTTGCTTGGAATAAACACCCAAAAGAATTTGATGGCCTCTCCTTGAGCATTCAAAAATATTTTCTCCTATGATTAAGCATTCATTCAATTCACAATATCCCAGGGGCCCATCATTCATGACAAAGCTCAGCTAGACTCCTATTCTTCCTTTTCTGTTTCTCAGCACCTCCGACTAATGAGCAAGGGAGAGAAGGGAGATGCCCTCTGCGTTAAGGGTGGCTTAGGTGGCAGCCGGGAGAAACGATGGCCCAGCATGAGGGCTGGAACTTGCTTAGGAATTGCGATGAGCTCCAGCCAAGGGGCAGAGAGATGGTGCCTGGTCGTTGTTAATAACCATTGACCTGATTTGGATCCTACTACAGGATCAGTGTCTTTCATTCATTCACTTCTTCACTCCTTCGTTCATTCACTGCATGTGTCTAGTTCTGTGCTGGGCTCCGGAGGAGGGAGAGCCTCTGTTGGGGTCCCTGTTTCGTCCAAGCTGGAAAGGCTGCAGTGTTTCCACCACAGAGGGCTGTAGTGGGTCACAGGCTCAGATGGATACGCTCGCAGGGCTGAAGGAAAAAGTCTGCGGAGTTTCTGGGAATAAAGCCATAGCCCTGTAGGAGTTTTCCCCCCGTTTTGAATAAACTCCTCATCTTCCTGCATCCCTCCCTGCCCCCACTCCACCCCGTGACCCGTTCCTTCCTCCATTCTGAGCAGCGGGATCACGTGAGTCACTTCGCTCCTTCCTGGAAGTGTGGTCCGGGTTCTGCTTCTCTTGATCAGTGCTCCGAAAATACCCCACTCTTCAGTTGTTACTCAGAAATTTTCCAGGAGGAGTGAAGGTCAAATCAAGGATACTTTTACATCTAGGAGACGTGAAATCCATTTTGAATTGGTTTTGGAGGCTCGGGCCCGTCCTGGTGATGGGTCTATAAACATCCAGCACTTTCTTTGTAGATGGCCATCGAGCCACATCTCTTGCAGCCTGGACACAAGCCATTGGTCTTTTGACCCTAACTCCCATGATTTTAGTATATGCTGCTTTAATTATCATCCCTGCCCTACCCCCATTTCTCTTCCCTCCTCCCGTACTCTGGATAACAGCGCTGTTATCATCTGCTCTGCGGGGTCTAACCCAGGGGTTAGGATGAGGGCTTTTGGAGCAGATGCCCTGACTTCCAAGGCCGCTCTGTCACTTTAGCTGTGTGACCTGGGAAAATATTTCACATCTCTGTGCCTCCATTTTCCAACTTGTAATGTGGGTGATGAAAATAGTGACCTGCCTTCAGGGTCTGGATGGGAATGGAACAAGCTAATTCATGTTAAATGCTTAGAATGGAGTTAGTCATACAGCAGGTGCTCAATATGATGCTGCTGTTGCTGATGACAAGGACAACAAAACAAACCTTGGTTTTCTTGACTCTTCCATATGTTAATGCCCCACACTGGTTTCTCATCCAGCTCTGATGATTCCTCCCTCCTTTCCCTGCTGGCCTCATCGCCCTTGCCTTCCCCTTGCAGTGGGCTCCCTGCCTCCAGCCTTGCACCCTGCGCCCCCCGCCTCTGGTCTGCCATCTGCCATCCACATTCTATGTGGTCTTTCCACAGTGCTTGTCTCATGCCAGGTCCCTCAGTGATTCCCATGCCCTCACGGCTCCTGTCATGGCCACTCACAGCTCTTCTTGGCCAGGCCCTAGCCTCCCCTCCATCCCCTCTGATCCAGAAACCGTGAGTTCTAGCCCCAGAGTTTTTAGATTCAAGTACACAGACCCATGCCAACTAGTTAGGAGTACTAAGGATAACACAGCACTGTTATTTTTTCATTTATCAATATGTATTTAATTAAAAGGTTATTTTCTTACTTTGAGATTATATTCTTTCTAATTATTTATAGTCACTGGTGATGATAATAGATGATAGTTTTGTGTATGTGTATTTGTGTGCATGTGGTAGTCATTAATTGGCACCATAGAAAGTTGGCATCTCTGTGTGGATCCCAATTTTATATGTGGCAATTTTACTGGGCTTCTGAATGTCAGAGATTGGGAACGTCAGATCTTGCTTCCCTGCATTGTTCCCCATCCCCCCCACACCACGTACTGTCATGCTTTTGTGGATTTGTACCTTTTATTCAACTCCTACTCAACCTCCAAGGCCCAACTCAAATGTCCTGTGCCCCCACCAGCTTCCCAGAGTTTCCCACCCCAAGGCAGGAAGAATTGCATCCTCTGCAGCTGTTGTCCTCTGTCTGGGTTCCTCCTGGGATCCATGCTCTTTGGTTTTCTCGGCAGTCAGTGAGCCCACCAGGGCAGGGCCGTCTCCACACCTCTTCATTCTGCCCCAGGCCTGGCACAGTGCCTTTTCACAGAAGATGGTCTCTAAGGATTGCCAGACAGGTTCTTTTGGGCAGGGAAGGACTCACTGAAGAAGTCGAGGCCACTCTCTTTTGGTCCACATTCTGACTTCTTGTTTGCCTCTTTCGTAGCTCATGTCACATTCTAGAGTTATCTCACTGTCTCCTTGTTTGTTTTCTTCCTCTCCGTAAGCAGGTGAGCTTCATGCAGAGCGAGACAGCATGTTGATCGTGTTTACTGCTCTGTCTCAAACTCAGAGCAGCCCTGGCACACAGCCGGCCTCAGCTGATGCTTGATGAATGAGTTTGTGAATGAATGAATGAATGAATGAATGAAGCAAACAAAGTCTTGTTCCAGTATTGTCTGATACAGATGGTGCCTGTCTTCCCTATGAGGGCAGCCACTCAGCATGCGGTACCTGGTGCCTGACCTCACTCCCCCGGTGAGGTGGGCCTTTCCTTCCTGTGTTTTGGGGGAAAAGTGTCCTGGTGAAGTGGAAGGAAACAGGGACAGGTCAGTGGCCAGAAGACAAGGAAGCAGAAATGCCTGACATCACTAAGAGGGGTGGACTTTGGAGTCAGATGGATGGGGGCCAGCACCGGCAGTGCTGAATCCCAGATTCACAGGTTGAGCAGGTGTTTATTTGAGCATCTCCTGGGTGCCAGGCACCAGAAAAGGTGCCAGGGACGTGTGATGAACAAGACGGCCACAGTTCCTGTTCTCATGGAGCGTACGTTTGTCCCACTGGGAAAGACAGATGACAGCAATAAACAGTAGTACATCCCAGGGTGATATCTGAGAGTGATCGGGGCTTATGAGTAAAGGGTTTGGCCCTGCACCAGGCATGGAGATTAGCCCATAAGCTCGGTGAGCTCAGCCACAGTGTTGGTATCCCTTACTGCCTTGTTCTAGGACAGTGCCTGACTTGTAGGTTTGAGTGATCTGTCAATGGGGAAGGTGGGTGGGGTTGGGTACTGGGGGACAAGTGCACTGACTGTCCTGAGCCTGAGAGGGGACTTGGAGAGGGGTGGAGTGGCCTAAGGGACCAGAGACAGGAGGTGGCTGGAGCCTAGACTTGGAGCTCCAGGTGTCTGATGGCAGCAGGTGTCTGCCTCATCCATCCTTTAGGAACCTCTGGCGGCCTCCCTCCTGCCCTGTAGCTGCATGTTGTATTTCCCTAGGCAGATGTGCGGAAACATTTTTCACTAATTAACTGCTAATGCCTCACAGGCAGCAAAGGTGCCCCTGGAACTTAGCACCCTGTGTTATTCAGAGGCTGGAGACCTGCTAATATGTTTGCACTTCCGAATGCTCCCCAACGTGGGAAGGAGTTTCCTCAGCAACTCCAGAGAGACACTGAGTATTCATGGGCTGGGGACAGAGAGAAGCCGGCAGGTGTGCCCGGTCCTAGCTTCACTCCATGAACACATGCGTACAGTGCATCCACACTCACCTATGTATGCACACGCCGGCCCATGCAGGTGCACACGTATCACCATATGCACACACCCACTGTCCTACGTACACACACCCCCACATTCCCACCCACCCTCGAGTACGTGGGCCACGCCGTACCCGGGAGGACTCACCCCCAACTCTTGCTCCCTTGGACCCCCGCGCACACAGTCAGTGACACGTTCATGCCGTCTCTGCCCTTGAGGTGGTTTATAAGCAATTCCTTCTCTGAATGGAGCAACTTCTCTTCTGAAGTTTGTGTTCTTGGGTTGCAAGTCACACCCTCACCCAGCCTAGCCCTGGGCCTGAGCCAACTGGCGGATGGCAGAGGGGGACAGGGCACTTCCTTCCAAGGGGGCACTGGAGTCGTGGGCTGCAGACCTCTGGGCTGGGGGGTCTTTGCAGGCCCCAAGGAGTCACTCAGACTGAGGTGTCTGTTCTGGTCATTTGGTAAATGAACAAATCAGATCTTTTGAGCTGCAGATCCCACAATGGTACCCTGCTGGATTTCGAATGAAGTTCAAGACCCTGCCCACCTCCCCGGCCGCATCCACGGCTCTCACCTGCTGTGTTCTTCCTCCAAGCCCTTGACCTTGCTCCTCCTCCGTCTGGAACCCTCTTCCCTGGCCCAGCCCCCTGTCCACATGGCCGGCTCCGTTCACACTCAGACTTCTGCTCCATCAGCCCTGCTCAGAGCGACCTCTCCTAACCGTCTGTTTACCTTGGCCCCTGCCCCCAGGCTGGCTGAGCAGACCCTGGGAGCCATCCATCCTCATCCTCACGTCTGTAAAGATCTCGTTCAGCATGTGGGCTCCTCCCTCGCCTGTGGGCACCCTGCTCTGGGCACCAGGGACTCAGCTGTAAACCAAACATCAAAGACCCTGCCCTCAAATTGGGGCTGGGGCGAGGACTGGAGACAACCCCAGGCAGACAAATAATTGTGCGTACATGTGTGCGTGTGTGCGTGCGTACACACGTGCAGACGTATGCACACTAGGTGATGAATCAGCGAGGAGAAGTAAGGAGAGGAAGGCAGCTGGGAATGATGGGGTGCAGTCTCATAGGGGATGAGTGGGCACGATTTCTTAATATCTTTATCTGTTGTCTGTCTCCCACAGGCGACTAGAAGCCCCATGAAGGCAGGGATTCTTTCTGTTCATCTCTGTACCTTCCAGGCCTGGTGCAAATCCTGGCACATCGCTGGTGTCAGTATATATTTGTTGAATGAGTCAATGAATGAATGAGTGAATTCTCAAGGGGAGAGAGGTCTGCAGTCTGTTCAGCGGCCAAAGTGCCTGGCCCATGCCCCAGGCTGTGCTGTGAGGACACGTGTGTCAGACGTGGGGTGGGAACCCCAGTCGCTGCTGCAGCCACTAGGGGCAGAGGTGGGGTTGGGGGAGCGGGGAGTCCGGGAGTTAACGTAGTGCTGGTGGTGAGGAGGAGGAGCGTGGGGAGGAGAGGGATGCTGAGGAGGGGACGCACTACCCCTTCTCCCCACCTTCCCTGGTTCCAACAAGACACATGGTCAGCCCTTAGGCAAGGATTTGGGAAGTCTGACCCCAGCGAGGCCATAGCAAGGGTGAGGGTGCAGGGAGGAGGAGGATGCCATCAACGCTTGACCTCTGTTAGTGAGTCGCAGAGCCAGGCTGTGGACCCGGATGCCTGGTTCCAGCACCTGTGTTCTTAACAACTACGCCATCCTGGTTTCCATAACATGCCCTAAGTGTTAATGCACAATAATGATGATCAAATGGGCAGAGATGAGGTGGGTAGGGGAGCCAGAGCAGATCTTGGAGAGCTGTACAGGCTTGGTGATTAATTTGCATTTTGTCCTAAATGAGAAGAGAAGCCACTGGGGGTAGGGGTGGGGTGTAGGTGATCAGGAAAGTTATATGATCTAGTGTTCTGTTTGTAAGGGATCACGGGGAGACCAATTAGAAGGTCTGTGTGGGCATCTGGGGTAGAGATGCTGGCAGCCTGGACCAGGGTCTCAGCAATGCAGGTGGTAAATAGAGTGGGATTTGGGGTCTGATTGTAGTTTATTCTATGTGCTGCTCCTTTTTGCTTTGGCTGCTAGGAAGCTCTGAGCCACAGGAAGCTGTGTGCCCTCCCCTGACACCCACGAGGTGTCTCGAATCCCTTGATGCTGTGGTCTGGTCTGGACTCCTCTTTCCTCTGGTTTCCTCAGATGCTCATTTTATCTTGTTGGGTGTGGGTGTTCTGGTAACTGCCACCCATCCTTTGTGGAATGAGGCGAGGCAGAAGCAAAGCAGTGACAATGCTCCATCGTCCCCGTGCTCCTCTCTGGGACTCTTTATCTTCATCTTCAAACAAGCCCAGAGGCTTGGGGGGACCTGGCCAGTTCTTTTCCTGTTGTGCCAAAAATGCCTCCAGGACAGACAGCTTTCCTGGGGCCACGTGGCACTGGCAGTTCCACTCCCATCTGGTGTTTGTGGGCGGAGGAAGGAAAGGAGAGGATAATAACATGGAATAAACTGCCTCTGGGAAGAGAAGGACTGTTTGCATCCTGCACGCCTGGAACATGGAGCTGGGGAGCTGTGGCGGGAGGGATCCCTGACTGGTGCTCTTTGCTTTCCCTGGCTTGATCCTTCCCACACCTGAATTTTCTGGGCTCCTACTGGGTGCTGGGCTCTGCATGCTAGAGTTATAGCTGAAAACAGGGCAGAGGATGTCACTGCCTTTGGTGCCTTTGGTTTGCTGAGCCCGCAGGGAGAAATTCTCTGACAAGACACTGTGGCCTCATCCTTTTGTGCAGAGCTGCTTTATGGACCGCCTGTGGACACAGTTAACACTCAATTAATAATGGCTAGAGAGGGAGAGAGTGGTTGGCTGGGACGGGGGGGGGGGTCCTGGTTTATGCCTCTTGTCTTGGTGTCCCATCCATTTGTGTCCTGCTCTGGGTGATAAATTTATATGGTCACCCTAGAAGCAGCTTAGAGATTTGAGAAGGGTCTCTGGAGTCAGGCTCCTTGAGGTCATGCCCCACCTCTAGCATTTCCTCACCTGTGTCAGTCAACAAAGTGGCACACTGTTCCGAGCCTCAGTTTGCTCATCAGTAAAATGGATATAATAACAGTCTCTACTCATAGACTGACTGTGAGGGTAAAATAAGATAATACCTCAGGACAGTCCCTGGCCCAGAGCAAGCAGTGGCTAACCTTCAGTGCATCATAATTATTGTATTCTTATATAAATTTTTCTCATGAAAATTTATACCAAACCAGAGGGGAGAGGTGTAGGGAGCTGGGTGAAATAGGTGAAGGGGGTTAGAGGTACAAACTTGCGGTTATAAAGTAAATAAGTCACGGTGAAGTGCTGTACGGCAGAGGGAACACAGTCAGTAATACTGTAACAACTTTGTATGGTGACAGATGGTAACTAGACTTGTGATCATTTCATAATGTATATAAGTGTTGAATCACTATGTTGTACACCTAAAACTAATATAATATTCTATGTCAACTATACTTCAGTAAAAAATTTTAAAAATTCCTAGCAGAAGCCACCAGTGCTAGCATGGTACGTTAATCAGAGTGGCCATGATCTCTAGAAACATAGATAATATTGTTTTATAAGACAGTAACATACTGTCAATCAACCGTGTGTCATGTCTGTTTATCTGTTACCAGACTTCACGGCCACCCAGTGGCCACCCTGAATCTTGCTGTCAACCGTAGGTATCAGGGATGATTATTATCTTTATTTTGCAGATGTGGAGCTGAGGGGCTGAGGGGCTTGCCCACGGCCCTGGACTACTGACGGGTGCAGTCCTTTGGACGTGAGACCTTGGGGAGTTGCTGCTGAGGCTGCGAGCCAGGGCTGCCCATCACTGGGGCGCCTGTCCTTGGGACACTGGGTGTTCAGACACCGCCGAGCTCTTATCCAGGCTGAACTCTGCAGGGCCCGGATTCAGGAGAGGCCACAACCAGCCTCAGTAGGGCAGTAGGTGGCACAGGGACACCTCAAGTGGGACAGGTGGGAGCTGAAGACCTTCTGCTAGGTCTGATGGTGCCTGGCCTGTCGCTGGGCCCGGCCCCTCTGACTGCAGGTGGCCTTTTTCCTCTGTGAAGCCTCCTGCCGCCTGCCCCCTCCAGCCTCCCCCTCCCACATTTTCAGGTCTCCCTGGAACCTCTGGCTTTATATAAATTCGGGCTCCCAGCCCCTTCTCATAGGCAGCAGCGAGGCAAATTAACGCACCGGCTGTGGAATTGAATGTGTGCTGGCTGTGAGGAGGCCTCGGGCTGGGCAGCGTGTGCATCTCTGTCTGTGTGCAGGATGTCCTGGCTGAGGTCTGGGCTCACGTGCCAGCAGCTGTGTTGGGGAACACTGGCCGGTCTGCAAACTTCCACCCACGTGACACTGGGAGGTTAAAGCAGAGAGCCCGTAGGGGACTCAGGTCCTTGTCACTGCTGGAAGCAGTGTCCCTTCTCTGTCCCAGGAGGGGCAACTCGGGCAGTTTTTCTCAGTCCTGCCACCATGATGGCGGGAGCTTTGATCTGAGCTGTGCCCGTCAGACAGGGGCTGGTGAGCTGCTGGACATGGCACTGCTGTTCCACACGGTTCTCCAGCTTCACCGTTTTGTTCATTGCATTTTGCTTTCCATTCTAATGACTCTCATTTCTGAAAAATGATACACGTCATATACTATAAAGTGGCCTGTGGTGAAGCCTGTGTCTCCCTCTCTCCCAGGCCCCCCAGCAGCCAGTGCTCCGCATTTCTTGGGAGCCCCTGCAGACATCTTCTCTGCATGTGCCGGCACGTGCACGGATTCCGTCCCCTTTTGCACACTGGTGGCATATGCTGTGTGATTTTGCATGCTGACTTTTTTTGACCTAGCAGTTTATCTTGGCTGGGTTTCCTGTCTGCACACACAGATCTGCTTTCTTCTTTTCTGCGTCCGTCCCTGGGTCATTGAGAGGAAGGACAATGACTTAACTGCTGCCCCATCGATGGGAGGGTAGGTTGCTACCAGTCTCTTGTGTGACAAACAATGGTGCCATGAGCTCCGTCAGACATCCGTCATTACACGTCCTGCAGAGTGTACAAAAATGGTCTAGTTTTCCGAACAAGGAAGGGATCCGAAGTGCTGCTTCCCTTTGTCCATTTGTGGACGTGCTCAGTCTGCAGCTGGTGGTGAGGAGCCAGGCGGGCCTGTGCTGAGGCCCGTGGTGGAAGGCTGATGGTTGGGCGGGACCTGGGATCATGGCGGCTCCTCGGTGCCTGCACAAGGCGCTTCAGGAGGAAGGGCAAGGGGCTGTGCCTCGTCTGGGACAGGAGAAGGCGGAGGCTTCCTGGAAGAAGTCAGCTTAGCTGAGTAGCTGAAGTCGATGAGGCTGAAACGAAGATGAGGACAGAGCAGCCTGGGGCGGGGCAGGTAGGGCACAGTGCAGCAGAGGTTCTGGCGTGGAGAGGCTGCATCGTGGAACCAAGAGGTCTTCACACCGCTGTGGCTTCCTGTGGGCTGAGAGGGTTGCTGGAGGGGGTCTCCACAGAGGGGACATGGAGCACATAGACTCATGAGCTGGCACGTGCCCCCCGTGGGCGCCCCCAGTTGGAATGAGCCCCAGAGAATCTCCATTGCTCTGAGGACCCTGTTGAGCCCCTGGGTCTGGACAGTCCCTGGGGGCCCCTCGGGGTGAGGGCAGTTACCTCAGGCCCCTGTAGGACTGGTGGTCACTGGCGCCCTCCCTTGGTTCTCGTCCTGCAGATGAGATGGACCAAGCTCCCCCAGCACGCTCTGAATATCTGGTCTCAGGGATTCGAACTCCCCCCGTGAGGAGGAACAGCAAACTGGCCACTCTGGGCAGGATCTTCAAACCCTGGAAATGGAGGAAAAAGAAAAACGAAAAGCTGAAGCAGACGACATCCGGTGAGCACCTAGGGGAGGGGAGCTGGCATCATTGTCACCATGCTTTCCCATGGCCAATGTTATCTCCCCTTCCCCCCCCCCCCCCCCCCCCCGGAGAGGCTCTGTGGTCTCTGATGGCAGGAGCTGCTCAGCCTCCTCTGGGTCATCTCCTTCCACTGGCCCTTCCAGGTCCTACCTGGCTGGGGGCGGGTCAGCACAAGGCACACCCATAACCCACAGGGCACACCCATATACCATCCAGAGCCTGATGGGCACACAAGTCACCAGGGTCCTTGTTAAAAATGCAGACTGAGTCAGCGCAGAGCCGTGCCCCTGGCTTGTCACGCACGATCCCCCACTTGCTGACTGCAAGCACCCAGCCCTCCTGCACCTAGAACCTCACTGTGACAACCCTGGGGCTGGGCCCCTCCCCAGAGATTCAGGGTCAGTTGGCCTGGGTTGGGGCTGGCTCTGGTCCCGCCATCCCTAAGAGCCCCCGGTGATTCAGAGGGTCAAGGCCTCAGTTTGGCCTTTTGATGCCTCGAGGGGTCTTTTCTGGAAGCCAGACCCAGCTGCTGCCTGGCTCCTAAGTTCTTTTTTTTTTTTTTTAAAGATTTTATTTTTTCCTTTTTCTCCCCAAAGCCCCCCAGTACATAGTTGTATATTCTTTGTTGTGGGTCCTTCTAGTTGTGGCATGTGGGACGCTGCCTCAGCATGGTTTGATGAGCAGTGTCATGTCCGCGCCCAGGATTCGAACCAACGAAACACTGGGCCGCCTGCAGCGGAGCGCGCAAACTTAACTGCTCGGCCACGGGGCCAGCCCCCCTAAGTTCTTTTTGAAGAGGCTTCCTACCCAGCTGCTCCTGTCCCAGTGCCCTCCCACCGAGGGATCCAGAAGCTTCCCCACTCATCTTTGGCTGCATTCTCACACCCTGCCAGTCCCAGCTCTGTGGGAAGTTGGGTTGTGACGGGTAGTACCGTTGCCCCTGCCCCCTCGAAATCCACCCCGGAAACTATGGCCATGAGACCGAACCACAGGGGACGTGTGTGGTGACAGCACCGCAACTGCCCGTAACAGAATAGCGACAGAGCATGTTTCCAACCAACTGAAGACTCAGGGCCCCCTGCCAGCCAGTCTCTTGCTGTGGTCCTGCCCATCTCAGGGATGGGAACCGGCTCAGAGGGGAAGCCACCCCAGGGTCAAGCAGCCAGCAGGTCACAGAGCCAGATCACATCTGGCTCCTGGGGGACAGGGTGTTGCTGGTGTCCTTGGTGAAGGAGAGGTTCATTCCCTGGGCGAGCAAACCTCAGGGTGAGACAGCCTCTCGGCTCCTGCGGGCCCCGGCTGCCCAGTGCGCCTGTCAGCTGCGCCTGGAACGGTCAGTGAGGGAGCTGCTCCCACGGACTTAGCCCCGGGCCCTGGGGACCCACCGGGAAGTGCCCGTCTCAGGCTGTTGCCTCTGGCGGTCCCCAGGGTGCCTGTTTCCTTCCTGGCCTTGAAGAGGCGCAGACACCTGGGCTTTGAGGATGGCAGAGACACAGCCAATGTGGGGGCTGTGACAGCAGCAGCAGGTCCTCCACTCACTTTTTTACATGTTTTACAAAATTCCTTTTTTAACTGCCCAAGAAGTTGATTGACAAATTCTCCTTGTCAAGAATCAGAGCAGAACAAACACCGTTATTCAATGAATCTTGAGCGCCTCCTGTGTGCCAGGCGCAAAGTAGATGGGGGACCCAGGCCCTGCCCACTTAGAGCTTGCTGCGAGTGGAGAGTCGAGCGGCAGACAATAGACCAAGGGAAAAGCGTGCGAGACAGTCACGACTCTGGTGGGCCGTGAAGGAGCTGAGCAGGTGCTGGGAGGAAGTGGGCAGTGGTGGACGTTACTTTGGGTTGGGTGGTCTGAGAAGACCCAGGTGAGGAGGCAGCGTTGAGCTGAGACTTGATTGGCCCCCTTGAGAAAAGCAGGAAAAGGTGTCGGCAGTGGGAACAGCTTGTGCGAAAGCACTGAGTTGGGGAAGGCATGTCTGTGCATCAGTGGAGGCTCAGGGGGCCAGAGCAGGATGACCTCTGTGACCTTGGGGGAGCACCTGACGTTTTCTGGGCTGTGGGATTGGAGGGTTGAGCTGCACACTCTGAGGACTGCATGTCCCCCAGGCCCCTTAGCACAGTGGGTGCGTGACCTGTAAGGTCATCAGGTTGCTGGGGGAAGCCTGTAGGGGCAATGAGGGTCCCCAGGTTAATGCCTATAGCATCCCCACCTTTGGGCCCTCTGTCAAACATTTAGAAATCTGGGGAACAGGACTGTATCTTGTTTATTCATTTTAAACTGTTCCCACCCCCTAAGTGTGGGATGTTATTTATTTCATTCTATCAAACCCCTGATTTCACAGGCATCATTGGTTCGGCCGAGACAAAGTAAAAATAAAGATGATTTAAAGGGGAAAAAAATGAAGCCAACAGTGTTTGGGCGGAGTGAGGACCGGGCAGCCCCATGAGGATGGCTCTCATCTGAGCCCGCACCTGCTCTGGGGGTGGCCCAGGTGGTGGGGGCAGTGCCCTGCAGTGGCGACGGCAGACCCTCACAGCTGCCTCTTCAGGTCACTGGGACGACTCAAGAGTCAGTGCAGGCAATGTCCTGAGTCTCAGCCGGCCCCTGTGAGCACCGCCCATGCTGGTGGGACGACGCGGTCCCTCAGTTCTTCACGCCTTCGCCCTGGTTCTGCTCATCCCTGGTTTTCAGGTGGGGCAGCAGCCTCTTTACCTGGACCTCCCAGAGCCAGGGTTCAGGTGCTCAGGCTCCTCCACACTCTGGCACCGGGGACCGGGCTGGACGTTGGACTGCGGAAAGGAGATTGTGTGCCCTTCACCCGGAGATGTCTTCGCCCTGAGCTATTGGGGTTTTCCCGGTTCGTCTTTCTGCCCTCAGGGTAAACTCCCTCAGGAAGCCCCCCACGTCCCAGCCTGGCCCCCGAGCCCTGCCCCAGTGCTCCTGTTTGTAGGACTCATTGCCCATTTGTAGCTGTCTGTCCTCTGCTCCATCACACTGGCCCTCAGGCAGAGCCCATGCCTGTCTTGCTCTTGGCTGTACCCCGGCTGGCACACAGTAGTTGCTCAGGAAAGCGTTTTGAAGAAATTAAGTCACTTCATTGTCTTACCTGTTTGTTGCCTGTCTGCTGCTAGACTGACAGGTGGGCGGGCTGTTATGTTCCCCCCCGCAGCCCCATCAGGCAGATGCGGCTTATGCAGACGGTGACCACAGGGTGACCTGTAGGCCCTTGTGATGCAGGCTAACAGCTGGCACTTTGTCTGCATCTTTCAAAGAAAGGGTCAACGGGATTACGTAGGTTTGTATCTGGAAATTGGTTCTACTGTAGGCAAATCGTTTTCTGGACAGTTAGAGAAAAGGAGGAGATTGTCAAGCACAGAGAGCTCTCCTTGCTGCCCCCCCGGCCCCTGAGGAGCGAGGCAGAGGCAGGGAGAACTCGGGGGCTGGGATGGGGAGGCAAGAAGGCTATTCCAAAGGAAGAATTGGCATGTTAGGGTTGGTGGAGGGTGGAGGTTGGCGGCCTGGCCTCCTCCCTCCCTGTTCGTCTGGTGAGTTCTCTGAAAGCACTAATGTGGGGATTACTGGAGGAACCTCTGGTGGGGCGGTTGCTCAGAAATCTGGTCTGTGAATGGACATAAAGAGCCGTCAGGGTGTGTTCCGCAAGTGATAACAGGAACCGCAGAAAAGCACCCCAGGGTGTTGGGGGCAGAGAGAGGACACATTCCCGAGCTGGTAAATTAAGGAGCATTTGGTGGAGGGTAGGAATGGGCAGTAGGAGCCAGCTCAGAGAAGGGTGTTCTATGAGCTGTTGCTTTTCAGATGAATCATGGAAATTATCGCCTTAAAAAATCTACTCCATGTGCTTCCTCTTGGCTGTGCTTTGTGTACATTTCCCAGCTGATTTCTTAGTGAGAAAGCTTGGGATTCCTGAACAGACAGCCCCTCCCTGTGGACAGGCCCCCCACCCTGCGGTCACCTGCAGCCTCACTGTTCCCTTCTGTAAACTGGAAGCCAGCATTGGCCGAGGCTCAGGCAGGGCCACACGATGCCCTTGCCCGTGACTCACGTGGATGTTTGTGTGTTGTGCAGCGTTGGAGAAGAAGATGGCCGGCAGGCAAGGTCGGGAGGAGCTCATCAAGAAGGGGCTGCTGGAGATGATGGAGCAGGGTAAGTGGGACCGCCACCTGGCTGGGGCGCTGGGCCCAGGAATGCAGACTTGGGCATCTCACATGGGCCCAGGAAGCCCGTCAGGGCCATGTGGAAATCAGAGGAGTCTGGTGTCCAGATGTGGTGGCTGGACCCAAAGGAGGCCTCCACGGCTGGGGAAATTTTCCCAGAGTCAGGACCCTTGGGGCCAGCCCTCAGAGCCTCTGAGAACCCATCAGTGGGTTTAGGGCCACCTCTTCACGGGGCTCGGAGCTGAGAGCAGTCATTTCCCTGGGGAATGTCTATGGCTTCCCGCCTGAGCTGGGTGTGGATTAAGTTAGTGGTTAGTCCTGAGTGCCGTGAAGTGGTGGCAATGGCTTTCGTCTTTTTCATATTCACATTTTAATCCTTGGTTTGGGCAGATTATTTTTACTTCCATTACCACCCACTACTGTGGCTCCCGCTTATTAAGCATCAATGAAATGCTGGTGCTCAGCTGGGCGTTGGACCCGCCTTATCCCTTTCACCCTCACAGCATCCCCGGGACAGGCCTCCTGGTTTTTCCCAGTTTGCAGGTGAGGACTGTGAGGATCCGGGAGGTAGCGGCCCCAGGTCACGCAGCCAGAGGGCCAGACACCGTTCAGACTTGTGTTCCCTCCTCTTCCTCTCGGTGACAGTGTGAGGCATGAGGCCCAGGACGAGGATCCTGATGCTACCCCGGTGAGCCTTCCAGTTCTCTGAGATCCTACAGCTTAGTGAGGGGGTTTCACAGAAACCTCGCTGTGGCTTAGAAGTCTCTGGAGCTGGACCAACTCTTGCCTCCCGATTGAAGGAACCAGCCACGGGAGCCAGTTCCCTGAGGGTGACTGAAGATTCCTGTCTTGCCCTTTCGGCCTTAAAACTCGACTGGTATCTAAGTAATTTGGCCCAGGTGTGAGGAATTCGGGAGGTTGCTCATAAAATGCTCTGAGTCTGGCCCAGCGGGCAGCTCACACACCCAGCATGGTCCAAAGCCTTTGTCATCATTTCTGTTCTTTAGATTCAAAGAGTCAAGTATTCTGATGATGCTATTTTCAGGGGAAACCTGCATTGGACATTGTATAATGCTACTAAGAGTTCATATTTAATACTAATAAAATCCTAATAATCAGACTTCACATGTGACAGGAAGCTTGGAATCAGTCCTGTGTTCAGATGCTGAAGGTTCTGGTCTGACTCTTGGATTTGGAGAAATCTGGACTATTTTGATTTGGATGGGACATAAAAGCTCCAAACTCTGGCATTTTGAATATGTTGCCAACAGACCTTACTCTGGATCTTGGGAAAGGAGAAAGGAAAGAAAAAACAGGTCTAAGACCTGTTTATCATCAATCGTAAAAAAGTGAATGAAGAGTCAGTGAAGATGTGGATTTGATTCCTGTCGAAAATGAAGTGATGGTTGAATAGTTAAAGGGGAAAAGTTCCAGGAGAAGTGGTTTGCTTTTCCTAAACTCTGGATCTTTATGAAACGACTGTGTCTGATGGACGGAGGACAGAGCCCCAGGGACGAACGTTCGGCAGCGGCCGAGTGGACAGGGTGCATGTGTGGCCGTGCTGCGGTGGGGCTGCTCCCCTGGCAGCCGCGGGTTTGACGGCTCACCCCCCACCAGCCCTCCTGCAGCATTAGTCTAGGCCAGGTGAGCGAACCTTTTCCAGAAAGAGTCAGATGGGAAATAGTCTAGGCTTTGGGGGCCGCATGGTCTGTGTGGCAACTTCTTGTCTGCTGTCGCACGGCCAGACGGCCCTGGACAACACATACAGGAGTGGGCGTGGCTGTGTTCCAGAACACTTTATTTATGGACATTGAAATTTGAATTTTGTACAGTTTTCGTGTGTCGTGAAGTATGATATTTCTTCTGATTTTTCAACCATTTAAAGACGTGAAGCCCATTCTTAGCTGAGCAGAACAGGCGGTGGGATTTAGCCCCCAGGATGTCATTACTAACCCGACTTTAGGCCACACTCTCTCTCCTAAGTGATTATGGACCAGGAGCCAGAGGGGCCTGAATCAGTCTTTCCTCCAGAGTGGAAAAGGCACTCATAATTGGCACACAACATTTTCTCCAGCACCTGCTATGTGCCGGGTCTGTTAGCTGCTGAGGATACGGGTGAGCAGAATGCCATCCACCCCGAATCATGGTCGGGGAACAAGCCTTAGGTAATCCCACAGAGATATGTGATCTCATGGCCGAGGTGAGCGTGGTGGAGGAGAGGCACGGAGCACCCTGAGGATGTGAGCGGGGGACTGACCTGGTCAGGGGGTGATGTGTGAGGGGGATTCAGAGGCGGCAGGAGTAGGACAGGCTGGTTCTCAGTTTGCTGCATGTTAGGATCACCTGGAGGGCTCGTAAATTAAACACTCTGCGGGGCACCCACAGTTTACAAACCTTCCTAGCCGCCTCCAACTTTGGGGCACCAAGGGCGAGAAGCCGAGAGATCCAAGGGAGCGAGGGCGTCTTCCAGCCCTGAGGAGCAGCATGTGCAGGGCCCCATGGTGGAAGGGAGCAGGGCGCCCCGTGAAGGATCGGAGAGAAGGTGGTGGGGTGCAGGGAGGTTAGAAAGAGGGAGAGGGCGAGGTCCAGGGTCTGATAGAGCCCTGCGTCTCCTCTGCCCCTCCTCTCCTACCTGGATGGAGTCGAGAAAGTTAGACTCTCCAGGAAGCGGCTGGGTGACAAAGATCTCTGAGCAGGTGTGGGAGCCCAGGGCCGCCACAGGGCGGGTCTGCAGCCAGCCTGCCCGGGGCATCGCTGGAGGGGCAGGTTGGAAGCAGGTAATGGGGTGGGGAGGGGGTCCTCTGGGAAAGGACTGAGGCCAGGGAGAGGAGGGGCGGGATGTGCTTCCCCATTGGCTCCTGTGCCACTGGAATTCTTTGCTGTGTGCCTGACCTCCAGGGAATGCACAGCGATAATGGGATACGTGAAAACGTGTGGCCACAGGCTCCCAGGGTACATACCTCCTGCACTCGCAGAGGAAATGCGTTTTCTCATTGGGGTGAAGTCAAGCTCCAGGTCAGCCCTGTCGGTCCCTATTCATCCTGGCGCTGGGATGGGGAGGGCTCTTGCCTGGTTGATGGGAATCCGTGGGTGTCGAGCCTCTCTCTCCCAGCTCAGGGTTTGTCGGGGCCCTGAGCCCAGCTTGAAGTGAGCACTGAGGCTCCGAGTGGGAACACAGCACTGCCTCCCTTCCCAGGGCCTCCCCGGGAGGGAAGAGCGTTTCCTGGGTCTGGAATAAGGAATCATCCTCAGCCGCCACTTGCTCCCGCCCTGTGGGACGCCTCTGCAGCCAGGAGCGCCCCCTTGTGGCGGCCACCCTGCTGAGCCTGTGGCCACGCTGTAGCCAAGACTGCACGCAGCTGGCACCTGGGGGGCTGAGTGGATGAATGACAGTACAAAGGGGCAGAGAGAGGCCACCACGGCTCGGGCCACAGACCCTTGCAGAGCTGCCCGGAGTCCTTAGCAGCCCTCAGAACTGGCGCTTGAGCTTCCTTGCCCAGGACAAACCCCGGGAGGGCCCTCTGCCCTGCACACACGTGTTCATGGACACACCCTGGAGTCATTCACCTGGAGTTTGCCCACAAAGCAGTCAGCAGGGTGACAGGTGAGCTGGCCCCTGGACCAGGCCTGCAGGAGAGAGCCCACAAGTCCCGGGAGATGAGCCTGTGTCCAGGGCACTTGTTTGCCCTCCACCCTCTCTGGGGGTTGTGTTATTTTATGATACGATTAACACGTGCATTTTATGACCCACTCTGACCCCTCCTCTGCTCTCATTCCTGAAAGTTTGGTAATCTGCTGGAAGCTAGGAAGGATGTGCCTGTATTGATTGTCATTGAGACAGATGAGATGGGACCAGTTCTGCATGGGGATTGGGGGAGATGACCTTCCCCCTCTCTCTATCTTCACTGCTCTGGCCATCCTCCTCTGAAGTGTCTGTGACCAAGTGAGGGCCGGCCAGCATCCCCCTCCGCCTGGTCCCCAGTCCAAACACAATGAGTGAGGACAGGAGCCTGCACATTTCTCTGAGCTATTCGTTGCCTATGCTCCTGAATGACTTTGCTTCATCTTCTGGGATGTGCCCACTTGGCATTTACTTAAATAATTGAAGGAATTTCATACTCCATCATTGGATGTCAGGAAGAGAGAGTTGTTACCCTTGTGCTGTGTTCAGTGACCTGAGAGACACGAGGTTTCTTTCCTCAGGGGAACTGGGCAGTGACAAATGAAGTCTGCCTGGTGTCTGTGTGGCAGGAATGCTGGGGGCAGTGTGTGCGTGTGCGTGTCTGCGTGCATGTGTGTGCTTGCAGGGTGGGAGTGCATGCACTTTCACTATGCGTGTACATGTGTGCATGCGTGTGTGTGTTTGTGCACATTTCCCCGCGCTGTGGCCACTCTGTGTATAACACAGGCGCCTGGCTGTGTGCTCCCCTCCGCAGCTCGGAAGGAGAAGGGCATCCGATGGCACACAGCCAGGAGGGAGGGCCGACTGTTGAGTGAGAGGAGCAGGGGACCAGCCACCCACAGCCCCCCCACCCCAACCGGCGTTTCTTAGCAACGGCCCTGCCACCAGGGCTATTTTGGGAACTGTAACTTTTCATTGAACATGATTGTGAGCCGGAGCTCTGAGCACAGCCCAGGGAAGTTCTGCGAGTCCACTAAGCTGCAGAAGCAGGTGGAGGAATGCGAGGGCTGCGTGTTAGGGTGGAGCCTTTGCTGTGCCCGCGAGAGGCTGGAGACCTTTGGGCCTTCGAGGTTCAGTGTTCTGACCACTTTGTTGATGATGGAGACGTCATTGTTATTATCAACAGTGACAGTCATGGCAGCAAAGGGCCTGCCCCTTCCAAGGGTCCGTGTCCACATTTGTAAGCAGCAGTGGCAGCCTCGCCACACCTGGTTGTGAAGTTCAGCTGAGATGGTGCTTGTCGTGTGCCCTTGCTGCATCTCTGGCAGAGTGCACACCCTCGGTGCTGGCTGTCATCTACGTTCTCTGTCATTCAGGGCCAGGTAAGCTGGTGGCAGAGACCGTCACAACTGTGTCGAGTAAACCAGTCATGAGAGAGGGTCTGAAAAACTATAGTTCTGAGCTTTGTGACAACTGATTTTGTCCGCTGGGCGATCCTCTTGGCTTGCGTCTGGGTCTTTTCTTAGCTCAGGGGTCAGCTGGCAAACTATAGCTGTGGGTCAAACCTGGCCCAGGACCTGTTTTGATAAGCCTCTGGGGCTAAGAATGGTTTTTAAACTTAAAGGGTTTTGGTAAAAATAAATTTAAGAAGAATATGCAGCATGGACTGTGTGACCCACAAAGTCTGAAATATTGGCCATCTGCCCCTTTGTAGGAACAGGTCGCTAGCTCCTGGCCTGGGACCCCCGGTCAGGTGATGTGGCTGCACGGATGAGATCTTCCTCACCCCAAATCTCCCGACTTCTGGTGTGGCCGACCTTTCTGCCCTTCTTCTCAGGAGACCGAAGTGCAGTCAAGGGATGTGCAGATGTGCAGTAGAGGGAATACGATGAGCAGTGATTACACGCTCAGATCCCTCGGAGGGCCTGGCCTGAGTCCTAGGCGTGGCAAGGACACTGTTAAGGGAGCCTGTGAAACTCTCTCCTGAGACTGCTGTTGTCACATGGGCACAGGGGCCCAGGCCGAGTGGGCAGGCCATCACCCTTATGATGGTGTTCCTTGTCAGAAATCATCATCAACAGCAGTAATGATAATTGTGAGCACATGTGCAGTGTTTATTCCATGCTGGGCATGTTACCTACATTAACTCATGTAATTCTCACACTGATGCCACAAAGCAAGTAGTAAGATTGTTGTCCCCATCTTATAGATGAGGAAACTGAGGCCCAGAGATGTTTGCTGTGTAGGCACAAGCAGCCCCATCTGCAGTGGGGTGGGATACACGAGTAGAGTGGCCCGTCTCTGTCCACCCAGGGCACCTTTGAGAGTGAAAGGACGATTGAAGGACACAAGGACAGCAGGTAGAAATCAGGACTGACCTGGACACAGGGGGCCACCAACTCTGAAATAAACCTTTCCTCCTCCCCCCATCACCATGATGGGAGCAGCGTGGGAGGATGCTCTCCAGAATCCGAGCCAGGCTGGTCCCCACACGGCCACCTCCTGGCTATGTGAACGCGTGCCCATCTCGTCGCTGTTCTGCCCCGTGGTGGCCTCGATGAACCAACTGTGAAGACTGAGGGGGTCGTGCAGGAGGCAGTGTGGGTGTGCCACGCATTGGGCTGTGATCTGTGTCTCAGAAGCTGGCTGAGTCTCCCAGCCTGGACCTGCCACCTTGTCGCTGTGTGACCTGGACCAGTTATTGTGCTGCTGAGCACTGAGCCCCTCATCAGTAAGATGTGACTCTGGGGGTGATCCATCAGTGGAAGGCCGGACCCTCAAAGGCTCCTGCAGCTGAGCCCCAAGCCAGGGAGGTACCATGTCTTCCTTTCAGCCTAACTAGGTGCCGGGTGTCATCCTTTCTGGGACAGCCACCTGTCTGGACCTTGGGACTCCTTGCTCCCCCTCAGTGCTTGGCATGCCCCCATTCCTGGGCTCATCATGCCTCAGAGTGTGAACCACCAGGGGAGAAGGATTGCATCTTGTTAATCTCTGCCTTCCCAGGGTTGGCACAGTGCCAGACATGCAGTGGGTGATTGAGAAATGTTTGCATAATGGGGGATCGACGGTGAGATGGTGGGTGCAGAGGCGAATTGGTTATCTGCAGCCACGAAAATGTCACATAATAAACAACCCCAGTACCTTGGAGGCGTACAGCAGCAAGTGTTTGTTGTCGTCTGTCTGGGTCGGCCTTGGCTGGCAGGACTGGGCACCTCAGCTCTGCCCCGCCTGCCTCTCGTCCCCCAGCAGGCTGGCCCTGGTGTGTCCCTGGGGTGAGGGCCAGGGTACACAGGAGGAGCAAGCAGGAATGTGCAAGCACTATTGAAGCCACTGCTGCATCAAACCCGCTGATGTCCCATTGGCCAAAGCAAGCCACAAGGCAGAGCCCAGGGTTAGGGTCGGAGGCCTTGTCCAGTCTCCCACAGATGTGGTGTGCACAGAGCAGACGCTGGTGGTGTTGCGATGCTTGGTGCTGTCTCGGGATGACAGGCTGTGGAGAGGGGCTCCTGGGATGTGTAGGAGAGGTGTAGGGTGCCACCCCAGGGCCTGGGATGGCATAGTTCCCAGGAAGTCACTATATGAACAAAAGCGTGTAGGAAGAGAGGACAGCCTCAACTGACAGCTGAATTTCCTTGCAGATGCTGAAAGCAAAGCATGCAACCCTGACGGTGGCCCCCGAGCCACACAGAGTGAGCCGTCCACTCCCAAGCAGGAGGCGCTGACTTCAGGACAGGCCCAGCCGGGAAGCCCCGCAGCCACTGGGACGGACCAGGCTTCCTTAGAGGAGCCGCTGTCCTCCGACACTCATTCAGACGATGCAGGTATTGGCTGGAGACCGTGTGGGGTTGAGCTGCTGCCAGGATGGGCTTCAGCCTGGGCTGGCAACGGGGGTCCCTGTCAGGGCCTGGGCAATGGCTCCTGGGAAACCATCCTCAGAGGCACAGCCAGACCCCAGGCTCTGAGCCCTGCTGCACTCCACCGTGTGGCCAAATTTAGATGTTTGCTGGAGCATTTTCTCCAGTGTCTTCCCAAGTCTGGCACAGCTGGCGAAGGCAAGTTCTTAATGCTGTCCACTGGTGGCCTTCCCATATGCCTTTCTCCCGGGATAGCTTTGCTTGTTCACTGGGAGCTTCTGAGCAGGAAAATTCTCCCCAAAGGAGCCAGGGTCCCGTGGGAGCATCTTAGCTGACCCCAAGGCAGTAGGGCAGGACGGAGGGAGAGGACCTTCCTGCTGGCCTAAATACTGCAGCAGGCAGCTGCCTTCTCCACAGAGGGTGGCCTCTTTCCTGGCAGAGTGCCTCAGGGCCTGCCCACAGTGCCCCGGGGCTGCTGGGTGCAGGTGAATGCGCAGTGTGTCCCCCGCCCACGTGTGGGGCACTCCTTTCCGTGGCTCCACCAGGCGTGTGTGGCGCCTTGCTCTAAGCTGCATTTTCCCCATCTGTTAAATGGGAAGACACTGGGGCCCGTATCAGGGTTCTTTGGGGGGTGGGAGGAGCTTAGTGCAGTGTCCGCCACACGCAGTGATTGTAGGTGGTGGCCGTGGGGCCCGTGCTGGCTGTGGGGCCCGTGGTGGCCGTGGGGCCCATGATGGCCGTGGGGCCCGTGATGGCCCTGGTGGAGGTTCTTGTGTTGTTATTATTCTAATAGGCCAGGAGAGTTGCCAGCTGTGGGGAAGGGGAGGCCAAAGGGAAGGAGGCACAGAGAGGAAGAAAAGCATGAACTGACCCAAAGCCTCTGGGTGGTTTGAGATGCCCCCCAGCCTACTCTCTCAGACCCGTTAGGAGCGTCTTTATAGAGATATTCCGGGAGACCTCCCTGTTAAGCTGGAAGCCTGTTCCCTTGTAAACTACAAGCATGGCTGTGCCAGGCCCGACGTAGGGCTGGAGCTTGAGCTGTGTGTCCCCAAGTGTGGGAGGTTGGAAATCCTAGCCGAGGGGTGGAGCCTGCTGGGGCACTGTGGCCGGTGGGCATCCGTTCTC
Source organism: Equus asinus (assembly GCF_041296235.1). Taxonomy (NCBI): domain Eukaryota; kingdom Metazoa; phylum Chordata; class Mammalia; order Perissodactyla; family Equidae; genus Equus; species Equus asinus. Next base: position 47,226,755 of record NC_091804.1, read on the forward strand.
TGCTGCTTCCTTCTGGCACAGGAGTCTCACAGCTATACTTTCACTGCTGCCCCATGTACAGTGTCCCTCAGGTGTCAGCAGGCAGCTGCCAGGAGACCTGCTCGCCCTCCCTGGAGTGGCTGGGCTGCTCCAGTTCCACCCAGCGTGGGGGTGACAGATGTTTGGGGTCTGAAGAGTTCTGGCCCTTGGGATAGTCGTGGCCTCTCCCAGGGGCCCTCTTGGCATGCCAGTGTCCCCGTGTCCCCCACGTCAGACTTCAGGTTGGTGGTTGGCATGACTCTGATGGCCAAGCGAAGCGTTCATTGCCTCCCATCGGTGGCTCTTGTAGCCAGTCCCTGCCCTTGGCCACCGCCCCCTGCTGGCGCCTGGCACTTCGCTGTGGTGCGTTCTGTCTGCTTGCTGGGCTCTGAGGACTGTGCCTGCTCCCGTCAATGGCCCTCTGACCTCGGGCCCTCTTTCGCCACACGCTTGGTTTGGGGACAGATTCTTGAGAGCAGAGTTGGTTTGCTGAGACCATAAATTTGCAGTAAGGACCTTCTCCTGAGTGAGATGTGCTGTTGGGTCTGGGATCATAAACCTGGTGACCTCCTGAGCAAAGTTCGTGGCAGTAGGTGCACGCACAGAGCCTCCTCCCCAAGTCTGAGGCTGGGGCACCTGAGCTGGGGCCTGAGGGATAAGTAGAAGTTGGCCAGACTCTCTGTGAGGGAGAGAGCATCCTGGACAGCAAGAAGGACACCTGTGGAGGCTGAGAATGGGGTCAAGGACCAGGTGTAAGTAACGTTGGCTGTGTGGGTCAGAAGGCCTCTGTGCAACCACTCACCTCTGCTCTCATAGCACAAAAGCCGCCGTGGCGGGGTGCACATGGAGGGGAAGGGCTGTGAGCCAGCAAACTTGGTGTGCAAAAGCAGCCCCCAGGCCAGAGTTCGGCTGGTGTGGTTGGCCTGGGAGAAGAAAGACCAGAGGAATTTGGCAGAGCTGAAGGCCTGTGAGGGTGGCCAGAGCCTGGGTAGGATGGGGTGGGGGGATGGGGCGGCAGCCCTTCCCTGTGGGCAGTTGGAGCCTCTGGGACAGGGGTGGGGATGAATGACAAGGGGGTTTGCAGGTAAGAGGAGTCCCGGCCTCAGGGTGGGGCGGGGCCTGGGGGAACTGGGCCTGGTCAGCGTGTGGGCCACACCATGCAGATGAATCGCTCAACTGGGCTCTGTGTTCCTCCTGCCCCAGTGCAGTCCCAGCCCCCTGGGGCTGAGAGATGACTTTATGTGGGTGGCACATGCAAATAACCAGAGAACATTTTAATAGGGACGTTTATTTTCATTAATTGGGGCGAGTGGTGTAGACTTCTCATTCAGGGTAGTGGAAGAGATTTTCTTTTCCTAATAAGTTGAAATAAAAAGTGTGCATTCGCTTAAGTAAGACACAGCAGTGTCAGGAGTGCCCAGAAACGTCTGCTCTGAAGCAGGGCCCGAAGCCCGGCTGTAGCAAGACCCTTTCATTCCTTGCGGTGCAGGGAGCATGGTAGCAGCTCGTGATCTTTGGCATAAGGCTGAGATGACAAGAGCTGACCCCTCGGTCAGTTGTGTGCAGGGTGCTGTTCTGAGCCCTGCACATATATCAGCTCTTTTAACCTTGGAAATACCTCTCAGAGATCAGCACTACTGTTGTCCCCTTTACTCACAATGAAATGGAGGTACACAGGGTGATAACTCATCCAAGGGTAAAGACTTTGGGAATTGAGAGCAACATCTGTGAATCAGGCCGACTCAGGTCTGAGATTTTGACTGAACTCCTCCCTAAGCTGTGTGACCATGGACAAGTCACTCAACCTCTCTGAGCCTGTGTTGTCAACTATAAATGTGGGTAATCATTGCACCGACCTCTCAGGGTTACTAAAATTGAATTAGGTAATCCCCAGGAATCACTTAGCTCAGTCCTGACACACTGAATGCTCAGAAAGTGCTGCTGCTGCTGCTAGTGATTGTCACCATCATTATTGTCGTTGTCATCACTGTTTTCGTCATCATCATTATTTTATTGTCGTCATGATGGAAAAGCAGCCCTTGGAGAGTGATACCTTGACACACAGTGTTTGGCTGCCTGCCAATGCCCCAAGGCCCTGTGTTTAGCAGCTCGTGTGTTTTGGGGTGTGGGTCCACCTGCATTTTGCTACTGAGCTGGGACGCCCTGAGGTCTCCTGCAGCCCTACAGGCCTGGAATCCTGCACTGCTGACCACCACTGTGGCTCCAGGTGTCTGTGGAGAAGCCTGGCCTTGAGCACAGCCCTCCAGTGAGGGAGCATATCATAATTTAATGCGGGGACATTAAACTCACTCCTTAAAAAATTGCAATCCAGTGTTTAAAAATCGAGGGCGTTCACAAAAATCCACACGTGCAGCTAACTTCTTTCAACTATCAAAGTTCTGGATGCACTGGGCTGGTGTCCCCACGCAGCGACTGTTGCTGGGAGCTGAGAGGGGTCGTTCCTTGTGGGGGTCTCTCAGTAACGCCTCTTGTCCTGCAAAGCCTAGCATGTTTGCTATCTGCACCGCACGTAAAAAGTGCACCAAGCCCTGTTCTAGGGAACAGTGAGGAGAGAGCCGTACAGACGGAAGTCAGTCAAATGTGCTTCATCAGGACGTACAGTAAGTCGTGAGTGTCATGTGTGGTTGAGGGTCAGTTACTCCTGTCCCTGGATCTGAGCCCTACGTCGGGGTTCCTATGACGACACAGGAGCCTCGGCTGGGAGTTTAGTCGAGGAGAAGTGACCTCTGCTGGTTGGGGTGGGACAGGGATGGCCCGAGGGAGGGACACCAAGTGCACGGAACATGCAAAGCTGATGCTGTCTTCTCCATTTTTTAATTTTTAGTGGGTTTTTTTTTTCTGAGGAAGATTAACCCTGAGCTAACATCTGCCACCAATCCTCCTCGTTTTGCTGAGGAAGACTGGCCCTGAGCTAACATCAGTGCCCATCTTCCTCTATTTTATATGTGGGACGCCTGCCACAACATGGCTTGACAAGCGGTGCATAGGTCCACACTTGGGATCCGAACCACAGAACCCTGGGCCGCCGAAGCAGAGCATGTGAACTTAACTGCTGTGCCACCAGGCTGGCCCCTACACTTTTTTCTTTTAATCCGAAACAGCACTTAAGACTTTAACAGAGGTTAAAATTTCTGTTTCGACAAGATTCTGAACTATAATGGTAGCTAGACTCACATGAGATGGAGGGGAAGATGTAGGCTTAGAGAGATGTTGAAAAGCCGGTTTCCCAGCCCGTGGACCCCTCAGACAGGTCAGGGACATGAGGGGACATAGTGCATGATGAGCATGGATGGGTGTTGTGGGGAGAGGTGGGAGGAGGGTTCTTGGTGAGAGTTGCCGGTTTGTTGAGACCTCTGTCAGAGTGGAGGCTGGGGGGACCCACACTTCCACCTTGGGCTAATGGGATGGGGGAACCTCCATTGGGCTGTCAGAAGCTTTCCTTGGGATCTCTCTGGTTGGGGAGGTGTGGGCTGTGACCACAGACTCTCTCCTGGAAAATCCAGAGCTGTCTTGTCTAGTACAGTAGCCACTAGCTGCATGGTTAGTTACATTAATTAAAACCAAATGAAATTAAAAATTCAGCTCCCCAGGAGAAGATCCAAGATGGCCGCATGAGTAGTCTTCCTTGTCTCTCCCCCTTCGAATCTACAACTAATTGGACATTCATCGCTTAACAAAGGATATCCATATAGCATCTCAGGACGCCTGAGAGACCCGTGCTGCTATACACTGGATGGCGGATGGACTTCCCTCTGGGAAGAGGTGGAGATAGGTGAAAACTCTCCGACCCCGACCCCGAACAGCCTAGTACCTGCAAGCGGCTTTCTTCCAGCAGGCGCCCCCAGAACATCGACACACACCTAGGGCAGGAGGGAGCACACACCAGAAGAGCCACGGTGGAAACAGGTGACCAGAGCCCTACCTAAGCCCCCCGCAATTACACCTAAGCCCAGAGGGAAGCTCCAGAGTTACACACCTGAGTCGGCGGAGAATACCTCTACCCGCCATTAGTGGGTAGGCCCCGCCTAGCATCCACAATGCCGGCAGGCTCCCGGAGAGAATCCCAAACGGCGCGGCGGCTCGCCAGCTGCTGCTGCCGGCCCCACTGACTGCCGGGCAGGGCTCGGGACTACCAGAGATCTCCTGGGACAGGACTGGGGCTGGATGGAGCTCTAGCGGCTGGCTCCGCGGCCCGGGGGGGAAACTCCAGAGTTCCGCCCGGGCAGCAGGCAAAGTGTCTACCTGCCATTAGCGGAGAGGCCCCGCCCAGCATCCACAACTCCAGGAGGGTCCCGGAGAGGAGAATACCAGGCAGGGCAGCAGCTGGCCAGCTGCCACTGAACTCAAGGTCTCCAGCTATCCCCCAGACAGGGCAAGGGGCTCCCCGAGATCCTGGGGGAGAGGACTGGGGCTGGGTGGAGTTCCAGTGACCCGGCTCTGTAGCCCAGGGGGAAACCCTACAGTCTCACAGTAGCCTCAGTGAAAGCCTCTGCACAGCACTAGTAGAGAGCACCCGTCCAGCAACCACAAGGCTGGAAGACCCTGGGACAAAAGTAGCATAGCTAGGTGAGCTAACCACAGACTGCAGAAGATGCCCATAGCTCTGCTGTGACCCATAGTGGACAAGTGAGATTTTGTGGGTGCCGACAGTGATGGAGCTGCAAATATAAGTGATCCTGCCCCTGGCCACTGGAAAAGCCCATAACACAGCTGCAGACCCTAAGGAGGGAGCACGTCTAGGTGGCCTGCAACAGTAGGCACCAGCAGCCTGAAGCCCCCTGGGACAGCCCTCACAGCTGAAGAAAGAACCCACAGGACCACTGTGACTGCGAGGAGGGGCCCAGGCCCAGTTAGCAACAGTGGATATGGTTCCTGGTTGGTGCAGTATAAACAGCTGTCCCCCCACCACATCAGTAGAAACAAGTGGAAGCAGTAACTAAACTCTATCTCTATGCGGAGGCACAAATCTACACCATCAAGCAATATGAAAAAATATATTAAATCTCCAGAACAGAAGGAAAATAACAAATACACAGAAAACAATCCCAAAGAAAATGAAATATATAACCTAAATGATGATGACTTCAAAACAGCCATCATTAAAAAACTCAATGAGTTAAAAGAGAATTCAGATGGACAACTCAACGAGTTCAGGAGCTATGTCACAAAAGAGTTTGATACTATAAAGAAGAACCAAACAGAAATACTGGAAATGAAGAACACAATAGAGGAGATTAAGAAAAATCTAGACGCACTGAACAGTAGGGCCGATAATATGGAGGAAAGAATTAGCAATTTGGAAGATAGGAATATAGAAGTGCTGCAGGCAGAGGAGGAGAGAGAAGTAAGACTAAAAAGAAATGAAGAAACTCTCCAAGAAAGATGCAACGTAAGGATTATAGGTATACCAGAGGGAGAAGAGAGGGAGAAGGGGGCAGAAAGCCTATTCAAAGAAATAATGGCTGAGAACTTCCTAAACCTGGTGAGAGAGATGGAACTTCATGTGACAGAAGCCAATAGATCTCCAAACTTTATCAATGCAAGAAGACCAACCCCGAGGCATATAGGAGTGAAGCTAGCAAAAGTCAATGACAAGGAGAGAATACTAAGGGCAGCCAGGCAGAAGAAATTAACCTACAAAGGAACCCCCATCAGGCTATCAGCAGATTTCTCAGCAGAAACTTTACAGGCTAGAAGAGAGTGGAATGATATATTCAAATATCTGAAGGACAAAAACCTACAGCTGAGAGTTCTCTACCCAGTGAAAAAATATCCTTCAAATATGATAGAGAAATAAAAACTTTCCCAGATAAACAAAAATTAAGGGAGTTCATTGCCACAAAACCTCCTCTTCAGGAAATGCTCAGGAAAACCCTCATTCCTGAAAAATCAAAAAAAGGAAAGGGGCTACAAAACCAAGAGCAAAGGAGATAAGTAGAAGGGCAACAACAGAGAGTAGCAGCTCTCCATCAGAACAGATTAAACCATGGGACGAGAAACAAAGGAAATAGAAGAAAACCGGAAAACAAGACATAAAATGGCAGTGGTAGGCCCCCACATTTCAATAATCACTCTAAATGTAAATGGATTGAACTCTCCAATCAAAAGACACAGAGTAGCAGGATGGATAAAAGAACAAGACCCAACAATATGCTGCCTCCAGGAAACACACCTCAGCCCCAAAGACAAACACAGACTCAGAGTGAAGGGATGGAGAACAATACTCCAAGCTAATAATGAACAAAAGAAAGCAGGTGTCGCTATACTAATATCAGACAAAGTAGACTTCAAAGCAAAACAGATAAAGAAAGACAAAGAGGGACAGTATATAATGATAAAAGGGACTCTCCACCAGGAAGACATAACACTTATAAATATATATGCACCCAACACAGGAGCACCAAAATTTGTAAAGCAACTCTTAACAGAACTAAAAGAAGACATCAACAACAATACAATAATAGTAGGGGACCTCAACACACCATTAACACCAATGGACAGAACATCCAGACAGAAAATCAACAAGGAAATTATAGAATTAAATGAAAAATTAGACCAGATGGACTTAACAGATATATATAGAACACTTCATCCAAAAACAGCAGGTTACACATTCTTCTCAAGTGCACATGGAAGATTCTCAAGGATAGACCATATTTTGGGAAACAAAGCAAACATCAATAAATACAAGAGAGTTGAAATAATATCAAGCATCTTTTCTCATCATAATGCTATGAAACTAGAAATCAACTACAAGAATAAAGCAGACAAAGGTGCGAAAATGTGCACACTAAACAACATGCTTCTGAACAAACAATGGATTATTGAAGAAATTAAAGAAGAATCAAATATTATCTGGAGACAAATGAAAATGAGAACACGACATACCAAATCATTTGGGATGCAGCAAAAGCAGTCCTAAGAGGGAAATTCATTGCAATACAGGCTCACCTCACTAAACAAGAAAAAGCTCACATAAGCAACCTCAAACGACACCTAACAGAATTAGAAAAAGAAGAACAAACAAAGCCCAGAGTCAGTAGAAGGAGGGAAATAATAAAAATAAGAGCAGAAATAAATGATATTGAAACAAAAAAGACAGTAGAAAGGATCAATGAAACAAAGAGTTGGTTCTTTGAAAAAATTAACAAAATCGATAAACCCTTAGCCAGACTCACCAAGAAAAGAAGAGAGAAATCTCAAATAAATAAAATTAGGAATGAGAGAGGAGAAATCACAACAGATACCAATGAAATACAAGGGCTCATAAGAGAATACTATGAAAAACTATATGCCAACAAATTGAACAACCTAGAAGAAATGGACAAATTCCTAGACTCCTACAACCTCCCCAGACTGAATCAGGAAGAAATGGAGAATCTGAATAGGCCAATCACAAGTAAAGAAATAGAAACAGTAATCAAAAACCTCCCCCAAAATATGAGTCCAGGACCAGACAGCTTCTCTGGAGAATTCTACCAAACATTCAAAGGAGATTTAATACCTATCCTTCTCAAACTATTCCAGAAAATTGAGGAAGATGGAGTACTCCGTAACACATTCTGTGAAGCCAACATCACTCTGATCCCCAAACCTGACAAGGACAACACAAAGAAGGAGAACTAAAGGCCGATATCACTGATGAACATAGATGCAAAAATCCTCGGCAAAATTCTGGCAAACCGAATACAGCAATACATCAAAAAGATTATACACCATGATCAAGTCAGATTTATACCAGGGACACAGGGATGGTTCAACATCCGCAAGTCAATCAACGTGATTCACTACATTAACAAATTGAGAAACAAAAACCACGTGATCATCTCAATAGATGCAGAGAAAGCATTTGACAAGATCCAACATCCATTTATGATAAAAACCCTCAATAAAATGGGTATAGAAGGAAAGTACCTCAACATAATAAAAGCCATATATGACAAACCCACAGCCAACATCATACTCAATGGACAAAAACTGAAAGCCATCCCTCTGAGGACAGGAACAAGACAAGGGTGCCCACTTTCACGACTCTTATTCAACATAGTACTGGAGGTGTTGGCCAGAGCAATTAGGCAGGAAAAAGAAATAAAAGGAATCCAAATAGGTAATGAAGAAGTAAAACTCTTGCTGTTTGCAGATGACATGATCTTATATATAGAAAACCCCAAAGAATCCATAGAAAAACTATTAGAAACAATCAACAACTACAGCAAAGTAGCAGGGTATAAAATCAACATACATAAATCAGTAGCATTTCTATACACTAACAATGAACTAACAGAAAAAGAACTCAAGAACTCAATCCCATTCACAATCGCAACGAAAAGAATAAAATACCTTGGGGTAAATTTAACCAAGGAAGTGAAGGATCTATACAATGAAAAGTACAAGACTTTCTTGAAAGAAATTGACGATGACATAAAGAGATGGAAAGACATTCCTTGCACATGGATTGGAAGAATAAACATAGTTAAAATGTCCATACTACCTAAAGCAATGTACAGATTCAATGCTATCCCAATCAGAATCCCAAGGACATTCTTTACAGAAATTGAACAAAGAATCCTAAAATTCATATGGGGCAACAAAAGACTGCGAATTGCTAAAGCAATCCTGAGTAAGAAAAACAAAGCCGGAGGCATCACAATCCCTGATTTCAAAACATACTACAAAGCTACAGTAATCAAAACAGCATGGTACTGGTACAAAAACAGGTTCACAGATCAGTGGAACAGAATTGAAAGCCCAGAGATAAAACCACACATCTATGGACAGCTCATCTTCAGCAAAGGAGCAGAGGGCCTACATTGGAGAAAAGAAAGTCTCTTTAACAAATGGTGCTGGGAAAACTGGACAGCCACATGCAAAAGATTGAAAATTGGCCATTCTTTTTCACCACACACCAAAATAAACTCAAAATGGATCAAAGACCTAAAGATTAGGCCTGAAACAATAAGTCTTCTAGAAGAGAATATAGGCAGTATACTCTTTGACATCAGTTTCAAAAGAATCTTTTCGGACACTATAACTCCTCAGATGAGGGAAACAATAGACAGAATAAACAAATGGGACTTCATCAGACTAAAGAGCTTCTTCAAGGCAAGGGAAAACGGGATTGAAACAAAAAAACAGCCCACTAATTGGGAAAAAATATTTACAAGCCACTTATCTGACAAAGGGTTAATCTCCATAATATACAAAGAACTCACACGGCTTAACAACAAAAAAACAAACAACCCGATCAAAAAATGGGCAGAGGACATGAATAGACATTTCTCCAAAGAAGATATAAGTATGGCCAATAGACACGTGAAAAGATGTTCATCATCGCTGATCATCAGGGAAATGCAAATCAAAACTACACTAAGATATCACCTTACACCCGTTAGATTGGCAAAAATATTCAAAACCAAGAGTGACAAATGTTGGAGAGGTTGTGGAGAAAAAGGAAGCCTCATACACTGTTGGTGGGAATGCAAACTAGTGCAGCCACTATGGAAAACAGTATGGAGATTTCTCAAAAAGTTAAAAATAGAAATACCTTATGACCCAGCCATCCCACTACTGGTTATCTATCCTAAGAACCTGAAATCAGCAATCCCAAGAGTCCCTTGCACCCCTATGTTCATGGTAGCGTTATTTACAATAGCCAAGACGTGGAACCAATCTAAATGCCCAGAAACTGACGATTGGATAAAGAAGATATTGTATATATACACAATGGAATACTACTCAGCCATAAAAAAGGACAAAATTGTTCCATTCGCATCAACATGGATGGACCTCGAGGGTATTATGTTAAGGGAAATAAGCCAGACAGAGAAAGACGAACTCTATATGACTCCACTCATAGGTGGAAGTTAACATATAGACAAGGAGAACTGATCGGTGGTTACCAGGGAAAAGAGGGGGTTTGGGGAGGACACAAAGGGTGAAGTGGTGTACCCACAACATGACTAACAATAATGTACAACTGAAATCTCACAAGGTTATAATCTATCATAATCTTAATAAAAAAAAATTCAGCTCCCCAGTCATACCAGCCACTTGTCAGGTGCTCATTGGCCACACGTAGCTAGTGGCTACTGTAATGGATAGGGTGGAAACGTTTCCATCATCTCAGAAAGCTCCGTTGGGCAACACTGAGTGTGAGAGCTAGCTGTGTGTACACTTTGGTGCACAGGCGGGGGAGTTTTTGCTGTTTGGATTGGCGAGCCCTTCCAGAGTTTTCTGCACCAGCAGAGACCCTGTGACCCACAAAGCCAAAACCCTTTACAGAAAACGTTTGCTGACCCCTAGTTTGGCAAATGGATATGGGACAGGGCGAACCACAAGGCTGGGAGCTCAGAGGCCATGCTGAGATCCAGGCAGAGGCCATGGCAGGTGCCACTGGGAGGACAAGTGGACACTTGTGAGAAATATTTTGGAAGTAGAGGACACAGGATTTATCCATGAATTAGCTAGAAGGCGCGAGGTACAGGGTGGAGAAGGCAAGAGAGGGATCAATTGTTGTGTCCAGTCTGACTGCACAGTTGGGGATGGCGGGCTGTGTAGTAAGCCTGGTGAAGATGGGGATTTGTCTTGGTCAATGCCATGTCCACAGCTCATAGATGAGTGCCTGGGCCCTGTAATGGTTTAAGGACATTTTCAAGATGGATGGATGGATGAGTGAGAGAGAAGGGGAAGACTGGGAAGGGGTTTCTTATGGGAAATCAAGAGATGGGTTTGGATGTGTTCCATTGTACCTATTTGACCTCCAGATGGAGATGTCAAAGTGGCTGATAATGTACGAGTCTGGAGCTGTGAGGAAAGGACAAGGGTTGACAGAGATGGGATTGGTTCTGAAGCCAGAGGACTGGATGGGATCACCCAGTGAGAGAGTTAGATGGAGTCAAGGACCAACAGGTGGCTTCTGGGACAGCCCAGGTGGAGCCTGCGAGAGGCTGAGCAGGTGCAGCCAGTGTGGCAGGAGGGAACCAAGGCAGAACCAGGAGAGTGTGGTGTCCAGAAGCCAAAGAGAAAAGTGTTCAAGGTGGGGAGACTGAAGGACTGTGCTGAGACAGATCCAGGTGGGCCTGCTCTGGCTGAGCCAGGGTGGGGACCCTGCCCCAGGCCCGCTCTGTCTCCTGTTAAGCCTGCCTTTGGCAACACTGCCAAGAGAACCATGGAGTCCAGTTCAGACACTGCTCACCTTGTCCAGACTCACAGGTCTGTGGAAGGAGACTGTGTCCCAGAGGGAGAAACTGGCCTGTCCGTGTTTCCATGGTGGCAGGACCCAGGCTTGTGCTGTGAGTGTGTCACAGCTCTGGAGCTCACTGTGGGCCTTGCTCACAAGTAGATGCTACGACGTGTCTCTTCAGAAATCTAAATAGTGTCTACCTCAAGTGGTGGTTCCCAACCATGGGCATTTTCCCCCTCCCGCCCACCCCTGGGGACATTGGGCAGTGTCTGGAGACATTTTTGGTTGTCAGAACTGTTGGCATCTGAGCCTGCAGAGCCCAGGGATGCTGCTAAACATCTTACAGGGCAGCCCCTCACAACAAAGAATTGTCTGGCCCAAAATGTCAGCAGTGCCGAGGTTGAGAACCCCTGACTTGGAACGAGAGGGAGACTCATCCATGGTCTAAAATCACCTTTTACCTCAGGCCGCGTGGCCCATGACTGTCCAAAGTTGGACAAGTGCTGCCCAGCTTCAGACCTCCATCTGGGACCTCACGTCAGCCTCACCTCCCTTGTAGTGGGCAGAATTAGGTATTTTATACAGATATTTGTACAGATGAGGAAACAGAGGCTCAGAGAGGTAGAGACCAACGTCACACGTCTGGAAATGAGTCAAACACAACAGAGGAAGGATGTGGGTGACGGATATGCTTGAGGCCAGGTAAGTCCTTCCTGTGCCATCTGTCCACCCCAGAAACCATGACTTTGGAAACATGTGGGGTGCCCAGAGGACAGAAACTGAGTACCGCGAGCTCCTGCCAGCCCCAGGCCTGGTGCTTCCAGCTGCAAGCTTGGCCGCTGAGGGCCTGGGTCCGGAGCATCGTCTCCCAGGCTTAGTGTCCACTGCCCTGTGCTGATTTACACAAGACAGGAAACCCAACAAAGTCATTGGACTGGTGCTCACATGGTGAGAAAGGACATTTCCATGCTCACATGTAGCTTAACAAGGAAACCGCACAACTGTTTTTACCTAGAAAACACAAAATGTTTATTTTAATGTTATTATTAGTGCAAAACTCATTAAATAAAACAATCAGAACTGAAGACTCGTAGAAGTTGTAGGTTACATTTCATGGGACATAATGATAGTCTTGAAATCTAGGAGTCTTTAAAAACTATTAGCAAATAACACATTTGAGGATAGTTTTATAAATAATAACAACAATAACAGTGTGGGTATCCATGCAGGACACAGGAGCAAGCAGCATACTGTGACGGTTGTTCTCAGTTCAGGCTAACTTCATGATACAGAGCTGAGCTGCCTTCTGCAGGAGGTGGGGAAGGGGCATCTCCTTTCTCAGATTTTGCACATCAGGAGTTAGAAGAGCCAGCCCTTCTAAGGCAAAGTCTTCATTTGCATGAGCTTCACAAGAGTAAGGGCCAGGCCTGAGGTTTTCAACTCCCAACAGGGACAGTAAAAGAATAGAAGTGGTGGTAACAATGGGACATGCAGTGTTCGCTTCTAAAGTGTGGCTGGAAGCTCTGGAAGGTAAGGAGTGGGCGTGCCTCAGTCAGCACTGTGTTTTCAGCACCGCGGACAGCGCCCTGCCCACGGTAGGCCCTCCGGGAGCATTTCCTGGTGGATGGATGAGTCCCACACAGTGACTTCAGGTCCAGTCGGGCTGTCCCCGGGGAGTGTTAGTGTCTTCCTCCTTATGTGTTTGTAATGATGAAACGAGGCAGTGTGTGGTCACGGCCTTGCCCAGGGCTGGGCACTGGGGATGTGCTCTGGGGAGGCAGGGTGTGCTGGGGTCCTGAGGTGGGATGAGAGGCTGCCTCTCTTGCATCAGGGAGGAAGGAATAAAGGGGATGTCAGGGACAGTAGGTTTGTGTTTGAGTTAGGAATCTGAGGAGAGCCCCCCATCTGACGGCCTCAGTTTCCCCTGTAAAGCTGGAGGTGAAGCTGCATGGGAGAAGGTGAAGGGGAAGTGAGAAGCTGGAGGTAGGAAAAGGACAGAAAGGTTCGAAGCATGTGACTGCAGGGGAGGCAGAGTTGAGAGGCCTGGAGGGGAGGTGCCTGAGATGGCCACAATGGTGCTTCTGTGTCATTGTCTTTCTCCTGCGGCACTTGGCAGGGATGGAACCAGCAGATGAAGACTTCGTCCAGAGATGGGATTTTTCCAGAGAGTTAAATGAGAAGGAAGTGAGGCAGAGGACTTGGAGGATATCCTGGGAAGGTTGTTGCAGTGATGGATGGTGGGACTTGAGCTGGATAAAGAGAAAAGTGAGAAAGGAGAGGGTTGATGGATTGGGAGAAAGCAGAGGGGTGGACAGGCTCAGGAGGCAGTGCTCAAGGAGGTGGAGGAGCAGTTCTGGGGGATCCTGAGCCAGCAGCTGGAAGGAGAGGGGAAGGGGGCCCTGGGCAGGCTGACACTCCTTAAAGGCTGACCCTGTCCCTCTCCCGCCCCTGGTCTTGGCCGGCATGCCTGGGGGCAGGGCTGCTGAAAACCAGACATGTAAAATCAGTGGCTGCTGATTCTGAGGGTCTGCAATGTGCCAGTCACACATCTCATTGTCATTTCTTGTTTAAACCTTGCAACAATCCTGTGAGGGACTTTTGTTGTTAGTGTAATGTATGTGTTGGAGAAGAGAATAATTTTCTCTCAACCTTTGTGGGCTCTTGGGTGAGACAACCCTGTAATAAGAGACAGATTAACAAGAGAAAAACAGAAGTTTAATAACACATATACCTTCTGGGAGAGACCCAGGAAAACCGAGTAACTAGCCAAAATGGCTGAAGCCACCACCTTAAATAGCATCTTCAGCTAAAGACAAAAGAAGATGTTGGGGGTGAGGGGGAGTCAGTTACGAGAGGTGACGAGGAAAAGTACAGTAAACGAGGCTAAGGTTATTATGCAGATTTAAGTCCTGGCCTTCTGCACTGATAAGAGTTTCTAGAGATAAGGTCATCCCCTCTTCCTGGTACATCAAGGGAGACACCCTTACAAATGGAGATTATCTTTAAGATAACCAGCCTAAAATAATCCTTATGCCAAAGAAACGTATTTTGGGGTGACAAATTCCACTCCTCTTCACATATGTGGGTCAGTGGAAGTGCAGGAAGTTTAGTAACTTATCCAAGATCACAGAGTGAGTGCAGGGGCCGACTGGAGCCTGAGTGTGTCTCGTTCTAAAGCGTGTGATCATGGGCAGCACCCCCTGCTCTAGGTGAGCTTGGAGCTTTGGCACCACCTATTGAGTGGAAAATGGGACAGAATCATCTGGACTCTTGAAGTTATTTCCCTCCTTCTTTCCCCCTCCTCCTCTGTTGGCTTCTGATGTTTCTGTTGATAGTTGAACTCACAGGAAGTATGTGTCTGTGTGTGAAGTGACCCCTCTGTACTCTGCTCCATGTCCCACCCAGCCAAAGCCCCTTGCTCTCCTCACACACATCCACCCCAGTCGGAGGAACCATAGTTTGTGAATTCTCTGTTTTGCCTTTGAACCAGCCAAGATGCCGTCAGCATCCAGAGGTGAAGAAACAGATGCTGCCGGCAGCCTTCCGCCTACCATGGATGATTCCTCTGAAGCCTTAGCTGGGTCCGAGTCCCTGGACAGTCCTCCAAGACCCCTGGAGAGATCCATGGGCCAGCTCCCCAGCCCCCCACTGCTGCCCACCCCGCCGCCCAAGGCAGGCTCCAAAACTACAAAAAATGTCACAGGTGGGTCCACATGCATCTGCCTATCCACCCATCCATCCTCCTTTCCATCCTCCTTTCCTTCCTTCCTTCCTTCTTTCCGTCCATCCATCCATCCATCTATGCCTTCAACCAGGCCTGATTGGGCTGCTACTGTGGACTGGTTCTCACCCTTTGCTTCTGTGATCAGGGCTCTGGGCAGATCCAGGGGAGCAGAACTGGAGGTAGGAGGGCTGTTCTTAGTGAGGAGCTCTGGTTCTCAAGAGCAGACCACTAGGGCTCCCTCAGGCAAATGGAGCAGTCTGTTTGCAGGAATCAAAAGTGTCTTCTAGAACCTGAATGCAGGGGATGCAACCAGCCCACAGGATGAGGACGTTCTGTCTGTCTGGATGTTCAGGTGTCTGTCCTTCTATTTCTGCTTCTTTCTGAGTCAATCTCTCTCTCTCTCATTCTCCCCATCCCCTTCCCTACCTCAGTCTCTCTCACCGTCTCTGCTCACCTCTATTTCACTGATTCTCTCTCCAGTGAGCTCTGTCCAGCAAGGCAGAGCCTGGAATAAACACCAGACTGTAGGGTGCTGGGCAGAGAGGGGAGCACAGCTGGGCAGAGGCCCCCAAAGGCATCTACTTCTGTAGCCTTAGCCATGCTGCGTGAATAATCCCAGGAAGTCGAGACATTTACCTTTCCAGCTTGAGTTTCTCTTGTCCCATCACTGCGGAAAACAGGAGACACTGCTGATCTCAGGGAAAAAGCAGGCCCTTCGCTAAGAGGTGATTGTTTATAAAAGTAAATCCTTACATGTTACCTTTGGTAGCAGAGGTGGGTCTGAAGATGACGATGGATGGCAGAGCTCAGTAGTTTTGCTCTAAGCCCTTGACTGCCACCTGTAATACCACTTACCAGCCCAGGCACTCCAAGGAGGCCGAGTACACACAGCCCATTCAGAACCCATGGGCCAGGCCCTCGAGAGAGGGCACAGGTGCTCAATTTACAGTTGAGGAAACTGAGGCTCAGGAGGTTCCAGCAACATCTCCCAGGTCCCGTAGCTGATGGCGACTCGAACCTAGATCTGGGCCCAAAGCTCATAACCCCTGCACTGCTTCCCTGCTGGAACAGTCTTCCCCTCACTTCACCTGGTCGATGCCTGTGCATCCCCGTGCCTCCTTCAGGGGAGCCTTCCCTGACCCCGACCCCACAGCAGCATGCACCTTGCCTTCCAGCGTGTACCACGTCGCCTCACTGTGTGTGGCAGGTTGAATGGTGTCCCCTCAAAATTCACATCCACCTGGAACCTCAGAACATAGCCTATTTGGAAAAGGGTCTTTGCAGATGTAATTAGATAAAGATCAAGTGAGATTCATCCTCGGTTAGGGTGGGCCCTAAATCCAATGAGGGTGTCCTTTTGAGAGGCACAAATGGACACACAGAGAAGATGATGTGAAGATGGAGGCAGAGACTTAAGTGACGTCTACAAGCCAAGGCATGCCGAGGATTGCCAGCAACCACCAGAAGCTGGGGTGGAGGCCTGGGGCTGTTTCTCCCTCACGCCCCTAGAAGGAACCAGCCCTGCTGAGTTTGGACTTCTGCCCTCTAGAACCGTGAGAGGATACACTTCTGTTGTTCTAAGGTACTCACCTTGTGATAGCAGCGCAGGAACCAAATACTCCTTGTCTGTAGCATTATTTGTCCGACTCTGCCTCCCTCCCCAGATTGTAGCCTCACGAGAGCCGTCGTGTCTCTGGTTCACCCTCAGATGCCCATGCCTGGCACACAGCAGTGCTGGGCGAGTGCCGATGGCTGTGACTGAAGGAACAAATGGATGTCCTGACCCGCTGTCTGCTTTTTGCATCTTTCTACATCTCTGGGAATGAGTCGAAGTATTCAGTCCTAGGGTGACGTGACCACACAGATTAGAGGAACAGTTTTGTCAACAAATAAGAGGCATAAACTGCAAGAAAAGCAAAAATGTTTATGGGATCTCAAGAAGTGCAATTTGGGGAGCACAGATTCAGGTAGAAACCCAAATAGTGTCTCACTAAGGAGTAAAACTCAGGGGCTTTTAAAGGCAGGGAAGAGAGGTTGTATTACAAAGAATTTTAATTGGCATTGGAGGCAGAGAGCTAGTCTTGGCTAAATGCTGATTGGCTGTTGATTCTGTCTTCAGAAAGTCCACTATCCTCAGTCTTTGTGGTCAGGATGTCTGTTCTCCTGCTGACATCTCAAACAACGGCTTGTAAAATGATTGCCATTTTGGCCCAGTCCAGAGATTCAGAACAGCAAGGCAGTTTCTCTGGAAAGGCAGTTCCAACTCCATTTTTTAAAATGGCTCCACTACAGTCAGTTTTGACAGTTTTGAGGCAAAATAATGCTGTCTTGGATCTTGTTACTGTCTCTGTGCTAATCCCCTTTTCCATCCATTGAGATCTGAAACCATGGGAACTCCATATGGTTAGGCACCATCGCGGCGCTTCATTCCAGCTCACGTGTAATTTGTATGGACCCTCAATAGCTCAGTGGCCCAGAGACTCTGCCTGTGCCATGATTGGGAAAGATCAGGCCTCTGACTGCATGAGTTTAGTCTAAGTGACTGCTCTGCTTTGTTCCCACGTGCTAAATTCTGGGTTCTCGGGGGCCTCTGACTTCCACCCGCCCCTCACTTGCAAGGAACTCCAGGACATCGGGGCATTTTGTGACGCAACATCAATTAATCTGGGAGCTGGATTAGGAGCAGGAGTGGACAAGACAGTGGTCACAAGCTTTGGACTGCGGCCTGGATCTCTTACAGCTGAGACTATGTTTCGGAGACTTTGTCTTAATTTTCTGGGCTCTCCCTTTTTCCTTTTCTTTTCCGGGAGATGTTGGTTTCAGCATGTGGACGCAAGGTGGCAGCAGAGGAAGAGAGGCTCCTCTCCTGGGCTTCACTGGGGCTCGGGGGGACAGCCCGCACAAGCTGAGTCTCCACTGGGCCTTTCTTGTCTGAGACCTGCTGGCTGCAGCTGCCCCCATCCTGCCGGCTTCCTCACCCCACCCTCCGCTGGGCGTCGGGGAGTCACCTGCCCCGAATCCCACCCACAGACTTGCTTTGCTGGGTCTGCATGGTGTTTTAATATTTTTTTCAAATGGGTTGCCAACATTTTAAACGTGTTAAAGTATGTTTAGATATTAAATATGATGTATGAAAATGTGGGGAAATTTTTACCTGTAGTCCACATTTCTGGCTTTTCTTTAAGTCCTCTCTCTGGCAGTCCCCTGAGTCGCCACAGCACCCCTGAGAAGGGCAGGCGTTCCTCTGTCTGCTGCATCCCTGCCCTTTTGTATGAATTGCACGAGTCCCCCTGACTCATCTTTGTTCAACCTGCCTGGACCCTGGAGACGTGTGAGTTACCCCCTCAGGGCAAAGCTTTTCCTGCCCTGGTCCAGCTGGGTGACAGTCAGCTCCCTGCATGGGGTCCCATGGCCTCTGCCAACTACGCTGGGCGTCACTGTCCCAGATTCCAATCCCAGCCCCCACCACCTCCTGGAGGCATGACCTTGAGTTGGCTTCTGAACCTCAGTTTGCTCTTCTGAGAAATGGGAGTGATAAGAGGTCCCCTGGGCAGGTAGAGTGCTCAGCAGAGTGGTAAGTGGGAGACACATGTTCGGTGTGTCTATGATTGACGGTAGGGGACCCTGGGGGGAATTCCAGCTGAGTAAGCACAGGCAAGCCATGTTGCCTCGGTTTCCCCATGTGTACAACAGGCTAGTAGTGCCTTCCTGGTAGGACTGGGGTGAGGATCAGAGGCAATGATGGTTAGAGCATCACCTGCTTGGAACGTGGTCGCTGTGCCGAGCAGGGGCAGACCCTGGAGGGGCTGAGGCTGGTGGAGGATGAGCTGGCGGAGTGTCTTGGGGGCCCCCCTTGGGTGGAGCCCCCACTCTACTCTGCCCTGCCCATGCCTGGCCACATCTTGCACTGCTGGCACCATCTCATCCCTAGGCTCTCAGCTCAGATGTCCCCTCTGCAGAGAGGTTCACCTCAGTGCCCTGCGCCTGCGCCCAAGTACTCTGAGCCTGTCCACCCGCTCAGCCCTCTCCCTGATCGCTTTGCTTTCTGGCTGCTATTCCTCTGCCTGCTCCGCCCACCTGGCCCGGAGGCCCGTTGAGGGCAGGGCCTGGGCTGTCTCCCTCTTACATGGCTGTGTCCAGCAGATGTTCCTGAAGAAAGCTCCACAGCAAGTCCTCAAGGAGATTCAGAAGCTCCCTTCTAGCTTTGAGTTCTTCTTCTTTTGATGCCATCCGCATTCCAGGATGGCATCGGAAACGTTTTGGTTTTTGGGAAGTAGATGTGGTTTATATCTCTTTCTTTTTCTCCTGTTGGTGTTTAAAAGGGGATTTGATTTGTTTGTACCCATCCAGCTGGAGCCTGCCTCTGCTGAGACACATGTAGGAAGGAGAATCTGTGTCTGAACACCTACTGGGTGCCAGACCCTCTGCCTCCTGCTAGGCTCCTGTGGGCCCCGCCCGGGAGCTGTTAGCCCATTTTACAGTCAGGAAGGCTGAGCCTTCAAGAGCCAATGGGACTTGCCCGGGTCTCACAGCTAGGAAGTGGCAGATTGAGAATGGAGGCCAGATTCGTGTAATGACGAACCCGTGCTTCCTGCCACCCGAGTACCTCTCGCTGTGCAGGACTGGGAGCTCACGCTCAGGAAGCACCTGCTGAGGGAAGGGCGCCTGGCCTTCTTAGGCTGGGTTTGAGCATCTGTTCTGAATCATCTGCAGACTTATCCTAGGTAAATAAATGTTCACTGGAGACGTCTTAAGTGCCAGGCCTGGGGATGCAGCAGTAAGAAAGCGAGATGCAGGCCCTGCCTGGAGGCTCCAAGTCGGTTGAGAAGGACAGAGCTGATGAATCAGTTGGTTTCCAGTGGGAGGAAAGGGTGTTGGGGCTGCCTGGGTCCACAGGACAGGTACAGGAGACTCAAACAAGGGTGGGGATTCACAGAAGTTCCCCTGAGATAGTGATGTTGGGGCAGAGGAGGGGAAAAGCATTTCAGGCAGAGGGAACAGCCTGTACAAAGGTTCAGAGTAGAGAGAGAACACATGGTATCTTCAAGGACTGGAAAGATCCTCACATGCTGGAAGGAAAAGAACATAGAGACAGTGGAGGAAATAAAGCCAGAGGGCCGAGCAGGGGCAGTCTGTGGGACCCTGGGACTGGGTCATGAGCCCCGATCACGTCTTAAAGAAAATGGCAGAGCTGTGATCAGATTCACCTTCCAGAAAGCTCCCACTGGGTGAGGTACAGGGAGAGGGTTGGAGACAGACGTGAATTGATGGTGTGGGGATGCAGAGAAGGGGCCCTGGTCGTCTTCCAGGCTGAGTGATGGCTGCAGAGCTTGGGAAATTCTCCCAGCTTCCACAAAAGGAAGTGTGGCTTCAGGAAGCTGGGTTGCTAGCAGAGGAACAGGCAGGAGGGTTTTCTGTGCCTGAGACCCTGCGGGGGCCTGTTGGCACAGAGTCTCTGGAGCTCAGCCCCGGCAGAGGGCTCTGTGGTTGGAGTGGCACTGGACCGAGGCACACCCTGTCTCTGGCTTCGGGGGCAGGGGTCTGGGGCAGCATCTTGGACTGGGTGATGGTAGGTTCGCCGGGCCAGGGGCCTGTGTCCTGTCTGCTCATGGTCTTGTCTTTCAGTAAGGCCCTCCTCCCCACACCCTGAGATTAGGTTCCTGTTGGTTCCTCTCGCACCTGCAGGCCAGCCTGCACTCTTCCAAGGCTCTGGAGGGAAGAGTACTGACCCGCTCCTCCGAGGACAGCTTTCCACGCCCACGGGGTCTCCGCATCTTACCACTGTCCACCGGCCACTGCCCCCCAGCCGTGTCATCGAGGAGCTGCACAGGGCGCTGGCCACCAAGCACCGCCAGGACAGGTGAGGCCTTCTCCTGGTGAGGGACACCTGTGCACCTGGACTCCCACTCTGGCCAGCCTCATGGGGTGCACCTGTGCAGTCACCGGGGCGGGGCGGGGGGGGGGGGGCGCCCGGGGCTGGGCTCAGGGCTTTGCTATTGCCGTCTTGAAATTCTTAATAACTTTGGAACGAGGAGCCCCACATTTTCACTTTGCATTGGGCTCTGCAAGTTACGTTGCTGGTCCTCGTTGCCACATTCCGGGATGGGACAGGCGGAAGGTGTAGGTACCATGGGAACCTGGCCGCAAAGCCCCCGCAGAGGATCCAGGGTGGGGTGGGAGCGTCACAGGAGAGTCGTGAGAAAGAAGTAACTGTCCCCTTGTCCGAGGGCTCTGAAGGCTTCCAGTTTCCATCAGGCCAGAGTGTAAGAAAGCCTGTTCCTAAACTCACTCTTTTATTCTTGATTTCATGTGGGTCATAAAGTGCAAAGGAGAAGTGAATTGTTGGAGGGCAGAACAGATGACAGAACATACATATGGTTTGGAAAATGCCCGTCTCTGTTCTCGGGAAGTCCTTGGTCTAAGTTGCACTGAGTTTTGGCAGGTTTTATTACATGCACGTCTGTGCTGTTCAACACAGTGCGTTCTGAATGGCCGTGTACCTGGGACTCAAAGTCGTGTGTGCCCTCCGGCGCTTCTTATCCTGTGTAGTTAGGGCAGAAGCCGAGAAGTCACATGCACTTGAGGGCTGTCTTTGCAACATTCATTGTAAGCCCCTAAGTTGGTTTGCTGGGTTTCCAGGTGAAGGGGACAACGTGCAACCTGAATTCTTTTTCCGATGCAGTTTTCAAGGAAGGGACAGTAAAGGGTCCCCGAGGAAGCGGGTGGACGTCCGTCTGTCGAGAACGTCCAGCATGGAGCGGGGCAAGGAGCGGGAGGAGGCTTGGAGCTTCGACGGGGCCACGGACAACAAGCGGACAGCAGCTCAGGAGTCCGAGGAGAACAAGGAGAACCTGATCCTGAACTCCGAACTCAAGGACGACCTGCTTCTGTATCAGGACGAGGAGGCGCTGAATGACTCCATCATCTCTGGTGAGGAGAGGGTGGATCCTGCCTGTGGGAGGTGGGGTCGTGGGGCGGGGCGCAGAGCCTGTGCTTGAGTTGGCGCTTCTGCCGCGAGCACAGAGGAGGGACAGGGTCGGGGGCCTGCGCCCGGGAGTAATGGAAGGAGACTCCCCACTGAAGATGAGCAGGGGTGCGTGCCGACGGCTCAGGCACCGGTTAGGAGGCACCGAGGGAGCTTGTTTGATTTTGATAATTGCATATTAATTTTCATGTATGTTTGAAAAAACACAGAAGTGACTCAGCAGGTGGCTTTGAGACTATCACTACTTGGCATGACATGGCAGAAAGCAGAGTAGGTGGTACTCAGATGTCCAGTGTTTGGAAAATATAGCGAAAAATGCTAATTGGAAAGCTAGATGAGGTGGAAGGGGGAGGAGGGGATTGATTCCAATGGCCATCTCAGGAATGGGGTACATGTGATGGTGCCTGCTTGTTTGGGACCGCCAGCTCTGTATCTGTCCTTGTGATGTGTTCTTGAGGTCAGAGTAATTGCTCTGTCCTCCCCTTGGGGACTCGGGCTCAGGAAGACAGACACCCCCATAATAAATAGCAGAGGCGCAGGCCAGGAGTAGGCAACACTGAGAGAGTTTACTGTGCACCTGGCGCAGCCTGTGCTGAGTGCCTGTCACTCACGGGAGGGCCGAGGGTGGACATGGCTGTCGGCCTTGGAGGCGGGGTTGTTGTTGTTGAGTGAAGGGTATTGTTCTCCCTGGAAGCATCTCATGGTGACTGTATGGCCATGGACAGAGCTCTGGGTGAGGCACTGGGGGATCTGGCCCAGGAAGTTCCTTCCTCCATCGGTGTTGGGTGGGAAATGGGGAATGGGCTGATGTTGACCCTGCTCCTGGCTGGTACTCAGGGTGTACGGGCAGTGGGCACCATGACCAAGTGGACAGACCAGGAGCCCATGTTAGACAGCAGCCTTGGCTTTCACCCTTCCAGTCCCCTTGCATTCCTCTGAGCCTCTCCTCACCTGGTCTAGTGAAGCATTCCTGGGAGTGCATGCTGCAGTGTATGCAGGGCACTGACATCCCGTGTGTGCAAGAGGCTGACTTTGACAGTTGAATCAGTGTCTTCTTGGCAGAAACTCGGAGCCAGTCATTGGCCAAAGGGCCCCCAACATCTCAGAGGAGGCTGAAGCCTGCAGTGTTTCCCAAATTTATCTGGCCTGGGAACGCTCCCCTAAGCACCCGTCAGCCTCCTGCAGGATTGGGTTACATGGGACCATATCGAGAACAGCTGCTGTAAGCAGGGTCACAGGCTGAGCTGGGTCCCTCAAGCTCAGCACCGCGGACAGAGGGGGCTGGATGATTCTCCGTGGTGGGGGCTTCTCTCTGCTCTGTAGGGTGTTAGCAGCATCCCTCACCTCTACCCACTAAACCATGCTCCCTCCAGCTCGAGGGGACGATCCTTCCTGCCTCTTTCACCTCTGGTGGCTCCAGGCGGCGCTGGGCTTGAGGCCACATCGCTCCGGTCTCTGCCTCATCTTCACATCGCCTTCTCTTTTTCTCCCTGTGTCCTCTCCTTTTCTTATAAGGACACTAGTCATTGGATTTAGGGCCCATCTGGATGATCTCCTCTTTTGAGATCCTTAATTACATCTGCAAAAACAGATTACATCTTTTCCCAAATAAGGTCACATTCACAGTTTTCCGGGTGCACATTATCTTTGGAGGTCACCGTTCCACCTGCTACACCACTCTTCATGGCGTGACGTATTCCTCTCCTTGTTGAGCAAAGTCAGCCCCCAGGGTCTTTCATCCCCACCCCTACCCGTTCCTGGGGCTCTCTGCAGCGGGGCCAGCCCACCCGCCTGAGGTGGGACCTGTTGTAGGAAGGAGCTGCCGGCCTGCCCTTGCAGCCCTGGGCATGTCCCCCTCCTGTCTCGGCCCCCTTTCCTGGTTGATTAGATCAAACCCCCTCGTCCCCAGCTCTTATGACAACACCCTGAGCTTTCCTTCATAGCTTGGACACAGTTGCAATTTTACATTGGTTTTGTCATTATCTGACTATTGCCTGTTTCCCCATTAACCCACCAATTAATCAGTTATTATTGATTATCTAACTTACATGTTTGACTATTGTCTGCATGAGGGACAGTGCCTGCATCTGTCTGTGCACCATGATACCTTGTCCATGGAGTGCCTGGTTCTGAGTGAGAGTCCGTGGGTCACTGCTGTGTGAATGGCTTTCCATACCATTTCCAGCTCTCATTCGTTGGGTTCATTCCTCCAACCCATGTCCCCTGAGCTCCAGGATGCCTCTCTGTTGACTCAGCACATCCACGTGGGGTCTGGTAGGCATTGCTGCCCTAATGTCTTCAGATATGAGCTCTTGATCTTTGCCTCCAACCCAGACTATTCCCATCCCTGTATGCGGTGCCTCTGACCTGCCTGTGGCCTGGAGCCATGTTATCACTCTCTTGACTTTGCACCTGATGTCCAGATGGCCGTAAGTCCTCTTGGCTCCTTGGAACTGACCTGAGGTCCAGCCATTTCTCCTTCTCTCTACATGCTGTCCATCCTTCCTGCCAGGACCTGGCCTCCTGTGGTCTCCCTCTCACTGCCATCACCCCTTTTCTGGTGTGTTTCCCACACCGCCAGATGTCAGGTAATGTCACCCCTTGCTCACATCCCTTCAGGGGCTTCCCCAGAACCTGTGTGGCCTGTCCTGGTCATCCATGGGCTCGTCTCCTCCCCATGCTCCCTGAGACCCAGCTGTGCATGGGCCCTCGTTGCTCCTCACACACACCAACCATGATCTGCTGACCACAGGACTCTCACTGTCCCCCAGAGGTGTGCGCAGCTCCACTGGATTTAACACACCTCCTTGCCCAGGAAGCCAGCCCTGTGCGAACAGCCGACCCCTCCTCGCAGCGGCTCTGTGGGCTCTTCGCTTGGCCTTACTTTCCCCGCTGCACAACCCCCACCTGACTTCGCTTATGCGTCTCCCCCACCATGTAAATACCGTGAGGTCAGGGGCTTCATCCAATAGTTCCTGCTGTGTCTGCAGCTCAGGGGTGCTCGCACACCATCAGTGCCAGTGGAATGAATGAACAGGCCATCTGGGGAGTAAAGGAGTTGGTGCCTGTCAAGTATTCACAGATGCCAGCTGGCCCTGGGAGCCCCTGTACTCAGGTAGACCGGCATGTGGAAGATTAGGGGTTTATCCTAATCTTCCATGGCCTCACAGGAGCAGGGAGGGTAGAAGTCATTCTAGAAGCTCTGCTGTGGCTGACGCGCCCAGGCTCGCTGCCCTGCTGCACTTGGGACGTGCTGCACTTGCTGTGTTTGCGAGCCCCGAGCGCAGCCTGTCCTCCTGGGCCTTTCAGCACCGGTGTTTGGGGTTGAAGCTCAAGCCCTCATGTTTGTTCTCATATTCAGCCCTAAGTCCATCCTGTTGAGGGCTGGGCCCTTGGACGCTGTCAGGCATCTCTGGAGATTGCTGCCATCTGCAAATTGAGCCCCTGCTTCTAGTGCCAGGGGACGCGATATGGGGTCCCTGAACCCCTGCCATCGAGTGCAGGAAGTGGGCTCTTTGCTTTTATCACCTTCTCATATCTGTCCGTAACTCTCCCAAAGTTTTGAGTCTCTGAGATAAAGTGCCTGGAGGAAAAAATTCAATGTCGGTTCTAGAAAATGTCTGTAAATAAAATGTTACTTTTAGGGGGAAAACTATTCACAGTAGGAAAGGCCCATAAAAGGATTCTGCTTCACCTGGCGGGGCGGTGGCGAGGATCGCTTGTTGTTTGCCTCTCTCAAGTTCAAATCCCGCTCCCACTGTCATGGCTGTTCTATGTTTGTAGACCTCTGTGGTGCTGAAGCAGAAAAGCGCCTGGCAGTCAGCAGATTCATTGATTATTAATCATAAAAACTGCAACATTTTTTTTAATTTATTTATCCATTTAACATAGTGTTGATGGAGCCTGGCAGGCATTGTCTTGTCCAATGCGGACACTCAAGGAAATTTTTTTTTGGTGAGGAAGGCTGGCCCTGAGCTAACATCTGTGCCAGTCTTCCTCTACTTTGTATGTGGGGTGCCTCCACAGCATGGCTGATGAGTGGAGTAGGTCTGCGCCCGGGATCCAAACCTGCGATCCCCAGGCCGCCAAAGTGGAGCACTTGGAACTTGAACCACTCGGCCATGGGGCTGGCCCCCCCGAAGAAATTTTTGTATCAAACACCTTGTCAACCCAAATTCTCTAAGAGTCAGCATCATGTGCATCTACAGTAGAATTTAATTTCGGGAGATGGGGGAGACCCCATCTAAGGCAGGCCTGCCCGTGAATCAGCGGGAGGCTGTCCTGCTTGATCAAGTCATAGTGGAAAGTGTATTTTATTCTAACAACTGGATTTCCATGCAGGGCAACTACAATGCCTGGACCAGCGCAGAAGGTGCGTTACAGGCTGCGTGTTTGTGTTTCGTGCTGGACACTGCAGCTGCAGTGTATACACACACTCCTGTGATACGCTTGCACACGCATGTGCTCACACACATGGCACCTTTGTGGGCCTGTGCAGTCAGCGCCAGGTATAGGCAGGACATTGGGGGCACTCCCAAGTCCATCAAAGGCGAATTTTTTTTAAAGATTTTGTCTTTTAGAGTGGTTTTAGAGTGACAGGAAAATTAAGAGAATGGTACAGGGATTTCCCATATACCCCCTGCCACACACCTGCACAGCCCCCGCATTGTCAACGTTCCCACCAGAAACGTACATTTGTTATAACTAAGGAAGCTACACTGACCCGTCGTCACCACCCAGAGTCCGCAGTTTACATCAGCGCTCACTCTTGGTGGTGTCCGTTCCAAGGGCTTGGACAAATGTATAATGACGTGCATCCACCATTTTAGTATCATACAGAGCGTTTTCACTGCCCTAAAAATCCCCTGTCCTCCACTTATCATCTCACTCCTCCACCCTCTAAACCCTGGCGATCGCTGATCTTTTTACTGTCTCCATAGTTCTACCTTTTCTAGAACATCATATGGTTAGAATCACACAGTGTGTGGTTCTTTAGACTGGCTTCTTTCCCTTAGTGGTATGCGTTTACATTTCCACTATGTCTTTTCATGGCTGGATAGCTCATTTCTTTTTAATGCTGAATAGTATTCTACTATCTGGATGGACCACAGTTTGTTTATCCATTCATCCACTGAAGGACATCTTAGTTGCTTCCAAGTTTTAGTAATTATGAATAAAGCTACTATAAACACATCCGTGCAGATTTATGTGTGGACATAAGTTTTCAACTCCTTTGGGTAAGTACCAAGAAGTCCGATTGCTGGATCGTGTTGTAAGAGTATGTTGAATTTTGTAAGAAACCACCAAACTGTCTTCCAAAGTGGCTGCACCATTTTGCATTCCTACCAGTGACGACAGTTCCTGTTGCTCCACGTCCTCGTCAGCATTTGGTGTTGTCAGTGTTGTGGATTTTGGCCATTCTAATAGGAGTTTGGTGATATCTCCTTATTGTTTTCATTTGCATTTCCCTGATGACATGTGATGTGGAGCATCTTTTCATATGCTTACTTGCCATCCGTATTTCACCTTTGGTGAGGTGTCTGCTAAAGTTTTTGGCCCATTTTTTAAATTGGGTTGTTTATTTTTTTTACTGTTTAGTTTTAAGAGTTCTTTGTATATTTTGGATGACAGTCCTTTTTCAGAGGTGTCTTTTGCAAACATTTACTCCCCGTCCATGGCTTATCTCCTCTTTCTCTTGACTGTCTTTCACAGAGCAGAAGTTTTTTAATCTTAGTGAATCTAGTTTATTATTTCTTTCATGGATTGTGCCTTTGGTGATATATCCAAAATGTCGTCACCATACTCAAGATCACCTAGGTTTCTTCCTATCTTCTTGGACTTTTATAGTTTTACATTTTACATTTAGGTCTATGATCCATTTGTGTTAATTTTTGTAAAGGGTGTAAAGTCTGTGTCTAGATTCATTTTTTCTGCATGTGGATGTCTATTGTTCCAGCACCAGTTGTTGAAAAGATTGTGCACCTGTGTATTTATTCCTTTGTCAAAGATTGCTTGACTGTGGTCTATTTGTGTGGGTCCATTTCTGGACTCTCTGTTTTGTTCTGTTGATGTATTGTCTATACTTTCACCAGTGCCACACTGTAAAGTGAGTCTTGAGGTTGAGTAGCGTCAGTCTTCCAACTGAAGCCTTCTCCTTTAACGTTGTGTTGGCGATCCTGAGTCTTTCGCCTTTCCATATGAACTTAAGAATCACTTTGTTGATATCCACAAAATTCCTTGTTGGGATTTTGTTTGGGATTACATGGAATCTATAGATCATATTGGGAAGAACTGACATCTTGACAATGTTGAGTCTTTCTTTCCATGAACATGAAATCTCTCTCCATTCATTTAGTTCTTTGATTTTGTTCGTCGGACATTTGTAGTTTTCCTCCTACATATGTTGTATATATTTTGTTGATATATATACGTGTATCATTTTGCAGGGTACTAATATAAATGGTATTAGATTTTTAATTTCAAATTCCACTTGTTCTTGCTGATATATAGGAAAGTGATTGACTTTTGTATCTTAACCTTGTATGCTGCAGTCTTGCCATAATCACTGATTAGTTCCAGAGTTTTTTTGTTGATTCTTTTAGATTTTTTACATAGACAATTATGTCATCTGCAAACAAAGACAGTTTGTCATCTTCCTTCTTAATCTGTATGCCTTTTATTTCCTTTTATTATCTTATTACATTAGCTGGTCCTTCCACAATAAGGTTAAAAGGATGGTAGAGGAGACATCGTTGCTTTGTTCCTGATCTTAATGGGAAAGCTTTGAGTTTCTCACCATTAAGTGTATTAGCTGTAAGTTTTTGTAGATGTTCTTTTTCAACTTGAGGAAATTCCACTCTATTAATAGTTTACTGAGGGGTTTTTTAATCATAAATTGGTGTTGAATTTTGTCAAATGCTTTTTCTGTATCTGTTGATATGATCATATGATTTTTCTTTTTTAGCCTGTTGATGGTGATGGATTGCAATAATTGATTTTTGAGTACTGAACCAGCCTTGCATGCTTGGTATGAATCCCATTTGGTTGTGATGTGTAGTACTTTATACATTTTTTATTCTATTTGCTAATATTTTGTTGATTTTTCATCTGTGTTCATGAGAGGTACTGGTGTGTGCTTTTCTTTTCTTGTAATGTCTTTGGTTTTGGCATTAGGCTAATGCTGGCCTCACAGAATGAGTTAGGAAGTATTCCCTCTGCTTCTGTCCTCTGAAAGAGATTGTAGAAAACTGATATAATTTCTTCCTTAAAAGTTTGGTAGAATTCATCAGTGAACCCATCTGGGCCTGATGCTTTCTGTTTTGGAAGGTTATTAATTATTGATTCAATTTCTTTAATAGATGTAGGCCTATTCAGACATCTGTTTCTTGTGTGAGTTTTGGCAGATTGTGTCTTTCAAGGAATTGGTCCATTTCATCTAAATTATCCAATTGGTGGGTATAGAGTTGTTCATGGTATTCCTTTATTATCCTTTTAATGTCCACAGGATCTATATTGATGTTCCTGCTTTCATTTCTGATATTAGTAACTTGTGTCCTTTATCTTTTTTTCTTAGTTAGTCTGACTAGACGCTTATCAATTTTATTGATCTTTTCAAAGAACCAGCTTTTGGTTTTGTTGATTTTTCTCTATTGATTTTCTGTGTTTCATTTCACTGATTTCTGCTCTAATTTGTATTATTTCTTTTCTTCTGCTTACTTTGGATTTAATGAGCATGTCTTACTTTTATCCTTAGCAAATCAGTTAGGACAGGCATTCTTTGAGAAGACTCCTTCCTGCTTTGGAGAGTCTCTGTCTTACAAACACACGCACAGATGAGACTAACACAACTTGGCAAAGCCTGCCATGAAGGAGTGGACACCAGGCCTGGGAGCAGGACAGGTGATGGGAGAATGTTAGGGGAGGGCAAAGGAGGTTTCAGTAGGGTTTTGAAGAATGAATAAGAGTTTTCCAGGTGGGTAAAGTCTCAGAGACATGGCAGAGGTGGGCACACTTAGGAAACTAAAGCTGGCGTGGACCCGCCGGGGCCCAGTTTGTGTATGCAGGAAGGGACCCAATTCCCAGGGTCTCTGTTGATGTGGGCAAAGGGTTCACATGAGAATGCTATTCTCCATCACTTTTCCCACTTTCCCAGGTAACCTGAAAAGGCTAAGACTACCAGCCATGGTGTCACTAGCCAATATTGCTAATGGCAGAAGAATCACCCCTGGTTGGCAAATTGCATCTGTTTGGGGACGACTATAAATAAATCATAAGCATCTGAGATTCCGGGTGCAGTGATTCTTGGAGGGACCTCGGCAGCTCAGCCCAGGGACCTGTCACAGGAGGAAGTGATCCCTGCGTGGCTTTAGGGTGGCTGCCACATCTGTCTGATTGCTCCCCTGAGCTGCATCACCTGGGGAGGGTACAGTCCTGGGGAGCTATATGACCTGATTCGAGGACTCACCCAGTGGAACCCCCAGGGCTGCCCTGTGTCCTGAGCAGATGGGAGTGACATTGGGTCCACGATAGTCTTGTGAACCCAAGTGTTTACTTGAACCTAAATAGAATCCCCCGGGTGGGTTCCACAGCTGGTGCCACTCAGTGGCTGGGCTTTACCCAGAGGACAAGGGACCTATCAAAGGACTGTCATGGGGGTGTGACCAGATTGGCTTTTAGAACCAACAGCCTAAAGAGAAGTTCACAAAGTTTTCTGTTGGTGCATCCCAATGGCAAATATATGTATACACATTCCCCCCCCCCCAGATATTTGTACATTATTTACTTATAAACCATATACATGAATGGTACCGTGCTAATATGTTGCAAACATTATAAAATGTTCACAAAAATAGAATGAAGGAAGGATGACATGAAATAGCCACCGTATAAGTATCAATATTTTCTACCTGAGCCTGACCTGCTGAATCCTGGGCGTGAGGCCCAGAAATCAGCATTTGAGCAAGCACAGACGGCTGTGCGTGGGGGTGATTCTGGTGCGCCTGGCCCAGAGTCCCTCCTGCTGTAAAGTAGTATAAAAACTAGAATGTTTTAAAAGCTTTTAAAAAATGCTTTTGTTGTTTATTCAACAAGTGCTGTCTGTCCCAGCTTCCCGCCTTGAGGATTGTAAGGAAAAACCAGCCCACGTCCCAGGAGTTCCTGGCTAATGTTAAAAGCTGCCTTTCAGCATAAAGGCATGGAAGCAAAAGAAGGCCGAGTCTGGAGACATCTCGACAGGTCGGACTGGGTAGAGGTGGTGACTCAGGTGTTGGAACCCAAAGGATGGAATGTTACCAGGGAGAGGGGTGACACTGGGCCCTTCCTGGTGTTGCCTGAACGGAAGCAGAGGTGGCCCTCTTGTCTGGCTCTGCGATCCTTTCCTGGGCCCACTCGATGAAAGTGAAAGCTGACTGCGTATGTTATTTGAATCCTGTTTTAAATGTGTCGGAGAGTGTATTGAAAGGCCTCTCGCGGTGAATCCTTCTGTGAAGTGGAGACTCACCTGTTGTGAGGTGAGGACTCACCCATCCTCATCACTGCGCTCGCAGGCTGAGGTTGAAATTACCTGGAAACCTGGCCATTTCCTCCGTGGACGCTAGGTGGCAACATAGACAGTCAGTGGGATGCAGGATGCTCTGGAGAGCGTGCCTCTTTGGGACAAGCTGGTGGGCCGTCTGTAGTGGAGCCTGTGAGGGTCTAGGTGGTTCTTGCTGAGCCCCAAGCAGCAGAGCCGTGGGTGTGGGAGTCCAGACCCAGTGATAACCTGCCACAACAGAGCTGCTTGGTCGTGAGCTGTACTGCATACCAGGTACTTTGCTGAGCGCGTCTCCTGTGTTCTCTCACCCACTCCTTGTGACAGCCTGTGAGGCAAGGACTGTTGTCCGTTTTTACAGCTGAGTTCGTCAAGGCTAAGAGAGGGGAAGGAACTTGCCTGTTTTGACTGAAGGTCTCTGTAGCTCTGCAGCCATGGGTGCAACCCCACCATTCATCAGCAAACTCTTTTGGGCACCTCCCGGGTGCCAGGTGCTGCGCTGGGGCTGCAAACACAGGGGTACAAGCCAGGACCCCAGCCTGCAGGTGCCCACAGCATGTGGAGGAGGCAGGAACCCCAAAGAGGCGGTTCCAGGATTGCAGGGTGAGTCCCAGGATGGGCACAAAGAATACATGTGATTTCTACATCCTAAAGCAGCAGTTTTCAGGCCAGCTGCTCACCATAGAAGGCACTGATGCATGCCCCGGCTTGGAGGAATTCCATCAAAATCCCGGGGCTTCGGCTCGGGGCCTCAGCACGTTCCAGCCTCCAGGGTGAATGTCTGTCTTCTGTGTGCATGGGACTGGGTGGGTGAACCCAGCTAGTTAATCAAACATCAGCCTGGGGGTCGCTGTGAAGGTGTTTGGTAGATGTGGCTGACACCTGCAATCAGTGACTTTCTGTAAGAGGGGATTTTCCTTAATAATGTGGGTGGGCCTCATTCAATGCATAGCAAGGCCTCAAGAGCAAAGACTGAGGTTTCCCAGAGAAGAAGAAATTCTGCCTCGAGACGGCATCATTACCTCCTGCCTGAGTCTCTAGCTGGCCCTGCAGATTATAGCCTTGCCAGCCCTACCACTGCATGAGCCACTTCCTTAAAATGAACCTCTTAAAGCACGCTATGTATGTGTGTATGTATATATGCACGCACGAATATGCATCTGTGTGCATATACACACATGGATACATGCATGTGCATATGCATTATATTATACACTGTGCGCCATGCACACACATATACTGTATGTAATATGTATGTGTTACGTGTGTATATGTCCCATTCGTTCTGTTTCTCTGGAGAAACTTGACGAAGACACCAGCTCATCCTAAACTGCAGTCAGGGTTGAGAATCAGTCTTCCAAGAAGGAGTATGATTGCTGAGGTGAAAGCAATGGGCTTTCCGAGAGGGCCCAGTTTGAGCAAAGATGCACGAGAGGCACAAGGTGTATGGCTGTTGTGGAACCTGACGTGGGGCCTGAGAGTGGCCAGGGAGAGAGACCTACATCATGATATGAGGAACTTAGGAATTCATAAGATGCCAAAAAGCAAAGCCTCTGAGGGCAGGCCCAAGTCCCCCACCTCCTGGCTGTGTGATACTGGGCAAGGAGTTAGTGTCTCTGTGCCTCAACGTCCTCATATGCAAATAGGAAAAATAAGTCCTTGCACCTGCCTCATCGGGCTGTGGGGAGTGATGGGGAGACACCTGTACACTGGGGCTCAACCCTGTGCCTGGCATACAGCAGGTGTCCATTAAGTGTGGACCACTCTTGCTGCTCCTGTCGGTGGGAGCAGTGCAGGAGCTACTGCAGCCAAAGGGCCAAAGGGATCTTTCTAGGGTGTAGGTCTGATGCCGCTGGTCCTGACGCATGCTTCAGAAAGGTGCCCGGGCCGTGCTGGGAGGGTGGGCTCCCAAGGTAACACAGGAGAGGGTGTGAGGAGGGCCCTGGCCTGGCCCAGGAGAGGGGTGGGAGCTGCAGAGCACTGCTGACGGGGGTCTCAGCCAGCTCGGGCTGCCATACAGGATGGCACAGACTGGGCAGCTGAGGCGACAGGCCTTTATTTCTCCCAGTTCTTGAGACTGGCCGTCTGCGATGAGGGGGCCTCAGGGTGGGTTTCTGCTGAGGTCTCCCTTCTTGGCTTGTAGATGGCCACCTTCTCACTGTCCTCATGGCCTTTCTGGTGTGGGCACGAGGAGAGCGTGAGGAGAATGTGAGCGAGCTCTGGTGTCCCCTCCTCTCCTTTAAGGACACTGGTCCTGTGGGATCAGGGCCCCCCTTATGACCTCTTTTAACCTGATTAACCTCCCTACAGCCCCGTCTCCAAATACGGTCACACGGGGGGCTAGGGCTTCAAACTGTGGACTTTGGGGAAACACACTTCAGTCTCTGACACCGGGGCCCCAGAGACTAAGAGAGGAGGAACTGGCGGGAGCTGGGTGTGGGTGCTGCTGGGGGCCTGTGCCAGGGGCGGTGGGGCTGCTGACTAAGAGAAGGAATTTGGGAGAGGGAAAGGGGGACCCTGGGCCTGCGCTGTGAGCTCACGAGGGGAGCCCTGCGTGGCTCACCCTCAACCAGGGTCCCCTCAGTCTGTCAGGAGCATTTATTGAGCGCCTCCTGCATGTGGGGTGAGCAAAGCCAGGTCGTGTCTGTGAGGGAGACAGTGGCCCGAGCGTGTGTCAGGTGAGCGTGTGTACCAGGGTGCTCCTCAGAGCCACTTTGTTTTGTGTGCCACGCTCCATCTGCATCCCCTGCTTCTGGTGAAACCCAGGTGGCCCGTGATGTTTCTGTTCGCTCAGAGGTAATCATTTGTGTCACAGCCACTAAGTCACAAACACTGTGAGTCAGAAATCAGAATTTCCTTCCCCTGTGTGATAGTCAAGACTTTCCATCGGCCCTCTCCCCCTACAGAGACCCTACATGGCAGGGAGCCGAGGAGCTGGCCTCCTTGTCCTGCATCCCCCAGCAGGGGACACGCCCGCTCTGGAGCGGAGGCTTCCTGGCCTCGAGGGGGCCCGGGCCAGGCTCTGGGCTCTCAGCTCTCACTGACCACTCAGTTTACCCACTCAGGCCTCGGCATGGCCTTGGGGCTCTCACTCCTCCTGGAGCCTCAATTTCCCCTCCGAAAAGGATGTGGTCGCCTCCCTTGGAGAATTACTTTGAGAACCTGAGGCCTTAGTTATGTGAGATGCCCCCGGGCTCCTTGAGGGCTGCACCTAGCCACCTGCTCACGTCTGTCCTTCTGATGAGCAAGGTGACCTCTGCCAGCCCAGGAGCCCACCTCAGGGCAGAAGTCTTCCAGGGCGGATGGAGCTGACATGAGGATGAAACAAGATGAGCTGGGCTGTGTGTTTGGCACGGGGGGCTTAGCACCGCCCAGTGGTGGACAGGTGCCGATGGAGGTCCCTCGATGCACTTAGCAGGTGCCGATGGAGATCCCTGTATGCAGTTAGCAGGTACCAGTGCAGATCCCTGTATGCTGTTAACAGGTACCAGTGCAGATCCCTGTATGCTGTTAACAGGTACCAGTGCAGATCCCTGTATGCAGTTAACAGGTACCAGTGGAGATCCCTGTATGCAGTTAACAGGTACCAGTGGAGATCCCTGTATGCTGTTAACAGGTACCAGTGCAGATCCCTGTATGCAGTTAACAGGTGCCAGTGGAGATCCCTGTATGCAGTTAACAGGTACCAGTGGAGATCCCTGTATGCAGTTAACAGGTACCAGTGCAGATCCCTGTATGCAGTTAACAGGTACCAGTGGAGATCCCTGTATGCAGTTAACAGGTACCAGTGGAGATCCCTGTATGCAGTTAACAGGTACCACTGCAGATCCCTGTATGCAGTTAACAGGTACCAGTGGAGATCCCTGTATGCAGTTAACAGGTACCAGTGCAGATCCCTGTATGCAGTTAACAGGTGCCAATGGAGGTCCCTCAGTGCAGTTAGCAGGTGTTTATGGGGGTCCCTCTCTGTGCTGTGTATTAACATCCTCACAGGCTGTGGTCCTCAGTCCCCTCTGTATTTAAAGGAAGTTTGCAGGACTTCTATAAGAAAATGCATGTGTTATTTATAATTCACTGTTATGATGGCAGCAGTGCCAAACCTCGCGAGAGTGAGAGTGAGCAGAAGACGCATGCCTTCTCTGTCTGCTCATGTCACTCGCACCCCTTCTATTAGCAAAACCAAATCCCGAGGCCGGCACAGATTCAGCGGGTGGGGAAACAGATGCCACCTTTTCGTAGGAAAAGTAGAGAACAGTGGCCACTTTGCAGTTGACGCACCGTAGAGAGTTGGTGTGAAATAGCCTCGGGATGAGCGTGTAAAGCACACCTGCTGACACAAGTGCCCCGAAGGACAGAGTGCCCCCCACAGGCCCTTGATGGAGGTGTGGGACGCCAGGGCAGGTGCGGTGGACCACTTCCTTGGGTGAGGGAAACTGAGCTGCGGTCCAGAGAAGGGGGAGCTGAGAGGGTGGGAGCATTCCAGGCCCAGGGAGCAAGGCAGCCGGGGGTCCTGGGGTGGAAGGAAGCTGGCTTTCAGGGGATTCGCAGGAAGAAGATGGGGCCGGAGCACAGAGAGACGGGCTGGCAGAGGCCGGGCCACGCGGGGCCTTGTCTACCCCACCGGGAATTGCACTCTTCACCTAAAGAAAATATTCAAGAGGTGAGGTTTCCAAGCCAGGCCATGATAGGCTTTTCTTTGCATTTTAAGAAGATGGCTCCGTCTGCCGTGGTGAGGACAGGAGGGAGGGAGTAAGGGCAGACGGGTGGGGGGCAGTGGCGGCCAGGGAAGGAAGACGGCAGCCAGGACAGGGAGAGGGCTGTGCAGACAGGGGGGTACAGGTCAGATGTGACAGGTTTTGGGGACTGTAATGATCTCCTCTTGCTGCTGTTAGAAATTGCCACAAACTTGGTGGCTTAAAACAAGACAAATTTATCACCTTATCCTGGAGGGTCTCCCTGGACTAAAATAAAGTTGTCAGTGGGGCTGTGTTCCTCCTCAGGACTTGGGGAAAGTCTGTTTCCTTGCCTTTTCCAGTTCTCAATGCTGCCTGCACTCCTTGGCTCGTGGCCCCTCCCTCCGTCTTCAAAGCCGACAATGGCAAGTGGGGTCTTTCTCACACCACTTCGTTCTGATGCTGACTCTCCTGCCGCCCTCTTTCACTTATAAAGATCCTTATTGATTTCATTAGGTCCCCTGGTTAATCCAGGGTAATCTCCCCATCTCAAGGTCCTTAGTCATATCTGCAAAGTCCTTTTGCTGTGTAAGGTGACATTCACAGGTTCTGGGATCGGGACATGGACATCTTTGGGGGCCATTATTCTGCTGTCCACCGTGGCACACACAGAGACCCCTGCACAGGAGGAGCTGACGAGGAGAGAAGGGTCCCCAGCCTCAGCCAGAAGCATTGGTCTCCCCTGGGAGCTTAGAAATGCAGAGTCTTGGGTTCTGCCCCAATCCTCTGAATCAGGGTCTGCATTGTAATGGGACCCCAGATGCTCCATGTCACGGAGGAGGAGCAGAGCCCTGGTCTTAAAGCCACCCTTTCTTTTGGCTGGGGTGGCTGAGTGGCCATAGGTACCTCCCATTCTGAGGGAGGGGGCCAGGTTTCAGACAGACTTGCTTTGTCCCTGTCTCGGATTCCCAGTTCCTTTGGGTCAGGCCCTGAGGCCCGTTTCTATGTCAATCTCAAGACGGTGCCAGGTGCTATAACAGGTCCTGAGTGATGAGTGAGGTGATGTGACCTGGGCTGGGTCCCGTTACCTCGTTTCACAGATGACAAAACTCAGACCTACGAGGTTAAATGGCTGGTTTGGACTCCACAGCCAGTACGTGTGAGTCTGGGCTAGAACTCAGGGCCCCAGACACAGGCCTGACTTCCACACTCTCCCCATGTGTAGACGGCTATTAGACAAATCAGAGCACCCTGGCTTTCCTCTTGGTGACAGGCAGCAGGGTGTTTTCCAGAAATCAGACCCCAGAGAACTCTGAGGATTTGGAATTAAAGGGATCCACAGAATTATTTACTAAAATTTCAATCCGAGCTCACATTTGAAATACACGCCAAAAGATGTGTCCTTCCCCGGAGAAAGTTGTCAGCACAGAGTGCCTGCCTCGTCATTACCCTTTCAGATGGAGGTTTCTTACAAAGTGTTGGGCCCAGTATCTTTTTTCTGAACAAGATTGACGAGAAAGATGAGGCTGAAATGATTTCAGAAGCCAAGATGACCTATGGCGTGGTTTCCTGGAAACGATGGAGCAGTAATCTTAGAACGCCAGCCCGCAGGAATCCAGCAGCCCCTCAGGCAGGAGGAACAGCGACTTCCCTTTCCTGGGGCCCCTGTGGCAGGGGCTGGGCACGCTGGCAGCCTCTCCTCCATTCTTGGCTCCCTCCGCTCATGAACCTCCTAACTCGCTCTCCTTGGCTCCGTGCACAGCACCCAGCTCCCTCCCTGCCTTCCGCAGCTCCCCACTTGTGCTTCCTCTCCTGACCTGCCCATCCCACGGACGTGCCTCCACTCCTTGCCTCTCCCATTCCCAGCTCTGTGCTCCCTCTCTGGGCTCATCGTCTCACACTGTCCCCACAACTTCTCCCTATAAGTGGACAGTCTCAAATCTTCATCCCTAGCCCCAGGGATCTGTGAGGCAGAAGACCTGTGTGTCTGTCTGTCCACTGCTTGTGTCCCTGTTGAGGCTCCGACTGGCCCTTAACTCCACAAGAGCCAAAGCCAGCACTGTCCCCTTGCCCAGGAAACCTGCTCAACCTCGCAGTTCCCTGGTCTCAGTTAATGTCCTCACCATGTTTCCAGACATTCAAACCACAACAGTCCCCTCCTCCCACTCTGTCCCCCATCACACTCTCATTTATTTATTCGGGAAATATCGGTCACACCCATGTGTCGGGCATGGGGGAAAGAGACGAGCAGGGAGAGTCCTTGCTCTTGAGACTGTGAGGCTCTGGTGGCAGCAGTTGTGACAGTGTCACTTTTGTTTGTAGGAGGGGTCAGCCACTGCTGTTTCTGGCCTGACAGAGCAATGTTGGCTGCCCGCCTACTAAAACCAGCTATGAACCGGGACACAGTGTAGGAGGCCTCTGTTGCGGGCATTGAGCAGCAAGCAATGCAGCATGGTCGTCCTTGGAGGACGGGAGACACGCAGGGTGAGCCCCACAGCTGATCGCCTGGGTTTCTGCCGGGAGCGTCTCCCTGCAGGGGTGCAAGGACGTGGCCTCCAAGCAGAGTGGCGGTCTCTCTGGGATGAGGGTGGAGACTGTGTTTCTAGACTGCAGCAGCGGGAATTGTGGGCCAGGGGACTAGAGAAGAGGGAGCTGTGCAAAGGGGGCCCCAGAAATTTGTGTGAAGATTCAGTTGGCGGAGGCCTGTGCTGGCAGAACCCCACACCACTCAGCAGGGGTCACCTGTGGGAGTGAGAGCTGAACAGAGAGGTCAGGGGTGCTGGGGATCCAGCCCAGCTCAGACCATGGAGAGCCCGCGATGAGTACAGCGGACACCAAGAGGAGCAAGCCTCAGGAGTGAGGAGCATGTGGAGTGAAGAACTATGTTCAGAACCAAAATAGACCCGTGGTGGTTGTAAGTGTGTTCAGGATCTTAAAGGACAAGATGAATGAACAGATGGAGAATCCTAGCAGAGAAGCAGAAACTATAAAAGAGAACCAAATGCAAATTCTGGAATTAAAAAGTATCATATCTGAAATGAGAAATTCACAGCAGATTAAAGACGGCCCCATGGCGTCACTGCCTGTGCCGAGCCAGGCTCCGGGACTGTTCTCACACGGGGCCTCCTGCAGCCAGGACGTGGGGCTGGCGGGGCGGCTGGGGGAATCCTGCCCTCCTCCTCACTCTCCGGGCTCCTGTTCCTTCCTCCTCCTCTTCCTTCAAACACCAAAGCCTCATGCACATCAACTCGGGCGGCCAGAGCACCCTTTGTTCCAGGTTGCCAGCCTGGACGCGCAGTTTGAGGTGGGAATCGTCTGTTTTAGCAACGTGGCGACGCGCCTCCTTGTAGCCAAGACTGTGCATCTCCGCAATTATGTCCTTAGGATAAATTCCAAACTGCGACTAATTGAGAAAAAGATAGCTCCTTGCGAGTTTATTTTTAACTCCAGAGCCTCTCAGCCGTATGTTCTTACTTACACACCACCCCATTTGCATTTCCTCTTGGTTCCCAAGTGGGCACCCAAGACTGTGGTTCTGGAATCGACAGTGAGCCAAGGATACAAGGTGGAGTGGCAAAAGGAGCACCTGTCAAAACCTAGGACAAGCAGCAGCTGGGGCTCAGGAAGTCGCCCCTTTCCAGGGAGCAGCTGACGGGAATATCCATTCACGTGCAGGGAAATCCCTGCAGCTTTGGTTAAAGAGTGAACACAAACACTAACCGAGACGTCCATGGATGGTGGGCCGGATCAACAAGTGCTGAGCTTACGTGGCATCCACACTCTGGGACAACCTGCAGCCATTCAAGAGAAAGAGCTGGATCAGTTCATCTTGATCAGGAATGGAGCCAGACGTGGTGTGAACGAGACAGCCTATTGCAGGCTACCGTGTACGGTGTGATCCCACTTTTGTAAAACTAAGCGTTAAGTGGGTGTC
The DNA here is from genome assembly GCF_041296235.1 of Equus asinus. NCBI lineage: Eukaryota > Metazoa > Chordata > Mammalia > Perissodactyla > Equidae > Equus > Equus asinus. The sequence continues at coordinate 47,266,821 of NC_091804.1, forward strand.
TGCACGTTGTTAATTGTGCAGAATGAGGTCGGGAAGTGGCTGTCGCAAAGCATTGGTAGAGGTGTCTCCTAGAGGTGAGATGAGAGTAGGGAAAGGGGATTTTTCTCCTCTTAGCACTGCTGTTAGGCTGTAATTGTTCCCAGTGAGATCCATTGTTTTTGTAGCTGAGTGAGAGAACGCTCTTCTCTGAGCCAGAGGGCAGCCAGCTTGCTCTCTGCTCTCAGCTGTGACCTGCGACAGCTCTTGTCTCCGTGAACTTCAGTGTCCCTCTCATTAATTCCCGGATGAGGGGGGCGGGGGAGCACCTCGTGGGCCCCTTCCAGCTCCCTAGTCAGGGCGAGCACCCTGTAAGTCAGAGCATGGTCTACTGAGGCAATCACGTCTTTTCTTCTTTTGAGTTTGTTAATTTGGCAAATTACATTGGTAGCTTTTCAAGTGATAAACCCTCTTGCATCTCAGGCACTCGTGATGTATTATCGTTTTCATAAATTGTCAAATTTGATTTGCTAACATTTTATTTAGAATTTTACATCTATGTTCATGAGGGCTATTAGTCTTTAGGTTTTTTTCCTTCTAATATCGATTCTGGTTTTAACATCACAGTAAGTTCTAGCCTCATGGCATGAGTTTTAAAGTATTCCCTTCTTTTCAATTTTCTGAAATAATTTGTATGGTATTTTTTATTTCTTACATGTTTCAAAGAACTCATCAGTGCCTCCATCTGGGCCTGCAGGGGGTTTTGGGATGTGGGGGAAGATTTTTAGCTAGAAATTATATATTTTAATAGATTTAGGTCTATTCTGGTCATCTTTCTTCTTGAGGGACCCTGGTAGTTTATGCAGAATCAAAGGGAGATATCACCCCTCTAATCCTGATGTTGGTGATATGTCTGTCTGTCACCTGATAAATCTGGCTAGAATTTTATCAATTTTATTGCTCTTGTCAACCAGCTTTTGGTTTCAATTATTTTTTTTGCTGTTTTTCTATTTTTTATTTCATTGGCTTCTGCTCTGATCTTCATTATTTCTTTTTTTCTACTTCCTTGGGTTAATTGACTCTTGTTCTGGTTTTTTAAGATGGCATCTGAGGTCACTGGTTTGGGACCTTCCTCGTTTTCTGATATAGGCATTTAGTGCTGTACATTTCCCCCAACACCATTTTTATATGTTGTACTTTTATTTACTTCAAAATACTTTCTAATTTCCCTTTTGATTTCTTCTTGCAACTATAGGTTATTCAGAAATTTTTAATTTCCAAAGATTTCGGTGTTTTTCTAGAGATCTTTTTGTTATTGATTTCCAATTTAATTCCTCTCTGATCAGAGAACATATTTTGTATGACTTGAGTGCTTTGAAATTTATTGAGACTTGTTTTATGTTTTATGGATAGAACATGGTCCATCTTGGTAAATGTTGCCCCTGCACCTGGAAAGAATGTGTGTTCTTCTGTCATTCAGTAAAGTGTTGATCAGATCAAATTGCTTGATGCTGTTCTTCATCTTCCCCATCCTTACACAGTCCTGGTCCACGTGTTCTGTCAATTACTTAGCGAGGGGTTTTGAAATCTCCAACTCTAACTGTAGATTTCTGTTTCTTCTCTCAGTCTATCAGTTTTTGCTTTATGTGTTGAACCTCTCGACAGGTTCATCAATATTTAGGATCGTTTTGTCCTCCTGATGAGGTTGTCCGTTTGTCATTATGAGACAACCCTCTTTATCCCCAATGAGGTCCTTTGCTCTGGAATCTCCCTTGTCTGATATTAATCTACCACTCCAGATTTCTTTCAATTAGTTTCAGAATGGTACATTTTTTCCCTGTGTACATTTATTTGTGTCTTTTTACTTAAAGTGCATGTTTTGTAGGTAGTATATCATTTGGACCTGCTTTTTTTATCCATTTGAGAATTTTTGCCTTTAATTAGGGTACTTAGACTGTTTACACTTAACGTGATTATTGGTTTTATTCGTTTAAATCCACCATCTGGCTCTGCAGGCCTTTGGGTTGTGTGCGCGACTGTCTCCTTTCCAGTTCTCGGTCCTGCAGACTAGCTGCCTTGGTCTCTGTGATCTCTCGGCTTCATCTTCTCAACTCAGGGCATTTCCCAGGCTCTTCCTGGTTCCTCTCCATGGTCCATGACCTAGAAACCCTCCAGAGGCAGTAAGCTGGGCAGTCCTAGGCCTCACTTTACTGAATTCCCATCTCTCAAATATCACTGTCCTTTCCAGTGTCCTGAAAACCATCGTTTCGATACTTTGACTTTTTTTTTTGAGTGGGACGGAGAAGTCAGTCCATGGCGCTCCTTCTTGTTTGAAGCAGAAGTTGATGTCGTCACTTTTACTTTGGAGGCCGACACAAGTTTTCACGGCACATTCCTTCTGTGGTTGCGTGTTCAGGTGCTGTTGTCATGTGTTCCTTGGTGGGAATCCGTGTTACTTTTTAGGTTCCAGCTCAGATGTTGCTTCCTTCAGAAATCCTTCCTTGATCTTGAGCTCACACCCCTTCCTGGTGTGACATTGACCCTGCCCTGCGTGATTCAGGCGTTTCTGAGTTTGCGTGTGGAAACAAAGGAACAAGGCAGAGTCCTCTCTGTGGACGAGCTCACCAGATTTGCTTTTCTCCATTGAGTGAAATGTTTCAAGCTCATATGATGACTATAGTTAGGGAAAGAGCCACACAAACAGGTAATTAGGATACCTTGTGAGGATGCACCGATAGAAACACACATCATGTGTTTCAGATTATTATAGGTGCTTGTTTTCACATCTCTCTCCCTCACCTGACTGAGCCCAGCAGGGCGTGCACCAGGTGGTCCTCATTTCTGCTCTTTAGTGCCAGCTATGCAATAGGTGCCTAACTGCACTGTGCAGATCCGTGAATGTCAGGGTTAAGAGTGTGGGTTTTAACCCTAGGGTCAGGTCTAGGTTTCTAGGTTCTAGAACCTAGAATCTTGGTTCTGTCACTTAACCTCTTGGCTCTTCATCAGGAAAACAGGAGATCAGTTGTGGACATGCTGAGTTTGAGATGCCTAATGGGGACAGGTGGAGACCCCCTGAAGGAAGCTGAATATGCAAACCTGGAGTTCAGGGAGAGGATGTGGCTGGAGAGAGAAATCCGGAGCCATTAGCAGTGGGCCCTTAGTGTCGTGGGACAGAGGAGGTCATGTAGGAAGCAAGCGTGGACAGAGGGGTTTGAAGATTGAGTCCTGGGGCACACCCACATTTAGAGGTGGGGCAATGACAAGGAAGCAGCAGGGGAGACTGAGACGTGGCCATCCAGGTGGGAGGATCGCAGGCTAGCTGGGTGACTTGGAGGGAGAAAAAAGAGTCTTCTACAAAGAAGGGAGTGATTGACAGCCTGAGATCCTCCAGGAGCATCCTTTGCTCCACTGGGGCAGCTAATGGGAGCTAGTAAGACGGGGCTAGGGGAATGTTCTGAGTCCCACACACGTTGGTGTGTCAGTGTGCACAGAGCGTGGAAGGCTGCCTCCTGCGTGGTGAGTGGAGCCCAGAGCTCTGCCATCCAGTGGCTATCTGGGCCACTCTGGTACCTGGAGAGAAAGAGCTGGCACTGCCCGTCCTACCTCCTAAGCTCTGTCTGTCAGCTGTGCATTGGAAAGGCACCCCAGCCTTCGCTGGAGTTGGACTGGATCTGCTAACATCAGGGTTTTACTTTTAATTTACTTACTTTTCTGGCCTACGCGTTGATTTTTTTTGGCTTTTGCCAATACAGAGCTCTATAGGGTGTGGAGCAGAACTGGTCTGGAGATAAATGAGTCTTACACTTGGAAAGACAGTATTGTTGTTGACAAATGCCCCCTGGGGAAAGGCAGGGCCAGCTCTGCGTCAGATCCAACATAGACAGCCTTGCAAGTAGGGACTTCCAGGGAGCCAGCGGACAGGTCAAATGATGACAGTTCTTTGGGAATGAGGCCCATTCTGCTCCCTCCAGTCACTGCCAGGCGGCTGGGCTTCACCCAGACTGCAAACTTAGGTTTCAAGGCCACTGCAGAGCTGGAGAGAGGGACATAAGACTGGGCAGCGGAAAGCATTTCACTGAGATTCAGCCAGTTCTTCTTGGATATAAACCCTCTCTGCATTGCTATAACCATTTGGTTAGTCTACAGAGTTCTGAAAAAGTTGATTGACCATTTTTGCCAGTTTTCTTGTTGCTTTTATGGAGGAGAGAATTTTCCACCATCTTCGCTGATGTCACTTGACAAAGTTCTTTGTTTTTAAACAATTATTTATTTTTATATAAGGAAACTATTTGTGATAATAAAATACAGAAAACCAAAATTAATAAATAGAATGACCAATTCCTGGCATTGCAATGCCAATTTATTATAAAATTATATACCTTACAAAATTAGACACATACAAATACATTTCTCTATATAACATACATACTTTTCTAAGTTGCTTTGCTTAGCAACATGTCATGAATGTCTTTTTGTACCTCAGTAACGTGCATGCCGCCATTTTTTAATAGGCTCACAATATGCAGATGCTACAGAAGTGCCGTAGTGTAAGGAGTGCCCCTTGTTGCATATTTAGGCTGTGTTTCATTTCTTGCTTTCATAAATAAGGCCGGGTGGACACCGTTTTGTGTGCTTGCTCCATTTGTTGTATGAGACAGACTCCTGGAAGTGGCTTTCTGGGACAAAAGTTAGGGAAGCGAGTGTTTTGGGGTCCCTGGGGGGTCCCCCCTGGGGGGAGGTTGGCTTGCTCCCACGCTCTGCAGAAAAGGGCTTCCTGGCCTCTGTTGCTTAGCTTCACACCCAGTGTTAGCCTGTGTCCTCTGGGAACCGTGCTCTTTTAGCTTAATTCTGACAGTTGGGTAGAAGTGCCACTCAGTTCTGAAAAGCCTTTGTTTTAGGCTATTTTTCTGGAAATTTCCTTTTCTGACTTTACGTTGCAAAACCTGGTAACCTCTTGACACTGACCTGAAGTCAGCCCACAAATGTTCTTTGTGGCCCTACTGTGTGTGCCCAGGTCGTGCACACAGAGGCTAGATGAATGAGCAGAGGAGAATGACTTGCTCCCAGCACGGAGATTTCACGTGGAGCGAATTCTCATTTACGTCTAGAAATCTCTGGTGAAGGGATCTTTTTCTCAGTTAAGAAATATATGATTACAGTTTGTAATGACAAGCCTGAGACATTTGCAGTAGGCTTAGGGACTTTATCAAAAGCTAAAACGATTAAACCACATTCAGTGTAGTTTTATGGTTAGGCATATCATAGTTCTCTGAAACTGGCACTCCCTCCTGCCGTGTCAGACCCTTGACATTCGTGACAGGTTTGTCCTGGGACCTTTGAGACGCCCTTAATCCGTAAATGCCACCCTGGCTGTCAGTTTCTCCCAGACACGCTGTAAAGACCAGCTGAAAAATGCATGTGACTTCTTGAGGCTCCTTCTGATTTTATAAATACAGGACCCTAGTCACTTATACAGCTGTTAACCTCAGGCTGGAGTCATTATTTTTCTCTTTCTCTGTAAAACAGACAGCAAACAAGTTCATGTTAGAAATTCAAGCCTCAGCTGAGTTCAACTTTTTGTGCCTTACTTTATCCCGAACTTCTGTTAAACTATCCTGTGATTGGACTTATTTCTTCTTTTGTATTTCCATCTTTTGGGAGCCAGTTTTCTTAAGAAATAAAGCGTGCCTCCGTCCATGGGGGTGACCATCTTGGTTGATGATCTGAGCCCCCAGGAGTTAAATGCACACCCTAGTTAAACGGCAGAACCACACGCTCGGACCGCAGTCTGCATTCTGCTCTGCGTTGACCTGCTGACGGTCCCACCTGCAGTTCCCAGGGGCGGCTGGGGACTCTGTTATTCAGAAACCTCAGTTAACCAGAACACCATCCTTTACCTAGCGTGCTAATGACCAAGGCTTCTCTGCATGTGAACGCAGCCAAACCCCATTTCTGCTCTTAGGCCAATTTAAATGTTTTATTCCCAAAGCTCTTACTTGTGCCCTGATTTCACTCAGCTGATTCTGGTCACGTGCAGAACACAAAGGTTGGTCTCAACCTTGTGGACCCTGAATCAACCCACTCATTCGTTCTCCCAGCAATGTTCGTTGATAACCTACTGTGTCAACATTATTCTAGGACCCAGGAGAGCAAACTGTCTTTGAACTGAAAGTCTAGTGGAGAAGACAGACGACAAACTAAAGAACAAGAAAGAGATCAGATAGAGGAGGAGTTGATAGGGTGATGTGGGGGGGATTGGAGGCCCCATTGGGCCTCTTTGAGGAGATGGTTCAAGGCCAGGCCTGGGTGGTCCAGGCAGAGCAGGGAGGTAGGCAGAGGAAAGACATGGTGCAAAGCCCCTGAGCTGGGACAGTCCAGGAAGTGAAGAAACCCCCCAGGCCGGGGGCAGTGGGAGAGTGGGATCACATGGGGCAGGACTGCCATGGGTAAAGTAACTGTAAGTTATGATCCAAACTCAGACACTTTTGAAAGAAAAAGCAGGTGCTATTAATAATTACCCTGGGGTAACGGTGTCAATCAGGACTGTCCCTGGAGACCCGCGATGTATGATCCATTCTCCACCCATGGAACGTGTGGTCTCGGGGTGAGGGGCCTTAGAGAAGGCAGATGGTGGCATCTCTTTCTCCCTGTCTTGCCTACCATCTGTTGGAAGGCACCACAAGGTACAAGACAGTGTACCTCATTGCTCTGGTCCAGATTCCTTCCTGCAACAGGTGAGCGGCTGCATTGATAAGCCAGTGCCTCGCTAACACCTGTGTTCTTATTGCCCTTCTTCCCTCCCTCCAATGGCTCTCCTAGGAACACTGCCCAGGAAATGCAAGAAGGAGCTCTTGGCAGTGAAATTAAGGAACCGGCCCAGCAAGCAGGAATTGGAAGACCGGAATATTTTCCCCAGGAGGACTGATGAAGAAAGGCAGGAAATTCGGCAGCAGATTGAAATGAAACTCTCCAAGTAAGTAGCAGTGTGTAGACAGAAGTAAAGGCCCTGCTCCGGCCTTGCAGCCCGAGCCCCTCTGAGGTCTCGCCTTCCCCCGGCTGTGCTCTCCCAGGGCTCCCAGACGCGGCACCTGCAGCAGCGTTCCTCAGCCTCACCGCTGTCAATGCTTGGGACCAGACAGTTCTTTGTCATGGGGGGGCCATCTGGTACACTGTCAGATGCTTAGCGGCATCCCTGGCCTTTACACATTACATCCCCCCTGTGACAACCAACACTGTCCCCACACATTGCCAGATGTCCCCTGGGGGGCAAATCACCCCCAGTGGAGAACACTGTTCTGTGGGAGCTAAGCAACGTGCCTGAAGGAGTGAAGGGGTTGCAGTTGGGAGGGACCGTGGCAGAGTGGCAAGGACATGCCTTGTCAGAGGCCGGGTTGGGGGGAAAGTCCCTATTTACCTCCACCTCATCATTTTCCTGCAAGAGTGTGCATCCAGTATTGCCAAATCCTCTAAGTTTTTCAAGAAAAGCTGGAAGTCTGTGTATTTGGGGGAGACTGCATATGCACCAAGTCAAACCCGTCTGCTGCCTGGCTGTGACCCAGAGCCACGAGAGAGTGCCCTCTGCCTTACAGTCCCCGAGAGCCCCTCGTGTGGTCACTGGCTGGAGATCCGCTGTGCTATGGCACAGGACCACGTGGAGCTGTGTCTTCATGACCAAGCTCTGTTGGGGTCCACTCGTGCCCTGACATGGATGCCTTGACTACGAGTCAGGGACGGGAATGTGAAAATGTGGCGGCTTTCAAGTATTGACAACTCTCTAGGTTGCTTTTCAAGAAGAGCAACTGGGGTCCGGAACCCGGAGCCTCGTCCGCATCCCAGCCCTCACGAGTGTCCCTTGCCACAAAGAGGGCTGAGAAGGGCTGAGTGTGCGCCGGTGGGCTTTCAGACGGGAATCAGACCCTTGCAATAGGGTGAGCCTGTTTCCCCTGATCCCCAAAGGGTGGGGCCAGACGGTAGCCCTGAGTTGGGTGTGTGGGAGAGGAAATATTAACAAGGGTCGGGCGCGTGATCCTGGCACACAGCCAACCTCCTGCTGGCATCTTCCCCACCTCTCTCTTCCTTTTATGGGATATGACCCTGTCCATGCAGGGCTGGACTTGAGGGGACAGTGTCCTGGATATCCTCCAGCCTTCCACTTTCCTCTTTAAACAGGCTGGCCCTGCACAGCAGAGAGACAGCACCCTGAAAGCGAGCCGGACCAGCCCCCAGGGCAGCACTGTCCCTGTGCCCCCGTTGATTTGCTCTTGATCAGTGCTTCTCACTGCCCTGCATCCAAGTCAGCTGCGGGGACCTTGGGAAAATGCAGGTTCTGATTCAGCAGGTCTGTGGCGGGGCCCGAGGGTCTGCACTGGGACAAGCTCCCAGGGGATGCCAGCTCTGCCGTTTGTGGGCCACTGGGAGCAGCGAGGGTCTGGAGCGGGGTCTCCCGGCTTCAGCGCTCTTGACATTTGGGGTTGGATAACCCTGTGTTGGGGGCCGTCCTGTGCATGGTAGGACATTTAGCAGCATCCCTGGGCTCTACCCTCAAGATGCTCATAGCACCCTGCTTCCAGCTGTGAGAACTAAAAATGTGTCCAGTTGTTGCCAAGTGTCCCCTGGGGGCCGGAATTGCATGCTCGGAAGCACTGATCTGCAGGCCCCTGGATTGCTTCTCCAGGTGGTCTTTCCTCTTCCTGAGGCACAGGGCTCTTGGTCTTGGGTAGGTGGGCCTTGTCTCTGCTCTCTGCGGGGGCCCTGGGCCTCAGTGTTCTCAGTGCCCCTGAGACCCTTCCCTTGAGTTTTTCAGGGCGAAGGCAGTGAGTGTGAGCGGGTGAAGCCGAGACCCTAGGCCCGGGATTCTCAGGGCCTCGGTTTTCTTGCCTGTAAAATGGGGGTGATGCCAGCTGCCAGGCCGGCAACAGAGGAGGGCGGGTTCAGCGAGGCACCCTCACAGACTGCAGAGGTCCCCAGCCAGAGTCCTGGGGGCTTGGAATCATGCTCTGTGCTGACGTGCTGGGTGACCTTGGGCAAGTGACCTTATCCCCCATCTTGGTTTTCTCATCTGTAAAGCAGGGTGCTGACATTTTCAAGGTCATGGCGAGTTTTCAGGGAGATCCTATAAAGAAGGCGCATTTGAGAGCCCCTGCCACGTGTTAGGTGCTCAGGGACTCGCTGGGGTCACTGTTTGGCTGGTGAGGCTGGAAGCAGTGTCCTCGCTGCCCCTCGTCCTGCGCTGGCTCTAAGCTGTGTGGCCAAGGCTGCCTGAGGCACAGGTCACAGATCGCTGTCAAAATGCCTAGTGGTGTCTGGGGCCTCCTGACCCAAGAACAGGGTTCCCATGGAGAAACTGTTTAAAATGCAGATTGATAAGCCCCACCCAGACCTGCAGTTCACTGTCTCGGGTGCAGGAGGGCACATTTTAATGAATCCCCTGATATTAACAGGTTGAGAAAGCTCCCGGTGTTGGAGTGACATTGTCAGACCATCAAGCGTTTGTCGCTGTGTCTGGTCATTCGATAAAGACCTACAGTCATGTGTCGCTTAACAACAGGGACACATTCTGAGAAATTCATCGTTAGGTGATTCTGTTGTTGTGTGAACATCATAGAGTGCACTTCCACAAACCTAGATGGTACAGCCTCTACACACCTAGGCTCTGTGGTACTGCTCTTGTGGGACCACCGTCATAAACGCAGTCCGTCCGTCGTTGCCTGAAATGTCATCGTGTGATGTGTATTTCACTCCTTCGGGATCAGGCGCTGTGGCAGTTGCTAGAGGTACAGCCGTGGGTGATGGAGACCCCTCCCGTTAGCTCCTGCATCCCTGGAGAGCAGCGGGTGCCACAGCCCTCTTCCTGTGGGGCCGAGCCCCTCCGTGCTTTATACAGCCAGGATGCTCAATAAACACTGTGGGCAGGCGAGAAGCATGGTGCATCCGTCCCTCAGAAGGGATCCGAGAGTCACAGAGGAAGAGGAGGGTTCGCCTCAGGCATGCACCCCAGGACAGTGGGCAGGATGAGTGCAGGACAGGACCCCCCCAAGACTTAGGTCAGCCCCTGTCACTGGCGTCATCTCTCAGAGGTCCCCTGAAAAGATGACAGGCGTTACGTGCACACAGGTTCTCCATGACCAAGTAAGTTTGGGAAAACATTATACAAGTGGTTTATTTGCCTCTGGACCTATCGGAGCCTTTGATGCAATAATGCACATGGTAGCTCTGTGGGAGGGTGCGGTGTGTCTTTGCCCCGCTGTATGCACCTGAGACCTTTCCTCCCTGGGCACCGCAGAGGCATCTCAAGGCCCCTTTTGGGAAATGCAGCTGTAGTCACAAAGCTGTGCTGGAGGCCCGTCAGCCGAAGTTCGGAAAAACCTGAGGGTGCTGGGACGCCCACGTTCACAGCCGCATGGGCTGTGCCACGTCCGGCATTGGCCCTGGCCTCCGCTGTGGCTGTAGGTGTTCTTGGTGGGCTGTGGCGTGTCCACCCAGACCCACATGCCCAGACCTCGCTTACAGCAGCGGGAGTGGTTCTTCGACCTCTGGGGAGTCACTGGTGCAGTGGAAGGAGTGTCAGACTGTGGGCCAGGGGAGGTGACGGGGACAACCTCCTTGTCCTGGAATGCCCTGGGGGACTCGCTGCCACCACCACGATCGGGACTTTGATGGCTATTGCCTCAATGTGTCCCTGACAGCCTCCCCCTGTGAGCAAGGCTCCCAGCCCTGTGCTGGACCACAGGCTGCCACGGTCCGGCTCCTGGCCAGGTGGGCAGGAGCCCTGGAGTACAGAGCCCCGCCTCTCTGGACGTCCAGTTCCCAGCACATAAAGTGAACCACCGGGGAGGAGCACTGTGCCCCACCTGCAGTCGCCGTGGAGTGTCGCCGCCGCGATGACGGCATCTTGGTCTGCAGACCCCTGGGGGCCTGAAGGTGTTCATTTCCCGTTAAGTCAGCATTGCCTCATCCTAATCGACGTTGGCCACTGACTCATGGGCCTGCTGCTCTGGTTACGTATCCTTTTTAAATAAAGGAGAAGAGATTCCCTTCCTGTCTGTCCATCAGGGTGTTCTGAGGCTCAAATGAGAAGCCACAGGGAGAAGGTACATCAATAACAAAGCCTCCTGCCTACCTGCTTGAGTCGTGATGGGATAGTCCATCTTGATCCTCTCTCTGCCTCTTCCATCTCTTTGCAAACTTCTCCTTTCTTTTCATTGGTGGACAGGCCATGTTCATCCAGTTATATTTTCAGCAGTTCTTTGCTGAATATGTACAATGTACCAGCTGCTGTGCAGGGTACTAGGTACCACGGTGAACAAGGTGGAGGTGCTGTCTGCCCTCATGGGGCTTATAGCATTTGCGTATGCTGCAGGCATGACTGGATCTAGGTGCTCACGTGGCATTTACAGGAGTGGGTCTGTTTCTGTTTCTCGACTCCTCTTTGCTCTGTGTGGATTTGTTCTCTGGCCGTCTCGCTCCGCATCCTGGCCTGAGAAGCTTCAGACTTCCATCTGCACAGGAGCGGCTGAACGACAAGGTCTCCTTCCTCCAACCCGGGAAAAGCCCCAGGATGGGGTCTCATTGGTTTACTTGGGTCGGGTGTCCATTCCTGAACCAATCGCCTTGGTCAAGGGCACAGAAGGGGCCAACTGGTCAAGTTTGGATCACACGCACGTCCCTGAGCCAATCACTGTGGCAAAGGGAATTTGTGAATTGATCAGGCTCGGTGTTTGTTGTTGCCGGCCTCGTTGTTGGGATGTGCCATCGCGTGAGGTTTGGTTTTTCATTTCTCTTATTTCTAGTAAGATTGAACATTTTTTTCAGTTGTTTATTGGCTTTTTTGTTGTTTCTTTTCATGTACTTTACCTGCAGTTTTCCTTTCCTAATGATTTTAGGAGTTTACGTTGGAAATTGTGGCCTCCAATCCTTGTGGCTTCCAATCCTTTCCCGGTTTTGTGAGCTGCACAGCTCTTCTCCTTGTTTGGGGCTTGTATTTTCATTTTGTTCCTGCTTTCCTTTGCTGTGCAGAAGTTTTTCATTTTTCAGATTACCAATCATATACTTGAGGCGTCAGCAGCCTTCTTCTGTTAGGGCCAGATGGTGACTATTTTTGGCTTTGTGGACCTGATGGTGTCTATTGTAACTACATAGCTCTACTCTTGTAGCACTAACGCATCCATAGCCGATATGTAATGAATGGGCATGGCTGTGTGCCAATAAAACTTTATTCACAAACACAGGCGGAGGCCCATGGGACAAAGCTTGCCGACCTCTGATAGACTTCAGGGTTATACTATTTGTGCCATGTTTGAAAAATCCTTCCCTACCCAGAGGTCAAAAAAATTATATGTACACCTATTATTTTTGCAACTGCCTTCTAAAACTCTGCCAATTGATAGTTGTTTCTATTTGATAAACCAAGTTCTTCAAAATAGAGTATTAAGTGAATTAATTTAAAGAAGGAAAATAGTGAGTAATCACTGATACTATGTGTGATTCAAAAATAGGACAAAATTATGATGATGATGCTGGCAGGAAGAGAAGTCTGGGGCCCGCACGCCTGCCTGCAGGTGCAGAGGGGAGGGGAAAAGGGATGCCGGGAACCCGTGCCCAGGACCTCGAAAGCCCCCTAAGTAAGAGGCACTGAAACACAGGCTCTGGACTGGATTTACTCCATTACTCACGGAATCTGTAACTAATTTTAAATCTTGGACATTTGTCACTGTGTTTAAAAATGGAAAAGCAACCCCCAGAATTAGAGGCAGAGGAACAGCAGTGCAGAAATCACCTCCCAGGAGGCAATACGGAGGCTTCCTGGCCGGCCAGGCTGTTTCCCCTGCAGAAGTGGTTTAATTGGATCCCTTTGTCTTTGCTTCGCCTCCCATTAGAGATTCTTCTGCCATCGCTTGCTGAATAATTCAGCCTCTGGTTGCCGTGGCAACGTGCCATCCATCGTACGCTGAAGTGCAGTTGGTGTTTTTGTTTTGCTTTTTTATTTCCAAATCCTTAATACTTTATCTTCTTGGTGCTCCTGGGGCTTTTCTGGATGAACTGGTCCATGTCACCACCAGCCTCCCACCCACGACACACACTGTGTGCTGGGTCTGGGGACCAGAGTGAAGTCAGACTCGTCTTTCTGTAGGAGCCCACTTACCTTTAAAACGTGTGTGAATGAATGGGCAGAGTAAAGACCCACAGCTCCCGCGCTTCACACAGTAGGCGTGTTCTGGAGATTGCGCACAAGGGCACGGGTTGTATCGCTGCAGCCCTGTCATATGCCTGCCGTTTAGGGGGAGCTGGCAGTCAGGGTGCCCAGAGCTTTCCTTTCTTAAGCACCAGCCCCAAGCACTAAGTTTCACTCACTTTCCCTCATTTAATTTAATCTTTGCAGGAACCCAATAAAGGCGGTGTTATTATCATCTCCATCTTACAGATGGGAAAACTAAGCCTTAACAAGAGGTGAAGGAACTTGCCCAGAGTCCACAGCTGGGAGGAGGCGGGGTAGGAGTCAGACAGGCGGCCCCATAGAACACAAGCTGGGGTCTCTGGTGAGGCATTTTCTGGAAGGGAAGGCACTGGCTGCTGTGGCTCATTTGTCATAGTCACAGCTTGGCATTTTCTTATATTGGTTTGGCTTCTATCAGGGCACATTCAGGCTCCAGCCAACACGGGGCCCCTGGGTGCAAGATTCTTCCTGTCTCTGTTACGGTGGGGACCGTGGGACATGATGCAGAATGTTCCCCAATGTGGAGCAGTGGAAGTTAGTGAAAAGATCCAGAAAGAGATTCTTGGTCAAGCGCAGGCTTCGGAGAAATGTGGACGGGCCAGTTCAAATCCAGCCTTCCAGTCACAGCTGCTCTGCAGCTCCCTCCTGGTGGAATGGAGACAGTGGCAGCACCTTCCTCCTGGGGCCCTTTGGAAGGTTCCAGGTTAGTCCCTGTAGAAGCATATAACTGCGTGTTCCTGGCAGGGGACACCAAGGGGGATGCAGCTGCTGCTCTTGCGGGTGCGGCTGGGCACGCTCCTGGGCTGGGTGTCAGCTGTGCAGGGACACTGAGCAGCAGGCCTCCTGTGAGGATTGAGCTCTGTCCGCTGTATAAACAGCACCTGGAGGGCCGAAGAGCCAGCAGGCCCAGTAGTGGTGTTGGCGTCATTGTTGATGATATGATTATTGTTGTTCTTTGTGACTTGTGTAATTTTCCTGGAGACCCAGGAACTGGGCAGGCGCCCTCTGAGAGATGCACGAACCATCTATTAACTGTCCCGCGGGGGTCCTCCGCCCTGGGGCCGCATCGTGAGGAGCTGATTACGGCTTTGTGGTGTCCTCCAGGAGTTGGTACTTAGCATGTTAACACAGGCATTAAATGATCCTCGAGCTGGTCTCTTTGTACATTTTGTTCTGCCGCATCCAGAACAGGCTGCTGCCACTCGGGCCTCCAGGAAAACATAAGTTCCCTGGAAAAAAAATGTTGTGTGCCGCTGCTCCCAGCCCCATGCTCGCCCTGAAGTCTGCAGAATTTTCGGGAGGAGGCTTGAGGCTTTTGCTGCTGGGGATGGAGATTGGTGCGGCTTAGTCATGGGCGTGGCTGGACCCGAGCATCAGCCACGGTACCTTCTTTCCGCTGAAGCTGCAGGGAGAGGTGAGCACCGGGCAGGGCATCAGTTCTGTGCACAGAGTTTTGAAAATACAGAAGCCTTATTTTTGGGGGGCTTAGTAGAAAAAAATGACTCTTAATTGCTGGAAAGGAAGCCGCTCCTTCCCTAGGTGTTGAAGCTTGGTTGTAACGGGTGGGGAATTGTATCACAGCAGACGCCCATCCATAAGTGTTTGCTGGTTTCCCTCCTCTCAACCGCAGTGCTGGGTAGGAGCCCGGCTCGTCCTGAGTGACTAGAATCCAGTCCCGTGGGCTCCATCCAGGGTGGGGACAGAGAAGCATGGTGATGAATAACGTTCGTTGCTAACATTCACTCGGTGTCTTCTGTGTACCAGCTTCCTGCTGATTGCTTTGTGCATGTTATGTCCTTGAAGCCTCATAAGAACTCCCCGGGGTCAGTACTATTAATGGTCCTATTTTTCACCTGAGGAAAACTGGCTCAGAAGAGTGCAGTCACTTGCCCACGCTCGCACAGCAGGAACATGGGGTGGGTAATGGGTCATCTGGTCCACACCAGTTCCCACGTCTGGCTGTGCCTCCAGATCACCAGGGAGCTTCATAAAAACACAAGTTCCCAGGCCTCACTCCAGATCTCTTGAGTAGGAATCTATATTTTAACAGAGCCCTTCTTTCCTAAGTGTCACTGCCACCTTATGCTACACTGTGCCCCCTTCCTCAGGACCTTTGAAAGACTGTTCTCTGAGGCCTCAGGATCAAAATAAGCTGTGCGTCTCTCTAATAGCTGCCTGTTGGTATCTTAAGGAGAATGCACATTTTGTAATTATTTGTGTTTCCCCTTTTGCTGTGGCCACTAGGAAGCTCAGAGCCAAGTGTGCAGCCACCTGTGGCAACTGCATTGTGTCATTTGGGGTGTATGTCTGTGTTTGACCTTCTGTTGTATGCCCTTTGCCTCAATTTCCTTAACTCTTTTTTTTTTTTTTAAGAAAATTTTTTTTTTTTAAGATTTTATTTTTTCCTTTTTTCTCCCCAAAGCCCCCTGGTACATAGTTGTATATTCTTTGTTGTGGGTCCTTCTAGTTGTGGCATGTGGGATGCTGCCTCAGCGTGGTTTGATGAGCAGTGCCATGTCCGCGCCCAGGATTCGAACCAACGAAACACTGGGCCGCCTGCAGCAGAGCGCGCGAACTTAACCACTCGGCCACGGGGCCAGCCCCTCCTTAACTCTTAATTTTATCTTTTTTGGGTATATTTTTCTATACATGATTTCAAATCCATTTCTAGATTTTAACTATAAAAGTGTAAATAAAAATATGTATTTTTTTTATGGAGAAAATCACATCAGAAGGGATTTCCATGCCATTACATGGTGTTCAGATGTTCACCTTTAATAGCCATAGATGGCATCTGAGGAGACGCATCTGCCTGCTCTGCTCTTGCCTCCCACCAGTAGACTTTTAGTTTGCCTCAAAAATCTGTATTTTTAAAATAAAACTACAATGCTCATTTTTACACATCAGTGTTTTTTTTAATGGATTATCTACATGAGCAACATTTCCAGAAATGAAAAAAGAGGAGGAGGAAAAATGCATTGAATGAGACGATGTCATTGTTCGAGAAGGAAAACCAGTTGTCAGAGACTGCAGGAGGACCCCACCAGATCGGTGGGTAACGCCTGGCCCGCACGGTTCAGGAGGGAGGGAAGAAAATTTCCAGACAAATATGTGGAAGATAATTCAACCTCACTAGTAACTGCAGACAGAAAAATTCATAAAAACAAAGAATGTTTCATCCCCAATCAAAATGACGATAACGCTTTTAAATATTATTTTTAAATATTACTTTTTAATAATATTCATGTACGTAATAGTGAACTAAATAATGATACCCAGCCCCAGTGAGGTGGTTGTCCACGTGCCCTTCCCACTGCCGGCAGCCTGGTGACTCAAAGATAGTGCGCTGTGTGTGAAGAGCCGGGGTGACAGTTTGCGCATTTTAACTGAACGCTCCATTCTGGGAGTTTACGTTAAGGAGTTTCGAAGAAGGAAAAGAAGATTGTTCTGATGGTTACCGTTGAGTCCCAGAGGAAAAGCCATGAATTTAGCTCACACGCACTCAGTGGGTTCTGCTTTGCTGTTGGGGGTGGGGTGGTGTTGGGGAGGCCACTCGGGAGCAGACCCACGGACCAGTTGACTTTCCACATCTTCCCCAGTTCTTTGCTTTGGGGACTGTAGGGAGAGATAGAAAATCCCATGAGCGCCAGATGCATCTGGGCTGCTTCTGCCCAGAGACGCGGTTCCCGACGCATCATACAGATCAAGCCAGCGAGGTCAACACCCTTCCAGCTGACCTGAGGGGAGGCAGAGGGAGCAAATGTTAGTGACTTGGCACAAGTCACCCATTCCTGTGACCCAGAGCAGGGTTCCCAGAGTCAGGCTGACCTGGGCCTGGCTGGGCTGTGTGGCCGTGGGGGTCATTCACCTCCAGCCTCTTCCCTTCTACCTCATGGGGGTCCTAACAGTGCCTGCCCCTCTGTGTCTTTGCCCGTGACATGGACTCAGAATGCCCATGGCGTGTGTGGCCCGCGAGCCTGGGTGCTGTCTTCCCTTTCCGCATTTGCCTGTGCCCCTCATGTGATGCATGGCCTCGTGCGGACAAATCCATGGGTGTGGCCGCAGCCCCGCAGCCGCCCCTTGATGTCTGTAAGGGCAGAGGGACAGGATATAGCGCATCAGCTGAGTTCAGAGAATCTCTATCCTCTAAATGCACTGCAGGTGAGGCTGGTCTATTTTAGCTCCTGGGGACAGAATGCACTGAGGTGTGGAGACGGTGTTCCCCCAGAAGCTGTCATTCAGGCTGTGAAGCGGAAATCGTGTTGGCCCACCTGGGGTGAGTTGGTCTCGCTGGGCCTTTGTTCTGCTCTGGGTTCATACCGGAACCTGTGTGGATGATGATTCTCTCTTCCGCAGGAGCACCCTTTGGTAACTTTCAGACATGTGGAAGGGGGAGCACTAGCTTCTGATGCCAGATTTCATGACAATATCAACAGCAAGTTGGAAAGATTACACCAAGCTGATTGCTTTTCAACTATGACTGTGGTCCCAGGTGGGACTGTCATCCCAGCTCTGGGCACAGAGAGGTGAAATTGTGTCCCAGCATCTTGTGATTAGTGAGACTGTAGGTTCCAGAGCCTTGCCCCTAACCACTTGGCTTCACCCCCTGATGCCCAGTGTCATGCTCTCATCTTACACACAAGTGCAGAGGCAAATGATATACGACGGCTCACGTCCACTCCTGGTGCGTGGTGGTATCAGTGGTGCGGTTAACATCCACATCTGCCAGGCTGAGTCTTCAGCGGCTTCAGCAGCCCTGGAACCTTTACTCTGTGTCTACTGTGGTGTGGGATACTGCACACGTGTCGCTGTGTGGGTCCTTAGGTCAGCCCTTGAACGCCCACGCTGCAGCCCTCACTGAGAATATGTGTACAGGAACAGGGCCAGCCACCGGGAGCACCGGATGTTGCTCTCATAACAACTATTATTCCCATTCTTACAAATTCTTGTGAATTTTGCCTCCTTTCTCACAGTTTATCCGTGGTTGCTGTGATATAAGGTAACGTTTCAAATTACTTACAGGGAAATTTGAGATGGCAGGAAACAGGCCTGGTTTCTCCCGCGGTGCCAAATGCCCTCACACAGCTCTCGGGGTGCATGCCCCCAATCACAGAAATTTCAGGTTCCTGCAACGTGCAGGTGGCAGGTGCTGGGGTGCAGAGATGAAAAGACGTGCTCAGAGACGCATGATGAATCTGCTTGTAATAAAGTGAAGATCCTCCTCGACTTATGGCGGGGTTATGTCCCCATAACCCCGCCATAAGCTGAAAATATCCTTAAGTCAAAAATGCATTTAATCCGCCTAACCTATTGAACACCCCAGCTCAGCCTCGCCTGCTTTAAACGTGCTCAGAGCGCTTACGTTAGCCTGCGGTTGGGCAGAATCATCTAACACAAAGCCTGTTTTATAATAAAGTGTCGAGTCTCATGTAGTTGACTGACTACTATACTGAAAGTGGAGAACAACATGGTTGTCTGGGTACAGAGTGGCAGTCGGTGTATCGGTGGTTCACGCTCGTGACCGCGTGGCTGACTGGGAGCTGCAGGGGCTGCCGCTGCCCAGCATCACGAGAGAGGATCAGACCACGTATCTATTGCCAGCCCAGGAAAAGAGCAAAATTCAGAATTCGAAGCACAGTTTCTACTGAATGCATATCGCTTTCACACCATCGTAAAGTCAAAAAATCATTAGTTGAACCATCATAAGTTGGGGACTGTATGATAAAGATAGGCGTGTGAACCAGCTGCAGAACTGGAGCATCTAGGAGGGCGAGGTCCATTCTGTAGGAGGGCTGCACAGCTGGGGTGCAGGCAGAGAGAGAGGGGGACATGCAGCACAGTTTGGATGGATCCATAGGTGTCAGTGCGCCTGGCAGATTGGAGTGTGAGGATGTCCCAGGCAGAGAGCAGCCAGACAAAAAAAATGCAAAGGTCTGAAACCTTATGGCCCGTGGGAGAATGTGGTGTTGCTGTGAGGGGTCAGAGGCGGGGTGGGGATGAGGGGAAGAATGCCTGAGGGCTCAGCAGGGCCTGGTGGTGGGGGCCTTCCATGCTCTCAGTCCACACACAGCTGCCTCTGGTCATTCAGGACTCGGTTCAAATGTCACCTCCCCAGAGGGACCACCTTTGATGCCCCCCCAAGGTGACACGGCCTCACTCCCTCTCTCTCTCCATCACTTCGTCCCATTCTGTTTTCTTCGTCACGCTGACTGCCACCCAAAGTGACCTTGTAATCATGTGTCTGCCTCTTCAGGGTCTGTCTCCCCACTAGGTCGTGGGGATCTGCCTGTCTTGTTCACTGACATGTCCCTGATGCATGGAGTAGGCGCTCTATAAGCTGGTGTTCAACGGGAATGGGATGTCTGCCTTTACTGAGGAGCAGTGAGGGCCCCGAGGGGTCACAAGCAGGGGTGTGGCAGGGCCAGGGCGTGTCTGAGGCAGACCACTCCACCTACATGCAGTGGGGTGGGGAGTGAGATGGAGGCGGGTGGGCATCATCACACTGGCCATAGGGCTCCAGAGGGATGGACTTGAGAGCCAGGTGGAGTGAAGAACAGGACTCAGAATGAGAGCTTGAGGAGATGCCCAGCTGGGGTGGATTTTGCTGCCCTGCACTGGGGTTGGGGAGACAGGAAGAAGGTTCTGGAATTGGACATAAAGTTGGCGGTGTCTCTGGCATGTCCAGGTCCCTGGCACTTTTCACGGTAGTTAAATCCCGGAGCGCGGATGTGCTGGCACAAGGAGCATATAGACCGCATAGAGGAGACTCCACTGGCAGTTTTAGCTAATCAGGCTGCAGTTAGGAGCAGGGCCAGCCTGAGATTGGGGCCCTGGTGGACTGGCATGGAGTTTTATAGGGTCGTATGTTTCCTCCCACCACGTCTTCCCTCTGACCTCACATCACGTCTACGGATGGAAGGCGAGTGGTTGGTTGTTGTCACTGACCAACCCGAACAGAACAGGCTTCCATGTGCTCAGGTTTAATAAGCCCTGTCGGTCTCCTGGACGCGGGGCAGCATAACTGCAATGCAAGGGGACGGGGGACTTGCAATCCACTGTTCCTTCTTCTGGGAGCCTGCAGGGCTCGAGCCATCAAACCCTGCTGAGGAATTTGGGAGTTTAGGTTGGGTGCATCAGGAGCCAGGGGTTTCTGCTTGGATGAAACAGGACATGAGGGCAGAAGGCTAAGATCTTCCTCTTCCTCGCTTGGCTGAGAAGGGGCGGGGGCCTGAGTGCTCAGACTTTGGGGGTGGAGTCATGCAGCCTGGTGGGTCCCAGCTGGACTGAGAGTCAGAGAAGTCTCAAGCTGAAGCTTCCTCATTAATGAACAGCCTTCCACGAGGCAAGCACAGAACGTTCTCCCAGCACCAGCTCGGCCGCACGATGAGAAATCTCAGAGGGCTGCACTTGGCTTCCTGAGATACGACAGCACATTCATCTGCTCAGCCTTTGAAACTGCCAGGGGGACACTTTCCAAAGAGATTTTAGAAAATAGAGGAAAGCAGGTAGATGAGTAGACTAATAAAGAACTCATTAGGCGCCAGACAATTCTTGGACAGAACACTAACAGCTGGGCATCTTCAGCAGAAACAAATGCAGTTGTGGTGTGGAAGGGTGACATTTAGATCTAATGGGCTCCACATTTCACAGGGAACTCCAAATTTGCAAGATAGGTAGTTAGGCCTGTGATTATTAACCTTTTGGGGTCACAGGTTTAAGAATTTGATGAAAGCTTTGAGCCTACTGGGAATATGAACAACATCTGTGATTTCCCCTTTCCTAGTCACCATCTGTCTAGTGCAGTCTGCATGTGCTAAGGACTTTGTGACATTGTGGCACTTAATTCCTACATGGTAGGTCTTGACATCACCATTTTGCCCATGAGGACACAGAGCCTCAGAATTGTTAATAGCCAGTGAGTAGCTGGTGAGGACATGGGCTTGAGGCTGTCCGGCTCAGAGTCCTTTTTCTTAGCGCCCATAGCAGTAGCCCATTTCGTAGCACCCAGAAGCTCGTCCGTGGATCCTCCCCTGGTTCAGAACCACTGAAGCGCTTATATGATTCTCCACCTGGCAGAAGACTCGCCTTGAAGGAAGGACCTTACTTCTTCAATGCTTTATCCCCAGTGCCTACCACACCCCTTGTACAGAATAGGCTCTCAGCTAATAACTGTTGAACAGATAGGCAGCTGGATGGGTATGTGGAGGGTTGGGTAGGTGGCGGGTTGGATGGTGGCATAGTTACGTGGATGTGTAGGTGGATGCAGACATGGCTAGATAGGTGGACAGTGAAGTGGTTGCATAGTTGGGTGGGTGGGTGCAGGGATGGATGGACCGATGGACAGATGGTTAGATGGTTGCATAGTTAAATGGATGGGTATGTAGATAGAAAGTTAGATAGTTGGATGGATGAATGAATGAACGGATGGGTGAATATCAAGGTGGACCAGGCACAGTGGATAGTATAGAATTCAATGTGAATTCACTTCTACAAAATAAATGCGTATTGAATGAATGTCTTCCTTTGTGCAGTGGGGTCTTCAGATCCCTTTAAGCAGTGATTCCATTTACCAGTTTGATGTGTAATCAAACACATTTACAACGGTGTTTGTGGACGTTGTGAACCTTCAGATCCACAATGGGCATTGCCAATTTTGGAGCTCGGTTCCGTCCTGGGGGTGTGTCCAGGCCAGGGACTGAATCTGTCTCCTGCTGCACTGCTGCCGTCAGGACAGATGACCAGACTGGGCTGCTTCTGGGCTACAGGTTCTCTGGTGGGGGTGCACGAGAACTCCCCTTCGCCATTGCTGGGAGGCTGGTGGCCCACAGGGCTGCTCCTAAAGCTTCCCGAGCACCTTCAGGAGGAAGAGGGGAAGCTTTCCTGGGGCGGCAGTGGCTGCCACTGACCCATGGCCCTCCTGAGGGGCAGGTCGCACTGTGTCTTCACAGTTCATCTCACAGTATAGAAGTGACAGGCCCAAATGTTCCGTGAGTGACTTGGGCCAAGTGGGA
Source organism: Equus asinus (assembly GCF_041296235.1). Classification (NCBI taxonomy): domain Eukaryota; kingdom Metazoa; phylum Chordata; class Mammalia; order Perissodactyla; family Equidae; genus Equus; species Equus asinus. The sequence continues at coordinate 47,289,021 of NC_091804.1, forward strand.
ACTGTGGCAGGTTGGGGAGTGCGTGACCTTGCTGAAGAGGGCAACTGCCACTCAGCAACTGTGGACGTCACCCCTGGGAATGCCGCACAAGCAATCTTTCAAGAGAAACTGGAAATATTTATTTTTATGTGAAATTTCCCTCATTTACATGGTGGGATCCTACTTGCATTTTAAAAAAGGGATGTGTGGATCCCATAAAACACATTTGTGGGGCCTATTTGTCCTGGGGGCCACCTGTTTGCCACTCTGATGTGGAATCACTTATGCACTTGACTTATGAGAAGCTCTTTCTTGTTTGTGCTGAGATTAGGGGATTTTTGACTGTTGAGTTAATTTAGGGAAAATATTGGGTCGGCATGGAAGGGGGTGTCAGTAGCAGTAACCACCACACTGTAGCCGCCACTGTCCTTTGTAGCCCGGGGAATCCTTTCCTTCCTCTGCAAGGTGAGGGGCTGCCTCTCAGCTCTGATCTCGATCGGGGGCAGCAGCTCAGCAAGGTGGTGCAAAGCCTGAGCTCTGGACAGAGTACCTGGTTCCCGTCCCCGTCCCTGCTCTGCTGTTTTCCAGCCAGCTGACCACACGCAGGCTCCCTCCCCAGCATGTGCCTCGCTCTCCTCTTCTGTAAAGTGAGGATGATTAAACAGAGGCATCTCTCGTAGGGCTGCAGAAAAGATGCAATGAGATTGGCAGAGAGGAAACACCCAGGGAATAAAATAAATAAATCTGAGCTCCATGGGGGGAGGGAATTTTGTCTCGTTTTGTTTTAACAGTTTCTTGGGATATAATGTCCGTACCATATAATTCACTTTCTTTTCTTTTTACGATTGGCACTGGAACTAACATCTGTTGTGAATCTTTTTTCCCCTCTTCTTCTTCTCCCCAAAGCCCCCCAGTACATAGTTGTAGATTCTAGTTGTAGGTCCTTCTGGCTCTGCTGTGTGTGACGCCACCTCAGCATGGTATGATGAGCGGTGCCCTGTCTGCGCCTGGGATCCAAACCCGTGAAACCCTGGGCCGCTGAAGTGGAGCACTCGAACTTAACCACTGGGCCACGGGGCCGGCCCCTAATTCACTTTTTTAAAGTGCTCAGTTCAGTGTTTTTAGCATATTTATAGAGTTGTGTATTCATCGCCACAATCAATTTTAGGACATTTCCATTACCCCTGAAGGAGCCCCTCATCCATAACCCCGATCCCTAGAACAGCACCTGGGCCCTGTGGGTGCTTAGTGATTTCGCAGTTATTGTCGCAAGGATTGAGTGGGTGCTACGTGTAAAGCCCGTCCTAAACATTACCAAGCATTAGCATCACCATCATCTTTTTCTTCATCAAATCTTTATCATCTTCCTTAGGCTCTTCATCACTGTCATCATCATTATCTTCATCGCCATCTTCACCATCTTGTTCATCATCATCATCATCATCATCATTTTCCTCAATGTCTTAATCATCTTAATCTTCATCATCTTCTTTATCTTTACTGTCATCTTTAGCAACATCTTCATCAACATTTTCATCATTTCCTTCATCTTCATCTTCACCATGATCATTAATGTGTCCAGTCTTTGATACATAGGAAGTACTTAGAAGACATTGGTTCTCAACTCCATTGACGTCCAGGGGCTCCATCTTTCTGGAGAATGGAGTCCACATCTAAAGCCAGGTCAGGAGCCTCATGCTGACTCCTGTCTGGAGAGAAAGGGAGGCTTACAAGTATTGGAAGGTTGAGGGTGGGGCGGGGCCAGGACATCACAGACCTGCAGGTCCGACTCAGGACAGTTCCCGGGCCGTGACCTGGTTGAGATGGTGATCTCGAGGTACTGCCCCCCCTTGACTGGGCCGTGCAGGGCCCAGCTCTCTACCATCCTCTTTGCATTTTGAGGTCCCAGGAACAAAGACTCGTGTGTTTAGCAGTTTCTCTGGTTTTCTTCCTTTTTGGATGAAGCAGATTTACTGGACTTGCTTCCCCAGCCTCCCAGGGAGTCCTGGGCGTGTCCCTGGGACTTTCAGTGTGTCTGTTTAGAAACCTCGAGGTAAACTGAGGTCAGGTTTATATTATCCAGATAAACCCTCCCGGGCCCTTAACTTGGCCCCGCCTGCCTGCTCCACGCCCTGGTGAGGGGCCTGCCTGCTGTAGGACGTGGCCTTCAGAGGCATGCCAGGATTTTTAGGGCACTTTCAAGGATTTATTGCAAAATGCAAAAGGGACTGTGAGCAGGCCCTGTGGGGTGTTCTGGGCGTGCGACGTGACCTCAGCTCTGGAGGGAGGGCGCTCGGTGGCCCTGGGAGACAGGCGAGGCCAGCACGGTCCTGGCAAAGTGGTGGCTGTAAAGTGTGGATCTTGCACGTTCTACTTTTAGATGGAGGTAGCTAAGCAACAGAAAACAGCGCTTCCAAATTGAGAGGTTTGACAAAATCTAAGGCTTGGAGGACACACTTATGAATCTTGGTTATTTGGGTAGAACTCAGCGTGTGCAGTGCCGGAGAGCCCGTGTGTGGGGGCTCGGCGGTCCTTTGGGTGGGGCTCCGGCCCCCAGGTTTGGTGTCGCTGTGGGGTGAGCCCATAGCTTGAGTCATCCTGCAGGGTCAGCTGCTGTATTTTCCTTGGTTGTTTGGAATTTGTTGGGGAAGGTACAGCATGTTTTGTAAGAAAACGCAAAACACTGCTAAACCTCCTTCAGGGTCAATAACACAGTCCCCGGACCCAGGGGAGCAGGTGGGCTTGTGGGTTTGGAGGTCGCCTGGCTGGGAGTCGAGGACTGAGTGAGCCCAGGCGAATCAGCTGACCCGTCCGAGCCTGTGAAATGAGTGTGTAACCTCTGCCTGCTCGGCTGCGCGCACGGACTGAACACACGCGGCCCTGCTTCACTGGGGACCGGGGCTTATCCTGTGCGAGTAGTGGTCATAGTGATGCTAATGCAAGGATAGGTCTCTAATATTGACTAAACTCGTGGTGTGTTCCGGGGACTGTGTTTTGCCTGCATTCACTAAGCCTAGGATGTAAATGTTCTTATTAGCTGTATTTCACAGTTAAGGAAATGGCAGCTCAGAGAGGTTAGGTAAGATATTAAAAGTCTCTCAGCCAGGATGCAATAGACTGAGATTTGACCCAGGCAGGCTGGCTCTGGACGCTGGGCCTGGAGCCACTGAACTCCACAGCATAGTTGCAGACAGTCAGGCTGGCATGGTTGTTCCACAGTCACTGAGGACTCAGGCTCCTTCTGTCTTCCTGCTCCATTATCCTCATGCTGGCATTTATCCTTCCGGGTCCAAGACGGCTGCAGGAACACTAGACATCACATTCATGTCCCAAAGGTGCATACATTCCAGCTGAGTCAGCTCTTCAAGAAGGCTGTCCCCAAAAGCTCCTCAGCACACCTCTATCTACTGCTCCATGGCCAGAACCTCTTCAAGTGGCTATACTTAGCTGGAAAAGAGGCTTTCCTGAAGAGAATCGGCTTTCCGATGCTATATAAGAAGGGAGAATGGAGATTGGTAGGAAACGGGAAGCTTCTGCTACTGCAGGTGTTGAGATTAATTCTGTTGTGTAGACAGACTGAAGGAAGAAAGTTAGGAACAAGCAAACAGATGGACGATGAATGAGCAACATTCCATCCAGGATGGAGCAGCGATTTCTAGAGCAATGTGATCGGAGGCCTCTGTGTGGAGCCGCTGTGGACCAGGAGAGAGTCCCCTGGCAGTTTATAGGAGCCCCGAGGGGATTTCGGCAGGTGGCAGGAAGCTGGGAAGGAGGAGAAGGGGCAGGGGAACCCTGAGGGGCCCCTGGGGGGACGTGGACAGATAGTGCTGTCCACCCCCATGACATTTCAGTTCAAAGACACTTCTGAGCAACCTTGGCCCCGGGCGCTGGGGGTGGAGGAAGGAACAAAACAGATGCAGCCCCTGCCTTCAGGACGATGGGATGGGGATGGGGTCAAGTAAGAGAGGGTGCAGGTGCTGGGACCCGCAGCATGGGCAGGGGACACAGGAAGGGCTCCTAGCGTGCCGCGGTGCACAGGTGCTCTGGGGTCCTGCATCCCCTCCCTGCCCTCCGCTCCAGCTGGTTGCTGGCTCCCCTCTATGGGCTGGTGCTCCTCAGTGGCCTGGGCGACGTTGCAGTTCCTGTAAAGTTATTGGCGGGTAGGGTGGTGCGGTTTCTTCTTCACGGTCAGGGACAGTTGTGAGTGGAGTCTGTGCTTCTCTTTGCCTGGGCGTTTCTGTGTCCGGCCCTCGCTGGTCTCCTGTGGCGTGACTGAGCCCCTGCCCTGGACCCAGCCCTATGCTGGCCTGGCCCTGCCTGCAGCCCCCACCCTGCTGAGGAGGGAGCAGCGGGACCCAGGAGATGTGGCCTCAAGGCTGGCCGAGGCATGGGGGGGTGGGGGGGCGGTCCAGGGGCCTGGGGAGTGAGCAGGCTGTTCAGGCCGCCTGAGTGGGAGGCTAAAGAGAGGAGTGCAGTGGGGCTGGCTCCAGAAAGCCCAGGAGGCCTTCCCCAGGAAGGCAGTGAAGGGAAGGGAAAGCCTGGGGGGGAACTGCCTGAGCAAAAGCTCAGAGGCAGGAAGTGCCAAGTCTGAGGAGCAAAGGGCAGGGGCAGGTATCATTGGGTCAGGGAGCTAGAAGGGAGGGCAGGGCCTGGTACCCAGCAGGTGCTCCACAAATGTTTGTGGACCAGATGGCCAAATGATCTTAATGCCAGGGAGCAGGCAGTGGCAAGCATTAGATATTGTTTAAACTTTTTAAATCTGAATAAGGGACTCATATACGGGGTGTGAAAACTAAACAGTACATCTCATTCCCACCCCTGCCACCGCCCAGAGGCACCCACTGCCCATGGGTGGTTTGGAACCACTCGGGAGCGGGCTCGTATGGGGAGCGATGGCCCGAACGGTATTAGCGTACACTAACTCCTGTTTACTGGGCGGGTGCCGCGTGCCCTGCACAGGGCAGAGCCCACCACCAGGGGAGTCACAGTCCCCTGGGGGGGACAGAGCCCATTCCACAATGACCAGCACTAGGTAAATCAAAAAGCCAGTTAAAAGAAGAAATTACAAACACGATTTGATTTGTTCATGCTCTAAACACTTTTTTTTTTTAAAGATTGGCTGAGCTAACTTCTGTTGTCAATCTTCTTTTCTTTTTTTTCTTCTTCTCCCCAAAGCCCCCCAGTACACAGTTGTATATTCTAGCTGTGAGTGCCTCTGGGTGTGCTATGTGGGACGCCACCTCAGCATGGCCTGACAAGTGGTGCCATGTCCGCGCCCAGGATCCGAACCAGTGAAACCCTGGGCTGCTGAAGCAGAGCTCACGAACTTAAACACTTGGCCACAGGGCAGGCCCTGAACACTTTCTTTTAACCTACTTCATACAGGTGTGTGTTTGGCCATCTTTCGGGGTGGACTCGAGGACATTTCATTGAGGAAGGGTCACAGTTGGAGTTCTTGCGTGAAGCAGCCATGAGCTGCGTCTCCTACAAGCTCTGGTGGCGATTTCTTGGATGAAGAGTGGGAGGTTAAAGCCCCTCAGAAGCCGTCTAAGTGCAGAATCCTTCCAGAGCTTTGCAGCCCCCTCCCGTCTTTCCCACCTTTCTCTGCCATGCTAGCTGACAGTGGTATTTTTAGCATCTTGCCTTTCCTGACTCCAAAGCATTCAACTCGGTTCTGATAGAAATAACATTTTCTTTTTATATCTATATCAGATCATTTAATCAACGTGCATGAAGTTTAATTAAATTACCTAGTTATAGAAACAAGGACACCTGGCACACGTAGGTTCTGGAATGAGGAACCGGTTTCTGGTGGTCTCCCTGGTGAGAACAGACCCCAGGCAGGGGCTGCCTGCCCAGCGTGGTCAGCGGGTTCCGGTTTTCTGGAAGGACTCGGTTAATGCGGCATCGGATAAGTGGAGATAACTCGAGAGAGCTTCTCCCTGGTGTTGTCTTCCTCGTGTGTGTCCTTCTCTACAGGGAGGCTGTGTCTGACCCCAGAGAAGCACAACTAGTAGGAGATAAAGAAGAGATTTCTTGCAAGGCGTGGGCTTGGGTGACGGTAGGGACTGGCTAGGCAGGTCTGGAATCTGTGGGGCAGGCTGTCGGGAAGGGCTGGGACCCTCAGGCCTGGGCCAAGGCTGCTGTCCACAGGCCAAATTTTTTCTTCTTCAGGGAGCCTGAGCCCTACTCTTAAAGGCTTCCAGCTGATTGGGCCAGGCCCACCCAGACCATCTGGGACAGTCTCCCTTACGGAACGTCACCTGATTATGGGCGGTAATCACATCTACAAAGTACCTTACCAGCAGCACCTAAATTACTGTTTGACTTCATAACTGGGAACTTCACTAGGATCTGGGCTGATGATGGCTTTGGGCTCCACGCTCTTACTACAGTGGCAGCCCAGGGCCCCCATAAGGCTTGGCATGTCCCACATGCCCAGGACCCTTGGCTGAGTGGCCGGCAGGCACTGTGCAAGGTGCTGGGGATGTAGCAGCGGTGGGACGATTGAAGTCCCTGCCTTGTGGGGGTGTCGGATCCCTAGAGGCCGGCTCCGTGCATTGTGGGGTTTGCACATGCACTGCCTTCTTCACCTAGAAGGCGATCGCCAGATGGGGCAGGTGGGGGTAGCATTCACAGGCTCGGATGGTGGCTTCCTCTGGGCTGCCCCACTGCTCTGTCAGAACTAGGCTTTAGGCTCAGGTCCCCTGACATAAACCTGCTGTCTTGCCTTTCCTTCCTTCCTTCTTCCCTCTGCTCTTCCCCTCCCCTCCCCCTCCTGCCTACCACGCCCCAGACCTGGTTCCAGGCTCTGACTACACAGCACTGGATACTGCCAATGTGGTTCTTACATCAGGGTGTTCACAAAGAAGCTGGTTGGGGGTGAGGAAGTGCAGAGAATAAACAGGAAAATAAATAAAATCAGGCCATGAAGGCCACAAAACAGAAATATGCACTTGAGAGCACCTGGCACGGAGAACGCCTAGTTCCGCTAGAGTAGTCAGGGTAGGCTTCCTGGAGGAGAAAACATTTAAGGTAAGCCATGGAAAGATCTTGGGGAACAGCCTTCTAGACAGAGGGAACAGCATATATGGTTAGAAGGAAAAGAAGCCAAAGCGGGAGGAAGTGGGGGGAGGAAAGGAGAGCTGGGGGGTGGTGGAGGGACAGGTCAGCAGATGGGGATGGGTGGGGCCCACATCCTGGTCCTGGTTCTTCCCCACTGGGCCTGAGCTCAGCTGGGACCAGAGTAGGCCAGGCAGCAGTACCCCCCGCCCCCCACCGGGGCCTTTCCTCTACAACCTTCCTCTCAGACTCAGCCCTCTGCAGCTCGTGCCCCGCCTCTCAGACTCTGGCACGATCTCTCCAGCACATCTCACTCCCTTACTCACCCTCTCATGCACGTTCTAGTAATCTCTGCGTCTTGTTCATGCGTACACAGTATCTCTGTCTCCATCTCTTACACACGCTCAGTTCTCATGCAGGTGGCGCGCTCGCTCTCCTCTCTTGCACCCTCACATGTGTTCTGGGCCTCTCTTCCACACTCCAAATCCCTCCTTTCAAAAGTAGCACCTGCCAGGGCTTGGCATCATTTTGGATAATTCTCTCTGCTCTACCTGGGCTGAGAGACCACAGCGAGTGCCTCTCGTCGGGTCGGCGCGTGTCCGGTCCCAGAAGTCAGCGGCCTGATCCTCCTCCCGGGGGTCACCCCTCATGGCTGGGACAGCTCACTGTGGTCCACTGCACGGGGCTGGCAGGCCCTGACTGGCAGTGGCCATAGAGACAGCAAAGCTTAGGGGCGCTGACTCAGTGTTCAGGTGTGGCCATCCTGTGCCTGTGGGGCTTCGTGTACCTCCATCTGTAATCCCACCATAAACCTGGGAGGTGGGCCATCGTCACTCCACCTTGAGGCACAGAGGGGGACTGCCACGCTGGAGGAAGTGGAAGAGAAGGGGGTGAGCCCAGGGCCCCAGAGCTGTCTCCCTGCCCCAGGAGTGACCTGGGCATGAGGGGCCCATCCCTCCTGCAGGATGTTGGCCCCCAGGGCAGAGGGGAGAGCCTTGGGCCGGCCAGTAGGCCCGTCACCAGTGCTCCTGGGAGGCCCTTCCTGAGCATCAGGAAGCCCAGGGTCAGCAGCAGAGGATGGGCCCCTCTCCCAGCCTCAGGGATTCCAGAGCAGGTGAGCTGGCTGCCGAGAGCACGAGTGCCAGGCAAGCCAGCCTCGCAGCCTTTGGCAAACTTGAGGTGGCTTCGTGGGCTGTCTTGGTGACAGGGTCTTCTGTGTTCTGGGGCCAGGCCTGGGGAGTCAGCATCCTGCAGTCGAGGGCACTTCCTGAGTGCCAAAGACTCGCACCCGGCTCCCCCTGACTCTCCGTGTCCCCAGGCACTCGTGTGGGTTCGAAGCCCGTTACAGTCAGCAACCCGCCATCTGAACGCACTGGAGATGCACTGTGAGCTGGTGGAGTTTTGTCCAGACTGAGTTTTCCCAGAAGGCAGAGGCCTTGGACATTGACTGGGGACACACTTTGTTTCCTTCAGAACTTTGCCAAGAACCGTTCCTTCCAGGAAATGGCTCCCCCTCTGTGGCAACGTCACTCGGAGAGTGGCTGATGTTGACGTCATGGTGATCGTTGTGTGGATGTGCGGGCATCTGACGCCTTCGCCGTGCACCTGGTGTGCTTGTGTGTGAACACATACACATTGATGTATATATGCTGGGTTAACACTTCCCAGCCTTTCTTTCTCCTTTATGTTTCAGCCAGGACATGACATTGGTTTTTAAAATCATGTGTATAGGTGAGTTGGAGTAAAGGGGGTGTGGCAGAATACTTGTTGTGAGGGGTGATAGGGTCTAATGGGGTTGGGGACCCCTCTGTTAGGAGAAGGGTGTCTGTGCCCCAGGGGGCAGTGTGAGCAGCTCAGTGTGGGGAGTCATGGGGCACAGTGTTTGGGAAGGGTTCCCTGGGGAACTTGCTAGCCTCCCGGGGCTTGAACTTTGTCCTGAGTTCCATGGGGACCCGAGTTCAAGCTCATTGTGTGGTGAGGGTCACCCTTCAGAAGGTCCAGCCTGCTGTGGGGGCTGGTGGAAGGGGCGGCAGGGAAGCTGGGAGCCCATGGAGACTGGTGGCCTGAGTCAGGCAGCTGGGGGGCGGGAGGGACGGGTGGACGTAGGAGGTGTTGGTACATGGAGCCCAGAGGACTTGGAGATTCCTGGGGGTGGGGACTAGGGAGCAAGAGGGAAAAACGGTCACCCAGGGGTCGGGGGTGAGAGTCTGGATGATGGCTGGCACCGGCCTCTGAGACAAGGACCCTGGATGATGAGCAAGTGTGAGGAGGCCAGCTTTGGGCATGTGCTTCCTGGGGGGCTTGAGGTCATGAGATGCTGTGATGGGGATTGCCCCTGGTCGGGGGACCAGCAGCCAGCGCCTCCCCAGGTGAGCTCTCAACAGGCAATGATCTGTACTTGTGGCGTCACTGTGAGGACAGGGGCCTAATGTTGGGGGACGCTGCTGTCCCCAACGTGGACAAACTGTGCTCCTCAGCCTGTCCCTGGTCTTTTTGTGTCCCTCTATTCATGTCTCCTCCTGGAGAGACCCTCTCTCCAAGGCCGCCCTCCTGCCCATGGCAGTCCCCCTACCCTGACAGCACCCTGGGGAGCCAAGGATCTGTCTTCTCTTTCACGATCCCCAGAACCTGACGCCCTGCACAGGGCTGTGCGTCTGGAACAAGGAATCCACACCGCCCCGCTGGGGGAATCCCGTCCCAGGCGGGGATACCGGCGTTCCTCGGTGACTCAAGGCTGGCGGCGGAGTGGGATCGGTGTTCCCAGGAAGGAGCTCCCAGAATAGCCGGGCATCCCTGTGGGTGGAGAGCTGTCTGTTGTGCAGCTGCGCTGGTTCTCCAGGAAGGCGCCTGCCTGTTGGGAGGAATCGCTGCTCCCTTCTCGCTTGACGCTGAGGGGACTGCAGCCGTTTATGCAGACCTCAGCTGTGGCTGGAGTCGAGATTTGGGGCACGTGCACCGAGGGGCACTGCTGGCTGGCTGGGGCCAGGTGTGTCCTTCCCCGCAGACCAGCTGCTTCTCCCACTTCTCAGAACTACCTGCAGCTCCTAAGCCATGCAGGCTGCTGTGGTCCTCCTGCGGGCCACTGTGGCCGTCCTGCAAGGAGGGGCAGTCGTGTGCAAAGGATGCTTTAGGAAAGGCCCTGACGGTGGGCCTGCTACGGGCCAGCACTGGCTCCCAGCTTCTGGGTGGTCCACTTCACTCTCAGTGATCCCGAAAGGCGGGTGTTGCAATCAGTGCATTTTGGGAGAGAAAACTGAAGATCAGAGGGAGTAACTTGCCAGAAGCTTGAGGGTGTCAGGGTCAGGACTGAGGCCTGAAGTGACTTGGGCCCGGAGCCTGCTCTCTGCTCCTTAGCTGCTGCCTTTCAGCCAGCACTGTTCCAGACAAGTTGGAGCAACCCGGAGCCTGCCCTCAGGAGGCTGAGAATCTAGAAGAAACAGGAAAGCTCACAGGAGTCCTGGCCGAGGCCGGTAGTCATCACCAGGGGGTAGGGAGTGCCAGAGACAAGGGATTCCTTCCCACTGGAGAAGGCTTCCGGAGGCGTGACGGGGATGGGAGCCATCCTAGGCGAGCCAGGAAGTGCAGGGGCGAGTGTGAGCGTGCCAGCAGGGTCCTCCTGACACCCCGGGAGGCTGGCCCTGTGTAAACTCCACTGGGAAGAGGAGGAAGCAAGGCTCAGAGGACTGGGGGCCCACCCAGGGTCACCGAGTGGGACATGCAGGGCAGGACTCTGGGTTCCCCGCAGCCTCCCCGTCCAGGCGCAGGTGCCCATGCTCAGAGAGAGGAGGCGTTTCTCTGGATGCATCAGGCTCCGCCCGCAGAACGTCCTTTCAGAGGCTTCCCTGGTCTTTCATTAACTGTTTTCTGAGGACCTCGGTTTGGGGTTTGGCTTTTCGGGCTAAGTGTGCTCGTCAATGGACGGCAAGGTCAGAGGCCTGAGGAAGAGGCTCGTGACTGAGAGCTTTAGCTTTGGGGACCCGGAGAACTGGGCTTGGCGCTCCACTCCACCGTTGGTGAGCTGTGTGACCCTGGAGTGCTTAGCTTCATGGAGCCTCAGTCCCCTCCTCTGTAGAATGGGCATATTAATGGTAGCCGTCTTACAGAGCTGTTAGGGGATGAAAAGAAAAACATATAGCAAGTGTGGGACTTTTTATGGGGATCAGGGCGATTATGGATTTTTATTACCTGTGACTCAGTTTCCCACCTGGCAAAAAAGAGGGCACGAGCTGGTCAGCAGGGACAGGAAAAAGTGACAGCCTCGGGGTTCACAGGCCTCCTCGAGGCCTCGTGACCTGGGTACCAGGGAGAGGGGTTCCAGTCGGATGCTGTTCCCCAGCCGCCTTCCTCGCACGAACCCCTCGGCAGCAGCAGGACGGGAGGCCCTGGTGTGCACAGCCCCTGGAACACGGCCTGGGGCAGGCGGAAGGTGCCAGTCCACCCCGAAACAGCCGCCTGCCAGCACCTTTTTCTCTGCAGCTCCCAGCACCCCCACACGGTTCCCCTACCTGCCTCCAGCTGAGCGGGGTCTGGCCCCCTTCATGGCCCCTTCTCCCTGGACAGCTCTGGGCCCTGGTTTCAGGGTCTCTCTGTGCCTTGCACAGGTCCGCCCGTGGGGCCGTGGCTGGAGGAGAGGCTCTGTGGCAGCAGCTCTCCTTGGGCTTGTCTGGGAGGAAGTGGCCATTTCTCTGGATTCACCCAGGAAAGGCTGGGGCCCCCCACACAACAGTTGCCTCTGTGGCCAACCCGGACGGAGCACTCACACCACACACTGTCTGCGCGTCTCAGTCCTCAGCCCCTCGTAGGAGCAGCTGGGGGGGCCTGAGTGGGGAGTTTGGCCTGGGGCAGGCCAGCCCTTCCTGACGGCCCCTTGCCCTCTGGCACCTCCACTCCAGTGCGGCTGATGAAGAGGCTGCACTGTCAGCTGCTGAGCTTGGCACAACTCCCCCTGTGGTCCAGAAGGTGCCCTGCCCCCGCTTCGCCTGTGGGTCAGGAGGCTGGGTCCTGGGGCACTTTCTGGCATGGCTGACCCCGAGGTGGGCAGCCTGCCGTTTGACCAGCTTGCCCTTCCTGTGGGGGCTGAAAAGCCCACGACTGGTGCTCAGCCGGCGGGTCTGGGGTGGGCTGCATCCTGCTATTGCATGAGCATTTTATTATTTAAAATACGTGCATAATAATGGCATCTGAGGGACTTTTAACAAAAAGAAGAACCACCTCACCTCTAAGCCCTGCACTTATGCAGTCCCCCTCTGTTTCCTTCTGGTCCCTAAGATGTCACTTTACACAAGATACCTCTGCAACCAGGTTATTTTCCCCTTCCCGCAACGTCCAGGGCTTGTCTCCACGTGCCACATTGTTGCGAGGCTCCTAGGGCGACCTGGTGATCACGCCGAGAAGGGTGGCGTCACGCGCAGACGCACGCCGCGGCTGTTCTGAGTCAGAGCAGAAAGGCCACTGCTGTGGCCACGCTGATTTATGGAGAGAAGCTGGCCTGGAAAGAGGTCTGTCTGTGCACCGTTTCTCCCCGAGGGAAGGCGCTGTGTGGCTGGGCGCTCCTGGGGGGTGCTCAGCCAGGGGCCACATGTTCACCCCTGGCCTCAGAGCTTGGGTTTGGACCTGCTGTCCGTGGGCCTCCGAGCGGCCTCCTCGTGCCGTGCCAGGTGCTCCCAGGAATGGGGGCCACTCGCCCCTGACCACCCTCCCTCCAGGAGTGTCTGGGAGGCAGAAGGGGGTCCTCAGGACAAGGAGGGAAAGTCCTCAGGGCCCAGCTCACTCAGGAGCCTGGTCCCACAGGTAACGCAAGCGGAGAGCCCAGACGATGAGATTGAGGGCCCACGGGCCAGGGGAGGTGAGCCTGAGTGGGGACTGCGAGGGACCAAGGAACTGGGGCCCCTCCCAGCCCTCGGCTCCAGCCGGCTGCCTGGGAAGTCTGGACCTGGAGGAGGCACTTCTTCCCTGTCTTAAAGGGAAGCAGGGTAACTGATTTTTTAAAGTGAAAACTCCTAATTGATTAATGTTTGCTTCACATTCACGTCTTAAAAAGTATTGTGTGAGCCAAAAATGCAACTGCTTGCTGGATTTGGACCATGGCGCACTGGAGGGCCTGTGGCCAGGCTGCCCCTCCAGCCTGGGGGGTGTCAGGGAGTGGAGTGCTTGCACACCCTCAGCCCAGCTGGACTGCCGAGGCTCCCTGCCCCTGGGGATGGCTCCAGGCTGGTCCTGGCTGAAGGCAGAGGTGGGAGGCAGCCCCTGGTCCTAGTGGCATGGTGCCCTGGGGGGCAGGGCCAGTGTCACAGCCAGCTGTGGCTTGAGCTGTACATCCCGTGTGTTAGGTCTGACTAGGCTGTGTGCAGTAATAACCTCCAAATCTCAGCGCCTTTACCAAGAACAGGTTTATTTCTTGCTTGTGAAGCCCACTGTGTATCTGGGTGACTCTCCGGGGCAGCTGTCCTCATGCCAAGTCTGCCCTGGAGCGCTCAGCTCTGAGGTTCTGCCAACTTGCCCAAGGCCCCAGGTTGCCATGGAAGGGAATGCATGGAAGATTCCCACTTGCTTTTCTTGGGCTCAGCCCAGAAGTGACATCTCTCCTGCTCCTAGCCATCAGTCAGAAGCAGCCACACAGCCCTGCCTAACTGCAAGGGGGCCGAGAAGTGTAAGGAGCCCCAGACTGTCTGGTGAGCAATGGATATTTCTCCAGCACTGGCCCAGGTCAGCTTCTAGAGCCCAGGCCCACAGGGCAGTGGCAGATGGGCTGGAGGCTGGTGTGATGGTGCAGCGGGGGTAAGCTCCATGAAAGCAATGGATGGCAGGCCTTGGTCACCACCGTATCCCTCTGCCTGGTGTGAGCCTGTCATGGAGACAGTCTGATGGAGGAGGGAGGGAGTGTCTGATGGAGGAGGGGGTGAGTGAGTGTCTGATGAAGGGAGGCCTGAGTGAGTGTCTGATGCAGGATTGTTTCCTGGGGATCCTGACCAGCAGGGTGCAGATTGCAGTTCTTTTGGCTGAGGCTAGGCGGTCTGGGATCAGCAAACAAGATGAGCAACATGGAAGCTAATAATTATACCACCACCTGTTTGTGTTGCATTCTCTTCCTCATCTTTAGTGTTCTCGACCCCCTTGGCACCCCCGTTGGTTCACTGGGGCAGGTGAGGGCCAGGGAACTGGAGGCCCAGGTCAGGGAGGGCATTAACCCTTGTCACCCAGGCAGGTGGCAGAGCTGGGACTTGAGTTGAGACTCTGTGCCTGTGCTGCGGCCTCAGTGCTGGTTCTGGGGCAATGGAAATAGAGCCTTCTACGGAGCCTGAGGAATGTGGATGTTCATCCGCATCATTCATTCTCCTAAAACCCATTCCGGGTGTCCTGGTCACCCAGCTATCAGTGGTCTCATGGCCTCCACCTCCTCCATCCATTCCTCACCATCATTCATCACCTGCTCACTGACGGGGTCTCCTCTGCCTCCGTCATTTCCGTGTTCACAGCTCAGGGTCAGGTGTGGATCTGTTCAGTCGAGAGGCAGGAGGGCCGGGGAGCCCCTGTGGGGTCAGTGGCATAGCCTGGTTCCCGTGTCCTGACAGCCCCAGGGCCCTCACACCCATACCTGCATACACCCCTAGATGCCACACCTGTCACCCTGCCCTTTGCCAGGGGCTCCACACCGTGACCTCCTGCTCAGGTAAGGCCTATTGAGTATGTTTCTGGTCCCCCAGCATCACTGCCTCTCGGGTGTGCACAGGCAGGGAAGAGGCATGAGATGGGCAGGTGCTGCTCCCTACCCTGGCATTTCTTTATTCGGTGTTGCCCCACCCTGACACGGCACTGTAATTAGCCATGGCACTTGGGCTTTCTGAGTGGGGAGAGTCAGAAATAGACTGCGGCTTCCTCCCCTCCAGGCGGCACTGGCACGTCACCTGCAGCAGCAGATGGTTCTCAGTCAGGAGGAAGCTGGGGAATCCCGCCCGCCCCTCCCCGCCCCAGGCCTGGGCCTAGCTCCCGAAGCCCAGCCACGCGCCGGGGCTGTATCTCTGCAGGTCCTCTGAGAGCCCCTTGCTGCCGAGGCTCCAAGGCGAGGATGCTCTGGCAGCATCTGTCCCCTGGGCCACAGAGCATGTTTCACAGGGAGGAGCGGAGCTGGCGTCTGTTCACTCGCTCCTTGGTTCACTCCACTCGTGTCTGCCTGTGCTGGGCTCCAGGGGCTACGTGATGTGATCACATTCGCCCCTCTGAGCCTTGATAGTCTCACCTGTGAAATGGGCACCGTCGTGTCTGCGTGACTCGACATTAGGGTTGTTGTCACTCTTGTTTTGGAAGCCCCACCCCCATGTAGAGAGTTGAGCTGAGTTTCAGGCAGCAAATGGATGAAATGTTACGTTTTATATAGATTTAGTCTAATGTATATTAATTGGAGTTTGCATTGTTCTTATGGTAGAGCCGGTATCTTCCCCAGGTCTGACTCGCCTCAGGGCCGTGGCGCCTGTCCTCTCTATCTGATGGGGGTCCCGGCCCTGAGAGGGTCCCCTCTCCAAGTGGCAGGTTCTGCTCTGTTCCTTTGGACAGCATTCTGGAAGAGTCCAGAGAGTGCTTCCGAATGCAAATCCAGTCCTGGCACCACCTCAGCCCCATCCCACACCTGCCTGCTTCAAACTCTTCAGCACCTTCCCAGGCTCCTCACCGCAGACTCCAAGTTGTGTGGTCCTCCCCCTGCCCAGTTCTCCTGCCCCATGGGTGCGCACACACCTCCCTTCAGTCTAAATGGCACGTGCAGGATTCCTTCCGATGTCAGAACCTTTGCACGTGCTCCCCCCACTGCCTCCAGAGCTCTCCCCTCCCCTCCTTGCTTAATGATCTCTGCTTATCTTCTGGACCTTGACTCAAGGGGGAGCTTCCAGGGAGCCGTCCCTATCCAGCTCAGCACCTACCCTAGGGTTCTACAGCACTGGTCACTGCTGAAATACACAGTTGTTTGTTTGATAATGGAATGAATGTCTGTCACCCCCTAGAGCCTGAAGGCAGGGCTGGGTGTGACTTCTTACCACTGTATCCCATGGGTGGGCTTGTCATTGGTGCTCACTAAACCTCTGACGAGGGAGGGTCTGGTTAACCCAAGGCAGAGCTCACAGTCTCATGAAGTGGGGTCCCCATCCCGGGTGGTCTTCCTGGGTACGGGCGAGTCTAGACTGGAGCTCTGCACCTGCAGCACCGCCCTTGTCTCCTGCTCCACCCCTTCCCCAGCGATCAGGGTCTGCTGTCCCGGTAGGCACCATGCAGGGTGGGGTTCGTCGGCCTGGCAGTGCTGCCTGGGACTCTGGTCCTGTGCCAACCCTGGGCTCCCGGGCTCCCTCTGGGGAGAGGGGCGGATGAGTGACAACCCAGCAGGCTATGCTTTGTTCTGCTCACAGCTGTGCACCTATGGGGCTGCGTCCACCTGGAGGACTACCCGTTCTACCTCACTCAGAGGTGCCCTGGGGCCAGCGCTGGCTCACAGCCTCATCGCCCCTGGGAGGAGCCGCAGCTGCTGAAGCCTGCCGTGAGCGCTAGGAGGCGCCTGCCGCCACCCCTCATCTGGCCAAGGGAATGGGTTTTGGTGGCGAGATTCTACTTTTCCGAGACATACGAATTAAATGAAATGCCTTTCTGGGAATTCAGTCCATGACCAGCTGGCAACTTCCAGGCGGGGTTTTCTTGAGCAATCACTATATCCCAAGCCAGCATTGGTGTAGACACTACTGTGCATTACCTCATTCAGTTCTCACAGCTGAAGATCTATTGTTAGTCTTCATTTGGGAAGGAGAGACAAGGCTGCAGGAAGAAAATGCCTCGGGGTGAGGGGCGGTGTTAGTGGAGATTGGGGTTACTTTCCAGGTTTGAGGAAATGCGTGGCCTCCTTCCTCAGGTGTCCCTGTGGGCACCCTGGCTAGGCGCTGGCAGTCACGGGGCTCCAGGCTCTGGTGTGAGGGAGCATGTGAGTGGAGGTAAGAGTGGGGGTGTCCATGTGGGTGTTTGTGTCTGATGGACGTTCAGGTGAAGCAGGCAGAGATCAGGGCTGACGAGGACGACAGCAGATGGGCACAGCAGGTGCAAGGAGTGTCTGGAAGGCAGGGTGCACTGAGTAAGCTTTAGTGTCATTTATCCTGGCCCTGGCCCATGGTGGGCTCTCTTGCTAGTCCCATTTTATGGAGACTCAGATACATCAAGGATCTAAACCCTGGGTGCCCAGCTCTGAAGGTGAGACCCCTCAGGTCTTCTGACACCAGTGTTTATCTACCCTTCCTTGTTTTTCATACATGGAATTGGAGGGGTGGGGTACAGGCTGGTATATTTTAAATGCCTCTCTACGATTCCACAGTTTTTATTGAGAACATTATAATAACGGCAATTATAATAATGATGGTAATGATGACAAGGAACGCAGTAGGAACAGCTCACACTTACTGCGCCGTCCTGGTGGAGCAGCCCTTGAGCGAAACCTTTTCTTGCATCATCTCATTTACTAGGCACAGCAGCCTGGGAAGTGAGGATACCAACCTCCCGTTTACAGACCAGGCTCTGGGGCTTACCCAAAGCCACCAGGTTGGCCAGCACTGGAGCCAGGGTGTGAACCTGTGAAATTCCTAGAAAAGCCACCCAGGGCGCCAGGTTGCAAAACCGGCTGCGTTGGCGCACCCGCCTCCAGTGTAGTAGGTCAGAGGCGAGAGTAGGACGCCTGGACACGGGCAAGTGAGAGAAGAGGCAGGGTCTGACCAATGCGGTGCGTTTCCACGGTCACTCATGATGGAGCAGGACCTGCCCCACTCAGTCGCATGAGGTCCCTCTGGCTCCTGGACTTGGAAGTGGACGTGAGGACGCTGTATGGGCTGCAGGAGAAAGTTCCTGGCTGCAGAGCTGCAGGCGCACAGGGAGCAGCAATCTGGCAATCCAGAGAACGCATCTCTGCGGGATTGCTTTTCTGAAAAGAGGGTTTGCTTGTAAGGGTCAGAGAAAAAGTGTGGATTGAAGGCATGAGACATGACATCCAGAAAGGCTTTTGAAAATACAAACTCAATGTTCTTTACTTACACACATCCTTGAAACAGAAATGATGATGATTTCTTGAGAAATCACTAAATTCCAAGCAAGCATTGTCGTAAAACGCTTTTGTACACTCTCTCACTTAATTTTCACAACTCTGTAGAAGATCTATTATTAGTTTTCATTTTGCGTGAAAAGGCAAGGCTCAGAGATGCTAAATAATCTGCTCAAGAACACACAGCTAGGAAATGACAAGTCTCAAAGTGAGCTCCCAAACTTTTGTCTTCCTGGTTCCGCATCCCATCCCCTCACTGCTCTGTCACACCACCTTCCTGGTCAGGACCCCCTGGACTCCCTGGGTGGCCCTTTCTATGAGCAGGCCAGCAGGGGACCTGGGCTTCCTGAGACAGGGCTGGCAAAGAGTGGCCGTCCAGACACTGCCAAGCTGACCACGTCGTTGCCCTGCTCAGGACCTTCACTGACTCCCGTTACCACAGCGCCAAGAAGTGCAGGCATGTGAAGTGTGGTCGTGTAGCATGGCTTCCAAGGGCCTGCAAGGTCTAACTCAGCAGCTTTTCTCAGCCCTCTACCCTGGTGTGCCTGTCCCACACTCCACTCTCCCCCCAGCCACCAGGACTACTCTCCGTTCCTGAAGATTTCTCTTCATTCTCTCTTTCAATCCCCAGGCCCTTGTACATCTGTTCCCCCTGCCCCCAACCCACCAAAGGGATTATCCACAACCCTGCTCATAGTTTCCTTTTCCATGAAGCCTGCCTGGATCACTCCTCTCCTCTCTCCCGAGTCTTCAAGGCCAGCACTCGAGTGGTCTGGAGACACTGTGTCTAGAGAGGTGTGATCTTCCACAGCTGGCTCCTCTCTGCATGCAGGGGCCCTCCGCAGAAATGGATCTGCCCTCAGTTCCCCTGCCTCATGGCTTATCCATCACGTCCCCCCGGCTTATTTCCTCCATGACACTGACCACTCTCTGGAATGGGCTTATTCATCTGTTTACTGCTTGTCTTCTTTCCTCTTTAGACTGTGAGCTTTCCGAGGGCAGGGAAGGCTTGTCTTGTTCACCACGGTATTCTGGGGCTCGGAACGGTGCCTGGCACAGAGCAAATATTCTGTAGTCACTTAGTGAGTGAGTGAATGAATGGCATCTGGGGTATTTTGACCAGGCTGCAGGGAGCCCCATCCAATGAGCTAGGTTTTGCATGAATTGCTCGGGACAGATCCGGAGGCCCGGCCAGGAGTTGTTGGGGGCAGGTTGAAGTCCCACCAACATTGAGACAAGATGTTGAAGCAACCACCCACAGAGCCAGCAGAAGCACAAAGCTCCCAGGGGAACCAAACGGCAAACTGTCAGTGTTCAGAGTGTGGAGGGAGGAGCAGCTGAGACCTGGGGACGCCCTCAGCTTTGTGCAGGGACAGGGATTATAAATAGGAGACAAATATTTCTGGAGGCAACATCTTCTTTGGGGCAAAGTATTATGGGCAAATACTGGGCATTCAAATGCTCAGCCCTGTTGTCTCCCCGCAGCAGCTAAGGGATCCGGAAGTGGGAAGGTTTCTGGCTCTGACCCAAGGACAGCATTATTGAAGTTACAAAAATAATTGGAGCTTGGCATTAATTTTGACTAATTGTGCCTCCCTTTCCTGACAAGCCTTTTATTTACTTAGAGGTTTTTTGTTTTGTTTTTTGGTTATTTTATCTTTTGACTGCATCCTCCAACTCCCTCAGTGAGCCATTCGAAGGAAATAATGATTTGTCTGCATCTCGCACAAACACGGTGTCTGGGTCGTGGCTGGTGCCGGCGGCGGGAGGCGCGGGGGCGCTGCGCGTGCCAGGACGCGGCGGGAGGAGATCCCCAGTTTTGGTTCCGCCCTGCGGGCTCCGGGAGGCGGGAACTCCGTCGTCACGCCCCCCTGCTGCCTGGCGGGGAGGCGGGCTCAGCTGCGAGCGGAGGGCCGGTGCTGGTGTGCAGGGACCAGGAGGCGCGCGTCCGGGAACGCGGGACAGAAGCTGCAGACGGTGCTGCTGCCCACCACACCCTTAGCCAGCGGGCAGGACACAGTCTCCGGAACAGATCTCCGTGCTGCTTAAACACGCCGCCTGGGGGACGCCCGGACCGGCCAGGCTCGGGCTGGGATCTGGAGATGAAGAGCCAGAGCTGCTGGTCCAGAGGTGGAGCGCGGACTGCCCCAGCAGCCCTGTGACACCGGGCCACCTCCCTCCCGTGTGGGGGTCTGACTAGGTTTGCCAGCAAGAGGCAGCTACCAGAGGTCCCTTTCCTCTCCTCCAGCTTTTGGGGAGCAGTCTCTAGGGGGTGCGCCGGCCACCTCCAACCCTCGCAGACCCAAGGTGGAATTTGCAGGCGGCCACCATGGTGCAAAACGTAATTCTAGTGTTTTTCCGCAGACGGCTGAGCCAAAGACCTGCCGTGGAGGAACTGGAGAGGAGAAATATCTTAAAACGTGAGTAGCTGGTGGTCCCTCCAAAGGCTCCCCTCACATGTGCTGAGGCTGCTGCAGGAGCGCAGCGTGCCGGGCAGTGTAGAACTCGCTCCTTTTCTCACGCGTTCCAAACCCAGCCCTCTCTGCCGGCTGAACGCTCCGTGTTCCCACTAAGTCTGAGCAACTGAGGAATTCCGAAGGCAAGCCCCTTAAGAAAAGTTGATACACCCAGAAATATCCCCTTAAAATTTTTTTTTTTTTTTTATAAAAAGCTCTCCTGGCATAAAGATGTCCCTATTTTCAGGGTCGTTTAATTAGCCCTGTAGATCTAAGGGAAATGAATCAATATTCTTTTTGTGTGCTGGGTTTTAAGCAGGTTTCCCTGGCCCGTTTGGGTGGGAGCTCCTCGTGATGGGCACGGACATCACAGGCAAGGTGTGGACAGTATCATAAGTCCCACCAGAGAAGGACAGCCCCTTGGTTGTTCCACCTGGGGAGTAAAGCAGACAGCTCAAAGGAACAGTGAACATGGGAAACATTTTTTGTGGCTGGAAACGGTGCAATCCCAGAGCCCCCATCCCAGCCCCACACCCCCTGGGTTTCCACAGTTCACTGTGTAATTAAAACATATGCTGAATATTGGTGTCCACGAATAACCTCCACAGTGTAGAGGAGGCCACTGTGTCTCAGAGTCATTGATGATTTGGGGAGGTGAAACCCTTCTTAGATAGTTCTTACATATCTGGTCAACAGACTTTAGTTTTCAAAACATTTTCTATAAAAAGTTTCTTCTAAGGACCTGGATTTTTAGAGCATTTTCTTTTTTTTCTTCTCTACGTGATGAACACTGCAGACGTTCTCTGTCATTCTCAACCATTCTTTGGTTGTTTATTCTGTGAACATCTTTTTACAAAGTTATATCAGTGCCGGCTGACTTTCTGTTAGAAAGCGCCGGACAGAGCCTCTGGTTGGTCTGGGTGCTGGCTCTCACCTGACTCCTCTGCCCTGGCTTTGCCTCAGTGCCTCACTAACTGCCTAAAAAAGTCCCTTCTTTGTGGACTGTTGGAAATATTTAGCCCTAAGATTAAGAATTCTTCATTTTATTTTTTAAACTTATGATAGGGCAACTGCTCTTTATTATGTGAACAAGGCCACGTCGGAGGATTGGAAGAAAAGCTTTCCGTTGATAGCATGCTTCATCAAGTGGGCAGATAGAATAGCCAAGCCATTTGTTACCAAATATTTGAATTTTTAAAAATTAAGTCACTTATTTATAAAGCTTGTAAGTCACAGATGCCCCTGAAAGCAGTAATCCGAGACTGGAGTGGGGCAAGTTCCCAACGTGGGCAGTGCCGCCCCAGAGTGGCCTGCTGCCCACAGCAGGCAGAAGCTTTTCTCCCAGGAACTGTTTCTCCATCAGTTCTAACCTCTTCCTCACTATTGTGGATGGCCAGGTCCTCTCACCAGCAAGTGCTTCTAATTGTGTTAGGCTTTGCAAATAAGTGTGGGCGCCTTAATAACAGTTCTGGGGCTTGGTGAATAGAGATGGCAGGTGGGTAACTAAACTGACTGCGCTCCCCTTCAGTATGCAGAAGAGAACAAATGGGCTGCCGCCTCTGTGGCCATGGCAATCCCTTCTTTGCCATTGCACCAGTCGGGTGTGTCCTAGCTCAGAAGCATCTCGAGTACCCTGAGTGGGAACACCTGAAAATTCACTGCTAGTTTGTGGGGGTGTTTGTTTTGTTTTGTTCTATGGAGGTGAGAATAGGTAACCAAATATAGTCCGGTGTAGAACATCATACCCACAGGCCCTTGACACTGGCCTCGAATGCTCATGCTATATTGCATTTTCTGCCTGTAATGAGTTCTTAGAGCATCATCGCGTTGTACTTGCCCCCCTTCAAGTGAGGAGCCCATGACTAGTTGCCGTCATATCTGAGGAACACTCAGAACTTGGCCTGTGTATTCATGGATACATGAGCATAAGACACAGTGACCCCTTTATATATGATGATACTTAAAATGATAAATCTGCATTAGGCCCACCCAATCTGCCAGGCATTGTACTCAGTGCCTGCGTTCCCTCATTTAATCATTGCAGCGAAGTTGTGAGGTTTGCACTGCTGTCCACATTTCCCTAGTGAGGAAGCTAAGACTCAGGGAGGTAGTGTGACTTTAACTTGAATCCTGACAAGGGAGTAGAGCTCAAGTTCATGTCGGGGTTGCCTAGCCCCATCATCTACAGTCTAACTGCTGCTTTAGGAGCAATAACACATCTCTGATTACATACGGAAGACTCGTGTGGGACTGTCCAAGCTACTGACATTATTTCCGGAAAACTTGGCTGTGGAGGCTTGAATCCTGTCTGTCTTGTTTTGTGTAAGGCACAGGTTTTCTGGGTTTGTGAATAAGAGATCCACAAACCCATTGCTAAGTGGAGCTCAGAGAGAGCCCATGGCATAGGCTCTCAGGAAGGACTTCCTGGAGTTGGTGCCTAACGGAGCATCCAACCAAGAAGGACCCTGCCGGGCGCTTTCAGAGGTCAGCTCTCCAGAGTGCGTACTGTGCTCATAGGGCCTTGTAACGATGCTGCTGATGTTCACGATTAAAAAAGGAAAGAACTGATTTTGTTTCAGTGTTTTCACATGGAGGCTGTATTTGAGATTTGTCCGTGCCTTATTTAAGAAATCTGAAGAATTAGTTTCATATTGTCATTTAAATCCCTCATGAATGGCCTTACATGTGATACTGTCACAATTTTTTTTTCTAATTATCAGCTTTCTGATTAGAGTTTATAACTGGTTTCTTCTGGTTTATCACTTGGACTAAGAACCAAGCACATAACAGGGTTTCATTTCCTTTTCTAAAACACCCAAATGCAAGATGAATCTTCCTTTTTAAAAAAAATTACTGAAAAGTTCAATGGATAAAATATTAAACTACATATACTCAATCCCCCAAATGCACAAATGTTCAAAGTGTTTTAAATAAAGGCAGATGATGTGAAATTGTTAACTTCAAGCAGCAGCGTTTCTCTTTCTCGAACCTGGTGGTGTTTCTAGGAGTGCTGATGGAGGAGGTCCCTTTCCCAGGACTGGAACTCTGTTTAGGTCAGGGACCTGAGGCTTTATTTAGCAACAGACAGCCAGAAATAGGACCTCTATTATCTCGTATCCCAGGGCGAGGCATACATTTTACACTACGTCTCAGCATTCCGCTCTATTTTTAGCTCCCAAGTGTAGGTGTGAGCGCAGCTTGAATGTTAGTAGTCACAACTCGCCACGCAAAGCCAATTTGGGCGAGGACTCAGAATCCTCTAAAAGGCGTGTCCTGGAGCGTTCTCCCTTCTGCAATGGAGAGTCAGCTGGGCTCATGAGTATGTTTGGATTTGAAGTATACCTTGAAAATAGAAATTCTAGGCAAGCATACATTGCCCAGAACTGAAGAGGGTGTTCCTTATCTTATGTTGGTTGGCTACAAGTATGTATACCTTTTAAAGGAAAAAAAAAGCAAACGGCAACAGTTCTATTCATATGCATTCATTCATATATATATAAATATAAATATATATACACATGACTTATCCTACTAAAGCTGTTTTTGTTTGCCATCTATGTTCCTAGATGTAAACATACAGACAGAGATATTTGATTAGAGTGGAGAGAGCGAGCTCTGCTTCCTGTTTCTCCTGCATCTAAACGCACAGCAATGATATATGGGTTATTTCTGACATGGAGAAGGGCGAAGGAGAACCAGGCTGGGATGATGGCAGAGCTTCCCTTATACAAGTTTTTCTGTGTAACAATGAGACCGTATCTTGAATAGTGACTGGTAAAGTGAAGAAAAACTTACATGGAAAAAAGTGTCTCCAAAACTTACATGGAAAAAAGTGTCTCCTACAAGGTGTCCTTGATATTTCTCCTTCAGCTACTAGAAATGTAGAGATCTTGAGTACGCTCCCTTGCTAAAGAGAAGAAAGTCTCAATTTGTTTCTTTCCTTTTTCTTTTTTTCTGTTTTAATCTTTCACAGAAAGGAATGATCAGACTGAGCAGGAAGAAAGAAGAGAAATCAAGCAAAGATTGACACGAAAGGTATTATAATTTAAGTATTTTATTTCCTGAATATTAAGGAATAAAAGGTGGAATAGAGAAAAGCTGCTTCTGTAGCAATTGGGATGGGTGATGCAAGACACCACTCTGTGATGGTGAATAAGGATTTCCTGGGCAGCAGTGAATACGCTCACCAGACACTGAGAGCAGTGCCTTTTGCCACATCCCAGTGTGTGACTTCAGCATGCCCAGGGATGAGGTCCTTACTCAGCACAGAAGCGGTGTGACAGGACAATCCAGATGACATTTCCATTTATTTCCAGGAAGCCAGATGTTGACTGGCCATTTTCTTCATTTATTTGAGATCTTTACACAGTGCCTAAGGAAAGCATACTTTGATATCAGTGTTTCAGTAACCTTTCAGACACTTGGTTACCTTCACTTTGTCTAGAAGCTCCTAATTGCAGAAAACTTTATTAGCCTTAAGGGTTTGTACCTGGGAACTCAGAGAATTAAGTTAAAACTTCCTATGGCCAATAAACCTGATCTACTTTTAAAGCTCCGCCCATCTCTGAATTCAAGTGTTCTGGCCTTGCCGTCTCCACTGTGCTCTATAATAATGATGAAATCTCCTCTTTCCTGAGCTTGACTTATGAGTACTAGTAGTAATTATTTTAACTTTATCAGTAGTTTTTTTTTTTTTAAAAAAAGATTATCTAATGATAGTTGAAAACAAGAAGCTGCTGCCATAAAATTTATTCTAAGTTAATTCATCCAACTTTCCTCGAGCCTGTGTTATGTACAGGGCACTGCTAGGCTACTGGGGGTGTGAGTCCTCCTGATGAAATGTGTTAAGGGGAGGGTGTTGTGATTTAAGAGTGTATAATTTAAGCCCTTTACGTTAGAGATTGTTTCCAATAGGGTTATATTTCACAGTTTCAGAGTTTTATCTTTATTTATAGAAATGTGCTATTTGTTCAGAGTACTTTAAGAAAGCTTGTTTGGCATACCTAACTATGATGATCTTTTATTTTAGCTTAACCAGAGACCCACAGTTGATGAATTAAGAGACAGAAAAATTCTGATACGATTCAGTGATTATGTGGAAGTGGCGAAAGCGCAGGACTATGACAGACGGGCAGACAAACCCTGGACGAGACTGTCGGCAGCAGATAAGGTACAGAACAGACCTGTCTGTACCGGGTAGGGGTATAGTGTCATGCAGTAAGGGCAAATCATATTGTGCCAGGGAGTTTATTCTTAGATAGTGGGTGCTGTCAGCTATTGAAATTAAGCCTATGCCTTGACTAGATGTTGGTTTCACAAAGATAATCCAGGGTTAGGGCTATGTTTTCAACTAGGGGACAGTTTTGCCCAAGGGACATTTGGCAATGTCTGGAGGCATTTTTGGTTGTCACAAATGGGGGTTGCTACTGGTATCTAGTGGATAGAGCCCAGGGATGCTGCTAAAGATCTCACAATGCAGAGGACAGCCCCCACAACAGAGAATTATCTAGTCCCAAATGTCAAGAACGTAGAAGTTGAGAAACTTTGGTCTGGGGCGTGAATGAAAAGTAGGCAAGGCTGGCATCAAAGGGACTAGACAACATAGATTTAGAGAAAGTGAGCTACAGTGGGGACAAAGAGGAATGGAAGCGATCCAACAGGCATTCAGGGAAACCTCTACAGTATAGATAAAGGCGGATCTGGATTCTGTCCTGGACTGATCCAGTTTGAGGTGTCTTTGGGAACCTCCTGAGCATCAACAGTATCGTGCATCAACATGCATCAAGAATGGTTAGAGAGATAGGAAGGGAGCAGGAGGCAGTGGGACACAGAGGCTAAGGGATGAAGCAGAGGGAATTAACATTCACTGAGCACTTACTCTGCCCTGTACTGAATTCAGCCTATCAGGTATTATTTCTTTGAGTCCTCAAAAAAATCCCTGTGAGAGAAGTGGTATTATCCCTCTAGATGTGCTATTGAACAGATGACTTGGAAAGGCCCAGAGAGGGTAAGTTCTTGTCTGTGGTCAAATGCTATTGACTGGAAAGATTTAAACCCAGAAGCGTCTGTCTATAGAGTCTTTCTATCATACCTTCCTGCCTCTAGTGATTTTCAGAACTCTTAAAGTTTTTAGGAAGAGGAAAATAATATATTCAGCTAATGAGTTTGCTGAATTTGCTACTTGTTCCTCATTCTTTATATATGGAGTGTGAATATGTGAGGTTATAGGTAACTGCATATCGGCATTGCATTAGCTTGGATAAGTGCAGACATGCTGTAGCTGGACTCACTCTTTTGGTTGCCCTTGGTCAATGTTCTCAGAGGAGTGCAGTCATAAGGGGAGAAGGAAAAAATTATCTTTGGCTGCAGACCTGTTTGAGTATAGGAATAATAGTCCGCCGAAATTCTTGACTCAAAGCCCTTCCTTGTCCCAGAGGCTGTGTCTGATGTTTTTGTCTCACCTGGCCCCTAGAGGGTTCATCTGAGAGAGAAGCTGGAGGAGGGCCCGGTGAGAGGCCCTGAAAAGACAATGATCCACACCTTACCCCATGGAATGACACACCTGTAATCTGTTCACTCACATGGAGTGATAGTCTTATTTTCCAAATGACACAAAATATAAATGTATGCTGAAGTTAGAATGACTTCTTTCTAGATTATCTAACTGCAAAATTCCAAGTAAGTTCACCAAAAGAGGAACTTTACTCATTATTTGGGTATTACTGTTTTATAAGTACCCTAAGCATGTGCCTGGTCCATGTCTGTATCGTGGAGTGGGAAGCAGGGGTGGTTATCTTCCTACTCCAGCACAGACAATAACTTCATTAAACACTTCCAGAACACTGGCTATGTACTAGCTTGGTAGGACTATAAAGATGAGTAAGAGTCTAAATGCTGAACAAAAAGTTGTTTCTCTTTTTTAAAAATATATTACAAAATAGCAAAAGTCAGCAGGTATTAGGAAAGGCTGTTAATTCATAACCATGTTGTTAACTTTTTAATGTCCTGAAAAAAAATGTCCTGTTTTTAAATTTCAGGCAGCAATTCGTAAAGAACTAAATGAATACAAAAGTAATGAAATGGAGGTACATGCATCAAGCAAGCATTTGACAAGGTCAGATTTCTGTCTGTATCAATTTCATGATACTTATAACAAGGTATTTATTTAAAAAAAAAACGCCACAAAGAACTATGTATGCACACAAACAAATTCAGTATTTCTGCAGAGAACTATATTGAACAGACAGCATGCACTCCAGTTAAAAATGCTCTTTGCTCCCATGGTTTCTTGTAGGGCTTGGTGAAAGGTGATTTGTAGAACAGTATTACACAGGTCATTGATTTATTTAAGTAGCTAAGGTATATTTAAGAAAATTAATCTCAGAGCAATGAAAGTAATTTACCTATATATTTAATTCCCCTTCTATAATAGTCAGAACTCTCCCAGTTTATAGAACACCTGATTTATTTATCCTTATAGGAGTGCTGTGAAAGTACTCCCCACCCTCCCATTTACTTTTTCCTATTTTATTTAAATTTATATTCACATCTTTAACACAAGCTACTGCTTCCCCAAAGCTCAAAGAACATTTGTTTCCTCAGCAAATATCTGAATGCCTGCTGTGTACCAGGCATGACTCTAGGTGCTGAGAATGCAACTATGAATAAGAAAAGCAGGCTCTCATCTTCATGGAGCTTATATTCTAGTAGGAATATATTGGCTGATTCTTCCATAATCAAGACTTTTCACATCAAGGTGAATTATATTCTCTGTCCATGTTACCATAAAGAAAGATAACATGGGGTTTCTTATTGATCATGCAATGAGAAAAGACTTACTTCTCTTTGCTCATTTGGCTGCATATTCTTTTGTCATTTTCCCTCCTTTTCCATGGCCATGGCAAGTCATAGTGTTTGAAGTTCTCCTATAGCATTGATCCTAACGGGGTGACCACTATACAGCGAGCCTTCAGCTGCAGCAGTTGGTCTGTCATTTCTCCTTTGGTCTAACGATGTTCAAGCCCCAAATACAAAGAGAAAGGAACTCCTCAGTATAGATAACTGCCTTAAATTAAAATAATGGATTCCTTTTATTTTGTGTGTGTCACAACGTGGCCACTGCAATTATTATTTAAAAGATTTACTCTGTAAACTCAGTGCAGCTATGGAAGAGAAACCAGGTGAGATAGAATTCTATCCTACAAGACACTTTTAGGATAAATATATGGAGGGAGGAAGAGAAGGTTGGAAGGGCAGGAGAAAAGGACAAGCAAATAGTTTGTTTAAAAATTTTTAAGGATCCCCCTTTGACTGGCATACATTTGGGCAGGAATAGATCATCTTATTTTTGATTGTTCAAAACACTCAAAAATGTTTAGGAAATAGACATTCTCCCATAAAAGAAGGTTATTGTTATTTATTTATTTATTTTTTTTGAGGAAGATTAGCTCTGAGCTAAGATCTGCCACCAATCTTCCTCTTTTTTGGTGAGGAAGACTGGCCTTGAGCTAACATCTGTGACCATCTTCCTCTATTTTATATGTGGGAGGCCTGCCACAGCATGGCTTGATAAGTGGTGCATAGGTCTGCACCTGGGATCTGAACTGGCAAACCCTGGGCCGCCGAAACAGAGTGCATGAACTTAACCACTACGCCACTGGGCCAGCCCCCAAAGTTATTTTTAATGTTCACTCTATGTTAAAGAAAAAGAGTATAATTACTGCATATTCTATGTATGGTCATGTCAAAATATTTAATACATTTTCCCATTATACATTATTAAAAGAGATGTTTACTAAAATATGAATTTTCTCCAGTAAGTCCTTGAAAGTTTTCTTAGATGACAATTTTAAGAGTGAGTCCAAAACTTGGACGTCAAGAAATAATTATAAGCTTTTTATACATCTTAGCACTTAATGTCAATTTTTTAAAGTCAGAACAGTATTTTTAGTCATATAAGATTTTTTTTTTTCCTCCCCAAAGCCCCAGTGCATGGCTGTATATTCTAGTTGTAAGTTGTTGTGGTTCTTCTACGTGAGCCACCACCACACCATGGCAACTGACAGACGGGTGGTGTGGTTCTGCAACTGGGAACCGAACCTGGGCTGCCAAAGTGGTGAGCGCTGAACTTTAACCACTAGGCCATCAGGGCTGTCTCAAGATTTTCTTAAGTGTTAAACATTACCACAAACACATTACCAACTCTAGAAAAGCAAAACAAAAGCATAACTTTACCATAATTTCCAATAATTTGTTTTATCAATCAGTTCATTCCTTCTACTGATTTAGCAAAGCCCTGGCCTTTCTTTGTACTTGAAGGGCTTAACTAGCAGCATTCAAACTAAGTTTTGGGTAGTCTTAAGAATTCATTATATAATTCCTTTTGGGTACGAGAGGGGCCTGAGAGTTGGGAGCTCTCTGTGGCTCTATACTCCTTTAACCAAAGCAGGTCCATCCTCATGTTTTACATGTTGGACTTCTGAGAAGCTATTAATAGCAATAAATTTATTTGTGGAGGGTTTTGGCAATTTTAACTTAGAAATGTATAACCTTAAATTGTCTTTTTACAATTTCTAGATTCCACAGGCCATAGAGATTTTCTTCTGAGAAGAATTTGTGTTTAATTTTTGATACCAACACTGAACATTCATCAGGGAACTTTCCTGAAGTTCAGCTCAAGACTACTTGCTGTGTTTGTGAGTGGAGCAGGATCACACACACACATGAAATCTTGGCCGCACTTACCTGTAAGAGGAGAAACCAGAGGACACACTTCACTCTTGGTGTCTGAGGAGTATGAACTGTTGGGGTCAGTTAAGACCCAAAGTAACTCTACTAGAAGAAAACTGTTGTTTGCCTTTCAACCTTGTTTTATGGTTCTGCAGTGTAACGGAAGACGGGCGACATGCATGTGCAGGCTCACCACTCCAAGGCCTCTGACATGAGGGATGTGTGACGCAGTGTCATTCAGTATTATGTTGAAAAGACATTTTGATTCTGATCACAATTAATTTGAGAACTCTTTAAGTTCATGTTATACAAATGATTTACTGTATTATACTTTTTCTTTTTTTATATAATGTCTAACAAAAAAATACAGCTGCAACATTTTGATTCCTGTTAATTTTGTCCTTTAATTAAATGACTACTTATGCAGGAAATTAACCTGGGCTTTACATTTTCTTGGGCTTGGGATGAGAGATTGTTAGAATAAGGATCTGTGAAATAAGTCAAATTTTATTACTTTTTGAGCCATCAGAATCCAAACACATAAAAGAGAATTCCAACTTTTTGTGTGTTTTGTAAATTCTGTTAGTATATGTGGTTTGTGCCTTGGAAAATCAAATTACCTTTTTCAAGTTAATTTAGGTTTATATATCATTGAATAATGAACCTAGAAATAAGTAATAACTTGTTAAAAAATTCTACCAAGATGAAAATTATGCCTTCTTTAAGAGTATTTTTAAGTTCACATTTGCAAGCATTATTAAAAACTCTTATAAGAGACAAAGGTTTAGATGGCATGTAGATTATAAACAGGCAATTTACCCCGGCACAAAGGTAAGAAGTAATCTTGGCACAAAGGGGCAAAATAAGTTAAATAAAAATAAATGTTCCCTGAAAGATATTTTTACTTGGCCTTTGAATAAGTATCCTCACAAAATGAGCCTTCCCTCCCTCCCGGTACAGTGGTGAGGCAGGAAGCACCGTGGCTTGGAGCATGGTTTTAGGAGCTTGCAGAACCTATACTCCAATCCCGGCTCTGCGCCATTCAGCAAGATATTTATTTTCTCTATAGGAAGATCATTTCTCTCTCTCTCACACAACAGGGCTGTGATTTCTAGGGGAGATAACGTAATTAAACTGTTGGCACAGTGCCTGGCACATTCTAAGCATCTGAAAAATGTTAGCCACTGGTATAGTTGCCAGGTAGTCCCTGTAGCAGCTGAATGTCCTCTGACTTCTTACCACACGCGCTACCTCATTGCTTTCCACGACCACTCCTGTTCTGTTGCTTTCAAGACTGCAGTGGATCAGGCACCCATGGAAACTGCTCAGCCCTGTGGTAGCACTTTGTCCTGAGGGACTTGTGATCAATCCTAAATGCTAGCAAACATACTGTTAGTTGAATTAGAGTCTTTTATAAGAAAT
This sequence comes from Equus asinus, assembly GCF_041296235.1. NCBI lineage: Eukaryota > Metazoa > Chordata > Mammalia > Perissodactyla > Equidae > Equus > Equus asinus. The sequence continues at coordinate 47,320,725 of NC_091804.1, forward strand.
TACTGTTACGGTAGAAAAATTTCAGCTCTACCTCTTACTTGCTATGTAAACTTCTGTGAATTGCTTGACTTCTCTGAGCCTCAATTTCTTTGTCTATGAAATGAGATGATATCTAAACCCTAAACCATTTCTAACTGGAGGCAGTTCCTTAATTTTATAAGCATTTATGTGTATGTATATATATTGTATATTTAATATATGTAGCTCTATATATGTACTCTATTTTATTCATAATCTTATTTGTGGCCGACCTCCAAAAAACTTTTTTTCTATTTTAAGCTACATAATAGCAGTTCCATATTTTATATTTTATTTGATTTAAAATGTTAATTTGAGCCCAAATTATTTAAAGATTTTTATTTTTTCCTTTTTCTCCCCAAAGCCCCCCAGTACATAGTTGTATATTCTTTGTTGTGGGTCCTTCTAGTTGTGGCATGTGGGACGCTGCCTCAGCGTGGCTTGATGAGCAGTGCCATGTCCGCGCCCAGGATTCGAACCAACGAAACACTGGGCCGCCTGCAGCGGAGCGCGCGAACTTAACCACTCGGCCACGGGGCCAGCCCCTGAGCCCAAATTATTTAAAACTAAGATTTCAATTTCCCTCACATAGAAATATCCATATATTTACTCTGAAACAAAGAAAGGAAAAAGGTGCTTCTGTTCTAGAAACCATCCTGAAAGGATCAGTACTGCTTAGAAAATAACTAAACTGTGCCTATGAGTAGAGAGAACCTGGTAGATAGGCAAAAAAACCCCGCACATGTGTCCTCAGTCCCATAACTAATGGACAAGTAAAATTAAAAATTAAGATAATGTGCAAGATACTCAAAGAATGGTTTGGTTTGGTCCAGACTCAAGGGATCTAAGATATGATAAAACCAGAAGACATTTTTACTGTAATCTACATTTTTAGCAATAGTGTCTAACTTCTACCATTGTATTTTTATTAATCATAAACTATTACCCTAAATTGTATTTCTATATTTCATGTTCTTATCAGGTATTATAGAGGTTAAGAGATAAACTAAAACTGTGAATCAAGTATAGTTACTCTGCATCTACCAGTAATCCTGCACTAAATAAGTATTTGACATGGTGTCTCAAATCTCTCATCCTAGTTAGCTGGAGGAACAAAATTAAAATGCAATTCATAAATCACATGGTACTAGTGATATACATGCATATGTATATAAATTTGAAGAGAAATTTTATATACTTAGGAGCCTGAAGATTGAGAAAAAACAATGTCTGCCTGCCTATTCAATAACAATTAGATACAGTATCTGAATTATCCGAATTCTTCAGTATTAGTGGTAGTCATTGAGATTTTTATGCTTTGATTTTACAAATAACTTTTTCTCATTTTCACAACATAAAATATTAACTATTAAATTAAAAATATTGTCATTAAAGAAATTCTGTTTTTAAACAGTTTAAAATGTTAAAAAAGTTTGGTAATTTTTTAAGAGGAAATTGTCACTTCTAGAAGCATCAAGTTTTAAGCCAATCTGATATGAGTAATAGTACATCAGAAGACTTTGTAAAAAGTATATTTTTAAAAATTTAAAGGGACTTTGAAATTATTATGTGAATAAATTTTGAACAATTAACCTGGATTAAAAAACACCTAACATCAAGAGGTCCACCTTGTGGAAATACATGGTAATTACAAGTCTGAATTTATTCTATTATATTTTGGAGGTGACAGTTTTTAAGTACGTATACACAGTTCTTCAGTAGCAAATTCCAGTCCGGAGATGCAAAATTATAAGGTTAAAATTATTAGTCCTACATGCTTCTAATATCCATTTACCCAGTTCTGTTCTAGAGATTTTTTTCAGTTTTTTCACATGAAAGAAAAATTTCAAAGATGCTCATAAGCAACTGAATTTATTGAAAGTCAAACTGAATATATGAAATTTTTAAACAGTGAATTACTATAAATTATCCTTATTTTTCTGTAAACTTATTGACAATGGTGATATTAGGAACCTGTCACTAGTTCATATTTAGGCAAAGAGTGTTTGTTAGAATGAACAATGGGAATGCCACCAGTTATCAGTGCCATAGCTCTATGAAAACAGAATGGTATTTTATGTTAAGAGTAATAAAAAAAATGCTTTTAAGTATTTAAAGTCAACTGTAAATCTCCTTAAAGAATGTGAACAAACAGGGAAATTCTAAAAATCACAATTTCTTGACAATAAGTAATGGTAGAGAAATCTGGATATGGTATACATGCTAATAATTTTTAAAGTTGAAAACATGCTATTATATATGCATCATTACTTTCTAAATTCAGTTTATTCCATTTCAAAGATACACGTACTAAAAATGTTGCTACAGTAATAGGTGTGTGCTCTGAAAGACTGGTATACACCAGCCAGTCCACTCCCTGCTTTTCACCCAGAGAACTCCTGGTTATAGTAGTGACTCCTGGTGCAGCACAAAGCAGTCTCAGGAACCACCTAACATCTTGCTCCAATTTTCACATCCCAAATTAGATTTGTTTGTTGCTGTGATTTCCCAGTATGTTATTTAGCTCAAAATTCTACTTTATTTAGTTATTTGTAGCATTTATGACTCCTTCCATGCTTACTCACTTCAGCTTTTAATTTGCTACGTTAAGGAACTTAAAATGAATTCATGTACCATAAGCGTGACTGGATTAACTGTTAAGACGTAGTGGTGCTGGAGTGGCTAAAGAACTAGCTCCACCAACAGTTACCACTCCACAGCTTCGTGTAGTTGAGGAAATGTGGTAAACTTGACCAACGTGCTGTTAAATTGTAATCCAGGTAAGAAATACGTCATTAGCTACAATGACCCTTTATTTTTAATGCGTTTGAAATAGGAAAATCAAGAAGTTTTAGCTACGTCAGTTAATTAACATAATCATTAGCCTCAGGTAATGCAAAATTGGTTTAAATCACTATTTCTGTTAAATAGGAAGATAAATTGAGAAATAAATTTTATAATAAAGAACAGAGAGGGTCTGATCTTTAAAATTTTTCTTCTAAACTAGGGGTCTTACAAACTCCATCCCGCACACCAAATCTGGCTTGCCTTTTTTTCCAATGGTCTGCAGATAAGACTGGTTCTTACATTTTTAAATGGTTACATTTAGCACGTTTATACAAGTACTTACATGATAGCCTCAAATTTACCTTTTGGCTCAAAAAGCTTAAAACATGTACTGTATGGCCCTTTAAGACAGTTTGCCAACTCTTGCTTTGGCTATTTTAAGAGTGTAATTCCATGTTTAACTTTTTGAGGAACCACCAAACTGTTTTCCATAGTGGCTGCATTATTTTACATTCCCTCAGAAATGCACAAGGGTTCCAATTCCTGCACATCCTCGCCAACACTTAGTTTCTGGTTTTTGATTCTGCTAGCCATCCAAGTGGGTGTGAAATGGTATCTCATTATGGTTTTGATTTGCATTTTCCTAATGACGAATGATGTTCAGTATATTTTCACGTGCTTCTTGGCCATTTCTATATCTTCTTTGGAGAAATGTTTATGCAAGTCCTTTGGCCATTTTTAATTGGGTTCTCATTTTGTTGTTGAGTTGTAAAAATTCTTTATATGTTCTGGATACTAAACCCTAATTAGATATAGGATTTGCAAGTATTTTCCCCCATTCTATAGGTTGTTTTTTCACAGTTATGAAAGTATTCTTTGATGTAGTCCAAATTAGCTTTTTTTTTTTCCTTCTTTTTTTCCTGTAGCTGGTGCTTTTGCTGCCATATTTAAGAATCCATTGCCAAATCCAGGGTCATGAATATTTATTCCCATGATTTTTCCCTGAGTTCTGTAGTTTTAGCTCTTACTTTTAGGTTTTTGATCCATTTAATTTTTATATATGGTGTAAGGGTCCAACCTTATTGTTTTGCATGTGACCATCCAGTTGTCCCTAAACTATTTGTTGAAGAGACTATTTTTTCCCCAACAAATGGTCTTGGCACCCTTGATGAAACTCAACTGACCAAAGATGAACAGGCTTATTTCTGGACTCTCAATTCTATTCCATTGGTCTATATGTCATCCTTAGACAGGTAACACACTGTTTTGATTTAACGTAGCTTTGTATGAGAGTATGAAAGGGAAGTGTGAGTCCTCCAACTTTATTATTCTTTTTTCATGAATGTTTTGCTATGTGGAGTCCCTTCCATTTCTGTATGATTTTTAGGATAGGCTTTTTCATATCTGCAAAAAGGCCATTGGGATTTTGATAGGGTCTGGACTGGGATGTCTTTCTACTTATTTAGGCACTCTTTAATTTCTTTCAATAATGTTTTGTAGTTTTCAGTGTACAAATCTTGCACCACGTTCTTTAAATTTATTTATTTTAATATGCTGCTGGATTCAGTTTGCTAGTATTGACGATTTTTACATGTATATTCATAAGGTATACTGGTCTGTAATTTTCTTTTCCTGTAATGTCTTTATCTAGCTTTGGTAGCAAGGTAATGCTGGCCTCATAGAATGAGTTAGGAATGTTCCCTCTTCTTTTTTCTGGAAGCATTTAAGGTGTTAATTCTTCTTTAAATGTTTGGCAGAATTCTTTGTTGCAAGGTTTTTGATTACTGATTCAATCATTTCACTTGTTATAGATCTGTTCAGATTTTCAGTTTCTTCTTCAGTCAGTTTTGGTAGTTTGTGTGTCTAGGAAGTGATCCATTTCATCTGAGTTATCTAATTTGTTGGCATACAATTGTTCACAGTATTTTTTTTTTTTTTTTGAGGAAGATTAACCCTGAGCTAACATCTGCTGCCAATCCTCCTCTTTTTACTGAGGAAGACTGGCCCTGAGCTAACATCCATGCCCATCTTCCTCTACTTTAATGTGGGATGCCTACCACAGCATGGCTTGCCAAGCAGTACCATGTCCTTACCCGGGATTCGAACTGGCAAACCCCGGGCCGCCGAAGGAGAATGCGTGCACTTAACCACTGCACTGCTGGGCCAGCCCCCACAGTATGTTTTTTATAATCCTTTCTATTTCTGTAAAGTCAGTAATAATGTCCCTAATTTTCATTTCTGATTTTAGAAATTTTAGTCTTCTGTTTTTCTTAGTCAGTATAACTAATGCTTTATCAATCTTCTTGATCTCTTCAAAGAACCAACTTTTGGTTTTATTGATTTTTTCTGTTTTTCTATTCTCTATTTTTTTAAAAAAAATATCCTCACTAATCTGTATTAGTTCCTTTTGCTGAGGAAGACTGGCCCTGAGCTTTTGCTGAGGTTATTGATTTGAGATCTTTCTTCAATACATGTAAATTTATGGGTATAAATTTCCCTCTGAGCACTGTTTTCACTGCATCTCACAAGTTTCAGTATGGTGCATTTTCATTTGTCCCAAAGTATTTTTGAATTTCCCTTGTCATTTCTTCTTCAACCCAGTGGTTATTTAAGAGTGTTGTCACTGGAAAATTTTAAGTAAAGGAATGGCATGGTATGATTTATGATGTATCAAGAATATATATGGCTGCTAAGTGAGTAAAGGTTGTGGAAAGGCAATTATGAATGTTGGAAAGCCATTTAGGAGGCTGTTGCAATTGTCTATGTGAGAAAGGATGTTGACATTGTCAAAAGTAGTGCCAGTGGAAGTGAACGCAAGTATATATATTTGGAACATATTTTGGCAGTAAAATCTGCAGGACTTGTTGATCCACTAACTGTTTGGCTAAGGAAAAAAGAGAAATCAGGAACTCTAGATTTTGGCTTGAACAGTTGGGAGGATAAAAGTGACATTTACTGAGATGGAAGGACAAGGTTTACTTTTTTTTTCCTTTGGTGGTGAGAAAGAATACTGAGGGAGAGAAATCAAGAGTTGTTTTGAGAATTGAGATGCTTATCTGAACTATCAATAAAGCAGTGTAGGAGCCATTCTGATGTCCAAAGTAAAGGTCAGAACTTTATACATTTGGAAGTTGTTAGCACAAAGATAGTTAGTTATTACCTGGGACCAGATGAAATTTCCTAAAGAGAAAGTATAGGTTGAAGAAAAGTGATGGACTAGGAATAAGCCCCACATTAAGAGATAAGGGGGCCCTGGCTCTGTGGCTAAGTGGTTCAAGTTCCACAAGCTCTGCTTCGGGGGCCAGGTTTGTGGGTTCAGATCCTGGACGTGGATCAATTCCATTCACCAGCCATCCTGTGGAAGTATCCCACATACACAAAAACAGGAAGATTGGCACACATGTTAGCTTAGGGCTGGTATTCCTCAAGTGCAAAAAAAAAAAAAAAAAGGAGGATTGGCAGCAGATGTTAGCTCAGGGTGAATCTTCCTTAGCAAAAAAATAAAAAAAATAAAAAAAGGTAAAGGGAAGCCAGGAAAGAGACAAGGAGTGGAAAATATGTGCCAGCTAAGGATTTTAGTGTAAAATGGCACAGAAAAGCTAAGAAGATGGAAATTAGATTTGGTAAAACAAATCACTGGTGATTTTGATAAAAGAAGTTTCAGTGAAATAGTAGGGACAAGCTGGACTGAGGGAAGGTAAAGAGCAAATAGGAAATGTATAAGTTGAGACAATAACCAAAAAAAATTCTTTCAATATGTTCTGTGTAAGGGTGAATAGAGAATTACATAGCAAGGGCAGCAGTTACAGGGGAACTTGATGTCAAGGGCCATTTTTTTCTTCTTTTTTTTTTTTTAAATAAGTATGGGCTATACACATGAGCAGAGAGAAGCCAGATACAATAGGATTCAGAGCACTAGTGGGGGGATTGTCCTTAAACAAAGAGGCAAATCTGCTATTTGAACATGTGAGAAATCAGGAAATGCTGGTATTGATGCAGCTAACATTAGATTTTAGGGAGAAGAGATGAGGAAAGTATGAGGTGAGACATAAGCTAAAAGGTAAAGAACCAAGGAGACAGCTATCAATGTGCAGTAATACTCTGGAAATGTGGTAAAGTCAATTAAAAAGGGCAGAGTAAGGATTGATGAACAATGCCACATAGCCATTTTTTTTTTAATAAAGATTGGCCCTGAGCTAACATCTGTTGCCAATCTTCCGTTTTTTTTTCTTCTTCTTCTTCTTCTTCTCCCCAAAGCTCCCCAGTACATAGCTGTATATTCTAGTTGTAGGTTTTTCTAGTTCTGCTATGTGGGGTGCCACCTCAGCATGGCTTGATGAGTGGTGTTAGGTCTGTGCCCAGGATCTGAGCCGGTGAAACCCTTGGCTGCCAAAGCAAAGTGTGTGAACTTAACCAGTTGGCCATGGGACTGGCCCCCTGAGTAGCCATTTGAAATATGTGGTCATAAATTTAAAGCTTGATTATATGATTTGCTCTAGTGATGTTCAGGTTGTGTAATGAGGGGTGTGAATTAGTGGATAAAGTCGAGGAGAGGAGAGAGGGTAAGAGACTATTATTTTGGACAAAGGAATCTAGAATGGGGAAGGAAGGAAGAACAAGAAGGGTAACAGGCATAGCAAAGCAGTGGTAGACTAATCAGGCTGAGACTACACTACAAAGCAAGGTGGAAAGATAGAACGGTTGGGGTGATAAGAATGTTGGAAACTGAGATTCAGAGGGGCATAAGTAGTAGTAATGACAAGGCCATAGAAAGGTTTGGAAGAGCAGAGAGGAAGTAAGAATTTGGGCTGATTTCACCTACAGTGCAATATGGAATACGTATGACATGACTTAGGAGTCTTATAAGTCTGACCAAGGATGAGGTAAACAGGGAGGTATGTCATGACGGCGTTAGTTCTAAGCTCTCACAGGGCAACGTGGAGTTGCAAACTCTCAAATAGTATTTAATATCATAGCTGAGTTGTCACTGTCTCTTGAAATAGAATCCCATTACCCTATCAAAAAGTCTTAATCAGCTTTATTCAATTATTAGCATCAACTAAGATGTGAAGGATTTTCTTTTGCTTATCCAGACTAAGAAGCCACTTTTACCAGTGTATTTAAATACTAGTAGTATTCAAATACTCTGCTACCATTAAGCAGGCAGGTGACAATGAGTGAGGCTGCTTGGCATTATACTTTGGATGTCTGATTGGAGAAGGATAATTTGTTTGATTCAATGTTCATAAAATAGGAAAATAATGATTTCTAAAATAAAAATAATTTTATAATATCTATCCAAGTGACACAGCATTATTTCAACTTTAATATATTATACAATTAAAGTAAACTAAATGTATTGATTTTTATAAATTCATCTGGTAAAATAATATTACAATGAACACTAGGAGCTTAAAAAGTATTTGTCAGAACAGCCTGCTTATTAGCTAAGACTTCTACCTAGAATTAAAATGTTTAGACAATATGGTAACTATTTTAGGCTATTTCGTGACCTCTAATACACTGGAGCCATAACTGAATAAATACACTCTCCAATAGTGTGCTGCAGGTACCGATTTACACTCAGGTAAATATTTTATATCAGAGACTTCTCTGCCTTCTAAGCATAGCTAAATTTTAATTACTTCCAGTATATTCTTAACTAGTAAACAAATTTTAATAATATTTAGTCCAAACTGTATTCATTTAAAAATACATTTTCTATGATAAATTTTAGTTTATTAAAGAAACTAGTTTTGTGAGTGTAGTTAACTCAGTAATATTTGTTCAATGCAAATATTACTACCAAAATAAGCCAATTCCTTTTACTGTTTGGTTTCCCAAAACTTTCTCTCTAAAAACAGAGTAGTATTATACAGGCAAAAGTCTTTTAGGCTTGGAGTCATATTTTAGTGGTTCTTTCTCATCCATAAGATGACATTTCTTTGAGTTTGGAGGTTCCTACCAATGTACTCTTGCCTGGGTGATGTGTTTTTTTCTCTTTGTAGGGCTATTATGGTATTTCCTCAGTCATACACGAAAAGGAATAACTGGATAAAACTTGTTGATAACACCTAGATATCACACATTAACATTTCTCTCATGAGCCATGAATAATGACATCAGTCCTCTGCGTACATTAAGAAGCTCCTCTTCTTGCTATGGCCAAGAAAAAAAAAAAAACTCACACTTAGATTTTAAATTATCTATGTAAAACCATCAAATAAAATAGATTAAAAATCAAACTATTATTAGGGATTCATTTTAAAACAACCCCTTTCACAAAGATGTGTATCAGTGCTAATATTCTCCAGTCCCCCAGGGTCTATTCCTAGATATCTACAGAATTCTGTGATCATCACTGATATTCTAGATGATCAGTTCAGAGAAGACCCTTACTCTTTTAAATCCCAAATCAATGAAATTTAGGTTTAATATTTAAAGAAAGAAAGTAGACTAAACATAGCCTGGAAAAAAATCTCAGTAATGATCAATCTAGTTAGCTTGTTTGCTTCAAGCTAAACTGGCTTAGCTACATCCTGATCCTCTACTACTTCAGCATATTGAGATTCTATTAAAATGTAATAAGTACATTAATATATTCTGTATAGAAAGATTTACTAAAGTATACATAAAAATGCCTACCATCTGTGAGAAACACCAAAGTCACGTTCGCTCGGAGCAGTGCCTTTAGACCCCCTCAGGTGTACTTTCCCCCAGAATGCAGCTGCTGGTGTACTAGACCTTTGGAAAGCCATCTAATTTCATCCCAAATCTAAGTAAGTTTTGCAGTCAAGTAGACAGTAATTCTTTCTGGGTAGCTCTGTCCTGGCACACCTTCTCCGTCAGAAGGCACTGCAGAACAGAGGTCTGCTGCAGTGCACAGTACTTAGATACAGTACAAAGAAATCATTCTTTTAGCTAATTTTTAAATTTGCAAACTGATATTCTCTTTCTTTCCTTAGGAGGGACTCATTATTTAAATCACCCCTATTATTTTACTATAAATTTGCTCTCATTATTCTCATTTAAAGAACTAAAAGTCACTGGGCTAAAATGCCACCACTCAATACAAAAAGAAAGAAAGAAGAAAAGCTTGTGAAAGAATTTACCATTAAAAGATATAATAGCACAATTGATTATCCCATTTGAAAAACCCAAACTAGAGTGTTGATTTACCATTTCCTTAAGAAGCCTGTCTTGCAGCATTTTCATGTTTTCTTTCATCAAACACATCTGTAAATAAATAAATATATTTCCCCCATGAAACTTACTATAAAATTTCACAGAAAAAAAGTTAGGCTAACCAATATTGAAAGATTATATATAAAAATACAAATTTATACCTCAGATGTAAAAATAGTTTCTTCATAATCAGTGTTGTAGAAGACATTTTTCTCCAGGGAAGCTTTCAAAAGGTGAAGCCTAACAAGTAAAATAATCAAAGTTACCTTTGTATTTATCAGGAATTCAAATTAAATTGCTATATGTAATTCTTAATTTTTAAATAATACAATTTAAAAGTCTAATTTTATAGATTCAAGTCATTAATAATGTCATACTAACCTCTGCTGTTCACTTTTTTGATAGGCATTGAACTTCTGAAATAGCTTTTCCCAAAAGTCCTAAGTTTTACAATACAAAAACTAGTTATACCTTAATATGATTAAAAATTAAAACTTGACAGTAGAATTACTATATTTCTATTATTTCTAATTGAGAAAAACAACTTGGCTATATGCTAAGAATATTCCAGATGTCATATACTCTTTCACATAAAAACATATTGAAAGCAAAATCTATGAGGATTTCTCCTTTATTATGAAAGGTATTTATCATAAGCTTAAGTCTGTAATTTAAGTGTATGTATAAGAATCTGAATAAAAATCTAAGATAAAACTAAATCATGTGCTAAAGAACAAAAATCTTTACAGTGTGCTCTAAAAGCAGAAGGTTAATAGAAGTAGCTCTTTAAAAATGAGGAGTTAAAATTATTTTTAAATTCTTAAAAGCACAAACCACAAACTCCTTCTCCAAATCTTTTAAAGACTGTGAATCTTTTTCAAAATTCTCTAGCTCCTCTATGATGATGAATTGGAATTTATCAAGTTTTTTGATCCTATTAAAGAAAAAAGATAAGACTATTTTAAAAACCATAGCACTTGGAATATATAGCATTCAGAAGATTTCAGAAGATATTTTTATTACAGACCTATACTCCTGAATCTGATGGTTCATTGTTTTCAGATGTTGTTGGGCTATTTTCCAAGACTGCTTAGTAAAATAATCCATCATTCTGTAACGGATCTGAAAAATATTCACTTTTAACCTGAAAAATCTTTACAAAATAATAATCTAACCAAGACTATATTAAGAACAAAGCCTTTTTCATGAAATGTAAATGACTAAGAAAAACTTAGAAAAGTGAAAAATTAAAATCTCAGTGATTTAAGCTGACATGTTAGTAAATAAGCTCAGTCACAGCAGTGTCTAGTTCCATCAAGAAGGCTTTGACTCAGGGTTTAAATGGTAATTAATGATTTTCCTAAGGAAACTACACTGTAAAATATTTTTTAAAACGCTAGTTATTCTAATTCAGGAACACAGCCTAAAAGTCACATTCAGAATTAGTCATTACCATTTTTCACAAAAACATATATTCACATCTACAATAGATGCATAACAGAATATATGAATCAGGCCTTCTCTCTTGAGACTACGTTAACCTTGGATAAATCAAATCAAAACAAAATAAATACGCAGAATCTTAAATAATTTCAGATTTTACCCCTGAATAGAAGAAAAAGGCAAGGAAGAGATGGGGCTAAAAACCTGTGCAGAAAAACATCTTTTATCAAGAGGAGGACAAAAAGAACTGTCTATTCTAAATACAGGTATGAGAGGAAAAGAGATGGGTAGAGAAACATTAATAATAATTAGAAATTGTTTTAGAAAGTATTTTTGCAAACAAATGTCACCTCATTGGAGTCTCAAATCTAAGGATACATATTACAGAACTGGTGAAACAAAGTGAAATGGGATTTCTCTGACTGAGGTTGCTCATTCTTTATACTATTATTAGAGTACTCTCACCAGCGGTCACCTCTGTGAGATAAAAAATGTATTGAAAAGAGGCATCAAAAGAAAACCATTCAGAAAAAAATTTAAAAAATCATGGAAGAGTCAAAATGTTAAAAAAGAATAGAAAGGAAAATAGGGCAAAAAGAAAGAACCTGTAGAAAAAGAAAGAATACAGATAACGCACAGATTTTAGAAAAACTCGGCTCATGACATGATAAAGTTTTTCACCTAGGAATCATTCCAGTTTGTCACCAGTACATGAGGAAAGTTGAATTCATGAATGGCTGTTTTGTTGCCAAAGGATCAAACAAACTCACAGTCTAGTAGAAAGTGCAGCATAGTATCATATTATTGGGTATAAATCATAATTTGAAGAATGATAACTCACCTGAATTTTCCTCCCAACTTCTGTATGGAACTGCTCACACATCATCCCTACATCTGAAATTTCAGTTTCCCAGTTCTCCCCATGAATAGAAAATACATTTGTTGATAATGGAGATATACTTTCAGACACTAAAAAATGAAGACAATCAGCTAAAGTTAAAACCTGCATTATTACAAATTTAGCCTTCTTGTCATGAGGTTGACAACAAAATCTATCTTATTTCCAGATTCTGTGTACAAGGATTATAAAATCAAAGGCAGACCTCATTATATTTTTTAATTTAAAATATTATTTTGGTTTATAAAAAAACCTTTTGGCATGAGTATTAAGGCAGAAATGGTAACATTAAAGTGGAACAATTTGGATTATTTTTAACTGGTTTTAACTACTTCCACATTATTAACCAAAGTATTTAGTGACACACTAATCAGTAAATTCATACTCTAGTAAAACTTAAATGTTGTAATCAGTGATAGAATTATTAGGAAGATTTATGAGTAAAAAAGATCCTTACCACAACATTATTCACATAAAGAGAACTTTGCGATAAAGCTATTATCCTTCTTGGACTTATCCAAAGTTGTCTTTACAAAGGGATTTATTTTGTGGATAGAATCATTCAAAATCTAAGAAACTGCCTTCCAAAATAACTGCATATTTGACACACACATTTGATCTACCTACCTTTGTAAGTGTGATGATCTGCATCTTTGGTTTTAGATAGTTTTTTGGGAAGCATATTTGCTCTCCCTTCCACTTCCTCTTCCAGTTCTACTTCATCAGAATTACTTAGATTATCTTCTATGTACATTCGTTTGCGACTAAGATGTTGTGTAGGGCCTTAGGAACAGTTAAAAGATAATAGCGCTACAATCTTGATTTAAAATACCTAATATTTTCCTGTTTTTATTTAAAAAAGGCTTTGAGTTATTTGCATTGTTTTGGACAACTGCATAAAATTCTATCTAGTTTACTTATTTTCATTTTGACATTAACTAAATTGAATAATATATAAATAACATTAATAAACTATATAATTCCTTTAGATATAATTTCACAGTAGTATTTCAGTAATTAATAATTTGTTTTAAAAAAGCAAGGCTATGACTGCAAACCTGATACATGAGAAGAGTCACAGGGCATGTCACGCCATATTTTCTCTCTTCCTTCACTAGACATGGATAATGGAGATGCTGAATGACTTTCCTAAAATATGTATTAGAAATTGGAAAAAAATACTGTAAGTACTCTTGGATTCACCTTTGACCATATTTCTCAAATCATAAAGCCAGTAAATTGCAAATGCTGTCAATTCTTTTTTCAGATTGTTTTGTTTCTATCCCTTCCTTTTCATCTCTAACATTAACCATGCATTAACCTAAATTCTTATGTTAACCTCAATCTTAAATTATAGCAATAGTTTTGAGCTGCCTTTTTTGACTACTCCTGCTTTTCAATTCTTTCTTATCAGGATTTTGATTTCTTTATTTATGAGTCAGGTATTGGGGAGCCATAGAATATAAGTCTAAACTCTTCTTTCAAGCTATATCTTTAATCCAAATCCTTTTCATCTAACTTTATGCTTTACTGTTTCAATACACAGATGTCTTTGTCCCAGTCAAATTAGTCTTTATCCTATTTCCAGTTCCCTTCCTTTACTCAGGGTACTGTTCTTTCCCCACCCACTTAGGTCTAGGTTAAATCCCAGCCCTCTCCAAGCTGTAAAATTCTGTCTTAACTTTCTCTATTTTACAGGTTATTAAAATATTTCTGTAGATGGATCAATGGATTTTTTATACTGGCAAAAAGCTCAATCATATTTCTATATCCATGAAACCAGAAAGTCCTAATTATAAATATGTGAGTCAGTGGTTCAGCAGCTATATCCTGACTATTTAAGACCTTACTACTTCTCATTTGAAAAATTTCAACTTTTTTCTATGATCAAACCATCGTACATACTTTAAACATCTAATTTTCAGGTAGTAACAGTTGAAAAATATTATAATTATTATTAAAGGCCAGTAATCCAGTTCTTATAAGAACCATCTTAGTTTAAGGAAAGTTTGATGCCTATGCTACCATATATAGCTCTCTTCTGCTTTGTGTATGATTTTCATTGATATCTGGAAGCTCAATTTCCATAAACTGTTTTTATGAACTATAGCTGATTACAACTAAATAGCTGCTGCAATTTTGCGTTCCCTGTGTAAGTACCACAGAATTTATGTTTTTTATATTCACAGTAGTATTCTTATTAATTGGAATATGGCTCTGATATGAATGAACAAGACATATAGAAACCCAAAGGAAGTTAGAAAATTATTTAAAGCCAAAAAAACCCACATTAAACCAAAACTACTTAAAGTTTGAGGGAATGATTCATTTGCTGCTAAAATTCAACACCCATTCATAATTAAAAGGAAAAAATAGTCCTTAGACAATCAGAATTTGATTAACAAGTATCTACCAAAAACTATGGATAAGCATGCCTGCTAGTATCATATCTATTTAATATTTCTTTGGAGTTCACAGTCATTTTAACAATAAAAAGACCATAAAGTAAAACGACTGCTACAAAAAATGCAAAAATTATCATGAATACCAGTCGATGATTGTCTGTATTCAAAATCCAAGAGAATCTAGGCAGGAAATTATGACAGAATTTGTCAAGGCTGTTGGAAATATAAAAATCAATAGTGTTTCTATACAAAAGCAAAAAATTAAAACCTCAGAAAACAATTTTTAAAGGTATTTTTTAATACAGCAAAAAGAAAACCCAGAAAACACAGGAATTAATCTAAGAAGAAGTATAATTTTCTTTGTGGAAGATTTGGCACAACTTTGTTGGAAATAAGACGAAAAAGTAGAGAGAAAAATGAAATACGTAGATGCAAAAGCTCAATATCAATATTGGGAAATGGCAATTCTTCCCTTAGACAAGCTAATTCTAAAATTTATATGGACAAGTAAAGGGCCAAGAAAATTTTGAAGTAAAAGAACGAGATGCTGGTAGCTGTGGTGAAACACACCCTAAGTATAAAACTACACTAATTAAAGCAATGTCGTATTAGCACAGAGATAGACTGGTCAATAAATAGAATAGTGCCTAATAGTTGACCCATGTGGTTGCCAAGGCTTTGACCAAGTTAGCATTACAAATGATGGAGAAAGGAGGGGTGTCCCATGCATGATGTTGCACTAATTGACTATCCATGTGCAAAGAGAAAGACTAGAAAGGTTGAAAACCTAAAAGTTAAAATCAAAACTACTATTTTTACAAGAAAAGAAAGGGAAATATTTTTATGACAATAGCTGACGGAAGGATTTCTTCAACAAGACAAAAGACTGGTAAATTTCATTACATCATATTTTTGTCATATGGAAGTTTTTCATTCAACGAAATGAAAAGACAAGATACATACTGGAAAAAGAATGCTTGCATTGTATATAACCAATAAAGAATTAATACCCAGAATATATTAAGAACTCCTACAAATGTATAAGAAAAATCAAACAATGCAATTAGAAAGTTAGAAAAAGTAAGTTAGAAAAATATTTCTAAATAAGTTT
Source organism: Equus asinus (assembly GCF_041296235.1). Taxonomy (NCBI): domain Eukaryota; kingdom Metazoa; phylum Chordata; class Mammalia; order Perissodactyla; family Equidae; genus Equus; species Equus asinus. The sequence continues at coordinate 47,336,572 of NC_091804.1, forward strand.
TAGAAAGTTTCTAAATAAGTTTCTAAAAAGTTAAAAAAAAAATAGGCAATTCACAAAATGGCCAAAAAACATACGGAAATACTCAATGATGCTGTTAATCAGGAAAATGCAAATTAAAGTGAGGCACACTTTACACTCCCCAGATTGGCAAAGAATAGAAGCATCTGACAACACTCAGTTAATTAAAACTGCAGAGAAATGGGCACTACCACAAAGCACTGTTGGAAAGTGTGGGCTGGTACAAAGTTAATTTATACAGCAAATTTCCAATACCTAATTAAGAGCCAACAATAAATGGGAAACAAAATGTCCAGCCAATAAATATGTAAAAATTAAAATTCCATCCGGCACAGAGTAGCATCAAAGGGGGGTGGGGATTACTGAAGTTTTGAGATTTGCAAGGTGGGATACTGAAGGGATAAAAGATTCAAGGAAACTACGGATGACAGAGCAATACAGACAAAGGACCATGGGATGATAATCTAGTGGGAAACTGGTTTTCAAATCGTGGTCTGTAGAAACTGAGAGTGTTGCAAAGGTGCATTGGGAGTCATCAGGGAGGGAGGCTGAGTAGGGTTTAGACCTCCTACCTGCTTTAAACATCATCATTCCATTTTTATGTAAGATTTTGTTTGAAAATATGTTCTGTGAAGACTACTGGTTAAGCAGAATAAAAGGACCTTAAAACTCTCTAAGAATAAAAACATTCAGTTCAAAGGGGTAGGACAGAAGTTTGGTTTTATTTATTTATTATTTTTTGAGGAAGATTAGCCCTGAGCTAACTAATGCCAATCGTCCTCTTTTTGCTGAGGAAGACTGGCCTTCAGCTAACATCTGTGCCCATCCTCCTCTACTTTATATGTGGGATGCCTACCACAGCATGGCTTTTGCCAAACAGTGCCATGTCCACCACTGGGATCCGAACCAGCGAACCCCAGGCTGCCAAGAAGCAGAACATGGGAACTTAACCACTGCGCCACGAGGCCAGCCCCTATCAGAGGTTTTAGATCTTGGCTACAGGTGTGCTGAACTGTCATTAATTCCATCTTTGTATACAGAAGTTAACACATATCAAGAGAATAATATATTTGAGTAATCATTATGTATCAGATATTATGCTTGCATAATCAGCCTTTTTAATTTTTCACAGCCCCATTTTACAGAGGAGAAAACTGAGGTGCAGAGAGTCATTATCTTATAAAATTGTTACCTAGCTAGCAAATAGTGGAGCCAGGATTTAAATGCAATTCTTTCTGACTCAAAACTCTTTCAGCTATACCCAGTTATACTGAACTCTATTGTCTTGGCAATCAGTTCTTTAACTTTATTGCTACTTCAAAATTCTCCAAATTAAGCCATCTATACAACCCAAGCCAAAAAAAAAGGGGGGGTAGAGGTGGGGTGGGGTTTGTAAATTGGTGCCAAAGTTTCTACAACTTTAAAAAAAAAAGGAAAAAAGCAGAACTCAAAATACAAAAACTCCTCTTTGTAGACAGTACATTTTTAGCTACCTCCTTCACTTTGACCCATAATTGATTCCTATCTCTAAGTTTTTTAAAAATACTTTTGAGCATACCTGCATATTTTATTAAGAAGAAATGGTACATATGACAATACATGAAAGAGGAATAAAAAAGTTTTCAATATATCATTAAATTTGTTCAGTGTAATATTCATACCATATACCTACTGATTTTAAAGTTCCTTACAAAACTCTACAGCAAATGCTATAGTCATATTGTTTTCAACTACATTCTTGTCAATTTGCTTTGTCAACTTGTGATTTAGTAACTAAAGGTCACAGACTTTGAGTTATGGTGAGATCTGAAAGAAGTGCCTGTGTTGCAGGAATAAGCATATTCAAACCAAGAAAACAAATTATGTAGTTCTGATGTGTAGACAAATAAGTAGTATCTCTTTGGAAGTGATCATTCCTATCAAAGAACTCTAATCAATACTCTGTACTTCTCATACCACCACATTCTTCCTTCTGTGTAGCTATGTGTCAGTCTGTTAGGTTCACTGAGGCTATTTCACTTATCAGTAGCTTCCTCCTCTTCCCCAAGACCAAACCCAAAACCTTAAGTAGACAAGCAATGTATATTTGATTAAGATTAGAGGCAAATGACTTGCCCCCTTCAGATATATCTGATAAAGGAAAAAAATAATATATATTCTTACCAAAAAGAATGATCCTGGAATTGGTGAGCAACTTTCTCTTGCACATAGTGAATTTTTCTCACTGTTTTTGGGTGACTTTATTGGACCTCCAGCTCCATATTTACTGTTCAAGGATTCAGGTGATGAAGTTTTTGGATAAGGTGATATAGATTTTGTTATACAGTTATCATCTTGAATAAAATCCTGTTCTGTCATTTTCTCTATACCTAAATTGCCTCATGAAACACAAAAAGATGGCAGTTGTTATCACTGATATCTGCTTTAGAAGTAGTATGATTAACTTAAATTCTAAGAATATAATAATTTTTCAAATCCTCAAATCTTAGCTGTATTTATAAAGGATAAACTTTCAATCAAGACCAAATTATGTTTAAAATATTTTATAAGACTTTGAAAAATATTAATGGCTCAATTTAAAATATAATTATAACCATAAGAACTTTCAAAATATTTTCAAACAAAAATATCTATAGTATGAGCTGCACTATAATAATCAGCCTAAGTATTATCTTGAGTATTCTGACATCATGGCCAGGACTGTTACATATTAAAGTCACAGAATTTTACAGTTAGAAAGAGCTTTGGGAATCATCTGGTCTAAATCCTTCATATATAAATGAGGAAATTAATGGCTGAAATAAATCTCAGTATAAATAAATTTTCAGACAGTTTCCAGATCAAATTAGGGCATGGGAATCTGTCTTCTGAGTATGTGCTTATCTGAAATGACAATGGTCCAAAGATTGTGAAAATACTCTAGAAAAGAACAAAGTAGCTACTACAGAGGAAGTATGTGTTAACTGGTTTGTCTTGAATTTTAACTGAAAAGGTGGACACTTAGAAATGGTTTAAAATATCCTTAAAAGGAACTGAAAAAGATATAAAAAGTACAAACTTATTCTTTTAGTTTCTGTACTAGAAAAGTATACATATATATGCCAGAGACCCAAAGAATATGAATTTTTCTTTGCCAATTATTACTTTTTTTTCCTGAGGAAGATTAGCCCTGAGCTAAGGTCCGTTGCCAATCCTTTTTTTTTTGCTGGAGGAAGATTAGCCCTAAGTTAACATCTGTGCCAATCGTCCTCCACTTTATATGTGGGTCACCACCACAGCATGGTTGATGAGTGGTATAGGTTCACTCCCAGGATACAAATCCTTGAACCTGGGCTGCTGAAGCAGACAGCACTGAACTTGACCACCAGGCCATGGGACCGGCCCTCTTTGCCAATTATTTGTAAAAGCAAAACCTCAATTGTTTATGAAGATACTCCACAAAGGGTCAACAGAATGACCATGATGTTCCTTGGAGACTTTTCTCAATGAAATGTAAAAGAGAAAAAATAGAAATCCCCATCACTATTTTCACGTTATTAAATATATGTTGAGCTAAAAAACAATTTAAAATTAAAACATTTATCCAAGTTTTCACATTATAATTTATAGATACACATTAAATATTTTCCATTTTGAAGCATTTGGTCTTTAACTCCCTGACATGAAAAACTTCAGTGTTGTAGTAACATTGTTCTCAAGTCTACTTAGCGAAGACAAAGTTACTAGCATTAATTAGTTTAAAAATGAAGTTTTGACTACCTATAATCTTGAATACAGCCCTCAAAATTAGTCTTTGAATTTATTTTCATATAGAGTTATAATAGAAAATTACTGAATATTCAATTAAAGCAAAAAACATGATACTGACATCTCATTACTTCTATAGATGATGGACTCCCAGATAAAGATATAGGAGATAAGTCATGGCTATTATCTCTCACAGTATCTTTTAGTAGAGATGAGTTTTTCCATTGTTTTGATATATCTTTTTTTGTATCAGCAGAGAAGGCATTCTGTTGCTTCTTCGGCAGCTTCATGGTTTTGCTTCTGGAACGGATATTCTCGTCCTAAATGTATTGATAACTTTCAAATTATACTTGAATACAAATACTTATACTTGGATACATAAAACAATTTAATTATATTGAAATATTTATTAAATGTCTTATATTAATACATACAGGCATAGCGGGGTTCTCAACATGATTAGCAGGAGACTTTCTAATATAGTAGAAAGCATATGACAAATTCACAGGAAAACATAATATATAGACTATAATAAATATCATAAGAGATACAAATAAAATGCTATAAGGGCTCAGAGAAGATTATATCCAGGTTAGGGAAACCAGAAAGAGGTCCTAGATTTCATGGGACTTGACATGCTCAGGAATTTGCAAAAGAAGATGGCAAAGGAAGGCATCCTGAGAATAAGGACTGCTGACACAAGCGAAGGGAGTAGAGAAGCACACTTCTTGTTTGGGCATCACAGGTTGTTCTGACTTACAGCTCTGGGTATATACTGGGAAACAGGGGAAATAAGCTTGGCAAGGTATTTTGATACTTTGAATGTTTGTCTAAACAGATTTTTTCAGGGGTTTTCTTTGAAAAAGGGTAAGATGAGAGGTGGCTTGGGAAGACTTATCTGACTAGACGTGAAGTGACAGAAAACATGGAGATAAGTTATTAAGTCCTGTCTTCCAGGTAAGAGATAACAAGCTTACAAACAAAGGAAGATGGAAGTTAATGATTTAAAATCAGCATGTTATAACGGTCAGAGACTTACCTTCAGTGCCAGACTCTTTGGGCTCAAATCTTTGTTTTACAACTTCCTAGCTGTGTGACATCAGGAAAATTCCTTCATCTCTCTGAGCCTCAATTTTCTCATTTGTAAAATGAGATGTGCATAATAGTACTATCCATCTATGGCACTTATGAAATTTTAAGAAGCTAAATCTATAAAGTACTTAGAATAGCACCTGGCACACTCTAAGCACTATATGCTTTTTTCACTTTGTTAAAAGAAAGCTTTCAAGTACAGGTGGCTAGGGATATGTCTGTAACATTGTGAGACATAAGGAAGAAGTCAGGGATGGACACAGGTGGGCAGCAAATGGGAAGAACCTCAGATTCAATATTTTTGCTTTCATTCAAGAGAAAAGCCCACAGCTTCCCAACAGTCTATATCTTCTTGAAGCATAATTTTGGAAAGATCAAGTACTTTTCTAATTCAAAGATATTATCTTGGTTATAATTTTATTAGAGTCAAACATCTGTTTTGTAACACGAATGCCAACTTATTACAAATTTTAACATTATATTGCCTAAGGATCAAGTTTTAGAATTATTAAATGTTTTCTCATATAGAAGGTTAAATCTTAAAAAAGAAGTGACAAGATAAATTTGACATTTTTACAAAAATATATTCTATATTTAGTATTTTAAGAGGTTTTTAGAAATTACTCATCTGAATTGTATCTATTTACCTTTACTAGCAATTTTTCTTTAAATGAATGTGAAAATTCTTGTTCACTCTCTGATTCTGAATTTGAGAGATCTTTATAATTTTTTTTGGTTTTTGCCGCTCTCCGTGGAAGTCTGGTTCTCCCAACTGGAACTGTCTGATTTACCTTTTTGGTGATGTTTTTGTTGGGTGTCTTTAGGAGAAAAAATCATAAATATTATCAGATCAATACTTGTGATACAAGAAATATAAGCTATTTACTATAGAATTGGCACTGTGACAAGACATACATAAAATATTTGTAGAAATAAAAAGATTCCTGATTAATATTTTTTAAACGGCTGGATTTTGTCTTTCCCTTCCAAATATCTTCTCTATCACCTTTTTATCCCTATCATTAACACTCTGAGAGGACTGATATATATTATCCAACTTAAGTAAAAGGGAAAGAGAGAGAGAGAAAGGGAAAGAGAGAAAGAGAGACATCAAAAATACCTATAATCACAGAATAAAACAGACCTAATGCAGGCCAACATGATTCAAAAAGGCAGAAGGTAGAAGTAAGCATGCAAAGGCTGGAACAATTATGGAAAACAAGTAACTGATAATAAGGATACAATTATGTATGAGATAGGTGAATTTTTTACACGACAAGGGGAAAAATAATTTTAAAGGGTGTTTGAACATAACCTTCCAGGTTTTACCATTTTAGATCTTGGTTGTCCTCTTTCCAGAGATGGTCCTGCAATTCAAGAAAATAAGAACTGACATTTAAATTTATTAGAATATTTCTGTATATAAGTTAAAAATTATGAAAACAATAGGAATACATCTTTAAACTCATTCAAAAATTTATATTTCAAAATGAGGCTTGAAGTATATTTGAGGCTAAACTGCCATTGATAACTTTTACTGTATAGCTTTTAGTATGATATGACCAATTTCCCTTCTCCTCCTTTAAATTTTATATTATAAAACTTTTTAAACATACAAGAGAATGTGTAACATGAGTTTCAAAGTTAACACCCCTGACTCTACCATTCAGTTTAAGAACAAAATTATGAATAAGGCTGAATCTACTTATGTGTACTCTCTGATATGATCCTCCATATCCTGTCTGCCAAAAGATAATCACTATCCTGCAATCTATGTTTCTCATTCACTTGATCTTTTAAAAAGTTTTATTTCATAGATATGCATCTCTAAGCAATACAATAAACTTTATAAAATAGTATCATGCCATACGTAATAGTCTATGATTTGCTATTTCACCCATCATTATATTTCTAAGATCTATCCCTATTATTGGGAGTAGCTTTAGTCCCTATTCCCTTTTTCGCCTTTCAAGCACAATTTCAACTTTCTAAATATTCTCCAAAGCCTAAGAAACGGGATTATCCAAGCCAAGGAAGCAATGAAGTTCTGGAAGAAATGTCTTCCAATCCTGGCAATAAGCTGGCTCATATATATTAACTTGTAGTCACTCAGCCTTTTAAACAAAACAATTCACTCAGAAGTTCAATTTTAAAAATATTTACTGATTACAGTATTCTAACCTTTAATGTCTCCCCAAGATATCTAATCTTCTACTTTATGTTATAGATGTCTTTGTTTGTACATCTTCCCACTACATTGTAAGTTCCCTGAGAGCACATGAATCTTACTGCTTTCTCCTTAGCTTATAACACACTGCTTCAAAGTCCAGACACTATGACTAGATCCAGCCGCATCTTTCAACATTTTCCCACAAGTCTGATCTATCTTCCAATGACCATAATACTGCATTCCCTGAGTACACTATGCTATTTCATATGTGTCTCTTTTATATATGTAATCCTGCAGTTTCTCTTCCACGCATATGATTTGCCTCATCTGTTTTCAAGATTCAGCCTCATTTATAAACACATGCCAATGTTTGTTTCCATATGTATATTTTAAGCCAACACTGCTCCCCATCATACACACAAGTCACTACTGGTTATTTTTATCCTGAAATAAAATAAAAGCTGATTCCCTTAAAATAAATATAAATTTAATCTAAAAGCTCAGAGTTATGTTGTCTTCTTTTAAAAATAGAATATATAAAATCTTTATGTTTTAGTAAACATTGAAATTGATGTCAGGTTATGAAAATGGTCATTATGTCTAGCCAAAAACCAATACTTCAAACTCTTATCCAACTACTTCAAGAGATTCACTTGAGAAAGCAGAAGCCACATGCTGGGAAAACATTTTGTGGAAGATTTAGGCAAAAATATTTCTGCAAGAAAATTGCTTTCCTTTCAATGTATTTGCATTCCATCTATATGAAGTCCTAAAAAGCGTTAGTGTTGAGTGTGGCAAGGAATGGGCTTTGATTTTGTTTAGGGTGTTGAGTTCACGAGTACTTAATACATTATTCACAATAATTAGCTAAATAACTGAATAATAGTAGGGCATGAGTAGACACATGATGAGACGATATCATGAACCAAAGATTATGATAAATCAGATTTTGTGTCCCTAAGATCCCATTAAAAAATTTAAATATAACCATATTACCAAAAATAAACAAAAGCTAAAATCATTGCAGTGTTTTGGTGCATTTGCTTTCACTATTTTTTTCTATTTATGAGGGCATACAGTTATAATCACTATCTACATATAAAAATATACTTATCAACCAACAAAGCATTTTTTATAGTTGAAATGGTAAAATCATTTGCAACATTTCTCTAGAAAGTGATTTCTTACTCGATTTTCCACTTTTACGTTTCTTCACATTTTTATTTCTGCTATAGTCTATTAGCTGTGGTTTTGATTTTGGTTCTCTTAGCCAGCTAATATCGGTCTTGCTGTCATCACATCTGTATTCTGTGTCAGTATCACTAAAGAGATTTTTCTTTTTATGATTTGTTACAATCTATAAAAACAAAAAAGAAGAATCCTTGTAATAGATGAAGAAATGTGTCTTATTATATGTCATGCAGGTAAGTTAAGCCAAAAAAACCCTCAAAAACAGAACAACTATCTTCTCATTTTTTAGCATTCTAATCTTTCTGGCATTAAGGACCTATCCAAGAAAGTCACTTGGAAATCCAGATCAGAGATTGAGATTAGTATTTTGTATCAGTGGGGTGTTAATTAAAAGTTAAATCAAAATAGCTTACTTTTATAGAGATATAACCTAATACCATCAAAGAAAGTAACTAAAGTTGTCATATTTTCTATTACTATATGATTACAAATAGCTCAGAGACCATATGTCATAAGGGGAACATGGATAATCTCACAGGGGAAAAAACAATGATCCAAATCTCTTTGTTTTCTAGTTCTGTGATAATCTTTGGCATTGGAAAATTATTAAAAGAAATACTGGTTTTCATAGACACATTAGGATATAACTTACTCTTTTATCTTTTGTTTTGAGAGAAGGTTCAGATTCATCATGACTCCTTAAACCTACCCTTAAAACAAAAATACGCATTAATTTTAATTACTTGTTTTCTTAAGGTAGCATGCACTAGACAGTTAGACCTCAGTTTTCAGCCTTACTCTTTTACTAATTCACTAGATAATTCTGGCCAAGTCTCTTGTCCTCTCTGACCTCAGTTATTTATAAAATTACAAGGTTAGATGAAAAGACTGCTAAATCCTTTCAGCTTTATCACCTAAGATATACAACTAATATTAAACGTGCACAGAATCTGTATATTAATTTTAGAAGTAAATGCTGAAATAATAGAATCATAATGGCAGTAATCATGACAGTACCACTTTTATCTACTCTTCTCATATGTTAAAAACTTTCAGAGAAACTAGGAGGAAATATTTAAGAAAAAGAACAATTGAGATAAGTATATTTTAATCTGATCCATCTAATTAAAATAAAAAGACCTACAATTTTACAGAATTATCCACGCAGGCTTCTCTAGTTGTTGCTTGAAATTCCTGGATCTATATTGTGAATAAGCATTAAAAATTTTTTCTTAGCATCAAAATAAACAAAAATCAAAAGAAATAAACATAAAATCTAGTTTCTATCACTTCATACAAGACGTGATAATAAAATTAAGCACATTAAGATATTTTTATATTTAAGAAGAAAATTAATACTGTAAAATATACTAAAAAGAAAAGAAATAAGACAATTGTTTTAAATCTGTTGCATCAATAAGGAAAGTGATTTTTCTTGATGGAGTAGTCTGAGTTCCCCCATGCCCCAATTACTCATTTTTCTCAACTCCTAGTCCAAAGGATTTGAAAGGAAACTAAATACATCTAGATTGGTACCAAATAAACTTTAAAATATTTTAAAATATATTTTAAAATATTTTAGAGCTTATCTATAAGAAGATGGAAATAAAAAAATACACTCTAATAACTGCAGGGTAAATACAAAATAACTAGTGCTTTCTAGCTTACTCCAAGTTTTATGATAGGCTCATCAGCTCCATTCAAATTAAAATTGTAAACATCATTCCTGTAAAGACAAAGAGAAATATTAACTCCATTATACAATAAAAAATTTATTTTCTTCAAATATGAAGAAAACTATAATATTTATGAAAAATTACTCACAATGGGCATTCAGAAGTAACATTAACAAAAGTAGTCTTCAGTTGTCTATAACTTTTTTTTTGAACCTTTTCCTAAATACAAAAGAAGTTTACATAAAACCATTCAAATTCGTACATTACTATACTTGGTAAACAAATAACATATGCAACTAAATTTTCTAGTTGTGTTTCCACTGACATAAATTTTACATTTGTAAAAGTTTTCTTAATGAAAATTGAATAAACATCCACACTTTTAAAAATATTGAACACTTAAGTATTAACTAAGAACATGATAGAATGTATTGTAAATCAAATACAAAATAGAAGATTCTTACATCTTTAATATTTACTGACATTGTACACAGGTAAATTACTTTCTCATTGGTATTCTACAAACTGAATTCTATTGATTCTAGAATCACAAAACAAGCATGCTTCTACTTTTTTTCCAGACTCTCATGCTTTAAAATCTTAAAGAGAAAACTTTGGGAGAGTCTAAGGTTTATATAAAATCTCATGTGGAAGAGTCACAACTGTATCAGTCAACTTGTATTGTTAGGGGAAAATATGTGTAAGATTATTCCTATAGCCTACTGCTCAAAATATATTCAACTCAACCAAAAAGCAGTGAGAGCAGAAAAGAATTTAAATAAAATTTTAATAAATTAAATCAATAATCATGTTTTATTAAAATAACTTAACTATACACAAATAATTAATATCACTTAATGATTGATTACTGATAAGAAATAATCAGAAGCCTAATTCAATATCCAGTAAGTTAGAAATATTAAAACTAAAATAATCACTTTACTTATTATTTATTTCCAATTGTATTATTTCTTTTGACTGTTTTACATATAATTATTTTCATTATTCCAAAAAGTTTATCCCTTAATATATTACTCCTCTAATTACATGCCTACCGACTTATCCTTTCCAATATGATTTTTACCAGTGTTTAGATACATTTGTTAAATTTATCTTTTGCATGCCAGTATGTGCTATTACAGAAGATACAAAAATGAGCAAAAATATTAAAGGGGATACAAAAGTGAGAAAAGGTGTTATACAGGATACAAAGATGATTCTAAACAGTTACACTCTAGTACAAGACAGAAGAGGGAAAAAAAAAAGAACTGCAATAGTAAGTAAAATATCAAAACAAAGGTACAAAGAAATTATTATGCAGATTCAGAATTCCTGCCCATTTGGATTTTGAGTCAGGGCACCTTGGAAGGTTTTCATAAAGAAGTCAGACTCTGAAGCAAGGCTTACAAGGAGGAAGTTTTGACAATCAGAAAAGAGTGTGAGAGCACCTGCTGACTCAGGTTGAAGTCCTTTCCAAAGGGCTTAGAAGAGAAACACTTAGGAAAGAGACTTCAGGGAATCTCAAGTTATTATGTTCCAGCTAACAAGACACATCTAGGTAACTAATATTAGGAAATAAGACAGACTTTTAAAGGTACTAGGGAGCTAGCCTAAGCCTCCACTTAATTCAATAAACAACAGGGACCAAATAAGGATTTTGAACAAAAGAAAATGGTGACAAAGATACACTGAATCATGTGTCAAAAGTAAAAATACCACACTCATAAATCTTAAAGAAGTATTTTCTTTGAAAAGCAGAACAGAAGGTTAGGGGGCTATTTTGAGTACCTGCCATTAAACTTGAAAGTTGTTTAATCCATTTATCAAAATGGTGAAAAAATTAAATCTAATTCCATCCTACTACTATTCTACTTTAGTGTTTACTATATGTTTAGTGAAGTTAAATAAATGAAACCTACCTTACTGAGCTGTATGTCAGATTTGTTTGAAAGACCACTATGAAAAAGATTTTGGCAAAATTAAAAAAGCAGTTAAATATCAGTAGAACACTTTTCATAAAAGCCATTTTACACAAGGTAAAATATATTGGGGTCACTAAATCTACATACAATATGCTAAAAACAACTGAAATATGACAGCATTAGTCTGATATTTTTGCAACTTCACTCATAATAAATAGCAACAATAATAGTTAATTCTAAGATGAATCATTCATGCAGCAGCAGGTGCCAAGCAATTTAAAATGAATGGTTCTACCATGAGAGTAGTTTTTTTTCATGCCATATAATAAGGCCAGGATTAATTTAAATGTGAATTAACCATCTGGCCACCTATAATGAGACATTTTGTAATAAGAAGAAAACTAACCTTCAGAAAGATTGCAAACAAGAAACACATATTTACTATATAAAAATAACTCATTTCAGAGCATTTAAATTTCATATTTCATTAAGCAATATATTTAAACATATTTAATTTTACTCATTACTAGGCTCAACAAATAAAATTCTAAAATGTCTATATCCTAGGCCGGCCCTGCAGCCAAGTGGTTGAGTTCACATGCTCTGCTTCGGCGGCCCAGGGTTTTGCTGGTGGGGATCCTGGGTGTGGACATGGAACCACTCGTCAGGCCACGCTGAGGCGGCGTCCCACATGCCACAACTAGAAGGACCCACAACTAAAAGATACAACTATGTCCTGGGGAGGGGGGGGGCGTTGGGGAGAAAAAGCAGAAAGAAAAAAAATGTCTATATCCTAAAGATTTCTGGAACGGTATGCTGTATTGATATGGTGTTTTTGATACTTTATAAAGTGTAATCAGATACTAGAATAACTAATTTCAAATTCAGTTCCCTTCCTGTATAATTTAAACAGCTACTATTTATAAAGTACATAAGTTAATATGTTTCCTACTGGAAGGTTACATTATTTGAATATATGATTACAACTAATCTTCTTAAAACTGTGTAAAATAATTTAGTTGTATCTGTCAGAAAAATATTCCCATCTAAAATTTAAGAACATACCTGTCAATGAAAGACTCCTTTAATTTTCTTGTAGACTTTGTGTCATCCTTTGGTTTGTACCTCTTATTAATTTGGCTTATCAAGGATTCTGCTGCATCTGTAAATCCTTTCCCTTTTGATTTTTCTCTCTGAAACAATTTATAAGTTACTTACTCTACCAGTTAACTTTCAATGGAAAATAAAGACTGAAAATAAAATTCATGAAAAAGTTGGTTGTATGTACAGTCATGTGCCACATAATGACATTTTGGTCAATGACAGACCACATATACGATGATGGTCCCATAAGATTAGCACCATATAGCCTACATGTGTAGTAGGCCATACCATCTAGTTCTGTAGTACACTATATGATGTTCATACAATGAAATTGCCTAACGACACATTTCTCAGAACATATCCTTGTCATTAAGTGAAGCATGACTGTATAACTACAAGGAGAAAAAAACAGGGTCAGGAATTATTTAATAAGTTTGAGCTTTGTTAGGCATTAAAACAAATCAGGGTAAGTCTTTAAACATATAGAATTGTGCAGAGTGCTCTACAGAGATTAAAAAAAAAGTTTCTATTCATGGAAAAACAAGAAACCATATAAAAAACTGAAAGAAACTAAAAGCTGGTTCTTTGAAAAGATCAATAAAATTAATAAGCCTCTAGCGAAGTTAACTAAGGAAAAAAAGAGAAAGAGAAAAAAGACAGATATTACTAATATCAGAAATGAAAGAGAAGCTATTACTACTGATCACATGGACATCAAGAGAATAATAAAGGAACATTATGAATGACTCTATGCCTACAAATTTGATAACCCTGATTAAAAGGACCAATTCCTTGAAAGACAGATTCTACCAAAATTCACACAGGGAGAAATAGATGATCTGAATAGGGCTGTATCTGTTAAAGAAACTGAATCAATAATTAATACCTTCTAAAACAGAAAGCACCAGGCCCAAATGGGTTCGCTTGAGTTCTATAAACACTTAAAGAAGAATTATATCAGTTTTCAACAATCTTAGAGAAGACAGAAGCAGAGGGAATACTTCCTAAGTCATTCCATGAAGCCAATATCATCCTAATACCAAAATCAAAGACATAAGAAAGGATGGCTAAAGACCAATCTCTCTTATGAATACAGATGCAAAAATCCTCAACAAAATATTAGCAAATCGAATCCAAAAATGTACAAAAAGAATTATGCACCATAACCAAGTGGAATTTATTCCAGGTAAGCAAACCTGATTCAACATTTGAAAATCAATGAATGTAATCCATCTTTTCAACAGGCTAAAGAAGAAAAATCATATGATCATATCAAAACAGATGCATAAAAAACATTTGACACAATCCAATACCCATTCATAATAACATCTCTCAGAGCGCCAGGAATAGAGGAGACATCCTCGATTTGATAAAGAAAATATACAAAAAAAAATTATAACTAAGATCTTACTTAATGGAGAGAAACTAGATGCTTTCTCACTAAGATCAGAAACAAGGAAAGAAGTCTGCTCTCACCACTCCCACTCAACAACATACTGGAAGTCCCACTAATGCAATAAGAAAAGAAAAGGAAATAAACAGTATACAGATTGGGAAGAAAGAAATAAAATTGTCTTTGCTCACAGATGATATCATTGTTTATGTAGAAAATATCAAAGAATCAACAAAAATACTCCCGGAACTAAAAAGCAACTACAGCATGGTAGAACAATACAAGGTTAATATACAAAAGTCAATTGCTTTCTTATAAACCAGTAACAAACAACTGCAATTTGAAATTACATTCCATTTACATTAGCATTCCCCAAGATGAAATAGGTAGAAATCTAACAAATATACGAGATATATATGAGGAAAACTACAAGACTGATGAAACAATCAATTACCATCTAAATAAATGGAGAGAGATTCCATGTTCACGTATAGGAAGTTAAATATTGTCAAGTTCTTTCCAACTTGATCTATAGATTCAATGTAATCCCAATCAAAATCCCAGCAAGTTATTTTGTGGATATTGACAAAATGATTCTAAAGTTTACATGGAGAAGCTAGAGACGGCCCAGAACAGCCGACACAATATTGAAGGAGAAGAACAAAGTTGGAGGACGTTACCCTACTTTAAGACTATATACTTACATATAGTGTGGTATTGGTGAAAGAACAGACAAATAGAATAATGGAACAAAACAGAGAGCTCAGAGATAGGCCCAAATAAATATAATCAACTGATCTTTTTTTTTATTGAGTTAATGATAGGTTACAATCTTGTGAAATTTCAGTTGTACATTAATGTTTGTCATTCGTGTTGTAGGTGGACCACTTCACCCTTTGTGCCCACCCTCCACCCCACCTTTCCCCTGGTATCCACTAAACTGTTCTTAGTCCACATTTTTAAATTCCTCATATGAGTGGAGTCATATACAGATTATCCTTCTCTAGCTGGCTTATTTCACTTAACATAACTCCCTCAAGGTCCATCCATGTTATTGCAAATAGAATGATTTTGTTCTGTTTTGCAGCTGAGTAGTATTCCATTGTGTATATGTACCACATCTTCTTTATCCATTCATCTGTTGATGGGCACTTAGGTTGCTTCCCAGACTTGGCTATTGTAAATAATGCTGCAATGAACATTGGGGTA
The DNA here is from genome assembly GCF_041296235.1 of Equus asinus. NCBI lineage: Eukaryota > Metazoa > Chordata > Mammalia > Perissodactyla > Equidae > Equus > Equus asinus. The sequence continues at coordinate 47,352,094 of NC_091804.1, forward strand.
CATAGGACTTTTGGGATTGCTGACTTCAAGCTCTTTGGATAAATACCCAGTAGTGGGATGGCTGGATCATATGGTAGTTCTATTTTTAATTTTTTGAGGAATCTCCATACTGTTTTCCATAGTGGCTGCACCAGTTTGCATTCCCACCAGCAGTGTATGAGGGTTCCTTTTCCTCCACAACCTCTCCAACATTTGTTACTATTAGTTTTAGATATTTTTTGTCATTCTAATGGGTGTAAGGTGATATCTTAGTGTAGTTTTGATTTGCATTTCCCTGATGATCAGCAATGATGAGCATCTTTTCATGTGCCTATTGGCCATCCGTATATCTTCTTTGGGGAAATGTCTGTTCATGTTTCCAGCCCATTTTTTGATTGGGTTGTGTGATTTTTTGTTGTTGAGTTATGAGAGTTCTTTATATATTATGGATATTAATTAAGCCTTTGTCAGATATATGACTTCCAAATATTTTTTCCCAGTTAGTGGGCTGTTTTTTTTTGTTTCAATCCTGTTTTCATTTGCCTTGAAGAAGCTCTTTAGTCTGATGAAGTCCCATTTGTTTATTCTTTCTATTGTTTCCCTTCTCTGAGAAGGCATGGTGTCCAAAAAGATCCTTTTAATATTGATGTCAAAGAGTGTACTGCCTACGTTTTCTTCTAGAAGCCTTATGGTTTCAGGTCTCACCTTTAGGTCTTTGATCCATTTTGAGTTTATTTTGGTGAATGGTGAAAAAGAATGGTCAATTTTCATCCTTTTACATGTGGCTTTCCAGTTTTCCCAGCACCATTTGTTGAAAAGACTTTCTTTTCTCCATTGTATGCCCTCAGCTCCTTTGTCGAAGATAAGCTGTCCATAGATGTGTGGTTTTATTTCTGGGCTTTCAATTCTGTTCCATTGATCTGTGCACCTGTTTTTGTACCAGTACCATGCTGTTTTGATTACTGTAGCTTTGTAGTATGTTTTGAAGTCAGGGATTGTGATGCCTCCCGTTTTGTTCTTTTTTTCTCAGGATTGCTTTAGAAATTCGGGGTCTCTTGTTGCCCCATATGAATTTTAGGATTCTTTGTTCTAATTCTGTAAAGAATGTCATTGGGATTCTGATTGGGATGGCGTTGAATCTGTAGATTGCTTTAGGTAGAACGGACATTTTAACTATGTTTATTCTTCCAATCCATGTACATGGAATGTCTTTCCATCTCCTTATGTCGTCATCCAATTCTCTCAGAAAGGCCTTTTAATTTTCATTATATAGGTCCTTCACTTCCTTAGTTAAATTTACCCCGAGGTATTTTATTCTTTTTGTTGCGATTGTGAATGGTATTGTGTTCTTGAGTTCTTTTTCTGTTAGTCCATTATTAGAGTATAGAAATGCTACTGATTTATGCAAATTGATTTTGTACCCTGCAACTTTGCTGTAGTTGTTGATTACTTCTAAGAGTTTTCCAATGGATTCTTTGGGGTTTTCTACATATAAGATCATGTCGTCTCAAACAGCGAGAGTTTCACTTCTTCCCTCCCTATTTGGATTCCTTTTATTCCTTTTTCTTGCCTGATTGCTCTGGCCAGGACCTCCAGTACTATGTTAAATAAGAGTGGTGATAGAGGGCATCCTTGTCTCATTCCTGTTTTCAGGGGAATGGCGTTCAGTTTTTGCCCATTGAGTATGATGTTGGCTATTGGTTTGTCATATATGGCCTTTATTATGTTGAGGTAGTTTCCTTCTATGCCCATTTTGTTCAGAGTTTTTATCATAAATGGCTGTTGGATCTTGTCAAACGCTTGCTCTGCATCTATTGAGATGATCATGTGGTTTTTATTCCTCAGTTTGTTGATGTGGTGTATCACGTTGACTGATTTGCAGATGTTGACCCATCCCTGTGTCTCTGGTATGAATCCCATCTGATCATGATGTATGATCCTTTTGATGAATTGCTGAATTCTGGTTGCCAAAATTTTGTTTAGAATTTTTGCATCTATGTTCATCAGTGATATTGGCCTGTAGTTCTCTTTTTCCGTTGGGTGCTTGTCAGGTGTTGGTATCAGCATGATGTGGGCCTCATAGAATGTGTTAGGAAGTGTTCCATCTTCCCTAATTTTTTGGAATAGCTTGAAAAGGATAGGTATTAAATCCTCTCTGAAAGTTTGGTAGAATTCCCCAGGAAAGCCATCTGGTCCTGGGGTTTTATTCTTTGGGATGTTTTTGATTGCTGATTCAATCTCTTTCCTTGTTATTGGTCTGTTCAAATTGTCTGCCTCTTCTTGAGTGAGCTTTGGGAGATTGTAGGAGTCCAAGAATTTATCCATTTCCTCTAGGTTATCCATTCTGTTGGCATAGAGTTTTTCGTAGTATTCTCTTATAATCCATTGTATTTCTGCAGAGTCTGTTGTTATTTCTCCTCTTTCATTTCTGATTTTGTTTATTTGAGCTTTCTCCCTTTTTTTCATTGTAAGTCTGGCTAGGGGTTTTTCAATTTTATTTATCTTCTCAAGGAACCAGCTCTTTGTTTCATTGATCCTTTCTACTGCCTTTTTCGTTTCAATAGTATTTATTTCTGCTCTCATTTTTATTATTTCTCTCCTTCTGCTGACTTTGGGCTTTATTTGTTCTTCTTTCTCTAGTTCAGTTAGGTGAGTTTAAGATTGCTTATTTGGGATTTTTCTTGTTTGTTAAGATGTGCCTGTATTGTGATGAATTTTCCTCTTAATACAGCTTTTGCTGTATCTCATATGAGTTGGTATGGCATGCTATCATTTTCATTTGTTTCCAGGTATTTTTTTATTTCTTCTTTAATTTCTTCAATGATCCATTGCTTGTTCAGTAGTGTATTGTTTAGTCTCCACATCTTTGTGCCTTTCTCAGCTTTTTTCTTGTAATTAATTTCTAGCCTTATAGCATTATGATTGGAGAAGATGCTTGTTATTATTTCAATTTTTTTAAATTTGTAGAGGCTTGCCTTGTTTCCCAACATAGGGTCTATCGTTGAGAATGTTCCATGTGCACTTGAGAAGAATGTGTATTCAGCTGTTTTAGGGTGAAGTGATCTATATATGTCTATTAAGTCCAATTGTTTTAGTTTTTCATTTAGCTCCACTATTTCCTTTTTGATTTTCTGTCTGGATGATCTGTCAATTGATGTGAGTGGGGTGTTGAGGTCCCCTACTATTATATAATCAACTGATCTTTGACAAAGGAACAAAGGTGATACAATAGAGAAAGGAGGTCTTTTTAACAAATGGTGTTAGAACAACTGGACATGCTAAAAAAATGAATGTAGACACAGACCTTACACCCTTCATAAAAATTAACTCAAAATGGATCACAGATCTAAATGTAAATGCAAACTATAAAACTCCTAAAAGATAATATAGAAGAAAATCTAGAAGACCTTGGGTTTGGCAATGCTTTTTTATGTACAACAGCAAAAGCACAATCCATGAAAGAAAAAAATGATAAGTAGTACTTCATTAAAATTAAAAACTTCTGCTCTGCAAAAGACAGTGTTTAGAGAAAGAAAAGAGAAGCCATAGACTGGGAAAAAATATTTGTAAAACATATCTGATAAAGGACTTATATCTAAAATATACAAAGAACTGTTAAAACTCAACAATAAGAAAACAAAGAACCCAATTTAAAAATGGGCAAAAGATCTGAACAGACCACTCACCAAAGAAGATATACAGATGGTAAACAAAAATCTGAAAGGATGCCCAACATCATGTCATTAGAGAATTGCAAATTAAAACAACAATGAGATACCACTAAGCATCTATAACCGTGGCTAAAATCCACAACATTGACAACATTCAATACTGGCAAGGATTCAGATCAACAGGACCTCTCTCATTCATTGATGCTGGATTGAAAAAATGGTATAAACACTTTTTCCACTTTTGGAAAGACAAGCAGTTTCTTACAAAACTAAACATACTCTTACCATAGGATCCAGCAATCATGCTCCTTGATATTTTCCCAAATGAGTTGAAAGCTTATGTCCACACAAAACCTGTACATGAATGTTTATAGATGCTTTATTCATAACTGTCAAAATGTAGAAGCAACCAAGATGTTCTTCAATAGGTGAATAGATAAACAAATCTTGGTAAATCCATACATATTATGTAGCAGTAAAAAGAAAGAAGTTGTCAAACCATAAAAAGACATGGAGGAACATTCAATGCATCTTGCTAAGTGAAAGAAGCCAATCTGAAAAGACTACATACTGTATGATTCCTACCATATGGCACTCTGGAAAAGGCAAAACAATGGAAAAAGTAAAAGATCAGTGATTGCCAGGAGTTTTGTGAGGGGGATTGGAGCACAGGGGAATTTTAGGGCAGTGAAACTATTATGTATGATACTGTAATGGTGGATACACGTTCCTACACATCTGTCAAAACACATAACAAGAATATACAACAGGAAGAGTGAACTCTAATGTAAACAATGGACTTTAATTAATAATATTGTATTAATATTGGCTCAGCATTTGTAACAAATGACCACACTAACATAAGATGTTAATGATAGGGAAAACTGGGGTGGGGTGAAGAAGTATACGGGAACACTTTGTACACCTATACACCTGAAACTGCTCCCAAAAAAACCTATTACTTTTTTAAAAAATGGAAGAACTACAAACTAAGAATTATTATCTGCATAATTTTAAATAATTTTGTTAACACTCCAATGATATGAGTACTCCTGATTTTAGTTTTACTTTTTTCTGGGAAACAGGCATATGGGTTTTTAAAATTACGGTAAAATACAACATAAACATAAATATCACATAAAATTTACTATTTTAACCATTTTTAAGTTCATATGTTTTCATATATTATAAGTTATTAGTTACTATCCCTTCTTGAGATTACCAGAATGAAGACAGGGCTTATTTGGTTTGATAAAAATGTAGCAAAAGTGAACCTCCCCTAAAATAGTGTATGATTCAAGAACTACTGGTGTAAGTGGAGTCAACTTGGGCACTCTGTACCACTGAATTACAGAGGTTCTATTTCTCTGAGTTCAGCCAATGAACAGAAAGACAGGATCAGACAGACGACTACCTTAGAGGAGAGTCATCCATGCACGCAAGGGGCAAGAAATGCAGTGTAATCATACAGGGAGTGACACTACGAAAGACTGAGGAGAACTCCTGAAAACAGAGAGGTGATCTTTCAAAAAGTCAGAGAACAGCTTAGAAGAGATGGTCAAGTTTCTGTGCTCCCAGGAACAAGGAATGACTAGTTCAAGGAAATTCTGTGGAATGATTCTAAATTCCAAAGACAATTCTTTAAAATTGAAGTTGAAGGACAGATCAGCATTCAGACAAAAAAGAACCTTACTTCCCCTGTGTCTGAAGGAACTAAATAGCACCTAAGACTAGAAAGAAGAAAGAACAGCATACTAAGAGCTAAGAAAAAAGGGACCCAAAGAATTGGTTAAAGAAGAAAGTAGCCAAATTAGGCACAGACAGTGAGTTGCAGGTTAAAAACAAAATAAAGAGTAGGCTGGTCAAGACAAAGGAAATAATCCCTAATTATATACAACAATTGCAATTAACTATTAAATATTTCATTTCATATGGAGCTGAGATGCTCCATATGCGAACGTATTATATTGACTCTAGAAATTTGGCTACCCAGATATTAATAAATCGCTGGAAGATAAGTGAAAATGAAAGCCTATAAAACCTGCATCCTCTAAGGAATAGCAAAAAACAAACTGCATTATTGGCAGTGCCAATATACTAATTTTAAATTAGTATTCTAATTTAAAAGTTTTCTTATCCTGCATCTTTATAGCAATAACCCCCAAAAAAGATTTATGGTAAGTGCTACAAAAGGTAAATTTGTCTCAAAGCATGCAGCAAACTAGCTAAAACTGTCCTGGAGACATTCTGCAGAAGACTAACCTGAAGAAGAAAGTGGAGGTTCTAACAGGGCTGAGCAACAGTTACAGTAGAAGATAGTCTCCTCTACTCCACTTACATCCTTTCTTGAAAAACTTTATCAACATTAATGCAATAATCCAAGAAATGTTTCAGATGCTACTATGTGCAAAGCTGTACTAGGCCATGCAGGAAAACAAATGTTGAATAAAACATAGTCTTTACACTCTAATAGGTTAAAAAGAAGGGGAAAATAATCATTTATTAAAAAGAAAGGTAAGCCCCATAAGAGAGTCACAAACAGTTCGATATCCATATTCAAAAGAATCTGAGGGACAGAGTGGAGAGACTCAATGGGAAAAGACAAGGAAGTGCAGGGTTCATTCATGCTGTACCTATTTACATGCCTCCTATGTGCCAGCGGGCACACACGTTCTATCAGGGCTGGGACTAGGTGGAGGAGTGAGGAGTTCAGGAGGCACTCACTCTCCGAGTCTAAGCTTGAATTAAAGAACAAGGTATTACAAATGTTGAATTTGCAGCAACCAATCAAGCTTCTTTCACTTTCTTATTTTACTAAGTAGGCATATTATGGGTATGCAGATATAAAACACACTGAAAGCTCACCATTTTTTTTTGTTTCAAATCTTGAGAATTAAGTTCAGATGTCAATCTTTTTCCTGATTTTCTATGACTTTTCACATGTTTTCTAGGAGAAGGGCTTTTATCACAAATAGAAGTCTTCCCATCTTTTGACAATATATATTTCTTCCTATAGATTAGAGATTCTTCAACAGTCTTATTTAGGAGAACTGATTTAAAAGTAGTTTCAGATTCAATACACCAATCACTCTGCTTAGTATTTTCAATAGTTTTCTTCTCCGAATGTTTAGGATGATTTAGCTGTCGTTGATTGTTTCTTTTGCAAACTTCTTCTGCTTTATCTATTTTCTTATGCTGCATGAGTTCTTTCTTATATTGCACTCTTCCTGTTTCTTCAGAATTATCATCAGATATCGAAGAGGATGATTTTTGTTCAGTAAGTTTTTTGTTGATAATAATATCTAGTGGGAAAATGAGAAATTAAGCCATATTAAATTAATAATCTGATCATACACAAAAAGTGTTAAAACCAAAGATATGTTAGACATCTCAAGAAATGAATATTTCCCTGAACTCTATTATATACAGAGAAAACTATGTTTCACCTTGATTAAATGTGTCTTCTGATGAAGTACTTGCTCTCTGGTTATTACATAGCTTAATATTTTCTACAGGTGTCCAATATGCCCATTTGGAGTGCATTTTATTTCCACAGACGTCTAAAGCACAAGGTAGCCTGCAAAATAAATTCATCTGCTTAATATATTACAAAACATTAGCCTATGACTCTGACAGAAGACTGATTTTTTAATTTAGTCAATGTTTATTGATAGCAATTTGTTAACAGTCAAGTATGGAACTATTTTCATAAGTCATGATGAAAGTTAAAATTTACTACATAATTGATCAGATTAAAGAACATTATTAAAAAGTTCCATTATTGTTACCATTTTGGTATCTACCTAAATATATCTTACATATCTTACATGTTCTACTGTGTATTTAAACCAGGTTAAATTTCTTCCCATTCATACTTTATTATTTTAAAAATCTCATTCATTTTAAATCTCTCAATTTGAAGAGTTATATTGGTTGATATGGAAAAAACATACAGACTATTCCTCATTCTGCTATCATACTACTCGAGAGATGATACTACATTCTAAGAATATAAAGGCCTTTTCCTTTAAATTTGTTACATTCATCTAAAAGTAACACTAAGATACGCTATATAATATATGCTAAATGACTTGATGGGTTTTCTCATACTTACACAGGTTTATCTATTTTTCCCACTGCCTGTGAATCAGGAACAATATCCTGGAGTTCATCTAAATAAAACAAAAATATGGTATTTTCATTTTTTGTGCAGTTTGGCAGGGTAAAATGGGACTTGGTATAGAATTTGATCAAGGTTCACATATTGGGATGGAGAGATTGATTGATCTTGTCTTCCCTCTCTCGGACTCAAACTTTTTGGTAACAGAGACTGTATTATATTTCCTTGTGCATTTAAGTTGTTTGCATGAAGCAAATCAATGAAAGCCAATGGGGTTAAAAAGAAGTACAGAGAGAAAAATATATTTTTTTAAAAGGGAGACTGAAATTAAACCAAAGTACTTACTAAAATTTTGGTTTGGAAATTCAATGTCCTTATTTTCTGTCTTTTCTACAACTTCAGCAGTTTTGATATGCTATAAACACAGGAGACATATTAATGTAAATTTGAATTAAGACATTATGTGAAAACAATTTTTAAAAGTCAGAGTATTAAAGTTTAAAACTTTTAAAATAAATTTGCCTTGCTATTAAAAGGTGGATGGTATTTCTACGTATTTCATAAAGGTTATGCCCACTCTAAAATACTGCCTAAACTAAAACACAAGCAAATAACTTCCATTGAAGATGAGGCAGAAGATGCTACAAATTTTCTCATCTCACCCATAGCTAGTATAATAATCTAATTTTCACCTGTAATTGATAATTTATAGACCTCCATGGCACATCTCCAATTGCCATTGATATCATAGCCTGCACCTATTTCATCTTTTCACTAACATACATAAAAGACTTGGAAACCATGAAATATTAAATGGTTTTGTAAAGTTTTGGCCACTGTGCAGGCAACCTCTTGCCTATAGTAAGCTTCCCTCTTTCCACAGCCACAGATACACACTTACCTAGATCAAATAAAAATCTGCCACCACTACCAGAAAAATATACCCTCTACGCTAAGATGTTTTTGCCTCACTCTGGCTATCTTCCCTACTTAATCTAGTCAATGGTTCTCAACACTGAGAGAGGAGCAGTAAGAAAACGTGCAAGTGTGTTTTTGGTTGTCACAATGATAGTAGGGTTCTCTTGACAATAGTAAGCACAGGCATAGGATGCTTATCATCCTACAACATTCAGGACCATACTGCACAACTAAACAATAGTGCCACTATTCAAAGAAACACTTAGCTAGATCATTTGAACCATGACTGACTATTTTGTTTCTAACGTCTTCAACTCTTACACTCTTTATACTTCTGCCACATAACCAAGTTCACCACCTATTCTTTTTTACTGTAACACCAAGGCTGCTAAGCTTTGAGAAAATTACACATATTTCTGAACTAATACTATGATAAAATTCATAGTTTTAGTTAAACTGAGGCCTCAATATTGCCTAATGCTTGTACTTATACTGAACCTTTTTCGTTACTTCTCAGTAGCTATTCCTAATCTTTATGCGCCTCTGAGCCTTTTACTTCAACACATCCCCAAGAGAAACCACCCTCACACTTCAGAGAAATCAAAAGCTACTAGGTGTTCCTCATCCACGTTTATCTGTACCACTGATTACCTCCTATTTCTCCAAGAAACAACTTTCTCTTATCCATTTTCTGCTCTATCCCTTCAACTACCTTGAATAAATGCCCTTATCCTTGATGTCCTTTCGACTAATCATTATTGATCCTTCAAAAATCAATATACTCTCCATCTTCTTAGACAGCATTTCCTGATTGTCACCATCCCTTCCAGCTCTGGAGTTAGGCACCTACCCCTCCACTATGTTCCTATTGCATCCTAAATGTACATCTGAGAACACTTATATAATATTATAATTATCTTACTTGTCTAATTTCCATGCTAGACTTGCAGATACTTAAGGACAAGGTCCACTTGTATCTTACATTTCTATACCTGAGGTTTTGCCATAGCAGACACTAATTTGTATAATAAACTAAAGAATGATGGCAAGTCCCTTTCTCCTACTGAATGTGTAAATCCTAATTATATTGATATTGTTAGCACAGTAAGGGAGTCATATGTTAGAAGGACCTCACTTTCAAGGGCAATAAATATCTAAAAAGAAAAAAAGGCAATACTTTAAACAAAGTGAGACACTCAATAACTTGATAAAAATTTATTTAAAAAATGCTTTCAAAGTAAAGTTACTTTGTCTGTATTATCTCCTCTATTTCTTCCTTCAGACGGTCTAGATTTAAGTGATACAGCATTATCTGCTCCATTTTCTGATGTTTTAGAAACACCAGTTTTTTCTCCAGAACTCATCATTTGGAGTGGTGCTTTAACTCTTCCTCTTCGTGGTGCTGCTGAAAAGGAGGACAAAGGACTGCTAAATTTGTGGAGTTTTTAAGATTACATATTGCTATTACTGCAGTAATTTTTAGATGAGAAGGCTAAAAAGGAAGGTTCTAGGATGGGCCCCAGGTTTCTGGTTTAGATTAATAAGTAGATATGGATGCCATTTACCAAAGTAAGAAATAAAGAAAAAATTGGCAGGGAGGGTAGAAAGATGCATGTATCTTGGACTTAGTAAGTTTGAGGAGCCTGTCAGACATTAGACAATTGCCCAGTAGGCAACTGGATTTTGGGAACTGAGGTCACTATCAAATTGTCATAAAGATTAAATAAGACTGCGTTATTATAGCAACTAGTACACAGTATCAGGTTATTTTTTAATTTTTACTTAGCTCTCAGTATGTATCAGGCACTGGTTAAATGTTTAAAATATTCCTTGTTGAATGATTTTTACTTAATCTTCTAAACAATTTGATGAGGTAGACACTTTAGTCCCATTTTATAGAAAGGAAACTGGTTATAAACTTAGCTAGAGGATAATCTGTATGAAGCACACACCTAGGAATGGGGAAATAAGCCCAAGTGACCTGAATAATTCAATGTTTTAACCACTGTTATGCTGACTACTGCTTAAATTGTAATGAATTAATTAATGCTGGATGTTAATATTTTGAATAATGTTTACATGTCAAAACCCATTATACCTTTCTTAGACATTTGAAATTTCTTGACCATTAGAAGACATTTGTGGTTCATATTTTATCAATTTTTATATCTCCAACTTATTCTCTAGGTAAATTATGTTCAGAATAACCCTGAATTAAAAATTGTGTTTTAAAATATAATATACATGTTAGAAATCTTTTAAGACTATAAAACTTACATGTGTTGATTAAAAGTATTGGGCTTCTCACAGTGTATCTATCTGCACCAGGAACAATCATTGATGCTTCAGACATCTTTCTTTTGCTAGGAGTAATTATCTTAAACCATGAGAAACAACCACAGTGAACACACATTCTCTTTTGAAATTAAATATCCTACAATTTATTCATAACATTTTACCTTTACTACATGAACAAAATATATGGTATTTTATAACAACATGATATCCAGAAATGTCTGTGTTTTAGGCTCACTTGAAGGGTTTTATCCTAATATTTGGTATTGAATAGATAGCCAAAACAAGTAAAGAATGTTGTTTTAAAGAATATTTGTAGAATATCCAGACTTACGAAATACAGTAATTATTACAGCTTTAAATACTAGCTGAAAATATTTTATTGATACTGCTTTTATCTAGTTAACCAATGGCTCACAATTTCTATTCTACTAAATGCAGATGATGTTTGGATACATATTTATGTAAATTTGTTTGTGAATGCTTTCATAACGTTAAGTATTCTTCAAAACTTTCACACATATTCTGTGAAGACTAAAATGCCTTTGGAGTAAAAGGTAGCCACAGCAATTCAGAAACTCAATGACACACAAGCTAGTGGTTCTAATAAAGACTTGCATTTTCTAACTTCATCCTAGAATAACTGATAAGAACAACAGAAGTAGATAAGCAGAGGCAGGGACTACAAGGGATAGGCGTTTCAGAGGGTGCTATACAAAGGAGTAGATGATGACAAACTGCAAGAGGCAGAGGAAAGCTGTTTTTAAAAAGGCACCTGCCCCTAAGACAGAAAAAATATTGATAGAGTTTTGAGTAGGTACGTATATGGGGTGCGGATGGAAGGTGGGGGAGGAGAAAAGAGAATTCTAAGATTAACCAGAAAACAAGCTACTGAACTAGTAGATTCTTCTTAAAGAAATTACAGTTCCTAGTGGTATATAGTGAATGGGCCTGGAGAAGTTACTTATTCCTATAAATGCTTCAAAAAGCTAATCCTTATTGAAAACACAGTGCGTATTGAACAACAGTGCAATGTTTTTCAAAGTTTAGTGCGCTTAAATCTTTCCCAGAGTTTATGATTCAGTAGGCTTAAGGTCGGGGGAGGGGGTCTAAGAATCTGCATTTTTAATAAGTATTCAAGTTATGATTCTGATATAAAGAATCAGAAAATAGCTTTTATGATCAAACGTCTATGGGAAATATAAGATGACATTTTTAATTTAATGAAGGACACAAGACTAAAGGGAAAAAACAGTGAGCAACATAACATGCCAAAATGTATGGAAGAGAACTGTGGGGTTATAGTTGCCTAAATGTGAGAGATTAGTAAAAACTGAAACAATAAAAAAAACTCCATGAAGAAAGTGAAAATGAACCAAGACTGGGAAAATGTAAGTATGTTTTAGATGAATAAAGGTAAGGAATGAATAACATGAATGAAGGTATAGAGGTAAGAATGAGCATGACATAAAGGAGACAGCAAAGCAACTGAACTTACTAAAGTGGAGGGTAATTTGATAGAGTAAAATTAAGTTACCGAAGATCTCAGAACTGAGTCAAATTTAGATTCAGTGGGATAAACACAGAGATTACAAAACTTTTTGAGTAGAAGAATGCTATGAGGATATCCGTATTAAGAAAAAAATCAGTGGTATACCATATAAAGCAGCTGGCAGGATGAAGCAATGGTGTCAACGACCAATTAGGAAGTTACTGTATTAACTTAGGTAGGCTAAAACAATGGTAAAGGGAACAAGGAGGAAAGAATGTGAAAGATACCATGAAAGAACAATTCCAGCACCTTGGTTCCATGCATGTGGAGAGAGGAGGCTGAAATCAAGGATATCATCAGAAAAAGTATGGATAGCATTATTGAAGTATGGAGGCAGATGTAAATTTGAGGCAAAAAATAAAGAGTTTGAGGTTAGACTTCAAGAAGGGACTCGAAGAGACATACAAAAGGAAATATTAGAAGAGTAAGTGGAGACACAGCTATGGAACTTTGAATTAAAGTCTGATACATAAATTTTAAAAGCTTAAATCACACACATGAAGGAAGCTCTCTAAGGGAGAAGGCATAGAGATGTTCAGAAGACTGGGTATCAAGCTTTTAGAGCAAATCTACATTTAGGAGGTGGAGAGAGAAAGCATCTCTGATGTAGTAATAGAAGCTGAAAGAGAATTAAAATGCCTAACACAAAAGTCAAAGGAGAGGACATTAAGAAAGAGGGCTATCAGCAATGTCAAGTGTCCCAGCAAGATACGGAGAAGAAGGCTTAGAAATGGTTCTCCTGGATGTGGCCTAGAGGAGATCTTCAATGGAGGAGGAGGACAAAAAAGAACCTAATAGTTTTCTTTCTTTCCTCACGCAAATAAGCAGAACAGTACATTATAAATTTGTATTCTACATTATGGCCCAATGCAAAGATAGAACAGAAAGGATAAGTGCAAACAGTGGTAGTTACTTTCCTATATACAATTAATTTGGAAATTATAAGTGTATAGTATACCTTGTCCTAACCCCCTAATCCCTACACACAAATACAATTCGCTAAAACACTATCTTTTGTTTGCATTTTAAAGGGCAGGGAAAATGCTCTGAAATGTTATTGATGAAGGTCATTTAACATAAATTCTAGATGTGTTTTTCTGTAATTTTATACAGCAATGATTTGATCTATGTTGTTTTATAAACAACTATTTTGACACCATGTTTACCTCAAGCTGACTATTTTTTCTGTCCCCTTGATTACTGTTTTTGATATATTTTGGAGGTATAGCAGATTCCTTTTGGGGCTTAGGTTTTTCTTTCAAACTAACAAGCTCTTCTTCGACTGGTGAGACTTGACTCTCTGGCACTAGAATCTGTTGATGTGGAAAAAAAATTTTAACGCTGAAAACCATAGGAAGTTCCCCAAAATCACTGGATGTTTTAATAAAGCGTCCACTCATTTCACACTTACAAAGGTCAATTCTTTCTGTCTTCTATGTACTGTTACAATTTTTAGTCCTACAAAGTGACCCAACGAAAAGTGTCCACTTTTTAAAATGTTTATTGACATAAAACAAGCTTTGGCATCATCAGAAGGACACATACTTCTAACTGTTAAAGTTACCAAAACTGGTATTAATGACTATCTACCTTCTGTACTAAAATAAACTATAATTAATAATGTTTAAAAAATAATATACATCTTGAGGCACTATCTATATTAAGATAGTTTATTTTTTAGATATTCACTCTCCAACAGGAACTTCATTACTGTGCTACTATTTAGGGATAAATTTAGCCCGATGATAAAAATCAAGTAAGTTAGACACACACCTGGGATCCACTTGCGTCAAAAAGTATATGCACAGATGTTTTGGCAACTGAAATACCTTGTTTTCTGGTAAATTCCTAAAATTAAATTAATTCAAAGGGATGTAATTTTCTCCCATTTTAATGCAATTATTTCCTACCTACTTCCTTACAAAACTGCCAAATTATCTCAAATCACTACTCTGTATATATAAATACTCTTCTCAGCTTGACTCCCCATGAACCACAGTCTTCTTAGCTTGTCATTTTGGTAAGGGTTCCTCACAAACATATTCTCTGTTATTCTTTACCATAAATCTTTCGCACTGCTATAGACTGAATGTTTTCCCCCCAAGTTCACATGTTGAAACCTAATCGGCAAGGTGATGGTGTTAGGAGGTGGGGCCTTTGGGCGGTGATTAGGGTCACAAGGGCAGAGTTCTCAAGAATGGGAGTAGTGCCCTTTACAAAGAGACCCCAGAGAGCTCCCTTGGTCTTTCTGCCATGTGAGGACACAGTGAAAAGATGGCCACTATGAACCAGAACGTGGGCCCTCACTAGAGACCAAATCTACAGGTACCTTGATCTTGGACTTCCCAGCCTCCAGAACTGTGAGATAAACATTTGTTGTTTAAGCCACCCAGTCTATGGTATTTTTGTTATAGCAGCTTTAACAGAATAAGACATGCACTATCCAAACTTGGCAACAGAATATCTCCCCCAAACATAACATGAATTGTCACCTTAGATTCCAAGTTAAACAATATCCTATTCAGAATGTCTTCCACAATCCTAGGAAGCATTTTATCTATATTTCATCCATCAACTTCAAAGGCCATTTAAAGCCCCATCTCCACAGCCTTTCTTTCAAATCTGACTCTTAATGAGCATTCTTTTTCCTCAACTTTTATACTTCATTTTCCCTATGCCACTTATTTCTTCTGAGTATATTCTGTAATTCTCACAAAAAGTGTTTAACGTCTTGAAAACACGGCTTTGTCTCATTTCACTTTTTAAACACCTGGCAGAAATTCACTAAATGTTTTCAGGAGCTACTGCTAATTTTGTCATCTGAGATCCTTTCTAATAGGTATCTCAAATGGTATGGCTAACAATGTGATGGCTATTCCACAATGCAAATCTAAAGAACCAAAAATCTACATGTCATTTTAAGAACTGTAGAAAAAGTCATTGAAACTTATAGCCCCAAGTAAGTGAAAGTTTCCAGAATTATGAAAATTTAATAAAATTTATTAAAAAGATTTTAAGCACTTACCTTACGTTTATTTGAACCAAAAACTTTTTGTGTCACATTAGTGATTTCTAATGATGCATCAAAATACAAAAGCAGTTCTTTCCCTTCTCTTTCACTAATTTTTACTGTATTTTTCAGAATTATGGTCAGTATCTTCTTTGATTCTCTCACTGTACACAAACACATCACACTGATTAGTTTATATTAATTTCTATGATACCATTCCATAGGCATACCATAAATAAGAAAAGCATACAGCATATTAATTAAAATGAATTGAAATAAAGTTAAATTTTAGGATTTAAAACAGTATTTAATCAATTCTAGTACTGACTACCTATGTAAGAAAATCAAGTCAATTTACTTTTCAGAGTCTCAGTTTACTAATCTATAAATTACAGGGCAATATAATAGCTAATGAGCTAAGGCCCTGAATACAGTCTGGACACTAACAGGTTCTTAATAAATATCCCTCGAATACATCTAGTTTATTAATTTAAAAGAGGCAAAGAAAATAACTTTAATTCCATAAATGACTATATTTCATGGCATAAGCATCTATTCAAACATTTCTATTAAATTCACAGTTCCTACAAACATATTGACAGTAAACATTTGATAAAAATTTGAGGTTTTAATCAATAAAAAAATTTGATAAAAACTAGGAAACTTTGAGCTAAGAAGGATACAGTGCTAATCCTCAATGAATTTATCAATCCAGTGAAAATAAAATACTGTTATGCCAATTTATAACAGGTAGTCACCTCCCTTCCTCCAAAAAGTTACCAAAAAATTACCTGGCCCCCAATTAATGTGCCTGCATTATGGACTAAAAGTCCCTATGGTCTTGTCCTACTTCTGGTGGTGCTCCTGTTGTTGACTGAGAAGTCTCCACACCTGCCCCCAGTATATACTTTGGGGCAGGAGGAAAACATCCTAAGGGAGAAGGACTACATCAAGTAGAAAAATTTGTCTGTAAATCAGGAGAAGCTCTACTGGCCACTCCATGACCTATCCTAAAGGACAAACGTCCTTATTGACTATAAAATCCTCTGATTCTTATGAGGCATGCCCAAGTAGAAAATGTCCTATGTGCTTTTGCAAGTATATGCTCATGAAACTTCCACAGCAATGTCCTTTGATGTTATTAAGAATTATCAATTGCTTGAAGATAGTGGTGACACAATTTCTAACTCAAAGAGTGCCAGTAGCTTTTTTGGGGGAAAAAAATCACAAATTTTAACAGCAATAAGTTTTCAGGCCTTAAAGATGAAATTTTACGCAACTTTGAAGATGATTATGTTTCAGATTTTGGTGATGAAGACTGAAACATTTGTAATCCTTATGAATATGTTGCTGATTGTTATATCCCTCCGATATGCATTTGATTTTTTCTGCAGCTTTCTGTGAACTTGTGAATGCAATATTTGCTTTACAGCTTACATAAACATAGTTTTAGAATCACTTCAGATTTATTATTTCACTGAATGCTTTGTACCTGTTTGTAGAAACTATTCTCCACATATATCAAGACTGCATAAGAATTTATTGATATTTGTTATATTTTATTTCTGGCTTTGTTATTTCTGATATTTGCCTTGACTTCCTGGACTATACCATAGCTTGCTTTTCAGTTAGTTAGCAATATTACTAAAATACCAGAAAACTTCCTATTTTGTTGCTTGCTATAAAATCCAAGTACTTACAGATATCAACATTTTTTGATCTTGTAACGTTATCTTGGTATTTTACTGGGATTCCATTCCAGTATACTATACTTACATGAAAATAATATGCTTTCTCCTATAAAGCCATTCAAAACAAAACTTTAAAAGAAATTGTCCATGGAGCCTTTATTTTATAAATTCCTATAGACTACACATAAAAGGATCTAACTGCACTCTGTCATGATGCTGCTTCCCCATCCCCTCAGTCTGCAACTGCAGAAATTCTTTTTACTAGAAATATTGCTCGATCTCCAGGGTCCACACTTCTTTAACTTCCACAAGTGCCATTCATGTAAAAATTCAGATCTTGCCTGTTCCATATAGGGAGACTAGATTATCACTTTATTACAAAGGAGATCAAAGGATACAAATGAATAGCCAGATGAAGAGATACACAGTCCAAGGTACGGAAGGGTCCTGAGCACAAGAGTTCCTGATCCTGTGGAGTTGAGGGTGCGCCAACCTCCCAGCACGTAGATGCGTTCTTGTACCAACCCAGAAGCTCAAAAAAAACCCCACTTTTAATCCATACATACACACTTAATTTTTAATAAAAATGTCCTAATAAAATTAAGATGAGTTATATTTTGGAAAATAAATCTTGAAATCAACTTTAAGTTATGCCATTAAAAAATGAAAATAACATTTTTGCCCAATTATGTGCAAAAATATTTGGTAAGACGGAAAACACAGAACTTTATTAGGTGGTGATGGCAATGATTAACATGAGAAATTATATGAAACAAAGGAAGAGAGAAGAAATTCAAAATTTTTTTTTGTTTTTTGTGGTGTTTTTTGTAAGGAAGATTGGCCCTGAGCTAACCTGTCGCCAATCTTCCTCTCTTTGCTTGAGGAAGACTGTCCCTTAGCTAACATCCATGCCAATCTTCCTCTACTTTGCATGTGGCATGTCACCACAGCATGGCTTGATTAGCGGTGTGTGGGTCCACACCTGGGATCCAAACCTGTGAACCCCAGGCCGGCGAAGTGGAATGCTCAAACTCAACCATTATGCCACCAGTGTGGCCCCTCAAAAGATTTTAAGAGATAGAAATGAATGAACATGGAAAATTATTAACTATGGGAGAGAAAACAATCAAGAATGGCTTCTGTATTTGGGGAAGCTGGAAGGTTATCTCACCATTTGTGGAGATAGGAGATAAAGGAAGAGCTCTTGGAGATAAAATTATGAGTTTAGTTTCAGACATGGGTTTCAGATACTTGCAGCAATATCTAAGTGAATAGTTTATTACTCACATCTCTATCTAGAAATCAGTTGAGAAATTAGGAAAAAAGATACAAAAATGAAAGTGCGGTCAATAGTGTCAAACGTGGGAGAAGGGTCAGTATAAGGACTGAAGTGTGTACACGGATACTAACAATAAAATTATCTTGACATCTGAGATTTCAGTGGAGTGGGATGTGAAAGAGAATTTAGTAAGAACAGGAATGAATAGCAGGAGAAAGAAAGATTTAGTAAAAATTATTTTTGCAAAATTGGCTACGAATGGAAAAAGAGTAAGATAGCTAGAGGAATAGATGGGATCCAAGTAGGCTTTTCATTTTAAGATGCAGTGACAAATGTACCATAAAAATGTAAGATGTTAAACATATAGGCAAGGACATTATGCTAAGTGAAATAAGCCAGTCACAAAAACACATGTACTATATTATTCCTGTATACATATACTGTAAAATAGTAAAATTCATACAAACAAAAAGTAGAATGGTAGTTACCAGAGGCTGAGTGGAGAGGGAAAAAGGGAATTGTTTAATGGATACAGAGGTTTCAATTTTGCAAGATGACAAAGTTCTGGAGATCTGTTTCATAACAATGTGAATATACTTAACACTATTGAACTATACACTTAGAAATGGTTAAGATGGTAAATTTTATATTAATTTTTTTACCACAATAAAAAAATAGGAGAAACTGGGTGAGGGTATATATGGAAACTTTCTATACTATTTTGACAAGTTTTCCGTAATCTTAAACTATTCTAATACAAAAGTTTATCTTTAAAAATGACCCAAATCAAACTTCCAAAAACGAAAAACATAATGCCTGAGGTAAACGTTATACAGGATAGGACTGAAAGCAGATTAGAACTGCAGAAGAAAATATTAATGAGCATGAAACACAGCAATATGAAACTATTCAAATGAAAAAGAGAGTGGGAGGAGTGTAGGATGGGGGAGAGTAGAAAACCCAGAGAATCACTGAGCTTGGGAAACTTCAAGTAGCTTAGTACATGTATAATCAGAGTCTCCAGAGGAGAGAATAAAAAAGAAGGAGCAGGAAAAATTATTTGAGGAATAACAGATGAAAACTATAAACCCACAGAAAAAGAAGCTCAATGAACCTCAAGGACAAACAACATAAAGAAAATTACACTAAAACACTACAGTCGTTTAAAGATGCATCATTTAAAGATGGGCATACATTTTGAAAAATGCATCGTTAGGCGATTTTGTTCTTGTGCAAACATCATAAAGTGTACTCACACAAACCTAGATGGTATAGCCTACCACACAGGCAGGCTTGATGGTACTAATCTAATGGGGTCACTATTATATATGTGGTCCATCATTGACTGAAACATTGTTATGCAGTGCATGATTGTTAAATCAAATTGTTTAAAACTAGTGATAAGAGAAAATCTTAACAGCAGTCAAGGGGAACAAAGATTTTAAATAAAATGTAACAAACATGAAAGTGATAATATACTTCTCATCATAAACAATGCAAGCCAGGAGACAATAGAGTAACATCTTTAAACTGAAAGAAAAGCAATAGGCAATCTAGAATTCCATATGCGTCAAAAGTATTTCTCAAAAATAAAAACGAAATATTTTCTAACATATAAACAGTGAAAGAACCTATCACCAGTACATCTGCAACACAAGAAATATTAGAGAAGTCACTCAGGCAGAAGGAAAATAATACCAGATGGAAATCTGGGTCTACAGAAAGGAAAGTTGAACACTGGAAATGGTAAATATGCAGGTAAATATAAAATACTTTTTAACCCACTTTTAAAATCTCTTTTAAAGCTAATTGGCTGCATAAAGGAAAAAATCATTATACCATATTGTGAGGCTTCTGACACATGCAGAAGTGAAAAAAAATTTTTTTGTACTATTGACAGCAATGGCACAAAGGCCAGGAAAGCAAAGATGGATGTATACTGTTACAATGTTCTTATATTACACATAAAGGTGTATAACATTACTTGAACTTACACACTATTAAGTTAAAGATGTATAAAATAAACCCTAAATCACCCACTCAAAAAAGGGGTGTGGAGCCAACAAAAGAGATATAATGATATAATTGAAAAGTCAATTAATACAAAAGAAGACAAAGAGGAAAAGAAAAGAAATATGACAGATGGAATGGCAGGTAGAAAAAACAAAAACTAGATGGCAAATTAAAGTTTATCAATAATCACATTAAACACGACAATTAAAAGGCAGAGATTGTCAAATTCATTTAAAAAACAAGACGCAGTATATGATGCCTAAAAGAAATTCACTTTAGGGGACGGCCCACTGGCCAAGTGGTTAAGTTTGTGCGCTCTGCTTTGGTGGCCCAGAGTTTTGCTGGTCTGGATCCTGGGCACGGACCTAGTACTGCTCATCAAGCCATGCTGAGGTGGCATCCCACATAGCAGAACCAGAGGGACTTACAATTAGAATATACAACTAGGTACTGGGGCGGGGGGGGGAGAAGAAGAAAAAAAGAAATTCACTTTAAATATACAGACAGAAATGAGTTAAAAATAAAGCTATGTCATGCTACAACTAAGCAACAGAAAGCTCGAGAGGATATATTAATAGTACATAAACTATATTACAGAGCAAAGAATATTACCATAGGGAAAATAGGGGCATTTCATAATGATAAAGGGGTCAATTTATCAAGAAAAGATAATATGACTAAATGTTTATACAATTAATAATAGAAATTCAAAATACCTGAAGCAAAATATGACAGGGCTGAAAGAGCAGGAAAAAACTGTACAATTACAGTTTTACTGTAATTACAGTGACTTCGATACCCTCTCTCAATATCCGACAGAACAAGTAGGCAGACAATCAGTGAGGATGTACAAGACTTGAACAACACTATAAGCCCAACCCTCCACCCAACAAAAGCAGAACACACATTCCTTACAAGTGCATACAGAACATTTATCAAGATAGGCCATATTCTGGGTCATAAAATAAGTGTCAATATATTTAAATGGATTCTCAAATCATACAAAGTATGCTCTCTCATAACAACGAAATTAAGTTAGAAATCAATAACAGGAAGATATCGCTGAAATCGCAAATATATGAAAACTAAATAAAACACTTTTAAATAATCCTATGGGTCAAGGAAGAAATCAAAAGAGAAATTTTAAAAGAATCAAATTAATGAAAATGGAAACAAAACACATAATTTGTAGGATACTGCTAAGGAAGTATGTAGGAGGAGAATTTAAAGCACTAAATGGCTATATTAGAAAAGAAGAAAGGTCTCAGATCACTTCCACCCTGAGACACTAGAAACAGAAAATCAAATTAAAACTAAAGTAAGCAGAAGAAAATAAATAATAAACATAAGAGCGGAGATCAATTAAATTGAAAATGAAACCAAAGGCTGGTTCTTTGAGAATATCAATAAAATTAATAAACTTCTCATCAGACTAGTCAGGAAAAAAGATAAGACACAAGTTATCAATATCAGCAGTGACAGAGGGGCCGTCACTACAGCGTCTACAGACAGTAATAAGAGAATTAGGAATCATACCACTTTACAAAGCAGATAATTTGACAACATGAATGAAATAGACAAATTACTTGAAAGACACAAATTACCAAGATTTACTCAAGAATAAATACACAACCTAAAAAAAAACCCATTACCTATTAAGTAAATTGTATTTGTAGTTAAGAGTCTTCAACAAAGAAAAGTACAAGCCTAGACTGCTTCTTTGGTAAATACAATCAAGCACTTAAGAAAAATTATAAATTCCACACATACTCTTATAGAAAACTGAAGAGCAGGGAATGAATACTTTGCCAATTCATTCTGAGTGTAACATTGCCTTGATCCTGAAACTAAAAAAAAGAAAACGAAAAAGAAAGACATTACAAGAAAACTACAGATCTTCCAGAATATAGAATACCAAATTCCTAACTAAATTTTGCTAATTAATTCCAATGATATATAAAAGGATAATATATCACAACCAAGTGGGGTTTATCCCAAGAATGCAAAGTTTGTCTAACATCTGAAAATCAACATATTTCTATTAAGGAACCATTTATCATATTAATAGATGCAGGAAAAGCATTTCCCCAAATCCAACATTGTTTATGATCAAAGAGCACTCTCAGCAGCAAATCAGCAATAAACAGAATTTCCTCAATCTGATGGAGAATACATGAAAAGCTATCACTATAAATGCTTCACGCTGACAAAAAATGAATGCTTTCTCCTCTAACATCAGAAACTATGCAAAGAAGTCTGCTCTCATCACTTCTAGTCAACATTGTACTGAAAGTTCTAGGCAGTGTAATAAGGTAAGAAGGTAAGATTCATCATATGAAGTGTTAGCAAGGATGTGGAACAACTGGAACTCTTATACACTGGTGGTGAAAATGTAAAATGGGGAAAATGTAAAATGATAAAACAACTTTGGACAACAGTTTGGAAGATTTTGAAAAAGGTAAACATATACCTATGGTATGACACAGCCACTATATTCTTTAGTATTTATCCAAGAGAAACAAAAGGATATATCCACATAGATAATTATACATGAATATTCACAGCAGTATTATATAATAGCTAAAAACTGGGAACATTCCAAATACTCACCAACAGTTGAATGGATAAACAAATACAATGGAATACCACCCAGCAATAAAAGGAATAAACTATTGATGCATGTAACATGGGTGAATCTAAAATACACACACACACAGTGCTAAAAGAAAGTAGCCAGACAAAAATTGCTACATGCTGTATGAGTCCATTTATACAAATTCTAGAAAATGTAAACTCATCCATGGTAGAGAAATCATTAGTGATTGCCTGGGGATGGGATAGGAGAAGGGATGGATAGATTAAAAGGAGCATAAGAACAGTTGGGGGTGATGTATATGCTAATTAACTTGATTGCCAAGATAGTTTCATGTGTGATGAAAGATATCTACAAAAAATCTTCAGCTAACATCACGCTTAATGGTCTAATATTGAATGTTCTTCCCTAAGCAAAGATGATGAAGCAGGCAAAGATGACCACTTTTACCACTTCTATTCAGTACTGTACTGGAGGTTCTAGCCATTGCAATAAGACAAAGGCAGAAATAAAGAAAGGGGGGCCGGCCCCGTGGCCAACAGTTAAGTCCGTGCGCTCCGTTGCAGTGGCCCTGGGTTTCCCCAGGTTCAAATCCTGGGCGCTGACATGGCACTGCTCGTCAGGCCACATTGAGGTGGCATCCCACATGACACAACTAGAAGGACGTGCAACTAAGATATACAACCATGTACCAGGGGGATTTGGGGAGATAAAGCAGAAAAAAAAAAGATTGGCAACAGTTGTTAGCTCAGGTGCCAATCTTAAAAAAAAAAAAGGAAGGAAGGAAGGGAGGGAGGAAAGAATAAAGGCAGGGAGAGAAGATAGAAAAGGAAAGGAAGGCAGGAAAGAAAGAAGAAAGGAAGTTAATTAAGGAAGGGCGTAAGGATCAGAAAGGAAAACGTAAAACCATATCCCTATTTTCAGATTACCTAGAATATCCTCAGGAATCTATACTACAACTACTGGAACTAAATAGTGACTTTGGCAAGATTGTAGGACACAAGGTAAATATTTTAAAATCAATTGTATTTTTAGATACCAGCAGAAAAAATTTGGAAAAGGAAATTAAAGACAAATTCTATTTACAAGCATATAACCTAAGAATGAAGACTTGCAAATAAGTTCACCAAAGTATTGATAAGACTTCTACACTGAGAACTACAAAACTGTTGATAGAAATTAAAGACCTAAATAAACGGAAAGATCTACCAAGTTCATGGACTGAAACACTATTGTTACAATGTTATTTCTTTCTATATCAGACTACAAACTCAATCATAATTCTGGAAGGCTTTTTGCAGCAATTGATAAGCTAATTCTAAAATTTATGTGGAAATTCAAAAGATTGAGAATTTCCAAAGCAGTCTTAAAAAAAAGCACAATGTTGGAAGACTTACACTATCGGACTTCAAAACTAACTATAAATCTACAATAATTAAAAGAGTGCGGTACTGGCATAGGGATTGGCAAACAGATCAATGGAATGGACTACAGCATCAAGAAATAGACCTGCATTTATATCAAGTTATTTGATTTTCAACAAGGGAACCAACGAAATCCAGTGGGGAAAAGAAAGCCTTTTCATCAAATAGTCCTAGAATAACTATATATCCATATGATATAATGAACCTCAACTCCTTTATCACACCATAACCAAATATTAATTTGGGATGGATCATAATCCTAAACATAAGAGCTAAAACTATACAGCTTTTACAGAAAAGTAGGGAACATTTTTGTGACTTGGTACTATTAAAAAATTTTTTAGGTTACACAAAGCAGTAACTATAAAAGAAAAACACTGATCAAGTGGACTTCAAACTTAAACACTTCTCATTAAAGACACCATTAAGAAAACAAATAAGGAAAATACAGACTGGGAGAAAATACTCACAGAATATATATCTGTCAAAGAATTGATATACAGGATATGTAAGAACCCAAAAAGTAATAAAAAAAGACAGTTCAGCAAAAAATGGACAAAATATTTAAACAGATACTTCAGAAAGGAAGATATATGAATGACCCTTGAGCACAAGAAAAAGTTCTCAATATCACTGGCCACTAGGAAAATGCATATAATACCTATCATGAGATACCACTACATGCCCATTGAAATGACTAAAATATGTCTTGATATCTGAATTTGCAGTGGTACCAGTCTGCCAAGTTGTACAATTTTGTCTTGCAGTTCCAATTACAGTAGAATTCCAGTTACAGGAGTGGAGAAACCAGATGTTTGGATCTAATCAAACAAATAGATGGGAGGGCAATAGCTTGAACATACTGACCAGAAAGTGACTGATCACGGTTTTAGACTAGACAGAGAAGGAAACAAGTACAGGAGGGAGCTGGGAGATAGGCGGAAATGTGGAGTCAGGGAATTTGATGATTTTGAACTATCAAATTTAGGAATGTGAACATATGAAAACATTGATTTTGCTTTCATCAGTCTATTTTGTTTTCCCAGAGAGCATGCAACTTATACTCCAAATGATAAGAATCAAGAAGAGAATCATAGAAAACAAGTTCAATACCTTCAATGCTGTATATTTGTACTTTTTCCTCAGGCACAGTGACTGCTTCCCACTGATGACCCTTTAATTTAAAAACAGGTTTTGACCATAAATAAATAATAATTTAATCCCGCTTTAAAGTCTCTTTAAATATCATTTTTTAAGTTATACAAACAATATACGTTATTTTTTATTAAGTATCCCTAACTAACCAGTTGATAGAACACTTCTCTCACTCCATCGATTGATTGCTTAATATATTATACATGTCACATTTAATCTATTCATTCACTCTTAAAAGGAAATGATGGTATTGATTAATTTTATGGTTTCCTATTCTTGATCAAAAAAAGAATGACTATGCATTTATTAGCGGATATCCTTTTCTTAAATGTTACCAAATCCTGTCATTTCTTTCTTTGAAATGTTTTGTGAAATCACACTCATTCCTTAATTCCCACTCATTGATTGTCCTTAGACTCGAACATTGAATGCACAAGAACAATAACCCAAAATGGTTTCCCCTTCCAAATATTTTCATTGAAAATTTGCTTAACTGAATAAAATACTAATGAATTTACAAAAAAATCACAGGAAAAATTAGATACCATTCCTAAAAGATAGGAACTCATCATTTTTCCCATTCAAAACTTATGTCCTGTGAGAGCATCCCCCATCCAGTTACACAAATTTTATTAATCCTTTCTCTTTTTACTACAAACAAATCGCCACATCTGCTCAACTCTACCTCCTTTCAAGTTTTTCTGGAATCTATCCATTTCCATCCATCCCCACTGTCACTTTCTGAAACCATGCCACCATGATTTCTCACCTGGATTATTGCAAAAGTCTCCTAACTGCATCTGGTCTTGTCCCTTTTTAATCCATTCTCCCCACCAGAAGAATCTTTTATATGAATGTGATCCTCAGTGCCTAGCATATATCTGGCACATAGTAAGTTCTTAATAAACATTCATTGAATTGATGTTTCCTCCTACTTATAATCCTTCTTTGGCTCCACTTTGCCTTACTTCTTTCCAATCTCCTTCACACTCTATGCACTAACCATCCTATCGCATCTTCCTTTGAATATTATATTTATTCATTCTTGCAATAAATATGAGCCCTGGAATAACTATAAATGAGAAAAGACAGGTTCTTGATATCATGCATCTTGTATTCTATGGGGGGGAGGAACAGACAACAAACAACAAATAAACAAAATTATTTTAAGAAGCAATAACTACTATAAAGGAAATAAAACAGGAAAATGTGATATAATGTGGCTGGGAGGCTACTTTAGATTGGTTACCAGAGTATATCTCTATAAGGAGGTGATATTTATGTTGAAATCCAAATGGGAAGGAGTAAAGATGCAAAGATCTGGAGGACATTTCTAGGCAGAAGAACCAGCAAGTAAAAAGCCTTGAAATGGACATGATCTGTGTTAGAAGAATAGAAAAAACTGAATGTGGCTGGAACATAGCAAGCATAGAGAATGGTCTGAGATGTCACAGAAATAGCCAGGGGCCAGATCATAAAGACCCTCATATGCCATGTTAAAGAGACAAAAGAAGAGTTTTAAGAAGCCACTAACGGAGAATGGCTTCTAGGAGAGTAAGAGAGAATACAGAGAGAAAGTACTACTGCTAGAGAAATCCAGAGGATTAAATACATTTTGGGGGAAGAAGAATCTCCCAGCATCTCTAGATCAATGTCTGGAACGTAGAAGGCATTTAACACTTACAAATGCATTTTATACTATCCCTGTCATTTATAATACTATAATTGCTTATTTTGTTGTCTGAATCATCCATTAGACCAAACTGAGTGAAAACAGGAGCTACATCAATCCTATTCTACACTCTTCTTTCAAAATGAAAGTCCAGTTCCTGAAGAAAATCCACTTAAAAATACTCCTACAAACCCTGTAGGAATAAATACACTAATGAAAACTGTCAGTGCCCATGAGAAGCAGTGCTAGTATCTGGAACTCAGTTTTAATTAAGCATTCTAAAAAAGTATCCTAAAGTAAAAAGAAAGAAAGGCATGTGGAATTCCTAAGAGGTATTTGGTTAGTGTTCATCTATAAAGAGTTTACCTGGAATAAGAAAGCAGGATTTTACAAAAGACAGACTGAAAAAACTAAAGCCAATGCAGATCAACTCTTAGTCAGATTTTGGCAAAGTGACTATACAGTTTGAGACAGAAGTATGCCAATGTACCAAATATTAAGTGGTAGCTATTTGGAAACAATGGCTCAAGAATTTTCCTCAGGTTCAAAGGAGGTCATTAGAAAATACACTATCTGGATGGAAGGTTTAAATATATCTATAATAGAGCACAGAAAGAAAAGAACTAAAATTCGCTTCCAAATATTACTGTAAGAATCAATCCCTCACTATTTTCAAACAGAATGTTTTATGAAGAAGTTAAGATCACTTGTCATTATTTGTTAATGTTATTTTTAACTGAATGCCTCTGTATTTGAGTAACTGTTGTCTTTTCTAGATTCAATTCACTTCATGTGAATGAAATGAATGTTCACGTGAATGTTAAAATTTATCTGTCATTAACATGTAATTGATTTCTCAAGAGCTTATGTCAAAAAACTAGTATTAAAATTTAGCATTAATTTTTCTGTTGCAATAAAACACTAGAAATAATTTTCATTTCTAGTTAGTTTGATAGGTTACCACGCTAATCAAAACTACTAGAGCTAAAACTAAAATATACTAAAACAGCTAGAAAAATAAAGATACAAAGAAGTCTACATTCTTAAATTAAGACATTTTATACATACATATACACACATATAATATGGTACAGAGGGAAGAAAGCTCACATCATTATCTCCAGCAATGTAGAATGATAGACTCTGGCTCCCAAGATTAAAATCTATCCAAAATTCTTCAAGTTTTTCATCTGACGGTATCTGTAGCTAACAAAATAAACATATAAAACAAGTATATAATATGCTTTTAAAAGTGACAACATAAAATTATGATCATGTTATATTCATGGTGGAAGTATCCTTTTCTTAAAGAAAAGAGTATAGCTGGAAGGTGAGGGAAGATAAAGAGCAGAGATGTATAACATTTAAATCAATTTCGAAACAATCAAAAGAAATGCTGCTTTAATATTTCACACAGAAATTACCTAGATCCAAGGAATCACAAATATTCGAAGTGCAAAAACAGGTTGAAAGTATTAGTTTGAATATATTCATGAATGATAAATCAATAATGGACTTGATTAAGGAAACAGAAGAAAATTTGAAGAAGTACAGCTTTTGTATTTCAGTTATCCTTGGCTACAAATTTGCCACTTCATAAAATGTCACAGATACAGAACCCTAGACCAGCTGTATTTGTGATCTAATTATGACTATTTTTAATGTTGTCAATTTGTAATGTATAATTCACTTGACCCTAGCATCAAAATTCATCCAATAACTAAAACAAGATATGTTAAATTTAAAACCTACCTCATATTTATCAAGAAATGCTGATAAACAAGGAAATGTAAAGACCCTGAAATTAAAAGCAGTTTGAGTTAAAGAAAAATTTAATAAGCCTTGATAGCATAATCTTGACTAGCCATAGAAATCACGCCCAGGATCGAAAGTAAATCAGGCAGTGGTCATAACAACTTAAATAAAATCATATCTCCTTCTTTATTAGTTTTTAAAAATAAGAGTTTAATGGAGATTTGTTTTTGTAGAAAAAAAAGCATATTACTTTAGAGATACTATTCAACCTACCTTTTTGACTAAAGTGATTGTACCAAATTACTTTTTGTGCTTTTGACTATGAGCAAAGATTCCTAATTTAGCTTATACTATTAATATAATGGAAGTTCCCATAGGACATAGATGGGAAAAGAAGACTGGAAGTGAATAATACTGCTAATAAAACTGGCTGAATTCATTGAATGCTTTCCTGGTCAGATACTATTATAAGCACTTAGCATATAATCATCTCATTTAATCTTCACAACAAACATATAAAGTAGGTATTATTAGTATTCTTATTTTACAGCTAAGGAAACTGAGTCAAATAAGGTTAAATAAATTGACCAATGTTAGAATAGAAGAGGGAAAGATATGATTCACATCCATAGTATGATTCCTTACACTTAACCCTCATCTTATCTTTTATTTCCCTGTTAGTAAATGGGAACTTATTCATCCAATGTGTCCTGAGCATCTATAAGGTGCCAGGCATTGCACTGCAAATACTGTTCTTTTGTCATCATCAAAAGTGATCAAAATTTACATTACCTATCCTTCCATGCCCATTCCCAAGATTAAAGAACCTCAGAAAGAACATCCCTAAGTATGTTAAATATAAAAGAAGATGATTTTTGTTTGCTATATATTTTTTTACAGTATGTGGATAAAGGAGGTAGGTCAAGTAATACTTATACCAAGATTTTTATTATTCTCCAAACACTAAATTTATAACGTATGTGCAATTCTGAAACATGGAAAACCAATTTTAGAAATTCAAAGTTATTAGTTAATATTAATTAAACAAAAATGTATTTTTTCCTCTAAAATATACAAAGCAAAATATGACCCGTGGAGGATTATTTCAGCCTACCAGTGTAGTAATTTCCTACATGGTGTTACAGTAAGATATTTTTTTAAATATCCATGGACATTTACACTCCAACATAACAGAACAAAGTTACATTTTTAAAAGTTCACCATCGTGTGCTCCCTTCTTGAGCTCATTTTTTTATCAGTAAATGGTTGTATCCCGCATTACATTTACCTTCTCTTGTCTCCAAGCATGCCATTTACAAGGTTGAGAAATATCCTGCAATCCTAATTTAAAAAAAGAGACTTTTAAAAAGCACAGTAATTTAAAGAAACTGTTATTAATTTGTTATTTTTATACTACTTACTGTTTCAAATTCAGAGTCTTTAATTCCTTTAAATGCATTAGCAATAAAATCCATTGAAAACCACTGACATTCCAGTTCCTGTCTTTGTTTTTCTGTCGTCATTCTACATAAAGCTTCTACGATACCTACTTGTAAGTCATAATCTTCAAAAAAAAAAAAAAGTGTTAATGTATTATTTGAAATTATGCTACCTAAGAGTTTCTATAGTCAATATCTTTTATAAAGTATTAGAACAAGCAAGAGAAATAAGGAAAATATTAGTGTAATTTACCCATTGTTTGCCATTTTCTTCCTATGGATTAGAAATATCTCATCATTACAGGAATGAATACATCTCAAATAACAAAATAAGTTTAATAAAAAAGAAGGAAGGAGTGAGAATGTTTTTTAAAAGGATATTTCAAAGAAACTCCTAAATATTCAAAGACTCTGCCTTTCCATTATTATTAGAGTTGAGAAATGCAAAATAACTCAATGGTCTATAAATCACAGAAATCTTTGTTTTCCTTTTGTGTAATATGATGTTTACTGTTATTCCAAAATACTTTAAGCCAGTGGTTTATTCTATAGGTAAATCACTACATCAAAATCTCATATGAAACTTAAGAAAGAGAATCTGAGTTCTTTTAATAAATGTTCGTTTAAAAACAAATCTTTCAATCCCAAGAATACCAAACCTCATAATTTTATAAAACACCATTTGAGGAATTTCTTAGCAAAAATAATTCAAATCTATGGGAAAATTAAGTTATTATTCATAAATCTACCATTAGGGACAAATTATATTTGACAACTCCTATTGTCATGCTTAATTATTATTTGAGTTCCACAGATATTTATCATTTAATTACTTAGTAATTAAAATTGCTTGATTGTACAGTTTATAATTCTCTCACATAACCTCACTACATTACATCAATGTTATTTTGACTAAAGAGATATCATATTCTATTAATAAATTTGGAATAGTTTCAAATATGAACATTTTGAGAAACATACTTACCTCCAGCATCTAAAATCCTTTCTCCCATACTACTCCTGTGAATCAAAATAAAAGATTATATACCATACTACTATCAATTAAATAGAAAGCCCATACGTTTGGGGGAAAATAATTTCACTAACATTTACAATTGGCTAGCATCACTTCTGAAGAAAACATATCCATAAATTATATTAGAAACTTAGAACTGTTCATCAGTTTTAACTATTAATGCAATTCATGGTTGCCTTATTGCCTGATAAAACATACTTTAATTCTTGACTTGAACCACTAATTAAAGCAATATAGTACAAATTATTACATGAGAATTAACATTTCTTGGTTAGAGAGTATTTTCCTGGCATCTTCAGGCATTTTGTCAAGCATAGCATTCATTCTTTTTAGAGTCTAGAAAAGAAAAAAAGATAATCCATTAACTTTATATATTCAGTGAAACATTAAATATTTAGAGAAATATTCTAGGTACATAAACTTAGAAGTCTATTTTTTGTCTTAATCACAGAATTTTATACAAGGAATGGAGAAGGGTAGAGGAAAGAATATAAAGTATAAAATAGTGAATACAATAAAACATAAAATACAGGATATCAAAAATAAATATACCATGATTCCTGTACTTAAAGAAGTTATACTCTTTGCAATATGACATATGTTTATTACTACTCTAAGAACTAAGGAAGCAAAAAATATTGCCTTATTATTATTTGTTCTTATGGTTATACACATGTACACATATATATACACTAATAAAGGTTATCTTTAGCATTTAAATACTTAAGAACTCCTAAAATCTGGATGGTATAATTTATTTTCACATGAACTATATATATACATAAACCCTTATGATTATGAATTTTCAATAAATATTTAGTCAATATATTAATCCTGTCAGGTAACAAATTGTTAAGACAATAGAAATACACTACAGGATAATTTAGTGCCAAGATAAAATAATTATTCAATTTGATGAATTGCTACCAAATTTTCTCCACTTTCTCATTTTTAGGTTTTAAAAGAAAATCTAACAAATGAGTTTACCTCCTGCTGAATACAAATATTCACTCTTGAGTCAATAACCAGGGCACAAATTCGAGGTACGAAACTTTCCACTACTTGTCTTTTACCTGGATAAAAGTGTTAAATTATTGATAAATGTGTATTTTAAATTATTTTAAATGGCAATATTTTCTTATATGAGTTAATGGAAAGGATGTACTAGTTCAGTTCAGAAGAAGGCCCACCGACTGGCCTGGGCTCAGGAAGCATGAAATTCAGTCCTGGTTCTGTCACTTACTAGCCATGTGGCTTTGAAAAAAAAACATTCAACGGATGTGACTGACCTTAATTCTGGCAAAAGAATAACTCCAGATCCAGCTTCTTCTTTCAGGCACATAAGGCAGTATTACTTTTTTGGATGAAATAAATACAGTCAAAAGTGGAAACTTCTATTTTGAGGTTTTTGTGAAAACTGGCCTCATTACTTTATAGTCATACCTCAAAAATTCCATAATGGCCCTCAAACACCTCTCAACCTCATGAAGATCTAAATGGCTATAGCTATTTCTAAAAGTTAACCCTATTCTCAAAACAAAGCTTTCTTAATACTAAATATATTCAGAGAAATTGGCCATGTGCTATTTCATAATGCAAATTTTAAAAATAATTTTAAATAATGGCAATACTGCAACAGAACTGTACCACTTTCCAAAGTGACTATACTGAAAGAAAAAAAATCACTCAATTAGGCGAAAAGATATAATGATTTACTTAAAAAACAACAACAGCTGGATCACATTATAATCATTGGTGCTTTAGAACTGTTTTCTCCCCTAAAAACTTAAGAACCTAGACTAGATTGCTATGTTAATTCCAAAGAAATCAATGAAAAGGTAGCGTTAACTATTATTGAAATAAACAGCAATGGATCTTTTAAAACTTTTTGGGAGAGTGTGTCAGCATTACGGCAGAGTGAGCTCTTCCTTTAGTCTCTCCCACTAAGATAAACCAAAAAAGACATTCATAAACCAACAGAGGACTTGCACTCAAAACAATAGCTGTCTGAGAGATCCACACAACCATATGTGTGAAGATGGGGTGCTGGACCCCACAGGAGGCAGTGGAGGAGGTAAGGAGATCTCCTCTCCCTCCCCAGCAGCAGTGATCTAGGGCACACGACCTCATGTGGCACTGGGCACATGACTCTGAGAGGAGAAGGGGAAAAGGGCAGCCCTCCACAGGAATGCTTTCACTCCTGGAGTTGCCTCCCCGCCAATCAGAAATGCTGGAGAAGAAGAATACAATGAAAGAGATTTTAAAAATCTAGAATCCTTAAACAATAGATGTGATATTATGGAGGAAAGAATTAGTAATTTAGAGGACATAAATAAAAAATGCTTCAGGTGGAGGAGGAGAGAGAACTAAGACTAAAAAGAAATGAAGAAATTCTCCAGAGAACTATCTGACTCGATTAGGAAATGCGACATAAGGATTACAGGTATTCCAGAGGGAGAAGAAGGGGAAAAAAGAGGAGAGAGCTTATTCAAAGAAATAATAACTGAGAACTTCCCAAACCTAGAGAAGGAGCTGGAATTACATATAAAGGAAACCAATAGAACTCCTAAGTATATCAGTGTAAACAGACCTTCTCCAAGGCATATATGAGGAAAACTGGCAAAAGTCAGAGACAAAAATATTAAGGCCAGCAAGGTAAAGAAAACAACCTACAAAGGAACCCCTATCAGGCTTTCAGCAGATTTCTCAACAGATATCTTACAGGCTAGGAGAAAGTAGAATGATATATTCAAAATTCTGAAAGACAAAAACCATCTGCCAAGAATACTCTACCCAGCGAAAATATCCTTCAGATACGATGCAGAAATAAAAATTTTTCAAGATAAACAAAAGCTGAGAGAATTCATTGCCTCAAGATGCCCCCCCCCACAACAGGAAATGATCAAGAAGGCCCTCATATCTGAAAAAAGAAAGACAGGGTTTACAAAGCCTTGAGCAAGGAGATAGACAAAATCAGAAAATTTCAACTATCAGAACAGGTTAGCAAACAATTATACCATTAAAGATAAAGGGAAGGAAAGCATTAACTGACAAGATCCAACATCCATTTATGATAAAAACTGTCAGTAAAATCAATATAGAAGGAAAGTACTTCAACACAATAAAGGCCAAATATGACAAACTCACTGCCAACATCATAACTCAACGGTGGAAAAATGAAAGCCATCCCTCTGGGAACAGGAACAAGACAAGGGTGCCCACTGTCACCACTCTTATTCAACACAGTACTGGAGGTTTGGGCCAGAGCAATTAGAGAAGAAAAATAAATAAAAGGTATCCAAATTGGCAAGGAAGAAATGAAACTCTCGCTGTTTGCAGATGACATGATTCTACATATAGAAAACCCTAAAGAATCCATCAGAAAACTATTTGAAATAATGAACAACTACAGAAAAGTTGCAGGGTACAAAATCAACTTACAAAAATCCGTTACATTTCTATACTCTAATCACAAACTAACAAAAAGAGAACTCAAGAATACAATCCTGGGGGCCCGCTGAGTGGTAAGTTTGTGTGCTCTGCTTCACTGCCCTGGTTGAGATCCTGGGCATGGACCTACACTCTGCTCACAAAGCCATGCTGTGGCGGTGTCCCACACAGAAGAACTACAGTGACCTGAAACTAGGATATACAACTATGTACTGGGGCTTTGGGGAGGGGGAAAAAAAAGAATACAATCTCATCTACAATTGCAACAAAAAGAATAAAATATCTATGAATAAATTTAACCAAGGAGGTGAAAGATCTATGCAATGAAAACTATAAGACGTTATTGAAAGAAATTGATGATGACAGAAAGAAATGGGAAGATATTCCATGCACATGGATTGGAAGAATATAAACATAGTTAAAAATAAAAATAGTTAAAAAGTCCATACTACCAAAAGCAATCTACAGATTCAATGCAATCCCAATCAGAATCCAAATGACACTCTTCATGGAAATAGAACAAAGAATCCTGAAATTCTTATGGGGTAACAAAAGAACCTGAATAGCTAAAGAAGTCCTGAGAAAAAAGAACAAAGCTAGAGGCATCACAATCCCTGACTTCAAAATATACTACAAAGCTGTAGTAATCAAAACAACATGGCACTGGTACAAAAACAGACACACAGATCAATGGAACAGAATTGAAAGCCCAGAAATAAAACCACACGTCTACAGACAGCTAATCTTCGACAAAGGATCCAAGAACACACAATGGAGAAAGGAAAGTCTCTTCAATAAACTGTGCTGGGAAAACTGGACATGCAAAAGAATGAAAGTAGACCACTATTTTACACCATACACAAAAATTAACTTAAAATGGATTAAAGACTTGAATGCAAGATCTGAAACCATAAAACTCCTAGATGAAAATATAAGCAGTGCACTTTTTGACATTAGTCTTAGAAGGATCTTTTCAAATATCATGTACAGTTTGGCAAGGGAAACAAAAGAAAAAATAAACAAATGGGACTACAGCAGACTAAAGAGTTTCTGCAAGGCAAAGAAAACCATGAACAAAACAAAAACACAACCCACTAAGTGGGAGAAAATATTTGCAAATCATATATCTGACAAGGGGTTAATTTCCAAAATATATAAAGAACTTGTACAACTCAACAACAAAAAAACAAACCTGATCAAAAAATTGGCAAAAGTACGAACAGACATGTTTCCAAAGAAGATTTGCAGATGGCCAAAAGGCACATGAAAAGATGTTCAACATCACTAATAATTAGGGAAATGCAAATCAAAACTACAATGAGATATCACCTTACACCTGTTAGAATGGCTATGATTACCAAGACAAAAAATAACAAATGTTGGAGAGGATGTGGAGAAAACGGAACCCTCGTACACTGCTGGTGGGAATGCAAACTGGTGCAGCCACTACGGAAAACAGTATGGAGATTTCTCAAAAAATTAAAAATAGAAATGCCATATGACACAGCTATCCCACTACACATATTTATCCAAAGAACGTGAAATCAACAATTCAAAGAGACTTATGCACCCCTGTCCATTGCAGCAGTATTCACAATAGCCACAACGTGGAAGAAACCCAAGTGCCCATCGACTGATGATTGGATAAAGAAGATATGGTATATATATACAATGGAATACTACTCAGCCATAAAAAAAGACAAAATCCAGGGCTGGCCCCATGGCTGAGTGGTTAGGTTCACATGCTCTGCTTCAGTACCCTGGGGTTCGCTAGTTCAGATCCTGGGCATGGACCTACACACTACTCATCAAACCATGCTGTGGCAGCATCCCACACAGAAGAGCTAGAATGACTTACAAAAAAGGATATCTGACTCTGTACTGGGGCTTTGGGGAGGAAATAAAACAAAAAAATAAGAAGAATGGCAACAGATGTTCACTCAGGGTCAATCTTCCTCACCAAAAAAAAAAAAAGAAAAAAGAAAAAATTGTCCCATTTGCAACAACATGGATGGACCTTAAGGGTATTAAGCAAAATAAGCCAGGCAGAGAAAGATAAACACCACATGATTTCACTCATAGATGGAAGATAGATAAACACATGGACAAAGAGAACAGTTTAGTGTTTATCAGAGGGGAAGGAGGTTGGGCAGTGGGCATAGGGGTAAAGGGGCACATATATATGGTGACTGACAAAAAATGATGTACAACTGAAATTTTACAATGTTATAAACTATTATGACCTCAATAAAATAATAATTTTAAAAAACCCTTTTGGCTTTGAAGCCAAAGCCTTATAAACAATTCTTCAGCCTCAGTTACCAATCCTAGGTAATTCTTCCTCAACCAACACAGAGATAAAATAAATTAGATTGATTTCTTGGCACAAGATACTAGCTAGCCACAAGTGAAAAGATGAGTTGGAACGTGTTCTACCTTCTCAGTGTACGACTGAAAATTTTATTCCATTAACTTAAGGGTTGGCAAACTATGGCCCACAAACCAAATCTGACCTACTCCCAATTTTTGTAAGGCTGTATTATTCATCATCAGGTACTCTGTGGAAATATTTGAATCTATCATGTTCTATTGAACCAGAAGTGTCAAGGTGAATTTCATTCATTCTCAGGAATTTAGCCACCATCAGTTGCCACTGAATGGCTTTGGTAATTAGCTTGAGCTGCAGAGCTGATAATCTTTCTTAAGGAATTCAATCCAAAATTACAAGGCAAAATAGTGCTTATATCAGAAACATACTTCAGTTGAGTCATTTTGATGAAACTGAGTATATATTTTTTTCCAAGCTCCAACTACAGGTCCAGCCAAATTTTTGGACATTGATGTAAGTGCAAAGGAAATTTCCATACTTCAAAATCTATTTTACTGTGCAACTGAGGAGCTTCCATTTAACTTTCAATTGAAAGTGATTAATCTGCAATGCAATAACAGTCTAAAAGGCAAATATTAAGAAGCTAATATAATTCTATAATTGCTTTCCAAGTGATGAATATGCTCAATTAAAAATCATGCTCATGAATTGATATCAGTATTTGGCATTATCTGCATGAAAATGTATTTTTTAATGCAATATACATAAAATCTCATTACAGATAACCATGAACAAATGAACATTTGCAATCAATTTTGATAACAGCAACCATTAACTTTGAACCTTAATTAAGTGAAATGCCACCCCCTTAAAAAAGAGTGCTACTCTCCTCATTAGTAGCTCTGTATTACAAAAACATTGTACTCAAATATTATATCTTGAATTGTATCAATAAAACATCTGTGGAAATTTGTTTTCTCTTTTGTTATCTAAGTACCTACATAATATCCTCAATTTTTTTTCTTGGCTCACAAAGCCTAAAATATTTACTACCTTGTCCTTTACTGAAAAAATTAATCAATTCCTGAATTAGATAATAAATTACTCATATTTGGACAATACTATGAAAACTGCAAAATTATTCTAACACTCTAACAGCAAGTTATTGTTCCAATAGAAATAAAATGTTTACTGTACCTTCATCATTGATGTCATGTATGGCCTGAAAAGAAAGTGAATATCTGATTTATAATTTACTCTCTTACATTATAAACCATTACAAATAGTATTAAAATAACAGATTACATTTAAACTCACCATATAATTATTTAACTTTTACTTATTAACTAATTATTTAATTATACTAATCAGGATAAATGCTTTATACAATCTGAATAGACTAATTCAACCAAGTCACTAACCAATCTATTAGTGACTTTTAGACTCAGGGCATATACAATACAAATTGCTTTTTAAATAAACACATGCTTTACAGTATCAGTTGACAAATGTGAGTTTTACCATCAAAAGATCAAATAAGTCTTCCAGCATATTTATGACAGCTTCATCTGTTGAATTTCCTTGACTCAGAATAATTTCCTTGGACTTTTCAAACCAAGAAACCATGTAAAAAAAAACAAATGTATACATTAGTTGCTTTGAATTAAATTTTAATAATTTTAAGAATGTTTTTATCTATCTTTGTATTAACAGTAAACCTAGGAATAAAGAAACACCAAAGATAAAAATTCCAGTATTGTATCAACATGAGTTTATGCTTTTAAACATCTTCATTGTTTTTGTTTTTTGGTAACTCACTATATTTTCCCACTGTTTAGATGGGAATGGATGAAGTTAATCCTAACTCCAGGTAGAAGACATTTATTTCCCCCTTCAAATTCCTACTTCAGATATATTCATATAATAGGTGAAAATAATCATCACAAGTTAGATTATTCTGACACTGTTACTATTTGAGAAGTTTTGGTATTATTTTACCTGAATTAATTCAGATATTTGGGTGCATACTATGTCCCAGGTACTGTTCTCCATGCTGAGCATACAATAATGAACCAAAACAGACAAAAATCATAATCCTACATTCTAGCATGAGAGATCGACAATAAACAATATAAAAAAAAAGTTAAATAGTGATTAAGATGAACTAAAGAGAAAATAAACCGAGTAAAGTTCTTAAGAGTCTTGTGACCTTAAATTCACATGATTATCAAGGAGCCTGTATACAGAGTTTCCTTGTGATCTTTATCTTTGTATCATATACCACAGTTTATAAAAATATTTACTTTATCTTAAAGTTTTATATAAAGTTCACATTATTTATTTTTCGATAATTTTCAATAATAGAAAGTATACCTTTAATCATATTTCCCTCACATGAATATGTTACATATTCTATACTTATCTTTTGGACTAGTCCTTGTTTTAGCATAGCCAGAAGTCCAGCTTGCCCCAAAATACTGATATTTTTGCCACATCTTCCAATAGAAACCAAAATGATTGAAACCGTTTGGATATTCCTCTTATTAAGCTCCTGAAATGAAAAGTATACATTTAAACATCTCTAAACACAATAATATGGAACTGGCATTGTGCTAGGAGTTTTTAATCCTCACAAACCCTGAAAGTCAACCGTTATCATAACCTCCATACTGCAAAGGACAGAAGTGTGATTTTAAAAAAAAGCAGCTTGGCCCCGTGGCCGAGTGGTTAAGTTCGCGGGCTCCGCTGCAGGCGGCCCAGTGTTTCGTTAGCTCGAATCCTGGGCGCCGACATGGCACTGCTCATCAGACCACGCTGAGGCAGCGTCCCACATGCCACAACTAGAAGAACCCACAACGAAGAATGCACAACTA
This sequence comes from Equus asinus, assembly GCF_041296235.1. Taxonomy (NCBI): domain Eukaryota; kingdom Metazoa; phylum Chordata; class Mammalia; order Perissodactyla; family Equidae; genus Equus; species Equus asinus. The sequence goes on from NC_091804.1 coordinate 47,392,348, forward strand.
TGTACTGGGGGGCTTTGGGGAGAAAAAGGAAAAAATAAAATCTTTAAAAAAAAAAAAAGCAGCTTGCCTAAAGCCACTCAGCCAGTGAATGACAAACTCAGCACAAAAGTGGAGACCTGTATAAATTCAAGAAACTTTAGACTATGATATAATTAATCCATTACCTTCCATTCTAAAAAGCTCCATGTATTTAACTAACAATTACAAGAAATTTTTACTCAATCTTTTAGATTCATAACAAATCTCAGATACTGAGAGAGACTGTCAATAATCACTTTTTCACATGTATAAAAATGCCTTACATATGATAAATCAAGTCCAAGGTTTTGCATGATTTTTTTATTTGTTTGTTTTACTTTTACAAGCACCAAGCATTATCTATTTCACATAAAGAATATGCTGATAGGCTTTTTAAAAATAGATCAAGTTGTTTAAAGTTCAAACAGGTAAACCATTTTTCCCCAGTTCAGGTAAACAGTGAATAATGGCAAGACTTTGTAAACACAGCTTTTTATATCTTTTATTCAGAAAACAACAGCTCAACATGTTATGTGGGATTCCTCAAATAAAAAAAAAATTAGCAAGTAGTGAGATAAGCATTTATTTATATAATTATAGGCAAGCTTGCCAAAGCCTTTTTATTCATTTCTTTCAATGGAATACTTCTTGCTAGAAAGTAGAATGCTATCTAATAATTTTAACAATCATTCAACAAAAATGAATATTTACCCTGCATATAAGGTCATCCAACTTGTGGAAAAACTGTTTACTGCACTTAATCTTCACATCTTCACAAATATCAATTTGTAAAAGTGTTTTCAAAGGTTTGAAATCATTTTTTCTTAAAGCATCATCAATGTATTTTTCCAGCTGCTAGAGAAATATAGTTAATGGCACAAATTTTGAACTAAAATCAAAATTAGTCACCTTATGCATCCTAGTAATTTGAGAATTGTTTTCACATGAAAATTCTCAAGAGTTTATAAAATATCAACTCACTTATTAAATAAATCTTCCCACTATTAAATTTGGAGTAATGGAATTAGAGATTAAATTTCCATGATAATAACAAGAGTCTACATAGGAAAACCATATTTTACTAATTTTCCTCTTCATATCTTTTATTGGAAAGGCATCATTATGTCAAAATCAACAAAAATCTGTTAATGAAAGAAGTAAAATCAACTTTATAGTAACTAATACTTAACACCATGGATAAAACCCTAACATATCTGACTATGAACTTCTTAATGAGGTTTAAATAGTTTAAAAAACCCAAGAAAACATAAACATGGGTAAAAGCACTTTTTAGAAACTATACCAACCAATATAACTTAAGCATTACATATATATAATTTATTATTTATTATATTATACATTTATAACCTTTACAAAATATGCCATCCCTGCTATTAAACTACATCATTAACAAGGAATTTTCATACTGCAATCCAATCACAGACTTGGTGGTAAATTGTATACATGTTAAATAGATATATTAAAACTTATTCTTTACCTAAATGTAAGTATCTTACAATTTTAAACCTTGATATAAAAACATCCAGGCATAAGTTATATACTAATTACTGCATAATTCTTTTCAATGTAAAAAGCATATATAAATAATCAGTATCTGTAATACTTTATAAATATTCTTAATACAACTTTTGAAAACAAATCTATTGAAAAAAATGAAAGAAAAACATTATTTTTTAAATTATTCTACTCTTGACCATTTCATAAAAACAAGTAAGCTTTGTCTTTCTTAAAAATATGGCACTTAATACATATAAATAAACAAAAAGTTACTTTAGGAATTAAAATACTTCCTTTTGGTCTAGGATTACATACCTGGAGATCTGGTCTTATTGGCATTTTGACTTAGTTTTAAAACAGTAGGACAAAACAAACACCTATAAAAGAAAACAGATACTTTCTGTATCTTACCATCGTTCTATATGTTTAAGTTTAAAAATCTTACACATAAATAAGCATTGTTGCTTATACCAAAGGCAATAAATATTGCTTCTTCAAGTTCCTCACTGTTTACGAAATTACCCATTTGAATCTGGCCAAAGAAGTTTCTGGAGGAAAGTGTGAAGATCATTTACTCAAGCCTTCCCTTTTTTATAGATTATTTAAATAAATGTCAGAAATCCTGCCAAAAGGTCACAAAACTAGTTAATGAAACAATACAAACCTGGACCTCCCTCACCAGATTCCTGCTATATTTGTTCCAACTTTGGGAACACAAAGAAAGCTAATCTTGTATTAAGATCTAAAGGAAATTCGGGCTAATAATATTTAAGAAGGGAAGAATATGTAAGCATATCATCAAAAACACGATATATGAGTACTACAAATATGCAATGAAAGGAGTGAGGAAAAGATAACCTAAGCACATTTTTCCTTCAGAGGAGAATGGAAACAGGAAAGAATAGCGGTACATTAAGCACCACCTACAATCTGAACAAAGCATCTAACACTTCCAAATACAATCTGGAGGTTAGCTCTATAAAGGAAAAGAAATAATATCATCTTTCCTATACATCAGGACTAGTACAATTTAACAATAATCTGTACTATGAAGACCTTTGTAATGGAATCACCAGGAAATCCAACAAAGAGGCAATTAATTAATTAATCCAAGAGGAATATAGGACTGTGTATCCGTGGGACAATAAGAAGCATTAGTCATAGTGTACTTTCTTGGAGACCTGTCAGTAGAGAAATTTAAGTGCCAATGAGGACATACATGTAAGGTATACAAAAGGGATGAGCAAAAAAATCTCTTGCATTTCCAAAAATTAATTCTAGAGAAAAAAAATCTGATCCCCAGAGAAAGATCTGCTCTATGTGCATAAGAAGCCAAGTCTACAGATGTTTTTGCAGCGTTGTTTGGCAAAATTCAAAAGCACTTAGATGGGAGCTGTGAATGGGAGGGAGGGTGAGGAATGAATAAATAAAATGTGGTACATGACAATTTTGTGAACAGTTAAATAAAATAAACCAGAATTTTAGATATTTGCAGTCAAAGAATTTTAAGTGATTAAAAACACACTGCCAAACGATACACACAGTATGTTCATATATGTGGAAAAAAGAAACTCTGTATATTTATGATTCTGTCTGTAGGTGTATGTAAGTATATACATAATTATGTGGGTACATGGAGAGAGAGAGACATTCACTCATATCACTCAGGACAGTTAGAGTGTTTGTCAGCTCACCGGGGAGGAAGAGTAGGGAGTTACACAGAACTGCAATTGGTTATTTGTCAAAAGCAGACTTTAGTTTTATTTGTAATTTATACTTATATGCCTTTTGAAAAGTACAGTAAATTCTTGCCAAAATGCGTAAGTGGGGTTCAAAACATGGGATCAGTAAATGTGGGTTTGTGTTATTGTGAGAGGAATGAAACAACAAAGGCCAGCCCTTGCAGTTAAGCAGCTAGGAGTCCAGCTACTTCATCCAAATCTATCCAGCCCCAGATGGGGTTGTGCTTTTGCCCCATCAGGTTGTGTCTGCCCTGGCTTAAATAATAAAAGGGTGATTCTAGGTCTGCGGCTAGCTGGGAATTGCAGTACACCAGCAATGATTACAGGATCTCTAGATAGCTGGTAGTCATTTCATCATTTTAACTGACTCAGAGAAATTTGACCCAGAAAATATTGGAAATGCAGAGACCTATTCTTTGCCTCCCCAACTCCCAAGAAGGGATGTGTCTATTTTCTACTTGGCTTCACTCTTTCTTTCACTCACCTCAAAAGATAGAAATTTAGCCTGGTCCTATTTGAGAATGTTATATCGTACACACACACATGAGCTTGCTTCATAGATATAAAACAGAAAAAAATATAGGAAAAGTATTATCTCAAATATGGAGGTAAGAGATAAGTATTGGAGGTCAGCAATCAACAGGGGGATTAATGAGAAACCGTAATAGGAACAACGTAGGCTAGAGACCCCTGAGCATCCATCATTGCCACTATCATAAGCCTGAAAGCTTAGGGGGGTGGCTTTCTTCAGGAGGGAACAGTCCTTGGGATATAAAGACTGGGTTGAGGATATGATCCAGAATATCACAAAGGAATGAAATGATAAAATGTATAGAAGCAAAGCTGAGATATGAAGGAGAGATGCAGATATTCCAATATCTATCCAATAAGAATTCTAGAAACTTAAAAAAATAAAAAAGAACAGTGGGGTGGCAACAGATGAATAACAGCCAAAAACTTCCCTAAAACAAATATAAATATCCAAAAACAGAAAGAGTCCACTGAATCTCAAGGAAGATAAATAAGAAAAAGTACATCTAGGGGCCGACCCACGGCCTAGTGGTTAAGTTCGTGCGCTCTGCTTCGGTGGCCCAGGGTTTCACTGGCTCGAATCCTGAGCACGGTCATGGCACCATTCATCAGGCCATGCTGAGGCAGCACCCCACATAGAACAACCAGAGGCACTCACAACTAGAAATATACAATTAGGTACTGGGAGGCTTTGGGGAGAAGAAGGAGGAGAAAAAAAAAAAAAGATTGGCAACAGATGTTAGCTCAGGTGCCAATCTTCTAAAAAAAAAAAGAAAAAGTACATTTAGACACCTTGTGAGGACATTTCTGAATGAAAATAAAAGGGAAAATCTTAAGTCACCAAAGCAAAAACAAATAAAAGCATACAAAAGAATCAACATATAATAGATACTCTGATCTCACAATGCAATAAATGTAGAAATCAGCTACAAAGGTAGCTTCGAACTTCCTATATATTCGGAAACTAAAATATGTACATTTGAATAGTCCATGGAATAGAAAAAGATGGAAATGACAAAATATTTAAGTGAATTAGAAAATGTGTACATATAAAAATCTATAGGACACAATCAAAACAATACTTAAAAGTGCAATTCAGGGCCTGTCCCCCTGGTTAGGTTCATGCTTAATCACTCTGGGCTCTGCTTTGGCAGCCCAGGGTTTCGCCAGTTCGGATCCTGGAAGCAGACCTAGCACTGCTCATCAGGCCGTGCTTAGGAGGCGTCCCACATAGCACAACTAGAAGGTCCCACAACTAGAATATACAACTATGTACTGGGGGGCTTTGGGGAGAAGGAAAAAAAGGAAGACTGGCAGCAGATGTTAGCTCAGGGCCAATCTTTTAAAAAAAAATGCTTTACATTTAAAAAAAGGTCAATTCATAGACTTGGATGAAATTTATTAAAAGGTGAGAACAGCAGAACTAGCCAGAAGAAACCGACCCATAGGACCTCCAGATGGTAGAGTTATTAGAGCAAATGCTTTCAAGTAACTATGAGTACTGTGTACATAAAGATTATAAAACAAAGCTGAGATTTTTGGCAGAGAACTGGAAACTGGGGTCGGGAGTAAGGAAGGCCACAGAAAATTTGAAAGAGAACCAAATAATTCCAGAAACAAAAATAGTCAATAATAAAATTAAGAATAAATGAATGGGTTTAAAAGCAGATTAGATAGATGAAGTGAAAATTAGAGAAACAGGAGGTACATCAGAATGGTACTGGGAAAATCGACTCATTATACAGAAAAAAGTAAAATTAGACCTCTATCTCCTGTCATTCACAAAAATAAACTCTAGATGAATTAACTAATATAAATGTTTAAAAACTGTTAGAAGGAAATACAGGAGGATATCTCTATGACTTTGCAATACAGAAGGATTTAAGACATAAAAGTACAAAGGCATAAAAATAGATATAATTTTTTGTACATGATCATCTCTCTCTCTTACATGCACACACATAATTTTATTGAGCACATGAGAATCTGTTCACTCACAATCCAGTACTCAATACTGATGCAGCAAATCCTATAACCATGAACACATTCACTCTCATAACTCACACCCTTCAGACCCCAGAGAAACACTTTCCTTGCCTATGTTTTTGAAAGGAGACTGCAGTTAATTATGCTCGTCTGTTTATTTTGTATATGTTAGAAATCTTCCACACACACAAAAAGTTTAAAGAATTCAGGGGAAGGCTGAAACAATGCAGAGAAGGTTGTAAGTCTGCTGATACAGACATTTTGGTTCTGCTTCAGAATAAAGGCAGAATTTGAGCAACCTAAGTGCTCAGGTAAGGGAAATGACATTAACTGTCAAATCCTTCCTCTAGCAGAGCAAGAATACAGCAGATTCTTGCATAATGAAGAATTGCTTCCTAATAGTGCTACCTGTCCATTTTCTTGCTTCTCTTTGTATTCCAAGTTGTGGATCTGGAAGTACTAGCAACTTAGTGCACAGTATTTGCAACAGTTGCACATGGTGACTGAGGAACATTTTGGAGTTCTAATCAACACACATTATTCTTTAATTTGTACATACGTAAATCTAGACAAAAACTGCATAACATTAAATGGACTCTTCACAATGGCAGTTAGATGGCAAGCAAACACTAGAATGGTGACTTGTTTATTTTTATAAAAATATTTAATAAGAGTTAATTATTCAGAAATTATGTTATTAAAAGTTCTTATTTAAGATTAATTTTCATTAATAATTTGTATTTTACTTTAATTTTAAGAGAAATTTGACATTTCAGAAAATTTTATAGGAAAAATTACTTTTTAAACTTATTTCATGTTTTGATGAATATATACTCAAGTTAGTATATTTGGAATACATATTTTAATCCTTAAATCATATTTCAATAGAACACAAAATAAGTAAAAGTCTCGATTATAATGTATTTACAGATTTTGCTAAAATGAAAAAATTTATGGGATATATACTAATTTATAAATTACACAGGTTATTGCATTACTTATCCAAAATTCACCAGTCTGTCAGCAAATAGCCATAAAAAACGCAGTCAGCTATCTTTGATAATTCGCCAACACTCAGTCATAAAAATAACAGCCTTACACATATTTTTCCATTCTGTTGGAATGAAGGTGTACTTGTGAAATTGAAGACTAGATCATTTTATCTCACAACTTGAAAACCTGACCGACAGGTTTAAATACCGACATTACATCGCGGGGGCCTCCAGCTGCACCCGCCCCCGGGGCCAGCACCCGCTGGGGCAGCCTGCCTGCCACACGGCGCCCTTCTGCCTTCACTACCACAACAGTCCGAATTCGAATTTAAGCGTCATTCACCAAGCACGTGAGACAGAGACTCAAGACGGACTCGCCGCCAAGAGGCAGCCGCGCTAAGGAGACGGTTTCCTCCCAGCCCGCTTTCGTGCACGAAGTCAGCCAAGGCAAAGGCAAGGCAGCATCTCCGCAGGCCGACTCTCACACAGGGAAGTCGCTGGTTCAGTCCGGGGCCGCCCCCTCCCTCCCTCCCTCCCGAGGCGGAGTGCATCCCGGCTTCCAGAGAGCGCGGGTCCGGCCCCCCATCCGCTCAACCAGCCACACCTCCCGACCGACCGCCCCGAGCGCGTGTGCGCGTCCACGCCGCCCGCCGGCCCGGGAAGGCAGCGCCGAAGAGGCCTTCCCACAGCGCGCGGCTGCGTCCGCCCAGGCGCCCCGAGCCCGGCGAAGAAAGCCGTCCACGCGGGCAGACAAAGGATGGCGGCTCGAAAGCACCCGCCGCCCTGACAGACGCGGCGGGCACACAGCCCTCCCCGAGGGGACGGACGCGGGAGGCAGGAACCCGCCCCGCCCCGACAGCGAACGCCGCCCTGTCCCCACACGCGCGCCGTCCTCTCACGACGCGGGGCAGTGGACGGCGGGGACAGGCCCGGGAGAGGGGTCCGTGCGCACCGCAGCCCTCCCCACGGCGGGAGAGCCCGGCGGCGGGCCCGGACGCCGAGCCCCCTCCCCGCGCGGCGCACCGCGTCCAGGCCTGAGCGGGAGGGCGCGGGGGCGGCCGGCGGGCAGCTCCCGCCCGGCTCCGAGACGCCGCCCTGGCCCGCCGGCCCCTCACCTGCCGCCCGCGCCCCGCCCTGGCCGGCGTCTCCCGTACGGCCGGCCGCGCCGTCCGCCGCCCCCGGCCCCACAGCCCCTCGCCCCGCGATCGGCGCGAGGCCCGCACGGCCCGGCCCGAGTCCGCCCCCGCCGGCCCCGGCGCTGCCGCCCGGCCGTTTCCACAACGGCTCAGCCTCAACCGTCGGGAGGCAGACCGCCCCCCGCCCCCGGAGGCCTGCCCGACGCCGCCGCCTCCGTCCGCGCGCCCAGCCGTCAGGAAGCCCGCCCGGTGGCGCCGGCTCAACCTGCCGCCTGGAGGAGCCTCCGCGGCCAGCCCCGGGAGCCGTCGCCGCCGCCTGGTCTCCAAGCCTCAGCGACCGCCCCCGCGCCTCAGGAGGCCAACGGAAGGCGGGAAGCGCGCGGCCAATCGGCGCCGGGTGCTGTCCCCGCCGCGTCCAATCAGCGCCGCCGGCGGCCAGGCCCCGCCCCTCGCACCCGGTGCCGGTGCCACCCGAGGCCGGAGCCAGGGGCGCCGCGGTGGGCGCGGCTCGGGCCTCAGGTAAGCGGGCTCCCGCTGCGACCCGACCCCGACCCCGGAGCTCGTCCGGGTGGAGGCCCCGCCGCGCAGCAGCCGGGCGTCCCTGCCCTGCTTTCCCCTGCCTGGCCTTCCCCCGGTGCAGGCGCGCCGGAGGGACCCCGGCTTGCCGAGTGCTCGAAGGACGCGAGTCGGAAGGGCCGGAGGGCGCCGGCGGGCCCGGAGGAGACCCCCGTGTTTCCCACAACCACCCGGGAGGGCTGGACGGGGCCGCACAGACACGGGGACACCAGCCGAACCTGCGAAGACACGAGGGTCCGATTCCTCTGAGAGAGTCCCGCCGCTGCGCCCACGCCACGCCCCCTCCACTGGCCTCGCCCCGCCCCATGCCCCGCCCACTCCCCGGCCCCGCCCCACCAGCGGCCACGCCCCGTCACGCCTCAGCCCCAGGCCCAGCGTCCCGGGTTCCTGGAAACAGGTGCTGCCAGCCGCCCGCTGACCCCATTAGCCAGAACCCCAGATCCCCGGGGGACAGCAAGCTGAGGCCATGTAGGCGTGGCACTGAGCACAATCACCAACAATGTATTCCCAGGCTTTTTAGAATGTTTCCATTTAAAGTATCAGTTTAAACGGTAAAAGCGACGGATGCTTGTGTAAAATAGGCGAGCAATTCAGAAATGATACAGCAGACAAGCGCTTCAAAAATTTAAAGTAGTGATTTCCCACCTTGCCACTTTTTAGTAGAGAGAAGAAAAATATTAGAGCCCTTTTTACTGTTTCACGTGTTTGGAACGCATAGGGATTATTTAGTAAACATCAGTAATCCAGCACATGGTGTTAGATGTAAAACCATAAATCAGCATCAAAATTGGGCTTTCAATTAAACCTTAACAAGCACTTATTGGGAACATCCTATCACTTGGCAGCGCGCATGGCATAGGTTTGAATGCTGACTTTGCTGTTTTCCAGCTGTGGGACTTCAGGTGAATTACTTAAACCTCTCTGAGCTTTATTCTCTCAGCTAAGAAAATGGTGATGTTAGCTACCAGGTAGTGTAATTTTCAGAATTAAATGAAGTCAAATACATACAGCACCTAGCAATGTGGGAAAGCAAATAAGAGGGGACACAATAAATATTAATTTCCTTCCCGTGTGCAAGGCTTTTGTACTTGGATGAGGGTCACAATCCTCAGGGAGGCAGACACACACTATTCCATACAGAGGATTCAGTAAGCACTGTAAGAGAAGTAGAATAACTGTCCCATCCCCTGCATTCCCCTAGAGCTTTCTTCATATTTAATACTGACCTGGCAAAAAAGATAATATTTCAGTTTCTCAAAGACATACAGAATTGTGCTGAAGCCAAGGCACCATCATACTTTTTTTTTTTGGCAAGGCACTAAATTTGACAGTGTTTTAGGAAGGATAAGACTTACGTGTTAAATGATTTAAACAATCAAGATGTTTCTAAAGCCTTGTTTCTGCAATCAGACCACATGAAAAACACACTCCAGCTAACAAGTTGTGCACATGTACTTTAATATTCACTCTTGAGTGAAATCATCTTAAATGACAGACATTAAAATATGTTTGGGGAGACAACCCAACAATTGCACAATCCACTATAAAAGTTTAACATATAAGCAATATAACTGTGTTTTAGGGTCTGGAAGTTCTCCTTATACTGAACTTTATTAACCTGGCAGGTATATTTAAGCTTTTAAATTTTAAAACATTGCTATGTTTTAAAAGGCACATTGAGGTTCTCTTACTATTAAAGATATAACATTTACTTTATATTCCATGACCAGAACCTTTTTGGCAAGTGACTTTCACATGGATTCTAAGATTCTCTACATGCCTTTACACAACAATACACTTGGTGGCTCTAACTCATACACCTGAATACTCTGGACAATTGTCTTGCACTCTGGGCTGGGGCCAGGGCACAGCAGCTGAGGCCCTCACAGGCTTGCTGACCTAATTGGACAGTTTGCTAAACAGCAGGAAATGCAACCAGGCTTCTGTCTCTCTTGCATGCCAATGTAGTGCACAGATCTAATGGTCAAAGGTCGTTCAATTTAACCACAATATTTCTAATCAAAATTCAGTGTTTTCAGATCTAAAAGTACCAAAGAAAGCCATCCCTCTTCTTGGAATTTTAAAAACACAGAAGTTGCAATTATATAAGAAACAAATTGGTTAAATGCATCCTTGCATATTGACTTGACAAATGTCAACAAGCATTCCAAGATTTGGAGTTAATTCATTGGTGACAGCTATCACAAAAGAGATTACACTAGTTTCAACTGTATTCTAACTGAACTTTGCAAGTTGAAGGCCTTGTCCATCTTGGCTGGGTTATCGCACCTCAGCACTAGCACCTGCTGTCAGAGAGACTACCATTCAGCACCTGATTCATCAGCACCTTGCTGGGAGTTTTGTGTCATTGTGGAACTCTGCAGGCACCAATGGCCTTGATGTCTTAGTTGGAGATTTAAAAAAAAAAACAAAAAAACGGAAAGAAAGGCATTTAACATTTTAAAACTGGGAAACAAGTCCAGACAATGTTAGAAACTCTCCTATCTGAAGGCACAAAGAATAAAGTTCGCAGGTGGATGATAAAACCGAGTATATCTAAGTATAATTTAAAATAGTTAAAAGAGTATAAATATTTGTGAATTATTTTTCCTCCAGTGCTCTGGCTGTTGCTGAAAACACCTTCTAGTTCCCCTTGGTAACTTCTGAAAGCTGACTGTTGGAATCTTTTGACACTTATGAAGACATAAAAAGAGTCACTTTAATCATCAAAAAGGTAATTGCAAAGGGCATTGTTGCCTGAAATTCTATAGAGTTGCCAGAAAATTGAAATAACTTAAGGCAGAATTTCTTAAAATGTTCATGTAGTTTCAAACTTAAACAGAAGGGCCTGATAACATGCAGATACATAATTATCAAACATGTACAAGAGAAATACATGAAGCGAGAAGAGAGACTGCAGAGAAGGGGCCAATTTGCTAGTACAAAAGTTTAAAGCTTTTTCCTCTTTCTCAGCTGTTGGTGTAGGAGGCTCACAGCCTAACCAGGGCAGCCTGAAATCCCAGGAATGGTTGTGTGATGACTGATGAGGCATACATTTCTTGCCTATTAATAGTTTCCTACTATTACAAGTCTACAGGCATTGGCAAGCTAATGTGGTCTCAGGTTTTCCTTGTCCCAGGGCAGGAACGCCTCAAGGGATCATGATGGGGGTCATACTATATACTCTGTTGACAGTGGGCACACACGCAAGACTGACTTTTTTTAGCTTATTAAATCCAGAATGTTCCTGAGAAGGCCTCCACTAAAGGTAAAAGGTCCCAGCATCACAATGATAATAAATAACTACGTTTACAGAGACCCAATCAGGACACATGCAAAAGCCACAGGCCTGCCTAGAAGGAGGATGCGCGCCTTTCCAAAAAAAGACCCTGCCTGGGCTTTCTCCAGAGGCGCCAGCACGTCCACGCATCTACCCACCCAGGATCCTCCCCCAGCACATTACACAACTAGGCCTTCTGGCCACCTGAGGCTACTTTTTAGACCAAGTGACACAGACGTTTCAAGAAGACAGGACGGGCCACTGCCAGGGGACCTTGCAGAAGGAAGTGAGATCAGAGGACGTGGGGTGGAGTGTGGGGAACAGCAGCCACTCAGATATGAGAGCCCAGCAAGGAAGTGTCTGCAGGTGCAGCTTAGGAGCAGAGGCACCAGGTTCCCTCTGACGAAGTCTCAGATGAAGTGGATCCAGCTCTCTTCGCACTCCCCGCGCGGCATGTGCAGCGCGTGGTTGCGACACGTGAGGCTGTAGTCGCGGCCGTTGTTGTTGTCCCAGTACTCGGCGCCGGCCACTCGGTAGCGCAGCGCGAAGTGCACGCGGGAGCCGAGAGCCAGCAGGAAGGGCGGCACTGGGAAGCCAAAAGAGAAGACGTCCTCGGTGCCCTCGTCGCCCGCCGGCCCGCGCCACCGCGCCACCGCCTCGTGCGCGCTGCGCCAGCTGGAGAAGGTGTAGCGCACCGCCACCTGCTTCTCGAAGGCCACGTTGCGCACGCGCACCGTACCACTGATGCCCAGGTCCGAGCAGGTGACGCGCTCCAGGCACACAAGCTGCCGCCCCACGCGCTCGCCGAAGTCGGCTGCCTCAATAGGCGGCGGGAAGTCGGGCACGAGGCACTGTAGGTTGAACTCCAAGTCCTGGCTGCTGCAGCACAGATCCGAGTTGATGGCGAGCCGCGACAGCACGTGCAGCGGCACCGACGGGTCGTCGCCCGCGTTGAACACCTTGACCTGCGTCAACTCCAGACCCAGCGCGTCGGCGAAGCGCACTCGGTGCTGCCGGCTGCAGCCCGGCCCGCACGCAGCGCCCGGTGCGCCCGTGGCCTTCTGGCGGCGCTCGAGGGAGCTGGGCAGCGAGCGCGCCCGCCGCAGGATGATGGGCCGCAGGCGGGGCTCGCAGCCTGACGGCGCCGGCAGCGGCGGGGGTGCGCGGCCGGGGCTCCCAGGGGGCCTGCACGGCCGCGGCTCCGGGGCTGCACTGCCGTCCAGGTCCGAGAGGCAGCTGAGGCTCCGCGGGGCGGGCTTCCGGGGCCCCGGGGCGCGGGGTAGGCCCGCTGAGCCCGGCCCTCTGAACATGGCCCAGCCGGCCGTCGGGCAATGGGGCAGCGGAACCGAGGGGCAGCCTCCCGACACCGCGTCCGCTATCTGCGTGTCCCCGGCCGTGCTCAGAAGGCCCCGAGTGTCCCCCGAAACTGCAGCCTACCCGGAACCTTTTGGGCCCGCTGCGCCCTCCCCTAGTCCGCCAACTTGCCCTCGAGTCCTCGCCCTGGTCTTCTGCTTCTTGCACCGTAAAAAGAGCTTTTTTCCAGAGAGATGAGTGCTCTCCCCAGTGGAAGGTTTTCGGGGTCACCCCGGGAGCGCAGGGTGGCGCCTCCTTTTTGCTTCCTTGGATGTTCTTAGGGGAAGGCTGCGTTCCTGGAGCGGCCCCTCCCACCTTCCCGGTCCGCTGCGTTACTTACATGGCTGCAACTTGCCTGGGCGCAACTTCCCGGCGAGCCTCCGCCCCGCCCCTCGTGACGCCGCCCGCGCGCGGGCTCCCGCCGGCCCGAGAGCAGACTGAGAGCCCGGCTGAGCTGCGCGCCGCCGCCGCGCCGCGTCCTCCCGCGCCCCTGCTGCCGCGCGCTGCAGTCCGGCCTCCCCGCCCCGGCGCCGGGAAGGAAGGCCGGCGGCCTCGTCACGTGTCCTCGGCGATCGGGAAACAGGTCTGATCAATTTCTGTCTGCGTCTGCCTGGCCCGTGCGCCTATTGATCATAGCTCTGCGTCTGCACAAACGGAGGACAAGGAAAACGCATGCTGCTGGTCCTGGGTTAATGGGGGCTGGGGGGAGAGGTGGCACAAAAACTGGCCTTTCCAGGGGCTGGTCTCCAGGCTAATTTTAAGCCTCTAGGCTAGTCAGTTCTTTGGACATATACACCGCCTCCTGGACCCTTGGCCAGACTGAGGGAGCCTCGCTGCGTAGAAGGGAAGCGTCTGGTTCACACATTACCCACAATGCTTTGCCGCCCCGGACCGCCTGCCAATTCCCTGAGGGTGGGGAGCGGGCAGAGCTGCTCCAGTCTGTCTCTTGGGGCCAGGCCAGAGAGAAAGATGTGGGAACTAGAGGCAAGACCCTGTAATGAATTATGCAGGTGCCCTTAATAAGCCTCTGGCGCTTGGGAAGCATTTTTGTACCCAGAATCTGACTTTTAGCTTCGTTCCGGTGCAAGCCTGAACCCTCAGGGAAACGGGAGCTGCTCCTGCACATTCTTAGGCGGCTCCAGGCGTTCATCTCTTATTTCACTCGTAACTTTGCGCAGTAAACCCCCGCAGCCTATGGCGTAAAGCTTGCCAGGTGAAATGAAGTGAAAAAGGTGGAAGTGCACTTTCTTGAGAGCAGTTTGGGGCCAGGCATTCTAGAGGGTTCCTTTGTACTGTCCAAAGGGATAAAGCAGAAGGGAAACCAAACTAATGAAAGAGGGTTGGTAAAGAACATTTTCTACATCTAAAATGAAGCCAGCCTGCTGATTATGGTATAATTCATTAATTGTGAGAGCCTTTATGGAATTTTTATTACTATCATATGTAAACTTACTAAAAAGTCATACACACTCATTGTGAAAAATAATACAGCAAAGTTTTAGGAAGAAAATAAAAATCTATAATCCCGCCTCTTTTCCATTTAACCAAGGCAGGGCTATTACAGAAGAAAGAAGTATTCACTTTCAAAACCGGGCATTTTTAGTAGTCCACTCAAAATAAGAGGGGACTAGCAGCATTCTGTGGTATGAGTCAACAGTTTCACAAAGAGAGAATGTGATATATATTAATACATTGATAATCTTCTAATGGGTTGATGTGGTAGTGAAGGCAAGAGAATTGAAAGGGAGCTTCCCCAACAAAGTTTACGCCTCCTGAGGACGGGGACATGTGCCCCATCCCTTCCATTTTCTAGGCATTCCTGCAATTATTTGGGAATGAATGAATGAGTGAATGGAATGGGAGCTTTGGAGAAACGCCTAGACTTTTTTTTTTTTTTTAAAGATTGGCCCTAAGCTAACATCTATTGCCAGTCTTTCTTTTTTTTCCTTCTTCTCCCCAAAGCCCCCCAGTACATAGTTGTATATTCTAGTTGCAGGTCCTTCTAGTTGAGCTATGTGGGACACCACCTCAGCGGTGCTAGGTCCGAGCCCAGGATCTGAACTGGTGAAACCCTGGGCCGCCAAAGCGGAGTGTGAGAACTTAACCACTGGGCTGGAGAAACACCTAACCTTAATTAGCCTCACAAATTTCCTCATGTTATTTCCCAGGTTTTGTATGTGTGTGTGTGTGTGTGTGTGTGTGTGTGTGTGTGTCTGTGTAGGGAGAAAGAGAGAGAAGGAATATGCAGCATTTATAGTAGTGTGATTTGTATCCACTGTGAAAATCAAACAAGCAAAAATGATTAAACTGTAAACATAAGGCAATATCCCCCACTAATATTTCAATACTATGCAAATATTTAAAAACACACAAGTGAAAACTAACCCAATGCTAGTGATGGGACCATTCGCAGTCAGTACTTACTGGCAGCGTTCTGTTGCTTCTAGTTCCGGTGGTGAGGAGTCCTTTCCAAATATAAGAGGAATAAAGAAGTCACTTCCCCAGCTGTCATCATCTTCCCACAGATTGAGCAAGAATATTTCAAACACTACAGAAAAGGTGATGTAAATTTTGAAGGAAAATCTCACTAAGGTTTGTTCTATTTTTTTGTTTGTTGTGTATGTGTATTCGTGGTATTTATTGCTCCATGTCTGTTTTTTAGACAGTCCACCAAACACTAGATGATGGTCAGCCATGTGATTTTTTTCAACAAAGGGAATAGGGTGAATGAATCTCATCAGAAAAGCAGGTAAATCATTTTCAAATAATTACTTTATCTTGCAAAATCATATTATCTCAGTTCTCCAGATTGAATATGTGTGGTTGGAAAAAAAATATCTGTGGATGAGAAATATACACTTATATTTTTTATCTAGGAGAATTGAGTGGGCCAAGTGGTATTAAACCACTTTTATTAGTTGTTAAAAATTACAGCAGTCATAAGTCTGGCACTGTTAGCAGAATCTACAATTTGGGGTAAGCTCCTTAGTCATCTTTCTATGTTAGTTTCCTTTTGTATAAAAAGGATACTGATAATAACCTCTATGGGTGCACGTTGAAGCTACAGGTAAACAGAAGTTTTAATAGTATTAGTTATGAGTTCTAAATAATGGCAGTTCCTTCATCCATTTCTTCATTCAGTTCTTCAACATTTACTGAGCACATGTTATGCTATCGGCAATGATTTAACATTCTCCATATTTATTAATTAAGAGATAACACATTTTCAAATAATTGCTTAGTTATGGTGGAAACCTCTGGACACATGAACCCCTGAGGATTCCAGAAAGCGTGTTTACCCCCCCGTTTCTTTTACCCCACCTGGCTTAGTGACCGAGAAGTATTATTCGTCTTAGTAAAATGCTATGTTCTTGGTAAATAAATTGAAAAGAAAATATTTTCAACTCTGATATGAGCTTGTGCCTCAGAATAAACTACCCCAGAGAGAGAATCAGTTGTGTACTAGTTGTGTTCTCAGTGTGCACAGCCTGCATTATTCCCACTTACCTGCCCTTCACGAGACAGCATTGACTCTATTTTTTCATTCATATTATGTTAGAAGGCACCATATAATTTTATTTATATCCTTTTAAACAAAGTTTTCCTAAGTCTGTTTCCTATTTGAAAACACTTTAATAAGCTTTCGGTTTAAGGTCCTGGTTGAATGTGCTACACTTTTTTGTATTAAGATTTTAGTCGGCTCAGAACCACCACCAGTGAGTGATTAAGTTCTATGAAACTTGCGTTTTACATCTTATTTACATTTAATTTAAAATAGGGATATGAAAGAAATATGTGGATTTTACTTGTTAATGTTATTAAACACTGCTCATCATTAACAGAACAGATTGAGAATTCCATCACAGATTTTTCCAAACTAATGTTTTTCAAAGTACACACAAGTGGTCTAAAATTATAATATAAGCACTTTAGGAAAAGTTGTTTTTCTTCATGCTAATATGTGCTATAAAATAGAATCCATGAATTTACTTTTGGCCCCTGCATTATAAAATGTTTCTTAAATAGAGTGTTATGTGGAAAATTGTTCTGTCATTTGTTCTCTGAGAACTACGTCTTCTGTAAGGAGTTTAGAGGCCTTAATTTTCTAATGTCTAGTAAAAGTACGACTAGGTGGTTCTTTTTCTTGGTTTTCATCATGGCCAGACCAATTTTTGTCATATGTACTAAGAATTGCAGTTTTATTTATCACAGCAATATGAATGCTGGTCCATCTTGGAATAAAATACAACATTCAAAGAATTCTTCAGGAAAAAGGCGTAGTAAATCCCAAGTCCCTCACGTTCCTTCCCAGCTGAAAGGCAGCCTCGTAGGTGTCTCCGAACCAGCTGAGGATCAACTTAAGGAAAGCATTTCCCCGAAAGGAAAACCAGAAAGGAGTCCGCTCAGTTCCAGGGCTCAGCGGGCCTCAGGGAACAGGCTGTTTCTTGACTTTCAGTCAATGAAAATTATTAAAGAAGATGCTGATGAGGACAGTGCAAGTGATCTCTCTGATTCAGAAAGAATTCCCATTCCTCCTTCTCCCCTCACACCTCCAGATCTTAATCTTCGAGCTGAAGAAATCGATCCAGTTTACTTCGATCTCCACCCAGGTCAGGGCCAGGCAAAGCCTGAATACTATTATCCAGACTTCCTCCCACCCCCTTTTAACTCCTGGGACCTGCGGGACATGGCTGTGCTTCTGAACACAGAGTGCAGAACCGGAGCTGTGCCGCGCATAGGAGGGCTTCTGGGCAAGTATGTTGATAGACTTATCCAGCTCGAGTGGCTGCAGATCCAGACTATACAGAGTGAAAAAGCAAAGGGGGCCAAAGCAAGGCCGCCCACAGCCCTTGGGATGTCAGGGGTTCTGAAAAGCCCCGGGAGAAGCAAGCTCATTGCTAGTGCTCTGTCAAAGCCTCACCAGGAAGGGGCTCCACAGTCAGGTCCTTCACGAAGGAAAGACTTGCGCTGTGAAGAAGTCCACCCGTCGTATTACACGTTTGAGACTCCCCCCAAACCTCCAGAGGTGCTGAGTAGTAGCAGATTGTGTTCTCAGAAGCAAACCTTTGACATGAGGACAGAGGAGAAGAAAAAGAAATCACATAAGAGCACCAAGCTGCAGCATTGGGATTGGTCCTGCAGTGACAGCAGCCCTAAGATTGACAGCAGTGGTAACATGCGAATTCCCAAACAGTCAGTGATGATTCTGGACTCGGTGGACTCTTACAAGGCCTCCAGAACACAAGCACATGCAAATCTTAAGAAAAAGGGAAAAGCAAATAACTGTGGTCATGCCACTGTATCCAGTGAGAAAAAACTCAAAACAAATGGAGTGAAGCAAAACACACATAAATTCAAATAATAACTGAAGTGATGAATTGCAAGGACCTGCAGATACCTGAATGTTAGAGCTCTCCCAAAAGTTACAGTACTGTGAATTTTAAGAAATTTTATGATTCCTGACATTTAAGTAGTTGATTGGTTCTTTAGTCCACCCCAACCCAGCCACACTAGGGTTATTTTCAAAGAAGGATGTCTTTCAGTAAGCCTTTCTTTGTATTGACCGTCTTAAGCAAATGAGAGCCCTTTAGATTAAAATTAACCAAGGTCTGTGCCATGTAAGGAAATAAAATGCAGACTCCAGGGGAGGAGTGAACTGCTGCAGCTGCCAGCTATGTCGAATGGAGCTCCCCATTTTCACTGCACAGAAGTCTATAAAATAGCGCCTACTGTTTGAAATGGTGTGGAATCCTAAATGTTTGAAACCAGCCTCTCAGTGTCCTCCTCATAAACTATTCAAGCAGAAGTTCTGCCCATTTCACCCCGAGGAGAAGCTTCAGCTCTTCCTCAAGTTACGGAGCATCTATTTTGAGCAAAGTCATTTATCACTAAGCTGCTTGCTCTTACAAGACAATGGAATCTAGTGTTTTCATACATTTCCCTAACATGGGTTAAAAAAAAAAAAAGAATTTTAAATTTAGAGGTGGTGGTGAAGTCCACTTTTGTGTTCTCTAAACTGAGGTTAAAATAGTGTGCAGACTTTGTCCAGGCGGAAGTCAGTGGGCTTAAGCATGATTGTTACTGTTTGGTGGGAATAAGAGTGAAATATTTGGCACCCTAGACTTTCTGGCATGTGTGGCTTCTCTGAAGAGGTGCCGCAGGAAAACCTTCTTTTAGAGTTTGTAAATGAAGGCCTATAATCAAATGCGAACAGAACCACTTTGAATGTAACAGTTATGACATTACTGATTTGGGAGCTGGATCCTGCTGTCTGTAGTCAAAATAATGCTTATTTTGTTTGAGTTCGCAAGAGCAAGATTTTATAATCTTGCTGGGGGTCTAGGGGAGAGGACATATTTCAATTTGGAGGGGAAAGTGGAATATGAATACAGTTATTGAATGTCTTCTAAACGTCCTTATCTGGTCCTGTGGCTTCCTGGCTCTCCTAAATGCTTCTGCAGTGAAGTAACATCCACTTGTTCCTATAGTCGTGCTGTGAGATTTCTGTTGATATTAATGTGAACATCTTTAAAACCTTTGGTTGGCTACCTTTTGATATGCAGTATGTTTTAATGACTGTAGCTGATTTTATCCCTTTAGATGAATATTTGATTTTTTACGTACATGTTTCTATTTTTTCACCTTTGGGGCAAATGACAAACTTGGCACTTTTCATTTGAAAATATGTAATAGCTTTCAGACTTTTCAGACAACAATCAATACCATCCGAGGCATTTTTTAAGTTAATGGCATAAGGACAGGATGCATTTATAATTAAAATAATGGGCAACAGTTAAATAAGTCCCATCTTAAAATCTGATTTTAATCATATTAAACAACATATAAAATTTATTATGGTAGTCTTTTTCTTCCAAGACTATATTTGCAAGTTTTTACAGACTCCGTCTTACGTTGTTTCTCTCTCACGCTGCCCTACTGGAGAAGGCGTGCTCTTACACTAGGATCTTAAACCTTTTGGATGAACAAAAGATGTATGTCTCATGGGTATTACTTCCATAGTTCTCATTGTACTATAACTTTTGTACTCAGTGTATGTATTTTCTTTTGAAAATGCTTTCTCTTTTGCTGCTCTTACTTTTCCCTCCTGTGGTTCCTGAGTGGTCCCCCCACTTGTCCCTCGCCTGAGCTGCTCCTTGTGAGTGCGGATGAGTTAGTCCTTTATACACGGCTGGCACCTCACTCGTGATGTTTTCTCTACTAGGTTTTCATGTAACTCTATGAAGTTTCAGGGCCTATAAACTTCTGTAAGCATGTTATGTACATAAACATTCTCCTGATATTAATCCTAAAGTGTTTACAATTGAGTTGCTGCCTTTCCCAATAATGCATCCACGTGGGTGCTCTGGGAGACCTTGAAGGGTGAGGGGGACGTAGCTTACTTTTCCTTACCTTACGTATGTCTGAGCTGAGGACCATCGTGATTAAGAAACTTAGACGTAACGCCTCAGATGTGACATTTGTTGTTTGCTCTTTGAATTGAAGTTGGTTGCTTAATTTGGGAAATAGTCATAACATCACATAGGTCGGTTTTAAAAGCCTGAAAAAGTGACTTTGCTTGTTTACTTTTCTGCCTCAGGTTGATGGGTTTTTTAACCAATATTAATTGTAATTGGATCAGAGCTCCTAATGAATAGTAGAGGTTCATTAAAGTTCTTAAGCACAATTTTAATTTTATGATTTCTGATACACATATCTAACACATCTTAATGCACTAAATGCTGTAGAGAAGAATCTTGCCATTTTCAAGTAGACAAAATTGGGAAGTTGAGTCATGAACTCATTCAGTTCATCAAGTGTAAGCCATTGAGTGTCCTACTCGTCTAGTGACAGGAGTCCTTGTATTTCTGAGAAGTGCCTCTCATTTCTGGGGAGTTGTTTACTTACATATTGTATTTAAACCAATTAAGACAACCCAAGGTGGAAAAAAAAAGTTTAGAGAATGTAAGGAGAACTACTTCAGGCTTAGAGTAAGTTAGTAGGAAAAGTTGTGAAAACGTACAAAAATGAACTATAAAAATATATCAGTATTAGCTACAATTGTTTGAGTTTAGACTATTTATCAAATCTTTAATGGCTAGACTGACTTAAGATTTGTGACTAACTTGAGTGGGTGGGATTGATGGCCTTTGGCAAAAAGATGGAGGAGAGGACATCATTGATCTTCTGATGGCTAAGAGCTAAAGGAAGATGGTTTGTCGTGGTTCTTAGGCCTATTAGGTTAGATTCCAGAAAGACATAAAAATTTCTATTTTACGTGATTTAAACATTGTTCTTTTCCTCTTTCCTTTATGCTCATTTACTTGAGGAGTTACATAAAAATATAGAACTCTCAGTAGGACTGTATTTCAAGGTAATAGAGAAGCAGTATTGATTATTTATTCATGTACATGTACAGAGCGCCATTCAAAATGGCCTGAAAATATTTGCCATGTCTGCTATTTGCTGTTATAATTATTGTATGCTTGGTTTTGTATATAATAAAACAGAATACATGTAAGTTTTGTGAATCTGGATTTTTCTTTCCTTGAGATCAATTAAACAGTAGAAAAATACTGTCTGGATTTTCCTGGTGTGGTTTTGTTTTGGTTTTGATGCAATTCTCTTTTGAAGTTTGTCTTATTTCTCCCTGCTTATTTAAAAGAACTGCTGAGCAGGAAATTCTGTTCTGGCTCCTTTCTTATTACTAAGCAACTTCCATGACAACATAACTAGATGCATCAGGGAAGCATTGCTGGCCGAACCTTTCTTGAGTCCCTCTTACTACCCTCAAGGGTCTTGAGTGGTTAGGGAAGCAGGATGGAAATTCAATAAAGTTAAAGTAACACATTATAGAAGTAACTCACACCTTAGCTGACATTTCCAAAAATGAGTACCGTGTCCTTCAAAGAGGTCATCTGGTTAGGAGATGGCAGCTTTGAGCAGCTACTGCTGCAAATATTCTGGAAGGCCCTTTGTTCCTGTTTCTAAACTCACATCTGACGATGAAGTGCATTCTTTTGAGTCTACCAAATAGTGGCAATTTAAAAAACAATTTGAGGGTATTAAAAAACAAAATGCAACTGAGTAAGTTTTGAAGGTCTTATTGGCTTTATTGAATGATTTATGAATCGGGCAGCATCCAATCTAGCAGACAGAAAGGACCTCTGAGGAGCTGTACTAAATGAAAGACTTTTATAGGCAGAAGGGAGCAGAACAAGGAAGTTATACTAGACAAAAAGGTGGGTTAATATTGCAAAGTTTCTTTCTTCTAAGGGAAGGCAGGGGTCCTATCAGGCAGATTACCTAACTAGTGATGATCCAGCAGATTCCTGATTGACTGGTTTAAGATTCCATTTCTGGGAGAGCTGAAACTGTAATTAAGTCTCGATTTGGTAAAGTGGGGCTTAGCATAAAGCCATTTGGGCCTGTTGTCTTGTTTTTAACAGGGGGAGTTAAAAGTAATTTTTTGGTTGTTTGAAAATTAACCATGTTGGAGGTTTTAAATCATTAGTTTGTACAGAAAATGGTAGGTTATTTTTTGGATGTTGCTATTATACTATCCACGAGGTGGCGACTAAACCTTTTCAGATGGCATTGAATTTGTTTTGTTAGTGCCTTGTAATCAGATGAAATGGTGTTTATTGTAATCAAAAAGAAACGGGAGAGAAAAGGACGGTTTGCCTTCAGACACAAAACATGTTCTTTCTTTAGCTTCGCTGCCATCAGAGAATTAAAGGGTCTGTTCGGTGTCGTCAGGTGCTGGGGGTAGCCTCTTCATTCATTGAACACTCTCATTGTTAAAAGATAGACTGAGGCGTATTAAAAATTTTAACTTTATTTGAGCAAAAATCAATTTGAATCGAGCAGTGGCAAACCAGAAGTGGTTAGAAGACTCCGCAAGGCTCTTATAGAGAAGATGCAGAAGCGAGGAGATGATTTGATGGCGCTGGCTTAAGTGGTTGCATTATTTGGGAAAGCCTCCTTGGCTGTTTGTGATTGGTTGCTCTTCTCATCCTTGAGGCATTGATGGGAATTGACTCTGGTTTAGGTTTTGGTTTGCTTACATAGACTACGACCCCATCTAATGGCCTCCTTGTTTAATTACTTTAATGTCATAAAACACTATATCTAGCATAGTATTATGTTCAAGAAAGGAACATACATTGTTAATTTATTAAAATGTTCACAGAGACACTTGTTTCAAAAAATACTATTTGCATATCCCTGTCCTCAGCAATTTGATATTTAAGGGATTAACTGTGATAACACTGGAAAATATATATGGAATTTAAAAAATAGGATAGTCATGTATATAATTGTCCTATGTCGAATGACATTTTAGAGAAAACTAATGATGCATATTTAACTTTAGATTACATCCAGCAAGCACAGTCGTATGCCTTGCTACTCAAATCGTGAGCCCTGCCTCAGACCTATTGAATGTGAAGGAGTTCAGAACAATCTGCCCCAAAATATGCCACTCTGGCATATTGACTATTTTGGGTTAAAGGCACTTGAAAAACAGCACTTGAAATACACGAAAAACACTTAACTTTCTTCTTTTTCTTTAAAGGAGGAGATGAAATTCTTATATGAAAGATGTCTTCCCTAGACCAGAAGGAAAGTAACGTTCTTATCATCAAGGACGAGAAGTTGAGACCGAGAACATTCTCTACAAGTTTTATTGGTTAAAATAACTGTCTTCCTCAGGCCTCCCTACATAGTTCACCTTTCCACAATTGCTTCCCTTTGTTCAACCTCATACAAAAGCAAGTAGGCTTCCCCATTCCACTGGGTCTTCAGTCCTTATGAAGGCTCCTGGGTCACGTAAAACTTGTATTCAATACATTGGTATGCTTTTCTCCTCTTGATGTCTTATGTCAATTTAATTCGCAGGCTCAGCCAAAAAGAACCCTAACAGAGTGAGGTAAAAATTTGCCTCCTCTACAGGATTAGTCTGCATTTTAACTAGATCCTTGTCAGTTAATGTTTGAGAAACCTGCTTTTACAGCACTTAAAAGTCTCAAGTTTGAACTGACTGCTTTGACAGTATTTCACTGGCTAGGCCGCTCTCCTCTCCACGCTTTGGCCACTAACAGTCTTTTGCTGATCTCTGTCTGCTTTCTCCAGGGCTTAAAGGCACTTGGCTGGCTCTTTGCCTCAAGAAGAGGTCACTAAAATAAGTGATTTATGGCCACTGTAATCTGTGCTACAAGTAAGTGCTGAGGAGTGAGGTTTCTTAGGACACGTGCGCTATGAACACATTTTTCTTACATTCATAATCTTCTATTTTAACCTCCAGGTATGGAAAACTCCTTCTGCCTTCAGCTGACCTTTTCACTCATGCCATCATTTTGGCCAGGTTTAGAAGGGTCACCACTACCGGTCACCAAGCTTTTCCTTAAACTCTCTCTCAAGACGTCTGCCTTAATAAAGAAGGAGAAAGAAATGGAAGGCTTTGCTTTTTTCCTATGTTGTCCAGTTTTTCTAAATACTGCAATGAAATGCTTTTTACTTATAAATCTTACGCAATAGTGAAATGAATGATCTGCCAAGTTTAATTGAAGATATTCTAATTAAAAAAAGAAGTATGTATTTTCACCTCTACAGGGTGGTTTTGATGTGGGAAGATAAACTAAAGAGACTCAAATCTTTCTCTCCTTCTCCTTCACTAAAAAAAGCCTAAGAACATTTATTTACATAAATGACTGAAGAAAATCTTGGTAATTCTACTATCAATATTATTAGTATTAGAATATACTTGCAAAAAGCAAAAAAGTTACAATCTGTCATATTTGGCAGCATTTTTTTTCCTAATTGCTCATCTACAACTACTAGTTGAACAAATAGGTGCAAGAGATTAAAATTTCTCAAATGAAATTTTCTGGCCAGCTCTTGGTGGCTGACTCAAAATACTAACGCATAAGGAAGCACCCTTTCTGATCAACCCCTGTGGCTACTACAGCATCAAACAGAAGAGACAAACACTTCTTAGTCATTGAAATAAGTCAAAATACAAGTGATGAACTATTTTATTCTCACGTCAAGTCTGATGACCTTCAGCTCTTGAGCATGTTAGATATTGGGGTACAACCAGATATGCAATGGTAAATAGTGGGGTGAAACTACACTTAATAATAACTTGGACTTTTCACTGCTGGAGTCAAATTCACTCTTCTGATTTTTTCCCCAACATTGTATTATAAATGCAGTAGTTGAATAGTTGAAGGACTTGTGCAGTGAATGCCTACGTGCTCACCACCTGGAGCCTACAGTTAACATCCTGCTCTCTGCGCCCTGAATCCCTCCACCTGCCTGCCTCTCCCAGGCACCCGGCCCTCTGGTTTATGCCTGTCTTTGGTCAGTCTCCAGTGCCTCTAGGTGGTTGTTTTATTTCTCATTAAAGGTGGTCATTCCATATGGTGGGGCTGGGCTTGTGGGAACCACTTCCCCGTGACCAGAAGCACAGTCCTTCCTTGAGGTTTCTTTTTTTCCCCTTGACTCTACTCGAGACTATTCTGAGAAATTTAAGTTTTCTTGTGACTATGAAGAGACAGGAGCTTGAATTCAGAATCATTTGACCGTAAAATAAATTTTATATGAGTGGGCATACAGGGAGAGGTCTCAACCCAGTGGGGGTCTAAACATGGTCCATTTAGTTTTTTCCTAATCTGAGTTTTCAACCATGCTGTTTATCCCCAAGTACCATCCTGGACACATTCTCTAGGCACTTCAGTTGGTGAAGCCATCCAGTTTAAAAATGTCAAGGTCAACCTGGATGTAAAGTGAATCTCCTCCCCGTCCCCAGCCCGGCTTAGTGTGTGAGCAGGAGGAGGGCTCGGCCTGCCCTCTGCCTGCCCTTCCTCTCCACCTCCCACCCCAAGGGCCTGGCTGTGATTCGCCCCTGGGACATGCCCCCCTCCCCCCAGGCTCTGGATCCTCCAGTGCCTGGGACAAAGAAAAGGGATGGGAAAAGCACCTGTGTTTCCTCTCTCACAGGCCACTCTTCCAGGCTTTCACTGAGGTTGGTTCACCTCTGTGGAGAAGGCATCCAAATGTTCAAATGCTGGGTCTCTCTCCAAGTCTGTGCTCTGCCCTCCACCTCTCCACCCTGCAGTATCCCTCTAGGGGCAGGCAGGAAGAAGGCTCACGCCAACCACTTCCCCTGTTGGATGTTTACTTGGCTTATTTGAGAAATTCAGTCTCTTCACCATGCCAAATGGAAGAAGTGTTGAGTACTTTTCTGTTATCCTTCTCTAAGCCCTGCTGTCATCACAATTCCCTTCTTCTCAGCTGGGCACAAGACCTGGTCAGCCAGACCGCCATCCAAGCAGGAGTCTGAGCCAAGATGGGACGCCAGCTTCTCCATCTTGCAGTCACCATCACTGTTACCTGTGATTCTCTTGACGCTCCCATTCCAGTCACTGGGAAAGTCCAATCCATTGATTTCCCTGAATCAGTGGAAATCAGTGGAAAGGAAGCACCCCATCTCGCCCCAGTGGGCGGGGGGGAACCAGCTCTTACTGCAAATGAGGCCTGAAGAAGGCAGCCGACACCCTCTTCCTCCTCAGACTCCTTTCATAGACGGGCGGCGGTGGGAGAGGGGAGACTGGCCTGCGATGCAGGTTGGGGGTGACAGCATCAGTTCTGCCATATTCTTGGGAGTCCTGAGGTGTCTGGCCCCAATCGTTGGTGGCTCTTTGTAGAATGTTGTGAATTTTATGCTTCTTTATTCTCAGTTAAGGGCCCTACTCACCAATTCCTGGGTGAGTAGAAACCTTCCATGCAACATGCTTTTCCCTGAAAAGATGGCATATGAACATTTTCAAGTTGTCTTGACTAACAGCCCTGAAAATGAAACTTAGCAAGTGCCTGGCATTTGTAGGAACCTTTGTTGACATGGATAATTCAAGACAAATTAATCCTTCCTTAGAAGCACTCATGATGCATTTGTCATTATTAAAAAAATACTCAGTATTGAGGTGGGTTGGGCACCACATACCCAAGGTGAGAATGCTGAATCTAGATAATTAATCGTGGCTTACGCCTTCCTTTTAGTCGTCATGTAACTTTTATCTCGCAAGCAATCACATTTCTCCATTTATCAGTGTACATTGAGCTGGGAGCTGCCACCTTGTGGCTATAACGTATTACTGCACTTTTAAGGACGCGGAAACACAAGATCATCTGGAGTCAAAGATATTCAAAACAGAAAGGGAACTGTGACATCTTCTAGCTCAGACTCACCTAAGAAGCAGGTGAAGCCCAGAGTCACCAGGACCCACAGCCTAACTGAGAAGGGATGCTTTATGGGAAACTGGCTTCTAGCTCAGTTATTTTAAATGTTTGAGGATATTGAAAATATGGTTGCTTTTAACCTGTTAGAATACCAAATTTTTTCAACTTGAAGCAAATGTAAAAGTGGAAACCTTCACTAGCAGCCCACAGCCCCTCCCCAGATCTCTGAAGGTCATCACATTGTCCTTCTTGCTGAGTATTATCATCCTCAACATTATTCTAGCATTAGGGGTGCTCGACTAGCATCTTCCCCCCCCCCCAAAAAACATTCACCATGGTTTAGCTTACCTGACCTGTAAATTTTGAATTAGTGATTCCAACTTAATCAAATTTTTCTTTAAAAAAAAATAAATAAACTTTTTTGCAGTAACATTGGATTATAACTTTATATAACTTTCAGGTGTTCATCATAATATATTTCGTATTCTGTGTAGATTACATCATGTTCACCACCCAAAGACTGATTACAGTCCACCACCACATGCCTGTGCCTGATCAGGCCTTTCACCCTCCCTCCCCCCTTCCCCTCTCATAACCACCAATCCAATCTCTGTTGCTATGTGTTTGTTTGTCATTGGTTTTATCCCCTGCATTCCTGGAATAAATCCCACTTGATCATGGTGTATGGTATTTTTAATGTATTGTTGTATTCGATTTGCTAGTATTTTGTTGAGGATTTCTGCATCAGTGCTCATCAGTGATGTTGGCCTGTAATTTTCTTTTTTTGTGTTGTCCTTGTCTGGTTTTGGTATCAGGATACTGTTGGCTTCTTAGAATGAGTTAGGAAGCCTCCGCTCCTCTTCAATTTTTTTGGAAGAGTTTGAGAAGGATGGGTATTAAGTCTTCTTTGAGTGTTTGGTAGAATTCACCAGGGAAGCCGTTTGTTCCTGGATTTTTATTTTTTGGGAGGTGTTGTTTTTTTTTTAATATTATATATATATATTTATATAAATATAAGGAACATTTCCCCCACCCACCCACCCCAACAACATATTTCTTAGTGTTTGATTTTTTTTTTTTTGCACACAGAGAATAGGGAATTTCAGAATTTTTACATACATTTTAGCAAAGAAGTTTTGATCTATTGGCTTCTTGGTGCAGTAATGCAACGGCATTCCATTCTGGTGCCAAAGGCTCATACCATTACAATGAAGCTGTGAACACTAATTTCTTAGGAGGTGAGGCCAGCCCCACATGAACTTCTCTTGCAACCCTCTGGGCCACCATGATTCATAACTAATTAGACTTGTTTTTCTCAAATGAATCATTAGACATTAAAAACAGAACAACAGAATCACAGAGGGCCACATGCTTTCAGTATAAAGCATTCTCCTTCACTAGGTTTGCTATCACAGTGCAGACCTAACTGCCTGAATATGCTCAGGAGATTTAGTCAGTATTGTCTGTATTTGGTTACGGAAAAGGCTCGCCTCACTTTTTGTTTTTAAATCCAAAGTGCATAGTGAGAACAAATCAAAGCATTTTTTTTTTCTTTCACCATCAGTTTCATCTAAGCATCTTCCTCCGAGAGGACTTCTCAGATGCCTTGCTTTTGTCCTCCCAACTCTCCAAAAATAATAAAATAAAATAAAATAAAAAATAATAAAAGAGTCAAGCAATTTAGACATTCATCAGCCTGGTAAACAAACTTTGCCAGCAAATAGAAGTCCTACTATTGTAAAGAAAATTGATAAGACAAAAAGTACATATGATGACCCAACTACTGTGTTGTTGGGTAATTTATAAGGTTGACCTCCAACTTCATTGATGTAAAATCCTATCGGAAATATTAGGGCAGCCATACAGAAAAGGATCATTCCAGTGAATGCTATCCATGGAGCGTATTTTGTAGCTTCTCTTCGCCAGTGGGAAGCCACCAGCAAACCACATGTGACAGTCAATGAAATGATTCCCATGATGATAAAAAACAGTGTGGTGACCCACTCTGGGGGAAGCCCAGGTGGGATGCACGTCCGGTCTCGTCCATGGATTGTTTGACACTGTCGCACAAGGCCCACAGTGAGTGCTCCCGCCGACTCCCCGGTGTTGATCCAGTCCGTGTTGGCGATGCTGGCGATGGCGAAGATATCGGCGGCCAGAAAGAGACATCCTGAGATGATGGTCAGTTTATCCATCTCCCCGCCCCGCTCCCCCCACCCCCCGAGCCCCGGGCAGGCCGCGGCCTCACGCCTCCCGCCCCATGGGCCGCCGCCGGGGCCCGGAGTCCCCGCGCCGCCGCCTCGCGCCCCCTCGGCCCCCGCGCGCCGCCCGCGCCCTCCGCGCGCCCTGGACCAGCAGCCGCGGCGCGGCCCGCACCTTTTTTGGGAGGTTTTTGATTGCTGTTTCGATCTCCTTACTGATGATTGGTCTATCCAAATTCTCTACTTCTTCTAGATTCAGTTTGGGAGGGTTGTATGATTCTAAGAATTTATCCATTTCTTCTAGGTTATCCAATTTGTTGGCGCATAGCTTTTCAAAATGTTCTCTTATAATCTTTTGTATTTCTGAGGTGTCCATTGTAATTTCTTCTCTTTCATTTCTGATTTTATTTATTTGAGCCTTCTCTCTTTTTTCCTTGGTGAGTCTAGCTAAAGATTTGTCAATTTTGTTTATCTTTTCAAAGAAACAGCTCTTGGTCTCATTGTTTTTTTCTATTGTTTGTTTAGTCTCTATTTTGTTTATTTCTGCTCTGATTTTTATCATTTCCTTCTTTCGGCTGACTTTTGGCTTTGTTTCTTCTTCTTTTTCCAGTGCCTTTAGGTGCACTGTTAGATTGTTTATTTGGGATTTTTCTTGTGTGATGAGGTGGGCCTGAATTTCTATAAATGTTCCTCTTAGAACTGCTTTTGCTGTATCCCATAGATTTTGGCATGTCGTAATTTCGTTTTCATTTGTCTCCAGGTATTTTCTGGTTTTTTGTTTTATTTCTTCATTGACCCAATCGTTGTTCAGTAGCATTTTGTTTAATCTCCACGCTTTTCTGATTTTCTTCCTGTAGTTGATTTCTAGTTTCATACCTTTGTGGTCAGAAAAGATGCTTGGTATTATTTTGGTCTTCTTAAATTTATTGAGACTTGTTTTGTGGCCTAATATGTGATCAATCCTGGAGAATGTTCCGTGTGCATTTGAAGAGAATGTGTATTCTGCAGTTTTTGAATGGAATGTTCTCTATATATCTACTAAGTCCATCTGGTCTAATGTATTGTTTAAGGTCATTGCTTCTTTATTGATCTTCTGTTTGGATGATCTATCCATTGGTGTAAGTGGATTGTTAAAGTCCCCTATTATTATTGTGTTACGGTCTATTTCTCCTTTTATGTCTGTTAATAACTGCTTTATATATTTAGATGCTCCTATGTTGGGTGCATAGATATTTACAAACATTATATCCTCTTGTTGGATTGTTCCATTTGTCATTATGTAGTGCCCTTGTTTGTCTCTTGTTACAGTTTTTGTTTTAAAGTCTATTTTGTCTGATATAAGTATTGCCACCCCAGCTTTCTCTTCTTTGCCATTTACATGGAGTATCTTTTTCCATCCTTTCACTTTCAGTTTGTGAGTGTCTTTAGGTCTGAAGTGTGTCTCTTGTATGCAGCATGTATATGGGTCTGGTTTTTTTTATCCAGTGGGCCACCCTATGCCTTTTGATTGGAGCATTTAGTCCGTTGACGTTTAAAGTAGCTATTGATAAAAATGTATTTATTTCCATTTTTTATTTTTTTTCTGAGCATTTTAGTAGTTCTTCTCTGTACCTTTCTTCTTCTCTTACTCTCGTCCCTTGTGGTTTGATGGCTTTCTCTAGTAATATGTTTGATTTCTTTCCTCTTATTTATTTGTTTACTTAATATAGGTTTCTGGTTTGTGATTACCATGAGGTTCATATCTAGTATTCTACATATATAGCAATCTACATTGAGTTG
Organism: Equus asinus; assembly: GCF_041296235.1. Lineage (NCBI taxonomy): Eukaryota > Metazoa > Chordata > Mammalia > Perissodactyla > Equidae > Equus > Equus asinus. The sequence goes on from NC_091804.1 coordinate 47,423,698, forward strand.
ATATTCTCTTTAGTTTGACCTCTTTCTAAAAGCTCTTCTCTTTTACTCTCCTCCTCCCACATTTTAGGTTTTTGAACTCTTATTTTGTGTGTTTCTATCCATTACATTTTTATCATCGAAATAGGTAATTTTAGTACTTTTGTCATTTAACCTTCATATTATCTTCATAGGTGGTTGATCTGCTACCTTTACTGTATTTTTGCCTTTACCAGTGATTTTATGGCCTTTTTTTTTTTTTTGGATAATTTTCTTATCCTTATTTGTTGTCTTCTCTTTCCCACTTAAATAAGTCCCTTCAGAATTTCTTGTAGATCTGGTTTCTTGGTGATAAACTCCTTTAATTTTTGCTTGTCTGGGAAACTCTTTATCTCTCCTTCCAATCTGAATGATAACCTTGCTGGATAGAGTATTGTTGGCTGTAGGTTTTTTCCTTTCAGCACTTTAAGTTGTGCCATTCTCTCCTAGCCTGTAGGGTTTTGGCTGAGAAGTCCACCGATATCCTTATGGGCTTTCCTTTGTATGTCACTTGTTGCCTTTCTCTTGCAGCTGTTAGGATTCTCTCTTTATCTTTAATTTTGGGCATTTTAATTATAATGTGTCTTGATGTGGACTTCTTTGGGTTTATCTTGTTTGGTGCCCTCTGTGCCTCCTGTGCTTGGATGTCTGTTTCCTTCTTCAGGTTAGGACAGTTTTCAGCTATTATTTCTTCAAATAGATTTTCTGCCCCTTTGTCTGTCTCTTCTCCTTCTTGGACACTTGTAATATGTATGTTAGTGCACTTGATGTTGTCCCAGAGTTCCCTTAGACTGTTCTCTTTCTTTTCAGTTCTTTTTTCTTTTATTTGTTCAGTTTGGGTGATTTCCTCTAGTCTTTCATCCAGCTCACTGATCCATTCTTCTGTATCATCTACTCTGCTATTGAGTCCCTCTAGTGAATTTTTCATTGCCAGTATCATATTCTTCATTTCTGATTGGTTCTTTTTTATATTTTCCAATTCTTTGTTGATGTTCTTACTGTGTCCATCCAGTCTTCTCCCAAGATCAGTGAGCATCCTTGTGAGTTTTTATTTGAACTCTTTGTCAGGTAGATTGCTCATTTCTGTACTAAGTCACAACAATAGCTGCCACCAACATCTCCACCTCCGGAGAGGTCTCACCTCTCACCGAGATGCACCCAGAGCCTACCAGGTGAGTCTCTTTTCACCAAAAGACTGTGTACCTTTCTTTCTGGTGATTTTAGGTTGCTCTCTGAGACGGGTGAATTTGTGTGTGGGACATTTAAGAGCTGGCTTTATTCTGCTTATGTGGATAGCTTTTCTGGGGGTATTCCCCTGTTGGAGTTAATAGCCAGCAAAGCCAGATAGTATGACACTCATCTCAGTTGTGCTGACCTGAAGCATCTGAAGGATGCTTATAGTGGTAATGTACCCCCACTCAGGTCCCCACTCCTCCAGGGAAGGCTGTGTGCCTTAGGGTGGCTCCCGCCTGGCTGGCTGTGAAGCTCCACAGCTTGTGAAGGTGGCTTTATTTCTCTCCAAAAGGAATTTCTGCCTCTTTCTGCCTCAGTTGGGACCTTCCTTTGTTGTGAGAGTTATTTTTATCCTGTTTTCAGTTCTCTCTCCAGGTTAACTTTTCCAAGAATAGTTGTGACCTGGTTGTGTTCATGGGAGGAAGTGGGTTCAGAGTCCGCCTACACTACTATCTTGATGAGATATCTCAAGTTTTTCAATGGACTACCATGGAATAAAAATATCTGCTTCAAAAATAAGCCAAAGTTGTAGATTCAATAATTATTGTGTTTCTCTTTATGCACAGGAAATAGCGAGAGACCTTAAAACCACATTTATTACTCTTTTCAATAATAAGCTATCAATTCGGATTAAGGTAATAAACTATTCAAATTAAAATGTTCAGCAGCATCTCATAGAGCTATAAATGTACAGTAAGACAAGAAAGTTTGCCTTCTATTTCGTCTGCTAAAGAACTGTTTACTATTTTAAACAAGGCCACATGTTAAGATCATCAGGCTAATGGATCTCAGATTTTGTTTTAAACACAGTCATTGCGACCTAAGTATTGATGTAGGAGAAGACCAATGTCCTTTTTTTGGCATTCTGATGCAAAGACTCCTACCAGAGGGGGTCTCCTTCTCCTCTCTCCTCCCTCCTGCTTTAATCCCCAACTCAAAAAGGCAGATCCATCTAAGCTTAAAAGAGATTTTTGTAGAAAAAGTCTATAAACCCCAGAGCCCTGAGACATGTCTGAGATAAACATTCTTAGTGCTTTGGAAAGTGAAAGGCGCTTTTCTTTCTTTTTTTTTTTTTTAAAGATTTTTATTATTTCCTTTTTCTCCCCAAAGCCCCCCGGTACATAGTTGTATATTCTTCATTGTGGGTTCTTCTAGTTGTGGCATGTGGGACGCTGCCTCAGCGTGGTCTGATGAGCAGTGCCATGTCCGCGCCCAGGATTCGAACCAACGAAACACTGGGCTGCCTGCAGCAGAGCGCGTGAACTTAACCACTCGGCCACGGGGCCAGCCCCGAGGCGCTTTTCTTTTTCCTTCTTTCTTTCTCTTTCTCTTTCGCTCTCTCTCTCTCTTTCCTTCTTTCCATTCTCTCCTTAATAAAGTTATTCTTTCCTGAAGGCCTTTTCTAGTTCCTTAGTTTCAAATGATAGGGGTTATAGGAAATAGTCATTAAAATATCCTGCTACAAAGAGAGCTTATTGGACATTTAATTTGGAACTAAACACAAAGAAAGAAACAAAACCCCCACATTCCCTTGAAGGGTGGTTTCAGGTTCCTCTGACTCAGCCTTAATCCTTTGGGGTCAGATCCTCAGCCTGCGTCCACTTGTGGCTATGGCAGTTTATTTTCCTCCACTCCCTTCCTAGGAACTCTGTTTGTCACTAATGAGATTAAAGCTTAAGTCTCAGCCCGCCCCTCTCTGATAAACACGAGAACCCCACTCAGATAAATGCAAGAAGGGCCAAGGAGAGGGGAGGAGGAAGTTGAGATGAGACAGTCTGGGACAAAGTAACCTGAGAGTGATTGGAGAAGGCCCCGCCGGGAAGGACAGTGCCTGGCTCCGAGTGGGACCTCCAGCCCAGGACTTGCCACCACCTTCAGGCTCTGAGCGTGTCTTGGGCATCCCCGCAAGGGCATGAGCTCCAGCAGCCACACTTCGCTGCTGCTGCTTCTAGTGCTGCTGCTGTTGGTGCTGCAGGTGAGCCGGGACTGGTACCCAAAACTTGGCGCTTGGGATTTGCATGCCCCGTGCTGGGAACTGAAAACACAGGTCAAGTGAACTTTGCTCCTTCTAGATAAAGGGAGGGAGGGGAGCAATTGAATGTGATCTGGATGAGATTGGCTAGGAGTAGAGATGTGCAGCTGAGAGTGAGGAGGCTGGATATCTTTAGCATGGCGTAGGCAGTGGGGGCTCCAGAATTTATACCTAGGAGGGGTTTGGGGTCACAATCTGTTTTGGGGACTGGTGGGGGTGGGATAAGACAAATTGTCTTAAGACTGGTTTATATAGCACGTGGCATTCTTATTTAGGTTTATATCAACACACACGCATTTCCTAATGATACTTCCATTCACGCTGTATGTAAGACGAAAAATCTGAACCGTGCGTGTCAAAGACAATTTGAGCAAACTGACAAGGATGCAGGTGCTAAATGCCTCTGCCCCCCATCAGTGGCCACTGCTCAAGTGGGAATACAAAAAGAGGAATGGAATCAAGATTAGAAAAATACGGGCTTGTTCCGTTCGCACTTACAGTGGACCGAGTTAATGGTGCATATGCTTGAAATATGCTTGAAATTTCTATAGATGGCGAGGGAGAATCATGAGGCTATCATATTGCTGTTGTGTTCTGTCTTGTAAAACCAGCCGAGGGCAGAGGCAGTGCAGCGGTTGGGAGTAAAGGATGTGGATCTGGATTGGGCTGGTTAGCTTCCTAACCTGGGTTCGTCCACTTCCGGCTGGGGATCTGGGCTAACTACCTGACCTCAGTCCTCACCTTGGCTCAAGCTGGACTCTTCAAGAGACTGCAAAAATCCCCATGCCTGGATGCCACTCCCCGAGGTTCTGATTGAGCTGATCTGGGTGTGTGGCACCAGGGTTTTAACTTGACCTTGTTAAGCCTCATTTTTTTCACCTGATGTTTGTACCTGGAGGTGCTGAGAGTAAATGAGGAAATGCACAGAAGAGCTGCACAGTAGAGGCTCAGTCAACGTGCCCTGTGTCTGCATCCTTCTGTTTTTCTAGCCGGTGACATGGTCGGCTACATTCATTCCAGTGCCCATGCTGAATCTTTTTATTGGATGCTTTCTCCGGGCCAGACACTTTAATAGGTGCTGCGGGTGTAACAGTAAACAAAATGGGGAAAAATCCCCATCTATGGCACACACACTCTAGTGGATCTCTGCTTCTGAAAGTGGAGCCTTGCTTGGAATGTCGCTTGGTGTTTGAAGAGTTTTCTTGGTCCCTTTTTGCCATATTGAGTTGTGAATGTTCTTAACCAGACGGCACATTCATTTTTTCTCCAGTACTTTGTGGAATACTGCCTTAATAGTCCATGTTAGCACGGACTTGAATATTTTGCAAATGAAACACTGTCCCCATCTTTCTCTTGCCCCTGCCCTTCCCCCTAACTAGTCTCATGAGACAACAATCATGTATTCTCCTCCCTGTTGTATTAGCCCGGAACCCTAGCAAGCTAATTCATGTCTGAGGGTATGTTGGGTGGGGCTGGGCCGTGGGGATTGGACTATGGGTAGTAACTCAGTGTTTGATGAAAGCAGATTTATATTGATGCCAGGGGATCAAGACAGACTAAGAGAATGTAATGCAATAGGAATCTGATGTTTTTTGCAATCTGCATTCTGAACTCTTAACTGGGCAATGACCTTTACACCCAGTGGAATTGCCGAATTGGCTATAAGTAACCTATTCCTTTCTGCTCCTCTCCTTTCCCTCCAAGTTGGCTTGTAGCCATCTCTGACATCCATACCCGGTACCCACTCCCCACCCCTCTGACCTCTAGATTTAAAACTGGTGCCCATTCTGCTGGAGAGCTGTTATGTCTGCAACAGTTTTCTTCTGAAATCCCCACACCCTTGCTGTGTCATCCTGAGGTGAAGTAAATGACAAAGTTGTGATTCTTCTGCTGGTTTACACCTTTGTTCCAGATTCAATGACAAGCCATGGGAGGGGAGTCCTGCTTCCCTCTTTGGTCATTTCTAGTCCTGAGAGCCCATGTATCCTCAACTTCGGGCTGTGGCAGGCTTCCAAGACCAGAGAGGAGGGAGGGCTGAAGAGAATAAAATTGGGCAGTGAGCAAAATCTGTTATGTTTTGTTGCTGTTGTTGCTGTTTTTTAATCTTGGAAGTTCTGAATTGAGTTATCTTTAAAAAAATTGTTAGCATTTCTGCTCTGACTGATTAATTCACTCAACCTCCTCATTCAAGGACGACAGAGCTGGTGATTGCAGAAAGTGAGGGAGAGTGTGGTCAGAGGGGGAGCTGAGTGCTCAGCGGGGACAGAGCAGGCTGGACTCTGTCCTAAGAGCCCTGGGAACCCAGTTTTATGCTGTGACGTGATGAGATCTGCACTGTGAAAAGGTCACCCAAGCTTCTGTGTAGAGAACATATTTGGAAAGCGTAGCCGTCTCCTGCGGCTGCCATACCTAAGTACCACAAACTCGATGGCTTAAAACAACAGAAAAGCACAACATGGTGGCTACAGTTAATAATACTGTATTGCATATTTGAAAACTGTTAACAGAGTAAATCTTAAGAGTTCTCATCACACACACACAAATAACCAAATGGTGAAAGATATTGACTCAACTTATTGTGGTGATCATTTTGCAATATATACAAATATCAAATCATTATGTTGTATACCTGAAATTAATATAATGGTGTATGTCAGTTATACCTCAACAACAACAAAAATTCTCCTTGAATGCAGGTTTGCAATAAAAAATGAAGTATTTTCAGGAAAGAATTATTTCCATATAGGCTTATTAGTTCTTTAGCACCCTCTGTAGACACAAAGGCTTCATTTACTCAGATAATTTTCCCCTAAAGATGCCATGGCTGCTCAATCAGGCCAGCCTGAACAGTACTGGTTACACGCCCCCTGCCCAGCACTGTCTGTCAAATGGCATGCAGGGTGGACCTTACAATAAAATGCCTGCCTGCCACACTCCAATAAAATAGTTAGGTGGACACCGTAGCCAGAGACAGCAGCCACTAGGAAGTTTTCTCTCCCATCACATTGTCAAAGCCTTATGTAAATCTGTTGGATGGTATCCTCTTTGGACCAACTGCCTAAAATTGGCAGGGATAAGAAATACAATAAGTGTACTTACAAAATCATTTCAGCAAATAGAGTTTCTAGTCTTCCTGCATCATCCAGATGAGATATCTCAAGTTAATTTCCAAGGCGTGCATAAAGGAGGAGAAATGACTCTCATGCACACGCACAATGGTGTGGAATTTCAAGCATCTCTGTGCAAAATGTAAGCATTCGCCATTTTAAACCTCTTCATCAGCAATTTAGCTGGCTCTTGTGTGGCTATTGGCTGTGCCATTTATGTGCAGTCAGAGTCAAGTGAACTTACAGAACTTTCATGTTGAAAAGGCCCTTAAAGACACCTGTCTTAGACCCTCACTTATAGGGGAAACTGAGGCCAAGGAGGACATGAAATCTCAGCGTATTCCTTGTTAATGATCTGGGCCCCTGGAAATACACCTGTTTTAGAAATGGAATGAATTCCTTCATTCTTTTGCAAGAACCGTGATTTTCTCCATTGTAAAATTATACACCTGGTTAGGCCCTTAATTTAAAATTACCAACATTAATCAAGAAGCATTCATCATCTGAATAAATCAATGTTTGAGATTTTGGAACTTGAAGAGTTTAAAATTCTTTTCCCTTAGGTAAATAGATAAAAATGTAGTCTGTGGCAGGAAGCAACTGTTATCATTATCTTTGACATTAACAAAACAAGACAACCCAATAATATCTCCCGCCCATCATGAGGGTGGCTGACCACAAGAAATGAACATAGGAAGAGCATTTCTTCATTTTCTATGAAGTCACTATCTAATACAGAGTTCAGAGCGCAGTGACGTGCTCTGGAATGAGGATAGATCCTCATGGGTACAAGGCAAACACAACGGAGGGTGATCTGGCAGGATCTGGGTGGGCTGATGACCACTCACCTTGTCCTGAGAGTTCTAGGTATAAATCCAAGAGAGCAGTTGTCAAACTGTTCGCTCTCAGGATGCCTTACTCTCGTCAGCCTTACTTAGACCCTAAAGAGCTTCTGCTTGGGTGGGTTGTGTTTACTGATACTTACACATTAGAAGTTAAGACTTGGAAATTTTAAACATATTTCTCAATTCGTTAAATATAACAATAATAAACCCATTACACGTTAATATAAACCACTTATTTTTATGAAAAATAGCCATACTTTAAAAAATTCCATTTAGTTTGAAGAGTGGCCTTGTTTTATATTTTTTGCAAATGTGTTGAATGTCTGGTTTCAAAGAAGATAGCCGGATTGTCCTCTCTGATCCTACATTCAGTGTGTTATAAATGATGTTTGCTTAAGGTGAAGAAATTATCGCCTCACACATATACATGGAAAGGGAGGAATATTTTAATAGCCTCGAGCAGATAATTGTGGAATACTTCTTTGATTTTACACTAAAACTCAGCAAATGGTAGTTTCTTAATGGTTACTTTAATGTGGGATCTGAAAGCATATTAATAAACTGTCCTTACTTTGTTATGTTAGAACCACTGGTCTCTCTTTCATCTTGGATGACTCTTACCTGTGCAGGATTTTGGAACGATGTGCTAATCATTAGGAAACTCTTGGTTCATTGAGTTATGCAGATTTTCCAAATGTTGAAGTATTTCATTCTACAAAATCAAAAAGTCACATTCATTAATATCTCCACTGATATCATCAGGAAAATCTTTAAGTATTGGGAAGCTGTTATGTTCATAGTAGCATAGATAAGTTTTCCAAATTCTAGTTTTTGTTTGAAAGCTTAAATTTTATCTTCGGCCACATGATACTGTCCATTGTTTTTCTTGAAGTGATAGGCTCCCTTTGGTCATTATCAAAGAACCATCTTTCAAATACCCAGCGCTGCACAACCATAGTTTGTCAGTCATTCTTTCAAGCAAAATGCCATTCCATAAAAAAAAGTGATCTGTTCAACTGGAAACTCTGACAATCGCACAAGTGCTTTTCTTTGAGACACGTCTTCTCCTGTGACATGCAGCAGTGGTGTTTCATGGGGACTTCCCATCTAGTGACACAGAGCATTTAAATGATGTACACTCAAATATGGCAAGGTAATAAAATTAATAATTTTTACTACTTCATCAGTTCTCGAATAATTTCAGTAGCTCAGTGAATTCACCAATTACTTCATTCTGAAGTGAAACTGGCTTTTTTTTTCTTTTCTTTCCCCGCACATGCATGATGATGAATACAGCAACTGCTAGTGGAGTTTGGGGCCACTGCCTTCAAGGTGCTGAGGCATCAACAGTTTTACCACCAATGTTTTGTACCATCAGTGCAAGTGTCACACAGTAAAATAGGTGATCGTGCTTTAGTACTCTTATGAAAGTGTGTGCCCCATGGGCTCTCTGCTGGGGGCAGGGACCCTGGTGAGCCACACTTTGAAAACTGCTGCTCCAGAGAAATTTTATTTATACATAGTGAATGTTTATTACCACAGCATTTTTTTTTGTAATAACAAACAACTAGAAGTAATCTAAATGACCATCACCATGAGAATGGATAAATAAATTGTCCTCTATTCATATAGTGAAATGCTATACAGCAGCAAAAACAAATGAACTGGAACTATAGATGTCAACACACACACTCCCACATATTCGTGTTTAGCACTAGTGTTGACATACATTGCAGGGCTTTTCTCTAACGATTTCAACAATCTTACATGTGTGTGTGTTTTTTTTTTGAGGGAAGGAAGATTGTTGATATATAAATTATAAATAAATAATTCTCAATGTAAATCTTTATATAAATTTAAAGTACCAAGTTCTACTGTTTTATTGCTTATTATAAAAGAAAGTCTAAAAATGAGGAAAAAAATAAAAGACAAAACAGGAAAAAAAAAAAAAAAGCCCACTTGAATCCCAACACCAGTTAACATTTGGTGCCATTTCACAAGTTTACATATAAATACATTTGGGCTCATCCTGAATAGACAGTTTGATTTCCCACTTTATTAATTAGCAGTAGCATTTTATGATTTTTAAAGTGTTCCTAACACTGGTAATACTATATCAGAATTCTTTTGGTTAATTCTCCTATAGTTACAGAAGAGAAGTGGTAATTATGAATAGAGATGTCAAGAGCAAGAAATTGTATTTATCAAGACTCAGTGCAGTTCTTTTCTATTTTTCTTTCTAGTTCTAGAAGATTTGTGTGACCTCAGGCAGTTTCTACCTGATTCTGATAAATATTTTCACTACTAATTAATGTCGTTCTTATTTTTAAGGTCAACATCGTCAACAGCTTCCAACAAGAAGAGGATGGTCGTACTAATCAAACAAAGGTGGGGTTAAAGAGTCAGTTTCTTAATAAACTAGTGAGACCACACTTTACTCAGAGGCTGGATTGCAAGTTCGAGTTTTTGAGTGCCCTGTCAATATCTGGTTGGCAGAAAATAAATTAGTAACTAGATGTGACCTTTTAGAATCTTGAGGGACTGCCAGAGAATTGCAGATAATGCTTTTATGTCTAATTAGAATATGTGCTCATCAATCTGTGAATATCAGAAATCAACCACACAGTGCTAGCCTCGAGGTCCAGCCATGCTATTTTCTTCTTTATGGGATTAAAATGTAGTGGACTTAATATTTCCCACTGTGTGAGTGCGGGTTGACACAGGGGATGCAGTCCTGCACCACCACCATTGTGAGTGTTTGCCATATCCTCATGATGTATTATGACTATTTCCTTCCTGTTGTTCTTGTGATCAACTCACTTTCTAATTAAGCAATTTTTTAAAAACTTACATTTTTGTGGATAAAAATTAATGTGGCTAGAAACCAGCTTCACTTGTAATAAATAGATGGTAACTGTAAAAATATATATAATACAAACAAAACCACGTTGTTAAATTCTATCTATATTCTCTTGCTGACAAATCTCTGACCCTAATCTCAGACTCTTTCTGTCTCTGTTACAAGAGAGATTAGTAGACAGAGAGGCATTAAAGACCTATCAGCACTGAATGGAGACTTTCTCATCAATGACTTCAGAAAGATGGAGAGATAAATAGAGAGGGAGTAACTTTCTCAGTCATTCAACAACTATTTGCATGTTTACTATAGGACTGGCGTTAGCACATAGTAGGCAGTGATTTTGAATGCTGTACTTGCATAGACCCTAAAATTAGCTTATGAGCCATGTAAAATCATTGGTGGCACATGCCCCACAGCCTAGAAATGATTCTATAATTGTTAACAGAACAGGAACATTCAATTTCTAAGCATCGGAGGCTGTTGTGAGGATCAGAAAAAGAATGCATATCAAGTGCTAGACAGTGCCAACCAGTATCACCCCCATCCTCCTCCTCATCACTGTCACTGTCATAATTTCCAGGGAGAGAGCCACCGGCCTCTACGGCGATACAAGAGAAGATGGATTATTACCACCTTGGAACTGCAGGAGGAAGACCCAGGACCCTTTCCCAAACTTGTTGGTGAGGTAAGGCAGCTACTCCCAAGGGAAGGCCCTCATCATCCTCTCTGATTGAGTGTGCCCTTTTTGGCAGGAGGATTACATCTTGAGAGGCCATGTGCTAGTGCGGCCAGTAATGAAGTGGCGGGAGGAACCCTACAGTGGGCCTTGGGATGTCTGGTTCTAGAACCCGGTCTTCCTCTCCCTGAGGATGTGACTTTGGGCAAGTCACTTCTCCATGTGAGTGTGTGCTGAGAAAACCAGAATCACATATGGCAATAGGCTGGTTAGTTCCAGCCTGCAGGCCTGTTTTATTTGGCCCATATAGAGTCTTTTAAAAAAACTCATTATTTAAAAATAAGGATGGGGGCTGGCTTGTGGCCTGGTGGTTAATTTTGTGTACTCTGCTTCGGCGGCCCAAGGGTTGCAAGTTTGGATCCCAAGAGCAGACATAGGCACCACTCATCAAGCCATGCTGTGGTGGCGTCCCACATGCAAAATAGAGCAAGATTGGGGCAGATGTTAGCTCAAGGACAAGCTTCCTCAAGCAAAAAGAGGAAGATTGGCAACAGATGTTAGCTCAAGACCAATCTTCCTCACCAAAAAAATAAAAAATAAAAGCTAGCTCTGCCACGAAAAAAAAAATAAGGAGATTGTGGTTACCAGAGGCCTGGGAGTGGGAGAAAAGGGAGAATTAAAAAAAGAGAGAAAGTAGAATAGTAGATGTCTGGGCCTGGAGTGAAGGGGAGAATGGGGAATTATTGTTTAATGGGTACAGAGGTTCAGTTTTATAAGATGAAAGGAGTTCTGGAGGTGGAGCATGGTGATGGTTGCACAACAATATGAATGTACTTGGTACCACTGCACTGCACACTTGGTTAAGTTGGTAAATTTCATGTTATGTGTATTTTACCATGATAAAAAAAATTGGAAAGGATTATGGAGATTGTATTAAAAATCCTTCACTTCTAGGGACTTCTTGAAAATGGGAAGATCTGACTACATGGAGCCTCCATTCCCACATGGCAACAATTAGATGGGGCTTGAGTTAGCCAGAATGCCACAATCCTAGACACTCTCTATTGCCTCCCTCAGCTGAGGTTGAGTATCGACTGAGGCAGCAAAGAAGTCCCGTGGTGATGCTGGAATGCCAGAGTCTGTACACCTGGCCCATGTCATTCACTTCCACTGCCTCCCTGACCCGCGTGGGCCTTTGAGTGATGTGCTGAGTGATTAAGTCCCCTACAGCTCTAATGCTCTAGATTCCTAGGAAAGAAAAAAATTCATATTTTTGCAACGTTTATAAAAGTAGTATGTGCCTACGATAAGAAAACATCTACAGAAAGTTTTCAAGGCTCAGTCGTTAAAAGTGCATTCTCCCAAGAGTCAGGGGACACAGTGGGTTCATATTCCAGACACACCTCATCATTACTCTGTAAGTCAGATATCCCTTCTGTTCCCTCCTCTGCACAATGCGGTCCATGGTAGTGTCTAGTTAATATGGGATGGTTTTAAAAATTAAATAGGTTAGCGTAGGTAAGGCATATATAAGTTGGCTCATTCTAAGTTCTTTCTAAATGTTAGCTGTTTGATTATTATTCCTCTTTCCCTGGAAGGATAACCAATATTAGCACATCACTTTCAGATATTCCTCTGCAGATTTACTAGTATGAATCTGTATTAACTAAGTGGGATCACACATGCGTATTTTTCTGCCAGTATCCTTTCTTGTTTAATGACACTTGTCTTTCTGGGGCAGACCATGTGAATCCTGAAAAGCTGGAGTCCCATGTTAGGTGAAGGGAGTGGTACCGTTATATGATTCTTTCCATATTGATGGAAACATTTCTGTTGTTCCCAGTTTTTCACAGTTACAAACCAAACTGCAGCCATGTTCCTTGTTCCTGCATCATTGCATATCTTTACTTCTTTAGGATAAATCCTCAGATGCGCAATTGCTGGGTATGAGTCTTTACAAATCCCTTTTAATCTTAGCCTTGATGTTTGATATGTACAGTGCTTTAGTCTCATCTTCTTTTCATCCTCATTTTTTCTCCTTCCAGCTGTTCAGTGTTATACCTGATGACACGTCATTGATGTATTTAATCAGTGGACCTGGTGTGGATGAATATCCAGAGATTGGTTTGTTTTCTATAGAAGAACATGAGAGTGGAAAAATATATGTTCATCGCACTGTGGATCGAGAGACAACACCATCTTTTATGGTACCTAAAATTTGATACATTCTGAGCTTGGTATATTCTTGCAGGAATATTGTATTCGGTAAGCATTATTTAAGCTGACTGTGTGCCAGGTTCTGGGAGATTGATATATTATGCACTGTGGCAAGCTTTAGATGTATGTATGGGAGACAGAGGTCAATTTTGTAACCTTCTTTTAGAGTTCTGGACTTTGGCTTTGTAATTATTTCTGCAATCTATGTGAGCCACGACAGATCTTCCTTCTAATGACCAATATCCCAACATGATCGGGAAATCTGAAAGCATTTGGGGATAGAGCTACAGAATGCTTACAAAACGGCCTGTTTAGTTTCGAAGAGTCACGGATGGAATCCATGGAATGACGCTACAACAGACACAATGGGTTACCTAATAACTGATGAATGACGAGTTACATATCTGGTGACAGTTTCTTATTGTGTCCAGGTAATCCTTAAGATTTCATCACCCCAACACCATGGTCAACTGTGTTGAAATTCAGGTTCTAAACCAGGAAAGGAAATTACAAAGAAAAATGCCCAAACAATGTGGCGGTATATCTCGTTACCAACATAATCTGAGAGGGAGTTCTTAGGAAGCCAGCCTTTGTTCTATTTTGACTTCTGCTGAAAACTGGGCTTGGTTCTCAGGCGTGCTTGCCTATACATTAATTCCTTCAGGGTGGGAAGATGTTGCTTAACATCTGAAAGAAGTAATTTATATAGTTTTTCTCCAATGACTTCAAAATCTTTGTATGTATCATAAAATACATGGGTAAACCCTTAACTCATTGACAGGCTTTGAATCTCTAACTTTTAAACAGGCAGAAATTCTTCCCAAACTCTGAAAGGCGGGCGAAGATGACACTCTGGGTCTTCTCTAGCCACATAAACCCTTGCCCCTTTCTCCAGAATTTTCAGTGTCTGTTAAAAAGAAAGAATAAAAAAAAAGAGTCATAAGTGGAACCCTGGGTCAGCGGTTCTCAATCTTTAATGAGCAAACAGATCACCTAGGGATCTTGTTAAAATGCAGATGCTGTTTCAGTAGGTCCTGGGGTGGGGCGTGGGCTGAGAGTCTGCCTTCCTAACAAGTTCCCAGGCGATGCTGCTGCTGCTGGTCCATGGGCTTCCACACAGTGAGTAGGGAGCACCCAGAACACGTAATGGACGGGACCTGGGCAGGAAGGAACCAAACATTTAGTGCCTGCGAGTTTTCTTTTTTGGTTGTAGTCATTGTTTGCTTTTAACATCTTTAATGATATATTAATCGTTGACATTCACAACGTTTAATATGGGACTTCATGCCTAGAAGCTGATAATGCTGAAGCCAAATACCTATGAGTGTTTTCTGAAACTTGAAGTTGAGATGGAAAACCTTGGAATATCACAGTAGGTCCCAGGGACCCTTTAGAGATGAAAGGGAAAAGGTGGGGGACATGATCAGCATCCCCATGGGTTCTGTTACAGGAAGACAAGGCCCTGAGCTTGGACCTCGCTGGCTAGATCAAATCCATGTTTCAATCCCCCAAAACATTATCACAGTTGTCCTTTTACATTGATTTCTGCCATTGTTTGCTAGTTGTTCCCCTCATTTGACTATTATCTTCCATGAAGGGAGACACAGGGTGAGAATTCTGGGGCAGGCTCCCTCTGCCGGTGGGTCTCTGCCTTCTTACTCGGTTTTACTTTCTCCTCAATACCTGTTGTATACCTGTTGTATACTTTTGTGTTTGGTTCTCTGTCGATCAGTCTCCCCTATCAGATTGTAATTTCTCAGAGGGGAGAGACCCTGTTTTATTCATAATCATGACCCGAGATAGGTTCTCAATTAATCATGTCGGATGAATGAATGAGCACAGTAAATGTAGACTCTGCTTTCCAGGGTATTGTGGGTTGAATTGTGTCTTCCAAAAGATGGGTTCAAGTCCCAACCCCTGGCACCTGTGAATGAGACCTAATTTGGATATAAGGTCTTTGCAGGTATAATCTTGTTAAGATGAGGTTATACTGGATTAGCGTGGGTCCTAATCTAGTGATGGACATCCTTATAAAAGGAGGGAAATCTGGACGCAGAAAAAGACACAGAAGAGAATGCCATGTGAAGCTGGAGACAGAGGTTGGAGTGATGTCTACAAGCTGAGAAACACCGGAAGTTAGGAGAGAGGCCTGGAACAGCCTCTCCCTCAGAGACTCCAGAAGGAACCAGCCCTGCCGACACCTTGATTTGGCTTCCAGCTTCCAGAACTGTGAGAGGATAAATTTTTGTTGTAAGCCACCCAGTTGGTGATACTTTGTTACAGAAGCCATAGGAAACTAACACACAGGGGTTAACACACTAGTTAGGAAGATGTGAAACAGGCTGATGGGAGGATTAGCAGCCCAAAAGGGATAAGCAGAGTGTGATAAGAATGCTACACAAACCGAGCATTCAAGCTTAACCATCTGCTTCTATAGAAGAATGCTTATTGTTTTTTGCATAGAGACAGGATGTTATTAAAAATTAAGTAAACCTAATGTAGTGACAGAAAGGGCATTTCTAATAGCACTGCTTTACTCTTGAGGGTAGTGAGGAAGTCACTAGAACTAGCCAAAACATGTCAAAACTTGTGTTTTAGAGATGGCAGGAGTAGGGGATGCCAACTTATTAATTCCATAAACCTATAAGAAAGCGGTAATACCAACTGAGAATTGCTGGAAGATTTAAGAAAGACTTGGAGAGGGAAAAAGTCTGACTTTTTTCTGTGTAGGAATCTTATCCATTTATGTCAAAATATGCTCAATTTCATAGGATACAAATACACTCAAGAAAATACATCCTTTTATATTCCTCATAATAATTATTTGTCAATCTTTATCCCAACACAGTTATCTTTGCCTAGAAACTATGCATATAAGTGACTTTGCATTTTGTGTTTGCCATTTAAGATGTTTCCATATGCTCATTTGTGTCTAAGAGTATAGATCTTGCACATGTAATTTCAAATAGCCATATGCCAATCCATAATGTCAATGCACTATGGTGTGTTTATCCAAGGATCTAAGTCTCAAGGCTATAACAAAAGGCTGAAAACCCTTTCCAAGTGTAGAAAATATCCATGACATTTTCCTTCTCCATTGCGATTCTGAGCTCCCTGGAAATTCTCAGCATCTTGCCAAAGAATAAACAACATTTATGCCTCTCAGGCATCTTACAGAACTAAAGGTCTCAGATGTAGCTTTTAGGATAATAAATGGAATGTAAAATAATAAACATAAAACAAACATGTGGTTCTTGTTTTCAAGTGGAAGGATTACAGTTGGCACGGTTTCAGAGCCAGAAGTCAGGGCGATTAAGGAGCAGAGAGTTGCCAGCGCAGTCATAAATTATGGAGGAGCATGTAGAAATGGTGTGTGAGAAAGCAAACTTGCTTGCACAAAAATTTAAAAGTGTATGTTGGAGTCCCCAAAGCAGACCAGTTCAGTAGTAGTCGCATTGCAGCATCCTTTGTCTTGCAGGGAGAGAGGGTATGTTGGAGTCCCCAAAGCAGACCAGTTCAGTAGTAGTCGCATTGCAGCATCCTTTGTCTTGCAGGGAGAGAGGGGAGAGCTGAGCTGGAGTAGCCTTGGGGCCAGGACAGCATTTTAAGATGTCTAGCAGGACCACCAGGGTGGATGCCTGTGAGTGAGCCGCGAGTCTGCAGGGAAAGAGGCCCGAGGAGGCGTGGACAGCAAAGTTGAGGAGAAGGCCTTGTGGGCCCTGAGGAGAAGCGGTAGAGAGAAGCTGCCTGAATCTGTCAAGGTCCTGAGATGCCCATCTGATAAAACTCCTGCTCTGAGCTCTGTGTGGCCATAGATGGAAGTCTGAAGAACTGGCTGATGGCGCCGTCAAGGCTACACCTAACTGGACTTGAATCTGGGCTCCTCCACCTCCAAGCTGAGAGCTGGACAGCTGTGTAACCTCTCAGTGGTGCAGAGCAGGGTGACATGGGTGCCTCTATCTAAGGCTTATGCAAGGAAGAAAGGAGATGATCTATGTAAGGGCTCAGCCCAGTCCTGTTGAGTCCTCCCTGGGCCTCACTGAAGCTTCTTCTCCTGGAATAAACCCCATGCTTTCTCACATCCCTGAGCAGGACCCGGTACCTGGCAACCAGATGACCCCTGAGAAACCAATGTTCCCATCGTAAAGGGTCATCTGCCTTGAGAGCACCTCGATGCAGCGTTCATCCCCTTTCCCTCGCCTTGTTCTGTCACTCTGACCTTCTGCCTGACCGCTGACTCTTTCCTCACAATATTCTCAGCCTTCAACAAATAAAATCACTACTTATCCTAAAGCAATGAGAGATTCAGTAGCAAGAAAGATTAGACTTACTTTAAAAAATACATATACAGTTGCTCACTTTTTATTTTATAAGTAGGGACTTTTTTAAATTAATAGACTTTATTTTTTAGAGTCGCTTTAGGTTTACGAAAGTACAGAGTTCCTGTATACCCCCACACTTTCCCATGCTCGCCCACAGTTTCTCCTATTAACATCTTGCATTAATGTAGTACATTTGTTACAACCGGTAAGTCAATACACTACATTTTGTTAAGTAAGCTGATCCCAAAATATGCGTGGAAAGGCAAACCAGCTCTTGGTTTCATTGACTTTATTGTTTTGCTATTTTCAATTTTATTGATATATGCTTTTATCTTTATTATTTTCTTTCTGTTTGAGTTTAATTTGCTCCTTTTTTTTTGAGTTTCTTAAGAAACTAAAGATAGAAGCCTAAATTATTGATTTGAGATCTTTTGAAAGGAAAGACTTCTCACAGGCGTGTTTGAGAAGAATTGATCTTACTCAGTAGAGAAGTAACAGCAGTGACCATTTAAAAACCCACCTTATATTGACAGCTGTGCTAGTTACTTTAAATGTTCACTTTCCCAAAAACTTTTAAGTTTCTGCTCTCTGCAATCATTCAGCGATATTCGTTAGTGTGTTTATTTCTCATGACAACACTGATAGGCTGTAGAAACTGATGCTCACAAGCACCTGGCCTATGTTTACCCAGGTGGAGAAACTGAGATTCAAGTCAACACATTGATTTGTTCTCTAGTGTTGATTGAGCATTTAGTCTATGCCAGCGCTGCGCTCAGTCCCTGGGCTCACACAGCGAATGAGAGCAATATGACCCCTGCCCTCAGGAACTGTCGGTCTAGTGGAGGAGACAGACATGAAGCACACAATTATACTAACGGTTATCTGATTAGTGGCATCAAGTAAATGGTTCTGCAACATTAATACAGTTCTCTGCTTCTTAGGTTTATTTTGATGTGGTGAATCGCTCAACAGGAAAAATTGTGGACAAATCCTTGACTTTCAACATTAGGATCACTGACGTGAATGATCATGCGCCCCAGTTCCCTGAGAAGGAATTTGACGTCAGTGTGAGAGAGGACCACGATGCAGGTGCGTGCGGGCTGCACAGCTTCCTTTCTCCTCTGCACCCCAGAGGTTCTCCTGCTTCCTTGCCGATGGGGCCCTTGCTCCTAGATGTCTTCAGGGAGACATTCCACTGCTCACATCCCAAAGGCTGCAGGCCCTGGCTTCGAGCGAAATGCTTTGAGGTCTGCAAGCCTCATTTTTGTATTGGCAATAAAACGATGTAGAAGTTGTGTCATTTGGAGGAGCTGACATGTAAATACCAATCTAAAATAAAGCCAAATGCAGTGACGGAAAAAGGCAGAGCTAGGGGGCAAGTCCCTGAACCTCTCTGTGAACTTCTCGTCTGTAAAATGACAACAATACGGCATCTAGAGTTCCTGAGCTGCAGATCCTGTGAGTCTTTAGATCCAAACCACTCTTACTAGAATGAGCATCTATTTTAATAACAAAAAAGCATTGTTCACTTTGCAAAATAGCATTTGGATAACTTGGAAAAATTCCAAGAAATAAAAAGACTGAAATAGAAAGCATCTTTAATATTACCAATTAAAGATAAGTACCATCAATGTTTTAGTTAATATACTTTCAATATTTTTCTTTGCATTTTATATGTGTGTGTATACACAAACTGTATGTTATCTTTACATATGTGTATATACTCACAGATTTTTATGTATAGTTACATATACATATTTGTATATCTACATACTTTTTTCATCTTTATCAGAGTACAAAATGTACATGTATATACAAAATATTTACAAATATATGGGCATGCTTTTTTACAAGTGTATATTTATGAATTTTCTTTTTTAAAAAAGTTTTACTGTTTGTAATGCAACAGTATTCTCTTACAGTATCATATTGCATAATATTTTATTTTAGGGATGTGCTTTAAGGTATTTAACTAATCTTCCATTGTGGGACATTTATGTTTTGTTGCCACATTTTGTCATTACCGTAAAATACGCTTCAGTGAACATAATTTAGCTAAATATGTGCCCCATTCAAGCGTTATTTACTTACCTAAATTCAGAGAAGTAGAATTGCTAGTTCCAATTGCACACACGATTTAAGTGTTAGAATTTATTCATCTGCCAGCAACATGTGAGAGTCCCCAGCGTATTGTTCATCTGTGATTATTAAGAGCTTGAACATTTTTATAGGTTTCTTGGTCATTTCTATTCCTATTGCCAGTTACTTCTTTCTTTCTTTGTCCATTTCTGTTTGTATGTTTGTCATTTTTCCCCTTGATTTTAACCTCCTCATTCTATATTAAGAATATCTGTGTCTGCCATCTATATTTCAAATATGTTTTCCTGGTTTGTCTTTTCCTTTTGAATTTCGTCCATAGTTTTTGCCACACCTTTAAAAATCTATCTGATCTCTCAAGTTTGTCCTTTAGGTCTGCTGCGTTTGCAGTCGTGATTAGAAGAGTCCTCTTGACCTTATGACTATTTAAATATTCCTCTTTATTTTGTCTAGTATGTATTTCAATGTTTAATCCATTCTGGTGTATGCCCCAATGCCACTTAGCAAAGAAACACCCTCCTGCTGGTTTGATAGGCTGCCTGTGGCCAATAGTAACACTTGAAAAAATTCTTTCCAGGTCAACCTATTTTTCAGATGTCAACAGTTGATTTGGATCAAGAAAATACTCCAAATTCTCAAGTCTTTTATTTCCTTGTTTCTCAAACACCGGTACTGAAAGAAAGTGGCTTCCGGATTGAACGTTATAGTGGAGAAATACGACTCTCAGGATGCTTAGATTATGAGGTTATGTGGATTTTCTTATTTCAAAAAAATGAAATGTGTTCTCTATCTCTGAGCCCCAGACTTGAGGTGTACGTTGGCAGTGAGAAGCCCTCTGTGTCTAGACTTATTAATGAAATTGGTAAAATGGAGCATTTCTGTATTAATATTTCCGTGTTCTGTATTTGAAGGGCTTGACTTCTGTTTCTTTCCCCACATAGACTGCTCCTCGGTTTACGCTAGTGATCGGAGCGAGGGATTACGGAGAACCACAGCTGTCATCCACGGCCACGGTTCATGTCAACGTGCAAGAAGGCAACAACCGCATGCCCACATTTGCCCAAGAGAACGTAAGGCACCTGGGCTCAAATTCAAGTCCTGACACAAATGGCCCCCATGTCCCAGAGGCGGTTTCGATGAGGGGATCCCCGTGTCACCCCACACACCTGTAATTCTCAAAATAACTTAAACTAGAATCAAGAAGTTGACAAGAATGGTATCGAATCATTTGAGAACAGTCACGTGAGCTCACGTGTTTTACTACTTTGTGCCAGAAACTGTGCTAAGAACTTTTACACGAATTATTTCATTTTTAATTGTTGGAACTACCCCCTGATGTCTAGTTGACAGATGAGGACCCTGCAGCCTAGGTACCCTGCAGAGAATTCATGCTCATCCACAGCAGGGTTTCTCAGCTTCTGCACTGTTGACGTTTGGGGATGGAAATCCTTTGTTTGGGGGAGGAGGCTGCCCAGTGTATTACAGGATGTTTAGTACCATCCCTGACCTCTACCCACTAGATGCCAGTAGTATCCACCAGTTGTGACACCCAAAAATTGCCAAATGTCCCCTGGGAGGCAGAATCACCGCTGGGTGAGAAGTCTAGAGCTGAGCTTTTCACACAACCTTCAGGGCTCTGACGCAGGGAAGATGGGCAGGTGGGCTCTGGGCTTGCCTTCCTCAGCTCCCCTGATTTATGTATCAGAGTTCCACATAGGATTTCGCATGCTGCCAGGTCCCCAGACTTGAAGAAAGTGTTGAAATCCACTGTGTAAGGCTGGTGTGGAAATACCTCACCACTTAAGATAGGCAAGGTTGCTAACAGAGAAAGTAAACGCTGCTTGGGATCTGCCTCCAGTTTTTTTTTTTTGGTATTCCATATGAATTTTTTAAGGAAAAATATCCATTGCATTTCTGTCTTTCTCCTGATCTCCCTCAATGAGGCCCTTCCTGACAACCTAGTTAAATTCCCAGCTCACCCCCTGTACACACACGCAGTCATCAAGTCCCTAGGGATGGGATTTTTGCCTGTCTTGTTCACAGCACCTAATACGGAACTTGGTAGGTAGTAGCCTTTATTGAATAAGTAAATGCTACAAACAATTAGTTTTTAAAAGCATCATTTAAAAGAAAATTTTTAATTGTATAAACCAAAGCTGAAATGTTTTCCATGAAAGCACCTCACCAAACGATACAGAATAACTGAAAAATACTATTTATTATGTTTGAGCCTTGTTCCAAAGTCCTTCTCTGGCCGTGCTTTCAAAAGTAGGCTGGAAGAAATATACGCTGTTATTTATTTATTTTTTTTTAAAGATTTTATTTTTTCCTTTTTCTCCCCAAAGCCCCCCAGTACATAGTCGCATACTCTTCGCTGTGGGTCCTTCCAGCTGTGGCACGCGGGACGCCGCCCCAGCGTGGCTCCATGAGCAGTGCCATGTCCGCGCCCAGGATCCGAACCAACGAAACACTGGGCCGCCTGCAGTGGAGCGCGCGAACCTAACCACTCGGCCACGGGGCCAGCCCCAATATACACTGTTATTTTGATGTTCTTATCCAGAGAAATTATCTTATCACGAAAAGTATTGAATAAGAAGCTATTTTAAAGATCTATATGTGTTAGAAAAATGATCACCTTAATCTAAATAACCATAAGAGTTCTATTTTAGGAGAAGATTTTTTCGGTAGCATAAACTAGGATGTGTATTATTATTTTTAAAATTCTTAGAACATCAGTGCATTGGGTTGGAGTGAAGATTACTTTTAAAGTCATTCAGTTGTGGACGCGAGGGCTCAGGGAGAAGGGACGAGAGGTTTGTTACTGATGCCTGTTCTGCAATCAGGCAGACTTTCCAATCCCTTGAGGTCAAGTTCAGTAGCAAGAGAAATATCCAGACTGTTGTACTAAAGGCGGACATTTTCTCTCTCTTTTGCCTTCTTTTTAAATTGTGTTTCTTTATCTCCATGACGTGGAAATGACTATTGCCTCTCTCAGTATGAGATTCAGATTTCTGAAGGCCAACCCCGCCAGGGTGTGTTGCGTCTCCTGGTCCAAGATGGTGACACGCCGCTTACATCAGCTTGGAGAGCAAAATTCCACATAGTGAATGGCAACGAAGAGGGACATTTTGACATTTTGACTGACCCTGAGACCAATGAAGGGATTTTAAATGTTATCAAGGTACAGCCATAACAGAATGCGTGCCGGCCAATTGATCATGGATGTTGAGGTCCCGTTCTGTAGGATTCCTAATGACAAAACAGGAGCTGGTGTCAGTGAATGCTTACTGCGTGCTGAACACATTGCTTGCAGTGTGACATGAGTCCCCTCGGCACCCTGTGAGGAAAGCAGGGCTGCGTCATGACTTCTGCCTTGGGCCCTTGGTCCTTTTGCCTTTGTGGCTCCTCCCACCAAAATAATATCAATATTAAAAATTATTTTTACCATGACATTAAGTATTTCAACATTTAGGTCTTTTTTGTTTTAGACGAAATTTAATAGATTTACATAGGCCCTAAAATGTTTCTTTTGTTCTGATGTGATGAAAATATTTAAAACATTTTCTCTAACCCTAAGAGTTCATTGTTTTCCTTCTGAGTTTAAAAGAAATTAGAACATTTGTGCAGGCCCCTAAAAGTATTGTGGGACCCTGGCACTTTGCCTGCTATGCCTAATGGAGAGTTTCCCCTACAGGAAAGTATCATTACCTCATTTTACTGATAAGGAAACCAAAGCCCGGTGAGGATGGTCATTTTCATGAAGTCACACAGCTGGGGTAGGGGTTCTGACTGGGGCAGTCTGACCCCAGTGTCTTTAGTATTAATGGTTCTCAGCTAGACTCTAGAATGACCAGAGACTCTGGTGAAGTGCAGGTGAGTCAACCTGGGGATCAAGTTCAAAGGCTGACCTGAGTTAGCAGGTCTGGGGTGGGGCAAGAGTTTCTACCTGTCCATGTAACAAGCTCCGATTGGTGATGCCAATTGGCTGTGACCATAGCAAGTCTCCGTGAATATGCTACACTACACACCTCGGGTTGAATTTTCCAAATATTCCTAGCTTTTCGATTCTTTTAAGTCACTGAGCACTTTGTACCCTGAGTAACTATGATCATCAATATCCGTATTTCCCTAAGCGCCCCTGATTTTTTTGCAGCAGGGTTGTCACATTAATGTTTCATTAGGTTATGGTTTTTGTTGCATTTTTCATTACCCTCTGATGGATGGTGGCTCTTTTCAACCAGGAGAGGGGGAGGAAAAAAAAAGAACTCCATAAATGATTTGAAAATGGGCTGACGACTGTCTTTTGATCATTATCAAAGACAGTGTAAATAATAAATGAATTGCAAAAGCCAAAGGCTCTCAGTCTGCAGTGATCCCTGCTGAGCTTCCGCTGGCCAGAGGAGAGCAGGTACTAATGAGGTCCTCTCTCCGGGGTTCACAGCCTTTGGATTATGAAACCCACCCAGTGCGAAGCCTTGTCATTGCCGTGGAAAATGAAGAGCTGCTCTTCTCCTGCGAGGGGGGCAAGATTCTGAAGCCAAGGAAGGCAGTGGCAAGTGCCACCGTGAGTGTGCAGGTGATGGACGCCAACGACCCGCCGGCCTTTCACCCTGGGAGCTTCGTCGTCAGTGAAGTCGATGGTGCCAAGCCTGGAATTCAGTTGGGAACTTTTAATGCTCTGGATCCAGACAAAACTGCCAGTCAGATAAGGTGAGAAGAGGGAAGGGGAAGGGTTGTTTAAGCAGAATTAGCCACATACTCAAGAGGATTCCTGTTGGAAAAGTAGCTCCTTTGATGTGCTCAAGAGGTTGAGTTTGTCTCAGATCTCAGTTATGAAAATACCAGAAGCCACCAGGAGGAAGCCCATTGGCCCAGGTTCAAGGCCTTCCTTCTGTAGCAGTCTCTGACCCCTCCAGGTGGAATTTACCTGCTCGTTTCCCTCTGCACTTAGGAGGTATCTCTTTTATAGTCTTTTTCTTGTATTAAAACAATTTGTTGTGTGTTTCTAGCTCCCTCTTTAGCAAAGTTTGTAAACTGGCAGCCCTCTGGCTTCTGAACAACAGAAGTTTTTTTTTAAATTTTTTTAACTGTGGTAAAATATACATACATAAAGTTTATTATTTTAACCATTTGCAAGTGTACAATTCAGTGGCATTAAGGACATTCAAATTGTTGTGCAAAGTTCACCACCATCCATCTCCAGAACTCTTTCATCTTGTAAAACAGAAACTCTATACCCATTAAATAATAACCCCCTATTCTCCTCCACCTCCAGCCCCTGGCCATCACTATTCTCCTTTCTGTCTCTATGAATTTGACTACTCTAGGTATTTCATATAAGTGGAATCAGTGTTTGTATTTTTTGTGACTGGCTTATTTAATTAAGCATAATGTCCTCAAGTTTCATCTATGTTATAGAACGTCAGAATTTCCTTCCTTTTTAAAGCTGAATAATATTTCACTGTAAGTATATACCACATTTTGTTTATTCATTCATCTGTCAATGAACACTTGGGTTGCTTAGTGTTTTTAAAAATAAAGTTGCCATATTCCCCAGGAAGATTGACTATGACAACTCTATTTTGCTTTTGGTGAGGAAGATAGGCCCTGAGCTAATATCTGTTGCCAATCTTCCTCTTTTTGCTTGAGGAAGATTGGCACTGAGCTAACATCTCTGCTAGTCTTCCTATATTTTGTATATGGGACAATGCCACAGCATGGCCTGATGAGCAGTGTGCAGGTCTGCACCCGGAATCTGAACCTGCAAACTCCAGGCTGCCAAAGCAGAATGTGTGAACCTAACCAGTATGCCACTCAGCCAGCCCCTATGACAATTCTATTTTTAAAAACAAAATACTTGGATTGCTTAGTGTTTTGTTTTTAAAAATAAAGTTGCCATAATTCGGAGGGAGATGGCAGAGTGGAAAGCACCAGGAATCTGTCTCCCCACCCAGAGAACAACTGCACTGGCAGAACCTTTCTGATGTACCTATTTTGGAACTCTGGAGTCTGTTGAAGGCTTGTGACTCCCAGGGAAGACTCAGAAGGTAAATTGAGGTTAATTTTAGTCAATTTCAGCTCTTAGCACACCAGCAGCTACCCATCCCCCACCTCCAGCCATGTGGCAGGCAGCCGTGCGCGTATTCCTGAGGTAGTTTGCACACAGCTTGTGGGAACCAGGGTGGGCAAAAAGGACCCTGTCCTCCAAATATGTTGGATCTGTGTTCTTATTGCTCCTTCTGGTTGCAGAGGTGCAAAGAGGCGAGAAGCCCTTGTTCTTCACCTCCCCTCCATTGTTGCAAGCCCCTCCCCCTCCAGTTGAAACAACTTCCAGGGAGTTTAAAGGACCAATGCCTTCTTTCCCTCCTCTTCATTTTCACATTTCCCCTCTTCCAGGAGCCAACCATTAAAGACTAGGACATTCAAAAACAACTGCATATATGGGGAAAATTAGAAAGTGACCATGCATGCCCAGGGAAAGGCAGGAAAAGATCTGAGAAAACATTAAGTTTTCACCTCAGTCTGATCCTTGGCACTGAGAAAACCTACAACAATCAAAAAAAAATTGACAAATATAAACAAAAACAATAAGAGAAAACAGCAAACGTTGGAGGAGGAGGAGACCCTGATTTCCTGAGTTACTACATTATTGGATCCAAATGTCTAGCATTCAGAAAAAAATCACAAGACATATAAAGAAACAGGAAAGAATGGCCCATTTAAAGGACAAAATAAATACACAGAAACTGTCCCTGAATAAGAACAAATGGCAGATCTAGTAGACAATTGAAAGACACTTAAAACAAATGCCTTACAGATGCTTAAAGAACTAAAGGAAGATGTGGAGAAAGTCAAGAAAAACGATGTATGAACAAAATGGAAATATTGATAAGATAGACAACCCAAAAAGAAAGCAGAAAGACATTCTGGAACTAAAGGGTGCAATAACTGAAATGAAAATCTCACTCGAGGGATTTAAAGGCAGATTTAAGTAGGCAGAAGAAAGGATCACTGAACTTGAAGATAGAACAATGGAAACTATCAAGGGTGAGGAACAGAAATAAAAAAGATTGAAGAAAAGTGAACAAAACCTTAGGGACCTGTGGGACACCATCAAGCAGACCAAAATACACATCATGGGAGTCTCATAAGGAGAACAGAGAGAGACAGGGGCAGAGAGAATATTTGAAGACATAATGGCTGGACACTTCCCAAATTTGATGAAAGACATGAATATAAACATCCAAGAAGCTCAAAGAACTCCAAGTAAGATGAACTCAAAGATACACACTGAGATACATTGCAATCAAACTTTCAAAAGTCAAACACAAAGAGAGAATCTCGAAATCAATGAGAGCAAAGTGAATCATCATATCCAAGCTATCCTCAATAAGATTATCAGCAGTTTTGTCATCAGAAACTTTGCAGCCCAGGAGGCAGTACACTGATATATTCAAAGTGCTAAAAGGAAAAACACTGTCAACCAAGAATCCTCTATCTGGCAAAACTCTCCTTTGAAAGTGAGGGAGATATTAAGATATTCTCAGATAAACAAAACTTGAGGGAGTTTGTGACCACTAGACATGCCCTGGAAATAATGCTCAAAGGAATGCTGCAAGGTAAAAAGCAAAGACGCTAGACAGTAACTTGAAGCTCTATAGAGGAATAAAGATCTCAATGAAGGTAAATACCTGGGCAATTATAAAAACTAGTATTATTGTAAGAGTGGTTTGTAACTGTATTTTTGTTTGTTTTGTACACGATTTCAGAGACTAAAATATTTAGAGAAAAAAACAGTTATGAGTGTAAAGGCTAGTATTCCTGTAACTTTGGTTTGTAACTCCAAATCTTGTTTTCTATGTGATTTAGGAGACTAATGCATTTGAAAGAATTACTAGTTTATGTTTCTGGGCACACAATTTATAAAGATGTAATTTTGTGACATCCACAACTGAAAGAGGTGGGAACAGAGCTGTAAAGGAGCAGAGTTTTTGTATGTTATTGAAAGTAGGCTGGTATAAATGCATATTAGAGTGTTATAACTTTAGGATGTGAAATGCAATCCCCATGGTAACCACAAAGAAAATAGCTATAGAATATACACAAAAGGAAATAGAAAATAATGTAAACATTTAACCACGAAAACCTAACTAAACCAAAAGAAGGCAGTGATGTAGGAAATGAGGGACAAAAAAGGGCATATAGAAAAGCAATAGCACAATGACAGCTGGAAGTCCCTCCTTATCAGCAATTACTTTATATGTACATGGATTGAACTCTGCAATCAAAGGACAGAACTTGGCAGAATGCATAAAAGCATGTGATCCAACTATATGCTGTCCACAAAGACTCATTCGAACTCCAAAGACAGAAACAAGCCACCTCGCACCACATACAAAAATTAACTCCAAATGGATCAAGGACCTAAATGTAAAACCTAAGACAACAAAACTCTTAGAAGAAAACATAGGACAAAAGCTTTACATCGCTGGACTTGGCAAGGATTTCTTGGATTTGACATCAAAAGTGTACAGAACAAAAGAAAAAATAGTCAAATTGGATTTCATGAAAATTAAAACATTTTATGCATCAAAAACACTATCCACAGAGTACAAAGGCAGCCCACAGAATGGGAGAAAATATCTTCAAATCATATCCCTGATAACAGATTAATACCTAGAATTTATAGAGGACTTCTAAAACTCAAAAACAACAACAAAAAGCAACCTGATTTAAAAATGGACAAAGGATTTCAATAGACATTTCTCCCAAGAAGATATACAAATGGACAATAAGTACACGAAAAGATGTCTAACATCATTAATCTTTAGGGAAATGCAAATCAGAGCTATAGTGAGATACCACCTCACACCCATTAGGATGGCTACTGTCAAAGAAACCAGAAAGCAGCGAGTGTTGGCTGGGATGTGGAGGCATTGGAACACTTGTATTCTGTTGGTGGGAATGTAAAATGGTACAGCTGCTATGGAAAACAGTATGCAGTTCCTCAAAAAATTTAAAACGGGATTACCATATGATCCAGCAATTCCACTCTGGGGTATATACCCAAAAGAATTGAAAACAAGGTCTTGAAGAGATATTTGTACACCCATGTTCGTAGCTTCCTTATTCACAATAGTTAAAATGTGGAAGCAAACCAAGTGTCCGTGAGGGATGAATGGATAAGCAAAATGTTGTATATACATGTAATGGAATATTATTCAGCCTTAAAAAGGAAGGACATTTTGCAATATGCTACAACGTGACGAACCTTGAGGACGTTACCCTAAGTGAAATATGCTGGTCGCAAAAAGACAAATACTATATTATTCCTTATATGAGGTACTTAGAGTAGTCAAAATCATGGAGACAGATTCAAAGTAGAATGGTGGGTGCCCGGGGCTGGGGGAGGGGAGAATGCAGAGTTGGTGTTTAATAGGCAGAGAGTTTCAGTTTTACAAGATGAAAAGGGCTATGGAGATGGATGGTGGTGACGGTTGTACAGCAATGTGAACATATTTAATACCACTGAACTGTACACTTAAAATAGTTAAGATGATAAATTTCATGTTATGTGTATTTTACCACAATAAAATAAGATAATATAGTCGCCAGCATCTAAAAATCAGGAGATTATGCTAACAACCTCAATTATCTGGATGTTCTTGAAAAACAGGAAGATTTGGCATCATTGGATCTGTGTCCCATGGGTCCATGATCATCTGGGGTATAGGGGCTGTGTGTTCTGTCCCTTGGAGAGGGCAAGCTCAGCATTTGTCCCCATTCCCCATCTGGCCAGCTTTGCTCATTTTTGGCAACAACTTGACCCCTGTGGGAATTTGAGTTTGAGATTCTTCCTTAGAGCAACGCTTCTCCACTTATCCACTTATAGACTGGGGAGAACCAGATTTTGTTTCTTTTAATTTCCAATTCACTGCAGAGTGATAATTTTATAAAATATAAAAAAACGAATTATTAGAAAAATGATTATGTGCTTGGGGGTCAAAGCAATGCCAATGACTATAAAAATTTCCCAACATTTGCTCTCAATTTTTGCTATTTCTCACTGTGGGCAGCTAACCAAGAGTTCACAGACCTGCACAGGTCCATGCAGGTGCATGCTGAGTTCAAGAGGCTATAAGCAGTGGTTGTCAAACTACAGCATGAAACAGAATCGTCGTCAGGGCTTGTTGAAGTGCACCTTGCTGGGCCTCACCCCTGGGGTTTCTGACTCTGAGGTCTGGGTAGGGACTGAGATTTGCATTTCTAACAAGTTCCCAGGTGTTGCTGATGCTGCTGGTCCATGGACCGCACTTTGAGAACACTGGTGTAGAGCCCGTATCTTGTTTATTGCTGTATTCTTGTCCCTTGAGTATGGTTGGCTCATAAGTACATCTCAGAGAATGTTTGGATTTCACTGAAGTCGTGAACTTCTGCCAACTTCAGCCTCAAATATTGCCTTTTCTAAGGGGTGAGTTGAGTGTCCTTGAGTTGAGACATGACCTAGTGAGCAGGGTTTGTCTAGTGTGCTTGGCTCCATCTGCGTTCAGTGGAGTTACCTCTCATGCATGCACTTGCTGAGAGAGGCTGTCTCCTGGCCTGAGATGATCCACAGATGAACTCTAAGTTTCTACCCCTGATTTATAAACATTAAGGCTTCCAAGGAACTTCTGGCATTTGCTCTGAGTTGAAGCGGTGCATGGAAAAGCTTCAGTCCCTTCAAAAACCGTGACCCATCGAATATCAGAATATCAGAGAGGGATAGATGCTGACCTTTTCCACAGCCTTTCCCAAGGAGGAAGAGATGGCATGGGTAGCTTCCCTTCTCTGGCCCTTTCGGGGGGCCTGCACCTTTTCTGTTGTTGGCCTCTGGGTACAGAAGTTTCCTACTGTGGGTCCCCCAGCATGCAGCTGTCCTTGGCAGCCCAAAATAGTTTCAGTGGATGCCATCTGATTCAACAGGTATTGGGGAATTCCAGAGGGCTTGGCATGCCCACCTATTGAAATATTAAAATGGCACCAGGAGCACACAGGTGGTGGGGGATGTAGAAGACCACTTGGACTGACTGGATTACCCTTATGTGAATCTTTTGGGCTCCATGGGTAGTAAAGTCCTATGCTTTTGGCACAAGGGCAGATTGGTCTTAATCTTAAGCTATGAGCCCCTACAGGCAACTGAAGTTTGGGTCTTTTCCAGGATGAAATGCTTCCTTCAGTTGAACAAAGTTATGTGCAAGCCCACAAGGACTGGGCACTTAGTAGTCAGTGAATATCGGTTTGATACCTTAATGGAATCTGCAGGCTGAAGGACATCCCTGTGCCTTCATCAAATTCACGAGCACTCCTAACTTAATTCTTCTTAGAATTTCCCACATCACTTGTGATAGGAATTGTCTCTGCTGGCATATTTTTTGACTTGTCTTTTGACATAACTTTTTAATTTTAAAAATCGCCTGTGTTTCCTTTGACAAGGTATAAACTGGTTCATGATCCAGCAAACTGGGTCACTGTAGATGAGCGCTCAGGAGCAGTTATCACCAGGAAGGAAATTGACCGAGAATCCCCTTATGTAAATGATAGTTTTTACATAATCATCGTTCATGCTGTTGATGATGGTAAGTATTTATCCAAAGTTGGGGGGAAAATGTGTTTTATTGCTTCCTGAGAAAAAATAACACCAATGAGAGTCTTTCAGCACAACTGGGAAAAATATAAAATAAACTTCTTTATCACTGTGCATCCGTACTGGTGATTATTTTTGTATTGTATTGTGTATTGGATTGTTTGAAGACATAATACAGTGGGATCCTGAGTACCTGTTGCCCAGTGTGCCCCAGCGGTAATACCTTGCAAAACCATAGTACTTATCACCAGCAGGCCATTGACAGGGACACAGTCAGGATGCAGGACATCTCCACCCCACATCACACCCGTTTCCCTCCTGCCCCACCCCTTCTAAACACCTGGCATAATTGATGTTTTAATTTATTTGATGACTCTACATTCTACCTGGTTCTACACATGATTTGAGGTGGCAAGCGTTTTGTTAACTTACCCTACCCAGATACTCTGAATTTTCAAAAAAGCAGGAAAACAGATCAAGCACCTACATAAAGCTTATGACTTTGAAAGGGAAAGTGTCAGTGTTTCAGTGGAATGGTCCCTTTCCTCAGAGGTTGAGAGAGCTCTTCTTCCTGGGGGTTGTATGCATGGAGCAGGCTCTTTAAGTGATAAGTAATCCTTCCTGGAATTCCCCCCTTACAAGGCCTCCCGCCACAGACGGGCACGGGGTCCCTGATGCTTTTCCTGTCAGACATCAATGACAATGCCCCGACTCTCCATCCCCGTTCTCAATACGTGGAGGTCTGTGAGTCTGCAGTTAGCAAGCCCCTCATCATCGAGGCCGAGGACGGTGACCTGCAGCCCTACTCGGACCCCTTTACCTTTGAGTTGGATGATACCGAGGGAAATGCAAGAGACACATGGAAATTGGGGGAACAGCAGGGTAAGTATTTGTGTTGGCCAGGGATAAAGGGTTGAAAATGAAAGAACCTAGTCTCAAACAGACTTAGGCAAAAAAGAATTTATTGGCTTCTGTAACTGAGAAGGAAGCCAGGCAAGCCTGTGTCCCAGCAGAGCTGGGTCTGAGTGCTCAAAGGACAGCCCTGGAAGCCCATCCAGGCCTTGGCTCTGCCTTTCTCTGGGAACTTCCCTTTCAGGCAGGCTCTTCTCTGGGGGCAGCAGGGAGGCTGCTGGGAGTCCCTGGACTCATCCTGGCACCTGGCAAGATTTATATCACTTCATGGCTTGGGTCACCTGCCTGCCCATCGCTCTGAGTGGGGGTCGAGAGGGCAGCTGTGTCGATTGGCTGGTTCTCAGCCCATACCTGGACCTAGTAGGGATCTGGGCTTAGCCTCTCCTGACCCACATGGGCTGAGAGTTCAGGAAGTGTGGGCTCTTCCAAAGGAAAATTGGGGTGCTGTTACCAGGAGGAACCCCTGGCATCCACTTCAACATTCTCCTTTGTGTTTTGATCAGTGAGTCTGTAGAATGGAGCATGTTTTTTTAGTTGAAACTGTGACTCACGTTTATGGTTCCCAGACCCAGAGTCGAGCTTTGAACCTTACCCCGAAAGAGCTCTGGCCTTTGCCCTTGGCTCCCAGGAGGTGATCTCCAGGCCTTTGGAATGTCCTGTCTGAAAGGAGTGTCTTTGTTTACTTGGCAGTGTCTTGTGTCAATCAATATAGGAGCAATAGGATTTAGGGTGGGCACTTTGTCATGTGGATGTCTGTTGATCTCTGGAGAGCCTGGAGCCTGAGGTCAGCCTTGTGGCCAGCTGACCAGGTTTACATGACCAAGCCCCATAAAGACTCTGGACACAAGGCTCGGTGAGCTCCCCTGGTTGGCAATATTCCGTCTGTATTGTCACTCATTGATGCTGGGAAGTGACGCTGTCCTGACCCCACTGGAGAGAATCACTGGAAGCTCTGCGTCTGGTGCATCTCTGGACTCTGCCTGAGGAGCTTCTTCCCTTGGCTGATCTTAACCCATATCCTTTCGCTGTCATAAACCGCACAGGGGGCATACAGCTTTAAGTGAGTTCTGTGGCTCCTTTTAGAGAATTACCAAACCTAAGCTTGGTCTTGGGAGCTGGTGTCAGAAGTGAGGGTGGTGTTGGTGACTGTTTCCTGTAACATCACAGTTGGCTCACTTCCATACAGAACCTGTGGGCCTTTAGTGAACGTGTGCGGGGTAGATGAGCAAGTGAGGAGGAGTCAATGCATGCAAGGTCCTTTTCCCTTTGCAGGTCGGTCAGCTGAACTTGTAATGTTGAGAAGCCTCCCACGAGGAGATTACTCAGTGCCACTTTTCATCCGAGACAAACAGGGACTTTCCCAGAAGCAGAGTGTCCACGTGAGAGTCTGTTCCTGTCTCAGTGGATTCACATGTGCAGAGCGCTCTGTTGTAGGAGCTGGGCTCCTCCCGGGGCTCCTGGCCCCTCTCTGTGCAGGGTTCC
Organism: Equus asinus; assembly: GCF_041296235.1. Lineage (NCBI taxonomy): Eukaryota > Metazoa > Chordata > Mammalia > Perissodactyla > Equidae > Equus > Equus asinus. The sequence goes on from NC_091804.1 coordinate 47,457,119, forward strand.
TGGCTCTGGCAGGTCAGTGGTCTGTGAGGAGGTCCTGGGGATATGACTCCTCTGCTCAGGCTGTAAGCCAGGGGTGTGGAGTCCTCTGAGGTGGGGAGCAGATGGTGGCAGAGATCAGTAGGACACTTGAGAATGACCCTAGGCTCATCAGAGTCCCAGACTCAGATCAAAGGTTGCCAACTTGGTCAGACATGCTGCTTGTCTGGCAAAAGCAGCTTCTACTCAATAAGCGGCAGTTTACGGCCATTGAATCCATAGGTGAACACTGTCTAAGGACAGCTCTGTGGTTTATAATAAGGCTGGGGCAGCAAGATAAAGACGTCTAGGCTCCTGGGCTTGGCAAAGGCTAATAAGGAAGCTAGATTTTCAAATCAACAATACAATATTACTGGTCTCATGGAATCGATCAAAATCAACAATACGATATTACTGGTCTCATGGAATTAACCAATCAATTCAGCAAATAGGTCTCTGGCAGCTGTTTGTGCCCCGAGCTGTGCTAAATTCTGTAACTACAAAGTTGATTAAGACGTGATTTGACCTTGTCACTTCATGGGTGAGTCCTAAGTCAACAAACATGATCCTGTTGAAATATCAGATAGAGAGGAGCTTTTGCAACCCATTTTCTCCTTTGTGTTGTCACAGTTGCTCTGCTTTTCCTGCTGCGATGCTATTTTGTGTCTGAAGCCAAGAGGCACAGATGCTCTATCCCACCTGAGGATGGCCAACAGACCCTGATCACATACAATGACGAGAGCAAAGTCATTTCTACCCAGGTAGTAGAACAGAATGCTTCGTGTTTCATGATGATGATGTCAATAATACACGGACATATTTTTTCACTCACTGTTCTCCCTCTCATTTCTTCACTCTCACCTGTATTTGAGTAGCAAATGGGAAATAATTCCTGGGAAAATTGTCCAACTTAACTAAATTGATTTATTGCTTTAGGTCAATGGTTCTCAACTTGGGGTGATTTTGCTCCCCCAGGGGACACGTGGCAATGTCTGGCGACATTTTTGATTGTCACAACTTGGTGGGAGGGGGGTGAGGGGATGATGATGCTTTTGGTACTTGGTAAGTAGAGGCCAGAGATGCGGCTAAACCTCCTGCTGTGCCTGGGACCGCCCCACCACAGTGAAGTGTCTGCCTCGAAGCGTCAGCAGTCCCAGGGCTAAGAAACTTTGTTTAGGGGAAAAACGATGTTTGCTAGGTGGCATTTCTCTAAGTGGCAAATGTGTTACACGCTCTAATTAGAGGAGTCCATGCTGGCTTCTTGACCGTGGCCTGGGGACAGTACGGCAGAGCCCACTCCTCGGCTCCGGCCAGCAGAGGCTATGCAGAGAGCTCGCTGCCCTTGCCGGGAGGCCACCTGGGCTTTGCATCTGATTACCTTCATCATAGTGAGCAAGTCATTTAACCCCACATCCTCATCTGTGGACCAGGGAGGGTAAAATCAACCTCACAGATTGTGGATCAAAGAAGACGAAGTCTCTGAAAGCAGCTCACATGCCTGCCAACACAAGGGAATCAGTCAGTAACCACTAGTTTTTCCAACCTGCTGCTCCTGACCCTGGCCCTGCCTTAGCTCAGTCGTCCCGTAGCAACCCTGAGCTGGGGTCAGCCAGGCCATGAGATGGAAGCAGTGTGAGCTCTCCTGTCTGTCTGCACCCAGAACTAAGGGTGGTTGATCTGAAAAATGAAAACCCAAGAAGTGTCAAAAGGAAACACTATGTTTTGTGCACAGAGGATTCAGCTTGCCCCATCTTACTCTTGTCTTAGATCCCCCACTGGAAATCTTCTCCTGGAAGGAAGAGACTTGTTGCACCAAGTGAGATGCTTTAGGGAAAAGATAGTCCAGTTAACTTTGGCATTATGCTCAAGTAAATGGGCAGATACTCTAAAAAATGATTGATGCTTGGAGACACTGGCGGTCGACTCAGACTCCTAGGATTCTTTCCACATTTTCTCCTCCCTACTGGCCTGAAGGAAGGGGGAAGTAACAGCCTTAGGTTAAGTTGTAGATGTACATGCTTGTACGACCAGGCAGGCCTGCTTTGAGCCCTTCCTGGGTGGGAATGAGAAGGCAGGAGTCATCGTCCAAACTATCCAGACAGCTGGATGCCCAGCAGGAATCCCCCTCCTCCACAGTGAGAGCAGCAGCTGGCTGTTTTGATTTGTTTTCATAATTTTATGAATAAAGTCATCTTGAAAAATAATAGTGTCTTCTGTAACAGAATCCCTAGCCTTAGGCAGTTCCACTCTGCTCGGGTGCTCAACCATCCAGGCAAATGGGAATGGCTCCTAGGCCCAGGGGCTGTGCTTAGCTTCCCCCTTGGTGGGCTGCAGTTGAGGTCACCAAGCTTGGAGGACACCAGTGGGCAAGACACCTCTGCAAGCACTGCAGGCTGAAGGCACAGCCAAGGTGGAAGAGGTGGTGGCGATGCCCAGGTGCTGCTCTTGTCGGCCTACAGCTTAGTGGTTGTCTCTTGGGAAGGAGGAAGCAGCTACAGAAGCAGAGTGTGTCGAAGGGGAGCTTGGTCATTGCAGGGCTGAGGCCAGGTATGTTGGAGGGGGTCTAGTGGCAAGATGGCAGTGAGCAAGGGTCAGCAGTCAGAGAGATGAGAGAGCCCCATCCAGGACAAGGGGTCAGTGTCCTCTTCTTGTGCCAAGATGTCCTTCTCCTTATCTCCCACTCACAGCCCAGAACACACCCCCATTTCTGCCACAGTGTCCTTTAGGGCTCTGAGAGCTGGGATCCGACAAACGTGGGTTTCGATTCCCAAACTGTGGCTTATCAGATACATCATCTAACTGATCTTAAGCTTTCATGTATAAAATGAGAATAATAATGTTCTCTCTCTTATGTTTACTAGCCATTTTAATCAAATAACACATGTAAACACGTAGTAAACAGTGGCTGCCAATATTAGTATTATTAACAGTAATTACTAATTGTGTCTTTGTAACCATTGGTAAATAAGCCCATCTCAAAGTGTATGCCCTTCTCCGTCCATGCGTCTAACATGACTACACCAGCCTGCAGATGCACACACACTCGCCAGGGACGTTCTGTGCTCCTGGGAAACCCCCCTCCACTCGAGATGCCATGGTTAATTCCACTCACCTTGTCACATTCTGCCACTTTCCAATCAAGATGGTCTATAGGATTGCATAGATGCCTCCCGTCTCCCCGGGGAAGCTGGTGAGCTCTCAGCCAACAGAAATCCAGCGCCTGTCAACATTCGACTCCCTCAGTGAATATTTGTTGAATGAGGAACGAACGAGAGTGCACATAGAACTGCCAACCTCGGTGACGCCAAGAGACTTAACTGTGAGCCTTAGAAGAGGACGAGCTTTTAGATTCCGAGGCCTGTGGAAATGAGGGTCTTTTACCAGCACTTTGCATGAAACACTGCGCAACAAGAAACTCAATCTCCCGACCGGCAATTACCAAAGCACCCGCACCCCACTGAGTGGTCTATGCTTATAGGATAGGTGTCTTTTCTAGGGCCTGGACGATTTCTGTGATGGCGTAGATACGTGTTTGGGGAGACGTTATTCCTTGCTCTCTGCTTTTAATTCTGCCATCTGTAACTTCAGCCCCTGTCGTATTTCTTTCCCCAGGTCCCACAGGAAAGGTCAGATGTCAAGGATCAGCTGAAAGCCCTGTTGATCAACACAGCCGAGGTGGGCGCCAAGCCCGGTGCTAAGGTAACATGTGACTTATTTGTTGCTTGGGTTTAATCAGACAGGGGACTTTGCTGATGGCTTCTGTGGCAGGGAACACCCTGGCTGCTTCTCCAGCCCCACATCCTAGAGATGTCCCTCTGCAGGCCTGCTCCAGGCCTGCCTCCACCCCAGGCCCACTGGCAAAGCCCCCGTGATTCTGCCTTTGCCTCTCAGCACATCAGTGTCAGGTGACCCCGTGCCCAAATTGCAGCCTGTCCAGCGCCACCGTCACGGCTTTTGCTGTATGTGGGTGCCACTTGTACTTTTTAAAGTATTTTTTAAAATATTTTTTCTTTAAATGGACACACATCCAAACTAAGTACCTTTCTTTAAAGAGGAAAATTTTTATTTCCATTGTAAATGAAAAACCAGTTTTACTTATATAAAGAGCAGGTATGGAAAATAGACACAATAGAAATAGAACCAATAATTCTAGGTGGCAAATGCTGCCTCCCAAAGGCTTAAGGTCTTTCTCCGTGAAAAAGGAGAGGTCTCAAAGCCGGGCTGGCCCCAGACGAAGACCCTCTCCTGGATGTCATTCGGAGTATGGAAGAGGAATTAGAAAGGGGATAATTTTCTCACCATGCAATTCAATGTCATTTAGAACCCTGTTCCCAAACTGGCTAAATCTTCCTTTCCTTAAGTGGTGGGTGTCCCCCACTTCGGAAAACAGCAAGCTAATCCAGGGCTACCATAAGTTATGGAGCAGGTGCCTGGCTGGGGGTGAGCAGAGCCAGGTCCAGCGGGCATTCTGTCCAGCAATCCATGCTTCTGGGGCATGGGCTGCCCATTCCAGTTTGCACACAGATGTCATGTGGGCTGGTGGTGATATTCTCTTTCCTTCCTCCTTTACTGGTCTGTAAGCTTCTGGAGGCTGCAAGCGTTGCTCCTCCTAAGCACACTAGTAGCTCTGCCTTGCTGACCCTGCCCAGAGGTTTGGTGTATACACTCTGCAAGCACAATCCCGCTGAATTTTCACCAGAATCTGGGGAGAGGGTGTCTTGTTTCCCCATTTACAGGGGAGGAAAGCAAAGCCTGCTGCTTCTGTTTCTTGGTGTGTCTCTGGCTTCCTTCACGGTGTTCTGCAAATAGTAATTGCACCCCTGGGGGCTGGTTAAATAAACTGCCATTCGTATCCATTCCCTAGGTTAAGTCATCACATATGATTTATGGGGTAATCTGACATTTTAGAATCTGCTGCATGGCATGAACTGTCTCAAATCAAACCATTGCTAAGGTCCATTGTTGCTTTACTTTCTTTGAAATTTTATTTCGTTATCGAAGGTCCTATATTAAAATAACAGAAACTCAAAAGCAAAAATTGCCCATAATCCCATCCCTAAATCTAAGCAGTTTCATTTGTCTGTGTCACTACTAGCTCTTGTCTGTGTGTGCATTCAATTTTTGGGTCTATGGAATATCATCAAAAGAATGTTAGAATCTACATCTTCAAGTCACGTTAGACCACACAGTTCCATTTCACTGTAGTCTTTGTTTTTTCTTGCATCTCTCCATCTTTCCTTTTCCACTCCCACTTTCTCTCCCCCTCATCATAATGATAACTTTTATTTGCATATGACTTTATGAGCAAGAGAAGGACACGCGTGCCTGCTTTGTTTTCAACTGGAGGGAAATGCATTATCTTTTGAGTAAATCGGCATCTTTCCTCTAGGATGTAAATGATATGCTACTATCTCCAGAGAGTGCATCAGACCAAGCATGCTTTGTCCTGGGGACGCCGGTGAGTCACAGAAATTCATGTCCTGCTGCAGTAACCTCACTAATGATTGACAGTTGGTTCCCTTGAGAGGCAGCCCTTCTAGAAGATTCTGTGATACTGGTGGAACAAAGACATAGTCAATGAAAATCTTCTCATCTACCTAACTAGCTGTTGTTATTTTTGAGAGTTATTTCATAGTCCCGATCCAATATGACACTATATAGAACACCCACAAATAAATACCTTTTCTTGTGTCCACCTAGGGCAGCAGAGATAATCTATGAGATAAAGAGCTCATGGCTTTGGCCCTGACCAAATTCAGCCCACTGATTCCCCCTCTCCTGCGCAACTGAGCCCTGATGGCCCTCTGTAGCCTGTTTTTACATATTCTATGTACAAATTCTAGAACCATTGCTTCGCCTTTTAAAATGATTATTTTCAGAGAGTCCTGTGCACCCTTCACACAGCTTCTCCTGAGGGTAACATCTCACATAACCACAGTACATTAGCACAACCAGAAAACTGCCTCTGGTGCAACACTAAGAATCCAGGTGTCTACTGCAGACCTCGCTGGGCTTACTTGTGTAACTAGCTATCATTTTAACAAAAAATTTACCTTTCTTGTAAGAATTAAAAGAGATATTCAGGGTGCAAAGAGCCAGAATTTTTACAGTGAAAGCTTCTAAGAAAGAATTCAGGATCTCTATAACTGCATTATCTTTTCTCAGGCTACATTTGAGCTAAAATAAAGATGTGCCTTTCTTTTTTGCACAAATATGATGCCCTGAGTCCACCCTTGGAAGGGCTTGTGCGTTGATAGACACGTCCCTCTGGTCCCAGTAGGGCCAGCCTCATGGGCATGGTACGCGGTCAGTCACACAGGGCCCTGTGCACTGGCCAAGCTTAGCATAGTGCTCTGCTGTCACCGTCTTGGAATTCTTAGTACTTGCACAAGGGGTCCCACATTTTCATTTTGCGCTGTGTCCTGCAAATTATGCAGCTGCTCCTGGGTCCTAGGGGCGGATGGACCTCATTCACAAACGTTGAGGCCATGCCATAGCCCAAAGTGAGTCTGACTGTGCTTTTGTGGACCCAAGACAGGGCTTGAAAATCTCATATTCCATGCTCCGTTCTCACAAAGCAGCTATGAGGCTTTCTCATGCATTTCTGCTCTGAATACCCACACTGCTCTCGTTAGAATTGCTATACTTTTAGCGCAGAAATAGACAGAAATATGATTGCAAGAATTTCCAGCTATTTGTTTGCATCCCTGGGTAATTTATATGAAACCACTAAAGACTTCATCCTTTTTACTTTATTTTATTTTATTTACTTTTATGTTTTTCATTCTTTTTAAATTTTAGGGTTATGGTGTGCTTTTTGAGCCAAGAGGTGTGAGGAACAAATACCCTACTTCTGCGGTAAGTACAGATGGAGGTCTTACCATGAGAGAGTGACCTCACTGTCCTAACAGCTGTGGAAAGCCCTGAAAACTGGGAGTTTGGAGGGGAGGAAGTAGAAAAAAATAAACTTGGGGCCGGCGCAGTGGCATAGTGGTTAAGTTCGAATGCTCCACTTTGGTGGCATGGGGTTCACTGGTTCAGATCCTGGGCGTGGACCTAGCACCGCTCATCAAGCCGTGCTGAGGCGGCATCCACATAGAGGAGGTAGAAGGACCCACAACTAGGATGTACAACTAAGTACTGGGGCTTTGGGGAGGAAAAAAAAAGGAGGAAGACTGGCAACAGATGTTAGTTCAGGGCCAATCTTCCTCACACACAAAAAAGAAGAAGATGCTTTAAAAAAACAAAACAAACAAAAAACGACATCCGAATAACTAAAAGGAGAAGTGAATGTGGAAAATGGCTAAGTAATTAAAGTACACACATTTAGACTTGAAAGCGTGAGTTTTTCAGTCCCTGGCAAGTTTCCTTTGCTGCTGAGTTCCTAAGAACTTGCTCGACGTCCAGATAGTCCTCTGCCGGGATTCTTTACAGAGTTTAGAAGTTTTGAACTGAGGGCACTGGAGAGGTCATCTAGTCCATTTTTTCCCCTAAACCTTTTTAGCAGCAGAATCCTTCTTTTCAAAAGAGAACCTACAAAGAATGCCAGTATAAATAAAACAGATTAGAGTGGCTTTTTATCAGTACCAATTATGAGTGCACTGACATTTATGACATCAGTTATAAAGAACAGATAAGGGTCATCCCCCCTTATCTGTGGTTTCACTTTCTGTGGTTTCAGTTGCCTGCGGTCCAAAAATATTGAATGGAAAATACCAGAATAAACAATTCATAAGTTTTAAATTGCGAGCTATTCTGAGTAACGTGATGAAATCTCATGCCATCCAGCTCCCTCCCACCCGGGACGTGAACCATCCCTCTGTCCAGCAGACCCATGCTGTACACGCCACCCAACTGGTAGTCAGTCACTTAGGACCTGTCCTTGCAGTATCGCGATGCAACCCTTATTTTACTTAATAATGGCCCCAAAGTGCAAGAGTAGTGATGCTGGCAATTAGGATATGCCAAAGAGAAGCTTTAAAGTGCTTCCTTCAAGCGAGAAGGTGACAGTTCTTGACTTAATAAGGAAAGAAAAAAATCATATGCTGAGGTTGCTAAGATCTACGGCAACTTTTACTACAATATATTGTTATAATTGTTCTATTTTATTATCAGTTATTGTTGTTAATCTTTTCTTGTGCCTAATTTATAAATTAAACTTTATCATAGGTATGCATGTATAGGAAAAACCATAGTATGTATTGGGCTCAGTACTATCTGAGGTTTCAGGAAACCTCTGATGGTCTTGGAACATCTCCCCTACAGACAAAGGAGGACAAAAGCAATCAATATCAATAGTGATTCTCATGAAAACACAGAAATACAAGTCAGATGTTGTGGAAGAAATTTGCAAAATTACATTATCTTAGCACCTAATTCATTGCTTCACATTGTTGTGAATTGGTTGTTAAAGTATCGAGAAAATGTCAATGTATGCCAATAAGCAGTTTTAAACATTAAGTTTTGAGGTTGCTCAATTCACACTATCAGGATTCTCTTTGATTATGCAAACAGACAAAAACTTCAAGTTTCATAAAAGCAAATTTTGAAATTTTTGCTTTTATTAACATGTTGGAGGGGACTCAAAAAGATGTAAACCATTTTCCATTATATTATTAAAAATAACATTAAATATTATTAAGATAATTTGCAAATAATTAGAATGAAATTCAAGTACTCTCGCTGAAGTACCTTTGGGGAGTCATGGGTCCTGGGGACACAGTCTGAAGCCAGTGCCTCAATGCGGAGAGGCCTGGAGACGGGAGGCGGTGCTCTCGGCACCGGTGCTGTGCCTTAGGACCTAAAGTTGGCTCCAGGCAAAATCCCACCCCAGCCCCTGAGAGGAGACTGATGCAGTATCTTCTGCCAGCCTGGGAAGGACTGACGAGTCTGACCAGCGAGCAGCCGGTGTGGGGCCACGTTGTAGGCAGGGCCTGCATCCCCAGGATCTTCCTCTGAGAGGCTACATGTGGCTGACTGAGGGCACGGCATCTCCAACCACACGCTCCCTGCACTGGGAGCTGGGCAGCAGCTCCCCAGGGGTAATTGTGGTGGTCCACATCTTGCTCCCTTTGGCTGAGTGTGTTTAGTTCAATTCGCCTTGGTGTGGTGTGGCAGATAGATAGATGGATGTGTGTATGTGTAAGCATATATGTACGTGTGTGTAGCCTCACGGACATGTGAAATTGTCCCAGACTTTCTAATTTTTTACATATGTCTTCTGGAATGCAGTAATTATCCCTAAACCCAGGGAGGGTCAGAAGTCACTTCAGCCATAAAAGCCGCCAGTGTTTTAAAACACAAGTCCTATCGTGTTGCTCTCCAGTTTAAACCTTCCCAACAGCTTGCCATAGCACTGGGGGTAAAGTCTGAAGCCTAAGGACTGCAGGGTCCTCTGTCACCTGGCCTCTGCTCACCTCTGGCCTCCCCCCGCCTCTCTGGGCTCCGGCCATGCTGGAACATGCTGAGCGTCCTCCAGGCTCTGGACCTTTGCTGGTCCTTCCACCTGGGAAGGCTTCCTCCTCCAGGGTCCTTCTGCTCCATTCTCACGTTCCTCCCATTCCTGAGAGGCCTCCTTGGCCTGGCTAGGTGCCGTCTCTCTTGTTTCTCCTCCCCCTTGGGTGCTGGCCCTGCCCCTGTGTGAGTCCGAGAGTGAGGCTGCCTTCTGTTCTGTGTCCCGGGTGCCTTGCTGGCCTGGCCCCAGTGTGGCCCTGACTTACATGATTCAGTTGTGGGAGTTGTGGGCTCCCAGGTGGCCACCCCACATGGTGGAGGCCGAGTCCATTTCCTGACCACTGTACTCCCACTCCTTAGCCAGTACCCAGAGACCCAGGTCCACGGCCACTTGCTGAGAGAATGAGTGAAGGGCAGCACATGCATCCTTAGCACGAGGTGCCACTGACTCTGAGCAAGGTTGGGAGGCACAGCAGTTCAAACAACGGGAAGAGATGCAGTCAGGGGAGCACAGGGCACGTATGAGGGCGTCAGCGGGCAGCAACGTTAGCTCCAGACTGCTGGCCGGGCTTGCTGCGGCTTCCTTCTTCCCTGGGAGCTGAGGTGCTGAAAGGTCTAGCGATTGGCACTTGCTGGGCCTCCCGTCTCTCTCGCCACACAAACAGGTGAGACCTGAGCAAAGTGCCCTGGGCCCAACTCTCCCTCAGTGAGGGCTGTGACAGCCCCGCACCTGCGGGTGGCCTTCTGTCTGTGGAGCCCGCTGCGTGGGGCAGCGGAGGCTGCTGACGTGGGGATCCTTGAGAAGCGCTCCTCAGTGGTGTTAGGACTCTGCTTTGCAGGTTTACCCGGATCCTGAGGTGCCCAGACGAACCCTGGAAGTGAGGGCAGGAACGACAGTGGCGATGCTGAGTCAGGTAGGAAGGCCTCCTGTGTTAGGTGCATCAGCTGTGGGTTCTGCTTCCCCACCTGCCCCAGGACTGACCCGGGGACACTTCCTGCTAAATCGCTGCATCAGTCAGCTCGGCTGCGGTGACAAAAGGCCACAGACTGGGGGGCTTAAACAATGGACATTTATTTCTCACCGTTCTGGAGGCTGGAGGTCTGAGATCAGGGTGCCAGCGCAGGTGGGTGCTGGTGAGAGCTCTGTTCCTGCTTTGCAGATGGCCACTTTTTTGCTGGTCCTCACAGGACAGAGAGAGAGAGCAAGCTCTCTGGTGTCTCTTCTTACAAGGGCACTAATCCCATCATGAGGCCTCCTCTCACCCCAGTCATCTCCCAACTGCCCCACCTCCAAATGCCATCACACTGGGGCTAAGGGCCTCAACATAGGAATTTGGGGGTCACGATTCAGTCCATAGCAAGCACTTTCATGGGACCCCTCACTCCAGGGGCTGTTCTGCAGAACGTGACCTGAGACAAGAGTGAGTGGTCTCTTTCTGTGGATCATGAAAGCTATGGGTTGACTATGCTGAAAGGACTATTGGACAAAACAGCAGACATCTCTTGGAAGGGGCCCTCAACACAGCTGCCGTGTATTCTTGGGAGAATTAGAAAGGCGATTTGGGCGCTGGGCAAATCCATGGGTGGTTTAAATGGAAGGAGGCGGAGCATGTCCGCAATCCTCCTCTGTCCACCAGGCAGGCAGCATTTATTTGGTGCAAGCCTGGAGCTCTGTGCTTGGTGGTGTGAGAGGAGGAAAATACAGATTAGAAGGCCTGGCTCTTTCCCTTGTGGGCCTTCTAACTTAGCTGGGGTTTATGCTGAATTATTGATCTTACGTGGTCTCTAAAAGTGCTGAATCAGGGTGCAGAGCCCCATGCTCTGCCGTCAGCCCCGGGAGTTTTGAAGTTGATCGAACACGGCACAGCCTCCACTGCAGATTCTGTTTTGCTCTGCACACACCAGGTGTGTCATTAATTATCTATTCAGCCTCACTGAAGGGACGTGACAGGACTTGTAACACCTCAGCCAGAGCTGGGTGTTCATTTGTTAGCTGGCAAGAGCTCCCTTTCCTCCTCTGCCCCCGCCCCCGGGGTATATACACAGTGACCACAGTCCCTGAATGAGCAGACCCAGGCCCTGGGTGGGTGTATGGGTGAGCATCTCATGCTGACCTGTGGGGACCAGTAGACATAGGCCTGAGAGATGGTGTTTCCCACTAAACGGAGAGCCTAGGAGGGGCTTCTCTGAGACAGAGGAAGTTGGGGCCAGCTGGCTGCCAGGGTTGAGGGGAGGCCGTGGCTGAGGGCTCGAGATGCGGGTGGTCTCCAGGGCTTCTCAGCTTCCTCTTTCCAGGCCTTCCTTCCACCTCCTGCTTCCTCCGGCTCTGAGACATTTGACTCTGAATGTCCTCATGCCCTGGAGGAGCTCATCCTTTCAGCAACTCTGTTAGCTAGTGACGGGTTAGAATGCTCTTGCTAAACCCATTCCTTCCTAGGTTGATGGAACTGGCTTCAATTTCCAACAGCACCCTCCCAGAGGTGTTTAAGGGTAAATATGCAAAAACCCTTTCACCTCGTCTGTCTGTCCATCCAACAAACATTTGTTGAGTTACTCAGACAGAAACAAGCCAGAAATGTCTTCAGAGAGATGGCCGGGGTCCAGAAGGATGAGCTGGAGTTTGTTGAGTGGAGGTTGGCAGTTGGGGACAGTCACTCAAGAAGGGGACAGCAGGTGTAAGGGCCAGGAGGGGAGGTATCAGGGCACCGGTGGTGGAGGGCTAACCCCAAAGAATGAATCTGTAAGAAGCTAAGACAGGAGGGGGTGGGACATCCTCTTAAGGGGCTCCTGTCATGCCACCTAGACACCTACCATCACAATTGTCATAGTTTCCTCCCAGAAATCAGCTGAAAGCATGAAGGAAGCATCTTTCCCCTCTGCTGGGCTGCCATTTCTGAGTCTGTAGAAACTTCTGCAACAGCCAGGGACGAAGGGCCTGCCCGTCATCAATATCACATTGAGGCGACCCTCAAACGGAACCCGGAGAAAACTGTGTTTGAAAGAACCTGGCATTTACCTCTTCTTTCCCTGCCTTTTCTCCAGAAGCTCTGTGGCGTTGACGTGCTGGATGATGACACTGGTTACCTGCCTAAGCTCTACACCGAGGAGGGGCCATGTGAAAGAGCTGAAACCCTCAGTTCTCTCACCTTCTCGGAGCAGGACCTGCCACCTGACTTGTTGGACTGTTTGGGTTCAAAGGCTGCTCCACTTGAAGAAATATATTCAGAGTCAGGCGTTCCTTCCTAAAAAGTGCATATTTGGGACAAGTGGAGTAATTCATGGAGGGGGATCACTATTCAAGTTTTCTTTTTCTTCTTTCTTAAAAAATTAATTCCTAATCCTAGGATGCAGATAAACCTACTAGGAGTCTGGATTAAAAGCTTTGATATTCTCAGACCAGGCATCTTGAACCAAAGCAACACAGCAGGTTACACTTTTAAAAAATTTGATTGGTCAGATTTTCTACAGAAACGTGAATTTAATTGTGTAATTCCTTGCTTCCCTTAGCAGCCCAGGTCTGAGGGTAAATGAAACCATAATCCATAGATTACCCAGCAATTTGGCAACAACAGGGAATACTGGGGGAAAACGAAAATAGATTTTTTTAGTGATATTTACATTTCTGTAATTATGATTCTGCTTCAGTTTAAGTGAAAAAAATAGGGAAATGTTTTCTAAACCATTAGTGACCAGTATTTTTAGTGATTTTTTAAAAAATAAATATTGATCTCTTTTCATTTTTTGAGTAGATAAAATATGTTATCATGAGATAAATGATTTTGCTTAAAACTTTATAAGCAGCACGCTCTTAAAAAATGAACAGACATAATTTAACTTGCAGGTGTTACGTAAGCAAAAGAATTTAGCAGCCTTTGAATGGAGAAATTCCAATTAGACTTTATCTTTAAACAAAACCACAAACTTTGTTAATTTTTTACTTGGCCACTTCCTGCTGGTTTAACTGTGGAGGAAGGATAGTTTCTTTTAAGAATCTTTAAAAAACTGAACTAGTAGGACATGTGCCCTAGAAATAGTCTTCTTGTCTGAGTAATAGAAAGGGACTGATGAAGCAAAATTTTAAGTGGTACCAGGACACTTTCATGTATATATTTGATATCTAAGTGTTAGTCCGAGTGAGCACAGCTTTTGTGAGCGCCCTCTCGCGCCCTAGGATAAATGAGAGGCACACGTTTGCTGTCGAATCAGTGAAGCACTGTATTGAACAGAAAGTTTCTGCAGACTCATGCCTTCAAACTTCCCTCTTCCTTCTGAAGAAGCTGTTCACATGTTTACTGTAAAGAGATCTCAAGTGTTTGTCCATAGTTACTGCACTCCTCATCCAGCGCTTTGGGTAACTGAAAAAGAAGAAAATCCATCTTCAAAGCATTGAAAGCGTCAATCTGACACGCGAACATGCAGAACAGCTGTGCCGATGCTGGAATGAGTCAGAGGAGAGTCTAGGACAGTCTGGGTAATTCTGGTTAGAAGTAATTGTTTAGAAAAGAATACCTTTTGAGTCTGAATAGTTGGCGGGAATAAGTGGGTGGTCATTAGACCTTCCTGGCTCTGAGGCAAGGGTCAGAAAACCACGGCGGTGGGGCAGCTCTGGCCCACCTGCTGTTTTTGTAAATAAAGTTTTATTGGCACACAGCCTCCCTTGCATATTGTTGATGTGCTGTCTCCCTGCTTTGTGCTGTCACGCTGAGCTGAGTAGTCACGACGTATCCACTTCCTGGCCCTTTACAGGAAAAGTGTGCTGACCTCTTGTTTAAAGCATTCTTTTTGGAAACTCCACATTGTATCAAACACACGAAGATGTATCCATACAAAGGTGTTGCCATACAAATTTCGAAAGATTTTAAATAAACTTCTTTTGGCTACGGGTAACTTGTTTTGTTGACTGCTGGTTATGAAATCTCGGCAGTTGTACAAATTTGTGAATTCTTGCGTTATGAGACTCTCTCCAAGTAATTGTTTTCAAAAGTAATAAAATATTCATGAAAAATTCATGAACGCCAAATTTAACAATTAATGAGAACAAAATGTTACATTTTGTAGATACTTAATTAGGCATTTATTAATTTTGATTTTGCTGTTTCCTTTGTGCATTTTGAAGCCAATTTATCCCTTTTTCAGACCATGACCATTTTCATGGGTCTCGGGCCTTGAGGGTTTAGTGTCCGGTGGAGAAAATAGCCCTGTTTATGAAGCGCACCTGGCGGAGGATGTGTCAGCCGTTTCCCTCAGATGCTGCTCCGTGTGGTGTGTTAGCTCCTCCTCAACATTCCTGCACGTTGGCTGGCTCTCCCGACAAGTTCATTCTCAAGTCTATCCACATGCTTAGAAAGATTTCCACTGGAAAAGTCAGCATCAGGAGGCTTTGGTGAAAACGTTGGCCCCCAGCAGTATTTACGTATACACGTGACCTAAACCAAATCTTATTAATGGCAATGAAGAAGGCAATAAACAGAAACAGGACATATTTTCAGGGAAAAGATGATATTTTAAGAACACTAGCCTCCAAATTACTTAGCAGTCCAAAGACAGTAGCAGTCTCGTAAGTGAAATATTTATTTTGCATTTCATCAATTTTGGTTTTCCATCTGCGTTAACAATCACGTTGGTTTTATGGAGCTCTTCATCAGAGGTGTTCGTTCTCCTTACTTTTTTGATTTCCTGAACACAGAAGCTACCTCAGTTGTTAAAACCCAAATGAAACACTGACCCGGCAAACCTCATTTTATGTCCCTGTGAAGTAGGTATAGCAGCAGTCCCCTCAAAGATGGCACTTGGGCAGAAGACTCCAGACCTTGTCTGGTCATTGTCTGCTCTGAAATGTGTCAGAGGCCAAACAAATCTGCTGTGAGGAAGGAGGAGGAGAGTTAAGAACTCTGGAGCTATAAAAACAGGACAGACCCAGTCCCTTCACTTTCCCCGGCACACGGACGCTGGTCTGAGGTCTGACACGTGTGAGGCTGCAGCCACTGTTACTTGCCTCGACATCTGTTACTTCTTCTTCCTCAGTAAAAGAATCCTGAATGTTCAGCCATCCAGAATGGGAGTGACGTTTCCCATCCTCCCTTGCAGCCAGGTATTGCCACGTGACTAACTTCTGACCAATGGAAGGCAATTTCCTTCAAGGAAGTGTCCTTGAAGGGTGGAGATGTGTCCGTCTCTTCCCCCTCTTCTTCTTCAACTGCCCGGAATGAGAATATAATGGCTGGCACTGGGGCAGCCATCCTGGACCTTGCCGTTAGAGCTGATGCATGGTGCATCAACAGGATAGAAGGGGTGTAGGTCTCTGACATCAGGGAGCCCCACTGGGCTCGTCCATGAACCACCTTACTCTGGGCTCAAAATGAGGGAAATTAAATATGTTTTGCTTAAGCCAGTGCTATTTTGAATTTTCTGTCTCTCTTGGGGACGTTTAATCTTAAATGATACAAAATAGAGAAGTGAGGTGCAAGTGGCTGAACTCAAACCTGTGGCACTGACTCAGTGGACGTGGTCAGGAGGCTGGCACTCAGACACTGTGGGCTGAGGACTGGGGACCCTTACTGGGCAGAAACAAAGCACTTGATAACAACTGTCCCCTGTTGTGTTTTGAAAAACAGCCCATGTTCTGAACTAGGATTGAAGTAGGAAATGATAGGAGAAATTTATAATATAGATCGCATGAGCTGTTTCTCGCTTTTAGCAAAGTCCCACGAGAGAGAGGGACTTAGGCTACTGCTGGCCGGCGTAGGAGCGGGAATGAAAGGGAACACAGCTCTGCTGATGGAGGCCCTCTCTGCCTGCAGTCTCCGATCTAAGTTGACCAAGAGCTTGGTAATTTGGAGCCTTGCAGGGTAGAAAAAAGCACCTGCTGTGTCTCTCAAATGACATCAGTCACTGGAATGTTTTTGTGCAAAGCAGCACACTCAGAAAATAAAACTAGTGTCCTGTCTGACCAATTTGTGAACGATGTGGCAAAAGTCTTTTGAACAATGCCACCTTCCACTCGAGCCCATTGCTTAGACGGCTCGAGGTGGATGGGCGCCATCATGCTGAGAGACTGGCGGCCTCAGCTGCGCGTGGAGGCCAACAAGCAAGGGCCAGACTCTTCAGGACTGTAAACTGTGCCTTGACAGATGGAGCTGACTGGAAACAAATATATCAGAAGTCTTTCCATGTTTGAAAGAAATGCTTTGCCAAAGAAATCACCACCTGGGGTGCAAAAGCCAGGGATTGTTCAACCCCAAAGCGATCCCTGGAACCACCAACCTGAAAACCGAGAAGCAAACTGTGAAACCCTGCAGCCGCCAGGAAGGACGCACCTTTGATAGGCACCTCGGTCCGGTGTGGCGGGGAGACGGGAGCAAGGATGCAAGGTCGGGGCCGTGGTGGGTGACGCTGCAGAGGGTCTTCCCTGGTCCTGCCTCCCAGGATCTGTTCGTGTGTATGGACCAATGGTGGTTGTGTTTATCAGTTTACTTTTTTCCAAATGGGAGTTTTTGTTGCAGGCATCCTGTTCTTACTCATCTGCCTTATGCTGGCTGTGTTGTGAACCAGGACCTTATTATTTAGTTTGTACCTTGTCAAACCATGAAAAGCCTCATCCATATCTGAGGGAGAGGACTGTGCTTTATTCTGGGATCCTGGATTTTGAGCCAGATTCAGTGATGGGCTGAGCTTTGCATTTGTATCCGTGTGGGGAGGAGGCAGCAGTTCTGTGTGTGGGAAGAAGGATGTGCACAGATATGATGGTTTCCAAAGGGTGGACGGTAGCAGAGACTACTATCTCCCCGGCCCCCAATGTCCCTTCTTTCTTTCTTCCTAAGACATAGAATCCCTGAGTTTGGGCTGGGCTATGTCTTCCCCAGATGAGAACTCCCTTTCCCAGCCTTTCTTGAACTGGGTGTGACCAGGTGACTAACTTCTGGCCCATGGGACTTACATTGCTGAAGCAGAGGTGTCCTTAAGGACGCAGGGACGCCTGCCTCCATCCCTGTTCCTCTCCCTGCAGGTGGGAACGTGGATGTAAAGGTGACCTTGGGAATGGAGGTTCCCATGTGGAGCAATGTGTTAGGAGGAGCCTGTCCCTCACACTGGCAGGCCATGAGAGTCTGGATCACCGCTCTTTCACAAGGGAGAAAAAATAAGCCTAAGTCACTTTGTATTGGGGATTTGTGTTCTGTCATTCACAGCCAAAGTTAGTACTAATTAACCCGAATATGTGACTTAAAAAAAATTGGAGCAGACCCTGTAGCATAGTGGTTAAGTTTGGCCTGTTCTGCTTTGGCAGCCCAGGTTTTCGGGTTTGCATCCTGGGCTTGGACCTCCACCACTTGTCAGCTGTGCTGTGGGGGTGACCCACACATAAAGTGGAGGAAGATTGGCACAGATGTTAGCTCAGGGCTAATCTTCGTTAGCAAAAAAAACCCCAATAAATACAAAAAAATTGGCAGATAAATGCTTCAGAGTAGTTACCTTGGTTAGTTAATTTTACTCATTGAACGGATTTCTTCCATTATGTTCAAACAAATATTTGTACAATGAATATTATGTACTTACACCATACTGCATTATTGCTTAATATATTTCTAAAATTTTTTTCAAAAATGGCTGTCACTACCCTGTGGCAGACCCTTTTAAATATTCTTTTCTCTGGCCACACATTATCCTTTTCAGGTCAGATTTGGTTTTTGGAAACTGCCACAGAAATTCAGGATCTTGCTGGGTAATCGGGAGAGTGACCAGCCTCAGTGATACCCTTTTGTGCTGGGAGTAGGTGTGAAGGTGGAGAGTGGGGCTCAGACCTGGGTTAGAGGCAGTTCCGGAGGGGACCCATGAGGTGTTTGAGCCGTGGGCATCCCCGCACAGCTGTGCCAGCTGAGCCGACGGTGCTCATTGGCTGGCAGAGGCCCCAGTACGTCCATTGAAAACCACGAGCTTCATTCTCTGCTTGTTGCCTTGGATTTTAAAAGCAGCGCCTTTGGATTCTGTGGCTGAATGAGTGCACACACCCAGCAAGGTGGTGTTCCCAGGGTCTTGGTTTTAACTAACAGGTGTTTCTCCAGGATGTTATGTCAGGCGACTGGGAAAATCCACACGTAAACCTGAATGTCCTAAGGAGGCCTTTGCTAGGGAAGGTCGCTGGCCCATCCCCAGGTTTTAGAATGGCATCGCTGAGAACCACGCTTCCAGGGTCTCCAGAGACGGCAGTCTCCATTGTAACTGAATGGTTAACTAATTGAGGGAAGAGAAGGAGGAATCGCTTTGCTGTTACTCTCACCCACGTTGTCGTAGTGAACCACCTCCGGCATTCCCATTCATTCTCTATTTCCCGGTCCCTGTGGGGAGAAGCCCCATTTAGTGAACTTGAAGTTGGCATCGACGGAGAGCTCCAGGAGCCTATATTTCAGGCTTGTTCTGCAGGCCAGCGGCTCCAGCCAGAGTGGCTTTGCCCCCAAGGACCCTGGCCGATGTCTGGAGACGTTTTGACTGTTACAACTCGGAGGAGGGTGTTCCTGGCAAGGAGTGGTTAGAGGCCAGGGGTGCTGCTAACCATCCTGCAGTGCACAGGACGGTCCCCACAGTAGAGAATGGTCCAGTCCAGAGTGTCACCAGTGCCAAGGTCGAGAAACCATGCCATAGACCCCTCAGACCCACTCTGAAATACTGTCCCAATGCCAAGAAGCAAACGACTTCTTTTAAAAAAACTTCCTCTCTCAGATGGGCTGAGAGAAGTAATATTAAGCAGTGGAGTAAAATGTGCATTCAGAGAGCAAACCCTGGCCAGGGCTGCCACTCTCTCGAGCACCTGGCCTGCTCACATTTGCTGTGGGTTGATGTGGCCTTTGGTCCAAGTACTCTTGAGCCATTGCTTGCAGGGGGCTGGAAATAGAATAAACAAAGTTAGGCAGGAGTCGCTCATCCTGATCAAAACAAACCTGGAGCAGACAGAACAGTGTGTCGAATGCTCACAACCTAGCAAAGTGAACCCATAGTGTAAACTCTATGTTTAGCAGGAAATCTGTGCAGAAACTTTAGTGTTAGCAGAGGCCAGAGCCAGGCACAGGACTGGAGTGGGACAGGGCCCAAACGAGAGTCCACTCTGATACAGAACCTGGAGGTAAAGCCCCACGAAGTAACTGCTGCCTCACCCCGTCTTCCAGGAGTCTCTTGGTGCCCTGCGGTTTATTATTTATTTCCCTGTGGATGGCAGAATTCTAAAAATGTCCCTCAAAATTCCTGATCCCTATTTACTCCATCGAACTCTAATCTGGCCTGACTGTGAAGGGACTTTTGATGAAATCAAGGTTAATAATCGGCTGACTTCAAGACAGAGAGCTTGACCCGGATCACGTGGAAGAGCCCAGTGTAATCGCAGGAGCCCTTGAAAGCAGAGGATGTTCTCCCGCTGGGGTCAGAGAGGATGGTGGAAGAGAAGGAAGCAGAGGAGAGCTGAGGCGGAAGGGGCCTCAGAGAGACCTGGAGCGTGAGAAGCGTGGGAAGCGCTCCACCCGCCACTCCTGCTTTGACGGGGCCGGGAGACACAGAGCGTGGGGGGCCTCCACACCCTGAGGATGTTCCCCCAGCTGACAGCCAGCGAGGAGACAAGAACCTCGGTCCTGCAGCCCCAAGGAACTGAAGTCGGCCAATGACCTGAAGGAGCTTGGAAGTGGGTTCTTCCCCAGAACCTCCAGAAAGGAACACAGCCCAGCTGACACCTTGACTTTGGCCTTAACTGAGACTCAGAGCAGGGACCCAGCTGAGCAACACCGTGCCCGGACTTCCGACCTATGGGAACTCTTGGGTTAAATCTGTGTTGTTTTTAAGTTGCTATTTGTGGTAATTTGTATGGCAGCAATAGAAAACTAATATGCTCTGCTTAGCAAGAATATAAGCTTCCGGAGGGTGCTGCCTACTGTCTTTGACAGGGCACCTCCAGTACCTAGAACAGTGTCTGGAACAGTGTGGGTGCGCATAAGTGCTCACTGAGTGAATGAGTGATGTGAGGCCTGATGATAGGTGGTCCCACAGGAAGGCTGTGAGGGGAGGGGAGGAACCAGAGCAAGTGGAGTCGGGACAGTATGTGTGTGTGTGTGTGTGTATGAGAGAGAGAGAGAGAGAGAGAGAGAGAGAGAGAGAACGAGAGAGAGAGAACACGGCAGAAGAAGTAAAGTGCAAAGGCCCGGCAATAACTTTTCCTCTGTGAACCATGGGGACTGCAGTTTATTGATATTTCTAAAGTGTGACTTTCCCTCCACTGGTTTCCTCACTGCTTAACAAAGGCACACAGAAGAGTTTCCTTTTCTCTCTTCTACTATATATCTATATTTTTGGTGAGGAAGATTGTTACTGAGCTAACCTCTGTGCCAATCTTCCTCTATTTTGTACGTGGGACACCGCCACGGCACAGCTTGATGGGCGTGTGTGGGTCTGTGCCCAGGATCTGAACCCATGAACTCCAGTCAGCTGAAGTGGAGCACGTGAAACTTAACCACTACACCACCAGGCTGGCCCCCTCTCTTGTACAAATTTTAATAGAATTTCCTATAAAGTATATTAGAAAAAATATAACTAGCATGTCAAGCCCGTGACTATTATATGGTATTTCTTAGGATACAGCGATTGTAAATCCACAAGTTAAGAACCTGAATCCACATAAATGACATTTCAGAGCATGAAAGGAAATGTAAAAATGGGGAAACTGGATAGCCCAGGGGGCTGAAGATTCTGGAACCCTGGACCAGGGTGTCTCTGTCCACTCCAGCCTGGAAGCTCTGATCTTTAAGTTTGTCTGCGTGTGAACGGCTCGGTTTGTCTATGAAGCAACATTGTTTCGAGTGGAGGCAGTGGTGTCCCTCTGCTGTTGTTAACGGAGAAAAGAAAACGTCCTGCAAATGTGAGGAAGTGAGGGGCCAAATTCTGTCCATGGGCTGGTCGGGAAGAGCTCTGGCTTCTGGGGGAAGGGTCATGGGGGAAGCCATGCAAGTTCTAAATTAGCAGTGGGAACCAGCCCAGCCCAGAGTAGGGGCCCACAGTTCAAGAATGTTCTCTGGCCCTGTCCCGAAGTCCCTGCTCACAGCCTCAGAGCCGTGGCCACCACGGAGAGTGTCTAAAAATACCTTGGTCATAGGCCTAGGGCTTACATTTAGAAAACTGCTTGCCAGAGGCAGCCTTGGTGGGAGCTGATGGTAATAGGTATGGGCACCCGGCAGGCCGCCCAGCTGCAAAGGTCAGCCAGCCCCAGGACACTCACAGATCTGAGCTTCCGCCAGGATGTCCTTAATGTTCAGGCTCAAATGAAATGCCGCTTTCAGCTCCTTTCCTTAGGAGATTTCAGAGCTGTGCAGCCAAGGCCTTCTGGGTTCCACTGTCTCAGCAGGGAGTGTGTGCTGGGTCGGTTAGCGATGGAGCACCAGGGATGGAGAAGCAGGGCCTTCCCCAGATGAAGCTTCAGGATGCGCCAGCACCGTCTCCGGGCGACTCTGTTTAAAATCACTGCAAGTCACAAGAAGAACTCAAAAAACCTTGGAGGCCAGCATCCTGCTTTCCTGTCCCTGCTTCTGGGACAGCTCCGGGCAGGAAATAAATCACTTCCTATGGGGAGGGGGCTGCTGGCAGAAATTCTGCCCCACTCTTCTTTCCGATCAGCCTGGTGGTGAGGGGTTGGTTAAAGCCAAAACCATGAACAAGGCAAGTGCTCGACTCTGAGAAATCACACAGAAACGCAGGACTAATTTACATGCACAAGTCCCGTCCTTCAAGTAGGCATGAAGTTGCTAGATTCAGAGCGGGGTCAGGTACCTCTTTAATAGTGCTGTTCACACCACATGCTGCCGGGCTTCTCCACGCACCGTCTTCTTTCATCCTTACGGCAAGTGCCCCCGGCAAGGCCGTCGCTGCCTCGCTTCTCCCCACGAGGACCCTGAGGCTCAGGGGTACCAAGGGCTGTTCACACTCACACAGCCGGTCAGGGGAGAGTGGGAATTTGGCCCCGGGCTCCTCGGACACTCTGCTCCCCTGCCTGGACTCATGCTCCCGGGGCTGGGCCCGCAGGCAGCCCTCGTTCAGTGGACTGAGAGCTCCTTCACCCGTTCTCTGGTCACAATGAAAAAGGCCAGGTTGTGATCCCAGGATTGGTTATTTTTCAGGGTAGGATTTGGCCAGGATCCTGAGGCTGAAATAGAAGCCGCACTTTTGATCCCCTGTGGGGTGTTAGTCAGGGCTCCTGCGGCCCTTTGTCCTGGACCAGAAGCCTCTGACTCATAGACTAGAGCATTGGTTCTCAAAATGGGGTGCCCCGGTACTGCAGCATCAGTTCACCGGGGGGCAAGTTAAAGTGCATATTCTCAGGCCCTGCCCCAGGTCGACAGAATCCGAAACCGCGGGGTGCGGACCAGTACTCCGTGATTTAGCAAGCCCTTCTCAGGGTTCCGATGTTCAGGAAGGCTGAGAACCACAGCCCAGAGAGAGGACAGGTCGCCTTCGCTTCCTTTCACACAGCCCCCGAGAACTGCTGTTCTATCAGTCAGGGCCGAGGTGGTCCAGGCAAGGGGCTCCAGATGGTGAGTGGTCTCTCGCGGGAAGGCCTGGGCTGGGGGCTTGTCTCAGTCTCTGGTACGTGTGGCTCAGCTGTGTGCTGCGGAGCCATCCCTGGGGAGGCTGACCAGCCTCTTCTGACCTCCAGTCACTCCAGTTTGAATGATCAGAGATCTGCATCCCTGGAGCAGGCTGCCTTTTTGTGACTTCAATACTGCAGACAGATGGGTCTTCCAGAAGCTCTCAACCCCTGCCTGGCTGTGCGACCTCTTAGAAGAACCACAAAGCTGGTTTCCCACATAGTGAGATTTGAGTACTGTAGGCAGCTTCCTCCCATTCCTCTCTCCCGAGTGTTTACTGTTGTGCATAGGGCCCCAACAAGCTTCCATCCAACTTCCAAGTCCATTAAAATTTACTCTCAGCAGCCACGTCTTAGAAATACTTTTGAAAATTCTATTTCACACTAAAGTGTTAATGACTCCCACAAAGACCTTACACTGTAACAAGAATATTGGCAGCATTTCAGGCACCAGTATCATGCCAGAGACATTGAATCTGCTGGCGCTTTGATCTTGGACTTCCAGCCTCCAAAACTGTAAGAAAGAAATTTCTGTTGTTGACAAGCCACCTAGTTTATGATATTTTGTTATAGCAACCAGGACAGACCAAGACAGTCATTATCTGATCCTTGGTCACCACACTTCTGCTTCCTCCTTCTCTCTCCAGACTTGAAGCTGCCACGTCATGTTGAATGTCAGCATCATCTCCCCAGATCCTGTCCTTTCTGCCACATTCCTCTCTGACTCCTGACAAATCTCCTTGCTTCCAGTGCCTCTGATCCATCAGGTACTAACATCCCCAGGAAGTCCCCATCACACATTCCCTGCATCAAAGCCTTCCTTGGCTCCCCAGGGCCTGTGGATTTCCATTCAAAGGCCTCCAAATCCTGACCCTGCTTCCCTCTCCAGCCGGAAGCTCCACTAACTCCAAGTTACAGGTCGGTACCCCATCACTTCCCTGGCCCACCCTCTAGGCCTTTGCTCATGCTGTTCCCTCCTTCTGGAGTCCTGTCACCCATTCCTACCTCTGGACACTTCATCCAGGCTCCGTGGCCATCCTGATGGCCGTCATCCATGGAGCCTTCTTTTCTTCCCTGTGTCACATGTGGGCTCTGGTCCTCTGGGCTCTCAGTGCTCACCGCTCCCCATGGCAGACACTTGGCTGTGTCTCCCCAGTGGCCTGCTCTGTTGTATCTTTGGGGTTCCCATTCATTGACCGGCGGTGATGAGCCTTCTCCATGCACGGCTCTGTCTGGCTCCCTGGGCGGAGCACGGACATTCTTGCACTCAAGGGCTCAAGGGCTCAAGGTCTAAGGGGCAGAGATGGCAAACACGCACAGACACACAAGCTGCTTGTGTGTGGGAGTTCTATGGCAAGGAGAGGGGAGCGGTCCATGCAGGTCGGGGGGTGATGTTGAGCTGGGACCGAGGGATGCATGGGAATCAGCTGGGGGATGGGGCCTCCCAGGTAGAGGAGCAGCAGTGAGGCTTGGTGGAGAAAGGGCTAGACTGGCTCAAAGAACAGACTGGAAGGGAGGCGCAGGAGGCTGGAGGGGACTGGCTAGGGGAGAGGGTGGAGGGAAATGGGGAGGCTGGTGGGGGCCGACATCTCTTGGCGGGAGTTGGGAGTTTATTCTCAGGGCATGAAAAACCACTTGAAGGTTTTAGGTAGAGAAGGGAAAGAGTATGATTTAGGTTTGATAGGCCCAGAGTCTCAGACGTGACCTGTAGGGCCCTGAGAGATTCCTCCCCAGCTGACTCCTCAGAACCCGTTTAAAGGTCACAGTCCAGTTCCTTGTGGTTCCCAGTACAGGAGGGGCTGTTCTCCATCCTTGACTTTTCCTGTGCTGTATCTGCTGAGTGCTGCATCCTTTTCTCCTGTCCTCTCCTGTGTCATTCACTCACTCATCCATCCATCCATCCATCCATCCATCCATCCATCCAACCATCCATCCATCCATCCATCACCTTTGCTCTGTGCCAGGCCCTGTGCTGGGTCTTGGGGGGCACTTTTCCCCAACTCCTCTCTTCTCCATAAGGGAGACCACTACTAATTTGGTACCTCTTGCCTCTTGCTCATGCCTTGCCCACACCACCTCCCAGTGGAAAGAATGATCTGAGTGGCTACAGTTGGCCCGTAGTTGCTCTTAGTCGAAAGCCTGGAGCCCTGGGCAGTCTCTTTTCTCTCCTCTCCACCCAGGAGGCAGCAGGCCTGAACAAGCAGACTCAAACTTGGCCTTGGGTGGGCTGCCCAGGGTCCAGACTGCAGGTGGTATTGGGAGCAGGGTGGGCTGGTGAGCCCACTGGGTGGCATACCTATGGCAGCCTCCTTCTTTGTAGTAATAAAGTTGACACCTTGCTCCCCACCCATGCATGCCTCCCCCAGGCCTCTCACTCTCTCAGTTGGTTCTAATCTCTGCTGGTTCCTAGTAAGCCACTAAAACCCCAACACTGGGTACCCAGGACATCAATGGGAGCAAAACCAATGATCTCTGTCCTAGTGGAGCATACAGACTTGAGGAGAGAGATGGGAATTCAGCACATAATCACACACAGTTGCACCCACAAATGCAACCAGGACTACGTTCTCTGCCGCAGAAGGGAGGTTTGTGATGAGAGGAAAGGGTGCCATGGGGGTTTGACTCGTCTGGGGTTGGAGCAGCCCCAGCAAGTGATGCTTGAGCTGAATGGTGAAGCGGAGGGAGGCAGCACCCCAGGCAGAGGGACCAGCGTGGCAGGAGGGAGCATGGTGTCTCCCATGGGCCCGCAAGAGCTTGCCCTTCAGAGGATCTGAGGCTGAACCAGGGACCCTGTGAGGGAAGAAGAGGAGGATGTGTCTTCTCCAGTGCGGCAAGTGACAAAGCAGCACATTCTTTTCCCTTGAAACCAATGAAATTTGCTGTCAAGCAAGTGAACCGAGGAGGTGGCAGCCAGGACCCCCTGGGACAGTGTGGTGCTGGCCTTGCCTGGTGTTTCAGGACGGGGCCTTAGTGAAGGGTGACTGAGTTATGGCTGGAAGCATGCTTCTTTCCAGGAGGAGGTCCACAACAGGGGGCTGCTCCAAGATGCGAGGCCTGCTGCCAGGGAGCTCTCCAGGGCGTGGGTGAACCAGCAAATCTGGGGACTCTACTGAGCCTTGGGTTTCTGTCTTAACATCTCGAATGCACAGGGACGTCTGAGATCAAGGCTACATGTTAGCCTCTGCTTTGGATTTTGTTTCCACTGTGAAGAGAGATCGTCGAAATAATGCACATTTCAGCTCAGACGAAATACCCTGCAATTCAGGATCTGTGTCCGTCTGCAAAGTTTACTCGCCCGATAAATCATTCCTTTGCAGCAATGCCATTGACTAATAATTCAAGGCTGGTAACCTTCAATCAACCGTGATTAAAGAACTTTCGCTGAATGGCAGGGAGGTACGTTTTTCTGAATGCCAGCAGCAAAATCTGCTTACACCGTCCATCCTGACTTTGATGAACTGCCCTTAACTAGTAATTCTGGATGGAAGGATTTTGAGTCAAGCGTGGGGATTAGCAGGAAATGGGCAAACTCTCAATAACTGTAAGGCTGTTTTATTGCAAACTGTCTTCAGATGGGCAATACTCATTTATGTTCTAAAGGGCGGGTGAGAGGCCAGCGCTTCCCAGGGCACTTACCCTTTCTTCACAGAATGCGGGCAATTCACACTCTTGCGTAAGTGTTCAGCGGGGAGGGGCCAAGTTCGTTTCTTGTGCTCTCGGTTGGAAGGCCGGGTTCCAGGCATGTGCCTCCAGCCTGTCTCTCCCACACTCTGCCTGGAATCCTATATCCCAGTCATGCTGAGATTTTCCTGGCTCCCTCCTTCTCAGCCTGCAGGTGCCAGCTGGGATGGCCTCGGCCAGCATCCAGGTCCAGGTCAGGTTTCTCCTCTGGCCCCCACAGTTCCTCATACTGCCCCCTTGTGTGGCACCAGGGAAGTACACCTCCTCCTGGATCGTCTCCCCTCCTCTCCCCTGTGGGTGAGCCCTTTGGGGGCAAGTGCTGTGTCTTACCCTCCTCTGTGGCCACCACACTTATACACTGCCCGACACGAGGTAGGCGTTTCATCCATCCGTGTTGAAGTGACAGGTGAGCGAACGAAAGTCCCTTGCTGATTCACACTGATGAAGGATGGCTGCAGGAAGGATGGTAACGTTGGATGGAACCTGAACTGCTGTGTGCCACAATCTCGTGGGGAGCTTGTTAAAACGCAGATACCAGGGTCCCACCTGCAGAGGCTCATTCAGCAGGTCTGGGCAGGGGCCCCAGGACTCTGCATTTTAGCCCGCCTGCTGCAGTTTGAGAACCTCTGCCTTTCACTTCTCTTCTTTGTCTGTGAAAGCCATGCCTGCGCCTTTGAGCCACAGGCTCACTTTTCTAACTAGATTGTGTTGAGGATATTGGTGGCATCGGTCTGTGGTCTTCAATCACTCACAAATAAATACTGGAAGACGTAATGGGGAGCCCTAGAAGGTCCAGATGGCAAAGGGAGACCAACTTAAGATGTGCTATTGTGTAAATTGCACATTTATTCATCCATTCAGCATATATTTATTGAGCATCTACTATGTGTATCAGGCAGCATGAGGTGCTGGGGAAAAGGGATGAATAGGGATGACAAGATGGCAAGAAATTCACAGTCTGGTGGGCTCTGAATTTGATGGGAGGGCGAAGAAGGTGAAGCCCCCGCCGCAATGTAGGTGGGGAGTGGGGAGTAGAGTTTATATGGATAGGGTCTCCATCTGAACTTGCTTCCTGCCCAGGCCAGGCAAACATCTCCTTTCTGGCCCACCTGTGACTACTGGCAAGGCTGTGCTGAGCAAAATGGGATGAGCTGTCCTGTAGCAGCCACAAAGTCCCATGGCGCTAGCTGCAATCTGGCTTATTGCAGATTCATATGTGGGTTGACGTGGAAATTCCTCAGAAGGTTCCATGGAAATTGCTGAGGCCTCTTCAGACTTGTGCACCTCTCTTGACGTGTGCGACTTTGGGCAAACTATTCAATCAAACTACTGGGCAAACTATGGCACATTAGGGTAGAGAGACCTATATGGAGGTCTTCTCCAGTGGGATTCATGAACCTCTAACACCCGGCTACTCAAAGTGTGGTCCGTGGACCAGCAGCACCTGAATCACCCAGGAGCTTGTTACAAATGCAGAATCTCGGCTCCCACGCCAACTTACTGCACCAGCATCTGCATTTCAGTAAGGGACCAAGATCCCCAGGTGATCTGTGTGCACATTAAATTTTGGGACCCATTGGCCTAACACCTACCATCAGGCAAAATGTTTTGCATTGAAGCTCACATCTGTGAGGGAGCCTGTGGCTTCCATGTGATTCTCATGTTGGCCTTTGACCCCCAGAATTTAATCGCTGCCCTGTAGGCCATCTAGTCCAGGGCTGTCTTGATAAACGGTTGTGCTTCCTTGATTGAACCCTGTGAGTGGTTTAGAATAAGAGACTTATTACAGGGTTGGACCTTATGTGATTAGGGAAGTTGGGGAAGAAGTCTGTGGAAGGCTGTTGGCTCCACATCGGGTGGTCAGCCTGAAGTTAGCAGAGGTCAGCAGGGCCAATAGTTGGTGAGAAAAGCTGGACAGGAAGTAGGAGGGAATAGGGGACGACTGAAGCTCACAAGGATGAACTGGAGCCTACATCTGTCTCATACCACCTCCAAATCGACAGCACACCAGAAGGAGCTGGCGACCTCCCCCATGAAGCTGTTCACGCACCTGGTCCAGGGCTTATTGGAGCTGGAGGAGCCTCTGGTCTGGCTGCTGCCCCATGGCGACCAGGTGAGGCCCTGGTCAACAACAGCAAGCAGGAGCTTTAACATCACCTAGCCCAACAGAGTCTCTTGGATCTGCTTCATTTCTGCTTTCCAAATCACACACAGATTTCTCTCCTGGCCAATCCTGACCTGGAACCACACAGCAAAGAGAATTCTGGGTAACGTAGTTCCAGCTTAGATACAGTGCCACAGTACAAGTTTTTTCAATGTGGCTACAATAATTTTTTTAAATTATGGTAAAATATACAGCTATTAGCACATCTTAAACTATGGGACTTGCAATCTCTTGGATTGCTGTACTCTAGAATCTTTACTTTTAAGAAGTCCTCCCTGGTGATTCTTATATGGTTTGAAAGTCTAAAGACCACTGAGCCAGGTTAGAACTACTGACATACGTACGGTATATGTCCCTGCACCAGCAGCAGCATGACCTGGGAACTTGTTAGAAAAGCCAATTCTCAGGCCCCACCCAGACGCACTGAGTCAGGAATTCTGGGAGTGGGGTCCAGCGATGAGTATTTTAACAAGGCTCCTGGTGACTCAGATCCATGCTGAAGATCGAGAACCAGAAGCCGACACCAAGCAAGGGGGCCGGAAGCTTGCCCCAGGCAGGCAGCTTTCCAGACGCTTCCTAGAGGGCAGAGCAGCAGTGCCCAGGAAGATGAGCCTTGAGAACAGAGGTCCTCATACGCTGCCAGCCAGCCCCAGGAACGGTGGGTGAGCTTTGATTTACTCAGGGAATGAAAGTTTAAAAGGAACAGGGCTGAGTCTTCAGAAGCAAAGTTGTTGGAATTGCCGAGAGGGATTGAAAAGCTAAGAAACTCGATTGACTTGTAACTTGTGAAAAAAGGGGTTAGGTAGCACAGTTTGGAAAACCAATGAAACCACTCATTTTTGTGGCCAGATGAGTGAAGAGTCGTCAATGGTCTGCTTCTCCCATCCAGCAGAGGGGCCCGGATCACAGCGGGGGTCTGACTTCATTCGCCTGAAGCAACATCCCTGTGGCCCCCAGAAGCTGACTTGTAGGCAGATGGGAACACGACCTCCACTCTGGGGAAAGCCGTGGTCCTCCACTTCAAGAGCAGGGCCAGGCCTGTTGCACTTAATCCCAAGAATTATCGTGTTTTGAGCTTTCTCTTCCTGCAGAGGCAATCTGGTCAATTTTGAGGTTATAGCATGTTAGGACGAGGACATGCAGCTCACAGAGCCACCCACCCACATCACCTTGGGTCAAAAGCAGAATACACATGTGAGCTGTATCTTAACTTTGGGGCAGACTTCAAAGTCACACTTGAATAGCAGGAGAGAAAGGAAACAAACTACCCCACCTGGTTTCTGAAGAGGCTTTCCCAAAACCACAAGGCCTCGGACACCAAAGGGAAAGTGGTTTCAAAATTTAGTACATTTTGAATATCTGCCAACAAGGACAATCTAGTAGATGACAGATTTGTGACCAAGATCAAGGGGATTAGCAGCTTCTTGGGTAGCCTCCCAGAGAAAAGGCCGGCCTGGGTCATCAGAGCTGCTCCCCACGTGAAAGTGGAGAGCCACAGCAATCTGCTGTGCAAGAGAAGGTAACAGGCCTAGGAGGAGGTCCTGGTTGAAAACTGCACATAATGCGTGCGGCTGCATTAGGAAGTGGAAGGACAATTCACGACGGCCTGGCAAGATGGCTGCTGTGTCTAAGGAAACACCTTGCTGGGCCTTTCTGTCACCAGGGGCAAAGTGCAGGGTGTTTCCTGGAATGCGGACGTCTTGGCAAAGAAAGTCACACACTTCTGCATGATAAGGTAAACGTGAATCCTCCAGGGTCCAGCGTGAAATGGTTTCCATTCTCTGGGATGGAAATGTTCCGCATCGTGGTTCACAGTCCCCAGCCCTCTGAGCAGCGGCCCCTGAATGCAATTCTTCTGGATGGGCCCCAGCCACAGGACGTTTGAGGCAAGGCAGGGGGCACCAGGGGACGGGGGCACCTAGAATGGACCCTCTGCGGTTGGAGGTGGGAGGGCCGGTCAGGCTTCTGTGCTGGGCTGTGGCAGGTGCCCTGTGCCAGCATTGTCTGAAAGCTGGTTTTGAGTTGTTTTCTGCTCTGCGCTGTAATGTGCCTTCATCACACCCCTCCCATTCCTCCCACTCCAAACCGTGATGCACTTGTGTCCCACAAGCATCGTGTGAGCCTTACCAGGGTGGTGCACTGGGAAAGAAGCAAAGAGAATATGTTTATGTTTGGGGCAAGATAGAGCATGGACCCAGCCACAACAAAGACAAGGTATTAGAGGTCATGGGGAACAGCAGGACCCTTAGAAAAGATAAGCCCCTCCCCTTAGAATCTTCTGGAGAGGACTGAATACACCAGGGAGATGTGTGATGTGGGCGCTTCGGTTATTTTACCCGGATAGTGAAGGACAGGGTGGTTCTAGGGGCTGGAGGGTTGCAAAGAGGGTTGCAGCTGGAGGTTAATCAGGGTCATGACTGTGGTTCGCCCCGGAGCGAAACTCATGGCCCCGGAAGAATACAGGAAATCAATTTCTTGAATGTATAACCTGGTTTTTCACCAGGAGGTTTGAAGCAATTCATAGCAGAAAACTTGATGTACACTCAGCCCTGTCCCCATCATCATGAAAAGGACAGAAATTTGGGTGCCCATTTTATAGGTAGGAATCTCGAGCTTCTGCTGGGGATCAGGGTACCACATTGAAGGACATCTTAGGAGTCAGTGATGGGACAACGACGTGCATGCTCTGAAAATGCAGGTCTAACCCAGCTCAACCAGTGGGTCAGAACTGCTGAGGTAGCACAGAGATAGGATATAGGAAATCACAGGATTTGAAGGTTGGAAGTGCCCTTAAAAGTAAAAAAAATTATGATGATAGCAATAATGGTGGTGATGAGGGTAATAGCAGCAAATGTTTTTAACACATTGCAACCGTTCCTTATATGCCCCACACCAAGCTAAACGGTCTCTTTGGACTCTCCACCATTTTCCACCTAGCCCAGGGCTTCCAACCTCAGCACTATTGACATTTGGGCAGAATAATTCTTTTTTTTCTTAAAGGAAAAATGGCCCATTTTCATTCAACATCATGTTTCGTGGTTTGGTCCAGACAAACACAATCACACTTATTGTTCAGTGACGACTCTTGCTGCATACGTGCATGCAAGTACAAATCTATCGATGGTGCCTTACCTCACTGATTATTTCTTGTTACCGAATTGTGCATTCAACATTTCTCTGAACACTTTACAATCTTACATCTTTATCTGACATTTGTTTCCTGGATTAACCAACTTTCTGAAAGGTTCCCCAAAGTTGAAACCTTCCTGGATTTGCCTCTTTAGAATGTTTTTACAAATGTTTCTTTTCAGTTTTCCAGATTGTCTGCCTTTCCGTGACTGTCTCATTCATTTGTGAGTCTCCAGCACCTGGCACAGTGCCTGGGACGTGGTAGGGCTCAGAAGGTATTTTTGTGCGATGAGTGAATGAGTGGATGGATGACGGCTTAGTAACAAAGACCCTTTGATGATTCCAAGGGCTGCATTCAAGCCAGGAATGCCGCCTGACTGACCGGCCGAGGCAGGTGTGGAAGCCTGACTGGCCGGCAGCCCATGTGGGCTCATGAATAGGACTGTTTGAGGGTAGTGTGGTGGAAGGTGAGGCTTCCTGAATCCATCCACAAGTGTCCCTTCCCAGTATCTGATATGTCTGCAAAACTGAAGGCAGTGAGGTATGACATTGCTTTAATGGTCTCATCGATAAAATGGGAATAAAAGTACATACCTACCTGGTGGAATTATGATAAAGATTAAATGGGAAAAAACAAAAGCATTTCAAAGCACTTATTGTTCATTTTGGGAACCTCCCTCCTCTTCTCTCCATGTTTCTAGTGGGACTGTTAATCTGATTGGCCTCAACCTGGCCAATCAGAGTATCCCATTGTTCTGGGACCCAGTGACTGGTCCAGGGGTGAACAGAAGACCTGAGCAAGCCAATGAAAGTCTTTTGAGAGGGTTGATAGAGATGCTGGTTTTCTCTCCTTCCCTGGGTCCCTGGGCTGTGGGGTGATGGAGCCAGGGAGTGGTTGGGACCAGCCTTGCTCTGTGGGTGCCTACTGGAGATACAGAGGACAACAGAATGGAGAGATAGGGTGAGGTTGGGTGCTGAGACGTTGTTTAGACTCCTACATTCAGCTTTGCCTGAAGCCTATACATCTTTTGATTTTTCCATTCCATGAGTCAATGTTCCTCTACTTCTTGTTAATTCAGTTTATTTTGGTGTTTGTCAGTTCCAATCAAAAGGGTCCTGACTGCTACATTGTTTCCCTGTTTCCCTCTTTCCTTTTTCTTCCTTTCTCCCACTTCCTAGTCCCTTTCTTCACCCTCATCCCATGCTTCCTTGTCTCTCACCTAGCGTCCCCATTCCGCCCAGTTCCTAGCCAGGACCCCAGTTTTGTTCTTATCTTTCTGTCCATTCGTCATTTCAATGGTATCCTCATGTAACTCAGATGCTGACTCCTGGACATTTGAAAATTATACAGAAAAGATCCTTTCAAGACTCTCAGGCGCACAGCTCCCTGAGAGCACGATGGGCAGTGACGCTGGCATTTTGGGGTGGGGTGGATATCCTTCAGCGCCAGTCCAAGCCACACCTCACTCTGCTGGCTTCTGCCTCACTCACTTTTGTTTTCATGTAAACAAAACCATTTTGTTTTCCTGTATCACGAGAAACACCTGTGTTGATCCCTTGTCCAGGTGTGTTTTGAATGTTGTCTCTAGCTCCTGCTTGTGGCTGACATGGCTGTGGGCTGCAGGGCTTAACCCGCTGGGACCCAGCCTGTCAGGTGAGAAGTACCACTCTGGAGACGGGGTTGGAATTAAGGTGCCTGCTGTCCCATCTCTGGGTCTGGCACCCCAGGATTCCACTGAACAATCACACGCAAAGGATGTCATTTTCCTCCTGGGGTCTCTTGAGCAGTCAGCAGTCTTATCTGCCAGTGGGGAGTTTGTGGCTATTGACAGGGTTGAAATATCGTTCTTCAGAGGAGCGGGGATGAATTAGCCTATTAATTATCCCATGGTCTAAAACCCAAGGAGCATCTGTCTGAGCCATTAGGGGCATTTTTTTGTGGCTGGAGGGAAGCCCCAGTTGAGGGGTTTGATTACGACCATCAGCAGGGGTTGTTTGGAAGTTTCCGGGAGAGCAGCCTAGTCACCAGCAGGCACAGTGGCATGGGGCCCTTGCATAATTATCCCCATTGCCCTCAGAGCCAAGCTCTCTTCCAAAGGGTGGTGGCTGGAAGCGGGTTAGCACAGCGGACCCCTGTGCTCACACTGGGCCGGCTAACTGGTGCTGATGGTGAAAATGACTGCAGCTCTGATTTACAGCACACTTACCGTGTCCTGCTGCATCCCGGCCGTTATTGCCAGCCTCCCCAACTCCTGTTGTTCAACTACCACCTTCAAGATCTGTGCCCGGTTTGTGTAACCCTGGTCCTGTTATCTACTTCATTTGAAAAAACAAAGCAAAACATTTTTCTCTTAAAATAAATGTACTTAAAAAGTAAACCTCCTAATTCTCTTCTAAATGGAAAACTAGTAAGACTTGCTGTGAATGGGAGGAAACCATAAAAAATATGATGTAAAAAATATAATGGGAGACTTCCGGTTTCTGGCCTGGCACGTAAGAAGCTGGAAGATGCCACTCTGTCCGAACAACAAGTAAAAAGCTGGGCAAACTGAAAAGTCAATAGCTCTTCTTAGATCTATCGGAGGAGTGAGGTTACAGGGCAAACCACTGCCCCCCAAACTGGAGACACAAGAGGCAAACACAGAGAAACAGCTCACCGGAGCAGGAACCCAGGAGCACAAAACTGGGCAGCGGCCTGTGCCCACCCGAGTAGGGAGACTGGAACTTTCATTGATGAATTGCTGGAGGCTCAGTGTGGACAACTCAAAGATAAAGGCTCCAGGAGGACCCAGTCATCAGGGCAATGACATTTTAGTGAATTTTACCTAGAGGAGTCTGACCAGGATTTCACAGTGAACATCAGAAAAAGAAAATCCACTCTTGCTTCTGGCAGGGAGAGTAGAAACGGTACTATTTTGAAATATACCGGAGCACTCTTTTCTTCTTAACAAGGCCTGCCTTCAGGAGAAGCTAGTTAACCAGAGCCTAACTTGCTGGGGTTTTAACAGAAACTAACTGCCCTGGGGAGGGGAAATACCCACTCCAGTCAGCTCTAGCCTTCCACGTGGGAAAAGACAATGCCTCAACTCCAGCCCCCTCCAGACTTCCTCTCACCAAACGGGAGAGAAAAGAACTGAGAGGCACTTGTGAGTTCACAGTGTAGAGACATAAGCTCATGAAAACACTGAGACCTGATCACAGCAGACTGCTGCCCTCGCCCCACCTCACCACTGCATCACTTAAGCCCCAGTACAGAAGCTCATTTTACCACATACATTGTGTCTGGCTATCAAGGAAAAATTATAAGACATACTAAAAGACAAACAACATAATTGGAAGGGGCAGAGCAAGCACCAGAACCAGACATGGCAGCAATGTTGGAATTATCAAACCAGGAATTTAAGACAACTATGATTAATATGCTAAGGGCTCTTTTGGCTAAAGTAGACAGCATGCCAGAACAGATGGGCAATGTCAGCAGAGAGAGGAAAATCCTAAGAAAAAACCTAAACAAAATGCTAGAGATCCAAGAAAGACACTGCAACAGAAATGAAGGCGACCTGTGATGGCTCAACAGTAGATAGGAGACAGCCAAGGAAAGAATCTCTGAGCTTGAGGATGTCTCAACAGAAACAGCCAGCTTAAAAGCAAAGAGAAAAAAAGATTCACAAAACAGAACAGAATATTCAAGAACTGTGGGACAACTACAAAAGGTGTACCATACATGTAACGGGAATTCCAGAAGGAGAAGAAAGAGAGAAAGAAACAGAAGAAATATTTGAGACAATAATGACTGAGAATTTTCCCCAAATTAATGGCAGACACCAAACCACAGATCCAGGAAGCTCACAAACCACTGAGCACAATAAAATGCCCAAAAGCGACATCTAGGCAGATCACTTTCAAACGACAGAAAATCAGAGATAAAGAAAAAATCCTGAAAGAAGCCAAAGGAAAAAAAGCACAATACCTGTAGAAGAACAAGGATAAGAATTACATCCAACTTCTCAGAAACTGTGCAAGATGGGGGAGTGAAATATTTGAAGTGTTGAGAGAAAAAAACCACCAACCTAGAATTTTGCACCCTATGAAATTATCCTTCAAAAGTGAAGGAGAAATAAAGACTTTCATAGTCAAACAACATTGAGAGAATTTGTTGCCAGCAGACCTGCCTTGCAAGAAATGTTAAAGAGGTTCTTTGGAGAGAAGGAAAATAATACAGGTCAGAAACTCGGATCTACATAAAGAAAGGATGAGCATTGAAGAAGGAATAGGTAAGAGTAAAATAAAAGTGTTTCTTTTTCTTATTCTTAATTGATCTAACAGATAGTTTATTCAAAAATAATAATAGCAACAATGTATTCAATTATGTGTGTGTGTGTGAATTAGGATTCGGAATTAGAATCAGGAATTAGGATTATTTTGTTGCTCTGAGGTACTCGCAGTACCCACGAAGTACTAGTGTTATTGGAAAGTGCACTTGGATTAGTTGTAAGTGTATATTGCAAATTCTAGGGCAGCTACTGAAAAAAGTAAAAAAAGAAGTATATCCGATATGTTAAGAAAAGAGAGAAAATGGATCATGTAAGATCCTCAATTGAAACCTCAAAAGGCAGAAAAAGAGTGGAAGACAAAAATAGGCCCAAAGAACAAGGGCAACAAATACAACACAGTAAGGACTACGCTAGATATTGCTCAGACCGTGTCACTGATCACTTCACACCTTAGTGGTCTACACCAATTACAAGGCAGAGATTGTTGGAGTGGATCAAGAAACATGACCCAACTCTATGTTGTCTATGAGAGGCCTCTACACACCTATTAGAATGGCCCAAATCTAGAACACTGAGGATGGCAAATGCTGAGGCTGGGGGGCAGCAGGAGCTCTCATTCTTTGCTGGTGGGAATGCAAAATGGTGCGGACACTTTGGAAGACAGTTTGTGGTTTCTTACGAAACTAAGCATATTGCAGCAATCCTGTTCCTTGGCATTTACCCAAAGGAGATGAAAACTTATGTGCACACAGAACCTGCAGATGAATTTTTAAAGGAGCTTTATGCATAATAGCTAAACCTTGGAAGCAACCAAGATGTCCTTCAGTAGGTGAATGGATAAATAAACTGTGGTTCACCCAGACAATGGAATATTATTCAGCACTAAAAATAAATGGGCTATGGAGCCATGAACAGGCATGGAAGAACCCTTAATACATATTATGAAGTGAAAGAAGCCAATCTGAAGAGGTTACATACTGTGTGGTTCCAACTCTATGACGTTCTGGAAAAGGCAAAACTACGGAGACAATAAAAAGATCAGTGGTTGCCGGGGGCCGGGAGGAGAATGAACAGGTGGAGCGCAGAGGATTGTCAGGGCAGGGAAATCACTCTGTAGAACACTATAATGATGGACACGTGTCATTACACATTTGTCCAAGCCCAGAAAACGTACAGCACCAGAGTGAACTGTCATGTAAACTGTGGACGTTGGGTGATATGATGTCCACATGGGTTCATCAGTTGTAACAAATGTATTCTCTGCTGGGGAATTTGATAACGGGGGAGGCCATGCATATGTGGAGGCAATGGGTATGTGGGAAATCTTTGTACTTCATGCTCAATTTTGCTGTGAACTTAAAACAGCTCTAAAAACTAAAATCTATTTAAAATACATATATATAATTGAAAGGTGGTTGATAGCATTGCCTGCCAAGGCCTCTGAGTGAGCGAGGCCTGCACTCAGTGAGCGTGGCAGTGGTGTTAAAGACACACGAGCACTGATGTGAGACTTCCTCATTTCATGCCTCATGGAAGGGCACTTCAAAAAAGAAGGTGACTTCTCCCCTTGTCATTATCAGCGCACCTCAAAAACTCACCTCCAGTGCTCAGAGTGTGCGCCCCACGCACTGGGGGGCTGATTATCTCACTCACTCCGTGTCTAAACCCTCAAGTTGGGCACCGTCGTGTCCATTTCAGAGTAGAAGGAATGGGCCTCAGAGAGGCTGCCCAGCGAGGATGTTCAAGGTGGGGATTCCAGCCGAGAGTTCTTGTGATCTGATGTCACACCAAGGGGACACTGGAGCTCAGTGAGTTTCAGGGACTTGCCCGAGCTCCCCTGGCAGGGGACAAAAGCAGAGCTCCTGCCAGAGAGCCTG
Organism: Equus asinus; assembly: GCF_041296235.1. Taxonomy (NCBI): domain Eukaryota; kingdom Metazoa; phylum Chordata; class Mammalia; order Perissodactyla; family Equidae; genus Equus; species Equus asinus. The sequence continues at coordinate 47,495,321 of NC_091804.1, forward strand.
GTGTCCTCTGGGGCACGTTCATCACCATTCTCAAACGCCATTCATCATTGTTTCAGCAATCAGTCCTGGAGCTTCTGTATCCAGGGGTCCTTGCACGGCAAGCAACAGACAAGACTCCAAGAAATGTAAGCAGAAAGGGAGTTCCCTGGAGGGCCCTGCAGAGCGCACAGGTTCAGAGCTGAAGCTGGAGAAATGGCCCCGGAGAGGAAGCAGAACCCAGGACCTCCTGGTGTTGGGGAGGCCTTTGGGCTTGCCGCTGGAGTGAATGGGCACCCGGCCTTTTCTTCCCTCCTGGGCTGTGTGTGCTACAGGGTGGGGACCTTGAACAAAAGGGTCCAATGGGCCTGCTCAGGTCACATGCCGACCCCCTGGGGGGATGGGCTCCTTGTTTGGATGTCCCCAGCAGGACTTCACATGATAGAAGAGAGGTTATTCCCCAAAGGAAATCAGAGTGCCACCATCAAACATAGCAAAGCAGGGGCTGGCCCCGTGGCCCAGTGGTTAAGTTCTCGCACTCCACTTTGGCAGCCCAGGGTTTTGCTGGTTCAGATCCTGGGCGCGGACCTAGCACCGCTCATCAGGCCATATTGAGGCGGCGTCCCACATAGCACAACTAGAAGGACCTACAACTAGAATACACAGCTATGTACCTGGGGGCTTCAGGGAGAAGAAGAAAAAAAAAAGATTGGCAACATATGTTAGCTCAGAGCCCGTCTTTAAAAAAAAAAGACAGGGAAGCTGAAACTAGCCCCCAAGCCTGCAGACATTCTTACAGCGCCTACTGTGTGCTGGCCCAATGCTCGGTGGGCTGCCTGCCATCCCATGCGGGCAGAAAGAGGTACCAGCCTCCGGGAGGGCGTCGGCAGGCTCAGCGCAGTCCTCTCTCCGCCTCAGGCCCTGGAGAGAAATCCTGGGCTGGTCAGATCATTTCAGAGCAGGAAGGGCTCTCGGAGAGCTGGCAGCCGAGCTCCCTGAGCCCTCTGTGTGGGGTGGCCCTGGAACCCCTTCCAGGTCTGACACCTACACGCCTGCATGCCTTCCACGTCTCCAAGGTCCGCTGCAGCCTCCAAACCGCCCTCCACCTCAGCCCCTTCTGCTCCCAGGAGCCTGCACGCGCTAGCGCCCCCTCCCCCAGGAGGCCGCCCTTGAATCATAACAGTGTTGCACAGTCGCAGCCTTGCAGCCATCATCTAAGGAACTGACTATCTTGGAGTGTCTTTTCCAGTGATAGGTTTCATTAAAGGAAACCCAAGGCACTTACATTCCCTGGAAATAGGAGGTTGATCAAATAAGGAGGAAACGTGGTGGAATTCCTATAGAATTCTGCACCCTGGCTTTTGAGGACTAACTAGTGATCAAGGGTGTAGGCTGTGGAGTTAGGCTGCCACTTGTGGCTGTGTGACCTTGAGCAAGCTACACAACTTTTCTGGGTCTCAGCTTCCCCATCCGCATGATATGGACAGTAACAATTCCTACTCCCAGGCTTATTGTGAGGATTAACTCAATTCATGTAACGCTCAACAAGGTTAGCTGTAAACACGTCCACCCGGACCCACGTTGGCTCTTCTTGAAGCAATGGGACGTGGCCGGGAAGCTCACTGCCACTGGACAGGAGGTCAGACCACTGGTGTGTGCACAGAAGGAGCAGACTGAAAAGAGAAACACTAGCCTGGGAGAGCTGTTGTCTCCTGAAGCCTGAGAGCCGGAGAGAGCCGCCCGAGGCCTCCTCCCCGCTCCTCTTTGTTTTCTCTGCCAAACAGAGGCAGCGCCTCCTTTCCCTTCTGCTGCTTAATTGAGTAAACTCTGTGATCCCAAATGCAAACACACCCCGAGGCAGCACAAACAGGCACTTTTCTCCGCATTCTGCTTCCAGAAGAACAGGATGAGCGGCGGGTCAACAGGCTGAGTCACGGGTCAACAGGCTGAGGGGAATTGCTCTGGAAGGCAGCTGCTGGATTTGGCCAAAAGACCCTGCGACTTCAGCCCATTTACTTTTTCTTTGTCAGGTTGTTCGTTTATTGGTTCATTGATTCATTCATTCGTTCTTTCACTGACTCTCTCATTTACTCATCCATACAATCATTCATTCATTCATTCAAATGCTGGGTTTCCCGCCTCTTGGATCCCTTTCTGTTCCAGATTTTGGCCTCACATATTCCCACTGCTTTGTCAACTCCTAGATATCTTCAAACAGATGTTAAAAAATTTTGGTCCAGATTTTCTTATTTTTTAAGTGAGAGGATCGGTTCAAAGACCCGAGGCTGCCACTGGTGGAGGGAGAACCCTCCCCAAATTATATACATGAAAACTTGGATGCAACTAAACCTAACAGTAGAGGATTCATCGTAATACATCTATGTAAACAGAATAACATGCTGTCATTAAAAGTGTTAAGCTATTTTATTGTTATGATAAAAGACTAACAATAAAATTTTGAGGGAAAATTAGAATGCAATTTTTTTTTACGTTATCCCAATTTTGTGATAAAACAAAGTATCTGAATGAGCATAGATAAATGAAGAGACAGAAATACAGTAAAATATTTATAGTGGTTACTGCTCAGTGGCTGGATTTCTTCTTTATACTCTTCTATAATTCCTAAATTTTATGACCGGAATACATATTAGAAAAATAAATCATTAAAATATTTTGGAAAAATTAGGGAAAACATTTGAATGTGCTTCAGGCATGTGGAGTCTCGGGGCCGTTTCTTCAGTACATCCCTGGGTGTCCCACCTGCACCTGGCCACAGGGAGCCCCTTGCTGTTTGGTAAGTGTCCTTGGTCACCTCAGACCAGAAAGCGTTTTTCCCTGATTGTCTCTCTGAGGCTGTGGGGGGAAAGTGTGCTGGCTGTGTCTCCTGGATCTTCTGTTTGCTGCCAAAGTGTCTTCCCATCTCCGTCTCATCAGTACGTCGTGATGAACATTTGTTGAGTAGTCATTGCGTGCTAATCACCTCACTAAATGTACTGAATTATGAAATGTTTGTGCTGGAAAGGAGCTTAGAGATCCTTTAACTAAATGAAGCATAAGACACCCCCCTCCCCCACACACACACACACACGCGCGCCAGCCCGACTGCTGTAGATGAGGTGTACGCATGTGTGTTTGGGAGATTTCCACTCATGTCTGTGGTCTTCCATCCTCTCCTCCCCCGCAGGTGGCTTCTGGGGTAGGTTTGTGGTCCCCAGTGTCACGTATGACATCGTGTGAAAGCACGGATGCTGCCAGGCCCCTTCCTGCGTGGATGGGGGTCCTCACTCCCCCACTAGACGAGGTCATCCCATTCTCTCCTCAAAGCAGCACACTTTGCTGTATCGCAAGCTCACCAGGGGCATCAGGACTTAGCCGTTTGACGTCGGTGTCTCCTGGCAGAGTGTAGATGACTCGAGGGCAGGGACCCTGTTTTTCCTGCTCCCTACAGGGCCCCCAAGGCCATGGCCTCACTGTGTGATGTTGCAAGTTACTAGCCTCTCTGCATCTCTGTTTCCTCATTGCACAAGGGAATAACCCTCCTGGGGGTGTACCTCCCGGGGGCCTTGGGAGAGGAGAAGCATTATCATGGCAAAGTGCCGAGAGTGGAGGCCGGCTGAACTGAGCGCTCCGTACGCTGTATGGTACCGTCATTGTCCTTAGAGGCAGGGAACCCTGCCCTCTACATCCAGGCCTTGGGACCTTGCTTCTGTAAATGCTCTGGCTTCTGGCTCCCAGGGCTTCAGGGCTCTGACAGGGAAATCCTCGCCCCGAGGCCTCTGGGTCCCACCCGCCTTGAAGTTGCCAGCCTTGCTTTTTTTCTTCTTCTTCTTCTCCCTGAAGCCCCCGGTACACAGCTGTATATGTTAGCTGTAGGTCCTCCTGGTTCCGCTGTCTGCAGATGACGCCTCAGATGCCCACTCACTTCCCTCTTCTGGACTCTTCTTGCTGTCAGACGGTTGGCCACTGGTTTCTCCATCAGTTTCCGGGGTGTTGACCCAGCAGGAAAGACTGGTTTCCTCTTCGCGTCCTGTGAGCTTCGTTCGGCCAGGCTGAGTCGCCGCGCCCTACACCTTGTGAAATCCCTGCGGAGAGCAACGCCCAGCAACGCTGAGCGTGGCCTCAAATCCACCGTGATCCACGTTGCCTGTCACGGAACGAAACACTTAGAGGAGGAGGGTCACCTCAGTGGGTCAGGCCAAACCCCGTTGTTATCACAGCCTGGGGCCTGGGAACCTCGGGCCCACTTTGCAGCTGCTTGGCTGGTGGTAAACTCTCGTGACACAGTGCAGAAGCCATTTAGCACCTTTAAAGAAATTGGAAATGGGTTTTTCATGTGTGGTGGTGCTGAAAATTGAGACTAATGACAGAATTATTAAAAACAGGCTTCCCGGCTCTGGACTCTTACTTGCCTCTGGTCGGTAAAACTGACAAACAAGCACTGTAGAATCCAAATGTGAAACATTCAGTCTTGGGAGCCTGGGAGAATGGCTCCTAACGCTTTTGTTTATCTGTTGTGAGAAGTGCTTTTTGAGTAGAGAGATGCTGTGAAGCAAGAGCTGGGAGCCCTGTGGCCCAGGTGCCCTCGCGGCGGGGCCTGCTCTCCGTGGGGTCTGAGGCCTCACCCCTCTAAGGAAGCAGCTGAACAGACGAAGGCAAATGGACTCTGTGAATGGTGGGTCTCCCAGCTCCACAGCGGCTCTGCAGGCAGCTGGGTTGGGGGACAGCGGAGCCAAAAGTTGAGCGGGTTTCTTTCCTGCAGGACTTCTCAGAACCTTTAATATAGCTATAGAGACAGGGAGCACTTATCAAGCACGTATTCTGAGCCATCACAGTGCTAAAAGCTCTGCATTTGACCTCGTTTTGTCTTCATCGACAGGTATGAGAGGAGGGGCTGGGGCTTAGACATGACAAACAACTTCCTCCCGTTTTCAGAGCCAGTGAGTGGAGGCTTCTGGCCTTTAACTTGGGTCTGTCTGACCAGAGAGCCTGGGCTCTAACCACTATACTTCTTTGTCTCTCTATCCGGTCCAGAGAACCCTGGACGGGACCTTGAAATTCTGTGTCCAATGTGCCCATTTTCCAGATCAGAAGACGGAGGCTCGGAGGGCTGGGGGGCTCCTAGGGGGTGGGCTGCAGCCTCTTCCCCTCCATCCTCCACTCCCCTCACATCCCTCTCTCTCTGTGCTCTGGGGGACCCCTTGGAGCAGGGGTGTGCATTCACCCCAAGCAGAGTGGAAGGGGCACCTGGGCCATTTGCACAGTTGTTGGTAGAATGTGCCCTCAGGGGCCTTGCTGCTTAGGGTCAAATCTCAGCTCTACCACCTGTGCTGTGTGACTTTGGGCAACTTACTTAACCTCTCTGCACCTTACCATCCTCATCTAAAAGAGTGCCTTTACTCACAGGTTTGACATTGTTAATAGAGTTAATACATCTATAATGAAGAAAAGTCGTAAGATGCAGGCCAGGTGACTTTCCCCAACCAACCTGAGGCCTAGAGTCTAGAGATGGCTCTTGCCAAGAGAGACAGAAAGTTGGCAATGAATTCTTTCCAGAAGGGAAACAAAAGCAAGCTGAGACTGCAACACAAACCCCTCTTCTCGGATGCATTTTAACAAGTGACCAGCAGATGGCAGAAGCAAGCCAGGAATGGGAGCGGCCGGCCAGGCAGCGGCTGCCTTTGAAAATTCCGGGGCATTTGGTGGCTGTATTAAGAGATCTCCAGTGTAAGAGCTGTCCTCCATTCTAAGCAGGATTCTAAACACACTCCGCCCTGGCTTTGTGGCCAGCACGGAGGACCTGGGGCTCCTGCTTCTCCCCATGGGCACTGACGCCCACTTGTTCCCACGGGTCAGCCTCCTGCAGATGGGACCGGCTGTTTCTCTGTGCTCCTTGACCTCAGGGAACATTTCCAGCCGGGGCACCCAGGTCTGGGGATGGGAGTGGAGACAGCGTGTCTCTGTCATAAGTAGGGGGTTCTGGACGGTAGCTCCACAAGGCCAGTTCTGGTGGGTGTGATTAATCATTCAATCAACAAGTATTCTTGGAGCACGGACCGTGTGCCTGGTCCTCTTCCAGCTTCCTGGGATGCAGCATGAATGGCACACACTATGTAAGGAGTTCAGAGAAAGTGGGATCGTGCCAGGTGCAGGAAAGACAACTGGACAGAGGAATGGGAACAGGGTGGTCAGAGCAGGCTGAGACCCGAATGACCAGAAGGAGTCACCCTCGTGGGTACCTGGGGAGGGCATTCCAGGCAGAAGGCGCGGCCAGGGCAAACCCTGGGAGGCGGGATGGGCTTCCCATGTTCCGGATCTAGAAAGGAGGCCAGCGCAGCTGAGCAGATTACACGAGGGGGAGGCACGGGCCCAGGGTGGCAGGGGCCTGGTCACCTGTAGGCAGGGTCAGGGGTGGGAAATCCATTTGGCAGAGCATATGAAATTGCCCAAATGGCCAAATGCAGCAGTTTCATATGGTTCAACCTGACCGTTTACGTGCACGTGGCTGAGGATTCGGCTTACCAGCTTTGCAGACCCTCTCGTTCCAGCGACGTCCTTCCTCCAGGTGGATCAGATTGCCCCGGCGGCTGGAAAGCTCTTCAAGCCGACTCCTTGCTGTGTCTTGCTGACATCATTTCCCCTCCAAGCTCCAGTCTCCGCTGGGCAGCTGCCCCTGCTCTCCCCTGCACACCTGGCTCTCCCCGCCAGGCCCCAGGTCTAGCGATGCCCTGAGCTGTTTCCTGGGGCCTCTCAGGGACACTCAGGCCTGGAGGAGCCGGTGCAAGAGGCTTCCATCCCCCCACCTCCAGCTGTCATGTTTCCTCCCCAGGGCACCCTTGAAAGCCGAGACATGCTCTTCACATCTGAGAAAGCAGTTAAAGTGACAATTCCTAGCAGACTCAGGTTCAAATCCTTATTAGGCTGTTAAGTGAGGGGGGATTTCCCTTCCTTCCAGCCACCTTTGCTCCTGCCGCCGAGTGGCTGTTGATGGAGCTCCAGTTCCCAGGCCTCCTGTTAAGGCATTGCCCGTCCTGTCCTCCTGCAGTCACCTGATGTGGCCAGGGAAGCAGGCGGAGGTCCCAGGGGCTTCCAGCCAAAGAGGAACCTGTGCAGCAGGAGCCAACGGTAGGGAGGGGCAGAAGGAGGCCCAGGGGAGGGCAGGGTGGGGACCTGGAAATGAGACCAGCAGAGAGTAACTGAGCCGTCCTTGCAGAGCGTGCTCTAGGGAGGCAGCCGCGGGCACCTGCTTTCTGTTTGTGTGGATCCTGCAGTTCGACTGTGGACACACACAGATGTACACACAAACACACATGCATATAGATACACACATATGCTTCCACGTACACACACACGCGTGTGCACACATGCATACACATATAGATATAGACACGTAGGAATACTTATGCATATACACATATAGCTGCATAGATATACACACATACGTATAAGTATAGATGCATCTACACACATATGTATATAAGCATATACATGCATGCACATGTAGAGACACGCATGCATACACATATGCATGCATATGGGCACAGACTCATGTAGGCACACACAGATATACATAGTTTTATGCATGTATATAAATAAACACAGATACACACACATATAAACATGCAGCCACACACACACAGGTATACACATAGGTGCACAATCCACATACATATGTGTACACATCAATATGTGCATGCACGGACACACACCTATACACTCACATAGATATACACATATACGCACAGATATGCATGTACTATAGGCACACACACACACAGACAGAACTACATATGTGTACACATGTGCGCATATCCACATGTCAATATGCATACATGCACACTCACAATACACTCATACACATAACAATGCACTTGTGCATACACATGCATGCATGTATAGACACAGACACGCACGTGTCCATTTAGATACAGACATGTAGATATACACATATACTCAGATACACAACATATGCACACACACATCCATACACATACGTATAAATACCCACATGCATACATGTCTACACACTTCCAGCGTATTTTTTCTCTCTCTGTCACACACAAGTACATTTTGCTGCGGGCTTACTATATATACCAGGTGCTGTGCTAGGCTCTCTCAGTTTGGGTTTTCTCCAAATTGGGTGGGGGAACAAGGATTTGGGTGCAAGCAGTAATGTGGGAAGTGGCCCCAGGAAGCCCCGTGAGGAGGAGGGGGACGAGACAAGGAAGGGAGCGTGTTGCTGAGCAGGGTCACTGCTGAGGGCCGCTGGGCTCGGATCCAGGGAGGGTCCCTGAGAGACCACGTGAAGCAGTGCCAGAGCCGCCCACAGGGGACAAGGCCCTAGGCACTGATGCTCCACCGCCCGTCCTCCAGGGTCCAGGCTACTCCAGGGCGTGGCTTCTCTGGGATTGTAGTTTGCCCAGCGTGGCCCAGACGTGCCCTGAAGGACAGCTAAGGTCTGCAGCAGAGGCCCTGGGGCTCCCACTGCCCTGCAGGTGGCTGAGGTGGGCGTTGGGACGGGCACCTCCACACAGGTGCTGTTTCCTTTATTCCTCTCAACAACCCTGCTTGATAAGGAAGGAACAAAGATGGGGTGTCCAGAGGGCAGTGGGGGTTATGGGTGAGGTCTGTGTGACTCTGAAAGGCAAGTTGACTGAAGACTAGTGTGGAGGAGCTCCGCCAAGGCAGGGCGTGCCCGCGTCCATGGGACGACGGTGGCCAAGGCGATCAAGGGCACAGAAGGTCAGCTATGGTGTCAGGCAATGAGCATGGCTGTGGAGCCGGCCCACCTGGCTCCAAGCCCACTTCACTGAGTCCTGCGGGGCCTTTTGGGGATTCCCTACCCTCTCTGGGCTTGCTTTTCCACCTGCAGTGACACAGGGTGACACTGGGTTTTAAATGAGCAGATGCTGCTGGCACACGTTGGTCTTTAAACACTTGCCCCAGCAGCGGTGAAGGACTGAAGACGAGCCCAGGCCGGGAGGTGCGACGGGCGGTGCACAGGTGACTGGGCCTGGGGTAACAGTAACACCCTGTGTTTGTGGCACCCTGTAAGCACCAGACTTCCTGGTGGCACATATGGCAGCTTACAAAGTGAATGCCGCTGCACGAAAAGTGGACTTGGGTGACTGGAAACAACTTCCCAGCGTTACCTGAAGGCATCGGGGGCCCCACCTGGCCTGTCTTAGATCAGCGTCCCGTTGAGGGAAGCGCAGACCAGTCACCAAAGTCACTCACAGTCCGTGGAAAGGCACGGTGGACTTCCCGAAGAGCATGAAGGAGATGAGTTGCTATTTCTCTCCACACTTTTACACCCCGCTCTCTGGGATTTCTCCTTTCCCATTCTTTTTTGTCTGTGGCTTTTCCAGAGCCTTCCTCTTTCCCAAACTCTCCAGCAGAGCCACCCTCAGGGGTTTGTCCTGCTTCCTGCTCCACATTTGCCTCCTGACTGTCTGGTGGGGCCTGCTGATGGCGTCGCAAAAGCCTGGGGCTGGCGTGGGGGTGAGGCGGACATGCAGATGGCAAGGCTACCGTTTTCTTTCGCAGGTGGAGAGAAGAGCAAGGCTGGAACCCTTGCCCCTGAACGCAGTGGTTCCTGTCACACACAGCTACTGCCCAAGTAACTTTTGAGAGATGACACCCAGTACCAGTTGCCTTACCACCCAAACTTCCATGATCTGAATATTCGCCTTAACGATATGTCAAAATTTCACCCATAGAATAAAAATTTATAGAATAAAATTCATTCATAGAATTAAAAAGTCCCTACAGCGGATCTGCACCGGTGTGCCAGGGGAAACCGCAGCTGGATGCGAGGCTGGACCGGCAGTGCCGTGACATCTGGGCTCTCCTCCCCTGGGGGCGCACAGTCCAGTCTGCTCAGACAGGCTCACGCCATCACTCCCCTTCCGCCCTATCCTGGGGGCTAGCCCTCCACGGGGCCCGTCTGCTCCTGCTAGGTGCAGGGCACCGCCAGCCCGGATCTTAGATCCCAGCTTTAGGTTAGATCCCAGCTTTAGGTTGTTTCTTTATTTGTGCGGTTACGTTTGACACACGGCCCTCGCAGTGTAGAAGGAAAATGTAATTCTAACCGGATTCTGTTCGGTGCAGTTAAATGCTGCACGTAAACGTTCCCTCCCTGAGTTGGTTCCTTGTGGGCTGGGTAAAAAGTAGGTGTTCACACACTTGCATTGTGCAGAAATCCTTAGCGTATTTTTGTATGGGTGTTTAAGAGTGTTTCAGGAATATTTGAAAAATCGATTGGGGGTTTTGGGAAGCTCAGGGAATGTGTTGTCATGTTTTTCCCATTTCACATAATGGTACATGAGCTGATGTCTGAAAATTTGATCTGCAAAGTGTTTCTGGGAATTGACGATATATGTACAATGAGGGGTGCCTGCATCGTACTTGATCCAAGCTGCCGGGGACACTCTCCTATGACTGTGTGAGGTCAAACAGACTGAGAATCTGGGAGAGAACAGGGTCACGTGATGAATACCTGCCTCCTTTGTTGTGAACAAGGAAACATCAGCACCCCGAGGAACCCAGCTGGGGAGTGGCGGACGGAAATCCTCTCTTAGGGCTTCCCCTGCTCCTTGTCAGGCGGCAGCCCCTCGTGGCAGTGGGAGGGCACTTTGCAGCCACACTGTAGCAGGATGCTGTCACAATGGAGGACTCCGCAGCCAGAATACCGAGCTCTCCCTCTCCAGGTGCCAATCGCAGGGTGAGTAGACCTTGTAATTAATTAGAGCCGCAGCTGATCGGTTTCCTCAAGGCTGGCACTCAAGCTGGGCACCCGGAGGCCTGATGGGTCTGTTGTGCCAAAGTGTGGCCTGGCCTGCCTGGGAGCCAGCTGCAGCCGGGATTTCTCTGCAGGCCTTTCCTGCAGCCAACTAGAGGTTGCCTCAGCCCCGCCCATCCGTCGTGGCGTGGACCGTGCATGCCTGCCGCGCCCGGCAGCTGGTACACCCTTGATTCTGTTGGAATAAGCTTGTGGTCTGAAAGCTCATTTTGTACTCACTCTACCCTGAGATGCAGCTTCTGCGCTGGCAGGTTCCACGCACACAGAAGCTGCCCAGCTCCTTCCTCCTCGGGCCTCCTTGGGCCTGCACTGCCACTGTCTGCCAGGGAGAGTCACTTGCTGATACTGTTAATCAGAACCACGGCTCTCGGGGACCGGAAAAAAGTTAAAAACTCTGAAGTCATTTTCCCTAACAGAAATCTTATTTTGGAGGTGTTCGCGGAGGTCAGGCTGACCAGGAAAACCTGCAAGCCTCAAAGGAACTCAGATAGGTTTATTGAATTTAGCCCCCTGGGGGCAGAGTGGGGACAGAGGCCTGCCATGGGCAGCAGATCGGGACGGCCCCCTGACCTCTAGCCCCGGACTCTGGCCTGGGGACCGTGATGGGAGGAGAGAGCCAGAGTCTCCTGGAAGAGTTGGGAACGGCTGAGTCAATGCTCTGGACTTGCTGACCCAGGCATCTGTGAGTGCAGCCAGATGGCCTCTCTGCGTCCAGCTATCTATAGTCCAGCGGCTGTTGTCAGATGGAAACTTTGGAAAGTGGTGGCTGTGACTGTGGAGCTGCTCTATCTGGAATCCATTAGTCACACAGAGAATTCCCCCTTTTCGTATTTTCCGGCCCAACTTGCTGCTTTGAATGCTGACGGATCTTTGGAGCTGGCAGCATCTCAAGCTAGACCGAACTGGCTCCTTTGAGAAAAGCTGGAGATCAAGGCCCAGAGGGAGGGGGCAGCAGAAAGCATCTTAAATGCGCTGGGGCCAGCCTTCAGCTGTGGGGAGCAGGATTCTCGCTTCCAAGGAGGCAACTCGCACAGGGTTTGGGTTGCTTTGTGAGCTTACCTCCTCCCACACGCATGGGCGAGAACGGCCTTCGCTAGGAGTGGATAATTCCCTGGATCATGGTCCTAAAGGAGAAACCACGTCTTATCCTCTCTTCTTCATTTGCCCACGTAAAGCCTAAAGCTCTGGGGCTGGCTGGGCGGGGCCTGGAGTTGCTATGGAAACACGGCACCCGGAGCTCCACCCGCGGGCTTCGGTGTAGACGGCGCTCCCCGCACAGGTCTGATCTGCTGGCCTGAGATGGGTCTCGGAATCCATGTGTGTTAAGAAAGCATTCGCAGGCGGTTCTGAGGCCGAATCCTGTTGGAGAAGCACATCCTCACGAAGCCAAGCACACGTTCCCAGCAGAGAAAATCCGCTTCAAAGGAGAGAAAATGCACGAGGCCATTTGCCAAAAGTCAAACGGGGAACAAAGGGACCCGGGTAGGAAGCGAAGTGTGGTGGGCGGGTCGCATGAAGACTTCTTGGGAGAGGCGCGCAGGTCACGCTGCATGCGCTGTGATTGACGTGGTGGCCGCCGCACAGGCCTCTTTGCCCCTCGGCGTGCTCGCCCTGCTCGCAGGACCTTGTGCTCTTCCTTACCGTCCAGACAGCAGTGTCCTCTGATGGGGCGCACACACTGGACCTCGGGGAAGCAGCTGGAGGCCGTTAGCTGCTGCTGGCAGGGCTGGGACCTCAGCCCTGAGGGTTCCATCAGATGGAGCTGGGTAGAAAGGTCTGCAGAACTGGTGGCGCATGAGTGAGTCACTGTGACAGCTGTCTCAAGTCTGGCCCCTTTCCCTTCTCCGTGGCCACTGCCCTGAGCCACTGTCCTCTCCCCTCAGGGTGACAGCCACGGATTCCTCTCTCATCTCCCTGCTGCTTCTCTTGCCTCTTCCTCCTCACAGCAGCCAGTATGATCCTTTAAAAAGTCAACCAGATCTTATTTTCCCTTGCTTAAAATCCTCCAATGGACTCCCACTACACCGTGAAAAATAAAACAAGAGTCCTGTGGTCTGTCCCCACCTGTCTCCTCCACCTCGTTTGGTTGTGCACCAAATTGTAGCCACATTGGCTTGCTTTCTGTTCCTCAAAGAGTTCGCAACTCTCTTCAACCACAGGGCCTTTGCACAGGCCAATCCCACTGCCTGCAATGTCTGCCCTTCTTCCCCTACACTTGGAATAGCTTGTTCCTTGAAATCCATCATCTCACCTTAAATGTCATTCTTCAGAAAGGCCTTCTTTGAGCGAAATAGATAGAGAAGTTGCCCCTGTTATTGTCCACTACGTTATCCTGTTCATGTCCTTCGTAGACTTGACCACACTTCTTAATAAACATTTATTTGTTTTACTTGTCTCTTCTACTATGCTGCCAAATGTTCCACGGCCCAGTGTCTGGCACATAGTAGGTGTGCGTTTTAGTTAAAGTGATTAATACTGGATCCAGCAGCAGATAACCCTGAAAACCTCAGTGGCTTGTCTCAGAAAGGTTTATTTCTTGGTCACATGACGCACCCAGTGTGGACGGGTGGGGACCTCTGCTCTCCACACTCCAGCAAAAGGAGGTTCTGCCAGCTTGAAGCCTCCCCTCTGGACTGTGTGGCCTGCAAGGTTTGCCAAAAAAGAGGGGTCAAGAGACAAATGAGGCTCACAGCTTTGAACAGCCTGGAAGCCACACGTGCCACTTCTGTTCATGATCCCTATGTCCCAACCAGTCACATGGCTCCAACTTCCTGCAGAGGGGTCTGGGAGCCAAGGAGGAAGGTAAGACGCTGGGTGAGCACTAATGGGAGGACCCGGAAGCAAAGCCAGAAGCCCACAGTGGGAGGGGCCTGAAGGAGAGGTGGGACTGCACCCGTGGAAACAAGCTTTGAAGCTCCCATTAGATTTTCCCTGTGGGCATGCTTCTAGAAACTCGTGTTCACACTGAACAGCAGGCAAGGACTCAGGACAAAGCCTCCATTTCCTTTTGCGTTAGCACCGGCTGGGGTGATGGAGTGGCTGTGTCTTCCGCGGGCAGTGTATGTGTTAGGAGGTGGACAAAGACTCCGCAGCCATTAACGGGCGCTGCTTGCCTAATGCTCCATGAAGCACCTTGGAAAATAGGCCACCAAGGGAAATAAATGATGGAGCGGCACGAGTGACCTCCAGCTCGCTTCAGGGCGCTCCTGTTCCCCGAGGGCTCCCCTCCCTCCTGGTGGGCTCCCAAGAAATGGGTGGCAGGAACTAGCCCGGTGATTTACCTCTGGCCTTCTTGTAACTTCCTCCCAGTCCTATGCATCTCATGTTTAATTATGAGGCTGCGGATGGCGGGGATATTAATTATTGGGCTGAGGTTGTGTTACCTAGAGAAAGTGAGAGCAATGCGATTTGACTTTCCTCACGAAGGAAAATTACATTTCTCCTGATCTCAAAAAGAATGCCAGAGAAACATGCAGAATCGCACTTAACGGTTTTAAACTAATGAGCCTCTGTTAAAACAATTAAAATCCTTTCTATAAGGAGAAAATGGGAAGAATCCACTCCTGGACTCTGGAGTTTCTCATCAGCTGTGTCCCCTGGAGGAGGGCTGGGCCTGGCTGTGGCCCTGGCCGGGGTGGCCGTGGAGCACTGCCTCGGGCAGACCCGGCTTGGCTCAGGGCCAGGCCAAGAGAGGGTCACGGCTGGGTTTCCTAAATACAGGATGCAAAAAGCATTTCTTGGCAGGATTTCCTCTTGGCTAATAGCAAAATGCCTGTTCCAAAGGGTGAGATGGGGAGAGTTTGACATGTTTTGGCTTGAGAATAAGTAAAAACTGGACTAATAGTAATAATAGCGACAATAATAATAACCACTGTTAATTGAGCTTGTGTTACATGCTGGGCCTTATTCTAAGGGCTTTGGGGGCACGTTTGTTGCCATTTCATCTTCACAGAAGTCCTGCAGGTGGTTCCCAAATTTACCCCTGTCATGTAGCTGAGGCTGGTTACACACTAGGGCCCCAGCATGTTGCTTGGTCTGCATTACAGACGGTATTGCAGATTTTATCATTCAAAATTCGTCTATTAAGAATGTTGTGTTATGTCAGCAGTGAAATTACTGCTGCCATTTTTAAACTCTTACTGTGTACTAGGCATTTGTGTGTGAGTGTGTGCTTGTGTGCATGTGCACGTGTGTTTGTGTGTGTGCGTGCGTGTATGCACAAATATGTTCTTGCATTCATGTGTGCACAGGCAAATGTGCATTTGGAAAGAGAATGGTGTGTAAAGATGGAGAACCCCAAACGCAGGAGGAGCCTGTGTTTTTTGGCTGCTACTGGAAGGGGAGCCAGGGACGTGTTGGTGACGTGGGGAGAAATGGGTTCCAAATCCACATTTACTTCCAGTTCTCTCTGTGACCTTGGTTAAGTCACTTCAGCTCCTTGAGCTTTGTTTTCTAAACATTTTTTAAGCTATAAAATTTTGGACTATTACACACCTAGAGAAAGGAGCATGTGAACGCCCAGTGTGATGAATATTTATAAGGCAAACAGACGTGACCAGCACTTCGGCCAAGGACTAGTGCACGGCCTTAGCTGGGACGGCCGCTGCATGGCCCTCCCCAGCAGATCGTGGACCCCTACTCCCCCGAGGCAGTCAGTGGCTGAGTCTTTTCTTACCTGTTCAGTGGAAATGCCGTGTGCCATAATCATCAACAATAAAGTGACAAGAAGAGGGTGACACTCTGTGCCCCACTCAGAGCAAAGCCCTTCACGTGAACTATTTCGAGGGCCTTCCCAGATAGCAGGCAGAGGTGGGCCCCGTCACTGCCCCCACTTTGCACATGCGAGAGCACAGATTTTAGATGGAAATGAGGCCGCACAGTGGGGATGGGACCCCAACACCATTAACCCCGTGGGGAGCCTGAACCCTTCAGGCCCACACTATCCTTGAAGTTTGGTCTTTCTTCCTGTTTCCAGCGTTTTGTTCCAGGTACATCCCTTTCTGCTTGGTGGACCGTAGCTGCAACTGTGTATTTGATTATCTCCATGTCACCTTTCCCAAGAATCATGGGGCCCCAGGAAAAAGCCAGCTCAGGTGATAAATTATTCAATGGAAGAGCAGAAAGGTCTGTTTTCATTGAACCTAAGGGTTTGGGGTGGGCAATGGGAATTTATTAATAAAAGAAATTCCACCACTTTCCCCATCCCACACCAGGAGAGAGTCAGGGAATCAACTCTGAGTGAAGACGTCAAGTTTGAGCTGCTAATTACTTCCTAATCATGCAGAATAAAAGCTACATCCCTTAAAATACACCAGCCAGCTAAACATAATCTTTGCTTTTTGCCGCTATCATCTAAGGAATCCAGATGTTACTGTAATAACTGCTCCGTAAGCAAACACAATACTCAGCATTCGTGCATCTCCCAAAGGCTCTTCCTGTGCTGGGGTCCTGATTGTGGCTCAGGTCATAGCAGCCCCTACCGGCAGGCAGAGGGCTGTGGTCACAACCACACCCCGGAAGGGCGACCAGTGTGGAACCAGCTGAATGAGAGCACGATTAAACCCAGAGCTACCTGAAACCTCTGCCTGTGGACATCTGAGCAAACGAGGGGCTGCTGTAAGTCCTGGGGGGTTTGGGTGTAGAAGATGACTTGAGCAGATCGAAATAAGTTTAACTCGAACATGCTTAGATGCTACAATTTAATTTAGGTCCATCGACGTTAATAATAGCGAAAGTAGCTAACATTTACCAGGGGCTCATTACATCTTATCACATTGAGTGCTCTCAACTCTGCGAGGTAGCTCACGTTACAGATTGAGTCAAAGAGGTGAGGGGGTTTCTCCAAAGTCCCTCTGTGAGTATACGGTGAAGGTGGAATCTGAGTACCGGAAAATCTGGTTATACTATTTATATGCTTCCATTTGGTTCGAGCTGGCCTTTCCTCTTTCAAAACAACTTCAGTTGAACTCACAGTTTTGTAAAATAAAATTGGTTTTCAGATTCAGCAAATAAGTGCATTTTTAACGTTTATTCTTTTATCTTGCAAATGACTCTGTGTTTATAAAATGACAAATGCTCACTCACTGTAAACATTTCAAGGAACATGAAGAATACAGAGGCAAATTAGGGACCACCCGAAACCCCACCCCCTGATTTAATACTTCGCTGAATATTCTTCTGGACGTGTTCCACCCCAGACTGTCCCATGACATGGGATACTCCAAAGATGCTCCGAGAAAAAGGGGTCTGAAGTCACGATGGTGACCTGGCTCCCCATTTACTGAAGCCTTTTAAATGATCTTCATTAGAGATTTATTTTTTGCTTCCTATTTGTCCTGCACATTTAAATTTATTTCTAGGTGTTATAGGGCTTGAGTTCTATTGCAAATGACTTTCTAAATTATATATTTTCTAACTTGTAATTTACATATGAGAAAGCCAGTGATCGGGGGATACTATTTCTAACATTATATTGCTGTATTTTTATTGTTTTAATAATTTTTCTATTATTTTGGGTTTTTCCAGGAATCAACCTTGACTACAAACTATGCTTGTTTCACCTCTTCCAATGTTCGTGACTGCTTTTATATTCTTCTCTGACTGCTTTGTTCAGCTCTTCCAGAGCCATGTTTTGCAGTAGTAGTGGTAACAGGCACTTGAAACTTCTTTTGTGACTCTAACAAAATGCTTCTAGTATTTTAACAATTAATTACCATGGTAATTTTTGAATTGAAATGTGTATTTTAAAAAATCTGATAAGGAAGTATCCACCATTTCCATTTCAAGTACCAGAAGTGGATATTAAATTTTATGAAATGTCTTTATGGTTTATAAGAAAAGAAATGATGGTATGCTTCTTCTTCGTTTGTCCTATTAACGTGGCAAAGGTATTTTAGAAGTTTCCTAAGATGGACAATTCCTGGATGGTGCGAATCAGTTACTCAGTGTCATGGCTCATTATCTGCTTCTATTTGTGACATTTTTTCAAGCTTTTTGCATAAACCTTCTCTAACTGCCTTTTCTGTGGTGTCCATGTCAACTCTGGAATCCAGGTTATGCTGGCCTCATACAAAGTCCAGCGGCTTTGGTCTTTCTCTATGTATTGGAATTGTTTAAACAGTATAGGAATAGTCAGTTCACAACTTGAGAAAATAAGACTGGCAAGCAGCAACTCATGATTGGGAGTGTAAGTTGTTTCAGCCACTTTGGAAAGCAATTTGTTAATATCTAGTTAAGTGGAAAACATTTACGCCCTATAACCCCACAACTCCACTCCCATATCTGTCCCCTAGAGAGACTCTCTCATGCCCACAAGGAGGCTTGTGCCAGAATTTCACTGCAGTGTGTTTTGGTGACAGATTGGCAACGACCTACATGTTCCTCAGGTGGGGCTTGGACAAGGCAGGTTATCACGTCCTCTGTTGCCTTTGTTCGTTTTCACCTGATTTCTCCATTAAGGGCCGAGAGAGGTCTTTCAAAGTCTCCTATTGTGTTGCTACTCGTTTTTCTGTTCATCTTCTTTTCAAAGTTGTAGACGGAGACCAGTTAGTGACAACTGTTATTCGTTGGGTACTTTGAACTGGATAACAGTGCTTTGCATACAGTAGGTGTTCAATAAATGCTAGATGACATCATCAACATCGACATTGGCTCTATACCCTCCCCATTTTCTGCACCACCTGCCTTGGTTTGAAGCCCAGGCCATTAGCAGAATCCCCTTGGATTGTGGCCGTTTCCAGGCTTGGGTGGGAATGACACCCCACAAGGAGTGGGGTATAGACCCTTGTGCTCACTGGGGCCTCTGTGTTTGTCACTTGTCTGTTCCGTTGACTTGCAATGCTGATTCCCAGGTTACTCTTCAGGTCCTTCCCCACCCGGTTAGTGACTATAAGGGGACTGTGCCTTCTCCCTGTCTTTCCTGCTCCCTCACCTGTCCAGCCCACGCACAATGGTTTCTCTTTCTCCCTAGCAGCCTCTGGCCCATCTTCCAGTCTTCACGACTTCTCTTACTTACCCGGGAGTTGAAGGGACGCGTGTTCATTGGCAGCCTCTCCCTGTGATCCGGTCCTGATTGTATCTGGTGGCTTTCTGTCAGCATTTATGGATGGGGGTGTCCTTCTTCCTCAGTTTCAGGGGAGGCCGAGTTTCTTGTCTGCTTGTGGAGTCCTGAGGTCATTGGTTCTCTCCCTGGGGTGATTTTACTTCCTGGGGACATTTGACAATGTTTGAAGACATTTTTGGTTGTCACACCTGGACTGGGGGTGGGGGGGGGGGCGAGGTTGTGCTACTGGCATCTGGTGGGGAGAGACCAGGATGCTGCTAAACATTCTACAGTGCAGAGGGGGACAGCCCCTAGTTATCCTGCTAGAATTATCCTGCTCCAAATGGAACTGGTGCTGAGGCCGCGAAACCTTGCTTTCGGCCATTCAATGAGCCATTTGATCGCGGCATGTCTCATCTTCCCAGTGGCTTGGCTTTGGAGAAATGACATGCACTTCGACTTCAAGTCCGTCTGGTGTTATTTAACACGCATTAGCCACCCGGTGCTGTACTGTGGTGGTTGACCTTCCACCGATTCTGTAACCTGGTCAATGTATAGAGTAGAGAACATTTACTTGACGTCAGAAGATGGGTTTGGATCTTCGTTACGTCACCCTCTTTTGTGCATTCACTCAATGTATATTTTACAGAGTTCCTACTACCTGCCGATACGGGGCCAGACTGTGCCCTTCGGGTGCTCACAGTCCGGTGGGAACACAGGAAGTAAACAAACGAATAAATAAACACTCATTTTAGGAGGCCAGAGTGCGGTGGGGCGGACATGGAGCTTCAAGGGGTATCGGTAGGTGGTGTTAGTGCCCTGGGGCTGCCCAACAAGGTACTGCAAGCCTGGTGACTGAAACAGCAGAAACTTGTTCTCTTACAGTCTGGAGGCCTGAGGTCTACAATGCAGGTGTCGGCAGGCCTCTGCTCTTTCTGCATGGTCTGGGGGAGGAGACTGCCTCGCCTCTCCTGGCATCTGGAGGCCCCAGGCATTCCTGGGCTTGTGGCCGCATCACTCCAGTCTCTGCCTCCATCTTCACAGGGCCTTCACTGTGTCTGCATCTTCTCCTCCATTTCTTTCAAGGACACCAGTCACTGGATTTAGGAAAATCCAGGATCATCTCATCTCAATATCCTTAACTTAATTACATCTGCAAAGACCAGAACTTTTTTCCCAAATACGGTCACTTTCACACGTTCTGGGGATTAAGGCGTGGACATATCTTTTGGGAGGCCGCTTTTCAATCCACTACACATCTGCACAATTTACCCTGGACGCCCCCAGGTGATTTATTTTTTTCTCCTTAACCATCAATGGGAGATGCTGGATTAGACCAGCCAGGATTCACCCACCTTTCCTTTCCTAAGCATGTTGTTGCTCAGTGAGAAACAGAGTTCTGAAACCAAGAAGAAGGCAGGAGACTGCTGGACAGGCAACTGGCAGACTCTGCCACTGTAACCGCCGGTTTCCAGGTGTGCCGCATCCGGTCCTCTCTCTGTGCTTAAACAGCGGTCCTGAAGCCTGCGTGTGCATCCGATCACCAGGAAGACTTGAGTTTCAGGTGCACAGTCTGCGTTTCTGACAAGTTCCCAGTGATGCTGATGCTGCTGGTCCCGGCACCTCACTGAGAACCAACCGCTGGGCTGAGACCTTCTTCCTGCTCCTGGCTCCTCAGCCCTTCGATCCCCGGTCAAGGCTCACTTTTGCCCACAGCCTCCTGGTGGCTCCAGCTCACAGGTCTCGACTTCTCTCCTCTTCTGTGGCATTTACTGTTGGAATCATCCCTTTAGTTGCACACAGAGTGTATGTCTTGCAGGCCAGGACAGTGTCTTGTTGTCTTCGTTTCCTATCATCTAGCACAGCAGGTCCCCGTGGGTGGCACTCATCAGATGGCTGTTGAATGAATGAGTGAATAAGATTCATGCACAGTCTTCCTTCCCAAGGAGCTCATGAGCACTGTGAAAGCTTCTGTTTTAGTGGGCTCTGAACTCGAGACTGCCTGGGTGCAACTGGTGGCTTGGCAGTGTGACCCTGGTTAAGCCACGTAACTTCCCTGAGCCTCAGTTTCCTCATCTGCGAAATGGGTGTCATAATAGTGCTTACCCTACTCTTAGTGGTATCAGCTGTGACTAAAGCGTGTGAAATGCTCCTGGCATTTATTACGTGGCCAGTAAACGTCAATTATTGTTAATAGTGCTTAGGGCCTGAGATGTGCGCCTTCGTTTTCTTTTGCCGGAAGGAGGCAGGTCAGTGTGTGCTCCTTCCCTGCGGGGGCTGAGTTCAGTCCTCAGGCAGAGCTTCTCCAGCTGGGGCTGTGTGCCTCCGTGCGTGCAGAGCTGAGAGTCAGAGGCCGAGTGAGAGCCACTGGGAAAGCCAGGCATGTTGACCTGGAGCACGGGTTTCCTCCAAAGCGAGTAATTTCAGCTTGTGAAAACTATTAAGACAGATGTGGTTACATTACAGGGTGGAATGAAAATGCTCGTGCATTTTAAGGTAAGATGTTCAGATATTAGCAAGCTCCTCAGGCCACATCCCCACCCCTGTTCCTTCGCTGCCCTTCCCAGGGTGCCCTGCACAGAGCCGCACGCGGGCCAGGGCTCGGCCTGGCGGGGTTGGGTGGATTAACGAAGCTGCTCCTTTAGTGCTCCTCTTCCTTATACAAATGCTTGGCCACTCCTGTGCCCTGAGGCTGTGATTCAAACCGGTGCAGGCCCTGGTGGCTTCCATGGACACCCGACAGCTAAACCTCAGAGGAGGAAACTGCTTGATTATTCTAGGCCAGAACGGTCCAGCCTCCACCTCCCTGGCCTTTTGCACTGGAATGAGGCCAATCAGGTCTGCCGGCTCCTGCTCGTGGCAACTTGGTTTTAATCAAACATGTCTGGGAGAGCTCTCTGCCTGCCTCGGTTACCTGTGCATCACCCCTGCCCTGCCTGGCAAGTCACATTCATCCACTTTCATTACATCTCAGATGATCCACACAGAGAGAAATGCCATCACTGCAGCCCCGTGTCTTGGAGAACATCTCATCCGAGCACAGCAGCTCTGCTTGGCCACATCTTCTGGGCACCCGTGTGGTTTTGTGTCCCATGTGGGAGGAGCAGGAAGGCCCGGGCATCTCCCTTTCTCGTGTCACTGCTCTGTCCATTCACAGCCGGCACCAGCCTCCCAGCCACCGACCTGTAACTGTCCTCTGACAGGTGGGGTGGCAGGGAGCTGGAGAAGGGGTGGCTCCCCACGTCCATTCTCCAAAAGTGGTACCTTTCAGCAGTTTGAAGGACCAGCGTGGTAGTTTTAAGAATCTCAACCAAAGGATTTCTCAACCCTATCGACATTTTGGGCTGGACCATTCTCTGTTGTGGGGCTGTCCTGTGCACCACTGGGTGTTTGCCAGCATCCCTGGACTCTGCCCACCAGATGCCAGTAGACCCCTCCCGAGATGTGACAACCCCAAATGCCTCCAGACAAAGCCAAATGTCCCTGGAAGTCAAAACGGCCCCCACTTGCGACCCATTCAGAGACAGTGAGGTGCAGTGTAGGGCCAGGCTGTTCCGTGCATGATCCAGGAGTCGGCGGTCAGCCCAAGAGAGGCCTAAAGAACTTAGGCGAAGGAGAAAGCCTTTTGTAAGGCCTCGCGCACCTCCACTCGAAGGCTCGGGCTCTGCTCCAGGCCCTGCCCTCGGTTGCTCGGGGCCCTGATGGTAGAACAGGCCTTACCTCGGCCTTGAGTCGGCCGGTCTCCTTTCTGTGCACCGATTCTCCGGGGCAGGAGGTCCCGACTATAGGCGGTGCTCCTGTCTTTCATCCTCATGCTCTCATCTCAACATCCTGTCGCTCTTCTGGGAACTGGAGGCCCTTGGCTCAGGGGTCAAAGAGCTCCCTCTAAAGCACATGTCGAACCTCAGCAAATGCTTCTCTCTTCTCTTGGCTGGAAGCCCCAGTGGTGTATATTTTAAGGGTGTTCAAGTAACGAGACCAAAGCTACGTGCAAGTTTAGGTCCTCATCTGTGGTCACTGGCACGCTGTTCAGGAGGCACCCGCCGTCCGGGTGAGGTGGGGCTTTTCCTTAGGAAGCTCCAATGGCCACACTTTTTTCCCAGAATTACCATCTACAGATCAATACCACCAGTCCGTCCCAGTTTACTCATCGTGTCTTCAGGTCGCTGTGTGCACATGTAGGATATCTGCATCTAATTTGCAAAATCAAGAACAAGGAAGGCTGACCCTTACGGCAGACACGGTGAGGACGTGGCCCCCACGGTGGCCCACAGAGGCAGCTTGTTCATCATGCAGTCACTTGTGAACGGCACGACGGTATAATTGGCACATTTGACTGCGTATTGCTCGCTCCTTTAAATATCTCTTCTGATGTGTTAATATTAGTCTCTTCCTAAATCATAGAAAGAGAAAAGAATGTCCTTTTGAAGCAAATGTGTAGAGAAAGCTTCCATTTGCCTGGCTCAGTTCAAAGTGGTCCTATCTGAAGTCAAGGGTGTACACCAGTGAGATTGCAAGGCGCCATCCAGACCTAAGATGTTAGAATTCTCCCCCTATGACTGGGGAAAAAAAGACCTTTTTGACGCTTCAGAGCAATTGCAGCGCAGTGGGATTCGACGAGAGGGACGGGGAGAGAAGAGACACGTGGAACGGCCACCAGCTCTAGTTTTGAGTTAGAGTAGCAACGGGAGGGTGAGTAAATGGTTTATTGTACACACAAAATATATTCTTTAGCTCCTACCCCCTATCCCTAGGTAAGGAGCCTGTGTGCCAGCTTTCTGGCC
This sequence comes from Equus asinus, assembly GCF_041296235.1. Taxonomy (NCBI): domain Eukaryota; kingdom Metazoa; phylum Chordata; class Mammalia; order Perissodactyla; family Equidae; genus Equus; species Equus asinus. The sequence goes on from NC_091804.1 coordinate 47,518,920, forward strand.
GCCCGGGGAGGCTCACCCTGGTCTTTCACATGCTTCTCTAAGGCGTCTCCATTTCACTGCAGAGGGACTGATGTGTGGGCGGGCACACATCTGCACAGGTCCCTCAGGGTGCGAGGGAAGGAGCAGGGATTTGAATCCACGTCTGTTTGACTCCAAGGGCCAAGCTCATTAAATTGTACTGGTACAGAGGTCAAGGGAAAATCAATCTCACTTGTTTTTCTTCCCTAATCAACCAAATTCTCCAAAGACCTAGGGAACACATCTGAGGCTATAAAAATAAGTTAAAACGAAGCCCCTTGGGAAGGCTCCTGGTCTTGAACGTCATCCAGCATTACTGGTGGTGGAGGTGCCCACGGCTTCCGTCTGCAGATGTCCTGTCCCACACCGACAGCCCGACTGTGGCAAGCTCTGACCTGGAAGCTACAGGCAACCGTGGCCACCAGAGCAGAGGTGGGCAGGGCCTGCAAAGAGATGTGAGGCCGCTGTCCTTGGGGCACAGGTGGAAGGAGGCACTGAGGCGATTGCAAAGAACATATTTTTCTGACTTCATTAATATTTCAAGGGTGAGCTCTACACTCAAAGCAGAGAACAGAGAAGTGAAGCAACTAGTGCTAATTCTTGATCACACAGCACAGGACAAGAACAGAAGGAGCAGATGTTGTAGTGGCTGAGGACGTGGGTCTCAGAGTTAATCAGACCGGGTCGAATGCCGGTTTGTCAGTTCTTGGTTGTAAGACCTTGTGCAAGTTGCATGAGCTTGCTAAGCCTTGGTTTGCTCATCTTTAAGGCAGGGTGATTGGAATAGCATCAACTCACTAGCGTGCTTTGCCAGATTGCTAGTAGACAGGTAATTAAGGAGCTGGCACTGGTGAACCCTGGGTCAGAGACTGTGTTGTATGATCCCTCTTCTGTCCCCTGCTTGCTGTGACTCTTCTTTGGTCACTTCATTTACCTGAGCCTCAGTTTCCTTATCCGGAAAAAAGTAAACGTAAAAATTAGAAAGATGGGGGCAGAGGGAGAATCATCTCCCAGGCCTGGCCTCGAGACACACAGGTGATGGAAAGGACGCTTCCTTGGAAACTGGAAATAGAAGCAAGACTGCCAGTGGGATGGACTGACTGGTGGCTGAGCATTCTCAGATACCCTCCTCCCGGGACCCCCACCCACTGGAGATGACCCTGCTTTGGTTAGCCCGAATTCTTCCCCTCCTGGGCAGAGAGGGGAGATGGGGTTGAGAAGTCAAGACCTGCTGAAGGGACGATGAAAGGATTCCCGCTGGCGGGGACAGTCACGGGTTCTCCTTTGTTCTGTAGAATCTGGGTTGCAGGGGACTCTACATCATGAAGGGGTGCACCAGGGGAGGAGGAGAGGCAGAGAGCAGAGCTTTGGACAACAGGAGATTTATCTGGGGATTCAGAAGGTGAGAGATCTGGAGGGTGTGAGGTAGTTGGGCAGGAAAGGAACTTTGGAGAAGGGATGTTTTGAGTTACTAATAGGATCCCCATTAAATGTTTGTGGAGAGAAGCAAAAGATTGCAATTTCTTATCATTTTTAGTTTTTAGAATGTGCTTTTTGAATGTGATTCTCTGTAAAGACTGGGCCACAGGAGGCACTGGTGTGTATTAGGGCATATGGCAAAGGCCTTCTGGAACATCCTCTGGGGAATGGCTGTTTCACCATGGGGATAGAGATGTTTCATAGTTCATCGAGTGCTTTTACAAGCATTTTCTCCTTTGTGGTCTTTTCTGACCACAGTGAAAAAGGCACAGTGTGGGTTTTCACATGTGGATCCTTAGGGCTGGGCCTTACCTGTTTCCATTAGGGTGGGGTTCTGGGTCCTCCGTCATGAATGACCAGCTCTGGCCATTCACTGAATGTTCAGTTTTATTATTGCATCAATCATTTCATTTATTCATTTGTTTAAGGAATGTGCATAAACATTCACTCCATGCCTGAGACTGTGCTAGGCAAGTAAACATGGTCAGGGAGAGCTTCTGGAGGAAGCAATACTGAAGAAGATTCTGGAAGGATGAACAGGAATGATTTACAAGAACAGCCAAGAAGCAGGGGGAGAGAAGTACGTGAGGTGGAAAGCACCCAGTGTGTCAAAGTCTGGCTGGCGAGGACCACAGAGTTTGTGGAGATCTGCTGATTTAGGCTGTCTTATCAATGATGTCATTTTATTTTCCAGAGCTTAAACTGGATGTCAATGGCATAGAGCCCAACTATCTACCTGCAATAAATTGCAAATAATTACATTTTATAAGTAGAATTTACCAAAAGGCAATAAGAAATAGTTTTGATCTATTGGTCATTTTAACCTAATATTCCCATGTGCATCATTGATTTTTGAATTAATATTCCATCTGGAGTCCATGTTAGGATATACCAGAGCCCACCAATTCTGTGTTGCTCTACTTTTCTAAAGATTAGTTATTTTTCAAGTAAACAATTGGTAATGACATGTTAGTAAATAAATCGATGAAATAATTTATCTATCTCCTCAAGTTTATTCTTTCAACAATAATATGATATGACATCCAACATCCAGATTCTTTTAGAATCCCCCAGAGTCATCTCAATTTTAAAGCAGAGAAAATGGAGGCACAGGATGTTTAAATGATTTGTCCATAGTCCCCCAAATAATCAGGGGTCAAATTGGGGTCAGAACCAGCTTTTCTGACCGAGGCTTAAGCCTGTAAAGTCACATATGGGTACCATGGTGAAGGACTTTTATGTCCTACAGTCTAAGGGCATTTTCTCTCGACTCTCAGGCCTGCCTGTTTCCTGATGTTAATGCTGGGGGGGTGTTTGTGCAGAGGGCCCCTCGGAGAGCTGCTACATTATGCAAACTTGATTATCCTGTCTGACATTATTGATGTCAGCAGCCATTGTGAAATGAAGTTTGGGAGATGGAGTGTGGAGGATAGCACTTGTAATTTTTAATAATCATCCTCTTCTACTTCTTGGGGGGAGGCTGTGGGGGAGAAGCGGGGCTTCAGGGTGGCGGGAACTTTAATGGAATCTGTCAGGACGAGAAGTGGAGAACGTCTCTCAGCACTCCCCGGCAGGCTCGGGGGCTTGAGCTGTGGGTTTTCCTAAGATCCTCAGATATTCCGCACCATAAAGGCAGACTGAGAACGACTGTGGGGCCAGTGAGATTGTGACCCCCTGATGGTTATTCATCTGTGAAACCCTGGTGCCCTTCCCAGGGCTTGGTACCTAGCAGGTGCCGGCACGGTGATGGCTGATTGCCCACTTTAATAAAGAACCTTTCTGCGTAGCGCTTTAACAGCCCATGCATTGTGTTGTCCACTCCTGCAAGTTTGAAATCCCCGTGTCCAACTGCCTAATCAGTTTCTCCCTTTGGGTGCCACATGACCAGGACAGGACAGATAATGTCCCCTAAAGGACATTTCCTCTCATGGGATGCCCAGTGAATGGCACCACCATCCACTCAGTCTCCCCAGCATATATGACACCTTGGCATCAATTTTGATTTCCATTCTTCTTTGCTCCACATACCTACTTATTCATGAAGCACCACCTCTCCTAGTTTCTCACCATCTCCAGAATCTGCACACTGCTCTCCCCCTCCACCTTCAACTCTCTGGATCATGCTGCCTTCGTAACCTGCACCTACAGCTGCAACAGCCTCCTAATTGGTTCCCCATCGATTCAGTCTCCAGGTGTAGCCAGAATGGCATCTAGCCAACTCCTACTTAAAACCCTCCATGGCCCCTCAGGTCAAAGTTCAAGGTCCTCACACGGCCTACAGTCCTGGAAGGTCTGGTCCTCACCAGCTTCTTCATCCCCGTCTCCTACCCTGCTCCTGCCTCCTTAATTCCTAGTCTCCCTCTCGTCTCTCAGTTCCTCCAACGTGCCACCCCTCCTCAAATCTTCACACGCACTCTGCCTTCTCCCCAGAGCATCCTTCCGCTGCTCTCTTGTCTGGCCAGCTCTTGCTTATCTGCCAGCTCTCAGCCTGACAATCAGGTTTTCAGTGAGGACTTCCCTGAGTAACAGGAAAAGTGGACACTTAGGAAGCCCTTGCTACGTGCTCATACTCACCTAAGCACGTCATAGATGCTAACTTCTTTAATTCTTGCAATCACCCTGGGACACAGCTAACCTATCACCTACAGTTTGCGGATGGGGAAACTGAGGCACCAAGAGGTAGATGAACTTGCCCAAGGTCATATATTAAGTAGAAGAGCCAGGATTCAAGTGTCAGCATCTTGGCTCCCAGCCTGTGTCCTAATCACCACGCTGCACGGTCCCTCGGCCCTGACCCCACACTGTGGCTGGTGGTACCCGTGCCCCACACACCCTGGAATTCACTCCACTGAGCCCACAGTGCTTACTGGGCAGTAGTCTCCCCACTGTATGTCAAGTTCACTGGGGGCCCCAGTGCTTGCACACAGCCGACAGAGGCCAGAACCTGAAGATGTTTTTCAATTGAAGGAATAAATAATTAAAAACCCTCCCTGAGCACCTTTGCTGTTGGAGCTGTTCCTGTTCCCCCAAAGTGACTCAGATTCAGTCAGGGGCAGAAGCGGGGGCTGTCTGTGAGAATTCTTGGCAGAGCAAAGGCATCTACACGTGGGAGGTGAGATCACCCCATGCAAGGGGTTTGGACGAGGTCTTGGTGTTGTAGGATAACCCACCTCTTGGTTGGTATTTCTCCCTCTCCCACTCTCAAAAGGAAGAAATGGGCCTGTCTTTCTTCCCTGCATTGTGAATGGGGGCTCGTTTTCCTTGTCCTTGTTAGCACACCCGAAGCCCTGGCACCGGGCTGATGAGTGTGTCTCGGTGTCGGCCACACAAGCAGGCTGGGTGGGGGTGGGACGTGGGCAGAGCCGCAGGCACAAGTGGGTGTCATTCCTGCAGAACCAGCACTGGAGAAGGGCTGCCTTTGGTTTCGGGAGCTACTCCCAGATGGCCTTGAGGAGGAAAATGTGCCGCAGCTCCTGAAAAATCTGGTCCCTGGGGCGTGGGACACACGCAAAGCTGGTAAGTCTGGATGTTTGTGTGGCCCGCTTAGACCTGCAGTCTTTCTTCCAGGGGAGCGGTTAAGCCTTTTGCAGGGCAGGGAGGGGCTGGATGGTGGAGAGAGGGCCAGAAGCCCCTGGGGGGCTCTCAGAGCTGTGCGCTGGCACTTGGGAGAGCTGTCCTGTTACAAGGATCACGTTCCTCCTGTTTATTCAGTTACCTTTCCTTCTGCAAGTGACGCCCCCTCTGTCCAAGGGGGGTGCCTCCATAGTGGATCCTCAAAGGGCATCCATCCTCAGGGACACGCAAGGGCCCAGCCTGCTGAGAGAGAGCAAGATGAGAAGGCACAGTGGCCGGGGGTGACAAAAAGTCAGCTAAAGCGAATGCGGTTTCCCAAGAGAGTTTTATTTAATAATTAATAGCAGTGGGCCAGGTAGATGTGACATTAGGAAAATTTAATTAGAACATCCAACTTATATATGTAATTGGATGCCTGGGGGCAACAACAGTGCATTTCCACAATACCTCTGACCAAAAAAAAAGATCGTTTTAAGTTGTGAAGCGGGATTGGTCATGAACAGCTGCAGATGCTGGGCTGTCATTGCTGTTGTCCCAAAGGTCACTTCTGTAACCCAGCATGCAGAGCAGGGCATAGCCCCTAGAAGGCGCTCCATCCATATTCGTCGTCATGACTTTAATGGTGGGACCAAAGGAATCAGGGCCCCGGGGGGCGGTCAGGACGTGCAGGACGGCTGCCTATTTGATCCCGGAACAAGCCTCTGCAGACTGATAACAGCCCTTCCTGGGTGAGTCCCCAAGCCAAGGGCTTATGGTAACCATCGCAGGCAGTCCTCACAACAGCATGGCAGGGGTTCTTGTACCCACTCGACAGCCGAGGAAGCTGAGGACCAAAGCTATTGACTAACCGTCCAAGTTCGCTTGATGGGAAGTGACGAAGCTGAGACACGAGCCAAGGTCTTGGGGCTCCAGAGCCCCGCTCTGAATTGTTCAGTAAGTACCTTCTCCAGGGGCATCTTGGGGTGACTCAGCCCTGTGTCTTGGCCGCCGGGGTTAAGGAAGGCATAAGCATGGAGGATACAGCCAGCATTCACAGAAGGGCAGCCACTGGGTTTCTGCTTTCTGATATAAGCTTGCCTGGAAGTGCCAGCGCTCAGAGGAGGAACAGGTGAGGCTGCGGCCACACGGCTAGCTGTTGGCCCCATGTGGGGTGCGCGCTGCTGCGGGGGCCCTCTGCGTGGGCAGGTGCGCTCTGCTGTGACTGGTCTGTGTGAGATCCGGGGCCTTGGGGTCAGACAGCTGAGGCTCAGAGCCCAGCTCGCTGTCCACTGGTTGTGGGATTCGTGACCTGGCAGTCAGGGCCCATCTCTGTGAGGCCAGACTGTCCCTGATAGGGCAGGAGTGACATTCACAAGGTGACCCTCCATCTTGCCCACCATTCTGTCTGTTTGCCTTGCAGCCGCCAGAATCATGCTTTCTTAAGTGCTACCCCTTTGCCCAAAAGCTCTGACGGCTGCCCACCTCCCAGAGTTAAATCTGACAACTGTGCGTTGGCCCAAGGCCCTGTAGGATCCGGCTCCTGGCTTTGTCTCCAACCTTCCCCCTTCCTCACCCCTGCAGCCCATTGGTCTCCTTGTGGCTCCTGCCTCAGGACCTTGGCACATGTTGTTCTCTCTGTCTGGGATGCCTCACCTTCAGGTAAGCTCATGGTTGGTTCTTCATTTCAGCTCACATGCTACCATATCAGAAAGCATATCCCTGGGACCATATCTGAAATAACACCCCCTACCCTGCCCCTGGCATGCCCCATCCTTCGTCCATGGGAAGGATGCCCCAGGGGGGCCTGGACCTCTCCTTGGTCACTGTAGTATCCCTGTGCTCAGAACCAGCTCCTAACAGGTGCAAGGTGAATCCTGGTGGCATGAGTGAACGAATGAATGGACGGATGGGAAGTGATTCCCACAACTCTAGGTGATGAGTACTGAATCAATGTTAGTGGTTCTTAATAGCTTCTTTTTCATTTCTTAGAGTTTTTCTTATCAATTGAAAGCTTATAGCTACTGCACAGCATTTTGCTGTTAACGAAGTTATAAAGAATTCTAAGAACTGTCCACAACACCAGTGTGTGCCTATAACTTTTCTAATGCTAAAGCAGTACTTTTTATAGAGTTAGAAAATACACTATTGTATAAGGAAAATAAAAACCGCCTCTAATATTTTTTACCATTTTCTTTCTATCTCACTTAAGTTCAGTAGATGTTTACATTTTGGGCCTTTCTTTTTTTAAAAAAATATGGCAAATGCACATATAAAATTTGCCTTCTGAACCATTTTTCAGTGTACAGTTACGTGGCATTCAGCACATTCACACTGTTGTGCAATGGCTACTTTTTAAACCCACACAGTCCTCTCGCCTTTTCATCTCGGTTAGAGCGGAGAGCAGTTTGTCTGGGAGGAAAGTGCACGTCCCCCTGCTGAGTGGTGCCAACCATAGCCGGATCAGAAAGAGGAGCGCCGGGCCGTGGGCGGCCTTTCAGGAGGTCTCTGAGGGGGAGGCCACCTCCCTTTCATCTCTTCAGGTTCCAAGGGCCCGGCCTTGGGCTTGCTCTGGTTTGGTCTCTAGCCTGCCCTCCCATGGTGCCTTCCCAGACAGGAGCTGTCCCCACTGTGACAACGGGAAGGCCAAGCATGGATGTCTGGATTGGCTGCTGTAATGCATCTGGTTAAAGTGGGCTGACCGTGAGCATGGAGCACGGCGACCCTCCACGTCCCCAGTCGGTCACCAGGAGCAGCTCTCCAAGAGGTGTGGGGTGGATGCTTTGCAGGGCTGTGATGTGCGTCTCATGACACACAGCCCTCGCAGGGTCCCTGTGGTTGATCCTTGTCTCTCCTCAGCTCTCCTTGCCTGGGAGTTTGTGGAAAAGCAAAAAAAGAATTCAGAGCCTAGAAGATGCCACAAATAAATACTTTCACATGGTGGCAGATGTGTGGGAGGAAGGGATGGTGCCTGACTTTCGTGGCGGGTCAGGGAGGGCCTCTCTGAGGAGGTGATGTTTAAACTGGCCTCTGGGGACTAGAAGGAGCAAACAGCTGGGGGGACAGCAGAGGCAAAGTCCTGGGGGAGCATTTGTGAATTCCAGGAATGGATTGAGCAGTGATGGGAGAGGAGGAGAGCGGAGAGCTCCAAAGTTGGGGGTCACAGTCCCAAACTGTCCACTGGAGAGTATCGCTCCAGCCTTGAGAGCCACACATCACACACGCAGCCGGAGGAGGCAGGGCCAGGAGCAGGATGCACCTCAAGTTGACCAACAGGGTGACATGTTGGGGTTGTGCACCAGGAGCAGTGGAAGGCCAAACCTTGGGCACCCCCACTCCCCAGGGCCAGGCAGCAGCGGTGGGGATCTGCCTCCCTGGTGCCTTCAGTGGCGAGACAGAATCTCTCTCGAGGTTCTTTTGAGATTTCATCTCAAAGACCTTCCAGGTGGCCACTTAGGAAATACTCCCCGAGAACATAGGACCAGGCTGGCTGCCTGGCTCCCATGGCAGACTGTCAGAGGAACAGTCCCACTGATGGGGACCAGAGCCCGAGCTGTGTTTGTAGGATGTTTGTCACACAGAAAATCAACTACATCTTTGGGGTCTTGACCAGAACAGCATTTTCAGGACACACTGGGCTGTCCTCTTGCCTGTGACCCTTGCAGTTATGAACAGATGATGCAGGGGAACCAGGGACCCCTCAGGTTTTCAGAGGCCTCTCCTGATGTGGCTGTGGTGGATGGGGCTTCCATTTCTCTGTTTGCTAATGGTGGAAACCATCACAGACACCCTGGCATGGCCAACGAGTCTCATTTTCTTGCCCCCCTGCCTTGCTGTGAGGCTCTGAGGGGTCGGGCCCTGACTGTGGCCATGGCTGGCAAGAGAGGAAGGAGATGCTCAGCAGGTGGTCCTCTCTGTGACAGGCGTCTCCACACCGGCAGCAAAATGTTATTTATGGAGCATTGTGCTGTTTCATCAACAAGATGTATGACTGAATTTGAAAACCTCTTCACTATCATTCTTCCAATTATCTCAGGCAACAAGATGAGAGGAGGAGGTTCAGAACCCTAATGGGGACAACCACAAAGTCACAGCGAGGGATGACGGCTACCCTTGTGCTTTGGGGGTAGGGTTCAAGCTGCTTCCTTCCCAAGTGGCACTTCAGAAATGTGCTTCCCCAGAAACCTCTTTGTTCTAGATGAAGATGACCACCTCACTGATACTGGCTGTTGACAGGGATAAGTTCACAGTGACCTCACCTGTATTTTGGGTGTGAGATTGGAAATGCTCCAGTACCTTCTGACACACACTTGGTGTCTGCGTGGTGAGGAGGAGCCATGCCCCGTGCTTCCTGCCTCTGTTCACCTAGGCTGGGCCCCAGTTTGCTTTGGGGACCCACCCACACACACACCACTCTGTCAGGGCTGGCCATTTGCTGGCCTGCTCTCAGATCCACTCCTCTTCCCTCTCTGCTCTCACCTGCATCATGAGGAACTCCATTTCCCAGCCAACTGGCCTCAGCCAATGGGGGACACAGATGGAAGAGAGGAAGGCGGGAGGAGAGAAGTGACCTGGCTTCTCTGCTCTCTCACGGGCCTTGGGTGGTGTCTCCAGCACTGGCTTTAGCTCTACTGGGCAGCGGCCCTACCTTGTTCCCATCTCCAGCCAGTACTCTCCTGCCATGATTCAACCTCAGCAGTATGGCCTTGGCATCTGTGTTCTGATAGTGCCTCCCATTTTTCTTTGTCCTGGGGTTATTACACCAGAGATGGAAGAGCAGAGAAGCCAGTGGGATGGGGAGGCAACTTGGAGATTAGAAACAGCAGGAAGCTACTCCCATCTCTAGCTAACCCTACTCAGAAACCAGAGTGCAAGAAAGATCTAGGCTGGCTTCTGTTTCCCTCAGTGGAATGGGAGAGACTGTTCACATGGTGAGCTTGTGACCCAAGCCTGTCAATCAAAGAGCCACACGCCCCTTAGCAACTGTGATTGGTTCAGGTAGGGGCACATGACTTAATGAAGCCAATCAGAGGCAAGGAGACTTAATTCTGTCTCTTGCTTGAATTAAGGGGAAGCTGCGCTCTCCTCCTCACCTAGGTGTTGTGACAATGGGGGCTAGGAGTTGCTGCAGGGCAGCCTCCTGCATCATCCTCTGAGCCCGGCCGGTCCTGAAGACACAGTGCCCCTAAACTTCGCTGAATGTGAGCCAGTAACTTGCTCTTTCAAACGTCAGCCAACTTGGGTTGGATTTTATCACTTGCAACAGAAAGAGCTTAGCAGACATGTCTCCCTTACACGAAGTGGGAGGCATCCAGGTGATGGGAGGAGGTGGGAAGGACACGAGATGGCATCAGTGACAGTCGGTCCTGTGCCCACATCTTCCATTAATTCGTTAATCGACCTTGAGCAGACCATTCCCCTCTGCTGACTTTAGCTCCCCTCCCTGTGAGATGAGAGGTGGACTGGCCTTCCCGCCGGGGAGTCAAGTGCCCTGTAAGGTGAGGGCTCTGTGGAACGTTCCAGACCTCGTGGTGCTCCACAGCTCGCCACACTGCTCTTCTCAGCCTCCCTGTCTAACTGAGAGTGTTCAGGAGCCAGGAGCAGCCAGCTATGCACAGCTTACACTTAGAGTTGCTTTCCTTAGGAACAAGACAACTAGTGTTTACCACCAGCCTGGGATTTGAGAAAAGGAGAAAAGGTGCAAAAGGTTGCAGAAAAGGCCCTTAGATTTGACCAGCATCATGATTTGACAAAAACCCAGCTCCAAATGGGGAAAGCACCCACTGCCTGCTAAAATGTCTGGGGCTGTTATTATCAGTAAGAATGCATTTACTTATATCTAATGTTTATTGCACGATTATTAATTCCCATTTACTGTGTTAGACGTTTTATGTACATTTTTTATTGACCCCTCACTACATCCCACAAGCTGCATGGGTACCATCCTTGCCCCGGGTTCATGGACTGAATGTGGGGTCTCAGCCAGGTGAATTTCTCAAGGCCTCAGAGCGACAGGTTGGGGGAGCCAGTGCATAAACCCCGACAGTGGAGCCTGTGTGGCCCCAGTCATCGTACTATTCTTGAGGATTTTCACTGACTTTAAAAAATGCTCCTCTGCTTCTGTTGTGACATGAGATTCATCCAGGCCTGTAGATACTGCCGATTCTGCTGCATTTCCTGAGTCTTAATCACAGATGTCAACGCTGCCCGTCAGTGCCCTTCCCCCACCTCTGTGCCTGCAGCTGCTCCCGGGCCTGTGGAGTCCTGCCCTCCCATGGTGTGGTCACCACTGGTTCTGGGGTCACTCGGGATGTGAATTCCTTGGGAACTGCATCCACAGAACCGGAAGGGAGAGCCCTGGGGTCCCAGCTAGCAAGAAGTCATCGAAAGAACTTGGGATTTGGAGGTGAGCTCTGAATCTTGGTCCTGGTGCCAAATGCTTGCTGATGAAAAGCATCGGCTGGACTCCCTTATGCAATTTTAAAAACGGAATCCAAACGCAGGGCTCTGCTAGTCCCTCCGGGTTCTGGAGGTCGGAACACATAGCAGTTTTGAGCATAAGCTTCTGAGTCAGGCAGAACCAAATTCATCACCTGGTTCCCTGACTTACAAGCTGAGACCTCCCTGGGCCTCACTCAGATTCTTCCACTGCAAATTGGTCTCACGGGATGAATGAAGTCCTGCACCTGTGGCCCTCAGCACAGAGCCTGCGATGACAAGCGTCCACAGATAGCAGTGGTTATTGTAGCCGCTGCTGCTGTTACTATTGTTATTGTGAATTTGCTGTTCTGCAAATGGCTTCCTTTGTCCCATTCCTTTAGCGCCAGGTGCCTTTGGTCCACCAGCCGCCCTTCAGCAAGCGCTGTTCAAGGGTTCCCGAAGTTGCAGGCAGCCCTCATTCTCCTCGGTTCACTTTCAATTGCCTTTTAATGGGAGAGAGATAAAGTGAAATTACAGCCTTGGGTAGCTGCTTGCTTGGGAGGCTGGGAACAGCCCGGCCCTTTGCATCATATACTATGGCTGCATTTACAATCCCCAGAGCAAAGGGACAGATCGCAAATCACATCATTTATTGCTGCTGCTAGCTCAGCGAGAAAATTCCCGAGGGGCGAGAGGCGGAGGCTCTGGCTGTGAGCGTAACACTTTGGTCCCACGGCTCCTGAGGACCAAACTGGGCACACCAGCGATATTGGCTTATGAGAGCAGTAAACGACAGCCAACACACTGTGTGTGTGTGTGTGTAATTGTATATATTCTGCTCATCATCAGTGTGCATGATAGAGAAGCTTTCTGACCAAGAGTCTGCAAAAATACAACACAGTTGGTAAAACAAAGAAAATGATTGAAAGTGCATGAAGAGCCCCAGGCCTCCTGCCTTATCTGAGACCTTGAGGGCTCCGCTAGTTTGCTTTTAGAGGAAGATGCTGGGAGAAGCTGAGAGGCAAAACCTGTTCCCCTCAGACCCCAGGAGGCCTGAATCAGGAGGCACCCGGCTCTGTTCTCTTAGGTACCATCTGGGCATCGGGGCACGGATGGATCTCAGAGCCTTCGCAGACCAGCCTGGCCTGTTCATCAAAGTCTCCCTATTGCCCAGCAGGGGTCTTGGGACAGCGCACGGTGTGGTTGCTGTAGAATATATTTACTACATAATTTTTGTGAGCCACTGGTGAGCAGCTGATGTGTTCAGAATTCAGAAGATTTTATGCGTCCCTTTACTCCCTCCCTTTATGTTGTAGTTGTTTTATATATTGCATCTAAATGCTCTGGAAACCCGTCAGAAGTTATCACTGTTATTTCCCAACCTTAAACATATTTTTAAAAACCCAAGAGGAGAACAATTGTGGATTCTATTTGCTCAGAAACTCACCATTTCTGATGCTTCCCCTTCATTTCTGAGGTCTGGAGTTTCCTTCTGTTTGAAGAACTTTCTTTAGCTTCTCTAGTAGTGAAGATCTGCTCCTAATAAATTCTCCTGGTTTTCCTTCATCTGAGAGCATCCTTTTTTTTTTTTTTTTAAAGATTGGCACCTGGGCCAACAACTGATGCCAATCTTTTTTATTTCTGCTTTATCTCCCCAAACCCCCCCCCCCCGTACACAGTTGTATATCTTAGTTGCAGGTCCTTCTAGTTGTGGGATGTGGGACGCCACCTCAACGTGGCCTTACGAGCGGTGCCATGTCCGCGCTCAGGATCTGAACCCTGGGCCGCCGCAGTGGAGAGCATGAACTTAACCGCTCGGCCACGGAGCCGGCCCCGTGAGAACGTCTTTATTTTGCCTTTTGTCCTGAAGGATGTTTTCTCTGGACATCGACTTCTGGTTGACCATTCTTTCCTGTCAGCCTTTTGAAAATGGTGTGCCACTTCCTCTGGCCTCCACAATTCCTGAGGAGAAACCTGGTGTCCTTCAGACACTGTCCCCTGCAGGTGGTTCTTCCCCAGATGTTTCAAGATTTTTTTCATTCACTTTAGTTTTCAGTAGTTTGACTACAATGTGTCGGAATGTGGATTTCTTTGGGTGTCTTGCATTTGGAATTTGCTGAAATTCCAGATTTTCTATAAATCTGTAGGTTTATATTTTTTGCCAACTTTTCATCCAGTATTTCATCAAATAATTTTTCAGCCCTGCACTCTTTCTCCTCTCTTTCTGGGACTCCGATGACATTACTATTAAAACTTTTGCTATTGTCCCACAGGTCTTGGAGGCTCTTTTCAGTTTTTTAACTTGTTTTTTCTCTCTGTTGTCCAGATTAGATAATTTCTGTTTATCTTCAACTTCACTGACACTGATTTTTCCTTCTGTCTTCTCTTATTCTGCTTTTGAGCCCATTTAGTGAGTTTTTTATTCCAGTTATTGTATTTTTTTTTTCAGTTTTATAATTTCGATTTGGTTTTCTTTACATTTTCTATTTATTTTTTGAGATTTTTCTCATTTTCTATTCATTTGAAAAATGTTTGTGATTGCTTTTTTTGAGCATTTTTATGATAATTGCTTTAAAGTCTTGGTCATAAAATTCCAGCATCTATGCCATCTTGGTTTTGGCGTCTGTTGATGACTTTTTCCTATGTGTGTTAAGATTTTCTTGATTCTTTCTAAGCTGAGTCATTCTGGATTGTATCCTGGACATTTTGATTATTATGTTATGAGACTCTAAGTCTTGTTTATGGAGACTTATGGAGAATGTTGACATTTTTATTTTAGCAGACAGTTGAACTGGTTAGGTTCAGGCCACAAATTCCAACTCACCTGTGGGTTGGCCTTCCAATGGTCAGCTCAGTTTTCAAAGTCTTGACACGCTTCTTAGATCTGTCCCTTGTGTGTGACACCCAGAGGCCAGTGGCTGATAGATTAGTTGGTATGTGGTTTCGGATCTGGTCCTCCTCTGTGTGACTGGAATTCATTAACAGCTTTATGGGGTTGCTTCCCCAGCTCCTCCCTCTTTGCGGTCTCCGTGGGGCTTTCTGGCTCCCTGAGGATCTTCTTTCCCATCGTCCATCCAGAAAGCTGGGGCTTCACTTACCCAACTCTTCGATGCTCTTCTGTGACTGCGCCCACCCTGGGTCCAAGTGCTGGAGGGCAGAGAGAGGAAAGTAAACCACAGGGGTTCACACCACACTCTTGGGACCACAGCACACCGACTAGAAAGAAAGACTCTCCTTCCTCAGGATTTTGGCACTTTGGGGCCCCTCATGCTGCGACGGCTGATTGCTTGGGCGCTGAGGGAGTGGAGAAAAGACAAACAAGGAGGGGGATTTCTGCACAATCTGAGCCTGAGGAGTCCCCTTTCCCATTCCTCAAGCCAGAACAAAAGCCCTCCTCTTGGGTTCTCAATGTCTGAGTCCTGGTGCCCACGTCTGGGTCTCAGGCTTTGCTGAGATCAGGCTGAGGATTCTGAAGGAACAGATGGGCAGCTAACTGCCAGTCAGGGGTACTTCAAATTCTGGTCACCTGGGATTTTCCTACTCCTGTGTGCTCTCCAGAGTCCTCGGAGGCAATGTTGTCTAGGATTTATAGCTGCATTCAGTGGGAGAGACAGGGTGGAGTGACCTTTCTCTGTCTTACCTGGAACCAGAATCGGATTCAATTTTAAATACAAAACTTAGACATGCTCAATGTAAAGTAAATGACATGGACGCATATAGAGTAAAAGGGGCAAAAGAGCTCCTCTCTTCCCCATTCCACCCCCTAAACGTCAAGGCTGTTGATGTTTTAGTGTGTTTAGTTTTCCAGATCCTTCTTTCATGCACACTGTGGCATCTAGTGCCAATTCCAGCACCAGAAAGTTTTCTGGTCCAGGCTCCCCAGAACTTTGGTAACTTACTTAGCTTCACCAAGTCTTGATTCCCACTGACGGAAAGTGGGACTCAGGATCCCTGCCTTCAGGGAAGTTTTGAGGGTGAAACGAGCTAAGTAAGGCATATAGGATTCCCAGTGCAGACCTTGGCGTGTAGTAAGTGCCAGAAATGTCTATATTATATGATGTGTATAAAACATAGGGATATGTTTGAATATCACTCAATATGATAAAACCATAGATAGCTGCTTTGCTTTTCCTCTGATTTGTCTGGATGTCTCTCTGTGTTAGTAGATATAGATTTATATTATTCTTTATGATGGCTCCATGCGACATTGCCGTATAGACACATACTGCCTTATTTTCTCTCCTTCCTTGGAAACCCCATTTCCTTAGGATCTTGCCCTCCATTTTCCCTCTGACGATGAGGAGTGGCCTGCCATCCTCTTGCATGTTACCACGCTCTTCCATAAACAGCAGTAAATTGTGATGGAGCCGCAGGAGACAACAGCCCCAACAGCTCCCAAGGGAGAAGTAGCCACTTTCTGTCTTAATTCACCGAGGTCCCTGGCTGACCCTGTCTGGACTTGAGGTGAGGGATTCATTCAAGTGCAGATTAAGGGCTCCAATATTTGTGCATTACATAAACCACAGGGCCGGTATCGATCGCTTTCCTTCCAAGAGCGTAGCGCATCGGCTTTTTTCCTGGACCAGAAACGGCTCCCTATGGAGTGTTCTCGTTCATTCCAGGAGGAGGGCTGAGGTCTCGGGACGGCTTTTCCAGGGCAGTGCCTCCCCAAGTGAGGAGCACTTACCACCAGGAGGATGTTCAGAGACTCAGCATTGAATTCTGCCTCACACAGAAACAGTTCTGTCTTTGAGTCTCTCAGTCTCTCTGAGAGCAGCAGGGAGCGTCTCCATTGGGGCGATGCCATCTTTACCAGCTCTCCATCCTTGTTACTTTCCCATTGTTAACAGGGAGAACAGACCCTGGGGCCCAGAGTCCAATAGGCCATAGTATCTAGGCAGAATCTAATAATATTCATTTATTTTCATAGTGTTTATTTATTTTTTACTATTGCTTTCTATGTGTGGCAAGTTTCACTTTTGTTTGGACTTGAAAAGTGAGATAATTCGAAGAAAAACATTAAACAGTGTGGCACAGGTTATTTGTGGATTTGGTATAATTCACAGGGGGTTCCTAGACTCTTCGAGTTTGGGAAACATTGGACTCAGGTGTGAAGGACCAGTGGCAGAGCTTCCTGAGTGCAGGCTGGGAAGAGGGAAGGGACACCTACATGCAAACGAGTGCAAGAATGTTGTCCAGAGCAAAGTGGGAAAACTCCACCAGTTTTATATATTTGCTGGGAATTGGCCCTTCCTTCAGGCTCTGGGCTATCTGCGGAGGCAGGAGAGGAGGAACGAGGCGGGCCAGGCCAGGCAGGCAGGTGGACGGGGAAGCGGAAGTGTCAACAGGCCACTGGCTGCGCTGTGCTGCTGCACACAGGCTTGACGGGGGAGGAATGCACACACCTTTGCAGCAGCCGTCTGTTGTCTTCTTCCATCTGGCATCCATCCCCGCTCTCAGGAAGGCCAGCCTCTGTTTTATCTTTGGGAACATCCCTTTTCCTCTTCCTCCGCATGATGCACACAGGACCCAGGTCTGGAAAGTTTGCATATTCTAAACTCTTGGCCTCAGTGATTGATTCAAGGCTGGGCTTGTTACCCAAGACAGCCCAATAAGGATGAATCTGGAGGCTGGCTTCCTGCCGGGTTGCTGAACTGGTGTCGGGCAGGCACGGAGTTCCTGTGAACAGAGGGTCCTGAGAGAGAAGCCACCACCCAGGAAAGTGAAGCTGAGAGAAGGAGGGAGGCTTGGTCCCAGTGATCCCATTTGAGCATCTGTGTCCAGCCAGGACTGGACTTTCATTTGCACGAGCCCCTAAGTCCCTCCTTTCCCATTTTCTAATTTCTGAAACCTGTTTGAGTCAGATCTTTGTTATGTGCACTCAAAGGGTCCTAATAAATCTCTTTAGTTACCTGAAAAGTTTGTGCTTCGAATTGCTATCATCACGGCAAAATCGTCACGGAAACAGGCATTGGAGATGAGCCGTGGGCTCAAATCGCAGCTTAGCCATGTATGGGCTGCGTGACTTTGAGCAAGTCCTTTCACTGGGTCAAGGTGAAATGCAAGAATCCGTGCAGAACTCTTAGTAAAATGCTGGTTCAGAAGTCCTCCGTCATCGTGAGCTGCTGATAATACTGCCCGTGATTTAAATATAGTCGGAATTATAATAAAATATTTATCACCTACAAAGTTGGATGCTGTTTCACTCCCACCCCTATGGTAAAGGGTGTGTGTACATGCGTGCTGTGGGAGTGGGCTTGGAATTATGACTGCCACCAACTCCAGGGTGACTTTGATGAGCCTAAGGCTGCAGCGACTGTTCAAGGGTGGAAAGATGCCCCTAGTGGTCTTCTTTGAGTGACACTCAGGGCTGTGGTGGGCCCCTGGGGAGCCAAAGCTCTATCTCTCTCCATTTAGCTGTGATCACGTGGAGCCCAGATCCTGCACCCACTCTTGTCGCTCACGGAGGCTAGCCTGCAGGTTAACTGGATGCTCAGAGCGGGGCCAAGGCCAGAACGACCACAAAGCAATCAAGTGTCCTGGTTATGCTGGGCTGGAGCCTTCCTCCCACTGCTCGATGTATCAGCAGATCAAACTTCTCAAAAGAATTCATCCTTCAGCTGTTTTCTCACTCAAGTGTCCCCTGGCTTGGCAGCCTTGCTGTAAAACGTCTGTTTAATATTCCATTTGTAGGACATGTAGCTCCAAATTCATGTTCACCAAGCTGCTTGTCAAGAGTAACTTCAGGTGAAAAGGATGCAGAGAGAGCCGCTGATCAAATGTCCTCTGCTGTCACTGGGCGGAGAGCCATTTGGCATCAGCATCCCTACATGGGTCCCTATACAGGGCTCCTCTGTGTCGCTCCGAAGACTCTGAAACTAAAATCGAATCTGTGGCTCCAGGGAGCGCCACTGCTCCAATCCTGCCCCAAGTCCAGGCTCCCGTTTGTCTGCAGCCCCCGGGACTTGTGGTCTAGACAGGCTAAGGGGCGGCTGTCTGTGAAAGCAGACTGATGCATCGGATTACATGGGCTGTTAACTTCTGCTAAAAAAATAAAATAAATTATTTACCTGTCGCTGCTCTGAGACACCATCGCAAACCAGTTGTTGACACCTCTTGTGTTCACCTTGGAGAGGGCGAGGAGTGAAGCGTGGACTGTGGCGCACTTAATAGATTGCTGTGCATTTACTGTGCCGCTTGTTACCCAGCCCAAGAGCTGTGTCCAAGTGCTGCAGCGTTCCTAAGTGATGAGCGGCCACAAGGACCACGTCCGTGCTGCAGTTCGTTAAGACGGCTCGACCTCTGGGGAGAGGAGAAAGGAAAGGACCAGCAGTTGTGGACTGCTTGAGTTTCCCGGCGAGCAGGTAGGCAAGATCGTGGGCGGCGGCTCACAGCCATGGCATAACATGACGTTGCCTCACCTGGTGAGGAAGTCACCCGTTTCAGCTCTTCCTTGACCCGATGACGTCATGTAAGACGTCTCCACTGGTGTGTGGTCTCACACAGACCGAGTGGGCCTGAGCTGGCAGCTTCTGCAGGTGACTGGGCCGGGAAGTTGATGACAGTTTGGTTGTGTTTCATTTTTCCTTAAGGTTATGTCTAGTTAAGAAGAGTGGTGCTAGTTTTCCATTTACAGGAGTGAATGGTCTTTGGAATTTACAACTTACTTCCTTTTAACATATTACTTCTCTGTTTATTTTTGGCTAGATAAGACACTCAGCCAGCTCAAAAGTAAGTTTATATAAAAAAGGTGCATATTGAAAATTATGCCTCCCAGCCCTGTGTGCCAGCACCTGGCCCCCGCCCACGTGTCATCATCGCTCTTACTTCTGCGCAGCCTTCCAAGGGTTTATGCAAATACAGCCTGGTGTGAGTCTGCCTTCTCCCCAGCACCGTTTTCTGCACAAATGGCAGCATACTTTCTTTACAGCCCTGTATCCTTTTGTGCGTAATAACTTACCCTGGTGAGCTTTCCGTATCCGTATATTTCCCCATTCGTTGTTCTGTTGCATGGAATTCCAGTGTATGGATGCCCCTAGTTCATTTAACATCCCCTCCTGATGGCCAGGCAAGTTGCTTCTGATCCCCTGTGTTAGACACAGAGCAACTGGGAACAACGTCACTTTCACCAGTCCTACACGGGCGAGCGCACTGGGGAAGCGGCCTTGCTGGCCTTGAGGGTCAGAGAGAACACTAATGTGTAATCTTGACCTACATTGCCAAATTGTCTTCCCAAAGGGGGTTACAATTTTTTTCTTAAAATTGTTTTATTAATTACTGATTACAGAGACGATACGAAGCAGACAATACTGTAGGTGATGTGTGGATGTGATAGAATCTGTGATGCTGGTACGTGACTGCATCTGGGAAGGACTAACAGGCGCTCTCATTAGCCTCAGAATTACTCAGCTGGGGGATGTCTGGGGTGGGGGGACTTTGAGTGCCAGTTCCTGCTCCTCTCAATGGGACCCTGGCCTGGTGGGAAGGGTCTCAGGCACTCAGGCGGGATTGCCAAGTTCCAGGGGACTTCTGTTTCCTGCCTGTCCTGTCTGAGGCTGGCTGTTTCATTTTTCTTGGATTCCATAAGATTCCTCATAATAAGCTCCTTTTGGAGCCAGGTTGAGTGGGCTTCTTTTCCTTATAAACCAAGTCACCCTGAGACGCCCGCCACACCTGCTCAGGGGAGCAACCTGATTAGGTGATGTGAGAAGTTCCCGTCGCATCCGCTGCTTCTGGTCACATTTGAAAAGTTAAAAATCCACAGTTTGTCTTTGTTCCTTTTTGGAAAGAAACCACCTTGGCAAAGTTTCTGCTTTTTGTACCCACTTTTGTGACCAGCTCCTAATAGTGAGTATTGACAATTTCTTCTTGTAGTCAGAGGGGTGAAAGGACTTTTTCATTCAAAAATCACAAAACAGATTTATGTTGGAAACAGTGAGAACTTTGTTGGTTCTGGCAGAACATGTCAGAGAAGCAGGGAGAGTGAACCCCTCTGTTTGGCCGGGTTGTAGAAGTTAACACATTGGTCTCCAGGGGAGGAAAAGGTCTTTTCTTCATCTTGGCAATTTGTTTTCAACAAAAGAGTGCCTTTTTCTTTTCTTTTTTTTTTTTCTTTTAATAAAGGAAGGATATAGTTAGTTGACCAGGGATTAGCTGGGGATTAAGGGCCGGTTGACTTTGCAATATTTCTACCTGCCTGCTGTGCATAAACTTGAATTAACAATGGCAAATAATCAAAAGGGTATTAAAATATGAGTAGGCCGCAGAGGGACAGCCCGGAGTCTGTCTGTCTGTTGGACTGAGCCCTGGGGCCTCACGTGGCCTCCCTGGAACTCTGTGGTTCTGAATTTATAATTTCTATTGGTCTGGGGGCTTCTGCGAGGGCCCAGGACTGCTCCAGGCTCATTGCAAATAGTCATGGTTTGGGACAATTTTCCTTAATGGTGAAGTTGATTAAGAATCCAGGTTCTATTTGATTGCCAGCCTTGTTTATCGTCAGCTGTACGGTTATCGGCAGAGACACATTGAAACGACACAAAGGATGGTGGAGTCGGAGCCAGGAAGAAGGCCAGAGCCTGGCCATGACCATCGTGACCACATGACAAAAGATGTAACCCGCAGGGGACGATTCCTGCCACGATCGCTTTTCACGTGCTTAGTTAAATTTAACTCAAAAGGCTGGGAGGACCTTTTGATTAATTCTGTATCTTGGCGGAAATCAGAGCGCCTGAGAAGATCAAGGATTCAGAATTCTTCTGGGGGAAAAGACATCAGGCACATGGCACAAAGATACCTCCTTTCTGTTTGTCAGAGGAGGACACAATTGTGCCACTGCCTGCTGGAAGAAGTTTACAAACATTCGCAAGTTGTCAGAAATAATTAGTCTAAAATTGTTTCCTAAACCATGGAAGGAAACTGTACGTGCCTTGTTGAGATCAAAGGGCTTCTGTTACCTTCTTGTTAATCCAAATGAAATTCTTTTGAACATAAACTCTTGGAATTATGGGTGGTTTCTGTTGAACTTTGATGGCACGGGGAGGGCAGCAGAAGGATTTAGACGGCGGAGTCAGATAGGAGGCTGGGAGGAATATCCAGAGAAACTAGGATGGGTCTGGAACAGTAGTGATGCTCGGTGCCGACAGACACAGGAGTTTTTCACTGAAAGCTCAGGCCCTGCGTTACTTCTGGAATTGCAGCTGGTGATGCTAGAATGTGCAGTCTTGACTTTGGAAGGTGGGAGTGAACCTGTACCCCCGCACTGCTGCACGTGAAGTCAGAGCAGGGCTGTGAGCTCCTCAGCCCCAGTTGCCATCCCAGCACGGCCACCTCTCAGAAGCAGATCCTGGACAAGCCAGTTCACCTCTGTGGCTCAGTCCACTCGTCTCTAAAGTGTGGATCAGAGCCACATCTGCCTCCTTAGCAAGAGGGAAGTGAGGCCTTGCAGGAGAGGCTCAGCTTAGTGCCCTCCCCCCGCCCAGAATAAGGTCTGGGTCATGGCAGCTCAAACATTTAGTGCTGCATTCACTATTAGTGAGGGGAACTAGCAGACATCTACTGAGGGCTTGGTCTGTGCCAGGTGCTAGGAGAGGCCCTGGGAACTAACTCAGAACCCAAGACGTGTGATTTCTCTTCTTAAAGGGAGGTCAGATATGAGGCCAGCTCACTGCACCTGCCGGGCTTCCTCCTGTGTGAAAGGCGCCCTAGAGGTGAGCCACGCAGCAGCCTGATAAACTGCTCCGATGACATCGCTGGAGAGGCACATACCTGAGCACACGGTGGGACTGCAGGGCTTCAGGGAAGCCACAATGGGAGCCCAGTTTGAAAGACCAGTAGGTGGAAGCGGGGTGAGATGGTAAAGATTTGGCAGTCGAGAGGAAGTGGACGTAATGGAGCCAATCAGAGTTTTCTCTTTCTCTCTTTCTGTGTATACACACACATAACATCTGTTTTCGGTGATCTATCCATCCTTTTTGGTGATGGTTGTTACTATGTCATCAGCGATTTGATGTCTGGAGACCCGGACCCTTCCCTATCCTTGGAGTTACTTTCCCTCCCTCTCGCTATCTCCCATCCACCTTCTCTGGATTATTCCAGTTGCTGGTCCCAAAAAAGTAACGTGGACCCTCTGCAATGTGCCTCTTTCTTGCCTCTCTCACCCCATGCTTATCCCCTTGGCTCCTTGCTGGAAGGGCAGGTGGCCTCACGACACAGTGACAGCCGCCCTGACAGAGCTGTGGCCTGGTGGCAGCAGGAATGTACAGACAAGGGCCAAGCTCTTAGCCATGCAGACAGGGCAATGACATGTGTGTGGATGCTGTTGGATCCCTTCAAGGGACTCCCGAAATTCAGACACATATACAGTCCTGAAAAACCTCGTGTTGTGTGAAATCATGCACTAAAAAACAAATGAAACAAAACAATTGAAAACAAAACAGGGCTGTGGGTAGAAAGGGTTGGGGCAGATGGCTCAGTGCCCATGGAACTTTGTAGCCAGAGTGCTCGCAGAAAAATGGTGATTGCAATAAAAACACTAACCCTGTTCGATCTAGTATCACGCGGGCAGAGAATCCTTCAGGCCTTAAAACTCCCAACCTGTGCTCCCTTCTTTGAGATGTAGGTCCTGGAGGGTGTTCACTTTGAATAGAGATGATTTTAACAATGAAAATTAAAAGCAATGGCAGAGTGCGTCTTTATGTATTAATCCATTATTTTAAAGCAGAGAGAAATGACTGCAGCTTCTTCTTGTGCACGTGCAAATTCTCCAGGTAGCTTGTCGAGCGGGGAGTGGAATGGCTCTTGAAGACGCTAAAGCAGCCGCTCCTTGCATTAAAGGAAGGCATTTCTACAGATTTTAAGCATTTTTTTAGTTGATCAGACTCTCTTCTCAGGTGGGAGGAAGCTTGCCCTGACCGCGCCAAACCCCAAATATGCTGGGAGAACCTGTGAGCGTGAACCGCAGAGGTCCACGTCACAGCCTCGTCGTTCCTCTAACAATCGTGTGAGTGAGTTCTCACCAAGCAGCCCACTTGGCTGCCGGATCCCCCCTTGGTTGACCCTCACGATGAACCCAGGCTGCACGTGCATGTGCAATCCGCGAGGTCACACAGGCCGGGCTGGGGGTCACTGTGCTCCGCTGAATGCTCTGCTGCCCTGGCTTGAGGTTCTCAACACCTTTTGAACGAGGGCCCACAGTTTCGTTTTGTACAAGCTGAACCTGCATCCAGTCTGTCCCGCAGTGCCTTGCTGGTGGGGTCGCTTGGCTTTGTCTCTTGTCATGCGTCAAATGGGGTGTGGGAGAGTGTGTGGGGGTGACCTGAAGGGTTTGGTGCAATCTTCCTTCGGCACAGAGTTGACAGTAGGTAGGTGGTGGAGTGTTGCAAAGACTGTCCCTCTTCAGGGACGCCAGTGAAACAGGGGAGCTGGGCTGAAGCAGGCTCCTCATGCCGTCTCCCCACAAGCCCAAACCAGTCTACTGCCGAGACAGCTGGATGCTGCCGCCTGACCCCGGGTGAGTGTCACTGCCCTGCCTGCTCCCGCCTCCAGAGCCCCTCGCTCCGCCTCCATGATCTTTTCTTGGACTCCTTCTGAGGGGTCTCCCCAGACCAACTCAGTCCTTCTCCCACCCACTATCAACACTGCAGCCAGAGGGTTCCCTCGGTGGTGCAAATATGATCACAAAGGCGTTACATTTTCCATAGGAGAAATGACGAAATGTCGAACGTGGTTTGTAAGGCCCAGCCTGCTGTGCCTCGCCAAGCTTGCGTCTCTCTCCCTAACTCGCCATGCACCTTTTAGTTTCTCCAAGTCTCATTCCTTATTTGGCTCAAGGCCCTCACACGTGTGAGTCCCTCTGCTGGGTGGACCCGTGTCCTTGACGACCCTTGTCCCATCTCAGGCTTCACCTGACACTGCACCCCTTCCGGAAGCCTCTGTGGTCCCATGAGCTGTGTGAGCCTGGCACACGTGGCAAAATGCCCTGCCTCTCTCCAGCGATCCTGATGTCTGTCTTCCCCGCTGGGGTCCAGGATGACGGGCCATCGCTGACACAGTCAACGCTGCTTCCTCAGTTCTTGGCACATAGCTCCTCAGTAAATATTTACTCCTTCACAGAGAGATGAGGGCTTGAGAGCTCAGTAAGCGAGAGGGGATCCACTATGTCTCATAAACATTCAATTCTGACATAAAAGGCACATTCAAGACATATGATGGCAATTATGTGAAAATGGGCAGGAAAAGTGGCGCCCCAACTCACTGGGGGATACTGAGATGGAAATCAGCCTCTCTGGGCCTATCAACATCAGCACTGAATGTGAATTCTTGGTGCCCGAGATGGCCATCACATGCATTCTTGAATCTTCCGGAGCCAGTCCTCAGCCAGTGGAGAATCTGCACGAGGAGCTGCTGGTTAGGAGCCGCAGATATGCATCTCACAGTGTTTATTTAATGCAAGAGTCACAGAGTTAGTTATGGCCAAATGCCTCAAGACAAATCACGCACTCTGGAACTTAAAATGCCTTGTCCTTTTTTCAGTGTAAAAGCAATACATCCTCATTAGAGTTCTGCAGGATTTGAATTTTTATGTATTCTGCAAAAGCGAAAGCCCCTCTATTTAATCCCCCAAATTCTCCAGCAACTTTTTTCTCTTTTGATACATGCTAACATCTTCTCATTAACTTATTTTGCAAAAATGAGGTCAACGAAAAACATTCTTATACGGCTTGCTTCTTTCTACTTGACGACAAATCGTGGATCCCTTGCTATGAAAGTACGTATCAACCTCATTCTGTTCAACTTCTCTCTTGTTCCGAACAATGTAATGGCCATAGTTTATTTATTTAGTCAGTCCTGTATTGATGGAGATTTGGTTGCTTCCAATTTTTCACTATTACAAACCATGCTGCAAAGACCAATTTTTTAAAAAATATGTCCCTGCATAATTGGATGACGGTTTCTGTGGGATAAATTCCTTCCCAGAAATAGAGTTCATGGGGCAAATGGCAAGGATATTTTAAATATTAATCGACATTGCCAAATTGCCACCCACAAAAAGGTTGTGAAAAATGTGCACTCTTAATGATCTGTGAGAACTTATACCAGAGAAGATGCTTTTGGGTGGAAGTGACAGAAAACACAACTCAAAATGTTTTAAACAAATAAAAATGTATAGGATTGTGTGATGGAGAAGTTTGCTGTAAGGGCTTAACAGATGTTATCAGAGCCCCGTTGTTTCTAGCTCCTGGCTCAGCTCTACTGTCTGCATTGTGTTTGCTTTATTTTCAAACATGTTCTCTCCTCATGGTCACAGGAAGGCTGCCAGTGGCAACTGGGCTACATGTTCCAAGGTCCATCAAGAGAATAGAGCCTCCAAGCATAAGCCCCAGGAGTCACTCTGATTGGGCACCCACTCTGATTTGGGTCACACGCTCACTCCTGAACCCATCAGTGTGGCCAGGGCAACGTGAGGTAGGAGTTGGTTTAGCACAGGGTCACACGTTCTAGCCCTAGGGCTGGATGTGGTCTCTACTCACACCTTGTGGAGGAGAATAGTAGACAGGACTGGCTTCACGGGTGTGTGGCCTGGGCCCGCCCCACGCTCAGAAGGAGTCCCGTGCTTTGCTTAATGCTCTGCTGCTGCCATCTTGAAATTCTTAACAATTGCTGAACAAGGGGCCCCACATTTACATTTTGCACTGGGACCTACAAATCATGTAGCTAGTCAGAAATGAAAACTGGGGCTATTTCTAGAAAAAGGAGGAATAAAGCTGAGTTGACAAAATATAAATGTCCATTGCAATGGGCCGTGCTAGCTAATATGATTCAGACTGAAGTTCTCCTTGAATGATTTTGTCACTCGCCGACTCTAACCCTTTGTCCTGGGTATGAGGTGGCGGGGCCGGGCTGGGTGGTCTCCAGGGGGTTCCAGATCTGCTGTTCTCTGATTGACGATGCTGTGCCCTCAGGCTGTGACAATTAATCTGTACCTTGCACCAAGTTGATGGACATGCTGATATTCTTAAATATAAGTTGCCTCAATTGTATTGGTATTAAAAAGTGGCAGTGAATTAAAAGGAAAAAAACCCCTCAATTACAAGAACAAGAAAACCGAATTGATAGGGCCCAGCTTTATTCGGTGCTTACCAACCACCAGTGCTATCATCAACTTCCAGTAAGAAAATCCTAAGGTTTAGGGCGACGCTTTTTGAAGACTTTTGTAAATTGGTAACAGCTTGGTGTAGCGGATTAGACATATTTTCTTAGTCTGCTTTCTTTTCACAAGTAACCCAATTATTTTCCTCTAATCGAGGAGCAAAGCAGACACAGTGGCATCTATGTATTTCTGATGTGCTTTTTCCCTTTTCATCCTTATAAATGGTCCCATCCATACATTTCAGTGACAATTATACTATCCAGACCATCTTCCAAGAAAGTCACAAACAGTTAATTTAGCTATCGATATGCGAATATATTCTCTTGTAAAAAAAAAAAAAAAAAAGAAATGGCAGCATTCCAGGTGAGGGCAAAGTGTTTTCTGACCAACTCTCCCCTCGTCCCTCTCCCTATCACTCATTCTCAGTCCTTGCCCCTGTTCAGAGGTAACTGCTGTTATCAGTTCTGTGTCTCCTTCTAGAATGTTCTATGCATTTAGAGGTCTATCTATTGATATATCAATACCTGCAGAAAATATCTAAAACTGTTTTGTTCTGTTTTGACACAAAAATCATTGTAATGTACATCTCTTGACTTTTTTAGCTCAACACAACTTGGTTAGTTTTCCACATGTAGACCCACTTCCTCCTCTTTTTTTTTTTTTGGTGAGAAAGATTGGCCCTGAGCAAACATCTGTGTCAATCTTCCTCTACTTTGTATGTGAGACGTCGCCTCAGCATGGCTTGATGAGCAGTGTGTGGGTCTGTGCCTGGGATCTGAACTGCAAGCCACGGGCTGCTGAAGTGGGGCACACAGACTTAACCACTACGCCACCAGCTGGCCCCCACCTCCTCCTTTTTAACTGCAGGAGAGTTTGTGCTGTAGAAATATTCTACATCTCATATAGCCTCTTTGGGCCTTAAAGTTGATTTACGGTTTTTCCTATTTCACAAAAAGTGCTGCAATGAACATCCTGGCAGTTCTTTGAGGGCACTGTATTTGTCCAGCATGGACACTGAGGAATGTTGGGAGGCCACAGAGTATGGCAGTTTGGGGTCCCTGTGAAGTAGACTGAGCTGGCTGACTGGGGGCGGTTCTCAGCAGCCACACCTCTGGGGAACTGGAGGCAGTGCAGTAGAGGAGGGGTCTGGGGTGTGATGAAGCTGCAGCAAGGCCTCAGTGGCCCCGTGGTTGGGGGGTACGCTCTGGAGCAGCGGTGACTCTTTGGCATTGTTCCGAGCTGGGACCACGGGGCTTGTACCCCACATCAATTGGTCACAGGATGTGGGCTGCCTTGAGGAGGGGCATGACTTTGCTGGTCCTCAGCAAACCCAGGAATGGGGAAGGCAGGGGTGTTTTGGGGGGCTGGTTGTGTTGGTCAGCCAGGAACAGTCCGGGTAGCCTGAGGACCAGAGGTCGGGCATGAGGGATGGGGCGTGGGCAGAGCCGCCCAGGCCTACATATGGGTCGCCACATTTAAAGAACAAAGCAAGGGGCCGCCCTGAGGCTGAATGGTTAAATTCATGCGCTCAGCTTGGGTGGTCCAAGGTTTCGCCGGTTCAGATCGTGGGTCATCAGGTCATGCTGAGGCAGCAGCGTCCCACATAGCACAACCAGAGGCACTCACAACTAGAATATATAATTATGTACTGGGGGGACTTTGGGGAGAAAAAGGAGAAAAAAAGATTGTCACAGATGTTAGCGCAGGTGCCAATCTTTAAAAAAGGAACAAGGCGCGATCCCCTTCAATGGGTCAGGGACTGTCGGTGGGTGTGGTTAGGAGAGGAAGGATTGCTGATTTCAAAGGGAGAAGACGCTGCCTGGGAACCTGAGGCAAAGTGTGGCATCCAGGACAAGTGCCACCAACTTGCAGTTTTTTAGCCATTTCCGAAAACAGCCTTGATTTGCAGCTGCTTAGACTACTTCATTCTATACCACAGACGAGGGTAGCTTAACCGCATCGTTTTCCCCCTCAGTGCAAACGGCTTCTGAGGTGATCACGGGGGCTCGGGCACCTCTGCGGATGCCTCTGCCGGGGGCTTCTTTGGGAGCTGGGGAGACTCCACGTGTAGCTTGTCACCCTTACCACATGCTGCACTCCGGTGGCCGCATCGGTTGTAAGAACTTGAATAAATTGGCGTTTGATAACTTATTTTTACACAATAAATTTTATTAAACATAAATGGGAATCATTAGCTGAAACACTTAATTAAAACCATGGCCAAATTAGATAAATGCTAAGGAGAGTTCTCTAAATTTATTGCCCAATGATCTATAGGCTCGCTCAGTAATATACTCCCAGAAACCTCCTTAATGAAGCTATTAAGTGCATAAATATCATATGTGCCAAATGGCAAAATTTAGTGATGATCTAACCCAATTTACCTGCTAAGTAAATAAACCCTTCTGAAAGAAGCCACTAATTTATGCTGATGACAACCGCAGGCCGAAATCTCTCACCTGCCTGAAAACAGACCTTTTAAAAGAAGTAATTTATTGCACCCAGAGGCTAGGAAGTGGGAGCGCTCACCACCACTAAGCCGTTGGCCTTGAACTTTTCTTGTTCTATTTCTTGAACTTTCTTTCTTGCAAATGCAGAGCATGCACCATGGGCCACAGACGCATCCAGGCTTTAGTTTGCTGTGCTACTTGATGTGGAGTCTGGTGGAAGCTCCTTCTCTGCTCACAAGGTTGGGTGAGCTCTGGGCTGACTTGGCACCTGGACCGGCTGTGGTTTGGCAGGCCCAGGAGGGCTGCAGGTGTGTGCAGTCTGAAGGTGTGGCCTTGAAGGCACTCAGCCTCCCCTTCGCCTCCCACCCTTAGAACCTTGCTCCTTTGAGCTGTCAGACCTTCACTGCCAAGAGATAGTTGGATCTCGTGCTCTCCTTCAGGAGCTGAGCTAACGAGATTGTCATGTAATGAGCCCATGATGGTGGCGCACAGTGGGCGCCGTGGGACTCGACCCTCCTTCCCGTGTTGAACTCAGTTGACCTCACCTACTGCTCTTGCCCTTGCTCACTGCGCCAGCTGCACCAGCACCCTGCCTTTCCCCACACCTGGAGGGCCTTATCTCCTCCGCCCCCCAGTAACCAGGTGTCTGCTTCCTCCCCCACCGATGCCCAGGCTGCCAGCTCACCTTCCCTCCTCGCCATGTCTAGACAGGACTCTGCCTCTGTCATCCCTCACTCTGGCTTTTGCTTGTTTCATAGTGCTTGTCATCATGCGACATATTTTAAATTTATCTGTTTATCGTCTGTCTCCCCTCCCGTGATGTAAACGCCAGTGAAGCCGGGGGTGGAGGAGGGGAGCAGCTCCCTGTTTTTGTTCTCTGTGAATCCCTATCACCTAATTCAGTGCCTGGCACGTGGTAGGTGCTCACCAACTTTTTAAATAAATAAATCAATGAATGAATAATAAGCAGCAGCTGCTTGGAGCCCATACTGTGTTAGGATAAGAACTATGCCTGCCCCTAAAACAGTTACCGTCTAGTGGGGATCTGAAATGAGGTGCACAAGCCTGTTCAAAAAAGCCGGTTGAGTCCTCTCATGGCAAGTGCAGGGTGTGGAAGCAGGCCCAGGAAGCACGTCTGCCCTAGTATGGGGAGTGGGAAAGGCCCCCAGAGAGGTGAATGGAAACTGAGTCCAGAAGGGGAGTCAGCCAGGTGAACTGGCTGCAGAGGTGACTGGCCGAAGGATGCTGGGCTGGAGGCTTGGCCCTGGAGGTACATACATCCATGTAGGTAGGGACGGCAGCCTCGGGGAGGCATAATCACCCTGAGAATGGGTGCAGAGAGGGGAACAGACCAGCGACACGCATGGGGCTGAGGAAGAGCAGCCCTGAAAGAGAGGAGCAACAGCTCCCAGGGGCAGGATGGAGCCCAGGAGAGGGTGAGTCCAGCTGCAGGGAGGGAGCCAGCCACGGGCTGTGTCACCAAGTCAGCCGTTGCTCTGTGGCCAGGAAGGTCAGAAGTGTGGCTGATGGCCTGAACACAAGGCTGTCATGGCAACTGGTGGGTCCTGGTCAAACCGCAGTGAAGACAAGAGTGTTAGAAGGAGAAGAGAGACGTGAGGGTAGACACCCTTCTGGAGATTTAACAAGTAGGTCTTGTAACCGTAACTCTCCATTTACCAAGGACGAATACGGAGCCCAAAGTCGCCCCAGTGGACCCAGGTCTGCGTGCCTTCAGAGCGTGGGTGGGGGTCATTCTGATTGTGGGTCCCAAGTGTGGACGTTTTTGGAGATGTTTTCAGCTGGCCCAGGGACTTGGCACCAAGTGACACTACCCATGTGCAGAGGAGTCCTGGCCTTTCTGACTGTCGGTCCTGAACACAGAGAGCAGAGAGCCTCCTGTGGCGCTGGCCTGTCTGAGCTGCCTCGCTCCCACCTGCCAATCTTCCTTTGCCACAAATACAGAAGCCCATGCAGAAGGCAGCTTCTGCTAGACGCATCACTTTGCTGGGCTTTCTTTGAACTGATCGTTCTAAGATCAGCTTACGTCGCAGGCCAGAGAGGCTTGTTTTTACTTAAGGTAGTGACATCAAGTTTCTTTCAAAAACGCGTTCAGTAAGAAAGTGAGTCAGTTGAATAAAAAATAAAAAGCTCAGTAAATTAGGGAGTGTTAACTGCTGAGTAGTCTGGAGAGATGGCCAGGGTGGGGGAGGTGGTACAGGTTGGGACACCTGGGGCCATATCATACCACAAAGATGACCCAACTTCACTGGGTTCCAGTGAAGGAGTGTTTTGTGACAATGGATGGGGACAGTCTATTTACCTTCTACTGGGTTGAATAGTGTCTCCCCAAAATTCATGTCCACTAGGAACCTCAGAATGTGACCTTATTTGGAAATAGGATCTTTGCAGATGTAATTAATTAAGATGACATTATACTGGATTAGGGAGGATCCTAAGCCAATCACTATGGTCCTCGTAAGAGGGAAATTTGGACACAGAGATGGACATACAGAGAAGAAGCCCGTGTGATGACAGAAGGAGAGATTGGAGTGACACCACTGCAAGCCACACAATGCCGAGGGTCGCGGCCCCACCGAAGCTGGGAGAGGCCAGCGGGCTTCACTGAGCCTTTGGAGGAAGATGGCATGACTGCCAACTCTGTGATTTCAGGCTCCCCACCTCCAGAACTGTGAGAGGGTGCATTTCTGTAGCTTTAAGCCATGTAGTTTGTAACAATTTGTTATGTCGCCACAGGAAACCTGGACGATCGCTTTCGGAAACTTGGTTAATAGGTGATAAATTAACAATTAGAAAAATGGCCTCAGATGGTGTCTTGAGCATTTTGATTTTCATAAAATAGCTTTCTTGTGGTTTTTACCCTGGGTAGATCCTTCTGAAAGCATATGGTAAAAACACAAGATTCTGACCCAAACCAGAGAGTCTTCAAAATATTAAGCATATTATATCTTTAAAAAAAAGAGAAGACTAACAACTATTGCATGAAAAATAGCTTTTTGTCAATCTATATTATTATTTCCAATAAATTTAATGACGTCAAAGTTGGTGGGACAGGTGGCCAGGCTTGGAATAATGACCCTTCTGGACATATCCTTGTCTTGTTCTCATTTACAGACTTAGAGGCATAAAAGCATATTTTCATAAAACCAGTGCTTC
Source organism: Equus asinus (assembly GCF_041296235.1). Lineage (NCBI taxonomy): Eukaryota > Metazoa > Chordata > Mammalia > Perissodactyla > Equidae > Equus > Equus asinus. The sequence goes on from NC_091804.1 coordinate 47,551,158, forward strand.
CATATGAAAGCAGATTTATCATTCATATCCATCATTAATTTCCCAACGACGTTCTCACTGGCCATAAAAAAGACTTAAAGCTCTTTATGAAAATTTTATTCCAGAGAAAATGGTCTTGGAACATGGTTTGCACCAACCTCCTTTAACCTCTGGTTCCCTGTGTTATTATTATTAAGTAATAATGTCACTTCCTGCCAACATCATTCTTCCGTCTTTGTACTTCAGAAACCAAGCAATGCCTTTTGGAGTGGAGGACAAGGCAGCACTCAGTCATCGCCTCCTTGTGCTCCCGGCCGGCCCCAGGACGCCTGCTTCGATGGCAGTCTTACATCATCTTTTACGAGTACATCAACTTATTTGCAATTAAGTTTGGATTGTCTAATAAAACCTGGTGACATTTTAGCTTGCAGTTTATGTCCCAGTAAAAGGCTCCAAATGTTATTGCCATAAGAATCCATGTGACAACCCAACATAAACCTTTTATTTCAAGCTGGACAGCTGACTGTGCGTTTAGAAACGGTAGGGCAGGGAGATGGAGGGACGGGGGGCCGTGACTATTGACGATTCCTGAGGGCGTCATTCTCACTGTGAAGTTCCCCTTCTGGAGCTTAAAAATGGTCAGCTGTTTCTTGCTTTCTCTTTGTCTCTTTCTTATTTATTTATCTGAGATGTACCTTCTTAGATTTTTCAGCGTGCAATCGCAGGTTTTTGATTACAGGCACAATGTCGAGAGCCACTCCCTAGAACGTATTCCTCCTGCACAACTGACACTTTGTACCCATTGAACAGCAACTCCCATTTCTCCCTGCCGCCAGCCCTGCAGCAACCAATGTGCTCTCTGCTTCTAGGAGTTCGCCTGCGTTAGACACGTCGAGTAAGTGGAATCTGCAGTATTTGGCTTCTCTTATCACAGTCTTCCAGGTTCACCCATGTCATTTCATATGGCAGGATTTTCTTCTTTTTGAAGGCTGAATAATATTCCATTGTCTGTATATACCGCATTTTCTTTATCCATGCATCCATCGAAAAACACTAGGTCATTTCCATATCTCCGCTGTTGTGAATAATGTTACAGTGAACAAGGGGATGCAGATAGCTCTTCACATCCTGATTTCAGTTCTTCTCGAGGAACACCCAGAAGGGGATTGCTGGGTGAGAATGGGTCGAGATGCCTCTGGTCATGGGTTTTGGGTTGGGCAATAGATGTGAGAGCTGAAGAGACCTCAGAGGGAGTCAGCCTTGCTGGCGGGATTGTTTCTGGTCCTCAGGAAATTAAGCCTTGAACTCAGCTCAGGAAAAGTAACTTCATTACAGTCGTACAGACGCTAAATAAGCGTCTTGCTCAGAGGTTCTCAGCCAGGGGTGCTTTTCTCCCCAGGGACGTCTGTCTGCAGACATTTTGGTTATCACACCTGGGGGTCAGTGCTGCAGGCTTCTAGAGGGCGGGAGCCATGGAGCTGCTAAACATCCCACAATGCACAAGACAGCCGCAGCACAGAGAAGGATCCAGTCCAAAATGTTAGCAGTCACTTTAGTGGAGAAACCCCGAGCTAACTGAATCGTCTTACTAAACAAAGCTGTGACTTCCCAAAGCGACTGCTGGACGGTCCTTGTCTTTGCTCTCTGAATCATGATGTTGTTCAGCTCTTGAAAGAGAGAGGCCTGCTCTGAATGAAAACACTGGGTGAGGTCGGGGGCCAGCTGGCCTGTCTCCCACCCCCACCTGATGCAGGAGCTCAGTGAAGAGCAGCACCGGGAGAGCACATGGTGTTTGTAGGAGAGAGCAGACACAAGAACAGAATATGCAGCCAGAGATCTGGGAAGGGAGAAAAGAGCCCCAATGATCGGCTTCGGTTTTCTATGGAAAGCAATGCACTTTTGAAGCAGCAACCTCATTTTCAAGTAGAAAGCACATCCTATGAGGAAAAAAAGTGCCCGGTGCATTTGGAAAGGGTTTTCCAGAAGCCCTCAGGATTTATGACCCCAAACTATGCTAACGGGTGCTCCCGACGAACCTCTGGGTATAATGTGGATGAAGCGTGGAATATTCCATGACTCTTACGTCTTAAAAGCTTACAGAATCCAGAAATGAAACCAGCTCATGCATAAAATATCCGCTCTCAGAGCCTGGTCATTTCCATGCTTGCCCTTGTGTGGGGATCTGGGTTATAAAGCATTGCGGTTAGACCCGAAAATCCTCCACCGCGTGGAGAGAGGCCCCTCTATTCATAGCTCTCCTCACGGTGACTTACAGCGTCTGCATTAATCTCGGTGTGAATTCTGAGCTCCCAAACGCCTAAGGAGGTATGCTAAACCCTTTTCCCTGTGGCATTCTTCCGGACGGAATTTAAGAGACACCAGAGGATGGCACATTTATACTGAGTTTGCAGTTTCCTAAACATGAAGAAGACGAACGGCTCTCAGTTAAGGAACATGGGTCAGATAGGAGCTTGAAATTGCATATTTGAGCTGACACAGGAGAGAAATACTCAGAGCGCCTCCAAGAAGTTTGCTGCATCTCTAAGCTTCAAAAGACCCTGTGATTAGAAATAGATTGAGGTCAGAGAGGGGGTCCTATTGGAATTAATGAGAAAGCCAAATGCCCAGAGTGCTAGCTGCCACACTGTGCAGCCGACCCCGGGTTTTGGGGGCGGTTTGGAGACCCCCTTCCCAGGGTGGAGGCAGCGGCTGGGCCCGTCCCTTCCCTCCTCTCCTCTTCTGTCTGGTGATTTGAGATCCCAAGTAAGATTTTTGAGGAGAAAATGACTGCTGTTAATTCAAGTTGGGCGGGGGGGGGGGGGGGTAGGACTTGTAATGAAAAGACTGAAGTGAACTATTTAAAAAGAAAAAATCACTTTGTTTACTCTTAATGCTGAAGAGTCTTGGAGAGTGGAGAGTAAATGGACCACATTGGCAAACAGACGTTGGTCAAAATCTACACGTCCCTTCACTACCCTTCACTAGTCCCCTGACCATAACACTGCTGAGTCATGGTTTCCTCACCTTTAGTGGGGGGTGCTGATTCATACCTTCCAGGGCACTTTGAGGATCTCATCCAGATAGTTATATGGTTATCTTATATAGAGAGACAACAATCTGGATAATTATATCCAGAGCTCACGTGGGCTGCTGCAGGAGGGTGTGGACAATGGTCTTGCTTAAACACACACAGGAGGTGGGGTGATGGATGGCAAGTGAGTGGAGGTCTTGGTTCCCCACCTCGAGTTCGGTTGGCCTTCCTAAGCCCCAAATCATTCAGAGTTCTTTGATAGCAAGCAACAGAAACCAGCTCTGGCTATTTTAAGCAATAAAGGAATTTACTGGAAGGCTGTTGGGTGGCTGGTGCATAGTGTGGATAGGAACACTGGAGAATCAAGCTCAAGGGCAGGAAAGAAACCAGGGAAGCCCCTTTGAAACGCAGAACTGAGCTGAGAATTTCGTTGGCATTACCACTGGAGTTGAGCTGATGGCATTTGGTTTTTTTGTTCTTTCTTTCCTAACCTGTTTTCCTACAGCTTTGTCTGGGTCACCAGCCTGTTCCTTATGGGAGGGCAGAGCATCTTCACTGAGATGCCCTAAACATGAGCACAGGGAGAGCAGTGACGCCCCCAGGTAAGTCCAGATGCTGGGAGCCAAAATGCTAAGTGTCTACTGTAGGGCTCGTGTGACTTCAGCCTCCGTCCCCCCACCGCCTGCCCAATGCTGTCCTCCTGTCTTAGGTTTCCCTAGTTAAGCTGCCACCTCTGCCAGCTGGATAAGAAGTTACTGTCAGTTCCAAGTCAGCTGACCCAGGTTGTTTATCTGAAGTCAGGATTTTGCAGAAGCATCGGCTGCCACCACAAATATTCCTGTCACCAGGCAGGCAGCAAGTGGCATATGCTACCGTCTTAGGGAGTTTGAGAGTCTTTCTAATGATGCACTCCAAAACTTGGTCTTGGAGCTCAAAGTTTCCAAGTTAACTAACAACCAGAGTCCCCAGAAATAACATGGGCAAACATTGATTTCCAGTGCCTTCCATAGGCAGGTCCTTGACGCGTGAGTTTGGATGAACGCTGAATAAATTATCGGTCTGTGTTATCTCACGCAAATGCTGGGCTCCGCCTTCGTTCCCCTGTGCAGTGACAGTGAAAGAGTCTTTAGATTTGTTTCAAAAGTATCTCATCCTGTGAGATGATATGAAGAAATCTAGAAAAAAAGAGACTAATACAGGCATATCAGCTAATTTAAAAAAAAAAAAACCCTGCAAAACTAAGAGAAGCAAACAGCCTCTGAGTTTCAGGCTTATGAAATATTTATTCAGTAGCAAAGACACTGAAGTCAGAAATGAACTTTGCAAAGTAATTACTTTTGATCCCAGCAAAATGCATTCAAAGGCCTTCAGGTAAACATCATCTCTGATAGGTGGGAGGTGAATTGTAAAGCAACATTGTACTTTTAAAGGAAACAAGCAATGAATCAAAGCAAGCAACTTGTCCAGGTGCCTGTCGAAAAGTGTTCCTGCGTGAAATTTTCTGGGTGACGCTCCTTGAGAGCTGCCGGGGATGTGAGCAGGAGAAGAGGAGATGTGATCAAACGGCAAATGAGGAAAGCCACAGGCAGCAGGACCGGAGAGGAGCTTCCCCCTTAAAGAAACTTTAAATAATGCACAAGGATTTAAAAATAGAGGATGTGCCACTAATTTTGATAAAGATCTTTAAAATGACATTATAATGAAAATACACTCAAACTAGGCCTCTCCTGGGAAAATGTCACTAGTTATGTTACATTTGTTTTCCGTTTTGTTCCAGTGCTTTTGTGAAAATAGCTTTATCTTCAATTCTCCCGGAGTGGAAGAATGAAGTTTCAGGAGAGGGAGCATTGTTTTTGGTTTTAAATGAATTCTCTAGGGAGAGTTCACTCTGTGTGAAGCGCACAAGCTTTTCCAATGACTGAATTTACCGGCATGCTGTTTCCAGGGGCCCCTGTTCGCCTGTATTCTCGCATCTTCAGATTTTAATCCTCTGTCAAAATAGGCCAGGGTCCACTCCCAAGCTGATTAAGTGTAAGAAGTAACACCACTGACCAAAGACCCTGTAAAAAATGACCCCAGTTCCAAGTTAATATTTGGCTCCTCCTGGGTCCACACAGACCTGGCTGGAGATGATCTGATGACCTCCGAGGATGGAAGCTTGTCTTAGGGCTGTTCTCATCTAGCGCGGGCAGCCGCCCCTTCAGGAGGGGAGACACACTGTCACCACTTCATTCCCCAGGGACGCCGATGTCGAGGCTCATGGAAACAGGTCCCCTTCTGTGAGGGCTGTTATGAGAAGAGAGTGTTTTATAAATGCCTCAGATAGGAAAAAGAGAGCAGGAAAATTTGATTCTGTCTCTTTCCTTTCATAAAAGCCTAAAACGGTTTCTTATAACCCAAATGTCATTTCTGAAACGCTGTTCCTGGAACCCTCCTATTGAAATCTGGGGACACTATTTGAAAAGAAAAGAAAAGAGATCCGCCCCCCGGCCCAGTGGTGAAGATCACCCACTGGCTTTGGCTGCCCAGGGTTCCTGGGTTGGGATCCTGGTCAGGGAACTACACACCACTCATCAGGCCATTCGGTGGCAGCGTCCCACATAGAAGAATTAGAATGACCTACAACTAGGAGATACAGCTATGTACTGGGGCTTTGGGGAGAAAAAAGAAACGAAAAAAAAGAAAGAAAAATCTCTCTTCTCCTCCCTGGCTCATAAGTAGAAGTAAAATTCCACGAACAATTTTTGAAAGAAAAGCTTGGAATTGGTTTTCTCCCCTGTTGGATTACAGAGCAGCAGGGCAGGTGAGCAAAGATTCAGAATAGTAATGAAGGTCAGGTCATCCTCCAGAGAGGGCTCCCGACTAATCCCAGCCTTTGTAATTGGACAGACTGAGGATCTGCAGGCTGTGCTTCGGAAGATCTGGAAAACAAGCCAGAGGTGTTATCTGAGGGGTTATCCAAGGGGCCGCTCCTCGCTGCCCATCGGAAGTGGGAGGGGCGCCGGGAGATGATTCATGCCTCCCACAAAGGCTTCTTGAAGGCCAATGGGAACTCATCCTGGGAGCAGCCTTCCTGCACAGGTGAGTCAGCAGGAAGCGCTCCCAGGAGCTTCAGGTGAGGGCGTGGGAGCGAAAGGACAGGAAAGGCGGAGAGAGGCCAGGCAAGGGTCCCACGGAGGTGCCTTCAGCAGGACCCTCCAGGGGGACTCTGGGAGGTTTCTCAGGTTGGGGCTGGCACGTGCCCACTTGCCTAAGGGCTGCCCCGGAGGGCTGGGAACACCCAGCACCTGCGCTCTCAGCAAGTGCAGGCAGGGGGCTGCGGGACCTCAGGGCCGTGCCCAGAGACAGTCGCAGGAACAAGAGCAAAAGATACACAGCAAAAATACGCAGAAACCAGAAAGGAGCAGCGGCCCTGCCCAGAAATGGTGAAGGGGACAGGAGGGCTCCGTGAAGAGCACCGACAGCGCCTCTGCAGGACGCATCGCGGACTGAGGAGCCAGGGGCGCGCTCGGTGCCAGCGGCCCTGTCTCGGAGCCTCCGCGTGTGGAGCAGCACCGGGCCCTGCCGATCGCACTCCCACAGGTGCGCGCTCGAGGCCAGGTGCCGGAAATCGTTTGCCAAGAGGCGCTAAACGCGGGTCGAGTTTACCTGAAAGCCCCCGCGCTCCTGCCTTTCAACCTCAGCCAAACGTCCTTACAGGCATTGGGTTACAAGACCCTTTCGGCTAAAGCCATTTCCTCCCTGAGATTTAATAGATTTCCGTGCTCAACTCACTGCTTTGCATGCTTCGTGGAATCCTGGTTCGTGTGACTACATTCTTCTCTTCCGAGGAAGACAGGTAGAGGCCCTTTCTCCCCCAGCAGATGTGACGCTATAGCTAAGTGACAGTGAGAAGTAATTAGCACCCCGAGTCCCCACTGCCTGCAACCTGTCTGCCGCAGTTCCCACGTTCCCTGTCAAACGGAGCCGAATGAAGCGCATGGATAATTCATGCTTACGCTCGGAGTGCCGGCAGAGAGTCTGCTGGGGGGGGGGGGGGGGAAGGAGCTTAGAGGGCCCGGTGGTCTTCCTTCTGAAAGAGGGATTTTACCCAAGAAACTAACTGACTGATGACCAGCTCCAATGGGCTCTTTGCAACACAGACACCCCAACAATCCGCCCAAAGTGGAACCCTGAGGAGGGCTAAATCGGTTTGGGGGTCCCCCATTTCCCTCGTAAATGCTCTATTGTTCATTTGCCCAATAAGTCTTCATGGAACCCCAAAGAAGGAATAGATGAACCAGGGGCTTCTGTCCCTTGTCATGTTATCAACTCGGACAAGCCGATTGTCGACACTTCCTGTCTTACTGAGACGCATGGTCCGGCCACTTCTTGCATGATTACTGGAAGCCTTGCTGTCTTCTCTTAGCCAAAAGCAATAGGTGCTAAGTCACGGGGCCTTGCCTTCAAGGTCATTCTTCTCCCCCTCTTTGCATTGCTGCTGCTTGTAGCCAAGGTTGGACCCTTATTCCTTTTTTATCCTTTAATGAAATTATTTTGGTTTTTAATCAAAGTATAACGCATAGAGAAAAATAAATCTTAAATGTACATCTTGATGAGTTTTCACAAAGTAAACATAACATGTAACCTACCCAGGTCAGGAAATAGACGCTGCCAGTCCCATCACACCCCCTGACAGTCACTAGACCCCTCCTCTCCAAAGATAACCCGGTCAACACTGAGTACCCAGATTAGTTTTGCCTGTTTCTGAACTTTATGTGAAGGGAATTGTATAGTAAGTTTGCTTTTGTGTGTGGCTTCTTTTGTTCAACATATTGTCTGTGAGATCCATTCTTTTGTTGCTTGTGGGAAGATTTCCTTCCTTTTGATTGCTGTGTAGTATTCCACTGAATGCACATACTAAATCCATTTTTCTGTTCTCTTATTGACGGGCATTTGGATTGTTTACAGATTTTGGCTATTTTGAATAATGATTCTGTGCATGATTACCCTTATACAATTCTTTCGATGAATATACATAGGCAGTTCTGTTGGCTCTGTACCAAAGAGTGGAAGTCCGGGTTCCCTCGTGCTTCTCGCTTGCACCCCTGCAGTAGTCTGGACCTGAGTTTGCCTTGATCTATCCCCTGCCTGTCCCCCTGCCCCCCACACGCTGTAGCCACATCTGCAGGAAGCTCCGCTCAGTTCCGCTCAGCAATTCTCAAAGGTTCCACCAACTGTGCCACATAATGGGCCTTCTGGGATATTTTTTATGCAGTAGACTGCCAAACATGGCCACACATTCCTCCCGTGTGGATTCGTACCTCTTTGCAATGTGACGTTGCAGCCCCTCCCCATTTATCCACTCCCTTAAATCTGAGCTGGCCTCCTGAGTTGTTTTGACAAAACAATGTGGTGGGAGTGACTCTGCAACTGAGGCCTCAAGAGACCCTGCTGTTTCCCTCTCACTCCCTGGGGCGCTGAAACCCATCAATGTGCTATAGAGAAGTCCAGGGAGAAATGCCATGTGGAGAGAGACGTCAAGATGTCCGGTTAAACCCAGCCCTGACGCAGCCGCCCAGTCAGCCCACAGAATCATGAGACATGGGGTGTTAGAAGCCTGAAGCTTTCCTGTGGTTTGTCACGCAGCGAGAGGCTCCCTGGTAGACCCCATACCACTTTGCCTTTACTGTCCGTGTTTCATTCACTTGACCGCTCTCGCCCTCTCTTCTGCTTTTCAGGTTCTTGTCCTGCCTTCCAGTCTCTAGTGAGTGTCCATTGACCCCGGTGGATTTTCTCCTGGTTCTCCATCCGGATATCGTCTCGTCTTCGTTGGAACACTCAATGTTGCTCTTCACCTCTCTCAGGTGTACCCTGCCTTGTGATTCAGCTGGTTGAGTGCTTATTGTTCCCCTAGAGCAATCTTCTCTGGAATAGGACCATCATCATTATTCACGTTACTACTGTTTCGAATAACGAAGATGCTCTCTCGCCTTGAGCATCTTCTCTTTGCAGGTCCTCTCAAGGAGCTTCCTAGACATCACCTCATTCACTGTGGTCCTCCCCCTGAAGAAGGCTCATCACCCTCTTGAGTGGTTTAGAAGATTGAGGCCACAGAGGGGAATGTTGTGTCTCCAAGATGAAGTGGGGATTTGAACCCAGGTGGTTAGCTCCACAGCCATGACATTTCCGCCTGCTTCACTGCATGGCATCCTGCCAGGTACAGAGCAGGCACTCAAATACCTACTGAGTATAAACGGATCTGAGTTCCTGGGTCTCTAAAGGTTAATGTGTTACCTATTCTAGGCATCTCTGGTAGGAAGTGATTTAAGCTAACAAAGAAAAGCAAGAGTGGAAAAATAAGTACTTTCCCAGGAAAAAAATTCCCAGCATGAAACACACACTGCAGTGTTTTCTGGTTAAATTGGGGGGCTCAGACCCCCAACACTGCCCTGTTATCAAGCACTGAGTTGCTGTGCTATGATGCACAGTTGACATTTTTCAGCTCAACTAACCCATGAGGTTGTGCTGACACCATCATCTTACATCTAAAGAAACCAAGGCTTGGAGTGGTCAAGCTGACTGACAATCATGTCAGAACTGGCATTCATCCTAGGCCTCCCTTAGGCTGTTTGTTTATTTAACAAATATTTATTGAGCTGATACTATATGCTAACTTCAGAGCCAATGGGATCAATTCAGTATGAACACTTCATCCTCTCTGAGATGGATGCTCACATCCTGCATGTTCTCCAAGCTTGACATGACAACATCTCCTGCTAAGCTGGGTTTTCTAGTTCTAAGATCAGCTTCATTTGAAGGCACATTTTCATGTGAGGAGCAGGTGGTTGGCTGCAGGTCATGGGCCTTATTTCTTAGACTTACCACCTGTTAATGGTTCATACAATTTGGAGACTTGCTTGTAAGTTTATTGTCAAGTTTTGCCTAGATAAAAAGTGAGTTGTTGTAACATATTCCCGAGACTTTCCTTCTCTGTCTCGTCACCTCTGGATAAATCGAATGGCTGAGTTTTTAGATGTTGTGAATAGCTGCTTCTTTTATTTTTCAATATTGTTTGACCTCAAAGAATATAAGCTATATTTTGTTGAAGTAATAATTCAGAGCATGGTTGTTTTATCATTGGAAGGGTTTTATCTTCTTATTCTTTCTTAGATAAGCATTAATAATGAAAAATGGGCAGTAAAACATTTCTCCTTAGGATTTTGCCTGGTTGCATAAGATGGGTCACACTCAATGAGCCTAAATAAAATTTCCTCCACTTAATGTTCTTGCTCATTGGTTATTATTTGGAAGAATAATGACGAAAATTTGAGAAGCCTTTCAGATGGAACTTAAGAACTCACATTTAATATTTATGGTGTAGAAAAGCCTGAATTGGAATTTCCAAAGTGAGGGTGTAGGGTAATGTAGAAACTGGTTCTGGGCATTGCTCACCCTGATATAAATCAAATTGGATGCTTTTCTTTAATTGCACATTTCATCAGGATGCAGGTTGAACCCAGAATAATGTTAGCGCTTTATCCCACTTGCTGACTCAAACAACACATTTCGTTTACTTCAAATATTCTAAAATTCAATGCATAGACTTGGTACTTATTTATGTTGCACATTGCATCATTTACTATGCATTTTCCAGCTCAGTGTAAAAAGGCTGAGCTCTGAAGTCATGGGTTCAAATCCTGGGTAAGTTCTTTAAAAGCCCTTTGCTTTGCTGACCTTGGAGTGCCTCAGTTTCTTCATCTGTCAAATGGTCACTATAACCATATCACATTCATAGCATTGTTTTGAGGACTGAAGGAGATAATGTTTGGGATGCACTTGAATCGTGCCCAGCCCTAAGCAGGTCCTGAATCAAACTGCTGTTATTATTGATGGTGTCATGATTATTAGCAGGGGGGACCAGACTTATGTAGGGCAAAGAAGAGGTGGGCCACAAGATGCTGGGGGTGAGGGGGACCAATCAGTGTGGATGGGCAGGGGTATTTGGAACATTGTTTCTTAGAGAAGTTGCTATTTGCAGAAGAACTCCTGGAGGAATGGGTGGTGAGCCTTAGACAAGCAGAGGGGGGTGGGACTAAGACAAGCTTGGCGTGGGTGGTAGAGGAAGCCGGGGAGACGTCAGCAGATATGTGCAGATTCGCATCTGCATTCTCTAGTGTGCAGGATGGCTGATTTGTCCCAGTGTGTGTTTGTCATTTCCTGAGTCACGTGGTCCCCATGCTCCCTGCATTTTGAATATGTCTTTCCATTCATTTGTCTTCTGGATGCAGGGATTTAGCTCTAGGAACAAATTCTGTGTATTGGTTGCTGGTTCAGAACATACACACGCCTGCCGCGTGCCAGTGAACAGGTCAGTGGGGGGAGCTCGGGGCACCCTCGGATGAGCTAGGGGCACAGATGCAGTGAGGGTCTTGCAGAATGGAGGCAGGGCTCTCTTCCGGGTGGTGGGGGTGGTGCTGCCTTCAGAGCCTGCTTGTTATTCATAGAGGAAAGGAAAATTTTGCAGAAATAGGATAAATGTTCCATGCAATTGCACAAGTTTTCTTGTCAAATTAAAAACATGAATGGTGTGGCAGCAGCTTAAATGTTTTATGCTTCTTTGGTGCCACTTCCAGCAAAAGGAAGAAGAAGAAAACTAAAAGCGTGAGAAGGAGATGAAAAAGGGAAAAAATTCCCAGCACAGGTGAGGCTAGGTTTGTTGGCTTCACGAATCAACAGATTCTGCTCATAGGCAAGGCGGAAGGCTGCCAGGAAATGAGGGAGGGGATCAGGCCACTTCTGAACATTGTCTGTCGCAGCTTCTAAGAGCACTTTGGTGCTGTTGCTTTTGTTGTGCTGTTAGAGGGTAAGAAAACTATGATGGAACTGACTAGCACCTAGCGCTGTGCCATCTAGAACCTCTGCAACCTGGATCTGTTCTGGAGAAATAGGAACCACAGGTCTTATCCTGAAACAGTTGCAAGCGTTCTCTCCCCCAGGAGATCAACCACAGGACAAGGTATTCTGAGACGAGAGGAACATATTGGAAAGTGTCCCTCCCTCTCCACTCAGCCTTGCACATTGGGCGTGCATCAGTCAAGATATTTCAAGCAGAGAGGGAATTAGGTGCTTAAGGCTTTGTTGGTAGAGTTGAGATGTGTGGAAGCCACGGGGTGGGGGTGCTGCCCAGAAATCAGGGACCTGGAGGAACCTGCTGGAATCTGCTGAGGAAGCCACCACTGCTGCCTGCAGCCTGAAGCAGAAGGCTGACTGTGGACCATGCGGGGCCGGGAAGAGTCAGGAGGCCTCTGCTGCTGCTGGTTGATGCTTATCTCTGTCTTCCAAATCTCACTTGAACACCTCTCATGGGTGGAATCGAACCAGATTCTTGCTGGAAAGGGATTCTGGACAACGTAGTTCCTAGGCTTCCAGCTCACGAGGTGACATGGCACAGTTGTTTTAGGGAATGGAGTGGTGCTGAATGCCAACAGACCGTAGCTGGACAGCCCACCCATATAGCTACTCAGCATCCATACTCACATCCTACCCATATTTAATTTCCAAACAGCAATCATAGAAATATCATCATGCTTCCTCACGTAAAAGGAGAAATGCTCACCTTCACCCAAAAGAAGGAGGCCCCCGGTCCCATCAGTCACGGCGTGCATCTCTGAGCGATGGTTAGCCTCCTTGTTGAGTACAATCACCCTTGGAAAGACTCTGGCCTAAAGACTGAGTTATTAGGTGAGCCACAATCAGTACACCTTCCATTAAATGGTAGGGGATGGGCAAGCAGGGAAAACGACGTTGATTACTATTGATAAAAACTCGCCTAAGAAAGCAAACAGGGACATGTGTAGGTAGCAGAGGCCTCATCTCTGCCACCGGGCGCGAGGCCGTGTTTGATATTTAGACGCTCCTTCTTCACCCCTGGCTCCGCGCTCTTGCTGCTCTCAGCTGTCTCTGAAGCTTGTGTGGGTCCACTCAGAACTTCATTCTCGAGGGACTGAGCTCTTAGGAGTCTCGCCTGCTGTGAGTTTGCTGTGGTTTTCCACATGGATGTCTTAAGAGGTCCCCAGAGCGTCCCTGGGTTCTAGATTTCCTCCTCGCTGCCCCATTGTATAGCAGCAGCCGAAGCCCCCTAATGGAAGTGAGTCCGGTAACCCTGGCCAGCACGGAAAGCCCTTTCATTGCCTTTGGGACCATGAGAAGCCTCAGATGGTCACGCCACAGTCAACAGCCAAGAATTCAAATCTGAGGGGCTGAAAGTTGCGGGGATGGGAGGTAAACGCTCTGTGTGGGGCTTGTTGGTGTCCTCGTGAGAGGAGCTCCTTCAGCTCGACCCCTTAGTTCTGGACCCAAGGATTCTGACCAGGGGAGAAGCAGCCCCATGTCTCCATCCTGGTCCAGAGCTTCAACTGCATCTTGTGGATGCAACCTCAACTTGGCGAGGTGCTGGCTCCCACCGGCAGCGTGACTGAGTCTTCAAAAGGCCCTTCCTCACTCTACCTGTTAGAAAGACTGACTATAGAGCCACAGGGATCCCGTCAGTGTGGCACCAGCGGAGTCAGATCAATGGAAAAGAACAGAGAACTCAGTAGTCAGAACTCTAAAATGCCCAGCCGATCTTTGATAAGGGTACGGAGGCAATTCAGTGGAAGGAGAACGGCTTTTCCAGGAATGGCGCTGGAGCAACTGGACATCCGTAGGCAAAACAGTCCAAGACGTGGACCTCGACCTGGGCCTCAGTCCTAACACAAAAACAAACTCAAAATGGATCATGGCTTTGACGTAAAACTAAAACCGTAAAACTTCTAGGAAAAAAAATATGGAATAAAATCTGTGGAGTCTAGGGCTGGGTGAATACTTCTCAGACTTGACACCAAAAGCACAGTCTGTAAAAGAAAAAAATTGCGAAATTGGCCCCCATGAAAATCAAAACTTCTGCACTGTGAAAGCCCGTGTGAAGAGGATGAAAAGACAAAGTACAGACTGGGAGAGAATATTTACAAACTATCTGATAAAGGATTAGTACCTAGAATATATAAAGAATTCTCAAAACTCAACAGTGAAAGAAACCCCAACAATGCAACAAGAAAATATGCAAAAGATGTGACGAGGTATTTCACAGAAAGGGTATACAGATGGTGAAAAGATATTCAACACCATTAACAGCAAAGAAAATATAAATGAAGACCACAATGAGACATCACTGCTCACCTGTCAGAATGGTGTAACAAAACAAAACAGTGATAACACCAAATCCTGGCAAGGCTGCAGAGAAGCTGGGTCGCTCCTGTGTTACTGCTGGGAATATAAAATGGTACAGCCACCCTGGAAAGCAGTTTGGCAGTTTCTCATAAAACTAAATATGCAATTACCATACAAGGCAACCATTGCTCTCCTGGGCATATATCCCAGATAAATGAAAACATGTTCACACAAAAACCTGGACGTGAATGTTCATAGCAGCTTTGTTCATAATCACCCCAAACTGGAAACAACCCATCTGCCCTGTATCAGGTGAATGGTTAAGCAAACTGTGGCACCTCGAACCATGAATACCGCTCAGTAATTGGGAAGAACGAACTGTGGATGCACACAAAAGTGGTGAATCTCAAGGGAATTACGAGTGAAAAAAGTCAGTCCCCGAAGGTTACAGATTTTTCTACCTATGATTCCATTTATATAACATTCTCAAAATAGCAAAGTTACAGCAATGGAGGACAGATGAGTGGTTGCCAGGTTAGGGAAGGGCTGGGGGCGAGAGGTGGGTGTGACTCTCAGAGCAGCGTGGGATCCTTGTGACGGAACTGTCCTCTATCTTGAGTCTGGTGGTGGATACATGAACTTGCACAGGTGATAAAATTGTATGGAACTACACACGCGTGCACACGCACGAGTACAAGTAAACTGATGTATCGGGGTAAGATGAGTGGATTGTATCAATTTCCCGGTTGTGATATCACACTCTAGTTTTGCAAGATTTACCATTGGAGGAAATGAACAAGGGGTACATGGATCTCGGCATTGTTTCTTATAACTGCGTGTAAATCTATGATTATCTCCAAATACAAAGTTTTTTAAAAAAGGTGGTGAGGCATGGTAAGAAAAGTAAAGCTCCGGAGTGGCTCCAGTGACTCATTTCTTCTGCTGTAAACGAGTTCCTGGGCAGAATCCGGGTTTCAGTCGATATTTGTTTCGTGGATGAATGCGTGACTGTCCATGCTGACACTCACCGTGCCCAGCATCTGCCTGAGTCAGTCTGATGGCAGGTGTGCTTGACCTTGTGGCAGGTGGATCATGGTTGGTCTGCCTCAGTTTTAAATTGAAAATAATTTAAATGTAAGCAAGTTTAAATTATTTGGACAAAATAAGTAAAAATACTTATAAAATATTAAAGGTAAATAATTGTATGTATGAAAGGTATTGATTATTGTATGACAATTTCATATCCTGCTACCTTAATGCATTACCTTATTGTTTGATGTTGTATGATAATTTTATCATATTGTTTGATGATTGTGTGATTATTATCTGGTAATTTTATATCCTGCTACCTTAATGCATTACTTTATCGTTTGCATTTCTTACTTGGATATCTTTTTAAAGAAAAAAAGTTTGTATGAAAATAATAGTGTGGCTAGTGGGAATATAAACTTATCAAGTTTTCTTGGGAGGTAACATGATAACATAAACCAAAAACAGATCTGAGGCTGGCCCTGTGGTCTAGTGGTTAAGTTTGGCATGTGCTCCACTTCAGTGACCTGGGTTCACAGGTTTGGCTTCTGGGCACAGAACTACATCACTTATCAGTAATGCTGTGGTGGCAACCCACATACAAAATAGAGGAAGATTGGCACAGATGTTAGCTCAGGGCCAATCTTCCTCACCAAAAAAAAAAAGATGAAGAAGACCTAAAGACAACAATAAAAAATAACAACAACTTTAGTCCAGCATCCAACTTTTATGAATTTATCCTGAGAAAATAACTGGACAAGTGTGCAGAGATGTATGTGCAAGGTAAAGAAACAGAAACAAGTAAAATGTCCAAAACAAACAAAAAAGGATTAAACAAATTGTGGTGTAACACAATTGAAACAATTGACAAGGATATAGCATTCAAGATGACGCTGCGGCTCTCTGCTTACAACAGGGAGAAGCTGGTCCCAGTGAGGGAGGTTGACGTCGCTGGGTTTCACACTAGTGTGCTGCAGGAGTCCACACTTATCTGTCCAATACCAAGGTTCTGGGTGTGGGTTTACACAAGCACCCAATCAGAGCAGCATCTGAAGGGAAAAGACCCGCCCTTCCCTGTGCTAACCTGTGTACCGGAGATTTCAGCTCATTACACGTTTAAAACAAAGTATCCTTTTATGTGGTATATATGTATATATACACACACAGAATGAAATATTACTCAGCCATAAAAACGAATGAAATCTTGCCATTTGTGACAACATGGATGCCCCTAGAGAGTATTGTGCTAAGTGAAATAAGTCAGAGAAAGACAAATACTGTGTGATTTCACCTGTATGTGGAATCTAAAAAACAAAACAGACGAACAAACAAAACAAAACAAAACACAAACAGACTCATGGATAGAAAGAACAAACCGGTGGTTGCCACAGGGGAGGGGCATTGGGGGTGCCGCCAAAAGAGGTGAAGGCAAGTACAAGGCACAAACTTGCAGTTATAAGAAATCAGTCATGGGGTGCAACGCGCAGCCTGGGGAACACAGTCAATAATATTGGAACAGCTTTGTATTGCGACAGATGGTTGCTGGACTCGTCATGGTGACTTTGGTACTGTATATAAATATCGGATTGCTATGTTATACACCTGTCACTAATATAATAATGTATGTCAACTATACTTCAATAAAAAAATTTGATCCCTTTAGGCATTTGTAATTATTTTCCATAATGATTACTTACATACATAAAAATAATAAAGTCTCCTGAGTTACATTCTGGGAAACTTGCATTTTGTCATTTATATTTTTCATTTTTATTAGATTTATTGCATGGAAAAATCTGAATGAAAACGGCACCCTTTATTTTCGATCTGATTAAGATGGACAGCCTGGTTCTGAGCAGAGAATGAGCCATGGGGCACGTCTGGCAGGAGGGATCAGGGTGGGTGTTCAGGAGGGCGCCCTTGGAAAGACACGGCTGGTGCTTGTCCTAAGAGACGGACCTTCAGCTCAGCCGAGAAGAAAGGCTTCAGGGCGGGGAACATTCCCTCCTTCCTCTGGGTCCCCTGTGCCTGGCCAGTACCTGGCACTCCAAAATATTTGTCGAGCCAATAAAATAAAGTGATTTTGTTAACCCGGGAAGGGTTTTTGGCTGCCTGCCCTCCCCTGGATGTTGTTCTTTGCACTGAGGAAGAAGCGATGAGCTGGGAGCCACGGTCCTGGTTTCTGGTGGGGGCAGACGGAGAAGAGAGTTCAGCAGTGGAGGCAAGATGGGGAGAAATCATCAGTGTCATGGGAGAGAAGGTGGGGCTGTGGCAGGGACGGAACATTCAAACCCAGCGGTGGGTGTGATGCTCACAGCCAGGCTGGCACGACTGGGAGCAGGGCATTCTGGGAAGAGCAGTGAGGCAGAAAAGAGCTTCAGGGCCCAGGAGTGGGGGCCACGTGGCCGAGGTGGGGGATAAGGGAACGTAGCAAGGTTTGGTAACGTGGGCTCTGATGGCACAGTGAAGAGCTGGACTTTATTCCAGGGGCCCTAGGAAGCTATCTCAGGGCTTTGAAGTCTACCCTCTACTGAGGGTAGAAGAGTTTTAGATCTATAGACATGCTCTCCATTTACAGAAGAGAGCTCCTTCACACTCCCTGTCCAGTTTCGCCTGTTGCTAACATCTTACATTTCTATGGTGCATTTGTTATGACCAAGAAAGCAACGCTGGAGTATTACTGTGAATCTAACTCCAGTCTTATTCGGATTTCACCACTTTCACATTATCTTTTTTCTGGTCCAGGATCCCGTCCAGGACAGCACATCACATTAGGTCATCACGTTTCCTGGGCTCCTCTGGGCTGTGATGGTGTGGCGCCCCTGGTCTCTGATGACCTTGACAGTTTCCAGGAGTCAGGCCAGGAGTTTTGTAGGCTGTCCTTCAGTTTGGATTTGTCTGACGTTTTTCGCATGGTTAGGCCGGGATTATGAGTTTTTGGGGAGAAAAGCACAAAGATGAGTGCCCTTCTGATGGTACAAGGGTGCATGCTGTCAAGGTGACTTACCACTGAAAATGTGAGCCTGGGTCACCTGGACAAATATTGGAGGGTTTAGTATTTGAGGTGACGTGGTTGTCTGTCACATCCTTTAAAAAGGCCATTTGGGCCAGATGAACGGGTAATGTGAGTAGAGGAACAGTAGGAGGAAGGCCAAGGTGTGGTGGGGGACAGTGGGTGACCTGTTGGCCCCCCAGGGGCAGAGTCACGTAGAGGTGGGGGAGGGGTGAGGTTGTGAAGAGTTTGAACGCCAGGCTAGTTTTAGTTTTATCTCAGTAGTTTTCAAACGCTGGCTCTGAGTTCTGCCTTCGAACAGAACTTTAGAAAAAATAGTGAAAAACAATATAAAACCTAAAAATGAGTTCCCTGCGACGGAAGAGGGGACACTGAGGCCAGAGTCGCTGGAGGCCCTAAGATCCCTGAGTGGAGCCTGCTGGGTGGGTGAGGACAAGCAAAGATCAGCAATAGGCAGGGGGAGCGAGGGTGGGTGTGGCGTCTGGGTCATCACGACCCGCAGGGACACGAGGAAGGCTCCGTCCCTCGTCCAGGTGGGAGTCCCCTGTCTCTGGATCGAGTGGGCAGAATGGAAAGGAATGCACGGCCTCCAGAAGTGCAAGGAGGAAAGGAAGGAGGGGCAGAGCTGTCTGCATGCCTGTTGATGGGAATGAGGGGCCCGGACGATGCTGACGCTGGCAGGAATGAGGAGCCAGCCCACCCCTCGTGGGGAGGAAGACCTCGGGGTTTGTGTAGGGGCAAAGATGGGACCACTGCATTTCCTCTGGTCTGGTCCCATGGGACAATTCAGGACAACTGAATGGGACAATTCCAGACTGCAGAGGACAAGCGGAGGGTCCTTCTTCGTTTTGGGCTGGCCGTTGGTGAGCTGTGGTGTGCTTGCCTTGAACTTGTGCAGCTGTCTCCCAGACCCACGTTTCTCCTTGGCGGGATGGTTTTTGCAGTGTTGTGGTAGACAGAGCAGGATACTGACCACAAACGATCGCCCAAGAGGAAATCTCGTCTAATGCGTAACGCACAGTCAAAGCCGCTAGCTGTAGAGCTCCTGCTCCTCGCGGGCCGAGTGGGCCTTAGGGTTCGGAAGTTCCAGTTTAGTAATGAGATCGCTATCACCCTGGCTTCCTCTGAAGGAGCCTTCATACCAGGGAAAGTCACTTCTTGGACTCCTCTCCAACTCTGTCCAGGAGGAAGCTAGGTCTCGGGACTCCAGCGGGCATGTCCACCCCTGTGTTTCAGCCCCGCTCCTCACCCTACCTCACTCCTCTTTGAGACGGTGTCTCAGCCTCTGGCCTTCTTCATGATGCCTCCACTCCACCCCACAAACCAAACGTTGAGCACCTGCTATGTACACACACGGGCTTTGTGTGGTGACGAAACCGGCTGAGGGGTGGCTTTAGCTCATGAGGAGCTCACGGTCTTGCCCTGGTCCTCAGATCAGCTGGATCAGAAAAAGCTCAGTTGTTTGTGGACATGCAGTGTGTTCTGGCCCCACCTCAGAACTTCTGAGTCAGAAACTTCAGGGTCAAAGTCTAGCACTGTCTCTTTAGTGCACAGTGTGACCAACGGGCTTGGTGGAAGGGCTCTCCCCATACTGAAATGAACTCATAGCCTGTGTTGGTATGTAAGGCCTCCTTAAAGAGTCTAGAACGTGGTATTAATCTGCACGTGTATTTCCTCCTCATTAGGTTGCTGTGCCTGGTATACAGTAGGCACTGGTCTATATCTGCTGGATGGATGAGTGCATGGATGAGTGGTTCAAGTTTCCCAGACAGAGGGGGTGTCCCTTCCGAGTTGAGTGGTTAGTGATGTGCAGGTCCCCACGGCCGCCGCTCTGTGCAGCACATGCGTGTGTAGGCCACAAGTCCCCATGGGCCACTTTAACAGAACCCTTCATCTAGCTCGTGGGGGGGACTTCGTGTCCAAAAGTAACAGTTAGGAGTGCCTCTCACTGAAGGGATGAAAAAACAGTCTTGACAGCAATGCCCATGTGGAGGGTCTGCTGTGTGCTAGACACTGCATCGAGCACTTTACGTGGCTCATTTTCAACTGCTTCACAAGCCAACAAAGCAGACTCGACAGCCCCGTTGTACGAAGACGGGAGATTCAGGGGATACAGTTACAGCTGCACCAGGAGAACCAGCAGAGGCCCGATGGCCGGGCGTGAGCATCTCACTGAGGGGTTTTAACAGTCGTGGTCGTTAGCCTGGAGAGAGCTGTGGCTGCAGGCACCCCCCACGCGCACGGTGCGCACACCTTCTCCAAATGCAAACGGTCGGCCTGAGTGGCCTTAGTGCAGCGGCTCCCACCCGCTTCCTGTTGGCCATCACAGAATTAAACAGCCAGGACCCCAGCGAACATTCTGTCTCAGACCCTGGACTTTTCCAGGACTTCTTGGTCCTTGTTCTGCTTGGAGGCAAGTCAACCCACGCTGACCGAGCACCACCAGTGAGTCACGTCTGGGAAGGCGACGTGGCCCACGTCCTTGGAGCTCCCATTCCAGCAGCTGCCCCTTTAACGGACCTCGGCGGGACAGAGTCCTGTGTGTCTGCCAGACATCGGCGATGCTCTCATTACAGTAATTGCCCTGCACTGTTCCAGCAATTAAGCCCCTCGGTGTGTGTGGGCACATGTGCCCCAATTAGTTACGTCCTCTACCTAATACAACGTTAATATTTGATAGCAGTCCTAAAAATTTAAAGTTAAATAATTATATAGACTGAATTAAGATAGCGTAATACTGCCAATCAGAGTAGTGTGGCCTCATAATCCAGTGCAATGTCAAATGAATCCACCAATTAGGCAGCACGTCAGAGGGTAAGACCGCATCCTGTATTGCTTTGCCTTAAATAATTTACAACTCCTCCCATCCAAGAGCAAACTGCTGTCTCTTGGTTTAAGAGTGCTCCCTGCAGCCGTGGCTAAGCTGAGTGGCCTTGCCCCAGTGCCTGCAGGCGCCTGGTGCCAGGGCGGGAACATGGGGAGTGGTGGCGGGGAGACGTCTGCGGGGAGTCGATGGTCCAGGATGGAGCTGCTCAACGCCCTGGGGACAGGCGAGACCAGGACTGCTGAAGGCAGTGCTGTGTGCGAGAAGCTCTGAGATGACAAGAACAGACTCTGCCCCTAGAGGGGCAAGCTCTGTTTCCACACAGAGCAGCAGCAACTGCGCGCCACGGGGACCACTGCAAGTAGAAGTGGACCAGAGTGAACTCAGATGTCTGCAAACTGTGCTGAGGAGGAGGGCAACAGAGCTGAGAGACGAAAACGAGATCATGATTACCAAGATTGATGTCAGGGTTTCTGATTCAATTTTCCATGTCTTCCTTTAAGTAATCAAACGGCTAAGCATAAAATTTGGGTACGCTGCCACCAGATGGCAGCATTCCCTCTTTTAAAAACACACTTCGTTCAACACCTACTTTGTGCCAGATATTCTGGGCATACAGTAGGGACCAAGGCAGAGACAGTCCCTGGCATCGTGGAGCCAGAGGTGAATGGGGTGGCAGGTGCTTAGACCCTACAATGTGTTGTGAGAAATACCTAGCTCTAAATGATGTAGTAGTAGTTAACAGAGAGAAAAACTGTTTTATCTAACTCAAAGCTATAGTTTTTTATTACAACAGTTATTAAAATAAACGGAAAATAAATATTAAAATAGTTATTGTGAGAAATATTATGTTTAGTTATAAAATTGAGTAGAGGTTTTCAAATCCCTTTAAATCTCGTGTAACCAAAATTGTGAGGAAGCAAAAACCATGAAAATAGAAAGAGCTTTCTGTTTGCTCTGGAATGGGGATTTGGGAAGCCCTCCCAACACAGGCTAGCCTTTGAACCCACTGTGGCTGGAAAAGCAGGAACCAGAGTGAGCATTGCCCCGCCACACAGCCCAAAGCCTGAGTCGCTGTTTGTTACCACCGAGTCTCACATGCAAACTTGTCTTCAGCTTTCGATGGGGTCTGCTCCCTGATCCGCTGTGGACCCCTGTCTCGTATTCAGACCCTCCAGGCTCACCTTCAGCTTAAGGACTTCAACCGGCTTAAGCTGCCTCTGGGTTGAGGGGGTCTGAAAGAAGTTGCAGCTTCAGCTTTGGCCATCGCCCTGTTACTGCGCATCTTTACTGCCTTCTGGTCGAGCCGAGAGCAGACAAGACTTCAGTTTCCCCGGAGACCAGTTTTCAGCAAAAGAAAAGGAGGAATGAAAATACAGTCTCAGAATGGCTAATGCTGTTGGGAATGAGAAAACCCTGTGACTATTTTTATACCCCCTTTAACCAGAAGGAGGCGCTCTTCCACTCTAATTCTCTCTCGTGGTCTAATATTTTTCATTCTGTCTTATATGTAATAAAATCTTAGAGAATTTGGAAAGTAGAGCCAATACAGAGTAAAAAACCACAATCCACCATCTGGATGACACAGCACTGTAATTTTGTTGTAATTCCTTCCAGTATTTTTTCCCCAATGATTATTATTTATTAGATATTGGCAATCACACAGGGTAAAATCTTGAGTCATGGTTTCTAACTTAATATATCTTAAGACTTTTATTTTCAAGTGACTGAATTTCTTCAGAAAAATTATTTTAAAGGCCACTAACCCCTGGGGGTTAGCATCAACTTACGTAACCATTCTCTGGCATCTGTATTCCTTCCATTTCTTCGGAAACCAACCCAGTGGAGAATGTCATCTTCTTTCTACTTCAAACAACATCCAGTAGGACATATTTCCACGTGTCTGGTCGCTGGGCCCCTGATACAAAAATTTATGATAGCTCTTCGTGCGTGTTGACTTTCCGAAAGCTTATTATTCCCATTTGCTGGTTTACCAGATGCTTCCAGAAATAAATGAGAACACCAATTTCATTACACTGTTGCCAGCACTAGGTGTTTCCACTAAGTACATTTTAATGCTAGTTTAATAGGCAAAGGGGACCTGCTGACTGTTTTAACTTCCATTTTTCTGTATAATAGTCAGGTGGAACATTCTACTCTCCCGGAGAGGGCAGAAGCATCGTGTCTCCATGGAGACACCCCCCCCCCCCACCCCGAGCAGCCGCTCTGTTCTCCAGCTCCTGCGTGAAGTCACCCCTGGTCTCTCCCTATTGGGACAGACTTCCTGTCTGTTGAACGCCCCCAGCATCATATATGGGGCTTTGTCATGACACATTTGCTCCACATTCTGCTTCATCATAAGGCGGTTTGTACCCTTTCTCTGTCCTTGCAGGAGTACCAGCTCTGGGCAGAGGATGGAGATAATGTCTCTTTATCCCCCACAGTGTCCAGCACAGCACTGTGCATGCGGCAGAGGCCCGACCAAGCTTTATAACTCAACCAAAAATGAGTAAACTCAAATTATGAATTGAGAAAATAATTTCATCACGAGACCTCAACATTTGAAAGCACATGAATGGAACCAAGCACCAAAAAATTGGGATCTTGGTTCTAGTTTTCTACTATCCCTGAATCCTGCATGAAGTGAATGAGGTGGCCTTTCAGTCTCAGTTCATTTGAAAACAGGCCACGGGGTCAAATCCGCTTAGGTCTGTGTTGGAGTCAAACCCGAGATTCTCTTGTGAGTGTATCGTCAGACTCACAGGAAGGAGACATCGCACAGAGTGGGTTGAAATGGGATGCCTCTGGAGCCCCTGCCTTCCTCGTCGGGTCACTACAGTCAACGGAGAGCGCTGCGACCTTTGCGGATGACTGTACAGTGTTCGTTGTATTTATTGATTCATTCGTTTGACAGTAATTTTTGTTAGGAATCTTCTAGGTACCAAGCATGGAGCTGCATCCGAGAATGAAGTGAAGGGTGATTAGGAATGAGCGGAAGAGGAATGTTTAAAGATATTGTTGTCTGAACTACTTGGTGATGGTAGAGCTTGATGAGAAGGAAGTCAGCTGGCGAGGGTTTCGGGTCTAGGAAGCCTTTATCAGTATTTGGCATCACCAGTAATCTCTCAGTCCTCTGAATCAGTGGCTCTCAGATTTTAGCAAGAATCAGCATCAGCTGCAAGACTTGTTATACCATCAATTGCTGGGTCCACCCCAGGCTTCTGATTCAGCAGGTGGAGGGTGAGAGCTGAGAGTCTGTATTTATGACACGTTCTCAGGTGATGCTGCTGCTGCTTGTTCTGGGAACCACAGTTTGAGAACTGCTGCTTCTGTATTTGTAAGATTTGCCACATGCCAGCTGCTCTGCTGACCAATTTATCTGCATTATCTCAATCTTTGGAGCAACCTTATAAAGGAGTTATCACTAGCCTTAATTTCTGAAACGAGGCATCTGAGGATCAGAAGGTTAAAAACTTATTTAAGCTGCGGTGGTTGGCGAGTGGCAGAGTTGGGTCTGAGCTCGCACCTCCTCGGCTCCGGCACTGAGCTCTGACCATTCTGCTCCGCCTTCTCGGTTCATCCACTCTGGACACCAAGCTGCTCTCCCTCGTCAGGAGCCCTTGTCCTTGACAACTATGGAACGTAAGTCTATCTTCATATAACACTCCACTCCAGTGGGTGGTGGCGTGGGAGAGGAAAAAGTCTTCCTTGGCCCTCTTAGGGTCCCTGTCTGGGTCTGAAAATTAAACTGACAAAGGCAGATCAAAAGGAGAAAAGCGTACACATTTATTTAAGTTTTACATGACAGAGGAGGCTTTATAAGGCAATGAAGAAACAGACCTGAGTATTGCTATGCTGCGTTTGAGGAAGAATGGGCAGATGTGGAGGATTGTGCCGGGTTAGGGAGTGGGAGGCAGGTGTAGGAAGCTGAGCCTGTTGATTAGGGTTCTTCCCGGCTCCCGTTTGTCTTCGGAGATAAGGATGCTCCTCTCTGGGGTGTAGGGAGGGCATCTCTCTCGTGAGGGCTCTGTGACCTGTCCCACGGGAGAACAGGAGGAGGCCAGAGAGACTTTCCTGCTTTCGCCACTTTCTCAAACTTTCTCAGCTTAAAATATTCAATATGCCCAGGGGTCAAAATTGGGGTAGCGTGTCCTGAAGGCCAGCAATTGTTTACCCTGGGAACTCGGTTCTCCAATGGGTTCAAGAAAAGTCACTGATTTTCAGTTTATCCAGCCTTTCCTTGTTAGAATGATTGATGACTTCCGAGCACTTTATATTTAAAAACTTGAAACGAGAAGTCTGTTCTTTATAATTAAGGGGCAAGTTGCCGCTTTCGTGAATATCTCAGAATCCATCACCCACCTTCTCCTTCACGTGATAATTTATGTGCTCAGAGAAACCTAACTTTTAGCATTTTTCAAGTGAACTAGTGATTCATCGTTTTCTCCCAGGAAATGTGGCATGCCCTTCTCCGTTACCTTGTAGAGCGGGGCAGCATCCGGGGTCAAAGATCGTAGGCAGCTGGGGGGAATTGCTTCTCACTGGGTCATACATTCAAAACGCTGTGATCAAATGAGCCCCAGATATTTTCATATGGTTTAAATGCCTCATTTCTAGCCACTACTTTCCATCTGCCCAGAGATGCTGTATTAAAACATCAACACAAACACCGTTGAAAACTGGTGTATTTTTGTAACATATTGAGATTAAGAAACATGAGCAAGAATGCACTAAAGATTTTTTTCCACTCCTCCTTCTTTCCTTCCCCTCATGGCAGCCCCACCCCCAGGATCTAGAATAGTCTTTGCTGTGAGCAGTCTGCTCTTGCCAATGCTGGCAATCTACAAATGACATGCCAGTTCTTCAACTGTGCCCGGAGGCCCTTAGCAGCCTGTTAAGGCTTACACATGTTTTGTTTGGTTGAGAGGAATAAAGCAATTAAAATCGGGATGAGTTCTATTTATACACTAGATTTAATGTCACATCACGAGTGCTTCCCCAAGGTGTAGGGTCACGGTCCAACACACAGAGTAGAAAGGGGCGGAGCTTCCTGAAACCTGCTCCTGGTGTGGGGGTGAGACCTTTAACGCAGTGTGGAGGCATCCCCGCCTTCTCCCTGAATCGTGTGCTGTGTGGGAAGGAGCCTTCAATTGATTTATCTCGACAACTGTGTGTAGCGCGAAGTCAAAGGCAGTGGATTACCAGGTATTAAAAACCTGAGTGTTTCAGGAAGAAAAAAGAGGCAATTTCAGGTGTTGCGGACTTAATGAAACTGACACGGGGACAGCGTGTGTTCTGATGCACGACTGGCCGCTGGAGATGCTCATGAAGGCTTTGCTTAGGACTCCGTGGCCTCCCAGACAGGAGGAATTTGTTTTGACTAGTTGTGTTCCCTAATGAAACCGCAAACGCACTTCCTCTGGTAAGTTGTATGAAGTGATTGCCTTGAAAAATCCAAAATCTTGGGGCCGATCATTCCACCTGGTTCCCCAGGGTGCATCTGAAGCTAGTCTGGCCACAGCCTGCCAACTTAGGCCCCATGTTCCCTGCACACAGAAATGGCTTGTTCTGCACTGGCCAAGTGATTACGGCAAAGATCCAGTTAGGGCAGCCCCAGAAAGCCACACAAATTTATCTCGGGTAGCTCTGCTGAATGTGCTTTGGGAGGAATAAATGGTATGAATTATTATTGGATTTTCCACTCTTTTATTCAACATTTTAACTGATCTATCTATTTGGATGTCACATGAGCCTCAAATTTAACATGTCCAAAATAGATCGCTGCATGATAGTTTCTACAATCTATTTCTCCAGCATCTTCTCCATCTGTTTGCCTACTGTTCCTCTCTCTGAGTGGGCTTTCCCTAGAGTTTCAAATGATAGGCTCCCTCTCATTCTCTGATTCTCACCATAAATGTCACCTGCTCGCGGAGTCTTTTCTTGACCGCCTGCTATGGACTGTTGGAAACAAAGGAAGAACTTTCTCTCTGTGTGCGCTGGGAGATCAGTCTTTTCCTGTCTGTGGACTCAGACTGGGGCCTCACCCACTGGCTCCCCAGATTCCCGGGCCTTCAGCCTTAGCCTGGGACTAAACAACCGGCTGTCCTGGGCGTCCAGCCTGCAGACGGCGGATCGTGGGACTTCCCAGGCTCCATGATCACGTGAGCCAATTCCTTACAATAAATCTCTTCATATCTATATCTATATAACATAGATATGTAGATGCATCTATGTAGATATCCTAGGATATCTGTCTACCTACCTATCTATTCTATTTATTCTATTTCTCTGGAGAATCCTGACTAATACAGTAATTAAGGTTAAATGAAATCACAAGGTTGGGGTCCTAATCTGATAGGATTGGTGGCCTTATAAGAACAGGAAGGGAGAGCTCTCTCTCTTTCTCTCTTCATGCACATGAACCAAGGAAAAGCCCTGTGAACACAAAGGGAGAAGGTGGGTGTCTGCCAGCCGGGAAAAGGCCACTTGCCAGACCCCAACCGTGCAGGCACCCTGATCTCGGACTTCCAGCCTGCAGGCAGTGAGAAAATAAATTTCTTTTGTTTTAGCTACCTGATCTATGATATTTTGTTATGGCAGCCCAAGCTGACTACAGAACCACCTGATGGAAGTAGCCCAGTTATCTTCTTCATCGTGGCAACTTGAATCTTCCTTCTATGGCATCCGTCACAATCTATGGGGATTTTGCTTATAGTCTATTTAGATCAGTCTCAGGAGCACAGGAGTAGTGGCTCTTTCACGTGTCATTCATCTCCCATGACCCTTTCTCTGCCCCTGGACAGCAGTTCCAGGCAAAAATAGGTGAGCCATAAATGATTATTGAAAAAAAATAATTTGAGGATGTCAATCCAGTTTAGATGATTTTAATAGTAATGTCCTATATCTGCATAAGGCTGGACAAGATTCCTGCATGATATTAGTAGGTCCTTTCAGAAACCCACTGAAATGGCAGGCAGTGCATTAGGGCATCCCGAGGGTTCTGTCTCATTTCAGAAGAGAACATTCAGAGCGATTCAAACACTCAGTTTTCTGTGTGAAGAGGGAGCTTTGAGGATCTGTTTAACAAATAATAGACAAAGAATGAGAGACAAACAGATATTGGGGGAGAAACAGGTAAAGATACAAAGAGCAAGAGAAGGGGAGAGTTGTGTGGAAGAAAACAAGTGAGGTGGAACGTGCAAAACAAAGATGGAAGCTAGCAGAGAGGCAGAGACTGTGGAAGGAAGAATGAGGGCATTTGGGGTGGGGGAAGTTCAAAAACCTGCCATGGGAGTGGGCGAGGGGCTGGTCCTTTTATAACAGGGTATAGAGGCATCAGACTAGAACACAACCTCTCATGGTGGTCTCCATTGTCAACTCTGTGCTGAAACAATGATCTTGAGACCATGACTCTATTCACATCTTCACCTTGGGCTGGATGTTTTTTAAGCACTTAATGTCTGTAGAACGGCTAACTGGTGCCATGACCCAGGGACAAAGGAAAAGCTTGGACTGCCCCACGCTTCGCCACCACAAGGGTAGTTTTGAATTGAATGGCTCTTTCTCTTAGCTCAGTGGCCAAGTCAAGGGAAGAAGATAGTGCGAATCAGAGGGCCTCCTGTATTTGGGAGCTGAGACTGTGTGGGTTCCTTCACCCGCTTTGCTCGTGGATTGAAAACAGACATTTGGAAGCTGTGTGTGAGCCTCAGGACCTGGTCAAGTTTCCATACCCACTCCAGGTGCTTCAGTTCCTTCCTTTCTCCATCATCAAGAAATACTTCCTGTCTGGCCTCATGGGACAAAGGGCCCATTCATGGGGATCAAATGGGTTCCCTAAACGTTTAGTATTCAGTGGGTGTGGGCACACACACTCACGCTCACAGAGGTGACTTTTCCCTCTGAACAGTGAAAACACCCCTTTTCCTCTCTTAGCTTGCCTTTCCAGGGTGATAATCTTGTAAAGTGCACATAACCCGAACGTACGCTTTTAGGGGGATTCCATGGTCTGGAAAACTGACACCCAGGTGATCCTTCTGACTTTTTAATTAGGACAACATCTGAGTTTCTAAAGCAGGACACACACTTCCTATGAGAGCACCTAGGTGTGTGCCCAATTCTTTTTGCTTTAAAAAATGGAGAGAATTTGGGGGCTGGCCCTGTGGCCTAGTGGTTAAGTTCGTGCACTCCACTGCAGGCAGCCCAGTGTTTTGTCAGTTCGAATCCTGGGCATGGACATGACACCGCTCACCAAACCACGCTGAGGCGGCATCCCACATGCCACAACTAGAAGGCCCCACAACTAAGAATATACAACTGTGTACCGGGGGGCTTTGGGGAGAAAAAGGAAAAAAATAAAATCTTTAAAAAAAAAAAAGAGATAATTTGATATGAATTTCTTCAGGCGTATTTGCAAGTTATCCAAAAACAGAGCATCTTTGAAAATTCTCTGTGCTGCCTATTCCCTGTTAGCCGCAATTTGCTCAGGAAATGAGTTTGATGATTGGTTACCACTTGACGTAATGTGGGGGTGGCCAGCAGGAAGGAAAACGAAGCATAAACACACCCTGTTTGCTGACGGGGATGGCATGATGCTGCAACTCAATGGCATCAAGCCATTTAAACTTTTTGTTTTTTAAACTAGAGCTTGAATTAAAAAGTGAAGCAAATACAAGAAATCCATTAAGCCAGATTAGTATTGAACTCCAGTCAAGACCATCACCAAGGTCATTAGATGTGGCTGCGGGTAGAGTGAAAAGTAAAATAAAGTCTGGTTACTGCTTCTCACATCTACATTAATCTAAATTACCTAAGAAGATTAAAAACCATCCTTTAGGTGGTGTTAGACAGGGGACCTAAGGTGGAGGATAGAATGCAAGAACATCCACAATGATGTCTTGACAAGATAAAGCCAAGAGCACCAGATGTCTTTGTGCTGAGAGTTGAAAAGGACTTTCAGCTGAACTGAACTATCCTCAGAAACCCACACTGGAGGTGGTGTGGCTCATCCAAAGGACCATGGGGGGGTCATTGGGACTACAATGATAGAGACTGTAGTGACAGCTGGAATAATTAATAACGACAGTTGTGAAAGGTCATGAGTAGAGAATTGAAGGAAAGAGGAAACTAATATTTAAATGCCTCACAACTGTGATGCCTCCTTCCCAGAGCAAAGCCGGAGTCTGCAAGCAGTAGATTTCACATTAAATGAACTGCGATCGAAATAGGACTCAGTGGGTATTTCATTTTGCCTTGGTGTTATGTTAAGTAATTAAAATCAGCATCAGGTTCTGCCTGGAAGCTAGGCAGCTGAGCAATGGCTAATTGTTACAGCAGCAAAATTAGAAGATGATCAAAGAAAATTTTAAAATTTTTCTTGCACAGAATGAATACGCATGAAATTCTATCCTCTAGTCCAACAAAATGCAAACAGGTTAAAATTAAATTTAGCTAATTAAGTTGAGTATGAATTAACTCATAGTTTGATTTACTAGGCTGCATTAATATTTATCGAGGGCTTGTCATAAAATTCTAGATCAGAGTTGTAAGGTCCCTCCTAGCTGGTCCCGTACCCCCATCAAGCGCCTCACTCTCCCTGTTTGTAATTCCCTAAACATACCACTGTTTACTCTTTTCTTGCAAACTCCCAGAGACACGGACCTCACCACTCCTCCCCTTCCTCTCTGGAATGGAGGTGGGAAACATATTTAATGATTAGAAAGAGAATGATAAATTGTCAAATTCAAGGACAACATTGGAAAAAGGAAAGCTTATGAAGAGGGGTTGAAGGATGGGTACATTCTAGTGATCACGAGGGAGATGAGCCAAGCAAACAGTTGTGATGCAACAAAATGGAGCATAAGGTGTGGTCACACTGATAGCTTCAGTGTATGGGAAGGAGGTGGAGAAGGACCTCGTTTTTTGAAGGGTTGCTTTTCTAGAAAGGATTGATTTCCTTTCCTTTGCTTCCATCACAGAAATTGAGCTCATCCCAAAGGGTTAGGAGGAGAGAAAACAGGGTGTCAGGGAGAGCTTGCTTTGTTGAATGGTTTGACCACTGCGGTAGTCAACTACCTCATCTTCTCCCATCAATTCTGTGACTTCAGTCCTAAATCTTATCCCCTCAGCACCTAAAGATAGATGTTTAAAAAATATTGTTATAATCAAGGATTACTTTATAAACAGTAACATGCACAAGGCTTAAGCATTTAGTTTGATGATTTTGTTAATTGCATGCATTCACGTGGTCATCAGCCAAAACAAGTTGTGGAAGACTTTCCTCACTCCCCGAAAAGTCCCCTTTCCTCTTTCCAGGTGATCCCCTTAAAAGGCAAGCATTTTTTAATTCTGCTCACTATACATTAGTTTAACTTTATTCTAAGAGCTCATAAAAATGGAATCATACAGAATGCATTCTTTTGTGTGTGACTTTTTTGTGATTTGTCCATATTGTTGTGTGTTAGCAGCAGTTCCTTCCTTTGTATTGACAATTAGCATTTCATTTTATGAATGTGCCTCAAGTGTTCATCAGTTCAGCTGTTGATGGACGTTTGGATTGTTTCCAGGTATGGGCTACTGGAACTAAGGCCATTATGAACATTCTTGTACATGTCTTTTTGTGGATATATATTTTCATTTTGGGGGGTAAATACCTAGGGGTAGAATTCCTGGGTTATAGAGGAATTGCTTATTTAACCATATATAAACTGCCAAAAAAATTCTCCACAGTACTATTCTACATGCCTGCCAGCAACATAGAAGAGTTCCAGTTGCTCCACATCCTCGCCAACGTTGAGTGTTGTCAATCATTTCTGCTTCAGTCGTGCTAGTGGATATGAAATGGTATCTGGCTGTAATCTGAATTTCCCTAATGACTAATGGTGTTACATACCTTTCATGTGCTTACTGGCTATTTACTTATCCTCTTTCGAGGAGTGTATGTTCAAGTGTTTTCCCCACTATTTTAATTTGGGTGTTTGTCTTTTTATTATTGATTTGTTGGAGTTATTTAAACATTCTGGATACAAGTCCTTCATTGGATAAATGCAATGTGAATATTATCTTCCTTTCTGTTGTTGTGTATTCATTTCCCTAATAATGTCTTTTAAAGAGCACTTTTTTTGCTGAATGCCATTTAACCTGCATTTTCCTTTTCTGCTTTTAAAACATCTCATTTTTTCTAAAAAATCTTGGCCTTTCACAACCTCAAGGTTGTGAAAATATTCTGTTTTCTTTTAGAAGCTATATGATTCTAACTTTTACATTTGGGTCTGGAATGTATCATCATCGTCATTCTTGTTATTACTATTATTATTATTATTTTGTTACAGAGCAAGGTGGGGTCAAGGCTTCATTCTTTTCCTTATATGACTATACGGTTGTTTCAGCGTTACTTATTGAAAACATTTTCCTTTCTCCATTGAATTGAATTTGTGCCTTTCTCAAGAATCAATGTCGTGGCTATTTCTGGACCTTGATGATCTTCTGCTGATGCGTGTTCTATTCACACAATTTCGACATTTGTTTTCCCTTAATATTCACTTGATCTGCTTTCTATTTTCCTTTGTGATTTATTCTTTGACTCGTGCATCATTTAGAGGCGTTTTGCTTAATTTCCAACCCTTCTGGCATTTTCTAGATGTCACTGTTTTATCAGTTCAGACTATTTTGGTCAGAGAACATATTCTGAATGTTTCAGTCCTTTGATGTCTACAAACATTTGTTTTTATGGTCCGCCACTGCTCTATCTTGGTGAATGCACAATGTGAACTTGAACACTCAAGATGATTGGTTGTGTTGAGCAAATGTCTTATGTCCTCATAGACTTGTTCTTTCGTTCTAGTAATTACCAAGAGAGAAATGTTAAAATCTCCGACTAAGACTGTGGATCTGTCTTTCTCTCACCTCTCTGACAATTTTTACTTGTATAACATTTAGGATTGTTGTATCTTCTGCATGAATTGACACTTGAATAGTTATGACATTGCTCTCATTGTCTCTAGTAATACTACTTGTCTTGAAGTATTCTTTTTCTGATATTAATATGATTTTCTTATGCTTATTTTTTGGCTGATATATCTTTTCCATTTATTTCAACTTGTATGTCTATATTTAGAATGTTTCTAGGAAACAGCATACCGTTGGGTCTTGGTTATTCCCCTGAAATCTGACAATCTCTGCCTTTCACATGGAATGTTTAGTCTACTAACTTTTAATGTGGTTGTCAGTATAGTTGGATTTAAGCCTACTATTTCCTCATTTTTTCTATTTGTTCCATTTATTCTTTGTTGTTCCCTTCCTCCTTTCCTATCTTCTGTTGGGTTAACTGAATATTTTGGCAGCATTCCATTTTATCCCCTCTCTCTTTTAGCTGTATTTTTTGTATTTACTTTAGTGGTTGCTCTAGATAGTACAATATTCATCTTTGAATTATCACAGACAGCTTTAAGTAATATTTTCCCACTTCAGAATAGGGTAAGTATCTCATCATCACATAATGCCATCTATTCCCTGCAACACTTTGTGCCTTTATTGTCATATATTTTACTTCTTTCAATATTTTATTACATATTTATGCTTTAAACAGTCAAGGGTCTGGTGTCATTTCCCACAATCCTGAACAATGTCTTTTAGCATTTTTTTGGTAGGGCATACCTTCTGGATATGAATTCTCTCAGCTTTTATCTGTCTAAAAATCTCTTTATATTTCTTAATTTTGAAGTATGGATCGCCATAGTTTCTGCTGAGGTGTCAGCTCACATTCTTTTCATGCTTCACTGTATGTAATGTCTTTTCCCCTGCGGATGCTTTCAAGTTTCTCTCTATCTTTGGTTTCAGCAGTTTGGTCATGATACTCCTAGTTGTAGTTTTCTTTGTGTCTATCCTACTCGGGATTTGCTGAGATTCTTGGATCTCTAGGTTGATGTCTTACATCATGTTTTGGTAATCTCCAACTAACATTTCAAATACTTTTCTTCACCATTCTTTATCTCTTGTCTGTATGGGACTCAAATTTTGGGACTTATGTTAGACTATATGATACTGACTCATAGTTCTCAGAAATTCTTATCCATTTTTAAAAATTGCTTTTTTTTTTTACTATGTGTTTCCATTTGAATAGTTTATAATGTCCTCTCCAAGTTCATTTATCTTTTTTCTGCTATGTTCCCCCTTTTTAAAAGCCTGTTAAGTGAAATATTAATATCTCATATTGTTATCAAGTTATTGGATTTCTAATTGTTATTTAAGGTTTTAAATTTTCTGCAAAAATTTCCTATCTCTTCATACGTGTTTTCCATTTCATGCTAGACCTTTGAACACATTTGTCAGAGTTATATTAAAGTCCTTGTCTGCTAATTCGACAATCCAGCCATCCGGGGATTTATTCAAATGACTGTTTTTTCTTTTGATAATGGGTCACCTTTCCTCCTTTCTATGTCTCATAATTTTAAATTATATTTCAGACATTATATGTAAAAGAATAGTCAACATCAAATAAAGAATATTTGTTCCTGAAATGGTGGCATGCCTCTCTTCCTTTGTCAGGATGCTAGTGTTGGAGACTGGGTAAATTCAATCTATGGTAGAAATAGTTCTGGGCTTTGAAAAGAATCATCCTTTAGGGACATTAGGTTATTTAGGATTCATTTGTTCTCACCTGTCTTATGGGTCTTTGAAGACTGTGATATTGTGCCTTGTTCTCATTGGTTATATGGTATCAGCAGTCTCATGACTTTCCACATACTTATGCTAGTAGATTTCTATTATCTTTGTTGTTATGATTATGGTGATTATTTTATCAACTGCAACAACAGTTTTCATCATATTAAGTAATTAAGCTGTGACATAAATCCTTAGATAGGCTGTGTCTCTCAGGAAAATTGTGGGGATGGGGCTATGGAACTCATAGGCTTTGTGAAATCCTGTGCTGATTGTTTCTTATCTAACAAGGAAACCATTTATGGCAAGGGCTGTTAGATACCAGTTGGTTTCCATATCTACTTACAAACTATGCTCGACATGAGGAATCTGTATCTATCACCCTGCTGCTGACCTAAATAGTCTGAGGCCAGTTGTGAGTCTACACAGCAGGGTCCAAACTACAGTCCAGTGACACTTGAGTGAGCTGAGGCTCTGGGGAAAAGAGTCTGGGACCTGAGTGGGCCACAGGGAGGAGCTGATGGGAACTCCTTGCATTGGGTGTTAAATAGGAAGCCGGGAACCATATGCAAGTCATGTGCATTTCAGAGGCATTGAACAAAGGACTAGGGGTAAGAGAGGGGCTGTAAGAGGTAGACGTTCTCTAAGAGACTCCAAGGGGCAAATTGAGTTAATTGAAAAGGCACTTATTGAATTTCTGGCTCTAGGTTAGAACAGCTTAGTATTAGTAATGTTTATTGAACGCCAATGGTTCCTCAGGAACTCTGCTAAGCATTTTATGCACATTATCTTCATGTATTTCACCACAACCGCATGAGGTAGAGACTACCCTAATGCCGCTTTATAGGGTAGAGTCGTACAGGGGATAAGTGGCGTTCCGAAGTTTACAACGCTACTAGTATACAGTGGAGCTGGGGCTTGACTCTGGGCCAGGTGACTTCAGAATAACTAATTTACAGATGAAGGAATTGAGGCACCGTGGCAGGTACTGTCCACTAGACCACGTGCTTCATGTAAGCAAAGATGGCCCTTGTTCTGCTTGACGTCTCTGTCTCCTGTGTCTAGTGTGATGTTCGGCACACTGCAGAGTATCCGCAAATATTTGAATGAAGACATTAATTTATTATTGCATGCCAGCCACCAGGAATACTGGCATGAGCCAGTCATGCTTCTGCCCCTCCCGCCCCCTCTCCCCATCACAGGGGAGATGGACAAGTAAATGAGAAGACGACAAGGGTCTAAAAAGATGTAGGAGAAATCTAGGCACAGTGTACCGTCCTTGTCACATCCTGCTCACTTTGCTGTCTCCCTCAGGAGACTCTGAAGTTCCTGATGGTGTGTCTGTATTCATTCATCTTTTTATTCTCGTCTGACACAGACCAAGATATTCCACAGAGCTGAGGACAGGTGTCAAATAGAGGAAGCAGAGATGAACTCCTCTGACCAGGGGAGGAAGTTCTACAGAGGTGGTGATGTCTGAACAGAGTTTGTTTTAGGATAGCTTGGATACGATTTGGCCTGCCAGAAAGAGGAAGAGTTTTTGTCTAGACTGGGAATTGAATGTTGCTGAGATCACAAGCACTGAACATCGTATAGTCTTAGAGAGACTAAGTGAGTCCAAGAGGAGACAAGAAGGAAAGGGGGAGGAACGGGGAGAGGAGGAGGAGGAGGAGGGGGAGGAGGGAAGATGGGGAAGGGGGAGGAAGAGCAGGCGGGGGTGGAGGGAGAGGGAGAGGTGTGATGTTATCTAAACCCCTAACCCGCCATGTCTGAGGACCAACTCCTGGGGCTTCTCAGTTACCAGTCTGTGAATTCTTTATTTTAATTTCTCTGGTTAGAGTTTGGTTCTCATTTTGCAACTGAAAGGATTTTGACTTTAAATTGATGAGCTTCTGTTCAGTGACTGTGTCTTAACCTATTTTTTGTTGGAAGCAAAAGCTGGCAAGCTGCAGCCATTTTGCCAAATCTGGCCTCTGTCTGTTTTCGTACAGCCCGTGAGCTAAGAATAAGAATGGTTATTGCATCTTTAAGTGGCTGGATAATAAAAAGAAGAAGAAGATTTCATGACATGTGGAATTATATGAAATTCAGATTTCAGTGTCCTAGATAAAGTGGCATTGGAACACGGCCACGCCCATTCATTTCTGTATTGTCTCTGGCAACTTTATGCTCCCCTGAGACAGCATTGAGAAGTTTGACTGAGACCGGAGGGCCCAGAGAGCCTAAAATGTTGACTGTCTCGCCCTGGCCCTTTACAGAACATGTTGCCAACCCTGGTCTAAAGCATTGACCTTTAGGGGTCATTAGGATGTGACCTGCGCGGAGGGATGCGAGGGAGCAGGAGGTCCCTATGTTTGTTCCGGGTTTGCCCCTCTAGCCCCTGGGGAGGTAACCTCACAGTTTCTGTGTCCCTCATCTTCCTTCTTCTCTCTTCATTTTGACACCAGTTTGTCCAGCCTCTCTGGAAATCAATAATGACTGGCAGGAGCACTTGGTGGAGGGTCCAAGAACCGTTTCAAAGCCACATGACCCCAGGCAACCCACCCAACCTCTCTGACCTCCACTTGCCTCGCTGGTGAAGTGGGGTTTTTTAATAAAGCCCATTTCCTAGGTTGCTTACGAAGATCAAATGAAATTGTGGCGCAAGTGGGGTCTATCGAAATGGTCAAGAAGTGCTTTCTCTCAGTCTTTTATTCTGTGAAGCGAATGAGATGCACGTTGGTAAAGCACTGGGATGCACAGCTGAAGGAAAATTAAATTTGATGTTGGGATAATGGCCACCTGTCCAGTTAGAACTGAAATGACTCTGGATTTATTATATCCCCCCTTTGATGAACTAATTTTATGTTGAAAATTTCATCCACACTCTGAAAAATTTAGAATAGTACAAAAACACAAATGGTGAAATGAAGGCTCCCTCTGTCCCTTAGACATTCTTCCCAGAGGCAGATGTGCCTGTCATATCAGAAAGGGTCCCTGTGCATGTCACCAGCGAATATATGGTGTGTGTGGTGTCGGAACCTGTGCCCCCTGCCTCTTACCTACACGCCACACTGGGCTGATGTCCAGTGCACCTGGATCTGTACCCAGCTATGTTTACTTTGAAAAGATATATTTTCATATTCACCCGAGATATGTACAGAACTATTTAAAGCAGCACTATTTGTAATAGCTAAAAATTGGAAAGGACCCAGATATCCATCAACAGGAGAATTAGTAAATAAATTGTAGTGTATTTGCACAACAGAATATTATCCATTAATAAGCATGCACAGACTACAGCCGTGAGCAACAATGGAGACGGATCTCATAGACATTACCCTGATGGAAGGAACCTAGACGGGAAAGAATAGATGATTCTAGCATGGATCTCTGGTGTCAGAGCTAGGATGGTGGTCCCCCTGAGTGGGAGAGAGATGGAGAGAGCATGAGGGGGCTCTAGGACATTGTAACATTCTGCCACTTGTTGTGAGTGTTGGTTACCCATATGTGTGCCCTTTGAAAATTCATCACCACTTATGGTTTTGTGCACATTTCTGTAAGTATGATTTTCTTCAATGAAATTCATACTAGAAACTAAAAAAAACCCCTATCTTGGAAATTGATTTCAGACCACGTGGGTCTCCCTCCCTCCCTTTCATAGCTGTGGAGACCTGTATTGTAAGACAGTCGGCATTTTCTTTTCACCATTGGCTCTCTGATGCACAATTAGGTTGTTTCCAGCTATTTGCTGTCAGATGCTATTTTCCAAGATATTTTCTAATCACCCTTCTAGACGGAAGCAGGTTGTTATGAGTGCAGACAGATGGTACCTGGTTGCACAGAATCAATTCTGCCCTGCAGATGCCAAGAGGCAGGTCAGCCTATTCCAGACCACCAGGCAGGTGTGTGGGGCCCTCACGCCTCCTGCACCCGCGCAGGCATCCTGTGGGCAGAATGTCGCCTGCATTGCTGCATTGCTGCTAATGGATATTCCCAAGGCGCGGCGCTGTCATTTGCATTTTCTCGTTGTCACAAACGCCCAAGTCTTCTGAATATTAATGAAACCTTTCACAGCCTCCTTTGCAGGCTTAAAATATTCAGCACCAGACATACTGTTTTGTTCCCATTTCAGCCAAGTTTAATTTCTCTTAACCAGCTTTGTTTTTGTAAAGTAAAATTAATGTATAATTTCAGTGTTTAAATCTCAATTCTCAGCAATTCACGACAGATTGCAAGTGAATATGATTTGTTCGTTAACACCTAATGGGTTGAAATAATTTATTGCGCAAACATTTCCAGGAAAACGATGCCACTTGAGCAAAAGCAAATCAGGAAATGTTACTTGTTTATCTAATAAACTACCCTAGGGTGAGCGAGTACATTAGCATTGCACAAACTTTGTGACTTATTCATCATCACTATTTATTATTAAAACTTTATCTGTTTCAACTTAGTGAATGGCTGCCTTGGGATACACCGCTTGCAGCAACAACAACAAAATCAAGTTTATGCAATTTGCATAATATTGTACAAAGAATATTAGCTTAGAACAATATGAATCCCTGGATCATTTGCACAGCCCTTTGGTGCTTAATGTTAGTAAATATTTAAATAACAGCAAGCCAGTATAATTACAAAGATTTCTCTTTCTAATCTGCCTAGGATGTATGGCTATTGCAAATCACCTCGATCACATGGTTTGGCAGGGAGAGTGTTAGGGGGTGATGAAGAGGCACTTGTTGCTTA
Source organism: Equus asinus (assembly GCF_041296235.1). Lineage (NCBI taxonomy): Eukaryota > Metazoa > Chordata > Mammalia > Perissodactyla > Equidae > Equus > Equus asinus. The sequence continues at coordinate 47,590,608 of NC_091804.1, forward strand.
CCTTGGCTAGGAGGCTGGAGACCGAGCAGCACACGCTCTGGAGAGGAGTCTGAGACAAGGCACTGAATCTTGCCCTTTCTGCTTTTTTACCCTTTATAACCGTGTTGGTGTTTCACAGAAACTGGGTCCTGCTTAGAATAGGCATGCAGAAGACAGGTCCTGGACTTCTGGATCCTCTTTCATGAATAGGGTCTTTGCATATTAAGAAAATATATGTCATTCCTCTGGGCCTTTGCACATGTTGTACTCTCTCTCTGGATTGTTCTCCCTTTGCATGCTTAGTTATAGTCTACTCATCCTTCTGGTCTCAGTGTAAACCTCCATATTCCCCCTGACCCCTCTACCCCTCACCCTGTCTAGCTTGGTCCCCTATTTTGCACCTGCACGATGCCCTGCATTTCTCCTTCCTGGCTTACTTATTCAAATGTCTTTCCTCTCCTCTGGACTCTGAGCCCCATGAGGGGAGCAATGTTTCTGTGTTGGTCAGTGCTGTGTTCAAAGGACATGGCGCAGGGCGTGGCAGATGGTAAATGCTGAATTACATTTTTGGTGAATGAAAGAGTGAGTGATGAATGCCTAGAGTCGTCCACTGAAAGAAACATCTACATAGTCAACAACCACATGCTGTATTACCTTTCAAATTAGACAGATTGAAACAGGAATTATAAGGCCTAGTGCTGGTGAGACTTTAGGGATGGGAGAGCTCTCAAATGCTTCAGAGAACAATGCAGCTGCATGGGGTAAAAGTCTTAAAGTGATCATTTAATTATTTATTTTTTTGGCTCGGCAAATACATACACGGGAATTTATCCTAAAGCAGTAATTTGGGAATGTGTGGACGTATTTGGTCTCAAGGATATTCATCACAGTGTTGTTTAAAATTGCGAAAAATTGTAAAAAGCTTAAATGGTCAACAACAGAGGCTTAGCTGAGAGAGCTGTTAGTCATCTGAAGGAGAGAGCACTGAAGGGCTAAAACAGTGATTCAGAAATATTTGAACGGCGGGGGAAGAGGCTTGTGATATTCTCTGGAGTGAATAAAGCAAATATAAAGCCTTATGTAACTATAATTCCATTTTCATAACAACAGCCACATACGCAAACGACAAGAAGCAGATATGTTAAAATGTTAGAGGTGTTACTATCTGTGGTTTGATGAGATTTTGCTTTTAGTGTGACTTTCTCCACATCAAAAGCAAAATGAAACAAACAGACCTACACATTGAGTTATTGGTCTGACTCACGCAGAGAGGAATTAATTCACGTGACTCTGAAGAATAGCCATTTGCCTGAACAGCTTAGTGGGATGTATGTTAAGGACAAAAAGAACATCAAAGAAATTTACTTTTCTTTTCAGTATATTGCTAATTATTATATTGATATTATTATTTGAAAGCTACTTAAGGAAATTATAAGAGGTATCAAGGAATTATGTTAATGTCATCAGAAATAAGATATTCAGCTTAAGAGAGAGAGAAAACTATAGGAGAGTTGAAATAAAAACCCTACAGCCCTAAATTTGAATTGGAAATAGTGTAGACTCTTAATGTATCCTCTCTTAAAATACACTTTACTCACCTCTGTCCACTGAAAGAGCCCAGAAGCCGGGAGTAGTCTAGTAGCAATGGCCGCTCCTACCATCCATACTGTGATTGCTCAACATTTCCCACTGAAACAAACCAGAGCACCTTGGAGAAATGGCTGGTTCCAGATCTGGGGCAGGAAATGTATGAGAAAATACTGGATCATCTTATCTTACCAAAGGAAATAAGATAAAAGGCTCCTGGGTCAGGTCAGAGGGCTCAGTAGCCGGCTTGAACAGGCTCCCCTGGCCAGAAATGGCCTACTTGGAGCGCCAATGAGGATGACAACAGCAGATTGAAACACATTAGCTGCGTTCAAATCCACATGTGAAACACAAAACAACAGCAGCAGCAGCAGTAAGTCAACAACAACAACAAAACGGGTTGAAAGACATCAACTGGATTACAATCCATTCGTAAAACATGTAGCAACAACAACAACAAATCGACGACAACAGCAGTCACGGGCTTCCTCTGAAGAACAGAAGGGGACCAGCTCACTGTTCTGAAAACTAGGAAACAAAAACAAAAAAAAAAAAACGAGAAGGAAGCAAGCATTTTTCCTGCATTTATTTGACAACTGTACCTCTCAAGGTCGCCAAACGTTTACCTGAGAAGGTTTCTCCTTATATTGAAGAGTTCCAGCCCAATAATGATGATGGAAGAATGGAATTAGAACATCCCAATTTTTCAACCTCAAATGCAATCATTGAGCCACGCAGTCACCCCACTGACTGCTTCCGTCACAAAAAGGGAAACAACCAGACGTCATGTGCCACCTGATGGAAATACATGACACCACTTAAGGAATCCTCTTGCCAAAATATTGGACTTGAAGATAGGGGATGGAGAAACACATTAAATGACACCACAGGGATGCCATCAGCAAAACTAAGAATATGGGAAACTCTGTGACATCATAGACAAATACATTGCAAAGAAATTAAAAAGAGAGGAAGCAGAACTCAGGGACATAGAGACTTAAGAGACACATCAGCCAGCTGAAAGGTATAGGCTCGTGGGAATCCTAATTTGAATACATCAATTGTGAAAAAAAGAGGTCATCTGGGAAATTTTAACCCTTACTGGATATTTGGAGATATTAAGAAGACATTGACATTCATTATGTGTGATGATGGTATTGTGATTATTTTAAATTTTTTCATCTTTTGGAGATGTATACTGAATTATTTCCAGAAAAAATGAGCTCACCAGAATGTGTAATGGATGGAGGCCTGTTTTGCATTTTCACTAATTTTTTCGGGTCATTGAAGCCCTTTCATTCTGAAAACTCAACAAGAGACTTCTGTCTTTTCAATGCTCAGAAATGTTCTTCCATAATTTTATTGATCCTTAACGCAACTCCATTTATTCTGTTCTCATTTTGTAATTCCCTTGGGTATATAAGATAACCTGGACTAATTCCATATTTCTTTCTTTTTCGCCTCCAATTTCATCATTCAAGAATAATTGAATTATTTTGAATTAATTGAAGTTGATCCAAATCAACTTATATCCAACATGGGATTTGCCAACAACTAGATAGTACGTCAGCTCGATATTACTCCAATGGAGGGGCCTCTTTGAGCATGAAAGAAATACAACAGCCACCTTTTATGCTGTAGAGAAGTGGCGTGAGCAAAGAGCCTCAGAATCACTGGAAATAATATTAAGGATTTGAATCAATTATACAAAGGCAAAGAATATTTCTATTTTCTTGGGCCAACCACTAATTGCACTATAATGTTCTCAACACTTTCATCTGTCATTGCTGGGAAATATTAATGGAACGCTTTAGACCAGGAATTTGGGAGAACTATTGGTTAATGAAGACACAAATCCCCGTGAGTACCTAAATGTATGATGTAGGACCAGGCTAATTTTAGAATGGGAAGATGATTTCAGAGAATACAGATAAATACCTCCACTGTGCCTATAACTGTAAGACATCAGGTGAAATCAAGTTTGTTAAAAAGGATTGCCCTGAAACAGCCTAAACTGCATCCCTGATCTAGTTGGCTTGTTTACAAAGTTTAATTGATTTATATTTCCTAAAAGACCTTTGTCTGGACTTCCTATGGATAACTGTTTTCTTAAAAGTCTTTTGGTTGCCTGTTACCAAAACCCAGTTCAAAAATAGGTTTGTTTTCCTTTTAAAAGGGACTATATTGTCTCATCAAATGGAAAAGCCAGAGGCCGGCCTCCTCGGCGTGGTTGACCAGGTGCACGGCGGGGCCTTCAGGATTCTGTCCCTCCGGTCTCTCGTTCTCTTGGCTTTGCCGTCTTCTGCTTTAGCTTCGTTCTCTGGGAGGTTCTTTCCACCTGGTGATGACTGTGGTCACCAGTAGCCTCAGCCACATCGTGCCAGTTTAGCAAACCCCTGAGAAAGAGCACTAAACCTCTTGTCTGCCTCACTTCAATCACATTCGCATCCCTAAACATATCGCGTGGCCAAAGGCATGCTGTCTGTTGATGCATCCACCTTGGGAGCCATATTATGGGTTCAACCACCACATACACAAAGCAGTGGAGGGTGGTTCCTTGACGGAAACTCAGACTCTGCTACTTGGAAGAGGGGAAATTGCTGCCTGGTGGCAAAAACTATGTCAGACATCTACTGTAGAATTTTGAATAGTGTTAGATGTATAAATCACTACGCAGTGTCACCTGGCCTGGTCACTTCCAGGTTGAAGGAATAGTAGCAGGGCTGACTTCGGAAGCTCATGGAATCTTTGCTGTTGTGTATTTAGGAGTAGAAAGAGGCTGAGTTTGACCGAATGCAGAATGCCTAACTCTTGATCTTGTCTACTTCTCCCTCTAAGGATGCAAAGGCAGTAACTGTCAGATCATTATTTTTATCTTAATGTCTTATGAAACAGAAATCTTTGTTGTTTGAGATTTTAGGAATAATAGTTATCTTCCCTAAGGGAGAGTGTTTAACAGTTGCTTATTCATTCTTCCTTTAACATTGTTGAAGTGTACATGATGGAATAACTTTATTGGAGAATATGAAAAATGCTGTCCTAGAACTTTCTGCTTGGTCAAACAATGGGTGTGACAGCCACAAACACACGGTCAATCCCCTGGGAAAGGTAGTGTCTGAGTGATATTTGGAGATGAGATGGTCAAACAGTCAAGTGTTCGTACAGGTGGGTAGTTTTAAGTTTTGAGAAACTTTAGCCCAACACACATTGAGCGCTGACAGCATGCAACATGATTTGCTGTGCACTGAGGATACAAATAGAAATATGTGAATGTGCGTTGGTGTGATATTGTGATTTATAATAAGAAATTTATGTTTGGTCTTAGTCTGTTTCTTACACAGGGCTCCTAAACCCTTGGAATTTCCTAAATGATGAGAGCATTAAATGTGTCTTTGGTTATGTTAATGAGGTGACTTTAGAATGCACCTAAGGATGGCAGCTGGTTGCCACTGGAGCCAACCATGTGATTAGAGGCTTAGAAATTTCAGTCCCACCCATTAAACTCCTGGGAGGGGGGAAGGGCTGGAGGCTGAATCAATCACCAATGGCCGGTAAGTTAATCAACCATCCCTATGTGATGAAGCCCCATAAAAATCCAAAAGGACCAAGTTCAGAGAGTTCGTGGGTTGTTGAACATGTGGAGATGAGGGGAGGGTGGGCTTCCCAGAGAGCGCATGGAAGCTCCCTGCCCCTCCCCACATACCCCTCACTGTGGATCTCTTCATCTGGCTGCTGATTCCCACCTTTAATGTTCTTTGCAATAAACCAGTGATCTAGTAAGTAAAATGTTTCTCTGAGTTCTGTGTGCTACTCTAGAAGATTAATTGAACCCAAAGAGGGGCTTGTGGGAACATCGAATTTGTTGCCTGGTGCTCAGAAGTGCGTGTAGCAACCTGGGCTTGCGGCAGCCTGTGAAGTGGGGGCTGTCTCATGGGCCTGAGCCCTGCACCTGTGGCATCTGGTGCCATCTCCAGGTGAATAGTGTCAGAATTGAGCAAAATTGTAGGACACCCAGCTGGTGTCCCGGAGGATTGCTGGGTGGTGTGCAGGGATCTCCCCTCCCCCGCAACATCCACACTGGAAATTGCTTCTGGAACACTCAAATAATTGGAGATACAAATACAAATATGTGGCTCCTGGTGCCGAATAGATTATGACCTGCTTATAACAGGTGACTCATCAGAATGATTCAAATAAAACAAGGGAGAGGGCTGACGCATCGAATCGTCAGGAAATTTTCAGATTTAAATAAATGGAGTTTTATTCCTAGAGCTTCTGATAGAGTGACTAGAATGAAAATATTTGATTTCAAAGCTTTTGTCCCAAAGTTCCTTAGTCCTACTGAGCATAGGTGTGAATCTCTGAAATGGGTGAGTTTATTTTGTCTGATGTCATGTACCACCAGGATAGACCTCAATTGATTGCTGTTTCTTTCCACTTGACTAGAGACTGGAGTTTGCTGATATTTCTGCATATCTAATATGATTCTCATTTGGTATTTGGCTTGTGTATGTACAGAAATACATATTCAATTGGCTTGAGAAAAACCAGACCGTGGTTGTTCAAAACCCGGGGGATGTGGCTTATGCTTGTTAGCACTTAGCCATCCCAGGTTCCCATACGCCAACCTCACCGTCAACCTTCAACACAGAGATCAGCACAAAGGTATCTCCGTGAGTGTAAGTACCTCTGCCTTAACATCTACGGCTGGTCCTGGGAAATCACTCATCAAAAGGATCAGAAGACCTGGGCTAATTTAAAATTCTTTATAAATGCCAGAGTCTAATGAGCATTCCAACCACTGTGGGTGATAGTAAATTAATGTAAACAAGGTCTTCCTTCTTTTATTTACTCCCTTAAATCTCACTGGGAGATATTGAAAATTGGTCCCTGTTGCTATCATCTCAGGCACACAGGCTTCTCTGTTGGGTGGAGGTGGGGCATTTCAGCACATCTCGACTAATGCAGATTTCTGAATGTGCGTTCACCAAAGCTGAGACAAGCTGCCTTCCAGGAAGAGCATTTGGAGGCAAGTGGTTTCAGGGCAAATCATCAGTTGCATCAGCACACACAGGACCTCTCCACGATCAAGGAAGTCTGGGGTCTTGTCCAATTCTTGAAACTCCCAATATACTGAAAAATGAAGGAATCTTGAATCGAGGTTATAATAATTGGTATACATTTTAAATATTTGCATTGAACAAACTCATGCTTTTTCCACAGCAAAGTGCAATGACTACATATATGATCTTCCTTGATTATGCGTCTAGCAATTACGGTTGACATTTGTGAATGAGGCTTATACTGTGAGAGGCAGAGGGCAGAGAGTGGGAAGCTGGGTTCTTGACTACATCACTGAGTCATTGAATCATACCTCACCTGAAACCTTCAGGTGGTGCCCTCCTGCTGGACTTTTCATAGTTGAGCCAATAAATTCCTTTATTTTCTAAGACAGGGGAGTTGGGTGTTGGCTCCTTGTATCTAAAGTTTTCCTAACTTACAGTCCTGATTCCACCCAGGGCCCCCACCCTTTAATGGCTTTAAGCTCACGCACAACGCTAAGATTGTCTTTATTTGCTAAGATCGTCTTTATTTAGTTGAAAAGTTCATTACAGGGGGAGGCCTGTTGCATAGTATGAGTTATTTTGGTCTCTGTAACAGTAAACATGTTTGACAAGTCCTCTTACTGACTTGACTAAATGGATAGATTGTTGCTGTGACATAATTCCAGCTGTTAGCTGTCAATCCTTTCATCCTTAAAGACACTGTTTTCTCTTTCCTTTACATTGGTTTGACAATTTATAGAGTTTGAAATGTTTCTCGTGCATTATCTCATCTGATTGTAAACCCATGTTTGGGGCTTATAGAATAGACATTTCCTACTTTTCAAAGACAGGAGCTGAGAGAGGAGCCTGCCCAAGGCCAGTGTTACAATAGGGTACCAGACTCCCCATGAACTCTGTGTGTTCTGCAAGGCTCCACATGGCTGGACCAATCCAATTAGTATCCGTGTCGGTTGGTATTCATTAGGCTGTAAGTAACAGAACACCATGACTCAGGCTGATCTAAAAAATAAGGACATTTATGATGCTTTGAAACAAGAAATCCAGAAGCAGAGTGGGATGCAGGCATGCACATCAGGCTCTGCAGCCTTTTTCTGCATTTCTCAGGGCTCATTTCCCCTCTGAGCATGGGCTTCATTCTCAAGCGGATGGTGAGGTGGCTGCAGCTGTTCAGGCATCACTTCCAGACGCATCAATGTCCAGAAGAAGAGGACCTTCTCTTCTCTCGTCTTTTTCTTGGGAGCATGGAAACCTTTCGCATAAGTACCCGCAGGAGACATTTCCATTTTGTCCAGCACTGGGTCCACGCCCAGCCCTCAACCAGCCACTAGGAGGGGAAGGGGTGTCCATGATCTGCTTAGAACAATCAGCAGACTGGAATCGGATGTTGGATAGTGACCCACGGTAACCACCTCTGCACTGACTCAAAATACAGCAATTTGAAGTAACAGCCATTCAAGAGGACCGGCCTGGGGTTTGGCAGACTGTTGCTATCATGGTCTCCCATCTGTTCATGCCTCCCCGTGTCCATGCACGTGAGTTGTCTCCTCCCACACTGACTCAGAGTTTGGCCATAGGACTTGTTTGGATCAATGAGAAAATAGCAAGTGTTATGCGAGGGGCTTACCTTCTAGTTGCTCTTGGATTTATCATGGACTGAATTGTGTCTCCCCAAATTTGTGGGTTGAAACTCTAGTGCCCAATGTGAGTGTATCTGGAGATGGTGCCTTTAAGGAGGGAATTAAGGTTAAATGAGGTCATTTGGGTAAGGTCCTGATCCAAGAGGACTGGGGTCCTTAGAAGAGGAGGAGACACCAGAGGCCACTTCTTCTCTGTGCACACACAGGAAAGGTCATAGAGGACACAGTGAGAAGGCAGCGTCTGCAAGCCAGGAAGGGAGCTCTCACTAGAAACTGAACTTGCTAGTGCCTTGATCTTGGACTTCAAGCCTCCAGAACGATGAGGAAAGAAATTTCTGTTGTTTAAGCTGGCTGGGTTGGGGTATTCTGTTATGGCGGCCTGAGCAGACTAATACGGGAACCCTACAACCACCACCATATGAACAAACCTGGGCTAGGCTGCTGGATGATGGAAGACAAAAAAGCCAGTCACTTTGCTGCCTCAACTATAGCCAGCCAACCTGCAGGCATGGAAGTCAGGCCACTGACCACCAGCTGACCATAGATGCATGAATGAGCCCAGGTGAGACCAGTACAAGGGCTGCCTAGCTGAGTCCAACCCAAATTGCTGACCCACAGAATCAAGAGCCAAATAAATGGTTGTATTAAGCCACCGAGTTTTGGAGAGGTTTGTTACACAGCAATAGATAACTAGCACATGTGGGATATGTGGAGTTTTCAGTCACAGGCTTTTATGCTCCCTGGAAGGACATGCTCCTGTTGGTCTGACTTGAAATGCAATTTGCCTCCCCCATGGGTCAGAGCTATGTTTACAGGGATCAGGCAAAGTAAACGAGCAAGGCAGACTAGATAGAAAAGTAATCACGAAGCTTGAGTTTTACTTTTCATCTTTGGATAAAGACACAGATACAGAAATACTCTCTTGCCATAAGAAAACAGTGGCGAAGGTGAGATGCTTGATGACAGCTGCATACACGGTCTCACTGATGGGGCACCAGCGGGAGTGGGGAGGACTGGGGGACCAGAGTGGGCAAGCCCTACTCCAGAGGGTGGCCACGATTCAGCTTGGGCCCCTGTTGCCATGTGGCACGTGGGCTCAGTGTTTTATTACAAGAGGTTCCACATTTCCAAAAGAAATCGGGAATCTGAAGTTTTATATAAAATCTCCTAATTTTAAAACATTGATTCAATTAAAAATAAAACACTGTACAGACTAAATCGACTCATTTTAGCCTGAAGGGCCTCAGCAGAATGTCTGGTCTACACACACTGGCTAACGGGAAAGTTGGAAATCAGTAAAACACACCATTGTCATGTAATCAGTTCCACAGAGCTTTCAGCTTCCCATTTGTTCGGGACTTTCATGTTTGCAACAGACAGATGCAAATGGAAGCCTTTGCAGAAAAGTGGGTCCCGAATCCAAAATATAATACAGAGAAAATGAAACAATGAAAAAAATTACAGTCTGTGATTGCAGGCCTTTCTGCCCCCAAGCTCAGAGAAAACAAACGAGTAAAATGCAAAACCCAAATATGGGTAAACCCGCTACAAAAAGTTTTTCAAATTCAGAAAACAAATAAATGGGGGTTTGAGCCTTTGCATTTAAAATGATTCTCAGCCAGACAGTGAATTTCTCAAAATAAGGGGCCGGAGTTTGCTTATCTTTGTATCTGTGGAAGCGGAAAGCACCTAATCGAGGTTAAGTGAATTAAGGAACAAATGAGTATTCCAGATTTCTAGTGATTAACACAGGGGATGGATGCTCAGAAGTGGCACAGTGTGGGGTATGGGCATGAGTTAGTAGGCCTGGCTTTTTTCCCCACCTGCTCTTCCATCTTGGAAAGGCAGTTACCTGACTTCTCTGTGCCTCCATCCCTCATGTGTAAGATGAGGATAATAAAAAACACCGACCTGATCGTGCTGTTCGGGAGATATAATGAGACCTGCTGTAGCCCGCACAGCATAGCCTGGAATGTAACCCGGTCCCTGGATGTTGTTACTGAGGCTGACGACTAGTTAATTTTAAACAGTGGATTACCAGGTGAATTGCTAAGAGGGGAGGAAGCATATTCAACTCCTCGGGGACACAGCTTTTGAGTAGAGTAGCATGAATTTGGACTGGATTGAGTAAAAGCATCCTTTATTGGGCTTCTGAGAATCAGCTCAGGTCACATTGTGGGCAGAGGCCTAAGGAATCCAGAAGGAAACCCAAAGCTGTTTCCACAGCATTTTCCACAGCAATGAGGCCGAGATGCTTCCCCGGGGAGTGATTCTTTGCTGCAGAATGGGCCATTTTCAGCAGCATACAGTGATGTTGTAATGAGGGGGATAAACCGTGTGAGTCCACAGCGGCTGGTCATGGAGCACTCGGTGTTTGCTACTTGTGCTTGAACCAGCAGAGAGAAATTGCCGGCTCTACGTGGGTAGAAGCTGGTGGCTTTTCATTTTCTGCCTCTTTTTGGTTATTGTTGCTTTCCTCTGCACTTTGCCCTAGTGAGGACTATTCCCTCTAGAGCAAAATAGACACCTGTCTTAAGCATTTCTGAAGGGAGAGTTATTGTAGTTGGAAAATTACCGAATGATTCTCAGAGTAATGTCTTGCTATCGTTCGTGCAGTTTTACTATTAGATTCCTGATGTTGGCTGGGACCTCCCAGTGCTCTGAGATGCAGGCGAGATGAGTGCCAGCCCCCCTTGCACACTCTGCAAAAGAAACATTCCTCCTGTCCTCCAGTGGGTGGAGAGCCGTGAGCGGGTGGGTCCGCGGTGGGAGCTCCTCCTCCGGGCGCCTTTGCATCCTGGGGGCGTCTTTGCTTTCCTGAATGTGCGCTGTTTTGCTCCATGTTGATCCAGGTGGGAAAAATGAACTTCTTTACCAGTTCCATGACTTGATCCTATTCACACACACTGTATGTGAATACAGCAAACTTTCTTTTTAAACTAGAGTGAAGAGTGGTGAGAATGGGGGAATAAACTTGCATTGGAATAAGGTAAAAAGTTGAAAAACAACTTCCAATGGAATAGTAGATAACACTGCTCTTAAAATACTCTTTAGGGTGGCCCACCCCCACCCCTTCACTGGGGAGTTCCTCTGAGTCGCTCCATATTTCTTTCCCCTTCCTCAGATTTGTCCTGAACTTCAAACTCTCCGGGCATTTGCATTCTCTGCAAAGTCCACTCTTGGACTGTGACTGAACTCAGTGGGTTCGTCTCTTGGTGAGTGGGCAACTGAAAAGCACAACCAAAGTGGAATTAGTGAAGGAAAGTTTCATTACTTGCAAGAGCAATGGAGAACACCAGGGGTCAGTCCTAAAGCAGCGTCTCCCAGAGCTCAGTGCCAGTGGGGACTTTACACAAAAGAGAGCAGAAGGTCAGGTTTGATTTGCATATCAACTGTAACAACTGTGTTCTTTTAAGGTGCGTGGATAGCATGTGTAAATGTTATTACAAACATTGCATGATCTACAAACGGCTGTTTGGACCCTCCCAGAGGAGGAGAATTTAAAATGCTGATGGGTTGAGGAAACTTCTGGACATCTGGCCCTCAGCAGTTGGCTGTGGGTCCTCCTGCAAAGGTGTGATTTCTCTGCAAAACACGACACATGGTTTCTTTTTATCTGAAAGACACTTGACAGATCATGTTAGTTGTTAACCAGATCCTCAGTAACCCTTTCTTTGCCTCGTTCCTTGGTCACAGGACCTCAGCCGGCAGAAAGGCACCTCTTTCCCCAGGCGTGCACCCCTTAAAAAGCAGCTGAAGTTACAAAAGTGATCTTTTTATTTCTGTTATATTTTCAGTAATCAAGTTTACTGATCATTGTCAAGGTCAGCATATGTCCTGGTTACACCACTTGTTCCAGAATAATTATCAAGACAGCTACTGCACTGTCCTGGTTGGATAAAAATATCATGTGGCCACCCTATATTTTTGCTTTACTCATTGTTTATCTAGAGTGGTGCTCTACAATAGAAGTATAACAGGAGCCATATGTGTAATTTAAATTTTTCTAGCAGCCCCATAAAAGCAAAGAGGTGAAATTAATTTTACCAATACATTCTTTTGACCCAATATTCCCCAAATATTATCACTTCAACATGTAATCAACATAAAAAAATTAATGAGATAGTTTACCTTTCTTTGTGATCTTCAGAATCCAGAAGGGTGTTTCTTTGACTTGTACGCATCTTGGTTTGGACCAGCTGAGTCACAGGAAGGCACAGGGAGGTCCAGGGCAGGCTCTGGGTGACCAGGTGGTGGAGGAGAACCTTGGGGGCTCAGGGCAGTGGACATTTGCCAACAAGTACTGAGGTATCTGGAGAGTTCCACAGTTAACCCAGTGTCTCCAGCCTTACCCGCCCTAGTTGGTTCCATTCTCAGACCTGCCCTTATCTCACAGCACCAAAATGGCTGTAGCTCCTCACATCCTCATGGCCTCAAGTCCAGTGAGAAAGCCTAGCCCAGGCATGGAGAGAGAGCCACTGGAACTGGCTGAGCTGGACCACGGGTCCATGAATGAGTTGAGCTGATTGGCTTATCATGAGCTCCATCCCAGGAGCTGGCGCAGAGCTCATTGGCTGTCAGCCTCCCAAGTTCCTGAAGGAGGTTTGAGATTGGCCCCGCCCACTCAGAGCAAGGAGAGACCCAGGAAAGAGGCAGCCGCTCCAGACTGGCAGGTGGCGGGTGTGATAAGAGGGGAACTCACTTAGGAGGCGTGTCTTGGGCTCCACAAGACAGTAGCTCTCCATACCCACCCCCCAGAACCTTGAAGTTTACAGAGGCCTTAATGGGGTTCAGTCACGTGTACTGACCAGATGGTCTCCACAACACCTTGCTCTGTCAAGGCTGCGTCCTCAAACATAATCCCACTGTGGGAATGTGGACAGAACGCCCATGCCAAGGATAGGGGAAGGATGGGAGCCTATGATCACTTGGGGTCCGGCTTTCTGGTCAGCTGAGGTCACGTCCTGTTGGTGACCTCCTCTGGTGGAGCTGCATGGAGACCGGGACTGGAGGGGAGGGCGGGCTCGATGACACATGAAAATCAGGGTCTCCCAGGGGACCAGAGGATGGATGCGGCAGGCCAGCACCACATGCCCACCAGAGAAGCTGCAGAGGCATTTGCATCTCATGTCAGCCTCACTGTCAAATTTGCTTTTCTGCTTTGTTTTGGTTGCAGAATATTAAGAATATTCTGAGTCACGCAGTTATAGAGGCATGAATTGTAAATGTTTTCAATACCTCACCTTTGTATCTCTTCAGTTAAACTGATCAATGAGATTGATAGAGGAGCGGTAGAATGTTTTCAAATGTGAATTACCAACGGTCAAGGTGGGTACATACTTTGTGGGGCCCAGTGCAAAATCAAATGTGGGCCCTTGCTAGAAAGTTATTAAGATTGTTAAGACAGTGACAGCAGAGCAGTAAACCAAGGGGGTCCTGTGTGGCTGTGCAGGTTGCACCTGGTGAAGTCAGCCTTGCCAACAATCGCTAGGAACAGCTCACATTTCTGTTCAAGAAGCACCCTCAAATTGCAAGTGCTACAGTGTCTGGACTATGGTTTAACCTCAATATGATGTAGCACTCAAAGTGGCACATAGTGTAGTGGTTTAGACCGGATTCTGTGGATGCGTCTGTTTTTCACTTCTCCCGCTAACTAGCTGTGTGTGGCCTTGGGTCAGTAACTTCACCCCTCCCCACCAGTTTCTCCCTCTGCAAAAGGGGATAACACCGTCTACCTCATAGGATTGTTCTGAGGATTTAAATGAGATCATGAAAAGAATGTGATCAGAATGGGGCTGGCACAGAGTGGCCACTCCATAGATTTCAGCTGGTGTTGAGGTCATGAGCATTACTGCTGTGTTACCTATGGTGTAGGCGTTGTGTCAGGCATGTAGACATGCCTCAACCATCGAGGATGCAAGACAGCCCTCGCCCAGCACAGGTGCTGCCCAGTCTCGCCTGCAGTGTGGCAGAGAGAGGCACGCATGTGCTGTCCAGCATGCTCACTTGTATGATTTCAGGAGAATAGACTGCAGTCACCGCATTTTTAAAATGAGCAAGGCAGAGCCACAGCCTTCTTAACCAGTGAAATATCTTCAAGGGGATTAAATTTTGCTCAAAAATGGTGGGGGAACTTTATTCCAAGGGCTGCACAAACGCAGTCTCACCTGTGTTATAATTTGGTATATGACATTTAAGCACGCGTGTTGCTCTTTATTATACAGGCTTTTTGGGAATAGTTCAAATGCATTTTAAGAAAAAGAAATTTGAATTAAACCTTGGCAGAACCCTCAAACTCTGGCTTCTGTCCCTGAGGGCCTTGTGATCCTAGGATACTTGGCATCCGGCAAAAGGCCTCATTAAGTGGCCTCACTTACGTTGGGTACTGGATTTTGTAATTACGTGATTAGAAAAAGGAAGAAAGAAATAACTTGATTGAAATTTCATCTTAAAATAATGAAAATTATGAAGATAATTTTGTCTTACATTTACTATTTAGATAATCACAACTATAAGCTAATTCTAAAGTAGGGAAAGAGAAAGTCGTGTTGATTTTTCCCAATATTTTTATTGTGGTAAAATATACATAACGTAAAATTTACCATTCTAACCATTTTTCAGTGTACAGTTTGGTGGCATTAAGTACATTATTGTGCAACCATCACCACCATTCATCTCCAGAACTCCTTCCATTTTCCCAAACTGAAATTCTGTCCCCATTGAACATTAACCCACCATTCCTCATCGCCAGCCCCTGGGAACTACATTCTACTTTCTGTCTCCGTGAATCTGACTGCTCTAGGGACCTCATATAAGTGAAATCATACAGTAATTGTCCTTTTGTGACTGGCAAGTGTTGCTTTTTTGTATAACTTTCCTCACAAGCTTGGATCAAGCACAATCGAATACCGTTCACTGTACGCTTTCATAGAACCATCAGGAAGAGTCGTTCAAGGGCTTCATCCATTGTGCAAGAATGCTCTTTAATTATGGAAGTGCAACACAGTAAAGTGCCTGTGTCTTAAGCATTCAGTTCAATGTGCTTTTATCTCTGGATACATCCATGCAGCCACCACGCAGATCCAGATGCAGAACATTTCCATCATCCCAGATCCTCCCTGGGGCTCCTTCACTGGAACTCCTCCCACCAGGAGGACTTCCCTCACCATAGATCAGTTTTCCCTGCTCCTGAACTTTATGTAAATGGGCTCACCGTTACGTGTTCTCTTGTGTCTGGCTTTTCACTCATCGTCTACAATGTTCATATAGGTTGCGGTCGGCTCTAAGTTATTACTGTGAACAATTTCACGCTATGAATGCACACAATCTACTCCATCTCTTCTTGACAGACATTTGAGTTGTTTTAGTTGCCCATTATAAATAAAGTTGCTGTGACCACTCTGCCAAGAAAGTTTAATTCAGATAATTTTTCTTTTAAAATGTCTGCATTGTCATCGTTCCTGTAAATTTCATTTTTTGTTCTTGCCTCTGCCATGTCCTCATTTGTGAATGCCCACGTGTAAGGTTCTGTTTTCCAAAATCACAGTTATCTACTTCATAAAATTCTGCACCATATGCGAGATTTTCACATTTCCTTTGAAACCAATTTGTCTTGTCCTTTTAGATGCTGCCCCCATCTGCTTCTCATGGAAGGACCTGGCTGATGAAGACATTGGTGTGGTGAGTGAGGGCAGTAGCTGCAGGTGAGTGGGCTGGGATGTTTGAAAGGGGCTAATATGCTGACAGTCACTTAGAGGTGAATTTTTTATGTTAGGACAACTCTTTCTTCTCTATACCACCTGGTAACTGGGGGTTGGGTCGATGTATAGTTAGCTAACAAGATCCTTTTGTATTCGGTTTGAAGTCCACTGCTGTAGAGAATCCCTAAACTTGCCACTTCGGAGGACCGTCTTCCCATCCATTAGCCCCGTGCTGCAGTCTTTGATTAGTGGTGCACATACCCGCAAAGGGGACAGTTGTCACCAAAATTACAGACAGCTGAATGGTGATTTGAATTGCATGAGCATTAAGGTCTTCCTTGAGAGAGACATGCTAAACCGCAGTTAGAAGGAATTTATTCAAACATCGGGAAGTATAGATGGGTCCCTCTGACATCAGTGCAGCAGGGGACTCTCTGAACTCAATTTCAATGAATATACATTCCGACTTTTCAACTACAAGGGAGGTAGGGCAGAGGATTTATTTAATCTTCCTAATTAATAGCCCAGTGGATTAGTCAGGGCTATTGCAGAGCTGTTCTGTTTCTCCAGAGGAACAGAACAAATAGGTTCTGTGCTTTCATGCACACACACACACACACACACACACACAGACGCATGCCTAGATTCTCCAGCTTGCAGATGGCAGACTGTGGGACTTTTGTATATGTGTGTGTATATACATATATATATATATATATGTACACATGTATATAAGGATTTATTATAGGAGTTATGTTATAGGAATTGGCTCGTGATTATGAAGGCCGAAAAGATGGCAATCTGCTGTCTGCAAGATGGTGACCCGGGAAAGCTGGGGGTGTAGTTCAGTCCGAGTCTGAAGGCCTGAGAACGAGGAGCACCAGTGTCCAAGGGCAGGAGAAGAAGGATGTCCCAGCTCAAGCAGACAGAGTGGATCCACCCTTCTTCTGCCTTCTTGTTCTATTCAGGCCCTCAGTGGATTGGATGATATGCCCACCCACATTGGTGAGGGCCGTCTTCTTTACTCAGTCAATTCATGTTCTAATCTCTTCCAGACACACACACACACACACACACACACAATTTTATCTCATTAAGAGGGAGGTGGAAATCCCTTAGAAGGCAGGCATGAAAGAGCATCACGGTGTGGATGATGGGACTGCTGGGGTTCTGGGTGGACTGCGCTTAAATGCACTTCAGACACGATTGGAGCCGTGTCTGTAATGAAATGGACCGCTTTTCTGTACATAGTTGGTGATGTGCTGGCAGTGCTTCATCCTTTGGAGGGAGTCACTCCCCCTACTTGTCGGTGGTGTCTGTAGGGAACTCAGGGAGGCGGCTGGCCCTCGAGAAGGCTTTGTGCGGGCAGGTGAGGCATTTCCAGCAGGAAGGAAGCCTCTTGGGAGTGGTCAGAAGAGATTGGCTGAGCTCTCTGCTGACCATGGAGAGTGTGTGCTTGGTGCTGAGTGAATATCAAGTAGAACTTTATGAAATTGCCAATATTGTAGGTCAGAAAAAGGCTGGATATCAGCACTTTCATAAGATTCAACTAACACTTTGTGGACCACCATGGACCGTGTTTATTCCCACTAACCCTTACCCTGTGTCTCCGCTCTCAGCTAATGGGGTTGCAACCTCCCACTCGTGCGGCAGAAATATGTTCTCCAACATTGGTTTGCCTTTTTATACCATCATGTGTCACTTGCTGGGCAGAAGTTCTTACGTTTCATAAAGTCCAGCATATCCTCTTACCCTTCGTGGTTTGGGCTGTTATGTGTCCTATTTAAGGAATCTTTGTCTGGCCCAAGGCCATGAAAATGTTCTTTTATATTGTCATCTAGAAACTTTGTTTTAATTGTCACAGCTCACAATTAGGTCTACAGATCATTTGGAATTGAGCTTTGTCTGTAGTGTGAAGCAATGTTGCCTTTGTCATGAATCAAGGAACCGTAGGTGTGTGGTCTGTTTCTCATTTTCCATCTAGTTTTATGGGCTCTATTTGTCTATTCCGGTAGTTCTCAACTGGGAGTAATTTTGCCTGCTCCAGGGGACATTTTGCAATGTCTGGAGACATTTTTTGTTCTCACAAGGGTGTGTTTGTGTGTGTGTGTGTGTGTGCACTATTGGCATCTCATGGGTAAAGACCAGGGATGATGCTGAACCTCCTGTATCGCACAGGACGCCTCCATGACAATCGTCCATCCCCAAAGGTCAGTGGTGCTGATGTGGGAAGCCTCGGCCATCCCTGCATTCATGTCCCTGTGAGTGACAGTGATGCCACACTGGCCTCACCACTTAGCTTCGCAGTCAGCCACTGCTTTTGGTCCTGTGATCCTCCAACTTTTCGCCTCTTGACGAGCCTGCCATGGCTCTCCTGTTGCTTTTGTTTTCCACATACATTTTTAAACAGGCTTATCAGTTTCTCAGAAAGAATCTGCTGAGATTTTGATTGGATTGGATAGAAACTATACATCAATTTGGGGGAAATTGACAGCTTTCCAATAACAAGTCCTATAATCCATGAACGTGATATATCCTTCCATTTATCTAGGTATTTTCTATGATTCGTTGTATTTTGCTCTGTACATGTCTTTTGTTAGATTTATTCCTAGATGTTTCTATTTCTACTGAAATTGTAAATCTTATCGATTCTTTCCATTTCAATTTCTAGTTACTCATTCCTGGCAGATAAAATGCAATTGTCTTTGTGTACTGCCGTGGATGCAGCAGTGATGCTGGACTCTCTTAATTCTATTAGTTGGTGGATTCTTTGGGATTTTCTACATATCGGTATCAAATAGGGGAGCTTTACTTTCTCCTTTCCACTTGTTACCGTACTTATTTATTTATTGCTTGTTGCCTTGGTTAGGACCTCCGGTACAATTTTGTATAATGACTGTTGTTGTCTCGTTTCCAGTCTTGGTGGGAAGTTTTCAGTATTTCACCATTAAATTACCCCTGATAACCTTCTTTGCTTTGAAGTCTGCTGTGTCTGAAATTAATATAGCTACCCTTGCTTTCTTTTGATTAGTATTAGGATGGGATATTTTTCTCCATTCATTCACTTTTAATTTTAATCTCTATGTGTCTTCATATCCAAAGTGCATTTCTTGCAGACAGCATAATGTTGGGTCTTGTTTTTGATCCACTCTGACAATCTCTATCTTTTAATTGGTATATTTAAATGATTGGTGTTCAAATTGATTGCTGATATATCTGGATTAATATCCACCGTATTTGTTACTGTTTTCCATCTGTTATCCTTGTTCTTTGTTCCTATTTTTGTCTTCCACTATTTTCCTGCCTTTTGTGGTTTTAAGTGAGCATTTTATGATTCCATTTTCTCTCCTTTCTTAAAATATTAGTTATATTTCCTTTTTTCCTTTTTTTAGTAGTTGCCCTAGAGTTCGCAATACACATTTACAACTAAGAAGTCCCCTTTCCAACAACGCTACATTGCTTCATGGGTAGTGCCAGTACCTTATAGTAACAAAATAATCCTAATTTTCCCCTCCCATCCCTTGTCCCATTGCTGTCATTCATTTCACTTATATATAAGCACGTGTATCTAACACATTGTTGCTGTTGTTATTTTGAACACACTGTTATCGGTCGGATCAATTAAGAATGAGGAAGATAAAGGTTTTTATTTCACTTTCACTTATTCCTTCTTTAATGCTCTTCCTTTCTTTATGTAGATCGAGCTTCTGACCTATATAGTTTTCCTTCTCTCTAAAGAACTGTTTTAACATTTCCTGGCAGGCAGGTCTGCTGGCCACAAATCCTCTCACTGGTATTTGATAGAGGAAGTCTTTATTTCTCCTTCCCTTTGGAAGGATAGCTTCACAGATTCCAGAATTGTGGGTTGGTGATATTTTTCTCTCAATACTTAAAATATTTCACTCCACACTTTGCTTGTTTGCATGGTTTCAGAGGAGAAATTGGATGTAATTCTTATCTCTGTTCCTCTACAGGTAAAAGCTTTTATTTTTCCTCTGGCATCTTTTAGGATTTTTTCTTTTATTTTCTGTAGTTTGAAAATGATATGCCTAGGTATAATTCTGTTTGTTTGTTTTGGGATTGTGTACTGCTCAGTGGCGTGTGAGCATCCCCGATCTGAGATTTGGTGTTTCACATTAATTTAGGGAAAATTCTCAGTCATTATTGTTTCAAATATTTCCTCTGTTCCTTTCTTTCTTCTCTTCCTGGAATTCCCATTATACATGTTACGGCTTCTGTAGTTGTCCCACAGACCTTGGATATTCTGATATTCTGTTTTTTTTTTTTTCTCATTCTTTCTCCTCTTTGCTTTTCAGTGTAGACATTTCTGCTGAGAGATTCTGGAGCTCAGAGATTCTTTCCTCAGCTGCATCCAGTTTACTAACAAGACCCTCAAAGACATTCTTCGTTTCTGTTCTGTGTTTTCGATCTCCAGCGTTTCTTTCTGGGCCTTTCTTAGGAATGCCATCTCTCTATTGACATTGCCCGTCTGCTCTTGCACGCTTTACCCAAAAAGGGCCCTTAGCATATTAATCACAGTTGTTTTAAATTCCAGGTCTGATAATTCCAACATCCCTACCATGTCTGGTTCTGAGTCTTGCTCTGTCTCTTCCAATTGTGGTTTTTGCCTTTTGGGTTGCCTTGTAATTTTTTCTTGATACCTGGGCACGATGGACGAGGTAAAAGGAACTGGTGCGGGGGGCCTCTAGTGATGCTGTGGTGAGGTGGGGGAGGGGAGCATCTGCAGCCCTGTGAGAAGGTCTCAGGGTTGTAATGAGTCTGCGCCTCTGCACTGCGAGCTTCACCGTGTTCCTCAGTTTTTCCCCCCTCCCCGTAGGTGAGACAGGAAGGCTCGAGGGGCTGGAGTTGGGTATTTCCCTTCCCAGCTCAGTTCGGCTCTGATAAAATGGTGGCAGTTTAGTGCTCAGGGCACCCAGTTTCCTCTGAGGGCAGGCCTTGTCACCAAGAGCAGAGTGGCAGGGTGCTCTGATGTGTTTCAGTGTGGTCCATTCTTTCCTCCCCTATTGGAAGCAGGAGAGGATTTTTCTCCAGTATTTACTGTGAGAACCTTGTTGAACTGCTGGAGGTAAAAAAAAAAAAAAAAAAAAAAAGGTGGAGGCCTGATGACTGGGTGTCCCTGGTGTTTTTGTCCACTCTGAGCCTCCAGCAATTCCTCAATTACAGGTCAGGCTCTCCCACCCCAGCGCTGCTTCCCAAGGTGCTTTCTGCTCCTGAGTCTCTGCCCAGGTAAGCCGTGACGCCCTGTCTTCACCTGTCTGTCTGCCTGCCATCTTGGGGGCAGCAGTTTGCCCTGCGTCCTCCCCTCTCTTACAAATCCTTGAAGACTCATTGATGTTTCAGTCTCTTCAGTTTTAAATTATTGTTAGGATGGAGTGGTGACTGCCAAGCTCCTTAAATGTGGAATCAGAAACCGGAAATCCCCTAGATTTCTTTTTTAACTCATGAATGTTGTTGAATTTTAGCAAGTACGTATTGAGATGATTATATAATGTTCCTTCATTCTGCATGTAATGGGGCTGGATAGTGAAGAACTAACTGGCCTCTACCCTCAGCTACAGAGAGATGATCTCCAGGCCCCTGGAACGTCCTGCCCGACAGGAGGGTCGTCGTTTGCCGGGGGCTTTGGCACCTGGGCAGTCCAACGGTGTGATTTATAGTGGGCCTTTGGGACACTCCGTATCACTTCCGGCCTCTGGGAGAATTGGAGGCTAAAGGTATAATCCTGACCTTCTGGGGATCTGAGACTAAAGGTCAGCCACGTGGGCGGTCTGTGATCAAGCCCCAGTTAAGACTCCGGACACCA
Source organism: Equus asinus (assembly GCF_041296235.1). NCBI lineage: Eukaryota > Metazoa > Chordata > Mammalia > Perissodactyla > Equidae > Equus > Equus asinus. The sequence continues at coordinate 47,612,401 of NC_091804.1, forward strand.
AAAGCTTGGGTGAGCCTCCCCGTTTGGTTACGCTCTAGACTATTGTCGCATGTCACAGCTTGAAGGATGTAATGCTCTTCAGGCCTTATGGGGAGATGAGGCCCAGAAGCTCTGCATTTGGGCCTCTCCTAGACACCACCGTATGTGTCCTCCTTTCAGCTGGTTCTGATTTGTGTACTTTTGCTGTGATACAACTGTAAATGTAAACGCAGCACTGTCCGAGTTCTGTGAGTCATTCTAGCGAATTCTCCAATATAAGGCAATTGTGGGAACTCCTGAATTTGTAGCTTGCTGGTTAGAAGTCAGGGAGGCCCTGGGGGTCTTCCAACATGTGGCTGTTGCCTGAACAAGGGCTGTCTTCTGGGAGACTGTGTCCTCAACTTGTGAAGTTTGGCCCGACTCTGGGTAATTGGTACCAGAGGCCATTGCAGAATGAATTATATTGATTTTTTTCAATGTTAAACCAACTATGCATTTCTAGAATAAATCCTAATTGGCCACACTGCATTATTTTTATTATTCTTTTTATATATCACTGAAAAGATTCGGTAATATTGTAATAAGGATTTTGCATCTCTGTTCATAAGAGGGATTGGCCTGCATTTTCCTTTCTTCTAGTGTCCTTGTCAGATTTTGATATTGAGATTATTCTGGGCTCAAACAAACATGTTAGGAGGTGGTCTTTTCCTAATCTCTTTAGAAGAGCTTCTGTAAGACTGACATTCTTTTTTCCTTAACCATTTGGAACACTTTTACCAGTAAAACTTTCTGGACCTATAGTGTTCTTTAAAAGATTTGGGCTATCCATATTTCTACTTTTTATTTGGTGAATTTTGGAGAGTCGTGGCTTTATAGAAAATTATCAATTTCATGTAAGTTTCCATACTTATGGGGAAAAGTTACTCGTAACATTCTCTGATTAATGTTGTAGTGCCTGCAGCTTCTCTGACATTGTTATACGGGTCATTTGCTTCTTCTTTATCTTTTTCTAGATCACTCTTGGTAGGAATTTGCCAATTAGTCTTTTCAAGATACTAATTTTCATTTTGATATATATGTAAAACATTTCATATATGCTTGAAAAATACGCAAATTCTGCGGTTGTTGGGTGCAGTGTTCATGTAATTAGGTTGAGTTTGTTAATCACAACACAAAAAATTTCTGTGCCATTTTTGGCATTTTGTGGGATTACTCTATTTCCTGAGAGATGCGTGTTAAAAACTGTTTCCTCATTTACTTCTATCAATTTATGCTGTACATATTTTAAATATATGTTAATTAGGTGCATGCAAATTTAAGATTGTCACATCTTCCCGATAGATTCTTTCACCACTACAGGATATCTGTCTTTATTTCTAGTAATGCTTCTTTCTTTAAAATTGACTTTGCATGGTATTAATATAGTAAACCTCCATTTTTTTTTTTTTTTTTTTTTTGGTGAGGAAGATTAGCCCTGAGGTAACATCACCACCAATCCTCCTCTTTTTGCTGAGGAAGATTGGCCCTGAGTTAACATCCATGCCCATCTTCCTCTACTTTATATGCGAGATGCCTGCCACAGCATGGCTTGATAAGTGGTGCATAGGTCCGCGTCTGGGATCTGAAACTGCAAATCCCCGGCTGCTGAAGTAGAGCATGTGAATTTGACCTACGCCAGCAGGCTGGCCCCAAAAACTCCATTCTTTTGATTAGTGTGTGTGTACATATCTTTTCCCAGGCTTTGATGTTCAGCTTGCCTGTAAACTTATGTAGAAAGTGGGTCCTTTTGCAGCATAGATTCTTTAAAAAATCCAATCAGATGTTGTTTTTTAACTGGAGCATTTAGTCCATTTGTATTTTATGCAAGTACTGATATATTTGAGTTTTATCTACAATTTTGCTATTTGTTTTCCTATGTTTTATCTTTCTATGTTCCATTTTCTCTCCTTTCTTGCTTTCTTTTATATTAATCAATGTATTTTTATTATTTTATCTTCTCCCTTTTTTAGCTTGTTATGCATTCTGTTGCTGTGATTTTAATAAACTATAACATGTATCCTTGAGCCATTACAATGTATCTGTCTAGTATAATTAGCACTTTCCCACTTCCCAGGTGGCTCAGTTACGGTAGAGCACTTTAACTCCACTTAATCTCTCTCACCTTTTGTGTTATTGGTGTATTTTATTTCTAAATGTATTTTAAACACCACTGGGCAGTATTATGATTATTATTCTGTAGTCTTAATAGTTCTTGAAATTGACCCCTACATGTCCACATTTATTTTTGTTCTGGAATCTGTGCTTCTGTATCCGGTCACTTTTATTATGCCTGGAGATCTTTCATGTTTTAGTTAGGTCTGCTGATTTTTGTTTGTTTGGAAATGTCTCTGTTTAGTCCTCACTTTTGAGCGATAGTTTCACTGGACAGAGAGTTCTAGGCTGGATATTAGTTTCTTTAACACTTTAATGGTGTCCTGCCTTTTTCTGCTCATGGAAACTGATCCATTGCTTCAGCTGAGAAGCCAGCTGCGGTACTCACCGTTCCCTCCTGGGAGGTGGTGCCTCTGAAGGCCCCGGCAGCCTTTCTCTTTGTTTTGAGAACCTAGGGGTGCCTTTCTTTTAATTTATCCTGCTTATCAGTCTTATTGTTACTTCTTTGAAATAATGTGGTTAATTTTTTCTGGTTGCTTTTAAGTTTTTCTCTTTGTCCTGGATTCTCAGTGTTTTCATTAAGGTGTCCCAAGGTGTGACTTTCTTTTTATTTAACATTCTTAGGGTTCATAACATTTTTGAATGTATGATTTTATATTTTGTACCAGTTTTGGTATATTCTTGGCCTTTACTTCATCAATTTAGGCTTTGTCCCCCATTCTATACCTGATCCCTTTTGGGATTTTAGTAATGTGTATGCTTAATCTTATAATCGTATGTGTAATTTCTGTTTTTCCCCCCGTTTGCACTTCACTCTGGATATCTTCTACTCTATCCAGTCCACATATCCTCTTCTCAGCTGTGTTGAATTTGCTGTCAGACTCATTTATCAAACATGAAATTTCAGTTATTTCACATTTGAGTTCTAGAATGTCCAGTTTCAAAAAGTTTTATAGATTCTGGTTCCCCACTAAAATTCTGCATTTTGTGATTTATTTTCTTGAACATATTAGTCATAGTTATTTTAAAATCATACATGGCTATAATATATAGATCATCTATGGATCTGTTTCCATTGTCTTCTTTTGCTCTGTGTCTTATAATATACATGCTGTTTTTAAATTTTTTGATTGAATGATGGCCTAGAGCCTGTATATGATATAGTATTCTTCCAGAAAAGAATTTTATTTTATCTCAGCTTGTAGCAGACATTATATTAGGGGCAGACCACCTTGAGCAGATCAGAATTTCTCTTGTCATCTCAGGACGGAGCCTCTTCCTGTGTAAGTCAGGGCCTCTGCCCCCTCTTTTCCCTTATCCTGGGTGTAGCTCTGAACTCCAGTCTTCTCTTCATAGCACCACAAGACAACTGACAGCGATGCTGTTTCTATGACATCTAGAGCAGTTTTTTGCTTGTCTTCCTAGCCTTTCACTCTTGCCTAATTACCAACTGACAAACGTCTCCAGGGGAAATCCAGAGCAGAGTGTTGACCTGCAGCTCTGAGCTCGCCTTCTCTAGAAGGTCTTGGGTCCACAGGTTCAGAGAGCCTTGGCTTCCTAGAACACCAACTCACTGTCCAGCCCCATAACGCTGCCCACAGCTCTGCCCAGCGCTGGCTCAGCTTTCTGCTTGTGTTCTCAGCCTTGTGTCCACACTCCTTGCAAACCAGCAACAACCTCACAGTGAGAGCAGTGTAGGAGATTGGCCTCATCTAATTATGTTTTCCTCTTCTCTGGGAGCTTGGACCATCCATCTTTGTTTGGTAGTTTTTTCTAATCTTGAAAAAAAAGCATATTTATATAAAATTCAGCTTTTCTATGTATGTTTTTTATTTACTTTTCAGCTAAAGGTTTCCCGTCCTGCAGTTTTGTCTTGTATACCTTTAAGCAGATGACGACACTTATCATCTCAGTCACCTGATTTCCTGTTATGAATAATATCCTATGTATCAGTCAAAATTCTTTTCGTAATAAGGAACACAAACTGACCCGGTTAACTGAAGGAAGTTAAATTAAACCAGAAACTACCCTCTGGGATAGGCGCTCCCATTACCCTCGTTGCCTGCCTGAGGGTCTGACGTTCTAGGAGGTTAAGTAACAGAGTCCACAGGTGGCAGGCAGCAGAGGGGGCATTCACACCTATGCTCTCTGCTCTGAAACACTGCTGCGTCCTGCCGCCCTGGGTAATGACGTAGATCCACATGCAGTTGTAAGAAATTATACGGAGAATTCCTGTATCCCCTTCAATCAGCTTCCTCCTGTGGTAACGTCTTGAAAAACTGTAGTCCAACATCAGGACAGAGATATTGACATGGATACAATCAACTGACATTATTCATTCTTCACCAATTCCATCTGCACCCATTTGTGCGTGTGCATTTCATCCTGTGTAATTTTATCTCAAATGTAGATCTGTGCGACCTCTACCACAGTCAAGATAGAGAACTTCCATCGCAAGGACCCCTCATGCTGCTCTGTGATAACCAAGGACACCTCTCTCCCTGGCAACCACAGATCTGTCTTCTATCTCTATAATTTTGTCATTTCAAGAATGTTATATGAATGGAATCATATACTATGTAATCTTCTGAGAGTGACTTTTTTCATTCAACTTATTATCCTTGAAACCCATCCAAGTTTTTGCCTGCATCAATAATTCCCTCCTTTATATTGCTGAAGAGTAGGTTTAACTTTAGGATTGAGTAAGACACCCCATGTAAACTGCTTAGACAGTGACTACCACACAGTGGGCATCCCGTAGCGGGAGCTGGTGCTGTGTCTCTGTGCAGAAATGCCATGTAATTTTAAAAAGTGAGTTCAATTATACATGCAGCTTTAGAACTTGAAGAGACCCAAGCACGCTTACACTGTGCTAAAGGTTTAGGTATGAACAGTATCTGGAGGCTGAACTGAGGCTCCCTTCCCCTCCGTCCCCCAGACCTTAGAAATACTGGCATAAGGCGGCTTCTGAGAAATAGATCAGTGCTGAATTCCCCAGAAGAGAGAGGAGAACCAACTGAGGAGGCAGACGGGAGCCTGGCTCTGCTGGGGCCTGATGGAATCCATTACCATATCTAGTGTGAGCTTGTGCCATTCAAAGAAGGCTTGGTCTGTCCGGGAAGCACAGCTAAGTAGGAAGCCCGCTGGCAAACACTGGACGTTTCCACGGGAGCCTCTCCCACGGGTTGAGAGCTTAGCCATTGGAGTACTCTGGCCCGAGTGGCACAGATGTCATGTGAGGCTGATGCACTTCTCAGCCTGGTGACAGGGACTATTCAGTGCCCCTAACTCTACCCGTTTCTGTCCCAGGCTCCCCAGGCTGGCTGCCGAATCTTTTTGATGCCACCCGCCCATGGTCTATCCACAGGGAGATAATGCAGGAATCGCAGGGACTGAAAACCTGTTCTCAGTAGGAGTGACTTCTCATTCTAAAATCAAACAGGTGACATTTTGAATATGATTTGGCTTCTTACGTCTAAGGTGAGAGAATGGCTTAGTCACACAGTGGCAAGTTTACCAACTACCATGATAATTACAGGACATTTTGCTGCCATTTATTGAACACTTACTAGGTGCCAGGCTTCAGGTGAAACCCTCGGTACACAGTATCTCATGATGCTCCTCTGTTCAGCCCCAGGGTATACGACCGTCCACCTTCCAGAAGGAAGGGCACATTTATAGAGGTTGCGTTGCTCAATCAGGTGACCCACAGCTAGCACGTGGCAGAGCTGGGATTCGAACCCAGGGCAGACTGGCTTCAGAGTCTGGGTTCTTAACCACAGAACCACAATGCTGAGTTACCATAAGCTAAAAAGTGGGCATTTGTGTCTTGCACTTCAGCTGTGCAAGCTTGGCTTCTGGGAGTCAGCCCCTCTGAGAGGAGCTGGTTCTCGGTGAGCCGCACGGTTAGCATTTGATCTGTAACAAGGGCCATGGGCAATTTGCAGGCTGCAGGCGATGGCAGGAACAATGATAGTGTTAACAACAGTAGTAAGAGTAAGAATAAAATTGCTAATGCTGATTGAGTGAATAATTGGGCCCAGTCCTGCTCTCAGTACTTTACATAGTGAACTCATTAATCCTCAGGACAAGCCTTTGAGATAAAATAAGATCATTAGCTGCATTTTACAGATGAGGAAACTGAGGCACAGGGAGATTAGGGGTCATACAGTGGTGAGTGACAGAACTGGGATTCAAACTGGACAGCCCGGTCCAGAGCACATGCGCCGCCTCATTGAGTTGTGTCCTCCGTTCTCTCCACGACCTCTCCACAAAGGGCAGCGCCGGGCGCTCCTGCCCGCCTGTGCTCGGGGCTGCTCTGCGCATCCTGTGAGGAGCACCAGCAGACTCTTTTTGTAGAGGAGGGAGATGAGATGCCTGAGGTGTCTTAGAGGACCTCCAGCGCCTCTTCCCAGGTGGGAAGGAATCATTTGACTTGGCAGTATGGGTCATTCAGGTTTAACCAGGTCACAAACTCTGGTTCCACAGAAGAGGGATCCAGTGGGAACATGTTTCATGGGCTTGAAGGCCCAGAGGGGAGGTAGAGAACCAAGTGAGGGAAAGGGTGTGGTCAGGGGCTCAGCTGGGGTCCAGATAGCAGGAACCCACATCACCCCCTCAGCTTGGCACACCTGACATGAATTAGAGCGACTCTTTTCCCCATCTTGGGTCACTATGGTTAGCAGTCAAAATATCTGGGGAGAGAGAGAAAGTGAGAGAGAGCGAAATCAGTGAGACTGTCTCTGCTTAAGTTCCAGTCGCACACCTGCAACCCCCTGAGCAGTGGCAGGGCACCTTGACATAAAGCCAAGCCACGACTGCACACAGCATGAGAGAGTTAATGCCCCCAGTCTTCAAAGAGAAGGGGTGTAGAAGGGGGGACCTCAATCTCTTGGTTGTGCGTGGCCCATGCCCAGCACACTGGATAAAACAGAGGGGAGCCTGCCCGGCTGGTGGCTGCAGAGGGGCAGAAGCAGTCCATGATGTTGCCCGCTGTTTATCTGACAGCGTTCTCTGTCCCTTCAGTGCATCTTCGTGGTCCCCCGATAGATGATGTTCAAGCAATAAGAGCGTTTTACCGAACTTTGGACCTATTAAATTTGGCTGTCTTTAAAGTGGGAAAAACCCTGGAACCATCTATTTCCCCTCCCATCACTTTTAATTTCCATGCCATCACTGGTTTTTAAAACAAGTGAAATCCACGGAAAGGTGAAAATGCATGGGTCCTTACTGGACATGTCCAATCAGACAAAAGTCCCTTCATGCAGAAATTGCCTTAAAAATTGCCCAAGAGTTTACCCTGAAAATTGGGATGTCTGAAACTTTAAGAAGGTGCAGGGTTATCAAGAAGAAAGGTAAAAAGAGATGAAACAAGTTCAAAGATATTTCAAAAGGAAAGGGCTTCAAATGAGGAGATTCCCAATGATTCCTTTGAGTCCTAAGAAAAGGCTATTTGTGGGGAGCAGTCTGCTGAAGGCGCCTGTCTCCTGACACCGCCGTGTGGAGGTGAAATGTGAGTTCTTAAGGAGAGAGAACAGAACGTCCCCGTGCATATTTATATCCACCAAGACCAAAGGCCAGATATTTTATTGGGAGCAGCTGCTTTTAATTTTTGTAAAGGCTTTGAAATCACCAAAATGGAATGCTTTTGCTCACCATAAAATGCCCAGATTTTGCAGGGAAGGTGTCTCCAAGTCAAGTCCCCAAAGAGAATGAGGTGGGGTCACCTCTGTGTCCTCACTCCCCTCCCCACTGGGGTGGGGGTGGCTGAAGCAAAAGGCTTAGAGTTGTAAGACAGAAGATTTCAAGAAAGTCTGATAGGAAGAACTTTTAGGACATTGGTCCCCAGAAAAAACCAGTCCTGCATAATATTTTATCTGAAAAAAAGAATTCTTCTGTGGTCAGCTGAGAGAACCCATTCGCCCTTCTTGAGTCATACACACGAGCATATTGAGTCTCTGAGAAGGCCTGCACGAGAGAAACCTGATCAACTAGGCAAAACCCAGTGTTCTTCAAACTTAGTGGCCCACATACCCTTTGTTTCAAGGAATCTATTTTTTGGAGACACTTTTTTCCTAGATTTTGAATTACCAGTTGGGGGTCCCCTTCAAAGGAAAAGATCTAGGTACCGATGCCTGTGGCAGACGCCTTTCTGAGGCAAATTTTCTTTCCTTAAGTTGCCATTTTCTTAAGGCTAGAAAATCTGAGAGACCGCCCCCCCCCCCCCCCCCCCCCCCCCCCCCCCCCCCCCCCCCCCACACACACACACACACTATGGAGAAAAGGAACTCTTTCCCCAGGGCATCGTGTTTCCTTGGAAGACTGAGGGTTAGCAAGTCCGTGTGGTTTCAAGCAGATGGTGTAATGTGGCATAGCTGTGGTCATTGTCCCTGTCTCGTTTCAGTTTGACAATACCAGCAAATGAGTGCATTTGGCAGGACTTTTTAGGTAAAGCAAACAAGCAAAATCCAGCTCAAACAGGATTAGGCAAAGAGAAGGGGAATTAATTGGCTGCAGTCCCCACCGACTCAGGGGCCATCACGCTTTTCTGTCTCATTCACGATGTTGGTTTCCTTCCTGAGCTGCCTCACACTCAGAGCTCTCCACGTAATGGCAAATGTGGCCGCCTACTGGCTCAGCACTCTTACCAGAAGAAGAGCACAGATCTAGCGAACCCCTGGAGGATGGCATTATTTAAGTGCATTGGGTTATGTGTGTTTCTCCGAACTGGTTACCATGGTTGGATGTGGGGCGGGGACTGGCTCCTTGGGACTGGGGTTTGGCATAGGCTGAGAGTGGAGACTAGCTGGGCTCCTAAAATCAAACGAGGAAGCACATCGGAGGAAGGGGGTGCTTGCGTAGCAGTGAACAGAGACATCCTCTGTGTTATGTTAGAGAAATGGAAAATGCACGGTGGCCCAGGAAGTTAGAGAAGCGAAGGGCAAGGTGAGCTTCTTCCTACTTCTTATCCAGTGGGAATGTCCCAGAGGTTGGTGCTTAATTGATCTTTGTTAAATATGTTAGATGAGGTGCCGGCCCTGTGGCTGAGTGGTTGAGTTCGTGTGCTCCGCTTCGGCGGTCCAGGGTTTCGATGGTTCGGATCCTGGGCATGGACATGGCACCACTTATCAGGCCATGTTGAGGCGGCGTCCCACATGTCACGACTAGAAGGACCCACAACTAAGATATACAACTATGTACTGGGGGGATTTGGGGAGAAAAAGCAAAAAAAAAAAAAATTAAACAGAAGAATGGTTTGAGAAAAGAGCTGATGGCAAACCGTGGTCTCTCTGGCCAGATGGCAAACTGCTGGCAACAGGCACAGATGCTGACTGCCTTCCATCTCACTGGTTTGAAAATCAGGCTCTCTGACACTTGAGCTCCTCAGAGAGACGAGGTGCCCCAGAGTTTGGGCAGAATTAGGTAAAGCTCCTGCAAGATCTGCGGCAGTCCAACACTGAAACACCGGGTTGATCCAACCTTTGCCCCCGAATACCAGCGTGGGCAGAAGAAGGGCCTCTGTGTAGACACAGCTCCCCTGTGGGCCATGGGCAGCCCTGACAAAGGAGGAGTTGGGCACTGTTCACAGGAGCCTCCGGCCGAGGCTTACAGTTGTTCTGGGCAGATAACTGCTATCCCGACAAGCCCACCTGGCCGCAGAGCCTCTCCAGAGCCAGCACCTTGGCTGCTGCAGGGCCTGACCTGTCGCGGACACGCCGTCCTGGACACATCTTCTTACGTGATCTGTAGACAAGCAGGTTCTGGGTCTCCCACACTCTGCTTTACTCGCCTGTGGGTTGCTGTTTCCTTCTCATAGGTCCCTCCTCCGTCATTTCGTTTCCACTTAAGTGACTTTGCAGACCTGCGTCCCCAGCGAGAATTGCATTCTCCAGCTTTTCCTCTTGCACGCCTGTAATTGTCCCAAATAATCACGCGAAATGCAGCCCAGGATGGCGCCCGCATCACTGATGAGTGGTCCAAACCATAGCTTTGTTTTATGTCAGACGTGTGTCTTCGAGAGATGGGACAATTTTTTTTTTCTATATTTTTGATTTTTATTTTAGAATAGTTTCCATTTACAGAAAAACTGCTAAGATACTACAAAGAGCTCTCATACCCCAACCCAGGTTCTGCTATTTTTAACATCTTACGTCACTATGGTACGTTTGTTACAATTAATGAATCGATATTGTTGCATTATTAATTAAAGTCTATACTTTATTCAGGCTTCACTGGTTTTTGCCTAATGCCCTTTTCCTGTTCCAGGATCCCACCCAGGGCACCAGTGATACTCAATCCTCGTGTCTCCTTAGGCTCCTCTCAGCTGTGACAGCGTCTCAGACTTTCCTTGTCTTCGATGACCTTGGCCGTGTGAGGAGAACGGCTCAGGGCTCCTGTTGAACTCCCTCGGCTGGATTTGTCCCACGTCTTTCTTGTGATTATGGGGGGTTACGGGGAGACTTTCGCTTGCGATCCCGCATGCCTTTCCTGACGGCTGCACGGAGCGAGCGCTGCTGTGAGCCACACGGTGCTGAGGCTTCACCTGGATCCTCAGGGCTCCTCACGACACCCGGCACCAGGCAGGCACCACCATCAAACCCATTTTACAGATGTGCAAAGAGAAGCACAGTGAGGACCGGTAACTTAGCCAGGGCCGAAGCTGGGGTGGTGTTTACCTCAGACTCAGAGAGAATCGGAGAGCCGGGTGCCAAGTTTCCCCCGAGGTCCTGCTCCGATGGAGAACTGACCGTAACAACTCAACATGCCCTCTGTTCCGGCGAGGGTTGTGGGCTCTAGTTGTGAATTGTGTCAGCTTCTAAGGTTCATACCAGGTGGTTCACTCTGGGTCTATAGCTTTGCTTGGTTGCTTGAGGAACAGAGTAAGGAGAAGCCCCAGCCAAGGAAGGGGGCCTGGAGTTCTGCTGGCCAGGCGGCACGCACACAGCGGACCTGCAGCGCCGAGCCCTGCGGGAGCCCTGCCAGGTGTTAAAGGAAGTCTCAGAAGAGCTGGGACGACAGAGGGCTCTCTGTGATGGAATTCGGGTTTGAAGTTGGAGCGGAGGTGTGATATGGGCAGGAGGTGGGCGTGGAGGGGACGAGAAGGATGCGTGAGGCCACTTTACTCCAGAGCAGCGTGAGTGCCAGCCACCCCCCTTGGTACCAGCTGCTGTCTGGGCTCCAAGCCTGCCATCTGTGCTTGGCTTTTTGGCACTGTGGGCTCCACGGCTCCATTTCTCCCAGGCCAACAGGCTTCCTTTGGGTCCTGACAACAAGTGGGAGACTGCAAAGCTGGAGAGAGAAGGGACTTGCTCCTTCATAGGTGCCGTCCCTGCCCACACCGCTGTGGCAGAACACTTGGCTCCAGCCTCTGCTCCTCTCCACCCCCAGACCCAGCCTCAGGGCACCGCCCAGAGGTGCCAGCACCAGCTGAGCGTCACTCCCTCTCCATCCTCCGAGCCTCTGGGTTCCCACGGCAGGCAAAGAGCGCTTGCTCATTTCGTGTTGCCTCGAATCCAGTCAGTTCTGGACGACCCTCGTGGATTTTTTCCAAATCCTATACCACAGGTCAATTATTTATTTATTTCCTTAAATATCACCATTTTTAATTTAAAAATATTTATTTTAAAAGAACATTTTATATCATGACTGTCAGTGGAAAATCTTGCCATAATTAATTTTTAAAAATGTATGACAATTAAACAAGTGTCTGTCCTTGTAGCACCTAAAATCTCTCTGCTCGCATCAGGGCCGGGCTCAGGCTTTGGGAAGCCCCCGTGCTCTGTCCAGTAGTATTTATTGTGTGCCTGTGGATGCAAACGCTTTTGTAATTGCTGTAAGGAGGTTTGACAAAGGTGACCTGGACCCAGAGCAGCATTCAATCAGGCTTTCAAACCTTCCTCTGCCACCTCCTTTCCACCCACAATGACCACTGACGCACGCACGTGTGAAATCCTTTGAAAGACTCCGGTGAAACGGGCTTCTGTCCCCAGTGAACGTGACTGTGTGGAGAACCGGGACCCCAGCGAGAAGAAAGAGCTGGACTTGAATTACTCACTTCACACATTAGCTGAAACCCCGAGAAGTTTAAAACGACATTATTTATTGTAATTTATGGAAATATATTAGAGAATTTCCTGATGTAACTGAAAAGGTCTAAATTATATTCAAAGGAGAATATTTAATGACATGTTAGAAGGTGCTATATTTGAGAGCTATTTGTTAAAGTGCTCCCAATTTTGAAAAACATTTGTAGAAGTGATTTTATTTTTTACCTTGAGGAAACAGAAGTAATCTATGGTAAAATCTTTGAGTAATATTCACAAATGACATTGAGAAAAATAAGAATTGGGCATCTGACGTATTTTCTTTTGCTTGCATAATAAATCAGGCGTCACTGGCTTATGTACATAATTCTCAGAGCTCATTTTTATAAAACCAATAAAGAATGTTGTCAGGAATTTTAAGATTTTAAGTTAAACAGATGGTAAAAGACTCTTACTAGTGCTGATTCATATAATAAGAATCAATATAAATTCACCTAATTTCATAAAATCAAGGCAAATAGAATAACTGCTATACATATATATATACACAGACATACACAAACATAGACATGTATTGATATATATATAAAGTACATTATTGTATTAAGTATACTCACAATAGTGTGCAATCATAACCACTATCCATTTCCAGAATTTGTTCATCATCCCAAACAGAGGTTCTATAACCTTTAAACAGTTGCTCCCGTCCCCTCCCTCACCAGCCCCTGGCAGCCACCATTCTGCTTTCTGTCTATAAATTTGGCTGCTCTAGGGACCTCAAATAAGAGGAATCAGACAATATTGTCTTTTGGTGACTGGCTTACTTTACTTAGCATAATGTCTTTAAGATTCATGCATTTGGTAGCGTATATTGGAATTGTGTTCTTTTCTAGGCTGCGCAATACTCCAGTGAAAGTATACACCATATTTGTAGCATCCATTCATCCACTGACGGCCATGGGGCTGTTTCCAGCGTCTGGCTGTTGTGAACGAGGCAGCATGGACAGTGGTGCCCAGGTGTCTGTCTGAGCCCTGCTTTCAGGTCCTTGGGGTGTGTACCTGCGAGTAGAACTGCTGGATCATGCGGTGATTCTGTGTTTAATTTTTTTGAGGAATATTTTTGCCATGTTTTTGTGCCAAATGAATCATTTGGAAATTGAAGGTGCCTATCAGTGATGAGGGAGACTCCCTTCTCGTCATTCCATTGAGATACCGGACGTGTTCCTTCATTTGTTCACTAATGGTCGTGGGGCCCCTCCTAAGTGTCAGCAGGGTTCTAGATACAGGGCCTGTGGCCAAGAGCAAATGCGGTCCTTGTTCTCATGAACTTATATTCTACTGTGGGTGACGACAGACCCCAAGCAATGAGTAAATGACATCAGAGTGAGAAAGTCCCTTGAGGAAAGCAGAAGGAAAGGGAGCTGGAGAGGTGATGGGAGCTGCTCTTATTGCTGTGGGGGTGGGGAGGGCCCCTGCAGGGGTGACACGTGAGCAGAGACCCCTGTGGGGCCGAGAAGGCATGCTGGGTAAGGCTGGGGAAAAGGGGCTTCAAGCTGGAGGAGCAGCGAGTGGGAACGCGTGGAGGGGATCCTGGGAGGATGTGCGCAGAGCATCAGGAAGGCCAGTGTGGCTGCAGCTCCGTGGGGACAAGATAGCGGGTGGGCTGGAGGGGAGCAGAGGGCAGGTCACGTAGGGCCTTGTCAGCCATGTGAGAACTTTGGGTTTTGTCTTATGGATGATGGGAAGCTGTCATCGGGCTTGGGGCTGGGTGTGCCGGGATCTGGTTCATATTTTGAGAGGGACTCTGTGCTTGTTCAGTGGGGGATGGCCTTGGGAGGACCAAGAGTGGAAACAGGGAGACTGAACTGCCATCTGTGCCTGAGTCCTCAGCAAGGCCTTCTTTCCAGGCTTGATAGCGAAGGCGTGAAGGGCATGGCGGGACCGGCATTTTGACTGGACATTCAGGTTGCTTTCAAAGAAGTTACAGTTTTTCTGTATCTATTTCTAAATAGCCCTTCTAAGGGCTGTGTGGACCGTTCACCTTGTATTTTTAATGACTTGCCAAGATCATTGCCCGGGGCACTCCCATGATTATGCACAAATTTCCAGAAAAAGAGCAGATGGCGTCAATGTCTTCTTTACCACCTCCACAGCTGATGTCTGCCCCACGCCCAAGAATGCTAAAGATAGAGGCCTGGTCAGGATGCTCCTTCCTAAGCTATCACCCAGGAAAAATAGCCGGTGAAATGAATGCTTTCTGTAGAAGGTTTTCCTTCTATGAATTTCTTTCATGTTGTTTGAAGAACACCAAATATGAAAGAGGAATTTAATAAGAAATCTGAAAGACTTCCCATGAGGAATTCAATAGGATAGTAACCAAACCCAGCTGTGTGTTTAACACGAAGAATACCTTGGGTTGTGATAAAAAAGAAAAACCTTAGGTTTTTAAATACTTTGTTTATTCAGCAAGGTTTTATAGACTTAGGATCCAGACGTTCTTTACTATACTTTATTGCTGAAGGAGAGGAAGAGAAAAAAAAATTAATTGGTTCATTTTGAGTATATGTTTCTTTTGACAAGTGAAGAGTTATTGCCAAATTCGATATAAAATAAGGTGTTATGAACTGACATTTATCATTTGTATTTATTGAGAGTAACTTATTTCCCCAAATTCAATAAAGCCAAGAAGCAGAATTAAGCTGAGTAATTCCATGGAATGGGCCATCCATGCCCTTTAGCCCCACTTGGGGATGCTGGCCGCGGACTCCCCACGGTGAAGCTGGTGATGACGACTTTGCATATTTTCTCTCCTTCCCTGTGTTGGGAAGCTATATGACCACAGGGACGTCGTTTTTTATTAGATGTCAAATCTCGTCTCATATCATATGGAAAGACAGAAAAGATAGTAAAGGACAAACGAAACACATCCAAACTGGGTTAAGTGATGGCAGAGGACCAGAAAGACTTGAAAGGTAGAAAGCAGACAGAATCAACCTTTCAGAGAAGGAACTGGAGCCAAAACAGAGGAAGGGAGCGGAGAGGCTCAAAGGAGCCAACGGAGTTCCAGTTAAAGACCCCGGATGCAGAGTGTGGAACCGAAGGCTCCCCTCCGGGATTCATGACAGTCTTAATGGATGAATGAGGGGAGGGGCTCTTCCATTGTAAGTAGGAGTAGCTTGACCTGAGGCCAAAGCAGCCAGTGAGGGTGGGGTCTCAAGGCCAGGGAGTCAGGGACCTGGGGAGGGACTGGCAGCCCACATCCCGGAAACCAGATCCTTCCACCTGTCACAGCAGCCTGCCCCTCCCCCACAGCACAGAAGCTAGGCGTCAGTAAGGGGCAGGCAGGGACCAGGGATTTGCAAAGAGAGATTAGCAAACAGTCAGACATCGGCAAACACTCGAGGAGAATCAACACCTGCGACTCCAAGGCAACAAGTAGAAGAACTAAACCCTAATGAAAGCGGGGTCACACAGCAAAGTGAAAAGACAATGGATCCAAGCAAATGCCTGGAGATGTTCTGGGAGATGTGGCGTCTGCGACATGATGCCTCCACTGCAGCCTGAGAAGCGGGAGCCTTGGTTAGTTCCGGAAATAGGAAGCTCAGCACATGGGCCGAAGAGATGCCTGGACTTGGCTAAAGCTTGAGGGATCCTTCTGGAATGTAGAAAAAATGTATAAGATAGATGAGAGAAAAGTTAAAACATGAGGAGGCCGAGCCCACCGGTTTGATGTGTACTTAAAGAATTCTGGAAGGAGAGAAAAGAGGGAATGGAGAGAACCAAAGAAATAAAGTCTGTGGAAATTTCCCAGAGTTGCAAAAAGACGTGAGTCGTCATTGTGAAAGGAGAGGGAGCAGGAAGAACGAGAAAAGACCCCCCCCCCCCGGACATGTGCTGAAATTCCAGAAAACCCAGGATGAGCAGAAAACCTGAGAACTCCCAGAAAGAAACACAGTGCTTCTTCCTAAGGAGAAAATTCAGACTGGCATTGGATTTCTCATGCCAGGATCCGACGCCAGGAGACCGCGCAGTAAGATCAGCACGGTTCCCGGGAGGGCCGGTCTGCAGCTAGAATCTCACAGCCGAACGGCATTCAGCGGTGAGGGCAAAGCGAAGACATTTTCAGTGAGCAGGGACTCCGAAAGTTTGCCTTCCAGAGGTACTCTGAGGATTGCTTGGGTAGGTCCTCAAGCAACATGGACAATAAATCCAAAATTAGCACATGTTTGCAGCACAATTCACATAATACAGAAGGGTACAAAGAGGAAAGGAAAACCCCTCACGGTCCCCTCCTCCCAAGATAGTCACTGTTAGGAACATATTCTTCCAGAAACTTCATGAATATATGCTAACAGTTCAGTTTTAAGGGTTACACTTTACATGAACAGAGATCTTTACAAAAAGGCCGCATTCCACCTAATGTTGGCAAATGGCTTTTGTGATTTGACATTTTGCTGTGGAAACCTGCCTGCTTCCTTCCTTGTGAGGCTGCCTTGTTCTTTGTAAAGTTGGCGTAGGCTTCTGTGCCACGGAGGGCCTTCATTTATTTAAACAGCCCCTATTAATAAGTGTTTAGATTGCTTTTATATTTCACTACGAAACGGATACTGCAGAATATCCCTTGGACTTTTATCTCTGCACACGAGCTAATATTTATACAGGGTAAACCCCTAGAATCGGAGTAATTGCTAGATCAAAAGAAATAGGCAGTTGGGAATCTGATAGATCTCGCTGTGTCCCTCCGACGTCATGGTCGCCGGTGACTCTTCAGAACACGGGGTCCCGCACCTGCTCTCCAGGGCGGCGCGTGGGATGCCCCCGAGCCTCCCGCCCTGACTTCCGGGCTGGACTGCACGGGCTGCGAAGTTTCTCCTACAGATGGCGCTGTTGCCTCGCCCTCCTGTCCCTCCCGCCCGGGGGAAACGTAATTATAAAACAAAAAGAAATTAAGCGGCATGCACCAGCGGACTGCAGCGTCTGTAATGTTTATGCCGAGACAGCCCGGATCTACGTTTCCTTACCTTCCTGGCTGTAAAACTGAGATAACTTTGTGATCGACTATTATTCAGAAGGAAAAAAGAAAAGATTATATTTGACCATCTTTTTTGAAATCTTTAGAATTTCATCCTTTGAAAATAAGACTTTGAGAATTTCCAACAATGTGCATCCAGTGAGTGTATTTCAGGAGAGAAGAAATAATTTAGGTTTCAGCTTGGTATTTTTCTTTTCACTCTCTTTTTCTTTATAAAAGAAAAGAAGAAAGAAAAGACCTTCTTGATCCAAAGGGAACAAATGGAGACTATCTGGTAATTTTGCAGAATGAAGTTTTCCAGATGTATTTGTCTCTGTGGTCCTGGGCACACTGGTGCTTAAGCGCCAGGGTTCCTGCCCAAGGATTCTGGGAGTCTGGGCGCAGTCTTCGGGAGACGGGCGGAGTGTCCTGGAGGAGGAGAGCCTCTGCGTGTCAGAACCTCCTCTCTGGCTTCTGGGTGTGTCTCGTCCAGTGTGCTCAGTGACAGGTCCACGTTGGTAATAAACCGGAATGCCTCTCCTCCCAGGCAGAAATCGGGGAAGTAAAGTAGGCAGGAGCTGTGAACAGTCAGGCTGCCTGGACTGGGAACAGCTCAGAACATGCTTGGGGTGGGATGTCAATGTAAGCAGCAAACACAAAGCAAAGACCATCAGCGCACGCACAGCGGACCATTTGTGCCTCGAGTGGCCCTCTCTTCCAGCCTAAACAACCACCAGGCCTTGTCTCAGGTTCAGGATTCAGAGCTGACGAGCCAGGCTTCCTCTGCCAAGGACTCGAGAGAAGACAGCCAGCGAGGGATCAGCAGATGATGCTTGCAGTTAGATTTTTATTTCATGCATCCCTTTAGAAATGAAATGCACCCGCAAGTTCCTCTCAGCACAGAAGGTTCAGGGATGCGGTGACCTTGATGAATCCCAGGCAAGATTCTGAATAATTTAGGAGTAATAAAACCCAGCCAGAGAACTCGCTCCCAAACACACTGCCGTTTTTCCCAGTGTCTCTACATGGGCGAATGCAACTTTTCCTGTCTTTGAGGCTCTTCTTGTCTGTGCGGACCAGAGTACGGCTCTGTGTACATCGGTGGAGAGCTTTGCTTCATTGGCGTTGTCAACATGTTAGCATATTTCTTTGTGCGAATTGCTCATTCCACTGAAATAGAGGGTTTTTTGTTGTTACTGGAGCCTTAATGTACACACAAGCAAAGTGAATTCTCTGGGTATCGTGGAAAGTGATGCTTGATATTTCTGCATGTCTTGAACAAAAATCATAAGAAAATCTGACTTTAGATTTTAAAGGGTGGGGGTGGGCTAGCTGGGTGTTGGAACAATTTCTGGTGCCTGAGAGGTGCTGAGCCGCACATGTGTCTGGGGTACAGCTATGACCAGACCTCCATTCAATACAAGGGAATAGATGGCAAAGGTGGAAATTTGCAGACTGGATCTAAAAGTATCATGCTAGAACGTGAGCTGCAGGGAACCTGGGCTAGGCAGAGGGGCCCAGCCCCACCGGAGAACCCTGGGCAGGTGTCAGGGGGTGGAGGTCTGGAGGTGGGGCCCCAGTGTGGCAGGAGATCAGGAGTGAAGTGGCGTTCTGTCCAAGGACTGCTATCAGTGCTGAATCTCAGCCGGAAGTGAAGTCCGGGTTTGGGAAGCAGGAAATCAGCAAAGCAGGAAGGAATGAGAGAGGGGGGAGGTACACAAGGTAGCAGGACACGGAGGCAGCCTGGGGACAAAGCCAGAGGAATGAACAGGGTGGGAACCATGATGCGGCCATCCCTCATTGTTCACGTGCCATGCAGCCTGGGGCAGCCCTCAGTGCTCACGTGGGCTTTCTCATTTACTTGCACAGCGATGGCTCCATCTGCACACCACGCTGGGGACTTGGACAGCCTAGACAAGATCTCGCAGCTGGGCCTGGGTTGGAACCAGGCCCCCCGACTCTGGAGCCTGTGCTCTCACAGAACACCGATCCCACCCAAAGCCGTGCTGCCAGGAATCTGCGGGTCTGCGTTTGCACCCAGGCCTGCTGGATGCCGGAGCGTTTGTCCCCAGCCTTGGCCGGGCTGCTGTGCCTCTCAGGCTGGGATCGAGGCCAGGGGATGCAGGCTGTAACCCTCTCTCCCTCCAAGTTCACTGTCTTGTGAAGGGCTTTCTTGTCTGAGCCTCCCCCATCTTCAGCCACCCCAAATCCTTCCTTTTCTACCTGTGAAGGCTCTCCGTCCCTGCAGGGGCCCTTCCCTGACGGCAGCTCACAGGAGCCGCTCTGTCTGCCCTGCCTGCCCTCCACCCCTCCTACCCTCCCTGCTCCCTAATCCGTTCTCTCCACTGACATCAGAGAGTCCAGAGTGGTGACAGAAGCTGGATGCTCTTCTGCTTAAGCAGCAGCAGTGGCGTCCCCCTTGCCCTGTCTGCACAGTGTGGCCCTTGCTTCCTCTTCTCTCATTTCTGCTCTGGTGGTGGAGGCTGCCTGGAGCCCAGCTGGAGAAGGACTCCCAGGCTGGATCAGAGCTCCCTGGGGCCCAGGCTGTGATTGATTAGTAATGCCTGCCAGCAGCATGGACATAGTGAGGCGGGGGCGAGTCTACCCATGTCTCTCTCTGGCTGCGTGTGGTCACCTGAACATGCTGTGTGTTTTAGTGAGTGAGTTTTGCAAATGTTTCTCATTTCCTGGAATGCTTTTCCCCCTTTTGGATCACCTTGCAAACTCTTAGTTGCCCTTCAAGACTCTGCCAAGTCCCTCCTTTGGGGCTCTAGCTGGCCTCACCAAGCACTGGGTGCCCCGGTGGCTGCTAACCCAGTGCATCTCTACGTCATGGCCCTCCTTCACTGTACTTAAAAAGTCCATGCAGACTGTCCCCCTTCCTTCCTTGTACTTCACTGTGAGTCCCTGAGAGCAGAGATTTTAGAAATTGCGTATTCTCAGTACCTGGCACATAATCGATATTCAAAAATGAGTGTTAGCACTTTGGAAATCTACATCCTTTATATCTGCCTTTAAAATCAGCAAGGGTAGCATGATTAAATAGAGTTCTTATTTAACTATGTAAATGGAGTCTTTTACCTGGCTCAGAGAGTAAGGGGAAAGTAACTAAAATGAAAAGAGAACAGGAATTTGGTTACGGAAAAGAAGTGAACTTTCAGCTAAACTCTGAAGTTAGCTTTGTTTCAGTTCACACATGTTTACAAACACCTACTACGTGCGACTCTGCGGCGAGTTCCCCTGCACATCTGCAAGTCTCCATGTCTTGGACAATGAGAACTGGTACCTTGCCTCGTCCTGGTCTCAGGGGTCCAGTGAGATGGGGTGCTGACGCAGTGTGGTGCTGTGGAGACAGGAGTGGGCTGGACCCCAGATGACATGGGTTTGAGAGCCGGATGCACCGTAGACGGGTGGAGAAACTTTGATCCACTGGTCCAAGCATCCGCTCTCCTGTGTCCAGAGTGTAGGACGCACTGTGGATGTGGGCGTGGCTGATCTTGATAGATCACTTGCTATCTCCACCCCGTTTGTTACAGAGTTTCTATGGTTGCCATTTAATCCTCACGACAGCTCCACAAGGAAGGCACGCACACTACCCCCATTCTACAGACACAAACAGGCTCCATCTTCCTCCTGAAATGCAACATGAAAGTGGTTTTGGCAACCACCCAACAGTCGCTGTCACTCATTCCCTCAGCGAGTCATTGGCAGCCAGCTTCCTCTGATTGGGGCCAGGTACTCAGGTCCCAGAGTCCAGCACGGGGACAGGCGCTTGTGAAGTAGTCACAGCAGCGGGCAATGCTCAGATCTGTGTGTTTGCTCTGGTATTTACCACATTCTGCCTTTCCATATACTGAATGCTGTGCACATCTGTCTTTCTCATAGGAGAGAAAGTTCTTTGAAAACACGACCATATGCTTTTCATCTGTCCCCGTGCCTGGCATAGTGCAGAGTAGACCAAATGCAATTTCAGAAAGAAGCGATGACAAATTTAACTCCATCATTGCAGCCATGCTTTTTAGGTGCATTTGAGGGGGTAATATCTTCTTCAGAAATTAAATCAATATCACATAATTTATTGAGCACCATGCACTGGACCCTGGGGTGTATGGGGAGGTGAGTATCATGTCATCCCCGCCCCTCGGAAGGTCACAGGCTGGAAGGGAAAGCGAGTGTGTCTTTCTAGTCTGTTTTGAGGGATCACTGTTGCGTGAATTCACACCCCGGGCACCCATGCGGAAGCCTCCACTGATTTCCCACGTAGGTACCAAGAACTGGACCATACTCTCCAAATTTGGTGGCTGCTCGTGGGGGGGGGGGGGGGGAGGAGTGGAGTGGATGGTGCAGGGAGAGAAGGATGGAGCTGCATCCTGGCTCTGTGCTCCATCATCCCACTCCAGTTGCCTCGCTCGTTTTTCTGCTGCACAGCTCACCCAGATGCGGTCAATTTTGGAGTAGAAAGGGTGGGCTAGATCCCAGGTGACCAGGCCCTGGTCTTGATTCAAGGGCTCAGGGTAATTTGCCATTCTGTGGGACTGCTGGGTGGGGCTGCACACCATGCTGACCAAGGTGAAGGTGTGATTCTGAGTCCAAATCCCGTCTGTGTCAGTGCTGCTGTGTGACAATGGGTAAGTGACTTAATCTCTCTGTGCCACCATATCCTTATCTGTAAAATGGGGTTGGATCATAATCCTACCTTCGGGGGGTATGGAGAGGGTCAC
The DNA here is from genome assembly GCF_041296235.1 of Equus asinus. NCBI lineage: Eukaryota > Metazoa > Chordata > Mammalia > Perissodactyla > Equidae > Equus > Equus asinus. The sequence continues at coordinate 47,634,306 of NC_091804.1, forward strand.
AAGAGGGAAGCTGTGTCCCCTGCTCAGCACCGTGCCCGGCATGTGTCCACACAGCTGACCTTGTTGTTATATTAGAGTGTGTTCAGTGCCACTGGCAGTGCCAGGCAGCCCACCGTTCCCACCTGGCTGATTCTCGCACTTGCTCGGGGACTCTGACAAGGTACAGACTCTACTATGCAGCCGTGAACAAGGTGGACGTAGCTCTCTGTGTGCTAATGAGGAACAATGGCCAAGATACTTAATTACGTGACAAAGCAAAGGGCTGTGCAGTGTATAGGTGGCTCCTACTTATGAAAAATGCCGGAGAGATACGCAGGCACAAGCTTATATATGCACCGACTATTTCCAGAAGGATCCACATGGGTCACAAAAAGGCCCCTAGCAGGAAATAGGGGGTTGGGGAATGGGAGCAGAGGGCCAGCTCCAACAACTTTACGTTTATAACAGAAGAGTTTATAAGACACAGATTCCTGGGCCCTGATTCCAGAATTCCGATCCCGTGGTTTTCGAGTGGAGTCTGGGAAAGCATTTTTTACAAAGTTCTCTGAGTGAATCATGTGACGCCCTGGATCTCGGGATCCCCGCTCCACGGAGAAGGACCAGCAGACGGCGGTTTTGCATCAGCAGCCACCCTGGCAGGTAGCAGAACATAATTTGATGTTTGCCAAACTGACTTGAGTACTAGAAAGAAGACTGAGGCTGGAGCTTCCAGTTGGCTAATCTAACATCCATTCCTCACCCCTTCTCCCTTTTCTGTCTCCACTTCAGAGGCTGGAAAGTGAAATAGTCTCTTTTTCATAATTCTAAGCATTTAAGAGTGGCCATATATAAGCACAAATGTTTTGGGAGGTTGCTGGAAAACTTTGGCTTTTGGGAGAGAAAAGACTTATTTAGATGCTTCGCTTTCCTTCTCCCTCTTGCCTTGAACATCTATATGATGGCTGGAGCTGTGGTAGCCATTTTGCACTCATGAAGGCTGGCCGAGGGAAATTGAGGAGACCTCAGCCCTGACATCACTAGACCTCAGAAAGGATGCCAGCAGCCACATTCTCAGACTTCTTGTACTGTAGGTAAAAACCAATCCTTTTTTACTAGTGTTGGTTACATTTTCTGTTATTTCTAGCTGAAAGGGACCTAAGATATGGGCACTGAACTAGGAAAGTGATAGACTTGACTTCTAGCCCTGGTTGTTTCATATTTGCTGAGTGGCCTGAGGCAGGTTTTTTCCCTCTCTGAGCCCCAGTTTTACAACCTGTAAAATGTGGTGGTGGGACTTGACAACACCATCAATCCTTCTTGACTTATGCTGTCTGTAAAATAACTCAGGGGTAATGCCTACTTGTCTTCACTTGAGAAATACCTTCTAGATCCATTAGGTTCACTCGGTTGCAAGCAAGAGAAAGCAGCTCTCCAAGTTAGGCAGGAAAATACTTTATCTGAAGAATAGCAGGGTCTACGCTAAATTCGCAGGAGCTGTGGTTGGAGGACGGACTCAGAAAAGGACAGTCATCAGCACAGATGCAGAGATTGAGGGCAGGGGCCGCCTGCCAGCTGCTTTGTACATAAAACATTGTTGTCACAGAGCCACGCCCACTCACTGATGGGTGCCTACAGCAGCGCGAGGGCAGAGTTCAGGGAGGCGCGTGCACTCAAAGCTGCGACTGTTTACCGTCTGGCCCTGCTCTGGCAGAATTTGCTGCCCTGACCCAGGGGGTCTGGAACCACCTGTGAGCCTCAACAGGAAGAGAAGCGGCAGAACCGGGGAGCAGAGCCAGGCTCCAGCGCCCTCTGCAGGAGGTTCTCTGACTCCCCTTCTGCGATGCTGCCCCGTGAGTTCAGGGCCCTCCTTGTGCTGCCGCTCTGTTACTGCTCTTGTTCACTCCACCTGTTACTACCTGACGGCCCGTGGAGTGTCATTTTGTTTGTTTGTGTGTCGCCTGCCTCCCCCATGGGAGTTTTGGGTTCCTGAGGGCGTCCTCGGCACCTGGAATAGGTTTGACACAGAGCAATGGTCAGTGAATATTCGGTGAATGAATAACTAAGTTCAAGTTGTTCTTTAGATAGGCTGCCCCGTTTCCAATGTGCAGGAGAGAGTCTCTCTGGTCTAACTTGGGTCGTGTGTCTCCCCCATCACCCAGGGCCCGATGGGCACTTTGGTTTACAGAGGTGAGCGCATCAGGAGAGGGGCAAGTCCCCCAGAAGAAATTAAGCCATAGTTGCGAAGGATGGAGTGGTGTGTGATGGATGCTGAGTGCCTCCAAAACAAGGCAGATCAACTCTAGAGAAACGAGGTCTTCCGGGATTGCTTGACGTTGCTACCTTGTGACATGCTCCTCACTGTGTTCCTGGGAACCTTCTGTCAGGTGGTGCTTTCTTTCTCCTGGGTCTTTCAGGCTGTTGGGGGCAGAGAGCCTGGGTCCCTACCCATTACTTCTTCGTCTCTCGCTGTCCTCCTTCCAGCCCCCAGCACCCAGCACGCTGCCTGGCAGAGAGGAGGGGCTGAGGCCAGAGTTTGCATGGGATGAATTGTAATAGTGGCTGGATTCTGCATGCGTTTATATGCCAGCATTTTGAGCTGAGAAGGCAGAGGTCTGGGGAAAACAAGTGGGAACTCCTTTACAACCCAAGACACGCCTGGCTGGTGTATGAATCCATCTGCAATGACTGCCTGGATAAAAATATTCCATATTGGAGGATCCACTCTATTTGAATGTACAAATTAATCAATACTATGAGTATTTCCAGAAAGCTTCTTGTTGAAACTTTGTAATGGTGTGTTTAGGCTTCACAGCTACAAAACATGATCTTCCAGGTGAAAGAAGATGAATAGCTTCAAAGAAAGGTGTCCCCCGTCCTGCCTCTGGCAAACATGGCCAGATGATGAAGAAAAATGACTCAGGCCCTGTCTACACCTCCCATGAAACGTTCCACTTCTTGAGCATTTTATTCAGCCAGCGTCAGCCTGGCCTGGTGCATTAACACTGCAAGTTTCTTGTGATGTTTTCTGGCTGATAATATTTTCCTCCCAAGTTCTCTATAAAAACTAAAGCAATAACAAGGAAAATGGCATTTCTCTGCTCCTGAAAATGTTCTTACTGTCTGATTTCTCAAACTGCGTGGGATTTCCCCAGGGGCAGGGGTGGGTGGGGCATTTTAAAGCTGGTCGCTTGGACATCTTGAATATGAAAATTGAGTGCAGGCTGACAAGCCAGTGCAGCAGGAAGATCAGGGGCCAGGAATCAGGAGCCCTAGCTCCCATGTGGTTTTTGCTGCTCCTGGGCCTGGGGACCTTCGGCGCCAGGGTCCTGCCAGTTTCCCATCAGGGAAGCGAGGGCAGGATGGTTCCTGGTGGGCTGTAGGGGAGCGGCATCCCTGGCCTCTACTCACCAGACGCCAGCAGCCCCTCCGACTGTGACGACCAAAAATGTCCTCAGACATCACCAAAGGTCCCTGGAGGGAGAGGGCAAAATTCCCCTGGTTGACGACCTTGCTGTAGTTGAGATACTTTGGTGACACATATAGAGGAGGTGGGTCAGAGTATGTCACACCCACACATTTTCATCTCTCGCAGCTCCTACTTACTCCCAGTGGCCCCTGCTCTCCATCTTATAAGCCAACGTGTATCTTCCTTCTGAAAGAGTCCTCGGACAGCCTAGAACAACGTCGTTACTCAGCTGTGTGATTTTTAAATTTTCCTTGAAGTATAACTCACAGAAAAGTGCACAGATCAGAAGTCCACAGCTCAGTGAATTCTCATAAAGTGAGTGACCCACGTGAATGTAAGCAGCACCCAAGTCAAGCAGCAGATTTGGAACAGGAGCAGGTAGTGCCCACACCCCCTCCCCAACTCCAACTTAACCGCCGTCCTGACGTCAGACAGCGTAGATTAATCCCCCTGGTTTGTTGAACTTGATATAATGGAGTCATATAGTGTGTATAGTTTTTGCGCCTGGCTTCTCTCACTCGACGTTATGTTTGTGGAACTCATTCATGTTGTTATGTGCACTTGCAGTCATTCATTCTCCTCATTGGGTGGATCCCATTATGTGAATACACAGCAATTTCTTATCCATTCTATTGGCCATGGGCCTTTGGGGAGTCTCCAGGTTTGGCATCATAACTTGCGCTGCTGTGAACATTTTGTACACGACTTTTGTTGAATATGTGTGTGCATTTCTGTTGGGTATATTCCCAGGAGTGGAGTGAATGGGTCATAGGGTCATAGGGTATGCACGTGCTCAGTTTTAGGAAATGTTGCCAAGCAGACACTTCTGCAAATTAATAAGAAAAGCTTGGCCACCCCACTGAAAAATGGGCAAAAGTCTTGAACAGGGTTGTCACAAAAGAAGATGTCCAATTGTCAGATAAACCTGGAGCAAAGGTGCTCGACCACGTGCGTCACCTGGGAACTGCTCGTAAACCCCCACCACCGTTCTATGACCTGCCCACCAGCACGGCCACCAGGAAGGACACAAAATGCCATGTGTGGGTGAGGGTGTGGAACGAGAGGAAGAATTGATGAGTGAGGAGAAACTAGAGCGAGCCCTTTGGAGAACTGACTGGCAGTGTCTTCTTTGAGATTTGTGAGCCACAGGAAGGCAGTAGGATAAAACAGCACTTTTTGATTTGTAAAAGCTAGCTTTTGTACAGTACAGTGAGGAAAACCCAAGCAAAGGATTTGTGCTTTGCAAAAGCTCTAACACAGAGGCCCTGAGCAGGGAGGCGTCCTTAACACGGCACCTGTCCCTGACTAGAGGAGCAGTAAACCGTGGGAGTCAGGCGCAGGGGAGGAGAGTGGGGCTGGGCACGTGCGCAGGACAGTGGAGGGGATTCTGGAAAGTGGGGGCTGCTTTCCTGCTTCTGGCGTGGAACACTAGGACCTCGGGGGGCTGGTGTGGTCCCACAGAACCTGAGGAGGGCTCCAGTTCCCCAGAGCCAATGTACAGCTTAAGGAACATTCTAGACTTTCTCTAAGCCTTGCAGGTAGGGTGGGCAGTAAAAAGGCTGACAGGGCGTGGACCAGGACCTCCTTGGGGCTGGCAAGGAGGGAGGCCATGGCAGGGCCCACAGGTGTCTGGAGCAAAGGCCGGGCTGAGCAACACCCAGCAGCCGGAGAGATGAGGTCTAGCACCTGCGGTAGCCGGCAGGAACCTGACGGGCAGGTGCCAGTGGACCAAGACCAAAATCTGCCCCCCTGCCCCTGTGCCCCTACACAGGGAGAAGGAAAGGGAAGGGGGAAGGGGAAGCCATGGGAGACTATTGCAAACAGGACCAACGTTTGAACTGGATAGTGAGTGAGATAAAAATAAGTACCCACATTTGACTGAAAAATTGGTAGACTAAACTGAATAGATCCATAGGTGGTAGAATAAGTGGCCTCCTCTAGGAAGACTGTGGGTTCAGGTGAGAGCTGAGTGCAGTTATTGCAGCCAAACCACAATTCCCTTTGCACAGTCAAGCTGTGGTCTGCGAATCGCATCTCCCCGTGCCTGCGCTGCAGCTTCCCAAATGCTGCACAGCCCTCCCTTCATCCCTCCCCTCCCTTTTAATAACAAAGACATTCGTGGTGCTAGAAACTGCAGAGACAATAGAACACAGACGTGGTTCTCTCCCTCATGGAGCTTCCAGTCTAACGGGAGAAATGGACAGTATAAAAGTGAATGCCTAAATAAACAATAATTTCGTTGCTCAGTGCAATGGGTGAAATAGAAAGGGCTTCTGAGGCAGGATGCTGTGGAGGTGGTTGTTATGGAGAATGCTTCTCCAAGAAAGCAAAAGGGTGAGGAGGAGGCAACCGTTCCAAGATGGTGGAGCCATGGGAGCACATGCCAAGTAGAGAGAGCAACCCATGCAAAGGCCCTGAGGCAGGATAGGGGCTATTATTTTCCCACGGGGAGCAGAAGAAGTTGACTATGGCTGAAGCTTCGTCGTCTGGAAGGAGTGTGTGCAGGGGCCAGATCAGGGCCTGTGAAGCTAGAGGGAGGCATTTTGGAAAGCCAATGGCAGATCATTGCAGGATTTTTTTTTTTTTTTGAGGAAGATTAGCCCTGAGCTAACATCTGCCACCAATCCTCCTCTTTTTGCTGAGATAGATAGACCCTGAGCTAACATCTGTGCCTATCCTCCTCTATTTTATATGTAGGACGTCTGCCACAGCATGGCTTGATAAGCAGAGCATAGGTCCTCACCTGGGTTCAGAACTGGTGAACCCCAGGCTGCTAAAGCAGAGCATGTGCACTTAACCACTATGCCACCAGGCCGGCCCCAGTCAATTGCCTTTTTTTTTTTTTTAGCTGAAGAGGATTCGCCTTGAGCTGACATCTGTGCCCAGGACTCTCTATTTTGTATGTGGGTCTCTGCCACAGCATGGCTTGACTAGTGGTGTAGGTCTGCGCCTAGGACCCAAACCCGGGCCACTGAAGCGGAGCACACAGAACTTAACCACTAGGCCACAGGGCTGGCCGGATTGGTAACTTCTAAGGAGGGGAGGAAGGAATCTGATGTGTGTTACAGGCTCCTTCCTCTTGCTGCTCTGTTGAGACCGTATTAGAGGGAGCAGAGTGGCAGTGAGGGGCCGTGTGGAGATGTCTGAGAGCCTGGTGGTGATGGTGGCCCAGACTAGGCTGATGTCAGTGGAGAGAAGGAGCCTGGACTTGGGATCTGTTGTAGAAGGAGAAGCTCAGTAATCATAGCAGACACTGTTATTACCCTGATTACTGTTAGGATCACAGCAGCTCCGACTTGTTGGCCACCTACTCTGTGCTGGGCAACGTGCTGTCTCATATGTGTTTAATACTCAAAACAAGCCCATGAGGTAGGCACTCTCACTATTATCCACCTTTGTAGACCAGGAAATGGAGGCTCGTAGAAATTCCGTGACTCACCACTGCTGTGTCTGCCATGGATGGAACTGGGGTTGGGATCCAAGGGTGTCGGACTCGCCAACCCCGGGCCCTGAGCCTTGGATGCTGCGAGGCCCGGAATCATGGGTCATAGAGAAGCTCTGTCTTGTCACTTCCTGGCTGCAAGGCCAGAACGTTCGCCCTCTCAGCCTGGTTTCCATCTGGTAAGGCTGGAATGTAATGCCGAGTTGTTTTCTGGGTCATACGCAGATTTTGCAAATGCTACAGCAAAGCTCAAGTTTGCGTTATCTTTGGAGAAGATAAACCACCAGTCCCAGCAGCCTTGGAACGGTTTTCTTCTGGAGAAACAGACTCCGAACGGGGTGGATTTTTCCTCCAGAGAATCTCATGCCTAGAGAATCCCAGAGAGAGCAGATCCTGGGGCTCCTTCTCCCTGAAACCCCAAGGAAAACCACAGCTTGGGTTTGAGACCTGCTCTCTCCCCAGAAACATCTCCCTATTCACCTTACATTACATTCTCCGAGATATTATGGACCTCACCATGAGTCATGGGGTACCAGCAGTGCCCAGACACACTGTGCCTTCCCACCTTCCCAGGGGGCTGCGCCCCAGAATGCCAGCTCCTCCATCCTGCCTTTCCCCAGAACTCTCCTTGACAAAAGGCACCCCTGATGTCCCCCCTCTAGATTTCCCTGCCCCTCCTTACTTTATGCGTTGCCCATGGTAATGATCACCAGCATCTGTTAAATGCTTACTTCCTGGCCAAACACTGTTTAAAGGGCTTTGAAAGTGTTGTTTCATCAGACCCTCCCTAACAAGATAAGAGTTGTTATCACTTGCTGTTTACAGATGGAGAAACCGAAGTCCAGAGAGGTTTCAGGAACTCGGCCAAGACAGCTGCACTGGTGGAATGTGCCCTGGGATTTGAGCCCACATCTCCGGCCCGGACACAGCTGCTGCCTCTGTTGCTCTGTCTCCTCCTTGAGGGTGGGGCCCTTCCCTGATACTCACTAGCACAGTGAGGGGAGGAGTGGGCACCCAGGATACCCTCGCTGAATTGAGTGGAGTGCTAGAGAAGGTATGATTGCAATGGGGTTTGGGCTCGACCAGAAATGAGCTCCTGCAATCCCAGTGCCATGACCTGACACAGTGGTTGCACCCAGATCTCAGAAAGTGCTGCCTCTGCTAATGATTGCAGCAAAGGATTATGGAGCATCTATTCTGTGCCAGGCACTGCACAAAGCACTTTACAACATGCTCTTGTCCATGCCTCACTTCAGTCTTATGCGCAGCGAGACTATGGGAGGGACGGGGAAGCTAACTCAGGCTGAGAACTTGCCTGGATGGGGAGGCGGATCTGACCTGGGACCTGGGGAGCAAAGCCTGTCAAAGCCACATGTTGCAGCAGGTGATCCTTGGGGGATGGTCACCAGCCAGGCAGCTGAGACAGCTGGACACTGTGCTGGAGGCAATCACAGATCAACCATAGATCCACAGTTCACACATGACTGTGACACTTCCATCTTCGTCATCTCTTACTGTCATCAAAGTAAGTTAAGTAGCACTCTGGCCACTTTGTGTCCAAAGTTCTATTATCCTTCAGTTTTCTGTGTTTTGGTCTCAAATAAGGAGGAAGAAAGTTGCTGGAGGAAGGAATAAAATGTGCTTGGTGGTCCCGCATCTCGGAACATCCTCCTGATTAAGCGGGTCATGAGGCAGGCGGGTGAGGAGGCCGGGCGGGTGGCTCGAAGGTGTGGGGTCTGGGTGCCGAGATCTGTTGCGTCCAAGTGAGGACGTTTCAGGTTTGGTCCTGTGTGTATGAAAGGACCGGGCCAGAGAGCATGTAAAGGCGGGCTGCGTGGGCCTGTGTATGGACACGCACCTGAGGCAGTGAGTGTGACGGTGGCCCGGCAGTGGGCCTGTGGCATTTGTCTGACACAGCTGAGGTTTGCAGGAGTGGCCTGGAAGCTCCCTTTCTCATAGTCACAGCAGACGGGGAGCTGTAGACATAAGTGACCATGCCGGACGGAGAGGTTCCAGCTAAGGATGGACTGTGGGGGCTCGCTCTGGGCCCCTCCTCAGGCTGGCGACATCGTAATGAGGAGACAATACGCAGGTCAGGTGGATAGCAAAGGGCGCTTGGCGTTTGGCCTCTGAGCCGGCCTGGGGGGGCCTCTGGGGTCGAGGAGGCCTTGTGTCGCCTGGGTCTGTCCCCGAGCATCCTGAGTGTCTGTCACCTGCTGTGGGTCTGTCCCTGAGCATCCTGAGTGTCTGTCACCTGCTGTGGGTCTGTCCCTGAGCATCCTGAGTGTCTGTCACCTGCTGTGGGTCTGTCCCCGAGCATCCTGAGTGTCTGTCACCTGCTGTGGGTGGGCTGGTGTGAATCCGCACAGCTCTGCGGCTCCTACCCTAGCTGGGCTGCACGTGGGACTTAACCTGTTCCAAGCTGCCCTTTCCCTCTTTGTAAACTGGGCCTCCGGGTGCCCGCCGTGCTGCTCACCAGGCTGTGGACCAGAGAAGCTGGCTGGGCAGGTGGGTGTGGAGGCAGCATGGCCCAGGCTGAGGACCTCAGACAGCCGTGGACTCCAAGAGGCTGGTGACTGACCTGACATTGTTCAATATGAACCCTGGGCAGATGGCTCAGCCTCTCTGAACTCCACGGCCTGTCTCCATCAATTTGGGAAGATGCTAGCATTGCTGGATTGATGATGACAAACATGGTGATGGTGACAACTCTAATAATGTGCGTTTATTTTAGACTTACTATGTGCCAGGCAGCCACTGTGTTGAGTAGCATATATACATATATATAATCTGAACTAATCCTCAGAATAACCCAGGAAGTATTATTCACATTTTCCAGATAAAGAATCAATGCTGAGAGGGGTTAAATAACATGCTTATTGTCACTAAATACTAGTAAGAGGTTGCAGTGAGTTGAATGGCCGTCCCTCCAGAAGATGTGTGCACCAGGAACCCATGACTGCAACCTTATTTGGGAAGAGGGTTTTTGCAGAGGTCATTAAGTCAAGGATCTCGAAATGAGATCATCCTGGATCATCTGGCTGCGCCCCAAGTCCAATGACACCAGTCCTAATAACAGAGAGGGACACACAGAGGGAAAAAGGCCCTGTGCAGACGGAGGCAGGTGTTGGAGTGATGCAGCTACAAGCCAGGGACACCTGGAACCGCTGGCAGCTGCAGGAGCAGCACGGAAAGATTCTCCCTCGGAGACCCCAGAAGGACCCAGTCCTGCCGACGCCGTCACTTCAGACTGCCAGCCTCCGTGAGTGAATAGAGTTCTGTTGTTTGAAGCCGCACAGTTTGTGGTCCTTTGTTACAACAGCCTCAAGAGACTAAGACAGGGGCCTCGCCAGGCCTGGTCTCAGACCACCTGCCTCTTGGGAGGTGATGCACGCAGAGCATCTGATAGACTCGTAGCAAATGCTTGGTTAACATTACAGTCTCCATTCATCGTTGTCATGGGTGCAGCCTCTTCTGCCGACAGTGTAGCAGAGTCCTTCCCCTGAGATGTTCTCTCAGGGGAAACAGGAGGCACTGGGAGCATTCCACCCTGAGAGGAGTCGTATCGGTCGCCCATTGCACCCCTGAGCTTTCATCCTCAGGCACACGGGGAACACTTGTGCTCCGAGGTACAGTGTGGTGGGCGGGGGCAGCCAGGAGACCGATTTTTTTCGTGCATCTCCTGGAGACTGAGGCTCCGGGGTTTCTGCTGGGTCTTTGGTCAAGCATGGCGGAGGGCAAGGGTGTCGGGGTCAGCCAGGTGCGGCTCCTAATCCTGGCAAATTATCCAGTGCTGACCCGTCAGCCTCAGTCTTCCCACCCGGGAAGGGAAGTGGCCTTGAGGTCACGCAGGCAAAGTGCTTAGCGCAGAGTCCAGATAGGAAAATTATATATATATATATATAAAATATATTTACTAATATATAAATATTATATATATATAAAATATATACAAGAGAAGAGTATTTAATTGGTACATAGATTTAAAAACATTTTTTTTTGTAGAGTTGCTGGGATCAATGAGCACCAGCTGCCCAAGTACCAAAACTTATGCTTCCCAAACCTCTTGATGTTGATTCCGCAGGAAGAGCAATTGAGCTGCCCGACGTGTGCCACACATAACAGAAGCCCTTTTTTAAAAAAACTATTTTTAACCACCAAAATTGCACTGTTCATTATGAAGACCAAAGTTTTTGAAGTAAGCTATGAAACCAGGAAAAGAGAAAAGTACAAGTAAAACCCATGAATGAGCACAGGCCTCCTCAGGGTGCAGGTTCTGCGTGTTCGCTCTTTGCCCCAACGTTTCTTAAACATTTGGGTCTTATTGTAGATCTTGTAATGCTTTGAAGCCCTCTTCCTCTAACAGGCTACTAGGGGTGTTTTCCCCTGTGGCTGAACATCCATCTTCAAAGCCGTGTGCAACGGCTCATTGTGTTCTGTGTGGGAGTTTCCATGGGGCTCCGAGGACTGAATGATGCCTGCAGACACAGGGAGAGAAAGTGTGCAGAAACCGTCTACACGGGCGGAGACGGCGACAGGAAGCAGGGCGCAGCCACACTCCCAGAGGCTCCCCCAAGATCCGCAGCTGCTGGGGTCCCTGGCTCCCCTCCCCGACCTTGGTTCAGCGTGAAGCTGCCCTTTGCTCATGGCTTTTCAGCAAGGTGCTGTTGAAGCCACATTTTGTCCATCTGAATGTGTGGAAATGATATCTTATTATTGTTTTCACTGACGTTTCCTGTATTACTCAGAAAGTTAAACATATTTTCCATTTGTTTCTCTCATTTCCCCTTCTATGTCTTGTCAATTTTCCTATTGGCTTGAGAGCATTTTTCCTATTAATTTATAGGAGTTCTTTATATAGTCTGGATACTGTTTCTTTGTCAGCTATATGCCTTGCAAAGATGTTTGGTTTTTGTTTTAGACTGGAACTTGTCTTCTTCCTCTTCTTCTTCTCCCCAAAGCCCCCCAGTACATAGTTGCAGATTCTAGTTGTAGGTCCTTCTGGCTCTGCTATGTGGGACGCCGTCTCAGCATGGCCTGATGAGCGGTGCCATGTCCAGGCCCAGGATCTGAACTGTCAAAACCCTGGGGCACCATGGTTGAACGTGTGAACTTAACCCCTCAGCCAGGCGGCTGGCCTGGAACTTGTCTTTAATGTGGCTTATAGTGTCTTTTGTCAAAGAAAGATTTTAAAGTTTAATATAGTCAAACATCTCTGTCTTGTCTTTTATGGTTATTGCCTTGAGTGTCTTATGGAAGGAGTGGTGGCCTCCTCCAGTGCTGCAGAGACACTCTCTCTATCACAGGAGAGTAATTGCTGATAAGCTGTGTGCTCAGCAGCTCTGTGGCTTGGGAGGAACTTCTCTCTGGACCCAGGTGTCTCATTTCTAAAATGGGGATAATAAGAGCATGTGCCTCATTGAAGGATTTTGCAGATTCAATGGAAATAACTCACATAATGTCCTGAAAAGAGTGCCCGGCACCTGAAAATCACTCAGGAAATGTTAGATTATTATTATTGTCCTAAAAGTTTTAGTTTTCCTTTTAAAATTTATGTCTTAAATCCATCTGATTGTGTACAGTGTAGATCCAATTAGATTATTTCCATCTGGCCTGCTTACTGTCCCGGCATCAGTTGCTGAATGACCCTTCTTTTCACCCCTAGTTTTTAAGGCCACTTCTGTTACATACCAGGTTCCCACATAGAAGTTTCTATGCTGTCCTGATCCAAGGTTCTATTTTTTTATACCTGGGCCAATAATGTATGTTTAACTTCGTCTAGTCTTAATTGTTGATAGCAGAGAGGTCAATACCCCCTCCAAAGTTCTCTTGATCAATCTCTGCATTTATTCATCTATGTAATTTATAGGAGCAGCTTGTCAAGTTCCATGAAGACCCAGTGACCCACAGATGACCACAGTACCTTCTCTTCCAGACACACCACAATCCCATTGGAACATTTTTCTGGCATTTTTATTACTTTGCTTAATAAGGTTTTGATTTTGAAAATGTTCAGTTAATTGAACCTTTTTATGCGTCTTCCCCAGCAGCTGGGGAAGGTCTTCCTGGTGTTTCTGGTGTAGATACTTGGGCTGTGTTTTGAAGCCAGCTGAAATGATTCTTTTCATATAGTTCCTGAGATTCACTTGAGCCAGAAAATTTTAAAACTTTGGCTTCTAAGATATGATCTTCAGGTTTCAGAGCATGTTGGGCACTTCCTTACAGGCCAGGCCATTATGTGGCTTTGCCAACAAGACAAGGTTGTCAACCGTGTTCTTTTTGGCCTTGCCACAATTTGATCGCTGGGTCTTTTTCATACTCAGCCAAATTTCTGGCATCGTTCTTCTTCCCATCTTTTCACTTTCATCTTTTTTGACGTTATTAGAGCTCTTTTAAACAGCATTTGGCAGGTAAATCTTATCTCAAGATCTCTGTCTTTTAATGGTAGTATTTTATCCATTTACATTTGTTGTGATTACAGATGAATTTAGTTTAGTTCTTACAATGTTATTTTGTATTCTTTATTTATCATCTTTCTCTTTGACAATTTTTTTTCTCTTTTCAGTCTTCTCGTGTAGACTGAATAGTGGATCAAACTTCCTTTATTCCCTTTATTTCCCTGTACTTGTTTGGAAATTCCACATTCAATTGCAAATCTTTTAATGGCCAACATTAATTTTTTTTTCTTTTTTTAATTAATTAATTAATTAATTTATTTATTTTATTGAGTTATTGATAGGTTACAATCTTGTGAAATTTCAATTGTACATTAATGTTTGTCAGTCATGTTGTAGGTGCACCACTTCACCCTTTGTGCCCACCCCCCCACCCCACCTTTCCCCTGGTAGCCACTAATCTGCTCTTGGTCCATAGTTTTAAATTCCTCATATGAGTGGAGTCATACACAGATTATCTTTCTCTCGCTGGCTTATTTCACTTAACATAATTCTCTCAAGGTCCATCCATGTTATTGCAAATGGAATGATTTTGTTCTGTTTTGCAGCTGAGTAGTATTCCATTGTATATATGTACCACATCTTCTTTATCCATTCGTCTGTTGATGGGCACTTAGGTTGCTTCCACGTCTTGGCTATTGTAAACAGTGCTGCAATAAACATTGGGGTGCACAGGATTTTTGGGATTGCTGACTTCAGGCTCTTTGGATAAATACCCAGTAGTGGGATAGCTGGATTGTATGGTAGTTCTATTTTTAGTTTTTTGAGGAATCTCCATACTGTTTTCCATAGTGGCTGCACCAGTTTGCATTCCCACCAGCAGTGTATGAGGGTTCCTTTTTCTCCGCAACCTCTCCAACATTTGTTGCTATTAGTTTTAGATATTTTTGTCATTCTAACGGGTGTAAGGTGATATCTTAGTGTAGTTTTGATTTGCATTTCCCTGATGATCAGCAATGATGAGCATTTTTTCATGTGCCTGTTGTCCATCAGTATATCTTCTTTGGAGAAATGTCTGTTCATGTCTCCAGCCCATTTTTTGATTGGGTTGTTTGATGTTTTGTGGTTGAGTTGCGAGAGTTCTTTATAAATTACGGATATTAAGCCTTTGTCAGATATATGACTTGCAAATATTTTTTCCCAGTTAGTGGGTTGTTTTTTTGTTTCAATCCTGTTTTCATTTGCCTTGAAGAAGCTCTTTAATCTGATGAAGTCCCATTTGTTTATTCTTTCTATTGTTTCCCTTCTCTGAGAAGGCATGGCGTCCGAAAAGATCCTTTTAATACTGATGTCAAAGAGTGTACTGCCTACGTTTTCTTCCAGAAGCCTTATGGTTTCAGGTCTCACCTTTAGGTCTTTAATCCATTTTGAGTTTATTTTGGTGAATGGTGAAAAAGAATGGTCAATTTTCATTCTTTTACATGTGGCTTTCCAGTTTTCCCAGCACCATTTGTTGAAAAGACTTTCTTTTCTCCATTGTATGCCCTCAGCTCCTTTGTCAAAGATAAGCTGTCCATAGACGTGTGGTTTTATTTCTGGGCTTTCAATTCTGTTCCATTGATCTGTGCACCTGTTTTTGTACCAGTACCATGCTGTTTTGATTACTGTAGCTTTGTAGTATGTTTTGAAGTCAGGGATTGTGATGCCTCCCGTTTTGTTCTTTTTTCTCAGGATTGCTTTAGAAATTCGGGGTCTTTTGTTGCCCCATATAAATTTTAGGATTCTTTGTTCTAATTCTGTAAAGAATGTCATTGGGATTCTGATTGGGATGGCGTTGAATCTGTAGATTGCTTTAGGTAGAATGGACATTTTAACTATGTTTATTCTTCCAATCCATGTACATGGAATGTCTTTCCATCTCCTTATGTCGTCATCCAATTCTCTCAGAAAGGCCTTGTAATTTTCATTATATAGGTCCTTCACTTCCTTAGTTAAATTTACCCCAAGGTATTTTATTCTTTTTGTTGCGCTTGTGAATGGTATTGTATTCTTGAGTTCTTTTTCTGTTGGCTCATTACTGGAGTATAGAAATGCTACTGATTTATGCAAATTGATTTTATACCCTGCAACTTTGCTGTAGTTGTTGATTACTTCTAACAGTTTTCCAATGGATTCTTTGGGGTTTTCTATATATAAGATCATGTCGTCTGCAAACAGCGAGAGTTTCACTTCTTCCCTCCCTATTTGGATTCCTTTTATTCCTTTTTCTTGCCTGATTGCTCTGGCCAGGACATCCAGTACTATGTTAAATAAGAGTGGCGATAGACGGCATCCTTGTCTCGTTCCCATTTTCAGGGGGATGGGGTTCAGTTTTTGCCCATTGAGTATGATGTTGGCTATGGGTTTGTCGTATATGGCCTTTATCATGTTGAGGTAGTTTCCTTCTATGCCCATTTTGTTCAGAGTTTTTATCATAAATGGCTGTTGGATCTTGTCAAATGCCTTCTCTGCATCTATTGAGATGATCATGTGGTTTTTATTCCTCAGTTTGTTGATGTGGTGTATCACGTTGATTGATTTGTGGATGTTGAACCATCCCTGTGTCCCTGGTATGAATCCCACCTGATCATGATGTATGATCCTTTTGATGAATTGCTGAATCCTGGTTGCCAAAATTTTGTTTAGAATTTTTGCATCTATGTTCATCAGTGATATTGGCCTGTAGTTCTCTTTTTTCGTGGTGTCCTTGTCAGCTTTTGGTATCAGCGTGATGTTAGTCTCATAGAATGTGTTAGGAAGTGCTCCATCTTCCCTAATTTTTTGGAATAGCTTGAAAAGGATAGGTATTAAATCCTCTCTGAAAGTTTGGTAGAATTCCCCAGGAAAGCCATCTGGTCCTGGGGTTTTATTCTTTGGGATGTTTTTGATTGCTGTTTCAATCTCTTTCCTTGTGATTGGTCTGTTCAAATTGTCTGCCTCTTCTTGAGTGAGCTTTGGGAGATTGTAGGAGTTCAAGAATTTATCCATTTCCTCTAGGTTATCCATTCTGTTGGCATATATTTTTTTGTAGTATTCTCTTATAATCTGCTGTATTTCTGCAGAGTCTGTTGTTATTTCTCCTCTTTCATTTCTGATTTTGTTTATTTGAGCTTTCTCCCTTTTTTTCTTTGTAAGTCTGGCTAGTGGTTTGTCAATTTTATTTATCTTCTCAAAGAACCAGCTCTTTGTTTCATTGATCCTTTCTACTGCCTTTTTCGTTTCAATAGTATTTATTTCTGCTCTGATTTTTATTATTTCTCTCCTTCTGCTGACTTTGGGCTTTATTTGTTCTTTTTTCTCTAGTTCAGTTAGGTGAGTTTAAGATTGCTTATTTGGGATTTTTCTTGTTTGTTAAGATGTGCCTGTATTGCGATGAATTTTCCTCTTAATACAGCTTTTGCTGTATCCCATATGAGTTGGTATGGCATGCCATCATTTTCATTTGTTTCCAGGTATTTTTTGATTTCTTCTTTAATTTCTTCAATGATCCATTGCTTGTTCAGTAGTGTGTTGTTTGTGCCTTTCTCAGCTTTTTTCTTGTAATTAATTTCTATCCTTATAGCACTATGATCTGAGAAGATGCTTGTTATTATTTCAATTTTTTTAAATTTGTAGAGGCTTGCCTTGTTTCCCAACATATGGTCTATCCTAGAGAATGTTCGATGTGCACTTGAGAAGAATGTGTATTCAGCTCCTTCAGGGTGGAGTGATCTATATATGTCTATTAAGTCCAATTGTTTTAGTTTTTCATTCAGCTCCACTATTTCCTTGTTGATTTTCTGTCTGGATGATCTGTCCATTGATGTGAGTGGGGTGTTGAGGTCCCCTACTATTATTGTGTTGTTTTTAACATCTTCCTTTAGGTCTGTTAATAGTTGCTTTATGAATCTTGGTGCTCCTGTGTTGGGTGCATAGATATTTATAAGCGTTATTTCTTCTTGATGACGTGTCCCTTTGATCATTATATATTGTCCCTCTGTGTCTCTCTTTACCTGTCTTATTTTGAAATCCACTTGGTCTGATATGAGAATTGCAACACCTGCCTTTTTTTCCTTGCTATTTGCTTGAAGTATTGTCCTCCACCCCTTCACCCTGAGTCTGTGTTTGTCCTTGGGGCTGAGGTGTGTTTCCTGGAGGCAACAAATTGTTGGATCTTGTTCTTTAATCCATTTTGCCACTCTGTGTCTTTTTATTGGAGATTTCAATCCCTTCACATTGAGAGTGATTATTGATGCATGTGGACTTAATGCTGTCAATCTGTCGCTCATTATCTTGTTTTCCTGTGTTTCTTTTCCTGTGTGCTTTAGACTACCCATTTAATACTGCAATTTCTTATGCTGGGTTTCTTAGATTTTTCCTTATCTATGATTTGTGACTCTGTTCTGTATTTTATTTTAGTGTCTACCCTGAAGTTTGTATTTAGAATCTTGTGTATAATATAGTCTATTCTCCTGTGGTCTCTTACTTACTCGACCAATACTGATTTAGACCCTTTGGTCTTCCCCTCCTAAATAATTATTTTCATTTTTTATTCCAACTCGTCTTATTAATTTGTAGTTAGAGTGCTAAGATCGTCCTTGTTTTGGTAGTTTCCTTATTTTTACCCTAATGCTACAGTTGAATATTTGCTATCCTGTTCTGGTTCTATCCATCGGTCTCCCTAGTCTGTGGATTGTGTCCCCTTTCTCCCTTTTTTCTTTTTTCAAGTATGAGAGTCTTCTTGAGGATTTCTTGTAATGGAGGGCTTTTAGTGACAAATTCCCTTAACTTTTGTTTGTCTGGAAAAGATTTAATTTCTCCCTCATATCTGAAGGAAATTCTTGCTGGATAGAGTATTCTTGGCTGAAGGTTTTTATCCGTTAAAGCTTTGAATATATCACTCCATTCTCTCCTAGCTTGTCGGGTTTCTGTAGAGGAATCTGCTGACAGTCTGATAGGGGCTCCTTTATAGGTTATTCTCTTTTTTTTCCTTACTTCCCTGAGTATTCTCTCCTTATCATTCCTATTTGCCAACTTTACTATTATGTGCCTTGCGGTGGGTCTTTTTACATTGACAAATCTAGGAGATCTAAAACCCTCCTCTACACACATTTCTCCATTGATCCCTAGATTTGGGAAGTTCTCTTCAATAATTTCGTTAAGCACACTTTCTGCTCCATTTTCCTTTTCCATATTCTCGGGAATTCCTATGATCCTTCTGTTCTTACTCCTCATTGAATCCATTATCTCTTGGAGATTTTCCTCATTTTTTTAAATTCTTAGTTCTCTTTCTTCCTCTGTCTGGTGCCATTCAGCCTGTCTGTCCTCGATTATGCTGATTTGCTCCTCTATGTTGTCTACACGGGCATTCAGGGAATCCGTATTCTGTTTTATCTGGTCCATTGTGTTTTTCATCTCAAGTAATTCTGTTTGATTCTTTATGATTTCAATCTCTTTTGTGAAGTAACTCCAGAACTTGGCTTGTTTCTCTTTCTCTCTACCTCATTGAGTTTTTTGATTATAGCTGCTCTGAATTCATTATCACTTAGTTTACCTAATTCCAAGTCCTCAGGACTTAATTCTGTGTTTTTATTGTTTTCCTTCTGGTCTGGGGCTTTTATAAATTGCTGGATGGTAGAGGAGCGGTTTTTTCTCATGGTGGTAGAATTCAGTTGCAGTTACAGCCTGTCGCCACTAGATGGGGGTCGAGAGCGGCGTGTTAGCTCTCCGCCTTCGGGGCAAGATGGCTGCGCCCACTGGCTTTGCTGGGGGGGGGAGGGGCTGTTACTCACATGCGCCGGTCTGGGTTCAGATCAGTTCTGTTCTCTGGTCTCCCAAGGCCCTTGATTTATGGGGTCCCCGTGGAGGGAAACTTTCCCCCCATGAGTGGGTCTCCACTGAATCAGCGGCAGGAGTCCTGGATGATCCCCCGGTCGTGCGGCCCCTACCCCACTCCTTCCCGACCCACGCCGCAGCGATCGCAGACTCTAGGGGAGGGAGCGATGTTCTCTCTACCGTTCCAGCGCCTCCGAGGGTGTAAGCAAGGTTTATGATCTCCGCCTTCTTGGTATTGTAGGTCTCTAACGAGCTGGCATTATGTTTATTCTCTGAAATTCAGTTCTTCCAATCTTTTGTTGTATTTTGGAGGGGAGAGAATCCCGGGTCAGCTCACCCCGCCATTTTGCTCCGCCCACTCTCCCCAACATTAAATTTTTAACATGCACACTTGCTTTTATGAACTCTGAAGTTAATGTATATTTCTACTTGCTCCCTGAAAACAATGTGAAGACATTTAAACCTTTCAGTTGACTGACCGCTCTATTTTCCAAGATACAGTTTTCTGTATTTTACTTTCTGCTTATTTTTTAACCTCCCTAAATTAGTAACCATGATGATGATTTTAATCACCAATGACTATTTAGTTCTCCACATGTTTACCAGTATTTTGATCACCACTGTCTCTTGATTCTCACTCTTTGTCACTAATTTCTTATTAGCTGAGAATTTCTCTTAATAACTTTTTCATGCTGAGTCTGTGAGTGGTAAACTTCTTTAATCTTTATTTATCTTATATGTCTTAATTTTGCTTTCACTCTTGAACAATAGTGTATCTTAATATAGAATTTTAGGGGCCGGCCCTGTGGCTGAGTGGTTAAGTTCATGTGTTCTGCTTTGGGAGCCTGAGGTTTGCCAGTTCAGATCCGGGGTGTGGACCTACACACTGCTCATCAGGCCTTGATGTGGTGGTGTCCCCCACAGAGGAACTAGAATGATGTACAACTAGGATGCACAACTGTGTCCTGGGGCTTTGGGGAGAAAAAAAAGAGGAAGGTTGGCAACAGATGTTAGCTCAGGGCCAATCTTCTTCACCAAAAGGAATGACTTTGCAAAACAACAACAACAATTGTGCCAATCTTCCTCCACTTTACATGTGGGAGGCCACCACAGCACGGCTTTGTGAGTGGTGCATAGGCCCACACCTGGATCCACACCCATGAACCCTGGGCCACTGAAGTGGAAAACGTGAACTTAACCACTATGCCATGGGGCCAGCCCCATACAATTTCTATTTTCCAAATTTCTCTCTTGTACTGTTAGTGTTTTACTTGGCTCTGTTCTCAAGTTACATCTGATCCCTTGTTTAATCCCTTCCTAAACTTTTGCGTTCTAGATATTAGTGACTGTGGTTTTCATTTCCAGCAGTTCTGCTTGGTTCTCCTCTGAAGCCCACCATGCACTTCTTTCACAGGATTTCCCTCTTTCATGAGGACTTGTCTTAATTCTTCTGTCCCTTTCAGACTCTGTGATTTTTCCAGGTTCTTGGAAAGTTCATTCTTTGTGTTGTGCATGCTAGTTCTGTTATGATCCAACTTTTCCTCCTGTGGTTTGCAACTTTTAATCTTAATTGTACCTTCAGCTGGTCTGGCTGTGTCCTGTGAGGCTGTGCTGATGAGAGGGTCCCCACAGATCGTTTTCCCTAGCCGGATTCAAATGTTATGTTTATTTTGGTTTGGGATTCCTACATCGTAAATGAAGTGTAAACTTGAACTCTCTATCCTGGATGCTGTAGACTTGAGTCAGAATTTCTAGCAAAGCTTGGTTTCTTCAGAGCCAAGTGCTGCTAAACTCTCCTGCTGTTTCCCCGGCTAGTGGAAGTGAAATTGCTGAGCAAAATGTCTGAAGAAGTTCAAGGCTTTATTTCACATTGTCACATTGCTCTCTAATTAAAATACCACTCCTACAAACAGTTCATAAATGCAATTTTCCAGCTTCTTGTTAGCCCGAGACCATGGTTCTCAATTGGGGGCAATTTAGCCATCCAGGAGACATTTTGCAATGTCTGGGGACATTTTTGCTTATCCCAGCTGGGGAATGCTACTGGAATCTAGTGGGTAGAGGCAAGGGATGCTGCTGAGCATCCTATAATGCATGGTAACTCCTCCCCCCAACAAAGAATGACCTGGTCCATAAGGTGAGTTGTGCAGAGGCTGCAAAGTCCCGCTCTAGACTGAAAGCCCTCGAGGGCAGGGGCTTGGTGGGACTGGTCCAGGTCTGAATAGCCTTTTTGTCTCTTATAGTGCTTGGCACCTAGGAGTGACTCAGCAAGTTTTGCAAAATATCAAACAAGCATTAACCTTTAAAAATAATTCTTGCCAATATGACAGGTAAAAATCTTATTTCAATTTGCATTTATTGGAATTACTAATGAGGCAGAGCTTTTTGTTTTTTATATATCTCTTGGTCACCTCTATTTCTTCTTTTGCAAAGTGACTGTTCATTTCCTTTGTTTAGTTGAACATGTTAACACCTGTCCAACCATCTACGGCTGGGGTTATGAAGATGAGTTGGATTAATTAAGAAAATACCCACGGACACACTTTGAATACTATAAAACGTTAGACAAATAAAGACGTTGTTATCATTTCTCAGGAGAGGGGCAGGGCTCTGTGTGTGGCTGCTCACTGCACGGGAGAAGTGGAATCCAGCCAGCAGCCTCCTCTCTCAGACACCAGAGAGTCATCACATGGGTGGACCTGGGGGGAGCCTGCCAGCTCTGCTCACCATAGCTGCTTGATAGTGTGATAGCTGAGCAGCTCTTAATACTTTCCCAAATGCATTCATGTATGTAGTTTCTATCAGTCCTTACAATACTCTGGGACAGGTTCCAGGGGATTTTGTTGCCGGCAGGCGAGGATCTGAGGCTGGCAGCAATTTCAGAGGGTGAACAAGCTCTCACACCCACTGCCACTTCTGCTCACCTGCGCTGGGCTCTTCCCCCGGGTCAGCAGTGGAGGAGCCAAAGACGGGAGCTCATCTTGGTGAGCCTCCTTGCAGCGCCTGGAACTTAAACTTGGCATGGCATGGTCAAAGGGCGTGTGTGAGAGGAGACGACTTTTATTGCCTCCCCACAAAGGTATCAGCTCCTCCCAATGCTAGCAGACCTTGGGGACAGACCATGGCTCTCTCTTTTTCAAAGGCTTCCAGGAGGCACAGCCCGGCAAAGCAAGAGTTAACTACACCTCCATGTCTCCCCAGGCCTTTGGGAACGATGGCCCCCTAACAATCTGGTGAGAGCTGTGGACCAGGGAAACATACCTGATGCTTTACCAGATTTCAGGAGCTTCAGGGTCCCCAGGGTCTGTTCAGGACCCCTGGGATCCAGGAATCCTTCGTTTAAAGCTGCAGCCTGATTAAATTGGATTTCAATGGTCATGTCAAGGGTTGCTAGAAATGGATGTAAAAATCACCTGGGTGGCCAGAGGACAGGCAGATCCCATCTCATGCTCCTTCCCACTTCTGCATTTTGCACATGCCGTGCCTTCAAGGGAAGTGCACCTGCCTCTTCTGAAAATTCTTGTTGACAGCTCAGATGTCCTTGTCGCTCTCACCCATTTCCTCGTCTCCCTGGAGGCAGGGTTGAGCACAGCCTTCTAAATTCCCACAGCCCCTCCCCCTCATCTTTCACTGCATTCACAGAGCTCTAGTTATTTCCTTATGTATTTGTTTTTCCAAGTAGACTGTGGGATGCTCAAGGGCAGGGACCACGTCTTAGTTTTCTTGACTTGTCTTTGTTGGCCTCTCCATAGCAGTTATTTGATAGATGTTGCAAAATGGCAAAGTGCAGTAAAGCATGGGATTTTCAAGAGTCAGAAAAGCAGAGGAGATTCCTGTGAGTGACTCTCCTGCGTCTATGTTTCGGGGTGAGACAATGTGTATATCTTAGGCAGGTGCACCGATGATTTGTGACTTTTCTTTAAAAATTACTTCCCCCAAATCCCGTTGACTTCTCTAGAATCAAACTCGCGTTCAAGAACCAGGCAGCCCGTTCCTCCGCCATGGGTGCAGCTTGAGCTTGGAGGAATTTGGTTCCTGTACACCCCACAAAGGGACAAACTGCCCACGTTAGGGAGAGTACTCAGCATCTGGAGCCGTGTGGCTGCTCTGAAGAATCATCTCCGCGTCCCTGAACTGCGGGAAGGAAACGGCGAGGGTGTAAGTTGTCTGGTATGAGTTACGGCTACAGATAAATCTGACAAGCCAGCAGCCATGGTGAAACGGATTGCCTCAGATACACACTGTGCCTGCTGGGCTGGCTGCCATCTTCAAGCTGAAAAAAACGAGGCACAACTATCTCTAAGAAAAAGAAAGAATCCCTCACCTGAGGTTTCAGTCCAAACACCATGACTCCAGGGTTCTGCTCTGACTTACCGCCTGGGGGCCCTGGCAAGATCCCATTCCCAAGAGAAGAGGAGAACTGAATTCCAGCGAGTGCCCAGCCGGACCAGTGCCCCTGCGGGGAGGGTACACTCCTGCCTGCCCTCCACCAACCGAGAAGGTGAGGCTGGGGCCACGTCATGCTGCCTGTGTTCTCACAGGAGTGGGAGGAGAGCAGTGTTTATTTCCCTCTCTAGGCCTATTATACACAACTCAACCCGTGTGTGCAACAAGGAAGACTGGAGGAGGAAATGAAGAAAGGAATGGATCCTCAAATACAGACATACATACGTGGACCCAGTCCTGACATCCATTCTAGCGATGCGGTGATTAAACATGCGGTGTGCTGGTCATCATGCTGGTCAGCTCAGCCCTTTAGTTTAGCTACCTTGAATCTTGTAGTCACTTCATTCCACTACATTCTCTCTCATTCCTTCCCCTCCACCACCCCTTCCTTCCTTATCAGAATCATACAGCTATACAGTGGTGTAGCCTTTTTATGTCCATCTTTTCCCCCATCCCATTAAATATTCTCTGAAATTTTTCATGGCTGTGCAACATGCCATGATTTAGATAACCATTCCTTTATTCTTGGGCACTTAAGTTATTTCTCAGTATTAATCATTATAACTATCACAGCTCTGACATCCTCATTCTTCATTTCTTTGTCTTCATCTGAGATTATTTCTTAGGGTATTTCCTATGAGTTTGACAGCATCAAATACTCTCCACAATGGTATCTGCTAACTTACACTACTCCTCAGTCCTGGACATTTTCCATTTCACCCTTACTTGACCACCAATAGCATCACAGCTTTCAACATGTTTCCCAAGATTCTAAGTGAGAAATGGTATATTGTTATTGAATTCACTTAGTTTCCGGTGAGTTTGAACATTTGCATTTTCTTTTGTGACTCATCTATTCATATCTTTGACGATCTTTTTATTGGGGTGCTTTTCATCTTCTTACTTAGAAGATCTCTATTTGTGTTGAGAATATTATACGTATATCATGCAAATATTTTCTCCAAGTTATTGTTTCCTTTTAACTCCATGATCATTAATCCACATGGAATTTACTTTGCTGCAAGTATCAAATAGATCAAATCCAACTTGGTCCCATCCTAAATGATTAGCTAGTTGTCACATCTGTTGAATTCTCCACTTTTGTACTATTGATTTTAAACGTTACTCTATCACACACTGTACTTGGGTTTGTTTCTAAATTTTGATTCTGTCCTGGTGACCTCTATGATGGCTTCTGGGTAGTAGCAGGCCTTTAATTTCGTGTTCATGTTCTGTTGAGACAAGCCCCACCTGTGCCCCTACCCTCCCTCCCTGCTTCCCTCTCTTTCTCTCTCTCTTCTTCTCTCCCTCCCACCATATCCTTCCATCTTTCTTTCTCTCTCTTTTATAACCTTTAGGCTGATCTTATACATTTATTCTTCTTGATAAACTTTAGAATCATGTTGTCAATCTTCAAAAAACCTCATCTTAGGATTTTGATTGGAATTTTATTAAACTATAGTTTAATTTAAAAGGTTTGATATTTTTACTACATCATACCTTCTCATTCAAGAATATCACGCCTCTTTCTATTTCTTCATCATCTTTTCTATTTCTCAGAATAGTTTTATAATAGTTTTCATAAAGTTCTGCACATTTCTTGTTGGGATTATCTTGAGGTGTGTTATATTTCTGTGGCTATTACATGTAGAATTTTTACTATATTTTTCTAACTGGTTATTGTGTGGATTTATTTATTAACAGATGACTTAGGAAACTCTCATTAATACCTCAATAGCTTTTTAGATGCTTCTCTTTTGTTTTCCAGGTAGATTTGTTTTTTTAATATGAAAATAAGAATCTTTGTTTCATCCTTCCAACACATCATTTTAGAACGTTTAATTGCTATGATAGAACAATGGTAAACACAAAGATGGTGAGGATTCTTACCTTTTTATAGACATTAGCGAAATGCTGTAAGTATTTTACTGTTCTGTGTGGTATTACATGAAGATAGTTATTCTTTACCATGACAGCAAATTTCCTTATGATTTGATTTTACTAAGAAATTTTGTCAGCGATGAATGTTGAATTTCATCAGACGTCTTTCCATGCCTACATCCACGTAGGCGGTAATGATAAAATTTTCTCATTTAACCTCATAATACATGATTCCAATTATACAAGTACTTTTGTAAGTGTTCCTTCTACCTTTAAGTTTTCTTCTTCACTTTGTTGGTGTGTCTTTTGTAGATGTACTTGCATACGTAAGTACCAATATGAGATATTTTATCATTTAATAGAAAGGTTAACCATTTACTTTTTTGTCATAATGGCTATGATATGCTTGACCTTCAGTTTGTCGTCCTGTTTTCTGTGTTTATACTTCTTTGTTGTTTTCTTTATGGATTATATTGTCTTTGATCATTTTTGCTAGTAATCTTGAAGATATGTGTCCTGTTTTTTTTATTGCCATTAGTCATTACCTTTAAATGTTAAAAAGCGTTGAAACTTCTATTTCTGTAGTTATGAATATCAGGAAGAATAAATATCCATTGTACCCCCTTCGCATAATACAAGGAATACATCAGTTAAGAAAAGTTGTGGCTAAAAGAAATAGAAAATATTCACACTGTGGCTTAAATAACTAAGGGTTTACTTTTCTTAAATGACAGGAAGGCTGGGGACAGATAGCTCTTGGCATTGGTTTAGTTGCTCAACAATATCAGAACTAATATCTCAGCCATTCTCTTCTTCATGGTAATAAAATGGCTGCCACAGCTCCAGTCATCATATTGATATTCAAGGCAGTAAGAGTAAGGGAAGGTGTTTACCAACTGTTTCTGTCTCAGGAGTCTCAACACCCAGAAGACTTTGATTAACATCTCATTGGCCAGAACTCTGGCACATATGTCTTCCCCACAAACATAGGGGGTGTTCAGAGAGTGAGCATCTCTCCTGACCAGTTAGTGTAGGTGGCAAGGAGGAAGGGGCTTCAGCCTCAGAGGAATTAACATACTTGTACTTCCTCCCATCATAATGCCCTCTGCTGGGATTTCCCCACCAAAAGAATATTTTCTTTTACAAATTGTAACATTGCATTTAAACCATCAGTTCAAATGGGGGATGATTTAAAAATTACCCAGCACATAGTAGGTGGTTAAACAACATTAGTTGAATCATCTTTTTCAGCCTGTTCACGAATCACCTATGTTTGAGAAGCTCTGCTTAAATTGCCAAATTCCATATCCTTTATTCTATGATCTCATTTTTTACCTGCATTTCATTCCAATGTTATTGCCTTTTTTTATTCCAAGCAATAACAAAATACATTTTCTTCCAAATAATTTGTATTGAGTTATCTATGAAAAAAGTTCCTTCAATCAAAAACACACATAACAAATACTGTCAGGAGCGTCAGGAATAAACAAACAGACACCTGTATCGGCCGGTCCTGCTCCCTGATGTTATCTTGCTTTGTATTTAGACACCGTGGTCCGTCCTCTGCTAACTCTTTTCTGGCTTCGGAGCATTTCTGGTCAGAGAGTGAGACTGGAGGGGACATGTCACTGCAACGTGTCGGCTGAGCGCCTCGTTCCTCCGGCCACTCGCATCGTGACCACTGGCGTCGTGAACGAGCTTTGTTTACGGCTAGGTGTTGCTCTGCAAAGTCCAGCATGCTCAGATTTATTTATGCTGCAAAATTTATGTAATTATATATATATAGATGTTCCTTAAATTGACATAAATCAATTGAAAGTTAGTTAAAAACAGAAGGAAGGAATGCATCTCTGCGACGCTTTCAAAAGAACTGAGAAGTCGGGCTAGCTGGGTTCAAAGCCTGGGTCTCCCACCACGGCTGCATGGCTTGACATTCTCTTTGAGCCTCTGTTTATAAAGTTGATCAATTTTTAGAAATTCCCTTATAACATCAGGTTACATTATAGGATTATTGTGAGGATAGGGATTATCTGAAAGGGCTCAGAATACTAAATGAAGATAGTCACTTCGACCTTGGTAAGTGTCTTCTTTCTTGATAAATCTTCAACTCAGTGCTGGTTGGACAACGAGGATGGAAACTTTCACTCTGGGGAAATTCCGTCATGCTCAGCTCTGCTTGCTCCAGCTCTGCGGCAGGGACGATGTCTTCTCCTTACTCTTTGTCCAGGTGCGTTTGTGCCAATAGGACAGTCACGGTGCACACCATGCCCGCTGGCTTCTGTTCCCAGGGGGCTGCCAGTTCACCTGTTCCTCTTTGGCTCCAGCCTCCAGCTTCTACTCCGTTGCTGGGTCCCCGCAGCATCGTCCGTGCTTTGTACCCCTTCCACCTGGGTGTGGATCAGTCTCCTCCCTCAGTTACCATAGCACACCTCCCTCTAAGCTGCTGGGAATGCACGTCTGTGCCAGCCTGGCACTCTGGTTATCCATCGCTGGGTACAAACCACTCAAAACTTAACAGTGTTTTATTTCGCTTGTGAATCTTCCAAGATGGCTCACTGGTCTGGGTAGAAAATTGGTGCTGACAGTTGGTGGGAGGTCAGATAGGACTCAGACCTGATTCCTGTCCAGGCAGGACTCTCTGTGGGGCTGCTTGGGCTCCCTCAGAGCATGGCAGCTGGCTTCTAAGAATGAGGGATTCCAAGAGACAGGAAGTAGAAGAGCAAGTGTCTTAAGGCCTGGATCTGGACCCAGAAACTGGCAGAGCATCGCTTGATCTTTATTCTAGTAATCAGATAGCCACAGAGCCTGCACAGATTCACAGGGGCCAGCTCTCAATGAATTGTACGTGAGTGAGGCCATCTTTAGTTTATGGCACTCAGAGAGCTGGAGGAAGATTTCACAGCTCGTCACCACAAACAACTGACAACCAGATGTTTAGATGTGCTGTCTTAAAAGTCCTTCAGGACCCCCTTGCCACGTGGAGGTTCTTGCTGCCTCCATCTTTCCTCTCCTCTTTCCCCCTCTCCTCTCTGTCTCTCTTACCTCCACGTTTCTGTTCATTTCTGATGCGTAGCAACGTAATAACCTTTTTTCCTCCTAATTTCAGGATTCAACTATCTGAGTGGTTTTTTAAGGCATTTTTCTAAACAAAGATGTCTCTCTCCTTAAGAAAAGGCAGTTACCATCTCTGCAAGCAACATGTTTACCACTAGGCTGCTGAGGAAATGTCACTGAGCTAGTCAAACCGCATCACGCCCGCCCCTCGTCCCTCCGCCTCCTGCTTCTCCTCCCTGCTCTCCAGTCACTCCTTCCACACCCACCGGCTCCTCACCCAGCCATCTCGCTGCCCCTGGGAGACTCAGGCTCCCTCTGCTTTAGGGCCTTTCCCTCTGCTTGGAGTGTTCTCCCCACGTGCCTCCAGGCTCCCTCGCTCCCCTGCTTGCTGACTCTGTTAAAATGCCCTTTCGTGGCGATGCCTCAGCTGACCATGTATCAGCATTGCCCTCCACTCCCAGCATACTCTCTCTCCCCTACCGGTTTTATGTTTGTCACCATGGAGCATGCTCATTATGGATTTATTTAGTTGCATGTTGTCTGTCTCCTATGTGAGCCAATGCGCTGTCTGATTTGTTCAAGGCTGCATTGTCGGCACCTGGAATAGTGCCTGCTACACAGTCGGTGCTCACTGAACATCTGCTGAATGACTATTAGATGAATGAGTAAAGGGTGGGGATTGGCCAGTAAGGACTGGGAAGACAACTCAGGTGACCCACTGCCCCAGTTTCCCCGGGACTGCAGGGTTTCCCGGGACATGGGACTTTTAGTGCTAAACCTGGGAAAGGCTCAGGCAAACCGGGACAAGTTGGTCACTGTCATGACAACCCCTCAAATGTCCTCAGGGAAGTCAAGCTGTCACTGGAGTGAGACCATGGGGACCTTGAGGGAAAGTCAGAGAGGATGGTTGTCCCCAGTTGTGCATCCTCAGTTCATAGCCGTCTGCATCCCGGCCGGGTACCCTGTTCTGTAAGGGCAATCACACAGCCCACCATCACAGCCTGACAATGGAGGATGTGGCAGGTTGTGGTCTCGACGAGAAAGAACACGGTTTCCAATTTATCAAAGCTGCTTGGAGCTCATGCTGCTTTACGACATTGTGCAGAACTGCTGGCAGGGAGTCTGAGAATTCTGCTCCCTCTCTTCCTAAGCACTCAGCGGTGATGTCTTTAAGCATGGCTTTGCAGGATGCTGCAGCAAGCTCAGGTGGTGAGATGAGATGCAAAAGACAGCGCTGGCGTCCCAGGCACAGAGCAGCCTGACACGGGCTGCAGTGGAGGCTCCCCCCTATGCAGGGCTGGGGCCGTGGCATCTCCTGCTCTTTGAACCTGTCGGCAGAGACGACACAGCAAGGAAACCTGCCTTCCTGCTCGCTAGCCTCTGATCCAGAGTTGAAGGGGTGCTCTTGTCTATTGGGCGATGAAATGGAGAACAAGCTTAAGTAAACTTGAATGGAAACCAAACCACAGAGGGAAGACAGGCAAAGCAAGCCTCTTGGAGACTTCTGAGCAGGAGGACACCTGGGGCCCGTTGGAGGGCTTTGGCTTACAAAGATTTGCTTCAGCACCGCTGTGTGGGAGCAGAGCAGATGCCTCTGTCACCCGCTGGACACGTCCCTCCTGTGCCCCACAATTTGGCTCCACAACCCTGAGGCAGATTTTCAGACTGTGCAATAAAACAAAGTGACGCCTTCAGTGCCAACCCGGGGTCTGCCCTGAGCCACGGCCACGTCTCTACTGAGCGTGTTCCTCCCAAGGCTGCAGCTCACTGCTGTGCGGAGCTCACATCTGCTGTCACCAGCCGGCTCGGGGGTGACAACCAGCCACACTCCGACAGCTTCCTCCCGTGTCCCCAGAACATCTTCAGAATGAAAGGGAGTCTCCAATTATGTGCTCTTGCTTTTCTTTCCAAACCAGTGACCAATGGCATATTTTAAATATGTCGGGGAGATTTGCATTTTTCTCCAAGGAAGAATGACGTGGCAGCACAGGCATAAACATGAGTCCAAACTTCAGAGGCGGACTGTCCGCGGTGGCTGTTGGTGGCCCTGCTGTCGTGGCGTGGACTTTGCCCTGCCGAGAAAAACCCTCTTTGTTCCACGGGAGGAAGTGTTTGACAGCGTGTGCTGCTGCAGAGGCATCTCGGCAAAGCCTTGATTAAAATTTATTTCTCGTCTCTTATTAATGAGATTCAGCTCAGGGAGCCTATCTGAGGGAGAGTTACAACCCTGCCTTGGAAGGCAGTTTTTAAGAGTTGGCTGGGATTTGGCGGAAAGTGACTCAGCAGCTAACACCAGGCTATTCTGGCTGCAGGGATGGTGGTCGTTGGGGGAGGGAGCAGCTGGGCAGGTGGTCCTACAAAGAGCTTGCTACAAAGGGTTGGCAAAAGATAAACACTGCCCACTCTCCCTGGGGTGCACATTTCCCCCATCCCAGCTTCCCACCAGGGCCTCGACAGAGTGTCCCAGCTGCGAACCTCGTCTTTGGAGCCAGACAAGCTTGGGTTTGAGTCTAATTTCTACCTCTTCCTTGTGCGTGACTTTGGGCAAGCCTCAGTTTCCCCATCTGTAAGATGAGGAAACCATTATAGGATTGTGGAGGGGATTAAATGAAATAACCCACGTGGAGCTCAGCATTCACCCCCAGCATGTGGCCGCTCAGCACACCCCTTACGGAGGTTGTGTGCCGCCTCGGCAGGGCGCCTCTCAGCCCTAAGAATTGTTAGTCTTCTTCTGAAGGCCACGGCTTGTCCCTGCTGCCCTTCTGTCCTGGAATGTCCGTTTCCTCTCCATGTTTGACAAAATGTAATCCATAGAATGTTCATAGCAGCGTTATTTAGAATAACCCCAAAGTGGGAACAACCCGCATGTCTATCAACTGATGAATGGATAAACAAGATGTGGTCTACCCATGATATGGAATATTATTTGGCCATAAAAATGAATGAAGCACTGACAGATGCTAGAATGTGGATGAATCCCAAACCATGATGCTAAGTGAAGGAAGCCAGTCAGTCACAAACACCACACGTCATATGATTCCATGTATGTGAAGTGTCCAGAAGGAGCAAATCCACAGAGACAGAAAGTGGATTAGTGGTTGTCAGGGGCTGGGGGAGGGAGGAGTGGGGAGTGACTGCTGATGTGTATGAGTTTTCTTTTGGGGATGATGACAATGTCCTAAAATTAGATTATGGCGATGGTTTCGCACCTCTGTAAATATTAAAAAACCCATTGAGTTGTGTATTTTAAGCAGGTAAATTGTGTGTTGTATAATTTATATCTTAAGGCTGTTAATTTAACTGACAATGACGTCCTGTCCTTCGGTGTTTGTTTACACAGTACACCACGTTTACTTGTATGCAGCGTAGACATTTAGTCACATTGTACACAATCCATACACTTCTTTGAAAGACAGAAAATTATCAAGTAGAGACTTGTGCCATGACATACTTACTCAAGACAGATTGAAGCAGTGGTTCTCCAACACTGATCCACGGACTGGTATTACTTTGTGATGAAATATTAAAAACTCAGGACAAAGTAGCTAATAGTATCTTATCAAGGTTAATTTCTCAGTTTTGACAAATGTGCTATGCTTACCTAAGATGTTGTCATTGTGGGAAGCTGGGTGAAGGGCATACAAGAACTCTGCACTATTTTGCAACTTTTCTGTAAATATAAAAATTTTCCAGAAGAGAAGTTTACTTAAATAATCCCTTCCCCCCAAAACCTAACAATGACAAAATAAGGATGAAAGTAGTGACCTCGGCAGAAACTCAAAATAAAGGACTATCTTTTATTCTGAAATTATACCCTTCCAAGATTTTTGGTGTTAGTGTTCTTTTTATGAAGTGGCATTAGATGGAAATTGTATTTATTGTGTCCCAACTTGACAATACAAAAGGGGACAATTCTATGTCAGTTCTCCAGAGCTAAGCAGGTGCTGTTGGGGTCCTGTCCCCCATTCTCAGTCTTCACTCTTTCCCTGTATGGGTGGGATTCTCTGAGGGTCACTGTCTACATCGTCTCCCGAGGTCCAGTGACACTGAGCCCCAGTGGCCCACAGGCAACCTCCCTGTGATGTGCACCGATCATATTGGCTCTGTCCTTTCCCAGCCTCACTGCCCTCCATCCCCCACCGGTGTTCACAGGGGTCACCTTTCAGTAAAGCACCACCCTGAGAGTCCTTGCCCAGGTCTGCTCCTGGGGTACCCAAATTAAGACACTTGTGTTTTCACATTCCAAATTCTGGGTCCACAAGCTAAAGGTCAGACTGAAACATGGACTAACACATGTAAGCCCTGGGGTGGCCGTTAGCATCTGCCGGGCTCTGTGCTGGACCCTGGGATGCTTATTGGATTCCTAAGGCCGCCCCAAAGAAGTCCCAACAACTCAGCGGCTCACAGCATCAGATACTCACTGTCTTGTAGTTCCGGAGGCTAGAAGTCTGAAATCATCGTGCCGGCAGGGCCACACGCTCTCTGAAGGCTCGCTGAGAATCATTCCTGGCCTCTTCCTGGCTCCCACACTTGTTGGCAACACTTGGCTTTCCTTGGGTTGCAGCTGCATCTCTGCAGTCTCTACCTCTGTCATCACATGGTGCTCTCCCTGGGCCGCCCTGTGTCTCTTCTTCTTTTCTTGTCATATTGCATTAATCATACTCCAGTTTGACCCCATCTTAACTTATAAGATCGGCAGTGACCCTATACCCAAATAAGGGCACGTCCTGAGATTCCAGGAGGATGTAAATCTTGGAGACACTATTCAAAGCAGTACAGGATGCAGAAAGGAAGACAAAATGGACAAGCCCCTCCCCCAAGGAGCTCAGACAAGTGTGTTGGGGGGAGAAGGCAGTGCAGGTTTTAGCTAAACAAACAGACTAGTCACTGAATAATTACAGAGACAAAGACTTTTTAAAACAAAACTGAGCTCACTATAAGAAAGAAACCTGGCCTGGGCTGGGGACTAGGAGGAGAGAGCGCCCAGGAGCCTGAGTCGAGAGGGAGAGCAGAGCCTGGTGGACCTCTACAGGTGTTCTCACCTGGTGGAGGCCAGAAGCGCTCTTCTCCTAGCAGAGCATCAGCTATTTCCCAGGCCCCAGAGAGGGCTGGGGGCAAGGAGGGAGAAGGAGCAGCGGGAAGAGAGCGTGTGGGGTTTGGCAGCAGCCATGGATAGATGAGGAACACAGGATTCAGCGACCAACACACGCTAAGCAGCTTTCCACAAGGTCTTCAAGGAGCTTCCTGGAGAGCCCCGTCTGCCCCACCCACTCACTTCATGTGGACCTGGTTACAGGGAGGACCCACAGCCACTGTGGGCACGAGGGAACCCTTGTTGCTATGGGTTTCCATCAGTTCAGAGAAGAAAGCAGAGACAGAAAGGGAGGGGAGAGGAGGGGGAAGAAAGGGAGAGAGAAAGAGAGGGATGGAGCAGGAGAAGAGGAGAGATGGGAGGATAGACAGGGAAAGACAAAGGGGAGGAGAGAGAGAAGGAGTTGAGAGAGGAGGAGAGAGAAGTGGGGAGGTGGGAGGCGGGGAGGAGAAGAGAGGGAAAGGGATGGAGTGGGGAGAAATATTTCTGTCAACAGAGCAGAAGCGCTGCTCCCACCTGGAGCCTCGGGAGCCCTCTCCTCCTGCTCCTTCCCTCCCTCCGTCTCACCTCCTTTCTCTCTGGAACATTCCCTGAGGTCCCCCTAATGCAGTTGGCAATTGCTTAGCTGACCAAGGCCCTCCCTTGCTGGCTGAAAACCACCTCAGTGGTTTCATCCAGGAAAGCCACATTCAGCATTCCACTTCCAACAGTAAGTGGCATAAGTAATCGCACCTGAAGCCCCCTTTACTGAGAGGGGTTGACTGAGGATGCCCTCTCCCTAAGATGTTGAGATGATCGCCTAAGAAAGACTGGGACATCACACAGGAGGTCCTGTTATTGGGGTGAACTGTCTAACAGGCTGACTGCACCACCGCGCCTGGAGCCCGGGCCTTCGATCCTGGCTCTGTGGGAAGCGTTAGATGTGAAATGACTTTGCACGATGCAGCTCAGACGTTCACAGCGCAGCGCTCGGGACTGCATGATTCAGTGAGAAAATAGAAATGGAAAATTGCTGGAGCTGAAATTTTACTGCAAAGTTATTTATCTTTGTTATTGCTTTCTGAATCCTTTTGTGCTTTTTGTTCACGGCAAGGGAGAGAGGCTCTCTTACTTACACTTTAAGCAGAGATTAGGAGGGAAAAAGATTCCTCAGGGCACCACCAAATACCAGATGAAGTCTCAGCCAGGCTGTGATTTCTCTCATTACAATGGAATGTCTAGAAACTGAAATAATAATAATAAAAAACACTTTTGCAGTCTCTTCCACAGACAGTTCACGTGGCTTCTATTGAGGCCACTTAGCATTTCTTATTAGAATAATAATGATGGAAACCGGGCCCCCATAAAGACCTGACTGGGCTTTCCTAGTTCCGGCTCTGGTTTGTCACGCAAGTGTTCTGGCCTGCCTCCCCAGGAGACGACAGGTGCCGGGTCTGAGGTGAAGCAGAGCAATAAGATAATAGCAATATTTATACCCATCATAACCCATCTTTTACCTTTTCATCGAGCTGTTTACTTTGCAGGATTGTAGACTACATTTTTTAAAAAAGCTGCGTACAATTGTTATCAAAAGGAAAACAACTTTTAACAAAGGTTTATATGTCTTTCATTTTCCATGCTATGATTTCCTGCCATATTCAGAGGAAAAAGAAACAAGAACTTTCCTTTTTAATTCTCGTATTTGGTTTTTTACGGGAATGTGGCGCGGGTGACAGGGCGAGGTCACTGTCTGTAGCAGAGCGCAGGGTTATTCAGAGGGAGGCCTGTGGACCAGCAGCACCTAAGGCAGGCACGTGGAGCTTGTTGGAAATGCCAGAAATGCAAATACTCAAAACACTCAGCCCCGACCCCCTGTCAGGGCCCAGGAATCTGTGTTTTAACAGGCCTTGCAGTGATTCTCATGAGCACTTTTGAGACGCAGAGGCCATTTCATTTGCAGCATCACAGCTGGATGGGGGTTAAGATGTTGTTTGAATTCAGATTGCCTGGGTTCATGCCCCAGATTCACCACTTCCTCCCTTAACTTTAGAAGATCAGGCCGGTCACTTCCTTATTTGTGCATCTTAAGTTGAGGGCATGTTTATAGTGAGGGTAGGGTGTGGGGGGCGGTCACTTTTGAGTCCTGGTTGGTGTGCATCCTCATTCTTCATTTGACCCAGAAGACTCCCCTCCCAGCACCCCCACTCAGCCAGACAGACCAACACAGCTTGGAGGAATAAGAAAACCAAGTTTTCAGATTATGTTCAAAAGTTGCAGGTCTAAGTGTAAATCAGAGACGTGGCTGCCTGCTGGCAGAGTGAGCTCTAAGAGCAGCAGGAAGTGGACGAAGTCTCCGGAAGGGATGGAGGAAGGGATGGACCACAAACTCAGGCAGGTGAGATGGGGAGAAACGTCCCCTCCCGTGGGACTGATGCTCAGGGAGCAGTGAGGGAGCCAGACGATGGCAGACCGCGTATCCACACCTGGCCACAGTGACAGCCCCCATCCCTCGGGTCCTTACAGAACTCTGCCCCTCCGCCATCAGAAGTCAGGGTCTTGTGTCCCCTCCCCTTGAAGCCGGGTGGGCCTCTGTGACAGCCTTGATGAGTGGGAGTGATGCTGTGGTCCTGGGCCTTGGTTGGAAAAGATGAAGCAGGCTGTCCTTGGCCTGTGTCTCTGAACACACCCCTTTGGGAGCCCTGAGCTGCCACTCTAGGGGTCTGCCTGCCCGAAGTCGCCGTGCTGTGGAGAGATGCGTAGAGAAAGGGAGCTGTTCCCAGAGCACCCGCTGTCTGAGTCTTCCCAGTGCAGACACCTGAGGGAAGGTGACTCTAGTGCCAGCCACCATCTGACTGCAATCCCGTGAGGGCCCCTGAGCGAGGACTGCCCAGCCGAGCTGCTCCCAGATTCCCTCCCCATAAAACATGAGAGATCGTAAGTGGTTGTTGGTCTTTGACGCCACCAAGTTTGGGGGTTATTTGTGATGTAGCAATGGGAAGTGTAGCACAGACTGAACTCATTTCTCTGGGGAGAACTGCCCTTCAGCTGGGGTCGGGAGGTTGATCAGTGGTCATCCAGCTGTGAAGAGACTCATCTACGCCCAGGACTCTGCCCAGACCCTCTTCTGGCTCACACCATGTAGACCACCACCCACACCCCATGCACCAGGATTGAGGGGCTGGTGGTGGGAAGAAGAAGTCTTTGGTGCTGTCTGGAACAAGACAAAGAGACTCCAAGTCTCCCAGTCATCTGGGAGAGAGAGAACGCTCCACTGCGTGCGTGTCAGACTCGTAGAGCAGTGCCTGGTGCGTAGTTAGAGCTAAAAAACCCAAGTTAGCTGCATATTATTACTATACAGAAAATATGCCTGAGAACTCTGCCAGAACTCGGATCTGACAAGTGCTAAACCAATGCTTATGAGGAGGAGCTGGGGGAGGTTTGACGAAGTCAGAAGATCTCTTGGTGGACTATGGATGACGATGATGGTGACAGTGGTGATGATGATGATGAAGATAACGGTAGCTAATACGTCCTGGGTGTTCGTCATGTGCCGGGCACTCTGGAAAGGGCCTGTGTCATTCAGTCCCCATGGCAACCCTTGAGGTAGGTCCTACTGTTATTCTCTCTTTTCTGGCGGGGAATATACGCTTTGTGAGGTTACGTAACGTGCCCTATGTTGCACAATCACAAAGGCCTCTGACGTCCTCACTGTTAACCTCTCCAAGTACCACGTAGTTCCAAGTCTGCATCATGTATATAATGTCATTAATCCTCAAAATAAACTTACGAGGTGAGTGGGATGATCTCCATTGCTAGTGTGAAACTGCGATTCAGAAAAGTTAGGTCACTGGCCCGCAGCGATGCAGGAGGCGAGGTGGGAGTGTGTGGCGTGTAGGGTGAGTGGAGAGTGCTCTTTGGATGATGTTCCAGC
Organism: Equus asinus; assembly: GCF_041296235.1. Classification (NCBI taxonomy): domain Eukaryota; kingdom Metazoa; phylum Chordata; class Mammalia; order Perissodactyla; family Equidae; genus Equus; species Equus asinus. The sequence goes on from NC_091804.1 coordinate 47,671,824, forward strand.
ATGCGAAGGAGACGTAGGGAGATGTGGCTGAAGCGAGGGGCAGATCCACGGAGCTGGGACCTAATTTAGAATGAAATAGGGAGCCGTAGAATGCACCTGGCATGCTTTGGCAAGATCTGTCTGTTCGTGGTGTGGAGGGAGGTGTGGAGTGGGAGAGAAGAGCGGGTGCCACAGGGACTTCAGCAGGGGGCAGGGCCTGACTAGGCGGGGCCGAGAGGACTGGTGCAGCAGGTGCTACCCTAGACAAGGCAGTGCCTTGGCAGCTTCTCGGCTGTGGTGGAAGAGAGAGCGCCATGCCGAGGCTTCTGCAGTAAGGATGGTGGTGAGTGTGGGTGGGCAGCAAGCAAGGGACTTCCTCTTTGTTTTCCTTGGTCTTCCGCCTTCTCCAAAGTCACTTGTGGATGGGCCTGACAGGCAAGGAACAGCTGACAGTGACACCACGTTTACCTTTTCTTGTGGGGAGACTGGTACGTTTCCCATTGTTTCTTTAAATAGCGCAATGGAGTTCATGAAAGGGACATAATCAGAAATCTAGTTCTTGAGTGCTGCATCATGTCCTGGCATGCAGAGCGAGGTTTAGGAAATCTGCTGAGGCACGTGTTGGCTTTGTTGGTGACAAGGCCAAAAAGCCAGGGCAGGACACTGGGCAGACTTTGAGAGCTGGCTGTCATCTTGGAAAGGAAAGAAGCTGGACAGAAGTCTGCATGTGACCCAGCAGTAAATGGTGGCTGTGATGCTGGTTGCAGAGTTTTGATCATGACACAACCCAGCTTCCTTGGTGGAGTGGGGGTGTGCTCTAGAGCCAGCCACATCTGGTCCTCTCGCTCACTGCGCCATCTTGGGAGTTACTGAAAATTGGTACCAGAGTAGGTTAGAGGATGCTGGAGAGGTGGAAATCAAAAGATACTCAGTATGGTTGTCTTCCCTGAGTCTCATTTTCCTCATCTGTAAAATAGAGGGTAGAAGAACATCTACCCAATATGGTATTTCTGAGGATTGAGTTCTCTTAGACCCAAACCAACTCTACTATGGTGAGAATTGTTAATAGAGAAGAAGTGTTTTCAAAGAAGCAATATCATCAGAAAAGTTCTCAAGTGGGAGGGAGAGCCATGCTCAGAAATTCTTACGTGTCAGCTTTAAACTTGATGCTAGATTGCAAGCACCCAGCCAGGAAGCTCTAGAAACATCACACCTTGTTGGAAAAAATATCCCAACACGTCGCTTCGTCAAAGACATGTTTTAGCCTTCTGCAAAGTTAAACACTTTTTCAAAAGTTCATATTTGAATATGAAATGAGTTTTGAGCAAATTAATTTTTTTTTTAGCCTAACGACTTGTAGTAAGCTTTGGGTTGAAATCTTCCCGTTCCGAAGAAATTAAGACTTTGAATCATAAAACATTATTTTTTGACACATCTCCCCAGATGATTTTTCTAGAGAGGTGATTACAATTTAAGACACACTGATGAGTTTTAAATGTGTTTCTTCTCAGTACACGATTTATGGGGACCAGCAGGCCATGGAACATAAGAATCCTGATTCTTGGAATTTTAAATGATAACGTTTGGGGACAGTGGGCCTCATCTTTGTGCTGTCAAACAACTAATAAGTTTGTGAACACACTCACACTCACACTTTAGTGTTCACACTCACTTCTACCTTCTTCCAGGAGGAAGAAAGGAAAGGAAGCGCTTTTTCTTTTATCCAAGTCCTCTGATATTGATTTGCCACTTATTGATTTTAAAAATTGCTACAGATTTAATTGGGCTGCTCACTGACTCTTGGTGTAGATTTACAGACAATCTTTCTCCCCTTGGGAACGTCCCTAGATTCCATGGACCTCATCTTGCCAAAATGATTGTCTTCTCTGGGTTTTTGTCTGGTTCTTTAGACTAGGATGAGATTTTATTTATTGACACCTTCATGAAAGACTCTTCTCCCTCTGTCCCTCCCCTGAGAGACATTTGTCTCTCCTGAAATTTCAGGAATTTCTGATTACATTTAGCCATAGGAGTAAGAATGATGATAGCAGTAGAGTTGTGGTAATTGATTTGTATGCTGAAAATTTACTAGGTGCCAAGTTTTTGGAAACTCAAGTGTCTCCTGAACTTTTCCTTCCATTCCCACACTCTGGGAACCCCTGCTCCCTGCTTCCCTGCCTCCTGGGACAGAGCCCCAGAGCCGGGCACCCAGCAATGGGACTGTGGACAGTGGACGTCTACATTTCTCTTTTGGACCTGTCTGTGGTATTTTGTTAACATTTGAAGGGATGGGCAGTGGGTGGCTGTTTTCCCTGCAAATCCCAACAGACAGGTGCCAGGGGAGGGTCTGAGGGACCCGGCCTTGGCTTAGCCCCCTCAGCAATGCTGGCGTGGGGTGAGGCAGGGGCTGTTACCAGAAAAAAGGAGGGGGGCTGGAAAACATGCAGAAAACCAAAAAGGACTAGTTCCTTCAAAAGGGAAAGCATTTTCTGTGAACTTGTGTTCCAATGAGTAACAGGGATGGGGGCATTTAGCACGTAGAAGAAAACAGTTGTGTCAGAGAAGAGAGGAATGGATTTCCGGATTATCCCAACAGCTTGGACGTTTTGGAAAAGGAATGGTAAAGAAGAGATGGTAAAGACCTCTAGAATAGTCCTCTGGGAAGCCTATGGTAAGCAGAGAAATATCCCCCAAAGATGTCTACTCTAGTCCCTGGGACCTGTGAATATGTTACTTATGTGGCAAAAAGTGACACGGAAGATGTGACTAAGTTCAGGGCCTTGAGATGGGAGATGGTCCTGGAGTCTTTGAGCGGGCTCAGTGTAATCTCATGAATCCTTACAAGTGACAGAAGAAGGCAGAAGTGTGCTCAGAGAGATGAGATGAGAGCAGAAAGAGGAGAGGTTCAAAGCGTAAGAGGGGCTCAGTCCACCATGGCGGCCTCGAGGATGCAGGAAGGGAGCTGAGTTCCGGATGCAGGCAGCCCCTAGAAGGTGAGAAGGGCCCTCAGCTGACAACCAGCAAGGAAGCCGCACCTTGGTGCTCCAATAGGGAGGAAGTGCGTCTGCCCACAACCTGAAGAGCAGGAGCGCATCCTCCTGTGAGCCTCCAGAGGGTGCACACCCTGCCGGCACCTCCCTTTGAGCCCCTTGGGACTTGTGTGGGACTTCTGCCTCCCGGCATAGTAAGAGAACAAATTGACGTGGCCTAAACCACTACATTTGTGATAATTTGTTACAGTAGCAGGAGAAAACTAATATAGAAAAAGACCCGCAGTGTCTCAAATCAAGAGAAGCTCGGCTGCAAATTCTGGCTCATTTCTTCAGCTCCGTAGCAATCTGACCTCTCAGAGGCTCAGTCTCCTTGTCTGTAATATAGAGAATAGTAGGACTCACTTCATGGGGTTGTTCATTAATTGGTTACGATTCCTTTTAAGGCATTTAGCACAGTATCCAGCGCACACTGAGTGCTCAAGAACTGGTGGGTTGATGAAGGGGACACAGAGAAAGAGGAAAAGAGAGTTCCTAGATAGTCTTTGCATTCTTTTTTTCCTCCCTTTTTTAAAAAAATAGATAAACTAGGTCTAAAAGAAATACAGCTTGAATATATGTTGCAGGTGAACTCAGTTTCGAAGTCTTTTGAGAACTTTTATATTTTCATCTCTATAAAATTGTAAAGTGCTGAAAATACTCCCAAATACATTGAAATTTCATTAGAAAGTAATGCATGAGGCCACATCTTTTTTTAAAAAAATATTTATTTTTATTGAGGTAACATTAATTTATAGCATTGTGGAAATGTCAGGTGGACGTCATTATGGACCACACCTTATTTTTCTTGAAAGAAAATGGATGTGAGGGGAGGAATCAAAGAACACGTTGTTTTAAAATTCTATATCCAGTGCATCCGTTTTGTGACATTTAAAATAGCAATCATGTGCCTCCACCACTGTGTTGCAGAAAGTTGAAAAACAAGCACATTAACACTGGATTATTTCTGTATTAAAAGGTTAAGCTTGTAGGAGCTCAAATATGCATGTTCTCCATTTCATGTGTTTGGGCACCCGGTTTCTCTTTCATGGAGATTTTCCTTTTCACACAACATCCTTTGTCAACTCGTTTATTCCCGCCCTGTCGTTTTGGAAGGACACAGAAGCTTGGCATGTTGGGGTTCGAGTCCCAGCTCCACCACCCACCAGGGCTTGGCCACAGCTGGTTGTTTGCTGACTGTGTCTCTGAGCCGCACCTGTAACAGGAGCCCAGGAGTGAAAACCGTCTGACTGGTGCAGTAGTTGGAAGTGAAGCCAGAGGATTCTTGAAATGCGTTTAGCAGAGCAAGTCCCTCCCTGCAGGCTGTAACTGATCTTATTGCCTACACTGCGCCCCTCAGCAGTCCTGAGGGCCTAGTGTCTGACCCTGCTGATGTTTTCATTTCTGGCATCTCATACATTGAGGGAAGTTCAGGGACTCAGATCTGATCAGCCTGTCCTTTCCTCTTCAGTTCCGGGGTGTTCTGCCCATTAATTGGTTGCCATTGTTTAAAAATATTCATCGTTGTCCACCATGCCCCCTCCCCCCGATCACTTCCTCCCTGCCACCGAATATCCAAAATAAGCTATTGTCCTCAAATCGCTCAGCCAGGCCAGGCTCACATGTGCACTTACAGAATTGCTCTTTGCTGGTTGTTTTATTAACATAAAATCATTTTCTAACTCACTATTACAATAACAATGATTATTGCAATGGAATTGCAATTCAAGGCTCCTCACAGTGTTTCAATGATTATTTTTATCTTGCCATTACCAATGTTGTTAATAACTCATAAGGGGTATATTCATCATCCACTCTGTTAGCTTCAAGCCATCTGCAGCGGCAGCAGTAAAGCGGGGCTCCTGGGAACAAAAGGGGCTTAGAGACCCCTCTTCTGAGCCCGTCCAGGGTGTGAATGTCCATGATGTCCTCTTTAGCTTCTGTTGGACCCCCGGACTATTCCCCCACTTCCACCTGTTCAGCAGCCTCTGAGGAATTCTCAGACCTGTTGGCAAGTTCTGTTTGACTTGACATCACCGTTCCTTCTGATGGGCCAAGGTCAGCACCAAGGTCAGTCTGCTGGAGGTGAGCTGGGTGCCTGGGGGTCTGCATGGGAAGGCTGGGTCCAGCTCGGGTTTTCTCTCTCCAAGTCTTCGGCCCTTTACAGCGCGGCCTCAGAAGGCCTGGGAGGACCTTTCTCAGGGGATGTGGGGGCTCTGGGTTGGGATTTCTCCTGAGACGAGATTTGAGTGATGCGAGGAAACACCAGTAAGTAAGAAGGGACATGAGACAGGGGAGGAAGGAGGCAGATGAAGGGCGTGTCACCAAGCCGGAGACCACTGGGGAAACTGAGGTTGATCCCTTTGAGGAACTATGCGGATGGTGTAGGAAATGTCTCAGTGTGGCCCGGTGAGGTGGAGGGTGGGGGTCTTCGTCCACTGAGTCCCATCCTTCGTGGTTGAGTGACGTCCCATCATTGCTTCTACACTCGTGCAGAGAGTCGCAGCCTCCCTCCAGGGAATGCTTTGGCGCTTGGAGCGGGGCGTGCAGGTGGGGTGCCAAGACTGTTTGCCAGGGTGGGCTATGGGCTCCTCAACCCTTCAGAGGGACCTCCTTTCTGCTGCCTGATTTCTGGTGCTGCCAGGCCCTGGGGGCCTGATTTCCCGGCTGTAGCATTGACAGTGTAGAGAGAGGGCTTAGCGGAACCTCCGTGTTGAAAGGCACCCTGAAAGATGAGCACTGGCAAGGAGGGTGTGTTCCTGCACACGTCAGGTTGCCGACTCCAGTGTGTTTCTTTGTATCCATTGTCGTTCCTGCCTGGGAGAGCAGAGGAGCAGGGGGCAGAGTGCTGTCTGTGATGAGCCAGCCCCAGCCCTTGGACAGGGTGGGAGCTTCTGTGGGGAGAAGCTGAAGGGATCAATCCTGGGGGTCCCTGCACCCCAGCCCCCTCCTGAGCTGGAGTGTAAGTGATCCGGCCCAGACACCAGCTGGGGAAGGATTCTCTCCTCATCTCTGCCAGGACCCCGAGGCTGACGGGCAGGGGCATGTGTTCATCCTCCCATGGGCCGTGGCAGCCCTTTGGGGCTCCTCCAAGTGGATTCCTGGGCTGCCGGTGTGAGCCAAGGAGAGGAGATTTGGCCGTGAGAGGGACCGGGCTGCAACCACAGGCTCGTGGGTGGGCACACAGGACTCTCAGAAATTCCTGGGGGCTATTTGGGGGTTCTCAGTTTGTCAATGAGTCCAGCGGAGTTGTGTCTGCCCACCATAGTGTGGTCATTAACTGAATCTAGTCATTAGAAAACGACAGAGAAACCCAAATTGATGGATAGTCTATAAAATAACAGGCGTGTATTCCTTAAAAGGACCAGTGGCACAAGAGACCAAGGCTGAGGAATGTTCCAGATTAAAAGGTAACTAAAGAGACATGATGATGAACTGTAGTAAGTGGCCTTGGACTGCATCCTGTGTGGGAAAAGTTCGATAAAGGACAAAATTGATAACAACTGACAAAATTGGAATATGGTCAGTAGTGTAGATTAAACTGTTGTGCTGATGTTAATTTCCCGAAGCTGGTCACTGCCCTGTTAACATGTAAGAGAACAGTTTTACTCTCAGGGTGTAGATACTGAACATGATGGGGAAATGGGCATGGTGGGGGCTCCCACTTTGAAATGACTTAGAAATGAACACAAGCACACACACGTGTATAAAGTGTTAAATATTAGTGAAACTGGGTAAAAGGTATATGGGGATTCTTTGTACTATTCTTGCAAGATTTTGTAACTGAAAATAATTACAAAATAAAAAAGTAAAAGAAAAAGGAATTTTGAACTTAGAGTCACAAACTACTGAGATCTGGCATGGTGTGCGTGTGCATGCACACACAAGCACCGCTGTCCCCAGATCCCTTGGAACCCTGAGAAGACCCGTCCCCCCACCCCAAGCCTGCCACCCCCGCCCCCACCCGGCAAAGTTTATGGATCGTCGAAGAAGCCCCGTTGCAGACACCTGCGTTCTGGAGCATCTGCCCAGGGACTTTGATTTGAGACTCACGTTTTAAAAGAACCAATTGTTCTTTGTTTCTCTGTGCACGTCATCTGAATCCGTGTGGCCTCGTTCTCTGTCAGCTGTTCTGAAGCTGACCCTCGGTGAGCCCCTAGACCCCCTAAATGAATCAGGAATGTCCCACTTGGCCTATCTTTTAAGCCAGAGTCTCCCAAACATATTTTCCGAATTGGGTGAGCATTTGTCCAGTCCTCTTGCAAGATGCCTGGAGAGAAACTTCATATTCCTGGCTGCCTGAGTGAGGCAGGCAGAGGGAGGGTGGGGTTTGCCCAGAGACCCTCAGGAAGATCCACAGAGGTGAGGAGATAAGGACCAGGGCTGTCACTTTCCCTGGAGAGGGGATGGGCGTGGGGCCAGGCAGTCACCCACAGACCCGATGGCACTGCCCAGGGGCACCTTTATACTAGAAAATGAGAGGAAACAGAACTCTGCCCGGAAGCCAAGAGCTCTGTCCATTGGGATCAAATCAGGCGAAAACTATAAAATTGAGACAATCCTGGGCTGGCGCTGGGAGTCTTCCTTTCCTAGTGTCTCCTGGAGGCTGAGGTCAAGGAGGGGCTGGGCCCCTGTTGGAAGAATTATTTGCGTGGGAAGTCTGCAGCCCCGGGAAGGGGATGCTCCTGGTGGAGTGCTGAGCATCGAAGGCTGCAGGAATTCTGGGCGGGTAGTGTAAGGCGATTGCAGACACAAGAGTAAAAGTGGAGCAAAGCCTCCCAGGAATTCGTAAATACACTGACGGGGTGTCGCCTCCATAGGTCCTCAGTAGGAAACTTCCCAATCTGCACGGCAGCAGATTCCCTTCACGGGAAGGTCCAGAGAGAATGCTGTCCTTGAGTGATGGATGGGCTTATCTCCACGGGTCCTGGAGGAGGGCGCGCAGTGCACTGGCCGCTGCTGATTTGGTCTGTATGTTTTATAATGTTCCTTTTAATTTGTGAAGTCAAGCTTGCCTTTTCTCTGTGTTGGGAAAGGCTGTGCTGCAGAGGACGAACTCGGGGTCCTCTCCTTCCTCACCGGGAAGAGGACAGCCTCTTCCACCTCACTCACTGGCTTCCTAGCAAACCATGCTGAGCCCACAGGCAGCATAGCATTAAGTCAAAACTGCCAGTATGTCTGGGTGGCCCAAGTTGCTTTGTCGGCCCAGGTGAACTTCGGTCAATCATAGTCATCGGTCTAGTCAACAAGTAGTTTCGAGCAGCTTTTCAAGTACCAGGCAGGGGGAGCAGAGCTGTGAGCAAAACAGCAGAGTCCCCGCCCTCACAGGGCTCCCATTCCAGCCCCAGACAGACAGGAAACCAATCAGTACACAGTCACCTGGAGTTCTGAGGGATGCGGGCTGCAGAAATGGGCAGGCTCAGGAATGGAGAGAGCGGCTCTGGGTCAGATCAGGAAAGGTCTTCCTGGAAAGGTGTGAGGCAAGCAGAGCCAGAAGGAAGTGGGGACCAGCCATGTGGCCGGACAGCTCCCAGAGAGGGTAGAGCTGGTGCGTGGTCTTGAGGAAGAGTTGGAGGCTCTTGTGGCAGGAGCAGCCAGACATGGGATGTTGGAAGCAGCCAGAGAAGCACAGCCTAGAGGGCACAAGAAGCTGCTGGGCTGTACAGAGCCTGATGTGAGAAGTGGGTTTGGGCCCAGGGAGTGCAGAGGGTCAAGATCATCTGGAGGATCAGAGTAACTCCACGAATTTAGCCTCTGTGCTCCCTGATGACCCTCCAGATCGAGCTATAAGACAATGTGTCTACACCCCTCATTCATGCTCCTGGTTGGTATAGCAGTTGCACCACTGGGAAATCTCTGATGCTGACGAGTGCTTTTGACAGGCCAGGCCAGTGCTTCTCGCCCATGTGGTTCTGCCCCCCAGGGACACTTGACAATGTCTGGGGACATTTTGGTTGTCCCCACTGGGTATCCAGTGGGTAGAGCAGGGATGCTGCTAAGCATCCCACAATGCCCAGGACAGACCCCAATACAGAGTCTCACAGGCCCCAAATGTCAGCAGTGCCGAGTCGGCTAGCCACACATGAAATGCGATACATTCTTTGCTTCATTTAATCTTCAAAGGAATCCTGTCAAGAATTATGGTTCCTGGGGCCGGCCCTGCGGCCGAGTAAAGTTAGCATGCTCTGCTTCAGCAGCCCAGGGTTCACAGCTTCGGATCCTGGGCGCGGACATGGCACCGCTCATCAGACCATGCTGAGGCGGCGTCCCACATAGCACAACCAGAGTCGCTCACAACTAGAATATACAACTAGGTACTGGGGGGCTTTGGGGAGAAGGAGGGGGAGGAGGAGGAGGAGGAGGAGGAGGAGGAGGAGGAAAGATTGGCGAGGGTTGTTAGCTCAGGTGCCAATCTTTGAAAAAAAAGAATTATGGTTCCTATTTTATAGCTAGGGACACTGAGACCTGGGGGGGTGAGCCGCTGTGTCCAGTGACACAGCTGGTTAGCGGGGGCGTTGGGATTCAAACCCGGTGTGACCCTGCAGTTTGTGTTTTTAGCGGATGCATGACCCTCCTTGGCAGGGCCCCTGGTAGGTGTCCGACAGGTGCCTCCGGGGTGAGTAGTGACTGACGAGACCTTGCTTCATTCTGAAATGCAGGTTCTCGGGCGCCTGCCCAGCATGTCTTCCTCTGCACCAGACATGCTCTGGGCCGCCCCATCATTTGCTCAGGCTCAAAACCTGTACACCACTGCCCGTTACTCATCAAAAACAAACCCTCAGACACAGGCAAGCTGCGAGCTGTGACCGCCTCGAGGCTGGAGTGGCGGAAATCGAGATTCAGCAGCCAGGTGAACTGCTCAGCCTCCAGTGTGTGTGTGGGAAGGGTGGGTTCCAAATACCACCAGTGCCCCCTCGTCCCCCATGGTCTCCGATGGGTAAAGTGTTCTGATGAGTGTCCTTCAGCCTCTGCCCCCTTTCTTGGGAGAGCCCAGCGGGCAGCCAGCGGTTCACAGGATGGAGGTTCCTGGACCCTGCCACATGGCAGATGTGCTGGTAACCCACCGAGGTGAGAGGACAGTGGGGGTCTGACTTGATTGCTCTTTGCAGGGATTCAGTTTGACAGATGTGTGTGGGCTCACTTGGTACAGCCCTGAGCTCAGTTTTGTCCAAGAGCACTTGCTCATGTGACACCTCGATGATGATCCCAAGGGGCATGTCACCAGGGGGCACCTCAGCAGGGGGCACTGGAGGACCCAAATGTGAGGTCCATGGACGTGGTCCCTGATCATGGTCACCAGGGGACACTTCAGGATCCCATGGTGAGGTCTGTGGACATGATTCCTGATCAGTGCACCCATCCCCTCCCCGATGTGCCCCAGCTTCCAGCCCATCAGCTGCCCCAGGGCTCTGTCACTATGGTCCCCTCAAGTGTGACTCCCCTGGACCAGCCTAAGCCAGAGCAGTGGGTCAGTGGGTTCTGGTTGGTGTCAACTCATGGGAGACCCTCAGTACTTCTTGATGTCTCACACATGTCCCTGATGCTCATGGCTGTCCATGGTTGGGGTGATGGGGACACTGGAGACAGTGGCAGGAAGGCATTAGGAGAATAGAGATGGCTCATGGGGACCTCTGCCCCTTTCTTCAAGTTCAAGTTGATAAACCCCTGAGCCTGTCTGGCCCGGTGCTGGGCATGGGGGGCATTTAAATGAATCCTGCAGGGCCCTGCCCTGGGTGAGTGTGTGGTCTATTAAAAGAGATCCATATGCAAATAACTAATTGCAGGCCCCTCTTCCTCTCATCCGGAGCCTGCCCACCTGCTCCTCTTCCGGGGCTGCCCCTGTTCCGCACATCACCCCCTTCCCCTCACCTGGGCATTGCTGTCAGGTCCGGGCCCCTTCAACCCAGCAGACTGCCTGGTTTCCAGACCCCTTTCTACACCCACCACCACCTTCTCCCCTCACTGCCCATGGACCGTCCTCTTGGTAAAGGCCTCTCGTCCTGACTGAGAGCTGCCTGCCAGCGGGGCCTTATGCACTGCAGGCATCAGTGCTGTTCTTGAATGAAGGAAGGAATGCACAGACCTGGTGCAGAGGGTCTAGCCATAGCTCACGGAGGAGGAAACAGTGAGCCTGTTTCCAGCAGCCTTTCCTGCAGAAAGGAAGGATTCTGAGCATCCAGGCTGGCATCCCCAACACCACAAGGCTCAAGGACAAGAGACCTTGTTATCAGGAGCATCACGGCTGAGCAGCCAGGCAACCGTGTGAACTGATGAAGCTGCAGGAGGACAAAGAGTCAGCTCACAAAGGAAAGTGAGGTCCCGCCCACGGACCCAACACGGAGCCCCAGGCCGGGCCTCGTGGTTAGGGTTTCCCACCATTACTTGTACTCCTCTAGCTGCTTCAGATGGGAAAGCGAGGATGTTCCCTCCTCACCTCAGGATTCTTCTGGAAAGCACCAGGACCGTGGACAAGGAGGTAATGAAGATTTTCTGCAGCAACAGAAATGAAACCCGGAACAAATCTATTTTTACCACTTCAAGTGCGGGCTCACCTGGCCTGCGACAGCAAGGTTCCTGCCTATTTTGCCTCTCCGCCCCACTCATGATTTGATTTGAGAGATAAATATGTGGCGTCATTGGGAGCAGACCTGCCTCAGAGTGGAGTCGGGGGTGCTCGGAAGGGGAGGGTGGTGCCGAGCAGAATCAGTGTTTTCCTAGCCTCTACCTGATCGTATGAGGAACAAATACACCTGTCCCGAGGGCTGGCGTCACCCCGAGACCCCTCTGTGAACAAGTTACTCTTCCAGCGCCTTGCCCCGCCCAGGGCAACAAGGGCAGGAGACAGGCGTTCTCGCCTGTGATTCTGGAAGCTTGGTGGGACAAGCCTGGCCTCTGGAACAGCGTCTTCCTTGTGTGGGGTGGACACACCTTGCATGACGTGTATCCAGAGCCTGTTTCTGCAGCTCACTGTCCCCATGGTTAGGTCTGGAAGGCAGAACTGGGAGGGGTGGGCAGTCTCTGCGTCTGTGCTCCTCCTCTCCTGCCTCATCCAAGAAGCACCTGCTTCAGCCTTGACCGTTTTAGTGGCCTGAGAAGCCCACGGCTGACAGCCACTTCCTCTCATTCCCACATACAGGGTCTTCTCATGTGAAGACCCGTTTTCCTGCAGTATGGCGCTGCCCGATTCCAGCAAACTGCATCCTCTTGCTCGAGTCCAGGCAGCCTGCTGAGCCAGAGGGGCAGCTACATTGTGCCACGTGGGGCCGGAGTGTGCGCGTCCCAGGACCCTGAAATCATCAGCTTAGCTCACACTCAGTCTCCCTGTAAGACCCCCTGCTTTCCTGCCCATGTGCCCAAACTCGACCTAGGGGAAAAAGAGTTGCTGTTGCTAAGAATTCCTGTTATCAAGAAAATCCACACATGCAATCGAAACTGCTAGGGTTTTAGAGGACAAAAATCAGGGTTAAGCCTGGGTTTCAGCTTCCTACAAAAATACACCAGGAGAGATGTGAGGCTTTGGCGAGAGAAACACATCCACAGAATCCAGCAAGGGCTCGATGGCTGGGGTCTGTCTGGTAAACACTGCGGCTGCTGTGAGCTCAGCTCTTCTCTTCTGTCTCCGCCTCTCCCTCCCCTCTCCCCCCTCCCTCCTCCTCTCTCCCTCCCCACCCTCTGAATCTCTGCCCCATTTCCCCTTTCTCTTTCTGAAATGCTTCCTTTGCTTCCCCATCTTGCTCAAGGTTCTCCGTTGCAAACAGCAGAAGCTGCTCTAGCTCAGGATTGGTTTGAACATAAAGCAGTTTTGTTAAGGGACCTTGGTGAGCTCACAGAATCCCTAGGAAGGTCAGAGATTTGGGATTAGAGGCCACATACCCAGGAAGCCACCCAGACTCCCCTGGACTGCTTGCCCACAGGGCGGGTGATGCCCACTACCACGGGCCATGAGATTGCTATTGGTGGAACCCAGGTCTCGCGTCCTGAAGTTAGGACAGGTGTGTGACGTGGCCCCGCCAATCCTGTGTGTGGTGAGGACATAAGACCATGTGTCCTCCGTTCACAGCCAGGGCTGTTGAGCAGGGCAGGGTGGAGGGCCAAGAAGGTTCAGGCAGCCTCCGGCTGAGACCCCCTACCCCGCTCCATCCTGCTGTGTGTGGGGAAGGGGAGCATGAGGGGGCATGGTCTTGTGGCAAAGATGGACCAAAGCAAGTGAACAAACCCATGGCAGTGATTGTGCTAGAAGGAAAAACAACAGGGGGTGGTGGTAAGCATGCAGTCGGTCTCCTCCAGACAGGGGTCAAGATTGCCTCCCTGTGGAGGCCTCATGCCAGTAGACAGAAGCTGGATCGATAGCATGAGGACCAGGACCTGGGGGTCATTCTGCTCCTGCAATCTGGCTGCAGCCCCATTTGTCAGCTCTGCCAATGATGAGGAGGACCCCTATCAAAGAGGAGCAGGAGGGTTCCAGGCCTGGCTCAAGCTCCCAGGGCCCCCGATGAAGTCTGGACGTGCGTGTGGAGCTGTGTGATCAAGGTGAAGCGCTTGGGCCCTGGAATCTTGGAGCCTGAGTTCAAGACATACCTCTTACAAGCAGTGTGAACTCAGGCAAACTGACCCCTCTTACCCTTGGCTTTCTCATCAGAGAAGTGGGGTTGGCAAAAGAACCTGTCCCATAGGATTGGAGAAAATGCTGGTGAAGTGCTTAGGACAGGGCCTGGCACACAGCAAGTGCTCAATAGACGCTGGGCTGTTAGAATGGAGTCGCCATGCTTATCAGCAATTAATCAGTCACAAGAAAGCCGACTGTCCCTTCGTGATTAATGAGCCAGTGGAAAGGGAGAAAAGCGTTTTCTTTTAAGAGTCTCTCTTCTGTCTGATTTTTGTATATCTCAGTTTTCTTCATTGGCCATATTACCTACTATTTGTTGAGTGTTTACTGTATTCCAGGCACTTTTCACAGAATATCCTACCTAATCCTTGGGTCTCTCTGATCCCTCTCCCCGTGTGTATGCGCATGTGTGCATAAATCAAGGGTCATAGAGTTTCAGTGCCATGTGGAATGTTGCGGCTCCTGCGTGGTGTAGCCAGGAATTGAACCGATTCCTTCTGACTCCGCGTGCCTTCTCCTGACCAATACCAGGTTCTCGGGTGTCTCCCAGGTGAGGGTCCTCCAGGCTTGGGCTTCGTTTCCTTCCTGGATCTCTCGGGGGCCTCATTTCTATCCACCAGAAGTAAGGATCCAGCGGAGGGCTCAGCTGTGTCCACTTCTGCCATTACACAGAGGATGTGCTTGGGGTTCCCCCAAAGCCTTCTTGGAAATAACACCAAAAAGAAGCAATTCCTTGTAAATCCAGCAGCCACCCAAAGCAGACAGAACTAAATTTTCAGCAATGTCAGAAACCATGCATCCAATCTATTTTTATTTGCTTCCTGTTCTTTCTGTATTTCCTTCTGCTATCTTCATCATCTTTTTTCCCCATTTGACAAGATTTTCATCGAATTCTCTGTTTAACATATCAATGCTTCTTGCAGAAACCATTATCTATTGTCACTTAGAGTGTGGGTCCGTTGGCCTTTGCCGGGAAGGGCTGTGTGCTGCTGCGCCCGCACCTGCCTTTGTAGAGCTTAGATGAATTCCTGCTGTGGTCAGCTTCATTGGGGTAATTTTTATCAAGATTTCCTTTCTCTTGCTTTATTACTTGCTTTCTTGGTTACTTTATTAAATTTTAAAATATCTTATTAAAGCCAGTTCTTGTGATAGAGGTATAACTTTTCCAACTTTGCTCTAAAAACTTGCAGACCAGACTCTTCTTAGGGCCTCCCCAGGGTGTGGGGTGGGCTGTGGTGGGCGCGTCAGTGAGGGGAGACTCTCGCCTGGTAGTCTAAATGTTTCTGTATGGCTTTAATTATTTATAACCCTCAATGACTATTTTACTGAATTTTTTCAAGCAATAAAAGAAGACTTCTACGCCTGGTAATGTTAATTTTTTTCTTATAACCTTTTCAAAAGCAGCCATTGCTTTCTAAGATGTAGAAATATAACAAATCTTTTGTGAAATAAATTTTAAGAACTACACATTAAAAAAATCAACTAATGGCAAACTCTGCAGCAAAAATAATGTGGATATCAAAGCTGAGTGCAATTCAGGAATACGCCTTAATAGAGATTTTTAAGACTACTTGGCCGGCTGCAGCTTCCGGCTCCAATGGGAATTTTATTGGGTTCTGTTGGATTGTCTAAGGATGCAGAGGGATAGCTGCCAGCTCCCATCTTCACCCTGCAGACGAGACTTATTGCAAGCAAATGACTTCCATCTCGGCCATCACGGAAAACCATATGGCAGGACAATTTATGAAAACCTAGGAGGCTTTTCGGTGACTTTAAATGGTGACCGGCCTTTTGAAAAAGGATTAACAGACCGAGGAGACAGGGAAAACCTGAGCATTTGGCGTTCGTCTGGTTTCAGTCCTCACCTGGCCTGGGCAGGTGTCTGCCTCTTGCAGGTGGGCAGGTAAGTCAGCTTGCTGGTCCTGGAGGCAGGGCACCTGTGGACGGAAAGTGGGCCAGGCTTGGAGATCGACCCCTGGTGGACAGACAGCCTTCCTGCGCTTCACTGATAGCCCCAGGGAGCCTCCTGCCCAGGCCCCTCGGCCTCATTCTGCCCGCCCTCTTCCGGCCTACTCAGAGAAATAGACATGCATTCTTGAAGCTGCAATAGCCAAAACCTGCATCCCCCTCCCTCCGCGTTGTCCTCCTCCCACACGCCTCCTCTGGCGCATCAGATGTGTTTCTTAGATACGAATCTAAAATTAATGCATGCAAGCTTCGCTCCTCAGGGAGAAAGTGGGATAATCAGCAAATGTCAAAATGTTTCCTCCAAATTTCTAAATAAGTGGAAAATAAAACAATATAATCCCCCTCAGCAACTACCCAGCCACCTGTTTTTCCATAGATGAAACGAATCTATTTGCTATTCCCTGGAGCGCATCCAGTTGGGAATATTTTCCATGAAGATCTCTGAGTTTAGCGGGAGCCTAACACCATCCGTCTAACAAGAGGGAGTCCTGGGTCGGCAGGTTCTAAGTGGTGCCCTTGGACTCCAGGCAAATCACTTAGCAGTGGTCTCCTGAATCTCAGGTCTCTCTGTGGCTCCAGGCCAGACCCAGCCACACACTCAGAAATGGGCTCCTTCTCTGGGCAGCACCGGTTAACCTCCGGAATCTAGTATAACTAGAAACCTTTATTGGAATTATCCAAGCCATTACCCCGCTCACTGCATTAGCTCTGCCCTCAAGCGCTCTTGACTGCGTAGCACGGGGATGGAGTGCTTTGTCAATTGGAACTCGAGCCTCCCGATCTTAATTAGAGATGTGCCCAAGTACCTGAATTTAATGGAGAAGGTTGGCAGACAGTTCTCTCTCCACCCCTCTTGCATTTAATGACTTCATTACTGATTACTGTCCACAGCCATGCAGGAATTAAATATGCTCTGCAGAAAAGCACAAAGGTTGACATGCAGCTGCTTCTGGGTGGCAAGTTCCATGTGTAGCTCTGCACTGTTTGCAAAACAAGGAGAGCCAAGATGTCAGCATGTTGTCCGCTAGCCCCCTGCCCACGCTCAGCCCAGCAGCCTGGCCTCGCAGGCCCAGGAGGGGCTGACACCTGAGGTGGAGAGAATGCGTTATTCATATGCTAGCTCCCATCCACAGGTAATTCAATATCTGCTCTCAATAATCTTTTCTAGCTTTATCTGTATTCATCCTCTGGGTTTGTAAAGAAGGCTGCTAAGTAATTGTTAAATATCTCTTCTGCTCCCTGAATAAATTGGAGATACAGAAAAATAATAGGGATATGATTGCAACAGATTCATTTGGTCGTGTTTGCCCTGATTTAGTGGTGCAGGCACAGCAGACAGGGCTGAGCATTCCAGAACTACTGAGAAGGGCCCAAGTCACACCTCTCCTTCCAACAGAAAGATTTCCCCCGGCGGCGTCGATGCTCCCTAGGGCTCCCTGATCATCCATCAGCCTGCCCTGGGGACGCCAACTCTTAACATCTGTGCCTTCTATTCCACTGAAGAACCAGGCGGTGATCCCATTCACATGGAACCTGTGCCAGCCTGATTCTCGTGTTTAAGCTAAACAATTCCTTCTGAGACAGGGACATTTTAACAATTACATCCGTATGCTCTGCAAAGCAAATCCACAGGTTCAGATTTTCCCAGGCCAGGCAGCGCCTTGTGAGTACAGTAACTACAGCTGGAGAAACTGCTTTTGCGACACTTAGTGGGAAGAAATAAGTGGCATCGGGTTCTGAGAAGAAAGGTAAAATGTTCCCAGAGCAAGAGAAACGGTGACTCTATTTCCAGAAGAATTCACTCAGAGAAGAAATAGTTGCTTTAGCTTTTACACAGAAAGAATACATTCGAGGAGAGTGGCTTGGGCCGCGGTCGATGGACTTGACCATTGTTCCTAAGGGGACCAAATGCTGGCTTAGTTTGGGGGCTGGTCGGATGGCACACTCCCTCTTTCCAGCCCTGGGGCTCCCAACGGGGAAGAAAACTGGGTGCATTCAGAGAAGAGCAGCCTGGCCTGGGAGGTTTGCCAGGCTCATCGGTGGAGCACAGGAGGGCGGGCCAGCAGTGGGTCAGTGTGAAGGCAACCTGGGGGTGTGGTGGAATCCTAAGGGCCACTCCACGTTTGGGCTCCACCCCCATCGAGGTTCTTGTGGAACTCTTGCGTGCCATCGGCCTCGAGCTGCCACTAATAAGCTCAGCACTTAACACTTCTTATCCTGAGAGTTAATCTACGACCACACCGTCACAGATGTTTACTAGCACATGCATCTACTAAGTAAGCACCTGCTGAGACTCATCTCCCTTGTTTTCAAATCTGCTTTTATTCTCCTAGTTTCTCCGTCACATTGAACTTGCTGTTCACACAAATTCTTCTCCTTTCTACTTGGCAACCCCACACGGTGCTGCCCTCTGTCTTCTGTGGTTGGGCGTCTAAGTTTCTTCCCAATGTTTTCTTCAGGGTAGAGGCCAGGGATGCTGCTGAACATGCTACAACACATTGCACAGCCCCCCCCCGACAGAGAAACCATCCAGACCAGAGTGTCAATAGTGCCAAGGGGGAGAAACCCCCGTTTATAACACAGCCTTGCTCCAGGGTTTGCCTGGAACAGGATAATTGTTAACTTCTGTGTGACTCCTGAGCTCATCTGGAAAACAGATTCCTACAGCTCTCACCTCCTGTGGTTCTGTAAGGATTAAATGAAGTAATGCTTATAAAGTACTTAGCAGAGTTACTCCTGGCCCGTACAGACGTGCACGCCTGGTTACCATCACTGTTGTTCTTATTCGGCTTTTTAAAATCCAAGTTGCACAACTTAACCTCTCAGGTGTTTGTGTCGTGTCCCTCCTCCACTCAAAAGCCTTCGCTGGCTCCCTGCTCCACCCTAGTTCAAATGGGGACCGCTGTCCTCTCCTCTCGGAGGGCTCCCTCTGCCTGGCCCGTGCTCCCCGTGTCTGAGCCAACCTGTGCTGTTCAGGACCTTTCCTGAGCCTGCTCTGTCCCCCTTGTCCCCCAGGGAATCACCAGATTCTTCAGGATTTCTCCCACCTGTGCCTGCCTCTCCTTCTCAGGCTGGTGTCAGGAGCGACTCGGCACGCAGGGCCCTCCTCGCCTGTCATCCCTGTGAGGCCACCTGCTCGTCCCTCTCCTGTGTGTCACTAAACCTGACCTTGGCCTTTTCTCAGATCCGTGGGGACAGTGTGGGGCAGGGTGTGGAGCCCTGAGGGGTCCCTCTTGCCTTCTTGGAGTCCTTCCCTGAGGCAGGCGCTCCTCACCTCATGAAAATACCCTTCAGGAGGATTGAAGGGATGGCTTGTTGAGTGATATTAGTGACCCTGGGGAGGTCTTGTACTTGGAAATGAACTTGGGGCAGAAAAGCTGCCTCCGTTATCTGATCCCCCGAATCTGCTTAGAGGCCACGTATCTGCAGGGAGATCTTCCCGTCGTGCTGCTGGGCTTCCGTGTGCCTGGGCTTCCGTGTGCCTGGGCTTCCATGTGCCGGCTGACTGGTCCGAGATGCCTCTGCTGTCTTCCCTCTGACTGTAGGGCTGGCTCTGGGTGTGACGGGGTCTAGCCCCCAGGTCTTCTGGACACCCTGCCTCTGGAGAATTCCAGCAGGTTCCCCTGCTCTCAGCTCACCTGTCACCTCCTCCCACAGGTTCACCTGAGCATCTTACAGAAAGGTGCCTTTTCCCGGTAGATCCACCTCATATTACTTGGTTCTGGTTATAGTGTCACATCTGGAAGTACCTCATTGATTTGTCCCCTTGTGTTCCCTGTGAGCTCTGCCATGGGAACACTCTTGTGTTTGTCCCATTTATTTGTCAGTGCATCCAAAGGACTTAGCTGAGGCCCGGCACACAGTAGGTGCTTGATAACTACTTACTGAACACACGAGTGAGTCCCTGAATGGATCACAGGCTCTCCTTCTGCTGGTGGAGATGGAAGGGATGGGGAAAGGCAGTGAGAGTGGCCTTATAATGCATTTGTGAAGGCTTCCCTTTGATTCAGTTTGGGACCAGGCAGGGCTCCTCTTAGGGATGGGCATGACCCACACTGGGCCAAACCAATCAGCTCAGCTTGCTCACATGACCAGGACTAACCAATCAGCTCAGGGAAATACACGCACGGCTGGATCGGTGGCATAGTGGTTAAGCTCACATGCTCCCCTTCAGTGGCCTGGGGTTCACAGGTTTGAACCCCACACGTGGACCTCCACACCACTCATCAAACCACGCTGTGGTGGCATCTCACATACAAAATAGAGGAAGATTGGCACAGATGTTAGCTCAGCAACAATCTTCCTCAAGCAAAAAGAAGAAGATTGGCAACAGATGTTGGCTCAGAGCCAATTTTCCTCACCAAAAAGAAAACAAAAAAAGAAAAACATACGCATGATTGGGAGTGATGAATCAGCTCAGGGATAGTCACATGACTTGGACTAACCAATCAGCTCGGGGAAACGTACACATGGCCAGGACTAATAATCTGCCCAGTGATGTACACATGACCAGGATTAACCAATCAGCTCAGGGGTGCTCCCATGACCGAGACTAACCAATCAACTAAAGGCTGCACATGTGACCAGGTAGTTCTCTTCCTCCCCTTGAATTATCAACTGGTAATTATTCATCCCAGGAGGGAGCCTGGACCCAAGGGCATTCTTAGAACACTTAGATGGGCCTGGAGTCACAGAGCTTTCTGGATATAGAAGAAGTTTATTTCCCTTTCGCCCATGCTAGTTTGGTTGAGTTCTTGTAACTGGCAGCCAATAAAGTGTGCACAGCGCCTGGCACAGAGCAGGTGTTGGGTGTTTAAGGATGGAGTTGCACCCCAGGCTCTGTGAAGACAAATGTGTTTTTCTGCTCCCGGGCAGGGACCGGCAACAGCTGGCTGTGAATGGGCAGAATGGCCCTTCACAGTCATCGTAAAGGCCACGGACTTCCGAAACATCTGGAAGAACCAAAAGGAGCTTCTTTCAAGCCCTTGGCTCTCAGCCTCTTAGCAGGATGGAGAGCCCCCATCCCTGGAATGGGCACTGAATGAGAAAGTATTTCTTTAGTGCAGCTCTGAGAGAGATTTCCTTCTCCCTCCGTGATTCCTCAGCATCCACTAGAGACTAATGAAAATGCACTTTCATTCCCAATTCCTCATGTAATTCATTCCTTTTCAGCAATGTAGAGTACAGTATTTTATCCATGGGTTGCAGGCAAAGAAAAGCTTTTCGTTTGCAGAAAAAAAGACTTCAATACTCACATGTGACTGATTAAATCTTTATGTAACTTGAGTCAACATTTTAGGGTCAGAGTGTATTGGGTCCCTACAAGCATTGGTCTTGGAGGCAGGAGCTGTCTTTCTGATGAGCTAAACAGAAGTTAAGCTAGTTAAGGCCCTTGTTGACTAAGTGACAATTGGTAATCTGGCAGAATTTCAGGGCCCTGTGTAAATTGAGTGAGGCACATAAGGGCTCACATGGAGTCTGGCTTCATAGAGCTTGACAGTCGAGCATCACATAACTAGGACTGACAGTACCAAGCCATGAATTATTCCTGCATAATGACGCCCTTCCAGACTAAGACAAAAGCTGTCATTACTTCATTACTTGCCTGTGTCTTATTTATTCTGGGACTGCTCTGCAGAAACCATGAGGAAATATTTCTTTTTCTCCCATGGAGGACTGCTTCCATAGGGTGAAAATGGGCTGCCTCCAATCAAGGAGCTCACAAGTCAATTGTCGCCAGAGTGAGAATTCCTGGAGGTCACTGTGGGCTGAACAGCAGGAAGGAAATCTGGTTTGTGTCTCCCTGGTTCATTAGCTCCGAGGCTTGCACCTGCACAATGTCCTGGAGGGTCTACTTCTGATTGCTCTGAAGTCTTACGACTACTGATGAGAACAGTCAGAGACTGGCCAGCCAGAGCACCTCCTCTAGGTCATTTTTGGGGGCCTTCAAAGAGGCGATTTGGACAGTGGGGAGCCCCTTTGGAGATTCTCCCGTTGGTGCGGGTAACAGCCAGGGGACCTGGCCATGACGGGGCTGGCCTGGCCCACAGGTCTTGCGTTTATGCCCGTCCTTCTGGGGTCTCTCAACTGGCTGTGTCCCTGGCTCCTTGTTGCTTCCAGTGGTCTCAGTGTGTGAAGGGAAGCCGTGCGAAGGCGTGCACCCGGCTGTCCATGGTGTCGGTAAGGCGGCTCAAGCATTTCCTGGGGGGTGGTTCAGGAGGAGCAGTGGCGAGTGCTGGGGAGGCCGAGTAAGGGCAGCACAGTGCTTCAGAGCGCAGGGGCCACACTCAAGCCAGCTGGGTTCCTGTCTGTCTCTGCTTCTTGCTGGCTAGTGACTTGGCATCTTAGTCTGTTCAGGCTGCTGTAACAAAATACCACAGATTGGGTTATAAACAGCAAACGTTTCTTTCTCTCAGTTCTGGAGTCCGGCGAGTCCAAGATCATGGCCCTGGCAGAGTTGGCGTCTGGTGAGAACCTGCTTCCTGGTTCATGGATGGCTGTCTTTTCACCGTGTCCTCACGAGGTGGAAGGGGTGAGAGATCTCTCAGGGGTCTCTTTTATAAGGGCACTAATCCCATTCGTAAGGGCTCCACCCTCATGAACTAATCTCCTCCTAACACCATCACCTTAGGGGTTAGGATTTGAACATAGGGATTTCGGGGGGATGCAAACATTCAGACCACAGCACTTGGGAAGCTTATTGACTCTCCCTGTCTCAGTTTCTCGTGTGCGAGTGGGATGATGACACTATCTGCTTCCTAGGGCTGTTACGAGGAGCCAAAATTTACACATAGAAGCTGCACAGTGCCTGGCACACAGTCATAAATGCCAGCCTTTATTTTTCATAGGTTACTGGACTGAATATTGACTTGAAATCTTGACAAAGGAGAATGCAAACACTAGTCCCTTAGGAACCATGCCATTGTTGAGAGGCACTAAAAATGAACCTGCGTTAAACCTCCAGTGAAAATGCAAGCCCCTGGGAAATTACTGCTTGATGTTCCCAAATTTGCACCACTCCCCATGTCTTCAGGAATAATCCACTTGCATAAAGTGGGGTCCTCTTCATGAGCCCTTGCCCTAGACAGAGAGAGTCATAGCTTAGAAACTCTTAATCCACCCCGGGCCAGCTTCTCTTGTGGAGAAGTCCAGAGGGTGAAGAGTGAATGAGTCTTGCAGACATTTTGCAATCTTTGCGATCTAATAAACTCGGTGGTTTATTAGAATCGTTGCTGCGCCAGAATCTAGAATGCTGGCTTTAATGACAACCACGGTAGGAAAAAGCCCTGATTTCTTTTAGAGACAGGTTTCGGAAGGCCCCTTGAGGGCTGGCTGGTCATGACACGCAGAATTGGTTTGTCTCCCTTGGAAGGGAGGAGGCTGGAGCAGTGTCAGCTCTAACAGAAAAACAAACCACCTTCCTCAAGAACCAAGACGCCAGCTGGGCGCAGCGGAGCATGCGTGGTGTTTCAGAGTTCAGACGTCAGACATTTAGTCTGGTCTTAGCGAGAACTGGCCCAACTCTCAGTCCTCCTTGGTGGGAACATCCCAGAGGTTGCACCTTAAGAATTATTGACATACTTATCGCAATTTCAAAGCTATGGCTCATGCCCCAGGAAGACAGGATTGCAATGACCTAGATAATTGGGGCTCAAATACCTGCAAGGCATTCCTAAGGGTGGAGAACATGGAAGAATTGCTGATGGATGGGGGGCGGGGGGTGGGGGGGGAGGTGCTAAAATGCAGATGTAAGAACCTAGTCCAGCTGAAGGATAAGACAAAATGTGAAGGATTTAGAACAATTATCAGAGAAGAGATCCTGAGGCAAATGAGAGGTTGGCTTTGGAAGAGGGTAGAAATAGAGAAAATGGCTTTCCTATTGCCTGGTGATTTTCTTTCTCACAGAAGCAGCAAAATGCAGTGATTGCTTGGGAATTTTGACTGAGGTTGGGCCCGTCTGTTTAGGAATAGGAGTGTAGGTTTGAAGGACAGGATGGTGGGAAGGAAAGCAGTTTTATTTCTTCCAACATAGTGGCTTTCAACAAGCCAGCAAGTCTCCCCTGGTTTCCAGAACAGATAGGAATGATTTGTAATTGACATATTAATTGTCAGGTGCCTCTGGAGGGCTCGAGGATGCTTGAAAAAGGACTTGAGTAGTTTCAGCACTGCTTTGCCCAGATTGTATAGCCATAAATTGACTTCGCCAACCCCCCTCTTTATACAGAGGTTAACTTCCCAACCTGCAGGTGTGGGTTATCGCAGTCTGAAGGTGGCGGTTTCTGTATAATATTTGCCTCTGGGTGCCCCTGTGAAAACAGCTAAAAATAGTGACTTTTGGAGACAGAAATCATCAACTAGGAAAGCTAAGGACTGAGGTGACCTCAAAACCCATGAAGATTAGCTTTCCTGGGGCTGAGGCAGCTGGGAAGCTGTGAGGAATTTCCGAGAAGTTAACTCTAAGAGGTTGTAAGTTATCAATACTGTTATTTATTTAACTCCTGCTGGCCATTAAGAAATTTTTTTTACTAAAAAATAACCAGCATTTGCAACAGAGATCTACAGCTTTCCCAGGTCCTTTTGCACGTTACGATCTGCATGCCCGTTGTAGATAAAGAGGGCAGGTTTTATGACCTTGAGAAAAAGGAGACAAGCTGAGTGATGTGGTTGAGGCAGGGCAGCTGTAGAGCTGAGCCAGGACTCAAATCCAGGTCTTCCAGCTCTGCCTGCTGCCCGGGGCCCCTCTCCATTCGTGTTCTCCAGCCACTCAAGACCATATTCTGGAGACCATGGTCCTCATTGGAGGAAACTCCAATATTAGCAGGTAAGAGAAACAGAAATTACGAGTCGTTTCACTCAAAAGAAAGACTTTTCCCCCTTCTCAAAAGAATTTGCCATGAGTTTCTTTAAATAAAGGGAATATGTTGCGAATTGTGATTCGATTTACAGAAACGTAGCGTAGTTTTTCAGAGCACGTGCTTTTGGTAGACCCAGGCACGTCTAAGAGAATGAAACTCACACTGTCCAGGCAGAGCTCCTCAAGTCCCCTCAGCCTTCTCTGCTCGGCAGCTCAGGCCTTGTGGCTTCAGTCCTCCTGTGTGTTTGGTCCCCGACTCGCCCTCACCGCCTCAGAGTCCCAAGGACATGTGCTCAAGGAGCACTTGCTAATCAATTGCCTTGTGGGGAAACTCTCGCCTGGTCTCTCTGCTCCCGTCCTGGCTTTCAGCTGCTGTCTTTTAAAAGACGGGATAGATGAAGGTGCTCCTGAAAGTCTGGGCGTAAATGAACTCTCCACGTTTCAGCTGTAAGGATCTCTTTCTGCCAAGCTCTTCTACAGACGCACACTGGCGTACTTGCATACATACACACACGCACCCCCGCACGCACAGACTTTCCTCAGATAAACAAACATAAGGCTGTTCTCTTAATTGCCTGAGCAAATCTGAGATCCTTATGGTGAATCCTTTTGTCAATAATCCTCCTTGCCACGTCAATATTCGCCTTCTTGTTTCTCTCTGGATGGTTCCTGAGTCCACCTTTGTTGAACCTATAGTAGGGGTTTTCAACCAGGGGCGATTTTGTCCCCTTCCCAGGGGACCCTTGGTGATGTCTGGAGTCATTTTTGGTTGTCACAGCATGGGGCATGCTACTGTCATTTAATGGGTAGAGGACAGGGATGATGCTAAACATCCTATGATGCAAACAACAGCCCCACAGCAGAGAATTGTCCACCCCAAACGTCAATAGTCCACCCCAAGTTATCTACCCCAAATGTCAATAGCCAAAGTTGAGAAAGCCTGATCTGTAAGGGAACACAGCATAAAGGTAAAATAAGTGACAGTTAGTTCTCGTGAGGGACCCTGGCCCAGAATCTGTGGCCAGCACTGGGGCCTTTCTTTGGAAAAATGGAAAAAGAGAAAATACCACCACATGCACAGAATGATCCACATGCATTTTATGAATCTTGCCTTACTGAGAACAACTATGACAATGGTGACCATGGCAACTTTTACTTTTAATTAAAAAGAACAGCTGGTAAACATGGCGCCACAACTTCTGATTACAGTCCCCCGAGTGGTTCATTCTCTGAGCAGCCAGGCCGGCGAAGGACTTCCCTCTGCTGATGTCCTGATCATGGCTGAGTTATAGGCAAGGAGCACAATCTGGTCTTTTCTGAAACAGTTTCCCTCCCTTTATTATGAGATGGCATTGAAAAGAGACACTTGCTATTTTTGACACTATTAATAATTCTCCATTTGTGACATCACCCGCATCCCCAGAGAAACACAGAGTTTCGGTTGCTGCCCTACCACAGGACTCTTGCTGGATTGGGTGGAGAGTTGTAGATAGTGCAATGGAGAGGTTGGAGGTGTCTGCCCGTGCAGAGGATAGCGGTGAGGGGACGGGTTTAACTCAACATCCTGAGGGCATTTGAATAGGAGAGAGAGAGTCAGCACTGCAAGAAGCAAAAGCCTTCTTTGGCTTGTGAAAGTGTTAAATATAATGTGCCATGGAATGCACAAGCTGTATTTAGCTGGCTACTAGAAAGGGTAGAAGAAGGATATGTTTAAATAAAGGTTTGGGCAGCTTGTCGTATACAAACTCGTCGCACTCCATGTACACATCTCTGCAAGTCAAGAAAAAAAAGGCTTTCATCTGAGGGCTCCCTTAAATGGTGGTTTCTGCTCCTGTTTCCATCTCAGAAATACTGAACGCAGCAGTTCTCATTAACACAGATTTTAATGGGAGATATTTGTCTGCACTGCTCAGTCGTTTCCACTTGCCTGAGACTGCCATTTACAACAACAAGTGTAATAGCATCTTTGAGCTTTTTAATTAAAAATTAATTAGGAGATTTAAGAACAAACTCATTGGGGGTTACTGTACAATAACATGTTTACAAAATTAGGTCTGGGCTCTTTGTTCCGGCTAAGTGTTTCAATCAATTCTCTGTCTATTAAATGTAATTACGTACGATGCTTCCTCAAAATTATAATGTAGCATTTAAAAAGCAGCTGGGAAAAGTCTATAATTTTAAGTTTGGAATTAGGGTAACTATTAAAATGCAAATAAAGTCACCATGGTTGGGTGGGTGGGGAGGAGGGGAATAAGAATCTGATAAACAAAGTTTCAGCTACAAAGTCCATTTGGAACGTCCTTCTCTCTGTTGGTCTCAGCTTCCTGGTTCTGTTAGGATGTTTTCTTGAGGAATGCCCGCAGAAGCTAGATGGCACGATACAAAGTGACGAGAACAATGAGTGGAAAGAATGGATATTCTCGCGCGTGTTCTTGGCATGCATTTTAGCACTGACTGCTCTTAGTGAGAGGTGTTCACTGCTTCCATGCTTGCTCTGGACTTTGGTCCTGCACGTGCATGTGCTTTGGGAACGCTCTTCGTTTTTTCGATTTGGAAATGACACTTTTAGACACTTTGGATGAGGCTCGGTGTTCAGTTATGTTTCTGAGTGCGTCTCTCTAGATGAGATCTCTTTTTCTGAGTGAGGCTCTTAGCGGGCAGTCATTTGGTGAGAGGGATGCAGTGTGGGCAGAGGCAGGGACCTCAGCTTCCGGGCACAGCTGTTCTGTCTCCTCTGGCTCGTTAACAGCGCTCTGCGGCAGCCGTGTCAGTTTCGTGGCGTACTGGATCCCACTTGCTTGATCACCTTTGTTAAATGGATGGACAGTGTCATATCTCCAAAAATTATATGAAATAATTAAAAAAATATAGTGCTTCTCAGAGAAGAATTAAAGGGCCTGGTCCTGCGGCCAACTCCCTTCTCCAAACCCCGTGATGGGCATGGACCAGGTTAGTTCACATCTAACTAGAACAGACGTTAAAGAAGCTTGCCATGGTTGGGCTCCCTGGGGAATGGTGAAAGAAAACCTAGATCAGAGTGCTCTCTGGATCAAAGAAAATAGAGGAACCAGTCTCCTTGTGAACGTAAGAGGCCCAGAACCTGCCTTGCTGGTGCTGACAGGAGGGCCACGCAAGGTGGTACCCTTCTCCTTGCCTAAGGCGACCTGTAGCCCAGCGATGCCCTCTGGTTTCAGATGGAGGGAGAATGCCCTGTGGGGCTGTCTCCTGGGCTGCGGGGCGTCAAATACATTTCTGTAAGTCGAAAGTGTGCTGCCAGAGCTCACTGTGTGAGTGCCGGCCTCAGGCGGGCATTCTGTAAACCGTGGACTCCAACTCCTGCCCATGATTTTTCTTTTGCCATTGCATTTTTGGAGCATGTTTCTTAATGAGAGATGTGCCGGAGACCTGTAAAGAATGAGGTCTGCATGCTCCAACATTGGCCCTGGTCACGGATGTGGCCACAGATGTGGCAAGTGAAAGGGAACCGTTTGTGCTTACCGCCATCGCCAGCCTCCCCACCGCGCTGGTTTCAGAGTCTTTCCCAGGGAAAAGGTGGCCTCTGTCTTCTCCCACGCTTCTCTTGCTCCCACAGTGATCACTGAGCAGGCAAATCTCTTTGGGAGGGACTCTAATAAGGGAAACATAGGTTATTTCTATGCTTATACAGAATTTAGGGGTTAGAAAAAAGGTCTAACTTATTTTCAAAGCTTTGAGGAGCCCAATGCAATTGAGTGGAGTTACCTCCTTTTTGTTTCTTTCCTCAAGAGTAAAAAATTCAAATTAAAATTTTTATGGTATTTCCCCACTATCTATCCTGATGACCAGATTTCAGCCGTGAGATTCTATTTATTGTTTATGCCTGGATATAAGAACTGTTATTCTAAAAATCACTCCTGAGAAAGTGGGCGTCACTTCATGTTTGAGTTTTTAAATGTCTCTCATTTCACATGAATAACAAAGTTTTGACTCCGGAAGGCACATTAGGCTGAAAGAGCCTCATTCAGTTCCAGTTTGGGAAGCTTCCAGAGGGCACATGTCAGAATTGGCATTGGAGATTTTTTAAAAAGCACTAAGGAAAATTCAGCCCAGATCTGGCAATTTTTCTGTGAGGTGGGACTTCACATTTCCAAGCATTATGTGTTATTGTGCACAGGCCTTTTAAGAAGCACTTTAAAAGGCAACACAGGGAGTAGTTATTCTGGAGATAACTGCTCACACCTATAAGAAAAGTGAAAAAGAAAAGCAAACTGTCCTCACATTATCTAAGTGAGTAGTTGGGTTAGGAAACAATTTCCAGAAACACATTCATAGGTGGGGTCAAAATGTGCTTAACTGCAAACATCTGAGCTGAAGGATAAAATGATGTCCTCCTGACAAGTGTGTCAGCTGGTACAGATGGTAGCCCGAGAGATGGCCGAGACTGATGTCAAAGACGTGTTTAGAGTCTGCATAAAATCGTCCCATAAATGTGAGCTGGAAAAATTAATGTTTCCAAATTCATCTTTTCTATGTGATTCCAATGTGCACATGTGCCTAAATTAATAACTTAAATATTATTAATAGACATTGGACTTTTTCTTCTTATCCCAGGAGTTTTTTTTCGTTCAGGTTGGTCAGTGTACATTTTGGCATAACTTCTTGGAAAACAGGGAATCGCCTCGTAACTGAGCACCTGCATTTTTCTTCCTTTTGCTTTCTAAACGTGAAAGCAGGATGGATGACTCGCAATGATTGGTGGAGGTGGAGGGACCTGATGACTGCTGAGTACCCAGACATCGTGCCTTGCCAGGTAGTGTCAAAATTCTGACTGCACTCAACGGATCTTTGAGTTTGTCCTAGAGCGGTGGTTGTCAGTGTCTGGTAAACACTGGAATTGCTGCAGAGTTTGTTAACAACACAGATTTTTGTCGTTGTGTCCCAGAGGGCTGGAGTGGGACCAGGAATCTGAACTTTGAACATGCATTTCAGCTTAACCCTGAGGGAGGTAGAATCACCGTGAGATAAGTGGGTCTGGACTCTGCCTTCGATTGCAGGGACTTTGTCTCCAGGCCCCTGGAACGTCCTGCCCGACAGGAGGAAGGGGGTGTCCTTGTTTACTGGGGGCTTTGGCCCCTGGGCAGTCCAACAGCATGATTTATAATGGGCCTGTGGGAGACGCTGTATCAGTTCTCATCTCTGGGGCAGTTAGAGACTAAGGGTATCATCCTGACCCTCCAGGATGGCCTGAGACTAAAGGTCAGTCACGTGGGCAATACATGATCAAGCCCCAATTACGACTGGACACTGGGGGTCAGCCGGGTGACGTAGAGCTTGAATTTGCACGCTCTGCTTTGATGGCCCAGGGTTCTCAGGTTTGGATCCCAGGCGAGGACCCACACCAATCATCAAACCATGCCGTGGTGGCATCCCACATACAAAATAGAGGAAGATTAGCACAGATGTTAGCTCAGGGCCAATCTTCTTCACCAAAAGAAAAAAAAAAGAGACTGGACACCGAAGGCTTGGGTGAGCCTCCCTGGTTGGTTGCACACTGGAGTATTGTCACACATCATAGCTTGAAGGATATAATGCTCTTCAGGACTTATGGGGAGAAGATGACCAGAAGCTTCACTTGTGGCTCTCTCAGACCTTGCCCCCCTCCTTTTGGCTGCTTCTCATTTGCACCCCTTTTCTATAATAAAGCTGTAATTGTAAATACAATGCTTTCTTGAGTTCTACGAGGTGTTCTAGTGAATAATCAAACCAGAGGGAGTCTGGGAGATCCCGGAATTTGTAGCCAGGTGCTCAGAATCGAGGGTGGCTCTGGGGACCCCGAACTTGTGACTGGCATCTGAAGTCTTGGGCTGGCTTGGCTGCCTGAGGACTGGGCCCTCACCCCAAGCTTGGCTAACTCCTCTGCAGCGTGCTTCAGCCTGGACGAGCCTCACGAGCACAAGGTTGAGGGAGAAAACAAGTTCCACAAAATTATATGAAATTATAATTATGCCAGTTTTAAAAAGGATAAAACAATGGCCTGTGTTGTTTGTTAACAGATATGCGCATATATTTATATATGTATAGTTGATACTTGAATATATTTACATGCATGTGAAGTACATAGGTAAACATACATATCTAGTTTAGATATATGAATACATATATTTATTCATTCCTATATATGTGCAGAGTGTTACAGCATGGAACTAGGTGGATACACACCAATTTCCTAATAGTGGCTGCCTCTGGGGTCAGGATGAGAAAGCCCAAATGGCTAACTGCCTACATTTGTTCATCACGGGTGAGGATTACCGGTTGTTTGCACTATTATTCTGTATGCTTTCCTGCATTTCAAATTAATGCAAAAAAATAGGAAATTGAGGCAGGAGGAACAGGGTGCTTTCAGTGCCCTGTGACACCCCCTGTGACACCCCCTAGTGGTTGGAGCTAGGGGGAGGACAGTCTGGAGACCCAGGTGGCCCTTTAGAAGGACATGTGGATGCCTTGCATGATTTCTCCCATGATGACTTCTCCGAGGACAGCCACGTCAGGAGGAATTCTTGATTTGACCTGCAGAAGAAGGGGCTCAGGAGTCGCTCGTCTTTGGACAACCCCGCCCCCCTGCCAGATGCCCAGCTGACAGTCACTGAGGAGGGCACAGCTGTGGGACTCTGGACTTCAGCTTTAAGGCAGAGTGTCTCAGAGCCACCCTGACCAGGCTGCCTTTCCACCTTACCTCACGCTGATCCCCCTGGACCAAGGACGCACATCAGGCTGAGGAATCGCCCGCGCCGCCTGCCATCTGACGGTCTGGCCCTCCAGCCGAGGACATCTGCAGGGCCCTCACTCCTGGGCCTGGCGGCGATGCCCACCCCGCCCCCTCAGCCTGCTAACTCGTTCCTTTGGTGCCTGTCGTTCCTTGCCTCCATCTAATTATGCTCAACAGAGGCACAAGTCAATAAAAACCCCATCTGGCTCTCACATCACAAAAGACTGTATATGCCTTGAAAATTCATCTGTGCTGAGTGGAGCACACGCTCCTCAATCACAGGTGCCACAAGAGTCAAGGTGACATGGCAGGAACAGAAAAAAATCAGCCACTGGAACCGCAGGTGCCGTGGGACCATATTTCACCCTCAGTCGGGAGGGAAATGAAGGCACGCTTTTCTGGCTCGTTCAGGTGATCAGAGGAACCGAGGAGGCTTTGCAAGCACAGGTGGGGACCAGGCGTGAGCCAGGCCGTGTGTGGGCACTTATCCAGAATATGTCGTTGACCAGTAAATCGCATTTAACTTCTGCTTGATCTGATTGGGGACCCAGTGAAATAGACCAAACGTCACAGATTCACCATCTCAGAACCTACAGGCATTTTGAGACCCCCCTCCGCCAGATGCTGGAGCAACGTCTGGCCACATGAGGAGACTGCCCGCTCCCAACTCCAGAGGGTCCTGGGCACCTTTCCTGAACCAGTAGATGGTTTCCGGTAAGAGAGAATCCTAGGCAGGATATGGAGGTTGAGAAAGCCTGGATTTCCAGAAGAGACATGAGCCTGATGTCAAAGGAGGGGCTCTGTTCTGTTTGGCTTTGTATTGAGTGTGGGGTGGGGGTAGGGGCGTTGCATGGGCATCTCCTTCACTTTCTTATCTCTCATTTTCTGAGCCCCTGTGATGCCCCAGGCACTGAGCTTGACATTCAAAAAGCGGCAGCCATCGGGACTCGGGACGTGGGCCCTGCTTCCTCGGGTTAGAGTCTGGCAGAGGACACAGGTGCCTTCAGAAAGCGAGAGCAGCCCTGACAGACGTAAAACGGGGCATGTAGGGTGAGCACGGGGGCACCAGTGGGGGGGAGGCTGATGAGACCCAGGCTCAGAGGATCCGGTCATGGGAAGGGCCTAAGAGGCTGCTGAGTGGACGGAAGAGCCCAGGTGGGCTCTGAGGGGGAGTGGAGGGCGAAGTGGAGGAATGGGCCTCAGGAGGGAGGAGAGAGAGGGGAGCAGGCAAGACAGCCCCAGGGAGCGAGGTTGGAGAGATGGGTGGTCTTATATATCAGTAAGGCTTTGATTTTCAATCATGGAGGGAGAGGAGAGAGAAACAGAGAGAGAGAGAGGCAGAGGCAGAGACACCCAGAGAAACAGAAGGAGGAGGAGGAGGAAGAACAGAGGGCGGGGGGGGGGGGGCAGAGAAGTAGAAGAATGAAGGCAGAAATGAATCTCTGTCACCGTGTCATGGGACAGTGGCTTGCCCATCTTCCTGGCTCCTTAGCTGAGCATGGGATTCCAGGCACCCACAGTGTTTCGGATGCTGGCCCTGAAAACCTCTGTCTCACCTGTTCTCCCCTTGACACGGTCTCTGCCGCCTCTGGCTTTCGGCTGCTGTGGCCCCCAGCCCGGGTCCCTGCTTCTGGCTTAGGATTTGACATTGACCTTTTATCTGGGACTGAACCTTCATACGCTCCAGCAGTGTGGGGCCTGGGTTCCCCTCCTGGTCCAGCCCTGTCCTTGCTGCTGGTGGCAGCTCCTGCTCCTGCCCAGGAGGGAAGCACAGTTGCTGGCACAGCCCTCCAGTGGCGGACTTCAGGGGCTCTTTGCGGCAGCACAGGGCTCCGGCTCCCGGCAGTCAGACATTTCCCTGGAGGTGGTACATTTCTTAGTGACTGGAACTGGCAGGCAGCGTCCTGCTCATGCATTACGTGCATAGTCCACTGCCTGCTGTCACAGTGATGCCCGCGAGCCAGAATAAAAGGCGTGTTTGGGTGATGAACGTGCCCCCCCAGTTCCATGGCCCTTGCAGGATAAAGGGTGATTCAAATTCTAATTATGAATTCTGTCAATAATTCTAATAAAAACTTGCAAAAATTAAATTAGAATCAGCCTATAGGTTTTTAACATGAAAGGAGAAGTAATTTGCTGAGATGTTGATTTGAAAAAAAATGGAACAGCTTGTATTACGTATTTACAAAGTAGAAACTCATTTTCCCCCATTCGATTTTAGCTTGCTATTCCACGTTGGGTAACAGGTACTTCTGAGAACACTGACAAACTCTGATGAAATGCGGGTGCTGTCTCACCACCAAGCTTGCCTCAGACCCAGGGCAAGGATGAAAAACAGTTGTTAAGGTTTGAAATCCAGTTTGGCCAACCCAGACTAATGACAGTGGGGGTGGTGTATGCCAGCTAATGCCCTGGGTCTCCAACTTTCTGTATCCTTGTTATTATTCTTTATTATTCCACATAAGTGCTACCCATCCTTGGCACGTGGAATCCAAGCTCCCTCCTCTCAGAAGTCTCCAGGGGGGCCAGCCCGGTGGTGCAGCGGTTAAGTTTGCACATTCTGCTTCGGCGGCCTGGGGTTCGCCAGTTTGGATCCTGGGCACAGACCTACGCACCACTTGTCAAGCCATGCTGTGGCAGGCTTGCCACATGTAAAGTAGAGGAAGATGGGCATGGATGCTGGCTCAGGGCCAGCCTTCCTCAGCAAAAAAAGAGGAGGATTGGCGTCAGATGTTAGCTCAGGGCTAATCTTCCTCAAAAGAAAAAAAAAAAGTCTCCAGGGGTGGCCTCTGGATGGAGCCAGCTCTGCATGCAGGTCACCATTTGCCCTTCAACCTCTCCTGATGTTTGCCGCTCTGTCCTCAGGACGGGCCCAGAAGGAAGACAGAACCCATGCCTCATTGGTCCCCCCTTTCTGCCTGGCCCGCTTGTAAGAAATCTGCTTGTGGAACTGACAAGCCCCCTCCCCAGGCTCCAGGGGGGTGTCCTCTGCCAGCGTGGACCCCAGTCCAGATGCAGGAATCAGGATGGTGGGTGGAAAGTTCTACAAGGAGGCAGAAGAATCAGAATAAGTTCCTTTAGTGAAAAGGGGGCTTGGGGAAGATTTGTTCAATGGAAAACAAAAGAGAGTCACAGAGAGAGTGGGAAGAGGAGATAGGCACCAGATTTGGGGAGAATGCTTGACTTGCTTGGCGCTGGGAGTTGGGAGGGAAACGGTGAGAAAGAGGCAGCTTGAGGGCAGCCACGGGGTGAGGGGGAGACTGAGAGTGAGCAGAAAGGGGAAACGGCTTTATAAGAAAAGTGTCCGTGGGCGGTGAACGGCATCCGCTCTCAGGTTCTTTGAGAAGCTCCGACAACACAGGGAAAGGCCCTGGGTCCCCTTGACTGGTCTGTGTGACAGCGTGTGGGCTGATTCTTCATATGACTCCACACAGGGCCCAGGCCGCGAGGACCCGCCTCCTGTCTGGGTTACGACTGGGTGAGACATGGCACCCTTGCATGGGATCTGAGTCAGAGATCTGGGTTTGAATTCCGACTCTGAATCTGAATCCACTTGAAAGCTGGATGGGAGAACCTGAGCCAGTTGCCAAGCTTCTCTCAGCCTCTGTTTCCCTAGCTGTGATGTGGCCAAACTAATAGCTTCCTAATAGGGTTGTTTCGAGATCAAAGTGAGATAAAAAGAGGTGAAGACATGGTGTCGGGCTTATCACATTGGGAGCCATCCATGGTCAATAGACCTCTGTGTCTTCGTCCTCCTTCTCGCCCTCCTCACCTCCCCTGCCTCATGTCTGTGTCCTACACCTCCAGCTGCTGTGTGTCCTCTTTGTAGAAAGGACCATGTCTTGTGATTTGCTGGTGCCCCTGGAGCCTTCGCAGGGTTAGGTGCCCAGGGGGAGCTCACTGAGGCTGCCAGTTGGTGCAGCCATTTTTTCCCCCACGGGCTCCTTCCCACACTGCAGGTGGACTGGTCATCACTCAGACACAGAGGTGAGCGCTCTGGGGTCAGCTCGTTCACCCGACGGGGCTCCTCTCTGGCTGTGCTGACCTGTGTCTGAGTTTCTGGACTCTGATTGCAAGATTCTCATGATGGGAGGCATGAGGGTTTGGCTCCCTTTGCTCAACCTCCAGAGAGAGCTCATGCACGTGCGCCAACAGGCTCCCACCGAACGTTCCTGCAAAGACTCATCAATTCATAAGCACTTTTAATTTCTCAACAACAAAAGACACACAATTGTCTAAGGGCTAAATACTGAAAAATGCATAGAGCAGGCAAAAATATCAACAAAAGTTTGGCTTGAAGCTCCATGACTGATTATTTATTTAGAGTGTTCTGGCCCCATCGCAGCTGACCATGTGTGAAAACAACCAGACTGTGTGGGAGGCACGGTGGAGGGTGGTCACGGGTCAGCTGGAGTTGGGCAGGTGGACTGAGGCCCAGCTTTATGAGCCAGATGACTTCAGCCATTATGGCGCCTCCCTGGCATCAGTTTCCCCATCTGCACAAGAGGAACTGAGACGCTGTGTGCAAGATGACTAGCACCAAGCCAAGTGCTCAGTACACGTTAGTGGCCGTTACCTCTGTTATTGTGTTTAGGGGTACGAATATCATTTGCTCCTTCTGAAAAATAACCGTATCTTAATTATTTTTTGTACTCTAAAGTGAGATAAATATTCTGATTGATTGATACAGTATGTTCTGCCTCTGACATCCTAGTGAATGGTGAACACATTTTCATTCATTAATGATCTTAAAAGAACTAGAGACTTGGTTTTGCAAAAAGATGTATCTTTGCAACCAACAGACCCGTCCTCCATTTCTGCGGACACAAGTGGGCTTTCAGCTGTTTGCATGTGCACATTCGCCAAAAATCCAGAGTAGTCGGGTGACCTGGAGTCTTTGCACGAGAGCCACAGGTAGCCTCTCTTAGCTTAGTCATGAGAACTCTCTCATTGCCACCCAAGTTGGCACCAGCCCTGTCAGTGGCCGATAACAGCGTGGACTCACTAATGTGAGGACTCCATGCGGGTCACACGAGACCTCGTTTGCTCGCTGATTCACAACGAACTGTTGGGCGCCTCCTATGTGGCAGGCACGTTGACGGGTGCTGGATGTAACAGTGGGAAGAAGCAGGGGGCAGAAACAAAGGAAATCATCAAGGTGGTTTGTGCGAAATTGCCACTGTGTGTGCCATAAAGGGGAGGGACATGGTGCTCTCTGGGAGTGTGAATAGAGAGGCCTGGCCTGTTGGATGGGGTGACAGGGTGGTGAGGGAACACTTCCCCTAGGGAAGTGACATTAATCTGAGATGTGACAAATGAGTAAGGAGATGTGGGGGTTAGGGAGTGGTAGGAGAGAGTATTCCAGGAAGAGGATATAGCATGTACAAAGGTCCTGAGGCAGAGAGGAGCTTTGTGGTGAAAGGAATAAAAGGAGATGGCTGCGTTCAGAGGGTGAGCATGTTCTGAGACAGGACTGGAGAGATTGACAAGGGCAACCATGGTGAGGATTTGGGTTTTGATCTTGAGAGTAACAAGAAGTCACTGAAGGATTTTAGGCAGAGGAGTGAGATGTTGAGGCTGAATTTTGAAAAGTTTGCTTTGCCTGCTGTGTGGAGAGGGGATTTTAGCAGGACAAGAACTTTACTGGGAAGCCTCTCTCAGTAGGGGAGATGAGAAATGATGGGTTCTGCCCTGTGTGGAGTGAGTGTAGACTGATGGAGTTTCTGAGACATGCTCCCCTCGTCTGCTGAGGCCACAGGCTGGCTCTCGCATGTAGCTTTCAAGTTGCGTGGAGACTTCTGGCAGATTTCCGTCTTGGGAAGAAAGGAGGCCAACTAGAGACTTCCACCAGCTTGCCACCTCCTTCTACTTGGAAATCAAGCAGAAAGGTGGGACCCCCCCTTGACATGCACAGCCCACTTCCAGCAAAAGTTAAAAAGCAGAGGCAATGTTTGGACCTGAACTTGCATTCTTTACAAATGGAAGTTTGAGAGGAAGCTGAATGTCAAATGGAACAATATTTACTGTAAACAGCGAATGCACTGGATGTGGCAAAGAACTTTTTTGATGTCGGCTCTTTCTTTGAACTTTGGAGAGCTCTGCTCTTCAGCTGGCTCCTTTCAAGCATCCACCTTTTCACTGTCACCACCATATCACAGATTAAAGCTCGCTGCAGCAGGCTCTTCTATCAGTGCTCCTTGCACAGGTGAGATGAAAGTTGATGCAGATAGTGGCATCGTTTCCATGAGTAAGATGAGCACTGTATGGAATGAGTGGGCATGGAGGAGAGGGGCAGGGACCCGCACTTCACAGAGAGGGAATCTGGGGTTCAAAGGCCTTCTGTTTGGGGTAGAATGCGCGGAGTCCCAGTCCAACCTTTCAAGGGCATAACATTGTCAGTTTCCTAAGCTTATTTGTCACACTCACACGGATTCCATAATTGGTTATTTAATTATGATGTGCAAAACCAGAAATTAATGAGGATACAAATGATGAAATTTAATCATTTTGCCACCCCAAGGTAATGAACTTCCATCCTGACCTCATAGGTTGGGGGTGGAAAGCAGATTCCTGAAAAACACCTCTCGGCAGGCAGAATTCAAGATACAGGGAGCATTGATCACGTATTTTCTGTGTTTGTTGTGAGGGTCTTGAGG
This sequence comes from Equus asinus, assembly GCF_041296235.1. Taxonomy (NCBI): domain Eukaryota; kingdom Metazoa; phylum Chordata; class Mammalia; order Perissodactyla; family Equidae; genus Equus; species Equus asinus. The sequence continues at coordinate 47,709,661 of NC_091804.1, forward strand.
GAGACGGAATAAGCATGGCGACATGACAGTGACCAGAACCAAACACTCTGGCCTGGCGCTGCTGTGGTTCTGCTCCTCGCACCCACCTGGGGAAGTCGGTTCCATAGCCAGCTCCAGCACACAGGTGAGCGACCAGAGCTGAGAGATGCCAAGGAGCTTGTCAAGAGTTACATCGCGGGAAAGTGTGGGAGGCAGGTCTTGGATCCAAGTCTGCATCCAAGCCCGTGCCGTGAGTGTGCATTCCTGCCTTTAATAAGCGCTTCCCAGTCTGCGTGGAGAAGAGATGGTCACAGACACCTGCTGTCGAGAGGCTCAAGACACAGCTGCTGAAACGCTCTCCTTGAACTCAACACACATGGCACGGCACGTGCCTGGTCAGCAGCTCTCAGCCCTTCTCTTCAGATGACTTACACACTGCATTTACTTCATTGCACACACAATTTTAAATTCTCGTTCTTTTAAGATACTGCCATAGGCTGAGTGTTTGTATCCCCCAAGATTCAGCCCCACTAGCTTGGGAAGAACACTTGTCTCTTGGCGTCTGGCTTTTGTTTCTTGGGAGCAGATGTTTTGAGAGTTTAGCATGTTTTCTCTACTGAGAAGCTCGCCTCTCCTGCCCTTGGCCAAAGCACTCTGCAATTCCTAACCTCGGAGCGGATGGTCACCTGCCTTCATTGGAGGCGGAGCCCAGGAGGATGGCACCCCGTAAGAAACACGTCGCTGGCCTCTTTCATCATCCACCTGAGCGTGTCATAGACACTCTCAGAGCTGCTCTGAGGATGGCACTGGAGGGCACGTTCCACAAGTCTGCTTGAATGCCAGCAGAGCCTTCCTCTTTTCCAGCTCAATGGACTCCCTGAGCTGACCCAGCGTGAGTTCAGCTGCTGGAGGACCAGGACTGAAGGGCTTGGGGCTCCTGACTTGTCGCTGTGCCTTAAAATGAGTCTTGATCCTGAGCCCTCCTTAATCACCTTCTCACCGAGTCTCTGGCCTGACCTCACCCATCCCATACTCGGCCTGCATGCACTGATGCCCTCTCTGTATCCTTTCAACTTGCGTTGGTCACATGCCTGCTTTGTGCTAGCGCCGCGCTGGGAGAATGCCCACTGGGGAGAATGCTCACTGGGGAGAGTGCCCACTGGGGAAAAAGTGGCCCCTCTTCCCATGCCTCCACTCACCAGTTTGTAGGATGAACAGGTCCCCTCCAGTCACCCCCCAACTCCCACAGGCTGCAGGCTCGCCTGGCGCTGCGGCTCTGGGGCACTCAACTGCTCCCCAGAGCTGTGGAACTGTCTACTCACCAAGAATGGGGTCTCGTTGTTCCCAAATCTGTTTGTGCCAGTTGTACTTGCTAGTATAATTATATCATGTAATTAAATATTACACAAAACAATGACATCTGAGTGCAAATAGGAAGAAGACTGTTGTTTCTGTTAAAACAGTTGAATTTTTGGAAAGATTCAAAAAAGGCAAGGTACTAAAAATTTTCTTTCAAATTTTGTTTCTATGAGACAGCAATAAAGGATTGAAGGAAAAAATTGTCACAATTCTGACTGATGGCTGCACCCACTGTTGCTTCAAATTATCCTTGAGTTCTCACACGAGTTAAGTAAACTAGAAATTGCCCCACGGAGGTGGAAACTACAAGCCCGAAATCAGAGGGCAAAGGGGATTACTTTTCCTCAAAGGTTGGAATGCGTCACTGAACATACGTCTAAGTTCTGTTGAAATGTTTAAGGCATATGTCACCATTAATGAGTCTGCACTGTACATGAGTTTTTTGATTCACTGATCCCTACTGTGTTGGGGAAGAGGATGTCTGCTGGGCAGGCGAGTGATGGAAGGACCGTGCGCCCGTAGGAGCTCATGGGAGGCTCAGATTGCTCCGACGTCCAGGTCCTTCATTCCCAGATGTGAGATGTCAGGAATAGCAGTTGCCTATGGGACCGTTTGAGGGTTGAACGAGGCAGCTGTGTGTAAAGGTCTTAGCAGTGCCCAGCACATACTGAGCATGAAGCACTCCAATTTTAATTGTTGTCATGGTTAAGAGAAGGAAGCTCGAAGAGGATAACTCCAAGGATGACTTTCCTTTTGGTAAATTTTTAAAAATAATCCTGAAAACAGGGGAACTCACTTCCTGAGAGAGAATAAAGAAGTGTAGACAGAAGATGAGGCATAAGCAACAGTTAGCCCACCTATCAGGCCTCCTTAATGTGCCCAGGGGGGCTGTCAGTTGGCCTCTTGAAAGGAAAATGTCATGTCCTGTGTGGCGGAGAGGCCACCCGGATGCTCAGGCACCCAGCATCGCTATGTTTTGCTTGCAAAGCTTGTCCCACTCAGTGTCTCGTTAGAAGGCAATATCTTCTAAAAGGTAAAATATAGCTCATGTAGATTATTTAACTTTTTTCCAGCTCCTTCTATAATAAAAAAGAAACATATAGCATTGAAATGAGCGATTTATGGAAACGCATAAAGAAACACATTTTCCCAGCAAGTCATTGAAATTTAATTTAGAGACGTAGACCCAGATGAAGGGATGCATTTGAAAGCTGCTTGTTTCTCCTCGTTTCGGTGACTTTGCTGTGCCTTTGAGAGAGCCACGGAGCTCAGGAAAGGACCCACAGGGTCTCCGACATGGCTGGGCCTCCTCTCTGCGTGTAAAGGGGGATCACAGTTTAGTTGGCAGAGAAGTTTGGATACTGGTTCCACCATGAGAACGGACAGGCCGCAGAAGGAGAAGTCCACTCTGGCATTGAGATGTGTATGAAGTGGTGTCTTCTTTTCTCTTATCTCCAAATCACTTGATACTACTGGGGAGTCATTCAACAAACACAGCGTTTGCTAAGTACTTTCTACATGCCAAGCAGGTGCTAGATGTTGAGGTATAAAAATGAGCACAAGTTACACCTTCTGCTTTCACATCACCATGGGCCCTCACTCCTTAGGGGTCAATGCAGGGTTTCTCTGGCTTGGCTGCACGTTGGAATCACAAGGGATTCCTGAGTCTGCCCCCACTGACTGTTTACTTAGCCTGGGTGTGGCCTGGGAGTGGAGATTTTTAAGAGCTTCCCAGGTGATTCTAAAGTGACGCCAGGCTTGAGGACCCCTGGGCCTATGTACTCCAGCCTCCAGCAGTTCCTCTCCAAGATGCAAGGATGCTCTGTGGGAACACAAGCCCATTAACCCCTGACTATAAGTTAACAAGTTGTCTTTGACCTAGCAAAGTTCCAAGAGAGAGGAGTCTGGGGGGTGCCATTTATAGGACATAGGGGCTGGTACAGTGTGGGGCTGCCCAGGCATGGTGGGTCTAAGGTGGAGGACTCTGGAGGGGAGAAGCCTAAAGATAATAATCACCTGAGAATCCCAAACCAACGGGGAACCTGGAAGATACCAGGGCAAGCTGAGTACCTAAAGGTGAAGCTCTGTGCTGGCCTGTGCTGGAGGTCAGATTGAAGCTAGAGGGGGAGGAAGAGTGTCAGAGAACAAAGACTGGCACTTTTTGGAAAAGATGTGTTGGTTACACCATGATCATTCCCCTTTGGACTTTGGTTTTTTTATCTGAGCTCTAAAACCACGGGATGTAGCAACTATTTCACAGTCTCTTAGAATCTTCTGAAACACAGGCAGCAGTGGTGGGGATGAGGTGTCACCAGAAACTGATCATCTTTTCCTGTGCATTTCTTTTGTAAGCTGGATGTCTTAAACTGACCTGCATGAAGGTCCCAGACTCAGAGAGGAAAAGAGAAAAACATGTAGGCAATTTTCTCAGCACCATTTCCTGCTATGACATCATCATCACCACTGTCACCAACAAGAAGAATAACAATGTTGACATTTTCTAAGCTCTTATTAGTTGCCTATGTCCTAGCTGAGAGCTAAGTATTTTGTTCATTATCTCATTTAATCCTCACAGTGCCCCTATGGGAAGAGCACCTTTATTTCCATTTGACAGATGAGGAAACTGAGGCACAAAGAGATGAAAAACTTTACCCATGTTCTCAGAGTTGGTTGTCAGGGTCTGGACTTTTATTCTACTTACAGGGTGTTTCATAGCTGCTGGAAGGACATGAGATTCCCGGGTCAGACACAAGGGGCTTTGTTACTCACAGCACACCCGGCAGCGTGAACATCCTGTACACACTGATTTCTCTCCCCCACCCCACGTTCCAAGATGGCTTTCTAGGGAGGTCCAAGTGGATGCTGCATGTTCAGTGGGTTGGCATCACAGCTGAGGAACGTTGAACTTGGGGAATCCACGGCTTATGTAGTAAGTGGTAAGCAAGCCTGCTTTTTGTCCCAAAGGGAGTAAATACCTCACGCCTTGAGGTCGTTTGCTGCAAATGCCACGATGAGAAACGGTCTGGGTGGAGAGAGTGTCCATGTTCCTGCTTTCTTGACATTCCCAGCAAGAGACCCATGGAAGGGTGTCTCTCCCAGTGCTGGTATGTGTGGGAGCACGTGGTCTGACACCAGTGCAGGGGCTGTTGACCATTATTCTGCATGGAAGGTAGGAAGGAACGGACACTCAGTCTGGTCTGAGTTCCCTGAGCCTCTGAGTTTTCTATCAGCTCTCAAAGCTGGGGGAGTCTGTGCAGAGCGACTACTAAGGTGAACTCTCCGCTGGAGAGCAGTGTGATTCCATGATGGCATTTGGGGTCCGGGCAATACCAACAGCATTTTATATACAACTGTCATGGTACTGCTTCTCATCATACTGAAAAACGACTTATAAACACTGGCTTTTCCATTCATTTAGGGAGTCCCTCCCTTCTCCCTAACTGCACCCATCTCACACTTGGAAGCTCCTACCTCAGATGAGAATACCCACTACCTGGCCTTGTCATCCATAGACATCCAGGTCTCTCTCCTCATTCTTGGACGTGTTTGCACCCATCTCCCTATACTCTTTCCACACAATTCGAGGTATATTCTCGGCGACTGCTGTATCTTTTTGGATGATCTTTCCACTATCTTGAGCTCTCAGTTTTTTCGCTCCTCTCCTCCATAGATCTTGTATTTCTCTCAACCTCAGCCCTCATGCCCACTGGTCATAGTCTAGCCTGTTGGTTCTCAACCATGCAGAGCTTTAGAAGATTCCAACATGCAGGCTGTACCTCAGAACTTTTACATCAGAATCTCTAAGGATGGGACCTAGGTGTCAGCATTTTAAAGCTCTCCAGGTGATTTCATTGGGTGGCCAAGGTTGAGAAATGCTGCTCTTGACATTGCACCCCCTCTATAAGCTCAGTGTCAAGTATCCCACTCATGAAAACTACACCTCCCAATTTCCAGCTGCCCCAACTCCACCAAGTCATCAATTTCATCATGACTTACATTCTTTTATTTTCAGCTGCGTCTGCCCTCTGCATCGTTAGTTCTCTTCTTGTGTAGCTTAGTTTCCATAGTGCCTCATAGGAGCACTCCCTTAAATACACTCTCAGCTGTTTCCCATTTCTCTTGAGTGTGTTAACATGGCAAAGCCCACCCAGCTGACATCCAACCCGCCACATACTTCTTGCTGCTTCTGGGCGGGTAAATGTGTCTAAACAAACAAACAAGCAAACAAGTGGAACCACTCAATGCTCTGTATTTATGTTAAATGCAGGACCCCAGACGTGTCTTCATTCTGCCCATCAATCCTATAATTTTTCTATAGTTTGTTCCCTTATCCACTACCTGAGACAACGCCTTCATACCTTTTCTTCACACCAGCCACCCAGACCTCCTTTGCTGCATCTATGCCCAGCTCTTGACCTTGTTTCCTATTTCACTGAGAAAGCAGAAACACTCCAAGGAGAATTTCCATATTTTCCCATCTCTACGTGTACCCACCAAACTCATCCGGTCCCCAGACTGCCTTCTTCCCATCACTGCTCCTCTCAGAGGCCAGCCTCTCCTTTGTACACTAGAGCCAGCCCCTCTTACCTTCTCAAACGCAGCTCTCCAGAAGCTTTCCCTTGTGCATATTATTGAGCATTGCATTTCCGCCATCCATGCAAATGTGCTGAAAGATGTCCTATCTCAAACAAACCCCAGAAACCTCCCTAGTCTCCGCTTCCTCTCTAGTCGTTGTCCCGTTTCTCTGCGCTCTTTACAATAAGACACATAGAACATGACCTCAGTTTTCAGTGCCTCTACTCTCTCTCCTCCAGTCTCTCAGGAATCTCTGTCATCATGCTTTCATTCCCACCCCTCCACGTAAACAGGTCTCCTCAAGATCTCAGTGACCTATTGCTAAATCTAGGGATCTATTCTCAACAGCGCTGACATTAAGTACCACTTCCTCCTTCTGAAATACATTTTGACTTGGCTTTGGGGCCATTATTTTCTCTTAGTTTTTCTTCTAACTCCATGGCTAGTTTTTCTAAGATTCTTCTCCATTTGTCATTGGATCCTTCTCATGTCCCCAATTTCTAAAGATAAGAATATCCTGGTGCTAAGCCTATGGACCTCTTCTCTCTCTGCGCTCATTCTCTTGCTGATCTCATAGTCTTGAGCTTTAAATACCATCCAGATCTCCACCTGGATATCCAGAAGCCATCTCAACATGTCTGGAGCTCAACTCCTACCGCAAAACTTTCTCTCCTACAGTATTTCCTATCTTAGTAAGTGAAACACTACCTGATAGGTGCTCCAACCAAAAACGGGGTCATCCTCAACTCCTCCTTCTCTTACACCTTACATGTAATCCGTCAGGATGCCTTTCAGCTCTACCTTCAAAATATGTCCAGAATGCAACCTACATAGCTTCTAGCCCATATGTGGCTGCCACCCTGGAGAACTACGTTGGCCTCCCAACCAGGTCCTGCTTCTGCACTCTCCCCTCCCCAACTTCAATGTCTACACAGCAGCCAGAGGGAGGCTACTACAGGTAGGTAGGCTCCTATCACCCCACTTCTAAGTGTGAGTGAAGGAGCTTATAGGCCGTGCTAAACTGCAGGCTCTCGTGGCTGGAGAACTTTAGGGCTTGGGAGAGAAAAGGGAGTGGGGTAATGACAAAGGAGCAGATCACACAGCCAGTAAGCAGGCGCTTAGGGGTCCGGCCCACCCGGCTGATGCCAGAGCATGTACTTTTATGCACGTCACCTGATGGACACCCAGGGGAGGCCTCCTAGGGTAGGGCCACGGTGCAGTGGGCTCTGTGATCTGTGAAGGAAGGCTGGCTGTAGGGGGAGGAGAATAGTATGGCAGATGAATGAAATTTCAGTGAATCCATTCTAGCGGAGGAAGAAACAACACGTTAAAAATATAGAGAGTGGCTGGAATAACCAAAGACTGGGTATGACCACTTGCTATTATTATTTTGTGCCGTGACCCCTGTGCTCAGCCCTTGAGAGGGGTGCAGAGAGGAACAGCTGAGGCAAGGGCATCCCTTTGCAGGCTTATAGTCTGGCAAACTTGCCAAAAATCCCAAGAGAGTTCTGAACTGGCAGATGTCAGCCTTGCCACAAGGAGTTTGGTTCCAGAGGAAGCTCTTTGTCTTGTTGCACAAGGGGAGTCACTGATGCCAAGTGATGCACTGGAGACTACAGCTGGTTTTCTGTGTTTACTCCAATGAGACGCAAATGTGACGTTTAAGGCCCTCTCAGATTTCCTTTGCGTCCAGCATTAAGCCAGGGCTCCAGACAACTGATCGTTGATTGCTTCATTTATTCACATATATTAATTGAACATTGTATTGTATACTAGGCACCGGGCTAGCCGCTGTGGGTGGCAGCCAGACTAGCTCCTGAATTGTAATGAATCCACTCATATTGAGCGTTTCCCAACGCAAGTCTCCAGAATAATCCTTCTGATGCAGCATCTCCCAGTCCTTCTTCGCAGGGATGTCTGCAGGGCTCGTCTCTGCAGCCGCCTCCCCGGCCGCCACATCTCTGTTGTATGTCGTCTGCATTGGGGGCGCGGATTTGTGACAGGCATTAAAAGCACCAGAGACATCCAGTCAGAGCAACAAAAATACATAGGCCGTCTTTGAGCGTTGATATTTTCGCTGTTCCATTTTTATTGTGACAAATATGAACAACAATTAAATCCATTTTGGTGGAATAATTGCTCACAACCCGATGAAGAACGTGGCTTAAAATGACAAATTTCCTTACGCGAACTGCCCGGCGTGATTTAAAACCATCACATTACCCAGAGGAGGCAGGAGGAACGAAGAGCCAACCCGTGGCCGCCTCCGTTCCTGGATTGTCCAGCCTTCCAAAGGACACCGCTTCCCCGGAGGGAGAATATATTTACATAGCTCCCAAGGGCTCCTCCAGAGCGGTGGTCGGCTCGAGATAAACCTCCCAGGGCCTTGGAGGAGGGTGTAACATGCACCACCACCAAGTCCAATTACATTGAAAACTAGCAGCCAGATTTCTCTGCCGTGCGGTTCCTAGAGTGTGACGAGAGAAGGAACAAACAGACCAAAAAAAAAAAAAGTTACAGCACCTTAACGACGAGACGACGAGAGAGTGACGAGCAGCCGGTTACACATTCTCGCTGTTCCTCTTCCCACGTGTGGGTCTCCAGGGAAAACTGGGGAGAGGTGGCGGCTCTCGAGCCCCTCCCTCCCCCTCCTTCCCTTATGGAAAGGCGCTGCAATGTCACCATGCCTCTGGATTTGGTTGCACTCGCCTGGAAATGCGTTTTGGAAGAATTGGCCTAGAGAGTTGCCAGGTTCCTCATTTTCTTTCTTTTCAGTAATTAACTTTGTATTGAGTTCCTCCACCAAAATGAGCAGTCGGGCGTTTGTTCCAGATAAAAATTGCAGCAAGAAACAAATGGGACTTGAAATAAATAACGTTGTGTTGCTTGATAAATGCATTCGCTGCAGCAACGGAGACTCCCACCTAAGGAGATATAATTACGGATCTGACCTGGTGGAACCAAGGCTGCAGTCGCCACAGAAAAACGAAGAGGCTAAGCAGGGCCTGTGGGGGGTTATTCCCATATATTTGTCCCGGAAAAGTTAATCAAAGTGAAGCAGACACGGGGCAAGCCAGGGTTCTTCTGATAGTGTTAAAAAAATTAAATTCCCGTAGCCCTTTGCAATCTAGTCACATCTCTCGCTTCCTCTTCCTTTCTACCTCTCTTTCTACTGAAACTGGGCCTACATGTGTATTTTCTTTGTGAAACATCATTTAGCTCTTTAACTTGCAAAAGGGACCTTGCAATTTCTTAGAGGAAGTGCAGAAGCAGAGAAAAGTGATTGCAAGGGAAGATCCAGCGTCCTCCTGGGCATCCTCAACTTCCGCCCTCAGAGATGGCAGAGATGCACAGTCTGTACTGTTTTTCCTGGACAAGCGTGTGGGCGAGGACCTGGCTCCTGGTGGCTCTAACTGGCGTGGGTGTGCCTGGTGGACATCTCCGGGAAGGTTAAGAGAGTCAACACAGAGAATTCCCATGGGCAGAGAAAGGACAGGTCAGGTGTTGTGAATGTCACACGCTCCTTGCCCTGAGCAAATCACATGGCTGTGACAGGGCTGTCCTTTATCCTGCCTGCCATGTACCGGGCTGAGGGGTAGGCTGTGCTGCACAGGGTTCAAAGACCAGACAGAGCCCCTCTGGTGGGAAGGGGTTCAGGGCCAGGAACTCAGACACTCACAGGTCATTACTGGAAGAGCTGGAGGAGGACTCTGCCTGGGACTTAGGACATGTCCCCAAGCACCACTGCCAGGCCGGTGCTGACCACCACAGAAGGCTCAGAAGGTCAGATCGGAGGCTACCACTGGACATGGTGTGGTGGGAACCCCCTTCCTCACCTATAAGCCTGGAAGAAGAAATCCTTGTTGCTTCCACCACACAGCTGCCTCTCCACACCCTGCCTGGGTTCCTGGAGGTTGGAGAGCAGCTGAGTGGAAACCCAGCGTCTCCCTGACCTGCGGCCAGCAGGAAAATGAGCACAGCCACAGCGACAAGGGGTGACTGTGCCTACCTTCCCCGCCCAGCCTCCAGCCAGGGCCCTTTCTGCATCCAGAACCCACCTGCAAGGGGCCTGTTAGGGAGACTGTCTGCATGCGTGGTAGCCAGAGTTCCAGGAGGTACAGCAGGAGGCTGCCTGGATGCTGCAGCCAGTTCACCATCTCTCCCCCATCCAGTGCCCTGATTCGGGTGTGCAGGCCTCCTCTCCGCTCCCCTCCCTGCTTAGAGGCACACACCTGAGCAACACTGGGTCCCACGTGCCAGGCGGTGCTGCACGTGACCAAATGGGGCACCTATGGTGTTTTCCCACCCTCGGCCATTCCTATCTCCGTGGTTTTGGCCATATCCCCTCGGCTCTATGCTCTACCTTTACAATTTTGCCATATCTAAATATCACCTCTATTATTATTTACTTATTGTCTCCTTTGAGTTGACTTTTTAAAAAATAGACTTTATTTATTAGAGCAGTTTTAGGTTCACAGCAAAATTGAGTAGAAGGTACGGGGACTTCCCATACACCCCTGCCCCCACACCTGCACAGCCTCCCCATTATCAACACCCCACCAGCTGGCACGTATGTTACAACTGACGACCCGACGTTGACACATCATCATCACCCAGACTCCCCAGTTTACGTTAGAGTTCACTCTTGTGCTGGACATTCTGTGAGTTTGGACAAAGGTATAATGAGATGTACCCATCACTATAGCATCATACACAATAGTTTCTCTGCCCCAAAAACCCTCTGTGCCTCACCTGTTCTTCCCCCCCTCCCCAGGCCCCTGGCTCCACTGATCTTTTCACCATCTCCAGATGTCTTTTACAGAATGTCATATCCAGTTGTGCATTGCTGAACAACAGGGACACATTCTGAGAAATGTGTCATCAGGTGATTTCGTCATTGTGCGAACATGACAGAGTGTGCACTTATGCAAACCGAGCTGGTACAGCCAACTGCACACCTAGGCTCTATGGTACGAATCTTGTGGGACCACCATCGCACAGGTGGTCTGTCGCTGACTGAAACGTCATTATGTGCCCAAGACCGTATTGGAATCATACAGTGTGCATCCTTTTCAGACTGGCTTCCTTCACTTGGTAATGTGCATTTACGTTTCCTTAGTTGACTTTTAAACTGAAATAAATTTATTTGCAAAGGAATCAGTACCATAGATGGAAAACTAGTATCATTTGTATTACTAGGAGATAACAGAAACAATGAATATAATAAAAAGTGAATACATTTTTAGCTGGGTGTCATTAATTATCAGAGAATCTGAGCCCAAGATCTGTTTCCTTTAGTGAAAAGATAAATGAGTAAATGTGAGGTGTCAAAGATAAGCTATCATGAAACTGAAACTTTTCTTCTTTATCAGAAGAATTGAAAAACAATTATAAAGGAACAGTGCACATTGCTGCCATGTATGTCATCTAAGATGATGCTGGTGTAATAGTGGCAACAACTTCACACTTTTAATTATTTTCTCCTTTAACTCCCTCTGGAGTGCATATTATTATACCCTGTTTAGAGATAAGGAAATTGAGGGTCAGGGAGTTAAATAACGTGCCACACTGAGGAGGCAGTGGAACTGGACCCCAGGTCTCCGGCCCACGTGTCCTGCCTGTGCGGGAGAGGGGGTGACTTTGCCCCTGGCATTAGACCCACATGTGGGGATATGCAGTCTTTGCCTCTCCAGGGCTTTGATCAAAAGAGAGGTTTTCTTCTCCAACGCTGTCTCAGTCCCGGAGATCTCAGAGCAATTCGCCTTTAGGGCCAGTGCAATTGCTCTTTCCCGTCTTTGTGCTGGCTCTCTAAGGTGGAAGGCGGGCAGACTTTGTGCGGGTGGACCCTAGCCTGCGGGATTGGTTGGATCCGACTGGGAAGAGCTCCCTCCTCCACAAGCATTTTCCTTTCTCAAGTGTTGGGGGCTGAGAAACAAAACGTGACATGTGGTGACCTTTCTCCACAAAGCAGAGCTTTCTAGCCTGGGGGTGACTGCCTCCATTAATGCTCCACATCTGGAAAGATTAGGACCCAAAGCTGGACTCAGTTTCTCAGAAAGCATCTCCAGCAGCCCTACAGCACCTTTTTCCTCTTTTTTTGAGGAAGATTAGCCCTGAGCTAACATCTGTGCCCATCTTCCACTACTTTATATGTGGGAAGCCTGCCACAGCATGGTTTGACAAGTGGTGAGTAGGTTCACACCCAGGATCCAAACCGGCAAACCCTGGGCCGCCGAAGCAGAACATGTGAACTTGACCGCTGTGCCACGGGGCCGGCTCCCTGCAGTTCCATTTTAATTACTCCATGGCAAAGGATATAAAGGAATGAGGTGAATGCTTGCCCTGGCGGGTGGACAGTTTTCTTACCAGTGACCTGGGGAAGTGACCTGGCGTGCTCTTCAGAAAGATGTGAGCTGTAAGTCCATCACCTGTGAGCATCTGGCAGGGGTTATTGTGCATGCAAATTTTATGCATGAAATTCAAACATGGAAGGAGATGCCCCCCAACTTTTACGACCAGAGGATAAGTTGTGTGCTGAGTTATGCATCTGACTAATGTATTGGACACCCGTGCACGTCTGTCCCGGTTTTCTGGGTTGTCTGTGTCTTCAGTTCTGAGCAGGAAGATTGATGTCTCTCCAGGTCCTTTTCCACATCCCTCCCTTCTTCTTTTTTCATTCAACAAATATTAATAGTGTGGCACTATGCCACACATGAGGGGTAAAGCAGCCCTCATTTCTGCCTCCATCAGGCAACGTGGTGTGGAGACTAAGCTAGCAGACCCCGAGCACAGGCTCTCTGAGTCCAGATTCTGCCTCCACACTTCCTACCTGTGCAAACCTGTCCCATCTGGAAGCGGAGAGAACAATGGTGCCCACCTTCCAGGCTGCTGTGATGACTGGATGTGCATGTATTTTAGGAAAGCAAGCACTGCAGGAAGATTTGGAGTGGAGTATGTTAGGGTGTTTTTCCTCTCCATTATGGGGCTGTGTGGGAGTGGAAGATGGAAATGGAACCCACTTCATCTAAGCCCCATGTGGAGAACTGACTGGCAGGGGGCAAAGTGTCACAATGGACATGACCAACGGGGCCTAGCTCCCTTACTTGATGAAGTTCTGGAAGCAATGGAGACCAGGTCAAATGGGCTGTGTCCTGATCCTTTGTTATCAGTCTGTTTATCTCAGTTCCATAGTCAGGCATGGGACATCAGGAGGCAGGATCCATCACCAGAGGAAGGAGTTGGCATGGACCTAGAAGGGTGACAGAGCCTCTTGCAGGTAAGCTTCAGGCAAGGTTCTAGTCCTCATGGAGATGGAGAGCTACACAGAGATGCCCCACTTACCAAGACAGCATGACACGGCAGGAGGCAGGGGCGACGAAATGGATGGGGACCAAAGTCCAGGTGCCACCAACACACCAGGTACAGCATCTTTGTACTTGTCAGAGCAACACAAGAGCTCGGTCCCATCACCAACTGGGCTGAGGCTGACCTCTGCCCTTTCTTCCTTCAGGTCAAATGTCATCTTCTCGGTGAGGGATTTTCTGGGCACCTTATCTACAATTCCACACCCACACTCACTCTCTCTTCCTTGCTGCATTTTCCCTTTAGCTGTTATTACCATCAAAAATATCATAAATTTTAATTCTTTATATTGTCCATTGTGTGGGTCTACATGTTCGGATCTAAACAGGAGATCTCATTGTCTGGTTCCCAGTGCCGGGCACACTGTAAGCCCTGGATAAATCTTTCTTGAATGAATGGTGGTGAGTGGACGTCTTGATCAGGTTAGTTCACACCCGGGTCTTACGGCTTCTGTAGGAGGAGACATCCATGGATCCAATGGGGCTGCAAAGTAATAGAAGTCTCCTTGGCCTTTTTGCATTTCCCTATTGAAGACGATTTTCTCCAAGTGCACTTTAGCTGGAGTATTAATTACCCGTGAAACCTGTAGTGTTTTGTAACAGGGGCAGAGTTACTTTCTGTAAAGCTGACCTCAGAGTTATCCCTTTTCTCCTCTTTTTTTAGGCAACTGTAGGGAGAATGTAAAGATATTTTTTAAATGCCAACTAAAAAAAGAGATAATCCAAATCCTCTCCCCTCTTCTACCTCACATAGAGGACACGTAGCCAGGGCCATGTTTGGGAATTCTCATCCAGAAAATTTATGTATTTAGTCCTTTGTTTACTCATTCATTCAATCTGCAAACACTTGTCTAGCACCCGCCGAGTTCTAGGTGTGATGTGTGATAAAGAAACCATCCTCTTGGACCAAATGCTTTGAAGGTCAAGGAGGACAATTCATGGGGGAATGAGTATGGGATGCCGACAACGGGGAATGGCTGCGGTCTCCCAAAGAGCATCATATAGGTCTACTGAGAGAGGAAGCAAGAAGTAAAGGGTGATGGGTGTCTGTCTGCACAGAAAGAACGGAGATAGTAAGTGGATGCTATCTTTTTGAGAAATCAAGGGTAGTATTGCGAGGGAAGGGCCGGGTTAGAAGCTTGGGGGTTGAAGTGAGTATCGACATACTTTAAGCGGATGGAGAGTAGCCAGTGGAGAGAAGAGTTGACCACCGGGGTGGCGAGCCTCCACGCTCATTGTCATAACAGCAGGCCGTCTAGTAGCTCTGGATGGTTGCTAAGGGCCTCCCCGATGAAGGTGACCTGAGAGTCCAGCCAAAGGTGGGTCCCAAGGCCTGCAAAGGTCCCCAAGGTCTTCATGGCTATACTTACTTCAGCAGGACCCTTGAAGAAGAATTTTTTTCATACGTTTGTTGGCCATTTGGATGGTCATTCATAATTCTTGTGAATTATCTTTTCAAATTCTCTTGTTCATTTGCAAATCCACTGGGTTGTTTCTTTTTTGTGTCATTTTTCTAAGAGTCCATGTATATTATAGCTATTAACCCAGTACCTATTACCTGTGCTGCAAAGTTTTCATTAAATCCTTCATTTATCTATTGACATTGTCTGTAAAGTCTTAGCCATATAAAATTTCTCAGTTTTTGTGTAGCTGAGCATAACTCTCTTTTCTCTCTTCTTTATGGCATCTGAGTTTGCAGTCTTGGTTGGGGATGTTCCCCTGCCACCGGCTTCTAGATGGAATTTCCTAGATTTCTCCTGAGAGAGCACCCTCCCTCCTCTCCGGCCGGCAGAGCCGTGTCTTTTCTGAAGCTTTAATTAAATTTGAAATGGGAGAAATATGAACAGATATGAACTTGTTGCTTCAATATTCTATTATAATTCTGTACCAAGATCCTATTGGGAATTGCTAGAAAACGAGTGTTTTGACAGAACTTTGGGCAAGAAGAATTGGTCGGACATGATTCCATCAGTGGATGGCTGTTTCTTAACCTTCCGGCACCAATCCCCTCTTCTCTGGACAACAGCATCCCCAGTTTCTTTGGGATCCGTGCCTCCTGGCCATCCAGGGCGGTCCGGATGAGACCAAGCGGGGTGCCCCTCCCAGTGCTGGCTGGGAGCCCAGCCCAGCCTGGAGGAGTTGCTCTTGAGCTGAAAGAAGGCAGAAGAGGGAAGGAAAAAGGGCCAAGTGGCCAGGCCCGTTCTTTTCGGGCTCATGGGTCTTTCCTTTTTGCCTCCATTAGGGCATGTTTCTCAGAAGCAGCTTGGCAATCACTGGCTAGAGCATGCTAGACTATTTCCTGTTCTGGACATTTCCGCGGCTCTGTCAGTCACCAGCACACTTGGAGATGCTCTGATCTTTGACACAGTTGGGGTTTGCATGCCAGGTCTGGGTCCAGGATGAATGCTTGACGGGCTTCGGCACTGCAGAGGAGCTCACTTGGCCTGAACTTTGGCGAACAGGGAACTCAGGCCCAGAGCAGCCCTGGACCAGGTCGTTTGGTTCCTGATGTGCAGTCAGAATCCTGGGGGCCCTTAGAGTGAGCGGGGGATGGACAGGGACTGAAGAGCTTTCTCAGAGCTGCCCCTCTGTGAGCTTGGGCAAGGGACGTTTGCCTAACTGGCTGGGGGTGACAGTCCTGCTTTGCAGCTTCAATTCAAGCATCCGAGCCCCACAGCACCGGAAGAAACTTTCCCAGAATGCAATGAAGTGTGTGCTCAGGGGGCTGGGGGAGCCCACAGTCTCTGCATTTTGATGCTGGTTTTTCACATTCAAAGCTGTTTACAAAGGCCAAACTGTTTGACTTAGTTTTCCCAAATTCACTACAGCTGTTCTAGTCTAAGTGACAGGAAGAAGAGATCAGTCGAGGCCTGAATTCCCGAAAACTGGGATTGTGGTGATTTTTTATAGGGTGAGTTAAGGCAATTCGCCCTCTCCAGCCACCCCACTAGAGTCTAGAGGAAATACGCCATTGCAAGCGGTGTTTCCTCCCGTCTCCCCTCTGCTCTGAGTCTTGGCAGAATTCTTCTAGAACATTCACTCGTTCACACATTTATCCATTAAGAAAAATATCGATTTCATTCCTGTTATGTAGATTTCATGTTGAGTAAAACTAGATGTGGTCTCTGCCTGTCTTCAAAGAGCTGAAATCTAATAGGCAAAACAGATGATTTTTAAAAATTATATAAATATCTGTAAAGTTTCAGTGCGAATGAGCACCAGGGCGGTGCAGTGCTTGGCGCTATAAAGGCGAGTAATGGGAGGACATGAGCTAGTCTCGGGGAAGGGGAGGGCTGGAAGCCTTCCTGGAGGAGGAGATGATTGCTCTGAGAGTTCCCAGCAGAGGGATGGCATGAACAAGGGCCCTGTGGCAGGAAGGAGCTTAGAATTCAAGAAACTGGAAGAAGGTCTTCATGACCGGGAGTCACAAGGTGAGGTGGAAATAGCACAAAATGGAGCTGGTGAGGTGGGCAGGGCCACACCACACTGGGCCTCAGCACTGGTGCAGGAGTCTTGGCTCACCTGTCCAGCTGCCCACCTGTCCACGTGTCCCAGATGCGCTGCAGAGCCAGGTGCGGAATCGGTCTCAGGACTGGTGTTTCCCGCATCTCCCCTCCCCACCCCAGCTCCATCCACGAGGCCTGGCTCTCATGGCGCTGGTGTTTCCACCCTGACCTTCTCCCCTCTCCTGATACCCGCCCTGGGCACTCACCTATGGACAGCGCATCACAATGGCCCCTCAGGCCCTCAGACTGTGCACCAGCAGCCTCTCCATCTCTCTGCTTCCCTCTCCCCTTGTTTCCACTCACTCGTACTTCTCTGTTTGCCACATTCTGTCCAGATTCTCCATCACGTCCTGGAATGCAATGAGCGAGAGACGTGATGTGAGCCCCATCGCCATGGTGACTGGGACCATCGATTTCTAGTGTCATCTTCCCCTCATACTGAAGCTTCACGAGGACAGGGCCCTGGCTGGCTCCTTCCCTCTGTAGCCCTAAAGCCCAGAACAGAGCTTCGCTCGTGGAGCAGACACCAAAAATACGGGTGGAAAATAAGAGCAACCCCTGCAGCTGTCCCCCTCCCACCCCAAAACCAGCAAAGCCGGTGACAGAGGAGCCTGCTTTTCATGCAGACACAGACAGACAGACTGATGGAGCAGCTGGCAGACCGGGAGACGGTGAGAAACAGGTTCCGAAAGCTTTCTGGCTGCCGGTACTTAACACCCAGAGCTATTCTCAATGCTAGTCACAGACATCTTGAACCGCATTAGAATAAACAGAATTCTGAATTATCTCCTCAGCAGTACATGAAATAACTGTCTGTCACCCAAAAGGAGAAGCAGAGGATGATGAATTTCTAAGGTAAAAATCCTAGAAGGGGGAAAAAACCCCACAGGCTGTTCTGGAAACTTCTCACACACCGAGTGGTTCTCTCTCTCTGTGTAGCCCCAACTCTGGTGAGTTGGGGTGAGTAGACAGCCATCAGGTAGACAAAGACAGAGGGGTGAGCTGGGTTCTTGGGGATGCACATTTGTTTGCTCCTGCTAATGGGGCCGCAGACCAGGATACACGGGCGTTGGCACTAATGCAGAGCCCTGTAAAGGAAGCACGAAGGGAAAGCCCATGCCCAGCATTGAGGGTCTGCCCGGGAGGGTCCGCCTGGGCTGGCTGAGGAGGCCCCATGAGATGCGCAGCGGCCAGCCAGGCTCAGGCCTGCTCTCGCGGCTCTGCAGCTCCTGATCCCCCCACATCAGGACCTTTGTAAATGCAATTTTTGTGGAAAGCTTGGGAGGCACCTCAAATGCCTTCTCCTTCTATTCCTTAAATCTCCTGTCAGAACCAGGCGCCTGCTGAATGGTATGTCTGTGTGTGCCCTCAGAGGCCTTGGTCACAATGAGCCCCATCCTCTGCCTATATCTCCCCTTAGCTCACCCCCATCCCCATGCTGTAGCCACACTGGTCACCCTCCAGGTCCTTCAGCAGACCAAGGTCTGCCTTCAGCCCCCAACACATACCACAGGGCCTTTGCATATGCTGCCCCTGCTTCTGGAAGGACCTGCTCTATTCACCTAGCTGTTCCTTCTCTTCTTTAGGTCTCAGTTTACATGTCATCTCCCCCACCCCCCCCACCCCTAAAGTGGCCTTCTCTTTGATTCTCTTGCTGTCTCCTGTGTGATGTCCTTTGTAGCACTGACCACAGCTGCCGATGTTTTATGTGCCTGTTTTTGTCACTCTTTTACCGGAATTAATCTCCATGCTAAAAGAGGCTTGCAGGCCTCTCACTGGTGTGTCCCCACTGCAAAGCACAGTGATGGGTCCGTGGTAGGGACCCAGTAAGAAATTTGTGGAGTGAAAGAAGAAGGCATGGGGCTGAGCACTTGGGGTCGCGCCCGCGTCTTGGATCTCCTCCGTAGAAAGCAGTGTGATCCTCAGACACGACCTTTGTATCTCTCTCTATGAAGTCTGCCCAACCAACAAGCCAGGTGGTGACATGGCAGGCAGGGACATGCAGGCTTCATTCCTGATGGATTCAAATTGCGGTGGCCAAATCAATGTGCGGCAATAGGCTTTGTCAGGACCAGTAAAGAATGATGGATTCCCACCCGAACGAGAGGTGGAGGGGGCGCTCTGGCTCTCTGGACAGACGGGCAGCTCACTCCCTTCCATGGCAGCCCCCACTCCACTCCCCTGGGACAAGTGTCTTATCAGTCCGAGCTCATCCACACCTATATCTCTGCATCCTCTGTCAGCCGGCTGTCCACTTTGATAACCTGTTTCTTTCCCTAGATGTTGGATTTCTAATGGAGGTTTGCCTGGATATGACTGCCAATAGGGCTGGCCATTTGGCTTGTACTCGACATCATTGACGTGAGCACTGAGAGACAAGGGGGCAGTGATCCGTCCCCCCGAGTATGTTCCTGCACTCCTGGAGAAAGCTATCAGGTGAGTGATGTCAGCAGACCCTCCAGGTGTTCCAGGCACCGTGGCTTTGTGGTTGATCCATGGCACTGTGTGCAAATGTCTACGTCTGGGAACCGGGGTGTTGGCTCTGTGGGGGACTGGAACTGGCCACCCCAAGATGTGTCTCTTTGGCATCAGGATTATTTGGGGCTGGTTACTTTTAAAAACTGCAGACAGGAAAGAAACTCTGAAAAGTAGAATTTGCCTACCCTTTGTTAAAAGACATTTACATCTATGAAGGAAATCTCCATCTGTAAAGGTGTCTCCCTCTCTGTACAGGAAGAAGGGGGGGATGACCTTATCTCTAGAAACTCTTATCAATGCAGAAGGCAAGGACTTAAATCTGCATAATAACCTTACTCTTGTTTATTGTACTTGTCTGGTAATCTCCCAAGATTGACTCCCCCACCCCCAACATCCTTCTTTGTCTTTAGCTGAAGATGATATTTAAGGTGGTGGCTTCGGCCATTTTGGTGAGTTGCTCAGTTTGCCTGAGCCTCTCCCATGTATACATGTTACAAAGCTGTGTTTAATTTTCTCCTCTTATTCTGTCTCATGTGAATTTAATTCGTGCACTGGCCAGAAGAACCCAGAGCAGGTAGAGGAAATGTCTTCCTCCCCTACAACTCACTGCCTTCGTTCAAGGTACCGAGCTCCTGCCACATGCCGGGGACTGCGTGTGGAGGAGGATGCTCAAACCACACAGAAGAGTGACACATGGCTCCTGCCTTCTTGGAGTTCAAGGTCTGCGGGACAGAAGGCCGTCAAGACCAGGGGCTCTCATACCACATGCTGCAGGATTGTGCCCAGGGCACTCTGCCCCCCGGGAGGGCAGAGGGACAGTGACTCCAGTCAGGCTCTGTGGAGAGTTCCCTCCTCATGTTTCCTTTTGTGACAGCCACTATCCATCCACAGTCACACCTACCTATGAAGAAGGACCGATCTCTCCAGTCTGTGGGTGGCCCTGTGGGGTGACATTGCCAGTTGCATCTGTCGCGGGGCTGTCTAGATGATGTTTGCCAGGCACCTTGTGATGCCCAGAGATCAGCCACTACAGGGTTCATGCTCCCACTTTTAAGCTGCTGGGAAAAAAGAATGTCACGTGAGTCCCTCTGACCTGTCCTCTCAGAATCGTCAGCTCTTCCAGTGAGAACACTCATTCCTCGTGTTCTCTGAACAGCACAGCCAAGGACTCGAGTCACCATTTCCAAACAGGAACAAGAAGAATGCAAATTCCTTAGCTTAAAAATATATACAAAGCAGCCGATTCCGTGTGAGCAGGGACCCGTGGTTTTCATTGGCTGTCCGTGCTTGGAGAAGGATCACTGTCTCCAAGTTGAAAAAGAATTCCTGCGGCTTTGATATTTGGAGCAAGTGTCCAAAGCCTGGTGTGTCTGCCTGGGTTTCCTCCGCACGCCGCAGCTGGAGTCCACATTAAAGGCCCTCTCCCGTCTGCTACGAAAGATGTTTAATTGAAAGGCGCTTCCTCCCGCTTTGGGGAGCCTCATTTCTCAGCACCAGGTTTACACGTGAATTCTGGGATGACTGGTCAACAAGGGAGGTGGCGTGGAATTAGCGCAGATGGAGGAAGAGTTTGGGAACTTGCTGGAAGAGGCCACGAGAGTCTCTGTATCACCTTCAATCAGGGCTAAGGCTTCGTGACACATTCACACGGACATGTGATCGGGGTGGCATTCACTAGCGGTGACACACGCCAGCTCCTTGCCCAGTGCTTCAGCTCATCTCCCTACCACCTAGCCCCTCACTGCCAATGGTCTGATTCCGTGGCCTTCTTCCTCTTCCAGGAACATGGTAACTCTCTCCCTCCAGTTAGCCTCAGGACATTTGTACGTACTGCTCCCACTGCCTGGAAGGCTCTTCCTTGGCTCTTTGCCCGTTTGGTCCCCTCCTATTCTTGCCTTTCCGCAAACGTCATCTCCTCAGAGTACTCCCCTGAACATCAGATTTGAAGTAGCCCTCCTCACCCTGCCTGAAAGTCCCACCAATTCCCTTCACAGTATGACCAGAGCCATTGCTATCCTGTGCATTTGTGTGTTTATGTGTTGACTAGCCATTCCCTCCTCTGGGATGTTCACTCCCTGAGGGCGAGGCCACTTGTCTTATTCGCCACTGTGCCCTGTGGCGCCTGCTGAACGAATGCATGGACGAGTGAACCCTTCCAGATCCAGGGTTCGAGGGGTTCTAAATTAAAATTCAAAAAGAATACAAATTACGCATACACAATGAGTTAGGAAAGGGGTTCATTTAAATTCTAAAAAGTTGATATATCTCAAAATCACAAAATCTATAAAATTAATGAATATGTTTATTCATTAGTTACCTGACTATTTAATACTTTTCTCCCTACATTTTTCTGCTGCGTACTTCTTGCCTCTTCATGTGACAAAGACTTTGTGATACTGTTTTCAACAGAGAGATTAGAGAGATAATTCTATGTGTCTTCCAATGTGATTGGGTAAAGGGGTTGTTTTTATTATGGTTAGTGGACTGCATACAACATACAGATTGACACAGGCATACTCACTGTCACACTGTATAAGTTTTTGCCCTGTAGACATAAGAATTCTGATGAGTTCTATTTCATTCCATCAAAAAAATAGTGTGTTGACACTTGTATATATGCATTCAATTATTCCTTATAGGGAGAATGTTCGTTTTGACGAGGTTCTGATGAGAACTGAGTCCTCTCCTTGTTGATAGCAAGAATTTTCCACCCTCTAGCTTCCGGCTCCATATGTTTCAAGCCTAATGTCTCCTCTCATACTTCTGGTGCTGGGTGCCAATGGGCGAGATCATATCATGACCCAACTTCTGGCCCTAGATGCGGTGACAGGACATGGGGAGAGCTGGCACAGTGGGTGGCAGGACCGTTCCTGGAAGCGTTGCTACTCTAGAACCCCTAGCCCAATGGAACTATGTGGAAGTGACTTCACACAAAGCTGCCCCTAAACCCTAAATAAGTGTGTCCCAGAAATGCCACAACCCTTTTATACCACCCGGTGTGAGGGGAATGTGATGGAGGACGTCAGAGCAGAATGAGACAGTGGTCCGAACTGACTGAAGTTGAAATATCTTCCCCTTGCAAGTTTCCTAAAGTCTGTGACCACCTAAGCAGTTTACCGGGACCCCTCCTGGGTTTCAGAAGGAGCCCTCACGCAAGTGAGGGGCTCTGCGGTGAATCTGCCTGTGGTCCCGTTTGTCTGCTGTCCAATGAAATGAGATACCGTTCCTTCTGCCCCAGGCCCCTGACCCCAGGGGGCTCCTGCCCCGAGACAAACCGCATCTGAATCAGGCCCCGTTCTCTCCCCACGGTACCATCTGGGCTCCGATGGGCGTCTCCAGGTAACACGTGGTGTGCGAGGGATTTCTTCTCATCACACGTGGACACAGCTGGGCTTTTAACCCCAAAAGGACGTCACCTTACTTGTTGGTGTTGCTGCCGACTTTGTGATATCTTTGGCAAGGTGGCCACAGATAGTCATCCTGGAGCCTGCATTTGGGGGGTTTCATGTAATTATGAATAGAATTCAAATCTCACAGCCCCAGTGAAGGCAAATGTGGGTGGTGAGCTGAATCCCTCACCAGGAGACAGGCAGGGGGCATCTGATGTGGCTCAAGATGCATTGCCGGGCTAGAGGGAGGAGTCATCTGAGGGAGATGCTGGCAGGGAGATTCTTATGTCCCGCTCAGCAGGCGTCAGAGGAAGAGCTGAGTACAGAGGATGAAGGACTGACCGAATGCATGTGTGGCCACCACGATGCCCTTGTAATCATGGCAAGCAGAATAATGCTAAATGGTAAGGGAATCAAGGCAAGTGCACTGCCAAGCCCGGTCAGGAAGAAAATCTCCACGTGTTTCGTGATTTCAGGAGCTGCTGAAGGAAATCACCGAGGAGTATCAATTTATAAAAAAGAATCTAATGGTGACTTTGTTTTTCATTCCAATCCCCAGCTCACATCTTGGTTGACAGTTCATCTGGGGTGGGGGGTGATTAATTCTCTGCTGGGCTTTCAACAGTCAGGAAAGGCCCTGGTGCTGAGCATCGCTTCTCAAACTTCAGTGCTCATCCCAGTTACTCAGAGAGCTTGTGGAAACGCAGACTGCAGGGCCCACGCCCAGACATTCTGACTCAGCGGGTCTGCGGTGTGGCCAGGGACTCTGCATTTCCCATGAGCTCCAAGGTGACGCTGAAGCTGCCCATTTGCAGACCACAGTCTTGAGTTTTGATAACTCAGAAGGCTGTGGGTGGGCAGCTCTCAAGTCTCTGCCCTGATTTCCCAAGCCAAGCAGAGAACTGTGTGGGCTCTATGTTTTTCAGATGCTCAGGAAGCCAAATGCAACGCAACTGTGCGTAGGTTTGGAGGATGGTTTCGTTCACCAAGTGTGAGACATGGCCCCAAGCAATGCCCCAGGTTGGCCTCAAAATCCACAATGGCTTGGTGGGGTGAGGGGGGCGCATCGATCATTTGAAACGGACTGCTCAAAGGAACAGCATCTTGCAGAGGTTCCCGCCCCACCACACTGGGTGGAATTCACAACCAAACCAGCCGAGCATCTTGCTTCCTGGACCCTGCCCCTCCAACCGTGTCAAGCTTTGAGGAGCAATTAGAGAATCAGTTGACATCTTCCCTCAGAGTTCTCGGGTCACAAAAGCTAATTAACCTTCCCCTTGCCTTCCAAACAAAGTAACAACCGCCAGAGCCAAATCTCCTGGAACAAAACGGGGAAGAAGAGAGAAAGAAAGAAGAGCCATCTGTGTTTAAAAACAAAAAATTTTGGCAGAGAATTTTTTAAATAAAATAAACTCCGAGGAAGGGAAGTGGTAGGAGACGCCCTCCCTGGAGCAGGTCCAGCGGCACTGGGACGGGCTCAGCGGTGGCTGTGCTTGTCCTGAGATCCGCAGCTGAAACATGCAGGCCTGTTTGATCTCTGGGAGATTCTGGAGGGGAACTTCATGTGGGAAGTCCCGAGACGACCCTGAACTTGGAGGTGGGGCCCACTGGCACCACAGGGATGGGCTCATCTGTGCCGTGTGGACTTGACTGGCAATTCAAGGGGGACTGGACGTCCTGGACGGACTGACAGGATTCACAGACCCCCTGGGAACTCACTCTGACTGTCAATGCACACCACGAGGCTGGCTGCGTTCACAGTTCATGGCATCCCCCTTTGCATTCCTCTCTGAGAAGCCGTGTAGTCAAGTAGTAAGCACATGGGCTCGTGTATGGGGTGCATCTGAGCTCGCATGCTCTCTCGTTCAGGCACTTGCTGGCTGTGCGAACTAGCACTGTGTTTCCCAAACTCCACCATGTCCACACATCACTGGTCCCACTGTGTGATTGTCCTGGGGCTGCCTAACAAATGACCACTGACTGGGCAGTTTACAACAACAGAAATCTATTGTCTC
This sequence comes from Equus asinus, assembly GCF_041296235.1. NCBI lineage: Eukaryota > Metazoa > Chordata > Mammalia > Perissodactyla > Equidae > Equus > Equus asinus. The sequence continues at coordinate 47,734,323 of NC_091804.1, forward strand.
ACAGTTCTGGAGGTTGGAAGTTGAAAATCAGGATGTCCACAGGCCACGTTCCCTCTGACGGCTCTCGGAAAGAATCTTTCTTTGCCCCTTCCTAGCTCTCCTGGCCGCAAGCCATCCTTGGGGCTCCTTGGCTTGGAGCTGCACCACTCCTCTCTCTGCCTCCATCTTCACGTGGCTTCCCCATCTCTCTTCATCATCTTTCCTCTGTGCACCTCGGTGTCCAAATCTCCCTCTTCTTGCAAGGACATCGGTCTTCAGATTAGGGCCCCCCTTAATTCCATATGACCTCATCTTAACTTGGTTACATCGGCAAAGACTCTATTTCCAAATAAAGTCACATTCTGAGGTCCTGGGTGGATGAGATGTCTTAGAGGGCGTAGTCAACCCAGCAGACGCCCCTCCAGGGCTTTGGCCTGGCCTGGAGAGTCGATTGCGTGCCTCTCTTCCAGATTCTGCTGTGATGGTGGCTTTTAGGTGTCAACTTGACTGGGCCACAGGGTGCCCACGTAGCTGGTATGACCTTATTTCTTGGTGTGTCTGTGAGGATGTTTCCAAAAGAGATTCGCGTTTGAATCCATAGACTGAGTAAAGCAGATGACCCACGGTGGCATAGACGGGCGCCACGCAATCCTTTGAGGACCTGCATAGAACAAAGGGTGGGGGGTGCATGTCTCTCTCTGCCTGACTGAGTGAGCTGGGATGCTGGTCTTCGGCCCTTGGATCACAATTTGTACCTTTGGATCTCCTGGTTCTTAGGTTTTTGGACTCAGATTGGAATTATACCACTGGCTTTCCTCGATCTCCAGCTTGCAGACAGCAGACCATGGGACTTGTTAGCCTCCATAATTGCTATTTAAGAGGTTTATTAAATAGGATAAATATAAAGGTATAATAGGATTATATACATATGTAATCTCCTACTATTGGTCTGTTCCTCTGGAGAACCCTGACTGAGACGTCTATATTCAGTGACATGTTGGTAGCTTGAAAATGGCCATGGTGGTAGCATTTACTGCAGGGAAATCTGCAATTGCTACAAGTTTGGGCTTTTTTTACCCACTGGGGAGCCAACTGTGAAACATTTACCAGCACACCACTGGACAGCTGAGGATTCTGCAGGTATTATTTGCTTAATATTTTCTTCTAAAAGATTCACCTTCTTTAAAAAATGAAAATAAAAAGTTTTTTTTGCAAAGTTTATTTTGCAAAGATACTTAGACCAGAGGTCAGGAAACTACAGCCCACAGAACAAAGCCAGCCCATCATTTGTTCCAATAAATGAAGCTTTGTGGGAACGCAGCCAGGCTCACCTGTTTACAGATGGTCTAAGGCAGTTTTCAAACTACAGGGACAGAGTTGAGTACTTGAGGCAGGCATCGTATGGCCCACAAAGCCTAAATATTTTCTCCAGGCCCTTTACAGGAAGTTTGCCAACTCCTGCTTTAGGCTAATGCTTCTCAAACACTAATGGGCAGACTAATTACCTGTATCCTTATGTCACAACTGAATGGAAAATCTGCAGCACTTGCCCTAAATAGAAGGTGCCACAAACAGGTGAACGAGGCAGACTAAACAGCAGGGCAGAATTCCAACCAGAATCTGTGGCTGGGGCCAAAGGCTCTGAGTCTGACATCCCTTTTTGTTCTGAAGACGTCAGCAAGTGTCCCAGAAGTGCTAAAGATGTGGTGGCAGCAAAATGAGACTTTGTCCCGTAGGTAAGAAGAGAAATTGGGGCCAGCCTGATGGCATAGTGGGTAAGTTTGCGTGCTCCGCTCTGCGGCCCAGGGTTCGCAGGGTCAGATCCTGGGCACAGATCTACACACTGCTTGTCAAGCCATGCTGTAGCGGCGTCTGACATACAAAACAGAGGAAGATTGGCACAGATGTTAGCTCAGGTACAGTCTTCCTCAAGAAAAAGGAGGAGGATTGGCAACAGATGTTAGCTCAGGGCCAATCTTCCTCACCATAAAAAATAAATAAATAAATGAAAGAAGAGAGATTAAAAGATAAGTGAAAAGGCAATAACTCTTGCACCATACGATGCAAGGATGTTCAATGTTGAGTTCATGTTGCACTTTGAACCTTCTTTCTGCCACTGGTGGGACGTGGCCCACACATGGGGAATCTCTGCACTAAGACATTATTATTTATTATGCTGGCAGAGCTATTGGGCTGACAAATGGTTCAGAGGTTTTTTTTTTTTTTTTTTTACATTTTTTCCCCAAAGCAGCACTTTTCTGCATGTTTTGAATACCACTGAGGACCTAGCATGGCTGTTTGGGGAAAGTGGAAGTGATTGTGGATCATCTTTCACTAAGTCATACCACGTTAAGCTTTCATTCCACAGCTCTTGCGTTATTTTAAGACCGTCTGGCATATCTCTAAAACTAATGGTACAAACCAGTGTGCGATAAATTAAAATATCTCCACTCTGTCATACTGCAAATGAGTAGCTACTCCCAAGTCTTTGAAAAAGTACTTTCGAGATAATATATGTACTTATGGGTTCTGCAGGTTTTTAAAAAGTCCTGAATCTTTGCAGATTCACTGGGGGGGAGGGGATGTTTCATGTAAAATGTCTTTTTCCTTGACATTTAGAGGTCTTGCCAAGCAGTTTATTATAGATCTTGTGGACATCTTGATATTTAATTAAATTTCAGAAATATATTCTCTGTGCTCATAAGAAGGAATATGAAGAATGTATTTATTCACTGTCTATTTGTTATTCTTTTTCGGTTTCTAACACAAAATTATCAGTTGGAAGTAAGTCATCAGAGGCACTTAAAATTTTTCGGGGTCGGAAATCTAATTAACCCCAGAAACTGTGCTTAAAACGTTGAATAATATAAGACAAGTCCTTACAGGAATTTGTGGTGATAGTCAGTCTGGGTGATATATTTACAACTTTTTTTTTGGAAACTGACCTTTAATGTCTGTTTTGAAAAGGCATGAGGGAATGGAAAGCAGATTGGGAAACAAGTCACTCGTGAGGTCTCATCCACTGCATCTCCGTCGATTACTGCTGAGTGTAAGCTGCTGAATTTGTAAACTGCTTCCTCCCTTTCCATTTTTATAGACTGAATTAAGAATAAGTTCACAGTAAATGGACCACTCATCTGAAAATAGCTCTTTCTCCCCATTCAAACCTGAAATCAGAAGGATGAAACCCAAATTTGTTCAACCTACAAGTTTTGGGATAATGTATTTCACAACTGTCTGAGTTTGCTTAGCAGTATCAGCCTTTGCTGTCTCCTGACACAGTAAGCCCTTCTTGCACGTTCTTGGGTGCTGTGTTTTATTTTTATGTGAGTAGGATCCTAGTTTTCAGTAGAAAAACTTCCTGCTCACTTGTTTTCAAAATGCCATCAAGATTCAACCTGTGTCTCTCAATGGGACTGCATGTTTTGCCCCTAACTTATTAGAATAAGGGCTGATGGAAATGATCAGAACAGCTGTCACTGGAACCTGGGAAGAAAATACAGAAGACTGGAGTGGATGGTGTGGAAGGTTCTCAGGAACAGGGAGTGGAAGAGGCAGGCAGGGAACTGGGAAAGGCGGATGACAGGTGAGAGGAACTGGCCCAGCGAGCAGGTGGCTGGCTCTTCCCATTAAGAGCTGGGACTCTTAGGGGGAGGCACAACGAGAGGGAGGCCGCCGGGGATAGGTTTTGTCGTCTAGTGGACAGACTGGGCCAGAAAGGTCTAGAAGCTGAGAGTGGAGTCAGTGCTGGCTAGAGGGGAGGGAGTGGAGGCCGATCCCCAGGGAAAGGGGATGGAAAGGGCTATTTTTGCATGGACATAATTATAGTTAAAAATGTCATTGCGTGTCTGAAATTTTAATGGCATTGGGCCATTATCTATTTCCTATTGGTGCTATAACAAATCACCACAAACTCAGTGGCTTCAAACAACACGAATTTAATATCTCATTGTTCTAGAGGTCAGAAGTCAGAAATGGGGTGCCCGGGGCTAAAATCAAGGCCTTGGCAGAGTCATGTTCCTTCTGGAGGCTCTAGGAGAGAAGCCATTCCCCTGCCTTCTCCAGCTTCCGGGGGCTGCCGCGTTCCCTGGAGTACAGCCCCTCCATCTTCCAAGCCAAGCACAGCAGTCAGAGCCCCTCTCACGCGGCTGTCACTCTGCTTCTTTCTCTTCTACTTCCATCTTCCACTTATATGGATGCTTGTGATTACACTGGGCCTCCCCGGAATCCAGGAGTATCTCCCCCTCGAAGTCAGTGTAACAATCCCAAATCCACCTGTGAGCCTAATCCTCTGTGGCCCCATAAGGTGACATGGTCACTGGATGTGGCTATGAGGGTGTGGGCACCTGTGGGGAGCCACTGTCCTGCCTGCCACAGGCTGGTGCAGAACAAAGGCTCATTATGCCTGAGAAAAGTACCCAGAATTCGTCCCAAGCAGGACATGACTGGAGTCATGAGAGGCCCTTGGTTCTGCTGTGTGGCACCCACCCCACAATTTAGTGGTATAAAACAACCGTTTTGTTATGCTCTCAGAATCTGTGGATCAGAAATTCATCCAGAGCTTGTCTCTGCTCCATGATGTCTGAGGCCTCAGCTGGGAAGATTTAAAAACTGGGTGTGACTGCCTGGCTGGGGTCTGGAGTTATCTGAAGGCCTCTTCCCCCGTGTGGCCGGCAGTTGATGCTGGCTGTTGCCTAGCACCATGATGGGAACTTGGGGCCTCAGCTGAAACACCTATGGGTGGCCTCTTCACGTGACGTGGGCGCCCTCACAGTGTGGCCACCTCAGGTGGGTGAACTTCTTGTGGTGGCTAAGGCTCCAAGGGCAAGTGTCCCAGTTAGCCAAGTGCAGTCTGCCTTGCCTCAGACGCCACACTGTGACACTTCTGCCACATTCTGCTGGTTAAAAACAGGTTACAAGCCCCTGCGCCCTCGATGCACAGGGAGGGGCGTTAGATTCCATCTCTTAATGAGGGAGAGACACGGATCAGGAAGAGCACGCAGGATGGGAGAGTGAGGAAAGCAGCCTGCCCCCTCTCTGAGCATCCTGGCATGGCTGAGCCTCAGCAGCGTGCACTGGCGGTTTCTAGCCGCCCTTCCTTCCAGGGTTGCCAGACAGCAAACAAAAATACAGAACGTCCAGGTAAATTAGAATTTCAGATAAACAATGAATTTCTAAGTATAATTACATCCATTCAATGTTTAGGATGTACTTAGGCTAAAAAATATGTGTTGTTTTTCTGAAATTCAGATTTACCTGCGTGCTGTGCATCTTCTCCAGCCAGCATAATCCATTCCGAATGTCTATTGTTAAATAATTTGAACGTTACTTCTGGATTCTAGGAGGGAGCAACAAGGGGCAGATTTGCAGAGGCAGCCCTTGAGGCCGGGAGAGAACTTCCGAGTGCAGACCCAGGGTGGTTAAGCTTGTTCATTTCTCACCCATTTCCGGCCTGACCCGCTCCACTTACCAACGTCTGTGAAAACACCGCCCAGCCTCCCGGCAATTAATGGGAAGCATGGAGCCCATTCTTCGGATGAGCTTTCAATTGGCCTGTGCCTGATTTTCAACTGCTCGTGAATAAATGGTTAACTCCGATCAGAAACAAAATAAAAAACCTTACCACTTATGAATAGAATGGGTTGAGAGATTACCTCATTGTCACTTCCATCGACCTCGCCATGGTCACCTTCCTCCTGGCCTGAAAAGCAAGTTGAATAGACAGCAGTTACTTACCATCTTGTCTGCCAGACACCATCCTGGATTCGCTAATCTCTTGACAACCTATCGGCTAGTTTCTCTTATTGTTAACCACGCAAACCAAGAAACTGGGGACCAGCCGGAGGTCGCACGGACTAGAAAGCTGCAGGGCCAGGAGCGCTCAGCCTGGGCCTCACTCCTGGCCTGCTTCTTAGTGTCTGTTCCACTCGCTGTCTCTACATTTCTTGAAGAGCAACTGTCTCTTTCCTGAGGACAGAAGAGTGAGCTTGGGTCCACTAGCATTGGGGTTAACACATCCCTTTGGCTGCAGTTGTGGGATGAATATTGTTTTCCCAAGTGGTATGTCCAAGGCCTAACCCCTGTGCCTATGAGTGTGACTTTATTTGGAAATAGGGTCTTTGCAGATGCAATGAAGTTAAGCATCTCAGGATGGGATCATCCTGGGTTTAGGGCGGGCCCTAAATCCAATGGCTGCTGTCCTTGTAAGAGAAGGGAGAGGGTAATTTGAGTCACAGACCCAGAGAGGGAAGACGGTCATCGCACGTGGAGGCAGGATCCGAGTCACACGTCTACAAGCAAGGAATGCCAAGGACTGCTGGCGGCCACCAGCAGCTGAGAAGGAGGGAAGAAACAGATTTCCCTTCAGAGTCTCCAGAGCAACCAACCCAACCTTGATCTCAAACTTCTGGACCCCAGAACCGTGAGACAATACATTTCTGTGTTCTCAGCTGCCTGGTTCGTGGTACTTCTCCACAGCAGCCCCAGGGGACCAAGACACCTCCTGCCTAAGTGAGGAGATGGTCTATTTCTTAGGCCTGTCAGTAGCTCGCCTGCCAGGTCCCAAACCCATGACCCCAAAACCAAGCCTCCATGTTGCTTTTAGCCACACAAGGCCCAGGGTTTTAGCCTTCGCTGTTTGTATCAGACACAAAGGGTGATTCGTGATTCCGAGCCTGCCTTGGCCGGCCTGCGTGGCACTGGAGAAAGAGAAATCACGTCCACCAAGCGCCTCCTGGGGTCTTCAGAGGGAAATTTAGAGCCATGTGGAGCCTGTGTGCTTTTCTTAGTCAAAGAATCAAAATTACGGTTTTTATAACTTGCGCCACCAAAGTACTTAAATCAACTCCAGGAGTGAGCCGGCCGGCCCGGAGGGGACGCGGAGGGCCCGTGGGTTTGGGGGGCGAGAAATCACTTGTTAAGTAAGAGGCTCGCTGAGTTTAAATCAAAACGCAGCACCGCTGACTTCAGGAGGACTTTTAAAAGTATTACAGTTCCTGCCCTCCTCTGTGCAAACACCCCCGGAAGGGGCGAGAGGCAGAGCTGAATTTGGCTGGTTTGCTCGCCTCTCAGGGCGAATTCCGCTGTGTCACCTCCAGCCCTTGCCATAGCTCAAATACCATGAAAACAAACATTGTTGCATATCCGCCAGCCCGTTCCCCACAGCTCCTCCCTCCCTTTGCTGCTGAGGAGGCAGGGCTCTGACCGCGGGGCTGTGCTAACTCCCTAGAAAACGGCTTTTTGCAGAGCCAGCCGAACTCCTTTTTCCCCCTGAACTTCACAAAATGTGGATTCACCCCAGAGCCCCAGCACTCGCCCTGTGAAGACATCAAGCCAACAGGAGGGGGTTTAAAGGATTTGCTTAAGAGCAGCTTTGAAAACCTCAATCAGGTTGAGAACCAGCTCAGCGTGAAGCCAGCAGCCCTTTTCTGAGGGGTTTCTCTTTAATTTGCAAATGTGACCACAGAGGAAGGCAAGGCCAACAAGAGGAGGGCACCGATGAGATAAAAACACGTTCTTGTCCCCCACCTCCTCCACCTCGAGGAAGCCAGGGACCCTTCCAGGTGGACACCGTGTAAGCGAAATCTGTGGGATTTGGGAAACAAGATAAAACCGCACATTCTTGTGATGCCCGCATGGCTCACGCCTTTTCCAGAGTCAGGCACTCGGGGATGCGCTGGGTTTGATCTTTGGGCTTGATTTTCTTCCCTCTGCTGCCTGTGCCCTGTGGGCATGGACAGCCAGGGAGTGAGCCCCAGGCCTCCTTCTGTGACTGCAACTGTCTCTGGTTGGAACCTGATCAAGTTCTGATCCGTTCCAAGCTCCCTTGTCCTATCAGTATAATGGGGACAAGGCCATCTCCTCACCAGCCTCACAGGACGGGGTAGTTTGGAAGATCAAGTAAGGCTTGGATGTCAAGAGAGCTCTACTGACTGCCCGACTGCCTGTCGTGTACCAGGCACTGTGCCAAGTGCCCCCCGCGCAGGGCACAGACTCGCTCCTGTTTTATGTGGAAGGGTAGGGAGGCACAGAGAGGTGAAGGAACCCACCCAAGGTCACACGAGGCTAGGATTCCAACCCACGCCAAAGCTAGTGCTCGAAACCATCCCTCTAGGTCATCACGTTTCTTTGTAAGGACCAGCCAGTAAGTATTTTTGGCTTGGCAGACGATCGGGTCTCCCTTGTATCTACCCAACTCTGCTATTACAGCACAAAAATAGCCTAGGTGATATGTCAACAATTGGATGTGGCTGTGTTCCCATACGGCCGTATTTACAAGAACAGGCCGTGGAACTGGGAGACCACGCTTAATGGGTTGGGGGCTTCACTCTGGAGGGAAGGAAATGTGGAACTAGGTACAGTGGTGGTTGCATAACATTGTGAATGTGCTACATGCTGTGGAATTGTTCATTTTAGGATGCTTAATTTTATGTTAGGTGATTTTCACTTCATTAATTATTTTTTTAAAATGTGGGTGATGAACCCAATTTGACCTACGGGCCGTAGCTTGCTGATCCCTGCAAACTGGCCCTGCTCCCAAACCTGGTTAAAGGGAGATTTGAGAGGAGTTAGCAAGCAACTCTGTTTCTACTGCCAGCAGCTTGAGCCGACTGTTCCATTTGGAGAGCAGGGACTCGACTAGGCAGGAGAGGCCACCAGCATCGCGGCTCTGTCAATTCCAGCTGAGTCACCACAGGAAAACTGTTCAGTCTCTCTGGCCTCAGTCTGCTCATCTGTAAGATGGGGATGATGGGGAGTTACGAGGATGAACTGAGTTTACACATGGGCACGATAAGAGTGTGCATGTAAGTGTTTGCTATCACTTAGCTGTAGGAACTTTCCTTACCCACCAGCTGCTGCTTGCTGATAAAGGGGAGCTCAGCCGGTGGCCCTCTTTGTTTTCTTTTTGCCTCAGCTTTATTGACATATTGTGTAAGTTTAAGGAGTACACTGTGATACTTTGATATATGTGTATATTGTGAAACGATTACCATAATAAGGTTAGTGAACACATCCCTGACTTCCCATGCTTCCTTTTGTTGTGGTGGTGAGAACATTTGCGATCTTCTCATTTTTTGCAGCCCTTGGCAGCCACCAATCTCCTCTTTGTTTCTATGAGTTTGGCTTTTTTAGATTCCGCATATAAGTGAGATCATACAATGTTTGCTTTTCTCTGTCTGACTTATTTTACTTAAACTCAATGCCCTCAAAGTTCGTTCATGTTGTTTCAAATAGCAGGATTTCCTTTTTTTTATGGCTGAGTAATATTGCATTGTGTATATACTGCAGCACATTTTCTTCATCCATTCATCCAACAAGCAATGGACATTTGGGTTGTTTCCTTGTCTTGGCTATTGTGCATAATGCTGCAATGAACACTGCCGATGTCTCTTCCAGATAGTGATTTCATTTTCTTCAGATATATACCTAGAAATGGAATTGTTAATCGCTGGGTCATATGGAAATACTATTTTAAATTTTTTGAGAAACTTTCCGACTGTTTTTCATAGTGGTTCTACCAATTTGTATTCCCACCAACAGTGCACAAGAATTCTCTTTTCTCCACACCTTTGCTAACACTTTTCATCTCTCCTCTTTTTGATGACAGCCATTCTAACAGGTGTGCAGTGAGATCTCATTGTGGCTTTGATTTGCATTTCGCTGACGATTAGTGATGTTGAGCACCTTTTCATGTAACCATTGGCCATTTGTATGTCTTCTTTGGGAAAATATCTATTTAGATCCTTTTCCAATTTTTAAATCAGATTATTTGGGTTTTTTTTTTTTTTTGCTATCGAGTTGTATGAGTTCCTTGTATATTTTGGATATTAATCCCTTATCAAATGTATGGTTTACAAATACTTTCTCCCATTCTGTGTTGCTGTATTGCTGCGTAGAAGCTTTTTAGTTTGATGTAGTCCCAGTTTATTTTCGCTTTTGTTGCTTGTGATTATGGTGTGATATCGAAAAATCATTGCCAAGACCCATGTAAGGAACTTTCTCTATATGCTTTTTTTCTAGGAGTTTTATGGTTTCAAGTCTTATGTTTAAATCTTTGTAATCCAGTTACTTTGTGTGAGTGGGATAAGATAGGGGTCTAATTTCACTGTTGTGCAGTTGAATATCCAGTTTTCCCAGCACCATTTACTGAAGGGACTATCCTTTCCTCATTGTTTGTTCTTGGATTCCTTATCGAACAGCTGACCACACATGTGTGGGTTTATTTCTGGGCTCTCTGTTCTGTTCCATTGGTCCATGTGTCGGGGTTTTTTTTGGGGGGGGGGTACCATACTGTTTTGATTATCATAGCTTTATAATATAGTTTAAAATTAAGAAATGTGATACCTCCAGCTTTTTTCTTCTTTCTCACAATTGCTTTGACTATCCAGGGTCTTTTGTGGTTCCACACAATTTTAGGATTGCTTTTTCTATTTCTCTGAAAAATGCCGTTAGACTTTTGGTAGGAATTGCCTTGAATCTGTAGATTGCTTTGGGTGGTATGGACACTTTAACAATATTAATTCTTCCAATCCATGAATACAGGATATCTTTTCATCTATTTACGTCTTCTTCAATTTCTTTCACGAGTTTCTTATAGTTTTCAGCATTCTGATCCTTCACCTCCTTGGTTAAATCTATTCCTGAGTATTTTGTTGAGTTTGATGCTATCGTAAATGGGGTAGTTTTCTTTCTTGCTACTTCAGATAGCTTGCTGTTAGTGTGTATAAATGCAACTTACTTTTGTATGTTGATTTTGTATCCTGCAACTTTACTGAATTTGCTTATTAATTCTACTGGTTTTTTAGTGGCGTCTTCAGAATTTTCTACATATAAGATCATGTCATCTGCAAAGAAAAATTAGCTTCTTTCTGTCTGATTTATCTCCATTGTGTTTCTTTTTCTTGCCTAATCGCTCTGGCTGGGACTTCCAGTACTAGGTTGAATGGAAGTGGTGAGAGTGGGCATCCTTGTCTTGTTCCTGATCTTAGAGGAAAAGCTTTCAGCTTTTCACCACTGAATATGATGTTAGCTGTCAGCTTATCATATATAGCCTTTATTATGTTGAGGTACCCTCTATACCTAATTTGTTGGGAGTTTTTATCATGAAAAGACGTTGAATTTTGTCAAGTGCTTTATCTATATCTATTGAGATGATCATATGGTTTTTATCCTTCATTCTGTTATTGTGGTGTATCACCTTTATCAATTTGCATATGTTGAATCTTTCTTGCATCCCAGGGATAAATACCACCTGATCTTGGTAAGGCTGAGACGGTTTGGAGCAAGGTCATGGGCTACTTCAGAACCTACAACTGGGGCCGAAGTCTGTGGGCTTATTACCCGATGCATGGGGGGGTGTGACTTCTTCCAGGTCCCTTGGAGTATGGTGCTGATCATAGGACTGAGGACAAATGAGGCTGTAGCTGAGTCTTCAGAGGTATAGGGCTGTTTCTGGGTTTGTAGTCAAGAGCACAGTCAATGAGTCAGCTACCTGTGTGCAGACCTGGCTTCTCAAAACAGCTCTACTGCGTGTTGATTTCATAATCTCTTACCTGATCCCACAGCTCCCACAAAGGTGCATTTGTCCATGGATGGACGCCAAATTGTTGAGGAGGGGATATGAGTGAGGGACCTCCTATTCTGCTATCTGCTGAGGTCAACTCTCTCAGCCATGGTTTCTAGGCGTCAGCACCAGCGAGCCCTCAGTACGCATCATAAGGGCAGTTTAGCGGCAGCTCCAGACAGATGCGGCTGCTTCCCAGGATTCAGGAGGCTCTGTGAGCAAAGACTGGGCTTGATAACTTGTGTTTATTATGAGTTTAACACAAATGCATCCTAACTTCTCCATTCTTTGGGTCTCACAGCTCCTATTATTGTCCGGTTGACAAGAAGAGACTGTGTCTGCTTAACCACAGAATCCCGATCTTTACACAGGTATTGGTCAGAGTTCAGGAAGAAAATAGACCAGGAACATGTGAAGCAGAAGACTTTAGTAAAAAGATATTGTCCAGATTGCAGCATGTTGAGAGAACCCTAGGCAGGTAATAGCAGGAGAACCATTTCCATCCCAGGACCTGAAAGAGAAAGAGGAGGGAGCAGCTACAGGGACCCAGAGAGGAGAGCTGTACAGAGCCACTGATGTACGGATCCATGACAGAAATGGTGCCTTCAGAAGAAGGATATAGTCAACTTGCAACAATGGAGCAGAGAGGGAATAGGAGGAATGAATAACTCAACAATTCTTCATTCTCAGATGGGCTCTCCCAAATAGGGGCAAAGCCGGCCATCAGCCCCTCCAGGCTTACATCATCTCCACAGCAGCCATCTCAGCCAACATCTGATGGTTTGGGTGAAGGTCCCAGGGAATGTTCTGATTGGCCAGGATTGAGCCATCGCTGTTGCCAGTAGGATAAAACATTCTGATTGGCTAAGTCTGGATGCCAGGACAATGAAGGCAAGGAAGGGAGCAGATGAGAATTTCATCCACTGACATCCACTACCCTTGTTCTTCACAGGCAGATGGCTTCTCTGGCCCCACAGGTCATCAGCATTTTGCAGTTGCCTTCTCCAGAAGGACACGGATCTCCCTGGATCTGTTTATCCTGATTGTAGAGTAAGACCCTCCCTGAGTCCTCAAAATGGGGTTAAAATCAGGCTATTTTAACATTTATGAAAACTTCAGCGAAGGGTTGGAGGGGCAGAAAGAAGTTGAAAGAAGACCGTGATTTCAAGCCAAGGCCCCCGTAGGAACGGGCTCCTGCTGGACGTGCTTCTCTTTAACGCTCAACCTGACACCATGTTTCTGCAGCCAGCCCACCAGTCCCGGGACCCCACCTCTGTCTGCCATCAAGAGAAGTATTTTGGAACCAATGGAAAGAAAAATACCCCTTCCCCGACCACACACACACGTGCACACACGTGCGTGCACACACACACAATCTCCAGTTCATCTCCCAAGGCACACCATCAGCGCAGAGGTGAATGCGTCCACAGCGATGGTCCCTTCAAATACCGTGCAGAGCAATCTCACTCCTCTTTACTGAGAATCGCTCCATTCCCAAACAGGGTTTTGACTTCCCGTTGGCAAAATCAAAGGGTTCACTGAAATGCTTTGTTTTATTTTGTTTTTCTGAACTAAAAGAGCAGTCTTCCCTCCCAAAGATGGTGCAGAAAATTGCTGAGAGCTTTAAAATAGCAGCATGTTCCCACTCCCCCCCATCAGATATTCAAAAATATGAGGGCCTAGACTCAGAGTATCCAATTTTCACAAGGACAAATTAAAATCAGAATGCATTATTGCAAAAACCTATTTCCTGCTGGGAAAAATTGACCTGCCATGTGTCAAGGGGGAGAACTCTAGAAAGACGTCTCCATTTTCCCTCTCCGTAGAGAATTGTAGCTGGACCTCAGGGACCCACAGGTCAGGAGCTCTGTCAGTTTGGCAAAACGCATTCTCTCTTCTTCCACCCACGTCTGGAGCTACACTGTAATCAATCCCTCCTGGGTCCTGTTCTCGCTTTTTCTCATTTAAAATTAAAAAAAAAAAAAAAGAGGTTTTTAATAGATGAGCTCTCTCTGCCACCCCCAGCCAAGCTTTTGCAGTTTCCATAATCACAGAGGCAGGAGATCAGAACAACAGATGAGATTGTGTTCTGAGGTTCTGTCTGCATCCCCTGCAGTGGGGGACGTTTTGCCCAATGGAGATTTAATTGGTACCTTTGCATTCTGAAGATAATGCTGCTCCATTATCTGCTATTGTTATAAACATTTTATGGTTTTAGAGAAAACCCTTTTCTTTTCATGTGCCTCTGCTCAGATTGCCTCATTGTCTCCTTTGTTTGGGGGAATGTTTACCACTTCTTCTGGAATCGCTTGTTTTCAGTGAGGAAACCAACTGAGATCGATATGGGCATTAAATATTGATCCGGGAGGCAGGGCCATCGTGGTGCAGACCAGCCAGCAGCCACGACCTCTATGCAGCGCTCTCCTGGACTCCTGATTCCTCCTCTGGGACGTCAGGACCCCAGCCTGCATCCCGGGGAAGCTGGAATGGTGTCAGATCATCAGATCTTCTCCAGCTCTGTCAAATGGACTAGGAGGCCTCTGTATGATAGTTTTCAGCAGGGGATGTGCACGCCGTGAACTGTTCTTTCCGAAGCACGGTTCTCCTGGGGGCCTCTGCACACTCCCTTCACAGTCGTCGGTGCCAGGAGATGGCCAGCCAGCTAAAGAACTTACTGCTGACCTGCAGGAAATGCTTGTGGAAACAAGGACGAGGGCTCTTTGTTGGAGGGTTGTTGATCCTTTCTGCACGCGGGGCTGATCCCAGGGTCCACAGGGCGGCTGAGTGCAAGGAGCAGACTGATTCTAAAGGAACCGCTAACCAAGCAAAGCTATTCCCTTCACTGTTTGCATGACAAGCTGCTCTTTTTGGAACCCAACAGTTTGAAGGGACTGAGAAAGAAAAATCCACAGATGCACAAGATTTTCCACGTGCTTCCAGAGGGGTTCTAGCTTTCCTGAAGCCACACCCGGGTCCCAGGCTCAGAACCCTAGTCTCTCAAGTCTGCTCTGAGAACATGTTTATTCATTCATTCATTTACTTAATAAACGGTGCTTTGAGAGTTTATTAGGTAACAGGCTCTAGTGATACCCAGGTGAATAAAATAGACATAGTTCCTATCCTTTGGGGACTTACAGTTTTTTGGGATTTTCCAAACTATAAGCAAATAAAGAGTTGCAAATTGTGCAAGTTCTATGAATAAAAAAAAACTCCAATCAGCAGTAATAGAGGTGACCTGGCATGGATGTGGGTGGTCATCCACTAGAAAGCTGGTCAAGGAGGGAAGACCTTTGTGAGGACATGGCATGTGAGCCCTGCAGGCAAAGAACTGGGGAACATGTTCCAGGCTGAGGTAGGACATGTGCAAAGGTCCTGAGGTCAGGAGGTGCTCAGCATGGCCCAGCACAGAATGGAGGCCAGTGTGGTTCAAGCGTAGGGAACCAAGGGGACAAGGGGGAAAGAGAAATGGGACCAGATCTAGTAGACGCCTATAGGACAGGTAGGAGTTGGCACTTTTGTTCTAAGTTTAATAAGAAGTTAAGCAAGGATTTGACATGATGACCCAATTTAGGTTTACAATTCCTCTTCAGCTGGAAGGGCAGGAATGGGAGAAGGCTAACCACTGCAGGGATCCAAATGAGGGGTGATGACTGCTGGAACTCAGGGGGTCATGGTGGTGATAGGGAGAGGCAAACTCATTTGGGGTAAATAAGTGGTGTGCTGGTGAGCCAGCTATCTGAAATAAAAAGAAGAAAAGCCCTGAATGTTAGGGTTTGCCAATTTCCATGGTGAAAATCCTCCCACCACTGGCCAATTCCAAGCCACCCCCGTGAGGTCCCTGGACATGGAGTTGAGAAGTGGGGTGCACAGCCCGCTGCCACCCCCGCTGGTCGGAAGGAGGAACCTCAGGCCATGAGGCTGAACTGAAGACGAGGGCGAGGGGCGCGCTGAGGAGCTCCCACGTTTGGGTTTGAGTGGTTGGGAGGGTGGCAGAGCATGGGTTGAGCAGAAAGAGAACGGAAGGGGCGCGGATCTGCCGGCAGGGCAGGGCCCGTGAGAACAGAGCCGACTTGAAGCTCCTCCTCCTCCAGGAGGGGTGCCCCTGGCCCCAGCCTCGCCGCTCCTTCCTCAGCCTCCCTTGTGCACTGGTGTCAGTCCTGCATAATCAGTGTCCCGGAAACTGCTCTGCCCTCTCCAGGTGTGCGTAGAGTCACGTGGGCATCTGCGCAGTGAGTTATGGAAACAAGAGTGCTGGCCTGGGAATCCAGAAGGCCAGGAAACCGAGGCAGGAGGATATTAACTCGGGGTTACGTGGCTGGTGACTGGGTCAACCGAGGCCTGCTGGCCTGAAAGGTGGGGCTTCTCCTCCACGCCCAGTTGCTGGATGTGTTGATTGTTAAAAATCTATTATAAACAAAGCAGAAACACTGAACAGGGGGTTTTCCCTCATTTTTTCCCTCTACGTCTATTTTCCCAATTAAATTATTATGCATGACGAGAAGGAACCCAGCGCTGAGAAATGCAGAGTTAAACATTCCCTCTGTGGTAAGGGGGAGAAGGAATGAACCTCAGCCTAACCCCTCAGCACCCGGGGGAGACGGCATCAGATGGTTCATCCGGAAATCACACAGGTGTTGAGCTTTGAGCTTTTGTCCAGTGTTAATCCTGCAGGCGCTGGTTAAGCTGAGGGGCTGGGCCTGGTGGACTTGGTGGGTCTGAGCCCTGCTGAGATCAAAGCTCAATCCAGAAAGCTTCCCACTGATGTTCTTGGGTGTCTCCCACCATCTCCGGGCAAATTTCAGAGCAACTGTCAAAGCTGGCAGATGATATTTATATCAGGATGCTGTTTGTATTTATTTATTTAACATCTGGTGATGGCAGCCACCTGCCCGTTACACGATATTAGCAAAACGCGCAATGTTGACGAGTTGCTCAGGAGGCTCTTGTTTTTGCTTCTTCATCCTTTTAACCCGGGATCCGCATCCGGGGCAGATGTGGAGGAGAGGAGGGAGCAGGCGGTCCAGAGGCAGATGGACGTGCTGTGGATGCTAGCCCAGGCTTCATTCACTCTGTGATTTGGGTGAGCGTCTTGAACTCTCTGAGCCTCAGTATTCCTGTTTGTGAAGCGAGAGTAATCTTAGCCCCACATCACAAGTTGTTCTGGAATTACACAGCCACCACATTTAACTATGCGAGCGACCGTCATTGTCATCACCTTCACACTCCTGACTAGCGTCCAACGGACGTGGGCTAAAATGCTGGCTCTGCCCCTGTCCTCACTGGCCATTCATTCGTCCCCTCAGCAGTGCGTGTGGGTGCCTCTGTCTAAGGGGTCCTCAAGGGTTTTGAGTGTAACCGGGACGTCCGCTCCAGCCCCTGCACCGTCTGCCCTGCGGTTTCTCGACCCCCTGCGGCCACTTCCCCCCAGGGCTCGGCCTTTCCTGGTCTCTCTTGCTTCTTTCTCTCTCCTCTGATCTAATTGTGACATCTGGCTTTTTTTTCTCTCTGAAACACACACACGCCCCACTCACAGGGGTCTGTGTGTCCGAGAGTGGGAGGGTTTCCTGTTACAGAATCAGTGTCTGCCCATCAGCCCTCCTGCATCTCTGTTCTGAAAAGCCCTGGCTGCTCCTGCTCTGGCCCTCGTGCACCCGCTCCTCCCCCTCCTCCTCCTCCTCCCTGTCCTCTCCGCTCTCTCCAGCCCCAGGGCCTGTTCCTACGTGGAATTCCTCCACCCCCAGGAAGACATGCTGATTCTGAAGTGAGAGCAGAAAGGCTCTGCTCCCGCTCCTTGGTCCTCCTGTCTGAGGATCTTTGACACAATATCTCCAAAAACACGACCCTGAGAAATTCCCTTCCCACCTCCGTCTGCTCCCTGCGGCGCAGGGCCATCTGTGGGCCCCACAGAAAACCTGAAACCTTTAAAGGCTGAAAACCAGAGAGGTTAGAGGTCGTTTGAAAGCACTGCTTTAAAGGGGCTGTTTCCAACTTAGCACAACTATGTCCCAGCTCGGAGGGGCTCCTGCCCTGGGTGCCGAGTCCCAGACCCACAGCCGAGTCCTTTCCGCAAAGGCCCTCACCGAGATGCAGAAATTAAGAACTGTTACCACATTAAGGGTTAAATGGAAAAGGTATTATTAATTTTCCATTTTTAGCCATGAAATTTGCAGCCGTACGCTTATGCGAAGTATTATTTTAACCTTTATATTTCTCTTTACATTACTTTCTGAAGACAAAATTAAAAGTTAAAAGTTGATACCTGACATCAAAGCTCAGCATGCTAAAGAGCACAAGCCATGAAAAAATAAGAAGAAAGGGCCGTCTTTGAAGACTTGGGGATGGAAATATCTCAGGAGGAGCTTGAGTTGTCTATAAAGATGTCTATCAGAGAAACAGCCTATAAAGATATATGCGGGGAAAGAGAAATCAGATGTGAGGACTTTGGAATGAGTCCCTATAGTTAAAATAGCATAAAACAGCTGAAGAGCTTTCCAGAAACTAATCAAGACAGTGTACAATAATGTGTACCTGTCAGCTAACCTATATTTCTTTTCTATTTATAAACTGTGGGGTTTTGTCCTGTATCTCCAAGAAATGTAACACTTCACATTAGCTCATCTTCCCTGCTTCAGTCAAGACTTCTCATGTGCTGCCACCTGCCTGCAGTGGGCCCAGGGGGGTCACCCACAGTTTATGAGGGCAGAAAATTCTTGCTCAGCTCTCAACGCCCCTATTTTTCCAAAGAGCCCTAAGACAGGGAAAAACTGAACCTAAGGATCTTTTGCGTGTCTTTTCTGATTATAAGAAAAGTCTCTGTAAATGAGCCATGAGTATAAAAAAATAGACGAGATAATTATTGTGTTGGGGGAAAAGATATCCATCAAGTCAAAAGATAGTAGTAGATTGATAGAAAATACTAATAACAATAACAACAATGATAATAATGAAATCACTAGCATTTACTGAGAGCTTGTAATGTGTCAGGCACTTAAGCTGTTTTATTTTGTACTATGGCCACTTTAAGTAGATATTATTATTTCCATTTTATACATGAGAACACTGAGGCCTGAAGAGGTTAGTGTTGTCATGACATGCAGCTGGGGGTCCTAGAATTGGGCAGTTGATTCCGTGGTGGGGTTCAGAGCCTGGCACCTGATTTGTTCATAAGGATGGACCCTGTCATCCTCCCTTACCAGCCACCAGCTGAATACAGCGTAAGGTTTATGAGCCATTCGCTTGTTTATTTTCACCCGTCACTTTCTAAAAGGGACTTGCAGTTTTGTTGAGGAGCATCCCAGGTCTCCGGAAGGTTGCTGGGCCTCTGTACTTCAGTCAGGGCCCAAATTAAGAAACTTCAGCTTCTTCCAATCTTTTCTTTATTCATCTAAATAATAAATACTCGTGTCTCCTTATTGTGACAAATGCCCCCCTTTACTATAAAGTGTCTCGGTGCCTCTTGGTGATGGATTCTTCAGAACTCCTTGAAACCTTGCCTCTTGTTCCTGCAGATTCCACCCCTGTGCCTCCGCCTGCATCTGTTTTACTTAAACACAGCAGCCAGCACGGTCAGCCACCAGCACACGTGTGGTTTCTTGCTCTAGAGGCGTTCCATCATCCCTGAGCTCCAGCTGCACTGAGCCCCTCCAGGCTGGGCGCGGCCAACGTCTGACCTCGCCCAGCCACACCCTCCTGCCCGCTCTGCCTTAGGACCTGGACACCCACAGCCGGCTTTGCCTTCAGCCTTGGTGCCCATCAGGAGGGTTTTCCAGCTGCCAGGCCGCCTGCCTCTTTCCTCATTTCAGCCCAACTCTCTCATGGGCAGGAAGGCCAGCGCTGGGCTCACACGGGTCCTTCCTACCCGGGACCCGAGACGTTCAACTCCAGTCAGAAAATATGGCTCAGGATCCAGGGAACCTTCTGCATCAGAAGAAAAAGCAGATAGGCAAGAAGGTGCCTTTGCTTTGACAAAAAACTGCCAGATCCTTTAAAATGCCCGTGTCTACAGACAAAAATGGCTCCTAAATAGAAGCGAGAGTTGACTTACAGCACAGAGACTCTTCCCACAGCGTCCTGTCCTTAATACATGAGGACGAAGTTCAGACCCAAACACCTTTTTGAAAATACAGAAAACAAAACAAAGCCAATGAACAAACGCACACCTCTCGGTGCTTTCCTTGCCCGAGAGCGTGATGGAAAGGACTCCCCAGGTCTGCGGTTGTTCTCTGGGGTCAGGCGAGCAGATCAGCTGCAGTGAGACTGTCCGAGGCTTCAGTTCTTTCACGTTGTGGATCATACTGGTTGTATCCTCCTCTTCTCCACGAGAACGGGAGCGGAGGGCTGCCTA
Organism: Equus asinus; assembly: GCF_041296235.1. Taxonomy (NCBI): domain Eukaryota; kingdom Metazoa; phylum Chordata; class Mammalia; order Perissodactyla; family Equidae; genus Equus; species Equus asinus. The sequence continues at coordinate 47,754,209 of NC_091804.1, forward strand.
GTGCAGCCGGCACTGATGGACCTCCACCTGTACCGCGCACCCTGGAGGCACGGAAATCTACCTAAGGGTTTGACCGACATACAGGAATGCACATGTGTAGGTTGCATGTGTGTCACGACGAGCAGCTCATGCCAGTTTGCCCGACTTATCCAATTTTAGCTCTGGAAGTCCTGCGTCCTGGGACCTCCCACACTCTGGCCAAACCAGGATGATTGGTTGCCAGAGGTATATCCATATGGAATGGACAGGCTTCTTTCCTCCTCCTTTTGGCAGCTGGCTCCTCCTGAAGTGGCGATGCTGGAAGTTAAAACATAAGGCTGAGAGGGAGACGGACGCTCTTTGGGCAAAACAGAGGAGTTGGCGGCTTGTAAGATCCCCTGGTCTTCTGGACGTCCTGCCCTGAAGCCTCATCACCTGGGACCTGGGCTTCTGAAGCCACTCACTTCAGTAGCAGACAGAGACCGAGAGAGGAGCTGGAGAACCACATGGAGGGCGGGCCCAGAAGGGGTCGGCCCCAGCCCTGCTCTCCTGGTGGGGTGTGCTCTGGACCCCAGACCCCAGGCCCACAGAACCACAGCCAGGAACTCTCCTCTGCTGACGTGTGTGGTGTTTCTATATGTTTGATTAGATATATAGATAACCCAGGTTTAAATAATGGGACATCAGGGCTGCTACTTCTGTTTCTAGCATGTCCACAAAGAGGAAAATTAGAGAGGAAGAAATAGATCAAATACTGAGTCCAGGACTGCGTCTCTGAGCAGCCTGGCAGCACACAGTGGGGAGACCTGCCACGGGTCAGGACAGAGAATACGGCTATATTCCAAGGGAGGACTGAGGCTCAAGGGAGCAGGAGGGCCGGAGAAGGGAGAGCTTCAGAGGGAAGAAGGTGGTCAGGCTCAGAGTCGATCCCTGCACGGGCCTGGGGGGGCAGTGGTGTGCCAGGGCGTGGGGCAAGCCCTGTGGCAGGGTGGACGTGAGAAGGAACTTTGGACTCTGAGGCCATATTGAGGTCGGTGGTAGAAAGGGGTCAAGTCCTGCTTCCAGACTAGCCTTTCATTTATTCACTTATTGTGCACCTACGGGATGCAGGCATCACTCTAAGTATCAGGGCTCTGATGCAGCAGGGACCAATCTGGTCCCCGTGTTCAGAGGTGTGCAGAATACCTAAGGCCCTTATTTTATTTCCATCAAAGGAATGGCCACTCTGAGCCTCCATCCTTCCTGGCAGGAGGAAAATTCAACCACACTTATTCTTGGGGATCAGCTCTTGTCAGGGTTTTTCAGAAATTCCAGGATCTGAGGCCACAATAAGACATTGGGGAGGCAGCTCTGGTCACTGGTCCTCAGGCCAGGGTGTCTGTGTCCCAGGGTGAAGGTCCATCCAGATCCAGGGGCTCTTGGTTTTATACCCATCTTGAGCTGCAAGAGTCTTCAGCTAGGAGCTTTGAGGCGTGGGGCAGGTATCCCACACAGGTGCATCCCTGAGATATAGCCAAGGCTGGGCCGCTTAGAGACCCCCATCCCCTAATCCATTCCTCCCTGTCCCTCTGCTCCTGGGCGGGGCACCTCCTTTTCCTTTTTTTTCCTGCAGTTTCAACTCCTTTCCAGCTTCTCAATCTCATCTCCTTGCATTCTCCCCAACCTCAGCCACTTCTGATACCCGCCAAGGTCTTCTCTGCCTCAGAGCCTTTGCACGTGCTGTTCCCTCTGGCATCAGTGCTCTTTCCTGGATTTTGCTGTGTCCTCTAACTTTGATCTCATCTCAGTTGTCGTTTTCACCAAGGGACCTTCCATGATCACTCGATCTTAATGGTTCTCATCTCTCATCACTTTTTATCACACACACTGTTAGATTTCCTTTATAAAACACATCGCCATCCTGTTGCATTATGCTTCTTTACTGCACGTCAGTCCTGGCAGAATGTAAGCACACGAGGGTAGCAACTTGTCCTGTCTTGTTCACTGCTGAACCCCTGGCAAACGTCCCAGTCTCTGGCACATAGTTGGTGCTCAGTAAACACCTGCTGAATGAATGATGATGAACTCAGAGTCTGGCTCCTCCCGAGCGCAGTTCAGTTCCCTTAGCACTCCCACCTCCCTGTTCCGAAGAGCCCCTGTGACAGGAGAGGACTGACTTGAAGCCAGCCGTTTTATCTCCTTTCTGGAAGTCATAAAGCACATCTATCTATCTTAATTGAAAAATAAGAAGGGACAATAAAATGCGTTGTTACAGATTGGATGGGTGAAACAATTGGCCTGACAGTAATCTAGGAATTTAATTACAGCAAAACATGCCCATGTAATACACAAACTCAGGAAGGAAGAGTTGAAGAGATCCAATAAATCATTGCTTTTAAAAACAGAAGAAGCCTTTGTAATCGTCCAGTTACTGCTGATGGGGCCATAAAGAAGCTCTAAGCAGGCTGGGAGCCATGCTTCGCGAGCTTTAATGTGCGCGCTTCTTTAGGATGGAATGCGGGCTGCGAGCGGGCGAACTATGTGCTTATTCGTCTCAAATGCGAAGCAATCACACAGGGTGGGGATTGCCGGTGAGCAAAGATCCTTCACGGCCAAGTGCAGGGTCCTCACACCTTTAAGCAGGTGTCCAAGGAACGAGGCGGGGCTGAGGGTGGCCAGAAGCAGCTGCAGCCCCCGCTGAGCAGACAGACAGGTTCCGGGGGCTCACCCAACCCCACCCAGACCCGGCTGCCTCCCTCCAGGCTCCGGAGGACCGAGGGCAACCTTCTGGGGCCCACTGCCCCCAGAAGCGGTGCAGGCACCCAGGGGCCTCTTCAAGCATTTCTTCTCTGGCCCCTCCTTGCAAGGCCAGCTCCTCAGAGAGGCCTCCCGCCTGTCCATCTGAAGAAACCACCACCACCGCCCCTCACCGCCCACCCGCCACCTGTTCAGTCTCCTTCCGAGCATTTATGCCCTTGGAAAGGGGCGCGGCTGATGGTTTATTCACACCTGTGGGGTTCCCCAGGTGAATGTGCACGCGGGGAGGGGAGGGCGGGCTCTGACGTGCCTCGCCTCTGCCTCCGGTTCCTGAACAGGCCAGGCCCTGCTGACCTGGGGGGTGGGATGAGCAAGCACATCACAACACAGCCCTCCGTGGATCCAGAAACAGAATGATCCCCCCACGTCACCCCCGCAAGGAAGCGAGTGCAAGGAAGGGGAGCGGGTGTCAGCGGAGGCTTCAGACCCCGCCCGGGATCTGCGGAGGCAGCTGGGGACTGGGATCACAACTGACGTTTAGTCTTAAAGTGTTTACTGAGGGCCAAACCCTGTGAGATGACTTCCACTATGCTCACACACACACACACACGCACACACAAACTCTTGTATATGTATATACATAAATTTACAAATACGTATGCTTGTATTATATGTTGTTATTATAATTATCATTATTAATGACTGTGCTAATGACAGAATGGATTAAAATGCACAGTGAGCATTTTCTAGCTGTCTCGCTCCGGTACAAATGGTAGAATTACACTTCCCGGCACCCATCCCCCTGTGCTGTGGGCTTTTGTAATCAGTTCTGGCCAGCGAGTATGAGTGGAATGGGACGTGCCACCTTCACACCTGAGCACCTCGTGGGTCTCACACCAGCAGCGAGGCGCTGGGGTGGAGCTGCTCATCAGCCTGTGTCTCGAGCTTGAGCCTTGAGGAGCAGCCTCCACTCCGCGGCCACAGGTGCGGTGCTGAGAAATGCACATTTACCCTTTCAAGCCCCTTGTGACCCGTAAGCTGTTTGTTACTATGACTTAGTATTCAACAGTCTGGTCTTTGCTGACAGTTTCATTGGGTTTTTTTCTTTACGTAAAAATAAAATACAACGTAAAAATTCCCCTATCACAGAAGTTAGCGGAACTCACCCACATTCTCACTACTAAGGGATTTGTCGGTGCTCCAGAGAGTACCCTTCCAGGGTGTGTATGTGTCTATTTAGCTATGTGTATATGTGTGTGTAAATACCGGAAGAGATGGGGAGAGATGCCTATATGTACGTGCCTGCCTCAGATTTTATCATTTTGGTCAATTCTTAGATTTTCAAGTCATCTAATCTTACGAGCAAGTAAATTTGAGCCCAAGGCGAGGTCTTGATGTGCCTCAGTCTCTGAGTTGAAGAACAGAACTGCCTGGGACCAAAACCAGATCTTCTGACTCTCAAGAAAGCGCTGATCCGCTGTAACTCACCGTTTCCTTCATTTCTGTCTCTTCTGATGAAAGGGGATTTTGTTCCCTTGCCTTAGAGCGCAGCATAGGGGTACTTCAAACATCCTCATTTCTTTGGAGTAACTTTCATTCTTCCCCTTTCTTCCCCCTTCTCTCCTCTGATTCTTTAGATTACTCTATGTCCTTGGGCTGTTTTGTTCTTCTAAAGATACGGAATAAACTCCTGGATCCAGCTGCTCCTCTGTGGATTGAAGCAGGCTTTGTCAGAAGGTTGTTGGAGGACCCCGTGCACCAGCATTGCGTGGGATGCGTGCTGCACATCCAGACTCCAGACCTACGGGAATGAAAACACCATTTGGGGCCCAGGGCTTGGCCTGCTGAGTGGTCACCTCCAGGAGAATGTCTGCATGCCATCGACACTGAGAACCACTGAAGTGATAATTAAACAGGTGTAGTCCTGGGCTCACCTTTCTTATCTGTAAGGTAGTCATTTGGTGGCTGGGGGAAGGAAGGTCAGGGTGGGACCTAGTGTTTATAAAGAAGCCAAGGTTTAGCAAGAACTGTGTAAGTCTGGTCTGTCCTCCGTTGTCTTTGATGGGATTGGCACGGTGAGTGTGTCCCTCCCCTGCAGTGGGCAGTGTTGTTGTGCTGACCTAGCACCTCTGCCTGGGTCACAGCACTTGTATTTTCCTTTGGGGAGCCACCCTGCTCCCACTCTTAGCCAGTGTGGTTTGGGTGGGGGCTGACTCCACCCGGCTAGAGAGAGCGCACCAGCCCGGCCTAGCACATCAATTTATCCCATCCTATGGCTACAGTCACTTATTAAGGGGTTGGCTTAACTCTCATCCATCAATCAAGTGAGCCCTGGAACTTGTGCTGGGACCCTTAGGAAAGGCTTCCCTCGTTGCTGGAACAGGAGCTGGTGGGAGATGAGCACAGAACTGCTGGCGGTCCTCTTTGCCACCGTCTTGGGACCCTACCCCAGAACGAAATCAATGGAGGGGAACACAAACCCGACAGCAGAGTTTGAGCTTCTACAATTGGCCTTGTCCTAAGTTGCCGGGTCATGGGAGCCAATAATTTTCTTGTTTTCAATAAGCCAGTTTATATAACGTTTCTGTCACGTACAAACAACAGATTCCTGACTAATACATCTGTCTCCTACTTCCCAATCTTGGTTTCACAAATTGCTTGTGACGCTGGGCCTGGGGCTCTGAGCTGACAGCGGTGTTGGCACAGGTAATTGGCATTCCTACAGGGGACTATTCTAGTGACAGTCGGGCCAAGCAACTCCCAATGCCAAATGCATCGCCAGGGACAGTCACACACAGGTGGTTGGTTTGTCTCAGCAGACGGTGGGACCAGCTCCCTCTGAGCCAAAAGCCCGAGCACAGGAGGGACCAGTTGGTCCGCCCCATCTCCTGTTGCTTCCTGAGGAGGCAGAGAACTCTACTTGGAGACTCTTCAAGGTCTGTTCAGAGGTTCTGCCATTCATTTCCTGCCAATCATGCTGGCCCTGGCTCTAGCAAAGGGCTGGCTGCATCCTCCTCATCCATCTCTGGAGATGGGGAGCAGGCAGGAAACTGCAGACCTGGGTTCTAGCTTTGTCTTCACTTTTAAGAATAGAGCAAACTGAGAATACTTCAGGGAGTTCCAGTATGTGAATGATAAAACAGGAAACTCCTCTTCCAAACAAATGTAGGGTTCCATGGTTCCAATAGGTTGGCGAAATGCCCGTTTAAATAAAGTCAAATCGATTTTGCACTGCAGGAATATGCAGAACGTCTGACACGACACATGCTGTGACTCTCCAAGAGGCAGGTGTGGTGGCAGCTTTTGCCAATAACACATGCCCGTTGGACCCTTGTCTGGGGAATGTCTCTTGGGATTACATGTTCTGTAGCAGGCTCCGTGGGAATATTTTCAGGATAAAGATGCAGAAGTGTTCCCCTACCATGGCTTGGGGATCCCCTGCAGAGAACGTGCAGGACTGGGAACAGGGGCATGAGGAGTGGGCATCACTGTGGGCCTTGCTCGGTCCCGGGCTTCAGGAGGGCGGCGGCCGCCTGTCCCACTGCCGCTCTGTCTGCAGCCCACGGCGGTGCCCAAGGTGCGGCGGGCTCTCTGTGCACTTGCCGGAGGAGGAGTCAGGCCACATCCATGCAGCGTGGGAACAAGGTGACATGAGGAGGAGCTGCCTGTAGCCTCTGAGAGACTTTGATGTGAAGGGAGGGAGTATTTGTTCTCCTTGTCACTTTCGAAGCCAGAACTGGGGTCAATGGGTAGAATTGCCATAGAAGAGGAAATCAGCTCAGAATAAAAGAAGCTTTTCTAGCACTTGGCGGCAGTTCAACAGACACGGGCCTCCTCCAGCAGTAGGAACCCATGGATTACTTCACAGGGATTTACGCCTCAGATTCGGGCTTGCCCTCTGCGATTTCTGATGCTAAGTCCTGGAGTCTAGGATCATGTTGAAGTAACCATGTGTGCTCCCTCTGTAACTTCTTAATCTACTGTCTAAGCCGCTTCCAAAAGCTGCGGGCGTTGAACTCCATGTTTGCTGAGCTGACTTCAAATATTTGTGGGTATCGGAAGTGTTTCTTATTTGCCCTGAGAAATCCTGAATCCGTACTACTGGGTACCGTTTGGTTTTCTTTCATAAATTCAACACATATAACAATCAAAGAACAAAAGAGAGTGGTTGAAAGAACAGTGTGTCTTGTGCGGGTTGGTTTGTAGACTGACTGCTTTCTTGGTAATGGCGTCTTAGGTCGGGCTGCGCGCCCTGAGAAGTGGATCCATGCAAATGTAATTTGTTAAGAAGGGGTCCTCGGGGAGTAGAGTGCTCTTACAAAGTGTGCTGTAAGTCCCTGTGAGGTTGGGGAGGTGGCAGAAAGGAATTGGGCTGAGATTTATGCAGAGGACCCAGGAATGCCGGATCCTCCATGCCCCCTGCACCCCTTCGCCACAGAGCACAGAACCCCAGTGCACTGGTCCAGACTGGCGGCGGACTTCTTTACTTAATTAGTCCAGGTCAGTTGGATTGCCTGGTTTCCTCCACGAATAACCCAAGTCACCAGTGTCAAACCCCCGCAGTTTGAAGGAGCCCACGACAGCCCAAGAGAGCCGCTGGCAAGAAAGGAGTTGGTGGCAGAGCCCAGGTCTTCCCAGCAGGGCGGAGTCCCAGAACCCCATCCCATGAGGCCGAGCCCTCGAAGGAACAGAGAGGCAGCAGGTTTCGCCACTGTTGTCTGCAAGAAAGAGGGCCAAGTGCTGTGACCGTCATCACTTGCTCAAGTTCCTCTTCTAAAAAGGCGGTCCAGCCACTGTCTCTGAATTTAGGCAGTTGCTTCCAAATTAAGGGCCAATGTGTCTGTCCCTAGTCCTGAGTCATCTTTGGCAAGGAAGAACGGGGCTAAGGGAGGAGTCTTGATGTCATCAAAATAGCATCAGGATGGACGTCATCAAATATGTGGCCTACTTTATTTGTTTATTTATTTCTTAAATTAGTGGACTTTATTTTTCAGAGCAGGTTTAGTTTTACAGGAAAACGAGCACCGAGTACAGAGTCCTCGCGTACCTTCTCCTGCCCCATCCTGAGTTTCCCTTGTTAACACCTTACGTTTGGTGCATTAGATACAATTGATGAGCCAATGCTGATACGTTGTTATTATCCAAAGCCCACTGTTTACTTTAGCGGTCACTCTGCGGTGTGCACTCTGTGGTTTTTCACAAATAGTTGAGGACATGCATTCACCATGACAATCTCATACAGAGTAGTTTCACTGCCCTAAACATCCCCTGTGCTCCACCTTGTCCTCCCTCGCTCCCTCCCCCAGAATCCTGGGTGACCTCTGATCATTTTACTTGCAATGTATCCCAAACAGTTTCTCATGCCATTAAACATTCTTAAAAAGTGAACTTTTTAAAGATATTTTCCTTTTATATTCTCTAGCTATTAAAAATATTTTAACCGAATCTCTATGTTGGGATAGTTAGGCCATTTCTGTTTTTTTCCTACTATGAAATCATTGTGAACATAATTTTACATCTGGGTTTCTCAACAATGGCACTATTGATACTTTGGACAGGAGAATTTTTTGTCACGGGAGCTGTCCTGGCATTGTAGGATGTTTAGCAGCATCTCTGGCCTCTACCCACCAGATTCCAGAAGCATCGCCTCCCCCACAGCTGTGGACAATGTCTCCAGGCATTGCCAAGTGTCCCCTGGGGCAAAATGCCCGCTGGTCAAGAACCACTGCTTTACCACTAACACTTCTGCACACGTCCAGTTCTTTCCTCAGCTCGAGCTCAGTATGTGGAATTAGAAGTTCATATTGTTCCACTATGTTTAAAGCTTTTGATAGAGTTTTCAATCTGGTTCTTTACAGAGATTTTTCTTTGGCACCCAGCTCCGAAATATCCTCCTCTGCTCCCTTGGACCAGACTTAGTTGGGGAAACCAGGAGAGTCTGAGGTGACAGAAGACATGAGCTGCGATATGGAGGTGAATGGTGGCCTCCCTCCGGTAAGGGAGATAAACCGCACGACAGGGAAGATCAAGCTCACCCATCAGTAACTGCCCAGCACTGGCCTAAAATCGCCAGACATTTGAAGATGTGCGGTGCTGTGTCCTGAGTTTCTGTCTGTTGGTAGATCTACCTTCCCCTCTGGACATCAGAGAAGCAGGAGGCGTCTTCCTAACGCAATCCCACAACCTAAAGCCGGTGCCAGGCGAGTGAGCTCTGGGGTCCCCAGTGCCGAGGCCCTGCAGACGCAAAGGTGATAATGTGCAGGCAGCCTGCACACGCAGCTGCCCCATGAGTGGGTCCTCCTTGCAACTAATGAGGCAGAAGCACAGGTCTGCCCGTGGACCCAGAATTAACCTAACGTTGTTGCTTGGGGCTGACTCTGCCCGGTGAACAGCCCCCTGCAAACGCCTCCCTGGGCTGCATCCAAGGTGGTGCTAGCTCCGTGGCATTTTCATCCATGTACATGTGTTTTGCTCATGATTATGTCATTTTCATCAAGAGGGGATTTAGTCTTCAGGTACCCAAGGGCGGAGAAGACCCAGACCCCATTTGGTCGCTCCTAAGTCTGCTCTCAGCTCTCCTGCCTGCTTTGGTCTGAAGGACGCAGACTCTGCGGATCTGCTGCCCGGTCCTCCTTATTTTGGTGGTTTCTCTTTGGGGCTCCACCGACTGTCTCTGAGGTTCCCACTGGGCGATATCGGTTCCTCAATGTTCAGGTTCCACCGACTGTGAGGTTCACGTTCCCCTAAATGTACTGGCTAGTCCACTTTATTTCCACCAATTGTGAAGCTTTCCCTCCTGTAATCAATAAATTTCCCTTTTGATAAATCGTTTCCTCTCTGCTAAAATCTCGTTGTTTGTGTTTCCATGTTGTAATCCTCTTTGTGCACGAGGACAGTGAGTATGTGTAAATATGAGGTATTCACCTCCACAATCACCTCCTGGATAATTTGCTGCCTCATGTTGGTGGCGGACCCCTCTCCTTCCAGCAGCTCCCACAGTGGAAGGTCGCACCATCCCGAATGCCTACCGTCTCCGTCACGATTCACTGTGCTGATGGGCGCACGGCAGGTGGAAGTGGAGTCCACTGAGCTGCTTTTTTAGGGATCTGGGAGAACTGACCTGACGTAGACTCACAGGGTAGGGGCGACCTGAGAAGCTGCCTCTCTACTTCGCTCACACCCTCATGTCCACGGGTGCAGGGGTGACCGACTCCCCTTCACGTGCCACTGGGAGGGGAGGTTGCATGGCAGCTTGTCCCTTGGCTCAAGCTGTGGCTCCCCAGCTAGAATCCTGCCCAACCCCACTCATCTCCCTCCTCCGCCTCCCTGAAGCCCCCTCCTCTGAGCCTTTCCCAGGCCCCTAGAGTGTGTCCTTCCCCTGCGTGTGAGTGACATTCCCCGTCTGTAAGGTCACTGAAAGTTTACCTAGCCAAATCCTTGCCTGCCATCTCTCGGTGTTCATTGGTACCATCCACAGCTGCTGTGGGGACAAAGGTCTCACCTTAAACTTCTTAGTAAGTCCCATTTGGCTCTGTAGGTGCTCTAAAATGTGTTAATTAACTCATGGGAGAATACCGTAACATCTCGCAAGGATCGTCACCTTTGCCACGCTGTGTTCATTTAATGGGGCCCATTCTCTGTTCAACAGAATAAAATAACTACTTCTCATTGCTCAAGCAGTGTGTTATGGCTAGATGAGTCTGAACAAGGCCTTCTTTTTAAAAAGCATGAAAACAAAACCCTCTGCTGTTCATGAAAACCATTTTCTAATTCATATTCTTGTCTACACTCAGCCAGCCTCAGGGGCCACAAAAGGCTCCCTCGGTGCCTCACTTCAGCGTGACTTCACATGATGACTAACGAGCGGAGGAAGAGGACCTCGACTTTCCAGTGGGGTGTTGCAGAATAATTGAACACATATATTTGGGGCCTCATGAAGCAAAACGCAAGGAGCAAAAGCAAGACTGTGGCACGGGGGGCTGTTCCTGGAGCTGTGTCTTCCTCCCCTCTGTAGCCCGTGGGCCCTGGTGCTGGGTAAATGAGGATGGAAACCATCGGCTGGGAGCCTCTGAGCTGGTTTTATGACGCCTCACACCATGGGGACTGAGCAACGTTCTGGACCAAGCCAGAAAGCAAAACACTGACAAAGAGTTCATTAGTTCCAAAATTATATAAATTCCCACGGTCCCTTCCATCAGTTTGCTACCCTGTCAACACTGCCTACCTCCCTAGGATGTGGGGGATGAGTGGGAAGAGGAGCAGAGACAAATATCAATAGGGAGATATTGGCAGTCCTCACAGCTTGTCCTGAGTGGTCTAAGCTTATTCTTTAATGTGGCAAATAAGCCATTTCCAAACTCCTTGGGGCTCCATGCTGTGCCTGCACATCCTTATTCTAGATGGGAGACAGCAGTGGTTCTCCAGGTGTGGTCCCCAGACCAGAAGCATCACCTGGGCAGTTTCCTGGGAATGAGAGTTCTCAGCCCTCATCCCAGGCCTCCTGCATCAGGAATGCTGTGATGGGTCCCAGCAATTGTGCTGCACCAGCCTCCAGGCGATTCTGGCACGTGCCGAAGCGTGAGAACCACTGAGGGGCACATCCCAGGACGCTCTCCTCCTTATTCTTATTTACAGAGGGTTCTAAATTTCCTGGTTAGCTGGGCCACTCTATACTGAGAATCAGAAGAGGAAGGGATGCCATTATGCAGATGGAGGCCACTGTCACTTCTGCCTTGAGGAACTCCTGGCGGCAGGGGCAGTTGTGGGTAGAGGTTACAGAGCAGGATTCATGCCAGACATCTGGTTCAAATTCAGGCTCATCCGCTTTGAGCCCCGTGCTTTGGGGTAAATCCCTTAACCTCGTCGTATCTCTGTTTCTTCTTTCACAAAATGGCCATCTTTAACACCTACTTCTGGAGATGTGGAGGATTAAATTAGGTAAAGAAAGCTTTTAGATGCTTGCCTGGAAAAAACTAAGTACTGGTTCTTGTTATTTGTATTATTTATCTGTTAATTTCCAATTCTTCTCCCTATTATTAATGTATCTCAACGGTGCTCTCCTCTTCAGTAGCAAGATGCTAAAAACAAAGGAGTCGTCATCCTTTCCGTTTCAGTTAGGAACGCGAGCAGATCTCACGGACGGACGCTGGACTGAGACAAATGGGCAGCTATTTTTCTCACAGGAGTCTGAAGACTGGCGGCTGCTACTGTGTTTAGCGATTCATTGATGTGCCCTGCCTCACAGAGGCCGCCTCCTTCTGGGTTTACGCAGCTGGGACGGGATCACTTCTGGTTCACTGCGTCTGGGATGGGGGAAGAGAACTGGCATTTCTGTCGAGTCTGCAGGTGCTGCTGCTCCTGGGCTGCAGGCCACGCTTTCAGAACCAACGACCGGGACCGCTCAGGACTTACCCTCTGAGATGGGGCATCTTGTGCCTTGAGTTCTTTAGCAAGAACTCTCTCTCTTTTAACCTCCCGGAATCTGTGACACAGCCTCGTGGAGAATAGTGATGATCCAAAAATGGCCATGAGGACATACTGAGGATGCTCATTTGTGGAGGAATGGTTCATAGAGTGCTGAAAATGGAAGGAGGTTTCCCCTGTCTGGAAGACAGGAGTCACACGGAGACCAGGCACAGCTGTCCCATCCACGGGAGCGTGTCCACTCTCTGGTCACCCTTCCTGGTGACACCTTGTCCCAAACCCTGTGCAACTGAGCAGATGATGTAGTTCATGCTGGAGATATGACCTCAGAAGGGCCTTCCTCGGATGACGTTTAGGGTCAGAACATAAAGCATAACTCTCATAGAGGCAAAACTACTTTGGAAAATTCCAGTAACTCCAGTAAATCTCATTTTTACCCCTTCCAATTTGGGAACAGATCACTCTCCCTTCACTGAGTCCTAGATAAGATGCTATTAATAGAGGTTCATATTCAGTAAACACTGTCTATGTGGCAGACACTTTCCATGTTTTGAGGAACACGTTTAATCTTTACAAAAGCCCCATGAAGAAAGTGCCGCCACTATCCGCATTTACAGACAAGAGAAGTGAAGCACGAAGCGGGTAGGGAATTTCCCAGAGTCCCACAGGGGTAAGTGATGGAGCCGGGTTGGAACATAGGTGATCTGAATTCAGCACTCTTCTCCAAAATGAAAGCTCTTGGCTGGCATCTTGGAGTCAGACTATATGAAAAATAACTATCTTTAAATCTTGGCATGAGAGACTGTGGTGAGCCATTCCCCTGCGAGAGCTCAAGGGAGACAGGCCGCCTGAGGGAGCCACAGACCCACCGCTCCCAACTCAGGCTCATTCCAGATACCTGTTTGCAAAGCCAAGTGGCGAGTGTGGCTCTTGGCAAGTTAAGGCATTCATACGAGGGTTCCATCGCGCCAATCTCTTTGGTCTTTGGGGCAGAACCGTCTTCGTCACCTCTGGATTTGCAGCACCTGGAGCAGTGGCCGGCACAGAGGACATGGTCACCCTCCTTTGTGAATTCAGTGATGAGCACAGTGTCCCTTCCTCCTGCTTTCTGTGCCCCCTGGGTTTAGTTTGCCGAAGTCGAGCGGTGGTGAACAGCGCGTCCAGAGTTTGTTCAAAGTGAAGCCCTGGTGTCGCACACTCGCCAGGGGGTGGCTGCTAGATGTGACACGATTGCAATTCCCTCCTGTGCTGTGCGTGCCTTCACACCGTCATTGTTTTAGGTTTGGAATTGTCAAACTCAAATTTTATGTGAGTGATTTCTTTTGAATTATGAAGGGATTTACTTTGTGTGTCCATATGATAGATAGATAGATAAGTAGACAAATGACACGGGGAAAAGTCCCAGGTCCTAGACCCACTTATGTCCTTTTCACTAGCAGGGAACAATCAGCTGCGGCCCCCACTGACTTCTGTTTTGGCCGCATCTGAGATGAGGACTCCCCTGCACACAGTGTAAGTCCAGTTGCCTCCTTGATCGAGCTTGGCCGGGTACAGCCCAGATTTGTCCCTTTCCTTAGGGGTCAGGTGCCCGTCATGGAAAAGTCCTGACTGAGCCCTGGGAAATCTGGTCCCGTTTGCATGAATTCCTATGTTAATTGGGAAGATGGATGTTGACAGCCAAGTGCATAAGCGCAGAGCTGCCTTTGTGGTACGCCCTATGAGGGGAAGGGAGGTTGCCGTGAGAGCGGGTGCCGTGGACGTGCGGGGGGGTCCTGGGGAGAGAGGTTTGAGCTGATGTCTGGAGGATGGCTTAGGAATCAGCCAGTCAAAACTAGGGAGAAGTCACTCGGGGGAGAGAACCAGCCGTGCGAAGGTCCCACAGCAGGGAGCAGTGTGCAACATCCAGAGGACCGAGAGATGGTTTCCTTGTCGTCTGTCCCACTTCCAGCTGTGCAGAAGTGAAACACGCTTTCAGTGTTTGAGGAAACCACCCCGTGTGACTCCTGGGGTGTGGGGTATTGTCTCACAGGAAACAGCCAGACAAGGCAGGGCCCTGGCTCTCCTCGACCATGAGGCCTGTGATGGGGATGCTCTGAGACCCTGAGCCCGGAGCCAGGGGTGACAGCCCTGCACAATATGGAGTTTAGAATTTATCCGGGTTAGGGTGTAGACAAGGGCATCCAGTGGCTGCGGTGCCAGCCCAGCTTCCCTCGGCTTCTTCCTGCTTCCTAAGCCTGGTTCTCTAGCACACCCGTCAGGCCTGTGAGCTCCCATGACCTTGGGATAAGTCCCCGTCTCCCCTTCAACTTCAGGTAGCCAGAGAAATTCTCGTGTTGGCAGCCGACAACACTGACCATTACAGAGGCCCTGAGTGTCTGGGGCCCAGCAGGGAGGGAGGAAGTGCTGGAGAGGTCGGCCACCTCTCCCCACCACGAGGGCCTTGCTGTTAGAGGATTTGAAACACGGAAGCATGGGGCACACACTGAATGCTGTATAAAAGCCTCATTACTTCCTTGGGGATGAAGGGTTTGAAAGACAGGACTGGAAGGAAGATGCTATTTTCTATTTCTTTTGAACATCTGGAACTCTAAAGAGCGTTAATTTTTAAGCTGCCACTAGGAATGATGAAAGAAACTGGTTATCCATTTGGAGGATGATTATCAAGTTGCAGCCTGCATGAAGTCAATTTTTATAGCTCGCTCCTGACCCCCTGAAACGCAGAGTTTGTAATGACAGTTTGGCTAACGCTTTGAGTTCAGTGGCGCAGCAATAAAGAAATCTAAGTGGGAAGTGCTTCTCCTTCCGACAAAGTCCTTCTCGCAGCAAAATTTCACTTCAAGTGTCTTTTCGTAATAGAATAATTCTGCATTCCAGCTGAGAGCTCCACACACTCCCCCACTAGTCATGTGGCAAGAGCCTGTTGTTTCACTGCTGGGCAGAATTTGCTAATGGGCATTTTATTGCTAAGTGTGTTGTCCCTTTGGGAGAAAAATAATTTTATCCCAGCTCACGTCTCGTCTCCAAGCCTACTGATCAGTGGTGCTATTATGCTTGCAAGAGTCATTTGTAAGCTTTTCAAGTGATATGCCAATGTCTTTTCTTCCAGGTAAAGGAGAAAAAAATGCTAAAAGCAAAAAGCTGTATCTCGAGGGGAGGGGGCATCATTGCAACCCAATCGAGTGTTATATATCGTGAAATGCCCCGCCTGCTACTTACAGTGCATGTTCCAAGAGCAAACTTCCCTGTTAAATGAGAGTTGGAAAGAGGAAGCAGAGAGAAACTTAGGGACCCCTCGCACTCCTTATTTGCTGTCAGACCCAGGAAAAATTGCTAGAACAGGCTGTGCCTTTGTTTTCTCATCTGTGGAAAGGAAACAGTAATGAACTTGGATCCTAAAGTGATTGTGAGGTTGAACAACACGAGAATGTATGAGAAGCAGGCAGCGCGTTCTGAACAGTGAGAAGCGCCTCTATGCATTTTCCCTGCTTTGCTTTTTTTGGTAAGCGTGATTTTTGCAAGTGCCTCAGTCTTCCAGGGATACCTGATGTTTGAGATGGTTCCTTCTCACGTTTGCTGTTGGTCACAAGCCAAGTTGGGGCAGAGGTAGCACTGACATCTTTTTGTTTATTTTTCTCAATACCTTGCAGAGTTTGTTAAAAAACCAACTTGCCTGGAATTCATGTGTCACTGCTCAGAGCCACGCCACAGGGAAGGGGTGGCAGTCTCTACTGTTTCTGACATAGTCCTTTACTCTTCTAAATCTGCCACAGTTAATCCTGTAAATCTGAGACTCTTCTGAATTCTCGACTGGGCTGATTCCTCCTCTTCAACCGGGAGACGTTTGGTGACATCTGCAGACATTTTTGGGAGGCGAGGAGGGTGCTGGCATCGAGTGGGTGGAGCCCAGGGACGCTGCTGAATGCCCCACAACTCGCAGGACATCCCACAACAAAGCAGTATCTGGCCCCAAATGTCAGCAGTTCAAAGGTTGAAAAGTCCTGCTCTAAGTTTAAAAAAAAAACTTGAACATCGAGACTCAGAGCAGCGCACCAAAAGGCTATCAATTCTGCTGCACAGCAAGTTAAAGATAAAAAACAAAACACTGTCACGCCAGCCTCTAGATTTAATTACCAATTTACAGCAAGGCAATTCAGGGGCAGTGGGACATATTCTGTGGCACCGTGAAGAAGCAATTTGCAAAATTCAGAATTTGGGAAAGTCTGCAGGACATGTGACCTTCCCAAAGATTGCAAAAACAAAAACAAAAACAAAAACAAAAAACGACTTAAGATATCTACCCATTAATTGCAATGTAGGACTTCATTTGTAAAAACAATAAAATAGAATATATAAGATGATTGGCAAATGAACACCAACTGGATATTTCATGGTGTTAAGAAATTATTTTTTAGTGCAATATAGTATTATGATTGGGCATAAAGGAGCGTCTATCTTTTAGATATACATTTTGACATATCTATAGATGAAATGACATCTGAGTTTTCTTTACAGTAATCTGAGGGAGGCATGTTTGTGGGTATAGATGGAACTAAGTTGGCATGAGTTAGTAATCATTGATTCCAGTTGATGGATGCATAGGGCTTATTATTCTGTTCTCTCTGCTTTTGTCTACATTTGGAATTTTCCATACTAAAATGTTTTTAAAAACAGTGACAAAAATCATAGAATTATGCTTGCCAAATTCTAATAGCTCAAATAATGGCATCTCATACTGTAGACACTTCCCATATATTCTCCTTGCAGCATCCCACAAGACCCACGATGGCCTCCCATCGGCTTGAGACTCAGAGTTCAAGCAATTCCCTGCGAACGTGAGTAAGTTAGTGGTAGAGCAGGAATTCAGGCTCAGGTCCTTCTAACCCAAGTAGTGGGTTCCTTCTGTTCTACTACGCTGGTGCGCGCCTCCCTGCAGAATGCAGGGTTGCAGCACAGGGTTGGCGGGAGCACCATGCACTGCAGGTGTGTGTGCTGCTCAGCTCCCTTCCAACTCTGCACGTGAGCTCTCCTCGTCAGCTGTTATTTGGACAGCTGAACCTCTAAGCAACCACAACATGTTATGGCCTGATTCCTACCCTGGGATTTGTAAACTAATGCCAGGTTAGAAATGTAAACATTTTCCCTTGGGGAAGAGCTGTTGTTAGATGATTATAAATGGGAAAGGCTGGAAGCTGTTAATATTGATGGTTATTCCTTGAAAAATGACTTCAAGGTACCACTAATCAATTGTCTCTCAGAATGAAGAATGGATCCCACTGCTCTCTGGGAATCTCAACGTGTGTTTATAAATGTATCCTTTACAGAACTGGCAGGAAAAATGAGCCAGACTTTTGGCATGATGATGAGTTATTTGGATTGAATAAAGCAATTATTAGCATCTATATTGGACTTCAGATTTACAAAATTCCTTTTTTTTAAAAAAGTGGCTGTTGCTGCTGTGCTGTTTGTGTTGTTTAACGTTCTAATTGGCGTACTGAAGTGCGCTGCTTGGCACTGGATTGAAAGCTAACAGGGGCCGGGACTGTTTTTTCTCACTTGGTAAATAAGTAGCTTTGGACTTGGCTAAAAACATCTGGGTGATTTGGGCACTGGCTTGAAGGACGTTGGCTTTGCTGAGTCTTCCTGGCACTGCTATTTGCATGAAGGGTGCACGGTGATGGGCTGCTCTGCTGGGACACGTGTGGGTACTTTGGGCTCTTCCTCATCCAAATCCTCTCTGGGCTTGGGGTCTAGAGGTGTGGCAAGCAGACTCTGAGGGCACCTCTAGGAGCTCCTGCATGTGAAATGCCATCTCCTTGGGTGCAGATGCTACCTGTGCTTGCGTTTAGCCTACTGAATAGGGCCAAGGTGATGGGCGTCATTTCTATGATTGCCTTACAAAAGACTGTAGCATCTGTCTTGCTGGGACACTCTCTCTCTTGCAACAGATGTTAGCCCAGGGCCAATCTTCCTCACCAAAAAATAATAATAATAGTAATAATGATAACAATACTGAATTGTGTATTTGAAAGTTGCTAAGAGAGAAGATCTTAAAAGTTTTCATCACAAGAAAGAAATTGTAACTACGTGTGCTGATGGATGTTAACTAGACTTATTGTGGTGATCATTTCGCAATATATACAAATATTGAATCATGATGTTGTAAACCTGAAACTGATATAATGTTATATGTCAATTATATCTCAATAACAATACAAAAGGAAGCTGAGAAGGAGCAGCCAGGAGGGGAGTGACAGTGTGGAGAATGTTGATGACGTAGATGAGGGAAGAGTGTTTCTGGAAGGAAATTGGTGCTAAGAGGCCAAGTGAGGGGCGGGAGGATTGGAGGACGGCCACTGGATCGGGCAGGTGGAGGCCTTTGGAAACCTTGGGAGAATGGTTACCGGCAAATGAAGGCCGAGGAGCGGATTGGAGTAGAAGGTGGAGTAAACGGGAGGTGAGTAAATGGATCAGGGTGTAGTCTAATATTTCAAGAGATTGAAGCTGGATTCAAGAGAAATGTGAGGAATTTTTTAAATGGGCAATATTTAAGCTACTTAACAGTTGATGAGAATGACCCAGTTAAGAGGGGAGGTTTAAATAGGTAAGAAAGGAGGGGAAATGAAAAATGGCAAGTAAGGATGTCTGAAATTCACTCTTCCTTTAAAAAAAACCTGGCTAAATGGTCAGAATAAGCATTTTCAGAACTCTAGAAATTAAAGCCTTCCAGCAATGCAATGAGCTTTTTGTTTTGTTCTTTTTAAAGAAAAACAGCTGAAGCTTGGTAGGAACAATGAGCTTTGTGGCATTTTTACTTTCCCTTGTCTCATGCCCCACTCTCCAACTATGCAGTGTCCCCCAAAAACAGCAGTCCCCACCCCCCAATGCAGCCTGAAGGCCACCAGACGGAGAGGAACAGGGATGGAGCTCATCAAAGCCTCTTTCTCAGAGAATTGCACTGTGTGACCTGTCTGGTGGCTGCCTGGAGGACCCCGCTTACAAGGCATCTGTATTTGGCTTGACTTGGAACTCGCCCAGTGGTAAGGTGATTGAGAGTGAGTCAGCCATACAGCGAGGAAGAAAAAGAGCATTTCAGGTGGAGGAGCAGCCATTGCCAAAGCCTCGAAGTTGGAATAAACTTGGTGTTTGGAGCTAGAGAAAGAAGGCCCAGATCCATGGTGGAGTGAGGAGGAGAGTGCCAGAGAGAGGCAAACAAACGTTTCCAAACATAGAAAGGAAGGCTGGGAAAGCTATGGGTTGTATTCCACGTGCACTGCAGAGCTGTTGTGGCTGTTAAGCTGGGGATGGAGTGAAGTTCTCAAAACCTCACTGTGAGGTGGTATGGTGTGTGACAATTAATAAAGGAAACCTCAACTCAAGTTGAAGTCAGGAAAGCCTGTAGAGGGAGCCTTGATGCCTGACCACTCATCCTCCATTACCCCAAACAGGAAGAGATGTTCTTTGTCCTTGCATCTCCAACAGGAAGTCGCTCACTACTTTGCTGCACCCACCTGAAGAAGGAAGATTTCCTTCTTGCCTGGCAACAAACTCAGCCAATGGGATCACTGCAGCTCAGCCAACGAGCAGCTGTCACCACCCTGAACTCTCACTCTCCTCCAACAAACTTGCATTTAGAGCAGCCCCTCCCAACTCCTCTTTCTCTCCATAAAAGCAAGCTCACATCCCTTGTTCTCTGGACTTGTCTGTGGTTCGCTGTAGTTTGCATGTCCCAATTTGCATTTCTTTAGCTATTCTCAGTAAACTCATTTTGCTGGTAAAATAACTGGCTATTTTATTTTGTTTTGTTTCATTTTGTAAAGATTGGCCCTGAGCTAACATCTGTTGTCAATCTTGTCTTTTTTATTCCTCTTCTCCCCAAAGCCCTCCAGTACATAGTTGTATGTTCTACTTGTAGGTCCTTTTAGTTCTGCTGTGTGGGATGCATGGCCTGACGAGCGGTGCCATGTCTGTGTCCGGGGTCTGAACCGGCAAAGCCCTGGGCCACCGAAGCGGAACCGACAAACTTAACCACTTAAAATAGCCAGGGGCCGGCCCTGCCTATTTTATTTTAAAGTTAACAGTTCCTTTTTTCTGACCTGTGACACCCACTGGACAGTGAGCCACATGGGAACAGGGGCTGCGTCTTATTTCCTCATGACAGAATCCTGCACGCTGTTACAGTTCCTAGCACAGGAGCATTCGGGGAGAGCAAGAAAGAAAGAGACAGAGAGAGAGGAAGGGAGGGAGGGAGGAAGGGAGAAAGGATGCTGGCCAGAGCTCCAGCCTCGCGCCTCCTCCTCCGGCATGCTGGAGCTTGTGCTTTGATTTGGGATTGGGGACTTTCCTGACTGTTTAGTTTAGTTTTTGCATCTGTTGTGTTTGACATGCCTCTAAATTTGATATTCTTTTCCACTCGTATTTTATGCCAAATTTCCTTACCTTGGGAATTCTGAATCTTTCCATCTGGGAAAAAACTGCATGTTTTTGATGCACTAAAATAAAATTTATGAAGAATTAAGGAGACTTTTGCTCACTATTTATTTGTTCAAGTTCACATTTTTTATCGATTTTATATTGGAATCTTTCTCTCGGCATCTTTAATTAGAATCAGTCTGCATGCCAGGCATTCCTGGGGTCAGAGTGCAGTAATAAATTGTTCCTAAAGACGAGCAGGGCTTGCTGGGCTGCACCCGCCCCAGTGTTTAGCTGTGCACACGCGAATTCTCAGAGAAGCCCAATGTGCCCAGGGCAGCCCTCCATGGCAGTGTCGTTTCTTGGCCTCAAAGTGACAGCATTCACCTTGTGATGCTCTAATGGCTGCATCTGTTAAATAATGCAATCACTTTTATTAATTCTCAATCCATCTATGTAGGAGAGAAATATCATTTGAACAGCCATATGGTTGACTTTTTAATGAATGCAAAATACCTGGATGTCATATGAAAGATTCTGGATGGGCACACAAATTAGGCATCATGATTTCCTGTTAAATACCAAGCCCAGATAAAACCCTTTCCTAGGAGACCATTAATATGTGGTTATATATTTAAAAAAGGGAACAGTTCGCAGAGAAGTCACAAAGCAGTAATGCATACTTAATGGCTTGATCCAAGGAGTAAATTAAGCCTGGAACTGCAGAGGTATTAAGCTTAGCAGAGCGGGTCATGAGTACTAAAGACAGAAATTTCTGAGAGAGGGAGAGTTCATTCTTCTACATTGACTCAATAGTAAAATAAAGTGAACTCTGACAATGTGATTTAGCAAAGACTCTAAAACATAACATGTTGGAATGGCTGTGTATCAAAGTTATTTTTCTGTTCTATTACCTTTAATGAATAGCTTAGATCACTGAATATATTTGCTGAGCTATGGCTCAGTGCATTTTTGATAAGGAGAAGAAAAGCGCTACAGGTTTTGGTGCAATTTTATTCCTGACAGCATTGCATGTTCCACGGCATAGACATGCGAAGATACCTAGACTCACGCACAGAATATACACGTTTGTTTACACACATGCTCACGTGCACGCTTTACCTGTAGGACTTCTATTGAATTAGAATAGCCTCGATAATAAAGAATTTGATTGTATTTTTTTTCATCTTAAATAAATAGAAGTGCACAAAATCCTTCACTGGAAGTTCACTGAAGGGAGACGTGTTATCAAATTAATACCCAAAAGGCCAGCTGGTGGCGTTCAGTGATGAGTCCATCTCAGATTACTCGCTGCTTTGTGAAAAAGGCTCAAATGACTTAGCCCATGGCCTTAAAAGGACTAAATGTCTCCCGGTCCACAGTCAAGCCGAGTTCAAAGCAACCCAACCCTTATTTTCTGAGTTAAAATGCAAAGTTTCTCTTGCCTGCTGGCTGAGTCTCTTCCCTCCTGTGCTGGTGTCTTCCGGCTGCAGGGAGGGAAAGCCAGTCTCTGTCTCCTCCCCATGCTGGCTCAGCCAGGGACTTACCCACGGCTCCCACGGCAGCACCTCATCCTGTCCCTGGGACCCTGTGCATGGAATTGTGGATGGGCAGTCTCTCCGTGGGGGCCCTGTAGGCTTCTGCCTGGGCTGGGATTAATGTGCCTCAGTTAGAACCACAGCTTTGCCAACCCCACAGTCACCTGACATCAAGGCACTCTTAGGACCCCCTCCCGCCCACCTCCCTGGCTTTTTCTCAAACCCGTCACACTCAGTGCTTTTGCTCTTGCTCTACCTTCTAGAAGGTGTGGCTAGAAGAGCCAAACTGACGTGGAAAAACTCAAACCTGGTTGACTTGTCCGTATCCCTCTAAGACTTTTCCATCTGCTGAGTCTACACACATTCATTCCTACAACACGTTTTTAACAACATCCTCAAACTGGAGGCCTTGTCCTAGTGCCAGGTACAGGGATGGCTCTGAATGAGACTGACAAGGTCCCGGCACTAATGGAACTTCGTTCTAAGACAGTGCGTAATTAACTGATGGAGAACGTGAGGTCACGAAGTGATCTGTCCTGTGGTTGGGCGAGCCAGGTGCCACAGGCGTTGAGAGGCCCTCATTGAACCGCCACAATGCTTCTCTCCCAGCATAACACGCTGTATGACAAGAGACCTTTTCCAGTACAGAGTAAGCTCTCAAGGGCACAGCCCTGCTGTTCTGATCTTTTTATACATAGCATGATGCCTGCTAGGTGGCTTCTAGAAAATGAACTCAGTAATCCATTCCGCAAATATTTATGGAACTCTTGCCGTGTGGCTTGCCCTGTTCTAGGCACCAGAGATCAAGACAGACAGATAAGGCCTCCACCCTCTGGGGTATTGGAAGGGGATGAGGCACAATACACAAGTAGGATAACTGGGAGGCGAGTGCACCTGTGACTGGGCTGGGAGGAGATGGGCAGGGGGTGCCTCTCGAACTTGAGCAAGCTTAGGAGTCACCTGGGGCCCACGCCCAGACTTTCCGATCTGGCAGGTCTGGTGTGGGGCCTGAGAAAGGGCATTTGCAACAGACTCCCAGGGGCTGCTGGTGCACAGAACACTCTGAGAGGACGACACTTAAGTTGAGGCTGGAGGAGAAGGAGGTAGTGTGGTCCCGAGAAGGGAAGCAAGGCTGAAGACCCTGAGGCCAGAGGGAACCTGGTCACAGAGCACAGGGGCCCCGGACCCTGGGAACAGTGATTGGGTAGGAAGGACGAGACACACAGGGAGGTTTGGCATCAAGTGGGTCCCCTCACGTGGGGCCTCTAGCCATGCTGAGGAGCCGAGATTTTCCTGAAAGCAGTGGGAAAAGGTGTGGCATGTAAGCAGGCGAGTGACTTCGCTTGTTGTATTAACTTCCTACTCCTGTCTTATCAAACTAACACAAACTTAGTGGCCTAAAAAACACAAATTTATTCTCCTATGTTCTGGAGGTCAGAAGTCTGACATAGTCTAAAATCACAGTGTCACAGGGCTGTGCTCCTTCTGGCATCGTTAAAGCCAGCGAAGGTGGGCCAAGGCTTCTCACTGCCATCTCTCTGGTTCTCTCTCCCACTTGCAGGGATGCTTGTGGCTACAATGGCCCACTTGGGTAATCCAGGATAATCTCCCTATCTTAAAGTTAGCTGATTAGCAATCTTTTTGGGGAACATTCCTCTGCCTACCACAACTGGTATATGTTTAAACGGACACTGGCTACTGCTCAGAGGATGGCAGGGATAAGAATGGGGTTAGGAGACCCATGACAACACTGCTGCCTTGGTCCAAGCGTGAAGTGGTGTGGCCTGAACCAAGGTAGGGGCTGGAGAGAGGAGGGTGTGAGATGACAGAAAGAAAGATGCAAGAATGACTATTTGGTTTGAGCAACAGAATGGGTGATGATGCCATGAATGGAGAAATAAGAGGAAGACAAGGGTCGGAGAGAGAAGAGTGAGGTTAATGCTATTTAACCTGATTCGCTTACCAAGCGCTCACTGGGCTTTGGAAGATTATTAACATGATTTTGTGAATAAGAGGATGAACCTGGGGCTCTAAGTGTCTTAAGGAATCTGTCACTCCATGGATTGACACTTAGTGACATTATGGGGCAAAAGGAGTATGCGTCAATTCTGGAATGTTCCATAAGGAAAAACGAGATGTTTGGAGACCATACTTAAAAGACAGTGTGGACTTCTGGGATGGGCACAGGCTGATGTGAGTTTGAATCCCAGCTAGGCATGTACTAGTTGAGACATCCCACGAACTGGGTTAACTTGCCTGAGTCTCTCTCCGTCATCGGTAAATTGGGCCTGAGAGGTGTACTTTGCACGGTTGTCATGAAGATTGGCTGTGCTGTTAGTAAATGCCTAGCACAGCTCCTAAGAGTTTATTCCTATAGTCTGGTGGTCTCTGTTGAGTTATAATGGGTTGGAAATCATATGTTCTTCTACGAGTAATTTGAGGTTCTACTTTTTCAGGCTGCTATTGAATTAGTGACCCAATTAAAATGGCTCAATAAGGGCTCTCAGAGCAGCCAAGAATTGTGAAAGTAAAGGTTTTTTGTTTTCTTGTTTTTTTAATTTCAGCATCCTTAAAAAATATTCTTGTTATTCATCCTTCTGGATGGACCAGTGGGCGTTTAGAAAAGTTTTTCTAATTAAGTATTCGAGAATCTCTGTAAAAGTTAAGCAGCTCTGAGAGGTAGAAAATATTAAATATGAAAACAATATGTTGTCTGATGTTTTCCAAACTGACTTACTCCCCTCCCCCAATAATAGTCTCCTCATCTCTGTGTACATTCCCGTCTGGGTACACAAACAAAAACCTTGTAAAAAGTCAAAAGCTGTGTTAATATGTTTGTTTTTCAAACAGTTGGCAATGAGTAAGCAGTTAGCAGGTCTGCTTTCGGTCTTAAATTCAGTCCTGTGTTCTAGCTGGCCAAGCGTGACAGGTTTCGCAACCTGCAGACACTGGGAATTTATTTTTCCATTTGTATTCATGACACTCATGATCTGAAATGACCATTCTAATGTCCCCCCACCCCTCTTTGGAACAAATTAGTGGAGTCAATTGCTTCTGGCCTGAGGTCTCATCTGTTGTGCCAAATGTGACCTGGATGCCAAGTTCCATTCCAGCATCAGTCTTTATAGCAGGCTGGACATAAAGAGACCCTGACAGGCCTCATCTCCAGCCTGGGAAGGGGCCAGCAGTGCAGCATCAGGGAGCAGCTGTCCCCGCTCCACTTCCTGAGATGTTTTGTCCAGGGGATGGAAGTGACAGCAGGTGGCCCCTCCACACAAGGAGAGACAATGAGAGGAGAGAGCTCCACGAGCTCTACTCCAACACAGGGGGGTTGGCGAGACGGTGAGGATGAAGAAGAAGATGAGGAGGAGGAATTTTGGCCAAAGAATTTCAAACTCTTTTATTTTCACTGTGATTATTTATGCAGAATCTACAGTTGTCTGTGCCCTTTTTTTAAACCACTATTCAATAATATTATAAATATAACATACACTATGTATGGTTTTTACAAAGTTGAATATAGAGAGAATATAGAATACAGAGGTATACACACATATGTGTATACAGAGTCAAATACAGAATAAGGAGAGGTCCACAAGAGTAAAGCAGGGCTTTCTCCACTCCCTCCATGTTATTCCTACTCTCTAGAAGTAATATTTTTAGCTTTTAGCTATTTTAGTTTCTTATGCACCTTACAGAAATACTTATGCATTTGCCGCACAATATCATTTATATAATGCTTCTATCTCCATTACATATATACGTGCATTTGAGAAGCCTTAGATTGAGATGAATGTTTCCCATTCTAAAGGCACCTTTTTCCTTATTCAGTTATGAAATATTTCATATGTACGAAATAATCTGTGTGCCATGTGCGTGCTTTAAAGAATGACAATGAGTGGATTCTTCATCCTACTTAAGCAATACAAGATGAGTATCTTTGCAGCCCAGGAGCACCCATCCTCCACTGCATCCCTTCTTCCCTGCTGTCCACAATTCTATAGTTATTATTTCTTTTCTTTTCTTTATACTTTATCACATATCCATGTATCCTGAAACGATCAGCGTTTCCTTTTATATAAATGGAATCGTATGTTGTTTTGAAACTTTCTTTTTTTTTTTGGGCAGAACATTCTTGTAAACTAACCTAGATTAATGCATGCTGGTTTAAATCATCCATTCCCACTGCTATATATATGAGAAAAAGGCAGCAGCTTAGGACAACCTCAAAGTATTTGATTTGAGCACTTGAATAGAGGTAACGTTTACCGAGAAGGGAAAACAGGGTGGATCAGGAAAGATCAGGAATTCTGACTGGATCGTTTAAAATGGAAATGCCCATTAAACTCCCACAGCCAATTCTTCAGCATGTACTGTTGGACCAGAATCCACAGTTAATCCAGAATCCAGGACCTCTCACCACCTTTTGTGCTACCACTCTGGCCTGGAGCACCATCATATCTCTTTCCAGGATTATTGCAGTGACCTCCTAACTCAGCCACCTTCCTCCACCTTCACCTCCCTACGGTCTACTTCCAGAGCAGCAAGAGCCTACCTTTTAAAATCATAGATGAGGTTACACCACAGCTCAGCTCAAAGCCCCTCCCTGGATTCTCATCTCACTCAGAGCAGAAGTCACGGTCCTTACTATCATCTCCAAGGTCCTTCAAAACAACCCCTAGGGACCTCCAGGACCTCATCGCCTACCACTGCCCCATGCTCCCTGCACTGCAGCCTCCATCAAGCCAGGCCACCCCCGTCTCTGCCCAGGACGCTTTTCCCCCAGACAGGTTCATGCTAGCTCCCATAGTTTTTTCTAAGATATAGCCTTCTTGCTGAGGACTTCTTTAACCATTCTACATAAAATTGCATTCTCTTACCCTCTTTCACAATTCCCTATCCCATATCCATGATAAATTTTCAATACTGCTTATTATCTTATATGTATTATGTAATCTGTTCATTCATGCTGTCAGATATCTTTCCCGGCAGAACAAAAGCTCTTTCCAGAATATTAGTGGGGAGTTTTGTTTGTTTTATTTTCTGATATATCTCTAGCATCCAGAAGAAAATCTGGCACATGGTAGGTACTAAAGAAATCTGTGTTGTGTAATTGAATGAATGAATAAAAATGGAACTGCTGAATATACCATTGGATACATGCGTCTGGTTATATCCATTATATGAGCTGAGGGTAGAGTTCCAGAATGGAGATGGAACATAGAGATGGCATTTGAAGCCAGCAGCCTGGATGAGACAACCTAGGAATAAACAATAGGTGAGAGAAGAGGCTAGAACACAGTAACAGAGAAGGTGTGATTATCAAGGTGGGAGGTCATCCAGGCGAGCACGGTGTCTTGGAAGGAGAGGGAAGAAAGTGTGAGACATGGCAGCGTGAGGAGGGTTAGAAATGACCATGAGATTTAGTAATGTGGAAATCATTGATGATCTGGCCAGAACAGTTTATTTGGAGAAGAGTGTGTTTACACCCAACTGTGGAAAAATTTAGGGAGAATGGGAGGAACAGAAACGATGACGTCAAAAATAATCATCACTTCTGAGATGTTTTTCTGTAACTGGGAGAAGAGAAACTCGGTGGTTGCTGGAGAGAAGTCTCAGTAGAGGCTGGAGAAGTGAGGTCAAGGGAGAATTTTTTAAGATGGAAGGAATTTTGGCTTATTTGTTTATTGATGGGAATGATTCTATAGAGAGGAGAAAGTTGATGACACTGAAAGAAAAGTGGCAGTTACCGAGTGATGTTCTTGAATCAGCGAGAGAGCCTGGGGTCCAGTGTCAGAGCAGAGCCTCCAGCCTTAGCAAAGAGCATGGGGAGTTGATTTCCAGCAACAAAGGGCAAGAAGAGAAATGCGGAGAGGAAAGATTTGCTGGTGAGGATCCGTAGCTCTCTTCTGATTGCTTCTGTTTTTCCTCAGTAAACTAGGAAGGAAGGCCATCAGCGGACAGCAAAGATGAGAGGAGGTGTTGGGGATGGAGAGAAAGGAGAAAGTGTGAACCAGTTATGGAGGAGAGTAGGAGGTGTGTGGCCTTGAGAACTTCAGTGGAATAGCCGAGCAGCTCCCAGGGCCTCTGTGA
The DNA here is from genome assembly GCF_041296235.1 of Equus asinus. Lineage (NCBI taxonomy): Eukaryota > Metazoa > Chordata > Mammalia > Perissodactyla > Equidae > Equus > Equus asinus. Next base: position 47,782,387 of record NC_091804.1, read on the forward strand.
GGTGAGCGGACTCGAGTTGGCAGTGAGGCCACTAAACACATCTTCATGTTTTTCTCCAGCCACAGTCAGCTGGGTGGGTGCAGACATGATTTAGGCAGAGTGGTTTCATCTGAGTCAGAGTCTTCCAGGGCCATAGGATGCATGGGGAGAGGGGACCGGACTTAAGGATTCAAGCATGGCTAAATTATGCCAGGAGGGAACTGCAGCCATGCAGGAAGGTGAGGGACAATGGACGGGATCCGTGGGTTTTAAGTCTCTGAGATTGTGAAGAATGGCTGGAGTTTGGCTGTAAAGTGATAGGAGCTGGAAGTTAGAAGACAGAGGTTAGAGAATGGTGTGCTTGATGTCCAGAGAATGAAAGTGGTACGGTCTTATTGGTAATGACAGGATCTAGAAGAGGAGCATGCAGGTGAGTGGTGAGGCTGAGAGGAGGACAAGGTCACGGGAAGAGAGCTCAAAGAATTGAGAAGCCGGGACGCTGTCAAGATGGTCTATGTAAATACAGGGGTTTGAGCATGTTGTAGGGAAAGGGGCTGGCTCCTGCTGCAGGCGTCTATTTTCAGGCGCTGATTTCTATGGGGAATTAGGGTTTGGGGCTGAAGGAATTGAGGGAGTAATTACGTGCCCTCGTGTTGGAGATGAAATGGGGCAGACATGAGAGTTACAGAGAGATAATTATCACACTGTTCATTGAAACATATTGTGCTCTTCCTGTTCCTAGTCACTCAAATGCTTTGGTCTGGTGTGTTCTTTACGACAACCCTATGACGAACGTGCTGTGTTGTTTACGTTTTGAGGATGATAGGACTGTGGCACAGAGGGGTTAAATACCTTGCCAAGATCAGAAATGGAATTAAGCCCCCAACCCAAGAGATCAGAGTTTGGAGCCACGTTCTCATGGCTTGGCATCTCTGCTGAATCCCACCTGCCTGACTTGGTCTTGCGCCTCTGAGAGAGGATGATGGCCAGGGAGCGCAGAGAAGCTCGCCGCTGACCACAGTACATCTCTGCTGGTGGAGCGCTCAGGGTCACTGTCCTCAGAGCCAGCCGTGTCTGGCAGAGCAGGGCACAGCAGAGTGCCTTGAACTTGGTATGCACTCAATCACTCTTTCATTTCCTCTCAAATGTTTTATTATAAGAAAATTTAAACATACAGAAAAACAGGCAGTGTTTTACGGTGAATACCTCTACACACCACCTAGACTCTTCCATTTAGGTTTCACTATTCTTATTTTATCGCATATTCACCCATCTATCCATTTCCTCTCTCCAAGCATCAAATAATCATATTTTTATGTATTTCAAAGTAAATTGCGGACATTAGTGCACATTTCCCTAAATTCTTCAACATACCTATCACAAACTTGAGTTCAATATTTATTTACATTTTTTTCTTTCGAGGTAAATTTTCCTAGAGTTAAATGCACAGATTTTAAATAAGTCTTTCCATGAGTTCTGACAGATGCATGTACCTGTGTAACCCAAACCACTGTCAAGATGCTGACCGTTCCTATCACCATGGAAAGGTTCCTCCTGCTCATTGCTCATCAGTTTCCGTGCCCTACCCAATCCCAAGAGGCAACCGCTTTCTGGTTATTTCCCATCCTAGATTATTTTTGCCCATCCTAGAACTTCATATAAATGGAATCACACAGTCTGCCCTTTTGTGTAGGATTCTTTCACTCAGCTCAATGATTTGGGATTCATTCATGTTGTGTATCATACTTCCTTTCGTTAAATTACTGGCTCGTCACTAGTCATTGCACAGATAGACCAGAGATTGTTTATCCATTCTCCTGTGGATTGACATTAGAACTTTTTTTTAACGTTTTCAGCTATTGTGAACAAAGCTGCAAAGAACAAATGTGTATCAGTCTTTTATGGACCCATGTCAATTTTTCTTGGGAAAATATCAAGGAGTGGAATTGCTAGATCATGATGTACATCTATATTTAGCTTTATTAGAAATTTCTCCCAACAACTTATGAGAGTTCTGGTTCCTCCACCTGCTTGTCAACATTTTATGTTGGTACTCTTTTCAGTTGTACTTGTTTTAATAGGGTATGGTCCTTTCTCATTGGAGTTTTAATTTATCTTTTCTTAACATCCAATGGTGTTGTGCTTACTGACCATTTGTATGTCTTCATTTGGGAAGCATTTTCAAATACGATGATCAGTTTTTGATTGGGTTGATTGCCTTTTCATCACTGAGTTTTAGGAGTGCTGTACTCTCTATTCTGCCCATTGGCCTATGTGTCACTCCTTACGCCAGCGCCATATGCTTTTGATTATTGGAGCTTTATAGTAAGTCTTGAAGCCAGGTATAAATCCTCCAAATTTGTTCTGATTTTTCAAGCTTGCTTTGGATATTCTAAATCCTTCAAACCTGCACATACATTTTAAAATAAGCTGGTCAATTTCTCCAAAAATTCATATAAGATATGGTTGAGATTGTATTGAACGTATAGATCAACTTGGGAAGAACTGATATCTTAACAATATCAAGTCTTCTAATCAATATAATATATATTTTCATTTATTTAGGGTTTATTTAACTTCTCTTATGTGTATTTGATAGCTGTCAGTGTATAAGTCATATATTTTGCTAAATTTATTTCTAAATATTTTTCTACTGTAAATAAAATATTTAAAATTTTAACTTTAGTATTCTAGTTGTTTGCTGTTAAATACAATTGATTTTTTTGTATTGAACTTGTATCCTGTGATTTTGTTAAGTTGTCTTATTGTTCTAATAGTTTTTTTGTAGATTCTTTAGGATTTTCTCTTAAGCAATCATGGAATCCATAAATAGAGACAGTTGTACATCTTGCTTTCTGATATTAATTTCTTTTCTTTTCCTTGTCTTAATCACTGGCTAGAAATTGTAGTCCAGTGTCGAATAAAAGTGGCCACAGTGAGCTTCCTTGTCTTGCTCCCAGTCTTAGTGGGTCGGCATTTGGTATCTCACTGTTAGCTGTGCTCTCACTCTATGTCTTCTTGCATGTTCTTTATTAGACTAAGGAAGTTCTTCTCTGTTCCTAGTTTACTGCAAGCTTTAAATCATAAATGAACATTGGATTTTACCAAATATTTTCCTCTGCATCTATTGAGATAATCACGTTTTCTTTTCTTCTTTATTCTATCAATAGGGTAAAGTATGTTATTTTTGAAAGTTAAAACATATTTGCATTCCTGGGATAAATCAAACATGGTTATGATGTATTTCCCTGTTTCTATATTTCTGTATTCAATTTGCTCATATTTGTTAGGGAATGTCATGCCTAAGTTCATGAGGGATATTGGTCTATAATTTTCTTTATTTATATTATCTCTATAAGGTTTTGATACCAGTGTGATACTGTCTTCATAAAATAATTTGGAAATTATTCCTTATTTCTCTATTCTCTGAAAAAATATGTACAAATTATGCCATTTCTTCTTTAAATATGTAACAGAATTCACTAGTGAAACCATCTGGTCCTAAAGTTTTCTTGTTACAAACGTTTTTGCTAACAAATTCAATTCCTTTACTACATAGAGATCTATTCAGAGTTTCTGTTTCATCTTGTCTCAGTTTTGATAAATTGTATTTTCAAGGAATTTGTCCATTTCATCCAAGTTTTCAATTTTTTTTCATATAAAGTTACTCCTAGTATTCTCTATTTTCTATTTAAATTATGTAGAATACAGGTCGAGATGATATTTCCTTCATTCCTGGTATTAGGAACGTGTATCTCTCTTTTTCTTTTTTCTTCTTACTCAGTTTAGATAAGGCCACGTCAATTTTGTTAATCTTTTCAAAGAGCCAACTTTTGGCTTTGTTAAATTTATCTATTGCTTATCTCTTTTCTATTTCGCTGATTTCTATTGTTATCTCTATTATTTCGTCTTCCCTATTCAGCTCTTCATTTTCTCACTTCCACAGGTAGAACATTAGATCATCGATTTTAGACCTTTCTTCTTTTCTAAAAAAACATTCAAGGTCATTTTTTCCCTCCAGCACCACCTTAGCTAATAGATTGAATTTTTGTTTCCGTAGTTTGAAATATTTTCTTTCTTCCTCGACCTATGGATTAATTAGATATGTGTTGTTTAATTTCCAAATGATTTTTTCTACATCTTATTGTTATTGATTTTTGATTTAATTACACTGTAGTCAGAGAACATACTTTGCATGATCTCAATACTTTAAAATTAATTAGCACTTAATTTATGGTCCAGCACAAGGTCTATCTTGTTGAACTCCCCACGTGCACTTGAGAAGATGTGCATTCCTCCATGGTTTGGTGAAGCATTGTTTAATATCAGTTAAGTCAAGGTGATTGGTAGCGCTGCTCCCATTTCTACGTGTTTATTTGTTTACTTGGATGGTTCTGAACCCCAGGCTGTGCACTGAGCCTCCAGGGAGCAGCAGCGAATTCACAGAGGCGTCCCGGGATATTTAAACACAATGACATCTGTTGGGCACCACGTGAGCTACTCCAGTTAAGACAGACAGATCTTCCAAACACTGACATATTCCATTACAAATACCAAAAATTCACATTCATTAATATCACCATCGATCTATTCAGAAAAATCATTAAGTACTGGAAAGCTATAAAACTCATGGTGGAAAATATGTTTTCCAAATTCTAATTCTAACTCAAATTCTAATACCAATTCCAAATACTTGAGTCTGAAAGACCGTAATTTGTCTCAGTCATTTTTTTTGAGTAAGAATAGTGTTCCATGAAAAAGCACTAGTTTAAGTAGCAACTCAAATGATCACACAAACTTTTCTTGAGACAACTACTGCTATTTGCTGTGTAGCAGAAGTGTTTTTATCTTTATCAAAAAGATGTGTAATCAAGTTTTGGGATATAATAAAATTAATTTGCTCAATGATGAATACTTTTTATTGCTTTTTCAAGGACATTTTCAAGCGAAACTGGCTTATGTGTCGTTGTTGTTGAACTGTGACTGTGTGGCAGTGAGGAATGCTGTTGTCGCCCCTGCCTTGGTCCACGCTAAAGGTCCAACGGTTTCCCCTCATTGCCTTTGTCCCATCAGTGCAGAAGTCAATACAGAGAAAAAGACAACGACAATAGTCTTGCCCTTTCCAATCACCTTGTGGACGCCCCTAGGGGAAGAAGTCTGCGGGCTATGATTTGAGGACTGCTGAACTAAGGGATTATTTCAATAATCCACTCTCCAGAAATCCAACATCTCTATCTTCTTGAATCTTAACTCTGTCCCAGGTTACTCTCAGCCAATCCTTACTTACACAAAGGCCATCTTTCCACAGCACAATGAAACAAGTGAGAGGGAACCAGACTTGTTAGGAGAGCCAATCTATTTAAACATGGGGAGGAATCTAAGTGTTCTGTTTTTAGGTATGCTAATAGCCTCTAAAGACTAGACAATTGGCAGCACTTGGGATACCAACTTGCAGTGTGCTGAGGATGGTCAGCGAGTATACACCCAGCCTGATGGTGGCGCCTGGTGCATTCCCAGTCTGGCCCATCCACCACGGCACTCAACAGTTAGGAATGAGCAGCTGGAAGGGCTTTCATTAGGTCTGAGTCCATTAGGGTCAAATTACCCCAACCTGGCTCCTCAACATAGGCTCCCTTGAGCAGAAAATGTCCAACTGTGAAGCGATGTGCTCTGGAGGGCTGCAGTGAGGCGGAGCGCTGAAGCAGGAAGAGCCCCGGGGTTAGAGTCAACGAGCTGTGATTCGGTCTTGGCCTCCCTACGTAGAAGTGGTGTGACCTAGGGCAGGATATTCTCCTCTTAAAGCCTCAGCTTCCTCCTTTGCAATACAGGGATGCAAATACTCACCTTGCACAATATTTGTGAATGTTAAACCTACTGAAGGATGTTGAATATCCAGCACAATCCCTGATTCATGTTACGCATCCAAGAAACGGCTGTTGTTCTTGCTGGTTTTAACATGAGCAAAGTGGTCAGCAACCTGGACGTTAGACAGAGACAGTCAGGGTTTGCACCAAAGTCCATTTATTTATTCAGTGTGTGACTTTGGAGTAGTTACTTGACTTACCAGGACTTCACTTTCTTTCTTGGTAAAATGAGGCTATCACACCGATGGCATGAAATTGCTGTGAGGGTTGAAGAGGTCACACTTGCGAATTCTTAGAACGAGGCTGGCCCACAGCAAGAGCCATGCACGTATCACCTATTGTTATTATGAGCAGTAGGACTGCAACCATCACTGTTGTTATCATCATCATCCCTGTCATCATCACAGGTGGCCAGCAGTCCCCATTGGCCCTGGGCCCTCCCGGTTTTTGCACTGAAAGTCTGGGGTGCGGGGAACCCCTCAGTCACAGGGAAGCGTTCCGTGCTCCAGAGTGGAGCCCTCCCCTGTGCTGAGAGTCAGGCGCCCACTAGCTTTAGTGCTCACATCTGTTCTCACAGCCCCGACGGTGTCCTCAGAGTTTATGCAACCAGGCCAGTACACACCCCACAGGCACCCTGATGCACCATGACACAGTCTCCATCCTTTCCCCAGCAATTTCCAAGAAACTGGTCATTTGAGGCAACTGGAAGGAAAACATTTCTTCCCAGGAGAGACATTTTCTTGTGAAAAACCCTCAGAGTGAGTCCCAGTTTCTGCTCCACTCTGGAAGCACCATCCTTTGGAGGAGGCCAAACAGCTGGTAGTTTCACTCTTGCAAACCAATCATTTCTAAATAGAGCGATACCACAATCTTAATTTTCCACTCAATGATGAAAGCAGTCACATTATTCAAAATTATTCATCAGCACTTAGTAATTCAGTCTGGAGCAATCTCAGAGCGCTTTAATGTATATATTACAGGCGAGATTTATAGTGGGAATTACAGTGTGGCAAATCATTCTTTAAAATGATGCTTAAATCACACAAGTTTAAAATACTAATTATGTAAAGTATATCCTGAATTTCTAATTTCTACCTTTGTTTAACAATACTCTCATTACCAACTTCAAAAATGGGATAGCCGGATCTTCAGAAACGCTCACTCTGAATCTGTCCGAAGTGGGAACAACCTAGTGTTTTCACAATGTTGCTTTTGCCCCAATGCCCCCATTAAAAAAAAAGTTAATAATGATCATCTAAAAGTCATAATCATTGCAAGATAACGAAGCATGAAATTCTCTTCTGAGATACAATCCGTCTCTAAGAAGTGCTTGAGAAGGCTCTGATGGCCATGAAATAACTATTTAAGTTAAAAGATAAAATTTAAGAAATATTTCTGCTAATGACAGCTCCGGAAAAGACATTATCATCATTCGGTTTCTCATGTGTACCCATCAACGGAGAACTTCTGGGAGAATGTGCAACCACTTCAATTTCTTTCACCATTTAAGAAAGGCTCATCAACTTCTTAGAACCCAGGAGGACACTCATTGTGTCCACGCTGGAGTCTGGCCAGAGGCTGTGGAGAATGGGAAGATGCCTCATTAGCACACCCTTTGTGTGTCTGAGGACACACTGAAGACTAAGCTTTGTTTTAAGGTAGCTCAGACTAGACACCCACTGCAGCTCTGCCAGGCCCTGCTCTCCTGTCCCTTAGAAAAGTGGGGACGGCACGTGGGTGGACATGCCATCTCAAAATCACATTTGTCTGAGCATCGGTGTCCTGAACAGCAATTCTGCTGGGGGAGGGAATGTAGGAGGAGTAACTAGACCCACCCACGCTCTTCCATGGCCAGCTAGAAAAGTGGGCTTTTCTAGAAGGGCTAGTCCTTCGAGGATTACAGCCAGTGGACAGACAGGGGACAGAGCCCGCAGGTAAACAGTTAAGGCTTTTTCAATAGTGAAGAGTAGTTAATGTGAGGAGTTCGCCTGCTCCCTGAGGACTTCCCTGCTGGGCGAGACTGGAAGCCTCCTGAAGCTGACCCTGCATCTTATCCTTGCCGGATCCCCATTGCCCAGAACTTACCACATGGGACACTTCCAGCGAACATCTGTGGGCTAAACGTGTAAGTTCAGCTTGTCCCCAAACAGTACCCCGGAGCAGGGGCTTGCCCCACCCTTCCTCATGTGCAGCAGGTCTCCGTGGCTCAGGGCCTTCCTCCCCACGCCCTGTTCTAGAACTTTCACTGTGGAGTTGTTCTTCGGTACCATTTTGCGCTCTCTGATGTCACGTGCTTAGAAATGAGCCAAAGCTCTGAACGTGCCCAGCAGCCCCGTTTCTACCAGGGAAGACTGGCCACGACACTCTTGGCTGGCTGGCTGGCCGGGCATTTTAAGTATTTGATTAGGTCCTAACATTTTCTCTCCACTGGCAAAATGTATCTCCCCTTCTGTCCCCAATCTGATCCTCCTGTTCTATTTTTCCTCCTTCGCAGCCTGCCATTTCCCAGTTCACTGCTCCTTTTGGATCACAACCCCATGGAGCCTTTGAAAGGTGAGGTGCAGGTGAGGGCTGGCGCCAGGGGTGCATGCAACGCCACTATTTCTGGCGCCGTGGGTGGGAATGCTGACCTGATTTTTTTCCTTTCAGGAGTAGCTGATTCAGATTAATCAGTTGGCAGCTGGCGCTTTCTGCTGACTCGAGAAAGAGTTTCTATGTTCAGGTTTAAACTGGAGAAAGAGAGGAGAAAGAGAGATCAGTGACAGAGGAAAAAGGTAAGAAGGAGAAAAATACTTTTAAAATTATTACTGCTGTTGAGCCAGCCCTGGTGGTCTAGTGGTTAAGATTTGGCGCTCTCACCACCGCGGCCCGGGTTCCTTTCCCGGTCGTGGAACCACAGCACCCATGTATCAGTCGTCACGCTGGGGCGGTGGCTCACACAGAGAACTAAACCAACAGCTAGGATGCACAACCGTGCACTGAAGCTTTAAAAACAAAAAGGGGGCATAAAATTATTATCGTTGTTTCTCCCCGGGAGAGGTTGGTCATTTCTTTCTTTTTTTTTTTTTTCATTTTTTTTTATTAAGGTTATTAAAGTTAACATCCTTGTGAAATTACAGTTGTACATCATTATTAGTCATGTTGCAGGTACACCACTTCACCCCTAGTGCCCTCCCCCCACCCCCCTTTCCCCTGGCAACCACCGATCAGTTCTCTTTGTCCATATGTTAACTACCACCTATGAGTGGAGTCATACTGAGTTCGTCTTTTTATGTCTGGCTTATTTCACTCAACATAATACCATCAAGGTCTATCCATGTTGTTGTGAATGGGACGACTTTGTCCTTTTTTATGGCTGAGTAGTATTCCATTATATATATATACCACATCTTCTTTATCCAATCATCAGTTGCTGGGCACTTAGGTTGGTTCCACGACTTGGCTATTGTGAATAATGCTGCGATGAACATAGGGGTGCATGGAACTTTTGGAATTGCTGATTTCAGGTTCTTAGGATAGATACCTAGTAGTGGGATGGCTGGGTCATCAGGTATTTCTATTCTTAACTTTTTGAGGAATCTCCATACTGTTTTCCATAGTGGCTGCACCAGTTTGTTCCTGCCAACAGTGTATGAGGGTTCCCTTTTCTCCACAGCCTCTCCAACATTTGTCACTCTTGGTTTTGGATATTTTTGCCACTCTAACAGGTGTAAGGTGATATCTTAGTGTAGTTTTGATTTGCATTTCCCTGATGATTAGCGATGATGAACATCTTTTCATGTGTCTATTGGCCATCCATATATCTTCTTTGGAGAAATGTCTCTTCATGCCCATTTTGTAATTGGGTTGTTTGATTTTTTATTGTTGAGCTGTGTGAGTTCTTTGTATATTATGGAGATTAACCCTTTGTTGGATAAATAACTTGTGAATATTTTTTCCCAATTGGTGGGCTGTTTTTTTGTTTCAATCATGTTTTGCCTTGCCTTGAAGAAGCTCTTTAGTCTGATGAAGTCTCATTTGTTTATTCTTTCTATTGTTTCCCTCATGTGAGGGGTTACGGTGTCCGAAAAGATTCTTTTGAAGCTGATGTCAAAGAGTGTACTGCCAATATTCTCTTCTAGAAGACTTATTTTTTGAGGCCTAATCTTTAGGTCTTTGATCCATTTTGAGTTTATTTTAGTAAATGGTGAAAAAGAATGGTTGATTTTCATTCTTTTACACGTGGCTGTCCAGTTTTCCCAGCACCATTTGTTGAAGAGACTTTCTTTCCTTCATTGTAGCCCTCAGCTCCTTTGTCAAAGATTAGCTCTCCATAGATGTGTGGTTTTCTTTCTGGGCTTTCAATTCTGTTCCACTGATCTGTGCACCTGTTTTTGTACCAGTACCATGCTGTTTTGATTACTGTAGCTTTGTAGTATGTTTTGAAGTCAGGGATTGTGATGCCTCCAGCTTTGTTCTTCTTTCTCAGGATTGCTTTAGCAATTCGGGGTCTTTTGTTGCCCCATATGAATTTTAGGATTCTTTGTTCAATTTCTGTAAAGAATGACATTGGAATTCTGACTGGGATAGCATTGAATCTGTAGATTGCTTTAGGTAGTATGGACATTTTAACTATGTTTATTCTTCCAATCCATGTACATGGAACGTCTTTCAATCTCTTTATGTCGTCGTCGATTTCTTTCAAGAAGGTCTTGTAGTTTTCGTTGTATAGATCTTTCACTTCCTTGGTTAAATTTATCCCAAGGTATTTTATTCTTTTTGTTGCAATCGTGAATGGGATTGAGTTCTTGAGATCTTTTTCTGTTAGTTCATTGTTAGTGTATAGAAATGCTACTGATTTATGTATGTTGATTTTATACCCTGCAACTTTGCTGTAGTTGTTGATTGTTTCTAATAGTTTTTGTATGGATTCTTTGGGGTTTTCTATATATAAGATCATGTCGTCTGCAAACAGTGAGAGTTTTACTTCTTCGTTGCCTATTTGGATTCCTTTTATTTCTTTTTCCTGCCAAATTGCTCTGGCCAAAACCTCCAGTACTATGTTGAATAAGACTGGTGAAAGTGGGCACCCTTGTCTTGTTCCTGTTCTGAAAGGGATGGGTTTCAGTTTTTGTCCATTGAGTATGGTGTTGGCTGTGGGATTGTCATATATGGCCTTTATTATGTTGAGGTACTTTCCTTCTATACCTATTTTATTGAGGGTTTTTATCATAAATGGATGTTGGATCTTGTCAAATGCTTCCTCTGCATCTATTGAGATGATCATGTGGTTTTTGTTTCTCATTTTGTTAATGTAGTGAATCACATTGATTGACTTGCGGATGTTGAACCATCCCTGTGTCTCTGGTATAAATCCCACTTGATCATGGTGTATAATCTTTTTGATATATTGCTGTATTCGGTTTGCCAAGATTTGTTGAGGATTTTTGCATCTATGTTCATCGGTGATATTGGCCTGTAGTTTTCCTTCTTTGTGTTGTCCTTGTCAGGTTTGGGGATCAGGGTGATGTTGGCTTCATAGAATGTGTTAGGGAGTGCTCCATCTTCCTCCATTTTCTGGAAGAGTTTGCGAAGGATAGGTATTAAATCTTCTTTGAATGTTTGGTAGAATTCTCCAGAGAAGCCGTCTGGTCCTGGACTCTTATTTTTGGGGAGGCTTTTGATTACTGTTTCTATTTCTTTACTGTGATTGGTCTATTCAGATTCTCTATTTCTTCCTGATTCAGTTTGGGTAGGTTGTATGAGTCTAGGAATTTATCCATTTCTTCTAGGTTGTTCAGTTTGTTGGCATATAGTTTTTCACAGTATTCTCTTATGATCCTTTGTATTTCTTCGGTATCTATTGTGATTTCTCCTCTCTCGTTTCTAATTTTACTTATTTGAGACTTCTCTCTTTTTTTTTCAGTGAGTCTGGCTAAGGGTTTGTCGATTTCATTAATTTTTTCGAAGAACCAACTCTTTGTTTCATTGATCCTTTCTACTGTCTTTTTTGTTTCAATATCATTTATTTCTGCTCTAATTTTTATTTCCCTCCTTCTCCTGACTTTGGGCTTTGTTTGATCTTCTTTTTCTAATTCCGTTAGGTGTTGTTTGAGGTTGTTTATGTAAGATTTTTCTCACTTATTGAGGTGAGCCTGTATTGCAATGAATTTCCCTCTTAGCACTGCCTTTGCTGCATCCCAAATCATTTGGTACGGTGTGTTTTCATTTTCATTTGTCTCCAGATAATATTTGATTTCTTCTTTAATGTCTTCAATAATCCATTGTTTGTTCAGTAGCATGTTGTTTAGTCTCCACATTTTTGACCCTTTCCCAGCTTTATTCTTGTAGTTGATTTCTAGTTTCATAGCATTATGATCAGAAAAGATGCTTGATATTATTTCAACCCTCTTGAACTTATTGATGCCTGCTTTGTTTCCCAAGATATGGTCTATCCTTGAGAATGTTCCATGCGTGCTTGAGAAGAATGTGCAACCTGCTGTTTTTGGATGAAGTGTCCTACATATATATCTATTAGGTCCTTCTGATCTAATTTTTCATTTAATTCTATAATTTCCTTGTTGATTTTCTGTCTGGATGATCTGTCCATTGGTGTTAATGGGGTGTTGAGGTCCCCTACTATTATTGTATTGCTGTTGATGTCTCCTTTTAGCTTTGTTAATAGTTTCTTTATGAATTTTGGTGCTCCTGTGTTAGTTGCGTGTATATTTATAACTGTTATGTCATCTTGGTGGAGTGTCCCTTTTATCATTATATACTGCCCCTCTTTGTCTTTCTTCATCTGTTTTTCTTTGAAGTCTACTTTGTCTGAGATAAGTATGGCAACACCTTCTTTCTTTTGTTCATTATTAGCTTGGAGTACTGTCTTCCATCCCTTCACTCTGAGTCTGTGTTTGCCTTTGGGGCTGAGGTGTGTTTCCTGGAGGCAGCGTATTGTTGGATCTTGTTCTTTGATCCATCCTGCTACTCTGTGCCTTTTGATTGGAGAGTTCAATCCATTCACATTTACAGTGATTATTGAAACATGGGGGCCTACTGTTGCCATTTTATCACTTGTTTTCCGGTTCTTTTGCATTTTGTCCTGATGGAGAGCTGTTACTTTGTGTTATTGTCCTTCTGCTTATCTCCTTTGTTCTGGATTTTGTAACTCCTTTCCTTTTTTTGATTTTTCAGGAATGAGGTTCTTCCTGAGCATTTCTTGAAGAGGAGGTTTTGTGGCGATGAACTCCCTTAACTTTTGTTTATCTGGGAAAGTTTTTATTTCTCCATCGTATTTGAAGGATATTTTCGCTGGGTAGAGTATTCTTGGCTGCAGGTTTTTGTCCCTCAGAGTTTTGAATATTTCATTCCAATCTCTTCTAGCCTGTAAGGTCTCTCCTGAGAAATCTGCTGATAGCCTTATGGGATTTCCTTTGTAAGTTATTTTCTTCTGCCTGGCTGCCCTTAGTATTTTCTCTTTGTCGTTGACTTTTGCTAGTTTCACTACTATATGCCTTGGGGTTGGTCTTCATGAGTTAATAAAGTTTGGAGATCTATTGTCTTCTGTCACATGAAGTTCCATCTCTCTTCCCAAGTTTGGAAAGTTCTCAGCTATTATTTCTTTGAACAGGCCTTCTGCCCCCTTCTCCTTCTTTTCTCCCTCTGGTATACCTATAATCCTTATGTTGCATCTCCTAATTGAGTCAGATAATTCTCGGAGAGTTTCTTCATTTCTTTTTAGTCTTAGTTCTCTCTCCTCCTCTGTCTGCAGCATTTCTATATTCCTATCTTCCAAATTGCTAATTCTGTCATCCATATTATCAACCCTACTGTTCAGAGAGTCCAGATTTTTCTTAATCTCCTCCATTGTGTTCTTCATCTCCAGTATTTCTAATTGGTTCTTCTTTATAGTGTCAAGCTCTTTTGTGACATAGTTCCTGAACTCATTGAGTTGTCTATCTGAATTCTCTTTTAACTCATTGAGTTTTTTAATAATGGCAGTTTTGAAATCATCATCATTTAGGTTATAGATTTCATTGTCTTTGGAATTGTTTTCTGGGTGCTTATCATTTTCCTTCTGTTCTGGAGATTTAATATATTTTTTCATACTGCTTGATGGCGTGTATTTGTGCCTCTGCATAGAGATAGAGTTTAGTCGCTGCTTCCACTTGTTGTGACTAGTGGGGGGGGGGGGGTGGCACAGATGCTTAGACTGCACCAACCAGGAACCCTGTCAACTGTTACTGACTGGACCTGGACCCCTCCTCGTTCACAGTGGTCCTGTGGGGTCCCTTGTCAGTTGTGGGGGCAATCGCAAGGGGGCCTCAGGCTGCTGATGCCTACTGTTGCCCACTTAGACGCACTCCCTCCTTGTAGTCTGCAGTGTTGTTGTGGGCTTCCCCAGCAGCCAGGAGCAGGATCACCTATAATCGCTGCTTTGTCCCTAACAGAGCCCACAAGATCACACTTGTCCACTATAGGTCCCAGCAGAGCTATGGGTATCTTCTGCACTCTGTCGTTAGCTCACCTAGCTGTGCTGCTTTTGCCCCAGGGCCTTCCTGCCTTGTGATTGCCAGTCGGGACCTCTCCACTAGTGCTGTGCAGAGGCTTTCACTGAGGCTGCTGTAGGAACCTGGAGTTCGCCCCTGGGCTACGTAGCCATTTCACCAGAGCTCCACTTTGCCCCACTCCATGCTCACAGGATCTCTGGGAGCCCCTTGCCTCATCTGGGACACGGCCAGAGTCCGTGGGCCTGGCAGTGGATTGTAAGCTGCTGCCTTGTGGGGAATTCTGCTCTAGGGAGCTTCCTCGTGTTCTGCATGCTGGGTGGGCCCTCCCTGCTGGGGGGATGCGGGACCCTGGAGCATCCCCCCAGACCGTAGAGCCAGGTGTTGGAGCTACACCCAGTCCCCAAGCATGTCCACAGGAAGTCCGGGCACCCCCTGCACCGACCTGTGCGCTGGAGACCGTGGGCCCAGCAGCAGCTGGTGGTCTGGTGCAGTGCCAGGGAATCCACCTGCCGGGAGCTTCCCTTTGGTCTGGATTCTGGGCGGGCCTCCCAGCTAATGGCGAGCAGAGGCTTTTCCTGCCGGGGGGCTGCAGGACCCTGGAGTCTCACCCTGAGCCGCAGAGCTGGGCGCTGGAGCTCCAACCCTGTCCCCAAGCACGTCCACAGGAAGTCCGGGCGCCCCCTGCACCGACCCGTGCGCCGGAGACCATAGGCCCAGCAGCAGCTTGCGGTCTGGTGCCGTGCTGGGGAATCTGCCCACCCACCGGGAGATTCCCTTTGTCCTGGATTCTGGGCGTGGCCTCCCTGCTAATGGCAAGCAGAGGCTTTGCCTGCCGGGGAGATGTGGGACCCCGCAGCCTCCCCCCGGGCCGCAGAGCTGGGTGCTGGAGCTCCAACTGTGTCCCCAAGCACGTCCATGGGAAGTCCGGGCGCCCCCTGCACTGAGCTGTGCACTGGAGACAGTGGGCCCAGAAGCAGTTTGCGGTCTGGTGCCATGCCAGAGAATCCACCCACCAGCAGCTTCCCTTTGTTCTGGATTCTGGGCGGGGCCTCCCTGCTAATGGCGAGCGGAGGCCTTCCCTGCCGGTGGGTGCGGGACCCTGGGGATTCCCCCTGGGCTTAGTTGTAATCGCAGGGGGGCTTGAGTAGGGCTGTTGTCACCTGTTTCCACTGTCACTCCACTGGTGAGTACACACTCCCTCCCTTGGTGTGTGGCGATGCTATGGGGGAGTCTGCTGGAAGACAGCCTCCTGCAGGAACTAGGCTGTCCGGGGGTCAGGGGTCAGGGGTCGGAGAGTTTTCACCTATTTCCACCTCCTCCCGGGGGGAAGTCCATCCACCTTCCGATGTATAGTGGTACGAGACTCTTAGGCTTCTTGAGATGCTATCTGGATAGCCTTTGTTAATCGGTGAATGTCCAATTAGTTGTAGATTCGATGGGGGAGAGACAAAGAAGACCACTCACTCCGCCATCTTGGTCCCGCCTATTAGCACACTCTTATTGCAATTGTCCTCTTAATTGGGTTGGTACCCAGTGTAGCTGGTTGCTAGGCTCAGTGGCGTACAGTTGTGATCGGCCTGAGGCCAACAAGGCTGATGTCAGTTCTCTTAGGAGTGCAGCTGAGTAGGGCTAGCCCTTGGCATGGAGGCACTCAGTTGTTTCAGGCTTTGGAAGGTGGGGCTGATCCTTTTTATGGCTATTTGTGAAACACAAGTCTTCTGCCTCTGATAAGCCTCACCCCTCTCTGGACCACATACACTGTCAGCACAGTCCTGGTCCGTGTAAACTTCTCAACCCCCTGGAGCGTACCCCACCGCCACACTGCAGAGGCCCCCACCTCTGCCCCAATGCTCCCCACAGTTCACCTGGTCCTCACACAGGCCCTGCCCCACAGAGGCAGACACCTTTGCCTGCCTGCAGAGGATCAAGGCATTCAGTCAATGCAGGCTGAAAAGTAGCCTGAGAGCTTGCTGTTAGGTGGGGCCAGTCCCTAGGGCGGGTTGCCTGCCCTGGCTGAACTGGATTAAGTCTGTGCTCTAGTGGGTGTGGCAGACCCCTGGGCTAACAGCCCAAGGGACGCACCTCAATGGCCCCCACCTGTGTCCCTATCAGCACGCCTGGACCAGCTCAGAACATCGGCCCCCACCAATGTTTCAGTCTCCGGAGAGGACCCTCCTCTCACCAAGATGCCCCCAGAGCCCACCAGGTGAGTCTCGTTTCACCAAAGGACAGTCAGCCTTCTCTCTGGTGATTTTAGGTTGCTGCCATGAGTGAGTTTGTGCGTGGGCCCTTTAAGACCCAGATCTTTTCGGCTTTCAGCCAATAGCTTTTCTGGGGTGTCCTCGCTGCAGTTAATAGCCCGCAAAGCCAGATAGTAAGACCACCCCCCCTCAGTTTGGCTGAGTCCGAAGGATGGTTATAGCAGTATTGCCCCCGCTCCAGACCTCACTCCTCCAGGGAGGGCTGCGTACCTTAGGTTGGCTCCCGCCTGGCCAGCTGAGAAGCTCCGCTGCTCCCAAAGGTGGCTTTTTTCCTCTCTGGCTGGAGTTACTGCCTCTTCTGCTTTAGTCAGGACTGTCCCTTGTTGTGGGGGTTCTTTTTATCCAGTTTTCAGTTTTCAATCCGGGGTGATTCTTCCTAAAATTGTTGTAACGTGGTTGTGTTTGTGGGAGGAGGCGAGTTCAACGTCTGCTCACAGCGCCATCTTGACGAGAACTCCTCTTTTTTTTTTTTTTAAAAAGATTTAATGTTTTCCTTTTTCTCCCCAAAGCCCCCGGTACATAGTTGTATATTCTTCGTTGTGGGTCCTTCTAGTTGTGGCATGTGGGATGCTGCCTCAGCGTGGTTTGATGAGCAGTGCCATGTCCACGCCCAGGATTCAAACCAACGAAACACTGGGCCGCTTGCAGCGGAGCGCGCGAACTTAGCCACTCGGCCACGGGGCCAGCCCCAGTCGTTTCTTAAATTCTATGACTGTGCTCGGTTCTGGGTACTGAAGATTATCCTGTGCTGTGTCTACAACTGAACTTGACATCCTCCCCCATGTCTAGGGCAGCGTCTGAGAGGGTCCCTGACGATCCCCGCCTCCTGGTGGTCTGCCTGTGTGATCCCCAACCCTGAGTGTGGGCGGAGCCCAGGGACTCCTCTCCAGCTGATAGAAGGCAGCAAAGGCCTTAGGACGTCACTTCCAAGATAAGGCGACTACAAGACTGTGGCTTCCTTCTTGCTCACCATCTCTTGCTCTCTCCAGCTCTCTCTGTCTCTGTATCTCTCTCTCTCTTTCTCTCTGTTTCTGTCTGTCTGTCTCTCATGACCAGTTGCCATGTCTTGAGGACACAGGAAGCTTATGGAGGTGCCCACATGGCAAGGAAGCAATGTCCGTGCTCTTGGAGGTGACTCTTCCGATGCCCACACGTGGACAGGTGAGTGAGCTCCTGAGCTTGGAGGCAGATTCTTCAGCCCAGTTGAGTTCTGAGATGACCACAGCCTCATCTGACAAGTTCACTGCAACATCTTGAAAGACCTCGAGTCAAGGTAACCCAGCTAAACTGTGTCCAGATGCCTGTGGCACAGACACTGTGGGATAATAAACGTTTGTGGTTTGGGGCCACTCGATGTTGGTATAATTCATTATGAAGCAACACATAACTAATGCACCCCGCAGCCTGCAGCTCCCGTCTCACAGATTCCTCTACCAGCATCCGGTTACCCAAGCCATGAGAGTGGTCACTCCTGACTCCTGCTAGTTCCTGCTCCATCTATCACTGGTATCATTTGTGAGTATGTTGTATAAACTGAATCATCTAGCATGTGGCTTTTGAAGAGTGGCACTTTTGTTTCACTCTACGCAGCGCCCTGCAGATCCATCCATGTTGTTGTGCAGGTTAAGAGTTCACTCGTTTTTGTTGCTGTGTAGGATTCCACGAAATGGATGTACCACAGTTAGTTTAAGCATTTGCCTGTTGAAGGACCCGTAACTCAACAAACGCCAAGCCAGGTTGACTCCTTCCCTGAA
The DNA here is from genome assembly GCF_041296235.1 of Equus asinus. Taxonomy (NCBI): domain Eukaryota; kingdom Metazoa; phylum Chordata; class Mammalia; order Perissodactyla; family Equidae; genus Equus; species Equus asinus. The sequence continues at coordinate 47,800,734 of NC_091804.1, forward strand.
CGTTTTGCAATCCTGCCTTCAGACTTCTCCCTCAGCTGCTGTCCGGAGGCTGCTCATTGCCCCCTCCCCTGCAGGGTTGCAGCAACATCCTAATGTGTCTGCTGCTGGGGTCCCAGATGCTGGGTTTTAAATGGATAATGCTACAGTTTCTAGGAAAGAAACTGAGAAAAAACACATTTTGTTTTGTAAATAAATGAGTATTTTGAAAAATAAAACTTTGATGAAAGCCAAGTAGTTTAAAGTTAAGTATTGTCACGCAAGGTCCATTGTGCCAACTCTGCCTCCCCGCCCTTGGCCCTGCACCCCTGCAGTCAACCCTCCCCACAGTGGTCAGAGGGACGTGCCTCATGTGTCACTTCTTTGCTGCCGTCCCCGCAGTGCCATCCCGCTGTCTGCAGGAGGAGGTGAAGGCTGGCTAACACGGCACACTGGGGCCGTGCTGACCAGATGGAATTGATTAGTGTTTGACTTCATGTCCCAGCGCTCCTCTGCCTTCCCCACCCAGACCTGGGCACACTCAGGCTGGTTGTGGTCCAGCTTCTCACTTCTGGACCTGTGACTCAAGTCACTACCGCCACCTTTTGTAGCTAATTTTCATTTCTCCCTCAAGTGTTAGCACAGGCATCACCTCCTCTGGGAAGCCTTCCCTGCTTGTCCACCTCTCTGGGCTCTGTGCTTTTCCTCGAACTCTTCTAAAAGCCTGGGCGCCTCCTACTGTCACAGCACTGATCATGCCTTGTGGTTCTTGTTTGTTTAAATGAGTGAACGCTCAAACACTCGGGAATTGCTATTATTATCGTTATTGTTATCACTACCTCTGCTACTACGATGATGCTCCACCCTCTTCACCAGCCCCGGACCTCCCTGAAAGCAAGGTCTTCCTCGCTCACCACCACACCCCCAGCGCCTGGCAGTACCTGGTGTATAGCAGATACTCCGTGCACGCATGTGACATGAAAAAGTGAGTACCCTACGCTGTTTAGAAATGTTGACAGAATTCATTTTATCAGGAGCCCAGACCAGAAGTTTAGGGAGGCTAAAGCGGGATGAAGGACGGATCCCTCCCTTCCCAGATTTGTTCAGGCCGCTATTTCAGAACGGAGACAGTGACTGAAACTTTCACTGATGCCTCCTGTGTAAGAAACAGCTGAAAACCTCAGCTCTATAAGGGACCTCGAGGAGCCGCCATAGAGCACCACTGCATTTCATTGGCTCTGATTTGGGCACGTGCCCATTTCTGGGCCAATCACCGTGGCCCAGGGGAATATCCCCCTCCCCGCCAGGAGTTTGGAGTTTGGGACCATGTTGGGCAGGGAGCCCCATCAGAGAGCAAAGTGAGACCTGGGAGTCAACTGCTCCCAGCGTTGACTTGCGTGCACCTCCCAGAAGCAGGGGGACAGGAGGCAGGTGGCAGCCACAGCCGCCCGCCACAGGCGTGAGCCAACAGAACAGGAGTCGAAGTTTCCCGCTCTAGCTTCCCCTGAGCGCTGTCACTCCCGGAGAAGGTAATGGCCGTTTATCCTGTTTCCTTCTGGGCAGAGTGAGATGTGTCAGTAAATTGCTCTAAGGAGAGGAGCAGCGTCAGTCCCTGGGTCGGGGAAGAAACGCTTGTCTAAAACAGCCAGCTCCACACCCTGGTTTTGGAAATGCATTTTTGGAATTTTCAGATCAGAGGACCTCATTCCCCATGGAAAGCAGTGTCACAGCAGACGCCGTAGGCATGAAGCCCGTTTTCCCAAATAGTTATTTTCTGCATTCTGGATGCTCCAGTATTTTCTAGATGGAGCGCTTCACCCTGCACAGACTCAACTGCACATTGAGAGCTGCGTTTCTCTCACTGATTGCTCGATGAGCATCTTTTTCTTTCCCTTTCTTCCTGGATTTGCTTTTTTCAGCTTTACTGAGATATAATTGACAAGTAAAATTGTATATATTTAAAGTGTGCAAGGTGATGATTTGATATCCATATACAGTATGCAATATTTACCACAATCAAGTTAATTAATGCATCCATCACCTCAAATAGCTGGCTTTTTTTTTTTTTTTTGGTGAGAATGTCAAAGATCTACTCTCTTAGCAAATTTCAAGTATATAATACAGTGTTATTAACTATACTCACCATGCTGTACGTCAGATCCCCAGAACTTATTCATCTCATAACTGAAACTTTGTACCAACCTCTCTCCATCTCCCCCAGCCCCCAGCCCCTGGCAGCCACCCATCTACCCTCTGTTTCTATGACATTATTTACGACAGCAGAGATATGGAAACAACCTAAGTGTCCACTGACAAATGAATGGATAAAGAAGATGTGTGTGTGTGTATATAAATATATATTTCACTATATATATTTGATACATATTTAATATATATGTAATATTTATACATGTGATATTTAATTATGCACATACACAATGGAATATTACTCGGTCCTGAAAAAGAAGGAACCTTGCCATTTGCAACAACATGGATGAACCTGGAGGGCATTATACTAAATGAAATAAGCCAGACAGAGAAAGACAAATACTGTATGATCTCACTTATATATGGAATCTTAACAACAACAAAAGTCCACAAGCATCTGTGACTGAAAACCCCATAGCTTGTGAGCAAACATCCTGAACTGGATGTCGGTGCAGGACGGGGTGGTTCTTCAGCCTGGATGGACTCAGGGACGAGCGAAAGAAGGCCCTTGGGTAGCTGAAGTCCAGATGGCCTGCCCCTTGAGGCTTGCAGAGTGAGTGGACCCAGCTGGGGGCCCCCCACTGTGACACGAGCATGCCCTGGGCCCCAGAAGAGCCCTCATCCACGGCTGGAAACCCTGAGTTACCACCAAAATGAGTTTAGTGGGGGAAGAGCACAGAGCCGTGGCACCTTGTGGTTTTCAATACTCAGCAAGATGCACTAATTTCCCCCGTTCATTTTGTGGAATATTAGCTCACTTGACAGAGGAACTAAGCGTGCATTTGCTCTTGCTGAAGAGGCCCAGACTGCAGGGAATCCACCCTGATGAGGGGAAAAGAATCTGAGTTCCAACACGGGAACGGATGTCACACCTTTTGTTCAAGTCAGGTGGGGACAAGCTTTCCAGATGAATTAAACACAGACCTCTCTTGTGAGGCTAGATGCTATTATTGTGTTGAATGTGCCAGATTTTTGCCAAATTCTGATGGTTATACCCCGGGTTGGAGTGGCCCATATCCTTATTCTGTGCAGCCCTCAATTGGTGATTAAAAGAAATATGCTTCCTTTCGAAATTGTGTGAAATAGACAAAGAAGCGGTGTTGCGATTGAAACTGAATTTGGCTTAATTAAGATGAATCTCTGTGCAGCTCCACCGCCCCTTGGATGGTCAGAACTCTATTCCCTTTTGACCTTAGGAGGCTCAGGCTCCGTGGGGCAGGAGTGCAGGCTGAGTGCAGAAGCCACCTGCCCCTCATGCTGTTGCTTCTTCATTAACTTACTTGATGAAATTCCTGGCACATTGGGAAATGGTTTTGGCTTCTTCTGCCACAAGGCGCCCCTGAGAAATGAGAGTCTAGCTTTTTATTTTCTAGTTTGTTGATATTACAGTGGCCAAAACAGACCCCAAACAAGGTGTATGTGTGTGAGAGAGAGGGAAAGAGAGAGACTATAACATGAATATGTATGGATGTATCTTTCTACAATTTGTACATATTTGTAGAGAGTACATGTAATAGCTGTAATAATACTAACAGCAACTCACGTTCGTTGAGTGTTTACTGTGCACCAAGCATCATTCTTAGAACCCCATGTGGATGAATTCTCTTATCCTCCTTAACAGCCTCAGGAGGGAGGACAATCATCACTCCCATTTGCTGGAAAGGAAATGGGAACAGTTTTGTCACCTTGCCTAATGTCTTATAGCTTTTATGTGGTGGTCTGGCCCCAGAGGTCTGGCTGCAATCAGTGTGTGTGTGTGTATGAACTATTTATTGAAATGTGGCACACATATAGAAAAGTACATGGAGCTCAGTGAATTTTCATAAACTGAACACACCAACGTAACTACCTTTAATCTGAAAAAAATTTACCCAAGAATGATCCTTTGAGACCCAGTCTCTAGCTGTTGCTCGTGGCAACCTCTCACATCAGTCAGCTGGTGCTGCCACAACAAGATGCCACATCCTGGGCGACCTAAGCCACAGAAATTTGTTTCGCGCAGTTTTGGAAACTGGAAGTCTGCGATCAGGGGGCCAGCACTGCCGAGTTCTGCTCAGGTCCCTCTTCCAGGCTTGAAGAAGGCTGCCTTCTTGGAGTGTCTTCATTTGGTGGGTGGGGTGGGGAGAGGGAGAGATAGATAGATAAATAGGTAGATAGACAGGTAGCTGGGCAGATAGACAGATAGTTAGAGCAAGCTCTCTGGTATCTCTTCTTATAAGACCACCAATACCATCATGAGAGCCCCACCTCACTGAGAGTTTAGCTAAGCTCTTCCGTGGTCTTGCTGCCTTGATGTCCATTTTGTGTGTCCAAGTTACCAACGTGCTGTCTTCTTCCTCCAGAACCCGTGAGCGATCAACTTCTCCAGTTCAATTTCTCCTGTGGTCTTTTGTTGAACCCTGGCTCACCATCTGGCGTCCAGGGGGCTCTACCTAACAAATGTTCATGTAACAAAATCATAAGACACTCTTAGGCCTCTTCGAAACCTAATTACCTCCCAAAGACCCTGCCTCCAAATGGCATCACATGGAGGTTAGGGCCTCAACATAGGAATTTGGGAGGGACATAATTGGGTCTTTCTGACTTTAAACTGTAGACTAGTTTTGCCTGTTCCTGAAGGTGCATGATTGGAACCTACATTTAGTAAAGTTCCCGTGGTTCAGTGCCTGCCTTCTTTTGCTCAACGTCATCTATGAGACTCAAACATGTTACTGCACGTAGTGACGACTGGAGCATTCTCGTCACTGCATAGCAGTGAATTGAGTGAACATTCTACTGTTGATGACCTTTGGGGTTGTTTCCAGTTTGAGGCTATTTCAATTAGTGCTGCTGTGAGGCATCTTTTATACGCAGCTTGGTGAATGCAGCCCTGAGTCTCTATTGGGAATAAACTCGGGCGTGGACTCACACGGTCACTGGGATACTGCTCTGGAAGATACTGCCAGACTGGTTTCCAAAGTGGCCGTACCCATTTACATTCCAACCCGGGTATACGAGACTTTCCGTAGATCCACACCCTCAGCAATACTCCGAATTATAGAGAGGTGTGTGGTGGCATTGCATTGTTTTAATTTGCATTTCCCAGGTGACTAAGGAAGTCAGGCTCTTTCTCACATTTATTGGCCATTGACATTTCCATAAGGTGCCTATCAAGCCTGCCTTGAGGTTGTGCACCATTTGCTTTGTATCGGTCATTTTTCTCTTTATTGTTGGTCCCCTTAGTGCCCTATTGAAGATATTTCCGACTACCTCAAGGCAATGATACACTCTGCTGTATTTTCTCCTAAAGGCTGCCTGCCTCTGCCTTTCACAGTTAGCTGTACGGTCCGCGGGAGGAGATCCCCGTGCATTGTGTGAGGCGGCATGCAGGGACACTTCTCCCCATCGCAGCCTCTTGGCCTAGCACATCAGTGGAGAGGAAAAGACCACCCCGCTGCACTACAGCGTGGCTTTGGCCAGGTCACTGTCTCAGTGCGGGTCTGTTTCTGGCAGGGACCCTTCCCTTAACCACTACAAAACCCGCCTCTCCTACATGGTGTACAGAAGGTCAGTATCTAACCCAGCACCATGGAGAGAGGCTGCTGGCCTGCCTTCCTCCTGCCCACTCTCCAGGTCTCAGCTGAAATGTGTCCTCCTCCAGGAATGCTGTGATCTGAGATGGCCTCTGCAGTCGGTGGTCCTGCCTCTGAGCATCTTAGTCATAGTTGTCGAGTTCTCTGTGGCCTGAAAAGGGGTATACCCCAACTAGGGCATTTAGTGGTTAGGCTGCTGCTTATTCTAGGACTCGCTATGGTCTGTTTTGACTGTATTTCGCCCCCATACTGCAGTTAGATGGGTTACTCCAGATGGTGATTCTCGAGCCCATGTAGAAAAATTTACCATTCATAAAAGAATTCTGACAGTCCTGCTTGGCAACATTCTTCCCCAAACATATTTGCCATTTTTTAGTCATAACATTGGGTCTGCATTTCCCCAAAGGTACATTTTGGGACCCTCGTGACTCAAGATGGTAGAAGTTTTCATGTAAAGGAAAGTGCACACATCATGGTCAAATAAATTTGAGAAACACTGTTTAAATTAAACAAAATCAATTAAACAGAGTTTCATTTTCGTCTTGCAGAGTTTCTCAGAGCCATTTATGTGTTGCCCGTGTATTGAGAATCCCCAACAGGGTCATGTAGTGTGAAGTGTTCCTGTAGCCCCAGGAGTGCCCCATGAGACATCTGGGGAGAGCTGCCTCCAGCCATTGACTGCCCTGTGCTCCAGGAAGCCCAGTGAGGGAGAGGGGTCTTCCTGGCTATCCATGGCATGCCAGGCTCTCACTCCACATGGGGAGCTCTTCAATGGGTCCCTTAACCAATGGTCACCCAGGTGATGGTCCCACTTCACTGACGGAGGGGCCACTCAAGACTCTTCATTTCTTTCATACTTGGAGTCTCTTTATAACTTCAATCCCTAGTTTTGGGGTAAAGAAGCTGGAGAGAGCAAACTAAATCCATGTTCTCTATAGTATCTAAAGATAATCACTGGGCTCCCTGATTTTTTCTCAGCCATCCTGATAATTTTTGGGAATTCCTAAACCAGTGTCAATATGCTCTTCTTCTGCAAGATGCCGAGTTTTCTGATTTCTCTCTGCAATGGTTTAACTATCTACAAAAAAGTAGATGGTTAAACACATACACACATATGTACACACGATACACACAGAAAAGCACATGTACATATAACACACACACATGGACACACACGTGCACACACACAAGCACGCAATCTCTTCTAATATTTGTACTGCTACTTATTTAGCAGTGTAATTCCTTCTGGAATATTCAGCAAATTATTCACACTAAAAACCCCGCAGCTTTTTAAAAGATGTATTTCATTTTTTTCGTGTCAGAGATAATTAATCAAGGTTCTAATGATTGTTCTGCAGGTGTTATTTAAAAAAACAACCAATACCCCCCAAATCATTAAATTTATGGGGAACTTGATTACAGGAGCTGATGACTATTATTTCTAAAATAGAAGAGATGAAGAGTGACAAAAATCAATGACATGGCCATTATCTTAGAGCTAAATTTACCCAGGTTTTAAATTTGTGAGTTTCTCTCTCCGCCTGCCCTGCAAATATTCACTGTAGAGGGACTTGTGAGTCTAAATACTTAGAAATTTGTAACTGTTACCTTATGATTTGGGGAAGAATTTGAAAGGATTAATGCACGAAGATCTATTCAACAATATTATTGAGAAGCTGGTAAATGCAAGGCACCAGGCTCGACCCCGGGCTGCAGAGATGGATTGGACACATGCCTCTTCCCAGGAGATTTTCCATTTTACAGAAGAGGCAGACATTAAACCCATAAGCACCTGCATGCCTATGTAATCACAGGATTGATAAGAAATGCGCATGAGCACTTACATTTGGGAATACTATTACGGGAAGAGGCCCAAAGGAACAGATGGGGAGGTCAGGGGGCCTTGGTCCCTTCAATTCTTTAAAGCTTGGAAGTTCCCTAGAATTTGGTTCCAGAAACAAAAATAATCTTCCCCCTGTTTTTCTAATCTCTATCTTTACCCCAAACCATGTTACATCATCTCAGTTTCCAGCAAGTCCTGGAGAGCTTGCATTTTGGAGTTAAAATTTGCACTGTCACAGTTGTAGCACAGAGAGTAAGACACGGCCTGCCTTTGTAGAACACTTCAGAAGTTTGTCTCTATTTCACGGAACTCACACGTCCTCTGTCGCAAGGGCTCTAGACAGACTGTGATTCTGCCCCCAGCCCCTGCCCCAGGGGATGTTTGACAATGTCTGGCGACGTTTTTGACTGCTGTAACTGGAGGCAAGGTGGTCCTGGTGTCTAGTGGGTGGAGATCAGGGATGCTGCTAAACACCTACACTGCCCAGGACAGCGACAGTCCGTCCACGACACAGAATTATCTGTGCGAAATGTCAGTGGCCCTGTCTTCTCTTGTATCCCTCCCTGGACTGCAAGATCCTTCTGGGTAGCACCCTGCCGTAACACAGGGGGCAGCCGCGGATCACGGCGCGTGGACAAGCCGTCCTGGAGATGCGGCACCACGTGAGTTTCCATCCTGCCACTTCATGCTGTGTGCCTGGAGAGCTGCCTAAATTCCCTAGGCCTTCGTTTCCTCCTCTGGAAATCAGCAGGACCTGTCCTACCACACTGATCGGAAAGCAACTCCTGGCAAGTAATGAGTCCTCAGTAAATGCTGGTCATGGTTAACCCGGGAGGAAGTTCACAGCTTCCACAGTTGCGTCCTAATTTGTGTTATTTTCTCTTTGAAAAGTCAAACAGAGGAACACATTCCCCCAAATTGGAGTATAAGTGAGAATGTAAAAAGTTTATTGGCCTTAATGGAAATGGCCTGGGACTGACAAAGGCTGCGTTAGACATGAATTTCACTGTCTCCTCCTGAGCCTGGTGACATGCCTCCCTTAGGTGTCCGTACACAGCTGTCGCTCCTACAGCCCGCGTCCCACCTTTCAGTGCGCACCAAACTGGCAGGCCATTCAGATTCTTTCGTGAGCACAGCTCTAAGTTCACATCATTTGATTAATGAGGAGGGACTCTGCTGTCACTCTGTCCTCAGACCCAGGGATCTGCTCTCCCGCACCCCAGACACACAGACCATCCTCTGCCAAGTCTGAGCTGGCTGCCTGCCCTGGAGAGAAAGAGATGGGTCCTCGTGGCTGACCCCCCATCTGCCCCTGCTGGCCGTGCCTTCAGCATCCGTATGTCCAAAGACTTCTGCAGGCGTGTGGGTGCTTCAGGGGCCAGAAGCTCAATCCTGACCTTCCACGACATTCCAGAACACATCACTGCACATCTCCCTCTTCTCTAGCCCATTCCGGACGTGGGGTCCAGTTGTAAACTTGACAGATCCAGCTCCTATCCTTGTGGGGTTTACAGTCTAGTGGGGAAGAAAGACATTAGTTTCGAGAAAATCACACAAATAGATGTAAATATTATCACTGGGCAAAGTGCTGTGGAGAATAGGGGCGGGTACTACAAATGCAAATAGTCAGGAGTCTGGCGCAGCCAGGGCAGGCGAGGTTGGCCGACGGTGTGAGGGGGAAGGAGGTTCGGGCAGGAGAAATGGAGGGTGGGGTGGTGGGGAGGGTGCGGCTGGGGAGAGTGGAATGGCGTGAAGCCAGGCCAGCCTGCGGTCACGCTGAGCGTGTTCCTCACTGAGCATCTAAGTGGGGCAGGCCCCAAGAGGCTGGGAGGTGCCTCCATATCTCTCCTTCCTCCCAAGTCACCCCCCTCGTTGCCAAGACCTGGCATCCCCCACCCATGGAAGGACTAATTCACGTTTTCCCCATCAGAAGAGAGCCCCATGCAGAACTTGAGGTCCCCCTGCCCCACTAGCTCACCATTATTAGGCCCTTCCAACCACGGCATCCTGGTGTCACCTTGGACCTCACAAGCAAGAGACACAGTAGAGCTTCCGCAGTGGAGGGACGTGATCAGACCCAGGGATCGAAAACTTCTGCTCAGGCTGCACTGGAACCGGGAAGCAGTTGGGTGCTGTTGGGGAGGATGTGACGGCGGTCTGGTTTGGAAGGTGGCAGTGGGGAGGGAGAGAAGTGGGTGTTTTCCTGAGACACTGGGAGCTGGAGTTCGCAGGACTCGGCGTTCGATGGGTCTGAAGGCTGAGTGAGTGGCCGACACGCCTGAGCCCCGGGTTTCTGGCTGGAGCGCTCAGTGGACAGTGGCTACATTTACTAACGTGTGGAAGAGTTCACGGAGAGGGTTCCCTGGAACCATGCCATGGCAGGGCAAGTGTGGGGCACCAAGGAGTAACGCATGGCTGCGTGACACAGTCTCATCCTGGACTCATTGTTTCCTAAGTGTGGACGGACCTTTCCCCACAGCATTCCCACCTGCAGCCTCTCGCTCTCCTTGCCGTCCCCACACAGCGCACCTGTATTCTTCCTTCAGCGTTCTGCTCAGCGATGCACACTCCCAGACGCCATCTTCTCACCGCTAGCCAGGTGAGGAGTCAGAATCCCACATTATTTAAACAGAATGTTGGAGTTTGAAAGGAGTTCAAAGTCACCCATTGCCAAGACCTGTTCCAACGCTTCAGTCCTCAAAGTCGGCGGCCATGAGTCCTGGCAGAGTCCTTTCTGGTTGCTCACCCTCCCCAAAGGGAATCTCATTAAGGGCACTCCGCCAGGTGCTCACTCAGCTCTGTTTGCATTCCTCTGCTGCTGGAAACATCCGCTCTCGGGGCTATTCTACTGTTAGCTGGGTAGTCTGCCCCGAGTGATGGCGGGGAGGCCCGCTCCCACCAAAGGTAATGTTTTTCAGTTAGGACATCAGGAGTTGGTTGGTTTCCTTCCGTGCAGCCCTTAGGGCCCAGCTTTCCCCAAGCAGTAACCAGGGGACTTGGTCCTTGATAACCGGTCCTCCACGCAGGGTCACCCAACAGCTCCTGAGCAGAAGAGCCCCTTTGTGTCCTGTGTTTGCTTCTGGGCTTCCCTTTGCCCATCGCTCTTAGAAAAGGACAGATAACCAGGTGCTGTTTCCTCTAGGATGTAACCCGTCCAGGCCCAAAAGGCTTAGCCCAGGGACAACATCTGTCCCATGTTTCAGTCCCCGTCTTGAGGGCAGGGGTCTTGTCTCCTTTGTTGTTTGTCCCTGCCGCCTAGGACAGTCCCTGGCGCATAGTCAGTACTCAGTAAATGTCTGTTGAGCCTGTGTCTCGTGAAGGAGAAAGATTCCAAGAGACGGGAGGAAGTGGCTGAGCATCCTGGGGCTCTGGACGCTGCTGGACAGCTGACGCTGGGAGGACGCCCTCCTCCGGCCGGCAGACCTCAAGCTTCGGAGGGATTCAAACTCCTGCTTCCTCACGTTTTAAGTGGTATTTTGAGTTTCTGGTTCTGAGGGGGTGGGAGGGAGGGAGGGAGGGCAGTGCAGAAGGAAGCGTGCTGTGGTTAGGGGCGCCCCCACAGCCAGGCTGCACGGGTCTGACCACGGCTCTGCCACTTCCCCGGTGGGTTAACCTCTCTGTGCCTCAGTTTCCACCTCTGACAAATGCAGGTGACAGCCCCTACCTGCTGTGGCTGTTGTGAGCACCACTCAGTTAATGTGTGTGAGGACTGAGAATCGTGCCCACACCTGGGAGGTGCCATTTACGTGTGAATTGTCATTGTGCTATGGGCACTTGTTGGAAGAGAAGCAGCAATCCGGCATTTCTGAAAGGTCATCAAGGTGACCCTCAGGAAAGAAGTCAGAGCGCTTGGCTGGACTTCTTCTGCCTATTCTACAGTTTATTAGGGGCTTTTATTTTGAATATGTACGTAATCTTTCCAGTACTTGGAGTCTCTAGAAATCTTAATGCCCTGTTGGTGGAGGAGAGAGGAAGGAAGAGAGAGAGTGGGGAGGAAGGAGGGCTGGGGGTGGGCGCGGGTGGGCGCCACCTCCCCTGAGAGGGGGCAGCCACTGGTCAGGGCCCTCCTTTCCTCCTGCTCCTCTTTGCCCCCAGGGATTTCGCTCAGCGGGGCTCAGAGGCGGCGTCACGGGAACCATTCCTTTCCTTGCTCACTCCACGTAAACCCTTGGATTTGCTCCAGGGGGCCTGCTGTTGCCGGTTACTTGCACAAGACATCACTCTTGGACTCAGCTCCCAACACTCATCAAGTGCTCCTTGTCACTCAGGTTTCCTGCCTCCCCCTCAAACCCCGGTCCCATTACTTTTTTTTTTTTTGAGTAAGATTGGCCCCAAGCTGACATCTGTGCCAATCTTCTTTTACTTTATATGTGGGATGCGGTGTGTATGTCTGCACCTGGGATCTGAACCCTCGAACCCTGGGCCACTTAGCAACAAATTTAACACTTGCCAGTGGACCAGCCCCACACAAACCAAGCTCTAGGCTGGACTTAACTTTGAGTGAACGGAGACCTTTGTCACATGGTCTGAGCCAGGGATCCTCACTCATCTGGGTCAATCGATTCAGTCAGGCCTTCATTTCCACATCGAATACCTGGGGGCACTGAGGGTGGAGTGGAGAGCAAGGCCGGCCTGGGCTCTGCCCTCTAGTGGGCAGACCAGCCAAGCTCAACCCATCAGGCCAATAAATAGCACTTTTGCCACCTGGGTGAGTGCCGGGACACTGCCTTAGGCTGCTGAGGTGGGGGGTGATGACGTTTGTTTCTTAGCATCACCCAGACTCCCTTCTTCACTGTAAGATATAGGGGTGTCGTGGGGGTAATATAAATAGTTTGTATAGCAGCTGACACAGAGTCTGGCACAGGGTATGTGCTCAGTTAAAGCAGGGTTCTTCCTCCCAGAGAGGGACTTTCAAGGGTATGTTAATTTTCTATTGCTGTGTAACAAATTGCTATATGACTCAGTTGCGTTTAAGAACCAACATTTATCACCTGACAGTTACTGTGGGTCAGGAATTCTGGAGCAGCCCGGCTGGTGGTTCTGGCTCAGAGCCTCTCTCGAGACTGCAGTCAGGATGCTGGCTTGGGCTGTGGCATCTGAAGACTCAGTTCTGAGTGGCTCCCTCGAGTGCTGCAGGCACGGGGCCTCTGCTCCTGCCCACAGCGAGCTGCTCCACATGGCTGCCACGTGGTCCTGTGACAGGCAGCTGCAGCTTGCAGAGAAAGAGGGAGGGAGGAGAGAGGAGGAGGGGGAGAGAGAGGGGGAGAGAGGCAGAGACGGAGACAGAGACAGAGGGATCTGTGAGAGAGGAAGGAGGAAGCCAGGATGCTGCTTATGTCCTGATCTTGGACATCACGCACAGTCACTTTGATCACATTCTATTTGTTAAACACAAGCCACTAAGTGCATCCCATACTTAAGGGGCAAGGAATTAGCCTCCACCTTCTAAAGTGAGGATTATCAAAGAAGAACACGTGGCCCGTCATAAGAGAACAAAGGATCTGCACACGGAGAGACTCCCTTGTAGAAATTTGTGCCCTGGTCTTCCATGTTCTCTGCGCTCTGAGCTCTCACGTGAATCGAAAGTAAATGCCCTGTCTTACCAGGTATCCATTATGGAAACTGAGCATCCCATGCTTTAAAGTCAGCCCCGGGGACTCTGAGCCGCGAACTTTCCCTTTACTGACCCTCTGCACCGGGGGACCGTTCAGTATGTCCGTCAGAGCGTGCACACGGCGCTCACCTGCCCAGAGCTGAGCTGCTGAAATTTAGACAGCCGCGCCCGGGGACCTCCACCCGGCTCCTGCGGTGTGTGCGCCAGCCTGTCCAGAGGGCAGCAGGAGGATTGCTCCACTAAACGGAGAGGTCAGCCCTCCGAAGCAGCTAGAGAACCAAAGTCAAGCTTGATATTCTGCTGGTCTGTTTAGCCAAGGCAGGTCCGTTCTCCCAGCTCCCACCAGAAAGCACTGCGCTCCTGGGCCTCACACGGATTTGTCAAATGCCGCAGCTTTTCTGCCTTGGTCTTGCTGTCCTGAACGCGTGAGTTCTTCTCCAGAGAGCCACGAAAGGGCTGCAGGAGCTTTCTGAAATTTTATGCAAACTCCATGTCCATACTATGTATTTTTTTTGTAGAGGGTCTAAAACTTTTCTGAGATTTTCTCAGAGTCCCTGATGAATTCCCACTGTGGTCTCCCTGCCTCCCACCCAAACACATGCATTTCAGAAAAGTATGACAGCCCACAGCCCTGGCCCTCTAAAGCAGAGGCCGTGGTTTTCTCTCCTGATGTCCATAACACTAGTGTATCCGGGGGAGTGGAAAAGGATTGATGCCAAAACAGTTTAGCGGTGGCTGCATCCACCCGCACCCCTGCAATTGAGCTGTGGGCTTCCAGATCCCAAGGCCAGCCTCCTGCTGCTGTTAGCCACGCCTCTTCACAGATGGCTGTAAACTGAGTTTCCCTGTGCTTCCTCCAGCTTGGTTTTAAGGAACTGATTCTTGGCAGTAGTTCCTGCTGCCACATGCTGGTCTCACCCAAAATAGAACCGAGTATCAGCTAAATGGCTATCAGTTTGTCGTGTGCAAAATAAGCAAGATAAACGAACAGGCAGGTCACAACAGAATCTAGAAAGTAAATGCAATGCTGCCCACTCTGCCCTCTTCTAACTCCATGGAACCCTTGCCTCCTCCCTTAGCAAAACTGTCTCCAGGATTCACCACCTGGTCATTGCTGTGCTGAGGGCCAGGACCCTGAGAACAAATGGAGCTCTCTCAGAGCCCAAGAACACCATGGAGGCAGGAACTAGATGGTCAGTAAAGGGAAAGTTCACGGCTCAAACCTGTCCCTGAAGACTGTTTTCACACAGCAGCCTGAAAGTCCTACCTCAGGGCCTTTGCACCTGCTGATCTCTCTTATGGGAATGTTTTTCTCCTATGGTTATTTTCTCCCTAGTTATTCTGGTCTCACCTCAAAAGTCACCCCTCATGGAAGCCTTCCCTACTTGTCCCTATTTGTTCTCTTCCAAGTGGCCATCCCTACCCCATCCCTCTCTGTGCCTCTTAAACTTTGGCTGCATCTGCCCTTGCAGGTATCCAATCTTTATTGTTTTTGCTGTATCAACTACTAGAGTGCAGTGCAGGGGGAGGGGCCCGGTCGGCTTGTTCGCCTCCAAGTCCTCAGTGCCCAGCGAGTCCTGGCAGTGAGCTGGCACCGGTCACTATCTGAGGAGTGAGCAGGGGGAACCCAGGTCTTTCTGACTCCAGATCCCCGGTTGCTCTCACTACCTGCTCTGCCCCTGCCCGGGGACTGCGTCTCACGCGCTGTGCTCCTTCTGAGCAGTGCAGCCGGAGTAAGACCCCTCACACTTAGAGAGGCCATCGCCCAGAGAGTCCCAGCACCCCGGACAGTAGGTGCACACCGGATGTTTGCAAAGTGAATGAATGAGTGAGTGAATGAGTGAGAGAATGAACAGATAAAGGATGTTTAACCATGGCTGCTAACTCCAGCTGGAGGGGTCAGCGGACCTTCCCAGAAGAGGCGGGGTTGAGCGCTTTCCTTAGCGAGAACAGAAACCACCCTCAGAACCAGGGGAGCACAAGGCAGGAGACCTGCCCCGCCTCCACAGCCCTGGGAACCTCAGCCTCCTGCCCCTCTCCCTGCCTCCTGCCCCTGCCCCTGCCCCTGGCCCTGCCTCCTGCCCCTGCCCCTGCCCCTGACTCCTGCCCCTGCCCCAGCCTTCTGCCCCAGCCTCCTGTCTCCTGCCCCTGCCTCCTGCCCCTGCCTCCTGCCTCCTGCCACTGCCTCCTGCTTCCTCTCCACTCTGTCTTAAAAGGTCCTCCCACCCCGCCCCGGTTGTGCCTGGATTCAGGCTCCTTTCTTCTCCTCTCTTGTCAGCTTCTCAAATGAGTGCCCCATATCCGTCTCCTCTCTCTTCTCTGCCTGCTCCCTCTGGAATCTTTTATAGCATTTCTCACGTGGAGATATTGTTCTCCTTTCGAAATTGGACTCTATGGAGTAAAGGTGGGCGGGAAAGCTGAAGATCAAGAAGTCCTGTGAAGAAGTGTGTTTGAAGACACTAAGGTGGTGGTGCAGGGTGAGATGGCAGAAGGATGCCGTGCCGGTTTAGGAAGGTGGAAATGGGTCCTGTGAGCCCCGGGGAGGAAGCTGCTGTCCCTGCTCCTGAGAAATTATACCCATTTTTAGTGCTGTGATTCGATGCCTGTGCGGGAGCCTGTGATGATGAAAAGAAAAGAAATTGTGTATATGTAAATGTATGAGGGATGCGCGCATGCACGCAGACACACACACACACACAGCATAATTATATGCACCAAAATAGTGCTTTACAGCTGTAGGCATTGGCTACTATGGATTAAAATGTAGAGGTGTCTACACAGTTAGGCTCAGAAATCCTACTTCTAGTTATGGATCCTAAAGTGACACTCACATATGTATACAAAAATGGATATTCAACAATACTTATTGTCGCGTGGTTTGTGATGGCCATCTGCATGTCCTTCCACAGGAGACTGGGTGAGTAAATTTGGGGCGAGTGAAGTGAATACATACAAATAAATAAGCTCAGTGAAATGGGGAAAATACCTATATGGCAATACAGAAAGGTTACCAAGACCTGTTGCTTTGGGAAAAAAGCAAGAGGCATATGTATTTGTATGAAGATGCTGGGGGCACACATATGTGTGTGTGTCTGCATCCTTGCATTGTTTAAATTTTTGCTATGTTTCATTTCCATGATGATGGACGAGTGTCCGGTTTCATCTGACACTTTACGATGGCCTCCCCAACAGCAGAGACAGTGAGGGTGCGGGGCTGCTGGGAGCCCTGGGGAGCTCCTCGGGGAGGAGCTTGAACTGAAGCTCTTTCTGGCGGGGGTGTTTTTTGTAAGCGGGAGCTAAGCAGCCCTTGGAAGCAACTGCAATGAACTCTTGCCCATCTGCTGCGTATCTCCAGGGATGTGGCTCTCCTTTGAGGGACCTCCCATCGTGACACACCCCAACCTTTGAGTCCAAAAGTCACTCAGCCCCCTCCCCATTTAAGTGGCTCCATCAGACTGTGCTCCAACCAGCCTGGTGGCCCACAGGTCCTCTGTCTGCCAGTTCTTTGTTCAATGCATGTGTCTGAGCACTGACCATGAACCAAGCACCGGGCTAGGAATACGTCATGAGCAAAATCAGATGGCCCTCTGCCATCCCGGAGCCCACAGTCTAGTGGCAGATACAGATTTTCATCAAAGGGCCTCACAAATAAATGTCAATTGATAAATAGGGTGAACTCTGCAAACTAGTGTTCACAGCACACGCAAAAAATGGTGCCATGAGAATGAGTCACAGGGGCTCTGAACGGGGCTGCCTGCCCTGCTGTGCAGTCTGTGCACTGACCAAGGGCCCCCCTGGTAGAGTGCAGAGAGGGGGGCTGAAATCCAGTCTGCACTTCACTGACCAAACCCTGTGCCCTAATGGGGGTCTGTATCCACCTGTGGAGGCACCACCGTCCCTTCCTCAGCCGTGAGCCCTCAGGGACAGGGCATTTTCCGATCACCTGCCCCCAAGGACAGCCATAGATGAAGGCTCCCACTATTGCCTGTGGGCTAGATGAGTCCCTGGCTGTGGCTTCATCAGGGACACCTGGAGGAAGCGACACGTGCACTCTGAGGGGTAAGCGTCCATTAGGTCTGGAGGGAATGCAAGAGTTCTCAGGCCAAGAAAGATGGTTGCCAGTGAGGTGGTGACGGGTGGGGGACACGGCAGACGCTGGTGAGCATCCTCGCGTGAATGTGAGAGCGTTCTGTGTGATGAATGCTTAGAAATCAGCTTGCTGGGTCACAGCTGGCACATACGTCTACATGAAGCAAAAGCACGCACGACTTGGGAGGGCCCTGATGGGAGAGCCCTTCCGCTCCCTCACTGACCTCTGCTGCTCAGAGCCCAGCTGCCCTTCCCTGCTTGCTCAAAGCAGTCACCTTCCTGCTCTTCCTGGACTTTCTAGTCGACCCCTTTTTTTGAAGCGCCCTCTGAGCATGGCTTGCGGGTTCCCCTGGAAGAAAAAGAGAGGAATCCTTTGTTTATCCTCAGTTAAGTAGCCACAGATGTCGACAACACCTGGGTGCAGGAGACACCAGGCTGGTCTCACTGGGGACGGGATGCACGTGGCCATACGAGGCGGCCTGGACCGGGGCCCTCCAGTTTCACGAGGTGGACTCCGCCAGTGGAAGGAAACTCTTGGTGTCAATGCTGCGAGGGACCTTAGAGACATCGAGCCAGTGACTTTTGCAGGGCCTCGAAATTCTGCAGAAGCACCTCCAGGAGGAGGAGGGCAGACAGCGCCAAGGATCTCTGCTGCTACTTAATCCCAGCCACTCTCAGTTTCCTTTTCTCGCGATGGGGTACCCCCAGGACGTGATGGGCTCTTTTGCTAAGTCTCTCTGCACAACCTTGTGAACTACCAATGCAAAGCAACTCCCTCAGCTTTTACAGACAAGGACACTGAGGAACAGGGAAACTGGCGCAGAGCCTCAGCCAGGAGCCAGAGCTGTTTCTTCCCAGCCCCTCGCTCTGTCTTCCGCAGGATGGAAGTTTCACACAACTGAGTTCTGAACCCTGGCTGCACATTAGAATTACCTTGGAGATATTTTTAAACTTGCCATGCCTGGATCCATCTCAGATTAATTATTTCAGAGCCTTTAGGGATGAGACCCGTAATCAGTGTTTTTGAAAGCTTCCCTGGTGGAGAACGCTGATAGATGGAAGGGTTCAGTGCGAGGAAGGAAAAGCTGCCTTCGATGAAAGAGCAAGGCTGCTGTCCTTGTGCTGGACCCCACATCACCCTTCGTGTCCCTGTGGGTGGGGCAAACAACCAGATCCGATGGGTGACCACATGCTTGCATTTGGTGCAATATTGCCCCCGAAACCAGGTTCCCTAGGGCTTCAAAGGGACGCATGATCTCAACGTGGAACTTATGCACATGCAATTACATGGACGCAGTTACACACATAAGATGAGTGCATTTCATTGTTTGTGAGTTTTACTTTGGACGAGAGCGTTAAAGTCCTCTTTCATTACCTCCCATGAATAATCCAGTACGAACGTCTTTCTTTCCAAGCAGATTCTTGAACACTTCAACCCGTTTCTGAAGCTTGGAGCTGCACCTGTGGCCATAAATCCAGGCGTGGCTGACTCTGGGCTGACTTCTCTGACATCCTTCTTTGGGATACCAGCCAATTGGAGACATCTTTAGAGGCGACCTCGCATGCAGGACGTGTGGGATTGTCAACTCCAGGAGAGCAGTTGTCCAGAGGGTGAAGTGGAACGTGTTCAGATGCCTGTGCTGTTAGAGAGGAATGTTCCACAGATTTCCTACTGTATGAAGCTTGTTAAGCCGAATGTGCTCAGATGTGCCTGGTTAGGTTGCTACGTGTCATCTGTGCGTCACACACAGCAGGGCTACAAAACGTGGAATCTCAGACAGACGGAGACCCCCTTAGAGCATTCCCTCACCGCTGCGAGCTGCTGGGGAAAGGCGCCTTGGTTCACGCTGCTGGGTGCCCTCCTCAGCAGGGTGCCGAAAGCTAAGGAGCCCTTCCTTCGTGTGGAGACCTGTGTGAACCTGGTCCTCGGCAGGAAATCCATCATCAGGAAGGGACAAAGTCTTTCTACCCACACTCTGGCGGAAGCCTATTTATCTATGTGATGGACAGTTCACTTTTCAGTTGTCTGCTCTATCTCCCAGAAAACTGTTGTTTTTAATTGAAAAAATGTGGAGCTATTGCAGTTCCAAACACCATTTGTCCATGTCATACACGCTGCTGAAATGTCCCCACATCCAGGGGTCTGGACACTCTCTGGGCCTTTCTTCTGTGCCCACACCTTGATCCTAACAGCAAGGTCTACAGTTATTCAGAGCACTGGTACCGTGTGCCAGGCCCTACAATAACCATTTTGCATCAACTCCACTAAAATTTAAAAAAAAAAAATTAAATTGAAGTAAAATTTACATACAGTGAATGCACAGATCTTAAGTGTGTAATTACATGAGTTTTGACCCACATATAACAACCAAATCAAGATATGAACATTGTCACTGTCCCAGGTGAACGATAGTGAGACCAGTCAGACTTTCTGTTTCTTCTTGTACCAATTTTGTGCTTTCTTTTTCATCTAAGTTGTCAAATTTATTGGCCTGAAACTGTTACAGTATTTGCTTGTTATCCTTTTCCCGTCTGTGGGATGTGGGGATGCGCAGTTGTTTCCTCTTTGTTTTCTCTCTTGCGCTCTCTCTTTTTTACACTAATGTTATTAGAGGGTCTAGCAATTTTATTACTCTTTCCAAAGAAAAAACTTTTAGATTTCTTAAATTTTTTCTACTTTTGTCTATTTCCTATTTCACTAATTATTGCTCTTGTGTTTATAATTCCCTAAGGTAAAGAAATGAATTTCCTTAACTACTCCCCAGCGCCCCCTCCCCCCAGCCCTGGGAACCACTCATCAGTCTGCTCTCTAATTCTATGACTATTCTTCTTTTGGACATTTCATGTGAGAGTCAAACAATCTGTGGCCTTTGCTTTTACATCATGATTTCAAGGTCCATCCATGTGGTAGCCCGCATCAATGTTTCATTCCTTTTTACTGCCAAATTACATTCCATCGTATGGAAACCACACTTTATCCGTTCATCAGTTGGCAGACATTTGGGTGGTTTTCCACTTTGGGGCTCTCATGAATAATGAATAACAAATATTCTCAGGAATATTTGTGTACACGTTTTTGTGTGAACGTGTTTTCACTCTTGTTGGCTATATATCTAGGAGTGGAATTGCTGGTCACAAATAACTCCGTGTTTAACATTTTGAGAAAATGTCCAAGGGTTTCCCAAAGTGGCTGCTGCACCATTTTAGTCGTGTCAGCAATGGACGGTGGTCCCAGTCTCTCCGTAGCCTTGCCAACACTTGTTATGTTGTCTTTTTATGTGAGCCATCCTGGTGGTTGGGAAGTGGTATATCATTCAAAATATTCTGTTTTCCCTGTGAGTTTTTCCTTTATCTATGGCTTATTTCAAAGTCTGTTCTTTAATTTCCAAATTCTAGAGTTTTTCTAGGGTCGTTGATATTGATTGACATTAATTTCAATTGAATTACACTGTGGCCAGAGAACAGACACTCTAAGATTTAATTCTCATGAAATTTACATATTAAAATTTTTTTGAATAATTCAGTATGTAGCATTTTGAAACTGACTTCTTTCATTTAGCATAATGCATTTGAAACTATTCCATGTTTTACAAGTATCTGAAGTTCCTATTTATTGTTGAGGAGTTTTCCACTGTGTAGATAAACCACAATTCTTTTATCCATGCAGGTTACTTATAGTTTTGGCTATTATCAATAAAGCATTTATGTATAAGTCTTTGTGTGGACACATAGTTTCATTTCTCTTAAATACCTAGAAATAAAACTGCTGGGTCATTTGTTGAGCATATGTTTAACTTTATAAGAAGTTGTCAGGGCCGGCCCAGTGGCTCAGTGGTTAAGTTCACACATTCTGCTCCGGTGGCCCGGGGTTGGCCAGTTCGAATCCTAGGTGTGGACGTGGCACTGCTTATCAAGCCATGCTGTAGTAGGCATCCCATGTATAAAGTAGAGGAAGATGGGCACGGATGTTAATTCAGGGCCAGTCTTCCTCAGCAAAAAGAGGAGAATTGGCAGCAGATGTTAGCTCAAGGCTAATCTTCCTCAAAAAGAAAGAAAGAAAGAGAGAGAGAATGAGAGAGAGAAAGAAAGATTGGCAAGGAGTTTTCTGAAGTGGCTGAAGCATTTTGCATTCCACTTTCAAAGTGTAAGAATTCTATTTATTCCAATCCTCTACAAAACTTGATATTCTCTGTTTTATTTTAAGCTATTATGTTAGTTGTACAGTGGAATCTCATTGTGATTTTAATTCTCATTTCCCTAATGATTAATTATGTTGAATATCCTTTTACTTGCTTCTTGAGTAACATATATCTTCTTGGTGAAGTAAGACTTTGTGTCTTTTATTCCCTTTTTTTATCTTATTACTGAGTTGTAAGTTTTCTTTACACATTCCAGAAACAAATCCTTTGTCAGACAAATGTTTTCAAAATACTTCCTCCCAGATCGTGGCTTGACTTGTATTTTTATTTTCCTAACAGTGTCTTACAGGAGCAAATATCTTTAATTTTGATGAAATCCAATACATCTATTTTTCTTTTTAAATTAAACTTTATATTTTGAGATACATGTAAAACCATATGCTGTTGTAAGAAATAATACATAAAAACCCCAGGTACCCTTTCTTGAGTTTCCACCAATGGTAACGTTTTGCAAAAATGTAGTTCGATATCACAACCAAGATATTGACATTGATACAACCAAGGTGCGAAACATTTCCATCATCACAAGGATCCCTCATGTTGCTCTTATGTAGCTACACACACTTTCCTTCTGCTCCCAACACCTCCTTAACTTAATCCTAGAAACCACCAATTTGGTCTTTATTTCTATAATTTTGTTATTTGTTGAATGTTGTATAAATGAAATTATAGAGTATGTGACCTTTTTAGATGGGCTTTTTTCACTTAGCATAAATCCCTTGAGATTAATCCCAGTTGTTGCACCAACAGTCCATTGTTTTTTTATTTCTAAGCAGTATTGCATGGTGTGGATACACTACAGTTAAAAGCCCTTAGCCCACTGAAGGACATTTAGGTAGTTTCCAGTTTCCAACTATTGCAAATAAAGCTGTTATGAATTTCATGTACACATTTATACATGAAAACGAGTTTTCATTTCTCTGGGATAATTGCACAGGAGTATAATTGCTGGATCTTTGATAATTCCAGAGTTAATTTTTAAGAATTTTTCAGATTATTTTCCAGAGTAACTCTACATTTTACATTCCCACCAGCAACATAGGAGCAATTCATTTTCTCCACATTTTTACCAGCATTTGGTGTCATCACTGTTATTAAATTTCTGCCATGTTGACAGGTGTGTAGTGATATGTCAGTAAGTATGGTTTTAATTTCCACTTCCCCAATGGAAAACGTGTCCAACATCTTTTCATGTGCTTATTTAACATCTATGTATGCTATTTAGTGACGTGTCTGTTCATATTTTTTGCTCAATGTTTAATTGGATTTTTTTTAAATGTTGAGTTTTATAGATTCTTTTTATATTTTTAAAATAAGCCTTTTACTAGAACTATAATTTGCAGATGTATTTCCTGGTCTCTAATTTGTTGTTTTATCTTCTTGACATAGCAAAATGATTCATTTTGATGAAGTCCACCAAATTATTTTAGCATCAAGTCAAAACTCTTTGCTTAATCCTAAATCCTCAAGGTTTTCTCCTTATGTGTAAATTTTAAAGTTCTATAGTTTTATGCTTTACATTTCTGTCCATAACTGAATTTGGTTAATTTCTGTGTAAATTGCGTGACTCCGTTTGAGGTTCAGATTTTGCGCTCTTGTTGTTGTATATTTTTCTTCTGCATAGTTTACAAACATTGTCCTACACTGTTATATTTATTTAAACAGCAAATTATCTTTTTAAAGAGACTTAAATAACAAGGAAATATTATGTATTTGCTCACACACTGGCCATTCCTGGTGCTCTTCATTTCTTTGTGTAAATCCATATTTCTATCTATTGTCATTCTCCTTCTCCTTGAACAATGTCTTTTAACATTTCTTGTACCAAGTCTGCTCATGATGAATCCTTTCAGCTCTTTTTATATCTAAAAAGTATTTCAGCTTCCCTTTTGAGATCTATTTTTGTTCAGCGTAGAACGCTGGGTTGACAGGTTTGGTTTGGTTCTCCCCTTGGTGAAGATGCTGCTCTGCATCCTCTCAGCTGACATCTTTCTGATGAGAAAACTGTTATCATACTTATCTTTGTTTCTTTGTATGCAATATTTTTTTGTTCTCTGGCTGTTTTTAAGATTTTCTCTCCATCATTGGTTTTGAGGAATTTGATCGTGATGTACCTTTGTGTAGTTTTCATGTTTCTTATGCTTGAGGTTTGTTGAGACACTTACATCTATGGGTTTCTAGTTTTCACCCAATTTAGAAATTATTTGGCAGTTATTTCTTCAAATATTTTTCTTCCCCCTCCTTTCTCCTTCTAGGGTTTTCATGACACATATATTAGACCGCTTAAAGTTGTTATACAGCTCATAAATACTTCATTTTACTTTTTGAAACTTTTTGCTCTGTTTCATTTTCTATAGCTTCTATTGCTATGACTTCTAGTTCACTGATTTTTTCTTCTGTGACATCTAATCTGCCATCTCTCCCACCCACTGTATTTTTCATCTCAGACATGGTAGTTTTCAACTCTTGAATTTCAACCTGGTTCTTTTTCTATGTCTTCTAGTTTCTGCTTAACATGTTTAATCTTTCCTCTATTGTAGAACGTATGGAATACAGTTATGCAGTCTTAAAAAACTGTTTAACATTCTTGTCTGTTAATTATAACATCTATGTCAGTTCTGGTTCTGTTCTTATTTTTGTTTTTTTTCTGAAGAAGATTCGCCCTGAGCTAACATCTGTGCCAATCATCCTCTATTTTTTGTACATGGGTCACCACCACAGCATGGATGCTGACAGGTGGTGTAGGTCCACACCCAGGAGCAGAATCCCGGCTGCCGAAGTGGAGCACATGGAACTTAACCACCAGGCCATGGGGCCGGCCCCTGGTTCTGCTTTAATTGATTGATTTTTCAGCATTATGGGTCATGTTTTCCTGCTTCTTTGTATACTGGGTCATATTTTCATGCCAGACATTAAGAATTTTACCTGGTTGGATTCCAAGTATTTCCGTGTTCCTATAAATATTTTTGAGCTTTGTTGTGGGATGCTGTTAAAGCACTTGAAAATAGTACTTTCAGGTCTTTAAGATTTTTTAGGAAGGATCAGACCATTATTTAGTCTATGGATATTTTTCTCCCCAATGCTGAGGCAAGACCTTTCTGAGCAGTCTCCCCAGGACCTCTTGATTTGTAAGGATTTCTGCTTTTGTGGTGTAATAGCCACTCTTTCTGGCTCTGTGTGACCCAATTTTGTTATTCATATAATCCCTTTGGTTGCATCTTTCCTTGCCCTGAGGAAGTTTGCTAACACACATGTGCTTATCAGTCCTCTGTTGAATACCTGAGGGGGCCCTTTGCAGGTTTCCATGGCTCTGTTTCAGTGCTGCTCTTTGCTTTCCGGTGGCTTCCCCTGCAAGCTCTGTCTTACTAGGTCTTCTTGGTCTATCACCTCCATCTTGTCAACTCAAGGAGTATGCCAAGCTCCTACTCAGCTCCTGACCCGTGTGTAACAGCCTGGAAACTGTCTAGTAGTCATCTGGACAAATGGAGAGCTCACTTCATTTGTTTCCCATCTCTTATGGATACCTGTCTCTCACTGCCTGATGTCAACGTCTTGAAAACCATTGTTTTATATAGTTTGTCTGGGGTTTCAGTTGTCTTGGGTGGGAGGGTAAGTCTGGCACTGGTTCCTCTGTGTTAGCCAGAAGTAGGAGTCCGGGATTAATCTCAACCATCATTTAAAGCGATTTAAATGGCTTTTACTTTTTGCTCACATATTTAAAATTTCTGGCATTCTTCATTCCTTTTTGTAGATCCACATTTTCATCTAGTATTCTTTTTCTTTTGCTTGAATCACTTTAAAATATCTTACAGTCTAAGTCTTCTGACAGTAATTTTTGTTTGCTTTTGTTTGTCATAAAACTCTTTATTTCACCTCCAATTTTAAAAGACATTCATGCTAGGCATAAAAATTCTAAGCTGAATTTTTCCCCAGTACTTAAAGATGTCACACTACTTTCCTCTGGCTTGCACAGTTTCTGAAGAGAATTTTTCTCTCATTGCTTTTTTTTTCTTTTCCTTTGTATGTAATATGTCACTTTTCTATGGTAACTTTTACAATTTTCTCTTTGTCACTGGTTTTTAGGAATAATATGAGATAATATGTTTTGATGTAGTTTCTTTCCCATTGTTGATATTTTTTTAGTTTCTTCAGTCTGCGAGCTTGAGAATTTTTATTTATTTATTAAAATATTTTAAGCTACCTCCCACCTTATGGGACTCCAATTATGTGTATGTTGGGCCGGTTGAGATTACCCTAGATTTCACTGAAGACCTCTTTATTTTTTCAACTTTTTTGTCTCCCTGTGCTATATTTTGGATAGCTTCTGTTGGTATTCAAGTTTTGTTCTGAGTTCTGACTTCACTGATCTTTTCTTCGCTACTGTGTAATCTTCTATTAACCCCTTCTATTTTTTTAATTTTTTACTTCAAGTATTTTACTTTTCATCTCTAGACCTTTTATTTGGGTGTTTTTATATGTTCCATTTTTCTCTTCATCAAGCCCATCTCCATATATCTCCAGCATACTGATAAGCTGTGAAATAGTTTTTTCAAAGACTTTGTCAACTAAATCCATCATATATGTGTTTTGTGAGTCTTTCTGCTAATTGATTTTTTACATGGTTTTGGGTAATATTTTTATGCTTTGATGCCTGTCTATCAATTTTTAATTGATGCTAAACCTTGTAAAAGTTTGCATTATTGGGTGATTGGATTTGCTCTGCCAAAGTACTGGTCAAGTACACGGTGGACAGTTTGGTCCTTTTTGGACTTTCAGTTAGATGTTTTTATGATGGGTCTTTAGCAACCTGTGGTCTGGAACTAATTTCGCCCCACCACTAAGATGTGATGCTTTGAGGACTCTGCCCAACACCCCATATATTACAAGTCTCTCCTCTGGCTAAAACTTCCTATCCTGTGAAGCTCCAGGAATTTCTCACCGTGCTGCTTTCTGGTGCTTCTTTCTCTGGCCTTACAGAGGTGCAGCTCATCCTGGGCAGATCAGTATTCAGCCCAAGACTGGAGGATGACCTCACAGGTCCGTGGACCACTCTCTGTGAAGCTCTGTCCTTCGGTATGCTGCCGTGAAGCCCTGGCTGCCTCAGCCTCCCTGAACTCCAGTGTCTGTCTCCTCATTTCAGTGACTCCCAGCTCTGTTTCCCTTCTGCAGCCTTGGACCTGCCTCCAGGCATTAAAGGAGGGCAATCCTAGGCTCACAGCATGTGTTCTCCTTTCCTCGGGGGTCTCAGGTCTGCACTGTGCACTGGCAAATGGCTGAAAACCACTAATTCATAAACCTTTCCTATTTCCTAGCTTTTTAGGTTAGAAAGCCTCTTCCTGTAACAGTGAATTTTTCATTAATTTCATTATCTTTTAAACCTCAAAACAACCTTATAAGGCAAGTTGAGGTCATTCTATTTTACAGAGGAGGAAACCGACAGCAAGAGTTTACCCCACTTTTACAGGATGCTGCTCACAGGTGGAAGAATAAGAACCCAAACTCAGGTCCTCTGACTCTGACACCTGACCTCTCAGCCTGCACTTGTCCTGATTCCTGCATGAGAGTCACGTGCTGGCCACGCGGGAGACACAGACCCATGAGATGCTGACGCTCTTTGCACGGAACCCATAGTCTGGTGAAGGAAACCCTGCTCGATGCCTATTTTTGATAGGAGCTTCCTTTCTTTCTTCCCCGGCAGTCTTCTGGACATACCTTTAACTTTGAAAGTGTCTTCTCCCCTTAATAAACCAGCAAATTGATTCCTTCAGGAAGGAGAGGGGGTTTCTTAGAAATCCTTTAATGACAAACATGGTAAAAAGTATCATCGTTTCCAGAGGGAAGTGCTTTCCTCCTCCTCACGGCTGCCTTGATTGTCTGAGGTGTGAAGGAGTTAGGCTTGTTTCTTTTAATTCGCAAGGGACAAATGTGCAGAAAGACAGCGATGAAGACAGTTTCATGAATCCACATAGTCCACACTAAAAGTTAGTTTTGCTGAGCTCAATAGTAAGAGGGCACGTTGGCCAAACCATTTTTCACTTTTTCCATCCTTGTGCCGATCTACTTAAGGATCAGAGAGTCTGAGAGGCATAGTCTGGATCATGGGCTCAATCCTTACATTGGGGTAACTGGCACACTGATTGACAGTCCTATCGAGACTGCCCAGAGGGGCCACCCCAGGTGGCTGAGCGGTTAAGTTCACGTGCTCCGCTGCAGCGGTGCAGGCTTTCACTGGCTTGGATCCAGGGCGCAGACTTAGCCCTGCTCATCAAACCGTGCTGAGGCGGCGTCCCACACAGCACAACCAGAAGGACCTGCAGCTAGAATACACAACTATATACTGGGGAGCTTTGGTGAAAAGGAGAAGAAGAAGAAAAAGATTGGCAACAGATGTTAGCTGAAGGCCAATATTTAAAAAAAAAGACTGCCCCCAACAGTGTGTATGGTTCCCCAGCAGGGGACAGAAGTGCTGTTACCCAAAGGTAGGTGGAAATGCAGAAGCCCACTGCATTTTATGAACAGAAAGGTGTTACAATTTGTCCCTTCTAGGCACTGGACAAAGCATGGATAATGCACAGATCTCAGTTTAAACACATCAAAGTTGTTGATTTCACATCTTCTTATCATCAGTAAATGTGTTTGCAGAGTTGCTTAGAAGTAAGAAGAATGCCAACATTCATAATATTTCTATTTTTTGGTGGCTCTACCTGGTTAATTTTTTCATACAAATAGGATGAACCTTCAGTCTTGATTATTTAAAATTATGTTAAATGCAAAGCACACAATATTACCGATGCTTAGAAAAGATAGATTTGAACATCAAAAGTATACGAAGTGAAGTACCAGCTGCATTATAAGCGGTGCGCTAATGTGTTTCCTATTAAATATTAAACGCCTGCTCCATGATATTGCTCTGCGATGACGTGCCCTAGACCTTTAACTTAAGAATGTTTCTTGTGGTACAAAATTTGAACTGTAATAGGACAATTATTTTTATGGAATTTGCAAATATTTTTGTTTAAAGTTGTCTTCATGACATTCTAACATCACCACATGTGAAGGTTACTAAAACAATTTTGCTAAAAAATGCATTTTAATATTAATTAAGTTTCCCAAGGAGTGTACAGTATACCATGTTTGTCTCTGGGCTCTTATAATGGCATTTGGCCTTTGTTTTATTTAGTTTTGGATTCAATTACTCTGACATTACTGAACATAAACCAAACAGAATGGTAAATTCCCACGAGGGGAGCCGAGGATTGTAGCCTAAGGCGTTCTAGCTGGACTCTGTCCCCAGTCTGCTGTGTCCACTCTGGTCTCTCCTCCACCCCAGGCCACAAGAGGACAAGAATATAGGTACAATTTTTTATTTTTTACTCTTTATTATAAAGTCAAAGAAAATGGACCGTATTTCTTTTTCTTTGCCAAATGCCTTCTTTTGTATAAAGTACATTTCTCTGCAGTTTAAACTCTTGAGGGCAAGAACCCCTTTCTCTTCACAGTTCCGTCCTGGAAACTAAAATGTTAGCTGACCTAGTAGATGTTCATTGAAATGCTTGAAAATGGATGCTTATGGCAACCTATGCACAACGTCTTACCCCAAAGATTTACCTTGAAATCCTAGAATGGGCTGTGGTCACGGGCCTTGGCAGGATCTGTCTTCCTCGTTTTGTTTAAAACAAAACAATGGGCAAGCTGTACAGGACTTGGGTTGGTTTGTTACGTCTAAGGCTGCACACCGACTTCATGATAGGGGGTAGGGTGAGGAACTCCATCTAGCTTTGGGGTTCCTCGACTAGTATACATCCAGATGCATTCAAGGACGTACTTTAGTTTCGTCATTCAGTAAATACACCCTGGCAAACATGTGACAATCCAAATTATCCTAAGACAACTAAAAATGATTATTTGCTCTGCAAAACAATATGCAAGATGCTTCCTTTAAGAAGGATGTCCCTTTATCCAGTCCTAGCAAATAGCTATAAATGTGGGACATGGGAAGCCTTTGAGATGACTTCAGCCCCAGAGTCTGCAACCACACGAGAAACCCCAAATGAGAGCTGCTGAGCTGAGCTGGGTCAAACTCCAGAACTGAAGAGACCACCGTAATGCACGGTTGTTCTTTTATGAAACTAAATTTGTGGTGGCTTGTTATGCAGCAATACGTGCCCGGGACAGAATTGGTAACAGGAAGGATGCTTCCATGGAAAAGCCAAACACACAAAAACCAACCAACCAACCAAACTCTTCCTCGTTAGATGGCATCTGGCTTTTCTCTTTTGGGAGGGTGTTGATCACTGATTCAATCTCCTTAGGCATTATTGACCTGTTCAGATTTTCTATTTCTTCATGATTCAATCTTGGTAGATTACATGTTTCTGGGAATTTATTTTTCTAGATTATCCCACTTGTTGGCATATAATTGTTCATAGCAGTCTCTTATGATCCTTTGTATTTCTGTGGTATCAGTTGTAACATCTCCTCTTTCATTTATAATTTCATTTATTTGAGACCTTGCTCTTTTATTCTTGGTTAATCTAACTAAAGGTTTGTCAATTGTGTTTATCTTTTCAAGAAACCACCTCTTGCTTTTATTGCTTTTTTTCTGTTGTCTTTCACTTCTCTATATCATTTATTGTTGCCCTAATCTTTATTGTTTTCTGCTTCAGGGTGAATTCTACCAAACATTTAAAGAATTAACACCAATCCTTCTCAAACAATGAAGATGAGGGAACACTTCCAAATTCATTTTATGAGACCAGCACTACCCTCATACCAAAGCCAGATAGGGACACTTCGAGAAGAGAAAATTACAGGTCAATAACCTTGATCCAAATAGGTGCGAAATTCCTCTTGTGGTTAGAATATAGACAGAGTGAATCTGAGGCTTGGTTAGAAAAGTTAATATAGCTTCCCTGGATCTCTCCGGGGTTACTCACTCTTGGAACCAAGTTGCCAGCATATAAACCCAGGCTGTGTGGAGCCCAGGTATAGCTGTTCCAGCAAAGAGGCTTTG
Source organism: Equus asinus (assembly GCF_041296235.1). Taxonomy (NCBI): domain Eukaryota; kingdom Metazoa; phylum Chordata; class Mammalia; order Perissodactyla; family Equidae; genus Equus; species Equus asinus. The sequence continues at coordinate 47,831,248 of NC_091804.1, forward strand.
CCAAGGTTCTAGTCAAGGACAAGCGTCCATCGTGACGTGTAAGTGATGAAGCTTTCAGATGAATCCATCTCCAGATGCTGTGTGACCGCAAATACCTGACAACCCCCAGGTGAGAATCACCCAGGTGTGATTCTCCTAGAACAATGAGAAACAGTAATAATAAACAATTGGTGTTATTTTATACCACTAAGTTAGGGCTGGTTTATTATGCAACAACCAACAACTTTGTAGAGTGGACCAAGTGTAGGAGACATTAGAGGATGGTGGGGACTGTGCAACACCACAAAGTGTGTGCTTCCTTGCTCCCTGTGGCAATATATTCTGCTGTTCTGGGAGCTACTGGAAATCTGGATTTCTACATACAATGTCCTTATTTCGACAACATCGGCATGGGCCAAACAAAGTTGCTGAGGGCCGGATTCAGCCCAGGTACTGCCTGCATGCAACTCCTAGGCTAAGAATTAGCCAGTTGACCCTCCATTACAACAGAGTCCGAACAATGGGAGACGTGCTGTCTTGCCACAATCGACCTTTCCCTTGGCAGTCGCTGCTCCTCTTTCTATCTGGTGACTTCAGAAAGGAAAATGTCCAGCCCCAGCTGTAGGCAAAGCTGTGAAACGGAGCCAGGCTGCCCTTCTCTGCAGCACAGGCAGTCGGCTGGGTGTCTTGTTTCCAGGAATTGCTAATTGCTGACCAGAGAGCAGCAGCAAAGACTCTAAGTGCTAAATACTGACGGAGCTCGAAGGCTTTCAGGATCTGCTCTTAGCTGCAAAGGCGCTGCTTATTTATTCACTCTGCTTAATACAGCTCAGTAACCTTTAGAAACATTTGAAATCTGAAATATGCAATGCCCCCACTGGTGGCAGTATCTAGACAACCCTATTTAGCCAGGGCTTGTAGGATTAATTAAGTCTCTGGAAACAAAGAGCTTTTTATCTCCACTCAGTTTTTCAGGGAGTTGTCAGAAAGTTACACATTTTCGTAAAGTCAGGTTTTGAAGAAGCATTTTTGACTTACACTGTAAAGTCTCGGCAAATACTTTTCTCAGAGTCCTGTTGTCAGCAGCAGGGTTTCAGAAATCCCAGACCAAGACAACCATCTTGTAAATGCCACACGGCAGGGCACTTCATGACTGAGTGAAGTACGGTCTGCTCATCCTCCAGAGCAGATTCGAGTGCCTGTTGTTAGGGCGCTGTGCAGGGGTTGGGGCAATAGAAGGCGTCCAAGTCAGCCCAAGGTTTAGAACCCAAGGGCTCCTCGAAAGGTGTGGCCTCATCTCCAATCGAGACCCCATCTCTGCCCTAGACTCCTTATGTCTGAAAAATAACTGAGTTTGAAAGTTTTTTCTTGATTATTCTGGTGAAAGCAGAGACCCTATGGGCGGACTATGCCCAAATGACTCCCTCAATGGGCTTGCCTCGTACGTGTGCACTGCTCAGCCTTCCTGCACCACGTTGAAGTTTGTTGGTTGCTGCCAGAATGTGTGATCTGAACCATGGGAGGCTTTCTGCTCTCTTTGCCTGTTTATTAGCTCAGCTTCTCCCAAGAGATTATAGCTCTGCAGCAGCAGCCGTATCTCCCACGGCCTTTCCACTGCCCCCTCCCATAGGGATGGGTACTGAGTGGATACTCAATGCAAGTTTCTGTTGGATTGACTGCAAAGATATTTATCCCTGTAACTGACTGGCTGTATTTCCCATATGCTAATAATATTTGCATTTGTCTGAGAGCCAGTGGGTTTTGGAGAATGTTCCTCTGAAACATAGCAGGTATAAGATCTCTTCCTTCTTAACCCTGTCTTTCTCTTTCCCTCTCTACACAGCATTTACTCTGAGCACTTATTATGTGACAAATACTGTGCCAGACACTGAGATGAAAATGTTTATTTAAAAGTGTTTAATTCATACGTTGAACTAAGACTAGATTTCCTTCGTTAATAGATTTTGTCCACCTAAGAATTCCTTTACTTAGAGATTACAAAATGTGATTTTATTTCTTCAGAGTCAATTTACATGAGCAACTCTGTCACACAGCCACTGTGCATAGACGAGTTCCCCATTTATATACTTGGAGATGGGAGTAATTTTCCCTTGAAGGGGAAGAGAAGAAATATTTCTTATCTTATGCATCCTGATTATTTGTTAGGCAATTTGGCAAACTTTGTGCTTGTGTTCTCCTATTTAACTCTCACAACAGCTCTCTGAGCTAGGTGGAATCATTTATGCTTATTTGATTGACAGGGATACTGATGTTATGATAATTACATATCCCACGTAAGGCCATGGAGTCAGGATGCTGATATTTGAATGCAGATCTGTCTGATGTACAAGAATGACAGGAGTCCCATGAGAAGAACAAGACTTCCATAGATCCTTGGGTCAGTGCCCTTCCTTTGAGACTATACTGCCTCTTATTTTACTTTCAAGAGGAAAGATCTAATGGAATATTATTCAGCCATAAGAGAAAAAGTACTGCTTCATGCTACAATGTGGCTGAACCTCAGAAACATCAAGCTAAGTGAACGAAGCCAGACACAAAAGGTCACATAGTGTATGATCCCGTTGATATGAAATATCAAGAGTGGGAAAACCCGTAGAGACAGAAAGATGAGTGGCTGCCAGGGGCTGGGTGAAGACAGAAGGGGAGTGACTGCTTAATGGGTACGGGGCTTCCTTTTGGGATGGGGGAAATGTTTTGGAACTAGAGAGAGGAACGGTTGAACAACACTGTGAATGTACTAAACGTCAGTGAATTGTACACTTTAAATGGTTAATTTTATGTAACGTGAGTTTTACCTCAGTAGAAAAAAAAGAAATAAAAAAAGCAGGCTGACATGCCAGGAGCAGTGTAGGATGCTTCCTGTGCTGCCAAGAGCTGTGCCATTTTCTCATAATCTGTGATTCTGCTGTGTGACATGTCGATACGGTCAGGTGGCCACACTGCTGACTTTGACTTGGGGTCCGAGAGCTCATGGCTCCCACTTGGCCATGGAACTGTGTCCATGAGACACCAGTTCAAAGGATCGACATCAACGTTATCACCCCAAGAGGAGCACAGCTGTTGAGGGCTCAGCCTCTGAGGCAGGTGAATCTCACCCGGATCCTGCCGAGACCCTTCCCAGCTGTGTGAGCCCTCCCAGGCTCTTCCAAGCCTCAGTTTCCTCATCCATGATGGGGTTAAAAGCATCTTCCTCAGAGGGAGGTTGTGGGGGCTAAGGGGAAAATGTGCCCTGCCCGACACGTTCACAAGGAGCTGCTGGGCTGTTACAGGAATTGGCGTTCTATGGTGGCACAGCAAAGTCGTTGGTAAAGGTGAGAGTTGTGGCATCTCTATATCCCCAGAGCAAGCAGGGTACTCGAGTAGGGCAGAATGAGTCAGCCTACAGTCTTGAAGGACCCTCCTAAATGGCCCTGCCCATAACCTCCCTAACAAGTACCCTCTGCCTCCCTGGGACCTGGTTGACTCTAGGTCAGATAATGGTCCATATGGCAGGTCTGATTTTGTTCCCTTGATTCCAGTGGCCCACACCCCGGGGCCGCAGAAGCCCAGGAGCTGGCATGCACAAGCAAGTCCTTGGGGAAGTGCTCCCAGCCTACAGGCAGGGAGAGTCACAGGTGCCCTTGAGCTAATCGCACACGCAGCAGCTTGTCGGAACCATGGCAATGACAATCCCTTCCCCGAAGGACAAAAGTGCCCCGTGCGAGGTACCTTGACCTGGGAACAAAGCACCCTCCTCCAAGGGCACTGTGTTTGCTTGCAATCTGGTGTTCCCTTTCAGAATTTCTAAAGCATCCCCTGGACCAAAGGCTGCTGCATAATGGAGGCCCTTGGTTCTTCCAGGGCCTCAAAGACACTAAGCACAAGCTCTTGATGCTTCCTGCATCCTTTTGCTTGGAGAGAAAAAAAAAAGGAACATTTTTCTTCTCTCTTGAATGTGAACACCAAGAGGCTAATTCACCAAGAAACCACCTACCCATAATCATATGCTGGAGGATTGGTGGAATTTGTTTGCTGGCTCAGGGACAGCTGCAGTAAGCTTTGTTGTGAACAATTTGAAACCCTAAGAAAAAGTCACTATCAAGCTCCCTGGCTTTACCCGCTGAGCATGACTGAACTCCCAGCTGTCCTCTCCATTTGAGAAGCTCAGGCTTGCATAGCTGCCTTTGGAGCCGGGGTATTGTAACAAAGAGGAGGATGCCACTCAAGGCCAGACTCAGGGCTGGGCACTGATGCTTGCCTTAGCTCCTGGCTGCTCCGGCATCTCAGCCCCAGAGCCCACTGGCTGTACAGCTGTGGTGTGGGGAGCCACGCATTATGAGTATATCTGCAGGTTCCTCTCCAATCCATTCCTGAACTGGGACAGTAGCTATCCTTGCATAAGGGGAGCTCTTGGGGGTGCTGCTAATGTTTTCTTCCTTGGTCTAGGTGCTGGTTGTATGAGTGTATCCAGTTTGAGAAAATTCATCAAGCAGTACCATATATGTACACTATTTCAGTATAAAAGCTTAAAAATGGGTTCCTGCATGGATCTGGGAGTCACTGCATCGCTTTGCTATCCCTGGCTTTTTATACTGAGCGACAGGTTAGACACCCTCGTGATAAGTCCCTGAGCTCACGAGGCCATGAAGGCAGGTGGCACGTGGGCATCAGAGAACTTTGGGCTGATGAAGAGGTGAGGATGGGTGAACTCTCGGAAGAGTGTTCCAGACAGAGGGAATAGACATATCACAGCTCAGACCTGAGAGACATAGACTATTAGAAACCCTGGAAGAGCCCCATGAGAGGGCAGTGTCTGCATTACATTGATGTGAGCTGGGGGGTCTAGGAGCCTCTAATAAGATACTCTGCAGCATATTTGGACCCGAGCCATCTGATTTTGAATCCCATGTCCTCTCGATGTCTCCATCTGGCCGTACTCAAGCCACCTACCCACTCCCACTTCTCCATGGTCAGGCTCTCCAGCCTCTTGTGTCCTCTCTGTGAGTGAGCCCTTGGCCTGAGTTCTCACCTTTGTTCTCTGGTCTTGATCTCCTACTCCTGTCCTTAGCCACTTCCTGCGCTTCCCTGACCCCGGCCTCCCTGGCGATTTCTGTCTTCACCAATGTCCTAGTATGAGACCTACCTGGTTGATGCCAGAAGCTGCCAGACCACCGTCCAGTGTCTGTCAGGCCTTCCCTTGCCAGAGCTTCCTTCTCTCGCTGCCTAACTGGCAGTGGAAAATGGTCGAGAACTTTGCAAAAAAAAAAAAAAAAAAAAAGCCAGCCCATAGAAATCAAGCCCTTCTTTTCCTGCTCCACTTTCTGTGAAATCAGAGGACAGATGGTCATCATGCTCCACGTTGAGAAAAAAACAAAATCTCACCAACAATTAAAATTGAAATGACCAGGCTGTAAAAATATCATCTTACCAGAATTCCAAAATATAAAATAAATAGCAACATTTCCTGGTTGCAGCAAAGCTCAATGTTAGAGTTCTCCCTTTTTTTAGAACAGGCTGGATAGTATCATAAAACCACAAAACTTTAAGTTAAAGGAAGATAAATGACTTCTTTTACTTCTTTAACCGAGAGTGTTGTGGGGCTAATTTACATGACCTCCTGTCTTTCTCCGTGGCGGGGCCCTTTGTGCCGTTGTCTTCAGAAGAGTCTCCTGAGGACCCTGGGGCTCTGCTATTTCCGTGTCGGCAGACAAAGGGGAGAACAAAGCCGGCCCTCATTACAGATGTGCGGGGAAGCATCCTGCTGTAGGAAACTTTAGGGAACACTGAGGATGAACAATGGCTTCCAGAGAACAGGAGCAGATGCGCTTCCATTTCAGAAACAAATGCACATGAAAGATCATCTTTTGTTGGAGAAGGTATATATATTAACTTATCCTCTTTTAAAAAACACAACCAGGAAAGAGTGACCTTTCCCATGGCTGCATGAGCTGTAGTTTTAGCAGAATATAATAAATGCCACTAGATACTGTGGAACAGAAAACATAAGGATTCAACAAATTAAACTTTGTAACACACGCCAAAGACACCCAGAATGGACCTATGTACATAGTCGCTGCTATTGTATTATTTTTTCCATCAAAAAGTTGACATTCAGAATATTCAAGAAATATGACTGCCCTTTCAGACTTCAAATTTGGATTTATTTCCCAGCGACGCTGTGCTTATTTAGGTTTGTACTAGTGTCATGCATCAGAAATGGGTTTCTATGAAAATAAAATCTCTTACTTGACTTCTTGCTATCAAAATTCAGCATGAATCCTGTTAAAAGAGTGAAATGTTAGGCTAGATGCGATGCACTAATAGGTCTTTATATGTCGAATTTTAGCAGCTAAAATCTTTTCTGGTGTGATTTTCCTTCTACCATTTTGTTTATGAGCATTATGAGTCAATAAGCTATCATGAACTAGAAATTAAATTAGGTTTAAAATTTAAGGAAACAGAATAAAGAAGAGAATAGGCTTACATACATATTGGGAAAATGCTCAAATGTTGATGATTTGGAAAAAAGCCATTTTCTTCGCTAGAATTTATCCTTTTTCCTGTTCATATGGGGTACACATGGGTCTATATTGGTTTTCCTGAGGTTTATTTATGAGTGAGCCTCCCCGCCCCGACCACAATCAGACTATTTTCAAGCCAAGAATGGCTTAAATTCTTTTGTCTTCTCGAGTTCCTACACCCCCTTTCTCTGGTTTCAGACTCCACGGAGAGGCTGAAGGACGCTGCAGCATGAGCACACCTCAGTGTGGACAGGCAAGGCTGTGTCCAACTGACAGTGCAACGAGTGTCTCCTGGTAATGGTACTCAGAGACTTCTCAGTTCCAAATGTCAAGTAAAGTCATCCCTTTTAATATTTCTTGGGAATGAGCTGTTGTGTTGGCCAATAATGAACATGAAAATGATGCTTCTGAAAGTAGAGGATGCTAATCTTGCAAGTCTATTTTCTTATCCTTAATGAGCACGAAGTGATTTTTTTTAGTCCATGGTCCTGCAAAACCAAAAGATTATGGCATATAATTATCTCACTGTCAAAAATTATGCTTCTGTTGAAAATGAAGTTGACTTCCTTGAATATTTAGCCCCTCTTTTAATTGATCTCTTTTTAGATTTCACTTAAACACATTCCTCAGTTTTAGGATGTTCAGAACTTAAGCTACTACAGCCAAGTGTTTATTGGGGTCTAACAGGAGTATGCCTGACCCTCATAACAGTCACAAGTAGAGAGATGCTCACCACATGTGGCTCGCATCAGAGATGTGCTCCATGTAGTGAGGGGTGAGGGACAAAAGGGTCCAGATAAGTGTTCATCTCTCCGGGAAGAACAGGTCAGAGAAGGGTTCTAGGGTGAAGAAGGGCTCAGAAAAGCCTTGACGGTCCGGTAGGCTTCAGAGAGATTTCACACAGGCAGTTCCCCAAGGCAGAAACCTCTCCTCTGCCTCTCTTTCACCCCTCTTCCAATTGATCTGTTAAAAATATGTAACTCTCAGACATCTGAGATCACCAGCTCCACCTGTCAACACCGTCTTCCTGTCATGGTGCAGCCGCCATGTTCCCTACGTGGATGCTGCAGCAGCCTTCCAGCCAGCTGCCCCGTCTTCCGTGCTTGAGGTTCTCTAACACATCCTCCACGAGGCAATCAGAGACACAAAGCTCATCCTGCCGTTCCCCGCCTCAGACCTTCAAGGGGTTCCCACTGTCTTTAGGGTGAGCCTAAACTTTTTAACCTGATGCTGTGGCCCCTCACAACTTGGCCCTTGCCTCTGTCTGCCATCACATCTTGCTTCGCTGTCTCAACTCCCCTAGCACTCAAGCCGTAATCAAATTTTTTTAGCTCCTCAAGAGCAAGATGCTCCTCTCTCTCCATTTCTGTCTCTACCTCTGTCTCTCTATCTCTGTTTCACAGTCTCTGTCTCCTGCTTTCTCTTTCTTCTCCCGGCCTTGCACACACAGGGCCCTCTTTCTAGAATACTGTTCTTCCCCTCCCTGCCTGGCTGTCTGCTATTCATCCACTAGATATCAGATTAAACACGTTTCCTCTGGGCAGCCTTCCTTGACCTTCTTTGAGACCATCAGGGCATTTCTCATACTTTACTATAGTTATTTCACTATCTCCTTGTTAAACTATACACTAGAAGTCTGTAATTATGGGCTTTGAGCCAAGTCCTGTCCACTGGCTATTTCTGTAAATAAGGTTGTATTGGCAAATGGTCATGCCATTCATTTTTGTATTGTCTATGGCTGCTTTTGTACCGCAGTGGCAGAGCTGAGTAGTTGTGACAGAGGCATATGGCTCATAAATCCTAAAATATGTACTGTCTGGCCACTAACAGAATAAGTCTGCTGACCCCTGCTGTGAACAATTAGGTCAGAGACCCTGGCACTATTCTATCATCGGAACCTGGGATAGCCCCTGATGGTAGGCATTCAGTGGACGTTTGTTGAACGAACGAATGAATGGATGTAGCGTATACAGGCAGGGAAGCATAGCACAGAAGAAAGGTAGTAGAGACAACTGGCTCCCCTTTGCAGAAGATTTGATACGTAGAAAAATACCGAGCATTGACGTTCTTGCCGCTGCTGCTGCTGATGCTGCTCCCAGGCGTCATGTATTAACCATCCCTGTGGGCCACGTACAGTGCTAATAGATTCATCTGCTTTCTCTCACTTCATCCTCTCAACAACCTGATATGGTGGGCCCTATTGTCTTATCCACTTTACAGAGAAAAAACAGAGTCTGAGAAAGTCACATGACTTGGCCATGATCCCACAGCTGAGAAGTGGTTCACTGGGAGCCCGCTCTTTAATCCGTATGCCCCCAAATGTACTAGCTCATTTGACTATTTGGGAAATGTGTCTTTAGTTCCACTTAATTTCAATGGAAAGCATATCGTCTCTTTGAGCAACTGGTTAGGTTTCTAAGTAAACAGTTGTTTTCGTAGGCAGTCAGGCTTCTGCACCAACACTGAATTTGCCATAAGTTCCATTTCAGCCACTGGTATAAGATGTGTTTTCAAAATAGTTACATTTGAACTAAAAGGAAAAAAAATGTGTGGGGGCTTGCCCAGCAGCGTAGTGGTTAATTTTGTGCACTCCGCTTCGGCAGCCCGGGGTTTGCGAGTTTGGATCCCAGGCACAGAATACACACTGCTAGTCAAGCCATGCTGTGGTAGCATCAAACCACGCTATGGCTATGTGCCACATACAAAATAGAGAAAGACGGGCATGGATGTGAGCTCAGGGACAAACTTCCTCAAGCAAAGAGAGGCAGATTGGCAACAGATGTTAGCTCAAGGCCAATCTTCCTCATCAAAAACAAAAACAAAAACCACACACACACAATAGATGAACAAGAATTTGACCATTAGAAAAGAATTTTCTAGAATCAGGAACTGCATGGGAAGGACTGATAAACCAAACAACAATTTCAATGACAAAACAACAACAACAAATATCAGCAGTAAAGTTGAGAGGCGTCTTAATCGATCAGCACCGTGAGGTGCTTTCCTGTGTGTAAAGGGTCTGATGAGTGGCAACTTGTTCCAGACGCCAGGGACACATTAGCTTCCCCCTGGGTTCTGAACCGCACAGGTATTTCAGCAGAGTGTCTGTGGTCCTTAGTAGAATAATATTATATTCCGTAATGATATGCAAGATGGAGTGATCTTTACAGTATGACTTTGGCTTTCTCATAGCTACTAACCTCTCATAGTTTGAATTGCATTCTTATTCATTTACCTTCAATACTTGACATTATAAGTGATTTTTTTTTGCTTTTTTTGCTTAATGAGTAATTGAGCCTAAAACATATCCACAGACAGAAGAGAATGTGAACCTACAACGAAAAGTCAGAGAAAACTTATGTTTCTAAAATTTGATAAACTCGTTGGAAAAGGCAATATGCATAAAATGGGTAGCAGCTTGATTGGTCAAATGAAGAAATTGTCTATCCGAACGGCAAAATTATATGGGCTTAGTGTCATAGCCGAAGGTAGAAGTGATGGAATTGAATATTTGAAGTAAAATCTTCAATTTATGTCTTGATATGGTCCTTCTAAAAGTTTAACTATTTGAATCATTAATCAGAAGCCTCCAAACAAAAAAAAAGCCCAGGACAAATGGTTATACTGGCGAATTCTAACAAACATTCAAAGAAGAATCAACTCCAATCTTTTCCCAACTCTTCCAAAAAACAAAAGAGAAAGAAATACTTCCTAACTTATTCTATGAGGCCAGCATTACCCTGATACCAAAGTCAGCAGAAGTGATAAAAAGAAAGGAAAAATACAGACCAACATGCCTTATGAATAACAGCACAAAAATCCTCAACAAAGCACTAGCAAACCAAAGCCAGCAGCATATTAAGAGAAGTATGAACTATGACCAAGTGGGATTCATTCCAGTAATGCAAGGGTCGTGCAACATGGCCAAATCAGTCAATGTAGCACATCACCTTAACAGAATGAAGGAAGAAAAAATGCTCATCTCAATAGACGCAGACATAAACAGCATTTATGAAAAACCCACAGCTAATACTACACTTGATGAAAGTCTAAAAGCTTCCATCCTACAATTAAGAACAAGACAAGGATACACACTTTCACCATCTTTTCAGCCTTGTACTGGAAGTTCTAGCCAGAGCAATTAGGCAAGAAAAAGGAAATAAAAAGACATCCAAATTGGAAAGGAAAAAAATAAAACTATCCCTATTCATAAATGATACAGTCCGTTGTATTCCTATACACTAGCAACGGACTGCCTGAAAGAGAAATTAAGAAAATTCTGTTTACAATAACATTATAAAGAATAGAATACTCAGGAATAAATTCGACCAAGGAAGGGCAAGACTCATCCATTGAAAACTACAAAATATTACTAAAAGGAATTAAAAAAAGACCTAAATACATAGAAAGACGTCCTATGTTCATGGACTGGGACACTTAATATGGCTAAGATGGCAGTACTCCCCAAGCCTTTCAATCCCTGTCGAAACCCCAAAGGCTTTTTGTAAAAATGGGAAAGCTGCACCTATAATTCATAAGAAAAGTCAAGGGACACAGAGTGGCCAACTTGAAATGGAATAACAAAGTAGGAAGACAGAGTTTCTTATTTCAAAACTTGCTATAATGCTACAGTAATTAAAATGGTGTGGCACTGGCACAAGTGTAGACATAGAGATCAATGGAATAGAATTGAAAGTACGAGAAAAAAGAGGGCATGCATTTATGGTCAATTTTTTTCTCAATGAGATTTCCAAGATAATTCAATGGGAAAAGAATAGTCTTTTCATCACATGGTGCCGGGACAACTGGACATCATACGCAAAAGAATGAAGTTTGACCCCTACCTCACATGATAAAAATTAACTCTAAATGGTCAAGACCCAAATCTAAGAGACAAACATTGCTGAACTAAAGTTAAGAAGGTCTACAGAAATAGAAGGACCTTCTGTGTTCACGGGTTGGAAGACCCTACTATCGTTAAGATGGAATGTTAAACTCTTAGAAGAAAACGGGTAAATTTTCAAAGCCTTGGACTTTGCAGTGATTTCTTAGAAGTAACACCAAAAGCATGAACAACAAAAGCATAAAATAGATAAATTGAACTTCATCACTTTAAAGTCTTTTCTGCATCAAAGGGCACTATTCAGAGTGAAAAGGTAATCCAAAGAATGGGGAAATTTTACAAATCTTATATGTGATAAGGGTCTAGCATCCAGAACACGTGGAACTCAACAACAGAAGACTAACCGCCCAGTTAGAGAATGGGGAGACAGCTCGAATAAAGGTCGCTCCAACGAAGATACACAAATGGCTAAGAAGCAACAAAAAACGCTCAACGTCAAGTCATCTCGGGAATGCAATCAAAACCACAATGAGATAAGGCCGCTTCACGCCCGCTAGGGATGCAGAGTGAGTGCCTCAGGTGTATGAGATTTCCTTTGGGGATGATGAAAACGTTCTGGAACTATGTAGTAGTAACGGTTGCACGACAGTGTGACAGTATTAATGCCCCTGTATCGTACACTTTAAAGCAGTTAAAACGATAAATTTTATATTTCGTGTATTTTACCACAATAAAAAAGCTTAGCTCTTACTGTCAGCTTCTCCTAGCAACAAAATCAATTTTTATTATGCACCTTGGCAATTTTATAATATTTTAAATACCTATTTTTTCTGATTGGAAAAGCAATATTTGTTTACTATTGAAGGTTTCAGACCCACAAAAGCACTAAGGGAAAAATAAAACATACCTGTATTCCTACTACTGAAAAGTAGCCACAGCGAATTTTTCAATGTCAATCCTTCTACTCTTTTTTATTATGTACATACGGGTGCGTACACACATTCAGAGTTGTTATTTTCGTTTTTCACGAAACTGTTATTGTGCAGTACCTAATGTTTTGTAATCTGCTCTCCCTCGTACTGTATCAAAAGCATTTTCCCATTGCCATTTCCCGTTCTCCCACACCACATTAAAAGGCTGGATAGTATTCCATCTTACAATTGTAACATCATTTATTTAGCCAATTTCTATTGCTGGATGGATCCTAACATTTTAGAGTTGGAATACACTATAGACATTATCGCGTCCAACTTTATTTCCTTCCTGAGCTTTATAGCTGCGAGCCTTAAACACATGGCATACAAAAACCATCCCGTATTTTGAAAACAGAGTCAATTTTTCACTTTCCAGCTGGATTAGGGTGTCACGCGGCTTTGGACTCGCCATTCAGGAACTGAAAAGATGGAAACGGCGGCAGTGTAGCAGGAGCGGGGAGCGAGCCAGGTGTAAAACAGTGCCCAGAGCATCAAAAGTCCATCCTGAACGGTTTTGTTGTTCTGAAAAATAGATATAAAAGACCACAAAATAGGTTCCATTGAATCTATCGACAACAGTTCCATCCTGCAAAATGGATAAGGCCTTGAGAGAGAGGCGACCGAGGAGAGGGCTGGCTCCAGTGAGCATGTCTCCTGGGCTCCAGCAGCACTCAACTCACCCACGGGCGGTTCACAGAAGAGAACGCCAGGCCCTGGGTGGTGCTGTGCGGAGCTCCCCTTTGTGTCCCCAGGGCAGGGAGCCAGGCAGGAGAAGGCATTCAATTGCTGATCAGAATCGAAGACATCAGGATATGATCTCAAGATGTCTTTAAATCCAGACTGCTCATATCAGGGTAAAAATAAATATGTTCATTCCTCGAGGCCTGTAGGAAACACGACACGTGCTTCGGATGTTGGAATATTAGTGAAGCAGTTACGTATTTCTTAAGACGTCGCCTCATGGCAGGCAACACTTTCCAAACAGGACTGTCAACCCTCCCTTGTCACCACATCCTTTCTCTCGGGGGCAGGGACTTCTCAATGACTCCCTCTGTTGGCTCACTTGGACATGGTAGGGTCCACAGGGCACCCGAGGATGCATTAAACTCTTTAGATTAACTAGTTTCAAGCTTGGGTTTTAAGTCCGAGTTAGACTGGTTTGAAGAAGCACCATTCTCTGCCTGTTTTCTCTATTTCGTTGGATGATTTTTTCTTATTGAGTTATAGGAACATTTTACATATCTCAGGCACCAATCCTTTTCCCATTATATATGTGGCAAATTTTCTCTGTGTCGTTCATTTACCATTAAACTATATTCATGGCGTGTAGAAATATTAAAATTTTATGTAATCAAATACGTCTGTCTTTCCTTCCTGGTTTCCGCACTTTATGTTTAAATTAGCAAAGCATTTCCCTCTCCAGCATTAGTATTAGTTTTCAATATTTCTTTGTATTTTATTCCTAAGCTTATATATTACCCTCCTTCTGTTTAGCTCTCGTATCCCCTGAATTCAGTTTTTGTGTGTGGTGTGAGGCAGGGGAATGAGGAATACTATTTCAAGGCCACCAGCTGTATAACTTTACGCTCTCCAGTGACAAATGGGGCCTCAGAATGCATGCTTCTCTCCTTGGAAGTTTAACACAGAAGGAGGTCCTGCTTGTTGACAGTGGTAGAAGCTTCATTTCGGGTGAACTCCCAACTGTCGAACCCCTAATGGTATTATTACTCCTAATCAAGGCCACTGCAGAGCGTGGACACTTGTCTTAATGTCCCCTTGGACTTCTTTCTTAGGGAAGATGTTGCAAAGTCATTCACAGGTTTATAAAATGCCTTCTCATGGTTTGTGCTGGTTACAGAAGAATTTTTATTTGGCCCAGTATGTCTTGACAAACTTAATGAGCTTTCAGGAATAAACAGGTAAGTATATATTGTAAGGTCAAAACTCCTAAGTCCAGATAATTCTCTTAAGAAAGGCTTCTTAAGTGTGCCTGGCCCAGGGCACTTGCTTCTTAGGCAGTGGTCAATATGGAACCCCAAGAGGACCACTGGCAGGGAGGCCTCCAGACAGGTAGGGCTGACAAGCAAGTCACAATGCTCATCCTTTGCGAGAAGGTTTGTGATCTAGAATCTTGGTGATCCTGGCTCCAACCTTCCACTCTTTTGATAATTTCCTTGATGAGGGAGAGGTTTTCCTGTGCCAGCAAAAGGCTCACAATTCTCATTTGCATCCGTCAGCTGAGACATCATGCCCCTCTTTCTTTACCAGACCTTAGACAGTAAACCAAGACCATCTTATAAACATGTCAGAACCAGGTTAAGTTAATCAGAGGAAGGAAAAAGGCACTGAGTGATTGGGACACAATGACATCTGGGTTATTCCAAAAGAACAAAACATCAGCGTAGCTAGAACTCACTTGGTTTTTTTCCCTCGACCTTGAATTTCTTCCACTGGCATATCTTGACCTCTTGGTGAAGGCGGAAACTTTCTGCTGCTTCCAAGAGCCTTACTTCCCGACACAGCAGCACAGGCAGTGTCAGTAAAGGATAGAGGTGACTCAACAGGGACAGGCTGGCCCATCCAGCCCCACGTCCCATGTTGATCAGAGCAAACAGCGATGTCCAGAGGATGCTGTTGGGTGTGGCTGGAAGGCTGTTCCCCTGTATCGCTGATGCAATTAACAAGTTCATAATGAACCTGTTCCACATTGCTTTGTTCCCGGAAAGCACATGGCCCTCCTGGAAACTTTCGGGAGCTATTTCTAGCTATTGAGTTTTCTAGGAAGCTGGTAAAAAACAGGGATTCTTTCAAAACCCAATCGTTCCTGGAGTTCACCCTGGGTTATTCTTCTTGCCCTGTTGAAATGTTCTCTTGTTCACCTTCTCCATGATCATGAGGCGCATGCCTGCCACAATGGTTCAGGAGGGAAAACAAGAGAGAGCCTGAAACACGGGTTCCAGGCTCCCTCCTTTATTCTCTTTTTATCGGTGTGGGGCCAGACCGAAAGTGTCAACGTTGCGCCAGGAGGCTCTGTGACTATCCAGGCTCCCGAATTATGGTTTTTGCCAAGTTAGAGATTGGACCACAGTCAGGTCTGGAGACCCGTTGTGGAAAAGGAATTCCAGGATTCCAGAGGGCTCTTCTCTTCTTACAAAACGAAAAGATAGTTCCGGCACCAGTCCGTTCACATCTTTGTGTATCCTGGCAGAGGTACAGACAACATCTCAGAGCTGGGCTCAGTATTCAGAGCTATGGGCACCCGAATGTGCACTTGCTTATCATTAAGCCCAGAACTAGATCTTTCTTTTTTCTATGTTAAGGATGGCCCACAAGTCCACAAGTATAATTAGGATAAAGGAAAAGTGCACCTGCTACCACACTGTGGTCGCCACAAAGAAAGCCAGAAGGAAGAGGGCTCGGGTTGGCTGAGGACACACGCTGGCTCCGCCTTGGCACATGACCCTCGTGGTCGGGAACCTCGCCATGGAGCAGCAGATGGGCCCAGGGCTGGAGCAGCCAAGAGACTCTGCTTCTGCAGCCAGAGCGTGTGCGGACGAGCAAGTCTCTAATTCGCGATGTCAAATGGGTTTGCCTTTCACAGCCGCAACCCCCTCGGCGAAGGTGGGGGCTCTGGGCCTGATCTGCTTCCAAATTTACAAAGTAGAGCCTCTGGCAGAGAGGCTCGCTCAGGAGACCCTGAGAGCCGCAGGAGTGCTCCACAAGGTGTGTCGACAGCTGGCCGCGCAGGAGGCTTATCTGCCAGGGACCCTGGAGAAGCCTCTTTGACTGAGCCAGCAGGACGTGGCTTTGGGAGACAGTGACACCCCCCCTGGTAGCCTAAGTGACAGAGGGCTGCTCGGTGCCTGGGCTTCAGACCAAAAGCTTCCCCCAAGCCAAGCTACACTGTTTAGCAGACTCGAAGCAAAAACTAACATAAGGGTGAGGGAAATCCACGCAAAGGGCATTAGTCAGAACAGCCAGTGTCCACTGAGCACTCCCTGCCCACCAGGCCGTGTGCTACAGTGACCTAACGGGCACTGTCCCCGTTCATCATCAAAGCAGCCCTAGGAGGCCGACGCTCTGTCATTATCATGCCCGTTTGACAGATGAGACTGACGCTCAGAGAGGCCACGCCGTGTGCCATGAGTCACACTGAAGCAAAGGACACAGGACCCCAACCAGAGCTGTCTGATGCAGCCATAGGCCCTGAGTCCCTCAGACTCATCTTGTGAATAAAGATGCTATTTAGCAATTCCTTTAAAAAAAATAGCTAAAGACAGTGAGAAAACGGAAGGACCCCTCCCGCCCCGACTCTTTCCTTTGAGCCTCCGCCCATCTCTACTTTTCTTGCCAGCAGCCCTGACCACGTGGCAGACAAACCAAATTCACTCGGGCAGACCGCTGTTTCCTGACCGCCACAAGGCCCCGGGAGGCGGCTTTCGTTTATTCTCTGTAACCGCTCTTGGTGCAAAGCCCGGGAAGACGAAGCTCATCCTGATCCATCTACTCCCCAAATGCCCGGCTTCCTCCTCCCCTGTGGTCTGACTCATACCTTCTCTTTTTCTTCCTGCTCCGAGTTGTGTCCTCAGAGATTGGGAATCGAGATGTGTCCTGTAATTTCCCTGCCGATCATCCACTTGGCGAAAGGGGTGGCTGGATGCCGCGTGTGTATATTGAAAACCACGGGCAACTGAAATGACAGCGGCTGCTTCACAAGGTGACTGTAGTCTCCCTCCCACTCCACCTGCAGCCT
This sequence comes from Equus asinus, assembly GCF_041296235.1. Classification (NCBI taxonomy): domain Eukaryota; kingdom Metazoa; phylum Chordata; class Mammalia; order Perissodactyla; family Equidae; genus Equus; species Equus asinus. The sequence goes on from NC_091804.1 coordinate 47,848,318, forward strand.
CACTGGGTGGCTCGTTGTGCTCATAATAACAAGTTAGATAGAAAGCAGGAGACTGTGTGCTTCTGCATGTGTGTGTGTGTGCATGTAGCTTCCTAGCTGCTCAGATACAAAAGATGAGAATGTTCTGTTTGTGGATTTGAAGTCTTTCTTTAATTATCTGCCTTTCTTCCTTTACCCGGCAGCTCACAGCCTACAGGTGCAGGACAACCCCAGCCACACCACCTCCCCCCCCCCACCCCCCCGCCCCCAGCACAGTGTTCTCTGTGGAAAAGGTGCAGACCTTTCCTTCAGAAAGGTTAGGTGCTGATTTGCATGCCACTTGCATGTATTAGCATACTGATTGCTCATTTCCAGTCAAAATGCTGAGCACCCAGCTCCAGGGCTGCCCCCCCAACCCCGCTCTGTCCTGCATCTCTCACCCATCTCAAGGAGGTGGAGATTTTTGACTGCAAACCAACACATGTATTTGGGGGTTCTGCCTTGAGGTGGGAGGCTCCCTCAGGGGGTGGTGAGAGCCAAGAACCGAAGGAACCTTCTCTCCTGCTTCATAAGACACAGCAATTAAGTCTCAGGACAGCCCGTTGTCTCAGTCAGGTCGGGCTACCATAGTAAAATACCACAGACTGGGGCTTAAGCAACAGGAATTATCCTCCAGGTTCTGGAGGCTGGAAGTCCAAGATCAAGGTGCCGGCACGGCTGGTTTCTGGTGAGGAATCCCTTCTTGGCTTGTAGATTGCTGCCTTCTCCCTGGGTCCCCATGTGGCCTGTTCTCTGCATGTGTCCCTGGTGTCTCTTCCTCTTCTTGTAAGGACACCAGTCTTACCGGATCAGGACCCCACCCTTATGGCCTCATTTAACCTTCATCCTTAAAGGCCCCATCTCCAAATACAGTGACTTTGGAGATTAGGGCTTCAACCTATAAACTTTGGAGGGACACAATTCCATCCACAACACCCTTGTCACTATAATTTAAAGCCAGGGTGAGATTCCTGAACATGTAGATTTCAATGATTTTTTCTTTTTCTCATCGCAGTGGGAAGATTGAGCTGTGTACTGAGACAGCTCAGGTCACAAGAGGTACAGGAGAGAATACCCTAGAACCCTTCTTAAGTTCCTATTTCCTTCCCATTGTGCTCCAGGACATTGGCACATCCATGTATGTTTGGATGGCCGCCCATGGCCAGTGCCATCCCCTTAGGGTGGTCTGCCTTCCCCTTGCTCCTGGTTGATGTGTCTGTGTCCCACTTCACCCAGATGTGCTGAGACAGTGTGGTTGCTCCTCTGTTTAATTTTTGTATACAACCACTCCATCCTCCCTCAGGGGTCTACCGTTTGCTGTGCAATATAAGTCGGGGGGAATTTTAGTCCAGTCCATTAGGTTTAGTCTTAAGAAATAACTTAAGTATTTAGTTTAGGCTGGTAATGTTGAGTCTCTTCGTATAAAGATTCAGACTTTCAGATGTGAGTGACATCCTCTGCTCCTTTCCGAGCGAGGGACTGGGTGTGGAGGTACAGTTGGTGGGGTATGGTTGGCAGAGGATGCAGGAGGCTTTAGGTTACAGGGCATCCTCCTATGTCCTCACCCCCACACGGTCTGCAGGACCCCTCGTGCCCCTGGGTCTTTGAGGATGCCTTAGCTTAGCAGGGAAGGTCCATCTCAAGGGGCTTCCACCACCAGCGGGCGCCTGTGGCGCCGGGTGCTTCCCCTTTAAGATGCCCACCTCCTTCTCAAAGACTCTCGCACTAGTCTGAACCCCAAGACTGTGTTTTTTGTGAATCTTACCAGAGGGCTGATGCTTTGGGGACAGGGGATCTGACCCCATCCTTCAGTCACACTGTTCTTCCTTGACCGGGGTGGCCTTGATTGCGGTCATCCGGGAAAGGGGGCTGATGAGGCACGCTGGTGGAGGGAAAGCACTCGGTTCAAGGTCGACGCCGCTTTAAAGCTTCCCTAGGCTCCAGGCCTCCTCTGATCTCACAGCCATTTGAGTGGCTCAGCTGACTCGAGCCAGAGAGAGTAAAAGCTGAACTTCTGCTGCCCTTCATTCCTTGTTTGAGGTGAGGGAAGTGGATCCTCAGCCTGTTGGCTCCAGGTGCTGCTCACAGAACGGGGCGTGAACAACTTCCGGCAGATTCTCAGAGGTCAATGGCCCATCTCCTCTCTGGGCGTGAGAGAGCGAGAGGACAGCGTGCTCCCTCCCCTCTTCACGCACCGTCCATTCAGGCGCAGGCCACAGGTCTGCAGCATCTCCTCACAAATTTAGCAGCAGGGCAGCGATCACACAACGATGAACAAACAAAAAAGGATTAAACAGAGAGAGAAACTCAGCTGCTGAAACAAAAGCCAAACAGGAATTCGTCCCTGGACTGATTAGTAGTGTGTTAGTGGTGATGGTGTGCTTGCATACTCAGTCCCACACCTCAGGGACCAGGCGCCATATCTTACTCCCTTTGTAAGGCAGGCAGCACTGGGTCTGCTCTCATCTTCTGGGCGGATGAGCAAATACATTTAATTCGGTGTCACACAGCCAGGAGGGCGATTTCTCCAGATGGCGCTTTAAGCAACAGATCAAGAGACAGATGAAGCACACTGTTCTCTCAGATGCTGAGGGACCTGCAGGCCGCAGGGACCCGCCTCCAGCTTCGGTCCAGTGGACATTCACCAAGATGGAGCCTCTTCTTGGCTGCCTGAATCCCAGCCTCCTTTGTGTGCATGGTAATTATCCAATTAGTTAACGCTCCCTTCTTGAGTTGAGTGGGCTCATGGGAAAAAAAAAGAGTAGGTAGAATCTCAAGGCTATAATAATGGCGTTCTCTTCCTGGAGAAGCGTGTGTTGGATGTTTTTGTACAGAACTTAATTCGGTTTTGAATATGAATCAGAATGAAAACACAACAGATCTAATAGCAATCAATAGAATGTCTCCATGGCGTGTCTCGGGGTAATTCACGATGAATCAGCACAGAGAAGCTGAGTCAGACCGACAGTGCTTCGTGCCTTTGTGAGCACGTTCTCCCAGGGTCCTCGAGGGGGGACGTTCTTAGCTGGAGGCTCACAGGTTGGCTTTAGGGGGACCCTGTAGTCCTGGAAATGGGGCTTCAAGGCCAGCCGGTGTGTGCGCTTTTTAGGGAAAAGTATCTTTATATTTCCATCAGATTCTTTACAAAAGGATCCAGTGGGCCCCACTGTCTTAGATGATACAAAAAGCTTAGATGATTCAAGGATGGATTAAAGGCCACAAGAGGAGAGAGGACACCACACCTGGATCTTGGAGATGCAGACTGCCGTCATGCATGAGAGGAAGGGGACACTCATCCACTTGTAGCGGGTCTCCTGGAAATACCAGAGGAGTGACAAGAGCACTGGCCCTGGAGCCAGTTCTGTATCTGAACCCTGATTCTTCTACCTGCTGTGTGACCTTAGGCAAGTTCTCAACTCCTCTGTGTCTCAGCTTCCTCAGCTGCAAAATGGGAACAGCACTGGTAGGCACCTTGTACAGAGGCTTGGAAGGTTGGGAAAATCCATATGGAGTTTTGCACAGACCCTGACACACAGTAAAGACAAATAAACAGTGGCTGCTGCCACTTTCTGCCACTGCGGGAGGCACTGCTGCCATTCTCATTCTGGATCTCATGTGCTTCGCTTTCTGATCGTTTCTGCGTTAGTTAGTGGATGATGATGTGTGTGGCAAAGTGCCATGCACAAAGTAAGCAGAGGAGAAGTTCAAGGAATGTGAATTCAGGTCCATTTTTCTTTTTGTCACACCCAGCTTCCCAGTGAAAGAGCCACCCAGGATTCCTGGAGGAGCCAGGTTTCAAATCTGATGAAGACTGTGGTTCTAGAAATCCCCTCCCTCTTTTGTGCTGATGGCAATGACTTTTATATGTATTTTCATTGTCTTTCTCTTGAGAGATAAATTTTGCGGCCTGCCACTGAATTTGCTGCCCAAAATGTAGCTTGGAGATTTCATTTGAGCTAAGCTATCAGGTGAATAAAGATAGATACTATATTTTAATCTGGGAACACTCCATTCGGAACCTTTTCTAAAAAGTCAACATTAGCGGTACCATCACTCAAGGGATATGAATGTTTGGGGTAAATTTATGTCCAACTGTGACTCTGAACCTTTGCCCACCCTGGGTAATGTTATCTTTCTCTCTGAAAATGACGGTGGCTGCGGACGTAGCACATGATCCCGGAATGCAGTCCCCAGACCGTGAAGGCCCATTTCAACGCACTTCCTGGCCCCTCACGGCACACTGTGCTGATCTCCGTGTGCAGGCGAGCTCCACCTCACAGATGGTGGGCGCTCATCTGGGAAAAGTGAAGGAGGTGCTTTGGTTAACGCACTTGTGGGGTTGAACTGCACAGGGTTGAGGAAACAGAGGCTGGCCGTTGAGTCTCCTGACAACCCCCTGTTTAATATTGTCCCATTTTGGAAACAGCAGACAGGAAGGTGAGCAGGGAGAGTGAGGGTGGGTGGTTGGAGGGACATGAAATTATGGTCACTTTGTCGTATTTCCCAAATTGAAACAAGCTTGCCTTTTGTCATAACAACAAAAATGCAAAAACTCAAGCCATATTATCTGGTCCAGATAGATCTTGGTGCTTCCATTGATAAACATTATCCCATAGAATAAGATCATCACTTTGGGGTCGGTTCCACACCAAAACGCCCTTAGAATGGACGCACACTGCCCTTGTCAATGATTCCTGCAGCAGGGGTAACCCCACATGGAACGGCAGGGGCCGACTGAGTCAGTACTTAAGAGAAAATGCACCTGAACAGTACTCTTCTTCCACGTTTGTGTGATGTATAACAAATTCCTGCACCCACACACTGAAGTGTGAGCAAGTGCTGCAGCCTGGGAGAGCAACCCGCAATGCACCTGAATGACGCTTTTCCAGAAAAGTAACAAAATGCCTCAGTGTCTCACCCCTTTCAGTGGACTTTCAATTCTCCATGGTAACGGGGGTGAACCAGGGCGTGGGCAAGACCACACAGGACGTGGTTTTATTTATGGAAACTTTGCAGGATGCTCTCTTTTCATCCCAGCCGTCCCAATCAATGGACATCCATTCTGTGACTTGCTCAAACCTACATTGTTTTTATGAGGACCTGTCATCCCCCCATATGGCTGACACTCATCCAAGACTCAAATTTGCTGAAATTCAACCTGCAAAATGGATTAATTTGCACCTTGTTAGAAGATAAAAGCAAATTCACATTCACATTGGGGGTGTGGGAGAGACTTACTAACAGAAAAAAAGACTTGAGCTGAGAATATATTTTTGAAAGTGTAGTTTTATTAATAGATATGGCAATAAAGAAAACAAGGATTCCATAAACACATATTGGTTAATTTATGCAAAAACCGGGACCAACCTTGGGTCCTGTGAAGGAACAAATACAATGTGACTTTGACCTTCAAGTCTCTTGTAATTAATGGGGGCAGGTGGGCACACAACTGACGGCCGTGGGAGCTGGAGGTAGGTGAGGGGAGGAAGCTGCCTGTCCCAGTCTGGAGGATGGGCACAGAGACAGGAGAGCTCTCTGGTGGGAGAAGCAGGAAGGAGTCTGGGAAGACGAGCACACTGAGAGAAGGACGGAGAATATTTCTAGAAGTTGGGAGAATCCACAGTGTGGAATGCCACCTTGGTGCTGAGCAGGATGTGGACGGGAAGGGGTTGTCAGGACTGCAAGGAGACCTCACTGCTTGAGACTGGGGCAGCGGTCTGTGGAATGTTCTGTAGGTTACGGTAAGGGACAGCCATAGGGAGTGGCATCCCCTTTCTTTAAAACGTAGCCACGTTCCGGATGGTATTTCTTCAAGGTGAGGGTCACAGGCAGTGGCAGGCACTCACCTTTGCCGGATACTGAATTAGGCAACCAGGTGCGGCCATTCAAGGTCACCTGAGTGGCACAGAAGGAGGGCTGGCTCCTCTGGTAGGCCACAGAGTTTCTCGTTTTCCCTCTCTGAGTGGTTTTCTGAACACTTTCTGAAAAGTTGACACTTCTCTCAAAAAGTAGTGAACCCCCATGAGAACAGTTCCAGAAAAACAAACTCTCCAACCCAGCCCCACCTTTTTGTCTCCTCCAGTCCCCAAACTGCGGCTCTTTAGAATGTGATTTCAGTTCAGGAAGCAGAGACAGTACGCTGGCAATTAAAAGTGAAACATCAGTTTGTTGGTTGGGTGATGAATTTCGAGTGTCTCGTCGTTCTGTGTGGCACTTAATTGTGACTATTCTTAATATTGTGACTGGGAATCGTGGCCACGCAAATAGGGCTGTCTCTCTTTGATGTGCTGTGAGGATGCTGGAGTTGTTTTCGCCAGGGCTGAAAATCCTGGGTGTCTCTAGATGCTATCTTTCTCTTGGAAAAAGGCTCTTACGGGGCCAGTACAAAGAGAATTTTTTATGCTTCTGTGAAGGGATGCCAAAAAGCCTATAAGAGCAGCCGCAACAACAGAAAATCCACCATCGCAGTTACTCCCTACGTCTGCTGGCAGCCTGTCACAACGAGAGACAACGGTGATAGCCGCTCCGTGGACTTAATTTAAGCTGACTTAGCTGAGCGAAGCAGACACTTGCTTTGAACCATCCACAGTCCAAACACAAAATCTGACCTCTGGGGTTGGAGAGAGTCCCTCGGCTGCGCTGATCGCCGGCCCTCCAACCAAGCCTGCATCCTGCGGCCACCCTCAGCCCCGAGGTCCTTGTGGCTCCAGGGAAGCTGGCCACACCTGTGTCCCCAGAGGCGGGCTGGGTTTGGGAATACAAGTCAATACCTCAGGTGTGCACGGGGGATTCTGGAGACAAAATGCCTCCTGAGCTTTGGCACAGAGACAGCCACATTCGCTCTCTTCTTTGGGACCACTGTGTCTTGGGGGCTTGGAAATGCTGCAGTCATCTTGCTGGTGGATGAAGCCAGCCTGGGGACTGCAGGAACCGAACCAGTGTGGACGGATGAAGTCTGCTCTAAAGTTTACCCACCTGGTGGGCTTCCAGGAAGATGAGCCAAACAATTCCCTTCGTGTTTCAGCCACTTTGAGTTGGGGATTCTGTTATTATAGCCAAGAGAATCCTGTGGAAGCCAAGAGCTTTACAGAATGTTCTTATTGTTTACAGTAGAGTTGGCATCCAAAGGAGGCAGACGCAGCTGCTCTTGCTTCTAAGGCCCCTGGCCTGCATCTTTTCCTGGAAGGCAGCATCTCCTGGCACATTCTGGCGCCCTCTCCACCCTACCCAGAATGGCCTCTGAGAACGGCCTCTGAGAACGGCCTCTGAGAAGGGCCTCTGAGAAGGGCACGCCACTCTTGTTCTCCATCCCCCTACTCGGCTCCAAGTGAGTCAGCAGAGAGTGTTACCTAACCTGAAGTGAGTTTGACACCGGGTGTGGTGGAAGAAAGTAGGAATTTTATTTGTGCACAGCGCTGAGCAAGGAGAGAGGGCAGCTAACGCTGAAATCCCAAACCCCCGAAAAGCTAAAAGGAAGGGTTTTTATTTGGGGCTTTAGGTAGGGGAGGTGGAGCATATGGCCTTGCTGGTCGGAGCTTTCCCACCAGCCTGTATCTCTTTGCGGGAGGAGATAGTCCAGGTGCTTGTCCTTGATGGTGTCTGTCTCCATAGAGGATAGTGGATTCTGGAGCCAGGAAGCCAGAGAGTAAGCAGGGAATGGGTGTTTTGGTTTTAACACCATAAATGCTGGGTTTAATGTGGGGAAACTGATATCAGGGTCGGTATCAAGAACAAGAGCCACGGAGGCAGAGGCTCTGCTGCTCCCCTCGCAGTTCCTTAGGCTTCAGGGCTACTTTGAGGATTCTCCCAACACAGCAGCAAAGGCGCCACTCACTGAGTGGCCGAGCGTCTGCTTTTAGTGTGACCCACGGCGTGCAGAGCCCTCCACATCTTCCGAACACCTTTGCTCCCCTCTTACAAGCAGGGGACGCAGGCACCATCACTCCTTGCTGTACGGATAAGGATCTGAGGCCTTACATGGCAGAGCCGGGGCTGCCACGCTGGTGTCCGGGGCTGCAGAGAGGCCTTCCTGCCACAGCCCCAACACAGCGCCCTCCCAGCAGACCCTGCGCCCAGCCTGCCTGGGTCTGGGCAGAAGGGCCAGAGAGCAACGGCCTTCCCTCTGACATGGCCGCCTCGGCCAGGTGGAGTCCGACTATGGAAGGCTGCACAATAAGAACTGTATCCTGTGCTCAGAAGCTACTTCAAAGTTATGAGCAATTTGACAGGATATTTAATTTGTGTTTTCTATGGTCAGCAGAGTGCAGGGCACCCAGGAGGCAGCTGGTGCTTTGGGAGAAAGCTGGTTTGATGATTATAAGAATCTCAACAGGACCTTCCTTTTAGTAAGGTTTCCTCCTGTGCCATCAGGGTGATAACTGCTTTCTCTCCATCACCTCACTTATTCCTCTTATCAACCCTGCAAAGGAGACATTATTATCTCCATTTTATAAGTGAGGGCACTAAAGATCAGAGAGGTTAAGTAACCGCCAAAGATCACAGAGCTTGAATATTGTAGGCTCAAGATTTGAACCCAGATCTGTCTGAACCGGACCCACCCGGGCTGTTCACCATTGCCCTGAGCTGCTCCTAGACCCAGGGTCCTGTTACAGTTTGCTCATGTAGGTGAAGCGAAAGAGCCTGCAGGATCTAATCTATGTGGCAGGTCAGGACCATCCATGTTCAGACATCTCCATGCCTCCAGCTCCCTCCCCCCTCATCCTTACTCTGCCCGCTGACGAGACAGACAGATGCCATTCTAAAACTGGCAAAGTTCTCTTATTCTCCCCGGAAAAATGGTAACCTTAGAACACAGGACGGCCCCACACTCCGTTGGTCCAGGAAGACCGTACAGAGGAAAAAGCCTCCACATCGGGGAATCCACACGGGAAGACTGCGGTCACTGCCTGCTCTCTGTACAGATGCTTTCATCACAAAGTATTAATACAATGCATTTAAATTCCAATCATTTCAAATGACGGATCCTTGCAAAATAAACAAATGTTACTCTTGCTCCATGAAAGAATACAGACTAATTCCTCATAAAATCACCTTAAGCTTAACCCTGACCTCACCTGCTTTAATTATGCATAACAGCCAGTCAAACTCCCCTGCAACAAGCAGCATTCATTACCTATAATTCCTATTTTATAACTTTTTTGTTTGATCTGTCCCAGAATTCATTCTGAAGAAATTCAACAGAATAAGTGATCATTCTCCCCAGCCACTTCACTGCTGCTTTGAATGTGGAATGTGGCTACACACGTGTATTATTTATGAGCAATTGATTGCTGTAACGTCTCAATATTCCTTTCAGGCTCTGCGAACGTGGACTTCATACGTTTGCTCCGAAACCCACAGCTGGCCCGGAGTACGTGACCGTACGCTGAAGAGGCGGATGGATTTATTGGTTTGGGCGGCATGTCCTCGGTGAGGAAATTGGGGAATTCCTATGCAAAATCTGCTCTTGTCTGCCCCTGAGGAGCCCTGGCTGGTTTGTGGCACGGTGACTGCATTGGCCTACGGGGCAGCCCCGCTAAACACAGAGGACGAGACAAACCAGACTTGGCTTGTAACTGGGACTAGCGGCCCGCATTGTCTTTAAAGAGCTTCCCGAGGAAGCAGCACATGCCCATTAGGTGAGACCCAGGATGCAGCCTTGCTCCAGCTCCGATCCTGACAAGGGCCTGAGAGGGTGTGCTATTGGGTCCCCCAGATGCAGACCTTGAAACCGGGACTTGAGTCCAATAGTTCACTTAGACGGAAATTCCAGGCAGAATCGGTAGGGGTTCAGGGAAACCAGAGTGGGCAGGGAAGGGGCCAGCAAAGGGCGTGTTTGTTATCAAGGGGGTTACTGGGGCTATTGTGGCTGATGCCTTGTGAAATACCCCAGGGCTCCCCCAGGGGCGAGGGAGCAGGGTGCACATCCTCTAGCACCCACGTGGTGTGCTGGCTGAGGTGTGCTCCTGGGGCCTTCATTCTCAGCATTTCTGGCTGGCCTGGCCTGAACTGGACCAGCAAGTGGTGGGGGACAGCGTCTGCGGTTGGCGATAGTCCTTAGAGTTTACACGACCCCTGTCCCACATCTCTCGCTGCACATCTGGAGCCCTGGGAGTCAGGCTGAGTGGCCTTGGGAAGCTGTATCTGCAACTGTGGTGGCTGCATCTTTAGATTCAAAATGAAAAGAGTCCACATGCAAGGGTGCGAGTCAGTGCAAGAACAACAGTTTGGGGACATGGAGCTCTGGTGTCATGGCGAACATTACAACCTGAGCCAACTGTTCCGCCACCGAGAACCTTCTGAAGAGCTCGGCTGGCGTTGGGAGCATGAGAGATGGACACATCTCGAATAAGAGGCAGGAGGTAAACAGCCATGGGGAGGGAGCGGTGACAGACATGCGAGGCGAAGCACAGCGGACAGCACAAAGGGCCCTGGGCATGCATGGGGTGCTGCTCAGCAGGCTGGGCTTGCCTCCTCTGCAGGGCCTGTTCCCAGAGGGGCTCTGTGGGGTCTGGGGGTGCGTGGGGCTCAGGCACAGCGTCCCCACCTCCGACCCAGGGACTATGCAGCCCACGTTCTCTTGGCTGAGTTGTCTCCAGTCCAGCTGCTCAAAGTGTGGCCAGAGGGCCAGCAGCATGGGCATCACCTGGGAGCCATGAGAAACCAGGATTCCGGCCCAGCCCTGGCCTCTGATTTCAAGTCTACATTTTGATAAGATCCCCAGGTGCTTCCTGCGCGTTAAAGTTTAAGAGACGCCGAGTGCAGTTATCTCTTGGGGCGTCACTTACTCCTTTTCTGGGTCTTTGGGGACTGAGGAGAGAAGAGTTGACGTGGTCTCAGCAGTTCCCGGAACCGGATTCTGCATTGTCTCATTTCACTCCCCAAATGACGATGCTCAGCAGGAGCACCATTGTCCTCATGTGCAGATTAAGAACCCAAAGTTGCCCCCGTGGCACATCGTGACCCTGCACCGTGAAGCCTCTGGCCTGGACACAGTGGCTTCCTCTGCAGCCCATGCTCCTCAGGTCAGATGGACTTTGTGGCCAGGCCGGCCCTTGATCCCACAGGAGGTCCAGACAGCCCATCCAGAGACCAACCCCATCACTCCTGATTTGGATGATTTAGGAAGATTTCGAGACAAGAGAAAATATTTTGCTTTGGTTTGAGCCCAAACTGAAGGAGCTGATGAAAAATAGGTAAAGTAATGAAGTTGGAGCCAAAATGTTGTTTTTTTCCCCAGTGACTATTTTCCATGAGGCCCCCGATGCTCTTTAAAGGTCAAATATTACTATTGTTCATTTCCTCATCAGTTAGCTAATCAAGTATTGTGCATTTGCTGAAGGTCACAAGTGTTAGTTGCTGATGAAAATAAAAACCTGTTCTTGATTTTGTAAGGGGAAGACAAGATTTGAGAACACTCTTGTAGAAACAATTTTGCGTTCAGGGTAAGCATGTTCTGCACAGATTTGAACCCGGGGAGATGAGGTTATCTCAGATAAAGGACCTTGAGTCCAATCTCTGACCACAGTGTGCGAGGATCGCACCCACCAGGACCAGTCCGGGTGGGCCGTGGTCGTAGCAGGGGCCTCCGACTGCATCCCGAGCAGGAAAGATGTAAGTAGTTCGGTAGATGGACCACTGAGCCTGTGTAGAGGGCTACGTCAGCTCCGGGGGAGGATCAAGAGGGTGCAGAGTGTCTGGCACTTGGCTGCCCAGACTGCGTTCAATAAAATAGTAGGTGAGAAAAAGAAGAGGCTGTACTAACTGCTAGTAACAGAGACTCTACTCCATGCTTGGGGCATCCTAACACTTCTCCCGTGAAATCCTCACAATTGCCATAAGCAGGAGGCTGCATTCCCTGTTGAACAGCAGAGAAAACTGGAAATCAGAGAGGTTGAGTGTCTTGCATCCAATTGCACAGTGAGGGAGTTGTGGCACTTCTTGGCCTGACAGAGTCCTGGGGTGGAAGTCTGTGGTCCCACAGTCCTGACAGCCTTCCCCTCCTCCCTGGCTTTAGAGCAAAGAGGATCAGCCTGTGTTTTCTTTCCTGTCCCAGAGGGAGGTGTCATTTGTGGGCTAACAGAGTAACGCCTAGTGACCCCATCAGTAACTAGAAGCGCTGGATTAAGCCCCTGGGTGGGGTCTGCTGGGCACAGGGTGCGTGACGGGGAAGGGGAGAGCTGGCACAGGGATCTCCTTTTGCCCAAACCTCACCGTATCCTATTTTCTTTCCCCATATTAGAATAGGTTTGGATGTAAGAGACAGAACCCACTCCAAGTGGTTTAAGCAAAAAGGGGCAGAGCATGAGGAGCACCCAGGGAGCCGTCGGGGCCTCGGCTCCAGAGCACAGAGACGCCTCCCCAGGAGCCTGGAGCAGGAGACACAGCCAGGGCGAGGCCAAGGCTTTTCTTCCGTCAACGCTTCCCCCAATATGGGCTCAAATCTCTCCTCTCTCTCTTTTCCTCTCCTCTCCCCTTGTGTCTCTCCCTTTCTATTAAAGGTCTCTCCCTTTCTACAGGCTTTCATCCTTACAGTTAGCAGAGGCAGGAAAAATACAGCATTTCTTTAAAAGGAGGGGAGAGGGAGTTTGGGTGATTCTGATTGGCTGATTTGGGTCACAAGATCCGGGGCAGGCGATTCTGATTGACAGTCTCGCCTGGACTGCCTGGGTGGGGGAAGGGGAGACATTTCACCTGAGGGAGGGGATTTTGCTTTCAGAAGAAAAGGGAAAACAGGAAGAATTCTGAGAGGACACAGCAATTTAATGATTAAATTCCAAAATGGGAGACTTCAGGAATAACTGATATAAGAATTGAATGGGAAACTATGCTTCGGTAAGGCTTCCTGGAGGAGGTGAGCGATGATCAGAGCCTCGAGGGGATTCTGTCATTGAGGTGGGACAAATGGGGAGAACACAGTGATGGTGGTGGTGGCGAGAGGAGGCTGCTTTTCTTGGGGCATTCGTATCCATCCTGCTTCCTCTCGGCATCCCCCCACCTCTTTGAAATGGACAAAGTGTGTTTTCTCCATCTTATGTAGCATGCTATGCAAATACGCTCTGAGCCCGCTTTCCAACCAGACTCTATATAGAAACACGGCCCCCTGGGAAAAGTGGAGCGATCGGAGGAGAGCTTGTGCACGCGGTCCTCGCACGTCCCGCACCTGCTCCCCGCCTGCTGCTTGTTCTCCGGCTTTCTGCTGTTCTGGGCCGAACTCAGCTCCTCCTCCCATTACTGCTTCTCTGCTTCTTCCAGTGACAGCCTTCAGTGGTCTCTCCTCCTGTAGATGAGTATTTCCTTCCTTCTGTCTTGAAGTCACTTTAATCGGGGGTGTGCCCACCCCCCAGCAGCCCCTAACCCTGAGCAATCCTCACGGTCGGGATGATTTCCATGTTGCCAAATCCCGTGCTCAGCGAGGGGCCTCCCCTTCTTCAGCCCTCGGTGGCATCTGATGGCGTGGTCGCCATCCTGTCCATGGAGCAATTCCTGCTTTGGGTTTCGGACATTCTGCTCTTCCTCTGCCACCCCGGCCGCCCCTCATCTCGGGGGAGTGTGGCCAGGGCGCGGTCCTTGGTCTATTGTGTCATGGATTATTCGTTTCCAGCTTGGCCCACCCCACTGAACTCCTAAGGTGTGTTTCCAGTCGCCTCCTTGGCATCTACTGGGCACCTCAAGCTGACTCGGCTGACACTGGTGGCAACTCCTTTCTTCCAGGTGCTTGGATCAAAACCGTCCACTCCCTTTTCTTTCAAACTCTTAGGAAGTCCTTCCAGCTCCACCTGCCAACGACATGCATTTCCTAATTCCTTCTGCCTCCACCACCACCACCGTGGTTGCAGCCGCCGTGCTCTCTCCTCTGCACCAGCCCCCCAATGGGTCCTCCTGCTTCCACACCTGCTCTGCCGTGTGCCCAGCACTGTGAAAGCATCACTAGGTGCTGTCCCCTGGAGCTCAGTGGCCCCCCATCCACTGGTACTAGAAGCCAGTGTCTGCCCTACGTTCTCTGGCCTCGTCCCACCCCACCTGCCCTGCCGCAGCCCCCTGCCCTCCTGGTGGTTTCTGTCTCTGCCCCAGGACACTCGCAGTTGCTGTTCCCTCTGCTTGGAATGCTTTCCCTGCGATGTCTACCATCTTGCTCTCCCACCTCCTCCACACCTTTGCTCCAAGGGAGAGTCTTCTCCGGGTGCTCTTTCTGAGCACTGGGCTTAAAACTGCACTGCTGGCCCGGCTAACCTGCATCCATGCCCCGCGTGTATCACTGTCACGGGGTGTGGACTATTTGTGTGTGTGTGTACTTGCTTGTTTATTCATTTATAATCCGTCTCCCCTCCCAAGAGGACAGAAATTTCCGTGTTTCTTGTTCACTGCAGTTTTCAGAGTCGGAGTCCTTTCCTGGTACATACAGAACCCTTAATCAATGTTTGTTGACTGACAGAATAAAAGCAGGCCTGCAAAGGAGGATGTGGATGATGCCGATGTGACAAGCCTGGTTTGTTCTTTGTTTCGGAAGTCTTCTCATGAGAAAAAAAGGTATTTCCTCATAATTTGAGGAAATGGTTTTGTAAGTCATATAATTGTCTTCTTTTCTGTAAAAAAGGGAGCTGTCACAATAACGACGTACAAACCGATCTCCATAGTGGGAATAGGACTCCTGTAGGCTCTGCGAGACCAGGCCTGAGAAGCTGGGGTTGGGGTTGGCTGGGAGGAGCCGGCAGTGGGGGCAGCAGGACCTAAATTACGTGGGCTCTGAGCGTGCCTTGCCAAGGACTAGGGCCTCTTGCTCAGGAATCAAGGAATTGGTCACAGGCTGACCAGACCCCGTCCCCTTTGCTGTCTATTTTCATTGAAACAATGGGGCTCCCACTCTGGGCAAACTAGTTTCTGTGGAAGATATCTCCCTGGTGATGCCTCTGACTCTGAATCAGTGGACCGCGGGACGTAGCATCTTTCAAGCTATCTGCATGCAGAGCCCGGCTCAGGACGAGATAATGACCACTCGTAATGACCCCCGCTGGTGGATCACGGATTAAGGAGCAGGGCTGTCAGCACGTCACTTCCTAAGGGCAGCATATGCTTATCAGAAGTCCGACCCCGGCCAAGAACCAAGGCCGACATCCTGGGAAGGAGGTGGTGCAGCTCATGGTTTGGAAGAAGAGGAAGAACTCTGTAAAGCCAGCACCTACTATGTGTCAGGTGCTCCATCTTCTGTCACAGCAGCTCCACACACCTGGAGGCCCCGCAGGAGCGGCTCACTTCTCTTCCTTCCTCTTCGTTCCTCTCCCCTCGCTCGCTCAGGGTCCAGGTTCATTGGCAGCCACCAGGGCCTGGAGCAACGCCCCGTGCCCTTTCCCCGAGGAGAGACTCAGGGCGCACACTACCCTGCTGAAATGCTCTTCCCTCACTCTCAGCGGCCCCATCTGGCCTCCTCTCCCTCCTGCAGCTCTTGGCTTAAACGTCATTCTCCAGAAGCCTTCCCTTGTTATTCTCTATCACGCCACCCTGTGCGTTTCCCTCAAAGCACTAATTATCGAGATTATAAAGATGTCCCATGTCTGCTCATTTGCACGGGGCTGTCTGCATGCAGATGGCTGGGGCAGGGTCTGGCGGGTTCTTCACCACAGGCCCAGTGACCACATGGAGCCGGTACCTGGGAGCTCTGCCAGGGTTGCTGGGTGGAGCGATGAGCAAACTGTCAGAGGGAGGCACTCACATCCTTGTTTTGCATGAGAATCTGAGAAGTCAAACAAATTGTTGATAAGGAAAGATTCTGGCCTTGCAGAGGGTGCTCCTGGGGCTGAAATGTCCAGTTCCTGATCAGGCAGCTGGTTACACGGTGTGTTCCCAGCCAAGCCCTGATAATGTCTGAGCTTTTCTGAACAGCTGTTATGCCACAAAAGAAAGTTAAAATCAATTACTGGCACACACTAAGTGTCAGACACTGTGCTAGACAATGGGATGAGGGTGGGATGGAGATAGAGGGGAAAAAAAGCCAGCCCCTCTCAGGGCTTTGGGACCGGAAGGAGAAAAAGGAAGGGGAGCAGGTTTCACACGCCACATGGCTGTACAGAGATGAGGTGAGGGAGCTGCAGGGGGCCTTCCCTCCTGGGGATGCGGGAAAGGTGTGTCCAGTTGCCTAATTTAATGTCACTTGAGAAAAAACAGGACTCTCTCCGATACACAGGATCAGCTGGTGGCCGAGGTAACACAGCTCAGCACTGACCATCGTGGGCCTGCAGAAGCCAGGCCATCCTCCCCTCCAGGACTTGACCTTCTGGTTCTGAGAGGCGAATGTGATAGAGATGACATGTAGAGGCAATGGGGCCGCAGGTTTGGAGCTGTGAGTAATGGTTCCGAGCCGCCTGTCTGTGTTTGAGCCTCACTTATTCGCCCCGAGCCTCAGCTTCCTTATCTGTGAAATGGGCATTCACAGGGGCTGTTGCAAGCATTGAATGTGATCGTAGATGACACGTAATTGCTCAATAAACGTTGGCCGTCATTACCGCAGTGACAAGTGAAATGCACCAGGAGTGGCTCCCTGATGCTGGACCAGGTGCAAGGAGAAGACAAGCAGAGTGACAGCATGGCTACAGCTGCACCCACGGGAGGGAGAGTCCACAGGTGGGGCAGTCGTGGGCCTCCTGGAGAGCGTCCTGTGAGATGGGCAGGATTCCAGGAGTGAGCACAGGGCTGAGGCAGGCGTCGGAGGCATTGTTACGGGATGGTGAACAAACATACTTGGGGGCTGGATTAGAATCTCCATCAAGGAGGAAAGGGACCAAAGGCTGAAACTCTAGGGCACGCCAGCCCAGAAACAGCCCCGAGTCCACCAAGAGACGGAGCAGGGGAGCAGCCTCTCTCTGGATGGAAGCAGGATTGGGAAATATTCCTCTGGCAGTGTGGGGTAGAGGCAACATGCTGGCCAAGCCTGGGGACCGTTCCCTGGAGTTGCTGACTGCTGGTGACTATTGGTGGCCCCTTGTCACTCGTCACAGCCCTGTCTCCAAGAACAGAGTGCCCTTTGAAAGTTTGGTCACCTGTCATGAAACCAGCATGGCCAAAGGCCACTGCTCTGCTTTATTCCTCACCCTCTGGGGCAACGCTTCTGCTCACTGTCCTTTTCACTCTCTGAGGGGTCCCATCACTCAAGGGGACACATGAGTCACAATGGTGCCCCATCCCTTAGTTTCTAGATTTATTTTTTATTGTTGATTTTGACCTTTGTTGACATAATGATATTCTGCCATTAAAATCATTTTAGGCAAGACTGACTTTTTGAGTTTTTCATTTGTTTCAGTGCCTTTATATTTTAAAATGTGGGTCTGTTCCCCAGACTGCCCAGCTTCAAATGTGTTTTACGGCCCCAGCAGGCGGTCCTGACCTTTCAGTTGTAGGCATCATAAATGCATGCACACATACGTTGTTTCCTGCCCGTGTGGCATCACGACCTACCCCTTAGCCTTAGCGCCGTGACGTTTATTTAGATTATGCATTGTTCTCCCTGCACTCACCCATGGCTATCTGATTTTAACCAGTAAAGGCCACTGTGCAAATGGCCTCACACACTGCTCTGCCCACGGTACACAGACACACACTCCAAACTTCCTCTGTGTGCGGAGGGTCAGGGAGAAGTTGCGATTCATTAGCCATTAATGCTAAATTCGGCCGACTTCTGGGAAATATGACAGGCTCCGTTTCTCCCCCAAGCTGCAGCCGGTGCTGGGCTCATCCTGGGTTGGAGAGGCTGGCTCCTGTTCGAAGTCACAGGCTGTAATGACTGGTTAACTTATTGACTGCCCCGGAAGCCCCTGAGTCATCGCCTGTGAAAGGTCAGCCTGAAGCCAGAGTATAATGACTGCTTCTCCCAGATAATTAGTTACTTCCTTCAATTAAAATTGGAAAATGTGTGGAGCAGAACACTTGTCTCAGTTGACATCCGGTGAGATGCATCCTCAGCCCAATAATTACTCCCCAAAGGTGGGAGGGCTGATTTAGGGCTATTGACAATTTGGGTCTGATGTGGTTGTTTCTCTGAAAATCAGGAAGGCACAATCGTTCTCACCCTGGTCGAGCTCATCTTGGCACCGAGAGGGCCTGGGACCTTGGCCGGCCTCGGGGAGATGTATGCAGCCTCCCCACACGCTAATCAACACCCCACGCTGTCTACACTCTGAGCCGGGTCTTGCACATCCAAGTCCGCTCAGCAGCTGACTCCTGCCTTCTGAACACGCCCGACAAACAGCTCATTATTCAAACAGATGTTTCTGTTTGTTTCAGATTGCTATTCCAGAGGGAATCTGGTTTTCTCATTTACAAAATGAAGACTATACTTCAGTTTGTGCAAGACGTTAGGTTCTCCGAACACCCAGATCACTGCTGAAGAGGCTGATGGCTCCGGGGAAGGAGTTAGAAGAGAACGTGGTGGTGCTCTAGTCACTGAACATTTCCATATTTCCATAATGGACCTCTGGTCCTTTATCTGTGTCTCGGGAATATGCAGCATCCTGGGTGGCTTCATGCTGGATGACTCCCCCACCCCCAGCAAGCTGGCCATGCGGTCTACCCCACAATACACAGCTCCGCAGGGCTCGGCCTGGAAGAGGCGAGACCCCTCTGTCCACAAGCTGGTTTCTACCCTGTTGTTGCCGTATGTGTTTTGTTCACTCCTACAATACTCAGTATCTTTTCTCTTTGATTATATAAATAATTCATGTTCATTATTTAAAAAATGAACAACATATACAAATAAAATGAAGAGAGTAAAATCTCCTGGGTGCTCATCACCCTCGTCTAACCCCTGCTAGACTTGGTGACCGTATTTTTTCATGCAAATCTTTAAAACGTACGATAAACACCTACTATTTCTATCCATGCCTCTCTATTATTTTCCTTAAAGGATGAGCAATGTATTCATTTAGGAATCCCACCAAGTCAATTAAGTCTGGATAAGATTCTTGAAAAACGGTTGCATACTAATTTTTGTGTGGATATACCATAATTTAGCAACCTTTGCCCCAGTGATGAAAATCCACTTTGTTTCCAGGTTTTTTGGGGTTGTTTTTTTTTTTGCCATGCAACAAGACTACAATTTAGTTTTGCATTTCTATATCCTTATACACCAGTTTGTTCTTTAACTTCCCAGAGAATATTGGCTCGTCCGCACTGATAAGAAAGGCAAATGCTTCTTTGCAGAGCTTACTTCCTGAAGGATGCACCACCGGGGGAAACAAAGGCTATTTGCAATTCCATTGTCATCTTGCGCCACAAAAGCGTTCGTTCCCATTGCACTGGAGACGCTTGAGCCCCTGGATCACCTCCTCTGAGGTGCGAGGCCCTCAGCTGTCATCTGAGTCACATGGTGCTTTCTTCGATTCCAGGAATCAGGGGCTGATGGCCCTGGTGGAGAACAGGCAGCGGGAGTCTCTCCAGAGCCCTCCTGGGTGCCCAGCCTCTATTTACCTCTGGTGCTTCTCTGTGTCCAGATTTAGCTTCATAACTCCCAATCGGTTAGCCTTCCGTGGGAAACAGATTCTACGAGAGGGGGAGGCAGTATTCCGGTTTCTAGACGTCTGCATGGCCAGCAGATGGAAGGGCGTGGCGACTGTTTGGTGTCGTCTCAGATGGCAGAACTAAGTGTTCGGTGGGGCTTAGAGAAAGCAGATTTCAATTGGTTAAAATAGGCACATGGCTGTCTCCTCTCTTAGAAGGAACTTTAGGTAGAGGGTTCTGATGTCAGAGCACAGTCAGGAGGACTAAGTTCTTTGGGCTTGGGGGGTAAATGAAACTTAGATATAGTCAACACAGCCGGAACGGGTCTTAGTGAATGGCAGAAAGGAAGCCCTAGATATGGTCTACACATCAGAAGTCAGGAAGGTAGGAACTAGATTTCTAGCTAGGACCTGGGTAGAATCTAGACAGCCTGGTAGGCAGGTCAGCTTCTGAGCAAGGGTTACAGGAAATTCCAAGGGCAAATTACATCCAAGTAAATCTAGATGTGACCCTGAGTTTTGGTGGCCTCTCACTCAACAGGCCCTCATCTTTGCATCCTTACAATAGATTCCTTTCCCCTGCCATCTCAACCCACCTCAAATCTGAGAGCAACACTTTCAAGGGGTCAGGGGGAAGTACAGCCTGGGCCTTGCCAAGCACGTTCATTCACACGAGGGCAATGAGCAACTTTAAGTTTGGGCAGGAAATGCTGAAAATGACAAAGTTTTGGCAGGAATGTTGTTTTCTACTTTAGGATGCCTGAAAGGCGTTTTAACACTAAACTCCCATGTAGCTTTCCGGTGGATGATATATAACCCCATTTACTGTTGTAATCTGGGTAACAAAATGAATACTCCATCATTGTACTATGAATAGTAAATTAACCCAGATAAAAGTGTTCTACATCCAATCAAAACCATTAAGTAACTAGGAGACTAAGATTGGTGAGGACATTTGGAGTAATTATAACTAATGAACACATTAACTTCAAGAGGGCACGTGGTTTTGCTGGCTCGCTGGTCTCTCCAAAGAAAATTCGGGTAGGTGGGAAGAAAGCTGAAATAATTCTGTAAAGAGGACAGATTTATTGATCTATGTAGGGCCATTTAGAAGGGGAAATGAGTGCTTAGGGAGCCGGGCATATTAGACATCAGCATAATCATTAAAGAAAATGAAAGGAATTCTCCTCTTTCATCACCTTTTACGATCAGGCTGGGTCTGACCAAAACAGCTCTTGCTTTTGTGGCCTTTATTCCCTTTTCGTGGATTTCAATGTGACTCTCTTTTAAGAAATACCATTTATTGTGTTTTAAATGTAAAATTAATGCAAACTAATTGCATGCCTGGACGGTATGGAAAATACACAGAAAAATGCAAAATAAAAGCCAAACCAATCTATAATGCTATCACCCAGAGACAACCATTATTAACATTTGGGATAACTAGTTTCATTTTTTTTCTATGCTTATATATTGTGTGTTTTGGGGTCACTGTAGATTATTCTATTTACTTAAGAATAATGGTTTTAATATTTTTGGAAAAATGATACAGCTTATTATTATATAAAATTCAAGCCATAGAGAAAGATTCAAAGAAATACATCAAAACCCATCACCTAAACTCTCACACACGGATGTTAATCAGCGCCAGTTCCAGCCTCTCTGTCCAGCACACGTGCTGATAAGAGAGAAGTGGATCAATTACCTTCGACAAAAAAGTAATGATCCTGGGTATGTCATTTAAGTTCGAAGAAGTATTTTGGTTTTTTAATTTGTATAAGAAAATAAACAAAAATGAAACTGAAGGGGCTGCTGGACTACTGGAGACCCTCCAGAGGCCATGTTGGTTCTTTAAGAGATCTTGGCCATTCTCTCACTTGCCTTTCTCTTCTTTGCCTTGAGATAGTTTATCTCCGTTTTTAGCTTTCAAGACTGCAGTGGGGCTCCTAGTAAGCTTCTCGTCACCTCTGTCTCTTTTTTTCCTCACTTCAAGCAGATTCCCTTAGTCTGGAGGCTCAAGCCCAGATGTCACAATGGCCCAACGCTCAGAAGACTTCAGCCCATGGACCGAAGCAGTGGCCGTCCTCCACCATCAGGTCAAGCCGCTCAGGGGGCATTCTTAGCTTCTGCCACCAACCCACACCTGTAGATCCAACGGAGAGATGAACAAACACACACACCAAACAAAACAAAACTTCCAGAAGCTTAGCAGTAATGCAAACAAATTAAGTGAGTCATGTATACTAACAGCAAACAGACAGACTTGAGCGTGAACATTCCATTCAAAGGGGACAGTCAAAATCCCCCAGTTTATTCTTGCCTATGGGAATTTAGGTCCAGTGCGGGCATATCATTTCATTGTTCAAGAGGGGCCAAAGACCTACATTTTTAAGTGAAATCTCCTTATTTACAAATTAAAAAATGAAAACAAGCCCATAGATGGGTCACCAGATTTCTTCTGCTGCTCTAAGCACAATTTAGGACTATTCAGGACCCCTGTTCAATCTGAATAGCAAATGAGTGATGAGTAATTTTTGGCGAAAGTGTATCCCATGCGATATTTGGGACGTATTTATACAAAAGGCATCCATCGCTTATCTGAGATTCCAGCTTAACTGGGTGTCCTGAATTTTCTCTGGCAGCCCTCATGGGCGAGCCCCTCCCGTCTGCCCCCTGCTCTCAGAACATCTCTGTGCTCCGAGGAGGCGTGCCTGGCCTTTCCCTGTCCTTCCTAGTTCTGTCCTGGTTTCTGCTGCGAAGCGTCATGTTTGTGTTTCGGTCCATTTCCTTTTTCATTGATAATGTAGCACTTTTTCTTCTTGCTTTTGTTTTTTGTTTTCTGTTTGTTTTCAGTGGGGTTTGAGGAAGTACCAGGGGAAAAATGCGTTTTCTGACATCCTTGGCAGGCTCTAGAATCTGGTTTTCATTGACCATTATATCATGTAAATTTCCTCACCATTAAATATTTTAAAAATACATTTTTCTTGGCTGCCTACAGGCCCTCCTATGAATTTTCCAAACCTATCTTAGGGGAAGTTCAATGATATTTAATGCTGAGAACTCCCGTGTACAAACATTTCAGCTAGAGGCAGAATTTAATGGAAGACAGGATCCATCTCCTGTTTTGTCAGTGCTGGGGCCGGGAGAAAAGGGAGCAGAGCCCTCGACAAGAGCTCAACTTTGACTGCTCTTGGGAAACTCTAAACGAGGCAGCCGATCCCAAAGCTCTGGTCCTTGTCTTCTTGGAATTCCAATGGGCTCCATTGTCTCTACTTGAAATATATGGATGAACGATTTCTTTTTTCCCCCAAATTATCTGGGAATCCCTTACCATTAACTGGTTCTCTGTGGGCTTCTAATGAGCTTGGTAATTACTCCTGATATCTCAAGGCAAATCCTAATAACCAGGCTTGGTGGGATTAAGAAAAGTGCTTCTTCAAGCTGTTACGTTTTTCTGGTGGGCGTGATTCTCATGTAATTAAGCCACATTGTGAAGAAACAAGTTGATACATTGGCTTGTTTTGGTTTTGACAATATGATGAAAAGTCCTAGGCTTTCCTTAACAATTTGCTGCAGAGAATGTTGACATTCCATTTGCTATCCGTTGGCATCTAAAGTTATGTGAGGGACAAAAGTGAATTTAGGGGAAGTGACGGTGCTGCCGTGTCCTGTCTGCATAAGGCACCCAGGCAGCAGCTTGCAGGAGCTCTGGCCCCCTCAGATTATAAAGTCATCATCAAGAGCACACACACACCCAACTCCACAAACAAGGTGCATGATGCCTGTCTATTTCGATGGAATGAAACACTGTGATGACTCCATTCTGTTTTCTGTTATGTTTACAGATTTAATTAATAAGTGCAGCAGAATTTGTCATGTTTGTTTTCATTTTTATAGCTGTTATTTTTAATTTTGTTGGTAGCTTTGATTGCCATTTTTCTGAATTTAAGAATCCAATTGTGTAGAAAACATGAGGCCATTTATTTGGCATTTTGGACTTATGTAAGCTAGTGTTTGTCTTCTTCAGAGAGACGATCAGACTGGCCTGTGCATCTGTCTCTAGTGTGGGAGGCATCCACTAGGCAGAACTCTTGTAGCAGGCCTCTCAGGGCTTGCTGGCCAGATTATAGGATCCATCTTTGTTTAAGCAGTTAGTCCCTCAGTCCAGACATTTCTGGCCAGGATATTAAGAAAGAAAGAGAAAGAAAGGAAGGAAGAGAGGAAGAAAGAGAAAGAGAAGGAGGGAGAGAGAGAGAGAATGAGTAAGGAAAATCACTGTTCCCCGTACAGAAGGGCCAGGGAGGTGTTATTTAGGAGACGGCTGAGGGCATGGCCCATCCTCAGAGCATCATTTAAACTTCAAAGTTTCATTACAAAGAGAAATCAAATCTGGAGTGGTTCTAAAATGCTAATCCATCCAATTACGAGTTGTATCTAAGATGCCCCTCAATATTGGAGGCATCAAGACAAAAGACCACCTCCTTTCTAAAGTGTCTCATGGGGAGAAATCCACCATAAAAGAAAAAGTAAAACACATGTGGTCTCCTCTCTCCAGCACGTCACACACCAGAAGCCCGCAAGATCCTGCCCCCAGAGCCTTGATTGCTGGCCCAAATGTGGCTTGATTTTCAGAGATGATTGAGTTAGTAAGGCTGTTGCCAAGAGCTTGTTTTGACTTGTAAACAATACACGTTTGGGAATGAACTCAGAGATAGAGGTGGAAGAGGAGGAATGCTAAGTTATCATTTTTATAATCACCCTTCAGAACCAGTAGCTGTTGTTTTTTTTAAAATTCTTCTGCCAGTGTGTTTTCTATTATTTTTGCTGACCTCTTGTTTTCAAACCACTTCCCAGGGTGCTGTCTCTCTATTCAAGTAATTGCAGGATTCACTGCTGGAAGATGGAAGACGGTTTCGACTCCCACAGACAGCCATCCCATGAGATCTGAGATTTTCTTTCCTTTTATTTCCTTCCTTTGTTGAGTCAAATAATGTTTTGTTCTTCATAATAGCAGACAAGAGGGTACAAAATTAAAATATATATATATTTTTAAAAATATGTAAATAAGGTTTATTTTATATAAAATAATATTTGTATCTCATTCCAGCTACAAAGGAATCTCCTTTAGTCTCATGACATTTTCTCTTTTTGTTGAGAATACTTCCTTTCCTTACGGTACCTGGTCTTTTCTGTCTAAATCTGCATAGACCGCTTCTGTTTGAAGTCTCCGACCTGGTGAAATTGCCAGGCAGTCAGAAAACTTCAATTAGGATCCAAATGTGAGCTGGTCAACTTTGAGGAAGCTTATCAAATCTTTATTAAGTTGAAAAGAAGAGAAAGAACCATTTATTTTTCTGAATGATACCATTTTTTATTATCGAGAGGCCGTGATTTGGGTTGTTTCCCACACAGTTACCATCGAACGCTTTGCGGTACCATTTATGCTGTCGTCTCTCACATTCTTCTTTAGCGTGTCTGAGATTGATTCCCCCCTCCTCTATTAAAAACAAGCAAACATCTATTGAAAAACTTCCTGGAGAAAAGAAGGCGATTGATTCCGTCTCCTGGATCTGACCGACGGGCTTCGATTCCTGTGCTGCAAAAGCTCGAGGGACGTTTATAAACTGTTGAATTTCACACACAGAAAAACTGCATAAAGCATGTTCTTAGCGGTTTTAGCGGTAACAGCTTTCTGAGGCCTCATTTCTTGATTTATCCTCCTGCATCAGACTACCTGGGAGTCCTTGAAGTCACAGAAAATCAGGAGTGAGGAGGATGAACGCACGCCCCCAGGATATTGCTCAGTGCTTTATGCATAAGCTTCCTAATGCCCATTTTATGAGTGGCTTAAGCCACGTTTGAATATAGGTCAGAAAATTATTGGGGCTTTATTTACTCTCTCTCCTCTCAGGGCAGCCGGCTGGTAACCCCTCCTGCTGAGAGGTGCTCAAGAAATATACTGAGAACATAGTAGGCCATCAATGAATATTCATTGACTCCATGACAGGAAGAGAGAAATGGCATTTCTAAACATGGCTAATGAAATTTGGAGGCCTAAAACTGTGTCTATGGATCAACCTGTCAGTTAAAATGCGAATTGTGAGAGGAGAGCCGAATGCCGCAAGCACGCAGTCCGTGCGATCGATCCCTCGGTAACGACCTTGTCCAGCATGTTTATCGGTTCCTTGTGCCTCATGCACATCTATGCATCACGCCCCGTGAGCTGTTCTCTTTCCCCTTGTTTGTCAATCCATCCAACACGTATTTATTAGCGTCTTCTACGTGCCACACTTATGAACAGAGCAGTGAGAGAGAAAGACTGGCCCACGGCCACACGGAGCATATAGTTTAGCTCAAGCTTGGCTAACTGTGGCCCACAGGCCAGCTCCAGCTCCTTGCCAGTTTTCGTATGACTATAAGCTAAGGAAGGTTTTTATTTTTCATTTTTTAAAGATTGGCGCCTGAGCTAACACTGTTGCCAATCTTCTTTTATTTATTTTTCTTCTCCCCAAAGCCCCCAGTACGTAGTTGTATATTCTAGTTGTGAGTGCCTCTGGTTGTGCTGTGTGGGACGCCGCCTCACCGTGGCCTGATGAGCGGTGCCACGTCCGCTCCCAGGATCTGAACCAGTGAAACCCTGGGCCACCAAAGTGGAGAGTGCAAACTTAACCACTTGGCCACAGGGCCGGCCCCTGGTTTTTATATTTTTAGTGGTTGAAAAAAATCAAAAGAAGAATCGTATTTGGTGACATGTGAAAATGATACGACATTCAAATTTCAGTGTCCTTCAGGGAAGGTTTTATCAGACCCGAGCTGTGCCCATTCATTTGCAGTGTCCAGGGCTGCTTCCAGTGGCAGGACCGAGGAGTTGCGACAGAGACCGTATGGCCCACAAAGCCTGAGCTGTTCACCATCTGACCCTGACAGGAAATCACTGATGACCGCAGTTTCAGTTGATGAGGAAAACAAGGTGAAGTGACTCTCTACATGGTATCTGACTCCAAACCCCTTCTCTTTATAGCACAGCCTGACGTCGTCTTCTCGAGTCCATGAAGACCTGAGTGTTCATGTGGCTTTCACTTCACCAGACCAGGCAGCAAATGACATTGGTTCTTGGAGAGGTTGCTGCATTACATGAGGAAGCACCTTCCCAAATTGTGTGGCCCTTTGACATGGAAACTACGGGAATTCTGTCAAAATTCCCACTGGGCAGCGGCATAGGATGGACGGTGATGTGCTGAGGTTATAAGGATGGTGATGTGCTGAGGGTGAATGGAAATGGAAGAAGTCAAGGCCCGGGCCCTTTCACAGCTGTAGGAGGGGAGTCCTCGGCTAATGAATCGATAACAAAGATGAAAACCCTCCGCTCGTGCTCCAAGGCTCTTAATTGTTCTCCTTCCAAACAATGTCTCACGTCTGATACAAAAGATCACCATCATGGGCACGTGGATTTTTTTTCAGTTCATTAAAGTATTTAAGGCAGCTTTCAACCAAAAGATATGTATGTTCTCAAGTTGTTAAAACAGATACAGAATTTTTAAAATCCCCAACTCCAAATATTCCAACTACTTACTTTGTTCTTAACCATAATTGAGCAATTTCTGGCAATGTTTTCGCTGGTTTGAAGTGATCTTTTTGTAATTCAGAGCATAAAGGTTCTCAGCTGATACTCTGTCCTTGGACAGAGGCTGAAAGATGATCCTCAGGGTGAACTCGGTATTCACAGTCCTGCGTCCGTGCTCATCCTGAGCTGAGCTGAGCCCCTTTGCACAGGTGCAATGATGACTTTGGATCGCCCATGGATGATGCTGACAAGCCTCCCCTTATAAAGACTTTGCTTAAAATGTAGAACATTTTTTATTTTGCTCTCCCTCACAATTAACAACATGCTTTATTTAGACTCTTAACCTCTCTCTTGCTAAAACCTAATGTTATCCCATTTGAGTCATTGCTAATTGTCCTCTGTTTGTCAGAATCACTGAATTATGACACTAAGCCTTGATTGTTTTGATTTCTGCTGCCGATTAATCCCAGCACAACCTCATCTGCATGTCCTGATATTTGTCTGCGCCCGTCAATGGAGTTCTGTGCACAGGTCATTAACTCCCGGTGGAGCTGGGAATCCTTGGCTGTCAGAGCTCAGGACCGGGGGCCAAGGCATCCCCTCAAACCCTGTTGGTTTTGTTCATTTCCTGTGGGGACCTGCACAGGGGTGGCACTCTTCTGGACGCCATGTTGTAATACAGTCACGCCCTGGAGTCAGCTGGCCCCATTAAAATCCATCCGTACCTGGAGCAAGTACTTCATCTTTTTTAAGCTTCAGTTGCCCTGTTAACCAAGTTGATGGCAGCATTAAATGGATAATGAATGTAGGCATCGTGGTACCTTGCAAAAGGAAGCCCTCAGATGCTCTTGTGATTGTCAACAGTACTGTTATTGTCATCCTCATTTTCAAATGAGAGTAAAGCGACGTCATCCTGATGTCCCAGGTCTCCATATTTTGTCATTCCTCCACTTAGCCTCACCTCTCTTCAATTTCTTTAACTGATCAGTTTCACCCTTGGACCTCTCTCCAGGCTATTCTTTATTCTTAGGCTGTTCATCTCTGTTCTCTTTGCCTAAGTAACACTCTCTGATCTCACACCATGTGGGATGCAGGCTCTCATGACAACTTCCCAGGGAGACTTTCTCTCTCTCTTTCCATCGGGCGGAGAGAGACAACTGGCATGTCCTCTCTGCACTCTGGCTTCAGCTACTGCTGTTGGGAATTCTGCTGCCCGTCAAATTGCGCTGGCTTTATAGGAAATCTCCTTTATTCCTCTAGTTGCTTTTAACTTAACTAGATTTGGCTTTCTTTTGAAATTATCCTGTTTGGTGCCCATTTTGTCTTGCATCCATAATGGAAAACAATGCGTTTTTTTTTATGTTGCCCTCCATCCTTTATCTCTATTCTCTCTCTCTGGAATTCCTATTAAATGTATGTTGGACCAATTTGCTCTATTTTCCATGTCACTGAATCTTAACCCATTTTCTCTCTATGCTGCTTTCTGGGTAATTTCTTTGTATCAATCACCAATCTATTAACTCTTTCAGCTGTTTATCTGCTCTGTAAGTCATTCACTGATTGGGTTCTTAATTTCTATGACTACAATCTTCATTCTAGAAATTTTGTTCGGTCCTCTTTCGAACCTACCCATGGGCTTCACTCTGTCTTATTCTATTCTTGAGGTTTTGCTTCTTTCTTTTATGTTTTAGGTCATTTTTAACATATGCAATTTATAGTAGAGCTTGTCTGTTATTTGCAGAGCTTGGGGCTGCCGTTTGTCCCATCTGCAGATGATCATTCACGGTGGAGTAATTCTTCACGTATTTCTTAATTTGAATTGTGAATCCCTGTTTAGCAGGGTTTAGAGTCGGAGCTTTATGAACCTCGACCCAGAATGTGTTGCCCATAGCAATTTTGTGCTTGTTTCTGCCAGATGCCCTGGGGTTACTGCTAGCTTTAGACCATTTTCTATGTCAAGTCCTTGGCTTGCAGCTTCGGAGAGCATCTGAGGGCTGAATTTTGAACTCCAAAACCATGTGAGATTCAGGCCCCGGAGATCAATTCTCAGGAGAGACTTTTACTTTTCCTTCCGGGGTGAGGCCGAGCAGAAACAGACGCACTGCTGCTGTGCTGCAGGTGGGCGATGCCTTGCTGTGTTGTCCTCTCACTAAGGGTGTGGCTGGTTGAGGGCCCTGGTTTTGCGAGGGTCTCCATCCCACCTGCCCTGCTTGCTCTGTCCGTGCTGGGACATAAACGTCTAAGTCAGTGTTCTCCAAGTGGTTTCCCTAGACTAGCATGTTCAGCATCATTTGGACGTTTTTAGAAAGGCCGTCTCTCATTCCTAAAACAAGACAAATGGAATCAGAAACCTGAGAGGTGGGCTGGGGTCTAGACTAAGGCAGTTTAGTAAGCTCTCCAGGTGATTCTGATGGCCGTGGAGATTCAGGGCTCCAGGGCGGCCAGGCCGGCGGCCCTGTGCTCACACACCTGTCCTCCACAGGGCGGTCCTGGCTCACCGGGCTGCCTCCTGGGTTTTAAGCTTTTTCTTTCTTTCTTGTCCCTAGGCATTCTTCCTTCTTTCTAGCTCTCTTGGCTAAGCCTAAAAAATAATGTTTATTAGTTTTATCAGCATTTCTAAATAAGAATAGCAGGAGTGCAGCTATTGGGTTAAGTTCTTTCTGCCAGTCTAAGAAGTTAAAGACACATCCTCCACAAGCTACGCCCATCGTCTCCTTCCCTTTCTGAGTCTAACCACACTGCCCCGAGGAATGCCTTCTGCCTTTACCAAGTGCTATTGTTAGTGATCATTTCTGTAGCCTAGGGGTAAGCAGTCTCTGAAGTCAGACTGCCTGGTTTCATTTCTGAGCTTCACCTCTTACCTAGGCATGTGACGTCAGTCTCTCGCTGTGGCAATCATAACCACACCATGCTGTAACGCGAGGACCCACTGATAGCCCGTCAAGCACTTGGCACGGTACACAACACCTAACAGACACTTAGAAGAAAGGTCAACTGTTACTCTTACTTCATGTGTCTTTCTTTTCTTCCTAAGCAGCCTGTAAAATTTTGTATCCCAAGCACCCACTATATTGCCTGGCACGAGAATGTTTGTAGAATGACTGAATGAATGAGCATCATTCCAGATAGTAGTGGATTATAGAGGATCGTCCACCTCTGGACCCACTGTGCTCCCTAACATAACGTCCAATCCATGCACTTAATAAGATCTTCATATTTAAATACTACTGTATAATTTTAAGGTGGTCTCATATCAATCATTTCACTAAACTAAAAAGTAAAATATCTATACAAGTTTTACATCAGTAGATTCTCTTTGTTAAAAATATCAAACATCACACCAAAGCATAAAGCTCCCAGACCATCACAGACAGACCTGGCCCCCATCCTTCCTTGCTACTGATTTAGTGGTGGCTTTCCAGAACATTCTCTATGTGTTCGTAAAATAGACATGCACTTGTAGAAGTATAGAGCCTTTGTGTGTGTTAAACATAGATGGGATTATACTAAAACTATAGGTCTGCAGCTCAAGGATTGTATCCCAGAAATCTTTCTGTGTCAGTATGCAGAACTGGCTTCTTCTTGATAACCTGCTTTGTACTCCGTGGTGTGGAAATACAATTGCAAGCACAGTTGTCTTCTTGATCAACCCCATTAGGTTGTTGCAATATATTTTTATTATAAACAATGCTGCAAAGAGTATCCTTGAAACTGACAAAGATTCTTTGCTTGGCCAAGTTTCAGTCGGGCTCCTCTGAACGGTCCCATCAACAAGGAGCATCTGTGTACTTCCTCGTAGAATCCAGTTTTAGCAAGAATCCTGCTAAGTCAGCGTAGAGAGAGTCCCCACCCTTGATATGTGATCAAGCTCCTTGCCCCGACTCTCACCCGGGTGTATCTGTGCAGCCTGGCCCGCCTTCAGCAGGAATCCTGTGAGGTGGGTTTAGTGAGAATCCCACACCCCTTGATGTCTCCTTCTAGTGATTTTCCATCCACCAATGCCCACCGCCCCCACCAACTTGCTGCTTGGCTATAAATCCCCACTTGTTCTGGCTGAATGGAAACTGGAGCCCAGTTTTTATGCTGGAGTCTCTCTTCCTCATTGCAATAGCTTTTTGTTTTTTTTTTTTAGAGATTTTATTTTTTTCCTTTTTCTCCCCAAAGCCCCCTGGTACATAGCTGTATGTTCTTTGTTGTGGGTCCTTCTAGTTGTGGCATGTGGGACGCCGCCTCAGCGTGGTTTGATGAGCAGTGCCATGTCCGCGCCCAGGATTCAAACCAACGAAACACTGGGCCGCCTGCAGCGGAGCGCGCGAACTTAACCACTCGGCCACGGGGCCAGCACCTGCAGTAGTTTTTTGAATAAAATCTATCTTCAGTACTTTAAGTTCTGTCCAGCTCTAGTTCTCTCAAACTACATATATACACACACCAATATATGTAACAGTATATAAATTATACATTATATGCATTGCTGTGTATATATATACAATATACATATACATACAAGATGTAAAAATGTAAACATATGCGTATATACAACATATAAATATATAAACATATACATATATATTTATAAAAATATATAAAAATGATATATAAAATACAAATATAATAATAATAAAATAATAATATATAAACTAAGTATATAAACATATGCATATATTCATGTTGTATATTTACATTATGTACTATACACACACTATATAAATTATACATCATGTATAAATCATACACACATATACTTCCTCTGTCTCTATCACTGGATCTCATCTTTTTTTCTTTCCCTGAAGATTGGCACCTGAGCTAACATCTGTTGCCAATCTTCTTTTACTTATTTACTTATTGTTCTCCCCAAACCCCCCCAGCACATAATTGTGTATTCTGGTTGTAGGTCCTTCTGGTTGTGCCACGTGGAATGCTGCCTCAGCATGGCTTGATGAGCGGTGCCATGTCGGTGTTCAGGATCCAAATCAGGAAACTCTGGGCTGCTGAAGAGGAGCGCAGGAACTTAACCACTCAGCCCCTGCCAGTCCCTGGATCTCATCTTTAATGCTTTGTAAATGCATCGATCATTGGAGCAGCCCTAGAATACGGCAACATAGCTTCGTTTCATGGACATTTCACACAGATTCAGATTCAGCAGACCTTCACTGAGCACTTACTACATTCTGCATTACCTGCTAGTGGTGTTTAGCTCTGCTACCCCATGTAAAAGAGATCTCAGAACAGAGCAATCGCCGCCTCCCCTGGGGACGGAAGTGGCATTTTCGTTTCTATTGTGGTGACCTACACAATGAATGACTCACTGTGCAGAGTCAGAGGGACCCTCGGGCTCCTCCCTTTCAAGTCCTGAATGGAGACTCTGGTTCACAGTATGCTTCCGTTTATCCCCTATTCCCTTCCCGTTTAGTTTCATCTTGTGAAAATAGATTAAAAACATTATAATCTACATATGTATTGTATTTGATTCCAGTTTTTCAATCAGATTACTAAACTGGCTTAAGGCAAAACGTTTCCCTGCCAAACACACTCCCCCTCACTCAAGCAATTGAATGAACTTCCTATCCCATTGAAGAATGGAATCTGTTTTAAAAAGGACCCTGAGACTGAACACACACACACATACATGAGTGAGCGCCTGCAAGCACTGACCACACACACTGCCCCCCGTGAATGCAGTAGTGGGCGGGACAGCGTTGATCCCCACAGCAGCCCTGCTCCAAGAACTGCCTGGGTAGCTGATCTGTCGGTGACTGGGTACTTCTGAGCCCCGGCTCCCTCCTCCCTTGCTTGGCCGCCCTCTCCTGCTCTGTGGTCACGCTTGGTGCTATGCGGAAGGCTCTCTAACTATGCCATTGCCAAGAGTTAGGGGCAGAATGCCACCACATTTAATGCTCATGGATTAATTTAAAACATGAGAAATGCCTTGAATTCATCAGTGCAAATGGAAAAAAGAATAAGTATAAATTACTAACAGTAACTTTTGCT
The DNA here is from genome assembly GCF_041296235.1 of Equus asinus. Classification (NCBI taxonomy): domain Eukaryota; kingdom Metazoa; phylum Chordata; class Mammalia; order Perissodactyla; family Equidae; genus Equus; species Equus asinus. Next base: position 47,881,375 of record NC_091804.1, read on the forward strand.
CCTCTTGTGCATTCTTCACGTTAGATCTTGTGTGTGTGTATCTGGGGGGTGGAGCTGGAAAACTATGTATGCTCATGATTTCAAAAACAGCCAAACAGAGCAAAAGGGACAAAGAGATTCGTCTCTCTGTTAGTTCAGACCAGAATGTTTCTCTCTCCGGAATGAACCATTATCACCAGCTTAGTGTAATTCTTCAGATATATGTAGATTTCTCTCTCTCTCTCTCATATTCTGCAATCATGGGAGAATACAATACTCACTGCTTTGCACCTCGCCTGCTTTTCACAGTTAAACCATCTGTGGAGATTGTCTTATAGGGGCCCACATAGAGCTGCCTCACTTTTTTCGCAGCTGTACAATATTGCGTTGCATAAATGCACCTTACTTTATTTAAACGGAGCCATGTTAGATTGTTTTCAATTGTTGGCTATAGTAAACAATGCTGTGAAAAACACCCAAATGACAGCTTATATGTGTATCTTTATTTATCTAAGTAAATCTGCAGGATAAGTTCTAAGAGGTGGAATTCTGGTCCATAGGCTATATACGTTTTTAAAGTAAGATTTTTACTGAAGTCTAACAATCATACAGCAAATGTATGTCAGAAGTGTGCAGATCAAGGGCTTTTCTCAAAGGGAGCACATACGTGTGACTGTCACCTGGATTAAGAGAAGGATATGACAAACATTGGAAGTCTCCTCCTGTGTCACCCAGACATGGTCCCCTTTGCCCATGCGTACCTGCCGTCCTCCCATCACTGCAGCTTAGTTCTCCTTCTCCGTGAACTCTGTATCACGGAAGCGCACAATAGATGCTCTTCTGTACATTATGTTTGTGACATCTGTCCATATCATCGTGTGTGTCACAAGAATTTGTACATTCTCATTGCTGTGTAATACCTTAAAATATCAATAGTACCACAGTTTATTCATTCTACTGTTGATGGATATTTGAGCCGCTGCCATATTTTGTCTGCTGCAAGTAATGCTACTCGACATTCTTGACATGTTTTTAGTGCGTAGAAACGTGCATTTCTGTGGAACGTGTGCCTAAGAGGCGAATTGCTTGGTCATAGATTATCTGCAGGTGCAGCTTCAGTAGACGCTCCCAAAGAGATTCCCAAAGGGTCTGTGTTTCCTCTCCCTCCAGCAGCACGCGAGATTTCGAGTTTGCCTCACATCCTCACCAATGTTTGATGACTTCTGTCTTTTTAGTTTTAGCCATTCTGGTTAAGGATGTAGTGACAACATTTTGGGTTGAATTTGCATTTCCATGGTGACTAATGTTGCTGATTACTTTTTCATAAGTGTGGTGGCCATTTGGTTCTCCTTGGTGACAAAAAGACTGCTCAAGTCTTTTTCTTCTGTCTTCTTCTCGTTGATTTGCAGGAGTGCTTCATGATACACCGGATCAAAGGCCTTTGCTGGATACACGCATTGCAGGTTTCTTCTCCCACATGGTGGCTCGCCTTTGCGCTCTGTTAAGACGTCTTTTGTCAATTTTAAGGGTAACTAATTACCCGCTCTTTCCCGTATGCTGCTACTTGTGTCCTGCTTAAAAATATTTGCCTACTCCAAGGTAAGGAAGGTGTCCTCTGCTTTCCTCTTAAAACGTGTACCGTTTCACATCAGGTCTGCAATCTATCTGGTGTTGGCTTGTGTGTATGGTGTTAGGAGTCAAGATGCATTGTTCTTCCCCTGTGGGTATTTGGATGACCCTGTGCCACTTACGGACAAGACCATCCTCTCCCCTCCGCTCTGCTGTCACCTTTGTCATGACGGCAGGGATTATGTCTGCGTGGGGTGGCTTCTGCCCATTGGTCTAGGTGCTCCCCTGTGCTCTAGTGTGCCCTGTGCCCGCGGGGGTCCCACATGAGAGCCTGGGTGGCTGTCAGAGCTCCTCCTCCTTGGCAGAATCTGAACTCATGCACTTTTCCTCCTCTTAGCCCTGAAAACCTTGCTCTACTTTTTCTGTTCTCCTGGTGTCTCCTTGGCCCATTACCCTGCACAGTTCAAGGATAACAGTACACAGAATTGAGTTCATTTCTTAATCCTATCCCTTTTCCAAAGGATCTTGGCCCCTCATCTCCCGGCAGCCCCACACTTCAATTTTTGTCTCTTTAGTTTGAAGAGATGACAGGGAGTTGTGCTGTGGTCTCTGCCTCTCAGCAGATCCTGCTGCCCAGCCAGGTGCCCACTCCTCACTCCCACCCACACACCGGGACAGCGTGGGCGGGCTGACACATGCTCTCAGAACACTGGGGTCTTGGCTCCACTGGCTGCAGTGCCAGCTCTTGATACTTTCAAACAGATGCTTCTTGTGTTGTTTTCTCCATTTTTCTTTCTTGTTCTCAATTGTCTTATTGTCTGCTATAAGCTGCTCCACCATTGCTCAAAGCAGAAACCCAGGTATGGGTATTATAAATTGTGATAAGTATAACAATAGTGCTAATTGCCCTTCAAACAGGTTGCGCAATTTATACAGTATATGCGCCTTAGCTAAAACTGTAAGAAGCTGATATTTAAATGGAAATACAAGTTGGTCCCAAGGTGGGGAATTGGTACGTTTCCAGCTATGCCTTTTGGGTCCATTTATAACATTCAATCTACCATCATTCATAGGAAATACACTTGCAGCCCACATCAAAGGAACACAAATAAGCCTTTGATGGTTTAATAGGAGCTGATGGGATAAAGACAGGTGGCCTGACCAGCTTCCTGATTTCAAATATGCTGCAAACTTTATAAACGACATTTGCCTTCTGGTTTCCTTTGAAGCACGGTTCCTGGCCTTGGCTGGGAAATGAGACCTAAGGCTTACATGGCGGGGCAGCCGGGCCTTGGAGCGAAGCTGGAGCTGCTCGGGCAAGTTCAGGTCTGGCAAGAAAGCTCTCTGTTCGTTTTTTTTTTTCCCCTGGGGGCAGCGTTTAATCAGTTGAAGTTAAAGGTATCTGGTAATGCCTAAGTGAGCAACTTCTCAGTAGGGCTCAGCCAGGGGACAGAAGGTTGTTTTAGAGGAGGGTGCTTGATGGCTGCATGGTCCCAACTCTGCTCCTGCACGTCATAATAAAGACGCTGTGCCCATTGTCCACGGCTGCCGGCTCTGTGCTGCAGACCAAAGCTGTCTCCTGGTTTCTGCCTTTGCTCTTCGCACAGAAGTTCCCAAGAGGCGAATGACACTCAAAGAAGCCTCTGGAGTAGGAGAGAGATTATCTGTGAGGAAACAGAAATGACAAATTCTCCAAGGCGACACATTTTCCCTCAGCTGGATCCTGCCCCACTCTCCCACCTTGAAGGCTGTCCTCTCCCAGCTTCCATTTCTATGGCGCATTCCTCCCAACCTTTGCAGGATTGTCTAGGCCTGACACAGAGCGATGCTTAGACTTACATTTCAAAATCCTCATTTCATTCCCCGGGGGAAGATTTGACGAAAGGCATGAGCTGGCTCAGGTGTGTCCATCTGCACAGAGCTCTCCGCTTGTCTGCAGACCTTTTACCACAACTGGACGTTCTCAACCTTGGATGCTAATTAGAAGCCACTGAGGAGGTTTTTTCTTTTCCTTTTTCTACTTTCTTTTTTTTGTTTTTTTTCCGAGGAGGATTAGCCCTGAGCTAACTACTGCCAATCCTCCTCTTTTTGCTGAGGAAGACTGGCCCTGAGCTCACATCCATGCCTGTCTTCCTCTACTTTATATGTGGGACGCCTACCACAGCATGGCTTTTTGCCAAACAGTGCCATGTCCGCACCCGGGATCCGAACTGGGGAACCCCGGGCCACCGAGAAGCAGAATGTGCAAACTTAACTGCTGTGCCACTGGGCTGGCCCCTCTACTTTCTTTTTTTAATAAGGATATTCTGATTTCATTCATTGGAATAGGGCCAGGCTTCTAAATATTGTCTTAGAAGCTACTCATGTGACAGTAATGTGCAGTTAAAGTGAACTACAGATCCATCCTCATTTCTCACCATCTCCCCACTGCTTTCTCTGCTCCAGGCACTCTGCTCTCTTGGGATTCTCAAGGTCATTTCTGTCTCAGGGCCTTTGTACATGTTGTTCCCTTAGTTTCAGAAGATTTTCCTCCCTGTTTTCACTGACCCACTTCCAATGGCCCTTCAAGTCTGTATGTAAATGATGAGAGCTCCTGGAAGCCCTCACCAATGGCTCCCTTTTTCATCACACTCGACATAACTGAAATTCTAAAGAGTATTTGGAGGGTTGTCTGTGAACAGTTGGTTTCCCACCCAGATTCATCTTCATGAGTGTGTCTTCTTCGCTGCTGTGTCCTCAAAGCCTAGCTGGGGGCAGCCCAGAGCAGACACTGATAGTCGTGGAGTGTTGACTGTGTCCTCTCTCTTCCTTCTCTCCTCCTTTCCTCCCATGTCCAGCACACCGGGCAGGCAGAGTGCCATCAGGACATCTCCTTTATCTCTTCAAGGGTCACGAAGGCTATTTCCAGGTCTTCTTCAGTCTGCAGAGAGCACGGATTAATGGGCCAACATTGCTCGAGTGCTTGAAACATGACGAAGCTTCTAGGTTCCTAATGCCAGTTTGCCTCTGTTAACACTAAGACAGTTAGGATTTTGGTTTCTTTCTGTCATTATCTTTACTTTATTGCCTCTCTTCCTTCCAGTTTTCTTCCTTTTAGTCAGCTTTAGTATAGAGCTATTATTTACATACAATAAAATGCACCAGTTTAAGCTGCACTTTGATGAGTTTTGACAAATGAGTACAGCTGAGCAAGCATCGCCAGGCTCAGGACACAGAACGTTTCTGTCACCTCAGAAAGTCCCCCTGTGCCCTTTGCAGTTAGTCCCTCCTCCACCGCCTGGCCCCTGGCAACCACGGATCTGCTTTCATCACTACAGTTTGCCTGTTTCTAGAACTTCATGTAAATAGGGTCAACAGTATGTAATCTTTTATGCCCAGCTGCTTTCACTTAATATAACGTCTTTCAGATTCGTCCATGATGCTGTGCTCCTGGTAGTTCAGTGTCTTTTCATTGCTAAGTAGTGTTCCATTGTATGGATGTACCGTGGTTTGTCAATCCCTTCACTGGTTGATGGATATTTAGGCTACTTCCAGTTTTTGGCTAGTATAATAAAGGTTTCTGTGAACATTTGCATACAAGCGTTTGTGTGCACACGTGGTCTCATTTCTCTTGAATAAACAAGTGGAAGTGGAAGAGCTGGGTCACATAGGAGGTGGTTGTTTGTAAGAAGCAGTCAAAATATTTTCCAAAGGAGTTGCACCATTGTACTTCCCACCAGTAGCGTTTGATGGTCCATGTCCTCCGTTTCCTTGCCGATGCTTTTCATTTTAGCCATTCTGGTGGGTGTGCAGAGAGAGCGCACTGTGGTTTAATTTGCATTTCCCTGATGACTAAGGATGTTGCATTTTTTCCACATGCTCATTTACCATCCGTCTATAGTCTTTATTGAATTGTATGATCAAGGCTTTTGCTCATTTAAAAAAAAGTTATTATTAAATTTTAAATAGTCCTTATACGTTCTGAACACAAGTCCTTAAATATAAATATTTTCTGGTCTCTGGCTTGCATTTTGACTCTCTTTACAAAGGCTTCTAATGAGCACAAGTTTTAAATTTTGTTGAGGTCCAAATTGTCAATTTTTTTGCCAGTTTGTGCTTTTTTGTGTCCATTTGAAGGAATCTTTGCATAAGTCAAGATAAACATGAATTTTTCCCCTACATTTTCTTTTTCATCTGAAAGTTTTATAGTATTAGCTCATATATTTCAGCCCGTAATCTATTTTGAGTAAATTTGTATACATAGAATGAAGTCAAGTTTGATGTTCTTTTTTTTTTAACTTAAGGATATCCAGTTCTTTCATCATGGTCTGTTGAAAAACTTTCATCAATTTTACATTCTGCTTGCCTTCCTTTTCTGTCTTCTTTTGTATTAATTATTTTTATAGTTCAATTTTATCTTCTTAATTATCTTATGCACTATACCGCCTTGTTAGCAATAGTTTCTCTAGGGTTTATAGTACGTATCTATCAACACACTCCAGCCTATGTTTAGACAATATTAGACCACCTCACCTATATTGTAAAGACGTTGTCAGGGGGCCCCTCCACATCCACCCACCCGGTCCTGCTGCCATGATTGTCACCCAGTTCCTTTTACATCTGTTTTAAACCTTAGATTACATTGTTATTGTTGTTTACTTAAACACTTATATTTTAAAGAGATTAAATGACAACAAAAAGTATATTACGTGGACTCATACAGTGATCTTCACTCCTTTGTGTCGATCAAAATGTCCATCTGGTCTCATTTTTTTCTTGTCTGAGGACTTTACCATTTCTTGTAATGCTCGTGTGTTTCATCACTTTCTCTTAAATTGTGCTTTGAAAAAGTCTGTTTCGTCTTCATTTTTGAATGATATTTTTGATAATATGGAATTTCTGGTGTAAAAGTGGCCCTTTCCCGCCTTTTTAACATTTTAACCATGGCACTCATCTGTCTAGCGATAGTTTCTGCCCCAGCTCAAGTAACATCTTCTAAACACACAAGCCAGCATCCCACGCTCTGGGAGATCTCTCCACGCTATGTGATGGAAACACAAAGGATTTGGGGCCATGAATGAGCTCCCAGGATTGTCCCACCTGGTACTTTCTGGGGGTTCTCTCCCTGGCACTGGTAGTCTCCTCACATGGATGTGCCGTGTAGCTAAGTGTTGAGGGGCCCCCTCTGAAAGTCTCCCCAGCGTGTGTGCTTGCTCTCTCTCTCCATTCCCTCACTTTCCAGAGCTCTGCCTCACAAATCAGAACCAAACCTGCAAACTCTGAAGCCAGTCTCCTCCATGTAGTGAACCCCCCAGGCTCGGTCATGGTGCCCCTGCCTTTGCCGGGGCTGGAAAATCTCCCCAGGCAGCGAGGTGGGACGCTTGCAGGATGACCTTTGTTGCCCTTTTCTGGATGTCCCTCCCCTGCACTGCCCAGTGTCCAGCATCTGGTAAACAGCGTGTCGCGTGTCTTCCCTGGTTTGCTAGCTGTTTAAGAAGGGAGGATGGCCCAGCCCCTGTTATTCTCTCGCGACCATAAGGAAAGTCCTTCTTCTCTTTTTGCTTCTTAAAATTAGCAAACATTTTCTTGTGTCTCTTTAGCCTGTCATCCACTTTTGTCTTGATTTTCCAGAAATGTGGTGTTGTTTCGCCTAATAGCAAAGGGTGATAATGTTCCCCATAATGAAAACAGTGATTGCAAATGAGTAAATAAAGATTTTAGTTATGCTTGGTTGGTTTCAATAATCATCTTTTTTTCTTATATTTGTCCTTTTTGTAAACTTTTAATCCAAAAAGCATGTTATGTCTTCAAAAATCAGTTGCCTTTCCATGAATATGTTGACTGAAGATGACTTTTTGCACTGAAACTTGACTTAAATTGAATAAATAGATAAATACAGATTTACGCATACATATGCACGCATGTGCACACGAACATAGGTACATATATTTTTAGTCTACGAGGAGCACTTACAAAATAACTTATTGACAGGTCTAAAGTAATTGGTTATATATAGATTAAATTACCCCTAAAGCACACAATAATTTATTACGATATTAAAATAAAACTGCCTAAGGAAAAAGGTGGTTTTAACTTCTAAATGAAAAAGAACTCTTTGAAAAAGCATTCTGCTTTCTGAGACTCTAAAACACAACTATTTATATGGATTGCGTAAACTCTCTTTCACTTCAATATTCTTTTTCTTTTTTGAGATGAGTTGTGGAGATAGGTCGAGAATTTCCTTGGCAAATTTCTGCAATTAACCATGCCATTCTTCACTCATCTAACATATTTGGCTTCCAAATTCCTAATATATTTTTCCCCCACAAATGACCTAGTCATTACCTAAAAAAATAAATTGATCAACAGTACCCAAAGCAAACACATTGTTATTCATTTTTATTAGACGTGGTGCAATATTTAAAGGACGAATGCAATAGCAAAATAAGTAAACTAGAATTTTGACTGTTCAACTAATAGAATGTGGTAATCTCTAAATTTTCCATTTCTTTCAGTTATCCAGAAATAAGCCATGGGGAAAAAATATGTCTTTAATTTGGAAACATAATTCTCAAGGCAAAAGCAATTCCCCAGACAAGTGGAGAAACGTTCCTCCAAATCCGCTTTCTGTAAACAGTCCAACGGAAGAAGGAGCCAGTTGTATTAAACTTTCTCCATTTGGAGCAGGTGGCCCTTATCTGGCATTTTAAACCCACAGAATAAACGGAGTTGGGTCTGCCAACTTATTTTCCGTCCTGGAAGCAACTATCACATCCCAGTGGTTCCTGGTTCTGACTGGCAGTGAACGTTAAAAGCAGCGATTAACATATTTTCAAATAGATGTGTGCTTCCACTCCCTCGGAGAATTTGTCTAAAAAACCCGACTTTGTGTGGAGGAATGCAAAAATTGTCATTAAAATAACCAAGGCCACTCCTGGCCAGAAATGTCCTCGTTAGCTTTGAGTAATGCTGAAAGGTTTGACCTGCCCAGATCTGCGTCCGGTCTGTGTCATCACAAGAACTGATGCCCCCCCGCCCTCCAACCCCTGTCCCCGCTTCTATTTCAGGAGGGCTACGGGGCCTGAGAATTTGGACATTTAACAGCTATTCCAAGATATCCCCACGAGCGTTCTGGGGATCACCGTTTCAGGGACTCCTACGTGGGCAGGAACCTCGCTGAGACTCCCCCTGGGTCCTGAAACTGCCAGTGAGCAACTCAGAGAAAGAGCCTCTGCCCCTGGGTCCACAGTCAGTAAAATCTCAAGTCCTGGCTTAGGGTGTTTTGGATTAGAAGGTATTCCTCACTGGACCAAAGACTGCATTTATTGAGCAAAATATTTCTATTTCAGCTCTTTATCTTAGCTCTGGATGAATGTGCTGGCCCTAGTAGCTCTGCTTGAAGATACTTTGATTTCCTGAAAGTGTCCCACTCTCCCTGGCCAGCCCAGCGCTAGGGCACATCCTCATCTCCTCTCTGCAGTGGTCGATCCCTCTTCACTGTAGGACGAGCCGATCTGAAAAGAGAGAATCAGTTACTCAGGGCCGGGAAGAGGTCCCTGGACATGTCTGGTCACTGGAAATGTTCTCACAGAGGGAGGAGGGGGATGTCACGTGATTACGAAGGCAATAATACATTTTCTCTCCCAAATATCATTTTGTAGTAGTGGAATATTTTGACCTCTCTGATGTTTAGTTGGCTTCTTTAGAGAAAAACACGCAACGCATAACAGATTAAGAAACATTTTCATGCATTCCAAGTATTAAAAGAAATAGACTATCAAAATCCAACCCACAATCAGAAAAGAGGAATAAAAATTTGCAAAGATTAATTGGTGGAGACAGGATATGCTGCTAATAAAAGTACTATAAATGAAAATTATCAGAGGATCAATTTCCTGCTCTGCTTTCGAACTCAGCTCAAGGACACAGGCGGACTCCTAAAAATGAGTTTTAATAACTTTCTTTTTTGCTTGTGTTAGCCCGTAGGCAAAAGTTTGTAGTTTTAGTAACCATCTCTGACAGTAATAAGTTCCTCTGGTGTTTATACCTCCCTAACAATACGTGGCTATAATTACCGTAGCAGGGAATTTAATAAGTTGCAGAAAGTGGAATAAATATGACATTGCGTTTTCCGAAAAATATTAATCTCTTTCTCTTGTGTTTTTGTAATTTCAGTGTTTTGGTCAGGAGTCTTTTTCTCCAGTGCCTCTTTGCCTGCCGAGCAGTGAGGCACACGGGCAGAGAGGTCTGCTATTGCCTCCTCACCACTAGAGACGTTTCTGCTCTGTTTTATTCCCTCTCTCAATGACGAGCTGTTCACTGACCTCAGAGGGCGCCCAGCGTCCTCCAAGAGATTATCAGACTAATCGCATGATGCCTGGCATCTCTGTATATTGGGTTAAATGAAATGCATTATTCAAATTAATTTTGCCTGTTTCTAGAAGCTACAGTCATCCGTCATCATCACCCCTTCCCCACCTCGACCATCTACCCCGTATCAATCCTCCTGTAACTGCTTTCCCTCCCTACACCTCACTGGCATCTCCTTCTCAGTCTCCTGGCTTTTCCTCCTCTGTCCGACCTGTAAGTTACTAAACCAGAGGAAATTGTCCCCCAGAGGACCCTTGCAAGGTTTGGGACATTTTTGGTTTTGATTGTCACACCTTGGAGTGGAGGTGGGGCGAAAACACTGCTGGCATATAGTGCAATCTACGTCTATACACTGCTATACACAGAACAGTCCGACCACAAATAAATATTCAGCCCAAATATCAAAAGCACGAAGGGCGACAAACCCTGCTTTCAATGTTGAACTTTCCTAGAGCTAAATCCTCCATTTTCTCCTCTCTGTACATTCTTCTGCACTCTGTCTCATGGCTTTACATATCACTCACACTTGGGTGACCCCCAAATCTGTCTCCAGTAGTGGTCTCTCCCATGTCCAGCTCTGTGCCTGATATCTCCCTTTACATGTCCAAGAGATTTCAAACTTACAGGGGCCAAAATAGACCCTGAACTTTGACCTCACAACCTTCTTCTCCCTGGTCTTTATCATCTTCCTAAATGGCACCAAGATTCACTCAGTTGCTCAAACCCTGAACTGTTCAATATGGCAGCCAGCAGCCACATGTGGCCACTGAGCACTTGGTATGTAGCCAGTCCAAACTGAGATTGGCTGTAAGTGTAAAATGCTCACTGAATTTCAAAATCTTAGCACCAACAAAGGATGTAAGATATCTCATTAATAATTTTTATATCGACTGCATGTTGGGATGATAATCAGTTGAATATGATGGGCTAAATAAAATATATTGTTACGATTTATTGGCTACCAGCAAATTTAAATTATAAATATTGCTCACTTTATATTTCTGTTGAACAACCGTGCTCCAACCAATGCTCATACTCCATTAACAATCCATATTGGCTTCACCCTCAAAACTCATCTTAAATCCCCCACTGCTCTATCTTCACAACCTCAAGTGGGGCCCAGGCTACCATAGGCTTTTTCTCAATTGTTGAAATAGACTTGTAAACCATCCTCTTGTTCATTTTGTCCACATGGCAGCTAGAATTATCTTTTAAAAGCTGTGTCAAATCATGCTTAAACTCCTCCAATGGCCTCACATAACTGGAAAGATCCAGTTCCCTAGACTCTTGTTGAGACTTCTGCATAATCTGTTCCTGTTCCTGCCTACGTCGCCCCTCTCACCTTTCCATATTCTGTCTAATGCTCACACAGTTCTAAATGCACTGACGTTTTTCTTGCTCCCAGGATGCCCCGAGATTAGTTACTCCTCAGAGCCTTTGCATTATCTCTTCTGTCTTCGTTGAAGGTTATTTTCTGTGATCCCTGAATGCTGGGTCCATTTTGCTTTCACATGTAAGTTTTAATGACCTATTAAATAACTTCAGAATAAAGCCAAACTCAGCATATTTAATAGGTACTCTCTACCACACTAAACTGTCTTCTCTAGTGGTCATTGCCATCCGCCATCTTATTTGTTTGCTTGTTTCATGCACTTTCTTACAGTCTGATGCCCTCTGTGGGAATGCAAACTTCTTTTTCCCTGCCGTGTCCCCAACAGTAACTGACACATAGTAGGCACTTAAAAATAATAGTTTGTAAAGCCATGTCCTTGTCAAATTGTAGCAGAATCCTAGGGATCTCAGTATATCTACAATTTCTTTAGGTAGGAATTTACCTCAAAATATTTTGCTCCATCAATCCCTTTATAATCATGCTTCCATCCTTTTCATCAGTCCTCTCCTCCTTAGGCTCTTATTTGATCTCTCTCCCACCCTGCTTGGTGCCCAGGGACTGGGCACCCCCATGGACTGAGCCCCGTGGACTATAGCAGCTGGGATCCCTTATCTTCTGGCTTCCTGTTGGGTTTAGCCAATGGAGGCACTCGAAGATGAGAGAGTGGAAGGAGGGTTGGGATATTTATTCCTCTGGTTTGCCTCAGTCCAGGCCACAGCAGTATCTGTCTTTATCAAAGACAGAAGTTCTTGTCGGGCAGTTCCCTCCTTCGTCTATACCTCTGTCTGGATTCTAGGACATGCTGCCCCAGTTTGCCAACTTCAAAATTATTGGCAGGAAAGCTTCCCTGCTGGTGTTTCACCATCCCTTGAGACTTCCCCTTAACTTGCCCACATCTTTGTAAATAGCCCCTTCATCAACTCTCCTCAACGGCTCCATTTGAGCGGCCATCTTGTTTCAGCTGGAATCTTGACTAGTACAGTCTTCTTGGCTTATTCCATTTTCTTAGTAGACCCTTAAAGGTTGATTTTTCCCGATATTCCATCTTCTGTCTTTTATACACCACAGGATATTGTTTGAGACTCTTTCTCACCTAAAGTTAGAATTATCGTGGATAAGCTGATGACTTTCAAATGTTTGCCTCACTTCAAAACTCTCTTCTTTCATTCAGTCTCTTACATCTAATTGCCAGTTAGATAGGCACACTTCTTTAATGCCTCCTAAAGGGTGAAAATTGTAGGAAAACAGACATTTTCTCAAAGTAAGGAAGGAATTTCTAATAGAGAAGTCTAACAATCAAAAGGTCCATTTCAGGAGACAATGGATTCCCTATTAAAGACATTATCCAGGATCAGATGCAAGAGATAAGATGACCCTAAAGATTCTTTCCAGATCGTACCTGGAAATATTTCATTGGGAAGAGCTCTGGTATAACAGACACCACCAACAGCAGAGTTGGTTGGGATAGAGAAAATATATATGTGTGCGTATTTGTGGGTATGTATTTAGATATATCTGGAAGTGTGCGTATGTATAAATAGAGAGAGATATTAATATATACATATCTGGCATCTTTTTTAATGCCTGCAACCCAAATAAAAATAAGCTCCGTGAAGAATGAATGAGCTGACAACACGTTATCCAATTCTGCATCTGGAGCATGCACGGGAATTTATTAGAAGCAGTAGCCAGATTCTTTTTGGACATGTGATAATTTTTTATTCTGTTTTATGTGAAAGTTAAAAGCTAAAGAATGCCATTTGCAGACCTTCAGCAACTCCTGGGTTGGCTTTAGAAATTCGTTACAGAAGCTGGAGAACTTTGATATAAGGCCTAGCACAATGACATCCAGCGCCTGATTTTAATTTCTGAATTGATTCTTCAACTCAGTCCCTGCTCTGTTTGCAAGAATGACAGGAGAAATATCCAAAAGTAGATTTTAACTCACAGAACTCTTTGAGAGATGCCAGCTGTGAAAAAAAGAGAGTGAACCCCATATCTACATGCAGGATTTATTATGAAGCCACTTCCAGCATTTTTTATCCTGAATCTTCTGCTCCAACAAAAGATTAGCATCAAAGAAGAGCATTGCTTACATTTCAAATTAATATGACTGTTGAGAAATCCTACAGTGGCTTGAACTGACCCGAGCAACGTAAAGTCATGAAGATCACAGGAGATTGGTCCAACGTTTGCTCCACTTGTCGCCCGGAAGCCTCCCTGGACAAGGTCAACAGGAAGATCAATTAGTCTGGAAGCAAACGTTGATGACGCAGACAGGAAAGAGAGTCACAAACAAAATGGTACCCTCCACTAGATAGATGAGACTTTTGCTCCCGCCCAAAACTCTCGGCTCTTCCAGGTTCTTCACAGGACTGCCCAAAGTGGCACTGGATGGAGGGATGGAAAGTCTTCAAAAGAGGCAGACAGAGCTACAGTCCTGTTGGGCTCTGTGGCTGGGAGTCTCCAGAATGCACATCGCTCAATATCCCCAACCTCCTGTGAGCAGGGGATGTGACCTAGATTGCCTGGAGCTTTGGCGAAGGGACGTCAGAAGGGCCAAAGCAGCCCCAAAGTGTTTGTCTAAGTAGCAAAGTACTTAGATTAAAGGAGAGAGACAAAGAGACCACTGGGTTTTATTTTAGATTTCCAGACTATTCTGGTCATTCAATATTTCAACAGTCATCCAACACCTTCAGAATCAAGTCCCAACTCTTTGGTATGGCCGGCACGGCCATGAAGACTGTGGTTCCTGCCAACCTCTCTGAGCCATCTCTCACCATGGCCTCCCCATCCTCTATATTCCATCTTGACTGGTTATCTTCCATGGGCATCTGCCTCTGGGCCTTTGCACATGCCCTTCTTTTTGCCTCTAACGTTCACCCTCTCTTCTCCCCAACCCATCCCTTCCCCTGGTTCCACTGATTTTCAGGTCTTGGTTTACATGTCACATTCTTCAGAGAGCTTTCCCTGTCCACGCCCCCACCCACCTGGCTGGGTCAGGTATCCATTTTCAAGTTTCCTCAGACCCCTGAATTTTCCTAACATTTATCCTGCTGAGTTGCATCTTAACTGCTTGCTCGCCTTTCTGAATCACCCACCAAGAGCCGATCTTCCTGAGGGTGTGCATCCTTCACTCTTAAGTCTAGCACCAGCTCAAGGCTCAGTGAGCCGGTGCTAAATGAATGAAGAACGTCAGCCTCTTCAGGCCCAGGGAGTGTGCATTCCGTTGGGGTTTTATTTTAAGTGAAAGAAAAAATGTTTTATCATTTTGCATTTGGATATGGATGGGAAGAGTTCTGAGGAGTGTGGTAGAGAAGTCCTAAATCATCTTAGAAAATTCTTAAATCACTGTAAATAGATTGATGGTAGAAATATGGACATTAGCGGGGACTGCTGGTGAGGGCTCAGAGGAAAATGAGGGGCATGTCATTGGAAAGCAGAAGAAGAAGATGCCAGAGGGGAAGTCAGAGACACTTGAAGTCAAAAGGACTGAACACGGCCTTACCAGCTTGAAGACGCAGGGACCTGGTGGACGGCATGAGCAGGTGGATTCTGGCAGCAGCCTGACTGCACTTGGGAGCGTCTCGTCCCTGAGGCTCCAGGTGAGGGCCCAGCCTACGCACCTTGATTTCCGTCTTGTGAGACTAAGCAGAACCCAGCTGAGCCATGCTGTGCCCCACTGCTGACTAACGGAAACTGCGAGATAAGGACCATTGCTGCCTTAAGCTGTTGATCTTCTGATTTGTTACTGCAGCAACCAGACACTCACAGGGGTCTTGGTTTAGTTAAACAGACGAGCTCTGGAGTCTGGCTGAAGGGGCTCAGTTCCTGGTTCTGCCACACTTTACTGTCACTCATCTCCCTGGACTTCCTTCCTCCTCTGTGAAAGGAGACATTAAGTGTCCCATAGTGTACGGATTTAATGAGACATCACACATGGGGCACCAGAACAAGGAACAGCACAGATGAAGCCCACAGTCAATGTTAGCTGTTATGCAACCAAGTTAATGCAAATCCCTGTTTTTCCTCACCCCATGCAAGATTAACCATGACAGAGTTTATCCTGGATGCTGGTTAAATAAACCATGCGGCGTTAAGCCAGTGGCCACGCTTGTTCCGAAGAAGCCAGTCATGGTCCCTGTGGCCTGTGTTAGTTATCTTTATTATCAAATGATCATCGTCATTAGCATGGTGGTTTAGGGTCATAGGATGGGTTCCCACATGAACAATGGGTTCTATAAATTCATCTTCTTTTTTACTAGACTCAATTTCATGAGATTTCTGTGACTTTCGATCACAGCACCCTAAGGCACGACTGAAATACAGATGCAGTAAATTCAAATGTACTATTGCTAGGCCTTGTAAATTGAGTTTGCCCTAATAACCATCCTTGTAATGTTGACTTTTCTGGGATTAATGAGCCTTAATGCGTTGTAGTAGCTCTGGCCCCGTCTTGGAAGGGAGATGAACTTTATCACAGTTCATTATCTGTTTCTTACACTTTCATTAAATGAGACTGCTTCTTTGTTGAGCCATTTTCTTAACTCCATTGTCCAAGCTCTTACCAAATTTGCATCATAATCATCTTCTTCATCCAGCTGGCAAATAGTTGCTGCAACTCACCCTGTCCAGCAGAAAGACACGGGCATGAGACCTGTGTCCCTTTGAATGTTTGTGAGCACAGAGAGGGTGACTCTTGGCTTGATTCCCCCTTGAAGCTTAATTACTCCATGTGTCTTTTCATATTTTGTCTAATCTGCAGTTGGATTTCTCATTATCATTTTGTGGGTTGTGGTGTTGTTTCCTCCGGTTTCATTCTCCCTCTCTTATGTTTCTCTTGTACAAAATTAATTACATTGGACCTTCAAGCATAATTTTAACACAATCTTCATTTCAATGTGTCTGCCTTTAATTAATGCTCTTCTAATGTAGATTTTAGAGCCAAATGGTGCAATATTCTGAGCATCAAAGAAACAAAGGATCTAACAACACTGAAATGAATGAGCAAGACAAAACAGCTGATGGTAGATTCTCATCTGAAAATGCTACTTTGGCTGCACATTGAGTAGCAGGATGGATTACTTGGAGCTTTCGCTTCTTAAAGAAAAGGCAAGAGATGGTGACTCCAGAGTTCTGATGCTGTTGGCCTGGACTTTGTTTCGACTTACAGCACTGATCAAACATCTCAAGGGGAATTAACTGAACACATCATTCTCATGGCTCAGTGAAAGTGGGTGCCTCCTACAAGCACATTTCTTGGACAAGTTCTATAGAATGGACAAGGCAAAATCCTCATCTTGAACTCCAGTCTATGTTCTTTGTGTCTCTGAGACTCTTATAATGCTCAGTCCCTTTGGTTCTCACAGCAAAGGAGGAGCTGTCTCTGGGTTACTAGGAAGAAGTTTCACAAAAAATAAAATCAGGGGCCGGCCCTGTGGCCGAGTGGTTAAGCTCACGCGCTCCACTTTGGCAGCCCAGAGTTTCGCTGGTTCGGATCCTGTGCACAGACATAGCACCACTCGTCAAGCCATGTTGAGGTGGGGTCCCACATGCCACAACTAGAAGGACCTGCAACTAAAATATACAACTATGTACAGGGGGATTTGAGGAGAAAAAGCAGAAAAATAAAGAAGATTGGCAACAGTTGTTAGCTCAGGTGCCAATTTTAAACAAAAAGAAAAAATCAAATACTATAAAACTACACAGATGGCTTTGCGAATTAGTGAAATGTCCAAATAGCAGAACATGGTCAAACAAATGTCTTTTTATTGCTCTTGCCTTAACGAATCGGCAGGGACTTCCGCCCAACAGGGGGGAGTACTTTAAAAATGTGTGCGTGTGTGTGAATTTGCGGTAATAAATGTGCACATTCTCTAAAATAAGCAATTTATATTGAGTTGGACATATTTTGCGTAGTTTTATTTATAGACTTCAATTATTCAACACGCCTTTTCTTAATGAATGATTAAAAAACACTTGAGCCTGAATGGATGGTAATTTTGAGGAACAGAGGCTGAGATGCTAATCTCAGCCACGTGGGGAAATTCTGTGTGGCTGAGACATGGGATGAGACTAAGTGTTTGGGTTTTGTGTGTGAGGTGGTCCCAGCTCTAGTCCTGATTTGGCCAAGCACTTCCTACATGAACACGAGGCAGCTAGTCGACACCTATTATCGCCTCTCCCTGGCCCTCCCAATTTTCTGGGAACTGTCATTTCCTCCTTGCACGGCCCTTCTACTTGGTAGAATCGGAACATCCAAAGATTGAAGATTGCTACTCTACCCATAATGATATAGGTCACAGTAGTGAGTGGAACAACTGCTCCCAAAAACATATGTCCTCCTCCTGACCCATGGAACCTGTGGATGTGACCTTATTTGGAAAAAGAGTCTTTGAAGATATAATTGAGTTAACGATCTTGAGATGAGATCATCTTAGATTATCCAGGTGGGCCCTAAATCCAATGACAAGGGTCCTTGTAGGAGATAGAGCCAAATTTGACACACACAGGGGAGAAGCCATGTGAAGATGGAGGCAGGGACTGGAGAGATGCAGCCACGAGCCAAGGAACACCTGAGCCACCAAAAGCTAGAAGAGGCAGGAAGGCTGCTCCTCTAGAACCTTTGTAGGGGTGTTCAGGGTGGATCACCACAAGTTCAGTGTGGAAAGGAGAGGTGGACAGGGAAAACATTGGGTATTTTTCTTTTTGAGGAAGATTAGCCCTAAGCTAACTTCCACCACCAACCCTGCTCTTTTTGCTGAAAAGGATTGGCCCTGAGCTAACATCCGTGCCCATCTTCCTCTACTTTATATGGGGACACCTGCCACAGTGTGGCTTGGTGAGCAGTGTGTAGTTCTGCACCTGGGATCTGAACCAGCGAACCCCGGGCCACTGAAGCAGAGCACACAAACTTATCCGCCACGCCACTGGGCTGGCCTCAATACTGGGTATTTTTAAGGCAGTGAAATGATTCTGTTTGATACTGTAATGGTGTATACATGATGGTATATATTTGTCAAAACCCACAGAAATTTGCAGCACAAGTAGTAAAACTTAATTTGTACAAATTTAATTTCAGTTATCCCAAGGGGTATAAACTGGTATCTCATGGTTTTGACTTGCATTTCCCATCATCAGTAATGATGCATATATTTTTATGTGACCATTGGAATATCTTCTTTGCAGAAAGTTCTATTCAGCTCCTTTGTCCTTATTTTTAGAACAGTTTTAGATTTACAGAGAAATTAGGATGATAATCAAAGCTCCCCTGTACCTCTCATCCATTTCCCCCATTTTTGGTGAGGAAGACTGGCCCTGAGCTAACATCTGTTGTCAATCTTCCTTTTTTTTTTTCTCCTCAAAACCCCACTACATACATATTCTGGTTCTAAGTCATTCTAGTCCTTTTATGTGGGGCGCCGCCTCAGCATGGCTTGATGAGCGGTGCTAGGCCTGCGCCCAGGATCCAAACCAGTGAGCCCTGGGCCGCTGAAGCAGAGCATGCCAACCTAACCACTCGGCCACGGTGCCAGCCCCTGTTTCCCCTATTTTTAACATGCTACATTAGTATGGGACATTTGTTACAGTCAATGAGCCAACACTGATACATTCTTACTAAATAGAATCTACAGTTTGTTCCAATTTCCTTATGTTTTACCTAATATCTTTTGTTTGTTCAAGAGCCCGTCCAGAATATCATATTACGTTTGCTTGTCATATTTTCTTAGGCTCCTCTTGACTGTGACAGTTTCTCAGGCTTTCTTTGTTTTTGATGACCTCGACAGTTTTGGGGAGTACTGGTCGGGGGTATTGTAGGATGCCCCTCTGTTAAAATTTGTCTGAAGTTTTTCTCATGATTAGCGTGGGATTATGATCTTTGGAATGAAGACAAAATTTTTTGCCTGCTGGAAGTTCTTTCCTGCTTTGGCTGTCTTGCTTTCCTACCCGGACATTTCTTTTTAGTTCTTTAAGAGGATGCGACCTCGAAGGAGCTGCCTGTTTGTCTGGTGTTGGTGAGTAGCAGGTCTTCACGCGTTTTGAAGCTCTTTTGTAGCTCAGACTAATAGCCTTGCAAACACTCTACACGGAGGCCCTGGGGGAGAGCAGCCCACTGTCCCCAGCCCATTCTTTCTTCAAAGAGGAAAGTTGGCTAACTCTGAGTTTCCCATCCCCAGTGGAAGCTGCGGGAGAATCTGGGGTCTGAAGGTTGAGCATTTTGTGTGCTGCCGATGTGCTGGGGGAGTTTCATTCCAAACGCTCAGGGCTCTGTCAGCTAGGTCTTCCAAGGAACCTAGAAAACTGTGATTCCAGCCAGAAATAAATGGTACGAATAAAATAAAAGAGTTGTTGACAGTCATATTTTTATTTCCGTCTATTGTGATGAAAAGCCAAGCTGTTTGCAGCATTCCACAGGGAGGACACCGACGTTTCCACGCATCGTCCCGGCACAGGGCAACGTAGACAGGCTGGGTCTGGCTCTGGGGCCCTGAACACTGCAAGTCGTTCCCGAAACAGATTAATCGGAGTCTACAGAACAGAGCAGCGGGAAGGAAACAGGTGAAGTTGCATATTTGCTTTCATCACTCGAAAATGAACGGACCCAGAGAAAATCAAGTTCAGTTTATGTACTTAGCACTCGTCTCAGCTTTGCATTCAAATTGGGCTTTATTTTCTGCTAATATTTGTTCTTTTGACAAGGAATATTTCCTTATAATATGCAGTGTCATATCACTCAAATTCCAGCATACGTTTCCTTTATTGTAATGTCTCCGTAATAAGCACGTTCACACAAATGAATTTCACGGGTGAATAGGTTTTATTGTTTATAGAACAGACGTTAATAGAGTCTACAGTCCACAGGAAGAATAACGTTATTTGAATAATATCATATTCTAGTGGACTCAGCGAGTTTGTTTCCAAACAGACCTCAGGTGGGGCATTTCTCTGCTTCTTTCTTCTTCCTGAATCAGAAGGGAAGTACGCTTGATTCTTATGTTGATGCCATGAAAACACTTGTTTTTTGAAATTTGGAGAAGTAAGAGAATTAAAGCAGCAAGGGCAAGAAGAAGTAAATGTGCACAGTGTTGGTTATATGATGTATTTTCCTTTCGTTTTATTTATTATTTGTTAATAAAAGCTTTGAAATTTCTTGATTGTGATCATTACTAACATCAGAAGCAGAGTTTCTGTATTATACAAGATGTTAATGTAACAAAGAAAAAGTAGAAGGGAAGGAGCATACGTGCATAAAATGTGGCATATTGGTGCTGATTAGATCTCATTTCAAAGAAGTGAGCAACACCTAATTGCTGAGTGAGTTCGTTTGGTCCTCCCAGTGTTGGCTGTAAGAAATTTTGAAAAACAAGGAATTTGATGCTAAGAGTATATGTTTTGCGTAAAAGTTCAGATCTTTGCATTTCTGGATTCTCATCAGTACATTCAGCAAAAATGAGTTCGAATTTTCAGGAGGCATCAGGTAGCTAGAGGGAGCCATGGCTACCTCTTTAGAGAGACTTCCAGTCTTAATATGCCATAGTCCCCACCGCTCCCTATTACTCACCAATATGGAGTCCTCATGCTACTCACCATTTTGCGCCTCTTTTGTGCTGACTTCTTTTTCCCTAAAGGTAGACAATATTCTTTTCTCCTCTGTTGGTTCAAATAGGCTCTATGGGGCCAGTTTTCCTTCACCTGTTGGACAAAATCTAGGGCAGGCCTGTGACTTTTCTCACACTCCCAGATAATGAAAGTCTTCCGTTCCATACAAGTCAGTAAAGAGCCCTACTTCAGTCATCAGAACAGCCCTGTGCAGACAATACTGAAATCCCTGAACCTCCCTTCAAGGTAAATCTCCCCCTCCACTCCCCCTCCTGCCCCCACTCAGGCCCACACTACGCAGGGGTGGGAAAGTGGATGCCATGAGCTGCTTTTCTGTGGGCTCTGCCCATGCTTCCCACCACCTACCCCCACCTGCCTTTCAAGTGTCACCTCTGACCTCTAGTGTTGGAGAGGACAGTGAGGAGAGGGAGGAAGAGGACAGAAAGCTCATTCCTGTGACTCCTGTGAGCTGGGGTTGGTGCCCTTTGCTGAGAGGCCAGTGGGCTGTTCAGAGATCATGCAGCCCATCCTTGAGGCCACTGCTCCCACGCCCCGCTTCGGGAAGTGCAGGCGTCCATCTGGCAGGTGCATTAAACTCTTCCTTTACCTCTGGCTTCCAGCCCTAGTGGCCTCATGAGCACAGCGTGGATGGCCTGGCTTCTTCCTCTGTCTCTCTCCCCTCTCTCTCGGCCCACGTCAGGTCCAGGGAAACACAAGCAGCGGGAACCCAGCCCCTTCTCCACCATAGTCGTGTCCCCTGTAGCTTGTCCAGCCTCTTTCCCTTTAACTTTCTCAGGGTTGAGCACACCGAGTCCCCCAGCCTCCAGGGGACGCGTCTTTGCAGCCTGTTTCACTTGAATCGGGATGAGGCCCCTCAGACCGTCTTCCCAGGGCATTGAGCCTCATGGCTCCTCTAACCACAGCCTCTTTCACGTCTCTTCCAGTCGGCTAAGGTGGCTACTCAGCCCTCAACTGCTTCCTTCTCAAGTCTTGGCTTGCTGCTCTGGATCAGGCTCCAGTAAACATTCCCTGGAAAGGCCGAGACAGTCAATATTTTAGGCTTTGCTGCCAGATGGTCTCTGCTGCAGGGACTTGACTCTGCTGTAGCGGCGGGAAAGCAGCCAAAGGCAAGATGGGCAGGAATGGACGTGCCTCTGATCCAATAAAACATCATTTACAAAAACAGGTACCAACTCATCCGCTGCCCGTGTTTGCCCATCCCCGGTCTGGATTCTAGAACATCTCTGTGGAATGTGAGTGGAGTAGGCACCTGCTCTCCTTGGGCCTCAGTTCATGTAAGTGAGAGCCCTGCCCTGCGTGGAAACAGGCCATGGCAACAGCGCGGTCATAGGAGCTGTTACACAGTTCAGTACAAGTGGGATGCTCACAAAGCCTTGATTCCAGCAGTAAAGGCATCACGACTGGAACTAAATGACTCTGCTCATGTGACTAAAATTAATTTCAGAATAACTCAAGCTCTTTCCTAGTGCCTTTTAAACCCTTCAAAAATACTTCTTAGTTTCTTCTCCTCTCCTATTTCCTGCTGTCATAAACTGCAGATGCCACCATGCCTCCCCAGAATAAAAAATATTCCTCCAGCCCTTGACCCCACCCCCAACAAGCCACTGGGTTTGTCCTTCTTTCCTCTGGAGCAATGGATGCTCTCCCCACGCTGTTCTGCAGGGCCCCCAGATTGGGCTATCAGCTCAGTCTGGGGCAGACAGTGGGAGGCAAACGGTTGCAGTGAGGTTAGTTTCAGATATCCAGATTGGTCGTAATATTTAGTCTGAAAATCAATGCGGTTGCTGAAGATGTGAACTCTACACTAAAGGCAGTAGGAGATCCCTGGAGGATTTATTGGAGGATCACATGACAAATAACCCAGATGCTCTATTGGCACGGGCATGCCGGGGTGGTCATGACACCTTGCCAAACGGGAGTCAGCTGAAGCCCCGGGGCGTCATGGGTGTCCCAGGGAAAGAAAGAATCCGGGAAGTCTTAAAGAGGTTGAAGCAATAGGATCTGGTGACTGAGGAAGAGTTGGAGTTCACCCATGTGCAGTCGGGGCTACACCAGGGCTTCCACTGCCAGAGGCACAGAGATGAGCCCCTGCCCGGCCAGATGGGTCAAGGATGGGTTAGGAAAGGAGTTTGTAACCACAGAGGAGATAACCCTGGGTGGGGGTTTGGTGGGAAAGAGTGTTAGTGAACATGGACCTCATGGCTGCGGCGCATGGGTGCAACCTTGCACGGAGGCTCTGTTGGGAGCAATCTTCGTTTTGGGGTGACATGCGTGTGTGAGTTCATCCACACTTACATATGTTGTATACAACTGCACAAACATTCCATGTTCATTTGAGAAAATTTGGATGAAAACGAAAGTATAAGCAATAGTTACCCATACTTTCCACCTAGAGCTGAAAGTGGTTAATATTTTGGTGGGGTTTGGTCTTCTTTTAGTTCTGTCTTTTTTTTGACTTTTCAGGAGATTAAGCAGTTACTTTTTTACTGGAAAATGTATCATTCGAAAATTCTGCAACCTTAAGTCTGCTGTCACATTGTATGCATTTCCGTTCTCTAGCTCCCTCCCAATTTTTCTCTTTGCTTTTCTGTTGTAGGTAATGAGGCCGTGGACATTCTTGCGCGTGTGTGCACGGCGGGAGAGCAGAGCAGAGCACGGCTCTCGCCCTGGGCTGCGCCCTCAGCAAGTTCTGAGGTTTTGGACGCCAGCTCTCGTGACTCGCCTCGTTCCCTCTAATTCTCTTTTCCACGTTTGCAAGATGGTAATGAGTCCCTACTTTACAGGGTTTTGTGAGGGTTAAGTGAGAGAATCTCAGCAAAAAATTTAAAATAGGGCAAATGCACTAAACGTTTACCTAAACAAACAAACGCACAAGCAAAGAAACCTGTGTTTGATTTCTGGGTCAAAATACACGGAGTATTTTAAAACTTTCGATAGACCTATTGCCAACTTGTTTTTCAGGAATATTTTGCAATTCAAACACTCACCAGTAAAGCATTCAGGTACTCTACTTGCTGTATTTTCATCAACTCTTGAAACTGTTTTTAAAATGCACATATTTTCAGCGTGACAGCTTAACAAGTGATATTCATGGCCCTTTCAATGTAGATTCCTTTGATCATGACTGAGTTCGAGCTATGCCTCAGATATTTATTAGCTATTTGTGATTCTCCTCTTGTCATTGCTTCTTCTTGTGAATTACTTTATATTCTGTTTTTGAGAGGATTAGTAAATTAACTTTATATATAAAGAGATTAACATTTTCTGTGTTACTAAGGCAATTTTTTTGCCAACTGTACAGTATACTTTTCAGTTTTTATAGTATATTTTATACAGAAATATTTTCGTTTTTTCTGTAATTAAATACGTGGTTAATGATATCATGATCATTTTTGTTTGCTTTTATGCTTAGTAACGATTTCCTTGAACTGCAAAATAAGTGCCAACCTATATAATTCTTTCCAGTTTCGTTTGCACACTGACTGCACACGAGTTAGATGCTGATGCTTTCTCTCGTCTTAGATTGGTGTTATTTTGCTTTGCTTTGTTCGTGTCTGTAAGCTGAGAGGTCAGAGCTTTTCTGAATATTCCAAGTGGTAATCAATAGCCTAGTTACAATGTTTTGGACAATCTCCGCTTTCTCCTCGGAATTAAATCACCACCCTCGTCGTTTGCTAATTACTGCTTCTTTGACATCTTTTTGTAATTTTATAAACTTAGTATTTGACTCGAGTCTTAATTTTCAGACTTTTCTTAGCCATTATCATCTACTCATTCTTCAACATAAAGTTTAAAATACTTTGTCTAATTGCAAAAGAAAAAGCATCTTGTTTGCTTTTAATTACAACTCATTAAATTTATAAATCACCAGGGTAAATTTGGCGTCCTTGGAGTACTCCACATTCCTTCCCAGCAGTAAAGACTGTAATATCATTTATTTAATTATTAAGCCTAAAAATTAATTTAATCATTCTCTTTATATCAACCCTATAAAGTTCTGATTGCATTGATTTTAAACGTTGCTCATTTCCGTGTCTGCTGGGAACATGATCTTTCATCGGTCACATTTTCTAACTTGTTTGGTTAATATGCATTGAAACTGTCCATCTGCATTTATCGTTTTGCAACTCAACACATTTGTGGGCACTCATTGTTTTTATACTTTTGGTTGATATTTTTCGCCTTTCAAGATAGACAATGTCACCAGCAAAAATAATGCAATCTTCTATTTTCTAATA
This sequence comes from Equus asinus, assembly GCF_041296235.1. Classification (NCBI taxonomy): domain Eukaryota; kingdom Metazoa; phylum Chordata; class Mammalia; order Perissodactyla; family Equidae; genus Equus; species Equus asinus. Next base: position 47,906,524 of record NC_091804.1, read on the forward strand.
ATTATACCTATTGACTTTTTCCTATTTTATTGCATGGGCTAGATTTTCTGAATGCTGTGACGTGATAGTTGTGAGGATGGGAATCGTATTGTTTCCTTTCATCTCTGAGTTTCTCGTTCTAATTCCTTCAACTGTGGTTCAAATCAACCAAGGCCCGAGGTTGGGGGTCAAAGAAGGGCATCAACTGGCTGTGCGCCAAGACGTAAGTGCAAACACATTTCAATTTTATTGCTATCGCTGGATGTAGAAAATAATCTAAACATCAAATGATGAGAGTTTGGTTAAATTCTTGCGTAACCAAGAGATACAACCTTTCATAGTCACTAAAAGCGCTGCTTTCGAACAATGTGTCTCGGCACAGGGAAGACTTCTGAATGCAGGAGATAAACTGCTGGATCGGGTACCAGGAATATGAGTTCTGAGAAATGACCCCTGGGCTCTAACCCCATCCAGTACTCACCAGTGTGTGAGCGGAGCAGTCTCCCTCAACCTCTGTGCCTCAGTTTCCTCATTTGTTAAATGGGGGTCATACAGTGAGTATATTCAGTGGTTCTCACAGCTATAAAATGCTATGTGCCTGTGTGCCTGACACATACAGGTGCTCACTAAACATTAGTTCATGCTGTTGTTGTCGTCCTACATAACATACTCGGGTCTATGACGTGTAATGCAGTGACTTTCTTTTTTGTGTGTGAGGAAGATTGGCCCTGAGTTAATATCTGTGCCAATCTTCCTCTATTTTATGTGGGATGCCTCCACAGCATGGCCTGACAAGTGGTGCTTGGTCCGCTCCTGGGATCAGAGCCTGTGAACCCTGGGCCAGGGAAGTGAAGTGTGCAAACTTAACCACTAAGCCACTGGGCCAGCCCCAAAATGCAGTGACTTTTTAACAGGATTATTTTCTTATTGGTGGAATTCAGAGCAAATTAAAAGTTTTTCTTCAATATTTTTCACAATACTTTGTGCTTTTAAAAATAAACTCCGAAAAATAAGTAAACAAAGATGAAGTCAGATAATTGTGATGAGTTAAGGCTCTATTATGGGACAGGGCATAAGAGAAGGATGAGATGGTTTCAAGTTCAGCAAGAGGGACTGGGATGAGGGACAGCGTGACCAGTGGAAAAGGTGTGTATTAGTCAAGCTTCTCCAGAGAAGCAGAACCAGCAGGATGGAAATGTATTTCCTGCATCCACACACGGTGTGCACACACACACACACCTACGCACCTCTATGCTTACAGACGTGTAGATAGAGAAATTTGTCGTGAAGAATTGGCTCACACACACTTGGAGGCTGAGAGATGCCATGATCTGCTGTCTGCAAGCTGAGACCCGGGAAAGCAGGGAGTTGGGGGGCGGGGGTGTAGTTCAGCCCGAGTTTGAAGGCCTGAGGACCAGGGCAGCTGGTGGCTTAAACCCCAGTCCAAGAGCCAGAGGAGGCGAGAGGCGATGTCCCAGCTGAATCAGGCAGGATGCAGGAAGAAAAAAGGGCAGATTCCTCCTTCCTCCACCTTTTCTTCCAATGAGGCTCTAGCAAATGGGGCAATGCCTTCCCACACCTGGGAGAGCAATCTCCTTCACGGAGCGCGCCAGTTCAGAGGCTCATCTCTTCCAGAAACACCCTCAGGGAAGCAGGCATAGACAGTGACTAATCTGGTCACCCGGTGGCCAGTCACGTTGGCATAAATAATTAACCATCACAGGGTGGGCGATCTGTCCACGAGATGCTGAGGCTGCGGCAGCTGGTGTGTGTACCTCGACTGCAGGCCCACCAGCTTGAGTCACTTTATCCTGCAGACGCTGGGGTGCCCAGAAGTGGGGCTCCAGCAGTGAATGGGACCTCAGGAGAGAGATGGGCCTGCTTGTGGTGTGATTAAAGTCCCAAGGCTGCACGCGGGGCCCCAGGCTGAGTGTGGGGAGCTCAAAGAGGCAGCACCCCGACTCACCTTGAACCCAGGTGCGTGCGCACTTACTGGACGGGACATTGCGTTTGTCACTTGGTTAATGTTTTATTTGTGATAGAATGCTCTGGGCTCTTTTGAGGGTTTTTTTTTTTTTTTTGCACCCTTGTCTGTCTTTCTCTCTGTTTTTCTTTCCGTAGAGAGTTTCAAGAAGTTTTGTGCCTTCTAGGAGCCATCCCGCCTTATTTTCACATTTCCAATCACCATTAACTAGGCCATATCTCATGCATAGTTGCTTATTTCTGTTTGCATGGTCTTGCTTCTTCATTGCATTTTTCTTCAGTTTTACAGAACCCTGCATACCACATGGATATACTAAGTAAATTAGCATACATCCAGTATTTATTCATGTTTCTTCGGATGTGGCTGTTTTGGAAATAAAAAAGGCAAAGGTGTGATGGATGCATGAGAAATGTAGTTGGCATCGTTAGACTTTACGATTCAGATGTTGTGAAAACTGAGTTGCTACCAATTGCAAAACTGAATCAACACACGTGACGCTGTATTGCTGAAATGCTGAGTCCTTTTCATGGTAAAGATAAACACTTTTATTGAAGAAAATCCATAGTGCAAAAAATAAATAGGAAAAAGTCATTTACGGTCCCAACATTCAAAGATTGCTACTTTTAATATTTTATCAATTTGTTTTTCTGAATTTGTTTTTCCAGTTCAAAAGTATTCTGTGTGTGTTTATGTCTGTTTGTGATTTTTTATGTAATCAAGAACCGTCCACAGTCTTAAAGGAGGTGTGTATGCGTCATATTGAATGAAGGTTTCCTGTAGAGTTCACAGGTCCTAGACATTGTGGAAGGTGGTATTCTGGTTCAAAGAGAGCAGCCCCATGCCTACTCCTGAATAGAGTGGTGGCTGACTAACGTAGGCGTTCAGTAAATATTTGATGAAGGAAGGAATGAATGAATCATGAGACTTCAATCAGTAAAAGCAACTCATGGTCGATATGATCAATAATTTGACAGTGCTGCTGAGAAAGGAGAGAGAGACGGCCCTTCAGAAAAGGCTGACCTTTGTCCCAGGGGAGGGCACTGGGTTCATAAACAATACTGGGCTTTCAGAAGAGGCCGGGAAGAAGGTGTGGAGGTCACTTGGCTTCTGCCTTAAACCGTGGGCCTCCCGCGAAAACACAGGGCACAAAGGTCTGGCTACCGTCTTGGAAACATGGAGAACAGAACCCAAATTAATATCTCAATGAATTATCCTGCTGTGAGCAGCTCTCTAAGCCAAGTAGGAAGCTGTCAGTTTGAGGCCAGGGGGAAAATCAGGGCCTCTACACGCAGGAAGCAGCACTGTCTCTGGAGCCGACACACCTGGCTCGCTGGGATTCTGAAGGAGAATGACTGACAAAGTTGACCAACGCCTCTGCCACCCCCTGCCGGAAGAGCCGGTTCTGGGCATGGAGGATGAGCACACGGGGACAAACGTTGCTCAGACAGAGGCTGCTGAGGGAAGGCTTTGGGGTTCCACAGATCCGGGTCACACTCAGTGGCGTGAGACCCTGGATGAGGCCCTCAACGTCGTCAAAGCCCCGTGTTCCCGTCCCCGTGATGGGACAAGCGCTCTCGGCGCAGCGAGCACTCGCGGATGATGTGTGGCTCATTGAGCACATATTAAAGTGTCACAAAGACCAGCCCCCTTCCTTCGCTAGAACTCAATTGTGTCACTTCCCAGGGGGTGGCCTGATGAGGGAAATTCCTTGAGAGCTTGTGCTTTTTGATTCAAGTCATAAACTCTTGCAGACCTTCTAAATGGTTCTGCTTTACAGATATGATAACATGAGTGTCCCTTTGGGTGCTATCTCAGAATTAGGTTTAATTTTATTTAAAGTAAATAACGTGGTGGCATTTTTTACACTCAGAAGTTTGTGGGAAATCCAAATCCACTTCAGACTGTCTGCAGATGGTGGATCCCATTTAAAGACTTAGGGAAGCTTTGAAAAAAAAAAAAAAACAGTTTTATTGAGGTTTAATTGATACACAGAAAAACACTGCACGTGTAATGTGTACAATTTGGTGAGTTGGACACATGCGTGCATGCATGATACTATCGTCACGATCACGGTAAGAAACACGTCCGTAACCTCCGAAGGTCTTTGTGTGTGTGGTAAGAACGCTTAATAGGAGCTTACCTTTTCACCAGGTGCTGGAGTGCACAAGGCTGTGTTGTCTGCTGCAGGAACCGTGTTGTAGGGCAGATCTCTGGAGCTTATTCCTCTTGCATAACTGAAGTTTCATGGCCTTTGAGCCACTCCCTGTTCCCTAGAAAAGAAGGCCACTCTGGTCCCACTCCTGCCATGTGCCTGGGATGGGAGACAGCACAACCCCGCATCTGAATGTTGAATTCAGAAGGATCCCCCGCAGCTGAGCTCTCCCCTCCTGACGTTCAGGCCCTGAAAGCACAGAGACGTTGTGGCCATGGAAAGGGGGCATGCGTTGCTTCTTCAGGGAAAAGCCCACATCCCTCACTGTTGCAACCATCTTCATCCACTGAGTCTGCCCCAGGGCAAGCCTGGACAACGGCAGAGAATGTCAACAGCCTGGCTGTGCTCCCGGGAGGCGGCTCGGCACTGGAGGGAGGCACCGGATTCCCCCTCCTCCTGCTGGAGTCTGGGAGGGTCCCCTGACCCCTGGAGAGCGGGATGCTGACTCTTCCCCAGTAAGTCAAGCTGGGAGCACTCAGTGCCCTGCGCCCCACTGCGGAGACAAGAGAGCTGAAGCCAGTGTCTGGTATAGATGGGCTGTAGGCCAAGGTTGAACCAGTTGTCACCATTATCATTATCCTCATCATTATCTTCATCATCATCATTCTTGGAGGTGCCGCTTAAGTGACCTGCTCTGCATCAGATACTCTAGTGTGCTGCAAAATAGTCAGACTTAAAAGTCCAACTCCTGCAGCCGCGGGCTGTGTGACCTCAGGCAAGCCGCTTACCCTCTCTGTGCGTCAGTGTCCTCATCTGCAAAATAGGCAGAATACTGCATATTTCATTGTGCTGCTGTGATAGAATAAATGGTACAGAGCCAGCAAAGGAAGAGCAAATACACGACACAGGCAAGGTTTCTATTTCTCGTACAATCCTGTAACAACCCCATGAAGGAGAGAGTATTTTTACCCCCATTTAAAAGCACATGTTTAACAGACTTGGCGTAGGGACTGGCGGTCTATTTATGAACCAGAATGAAAGAAACTTTGCTCTTGTGGAATTTTCACTCCAGGCTGTGAGGACAAGAATAAACAAGGAGGCAAATGAACTGATGGCACCACCTTAGGTCTTGGGAGATGCTGTGAAGGAAACCAGGTGGGACAATCCGCTGGGGAATAATTGGGAGGGGAGACCCATCAGACTGCGCAGTCAGAGAAGGACCGGCTGAGCTGAGATCTGATTGCAGAGAAAGGTCAGCCATTCAAATGCCAGGAGGAAGCCAACTCCAGGTGAAGGGAATGAGTGTGCAAAGGCCCTGAGGCAGAAGCCAGCCATCACCTTCTGGGTCAGGCATGGCTGCCGCGGCCGGAGCTCAGTGAGCAAGGCAGAGTCTTGGGAGATGAAGTTGGGAGGCAGACAAGGACCAGGTCAGGGAGGGCCCCTGAGGTCAGGCCTGCAGGCCTATTAAGCCACTGGTGGGACATCACTGCAGCGTTTTAACCACGGGGGTTAATGGTCCCCCTGGGTGTGATGGGGAATCAAGAGGCTGGGTGGTAGCCTGGCCCTGCAAAGGGAAAGAGGCTCTGTCTTCAAGACTCACTTTGGGCACAGAGCTGAAAGGGCCTGAGCTTTCCTGGATGCGGAGGGAGAGAAGAGGGAGACGTCAGCTCCTTCGGTTTTTATCTTCACATGGGTAGCAAGCCTGCCGTCCTCCTCTGACTGGCTGGGCTCCTGCTGGAGCTTTGAACCACAGCCCTCGACTGTGAAAAAGAGTCTTTTTATCAGAAAATATTTTGTAATGCCCCTTCTTTATCCTGAAATGAAATCCATGGGTACCACCCATTACCAATCACATATAATTCCAAAAAGACTCAATACAAAGCCCTAACTATGACATAAGGGGGAAATAAATGGAGCATAAAATAAGAGGTGTTCACTAGTTAAATGCTCCATAGGATGACCTCAAAATTAAAAAATGCCCCCACTGATTTCAAAATTGCCTCCTGGGGATATAATGGCCACTGGGAACCTGTGATATCAATTACGCATAAACAGCAAAGCCGGAATCCCAGCCAGGACCCTGCTGAGAGGATGGGACGCAATGAAACCCAGCAACAGCCACATCGGGGGCTTGGGGCGCCGGCCGTCTCTGCTCATCTGCCTCAGGAAAGGATCTGCAGCCTCTGACCAATTAGTGTGATAACCTCATCCCGCGTCCCTGGAGACGTGCTGATGACAGGAGACGGGGAGGCTGGGAACATTTGGAGATGTTTACTTGGTGTCACCTTGAGCACGTGTCGCCTCCTGGCCCAGACTGATGGAGTCATCAGCCTCTTCCCGCCGGTCCCCAGAGCCTGTCCCGCCTGGCGTGGGTGGGTGGTGGGCTCCGGCACTGCTGTGTCAGAAGCCAGAGACCCTGTCCCTTCCAGATGGGGAGGCAGTCTGTGAATGCACGCCCGGGCTGGGAGCTTCCCGGAAATCTGTCAGCTGGGCCGTGGAGACATGAAGTCAAGACTTTACCTACACGCCCCCCTCTATCCCCACACACTCAGGAAGACGGTTTCCATGACTTTCCCAGTCTACCTTCACCTTTTTGGGTCTTTTTTTTTTTTTAACCTTGCACTAAATATCTTTTCCGTTCCCAGTCAATTCACACATGTTTATTCAGGTTCCAGTGTCATTTTATTGATTGTGTTCTGCTTAGCAAATGTTGACTGAGCACTCTTTGTGAAAGAAGAAGGAAGGCAAGGATCCTGAGCCAATAAGGAGATTCCCTCCAGGAGGCCGACAAGTCACAGGGAGGTCGGAGCAGGTGCACGTCCGTTACCAGGAAGAGTGGCTGGGAGTTGAGTGTGGCCTGGTTCTCTCCCATGAATGTGCCCATTTCAGGAGGTGGATGTGCTCCCATGTCATCCTAACTTAGGACAGAAGTCTCCTTGGGTTGTGATCGGGGGCAAGTTTTGAATGAAGCAACCTTTGTCTTTCTTCTTCCCGCTCCTGCACTCTCTCCCTCCCTCCTTCCCTTTGTTGTTTTCATTAGAAAGAGCTGTTCTTACTTGTTTTCCAGGTTGTCGAAAGCGGAGGGGCTGAGGGCTGGAAGGAACCACTGGGCGACCACGGCACCTGCTGGACTGTGAGCGGCTTGGGCCGCTGGGCTGAGCTGACAAGCAGGATACCGTGCCTGCAACCTAGGCGGAGTCTGTGCAAGCATCGTCCCTCGGCCCCGGGGCAGCCCTGCGCTCTGCCCCCTGCTTTTCTCCAGGTGGTTACCTGTGGAGCTCCCGTCTCTGCGGCCGGGATGCCAGATGCAAAAAGAAACTCTGAAAATAAAACTCACCAATAGCGCACCAAAAAGATGCCACCACTTTGGGCCAATTCTGATTCCCTCGTGACATCAGAGGCTAACTCCAGGATTACCTGCCCCCAAGCCTTCATTGGCTGGGAGGAGATGTGCTGAAACTCATCAATAAAACTTTCAAAAAGAAGAAAAGGAAAGTAAGCAGCCCCCGAAGGTGTGTTCTTGGGCCTCCCTATGCGGCTCCTAGTGCCATTCTGCCGAGGGTTCAATTCTGGCTAAAGAGCTGAAATTCATCGATTCATCCATGCTGAACCATCAAAGTCACCGTTTGCCCAGAGTCGAGGTTTTAGTGTGGGGAGGGCGGGCAAAACACCACTAACCACCTGCAGAATAGAGCGTGTGCAAGGTTGTGAGTGCTGTAAAGAAAAATAAACAGGCTTGGTGCCGGAGAACGAGGGGGCTGCCTCTTTTAGAGCACTGGGGCAAGACTCCTTCCACAAGGTGAGAGTTGAGCAGAGGCCTGGAGGTGAGGGAATGAGCCACACACCTCAGGCGAGATTTCTCAGAAAGAGGAAACCTGTGTGCACAGGCCGGGGAGTGAGACACCCAGGGGAGGCCACTGTGGCAGGCGGGCGATACGGGGGCTGGCAGGAGGTCACAGCAGTGGTGGGCAGCCAGATCACTCAGTGCACATGGCTCAAGCTCCAGAGCTCATGGGGTGGGATGAGCAGCCTTGGAGGGCCCTGAGAAGGAGGGTGAGGTTGGTCTAGCTGCGAACAGGCCATAAGAGGGCAAAGTCAGAGCAGGGAAACAATTCAGGGGGCAGTCCAGAGGAGAGGACGGTGGCTCAGTCTAAGGGGACAAGAAGTGGTGGGATTTCGCTGACTTTTGAGAATAAATCTGACTTTAAGAGGAGGAAATACAATGTCTTCATTTCTGTGGAGTCTGCACTTTTAGACAAAAAGGAAACCAATACTTCTGTACCTTAAAATGTCGATGTGTGGATGCCATGGTGCACGGTCCAGCTCCCCCCATCAGGACCAAGGTCCTCATTGCCCCCATTTGCAGGGTGTGGTGGCTACTCATGCCTCATAGCTGTGTCCCTCTCTGAATGTCGCCCCTGCCCAAGGCAGCAACCTCACCCAAACCTCCCCCCTTCCCGGACAATCTGTATCCGGCATCCCCTTGGAGGCTGGCGAGGCCCCCCCATGCAACCCCACCATGGTTAACTGCTCCCTGTGCCCAATCCTCCTTCCCTCATGCTCGGGGTTCCCGAGAACTCTCCCCGTGAACCTGCTAAGGCCGAATCTCCACCTCCCAGGCTATTGTCTGGAGACCCCAACTTCAGACAGCAGTCAACTTTTCGGTGGCTGGAAAGCATGTAGAGACCAGTTTAACTGTATCTTCTAGTGGAAGTTTTTTGGGTGGAGGGAATTCATCTTTCAAATGGCAAAATCTAAAGAAAGAGAGACAAAGCTCCTCCTGGCTATGAATGAATAAGAAACTCCTAAAGACGGGCGTTACAGCATGACTGCAGAGGTGGGCAGGAACAAGCCACAGAACTTCCTAGCACGTGGCAAATTAGGGGCAAATAAATAGGATGCTTTAGACCAGAGCTGTCCTGAAGTCCAGATGCTTGGCCGCCAATTCTGAGTCATGAAAATCCTAAGTATGGCCAAATACGCATCTCCTTCATCACTGCTCCTGCAACCCCTTCCTTGGTTCATTTTGTAGTGTTCTCCAGAGACTGACCAAAAAAAAGTGCCCTCAGTTACCAAACAGTATAGCAGTGTGGTCTGGTTGGAGATTTGGGTCTGCGAGTAATCTTTGTTGTCCTATAAGTGAGCTGGGATGCTCTACGAGCCAGCTCAGTCTCTTGAGAGACTGTTCACGTCAAGGGGAGATGAGAGCCGAGACTCAACAGGTGTCTGTTCACAGTGGAATGGACGTCCCCAAGGATGCCGTGGAGGGCATAAAGAAGAGTGCGCTCATAGAGATGTTATTTTAAATAACGGAGAAGAGAGAGCGCACAGGATGACAGGTAGACTGAGCACAGGGCAGTTACAAAAGGTGGTGACCATGGAGACAGAAAATATCAGGCAGAACCAAAGATGTACAGGTGAAATATGAATGCTCTGAAATCCAACATCACCTTTCCATCAGAGCGCAGGTTAATTTCACACCACCTTTCCATCAGAGCGCAGGTTAATTTCACACCACCTTTTCCTCAAAGCGACAATGGGCACAGGTGCCAGAACCTTTTGACTCTGTTTTATCCAAGGGAAGGCACTACCACTGGCCTTCCGTGGAGACCCCCAAGTGCCATTTGGAAGGCTGAGGGCTTGGGCTGTGTAACAGACAAAAAGCCCTCATTCGGTTACAGTGGTTAGAATGAGGCTGAAGGCTGGGACGACCGAGGGACCAGCAGCGTGCCTGGTCCCCATCAAGGTATTCTGCAAGGAGGGGTGCAGCGCCCAGCAATGCTGAGTCAGCAGCAGAGGGCCTTGTATTCTCCCGGGGTTCGTCCCAGGGTGACGCATTCTAACAAGCTCCCAGATGATTCTGGTAGTAAGTGAATGAATCTTCACCTCCTTCTGGGAAAAATGAGACTATTTTTCTCCTCTATCTCTGCTCCATTACATTTTCCTCCAGTAATGTATTTTTGCCATCATCCACATACAAGGTACACAACCCCATTGAGAATTTAGCCCACTAATGAAATCTCCAAATTCCTCTCCAAATCCTTCTTACTGATTTGCTTTAGGAAAGTGGGCCCTAATAGGCCATTAAGACAGTGTGGTGTCGTTTACTTTCTGGGTCCCCTGGATTCATCCAGCCGGCTCTCAGTTGAGTGGAATGAGAGGCTTTCCTTCAACGTGACAGTACATTTAACTAACCGTTTCATTTCTTCCCAGACCTAAAGGAACTAACATATTTATTAAAGCGTTTTGATCCTTCGGAGACAGATTAATAAGAAGCTTGTGTCAGTTTTGTATGATACAATGAGTCAATAAACAGAAATGCACGCTGACGTGAGATATACAGAGCCACAAGTGGTACAATGCATATTGTGTTGTCACAGAGAAAAATTACTTAGGAAAAAAAAATCTGCAGTAGCATATTTCTGTTATTAAACAGATGCTCTAAATCTCAGTTTGCTGTGCGTATGTGTGTATGTGTTGGGTGTATCTAATTTTTTTTTAAGACTGAGAACAAAGAATGAAGGCTTTAGAACTAAGTGTAGTGACGTCATGAGTTTCCATTTAGCTCTGCCATGATTTTGGCGGCCTGAGGTCTCTGTCAAAACTGTTCGTCTGTCCCAGTCTTAGTGCCAAAGCGACCACAGACAACACATAAACATATTACAATGAAACTTTATTTAAAATAGTGGAAAGCTGCCCCACTGGAACCAGGAATAGCCCCATATCTGCCCATCCACAAAGAGGCAATCTGTTTTCACGCTTCCTTATGAAGGATTGTTTAATCATTGGTGATCCATTCTGACCACATGTTTTGCAGGTAGTTCAACTCTCAGGAACTAATTCAGGAAGTGGTTTTTGTGTCTTATGCTTCTTATAGTCAGAGGCTCTTCTTGGCAGATGCTTTATTTTAATTTAAATGAGTTCTCCTTTGAGGATGACAGGTTAGCCTGGAAATACCATGGATGGTATTTTACAACCAACACCTTCATATCTAAGAACAGTCATTTGTTTTAAAGACAATTCAGTCCCTGACATTTTTTTTTTGTTTTGTTTTGTTTGTTTTTTTTTTGAGGAAGATTAGCCCTCAGCTAACTACTGCCAGTCCTCCTCTTTTTGCTGAGGAAGCCTGGCTCTGAGCTAACATCCGTGCCCATCTTCCTCTAGTTTATACGTGGGACGCCTACCACAGCATGGCTGCCAAGCAGTGCCATGTCCGCACCCGGGATCCGAACCAGCGAACCCCGGGCCGCCGAGAAGCGGAACGTGCGAACTTAACCGCTGCGCCACCGGGCCGGCCCCAGTCCCTGACATTTTTTACTAAGAAAATTTAAACAATTTGAGTAAGGTTTAATCACGTTGAAATGGAGACCAGCATTATGGTTTAACAACTGGGGAAGGCCTTTCATTTTGACCAGGGAACTTCAAAATTCAATAAATGGCAAAGTTAATTAGATGACAAGAACAAAAATGTCTGTTTCATTAATTCTGTAACTAAAATGAGACCTGATGGGAACACTAGCAAACTTGTATTTTCGAACTTCCAAAAAACACAAGGCTTGTGTTCCTAACTTAGGGAAAAAGAAATTCAGAATGAGTGTTACCATAGCAAACAATCCTCTCTTTTTCGGTGCTAATAGTGGATGATTATTCATGCCCCAAAGCCAACATTATTAACCTCTTAAATTATGCACATAAAAAAGAATGAGTCTATATAAAACTAGAAGCAAAATTAGATTCAAGTGATAGCATCTTTGCTGTCCAACGATAATCTGTCCCCTTCCTAATTAATTAGCCCACTCTCAGAACCAGGAGTCACCGACCTGGACGGCAGGTGGGGAAGTTTCTCTAGGATAAGCAAGCTGTATGCTGAGCTTGGATTTCCTTCTGGGAAACACATCTGTGTACAGCCCAGTATTTGTTTTCATTTATTTATTTATTTAAAGGTTGGGCCTGAGCTAATATCTGTTGCCAATCTTTTTCTGTTTTTTTTCTTCTTCTCCCCAAAGCCCCCCAGTACGTAGTTGTCCATTCTAGTTGTAGGACGCCTCCTCAGCATGGCCTGACGAGTGGTGCTAGGTCTGCGGCCAGGATGCAAACAGGTGAAACCCTGGGCCACTGGAGCAGAGCGTGTGAACTTAACCACTCGGCCACAGGGCCGGCCCCCCAATATGTGTTTTTAAATAGGTGAAGAAGAGGAGAAGGAGAAAGAGAGGGAGGAAGGTGACAAGGAGGGGGAGACTGAGAGAGAGTTCAATTCCAGGCAGCCCCTCCCTTCCCAGTTGGAAAAAAGACACTCAAACCTTTCCTCTGTCCGGAGGTTTAGGTTGAATCTGTGCAACAGCCAGTAATGACAACGAAGACTTGGCAGTCAGAGAGCGCTTCACATGTCTCATCCTATTTAATGATCACAAACACTTCAAGAAGTAAGTATTAAAATGCCCGTGTTGCAGATGAAGAAACGGAGGCTTAGGGAGTTTGGGGGGTTATCATGGGATCCTAAAGGAAATTCTGGAAAATCTAACCTTTCTGGGTCCAAAGTCACCAGGTGCATTTTAATCACTATTGGTTTTGGCCAAGGGCTTCCTGGATTCAAGTGCGAGTAACAGACTGATCATAATGGCTTAAATAGATGGTGTCTGTCTGTTTGTTTGTTTTCCAGGCAATTGCTTTCATTGTGTCAGCAGCTCATCCACAACAAGAGCAGCACGTCTGTGACTTCCTTTCTCTTCTTGGTCTCAGGGACCTGATACGTTGTTATCCCAGACCGAATTGGAACTTCTCAGCCAGAAACAAGGCAAGGGGGTCCATGTGGAGACGCAGCTGTCAATGCCGCCCTCATGACAGCAGTTGGAACCTGGGAAGTTGTCGTCTGTTCAAGGCCTGGATTGAAGTCCTTTGTGACAGCGCCCCCTCTCCTGATCACACAGAACATCGATGGGCCGGGGACTAACTCCTCATAGGCACAAAAGTCACATGCCACACATCAGGAAATGCTTCTAATTGCAGTGTTGTACACAATTTTGTGCAATTATATATTTTGTACAAAATAAAACAACAGCCACAAGAACAGGTTTATTTAGAAATAAACTCATTGAAGGACAAGTTCCTGAAAGAAAACTGAAAGCTTAGCATCAAGCAAACAGAATTTGTCTTTTTATGGAAATTCCATGTTTCAGGTGAGCCCAAGTGGGGGCTGCAAGGTTGCCCTCTCCCTTGGTTATTCCGATGGGATCGGTTGGCAAGCTCAAAACAAAGTGAGAAGGGGTGACTCTGACACCCGCTCTCCATCTGTTCCTCCAAACTCAAAATATCCCCAGCCTGACCTGGGTCGGAACCCAGCCCAGAGAAGCAGGCTGCCTGCCGCGTCCCCCACGGGCGAGGCCGCCAGGAATGGAGACCTCTAGGTGAGGAGCAGGGTTTCTCCTAACACGGAGTGCGGAGCAGGCAGACGCACCCTGAAACCCTAAAATGCGTGTCCATATGAGCAGTGGCTTTCTCTTTCCCTTCTCGGCTCCCCCGTAAATCCCACACAGGCTCTGTACTGATCTCAGGGCAAACGCTTTTGTTTCTCCGCTATGTGAGGGTGTTTCCTCATGGCTTTTCTTCCTACTTGCTACAAAAGTACCACTAAAAGGGCAAGAATGTTGATGCCTAGTTGATATTAATGGTGTGACAACAACACTGGTGATAATTACATGGACTGGATGCTCGTTATGGACAATACACCCACCCATCCATCGGTCCTGTCACTGGGTATTTGCGATGACGCTCTGAGGAAGGGGTATGTCGTTCTTAGAAGAGTGACTGCATGGCCCAGTTTGTCCAGGACAGTCCTTGTTTCCTGTCGCAGGGCATAATTATAGGTCACCCCCTTCTTACTCTGGAAAGTGTCCCAGCTTGGATGACAGCATGCACAGTCACCCTAACTGTCATATCCACACTTCATGCATCGGGAAGTTGAGGCTCAGAGAGGTTAGCTGCCCAGCGACACACAGGGCAAAGGGCAGATTTGGGATTCAAACGTCAGAACGGAGATTCTGAACCACTCATGGTGTTCTCCTGAGTCGCACATGATGGTGCCTGATGCAGGCGGCATGTCCTGACGGCAGCCCTCCAGTTCTCTTCCCCCATAAGGTCTGCTCACGAAGGGCTAGAGGCAGACCAGAGGGCCTGGGGACCCACGTGTTAATGTAACTAAATAAAAAAACAACAATTTGGGGAAATTGAGATAATCTGGAAGACACTAGCAGCACCCTCCTGCTCTGCCTGTTTCTGAAGTTCACCATGTGGCTTTCGACTCTGGCTCAGGGCTGGATTCAGCAGAGGGCAGGCGACACTGCTTAGACTGCCAGCCAGGGGGAGAAACTGGGTGCAAATGCTGTAAAAGCTGTTTCTAGTTCACAAAAGTATAAAATTGTACTTCTGAGAAAATCAATTTTGGATGGACTTCCTTCACCCTATTTGACAGCTTTGTTTTTTTAAGTTTTGAATTATATGTGGGCAAGTGAGGATCACCAGGTTCTTCCCCGACATTGTAGATTCCTCAGGTCTTCATGGGATCCAACCTTTGTCTCAATGAAGGCAGAAAGTTCTATGGAGTGGAATTTGGCTGCTCGTGTCTGTGTCCCAAGGTGAAGTCAACCGGCTAAGGCGCTTCAGTCATCGATAGCCAGCAAATTAGTGTGTGTGTGTGTGTGTGTGTGTCTCAGCAGGAGGACAGTTTATCTAATGACTGTGATCAGCAGGACACTTAGTAGATCAAAGGATGTTCTAGAAGCTCTCTCAGACTGGGCCCTCCAGTGAGAAAGGCCCTAGGACAAGACACATAATTTTTATTTTACTTGTTTATATTAAAAACCCATCTGTGAACCCCTGGCTTATTTTTCTTTGAAAATGACTGATTTCATATTCCGTGTGAATGCTGACGAGTCTTCACTTGTCACTGGGTGTCCATGATTATAGCAATCATTTCCTTAATATATCTCGAAAAAGAGCCAGTGGGATCACTGATCATGGTTGCACGTGAAGAAGAAGGCTTTCTCATGCCACATCCATCGGGCTTAGTGACCTCCCTTGTACCGCAGGTGTGTCAGCATGATTTACACTCACACTTCATGTGGTCCTTTGCCAATCTAATTACCTGGCCATTAAAGGGGAGGAGAAAACCATGTAGACGTCCATTTCAGGATAGATGGCCTAGCAGCTGCTGGTGGCTAAAATAATACAGATGCCTAACACCATCTTGAATATTAATATCCACCCCAACTTTCAACAACATTATAACTTGGCAGTGCTCAGTGGTGCTTCTGCCTTCCCAGCCAAATGACATTTGTCACACTCAAGTAGGAACAATTATTAATAATTTTCATTTCATTAGAAGCTCTACAACAAAATGTCAACAGTCTTAAAAGTGCATCAGAAGTGTACAAATTAATTTTGATTTTCTGAAGTGTAATTACTTTTGTAAGTACTAGGCTGTGTAATCACTTTGGGCGTTATTACTTGTGCAATCAATTATACTTAAATGCACTTATCTGTTTTCAAACATGATTTTCAGAGGTCACCTGTTGGTGTTTTTTGCCATTATAATAGGAAGATGCTATAATTCATATTGAACATGTAGGAACCAAGGCATGGATAAGGTAGTGATGAGACAAGTAGAAAGAGAATAGCAAAAATTGTTTTAGCAAGAGACCATCCTCTCCACGTAAGAATTTGGGGCTTAATTATTTTTAATTTAAGTCTGACTGGGAACTATGCATAGTGACTGAAAAACGTTTTCATAGTAGAAAAGTAAAAGTGGTAGTTCATACCTGTTTTAGAGAGTAGATGTTAAAAACGTGGGTTCTGATATCCGACTCTCCAACTTGTTAGCTGTGTAGCCCAGAGTAACTTACTCCACAGCGGCCGCTGCGGTTTGCCCGTCTCTGACAGGAAGGCGAGGGAGCACTACTCCAGGAGGCCCTGGGCTTGTTTGCACCACTGCATCTTTACTACGCAGCCTGGTGCAATAAACACTTATTGCATGAGTAAATGAATAAGCATTGTCATGAAAATTCAAGGATAAAATGTAAATGTGCTCCTTAACTGTGAGTATTATTCTTGGTGTTAATCATCATAATCTATTGATTAGTATTAATAATGATAATTTTAATCTTAGAAAAAAATCTATTGATTCCACTGGTTTTGGCCAGAAACAGAATCAAACAAATAAACCGATGGAAAGATTCTACACATCACTAATAATTAAATTAACGCAAAATAAAACATCAGTTGGATACCTTTATTGCTTGCAGAATAGCAAAACAAAAGATCAATAACATTCGGGGATGCTGGGGTGGTAGGGACTGTGGGCTTTCGTACACCATTGGCAGGAACGTAAAGTGCCTCAACTTTCCCGAAGCATTAGTTGTTAAATATATCAAAAGTTAACATGTGCACAGCACTTTGACTAAAGACTTCTACTTTTGGTGCCTAAGCTACAGAAATAGGAAGCGGAAGAAGCTATATACACAAAGGATTTTTTTTTCAGTATTAAGTGCATAAAACGGATTCATCATAAAAGTTCATCAGTAGGGTACATGCAAATAAGTCAAGGTAGGTCCACAGAACAAAATCCTATGTACCCATTAAGAAGAAGAATCTTTATGGGTTGACATGTGAAATCTTCTAAGTTGTAATATTGGGTGATATAAGCAACTTTCAATCCAATGTGTATGGTATACTTACCTTTTTTTAAAGAATAGACTACACTGCATAAAACCTAAGATGAAATCTGGATTGTAAGTTAGGGATCAAACATAAAGAATTAGTACCTCTTGGGGAATGGGATTAAATGGGTATGGTTATGGCTTTTATTTATTATTTCACATATTTTAGGTGGTGGCATTCCATGTGTTTTAAATTTATTTTGAATTTGTAAGAAATTTAAAGAAAATGCATTAAATTTATTTAAAGATAAACATATGAGAGCTGTCTTGATAAGTAACCAACCAAACCAATAAAAGAAGGATAGCCAGACCCATCTGCCCCACAGCCCCCTTGTCCGTTTGGGCTGCATTCCCAGGTTTGCTACTTAATTGGCTACGAGATGGAATTGATTAGCATATGTACAGATATTAATGGAAGCCTCATGAAAGGAGTGGGTAGATCCATATAATTTGTATAAAGAATCATTTACTTAAACTTCGACATTCTCAGGACCTTCCAGAAGTATAACGTAGAACTCCAAA
Organism: Equus asinus; assembly: GCF_041296235.1. Classification (NCBI taxonomy): domain Eukaryota; kingdom Metazoa; phylum Chordata; class Mammalia; order Perissodactyla; family Equidae; genus Equus; species Equus asinus. Next base: position 47,923,871 of record NC_091804.1, read on the forward strand.
AGTAGGACCACTCTCAGTACTTTCCAAAATTATGGATGGACTCACAAAATTATGTTCTTATCCTCAAAATGATTTCCGTAGCTGTTAGCTAAACGCCTGCCAAGACGTTATTACACTGAAACGTTGAGGCCCTGCCTCCATGGAGACGGAAATAATTACTCTGGCTCTTTGGGAATAGAAACTGGAGTGTGGTTTCTTGTGCTGTTAGAATCAATTCTATTTGATGTCCATGAGCGAGGTGTCTGCCTCATTTTACCATGTTGACTTTTAAGAAAGAATCAGACTTTTAAACATCATATTAGTAAGTAACATTGTAATTACAAGAAAAATGATGAAACCATAAAATAAGAAAGTAAGCCCTATTTTAAAAATTAATCTCCTGCTTTAAATAAAATAAAACCTTGCATTGACCTGAGAACTTGGTTAATGAGGCATTTGCCAAATTGTTTAGTTTTTATGGCTTGCCAAGTGTGTAATTACTTTGCTTGGCACTTTTAGAAAATGTCATTATAAACTCTTCTTCCAAAGAAAATTATGCAACATAATTATTAACTCTAAAATTACACACACATTTATGTGCTAGCGTTCGCTTTCATGCTTCAGCTGTCACTTAAACATCGGCTGCTTGAATCACGCACCTGTTCACAATGATGTTTTCAATGCATTTCTACTAATTCCCCATTATATGGTAGAAAGCCAAACACTAGGAAAGAGAAAGTAACGAAAACTGGGCTTTAATAGAAAATCGCTTCTTGTAACGTTGGAGGCCCCATCATGTTCCCATGGAAGGGGACCACTGAATCCTCGTCCGTCTTGATCGTGTTACTCACTGCCTGTGTTGCACATATATTTTTATCCATTTTGAACATTTCAACCAGAAACAACAGCACTTCAAACTCATACGCACAAAGGCAAGCTGGCCCTGTCACAGTTAGATTTTGTTCTCCCTGTCTCCTGAGTGTTGCCTCTGAAAATAAAGAAAGAATGCCTTGTTCTTTTTTTTAGATAAACGGAAGAGAAAATGTCCAAGGGAAAAAGTTCCATGAAAATTAAAATCTTTATTTCCATGTCGTCTTCACCCAAATTTTGTCTTTGGATTTTCTTTTTATGAGACGTCTGCTGTTTGCTAACCAGTAGGCTGCCTGAAGGCTGGGTCTCATGCCCGCCTGCCCCAACACCCGCTCAAGGATCAATTCTCAGATGCTTAGCGATTATTTATTAATTGGCTGAATGATCATGTTCTCTTTTCTCTTCATGGGTCAATCAGAACAAAGAGACTTTTATGGACTGAGTTGAGTTCCCCCAAAATTCATATGCCGAAGTCCTAACCCCTAATACTTTAGAACGTGACTGTATCTGGAGACGGGGCCTTTAAAGAGTTGATTAACATTAAATGAGGTTGTCAAGGTGGGCCTTAATCTGACATGACTGGTGTCCTAGGAGAAAGAGGGGATTAGGACACAGACACACGCAGAGGGAAGGTGTGCGGAGAAGACAGCCGTCTGCAGGCCAAGGAGAGAGGCCTCAGAGGGAACCAGTCCTGCTCACACCTTGATCTGGGACTTCCAGCCTCCAGAAATATGAGAAAATAAATTTCTGTTATTACCCAGTCAGTGGCCCTTTGTTACGGCAGGCCTAGCCAACATGACTTTGCTCTCCTCAGAGGAGAACTCTTTATGAGTAGCTTTGGAATAACTTGAGCTAATTGCATTGAAGCTTCATTTTGAATTGTGAGTCAGGCGAGAAACGGATTCAGCTGTGGCAGCATGGGGGGATCTGTCCATAGAAAGTGCCACCTCCCAGAAGTCCTAGAGAGTCAGGAAGCCATGGTTCCCTGGTGACCATGTCCAGGGAGACTGGAAAACACAGAGCCCACATATCTGAGTGATCACAGCTTTTTTTGTAAAAGAATGTGCCAGCATTTGCCTGGATAATAGTAGACAGCTTCACTATCAGATTTTGATCCATTTCCATTGTACAAACCACCCGAAATGTCTGGTTGAACAACCACTGAAAATTGTTGGGTATTTCATGATTACTGTGCAAGGGAAGAGTCTAAAAATGCACAAATTGTGCACGTGGACACTGGCTTCCCAAGACCTGAGAGGCCGCGGTTGTCTTCCTCCTGTAAATTATCAAGCTTCAGACGTTGGGGTATTTGCCCTTTTCTCGCAGAAGTGCGATAGGGGGTCAAATTCCAGTTAGTCCTCATGAGTGCCCCATGTCAAATGAAGGTCTGATGTTGAACATGTTGCTATTTGCAGAGAAACAGATTCTGCTGGACCTTTAAATTCTGAACTAGGATGTATATCACTCCAATAAATAAAACAGGACAGTGTCTAGAATTCTGGAGGCTCAGCGCTGCGTTATTTCCGCTTTTACTGACCCTCTCCTTCCTAAATTGATTGCTTCTTTTGCTTCTGATTCAGCAATGGAGATTCATATTTATTTCTCTGGGAAAAAAGAACACACACACAAAAGCTCTAAAAACATGACCTGTTTTTTCCTGTGACCACTGACAGTTTATCAATACAGACCCACTGTGACCACAGCCTCTGGTGTTTCCCCAGATATTATCTGGCTTTCCGCGGTATGCCTCCTCAGATAATCCAAAAGAAATCACATGCAAGTCTGCCTGATGCATTCTTAGAAAACATTTTTAGGTCCCATTTTAAGGAAAGAGTGAGACATATTTTCACTTTTACACCTTCTGTTCCCAAATGAAAACATTGACTTGAAAGCCAGGCTTGCAAACAGCTTTCCACTTCAACAATAAAAATGTGCTGAAACCCTTCCAGTGATGCCAGGAGTTCTGTGGATGTAGAGTGCAGGTGTTTATAACCACAGAGAATGTACGGAAACACACCAAACAAAACCAGTGAAGCCTAAGACTTCTCAATTCAAAATGGCATATTAAGGAAGAATATCCATTATTCCTATTAGAATGTTCACTAGACCTTCGAGAAATACCAAAATAAGCAACAAAGAAGAAGATGGTTCTGCTTATTATCCGTTAGGTAATGAAGGCGAAATGATAAAAGAGAAGAATATAACCCTCTAAGTTTTATTCACGGGGAGGACCTGCACCTTTCTCCAGGAAGAAATTCCCCTCCTAAATGAAGGCAAAGCTTAGCACAGGCAGTATTAGCTCACGCGGACAGGGGAGCATTCAGATAGGGCCCCCTCGAGCCTTCTCAATGGGGACCTGACAGTAACTACTAACAGTGATTAACTAGAAAAAAAAAGATAAAGTCAGGCACATATTAATTTCCAAATTCAAATAAAGTGGTGTGACACTCTACCTGGCCAGCCTCATTTTAATTCCCACTTGGTAAGAGAACATTCTCTTAGACTTGTACCTCACGGTTCTTTTTTATTATGTCTCAAAAGCTCGCCATGTGGGGAAAAGATCATGCTGCTTATCAGATAGAGCTGCTCTAATGCAATCCCAGCCCTGGGAATGTCTTGCATTAGCGCTTCATAAAATTCATCAGCTTTTGCCATCTAACTCAAATCAGGAGCAAAAAAAGCTACCATTTCCTTTAGTCTATATTTAGAAAATTTACCTTAAAACCCACTGTCTACAGTAAACAAAGCATGTACTATATAATGTGCTTATAATTCTGGGGAAACCTTTTTTTAAAATCAGCATAATATGCTTCAAAGTGTATCTGGAAATAAATGGTGTTCAGGTTGCACGAGGAGCATTTGCAGCTGCTCTTTCACAAAAGCCACGTCTCCTGCAGTTTTCCTGATTTCCTGAATCGCGATGAGATCACACGATTTTCAGGTAAGACAGCAAAACTTCTTTTAACTAAGAGCCTTTCCTTTAGAAGGAACAATTCTGGGCATCAAAAATTCGATGAGAAATTGAAGCTTAACCATTGCCGCGGTGGCTTTCCACGTATCACTGAGGACGGGGAGAATACGAGAGTCTCATCAGGGTGGTGACAGTACGCGGGACTCAGAGGAGAATTTTAACCCCCAAATGGACGACAGTATGCTGGAGTGGGAAAGAGGAGTGGGTGCAGAGAAGTTGCGTGTCTTGAGGTCTGAAATAGGCCTCAGAAGACTCCTCGCTTCACTGTCGTGGAGAAGAATCTCCATAACACCATCCCTCGTCGCTGAACCCACTGAGTGAGAAAATGTGGCTTATTCAACCACCAGCGTGGCTCCTTTCTGTCCATTTAGCTCTTTGCTCCTCCTCACTTTCACAACATCTCTTGTGAACACCAAGGCAGGACCTTCTCAAGCGGCAGGGTCAGCAATGCGCTGATACCAGACCGAGAAGTGTGAAGAACACGCAGCTTTTTAAATTTGTGTGTATCTTGTTGAACCTTGCTCATGAGCATTCGGCTCCTGCTCAGCAGGGAACAGACTTTCCAATTAACACTCCCTTTGCCTTCCCCAGTTTAACCAGTTGCCCTCCTGCTCAGATCAGACTCTTCCATGCAGATACTCAGGTTTTCAGAGTTTGCTTCTTCCCTCTTCCTCTTCCTAGGACAGCGGCAGGGTGGATGCGGAGCTTATGGCAGCGCATGGAGGAGGCTTCCGAGTGACATGTGGACCCTAGGCCACCGGCTGGGTCTTGGCTGACCTCTGTGGAGGTGCTGCCCCGTGTGCTTGGCCAGGCCACTGTCCAGTCCCTACTGGCCTCCGTGGCTGCTGAAGGCCCAGCTGAGGAACTCATGGTCTGTCTTGTCCTGGCTCACTCGGGGGCAGAAGTCCTTCCCTTGATCCGCCCTGGTTCTTCCTGGCTCCTGTGGGTCTGCTGTGGCTCGTGTCCAGTCCCTGGCTGGGTGGTTTACCCTGCATCTCTCTTTCATAGGGTCACTTCTGAACGCCTCCTGGGACCAATGGATCCCCAAACAGATATCACCCTGCCGCTCTGATGTCTTACCTTGGGTGTGGTCATCCTGTGGGGGCGAGGGACTGCAGAAAAATGTTCTCTCAGAACGTCAGGAAGAATCACGGTCCCTTCACCGAGTCAACCAGGTTTGCCAGAAAAGGTCCTGGACTCAGACTCCTAATGGCCTGTATTGGACTCTGGGCCACTTATAACCTATGAGAACTGGGCCCAATTACCTACATTTCTAATGCCTCAGTTTCCTCTCTTGAAAATTGAAGATAATGAAAATAGTGGCCTCTACCCCTTGTGTTAATACTCTTGTAGCATTTACAATAGTGAATACCATGTAGTTAAGCCTCAAAAGTTACTGGCCATCATTATTAATATAACCTTGAGTCTATCGTGGTAGATGAGGCCTCATTGCTGAGCCAAGAGGATACTAAAGATCCTTCAAAAATGTACTACTAATAGTTAACGCATGACTGTTTGCTGTATGCCAGGTATGGTGGTTAGTGAATTATAACGCCTTGAGACTGGCTCTGATTTAGACCAATTTTACATTGGGGAAAAATTAGACCAGAGAAATTATTTCTTGCCCTAAGTAAAAAAATTTACTTTAGTTCTAATTTGTAGTTTGACTCATTACCTTCCAATTAAGTTGTAACCACCTCAGCGCACGTGTATATTATTTGTTGAATATATACTTACATAGAATATCTATGTAGATAGAAATTCAGACTGGCTTTCTGCATTGACTATACTGATGTGTTGAATAGAGATGGAATTTTTTAAATAGTTGTATTTTCAAGAAATAAGAGGGTTCAACCAGCTGTCTTAAAGGACAATATTATGTTGGCATCAGTATCAGTTCTGTCTTGCTGTGTAACTGATTACCCCTTAGAAGGTTTAAGCAACAACAATTTGTTGCCTCACATGGTTTCTGAAGGTCAGGAATCCAGGAGCAGGCTGGTTCATGGATTCTGGCTGAGGGTCTCTCAAGAAGTTGCATTCCAGCTATCAGTGGGGCTGCATCATCTGAAGGCATGACTGGGGCTGGGGAGTCCACTTCCAAGATGATGCCCTCATCCGGCAGTGGGCTGGAGGCCTCCGTTCCTCACCACCTAAGCCTCTCAACAGGGCTGCCTGAGTGCCTCACGGGATGGCCTCTGGCGTCCCCTAGAGAATGATCTGAGAGAGACCGAGCAAGGAAGAAGCAGCAGTGTATAATGTAGTCCCCAAAGTCATACACCATCACTTCTGTCTTACTCCATTCATTAGAAATGAGTCAGTCCAGCTACACTCAAGGGGAGGGGAACCAGGCTCCACTTTTTGAAGAGAGGATTATTAAAGAATTTGTGGATGTTTTAAAAACACCACTGCATCCATCTCATACTCCTTTAAACCCTGGTACCCCACTGTGCACCCACAGCTCCTATGGTCTACAGATGGCTTCTTTTGGGATGCTTGTTTGCAGCTCCAGACCATGTGCATCATACATGCGCATTATTGCCCATGGCCACCATGGAAGGGCACATGCCTAAAGGGTCGCTGGGATAGAGGCACCTGGGTTTCCTACCATCTATTCAATGACCCAAAGCGTTCATATTCTGAAATGGTTGAAAACATTAAAGTGCACAAATTATCACAGGGGCCACACAGTTAGGAAAGCCAGATGATCCCTCAGCAAAGAAACCCACTTCTGTGGCCCTTAGCAAATTCAGGTAGACTAAATTCACACTTGCTGATTGCTTCTTTGAAGGATTTTCCCTAAATATGTAACACTTCAGCTTTGGGGCCCTCTCCAGCAACAGGGCCTACGTCTTGCTGTTATCTACATTTGGGACACTGTCCCTCCCTTCATGGGACTGACTCCTCATCCTGCAGTCTTGGCTTAAATGTTCTGTCCTCAGAGACCTCTTCCCAGACCCACCTACCCAACAAGAGCCTCTAATCTCTTACACTATATGTTACACTGGGTTTTGTTTTCCTTGACAAAACTTAGCACACTTTGCAATTATGATTACTTGTTCTCTTACTTGTGTATTATCCATCTACCTCCGTGGATTGTAAGTGCTATGAAGGTAGTTTTGTTCCAAATGCATGTTCAACACCTGAAACAGTTTTGAGCACATAGTAATTGCTCAGTAAATAGTCTACTGAATGATGAATCAATGAATCAATGAACGTGCCTACGAATGAGTATTGAAATGCAAAGGACTACATGTCAGTCTTGAAAAAGCAGAATATCTGCAGGGGAAGGACTGTTTAAGCATGAGTGGGAGCTAAAAACATTCCAGACAGAGAGAGAGAAAGAGAATGTGTGTGTGTGTGCATGCGCATCTTCAGCATTTATGCAGATTACAGATAAGAAAATGGAGAGCAGGGGGCATTCCTTGCAGGCCTGTCAGCATCAATTGTATTTCCCAGAACTTGCACATAAAAGATAATCAAATTCAGCCTCGCTGTTAGCAGTCAGAATTGTTAATTCGTGGGCAAGCAATTGAGAGGAATTGGAGAAGGGAAGTTGGACTTTCAGCAGCACAGCAGGAAAAGCATCACTTCCTGCAGACCAGGACAGTCACCAGCGATTAGCATTCCTGTGTTTGATGTGATGGCTTTTGTGCTGTGTACAGCGTCGAGTGAAGTCACCAGCTCTACACAGAAGACTCAACGCAACGAAACAACCCACCCGTAAAAGAGCGAGCGTGGAACGGCAGTGAGCGCAGACACAGGTGCTCCCTCGGCTGTGAACGAAGAGGAATGTGATGCCGGTGGGGCTCAGCACCAGGGTCAAAACACTCGACTCAGGAAATTAAATGGTCATGGGAAGAAGACCACAGACATAGCACATTTTATACCCAGGCTTAGCCACACATCTGTGAACAGATGGGCCTTTAAATCATTTCTCTAACCTCATATTCCCTGCATGGAACCAAGATGTGCAATTGAAAAGTGAGTTTTAGCCTAACAATTCGAGAGAAGGCATCCACAGAGTGGGACTACTTACCATTGGCATTTTGTCCATGACTTGATCAGTAGACCGGAGTTTTCAGTTTGGGTCAACAAGTGTGCCTTTGTGAGCCTGCCTTACACCAGGTGTGTGTGGCCCTGGAAACTCAGTAACAAGCAAGTTGTGGTCTCTACAATTGCGGGGATATCTCTTTAAATACTCTGTGGTTGGCGCTGCTATACCATCTGAAATTTAAGCAGCAGGAGCTGCTCCATACGCACAGGCACCTCACACATTTTGGAGTGAATCTCTCTGCAGCATCCCAGCCGTCAGAGCTCATATTAATCTCTCTGTAGGATTTAGGGACTTTGGGCAATATGTCGACTCTTTCCTCAGAGCACAACTGTGGTAAAGGGTTCCACAGGGAGGGCACGTTGAGTCCTTGGGAACGGATCACCGAGGGGGAGCGTAGGCATCGGTGACTCATTGGCAGTTTGGTGCCTCAATCCTAACTAAGCTTTGCTCGGTGCTGGCTGGGGCATTTGGATCATCTATTAGAAAACAAACCCACATAGCTTCTTAAAATGCTTCATAATCATCCATAAATGCCTTTCAAATTATTCAGTTTTGTAAGTACAGTGAACTTAGGTGCCTCTAAAAATACATGTACCATGGAAATTTATTTGGACAATTGACAGTATCTCTCAAGCTTGAGCAATTCTAATATTTACTGTGGTGTGTAACCAGGTTATAAGTAATTACATTTCGTATCAATTTATTTGCCTCTGTAAAATACAAAATTTAGCTTAAAAATCTTAAATCTTCGATTGCTTTTAGAATATAAATATTCTCTCTGTTATGAAATAGGTATGAATCATTAGTGAAAAATATTACACAGTCATAACGCAGCCTCCAAAGGTGACTGATGACTGCTTATCACAACCTCTCCTGCGAGGTATTAGGCATCCAATGATTCATCAGTCATACCTCAGGACTCTGACTCACAGGGTAGGAGCGCTTAAACTTCACAGCAAAGGCTTTACATCAAAAATGCCTCACATGCTTATTCTACCTTAAAACAAATTTGGAAACCAAAGGTGGAACAGAATATGGGAGCTCAGGTAATTACCTGTGCATATTTTCGCATTTACGTAGCTTCCAGTACAAACCATTCCTGTCTCTTTTCCATGCACTTAATGAAGTCTGCCATCTTGCTGGCCTACAATATTTGACATGCTCAAGTGAAAGCAAATAACAAAAATGCTAAATGACATTTCCATTTCCTTATTTAAAAGATTTATTATTCAACACTGTGTGTGGCATTTCTTCCCTCTCTTATAAATATTTTACAAATTTTGAGAACTTCAAATTTGAAATACCCTTTAGCTAAATTAACAGCCCAAACAAAACTGAAGAACAGTATACTTAAAGGTCTGGGTGTTTAATTTTTATTTTGATAATCATTGGATGAGAGCTTTCTAAAATTAAGCATTGTATAGAAATCTGTATTGACAAGGACTATTCAGCCACTTAGCTTCTTCAGAGTGACCCAAACTTGGTTGTCCTAAGAGTATCTGAAAAAATTAATTATTGAGAACTTACCACTCGATGTGAACAGTAAAAGCATTTTAGAAGCTCCCTTTTACCATTTTTTTTTCTCTCCCTCCGTTTCTGTGGTCACTGGACGTCCCCTCTGCTGGGAACACTTTTCCCCACATAACCACGTAACTCACTTCCATATTTTCTCCAAGTCCTAGCACAGATTTTCACCTTTTCAATGTGCTCTATGGACATGATGCTATTGAAAATGGTGACGCCCGGCCCTGACTTGGGCTCCCTCTGTCTTGCTCTGGGTTCTTCCGTGGCCTCAGTGCTTCCCGACGTAGCGTACAACGTGCTTCCTTCATCGCATCACTGTTGATTGGCCGTCTTCTCAGACAGGCAGGGAAGCCCCTCACGGGCACTGGTTTTGCTCACCAGTGTTCCCCTCACCACTAAGCTGCCCTCCTCTCTCTCGGCACTCAGCTAATATGAGCAACCTGGAGCCACTTTCCCTGCCAGTTAACCCCAGCACCTGGCCAGTTGGCCAGACTGTCCACCTTCGTTGACGTTCCTCTCCCTGGACCTGCTTGAATGTCTTACAAACACTTCCGATTGAGGACAAACGTGGCAGTATTAGCACTTGGTGAGGAGTAACCCCCTTCTACACTCTCCACTCCTCGAGAGCGTGCAGCCGGCTCGGACACACTGCTACTAGCCTTCTCGTAAACGAATTCCTACCCAACACGGAAAGCTATTCAGTTACGCTGAAAGGTTAGATGTGGATCAAATCAATTTTATATTTCAGGTTATAATATGGAATTTTGGCACTGCACTCAGACCTTTTACAAAAGGGAGCCTTTTTTCCCTCTTGTTCTTGTAGGCAGATCTGGAACTAGAGCTAATCATTTTCAAATTGTGCTCACGGCACTGAAAATACGATTCTCCTTCCACCCCGGCTCCTATTGCGTGTGGCCAGAGAAAAACATTTCCCCTCAATTCCTTCCCCGCTTCTGCATTTTCATCCGTAGTCTAACCTCTTAAAACGTAGGCATTAACCTTGGCATATACTCTCAACAGAAAGTCAAGATAAACTCCGCAAAAAATGGCTACCTTTAGAAATATTTTAAACATGTTATTATAGAATATTCTACTTTAAGAGATTTTTCCATTTATAGATAAATTGGTCTATTTGAGGAACCTCAAATTATGATTTTGCTTTCCCACAAAACTCTCGTTAATCCTGTCGCTCCCAGGCTGACCTGTAAAGATAATATCCTAAATCTACTTTAAACTTCTTCCATTTCTGTTTAATTCGGATTCCTTTACCTGCAGTGCAGCATTTGCAGTCTCCAGGGGAAAAGAAAGGCAGTCAGGTGGGAAAATGCAGAGGCAGGCCGGAGGGGGTCTGTCTGTTCTCCCCCTGGCTCGCCTGTCCAGAGGCCATCTTAGGGTCACTGGCGGCTGGGCTGGTGGACCCTGGCGTGTGGGGACATGGGGCAGCACCACGGTGGGAGGGCCTGCATCTTCCTGTCCTTCGACTGGCAGTTGAGAGACTCCCAATCTTGTTGGCTCGACTTGGCCACATTTTCTCTCTTATTGTCTCTAAGACACCAAAGGACATTACTTAACAACAAGTAAACGGGTGTGGTGCCAGGCACAGCTCCAGGTGTTCACATGGATGACCACATTGAAGGCCTCACGGAACCGCCCCATGGTGGGGACACTGCTGTCACCTTTTTGGAAGGGAGAGGTGGAGGTGGAGGCAGGCGTGCTGGCCACGGAGCCAGTCTGAAGCCACAGCAGATGTCCGTTGTTCTGCCAGCAGTGGCTCCTCCTGGTTCCCGGGAGAGAAGGGGCGTGCCCTGGTGAGATTTGCTCCTCCTGGGGATTACTCTGGGAACACAACGGAGAAAGACCCAGAGACTCCTTTTTCTGACAGTTGCCCTGGTCCAAACGTGGCCTGCTAAGGGCCTGAACTCTAGGGCTCACCTGAAGCCAAAGATACAAGCAATTTGGGATGTTTAGGAAGAGGGCCGACTGAATGGAGAATGGCAGAAGGAAGGAGAGGAACGTCAGCAATTCACGGGCACGTCCCATTCCTTATCTCATTTCGTTCTGCCAGCTCTGGTTGATGAGGTGGTACCACTGATGTTCCCTTTTGCATGCAGAGGAGCAGAGGCTCAAATAAATAACCAAACTATGCTAGGTTAACTGGCTAACAGGGGGCATTAGTCCTTTCAGGCTTCTAGAACAAAATACCGAAGAGTGGGTGGCTTAAAGAACAGAAATTTATCTTCACAATTTTGGAGGCTGGGAAATCCAAGATCAAGATGCCGGCGGATTCTGTTCCTGGTGAGAACCATCTTCCTGGCTTGCAGTTGGCCTCCTTCTTGCTGTGTCTTCCCAGGGAGAGGGGGAGAGGGGAGGAGGGGGAGAGGGGGAGGGGGGGGAGGGAGAGCGAGCAAACTCTCTGGTGTTTCTTCTTATAAGGGCAGTAACCCCATCATAAGGGCCCCATGCTCGTGACCTCATCGGACCCTAATCACCTCCCAAGGCTCCTCCTCCTAATACCATCACATTGAGGGTTAGAGCTTCAACCTGTGGATTTGGGAGGGACACAAACATTCAGTCCATAACACAGGGTTTCCCAGTCTTAGCACTGTTGACATTTGGGGTCAGACAATGCTGTGTTGAATGGGCTGCCCTGTGCATTGGAGGATGTTTGGCAGCATCCTTGGCCTCTACCCTCGAGATACCAGTAGCATCCCCATGGTGCTGACCACCAAAATGTCTCTAGATGTTGACATCTTTTCTCTAGGAGGCATAATGGCCCCCATTTGAGAATCACTGGGCTAACCGACCTCCAGAGCTTGAGCTGTTAGCTAGGATGCTATCCCATGTAACCCCAGAGGTGACTCCATGACTCTGGTTTTAGTGGCAGGGGCTGAACTAAATGTCTTTAAACTACCTTCTGTCCCTAACATCCATAAGCCATTATTCAGGAAGCTCATGACCTTGTAGAAGAGGCAGGACAAGCGGAAAATTAGCCGTAAGCATCTTCGTGCTTTGTTTTGATTTTTCCCTCCGGGAAACACTGAACTGAGAAGCTTGAAGGTACAGCTTCTGGGGAGTTTCTCTGACCTGGAGAAGCAGTAGAGTTTGCCAGAGGTCAATTACCTCTGGCCTTCAAAGCTCTTACCCAGCTCCACACCCACCAGCCTGCAGGCAGCCTTTTCCTTACAGGGCTGAAGGACCACCTGGTCCTGAACAGAGCTTGGTGACTCCACCCAGCAATGGCTTCCTAGGCAGCCAGACCTGTGAGCAGCGGGCCTCATCTGGCAATTATGCCTTTGAGATGCCCAGGCCTTTTCAGTAAAGGGGCCGCCTGCTGGCTCTCGGAATGATGGGAGGTATTCTGAAACCAACTACATATTCAAAAGATGAAACCAAACACGCGAGGATTAAGTACTTCAGTGAAACAGAAATTACAATTATAATATATTTTTTAACAGAAGTGAACAGGTGGTGTTTTAAATCTATCCAAGATTAACCCACATTCAACACTTTAAGCACCCAGGCTGCTGTAATAAACATTGTCTAATTATGTATTCTTGGGAGCGCATTTTATGCTGGGTTTTCAAATTGGAGTTTGGATCCAACTGAAGTTATCTTCACAGTGCAGTTTTTGCATATAATAAAGTAGGGATTCAAAATATTAAGCATTTTTTTGAGTACCTTCACTTTGGGGTCTCCTTGTAGGTGCTCTCCAGAAAGGAATGTAGTCGAGAACATTGGATTACAAGAGCTCGAGTGGGTTTTCTTCCTCTGAGCTTCTCGTTGCATCCAAGTACACACTTCTGGTTGGTTCAGGGTGGCAGTGGGATTTGCAACCCTGGATTTTCCTAAATTTCAGCTTATTCTCCATGTTTGGTAACATTATTGCAAGTTTCCTCACAGCATGTTTGGATTCTGCCAGTTTTCATTTTAAACATGGATGCAATGCATTCACATCGCTAAAGTAAAGGGCTCCAGATCATCCTCATTTTTGCTTTTTAATGATGTGACACGGTGGTACATGGGCCCTCCAATGAGAACACCAGGAGCGACTTGCAGGTGGAGGCAGTGGGAGAGCGTGATGCCTGGCTGCTTCCCACCATCTTAGGAGATTTCTTAGCTTCACTTCAGGCTGGGCAGTGCAGCAATCTGACCCCAGCTCATAAATGCAATATTGTGATAATGTTTTAAAAGTCCTTTCCGTCAGAGCATCTAACCAGACCCCTTGCATCTTCTTAACCATGCATTTCCTACCACGAGCACCGAGGAGGGGTAGTAGAGGGAGCCTGTTAAGGTCAATCACAAGTTCTGACTCAGTGTCCACCCTGCCCTGCTACCCCTCACTCTTGAAATCTAGACACATAGACTGTTAACTTCTATCCTGTACACTGTGGAAGTTTAAAACCCTCCCAGAATTACTGCAAACACCCTGGGGCTTATGTCTGAATCGGAACCCTCGCTTCCTCAGGGAACAAGTTGTTATACCATCCTGCACATGAAGTCTCTTTAAACTACTGTGTTGACCCAGGAGCCAAAACCAGCCCCTTCCCGCCATCCCCCCGAAAAGACACTTGAGGCACTTTGTGTTTATAGCAGACCGGGCAAGATGCACACTCCAACTTTCTTATGCGGGGCAATCCAGCTTCGTCCCTCAAATTCAGCTCTCAGCTTCCCTTGCACAGCCAAGCCCACTCCAGAGCTCTGAGCACGAAAGCTGTGCTTTGTCCGTCTGAGAAGGGAGGCTGCTAGGAAGGCTGTGGAGGCAGCCGTCCCTCGCTGGGCAGCAACCTCTTATTCTCCCTGTGGGTTCTCAGCCTGTAAGACCCACTGCACCCTCACATGAGGATCAGAGCAATTTCAAACATCACTGGAGCTGTTCAGAAAATGACCTTGCACAACTCTTAGAACCAAGGACAGCTCTCACGATCTCCCCTGTGTTCAGCATCAGAAACAAGAAACATTTCCACGTTATATATAATTTGCACATTACAGGGGGAAATATCAAGGGCAAAAATGTTCTGAGGTCAAAGGCCGTGCTGTTTGCTTCATATAAGGAAACACGGGATATCAGAGTGCTCTCGAATTTGATGAATAAAAGCAGATAAATATGGGCCAGGTCACACTTTAACTTTCAACCAACCTTGGGCCACGTGCTAGAATTTTCCTTCCCATTCTGCTTGGAACACCTCCTTGCCCCTGACCCACAGGCACATGAAGTTCCCAAAATCACCAATCCATCTGTCTGGGATGGTGAAGCCTTTCCCAGAGTGGAACCTCTAGGATGGTGTTTGTGATTCACTAAAAAAAAAAAAAAGGAAGAAAAAATATATTTGGTAAATGACGCATCATATGATATTAAATGATTTTGCTTTTTGCACCAGGATTGCCTAGAGTTTCCAGCACAGCCATTGCAATTGGATTACTCAAGGCGGGCAGGAGCAGGAGATGCAGCATTGCTCAAACATCTTTAACAGAAAATTGTGTGTGCGGCGGGGGGTGCGCCAGGCAAGACTAGAATTGTGAAGATACACTTGTGGAGATTCTGGCTTTGGAAAGAAGCGCATGCTCTTGGAGGCAAGACTCTGCCTCCTCCAAGATGAAGAAGAGGACTTGGTTTAGTCAAGCCAGTCTCCATCCCATCTATACCAGCAGGTGCCCCACCACACGCATATGTGCATGATGGCCCGGGACCTCCTTCTCGTCCTGCCTGCTCTAGCTTCTGCTCCATTCCAGGGCTTTCCTCCCTCACTCCTAACCATCACTGTCTCTGCCTCTGGTCTCAGCCTTGGCCTCCTCTCTCTCTCACTATTGGTCTTCAGCTCCTCCTCCCGGCCACAGGCTTGGATTCCCCAAGCCACTTCACTCTGCTCCAGTCCAACACATCCTTGTCTGGGGCGTGGGGGTGAGAAGTTCCTGCAAAGAGGAGACAAGTTCTCAACAGGTGAAGCAACTCAACACCATTCTGGCTTCTTTTTTTTTCTTTTTCTTGAGTTCATAATAGTTTACATCGATGTGAGATTTCAGTTGTATGTACATTATTTCTTGTCTGCCACCACATAAGTGCTCCCCTTCACCCTCTGTGCTCACCTCCCACCCCCCTTCACCTGGTAACCACTGAACTGTTTTCTTTGTCCATGGGTTTGTTTATATTCCGCATAGGAGTGAAATTATCTGGCATTTGTCTTTCTCAGTCTGGCTTATTTCACTTAGCATAATTCCCTCCAGGTCTTTCCATGTTATTGAAAATGGAATGAATTTATCTTTTTTACTGCTGAGTAGTATTCCATTGTGTATATAAACCGTATCATCTTTATCCAATCATCAGTCAATGGACACTTGGGTTGCTTCCGTGTCTTGACTATTGTAAATAGTCCTGCAATGAACATAGGGGTGCATATGTTACTTTGGATTGTTGACTTCAAGTTGTTTGAGTAGGTGCCCAGTAGTGGATAGCTGGGTCATATGGCAGTTCTTAGCTTTTAGTTTTTTAAGGAGGCTTCATGCTGTTTTCCATAGTGGCTGCACCAGTTTGCATTCCCACCAGCAGTGTATGAGGTTTCTCTTCTCTCCACACCCTCTCCACATTGGTTATTTTTAGTCTTAGCGATTATAGCCATTTTAACAGGTGTAAGGTGCTATCTTAGTGTAGTTCATTCCAGCTTCTTAACAAGGTTCAGCAACGAGAAAATGCTCTGTGGATGGAAGAATCTCAGGTATTTGCTGGGACTCTTGGCTGTCAGTCTGTAACCTCCTTCTCAGTGTAGCTAAGAGCTTAGATTTGGTGCCTGACTCATCTGTGTTCATTGGAGCTTCAGCCCTGCCACCAGCTGAGAGCTTTTGTGTAAGTCACTTAACCTACCTGAGCCTCAGTACCTCTACTGTGAATTACTGACGAATCTAATAAAATCTGAGTCTTTCATGAGATAAAGCGTGTTAACATTCTTAACCACAATGTCGGGCACATAGCAAATAAGAAATATGTATTATCTGATATTATTATTGCTAGTGTTGTTACTGTTAGTATTACTCCCAATTCATTCCAGCACCATAACCCAGAGAACTATCCAGAAAGCCAGAGTCCCCCCGTGCAGGGCCTCCCCTGCTTGCGCCCCCAGCAGACGGGAATGTGCTCCTTCCCTGGACACCGGAACCCGCCCTCTCCCTGGGAGGTCCTTGCGCGGGGCTGTGCCTCTCCAGATCAGATGCTGCCGTGGCATTGGAGCGCACAGATTTATTTGGTCGTCCTATTTGTTGGGTTGCTTTGCGGAAGAATGATCGCTCCTAATTAACATATCAACACATGAATCATTTCTGCAGTTCTAGCTGCACAGACTGCCCAGCTGCTGGTCATTTCTTCAAGAAGAGTCAGGGAAAACAGAACAAGCCTGTAGCCCTCCACCCGGGCCATATCCTCCTCCACCGCCCCTGCCTCCCCTGCTGTTCTTCTGAACATGACGGGCCCTGCGGGACAAGGAAGGTGTCAGCTGGGGGCTGGAGGGGATTACTTGGTCTTTTGATGACAAATGTTCTCAATTAGGTTATAGGACTCTTGTGGTGGCAGGGGGACTGTTTTACAAGGCCATTCTGTCTTGAGGACAGAACTGAGTCTTTTATTACTGAGGAACCGTCTCCAGGTATCTAAATCATAGAACTGGCTCAAGTCCCCCTCTCCTCCTGAGCATATAAACCCAGCCCTCGTCTTGGCCCCTGAAGTATGTCCCCACAGGCATCCAACACCGCCAGCACAGCTGGACCTCAGAGATGGAAACAGCCTATCTGGGCCAAAACAGTCCTCACCAATGGGATTTTGGTGCACATGCCTTAACACCGAGCACAGTTGTTCCCAGGGCAGTTGTGTTTCCACCTGCATCTCAAAATGTGTCTCCCTGAGTTTGATGGCAATTAGAAAAGAAAATGTGGGGCCAGCCCAGTGGCGTAGTGGTTAAGTGTGCACGTTCCACTTTCGCAGGCTGGGGTTTGCCAGTTCGGATCCCAGGTGTGGACATGGCACACCACTTAGCAAGCCATGCTGTGGTAGGCGTCCCACATACAAAGTAGAGAAAGATGGGCACGGATGTTAGCTCAGGGCCAGTCTTCCTCAGCAAAACGAGGAGGATTGGCAGCAGATGTTAGCTCAGGGCTAATCTTCCTCAAAAAGAAAAGAAAAGAAAACGTGTTTAAATTTCTATTCTTACTTTTAAATTCCTCAAGTCTTCCAGCACCATGAGAGACACATTGGAGCCAAAACTTTCGTTTAGCCCCGCTCACGACCCAAGCACTCACTCCTGTTCCGATCATCAGAAACAATTAGTTCCGTGAAGCAAAGCCCAGGCCACGCAGGGCCGTCGTCTGCTCCTGATTCAGATCCCGTCCAATGGCCACCTACCTGCTAAATGGTGTGCACACATGTCCCCACCCCTGGTCTCTACAACGTCATACCTTATCTGAAGTCAGTAGTTCTCTAGTTTTCAACACATTAAGCCCAAATTTGCATAAACGACTATATGTATGTCACTGTGATGATGATCAAAACATCTGGTGAATTTGAGCAGTATCCGCCAACTGCAAAGCATCTTTCAAATATCCTATTGCAATTTTGAAGCTATATTTCTATTGGCCCATGTAGTTTGATTTCCTGTGTATGTTGTGCGCTCTCTCAGAAGATAAATGATATTTGATTTCACGGTTTCTGTTACTGCAAACTCCTGGAAGTCCTGAGCCATATCTGTTTTCATTCCTTAGGAATCTCTGGCACTTCTTGCATGGTGGACGTACATAGTGGGTGACCAATATATATTAGTTAATCAAATATTACTTGAATGGATGAATGAATAGATGTAGTGACGTGGGGGCTTTGAGACAGACTTTAGGTTTTAGTAATTTATGTGGAATCTTTTATTGGTCTTTTTCAACCACCAGGAGTTCCAGAACACACACACTTGGAGTCTACTGGACCTTAACTAGCAACCAGCACACGTGCAACGTATGGCTTAAGCACATCTCAATGAAGGATTTTTTACTGTGGGTCTCGACCCTGTCTACACACTACAATCACCTAGGAAGCTTTTTGAGATGATGAAAACATAATGACAGTGATGGTTGCTCAACTCTACAGATACGTTAAAAACCACTGAATTGGGTCCTTAAAGCAGGTGAGCTTTATGAGATGTAAACTATATCTCGGTAAAGCTGGCAAAAAATAGTGAATCCCTCACCCAGAGATTCCAATTCAACTGGTCCCGAGTGCAGCTGGTAAAATCTCCCCAGGTGATTCTAACGTGCAGCCAAGGTTAGGTTTACAATCCGCTCAAGACTCTGTGACAAATCAATTTCTGCAGACACCTGGGAGTCCTGGGCCTAGTGTGGAGACCACTGATTATTCTATCCGTATAGACCTGGCTACCCCAGGACCCACGTCAAACGCCACGTATTGTCAATAACGTCTTAACTCCATTGTTCCCAAACCTGACCCAACATCTTACCGAACAGGCAGATTGTATGGAGGACAGCTTCCCTTGGCCTACCTGCCAGCCTCCTGAATCACCATCCCCTGAATCGGGGCCTGGCAATCCGAAGCTTTAAGAGCTCCTCCATAGACTCTGAGACCCCTGACCGACCTTCACCGGGCTACTACATGAATGTGCTGCATTAAAATTAGGTGCCCAAGACCCCAGCTAAACAGCAAATGTTCCCAGAAGAGTCATTACGTGACGCCGTTAGGAACTGTGTGCACTCAAAGCCAGGAAGCTGTTTAAACAAACGACAAATAATTAAAGGGAGAGCGATGTTGGTGTGAAACTGACCAGACAGTGGGACTGGGCTCCGCCACTTGTTGGCTGGCCAACCTCGGGCCACGTCTGTTAACCCACTGGTCCTGCCCCTTTCCCCGTCTCCTCCCATGTGGTGAAGGAGCTGACTTTCCTTATACCTGAGTCTACTCTCCCACCTTTGTTCTGAATCCCATGCTTTCATGAGAAACTTAGGTTCTCAATCACACTTTCTTCCCTTCTGTAGCCTCCGACTCTCAGTTGCCATCTTCTCTCCCAGCTCATAAACATGCTTCTCTCCCCTCTTCATAACAAACAAACAAAACCCCCTTACTGCCTCTCCCTGAGTCCCACTCCCACCAGCGATACCCTAATTCCTGCCTCTGTTTGGCATTCAAACTCGAGCTGTCTTCCTCATCCTCACTGCCCACCGTGCTAGACTAACCTTCTGTCTGTTTTCCATGTCCACAGCCCGCAGGATGCATCCACCTGCCCTCCTCATCTTTGCCTACCTTTGGCATTCTCAAGGCTCTGTCCTTACTCTTTATTCTCTATTTACCTTTATTTTTATTTGTCTGACACTCACTCTTTATTCTTCCATAGAGGTCCTCATCCACTTCAGTGCTTCAAATCTCTGTCTATAAACCCAAGACTCCCAAATGATGGCTCCAGCCAATCTAATACTTGACAATGCTACATTTCAAATGCTTCTCAAGTTCAGCACAACCCGAATGAACTCACGACCTTCCATACTAGATCTCCGTCTGGGGTCCCATCTTTGTGCCTAGCACCAGGCTCCATCCTGTGAGTTAACTCAAACCATAATCCTTGGCATCTCCCTTCTCCAACCTCCTTAAGCAATGTTCCCCACATCTTAAGGTTTTACCTCCAAGTATTTCTCAGATCCCTTCGGTATTCTTCATCTCTGCCACCCTACATATTCTAAATTGTTCCTTTAAAATGCAAGACTCATCACATCTTTCTCCTGAAGAAAATCCATAAATGATCCCCCATGGCTCATTGGATAAAGAACAAATTCCTAACAGCCTCATTTAAGATCCTGGAGCGTCTCAGCCTGCCTGTCTCTCCTGCATCAGTCAGAAGCGTCTCCCCTGCTCACTGTGCCCCAGCCACACTGGCCTCTACCCTCATGGAGGGAGAGAGAGCACTGTTTTTTCTGACAGTGTTTTCTTGGGGCTTAGCACAGTTGCGGCCACATTGTAGGCACTGAGAAAATATCTGTTGACCACATGAATATTGAATTACCTGATCCTTAGTTTGTCCATATTTAAACTGGGGCTCATGCTAGTAGCTAGCATTTAGGAGGACTTCATGAAGATACCACATGATAACACTGGTGAGACACTCAGCACAATGTGCAGCACATCATTAGTCCACCAAACATTGATGAATGTTAAGATGGCGATGATGATGAGAAATTGATCGAGTGCATGATATGCCCAGGACAGGACCCACTTTATACTAGATGGTTGATTAAAGTTATTGGCCTGAAAGCAGGCTCTTGCATGGTTTGTGGATAGGACCCTCTGCGGCCTCCATTTCCTCTAATATGAAATGGGTGTGTGAGTCTGGAAAGGTCTCCTAATTCTTCCCTGAAGACTTCTGGGTATGGCCATTGACGCTGTTAGGACTGGCTGTGGTCGGGGGCTGGGGAGAGTCAGGGGCCATGGCCACTGCTTGATTCAGAGAAGCTCTCATTTTATGGTTTCTATGTCAAGCTCTGGAACAAGGGTCTGTGTCTAAAAACCTGACAGTAATACATCAACTGTGGGATGGGGCGATGTTTGTTTCCATCAGGATTCTTTGTGCTGCAAGAGAAAGAAAACCCGACTCACATGGGCCTCAACATGAAGAGAACATTGACTGTGGAGACGGTGCCCAGACTCGGGTCTGTGTCCTGGCTCTGTGCCTGTCTTCTCCCGAGAGCTGCCTCCTCCCCTCATCCCAGCTGTCTCGCCTCAGGAAAGGCTGGGGGGCTAGCTGACATCCTCTGCTTAAACTTGCCACCAGGTGCAGGGTGAGCATCTCCTCAGGGGTACCCTCGGAAGCGGGGGTCTTGGCACATCCGTCTCCGGGCATCCTAACGTCTGCTCTGACTGGGCTGACTTGGCATGTCCACCCCAATCCCATCACCAGACCCTCGGGAGTACTAGGTGCTGATTGCATCAGGTTGGGGTTCTGCACCCCATTTTAGGGGTGAGGGTGAAACCTCATGTGGGCACGTGAGCTGAGGGTATAAGAGGTAAGTCTCCTCAGAGGGAGATTGCAAAATGGTTACTAGAAGGATAAGGAGATGCTGAGAAGAGAAACCAAAGCCCGAGCATTCTGATGCTTAGACGCTTCTCAATCGTCAGAAGGATCTAAATTCACTCAAGCAACTTCAGCGAAAATTGCTGCTTCAGCTCCAGCTGCCAAATAAAACTTCTTCCTGAGCCACAGGCACCTCTGGACTATTTCTTGGACTAAAGAATTTAGACTTAAGTCTCGAGGCCTTAGGAAAAAGCCAACTGGCCTTCTCTTAACTCCAACATCGCTAACAGAATAGTCAGGAAATGAACACAGCCGCCAGAGCACTGCTGTCGGCAGAATTCCAATTGTCACATCTTCCCTTCCCTGAGCTGCTTGCGCCAGCTCTCATCCTCTCTATCTCAAAGATCTTGACAAGTTCCTTACCCATTCAAGCCGCTCCCTCGCCATTGCAGACTTGCTGACCTAGAATATTAGTCTTTTGTGTGCTGCTCTATCAAACGCTTTCTTGAAGTCCAAGTAAATTATAGCCGGATTTTCTCCTGTTGAATCTTTGTGCTATATCCTTGAAAAATCCTATCAGATCACCCAAGCATGGGTTTCCTTTGGTGAGTCCATGCTGACTACCTGTAATTAAGCCAAGGCGAGTGCGGCCCCTGCTTGATGTGTGAGGTTGCATCCTGATTAGACTCCCTCCCTCTGAAGCCAAGAGGAAGCCAAGCAAACTCCTGAATAACAGAGACGCTGCGGCTCTTTCTCAAAGCATCAGCCAAGGGGCTCTGGTTCCTCTTTTTCTCATATATGTTTTCATCATGCCTGAAAAACAGCATCCTCAGGGATGCTAATTTCAGTCAAGGAGCCAGAAAGCACGTGCGTGGACTTTGGAGGCTGAAGCCTCAGATCCAAGTCCAGCCCTGCCTTTTAGTAGCTTTGTCATCCTGAGCAAGTCTCCAAATATCTCTGAGCCTCGGTTTCCTTATCTGTCAAATGGCAATGACAGTGACCTCAATTTGCTGGGTTGTTCACAGACTTCAATGCATTAATGAAGGTATGGGAAGCATCTGTCAGAGTCGTTCATTCAACAGTGTGCCACACAGTAGGTGAGCAGTCAGTGCTGTCAATTGCTTATCTCTGCAAATCGGGTATCTTCCCAGCCATTTCTGTTATTTCCTACTGTAAATAATTTTTTCACTGTGTATAACTTTAAATATACTCTCTCCTCTTTTTTTTTTCATGCTTACCAGAACATTTATTCTGCAATCTTGATGCTCACCTAGGAGAAGACTTCCCTGAGCCCTTTGGTTTCTCTCTTCACCACTCACCCTCAGGTGGGAGGAGGCGCTTCCAACTAATGAGTTTGAGGAGAGGACCTGGACATGCTCGGTCAAGTTCCCGTCTCCCTCCAGAATTTGCCTCCCTCTCTGCACAAGAAGGCTCTGATCTTCTCTCTGCTTGTCTAGAGCACTCTCAATTTTTGATAGTTGTCCCAGAGTAATCGTTAACAGCACCTTCCGTGACGCTCAGTGTGTCCCACCTTGGATGGTAAACTCTATGGTCACCCCGGATCTTTGTCGTGCACCAAAAGTGTCTCCCTCCGAAGGGGCCTGCTGTTGTGCAGCTGCACCTGTGACCAGACAGGCAAGTGTGTTTAATTCAGGGGTGAGTAGTAGTCAGACAAAATCAAATCTATCCGTGGAGTCTTTCCTGAGGCATGCCTCCACCTTCCGTGCGTTAGGAGTGCCCCTCCGAACTCTCCAGGGACCTCTTCTGCACCTCTGCTGCCATACTTGCCCCTCTCCTGGTAGACAGCTGTGCTGATTTGTGTCTCAGCATTTGGCCCTTCAGGTCGTCTGTGCTGCTCCATCTCTGTATTCTCTGTAGTCATAACAGGAGCTTTCTGATAGGAAGCACTGAGTGAGAAGTTTTAAAATGAATGTGTGAATGAATGAATGAATGAAGGAGTTGACTTGGTTTCTGGGAGTTGTGATTACAGAAGTACACACTACCACTGTCTTTGTCCCGGAGTTGCAGGCTGATGCTTCATTCTGGTCCATTTGGGCTTGAAATTATGCCTATTTATAGAAATGAAATTTATGAATGTTACACTTATACACAAATACCGTAGACATGGACTAATGATGTAAAAGATTGCTAGTTATGGAAAATGTTCTGTGTTAGTTAAGACTTTTTAGTTGCAAGTGACAGTAGCCCACCGCCACCCGGCTAAGCGAAAAGGAGAGTGTATTGTCTACAGAGCACGCAGGGAACGGTTGAACAGCGATGGGTGGGAAACAATTGGATCTCAGGAGCAGGTGGAACTGAAGAGTCATCTTCAGAGGCTGCCAGGGCATGTCCCCTTCATGGTTTCTCTCTGCCTTCTGCTTCAACCTTTCTCACCACAGACTTGCTTTCCCCAGATAGAAGAGAACATGGCCACCAACTGATCTCAGATGTTAATGTATTTGACACTCAGTCACGGTAGAGAGATGGCCTCTTCTCAGGATCAAGAACCGCGGGAAGAACTCTATTGTCTCAACTGGTGTCTGACACCCACTTTCAGACCGATCGCCTGTGGCCACGGGTGGGAGTTGGGGAGGAAGGAAAGGTTTGGAAAGGCATGGCAGTTCTGCTGGGGACCGAGTGGATGGGAAAGGGTGAGCTGTGGAGGAGCAGCCCTCAGGAGCAGGCGGTACTGGGGAGGTGGAACAATGGATGCCCACAAAAGGATCCTTCAGTCACACTATTCCATTGTCCTCTTTAATGCATGTACGTTAGGCCTGGATATTGGGGTGAAGGGAGGGCCAGGAGGACTAGAAAGAGGTAGAGGAACATAAAGCTAATGAATTAAGAACCAGTGTCCATGGAAGGTCGTTAGACCTGAGAGCAGTGAATCCTAGAAATGACAGGGTAAATAGGGCCATCACTACAGCCACCTGACAATGCACACAGCATGGTCCCTGTAAGTTTGGGCCATGACCAACCCATGAGATGGGGTTCCAAGGCACTAGGCCTGGAAACCCAAAAGTGAGTCTTATCGATACTACCTAATGTCACGCAAACTCTCCTACATCCCTTTGCATGATTTGGGCTGATACACCAACCGCCTACCACCAGGGTAACTTTGGGCAAGCTACTAGGTTTCCCCTCCCCCCAAGCATCAGTTTCCCTAACACTAACAGTGTGATAACACCTAATCAGTAGGATGGTTGTGATGCTCAGAGAGGGTGGATGTCAAGTGCCCAGGTCACTCAGACTCAATAACGGTGACGGCTCTTATAAGTGATGGCGACTGACCCAAAATCCATGTCTTCCACCCGCTAGAACCCTGCAGTTCCCACTTCACTCTCCCTCCTGCATGACCTCATTCTCCATGCAGGCAATGACAGCACAGTTCAGCTGTGAAGACTTTTTTGAGGATAAACCATGGGTCTGGGACATGCTACCTGACTGTGCGCCCTCCTCTCCTCAGGCCCCTTTGACTATCACCTGTCGAGGGACAGCACACAGACATGGAGACCACTCACTTACTGGTCAAAGGCAGATCTGAGAGGCTGGGGGCATCATTCCTTGCGGGGTGCTCAAGAGCTGCTTACAAATCTGGAGCTGCTGGTGGTCGTCTCCCCACCGTAAGTGTGCAACCTGAGAGAGGACTAGCCCACAAGAAAGCACAACCCTAAAGTGGAGAGAATCTAAATTCAAATCCTGTAAAGGCATTGAGTCTCTGGATCCAGCTTGTTCTGAAGCCAGACCATTAATTTTTAGGCTTGGAAATACCTGTAGATCCCCAAACAGAAGGTTCTAGAAGATGCCATCTCTTCAATTCTCTTGTAAAAGAATACATCTTTGAGACAATTGTACTAGATGTGCAGGGATGGAGTTACCAAAAATGGGCACAGCAGGCAGACGAGGGCAGCGTAGCAATTCCCCCAGACCAAGAACCAAGCCGGGAGGAAGTCCTCGGATAGTGTGAACAGCCTAGGGCAGCGCTCTGGGGCGGAGGCTCAAGGAAGTTGGGATCTAAGCACAGCATCCCCCAGCGCCAGCCCGGACGTGACATGAAAGCACCTGACTGGGCTAGAGACTCACACCAGCTACGCGTTTTTGAGCCCTGACAACACTGCAATAAAATTCGTCTGCAGCACTTAGTTAATCCTGACAACATTTTAAGGGAAGCCGCTATTTTTATCTTGGTTTTACAGATCACTTAACTAGTAGCTAGCCAAGATAGGATTCCAATCCTGAAATGCAATTCAGGCAACTGTGTTTAATCCACTCTGCCATTCTGCATTCAAGGGCTCCGTGTTGTGGAACAGTGGGCGCTTGGGTGGTGAACAGAGGGACTGCACCAATCAGGATGACGGAGGATGCTTCCAGGTTTCAGTGCTGGTGGGGGAGGGGGAACCAGGGTGGAGACCCATGGTGACTGAGGTGAAGGCACCTGCCGGCAGGAAGGGAGGCACGGAGCAGCTGAAGTGGAAGTACAGACTAAACAAATGGGGTGGGTCTTTCCCGCACTCCTGAGTTCACGGGCTAAGACCCTTCCTTGCTGCCTGTTACTTCTCTCTGTCATCGGAGTTCCGATTTCTGCACGTGGCTGGCTACTCAGTCAATTTATGTTTATCGCCTTCATACCCAATGACTCTGCCTCTGAAACTTTGAAAACATTTGTAAATGGAATCCACAGCTAAAAGGTCTTTAAAATGGGCTAGACTGTTGCAAGGAATTATTTGTAAATAATCCCCACAGTGATAATTTTGCAAAATGATAAATGCAACTGTTATAAAAACACACACCTTGTAATACACAAAATGCAGGATCATAAACACATATGGAACATGCTTAATAAATGCACGTGCTGAATGAACAAAAGAAGAAATGGGATGCTTCGAATTTTCTTATTCGACTCCCTCATCTTGTTTCTCTACATCCATCAGGATTTATATATTTTTTTCAAATCTACTGAAAGTTCTTTGTTGTGATTGAAGTAACTGTCCTCGTGGAAGTAGGCAGGCTGGTATCTTTTAAAGAAACGTACATGTTGCTTTGAAACAAAATGAATCTCTCATTTTCAATGTGAAAATCTCATTCTCAATGTGAACATCAAGAGAGAATTCATTACAGCCTAGGAGGGAAAAAAAGAAATAAAAGAAAATATATATCTCAGTAAAATCAATACTAAGGGTACTTCAGTAAATATAAGTTCCACTGCGTGTGGCATTATCATTGCCTTATGAACCGGCAGCCAGACCTTGAGCACGGAACAGAAGCATAGATTATCTTATAGATTGCCAGCATTGTTTATCGTCACATGAGGGACTTTTCTTACATAGAGGGATTGTGGTATTTCTTATTGATAAAGGTTCTAAGACATCATCTCAGAATCGTAATATCAGTCAGGCTGAGCTGAATTCATGTAGAAATTCTGTTACTATCAGATTTGCGATTGTAAATATTTCAAGAAAAAATTGGGTGAAATGAATGGCATTACTTTCATAATCTGCATGCACTAACGTGCCTTGCAGAGCAAAGCCTGTGGTCAGAGGATTCTACATGAAACACTCAGGAAGTGCCTCTTTTGTCCTGCACAAGTGTCGTGTGCAAGGTGTTCTAACACACTGTTCCAAGAGCAAGGAGGGTCAGATTTGGACCACTTACACTGGCAGCTGACATCCGAGCCTCAGTATGACAGTTTTTCTTGGCTTAGCCCAGAGTTTCTCCCTCCTGACACTGTTGACATTTAGGGTCAGAGAAGTCGTTTTTGCTGGGGTTGTCCTGCATATTGTAGGATGTTTAGCTGCATCCCTGGCCTCTACCCGCTAGATGCAGGCAGCGCCCAACTGGTAGTTGTGACAAACAAAAACGTCCCTTCCCCTCCAAAACGGACTGTCTTGGGTGGTCTGGAGAGCCATTTCATTTCAGATCACACCAGGGAGACACTCACTAGTAAATTCAATTCCTCTTCGTTTTCTGTTTTCTGGAAGTCTCTAATCATAGTCTCCTTAAATCGAAAGGAGTAGGATACCAGAAAACAGGATGCCAGAGTCCAACAAAAACGTCCCCACACATAGCCAGATGCCCCGGGGGGGCAGAATCATCCCCTGGTTTAACCATGTTCTTTCATGTCCCCTCCTGGTGGCACCAGACATCAGGCCTCAGCATGGCTGTCCCTAAGTCCATGCAGAGCAGGCCAGGTAGAAGTGGCCTGCACAAACTAATGCCTACTCAGCAAGGGGGGTTCACTCTGTGCCAAGAGCTCCATGACCTACTCAGAGGGAAAAAGGAGCACGGAGGTGTCTCCAGTTCACTGAGGGCCCCGCCTCTCCTCCCCTCACCACCAACTCTGAGACAGGGTCGTTCTCTTGCCCCTCATTCAGCCAAAGATCTCTTGCAAGGTTGCAGTTAACATATGTGGAAGTTTTCAGTGTTTCATATTAAGACCAGATGGGGTTCCTCACTGTGGCATCTCAGCCCGCAGCGCGGGATCTGGCTGACAGTGGACGCGCTGACAATATCCACTGAATCACCACGCTTCCTGCAGGTGGCCGGGGCACTTTAGGCTCTCTCTCCACCTCGCCCTCACCCCTGGCCATTTGGCAAGTATTCCATTCCATTAAAAACTAAATATATGTCATATATATATTTGAGGTGCAATATTATATAAACTGTGTATCCATTTATAATTTGTAATGGAAGAAATTAAATTAATACTTATCTTCTTTACATTCTTTATGTTTCATTAAATTGTAGATAACATTATTATATTATTTATTCTTTATTCTAATATTTTATATTAAGTTTTACATATAAGCTAACGGAACCTAAGGAATGGAATGTAAGGAGCATACATACCCACAAATACACATACATACTGCAGTCCCCTTCTAGTGTTTTTCTTCATTAGAAATAGTTCTTGGTCCAGCCCGGTGGCCCAGTGGTTAAGTTTGCTGCACTCTGCTTCAGCAGCCCGGGTTCAGATCCCAGGCGTGCATCTATACCACTCCTGTTACCCGCCATGCTGTGGCGGCGGCCCACAAAAAAAGAAAAAAAGAGGAAGATTGGCAATGGATATTAGCTCAGGGCAAATCTTCCTCAGCAAAAAGTAAAACTAAATAAAAATCATTCTCCACCCACTTGCTCCTGTCTCCATTGTTTCTGCTCACACCCCACATGGGTATGGGATGTGGAAAGGACGTTCAGAGAAGAAATCTAAATGGTCAGTAAATGTGAAAAAATGGTTGATCCAACTTCAGAAGTAGTCAGGGATTTGCAGATTAAAGCAGCAACTTTGGCTTGTCATATTGACAATACAAATCAAAGATTGAAACTCTCTGCTACGGGTGAGAGTCTGAAGAAGGGGGGTGTCAACACCTTTCACGAGAAGCTAAGTCAGTACTCATGTTTAGGGGACCATCTATTGGCATGTTTCAGGATTTTCAGTGTCTGTGCTCCAACCTAGCCATTCTAGCCCTAGAACGCCCTCTGAAAGAATACGCACTAATCCTCAACAGCGGTTACTCGCTGAGAATGAAAGCTGGCTGAGAACAGAGGATGAAGGAAGAGTATGCCATTTCATTCTCTACACTTCATATTGTTCGGATTTTCCAAGCCGGCCCTTAACGTATTATTGTGTAAACTGAAAACTAAATAAATTCCTAGAGAGCTGGCCCATGGACTATTACTCACAATTCAGAAAAGAAGTTCAAATGACTTTCTTAAACACACAAAAATAATCTTCAACACCACTTTTGAAAAAATATATAAAATATTATAAACTCATATGATATTTTTAAAATGTTATTGTCCTAAGATTAAAAAATTAGTTATAAGTTGGAGGCAGTTGCTACAGGGAGAAGCTTAACAATTATTCGTGAAAATTTAAATTGGTACAATATTCATACTAGGCCACTTAGAAAGAAAAATTAAAATCTTTAAAAATATTCATAACTTTGACTCAGAAATTTGACTTCTAATATCAGAGGCAAAGAAATAATTTTAGAAATATAACATAGGTACAAAGATTTATGTTAAAAGATGCTCACTGCGTTGTTACTTAGAACACAAACAAACGGAAACGGCAGGAACGTTCTTTACTAAGTGGTTGTTTAATTACATTATGGCATCATATTATGATGAAATATACTATAAATCATTAGAAATAATGTAGTCATAAGAAATATGTATTACATTGAAAATGCACGTGGTATTTTGTTTAAAAAACGATTATGGAACTATATTTATAGGATGATTCATTCCAGTCTAAAGGTCCATAGTATTCTATAGGAGGTGAGATTATGGGGGGTTTTTATTTTACTTTTTGGCATCTGTGTATATCCAAATATCTGTATTCCTGAGGAAAACAAAATTCAAAACAAACTTGGAGGCGTTCGTGCCAGGCATGCAGCAACCTTCTCCCTCTTGACCTCCTCCACGAGTGGAGACATTTCCACTTCTCTCGCCTGTTCACCCCAAGGAGCTGAGCTGGGGGTGGACGAGGAGGAGGCACGGCCTCCGGGAAACCCCACGAGAAGGTGACTCAACTTGTGAGTCACTGGAGTTGGCTCCGGTCTCTCTGTAGTATGCATGTGGGTGTTGTTTGAAAGTGGGAAGCACAGGCAGATTTAAAGTCTGATGTGTTCTAAAAGTTTAAAGTCTGATGTGTTCTAAAAGTTTGATGTTTTAAAAGCAGATGAATGAAGTCATTAAGGACCGGAGGGGAAGAAAGCCAAGAGTCACCTTCTCTAGGGTTTCAGGGATGCAAGGAATTAAAGATGATGGTGTCTGGAGTAAAAGGGAAGACAGAGGGTCTTTCAAGGGACTCAGGGTTAACCAAGTTCCCAAGATGGCCTCAGGCGCTGGGATTTCCCTCGTGAGATCCCAGAACGTGCCCTCCAGCCTAGGATCTTTTCTCCTCTTCTGGTCCTCTCCGGGTGCTGTTCCTTCCCCAGGAGGAGCAAGAGCCCTGATCTTCGTATCAGCCTTGGATAATGCCCAGCAGGCGTCCCAGACCTGCTCCCAACCTCCCACCCGCCTCTGCTCCCAGCTACAGGCAGCTCCCTTCTTTGACTTTGCTCCAACAGCATCTTGGGTCATCCCGAAATGACTGTCTTTTTCTCCATATTTCTTCTCAGTGCGCCTTATGCCTCGTTGTTTACAGTCTTCTGAACCCCCCGGGGCTGGTGGCGCAGAAGGCAAGCATCAGGTCTTAGAACAGGACATCCTGGGCCTCTTCCAGGCTCACCACTCACCATCCCCAAGGTGTCAAGGCAAGTCAAGCAATGTCTCTCTCATACCTTTCCCCACCTGGAAAGTGGAGATGTGACGGCTACTTCGCAAGTCCGATTTAGGAATTAGAAGTAAAGTACATCAACCCACTAGCATAGTATTTGGACCAAAAGTGTTTAATAAATGGTTCTGATTGTTATCATCATTATTTCCAGATAAATGTCCAGTGGGTAGCTCAAT
This sequence comes from Equus asinus, assembly GCF_041296235.1. Taxonomy (NCBI): domain Eukaryota; kingdom Metazoa; phylum Chordata; class Mammalia; order Perissodactyla; family Equidae; genus Equus; species Equus asinus. Next base: position 47,954,763 of record NC_091804.1, read on the forward strand.
ATGGTGTGCAAGGCTAGAAAAAAATGACTGTATCAAGAGTTTCAGGAAAATGAGGCCCCAAATGTGAGTCATGGAACATGTACCTGACTGTTGCTTTGTGGCCGTGAGAGGATTAGACTTCCAACCTTGGCTTTTTAAAAAGTATCTTAAAGATATTTGTAAAAAGACAGCAAACATAGTTGTTCCTATTACTACCTGATAATCTTTCTTAGAAAAATAATCGAATACTCAAATATGGCTTACTCTGTGCCAGGCACCATTCTAAAGTTTCATATATTTAATCTTTATTTCATCCTTTAGGACTTATTGTTCCCATTTTATGATAAAATAAGTGAGGTGTGGAGATGTTAAAGCATGTGGTCTGGCTCACAGCTGCTGAGCAGCAGAGCAAAGATATGGACCCAGACATTCTGCCTCAAAACCACGGCACCCCATCCACTCCCGGTCGCCCCAGGTGGAACCACATGGCGTCCAGGCAGCAGTTGCCAACTGCTCATCAAGTTGATGTCGTCTGCTGATGGACCACTGCTCTGTGCTGTGTATTTTGCCTGAATATTTCAACACAGGTTTGTGGCATTATTCAACATTTATGGTGCCTTAAATATTTATACTGCGCAAATTGGTTCCCCACAGACCTGTGGCTGGAGGAGGCAGTTTTATCAAAACAGCAGCACTGACAACAAACACAAAAATTCTTGAGGTTCTCAAACTATCTGGAACTTCTAAAATGAAAACCTCTATGTGAAGAGAAGCGTATACAGATTTAGTTTCCAAAATATCAAGAGGAGGTCAGTGAATAAACAACACCCAAGGTGAAAGATTTTTGGAGTGGCCTAAATCCATTGCTCCCAAATATTGTGAAAAGTGTAGTCATATTTTTTGTTCTTTTGCCACATTATGCGTGGAGAAGCAGAATGTTCATATCCCACTCTAATTAAACAAAATGTAGAAATAGATTTGATCCTGCACCTCATGTGGCAATGAGACTCAGCAACATTATTCCTAATTTTAAGCAGGTATGTGCTTTGGAATAGACCCCAAATAGCGTTATTCAATAAAACATTTTTTTTGGAGCATAACTTCTTTTATAAAAAAATACACAGTGTAAAAAATTACTTTATGTTGATATCTTTTCTTCTCATTAACTTATCATAAGCAGATTTCTCTAATTTGTTTTCTGTTCTGTACTAAAGCAAGGTGAATATGAATCAAATTTTTATCATTTCTTTAAGCAATGGATTCATCTTTGAGAACGTTTTTGGTGCTGTCTACTTTAATCTAAGGTTCCATTTATATTTCATGAACTCCTCTTGGTGTCCCATCAATATATTATAATTTAAAAATGTTTCGTGGTCAGGTAAGTTTAGAAAATGCTGATCTAGAACTATCTAAAAAGGTTTTTTTGTCGTGTAGGAAAGAGGTAAAATTTTTGTAGCTGGGAACCATTCCACCATCTGTTTTGATGATCTCTGATTAACATTGGCATGAAATGGGCTATAGCTACAAACATGATTAAGAAAAGGTCCCTAGAAGGAAAATGGTGCCCTTGGGTTTTACCCTTGGTGAGATCAGAAGTCACGGGAGAGATTGGGCAGAGGATAGATAAGAACTGACTTATATTTGGAAGGGCTCATTCTGGCCATGTTGAAAGAGAAAGTGGAAGGGAAAGGATGGAAGCACAAGGAAGGTCACTGCACTGATCAGGCAGGAGAGGAGGATGGCTTGGTCTAGGGTGGTAGCAGTAGAGACAGCGGGAAGTGGCCAGACTCTGCATATACTTTGAGGTACAGGATTTGCTATAGATTGGGCATGGAGTGTGAGAAGAAGAAGGGAGTTGAGCACAGCTCAAGACCTTTGCCCTGAGAATCTGGAAAGATGGTTTTTCCATTTGCTAAGACGAAGGAGACCATGGTTGGATTTCAGGGTGATGCAGCAAAGGTTCAGTTGGAACGTTTTAAGTTTGAGTTGCACCTTAGCCATCTCATTGCAGATGCTGAATAGAGTCTGGCTTGTAAGGGAGAGAGACTCACCAGCACTCCAAAATCAGGGCCATTAGCATAGAGGTGATTTGCCAATAAACTGGATGAGATCCCTTAGGAAAGTGGTTTTCAAACTTGACTGCACAGAGCAATCTCATGGGAAGCTTTGAAAACATACTGATGCTTCTGTTCCACCCAAGAGATTCTGATTGAATTGATCAAGAGTGCATTGAGAGTTTTCAAAACTCCCCAGGTGATTCTGATGTGCAGCCAGGGTTGAGAACCACTTCCTAAGGGGCCTAATAGAAATAGGGAATTGAGCAGAACTGAGCCCCGAGCCTTGGGCATACCAACATTACGAGGTTAGAGAAATGAGGAGTGACCAGCCAGGGAGACAGAGAAGGAGTATCAGTGAGGAACGCAGAGAATCAAGAAAGTCTGTTGTCCCAGAAGCCAAGTGGGGAAAGGAGAACTTGATCAGCTGTGTCAGATGCTGAAGACAAGTCACAAAATGAGAACTGAAAAGTGATCATCGGGATTAGTAGTGGGGAGGTTGTTAGAGTCCTTCACAGGAACTGTTTGGGTGGGCGGTAGGGATCCAAGCTTGATGGATAGGTTCAACAGAGAGGGCAAGAGGGGAACTTGATACAAGTGTAGACAACTCTCTGAAGAAAATTAGTATAAAGGGGAACAAAAGCAAGTGGGCTGGAAGGGGATATAGGATCAAGAGAGTTTGCGTGTTGGTCTGTTTCTTGAGTTTAGACAGGAATCATGCGGTTAGTAGTCTAAACATTATAAAGATGACTGAAGAGAGTGAGAAAAATGGATGACTTGCTGGAGCCATGTCCTGCAGCATTGAGGAGGAGAGAAACCCGTGCCAGAATTGAAGGATGGCCTTGGATGAGAGTGTGGGCGTTTCACCAAAAGTATCAACAGGGAGGGCAGAGGTACAGGCCTAGCTGCCCGCAGCTGGGGGGTGTGATGATGGCAGAATGCAAAGTCCTCTTCTGCCTGCTTCTCTGTTCTTTGTGAAAGAGGAAGCGAGGTCTCCTGCGGTGAGTGATGATGGGGGAGGGATCACTGTTTCAGAGAGAAGGAAGCTGGGGAGCGGTCCTCCAGGCAGGAAGCGGGGGAGAGTGTGTCCCAAACTTGAGCACACATCAAGTTAGAACTGAGACTGCTGGGTCTACATCCCAGGGTTTCTGACTCAGTAGGTGATATTCATGCTGCTGGCTGGGGGACCAGGCTTTGAGAACCACTGGGCTAGGAGCTGTAGAAACCCGCCAGTCTGCGTGGAGAGCTCTCTTGAGGTGAGCTCATGATTTCTGGTTGACGCCAGGTGGCATGGGTGCGTTTTCCTTCAGCTGCTTTTAGCCGTGAATGCACAGGTGTGAGTTGAAAGGTGGATCTGACCAGATGGGACTTGGGCAGGTGAGCACAAGGAAGAAACAAATATCCTCTGTTCCTAGAAAGCCTTTAGAAAGCTTACTTTAGCAACAAAATTAAAATAAGTCACCATTAATAAGAGCTTCATCAAACAGGACTGGGTAGAGACTATGCATTGCATTGATTTGTGTATTAAGAAGTATTATTTCAGGGCTAGCCTGGTGGCACAGCTGTTAAGTTCACCTGTTCCACTTTAGCGGCCCGGGGTTCGCCGGTTCAGATCCCAGGTGCAGACCTACACACTGCTTGTCAGGCCATGCTGTGGCAGGCGTCTCACATATAAAGTAGAGAAGGATGGGCATGGATGTTAGCTCAGGGCCAGTCTTCCTCAGCAAAAAAGAGGAAGATTGGCAACCGATGTTAGCTCAAGGCTAATCTTCCTCAAAAAGAAAAAAAAATGAAGCGTTATTTCACAGCTGCAGGGACTACCAGATAAAAGAAGCCATTCCAGCATTAGCCAGTAACAATTCACTGGAATCGCTGGGTTCTATTCGGGTTTCCTTTGACTTGATCGACTATGTAAAGATCGCCCATTTATATGGATATATAGATGTGTATGTACATACTATATAGTTTTTCAAAGTATGAAAAATTATGGAAGAATCACGCATGACCTCCAATTTACCACTCTGAGCCTCATTGTCTCCATCGATAAAGCTAAATAATGCTGTCTACTTCAAAGGATGGTTTAAAAGTTAAATCATTAACTTTTGCTTGTGCAAGCCCATGGCCAAGTCCTTGGAGGGAGTTAGTATATGCTCACATATTTAAGTTATATAGTTTTGGTTTCCCTACAGCATTCTGGGTCTTATGCTCCTAGGGGTCTTGGCAGTCTTGCCTAGTGGTCTCAGAAGGTGGTAACTCTGTCTAAGAGGGGGCCCTAATTCTCCATCTCATCTTGCTCAAGAAGCAGAGGAAGGCTCCCAAAAAATGGCAGCTGGAGAAGAGAAGAGAGGAACTTCTGAGGCTCAAAAAGTGTGCGTGCATATACTTTTAAATTTACATATATGCGTATACATGCATACTTTGTATTTGCATATATATATGAAACCACAACTTGTGTCTACATTGGTAACGATCACGGCATCTTCTCAGCTTTTAGATGGGAAAATGGATGTTAAATTCTCCCCCTGACAGCCAGTCTCTGGTAAGCAAGGAGCTTTAGAGAAGGTTGGTTTCTGGAGCTTTCGGCTGTCTCCCAGTGCAACGCCATTAACTACGAGACGGGATGGAGCGCACAGTCTTTGCCTGACTTTTTAATGAGTGTCCCATAAATCTGGGCTATTCAGTAGGGGTCAAATTGATAACCACTAAGAATGAATATCAATGCCTTCTAGAGTTCCATGTGGAATGCGACTATAACTACCAAACGGCCGCTTCTTCATGGCGCTTTCAGAAAAATTGGTACTTCAAGCACTCCTAACGGCTAACGTGAAGATCAGAGATTACTATTACAGCCATGGTCAGTGAATCCAGACATAAAATCCTGCGATGGCATACTTTTTACATTGGAGAACCAGTCCTAGATTATTTGTTGATTTGAATTGACACTTAAATTATTGCTCCTGAAGTCACCTTTTGGGTGGCTTTTGGTTTTGGATCTGCAATGTTCCAACTATAACTCCTCGGGAATCCTGTCCAGCTCCCCTCAGTCTTTTCTCCCTTAAATTCTGGAGCACAGTGGGCTCGCATTTCCGATCCTTGTGCTGATGACGCTTCTGGCTCACTGGGAGTGTGGCTCAGAGGTAGGATTGGACAGACCTTGGTGTTCTCTCTGTGCAAAAAGTGATCAAAAACCTCATGAGACTTTGAAATTATTAAACTATTCCATTTGATTTTTCTTTAACCGACAAAACAGTCTGAGAAAACACTAGTTGGATAAAGGGGCACACGTGACTCCATTCCAGCCTCTTTTCTGAGACAAACACCATCATACCCGTCATGAAACTATCTTACAGTGATCTTTTCTAACATTTTGTCTCAGAGATATGTGTTCTTTTAGAAATCAGTTCTAAAATGTTGTGTATCTTCTTTAGCGGGGTGGAGAAATCCATGCAGAAGAAAAATGTTGTTTATGCCAATTGGAAGCCCCACCAGTGAGCCTTAAGGGAAAGGAAGGACCTTCTTTAAAGGAAAGTGAAAAGAGAACGATCATGTTCTTTTATCGCAAAGCGCCAGTGGTGGGGATTTGCGCTGAGAAGTAAAGCAGTGATAATAAGTAATCATTATAGTTGTAGTGGGTTGCTGTGTGGCTCCCGATTATTCACTGCCCTCTCTGGACCAGGATTATACATCCTGCCCGCATTAACAGCAGGCTTGGTCACTGGACTTGCTTTGGCCAATAAAGTATGAGTGAGAATGGTGTAATGCCACCCTCCTAATCATGGCACAGAGTCCACAATGTTGCCCAAATCCTATGCTAGGCTCTGGGTCCCATTGTGCTCTCCCTCGCATCACCAGTAACCAAAGAAAGGGCCACGTGGGCAGAGCTGCAGAAGGCCCCCGGGTAACACGGGGAGAGCGAGACCTCATCATTGCTGACCTCTGAGATGCTGGAGATATTTGTTACCACAGCAGAACCAAAAGAAATCTAACACAATCATAAAATTAATTTTTTATTGAATCAGCCATTGGTCCAAGCGCATTTCTTGTAGTAACTCATTCAGTCCTCATGGCGACTCCATGATTTTTCCTGTTTTACAGATGAAGTGACTAAGGCCCAGAGGTTAAGTAACTTGTCTCAGGTGACCAGGCAGTAAATGACAGCACCGTACCCATAACACAAGCAGGCTGGGGGGTCTGGTCCATGCTCACCACCAGCAGCCTGTCTGTTGATGCATGACAGGGCAGCTTCTGGAAGGATCTTCAAATGCAAGAGATGGTCTCATTAGAGGAGTGAAGTCACTTCTCAAATAAGGGAAGAAACTGGAAACCCAGTGACCCAGAGCCTGGCCTCTGATTTGGGAATCATTTTGGAGTCTACGCCACGATTAGCAGAGTGAGTTATGAAGATAAATTTAAAAGACGGGAAACCTTGCGGGTTCCTTCAGCATCCAAACCCCACACGCCAAGAACGTTGAATTCCAGATAAAGTGCAACTGACACAGGTGGTCAGGAGAAGCACCAGATTATACCCAGGTGTTTTTCTTTTACCAACTGATTAGTTTGTAATAACAGTTTTCTTCCCAATAAAAAGAGTTCTATTCTTTTTTTAATAAACTTTTTATTCTAAAATAATTTTTAGATTTACAGAAAAATTGCAAAGACAGTACAGAGAGTGCCTCAATGCCCTTCACCCAGCGTTAACCCCGGCAGAGCCATGGGACCTTTTTCAAAACTAAGAACGTAACTCGGTACGCTGGGACTAACCAGACTCAGGCTTCAGGCAGACGTCACCAGTTTTCCAGTGCCGTCCTGTTCTGCTCCAGGATGCGGCCCAGGATCCCGCCTGACATTAGCCATCACGTCTCCTTCGTCTCTCATCCTCCCCATCTGCTCTGTGGCCATGCGGTGGGTCCTGGAGGAAAAGCCAGCAACAGGGTGGGAATCCTGTCTGTGGACCCAGGGCCTTCACATCTCAGCTGACTCACTTTTGACCTTTTGCGATTTGTTTAAAAAGTTCTAGTTTAATCTTCCTACAAGCTTCTATGGCATTTGCCCCAGGCAAGCAAATGCTCGGTCCTGTTCCCCAGGGTGCCTGTCTCTCTCCAGACTTCAGGTTGGCTATTTGCTTTACAGCTTCAGTCCTCTGACGGGTGTGAGAAATTCACGCACTTTCAGTTCTTCCAGCTTTTTCCCTCTGAGGATGGGAGCAACACTCATTCCAGCTCTCCACAACTCCGAGCTGAAGCCAGTGCACCTCTGTCCTTTGAACAGAAAGCACAGCTTTGCTCCAGAAATGTCAGTACTAGGGAACTCACTTTAAGAGGCAAGTGGACCAATGCTAAACATGTCCGTAGAAGGTTGTTCATCAAATCTGATAACAGCGAAGAACTGGAAACAACGTAAATGCTCACGGATAGGAGGCTAGAGAGGTAAATTACGGTCCAATTACACATTTGATTGCTCTGTGCCACTCACAGTGATGTGGAGCTCTGTGACCATCGACAAGGTTGAATCCCTCTGGCGGATACAAGGTGAGAATGCAGACTCCAATTGCCTGTCAGCCTACAATCCCAGGCACTTCCACTTGGATGGGCACACGCCTGGATGCACGTCCCTATCTGGGTGCGGCTGGAGTTTGTGGTAACTGAACATACTTCACAGAAACACTGAAAGCAGTTGCCAGTTGGTGGCGGGATTCTAGAGGACATCTTACTTCATGCTTTTCTTCACTGTTGGATCTTTTAGAATATGTATTTTGACATGAACATGCATTTAGAATGAATGTAGAAAAAAGCTATTTTCATTTTTGAGAGGAGGGGAAGGCAAAGGCTGCTACTATTTTCATTTCGGGTCCCGCTGCCCAGGAGCTGGGACGCATGTTCCAGAGCAGCGCAGAGGAGCACGGCCCAAGAGCAGTAAAGGCACCTGTGAAGACTCCGATGCCTCTTGTCTCGGAATCTCCAAAGCATAGGAGCGAGCTCACGCAGCGTCCACGCAGGCTCCGGAGTCCTCCGGACCGCAGTTCAAGACGCGTCTTTGCCGCTCAGGAGCCAGGTGCTTTAGAAAAGTAACTTCAGTTCTCAGAGCTTCGGTTTCCTCTTCCCTCACCGGTGAGAATCGTATCCTCACAAGGCTGTTGTGAGCGTTTGATGAAATAACGCGTGTTCAGCCCTTCACACAGCACCACGCACTCAGTAAATGCTCAATAAATGTGCATTAGAATCCACATGAAGCCTGGTTTAAGCCTGGTGTGGTAAATATGCTTCTCCAGATATGGGGTGCTGGTCTACTAAAGGATGGATTTCCTGGCAGGGTCCCTGGCTTGTTCACTTCTAGAAATTTCTGAACACCCTCCATGAGCACACTGGCCTGTGCTTGGTGAAGGTGGCTTTGACTCATCCCTGAGGCTGCCAGGATGGCGGGGCAGCTGCTCGCCGCTGGCTCAGGGTGAGGAGTTGGCGTCCAGCCTCATCCTTGGCCTGGACAGTGCCACAAAGAGTGCCCAGCCGGGAATAAATGCCCTAATTTTCTCCCTTTTGAGAAGAAGACGACAGATACCAGGCCCTCTCCTGTGTCCACAACGTATCAATTAAACCCAATAGAACCGGTGCGGGAAGTAAAGAAATCGTTAACAGCATTCTGGCCTGGACGCTTCTGCACAGGCCACTACAGACAGCTATTGTGCTGGCAGCACAAACAGGGCCGAGAGGCACCCCACTGAGGAGACTCCTCCTCTCTTCCAAACAACCGCCAGACAGGGATCAGCTTCCACCATCACAGGAACCCACAGCACAACCCTCCCTCCGTCCCCAGCTCACCCTGGGATTGTCAACATGCAGTTTGAGACAGAAGCCACATTTACGTAAACGAATCAGACAAGTCACGTTGGCAGATGTTGTGCAAACATGGTCATTTTATTTCTTTTCCATTTGAAATCTGAGCAGCTGGGGGAGACAGCAGCACACGTGGTTGGCTAATTTCTATACTACGCATTTACTAATTGATTCTTTTCTTTAAAACCACTTTATAGAGGTATGATTGACATGTAAAAAGCTGTACGTATTAAATGTATTCAACTTGCTAAGTTTGGAGATAAGTATATGCCCATGAAACCATCACCACCATCAAGGCCATAGAGGTAACATCTCCTCCCAAAGTGTTCTTCTGCCCCTTTATTATTATTAATTTTGTGGTAAGAACACAATGTAAATTCCATCCTCCTGGAAAATTCCAAGTATATGATAGAGTCTTGTTAGCTGTAGTCACCAGGCTGCACGTTAGATCTCAGAACTCACTCATCCTGTACCGCTGAATCTTTGTACCCATGATCGGCATCTCCCCATTTTGCCCTCCCCGGCCCCTGGCAATCACCATTCTACTCTCGGCTTCTATCACTTTGACTACTTTAGATTTCAAGCGTTTGAGGGATACCATGCGGTATTTGTCTTTCCGAGTCTGGCTTACTTCACTTGGCATAATGTCCTCCAGGCCTATCCACGTTGTTTACATCATTTTCTCTGGGAGAGGACGTGGGTCGTGACCTCCCATTCCACCAGCTTGCTCATGTTCTCTTAAGCGATTCTTCCGGGGGCCCTGAAATCATCGTTCCCCATCTGCAAAGCCCTCGTAAAGACTGTAGGGAGCGCAGATCACTTCCCTGCCCTTCTGGACTTCTCCACAAAAGTGAGTGGATCAGACCACTGTTTAGGTGGAAATGTCACATGACAAGTCATCACAGAGTATCGGTGATGTCAGCATGCAAGACATGATCGGCAGGTGCAGCACAGCAGTGTGAGGGGTAGGCCCCGGCCGATGGCCGCTTACACTGGAAAAACTCCATCACCTTGGGTAGCCATTTGACCTTTGACACTCTGATTCTTTTGGGCCTCAGTGTAAAGTCCTCCTTTGTGAAGGACTTGCAGTTTGCAACCTCAGGCTGTGGTACGAATCAGATGGATGATCCCCATTGGGTTCAGCGCCCAGCACAACATGAGGGCTCAGAGCACGTAGATCGCTGTTCTGTTCACGGCTGCTTCGGGACAGAAGGGAGGGAGGTTGCAGTGGGCTGCAGGTGCACATGGGCTTTCGGCAGGTCTTGAAGGATGCCAATGTGCACAACAGGGACGTCGAGTCATGGTTGGATGGGCACACAAGGCTGCTTTCTGGAGAGACACGAACCAAGTCAGGGACAGCGAGGCAGCCTCCCCGAGAAGCTGGGATGGAGTGGAAGAGAAGCCTGGAAGACTCTAGATGGGTAGAAGGATGCTGGTCAATGAAGGCCTCTGAAAGCAGGATAAGACTTCGGCCCTTACCTTTCAGCCCAGCAATGGGACCAAGCAAGCGTTAGAGAGACTGGTTAGGAATCTGATAAAATAAATCGTGACCAGTGGCCCTGGGGCTGGTCTAAGACAGCGAGATGAGAGGGGAGAGGAAGGGTGTAGAGGAAGGGCTGTCTACAAGTGAAAAAACGAGCCCCAGTTAAAAACCTCTGGGAAATGTGTGGTAAGTGGGGGAAATGCACTTGACACGTTGTAAGATACACATGCTAAAGCACTGTGTCCATCACAACCAGATCATCAGTAAAGAAAATGCATGTTGACTGAGGACATGGTTGGGGGCAACCTTCAAGATGGTTATCTCGTTTGCTCAGAAACTTACAACGCTGAATTGGAGTGAATCACGAATATCAGAGTCAAAATGAAATTATGTGAGATTTAATTTTCCACTCGCTTTTTAAATGCATTTGATCTTAGAAGTCAGTGAAACCTCAAATATTTTAAAATGCCAAGTAATGTTTTCTTTAATTTTCTTCCAACAATCCCTTCCCAAGATGTCTATTTTGTATAGGCATTTCAAAGTCTCAAAAATTTAGAAGGTCTTACTTTTAAAAAATGTAGAAAGAGAAGGATTTCCATCAGAAGCTTCTGCAGCTAAACACCATTAATGTCATATCTGAAAAAATTGGTGTATTGAAAGCTCTTCCAAGCATCTAGCAATTTTGATGCAAAATTTCTCTTTCTGCACTGATGAGCCCTCTTGACTGACAATAGAGTAACTTTTTTTAAGAGAACACCTTGCACCAGCATCTTAAAATCATTAGGAGAAATGGGATAAAATGTTCATTAAAGGTGATGAGGGAATTTAGATGAGACCTACAGCAGCCTGGATGAGAAAGCACCAAATCAAAGAGATCAGAGAGCGGGCGGGCTGCTCTCCGCAATGCTGCAGCTGGAAGGAGCTGCTCAGGTAAGGGCTTAATTAGGGCTGTCAGTCACACTAATTGCCTATGGTTAAATGCATGAGTCAGCAGGGCCACGTGTTTGCCCAGTGACAGGCCTGGCCCCTTGATTGTGAACTCAGGATCAGGCAAGAGGGGCAAGTGGCCCTTGATGTCCGTCCACAGATACTTTCCATTGACACCCACATCAGTCATCTGCTTCCTCTAAACAACAGGCACTCGGGTGTATCGTCATCAAATCGTGAGCTGGAAGAAGCTTCCAATTAGCCCTTATTTGATTTCCATGCTTCCAAGGTGGGGCTAAGGATTTCCATTATTAATAAGCAAAGCTCCGGGGATCCACTATGAACGGTTAGCTGCCTTCTAATGCTACCCGCTCCTTGTGTCTCTCTTGAGTGTCTCAACGTCCTGTCTCTCCACAGCACAGGTCCACTCCCGTTGCCCCAGCGGGTGGGCATCTGTGGGGAGGTGTTGCTGGCTGAGGTCTCTCCCGGCATTTGTTTTCCGTTCCAAGACTATGGCTGTATATTTGCCAAGAAGTCCCCCACCACCTCCACATCTCTCATCTCCACAGACCTCCTCGTTTCCAAACCTAACCCAAGCTTGAGGGGGAGATCAATCTCCAGTCCTTTGATGGCTGGCCCTCCCCCTCCCTCTGCCCACCCCGGAGGAGAACACCCAGCCATCTTAGTTCATTTGTACTTCACTCCAGCACTTCACACACTCTGCCCACGGACCATTTGAATCCAACTGAGTGATGCGCTCCCTGAAGGCAAATATCTGTGCTTGGTTCCTCTCTGTGGTCGCCATAATATTTTTTAAAGCACTCTGTATTTTCAAAAATATTTTAAAACACAGACTAGATGCTCAGAAAATGTTTATTGCGTCAAAGCGAGTGGGTATTGTGGGGCAGAACCAAAAGTCCTGAGGAAGCAGGCTGCAGAGAATCCCAAAATGTCTGTTTCCATCTGGGTGGCTTCAATAGGATAACAAATAAAGCAATAAAAATGTTAATCTTCCCAGCCCCGCCTTCAGCCTCACGGAGCCTACAGGCTGTGACAGCAATAAAATAGGTGGAGAAGCTAAAGGAGAAAACATAAATTAGGTCATGAGAGGATAAAGAGACGGATTTTCAATAGGCTTCTACCTTGGAGTTGGGAGGGTCTAAATTAAATGGATCATATGAAATTCAATAAACAAGGATTGTGGATGGCAGATGATTTATCCCATTCTAATTTGAATTAAACTTGAGCATCAATAACACCCCTGACCCAAAGGTTATTAAAAGACAGCTAATAACATGAACTGAACCAGCACATGTTGTATATTATTGCTGAGAATTTAGGACTCAGGCAGTTAGGGCTGGGCAATTGATCGCCTGAAAGATAAATTTCATCCTTGGTGAAATGACCTCGGGAGAAGCAGCTGGCAAGGTCCCCAAGCCACCAGCCTGCAGCCCAGAACCCACTCACGTGCGAGCAGGACAGTGGGAACGTGGCCTCAGCTTGGGGAGACTCTAGACGCTTTCTTCCTGCCTGTAGGTTTCTAGTCTTCCTCCTCTTAGAGATGTTACTTTAGGAAACCTGCATTGTAAACTCCCTCTCTGTCCCTTTGAAATGAATGCAAATTTTTCCCCAGCCTCTTTCCTGTTTACAATCCAGGAAATATCTTTCTCTGGAAGCTGGGAGCCATCTCTTTGAAAGGCCAACAGGGAAGAAGACGGCACACATCTCCCAGTCTCTCTAGGAATGGAGGAGCCTACCTTTCACAGGCGCCAATCAGTGTATGCGGACACAGGCAGCAGAATCGCAGAGCAAACGTTTGCAGGCTCAGGAGTAACTCACTGTGCTGGGCACACCCCACCAGTCACCTCCCCGCTGATGTCCTCCTGTGCTTAACCACTGGCTCGGCCCAGGGCTTGAACACCCACCACCTCTGTTTCAATGGAGCTGCATTCCGCCCCTCCTGCAATAGTCTTGGGTGAAGTCTCGCTCATCTCGCTTGTCTGCTTAACTTCGTCTGCTGCAGTTTTCGCTCTGACACATGTCTGGAGCCATCGGTGAAACCATTGGCTCTGTGGGGGACTGGAATTGGCCACCCCAAGATACATCTCTTTGGCATGAGGATTATTTTGGGCTGGTTACTTTTAAAAACTGCAGACATGAGAGAAACTCTGAAAAGTAGAATTTACTTACCCTTTGTTAAGAGACATTCACATTTGTAAAGGAAATCTCCATCTGTAAAGGTGTCTCCCTCTCTGCACCAGGAAGAAGAGGGGATGACCTTATCTCTAGAAACTCAACAATTCGGAAGGAAGGCGAGTACTCAAATCTGCATAACAACCTGACTCTTGTTTACTGTGCTTTTCTGGTAATCTCCCATAACTGACTCGCCCCACCCCCAACACCCTCCTTTGCCTTTAGCTGAGGAGGGTATTTAAGAGGAGAACCTCCACCATTTTGGGGAGTTACTCAGTTTTTCTGGGTCTCTCCCATGTATACATGTTATAAATCCTTGTTTGATTTTCTCCTGTTATTCTGTCTCATGTCAATTTAATTCGTTGTCTAGCCAGAAGGACCTAGAGTGGGTAGAGGAAATGTCTTCCTCCCCTACAGCTCTGAGCTCCCACCTTGGCTCTCAGAGTCCTCAGTGCCCTATGTATACAACACATGTGTGCTGGCCAGTTAACCCAGGCCTGTTGCTTCTGTTTGTATCAGATGATTCTGACTGTGTTCAAACGTGAAACAGACCAAACCAACCACACAACTGGGCCTGGCAAATCTCAGGAGAACCTGGATGGACTGGATGGACATTTGCTTCCCAGACCACTTTATCCCTATGCCAGTCTAATTGCAAGCTCCTGCCATGGGTTTGGAATAGTCACCCTAGTCATGCGGTTTGATGGGATTTTGCTTTTTGGCACCGTTTAGGCATAACATCAGCAGAATCTGACTGCATCGTGAAAACAGGGGTGCTCTCGAGCACTCCTCTCTTCCCAGCAATTGCTCCTTTAATCTTTCAGGACTCTGGGAAAATACTGTCATCTCCACTTCACTGATGAGGAAGCCAGGCACAGACAGACTGAGCGTCTTGCCCAAGGTCACATGCATGGACAATGCCAGAGTTGGGATTCAATCCCAAGAAGTCTGGCCCCCTAGTCTGCATGATTTCACAATGGAATGTAGCAAGAATTTAACTTTAAGAAGTAGGAATTCCAGTGACTCTGATGACAGGGAGGATATCTAGAGAGCTGGCAGGACAGCCGGGTGAGAAACTGGTTTCTGAGTGACCCAAGGGGACTTCAGCTGGAGGGACACACCTCCTGGCAGAGCCCTGGAGGAAGGGGCCGTGCATTGTGTGTCCAGGACGGGTAGAGTGTTGACTGAGGAGTAAGTGGGGGATGGGTTATGGCAGGACCAATGAACTCAGCTGCCTCACTGAATTTGGCAAGACTTCAGGACCCCCCTGTTGGTGCAACATCAAGGGGACCCAGCCCCTTCCCACAACAGGACATTATTCAACCTTGGAATATCAAAGGTTTTTGTGCCTCAGCAATTGGGAGAGAACCAGTACTGCGCCAACATGGCGGTGCCCAGTGGAGGCTCCATGGAGGCAAAGATGGCACAGCAACAATGTCTGGCGGGAGGAGTCTTGCTTATGAGCATAAAGGAGCGCCCACCCACCCATGGACTTCTAGGTACCCTCGCAGAGGGACTTTCCAGGAAGTTAAAGGGAGCGTAGGAACCACTGACGATTGGGGCTTTTTTTTTATTACTGTCTCTCCTTCTGTACTCAGCGGCCAGTGAGAGCTGGAGGAGCAGCTCTGGTGTCTTTTTATCAGCAATTTCACCCCCACTCACCAAGAGTGGGAGGCATCCTCATGAATTATGGCTGTGCCTCCCGTTAGTCAAATCAAGACCACTGCCTCTCGTGTGCCACCTTTCCAGGCCTCGGGTGGTATGGGATCTGTTGACAGAGGTTGAAATTCACCAGGAGATTCGCGGGTCAGTCAGTGAAACTATTACCTGTTCATTTGATAAGAGAAAATGAAATTATTCAGCTCCCAATAACAGAAGCAGCATCCCAGCTATAACAGCAGAGTAATTGTTTTACAATTAAGGCGTGCCCAGAATGTACATCACTGAGTCATTTTAATAATGTGTGCATTGAGTCGCTTATTTTTTTTCCCAAAGAGAGGCAATTCAAATAAGTAATTTAGTGGTAGAAATAAACTATGAATTTAATTTATATGTTCATTAATTGTACAATTAAACAGAATACTAATTGACTGTAGAATTATAGCTGAACGGAACACTGCACTGGGGTAATTAGTTCTCATTCTGTTTTTCATTGTGAACATAATTTTTGGTGGTCTCATCCTACCCAATTAGGTTTTGTTTGGCTTTATGGGAGTATAAATCATTCTTCTAGCACAAAGATGTAATCCCCCCAGTACAGCTGGCATGTTACTCCCTTGTCACAAAAGGTTATCTCTTCAAAGGAAAGGACATTGGTTACAGTAGTAGTTGGGAATGGGCAGACTCTGGGCTGTTCTGTGATGTCTAATGTATTCTCTGTGGAAGGAGGAGTGGAGGCCAACAGCGCAGGGCGCTGATGACAGCATCTCTGTTCTGCCACTGCCTCCAAGAGTGGCCGGGAGTCTGGGTGATGTGCTCACCACTTCTACAGTTTTCACCCATAATTAATAGCACACACTGCCATTTTTTAACGATGATCTCTTGGAGCCCATACAGGCTACAAGCTGTGATACTGAGGAGGACTGAGAGGCGGGAAAAGGGTGTATGCAGAAAACATAGTGTCTTTTCATGGAAATAAAACGGCTGCAATAAGCAGACGGCCGTGGGCCTTCCCAGGGTAGCTTCACCGGGAGCTCTCGCCTTGTGCTGATTTCATCAGCCAAGAGAGGGTCCAGTTTCTCTCAACTAATTCCTGCTTCAACTCTGTCTTTCTTTTCCCAGCTGCTCAGAAAGAAAAAAAAGGAAAAGGAAAAAATGGGAAGTGGTGGCTCCTTTATGACGTTGGGAACTTACCTTCTCCGTGTGAGAGCAGATGGAAGCCCATCACAGCAACCTGTGCACGCACCGTTGGAGGCACCGGCCTCTCGCAGGGGTGTGGGCAGCTTGTAAAAATGCAGATTCCCAGGAGAGGTGGCTCTCCCATGAAGCTGAGGAAGCTTAAATTTCAGGGCTTACCTCGGGCACAGTCCCTGCACGTGGCGGAACATCAGATGTGAAAGCAGGAAAAAGGAAAGCACTTTTTCCTTAACAGAGTGCATCTGTGGGACCATGTTTTTTGGAGTCATCCAACAGATCTCAGAGAACGCCCCCGACACTATTATGGTTACTGGGAATATAGCAGCGAACAAGACAGGCCCAAATCCCTGCCCTGTGGCATCTGCTGCCTTCAGCTGAGACCACAGCCCACGGGGAATGTGGCTAAGGGCCCACGGTGTGTTTCAAGGGCCATCCCGTGAGCCTCCTCTGCTGGCCCTGATGCTGCAGGAGGGGAACCCCAACAGAGCTCCCTGCATTAGTCTCCTTGCTGCTGTAGCAAATTACCACCGACTCGGCAGCTAAAACAACACAAATTTATTCTTTTACAGTTCCAGGTCTTAGAAGTCTGACGTGGTTCTCTTGGGGCGAGATCAACGTGTCGGCAGCTCTGGTTCCTTCCAGAAGCTCCAGGGGAAAATCCAATTCCATGCCTTTCCCAGCTTCTGGAGGCATCTGCATTCCTTGGCTCGTGGCCCCTTCCTCTATCCCCGCCCCAGTCTGCTTCCGTCCACTCATCTACTCTGGACTTCCTGTCTCCCTCTTCCACTTAAGGACCCTGTGGCGACTGTGGGCCCATCCAGGTAATCGAGAACACGCTCCCATCTCAAGATCCTTGATTTAATCGCACCCGAATAGTCCCTTTTGTCCTGTGAGGTGATCTGCCTCCAGGGGTTGGAAGGTGGACATTTGTGTGGGCCGTTCTTGTTCCTACCACGCTCCCCTTGGGGAAGGAGGTACAGACTAGCGAGTCTCAGACTTGGGAGAACAGACCTTCCTTCTGGGATCCTTTGAAAACATAGTGTTCACTGTTCACCTCATCCCCCCATCGGCTCCCAGTTGACACTGAAGTAAGGAAAGTGGCGCTCAGGAGCTGCGGCATTGCTCGAAGGCTGAAATCCTTCCTGCCCCCTGGAGAGGCCTGGGAGGCACAGTTTTTGGTGTCTTGTTTTTATTGCATTGGACCATGGGAAGGCAAATCCCCACAGAAGTGAGTTACTATAGCCACGGAAGTGAGAGGGATGGCCTTAAAGGTGGTTATGTAATCCAGGATGGAGAAATTGCTCAGAACATCACTGACTTTGCCACAAACGTGTTGATGTGACAGGATATCAAACTAGAACGTTTCTGAAGTGACTAGCTTGCATAAAATGTATAATTGTACATGAAACTTCATCAAACAGGCGGTCGCTGTTGGTTCCTGAATGTCAATAATGAGGCATTTGACAAAGAACACAGCTTATCCCTCAGAAATCCGTTGTGTGCACACACCGATGATCTGCACATCCTCCCCGCCAGCTGCCGCAGGCCATTCACTTCTTTTCTTGGTTCCCAGGTACTTAGCACCTTCTAATACACTATAATACACCTGTTTTGTTTATCATCAGTCTCCACCATACAGTTGGGGATTTTGTGTTTTGTTTTCTATCCCAAGAACCAGGAAAGAGCCTGGTATGTAGAAGGCAGCTGGTTAATATTTACAGAATGAATAAATTATTTATGTCATGTGATTAGTATACTGTATTTAGCATAAAGGAAATATTCTATTATAGTATTAAACCTGGACTTTTGTTGCTGTTTGGAGGATAAGATTTTTTAAAAATGTAAGCCAAGCTGGGATGCTTTAGGACTCTCCCGAGTTCAACCAGGCCACACCGTGGGGATTTAAGATGGTAGCTGGTCAGCCTGCTTCCCGAAATCAGGCTTGCTCACATTCCCGCCAAGATAGTCAGGAAGTTACAGAGGAAAATGGAGAATTTGAGACGCTCTGGCACAATGCTGATAAAAAAGTTGAGGAAATGATTTTATAAAATGGATAATTATAGATAAGAAAACCAATGCTAAGAATTATGGATATTACTAAGAAAAATGCCAGAACTAGCAAAACAGAATTAATCACCAAGGACATAATTACAGAAAAATTGCTGGACATGCAATAAAGACCTGAGAACACAGGCAATAATTCTTCACTACATTCCAAGGAGACCCAGTCAGAATGGGCCAAGTTTAGACACATTTCAGCAGGCATTTAAAATGATAACATAAGAGAAATGCAAAGACCATTTTTAGAAGGAGAAAGTATGGTCGCATAACAAACACAAATGCGTGTGGTCTCAGGTTGCTCTCCTGCCACACTCCTGCCAGAGGTGAATAGTGCAGCAGCTGTAGTTTACGAAGAAAAGGGAAAAATCCAAGAACCTACACCCTGCCAAGTCTTTCCACGTGTGAGGGTGACACTTAGGTCGTCTCTGAGATCCACATGCTCACAAATCCTACCACCCAGATACATTTTCTCAAAAGAGTCACAAAAATGTCTACTTCAGCCTCAATAAAAGATAAATTTAACAATTCAGGATATAATCAGAGACTTGAAAAAATCCATTGTACAAGTACCCACCAGCTAATTGGATCCACTGCTGAATCTAGCAGGATGGTTCTCCATGCTGACGTTATCTAGGGAGCTTGCCTGCCCTCAGAGATTCTGACTCTATCCTGCAGCCAGGCCAGGGAACAACTCTAACAGCCAATGAGTAGCTATTAAAATTAAATAATTTTCTCATAAATTACTCTCTCTCTCATCCAGAGTGGTCGAAATGCACCAAGATGTGAAATCAATTGCATCTGCCTTGCAGGAAACTGGGTGAGCATTCCATTCTCTCTTCTCTTTTGCCTTTTCTACGTTTTTAAAAGAAAAACTCTTTTCAGTGAAAACAAAACAAAACGGAAAACTTCACAACAAGAGAAGAACCAAGGTTTTTGGGTCAGAGTGACCTGATACCAACTCATTCTAGCATTCAGTCCTAATTGGAACAGAAAACTCTGTATTTCTATCTGGCTTTTGCAAACTTCTTCAAGTGTGAACTTCTAAATCTTCTCTGAATCTTCCCTTCTGTGTCACACTCAGTCGAAATAAATCTTTAATAAAAAGACTGAAAATAACTTTTGTCTAAGAGACTCCTGGAAACTGTGGAAGTTAATTTGCAGCTGAAAAAATAAACAAACAAACAAACAGAAGAGGTTTGCACCTGCTGAGCTGTGGGCTTTGCTGGCTCAGCCGCCTGTGCACCTTGAGACTCAGGGCAGACCGCTTATCTAGTCTCAGCCTCCATCTCCTCATCTCAGAAGTGGAGAAGATAACATCTACCTCAAAAAAGCAAAGACAGAAATAAAGTAATCTGAGGAAAGGTCAGAGAGCCTCCTTGCAGAGTGGTGGCTGAAAGACTGTGCTGGGTGAGGGAGCATGTGTCTTCACCTTAACATCTATGGTAAAGATCATTCTGGAATAGTTCTGCCACTAAGCAGGACTATTCGTGTTTTATTAACCTCACATTTCAACAAGCCATCAAACCAACAAAGCTTCGTGGGTCAGGACATCCTCAAGGCCACCTCGGGTTCAGTGATTCTCTGGGACTCAGAGAACTCAGAGAAGCAGCAGTCTCACAGTTATGGTTAACACAATGGAAGACGCAGATTAAAATCAGCCAAAGGAAGCCACGCACAGGTCAGGGTCTAGGAGAGACCGGGGGCGAGCGCCCAGTGGCTCTCTCCCCACACAGTCGTGGAGAGTGTTGACTTCTCCCAGCAGTGACGTGCGACAACATGCAGACAGCGTAGCCAACCAGAGAAGCTCACCTGAGCCTTGGTGTTCAGGAAGTTTGCTGGTGGTTTGCTGCATAGGCAGCACTGACCGACCATGTGGCTGACATTTAGCCTCTAAGTCCCTCCAGAGGTTGAGCTGAATCAGCATGGCCCATGCCCCGCAGTAAATCCCATTGTCAGCACAGGCTGTCTGCTGTGGCCCAAGGCCCCAGGGTAAGCAGAGACACTCTTCTTAGGCAAGACATTCCAAGGGTGGGGAGCTCCCCTCCCAGGAACTGGGAACAGGCCAGACCCCTCTTAGGCAAGGTTAATCCCCTACCGCATATTTCTTGACAGAGATTCACTACTTGAAAAAGTCAAGACGTAAGTGATAAAGACCCATAAGCAAAATGGTAGAAGGGAATCCAGGGTCCTGGGAGAGAGCTGGCTTTGGAAACAATTGCTAACACTTCTGAGAGAACTTTTGTGTCTTAAATCAGTCAGGACATTGTGGAAACTACTATGATCGAATGCCCTCACTATGTGCTGAGAGGTGACCCCTCGGACTTTCCAGAGCCGGTGGTCTAGACCAGAGGTCAGCAAACTTTCCCCGTAAAGGGCCAGATGGTAAGTACTTTTGGCTTTGCAGGTCACGCGGTCTTTCTCACAACTACTCCACATACCGGAGAAGGGAAGCGGCCATTGACAGTGTGTAAACAAACCAGCGTGGCTAGGTTCCAATAAAACTTTATTTCTGGACTCTGCAATTGTAATTTCCTATAATTTCCACACATCATGAAATACTATAGTCCTTTTGGTTTCTTGAATAAGTGAAGCACAGTGGATTTTGAAGGCTGTGAAACTTCTGTATGAAGCTGTAATGGGGGATGCATGTCATTACATATTTGTCAAGATTTATAGAATGTACAATACAGAGAGCAAACTTCAATGTAAACTATGAACGTTGGTTAATAATGGTGTATCAATAAGTGTTCACAGATGTAGAAAATATACCACACTAATGTAAGATGTTAGTAGAGGAAAGTGTGTGCCAAGGCTGGGGTGGGGGGAGGGGCAGGAATATAGAACTCAAGGTACCATCTGCTCAATGGTTCTGTAAACCTAAAACTATATGAAAAGCTAAGGTCAAAAAAGTGTTGAAAACATTCTTAGCTTGTGGGTCATACGAAATCAGGTGGTGGGTCGAGTTTGGCCCATCCCCACCGACCCACAGACAAGCCAGGAGAAAAGCTCACACATACACCTATGTGGCTGGTGAATGGGGCAGACAGATGTTGCGGGAGGTCGCATGGGCAGGGGAGGCAGTGAGCAGAGTCAACGTGGGGACCCAGAGAAGGTTCCGGACAGAGGACACTTTGGTGAAAACTCTAAGTCCAGGATTCCCTCTCCTTTTTGATCTGTTTGCTCAAGATCTAGTTTAGAAATGCAGCAACAGCACGAAGCTATGAACGACCTGAGAATCCACACAACGTGTGCACGAATGATTTTGGCTTCCACGGAGCTCGGAGAAGCCACCGTTCCCACTTGCTCTTGGTTTAAATAGCTATATTATTTGCAGCAAAAACTTACAAACCAGGCCTCAAGGGAGACAGGAATTTCTTCAGATATTGTGCTGCCTTTAATAAGCTGCTCACCCTTCTCACTTCTTGAAGATGGAACAATCAATAAAGCATCCCTTGAACAGTGTAATAAGCACAATTCATTTGGCAAACATGTATTGAGTGTCCACTGTGTGCTCGCTGCTCTCCCGGGCTGCAAGAGCTTGTGGCAATTATGAGGTGATGTCAGAAACGGCTGGACCGGATCTCCAAGTAAGAGAAAGAACGAGCGGTGTCATATTGATTTCATGGAATGTTTGCTAATAGATTTTAATGTAACCCAATGTTCTTCCCGTGTGGCCGCCCAGCGCCTGCTTAACGGTGGTCTGTGGCTGTTTCGTCTGCCTTGCTGTATGCATCAAATGATGAGAACACATTAATCTGCACCCGCTTGACAAGATATTCATTTACCACTTCTAATATTCTCATTATGTCCCCCAAGGGCTCGACCCAGTTCCGTAAAGTCAACAATGAAGCCGGTTGCCCCTAGGAAAGAAGAGAACAGAGACCCCTCTGATTCCCCAGGTGGAGGTGGTCAGCAGAAACCAAGTCAGATTCTAAAACCTTTCTCTCAGTGTTTGCATTATTCTCTCTCCTTGGGATCCAGAGGGATCAGAGACCTAATTAGAATTTCTACTCCCGAGTTGAGCATTACTCCAATTACGTGGTCAATAACTCATTGCAGATGGATTTAAATGCTACTAGGGGGTTTTCTGTTTTTCTCCGTCTCTGAGGCAGTGAGAACTGTGTGTTGTTCCACGGAGGCCCCTTCCCCAGGAAGAGACTGCTACCTGCTGGCTTAGTGCTCCTTCCGTGCAAGCCCCTCCTTCAGAGGAAGGACGAGGCAGCTTTGCAGATGACCAGGAGCACGGAGGCCGAGTGAGACTGTGGGACTCCAGCATCCAACTCCATGACCTTGGTTATGAAGTCACTAACTTCTCTGTGCCTCAGTCTCCCCATTTGCAGCATGGGAATAACATTGATACCTACTTGTAAAATGCTTGGGACAATGCCTGACACAAAGTGCACGATAAAGGAATCATCAATAAAGAGGCCCAAACGGTGACAGCTGTTCATCGCCAAGCATTTTTGGGAAGGCACAGAGGAGGAAGGAGAAAGGCAGCCTGCTACAGGAACTGAGTTCAGGTGCGTCTCAGAGCGGAAAGCTCACACCGGGTCCCTCAGATACTTTCAACCACTGCACGTGCCAGGAATTGTGCTGCTTCTGTCTACTGACCTCCTCATTCCGTGGCCACCTTTAATGTAGAAATTCATTGCCATCTGGAACATTAATAAAATCCCCACCAAAGGGGGCTGGATTTGTGTCCCTACCCTCTCAGGTACACATGTTTACTAGCAAGCAAGCCAGTTGGCAGCTACAGCAGGTTGTAGCACACGGGCAGGTGAGAGATTTCCATAATAGGGACGTTTTTTTTCTCTCTAACTAATCTGGAGCTCCAGGCCTGCAGCCCCCTTAGCACCCCAGAGTGCACATTATCCCGGGCCATTCAGCAACCACAGTCAGTGAACTTCAGCCTCTCTGAGCCCTCACTCTGGCTCCTGTACCATCGGCAGCTTCTCACCTGTGGCTGTTTCCATCCCCTCTGAGTCGTGGCAATCCGCATGTATCTCAGCCTCCCTGACAGGGCACAGCTCCCCCCACTGCCTCCTTCTTTACCTCCCTCGTCTCCTCCACCTGCAGCACTTGGCTTTAACACCATCCTCCCCAGACTCCAGACAGCGTTCCATATGCGGACGTCAAAGCCTCCTTTCACTGCCCATTGTGGGAGGCAGGTTCTCAGTGGTGTGGAGAGAAGGCTTAGAAAGGTCACCCGGCAGATTAATGAAGTCTACTGTCAGGGAATGCAGTAGAGCTCATCTCCGGGGTCAGTCCCTTCCATTTGATGACTATCACCAACTCGGCCAACATGTTGTTAGGCTCGTCCATGTCCTAAACGAGGAGCAGTTCAGGGTTGCCCTTCTGGGGTGCAGAGTGTCTCACGTGGTCTCCGGGAGAGCAAGTGCACACGAAGGTCACGGGACCTTCTCTGCTTCTCGTCTTTGCTCCTACCGGCAATCGCAGCTTCACCTGCCACTGCGCGGAAGCCTAAAAAAAAGCACGGGGTTTGTTCCTACCTTTGAAAACATCACAGAGTCAAAGGAAGTGTTTCCAGGCTGAACTATACGCCACTGAGTGACCCAAGCAACAGGAAAACACATCAAGACCATAAGCTACGGCGTTTGAAAAGCAAATTTGATCCATGTAGAGAAGAGTGTCAGTAAGTCCCCGTCAGTGAAAACAGAGCCCCCTTTCAACTGAAGGTCTCATGAAGGTCAGGCGTGGGGAGACCCCGGAGAAGGGATATCTTCAGGGAAAAAGGCAGAAGAACAATGATTTGAATTCTGACACTGAGTTCAATGCACGCAGACCAGTTAGCAGCCACATTGGAGCGCTGGATTCACCCTTCCTCTCAATTGGTACTGGAAATTCTAGTTCAGACATCCATGTCGACCATCTACAATGGCTCAATGAGGTCTGAGGAAGGGGCTATGACAGGAAACCAAGACGGATAATGGAGATGGATGACGTCCTATTGGGGACTGGCATGGATCCGGTCAATTCCACTTCATCCTGCCCCATAAACCATACCAACCAGTGGGCGGGATGAAAGGCTGATCAGATTCCAGGCTGTTTCCCAATAGTTCTCAGCTAACCATTGCTATCCTTTCTTGGCACTATTTGTATTTTGAGGAATAATGTTGCTAAGTCAGTCTCAAGGGAAGAAGAAAGAAATATATTGCAAAGAATAATAATAATAATAATAAATAATGAAAAGGAGAGGTGAGAATATAGCCATGACAATAATGTAGAGGTAGAGAGGGGACTCTCATTCCTCCTCTTCCACGATCCACTGCGTGTAAACAGATGACTCCCTTGGGTGTGACTAGATTTTGACAAAGCCCAGACACAGGTATTTCTGTGAGGACATAAATATTCCATAGTTTGCCATCATCACAGGGGTTGAAGGAGCATCAGTAGCAGCTGCCCCCAGACAGGACCACAGAACTGATGAGCACATCTGGCCCACAGTAGGTGCTTTTCAAGGAAGTCTGAATCAACAGATAAACAATAACCTGCCCTTGAAGCACACTCTTGGGACATTGGCTGTAAATCCACCCTCTTCTTTTACAAGTGATAAATCAAATGTGGGTGATCGCATTAATTGACTTCTAATTTATTTCCTTAAAAGCGTCATCTGCAATTTTGCCACTTTATTGGTGGTGCCAACTTTTCACAACAGGCCTCATGAAGTGTGTGACAGTTCCACAGATGAAAACTTGTCATCTAAGATAAAACGTTTCTCCACAAGAGCCCGTTTTCCTATGGACTCCGAAGCATTTTATACAATAGAGCTTCACTACTGGAAACGTATTCCCAGGACCAGCAGCATCAGCGTCACAAAGGAGCTTGTCAGGAAAGCAGACTCTTGGGCCCCACCCAGACCTGCTAAATCTCCTCTGCCTTTCATCAAGATCCCTGAAGATCTGTGTGCTCCTTAAAACTCCAGGAGCTCTGCGATGGTGCAGGTTGATGGAAGCCATGTGTGCCACATGGGACTTCTGGTCCACATGATGTCACTCCCGATGAAACAACCACTGCTCCAGCAGCTGGACACCCAAGCTTGATGCTCCACGAGCCTATGAGTCAGGAGTGCACGAGGCCAACGGTTCAGTGGACAGCAAACGCAGGAAAACATTGCCTCCAGTCAGCCATTTCAGGGCTCACATTAAAACACTTTTCCGTGTTTTCCGCCCCAGCCATCGAAATGCCTCTCAAAGAGCTCCTCTGAGGAAGTTTAATTTCAACAAGGAGGATGTCAGAAAAATTCGGGAGAACCTAGTCCAGTGCCAGTTTGCTCTTCTGCCTTCTCTTCCCACGCCTCCTTACTGTCACCTTACACTCAACAGCGTTTCATTTAACATTTTGTAAATGCAGAATGCATTTACACTTTATTTATTGAATGTCTCTCCTTCATACCGTTTGCTGGCTGAAAAATGATGGAGGTGATGCGATGGCGAGAAGCGGAGGAAACGACTTTGGGGTAGTATGTTTTCACTTGACATTCAATACGTTGTCTTATTTTACTATCCTCACATACACTTGGTTAGCTGCCCATCTAGAATTACTGGTAATGTTGATACTTTCTGTTTGACAGTTCACGGTGTGGAGCAACTTAGCGAGGGGGTGTGCATTAGCATTTTAAAATCAAAGGCTGTACACGAGTGCGTCTCAGCTGTTCGCTTTGTGCAGATGTTTATGCTATCTACAGGCCAAAAGAGAGAGAACTTTTTTAAAAAGAAAAGCACATTTTTATTCTTTATTGAAACATGTAATCGAGTTCTTTATATACCAGAAAAGCCTATTCATTTGTTTTGAATGGTCATTGAGGTGTTCTATCTATTCAGAATTCACATGCTCCCTGCACAAATGCAGAATATGTTCTTGCAATGCCCAGGAAAACATAATGCTTTTTGGAACAACAGTTTCAACCGATTATAAAGTTGCTGAATGTTTGGACACATTCATTTCTGAAAAGATGATTGACAAAAAGTCAAAAGGATTCTGGCTATTATGGACTGACGTGAGTCTTTCAGGTTGAACTCGTGGTTCAGATGGCAGTGAAGGAAGGTTCCATAGCTGCCAATTACCTGTTTAGATGTAGACATATGCACGCTTCGAAGTGGAAAAACATATTCCATGTAAATTAACTTTAACATTCAAAGATGATGGTTCATGATTTATTTTCAAAATAGTGTATCTGTGAAAAATTAAGAGCCACAAGGATCCAATTATCTCAATGGCAGTCTAATTTATGTGGCATGAAGTACTTAAAAAAAATCGGGAGGGCTGTTTAGTGAGGTTAAATCGGTGTCGCCTTGCTGGGGTCACAGCTTGAAGTCTATCTGAACGATGTGGGTCTCGTTAAACATCATCAACTTAAAATAGTTTTGGTGATAAGAAAGATGAAGATGAATATCAGTGCAACAAAGATTTCTCTTTTGTTCACAAACATACTTCCTCTAGGAACATCTCTGACTTCCCAAGCAAACAGTGCCTGGCAAGAGAAGCTGTGAAGGCAGGTGCGGTGGATGCATCTTTCTGCCAGATGCTGAGATCTCCAGCGGCCCGACTGTTAGAGGGAGGTTCAGACCGCCAACTCCCTCTGTCCCAGAGCCTGAAGTCCTGGCTGCTCGCTGGTATTGATTTTGGGAAGGAGCTCTGAAACCGATCAATATCTGTTGGCAGCTGAAACCTTCAGATATTTGTTAAGGAACCAGATAGTCATGTTTCCATGGGCAGAGAGGGTAGCCGGTGTTCAGAGTTACATGATTAAATAACGCTGGTTTAGCTGTTGTTGATAAGTGACAGGTCAACTCAGGAACAGGTGTTTACTGTGATTAATCTAAACAGGAGCAACCCACATTGACCCGTTCCTTTGGCACCCATGTAAGTGAAGAAAATTTGTCGTTTGCTGGTTTAGAAGCAGTTTCTCCCTTCTAATGAGCTCTGCAGGCAGAGGAGGTTCCTGCAACAACAGCCACAGATCTCAGGCACCTGGAGGAGGCAGAAGAGCCTCCAAGCATGGTCACTCTTCCCAAGCATTCTTTCTACACTAGGAAGGATTGCAGGAAACAAAATATGAAAGGCCTTAGGCAACCGTGCGCTGAACCATTTCACAGCATCCTGGAGATGCATGAAGACCATTGTCGCCCCATAAGCCCGGTTTCTGGGGGTGCATATGACTCTGCAAATTTCTCTAACTAGCTCCACCATCTGCTGACACAAGGGGCACTGAATTCAGAGTGGACATTTAAACGTGTTTCCCTAGTAAGAAAGAATTCCTAAACAAGCTGCCTTTTGCCATTTCATGTCCTATGGAACATATTTTGGGATGCACTGACAAAATACTGTATCCTTGGCCATCACCCAGCTTCTAGGATTGTCGAGTCACCCTGGAGCGACTTAAAGACTGGGGGGTCTGCTGTTGTTCATGAAAACATAGCTGCAAGGGAGGCAATTTAAGACACTAGAACAAAACTAAGTCAGGTTAGAATATAGCCAAGTTAAGGCAAAAAAAGAGTTAAGATTCAAGAGAATCAAGATCAGGTACTAGAAATCCTTGGCTGTAACCAGACTACTGAGATTTTACGTATAGTTTTTCTATTATTTGTTAAGACTTCCAAATTCTCTGAAACACAGCCTAATGAAAAGAAGGATGTTCGAATCCTTGCCTGTGTTTGAACCTGTGCTCTGCCACTTACCAGGAGAGTAACTGTGTGCTGAGTCTCAGATGCCTTATCTGCAAAGGAGGAGTGATATTCCCTAGCCTCTAGGACCCTTGTGTAGACTAGATGAGATGTAAAATAGCAAGTGGTAAGTGCTCAATAAATAGTGTCTGAAATGGGCTGTTCCCCTGGTGGGTGTATGTTTATCTACCACATGGCTGTGTCACACACACAATACATAGGTATCTGCCTTTTCTGTGTGTGTGTCTCTGTCTGTCTGTGCACACTCAGAATCTCGATACTAGATGAGGCCTCCATCAGACCAGTGGAGAACTTATCTTTTTTCTGATCCAAATTGACTTCCTCCACCCCAGATCCTATGAGGTCATATATAATTCTTGGGTCTCAGTCATCTTGAGCCAACTCGAGACAATATATGTTCCAGGAGGCCTCTGAGCAGATGAAGGGGGGGGTGTTGTTCCCAGTGTTCAGCACACACATCTAGGCCATCAATTTAAGTCTAGCCTAACCTTTGAAGATGCAGGTTCTCCCTGGCAGTGGCAGTCTCTAGCAAGTCCAGAGCAGACTACAAAATTCAAGCTTAACAGTTTACAAAGGGCTTTCACATGTATTACTCAGATCCACTGCTTTCTGCCCAGGGGTCACTGAGAAACTGTGTCAGTCATTTCAAAGCTCACTTTCACAATCAGCAAAGTCTTCCCTCTCATTTACGCCACAGATCAAAAGTCACGTGGGTCGGATTCTAACTTCTCACTAGGCCGCTGGAATTAACCAATATCATTTATTGGAGGATGGAGAAAAACACACATTGTAGGGGATAAGGGAAAAGCAGAATCTCAAGGCATCAATAGAAGGCGAGCCCATGAGATGAGTTCCTTTTCCGGAGAGTTCCACAGCACATCATGTCACTCTCCAACATATTAGAGGAGCTGTGGAGTATCTTTTGTTTTTCATATGATGGAGAAGAGGCCCATTATCATCAGATGTCAGGAGAAATGGTAGGTCTATTGGCACCAGAAAAAGATCCACTCACAATGTAGTCTGCTTTCACCCTTAAAAAGCCTTTTGAAAACTTGAGTATTTAGTACAGACAAAGAATTCAGTTTTCTGTGCAAGGTTTCTTAGGCTCCTCACTATTGACATTTTGGATCAGATGATGCTGTGCTGTGGGGGCTGCCTTGTGCTATGTTGGGCAGCATCTCTGGCCTCCACCTACTGGATGATAGTAGCACCCTCTCCCCAGTTGTGACAACTAAAATTATCCCCAGACATGGCTGAATGAGCCCTGGCTGGGAATCTCTGTGCTAGGGGCTAACACTCCTGCTCAAGCATGCATTATCAGGGGAAGTTCATTGAATGATCTTGTTCCTACCTGGGGACTAGGATGCTGCCCACGGCCCCTGTAGGAAATCACCACAAACTTAGTGACATAAACAATATAGTATTGTTATGTTATAGTCCTGGAGGTCTAAAGTCCTAACTGGATCTCACTGGGCTAAAATCCAGGTGTCAGCAAGGCTGTTCTTTCTGGAGGATCCAATCTGTTTTCATGCCTTTCCAGCTTCTAGAGGCCACCTGCATTCGTTGGCTCGTGGCCCCTTCCTCCATTGTCAAAGGGTGGAGTCCTCATTGCGTCACTCTGTCCCCCGTCTCTGCCTCCCTCTTCCACTTTTCAGGACCTGTGGTTGTGCTGGGCCCACCTTGTAATCTAGGCTAATCTGATTAGCAGCCTTACTGTCCCTGTGCCATGTCACCTAGCTTATTCAAGAGGTCTGTGGACTGGAGGGGAACATTTGCGGGGAGGGGGTATTATTCTGCTGGCTAATGCTAACAGATGCTAAGAAAACTCTTAGAATGACATGCAAACTCCTTGACTTGGTGTGTAGTTCCCGCTGAATCTGATCCAGATCTGACCTTTGCCCATTTTCTAGGCTGCTTTCTCACACTCGTCCCCCCTGCCCTTGCTGGCCTTTCTGTTCCTCAAATATGCCAAGTCTGGTCCTTTTTCAAGTCCCTTGTTTTTTTTTTTGCTTTATTTAATTTATTTACAAAAACTTTCGAAAATAAAGAGCGAACAGAGAAAATTATAACAAATGTCCATGAGCCACCCTCAAGAGTCAGGAATGTTCATTTATGTTTTTCCATCTTTGATTAGGATTCCACAGGGTCTTGGGTCTCACTGGGCTCTTGGCCTGGTGTGTGTGTGTGTGTGTGTCTGTATGTGCATGTTCGTCTGTGTGTATGTGCACGTCTCTGTGTGTCTCTGTGTGTCTCCCAGATCTTGCTCTCACCTGTCAAGTCTCAGCGGACACGTCCCCTACTCAGACGCCCTTCCCTGTCCATTTTCTACAGAAGCATCGGCTCTGCACTGTCTCCATCCTGGGATTCTCTGCATCTCATTTGCTTCCTTCATAGCACTTATCGCAATTTGTCATTTCTTTATTAGATTCTTCTCTGTCTCCCCCAAAGGAAGACATCTCATCGAAGGAAGGAGTCACAGGAATAATTGGTCAGTGAGTTCACACTAGATCCTGAGCACTGAGCAGCATGCCCACCACGCGGTGCCACCGACGCAAGCCTGTTACTGATTGAGCTGGAGACTAAGAAGGCAGAGGGGAGGATGAGGGTAGTGTGTGTTTCTCATTGCTTCTGTTTTGGTCCCACGGGGTGGGCAGGTAGGGGTGGGAAAGAAGAAAAAATGGTGAAGGAGTTAAATCCATTGAGCAGCTGTTATGTGCCAGGCACTTTGCGCGCCACGGCTCATTGATGACACTGCAGGCTGAGAGGCAGGCATCCGTGTGTGCAGTTCAGAGAGAGGGGACCCCAGGCTCAGAAGTGTTAAGATGTTCTAAGTGGTCAAATCAGGATTCACCTGCAGGACTTTGCCCAAGCTGACCAGTGGGGTGGGCCCTGAGTCGTGCTGGGAGGAAGGTCGGGCTGCAGGGTTGGGAGTGGGAGAGGCTGGGGTCCCTTGAAGGAAACCTCTGACTTCCCCTTCCTCTCGTCATCTACCTGGTGCCACCAGCACCACCTGAGCCTGGACGCCTGGATGGTGTGCTCCCCCGAGGAACCGTACCGTGCTGGGATCCTTGACCCCTCCTCCCACCTGATGCCCAGAGCATCTTCCCGAGTGACTGCAGGGGCCTCATGTGTGGAAACTGCCTCTGTACCTTCCCAGCCATGAGCATGGAAGGGTATTTCTAAAGACTGTGGTGAGTAAAAAAGAGGCCCTCTGGCACCCCTGGACACAGTACTGCTGCCCTGTGATTCTTTAATGAAAAAGACTTCAGCTTCTGCCCCTGCTCATTCCTTGTTATTACAATTAGAAATGCCTCTGTGGCTTTGGGGAGAGTTTTCTGGAAGCATAAAGGCAGAAAATCTATTTTCCTGAAAGCTCTTCCTTTTAAATTAGGCTGTTATTTCTTGTGGCCCTAACACCAACCTAATTGACCTTCCCTGATGCGATAGCTGCCTTTGTGTCTCTGCAGAAGACACTTTCCTGAGTGGCCTCTTTAAGTGGCTGGCTGGTGTGGGCTTCCTTGGGCTGGGCTAGTGTTTGGTTACATCATGACCAGTGTAGGATGAGCAGGTACTTCAAGCTTGATATATGCCTCACCTCATGACGTCTCACAGTAACCCCCATGAGACAGATACCATTGTCACCATTGTACACTTGAAACTAAGGCATGGTGGACCAAGTCACTAACCCAAAGGCAGACAACTAGTGGGTGGCCAAAACAGGATTTGAACCAGTGGCATGGGGATAAACCAGCTTTCTGGGGAAAATAAGGGAGAGGTGGAATTTTTAGCACTTGCCAATTTCCATGGTATAAATAATCTCGTCATTTAAAGCAACTGATGGTTTAATAGCTCTTGCTTCCTGTTTTCCTTGCTGAATTCTTGGACATGTAACAACCAGCTCTTGCCAGTTGAGTGGCTCAGCTCACCCTTCTTTCCGGATCTCAGACTCTTGGCCTCTGGGATTGGCAGCAGCTTGAAGATGGGCTGCAGGACAGTCGAGAACCACACTGACTTTAATATTCCCATGCTCGGGGCCTAGGGACAGCGAGGTACACCTTTGGATGTCACAGGACATACTGTGCATTTTGTGAAATCTTCCAAAACTCCCGAAAGGCAGCTACCTCTAATTTTAAATCTTTAGGGAGTGAGTGGGAAGGAATATCTAGAATCAGGCCTATCACAAGAAAGTTCTGCAAATTTCCAAAGGTGGGAGTGCTCTGACTTATGTCACTTTCTTAGCCAGAGTCCTTCCACTTTTTCTTCTCTTTCAATCTTCTCCAATTAAGACTGCCTGCACTATAGCAGTCTGTCTGCTGGGATCAGGGGAGTGTCTCCTTTCTGTACCTGGCCAATTGCAAGCCACTTCTCTGAGAACGGCCCAGGCACAGGGCTGCTGATGAGCAAGTCTCACTAACCTGCTGAGTCTGGAATGTATTCCCTCAAGGAGGAAGGACCAGCCAGTCCTGCTGAAGGACGAAGGACCAGCCACGCTCATCACACCTGACCATGGACCACATAGGGGACTAACCAGTGCTAACC
Source organism: Equus asinus (assembly GCF_041296235.1). Classification (NCBI taxonomy): domain Eukaryota; kingdom Metazoa; phylum Chordata; class Mammalia; order Perissodactyla; family Equidae; genus Equus; species Equus asinus. Next base: position 47,987,389 of record NC_091804.1, read on the forward strand.
AGCTCATCTCAAGCATTAACACTCAGAGGTATGGGGTGGCATTGCTTGCTGGTGGGCACTGGACTTTTGCTAAAGTGAACTGAGGCATCTTAGCCATGTGTGTTTGTCTGCGAGCAGAGGGAGGCAGTCGAAAGAGAAAGGAAACAGAGGGAACCAAGAAGAGGCAGTTATCTCAGCTCCTGAGAAACGGAAAGATGGGCTTTGACTCCTGGCAGGAGTTCCAGCTGCCCCTTCCTAACCAGTCACCCGTTATCAGTCCTAGCCTTTCCCAAATGACCACCTGCAGAGAGCATTTGCAAATGGAGCATGAAGTCTGCATTGATTTTCTAACTGGTCAAGTGGACCCTGAAGTCGTGATGTATCCTAGTCCAAAAATCTACCAAAAATTTGAAATTCATTTCAAATTATGTTCAGCCATGTTCCCCAGCACAACTCACCAGAGGTTATGCAATAAGCCCCTAATGCAGTGAAGAATGGCCTCGGATCCCAACATTATAGCACCTCCCATGATCTGATACCCAAGGAGAAATTTTAGACAAAAAACGAAATTTAATTTCCCTCTCAAGTAAAGATTCCCATGTTTTAGTATATTTTTCTTTTCTACATTGGTAAATAACGGAAATCTTCTGGACAACATAATCCTATCTCGAAGGATCTCCTTGGCACACTCTATTCCAGACACAGCAGGTTGGGCCAACGCTCAGTCCTGGTGTGAGGAAAAGCAGTACTTTCAGGAGAGAACCAAGTGGAATGTGACAAGTGTGCACGACGTCAGGTCCCACACTTTCCCCCTGAGGGGTGACAGTCAAATGGCACGTTACTAAAGTGGTCTCAACTGGATTGCAGTGATGGTGGCATCTCTGTGAATTCACTAAATACTGCTTAATTGTATACTTTAAGTGGGTAAATTTCATAGTGTGTAAATTATATCTCAATAAATAGGTTTTAAAAAGACGCACGACTGAGGAGACCACTTCCTTCTCCTCCCATAATGGTTGTGTGTTGGTTAAACTTGGATTGGACGTGTCAAAAAAAAAACAATACTCATTTCTACAAGAAGGGATTTTCTTAGCTTAGAAGTTGGAACATCAGGCCCAGGTGGACCCACGCACTCAATGATGTTCTTAGGATTCAGTCTTTCCCCATCCTGCACCTCGGCTTCCATCTGTGTTGGCCTTATCCTGTCCTATTACAGGTGACCAGGGAAACAGATGGCCATCTCAGACTGTGGCTTCCTAGAGAGAGCCAATGCCTTCATTCTCCTTCCAGAGAGGAGGTCAGTTTGCCTAGCCTCATTACTGTACCCTCCTCTGAACCCACCACTATGGCCAGGGAAAAGGGTCCTCTAATTGCTTGTGCCCAGCTAGAAGGCTGAGACAGAGCCCCTGGCTGGCGAATTCCACCAGGTCTATGTGGAGTGGGCAGGGGGCACTTCCTCAAATGGAAAGCGAGGAAAGAGCAGCTACCAAAGGCAGACAGTAAGCAGACTGACTAATGAAAGAGCAGAGCCATCAGAAGTCACCGATGCTGTCACTCCCTGCCTGCGTTGTCGAGTGGTCTCAGAAGAAAGGGCCACACATATGGCAAGGAATTCAGACTTTACGCCTTTGTAAGATTGCCTCTGTGTCTGTCCAACAGGCTGCTGAGCTCACTTGAATAGACTCCCGTTCTTTGCAACCAGACCAGAACTGTCATCCCCAGAATGGCGAGCATCCATTCCCCACATCTATCCTGAGGGACCACCGCACTGACCTGCATGGGTCTTCAGTCCTCCACAGCCATTCAGACTCTCACCTTCACCAAGGACACGGTTCAGCATTTACAGGGAATGAGCCACAGAGATCCTCGAACCACAGGAAAGTGAAGTGGCCCTCCCCCATCATCTATTTGGTAATTTATTTATGAGATTTCAGCTGTGCTCAGTGTCATGTGTCCTTGGAGCACACTGATGACTTCATCATGCATGAGTAAAACGAGAATAAGGAATCAGAGAGAAAGATCAGGAGTCTTTGGGGTTGTAAGTTATTATACATCCTTGGATATGATGTAGGGGACAGCTCTGAGCAGTGTTTGTTTCCTAGGGGCTATTATTTTAATTCTGGGAGAATTTTAGACCTATCAAAAAGTTGCAAAAATAATAGGAAGAGCACCCACGTTCCCTTCACTCAGCCCTCCCTACGCTAACACCTTACATAGTTTTTATCAAAACTAAGAAAAGCTTCTTGCTACAATACTGCCAGCTGAAGCATGGACATTATCTGAACTTCCCCAGTTTTGCCACTAATGTCTTTTTTCTGTTCCCGGATCCATTCCAGGATTCCACATCGTATTTGGTCATCATGTCTCCTTTGTCGCTTCCAATTTGAGGCAATTCCTCCATCTTTTCTTCTCTTTTGTGACCTTGACACCCTGGACAGCATTGGTCACTTACTCTGTAGAAAAGACCTCATTTGGGGTTTGGCTGATGTTTGCTCACGATTAGATTATGGTTACGTATTATTGGGAGGAGTATCCCCAAAGCTGTATGCCCTCCCCAGTGCATCATTTGGGGGCATATAGTGATGTGTGTTACTGGTGAGCTCACCTTGACCCAAAGTTGAAGTGTGTGCCAGCATTCTCCCCTGTGAACTTACTTTTTTTCCCTTTGTAATTATTAAATGTTTGGGGGAGCAATGCAAATATCCTATTTCTGTTTACACTTTGAATGGAGAGCACAATAAATGAAAATAAACAGATAATGCTTTTGCTCCAATCTCTAAACTCCTTTGGTGTTTTTATAAGCCAAGGAAACTGCGGATCTGCCCCGTTTCAGTCCATTTTCCATCTCCTCCATCCTTTTCCTTTCCAGTGTTGCCTCTGTTCACCCTTCCCGCCTGTACTCCACCCTACTCCAAAGCAACCCTTTCCATCCCATTCCCAAAAGCGTCCTCGGGCACCCACCCCAGAGAGGGCAACGGGCCACAGCCTGGGCAGCCGTATGACGTGAGTCCTTCAGCAAAGAAGCCACATTCCCTCAGTGAAAACAACTGCAGAACAAACAGGGCAGACACATAGTGACGTCCAGGCTTTCCTGTCACTAAGCTCATCTCTTGACCCCCCAGGGACACACACAGTCATTCACACCAAGAGGCCAGTCTCCAGGCCCCTGGGCTTGGAGCTATCCTGCCCAAGGCAGCTTCTCTCCTCCGGCCAACGGCATCTCATCCCTGTAGGAGGGAGTGAGTTTGCAGGTGGGGCCATCGGAAGGTAGGTACGCAGGGCGCATTCTGGGGTTCTCTCCAAAAAAGCAGGGGCTTTTGTGTTTCCTTATAAATTTCACAACCCGGGTTCTGGTTTCCTCGGCTACTCTGCCATGACAATTACTGTTGGCTGGATTCCTGTCTTTCTTTTTTTCCAACTGAACATAAGTTAAGTCTCCACACAGAGACATTGATCCGGGATTTCACTTTCCTCCTCTGCTGTCTCAGTTTGCGGGTACCCCAGTGGTTACTGCGGAGACTTGCGGACAGGCCCAGCATTCTGGCAAATTCTGTCTTCCAGCCCGAGCAAATCCCGACCTGGAATTTCTGCACAATCCCCTGGCCTTTTCGGCAGGTTTGTCTGTCTCTTCCTTGATAGGGTATCAGTTTACCTCCCTGTGGGTGCAGGTTAAATAATAAAAAGCCTGAAAACAAAGCAAGTTTATATTACAGGCAACCTGCTACTGCCACTGCTTTTTCATTAGAGAGGAGAGAAAAGGGACCACTAAGAAAAAAAGGCATTGTGGAGGAAGGAAAGGAAAGATGGAGAGTGAAGCAGGGTCCCCAGGCAGGCAGCTCTGAGCCCAGCTCTACCAGGGAGAGTGCGCTCTCCTGCCCACGGTTGAATCCCTCTCGGTTCTACTGGGGCAGGAGAAAGATGGTGGGTGTTACATTATGAATGGGCCAACTGGCCTGGATGAAATATGCATCTCCCATGACCCCACCGCAGACTCCCGCCCACCCAGGCCGCCGCCGGCCGAGCTGGCTTCCCCTCCGCCTGCAGAGCACAGCTCTTTTTCATTCTTGTCTGCATTGCCCGTTCTCAGCAGAGAGAGAGAGAAGCAACCTAAAAATAGGCTTTTCGAACTGGCCTTCTGCTCGAAGTCAAAGTCAGAACGCTTCTTTCTCGTAACGTGTTTTGGCCACCTGTGGCCCCGGGATGTGGAAGACCAGGGCCTCTCGCTGGGCTTGGTACAAGAAGGTGAAACCACGGGTCCCAGAGGAGCAGTCTGGGCCAAATTACGCCCACAGATCTGATTTTCCTGGCCCACATGATGGCAAACCAGTCTGTGCTTTTAATTTGTTTGTAATATTTTAAAATATAAGCTATTTCACACAAAAATGTGGATTTTGAGTTTATCTGGAAAAGTAGGAAGACGCAGCTTCACTGGGCTCCCACTCCCATGTGGAAGCAAGCAGCTGAGATGCATCCGTGAATTGCTTTGTCCAGCTGACCAGCCCCTCACGCTGCCTTTAGTGCCCCACGCTTGAAGGTCCCATGTCGGTCGCTATTTGCCGTCTTCCAGGTGTCTGCTCCATCCCTTTATATCACTGTGGTCCCTCTAGGCACTCACCTTGTGGGCCGTCAGAGGACCAAGATGGGCTTGGCATGGAGGAAGGGACATGGAACCACCCCTGGGGCAGAAGAGACGCTCCTGGCCGTGGAGCAGGAGGCTGCCCAGGTGGCATCAGCGGTGAGGGGGTCACATGTGCCTTGCTACTGCTAATTATGATTTGGAAAAGACTTACTAAAAAAATGGAATTGAAGCAGGCTCGAGGTTCTGTCCGCAAAGACATCATTCAAAAGCGGAGAGCAGTGATGGCTGAGCACGTGGGCTCAGAGCTGACAGCCACGGCTGCGTGAGGCCAGGAAAGTCATCCCTGGACACCTCAGTTTCTCCATCTGTGAAACAGGGATGAGATAGAATCTGGCCCGAAGCTGTTACAGGGACGGAATGAGATAACTCAGGCAGAACAGCGCTGAGAGCAGAGGGTGTGGCCAGCGGCTTCAGCTGTTGTAAGTTTCTGACCCGTGGCTCTGACGTGTTTTAATGGAAAGGAAAGAACAAGGATTGGATGAGAGTGGGCGCACAGGATGCTTTTCCTGATGGGAGCTTCTGGGAAAGTGAGGGAAAGCATCCTTCGAGTATGAGTGACTCAGAAGAAATGAGGTTGAGGAAGCTGGTGACGGCTCAGTGGTGGCCTGGCCATCAGGATGGACAGCCCAGCCCTGAACCCCAACAGCTGCCAGCAAGGAGGGCCTTGGTGAGGGGGACCCAGGGCAGGACCCGCTTGTCCATGGCTAAGGGCAGAGCCCTTACTGAGCTGTCACAGGCCTGCCAATCCTGTCCATGCTCAGAACATGGACACCTGCCAGACATCCCCTCGAGGTTCATTCAGCCACCCCGAGGTCTCCTGCCCTTTGCCTCTAGAGCACTCCCTGTGTTCCCCTCGCAAGACACTCAGCACATGTTCTCGTAAGTCTTGGGAGGGTCTGTCTTCCCTGCTGTTCTATGAGGCCCAAGAGGCCAAGGCCACTTCTGTCTGTCCACATCCATCCTGGGGTTGAGCCCAGGGCCTGATACCGGTCAGACACTCAAGGACTGTTATCCGAATGAATGAAATTGAGACTCTGCCAGAGACAGGCAGGACCCCCTGCCAGCCCTCAGCCCGGGGTTTGAAGGGAGCCCCTTTATAACCCTGAACAAACAAAGTCCCCACGGGCCCCCAAGCTCTGCTGAACAGCCTGCGCTTTGTGAGTGACCGCCATTCAGGACGATATTAGTGTCACATGGAAGAGAATCGCAGGTGCCCCCAGGCTACTGAGGCCGACTCTGTGAACACTGGGTGAGCCGGGCTGCGCGGTGGATGGTCGTGGGCGTGACGGATGCAATCTGCTCCCACATCCTCGGATGTCTTCTCACTCCTCCTGTGGCAAACCAGAGCCAGGCTGCACATCTGCGTCTCAGTCTGGAAGAGAAGAGGAGAAACAGGCACGTGCTCTCCCTTCAAAGTCAAGACTAGGTCTAGTTCAAAGAGTAGACCCTGATTATGGAAAACACGATTTATAAGTTTCAAAAAATAGCGAAGTTTTATATATAAAGACTACACACAGCCACACACACAGATGTAGAGAGAACCATAGAAAGTTCACCCCATCCCACCGAAAGGAGGAACTGGGGGAAACATCCTTTCTGAAATAATCGTTCAAAGGGACTCTTAGAAGCAGAGAACAACATAACTTTAGAGTCCTTGAGCTTTAGAGTGGGCCAAAAATAGTTGGAAATTGTTGGATGTTTGTATTTGACCAAATGGCGATGAACTTATTGGTGGAGAGACTCTGAGCTGTCAGTTGCAAGTTGGACAATGCTAAATCTGCAGAAAAAACACAAAAATCTATGAACTGAAGGGATTCCAACACTTAGGTCCATCTTAACTCATCACACATCTCTGTACACTGAGGTCCCCACGGTGCCCCTCAGGTGTGGCGGCTTCTTGGTCGTCTAGTTTGAAATGTCTAAAGCAGCATTTCGCCATGTCTCATGAGACGTTCTGTGAAAGGTTCTGTAGTCAAATGCATCCAAGGACAGTGGACACTGGATGCCCCACCTTCTCAGACGTTCAGGGTGCAAAGTGACATATTAAAGGTCCTGAGAAGTCCTACAAGAGAGACATTTTCATTTAAACCACTTTTCCTGGACCTTTTTGACCAGGGCACCTCTTTGGTAAAGAGCACTTATAACCCCTCGTGGGACTATTGTACCAGCAAGCACAGCTTGAGAAAGCCTCACCCCACAGAAGAGAGACACTCCATCGTGTGCAGAAATTACAAACGAGAAAGTTAGGGCAAATGAAAACTTTGTTCAACTTTAAAACAATTGAAAAGAAAGAGGGGACATTTGAGCTGAATTTTTGAGATGGAAAAAAGTCTAAACTCTTGACGGCCAGTTGGCACCATTCCATCCTTCCTTCTCATCCTTCCCTCGGGGCTGCAGGGCATGAAATGGTCCACCAGCCGGGAGCCTTCTCTATGAGTTTACCGCTGCTGCGCTTTGCGATGCTCTCCGCGCCCTGTGCTAAGCCCCTCCAGGTTCCACGGCGCCCCTTTACCTCTGCGGCTGCCAGATTGGGAGCCCAGTGCACCAAGTCTGCGCATCTCCAACGGGAAGTGTCACCCTGTGGATTCGGAGAAGCTGTCGGAAGGACGCTGCTTCTCAGTCACCGGCATTTTCCTAGAGGGGCCTCGGCAAGCCGGTCTGCATACTGCAGGGAGCCCTGCTCAGCGAGAGCTCAGGCCCTCTGGTGCCTGGGAAGGAGAGCTCTCACCTTTGACTCCAACCTTTTCTCAAAGAAGACTCTTCCCAACCCGACTTATACAAGGCTCCCTGGCCACACTGCTTTCCAATCTCGCTTCCCACCTACGAGAACTGCCCTTCGTTCAGCTCTGAGCATGGTGTCATTAGGGCCTCCCGTGGGACACAGAGGAGACCTCGTGCTGCTCCAGGGAGAGCGACGTGGGTGGTGACATATCCCCTTTGTTCTGTCTCTGCTCATGTACCCGAAGGCTCTGGAAACGACGAGGCCCAGAGGCCAGGCTGCCGACCCTCGCTGCCATTCTCCGAGTTCTCCCATGGGCTAGAAAGAAAAGACTCTCTGGAGTGTGTGAGGCCCGATTTCATTGTTGCCACAACACGAAGGCAGAATCCAGCATTTCCTCCGTTAGGCACTCAGCCGTCTGAGGCAAGGATGCTGCAATCAGAAGCTGTGCTTCCCAGAAGGAGATTCAGCTTCTCCGTGTGGTGCCCTGGTTTCGGGTACACATGTGACCCACAGAAAGTCGTCCCTGAGCCGCGCGGCACTCTGGCCTCCCCAGTGCCTCCCTTCATGCTGCCCGTCTCCATTGGGATTAACCTAACAAGCCCTGAAACCGTCGGGGTTTCCCATTGGGCAGCGAAAGAACCAGCTTCAATAACAGCTCCAGCACACAATTCAGTCGCCGTGCAGAGCCCGCAGTGTGCTCGCGGCTCTGTGTTGGGTGGGTGGGGGGCACAAAGCGTTGCTCCCACCCTCACAGAGTTCCGAACGTGACCGCGAAGCAAGATTCATAAACACGCGACAGTACAAAGTAGTGAAAGACGGTGTGTAACTGGGTACTCACGGGTTTGGGAGGAGCTGCAGAGTCGCGGGCTGCATTCGCTTGCCAAGCTTGCCTTTTGGGGGTGCTGCTCCCCCCCTATTTCTTGAGGGACCATGAATCAGAGCACCGGCTCCCCCAGGCCCCCGGGACGAGCGTGCAATCCGGCTCTGGTCTGCGGTCCTCCAGCCCCAGAGCAACAGGAACTGGTTCCAGGCAGGACCTGGTGCCCAAGCTGGGCTGATCAAACTTGCTGCCAGAGTTGACTTATAATCTGAAACTGCAGGAGTGAAGAGCTCCTTCTGCAGGGACTGCGAGAGGTGAACCCTGCGCAGGGCTGGGTCCAGGTGAGGGAGGCGGGGCACCTGGGGTGCAAAGCACGGGGGGGGTACTCAGTCCCACCCAGCCCTGAGAGTGAGCACCTCCTTAAATTCATGCCTGAGGTGCCTCACCTGCCTCCCTCTGGTTCTGGCCAGGATCCTGTGCCGCACGGCCATCTTTCCTTGCCACATGGAGAAAATTTTATTTGGAAGAGGAGAGAAGGATTATATGCAGAGGGAAACAGAGCAAAGACACAGAAAGACAGAGCCCTAGTGACGTCTGAGGGCTCCTAGATCTAGCCATGCCTGCAGCTTGTCTTTCTAGTCACGGAGCTAATACGTCGACTTGGCTTTACCTCTCTAAAAATGTCTTGGTTACAACACGAATGGGTACTTTGAAGTGGAGTATTGCAAGCAACAAAGCATAAAATGCAGACTTGGCTGAGGGCAGGTGGCCAGGAGGGCAGTGAGAATCTTGCGTTCCACACTGGGGCGTTGGTGATCTTTGTCAGGTAGTCATGAAGCAGTGCGCGAGGATGGCACAAGCTCTGTTTCAGGAGTCAGACTGTTGAAGAGTTTACAGACTTTGTGTGGTCTTCAGTAAGGTCCCACACAGAGGAGACTCAGCCTGCCTGCTTGAAAGCAGAACAACGGGAACAGAAAAGAGCTTTATGTATTGTTTATTTTTCAAGACTCTGGATCGCGCAGTGCCTGAAGACGGTCACCCCTCAAATTCTGAGTTATGAAAACCAGTAAATTGCCCTTTTCTGTGAGCCAGTCCAAGACAGGCAATGCCCACTGAAACTAAAGGTCTTCTGATGAAGCGAGAGGACTGAATCCTGCCCCACCACGCTTAACTCGAAGCCACCAGCGGCCGGTGCCTTAACCCCCTCCACCTTTGTGTCCAAGGCCAGATAGACTGACGTCTTGTAGACAGATGGTCAACTGCGGGAAATGAATGAAGAGACGAACGTGTGGTGGAGAGGCCTCCAGCCCCCTCTTACAGGAGGGGGGACCCACTTTGCCCTGGACTCCCTCCTTGGATGTAGGCCCTGCTTCCTCCAAATAGCCAGGGCGCGAGGCAGAGTAAGAGGAGGCGTAAAGGGACCACGGGCGGCTCTAGGGCCTGGGGCCGGCAACCCCCAGCTCTGAGCAAACGTCACACGCTTCCGCCATCCTGGGCCTCCCCAGTCTCCCTGCCTTTGCCCTGAAGGGATCTGGGGCCCAGGGTTGGGAGAGTGTGGCAGACACACCCAAGGGTGACCTGCAACGAGTCACACCCTTGTTTAAGTCCACTCCCCCCCAGTGCAGGCAAGCCCATGACTTGCTTCTGACCAATGGAATATGGCAGAGGGGATGGACGGTCACCCTCATAATCACATTACATCATAGGACAAAGGCGGAGGGATTTTAGGGTGAAATTAAGGTCTCTGTTTAGTTGACTAGGAATTAATCAAACAAGATCACCCTGGGTGGGCCTCACCTAATCAGGCAATACTGAGCCTTTTAAAGAGGATCTTGTCCTTCCTGGAATGTCAGAGACTCCCAGTAGAGAGACCTTTCTTTGCTGGGCATGAAAAAGAAACAGCCAAGCTGTGAATGACCCACGGAGAGGGCCAAGTCCCAGGAGCTGGGGCCTCAGTTATTCAGCTCAAGAACTGAGGATCTTGGAGCAGGATGCCAAGCTGCAGAGGAGCAGGGCCGCCTGGCCAGCACCTTGGTTGCAGCCTGGGGAGACCCTGAGCAGAGGACACAGAGAGGCCCCGCCCAGACCTGGATGCACAGACACTTGCGGTAATGAACGTGTGTTGTCCCAAATTGCTCCATTTATGGTAATTTGTAGGCGACACCAGGAAACTAATACAGTCGGGGAGGGGGGAGGTGGCTGGGATTTGACGGTGGCAGGGGCGTCCTCTACGATCCTAAAATGAAGAGTCTCTTACTGAGCAATTCCAACCCTAGGCTACGGGGCTGGGAGAACATCAGGGAACCAGCTGCCCCACGTTGACCTCTGCGAGGCAAGCCCCTGGGAGAGCGGAAGGTCTGTGACACTTTCTGCATCCGTGGATCTACTTCTGACAAAGCATCCACGGGCTCGCTCACACCTCACACGTGTGCTTCTCAGCCACACGACTTCGGCTCAATTTGTTAAACATTTCCAGCCGGCGTCCTTGTTCTTAACATTTGCCCCTGCCCGTTTCCCACTTGGCTCTCGGGCCGCGTCGGCCGGGCTCCCCACAAGTCCTCCGCTGTCTCAAGAACACTGTCATTAAGTAGAGAGATGAAACGCTCTAATTCCTGTCCTCAGTTATATAAATTAGACATTCCCGCAAAATCGCTCCCATTGCTACATTATTTAAGTAGAAGGAGCTAAATAAAGAAGACCATTTTTCCTTCCTAATTCTCGGATAATTATAAATATACTGACATTTTTTCTTAATCATGGATTAACTTTTATGGAGACGGTTGATTTCCTTTTTATGGGCACTTGATTCTGACTGAGGCCCTAAACTTGTCACGGAGATCGGGTGACCATCTCTCCTGCTGTGCTCGCAGGGCCATCTCCTCCGGCATTTCCACAGCAGCCATATCGGCCGAGCAGGAGGCGGAGGCGGAACTCGCCCAGGGAGCCCGTCTTTATCCAGAACCCGCATGTTACGTGATCCAGACGAGGCTGCTGACCCCAGGCGGTGCCCCCATCTTACTCAGGGCTTTGCACAGTCCACACACTGAGCTCCAGTGCATGCTCTCTGCATCAGGTTCTCCTGAATGAGTTTCTGGGGTGGGGCGGGGGTAGAATGAATATTTGACTTTTCCTTGCTCTGCTTCCCGAACTTCAGAGACCTTCTAGCTAATTGTGACACACCAACAAGAGGAAAGCTCACTATTCAAAAAAACAAATCAATCAATGTTTACATAGAACCCAGACTTGTTTACATAATGCAAATAAGCAGACCATATTGCTTTAACACAGAGAAAATGCAGTACAGTGTTTAAGAGCACAGGGTTCCAATTCCAGCACTGCCATTTACTAGCTCTGTGACCTTGGGCAAATGGCTCAACCTCTCTGTGCCTCAGTCACCTTGTCTCCAAAATGGGATAACAATAGCCCTTAGCTCAAGGCTTATTGTGAGGACGAAATGAGTTAATGGATTTAAAGCACTTGGAGTGGCGCTTAGCTCATGAACAACGTTACACGTATTTGTTATTATTAATTATTATTATTGTTTTTGCCGTTATCTTTATTTTTCTCAGACGGATTCGTTGAAGTGAACAGCACAGGAGATTTGTGATTCGCTGGCTCGCTCGCCGCTTCATTCATTCGCGCGGCAAGCACGGCTCCTGAGCTCCCTGGAGAGGAGGGCGCTGTGTGGTTTAGGCATAGACCGTCTGCAGAACTTTTCCCATCAGTGGGGGAAGCTGGACTCACCCCTCCAGGTTAAGCTGACTTATTCCTGCCGCACCAAGCCCTCTCCCGTGGGTCCCCTACGAGTGACCAGAGGCTGTAATTGTTTTTCACAGCCTCTGGATGCATCTGCAAGGAAAATGTCACTCGAATGAGGTCAGTGGGGGAAAATGAGCCAAATACACTTGTGTGGGTGTTCTGTTGAACAAGTGATGTTTTCCCACTCACCCAGCTCTCTTGGTACAGCGGAATCTTGGCAATTCTGGGGTTTTGTACGATAAATGAGCAACTGATTCAGGATTTTATTTTCCCTTCTGCAACCTTATTGAAGCACTTCCTGAGCATGGGTGAGTTTTCAGTGGCCAGTACCCAGCGCATAGAGGGAGCGCCTGCGTGCTCATCTCATGGACTGTGCTGAGTCTGTTTCAGGGGGCAGAGACGAGGGCTCAACTTCTGCGGCTGCCGGGGTCATGCAGGTTACACGGATGCATGCTTAGGAAAACATTCAAGCAAGAAAGAGATGGAAGCAGCCCTCGCTTCAGGCAGGGTCATTAATTTCTATCACATGCCGTAGACTGCCTTCAGCCTAACATTTATTCTGTGCTTAATGCAGCAACTCCTCTACCTGAGGGAAAAGGAGAATCTATGCTCCACCCACTCCGTGCACATAATCAAATCACATGTTTTCCTTCTTCCCCAAATTTAATCAGGGCAACATCTGTCTACCCAAGATGAGATGAACTCGCCTAGCGTCCCCTTTAAGTGAAGGCGTCTCACGGTTCACAAGGGTTTGAGGACTTCGGTTAATTACCCCATCCATCTTGACCGAATGCCCATGAACGTCAGAGAAATCACATCTGAAGGAAACAAATTGAATGACAGGAAAGCGAACATTTTTAAGCCATTTTTAGACATTTCGATAGTTTCTCTTTCTTGGGATAAAAATTTTTAATTAAAAACTAAAACAACCAAAATCCATCGCGCATTCGGACTTCACTCCTTCGAAGTCTGTGACAATTGATGCAAGGCAGGTGTTCTCAGTGGGGTGAATTTACCCCCCGCTGGGGACATCTGACAATGTTTGGAGACATTTTTGGTTGTTGCTGCTGGCCTCTAGTGGGTGGAGGCCGGGGATCTTGCTAAATGTCCCGCAGTGCTCTAGACAGCCCCACAGCCGAGAACTGTCTGGCCCCAAATGTCAACACTGCCAAGGCTGAGGAACTGCTCCAAGGGCTGATGCTGGGAGACAGCACGGTTATTTCTATACAACACAGAACAGTCGCTTGTTAAGCTAACTCGTCATGTAGGTAGAACTTGAAGAGGAACATTTAACTTAGAGACAGTCTGTTTGTAAGTACTTGAGTTATCAACTGCCTGACTAAAAATTACCCCACGTTTTCCATAAGCAATAAAGCTGTCCTAAATCCTCATTTTGTGCTGTAAATGTAATTATCATTAATATAAATATAAAAGATAGATGTTTATTGAGCAGTTATTACTTTCTGTGAAACAGCGATGGCCTCAGAGTAGGAACTAGCGATGGAAAGCATGTGAAGTGCTTGGTCTGGTAAATGTCCAGGCGATGGACGGCGCAGGCAACGGTGATGCCAGGTAAACCCCAGACGGTGTGAGGAGCTCCTGTTGCCATCAGACTGCTCATTTTCCAGGTCAGAAAACTGCACATGAGAGAGGTACGGGACTTGCTGGGGTCAGCCGGCCGGTTAGTTGCAAAGCTGAGGCTGGAGCCTTGCTTCTGACCTCCCGGCTCAGATCCACAGAGAGCTGCTCCATCACTTTAGCCACTGGCCCAGCGCCGCCTTTGGTGGGCCCTCTGAGGAACCCAGAGTGAAGGCAGAAGCAGAACCAGGAGTGGTGCCCATTGAGTCAGTCTGTCCGTGGTGACAGGCATTTCCAAGCTGTGCGGCTGTGCCATCTGAACATCCATGCGGGAGGCAGGTCAAGCTCACACCCAGGGAAGCTCCTTTTCTGGTCATCAGACCCCAGAGGTGTGGAGAAGGGGCTGGGCTCTGAGCTTTTGGGAGACCCGTCCTACATCACTTCCCCAGAGATCCTATTTTCAGGGCCCTGATGACTTTCTGCTGGCTTTCAGATTGCCGCAGGTGACAAGTGCAAGGGCAGAGAGATAGAACCATGGGAAGATGCTCTACCGCCCGGGGTCAACCCATGGCCAACCTCAGGGTCCTCGCTCACCTGGCTGGGAGGCCTGGTTCCTGCTCTCCTGAGCCTCTGAATCCTGCGCCTTTTACACAATCAAATCCCACAGCTAGAACTCCCTATTTCTTCTTGATCTCCTTCAGGGTCCAAAAGCCTCAGGAAGGAGGGGAGGCAGGGAAGGAAAAGGAATGCTGAGTTAGCAAAGTCACACCATCTCTTGGTCTTGACAGCACTCCCATGAGGTCGGGGTTGTTATCCATCTGACAGACAAGAAAACTGAGGCACAGAGAGGTTAAGTAGGTATCCAAGGAGAAACCAGAATCTGTCCCAGACTGTCTGACAACAGAGCCCAAACCCTTAGCCACAGGTCAGGCTGCATGAAAGCAAGCACACTGGATTAAAGTCTAACACGGCAACTACTCACAAGGACTGTGTATCGGCGGAAGGGCAGTTTCTGTCTCTGAGCCACAGCTTCCCCATCCGCAGTGTGAAGATAACAATAATACGTGAGGATTACCTGTGGCGCTCCGTGTACAGTGCTCAGCCCAGCGCCGGGCACACAGTAAGTGCTCAAGGAGACGGCCCCATCACCATGATTTCTGGTCCAGGTGTCCTATGACATTGGCCATGCAGAGCTTCAGTGTGCAGAAGACAAAACCCCAGGCCAGTGCTAAACCCAGCTCTGCATTGAAATGGGCAGAATTAACATAGTTTGATGGCACAGGTGATGTCTCATGGGCTCAGGGTTCACTGGGACTCTGGACACCTGTTCAGTCCCTCTTCTCTGTAAACGTCACTCCACTTCGACGAGATTATACAAACACGCCCCGAATTGCCTGCCCTAATGCATTTGTGTAGTTTCCTGGAGGATGGTGTTAAACAACACAACCTCTGTTTCACACTTGAAGTACAATTCTTCAGCCTTTTAGCTTGACCACAGTTGTGAAAATTGGGGCATGTTATCTGGCCGCCAATAGAAAGAGCCAAAACGTCTTTTCTCCACGCATGGTGAGCTCCTGTCTAACACAAGAGCATGGTGACCTGCGGCAGCCTAACTTCCTTAATCGTTCTAATTAGCTAGTGTATAGGGTTTTATCTAAATGCCCCAGAAAATACGCAGTAATGACAGATGCAGTAGGCAATTAACAACACCAAGACCGAAAGCTGATTGGGAAGCTGCAAGCTCTGGTTCTTTCTCCTTTCTTAAAATAGACTCTGGCCGCAATGCAGTCCAAAGAAAGAGAAGAAAAATATGCAAGCACAAGTCAAGACGGAGCGGCTATGTGCATTCACTTCTCTTTGGGGATTATGGTCAATTTTTCAGTCTGGGATTTATGACACTTCACTCCCACAAATTAGATGAAGACTTTGGGTTCAGTACTAAGGTATTGCCAATAATTTTACCCCCAAAAGCATGAGTTCACTAAGAGAATAATTACAATTAAGGCCAAACAGGCATTCTGTGTGTCGATGGCTGAGGAAGGCAGCACCAAACTTCTATTAACTCTGCCGATGAGTGACAACCTCAAAGCGACTTCACCTATGCACCAGGCATGGCTTCAGCTTGGTGACTCATGTGGGCTTCGGGTCACATCTATATGAGAGGATCCTGCAGGGCCACACCCATTTTCCAATCCCAAGTCTCCTGAATTCCACTTTTTGCCTCTGATTAAAAAAATATGTACATGGTGATTTTCTTTAAGCAAGGGTAAGGAAATAAGGAAACCGAGTACTGATTTATATCACTTACCTGTTGAGGTTGAGGGGCTGGTGACCAGGGTGGTCGCTGAAGCAGGTGCACTTTGTGGTTTGGACCTCACAAGGGCCTTGGCGGTAGGGGTTTGTGAACCTGCTGAGGCAGGACCCTGAGTGGAACGCTGTGGGATGAGAACGGGAGCTCCCTTCCAGGCCGTCACTGGGCGCCTTCCCACACAGCCTGGTGGTTCTCTGTGTGACATCCTGGGTGGACATCTCTCTAGAAGCCAGAGGTTGTATGAGAGATTCAATGAGGGTACAGCTCTGGGGCCGACCACACAGGTCTGGCAGCTGCCTTAAAGCTATTGGCCCCACCGTTCTGAGCCTCAACCCTTTCACAGGCAAAAAGGAGAGAATAAGAAGACCTCACCACATTTTTTCGGAATATGGAATGAGATGATGTTTGTTGAGTGCTTGGCACATTGGTGAGCATTCGTCAATTTTAGCTTGTGTCATTATAATCAAAACTGCCTTCAAGACTTTCTTTGTGAAAGCTATCTCAAGGAGAGAATCAGATGCTAAAACTACTGATAGAAATGAAGCCAAAGTTAAGTAGTCTAAAAATATGATGTTTTGGGGGAATTTGGGACTTCACAAAGGTCTCAGTGTCATAAAATCAAGGTCTGTTATATCATCATTCCTCATAATTTAATGGTATAACACGGCAGTAAGTAAAAAGGCATTTTGAGCTGAAAAGCAGCATGGCACATTATTTCCATGATGACGTGTGTTGTGTGTACGTAAACCCTTTGGTTCCTGGTGAGAGGGCCACTGCGTGGTCCAAGTGTCCTGGGTTCTAGAGTCAGATGGACTTGAGCTCCAGCCTCACCGCAGCCACTCACATTTGGGGACCTTAGCAGGGCGCTTAACCTATCAAACCTTGGTTCCCTCGTCTATAAAATGGGATCATAAAACCCTCTCTTTAGTGCCAGTGTACGAATTACAGGAGTGAATGTCTCCAAAATGTCCCCCACACTTGCGTGCTCAACAAATCTCCCCTTTGCTGTGAGGAAAATGTCCTTCTGCTGTCTGGGGGAGAGCGAAGCGGGACAGAAACACCCGAGGAAGAAACTCTAACATTTTCACACTGAGGCTGGTGCCCCTCGCTTTCTGACCTCTATTCCTGGGTGAGGCTTTAAGGAAGAATTTCCCCCTTAAGATGTGCATGTCCGTTCTCATCGTTACTCGGTCTTCTCTTTTTTTCTATTTACCATTTAAAATATTAATTCTAGCTTTTTCTTAGCCGAGAAGAAGGAACACCCTACCCCAGCGTCGGTGCTGTAATGGGAGCTCCCTGCTCGGACTGCCTCGTCTTCCTCATTGCAGCGGGCGCTCTCCTGGCTTTTGTGTGAATGATGGAGCTGTTCACGGGCTTTGATTATAACAGTGAGCAGGCTGCCGAGACGTTCTTCTCTGCGCTGATTTCAATTGCTTTGTGGTAGCAACAGGTGAATTGAGAAAAAAGATAAGGAAAAACAAACATGGGTTGCACAAAGGTGGAGGAACAGGGCCTGGGAGAGAATACAGGTTGTTCCTATTGTGCGTTCTTATTCCAATACGCCATGAGAAAAAACAGCTGCACTTTGAAAGAATGGAGTCAAAGGCTGAAACACCTATGGCTAGATGGAAAGTACATGAAATATTATAAACTGAAAGTCGTCCCTTGAATGTGAACGCCATTTCCCGTGTGTAGGATGCTCTCACACCGCAGTCTTATTTCGCCTCTGAAGGATTCTGTCTGTTCAGTGTCATTAACTCCTTCATAGATGACAAATCTGAAACTCAAAGAGAGGAAATAATTTTCTCCGCAGCCGGGTAACAGTGCTGGCTGGAACCTACACGTTTTCACCTCAATTCAGTGTCTTCTTTAAAACCCATAGCAGCTTTCCGAATGCCAGATCAGTCGTTCTCACTCTCCAAGAGTTTAAGACACACCTTCTGCGGGGGCCTTGTCTGGGAGGGACGTGTAAGAATGAAAAGGCACATACCTTCTCCTGGTGAAGGGAGAACATAGTTTCTCCAAAATTATATTTTTTGGCTTCTCTGAAAACCTAATCAGATCAGCTCTTCCCCATGCCAGGGTTCTTCAACCTTGACACTATTCAAAACTGGTTGATTTGGGGCTGGATAACTCTTGGTTGTAGGGAGCTAGTCTGTGCATTGAATGATGTTTAGCAGCATCACTGGTCTCTGCATATGAGATGCCGGTGGTACCCACGCCCCATCTCATTATGAGGACCAGAGATGTCTCCAGGCATCACCATGTGTCCCCTCTGTGGCAAAATTGCCCCTCGTTGAAAACCATCACCTTATCTCTGTTCGGAATACAACTTATAATTACACGTTATCATTTTTGCTATTTAACTGTTTTATTTTTTAATGAAAATTAAGATCTTTCTTGCAGTCTCTAAGTCTTCACTCCAAATTTGAAGAGAAAAGAAAAACACAAAACATTTGCAAAACTGGCATGCCAAAAGCAGATAACCATTATGCCATATGGGTTTATGTCTGGGTACAGAAGTTTTACAAGTATATTTCAGATTCAAATGTCCAAAAATATCTGCCTAATGATATGTAGTTTCAGAGTAAACACTTCATTTTTCTTCTAAATGAGCATTCAGTTTATAGAAATGGAAAACGAATGTATTTTTCTGCTGCCAGAAACAATCTCCGTGGTATTCAGAGACCTTTGTTGATTACTTTTTAGCTACATAATGTTTACATTATTCAAACCAAAAATACCAAAATGATGGGTATAAGGATCATCTTGGGTTTATTTTCTTGTTTGGCTTTAAAATCCAGTTTCATGTCCAATCATAAAATAAAAGAGAGGCGTCTTGATAAAATGGAGAATTGATCATATACCTGTCCCACAAACAAAATTCCTCCTGAAAGGCACAAAGAAACCTAAAAGCAGGGAAACTTATAGCAGCATTGAAAAAGAAATGCACCTCTACCTGTCACAAATTGAGGGCTTTCTAATGGATGTCGTACACGTGGGACAACCTCAAAGGAAGACCAAGGGCCAGGTCGCAGCCCAATATCTAGAGAGAATGCACAGAGCTATGGGGAATGTAAAGAAGAGCTCCCAAAAAATTCACTTGAGATCCAACCATTTGGTGGTACACGTGCTGAAGCACAATATTGTCCAAGAAAGACAGGACACTCCAAGGAGGGGTTCATGGTGGCAGAAGATGTTCCAGGATGAGCTGTCTGGGAGGTTGGAGGTGAACCTCCAGATTCACAGGAGGGAAGAGCAGTGTCCTTGCCTGGCTCCATAGGTGCTGCTCCAAGAAGGAGGCTGAACACATTCTCACAGACCAGGAGTGAAGACCTTGCAGACAGGAAATGGGACAAGAAAAGCTACCTCTGAAAGAACTTTGTCAGCAAACCCAGAGAAGCAATTGCACCCAGGCAATTTCCTGTTGAGCTGTCTCTCAGCCATCTGGGTCATGCCAGCACGAAGTCAGGAAGAAGAGCTCCAACAAAATCCAGGGTGAGAGTGAAAAAATGTGAAGAGATCCAGCTATCAACACTATTTAGGGAAAATATCCCAGGTCTAAGAGAATACCACTTACTTAATGATATCTTAATACATTAAAAATTACCTATGTCTGAGTTTTTAACACAGTTCTCTTAACATGTTATGGAAATTCCAATGCATGTAATAATTGATTGATTGATTGATTTGCCTATTCTCAAGAGCCAAGAAAGTCAGCTTAAAGCAAGAGAATAAGAAAGATCAGTAGGATGGGGCTATTTACAACAATACGCATTTCACATTACATACCAGGCACCATGCAAAATATCTTACCTATCTCTTTTAATTGAATTCTACTTCCTGCTAGGTGTGTAAACTCACAAAATTTATTTAACCTCCCTGGGTTGATATATCATTGATTTTTTGGTATTTGTGAAGATTTTCTTTGTATCTTAGAATATACTCTGTTTACTTGAAAGGAATGTATACTCTTCAGTTGCTGACTTCAGTGAGCCATAATTTCCAATCATTGTGATTGACATATGTCCATATCTTTTCTCTGTTTTAATTGCCTTATCTATCATTTGTCAAAATGTGTTACTTTTCTCATTATCACTGCAGATTTGTCATCCTCTTGGTTTTCGGTCAATATTTATTTTACTCATTTTGAAGCTATGTTGTTTGGTGCACACAAGTTCATGAGTCTTTGGTATTTCTGATGAATCATCTCATATCCCGTGATGTAATAACCTCATAGTTCCTAATAATCTCTTTTGTCCTAAAGCCTACTGTGTCTGATTCATATAGCTGCCTTAGTTTTCTTTTGGTTTTTATTTGTATGGTAGATGTTTTTCAATCCTTTTACTGTCAATCTTTTTGGACCTTACATTGTGGGTTTATCTTTTGTAAATAGTACACAGCTGGGTCTTTTTAAAATCCAACCTCAAAATTTCTTACTTTTAATTGAATAGTATAATCTGTTTTCACTTTTTGTGACTTTTAAAATATATGGATAAGTCTTAATGACTTTTCTTCTTCCTGTGGTGGATTAGATTGATTGAGTAGCCTTCATTTCTCTCTCTTTTTTTTAAACTTTCTTCAGATTTGGAAGTTTTGCTTTCTATTTATGCTCCTTTACTAGCGACCTTTAAAAATTTAACATTAGGTATTTAACTTTCAAAGTCTAAAATTAATCAATATATGTAGTTTCCCTTGAAGGAACATCAAGTCCTCAGAACTCCTTAACTCTGATCATCCCCTCTTAAATCTTCCACGTTCTTATTATTGGTATTTAATTTCACCCTCTTTATAAGCCACTCAAATTAGACACTTTCCCAGGATGCACCACCGGGATTTATAGAGATGAAAAATAAGAAGCAGAAGTTATGAGACCAGGAGGGTAAAATGAGTAGGTTCAAAAATACATCTAGTAGGATTTTCAGATATGACAATAAAGAGAATATAGGAGAAGCAATAATCAGAGAGATAATGCTTCAGAAATTTCCATAGTTGAAGAATAAGAACCTACACATTTAACAAGCACAATGAGCCCTGAACAGCAAAAATAATACGCATCCCAATTAATCTTTTTGTGCTGAAATAGCAGGATACCAAAGAAACTGAAGAAATAACAAAAACAACCATAGGAGGAGAAATTATTTAAAAAGAAATAGCAATTAGTTACCAGATTTTTTTCATCAAGCACAAGAGAAGCTAGAAGAAAAGAGAATGAAAGTTTCAGATCGCTAAATGATAAGTATCTAGCAGTCTATACCCAGATACGCTATTATTCAAGAGTGAGGATGGATAAAGAACTTTGCAGACATGAAGAAACTAAGAGTTTACATTTGCTGATTGTCATTGAATGAGTGATTAAGGGATTAAATTCGGCAGCATAATCTCTGTATTGCTATGGTTACAAATTACCTCTGAGGTCTCAATGGATTTAGAAAACAACAAATATTTCTTTTCCTTGCCCTGGTTGCACTGGCTAGTATAAAATCAACAATATTCACTTTTCTGCTCACATTGAACTCAACTGCAGATGGGGCTGCTCTCTCAATTCATGGAAAAAGAACTCAATTTCTAGATATCCACCCCAAACATCCTCACACATGCACAAGGAGACAGTATACACATATGTTTACTGTTGCGTTTTTTATAACACAAAACATTGAGTGCAATTAAAAAATCAATAAGAAAATGGATACAGATGATGGTATATAACAGAATACTATAGACAGATGTCAGCAAACCCCATGGCCCACAAAGCCTAAAATTTTTACTCTGTATCTCTTTGAGAGACAGGTTGCCAACTCTTGCTTTAGAGTATTTAAAATGCATCGGTCTAAATACATCTAAAGAATAGCAAAATTATAATGTGGCGTGGGAGGAAAAGAAAGACTCAAAAGGTTATATACGATCTGATACACTTTATTTTAATAAGGTACGAAACACACAAAATACAACTACATGTCATGGATACATACACAGGTGGGAAATAGAAGAAGAGGCATAAAGAGGAAATCATGCATAAATTTCAGAACTCGGGCTACTTCTAGAGGGAGGGAAACAGAATGAGCAGGTGAAGGTGGGAACATTAGTGAAATGTTTATCAACAGTTATTGTCCCCCCGAATCTAAATGTGAACATGTGTTAAAACTCTAGGTCTTCATACATTTGGGCTACTCCCTAACTCAGAATTTAAAAATTACAAACTAAAACGAGGAAGCGCCCCAACATGAAAGCAGGCTAAGGATGTGAGCAAAACCATGCAAATGTGGGAGAAAGTGTATCCTGAATAATAATAAACAACAAATTAATTTTTAAGAAGAGTATAATTTTCCTTCTTGAATTCCTAGTCAAGATAGTACTTCCAAGTGTCAAAGATGTGGCAATGTGACTGCAACAATATTCCATGTGTTGTGGTGTGTATGGTAACATTTGTCTTTGTGTGTCCCCATTCTCCCACAACCACACAACCAGACTATAGACTCTTTGTGGGCAAGATCCACGTCTTTTTTTATCCTTTTATTGCTAGCACCTGTCATGGTACCGAGCACAAATTGGCTATTTATCATACCTGTTTTGAAATAAAGGCAAGATTCTGTATTCTCTATTTTGAGCTTGAAATATTGACTTTGAAAATGTCAGCTGTGCAGAAAAAAAATATACCAACCATCTGGTGCTTTTCATCCTAAAAGTTTAGAACTTTGGTGAACTCTCAAAGTAGAAAGACTTAAGTAGAAGAATAGAGATAAGATCTTCATTTCCCAGTATGGGCGCAAGTGTTAGGAGATATTTTAATGCCAAACAGGTCAATCAGGGTATAATTGCCTCTGATAGACACTCCAGAAATCAGAAACATTCTTTACCTAGAGCTGAGTGCCACTTGAAAAGACGACAGCCTTTCCTGCCTTTGAAAACATCCAAGACAATCAAAGCATCAACTTCCAACCTGATCCTCAATATCGAGCACCCAGCGTACGAGGTGGGAATGAAGACAGCAACAGAAGAAGAAAAACGATGTCACAGACTCCAATACAAGTCACATGAAAACAAATCCAAATGCATCTCGGTCAGGAAGTCTGGGTTCGGCGACTCTCTAGTCACACCTTGAGTGGTCATGACCGGCACAGGACTAGATGCAGAGGCCAACAGGTGGGTGGGCAGTCAAGACAGTCCTCCACCAGGTTTGAGGGGCATTCAAGGAGATGTTTCCACCTGCTTGCGGTTCCACTGAAATTATTCTGTGGGTTAACGCTAAACTTTACTGTTGAATGCAAATAGCATCTGGGAGAGTTGACACTATTTGGGATCAAATATTAACACCTAAGTTGAATTAATTTTAGTCGTTACTTGGCCCAGAGCGAAGTGGAGAAGCAGTGGGACTATCAGGAAACACATGCAATTGCTTACCGACTAAGCTGTTTGACTTAGTCTCATAGTTTGATTCTCAATTGTTGTCTGGCAAGAAAATTTGCTATTTCCTTTTAGAAAACAGTTTGTCAATGTACTTGTAATTGACTTTTATTTTGAGATAATTGTAGACTTAGTTGTAAGAAATAATATAGAGAGATCCTGTACACGCTATCTGGTTTTCCTAATAGTAATCTAAGGGAGAAAAAACATCTTCCTCTCCTAGATTCATTGGCTGGACCCTGCGAGTTAGACTAAAAAAAAGACAGAATAACAAGAGAAAAACAAGCAGAAATTTATTAAAATGTGCATCCTGCATACACATGGGAGTACTCAGTGATGAGTAACTCAAACGAGTGGTTACAACTTGGGCTTCTATAGCATCTTAACAAAAGATTATATTTTTTAAAGAAGTGACAAGAGAAAGGAAAAGGACTTCAACTTTCTGGGGGCGGCAAATTGTGGGAAGGTGATTATATGGGGGAGCTAAAGGAGACAAGGACTACATAGTAAAGTTTGTTATGCAGGTTCCTCTGGTGCCATCTCTGGGCTGATCAGCGTCCAGATTTGTCTCCAGTGGTTATCTTCTGTCCTTCCTAGCGGAGGCTGATGGGCACCTTTACAAATTTATGTCCTACTTTTAGGCAAATAGAAGGAGGACAGAGAGTTTATTGCATCTGTTTCTTCTCGATTGCCTTCAGTTCAAAATAATCCTTATGCCAACGTGGCACGTTTTGGAGTGGCGTGTTCTGCTGCCCTTCAGTAATATCGTGCAAAACTAGAGTACAGTATTACCATGAGGATGTTGGCATTGCTAAAGCCAAGATAGAGAACGTTTCCACCAACAAAAGATGCCCTCAGATTGTCCTTTTATAGTCACACTTTCTCCTCCCCCCAATCCCTATCCCTGGAAACCACTAATCAGTTCTCCATTCCGAAATGTTGTCATTTCAAGCCCATTATTTAAATGGAAATGTTTTGGGGGTTGACTTTTTCACTCAGCATAATTCCCTCCAGCTTCATCTGGACTGTTGCATGCATCGACACTCCACGGTTGGATGCACCACTGTTTGTTTAAACTTTCATCCATTGAACCACATCTGGATTGTTTCCACTGTTTGGCTGTTGCCAGTAAAGCTGTTATGAACATTCACGTACAGGAGTTTGTGTGAGTATACATTTTCATTTTCCTGGACATTTTCAGTGTCCAAGAGCGCAACTGCTGGGGTGGGTGGAGTTGCATGTTCAGTTCTATAAGAAATTACCAAATGTTTTCTGGGGTACCATTTTACATCCTCACAAACAATATTTGTGTGTGCCAATGTATTCCAAAGGATTCAAAAGTTCATGCCCTTTAGCCCAGGGAATCTATCTTCAGATGACAGTTCAAAATATAGAAAACAAACAAAAACAAAATTGTACATTCTGCTCTTTTGACTCTGGAAATGCATAGGACAAGTTAGATGGCTATTTTGTATTTAAGCTGAGGAGAAAACTAAGTTTAAAAAAAAAAAGAACTATAATTGAGTGGAAAAACACATTGGCTTGTGTTTCCTAGGCAACAATGCTTCTAATCAGTTATTTGTTTTGAACATATGGTCATATCGTTAGTACCACTGCGCATACATGCTCTCTAGGGAGAAAAATAAATCTGGAATATTGGGTGAGAAAACCTTAACCAATAAAAGTTAATTGAACGGTGAGAAGTTGGAGACTATTAAGGCCTGAACAGATCCTTAGACTGGAGGACGGGAGGTGAGGGTCACAGGAGGCTCCTGCATGTCTTGTCGGGGGAAGGGAGTCAAGAGTGGATGGGAGAAGGCTGGTGGAGACAAGAGGAAGGGACGGTGCGGAGGAACCTTTAATCCACTTTACAGTTTATGTGAGGACCAGCCGTGGTTGAGAACTGGCATCTCTGAGTTCCTTAAGGCAAAAACAAAACCAGAAAAAAACCTTTCTCAGAAATTACATTTTTTAAAAACTGTTTGAAATAATAATACATGATTTTTTTTAAGAGAAAATACTAAACTAGCTAGTGTCATAGGGGAAAGATTTTAATAATATTTCCTGTATCTTTAGGGTCTTTGGAGTTTGTTGCTGTGAAGCATTCAAGAAACCCAACACACAAAGAGATCAGATGCAGCGAACGTGTGGGTCTCGAGTGGTGGATCTGGGTACTGCATCGAAGAAGTGTCAATCAAATCAAATCTTAACACAGAAGTCAATCCGCTTTTTTAAAATCACACATATGAAACGATCCCTCTATTCAATCCATTTCCAAAGGAAACAAACAGTGCTTCCTGCTTAGGGAAACTTCAGGGATGGCTGTTTCAGACGCTGAGGGCGCCTTTCCCCGGATACTCAGGGGCCGGGGTCATGCAGGGCTCCTCCAGAGATCGTTGGGGCATGTGTCCCCAGAAGCTGTAGGACAGCTGGGAACTTGTGGCCTTTTTACAGTAAGAGAAGAAGACACAAAAGCAACTTAGTCCCTTGGAAACCATTCCAGAAATCATGAGATCTGTTAGACCTGCTTAAAATCTTCCCCCACTAGTTGGGGAAGGAAAAGCTACCAGCTCACACTTTGGAATGAAATGGACCTGGATTGAAAGGCTATTTCTGCTACAGACTGTGTGATCTTGGGAAGTCTTGAGCAAGCCACGTAATCTTGCTGAGCTTTGGTGTGCTCGCCTGGAAACCAGGATGCTAATACTTGCTCTCAGGGCTGTCTTGAGGACCACACAAAGTGATGGATGTGAATCATGCCTCTGGAGGCACGTCTTGTGATATTCGCTGTTTTTGTATTGGTGGTGTTCACGTGCTGGTTGTTTGCCCCCTGTTGCTGGGATTTGCACATTGTTGGTGAGCTTAGACATCACTTTTACGTTAAGGTTCATTTGTCGACTAAATAGGGATTTGTCGAAAGCCCGGTGGGCACCAGGCACATTCTAGGTGCTGTGGATAGAGCAATGAGGTGCAAGGAAGCCAGCTTCTCAATGAGCCTACATTCTGGTAGAGGGAAAGAGGTTGTAAACCATGAACGACACATGCAAGATGTGAAAGATGCTGAAAAGAAAAGTAAAGCAGAGCCAAGGGATAGAGAGTGAATGTGTGCATGGCAAAGGATGCCATGTTAATGGGTTTGTCAGGAAATGCCTCCATGATGAGGGGATATTTTAAGCAGAGACCAGAAAGAAGCTGGGTTACATGGGGAATAGTAGGTGGCTATGTTGCGATTGGCCAAACACACTTTATTAAAGTACTTCAGGGCATCAGCTCTTGATTACTCCTGCTAATGAAGTGGTATCCAAAAGACTGAGCTGAAAAGAGTTTCCATTACATTTTGGGGAGTGCCTGTGTTTTCCCTCTTTGTCTTTAGGAGGCATCGGACTTGACTTTCCAGTGCATTTGGGTCCGGCCACTCTCTGACCTCTGCCCTGGGATTGCTTGCGTGCCTCTACGTCCCCGTCAGGCCTGCTCACATT
Source organism: Equus asinus (assembly GCF_041296235.1). NCBI lineage: Eukaryota > Metazoa > Chordata > Mammalia > Perissodactyla > Equidae > Equus > Equus asinus. The sequence goes on from NC_091804.1 coordinate 48,014,080, forward strand.
GACTCAGACCTCACTCATTGCTCACGTCATTGCTTTTACCTGTCTACCTGCCCATCTCCTCCAACCGAAGTGTTTGCTTGAAAGTGGAAACTTGATCTTATCCAACTTTTTTCCTCGGGTATAGCATTTATATCAGAGTAGCCCTGTTTTCAACAAAAGTTAGGAGAATCACTGAGGAAAAAGGAGAAAGCTAAATGGGTCTGACTTAAAAAGCTCATATGCTGAATAGGACATCTGTAATAATAGAGTTTCTTCTAAGGTTGTTGACTTAGTTAAGACAGGAATCCACACTAACTTCTTCAAGAAAAAGGGAGGAGGATGTCTAAAGACCAGGACGAGTCTATAGCCAGACCCCGTAGAGTGCTGTAAGTGGAAGGTGGGGATGCTGGCTACTCGCCCTCTCTTCAGGGCCCTGGTTCCCTCCCCTGTGTTTCATCCTCCGCTTAGTCATGAATTCCCCTCTGCTGTAATGTCTGCATGTGTGTGGCACTGGCTGACCAGGGCAGGGCCTTGAGCCGTGAAGCTCTGTGGCCAGCCTCCTCAAGCCTTCTTAGTCTTACCTTTCCAATTTTCCACCCCAGGAGACAGACTTTGGTTCCTGTTGGGTCCTGAGTCCACACTGTGCCACTCAGCTGTGGACGTGGAGCAGAGTCTGCAGTGCCCAGATCTGCCCTTCTCCACTTCCTGTGGTTATTTATGTGCTGCTTCTCCTAGAAAGTTCCATGATGGCAGGGCTGATAATTAATGCAGAGGGTACCCACAGTGCCTCTTCAAAGGATCTAGAGTAGAGCAAAGGCTCAGTCACATTTGTTAAATGTTGATTTAATGTTGAACACAGGAGAAAGGAAGGGATTAGCAGGACTTCTATACCCATGCATTTTTATGAGAAATGTAAAGTATGCTTTTGTCTCCTTAACAACAGCCCATTTTGCACTTACCTACCTCCACCCTGGCACCATCCTTCTTACCCCCCATATTTTTCCATGATAACTAACCCCAATCAGGTACCTCCACTTCTTCTCACGCTACATTTGGGAATAAAAAGTAAAGATTTTCTAAACATTCTAGGCAAAGGACAGCATCTGTGCTTTCTACTTCCTGGGATGGAGTACGTTCACATGTGTGTCTATTCTCTGAGCCTACTCTTCTTATCTATTCAACGGAGATGATGATAATAATAACAGGAGGAGGCGGAATATACTTCACATGGCTCTTGTAAGGACTAAAGGAGCAAAGTGATCAGCATGGTGCCTAGAAGAAACTTCAGCCCTGAATGTATGGTTGCTGTACGTCTTATAAACACCATCATCACAATTATCATCGTCACCATGAATATCACCATCACCATCACCAGCAGCAGCAGCAGCAGTGACACTAGCATGACCATCATCACCATCGACACTCTCAGAAAAATGGATGCAGGGCCATCAACTGTGGTTTTCCAATATAGACAAAAGGACTCAACAAGCTCTATTTCTGTTATTTGAGAGGCAATATGAGGAAAGGACGAGTAAAAACAAATCATTGGGAAAAAAAGTTTGATTTCTGCCTACAGGAACATACAGTCAACTCTTGAACTACATTCATTAGCTTGTGTCACCTCTTGTATTCTCAGCTCGTCAGACACACTTCTGAACCCAGTGAAGGCTTCAGCTCACCTCGAAGATGAAACATGAAGCATGATCAAGATGAGACAGAGTGCAAGACCCATGGACAAGGAAATTGTTTGCAATTTAGCCGTTCTTCATTTTGTGATAGGAAGCGCTAGCCCACTTACAAATGACAATCAAATAAAGAGTTTTAAACAAGCATTTTCTAGAATGTTGATTTACTGGAGGAGGAAAAAAATTGTTGTATCCCGTCAAATGATTGCAGTACCTATAAAATGGTAAGGTCATTTTTCTGCTGAAATGTCACAGCGAGATTTTTAAAATAGATTCCTGGTGCAGTTTTAATAATGTCGAGGTTAAAGATAAGGGGAAAAAAGTACTTAACAATGAAAGGGAAGCAAAAATATCGATGTTTAAAGTGGATTTTAGGAGTAGCCTTTTATTATGTCACTGTAAAATATAACCTTGTGTACCGTGAATGCTTTTATAATTGTTTTATTCGTAATTAATAACAATCAGTTCCACAGCCCGAGGCTGGTGCCCCCTGCTCTGACTTTCCTGCTAACATCACAAAAGCTGTCCCTGGAGGGGTTTGGAGAAGGGACAGGGCAAAGGGAGTGTGTGAAGCCACGCAAGGCACTCAAAGCAAAAGTCTCAGAGTCTGGTCTGCAGAGGACATTTCTTGGAGTGTCCATCCATACTCTCTTCTCTTGAACTGACCCCATGATTCAAAGCCTCCGGTGGTCAGGGTTGTGCTAATTCACGCAGACTCATCCATCGTTATAGATCAGTGTTGGGGACATGACCCAAGCTGGGGCAGGTCCTTTGCCCCTGGAATCTGTGCTGAGGAAAAGGGCCTGAGAGATGGAAATTGGGTGTCTTATTGGCATAGAGCTTGCACCTCAAAGTAAGTCTCCACAGCTCAACATGGATTCTCTGGGTATCTTGGAAAGTTTCCAGCAAAGTACCTTTTACCTACAGCATATGAATTCAGATGCTTTATCATAAGAGGAACAATCAGTGGAGAGATGTGCCCATTTAAGGTCGCTAGAAGGAGGGAATCCAGGGCTAGTTGAGGGCCTCAGTACAGTTTTTAACTCTCTTAGCCTTCCCTTCAACATCACAAGGTGGCTGCTGAGGCTCCAAATTCACATCCAGCGTTTACCCAAGGAGGAAGGAGAAATATTTCCTTCCTGCCTCCTGCCTCTCTCCTCCTGCCTGACTAGAAGTGCCCAGCAGCTCTCCTCCTGGGTCAGTTCTGAATCCTCAAGCCGTCTCTAGCTGCAAGGAAGGCTGGGAAGCTTTCTTTGGTCTCCCTGGTGGAAGGTGTTCAAGGAGAAGGAGTCGAGAATGGCTGTTGGGTTAGCAGCCAGCAGCATGTGCCCCTTTGGCTTGAGTGGCTTTCTGTTAGCAATGAAAGAGTCCAAACACGACGCTCAAACCTGAGGGATGAGGGGCCCTTCAGATTCCAGGCTCACATTCCAGTAGGCTCTCTACCTGGGCCTTCAAGGGGGAGGAATTTGTGATTCAGCCTCTACTCCGCCTTCTCTATCAGACCACATGGGCAGCTCCAAGTGCTAGGGGGGACCCCACACAACCACTAGGTCCACCCGCTGCATGGGATCTTTACTTCACTTTTTCCTGTTTGGAGCCATTATTCCGTCCTCTCTCTCTTTGTCTTTCCCTCCCTCTTGCCCTCTCTCTCTCCAGAGGTCATGGCTATCACGAATTGGATTATCACATCCATTCATGGTTTTAAAATATATTTTCCATAAACATAAGTGTTCATAGCAATATATAGCATCACATTTTATATGATGCTAAAATATTACACAAATGCTATCATATTGCTTATATGGTCCAGCAATTTTTTCTTATTTTCACTCAACATTAAGTTTTTGAGGTTTATTCATGTCGGAGTTTGTAGCTCCAGCTCGTTCATATTGACCACTAGGTTCTCTTCTACTGCGTGAGTTAATCATCATTTATTTATCTCCCTACTCATGGACTATTGAATTGCTTCCACTTTATTGTCTTTCCAAACAATGCAGGAAGGAGGTTTAGGAACAAGCACCGTTCTAGATATGTGCCTAGGATTTGAATTCATGGAACGAAATGAACCGGTGAACCAGCATCTTTTACCAGATATTGCCAAATGCTCCCCACCTCCAGTCGCACTCCCACCAGCAGCGCACAGAAGCTCAGGCGTGCTTAACATAGAACATTTCAATGTTTTTGCTGTTCTAATGGACGAGTGAGAAAAGGTGTCTCTCTGTGGTTTTAATTTGCACTTTCTTAGTCACCAGTGAGTTTGAGCACCTTGTTCTGTATTTAATGCTCATCTGGGTTTCCTCTTCTATGATTGTCTGCTCCTGTCTCATGTGTGTTTTTCCATCAGTCATTTGTTTTGTTCTTCTTATTACTTTGTAGGACCTCGCTCTGTATACCCCGGGATCCCTCCGTCATCAGTTGTGTGCACTGTCGGTGCATAATGCCGGAGTGTGGCTGTCTTTGGCTTTCATTAAGGTTTCAGAGATTTTCAATTTAAGTGTGATTAAACATGGTATTGTTTGTTTCCTTTATGGTTTGTACCTTTTCAATCTAATTCAAGAAACTTGTCTCCATTCAAAATCATAAAATAGTCTGTTATAATTTATGTTAAGAGGTTTGTTTTATTTTGTTTGAAAGTGCTTCACTTTTTCGTATTTAAGTTTATAGTCAAGTTTTTGAATTTACTTTTGGGTATGATGAAAAGTAAGGGTAGAATCTGCTTGTTCTGGCTGGGGGCAGCTATCCTGGCACCATTTGTGGAACGGCCGTCCCTTCTCCTCACTCACAGGAGGCTTCTCACTGCAGTGCCCCGTAGGCTGGTGCTTCCAGGATCCCTATCTTGTCCCAGTGGCCAGTTTGTTTGTCCCTGGGCTAAGTCCACATGGGTTTTTATTTTTACATAATAAGTAATAAGTGGGGCATTTTACCTTGATGTTGACTATAATCATTTCAAAACTAAGTCTGGTATTTGCTTAAGGTTTTATTGTGTTAAGAATTTTCCCTTTTATTCCTAATTTGCTAGGAGTTTTTTGAAAATCATATTTGGATGTTGAATTTTATTACATAATTTCATGCATCTATTGATATAACTACTCCTTTAAGGGTAGTAAGTTGAATTACATTCATAGATGTCCTTTTTTTTTTTTTTTTGAGGATGATTAGCCTTGAGCTAACATCTGCCACCAATCCTCCTCTTTTTGCTGAGGAAGACTGGCCCTGAGCTAACATCTGTGCCCATCTTCCTCCACTTTATATGTGGGACGCCTGCCACAGCATGGCTTGACAAGCAGTGTGTAGGTTCACACCTGAGGTCTGAACCGGTGAACCCCAGGCTGCCGAAGTGGAACAGGCGAACTTAACCGCTGCGCCACTGGGCTGGCCCCACATTCATAGATTTCTTGATATTAAAATAACAAATGGTAAATGAACAACGTCTATCTTATGGTTTAATAGTGTGTGTGTGTGTGCATGTGTACACACACACAATCATCCAGCTTGCTGATATTTAATGTAGGATTCTGTGTCTGTGCTCAAAAGTGAGAGAACGTATCTCTCGTCAATGCTGTAAATAATTCTGTCCTTTACTTTCAATCCTTTTGTGTCATGAAGTGGATTGTGGGGTGGGGGGGATTTATCCAATCTGGAAGTTTCTGTCATTTCGATTAGGTGCTGATGTCCAGGTAGGAATGTGGTGAGGTTCCTGGACTGATTTCTACCCTCTTGTTTGTGCTGTTGGTCTTACCTCACCAGGCGTGACCAGCACTCAGTTTGTTCTTGAGCTGAGGGGTGTCGGCTGAGTGATGCCCACCACAGTCCCAATGGGCAGGTCCATCTTTACACAGGAGCGGGCCTGTGCCCAGTGCCTCTTCTGCTGAGAACGTTCTTGTGTATTTCAGCAACTGTTCCTCAAACACTAGAACTGACTAGCGGCTGAGAGTGGGCGGATGTCCTGCCTGGAAGTTCAAGATTAAATTTACACAGTCCAAGCCGAGCAGACTGTAAATACATTACAGACTCAGACTTTCAGACAGGATTTTGAAGGCCTGTACAAAGGAAAAAAAGAAATCACTGGCAAAACCTATTAAAATACCCTTAGAAAACATGGCTAAAATCAACTCAAAAGATCTAAAAGAAAAGATGGTCTCAGCAACTCGTGTCTCAAGACCTGCTAGCCTTGCAGAGATTGTAAAGTTCTTAGTGATTTCTCAGCCTTGATCATCGGATCGAGGGAGGATTATCACGGCGACGTTCTGCCAACAGTGCATTAACTTTATTTAAAGTCCAGTTCCAGGGCACACACGAGAGACACAGCGAAGTTAGGTAGGCAGAAAGAAGCTCCGAGTCTGGATAATGTCAATATAAGGTGTGGCTTTAAAATAATAATTCTGTCTAATGTAGTTTATAAAGTGGTTCTAAAGATAAAAGTGATTTGGAAAAGTCGGAAAATATTCCAAACTAACATCCTTTAGGCCAACATCATTCGTTTACACGTGCATCTTGGCAGGACTTCAGAAAAAAAGAAACCGTTTATTCCCTTTCTACATAATTGCATCCTGTGACTACAAGCCAACTGAGAAAGTGATTGAAGAGGATTTAAAGCATTTCTAGGAAAAATTAAATCTTGTTGAAATCTTAGATGTAGCACCAAACTAGACCAGTGAGACAAGGATGCCAACCTTGCCTGGGCCCTGCGGTTCGTTGAATGATGACCCCCAAAAAGCTACATCCACATTTTAACCCCTGGAACCTGGGAGTGCTGCCTTATTTGGGAAAGGGGTCTTTGCTGGCATAATTCAGTTGAGGGTTTCCAGATGAGATCCTCTTGGATTACCTGGGTTGGCCCAAAGTCCAATAATAAATGTCCTTACAAAAGACGAAGGAAGAGGAGATGTGCCTGCTGCCCAGCCTCCTCCTCTCCCACCCCACCTGACCCACTGACAGATGCACCTGGGGGGACAAACGGCTCTTCAACGTGATGCTCCTTGCCTCAAGGTGAGGACTTTGTTGCGGTGGCACTCCAGAGCGCCCAGGGAGCCCACGTTCTAGTTCAGGTATTTTTCCCTGCCCTCTCCGGTCCCCTCTCTCTCCTCCTCAGAACACTTTCCCAAAACCAGTTGAATGAGAGCCCCTAAGGCGCACACTTCAGTTCCGGGGAGCAGCAGCCATGGCTTGAGGCAAAACTGAGAAGGAGACCAGGAAACATGGGTGTGGTCCCCGGCTCTCCTCCCACCTTCTGCGTTCCTGCTTTCCCCTCTTCCCAAACATCACCTCCAGCCCATCTCTCAACAGAAGACTTGCCAGCCTGCTTCCTAAAAACAATGAAGTTGTTGGTTGTGAAATCCTTCTATCTCCTTCTATTTCACAACAGACTAGCCTTGGAATTTTACTTAACTATGTGCAAATATTCTCAACCCTTCTCAAACCTTCCCTGGACCACCACACTCCCATCTGGAGGCTGCATCCTATCATTAGCATCTGTATGTAGAGGCAGGCACACAGGTTCTGATAAGAGCGTCCCAGCCTCCTTTCAGAGAATCACCCTCTTGTGCGCAGCCTGGTTGTAATTAATTTTATGCCCTGCTTGTAGCATCCCGTGGCCCGATGAGGCCAACAGATGCTTCCTCCCACAATGCTGAATTCTGAGCCAAGGGAGGTGAGGCTGGAAAAGACACTGGGGCTGATGCAATCCCACGGCTGCGCTCCAAGACTCTCCAGTCCTTCCTGATACAAGGATTCCTGGTGCTGCTCGGATCCCCATGCTTTCTGACACTGGGTTCTTGAGATTTCCTTCTGCTTCTTCCAAAATTTCCATTTCACTCAAGTTAGACCAAGCCATTTTGTTGTTTGTAACAAAAACTCCTGAAAGATATGCCGCCTGTGTTAGAGTCATTCACATTAGAAATCTCAGTGGATTAACAGAACTAATGCAAGATTCATTTCAGGTTCAACAACCCTCTTCCAATTTGTGGCTGAGCCACAGGAACAAGTGGACACTGAGGTCACTACTCTAGGACAGGGAAAGGAGAAGATGAGGAGATGCTCCTGGTTTTAACAGCCCTGAGGAAATGACCACACCGCGGCCCTTGAGATGGTAGCATCTGATTCCTGGCCACACCCATATGATCTGTCCTAAAAATGCACCCATGTTTCCCTCATTCTCTGTAGTTCCTGCTCTCCATCACCAGTCTCAGAGTTTCCAAACATCCTTCAGGGCCCAGATCAAACACTAATTTTCCATAAAATTTCCCCAGCTATCACCCTCCAGCCTGCACCCAGAAGTATTAGTTTTCCATTCTTTTCTGCCTCATGGCATGACCAAATGAATGAATGAGTGAAGAATAAACGAATGGAGTGATCTACTTACGTGATATGGGGAGTCCCCCTCACTGTGTTTCAACTCCAAAGTTAAATTTAAGTTGTCAATGCAAGTTTTAGGCTGTGGCATTTACACGCGTTTTAAGATATCGGAGACGTTGTGGCAATTGAAGTAATCTTCCTCTGAAGCAAAATATATTGACAAGTAGATCTCACTTTAAAATCTCAAAAACCATATCCGCTTGTCTACTGTTTCAGAGTCTCCAGCAGCAAATGGACAGAAGCCCTGGCTCTGTGGAGTGTAGACATCACCTGTGCGTGTCAGAGGGCTAATTGTCAACCAGCAGATCCCACCTGTTTGCCCTGACAGTTATTTCCCCCTTCATTTAGAATAGAATTATGTAGCATTTTATAGCTCAGGAATTTGTGCAAGGGGAATTTCTTTCACAGACAACATGACCTTATAGGAAAACAGCATCCACAGAATATAGCACAGACATGGCCACTTTTCCCAATGTGCATGTGGATTTTTATGACCAGTCACAAATAGAGGCTGGGAGAAATACAAATTTCAAAGCAGAAACAATGTCACCTATCTCCTTGATAGGACAGCATTGCAAGCGTATTTAGATTTTGCATCTGAATCAGCAGAGAAGTGAGCACCTTGTGAGCCCTGGTTTAATGATGACAATGGTGTTTGTCTCTTTCCCTCCCTTCTTCTAGTCCGAGGTGAAGATGATTAATGGGCTGCCACGGGAATCGTACAGTAAGCTTTTCTGATCAGAGTGCCCCTTGAGCTAACCATGTAACAGCTCAGGGCTGCACAACCGAGGATATTGATGAATAGTTTTATGACTCGTTTGGGCAGATCCATGAAGCCAATTACTTCATAAGGTGGCATTCATCGCAGCTGCCGTCGATCCACTGAGGCTAGCTCATTGATTAGAGTTTGCCAAGGAAAGCAAGTGTGACAGTCTGGCATCCAAAATTGCTGACACTTGTTTCTGGACTTCAGAATGGGTGTTCCTACAATGTGCGGGTGATTTCCTTAGGCTGGCTTAATTATCCTGCCATTAGATGAGATTCAGCAATTTGATGTAAAGTGGGAGAAAATCCACAGTAATATTAGACAGATTCTGTAATCCCTTGATTCTGGTAGGACTCATCTGTAGCCTCCTCTCCACATACCCTCCCTTTTTATTGAAGAATTTGAATATTGAATCTAGACACATGTTCATGCATCATTTGCTTGGTTTGAAGAAGTCAATTAAATTAAAATTTCAAGCTGAAAAAAGTATACGTTGGCACTTACTTTTGATTTTTTTAGCTTAAATACAATAGAATTATATTTTGGTACAGCTTCGTTGACTTATTCCCGGGCTGTTTAAGAAGAGGGATAATTTGCAACTAGCAAATATGTGATTTCATGCACGTGCATAGCTGGAAAATCAGGTGCAACTAAAATATTTTTCAAATGGTACATTGTTTCACAGTTTGCTCTCCTTTAACCTCCTGCAGATGCAAAATTAATAGAGAGATGTATTCACTTAACTATCGACTTTTGGAGACTGCCCGAGGGTGCCATTTCCATCTCAGAGCCCCAATGCTCTGTGATACCGGATGACACACAGCCATCGGAATGCAGAGGACCATAGTTAATGCTGAGGAAAAAGCTTCTTTTGATGGAAAATTGCAGGAGGAGGAAGAAGGCAGTTTTCTCTGGGGGGATGTGCCGCTTCCGTAGGATCACTGCCGTCTCGCTGGAAGGCAGGAGAGAACGGACGGTGGGCAAGCAGAGCTGCCTTGTTTCTTTAACAATTTTTTTATCTTATGCTGAGGGTTTTAGAATTACAAAAAAATGCAAAGATGGTACACATTTCCTATAGATTCCACACCTAGTTTCCTCTATTGTTTTTAACAACTATACTGAGATGTAATTCACATGCCATAAAGTCACCATATAAAACATTCAATCTCATGGTTTGTAGCGTATTCAGACTTGTGCAACCTTCACCACAATCAGTATCAGACGTTTTCGTTGCTCCCGAAAGATGCCCTGTACCTAGCACCAGTCACTCTCTTTTGCCCCTAAATCTCCGGGCCCTAGGCAACCACTAACCTACTTTCTGTCTCTACAGATTTGCGTATTTAATTTTGGACATTTCATATAAATGAGATCATACAATATACGGCTTTCGTAGCTGTCTTCTTTCATTAAACATGATGTTTTCAGGTTCAACTATGTTTCTTCTCGGAGAGTTGATTGCTTTATCATTACATAGTGCTTCTCTTTATCCCCAGTGATCTTCCTTGCTCTCAACTCTGCTTTGTCTGAATCAACACAGCTACTCCAGACATCTTTTATCAGTGTCAGCCTGGTCTGTCTTCCTGCATCTCTCTACTATGAACCTATCTGAGTGTTTATATTTGAAGCTGGTTTCCTACAGACAACATACAGTCAGGTGTTGTGGGTTTTTTTTAATACACTCTAGCAATATTTTTTTAATTAGTTTATTTAGACCATTCACACTTAAAATGATTGCTATAGTTGGATTAAAATCTACCATATTTGTATTTTTCTTTTTGTTCCGTTGTTCTTTATTTCTTTAAACTTCCTCCATTTTTCTTTCTTCTCTGGTTGGATCGAGAATTTTATACAATTATATTTTATCTCCTCTTAGAATATCAGCTATACTTCTTTTAAAATTTTTTCAAATTTATTTAAAGGATTTGCAGTATACGTATTTAACTAATCTACGTCCACCCTCAAGTGACGCTGTACCACAGCTATCTCATAACAGTCTTCCAAACCCCTCCTTACAGCTCTTGCAACACTGTTGTCATTTAGTCCACTTATCCATATGCCATAATCCTCCAATATTTTTGTTACTAGTATTAATTTAACATTTAATTTAAATGTAGTTATCTGTTAGATCAACTGAGAATAAGAAATAAAATATTTAACTTATTTTCATTTATATTTTCTCTGAAGCTCTTCCTTTCTATATGTAGGTCTGAGTTTTGGACTTAGGTCATTTTCTTCTCCTTGGAAAACTTTTCCCATTTCACTTAGGGAAGTTCTGCGGGCAGTGAATTCCCGTTGTTCTTGTTTGTCTGAGAAAGTCATTATTTTTACTTCACTTTTGAAGCATGATCTCACTGGATATAGAATTCAAGGTGGGTAGCTATTTTCTGTCAACGCTTTAAATGTTTCACTCTGCTCTTTCATTTTCGCAGCTCCTGATGAGAGGTCTGCCGTACAGCACATCCTTGCTCCTCGAGGTAGTAAAACCTTTTTCTCAGCTGCTTCTGATTCTCTCTGTGCCTCTGGTTTTCTGCAGTTTGAATGTGTTATGCGTATGTGTGGATTTATTGATAATTATCGTGCTTGATATTGTCTGAGCCTTCAGGACCTGTGCTTTGGTGTCTGACATTAATTTTGGAAATTTCTCAACTATTACTACTTCAAAATTCCTTCTGATCAGTCCTCTTCTTTCTCCTTCTGGTATTCCAAATATTCACATTTTATGCTTTTTGAAATTAAACTGGAGATCTTAGATGCTCCATTCTGGTTGTTTCTACGGTTTTCATTCTTTTGCCATCCTTCCCTTTCAGTTTGGGAAGTTTCTATTGACATACCTCCAAGCCCACTGACCTCTCCCCTCCAGTGTGCTGGTGAGCCCATCAAAGCGTTCTGTATTTTGATTTTGGTATTTTGAGTTCCATCATTTCCTTTTGAATCTTTCTCAGAGTTTCCATCTCTCTGCTTCCATTACCCATCTATTCTTGCATGTTGTCTACTTTTTCCATTCGAGCCCTTAGCATGTTAATCACAGTTTTAAATTCTTGGTCTGATTCCAGCATTGTGTCATATCTGAGTCGGTTTAGCTGACGGAAGTTTTGTCAACAGTTTTGGGCCCTGTGATTTCACTTGACCAACATTTTCTAAAGTGAACCAAAGGAAACATCAATCCTGTAAAATGATTTACATGGAAAAATAAAATATTTGGAAATAACACAAAATATCCATTCCCTTAGTAGAGATCCACAATAAATATTAGTAAATCGAGGACTTATTGAATTAATTTTAGAGTTCAACAATGAAGAAACTAGTTCTCGTCTGTGCAACATAGAGATTCCTAAACTTATTTGAGGTTAAAGTCATTTATGGACACTTGTTAACATTGCCTGAGTCTTTTTTCCCCTGGAATATGCTTTGGTAAATAATACTGTAACCTAAAACGTATTTCCCCACTTACATTATTCTTTTCTGGACTTTTGTTGGAGAGAGAGAGTGTGTGTGCGTGTGTGTGTGCGTGTATTTGCATGCCATTGTTTAAAAAATATTTGCTTTGATATTCATTATGTAACTGTCCAGGAGATGGTAAATGTTTGTTAAGGCTCCTATTTGCATATTTTTAGTTATGTAGTTTTTAAAACTTGAGTGGTGAAATGAAAGTGGAAAGCATCGTTACCAGGTCAGCATGTGTGTAGGCTCTAGTTTCCAGAGAAAGCAAAAGTCCATCCATTCTTTCAATACCAAATATTTTCAAGTTCCCGAGGAGCGCCCAGTACAGCTCTGAGCGCTCTGGTCCCGCAGAGGCAAAAAGTGCTTTCTCCGATGGAGCCTATATTCCAAGCTTATGCCTATGAGGCATTAGCCTGTTCCTGAGAGACACACAAGTAATGAGTTTTGCTTTTCCCGTATATTTTAAGGCCTATGAGTCATAATAAGGATGTCATGAGAAAGCTTGACAATCTTAATCTTTGCTTAGAAAAAGTTACCTTTAAGTTAGGAAAAGCAAGGTGTACACCACGGAGCACTAATTCCATAGACTTTAATGTAGGCAATGAAAAATGCATTCTAAGATCAAACATTCCGTAGTTTGTATTTAAGAGAGTCCAGCATCCTTCCTTATGAAGGTCCTTTTACCACCTTTCATAGCTTACTGTGTGTGTGTGTGTCTGCAGTTTCCCAAACTTGTTTTTCAGGAAGCATCTCATGAAAGTGATGTTTCCTAATTCACATTTGGAGAAATGTTTTTCTATCCCCTATGTGATTGAGAAATGCCAGCGTACCCAGATAAAAAATTTGTAAATATGCCAATTTTGGAGGCCCTGAAAACTATGGAAGGGAAAGGGAATCTCAGTGGGAAAAAGTCATAGTAAGAATCCTGAAGGATTCGAAGCTTGCAGATTCTTTACATATTCACAAAAGTAAATCAAAAAGGGGGAAAAAAATCAAACCCCCAAGCTGAAAACAAGCTGAAGCAAACGGGCCTAACTTTATATCAAAGTACTAACCTAGTGACACAGAGAACTTCTTCTGAGTAATCTCTGAAAACAGCAACCTGACTCTAAATTCTTGGTGATTATAGTCTAAGGATAGAAAGGATTACAGAGAAATCTTAAAATTCACTCAGTGGTTTTATTGTTAGTAGTAACTTTGGTATCATAATTTTGACACCATTTAATGTATCTTTTAGAATAAAGAAGTAACTGTGTTAATATTATTAGTGCAAATATATACAAATCCAAAAAGGCAAGAAAATATCCTCTCTCCAAAGGCTGTATCCAAATGCTAAATTTGAATAGGAAACAGTAGTAAAAACTCACGATTTAACACACACGCATCCTGGCTCTCCTCCGAGAGAGTTTAGAAGTGATCACACCTCGGGGGCAACAGCACACAGGCTCAGATCTTGTTTTATAAACACCACTTCCCATTAGAAGGAAGTTGGGCTCAAAGACAGAGCACAGTGTGTCAAAGGCAATTCCATTGGTTAAATGAGGGGGTATTTGAGCATCCCCACAAAAAAAATTTGTATTGTAAAATATAGAATATAAAATACAAGAGCCCATCGTGTTATTAAAATATGAAATAAAGCAGAACAAACACAAAATAAAAAAATGCAAATGAGAGAGCAGTAGATGAGGAGATGCTCTTGCCAGACTCAGCTTCAGAAAAGGGTCTGAAACTCTGCCACAGCCAGCGTAGTGAGCAAAGGGTAGCCAGCTGTCAGCGCCTTCAGGATCTCCCTCGAGTTCAGGGAACTGCCTGGCTCAAGGTTATGTCCTCTGGGTGGCGGGAGGGCTGAGTGAGGCCAGGCATAAAGTTCCAGCTATTGCAACCCAGCTTGAGGCAGCTGGGCGGTTGCCCAGTCCTGAAGGGCACGGCTTGCTCCCGAGTCCCTGCCACGGTGGGCGAGGCTTCATCGGCTGCCTCTGCAGTTCAGCATCTCCCTCTGCCCAGGCCAGCCCTTTCCCCTCACAGGTGCTGATCCCTAATAAACATTTTGCACCCCAAACACCATATCAGCATTAGATTGTGGAGAACCCAAACTGTGACACAGAAAAAGGAAAAAAAATTGTCGACATTGACGGTGACAATCACAACCACTTCTTACCCTGAAAATCGGTCACTAATGGGAAGAATTAAGCATTTACCCAGAACCAGTTTTTCTTCAGTTAATCAGGAAAACTATTCTTTACAGAGAAGGAGCAGGTGATAAATGAGGAAGGAGTGGGGAAGTTGGCAATCCCCAGTGAAATCACGGACCCAGGCGCGGATCTTCAGGGCGGCTACGAGCATTAAGGAGAAGCTTAGTGGGGAACGGACTTTGCTCAGTTCCAAAGTCCATGCCGATCCTATTTGCTATTTGCAAAGGAGCAATATGCATTTGCATGGCTAAATCTTGAGGTCACAAGCTGAGCCAGATGGTAAAGTTATCGTGACTATTTGTGGGATGGCCCTCAGTCTGTACTTCCTGATGAACTTCCATAAGGAGTAAACAGCATCATCTATAAAGTGTTTTTGTTGAAAATTATTTAATGTAAAGTTAATCAATACTTTCCACCTATGTGGCTTGCAGGAAATCCAGAGATAAAGGATCAACTGTCCCAACAAGAGTAGAATCAAACATTCCAGAATATGGGACAGTCTATGAGATACCTGACATAGTATCAAAGAAATCATTATCATTGAAAAAGGCAGTGAAGATGGTGGGGTGGCGACTGTGGAAAAAAGGAGACAAATGAAACACACAGCTGCCAAACCAACATGTAAATGTTGATTGGTTCCTGGAGAGCGGAAAGCCAGCTTGGAACACTAATTCTCTCTCTAACTGGCGGAATAGTACACCAGAGTTCAACATGCAGCCTCCCGCCAATGGGGACATTTTTATCCGTATGCCCTTACGCCCAGAGAGGTGGCTGGGAGTAGAGATTTCTTGGTGGACATTTGCCATCATGGCCTGCCCACTGCATTCATTTTCCCTTCTGAGGATAATGGGACCTCAGTTTTCCTTCAATGAACATTCGTTTCCACCAGTCACCATCCTTAGGTTTGGGAAGAGGGTGACATAAGCCCAACCCCAAGAATGGTGTTGACTCACACCTGGCCATTCAGACTCATAGTGACGGGACACCAGTGGTCACACTCCCAAGGGACCCCAGGATTTTCCTGAACTGCTGGGAAAGAGATTTACTCTTTATAAAAAGTTTAGTAAATTAGCACTAACTCATCAGCCTGGAGCTACCATGCCCATCTATGCCATGAGAAGGAGGCCTGCCTGAGAATGATGCAAGCAGAGCCAGAGAAGGAGGGAGACAGGAGAAGGGCAACATTATTTGGGCCCCTAGATACAATCATACCTGAAGGTGACTCGCAGGACTTTACCAAAATAGGAGCCAGTAAATTCCCTATTTGGCTAAAGCTGGTTAGATTGTGTTTCTTTCCCTTGCGACTGTGAAAGTCTAAATAAAATAGATGTAACAGTCAAAAATATAGACAAATTTAGGTGTACGTGCGTGGGAATCTATTTTTTTTTTTAAATCTAGTAGGCAAAAAGATGTGACTTTTTATTTTTAAATTTTAATTATGAAGCATTTCAAATAAGCATGAAAGTATAGAAGATAATAGAACAGATCATCTTGCACCCACCTCTGAGCAGATATTAACATTTTGTCGTATTTGCTTCAGAGCTCCTCGCTGAAACATTTGCATGGTTTAAAATGCAGGAAACAGAAGGGTATGGGGCATCCTATCTATTCTGTCTCCCAGGTACTGAGTTCTTTTCTGTGGAGGCATCCAGGATCACCAGTTTTCAGTGTATATTCTCAGAAAGATTCGAATGCATGCACTGGGAAGACATGTTATCATAAATGAGCATCACAAATACTGACTCACCCTGTGCTTTTTCCACGTAATTTATATTAGAGATTGTTCTGTATCAGTATCTGTAGACCAGCCTTGTTCCCCTTAACAGCTGCAAAGTATTCTGTGGAAGCAGACATTGATTTCTGTTTAGATTGTTTTCAATATTCTGCTACAGTGGGCAATGCTGCAACAAGTGACCTTGGACATAGGTCATTTCACACCTGTGTAGGCCTATTTTAGCATGCATTTCTAGGAGTGAGAAATCGAAGCCAAAAGTTTTATATAATTGTAATTTTGATAGATTTGTCAAATGTCCAACATAGAGGTCATATCAATTTACACTCTCTTTGGTGATGTAGGAAAGAATCTATTCCACAAATTCTGGTCAAGTTTGCATTATCAAATCTTTGCCAACGTGATCACTGAAAAAATGGTATTTCAAGGTTGTTTAAAGTTCCATTTCATGCTGAGCATCATTTAATATATTTTAGTCACTTACATTTCATTTTCTGTGAACTCCCTGTATTTCGTGCCCATTTTTCTACTGGGCTTTTGTTTTTTTCAAGTGGCCAAAACTATCCATCTACCTATCTACCTACCTATCTACCTATCTATCTATCTATCTGTCTATCATCCGTCTATTTACCTAATTTTTTTAATTGGCCTTTTGTGACATAAACAGCGAATGTGTTTCACAGTTTCTCATTAGCCTTTTTGCTTCTTTTTCATGGTGATTTTTATTACATAGAATTTTTAAAGTTTATTTTCATGTAGTACAATTTATCAATCTCTTTTGAGGTTTTGCGTCATCTTTAGAAAGGTGTTATGGGATGAACTGTGTCCTCTTCAAATTTGTATGATGAGGTCCTAATCCCCAAACCTCAGAATGTGACTGGATTTGGAGACAGGATCTTTAAAGAGGGGGTTAAGGTAAAATAGGTGATATGGAGGGGTCCTTATTCAATACAACTGGTGTCCTTACAAGAAGAGGAGATCAGGACACAGACAGACCCAAAGGCACCAGCATGTGAGGACATAGAGAAAAGATAGCCATCTGTGTTCCTTTGTGGTCCTCAGAAGGAACCAATCCTGCCAACACCTTGATCTTGGGCTGCCAGCTTCCAGGACTGTGAGGAAATAAATTTCTGCTTCAATCTGCAGTCCTTTGTTACAGCAATCTTAGGCGACTCGTGCAAAAGAATTTCTAACAATAAGAGTTTTTAAAGAGAGAAGTGTTCCACGCATCCTCTACACAGGTAGATTATCCTATTGTTAAAGTTTTCTATGTATTTCTTCCCTTCCATATCTTCTCTAGTGGGTAAACTTGCTTTTAGAGGGGCGTTACCTCTTCCCAAAGAAGGGCCAGGAGAGGGTACTCCAGCACCAGGTAGGTGCCTGAGTCTCCCAGGGGCACACTTCCTTGCCCATCTGTGCCACACCCTCCGTGGAGAGCCCTGACCCCGACAAGGTGTGGGCAACATCTGCAACGAGCACTTAGTTTGACCCAAGAGAAAATAAAGTGGGTTGGAGATATGTTCATTCATATCCACGTCATAAAAATACGTCCAGTGACGAGCATCCCGGGCATCGCCAGAGAGCCCTTCTTCCTGTCTGGAGCAGCACATCTCCAGCATCCCAGGGCAGTAGGCACTCCACCGGACCCTGCTCAGCACCGGGGAGGAGCCGTGGAGTCTCGGTGGCTCATATCTTCTCCACCAGGATGTGCTTGCCGCCCCCAGGGAGAGATCAAGCTAGAAAAACCCAGCTCAAAGAGAATTGTGTGCACGGCTCCGGCATGCAGATCTGACTCTTTTCTAATCAAGCTCCTGGACTGAATATTTATTCACTTTGTGCTGCACAGAAGCTCATCATGGAGCTTAGAAGTGGGAGAAAATGTCCCGGTTCATTGTGAGCTGAGGCTGAAAGTGTTTAATGAAAGAGCCAATTTGTCCTTTTCCCCACTGGATTTAGATTTGAGTTAAGGCAAAGTCACCACTAAAGTAGTTGGTTGTACATCAAAGAGTTTAGATCTAATGGGCCTTTGAAGAGCGAGTGTAAACATGTGGGAATAGTGTTCTGAGGCAGTGATATTGCTTTAGAACACCACCAGGCTTTTAAGACTATGAACAGTGTTTAAATTTTAAATGGCTCTCTTAAATAAGTTCTTTCAACTTCTCCCTTTATTTCCTCATACCACAATTAGACCATAAGTAGGACTAACCAGGATAGTACAAAGCATCCTTATTGTGGTCAGCGTGCAGCATTGCCAAGGAGGGGACAAGAAGACATATCTGGCTTTCCATGCCAAACACCTGAGGTTGTATGAGCAGACCTCTCCTCTGTGTATTTGCCGCAAGCTCCCTCAGCACCCTTCCAAGACTCCGCTCATGACATCAGATCAGTCAGTTCTATGGACCACAATGGTGTTTTCTGGATTCATTTAAAACCTGCCCCTATAAGGTATTATAGAACCAAAGGTCAGGTAGTTAAAACTTGGAACATCAGGCTAGTAATGCCACCTGGACACACTTCTCTTCCTCTCTCTGGCTCACCACTGAATATCCAGCATCTAACATCGTTCCTAGCACATAGTAGGTGTCAATATTTAATTAATGGATAAAGAATCTTTTTTTATAATAATGGTCAATTTCTGTGATTTTTTCTCTCTCTCTCTTTTTTTTTTAAAGACTAGCCCCTGAGCTAACATCTGTTGCCAATCTTCTTTTTCTTTTCTTTTCTTCTTCCTGTTCCCAAAGCCCCCTTGTACATAGTTACACATTCTAGTTGTGAATTCCTCTGGTTGTGCTATGTGGGACGCTGCCTCAGCATGGCCTGAGGAGCAGCACCACGTCCACACCCAGGATCTGAACCGGCGAAATCCTGGGCCAACGAAGCAGAAGGTGGGAACTTAACCACTTTGCCCTGGGGCCGGCCCAAGAATCTTTTTAAAAATGGTGGACTAAGTAAATAAGACCAACCCTCAAAATGAGGACAGCTAGAAAAATCATACAACATATTAAAATCTCTGCAAGAGTGTACAGAAAGATAAAAAGATAGTGAAGATTCACTGGGATAAGATGTGGGAAGCTGCACTAACATTAAGAGATGCTTCTCTAAGGGCATTAAAGTAAACTGGAAGTCAACAGGCCGTTATAGCTTCTGCAAGTCAGCTTCCAATTATCTCAATCCTTCACATTGGACTGACGGGATCCCAGATTGCTATAGCGACATAAGTAGCATCACTTAGGACCTCAGTCATTTCTACTAACAACTGTAGAAGTACGATGTCTGACATAGTGTGTGAAATAACCAAGCACATTGAGATGGCACGACAACATGTATAAAAATCAGCAGAAAATACAAGTAATAGAAACAGATTCAAAGCGGATCCAGAAATTAGGGTTGTCAGACTTTAAAAAATTATGATTATCCTGTTCAAGGAAGTAGAGCCATTGAAAATTTCTACAAAGAACTCACAAACTATTTAAAAAATAATCAACTTGAAATTATAGAACAAAAAAATGCATAAACAAAGATTTAAAACAAAGCCTATGTAGTTAATGGACTGGATTCAGAAAGAATTACTGAAGCGGAAGATAGGTCAGATGTCAAGGTCAAGAGTACATCATAGAGTGACAGACGAAGGAAAGTACAGAATAGGGTTCAAGACACATTGAGGATGCTGAGAGAAGGGCTAGCTTACATGTAATTGGAATCCTGGAAGAGTGCAGAGAGAAAACTGGGCAGAAGCAATATTACATAGCTGAATACTTTCCAAAGCTAATAAAAGACAAAAGTCAGATCTAAGAAGCTTCACAAACCCAAATATACTAAACAAGATTTAGACACTCAAGTACATTACAGCAAAACTTATGAAAACCAAAGGCAAAGGGAATTTTTTAAATTCTTTAAAATAGCCCAAGGAAAAAAGCCAGTTTCCTTCAAAAGAACAATATTAACTGAAACCGACAACTCTCTTCTCAACAGAAGAAACACAAGCCAGAAGGCAAAGAGACGACAAAGCATTAAAGAAAAAAGAAAGTAACCACCAAGCCAGAATTCTACACCCGGCAAAATTATAACCCTTGGTAATATAGAGACAATAAATACAACTTCAGACAAGTATCAACTGAGCAAGTCCATCATCACCAAGCCAGCACTAAAGGAAATACTAAAAATATTCATCCAGCAAAAGAAGTCAGACTCAGAAGGATACTAATTATTCCTTTCCTTCTATCTTATAGTTTAAAAAGTAAACTGTAATATACACAGTTGTATATTTGTGTGCTAGACCTACAAAGACAGTTAAGAAAGGGGTTACTGTAAGAGATGGGAGAGCAAATCACCCCGGGAGGGGGGACAATGTGATTTGGTGGATTCTAGAGAGCAGCACTGAGCGATGTTTTAGTCTGGATGGTGACATCCTGGGTGCTCAATTTGTGACCAAACATTAAGATTTACATTTAAAAGTTTTAATCTTTTCTGTATATGACATATTCATAGCAGAAAACATGTTTTAAAAATGAAAGAACTGAAAAAACGACCTAGCATTCAAGTTAAATATCCTTTCAGGCAAATAGCTCCATCAGGAAAATGTCTTAGGCGAGGTCAAGCAGGACATAAAGTGTGTACCACAAGATGGCAGAGTAGAGCACAAGCATCTTAGGACTATTCCCACTTTGGAACAAATTGGACGGTGCCGGCATATGCTGATGCAGAATATTATTTGATCTCTTATAATGAAAGAGAGAGAGATTTTAAATGTATTTCAAAAGCAATGCATGTTCACTTAAAAAAGTTTTAGAAAGAAATACATTTTATCAAATGAAAGGGATAAATACATGTGATCCTGCCATTTAGATAGTCACCTGATGATGTGGCATATGTTTTATATCTCTATAGTATGTCAGGATATTTGTCTCTCTATATGAGCACAATGCAAAGCATATAGGAGGTGTTCAATAAATGCTATTTTCCTCCTTACCTTCATCATAGGAAATTGCTTTTATTATTGTGTTTGAAACCTGTGATTCTGATCCAATGCTATAATCTAAAGGAAGAGCAAGTTCTTTTTTTAATTCTAAAACTTTGACATTATGGAATTGAATAGCTGCTAGTTTTACAGCAGTGCTGTTTCCGTGATGCATATAATTATCATCATCCAACACGTATCGAGCACCCGCCAAGGAGCAGACACTGCACTAGATACAGTGTGAACAATATTTAAAAGAAAGAGGCACGCACAGCAACCTGCAGAAGAGGAATTATTGATGCAAAAAAGCAACTTGGCTTTCTTTGGGAGATATTTAATTACAGGTAGACATATCTGCATATTTTCCTTGTGACATGCTTACTTAAAAAGCAAGGAAAGATATATTAAAATACCAGAGGCTGGAGGGAAAGTAAGAAATCTAGTTATTTCCCATTAGGGAAAAATACACAAGAGCAAACTCTCTCCTCTACTCTTTCTCTGCCCACCTCTCCCTGGGTCATCGCCTCTAAGAACCATGTCAGCAAGCTCAAGATTGTTGATTGCCACATTTATGTCTCAGGGGATATCAGTTTTTTCAACAACTAACACTTATTTCCAACTGCCCACTGACCACATCTATCTGGATCTCCCACAGGAACTTCAAAAGTATCTGTGGAAACCCAAACTCATCATTCTCCCCTCCCCTCCCCCAAAGTTCTAATTTCCTAACTGGGACTGCAGCATCACCAGTCTTTGCAGCTGGAGTCCTTGGATAAAGCTTTGACATTTCTTTCTTCCTCACCCACATGTCCTGAGTCAATTGCCTTGTTGACACCTCCACAATGTGTCCATTCCATTTCTCCTCCCCAGTCCTCTAGCCATGGACTCATCCTCTTTCACCCTGGCTGTTGTATGGGTCTCCTAGACGGTCTTGTGCTTGTTCAGACTTTTCTCTGCAATAGCTGTAGTGTTATTTTTAATACATTTTTCATATCATGTCATCTCCAAGATCAATGACATTTATGATTCCCCAGGGCCTCCAGGACAACGTAAAATTTCCTCAAGGAGATAGCCAAGCCCTCTCCTTACCTTCCTCAGTCCAGGCTAACACCAGCTGCTTTCTTGTTTGTTGAAAATTTCACTGACCAGGGTCCTCATAATCTCTTCGCACACCATTTAATTTCATGTCACCATGTCTTCATTTATGTCCCCATTTGCCTGAAATATACTTCTTTTTTGTTTCAGTTATAGCAAACGTCTATTTATCCTCTAAGAGCTAACACAAAATTGGTTTCCCTCTCTTCCTGCAAAATTAATAGCATATTTACCTTATGGTCCCGAGTGGGACCTACTTTATGCTGTCCCCTTCATTTATCATTCGCCTTGCAAAGTGCTCATTCATTCTCTCAAGAAGTCAATGAGTGCTGATTGATCATGTTTCCTGTGTCAGGTACTGTTCCAGGCACCGGAGATACAAGCTAAACACTTGGGTGGACTCCAGTCCTTTAGGATCTTATATTCTAGAGGTGGGAAGCAGAACATAAATAAATACACAAGATCATTTCAGAGAATTATTGTTAGAAGAAAGTAACACAGGGTGATGGGACACAAAGTGACTAGGTGGGTCTGTTTAGATGGTGTGGTATGGGAAGTCCTCTCTAATGAGACGACAGATGATGACATGCCTGGATGGTGAGAAGGAACCAGGCTCGTGACAAGGCAATAAAGTTTGCTCCAGGGAAACGAAGAGAATTTGCCAACTTGACCTGAGTTAGGAACATAATGGTGGTGTTCGCGGGAAAGAAGGAAGACCAGTACAACGGGAGCATGAACAGCAGGGAGGCAGCGATACAAGTCCAGGGCTGCATCACGTGGTCTTTCTTTTATAACTCCTTTCTAAAAATTTTGGTGTTTCTCCTAAGGGTTACAATACACAGCTTTAATTAATTATGATAACCTTCTAATAACACTAAACTGCTTCACACGTTATGAAAGAGCCACACAGCAGTATAATTCCACTTTTCCACTTCCATCTTTGTGCGAATGTTGTCATACATTTTACTTGCACATCTGCTGGAAACCCATGATACATTGCTCCTATCTTTGCTTTTGGAAGTCAATTATCTTTTAGAGTGATTAAAACTAGTTTCTCATATTTACTTTCATTTTCACCCTTTCTGGAGATCCTCCTTTCTTTCCGTAGACCCGAGTTTCTGTATCGTGTTCCTTTTGTCTGAAGAAGTTCCTGTAACACCTATTTTACTGCAAAATAACTTGTAATGAATTCTTTTAAGTTTTTTGTTTGGAAAAAAAATATTTCTTCTTCATTATTCAATGATATCTACACTAGTTACAGAATTCTGGGTTGACAACTTATTCCCAGCTCTTTAAAGATTTCATTCTCTTGTTTTCTGGCTTGCATAGTTTCTTACGAGAAATCTTCTGTGTTCTTAGTTTTCTTCCTCTCTATATGATGTGCTTTTTTCTTTAAATTCCTTCAAGATTTTCTATGTCTTTGTTTTCAGTGATTTGAATGTAATATGTCTAGGTGTTTGTTTTTTGTGCTTTTTTTTTTTTGTATTTATCATGTTTTGAGTTCTCTGAGCTTCTTGAATCTGCAGTTTTATGTATTTAATTATTTGGGGAAATTATCAAGCATTATCTGTTCAAGCACTTCTTGTGCCACGTTCTCTCTCTTGTTTCCTTCTGGGATTCCATTTACACCTGTGTTTGACCATTTGCTCTTGACCCGTGGCTCTGAGGTGTTCTGTGCTTTTTTCCTTATGTTTTTTCTCTTTGTGTTTCAGTTTAGGCAGTTCCTGTTGGCTTATCTTCAAATTTACTAATTTTTTTCCTGATGTGTTTTGAGTCTACTGATAAATTAATCCAAGGAATTCTTCATCTCTGCTCCTGGGATTTTTATTTATAATCTCCCTACTGAAATTCCCCCTCTTCCTGCATGTCGTCTTCCTTTTCCTCTAAAGCCTTTGACACATCAGTCTCGGTTATTTTAAGTCTTCTGTGTGATATTTCTAAGATCTGCATCATTCCTGAGCCTATTTCAGCTGATTGTTTTGTCTCTTGGCAGTGTTTTGTCTCATTCGGTTTACACCTGAACGCTGTTTCCCCGGAAAGTCAACAGAGATCAAGGTAAATAGTATTTATGTTTGGACGCAGCAAGCTCCCTCTTCTGCTGGGCTGTTAGTGTGGAGGCACAGAGCCACTCTAGCCAGGAGTTGTGCTGGGTTTGGTTATTGCTGTGGTTACTGGCTTCAAATTCCTCCATCATCACCCTGGGCTTCAGGTGGGGTTGGTTTACTAGAGGGCTTTTTTTAGTGACACTGCTCCATGCTCAGCTTTAGGACTTGCCTGGGTGCCTCAGAAAGGGTTTCCTCCACTCTTTTCCTCCTTCCCCTAGGAGGCACTGCTGCTTATCCCTCTGTGCTTGTTAGCCTAGGGGCAGGGGCAGTTCTCTGCTGTCCTGGTCCAGCAACAGCCTTAGAAATGCACTGTGTCCCTGGGGTTAGAGGAAGGGGCTTTCTCGGAGATGCTGCCTCTCTCCTGGCTCAAGGACATCTGTTATGGTCTATGCCTAGGATGGATTCCTGCCACTTCCCCTGGAGCAAATGCTACTTCTTTTCCCTTCCAGCCACGAGGAGTCTCCACCTGTAACCAAGAGTCACCAAGGTTGACTTCCTCTCCCCCAGGGTTTTAAGACCTTTGTTCTTTAGGGGAGGAGAGCTCGGACAGGACTTGGTGCCACCCCTGGTGTCTCTTCAACTTCTACAAACCTGTACCACTGAGGGAGGCTTTCTCCAGTCTCCTACCCTCAATCTTTCTCCTGATTTCATGGTGGAGGTCAAGGGAAAAGAGTCTGCATGTCGGCACAGCCCCCTTGAGTCTGCAGCCCCTAGGGTTCTAGGCTCTCAGACTATTCCACACCTGGCCTTTAGCAATCCACTAAACCCTCTAACTCAGTTCTACTTACCTGCCTTTGTGGCAGCCTGTCTTACTCCTGCCCTCTGCCCTCAGTAAACGAGTGCTGGTGTCCCCTCTCGCACAGATTTTCCTTTTCATCCCTTCGATTTCAAGCTAGTTAGCTGCCTTGCAATCTCAGTTCTCTGACGGGTTCAAGAAGAGTTATGACTTTGTAGATGAGGGTCTTTCTCTTCTCGTGAGGTGAAGGCAACATTATTTCCAGCTTTCTCCATCCTGCGTGGAAGCTGGAAGAGACAAATAGTCTATTAAGCTTTGGCAAGAAGTGTGCTTGGCACACAGTCCATACTCAGGAAAAACTTGTGAATTCCACTCCTGATTCCAGAGTCTCACATTATTCCTGAGGGAGGGTCATGTTGATTCATATGGTCTATTCTCCAAACAACCACAGTGATCTTTCTAAAACACAAAGACTCCTAAGACTTCCATTGCTCTTGAAGTAAAACCTAAACCCACTGTTTTCTCCCTTGGCCAATGTGCATTTGGATGACCTGCTGTTGTCCCCCTGCTCCATGCACTGTAACGACACTGGTCTTACATCTCAAATGTAACAAATGGTTTCCCGTCTCACGCTTTAGAGGCTGCTGCTCCTCTCTCTGGAACAATCCCCCTGCCCCCACGTGCAAGGCTCATTTCCTCTCTTCTCTCCTCGAATGTCACCTCTGTGGAGAGGTCTTCCTTAAATAGAACCTCCGTGTCTTAACACGCTCTCCCTGATGAATTCCTCTTCTTTGCACTATGTGCTCCTAGCACTTGGCTGTACATTGGTAACTTTCGCCCTTGTGAAAGGTGACTTCCATGGGAGGATAAATGTGGTTTCACTCCCTGCTGTGTTCCCAACGCCTAATGCTTCCTAGGAACTCAAGGTGTCAAGGACAACTAGATCAATGAAAAGATGCATTAACCATTGTTAAATTAATAAATCCCTTCCATTTCTCACCCCAAAACACACTATGTGAAGCAGCCACTGAGAAGCAGCTCAAACACTAGCTACCACTTACACACAGGAGGTCTGGACTCTTAGTTCATCACCCCGTTTAATCTCCATCTGCAGCAGTGTAGCCTGTGGGGTTCGTTTCCCCATTAGTAGAGATCCAGCCTTTGCTTCCATTTCAGCTGTACCAGGGCTCAGGTCAGCAAACTATCCATAAGTGGCCATGAGTGATATATGGCCACACTGTCATAAGTCCTCAACTCTGCAACATGGCACAATGGCAACTGTAGACGTTGTACAGAGGAATGCGTATTGCTGTGTTATAATAAAACTTTAATTACAAAAGCAAACATTAGGCCAGATTGGTCCACAGGTTGCAGTTTTCAGATCCCTGCTCTATAGGGTTATTGCCTACCTCCTTTAGGTGCTATCTCGAGGCCCTCGTATTTGCCTTAGATAGATAATCACATGGCTTATACTTTAACCCAGACTATTCCAAATATACATCTGAATTTTTGTGAAAATAAGTTCAGCCATGTTGGCATGGCATGTTTTCAGATGGACATAAACTTAATTTTACTAGTTAAATGCAGTTTATTGAGTTCTCATTACGTGCCCGGCTCTGTGCTGAGTTCATGTGCATGATGCTGCTTGATCTCCCAGGAGCATTGTGTGTGTGCATCATCGGTCCCGTTTGGCTATGAAGGAGCCAGCCTCAGTGTGTTGTTGTGGTTGGTCATGGTGCTCAGAAAGAGTGGCAGTGTGATGGCCCAGTTGGCACTCCTTACATTTCTGTCCCCGTATAGTGCTTGTTCCCCAGCACGTGCTAAATGAGTCCCTCCCGAATCTAACTGAAGTGGACATCTATGCATTGACATAAACAGCACAGTGTCCCGTTGTTCAAGACAGATCCACCTCTAGAGATGCCAACCTGGGGCCGGTGCATTTCCAACCCTCCTGCTCCACCAGACTCGGATCACTCAGGGAGAGTCCGTTCCCGGAAAGGAAAGTGCTCTGTGAGGACCCTGTCCTGAGGAATGTCCATCCAGGGAGAGGCTCTTTATTTTTACACAAAAGATAATTGGGCGGAATACATCAACCCAACCAACTTTGGGGCTGAGCCAAATAGTTAGTGAATCCCTTGTTTGATCCAGTTACAACAGTAGATCTGATCAGCCCAGGCAGAAAAGAGACTAGAAGAGTAGCTTTATTTTTCACTAAAAAGAGATGCACAGGCTAATGTGAGAACTCTCAGCAGATTTCTGAATGATGCCACATGGAAACGAGCGCATTTGGTCCACATAAGTGCTGGATTAAGGAAGTGTACAAACGAGTACAAGTTATCATAAGGCACCTCTTCGTTCATCATCACTCGTTTCAGGTTAATAGAGCTATTTGAGCATTTGCTGGATACATGGTGAAGTTATGGTTGCCAGCATTCTAAGAAATTCATGTTGATCACCTGTGTTAGTCAGGATTCTCCAGAGAAACAGAACCAATAAAAGAAAGGTAGATGCATACTTACATATGTACATATGTACATTAATATGAGGAGATTTATCATAGGAACTGGCTCACACGATTATGGAGGCTAAGTCCCACCATTTGCCATCTTCAAGATGATTTGTGAACACAGGACCATCCATCTTCAGCGAGGCAGGGGTTTGAGTAATTAACAACCGTCAAAGGTGCCTTGTCTGGAGACGGGCAGGAGAGCTAGGGGAGAGCCTCTCACTCTTCAAGGGCTTGATTTGCTGATCAAAATGTTCGATGAGAAAGGATCCTTAGTCTGGCCCTCTCACCTTGCAGGTGGGGAAATGGAGGCTGGGTCAGTGTGGACGGTGGGACAAGCGCTCATAACTCCCTCTCCTGCCTCTAAGACCAATATTATTCCACCTATGCTGCAAAGGAGAAGACTGAACGTTGGGGAGAGAAAATGGCTTTCCTCTGATTGGAGTTCTTGAGAAATCAATTTCTGTGCTATATGTAAGCGCCTGGGGATTTCATTCCATTCTCCCGACCCAGCCAGTCTTCAGAAATGCCTCTCCCACCCCTGGAGGAGGAGCGAAAACTTCACCTGCTTCTAGACCCTACTTGGAGTGCAGGCTGACAAATGGCTGTATTGAATACAAAAGTGCTCAACGAAATAAGGGCGTATATCTGGGAACCTTAGAAGCCACTCTTACCTCTTCTAAATTAGATCTGTGGGATTACAGGCTTTCTGCTGGGTTAGAATTGGTCCCTAAACAGCTCTGAAAACATGCCTCTTTCTCTTCCTGTCCTAAATTGGAAGCAAGATTCGAAAAGGCATATTAACCAGAAGGGTAAAAACATTCTCAAGCAGATGTGATTTGAGAGATGAATTCATACAATTTTTAAGACCATTGAATAAATATTTATTATGTATGGACCTTTGCTGCTCTTGGAATTTTCTGAAACAGTTCTCATTTCAAACATTGTCTCATTGCCCATGTAGGCAAACATGCACACAAGTGCATGTTTTCTGATGCCGACTTATGGAATATGGTCTCTACTAGTTTAAGGGACATGGAGACTTCAACTCAAGTCCTTGTCCTCAAAAGTTGCCTCTCCAGTTGGAGAAGAGCATGTCAAACAGCAATACAAGAGATGCTTACCTGCAGGATAGGACTCAGGGCCACCGAGCGAAACAGGAGACGGACTGTGGGCAGTCTTCAGCTGCTTGTTTCTGATGCTTGGTCTGTATTTGGAGAAGGAGTGTGCGCCTCATCTCATGGGACAGAGAACACAGCTCAGCCCGTGACAGTTCCTTGAAGGTTAATGGAGCTCTGTCTGCCCACGGAACACCATCAATGTGGACGAACTTAGATTCCTCTTGTTTTACTGGTGCCATATTGGCAGATTCTACTCTTATTTTATACTCAATGACTGAGCAAGGCAGGAGTTTGTTCCAAATTTTTCAGCTGGAAGACTAATTTGCTTCCTGGAGGACAACGGTAAAATAAATCCTCAAGTCCTGTCTCTATCCAATCTAACTTTGGTGGTGTAGCTGGCGTCTCCACTTGCGGTTGATGTATATGTTAATCCCTTTATCCATCGTCACTGAGGGCTGTGTTCACGCTTGTATTATATGTCCCCACACTATCCCAGTATAAGGACCATGCTATTTTATTCTGCTGCCTGGGAGGCTTGTCTAAATCCATTTTCGTTGGGGTGGAATCTCCCTTCTCCCAGATGCACTACGATTCAGCTTCCTCCAGGTCATTTCTTCTTCAGCGTCAACTGTTTATCATTTTGTAGCACCTTGATGTTAATCACTGAAATACACACATTGGCCTTAGAGGCAAATAGCCGCAGAAAGCAGTCAGTCCCTTCTTCCAAGCAGGTAAATAACAGTGACAACAGAAACAGCTTGCATTTCTCAAAGTCTAGGAACCACAACTTTTCCTATAATTTCAGAATGATTTTATTCACCATTGGTAAAGCAATATTTCCCACTGACAACTCAGACTTTTTCTACTTGAACTTCTGTGACCATGGAGAATGCTTCCCAGAGTCATAAGTTCCTAGAGCAAAGACAACTTCTACATGGAGGTAATCAAGGCATCCGTTTGTGGGCGGTTGCCGGTTACCACACCCTGTGTTCCTTTCCTCTCACAGTCTTCGTTGTGGCCCGGTGAGCTGGGTTTATTCTTACGTCCAGTCTGAAGACGAGCACACTGAAGCTTGGGGAGGTTAAATAATACACCTCATCTCTCATAGCAGGAGGCAGAGCTGGGATCGAGGCCCAGGACTACCTCGCTTACAGTCCATCCTTTTTACCACCAAATAAAACAGCATCCCATCCAGTTTCTCCAGGACCATCTCAGGCCTGATGCTTGAATACTCTTTACGATATTCCCGTGAAGGAGTCATCATCCTACCTCTACTTAAACAACCATAATTATGGGAAACTCATTATTTCCCGAACCCACAGCTTCATCGTCAAGTTTTAATTGCTCCCCTAATGTGTTCCTTGTACCAGAACGGGTTCCTTTGGATATTAATAGAGGTTCCTTGAATAAGTATTCAAACATATTTGAATAATACCAAATTAAACAAAGTTAAATGGATATTCCTACAGAGGACTTCTCAAAGCCTTTAATATGCTAATGTGGGTTGTGAATCTTCAGGAAGGAGATGTATTATTCAGAATCTGCCAAGTGTGTTTCACTTGGACTGTGTGTTTGTTTGTGAAGTGTCTTGTAGAGCTAGAGTGGATCACACTTTGGGAAAATGCTGTTCCAAGAAAAGCGAAAGAATGTGCCGTCAACTCTCGTGATGCGCAGTGGTTCTCTTCCATGGTCCCAGTGAACGCGGAGCTGATGAACGCTGAATGACTGCTGCTGGGGGTTATTTACAGACAGAGTATTCCATCTACCTCGCTATACAAAAAAATGGAGATATAGATGCAAACACACATGGATTATTCTCTTAAATCCTAAAAAACAACTCATCCTGGTAGATTCTATTTTCATTATTTTACAAAAGACAAAACAAGATTCAGAAGCCTTAAGTGGCTTGCCCTAGGCTGTCCACCAACAGGTGCCAGAGTTGGGATTCGAACCGTCACCAAGTGGCCCCAGAGCTGGAGCTCCTTGCGCTGGTCGGCACTGCCCCTCCATTCTCCATCCTCTGGTCATCTCTGTGAGGGTCTCTCCTCATTCCACCTCCGCTGGGAACATACCTTCAGATGACTCAGGTTTTTCACCACCCTGCCAATGTCTGTGGATGACTGCTGAAATGCTGCGAGTATTGATTTGGGGGGTTATAAATTAATCTTAGCTGGTAGGCAAGTTCACCAATACAGAATCCATGAATAATGAGGATGGACTGTAATTCACTGCCCTGTCTTTGAGCAACTCCATTATTGGGCAAAACATTATGTATGCACATGGACCCATCTCCAACTTAATTTGCTTCAGTTAAGAGAGAAAAAGTATTGAACGAAGAAGTTAGTACCACTTATTTCAGTGAGAAATATTTTAAGACTTCCAAAAGTCACACTCATTTTTCACATAGATTTTTAAAAGTATGTAAAAGAAACGCATATGTGTGAATAAAGAAAATATTAGAGTGCATTTCTTATTAAAACAGCAGTTATTTATCAAATGCAATTATAGTTAATTTGGTAAAAATAAAAGTTTATGCGACACAAACATTCGAGAGAAGAACTCTGGATTCTTCGTCTTTTTTTTTAAGAAAGATTTTATTTTTCTTTTTTCTCCCTAAAGTTCCCTGGTACACAGTTGTGTACTTTTAGTTGTGGGTCTTTCTAGTTGTGGCATGTGGGACGCCACCTCAGCATGGCCTGATGAGTGGTGCCATGTCCGCGCCCGGGATTCGAACAGGCAAAACCCTGGGCTGCCGAAGTGGAGTGCATGAATTTAACCACTCGGCCTCGGAGCCGGCCCTTCTCTTCCCCATCTTTTGAACTATGGACTTTTGAAGCCTTTTGACTATGGAAGTCTGTTGTAGTCTTGCCATTTGGGGGCCCCCTCTCACAAGAGCCACAGAGCAAGGACAACCTGTGTGACCCCACTGTGGCCTCGTCTTGCTTTCTCATATTTTCTCTGCTCAAAGCAGGTAACTTGACGCACACACTCACTACTTCCAAGGAATGTTTGGGAGCAAAAGGAGTGAAGGGAAAGGTGAATCTGCTTCCCTGCAAAAGCAAGGGAGGAGGAAAGAGGTGAAGCTGGACACGTCTCTGACTGACTTTTCCTGGCATCTGAGTCCTCCTGTACCTGGGAGTGGCTCCTGAACGTGACGGCCTGGACGCGGGGGCTTCCCTGTGCTGGAGTGCTGCGGATTTTTGCCCAAGTACCTGAAGAGTTTCCTTAACACAGGACTCCTTAGACACAGACTGGGAATGAAGAGCTCAGTGGGCTACTCAAAGTGCGGCTGGGGGTCCACAGCGTCACCACCAGCCAGCTTCTCAGAAATGCGCAACTCAGGCGGCCCCTCAGGCTGCTGGCTCATTTCCACATTGGACCAAGGTCCCCATGTGACATCACAGAATGATAAGCGCTAGAAAGCACACTACTCTGGGGGGCACAGAGAGCAAAGCCGTGTCTCCCAGGGGAACAGTTCAGTGCATATTGGAGGTCAGGGTTTGGCTTCTTCCACATCAATATAGAGTCATTTGTTGATAGCAAAAATCCGCATCAATTTTTCCAAGGTGGTATTACAGGGAAAATGTATTAATGAAGCTGTTCTTTTATCAAGAGCCGTCCATAGGTGTAGGAACCTAGGCACCCCTGTCTCCTTCCCACCTGGGGCGTCCCCTGCTGGCGGCAGAGTCCTGTGCACGTGTGCTCATTCTCAATCAGGACGTTCCGTAGAACTTTGAAAAATGCAGACGTCTGGGCCCTACCCAAAAACAACATAGTCAGAATCTCTGGCAGTGAGGTCCAGGCCTTGGTGTGTTTTCAAATTCCCCCGAGTGATTCTAATGTCCACCCAGAACTGAGAACCACTGGCCAAGGTTTGGTTTCAGAAGGAAGTTAATTCAGGGCAATTTGAGAAGAGGAGGCTGACTTTTCTAAAATCCTCAGTGGACCAAGATAATGTACAATCATGTGGTTTTCATCAGAGTCTTCGATAAGAATAGTAGTTAGAAGCCACCTAAGCATTTAGATGCCTCTCTCCTTTATGTATAGAGTATATATATAAAGTATATCTATAGTACAGTATATATATATATATATATATAACAATCTCAATCGCCACTCTAGCCCTCACCCCTTTTTCAATTTAAGGACACAGTATAATTATGTAAGTTACCTGAACTGGGCAACCCCAAAATTACAACATTCATGAAACATTGGCTGACAGATTCCATTAAAGCATTTTTTGGAACTCTGTTATGCATGCTTAATTTTAAAACACATGCATACTTAATTTTCTCTTCGTTGGGAATGTATTCATAAAAATAATAATAAACTATATGCTCTAAGGACAGAGAAAATAAGATAGACGTGTAGGGCAACATCAAAACTGTCAGAAAGGAATCCCCATTGCGTCTTTATAATCACTCATTGTACGTTCTCGTCTGGTCTAAGGATGAGACCTTATATCTTCACCGCAGAATTTGCCAATATCCCAGAGGCACTCACAGCATTTCCGTGATTAGGCATTTTCCCAGCACACCATGAGCAGGAGTCAACTCCTATAAAACACCAGTCGTAAGCCCAGTATGGGGTAAATACTGAGTCCACTGTCATCTGGACAGTAGAGATATATATACATGCATCCCTCAGCATCCATGAAGGATTGGTTCTAGGAAGCCTGAGGACACCAAAATCCATGGATGCTCAAGTACCGTATAGAAAATGGCATTCTATTTGCATATAACTTATGCACATCCTCCTGTACACTTTCAATCACCTCTAGATTACTTATAATGTCTAATGCAATGTAAATGCTACGTAAATAGTTGTTATACTGTATTATTTAGGCACTAATGACAAGAAAAAAAGTCTGTACATGTTCAGTATAGATGCAACCATCTTAGGCCTTTCCATCCACGGGTGGTTGAATCTGTGGATGCAGAACCACGGATATGGAGGGCCGACTATATGCTAACGTATGTTTATATATAAGTGAAATGAGTTTACAGCAATCACACAAGGGACAGAGAAAAGTAATTAGGATTATTTTGTTATCGTAAGGTACTCACACCACCTATGAAGTGGTATGGTATTATTTGAAAGTGAAATCATATAAAATGCTCAATTAAAACCATGAAAGGCAGAAAAAGAATGAAAGACAAAAGTAGGAACAAACGACCAGGGCAACAAATGAAAATAGAAATAAATGTGACACATATTGATCCAACTATTTCAGTAATCACTTTGCATGTCAATGGTCTAAATGCACCAAGTAAGAGACAGAGATTGTCAGAGTGCATCACAGAACAAAATCCAATTATATGTTGTCTACAACAAACTCATTTAAATATAAAGACACATATAGATTAAAAGTTAATGGATGGAGAAAAATATCCCATGCTAACGTCAATCAAAAGAAAGCAGGAGTAGCTATATTAAATTCAGACAGAGCAGACTTCAAAGAAGGTTGCCGTGGATAAGGAAAGGCATTAAATAATAATAAAGGGATCAATTCTCAAAGGATGCATAACAATCCTTAACAAGCATGTGCCTAACAACAGAGCCTCAGATAACCTGAAGCAAAAACTGAGCTGCAAGGAGAAATGGATGCATACACTGTGGTAGTTGGAGACTTCGACATCCCTCTCTCAGAAACGGGCAGAACCATCAGAGACAAAATCAGTAAGGACATAGCCGAACCCAACCACACCATCAATCAGCGCGATATCACAGACTGAGTCATGCAAGAGCAGCAAAACACATGTCCTTCTCAAGCTCACATGGAACAGTCACAAGACAGACCATTCTGGGCCATAAAACACACCTTAACATATTAAAAGAGTAGTAATCACACCATGTCTGCTCTCAGAACTCAATGGAATTAAACTAGAAATCGATAAGAGAAAGATAATGGAAAAATCTCAAAATATGTGGAGAAAAAACAACACACTTCTAAAAACCACATGGGCCAAAGAAAACAATCTCAAGGGAAATTTTAAAATATTTTGAACTAAATGAAGATGGAAACACAACTTACCAAAAATTCATGGATGCAGTGAAAGCAGTGATTACAGGGAAATTTATAGCATTGAATGGGTACATTAGAAAAGAAGAAAGATCTAAAATCAATCAGTTAAGTTTCCACCTTAGGAAACCCGGAAAAGAAGAGCAAATTAAATCCTGAGTAAGCAGAAGAAAAGGTATAATAAGAATTAGAGCAGCACTCAAGGAAATTGAAAACAGAAAATCCACAGAGAAAACCAATGAAACTGAAACCTTGTTCTTTGAAAAGTTCAATAAAATTGATAAGCCTCTAGATGGGCTAACGAAACAAAAAAGAGAGACAAGGAGGATGGGTTGTTGATAATTCAAAAACTAGGTGTTGAGCAGTTCATCCATGCCCAGATGTCATAGTGAGCAAGATAGACATCATGCCTGCTTTGCTGGACCATGCATTTCAGTAGGGGGCATAGACAATTTGAGTAAATATCAAAAAGAGGTCATTTTAGGTCAGTTAAGGGCAAAAATTCAGGATGTTATAGAGAATGACAGAGCGAGTGGGGAGTTTCTTTAACTGAAGCAGTCAAGGAGCACTTCTTGGAGGAGATGACATTTGAGCAGAGCCTGAGTGAGCAGGAGGTACCTCGGTAAAATGTGGAGGGCAGACAGTCACAGCTAATAGCCAAGGCAAATCCAGAAGCCTCGCAGGAACACCTTTAGTGTGTCTGAGGAATGAAGGGAGAGCTGTCATGGCCAGAGGGTGGTAGTCAGAACAGCGGGTGGACAGAAGCCCAATCAAGCGGGTGGGGAGGTGGGCCATGCAGAGGAGGTTGGGTTCTAGAGCTCAGTGGAGCCATTGGAGGGTTTTAAGGAGGGGGGGATGCATTGTAAATTATCTCCCTGGAAACAAGGCATAGATTGGATTTGTAAAACAGGTGGGCATCAAGGAAACTCATGAGAAGTCTGTTGGAGTGGTCCAGGAGGCAGATGATGTCGGCACTGAGCAGGATGCCGACCACGGAAATGAGACAAGTGGACAGACGTGGGAAAATCAGAAGATACAGCTGCCAAAATGTGCCCGATGGGTTGCATGTGGGCAAGTGAGTGAAAGAGAGGGAGTGAGGCTGATGCTGAGGCTTTTGGCCTGAGCAACAGTGGGTAGTGGCATCTTTTACTGTGATGGGGACGTGCTGGGTGAGTTTGTACATGTGCTGATCCAGGAGGGAGGGGTCAGTAGATTCTGCTAGCTTACAAGAAATTGGCAGGACAGAAAGTAACCTAGAAACCAAACCAGAAGAATAGAACTGGGAGGGAGGGAACAAGGCTGATTGGGTCGTTTAAAAGAACTATATGCAGAGTGTCAACAATTCCATATTTGACACCAATTAGGACACATTCTTTTTTCTTTTTTTCTTTTTTTTTGGTGAGGAAGATTGGCCCTGAGCTAACATTTGTTGCCAGTCTTCCTCTTTTTCCTTGAGGACAATTGGCCTGAGCTAACATCTATGCCAATCTTCTTCTATTTTGTGTGTGAGATATTGCCACAGCATGGCTTGGTGAGTGGTATGTAGGTCTGTGCCTGGGATCCAAACCCATGATCCCCAGGCAGCCAAAGCAGAGCGCATAAACCTAAACATTATGCCACCAGGCTGGCCCCAGGACACATTCTTTCTGTCAAAGCGTAATTTTAACCCTGACATCCTACTTGACAGGGCTCAGATCTCTTTGGGCATCTTTTCTGGACACTTATCAGCTCTCTCCATTGATAAGAACCTGGGGGCCCAAGTTTCCCAGGCTGGGCCCCGAGGAAGTGAACATGGCAGCTCCGTGACTCGCCTCCATCAGGCCAGAGCTGTGGGGATGATGAGACAGGAGGACGACCCGTAGAGCGTACCCTGGACCCGTGATGGCCGACCTCCTTTGGGAAGACAGGTGGGGACTCAGGTACCTGCGAAGTGTACACCTCACCTCTCTGAGAGGCCATGGACAGGACTCGGATCTTAATTCAGGAGCAAGCCTGCAACCCCGCTTAGTGGGTCTTTTGACAGAGGCAAAGATATTTCAGACAAAAGTAAAAGAAATACCCTCAAAGTTGCTGAAGGAACAAAGGATAGATTTACTAAAAAGATACAGGGTTATCTGGCAAAGCCAAGGGCGGGAAGCTCGGTGGATGAGAAACAGGGTGGAGCTGGACATCAGCGATTTCTGCTGCCAAAAGGACTTTCTCCAGGCTGCAGAGGCTCTGGCCAGCGTCGCTCCAGATCGCTGTCTCTGTCTCTCTGTCTCCTGGCACCTGTCTGTGCTTCTGTCTCTGCTGTTGTGTATCAGTCTGTTTGTGGCTTGTGTAGGGGTGTGAGCACCTAGCTCTGTATCTGTGTGTGTTGCTGGGCGTGTCTCTCTGTTCTCTGTCTCAGTGTGCTTCTTCTGCCTCCTTCTCCAGCTGTCTCCATCCATCTTCTCCTTCCACATGGCTGAGGATGGCTGACCCAACATGGCAGCCTCAGATCTAAAAGGTTAAATCACTTCCAGGTTAAGTCCTTGGCAGTGACTAGCTTCCACCCAACTGAGCGAGCGAGCGTCTGTTATCCACCCTGGTCCAGGCAGCAACCATCAGAGAGAGGGACACTGCCGTCCTAATGTGACTTCAGGGATGGGGACGGGGTCCTTGTCAACGTGAGGGCTGTAGACGGGCAGAAATTCCCCCAAAGGTCCCACCTGGACTGGCACTGCGGGATGCAGAGTAACCAGGTGGGAGCGCAGAGCCCCGGATTCAGCTCTTGGTCGTGTGGTTCTCTCCGGGCAGCTCTGTTTGGGTGTTTTACCCGGCATCTATGCCAAAGGAGATTTCCCCAAAGGGAAAATTACAGTGGTGGCAGATGCATTACAATCCAGTTACAAACTCTCAGACACATTCTTTCTCCTGTTTCCAAACCACAGGGGACAAAGAGAAAGAAAACAGACAACCTGGCCAGAAGCAGTTGCATTTTGCGCTGGCAGAGCACTGATCCCCGGGTCTTTAGACTCTGGGGGCTGCCCCGTTAGGACCCCTGCACGGCTCCTGCCGGGTCTCCTCACTGCCTGCTCCTCCTCCTGCCCAGGGGCGGGGCGTGTAACTGCTTCTCACAGCCGGTGGGGATGTGCGCAAGCAGATGGCTGGTTAGCGTAAGCGGAACAAAATATTTTTAAAATAATATTTCACAGAAGAGAAGAAAGAGGCCTCCCAGCACTCAAACCAGCCATGGTGTCGCTCGAGTTCCACACGTCCTCCCTTAGCTTAAGGCCGCCCCCCGCTCTCCGGTGATGAGTGTGGGCTTCCGTGTGTTCTGCTAAATCCAAAGAGAGGAAACACTTGGAGGCATCTTGAAAGATCTGAGTTCTTGCCTCCTGGGCCCCGAGCACCTCGAGGAGCACCTGTGTGTCCAGACGCTCCTTCCTCAAGCACGTGTGTCCTTCTGTCATTTTATTTTTAAGTTTTTCATCGTTCTGCTCTTTGGGCCATTTTCCTCCTTTGGTTTTTATTCTATTTTTGAGTCACATTCTATAGCTGCTTGATTCCTTACCCAAGGTGTTATTTATTCCACGTTATAAGCCGAGACATCTCCTTCCCCTTGTTTGGAATCTGTCCCCTTGTGTCACGAGTTCTGGTCACTCCAGCCTCCAGGCCAAGGGAAAAGGGTGAACATTCAAATGAATTGTTTCAAAGATAGAAACGTGGGAACTTCCCGTACGTTTTGCATATTGTTCACATTTTTTGAAACAGAAGAAAAAGAAAGGGAAAACAACTCCCGTACAGTATTTCCCCAAATTCAGCCACTTAATTTAATATTGTTTTCCTTAAACAAATCACCTTTATATTCTAAAAGAAATTATGTCAACAGGCACTTTGTATCATTACCGTAAGTGGCCCACAGCACCCCTGCCCGAGGAGAAGGTAAACCTAAAACTCAGCCCAGGCCGTGAGAAGCCCTCCTTACGTTCTTCAGCCCAGCTCTGAGAATCGACTTGAAGGGGGCGTCCTCGTCCTGGGCCTCCAGGCTCCTGGTTGAAAGGCAGGATCCTTGATGCTGGAGAGGCCTTGAAATCCCGCAGACCCGAGACTGGAACTCTCGTCTCCAGATAATCAGAGGTTGTTTCTCGAGTGAGATCGACTTGACACTTCACACCACGTCCACGTACTTCTGAGGGCCTTCGGGCATGCCTCCGTCCTCTGACACCAACTGGGACAGACCTGAACCACGGGTGTTTATTGCTGGAAGGGTCTTCAGCGCCCACTAATCCCTTCATTTTACCCCTGAAGCAACCAAGGCGCAGAGAGGTTAAGTGAATCTTTGAAGGTCGCACAGCTCATTGGTGGCCGACCTGTAGTGAGACCCAGGCTTCTCGACACCAACAGCCCCACGTGCACACGACAATTGTTGACTCTTTGGGGTGGAGTGTTCTTTCGGAGCAGCATGTTAGGGTCTAATTTTCAAGGGTCTGGGCTTCCAATACGGTCTGTCAATCTCACCAAATGTGAGAGCATCGTTTGCACCATCCCAGGTCGCTGAGTCTGGACACAACCACATACAAGCAGGACTGGCCTCCACCTGGACGTCCAGGCATCCCCCAGGCGGAGGCTCTGGGAGAGTCCCTGAGCACTTCTCACTAGCTTATCTTCTCATTTAACGAGGAAGAAGCAGCAATTCAAAGCCATCGCTTTGCCATTATTCAAAGTCTCACCAGCCTGGACTGGTGTAGCTCTGGACCCAGCAACACAATGATATTGGAAGTGAAAACCCAAGTAATTTGTAAACTGTCAAGCTTAATACAAGATCTTTGTGTTAACAGGATTGTATCGACTCGAGCATCGTCAGAAGGAAAGGCGGGTGGAGAGCCAGGGAGGAAGTGAAGATGCAGCACGCTTCCCGGTGCATATCTCAGACCGGAAACACAGCAGTTCGCTGGCCATGACCACAACTCACCAGCACCATGCCCAGCCTTGGAGTTGGCCGGTTGATGGTGTGGGCTGTGAGGAAGGATTAGAGGTTTGCTGTCCCGTCGGAGGCAGAGAGCAGCAGTGCCGTGCGCACGTGCTTTGCACACCTGTTCCCCTGGCGCCTCGCCAACTCCCTTTTCCTCTCCATTTCCTCCCATCTGAAGCTCCGTTTGCCCAGTGCTGTTCTGCAGTGGATGCAGATTCGATGCTATGAGGACACTTTGTTCAGGGGAATGAGGTACCGTGGAGCTCAGGGGAAGCTGTGAGTGGGAGCCAACAAAACTGGCTAGCTCGTTCTCATCCCTCTTCCTTCCCAGGCAGCTGCTTAATGCGTGGCGGGCCTGGCTCTGCCTCAACACGGGAAAAGCCAGTTCTCACTTTCTAGACCCCAAGGCAGTCATGGGCCCACATGCTGGGCCCCAGAGGAGGTCAGCCCAGGGCTTGTGGGAAATCCTGTTTCTTTCCTGATAAAGGGATGTGGTTTCCGGCACTGCCTTCCTCCTCTTGCTGTGGGGGAAGGCAGGATGCCCAGGTGACATCTTCCTACCTTGATGGAGAGGCCGCTGGAGCTGCTGGGGCTCCCGTGGGACACTGCTGAGTTGCAGAACCGTCACCAGCAGCTGCCTCCCTCCAGATTCCCTGGGTGCGTAAATCCCAGTTGAGCGGAGCCTTTGGATTAATCAATCAAGTTTCTGTTACGGCCACAGGCATAGGAGGCTGAGGAGTTGTGCGGACCTCAGCTGAAAGGCAACCACCAGTCTTTGGTCTTCATCTCACATCTCTGTTGCCTAGGTCAGAGGTCCCAAGACTTGGCCATCGAGTTACACCTGAGTTCTGGGCTGAAGAGATGCCTCCTCTGCTTGAATTGCCCCCATCCCCTTTCTGGGGGCACCACTGTGCTTCAGTGCCTACTCACCTTTGGCCTTGGACCTAGAATCCTGTCTCAAATACCACCTTCTGCTGCCGTTGAGAGTATTTCTGCACAAGAAATCAACTGGATCCTCAGCCACAGAAGGGAGCTCCTGAAGGCGGCCAAAGCACTCTGGAGCCTGTACTCACACCTCTGGCCCCTGCCACTCGCTTGACCTCCTCTCCACTTCCTCTTACCCTAGGGGGCAGGTGCAGACAGGGTCCTCCTGGTGTTAGAGCTGAGTCCTCTCATCTGCTATCGGGGGCAGGAAGACGGGGTGGGACGGCTGCGGCAATCCACAGAGTGGACCACCCACCATTCCGCTGTGAGGAGGGCCTTCCTGGACGGACGCCACGCTTACGAAGGACAGGAAGGAGGGTCTATTGGCAGGAAACAGCTTCCGGAACTGACCACAGACTCAGCGTTTTCTGTTTTAGTTTGTTGTGTCAGTGAGAACTAAGAACCTGGCTCAAGAGTCTTCTCTCTGAGAAACTTGCTCTTCTTACTAACGATCCAGAAATATCAGGTCCAAAAGTCTATAATTTTTTATTAGAAAATATGAAATCTTAAAACACATAAAAAGTATGAGGAATAACACAAGGAACCGCCCTGCACACCCTCATTCTGAGGAAAAGCAGCCCCTGATGCCCTTGGGGGCCCCTCGTGTCTGCCTCCCTCCCTGCACTTGTGTCCATTCCCTTGGACACCGTGCTTATGATTCTCATGCATTTCTCTACTTCGACGTGTATGTGTTCCTAAGAAATACATAATATCATTTTGATGCTCTACACTTTATGCAAATGTCAAAAAAATTACAGCTTTTTTTGCTCGACATTCTATTTGTGTCACCCATGTTGATATTTATAGTTCAAGTTTGATCAATATTCTCTGTTGTGTGCTATTTCACTGTCTACATATATGACCATATATATCCAGTCTCCCAGTGCACACTTGGGTTGTTTCCAATTTTTTTCTGTTACAAACTATGCTGCTAAGAACATTCCAAAATAGGTCTAATATGCATGTGAGAGTTTCTGCAAGGTATATGCCTGGTGTATATAGATAGATAGATAGATAGATAGATAGATAGATAGATAGATAGATTTTTTTCTTTTTTTTTTTTGGTGAGGAAGATTGGTCCTGAGCTAACATGCTTCCAATCTTCCTCTTTTCACTTGAGGAAGATTGTCACTGAGCTAACATCTGTGCCAATCTTCCTCTACTTTGTATGTGAGATGCCACCACAGCATGGCTTGATGAGTAGTGTGTAGGTCCACACTCAGGACCAAATTCAAAAACCCCAGGCCACCGAAAAGGCGTGTGCGAACTTAATCACTATGCCACCAGGTCAGCCCCATGCCTGGTACCTTTTTTAAAATCTGTTTTTGGAATTGCTGTGCATCATCCACTTACTAACCATTCCCAAACTGTCATGCAGAGCCATCGTACCAATTTGGAAATTTCATTTTTATTAAGTTCAATGGGTGCTCCTTACATTTCCCAGTTTTGTACCCACTGGTGTGGTGGTTATAAGATTTAGGTGTTAGAGTCAGGGGACCGAGGTCTAATCTTGATCCTTCTATTTAGTTGCTGAGGTCAGTAGAATAATGACCTTCCAAAGATACCCTCAGGACAATCCCCAGAAAGTAGGAAGCTGTTAGGTTGCATGGCAAAGAGGGCTTAAGGTTGTGGATAAAAATAAATTGCTAATCAACTCACCTTAAGATAGGGGAGATCTCCTGGACTATTCAAGTGGGTCCAGCGTAATGACAGGTCCGGGAGAGTGGAAGAGGGAGGCAGACAGAGAGTCAGAGTGACATGACACAGACTCCACCTTTTGAAGATGGAGGAAGGGATTCAGGAATGTAGGTGCTTCTAGAAGCTGGGAGAGGCAAGGAGATGGATTCTCCTCTGAAGCCTCCAGAAGGAAGAGCCCTGCAGACACCTTGATTTTAGCCTGTGAGACCCACTGAGGACTTCTGTAAGACAATCTTGTTTTGTTTAGGCACTAAATTTGTGGCAGTCTGTTACAGCAGCCATAGGAGACTAGTACAGTTGTCATGTGATGTGGTCAAATGGGTTAATAACAGGACCTACCTCATAAGGTTGTTGATCGGGTAAAATGAAATCTTTCACATAAAACCCTGCCACGGTTCCTGTCACGTAGCGATTGCTCATCAACAGAGCACTTACCATCGTTACTGATGTCACTGCTGCAGAGCGGTTCCTATCTCAGCTACTTGTGCGTGTGGCAGTTTCGGGGCACCCTGCTGATATCTCATCTGTTGTCTTCCAGTGAGGATGCGGGCAACCCACAAGAAGGGACTAATGTGTAATTACGACCACTTGTTAAATTCCCACACAGTACATGGCTTAGTGCTGGGCCACTGACTGGCCCTCAGGGAAGGCTCTGGCCAGCCGGGTCGGCCCCAGCTCAGGACTGATGACCCAGCATGGGGGCTGATGTGTCCACTGCCCTCTCACTTTTCTGCACAAGCCATTCCTCCCTCGTTTCCTGCTTTAACAAGTGCTTCTGGAAAAAGTAGGTGCAGAGTGTGACACGGACTTACACTTCCATGTCCTTGACTCTTCCTCACGGCTGGGCTCCGCAGGAGAAACTCTGTAACTGAATTCCCAGGATTCCTGTCAACCCGATGGTCCCCAACTCCAAGGGCTCCATCTTGCTGTTTGCTCTCTCTGCCACCTGGTTTGTCAAACCCAATCCTTAAAGCCCCAATCCCTCTCCAACTGTGTCTCTAACTTCCCTCTGGCCCACCCTGCTCTGTTCTGCCTCTCTCCTCACTCCTCTGACACCCCACGTCGGTCAGTCCTGCCCTCACAATGTGGCCCACATTTCTCATCTTCCCATGTTGTTTCTGAGGGCTGGTGCAGGCCAAAGGGCTATTTTTCGACTCCCCCAACATTGAGCATGTGATGTTTTTCTCATAAAGTCTATTTATTAGCATATAGTGTCCTCCCAGCACTATGATGGGAATTCCCACAACTATTTAGTTGAATGTATAAGTTAAATATATAGGGTACATGAATGAAGAATGAATGGATGGATGATGAATGCATTAAATGAGAGAAAGAACACTGTAAGAATTTGGACCAGTGATGACTGATGTGATTTCTAGTCTACTTTGGTTAGGATTTCGAGTAAAGCAGGAGAAGAAATATTTTCAAAT
Organism: Equus asinus; assembly: GCF_041296235.1. Taxonomy (NCBI): domain Eukaryota; kingdom Metazoa; phylum Chordata; class Mammalia; order Perissodactyla; family Equidae; genus Equus; species Equus asinus. The sequence goes on from NC_091804.1 coordinate 48,057,819, forward strand.
CAGTCAGCAGCTGGAGGGCTGAGAGGAGAAAGACATCTTGCTGTATGAAAGCTCACCATGAGGGCAAAATCAAAGGACTAGTGCTCTCACGGATTCTTCTAAAATTTCCCACAGAGAAGTCCCAGTGGGCACCACCAAGGACAAGATTCCTAACCTTTATGGCGTCCCTAATTGCTGGTTGCCCCAAAGTCCAACAATTATGATTTAAAAAAAAATTGAGGGTTAGAAATTAATCTTTATTATAGAAAGATTTTTTATTGTGTGTGGATTTGACCAAAGATTAAACTTTGCACCAGTTCTGTACCCTTTTTTTCACATCGTAAAGTGCATTTTATAGTTTCCTAATTGATCAGCAGTCTACACCGTGTGCTTGGCCTTTTGCCAGCACACCCTGTTGATCATCTTCTCCTTGTGACCACATGGCTGGGTCCCCGGCCCAGGGTGGCTTCTTTCTCCTCAGTCCTCCCACGGAGTTGGCAGCCTCATCCCCAGACGGCCACAGAGACTCTGGCTTTCCATTGTTCTCTTTCCTTGGCTTCATTTCAGACCATCAAGTCCCTGAAGCCAGTACACGGGAGCACTCACACGGGGACACTCACATGGGGACACTCACACAGGAGCACTCGCATGGGAACACTCACATGGGAACACTCACATGGAAACACTTGTATTTTGGATAGGGTAAGTTAAAAAATCATTTACTGAAAGTCAGTTCGCCATCTTGAGATCAATTTTCAACGTCTTGACAAAGGATAAGAGAATAAAGAAGTCATTCTCAAAGGTAAGGACAGTTTTGCCAGCTATTTTTCCCCCAAATTCTAACAATAATATTTTTTGTGTGGGAAACTGGTCAATAAACACTAATCCTGGTGAAAGAAAATGCGTGCTACATAATTCATTAAACCCCATAGGCTTTCTGCACACCCCGCCATTCAGAAACGTGTTAACATGCAGAGCAAATGATTTTCAGTGTAATTAAGGAAATGAATTGTGGTGCACAACTGTGGGACTCTGATCACCAAACTTCGTTCCAGCCACCTCTTGTCTCATTGTTGATTTTATCCTGAAATGTTGCACAGAGGTGGGCGAGGAGAGAGAGGGAGAAGATGGCCTGGGGGAGCCCCCGAATCCCAACACTTTAAGAAGGTGACTGAACCGAAAATCCACCTGGCAAGATTTTGAGTTTTTTGAAATCAAAGAATGTGATGCCTCCAGCTTTATTCTTTTTTCTCAGGGTTCCTTTGGCTCTTCAGGGTCTTTTGTAGTTCCACATAAATTTTAGGATTCTTTCTTCTATTTCCATGAAGAATGGGGTTCTGATTGGGGTTGCATTGAATCTGTAGATTGCTTTAGGTAATATGGACATTTAAACTATATTTATTCTTCCAATTCATGACCACAGAATATCCTTCTATTTCTTTATGTCTTCTTTAATTAAAGAAACAAATTTTGAAAACCCATATAAAGCAAGACAAAGCTTACATTTTTTTCTTAAGCACGAGATAAGTATATATACATGTATATATATTCATTATATGTTATATATATTAATTATATATTTTACATATATGGTTACTGGTCACATACATATGTAGCGAAGATATGAGAATATGCCCAAATGATACCACCAAATTTGGAAGATGGAAAGTAAGAGGGCACGTATCCTGAGACGTCTTCAAAAAAAAATTCTTCTGTCTCTGTACAATTCTATTTCCTAAAAATATCTGAGACAAAATGGAAAACGTAATTTTGCTAAGCTGTTGGCTCAGGTCCATGGGTCTTTTGACATTATTCTCCATACTTTTCTGTACATTAATCTTTCATATAATAAATAGGACAAACTTTCGTGAAAGGAAGAAGGGTTCTAATTGACCTTTATCTAATTCTTTGGAACAGAAATGCAAAGGCCAGCTGGCCCGAAAGAATGAGCACCAACACCCACCATCCCCACCTCAGACTCCTCATCACAAAGGACTGAGCATCAAGGGAATGGGGAAGAGTTTAGGCAAAAGACAAGTTTTGTACAGTTGTTTTTTGATAATTCATAAAAATTAGGAGCACATGTAAATTCTTCTTAATACTTATCATTCACTGACTCCTTTACTCACCAACTCAACACTCAGATATTCTCAAAACATGCCCTCCAGCACTGTGCTAAGGTTTTAAGGGAGCTGCAGCGTTAATTAGGAAATAATAAAGCTGGTGCTCACATTCCAAGAACTTTCCAATGGTGTTGATGCTCTTCAATAAACAGATAGACACAGGAATGGAAAAAACAGATTTGTTCTGTCTTTATGGTGTATATTCCTCCATACATTTTCCCAATTATGTAGTTTACCGAATGCACATGGGTACTGCGTTAGTTATCTATTGCTGTGTAACAAATTATCCCCAAACATAGCAGCTTAAAACAAGAAGCATTTATCATCTTAACTGTTTCTGGGGGTCAGGAATTATAAAGTAGCTGAGTTGGGTATTTCCGGCTCAAGGACTCTATTCAGGTTGTGGTCAAGATGTGGATGAGGGCTGTGGTCATCTGGAGGCTGGACTGAGGATGGGGAATCGGCTCTCAGACCTGCTCTCAGACCCACTCTCGTCGCTGTGGGCTGGAGGCCCAGTTCTTCACCACAGAGGCCCGAGGTAGGACACAATGAGCCCCTCCTGTGCCCCATCAGCACAACTGAGAGAGGCTGGTGTTTGCCCAAGAGCACCTCACAGTCCTGACACAACCTTTAATGAAACAATTTCAGAAAGCATACTCAGCCACTCTGAAACATAGACTGAGGATTTCCACACTAACTCTTCTCTATTCCCACAGGAGGCTAGGAGGCGACTGGGCCAACTTCCTTCCTTATCAACTCCCCACTGCATTGGGAAGATGCCAACATATTTCCTCCTCAACATTCGGATCACAACTGTGTCCCAGACCCCATCAGTTTCAGTTGTCTGTGTTGTAGCCACTTGGTTGATGTCATCGTGAAAGACCTTGGCCTTCTTACAGGTACTGGCACAGTGCTTTGCCCATCGTTGACCAGGATATAACACCCTGTGATCATTCTAGAGCCATGGCTCCCCTTCATGTTGGTTTTCAGTTTTCATCAACATGATGCTTGGAGATGGAAGAGGTCCACAACACACAAATGGGTGAACAGGGAAGGCCAAAGGGCTCCAGGTGTGGGTAAGGGCTTAAGCCTTAACTGTGGATGGAACCTCAGCCCTGAACAATGTGGCCTAGAGTCTGTGCTTGTGCCTGATAATGAATGAGTAGGGAGAATGAGGCATGAAATGGGCCATGTGTTTGAAAAAAGCAGCTGTGGAGATTTTGAGACTTGGGCCTGATAGGATTTGGGAGGGGCTAAGGTGCTTAATTAGGGTGACTTGGAATGCATTGTACTCTGAGTATATGTGCATACAGACAGGTCAAAGAACGCGGAAAATGGTCTAGGGAGGTGATACTAGAATATCACATAGGGTGATGCTTACAACTCATCAGTGTCTTCACAATGCTTACAGAATGAAAACAAAAACCCTCCTCATGACTTGTTGGACCCCACATGACCTCCTGCCCATCCCCCATCACACTCCTGCTCCACGCCTGAATGTCAGCACACACACCCCCACACACACACACCTGCTCTTGGGACCCTAGTCCTCTGGCCACGTGGTATGTATGCCTGCCTTTCTCTTTGTCTGGGGCATCTTGCCATCTCCCCACCCCACTTCACTGGTTAACTAGGGAACCTTTAGGCCAGCAGTTCTCAAACACGGGTGAGTTTGGCCCTGGGAGATATCTAGCAATGCCTGGAGATGGTTTTGGTTATCACAAACGGCTAGTAGATGCTCTGACATCCAGTGGGTAGAGGCCAGGGATGCTGCTCATCATTGTACAGTGAACAGGATGGCCCCTTCCTCAGAGAATGACCCAACCCCACTGCCAAAGTTGCGGAAGAAGGGAAATCCCAATTTAGATCTCCACTTCAGTGTCCCTTCCTCCAAGAAACTTTTTCTGACCAATAAATTTCCATTGTATAGGCCTCCAGACTCCCTCCCTCGCATCATTTGTTTCAGTTGGAATTCTCCACTCACGTATGTGAATATGTGATTAGCATCTATCTCCCCACCACTGTCCCATGGGGGCAGCGCTGTGGTTTCCTCCCTACTGTATGCACAGGGCCTGGCCCTATAGCACAGGCTTGGGAAGTATTTGCTAAAAGTAGGAATTAATAAAGAGGACTGTAGGTTCTACGGACTTCTGTGGAAGCCAGTGTGTAACCACTCAGATTGGGGATTAGGGGACATGTTTTCAATCAAATCATACTTTCCGGCTGCACAGAAAGAGAGCAGAGCCTGGAGTTCGTGCACATGATGCACTGGGAGGCTCTAGGTGAGCGTGTTACGACATGCAGTTGTTCAACAGAGCAGGGATGTCACACGGAACACGAGGTTAGGGATCCTTGAATGTATAGCAGGGAGGGGCCGGGATGGCCCCACAGGTCTGGCATTTGTGGAGTCAAAATGAGTTCTTGTCATGAAAGCTCACTGACAGTAAGAGGGGAGTGGCTCTCTCAGTGTGGGGCTGCCCGCCACGCACAGACGTGCATGAAGCCTGGGGAATGTCATAAAGGTCCTCTATGTTTTTTGAGAGTCTAATAAAAGCTGTAATCTTTTCCAAGAAAGGTTATTAAAGGGAGCAGCAGCCAAACCAGAGGGCAAGTCATCAATTACAGGAATTACGGTGGCATCCCTAACCTCCCGGGGGCAGTTGGGGGGATGCTGTTCTGCCTGTGGGTGGGCCTGTCAGGGATGTCCATCCTTACAGCCTTCTCTGTTTCTGCGCAGTGACCCATCTCTGCCCAGGACCCGAGGACAGAGTTAACCCATCATACGGCTCAGAATTCAAATACGAAATGCCAGTTGCCTCATCAGTTATCAATAGCAGTGGGAAACGTGTTCATCTGTGAGTAACAGAAATCCCAACGATTAGTGACTGAAACAAACAGGAGCTTGTTTTCTCATGTTATAAGTTGTCAGGAGGTGTTTGGCTGTCAGTTTACGTTCACTGACTCACCAGTGCCGTCAACTACCCAGGCTTCTTCTATCTTCCACTCTGTTATCTTCCTTCTGTATTGACTTTTGTCGCATTTGTTGAACATCGTCACAAGATGGCTGCCATCACCCCACTCATCCAAGCCATGTCCAGTGGGAAAGAGGGTAGCACCAATAACCTGCTCATTTCTTTTAAAAGAAATTAAAAAACTCTCCTAACATGCTTCTGCTCACTTCTTACTCATCAGAACGTTGTCACACGGTTGACCCTTGAGGTAGTGGGGTGAGAAAACGAATATTTAATTTTCAACTCTTTATGGCATCAAGGGAGATTGAGGATGGAGATGACTGTTGTATCAGCCAAGAGACATTTTCTATCATACTGTCCAATTTATTCCTTAATCCACATGCCTCTTTTTCCACTTTTTGCAAATTTTTCACACTGGCACACTGAGGGCACAATAATACCATTCACACACGCGTGCGTTCCTTTATCCATATTACAGACATGTGTCGGTGGCCTCCTACATTTCGGCCTCTGTGCTGGGCCAAGGAGATACTGCAGCAAACAGGGCACAGTGCTTTCCCCCTGGAAGTGGGCCATCTGCACAGACACCCTGGTGGCTATTTAATAATGTGATGAGGTCCCCAGAGAAGAAAGACCGGCCAAGTGGACTCATGCAGGAGCAAGCAATTTAGATTGCTGAGTCATGTTAAATTTTCCAAAAACAGGTAAAGTTTATCTGAGATCTGAGAAACATGCCAAACAGGCTACTGGGGAGGGTCTCCTCTGTCCCAGGCCAGGAGGACAACAACATGCAGAGATAAAAGAAAGCAGGATGATTTCCAAGGACTTGAAGTCCTGCTTGGCTGGAGTCCAGAGCCTTAGGGCAGAAACTGGTGCAAGACACAGCAGAGCAAAAAACTCACAGGAAGCTTTCCCCCTGCCGTCCTCACTTCTGACATCCCTGCCAAGACTCAGTTAGGAGATTTGCTTCTAGAGCACTGTGTCCGCATCACCACCTCTGGAATACGGTGGGCAGTCAAGCATTGGTGGAATGAGTGAATGAGTGCATGGGTGATACTGAGCTGACTCTCTTAATTCCTAGCTTCCCCTTGCATCTCCTGTCAGACAGGAAGCTTGTGAGAAGTCAAGCTGTAACCTAGCAAAAAGGGGCTCGTCCTGCTCACCACAATCCAGTGGCAATCCTCTGCAAATGAGCAGGTGGGTGAGAAAGGAAAGCTGATACGATTACCCAGCATAATCGGAAGATGGCAGACTCGCGTCCTAAAGAACCATCTTAAAATCATACCGTATGTCTAGGCACTTATATAGGGGAAATGGGCAGGGAAGGAATGGGGTTAGGGATGTTGACCATCCAGTGTGACAAACTTCAAGACACCACATTATCTCTTCTGCCATTCCCGATGGGTACCAACGCAGAATTTTTCTTTCTGGAGGTTGTCATGTTCCTGGGGAACTCAAAGAACGAAGTTGTCTTACCACGGCTGGGAGATATGCGTAAGCAAGAGTCACAGAACTAGCAGATTACATATTTTGTGAAAGCGAGAGGTGCTTAATCATCTGGGCTTGGTGCAGGCTGGAATGTATCCACAGAGACTGGTGAATCAGGGTCATGGTTACAATGTTGCTTCTTTTCCCTGAGATGGCTTCCCTCATGCTCACTTAAGATCTAGCTGTTACAGGGCTGCCCCCTCAGTTTTACTGTTTTTTTCTCCTGTGTCCAGCAGAGAATAGATGCTCTTAATATTTGTGGAACTGGCTTGAATCTCATGCGAACTCCCTCAGAACAGGATCCATATCTTGTTATCATATTGATCCTCCATCCGCTCAGTTCAAAGCCTTGAGAATGTCGGTCCTGCACACACACTGCTGAAAAAAGGGAACGGACGAAACGACACAACCAAGTTTCCACACTCTCCCCCTCAGCAGCCGCCAGCCACATAGGGAGGCCAGACTGGTCTCTCCTGAAGCCCCTGGTTAGTTATAGCTGGATTTCTGATACAGACCCCTCCAAAGAACCCATTAAAAACGAGTTCTGATTAATAAATTTCATACCATGTAGCAGAACCAACCCCTGGTATTTCAAATTCCCAGCCCAAACATGACAATACACTGGAAGCCAATTTGTTCTAAATACCCAAACTACAAACTGTAATTATTGACAAGGCTGTTTCTGAGGGTGTCTGTGTGTGTGTGTGTGTGTGCATTGATAGGTTCAGAAGCAAGTTACGCACATAATGGTGTGTACACATCAGTATTTCACACAGCCTCGTTTAAAACCTGCAAGGGAAGCTATTTCGATTCGCTGCAGACTTTCGGCAGTCATGAATGATGTGACAGAAGGCCCTACAAGACAGAGGAATGCTGCTCCTATCGCTCTGCCAGGCTGAGCAGAGAGAGCGGGGAGAGTTGGCGTGAGCATACTGCCCACCTCCTCTCCTGTCTTCCTTCTCTTGTCCTTCTCCAAGGGTGGAGGACCTGGAGACTGCATGGGACCCCTGGGGGGAGGCTGAGCTGGGGAAGCTGTTCACAAGTTCTGCAAGATCTATAGGAGGAACCAAGAGTTTGGGGGTGAGTTAAGGTTGCCATCTCAGACCCATCCTGTTCCAGCTGGGAGAGCCAGACCCAGGCTCCATCCCTTCTGAGTCCAGGTTCTTATCTGAAAGTCGGCATGCGTATCCTGCAGGAATGTCCTGGGCATTAACTGGGGCCTGTAGACGCAAGAGCCAAATGCGTCCCGGCCCTGGGATGGGAGCCCCTATCCTGCTCCGTGGACGCCTCGCCTCCCCTTCTAAGACCCCGCTGGCTTCCGCACTCCTCTGCCAGCTCCCAGGGCCCCGTGCCTTCAGCTATCACTTGCCTTCTCTCTCTCACACACACACAAGCACGCATGCACACACGTACACATGTGCACACTGAGGCACACACTCTCACATATACACACACTCCTCCACATACACTTGTGCTCACACTTCCACACTCTCACACATACGCACTCACTCTCAGACACACCCGCTCTTCTGCACACACTCTCTCTCTCTCTCACACACACACACTCACCAGCCCTAACAGGCTTCACAGCAACCACTACCTCTCCTTTCATCAGGGGCAGATCCCGGTTTTGTGGTGCTTAAAGCTTATTATACAACTGTTGGGGCTTTCTTTAAAAAGCAAATTCGGTATGAGAGCAAGCGTTAATTTAAAATGAGAAAAGAGATCACAATGAATTCTTGGAGTCTTTGGAGCTCAGATCTTTTCTCCTAAGATTTCTTTAAAACCATTGTTATGGATACGATGCCTGATTGCATCCTGGCTTCCCCTCCCCAGCTAGAACATTCTCTGACTCCCAGCAAATCCGGGCCCTCACAGGGCCCCGGGGAAGTGACAGACCCCATGCTGTGCTTCAGGGTACTTAGCTTCTGGACCAGCCCCACTCTGCCCTCCCTTCCCGGAAGCTGGTGTTGGTTGGAGGTGATGATCCTCAGACGACAGGGACCCACGTACTTCCCGGATGGCACAGTCCTCTGCAGGAAGGACTCCTCACACACACCCCACACCAGACAGACACACACACCACACACACACACTCTCACACACACACACACTCACACATCAGAATGTATCCAAGCCTCCAGATCTAATTTCAGGTCAGCAGGTCGTGGGAAATACAGGGGTGGAGAAACCATGTTAAACGGCAGCATGGGGATTTATCGGCACCAAATACAGGTGCAGGGATTTCTCCAGGACAGAGCACCCAGTTTCTTCAGTAAATAAATGTCAGCGGTGTTGGGGGGGGGGGGTTCAAGAGATAAAAAGAGACTTGAGAGAAAGAGCAACCAAACACAGCGTGCACGTTCCTTGGATTTTGATTGGAACAAATTAAATATAAACGTGTATTTAGGAAACTCCAGGAAAATTGATCACTCAATAAACATTTAATGATATTAGGCAGCTATTAATAGTTTCAGATGTGATATTATTGTTAGGTTCTGTTTAAAAAGAGGTCTACTCTCTTAGAGATATGGACGGACATAGTTAAGGGTGAAACACAGGGCTGCGTGGGATTTGTTTGGGAACAATCCCGTGGGGCAGTGGAAGGAGGAGGTGAGGGGACGTGTGGGCTACAGACGAGACAGGATCAGCCAAAAGCAACACTGACTCTCAGTAATGGTTACTGGAGGGTTCATCGTTTCATTCTGTCTTTGTTTGTGACTGGAAACTTCCATAGTAAAAATAAATAAAGCGAAAGTGGATGCTATGACCTCAGGCGCCCCAGGACCAAAAGCTCACAAGAAGGCTTACCCGCCAGGCACATGGCCACAGAGAGTAGGGCTGAGGGACAAGGGAGGGACTCAGGGACGTGGAGACAAGTTGGCCACCCTACTGTGACCCATGCTCCCTCCTCTAGGGCCCTCTTTGGAGCTTAATTCAATGCATCTCACAACTGTTTGCTCAGGACTTGAAAGGGGGAGCATTTATTTTTCAGCTACTGTCCCCCATGGGGTAACAGTGGCCTCATGGATGTTGACTCCCCGGCACATCTATCACAGGTGGGTGAGTGCCCAGATTTCCGCAGGCATCTCACATGGTCAGGGAGCCCCCGAGCAGAAAGCAAGCAGTACAGCAGGGAACCAAGGCTCACGGTGGGAAACAAGGTGAGGGTGCTCAGGTTGTACCTGCAAGAAGCTACCCTAAGCCTGCTTGGAGCTGGTGACTGCAGCTTGGGAGTAAGACCTGCTGCAGAGGGGCCATGCAAACCTACAAGGGAGGTGGCCAACACAGGGAGGATGCAGGAAAGAGGCTCTGGGATCCCGGTTCTTTGGCTACAAGTAACAGAATTAAACTGTGGTTAAACTAAGCTAAAAAGCAAATCCCTAGAAAGAGATGAGGAACTCAAGAAATCAAAGGAGCAGGGAAGACTCAGAAGTGGTCAGGGACCAGAGCTGCTCTGGCCATCAGGGGCAGGAAACTTTGGCCAGACTCCTCATAGCACCTTCAAAGTATGGATCTGCACTAACCATTCTCCAGTCTTGGGTCATTCTGAACTAGATTCACCTTCCGGGGGGGAGGAACATGACTGGCTCAGCACGACCTCTGGGACACAGCACTTGGCTAGGAAAGGCGGGGAGGGGCTTGTTTCCCAGAATGAAAAGTGGCTGCTGTAACAGAGAAAGAGGAGCAGATGCTGCGCCATCCCCAACATGGGATGACCCCGGGCTATTTTGAAACCATCAATTGTTAACACAAATTCCATTTAGTTGATGGAGTTGATGAGTATGAAGGTAAGATATTTTTGAACAAGAGATCTGTAGGCACTCTTATTTTCGTGTCTTATTTTATTTTATTTTTTTTAATGTATCAACTGTTATGGGCTGACTATATCATCCCCAAATTCGTGTGTTGAAAACTTTACTCCCAGTGGGATGGTATTTGGAGGTGGGCCTTTGGGAGGTGACTAGGTTTAGATGAGGTCAGGAGGGTGGAGCCCTCATGATGGGATTAGTGTCCTTATAACAAGAAGGTGTCTGTGTACCAGCCAAGAAATGGGCTCCCACAAGAACCAAACCTGCCTTGATCTTGGACTTCCTAGACTTCAGAACTGTCAGAAAGAAATATCGGTTGTTTAAGCTGCCCAGTCCATGGTATTTTTCTTCAGTAGCCCAAGCAAACTAAGACATGACCCACTGAGAATATTCAGAAAGCAATATAATAGAGACTGCCAAGGCTAATAGAGATAAACACCTTTATTTTACCATTTAAGAAAACAAAATTAAAAAAAAAAAAGATAGACAGCTAAAACCCAGTGTCTGCTTTCTCCCCTCCAACCTGTTCCCTAGAAATACCCACTCTCCTGAAATCCACGCATTGCTTGGATCATTAGGCTAACAGCATATATATGCATTCATTTATAACAGCTACATTGATTTTTGTTTTTATTATTACCTAAGTACAATGATATTCCTCCTTTTGCAAGATACTTCTTGCACTCAGCAATATATTTGAGACTTATTATTCATACATGTTGATACTGTTTATTTTCACTGATGGACAGCATTCTACTCTATGAATACACTCCAGTTTATTTATACATTCTTTTTCTGAAAGTCAATTTGTTTCTTTCCTTTTTTTTGGTTACTACCAACGGTGCCTCTGTGAACATTCTTGTCCATGTCTGTGTGTCTGCAAGAGTAGCTGGAGGGTAGAACCTAGAAGCGGAATTGGAGGTGATGGGGGTACATATTTTCAATGCTACTAGGTGTTCATGAATTGCTCTCAAATTGACTAACTGACTTATAACTTATGGGAGTGCATCACAACCCACATCCTCTCAAATGCTTATGTGGTAGGCTGGGTAATGCCCCCCAAGATGTCCACTTTCTAATCCCTGGAATTTTTGTTGTTGTTGTTTGTTTTTTTAGGAAGATTGGCCCTGAGCTAACACCTGTGCCCATCTTCCTCTACTTTATATGTAGGACGCCCACCTCAGCATGGCCTGGTAAGTGGTACACAGGTTCACGCCTGGGATCAGAACCTGCAAGACACAGGCTGCCAAAGCTGAGTGCACAAACTTAACCTCTATGCCACTGGGCTGGCCCCAGGAATTTGTGAATGTTACTTCATGTGGCAACAGGAATTTTGCAATGTGATTAGGTCAAGGATCTTGAGACGGGGAGATTATCTTAGATTATGCGGACAGGTCTGATGTAGTCATAGGGGTCCTAATAAGACTGAAACAGGAGATCAGAGAGATAGAAGGTGATGTGATGATGGAAGCAGAGAGACTTGAAGCTGCTCCACTGCTAGCTTTGAGATGGAGGGAGGGCCATGAGCCCATGAATGTAAGCAATGCAGCTCTAGCTTCTGGAAAAGGCAAGAACCAGGACCCCCCCTGTGGAGCCTCCAGAGAGCAACCAGCCCTGCTGACACCTTGACTGTAACCCAGAGAGTGATTTCTGACTTCTGCCGTCCCAAACTGTAAGATCGTAAACTGGTGTTGTTTTAAGCTCCTAAATGCATGGTAACTTGTTACTGCAGCCGTAGGAAACTAGTACAGCGTGGTATTAACCTTACTCCTTTTCGCCGGGCTGGTGGGAAATGGTCTGCTGATGTTTTCTTTTGCATTTCCCTCCTTACTCACCAGGCCAAGCATTTTCGTGCCATATGTTTATTGGACATTAAGGTTTCCTCCCCTATGGATTTCTTGTTAAAATATTTTGCCAGGCCTTTTTCCCCCTATCACTTAAAAAAAAATATTTTCTTATCCTGAATATTCTGAGTTTCAAACTTTGTCCCTGGTGCAGTACGAATATTTTATCCCAATTTATGAAATTGGCTTTCATCATTCAAATATTTTAAATTTTGTTGTAGTCAAATCTATCAATCTTTTTTCTTGAGTTTTTTTTAGTATCCCAGTGAGATACAGATATCATCCTATATTTTCTCTTTAAACATTTCTTTTCACATTTAGCTCTTTAAGCCATCTGGAATATATTTTTGTATATGGTGTTATGTAGGGGTCTAAATATATCTTTTCCATATGTCTAGACAGTTGTCTCCACACTGGTTGCTAAAGGGTCCATCTCTTCCCATTGACGGGAGATGCCTCTTCTCACGCAAATCTCTTGCAGCAATTGTGGTTTCTACTGAGTTTAATCTTGCCTGCTTCTCTCTCACAATCGTCTTTCTTATCTGTCTTTGTCCCTTTACTCTTTTATTTACTTTTAGAATCAGCTGTCAAGCTCTGTTAACTTCCGAGATTTTGGTTGGGATTGCACTGACTCTACATTTATCTGGGGAGAATTTCCATCTTCCTAGAATCAACCTCACCTGCTTTTCCTTCTCCGTCTCCTCAGCTGGTTCTTTCTCCTCTCCCGTTCCTGAGCTCTGAGCCTCAGCAAATCCCGAAAGCTCCGGGCTCAGCACCGTCCTGTCTATCTGCGCAGAATCACTCGAGCGGTGACTCCAGCAGGCGTCCGATGGCCTGGAGGGCTCATTCATCACAGATCACAGGACCCCACCCATGGAGTTTCTGGTTCAGGAAGTCTGGGGTTGGGCCCAAGAATTTCCGTTTCTAACAGGTTCTTAGGAGTCGCTGATGCCGCAGGTCCTGTGAGCACTCTTTGAGAACCTGTGTCTCATGGAGTGTCTTTTTAAAATACCATCATAAACTGATAAACCTTCAACTTTTATATTCAGCGTAGGCTTCCCTCACCTCCTTCCCAACTCCAGAATGTCGCATGTAACTAACGATGTGATCTTCACCTCAAACTTCACAGATTTCAAAGCAAACTCGATACTCTTCCTCCCACACCAGTGTGCCCCTTCCCTGATCTTGTCGTTTCAGGCCATGGGAACACTCTCCTTCCAGGGGTTCTGGGCAAAGCCTGGAGTCATCCTTGACCATACTGTTTCTCTCAAACTCCATGTACAATTCATTAGCAAATCCCATTGGTTCTACCTTCAAAATGTGTCCAGGATTTGACCAATTCTCACCCCCTCTGTCACAACACCCTGGAGGCTCACCACTTGGATTGGAGCAACAGCCTCAAATTTGCACCCAGGTTTCCACCACTGCTCCCTTTCGATTTATCGGCACGTAGAAGCCAGATGAGTCATTTAAAACTAACTTAGATCATGCTACTCCCTTGGGTAAAACCATCCGATGGATTCCCATCTCACTAGTGAAAATAAAACTCCTTATCGTAGCCAACAGGACCCAGCCTGAGCTGCACCTGCTGCTTGTCCTGCCTTGAATCCACCGCTCCTCCACGGCACACACCCACACCCCTAGCATCCTGAGATACCTGCTGTTATCCTTCAACTCGCCAAGCATGCACCTTCCTGGGGCATCAGTGTCACTTTAACCTCTGCCTGGAGCAGTTTTCTCCAGATATTCTTCTAGCACACTCCCTCACTTTCTTCTCATCTCTGTTCAAGTCACATTATCAAGATTCATTATCAGGAAGACCTTTCAGAAGTGCTCTGTAAAAAATAGCAAAACCCCTCCACTCCTACATTCCCAACCTCCTTTACTAGGCTCCAGTTTTCCTCCATATCATTTATTGGCATCTGATATACATACATTATATCATAAACTCCGTTAAGTAGGAAATTTGTTCTCAGCGTAGCACCTTGTCCTGAAAGGTGTTTAACACATATTTGTTGCATGAATTAAAATACAGAGTCATTTGTCAGTGAACATGGTACACCTGATAGTATACTTGGATCTTTTTTTCTTTGCTAAAATTTTCTAATTTTCTCTATAAAAGACCTGTTCATTTTTTGACAGCTTTATTTTTAACTCCCTTTAAGGAGTTTTGGGGTGCTAAATGCCATTTTTAAATATGACATGATCTAATTGTATTTTCTATTATTTAAGAACACAACTTATTTTCTTAATGCATCTTTTTTTCTGCCTACCTCACTTTTTTTATTAATTCTCATAGTTTTGTTGATTCCTTTTCATTTGCTGTGTGGAAAATCATGCCATCGGTAGTTAATGATGATTGATTGATTGATTTCTAATTTCTTCAATTTTTATTTCTTTTCCTTGTCTTGCCACATTGTCTAAGGCACCCAGTACAATGCTGAATAAACACAGCGACTATCGGCCTCCTTGGTTTGCTTCTGACTTTAATACGGGAATTAAAACCCAAGATTACAAATCAACTTGACTGCATATTAGAATCACCTGGGAGAACTTATTAAAAATGCTGATGGCTGAGTCCCATCCACAAAGATATTCAATTAACAGGGTTGGAGTAACACTGGGCATTAATGTGGTTTAAAATCTCCCCATATCAACTTAACTAGAACCCTTGATGGTGTGGCCCAGGTGTTAGTGTTTTTTAAAAACTTTCCAGGTGGTACCAATGTGTGGCCAAGTTTGAGAACCAGAGACAAGCAGCATCCTAGGTCCCATCCCAGACTCCCTCAAACAGAATCTCCGGGGGACGGCGCTTGGAATCAGGTTCTACAAGAACGTCAGAAGATGAGTAAAGTTCAAGGCAGCACCTGTCTTTCCCTGGACCGCTGTGTCCCTGCCAAGTTAGCTGGGAGCTAGAACAGCACCGCAGGAACAAGACGCTCTCATTACAGCTTAAACATGCTGGGTCATCCCTTGATTGTGCCATTAAACAACCGGAAAATCAGGAATCCACAACTTCAAAGAACTGCTTGTTTTTTCTGAGTCTTGGTTCATTCATCCATTCTTTCATTCATTGAGCTTTTATTGAGCTCCTCCTATGTGTCATCATCTGCTCCCTTATTTTGTTTTCAGAGAATTTGCCTTGCCTAAGAATGGTTGAATTATTAATGTTTGACTCCCCCTCTCTGAAGCCTCCATTTCCATAGCAGAAAACAAAATTAGTTCAATTTCAAGTCAAATTGGAATTTTTAAAATTCATATAGTAAAAAATATCAGGAACCCATTCTCCTGTTTTCTGTGCTGATGCCTTTTGAGTTTTAATCCAACAAATGACGCTGGATCTCACTGCCTGTACGCAGGGGTGAGATAAAAGATAAATAGTCCTCATTAATAGAGTAACAGCCCCCCAGGCAACAGTGAAGAGCTGCTCTGATACACAACACTTCATCCTGTCCTCAACTCTCCACACACTGTTTTCAGTGACTACTTTGCTGGAATCTGACATTTGCAAAGGAGAACTAAAGTATTCATTTTACCCTTGCATATTCCAGAGAATGTCTAGAAATTCACACCCACCGTCCCTTATTAGAGCCCCATAGAATGTTGGTTTCATAGCTGCAGGGGCCCTGGTGGTCATCTCGTCTATACTCTTCCATATGGAGGAAAAAACACTGAATCTCAGAGAGGAGATGAGATGTGCTTCAGGGCACACTGTGACCTGTGGCAAGGCTGAGATGGGAGAAAGATAGCCTGTTCTTTCCATCGGCCCCACTATCATCCAAATACAGAGGAAAATATCAGTGTCACCAAGGAGAAGATTCATGTGACGCCTACCCACACCCTCCAGTTCAAATAAAGGTAGTGAAAAGGCAAATATAAGCTTTTTGAGTTCAGCCAGTAGACTGCTTTTACAAGCAGTAAGAATATATACCACATGAAGATAATCTGAACATCACTTGTAGTTTTCAGTATGTGATGCAGGGCAATTGAATTTACAAAATACTTCATGACCAAGATTCCTGTTTCAAGATGCAACACTTGTCACCCACTTTCATCTTTCCTCGTCTCCCAAATTTTTATGACAATATTCAAAACTGTGTTTTAAAAGTAACGAAATATTTGAATCAGAGAAGGGTGCTATCCACTTGTCTGAAATATCGAAGAGTTTGTGTAAGATGTAGGCTAAAATAGACCAGATCAGCTGGGCAAATCACTGAAAGCGAGGGAAATGCCTGATGGTGAATTAAGAGATGGGGTCATGTGCAAGAACCAGCAACACCAGATGTTCCGCAAAGGCAGGAGGCCCTGAAGGCTGGGAGCTGGGCATGAGGAAGCAAATCCACTAAGAGTATTCCATGCTGGCAGGGCCCCCATGACCATCTCCTCCATGATTCCTCAGCTTATAGACAAAGAAGCAGCTTTCTGGGAGCAGGAAGTCCCCACCGCCAGGATGTATTTCCCCCAGACTCGTCATCATAGAGCTGCATGCTCACAAAGGATGATCGTAAGGCTGGCCCATACCAAGGCTTTTTGATGATAGGAACATGGTTCCTCAATTCAGCTAACACTCAGGTGCCTGTCTGGGCACCGAGGAAGCAGAGAATCCTCACCCACAGGCTCTACTCTCGAAAAGTTCACAGCCCGGTTAACAGGATGGAGAAACCATGAGGAATGTCAACACCGCTCAATTACCATCATGATGGGCCACCTTAGGAACACGCAGAAGGGGCGCCTAGTGCATTTCCAAGGCGCCAGGGATGGCTTTTCTCTCGAGAGCCCTCTGAGGAAATGTGTCAGGACAATTTAGGCGTCCATCATACTTAGGGTCAGTTTTCCAAGGGAGTGGAGTTGGAGGCTGAGTGACAATCCAGTGGAAGTGGTCAATCCTGGCATTCCCCCTGCGCTATGAGTGTGGGGAAAGAGAGAAAAGTGGCCCCATCACCTGGGAGAAGATGCCCACAGAAATAGCTACATAAATCCCAAGATTCTGCATGTTGCATCATCCTCATTTTATTCTTTACTTAGCTCACTTTATCACCAGAAAATCCAATGAGGATGTTTATGAAGACACACACATAATTAATGGGGATAACTCATTAATTTACAGGCCAGCTAATCAATAGTCAGGTTAATCTACTTCGGCATCTGAAGAATCACACCGCGTCTCTATTTACCTTGCTGTTTAGTCTTGTTCGGCATCATCAGTTTTTTTGGTGTCTGTTAAGCTGACAGTGTTGGTCACCACACAGAAGGCTGATAGATTAATTTCTGCTAACATGATACTCTTCTAGTATACAAATGGCGTATTAATAGCCCACAACCAGATGATGGCATTTCCCATCAGGAGAAAAGATATATTTCTCTCTATTACAAAATTTCTAATCAATCTTTCTTTTATTCTATTTAATTTCCTTGCTTGCTTTTATGTGTTTCAAACATAAGGAAAATATTCCTTGTTCTGTTTTTTGGTGAAGAAGATTGGCCCTGAGCTAACATCTGTTGCCAATCTTCCTTTTTCATTTTTTTCTCCCCGAAGCCCCAGGACACAGTTGTCTATCCTAGTTGTAGGTCATTCTACTTCTTCTACGTGGGACGCCCCCACAGCACGGCTTGATGAGAGGTGTGTAGGTCTGTGCCCAGGATCTCAACCAGCGAACACCGGGCTGCCAAAGCTGAGCATGCAAACTTAACCACTCGGCCACGGGGCCAGCGCTACTGGTTTTTTTTAAAAAATAATTTATTATATCACTCAGAGAGTACTAAGAAGAAACAGACAAAGCACAGAGAGGTGATTAGGTACCTAGAGCTTCCGGTGATCATCGTGTGAAGGACCCTGTGTGTTGGCGGGGTTTGGGGCCAGATGCCAGCTCAAGTGCGATGGACGGGAAACCAGACAAGTAATGAAATGAATGAGCCAGCCAGGGGGTGTCCACGCTGACTTGGCCAGCACTTGGATCTTCTCAGTGAGACCACCTCCATGTGGCTCAGGTGGTCGATGCTTTTAAAGATGTTCAAAGGTTTTCAGGAGAAGCCAAACCTCTGGTTTTGGCAACTTTATCAGAGTTCTTGGTTGAAGGCAACAGAATCCAGTGGAGCCGGTTTAGACTGAAATGAATTTATTATAGGAGCTCAGATAGTGTAGAGCACTTCCAGGAAGGCCAGAGGGTCAAGCCTGAAGCCAAGCAGCCAGGGCAATGCCGTCAGGGGGAGGGTACAACCACCTAGGGGCTGTGGCAACATCCTGCTGCCAGGGCACCTGAGTGCCCTGCGACACCAGGGACTGGACACAGAATGTCAACCGCAGCCCCAGCTGTGCTCTCTTCTGTCCTCCAGGACTTGGAGAGTGTCTGCTTACTCACCTGCAGTGCCAGCTACAGAAGAGTCTGGAAAATGTACACTATTTTAGCTTTCCAGGCTCTGTTGTAGGTTAGAAAGAGGCTGAAGTCGGCTTGAGTGAACAACCAATGTCCAGTATTTGTCTCAGCAACTAAACAAAAAACAAAAAACAATCCCGTGCAGATGAAACAATATGCCCCCATGGGCCAAAGCCAGCTGCGGTTGCTGCCTGTGCAGTGAATTCTTTGCAAGCAGACGTCTTCCTTCACGCGTCCTGGCACCCTTCACAGCACCTAGCCCGAGGCCCGGCACTCGGCAGGCCTGCAGCAGCCGTGAAGCGAAGCAAAGGAAGCCTGGAGGAGACAGGTGCCTTCTCCCAGCTCATCTCGGCAGACCCTGAGTCCGCCCCTCACCCTGGGCAAACTGAGCTGCTGCTGGCTGTTCTCGCGCTCGGCCTTATGTTTGCACAGACATTGCCTCTGAAACATACCAACACTCTCAGAAATATTTTTTATCCTAAAAGAACAAGTTTAAATTGAACCTTATCATTTTAGGAGCTGTTTAAAAAAGAACTTTGTTTTTATTGATTATCAATTTTTTAGCAATTAGAACCAGGGATGACGGACATTGCCTGGTGTCCAGTCAGGAAAGGAGCCTTCTAGCATCCAGAAGTTTCCTGTGACTCCAACCTGGCCCAGTTTTTGTTCATCTCTGTAACACCAGGAAGGATGCCAGCGTCTTGAAAATGCCAGGTGCTGAGTCAATGTTTGACAAGTGAATGAAGAAATGAATGAAGAACTCAGTGAATTAATGAATGACGCTAGTTGGCCCTGTCATGGTTCCAGAGCCTTCCCTGGTAGATTTCTTATTCCCTCTTCTTGTTCTCAGGTTTATTCAAAAAAGAATGCTACAAGTTGAATTCCAGTCCAGGATACTCAGGGGTACAAGAAAGACACTTGCCTTGTGTCTAATTGACTCAGTTTCTGTGTCAAGGTCCCATTTTTGCAGGAGGGAGAAAGCAAAGCTCAGCTGGTTCAAGGCCTCCCATTCTCCACCGGCCGGGGTCTCATCTGGGTTTTACAGGGAGCCACTGCATCAAGGGAGACAGGAACTTGTTCTCCTTGCCATCGCTCCACCCTCCCATCCCCTGAGCTCCAAGGCCCAGCCCCCCGTATGCCTCTCAGGGACACCCTCCCAGGGTGCACTGAGACCCCAGTGTGGAGGCCTGTCAGGGTATGATGTCCTCAGATGTCCAGGAACAGGTCCGCTGCTTCCTACAACACACTGGAGACACACAGGCACGTGAGCAGCTGCCCGGAGTATACCTGCCTCACCCTGTCCAAGGCCAGGTCTGGGCCACTGGCAAATGGTGGGTCCTCTGTGGCCACATCAATTTCCTAAATCCTGCCTCGAGTTGGTGCAGGTCCCTTCCTAGAATCGTTTTGCAATTCCTGTCATCCTCAGCCGAGGCCTTCACACCCTTAGGAAACCTGCCTCTCTCCCTTCCTGGCTTCCTCTCCACCTCTCCCCTCCTCATCCCAAATGGGGTCTCTCAATTATTGGGAGGCGGGAAAGCCCTGCTCTGGCTACTGATAAATCCTACATGGTCTGAATCATCTCAGTGATTCATTCAACAGCCAGGGAGGGAGAGGCCACTCCAGATGCACCAGGTGTTGGGGACCCAGAGGTGATGGTGATGAAATAGACCAGTAAAGTTTGAGGCTGAAGTGTGACATAGCTTGAATTACTTAAAATCAACTTTATTGAGATATCTTTGCACAAAATGAAATGCATATATCTTCAGAGTCCAGTTTAATGAGTTTTTACAAATGTATGCGCTGCTGTAACTACCACTCGGATCAAGATAAAGAGACGTCATCACTCTGAATATTTCCTCCCGCCCCTTTGCAGTGACCATCTGCCCACACAGCCTAGGCGCCCCCACCTGCTTGTATCGCCACAGACTCGTTTTGCCTGCTCTTGAGCTTTGTATGGATGGAGTCTCACAGTCTGTACTTTCATGAGCCCGGCTTCTTCCTCTCTACAGCAGGGTCCTGGTTTTCGCTCGCGTCCTTCCACGTGTCAGTAGTTCATTCTTTTCACAGCTGAAGAGAATTCCACTGGATGAATACGCCATCAGTTGTTCATCTAACACCTGTGGTTGGACCTTCTTTTCAATTTTTGGCCAGTATGAATAGAACCGTAAATATTTGCATACAAGTTTTTGTATAGTTATGTACTTTTAAGTATCTCAGGTAAATGCCTAGGAATGAAATTGCTGAGGCCAAGAATAGGATATGTTTAATTTAGGAAATGACCAACCAGTTTTCCCAAGTGGTTGTACCGCCGTATCCGTCCACCAGCAACAGTGAGAGCGTCAGGGACCCCCACGCTCGCCAGATTCTTGGTGCTCGGCTGCCAGATTCTGGGGCTGCTGGAGCGAATCACAGAGTGACGGGAGACCACTGCAGAGGGGTTTACACCCAGCCCACTCCATCAGCACTTTTGAGTCCTCCTGCACCAGCGTCTCCCGAAGTGTCTCCATGAACGACTGCCGTTTGCTGAAATGATCTCTTTTGGCACAGAAAGGGCATGGAATACACGGAATCACGCTGTGAGGAAGGTCTCCCCTTTCAGTTCTTTGCAAATGCTCCTGACGCAGTGTGGACTCTGTGCTGCTCGCTAACATCTCTGTAACACTTCTAATCTCCGTTTTATAAGTTAGACTCTTTATAGAGGTGGTTATAGATTCATACGCAGTTGTAAGAAACAATACAGAGGGATCCCATGTACCCATCACGCGTCTCCCCCCACGGTAACATCTTGCAGACCATAGCGCATGTTCACTGCCCGATCTCCTCTTGTGACAAAGAGGGAGTCCAGCCTCGAGCTCAGGGCCTCCCCGACGGAGACAGGATTGAACAAGTGTTTTATTTTACTACATTTAGTTTCAAGTGTTACGTCTTATTTATAACAAATGATGCTATTTTTCCATTTACAATAATGATAAAAGTTTTATTACTAAGTAAATTAATTTAGCTTTAAAATTGAATTATTTTAAAGAATCTATTACCCAAATCATAGTGCTAGCAGTAGGCAGATATAGAAAATCATGAAACTGAATGATACATAATTGAATTGAGGGAAACACTAAAACTCTACTATCAAACAGCATTTTCCCCAGACTCTACGTTTTTTGCATTGAGCAACTGCTATGAATCTAAGGCATCCTGAGAAAACCCATTCATTCACTCATTTCATTCATGCAACAAATATTTGTTGAGAACCTTTCGATGTGAAGATTTTACTAGTCCTTCTGGGTGACACAAAGTTCAGATGAATCAGACAGATGGCCTAGATTCAAATAATTGATAACATCCCAGGGAGACATTCACTCATGCATGAATATTTATGAGCACCCATCAGGGGACAGGTGGTGTTCTAAAAATGATTGAGTAGCAAAAAAGACCAGAAGGGGTCTCTGCCTTTTTGGAGTTCACACCTAGCTGCTAAGACAGTCAAGGAGCAGTATTAGTGGCACATTCTGTCAGGGTGGTTACACTCATAGAAGAGAGAGTACTTGGGGCCGGGGGGGGGGGTATATAACAGGCAGGTCAGAGACGGTCCACAGGAGAAGGGGGCGCTGGGCCTGAGGCTGAAATAATAAGAAGGAGCCAGGGGCCGGCCCCGTGGCCGAGTGGTTAAGTTCGCACACTCCACTTTGGCAGCCCAGGGTTTCGCCGGTTTGGATCCTGGGTGAAGACACGGCACCACTCAGCAGGCCATATTGAGGCGGCGTCCCACATGCCACAACTAGAAGGACCGCAACTAAAATATACAACTATGTACTGGGGGATTTGGGGAGACAAAGCAAAAAAAAAGAAGATTGGCAACAGTTGTTAGCTCAGGTGCCAATCTTTAAAAAAACAAAAAAGCAAAAGCAATTTAAGAAAAGAAGGAGCCAAACATGCAAAGGAATAGGGAAAGTGTTCTAGGCAAAGGAGACAGCAAGTGGAAAGGCCGTGAGGAGGGAAGGGAAAGTGTGTAATCATTGCACAGCAGTTGTTCACGGAGGGAGGAAGGACCAAGAGTCTGGATGGTTCAGAGGTTGGAGGCAGTCATGAGGAGGAAGGTCGGAAGCACTGTGAGCTGACGGAGGC
Source organism: Equus asinus (assembly GCF_041296235.1). NCBI lineage: Eukaryota > Metazoa > Chordata > Mammalia > Perissodactyla > Equidae > Equus > Equus asinus. The sequence continues at coordinate 48,080,533 of NC_091804.1, forward strand.
TGCACATGGGCAGTGCAGCCAGCCAGGGGCTGGGGGCGCTAGAACAAAAGCTCAGGGGAAAGGCAGGTTCTGCCCTGAGCTTGGGAAACAGAGAGGACATTGAAAAACCTATTTTCCGAATGCCTCAGGCACAAGTGCCATTTCCCTGTGGTAGGTTGAACAGCATCCCCCCAAAAAGACGTGTTGAGATCCCGACCCCGGGACTTGCGAACCTTGTTTGGAAACAGGCTCTTTGCAGATAGAATCAAGTTCAGATGAGTTCATCCTGGATTAGACTGGTGGGCAGGCTCTGCCATGGTCTCGATGATCCTGCCTCCCGGGACTCTCACCCCAAGATTCTCTCCCCCAAATGTGGGCTGCACCTTGTAGCTTGGTCCTGATAATAGAATATGGCAGAAGGGCTGGGTGCTGCTACTGAGACCAGGGCGTAAAAGCCAGGGGCTGTTGTCTTGGGCACCCTCGTGCTCTCTGGGGGATGCCACGTCCTGAGACAACCTCGTGGCCAGGCTCACATGGCCAGGACCTGTGGCCTGCCCACAGCCATGTGAGCAAGCTTGCAGACAGATCCCAGGAGAGCCTTGAGATGACCACAGGCCCGTGGACACCTGGGTGCAGCCCCGTGAGAGACTCTGAGCCAGAACCACCCAGCTCAGCCAGGCCTGGATTCCCAACCTGTGGAAACTGTAAGATAAGATGTTTCCAGCTGCTGTATTTGGATAATTGGTCATTCAGCAGTAGATAACCAATGCACTCACCAAGGAGCTGTAGAGTAGTTCCAACACCAAAGAGTTTGTTAAAGAGGAAAGTTATCTCAGATGAGCAGATCAGATAGAGTTAGACAGAGTGACACACTTCATTCATTCATGCAGTTAGCCAGTCAGCCGCACTCATTCCTTTATTCACACCACCATGTGTCAAGTGTCATGCCAGACACTCAGGATATAAAAATAAATAACAGCCCCTGTCCACGATGAAGACGTAGCCTGAAGAAGACAATGTGGAGATACTTAATAATTGTACTCGTTGAGATAAGTGCTGAAACGTGTTCATTCATTCAACAAACATTTTCTGAGTACCTGCCACTGTGCCCAGCTTTGTGCTGAAGGCCGGGCACAATGCAGTGGGCAAGGTAATGGGGGTCCTGTTCTCGTGGAGGCTGCAGTCCGACTCAAAGGCGTCGCATACTGAGGCGCACAGAGAGAGAACGTCTGCTGAGCCTGCGCCTCAGGAGGGCTTGAGAGAGCAAGTTCTTGTCGGAGGTGAGGCTTGAAAGAAGAGTAGAAATGTTCTGAGAAAAGAAGGAGGAAGGAATTCCAAGGGACAGATGTGCACCGTGCGGAGCATGTGACAATGTGGCAGGTCTGGGGTTCAACGAGGAGCTTGATCTGGCCTGAATACCCGGCCTCTGACATCTCACAAAAAGGTGTTCTGGATCCCCAGCACAGCATGACCTTGCAGTGAACACTTAGAAACCACCTGGATGTTCACCGGAGCCTGGCTAATCTGCTTCCACACCAGAGGGTACCACTGCCGCCGAGGGGTGTCTCTGCTCAGCACTGCCGACCCTGGGGGCTGGGTGAGTCTCTGTGGTGGGCCGTCCTGGGCACTGCAGGAGGCTGAGCAACATCCCTGACCTCCACCCACTAGGTGCCAGTAGCAACCCCCCACTTTGTGACAACCAAAATGTCCCAGACGTTGCCAAATTCCCGCTACTGGGGGGAGGTGGGGAGCAGAATTACACCAAGGTGAGGGTCGCTGATCTTTAGTACCAGCATGCTATTACAAAACCAGAGAAAGACATTATCTTACTTCCTAATCACATATAAAAAAGGGAAGCATCTGCATGTGTCTACCCTTAACTATGGCTACACTCTGTGAAGAATGACGACTTCCTGACTCCCTCTGTGAAGACAGACTCTACCCTCTTCAAGGTTAGAGATTCCCCCAGGAGGAGAGGGTCGTGAGGGAGATGTTCAAAGGGGACTTTTCCTCTTTCTACTCAGTATATTCCTGCAATGTTTAATTTTCATGATGAGAGTGTTTACATCCATTAGATGTGTAATTAAAGAAGTTTGCATATGCACAGCTGTATGACCAATGCTGTTGACGATCCCTTCATGCCACAGATGACTGTTTTAGGTATCGGCAGCAAGAACTTCAAATGCAGAAACGTGTGTGTGAGTTCCCCAAGATGAAGAGAGAAAAATAATACTGCAAGCTAGGAAAATCAGCTGAGAGGTTAGGGAGCAAGAGTATTAGTCAATATATAAATTAGAAAACGAGATGGGAAATTACTTTGGGAAAATATTCTGTTGTTTTCCAAATGTGTTTGTTGAAGCTCTCAAGGTATAAGGTCCTTCAACGCAAAACATGACAAAATGAAGACAAACAAAAGAAAAGAGCATTACTTTAATCCATCCGTCATAAATTCCAAGGGGAAAGGGTCAAGACTCAGACCCTGGACAGGTTCGAAGCCAGACTCTGCCTCTAACTGGCTCAGTGTCCCTGTCTCCCTGTCTCCCTGGACCTTCATTTCCAAATGAAGAGGTTGTCACTCCGGGTCTCCAGGGCACCTTCCCAGAGTCTTGAATATTGGACAAGTCTGAGTCCATAGCAACCAATTCCCCAGCCAAACCTGGCTTCTCGGTGTAATTTAGAGAAGCCTGTCACTGTCCCCAGGGGCATTTGTACCAACAGGCCATGCCAGACTGAGGAATTCAGGTTTGAGGATGGACCCAGAGTGGGGCTGGGAACAACGAGACATTCATGCTAGAACAACCAGGAATCAGCCTCAAGAAAGAAACCACAGCCTCCCCGGCTGATTCTCTTCTCATAGTGGACATCACCTTCAGGAGCTGCAGCCCAGAGTCCTCAGGGCCAATTCCACAGCCCCAAAGGAGGTGACACCTCATTTTCTTGCTCTCATGTTCATGCTTTCCCTCCCTTGGAACTTAATTTCCCAATAGACCACTGGCTTCTGGAGGGCAGACCCGGGTCTCATCCATCACTGTGTCCTCAGATGGCCCTTCCTGACAGGTGCTGTCATGGACTGCATGTCTGGGTCCCCCCAGATTCATGTGTTGAAGCTCTAACCCCACTGGGATGGTATCAGGAGGTGGGAGCTTTGGGAGGTAATTAGGTTTAGACGAGATCATGAGGGTAGAGCTCCCATACTAGGATTAGCATCCTTATAAGAAGAGGAAGAGACACCAGGGTTTCCTTTCTCCCCCACGTGAGGACACAGACAAAAGGAGGCCACCTGCAGGCCAGGAAGTGGGTCCTCAGCCAGAACTGAATCCGCTGGTACCTTGATCTCAGACTTCCAGCCTCCAGAACTTTGAAAAATAAATGTCTGTGGTTTAAGCCCCTCATTCTGCGGCATTTTGTTAGAGCAGCCTGAGCTGTCTAAGACGGGAGCTCAGCAACGGACTGCAGGGTGGGGGATCCGGGGCCATGTACCCCTGTGCACGGACAGAACCAGAGACCATCTGCAAAGGAGGGCAAAGAGAAAGGCTCTCAAACCCCCTGGTCTTTCTTGTGCCACAGAACCATCAAGTTACACTATTCCTGATTCCTAAGCATTTCACCGACCCGGGGGATGTTTCAGTGGTTGCTAGCAAGCCTTCCAGAAGCTGTTGATTTCTTTGTTCTCGAGAATGTAAAATATACGAACATATTCTGGGTTAAATCTACAAGGTTAGAACAACGCTGAAACCAAAGCAGAATAATGGTAGAGCAAGAAAAAAAAAATACCCAAATCTCACTGATGAACGAAGATGCAAAACGCATTCATAAAATATCCATAGTCCCATTAAGTATTAAAATGTGTAAAATACACACTGACCAACAGACTTCATTCCAGAAGTGGATCATTTCTACAAGGCATCTACAAGAATCATACCGATATAAATCATATCAATAGACTAAAGGAGAGTAGAGCTATAATCGCTGTGATAGATGCCAAAAAAGGACTTGATGAAATTAGAAGAAATTAGATATCCATTCGTGATGCTGTTTTAGTAAAAGAGCAGTGAAAGCAAACTTCTTTAATATGTTCAAAAAAAAAGCTATCTCAAAACATCATCCAAACTTAAGCCTAGCTACTAGAGAGAGTCCCAGTAATCAATGCTAGGAAAAACAAAGTCAGCATGGTACGTCACCTTTTCCTGGTGATGTTAGTTAATGCATTAAACAAGAAAAATGTCAGGTTGCTGTCCTCGGGCCTGAAACCCACCTCCCCAGATCTCTAGATGAAGGTTTCCTCTTTATCATTTAGATATCAGCTTAAAGCTTCCCCTCACATCATGTTTCCTAGCCACCTTCTCTAGTCATCTCTCTAACACCACCACCATACCAAGCTCTTTCCTAACTCTTATTCTGTGTCTTTTGTAGACCGTACCCTCTCTGACACAGCAACATCTACTCCAGCCACCCCTTCCTTCCTGACCGCTCCATCACAGCCTGGACCACAGACTCCATCACATCTGAGGAGAACCCGTTTGTATCCACGGCACCTAGGAGAATGCCGGCATGTGTAGGCAGTCTGCAAATAATGCTTAACAATACACAAAGTATGGATGTGTCAGTTCCGTTCAGCATCGTGCTGGGAAATTTAAGGAACATATAGAACCAATTAGAAGGTTCTTTAGAAGATCTTATTAGAAATCCATACAGCTATAAAAGCAAAAATTCAACCTTTAACTAAAGTGCAAACCTTAACCGTAAAGCTCCCATTCTTCACGGTGCCTCTTTCTTCAACCAGAAGACTCTACTTGACGCCCTTTGGTGTAACTGGAAAAGTATGCAGGCGTATGTTACAGCCATGAGCCCCATAATGAGGTTTTGATCAACCACGGGCCACGTATACCACGGCGGTCCCATAAGATTAGTGCCATAGAACTAGGTGGGCAGAGTAGGCTGTACCATCCAGGTTTGTGTAAGTGCACCCTATGATGTTTGTACAATGACAAAATCGCCTCACAACGTAGCTTTCAGAATACAGCCCTGTTGTTAAGTGACACATGACTATATTAGCATTTACTGGTAGGACAATTTCTTTCCATACAGACATGGAAATGTGTATCAAATTCTGATGTTTAAGACTTAGTAGGGTGTGTTTCTTGGGACAAATAACTGAAAATGTAATCAAGTAAAATCATTTTATAAAAGATAAAGTGAGAAGTTTCTCATATCTCTTGACCATCAACCTGTAGAGAATTATAGACTCTTTAAAGAAATAAATCAAAACAGCAAATGAAAGCCCCACACTCTAGTGATTACAACAACAATGATAAGTAGCTGTCACTCCTGAGTACTTATTGTACGCCAAGCACAGTCCTAAGCCACTTGCAGGTATTAATTCATTTAATTTTGATAATAACCGAGTGAGGTCCATTCTGTTAATAACCACACTTTACAGATGAGGACATTAGAGCCCTGGCATGTTACATGGCTCTGCTCAGGCTCCACCATTGGTAAGATGCGCAGATCTGAAACTCACCCCAGACACTCTGGCTCCAGAGCCACCTCCGGCAATAAAACACGTCAGAGACTTCCAGAACGATGCAGACAAAGAAAGTAACATGGAATATTTTGAGAGCAGAAAAGTTGCTCAGAAAAAACTGAGCAGCTATTTTTTTTTTTATTGCCAAAACACCTGGGTGAAAAGGAAAAATGAAAAAAGGAGTCTGCCATCTGGACAGGACATTGATGTTTGCCATAACACCTGTATCTTATGCAGATGTGCACGGCTATAGGGTGCCATGGAGACAGCTCCCAACTGGAAAGATAGACGAGCCCCCCCTCTCCCTCACCCGGATCCTAAACAGCCCCAGTGTTAGCAGCATGCCAAGTCCACCATCGCCAGGACATCAGCAGAAGCAGTTTGGACATGCAATTAGGTATCATTTGTAACGTTTAAGGTGGTTCTTGGCTTTCTAAGCTGAAAATGAATTAAAATCTCAGTTTTACAGACATTTAAAAAAAATTCTGGAAAGTCAGGTGCAGGGCTTGAAAGAAATAAAACTTGTATGTGTGGGAGCTGAATGAGAAATCGGTTATTCTAACCAGGGAAATGGGAGGCTGGATATGTCTCAGCGTTACTGGCTATGATGTGATATTTTTACACACGTAGGATCTAAAAGCTGGAAGGAGTTTGAACACTGAACTATTCATCTAGGAAGATCAAGCTGATTTCTTTTGACTTTTCACTAAGGTGCCGCTGAAATGTGATTTATCAGGCTGTCAGTTTTGTTATTTCTGGAAGGCATTTCAAAACATCCTACAAGGATCTGAATTAATTTTGTAATAATGAGATCATATCAGAATATCTATCTGATATTTTAGATAACACTGCCCAATGCTTTTGGTTATGTAGTCAGTTTCGGCTGGATATTAGCACGCGTTAGTAAGATCATAATGTCAGTACATTTCACAGAAACACACATTCTCAGCCATGCTCCTCCACCTTGGAATAATTTTCATCTCAGTGGGACGTTGGCCATGACTTTGATTCCAAAACAAGTAGTAAAATTGAAACCTATTTCTCTTTTACCCCAATTCTTTATTTCTTTTTTCTTTGCTGGAAAACTGCTTGTCTTTTTTTTGAAATACTTTTCCCACGAGGTCTCATTTACTACTAAGAAAATTTAACTTAGTTTCAGAGCTGAAGGAAATGTCAACACAAGCAAGATTTTCATGATCACCTGGTTGCATTTAACTTTCACAGAAAAAAGTCTCTTGTTTGGGAAACTCACAATAATTGAAAATATATAGTTTTAAAATTACGTGTGTGCTTTTGACACTGGTGCTGTGATAAAAAGCACCCTCTGAAATGCTTTTCTTCCCATGTTGAAGTTGGAGACGTTTGAATTTCTAAAGATCACAGAACCATCATATAGTCCACGTGTGTAAGCCTCTGGTGGGTGGGGTGGCCCCTGGGGTGGTGGCCGAGCTCATGAACACTGAGTGTGACCACCAGAGGAAGAGAGGGTTTGGCTCCATTCTATTAGCATCGGGAGGGTCACCTTGTCTGCTTAACACCAGAGACATTTGCTCATCCTTCTAGCAGGACCAGAAAATTCAGTACAAACACAGGGACCATTCAAAACCATCTCGAACAATGCTTGCAAGACAGGACCACTGTGCACATTTCAAAACAGACTTGTGATCCTCACTCTTGGCTTCAAGTGTCATCCCTGGTTCCTGCCTTGTGCTCAAGCTCCACGAACCTAGGACTCTTCCAAGTAACATGGACACAACAGCTAATTCACTGAGCCATGAGGACTAGTGAGATTTCGTACGTTAGCCAATTGTAAAGCATTCTATGATAATCTTAATTATTGTTATTATAGTTATTGTAACTATTAACAACAATAAAGAATAACTATGAGTATTATTGACATTTACTCTGTGCCATTGTCTCAGTCAGTTTGGGCTGCTGTGACAAAATACCGAACCTTGGTGGTTACAGACATGTACTTTGCACTGTCCCAGAGGTGGGAGGTCTGCGGTCAGGGTGCCACCACACCCGGGTTCTAGTGAGGCTCCCTTCTGGGTTGCAGACAGCTGCCTGCTCCTTTTATCCTCAAGTGGTGGAAAGAGAGAGAGCTAGCTTGCTGGCTCTTTCTACAAGGGCACTGGTCCCATTCATGGGGGCTCCACCCTCATGACCTCCCACCTCTAAAAACCGTCATATTGGAGATTCAATTTCAACATATGACTTTTAGGGGGACACAAACGTTCAGTCCATATAACAGCCATTCTGCTGAGTGATTTATCTGGAGTCTCCCATTCAATCCCTCAGGGCCCCAAAGAGGCGGAAATATTATCTCCATCTTACAGATGAGAAATGGAAGCAAGGCGAACCTGGGCTGGCACGGACTGAGCTGTCCAGACTGCATTTCCCAACAGCTGCTGGGGAGCTGTGGGCAGGCGACCTTGGTCATCAGCCCTCAGGACTGCCTCGGAGGCTGAGAGCTTCCTCGCCCGAGGTCATACCCCTCCCCACACAGTGCAATCTAATGACTGACAGGCAGAAGCATAAGGACCAGGCCATCTCAGTCCCACGCAGGGGAGCTTTAATGGGCTGCTTTAGCTCCAGAGCTCTTGAAAGGTCGGCTGGGGCTGCCCGTCAGGACTCCATCACAGCATGACTCCCCCTTCTTCCTGCTGCACAGGGTGGATTCTAAGGGCACGCCCTAACAATCCTCCCACTGCATGCCAAACTCCATCTCAGCACCCGGAACTTAATCCATGAACCTGGTTGAGCAACATGACCGGGCTCACATTGACTAGCCAAGATCCACACCCGCTCTACGTGGTTCCCACGCCTTTACTGGCAATCTTCATGCTTTTCCCCTCCCTCCTCCTCCTCTTCCTCCCTAAAACCTTCAGAGAAATAGAAGTTCATCTTCATGTCCATCCTGTTCACTACTGCTAGGGCTTTTTCCAGAATCCCTCTGCCACTGCAAGTCTAAATAAAGGAATAGAAATCTTTGAAGAAAAGTATTCATGCAATAAAACTTCATTAAATTAGGAGAAGATCCGTGTTAGCTAGAGAAAACCCCAGATCATAAAATGCTTTTAGATGTATGTTATTTTTTTCATTTTTAGTAAATATGTCAAGAAACTAGCAACTAAGGGGAGGAACTCAAAATAGACTTCTTACTTGTTCCTTCCAATCGGTCTGTTTGTGACCACAATAACCTTGAAAGCAATTTGCTCTTCTGCAGAAGTCAACATACACCTTCTGCAATCAGCCCTGATTCACGATTCATTTGCTGAACAAGTTTTAACAAGGAAAAAAGAACCTTCCTTCTGACCCACGTCTCAATGTTCGCAAATTTCAGGTCACCAGACTTAGAGTTAATGAGCTTTTTCTGACTCTCCTTCACTCGCTGTATTTCTCTTACTTTCAGGTTCTTCTTTCCTCCACACTAAAAAATAATAATACACTTTTGGTGATGTGTGTAACCATCATTTCATCTCAAAGCCCTGGAGATCCCCAATCAATCTGGGAAAAGCACAAGTCTTGTCCCAGCCTGAGCTATTTTAGTGACAGCGTGTCTGACTGTTTGAAGATCGACACCATCAGATCCAACATAATGTCGTCAGTTCTTCATTCAAACACTTCATCTTCTGAATGTCATCTGGATGCCTCAGGGAAAAGCCCACATGTTCCTAGGGGCACAGATAGTCCCTCTGGGAGACGCCTCTTCTAGGAAGGAGCTCAAACCCTCTGTGGGGTTCTCAGACCTCTTCTCAGGTGTAGCCCTGCCCGTAACTCCAGCTCTGCTGTGTGGTTCTAACTGACCTCTTTTGTATGTTAATTTTAATGGGATGAAGAGAAGTTGTAACTCATTATAATGGCATATGTTATTTTAAATGAATATGGACTCCCGCTGTGGACCAGTCTGGGCCAGTGAGAAACAAAAAAGCAGATGCGTCCTGATCTCTGGCCCGGGGAACTCACAGTGAAGTGGACAGAAGTTTGCCCCGGGCCAAGATGAGCCTAAGTGTCCCTCACATCCCGTCTCAACAATAGCCCCTCCCTGATTCTGTAGGTAGGTACCATTATGGTGCCCAGTTTATAAATTAGGGGAGGAATTGCACACGCATTACAAATAACTAATACAGCCAACAGTAGATGCTCAGTGGGCTGTCAATGAGTGAATCAAGGAGCGAGTGAACACTGGAACAGGTTTCACAGTGGAAAGAACATTGCTTGGAAGGACAGGCCCAGAGTCTGCCTTAGTCCCCTGCTGGCTGGAACAGCTCGTCGAGCTCTCTGAGCTTCATCACCCTTCGCAGGTGCAGCGGGGATTTTGTCCTTCAAAGTTGCTACAGGAAACAGATACAATCTACGGGAGCATTTCCTGGAATTCACGCCTTCCCTCCACAGATTGTATTGAGCGCTGACTATGACGCTGGATTCGAGGCAGGAACTGGGAGCACCGAGGCCCCTGCCCTCGCAGCTTTCGGGAGTCTGCAGGTGAGAGGAGCACAGAAGATGCTCCATGAGGGCACCTCGTCAGAAGCTGCCTCAGGCGCTGTAGGAGGATGTTCCTCTGTGACTGGGGGATGTGGGAGACACAGAATGTGAGCTTGACCTTCAAACTGGGCAGCGTTTTGACTGGTGGAAACCAGTGGTAAAAGCTTGCCAGGCAGAAGGAACGTGGGGAAAGGCAAAACGTGAACAGGCTTTTAAGATGCTGCCTCTATAGAAGGATAATGGGAAATAAGGCCTGGTTCCCTGGGGAGTGACCGCAGCCGCCGTGTGAGCTCTGAGGAGGCTGGAGGCACCTCAGCGGGTGAGGACGCTCCTGAAGGCGCCTGTGGGCCGAAGCTCCTCTTGTCCTCTTTCGCCTCTGCTTTCCTCAGCCCGGCTTCCCTTTCTCCTTTCCTCAGATGGTGACATCACCCGCTCCGAGCTCAGCTCGCACAAGCCCTGCGGGCCAGCGGGAAGAGCGCCTTCACCAACTGCTCCGGCGCAAGCTGCAGCTGAGCCGAGGAGGGTGCAGCCTGCCCGACCCCAGGCCAAGGGGACGCGGTGGCCTGTTTGCTCAAGTGAGTCACCTGTCCATCCTTGAGCTAGAAATGGGTTCAACCAGCTCTATCTCATAGGCTGAGGGCATGGGAGGGTGTCCCTGAGAGTGTGGAAGGGTGTTCCCGAGAGTGTGGAAGGCTGTCCCTGAGAGTGTGGAAGGGTATCCTGAGAGTGTGGAAGGGTGTTCCCGAGAGTGTGGAAGGGTGTTCCCGAGAGTGTGGAAGGGTGTCCTGGAGAGTGTGGAAGGGTGTTCCCGAGAGTGTGGAAGGGTGTTCCCAAGAGTGTGGAAGGGTGTTCCCAAGAGTGTGGAAGGGTGTCCTGGAGAGTGTGGAAGGGTGTTCCCGAGAGTGTGGAAGGGTGTTCCCGAGAGTGTGGAAGGGTGTCCTGGAGAGTGTGGAAGGGTGTTCCCAAGAGTGTGGAAGGGTGTTCCCAAGAGTGTGGAAGGGTGTCCTGGAGAGTGTGGAAGGGTGTTCCCGAGAGTGTGGAAGGGTGTTCCCGAGAGTGTGGAAGGGTGTTCCCGAGAGTGTGGAAGGGTGTCCTGGAGAGTGTGGAAGGGTGTTCCCAAGAGTGTGGAAGGCTGTCCCTGAGAGTGTGGAAGGGTGTCCTGGAGAGTGTGGAATTGTGTCCTGGAGAGTGTGGAAGGGTGTTCCCGAGAGTGTTGAAGGGTGTTCCCGAGAGTGTGGAAGGGTGTACTGGAGAGTGTGGAAGGCTGTCCCTGAGATGGTGTCCTTCAGAGTGTGGAATTGTGTCCTGGAGAGTGTGGAAGGGTGTCCCTGAGAATGTGGAAGGGTGTCCTTCAGAGTGTGGAATTGTGTCCTGGAGAGTGTGGAAGGGTGTCCCTGAGAGTGTGGAAGGGTGTCCTTGAGAGTGTGGAAGGGTGTCCCTGAGAGTGTGGAAGGGTGTTCCCGAGAGTGTGGAAGGGTGTTCCCGAGAGTGTGGAAGGGTGTTCCTGAGAGTGTGGAAGGGTGTCCCTGAGAGTGTGGAATCGTGTCCTGGAGAGTGTGGAATTGTGTCCTGGAGAGTGTGGAAGGGTGTTCCCGAGAGTGTGGAAGGGTGTCCTGAGCATGTGGAATCGTGTCCTGGAGAGTGTGGAAGGGTGTCCCTGACAGTGTGGAAGGGCATCCCTGAGAACATGGAAGGGTCTTGCTGAGAGTCTGGAAGGGTGTTCCTGAGAGTATGGAAGGGTGTTATTACCGAGAGCATGGAGAGGTGTGTTACTGGAAGGAAAAACTGTTGTCAGGAGGGAGAAGAATGGCTTCTGAGAACTGCACAATGGTAGCCAAAATAATAAAAATAAAAGACTCCGTTTCTTCTCTGTGCCCAGCCAGTGTTCTCCCTTCTCTCACCTACGGGAGCGTGGCTCTCCACCTTTTATTTATTTTTTTCGTGAGGTCCTTATGCTGAACCCCAAAACCATAAAAGGGTGGAAGAGTTGACGCGCAGTGACGAAGAAGTTCTCGGCATAGTCTCGTTGGCACATGAGCAGCCTGGGGAGTGAAAGTATCTCGCTAGGGTGATATCAGAGCCAAGGGAAAGAAGCTCCCCCACCCCCATAAGGGCAGCAAAACTTGGTTTCCATCGGCCTAGGATTTGGGGGGCTCCTTCTCTCCACAAGGGCCCTTTGGACAGTGGGGAGAAACACACCTGACAGAGGGAGGGGCCTGACACCCCGTAAGACCCTAGATCTAGCTTGACCACAAGTCAGGCCTCCTCATCCTCCCTCTTAGATCCTCTTTCCCTTTTGAGCTGTTTATCACTGCAAATGTCCTGACCGAAGGCATCTCTATTTGTGAAATACGAAAACTCTCATTGATGCCCGCCTTTTCTAAACAGCAGGGCCATCTGCGGAAATTCAGTGTACGACACCTGCAGAGGGTCGACTTTCACTGGCCCGGGGAGTGGTGACTTGAAAATCTTGATCCACTGTAGCCTGGTCCTGGGACACCTCTTCATACACAGCAGGCGCTCAGCAACTCACTAGTCAGTTAAGCTCTGTGATGGGCGTCCCAGCGCTGGCTGCCACGTCTCTTCGACCTCCGCAAGGCTCTGAAGGACACGGCTGGGAGGCTGACAGTGGGGGCTCTTCCCTCCATGCTTCAACACAGCTGCTTCCGTGGAGCCCTGCTCTAGTCCTTCTTTTGACTTTATTTAACTTTTCCGGAGGAGCCTCCTTTCCTCTGCATGAGGTTAGACCCGACTCCCGTGCGACACGGCACAGCCCCCAGCCCAGGGTAGGAATCCCCGCAGACACTAAACATGTGGGTTATTGAGCAAAGTGATAACAGGACTTAATTTTACCAGGTGACTCTCCTCCTCGGCATTGTCCCGTTGATGATCTTCCCCACAGCCCCGTGGTCCTCTGCATGTGGATGACAGGAAACGTGTGCCCACCACCAGGCACCCCGTTGCAAGGAGAGCAGGCACTCAAACCTAGTGCTCTGCCCTGCGTGTCTTATATTCGTTGAACAACAAATGTAAGAAATGCTCCCTGTACTAGAGCGTGTCCGTCCATTTCCTCACCCGCTTCACATAAGTGTGTCGAAAAAGTGAGTGTACCCCTTTCCTGTCGCTGCTGTAACAAACACCACAAACTCAGTGGCCTCGAACACCACAAATTCATTACCTTACAGTTCTGGAGGGCAAAGTCTGAAACAGGTGTCACCGAGCTGAAAATGAAGGCGTAGGCAGGATTGCGTTCCTTCTGGAGTGTGGTGGGTGACTGTGTGTCAGCTTGACTGGGCCAAGGGGTGCCGAGACAGCTGGTACAACATGATTTCTGGGTGCATCTGTGACGGCGACATCTCAGAAGAGATTAGCACTTGAATCAGTAGACGGAGTGGAGAAGATGGCGTCCCCAGTGGTGGGCGGCTTCCGATCCCCTGAGGGCCTAAATAGAAGAAAATAGTGGAGGAGGGCTGATTCATTCTCTCTTCTTCAGCTGGGACGCCCATCTTCTCCTGTCTTGGGACATCAGAGCTCTTGGTTCTTGGGCTTTTGGACTCCTACCGGGACTTATGCCATTGGCCCCCTGGTTCTCAGGCCCTTGGACTCAGGCTGAATGGCACCACTGGATTTCCTGGGTCTCCAGCTTGCAGCTGGCAGATCGTGGGGCTGCTCAGCCTCCATAATCATATGAGACAATTCCTATAATAAATCTCTTCTGATACATATCTGTAACCCCTATACACGGACATGGACATAGAAAAAGACAGATATAGGTATCCTATTGGTTCTGTTTATCTGAGGGCCCCTGACTGGTACATGGAGGTGCAAGGAAGAATCCAGTTCTTTGCCTTTCCTGGCTTCTGGAGGCTGCCACATTTCTTGGACCATGGCCCCTTCCATCTCAAAGCCAGCAATGGCCTGTCGAGTCTCTTTCATGCTACGTCTCTGACCCTCCTGCCTCCCTCTTTTAAGGACCCACTTGAGCCCATGTGGATAACCCAGGATAACCGCCCATCTCAAAATCCTTCACATAATCACTCCTGCAAATTCCTTTCTCCATGTAAGGTGACACATGCACACGCTCTGGGAATTAGGATGTTGCATCTTTAGGTGGCCCTTATTCTGTCTACCTCAGTGGGAGACTAGTCTTTTGCCCACTTAAAGGGAAATGACCATCCCATTATCGTGGTGAGATAGAAAATAGCCCCATGCTGATTTGGCATCATGGTGCAGACGTGATGAGGTACATCAAATGCAGTCCCACACTGGGAAAGAACTCTGACCCTCCTGGCTGTGGTGCTCAAAGAACGCCAAAGGTTACAGACTGAGTCATTCTCGGGGCTCTCGTCCACCCCTGGCCGGCCTCCATCACGTGCCGCCAGTCCTTGCCTTGGCATCAGTCAGTAACCCTTGGCTGGAGCGGGAAGAGAAGCCGGCACACACAGGGAAGCAGCTTCCTCTTGCCTTCAGCATCTCACGCATCTTGAGCACATTATAAGCACTTCTTGACTCCTTGGAACTCACTTTCTTTATCAATCCTGATGATAAAGAGCATTGCTAAAGGGTAAGAACGTTCTGGTTTAATTTTTCATGAGGGCAAACATAAAAAATTCAAGCTAATACAACCCAAAGTGAGCACTCAGGATGCCAACAAGCCCTGACACTTGCCTCTCAAAACAAACACCAGTGCTTCCTGTGTCCGCCCCCAAAAGCTGCTGCAGCTCTAATTGGAGCCAGGACTGCTTCTGGTCAGCTAACCCGGGGCCACCGGGGTGAGACACGTGTCCCCTGCTTGGGGGCTGGCAGCTCTAGGCGTTTGTTTATCTGAAGATCACTCCTAATAGTTTTAACTTAAATTTTTTATGTTTTTCTTCATGAAAAAATTTAAAAACTTTGTATTCCCTAATACAATGTATTCACATTAAAGAAATTCAGATAGAAGAACAGCCCGTCCTGCCTTGAAAGCCCAGACATTGTTGGCCACATTTGTCGTGCATGATAGGGCCTGACTAGAGATGCGCTGTTCTATCTCACCTGCTTGGAATCCCCCCGGGATGCTTGACCAGCGACTCCCGACCCTCGTGAGCTGCCGAGAACAGTGAGGGTGGACTGCTCTGTGTTGCGTCCTCCACAGATCTTGCCAAATGCAATTATTTCTTATTTTCCTCCCAGAAAGCCCCTGTCCTGTGTGCCACCACATGCTCTGAGTTTCTGGGGTTGGCAGAATCTCCCTGAGCAGATGGAAGTCTCTATGGGACACTCACCAGGGAGTAGGGTGGCCTGTGTAAGTCACAAGGCCAATCAGCGTGTTGGTTCCACACAAGGAGGCTAAAGTGAAAGTAAACCAAGAGCTTGAGCGGGATGGTGTTTGAGATGCGTTTTCAGAGAATGGGGTGGGGCATGCTGATGTCTCAAGATCAGAACTCCCAGCAAGGCACCAAGGCAGCCTTCAGAGTAACAGTCACTGGGTCAGGAAGGCTACGAGGGCCTGGAGCAGGGCTGAGGTCAAGAGAATGCAGGTGTAGCTTACCCTTCAGCTAATGAACTCACAGACACTGCATCACTGCGTTGACTCATTCTTTGAACAAGTAACTGTTGACCATGACACGGGGTCACGCACTGTGCTAGGCTCTAGAGACACAACCATGAGAAGGACACGGCCCCACGCTCTCAGGGCTCCTGTCCATCAGGCAGCCATCCAGAACTGCTGCATGTGGAGCGAGGGCAGGATTTGGTGCCGCAGAAGCACCTCGCTCAGTCTCGGGGGCTCAGGTGAGAGGCAGCTTCCCGGAGGATGGGAAATCTCAGCAGAAAATTGTCCAGGCAGAGGGTAACCTGAGCAAAGGCCGTGAGGGAAAGCCAGGGGTGTTCTGGGGATTTTCTGTGCTAGGAAGAAAATGAGGAGACACAAGGGAAGCGCCTAGGTATCAGGGCAGGGACCAGGTAGTGGAGCCATGCAAGCTTATTAAAGAATTTTATTTTAAGAGGAATGGGGAGCCCTAGAGGTTGTTTGCTTTTTTCACATTCAATAAAAGACATCCATTTTAATTGTACACTTCACTAAATTTTGACAAATGTGCACACCTGTGTAACCATCACCACCATCACACCCAAGGCATTTCCATTGCCCTAAGAAGTGCCCCATCCCACTCAGTTTCACCCTTCCCCTCCCAGGCAACTGCTCATCTGCTTCTGTCTCTATAGATCATATTTATTTTTTCTAGAACTTCGAACATGGCATTTATACACTCTTCTGTGACAGACTCAACACAATAATCCAGATTCCTCCATACGCGGTGCTCGTTCACCCCTTTTCATTGCTGAGCAGTATTCCATAGTGTGGACATGCCCCAGCTTTTTGTCCATTCACCCTTTGGTGGACACATGGATTCTTTTTGTTTTGGGGCTACCACGAATAAGGCTGCTAGGAACACGTGTGTATAAGCCTTTGTATGGGCACGTGTGCTTTTTCCCTGTTGGGTGAGAACTCTAGGACTGGAAGGGCTGGATCCTTTGGTAGATGCATTTTCAACTTTGTAAGAAATCAACATGCTGCCTAGAGGCATTTAAGCAGGGGCATGAGATTATATTTCTGAAGTTTTCTGACTTCTGCGCTGAGAAAGGACTGGTGAGGGTCAGATGGTGCAGCTAGGAGGTGAGAACATACTGCCAAGGAGCAATGGTGTGGACCCGGCAGATGGGAAGACACTGGAAGAGCAGAGAGGAGCCAGAGCTGACAGGACTTGGTCATTGATGGGGGGCGGAGGTTGGAGGGTTGGAGCAAGGATGTTTCTGACGGTGGTTAGCCTGGAGAGGGTTGGGTCATTCACCAATTGAGAGAGAGCAGGAAGAGTGTGCTTGGGAAGATGAGGAGTTCAGCTTTTGACACGGTGAACATGAGATGATCATGGGAAATCCAAGAATAACTGGCTGAAACCATGGGGACACGGAGGACAGCTCTGGAAGGAGGGACGCATGTCTGAGTCACCAACGCTTAGTATCAAAGCTACACCCCATCTATCCTTGGTGGAACAGCTGCCTGAGAGTTCCAGGAGACACAAGAGTGTGACTATCAAATCTGCAATGAGTTCTAGTCCCTAGAGATGTGACAGGAACATGGATGGAATTTGAGAATGACCCTGAGAAGTAAGTTAACTGGTGTACAACTATCAATTAGAGAAGAGAGGCCACTCGCATACATTGATGTCTGATGGAATTAATTTAAACACCATACATAACCCAAATGTGGCTCCAATTTTCCTCATTATCAGTTACTGACAGTTGCTGGGGGGTTGACACTAATGAACAGCTGACTATGAAGAAAAATGTGCCCTGCATCCCAGGAATGGAGAACACACAGGGGCTTTCTTCACTCTGCTTGGTCCGTTTCTTGGTAACTAGAGTTTTGCTTTTTTCTTGGCGCTGTGGTTCAGCTCACAGAGTGAGCATCTCAGTCTATGTTACTTATCCAAGTTCCTGAGGGAGGAAGTAATCTGCCCGAGTGCTGAACATTACCCCCCGCAAAATAGAACTACACAGTTCTCCACAGCCCTGGGGCGAGTGAGAGCCCTGGGTGGGTGCTCCTGTGTGGGGACAGAGTGAATAATGCATATGCTTTATTGATTTTAAGGTATCTGAGAAAGCGTGTGGCTGAGATGAAAGAAGCAAGACACACACACACACACTTCAAAGAGGGGAACTTCCAGGGCCAAGTGTGGAAATAGTGATCAACAATGACAGGAACACATGTATCCACTGAGAAGGGCTCCTCCAGGGGACTGAGAAATTGCCCAACGACATAAAGCACGAAGAAGTGAGTGAGAGCTATACGTAGTAAAACATCATTTGTGCATATGTTCTGAAACACGTAAGGCATAAACAAAGAGTGTGAAGAACACTATAGCAAATATACATGTGCCCAAACTCAAATCACAATTAAAACTTTATACAATGCATTTGAAGATACTCTCTGTTGCTATGTTTGTAATAGTCATTAAGGAGAAGTTAAGTGGGTATTGAGTAATTGGTAAATTTGGAATTTGTCCTCACTTTCCCTCCTTCTTTTGCGTTTTTCTTTATAGTGCTCATTTCCCTGCTTCTCCTCCAGACCCCGGCATGCGTCCTGGGCAGCCACACAGGGGTCCACACTTAGAGGGACCCTGCTCTTGACTTACTGCTTTGCTGGCACCATCTTGAAATTCTTAATGAGCTTCAGACAAAGGGCCCCTTATTTTTGTTTTGCCATGAGTCCATAAATTATGTAGCTTGTCCTGTCTGGATCCACATCTAAATGTCTCCCCCACCAACCCAGTTGTTACCAGTGGATGCCAAGGATGCTGCCTGTTAGGAGTTGAATTGTGTCCCTCAAAATTTATCATTCTGAGACTGCTGTACATGTGTACTGGGGTCAAACAAGTAAAGAGATGGTGGACAGTGGGAACCTGCTTTCTCACTGTCAGAGTGGAAGTTTACAGACCAGCAAGGGGAAGAGGCCAGTTGGAGACGTCAGCATGAATTCATGTTTAGAGTAATATAAATAAAGATGGTTACCTATAGAATTATTTATGGATATGTGTGTATACAGGGCTAGTATACACGCATGTATTCCCTTGCTCTGTCAAGTGACAACGATACCCAGTAACAACGAGCAAGAGGACTAGCTCTTGGTTTCTAAAACCATTCTCCAATAAAAAATGTTGAATGAATGAATGAACAAATAAGAATAGACATATCTCTCATGCAGAAGAATCCCAGATAGTTTGTGTAGCCTCTCCCCTTTTCAGGAAGCGGAGCATACTCCCTACTCCTTATGTGAGGGCTGCAAATAGTTACTTTTTCCCAGAGACTACAGAATGTAAAGAGGGAAAAAAATAACTTTACAATGCGGGAATCTGACAGACACGACCTCAGCCAGGCGATCAAGGTCAACAGCACAATAAGTCACGTTGATAGTATGTACTCTTGATAAGAGACGATGAAAATGGCACTGTTGCCTCTGTGACCTTCCTCCCCAAAACCCAGGACCCCAGTCTAACCATGAGAAAAACATGGTTTTTCAAACAAATCCCAATTGAGAGACATTCTACAAAAAACCTGATCAGTCCTCCTCAAAATTGTCAAGGTCACCAAAAACAAGGAAAGTCCGAACATTCTCCTGGCCAGGAGGAGCCTCAGGAGATACGGCATCCGCTAGAGATTGAATCCTGTTTCCCCGAGAACCAGCGGCTGAAGCCCTAACCCCAATGGGACTGCATCTGGAGATGAGGCCTTTATGGAAGTAACTAAGGTTAAACGAGGTCCCAAGGGTGGGGCCCTGATGGGACAGGATTCATATCCTTGTGAGAAGAGACATCAGAGAGCTGGCTTCTGCTAACGCGTGAGAACACAGCGAGAAGGTAGCCGTCTGCAAACGGGGAAGCAAACACTTGCCAGAAGCCAGCCCTGCCGGACCTTGATCTCGGACTTCCAGCCTCCGGGTCTGTGAGAAATAAATGTCTGTGGCTCAGTCCCCCAGCCTGCGGTATTTTGTTATGGCAGCCGGAGCAGACAAATACAACATCTAAATGTGATGTGTGTCCTGGATGGCACGCTGGGACAGAAAGAGCATTAAGTAACAAAGAAGGAAATCTAAAAATGTAAAGACCAGTTAATAATAATTTCCCAGTATTGATTATGGTTTGTGACGAACACGCCATATTTAATACAGGATGTTAATAACGGGGGAGACTGCTTGGAGGATGTGAGAACTTTCTGTACTATCTTCCTAATTTTTCTGCGAGTTTAAAACTGCTCTAAGATGAAAATGTTCATTAAAACATAGATTCGTTGCTGAGATAGGAATAAAGACATATAAAATGTCATATTTTGCCAGGAGGTTTAAATAGAGCTAAAAAAAAAAAACTTAGATAATGCCATTTAAAGCAATAAGTCCTTTCACCATTTGATAGATCTGGATACTTATTTTAATGAGACTGAGTCAGGGACTGGAAAGCCCTCATCTCTGGATGTCTCGGAGCGTCCACAGCAGGACTCACAGAAAGAGCCCCAGGTAAGCTTTTGTCCTGGGCTGCTCCCCCTAGGCCACGTGGATCACTGAAGCTGCGTTGGGCAGAAATCACTCCAAGGCTCCCATTTTTCCTGCGTCGGTGCCCGTCTAAAGCAGAGCTTCTGAGGCTCCACAGCTTCTTGCTGAGAGATCCAGTTGTCACCTTCATATGGTTATCTCCAACTTTCTGGGAGTGTTCTTGATGCCTGAGGGAACTCCTCAAATATTAGAATTTCAGACTAGAATTTTCTAGAACAGACAATCTATCTTTTGTATTCCTCCTGGCTAGTTCATTCCAGGGCTCCTGCCCTCAATCCCTCCTGATTTTCAGTAAGAACATGCATTTAACCCGATATGGTGCGGGCACTCAGCTGGGTTAGAGACAAGAGATCAACAAGGAAATGTGCTGCCCTCAGGGACCTCGCAATCTGCTTGGGAAAACTCATGGACAGGTGGTTAACCATCATGAAATAGGACATGCAGAAAATCCAGGATTTCACAAGTGCTACAGGAATGAGCAGAATGGAGAGATTAGCCTAGAAGAGTGGGAACTTGGCGGCTGGGTGCTGGCCTCTAACTACAGCGCTGGGGGAATTGTCTCTTGCTGGTTTCATGTAATTCCTCTGGGGACTTGCTTCTACCATCAGGGTCATCCCACCCTCCATCAGCCAATCAAAGCACCACCACCCTTTGGACACAGTGACTGGTCCAGGGATGGACACGTAGTAAACAGGGTTGATCCCGTCTAAGCAGGTCACTTAGGGGATTGATATAGATCCTGGGAAAGAGAAACATCACCGCTTCCTGCACTGTCAGCACTGAGCTGCATGGAAGCCCAGAGCAGCAAGGCCCATCTTTGCTTCCATTTGGAAACTATCTACTACAGAGTGAAGCCAACAGAGAGGGAAGCGGGACCAAGAGAGGGAGAGACCAATGCCTGCACAGTGTTTGAGCTCCTGGATTCAACCATGCCTGAAGTGAGCCCTGTTTCTTAGCATTCCCAATTAGATAAGTCAAAACCACCTTCCTTGCTTAAGCAACTGCGATGAAGCAAAAGTCTGGGCCAGTCGTCCTAGCCTATGGGACAGACTTCTGGCTGGACCTTGTTCTCCTAGACATTTTACTATAGTCAGCTACTAAACAATCATATAATTCATTAACCTGAGGAAACACTCAGATTATTGTCACAAAAAGTCAGAAAAGTTTTAAGCCTACTGAATAAAATCTAACCTCCTTAGCCTGATAGTCAAGGCTTCTAGGAACTAATTAAGACTTCTCCTTTCCCATGTTTTACGATCCCATGGAAACGGAAGTACACCTCATTCCTCTGAACATGCCTCATTCTTCCTTATGCATTAGCCGTTGCTCCTGCCATCCCCACATTTAGACCCACCCATCCCATCTGCTCCTGCGTGGCCCACACCAACCTCACTCCCAGGCGAAGCAGTGCTCCCCACATTCCAGAAGCGTTCCCTCCATTTCTCACGTCGCGGCTTTGCCCACCTCATGTTCTGTTTGTTCCTGTGTTCTGAAACAAGGCAGGTGCTGTGTTTCCTCCCATTGAACTGTGATCTTCTTGAGAATGGGGTTTCAACGCAAGCCTGAGTCACCGTTGTATTCTCGGAAAAATCTGGAGCACTGCCTTGTATACCGTAGAAACTCAGTAAGTGCCTGGTGGATGGAGTGAATAAATGAACAAAAGGATGATCATTTTGGGTGCAGATCAATGATATTAATTGGCCCAATAAGGACGAGAACTCGAAAGAGCTCCCTGTTCCCCTCTTCCTCTGTCTGCCATCGTGCAGCAGAATAACCATAAGGAGCACAAGGACGTTCTTCACGTCTATTTTTTTTGGAGCTGAAGTTGTTAAAACTTCTGCGGCAATTTCAGCCCAGGTTGCCAGGGAAAAGGCAACATAATCTTTTCAGCGTGATGGCAGACACAGTTGGCTTATCCTGCAGTTTATGCCAAACCCAGATGTTTACGTGATGCTTGGCGATTATTTTGTGTTCTGGATCCAAACCTTGCTTAGTGACTCTAGAGCCTGGCGTGGGCAGAGATGCACGCTTGGGCAGTTCCGAGTCCAGGACAAGATTTGGGTCTTTGGCATGAAACTTTCCACCAGGTTGAAGGGGTTATTTTTAAAACCAGCCATTCCTGCTCAGTGTCTTTATGCTTACTTGTCTTGTCTCTTGTTTTCCGCCAGGTGTTGGGCCAATCACTGCAAGCCTCCGGCCCACCGTTTTCTCCTCTGTAAAATGGGGCGTAGCGACAGTTACCACTCCATAGGATGCTGAGGATCAAATGAGTTAATACATAGAAAGACTTTGAACAGTGGCCAACAGTCAGCAAGCGTACAAAAGCAGCTGAACAGGATGATGCTAATTATCACCAACATCTGAGTGAGGGCACAGGACGGCGCTGTGGTAGACACTCAATACGGCTTATCGAAGGAGAGGACGTTTGCTGGCTAAGAGGAGTGGGTTCTGCAGAGAACATGGTGTGGGTGGTGGTGGTGGTGGTTGAGGTGGCGGCTGAGGGAGGGCATGGAGGGCAGGTGGACACACTGCTCCTGGGTCACATTCCTGCCTGTCTGAAGCACGATCTGCCCACAGTTTTCTGTCATCTACCAAGACCCTGAACCACGACTGGGCTGGTGGGATTGGCACGGGGTGAAAGAGCCACCAGGGACCCTCCTGGCTCCCAAGCCCCTTCGAGCTCTCTGTGGGTGGCGCTGCCTTCATTCATCTTCCCTCTTCAGGGCAACAGTCCATGAACTTGCTTTGGGAGAAGATCCCCTAACTCTTACGCTGTGTGCTTGGTGTTTGCCAATTCCAAGCCCCAAACCAGAGAAGGTTGCTTTAGACGCACAGCGTGGAGGGGTCTTGGGGAGCAGATCCCATCAGAGGCAGCAAAAAGGGGGATGTAGCATGAGCACTTGGCATGTCTCATGGATCCCAAGTGCCTGGACACAGTAGGGCGAGGCCTCTGGAAAAGGCGAGAACCAGCCCCAAAAGGACCTTTCTCCTCCCTGCTTCTCTCCATACAGTAACTTCTTTCTTTCCCTGGGCACTGGTTCCGGCTAGTATGTCATTTCCTCTGAGGCTCAAAGGCCAGCTCTTCATCTCCCACTCCGCATTCCAAATTCCTGAAGGGCGAGAATGTGATTCACCTGCTTGAGTTTATGTATCTTCACTGATTCGACCCTCCAGGGCCTCTGAGGGTCCATCCTGGGGGCCACCAAGGAAGATGAGTCGTTTTGCTAAGCCAAAATTCCCGCAAAATATTGGTTCCCCCATCAATGGAAGACAAAAGATGGAAAACCAGTGATGCTGTGGGACTTTGAAGTCCTGCTTGTCCCTCAGCTTCATCCTCATCTCCGGTCACCATGGCTGGGATTTCACTTCTCAGCAGCATCTAGGAGTGGTAAGGCAGAGATAAATTCACCCCCACCCCAAGTCAGGACAAACCACCGAAGACAAACGATTCCTGGGGAAAGGAGGCTGTTCTGCTGGCTAATTTATATGACACCTAGAGGAGAAACGGGAGCAGAGGAGGTAAAACTCCCAGCTCCGCCCCTCCCCTCTGCGCAGGCTGATCAGAACAGACAGCGCTGTCGGATGGAATTTATTGTTTTGCACCCTTGGACCTAAAACTTTGTTTTGTACTTGCAAATCTAGACCCCACTGTCACATTGCACAACTCTCCCCCTGAGATCTTGAATGTCAACAGGATTGATTAAAAGACGGCACCAGCTCGCTCCCTTTTGCATTTTCATCCTGCTCTGAGGAGAATGTGGCTCTCAAGATTTGGAAATGGATTCACACAGCTTTGGCCACAGTCTCCTTTTGGGCTCACGGTCCTGGGTTGAGAGACGGATGGCCATGGTCGAGCCTGAAGCCACAGAATTATTTCACTTTAACTGGACTAAATCTATAAATTTGGCATTGGTGCTTCTCTGACATTAGGAAATACGGTGTCGTGGAGGGGGTTGGGGGAGGTGTTACAGGTGCACTGATTTAAATAATTGAAACTTGGAGCTCTGTAGGACTCTAGGATGAGCCGTCATTTATTTTCTAAGGTAAGAGATGTGTCTGTTTTCTCTGCTAAGCGCCGCCTGGATTCCTTTACTGAGCTGGCAGATTTGCCCACACCTCACACCCGCGAGCACTGGGCTGAGTCAAAACCCCAAGCTGGGAGGAGAAATGCATAAAGGAAGAGGTTGCTCAGGACGCTTTTTGTAGTTTTCTGGGGGTGAAACAAATTGCATTGCCGTAGAAGCTTCATTTTCTGTATATTTTTCAAGAAGTTTCTCAGCAGATTTAGAAACTGCACAAAGCTAGGATCTGACACGGTAGCACAATTTAAACCGAGTTAGATAGACTCTGATTTATAGTCCTGGTCCCGTAGACGAGAGCATGTATTAATAAACCGTCTCCAGGGGGAACCTAATTAACATTCCAAAACTTATCCCTGGTTGAATCACTTATCATATATCACTGGACATTCAAATTCCCCACAGCACTTGGAACTGCAAATTTGCTTTGCCGGGAGTCAGATAACATCAAGTCTGCTGGTTCATTTCTCAGTGGGTGAAGCTGAAGACACCACAAGATGTCTCTGTGCTGAAATACAGCAAGACGTGCTGCTGGTTTCCATGCTGGTGTCGGCTCGAGAAGTGGCGGGCTTATCTTGCTTCTTCCCCCCGGCAGCATCCGGGAATGGTCGTCTCTGACAACCCGTGTGTATGTGCTCAGGCGTGTCACTTCACACAGCCTTCTCTCCTGCACATAGATTTTGGAGACCTTGTACGCAGTAATTACTGGAATTGTTCTATACTGTCATTCCCAGGTATTCAATCTATTTTTTAAGAACTCAGTAAGACGGGACATAAAAAACAATGCTCCGTTCTGCATGGTCATACAGTCGGTTTCCACACGTTCTGTAATTGACTCGTGGCCACGCCACCCAGTGTGATTTTCCAGTCTTACCTGCTGTGGTGGAAGAGGGCGAGACGTGCTTCACAGCAGAGGCCAAAACACGTTTGCAGAGGAGGAAGTATTTTTATTTTCTCTTTAAATCATTCCTTCCTCACTCTCTTCATCAGAGATGATTATTTTATTATCATTATTATTTTTTTTTTTTGGAGGAAGATCAGCCCTGAGCTAACGTCTGTGCCCATCTTCCTCTATTTTATACCTGGGACCCCAGCCACAGCATGGCTTGATAAGCAATACATAGGTCTGTGCCTAGGATCCAAGCTGGCAAACTCTGGGCCACCAAAGCAGAGCACGTGAACTTAACTGCCACTCCAGCGAGCCGGCCCCAAGAGGTGATTATTTTAATCCAAATGATCTTGTAGTCAACAGTGCATGTAGAATCGACAGGTTTTCGCACATAGCAGGAGGGGGGCCTTGAACTTCACACTTGACCTTTGCAAGCTTCAGTCTTGTCATCTGTCATGTAGAGATCGTCATCCTAAAAACTTTCAAGAGGGAAGGCTGCCAGCACCTAACCTTAACAGTCAATAAAAGTCATCCTCCCAGCTCCCCTTCCTCCCCAAAATGGGCATGATCTCAAAGTAAAAGGCAGTCATTTAATGCGAATATATTTCTACGAGAATAATCTAATGACATTGTTCGAAACTTTTCATGTTGTGTTTTTAAAAATTAACTTCTAATTTTAGAATGGTTTTAGGTTTGTAGAAATATTACGAGGATAGTGCAAAGAATTCCCATATACCACATGTCTAATTTCCATTATTACTAACACCTTACATGACTATGGTACGTTAGTCAATGATCCAATGCCAACACATCGTTATTAACTAAAGCCCGTACTTTATTCAGACTTCCTTAGTATTCACCTAATGTCTTCTTGTTCCAGGATCTCATCCAGGACATTGAAACACGTTTAGTTGTCATGTCTCCTTATGTACCTCTTGCTGCAAAAGTGTCCTTGTTTTTGATGAGCTTGACACTTGTGAGGAGTACCAGTTGGATATTTTGTGGAACGTCCCTCAGATGGGTTCGTCTGATGTTTTTGTGGTGGTTAGGCTAAGGTTGCAGGAGGAAGACCATGGAGGTAAAGCCCCCTTCTCATCACAGTGTATCAAGGGTCCATGTGATCCGTATGACTCACCACTGTTGATGTTGACCTTGAACACCTGGCTTAAGACCGAGTCTGTCAGATTTCTCCACTGTTGTTACCCACTTGTTCCCTTTTCCATACTGTGCTCTTTGCCCACTCTTAGAGTCGGGAGTTACGCTCCATCTCCTTGAGAACAGTTTATGTGAATAAATTACTCAGAATTCTGTACAAGACACTTGTCTCTCCTCTCCTGCTTAGTCATTTATTCAACGTCTATTTATATTAGTATGAACTCATGGACATTTCTTCTATATTTTGGATCATAATCCCATGCTACCTTACTATTTTATTTATTTTCTTGTTCAAATTGTTCCAGCTTTCACCACCAGGTGATCTTTCGCTTGGCTCCTGTGTCTCCTTGGCATGCCCCCGTCATTGAAGGATTGTTTCTGTTTGGGTGGTTTTTGAGTTTTTAGTACTTTCTCACTTTTTGACCTTTCGAGATGCTCCAGGTTCATCTTGTAGATTTCTCGGCCCAGTCCCGGAAGCAGCCGCTTCTCTAAGGATCCCCGGCGAAGGATAGTAGGAAAGATTGGAGAATGACATTGGAATCCAGCTTGCATTTTGCTCTGGGGAAAACTCACAATTTCCAGCCCGTCACCCACATAATATTTTGGTTAATTCTCACTAAAAGTTTGGGAGGCACTTTCATTAACCCCGGGTTATAGATGAAACCCTGTTGAGTGGTCTGGTTAGGATCTAATGGAGGCAGGAACAAGATCCAGATTCACGACGCTCCAAAACCCACACTCCTCATCACTCTCCCACCCCTGGGACAATTCCATTCATCTCTGTTGCATTGCACTTCGTTGTGTCACATGCATTCCTCTGTGCATGTGGACATTCGGACTGGAAAATGCATGCATATGTCTATGTGGCCAGTGTCCGTGTGGCTATGAGTAGGGCTGGACATTGTGGTTTGCAGTTTGTCATGAAGGTCAAGGCTCACTGTGAACCTAAACATACTGTGACACACCACCTCCATTTGATGTGTTCTTTAAGGACACTCTGTCACAGCAAGAGTTTTCACAATCAAGAGTCTAGCCCGTCTGCCCGGGCATCCCTGCACACCTTCACAGCTGCTGGTAGAATGGCCCCTGCACAGGCCCTCGCTCTGATTCGTGCCTTTTCTCCAATGTTTACTTAAATTAAGCACTGATCACAGAGGGCTGGAGCCTTGTACTCCAGGGAGGTCGGATTAGAGTCGTTTCCATTAGCTCTAAATGAGGCCCTAAGGGGAAATGTAATTCACATCCCGAACACCGCCAGGCTCTGGACTCAGAGGTGTGACTCAGGAGGAAAGTGAGATGCAGCAGTTTAAAAATAAGTCCATCTCCTACTGAGACAAGAGATGGGTCTCAGCCTGTCAACGTGAAGCCATTCTACCAACAGCTTTGTGTGGGAGTAGTTGTTTCAACTTAAAAATATATATATATGTATAAAGTTTAAAAATAATCCCTGAAGCCCCGATACTTATATTGAGGCCCCACTTGCACTGACTCCTTCTTTGGAAGTACAGAGCCACGCTCTCTGCCCAGGCAGCCTCCGTGCCTGGGTCGTATGGTCTCTCGCTTACTTAGAAAGTGCTTTGTACGGATGCTTTGTCATAACCACACAGCACAGGCGGGTGGGGATGTCCCCTGCACCTCACACAGTTAACTAAAGAGAGGAGCTGCCCAATGACACGCTGTTGGGGAAAATAGCTAAAATATGCTTTGGAATACCGACTTTATTGTGAAATGGAGCTACTTCTCTCTTATCTTCTTCTGTTGAAATAAAGGAAAACGGGGCCCTTGGAATTGCTGAGGGAAGTGCAGAGCAAGCCGCAGGAGCGCTTCACGTATAAATAACTTCCCTGTGACACATGTGCTGTTTGGGATTTCTAAGACAATAAAAGGCAGTTCATCATTGTTTTTCCGCAGTTTGCTCATTTTGAAACAAAAGTTTAGAATTGAGAAAGGAGAATAGAAAGACAAATAGAAAGAATATGTAGCCAAACATGAAAAAGAGACAAAATACACAAAAAACATTATGTCTTCCTGACAAAGCAATATGGCAGCCAAATAAGATTTGAGGTGTGAAGAGTGAACCAGGATTATAAAATCTCAAAAACTGGGGGGTCAACACAGAAGCAGGAAGACCTTTAATACATAGTTACATAGATACAGACGTACATGGATAACGGGTTTCTACTTATTAGTCTCCCCAAGTGTGAAAGGGCAAAGAAGATGGAACTGATGGTTGGTCAACAGGAAAAGCCCAAGCAGGCAAGTTTCTTAAACATGGTCTAAACACCTAATTCTTTTCATACTTAGTTCTTACCATGTGAAGTTCCCAGTGGGATAGCTTACAGCCCCCTAATGAAGACATCCCAAAAGGTGGGACCTTCCCATGAAAGCCAGGGATGCCAGGTCTCCAGAGGAGACCCACACCCAGAGCGGGATGAGGTAGGGGTCAATTTCTGTGCCGCTGAGATGGAAAGGCCTTCAGCCACCATGCTGCTGTCTAACATAAAGTGAGCACCTCCGCAGTAGCTGTCTATGGTCTGTAAAAAGTTGCCACAAACCTGGTGGCTTCAAACAACATTCATTTATTACTACGGTTTGTGTGGCTCAGAAATTTGAGCATTGTTTAGCTGGATCTTCTGTTCAGAGTCTCACCTGGCTGAACTCAAGATGTTGGCTGGCACTGGGCTCTCTCCAGGGTCGCAGGGTTCACCTCAAGCTCAGGTGCTAGTTGGCAGGATTCACTTCCTTCCAGCTACAGACAGCATGGCGGCTTGCGTCTTCAAGGACAGCAGGAGAGAGTCGCTGATACTTCGAATCTCTGATTTCTTCCCTCTCTGACTTCTAGACCGTTTCTAAAGGCTCATCTGATTATACCAGGCCCACCCAGGATAGACGCTTTTATTAACACAAAGTCACTTTATTAGGCACCTTAATTCCGTCACCTGCAAAATTCCTTCACCTCTGCCCTGACATGTAACCTAATCACCAGAGTGACATCTCATCATATTAACAGGCCCCACCCTGACTCAAAAGGAGGAACTACATAAGGCACACGCACCAGGAGCGGGAATCTTTTGAGCAGTCTTAGAATTCTGCCTACCATGGCCACCTAAGCAAGACCAGCTTCTAAGGTTAGTGCTGAAAGCCTAATTATTCATCTCTCGAAAGAAAGCACAAATGGCGCAGCTATCACGTAAGGATGAAGACTGCAGTAATTTGTGCGTGAGGTATTACAAATGGGGCCTCTATCGCAGGCCAGTTCTCTTCACCTGAAAATCCCCAGTTGCTAAAGGGCCATCAGTCACTGGGGAAGGCGAGGACGGCTCTCCAGGAGCAAGAGGAAAGTTCACTATGGCACATTCTCTCCAGGCTCTTTGTCTCCTAGAATTCCCTTTGTAATTTTTTTTTCCTTTTTAAACACAGAATGCATATTAAACACCCTTGACAGTTTTCAGGTGTCCTGGTGGGAGTTTAAAAGGAGGCCTTACTGAGATGCTATTGTCCCCTCCCTGTGCTGTGAAGAAAGCCGTGTCAGGGTACCCTGGACAGCTCCGTGCGGCTGTTGGGCAGTGAACACAATGCGACAAGGATCAGAACTCGGAACGTCCCAAGCCCAGACAGACCTCTCCTTACTGACAGAGTAGGACGGCACGGATGCTTAAACTTGTCGCAACCCAAAACTCCACCTAAAAAAAATCCTCCATTAAAGTGTTTCTCCCACTGTATCCCACATGTGGGAGAGTCCTGGTGCCCGGGCATCACAGACACAGAGCTTCAACTAGAATTTCTAAATCAGTGGCGGAAACTGGCTCTCGCTGTGGAGGGTCCCGTATAAACCATCAACTTGTTGTAATAGACACCCAGAAAGGAGGGGCTGCCCCCACTTTTAAAGGGCCGCTTCCCTTTGACCCTCAGAGGAAGAGATGCGCTAGTCCATTTCACTACGTTCAAGATTTTTACATTTTATCCATCTTTATTTCACATGAAGTAGAACATGCATATATGCAAAAAGAAAATCACCCACAGTCGGATGTGCAGATGTAACCACGGTCACACACGTGAGTCTCTCCCTTGGAGACCATTTTCCATGTTTCTACACGCACGCAGGTGTGTAGGGGGGTGTGTGTGTGTAGTAGAGAGACAGCGTGTTTTACAATAATGAGATACACATTGTTTTGTAATCTGCTATTTTTTATTCTACCAGGAAGTTTTCAGAACTTTGGACTGTGTTTCCAGGACAAACCGGATAGCAATAGCTGAGGAATAAACTTCTCCCTGTTCATAAACACAGAACTACAGCCTCATGTCTATGATTGCAGAGTGATGCACTGGATGGCGTCTAAGTCAGGGTTTCTCAAAACATGATCGTTCACCACTGGTCATTTCCAAAGGAGCCTCAAGTAGGACCTGGATTAAAATGTCTATATCTTAATCACTATGCATTTTAATTTGTACTCGAAAAAATATATAAGTATCAGAACAAGTCAATGATTTCACTGAATTTTTGCTTTAGGATTAGGAATTTTTAAGGATTTTTAAGGATTATTTAAGTTAAAAGAAGAAGATTTAAAGAAAAAGTCCTAAGTCAATAAGAACGCAGGAGATTCTCACATTCCACAAAAATGCTAAAGAAAATAATATTTCAAATGATGGATCTTTCAAATGCAGAAATATAATGTATTTAACTATCTACCTCTTAGTAGACTTCTTGATCGCTTTGTTTCCTTTCTGTTATAAAAACACTGTGAGGAATATGTCCCTACATATGCCTTTATATACTCAGCTGATTATTTCCCAAGGGAAAAACTGCTGAAATGGAAATGTTGTGTCAAATGGTTTGAATGTTTTAAAGCTGTTGGTTTATAATGCCAAAAATTGTCCCTGGAATGTGAGCTCGCGCCCATGTGCACCCGAAGCTCATGCGAGACGAGGTATGGCAATCTGCATTTTTAGAAGGTCACTGTAGCGTGGAAGAGGAAAAGCCTGGCAGTTCTGCACAGGGAGAAATGAGCAGCCCTCTGGGGTCTGTGCTCTGCTCGGAGCCTCTCCCACAGGTGACAGGTCCTCTTGCCCCCATTCGTCTCTGTCCCTCTTCTGCCCCTCTCACCCCTCCCAGGGAACTTCCCCGATCTCTTTCTCTGGAATTCTCTTCCCTTCCTTTCTACCCCTAGAGAGCAGTGTGTAAAATTTGAATTTAGAAAACAATGCAGTGTTTGATAGTTTGACATTTATCATTCAAATTAAAAGAGATGTGAGCTGATATTTATATTACTGATGAGGCATTTCAAAGTGTTTGCTTTTTAGTTTAGAAATTGCCACTAAGAAGGAGGCTGCTGCTTACATCTTGGACTCGTGGCCCTCGCTGAACGTTCCCTCCAGGAGACCCCATGGCCATCCCTCGGCAACCGGCCCTTACTCCTTCAATCGCTCTGCTCTCTGGCAGGAGACACTGGTCTGCATCTCTGCCTGGCCCCTTGTCCCTTGTGGACAGTGCCACCCTCACCTCCCCACACCCTGTCCACCTGAGCAGCGGCCAGGACACTTGCCCCATGTCATTTGGGACCTCTGGAACAGGATTGAAACAAGACTGGAAACAATGAGTGACCTCCACATCAGGTATCGTACCCACAAACCATGCCACTATTTACTTAACTCTTTCTGAGTCACTATTATCACTTACATTTTAAAAGAAAAATGCATGTCTACTATAAATGAAAACCACTATCACTTGTAATAAGAAGGTAGCCATACATAATAAAAATGAAGTGATGTTCTTACAATCTGGCTGGATGGGAAGGCCTGTGGGAGACCCCAGGCTGCAGCCCTTCTCTCCGTCTCAAAGGAGACCAGCAGCAGACGGGGTGCTGTGGAAGATCTGAAGCCCTCAGCCTCCCCACCAGCAATCCTGCTCCAGCCCAGCAGCCGACTGCACCCCCCCAGACCACCCTGCACGGGCCCAACTCAGCCACATCTGCTTCTCCCATGAGCTCCCAAGTTCTGCCAACTCCTCTCTGACATCGTTCTTCCTCCCCACTGCACTGCCTGAGTTCAGATTTCTCTCGCCTAATTTCTATTCCCTGTCCCAATCTCCACTTCTTGATGACAGCCTGTTCCAGCTTTAACCCAGCACCAGGCTCAGAGCAGATGCTCCGTACAGACACACCGAATAAATGAGTGAACAAAGTCACATCCATTGATTTAGGTATACAGCAAGTGTACATAGACCTTGCAACTGTGAGAGACACTAACATTGGTGATCTTTTGGCTTTTTCTTCCTATAGCAGAATATGAGACAGAGAGAGGGAAACGGCCAGGTTTAAGCAAATTGAGTGGTACTCATACATTAATTGCTGATTTTGGCTACACTCAGTGTCATGTGATGTCCGGGCTGCCCACAGTCCAATTTCTGGGTAGCCAGCCAACTCTCCCAGTGTGTACTGGGATCCTGCAACACCGTGTCTGCCTGGATCTCTTTTAACAATTTGCATGAGCTCCCAGCAGACATGGCAGCTACCCAAGCAAGAGATTCAGCACCCAGAGCTGGGAGAAAGGGACATATATATATTTCTGTCCATGGATCATGGCTCAAGCTAGAGAACAATAAACTCATTTTTAATCTACCTCAGGGCGTGCAGTCCTGATACATCCAAGATCATCCTGCAAGGCATGATTATTAAAATCAGATTTGGCTCATTCGTGTCATTTTTCCTTAAAGTTTGCTGGGAAGAAGCATCGTAGCCCCCAATGGTCACAATACCTGATCTGTGCTCTTCAGCTGTATTAAAATGTCCTTCTCTTCCATCAGCTCATTTTGCTCTGGAGAGCAGTACAAGGGAGAAAGAATATCCTGAAAAACAAAGAAATCCACTGCAACCAGTGAAAACATAGAGTTTTTTTTTTTAAAAGAAAAAAATTATATTTAAAGATATAGAATGTATGTGTTTCAGTGTTTGCAATTTTCCTTCGTAAGTAAAGCCATTACTTCATGGGGGGTAATAAGGAAAATGAAAAACAAAAACAAAAGTGGTGGAGTAATTTCCTTTTCCCTTTTGTCCTC
The DNA here is from genome assembly GCF_041296235.1 of Equus asinus. Lineage (NCBI taxonomy): Eukaryota > Metazoa > Chordata > Mammalia > Perissodactyla > Equidae > Equus > Equus asinus. Next base: position 48,113,785 of record NC_091804.1, read on the forward strand.
TTGGGTATAAATTTCTCCTCTTGATCAAGAGAGAAATAGTTAGGCAAGATCTCAGGAGACCTGAGTCCTAAGCATGGTTGTCTCTCTGAGTAGCTGCTTGGCACGAAGTCAGTCACTTAATTGTTCCGAATTTTTGTTAAGTAAGTACAGAACAACTTTTAATGAATGGACCAAAATAGACTTGTTACTGTTTAGCTTAGAATGAAAATATGTTTATTGATTCATACGAAAAAATTGTTTTATTACATTCTCACATTACCACTTTAATAATAGAAAATTTAACAAGAAAATAAGAACTACTCTCTGGACCCTAAAACGTTAATATCTAGTCAACATTAGAAAACAGCACAAAAGATTTCTAACATCTTTTCCTGAAAATGGACTTCAAGCCTCGGTGTGGTTCAGAGGCGGCCTGCGCCCCCGGGGCCCACGAACGGATCCTGGATGATCCTCAGGCCCCTCCCGCTTTAATTCTATGCGTCTGATTTATCATGTGTGGGTCTGTCTGGGAATGTGACCGCCTGTCTATCGTTGAATGTTAGAAATAGTCTTTTGCTGTTGATAACGATTGTCAACTTCAACTTAACCGCACTTAAATTCAGAACCTGATTCTGGAGAATAATGGGTCTGAAATTGAAAGCAGACAAGTCAAAGCATTATTAATGTACAGTCTTTGCCGCACACACACTCAAACGGGCAGATGAAAGATTCCAACCCTCTCCAGTCTTCCAAACAGAAACCACTGCCTTCCTCCTCTGTGGTCCTGAGATTTTTCATTTATTCATCATCAAACATCAGGTAAGGGGGTCTCTCTCCCAAACAATTGTTTGTTTTCAAGACCCGCTAGAACGCTGATGCACACTACTGGTGTTTGCTTTCCACGGCAGTGAGCTGGAATGAAAGCAAGAGAAAGCAGCAGCGAGATCTTGCTGGGATCTTTATACCGTTAGAGATAACCTCAAGACTCTTGAAAACCCCAGGACGTGACCCACCCTCCACCCCTGCTTCCGAAAAGGAAAGTGATGAGGCGTGCTTCTGTGGTTGGTGCTGGGCTCAGACCAGCGCGACAGAGGAGCTTCAGTGCCCTGCCTCCGAAGGCAGCGCGTCCCTCCCCCATGCTGCCTCCCTCCAGGCTGAAGCCTTCAAATTGAAAATTCTGTTTCTTGTTTGATTCCAGGGAAACAGAGCAAAATCTGCAGTATCTCACTGGCTTTTCCCGTGTTTTTTGCAATTTTACAAGATACAGAATAGGGCATGCAAAATCCTGGAACCATAATTTCCACTTGTGAGAGGAACAAAAGAAACAAGCTATAAAATCTCCCTCAAGCTGGTCTCTACCTTTTTTAAAAAACACATTTACAGAAAAGCATTTACTCTGTTCCCTGTCTGCTTGTTAATCTGAAAGGAAGTCACTTTTCTAACGTCCCCCTGGAATATCAACCTCCTATTTATTATTTTTAGAGCCAAGTTGTGAAAGTTTCCCACATGTTTCCAGGAATTGTTGCTCCCCAGGGGAAGGTGTGCTATTTCAGCAGGTGGTCACCCTGGGTGGCTGATTAAGTTTCTCCCATTTACGGAGGTTGTTCTAGCCCAGGAAATGTGTGATCTGTGATCAGGAAGAGGGGAGGGACCACAGCTATGCTGATGGCCTGAGCTGTCCCTTGTTTGGAACTTGATGGTGTCACCCAGGTTCAAATGCTTGGACAGGTACAGAGGCACCTTGAGTCCACCCAGAAACCGTCTCCTGCCCAAACTGGGACTCCCACTCCCACCTCTGCTTCTCCTCGTTCTATTCATTTGGCATTTATTCCATCAGCATCTGTTGGGTGTCTCCTGTGTGCAAGGCACTGAGTGAGGCCCTGGGACACACATGGTGGGTATCACATGGGCCTTGCTCTCCAGAGACTCACAGGTGGATAGAGAAGACAGACAAGAGAACAGGGATTGAAAATGTAGAGATTCAGAGTCATAACAATGAGGAAGACCACGACAGCAGCCAGGAGGCCTGAGCGTCACCTTCCATGCCAGGCCTGGACTTCACCTGTGTTTGCTCACCTGGGACCCACAACCACCCTGAAGGCAGGGCTGTGTCTGCCCCTCATAAACTAGAGGATGCCCAGAACAGGGAGGTTAAGAGGCTTTCACAAACCCACCCAAACACCAGGTGGGAAAGCCGTTCCTAAGACCTGATTTGCTTGAGTTTAGAGTCAAAATGCTTTCCCTGGGGCTGCTCTTCACTGGATAGCGTGCTGCATTGGGAGGAAATCGAGGAAGCACTGGTGTTAACCCATCCCATCTATGTTTTCCCCTCTATTAGCCACATGACTTTACCCTGTTCTTTTTTTTTCCTAGAAAAAAATAGCAATGAAGAGGCTGCCAAGAGACAGGCTGCTAATGAGCAAGGATGCACATGTGTGCAGACTCCAACAGACGTGCGAGGACTCCAGCGGGGAGAACACCCCAACTGTGTCCACGAACCCTACTGACTAAAGGAAAGTGGGCGACACACAGTCAGTCATATTTCAACATGGTTTTTATTGTTATCTTGATAAATTAACTATTTTCAGTAACATGTGGACAAAGTATAATTCTGTGATCTAGACCAGTGATTCTCAACCAATGGGGCAACCTGGGCCCCCAGGAGCTATTTCTCAAAGTGTACAGACATTTTTGGTTGTCATGACTGGGTGGGGGAAGAGCTCCTGGCATCTAGTGAGTAGAGACCAGGGGTGCTGCTAAACATGCAGAACAGCCCCCACAACAGAGAGTCATCCAGCCCACAATGGCAATAGCGCTGAGCCTGAGAACCCACCTTAGACACACATCAACCACATAGGAATTTAGTTGTTCGTTTCTTTTGGATGGACACCTTTGGATATTGTCATAATGTATCAGAACCATGTTGCAAACATACCTCTGTGCTGTGTGTAAGTACACATTGCCCAGGCTTACCTGGTCTTTCCAGTTTTGCATAATTTCCCTCATCAAACTTGAGATTGAATGAGCACATAGACTGTTTGTACCCTCACATTTTAAAATTTAGTTCTTCAACTTATGATTCTTCATCCTTCCTGCCAGCCCCTAAACTCCAGGTCCCCTGTGCATTGGCCCGGAGCTAAACAGATACATTCTGCAATGCACAATCAAAGAGATTGACTGCCTAGTATTAGAAGGCACCCTGGTATCAGTTAATCTGAAATTAAGCAGGAGATATTTTGTTAGGGCTGTGTTTTGTTAAGCAAGCAAAATGTAAAACCCTCACATCTTTAGTGATTGATTAATGACCTTTTAAAGGACCCTGCTAAATGGAACAATTGAAGAATGTGGGAGCAATTAAGGAGCTTTTGCAAGGCAGTTCACTTATCAAAATGACTTAGACAAGATTTCCGCTGGATCATTGCCCCTTATACCTTAACTACTGTCACATCGCATCCAATAGCCCCAAGAAGCCTATTTTAGGCACATCAGCAAAATGCCACCCTGAACTTTTAGCAGCAATTATAGGCGTAGCAGATATTGGCCACATGGAGATTCAGACTGAACTTCTCCACAAGATTCGATCTGCACACCCTGGATGCCCAGCGGACCCCTTTCTTGCCTTGTGTTGCAGGTATTTGCTGTTATTAGCATTTTCCAGAGAAAAGTCACTCTCTGGAAAGGGTAAGAGTGAGGCTAGCTCAAGCTCTGTGGCACTTCGTTGCAGGAAGGTTTCCTTTGAAACAGCAATTACTATGTGCACCAGGTCATTTAGGAAAGTGGAGCCAAAACCACCCCAGCGCTGTGCACAGAAATCTCGTCCCAGGCGTTTAGTTGTCTTTACTTTTCTCCCTCTGGCTTTTCTCTTGGGTGAAAATGCACTGGCTCCTTCCGAGACCAACCGGCCCTTTCTGTTGTTTGTGGAGAAGGACTCTCAACAGCGGAAAACATCAGGGATGTTTGCTGCCTGTCGTCCAGGCAGAGCAGGTGTCCCGTGCTCCGGGCTCTTCTAGGACAGAAATAATTCTATTCCTTTCTGAACCCATCCCTGGCTCCCTGGCCCACAGTGGGAGAAAGAGAAGATTAAGCATTCACTTAAACATATTTGCCTTAGAGGGCTGTTTTTAAAAGTACCACATGCCAAGGACATCACCGAATTTGATCTCTCCCCTCGGTATGATAAAAGTGAGTGAACTGACTTCTGATTGCTTGCCATGGCAAGATTTTCATTTTTTAAATTCATGGACCGCTTGGGAGGTTGAGGATCAGTCTGTATTCCAGTATTTATCTTCACTGATGGCCTCTGAGTCTGTATCAGTCAGACAGGAACTGTAAACGCCGGTGCCCCTCCTTCCGCCCCCAGTGCAGGGCCGTCCTCTGTTCTAGATGAAGCAGAGGGAGTCCTCCATCGGCGCACCACTTCCTTTCACAGGAACTTGTCAAGAGCAAATGCGAACGGTGGGACTCAGCTCCCTCGGCTCCCATAGCCATCTACTTTCCACTTCTCCCATCCAGAGCCTGCTGACTCCACGTGACCCTTCCCCCACGTGTTGCAGTGTTCCAGGTGCTTTGGATAACAGGGATCTTTAAAAAGTGAGAGGAAAAGCTTCTCGACATTGGTCTTGGCAACGACTTTATGGGTATGACACCGAAGGCATAAGCAACAAAAGCTAAAATAGATGTGGGCCTAGATCAAACTGAAAAGCTTCTGCGCAGCAAAGGACTCCATCAACAGAGTGAAAAGGCAACCTAGGGAATGGGAGAACATGTTTGTAAACCACATATGAGATAAGGGGTTAATTTTTGAAGTAGATAAGCAACTTCTACAACTCAAGAGCACAAGTAATAATAAGAATAGGCTAAGGTTTTGAATAGAGATTACCCCAAAGAAGGCATCCAAATGGCCTGAACAGGTGCATGAAAAGATGCTCAGTGTCACTAATCATCTGGGAAACGCAAATCAGCACCACAGTGAGCTGTCCCCTCACACCTGTCAGGATGGCTATTATCAAAAAACAAAAGGCAACAACGGTTGGCGAGGATGTGGAGACAGTGGAAACTTGCACGCTGTTGGTCTAAATATAAAATGGTGCAGCCACTATGAAAACAGTATGGAGGTTCCTCAAAAAATTAAAACTAGAACGAACTTACGATCCAGCAATTCCACATCCAGGTATTTATCCAAGAGGGTTGAAATCAGGATCTCAAAGAAGTACTAGCACTCCCACGTTCACTGCAGCACTGTTCACAATTGCTAGCATGTGGAAACAGCCGCAGTGTTTACCAATGGACGAATGGGTAAAGAAAATGTGATAGGTACAGAGTATTATTCAGCCTTAAAGAGAAAGGAAATCCTGCAACATTATGACAACGCGGATGATCCTTGAAGACGTTATGCTAAGCAAAATAAGCCCGTCACACAAGGACAAACACTGCATGATTCCACTTATGTGAGGTATCTACAATAGTCAAACTCACAGGATCAGAGAGTAGAATGGGGGTTTCTGGGAGCTGAGGGGGAGGGAAAAATAGGAAATTGCCAATCAATGGGCATAAATTCTCAATTATGCAAAACAAAGGAATTCTAGAGACGTGCTGTACAATATTGTACCTATAGTTAATGAAACTGTAAAGTACACTTAAAAATCGGTAAGAGTAGATCTCATGTTAAGTGTTCTTACCACAATCAAATAAAATAAATTTTTTTAAGTGGTTTTGGCTTCCTCATTTGTATGACAGAGATAATAACGTCTAGTTCATCTAATTGTGAGAATTAAGATAAAGCTTCAAAGCTCTTGCCAATGGCTCTGGAATTTCATGCATGAATTTGGAGACAGGAATCTGCATGGAGGGAGGAAAGAGGGTGCCAAAGAGGATTTGCCAGCAAGTGGCACTTGCAGAGTAAGTATATTATTTTACAAGAGTTAGGCTTAACGTTTGTTAGGATGGTATTGTGTTCTAAAGATGCTTTAATTTATACTCTGGGTAAGACTGAAAAAATGCCATCATACATTTCAGAGACTATTACTACTATTAATTTTACTTGGAGTAACCAGGAAATAGATGATGAAGATTATGAGAGGTCCAGCGATGCCACACTCCGCCCATCGTTCCTTGCAGCTGCCTCTGAAAACGACTTAATTTCTTCTGTTGCTGTTTTAAGTTTTTAGTTTGAAATCAGGTGGGACTTACAGAAGAGCTGCAATGACAGCACAGAATGTACTTTACCATGTCCACTTAGTCCAGAGCCCCGTAACCAGGATATCTCATACAACTGCGGTACGTTTCACAAAACTAAGGAATTAACATTGATACAACACTCTTAACTAAGCTACAAATGCTATTCAATTGTGTCAGCTTTTTTATTAACTCCCTCTTTCTGTTCCAGATTCCCATCCAGGGTAAGGCTTTGCGTTTAGTCATCATGTCTTCTTAAGTCATCTCTGGCCTGTGATACCTTCCCAGACTTCCCTTGTTTTTTCTGTATCTCATGTTAGGTTTACCTGATGTTTTCTTGCAATGAGACCGAGGTTATAGATTTGCGGGAGGGAGACTCCAGAGATGATGCGCCTCTCCCATTACTGCATGGAAGGGTACAACTGGAGATGCTAAGTTAGCTAGCGGGTAGAGGGGTGTCTACCAAGTTTCTTCACTGTAAATTTCCTATATTCCCCTTGCCAAATTCTATTCCAGCGTATGCAGACTTTTTCTTAAAAGGCCAGGCAGTAAACTTTTCAGGCTTTACAGATCAAGAGGCAAAATTGAAATTATGTATCATTTAAAACGTAACCATTTGAAAATGTAAAAAATTCTTAGCTTCTAGTTTGCAGGCAGTAAAAAGAAAGAGCCCGGCTGGTTCTGGGGCTGGTTTTGACCCATCGATCATCGCTCGCCAACCCCCGCTCTCTTCATAACAGGTGAGGCACTAAGTCCAGCAGGTACTCAAGGTGCGTGGATTTCACATCCCTTTCCTGGAGGGAGGACTAACAAAGAATTTGTTAAAACCACCAAGGAAATTAATATGCATTTTGAGGAAAAAAGCTTTGAAGCTATGCAAATACCTGTTTCTCCTCAAATTTCTCCCACTAACTTCAGCATTTCTCACTGGATATTTCCTGCAATAATTGTTACTGTTTTGGTCTAATGGTGATTTTTCTATTTCCTGAATTCCACCTACGTTTATTATTTGGAATTATTCTCTGAGGAAGATTTGTCCCATCTCCTCTTTGTATTTATTCATCCAATCACTTATTTATATTGGTATGGATTAATGGAGAAGAAGTGTATTTTTGAGGTTAGAATCCCATAGTGTTGTTATTTATTTTATGGCTCAAATGGTTCCACCTTTGTCCATTGAGAGCTCTTTCCAATTCTCCTTTGACCTTGTGACATGTCCCATCTTGGGGCGGGGTATTATCTCAATTTCTGCCACTACAAGATGCTCCAGGCTCATCTTGTATTTTCCTTGATTGAACCCTTAGAATCAGCCATTTATCCAAGAAACTGTGATTCTTTTACTTGGAGAATGGTATTTAGAAACCAAGATTTACAGGCTGGGTGTGTTCATCACTTTTGAGATGTAACTGCTCTGGAGACAGAGATGGGAAATATGCATAATGCATGCACGTGTATACATATATACATACACATGTGTATCTATGTATGTATGGCATACACATATGTATACACTAACATAGTACACACTATATTTTAGATGCAAATCCTTAATCAAATAGATTTTTTTGCGAATACTTTTCTCCCAGGTTGTGGTATTTTTTTTTTTTTAATTCTCTTAACAGTGTCTTTCAAAGACTAGAAACTTTGAATTTTAGTGAAGTCCATCTTATCAAAACTTTCTTTCATGGATTATGCTTTTTAGTATTGTATCTAAAACCTCATCACCAAACCAAAGGTAACCTACATTTTCTCCTATGGGTTCTTCTAGAAATTTTAGAGTTTTACATTGGGCATTTAGGTCTATGGTCCATTTTGAATTAATTTTTGTGTGTGTGTGTGAGGAAGATTAACCCTGAGCTAACATCTGCTGCCAATTTTCCTTTTTTTGCTTGAGGAAAATTGGCCCTGAGCTAGCATCCGTACCCATCTTCCTCTATTTTATATGTGGTATATATTTTATATCAAGACACAGCATGGCTTGGTAAGCAGTGTGTAGGTCCAAGCCCAGGATCCAAACTGGGGAACCCGGGGCCACCAAAGCTAAGCTCATGAACTTAACCACTATGCAACCAGGCCAGCCCTCATTTTGAGTTAATTTTTATGAAAGGTATAAGATCTGTATCCAGATTCATTATTTTCCAATGGATGCCAATTATTCCAGCAACTTTTGTTGAAAAGACTACCCTTTCATGCCTCTGTTAAAGATCAGTCAATTCTATTCACGTGGGTCTCTTTCTGACCACTGCTTTCTGTTCCTTGAGCTATGTGTCTGTGCTTTCATCATGCCATGTGTCCTGATTACTGCAGCTTTACAGTAAGACTCGAAATCGAGCACTGTGCGTCCTCCAATTTTGTTCCTCTTCCTGAGTCACATGGGCTGTTCCAGACCTTCAGCCTCTCCGTATACACTTTAAAAGAAATGTGTCAATATCTACGAAGTATTTGTTGCCCTGTTCCACGACTGTGGCCACACTTGAGGCAGTGCTAGGAGAGATGTGAGGAAAGGAAAAGGAGTAATTCATCTCACGCTCTCTGCCTAGCTGAGGCTCCTTTTCGCGGTTCTGTGACCAGAACGATGGGTTCTCTTCAGCTTTTTGTGCTCATGTGTGCTGTGCAGTGTAGCAACTCGGGCCATCCTGAAATCAGTGCAGGGAAGTAAAACGTGAAAAAACAACAGCAAGAAACTCGCTCTGCAAGGGTCACTTTTCGTGGTTTAAATCCCCTGTCTCAATGTGCCTGTTCTTGGTTACTTTTCGGACTCCTCAGGAAGCTGTTGTTTGTACTGTTTCTAGAGTTTTAATGTAAGCAGTGAGAGACAGTGGCTGTAACGGGTTTACTTTGTGAAACTCTTTCCTTAACTGAGGTCTTCTAAAATGTGATATAGAGTTATTTTAACACCCCAAGATCTACACCATTAGTATGCTAGGGATCTGCTTCCAGGGTTAAAAGTGATAAAGAAAATCTGATTAATGCAATTGAGTGCTAGCTGAGTTTTTTATTGCAAACAGTGAAAGAGAGCCATTAGCTGCCTGTACCTTTTCTGAGGGATACCAATATCCAGATCGTGTTTGCTTAGGAAACCAGAAGAAAATACCCATGCCTAAATTTGTTTTCAAAGATGATCACTTGGTCGCTAGGCATTCCACTCAGCTCGCGATACAACGTGTAAACATCCTTGACATGTAAGACGCAGCTTGTTTACTGCCAAAATAGCTCTCAGTTTAAAATATCTCTTCAAAGGGACAAAATTGCCATGAAGATATGTAAAAGCTAATGTTATAAGAAAACAAAGTCAATGTGGAAACGTAGAGAAGGTCATTGGGTTTTGGCCTGGAAAAATGGATGCTCCCAATCCCCAAATTTGTGATGCTTACTTGTTGGCAACAGATCAATTACTGCTAGATATAGCCACACCCACAGACATACACACACACAATCATTCATAAAACCCATTCAATTCAACACATTTCTAAAGAAAATGTTAACAAAAAGCAGAATTTGGTGGAATGTGTACATAATTATTCCATACAACAGATAATAAAAAGCAATTAACCAACAGAGATAAATAAGCCAGTAAAGAACAAGGGATCTTGCCTCGAGTTCCAGTTTCAAAGCTGGGGCTGGAAAGGGCGGATGGAAAAACAGAACAGACCTCGGCAAATCTAACACCAAGTGACTTAAGCTGTTTCTACCCCTGTGGATTCTCCTTAGCCCCCGGGCATAGATCCCCTAACCTCATGGAAAGCTATTGCAATGGCTGTGCTCTGGAGGCCAAATGACTAAAGAATTTAAATATTTTCTTGAGACACTTGAAACATACAAACATAGCACACACATACACCACACACAATTTAAATCATCATTTCACAACAAAAATTAAAAATAAGCTGCCAGTCGTTAAGAAATAAATTTCTCACTTTCTTCTTTCTGAGATTTTAAATCTATATTTACTAAATTGTTTTATTTAAATAAGGCGTACGATCAAAAATATCAGATGAGTTTCAGGAAAATAGACCCTGATATCTGAGAGTGAGACTTGCTTGCCCTTTTCATCTAGACTTTGGAAAACTTTTTCTATGTTAACTCAAAGGGGCCCACTAATAAGCTTCCGCTTGAATGTGCTAATGAGGGTCAAGGACTGGCCCGCAAACTGAAACCCATAGAGAGTCAGGTCAGAGCTATGGTTTCAACTCTCTGCCCTTTTAAAGCCTTTTACTTAAGCTGCTCAAAAGAAAAATTATCTAATTCTCATTTTTCCTTTATTCAAAGAACTCATTATTCCAGCAATAAAATTTATAAATTGCACATTAGGTGTCTGGTACCAGAAATTCAATAACATCAGAAAGAATCTCTGGGCTCAGGGATCTAACAGGAGAGACAGATATGAAAAAATAATTAGACAATAATTATCTAATTATAGTAGTGAGAGGTCACCAGCAAAAGAATGCATAATGGGAAAAGAAAATAGTGAACAGGGGACATAACCTAGCGCAGAATTCAGGGAAGTTTTCTTGAAGAAGTGACAGTTAAGTCAAGAACCAAAGGGTGTGTGGACATCATCCAGGTCAAGGGGTCGGGGAAGGTGAGTGAGAACTCGCCAGGTGTGGAACGTTGCTCCTGGCACGGCAGCCAGCACGGGTGCACGTAAGAAAGCCAAAGGCTGCAAAGGCTTGGAGCACCGTATCCCGACTTGAAGGACACATGCATAAGAAAAATATTTACTTTTCTCATTCATTTATACTATTAATTTTTAAAAATGTTGACTGAGTAACTTCTATTTTCCAGGCCCTGTGCTGGATCCTCTATCACAGCTGTCCACGGACAGCCACGGTCCTGCTAGCAGGGAGTTCGCATTCTGGTTCCAAGCTTTTCAGTGACAAAGTCCTGGACAGGTAGGGTTCTTGGCCAAGTAGAATCTTAAAAGTAAAAGATATTTGTGTGACGAGTACTGAATCAATCACAACGTATGCACATTATTTCAACATGCCTTTTGTCTCCCTCTTTCCACCCACCTCACTCCCGTTCCCTCCCCGACTCAGAGGGCAGCCATCTTCCATTCAATGAGTATCTTTTTGCTCGCAAGTGTTCTTGCAGAACGTACATTGTTATTTTGTCACGGCTGCTTTTTTGACATTATTTACTCTGGGTTACATTTACAGGTCTATCCAGGCAGCAAGATGTGCATCTCGTCTTTAACTGAGGGCTAGTCCCATGGTGTGCGTCCACCACATCTTACCTGTCCATCCTAGTGCATGTCTTGTTATGAACCTGAGTGAGGATCTCGTTGGCATACGCAACCATGAATGGTGTTGCTGGTTCTGAGCATATTTATATAATTAGTTTGACCAAGTAATGATCGGCTGCTTATCAGAATCTTCATGTCAGTAGTTCTTGATTGATGATGGCTATAGCCCCAACATCCTTGTCAACACTTGGTATTACCAGCTTTTTCATTCTCTCTCTAATGCTGCGCTCCCTCATTTTGTTCTTCATTGCTCTAATTCCTAATGACGTGACCTCTTCATACGCTCAGAGGACTGGGATTCCTCTTAGTATATCATCTTCTCGTATCTTTGGACCATTTTCCTGTAGAATTGCTTTTTATTTCGCTTTGTTTTGCAGGAGCTTCTGTTTATTCTACCTAAAAATCTTTTGTTAGTTTTAGACACTGCAAATGTCTTCTATCACTCTTCTGTTAACTTTATCTGGGGTGTCTTTATTCAACAGACAAAGATTCTTTTCTGTATTTTATATAACATCCCTCATTTCTTTGTTTTGTCTTACAGCTTGTGGTTTTAAGTTTTGTTTAAAGTCCTTTTCTTTCCCTAAATCACCAAGATATTATCCAACGTTGCTTCTATAACGTTATAGTTGACTTTTCACACTTAGGGCTTTAATTCATCTGGTGTCACCCTTGTGATGGTATATAGGGATTCGTTTTGTTTGTTTTTTCTGTTTTCTCTTTAATGTGAGCTACTTTTCTGAACACCCTCTACTAAATAAAGCATCCATTCCCCACTGATTCATGTTGTCATCTTCATTGTATGCTAAGTTTCCATACACACACAGACCTATCTTTGAGCTCCAAGCTTGCTTCTGAATATTCAAAATGCACTCCGTGCAGCTTCCCTTTCCAGATGTTCAACTGTTGGTCAGCCACTACCTCCAGTACTGGGCACTGTGGGGCACGTTCTTATCATGAATGACCTTTGGTCCTGCCCCTCGGACAGACACTGAGCAAGTGGGCCTGGAGGGAGAGGAGTGCTCCTGGAAGCCATGTCTACGCCGGAGGCCCAGCAGCAACTTAACTCCACCTGGGAGTGGTTTGATCATCTATCTTCCAGTGAAGTTGTTCTCCCTGAAGCTAGATCCCCAGATGGCCCAGGACTCTGCTCAAACATCATCAAAAGGATGGACGCGTGTCAGAGCAAAGTCAAAACGGGAAGAAACTAGAGTCTTAACCAATTGTGGTTCAAATATCTTCCTTTGGCAAATTTCATAAAAATGCATGAACACGTGATTAGGGTCCCTTTCCTAGCCCTGAAAGGAGCCGTGCCTTTGAAGGGCCTTGGTGCTTACAGTGAGATTCTTGGAGACCCTGCTGTGCCCACCACTCCACACAAACACTGCATGGCTGCTGTCCCTGTGCTGCCCACAATCATGGTGCTCTGGTCACAGGCCTCATCTGGCTCTCAGCACACGCTGGGCAGTGGCTGGTCCCGTCGTAACGATTTCACTCGCCATTCTCACACTTCTCCTTCTATCCCACTAGTCCTTCTCAGTATCGACTGCTCTATCCTCTTAACATGGGGGTACCTCTCGGCTCAATTCTCTTCTCTCATTGGAGAGACAGTTACATTGGCTCCCCAACAAATGTCCAGGCATGCGTCTTTAAATACCATCCTACTGTGATAACTCCTAAAGCTTTGTTTCCTGCCTGGGCCTGCCCCTGACTCCATGGTGCCACATCCAAGAATCTGAGTCACCTCTTCACTTGAAGACTGATCAGCATTTGGAACCTACCATGCCCCAGATCAGATTCCTGTCTTTTGCCCCCAAACCTGTTACTCCTCTACGCTCTGTCCTCAGGACACAAAAGTCTCTACTTCCGGATGCAAAGGCCAAGAATGTTGGCATCTCCTTGCCTCCTCCCTTTCCACCAGCAAATCTTCCAACTCTTTAAAAACCACCCAGAATCCAGCTAATTCTCTCATGCCTCTGCTACAACCATGGTCTGTGTCTCCACAATGCCCTCACCATGGACAGCTGCACAGGTCTCCCTGCTTCCCTCTGGCTCCCTGGGGTCTACTTCCCAACCCCAGTAGAGGGACCCTGTTAGGACAAAAGTCAGACCAATCTCTCCTTTACGTGACTCCTCCAGCTTTCCAGCTTCCTCAGAGGAAAAGCCAAGATCCCCTTAGTGTGCTGCAAGGCCCTGCAACGTCTGTCCGTATACCCATCCTCTCTCTGACTCTCCTCCGATCACTTTCTCCCTTGCCCACTTCATCCCAGGCACCTATTGTCTGTTTCCCTAAAATGTAGTTTCCATGGGGATGGAGGCCAGTGTTCACCACTCCATGAGCAGCCGCCACCATGTCCTGCATATGGCAGCACTCATCTTCATGAAGCGAACGAGGGCAAAGCTCTGGTGCATCTGTGGCGCAGGGCAAGCACTCAGTCGACGCTTCTTCATATTATTATTTTTATTTTTCCCATCATCATTGGCAAGAAAGAGATTTGAGAAGAGAAAGGAAAGAGTGCCATTGGCTCTGTAGGGGGCTGCCTCCCTGCCTTCCTACCCTCCACACAGCGTGGAAATGATATGATATTAATAACCATTGTGCCTTTTCCAAAAAGGGGATTCAGATGGGCGATGTGAAAAGAAAATTTTGAACTAAAGACTCCATGGGTGTCAAGCCACAGTTCCTTAGCCGGCTACTGACTAAATAATATGTTGGCCCTTAGGCAAATATTCAAACTAAAAATCCCCCAGCAGGGTGCCCTTGTGTTCCCAATCTCATCTTATCTCCAAAGAAGGAATGTTACAATTAGCAATTCAGAAACTCTTTTATGTCTTAGTAACCATGCATAAAAATTAATTCAAGCAAAACCTAATTTAGAATAATAATAACACGCTTTCCTAATGTTTCCTACATTAATCATGGTTCAGACAGTTACTATAGCAGCACTGTTGGAATTTATTGAAAATAATGTAATTCGCTGTAGTGTGAGTTCTCTTCTGAGAATGCTACTATTTGTTTAAGCAAGAGGGAACGAAATAAGGAAGTCTCTTCTGTTCCCTTTGAACTAAGCTGTGGTTCGATAGCAGACACAGACGAAAGTAATAAAGTGCTGTTTGCTCTGAGGGGAGGTGGTGGTGACCTCTGTTTTTCACGATTAGATTAATTTTAAATTTGTTCTCCCGGTCTCATCTTTTTGCTCAAACACAGGAAAAAAATATGGGATGATGGAGTGGAATGGAGAGGGGAGGGAAATGCCACATATTGTGGGTGAGCCACTCCTTTGTAGGGGCCAGAATGATGTCAGCCTCCCTTCTGTGCCTTGGGGTCTCCCAAGGATCCAAAGCCAGACTTTAAGATCACAGTGAAGGGTCAAGGTCGGATGTTGGGAAAAGTCTGCAAAGGGTAAACAGCAGGTGACTATGTAAGAGCTTCTTCCTGTGGCCAACGCAAAGCCCCTGGGTTCTGGTACGCACGGTAACAGCATCTGGACCTTGCTCCTCTGCTATCCAGGTGTTCTCCGGGTGGCCAGCTGTTTAGGATTTTCATCAAAGTTGCTGATACTTTTAGGGGTCCCAGGTGGTGGAACTTAGCGAGTCAGAGCGGTGAGACAGACCTGGGGTCAAATCTCAGCTGGGCCGCAGCCCAGCTGGCTCCTCTCCAGCAAACAACTTGACTTCTCAGCAGCTGTTTCTTCTAAGCAACAGAGCTTCTCAGTCGTAGCATGAGTGACGTTGCATGCTGGGTCATCCTCTGCTGTGGGGCTGGACTCTGCCCACTCGATGCAGGAGGCACTCCTACAGTTGGGACAACCAAAACTGTCTCCAGACATGGCCACCTGTCCCCAGGAGGACAGAATCACTCACAGTTGAGAACCCCTGGAGTATAGCACAGAGATAATCAGAGCAGCTCCTTGTGGAAATGAAGGGAAGCCAGCTGCCCTGAGGGACTGTGAGCCCAGGAGGGCAGACTACCTCCCACTCTATAGATTTGTGGAGGGAGCAAATTTAGGGAAAGCCCTCGGGCATTCCGTAAATGCTTTGATATGATTATTACAAAAGTTAATTAGAGAAAGTTGATTTTTTTCCCCAAAAGTACTTAAACAACAAGATGTGTTCATTAATAAAATAAAGAAGCTTTGTCTCAGAACACTCACCGCCGTGTTCACAATAAAGGAAAGAACTCTGGTCCAGATGATACGGAGAACTAAGGTGTGGTTTTTTTTTTTTTTTTGAGGAAGATTAACCCTGAGCTAACATCCGTGCCCATCTTCCTCTATTTTATATGTGGGACGCCTACCACAGCATGGCTTCACAAGCAGTGCCATGTCCACACCCGGCATCCGAACCGGCGAACCCCAGGCCGCCAAAGCGGAACGTGCACACTTAACTGCTGCACCACTGGGCAGGCCCCAGAACTAGATTTTAAGTCAGACTTTCTCAATATAAGCCAGACAAATGAGATTTACTCATTTCTAGCAAACACACGAGGATCAACAGCTTCTAAGAGTCCTTTTTCCACAAGATATTTTTTGTTTCACTTTTATACTTATTTGGTAGATAGTTCTTTTCAATTTCTTGCACTTCCTTTTTCTTTTTGGTAAGTCCCAGGACAATTTCAAAGACAGAATTTGCATTCTCCAGTTCACTGAAGGCACATTTTTTTGGCCCAGCCAGGAAGCATATTTCAAATATTGACTGGTCACGTGCAAAAGCCAAATTTGATTTCTTCTTGGGTTATGTTATCGAAAACCCTCTGTCTTCACTTAATCCAAATGAGGTTGGAGTTCAGAAATGCTTTTAATATCAGGTATTTAAAAACCAATTATATCAGTGAATTTTTTTAAGAATTAGATATTTTATTTTGAAATAATTGTCGATTCACATGCAGTTGTAAGAAATAACACAGATTCCTTGTAATCTTTGCGGAGTTTCTCACAATGGTAGCATCTTGCAAAACTATAACACAATCTCACAGCCAGGAGACCGACCTTGATTAAATGCCAGAGCACCCCCGCGGCCACGAGAATCCCTCACATTGTCCTTTTATAGGCACACCATCTTTTCACTGCCGCTAATCCCTCATTAACCCCTGGCAACTGCTAATCTGATCTCCATTTGTGTAATTTTTTGTCATTTCAAAAAGCTTATATAAATAGGATGATTTCCTATGTACATTTGGGATTTTTTCTTCAGCGTAGTTCT
The DNA here is from genome assembly GCF_041296235.1 of Equus asinus. Lineage (NCBI taxonomy): Eukaryota > Metazoa > Chordata > Mammalia > Perissodactyla > Equidae > Equus > Equus asinus. The sequence goes on from NC_091804.1 coordinate 48,130,382, forward strand.
CCGGAGGTGCAACTATGTTATTACGTATTCAATAGCTCATTACTTGTATTGCTAAACGGTATTCCATGTTTGTTTAACCATTCAGTTGTTAAAGCACATGTGGGTTTGTTCCAGTTTGGGGCTGTTGTGAATAAACCTGTTACGAACATTCACACACAGGATCTGTGTGAACATAAGTTCTTATTTCTCTGGGATAAACGCCCAATAGTGCAACTGCTGGGGCACATGGTAACTCCGTGTTTAGTTTGATAGAAAACTGCTGAGCGGCTTTTCAGAGTGACTCTATCACTGATATTCCCACCAGCAGTGCATGAGGGGGCCCATTTCTCTGCATTTGGTGTTGTCCCTATTTTTTAAATTAACCACTCTAATCAGTGTTTGCCGTATGCCGTTGGTATGATCTTGTAGTGGTTTCAATTCGCAGTTTCCTAATGGCTGAGGATGTAAAAATCTTCCTCACGTGCTGTATGTTCTCTTTGCTGAAATGTCTCTTCATGACTTTTGCCGATTTTCTCATTGGGTTGTTTGGTTTTTTGCAGTTGAGTTATGAGAGTTCTTTGAACAATCTAGATACTAATCCTGTGTCAGCTATGTGGTTTGGACGTATTTTCCCAGCCTCTGAAATTTTCCTACTCTTTAAAGGGTCATTTCAGAGCAAAAGTTTTATTTTGATGAAGTTCAGTTCTCTCCTTTAAATGGTTTTGCGTCTGTCAGAAACCGGCCGGGCACGTCTGTGACGGTCTATTCCCGAGGTCTTGATTCTGTTCTATTGACCTATGGCAGATTTATAATACGTTTTGAAATCAAGGAGACTGATTCCTCCTACTTTATTGTTTTCAAAGTTGTTTTAGTTATTCTGTTCCCTTTGCCTTTCCACGTGCATTTTGGAATAATCTTGTCTAGAGCCACAAAAATCTCGCTATGGTTTTCATAGGAATTGTGCGAGGCCTGCCTGTTAGTTAGGGAAGAATTGACCTTTCCACAATGTTGAGTCTTCCCACCCGTGAACTCGACATACGTCTCCATTTAGTCAGATCTTTTCTGATTTATTTCAATAGTGTTTACCGTCTTCAGCGTGTGAGTCCTAGATGTGTATTGCTGCATTTATACCTAGTTATTTGCAAATGATATCGTCCCTTAATTTTGATGTCCAAGTGTGCATTGCTGGTATTGTATTTTGTATCATATATAGAAATAAAATTAATTTTTGTACATTTATCACTTACCCTACAATCTCAATGAACTCGCTAATTAGTTTTAAGAGATTTTTTGTAGATTCCTTTGGGAGTTTTTAAGTAAACAATCATGTTTTCTGCAAAAAGGGCAGTTTAATTTTTTTGTTTCATATCTGTATGTATTTTCTATTTTCTTTCTTGCCTTATCACATTGGGTACAACTTCAGCAATATGCTGAATAAGAGTGGTGAGAGCACATATGTTTGCCATGTTCCAAATATTAGGTAAAAAGCATTCAGTCTTTCACTACCAAGTATAATGTTTACTGTGGGTTTTTTTTAATAGATTATCATCTTCATGTTGAAGAAGTTTCCTTCTATTTCTATACTTTGGAGGTTTTTTTTTTAATCAGAATTGGGCATTGAATTTTTCCCAATGTTTTTTCCATGTCACTTGTTATTATAATGTGGTTTTTTCTCCTTTAGCCTGTCTATATGATAGATTACACGGAGTGATTTTCAAATGTTGAGCCAGTCTTGGGGTGCCTCCTTCTAGCCTGTTGAGGACAAAAGTCTAGCCTCCATCAGCCGTTGCTGGTGTGGGTAGAGGTGCCCTCAAAGGTTTTTGGTGGCCTGCAGCTGAGCAATTACTGTCTAAAGGTTTCCTGCCCGGCTAGATTTCCACTTTCCTGAGCCTCTGGTTAGAGAGAGCAGACCTGGAGGGAGGATTTTGGTTTGCACCTGTTAGTGTTTCCAGGTTTCTGGCTTCTCGAGTGCCCCCAGTCTGGGATATATGAGGCCCCAAAACAACCCGGGGAATCATTCATCACTATGTTGTTCTTGGCGGTCCCTGGGAGGTCTGCCTCTGCTCGCCACCTTTCAGGGTCTTCCGGTTTTTGATATACATATATAGACATAAATCTGTATCGAGAGAGAAAGGTCTTGGAGTTCCGACTGGACTCAGAGGAGGAACAGGAGCTGTGCACCGGTTCCATCTTCCCAGGAGCAGAAGTCTGACTACATCTTGTCACCTTCAGTGAGGCAATGCAGCCAGGCATGCTCCCTCCAAGGACCAGCTCAGCCGTGAGCTTGCAAGACACTTAACTCCCCTTATCCTCAGTTTTCCACATCAGTAAAAGGGGATTCTCATAGAGCCTCGCTCTTGGAATCACGCATAGAGACAACCCACCTGGTACCAAGAATTAGGTCCGTCGTGTTGGTCATGTTCATCACGACAGATTCTGTCAAACACAGGAAGCGGTTTCCCTCCGCTGAGTAAGTTGTTGTTTTCCTAAGTGCTCCTGGGCAAGAAAGTAAGAAGCATGGGGTGGGAGACGCTCACAGCCAGGAGGCCTCTTTTGTTCCTAATTGGTATCAGGACAATCAAGGTAGTGGATTCAAAGTGCAGTTGAGGACAGCAGCCGCAGCATCGCCTAGTAAGAAACGCAGAAACTCAGGGTAGGGGAGGCACCCCAGGTCTGCTGCAGCAGCGTCTGCATTTTGACAAGATCCCCAAGCCTTTTGGTGTGCACAGTGTGTTTTGAAAAGCGCTGGTTTAGCGTTTCTAGGCGACTTTGGGGAGCGGAGCAGGATTGGAGCTCCCAGGGCTTCATGGCAGCCTCAGTCCTCCCTCAGAACGCACGGCAGCTCGTGGGCACATCTTTATTTTTGGCCACTGGGAAGGTGAAATAGCAGAAGCAGAGGCCAAGGAAACCCGGCACAGGCAGAAGTGGGAGAGGTAGCTGTCTAGGCTAAGAGTTCTCCGTGAGTCACAGAAAGGAGGTCGAAGGCCAGGTGCATCACCCTAGTTGACGAGGGCCAATTTCCCAGCAATCTGTCTCTCGTCTGCTCTACCCCTGGAGTCCCCACTCCTCAGACTCAAGGACAGTCTGCATCAACTCTCGGTTCTACCTACTGCCTAAAGTGGGTTTGTTTGGCAGTGAGTACAGATCCATTTTCCACAGCGAAAGCTCACGAGTGACCGTTAGGGTCGCCCCATGTTTGCTCGTGGCTTTGATATGAGTGTGAGATAAGTGAGCACAAGAAGTGGCTGCTCCACTGAGGAGGCGGGAGCGTCCCTCTGAACAACGCTGTTGGCGTGGCAAACCCCAAAGACTGAGCATGGTGACCCAACGGGTCTGCCAACCTTGAGAACAGAGGTGGGAAAACAACCAAGGAGGCAGAGAATCCTCTCTGGCAAGCATCTTAAATAAATAAAACGGAACACAGTGCCCTCTGCCCCGCTCCAGAGTGTGGCGGCTCGCGTCGTCGTTCAGAAAGCCGAGCACAGACTCTGCTGGTTGCAGGAGGCAGGCACGCCTATTGCTTTGAACAGAGAAGACGGCTGGGAACCACCCAGTGAGAAAGGAAATGTTCCTTCCTTCCTTTGTGTGAGGAGGTGTCTGAGGCTCATTAGACTGGAGAACAGCAAGCTCGGTGTGGCTGGCAGTCAGAGGACCCCTGAGCCAGGCCTGACAAATGGTACTTCCGAGCTGATGGTGACGGTGGTGGCAGAGGGGAAAAAAGAGGTGTAGCCAACTTTCTTGCCTGGCTTAAAACCAGCCATCTATGCAAAGAATGGGATGCAGTGACTGGACACGTGTTAGCTTAAACATGAGGATGTGTTTCCCTTTGTTATAAGGAACGTCAATACCCTGGCTGTAAAATATGAAAATAAGACATGAAAGAAAGAGCATGCGCCGAGGAGAGGTCTTATAGTAAATACAATGTTGACATCCAGGAGATCCCCCAGATTTCCTCTTCCAGTTATTCACTAGGCCTTGCATCTGACGATTTTGTGCAACCCAATGCACCAGTGACTGACCGCACCCTCTGTAGCACTAGGGTCCGGGCTCATGTTCCCTTCATGTTGTTGAGAAGCAGGTGTCCAGTGAGCCTCCTTTGGTTTGCAAACTCCAATTTTTTTTTTTTTTTTGCCTTGAACAATTAGGAAGTGTGAGCTGCAACTAAATTTGTCAATCAATTATTCACAACACAGAATGTTAGTATTCAGGAAATTAATCAGAAGTATACGGTTAGGAAAAGGAATTCCCTGAACTGCTGTGTCCCATGACTGCGCTCAATGTTGGGCTCTTTTGAAGGTTCTAAGTTCCAAAGGAAACAAAGAACATACACAACAAAGGAACTTGAACCAGGAGGAAGACCTAGGAGGAAGAAGAGGAAGCGCGTCTCAAAGCTCTCGCTTTCCTGGGCTTATGTCTTGAGCTGATTTTCCTGGTTGTCTCCAATCCCTAAAATGTATGTGTTTCTAAATTAATGATTAAAGATGAAAATGTGGTGTGGGGAACTTCTCTAAACATTTTCCTCTGAAAGAGGAGGTGGGCTCCCTTTTGAAATGTATACATTTTCCAGTGGGAACTCTTTTTCTTTCCTTTCTCTTCTTTTTCTCTTTGAGGAGTGCCTCTTCCATTATTCTCCATGTTTGGGTTTGTGAGAAGAAACAGCTAATTGTGATGGAGTTCCGGTCATGCTCTTCCTTCTCCCGCACTCTGGCCAAATGGCAGACATGTCAGGAAGCCTTCCTTACGACACCCTCGACACGGGCTGGTATACTTGTGAATTTGAGAGCAATTTATTCAGAATCTTGGGAAATGGCTTTTCTCCTCTCTGTGGCTTGGCAATCCATCCGCTTTCTCCCTCTCTGTTCTTACCATTGCTGTGTCTTCAGAGTATTAAAGAGATAGTACGACAACATTGCATGAATTATTTTCTGTGGCAAAAAAAAAAAAAGCTATTTAACCAAGAGAAAAGAAAACATACAGGAATTTCCCGAACTCTGAAGGAAAATATGACGGTCTCAACTGACAAAGACGGAGGCGGGAGAAGGGGTGAGCCCACTCCTGGACAAGGCCCGTAAACCACCCTGGGTCCTTGCCCACTTCCAGAAGTGCTGGGGATGAAGCTGGGGCTTTGATCCGAAGGCTAAGCTTTCATCTGTGGCCTCACCCCAGGACACCACACACATGATTAGAAGCTGGAGTTTCCTCGAATGTTCCAGCTGTGCTGCGAATAGCTACCTCTTTGTACCTCAGCCTTATCTGAGCTATGGCCAAATGGAATAAACAAAAACTCTCTCAAGAAGTGTATTACCCACCTCACTCCCATTAGGGATGGCCACTATCAAAAAGATAGAAAATAGGTTTTGGTGAGGATCAAAGAAATTGGAACTCTCATGCACTGTTGGTGGGAATTGAAAATGGTGCAGCCACTATGGAAAGAAGTATGGAGGTTCCACAAAGGTTAAAAATAGAATTATCATATGATCCAGCCACCCCACTTCTGTATATACACCCAGAAGAAGTGAAAGAAGCTATTCAAAGAGGTGTCTGCACCCATGTTCATAGCAGTATTATTCGTAACAGCCACCAGGTGGAAGCAACGCAAGGGTCCACTGACAGATGAGTAGATAGAGAATGTGTTATATGCAATGGAATATTCTGCAGCCTTAAAAAAGAAGGGAATTCTGTCACATGCTACAACGCGGATGAAGCTTGAGAACATTAGGCTCAGTGAAATAAGCTAGACACAAAAAGATAAATACTGTATGATTCCACTCATATGAAGTATGTAAAATCATCAAAATCATAGAAACGGAAAGTAGAATGGTGATTGCCAAGCACTGAGAGGAAGGTAAGGAGGGTTAGTGTTTAATGGGGACAGAGTTTCAGTGTTACAAGACGAAAAAGTTCTAGAGATCTGTTGCACAATGAGAATCTAGTGAACACTACTGAACAATATGGTTGAGATGGTGGGTTTAATTTCTGTGTTTTGTATCACAATAAAAAAAGTAGATCACAAGTTTTACAACATGATCTTTGTGCTCAGTCACACCTAGGTCCAAGTTCTGGCTCCCGGATATGTGAACGTGAGTGAATGTGGGCAAGCCAGCCTTTAAACCCTTTTCCCCATCCATTAAATGATGTAGTGCGAAATTTAGTCTGTCCAGCATCCTGTCCCTTTTCCTCTGATAGAAACACTCTTCTGGTTAAGAAACCACCACCCCAACTCCACGTGGTCCTGACAGGCCATCGATGGAGGCTCCGAGCCACCATGCCCCAGTCTCAAGGGGAAGTGTGTGTTCCAGGCTGGTGGCGGCGTAATTGCCCTCCTAGCCACCTGGGATTCAGGAGCAGGCGTTTGCTACAATGCGTCCTCATCGCCTTCCTTGGCGTTTTACACTGGAATCTGGGAGAGAGAAGTCCTCTCTCCTCTGGAATCAGAACAAACTGGAGAATGTAGGCCTGGAGCTAACTGCAAAACAAAGTCGACAAATGTGGGTCAGCTGAGCCAGAGACAACAGGGAGGCCCAGCCCGGGTGGTGGAGACATCCTAGGCAGCCAATCAGCAGAGCCCCCTCGTTGCATTTTGGTTCTTCTTGTTGATGTTGTGGTTGTTCTGTTTTGTTTTGTTTTGTTTTGTCGGAGTTAGTTTACAATGGGATTCTGTCATTTGTAATCAAAGGATCCCTCCCCAACAAGATAAGGCTCTGGTGGAAATCAAGTGAAAAACTTCAGGAGAAATTTTTAGCACCAAGCAAGTACATGTTATTTGGTTATTCTAATTTTTGCTTTGTCATTGAACTAAATTTTGTTAGAAAAAGCGGTAACTGGGGAATTGAGAAGAGAGAAAGCAATGAAAGTGGAACTAGAGGAGATGTTTCTGTATTGCAGAATTAAATAACTGGGGAGAAAAAGAAGCAATTAAAATCTGGGCTATGGTAGAGAAAAGGCTCTACAGTGTGGGCAAGGGGAGGTGAGCCCGATCCGGGCCTCCCGCTGGGATGTGCTAAGTTCTGGCAGGTTCGACCATGGGCAGCAAAGATCTGGAAAAGCAGCCCTCATCTTCATTGGCCCTTATTAATGTTCTCCTGAGCAGAGAAAAGCATCACTCGAAAACACCCACTTCTTTGCTCCATCTCCTGCCTCTCCTCTCTGGCCCATCGGCCTCCATAGCCTCCATGACCCCACGGGACTGTCTGCAGCTTCCGCCAATCGGAAGAGGAAAAGAAAGTGGCGAGAAGCCACTCTCATGCTTTCACTGGAACTCCCTTTCTCGTGACACGCATGTTTTCATATTTACACTGTATAGATATATGTCTCTATATATTTCACAGAGCTGTTCAGCATGCTTTTAATTTATGTATAAATGAGATCACACCGCATATTCTTCTGCTGCTTGCTTTCGTCATTCATCACGATGTTCTCAAGACCGATCCATGTTGCCACATGTGGTATAAGTCTGTGCGTTTTAATTGCTCCTTGCTATTTCATTGCGTGAGCATGCTACAATTTAGTCCCCATTCTCTGGTTGATGAACTTCCCCCCCAATATTTTGTCATCACAAACAATGCACACTGAGCATTCTGTTATTGTCTCCTTTGCACGTGTGGACAAGTTCCTCCTGGCTAGAGAACCCAGGAGTGGAGTGTCTGAGTCACAGATGTGCATGATCTCACCTTCAGTAGACGAGGGTGACGAGCCCTCTACAGTGTGGCGCACAGTTCGACTCCAAGCTGATGGTACGAGAGGTTTTCTCGCTCTTCAGCCTCACGAGGATTTGATGTCATCGGACTCAATAATTTATTTTATAAATTAAGTGGGTAGGAAATGTGATCTATTTATTAATTGTTTTAATTTACTTCTGACTGATTACTTATGGGTTTGAACATCTTTTTTACGTCTCTATTGGTCATCTGGAAATTTGTGCACTTTAATCACTTTATGTTGGGTTGTTTTATATATTCTGGATATTATTCAGTTTTTTCTGCATGTACACTGAAATCAAGACCTTCTGTCAGTTTGGGCTTGCCTTTTATTTTGCTTATTATTATTGTTTTCCTTTTTTTTTGCACACAAGTTTTATGTTTTAATTTCTCCATCTTTTACACTATATAATGTGATTTTTTTCATCTTGTTTAAGAAATTTTTCCCTACCCCCAAGGACAAAAGCATCCCATTTGCAACAACATGGATGGACCCTGAGGGTATGATGTTAAGCAAAATAAGCCACAGAAAGACAAACCCTGGATAATTTCACTCATATGTGGAAGATAAACCCACAAACAAAGAGAACAGACTAGAGGTTACCAGAGGGGAAGGCGGCTGAGGGGTGGGCAAAAGGGGTAAAGGGGCATATATATGTAATGATATAAAAATTAGATAAAATTAGATAAAAATTAGACTAGCGGTCATGAGCATGATGCAGTCTATACAGAAACTGATAAATAATCATGTACACCTGAAATTACACAATGCTATAAATCATTACGATCTCAATAAAATAATTGAAAAAACGTATTTCTGTATATTTTCCTCTAATAATTTAAAGTTTCTTCCCCGTAATTAGGTCTTCAATCCACCTGAACTTATTTCAGCATACAACGTGAGGTGGGATCGCAGACGTCTGCTCACATGTGCAGCCAGTTGTCCCAGAGCCACTCACTGAATAGTCTCTCCCTGCCTCTGACTTGTGCTGCCACCACCGTCCTACTTCAAACTTCTGTAAACATGAGCATCAATTTCCAGACCATGTCTGGATGTGGATTTATATTTTTCATCCAGCTCAGGACTGGTTCTGAGGATTTGTTTCTTAGACAGGAGATAAAATGGCAGGTGTTTGCTGATCGTCCCAGATATGGGACTAGATTGAAGAGGCAGCAAAGAAAGTACATAATTACATTAACAATATTCTTATGTAGCCAAGAGGAGATGGGAACCCATGCCAGGTCTTTCCATAGCTGGAGTTAGAGAGGCGGGCTCGTGGTGGGAAGATGAAGCAGTTCCCTTCTGTCCACTTCTACTTTTTCCTTGAGAAAGAAACAAGGTCATCAGTTTTGAGCACAGAGAGGGTTTTGGAAATTGGAAGAGAGATAGCAGCAGTCATGAAGAAAGTGGTAGTTTTGAATAATGGTGTTGCCCTCACCCAAGAGTTATGAGCCTTACGTTTTTCATACCCACTTAGAATCACAGAGCTGGCAGAAATCCTGAGGCTTCTGCCGTCTATGCCAGGTCACCTGATCATTCACAGAGTTTCTTCATTCAGCCAAATTCTTGGTTGACCCATGAGTGACCCTTTGTGGAATCCCATTCACGGGTCTAAAAGCTCCCTGATGTTCATGACTTGATCTTTTTTTTTTTCTTTTTCATGTAAACCAAGTGGGGTTAGCAGATGGTGGTGGCTTTCTGACATCCTTGGCCATCAAGATGCAGTTGTACTTTTCTCAGAAATACAGAAAGTGATACGGACCAAACACCTGCGCCTCTTCAGGGATCATGTGGTCTCTGCAGAAGGTCTGTCTTCCATGCAGCTCTTACCGGAACAGGAAGAACAAGCCAATCTTTGCTACTTGTGTCCAGGAGATAAGAAATCATGGTAGGGCCCCTATTTCTGTGCTTATACAGTGACACAGTGTTCCCGGCCCCTCCTCCCTTTGTTAGAGTCCCCAGGTCGTGCCCATGGAGCTTGGTGTTGGGTGACCAGAAAGCCCTCTGTGTCCGCCCTACAACTAGGTGCTAGGTAGGCTCAGAATCACACTTTCAGGGCCGCAATCGTGGCCGAGTGCTTAAGGTCACATGCTCCTCTTCAGCGGCCCAGGGTTCACCAGTTCGGATCGTGGGTGCGGACCTAACACCACTCATCAAGCCATGCTGTGGCGCCATCTCACAGAGAAGAAGTAGAATGACTTACGACGAGGATATATAGCTATGTACTGGGGCTTTGGGGAGGGGAAAAAAAAGAAGAAGATTGGCAACAGATGTTAACTCAGGGCCGATCTTCCTCATCAAAAAAAAAAACCCAAAACCACAGGAATTGTCAGGAGAATGGAGTTTAAAAAAAAAAAGCATCGCACTTTGGCAGGCAGCCGAGAAGCAGTGGAGACGATATTGAGGGCTGCTCAGCCTGGAGAGGAAATTAAGGGCCAATGTCATCTCTGAGTGGTCTTGGGCTCTGAAACTCCCTTTCATCAGCATTAACAGAATCAGCATAGGTTTGGCCCAGAATGCTGTCTTCCTTAGCTGTTGTATGTCTTAAAAGACCCAAATAATTCTAGCAGACCTCACGGATTTCAGCACAGTGATATTCAGTGCTGGTAACGGCCCAAAGCAAACGAGGTCTATTCCTTCTCAGATGGTGACTCTGGAGCCCTGCCCCTTCCACTGAGCCTAAAACAAACAGTCACTTACGGCTTTACGGGTCGGCAGGCTTGGGCCTGGAATACACCCGGCCCTCAGGATAAGAGTTTCCGCTCACTGTAAGAGAAAGTTATGTGCACGGTAGCCAGCTCCCTTCTGTGATCACGTGCCGTGTGTTTCAAGTTCTGGCAAACGCTGCGTTAAAGGTGACACGTTTGTTATCACACCTTTACGTACATGCTAAAGAAATATTTTGCTGCTCCTCAGTCTTCAAAATAACTGCCTTTCAGATGTTTGCTAAAAAGGTGAATAATCTGAGATTTATTCTGAGCATGATATGCAACAATTTTGTCTCATCTGCCAAATCGTCACTTTCTGTTGACAAACTATAATCAGCCTTCAGAATAAATAAGGGCACACCTGGAACAATGAAGTGGAATGCAAAGCCTCAATTTCCCACGGCTAGTGGGGAATAAAGCCCCTCTCAGGTATGAATAGGTAAACAGCAGGGCCATTTCCATCGATATTTTTAGCTCAGAGGAACTGGAAAAATTTCCGTGCAAGACAGCCACCCTTCTCTTTCATTTCCCACCTGCATTTGCGAGTGCCTTTTCCATTAGTGGTGAAGAAAAAACATTAATAAATAACTATGTTTCTACAATCTATATGTAAAGTTCTGAAGTCCTCAAAGCTCGCTTACAGTGCGCACCATCAGAGAAACGTAAGCATGAGAAGGAACGGAACAACAGCCGCGCTGTCCGATGGAGACCAGGAGCAGAGCCAGTTATGTGGACAAAGAGCAAGTGGAGGGGACTGGGAGATTCAAAGATGCTGCTGCCCTGCTCTATTTAGCTTTGAGCCAAAATGCAGTCTGGACCTAGGGGGAACTCCTCGCTGCTATTCTCCATCTTTCCCTTCCTTTGGGTCATTCTGATTAAGACCAAATCCTCTCTGAAGAAGCTCATCTTCCAGGACCTGCCATTCCCATAGGAATTTATCAAGGATTGCAAGCGCTCTGCAAATCATCATGGTTTAAAGACGCTAACGTTGAATCAGGTGAGCCCTGCAGCTGGAAATGTCGCTTCTGTTCCCTTGCTCTGTGGAGCCTGGTAGGGCAAGTGGGGACGTTATGCAACATTGCTGGAAAATTGGACCATATTCAGATTTAACAATAGTGTCACAGCAGGGTTGAACTGACAAATGCGCAAAAATCCCTCTGCCCAATTCACGGTGCACGGTAGGTGCTTCGTGACACAGTAGGTGTCACACTCAGTGCCGTTTGCCATTTCTCCATGTGCAAGAGGCCATCAGATTTGGGAGGATTTATTTCTCCAGAAAACACTGCCTTCCTTTCCAAAGCAAGACCTCAAATCAGGATAGACCACTTCCATGCTCGCCAAAGTGACCGTTGGCAGGCCCTTTTATGCATTTATTCTGTAACACACACAAGTTTTGTTTCCAACAAGGAAAGGTCACTTGCACATAAACACATAAGCAGTTTATGTTCAGCATATAATGGAATGAAGGATACAGTCAAGAGGAAGATGGACTTCTCGCTGCCGCTTCCCTGAGAGGTAACGAGAAGCATTAAAAATGCATTGGGCCCTGATAGGTTGAATTCATTTTAGTTGGCATAAATAGGACAGATGAGCTATTCAAATGTCTGAAGAGCCCCATATAATGAAATATTGATCATTTTCTCATGGCTCCAGCAGGAGGGGCCGATAATTTGTTTTCTCTTTGCATTGGTACTTTGTGGCACCGATCATGAATTATGTATTGCAAGCTCATATCTTGGACCTAGTTTTGTTTACCCATCCAGTCCAAAGTCTCATTTATCAAAGTTCAGAGGGGGAAAAGATATAGTTTTAAAATCATAATCTTTAATGAGTTGATAATGTACATTATCGATATGTGCATTCTATGAATATTGGCAATTAAGAAGCTACTTTTAAAAGTCATCAAGGATTACTCAATTGTAATAACTGTTTATTAGTAATACGTTTTGTTTTTAAAATCAGAAGTATATGGAGACTGGCTGCTCTTACCATTTACCTTTAAAATAAAATGTGGAGAGTTTAACCCAACTCAGCTGGGGTTGAGCTGTGGGCGAACCCCGACTGGAGAAAAACTCAGCACCCCTTCCTTTGGAGAAGACTGTTGGTGTGGATTTCATTTCATCAAGTTTCTTTAGAAATACAAATTTGGCAGGTTTTTCTTTTACTTCAAACTAAAGAAAACTCGTCCTCAGATGATCGATGCTCCAGATCTCCAAGATGTAATCTGTGGATGTGCTTGGATTTTTGTTATTTTCCTCTCCGGAGAACTTTGAGGCTCCTTCTCTGACACTCTGAATTTTCAATTCACGTAACAGTGAATTCCCCAGTAAAAGGATTGAAATCTGCCCAAGGCACCGTATTCTCTGCTGCTCTGCTGGCTCCCTTCTGCAGATGTCCTCCTCGAATTCTCCAGGCACCCCTCAGAGGTTCCCTCAGGGGTCCTGTCCCCTCAGCCATGTGCGCTTCACACTGGGGTCCTGTATTGACAGCAGGTCACAAGTCATGCATGTATTCAGCTTTGGGACTTGCCTTCCACGCTGAGGGGAGAAGACTTAGATGTTGCTGTAATGGCCTCTTTCGACTGCACAGGTATCATGTAGAACTCGACATGGCCAACAGGGCACAATGCCAACTTCCCAGTCAGCTCTCCTCCTAGCAATTATTCTGGAAAGAAACACCAGCGTTTACCTGAAAGCATAAGAAATAGCTTTCTCTCACCATTCATGCCTACCCCCACCTACAATCTACCAATTACTGAGAACTTCAGATTTTCTCCTCCTGGGAATCCCTTGAATGCATCCTCTTTTTCTGCATGCCACTGTCACTGCCAGGCCACCTCACTCCTCGTGGCCCCCTTCATCTCCAACGTCAACCACTGCACAGAGCCTTATTGAGATCCTTGCATCATTCTTGGCTCCTCCAACCCATTCTCGATCCTAACCAGATCTTCTTTCACAAAGGTCGATCTGACAAAGACATTGCCCTATAATTCCCCTTAATGGCTTCCCAATGTTTGAAATCCTTGCTGTGGCATGCAGGCCTGCCTGTCCACCTGTCCTGGGCTCATGTGACACTCTCCTTTGTGGACATACTCCTCTTCCTCCAACTCCTCCAACAGGCTATGTGAATGTGATCCCTTCTGCCAGACACGCTATTCCCTGGACTCTTCCATCCCACTCGCCCTTCACATCCCAGCATAGCCCTCACCTCCTCAGTGAGGTAAGTCTCCTCACAAACACTTAGCATCCCCTGTCCTAAGCTTCTAGAGGTCCCTGAACACTCTGAATGACATTTCTCCCACCTGATCAATATTGATTCTCCCCTCTTCATTGGAAATTCCATGACGTCAGGAACAGAGCCTGGCCTGCTCAGAGCTGGATTGTCCATCCCTGAATTGTCCAGAGCAATGCCTGCAACCTGCTCAGGGCACTTTCGACAAATGTAATAAATATACTCACTTTAAACTGACCTCTGCCTCTTCCAGCTCTTGTGAAACATCCTGGAAAGACTCTAAATGGGCATAAACACCTTATTAGACTTCTGTTAAAATTCTATTCTTGGCCCAAATGTTTTAAAGGACTTAAAATCCACCAAGAATGATTTTTCTCCAAAGAATTATATAAACAACAGGTCATCAGTTGAAGAGAGAGTGAGCACACAATAAAGAGAAGAATAAAAGATGTTTTCTCACCTAGCCCTAGCCTACAGATATTTAGAGAAATGTACTAATTTACAAACAGGACGCACCGAGGGTGGTTGAAACTGCAGCAAAGACCCCTGATGTCAGCTCTCAGCCGTCACGTTAGCATCCCTCCAAAGTCCTTGGGTGAAACCATTTTGAATGTTTTTCATTCAGCTTGCTGAAATCTTTTAAGTCTTCAGCCTGAAAATGCTCCCAGGCTCCTCCTTCACACAGAGGCGTAGAGTTTGTCTCATGATTTTGTGGCTCGTTGTCTACCTGGGTGCTCTCTGGTTGAGTAGTATTTTATCATCTCTGTTCAGAGTCAGTAGCTTGCCCCATCATCTGATGCTAAGGGGTTAACACTGGGAATCCACGGGGCAGCCTGCAGGGAGACCCTCAACACCATGAGTTCCAGAAGGGCCAAGTGTGGGGGTTGGGGGACAGGTTGCAGCAAAGGGAATATTCTAGGCAAACAGTCTGATGCATAAGGAAGTGAAGACCTTTGGAGGAAGTGAAGTGCAGGAGAGAAGAGAGAGCCCAAGAGCCCACTGGGAGAGTCACCTGGAGATGCAGGCGAGGACCAGAGCCTGCAGAGCCCAAGGCCATAGAAAGACGTTGAGATTTTATACTGAGATCAATGGGGCCCATGAAGAGTGTGAGTAAAAAGAGTAACATGATTGCAGATATGTTTCAAAAAGATGATTTTGATCAAAATATGAAGAGAGGACTTTTGATAAATGAGAATAAGTGAGTGACAACCAGTGCAGAGGCCCTTGCCATCATTTACAAAATGTTAGGATGTTAAGATGTTGGTCTAGGGAGGTGGTATAGTGATCGAGGTGTAGGAAAACAGCCCATTCGGTCTGAGATGGCCCAAGCAGGGATGACAAGGATAATAAAATCATCACCATCATCATCCATAGCTAATATTTCTTGAGTGCTCACCCAGTGCCAGGCACTATTCCGCATTCTAGATGATTTCCAGATTTCTAGTTTTCACACATAAGTGCATGGCAATAGCAGGACTGTGTGGGGAGGGAAAATATTGGGGGTGGACATTAAGCTTGGTTGGGGGACATTAATGAATATACCGGCCTATTGGTGACTATTTCAGAGTCATTGGTGTATGGAGGGAAGTTGAATCTATGAGTAGGAGAGATGCAGATGATGATCCTGGCCTCAGAGATGCATCGTGTGTCATAACAAGGAGCCATGTGGCATCATAAGAGGGGTACGGTGGCCTTGAACGAGGAGAAAGTTGGAGTCAGACCACCCTGGCTCAAATCCCAGGCCTCCTACTAACTTTTCTATGTGACCTTGGAGAGCCTATGTCCCTTTTCTGAGCCAAAGACATTTTCTATCTGTGAAATGAGAGAAGCATTGTCACAGCACGAGCGCCTGCTGACATGAAGTCTTCCGGAGGACTTTCTACACGTTAAATTGTTTCAATCCCCCGCTAACTCTGAGCACTAGGTATTAATATCCCCAATATACAGATGAGGAAACCAAGGCTCAAGACCGGACTGGAGCAGAAACTTAAATTAAGTCTGTTGCCAACTGAAGCCCCCGCTTTCAGCCACTATGTCATCCTCTCTCAGTGATTCAGCTGAAGGAAGGTAGGACCCAACAACGCACACGGAACGACACTGCCTCCATGGGAACCCCTACTGTGTAGGGCTGCTGAGAGGTTTAGAGATAACAATGCCGAGCGCCGAGCCTGGTATACAGTGGGTGTCTCACAACTGAAAATGGTCGTCGTCATTACCAAAATCAAGGGTTTTAAAGACAAGCCTGGTCAAATGCAGTGGTTTAATGGAGAGGGCTGAATCAGGACAGGAATTCATCTTTCCCTATATTGGTGGGAAAAGTCAGGATGGAATAAGTGTTTTCAGCAGACAAGATCTTTCCAAATGGAAGTTTTCAGCAGCCAGAGCGTCCTGTTCCTGTGGTCCAGAATCCAGTCTCAACATAGAGGAAAGGAGGATGTGGGGGTGACCCTAGGGACCAGCCTGCATGGGGCACACTCTCTGGACAGTCAGCACTAAACGCAGAGGGTTCTGCCTGTCGAGGTGAATGTGGATATTCTGGCCGTCATAATAGAAAAAGGACTTCCAGGCCTTGAAAAGATGCAGGCCAGATGAAAACAACCCATGCCTCATGGGAAGCTTACCTTTGCAAGAAAGATGGCTTGTTAATAAAAAGTGCAAGTTGGTCTTTCCTTCTATTTGTGGAACCAAATCCACCCCGTCCTTCCGTAATAACTGGGGCAAACTCCTCCCATCCCCAAGATGCTCAAACAGAAAAGTGACCTTTTTCCTCCCCCAGGTCACCGGCTCCCCTGTGGGGGGTGCCTTTCGTGGAGTATCATTACCTTCCAACTCAGAAGCAGCCAGCAGTGAGCTCTCTGGGCTCAGCCAGGCTTGCCTGGGCACAAAGTTGGGTGAAAGAGACTTTCAGCTCTTCATTCCCTTCTCCTGGAATGACAGGACGATCAGAGGCCACATCTGTGTCAGAAGGTCGAGCGTCTGCTTTTCATTATTGAGATAAGAAGCTTAGTTACCCGTGGAGAAGCTCCCAAGTCAGTCATCATAATGTGGGGTTTTTTTCCATGTTTTACTCGGGCCATGTGGGAGAAGATGAAAGTTGGTGATGGCTGTTTGACATCTTGATAGAAGGACTGAATGCACATACTCATGTCATTTCTGTCTTGTTTATGTAAACTGTAAGTGCACAACCGTTAATAAGACATGTAACAAATGAATGGCTGACAAAGAACATGGTTTGTTTGTTGTAAGACAAGAGGCAAACTCCTACTTTCGCTTAAACTGGAGCTCTAAAAGAACTTCATGTCTTTTGTTCTTTCTTTATAAAGAGGTTTACATCAGGTGGGGGAGGGGCTCTCAGCTGTTTATTTAAAAATCAAAGTGTGTCCTTTAAAGGAAAACACGTACCATCCCATTCTTTGACTCGAAGTTGAGAGCTAGGTCTCCAAGGCAGGGAGTTTTGTGACAGCCTGCTGCCCTATGACACATCCCTCCCTTGTCACCTGCTCTCTTAGTGAGCTTTCCAGGATGTTCCCTTGTGAGAGGGCAAACGTCGACTGGTATTCAGCCAGAGGCCCAGCAGATGGCACTGTTCCCTCTGGCTGGTACCAGACCAGAAGAGGGGTACCTGGGTGGGAGGGAAGCTGACTTCCGAGGGTCCACCAGGGATGGGGCGGCCCTGGCTCAGCCAGGAGAAGGAGGGAGGCGTGCAGACTGCAGCCGAGCAGAGAGCTGGGGCGTAGGATCCACTCGCTGCCATGGTTCTGGCAGGTGGGACAACTTGACGGTATCTGGCTTATATTGCCAAAAAATAAGATCAGAAATTTTGCCCAAGGGCAAACAGAGAAGTTTCAGCAAAGCCTTTATTTAAGTCTGTGATGTTCTGGAAGATCATGCAGAGTACAAATTATGAACGGAGCCCACCTCTTACACTGACTGTGCAGATTGAATGAGACAGCATCCCAGGAAAACGCAGATGGCAGCCACCTAACAACCGCGCTTGCCTCATTCCTGTCATTGTTATGATTA
This sequence comes from Equus asinus, assembly GCF_041296235.1. Taxonomy (NCBI): domain Eukaryota; kingdom Metazoa; phylum Chordata; class Mammalia; order Perissodactyla; family Equidae; genus Equus; species Equus asinus. Next base: position 48,148,021 of record NC_091804.1, read on the forward strand.
TTACATCCCTTCATGCAAACGCCACTTGATTTGTCACCAGGGGCCAGTCTGTAATTGGCACGGGGTCCCAGATATTTATGACATAGTCTCTCATTTCAGGAAACATGCAAATGATTTTTGGAAAAGACAAGGAAACATAACAAAAGTATCAAAATGACACAAAGAGAGTGTGAATAAATACCAAAGGAAGGATGCCAGCAAGATGCCCACAGGGGCAAGGGCAGGGGGCTGGGTGAGGCAAAGTGAGGCATGTGTGTGGGGGGGGATTCACCTAAAATGCGAGGAGAGGAATAATACACTGGCAAGGACAAAGTGGTGAGGGCAAGCCAAGGGGAGGTAGGTGGAACAGCACTTTGGACCTGGTCAAGGGGGCTTTGAACTACCCCAGGACTATGAGTTCTTCGGGGCAGGAGACTCCTCATGAACCAGGGCATCCCCAGCGCCATCCTGTGTAGGCTTGAAAGAAATACAGCTGTCCTCATCTAGACTGTGTCCCCACCTTTCAGATCATTTCTACGTCCACCAGAGAAGGCCAATTTCTCCACAATGTCGCACCAATCCTGCTGGAGAGGGAGAGGCAGGGAGGGAGGGTCCCATTCCACAAGTGGGAAAGGGGCTCATCTCAGGATGGACCACAGTAGGGGCAGAGTTGAGGGTGCAACCCAGGAGCCTCTTCTCTGCCTGCACCTCTCCTGGTGAGCCACTTTACACTTAATTCTCTTGTAGGAGGGCTTGGCTCGGAAATGAGGAGATGTGTAGACAGGCAGGATGAGAAACAGGAAATAGCCAGGGAGAGGATGCGGTCATGCAGGGCAGGCTGGCCATAGGTGAGAGCAGCCAGATGGGGCAGAAGACAGACACTGGGGAGGTACAAACAAGGTACAAGTGGACTCTGGTCACCGACTGGTGCAGAGTCAAAGATGCAAAGTTCAAAGTTCAAAGATGACTCAACCAGGCCCTTCATGGTGGCATCTGCTCATTAAGACCTACTTATTGCTTAGATTTCACCCGCAAATGCTGGCCTCTAAAGGCAGAGAGGCAGGTGATGATGATGCACCTTGTGGTTCTGCCACTTCTAGAGATGACTGTGTGTGCTGTTGTGTTTCAGACGCCAGCACATCCTGGACTGTTACAGCTCTGTTTTTCTCATCGGCCTCCTCATCCCCAGGCCTCCTCCAGCTGCATTCTTCAGACACCCCAGATCTGGAGTGTGCCTCGCTGAATCAGGGCAGCACGCGACTTCTGTTGCCTAGAGCGCCGGCAGTCCACAGTGTGGAGAAGGGCATTGTCAGCCAGAAGAGAAACAGACTTTCTGAGTCCCTACCTGAGGTCCCATCCCAAGGCAGCCAACGCCCACTCTTTCCTGTTACCCTGAGGGTAAGAGCCTTCCTTCAAAAGAGAAATATTTTAAAAATAGCATTTGTAGGTAGAATCTTCAGGCTGTGAGGAAACAAGGACCATCTCCAACAGGGCTTCGTTTTACTTTTGCAAGAGCTGAGCCCAGAGTGGGCTCTCACAGCTCACTGCACGTTGAAAACGTTTGTTCCCAAACGCTGTACTGAAGTCATTTTAATTCTAAACAACTGAATTTAAAGCTATTAGTTTAAAAATAGCTTATATTAAAAAAAAACTAAGGTGGTACTCCCCAGTGCTATGAAGGTTGCAATGAAATGAGTTTACTCCTTTGTGCTAAACATAGAATAAGCCCTTTGGAAAGAAATGGATGCTTCCGACCAACGACTCTCAAGATTACTAAAACCTCTGATGCGGAAATCGCACTCCTTGATATTTATGCTCAATAAATAATTCAACAGAACGACATAAAATATATTTACACAAAATTATTAATGGCAGCATTGTCTTTAAAAATAAAAATTGTAAACAACTGAAATTATTAGGGGAATACCTTCAGAAATAATACCAGTCAAAATGAGAGAATGTTGCTGACGATTATGAAAACTATAAAAAATAAAAAAATGCAAGATGGCGCGCCTATGGTGACTGCAGCTCTGAAGAGCGTGCACCTGCGCTTTGCAGTAGAGTCAGAACTGGAAGCAACAAGGGTCCAGGAGCCGAGGCTGCATTCAATGCATTGTGCTCCATCAGTCAGAAGGGCAAGCGGGCGACCTTAGGAAAGAAGGGCCATATTGACGGGGGAATAGTTTTACCACATTTCACTAATGAAATAAAACAGGCCACAAAACAGCCTTGTAAGATGTGCACACACACACAAACACAGCATACTACTAACTCCCAGGGACAAGGGGTGTTAATGTGTTGTTGAGCACTTTTCTTTTTTTCTCACGTGTGTGTTCTTTTCTGTGTTCCATCATCCCTGAGTCAAGCCTAGGATTGCAAAAATCTTATAAAATATAAACTGCCATGAGAAAATTTTGATAGCTATTTACCCTTTAAAATATGTGTGCACAGATTGGAAATGAAAATATTTGTGCTAACGGAATTTTTTTTAAATTGGGAATAGATTTAATATTGTTTTTTAACTTATATTTTTAGTTAAAAATAAAAAATGGATTATATACATTTTCTTCCCTCTTAAAAAAAAGCCTTCCTAGGAGTTCAGATTATGCATAAACAGTGTATGTGTGTACACGTGAAATGCAGATAATTTTATCTGAATTAATGTAGTTAGCAAGCTTCTTTCACAAACAGCTATCACACCATAGTGAAAACATTTAGAGCATAAACAGCATAAATAAGCAAAATGAAAAAAAAATTATTCTACTGTTTACCAACAGATCTATAATTACAAAATAAATTAACCATGAAATGAAACACTGAGTTTTCTGCAATATTGTTATGAGAGATAGTGTGTGTGTGTGTTTCAAATTTATTCTGGAAAAGCTTAACGTGAAATATTGTAAAGAGCATTAAGATTTTTTTTAACATGTCAGCATGTATCAGTGCTATTCAGAGATGCACATTTTCATTTGCAAAGTCAAGGTTGCAAACCATGCAGTCAATTTGAAGAAGAGGCTGGGAGCGCACGAAAGGGAAGATTTCCAGGAATGGAAAGTCTCAGCTGTCTGCAGATGACAGATCTAGGTTTGAAGAGCAATGCTCTCTTTATTTTCCTGTGAAGCCAGAACCCTGAAACTGGCTCCATGGAAACAAGAAGACAGGCTGACCTGCTCCCCTTTCAAACAGAGAGTTCCAGCATCCAGCCAACTGACATCAAGATGGACTTAGAGGGGCGGATGCCTTTGGGTGAGTTCGGATGACGTGGAGCAAAGGTGTCTCACCAGAGCTCTCTAGGTGCTGGGACAGCCTGCACACACCTCCATCAGTGTAGGAGTGGGCAGTCTGCCCCAGCAGCAAACTGTGTGCTTAGGATAGAAATGTCCCCACGGAAAAATGTCGCTCCTGGTTCTTTGCTTCTAGGAAGGAAGTACACAAAAACAAAATTTCATGGGAAACAAAATCCAAACTCCTCTGAAAACTTAGAACGCATGCCACACAATCTATCAGTTAATTTTCTTCAGTTGTCAGCCTTTTTTCCCTCTTCGCTTACTTAGGTTTCACTTTTTATTTGGTGTTAAGATTTTGGCTTTAGTATGGATGTGCTTTTTATTGTACACAGAATGTGCATGAAACCCGATTGCACACACTGTTGGAAAGAGAGTCAATCAGTGAGAGATGCTCTTATTTACCCAGGAGGCAGGAAGCCCACACCTGCGGCTCGCCCCCTAGGAAACCCCATCCCTTTCAGAAGGGTGTTGAAGGAGCTCGCTGCAGACAAGCAGAAGCCTGCGGGGAAACAGCAACATCATCATCATCGCTGTTTCTTAACTGCTCCTCCCCGCCAGGCCCTGAGCTAAGTGCTCTGCAAACATGATCTTATTTAATTCTCCCGAAAGCTCAGAGAAGGAGGTAATCTCCGGCACTCACCCTCTTATCCGACTCTATAGGAAACAGTTGCAAGTGGGTTAATTGGAAGAGTCAGCTAAAAGGAGAACTCATTAAAAATTACACAATCCAAAAATATTTATTTTAACTTGGAACAGGCAAATGCACATTTATTAGCCAATCATTTGAAATTAAAACCAAAGTCTTTTCTTCAAGTATGGTACTCCTGATTATAGTTCTTAAGTGGTTTTCTTCCATAAACCTCTAACCACCATTGTAATGCACCTTAATGTTGTAACTTCCAGTTTTTTTATAGTAGAGAAATGACTTAAAATCACATGCAAATCAACAAGAGTGCACAATCCTTCTTCTTAACGGCATGGACCCCCATCCTTGACAGCTTTTGCTTCCTTGCCTGACTCGACAGCACTTTCTCCTTGGCAACTCACTTTTCAAAACATTTAACATAGTTTTCATAAAAACAACCCATTCTTACACTCTCATTTCATTGGCTCACCCAGTATTTAGTCAAATTACATAATTACAATAAAATGTACAATTGCACAAATTGATTTGGGAAAACAAAAACGAATCTCATTGAACAGATGCTTTTGCTTGAAACAGCAGAAGTGCCTGGGCAGCCAGAGTGTGGGCTTCGGGCTCCGGGCATTCAGGTGTGCACAGGCCTCTGGCCACGTGTGTACAGAGAGGAGAGTGTGGTCACCTGGTAAATCAGTTCAGTGAAGAGCAGCTTCACGGAGGCATCTCAGTTTACTGCTTCTCTGTCGACTGCATCTCTGTTTTTCAGGTGCATCTTCATATACGATCAGCATCACTGGGGGTGAAACCTAAAGAACCCAAAGCCCACTGGTACCCACTCCACTAGGCTTGCTGCGTGCTGGCCATTGCTCATCTTGCATTTATTCCAGGTTACCTGAAGCGTCCCTCCAACTGCATGGTCAGTTCTTGAGGCCCCATTTCTCTCATCACCACATCATCAAGAGCATCTTTGGGGGCAGTAAGAGATTCTGAATAACAAATTCCGGCCTCTCATTTGTTGCCTCAGCCTGATCCTTATCTATGGGCTAAACTATGTCCCCCCCAAATTCCTATGTTGAAGCACTGACCCCCAGGGCCTCAGAATGTGACTGTATTTGGAGAGAGGGCCTTTAAAGAGGTGATCAAGTTAAATGAGGCCATTAGGGTGGCCCCTAGGCCAACTGAACTGGTGTCCTTGTAAGAAGACGCAGTTAGGGCACACAGACACCAAGGATGGGAAAGGCCGTGTGAGGGCACAGTGAGCTGACAGCCATCTGGATAGCAAAGAGAGAGAGCCCAGAGGAAACCAGACCTACCAACACCTTGATCTTGGACTTCCAGCCTCCAGACTGTGGGAAAGTAAATTTTTTTCTTGCAGCCCTCAAACTATGACATTTTGATACGGCGGCCCAAGCAGCCTCATACACGCTTCTGACCTGCATTCAAACCAGGCCTCTGTGGCTCTCCCCTGGATTCCAGAGCCCCATCTCCCAGCTGAATTTGAGAAACAAGGTTGCTGAGAAAATAGCCCTCAGGAGCTCCTCAGTGAGAGTCATCTGCAGATTCCTAGGCTCCACCCTGACCTCCCGACCTCTGGGAGAGATGTTCAGGGACAGCTACTGCTGAGAAGCTTCCTGGGTGATTACTGTGGACACGAAGTGTGAGAACTGAATCAACATCCTCAACACCTGCTCATTCTGCCTCCAGCTGGTCCCTGGAGGTGGATCCGTCAGCTGCATGGACCTCAGTCGCTGTTTCCAGGGAGCCGCTGGGAGCTGTCTGTTAACGGCAGCACTCACCTGTCTAAGGAAACTAAAGCTGCACTAATAAAGTGTTTTTGGGACCTGAAGTGCCCCACTAATTCCAGTTAGTGACAATAGTGAAGGAGGCACAAACATGATGGTTACAATCTTGGGCTGGAGTGGGTCTCAGCTGCACTTGGACATCATTTCTGAGACTTACCAGCCAGGTGAACTTTGAGAGCTTTGTAACCTTTCTCAGTCTCATTTTTCTAATTAAAAAAAAAAAGATAATATCAACCTGATGGAAGATTGAAAACGTAACACATGGAAAGCACCTAGCAGAATGCCTGACACTTAAAAGATACCTGATAAATAACAGACGTGATTACAATGTATGTCACAAAAATACAGTGATGGCCACAGTTGACACTGGCTTAAGGAGAATAGTGTAAAATACAAATAGTTTACGAATAAACCCCAGTATACATAAGAAATATTTTTGATAACAGTAACTACAAATCTGTAGAGAAAATCTGGAACAAAGGCTAACAGGGGACAAATTCAGCACATCTGCATTTTCACCAAAAATATCCCGCGTGGAGTTGAAGGTAAAGGCAGGGAACCGTTAGACAACTTAGAAAGTAGGAGGAATACATGTCTGCTTAGGCTATCACAAGACATCTCAGAGCAGATGAACCCTCTCCCTGGGAGCAACTGGAAATGCTGGAGGCAAGTTTATAAAAGGAAGGGATGGAGAGAGAGAGGGAAGGAGGGAGGGAGGGAGGGAGAGGGAGGAGATAGAGAAGGAAGGAAAGGAGGGAGGAAGGAGGAGAAAACTCTTTGAAGGCAACAGAGAACAACCAAGACAACCAAGTCTCAAAACATGAAGAAGTTGGGAAGTGCCCTGGAGGGAGCCCCACACTGGCCTCTGTTGCTTCCTTGGAGTATTTGCTAGCATGGTTTGGGGAAATCGTGGGCGCAGCGGCCTGGGACCGCAGCCTCATCGGGTTGGGGAGTAGAGGCTGAGGTTTGATGTTTCCAAGTCGGCTGAAACTCAAGGGGCTAAGACTCTGGAGAAGAAGGAACCACGGAGAAGTGAGCCTGGAGAATTCAGCACACAATTTTCCCTCAAGACGTTTACCAGTTTCTTCTAGACACGTGAGCTGACATAACTGGAAGACAAACAGAAAGCAGCAGTTGAGAAGCTAAGGAACTGGCAGAGTTTCTGATGGTCTCACAGCTCTGGGAAGGCAGAGGTGGAAGGGCAGGTTCCCCATGGTTCGGAGATCCTGCTAAACTGTACCAAGCTCATACATAAGACATATATGTGGCATGTCTACATGAGTATATATGATACGTGCATATATGTACACACACACACAGAGGCAGACCAAGGCCCAAGTAATTTGTCTGGTCAAGATGCAGCAAACCACTTGTGGATTTAGGCAACTTGTTACTTATACAACAGAGGGAAGATTAGCCCGCGGTCTCCATCCCACACATCAAAATATATGCCACCAAGAGAGGAGGGGCCAGAGATTGCAAAGGGAGTGTGAGATATCCCAATGCTGCTGAAAACTAAGCTAAAAATCAATACAAACAGATAACTAGAAAATGCCCAAATATTTGGAAAAAACCCACAATTTTTCCAAATAATTCCAATAAGTCATGGGTTCTAGAAGATATCACAATGGAAATTATAAAATATTTTGACCTGAATAATAATGAAAATACAGCATACCAAATCTGAAATGCAACAAAAGCCATGTATAGAGGAAAATTTATAGCCTTATATAGATGTATTAGAGAAGACAAAAGACTGAAAATTAAGAATTTAAGTTTCTATCTGAAGAAGCTGGAAAAAATACCCCACCAACTTTGCATAAGATAGAAAAAGAAAAAGTGAAAATAGGAGTCACTACCAATGGAACAGAAACAAGTTAGACAGAGAAAATTGAAAGAGTCAAAAGCTGGTTATTTGAAAAGAATAATAAAACTGATGTAGCGTTACTGGTTCAAGAAAAAGTAGGTTAATCAGAATTGAAGAATGGAACATCATTAGGACATCCATAGACTTTAATAAAGACGGCAAGAGTGTTTGAACGACTTCTTGATAATAAATTTGAAAATGTATGTAAAAAAATCCTTAAAAACACAACTTATCAAAATTGATGCAAGAAGAAATAGAAAATCCACATAGTCCTTAATGTCTCAAATAAATACATCTACAATTTAAAACCCTCCCTATAAGAACACTTCAGAACCAATGCCTTTATGAGTTAATTCCTCCAAATATTTAAGGGAGAAATAGCACCAGTCATAGACAAATTCTTCATAATTCACCATGAGCCAGTGTAAACTGGGTACAAAACCTGACAAGAACGTTGCCACAAAGGAAAATCACAGACCAAGGAAAATTAGTTAATTTCATGGGCACAAAGACAGCATTCTGAACAAATCATTAGCTGACTAAATCTATAATTTATTTGAGGAATAAAAAGATTGGTTTTACACTCAAAAATCAATTACTGGAAGAATAAGGTGATAAGGTTATCATCTCAATAGATGCAAAAAACTCATTCAAAAAAATTCATCACTCTTTCATAATGAAAACTTCAGTGAACTAGGAAAAGAAGTGAACTTCCTGAATCTGATAAAGGGTATCTTACAAAACGACATAAAAGTCATACTTGGTGGTGAAATACTAAAATCAGGAACAAGGTGAGAGCATCCATTAATGTCATTATTACTCACGTTTCACGTTGTATTGAAGTTTCCATCGGTGCAATAATGTAACAGTATAAATTGATACAATGACTTTGAAAACTGTTTGGAAGCATCTACGAAAGTTGAACAAAGGCATGGCATTCTGGGTCCTAACCACCATAAATAAGTGTTTGTACAGAAATAATGTCAAGTCAGAATTGTAGTCAAAAACTGGAAACAATGTCAGTAACTGTCACAGTGAAGTTCACACAGTGCAAAGCACTCGTATCATACAATTCTACAGAGCAGGGTCAACAAGCTTCCTCTCTAAATGGCCACATAGTCAATATTTTAGGTCTTGTGAACCCAGAGGCAAAACCAAGGACAATATAGGTACTAAAATAATCACTTAATGATATAAAAACACTCTTAGCTCACGGGCTGTACAGAAACAGGTGTTGGTCCAGATGTGGTCCCTGGGTGGCAGTTTGCCAAGGCTTGCTACAAAGTAATGACACATACATGCATACAGCATGGATACATTCCACAGCATGATCTGGATGGGAAGATGCCACATGCAAAAGGGGGCCGTATGACTCCAGGTAGCTGAAGCTCAAAGCAGGCAGCACACGCCTCTGATGATAGAATAGGAAGAGGGGCCACTTTGAGGGGTCGGCAATTATCAGGGACACAAGGTAGGCTTCCAGGGTGACAAAAATAGCTTCTACTCTGATCTGAGAGGTGGTTATACTGGTGCATTCATTTGTACAAATTCATCAAAGGGTAAATACAAAGTTCATGCATTTTACTGTGTGCATATTTAACTTCAATTTAAAGGTTCACCAAAGACATTATAGATGAATATTTTTTAGTTTGTTGATTAGGAGCAGACTTCCTAAGCCCAGAAGAAAAGAAAGGAATTACAAAGGAAAAGACCCCTCTGTTCTGTTACCAGGCGACCGTCACGGAGACATAATCAAAGGGTCTCACCAGGCCTTCTCTAAACAGATGATTATTCCAACGCCAAATAAAGCAGCAAAGATTGGAAGCAAATTAAATGTCCTAAAACTTGAGCATTAGCAAACAAATTGTGGTATATACGTATGCTAAGATATAATGCTTTTATTCGAAACAATGTTATTAAGAAGATTGAACCATATGGGAAAATTCCTAACTGTAACATTAAGTAAAAAAACCGGTACATAAATAAAAACACACACGCAGAGGTGCACACGCACACACATACAAAAACACCAAAATGTCGATGATTATTTCCGAGTTATAGAATTAAAGATAACCTCTCTTTGCTTTTTCTTTTTAAACTCCCCTGTGTTTTTTCCCTAATTTCTACAATTATATTGCATCAAAAATCAGGAAAAATAAAAATATTTTTAAAAAGACTAGATTAGGATGAAGAAAACTGCTAAAATTATTTTTACGATGCATGGGCTTTATATTGGGAAATAAATCATCTTTTCATAACCTGAAAGAAGTATGCAACCATCCCAAGTTCTTTTTAGAGAAATGAATTTTGAAAATAAACTTTAAACAGCGTTGCATACAGAGCAACACTGCTTATCACCATCCCACGACAGGACAACAAATGTGAGCTGAGAATATCAGTACAGACATTTATGGTGAATATGATAATTCTGCCGACAGAGTTTGTGATAGACATCCTTTCAATAGATATTCACTCAGCACCTATTCTGTGCCTGGCACTCACAGGCAGCAGGCGTGCAGGGTGAATAAAAGCAGATAGTCAGGCTCTAGAGGATGGCACAGACTAGTGGGGACTATAAACGGCATCTGATACTCACATAAATCAAAATAAAACTCTTACTCTGATACATGCTGCAAATGAGAAGAAAATAGTTCTGAGAGAATAACAGGCTTCCAGTCATTTACCTAAATCCACAAAGCCGCCTTTCAAGTGCCACATGCACCTGCCGCCTTTGCAGTAAATCTGACGCATGTGTTTACAACTGGGCAATTCCGTACTTCTATTGTGTTGGGTTGGGGGATGGCCTTGATCACTTATGCTTTAGAACCATTGGAATCCAGACCAGCGCTCTGCACCCTTTACTAGAGGAAAATGAGACCCAGGGCCAGAATTCAAGTAACTATCTCCTCCTGCGTGGGCGGGGTCACCAGGGCTAAGGCACTGGGCAGAGGAAGTTGATGGCATTAAAACCCAGTGTTGGAGGACAGCCAGGCCAACCAACAGTTAATGACACCAATTCTGGGTCAAGTAAGTAAACAGATATATACGTTTGATTTCATTAATTCATTAGTTACAAAATGCCAGGCATAGTGCCAATGCATTTGCTCCCTATGGATCTCACAGGATAGAGGGACAGGACTTCAAGAGCCAGTGTGATGGCCATGATGAGTAGGTAAGAGTGTGTATCTACATTGTAGGGACACATGGAGAGCCACTCCTGTGTGGCTGACAGAGCCAGGTCAGAGCCGAGGGGCCGTGGGGTGGCCCCATCAGTCACCATTCCCCAAGCATACTGGACGCATGCCATGAAGCCCTGAAACCAGGCTTGGCCACAGTCCTCCCCTGGGTTTCAGGGAAGGACAGTTAATTGTGTCCTATTGTCAGAAGTTTGTGGCATAGCTTCAAGGAGAAAGAACTCTGAGTAGCAAGGAGCTTCAGACACCAGTGGAGGTGGTGAAGAAGTCGAGAGCCCATCCCTCACCAGGACAGAGCACGGGGACGGGAGAGGTGGGTGTGGACTCCATGGATGTCATGCTTTCTTAGGGGCCTGGGCTGGCCACAGGTACGCTTGCTCACACCAAGGTGAGGGTTGCAGTGAGAGACACAGCCTCGCTAGGCATCTCCTCCTGACTTTCTCTGCCATTTGCAAGAGAACTTTCATCGCCCTCCCCCTGCAGGGGCCCAGAGTGCTTTCTTTAATTGGGTCGTCTTTTGTGACTTTAGGTAGACCACGCAGGCCATCAGCCTGCACTGCATGTCCAGGTGCGTATGACTCTATCGTCCCATGAAGCAGGGCGAGAGAGAGCCCCAGGATGGGTTGCCTCGGTTAGATACCTTCCATGCCAGCGATTCTGGACCTCGGCGTGAACTGAAAAGGAAGTCTGCGACATGCCACATTCCCGGGATTCATCCCCTTTGGTAGCAGAGAACAGAGGGTGACAAAATTGGAGGTAAATTATTCAGTTTCTTCTCTCGGCCTTGGAGAGGAATTCTGTGCTCCTGGGAGCTCACTGCATTTGTCCTGGATCACTCGCCCGAGGCTGCCACCTCAGGCTGATTGACAGCCGTCTGGCAGAGCCCTGATCTGGAGGAACAGGCGGCACTGAGCCTGTGTCGACAAGCGGACTTTGATTCCGACTCAGCTAATGTATTCTGAGCCTCCTCCAGGTGTCAGGCCGGTGAGCGTTCTGGCAGGCTTATGAAACCTGTGATCCTGCAGGGGGAGAGGGGGGCCACGACGAGTGGGAAGGCCGCGGGTTTGCGCCAGCATAGCCAGTGCTATTTGCCAAGGAATCAGATGGGGATGCCCCGAAAGTGTGGGCTCGGGAAACCCATAAATGTCAGCTTAATAGGGTAGCTTCCAACCCTCTGAGAGGCTGGCTGCTGAGTTAACCATGACTAGGTGGTTTTCCCTGGTTCATGGAGATGGACGTACAGGCCTTCTCCAGAACAGTTTCCCGCTGGGGAAACTGGTGGGCAGGTAGGGGTGCAGCCCATCACATATGGGGCATGTTCCATCCCCATGAGAATGGACACAGATCGAGGGTGGAGTGGGGAGAGGCAGAATCTCCAAATGAGGGGTGGGGCAGGTGGAAGGGAGGTAAGGGGAGATCAACAATGACCACGTGGCTGAGCTCAGAGCCCTCTATTAGGGAGCAACCCTAGTCACGGTTTATCGGGCCCTGTGGGAAATGGGAACCAGGGGATAGGAAAGAGACTGATTGTGTGTTTATGTGCATCTGTGTGTGTGTCCCGACAGCAGGTGGGTTCTTCTTGCCCCTCCAAATCCACTTAAAATTGGCTTACTTCAACTTCTGTACCCAATGGACGCCCGTGCCCAGCGCTGGACTCTGCAGAGCCTGATGGCACCAGGGCCCACGGGCAGCTCCATCCTCTGTTATCAGCTCAAGGTCCTGCAGGGATGTCCTCCCCTAAGAGGCCCTGAGGGGAAACAGCCCCACACTCAGCTCTCTCTCTCACACACACACACACACACACACACACGCAGTGTTTGTGAGGCACCAGACTCCCTGGAAGTGGTAAGCGGAGGCAGGTTACATGCAGAAAATAAATAACTTAAATGGTGTTACTTTGAATATTCCACTTTGCTGTTGTCAAGAGACCACTGCAGGGCGGCCAGCACTGGGCGCCATGAGGAGGAAGACGTCTGCGTTGTCCTCAGGCCCAGGGACTCCTCAGGCACTGGCAACAACCAAGAGCGAGGGGCGGGGGCGGGAGAGAGAGACAGGAATCTCTTCGGCCGTATCTGGTCTCGGCCTTAGGACAATTGTAAGGCACAGAGCCACCTGAGGTCTCAGGGACTCCAGCTGAAGGCCTGGCTTGCTCAGAAGCTGCCTGAACACACAGGGGTCCTTAATTAAAACGTCTCCAACTCTGACCAGTGCGCCCTTAGCATCCGCGCGTTGAACGCTAAAGTTCCGGTGGGGGGCTCACCACGCGGGCATCTTCCTGTCTCTCCATCACCCACGGATTCTTCAGATGGCGAGCTCATCTCAGCCTGAAAACAGGAAGACATGGCCAGTGAAGACAGTACCTTCCTAGAGAACAAAACTCCCACCACGAGTCTCCACCTCTCTTCTGGTGACTTTATCATCTCTTGTGCTGAAGACAAGGACACACACTCCTCTGTCAGGGACCAAGAGGCCTCCTGGGATCTGTGAGCACCCAGGTTCAGAGAGCAGGGGTGAAAAGTCTGTCCTAGTTAAGATGTTGAAATTGCTGCCGAGATCCTCATTTGGGAGATTCTGTTACGTAAAAACTGCTGAATCCAATGGAAGGCGGAAACAGACTCGGGACGCTTGAATGATGCTGCAGACTCTCAGACCAACTGTCATCGCACTCGTGCGTGGACAAGCAGAAGAAACGCAGAGCCCGCTGCCTCGGAGGGTACCAGTGGGGAGGCCACGTTTCTCTGTACTCGTCCTAAGACGCTGATGGCAGCCCAGGAGGGCCGGGAGGTTCCTGACAAGCACAGTTGGCAGGCTGCTGCTACGTGAGCCTTGTTTTTAAAAATATTCCATTTTTTCCCTGTGTGACCTCTGCATAAAAACATAAAGGTCCTTGTGGTTAACCTGCAGGCCTTTCTGCTGGTCCTGGCTTTGTGTCTTGTTCACTCCAGCCACAGTCAGGAGCTCATTTTCTCTAGAGGGGTCGCTATAGAAACCTCAGGAAAAAGTAACTCAGAAGGATTTTCAGAGCATGGTGAGTCACTTTATTTTCCCCCCTCAACTGGGCTCTTGTATTTTCCGAATAGCCCTTGAGTAAAAGCCCCAATTTGTTTCCTTAGGAAGAATAGCTTCCAGAGACAGAAGTGGAATGCGAATCTGATGGACAGCATGACAAGGCTCCAGGTGGCTCCACCTACCTGAAAGTTTCCCCCCTGGGCCTCTTAGAGACCCTCAACATCCCTCTTAGCTTTGCCCATCCTCACCACCGCACCTGACAAAAAACAAATGTAGATCCAGGCAAAATACCCTGAGTTTGTTGCCACGTTCACAGAAAACAGGGCTTTTGAAGGACAGGTGAGCTTGTCAGGAGCAGCTGTAGAGGACAGGGCTGTCCTAGACAGAGGACAGCCAACCTGGAGACGAGCATCAAAAAGTCACTGGATGCTTGGTGGAAGAGAAGTCTCTGGAAAACCAATAAGATCAACGTCCATGACAGCCATGCTCCCTATGTGTCGAGTACTGTGCTGGTGCTTGGCGTTTATTAACGCGTCTAATTGCACTTTTAGCTACATGTCAGTACTCTCACAGCATCTCAATTGTCTAGATAAGGAAACTAAGGCCTGGAGAGATTCTTGACCTTGGCCAACGTCACAGCCAGGAAGGTTGAGCCAGGTGCACTTGACATCAAAGCCCAGGGTCACACAATCATAGGGCCTCTGAAGGCGAGCAGAGCATACGCCATATTTACAATAAATTTTGTCAACCTCAAATTATGCAAAGCGACGGTGAGTTACGGATCGCACAGGGCAGCTCTGCAGTAAAGTGTTCCGTGCCATTGTCGAACCAGGTGTTCTGAAGTTTGGTCTGAAAAACACGAGCGACATAGAACTGTGCCTTCGACCAGTCATGACTGAATCCAAGACGCTCAGTGCTAACGGCAGGGAGCAGAAGGGCTGCATGTAATCTGAGGTCCTAGAGACGTCTTTTCAGAAATTTTAGCCTATGTGTCTCCCACTCTATTATGACAGCTCTATTCTTTTGAGGCTTGAAGACATTCTGGTCTAAATCTTCCCTATAAAATTATAAATGTCCCATAGAAGGACCCCAGTTTATGTCCCTACAGTTAATAAGATCGGTTAAATCTTTTAGGGAGAAGGACAAACCCAGACACTCATATGTCATTGGTGTGTCCTCAGTGGATACAGCAATCATCCTTGAGGCAGCCTTCATCCTGCTCCTCGTGTAACCCACTGAAGTGTTGTCTTCGGTGGGCCCCGAGCAAAGGCTCAGAGCCATTTGGCTACCTTCTTTCTGAGGGCATGTGTTAGTTTCCTGTGGATGCTGTAACAAATTACCGCAAACCTAGTGGCTTAAGCAACGCAAGTTTATCACCTCTCAGTTTTGGAGGTCCAAAGTCTGAAACGGGCCTCAGCGGACTAAGACCCAGCCTTCAGCAGGGCTGTGTTCCTCTGGACACTCTAGACAAGAGTCCATTTCCTGACGTTTTCAAGCTCTAGAAGTGCCCTGGCATTCCTTGGCTCATGGCCTGTTCCTCCATCTTCAAAGCCAGCAAGGATGGGCTGAGTCCTTCTCACACCACATCACCTAACCTCTTCTTCTGTCTCCTTCTTGCAAGGACACTTGTGATGACTTTGGACCCACCTGGATAATCCAGTGTCATCTCCTATCTCAAGGTTCTTAACTTTGTCACATCTGAGGTTCCCTGTTGCCACACAAGATAACATACTCACAGGTTCTCCAGATGAGGGTGAGGATATCCTCGGGAGTCCATTATGCTGCCCACCACAGAGTGTTTTATAATTGTGTGTGCATGTGTGTCTGTGTGTGTGATATCGAGGCAGTCAAAGCTGACATTCTTGACCCTCTGCTTGTTTATTACTAGGGTTTTTATAATTTTGGATTTAGTTGATCTCCTGGTACTGGACATTGAGAAAAATTCTTGTGTTCTGAATCACAACCTTTGGGCCAACAAGTTGGGAGACGCTGGCCCAGAAGGAGACTTCCAGCTTCTTATTGGCTGGATGCTGATACATTCCCATAGCAAAGGCCTGAGAGATCACTGGACGGCATCAGCTGTGCATTCCATGTGAGGCCTGCATTTGCAGACTTAAATCTCCAATTAACTTTACTAGATTCAGACTCTGCTATTGCTTATTACACAGGCGGCCAAAGCTGGAGAGGGCGGTAAGAACTTTCCCAGCATTTGTTTTAGGAGATGTGCCCGAGATATTGTATTAAAGACCCCTGTGTCATGTGGGCATTGGCTGAGGTCAGAGCATCTCCTAGATTCTAAACCCAATATGGTGGACTCCCGTCCTTAGGAGGCCATCTTGGAGATCCAGCCAGGCCAATGGAGGCCATTCTGGTTCTCCTAAAATCACCCTGACATTTAGCAAGAACTGGCAAGGATAGAACGTAGAATTGGCCCAGGGAGCCAACAGGAGGGAGGCACAAGGATAGTGGAGGAAGAGAGAAAGGAAGGTAGTTGCATGGGGGAGACCTCCATTCATTAATTGTGCCAAGACCCCATCCTCATAAATCTATCAGGGTGCACCCAGACCTGAGCAGCCCCCAGCTTAGTCTTCTCTCTGGGAAGCAGACAGCAGCGTCTAGGAGGCTCTCCGCTCCCTTTGATTGTTGGTAAGTTGATTGACACGATTCTTCTGAGCTCTTGGTTCTTCAACAACCTGTCATTCTAGGCCCAGGCTCCGCCTTGTTTGGGGAAGATGCTCGGTGCATCTCTGCACACTTCATCCAGCCAGCCAACCCCTTATTCACTCAACAAACACTTATTGAATAACTTCTAGAGACAGAAATTTTGCCAGTTGCCGTGGAAATAAATATACACAACAGTCACAGCTCTCCAGGCCCTTGGGGCGATTTCCACTCCTGATCTCATTGAACGTCTCTCTCTTTTGTATTTTCATGACACTTATTGTGACTTAAGGAGTTTCTTTTGTGCTCATTTCCCACAATTGTTTGGGGTATTGTATTTCTTTTACAGTTAAGCATATTCTTTAATGTTTCCGGTTAGAATGATTGTTTAGATCATTGTGGACTGAGGCAAACAGTAATAAAAGAGTTTCTGGCCCTCGTTCTTTTTAAAACTTTCTTCCTTATAAGAATGCATTGTCGTAGTCTCACAAGGCTTAAATAAAAACCATTTTATGTGGTTAGAAAATTCACATTTAAATCTTAAAATGGAGGTTGTTAATAACCCCAAGGCCTAGAGGATACCGTAGAAATAGATTGTTTAATTATAAGACGATGAAGAGGAGAGAAGAAGAGCTTGTTTTCTTCAGGGTAATCATCCAAAAGATTTTACCAGGCCATAGATTCCTACAAGTTCCACAATGAAATATCAGTAAAAATATTGCTGATTCAATACAGATTCCAATCAACCAATATCCAACTGCATAATTTCACTAAAATACTTGTTTAAAACAACTCTTTAGCAATAGGAATTCTGACATGCAATTTGTGTCCAGCTGGTCCAGTTTGAACCTACAACCGTCTGTGCAAGGTGCTGGGGGCTGCTGGTGTGGGCACCACAGACAGGAATGAGCATGGTGGTGTTGACTCCAGTATACAAGATCTCTAGAAGGATGTCTGAATTATTTGGCATCAGCAAGCCTGGCTGGAAGCTAAAGGATCCATTTATACCTTCCCCCCTCAATTTTAGAAGTAAGATCTGTGTACAACAAGATGTGACAGCTTCTAATCTTCACAATTACTTTTCTAAAACCAACAGTGTTCTCCACTTTCATCATATATACATTTTTCACTGTTTCTGAAAATGAATCTCCAAATTCCAGAAATACATTTAAATAGCCAGTTTAAATATTTCAACAATGAAATTAAGTCAAATGGTGGGGATGGGCCTGGAGAAAGAATCACTTGCTGATTTACATTCTGGAAGGAACAAACGGACCCCTTCAAAGATCAGGGCTTTGAGCTGTAATCTCTTTCTCGGGGGTCAGAAATGACCCTCCCCTTGTCCTGGGCCTGGCTTGTTACAAGCTCGCCCTTCAGGCCCCAGCTGCCGGGCAGATCACAGCCTTAACTCAGCACTGCTCACAGCCCACACGCCTCGCTGCCGTCTGGGGCCCTGTGAGCAGCTACACGCTCTGCCAGTCCCATGATACCCTCACACTTTTCTTCTCTCACACTGGCTCCCCATCCTCAGGACTAGGTAAACCCCACCATCGTGGTCCCAGGGCTCTGACACTGCTGGAGAAAGTGATGTAACACACCCAGTTAACTTACCGACATATCTACGCAGTCTGACATCAGCTTAGAGCCTGTGGGTGTCCTCAGCCACTCTTGCAAATACTTCCGTTTACATTCACTGGAAGCCACCGCCGGCCTGGCCATCCTCCGAGCAGGCCTGTGCTGCAGTGTGCATAAGATCCACCAGACAACCTTGCTCTGGATTCCGGGGCCCCAAGCATCTCCAAGATTCAGAGATTCTGCTTTTCTAGATCTGGGTGGGGCCTGAGAATTTGATTTCTAACAAGCTGCCAGGTGATGATGTTTTTGCTAGCAAACACCACACTTAGAAGAACACTGATGTAGAGGCCTCCTGGCCTGTTTCTCCAACTTTAAGGCCAGAAGAGCCACCAAGGGGCCTTGTAAAATGCAGATTCTGTTTCTGGAAGTTGGGGTGAGCCTGAAATCCTGCATTTATGCCAACATCTCAGGTGCTGCTGCTGCTGCTTCTAAGACCTCACTTCGGATATTAAGAGGCTGGATGACTTCAGCTTTCTGGCAACACCCCGTTCCTTTTCTCTCTTCCATCTCTACATTTCAATCTACTTATACCAAGCCCTTTCGTCTTCGTCTCAAACCTGATTCTCTTATCCTGTTGGCTTAGCACAGCGTGAGCATGGCGACAACGGGACATGCTCTTCCCCTTCCTGCATCCGCGGAGGACGTTGCTAAGCCATCCTAGCGCTGTCTTGTGCTGAGCCCAGACAGAGACACAATGCTCCTCACTGTAATGTTCCCGCAGGCCCCCTCCGATCTCAGCACCTGTTGCATGCTTTCCCTCTGGGTGGGGTGGCACTTGGGCCATTGTGATCTCTCCATGGCCTTATGCTGCCTAGCAGGCCACGTTGCTGGTGAAGCTAGACAATGTGCTGCATTAGAGTGCCACATCATGAACCCAACTTCTACCAACTGTGATGGTTAAAACCCTGATTAATATGCCAACCCTTCCATCTGCCATGTTTCCTGTGTTTGGGTAACACTTTGTGTGTGCATCACATCCTGGGCTGTGTTACAGTGTGTGTGTGCGCACATGTATAGGTTGATACTACAGTATTATATTCACTACATAAATATAACTCGATGTCAGCAAAAAGGGCCCCAATCACTTTTCTGTCCCTTGTCCTGCCCAGCACAGCAGCTGGAACATGGCACAAGAATGCCGTATCACCATCAGGGGCAGCCTCTTCAGCCCGGTCTCAGAACGAGAAAACACGTAGATTAGAGCTGCAGCCAAACCACAGCTGCCAGCATGTAACTTGATAGAGAAATAATGTGGTTATTGTTTCAGGACTATTTGTTACTGCAACAAATTAATACAGTCCTTATTCTCCTCAGGACTCAGAAAGGATCAAGAAAAACGTCAAAGCTTTCCACTGCCCATAAGTAGGTCACAGATTGCCTGGGGAGACCTATGGAGCCAAAGGAGCTTGGCAGTTGGCGTGTGGAGGATGCACAGCAGCCTGGAAGGAAAGCCACATGCAATGGGGCAGAAGGGACAGAGGCCAGAGGACACTGAGAACCAAGATGGTGAGCGAAGTTTGGGACACAAGTGGCAGAGGGCAGACACAGAACAAGCCCAAGAAGCCACATGCAATCCACTAGGGGACATCCCATAGTCCCCAGGGAAAATAAGTTAACCCTAGAGGTGAGGAAGAGAGAAAAACCTAGGGGGCGGCGGTAATAACCTTGACTGTGACTACATTTTAAACCTGAATTAACCGCGATGTCACGTTAGACAGAACCCACTTACAAGTGACCCCATTAATTTTCTGTTGTTAGAGGAAAATGTGGACTTAGGCTCAAATCGAGGTACAGAAAATGCAATAAAGTCACACTTTTGCACGCCCATGTTTTATAAAGTTTTTTGGCTGTGAGTAAAATTCGTATCCACGACACACACAGACTGGCATATTTTCACAAGCCCTTGGTCTGAGGCATTTGAAAATTCAAGGGCTACAGAGAAGTGAAGAATTCCCCCTGGGAAATTGATACAACATATTAGAGATAAAAATCAAAGCAATTCTTCTTTTAAACCGAGTCTCCCCATGAAATAGGAGCGAGCGCTTCACCTCAGAGGGAGCTTGCTGCCAAGTAGTTGAAGGTGCTGAATCTCCTTTTTCTAGGAGTTACACTGATGCTGACAAATGCTCTTTTCAAATGATTGATTCCCCAACATGTGAGAATCTGAGTTAAATCTGAACCTCAGAGCATGAGTTCAGAGCCCGAGATAAAAAGCTTACATTCACGCCCTGCCTGGCCTTCTGCCCAGGTTTGAGAGGGTTCTAGTCTCTGGAGCTGACTTTGTGGACACAGGGAAGCAGAGGATGGTCTTTTTGGCAGTTCTCACAGTGGCAGTGGGCCCCGTACCATTAAGATAAATGATGTTTACAAGCTATTTTAGCCTCATAGCACAAGTT
The DNA here is from genome assembly GCF_041296235.1 of Equus asinus. NCBI lineage: Eukaryota > Metazoa > Chordata > Mammalia > Perissodactyla > Equidae > Equus > Equus asinus. The sequence continues at coordinate 48,168,491 of NC_091804.1, forward strand.
TCAACATGGCAACCCGTCCATTCAAGAACAACCCACTTGGAGGTAGCGATTGGCTCACAGCCCTAACCAAAGGCACCACCTTACCCAAAATGAAGGGGGAAGTCTGCAAAGAACCACTTGATTGTCTTAGATCCAAATATTTTCAATAAAATTTTGTGATTTTAAATTTTTTATTTCTTATTTCAGTGATGGTGAATGTTTCCCAGCTTAAGTGTTGAAGGGAATCATTCTCTTTTTTATTGTATTGACATACAATATCCTGTTGGTTTCGGGTGTACATCACAGTTATTCGGTATTTATATACCTTACAAAACGATCACCACGGTAAGTCCAGTTACCATCTGTCACCATAGGAAGTTGCTACAATATTATTGACTACATTCCCTATGCTGTACATTACATCCCAGTGACTTATTAATTTATAACTGGAAGTTTGTGCCTCGTAATCTCCTTCCCCTATTTGGCCTGCCCCTTACCCCTCTCCCCTGTGGTGACCACCAGTTTGTTTCCTGTACCTATGAGTCTGTTTCTGTTTTGTTTTCTCTTTTAGATTCCACATATAAGTGAAATCGTGCAGGATTTGTCTTTGTCTGACTTAGTTCACTTTCCCTCTGGTCCACAATACCCTCAGCTCACAATACCCTCTAGTTGCCTCCATGTTGTTTCAAATGGCAAGATTTCGTTCTTTTCCACGGCTGAGTGATATCCCATTGTATATTTGTATACTACATCTTCTTTAGCCATCATCTATCAATGGACACTTAGGTTCTTTCCATATTTTGGCTATAGCAAATAACGCTGCAGTGAACATAGATGTGCATATATCTTTTCGAGTTAGTGTTTTTATTTTCTTCAAATAAAAACCCAGAAGTGAAATTGCTGGATCATGTGATAGCTCTGTTTTTTAATTTTTTGGGGTCCTCCATACTGTTTTCCATAGTGGCTGCACTGACTTAGATTTCCACCAACAGTGCACAAGCGTTCCCTTTTCTCCACATGCTCTCCAACACTTATTATTTTTGTCCTTTTGATGATAGCCACGCTGATAAGTGTGAGGAGGTATGTCATAGTAGCCTTGATTTGCATTTCCCTGATGGTTAGTGATGTTGAGCATCTTTTCACATACCTGTTGGCCATCCGGATGTCTTCTTTGGACGTGAATAGACATTTAAGTCCTCTGCTCATGTTTTGATTGGGTCGTTTATTTTCTGGATAATAAGTTGTGTGATTTCTTTATATATTTTGGATATTAACCCATTATCAGATATATTATTTGCAAGTATTGTCTCCCATTCAGTAGGTTGCCTTCTCATTTTCTTTTTTTGATCGTTTCTTTTGCTGTGCAAAAGCTTTTTAGTTTGACGTAGTCCCTTTTGTTTATTTTTGCTTTTGTTGCCCTTGCCTGAGGAGACAGAGCCAAAAAAATACTGCCAAGACCAACGTCAGAGCTTTTACTACTTATGTTTTCTTCTAGGAATTTTATGGTTTCAAGCCTTACATTCAAGTCTTTAATCCATTTTGAATTTATTTTTGTGCATGGTATAAGAAAATGATCCAGTTTCATTCTTTTTTACGTGGCTATTCAGTTTTCCCAACACCATTCATTGAAGAGACTTTCCTTTCTCCTTGGTATGTTCTTGCATCCTTTGTCATGGATTAATTGACCACATATGTGTGGGTTTGTTTCTGGGCTCTAGATTCTAGTCCATTGATCTATGTGTATGTTTTCGTGCCACTACCACACTGTTTTGATTACGATGCTTATCATTCTAAATCTGGCTGTGTGAAGGCAACTGCAGGTCTCCCTTAAGAACCTAGATGTGGCAAAGTTGTCACAACTGCAGCCACTCTGTGACCAGAGTTGAAATGATCTGGCCAAATTCTCCATCTCTCCACTTCTCCTTATTTCATTCGGATTCTCTGTTTTAGAAACTAAGCGCACAAAGCTTTAGCAAAAGGAGAAGAAACATTAAATTGAACTATCAAAGAAGGAGAAAAGGCCATGAGCAAGCAGGGATGGGAGAAATATTTCTGGGCCTGACTCACAAACACCATTGTGAAGTTTTTCTAATGTTGACGATACATCGTAAAGGGCCCGAACTGGAAGAGCCCCTTTAAAGTCTTGGAGGGAATTTTTGCGACATCAGATGGCTCTCACTGGGCTCACTAAGCTCTATAGACTGACACAGAATCAACCAAGACATATTTGGGGTTTTATCCCCTATGAATGTCACAGGGTGCCGTGTCCAATCACTTGGAACTTTTCTCAGGGAGTGAGCAGGCTCTGGGGAAGCACCATCCATGGAGGAAAATACTGGATCATCGTTGACCTACTTGTTGTCATTGACCACAGGGAACAATTTGTGTTGATTCCTCTCCATCTTGGCCAATATTCCCCACATGTATCTTCCAAGATTTTGAGAGTTAGAGAACACTTAGCCTATAACCTTGAGATCATGGGAATTAACTGAGAGGTTAATCCATAAATCTGGGAGTCAGCAGTCCCCTGCTCTAACCAGCTCGGATGACCTCACGGAGGACACATCTCCCCCTCTGTGTGCATACAGCTAGAAACAAAGCTATGCTCTACCCTGCTGGGAACTAGAGAGCAGGGGAGGAGGCAGCAACATGTGTCTTGAGGAAGTGATATATCTCCCGCAGAGAAGGACACGTTCCCACGCCCGTGGTGGCTTCCCAGAGTTGCATGGATTTGGAGCAGGGCCTCCAACACAGAGGAGTGAGGCTGCAGTTTATTTCAGTGAGTGGACCCAAGCGAGAATGGAAAGGCAGGGGAAGTTCTGTGGCACCATCATAACCGCATAGTAATCATGCCGCTCAGATAGCAGTTTCCCTAATGCAGGCTAGCGTGACTGCAGAGCTTGGGTCCACCAGCCAGAGCCCGTGAGGACCGGGACCCCGTCTTACCCAGTGCAGGTAGATGCCCAGTAAGGAACGACATACTGGGTGTATGAACGTGCACGTGCCAGCTAGAGCACTCTCTCCTTTCACAATAGGATGATGCCCTCAGCCCCTCTCAAGGCAGTTCCCACCATGATTAAACAGCTTGGGCATTAGAAAGTTGTTCTCTATATTGAACAAAAGGATAAACCCACAATGGGCAAAGTATGAGCCAATCTCATTTCTATTGACAGAAACTAAGAATTAAGTACTAATGATAATGTTCACTCACAAGCCACCACCAGCCCGCTGGATTTCTCCACTTGGATATCCCCAAAAAAATGGATTATGAAAGACCAAAGAAAAATCCCCCAGAATCTTATGGGTGCCAGCCATGAAGTAATAGGTTTTTTCCTACTAATGGTAACAAATATGCAAAATGCGTGTATATCTTTTCTTTCTAAGCAAAGTCTGCTGAAGGTCACTGCACCCTTTGCAAGCGAAACCGTGTTTGCATGGAGGAAACAGCATCAGTGCCTAAGCCCCTTGTTTTTCTTGGGGAATCTTTCCAGTTCAGCCTAGTGGTCATATTTATTTAAAGAGAGGACAGTCTCTTTGGGACTAATGGGATTGGCCTAAGGGAAGACATTGGCAGGATAAGGTCGAAAGTGTTCGTTCTCAAGACTGGCTACACAGTAAAATCATCTGGAATCTCTTTCCGTACCCATGCGAAGGACTCATTCCAGAACAATTAAGCTAGCATCTCTGCAGGCAGGGTCTGGGCATCTGTGTGCTTAACAGTTTCTCAGGCAACCAAGGGATAGTCAGAGAACCACTGAGACACACTCTTCTAGCAGAAGAAAGCTCTGGGGAGGTTGCCAGGAAATCACGTCTCCAGCACTGCCCTTCTTTGCTTTGGGGGAAACGATGGAAGAGATGAAGGACCGGAAGTTCACTCAGCTGGAGAGCAAGGGCCTCACCCTCTCTGCTGATACCCTGCAACATGGGTGAGCCACATCTGCACAGGCTCAGGACCACTCGTAGAGTTGAAGTTTCCACCGTCAGACGGAGCACAGAGGCAATGGGGGTAGAATATAAATATTATCAGATGTCCATTTAAAAGGGATACTTTTTTACATATTTAATTCTTGATGCCTTGACATTTTTATTTTATTGTGTTTAAAATAGTTAGAGAATGTTCTAAAGAACAGGGTGGGGTTCATCTTGCTTTGGGTAGATCTCAAAACTCAACTGAAAATCACAATGTCCACCAATGTTCTCACAGGATCCTATCCAACCTGCTTCTCCTGAACTCGCTCTCTCAGCAATTGGGCCCTTGATGCTCCTCTCAGTCATAGAAGCTGAAACCTGCTCCCCACCCCTCCCAATCGCTCACCACTTCCCACTGAATTTAGCTGCTGCCTCCTCCTCAGATCAGCCTCCTTTCTGCCTCCCTCCCACCATACTCTGCTTCAGGAATCTCCATCAGCTTCTTGTCTTGCCTCCTTGCTCCCTTTTCTGCCCCCAAGACCATGACTCACATTAGCTAAAAACATGTCAGCCTCTGTTACTGCAGCTGAAAACACTTCCAAACTTTCTAGGCAATGAAAATCCCCCAGTGTGCTCATTACAGTTCTGATTCTTCGGTCTCAACATGGACCTAGTGAATGAGAATCTCCAGGGAAGGTGTCTGGAAACCTGATTTTTTGTTTTTACCCTGCCTTTGGTAATTCTCATGACCATGCATTTTGAGAAACTACGCTGTGCCCTACAGGATGGAGCACAGAGGGAGCTCCAGCCCATGCTCGCCTCTGCTTCCCTGCATCAGCTCTCTCTCCTCCCTGGACTCCCCACCTACAGCAGGTGTGCACATAGATGCTGTGGAACGAATGGGTTAATGAATCACAATTTATGGTCCAGCAACACTGATCTATTTATACTTCTCCACAAAGATCACGCTGTTCTTTTATCTCCACTCTTACTATTTTTTGTCTGTATTCCACTCATTCCTGTGATTCCTGTCAACCACACTTGGATTCCTCCTCCTCTGTGCTCTGGTGATACGCTCGGCCACTGAGCTGCTTCTCTACTTTCCAGGTCTATGTTTCTGCTTATGTGACGTCTCCCATTAGAATGAGCTTCCTCAGGACGCGAACCGTCTCCCTCACCTGTCCATCCTCAGTAACTAGGGCAGTACCCAGCACACAATAGATGCTCAGTAAATATGTGTCATTAATGTGAAGCTATCCAGGCTGACACTCAGCCAGCTCAGCCCCATGCCCAAGCTTTCCAGGGGAAACTGTAACCCAGACTGGGTAAGTGACCTGCGTAGACGACACAGCCAAAGAAAGAACAACCAGCGTTCAAAACGAAGAGCGGAATTTGTGCTTTCAAGAATGCCCCAGAATTCTCAGCAGAAAACAATGAGGAGACTAGTGTACATACCTGATGACAAGATGGCGGAGCGCCTACTGTGGCGCCAGGTACCAGGAACAAACACCAGCCAAGGCCCGGAGGGGCTCACTCTTGCCGAAGTGGGAGGCTGTGCCAGCAAGCCTTGACCGCCCTGAACCTGCACTTGATAACGTGCTCATGTCACCTTCGCCGGAGGCCAGCCCTCCAGAGTCACAAAGCCAGTGTCCACTGCCAATGGCTCACACGGGCTGGCCCTGCCTGGAGGCTAATCAAGCAAGAGGGGAAACCCACAAGAAAGGAAAAGGAGACCATGGATTTCCAGAATGTCTCCATAGCAATAATAGTAAAAGAGGCTTATAAGAACGAGGCTTAGCAGTCTAAAAACGTGATCAGAAAAGCAGGTTAGAACACATACATACATGTGTGCATATATACATGTGTGTGCATGTAATATATATTACTTGTTGAGCTTACCAATAATATTATATTTAATTTATATTAACTGATATAGAATATATATTATGTATTAATGTATTAAATACATTATTAATATAATGTTATTATGTATTATTATATTATATATTATTTATTAAGCACTTCCATGCACCTTGTACTGTGATTGGCACGGAAGGGTCATTATTTAATTTAATCATAATCAGCCCCATCAGGAAGGTGCTATATGCTACTCTAATGGAGACACTGCAGGTCAGAGAGATCAAATGACTCGCCTAAGACCCCCGATCTAGTATATTGTGAACCTGAGGTTTAAACCAGAATCTGTGAGAGTTCAAAGCCCAAAGTCTTAACCACACCCTCATCAGTATGATGGAGATGATGATGATAATGATAGTGATGGTGATGATGATAATGACGACGATGATGATGGTGATGGGATGATGATAATGGTGATACTGCTGCTGCTGCTGACGATGATAGTGATGGTGATGACAGTGATGCTGAGGTGATGCTGCTGCTGCTGATGGTGATGCTGCTGCTGCTGATGGCAATGATAATTATTATACCTAACACATATTAAGTACTTTCTATGTACTGAGTACTGTTTTCAGCACTTTAAAAGTAGTAACTCATTCAGGCCTCTCAGTGACCTATTTTTGTTCCTATATTGGAGATGAGGAAACTGAGGCACAGAGTATTTATAGCCTCCCAAGCCTACACAGCTGGTGAGTGGCAGAGCAGGCATTCAGATCTAGAGTGTCTAGCTCCAATGCCTGGTTCAAATGTTGTGCTGCACTCCCTCTCATAATATGCATATAAACTAACCAGTGACAGGAAAAAGAAAGTAAACTGAAAAATCCTGATGGAAGAAAACGTAGTGAGGAAGCTCCTTCACATTGGTCTTGGCAATGATTTTTGGACATGACACCAAAAGCACAAGCAACAAAAGCAAAAATCAATAAGTGAGTGTACATCAAACTAACGTGCCTATGCAGAGGAAAAGAAACCATAAACAAAATGAAAAGGAAACCTACAAAGTGAGAGAAAACATCTGCAAACCATATCTGAGAAGGGGTTAATACCCAAAATATATAGGAACTCATACAACTCAATAGCAAGAAACCAAACAATTCAATCTAAAAATGGGCAGAGGAACTTGATAGACATTTTTCATAGAAGACATCCAAGGGACCAACAGTGCGTGAAAAGATGCTCAACATCACTAATCTTCAGGGAAATGCAAATCAACGCCACAGTGAGATATCACTGCTCACCTGTTAGGATGGCTCTCATCAAGAAGACAAGAGATAAGTGTTGGCGAGGATGTGGAGAAATGGGAACCCATGTGCACTGTTGGCAGGAATGTAAATTGATGGAAAACAGTATGGAGTTTCCTCAAAAAATTAACAATAAAACTATCATATGATCCAGCAATCCCACTTCTGGGTACATACCCAAAGGAAATGAAAACAGGATATTGAAAAGATATCTACATTCCTATGTTTACTGCAGCGTTATTTACATTAGCCAAGATATGGAAGCAACCTAAGAGTCCATCAGTGGATGAATGGATAAAGAAGACGTGGCATGTATATACAACAAAATATTATTCTGCCATGAGAAAGAGGGAAATCCTGCCATTTGTGACAACATGCATAGACCATGAGGGCATTGTGATAAGTGAGATAAATCAGACAGAGAAAGACAAATACTGAATGGTGTCTCTTAGGTGTGGAACCTATGAAAGCTGAACTCTTAGAGCAGATAGCAGGGTGGTGGTTACCATGGGTTGGGAGTGGAGGAACGGGGGAGATGTGGTTTGAGGGTAGAATCCTGGAACAAGAAGATGAATAAGTTCTAGAAATCCAATGCCCAGCCTAGGGATTATAGTGAACAATACTGTATTACAAACTCCAAAGAGAGGACAATGTTCCATTCCACTGCTCCTTCAGAAGCGTCTCTTGTGCCCAGGCTTTGGCATTTTCCACACAGGGCTTTGCACCCAGGCCAACACATGCTCTGCTTTAGGGTTAGGCAGTGACCACACTGTCCCTGTGACACCAGAGGCAGCAGGAACCCTTAAGGGTCCAGTCTAGTGGCTGTCTGTTCCCTGTGCCTCTGGAACCCCGGTCCCCTCACCCCTGTGGGAGGAGAGAGAGCACACGCTCTGGCCCAAGGGATGAGCAGCACGGCCCGAAAGGAGGGACAGCAGGTGGAGCCAGAGGGAGGAACAGGGTCCGCAGCAACAGCCTCATCGCAGTGCTGAGCAAGGCTGACAGGACAGACCTGGGCACCTGCCTGGGCAGTTCTCCAGGTGACAACCTGGTGCTTGAAGGACTGGCGTGTGTGTGCGATGTGTGTGTGTGCTGTGTGAGTGCAGCATGCCCGGGCACATGCATGAGCAACTTCTCAAATGGGGCTCTAGGTAGGGAGCTTTCACGAGGCCTCCAGCTTTGCAAAAGGTCAACAAAATTCCAATTATATCCCTGCTTAACTTGGAGTTTGAAGGACAGGATGTGGAATTTTCTGGATAAAGAATTGCCTTAAAAATGTTTTACATACTATTGAAAGTTTTCCAGGTTTTTATGGTGTTTTAAACAAAGTAAAGTAATATATGGTTGATAAACATATTTCAGAAGAATGAAAGAGGAAGAAGACAAGAACGTAGAAGAAGGAAGAACAGAAGAGGAAGGGACGCAAGGCAAAGAGAAACACATTCCCAGCAGCGTGCGGCTCGATGTGACGGGCGTTTGGGGGTTTTCCTTTCCTGTCTGTTGTTCATTTAGTTGGGTTAAACAAAAATTGTAATCAGAATGGATACGCAACAGGTTTCTTTCATTAACATATTGCAAGCACTTTCTAAGTTGTTATATGCTCCATAAATATTATTTTCGTACATTCTATCTTTTCATTATTATGCCCATAATTGTATATTAACTCTAGAGAAAGCAGGCAAATGTTACGCAAAAGGAAAAAATAAAATTGAATTATAATCTCAACACTTAAAAATAAGTGTTATTATCATTTTTGCATGTATTCATTTAGTATGCTTGGAAGAGGAGCTAATCTACAGATATGTACACGTCCATAGAGATAGATATGGGTTTTACCCATTGCGTATATTTGATATATAGGCAAAATGAATTCATAAGTCATACACTATCTTTATCCTATTAAAATGCCATTAAATGTTGATTTTTGTTTAATAGCTAAGTTCACTTCCATTTCTATCAGGGAAAGACAAGAAATAAATGAGTAATTAGGGAGGAGCTCATTTGCTTTCTCTATCTAAATTCTTTCAGGCTCCAGTGTTTTTATTTTAAATGTGGGTTTTCTTCCATCTTGTGCTAGAGGGGGAGGAAGGCAAAAGCCCCACCTGCTGTTTAGAAGCTCCCCAGTGTCTGGCATATCAACCCTTTGCTTCAAGGTGTCCCCAGCCCACACCCGTCTGCGAGACAGTTGTGAAGATGAGTTCAGCACAGGTGAGGAACCTGCTCTGGGTCACATGACTGGGCAGTGGCCAAGCTAGAAGTGAGTTTTTTTAACAGGCCCATTTGGCTTCAAAACTTGCTTTCACCATGAATCCACTCTGCCTCTCCGTTTATTTTTGTATTTACTGGGTTTGCTCTCTGAAGGAAAGATGGAGAGTTTGTTCTGTGTGGCACACTCGGAAGTTGTAATAAAAGGTACCTGAACTTCAAGCCTCACCTACAAGTTATTTTTATCTTATCTTCTGATAAATAAATACTTGATTTTGAAATTTACAATGTAAATGACAAAATATTAATAACTAGAATACAGAGGAAAGTAGCAAATCTGGAAGCAAAAGGAAAGAAGGCCAATAAGGAAACGGGTAAACATTAGGCGTAGACACTTCAGTGCAGAATAAATCACGGTTAATAAGAACTAAAGAGCTGTGCAGACACACCTCCAGAAGAACGAAAATTCCAGCAGCACGAGACGCCATTTACACCCAATCGGCAGACATGAAAGGTCACGTGACGACGGGGGCTGTGGAGGAACCCTCACCAGCCATAGGGGAGAGTGGAAATTGTTGCAGCTCTCGTGGAGAACAACTGAGGAGTTTCTGGTGACAAAGAGAATGTCCCTTCCTTATGACCTAGAATTTCTCTCCCACGCTTGATTTCACAGAGAAAGAAAAACTTTCACAGAGATACAAACAAAAAATAAATACAAGGACGTCAATTGCAACATTGGTTTGATGAGTTAGCAATAATCTGAGTGACCATTAGGAGAGGAGTGGGCAAATTAACTGTGGAATATGCAGTCATATACTCACTATGATTAAAAAGAATGACTGTGGTGTGTGGATCAATGCAATGGATCTCCAAGACACCGGGAGGAAGACAGGAGAAGCCGAACGAAATACACGGCAAGATTCACTTGGGATTTCAACCCATAAGAAAGGCGCCTCTTGGGAAGAAGTTGGGATTGGGGGCAGAAGATACAGAAGTAAAAATAAATAAAAGCTCGTCCTTGCATGATGGCAGTATTGCACTGCAAATTGAAAATTATAACCCATCCAGGTGTGCATATCTGTGGATCAAGGGCAGGGGGTAAGTATTTGATATGAATTTGTTGCCTCTAGCTACACAAGTCCCCGTGCGCTTGCGAGGGGGTGGGGTGTCCAATCCATTGCACATAAATTCTGCTCAACTGACATTTTTCTGCTTTTCTCAACAATCACATTTGAAGTTTTGACTTAACCTATTATGTTTCCATAAGAACAAAAAGGAATAATAAATGGCAGACCAAATTGCAAGCAGCTCCCTCAACTTCCGTCTGGGGGCTGGCTGTGAAGACTCTCGAGGCATCAATTTGGAAAGAGGACCAGGAGCTGATGACTATGATTTGATGCTGCCTTTGCAGGGCCTTGTTATTGGAAGGATTCATCAAGCATAGAAATTATTTGTGCTTTAGCTGGAGGCCAAACGCTCTGCACTCAGCCCAGGGCCGCCATCTCTATTCACTTACCCAGGAAATAAATGACAGCGTTACTGGGACAGCTGAACTCTCTTTGCTGGCTTCCATCTGGTTTTTAAATCACTCAAAGAAAGCTCTAAAGACGTGTTTTTATGCTGCATAAAATACACAGAGGAGGACATGGGCTTGGGCTTCAGACATTTGTTATTTCATTATTTGTGTTGCCTTTATAAAAGAAAAATCATGAAGTCATTTCCCCAATTCCTCTGACCTCTGAACACTCATTGTTACCTCTTAAATTTGATGTCTTCTTCCTAAATGTCCTCTCGGAAATTGCCCGATAATTCACTCTTCATGCAGTGCTGACAGCGAATGGGAACATTTCGGCTCCAAACCGCTCGGGGCGGCGGAGGAGGGAACTCACGAAACATGCACTGAATCAATTTTGAGAAGGAAATGCAGGGTCCTGGCTCTCACCACGCAGTCCACAGTGACTCTCTCCTCCCACCAAGAGCTGAGAAGTGACCGTGCACCCCAGTGCTGAGGACCCAGCTCTGAACAAAAGATCCTTCCAGGGCTCTACTCTCATAGGGCTGACCTTTTCTAGGGGGTAAGAGACAGCAGAACCAAACATATTAGCAAACAAGACAATCATCCCTAATAACAAATGCTGTGAAGAGAATAAGGAAGGCTACACCCCACACAGTGACAGCTGAAAGAAAAGAAGCAAGAAATTAATGAAGACATTTTTGATCAGGTGGTCAAGCAGGGTTTCTCTCAGAAGAAATATTTGAATTTGAACGCCAAAGATGACAAGAAGACAGACTTGTAAAAACATGGGGAAAGTAGATTCAGGCAGAGTAAACAGCAAGTGCAAAGGCCCTGAGGTCGATCCAGCTTGCCATGTTCAAGAAGCAAGAAGGCCAGAATGACCAGGGTGCCCTGCACGCAGCAGCTCAGTCCTGTTCCCTTCACTGGTCCTCTAATGTTCCTAGCCACCCTAGTCATACTCCCAAGGTGTGGTGTGTTGAGAATAATAAAAATCACTAAAACTATGCAGCAATTACCACGTGCCAGACACCCCGCCCTTAACACCATTTTCTGATTTAACCCTTGCTATCACCATTCTGCTGAAGAGGAGCGGAAGTCAGAAAAGCTAAGTAATTGGCCCAAGGCCACGCAGTTAGTAAGAACCGGAGTCTGGGTGTGAACCCAAGTTTTCCTGAGCCCTCAGTCCATGTGCCAAACTCCTAGCCCACATGCTTGAAAGCATCCCAGTGCCTCAGTGTGCGGAGAAGATCAGACGGCCAGAGTGGGGAGGCCAGGAAACATCCACAGCCAACTGGATGGGGGAGAAGACAGACCCAGAACTTGCTTCTCAGGGTCTGTATTCAGCTCCCTTGAGCTCAGCTCCTGGTCCCAAGGGCCCGTGTCCTGTGTGCGGTCAACACCAAGAAACACTGAGCCCAGGTCCCGGGCCCCTCGGGTGAACTGGGGCAGCCCTGCAGGGAGAGCTGGATGCCTCTCGCAGGAGGCCAGACGAGTTTGTCTTGCTAATAAGGGCTAGTTCTCTCTGTGCTTGAGGGCTCTGCTTTCAAAGATGTTCAGCAAGACATTCAACCACCTAAAATCAACTTCTTCATCATCCTTCTGTTCCCTCTGCCCTCTTCTCGCTCTCCATCCCCCCTCAACCCCCACCCTGAGTCTGGCCAGTTGAGGACAGGCCCACTTGGTCTTCAACTTCCTTGCTTGACCCATCACAGCCGGCTGCCTCTCTTGTTCTGTCTTCCCCCAGATTCCCGCTGGCGACTCTGAGGCCGGAGCGCAGAGTCTCTTGTTTTGGTTGTGCTGTAAAGGGCCAGATAGCAAACATTTCTGGCTCTGCAGGACATCCGGTCTCTATTGCAGCTACTCAACTGTGCTGTTGTCACATGAAAGCAGCTGGAGACAGGACGTGGACTAATGCACAAGCGCGTGTCGGCAACATGGGCTGGTGCACGTGCTGTGAGCTGAATGTGGCCTGCAGGCGGGAGTGTAGAGCCCCGGCCCCACAAAAGGTGCAGCCCTGATTCAGAAGGACCCAGGACACCTGAGTCACCTTATGGAACACCACCAACCACACACCTGCACTGTAAGAATGACTTTCGTGGGGTTAAAAGGCTGAGAGTCACTATGGCACACAGACCACCCGGACTACAAGGGTTATTCTTTGACGCCGCTTTGTTCTATTTTGCAGCTTTTTGTTTTCTTCCGCATATACGCTGTTATTAACTTCATTCCTTGAGATCGGGTTGTTTGCTACAAGAGTGGTTTCCGTTTTGTATGGCTGCCTTATTAGAGAACCTTCAATTCCCAGACATTTTTGAAACTTAAAAGACGAGTTTCTACATTCCTCCTGCATCAGCCAGTGCCGTCCCGCATGCTCCCTCCCCTCAAACTCCACATGCTTTTCAGTGATATCGTTTGCAGTGACGTTATTATAATTAGGACCAAAGAGTGAAAAACATTGCTCCAACTTTAATTAAATGTGAATTCCGTAAGTTTGGTTTGTGCTGAACTGTTCGTCCTGCCAAGGGTGGGGGAGCTTCGGATACACGAAACTAATGAGCGCCCAGAGAGTGGGCAGGAAAGATCCTCTGTGAGGTGGGACCACTTCCACCAGCCATAGACGTGCCTCCTGGCTTCAGAAGGAACTGACAGTCCTCAGGGGACCCCAGTAAGCCTTAGGTAGGAAATGTGACTCCATAAGCAAAAATTGACCAAACTTCCGAGGATCTATCATTTCCTTCCTTCTCCAGCTCAAGCCCCAGAAGATAACCATGCAATTTGCATCCGCTCAAGCGCTGGGGCACAGGGGGACCCTGGAGAGAATGAGAAGCTGGGGAGAGCGAAGCAACGTGGGGCTCCCAAGGCCTTATTCGCATGTCCTGCCTTCGTGGCTTGGTCTCAGTGCGGCTCTGAGCCTAGGACTGCAGAGCTCACTTGTTTCCCAGCCCCTCCCAACTCCTCCCTGCTGAACCACGAGGGTACAGAGTGAGCCCAGCACCAGCACTCGTGCGGTCAAAGCCCCGCCGCTCCTTATTTTAAGGTATTTTCAGTCTTTTACAAAGCATAGGTCTGCAGGCTCAGAGTCTCTTTCTTGCCGGTTTTTCACTGCCACCTATAGTGGGTTGAAAGACAACCCTCAAAGCAGATGTGCCCACATCCTAAACCCCGGCACCTGCGAGCATCGACTTCTATGGCAAAAGACGTAATTAAGTCAAAGATATAGAAGGGAGGCTATCATCCTGGATTATGTGGGTGCACCGTAAATGCAATCGTATGTGTCCTCATAAGAGAGACACACAGGAGAAGACAGTGTGAAGACAGAAGCAGAGGGGGGAGTGACGTAACCACAAACCAGTGAGCACCTGTAGCCACCAGAGGTGGAAGAGACGAGGAAGGATCCTCTCCCAGAGTCTTCAGAAGGAGGGTGGCCCTACTGACCTTGATGTGGGACTTCTGGCCTCCAGAACACTGAGAGAATAAAGTTGTCATTTTGAGCCACCCAATTTGTGAGAATTGGTCATGTCAGCCCCAGGAAATGAAGGCACTCCATCTCCAAAAATAGATAAAAACTTACTGCCGTTCCGTCAATAAACATATTGTGGACATTCTCCCATACTCTGTGCTGAGCACAGCCCTAAGCACCCTCATGCAGGATTGCATTTCTCTCCCTCAGTATAACAACTGCTACCACGCCCCTTGCACAGTTGAGGAAATTGAAGCTCAGACAAGTTGGATAATTTGCTCAAGGTCACATAGCCAGTGGCAGAATTAGAACTCAGATCCAAGTTGGCCTCTCTCCAAAACCCCCATCTTAACCACTTCTCTGGAGCTCCATGTCCTTGCTTGGCTCTAGTGGTCTCCAGCATGGGGTTAGGAGACCCTGTGCCCTGGCTGGAGCCCCATCCAGGTCACCCCTTGGTCCTGTCCCTTAATCTCCAGTAACCTACTTGGTTCAAAGGGCTAATATGGAGCCAAATGAGACAAGAATGCTCTAGGAATGCCTATCATGGAAATGGAAGAGGCGGATGGGAGGGATGGTCTGCAGCTATCAACCTTTCCTCCCTCCTTAGCAGCTGTCTTCTGTCTCTTGGATTTTTTTCTTGCCTGGTCAAGAGTAATTTTAGAGAAAAAGACTCAGCAATTGCTTCACCTATATTGTAGGTGTCTGGGGACACTGTCGGGGTGAAAATTCAAACGGGTTCTGGAGGTTACTAGTCCCTAGCCCCTTCCTGTGAGCCGGCGTCCCCTTGGGACATGGGGAAGAAAGGAAGCATGGCACAGAGCGGGAGCACGGGTTCTGGGGTAAGGAGAACAGCGTGATTCCCAGCTCCACCCCCGCTACTTGGCTGTGCGAACTGCTTAACCTCCAACAGCCTCGACAAAATTGGAAAACAATAACATCGTGTGCACCAAACCATAGCGTGCATTTCATGAGAAAATGTGTGAAAATACTCCACACAATTTCAGACTGTAGCTAGTTAAGAAACAGCCATTTCCTTTCTCTCCTGGGTTTCCAGAGAATCTAATTAATGTTATTTACACTTTTTACTGAATTTTAAGAGACCTGTATCCATTAAAAAGTGAGTAGTCTGATTCACAAACTCATGTGTGGGTGATGGGGAAAACCCGTGGGAGCAAAGATCCAATAATTCCCTGATCATTGATTCTCATCCAGTTGCTATAGCAACCTAGAGTACCATGGTTCCCTCCATAGATGCACTAGCAATCTTTGTTAAACGTGTAAAATTAACCACATGCACCTTTTCAAAGCAATATCCATTGGAGCAGTATTGAGCTGACGGGTCAGGCCATATCTGCATAGAGATGCTCAAACTGCTGTGAACAAGGGGTAATTACAAGAGAGAAGTTAAGCAGGCATCACAGAAAGATCGAATGTGAAAAAGTTTGCCTGGTGAGTATATAAAAGAGCACAGTCAGGGAAGTTAGGAATTCTGTTAAAACAGCAGTAATTCTGAAGGGCCGTCGATCCAGTGCTCAGTGCTGCTACAGACAACGTGAGGCGTTAGATCAGGGCGGAGATCCCATTTAATGCTTGTTGACTTCTTTAGTGATGCTTTGAGACTTCAATTTCTTCAACTGATGATACCAAAAGCTTCTAGCTCTAAAACATTATTCCTGAGAGGAAACCCTTTGAAAACTTCTAGCCTAGATTGTATATCGTCTGGGCTGAAGGATGGTTTACTCCAGCCACTGGCTGGCAAGTGACATAAAAATAATCAGACCTGCTGTCTGAGATGCGGACTCAGGTAGCTGATCCATCTGGAAATACTAAATGTGCTACTTCAAAAAATGGTAGATTATTGAATTTAACTTTCATTTGTTCATTCAAAAATAAGAACGAGACAACTCCTGGCATGGGATGGAGACTGACGCTGGAGTTTACAAATAGAGGCAAGATGACCATGCTCAGGGAGCCCCTCCAAACCCCTGACTAGAAGGACTCTGACATGCAGAGTCAGAGCACACTCTACATGATGACATGGGTAAAATCTTGTTAAGATTTTTGTGTCAGACCAATCTGGGTTTCCCATATTAGATCTCATGGCCTTGAAGAGGATCTTCTCATCTACTCAGAGAGGCTGACTAAGATTAGCAGTGAAGGGAAAAAATTTAAATACCATAAAAGAGAAGACGGCAACATTCCAAAGGAGCTAGAGAAGTGTCCCAAGCAAGCAGAGGAGCACTGAGCTCTAGGAGCATGCTAACTCGTCTGCTGTTGTGGCTGGTACTGAACAGAGTGACGACAATTGTAGACGGCGATGATGGCATGATGATGATGTGATGGTGATGATGGTGATGATGTGGTGATGATGTGGTGAGGATGTGGTGATGATGATGGTGATGATGATGGTGATGATGTGGTGATGATGTGGTGAGGATGTAGTGATGATGTGGTGATGATGATAGTGATGGTGGTGATGATGGTGGTGATGATGTGGTGATGATGATGGTGATGAAGATGGTGATGGTGGTGATGATGTGGTGAGGATGTGGTGATGATGATGTTGATGATGTGGTGATGATGTGGTGATGATGTGGTGATGATGTGGTGATGATGATGGTGATGATGTGGTGATGATGATGGTGATGGTGGTGTTGATGATGATGTTGATGATGTGGTGATGATGTGGTGATGATGTGGTGATGATGTGGTGATGATGTGGTGATGATGATGGTGATGATGATGTTGATGATGATGTTGATGATGATGTTGATGATGTGGTGATGATGTGATGGTGATGGTGGTGATGATGGTGATGATGTGGTGATGATGTGGTGATGATGTGGTGATGATGTGGTGATGATGATGGTGATGATGATGGTGATGATGTGGTGATGATGTTGATGATGTGGTGATGATGTGATGGTGATGGTGGTGATGATGATGTTGATGATGTGGTGATGATGTGGTGATGATGATGGTGATGATGATGGTGATGATGATGTTGATGATGTGGTGATGATGTTGATGATGTGGTGATGATGTGATGGTGATGGTGGTGATGATGATGTTGATGATGTGGTGATGATGATGGTGATGATGATGGTGATGATGATGTTGATGATGTGGTGATGATGTGGTAATGATGTGGTGATGATGATGGTGATGATGTGGTGATGATGATGTTGATGATGTGGTGATGATGGTGGTGATGATGTGGTGAGGATGTGGTGATGATGATGTTGATGATGTGGTGATGATGTGATGGTGATGGTGGTGATGATGATGTTGATGATGTGGTGATGATGTGGTGATGATGTGGTGATGATGATGATGATGATGTGGTGATGATGATGGTGATGATGTGGTGATGATGATGGTGATGATGATGTTGATGATGTGGTGATGATGTGGTGATGATGTGGTGATGATGTGGTGATGATGATGGTGATGATGTGGTGATGATGATGGTGATGGTGGTGATGATGATGTTGATGATGTGGTGATGATGTGGTGATGATGATGGTGATGGTGGTGATGATGTGGTGAGGATGTGGTGATGATGATGTTGATGATGTGGTGATGATGTGGTGATGATGTGGTGATGATGTGGTGATGATGATGGTGATGATGGAGATGATGATGTTGATGATGTGGTGATGATGATGTTGATGATGTGGTGATGATGTGCTGATGATGTGGTGATGATGATGTTGATGATGTGATGATGATGTGGTGATGATGTGGTGATGATGTGATGATGATGTGGTGATGATGTGGTGACGATGATGGTGATGATGTGGTGATGATGATGGTGATGATGATGGTGACGATGTGGTGATGATGATGGTGATGATGTGGTGATGATCTGGTGATGATGTGGTGAGGATGTGGTGAGGATGTGGTGATGATGGTGGTGATGATGTGGTGATGATGTGGTGATGATGGTGATGATGTGGTGATGATGTGGTGATGATGTGGTGATGATGGTGGTGATGATGTGGTGATGATGATGGTGATGATGGTGGTGAGGATGTGGTGATGATGATGGTGATGATGTGGTGATGATGTGGTGATGATGATGGTGATGATGATGGTGATGATGTGGTGATGATGTGCTGCTGATGATGGTGATGATGTGGTGATGATGTGGTGATGATGTGGTGATGGTGGTGATGATGATGATGATGATGTGGTGATGATGATGCTGATGACCTGAAGCTAAAGTCCATGGGTGGCTGCCTATACAGCAGGTGTTAGCAACCCATGGCCCGTGGACCAAATCTGGTTCTCTTCCTGTTTTTGTAAATAAGGTTTATCAGTACACTGCCATGCCCATTTGCTTACAGACTGTCCTCTGCTCCCTTCACACTACAACAACAAAGTTAAGTAATTGAAGTAGAGACTGCATGGCCCATAAAACCTAAAATATTTACTATTTGATCCTTTACAGAAGACGTACGACAACTCCTGCTCAGAGGAAGGAAGGTTAGGCTCCGTGTGCCCACCAGCCCGGTGTTCCTCAGGCTTCAGTGCACGCAAGAACCACGTCGGTGCGTCTGAGGATCAGACTGCTGGGCAGGTGGTTTGCGGACTGTTCATTGATGAGCACCTCACAGAGTCCATACACGCACCTTTCAAAACCACACATGTGGTTTCAGGGCAACTTTCAGTGCTTCTAATCTTCTGGTCTATTAACTGAGGATTATATTTGATCTATGGTGTTGGGAAACGAAACTGATGCAAGTTTGAAAGTTCAACATTACACAAATTAGAGCAGAATTAAGCCGGTTCAATCCTCCTTAACAAATAAACATCTTCAAGCTTCCTGCACAGACGGGGATATGGTCTTTTAAGTTTGTCAGTTGTTAAGTAGACCCACTGGAGAAAATTCTCCGCCGCCTTTGAATGATTTATTGCTGTGATTTTGAGCATAGCTTAAGTCCTCACGATTGTCTCAGGGCAGTTAATGCTCCAAGTCTGAACTCATTCTCTCAAGGAATCACTGTTTTCAGTTTGGGATTTTTTTCTGGGATTTTTCTAAGAAGATAAAGCTAAATTAAATTCTTCTTCATACCATCCAACATGAGTTATAATCTCAGTCTCATTTAGCAACTTTCCCAATTTATCACTGTTAAAAATGGGCTAAAAGGGCTTAATTTAGGTAATAGATTCCTTTGCTTCAGAATCTGCTCCCTCATGATTTGAACTTCTTATGAAGCCACAGAAAGACATAGGCTGTCTCCGAAACAGATATTACTGATTCCCAAGTAATGTTCCTGAAGTCTGAGCTGACTTTTCATGAAGTGAGACAGATGCGCAGAGCTAACCCCACCCCCTGAGACGGCTTCAGACAGGCATTTTAAACACAAGAGGGAAGGCTTTAGGCAGGAATCTCTAGCCGTTCTCTGAGAAAGAGGAATTTTGGCCAAGAAGGCTATACCAATTCTCTCTTTGTTACCACTAAATTCACAGGCAAACGGGAGATATCATTCTTGGTTTAGTTGGCTGTAAATGCAGAAATAATGAGACGTGCTTAAGACCAGAAAAGGTTGGTTTGGGTACTTATACCAGAGGTGACAGGTACTGAAAAATGGCAGACATGCTTGGGGAAAACATACCTTGATCTGATGAAGAGCCTTCTGGAAAACAACTTTGGTTTTGAGAAAGGAGACAACACAGTTTGAAGCAACAGGATTCCCACATGTTCACTTGCTGTTTCCTGATAAAACACCCATCTGAGTGTCTTGGTGCCCCACTCTTTCTACTAATATTTGGAGATTTATTTTCATTTAAAAGATGTGCCATTTCTGTATATAAAACTACCGTGTGTTTATCGTGGGGTGTGCGTGTGTTTGTGTGTGTGTGTGTTTATTCAGAGAATACAGAAAGTCATAAAGAAGAAAGTAAACAGACCCCAAAGCCTGAAACAGATACAATCACATGGACATTTCACTGTTTACCCCATGTTACCTGGTAGACAGCGATGTCCACGGAGCACAAAATTAGATCCTGTGCTTCTCAGCAACTCCCTTTTTATCTGAACGACATTTCAAGGAAACGTTTTCAAATCACTATGTATTGACTTTCATGATCCTTTTTGAACGGTGATATGACATCCTAGTGTATGAATGAATCCTAATTTACATAATCAGTTGCTTCTTTGGGACATTTAAGATATTTCCAATGTTTTGTTTTTACAAGTAAAGCATGGATGAGCCTCCTGATACGCTCCGCTGGGAGCCTGGTCCAAGCCTTCTCCTACTGTAAACTCGCGTCCGAATGAGGTTAGTGCTGTCTCCACGCGCTCCCCTTCCAGCCCGACCCCCACGCAGTCTCACGGCTTCTGTACAACGAGGCAAAACCCCCAGCAGCTCCATCCCTGTGTCCCTTCCAGCTTGCATGTGTCTTCAGCGTACACCCCTCCACTTCGAGGCGTGTTAGCAGGTTTCTCCCTCTTCCTCCATTTACCTCCTGTGTCGCTCTGTTGACTCCCAAATCCTCCTCCTTCCATTTGATCCTGTCTGTACGTTTCGGGAGAAATGTCTCAGACTTGCCCAAGATTACTGCCTGCAACTCTGTGAGACAAACAGGGCTCGCCTTTCTGCAGGAGAAGGATTACTCAGCTCCCTACAGTCGCACCTTTACCAGGTGAAAGTGCAATCAGGGTGTGCAAGCTCGTTCCTCAGCTCCCAACTGCCAGCCACGGTGCATCTCGTGAACTCCCCATGAAGGAGAGCGCACACTGCCTGCTGCGGACCAGGAGCCTGAGCCAGCGAGGCATCCGGGACTGTCCTCTCCTGACCCCCAGACCCTGTTCCCTCTGACGAGTTCGCTATTCTCCGGGGAGATGCCATGGATGACTCCAGGGTGGTGACTTTCCTCTGGTTTTCAGCTTTAGAGACGAATGTAAGAATCACCATTGATGATTTAGGCTTTAGACCAGGCGTGAGCTTGTGTTTAGGGAAAACGTACCATCTCTCAGCAGAACAGGTCTGCAGTGCTGTTTGACCTGATTTTAGAAGGCAAACTGAGAGCTTTAAAATTAAATTCTTTAAAAGTGATCCAAATACAATCCTGGAAGCTGGGTAATGGGGACATGGAGTTCATTCAACTATTCTCTCTCCTTTCTTGTGTAGAGTCATGCACCGCACAACAATGTTTCATAGAAGGACTGCATATATAATGGCGGTCCGATAATAGAAGTACCATATAGCCTTTGTGTGTCGTAGGCCGTACCATCTAGGTTTGTGTCAGTGCTATAAGGGAGGAGACATTTTCCTCTACTCCTCCAGGTTCTGTGGGCTGGTCTAAGAATTAAATTGACATGAGGCAGATTATAAGAAGAGCAAACAAAAGTTTAATAATATGTTTACATGGGGGAAACCGAGGAAAACAATAACTCACCAAAATGGCTGAAGTCCTCACCTTAAATACCATCCTCAGCGAAAGACAGAAGGAGATGCTGGGGCTGGGGAGGGTCAGAGACTTCAAAGGGAAGAAAGGCAATTCACAGGCAGGTGAAAAGGAGAAAACATTTGGAAAACAAGTGTGTGTTTGGCCACAGAAACAGAAGCACAGAGAGGGGAGCACAGCAAACAGGCTTTTCTAGGTTCCTCCCTGTCCACCTCCCTGTTCATGTGATGGTGAGGTGAGAGCTCACTTCCTCAGACGGGTTTTCTTGTCTGAGTTCTTTTAGGCAGTGAAGGGGGAGGTAACAAGAAAGACTTTGAGCCTTTTGTTTCCTAAAAATGAGCAGCCTGAAACAATCCTCATGTTAAAGAGACACACTTGGGGGTGATGCACTTTGTCCTCCTTTCATACACTCTCTGATGCTCACATAACGATGACGCTGCCTGACGACGCATTTCTCAGAAGCCACCCCTGGGGTTAAGTGACACATGACTGTGTTTGAAAATTTCCATGGTACAAAGTTAACTGAAAGCAATCCAAATAAACTTAGCTATGAGAATGTAAGTGCCCTATCGATTGAGAACAACTCTACTTAAACACACACACACACATTGAGTTTCAAATTGCATCTTAAAACACGTGAACATTAATTAATTAATTGTTCCCCATTCCATCACAAATTATTTAAAAGTTTGCTTTGTAAGTTCCATTCTCCTTTTCCTTCTGAGGATTGTCACTCTGGGGAAAAACCCATTCAGCCATCAGTCCAGGGGACTGAGAATTCTCCAGTCAGGTGTTTTCTTGGAGAGGGGAGAGAGAATACATTTCACTTTCGTATCTCAGACAAAGCCAGGAAGAGGGAGAGAAGGATGGAGAGGGAGAGAAGGAAGGCCAACGTGGGCCAGAAGCACAGGTGTCCCCTCCTCGCGATGCCCCAGCAGACTCAGCTGGCGCATTTCTCCGCTCTTGCAAACTGTTCTGGCATCGGGGTCATTAAAAGGCTCCTGATTTACAGCAAGTCCATGGTACCTTCACTGGGGCTCTCACAAAAAGTTATCGTTGTGATGGTTTGAGCAAAACGAGTACAGGGGAACCACATGACTGGGCCTCCCACAAGCTGCTGCCTCACCCCTGGTTCTGCAACTTCCTGAAAGATGGATTAGAGTGGAGACCGCTGTGGTTTCACAGCAGGAGCAGGAGTGGGTCGTGGCCAAGGCGGCTGCATTCCAGAGCCACACTCTGAAATAACGTCCACACATCAGGCAACTCTCATCTTAATTCAGCTGAAAACCAGGAAGGTAGAGGCTGAGGGGGGTGGCTGATGGCTCCCAGGCATCTATCCCCCTCCGGGCTTATCAACAGCCTCAGCACTGTTGGTCTCTGACTTTGCTGAGGTGTGCAGTGCTTTTCTCTCACTTCGCAGAGAATCCTTTCACAGATTCCATGCTGGAAATACACCACTGAGCCCTGTTGTTCCAAAGCTGGTCTTCAAATATGCACCTGCATTATTTGGAGGGAAGGTAGGAAAGAGGTGTGCATGGGAGGAGGGGGGCAGCCCTCCCCCACACATTATGTGATAAGCATTTTCATCCAAAAGAAAGATGGATTGTTAACCAGGCACCAGCATCTGACATGCAATTATGTCTGTGCACCTGCAGCTCACCCCATATGCAAAATCCACAGGTGCAAACCTTGAGTGCAAAGACAGCCCTTTAAATCATTCAGCTCCATATAGGCCAGGGGTTCTTGTGGGGGCAGGGAGGCTGCTGAGAGAAGGAACTGCCTAAGAAGCTAATTCATGACTTTTTCCTCACACTTTGTTGTGCTTTCTTCACCCAGGGAAGACCTTTCAGTGCTGAGAAATTACAAGTCCTTCTCTGGATCGTTTCTGTGGCTGGTGTCCTTCTCTCCTGCCCAGCATACATGAGGAGAGTGATGTTTGTTTCGTGGGAGTTGTTTTGAACATTTAACTCCAAAGAGAGAAGCTGTGCTGGTTCGTCAGTCTTCTCTGAGCATCTCACTTCTGACACTCTACCTCCCGCCATTTCAGCATTCATTCTGCAGCTCCTTTCTCATGCATTACCAAAAGCTGCCTTTAAAAACACAGACACCTTCCATTTGTCCCCACCAGTATCTTCACTGTTGTCATTCTTTCCATCTTCCAGGGGCCAGCTCACATGCAAGCTTGCCCTAGAAGACCGCCTGCCACTCTTTCCAGCTGTGTTCTCTCTCTATCCCGCTCACACACTCTCTTGCTCTCTCTGTCTCTCTCTCCCATCTTTGAGCCCCAATTGTACTTTATCCCTCGTTGTCACTTTTCTCATTTTACCTTATATTACGGTTAATTGTGAACTTCTCTTGGCCTCATTAATAACAATGAAATGGGTAGATCGAGCCCTCAATATGAGTTGCTGTGCCAACAGTCTTGCATGTCTTGCCTAACTTAATTCTCAAGAAAACTCCAAGTGGCAAGTGCTATTATTAATTCTGCAGATGAGGAAACTAAGGCTCAGAAAGACTCATTCCTTCATTTAACAAATATTTCTCGACTTCCCAAGATAAGCCAGATTCTGTCTCAGGCGCTGGAGGCACAGAGAATGACCAAAACAGACAGAAATGCCCCCTCATGGAACATGTGGTCTGGTTGGAAGAGAAATGCTGTCAACAAGGAAACAAATGGCTAAGATGATCTCAGATGACAGTAAGTGCTATAAAGGTAAGAAAATACTTGAACACAGTAAATGGAGAGAATGATGGTGAAGACACTGGTGGGGCTTCTGGGGCAGGGAAGGGAAAGGACAACATTTGAGCTGAGATCCTAATGCTGAGGATCTTTAGGAAGAAGCCTCCAGGGCCAGGGAGGAGCGAATGTGAAGGATCTGAAGATCAGAGGACATGGAAGTTCAGGGCACGTGGAGCAGAGCAAGCCAGAGAGAGGTAGGAGATGACAGGAAGTGAGAGGGAGGAGCAGGGGCAGATCCTGAAGATCCTTTTGTGACGTCCATGCTCACACACGTGACCAGCAGAAAGTGGCGGGCCTGACCTGCCAGCCCTGTCCTCCTGACGCCCCAGGGTGGGGAGCACCTCCTCATTATCTCCCACGGCTTAATGAAGCCAGACAACTAAGGTAGCCAACTCCACTGGACGCTTATGTGAGCTCTGCATGGGCTGTCTCCTGGAGTCCTCATGACAACACTACAAGTTATTTATTCTTATTATCTGAATTTTGCAGACAAGAATCCAGGGCACAGTAAGGTCACCAGGCAGTCACCGGGATTTGAACATGTGTAGTCTGGCTCCTGACCATGCCTGCCTCTACAGGGTTGGCGGTGGTGGGGGTGCAGTTAACTCTGTCTTGAGTGATATGGAGGTGGAATCACCCACCCAGAGCAAAGGCCCTGGGAACGTACGGCAGCAGTAGCTGCCACACTCCACCGACAGTTATGGTTCTGGAGTGGTATTTCAGGAAAGTCACTTGTGAAGGGGATGCTATTTTGAGAACTGGAGTAGGGAGTACAAGTGGCCCAAGAACGGAATGCCCTGACCAAGTGCATTATTTCTTCCCAGAGCTCAACAACTGTGCCCTAGAAATGAGCAAGGGGAAAACAGCCCCAGCTGAGGCCCAGGCGACCAGACTCCCAGGCAATGTGCTTAGCACTTAAGAACTTCATAATGACACCGTGTCACCCCTGCATTAGCATCACCCATCTCCAAAGGGTCCCAGCTATCACCAGTAATGGGTATCACAGCATTAGGAGGGGCAAGGGGTGAGACCTCTGAATGTTTTCTAAAGATTTTGTTTTCCTGAGACTCTTTACAAACGAGATGCCCTAGTCACTCCCGACAGCATGAAGACCAAGCGTTACACAATTATTAGATTTTATTTGTGAGAGAAGCATCTGAGTTTTCTGAAAGCTGTCATTGTGTGGGTGTAAACTGACAGAGGTGTCTATCCATGCCCACCCTGGAGACGCTGGCCTGAAAAATTAGAGTGACAAAGCTTCCATCGAGAATGTAAACATCATGGTGAAGTGCTAGACAGAGAGGGTTCTTCCAGGTTCTAACTCTTAGATCTGCTCTAAATGTTTGAAAGAAGATAATTTTATGCATAAAAAGAGCTAGGAGGATGTATACACAACTGTGTTAATATTAGCAATGGGGCATTAGAGGTGGTTTTTTCCTCTTTAAAAAACAATCTGTGTATATTAAAATTGGACATTGTAGTTTCTGCAGAATTGGTGATGGGAATATAAACATGTACGTATATAAAGAGAGGTCCGTGGAGCATGTCCAGTAGGGTGGAATCCCCTCTGTCTCCTCTCCAGGGCGTCCTCATGTCCAGGAGGGGCTGTGGGCACACGAGACGCTGCCCCATGCAGAAGCTCAGTCATTCCATTGGCAGCTGTTCCATGGGCACATAATGGTCTGTGTTCTTATTTGGCTGTCTACTGAGTTTTGGTGACAACATCTGCAAATTCTTTTGAAGACCTCCTGAATTCAGTCCAGTGGGACCATTACCCAGATATTTTGCCCTCTCTGGCCGCAGGTCCAGCAGGAGGTCAGCGCTGGGGTAATCACATGCTCCCAGCCTAGATCTGAGTTACAAGCAGAGAAATTAAATGACAGAAAAGGTGGGAGCACGTTCGTTCCACCAGGGGATCCTAGACAGGGCTGTTAATGAGCTTCTGCCAGCAAGACCCCTAGAAGAGAAGGTTGTTGCCCTTTCCCTGACCGCTCTGAATTTTCCTTGGCTCTTGCAAGTTCTTCTGCATCTTCCAAAAGATTCACTTCCTTGTTTGATTTGGCTAGAATGAGGTGTGTGGTTTACAAGCAAAGGTCCCAAAACCATCGCCTATGTGTGATTTCAGGATCACAGGAAGTTGCAAAATTGTGCAAGGAGCCCCTTGAAGTCTTTCCCCAGTGGTGGCTTCTTATATAATTGTAGCATACCATCAAAACTGAAAAATTGACACTAGTACAAGACTATTCACTATATTACAGACCTTACTCTATTCTATTGTCACCAGTTGTCACATGAACTCTGACTGATGTTTTAGTCCTTGCCATGATCCTATAATGAAGACAGACTCCATTCTGTTATCCTAATTCATGCACGAAGAATACAAGGTCCCAAAGAGCCCAACAAATAGAGCCAAAGATCAGTTTCCTTCGACGCAGGTAAAAGATTCAGTGTGTCAATGCAGGCACAACTGCACAGAGCAGGAAGCAGGCCAGCAAGCTTGCAGTCTTGAGGGGAACCGGCTGGAGATGGCCCTTCTGCTGGGGTGAGGCTGTGGTTAGGTCCTGCAGGTGCTCATTCCCAACTCCAGTTCCCGGAAAAGTTTCACCCTCCAGCCCTCCATGCTGTTCTGGAGACACTGGCTCTGTGCCGCTTTGCTTTCCAATGCAAACAATTGATAACACACCCCCCAATACACTTTGAATATTGTCGATAAGATCGAGACAGTGGAAGGTCAGTCTCATAAGATGCCCCAACCCCCTGTAGGACCAAGCCACAGGCCAGTTGCACATCTGCGTCTGCACAAGAACAAAGTGGTATGCACTGTACAGTGCTTCTCAAACTTCAGTGTGCTCTCAAATCACCTGGGCATCTTGTTAAAACACAGATTCTGATTCTGCAGGTCTGAGATGGGACCTGAGATTCAGTATTTACACTAAGCTCTCAGATGGTTCATGGACTACACTTTGAGTACGAAGAGCCTAGATCATTTCCAAATGAGATGAAGATATTCAAACTAAGTCATGAACTAAACAAATTCATTCCTTATCCAATGGACTTAAGGTAATGAGAATCAAGAAACTGAGGTCCTCATAGAACCTTGACCAAGTTACTTCACCTTGCTGTGCCTTAGTTTCTTCATGTATAAAATGAGGACAATAATAGCATTTACCTTCTACCATAATTATGAGGTTTAAATGACATAATACATGTAAGCTCTGAGCAGAATGTCATACTCAGAACAAGCACACAGTAATTAGAATGATGATGGTGCTGATGGTGGCACTGATGGTCATGATGATGATGGTGATGATGGCGGTGATGATGATGACAATAATGATGGTAATTGTGGTGATGGTGGTGATGTTGATGGTTACGATGGTGGTGAGAATGATGGTGACGGTGATGATGATGATGACGGTGATGATGATGATGATGGTGATGATGGTGATAAGGATGATCTTGGTATGGCCATGGTAATAACAGTGATTTTCTATCTATTCTGTCAAAAGTGGTGTGTGACCAGAGAGGAGTGAATAATTCCATCACCTGCATCAAAGAAAATGCAGTAGGTGGACTCGGCCTGGAAGGAGATGTAGAGCACACCAGGCAAAGAAATGGAATATACGAATCAGACATGGCAGAGAGGAGAGTGCTGCAGCCTTATAGATTTCCAAAAGGCCAGTGTTTGCTCGTAGCCTGGAGCTTGCAAGTCTTAAGGATATACTGTTGCAGATCCCTGCACCATCAGTTGGCTGATTGAACAGGATGAAGACTGACCTTTCATTTCAGCCAGGTCTATAGTTGGCGTCCTTGTTAGAGCCACCATGAAAAGAAGCGTGCCACCAGAGCCTTGGAGGAAGAGGAGGACAAGCCTGAGATTTCTCTCTAAAGCTGTTGAGCTTAATTCATTGGTTTGGCTCTTTGCATACGTTTCCTGGGGTTGATTTATTGAAGGTTATTTGTTCTCCTTTGTCACAGAAGTCACCTCACAGCAAGTCTTCCTTCCAAGTCAAGTGGGACATTCCAGGCTTCCCTGCCACATGTGCCCCTGCAGAAATGATCTTCCTAGAAATCCAGGCATTAAATAGCACGTGTGAGGCTGTTTTTCGAGTTCAGCTCCTTTGTGTTCCAACTAAGTATACTGTTGAATTAAAAAAAGAAATGCATCTCTTTTATGGAAATGAAAGTAAAAGGAATTGCATAAAAATTACTACAAGATAAAAAAAAAAACCCTCTCACTTGAGGATTACAGCAAAGTGAGGTTAATATGTATTACAACTATTTAATCACAATGAGGGCTAAATATTGCTTGAAACATACACATCGTTGTTTGGAGAGGCGGAAATAATGAGAGAAAGTCTGTCGATAGGAAAATGACTGAATTAAAACTAGTCTATTTTTTTAGTGGAAGACCACATGTGATTCAAAATGAAAGAACAACATCTGTCTGTTGAACTTCGTAGATCTCGAAACAGATGTATAGTAGAAGGGGCGGTTTTCAGACTGATTCAGATTGATTAAAGCGTGTATTTTTCAATAGGGATATACAGATGCATATAAAAGTACTTTTTAAAGCTTAGAAAAATACACGGAGAGACTTTAGTTTTATTTGGAGGTTTCTCTCTCACTCTCTTTTTTTTTTTGCATCAGAATTTATTTATCTCTTACTTGTGTAATTAATTTTTTTAAGTAGTAAGCTTGAAGCTGCGAGAAATATCTTAGAAAATGATCCTCTTCCATGAGTTGGTTCCTCCTTACCAGTAGTAAGGAGATGTCTTGCCAATTCAAGCAGATGATGTGGCTTAGTCCCTTGGGAACTTGTGTGAGATGACCAGACACATTTAGGAGAGAAGACAGCGTTCAGGGAGGAGAAGAAAGCTAATGAGCTGATCTTGAGCAGAACAGAGAAGACGGAAAAATGTCCCCTCACTGCCTTCCAACCCACGCAGAGCCCACTAGTCTCTGAGTCTCTCCTCCCAGCTCTGCTGTTGCCCCTCCATTCTTTCTAAAGGAACCTTTCCAATTTTCAATTCTCCAAAAACTTTGTCGGTGAAAGCACTAACTATATCGTTACCTAATCCAGGACCCTTTTCAGACATATCTTTGCATTTGATGGATGGTGCATTTTGATGAATTGTACCCACCACCCACCCCCCCACCCCAAGCCAACAAATTCCTATGTTGAAGCCCTAACCCCCAGTGTGACTGTCTTTGAAGACAGGGCCTTTAAGGAGGTTATTAAGGTTAAAGGTGCCTATAAAGGTGAGGCCCTAATCTGATAGGACTGACGTCCTTAGAAGAAAAGAGAGAGACACCAAGGAGGCATGTTCACAGAGAAAAGACATGTGAGGACACATCAAGGACATGGCCATCTGCAAACCAACGAGAGATACCACAGGACAAACCCAACCTGCCTCTGTCGGATAAGGCTGCCATAACAAAGTACCACAGTCTAGGTGGCTTTGCGGGCTCACAGTCCTGGTGGTTGGAAGTCCAAGATCAAGGTGTAAGCAGCATGGGTTCCTTCCGTGAGCTGTGAGAAAGAATGTGTTCTATGTCTCTCTCCTAGCTTCTGGTAGTTTCTGGCAGTCCTTGGAGTTCCTCGGCTTGTAGAAGCATCAACCTTCATCTTCACATGGCGCTCTCCCTGTGTGCATGCCCGTCTCCAAATGTCCCCTTTTTATAAGGACACTAGTCATATTGGATCAGGGGCATGCTCCACTCCAGTGAGACCTCATCCTAACTAATTACATCTGCAATGACCCTGCTCCCAAATAATGCCACATTCTGAGGTCCTGGAGGCTAGGATTTCAACCTATGAACTTCAGGGAGACATAATTCAACCAACAACCGATGGCCTTTCAGAACTCCAAACGTCCAGTGGAATACAATCTCCATTAAAACATGCTTCATTCATAGTAATACTGATATATTACAACAAAAAATAGCTCAATAAATATCCATTGAATAAAATAAGTAGAAATTATACATAAAAATACATCATCTGTCGTTCATTAATATTAGGTATTAGGCATCTATTGAGTTCTTATAATATGCCAGCCAGAACCAGTTGCTGGGAGTGAAACAAAGAACCTCATGGGTGCATTTGACATCCTGTGGGAGCATTCAGCAAACGGAGAAAATAATCATTAAATAAATGTATACGACAAAATGTTATCAATGACCTGGCACGGAAAATTTTAGGATACCAGATCTTGGAATGGGAATGCCAAATATTTTTGAAATGCAAATTCTACTCAATAGGCTATTTCCAGCCAAAAGCCTAAGACAAGCCTTTTTGAGGGAAAAGCTAACAAATTGTTTCTAAATTTCTTTGGGAAGAATAAACATCAGAAATGGAAATGCTGAAAAAGAAAAATAATACACGTCTTATCAGATATATTCTAATGTAATGTAAAAGCTGTGGCAAAGGCTTTGCTGATGAAAGAGTCCTGGAGACCCATGATGGCCAATGCACGGTGGGAATGAATGCACAACAATGTCAATGTGCTTAATGACAGTGAACTGTACATTTTAAAACGGTTAAGATGGTAAATTTTATGTTATATCTATTTTACCACAATAAAAATATAATTGTGGCAAACATATCAAAATATATAGATCAATGGAACAAGAATCTACTCCAGCATATTAGAATTTAGTATACAGCTTAGCAGTCATGTTAACAAAGGAGGCATCCTTGTATAAATGGGGGTGGGATTAATCAAGCATATGAGAAAAAAGAAAATTACTTCAAAATCTCGTTCTTTACATCAAATACATCCAGATACATTAAAACTTAAATGTAAAAGGAATTATCAAAGTGCTGGAAGAAATTTAGTTGCAGAACGTGCAATCTTGCTTGAAAAGGGACGTTCTTCTAAGGATGACATTAGAAATGCCAAATATAAAATATCGATAGATTTGACAAAATAAAAGCTTTGTACCACACACATACACATAGAAAATTATGCAAGTTAAAAGACAAGTTTGGGACATATTTGCATGTATGACAAGGGGTTAATAGTTCTTCGTATAGAAATATCCTTAACGTACATTGTCCAAGAGAAAAACAGGCCTTGAACTCAAATAGTGGTTTTACAAAAAAGGAAATAAATGTAAACTATCAATCAAAATTAATCAAGGAAAAGTAACTTTAAGCAAGGCAAGGAAACCCTGTTCACTCATCAGATTGGAAAAATTAAAAATGAATGAGGATAACAAGCTGGCGATCTTCCTTGAATGTGATTTTTGTAAAACATTATCAAAATTTAAAACATGCATTTATTTAAATAATTACACTGTCCACAGTCATGGATAGGTAAAAAAATGAGAGAGATTGAAAGTGACAAAGGGCAACAATCCAAAAGAACATAGGGCATTTTGATCCAAAGACTCTGATGTCCCTGAAGAATTTTTGCCGAGAGAGAATTCCTTTTCCGACATGTGGCTTGTCTCCACAAACAAGCTTGTTCTCTCAACACGTGCATGAGAAGAAACAGCCAGAATCTCTTTCGTGCTTCTTTTTGTAGTGACTTCCTTTGAGGCCTGCAGCATCTCTGAAAGCTTCCCTGTGTACACACACCCTCTCCTACCACACTCTCAAAGACGGATTTCCGTGAAACAAACCTAAATTGTACATTGCACTGTCACTGTAGGGTTTTCGGAGTCATCTTCCAATTTTGCTTCTGTTGATTTTCTCTATTGTTCTCTATTCTCTCTTTCATTTATTTCCATTCTCATCTTTATTATCTCCTTCCTCCTGCTGGCTTTGGGGTTAGCTTGCGCTGTGTTTTCTAGTTTTTTAAGGTGGGAGGTTAGGTTATTGATTGAAGATCTTTCTCTTGAGAAAACTTCTAACAACTGCACTAGCCGTATCCTATAATTTGGGCACACTGCTTTTGTTTTCACTCATTCCACAGTATTTTCTAATTCCTCCTGTAATTTCTTCTTTGACCCACTGCTTATATAGAAGCATGTGGTTTAATTTCCACATATTTGTGAACTTCCCAAATTTCCTGTCGTTATTAATTTTCATTAACTTCATTGCGGTCAGAGAACCTACTTTGAACAATTTCAGTCCTTTTAAATTTTGGAATCTTGCCTTATGGCTCGCCACGTGGTCTCTCCTGGAGAAGGTTCCACAAGAGCTTGAAAAGAGTGCATACTCCACCGCTGTTGGGTGCAGTGCTCTGTAGATTTACGTGAGGTCTAGTTGGTTTATAATATTGAAAAGTCTTCTATTTCCTTCCTGATCTTCTGCCTACTTGGTCCCCCCGTTATCGAGAGGGGAGTCCTGAAATCTCCAACTATTGTTGAAATGTCTATTTCTCATGTCAGTTCTGTCTGCCCTTCATATATCTCGAAGCTTCATTGTTAAGCGGACGTTTGTAAACTTTCTGGTGCATTGACCCTTTCAGCATTATAAAATAGATCTTTTTGTCTCTAAGAACAATTTTGTACATTAACGTGCATTTTGTCTGATGTTAGCATAGCCACTCCAGCTCTCTTTCAGTGACCGTTTGCATGTTATGTAATCTGCCACCCTTTTACTTTCAATCTGTTTATGTCTTTGAATCTAAAGTTTCTCTCGTAGACAGCATGTATTGGATCATATTTGTTTATAGATTTTATCTACTCAGCCTTTTGATTTGGAGCATTTAACTCATTTAAATTTCACCTAATTACTGGTAAGAAAGAATTTACATCTGCTATTTTGTTATTTATTTTCTACATGTCTTATGCCTTTTATTCATCTGTTCTGTCATTACTGCCTTCTTTAGAGCTAAGGATGTATTTCCTAATGTAATATGTGAATTCCTTCATTATTTCTTCTACTATATTTTTTAGTTATTTTCTTAGTGGTTTCCCTGGGAATTATAATTAACATCTTAATTTAAAACACTCTGGTTTGGATTAATATCAAGTTAATTTTGATCATACACGGAAACTGCTCCAGTGTGGCCTTATTCTTTCCCTGCTTTGTGTTGTTATTGTCACACAAACTACATTTTATACTTTATACCTCTCAATATAGTTTTATAATATTGCTTTTTTCAATTGTCTTTAAATCAGATGGGAGAAGAAAAATACTTAGCAAAAAAATGCATTTACACTGTCTCATATTTACTTATTTCCCTGATAATTAGTGAGTGATGTTGAGCATTTGTGATGTTGGCCATTTGTATATCCCCTTTGGAGAAATGTCTAGTCAAGTCCTTTGTTTCTGAATAGGGTTGTGTGTTCATTGCTGAGTTTTAGGGGTTCTCTATATATTCTGGATATTAACCTCCTATCAGGTATGTGATTTGCAATTATTTTCTCCTATTCTGTGGGTTGCCTTTTTACTCAGTTGGTAGCATCTTTTGATGCACTTTTTAAAAATTTTCAAGAAGTCCAATTTGTCTAGTTTTTCTTTTGTTATCTGTGCCTTTCACGTCCTAGCCAAGAAACCATTGCCAAATCCAATGTCGTGAAGGTTTTGTTCTGTTTTCTTCTAAGAGTTTTACAGTTTTAGGCCTTACATTTAGGTCCTTGATCCATTTTGAGTTAGTTCCTGTTTATGGTGTTACATAAGGGTCCAGCTTCATTCCTTGGCATGTGGGTTTCCAACTTTCCCATCACCATTTTTGAAGACTGCCCTTTCCGCATTGAACGGTCTTGGCGCCCTTGTCGAAAATCGTCTGAACTTATGTGCCTAGGTTTACTTCTGGGCTCTCTATTCTATCTTGTGGTCGATACGTCTGTCTTTATGTGAGTACAACACTATTTTGATTACTGTAGCTTTGCAGTAAGTTTTCAAATCAGGATATGTACACACTCCAGTTTAGTTCTTCTTTTTCAAAATTGTTTTGGCTATTCAGTTCCCTGAATTTTAGGATAGGTTTTTCTATTTCTGCAGAAAAATCACTGGGATCTTGCAGGGATTACAGTGAATCTGCATATCACTTTGGGTAGTCGTGACATTTTAACAATGTTAAGTCTTCCCATCTTTGAACATAGGATGTCTCCATTTATTTATGTCTTCTTTAACTTCTTTCAGCAATGTTTGTAGTTGTCGTTGTACAAGACTTTCACCTCCTTGGTTGAGTTAATTCCTAAGTATTTTATTCTTTTTGATGCTCTTGGAAATAGAATTGCTTTTGTAATTTCCTTTCAGATTGTTCATGTATAGAAATAACACTGATTTTTGAGTATTGACTTTGTATCTAACTGCTTTGCTGAATTCATTTATTAGTTTTAACAGTTTTTTGGGGGGGAAATATTTATCTTTAGGATTTTCTACATATAAGATTATATCATCTGCAAACAGAGATAATTTGACTTGTTCCTTTCCAATTTGGATGCCTTTTCTTTTTCTTGCCTAATTACTCTGGCTAGAATTTCCACTACAATGTTAAATAGAAGAGGTGAGAGTGAGCACCCTTACCTTGTTCCTGATCTCAATGGAAAATCTTCCAGTCTTTGACCATTGAGTATGATGTTTGCTGTGGGTTTTTCATATATAACTTTTATTACGTTGAGGTAATTTCCTTCTCATCTTAGTTTGTTGAGTGTTTGTTGTCATGAAAGGGTGTTGAGTTTTTGTGAGGTGCTTTTCTGCATCAATTTTGATGACCATGTAGGGTTTTCTATTCACTTTTTGGTATGGTGTATTACACTGATTAATTTTCATATGTTGAACTATCCTTGCATTCTAGGAATATATCCCACTTGGCCATAGTGTATAATGCTTTTATATGCCACTGAATTAGGTTTGACAGTGTTTTGTTGAATATTTTTACATCAATGTCCATAAGGGACATGGGTCTGTAGTTTTCTTTTCTTGTAGTATCTTTGCCTGACTTTGATAACAGGGTAATGCTGGTCTCTCATAGAATGAGTTAGAAAGTATTCTCTCCTTTTCAATTTTTTAGAAAAGTTTGAGAAGGCTAAATAATGGTTCTTTAAATACTTGGTAGAATTCACCAGTGAAGGTATCCAGGGATTTTTTTCTTGGGAGATTTTTGATTACTGATTCAATCTGCTTACTAGTTATAGTCTATTCAGATTTTCTATTTCATC
Organism: Equus asinus; assembly: GCF_041296235.1. Classification (NCBI taxonomy): domain Eukaryota; kingdom Metazoa; phylum Chordata; class Mammalia; order Perissodactyla; family Equidae; genus Equus; species Equus asinus. The sequence goes on from NC_091804.1 coordinate 48,203,935, forward strand.
ATGATTTAGTTTGGATAGGTCTTGTGTTCCCAAGACTTTATCTGTTTCATCTAGGGTATCCAAATTTTTAGCATACCATCGTTCATAGTACTCTTTTATAATACATTTTATTTCTGTAAAGTCAAGAGTAATGTCTCCACTTTTATTTCTGATTATAGTAATTTGAATCTTCTTTCTTTTTATCTTAGTCCATCTAGCTAGGGCTAGTCAATTTTGTTGATCTTTTCAAAAAACCAATTTTTATTTGTATTAATTTTCTCTACTGTTTCTTTGTTCTTTCTTTTATTTACCTCTTGTCTAATGTTTATTAGTTCCTTCCTTCTGCTAGCTTTGGATTTAGTTCATTCTTTTTCTAGGTCCTTAAGCTGCAAAATTAGATTGGTGATTTGAGATCTTTATTGTTTTTTAATGTAAACATTTATAGCTATAAATTCCCCCCTTAACACTGATTTTGTTCCATCCCATAATTTTCAGTATGTTGTGTTTTCATTTCATTTTTTTCTAGGTACTTTTAAATTACTCTTGTGATTTCTTTCTGATCGATTGGTTATTTAAGAATATTTTGTTTAATTTCCACTAATTTTTCAATTTTCCAGTTTTACTTCTGTTGATGATTTCTAACTTCATCCTGTTGTGGTCAGAGAAGATACTTTGTATAATATCTATGTTTTCAAATATACTTAAATTTAATTTGTGACCTAACATATGATCTATCCCAGAAAGTGCCCCATGTGCACATAAGAAAAATGTGAATTTTGTTGTTATTGGGTAGAGTGTTCTGTATATGTCTGTTAGATCTATTTGGTTTATGTGTTAAATCCTCTATTTCCTCACTTATCTTCTTCCTGGTTGTTCTATCTGTTGTGAGAGTGGAATATTGATGTCTCCAACTGTCATTGTAGAACTGTCTATTTCTCCCTGCAATTCTGTCAGTTCTTGCTTCGTATATGTTAATGGTCTGTTATTAGGGGCATACGTGTTTGTAATTGTTATATCTTCTGCTTAATTGAGATGCACCTCACCTGGGTCCCACCTAGACTTGACTTCCCTTGCCTGTGTCCTTTCAGACAGGCCACCTGGCTCAGGGAAGTCGGTTACCCAAGGGGATTTGACCACCACCACCCAGGACCTCCCTTTTGGATTTTAAGGGATGAGTCCTGGTTCTAGAGCTCTACAGGAAGTGGAGGCAAAAGCTCAGGAATCTGCTGGGAACCATGGGATTGTTTCCACCAAGAAAAGATCAGCCTACAACTATTAAAAATGGCTTGTTCACAAAACATTACAAAATAGCTCTTCATCTACAAAATCGCCATGGCAAATATCACCCCAGTGAATTAGGTGTTCCTGTGTTTTGCTGAAAAATGGTATCTTTTCTAAAAGATTGCTACCTAAATAAGAATGCTCTAGAGATCCTAATACGGAAATGAAAGATGATTCTGTCAACTTTGGTGTCTCTTTTAAGGAAGAGAAATGTGATGCTCTGTGCTGCCTGCCCTCCTCCCACCTCTCTCTTGGCTTCTTCCCTTCCTCTCCCTCTCCCCCTCCCTATCTCTCTCTCCCTCATTGTTTCCAGTGTTCAAACTGTCAGAATGTCCTCAAATCTGAGCAATCAGCCAGGAGAGCTCCAGGCTGTGCATTTTACACAGAGGCTGTGACACATTTACATATTTTAAAGAGAAGGAGCCACAAGTGTTCTCAATGGGGACGTGGTGGGGCTTTTAGCTTTCTAAGGCAACATCACCTATTCCTGGAAACAATTAGAGTACTTCACAATAGCCCCATGCAAACTCAACAGTGACAGGAAAATGAAAGGAAACAGAATAGTGGCTTTATAGAATGCAGCCTCTTACTCACTGCTAACAGTGAGGAAAGGTGGAGTAACCACCACATGAACACCTCCAAGGCTCTCACCACAGGGAAGCTGCCAGACTCTGCATTTACTAAGATGGACAGAGCCCTAGGAAGGCAATGTTGTGTGATGGGATTTTTATATTAATTATGTGGTGTTGACAAGGCAGGCCAGCTTGACCTGCCGCTTCCTGCATGGGGGCTACACTGAGTTCAATGTAGCAAGTTAGGAAGCAATGGGTGCTTTGTTTTGTGTTTGGAGGCACATTCTTTAGCCACTACCCATGCAATAAAATCAAACTAATATTTCCCTTTTGTGCAGTGCCCAGAGAGTTTGACATACGTGGTGGTTTCAGCAAGATGGGCTGGAGGTTTATGAAAGCTGATAACCCCTCCCCAGTTCTCATGCTCACACACTTACTGGGTGCATCTGGGTGGCAAGCACTGTGCTAGATCCTTCATGAGCCATATTATTTGCCCTTTCCACAACACAGCAATTTAGATGGATGATGAACTTGAAAGTAGAGGAGTTATTTTCTTTAATTGTGTGTTTTTATTAACTATTATTTTATTTTCGTCTCAAAGCCATTTAGCTTGTGAGTGGCAGAGCTGGGAGATGAGCCCAAGTCCCTCCGCCTCTAGGAGCTCTTTCCACAGTGAAATGGTATCTCAAGGAGAACACACCTGCACCAACTCCGCAGGATGCCCAGCAACCCACTGCAGACACAGGCAGTCTGTGGATCCTTGCCTCATGCAAGAGTGCCCCTGGTCCGTTAACAGGCTCTCAAGTAACGTGTACTGGGTGAATGGATAAATGGTTTTACCTGTGTCAGAAACCAAGCGCTCAGAGTGGGCTGGAGGTTGCTACTCCTTGAGTCTGCATTTCATCCCACAAGTGGACGCTACATCTTTAGAAGTGGAGAGAGCAGTCCTTTCCCAGCTGACCGGGCTGGCCACTCTGAGGAGCTGTCCAAGGTGCTAAGCGGAGGCTGCTGTTAGGAGTTTCCCGGAGGTCAAAGAACAGTTCCTCCCCCTGAGCATCTGCTTGCCTTGAACGCTGCCCTTCCGGCTTCACCTCCACAAATCCAGCCACCTGTCCGCCCCTCTGCTCTGTCTACTCCTGGCTAGTTGCATAGACGACAGTCTGGGTCCAGCTATCTACCTCTTCTCTGGTCCTGGCTAAGAATTGCTGTCCTTGCACCACTTTTCTGGCCCCATTCAGTGCCATATTCAGGCTTCAGAAAATGCAAACCCCACAGAAGTTGGTGCAAATAATTAATCCACACAATAGTTCTAATATACTTGGAAATGCCTCAGTGCTACAGCCGCAAGTGTACTCAGCTCACTGCTGGGGTGGCAGTGTGACCAGAAACCTGGATTTCTCACCTCCAAAGCAAAGAGGATTCAATGCCTACATGGAGATTAGCAGAGAAGCCTTCACCAAAGAAGCACTATTTAATCCAACAATGAAAGAGTGAGAAGGAGCCAGGGTGGTGAAAGGGATTCCAGGCAGAGTGGACTCAACAGAGAAGACATTGAGGTGAGAGGAGGGGCGGCTTGGCATGTTCAAGATGGAGAAAGAGCCATGCTGGGGTTAGACCCCAGTGGAAAGATGGAAGAGTGGGTGGATACAAGGATAAAAGACAACCAGGGACATATAGTGACCATCAAGGGAAGAGGATACATAGAACGAGCAATTAATTTAGTCAAAGACGTCAAGTTAGTAGTCACAGGAAGATGCCTGATATTATTATTAACATATATAACTGTTTTTAAAATACTCATTTCTTTGCATATTTGTTCTTTTTCTGTCTTTCCCAGTAGACTGTAACCTCCATGAAGTCGGGCACACGTCCCTAATTGGTCCACCACCCCTAAATCAGGACTGGCATATGAGCCACCTCAGAAAATATTTATCAAATGAGGAAATGAAAAAAGTGAATTATATGAATATATACTGAAGACAAAATGATTTCTGGTAGACAGGTCAGTCACAAAATTAAGGTAAGTGGGCTGATTAAGGGGAAGAATGGGGAGGCTTCACACTGGAATAAAACTTCCCATTCAGCTACAGCTCTTTCCTGACTCAGAGGAGCAGAAAAACGTTCATTTGTGGGATTTCTCCTCCCCTTTCTGTTTCTATGAGCATCTTCAATAATTCAGTGCAATCATTTTTCTGATTGGTCCAAGTGGTATATAACAACGTCATTATCCAAACAACTCCCTACATTTGGGGGCATTGCCAGCACTGAATGCCTAATTCTCCCTCCAAGGAAGTCATCTGCATACATATCATCACTGAGGCAGTGGGCCCAAAGCCGCTCATGCTCTTTATAACTCTTGCTGGTTATCATAATTACTCAGGGGTTGTTTTCATATATGCATGTTGTCCCATAGGAGGAATTTGGCGCTATCTTCAATATCTCTGGCCTTGAGTTCTGACCTAGGCATAGTGATCAGCGCAGAATAGACGTTTAATGAACATTTGATAAATGAGAGAAGGAATTTGTTAGTCACATGTTTTTTACCAGACACTTTTCTAGGCAGTGAGACTTTGGGGCTGAATATGACCAGTCAAAGTCCTCAAGATGGGTAATACATGAGTCAGAGAGGGTAAAACAGAGCTGGGGAAAGTGTGTGTCACGTTACAGGCCTTCAATAACGCAGTTACATGAATAATAATCAAATTGTACATTTATCTGAAGAATCTACCTGGCATTTGAGCAATGTCTATCTTGACTATTTCAAATGGAGAAGACTTTTTTACATAATTGACTTTATTTTTCAGAATAGTTTTAGATTTACAGAAAAATTGAGAAGATCATGCAGAGAGGTCCCACATACCCCACATCCAGTTTTCTCTATTATTATCTTACATTGGTATGGTACATTTGTCACAATTAGTAAACCAATATTGATGCATCATTAACTAAAGTTTATGCTTTATTCAGATTTCCTTAGTTTTTACTTAATATCCTTTTTTTCTGTTCCAGGATCCCATTCAGAAACCACACTGCATTTAGTTGTCACATCTGCTTAGGGTCCTCTGGGCTGTGACAGTGTCTCCAGCTTTCCTTGTTTTTGATGACCTTCACAGTTTTGAGCAGTATTGGTCAGGTGTGTCATAAGATGCCAATCTACTGGAATTTGTCTGATGTCTTTCTCTTGGTTTTACTGGGGTTTTGGGTTTTTGGAAGATCACAGAATTGAAGTGCCATTCTCATCATATCCTACGAAAGGTACCTAATATCAACATGACATATTACTATCTATGTTGACCTTGGTCACCTGGCTAATGTCATGTGTGTTAGGTTTCTCTGCTGTAAAGTCCCTCTCTTTTCCTCCTTTCTGAACTGTGCTCCTTGGAAGGAAGCAAACACCTAAGGAGTGGGGGTTTGCTCCTACTCATTAGGGCCGAAGAGCTCCATGGAAGATTTGGAATTCTTCTGCTTAAGAGACTTGTCTCCGCTCCTTTATTTATTTGTACATTTGTTTATTTAACCATTAACTTATTGATACAGACTGATAGATATTTATTTTATAACCTGTGTGATAATCCATACTCCCTTATTTATTTTGTTGCTCATATTACTCCAGCTTTGGCCACTGGGAGCTTTGGTTGGCTCCTGAGCTCTTTGACATACTTCCATCAATACGGGGCGTTTTCGAGTACTTCCTTACTTTCTGCCACAACAAGATGCTCCAGGCACGTCTTGCACCTGCTGCATTCCCAGAATAAGCCATCTTCCCTAAGAGAACAGTATTGGAGAGAGAACTGAGCACTAGGTATGCTCATTTCTACTAGGGTGCCATTGTTTCCAGGCCCCCTCAGCTGATGGAGCAAGGAAATATCTGTATGTATACCAACTCGTGTGTATGCATATATCTGTAAATATTTCTAAATGTATTCCTCTGTGTCTATATTAAGCCAAACATGAGTTCACACTGGTGTCTCTAACTCTAATCTATCACTACATGGATCATTCTAGCCTCCCCCCCTTCTTTATCAGTAATCTCCCACCACAACAGTAAGCAACCTGGCTCCCAAGATCTGACATTCAGTTATTTAGGTTGTTAAATTTCAGTATGGATGTATAGTGGTATCAAATTATTATCCTGTACAACCATGGGAGATAACTTAATCAATGAGACTATACTGCTGACGTCCAAACCCTTTGCCTTTAGTCTTATAGACCCCAGTTATTTGGGTCGGCACCTGTACTCCACAGTGAGGTTAATTCATGCAGTTGCAACACAGTTAGATTCCCTTGTGACAGTCTGCATTCCTTCCTGGGATCCTTCAACCCCTCAAATGATTTTTAAAACATTTGCACATTAAGCTTTACTCTTTGTTAAGTTCTATGGCTTTTGAGAAAGTCATAATGTCATGTATCCAACATTACAATATCCCACAGAATCATTTTATTCTCCTAAAGTACTCTGACTTCATCTGTTCACTGCCCCTCCTTTTGAACCCCTGGCAATCACTGATCGATAGACTATCAATACAGTTTTGCCTTTTTTCAAAATGTCATGTAACTGGAATCATACAGTATGTAGCCTTTTCAGACTGGTTCCTTCCACTTAGCATTCGTATTTGAGTTTCCTCCCTGACTTTTCATGGCTTGATGGCCTATTTCTTTTTATCACTGTATAAATTCAATTGAAGGTCACAGTTTGTTTATCCATTGACCTATTGAGGGACATCTTGGTTGCTTTCAGTTTTCAATGACTATGCATAAAGCTGCTATAAACACTCATGTGCAGGTTTTTCTGTGGACATACATTTCCAAAGAATTGGGTGAATACCTAGGAGTACAATTGCTTAAGAGTATGGTAAGACTTTCTTTGGCTGCTAAACTGTCTCCCAAAGTGGCTGGACCATTTTGCATTCTGACTAGGAATGAATGTGGGTTGTGTTGCTTTGCATCATCACCAGCATTTGTTGTTGTCAGTTATTTGGGGGTTTAGTTATTTTAATAGGTGTGTGGTTAGATCTCACTGTTTTAACTTGTAATTCTCTGAGGAAAAATGATGAGAAGCATGATATCTCTATAAACTTATTTTCTGTCTGGTTATCTTTACTTGTGACATGTCTGTTACAATCTTTCACTTATCTTTTCTCCTTTAAGTTGTCTTTTTTCTTGGCCAAAGATCAGCTGACCGTATTTTTGTGGCTCTGTGTTCTGTTGCATTGATCTAAGCATCTGTTCTTTCATCAGTACTGTTCTGGCTTGGTTAATGTAGCTTGATGGTAAGTCTTGAAGTTGAGTGGTGTCAGTCCTCCAACTTTGCTCTTCCTCAGTAGTGCATTGGTTATTATAGGTCTTTTGCTTTCTATATAAACTCTAAAATCAGTTTGTCATGTTTTATGAAATACACAAATCTAAATTAATGGTTGAATAAGGAAAGAAAGCCAGATGAAAGAAAGAAAATGAAAGAAAGAAAGACAAATTTCTTGTGCAGAAGAATTCAAAAATATACGTATGTAGATATTCCACGCTCGAGGAGGAGGAACATAACGAGCTGCGCCTCAGGTGGGAGCTGTGCTCAGTGACTCTCTTCCAAAGACCATGCAGAGTTGGAGGAAAGACAGCTTGACGGTGGAGAAACCTACAAACACAACCTCAGCCAGGTTGTCAAGGTCAACACAGACCATAAGCAGGGTGATGGCACGTACACTTGATAGGATGTGATGAGAATGGCTCTTTACCTCTGTGGTATCTTTCCAAAAACCCATAACCCTAGTCTAACCCTGTGGAAACAAAAGCAGCAGACAGAGTCAAATTGAAGGACATCCTATAAAATATCTGATGAGTACTTCCCCAAACTGTCAAGTTAATCAAAAATAAGATAAATCTGAGAAACGATCTGTCTAGAGGAGTCTAAGAGGCATGATGACTAAATGCAATGTGTTATCCTGGATGAGATCTTGAGACAGAAAGAAAGACACTGGTTAAAAAGGAAGGACATCTGAATAAAATGTGGACTTTAGTTAATAACAATGCATCAGTACTGATCCATTAGTTGTGACAAATGCAACCTAGGTGTGGACACATGGGAACTTTCTACTATCTTTGTCACTCTTCTGTAAATATAAACATATCCTAAAATGAGGAGTTTACTTAAAAATAGATGTGTGAGCAGCTGGGACTCAATTCCACTGCCAACTCTAGGAGGCAGAGAGAGCACACCTCAGGGTGCCCTCTCATCTGAGGGGCTAGGAGGCTGGGATTTTTATCATCCAAGTCACCCCTGTCCTTAGCCGAGGGCTGCCCAGCACCTCCAGCCTGCTGCACACGGGCGCAAGAGAACCCAGTCCGCGTGGACGGAGCAGCCAGTGCCGGGGGATGTGGGCAGTGATCAGCATCTCAGCACACGCTTGCCAGGAAGATGCCCTGGGTTCTCTGAGTTTCTTCACCGCCCTATCCCTTAAAGGGGCAACTCTGCCATTTTTGAAATCTCTACAAGGAAGAACTTTCTTAAAATGATGTCCCTTTTTTTTTTCAAACCAGCACACGCCTGAGAAAAGGGGACCCAAATCGCATCTAGGTTTACGCCTTGTAGGAACATTATTGTCATGTTATTTCAAACCTGCACTATTCAACTTTCTCCTAGAAATTTGAAATAACTCTAGTGCCCCGCTAGCAGATGACCGGCCCTCCCCACCAGCTCAGGGCTCGCAAAGGGAGAGCCTTCCAGCAAGTTGGTGCTTCCAAAGAGGAGCTGGGTTCTCTGCCCCTGGGGCCACCTGGTGTATTTACCTACCCAGGCAAGACAGGCTCCAGGGCTCAGCAGACTAATTATCACCTGATTCTCCAGCAGGCACATAACAACATGTCGAACAGGCGATGTGTCATTCCTGCTGTTCTTACACGGGGAGGACTGACTGGCTTGTTTCAGAGCAAATTGTAGCAACACTGTGGTTAAAAGGGCACCTTTCAGCTCTTTAGGGAACATCGTTGTGGAGGGAAGAGCAGCCTCAGTCTCAGGAAATGTCAAGTGACTGTTTTGGAAAAAAGAAAAAATGGAAGCAAACATTAATTCTCCGGAAAATGAGAAATTCGGATGGAAGTGCCATGTTCTTGAGAGTAGTCAAGTCTCCCCCTCTGTCCTACTTGATCCATGTGTGAAAGCAACATGACACAAACGTGGCTCCAGCCACCCAAACCAACTTCCTCCTCAACTCTCTTTCTGACCCCTTTCAATCTTTCCAACTTTTTCTCTCTTCTCTCAAATTTGCTCATAATTCATGCTCCAAGGTCCCCAGATCTGCTCATCTAGCCCCTCCTTCAACTTACCCTTTGTCTCCAAACTGTATTTTGTTGCTCAAATCATTCCAGCTTTGGTTCTCAGGGGCTCTTTCAATTGGTGCCCGGGTCGCTTTGATATATCCCCATCAATGTGGGATTTGGGTTTTTTTTTTTTTTTTTGAACATTTCCTTAGTTTCCAGCACTACAAGATGCTCCAGGCTCATCTTGAATATTCCCTGTCCTAGTCCTGGTACCAACCCTTTCTCCCAAGGGATCCTGGTTCCCTTTATGGGAGAATGGTATTAGAAACCAATAATGGGCACCAGATGAGCTCATGTTACTGAGATGTCACTGCATCCAGGCCCCCTCAACTGACAGAGCAAGGAGATTTTCCTGTGATTACGAATCTGTGTATATTCACTTATCTATAAATATTTCTGTCTACAACCATCTACCTCTGTACTAAGCTAAGCATGAGTTCACACTGATGTCTCCAATTCTAATCCATCACCATGTGGATCATTCTATCCTCCTCCTCTTGCTTATCTGCAACCTCCCACCTCAACAGTAAGCAACCTGGCTCCCACCATCTGCCAAACATTTAGATAATTATTCTATCCCATTGAACATGAGTAATGGTCTCAGAATCACTAACCCCTACCCACACATCTTGTTGACTGCCTTCCTTCCCTTTCTCACTTCTCCACTCTCCTGTCAGTCCTTCCTAGGATCACCTCCATCTCCTCCCAAGTAACTCACTTACCTTCAATCCTCATCTCAGGGTCTTCTTCTAGAGGAACCCATCTGAAGACAGTATCTCTGTAGACCTGGGATAATTTCTAGGCCATATCCCATTCTTGAGGATGCTCTGAAGTTCTCCATCCAGACCCTGTTCCTGACCTTGCTCTCAGGCCTTCTCTGCTGCTGAGGCTGATTGGGGCAGAGCTTCGGGAAGGCGCCTAGGTCCCTTTAGGTTGTGACTTGGCAGCTGTCTCTTTGGCCTCCTTTGCTTATGTTGCAGGTTCACAGCAGCATCTTTCAGTGATGCATTTTCTTCCCTTGGACATAAATCCTCCAAAATACCACCAGCATCACATCAGCATCATATTCAATTACCCAAAAGAGGCCCCTGATATCATCACTGTGTCGTAATTCTGCTGAACTCCCCCAATTGTCCCTTATAAAGTCCCACTTCACAGGTCATCTCACTGAATGGCACAATCCATGACATGTTGGAATTCTTCTCTGCTGGGTCCTGAGTGCCCTTTTTCCTTCCTGCTTTTCTCACTTTGCTCATGTTAGTCCTCCCTACAGAAAACCCCTCCCTCTCCACCATCCAAATCTGCCTGCTGTGCCTCCAGATTCACTTCCAACCTTCTGTAACCGACTCTCCTCCCCAAGGTGATTCTTAGCCTCCAAGCTTCTACAGAGTCTGCGCCAAAAGTCTTGATACCTAAGGATCCTCTAATTCATGAAGGTAACTTTGATCCAGTGGAGATAACTATGTTGAGAAGAATTCTGAGATTGCCTTTGAGTTTGCTGGCATCGGATAGAGGTGTCTGCTACTTGGTGATCAGTAGCCTAAATGGCAGCTGTTATTGGCGTCCCTGCTCAAACTGTTCCAGATACCACTTACTCTTGACTCTCATTAAATTACGAGCTCCTTAGGTTGGTCATTCTGTGGTACCTATCTTCTCCTCCTTTGTGTCTATCTGACTCACCAATCTAAACTTAGATTCATTAATCTGAACTTAAAGCTGAATTATGAGGTTCAAATTTGTACATATTTTGGGAGCTCATGAACCAACACCACTACGCACACCTGATCAGCTGAAAATGTGCCTGTGCCGGCTGGGGACTTACAGATCATGATGTATGTGGTCAATATACAGGACTTTAAGCCATTTTCCGTTCTGGTCTTTGAACACTCTGCTATATAAACCTTCCTCTTGTGCCATATCACATTTTATTATCAACCTTCTAGCCAATTTTCTTTAAAATCACAAAATAAATCACGAAGGAATGAGCATGTGCACTTGATTCTTTTGGGATATGATTTCAGCAGTTCTGGTAATATATGAGTTGAAGCTGTCCTTTGTGCATTGGACTAAATCCAGCCACATCAGTGGTCAATGACATTTGATTTTGTGTTTTTTATATAGTATAATAAATGTGGCTGATTCCATGCTTTATTTAAAGGAAGATTTTAGTGGAAGAAAATAATAATAATCATCATCATCATCCAACACACTCTTAAAGCCTTTCCTGGACTTCTCTTGTGGTTTGTGAAAATGTGATTCATGATTATATATTAAATATTAAAACCAATGTAAGATTTAATCCAAATTTATAGGGCAGCTTTGCTTAATTTACTGTCTACGGTGCAATTTCCTTTACAGATAACATTTAGCATGCTGCATAAATAATAAAACAGTGCCCACATCCCTCAATTGTTTTACCTAGCCAGGCATTAAAATTGACCTTGCTGACACTTAATTCTCTCCAGAATTTGTGTCCCTTTCTCTTCTTTCTTCCTCCCTCAACTGGACTGCCTGGTAATTCTGTCATGACTTTATGGGTTCAGTTTGGAAGCTGCAGGCATTTTTCAAGTCAGCATCTGTGTTGGACTTGACCTTGAACACTTTCTTGGTTGCAAAAGGGTAAGTCCTCATCAAGGCATGTTCCTAAGAGCACTCAAATTAAAGATGTCAGAGAAATGAGAATTTAACCCCTTTCCTGAGGCTTCTTCACGACTCTTGCCTCTAAAAATGAACTGTTTGCTACTAAATTCAGTTTCATTTCGAATTTTCCCTATAGCGGGTCCATCCATTGTGTTCCCAGGTAGGTGGAGGAGAGAGGCACAGTCGGAAGGTTCTCTCCGTCGGGGAATCTGAAGACAATGTTCACGTGAAATTTTCCTCTCATTAGGAAGGTTGTAAAGCACTGGAAGCCAGGGAGTCTCCCTGGCTGGGTTTTCCAGTTGAGGAGACATTCTTATTGGCTTGGATGACATGACAGCAGCTCCTGGGGAGGAGTCCTAGGAGCTGCTGACCGGGGCCAGGGGTTTGCAGAACTTGCCTCCTTGGCAAGCCCTCGATGAGCACATCTTCGGGAAACTGCTGGGTGAAAGGAGACACTTCCAGCCAGCCAGGGAGGGGCTGCTGGAGCGTGAGTGTGGAGGATGGGGAGGATGGTGCTCTGTCTCCTTCATCTCTGCATCCTCAGTGCTCAGCGGAGTATCTGGAAAATGCCAGTCACTAGGTGTTCTTTGCTGAGTGGATAAAGAGAAGACCAAAGGAGAGATGGAAGAAGAGCAATTCCCTCCTTCTTCTGCAGTTCCCAGTAGAAGTCGGTACAAAGACAGGGAGGAGGGGAGGAGGCTGGTGAAATGAGAGGCAGTGAGACCCCGTGGACCCCAGCTGTGCCTGCAGCGCACGGCAGGCCTCAGCCTGGCTCACGAGGATCACCTGCGGACTTTAAGAAACTGTAGTACCTGAGTCCACCCCGGACCAACCAAATCAGACTCTCAGAAGGGATGAGACAGCAAAGATGGAAAGACAGAAGGAGAGCAATGTCAATGCCCAGAGGATGCCAGAGAACGAGGAAGAGGAGGGAAGGCTTCCTGCAGGAACTGGAACCAGGGAAACAAGCAGAAGGGAATCACCGCCTCCTTGGGCTTTGTGCTGCTGGCACCTGGGATCCCCAGGCCCTCCCCAGATCTGAAGCACAGGCCGAGGCCTGGAAGGTCGCACTTCCCACCAGGCCCCCCACAGAGGATGCACAGAGCAGACTGGCTGGTTCTGATTGGCGTGTGTTGCCAGGTCCTCCCCTCAGTTGTCCATTCTCTCCCTCAAACCTGGCATCGTTTATTGAGCACCTCCTACATCCTGCCTCTGAAGGAGGCCCTGGGATGTCAGTGAATAGCACTGCCCCTCTTTCTTGGAGCTGACCATCCTGTAAGGGAAACAGATATCAAATAATTAATGACACATTTGATGAGTGTTTCCAGAGAGTGTAAGAGGGGCTCATCCTCCAGGTAAACTTGGCCAGACCCCAAGGGAAGAGAGGGTGGCAGGGTCAGTGGGAGAGTTCTAGAGAGACGGAGAAGGCCCCGGGCCAGCCTTGAGTGAGGGCACACCATGCTCTGGAAGAATGAAAGGAGCCAGTCCCACCACGGCTGGACCCAGAGGGGGCCAAGGTCTCAGTAAGGCTGCGGGGTTGGTGGGGACGGTCCCGGCAGGAACTTGGCTGACCTGCGGGCTGTGGGAGAGGCCCCATCAGGTCCCTCTGGTGCAGTGGAGAAGGAGTAGGATGAGGGGTATGGGCGGCCACAGGAATGGAGCAGAAGGGAGAAGGGCGGGGGGCAGACTGAGTCTCTCCTCACGCCTGCGCAGGAGTGAGGCTTGGCCCACCCCAGAAGCCAGCCCCTCCATCACCTCTACCTCTGCGTCCACTCAGCACTCCCAAGGCCCACTGGGCTTTAGATCCCTCCCCTGCCTGCTTGTCGGTGCCCATCCTCTCTGACGTGTCTCAGATGCTCTCACTGTTTCTTTGAAAGCAGGAGGGACCTGCCCGGCTCAGCGTGCGAAGGACAGGACCAGGTGGGGTGCAGAGGAGTAAGTGGCTCCCTTCCAGGAGCCTGAAAATGCCACTTGTTTGTGTTTTGATTTGTTTCCCTTCCTGATAAGGAAGTGCTGCTGTTCTGGGAATCCTTCTCTTTCTTTCTCCAGTTCCAGTGCAGCTCAGCCGCTGCAGGCACAGCCTCTGGAGCAACTTACGTCTAGGGCCTCAGTCAGCTTTGCCCTTAGCTGTGACCTGGCCAAGGGACTCAGTCGTGGTTTTCCCAGTCACCTGCAGAGTTTGGGGAGTCACAGTGCTTCCTGCTTCATAAGGGTCTCCCGAGAGTTAAGGAGTGAACCTGTATACAACTGACAGCAGCGCCTCACGAGCACTCAGTGGTGCAGGAGTGAATGCAATTGTTTTTGTGAGTGTGATGGACCCAGCTCTGAGCCTCTGTGTCACCCACACCAAACACGGCGCCGTGAGGGACCTCGCCGACCAGTGCACACCTGCTGCTCCGTGCAGCATGTGTGCAAGACAAAGCAGAGCTGAGACAGCAAGACCCTCCAGCGAGGCACTCCTGTTAGAGGAGGTGCTGCCTCGGGTGTCTGGGGGTGGTGGCAGCCCTGTCGTCTCGGCTGCGTGCTAACGGAGGGCGCTGGGGGAGTGAATCCCGTGAAGATGCAGGTGTCGTTCATAACGCAGACTGTGGCCAGACCTCTCTTTCCTTCCCCAGATCTGCTTCTCCACAAAGCCCTCTTGTCTGCTTCTCAGGACTCACAAATCTTTCTGTGGTGATAAGATATTCAAGGGCGTGGGGGCAGCGCTGGGGTGGCCTTCTCCACGTTTCAGTACACGTCTGGAGCCACCTGCAAACCAACTGCTTGAAGAAGATGTTGCTTTGGTCTCCTGTCTTTAATCAGATTGTACTTCTCGTCCATATTCCCAAAAGGACTGTGAATCATGAGCTTTCTGAAGGAAAGGACAGTCCTTCAGTGTCGATACCAAGCAGGAAAACAGAGAATGGAGGAGTTCTAACACCCAAGTCAGAGAAGTCAAAGGAAGGAAGAGGCAGTCGGTGCCAGGAGGATGTTCGGGGTCATTGGTTTGCATTCCCTGTTATGTCTTCCTCACTTCTGCACCCCAACTACAGGCCCAGTTCAAGCTTCATCACCCTTCCAAGAATGACTCACAGGAATAACAATGTATTCCATCACTAGACCACCCGCCCCGCCCCCCCCCCCCCCCCGCCGTCTACATCCTCACCTCACGATCCAGGAAGCGCTTTCCCTGGATGGCTGCCCAGATTTCAGGTTCTTCAGGAGAGTGACAAGGACTTCTTTTATATGGTCATAAGCAGACATAACATATGGATTTTCATGGAGATGGCCCTTCCAAGACCTTTCTCTAATTTTGTATTATTTTTCTTAAGTAGTGTGCCCAAATTTGTGTACGACTCGAGTCTCGCAAAATTGAGATCTTCCTCTGAGCATCTCAAAGGGGATCCCATATCCAGAATGGCAGCACCAGGGTCATCTGAGGAGCTGTGGAAAAATAGAGATTCCGAGTCCCAACCCCTCACCCCACCTTCAGGAGGTCTGGAGCAGAATCATCTGAACGCCGCCCATGGAGCTCGAATGCTGACTACCTACCGCCCTCCGCGCAGGGTGAGGAACCCACGGGATCTCGCGTTTGCTGGCATCATATAGACAAGGACAGAACAGATAACGATACCTTCAAATGGTACCGGTATCATTTTGAAAACTTGGTTGCATGGAATTGGGGAGGGGAACAGAGAAGATATCCTCACTGGCTTTTAAGCCCTTCTCCACTTAATAGATTTTTCACTGGTGAATCCCCTGGCTGAGGCACAGTGTTGGGTACTCGATACAGACTGGGGGAAAGGGCATGTTATTCCCCCTTCTCTGACTCTTTCAACAACTCTGTTTGCCCTGCTGCACACAAGCACTTTTGAAATTCCACCTGCCCATGATCCCACTATTGTGGCCGTCCCACCCTGGTCACCACCTGGGCTTGCCTCCTGTCACTCAGTGGGTTCTCTCATTCTTTGGTGACAGTGAAGGTTGTGGTCAGAGGTGAGCTTGGGACCCCTGCTATGCCTAGATCGCACCCCTACTTTGTCACTCCCCAGCTGTATGGTCACGGGAAAGCCACATAACATCATGGAGTCTCAGATTGCTCATCTGTGAAACAGAGACAATAAAACCTCTCACATCGTGGGGTGGCGATAGATATCAAATGGCCTCAAACAGCATGCAGAGCTTGGAATGAGCAGCACGGAGTGAAAGGTCAGCAAGTGTCAGTCATCACTACCATCCTGTGACATTTGCTGCATCCCCCAGGCCTGAGGCACTGGGCAGTAGGTTTGGGGTCTGGAAACATAGATGGGAACAAGCTGGGTCCCTGCCTTCCAGGTGCTATCACCCCTGGGGAAGAGACGCCCACAGGGAATTATGATGTGGAGCCAAGAGGAAGAGTGGGGATCCCACCCTGGGGCCAGGAGTAGATGTTGCGATTAAGAGCCTCGAGAGGTGGAGAGGAGAGAGCCAGGCTAAGGACAGCCAGGTGGGGCTCATGGGCCATTAGGTCACTTGTGCAAAGGCACGCAAGGACAAGGACAGGAAGCATTTGGGGATCTCACTACCCATGCATGGCCTGAGCATAGGGTGCAAATAGGGTGTTTTGAAGGAGGAGAGAGGCATCTGGAGGAACAGGCAGGGAGCTGACCATGAAGATGTGCGTAATGGTGGGCAAAGGGTTTAAACTTTATCCCAAAAGCTCTCCTACATAAGGTGTTAGCTATGAATTGTATCTTCCCCAAAATTCATGTGTTGAAGCCCTAGCACCCAATAAGACTGTAGTTGGAGATGGTGTCTTTAAAGAGGAAATTAAGGTAAAATGAGGTCATGACGGCAGGGCCCTAATCCATCAGGACTGGTGTGCATATAAGAAGAGGAAGAGCCCCCAGCGATGTGTGCGGACAGAAGAAAGGCCACTTGAGGGTACAGCAAGAAGGCGGCCATCTGCAAGCCAAGGAGAGAGGCCTCAGGAGAAACCAGCCCTGCGACACCTTGATTTTGGACTTCCAGCCTCCAGAACTGGGAGAAAAACTTCTGTTGTTTAAGCTGCCCAGTGGTATTTCGTGAGGGCAGCCTGAGCTGAGTAACACATACCGGGACCCCGAAGGGTTTTATGCAGAGAAGTGACAGCATGAGATGCACACTGTAGGATTCTCCATCTGGTGCTTGTAGGGGGACTGGGTTTTACGGAGGAAGAACAAAGGCAGGAGGGCAGCTTAGGAAGCTTTTGTGGTGATTCAGGTGAGAAATGGTGAAGACCTTGGTGAAACCGGGCCATGGAGTGTGAGTTAGATGGACTCCATCTGGGAGATGGTCAGATAGGCTGCAGAATGGGCTGAATGCCAGCTGGGTGATCTCGGGAAGTGACATAACCTCTGTCTGCCTCCCTTTGCTCATCTGGGGAATGGGGGTGGTAATGAGAGCGCCAGCTACAGAGAGCTGCCGTGCCTTCAGACACGTGTCCACATGGCATCACCCAGTGAGGACCACCATAAGGGCTCCATGACCACTCGTCACTATCACAGGTGGGAACAGGACTCAATCAGCTGGCCAAGTGGCTGTGGGGTCTGAGGAAGAGAAGCACAGACAGGGGCGGCTTGCTGTGCTCAGGACAGCAGTGGCTTTCACCAAGCGAGGCTGCACAAGACCAGCGGTGTGCTGGAGGCCGACTTGAAGGATGGTCGAGGGTGTGGAAGGAGCCAGATATGGCTCCACACTCTCCTCTGCACAAGACAGACTTCAATCAAGGAGGGGATGGCACGCAGGGTAAACGGCTCTGTCTCTTCTCACCATGAATCACCATTTAGTAAATGGATGATTAGACACTGTGTGAAATGTTACACAGCGTATAGTTTATGTTTCTGTTGCGTGTTATGGTGAAAAATAATTCAGGTGTGTAGGGAATGCTGTCAGTGCCCACCCAGGCCTCTTCAGCGGGCTCCTGCACACACCCCTCGCTGTTGGAGCTGATGGCTGAGAATGGCCCCAGATGCCCCCTCCTCTGGGGAATCGGCCGTGGCAAATGGCATCTGCTTTCGAGGGCCTCCTGGCCTCCTGACAGTGAAGGTAACAGACTGACACAAAGAGCCTCACAATGGGGCCAGCTCGGTGGCACATCTCCCGCTCCAGAGCTCCCGTGGGATCAGGCTGAGCCATCTCCAGCTGAGACCACGTCCACGCTCAGTGCCTTCTCCTGCGCCATCCTGCTTCCCCACACTTGTCCTCCTGAGAGCTCTGGGGAACAGGGTCAGAGATAACAGACCTGGAACCTGGACCTGTTTCTAGCTCTGCACAGCTCTGTGAGCTTTAGACCTGTCAAACTAAGATGATGTTCTTATTTCATATTTGCACAATATTTTGTAGTCTCCAAACTGTCTGCACGTATCCTGGCTCTCCTGATTATCACAACCACCCCGGGGGGGTAGAGAAAGCTGGTGTTGCAACCCCCACATGCAGAGCCGTCCCACGACCACGGGCTGGGGACCTGCAGACTGGCAGACCCAGGATAGAACTCAGCCCTCGGACCGTGAGTCCAGGGTCTGCCCACCCTCCCGTCCGTCCTGCCTCTGGGGTGCCTATGAGTGTCGTGGATGGCCAACCTCAATACATGAAAGCACAATATGTATCAAGGACACTGGTGTGAAATTTCGAATAGATAGTAACAAGGGCAGAGACAAAAATGCAAACCATGACGACAATGCTTTAAAGAAACCTTTGGACTGAAGAGAACAGCCAGGGGCCACACTCTCTGCACGTCTCCCCTCACAAAGTGCCTTCGTTCCCCTCCCCCACAGAAATCTCCTCTCTCTTGCAGAGGAGTGCTGCTGGAAATTACATAAACCATCAGCTTTGCAGTGATAGAAACGTCTTGGCACCTGCTTCCTCCTGAGCTCCCTGAAAAAAACCTTAAAGCAAGGAGATCCAAATTTGGGTAATGATCCAAGAAGTCAATGGGCATCTTCCTGCACATCCACCTCCCACTTTTAGGAGAGGCCAAGAGGAGTCAGTCAGGACTTCCTGTGCCCTCATAAGCTCTCCTCTCTGGGCGCTTTCATATTGCTGTATTTCTTGTTGTTTCTGTCAGATCCGGTCCTAACTCAGTTCATTAAGAATAAGCCTCTAATGAGGCCACAGACAGACATCTCATTCCTGGGCTTGAGGGTTAGCTCCTGAGTGAGCAAAACCTTGCTGCAGGGTCATCACTCCTCCCCGTTCCCTTCCTTCTCCTTGTGCATCCCCTCCCCTCCCCCCACTTCTGCTGCAGCATCACCATTTTCTTCAGCATCCGCATCACCACCGTCCTCTGTGACTATATTTTAACTAAGGGCCATATACGGTCATCCCAATCACCCTTTATTGTTGACTTAATTATATCTATTGTGCAGACGACCCACTGTTCAGGTCACACAACTACCAAGTGGATTAGTCTTAATGCAAACCTGGTCCCCAAACCTACCCAGGTTTTTGGGTAATTTTGCAACTGCTAGAATCCACCCCTCGTGACAGGGACAGCGTGGCCCCAGGCTGGTCCAAGGAAAGGGAAAAAGTGCACAACCCAGCCGGGCTGGAGAAAGGCTGGGGAGACCAGTGGGCAGGTGAGAAAACTGCCCATGTCCAGCCCTCTGCACAGACTTTGCCAAGAGTTCTGAACGTTCTTCGTTGCTATGAGTTTCCCAGTCTGAGCGCCAGGACTGAGAGGGCTGCACATGTCCTGTCCTGGGTGCGTTTACAACGCTAATCCACACAAATCCTTTGATCCAGCCAGCCCCTTGCGAGGACTGTATCCTGGCGACAGTCCACGGGGGAAGTTCCGACAGCATTGCTCAAGTGAGTAGCAGGACGCCGCATCACACTGCAGCCCTCATCAGTGGGGGATCGGAGAACTCAGCGCCGGTGCAGGCCGGGGACTCCCGAGGACCTTGCAGAGTGAGGCGTCAACAAGGTACCCTCCCCAGGCAAGGCTCAGAACTGTGGGTACAGGATGAACCTTTGGAATAAACTAAAAATACAAATAGGGAAATAGATACAGAGACTAACAAACATTTCTAATATACATCACTAACCCAAACAAAGGTCCCGCTCTAGCTAACGAGAGCTTCCTTCAGGGAGAAGGGCTTTTGGGGAGGAGGGGCAGCAGCTTTGGCGTGTTTTTCGTTGTACGCATTTGTCTTTTCTGGCCATGCATTTTCTTTACTGTTTTGCACTTGTGACAAGAAGGGCCATGGGATTATGAACTATTTATTGCGTGCTTTCTTCTTTCACAATAAAGCAACAGTAAAATACCCAAATAAAGTTATTTTCTCCAGTTTGGTTTTTCACCATTGCTCATTCTCATTTCTAGGCTGTTGGCTTCCGCCTGGAGCTGCAGGCTCGGGTGGGCTCAGTCCCTGCACCCCCCCACGCTCCCCCTTCTGTGTGTCTCTCCTGTGCTCCAGCCCCCTCCCTCACTTCAGGACCTTTGCACGTGCTGACTTTTCCATCTTGGATGCTCCTCAATCCCTGGCTTCTTCCCAACCTTCAGAGATGCCCTGGTGACCTCAGAAAGGCCTTCCCCATCTATCGAACCTAGCACTCGGTCTCTATTCCCATCGGCATCCTTCTCTAAGGCCATGTCTGCTCCCTTTATGATTCTGACCTAATTAGTCATTTTATAGGTACCTGTTTGCTGACTTTTTACTAAGTTTTTTCTCCACTAAATCTGTGCTTCACGAGGGCAGAGACCACCTTTGTTTCCTGCATCATCATTCAGCCAGCACCTGGCTCTGCGCCTGGCACCAGGAGGCGACCCTCAAGTATCCCTTAAATTAATGAATTAAGGGACGAAAGAAGGAATTTCAAGCACAAACCTGGATGCTTCTTAAATATTCAGCTCTGTAGCTTCTCACTTTTCTTAGCTTTCTGACTTTTCGTTGCCTTGATTTTGAATTCTAGCAAAGGGACAGACAGAAGGCAAGGCTTAAATTTAACACTGGGGGCCACACGGTTGAGCAGAAAGAGGTCACGGGCTTCATACTATGGCAAGTCTGTGTTCAAATCCCGGTGCTGCCACTTGCCAGCATCCATGCTACTCCTCCACACATCACTAAACTCTGGACTCCAGCTTTTCCACTGGCAAAGGAGATCATGGTGCACTTTCCTGACTTGTTACAAATGTAAGGGAAGGAGAGCTCAGAGCCCAGTCCGGTCACATCATAGGAGCAGGGGAGAAGGACAGACAATGCATTATATGCTCAAATCCATAGTACTTTACAAATAAGATTGAACTATCTGATGGGGAACATCTTTAACTAAAGAGAAAAAAAGATCTTAGGAAAATAGATCGTTAGCTTTACATTCATGGGAAAAGACAAAAGGAATAAATATCTGGGTTTTGCATGCTTGTGATCACAAATGTGTACGCGGAACGCTTGAGAGGACATCCTCGGCAAGCTTGGGGTCTAGAAGGTTACCACAAAGGGAGGACTGGGCCACTGAGAGCATGTAGGACCACGATGGTCACGGAGGGACAGATTGTGTCCAGATGGCAGGTCGGCGAGACGACAGCACCCCCCACCTCACAGGCGGACTGAAGCCACAAGAACAAAGGAAGGGGTGGGAAGATGCTGCTGGTGCCCCACCCACTTCTCCTGGGCTCAGTTCTTGGACACACCCAAAGTCAGTGCCCTCAGAGGCAGTCCTCAACCACCAAGGGCAGACACCGGTGGATAAATGTCCCCAGCTCCTCCCCCTTCCTGAGGCCAGGCTGAGACATTCTTCAGTCTCTGGAGCTCTTCAGGGGGACGGATGCCAGGCGGCACCCAGCTCATCCACTCCCTTAACCCCCTGACCTCCTTTCCTTCCTGCCTCTCTTCCCTGGGCCCACCTGCTGCCCCTGGGAGTCACCGCCCACAGCACCAAGAGCCCTGAACCTTTATCCCAGAGGAGGCTTCAGGAAGAGACCGGCCACCAGCGCTTAGGACCTGCTTATCTGCCAAGGAAGTGGCCATGGCAATGACCCCGTAGCTTCTACATCCCCTCTCCGCCCGAGGGACACGGGCACCACTGCAGGGACTGAGCGTGGACTAGCCCCGGGTGAGGCGGCCTGAACGGGAGCGAGAAGGCGGTCTGCTGCTCGTAGGGTGGACCACGGTTCCAACCACTTCTCTTGCCCAGGATGATTGCATCTTCTCAGAGAGGGAGGGGATGTCTGGGGAGACCATTAGGCCCCCCGTGATGTTAAGCTCTAGCAGCAACCGGGTCGGTCGGTGGGTCTCCTGGGCGTGACCAGGGCTCCCTGAGCCTGACTCAAAACCGTGCCCAGTCGGGAGAACTCAGAGCAAGCTGCTGGTGTGTTAAAGCCCAGATACTGACTTCATTGCTTTGTACAAGTCACATCTCCAAATGATTCCCATTTTAACAGCGTCCGGGAGTTCGATATAAACCCATTTTTATATTTATCTTGATGCTCAAGATAATTTTTCAAAGAACTTCAGTGCCAATTGCCGAATGGAGGCCTCACAAAGGTGAAATGAGAAAAAAAACCTTTAATGGAAAAGAAGGGTTTAGAGATGAGCAAAGAGAGGCATGTTACCCAGGAAAAGGAGTTCGCTAATTCTCCATTTATCACGTCCAGAGAGTGCCTTCCAAGGAGCAACTCAGCCCTGGAGTTCTCCAGAACACCTCGGCATGCACAGCAGTTGCAGTCACTGTGTGTTAAATCCCACCTGCAGAAAGCCGGGGAATTTGCAAAGCCGAGGGAGCGTTCCTGAGCAGTAATGTGCGTGCGCCATCGCAACGGCCTTTCATCACTTAATTTACACCTTAAAATTTAGCCCCCAAATTAAATATGCTTTGCAGGCTGGAGACATTGATTAAAAGACTTTTCATAATTGAAAATTGACTGGATGGCGCCGTGTCGAGTATAGCTTCGTTTAATAATTTGAGGCGACAGAGTGGGCCTCGGCTCCTGCGATGATCTCGCCGTGAGGAGAAAGATTTCCTTACCTCGGATGAAGGTTGCACATCAGGGTAACACTTGTCAGGGTCCTGAAATTCTGAAAGGCTCAGTGTGAAGAGATGAGGGATTTTGTGCTCAAATTCACAAAGACCACAGAAGGACGGATAAGGAACGGGGGTCTGGTTTTGCAGGTTTGGGGCGTTCAGATATTTTGGAAAAATAAATATAATTGTAGGTGTTTTTCTACTCTGAAGATAAGCTGATATCCTGCAGAACTAGTCCCATTACTTCTCTGTGTAAGGCCTCACTCAGCAGACAGCCCCGATTCTCATCAGGTGACCCGACTCCTCCTGGCGTCACTAGCCCTTCTGGGCTCCAGTGACAGCAGCCTTTGCAGGTCTGCAGGACACAAACGCTTCTCTTCCCCAGGGCCTTCCAACGCCCTGCCCAGGGGCTCCACCGCCCAGCACCTGTGCCAGGTCTGCCCCTGTGCCCTGTCTCAGCTCCCCTGTCCCCACTCTAGACTTCTTTCCTGACACCCCAGAGTAGGTCAGGCCCCTATGCTTCTCCTCTGTGGCACCCAAGAGGATTGTGATCAGATAATCATCAGAACATTGAACGTTAAATGTCTGACTTCCTGGAGGCCTGTAAGCTCCAGGACATCAGGAACCTTTCCAACTTGCAGAGGGGGATCCCCAGTGCCTGGCACATAGGTGCTTACTTACAAATAGATAGATATAGATATGGGTATGGGTATGATATAAATATATATATATATATGGATATAGACATACATATTGATAGAGACACAGATGCTGATATGGGTACAGATACTGATATCAATATTGACTGGAGATACAGAAATGGGTATGGATACAGACATGGAGATGTTGATATGCACTCAGATATAGATGTCACAGCTGGAATGGATGAGTGAGTGAGGGAGTGGACGCTCCTCAGAAGGCACCTGCTTCCACACTTCCTCTCAGGTCCATCCAAGCAAGGACATCTTTCACAAGTGACCCTCTCAGAAGCCCCCATTTCCTCCTCTTGGAAATGGGGGTGCTGCCACATACTCAGAGGGTAGATGGGCAGCCGAATGAGGCAAGCACAGGAAATATGTCAGCTGTTATTATCATTCACTTGTGGACAAACTCATTGGTTTCCAAACCTGCCAAATTGTAAAAGTTCCCAGAAATGCCAAATAAAATGCAGGTTCTAGGCCCCATCCCAGATCCACTGAGTCAGAATCTCCAGAGAGGGCCCCAAAGGCATGCACGTTTCACCTGCATCCCAAGCGATTCTTATGAAAAGGCAAGTTGGGGATACACTGGCCTGGCTCTTCACAGCTCAAAACCACTAGGATTCGGATTCAGGACCAAGAAAGTGCCGTGATCTGGGTGGTTCAAGAGTCTTCCCCATCGGCGTGCCTTCACTTACCTCCATGGGACCAGGGAAAGGAAATAGCCAGGTTGAACAAGAAGGAGGGCTGCCTTTGCAATAGAAATGTGTTACTCAAAACCTCCTCTTTCTTTCCCAGTTAAGCATCCCTATGTGGAGGCTGCCAGATCACCAGGCACTAGAACAAGAAGGAGCGGAAGCAGGCTACCCAGTAAATTGCTGCCTCACCAAGGTGACTGTACATTCCCTCCAGCTCTAGCTGGCTTAACTGCAAAAATCATTAAATTCAGAATCACTACATCCATATAAATACATATACTATACCTCCTGACCACTGAGGCAGAGCTAATCAAATGCACTGCCCATTTCATGCAACTTCACACAATTATGAATCTCACAAGGGTGTAAATCAAGAGAAAGCCAGGAGCCTAGGGGGTGAGCTCTGGGGAAGGGCATCAGAGGGCCAAGAGGTCTCTGGTTCTTCCTAAGCTCCCTGGAACCACAGGAAACCTGCCAAAGGCCCTCACTGTCACCTCTACCCAGACACGGGAGAAATCACTGAGGTGTGTTGAGAACTGAGTGATCCAGCGTTAAGAGGCATCTTGGAGATGAGATGGAGCAAAATCCCACCTGATTCTCAGAGTCCCTCCAAGTGGCCCTTCTTCCCTTCCCCCCACCCACCACAAGCGTTTACTGAACACAGAAGGGTCCGCCAAGGGGAGAGCAGGTGAGCATTCATTGTGAGCCACTCAACGCCGTCTCAGTCAGGGTCAGCAGGCTGTTTCTGCAAAGGGCCAGAGAGTAAACGCTTCAGGCTTTGTTGGCCAGACGTCTCCGTCACAACTACTCAATGCTGCCGTTGCAGCCAAGGATGACACGTAAACGAATGCGTGTGGTTGTGTCCCGATAAAACTTTGTCTACAAAATCAGGTGTTGGGCAGATTTGGTGTGAGGACCATAGTTTGCCCACCCCTCGTCTAGGGGAGCATTGGGACTGTGCTTTAGAAATTCTTGGCCGTGTTGATTGAGGGAATGAGGAGTCAAAATAAAAAAAAGTGACGTCCCAAAGATGACCTCAGCAGATCCATCTGGCCAGTTAAGGCAGTCACTTCTCAGACGAGTGTCTGAGACAAGGCCCACCTTGTAAGGGCTGGACATGGGGATGGCCAGCCAGCTCTGAAGTGACCGCCGCACAAGTACAGAGGTCACAGCAGCTGGTGATGCAGCAGTTGGTGGGCCATTCCTTTGAGTGTAAATGCTAGATGCTCTCCTCCAGGGAGAGGGTCAAGAGACCCATCCCTGCCCCCAGCAGCTGCACTCCATGCTTGGGGTTGGCAGCGAGCCTCCTGGATGTCTGTTCTTTAATTGCAGGACACAGAACCATTAAGCGACTACAGGACCGTCTCTGCAAGCCAGCATCAACAAAGTCATCCAGACCCGTATCTTCCTCTCGCCTCTACAGATCTCAGTAAGCACAGCTTTCATGGTAACATCAGAGTGGGAGCCGTGGGCCTGCACAGAGGCTGGGAGCCTGATGAGCACGCAGAGGGCAAACACTGCTGTGACCTCATGATGAGACACCCTCGGGATCACATGAGCCACAGGACAGGGGAACGAGGCTCCAGCCCTTTCACTGGTGGAGCTGAGAGCAAGGGTCGGTGTTTTGCTTCATTTATGGCCTACTGTTACGTGTTTCCTGACTGTTCAGCCTGGGAAATGATAGGAGACGTGTAGGCCTTGAGGGACAAAACCCAGCCACATCTGTGCCCACAGCCTCCCACACCGGGGACTCCCGGGAGACTTGGTCGTTGGCAAGACCATGGATTTAGTCTTGCTAAATAGATTTCATTTCCACAACCAGCTGAAAGAAGCCTTGTGTCTGTTGCAGTCTAATCAATGCACATATGGATTGCTTTTTCAATGAAAGAAACTAAGTAGGAGATATTTAAGGAACTTGAGAAGTGGCCAAAAATATAAAGCACAAATGATTTAACTGCCACACACTGGTATGTAGTTCTTGAGGCTTGCGATTAAGGGAAAATTCCACAATAAGGATGTCAATTAATGAGAGTTCCTTTTTGAGCCTCTTCACTGGTTAAGCCTAAAGGTTTTCCTTCTTTTCTCGTCCAGGATCACAAAATTATTGGTTTGAGCTGATTAGATCTGAAGAAACGTTAGAAATTTCTTGCTGGAGTGATGTCTGCCTATCGGTAGACACTTGACAGGTAAGCATTGCATTCTGCAGGTGTATTTTCCAGCTGACCCCAGTGACCTCAGCCAGCCTATCACTGAAATGGGTAGGACTTGGAGAATATAGAACCCGGTCAAACCAAGATCAGCTCTCTGCTTCACCAGACAGGGTCCCTCCCTCCGTCATGCTGCCTTCCCCTCCCTTGCCTCTGTAACTTTGGGTCCTCACCGCCCCCACCACATGCCACTTTTGGTGTGAGCCTTCTGCTCTGGTGGCCTGGTTTCTCCCAACCAGCACATCCAACATGCCTTGCTCTCACCTGTCCTTCTCAACCTGGATTCTCTTTCATGTTTTCTCTGCCAGTCTCCCTTCTGTCCCCAACTCAAGTCCCACCTTTCCTAGGCAGACCTTCCTAACCTCCGTGAAACGCTGCCTCCCACCCAACTTCTTATTGGTGCCCATTTTCAATAGTCAGTGTCATTGATTATGTTTTCAATTCTCTCTGTGAATACATAGATCTTGGCTTTCCAAACCAAATATAGGACCTAGTGGGCAGGAACTGAATTTCATATTTATTCAACAAGTGTTCATCAAGTAACTAGCATGAATTATTAATTATTTGATAAAGTAAATAATATGAAATCAGTTGGAATGATTAAAGCACTATCTTGTGCACTAATAGCAACGATCAGATACTAATTGCTCACTCTTAATCCAGCATGGAGAATGGAGTTGAAAGCGGCCCCTGTCAGGGTCTTCGTTTGGGGAGGTACCTGCCACACCACTGCCATTATCCTAAAATAAAGTGGATGCAGACTTTAATCTGGAATTTTGGAAAAAGTACTAGACACAGCGCTGCAAGGCTACATTTCTACCTGTACTCCCATATGTTTTATCAACTTGTGAAATTTTTCTTCTACTCTCTCTTTCTCCCTGTAATAAAGTCTTTGAAGACACTTCAATACATAAGACAAAAAAAGTCAAAACGAAACAAAAGTTTAAATGAATACTTCACGGAAGAATATCAACAAGTGGAAAATAAGCACATGAAAGATGCCCACACCATCAGTCACCAGGCAAATGCCAATTAAAGTCACAAGGAGATTCCACAATATCCTATTAGAACGGTCAAATTAAGAAAAAAGAAAAACCCAACAATACTAAATTCCGGCAAGAAAGCGGAGCAACAGGAACTCTCACTCATCGCGAGTGAGGGAGATGAAAACAGGCACAGCCGATCTGGACAACAGTTGAGAGTTTCTTATCTATGTAAACTTACTGTACAACAGGAAATCACAACCCCAGAAACTTACAGAGTGAAAACGAAAATCTTTGTTCAATGAAAACCTGCGTGCAAATATTGATGGAGCTTTATTAAAAATCACCCAAAATTGGAAATAACCCAAATGTCCCTTAACTAGAGAACTGATAGACAAACTGATGGAATATTGGTCAACAACAAAAAGAACGAACTCTTGGTAAACAGCAACCTGGATGAATCTCAAATGCATTATGCTTTTCGAGAACCAGCCTCAAAAAACCACATACTGTATGATTCAATTTTTATGACATTCTGGAAAAGGTAAAACTGTAGAGACAGAAAATAGATCAGTGGTTGCCAGGGGGCTGGAAGAAAGGGATGGAATGTTCTGTATCTTGATTGTGGTGGTTTCATGACTGTGTGCATTTGTCAAAACTCACAGAACTGCATACTAAAAAGGTTGAATTTTATTGTATCTAAATTATATCTTAAGGAAGAAAATCTTTTAAGGCAGCAGCTCTAATTCCATTGGCTTTGGAACTCATCCTGTTCAGACGTTCCGGGCTGCTCCAGGCTGGTGTGAGCCGCCACCAGGGAAGCTCAGATCCCTCAGAACACAGATTGGAGGGCACAAGCTGGACCCCCGCGGGGCTCCTCCTGGCTCCCCGATCCTCTGTCATCTCTCGGACACTCACAGCAGGTGGATGGAGCAGAGTCTGTGAAATCCTGCTCTCGAATGCTGTTATTTTCATCAAGAAACCCGTTTCCCAACAGCCTCTGTATCCACCAGCCAATCCCCTAGCTGGGGCCGGACACTCTCCAGGGGGAGAGCCCGTGTCAGCTGACCTGCTGGACCGCTGTCAGCTGCCAGTCTGAAGGGAAGGATGTGCATGGGCTTGTCCTGCCTCTTGTCCAGACACCGGCTCCCTGTTGGAGGCAGGGACAGCATTTCCCCTACGTGACCCCGATCCCACACCTTCCCTGGAAGTCGGAGCTCAGATAGTTTACTCCGCAATAGAGATGCCTTAAAATAAAAATTAATCCTAAGCACAAAACAAAAAGGCAATGAGCACGATACCTCAGAATATGTATCTTAAAAGGTTTTCTTTTCTGTCTAATAAAGGACAGCTTTGTCTTTAAAGACATCAGCTGATAGAGCCGAGTCTGTTTTCCAGGCAGCCCACAGAAATCTCCCTACCTGGGGGGGCGCAGTATCTATGGTAACGTGTGCAGAGGTCTTCAGCACCTGTGCACTGACGGCCTGATAGGAGCTGTGGCCGTTGCTTGTTCCGAAGAGCTGCCTAATTGGAGAGCTTGTGGCCGACTCTGGGTCCCTGAAGCACAGTTAGCTGGGAACTTGCTCGTCTCCAGAAGGAATACAGTGGAGTGGCGGTGGTCCTGGGATCCTGGGTCTTGTAGCAAGATGCCTGGACTTGGGTCCTCACTCTCTGTTTGTTTGTAGCTGTGGGATGCCGGGCAAGCGCTTAACTCCTTTGAGCTCTTCTCCGTAAAATGCGGACTGTAGCACCTACCACTTAAATGTGTGGAGATGATTCCACAAGATGTGAGGACAGACTCGGTACCCTGCCAGCCCCATGGTGAGAACTCAGTCAATGATAGCTATGACCAGTCCTACATCAGTGTCCACCGGGTCCATCCAAGTCACTGCCCCCACTGGCAGAGGTGGGCTGCACGTGTCCTCTGCCTCCCCAACACACAGATGGATACCCAGGTGGGTGGGAGAAGGGACCCTGGAAAAGGCACCTTAAGGAAGGTAGCAAGTGGACATAAGGAGCCTGGTGGGTGTGCTGCCAGGGCATCTTGGCAGGGACCTTGGTGGTTCCCAGGATTCACTCTTCTTGCAGGAAAGAGGTAACCCAGAGGGGCCCATGGTGGGGTCACCCTAGGGAGAAGCAAAGGTCCACAGGGGGGAAGAGCAATCAGTCCCAGCCCTGGGAGTCACCCAATGTGCATTTATTGAATGAATGAATGAATGACCTGTAGGGTGCCCATAGCTCTCCTCCTTCATTGGCTGGTTGACACCAGATCCAGACAGTTCAGACACAGGAGGTAAGTGGGCAGATGGCTTGCTGGTAGGGCTCAGCATAGGGCCATGCAGGTTGGACACCGCACAACCCCCAGGGGACACCATTCCACATAAACACCTCAGTTTATGTTTATGTTTATGTCTTGCCCTTCCACGGGCCTAACTACCAAGTCTGTGCTCACTGGCTTCCTTTGGCTCCATGGACTTCAGGCCATGGTTCAGGCCTTAGCTGCTATGGCACCTGAGCAGAGTGGCCACTCACCTAGTGCTGTATGGTACCACATTGCTTCACTTTATCACACTAGTCACTTCCTGAATCACCTTGTTTATAGTCTACTTGTATGTTATCTGTCTTCTCCAACTAGAATGAAAGTCCCATGAAGGTAGGACTTTAATAGTTGGATTCGTCACTGACTCTCCAGTACTCAGAACATGCCTGAGACATAGCAAGAATATATGTTGGATAGAAGGAAGGAAGGAGAGAGGGTAGGAGGGAGGGAAGGAGGGAGGGAAGGAGAGAAGGAGGGAAGGAGGCATGGATGTTTGGATGGATGGATGGATAGGTGGGTAGGTGGATGGGTGGATGGATGGATGGATAGGTGGGTAGATGGATGGATGAATGAATGGATGGATGGGTGGATGGGTGGGTGGGTGGAGGATGGATGGATAGGTGGGTGGATATGTGGATAAGTGAGTGGATGGATGGATGGATAGATGGATGGATGGCTAGGTGGGTAGGTGGATGGATGGATGGGTGGGTGGATGGATGGATGGATGGATAGGTGGGTGGATGGATGGATAGATGGATGGATGGCTAGGTGGGTAGATGGATGGATGGATGGGTGGGTGGATGGATGGATGGGTGGGTGGGTGGATGGGTGGGTGGATGGACGGATGGATAATTGTGTGTATGGATGGATGGATAGGTGGTTGGATGCGCAGATAGGTGAGTGGATGGATGGATGGATAGATGGATAGGTGAGTGGGTGGGTGAATGGATGAGTCGATGAATTGGTGGATAGGTTGATGGATGGATTAATGGTTGGATTGATGGCTTAGTCAGTCAGAAGGAGGCAGATGCAGCTCATTTTTATCTTCCAGGTAAAATGCCTCAAAGTTGCTGTGCTGTCAGTCATCACGGTGAATGCAAATTCATTTTATACCATGTAAAGGACATCAGCTTGTGAGGGAAAAGAGCCATCCTTGGTTTCACTAACAAAGATCCTCGAGACAGGTTGCCCAGGACCTGGTTCCACGCCTTCAGTTCAATCAGGCACTTGGAGCTGAGCAGTGAGAGCAGCCCTGAGCAATGTGGTTATTTCTAATGTCTGCTCTCCCTGCCTGTGCTCACTGAGCTTTTATCTTCGTAATTACACCGGGACACATTTCTCATTATAGGCACCAGGAGAAACTACAAGCGAGCAAGCGGCTGGTTAAGCAAGAAAGAGAAGAGCAAAGATTGACCTAGTTTGGATAAAATGGGATCTTACCTGAACCTTTTCCAGATGGAAATCTCCCTAAACCGGAGCTCTCTATGGCTTGGCACAGACACATTGTTTTCCTCCACTCTTTCTTTATTATAACGATTTTTGTGAGCCTTGTTCTTTTTTGAATTGGGTAGAATTACAAAGGATGAAAATTACTGTGCAAATCTGAGTGCTCAGCGTGAACAGAGCCTAAGGCGCTCAGTGTTCTTGGAACCTCTGCTCATGAGGCGAAGCTTCAACCGAACAAGTGAGCACATTTAGAAGAGGTGAGATTAATGTGTGCAAAAGATGCACGACGGAACCACAGATTCGTGACGACTGAGAAGCTACAGGGAAGGTGAGCACATAGCCAGACGGCGCTTCTGGCTCAAGTGCCTGGAGCTGTGGTGACGGTGACTAGTTCAGGGTCCCCAGTTTGGGGGGGAGCAACTAGGGTCATGAGGAGCTCAAAACACTGGCAGGAAATACTGAAAGGACTGAAAATGATTAGCTCACAGAAAAAGACTCACGTGGTAGGAATGTGTGTTCCTTTACGTGAAGAGCAGTGGCGTGGAGGACAATATTTCTATGCAACTTCAAAGGCTAGAACTCAGGCTAACGGATAAATGTTCCCTGGAGGAACACGTGCGCACATTCAAAATAAAATCCGAACTGGTCATGGCACCCGCATGGCCCTGTGTCGTACGGCCCGCCTCTGTCTCCGACCTCTTCTCCTACCACCCTCCTCTCTGCTCGCTCTGCCCCGTGCTTGCAGAACGTCCTCCAACATGCCATGCTCTTTAGCACCACAGGACACTTTCACTCGCTGTCTCTCTTTCTGAAATGAAATGCCCTCTCTCTTACTGGGCTGGATCCAGTTTAAATATCATTTACTCAGAGAAGTCTTCCCTGACCACCCAGAGTCACTCTCTGATGTAATAATCATCCGGTTTTATTTAATTCTTGGTGCTTCTCACTCTCTAAAATTACCTATTTGTCTGAGGACAGGGCTGCGTCTCTCACAGTAGCCGGCTATGCCTTGCTCCTCGGACAGCGTCTGATGCAGAGAAGGGGCTCAACGGTTACGTATGAGATGAAGGAATGAATGTGCAATGGACAAGATGCTCCGCTGGGTCAGAGCAACTCTGTCCCCACCACTGGGAAATTGAAGGGCCAGTTGCATTAGCTGCATGGGAAAGAGAACACGTCTCAACACACAAACCAGGCAGCACAGCCACCGCCACACTTCAAGCCTGCGCCCGCTCTCCAGCCGGCAGGGACGGCCTCAGAACCCGGTGGGGTTCATCTCCATCACAGCTTTTGTTTTTGAAAATCCTGAGATTTCTGGCAATTTTGTTATTATTTGATGTATCAAATAATAATCAATATTTCTCTTTAGGGGAGTTTTAGCCATGACTACATTTTTATCTATTTTCTTTAAACACACATTTTCTCTGGACTGAAAATCCATAGTTTCTAAAGGCATATCTGCCTGTTTCCGTGTTCCAACTCTGCAAAGTCTAATTCACCACGAGTTTATAAAGTGACAGTTGTCTGGCACATCTTGGGAAGGTCCTAGAAAGCGCTCCTCCAAGCGGTTTAACTCGTGCCCTGCACTCAAGGCCACCGAATGGACAAGGACGGCCGCAGTCTCAGTCCAGTACTGGAGAGAGGAAGAAAAAACTTGACTAATTGGTAAGTACTTAAAATATTATTTTCATAGTAAGAAAAATACAGACTCGCAGAGTAAATTCACCAGATTTTTTAAGACAAAGCTTCAATATTCAAGGCGTTTCACCATGAGGCAGGGCACTTGTATGCTAGATTTCAGCTCTCCCATGCAGTGTGGCCACGTGACATAAATCTTGCCACAGAGTTTTGCCCAGAAGTCTGTTGGAAGGATGTGGCTTCTTGAATAAAATAACAAGGCCGTCGTCTCCTGCCTAGAATGCAGAGCTGATGTCCACAGATGAGGGTCAGACACCAGACAGGAGAAGCAGGAAGACCAAAGACCCTGGGTCCTTGCTGACGTCATTGGCGCACCACCACCAGCCCAAGACCTTCCAGCAGTGACCTGTAACTCGAGAGAAGCAAACTCTTTACTTGGTTGGACGGTGTAGTAGGATTTTTCATCTCTGAGGCCGGCGTGTGATCCTAAACGTGCACTCCTCTGGCCTCCAGAGGAGAAGGTGCCGTCTTCATCCTGTAAGTCGGCATTAGCACCAGTTCTTCCTGGGATTTTCGGGGCTCAGGACAGTTGGGGGTTTGCCTCTGGAAGCCCCCACAGGGCAGAGTTTGGAGCAGATTTTGGCTTTGAGGAGACAACGTTAGATTTCACCAGAGCCCTGTGCCCCTGGGAAACAGCAAGAGTTAGAGAAATCCCGCAGCCTTTGTGTTCCAGGAAGCAGCTTACTGCAACAGCGCAAGACCCACAGATGCCCCATGCACACCTATGAGCAGGTCAGACACAGACCCTCCAAGTGCCCATTCTTTACCTCGTCAAAGATTAGACGAACTGGTTGTCCCCACTGGTCAGTCAGGACAAAGTGCCAACTAACTTGTCCACAGAGTGGTTGAGCCTCTCTCTTCCCCCAGGGCCCTGAGCTTTGGCCCGCCCTCAGCCTGACACAGCCAGGCTGACCCTGCCTCAGGAAAGAAATCCGCTCCTGAGCCTGCCTTACTGCACCCTGGGAAAGAAAAGCCCTTTTCTGCTAAACTTTGAGATTCTTGCAGATGTTAGGGTCAAAGCATCCCCCCATTTCAGCCACCCATCCCCCTATTTCAGTAGCCCCTCCCCCATTGCAGCAGCCCCTCCCCCATTGCAGAAGCCCCTCCCCCATTGCAGAAGCCCCTCCCCCATTGCAGCAGCCCCTCCCCCATTGCAGCAGCCCCTCCCCTATTGCAGCAGCCCCTCCCCCTATTGCAGCAGCCCCTCCCCCTATTGCAGCAGCCCCTCCCCCATTGCAGCAGCCCCTCCCCCATTGCAGCAGCCCCTCCCCTATTGCAGCAGCCACTCCCCCTATTGCAGCAGCCCCTCCCCCATTGCAGTAGCCCATCCTCCAATGCAGGCCCCCCTCCCCCTATGTATGCAGCCCCTCCCCTATTGCTGCAGTCCCAGCCTCATTGCAGCAGCCCCTCCCCAATTGCAGCAGCCCCTCCCCCATTGCAGCAGCCCCTCCCCTATTGCAGCAGCCCCTCCCCCATTGCAGCAGCCCCTCCCCCATTGCAGCAGCCCCTTCCCTATTGCAGCAGCCCCTCCCCCTATTGCAGCAGCCCCTCCCCTATTGCAGCAGCCCCTCCCCCATTGCTGCAGCCCCTCCTCCATTTCGATAGTTTTTTTCAAATAAAATCTCTCCTAACCTAAATCTAGATTTGCTTTTGTTTGACAAAGAAACAAACACACCAGGGAGAAGCAGGGGACCCTGAGTCTCTGAGCTGTAACGGTTATCAGAGGTCATCAGAAGTCTTAGATGTGGCCTGTCTGTTTGGGTGTGAGTAAATTCAGCTCAGGGGAGGCGAAGTGATTTTCCCAAGTCTAGGGAGTCATAAGTGGGGGTTCCAGGCCAGATCTGAGCCCTACTTTCGTGAACTTGGAGCACATCCCACCCCTCAGAGCAATCACGGATGAGTCCTGTGCTCCCTCACCTTTGCAGACACAGCCCACGGTGTACGCAGCGTCACACATATGCACACGGGAGCGTGCGCACACACATGTCTACATCTCCTGGTCAACCTGAGGGGCCGCGAGCTTTGCTTCGCTCACACCACCAGTTAAGTTGACAGATCAAAATGAAAACTCATCAGGAGGCCACAGCGGTGGGTGTGCTGGGCCTTGCGCACACTCAGGCTCTGCGGAGAGCTGCCTTTCTCCGTCTCCTGTCCCTACTGCTTCCTCCCCACAGCCTCTCCCGCCAGAGGATGGCTCTGCTCTGCCCTGTGCTGCCAACAGCGATGGCAATGCCAGAGCCGCTGGCCGTGACCACAGAGGGTGCAGTCAAAGCGTCGACTCTTCTGGTCGGAAGGGAGGAAAGCAGCTTGATTCTCAGAATATATACTTTTTTTAGTGTACCTAAAGAAACTCTTCTCCTACTACAATTTAAATTAACAAACGTTTACTGCAGACTCACTTTGGGCCAGGCCATGTGCCAGGCACCTAAGACAGAGTTCCACCTTCTAGAAGCTCACGGTGAAGTCGTACGGGAATAATAATAACCAGAGTATAAATGTCAATGTGTAATATACACACATAAAAACATACTACATATAAATATTTACATAAAAATGTAAACATATTTAATATCAATTAATATTTTCATTATATTACCATATATTTATTATAATAATTAATAATATATTAATATATAAATTTATATGGATATATTATGTGTTTATTCATTTTATTGCACAGAAAATTTGGAACAGGACTTTGTAGTCAGTTGTACCACATCCTCTTTTTACAAATGAAGAAACTGAGGCTACTAGAGGGTAAGTCAAGCCAGGCGAACAGGAAACAGACCTCACAACTGACAACCTCCATGTGCAACTCCAGCTATCTTATTCCAGAGCCAAAAATACTACTCACCTCCCTGCGGTGGAGACAGACACATCAGCTGGCAATTCCAATAGAACGGAAATTGTTATGAAGGAGGCGTGCACAGGTCCTAAGTCTATCCTGAGGAGTTTACTCTGAAATTAGGGTGTTAAAGTTGAATGACTCCAAAATGTGGGCCCGTCGGACTCCCCACAGAGCTGGAACAGCGTGAATTTTGCATTCCCCAGGTGTGAAAGTGACTGATGATAAACTCTTGCTCGGTCTCCGTCACACTTTGGAAATCTGATGATATCTCTTCTAAACGATTAAGCCATAGGTAGAAAACGTCATGTGTGGGAATGGCTTGACTGCTGTTCCTGGTTTTCGAAGAGGTCACACCAGAAAGAGACAAGCCGTGGTCTCAGTTGGCCCAACTCAAAGGCCAAGAGAGAGGGGAAGGCAGCTTTGGAAGATCCGCCATCCAAGAGCTGGTTCTTGCAGCTGCTTCGGCGAGCTGTTTGTTGTGCGAGGTTGCTTTGGTGGAAATATGTGGGAAAAAATGCCACTTCACACAGATATTTAGCGGGAATAGGGAGACATATTTTACTTGTCTTTTTAGATAACTGTGGACATTCTTTGTCGATACTACACCAAAAGTCAAGTGGTAGTTTCTTAAAAGTTAGCTGCAGTGCGAGTCCGAAGTTACAGCAACGAACGAACTTTTCATTCTCCAGTAAAATATGCTCTACTGGTCTGTCTCGAGTTTAAGTGAATCTGTTACCATGCAGATTTGGTAACACCATACAGGTCATTTGGCAAACAACAGTTACAAATGTTATGACGAGTTTCCATTACATGCTATCAAGAAAAAAAATAGCATTTGCTAATATCACCAGCTCTCCTCAGAAAAGTCTTCAAGGTTTGGGAGGCTGCCAAGCTCATGCGTGTAGATCCAAGTTTTCCAAAATTCTAATTTGAACTTGGAAGCTCAAATTTTATCATTGGCAACAAATATTGTCGGTTATTTTCCTTAAAGTGATAGGCTCACTAGTTCATATTTTTAAGTAAACTTTTTATTTTAGAGGAGTTTTAGATTTACATAAAAATCATGGAGAGTGCAGAATCCCCATATACCCCACACACAGTTTCCCGTTGTTAACATCTTACGCTGTGCGGTACGTTTGTTACAGTTAATGAGCCAGTATTGGTACATCATTATTAACTGGAGCCCCCATACTTTATTTAATGCCTTTAGTTTTTACCTAATGCCCTTCTTCTGTCCCAGAATACCTTCCAGGACACCACATCACATTTAGTTGTCCTGTCTCCTTAGGCTCCACTCGGCCGTGACAGTTCCTCAGCTCTTCCTTGTTTTGATGACCTTGACAGTTTTGAGGAGCACTGATCAGCTGTTTGGTGGAACGGTCATCAATTGGGATTTCTTTATTTTTTTTTTCTCATGATTAGACTGGAGTTATGAGTCCTTGGAAGGAAGACTGTAGAGCTAGAGTACCGTTTTCATCACATCATCCAGGGTACGTCACGTCACCTGTGGATGCTGACCTTGGTCGCCTGACTGCAGGAGCTTCTGTCCGCCTCCTCCACTGTAAAGTTACTATTTTCTCCCCCCGCCCACTGTACCCTTGGGAAAGAACTCCCTCTGCATGGTCCACACTTAAAGAGTGGAGAGTTAGCTCTGCCTCCTTGAGGCTGGAGCGTCTACGTCATTATCTGGAATTCTTCTGCTGGGAGATTTGACTTAGTCATTTGGGGGAAGATTTCTGCAAAATGCCCCAGTCGAGTAACCCTAATCCATCTCTTAGACACTCTCTCAAGTAAGAATGCTGTTTCTTGAAAAAAGAGGATAGTTCGGCTTGCAACTCAAACAGCCTTACTGAGCTTTTCCTCGAGACAACCTCACACTCTGGTCTGTAGCAGAAGTCATCACACTTAAAGGAGCACTCACGTGTCAAGATTTAATAAAACTAACACTTTTTACTCCTTTGGCAAGGAAATTCTTAAGTGGAATAGGCATTGCTCCATTTCACTGAAGAACGTAGAGATGAAGGATGTGATAACCATCGGCACTGTGCGGAGACACCGCCTCCATCCATGCCCAGGCGCTGGCAGTTCACCCGCCATTGCTTTGACATCAGAACAAATGTCAACCCAGTGAAAAAGACAAATAATATGTTAGCATGATTATGAAAATCGTTTTGACTTTGTAGACACGTCAAAAGAGACTAGGTTTACGGAGTACTCTTTGAGAACTGCTGTTGTAAGGTGCAAACATGGCTTCCTCCTCACCAAGTTAACCTCGACTCCCCAGCTCTCAGAGAGAATCAGGATCTACGTGCTGCAGCCCATGGCTCCTCCCCATCTTCCCACGGAGCCTCATCTCCTTGGCTTCGCTCCGGCTGCTCCCAGACCCGTCGCCCTCCTGTCCTGGAACAATGGGTCAGTACTGAGAGTCCCTGTGAGAGCCCACTGCCACCTCCCCACATCCCAAGGCAGGAAAGCCCACTGTCTTCCTCTTGGTTTCTTCTTTTATTAATCGCTGCCATATTTTGAAGATTCATCTACCTTCCTATCATTATTCCGTGAAACATCATTGAAGCACCCTGACTTGCTAGTCCCTGGACCACTGACCTCGGAGGCCTCTTCTTCAGAACACAGAAGATGCACCCAGCCTTCCCAGGCTGGCAAAACGTTAACCCTTTTCCCTGAGTCTCAACAATTGTATTTTAAGCCAGAGTTCATTTATTAGCAAATACAAGCCTAGTTGTTAATCATATTATGTCTAATTAAGGAATTTTCCTGCGTCAAGTTTCCAACTGAAGTTTCTAGGCAGTTTGCCCAAGTAAGTACTTCATTAAGAACCAAAATCAAAAGAATGCAGAGAGCTCAGCAGGGAGAAGCAATTTCCTGGAGAAGCTGCAGTAGCCGGGTTTTCTTCACTCACTCTCTCGCCCATGACTCCCTCTTTCACCTTCTTACACCTGGTTACTGTGGACGGAGAGGGGCCAGCTCTGGAGGAATCTCAATCATATTTCTCTGGCTCTAAACATAGAAGTAATTCCAGGGGATAAAGGAGAAAGGGCAGCCCTGGTTACTAAGACTAGTTTGTGTGATTCTGGCTGTTAGGATATTTGCAGCGGCAAGAAACAGAATCACCAGCTAAGAGCTCATCAAACACAAAAGATATGTAATTATTTCCTGTAGCAAGGAGTCAGGAAGGAGAGAGTCTCAGGAAGGAGAGAGTGGTCCATCAAGGACCCAGGCTCTTCCTCTACTCTCTCTCTGACATCTTCAGCATGTTGACAGTTAGTCTTAGGGCTTGTTGCCCCATGCTTGCACAGCTTCAAGCATCCAATTCACCCATAACCATTCAAGCCAGAAAGAAGGAAGGATCAGCTTCTCATTCTGTCTTTCAATCAAGGGGCAAACTCCTTTTGAGCCTCCTCAGAAGACTCTCCCTGTGTGCCATTGGGTAGAAATGGTTTCATGCCCCCATTGCCGCTTGGAGGTCAGTAGGAATGATGATATCAAGATGAAAATGCTTGTCCA
Organism: Equus asinus; assembly: GCF_041296235.1. Lineage (NCBI taxonomy): Eukaryota > Metazoa > Chordata > Mammalia > Perissodactyla > Equidae > Equus > Equus asinus. The sequence continues at coordinate 48,243,097 of NC_091804.1, forward strand.
ATCAAGGGCTCAGCTTCCCTGAGCATGTAGCTGCCTGAAGAAGAGTGGGGTTTTCTGAAGTGGGAAGGGAAGTGACAATGGCCGTAGGAAAGCAACCAACAGGGTATGACGCTGTTAGTCAAGGAGGCCATTTGTCAGGGCAGCACGGGGCTCCCACTGAGCTGACTCATGAGTTGCACCTTGGGGTCAACAGTCATCATGTTCCCTGGGCATGAAGGACTGCCTTCAGCTCCATCTAACAGAGGAAGGAGTCCCAGAGAAACAGAGTGACTTCCCTCCAGAGCAAACCAAGAGTCAACCCCAGGTCTTCCAACATCCACACTCTCAGCCCTTCTTTCTCACCGAGAATGTTATGAAGAAAGTGAGAGGCTCAACTCCATGGCCATTAATCTAGAGGTCGCTTAAATGGACCCATCCCATCCCTGAAATTTGGTTACTTTAATCAGCCTCCATGAAATAAAAATAGAACACATTTCTTCACAGCCATTATTGGGTTACGCAACTGGATATGTAGATACAGAGGGCACAGAATATTTTGAAAAGAAATACAACAGACAGCAAAGAAGTAAAGCTCCTTTACTTACAGGATAGAGTGGTTTAAACGAATTCACAGCATTGTTGGGGTGAAAGGAGAGCACGGCTCGCTGCCTAGAAGTGGCCGTCTCTGAACAACCTTAGGTAAGGCATGAAATCTCCCCAACAAGGAGAAAATTTCTCACCAAGGACATCTTTATAGGGGAACGAAATGTTTTGTGAGTTGAAAAGGCTTATTGGTGATAGATTAGACTCGATGGAGAGAGAGACAGAGGGACAGATTTACAGATAGAGATGGATAGAACACTGACATCACTGCATATTTACCCCACAAGACTGGATACCATGAACAGCGTCCAGATGGAAACCGTGCTGTCAGGAAACCTGAGCCTACCAGAACCTTCCTGAGGCCCTGAAGCCACTCACTGCCAGGGGTGTTCTTAGGTCAGCCCTGCAGTAAGGTTCTTGGTCACTGCCCATAGCCGCCAAGCAGGTTTGAAAGACCGAGAACAATGAGACCGAACGTGAGTGAGCACCTTCATCTGAATTTGCTAACACAACTGAGCCCTCCGCTGGGAAACCGCGCCCCCTGAGGACACCGCATCCAGACGGGGTGCCACAAGAATGCCCCCAGAGGACCCGCGCCCGAGACAACCTGCATTTCACTACCTTCCTATCATTTGTCCCCACAAATCGGGACCTCCAACCAAGGAAGGGCAGAGACAAAGAAAGTAAAATCTGCTGGTTCGTTCCTTTGGCTTCAGAAATCACGTGGGACACGGGCAACGCTCCTGGCTTGTTAGATGATTAATAATTCCTGGGGTCGTTTGTGTAGAAACGAGAGGACAGAAAGAGAAGCAGGTGCATCATATGTCATGTTAATCTTTTTTCCCACCCATCGCATGTTCCTTATCAAGCATTCACACTTCGCCTCGAGTGAAGAATCATCTGAAAAATCGGTCTTTTGTTTTGTTTTCCTTGTAGCACAGCCTCACCCGGCAGAGCCCGTGGCTCCGGGCCCCACTCCTCACTCGGAGCGCTCGCCTGTGGATTCTGTCACTGGTGCAGTCAAAGCAGACTCCAAGCTCACAGTGGCTCTGATTCAGCAGGTCTGGGGTGGGGCCTGAGAATTTGCATTTCCCACAGGTTTCCAGGTGCTGCTGGTCTGAGGACCACACTCTGGGAACTGCCGCCCTGATCCAGCTGATCTTCCACGGCTGTTGGGAGGGTTAGAGGAGACGGCGTTTGTTATCCACCACACTTGAGGGAAGGGCCTGACACATGGGTTCTCTGAAGAGCGGTGCCCCCGGGCTCTGCTCTGGAAGTGTCACCCTCTCTGGGCACAAGGCCACCAGACTCCTTGTCTGCAAGGGTGATGGATAATTTCCTGTGTCAGCTTGACTGGGCCACTGGTGCCCAGAGAGCTCATTAGACATTATTTCTGGGGGTGTCTGTGAGGACGGCTGCAGAAGAGATTACCATTTGAATTTGTAGACTGAGGAAAGCAGATGGCCCCCCTAATGTGGGTGGGCCTCACCTAATCTATTGAAGGCCAGAATAGAACAAAAAGGGGGAGGAAGGAGGGATCCGCCCCTTCTGCCTGATTGTTTGAGCTGGGACTTCCGTCCGTCTTCTCCCGCCCTGGGGCTGAGACCCACCTCATGAGCTGCTGGTTCTCAGGCCTTGACCTCAGACTGGATCACACCACAGGCGTCCTGGGCCTCCAGCTTGCAGAGGGCCGTGCTGGAGGCACCCCAGAGGGACTCCCCAGCCTCCGTGATTGCATGAGGCGATTCCTCACAATAGATTTCTTTATATATAAATCTCACATACAGTATATATAATAAATCTCATAGATGTAAAATACATATTTACATATAAAATATAAATATCTTTATATAAATATAAAAATGCATGTGTTTCCTATTGCTTCTGTTTCTCTGGAGAACCAGACTATACAGCAAGCGAGGGCAGTCACTCTGCTCTCCCCAAGTGCCCCCACAAGAAGGTGAGGTCCCCTCCGGCGCCCCACCCCCGCTGTCTGTGCTGGCCTCCCCTTTCCTGGACACCCAACCCTCAGGGCAATTCTATCATCACCCTAATGAAGCAGTCACCCTAATGTCAGCAGCCCCTGTCATTTGCTGGGGTTTTCGCACGACTAAGAGTGCCCCAAGGACTTTACAGAGGCCCCTGCGGTAAGCAGAGCTCTGAGATGACCCCCATGCATCAGGCCCTTCCCTCAAGTGTGGTCGATAACAAACACTGACTCCTCTAACCCTCCCAACAGCCGTGGAAGATCCGCTGGATCAGTGCAGCAGTTCTCAAAGTGTGGTCCTCAGACCAGCAGCACCTGGAAACTTGTGAGAAATGCAAATTCTCAGGCCCCACCCCAGACCTGCTGAATCAGAGCCACTGGGTGTGGGACCTGTGACCTGTGTTTAAGCAAGCCCTCTGGGTGACCCTGAGACACGGTCAAGTTTGAGAACCACTCTTTAAAGTTGCAGGTGACGAGAACCAAACTCAAATCCACTTGGGCACAAGATAGGGAGTTCATTGGTTCAACTAATAGAAAAATGCAGAGGGCGCCTGGCTTCAGGATCAGCTGGATCCAGGAGCTCAGTGCCATTCATTGACTCTGATTGGCCGGACGACGGTCAAGTGCTTACCAGGACTCATGTGGACCAAGAGTGGTGTGAGGTGGGACACATCAGAGGAAAACTACGTCCAGGAAGAAGAGTGGCTAGCAACAGGAAGCACACGAAGAAGCAGAAATTTCAGGCACTGCCTCCACAGCTAACAGTGTTTGTCTCACATCTCAGATGAGCAAACTGAGGACTAGAGACATTAGGAAACGTGCCAGGCTCTCCAGCAGCTGTGTGCGAGCAGGGGCTCAAACGTACTCCACCTGCTCCGGTTGATCCTGAATCTCCTGCACTTAGTTACAAAGGATGTCCTCTAGAATAACAAAGCCTCTGTGTGCGTGCAGGGAGGAGAGGCTTCCCTTTGCCCTGGTCCAGCCCCCTTGTCATTTAAATGAAAAGAAATCAAGAAATAAAGTGTCTGCTCTCCCAACTCTCACCCAATAAGGAGATTTCAGGCCAAATATCTTTCGTATTCAGCCAACCCCGTGTAGCTTTGGGGCCCTCAAGGACATCTTTCTCACCGGACATCACTGCGTGCTGTCCAGGTTGCCCACGCCCTCACTAGAGCCAACGAGCTCCTCCCTCTGGACCCCACTGAGCCTGGGTAGAGAATCCAGGTGGCGCCCCCTCTGGCCATGGTGGGGATAGTGGCGTCCCTTCTCAGAGCAGCTGGTGGAAGTGACCCCAGCCTGGAAACCAACTTTTCTTCAGAGTCCGTCATGTCCCTGTCTCACCCCAGCGCCCATCCCTCACAGGAGATCACAGGAGGACCCCTAACGAAGGCAGTGAGTTTCATAACAGAGAGGTCCTTGGCCGAGCTTGAGGAGGGCTGGCCAAGGGAAAGGGCAGCAAGGAGATTTGGGTAAAGTAACTGCAGGCTCACTTCGGGACCGGAGGCCAACTGAGGCCCGAGGCCAATCATCGCGGCTGCAGCTCAGAGGCTAGCACGGGCCCCAAACTGAACCATCAGCAAACTGCATCGCTTGTTGAGTTAAAGGATCTAATTTAAGGCTAGAGAAGACTTTTTCCTCTCTTGGGCTCAGATTCTCTGCAGATACAATCATTTCCTAAAACCCAGTAACAAGAAAAAATTATTTCCTAGGAGCTCCCATCCCAGAAATGCATCCAGCGACTCAATGGAAAAAAAGACACATTCACGATGCAAGCAGGAGCTCCAAATATTTTTAGATATCATGCAACGCTGGAGCCGTGGGAGTGTTGGGAAAAGCAACCGTCTCGTGACGAACCCAATAAACACACCCTTAAAATAAGAAGCCCAGCAGGCTCTGCTATGAGCACAGAGGCATTAAACACCTTCAGAAAATTGAATTAAACTTCTTTTCTAAGAGGCACATCTGAATTTCATTACAAAAGTTACTAAGTGTCTGATTCAAATGCTTGTGTTTGAACTTTTCTGGAAAAGACAGGATCGGTTTTCTCCATTTTCTTCTCCCCCTAAATCTGTTGAGAGAGTGAAGATCGTCTACCTACTTCTGCTGATTTGTTTGCATTCTGCTCCTCGGAAGAGAGAGAAAATTACCCTTTATTGAGGAATTCTCTCTGGTGAAGATATTTATTACAGAATTAAAATAGGCCCACTGTATTTTCAACGCGGAGCAGTGCACACGGGTTCCCAAGTACTGTTTACACCGCTGACAATCGGTTGCATGATTTCGAGGTATGTTGTGGTCTTCTTTGTGTATGTGGGAGGTGGCTGTTGTGATTTTTAAACGGTAGAAAATTTCATAAGAAAAGGCAGTTCTTCTCAACCCAGTTTCAAAACACACTCGCGCACACAATGGAGCAGTATGAGGAGCTTCTTCCTCTTTCATGATTCTGATTTATATACAATATGATGTGTAGACACCAACATCTCCAATTTCTTAGGAGTGGTTTTGAAAGTTGCATTCTAGTTCAAACAAAAATTACAAAATGCTCACTTGCTCAGTTTTCTGCACAGCAGTTAATTATCAGCAGAGGAAACCTGGAGAAAACCCTCGTCATCTTTTCCCTGGTTCTGGTGGAAGGAAAGAAAACGCGTTCACTCCTGCAGCTCCCAGCAATGATTTGGCACGACCTCTCATTACCGCGGTCGGGAAAAACTCGCTCTGGGGAGGCGCGGCCGGGGCTTCTGCACGCATATCACACCAGAAGGTTAAACCGACGAGGCTGATTTCCTTTAAAGATGAATTTACCTTTTACTGATGCAGAGATGCAATTGAGTATTGGGGATTTAGAATAATCTTCCTCAGAAACAAAGGCAAACACTGTACAAACAGAGACAGTGACATTAGCACTCTGCAGGCCCACTCCTCGCTGCGTGGTTTCTCCCGACTCCTTTTCATCCTGCGAACAGCTGTCGCCGGATTCCACAGCCCGTTTTAATGTGGCGATGATGTTTCCACTCCAAGCCGGTGACAGCAGCTCTTTTGTCTTCTTGTCATTCTCTCTGCATTAAAATATTAATACACATTCTCTGAAGGAATAGTCAATGATGTATAGATTCTGGAATGAAATGGGTATTCCTTATAACTTCGAAAGTAATTGACTGAGCCTGGATCATATCTACCGCTTGATTGATTTGTGCAGCTTTTGTGAAAATAAATATTAAGGTTAATTGGTAATGAGGATGAAAATACGGCCCAAGGAAAGCATGACTACAAATCACCAAACAAAATCAAAATGGGAGTTTTCAGTGTAGCCAGGTAGTTGTATTTGAAAGGTGTCGGGGGGAGAGAGGGCGTCTGTGCTAGGAGAGGTTCAGGGCAGGAAGCTTTTGTTCAAAGGTCTAAATCTGCACATCCTAGTATTCTTTATTTCAGTAGAAGATTCTTTGTAATGCTGCTACTGGTTAACTCCTTTCGTTGCAGACAGAAACTGAAGGAACCCTTGGCTAGTATAGCTCTAAGTCTAGGGATGGATCCACCATCAGGTATGACTGGATCCAGGAACTGCAATGATGGCGTGCTCTCCCTTCTGCATCTCTCAGCTTGTTTCACCCCAGCTTGCTGTCATTACACCTGCAGTCTCCCAGGCTTCCTATGATGGAAAACAACGTGAACTAGAGCAGTGCAAGCCACGCAACACCCCTTGTTGGCCCCAGCAGGAAGTGCAGCCTCCACTTCCAACTGAGGGAAAGTGCTTACTCACCGGTCCTCAGCAGGGTCGCAAGGCTCCCAGTGGCATTTCACATCTTTGGTGTCCCAATAACAGGGTGCATGTCTGGCATTGGCAAGGGGTGTGGGGTCTCAGGGATGCTGGTCATCCTGCAATGTGCAGGGGTGCTGGACCACCCTGCACAGTGAAAACACATGCCCAGCCTCCACGATGTTCAAACAGCCAGCCAGACACTCGGATAGGAAAGAAGCTTGTTCATGATTACCCGGGCCTGGTGTCCTAATGCTGGTTTGCAAGTAACACAAAGCGTTTGTAATACCCGCTGAATTTTCTGGGAACATAACTTCCATGTGATTCCAAGGAAGGCCGCAGTCTGGGGGGAGGGCGGGAACTTCACGACTTCTTCTCCAGTCCAGAGTCGCGTCTCCGACGGCAGCGCCGCTGGTGGGTTTGAGCTGCTGAAGAACATTTTCTATCAGTTCTGCCGGTCCAGGTGCCACATGCACCCAGAGGCAGGTCCAGCTGACAGTTCGCTGCGTCTCCCAGGGTGGCCTCTCCTGAACATTTACAGGATACATATAAATGTCTTCCCTGTCCGTGGAGCTCTATATCACAATTAAGGCATAAAACTGATTTCTTATTAAATTATCTGCATAGGTATGTTCTATTATTTCATTTCAGAAGCGACACATATATCCTTGAGTGATCGCCCTGGGAGGATGCAGATGGGACGAGGCGGGTGGCAGATGCTTGAGCCCCCTCCCCAAACCGCAGTGGGTGGAGGGCAATCGGGTTCCCATGGTCGGCATGCTGGCTGTCAAAAACAAACACAGACACCACGTCCACTGCCCGTGGTCAGAGGGAAGGTGCAATGAACAAAAATGAAGCACCTGCAGAAATGAACGTGGATTCAGAAATCAATGCATGTGTATTAGTCAGGATTCTCCAGAGAAACAGAACTAACAGGATGTGAACATAGAGAGGAAGAGATTTGTTATAATATACAGAGAAGGAGATTTGTTATCAGAAATTGGCTCCCATGATGATGGAGCCCCAGAAGTCCCAAGAATGGCAGTTGGCAAGCTGAAGATCCAGGGGAGCCGATGGTATGGTTCTAGTCTGAGAACTGGCTGGCTTGACACCCAAGAAAAACTGATATTTCTGTTGGAGACGAAAGGCAGGAAATGACTGGTGTTGTAGTTTGAAGGCCGTCAGGTAGGAGGAATTTCCTCTTTCTAGATGAAAAATCAGCCTTTATGTTCTACTCAGGTCTTCAACTGATTAGACGAGGCCCACCCACGTTGGGGCCGGTGATGTGCTTTCCTCAGTCTACTGATTCAAATGTTAATCTCATGCAGAAACACCCTCACAGACACATCCAGAACGACGTATGACCAAACGTGACCCAGTCAAGTCGACACATAAAATGTACCATCGCTACCTGCAAAGGTAAAGTCACAGACTGTGTGGCTAGGGGAGGAAAGCCTCTCATTGTAAGAGTGTGTGCCACTTCACAACAGGACCTGCTGCGGCATCAGCTAGGAACACAGTTCGCAAATTAGACTTCACACGAAATTTTCCTGGGGTTTAGTTTTTAGGTACGAAGAGTACAAAAGAAACTTTTCTTAATGAAGTAATTCCAAAGTCTGATTTTGCCAATCAGGATGGACGTTCTCAGAATCACGTCTGTTCCGTTCAAAGCTAGTGAATTACTATAAGCCGGGGTTTCTCCACCTTGGCACTACTGACATTTTGGAACAGATAATTCTTGGTTGTGGGGCTGCCCTGCGTATTGTAGGGTGTTTAGCAGCGTCCCTGGGCTCCACCCACTGCATGCCAGCAGCGCCCCCCAGCTGTGACAACCAAAAATGTCTTCAGACAGTGACACATGCCCCTTGAGGGACAAACTGCTGCCTCCCCGGTCGAGACCAACTGCTATGCCGGGAGCGAGCCAAGCCACCCAGTAGCTTCTGATTCTTTTTTAAATTTAATGGGGACTGTGGGCCACATATACATTAGAGACAAGCGGTGACATCACGGATGATCTGCCTGAGACCCCCCCCCCCCCAAGTTCCACATTGGGAAGGCGTTTAGGCATCTAGGTGCGGAGACCCAGGCTGAAGCATTCAGCCTGTTCATCTTCATGTGGGTGCCAGGATAACATCAGCTGATCCCTCCCACAGAGGCAGGTGCTGGCCAGGTGTGTAAGAATGCGTGCGTGTCACGGTGTGCCAGCTCGGTGCCACGTGAATGGGGTAAGGAAGAAAGCCGGCTGACAAGTTCAGCTCCTCGGAGCATGAAGAAGCACATCTCTCTAAACCCACCTAAAGATGCATCAGAGGAGGGTTGATGGATGCGCACACACCCAATGTGAGAGATTTAGGACTCATGAGTGAATCGGATCACATTAAAAGATTAATGTAAAATTAGATTCAAAAATAGCTCTCAAGGACCTTTACATTCAAGAGAGTTACGCAGAGATTTAGAAGCGAGATTTGCTCCCAGGCACAGTCGCAGCTCTCCTTTTGTTTCTTCTTGGACATGACGTTCTCACCACAGGCTAAAGGACCATCTGCCGGAGGAGGGATGTTTCCTCCAAGACGAGCCTGGGGGATAAAGGGAAGATTTAGTGGACAGGGCAAAACGAAGCAGTGGCGTTTCCCGAGTGTGGTTGGGAGGCTCCCCATTACAAGATCCATTCTCTTCGCTGGCCAAGGACCCTGCAGGCTGCAGGGCATCTGGGTCTCCCTCTGTCTTCTCATTTTCTTCTGCGTCACGTCAGGAAGCTTGCTTAGACAGGAGGCCCTTACAATTCATGCTATTGCTTCTTGAAGTGCTCGCTGTGTGCTGGGTGCTCAGCTCAAAGCTTCCAGATGATTTCAGTTAATCCTCAGAAGAACCCTGCAAGGAGAGCTCCTTTCTTAACCCGATGCTCCAGATGAGGGGACAGTGAGAGGATGCACACCCATCCCGAGGTGACCCGGCCAGTGATCGCAGGGCTGGGCCTCAGAGAAAGCACCTCGACGCCAGACGCCGGTGAGCAGACCGTTATGACCTGCCAGACCAACCCACAGGGGGCTCCGTTTCTCCCTCCTTCTCACAAGGCACGCTTCTCGTCCAAAAGTCTCCCTGGTGTCAGGAGGCTCACTCGGCCTCCTAAATTTGCACGAGGAAGGACAGTCACCCTAAGACCAACCCTCAAATCTTGCCGCCAGGGAGCCCCCATCGCCTCCTGGGCAGATGCAGTGCTGGCCTTGCAAATTCCTCAGCTCTAGGCCTTACCTCTGTCTCAGAATAACCCCCAGACCACACCACGCTCTGCTCAGAGCTGTCCCGAAGCTAAAATCAAACTCCAGCACAGGGTGGAACCCCTGAGCTTATCTACTTTGCAAACTAGAAAACGAACAAATTAAGCCCAAAGTAATTAGAAAAAAGGAAATTACAAACGTAAGAGTGGAACTCAAGGAAACAAACAGTAAAAACATCAAAAAAGGCGAACAATTTGTGTGTGTGTGTGTGTGTGAAGGAGATTGGCCCTGAGCTAACATCTGTTGCCAATCCTCCTCCTTTCGGCCAAGGAAGACTGTCAGAAAGTTAACATTTGTGCCAATTCCCCTCTGTTTGCGTGGGCGCCGCCACAGCGCGGTTTGACAAGGAGCTAGGTCTGCCCCCAGGATCCGAACCTGCGAACCCAGGGCCAAAGCAGAGCGTGCGAACATAACTACAACGTCACTGGGCCGGCCCCCGGAAAAGGCAAACAATTTTATAAAAGGCTAAAAAAATTAATAAACTCCTAGCTACAATAGAGAAAAGAAAGAGAGAAATTTTAAATTGCCGATATTGGAAATAAAAGGAGGGCCATCACTAAGAGTCCACAGTCATGAAATGCTCAGAGAATATTATGAACTAATTAAGGCCAATACATTTTAAAAATAGATGAAATTACAAATTCTTCAAACATATAATTCATCAAAACTTATGCTAGAAGAAACATTAAAACCAACTTGGGAAGGAATATATAATCTTAATGTCCTATATCTTTTAAAGAAATTGAATCTGTCACCAAAAACTTTCCCACAAAGGAAACTCCATTCTGGGGTGGTCCCTCCCCTCCCTGATCACCCACTATTGTCTTCCCTTCCACTGGTGAAAATCTTACAAACATAGAGTCGAACATATCAGGGACCGTCAATGCTGGATCCACCATCAATGATGCTCTCTCATAGCAGCCAGACAGCTGATGACCGAGCTTCAGAATCCTATTTTAGAGTCTACTTTCTGGATCATTCCTACTGTCAATTGTCACAGCTAGGTGTCCCTACATAGGAGACATGCAGGGGGTGTATTGGGAGGTCCTCTCAGAATTAACAGCTGCAGGAGAGTAACAGAAGCAGGATTAGACAAAGGGAGAATCTGAGCTGGGACGCAGTCACAGCTGAGTCGCAGTCAAGCTGTGCAAAGCCCGCCCAGGTGACTGCAAGGAGATTGTAATCCCACAATGACTGGCCCCTGGGGGAGGCTGCCCAAGGAAGGAGCTGGACCCAAGGGACTCAGCTGAAAGCTGCAGGCCACACACACTCAAAGCTCCCGAGGGCATTGCCTCCTTCCGACAGGGCAGATCTCGGCGGCTGCCTCAGCCTCCGCTACCTCCAATAGACAGAAATCAATTGTGCTTCTGTATCCTAGCAACAAATCATGCATTACAAAATATTTAAAAATACCATTTATAATAGCATCAGAAAACATAAAATACTTAGGCATAAATTTAATTAAAGTGCAAGATCTTTACCCCCAAAACTAGAAAACGCTGTGGGGAGAAATTACAGTAGATTTAAATAAGTGGAGGAAATATGTCATGTTTACGGAAAGGACTCAATACCGTTAAGATGTCAGTTTCCCTCTAAATTGTTTTATACAGGCAGTGCAATCTCTATAAAAACCATACCAGGCCTTCTTGTAGAAATTGATAAGCCAATTCTAAAAGGTACGTGGAAATGCGAAGAACCTAGAATATCCAAAGCAATCTTAAAAGAAGAAAAAAAATTGGAGGTCTTAGTCTGTCCAGCTTCAAGGTTTACTGTCCTGTAGTTTTCAAGACGGTGTGGTATCTGCATAAAAATAAACAAATTGATCAATCGAAGAGAATAGAGACCAGAAGTAGGCCCAGACATATACGGTCACATAGACCTTAATGATGGAAAGACTCTCAGAGAAATGTGTCTTTGGGCGATGTCCTCGTTGTGCAAACATCACAGAGTGTACTTGCCCAGACCTGGGTGGCATAGCCTCTTATGCACCTAGGCTATTTGGCACTAATTTTGTGGGACGACTGTCATACATTCAGTCTGTCATTGACCAAAATATCATTACGCAGCACGTGACTGCATAGGTTACTGATGATTTTTACAAAGATGTCAAGATAATTTATTGGGGAAAAACTATCTTTTCCACTACGAGTGCCACAATAATTAGATGTACAAACTGACAATCATCATCATCATCTCAGCTCCTGCTTCACGCTATACACAAAAATAAATATGAGATGGAGCATACACTCATCGCAGGAGCTAAAACTATGAAACTTCTAGGAGAAAACAGAGAGTAACTTCGTGAACTTGGAATAAGTGAAGATTTCCTAAACAACACCAGGAAGCATTAAAATAATTAATAAATTGGACTTCCTCAAGATTAAAAACTTCTTCTCTTCAAAAGACATCAATAAGAAAATGAAAAGACAAGCTACAGACCAGTTCAGAAAGATTCACAGTACGCATATCTGCCAAAAAGTCAATACAGAAAAAAATTTTCTATAAAAAACCTTCTATAAATCACTAATAAGAAGACAAACCACTCAATTTTTAAAAATAGGTAAAGACTTGAGTAGCATTTTATAAAAGAATATCTACAAATATCCAATGAATCCATGATGCAGTGCTGAATGGCCTCAAGAGTCAGGGAAATACATGTTAAATCCACAAAGAAAGCCCACTTCACACCCACTGGAATGGCTCTTTGTGTGGCAAACATATGGACCAACTGGAACTCTCACACACTGTGGATGGAAATATAAAATAGTAAAGCCACTTGGAAAACAATTTGGCAGTTTCTTACGAGCTTAAAAAGACCATACTATCATTCAACAATTCAACTCTTTGATTTTACCCAAGAGAAACGAAAGCATATGCCTACAAAAGGATTTGTTTTATTCATCATCAAAAACTGGAAACAATCCAAATGTCATCAACAGGTGAGTGTACGGCAAATGGAAGAGGACTCGTCAACAGCGGGACCAGTCCTCTGGTACCGGCAGCCAAAGGATGAGATCAATCACACGCTGTGTGGAAGACGCCGGGCACAAGGGAGTGCCTGCCGTCTGCTTCCATTACTATGAGGCTCCGGAGCAGAGAACACCAAGCAGACCCGGCTTCTAATGCGGTTGGGGGGATTGCTTGCCAAGGAGCCTGAGGGAAATTCTGAACTGATGGAAAAGTTCTGTATCTTGCTTAGGGTGTACCTGTTTGACAAAACTCATAAAACTGCCCACTTGAAATCTGAGTGTAAATTGTACCTCACTAAAGTTGATTACAGTATCAATACTTTAAGGCAAGCATTAATCACAAGTCACACATGGTGTGTCCTAGTAATTGAGGAGGTAAACTCTGGAGCCTAGGTTCTTTCCCCTGCTTTACCATCAGCAGCTGAGCAGCTGTGGGTAAGCCACTCAGCTTCTCTCTCTCTCAGTTTCCTCATCTGTCAAATGGGTGTGATGATAACACCCAGGCCCCAGAGGCTGCCCGAAGGCTTTGCTGAGTCAGTGCACGGAAAGCACATTCAGGAGCACCACCGAACGGCCTCTGTGTTCCTGTTCACTGCCAGCTCTTCCACAGGTTGTCGTTCTGATAGAACATTGGCAGGACGCAAAGGAATAGCAATGACCTCGGGGTCAGGTGACCCGGCCTGTAGCTTCAGTTCTGCGGGCAGCCCATCATGTGGGCTCCTGGAGGCTGCACGCCTTGGCTCTCGTCTTCCCCATCTACCAACTGAGGTCTCAGGCTGGATCAGCATTTTCAAATACCAACCCTTCATGGACCGCTTTCTCCATTTCTGCCTTGTCCATGAAACATTTTATTATTTATCTACTGAATGTTTTCCTTTAAATCAACTCACTTTTTAAAAGTTGAAAATATCTAGCCTCATCCTAAGCTATAATACGAATGAAATTAAGGGTTTAATTTGTTGATTAAATATTTTTTTAACATAGGTTTCAGGAATTGTTTGATTATTAGAAAAATAAAGCAGGCATCTGGTCATGGACTCCCTGAAATCATCTTGCGTGCCACCAGCTGTATGCACTTCGAGAGAGAGAATGACGCGGGAGCTCCCCTGCTCTGGAGCTCACAGGGCCTCTGCAACACTGTGAACAGACCCACAGCTTTGGCTGTGCTGGGAAAGAGAAACTACCCATGCAACACCACAAGGTGGCCATGGTCAGGATGCCCGGCGGCTGTGTGGTGATAAGGATGGGGTTTCCACAGGAGACGGCTATGGAGACGAGAGGGGTGAAGAAAACCAATCTGCACTAATTTCCTCTTCAGGACACAGTGTTTTCTCCACCAAGACGTCACCTGGTATTGCTCAACATTTCAGCTGGGAAAAACGCTCTAGGAATCTCAGTTTGGGACCTGACTTTGTACGTCAAAGCAGTCACAGCCCATAGCTATCAAGGAAGCTACAACAACACTGATGTCAAGACCACTAATTGGAAGGCCCCTGAAACGTATATGGCGTAGCTCTTGCTTTGTCTTCGTTTAACAAACGGGCTTCACTTTCTCAGAAGGCAGAAGCACTGAGTGACCATGTTTACCATGATGGGCAAAGCGCTCCTTCCAGATGAAACACCCTTGCCCAGAGAAATGCACCCCCCGGTTCCAACCCGATGGGATTTCTCTTGCAGTGTACAATCTCTCAGGTGTGGCTGAGAGTGAGGAGAATGACGCAATGCAAGTTTAGAGTGGGAACTGGCAAACTTTTTCTGTAAAGAGCCAGAAAGTAAATATTTTCGCCTTTGCGGGCCACATGGTCTATGTCACAACTACTCAGCTCTGTGCCACAGTGCAGGAGAGCAGCCGCGGATAGTGCGTAAACGGATGGCAAAACTCCAGTTACACGGCTCACCAAAGCCATCTCCGGCATAGTGGGCAAGGCCTGGCGATGACATTCCTTAGTGATCTTGGAGCACCCTGAGGGAGAGGGCTCCCCCGACGGACCCACGCTCACTGTTGAGGAAGCTGGTCCTTGACGGAGGTGTAGGAATGGATCCCTGAACTGAGAGCGGGAACCCTCACCTGTCTATGCTGCTGGGAACGCTGATTTCCAACACACGCAGCTGGACCTAATTCTAGCCGGTGAAAGCCGTTTTCCACCCCTAAACAAGAGCTCCCGGGACATGGCGGCTGCGTCCTACGTTACCTTTGTATCACCCACCCCCCGGTTTGTAGTCCAGCACCCCACGGAATTCTGTCAGCTCTTGATGAGATATGATACCCTTTTCCATCCTGAGGGCAAACAGTCAAGTGACAATTTCTTTTTGCTCTTCCATGGCCCCCAAATGTAACACTGGTCACAGCCTCTGTGAACACTGCCGGTCCCAGGCAGCAGTGCCACCCTGCCAAGGGATTTCTCCAGTGAGGGCTGCCCATGGTTACAACTGTGCCAGGGCTAAGTTCACTTTAAACCTGATTTCCTCAGCTAACAAACTGGGCTGTGTCACAGGTGACTGCCAAGCCCCCTCGCCCCTGAAACCGTGATGATGTGGAACACGGACACGGATGCCAAAGGAATGTGGGGCCCCGAGGCCCATGGCGACTTGTCTGAGCAAAAGACCGTCAAACTATCCTCCTTTGAATCTTTGATTCGTAGCTTTTCAAAGGGTAATTGAAGTGTAGAACACTGCTTCCGTTGAAGCGCTGGCAGAAACGGGAGGATGCTTCCCAGTGTGAGCTGCCTTCTCCCGCACAATCGGGATCAGACGGTGGTGTCACCAGATCTTTTAAAATAAAATGAAGAAAACGGTGAGGAGCGAGCTGACAAAAGACACTGCTCTTTGCCATGAGTTCCCTGTTGAAACAAATGCCCTGAAAAAATGTACCCCCCCAACCCTTTTCAGAGTCAGAAAAGTTCAGACTCACAGAGGCTGTGGGAGGCTCTCTGTCCTGCATCGCGCTTGCCTTTCTCTGTGTCAGCGCAGCCTGGGAGTTCTCACTTGCCTTCTGCTTCATGATGGAAATGCATGCTCATGGGTCTGTCTCTTCCAGGGAGAGCATCTCTCACATGGACAGCGTCAGTGGGGAGACCAGCGATGAGCTGACTCTGTGCATTGGGTTCATGGACAATGGGGCAGGGCCCCAAGTGTGCTCACACCCAAGATGGGGAGAGAACACGGGTCACATTGAACACCTGTTAGGACTCAGAGCAGTGTCCAATCCCAGACATTTAGTTGCAGATCTCAGGATGGCTCTGGGTCCTGGGTAGTTCAGGGCAGCAGGGCAGTGATGTGGGCATGTGGGGGTCTCAGGGAAGAGGCCACTTGCCGGCCAGTATGAAGGTGTTCAGATCCCAGGAGTTGGCATAGAGTTGGCCAGGAAGTGGTGGAATTGGGTGGGGACATAAGGACAGAGACAGAGCCACGGTATCTGTTGTATTCCTCTTTGCTTTCTGGTCCAGGAGAACAGACTGCTGGCTTGATTGCCACACGATAGACATTTTCAGACGTGCTTGAGCAGCCACCGGTATTATGCTCCCTGGGGGACTGAATCTTTCTGATCTGTGAGCTCATCTCCCTGGCTAATGCAGACCCTGACATGCACATGGGGGCTGGGGGAGAAATGCCGCCTTGGTTTGGGGGGAGTAGCAGCCTCAGTACTCTGTGGACAGGCCCCAGATGAATCCTCATGCTCATCCATGGTGGACGGTTGCATGTGGGTTGGTGACACTGGACTGTCCAGGACCTGATCTACAGTAAGAGCTTCCCCTCTGCCTCGCTTGGTCTCCCATCATTCTGGTGGAGTCTAGCAACCCTTACCATTGCTCCTCCAGCTCCGAGGGTGGGCCCCCATGAAAGCTCAGCGCTCTGGACCCCCGCAGCCCACCCTGGTTCAAAGAGAGGCCCTCCTGGGACTTTTACTGGAAGTAAATCTCAGAAGGAAGAGTCCCCCTCCTTCCACACTTACTGACACTATGAATTACGTCAGCCTGCTGCCCTGGGGGTCACCTTTGTCACCCCGAGCAGACAACCTGCATGAGGATGAAGCCACTGATAGGACTCAGAGCTTAGAGGCAGGGTGACATCTTCAAGCCCCTGGGCGCAGTGCAGCCTATGCTCTTCGATTTGGACTTTTCAGCTACATGAACCTACAAATGCCTGTAATTCTCTCCTCGTCACCACTGTCACTCGCAACTGAAAGAGTCCTGTCTGGTTCAATCATCGGGAACACCGACGTCTTCGGGCCTGGCTGTCCCACAGCTTCATGTTAAATGGTGTCACCATAGTGACCCGCCAGCTGTCTGCCTCAGAGAGAAGAAGACATGAATTTCAGCAGTCTGGACACTTCCTATGAGGGGACAGGATCAAGTCGACGGAGCAGCAGCCCTCCCAGTCGATGTCCACAAACTGGAGGAGGCCGACAGCGCTCCACTGCCATTCCCAGCCGTGGGGGCCGCTGGACCCGTGGAGAGCGGGCCGCGGATCTGAGGGGAGGAGAAAGACAGCTGCTGCACTCACTTCACCAAATGAAATTTGATTGCTTCCCGATTCGCCCTTCCCCAGCTATTTCAAGTGCCCATCTGGGAACCCAGTGACAAGCAGACACGGTTTAGCCAGATCCTGCCACAAATCAAGCGCCTCCATCATTTTATAAACAATCTGAGGCTCAGTCTAGAAAGCAGAAACTCAGACAGTGCAAATGCTGCACCCGATCACCCAGCCCGGGGCTGACACTTCCGGGAGCTGAAGAAGCTGATCTCGACAGGAACGAGTGTGGAGATTGGAGAAGCGAGCACCCCGGCTTGCCCTGTCCTCACCCACTCCCATCCTTCCTTCTGCCGGGCCGTCTTGTCGTGTGGGTCTTTCTAGCACTCCGCTTCCCAGGAAATGTCATAAGAGAACACCATATGAAAGGAACACTATGTTTTATGCATTTTCTGGAACATTCTCTGAATTATCAGTGAATAGCCAATAGCTACCACATCTCATTTTTGAATGAGGAGAGAGAATCACCCAATACAACAAAACAGGGTTGCTTTTTATTTTCCCAAAACTATTTTATTGAGGTATATTTTACATATCATAACATTTACCCATTTCAAGTGTAAACTCGATGATTTTTAGTGACTTTACCAAGTGGTGCGGCCATCACCATGAACCAGTTTCTGACGTTTTCATCCCCGCAGGAAGACCCTTGTGCCTCTTTGCTGTCAACCCCACTCCACCCCTAGCTCCAGGCAAGCACTAGTCTACTTTCTGTCTCTACAAATTTGCCTTTTCTGGACATTTTATATAAACTGACTCGTGCAATATGCGGTCCTTTGTGTCCGGCCCCTTTCACTTACCGTAGCATTTCCACGGTTCATCCATGTTGTAGCGTGTGTTAGCGCTTCATTCCCGTTTGTGGAAAAATAACATCCCTTGTACCACGTGCCACATTTTGGCTCCCCATTCACCAGTTCATGGACATGTGGGTGAGCAAGTCTTTGCGGAGACATATGCTTTTGTTTCTCTTGAGCAGACACCAAGGAGTGGGATTTGCAAGGACATACCACATAAGGTTGCTTTGCCAACAGCACAGCTGGTGTATCTAGGTCTAAAACTTCACACACTGACCACAGTTCTGAGCACGGGCTCTGAGTGTGAATCCTGGCTTGGCCACTTTCAAGCGAGTGTCAGCTCAAGCAAGTTATTTAAGCCTCTCGACCCTCAGAGTCCTCATCTGTAAAATGGGGTGATAACAGGGCCCTTGGCTAGGGTTCGGTGTGGAGAGTAAGAGTGACAACGCCAGCAGCGGGTGCCAGACCCCACAGCAAGCCCCGGTGCCTGGTACCTGTTGTGATAACCAGCCAGCTCAGGGAGAGAAGACGGGGCGAGAAGGAGAGGAAAGGAGGGAGGAAGGTGGTGCCCACCACCTCCTCTTCCATGCTGTGGAACCGCTTCGAAACTCTGCAGTCTCACAGCCACGTGTGCAAACGCGCCTCGCCCACGGAGTCAGGACCTCCGAGTAAGAGCTCAGGTCCCTGCTTTGCTTGTCATTGATCTGGAGGGTCCTGTCCCTTCCTTATTGCTTGCATCTTTGGAAGCCCCCCATGCGCTCAGCCCCGGCCAGCCCCACTCTGCCGGCTCCCCCACCCGCCTCGCTCTGATTGCAGCTGCTGTGGGCTTGAGACTCTTCCTTGGCTCCTCCATCAGGAGCTGTTTTGTCGGTTGTCACATCATTGTCACTTTCCATTAATTCCTTTCCTTTGCTAATATCCACCTTGCGTTCTATATGATGCATTGAAAAGAAACCTGGATCCCTCTGCAGCCGTCTTTCCTGCTGTTGTGCCTTTTGCTAGAGAATGCCTGGCTTTCTTTTCTTCTTTGTTTTTCGTATTTTATGTAACTGAATTTCAGCCTCTATCTAGTGTCAAAAACATTACTTCATAAAAGAGATAAATATACTTAGATCTTAAAATTTAACTTTCCAAATGTGTTTGATGGGACTGACCCACGGACAGTAGAAACAATGAGCTGATCAATGGGATCCTTGACTTGAGAAATTTTCTTTGACCCTAAAACCCTGAATTCTTAGACACACAAAAAAATTGTTTCCAGCCTGGGGTAAATCAGAAGCCGCTCAGATAAACAGCACTGTCCACAGTAACAACTATGTCTGAGCCTGTCCTGTGTGCCACACTTCCCTGAGCCCTGCATCCAATGTTCACACTCATCCTACATCAGCCCTATGAGATAGGGACTGTCATCATTCCCACTTTAAAGATGAACAAACAGAGGCCCAGAGAGATTAGGGAATTTGCCCAAAGTCACACCGCTTCACAGTGGTGAAACCAGGGTCCAAAGACCAGCCATCCTGGCCTGACACTCTGCTGGGTCCCTGCTCCCAGGTATCCGTGCACACACAGAAGACTGCAGATCTTCCCACCAACTGGAGTCCTGCCAACACTCCCCCAATCTGCAGGCTGGTGTTCTTATTTCTACAAAATGGGAACTGTTAGCTTTTACTGGAAAGCCGTTTATTTTACAACGGTTTTTCTCTCAAATTCTTTTCTAATCTTGATTAAAAGCACACATATAAAACAATACATGTGTGTTCGCTCAGAAAATATAATTTCATACATAAATTACTTTCAGAACACTTACAGCATCACCGGCAACTCCAGCTCCGATCTGACTCACACGCCTTTCCCCTCACTTGTCGAGTCCACTCTTCCCCGGAATTGATGTTTACTGGCATTACTGTTGATGTTCTGTGTGCCAGGAGCTGCGGTCTTTCTCCTGTCAGCCCTCTGAAGTCACCTCCTTTTGTAAGGAGAAAAGTGAAACTCAGTGGTAAGTGGGCGACCCGGGATTTGACCCAGGAACTGTGCATCAGCCGCCAGGCGCTCAGGCACTTCATTAAACGCAGAGTCTCTCCACGGGAACGTGGAACCTCTTTTACCAACATTTGTTCATTCAACGCCTATTTCTCAGTCACCCATAAGAGCTGGGCCTGTTGCTGGGGATCCAGCGGCAGACAGGCCGGCCCCATCCACACCCTCGTGGACTCTAAAGCCTAGCAGGGAAAACACGATGAAAAAACTTTATCACGATGCCATGCAATGAGAGCCACAGGGGACCCTGGTGCTATGAGGACACAGGACAGGAGTCACAGGTGACGTGTCTATGAGCACCTCCCAGCTGAGAGCTGATGTCCGGAGAGGAAGGAAGAGAAGAGTATTCCAAGCAGAGGGAAGAGTGCCTGCACAGTGCCAGAAACAAGGCAGAGCTCAGCATGTGAAAGGAACAAAAAGCTATCAGGAAGTTGGGTGAGATAGCAGTTATGCCAAAGAGGGGACAGTGGGGAAACTCACGTGGCTTGAGCCCGGGCGTCACACTGACTGCCTTGCAGAGGATGAATCTGCGAGGAGCGAGAACAGCGAGAGAGGGGCCAATGGGGAGGCAGCCTGTGGCCTGGATGAGAGAAGATGGTGGCAGAGGGGTCCTGGGAGGAGAGAAATGGTGCAAGTCAAGGACAGTTGGGAAATCGAGTTGGCAGGAATTGGGGACTGGCTGGGTAAACAGGAGCAGGTGAGGAGAGTTAGGCTTGGACAGCTTTGGAGACTTGCAAAAAGGAAAAAAACAACCATTCCTTTTCCAATTAAGCTCAAGTTTAATTTCTGCCATCTTGGATTCCCAACTGGTCTTCCAAATCCAACCCATATGACAGCCCAGCCTGAAGTCCTGGGATGGCACTGCATTGACCCCCAAAGTCGATGCTCCCTAACACGGGCTTCCAGATCCTCCACACACTGCCCTCACCCTTGCCATCTGTCGTTCACCCATCCATCCGTCCCTCCATCCATCCCTCCATCCTGCTGAATGTACGTACTCTTTGTCACATATTCTGCTAAGTGCTGGACACAAATGACTGGCACGGACAGACACAGTCCTGCCCTATTAATCACAAAAACTGATGTACAATCTCAATAGCTGAGAACAACGGGGCCGGTGCCGTGGCAGTGGGTGCAGGAAGGCAGGTCTGACCTGTCAGAAAGGCCGCTCGCATCGCCTGCCTCCTCACACCCTGGCCCCAGAGAGACCAGCTCCACTGCCGCCACGCCTTGCATTTTCTCCACCCTGTTCTGTGAGGGACGGCTGCCTTCTGGGCTGCCTGCTGTTTCCATTGCATGCCAGCTCCTCACCCTCCAGTCTGCAAACCCATCCTGACGGGTAGCGTCCACCTAGGAAGCCCAGGGATGTCGCGATCACATGGCGCTGAGATGGGTGACCTTGGACTAGGAATAGCCTCCCCTCTCGAACACAGCTTCCTTATCTATAAAATGGAAAAAGTAACCGAAACCACCTCCCTGAGTTGCTGTGACACAAATGTAAAAGGATAATGAACATCACTTGCTGGCACCTTAGTTCTTATTGTGTATTCATCGCCTCTTACACGGTGCGTGTTCAGGGCTGACTCCTTCAAAGGTGTGTTTCCTCTTGAAAGCACATGGGGTTGAGTGGCAGGTGCAGCGAGGAGATCCTATTCAGGAAGGAGGGTTAGAGAGGAGCCCGGCCCTGAGCTCCGGAAGCCGCCAATGGGCGGTTTTCCCACCCAATTGAGGTGAGCGATCGTGGGCCTGCAGGCGCCACGTGACGGGGCGTCCCGGTGCTCTTCTCCCAACCCGGGCTCCACTTACGGAAGCAGAATTAAACGCTTTGATTTATGGACTCGATTTTAATTACGTTTTCTTGTCCTCAGCTGGAGATGGGACGCTTTCCAGGTTGACAGCCTAGGGTGACTCCTGGGAAAGTGCATCACAGTTTTCCTCCTGACTCTGTGGACCTGCCCAGAACAGCGGGGAGAGGATGGGTGCCTCCCCGTCCCCAGCCACCCTCAGGAAGCTCACTCCTGGAGGCTGCCCATCGCTCAGTGCACCGGGAGCCTGTGGTCAGAGGTGCAGGTCTGTGGCCTGATTAGTGGGCAGGGCTTGTGAGGTACAGGAACTGAGGAGAAACTGCAGATGCCGCACCCTGTGGGCTGTGGGCAATTCCCACAAAGTACACCCTCCACCAGACCACCAGCTGCAAGGATGCGTGTACTCAGTTACCACGTTCTCCGTGCTGTCAGTCAGCGCTCAGGGTGACACTAAGACGTTTAATGCTGTTCACATTCCTAGCCTCACAGACTAGCAGAACACTTCATAATCCACCCCTCGGATGGTTAATTTTCTGAGTCAATCTGACTGGCCACGGGGTGCCCAGATTAAGCGTTCTCCTGGGTGTGCCTGTGAGGGTGTTTCCCAGTGAGATTAGCACTTGAATTGGTGGATTTAGTGAAGTGGATGCCCTCCCCAGTGTGGGTGGGCCCCATGCAATCAGCTGAGGGCCTGAACAGAACAGAAGGCTGAGGCAGGCAGAATCTGTCTCTCTGCCTAAGTGAGGAGCTGGAACATTGGTCTTCTCTTGCCCTCAGCCTGGAATTGACACCATCCGCTCCCCTGGGTCTCAGACCTTCAGACCCAGGCTAGAATCCACCCCTGCCTCTCCCAGGCCTCCAGTTTGCAAAGAGCAGACCATGGGATTTCTCAGCCTCTATAATCTTGTGAGCCAATTCCTCAGAATAAATCTCTTTAGACAGATAGATAGATAGATAGATAGACAGATAGATGATTGATCAATCTATATCCCATTGGTTCTGTTTCTCTGGAGAACCCTGACCAGTACAATCCTCAGCTCACATTCAGCTTTCTTTCTCTCCATCCATCCAGCCTCTCATTCAACAGGTAGTCATGGGTGCCTGCCATGTGCTCAGCTCCGCAAGGAGATGCAGTTGAAATAGTGAAGAAAATCCAGCCTGAAATCCTGCCTTTATAGAGCAGACCATCTGGACATGGGGAGAAAGGCCTGAGTTCAGCAAAGACAGAGCGACTGTGACAAGAGCTACCAAGGAGAGGGACGGGGGACTCTGGGGACACATAACAGGGACTTGACATAGTCAGGGAGGCCAGGAAGGGCTTCCTGGGGGAAGTGGCATTTGAGCTGAGATTTGAAGAACAAGTAGGCCTGAACAAAGTGAAGAAAAGAAGGAAGAACGTTCCTACTTGAGGCAACAGCTTATTCAAAGGCCTCCTGGCAGCAGTAAAGGAGGGACTGACCAAGGCCGTGACAGAAGGTGAGCTTCCTTCTGGAGCAACGGGCCAGAGACCCAGACGCTGCAGGCACCTTCCTTTGCTCCTTCCGTTCCTTCCCATTGGCCGAGCTAGTAGTCGTTTTAGGACATCCCCCCAAACCCCTGAGTTGTTCTTACCTGTGGTTCTGCACAGCGTCCTGTAATGGGCTCCCTGCTCCCACTTTCTGTGCTCCTTGGGGTCGCGACTGCCTAGGGAACCAGGTCCCGCTGGCCCATTCGCTCAGTCAGTCAACTGCTCATTCCTTCAGCAAATACTTATCATGATCCTACTATGTGTTAGGCTCTGTCCTAGGCACCAAAGATGAAGTCAGCGAGCCTAATAAAAATTCCTGTCCTCTTGGAACTTGTGGTTTCACGGGAGGTGACAGCAAGAAAACAAGTCAAATACGTGGTATACAGGATGACTAGGACTCCAGCACAGGAAACTCAGCATGGGGGCGGGTGGGGAGTGCAGGTGGGGAGGGAAGGCCTCGTTATGAAGGTGAGTGTGCATCTGATGTGTTTTCTTCCGACAGAAGACAACGTCCAACAAGAGTCATACTCAGTCCATTGGGGGAGGGCAAAGTATTAAAAATGCTGAATGTTCATTCGTCCAACTATTTCTTGAGTGTCTGCTTTGTCTTGGGCACTTAAGATCCATCGGTGAAGAAACTGAAGATGCCTAAGCCTTGGAGCTTCCGTTCCAGGGCAGCGGGACAGCCAGGAGGCAACGGGCACAATCAGTGACCTCCCTGGGATGGACGTGAGGAGATGCACGTGGTGGGGAAGGCCAGAGCAGAGCAGGGCGAGGAGCAGGAGGGCTGGGGGGTGGGTTGACATTTTCTTAAAGGGTGGGCAGGAGGCCTCTTTCAGAATGAGAAAGCTGAGATGAAGGATGTTCTGGGCAGAGGAAACAGCCAATGAAGGATTGGGCTTGTGCCTGGTGTTGTGGAGAATGAGGGAGACAGAGAGATGGGGAGAGTGAGGAGGACGAGCGAGATGGAGAGCAGGTCCAGCCGGGTCTGCTCAGCAGACACACCAGATGCTGAAACTGCATCCGGTGACCTTCAGCGAATCCTTCCTGTGCAGCAGGGACCAAGGCCAGAGGTGGCCCCGCTTAAACCATCCAAAGAGCAGACTGATGCACGTCATGGCGACTAAAATTAACGATACTGCACAGTATGTTGGAAAGTGGCTTAGAGAACAGATCTTAAAAGTTCTCATCACAAGAAAAAAAATGTGTAACTATGTAAGGTGATGGATGTTAACTAAACTTATTGTGGTCGTCATTTCAAAATATACACATATATCAAATCATCATGTTGTACACTTAAAACTATTACAATGTTGTATGTCAATTATATCTCAATAAAACTGGGGAGGGGAAGTAGATTCATTATTGGACCCCTTTTACAGATGAGGAAAATGAGACTCAGGTCAAGTAAGCAACCTGTCCAAAGTTTCACAGATAGAATGCAGCCGACTCCAGCACAAAGGAAGGTCCCCAGTCACAGGGTGGGTGCCCCAAGCACTCCGCAAGACCACATCCCTGAGGGCCAATACAGTGGAGAAAGGAGAAAGGATGCTTCTTTTCGTGGGCTCCCAGGGCAGCTGAGGCAGCAAAGACGGGTGGAAAAGAGTGACAGGGAGTTGGGCACATTTCCATGGGTGAATGGCGTGTCCCTTGGGTCCCAGAGAGCTGGGCTGAGACTGAGCTAAGCACATAATGCCCATGGGTGGTTGGGTTTGGCTCATCTTTTCTTCACTTCCTCGGGAAGCTGCCGCGCCTGCCTGGAAGGCGTTCCTGCTGACATCAGTCCCTCCCTGGCGGGAGGCAGGAAGAGGTGGTGGGTGAGGACCCTCCGAGGAGAGGCCTGTGGATTAGCCCACTGCCTGCTGGAGGATTTTTATCTCTAAAATATAGTGTTCCTGTTAGAAGGTACACATTTTCACATCTATTAAATTGCTTTGCATGAAAGTGTACTTTCCTGGTAGCATAGCAACCGTGCTTCCTAATCTGATTTGAATTTTTTACCTTGCGCTGCAGAAGCTGATGCCACGCTTTCTGAAGTCAGTGGCTATGTCGTGCATCTGTTGTACAATTGTTAGGAAAGAAAAACAGTCTTAGGCTAAAAATTATCCCCCTCTGCTCCATCGGTGGATGTTCCATGCTAACGGTTACAGATTCAGGTACCAGCATCTTCACCTCTGCCTAGCGGGGTGATTCTGAGCAGTTTATTGAAGCTTTCTGAACCTCAGTTTCTTCATCTGGAAATCAGAACTTATACTGTTCCATCTCACGGGGCTGTTGGAGGAATTCAATGACATAAAGCCTACAGAGAGCTTAGCGCTGTCTCTGACATTTATTAAGTGCTAACTAAGGAAACATTAACTAGTGCTCTTGTCTTGCACAATCCCACAGCTTTATTGGTAGCAGCAATTGACCACTGATGACATTACAGCCTGACTCTGGAATCCGTTCTTCCCGGAGCTGCTGCCGAGCGGTCCTCCACTTATTGCTCACCTTCCTGCCCATAATATTCCGCGGACGTGCACGGCCGTCATTGGAAGAAGGGATGAAAGGCGAGACGGCGCCCCCGGTGGCTGCGTGCTGCTTCTGCGTCAGGCAGGGTTTCCTATCTCCAAAGCCCCCCACCACGGCTTGGTCCAGCTTCCTCTCAACAACACCGGGCTGAATACGGATGCCGTGGGGAGATGCACACTGTGGGCCTCACTCCCAGGGGAGCAGCCCAGTCTGAAACACTTGGAAACGTGTTAATGAAAGGGAGTTACTGGAAGGACTGGGAGCACCAGATGCCCGTCGTGCCCCATCTCACAGCTGAGAGTTACGTCCCTCGGACTAGGAAAAGACTAGCAGCTGGGAGCCACAGCGCTGTGCAGAGCTGGCCTCCCCTCTGCCCAGGGGAGAAGGAGCAGTGAAGACGGGAGCATGTCGGTGTTCTTCTGGGGACCAGGACCTGACAGTGCATGATGCTACTTTCTCTACTCTGGTACATTTGAAATTTTTCATAGTAAAAAGAGCTTTTTAAATGCTACTCAAGACCTAAGAAACTTGCGCATCCCTCTAATTCTTCCCAGGCTTCAGCTCCAGCCAGAACACCTGGGGTATTTAAATATTGGTGTTCACCTTCTTTGATACATGAAGAAAATTCGGTTTCTAAGAAGCCTCACTTTTCCAATCTAGAGCAGTCATGGAATGATTTGTTTTTCTCCTCTTTCTTTCTTTTCTGGCTTGCACAGTGGGTCGCTCCACCACCCGGGGACTGCCCTCGTAATGAAATTGGACAGATGCAACCCGACACCACATGCCCTGAGGTGATTCTGCAGCTGAAAGTCTAAGGGGTTTGTTTTTTCCCTTCTCTTGCTGTAAGTTGTGGTTTCTGTCACCTCAGGGGGAGCTGGGAAGGAGGAAAGGGACTATCTCTAACTGGCCTGGAGATGCAGCTGCAAACCCCACGCAGTACACTGGACCCCGCTCCCTCCTGCACGGGCTCCAGGGGACGCCCTTGGCATGAGGCCTCCCGACAGTTGGGGCCACAGGGCCGCCTCCACTGCAGAATCCGAGGCATGGGAGGGAGGTAGTAATGATGGGTCCCGGTCTCCTGGTGACCCAAGAGCTGCCACACACAGTGACCAGGCCCCTTCGTAAGGTTCCCGAGAATGGAAAGGAAGCACGATTAGGTCTGAGTTCAGTTCATTCAAATATTCTGACGCCTAGAGATTTAAGGACCAAAGAGGGAGGCACAGTGCCGAGAGGTGCAGGCTGCAAATGGCCCGGATCCAGCACTGGCTCCACCACTGACTCTCTGCGGAAGAGGCTCCTTCCTATATTTAAACCTCAGTTTCCCCATTTGTAAAATGGGGGTGAGAATTTTAGGGACACTTTGGGAGACGGAATGAGAAAATCCATGTGAAGCATTGACCTGGTATATCATTAGCATCCGACAAACGTCTTAATTATTCTGTATATTCATACACACGCACACACAAACCCATAGCATGGAAGGACCTTCAGACCCCCCTCCCTGCCCTTGCACACATCTTTGGTAATGCAATCCTCTTTGCACAAATCCAGGGAACAGCTCAGAGCCATTCAGCACCCAATGAAATAGTGAATGCATTCATGGAAAAGAAGAGCGTAGAATTTTAGAGCTGAGAGGAACCCTTGGGACACTAGATGCCTACACACACATGCACACACATACACACATGCAAATGTGCGCACACATGCACACTCCTACACCCATTTCTTACAAGCCTCCCGAGGCTTCCTGCTGCACTTGGCATAAATCCAAACTCCCCACAAAGCCGGCGAGCATCCGCCCCTCCCGCCTGCTCTCCCGCAGGTACCCCATTCCACACTGGTCTCCTAGCTCCTCCAATGAGACCAGCGAGGCCTGGGCCCTTGCAGATGCTGGCTCCCTGCCCCGCCCCAGTGCCCCGTGAGCCCCAGGTCACAAGGCCCCCTCCCCTCTCAGGTCCCCTCCTCTGCCAGTTCTTCCTGCCCCGCCCGTCCAGAAGCAGGCCCCCTCGAGTTCTAACCCCATCCTCCTCCTGGCGCCTGCTCCTGGGCCGCCTCGCGTTCACTCATTTGCCGGCTCAGTGTCTATTAGACTTGTCTCCTGGCTGTGAGCCCGTGGGGTTGACTGCTCCCTCGTCTCGTCCCGGGACACCGTCATCTGTCACCAAATACGGGGTGAATGAAGGGATAACTGCCAGCTGGACAGAGAGACAGAAGCCCCGAGCATCCTACAATTTGCCCAAGATCACCCAGAGGTGGGTGCGGGGGAAGAAGTTCCACCACCTGACTCTGCCCAGCGCCCCTCAAGCTTCTCCTGTCTGCAAGGACGAGGCAAATTAGACTTAGCTCCACCAGGGAGAAGTCCAAACACAGAATCAGGGATTCGAGGGGGCTCGCTCGTGTGCAAAGTTGGCCACGATGCATGGCTTTAGCAGAGGGATGAGTCTGTCGTCTTCGTCTAAATATCTCCCCCGCTGGCCTCTCGGGGTGCCGAGATTCTGCATTTGCTCCTTGGAGGAGGAAAAGCTCTGCTCTGAGGGGCTGCAATTGAGACCACATTCAGACCATTGCACAACCAAGGCACACCATTGCACCGGGCCTCCGTGCGTGCACGGGTGTGCTGCGGGGTGCCTGCTCCCTAACACTGTCCTTCCCTCGCAGTCGCTGCACCACTTGCCCACAGGCTGGCTTCTTTCTCAGGCACCTGAGTACCTGCTTCGGCAAGATGGCCACCGGCAGAGCTGGCCCTGGCGGCTTAGCATCCGTCGGAAGTCCAGCGGAAATCCCCCGGTGATTTTAGTCAGGCCGGCGAGGGTCATGCCCCCACACCAAACCCGTCCCTGTGCTGGGACCACCCTGGGGTCAGGGCTTGGATCTGCCCCCATGCAAACAATGCACGTGGGTCTGAGGAGGTTTTCCATGGGACACGTGGGTACTGTTGCCAAAGGACAGGAGAGGAGCTGCGGGAACGGCGCTCACAACAGACTTCCACCACGAAGGGGGAGCCCCAAAACGACTCCTAGGGGGCACTGTATTTCCAGGGCCATTTCCTCCCAGGAGCAGCAGGCATTTGTCACTGAGCGAGGCCTTTGTCCGCAGGGAGGAGACATCTGGATCCTGGAGACAGCCCAGGCAGGTCCACTGCTGGGGCGCTGCCGCTGGGCGCAGGCTTGTGCTCTGGTTGTTTCATGCTGTCACATTCCCCTCGAAAAGGACTCGGCCTCCACCCCCCCCCCAAAAGCGAGCCGGGGAAAGTGGGGTTTCACCCAGGTCGTTGCAAGGAAGGCAAAAAGTCCTGCGGAGGTAAAACTACCCTTCAAAGTCCCCCAGCCACTCATAACACGCAAGCGGTGTGGACGGCCCCTGCACAGGTGTTCTGATGCCGTGCCCAGTTTTAAGAACCACCCACCCAGATCCAAGGAAGGAAAAGGAATGGCGACAAGAAGAGGCCAGGGCGATCGAGTCACCCAGCCGGGAGCCCTAGCGGAGAGTTCACAACCATCCCACCCCCCTGCAAATTCCTCGCCTTTCTGTTTGATTGTGTCTTTATCCCTAGGACCACAGTCCATGCGTTTGTTATGAAGACAGTAGTTATTCATATGAAGAAGCGAAGTCCACCACCTCCTGGAGCCAGTTACCCGTTGTTAATAACCTGCTGGAAACTCAGAGGCTTCAACTAAAGCATGAATTTGGCTGAGGTGCCGTGGAGCTGGCCAGCAGCCGATAGAGGCCGGCTTCAGCTTCGGGCGGGACGGCTGGGCAGTGGTGGTCCTCCCCACGCATCTCCTGCTACAGCAGGTTGGACCCGGCGTGTCGTCCGGCAGGGGAATCTCAGCAAACACACCCGATCCAGCTTCAGCTTGGGTCGTGCTCACTCCCATCCAGTGGCTGAAGCAAATCACATGATCTGAGTGCAGGTTGGGCACAGCAAAGCCACCTGTTCCAGGTGGGGAGTCAGCTCACGAGAGGGCCGAGGAGTTGGGACCACTCTGTCCTCCACCCTGCCGCGCAGCGGGCACTCAGTAAAAACTGGATTGACTTCAAGTCTAAGTCTTGTGTGATCAGACCCACATACACTCTGCTTTTTGGAAAACTGTACAGAATTTAGCCACAGAATGGAGTCCTTCCTTTTTTTAATTGCAACATGAACACCTGCCTTGCCCACAAGAGCAACTCCTGGGAGGCCTGGACCACGTCCATCTTGTTCATTTTCCTTTCTTCAGTAAGGAGAAGAGAGATCAATAAGTATCTACTGATTGGCAAAAGAACGACAGGACACTGCTGTGCCCAGAGCAACTACGATGTCCTAGGTCCATGCTAGGGTCTTTGTATGTTATAGCGTTTTTAAACTTTCATTGGGAACATCTTAGCAAAGACTACGGAAGAGGGAATAGCATAATAATCCTCCATATACAACTTTGATTTAATGATCGTTACTATTTGGCCTGGTGGTCTAGTGGTTAAGATTCTGTGCTCTCACCACCACGGCCCGGGTTGGTGTCCAAGTCAGGCAACCACACCCATCTGTTGGGTGTCATACTGCGGTGGCTACATGTTGCTGTGATGCTGAAAGTTTAGACCCTAACATTTCAAATACCACCAGGATCACCCACGCTTGATAGGTGTCAGTGGAGCTTCCAGACTAAGACGGACTAGGAAGAAGGAACTGGCCACTCACTACTGAGAAATTAGCCATGAAAACCCTGTGCATGGCAGCAGAGCATAATCTGATGGAACACTGGAAGGCGAGAGAATGGCCAAAAAAACTGGGCAGGGCTCCACTCTGCTATCCACAGGGTCGCTAGGAGTCGGAATCAACTCGACAGCACTAACAACACAAACTATTTAGCCATATTTCAACTGTTTTTTGCTTAAGCATTTAAAAAATGAATTACTGACAGTGTGACATTCCATCTCTAGTTTAATACTTCAGTACATGTCTCTTAAAAAAAGATATTTACTTGTAAACCGGAATACCATTATTAGACATAACAAAATAAACATCTTCCCTTACTGTCACCCAGTAGCACATCCATATTCAAATTTCCCCAATTGCTGTGAAAAGGTCTTGCTATAATTGGTTTGTTCAATCAAATCCAGACCCCAGGCACAAATCACGTTTTGTTGTTATGTCACTTAAGTATCTTTTAATCTAAAGAAGTCCACGCCTTTTTATCCATGCTGTTGACTTGTTGGGGGACTATATCTCATTTTAAGCTGCACAGTAGCCCCACAATGTAATTGTAGTTAATCCCTATTTTCCAGTGACAAGACTGAGGCTCCGAGAGCTCACAGAGCTCAAAGCCGCTGCTGATGGACACTGAGTCATTGACATGAAAAATGAGATTTATTTTCATCTCAAGACCATGCTCTTTCGACCATGTCATCTATGTGATTGAGGAGGAGTAAAGGTACTAAAGCTTTTTCTTTCCATTTTAAAAAGCACCGTAATATTGATTTCAACACATTTTGACAGAGCTCGGTTATTTCTGCAGAAGAAAGTGGATTGGCAAGGGAAACGGTGACAACTCTACCCTGAGGGATAAGGGGGGCTGTTTTCACAGCTCCCTTTTGTGCCAGGCAGAAACTATCTAGTAAATGAGTAAATAAAACGGAGGTTTTTATCTTCAAAAGTATAGGGGTATTCAGACTATTCGAACAACCAAAATCAAAGGCCAGACTGTCTTCGCTATTTACAAACTGAGCATCTAATAAACGATTTGCAAAAATGACAGAACTTCCCACGGTCCCCTTTGATATGCAAATGTGCCTTTCTGCTTCTCTCCCACCCACTCCTTCAAAGGGGCGTGTGCTGAAGAACTCCTTAATAACCCGGGAAAAAATCCTGGAAATTGCCACCAGGGGAATGAAGGTTTCCAAGGGCTCTTCCTTCCCCCAGGTTCTTTTAGGCCAGCTTGCTTTGCAGAGAGATTTGTAGAGCAGTTTCTCTAAAAGCGAAAGCCGGCTGGTGAAAGCTCAGTAGCTCTGAGAATTGAGTTACTGGCTCTCTCCGTCTGCACGCACCGAGAGTGTGATTGAGTTTCAAAATTCCATTTCTTCCCTATTGCCACAACTTAGGAATTCACATTGGAAGCCCTGATGCCTGATGAATGAATTTCTAAAATATATGTTCCCAGAATATCCTGTGGGTATTTAATAGTAGATATGAAAAATTCCAAATATCTGAACATTCTCTTTTACATCTGGCAGCCTCTCATAGCGCACTCAGCTAGATCACCCACAAAGAGACTCCACAGATGGACCTCTCAGAAAGGCAGGACAGAAGGGGTGTGGCCAAGGAGCAGAGGCTGCCTTAGGAACCTTGGACAGCTGAAGCAGGTCACGTGGAAACATGGAGTCCCAGGCTAGCTGAGAAATCAGGCGTAAAATCCCAAAATCTTCCTGCTCAAAAGACTTAATTCAATCAATTCAATTCTTAGTTCAATCAATTCAAATCCTTCAACAATTCAATCCTAAACAATTCAATCCTAAACAATTCAATCCTTAGTTCAAATTTTCAAAATTCTTCCAGTGAACAAAGTTTTCTCTTATAAGTAGAAACTAGAAAATGGCATGAGAATTTGTTTAAGAAAAACATAGGAGACAGACAAAAATTTGTTGGAAACCAATGCGAGTCTAATAAACAAGACCGTTGTGAGGGGAAGGGTCTGATGAGCAGAGCCAGCAAGAGCTGCCAGGTTGATTTTCGCTGTAAAAGGGGTGGTTCCTTCTGACTGATGATGTAACCACGCGCCTGCAAGTCGTAAGATGAAACACGCTTTCAACATTTAAGTGTCCAGGTCTTTCATTCTCCTCCAATATCACAACACAACTCACTTCCCGACAGGATCCAGATACTATCACGTGACGGTTGTCAAGAATTCCAACTAGGGTATTTTCCAAGGTCAGATTTTAATCCTAGGAAAGCGTACTCTAGCCTTTCTATTTCCTGGGGCTATTCTAGTTTTTCCCCTACCCACAATCCACGTCCTATGGGCTGTTGATATGTTGAAACTTTTCAGTAATGGGACTTTGGTTCGAAATAGGATAAGTTTAGGCAAAATCAATAAGAGCTGTGAATAATCTGGAAGGAGCTTTGTGGATACTATCTTTCATCCGTGTCCACAGACCCAACATCACAGTCAAGTATGACCTTGCTCTTGAACACGCCAGACTTCTCCGCTCCCCCACACACTGCCTCGGCTCCTCCTTTGCACCAGTCAGTTGCACCAACACAATTCGGTCACCTCTGAGAGTGAGTTTCTGTCATGAAGAAGGAGTGAGCCCTCGAGTCTCCCAGTATTGGAAAGCATTTCCTCTGCCTTGCCTTCCCACTCTGAAGACCCATCACTGAAAACGCAGCTTCAGATCCATCCGTGGGGAAATCAATAACAAATCGAGCAGCTATTCACTCAGATTTATTGGCATAACCAGGTGAGGCAGCCAAAACTCTCCAAGAGTGGGTTGTTGATTACGAGTCAGGCGGTAGGAAATCAGCTACGGCTGGATTTCATGCTGATGTGATAAATCCACCTGCAGCCATGGGTCGGACAAGTGGTAACTCAAATGGATGGCTCCTCAAGATGCAAAAGCATATTTCACTCCACTTACAGCTTGATACAGCTAATCAGTCTTAATCTCAGCATAACTCACGACTCCAGGAGAGCCTTCTGGAAAGGACAGGTATGATGCTCTTTTTGAACAGGCTCGTAATTTCTGTGCACTAAAATCCTTTGGGGAACTTTCTTTGAGTTATGGATTTGAGAAGTGGTTCATTTCCGGGATATTTTTATGGAATCTTCTAATGATACTCCAGCACTTGGTATCCAGGTTGCTATCACCAGCACTTTGGCTGCTTATTGGAGCTGAATGACTCCATAGAGTGGCTCTGGGGTTTAGACTCTGGAAATTTCTGGAATTGGAAAAAGGGATTTCATGGGAGCTGACAATATGGCACCTTTACAGCTGCTAACGTTATTTTAAAATTCAAATGTTGTGATTTCAAAAAAAGAATCCATGGAGATAATGACAGTTAAGTCACTTTCTTCTCTTTCGTTAAGATTCTGAATTCTCCAGCTGCAGTATCACAGTGCCACTTTGGGTTTTATCATCTAATTTTAAGCAAACGTCACCTGCTACGTGGACATTACCTTTCAATGCCCACTGCGTCACTGGGAAAGGACTATCTTGCTTCTCAAGCATTTCACCTCTCCCACTGCTTTGACAGCTGCATTTATGTATTAAAAATTATTTGAATGTGACTGACGCGGGTCAAGCTTAATGCTGATGCCACTCTGTGGACCCTCCTGTCAAATGCTGCGAATCACACACAGGTGTGCAGTTCTGGGTAATGTCCAAATTCTGTCAACACAATGCACTTTTCAGAGAGCAATCTGAGGAACCTGAATTGTCCTTGATTCTGAGAAAAATAGGTTATAATTCCAAACACCTGCTTCTTATAAATAATGCCACTTAAATGAGAAGTACAGAGTTCATATTCTGAAGAGAAAGTCTAGTGTTTTTGCCTAAAACAGTTACTCTACACAGACAGTGGCCATCCGTGTGGGTGGTCATTAGTCTGCAGCTCTTGAGAGAAGAACAGGGCTGAGACCTGGAGTGGACCATGGAGGGGCCAGTGTGACAGTGGCAGAGAGTGAAGCCAGTGCTAGACATTTTGCAAAAATGGCTCCACTTGGTGCTGTAATGACACTCTGCAGTGTGACTTTGCAGCCCCTCTCATCATGAGGTGAAGTCATGTCCTCAGCCCTTGAAAGTGGACTGGACTTGTGACTGGCTGGGCCAATAGCAGTTCCACTCTGAAGACTCCAGAAGCCTTTAGAGGCTGCTCACTCTTCTGGAAAGCTGCCCTTGTGGTGAGAGCAAACTTGGCTGGCCTGCTGGAGGAGGAAAGATTGTGTGGAGGAAAGCGGAGGTACATGGCCAACATCAGCCAACTCCCAGAGACACAGTTGTCTTGGCAACCACAGTGGACTTCAGAGAGAAGAGAGAGTCCAGCCGAGACCACACAATCCATCCAACTTAGCCCAGCCCTAATGGCCCAGCCTCAGAATTGAGAGTTAGACAGGTTTAAGCCTCTGAGGCAATAGTTTTAGCCATGAAGTTTTAGTGGTTTGTTACACAGGAAGAGTTAACTATAACCATACAAACCTCTCTCTTTCTTTCTCTCCTCTCTGTGTATAAGTCTCTCATCTCCATATCCTGTCTCTATATTATCTCTCTCTGTCTCTCATCACTGTGTCTATCTCCGTCTCTCTCCTCTCTCTCTCTCTCTATAACTCTCTCTGTCTCCATCTCTCTCTCTCTCTACACAGTCTCCTAAACCCAGCCACGGAGCCGCTGGTCTGCTGCTACACCTCCAGGGGACAGAATGGGTCATATCTGGGCGTGAAGGGGAAGGATAGAACTTAGACCAAGTTCATCAAACCCCATCGTCTCAGGATCTTTCACCCTTAAAATTAGTGAGAACCCCAAAGAGCTTCCACTCACGTCGATGAGTATTTACAATATTAGAAATTAAAACTGAGAAAACTTTAAAACTCCAGAAATTGCAAGCATGCCTGCCCCTAATCATCAAAGCGATGATGTCATCCCGGTCAGCATGGCCCCTGGGAAACTCCACTGTACCCTCAGAAAAAAGGGAGTAAGAAGGGCAGGTGACCTTTAACGTTGCTATGAAAATGAGTCTGTCCTCCAAGACCCCCGGGAGCCTGTGGCCTAGGCTGAAATAGGGAGCAGCTGGACCGTTGTCGCAGATATTCCCAAGGTCTCACACTGTTCCCAGCACAGTCTGCAAGATCTTGCTTACGAAGATAATCATCAGAGTAGAAGCATTAAAACCCTTGCTCATTAGAAGGCTTGGGGATTTGCTCACCACGGTAAATGTATATGGTTAATAAGCATTCATATAGAGTAAACACTCTCAAAATTATTACAATCGTTGCCTCTCCATGGTAATATTTATTTATAATGAATTGTATGCTTACAGGGGAATTTATTGAGCTAAGTGGAGAACGAATTATGGGAAGCATATTCAGATCTGAAATAAAGCCGCTCCTGCTCCTTCTAAGGGATTGTTGTTTGAAGAGCTTCAGCTCTTTCTTTAAGTAAGGGTTCAATGCCCGTCCTTTCCTCCAGGAAGGCCTAGAGCTCCTTCCCTGTTCATCCAGCACTTTGTGCCTCTCTGTCGCCGATCAAGCCTGCCCCCGCCACCGCCTTCTCAAGTTCAGATCACATCCATCGAGTGCATCCTCTGTTCTACGTGCTCATCCGTGGATCATGGCGTTGACTTCACCAAACCCATGATTTAGGCGTTATTACCGCTATAGCTGCCAATCAAAGCCATTGAACAACTTTCTCAAAGTCACGCAGTTAAAAAAAAGAAAAAGAAACTGTGTTCCACTCATCAATTCAAGTATTCATTCAAGGATCAAAAATGTTTTGTTTAGCTGTTCTGTCAGGTACAGTGCTTGTAAGTGGGGATTTAGAGACGAACTAGTTACCCGCAAAGCCTGAGCAAAGCGGCTTACAGTCTGGGAGCGGGGACGGGACAAGGGTGAGAAGCAATCCATGGAGATCATTTCATTGGCATGTGGAGGATGTCACACAAAGATGCGCACTAGGTCTCCTGGGAGCCCAGAGAAGGTGCGGTCATCCAGTTGTGCAGGTGGATGAGGCTTCCTGGAGGAGAGCGGCAGACGGCACTTGCCAAACAGGACTACAGCAATGTTTCCACACACTCTTCTTATGAGGTGATGTTAAGGCTCCTCCCAGCAGGTAGGACGGTCTGTGTTTGCCTCCCTCTGAATCTGGGCAGATGGGTGACAACAGAGGGAGGGATGCTATGTGACTTCAAAGGCTAGGTTATAGAAGGCAGCTTCCACCATGTTCTCCTGAGATGTCCATCTTGGAATACAGCCACCATGCTGTGAGGAAGCCCAAGTCATCCTGTGGAGAGCCAAGTGGTGAGGATCCTAGAACATGACATTTATGAGCACCTGCTTTGTGACCTCTGACCACCATTGTCCAGGTGCTGGGGATGAAACACCCAGAACATGACATTCATTGAACACCTGCTTTGTGACCGCCATTGCTCAGGTGCTGGGGATGAAGCAATGACAAAAGCAGGCAAAGATGGGTGCCCTCGCAGAGTTGTCACACAAGTGCACAGTTTGTTGGAAGTGCTGAGGGCTATGAAGACAAAACATAGTAAGGGGATAACAAGGTCCCAGACGGTGTGGGATGAGGCAGCCTGCTTAGATTGGCTGGTAGAGGAGGGAGCCAGCTGGGAGGGAACTTTAGAAGGAGTGTTCTCAGAGGAGGGGAGGGTAGACTCAAATGCCTTAGTGGGAGCCATCGTGCCTGCCCATGTGGGAAATAGCCAGGAGGCCATGGGTGCTGTGTGGAGGAGGGAGGGGAGAGCCAAGGGGCACAGGAAAGTAGCAGGGGTCAGACCCATTAGGGCCTGCAAGCTATTGTCAGGACTCCAGTTCTGACTCTGAATGAGTTGGGGGGGCCACTGGAGGGTTTGGAGAACAGAGGTGACGACCTACCTTTTAGGAGCCTCCCTCTGGCAGCTGTGGAGAGAGACCCACAGAAGCAGGAATGGACCACAGGAGACCTGTTAGGAAGCCCACACAACAATCTGGGAGGGAGCAGATGGTGCCGCCATGACAGCAAAGGTGCAAAAACTGGCCGGTTCAATATGTAACATAATATATTTACAGATTAAATGTCAGTGTGAGAAAAAGAACACCTCTAGATTTCAAATTTTCCATGGAATTTTTATCCAGTAGATGAACTTAGGACTTTTCTGTGTGAGGAAGAATGGCCCTGAGCTAACATCTGTGCCAATCTTCCTCTATTTTGTATGTGGGACGCTGTCACAGCATGGCTTGATGAGCAGTGTGTAGGTCTGCACCCAGGATCTGAACCCACAAACCCCAGGCCGCCAAAGCACAGCATGCAAACCCAAGCACTATGACACCGGGCCAGCCCCTGGCATATTATTTTAACATCACTTAAAGATATGGTAATGGTCAAACAATCTTGAATTAGTCTCTGGATTAATTACACTAACAGAATAGAGGCAAGTGCCATAATAATTAAAAACTAGGACTAAGGTGTTTGATGGACACGGGTAAGAAGTGTAGCATTACCACTTGCCAACCAGCGACTTTGGAAAATACTTAACCTTGCTGTGCCTCAGTTTCCTCCACTGTAAGATTGTCTTGACAGTCCATGAGATTCCTTATGTGAACCACTTAGTGCTTAATGAGTAGTTAATAAAGGAAAAGTCAATCATCTTCATCATCATCGTCATTTATATTTTGCTTCTGGTAAAACATATTGTATACTTAGAATTATGTCTACAGAGAAAAAGTAGTATTGTTCTTGAAATAATAGGAACTGAATGGCTCTTGCTTCCTCTGAGTCCCTGAGACTTCGTGGACATTAATAACTTTGTTAAGACAACAAATTTGGGCACTAATCCTTGCTGTGAAGAGAATCCATTTTCATGGTGGCTCTATATCCAGGACGAAAGGTTCACAGTTCCACGGCTCACTTAATTATAGCTCTAAATAATTTGGATGTTAGAGATCCATTTATACCGTTAGCTTTTATGGTGGATTTTTATATTTTTTCCTCTGGTCCCCATTTCAATTAAGAAATTTCAGGCGTTACAATAGATCTATGGGTGGGTAGCACATCATTAATTTAATGGGAAAGTTTATATGAGCTTGCAATTTCTTTGTCAATTCCCTTTCTTTTAATTTGTAAAATTATTAGGAAAAAAGTAAAATTCAAATAGGGATAGAACATTTAAAAATATAAAGAATAAAACTGTTTAGAATTAAATACACGTGCATAAATGATTGAGTACAGTACACGCAGAACTCGGCAAATCTGAATAAAATTGCTGGGCTATACCCATGTTGGACCTTGGTTGTGATCTTGGACTATGGTAGTTTATATCCATACTGAAAGCTTGATGGGAAATTTGGTCTATAGTTGAGCAAAATGGTACCATTGGGGGAAATTGGGTGAAGGGTATACGGGATCTCTCAGTGTTATTTCTTACAACTGCATATGAATACACTTTTTTAAAAAAGAATGTAAAGGACTGCACATTTTTTGGCAAAACGTCAGCTTTTCAATGAGATAGAACAAACCACAATTCTAAAAATTGGGGGGAAATGTAGACTTTTTTCTCAAATTAGCTTAATTAGATGGCCACACGTTTAATTTCCCTCTATCCTCCAGCTCTCCTTGATTGTGTGGATTGTGCTCTCGTATTTTCCTCCAAATCTGGTTCTCTGTGCATGCGAAAGGCATCACGCCCGGTTCTACAAGCCAGAAGCCCAAAGGTCACCCCCTAGCCTTTCCCTTACTCAACCCCAATGCAAGTCTCGAATAAATCCTCAATACACTTGCCTCCTGTGCATCCCCGAAACTGGTCCGCGTCTGTCCTCTCCACAGGGTCCAGGCATCATCCATCAGCTCTCACGGGGGCAGCTCCTGGAACCACCTCCCCCACGATGTGTCTCCAGCTTCCCCTAGACTCTCCACATGCCCCGTCTCCTCTCAGCAGCCAGGACGATCTTTTAAAATGACAAATCTGACCACATCCACTCTGTGCCAGAAGCCCTTTATGCCCTCTCCCTGCTCTTAAGAACAGAATCTTCACCAAAACCCTGGATGGTCAAAGCCGGCCAGGCTGGCATCTCTTCTCTCCCCAAAGCATACTAAAGCTTCCCTGAACAGGACTTCAGGCTGCTACTCCCTCTGCGTGGACAGCCCCTCGGCCCACTCCACTTCTCCGAATTAGTGCCTAACCTTCCTCCACAGCTCAGGACAAACATCATTTGCTCCGGGAACAAAGGGCCAGATTCCTCTGCTACCGACTCCCCCCGAGTCACAGGCCTTTCCTGCAGAAACCTGCAAGCGTGCCTCCAACTGTGTGACTAACTTTTTCATCCAGAGATAATTTATATGCATTAAAATGCACACATCTTAGGTGGCCCATTCGATAAGTTTTAACAGTTGTATACACCCTTAAAGCTGCCACCCCTGATAAGTCTCAGAATACTTTGACCACCCAGAAAGTTTCCTCAGGCCTCTTACCAGACAAGCCCCACACCTAGAAGCAGCTACTATTCTGATTTCTACCACCATGGGCCAGTTTTATCTATTCTTGTATTTCCTATGGGTGGAAGCACGCAGCACATGCTCTTTTGTGTCTAGCTTTATGGACGATGTTGCATGCACTAGTCGATTCTTTTTCTCGTGAGTGGCATTCCACTGTACGAATACAGCAGAACTCATGTATCCATTCTCCAACTGATGAACACTCCATTGTACCTAGTTCCTGGCTATTATGAACAAGACTGCCACGGATATTGTTGTAAAAGTCATTTTGTGGACATATGGTTTCACTCCTCTCGTGAATATCTAAATGTAGAATTGCTGGGTCGTTGGGTTGCCATATATTTAACTTTACAAGAAACTGCCCAGCTGTTCTCCAAGGGGCTGTTATTTTGCATCCTACTAGCAGTGGGGGGAGCTGCATT
The DNA here is from genome assembly GCF_041296235.1 of Equus asinus. Taxonomy (NCBI): domain Eukaryota; kingdom Metazoa; phylum Chordata; class Mammalia; order Perissodactyla; family Equidae; genus Equus; species Equus asinus. The sequence continues at coordinate 48,283,436 of NC_091804.1, forward strand.
TGCTCCACACTCTCTCCAGCATCTGGCATTATCAGTTTTGTTTTGTCTTTGATGTTAACCATTCTGATGAATGTGAAATGGTATCTCATTGTGGCTTTACTTTGCATTTTCCTGATGACTAGTGATGAATACCTTTCCCTGTGCTTATTGGCCATTTATATAGCTTCTTACATGAAGTGGTTGTTAAACTGTTTGGCCCATTTTTGTTGGGTTGTTTTTCTTTTGATTGTTGATTTGCAAGAATTCTATGTGTAGTCTCCATACGAGTCCTTTGGCAGGTGCATGTGTTGCAAATGCTTTTTTCTCTGTTTGTGACTTGCCTATTTATGCTCTTGAGAGTATCTTTTGATAGGCAAATTTTTTCACATTGATGAAATTTTTAAAAATCAAGTTTTTCTTTTATGGTCCATGCTTTTTGTGTCTTGCTTAAAGAATCTTTGCCTACTCAATGTTCTAAAGATATTCTCCCATGTTTTCTCCTAGAACTGTGCTATCCAACATGGTGGCCACTACCCAAATTCAGCACTAGTGTCCCAAATCTAGGGGCTTACAACAATCATTGCATTTCACTCACATTTTTGTATATCACAAATTCAGGAATGGCTTAATTGGGTGATTCATCTCTGATCTACATGGTATCAGCTCAGGCCTCCTCACTCATATGGCATCTGAGGGCCCCTTGGCATCCCTTCTCCTCTCTTTCTTGCTCTCCATAGCATCTCATCCTCTAGTGCCTTTCCATATGGCCTTTCCATATGGCAGCATTTCTGACAGCATGGCAGTCTTAGAGAACTTGGACTTTTTACATGGTGGCTGGACCCCTCCCAGAAAGCGTGTTCTTCTTATGACCTAGTCCCAGGATGTCACTTCTACCTCATCATATTGGTCAAGTAAATCACTACGGCTGGCCCAAATTCAAGGGCTGGGGAGCAATAGACTCTATGTCTCAATGGGACCATGCCCTACACATACAGGGAGGAAGGAAATTGATAGTAGCTATCCCAGAACAAATCTCCACATTGACCTTGTATCCTGGGGCCATGTAAATTTCACTTATTAGTTCTAGTCGCTATTTTTGTAGATGCTGTACTGTTCTGGCTGTATGCAATCATGTCAACTGCTAGTAGCAACAGTTTTACTTGTTCATTTTCACTCTGTGTGCCTTGCATTTCTTTTTCTTGCTTTATTGCACTGGCTAGGACTTCTAGGATAATGTTGAATAGAAGTGGTGGGACTTATGCTCGTCTTCACAGGTAAGCACCACAGGAAGCGAGACCTCTTCTTTCAGCTGCTTGAAGCATAGCTCTCCCCCCAGTTCACTTGGGCCCAGTAGCCAAACCAGTATTCTTTTGGAGGATAGTAGAGTACTATGCCTTTTCTGATCACTTTTTTTTTATGCATTAAAGGGCTGAAGATGTGAAAATTACAAGCCAGGCTGTAGACCCTGTGATTCCTGTAAAGTGGGCACAAGGCACTCTCGCCCTGGCAGTGCTGGGCCTCTAGCCCTGAGCTCTCTATTCATGAAGCGCAGCTGGAGGGAGCAGCAAAGTGTGGGAAGGACATGAGATATGCCCCGCTAAAGATCTGAGTTTGAATCTCCGATTCTACACTTCCTGGTTATGTGACCTTGTGCAAGTTAATGAACCTCCCTGAGCTTCAGTTCCTTATCTTAAAACGAGGATATTTATTCCTACTTCAGTGGATTAAATGACGTTACCTCTGCAAAAGAACAGAAAACCACTATCACATAGCACACAGAGCAGGTACTCAATAAATGGTAGTTTTGCTGTTATTGTCATTATTATTGTAAATTACTGCTAGTAGATCCTGAAGTCCCCACTAGGATTACAGTTCTTTCCTTCTACTCCCACCATCCCCGGGATCGGGACCTATGGGTGGTCTGCACTTGGGAGGTGCCTGTTGGTGCTGTTATCTGACCGGAACTTTACATACCTGCTCGAATTGTTCAAGATGTTTCACGTCCACTATCTAATTTGCCCTTCACAGCATCTGTGATGGACAGGACCGGTGGCACTGATTACTGGAGGACAAGGCTTTCACACCTACCGGGTGAAGAACCAGGGACTTGTCGCTGAAGCCCAGAGCTCTTGATTCCACTTCCAGCCTATTAGCCCCGCAGGGACCTGTAATTAGCTGACTTCCTTCCTATCTACACCTGGGCTTCTTTCTTGCTACTGTTTCCATGAAATTTTCTGCCTTCTCCAGAAAGCCTGGCTCCCAATTGTAAAATATGGGATCAATACACGGAGAGCACACATCCGAAACTCAAGCATATTTTAATTGACTGGCCATCTGCGGTCAAGGCGACAGCCTTCCCTCTGCGAGCTCTCGGGACTGCTGGAAGCTCAGCCAAGCCAGGGAACGGGGCTCACATTTCTCCTCTGCTCTCAATGCTTTCCGGTGGGGGCACTGGGGGGGACAGTTCTCCCTTGGGTGCATTGCAGGACACAGTGTCCTTGCTGTCACCAGCCAGGACTTAACAGTACCACCCCAAGCCACCGTGATGATATTTCCAAATATCCTCTAGTAAGCAAGTGCCAACCCAGGGTGAGAACGTGGGGCCATATTGGTCCCTACTGAGTGCTAAGATGTTTTTGTTTTTGACAAATATTCCTCATCTTTACTATGCTGTTTTTGTCTCAGTCTTATCTTTTGTCTTTTGAAGCAATAGCTGACTAATTATGCTATGTGTGCTCTGAAAATATGACAAGCCAGCTTCCAAATACCATGGCGAATCGTTTCCTTGCCCCTAAAACACTCTCAAGCAGCGGCTGCCTTCTTTGGGAAAAACAATGGGGCCCCCAGGCCTCCTGGCCAGCCTGGCAAACAAGGCCAATACAAGCTCCCATCAAGGCCCTAGCAGCCAGGGGGTAATGGCCTTCCTTCCAAAATCAGGTGACAATGCAGGAGAGGCGGCATTGTAAATACCTGCGTGGAATGCGCTCACCTTCCCACGTGGTGCACACCAAGGCCTCCACGTGTGGACGTTTGCCCACCTCCTGGCAAAACCTGTGAAGCTGATCCCCAGAGGCCCGCGGGCAGCAGTCTCCCTGTTATGGGCACCCGCCCTTGTGAGGACACCTGCGTGAGAGGAGCAGGCGCAGTCTACCAAAAAGAGAATTCTCCGTAGGGACTGCGAGTGGCCCAGTGGGAACCCAGCCCCCAAACTGAGTTTCTCCCCCTTGGTAACAGGCAGTGCAGCCCCCTGCAACCCCAGGCCCCACCGCCCAGCTCCCTGCAGCCCCCCGCCCCACCACCCAGCCCCGTCATGGTGCCCTCAAGATGCCGGGCGCCCAGTCAGCTAAGCAGGAACAAAAGATGCCCCGTCCGCCAGCTGAGTCATTTTTATGAATATTCGGTGATTTGTGTCTTCTGTGAGCTGTGTTCCTTATCAAAGAGATAACCTTGGACAGCATCTACCTTTGAAATATTTTACCACCCTGAGAGCCACCCAGTAAGATCCTCACAGACCTTTCTACCAGCCTCAGTGCCCACAGCTCGCTGGTGGACACTGCCCCTAAAAGATCTGTTGGAAGAGAGATCTCAGTCAAAGGGATTGCTCATTGGCCACCGGGCAGCTGGCAAATCAGCCCAACGGTGACATGTCAGCCCTTTTCTTTGAGGCTGTAACCTATTTATACCAGATCTGGCATCCCGAGGGCAGTCACCTGCACTGTGTGGGAACATCAGGCTGGGGTGGGGTCACCTTTTGGAGAAAGTGGCAGAAGCGCCTCCCCACCCTGCCGTCTGCTTCTCGGAGCCGCATAAACCCCCTTCTCGCGAAGCTTGCCCGATTAGCAAATTGAAACGCAGGACGCCCAGTTACATCTGAATCTCAGGTGGACAACAAAGACCTCTTCAGGGACAGCATGTCCCAGGTGCAGGCCTACTGGTGCAGAGGCCCAAGCATCCTCATGCAAATTTGGAGCATCCGTCGGAGCTGTTCCTGCCTCCCCACCCTGCCAGCATCTCCACTGAGGAGAGGGAAGGCTTTATTTCTTCTTACTCTCCAAGGGTGTGAGTAATAAATAACAGTAATAACAATAATAAAACACCCATGGGCACCCCAGGCCCCTTAGGAGAGCGAGTGTGACTCGAAACTCCCTACGTGCCGGGCTCTGCTCTCAACCCCCTCCTCCCAGAAGGAACCACCAGTCTAACATCTTTTTTTCATTCTCTTCTTTCTCTTTTTAGCTTTCCTGTGTCTTCATGGATCTCCCAATGTCAAGTTAGCCTTGGGTGTTATGCAACTTTTGTTGAAAAAGCAGACTGTCGGTTTCTCCTGTGACTTATTTGTGGCACTCGGCCGTCCCCTTCTGACGGCCCGCCATGTTGCTGGCTGTAGCTGTGGTCCACTCATTTGCACTTTGATACCACAGTTCCACTGCTGACGAAGGTTTCAGTCGGCCCCAGATTTTTACTGTGACCAGCAATGCGACTCCAAGGTTGTGGAACCGCTCCTGTCACATGTGAGCAAGTGTTTCTCTAAGTGTTCATCTAGGAGCAGAGATAGTAAGCCATGGATGGACGCCACGTGGGACGTCTGCTTTACCAAATAGTGCTAAATGGTTGTCCCACTTTACACTCCCACCAGGACTGGGTGAGAAAACCAGCTGCTGCCCACAGCCAGAACGACCAGTTGCCATCCTGCCGGTCGGGGAAGAGGGTGTGAAATGAGATTTCCCTGCAGTCTAATTTTGCATTTCTTTCTGACTTATTTTTTAATTAGAGGTATTCTTAAAGGCAGTTGTCCATTTTTTAAGATTCAAAAAAGATAGAATCAAAAAGTCTCTGTTCTATGGAAAAGAGCAAGATTGATAAAGAAAAAGGGAATGCAATAAAATCGTTAATATTAAAAATTAAACAAGAGATAGAATGAGAACTGCAATATCTGTAAAAAGATAATAAGATAACAGCACAGAGACCCCACACAGCACAGCTGAGCCCAGTGCGCCCGGTGATGGAGCTGTGGCCAGCGTCCTCGGGGCTCCCTCTCCTTGGAGCCCCTCTGTGGAATGCCCAGGCCTGCACAAGCAGCTCGCTCTCTTCAGCGAGTCTTCATCCCCTTTCCTCTGAGGAGGCTGTCTTCCAGGGTCTGACTTTAGGCTGAATCTCCATGCCGTGGCCCCAACATCGGCATGTGTTCCCTCCGTCACAGCCCCTCTTATCAGGGCGCTGGGCCACCGGGGGCGACTGTGGTTCCAGCTCGAGCTCACTTAGCTCTCAGCATTAACTTGTTATTGCACTTTCTAGCACCCAAGGATTGCCCTAATTTCCTGCCAACACCACGACACACTGAAGACTTATTTTTGAATATAGAAGTGCTTTGATTTTTTTTATAACACCTTTTTCATGCTGACAAAGGCTTTTCATCATTTAATAAACATGAAATGCAGAACCTACATGAGCTAAAAACAATCTTGAAAAAACGTCTAGGGGCTGGCCCCATGGACGAGCAGTTAAGTTGGTGCACTCCCCTTCGCTGGCCCAGGGTTTCACCGGTTCAGATCCTGGGCACAGACCTAGCACCACGCATCAGGCCACGCTGCGGTGGCGTCCCACATGCCACAACCAGAAGGTCCTACAACTAGAATATACAGCTATGTACTGGGGCTCCGGGGAGAAGAAAGAGAGAAGAAAAGAAGTATAAAGTGGGAGAATGACTCCCTGCATATTAAGACACCGTAAAGCTATAGAAATCAAGACCATGTGGTTTGGGCAGAGAAGGAGACTCTCGCAGATCAACGGGACAGGAAAGGGAGCCCAAGGTTAGAGCCACGTAAATATCCCCAACAAGGTGTTGAAAAAGACGCAGAAACAATTCCCTGGAGGAAGGTGAGCTTCCCATCAAATGCCGCCACCGCAAATGCACTCGACAGGCCAAAACCGAACCTCAAGCTAAACCTCACAGCGGACACAAGAATTAATTCAAACCAAACATGGACTTAAATTTAAAACATTAAACTACGAAACTTTTAGAAAAAAGGAAAAATATGGGAGAAAATCTTCAGGACCTAAGGCTAGGTGAAACATTTTCAGACTTGACACCAAAAGCACATTCCAGCAGAGGACAAATTGGTAAACTGGACCTCAACAAACTTTAAAACTTTCCTCTGAGAAAGATGCTGTGAAGAGGATGAAATGACAAACTACAGATGGGGGAAAATATTTGCCTACCACGTATCTGACATGAGAATTGTATCTAGAATACAACAATAACTCTCAAAATTCAGTAGGAAAAAAATAAACAACCCAATTAGAAAATGGACAGATGACAAGAAGGGACGTTTCACCGAGGAGGACATTCAGGTAGAGATGAGCAGCCAAAACAAGGCTCCACATCAGCGGCCTTTAGGAAAATGCAGATTAAAACCACAAGGAGGTTTTAGTACATATCTTTCAGAGGCTAAAATTTTAAAAATAATGATGATAACATCAACTGCTGATGAGCATATGAAGAAGCTGGATCTCTCATCCCTTGCTGGTGGGAATGTAAAATGGTACAGCCTCTCTGGAAAAGCTTATTTTATTTTTTACAAAACTAAACATGAGTTTACCATATGATCCAACAGTTGCACTCTTGGGCGTTTATCCCAGAGAAATGAAGATTTCAGCACACACAAAAATCTGTACAGCAATTTTTAAAGGAGCTCTAGCCATAAATGTCCTTCAGTGGGTGAATGGTTGAACCAACTGTGAGTACATACATCTGTAGCATGGAATACTACTTATCAGTAAAAAAGAATGAACTATTGATGTGTGCAACAACATGGATGGATCACAAGGGAATTACACTAAGTGGGAAAATGTCAGTCTCAAATGGTTACGTACTGTTTGATTCTATTCAAAAAGCACTCTTGAAATGTCAAAATTACAGAGATAGAGAACACGTTAGTGGTGGCCAGGGAATGTGGAAGAGCAAGGGCAGGAGGTGGGAGTGGCTATAAAGGAGTAGCAGGAGGGATGCTTGCGAGGGGCTGTTCTGTGTCTTGACTACATGTGGTCAAAGGGATTTACACATGTGGTAAAAGTACATAGACATAAACACACACACACACACACACACATGAGTGCACGCAAAACTGGTGAAATCTGGATCAAGTCAGCAGTTTCTTCAATGTCAATATCCTGGTGTGATTTAACTCTGCAAGATGTTCCCCTTGGGGAGACTGAGTGTAGGGCATATGGGTCTCTTTATATTATTTTTTACAGTTGCGTGTAAATCTACAATTTCAAAATTAAGTTAAATTAAAACTTGAAACGTCACCCAGAAGATTATCATTGTTAGCATCTTGTGTGCTTCCTTCCCATCGCTCCGAGAGATAGACGCATATTTTTTTTAAAATAAAATAAGGCGTCGCACAGTACTTTGGGGTCATGGAGCCAGAACGTCCTCCCCTTACCCAGTCCTCCTTTTTCCTGTCTGTCTCCATTACAAGCGGTGCTGTGATGAAGACCTTCCTAGATAAATCTTCCAGCACTTCCACGAGGCCCCCATTCAGATGAAGCCACTGGTTGATTTCTGACCCATGCTTGTTCTCAATGAGGAGCGTGTTCTAAAGAAGCAAAGTTTAAAGACGACGACACAAAGATGGAGCGTTGAGGATGGACCGCTCTGCAGGACGTCTGGGCTGCTTCCTCTCAGATGGGAGACAGTGCTTTTTAGTTAGGTCTTTCTTGCAAAGACCCACAGGCCATTTTGATTGATATGCTCCTTGGGTGGGGCCTGCTCTGATGGATGGGCCTCCAGTGGGCTCCATCTCCATCCAATTTCCACTATCTATTTGTAGGCTCTGGAGACGTACACACAGGAGAAAATAAAACATAGAATTAGCATGAACTGTATAGTTTATTTTAAAAAAATGATGGAGCGCTTGGCTGGACATCCAGGTATGGGGAATGAGGAGGCCAAACGATGCCCCTTCTCACACTGGCCCAGGAGCACAGAGACCAGCTGCAGAGAGATGGTCACCAGAGACTGCAGTCTCCTCCCCCTGCTGCATGAGGTGTCAGAGACCAAGGGAGAAAAGAAGAGGAGGGAGGAAGGATTGGAAGAACAAAGGGATGCCACCCGTGTCTAACCTCGTCATTGTCTCACGATGGTTTTCCATGGAAATTATAAAACATTTAATAATTTAAAACTCGCTTTACTCATTCATATAGTCTTTATTTCAGAGTTTATCATGATGAACTGACTTTTTTAACAAAATGAAAATTAAAATAGGATAATTTTGCAAGCAACTGGTAGCTTAATTCTCTGATCTGTCTGGGACATTATAATTGGTCAAAATCTGGGTCAAAATTATTGAAAACACACACACACAGAAGATCCCTCAAACTTACTTGACCTGTGTTTTCCTTTAACCTGAGCTAGATTGATCTCAGTTAATGCTCAAAACAAAGCTAGAAGGTTCTCTTAGCATCCCCGTTCAGAGACAGAGAAATAGCTAGAAAAGTACCTTGGAGAGAAGATTAGTGAAAAGCAAACACTTTGCTCGGAGGAGAGTGGACAGCCGGCTCCTTGACCCCTCGGGGCAGCTTTTCCAGATCCGCATGTGCAGCTGCAGGTGCCCTGGATTCAGTCCAGGCCATGGGAAATAAAAGAGGGCATTTACAACCACGAATTTGGGACCTCTCCTGGCAGAGAGGAGGAGCCTGAGTTTTAGTAGAAGCGTGGTTTGATGAGAGTTTTCTCAGTTCTCACATGAGACCAAATTTGCAGGAGCCAGTCACCTGAATTGACATAAAGTTCCCACCATGACACCTGAGCCCAGCCAGGACACCGACTGCAGGGCCCACGTCCCAGACACAGGACTCGGGGTGTGCAGCAAGCCCACAACTGCATCAGCAAGCAAGGCCCATGGGAGGGGAGATGAGAACCCAGGGCTTTGGTATGCCCATCTCACCGGCTCTCTTGTTGGTGGATGTTGAGCCACGTGGCCGGTGGAGGACGGGCAGTGACGTCAAGGTGAAGCTGATCACCCACACAAGAGCAAGATTCCGTTTCCACTTGGCATCTCTCTGCACCAGTTCCCCGTGCAGAGGCCCCAGCATCCAGGCATCTGGGGGATGCTGGGTATCGCCAGGTTTCCCCCACTCTGTCAGCGAGTGCTCTAAAGCGGGATATTTCACAGGAGAATCCTGTGGAATTTCATACCCTCTGCCCAGGGTGAAGTGGAATCTCTCCGTGTTCAGCCTGAACGCTGTCCCTGGCTTTGCTTTAAAAACCAGGAAAACATCATCACAGGACAGCACCTATTCTCAGAGGCCGCGGATTTATTTACTGGCATACCTACACCATCTATTTCTTTCTTTTTCTTTTCCTCTCCTTTTCCGTTTTTTAAAAAATTTAACCTTGTGCTCTTCGTCTCTCTGCAAAATCCCGTAATGAAGAATTACAGCCGTGTTTCATCTTTTATCTGCACTTAAGTGCTTTTGATCTGTTACCTTGGAGGGGCTATTTATCCACCACAGCAGCCTCCTCGCGGGAAAACAGGCCAAGGAGGCTGACCTAGAATGGCCTGTGCCTTCTGCAGGAGGCCCGCTCCCACGCCACTGCCCGCGGGACAATTTGCATTTTCTTTATTTTTCACTCTGCAGCTAAATGCTATCTCATAAAAATGTTAGCTTTTCACATTTTATCTTCTGAGGGACCACTTATTTTCTGGGCATTCAGGTACCTTCCGTCTCCCAGCTTTGGGATGCACAGGATTTAATTCCTTTCCTAGTGGCACCAGGGGCCACCTGCTACCCCCCAAGGGATGAAGAAGAGGACAAGGTGGTCTTAGTGTCCCCAGGGACCTTGTTAAACAGAGTCTCCTGGGCCCCATCCCCGAGTCAAGGCAGGCTGCTCCCTCAAGTCCAGGGTGGACCCGGAACCGGCATTGTTCTCCAGCTCCCCAGGGCACCTGATGGTGGCAGTGCAGGTGGTCAGATGGTCAGTGAATCCCTCTGAGTGACTCTGGTGTAAGCCCCTCTCACAGGCACTTATCTGGTCTACTTATGTCACCAAAGGAATTCTTTTTCACCTGCCACTCACTGAATTGTCACTGGCAAGTCATCACTCAGTGCCTTTTGGGCATCAAACCCTGGAGAGAGCCACGTGGGCATGACATACAAAAGCTTCATACATCAACACAAACTTCGTGAAGCCTCTGTGTATGGGTAATGATCACGGCCAACATAGATTTGAATCTGAGGTCTCCACCTGCCAGCTGTGAAATACTCTGAGGGGTGCCTTCACCTCCCCGAGCCTCAGTTTCTTCATCTGTGCAATGAGCATCATGACAGCAACTGCCTATGGGGCTGCAGTAAAGAGAATGAAATGAGACAGGCATCATTGGGCACTTGGCACAGCACAATTGTTGGCGCTGGTCGGTGTGTTGGTCTCACAGCTTCACAGCACAGATGGAGCTGGGAAATAGGGAGTTCAAAGTCACGGGGTCCTGTAAACGCCCTGAATGCTTTCTGGTACACAGTGGTGCTTACCCCCAGAAGGAGCCCCTGCCAGGCAGAGAGAAGATGCTTGGGTTTGCTCTGAAATTCTGGGGCCCTTTGCAGACTCCAGGCTGGAAGCTTGAGACGGTCGAGGAGACTGCAGTCCAGAGTCACAAACGGGCTTCTGACGTGGGACAAGCGCTGAGCTCCTCTGCCCAGGCAGGGAGTTGCTCCACCCGGGGGGGACGTCCACCAGCTGTAGCCTCAGCTGGGAGCTGCGAGATAAGGTGTGAAGCTAGAGAAATGCCCCTTTGTGCTTTTCCCCATCTCCCACCTCTCTGATCTCCCGAACGTTTCCGATCCAAGGAGCATAACCTTTCAGAATGAAGATGACAGGATCGCAGAAATCATAGGACGCAGCAACGTCGCTACAAGTGCAAAAATAAACCACTCTTTTCTCCCTCCCCGCCCAGCCCAGGTTCACCAGACACGCAGGACGACAGCCGGGAGGAGGCTGGCAGCCCGTGCATGCTCTGCAGAAGGAGAGTGCGGAGGCCCGGTAGTCCTGCCCATAGAAGCAACAGTGAGGACATGGGTTCCACGCTGGGTAAGGGCCTCCCAGGTGGACTCGGATGGGCCAGGCGGGTCCCACCTATGCAGGAAGGAGGACAGGCCTGGGGCTTTACTTGCTAACCTGGTACCTCTGGGTGTGGTTGGTCTCCAAGAGTTGCTGAACCAAAATACCACAAACGGAATGCCTTCAAGAAGTGGAAAGTTATCCTCTCACCGTCTGAAGGGCAGAAGTCTGAATCAAGGTGCTGGCAGGGCCATACCCCTTCAAAAGCTCTAGGAGAGGCCCCTTCCTGCCTCTTCCAGCCGCTGGGGGCTGCCAGTGTTCGTTGGCCTGGGGTTAACCGCATCACTCCAATCTCTGCCTCTGTCTTCATGCACCCCCCCAACCTGTGTGTCTTCTCTTCTGTCTTCTGTAAGGACACTAGTCGTGATTTAGGATCCACCTGGTTAATCCAGAAAGATCTCATCTTGAGATTCGTAACCTACTTACATCTACAAAGACATCTTTCCATATAAGGTCACATTCACAGGTTCAAGGGGAAAGCGTCTGTGAGGGGCGGGTCACCATTCAACCCCCAGCAAAGGAATAGTGCACCATTCTGAGCCTCAGTTTCTGCATATGGAAAGCAGGAGCAATAACGGCACCCTTCTCACGGAGTCTAATGAGGCACAAGAGACCCTGCCAGTGAAGCCCCAGGAGTCTGCTCTCCCATGAGGTTCGCAGACAAGCAGGGTCTGCATCACCTGGGAGCTTGCTAGGCTGGGTGCCCTCCGCCGGTCCCAGACGTGCCGCATCGGAACCTGCCTTTTAACAAGACTCCTGGGGATTCCTCTCTGAAGCGCGAGAATCCCCCCTCAGGAGGGTTAGCCCGGTTCCTGTTAGCACTCAAGTCAGTAGCTTCTGTCCTTCTGACAGCTCTGTACAGGATTCCAGAGTCTTCCCTGAGCTCAGCTTGGCAAAATCAAAGAGCCACATTCCACCATCCCAATACAAAGCTCCAAGAATGGATTCCTCTACAATTTTCATTTATTTCTGCGGTAACAAACTCAACTACTATAAAAAAAAAATTCTCTTAAAAAAGGTTCGGCCAGCCCAGTGACCGAGTGGTTAAAGTTCCAGGCACTCCACTTCAGCGGCCCAGCTTCGCGGGTTTGACGCGAGCACAGACCTACTCCACTCATCAGCCTTGCTGTGGAGGCAGCCCGCATCCAAAATCGAGGAAGAGTGGCCCGGATGTGAGCTCAGGGCAAATATTCCTCACCAAGAAAAAAAAGTGTTGATTCTGGGTTATTGCTTTTATGAGAATTAAAAAGTTATACTTTATATGCTTTTACTTTTTACCAAATACTATCCAGATTGAAAGCATCTTTTCAGTAATGGCGCTATGCTTGGCACTCTGTCCCATTTGCACAGGGGAATTATTTTCCGTGAAGAAAACCACACCTTCCCTGATGCGAGTTCCAGGTCTGGGCAGAATTATGCGGGTGAGAGGCACCCTGAGCCCAGGAGTCCAGCGACCTGAGACACCTCTGCTCCAAAAGGCCTGGAGCAAAATGGACAGACACAGCCTTAGACTGAGAGCTGACCATCTGGTCAATCTGATTAAATAAATCAGAAAGCTTTAAAATATCACTTGATTACATCCAACCCTCCAATTACTTCCATCATTAAATATGTTATACTCAGACCTTATGTTATTCGGTATTTTGGTTCCTGGTGGAGGGTTTTAGACCTTCAATAGTAAAAATGCTGAGATTTTTCACTGCCGACATCATTTGTCTTTCGATAAAAATTTCCAGCACTTATCTCCTTCTCAAAGGAACATAATTTAAATATGAATAATGAAAAATACTTCCAGAAGCATAAGCCCAATAATGCTTTCTGGAGTGCAAACTATTTAATGTGAAACTTGGATGCAATGCAAAAGAATGGAGTGTTAGCAATTTATGCTTTCTACCTCTCCCCGGGCCTGGCATCCCCTGGCAAGAAGGATGGTGGGGACGAGGGAGAGCGTGTCTTCTAGGCTACTGCTGAGGGTGCGCACAGGCCAGATCTTCTGGTAAAGCTTTGAAATTAAAACAGCAATACTAAGTACCTTTTGATGACGTGTTCAATATTATACACATCCTTACTCTCTTATGGAGATGAGTTTTCGAAGGGAACCAATGCGTTAAAAAGACAAAGTGTGAATTTATTCCTTTGCTATTAAAAAATTTAACTTTCCTCTAAGTTATTTATGGGGAAATTAGGAAATTCTAATGTAAGTAAGACCTTTGGATCCCGGCAGACCCCCGCCTGCCTCGCCCTCCTCTCCCGTGCCCTTGGAACAATCAGCTCACGCGCACTTCAAGTCTACGTGGAGCTGAACAGTGGAAGCTTTCTCAGGTCTTGTCCTCGTTGGTTTGGCCAGTGTTTCAAAGCACCTGTGATAGAGACCTCTCCGGTCTTTTGCGTCTGTTGGCACGGACAGCACCTCCTGTGGCACGTGGGACGTCTCTCAAATCCACCATGATACGCCCGGATTCTCGTGCCCTTTCTCGTTCTCACACGAAAGGCAAAGGAAGCTTAGATTGGACCCTCGTACATTCACCTATCCGAATACGAGGATGACGGCCGGAGGACACATGGCCGAGCAGAAACGGCAAGCGCTTTGCGTTCACAGAGCCCACGCTCCCGCCTCGGCTGCTCTGCAGTCGTTTATAAGTGCCTGGTTCTATTTAATCCCACTGTTTATGTCACAGTTGTGAGACAGAGGCTTTGTTTAGTGCTAAGTGTTTCACACCTTGGGTAAGGCAGTTCATGCTCAAACTCTATTTTGGGTTTTATTTATGAATTTGCAGCTTTCCAAGGGTTTAAGGGTATGAGAGCCAGCTGTGTACCTCTTTTTAAAATGGCAAGTCTCTCGTTGATGAGAAAGCTTTATTGAGCACATACTGATTGACTGTTTTCCTTTTGTGTTAGGAGGAGCGCAATAGCCAGGCTAAAGATGTGTGATTCCTGCTCCGAGCAACACAAACACTCTCAGCCGGTACAAAACACTTGCTCAGAAGATGGATTAATTGTGAGATTTAATGATTGAGTCAAAACACTTTCAACCAGTTCGGAAAACAGTCCAATCTTTCCCACTTTGCAGAAGAAAGCCCGGCTTTCTGTTCCGAGAGACGCCGGCTATCTGGATGGCTGAGTCCCTCAGCTATTAAAACTGCTCTGCAAGGCACGACTTCAGGCAGATCTGACACTCTGCAATTGCCAACTCAGATGCGCACAAAATTTAATCAAATTAAAGCTCAGCCATTTCCAGGCTTCTCTCCAGTCCCCAGGGTCCTGCAAAGAACCCAGGGATCTTACAAGAAGCAAAGTAATTAGAGAGACCCCCTTGGTCTTCGGTTTTTGCTGGCCACGGCTGATGTGCTCTCTGTCCAAGCGAGTAGATGAAATCCTGGGTTCCAGTGTTTCTGCACCACACAGGGGTGGTGGGAGCATTGGCCCAGGATGAGAGCCACGATGGCAGGGACCTCCCACATCCCCAGGGGTCCAGCTGCCCCTACTTCCTGAGCTACTGCCCAGGACCCTCAGGTCCCCCTCTCTGTGTCTCTCTCTCATCTTCCTCTGCCTCCCTCTCTTCTTTCTGCCTTCCTTCCCCTCGCCCTTCAAATCATCTCCTCCTCTCCCCTCCTCTCTGGGCCACCCCCACAGAACCTCACTGAGCTGCTCAGACTCTCACGCTAAATCAGAACTAAAACTGTCCTCAGACTGTTTCTGCTCTCAGCCACGCAAATGTCCCCGCATAAGGAGCCACATCCCCCCGACTATCTTCTTAGGCCTGTGATGTGAGGTCCCTGTGACACTGATGTCCAACCAGCCAAAGACCCTGGAACACACCCGCAGCGAAGACATTGCTTTACTGACTGCTGCAGCGAGGGACACCGCACACCCCGGCGGTCCAGGCATCTCCGTAAGAGGGCCGCGAAAAGAACTGGTTGTGGGCTGGGGGTTTGAGGCGGGCCCAAGGCAGAGGTCTCTATCAGGCTTGGGTGCTGTCAGAAAGGGGGCCGACTCTACGACCGGGGTCTCCAGCAGTCGTGTTTCTGTGGAGAGAAGACCAGAGCTAGGGTAGAGCTGTCCTTGCAGAGGCAGCCGCTCCTCCAGCCGGGACGCCTTCGGGCACCGCGAGCTGTTGGCAGCAGGTCTTCTCCGAGATGGTTTATGTCCATGCTCGACAGGAGAACAACGTGGCTCAGCCATGAGCATCACGCCAGTTTGTCACGACACTGAGGTCAGATCAGTTCCAGGACCTCAGGGCTGCTGTCTTTTAGACGCAAGAAGGGAAAATTCCAAAACCAAGATCACTCCTTGACATCCCCCCGAGATCTCCTGCCGCGTTAACTCTATTAGCCGCTTGCATGTTGAAGGCAGGCAACTGTCCTGTGAAGTCCCCATTCTTGTATTTATGCAGCAATGTTTTAGGAGCAGAAAAAAACAAGCATAAAGTAGCTCCTTGGCTGAAGTGCAGGGTAGCCTGGAGAGGAGGGCGCCAGGCCCCTCCCGGCTGCCTCCTGCTCTGCCTGTGCCGCCACCTCAGATTCACGTCCCTTGGCCCCTTTGCAATGGGGCCATGAGAACTGGCCGGTGGTCCACTCCCAGATCCATCTCCGTGTTCTGTCCCTCTGCCCCTGGGCCTTCACATCTTCAGGAAAAACTTCAGACAAAGCATCAAGGGCCGGCCGTGCATACCTCTCCAGCATCCCTGGTCCCCCAGTCTCTGTTTTACCTCGGTGTCCTAGCTGCCCAGAGGAGCTTCCCCTTTCTTCACGCAGTTGACTCCTGCTCTTCTGTCAAGTATAAGTTCAGGCATCACCTCCTCCAGGAAACCCTCCACTATCCCCAACTCTCATAACTTCTTGTGGTCAGGGGAACCGATCCCAGGAGAGCAGAGCTGTGTCCTCACTTTCCTCTCCACCAGCAGTGCTCCCCAAGGGAACAAGCTCCTTAGCTGAAATACGAGGACCCCATCATCACTGTACCAGACGAAACTTCCCCTCCCCCTCCCTCTGCTCCTGTCCCTTCCATTTCAAAAACGGAGACACAGGATGTGGGAAAATGAAGTCAAATGAACAGCCAGTGAAAACCACACAAATGAGCCCCTTAAGAGGCACATGGATGCATCCCGGGCTAGTTCCGCTGTGACAAAGAAGATGGCTTCTGTGTGTCTGCCCAGGACCATGGCACCTGCACCGAGACTGTAGCCCAGGGCCTTGTCTCCTGGCCCTCAAGCCATCCCCACCTGCTTGTCTAACTCAGAACCTCCTGTGGAGGTCCACCTATTCTAGCAACAGATCCCCACGTCCCCCTGGAGAACGGCCACCTGGTGGGCCCGTCCTTCATATGACCTTCCTGCCCCCACACGTGAGGTGAGCCTGGGCCCCATTCAGAACCCTGCTTCCTGCACTGCCATCGCCACCTTCACTCTGAGACGTCAGGGACCCAGGACCGCATCAGCTGGCAGCGGCAGCAGAGAGAGGAAGGCCGAGCCGCGACGTGGAGGAAGCCAACAGCCAGAGACCCTTGCTGGCGACCTCTGCTGACTCCTCTGTCTCTAGACTTGTCTGTTGAAAATGCCAAAAAGTGCTGAGGAAGAGGGAGATAGAGAAAGAAAGAGGGAAGGGATTAAAGAAAGAGAGAGAGCCTGAAAGAGAGGGAGGGACAGAGAGGGAAGGAGGAGAAAGAGGCAAAGAGGCAGAGACAGGGAGAGAGAAGGAGTGGTTTCAGCCAACGAGATCAACTGGAGGTGGTCTTGAGGAAGCTTCCTCTGACTTCCAATTGTTACGTGCACATGGGAAGGGCAGGGAGACCTCTGCTCAGTCCCAAGTGTCCCAGCCGCTCTGTCCCAATGGGCCAGGCCTGACTGCCCCAGACAGATCCAGTCCAGGCGTGGACGGACCATCTGCAGTGGCTCATCCCAGGGTGCACTGTCCTTGCCCTGGCTCCAGGGGCCATCCTTCTGAGCTCAGGAGGAAACACGCTCCTCTGTCTGAACGTCAAAGGCGCCAGGATTCTGTGTGTCTCCAAACAACAGGCCTGGGAAATTCCTAACGAAGGCCTGTGCTCCTGTGTTTAATTCCATCCCCGTTTTGCTTTGCTTCCATCATAGGGACGAATAGTAATAACTATTGTAATAACACGTAATGGTACATAGTTACTATCGTCATCATTTGGTTAATCAATGCAGGTTGACGTCTTCCTCATTTTTGTCCCCACTCACAGAGGGCACCATGAGCACCAACGGCGTTTAATAAACGTTTAAGAATCAAAGGTTTGGAATAACACTTCGTAGAAGATATTTCAGATGATCGGATGATCTATGGACACCTGCGATGTTACTGTGTTGTTCCATCCATGTGATGCTTGAATACAGATGCGCCTGAGACCCTGCGTTTGAGGTCACAGGGGACGAGTTTTGAGAACTTGCTTTCGATTTTGATTTCCTATCTCAGACCCACAGACTTTTGTTTTGATGCCGCTGCAAAGACACTTTCTTTCTTCTTTGGGTCTTTAGTCCCAACTCTAAGTGTTTGTAGTCCCGACTTAATTCCCTCCACGTTCCCGTGCCTCGAGAACGTGAGTGAGTGATGGTAAGAAAGGCCGGTCCCCTGAGCGAAAGGCACGTTCCCGCCCACCCCACACCCAGCACATCAGAGTCTAGGATGGGGGCCAGGAATGTGTACTGTCACCACCCTCTCCTCTCTCTCTGGCATTGCAGCGTGTTCTCTGATGCAATGGGAAGCAACAACTCTGACAGCAAACTACTCATCACACGGTGGACTTTCAAACCCGCAAATAAGAGCTGGGTAGATTCTCGAGGGAATTTTATGATCTAACTGGCCATGTACTTACCGTTGAAAATCACAACCCTAAACGGTAACTGAGTGACTATCCCAGGGCAGGCTTTGTTTATCTTGATTGGGTGTTGAATTTTCTCAAAAGCTTTTTCTGCACGTAGTCATACGATCTTATGATTTCTTTTCCAGCCTGCTGATGTGATGGATCGCATTAATTGATTTCGAATGTTGAACCAGCCTTGCATACCTAGAATAAATCCCACTTGGTTATGTATATAATGCTTTTTATACATTGTTGGATGCAGTTTGCTACCATTTTGTTGAGGATGGTTGCATCTATGTTCATGAGAGATATTCGTCTGTAGGTTTCCTTTCTTGTACCGTCTTTATCTGGTTTCGGTATTGAAGTGATGCTGGTCACGTAGAATGAGTTAAGTGTTCTCTCTGCTTCTAGACACACTTGTGGAGAACTGGTATCGTTTCTTTCTTAAATGCTTGGTAGCACTCACCAGTGACCCTGCCTGGGCGTGCTGCTTACTTTTGTGGCAAGTTGTTAATTATTGATTCATTTCTTTTGTAAATATATTCATATTATCTATCTATCCTTATGCGAGTTTTGGCAGTTTGTGTCTCTCAAGGAATTGGTCCATTTCATTGAAGTTATCCAATTTGTGGGCATAGAGCTGCTCACAGTATTCCTTTACTATCTTCTTAGTGTCCGTGGGCTCAGTAATGATGGGCCTCTTTTCATTTTTATCAGTATTAGTAATTTATTAGTATTAGGTAGGTATTAGTAATTTGTGATTTCTCTGTTTTTATCATGGTTAGCCTGGCTAGAGACTTATCCATTTTATTAATGTTTTCAACGAAACAGCTTTGGATTGTGTTAATTGCCTCTATTGTTCTCCTTTTTAAAATTTTACTACTATCTGCTCTAATTTTTATTATTTATTTCTTCTACTTGCTTTAGGCTTAAATTGTTCTTTCTCTTGTTTTATAAGATAGAAGCTTAGATTATTGATTTGAAATCTTTCTTCTTTTCCAACCTCTGCCTTCACTGCTACACATTTCTCTCCAAGCCCTGCTTTCTCTGCATTACACAAATATTGATGTTATATTTTCATTTTCATTTTGCTTAAAATTTTTTTTTAAATTTCTCTTGAAACTTCTTCTTTGACCCACGTGTTGTTTAGAAACGTGTTGTTTAGTCTCCAAACATTCAGGATTTTTCCAGATGATCCTCTATGGGGCCACAGGTTGCTAGCACCCATTTGAGGACACTGGCCGCTCCATCCAGGAGAGTGGATAGGCCACGGCTCTCCCAGAACCCACGTCCTCAGGGGGCCAGCCCTGCCCCCACCTTGGCTGCAGTTCTTAGACTGAACCTTGACCCTGATGGCTCAGGGACAATCCCTACCATGTCTGTGTGGATCCTAGTCCCCTCTCTGGTCAGAGAAAATAGCACATTCTTGCTTGGACCGTGTACATTTCTCACATGACTTGCATGCTTTGCTCTTTTAAAAAGTAGAACAGAGGGTTCCGGGCCCAGGGTCAGGGAGACGCCGGCCGTGGGCTTGTCTCCTCTCGGTCTCTCCCCTGCCCCGGGACCCTGCTTTATAGACTCTACCTCTGACCTTCAGGGTCTTGCAGGGTAAACCCAGCCCCTCTGCCCAGGGGTGCCCCAGCCCCACTCCACGCAGACCCCGCCTCCTCCGAGGGAGGCACCTCCATTTCCTGGGAGTTCTGGGCCGACTATCCTTTCCCAGTGGTGACAGGACAATTCCAGACTCTAGTGTCCATTATCCAAAGAGACCATGGCAGCTGAGGCCTCTTCAGGACACTGTGACCCCCAGGTGTGGGAGCGTCCACCAGCGTCAGTTTGAAGTCATCTGTCACAAGCGCTGGGATCGAACCATGAGGTTGTGTGTTTAAACCTGGCCGGGAAAAAGGCCAAATCAGAGTTGATTTATTCTCTGACAACAAGAGACTTCATCGAGCCAGCACATTTATATGTACATATTCCTCCCTGCTTGGCAAGCTCCCGGTCAATAAAGCAAACCGGGAATCTGAAAAGAGAGGATGTATACACAGAGGCTTATACGGAGGAGACGACAACACCTGCCTCTGGGTGGTTCCATCCGAGCTTATCCCCCAAGGCGGAACAAGCTGGTCTCCGCATCTCTGACTCAGACTTCCCTGCAGAGCCCGTCGCAGTGCTGGGTGGGCTGCAGCCTCTACACATCTGGAAAGGGGTCCCTCTTGGCCGCCCACCCAGGCTACAGCCTTCCGTGCAAGACCCACCAGGAGCCCAGACCCACAGTTCCGCAGCAGGCCATGTTGGCTGGAGTCTGGGAAGGCACAGCCACCTCCCCAAGCAGCACAGCCCACCACTGTCTCCATGGACTACCTGTCCTAAAGGTCAGGACACAGAGATGCAGAAAGGGAAGAGGAAGGGATGGTCCTATTGCTGCAAATGGACTGATCCATTCAACACACATGTATTGCACATCTAATGCAACTGAGCTCTGCACATTTGATTTTGAGCCTCGCTAGGCCGCTGTTCTGTGTGTGACTCAGGACAGCGACACCCCCCAGGTGCATACGCACACCTTAGCTCCATCACTCATAGCAGGACCCACCTCTGAGTGTTGGAGGGAGGGCCAAATGGGATGACTGACACAGGGTGTGGCTATGAGCTGATTTATGCCCCCTAAATCCATATGTTGAAGTCCTATCCCCCAGGACCACAGGATGAAGCTATATTTGGAAATAGCATCTTTAAAGAGGTAATTAAGACTAAATGAAGCCACTAGCGTGGGCCCAAATCCACTGTGACTGTGCCCTTATCAGAAGAGGAGATCAGGACATAGGGAGGCCCCAGAGAAGCCGGCACACAGAGGAAAGACCAGGCGAGGACATGGCCAGAAGACGGCCGTGCACACACCAGAGGAGAGAGGCCCCAGAAGAAACCAGCCCTGCAGACAGGACAACTTGATCTCAGACTTCTAGCCTCCAGAACTGTGAGAAATCAACGTCTGCTGCTGAAGCCACCACACTGGTGCTCGTTAGGCAGCCCCAGCCAACCAATGCAGGCGCTTACTCGTCCAACACAGTGCCGAGTGCAGAGTATTCACTCCATGGAACACGGCCGTTCGTATCCTCCCATATTTATTGACCATCCCCTGTGGACAAAGTCACATGGTCTGTTCTCAAAGTCACAGACCCTCCGCTGGGATGGGTGCGATCATTTTATTCATTCAAGAAACGTTGACAGAGCACCTAGCCAGTGGCGAGCAGTGTTCTAGTCCCGGGCTGCCCAGTGCTGAGCAGACACGGACAAGCTGTGCACGGAAGGGACCGAGCCCTGCTGGACGCTGTGCAGCCACGTGGGGCTGGAAGGGTCGTTCTGACGTGTCGTCCTGCAGCTGAGCCCTCTGCCTGGCCACCCGCTCTCCAGCTCCACTAATCCTGCACAAACAGGAGAAGCTCTTCCCTTCGCGTTTGGTCCCAGGAACACTTCTCCACAGATGCTTCCTCTTGTTTGAAAACAGAGACTGTGCACTGTAGCTGCAGGGAAGCTCAGGGACATTTGTTCTCTCCACACGCCGTCTGTGCGGCCCCTCTGCCTCCCGGGAGCAGCTCTGTTCTGTGCCCCGTTTATCTGCTTTGAGTTCAGTTATCCTCTGTTCAAGGCCTTTGAGATGGATGGGGAGTGAATTGCACGCGAATCACACCCTTGGTCATGGGGCCGTGTCAGGGGTGGAGGTGAATGCCCATCATACAAAGTGACCGCAGCTCAGGGGCTCTGCGGGGGTGGACCGGCGTGAGCAGGGACGAGATGTTCGGGGTCTGTGGAAGCCCAGAGCAGGGCCCCCACGCAGTTTTGGGCATCAGGAAGCACCACCTGGAGAAACTGATGATCCCGCTAAGATTCGAGGGCCAGAGGGCAGGCGGAGGTGGATGCCAACCGTAAACCTGATGGTAAAACGGTTCTGAGAAGCTGGCTGCAGGAGGCCCTGTAGATGTTTGCTGGGAGATTGCGTGTTAGATCACCCCAGAATGAGAAAGACGCCCCAGACAGCACATTCCACTTCTTTTCAGGGGCTCACTGCAGGATCTTCCAAGACAGAGATTCAAATCGAATTCATGCTCTGTCCCAACGGAGCGCCGAGGTCTGGGGCACACAGGGGGCTCCTCCTTGCTTCTGTGCGAAACTTGAACTCATTCGGATCAAAAAACTTGCTCGTGAAAGGCCTATGGAGAGGCGGGCAGCGAGGTGGGGGCCGGGAGGGTGGTGAGGAGCCCAGAACCGTCACAGCCCCTGGTTCCTGGTGAAGGGAAACCGGGGGCCTGGGAGCAGCCCTGCCCCCGCGCAGGCACAGGCCACCCCCCCAGCCTCGCAGGTGCTGCCGCGTGCCCTGAACCCCACGCCGCTTCTCTGCTCTTCTAAATCACACAGCCCCTGCCTGATCTAAGGGGTTCCATCACTCAGCCCTGGATTCCTAGGCATCATGAAGGACGTGGCGGGCAGCCCTGCTGGCTCGCAGGTGACCACGGCAGGTGGAAGCGGATGTGCACAGACAGCAAGGAGCTCCCGGGAGCCCCTGTGCCATCTGTCCACTGTCTGGGCTGGTGTGCAGTCAGCATAGTCATCGAGGACTGAAAGTCAGTGTCCCAGCCCCCGGTGCTGTCCTCTGGCAGCTAGGCCTCCCTGGGTCCCCCAGGATCCAGCACCAGAGGTTAGCCTCCCGCCCAGTCCTGGTCCTGCCCGAAAGCCCCATCTGTCCATTGGCCAGGCCCCACCCGCTGTGCTGCCCCTGCCCTGGTCCCCCCGCCGCCTCTCCCACCACCCGCCCGGGCTCTCGGCCACTGGCCACACTGAACTTCGTCAGGGTTCCCAGGGTAGCGCAGATGGAGGACCCCCACAGGCCTCTGCAGCAGCCTCCCTTCACCTCAGCACTGTCAACATTTGGGGGAAGAGAGTTCCTCATTGTGGGGCTGTCCTGGGCACCGTGCAACATTTAGCAGCAGCCCTGGCTAGAAGCCAGTAGCGCCCCCCAGCTGTGACAACTAAAAACGTCTCCAGACATTTCCAGACATCTCCTGGGGACATAGTTGTCCTGGTGAGAACTCCCACCCTGTGGGGCCGTTGATCAGGATGCCCTTTCCAGAACACGTGCGGTTAAGTGGTGGGGACAGGGTCCTCCGGACCCACCCAAGAACCATCTGCCTATGCAGGTGCCGCTGCCTTGATCTGTGGAACCAGGTCTCCAGGTGGAGTTCAGCAGGTGCATCTTGAAAAGGCCCCACAGGTGAACACGCTGAGGGCAGCAAAGCTTCGGGAGGTGGGGGTGGAGGTGGGGAGGGGAGCAGCATCATGGGCACGGAGGTGGGGCCAGCCTAGAGGATGGGCAGCGTGGACAGGGCAGAGAGGCCTGGGAGGGGCAGCGGCCGTGAGAAAGGCTGCTTGTTGGAGGGACTCCTCTGGATTTAACAGTGAGAGACACCACTCAGCCCCACGAGAAACTATTATCTATGATGCTCCCATGCCACTCCCACCCACAGACAACTTGTACCACGTGCAAATTTTCTCAGAAATATTGGCTCGAGTCATTCGCACTGCAGGGCCCAGGCCCGACACCCCACGACTGACTGCGGGCTGCACCAGAGCTGTGTTTGTCTCAACAGACCGGCTCTGTCTAGACTCTGGTCCTTTATGCTGGGGTGAGACTAAGGCACCTCAAGACACAGCAAGGCAGGGCCTTCACGATGCTGAGGTTACCTGTGCCCATCGGCTCTGAACTGCCCAGGGCTGCCCCCACCCGAGGGACGCGTGTGCTTCCCTCTAGCCTCGTGGCCTCTTGAGCACCAATTGATCACTTTAATGTCACTGCCTGTGGACACTGGGTAGAACACTGAAATGACTCTTGTCACAGAATCTCAGGATAACCCAGTCCTACGTCTGCTTCAGGGACAGGTCTCAGCAGGGACAACATGCCCTGACAAAACGGAGCTGTCACTGTGGCCCACTGAAAATGTGTGACACTATTGATGCCATCCTGTGCCCTACCTGCCCCACCTCACAGGGCGGAAGTGTGTTGGGGGCTGGTGAGCATCAGTTAGCTCTGGGCCCCTGGTCGATAAGGAGCTAACCCAGTGGGGTAAGCAGGGAGATGGCTGAGCGGTGCCTGGCTTTGTCTACAGCGTCCACTCACCGCAGTGGAAGACGGCTGCTGCTCCACCACCCGGCATCCATTGCCCAGTCTGGTGACAACACCCTGAGTCTTCGCTAAGACCCCATATGGCCCCTACCCTCAGTCCCTGTCGTTCCTAGAGGGCTGACTCTGGCAATCCCTAGGCAGGGGTGGGCACCCGACCCAGGCCAAGCCAAAAAGGGGGTGTCTCCCTTACCACAGTAATGGTTCTGAGACAAGCATGTGGCCAGGGAAAGCCTAAGAGAGACGATTACAGAGCTGCTGGAGGAGGGGTAGAGACCCAGGAGCTGCTGTCAGCCGTCCGGCCCAAACTGAGAGAAGAACCTGCTCGAGAATCCAGCTACACCGAGGAGGCCCACAGGAGAGCCCTCGAACAGGAACCGACTCCTCAGCTCAACGTGAGTGCCTGGATCCTGCTGTGCCTGAACGCAGAAGTTACATGAGCAACGCATTGCGTTTATGAGGCAAGAACTTTGAGTTGGGTTTTTTGAGTCCAGACTTAAGCACCATTCTTGTATCAAAGGTAAATCTCTTCTCCAAGTTCGCCCTGTACTATAGTCTCCCAACAGCTTTACAGGGAGAAAGCAAACACAACAGCCTGAAATTAACAGCTTGGAGACATAGTTAGAAGCTCAAACTCCAGCCTGGAGCAGCGATGATATGTGTCCTGTCGGGGTGGGTGGGGAGCCGTCTAACCCACCGGGAAACGTGCTCTCAGACGGATGAGGGTGGCCTGTTCCCTGAAGACAGTCGGAAAATCTGCAGGGAGCGGCCCTGAGGACAGGCGTCACGTCGGCTCCGCTGGCTCCGTGAGCACCCGGCAAATGTGTACTCGACAGCCGAGTGAGTGAAGGAGGGATGAGCCAGGCTCTGGCACTGTCCTCCACTCTCGGAGTGTTGTCCTGATGCCGCTCCTCAGCCCCACATCAGCACCCCGAATCTGAGAGCAAATAATTGTTGAATAAATGATGGGCGTGTCTTGGAATGCGTTGACTGGGCTTCCACTCAGACTCGCGGGAATTCAAACCTGTCCTCTCACAAGGGCTTTCTGGAGCATGACGTGAACGGACTTTCCCAACAGGGAAGCAGCTCCTTGCCTCCTGGAAAGTGAGTCTGGAAGGTCTTCACCATCACTGAGCGCCCTGCACGGGGCTTGGCCTAGAGGAGGCTGCCAGTAAAGAGCCCCTTTGTGCAGAACCTGGATTTCCCCTGGGGATGTGGCGACCCCCTGGGACGGCCTTGCTCACGAGGACCACAGGTGTTGTCACACACGGGTTATTACTCGGTCTTTCCTGAGTGACCCACAGATCGGGACGGGGCCAGGCACTGCCTTCATATGCATATTCCCTGCAGGACGACAGCTGCATTCGGTGGGGTCACGGCGAGAAAAACACAGGTGCCCACAAGGGCTTAGCGGCCTTTCCAGAAGGCCGTCTGTAGAGCACACTTCCGGGCTGCCCCCAGCCGTGTCCTGGTCTGTCACTTGCCCGGGTGTGGACTCTGACAGAGTGCGTGTCAAATTCATGAGCAAAGCAAGCATGGGAGCGACGGAGTCTCAACAACCACATCATCCAGCAAGTCGAGGATGAACAGAAACAGGTGTAGGTGTCCGAGTTTAAGCCTGAAAATCCGCCAGCCGCAATGAAAAAGGAACTCGTAGGGATGGATCGGTGTTTGGGAAGCATCTTCAGAGCTTTATTCAGGTCACCAATATGATACAGCCTCCAGAAAATTATTTAATGGATGCTTGGCTGCATTAACAGAAGCATAAGCTTGGGAAAGCTGGAGGTGATGGGCCACAGGATGGGGTGCTTGCTATGACCCCCTGGAACACGCCACAAATGTCTGTGCAAAACAATTCCTGTGATGGAACGGACTGGGCAGTGTCCAAAGGGGCATGACCAGGGCAGAGAGGGCCTTGGTCACATGCTCTGAGGGACAGTAGAAGGAACTGGATGTGCTCTGCCCGACGCGGGAAAGTGTCTGCAGGAAAAACAAGATGGTTTTTCACAGGCCCGGGAGGCAGAGGCGGGCTGGGTGCAAGACGCCTCAGGGAAACGGTGTTCAGGTTGACGCAGGAAAAAAGCACATTGGAAGGTATGTGGCCCAGGGTGATGTGGCAAATGGTGTGTTCCCTGTCACCAGAGGTGCTCACCCAGAACTGGCGGTCCTCCGGCAGGATGCCAAAAAGGAGCATTTACTCTCACTCGTTTGTCCAATGACTGCCAGTCACAGAGGGCTTTGGGAACCCGCGTGAGAACAGGGCTGCTTGGCAAGTGACGTCCCTTGGGAAACACTCTGTCCTCTGCCCTCCCTGGAAGATCTACATTGCACATGTCAGTTTGAGAAAGGCTCTGAGAAGTCCTGCAATGGACATGCCTGGTTTCCTTGGGTTAATCTCCCAAATATATTTGACCAAAACACTTTTTTTAGGATGGAAAGTCTTTCGGTCTCACAGCTCAGGTGACTGCAGATTCTGTTTGGGGTGCATTATGTGCAGGGATCGAGCGTGACGTTAGGACTAGGAGGAGAGCAGGATGCCGCCCTCAGGCCCAGCACCTTCCAGTGCACCAGGCCCGCCTGCCACCAAGGGGGGCGTCCCAGCCCCCTCTCCATCTGCGCATCCAAGGACCGCGAGTCTCTCTCCTGCTCGACTGTGAACTACACGAGATCAGTGGTCACAGCGAGCCCTCCAGCAGCAAGCTGAGTGTAAAATTAAAAAGTATTTGTTTAAGAAAGAATGGAAAGAAGAGAGGGCAGGAGACCAGGTGCAGAGCTTGGCCCGGTGCTCGAACGGCTGCATGAGAGTCAGTCCCACTCGTGCCTCTGCTTACACCGAGCTCAGTGGGAATGCGTCAGAGATTTCCAGAGCCCGCCTCTGCGTAGAGCAGAACATCCCAGAAGGGCCAGCTCCATGCACGGTTTCCAGCAGAGCTGCGGCAGGCGGCTTCCGTCCCCGGAGACCTTGGCAATTTAAAGAGGCAATTGCTTCTTGGGCTCGCTCTGCAAAATTGGAACTAATAGAACCCTGTCTCCACCGTGGGATCTCAGGGGAACTGGCTACAATCCAAGAAAGACTTATTCTGAACAACATCAATATTTGTCCCATTAAAAAGTGTGGTATAAAAATCAGTTACATTGTTGACAAAGCCGCTCAGGTCCTCCCGGGCTAATCCAGTCATGGAACCCGGGCACTCTCTCCGGCGAACCCCGGGCTGCAGAGGGCTCGGGAAGGAGTGGGGCCTGGCCCGTGGTCCTCTTCCTGAGCTGCATTTAGATGCCCCGAAATCACCCCCTCCCACCCTTCTCTCCCCCAATATTTAAGCCTTCCCAGCACACTCGCCAGTGCAAATCATCCTCTTATGTTCTCACACAAAATCCAATTGCCAATTTGTCTTTTTATTTCTTACACTTAAAGTGATTTGCCTTCGAATAATCCACGATGAATTGTTCATTTTACTGCCGCAGGAAGCCACTGGTTCGTCCAGGGAGCCACTAGGTCTGCAACCCTTACCAAAGACCTGGCACTTTCCCTGCGCAACTGCAGCAGCCAGGAGAGTCCTCAGGGGCCGCTCAGCCGGGCGGGGCAGTGGTTACCCCAGAGCCTGGGCCGCTGTGAGGATGGGAGCGGCCAGCTCTTCCCCGGCCTCAGGATGGGGCTGAAGCGAGACCCTGTGCTGGCTCTGCAGGTGCCGTGGGGACCTCGTGGGGGCTCCTCTCCAAGAAGTCATTAATTAGGTGTAATTGCCTCACCGGCCCTGGCGTTCTGCCCTAACGGAGATGGATTTGGGCTTATGATCCCTCCTGGTGGATGGAAGGAGTTCCAGAGGAAGCAGGGTGGCTGAGGAAAGAAAAGCTGTCCTGTCCAGTTCGAGATGTTACTCCCAGTCCGCCTCCACTCCCCCATCACCCCTCCCCTTCTGCTGCCGGGAAATCGCTTCCTGCCTGGGCGTGGAGACCGCATAGACAGCGGGCGGGCCCAGCTCCCACAGAGCATCTCCCCCGACCTAGGGCCTCTACTTCTGCCTGCACGAGAGACACACATGTCGGTTTTCCAGGCCTCGGCAGCCAGAGGAGCTCCCAGCTCCAGGAAGTGGCAGGAACCCCGTGCTCAGCCTGAGTTGGTCTGCGCAGGCTCGGCGAGCAGGGATGCCCTCGTTCATTCCAGAGCAGCCACCCGGGCGGGGACGCAGCCGGCACCTGCAGCAGGCCCTTCTGTCATCTGCTTAGTGGTACTTTCTCTTTTCAGAAAACTGGTGGGGTGCTACTTGCCTTCCATCAACCATAGCTTCCCCTTTTGGGGGACATAGGAGACAGGAGGAAGGGAGGGGTTTTGAGGGAGAAATAGTACAAACTTCTGGTCAAACCTTGGCTACTCATTCAACCACCGACAGAGATCTTTAAGCTGCGAACAGATACGGTAAAAAAAAGCACACAGTGGAATTTAATTGGCAATTAGAGATGGCAGTCTCCAGCTGGCCATCTCGATATCATCTTTCAGAAAAAGAAAATTGCCCATAACTCTGGAACTGTGTGACTCTGAGGAGCCAGGCCTGCCAGGCCCCGTGAGGCCAGGAGCCAGTGCGGACCCCACGTGGACACAGCAATGCTCGAGAAGCACGATGCGTTATTTATTGTCATAAAAGGCAAGACTGATGTTTTATCATAAAACGTATGTCTGCATAAAAGAACCTGACAGGGCAAATCAATAAACAAGGGGATTGCTTGTCTGGAATGGCCTTTTTTTATTGGTTTTGGGTTTTTATCAAAATAATGCTCAAAAAAAGAATGATGACCTTTGAGAAGGCAGGTCAGGGAAGGCGGCCTCACGTGCTGAGGGAGGCACGGAACGTGGGTACGGCCAGTCCACACTGGAAAATAAAAATGAAGCGCCTACTTCCCCTCAGCTGCAGGGAGAGAGTGAGCGAGAGCAGAAGGGTCTGTGTTCTTGTTTCTGCGGTGGGTGCCGGCCGGCTGCATCCGGGAGGTTTGTCTCAGCCTGCGGACGTGCTGCGGACCAGGGACCTGCACCCTCAGAGGTTTGCAAACACAAAAACAAAAAGAATCAGTGCTTTCTTAAGCAGCCACCCTGGCCCATGTCCTTGGTTCCGTTCCTGGAACCTTCACATCAGCATTATGTCATCGAATCTTCAGAGAAACTCTGTGAGATGACAGCATAACAGTGGTTTGACAAATAGGAAAACTGAGACCACATGTCCACCCAGGAAAACCTCCCTTGCCCCGGCCTGTGGACACACCGCAGGAGCAACCCATTTCTTCACCCAGGACGTCACAGGACAGGGCACTTTTGATGAGAAACAGGCCAGGCCCCGTGGTCACCCCGAGCACAGAGTTCAGAACGAGGCGGTCTTGCTCGGGACCGTCCTCCTCCAGCGGCCAGGCGGCTTCTGCAACTTCTCCAGCTTCTGCTTCCTGAGGCAAAGAAGGGAGAGAGTGACATGAGACAAAGCAACAAGGACTTCATACGGCACAGGCACATAGGAATTACCGAGGAAATCACGGTGCTGTTCTGGTCTCGCCAGGTCCTCGAGTATTTTCTGAGCATCTTTCAGCTGGGTCTAGTCCACTGCTCAGACAGGTCTCTACTGACCGGCCTAGTGAAGTACCCAGGCCCCGGCCCTTAGCTGTGCCCCAGGGCCACAGCCCCATTCTTCTATTTTATGGTGCTTCTCACAAATGTACTTACTTTCCACTGTCCATTGTCTATCACCCCGCTCGATTTCAATTTCATGAATGAAGGAACCTGGCAGATCCATGATAGGTGTGTTCAAAAGCATTCTCTGAATGAATGAATGAATGAATGAATGAATGAAGGCCTGCCCTGTATCAAAGCACATGCTGGGGACACAGTTGGAAGGAAAGCACTCAAACCTAGAAATATGTTGTATGTGACAAAGGGGAATTTCAAGCTCTGCTCAAGGCCACGGGAGCAGAGCAGGAGCAGCGCAGCCTGGGGCCTCAGAACGTCGAGCTGGTTTTGGAGAAGCAGCAGGAGAGTGTGGGGCAGCGAGGCCAGCGCCACTGAGCCAGGGGCTTCCCCACGTCTGCTCTGCAGAGAGGAGTGATGGGGTCTCTTCAACACCTTTTTCCAGGCTGCCTTCACACCAGCCTGGGTGGATGGCCCTCTCCCACCCCATCGCTCCAATTCACGGCCAGCAATGACTTCAGCACTGCCTCCCAGCTCCAGAAGCAGCGCGAACCAGCATGAGGATGGGTGCCCAGTATTTTGACGGTTCGGCAGCGTCTTCGGCCTGCAGACACCCCCGCCCAAAAGCCACATTGGCCTGTCACTAACGATGGTTTAATAGTGTTTGCTATCCGTTGTGTGTACACACTCCCAGAGTGAATTGCATGTGGGTGTTTACACTGAAGGAGAGTCTCTATGTTATAATTGATAGAACTTTAATTTCCATGTGGTTTCAACAGTAAACATGCAAATGGCTCTTTTTAGTGTTACCAAGCCTTGGTTATTTTTAGGGAAGCAAAATGTTTTACTTTGGCCCCCAGACTGGAATGGCTTAAAATGCAAATCCAGCTGGGACCAGGACTGGAGGAGCCGTGAGCCAGGGGAGCAGGCATGCGCCCGTCTGCCCCCGCCTGCCGGCAGGAGTCAGACCCCACAGCCAGGGCTGATGTGCGGGAGCCTGCGCTGGCCATCCTCCGTGCCTTGGGGTGAGTGTGAGTGTCTGTGCTGAGTGACAGTGAGCGGGGATCCCTCCAGGGAAACACTAGGACTTGTCTCCCATCGGGGGGGGATCTCAGACACCCTCTATGGGCAGAAGAGGAGGCAGCGGTCTCCCCAGGCCACTGCGTCTGTCCATGAGGGAGGTGAGGGTGGGGTGAGAGCACAGCTCAGCACATGCAGCCTGAACTCAGGGTCCCCGAGCTCTGGGCGGTGTGCTTCCCCTGCTGGGTCCCCGTTCCATCGGGTAGAGGGAGGGGGAAACTCCGGGCATGACTGGCTGTCAGAGTCAGGGAGGTGGTGCCTAGAAGCCACTCAGACGCATGGTTCTCTCCAGGGGATTTTGCCCCCAGAGGACATGCGGCACCATCCAGGACATTTTCGCTTGTCACAGCTGGGTGGGAACTACTGGGTGGAGGCAAGGAAGCTGCTACACACCCTACAATGCACAGGCAGGATAGCCCCCAAAACAAAGAATTACCTGGCCCCCAACGTCAGTCATGCTATGTAAATCACGCTGAGGTGGAG
The DNA here is from genome assembly GCF_041296235.1 of Equus asinus. NCBI lineage: Eukaryota > Metazoa > Chordata > Mammalia > Perissodactyla > Equidae > Equus > Equus asinus. Next base: position 48,314,753 of record NC_091804.1, read on the forward strand.
AAACGCTGCCCCCAAGTCCGGCACAGGGCCAGGCCCCAGATGGCTGACCAGCGGCCCACGTGGGAGCCACTGGGCCCTCAGCGTCAGCCAGATGGGGCTGGGGCAGCAGGAGCCCCTGGGGTCCCTTCAGCCTCATGCTTTCAACTCACTGAGCCACAAACGTGCTCAGGGTCTGTGGGTGCCGCGACGTGGGAAAGTGAGGAAGTGGTCCTCTGCAACACGGACGCAGTCAAAAGCATAGTTACCTACTCTGAGGAGTCATGTTTTATTGTTATTATAGTGGTGTGGTCCTTCCGTGAACTCTCTGATAACAAGGACAGCAGTGGTGACTATAGCCCGGCCTGCACACACGGAGGCCTCTGTGCTGAGCTGTTGGCATCACCATCTACCCCTCGCTGCGTCCCTGTGGAGTGAGGAGAGTCACCAGCCCCACCCCGCAGTGGAAACCCAGGCCCCCAGCCCACCACTTGTCCAGGATCAGGCAGGCGCTCAGGGCCCAGGAACTGGGATCTCAGCCTTCTTGCACGGCGGGAGCTCGTGGGCTCAGCCGCTCTGCAGTGCGGCTCCATACATCTCGTGTGCATATGTTCCCTGACCCCTGGACAAACCCCCTGCTTCTTTCAGATGGAGACACAAGTACAAAGCCAAACCACTGTCCCAACCAAAGGACCTCTTCCCCTGGGTTTGCACACTCCCAGACTCCCACTGGGAGAGATCTCCAAACCCCCAGCATCGCTGGAGCTGCGAGCATGTTAGCAACCGCTCTCCCGTCCTTATCTGAGCACAGCTGAGCGGTGCTGAGGGGACCAGGCAGCAGGGATGGGTGCTGACCCCGCCCCAGGGCTGAGAGCAGCTGTCTCCGGTAGAACTGCCATGCAGTGTGAGACGGTCCAGCAGCCACATTAAAACAGGTAAGAAGAAACAGGTGGTATTAATTTTAACAATGTATTTAACCCAATATGTCCTGAATACCATCATGTCGACATGTAATCAATATAAAAAATACTAATGTGATACTTTGCATGTTTTTTTCTGTACTGTCTTCAAAACATGGTGTGTGCTTTACACTTACAGCACCTCTCGATTCAGACGAGCCATCTCCAGTGTCCCATGGTCACCTGTGGCCGTTGGACCCCATACTGGGCAGACAGGTGAACACAGAGCCCTGGACCCTGCCTGCCCGCAGGTCATGTAAAGGGTGCGGGCTGAGCTCGGGGCTGGGTGGCAGAGGCCTGAGGAGCCGGGCTCCTGAGGAATCGTCAGTTCCTGCGGCGTCAGCCTCATGGAGGGTCCCAGGACCCCTCGACCAGCCTCAGTCTCTGCTCTGGTCTCAGTTTCAGAGGATGGAGGAGCGTTCCAGTGCCCTTGTTCTATGCAGCAAAAGTCACACAAAGTGGTTAAAACTTCCTGTAAAATGGTTAACGTTTTCAACACATCTGCAGTGAACTTTAACGGGATTCCATAAAAATTGAACAGACCTCAGAACTAACTGGAACAGTTCGTGGATGACCCTGGTGTTTTCAGTTAAGTCCAAAGTGAAATTCAAGAATGTGAGAGTTTTATGTGGCCGCCTACTCAAAAGGAATCAGGAGCACACAGGATGGGATGAGAAGATGAATAGACCCCTCTTCCTGCCCAGCTGATTCTGGGTTGATCTGGACCAGCTCCTTCCCAGGTGTGGGGTCGCGTAACCCTTCAGTGTGAAATACCCTAACAGCTGAAGACTTTTCCAGAACGGCAGAAAGTCCTTCTCGTGGATGACTCACACTCCATCTTCAGGTCTCACCTCAGAGATCTTTCCTTGTCTATGATGGCAAAGCCCGAACGCACTATTATAATACTTTGTTAAGCCAGCTGTATTTCCTGTGGAATGATGCTCTCAGGGAAGTGAGAGGTGTCGGGGGAGAGAGGAAGAGGATGGATGTGCAGCATGAGGACCACTGGTAGTCACTTGTCAATCAAATTGGTGAATGGCCTATTTAATTACAGAACCAACCTGGTTATAAAAGGTCACAAACCGGTTCACTTATTTACTCCTGTAGCAAATCTAGCTCACCGTTCCCCCCTCCCAGGAAACCCCTATGACTTGTTGAATGCTAATCAGAACAACTGTGCATCAACCAGACGTAGCTCCCACCCTGCCCCCTCGGGGAGCCCTCCGCGGCCCCAGGCAGGGGCGTGCCCACAGTCCTTTAGATCTGCTGGTCACCTCTTCCCAATTGTCTTCAGCCGCTTCACAAATACTACACACTATAATTTTGTGTATACTTGTATTATCTCTCCTACTAGAAGATTTTTAAACACAAGGCCTGGTTCATTATCTTTCTATCTCCCAGAAGTGCCCCGCACAGAGCCTAAAGCAGAGAAGAAATTCAAAAACATTTGTTGAAAGGATTAACCTGGGCACTTGACTTCCCATCACCCCTGGCATGGCTCCCACCTCATGGTCTCTTCAGTCTGATTCTCTCAAGCTGGGTGGTCTCCTCGTTCCCATTTCTAGTTTCACTTTCTTTTCTTGCTTTGCAAGGACCACAGTGCAAAGTGTCAATTAACTGCCAGGCTTGGGAAAGATGTTCTAGTTCACTAAATGAATGAACGATTAAAGTCAACTGAAGAGTAATCAGCAAACATTTTTCTGGTTGCTATGAATCCACATTGTTGAGCATATTTCTAAAGATAGAGGTGCCCGTCTGTCTTAGGAACAGTCATACAAAAAACATAACTGAACTTCTCCTTGTTGGTTACAGATGGTTACACGATCATCCTTTCTCAGGACAGGCGGTTCTTCAGGCTGTCCCTGTCCCCCTCCATGTCACCAGCTCTTCCCGTCTGCCAACTCCTACTGAGGGATTGCCCGGCACTCGAGCCCTTCCAATCCTAAGTGTCAGTCAGCAGTCACTTTCCCATTTTAATCCAAAGCTTTATGAGAGTGTGCCAAATTAACAGCCAAAAACTTCTATGAAATTCACTTCGTAAAAAACACAAAAGAGGGTCAGCCCCAGGGGCCTAGTGGTTAGGTTCTGTTCACTCTGCTTTAGCGGCCCAGGTTCGGTTCCCTGGCTCGGACCTACACCACTCATCTGTCAGTGGCCATACTGTGACAGCGGCTCACATACAAAATAGAGGAAGACTGGCAACAGACGTTAGCTCAGGGCAAATCTTCCTCAGCAAAAAAAACAAAAACAAAAAACAAAAGAAGTTTGCAGATACTCTGGATGCAAACCTGCTCTCCTCTTCCTCAGAGAGCAAAACCTATTTTATTCATGCCCTGTAATTTAGAGGAGCTGGGGGCCGCTCTCCAGCCCCAGGAGAGGACTAAATCTTGATTAAACCAACCCTCATGACAGTGATCAGCTCAGAAGTTCCTAAACAATTGGCGTGAGATCACACAAACTGAGATTAAAGCACGAAGGGCAGTGTGCTGGGGGCTCCTGGAGACAGTTTTCTACCTCTTAAAAGGAGGCACAAGGGGCCAGCCCTGTGGCTGAGTGGTTCAGCTCATGCACTCCGCTTCAAGGGCCCGGGCTTCACTGGTTCAGATCCTGGGCACAGACCCACACACTGCTCATCAAGCCAGGCTGTGGCAGTGACCCACAGAGAAGAACTAGGATGACCTACAACTAAGACATACAACTATGTGCTGGGGCTTTGGGGAGAAGAAAAAAAAGAAAAGGAAGTTCCTGCTTTGGGGTGATGTTGTCTAAGGATGTGATGCTCAGTGCTATAACAGCCACGCTGTGACCATGAGGGCAGGTCTGGGAACCAAGGCCAACAGGGTGGCAGAATAGAAAGGTGAAGGAGTCTTGTCCTTAAGTACGTCACTGGTCACTAGGTCACCCATCCTGGAATCTCCAGAATTTTCCGTTTTGGTTTAGGTCAAGTTAGACGTTCTGTGACTTAGAGCTGAAATCTTAACTGATACACAAAACTCTTATCTCTTCTAGTCTCCAAGTAGAGGGCAGTGGAAAATAAAGAGGAAAACACAATCTGGTTAATTCAATGTTCTAAATGGCCTGGTTCTGGCTAATCATAATTTTGATTTATATTTTCATCATTTTTTGTTTTCTAGAGGAATTTTGCCACCGTGGTTTCTAGCCCGCAGGAACTCTTCCGCTCTGCCCTGGGCATCTGTCTTAGCTGTTTCCCCATCCTAGAAGCTCCACATTGAAGCTTCATCTCAGAGCCTCAGCCCTGGGTCCATGCGAGCACGTCTGGCTGCCCAGGTCTCTGCTTTCATCGGCAGGTGGTGACTGCTCACCCACTGTAAACGTGTGAACCGTCCCAGAGCCCCCAGGACACAGGCCAGGACGGCTGCAGCCGGAGCACGGGGAGGTGCCTGCCCGAGCGAGAAGGTCTTTCCCGGTCACTTTACTTAAACGAAAGGGGTTGGGGTCCAACCAACCATAAGAAATACTTCTTTCCCTTTTGTCCTCCAGTTTTACATTTTTTAAAAATTTACCTACAATAACATTTTCTCACCTTTTTGGGGGTCCCATTCAACGAGCTTTTCCATATGCGTAGCTTCCCGTGACCACCCTTGCAGTCAGGACTCAGATCAGTTCCAACTCTCTCGTGCTCCCATTCGCACTCAGACCCACCCTCTCCTAGTCTATAGCAGCTCTGATCTACTCTCCATGCCTATAGTTTTGCTCTCTAAGAACGCCGTGTATTATACAGCACAGAGCCTCTGGCGTCTGGCATCCTTCAATTAGCAAAATGCATTTGAGATTCACCCACTCTGCTGTGTGCATCCGTGGTCCAATCCTTTTCATTGCTGAGTAGTTCTTCATTGTGTGGTTGTACCGGTGTATTCATCCAGTCACTCACTCACTGAAGGATATCTGGGCTGTCTCTAGTTTGGGGTGATCATGAATAACACTGCGATCAACATTCACGTGCAGATTTTATATGAACATTAATTTTATTTCTCTAGGGCAACACCAAGAAGTAGGCGTCCTGGATCACACGGTATTGTACGTGTAACTTTTTATGAAACTGCTTTCCCGAGCGGCTGCACCATCTGCATTTCCACCAGCAGCAGACGAGTGTTCCTGGTGCCCTCCATCCTCACCAGCGCTTGGCATCGTGAGCATTTCTCATTGTCTGTTCTGACAGGTGTTATCAATGGTCTCTCATCATGGTTTGACCTGTATTTCCCCACTGGCTTACGACATCGAGCATAAGACTCAAAAGCATCATGTCTTATGTTTTTACCTTCTGTGGATCTCAGCTGAAGTGTCTGCTCAAATGTCCTGCAGAGATTTTAGCCTTCTTCCCATGCTGGAACGCCCTTCATTACCTCACTGAAACTAAGATCCCTCGTGGGGACCTGAACTCTCTCTTATCCCAGAGTTTAGCCTTCAGATTTTACCAAATGCATGTGTAGCATTTCTGTAAATTTCCCATTCATCTGTTGGGTGGTTTGGCGCTGGAGATGACACCTGTAGATCCCAATGATAAACTCTGGTTCAGTGGAAAGGACCTCTGGACGATTCTGCAGAGCTGTGGCGGGTGCTGTAATGGGGAAGACATCAAGAGACCACAGGAGAGAGTGAGATCACGGGTGAGACCAAGAGAGGCAGGGATCCCAAATCCCAGGTGAAGGTTCGTGGGCAGGCTCCACCTCCTGACGGTGCACCCACCGCTGGTGATGGAATATGGACTTGCTGTTGTCATGGTGATGGGAAGAACCGCCCTAGGAGGCCAGTGTGAAAGGTTGCTGCGGGAAAAGTTGTTTTTTTTTTCCAACCTGCACAAGAGTTTGCCCAATTGCTTTGGCTTGAAAAGAACTATTGCCTGCATGATGGGGGAAAAAATTAATAAAACTGATTACATCTACTTAGTCATTTTAGGAAAGTAGATGAATTCATCTCTGCTGTAGATCTTTTTTAATTTAGGAAAAACTGTGAATGGACCTTTTAGCTATGAAAAGAAAGGACCCAGGATGGGCTCAATGGGAGAGGTTGAGGCAAAGGGGAGTCCAATTGCTCTGCCTAAAAAGTCATGCAAGTGTTCAGGGACTGTGGGCAGCCTACAAGGAATGGTGCGGGGCGGGGGGCTGGTTACCAGAACTCAAGTCAAGAGAAGGGTCTCCTAAATGGAGAGCGTGAAGACCAGTCCCAACAACATGGTGACAGGGAGCCTGGAGGGAGGGAGTTTGGTGGGGGCGATGGGTGGAGTCAATGCCCAAGAAACGTGAGGAACAGTGATGCGTGGAGCACTGACTGCATGTTCCATGCTGTGGGCTGCAGTCTCCCAAATTAACATGCAGTGTATGCTCGGGTGTGGATGTGTGTGTGCTTCTGTGCGTGTGCGTGCATGCGTGTGTATGAGTTTGTGTGCCTGTGCACGGGCACAGGCACCATAATCACTCTGTCCTCTCAGAGTGCTTGAAACAGCCTCATCTCTCTGTCCTCGCTACACCCCCAAGTCCCTCTAGGAAGTACTAGCTTTGTCCACACCAGGACTCCTTTGTGAACGAAAGCACTGTTCACGATTATGCACAATCCGAGCCTAGCCCAGGCAATGCCTCCTTCTCAGGGGCCGAGTGGTGCTTGGCCCATCACCAGACAAGCACTTCTCCCCCGGCCCCTCTGAAGCCCTCACTGGCCTCTGGGAAGCCGGCAGGACCCCGAGCTCCGTGTCACACAAGAAAACTAAGGAACAGGGAGATTAAGCCCTTGTCCCACCTCACAGACCTGGAGATGGCAATGCCAGGACACCAGATCAATTGGCCTGGCTCCAAGTCCCTCATTCTTTTCACCCTGCCAGGAGGACACTGGCTGGCACAGTGGAGGGGGCTCGGAGTTCAGAGGAAGCAGCCGGGCACCCAGGAGGTCACGAATTAGTCCTGGAGCCCACAGGCATTTGGACTGCCCTGTACAGGCAGTGACACACTGCCCAGCCCCCACCACAGAGACACACACTTACATGCCCATGCACAGACACACACACCCACACACATGCCTGCGTGTGCACACACACAAGCATACACAGACTCACACAAGGACGCCCACGTGTGCATTGCACACACACCACACAAACTCACACGTGTGTGTGCATGTAAACACACACATGCATTCATGAATGCACGCACATGCGTACACCTTCACATGAGCACACAGGTGCACACACATGCACTCACACAGCGCACATGCACCCTGCACTTGCTCACAGGGCCATGGCCCAAGGCCATGCTTCCATGTGAATGAAAAGGGACTGTATTCCCCAGCAGCCATCCACAATCCTGCAGATTCGGCATGATTTATGGCATGTGCTAGCACAATATCTGTGTACATCGCTGGAGGAGCCTTAATTGATGAGAGAATTGTCAGAAATGATTCCCGGTGTGCAGTGGGTCTATTTTAAAGGCAGATCAAAAGGAAGAAGCATTTCTTTGAAATAAAATGCTCTCACATTGTAATTTGTAATATTTCCCCATGAAATAATCTCCCTAATTTTTCCAACTGAGATTTTACAAATAAATCTCAGTTAGGTGACCAGGCAGTTCTAGAAAATAAGATGTACAAAGAGTAGATATTTCTAACACCCGAAGACAAGAAGGCAATTTGAAACCTCCCTAGAGGGCGGGCCCTAAGTCACAGTGCATTCCAGTTTTCAGAAGGCAGCTGTGTTGGCAAGGGGCTCAGTCATGCCCCACGGGGTTGATGTGCTGGAGGCCGGGGCTGGGGGCAGCTGAGCACTGACGACCTCAGACCCGCTGTCTGGATGTTCACATAGACGAGGCCTGGCTGCAGAGCCCACCTGACGGTGTTCTTCCTCCAGCCCAGATAAACACTCCTGGAGCCCGGCCACCGGTCTGGAGAAGGTAGAGGCTGGGGGCTCCAGGGGGACCCGAGGAGCATCTCGGTCCAAGAGGCTGGGGGCTCCACAGGGACCTGAGAAGCACCTCAGTCCAGGAGGCTGGGGGCTCCACGGGGACCCGAGGAGCACCTCGGTTCAGGAGGCCTGCACACACAGGCTGCTCCACACAAGGAGCAGGCATCTCGGGGCTCCCTGAGCCCACACCCTGAGCCATACAGAGGTCTGAGATCTGACACAAGTCAAACACTGGGGAGGCCCTTCAGTTACCACCAGATCTCCCGTCGCCCAGGCGTGGGCAGGGTGGGCCTCCCAGAACTCCAGCAAGCCTGCCGGTGCTCACGCACGTGTGGAGATGATGGCCCGTCAGCCCAAGTCTGCTGTTGGTAACACCTGCGCTGTTCCTTGATGTCCAGCGTCCAGGCTCCCCAGTGCACAGGAGCGCGGCTAAGCCTGGGCCCTGGGGTCTAGGATCCAGCTCCCTTTGGGGCCCCCAAGTCTTCCCTCCCCTCTCCCTGGCCCTGGGAGGGGGCTTCCATCAGCCCTCTCCAAGGACGTGCAGACCTTACTGAGAGGAGAGCCCGCCCCCTGGCCTCAGACATGTCCCTGCACTGGCCAGCTGACCCTAAAGGGCGAGGGGCACCAGTGGTGACGGCAAAGTCATCACAGCGACTCAGCACATCGCACCTAATGACACAGATGTCTTAGAAAACAGCAAGAACAGCACTGTGTAAAAAGTGGCAGCAGTATTCCTGAGGGACGATGGCAATAGTTTGTCAAATGCTCAGCCCAGACGGGATCCTGCAGTCCAGGGAGCGATGAGGCATTCCCGTGGACACAGCCAGCCCCTGAGCTGTTCGGCGGCAGGCTCTCCATGGGACTCCGAGGAGCCCAGCTCCCCAGCTACACGAGCAAGTGTGGGTCCGAGCCAGGTGGCCTGGCCAAGTCCAGCCCTAACGACAGTCTCCACCGACCTCACACCCGGCAGGCTGTACCTGAATCCTCTGTGAACTCTTGCTCCTGGTGCACGAGAATCCCGAGCCTCGGTGGCCTGGGACACCCTCCTGAGTCTCCTGCTCCTCAGAGCTTGGCAGACTTCGGCTGTGCCAGGAATGGCTTGCCTGCCAGAGACAAGAAAACCTCAGCCCCGCTGGCTCCAGTTAAAGGAAGCCCGCGGGAGGTTGAGGACTGTGGCTTCGTTAAGGAAGGGGTTCCAGGGACGGCTGCTCAGCTCAGAGTGGCCGGGCCGGGCATCTCCGAGCTCCACCTCCTCACAGGAGAGCTTCTTCCTCAGTACCTGGTGGCCCGGCAGCTCCAGGCTCGCTTGCCCTGGGTGAGATCCACCTAAGAAAATGCAAAGGCAAGCGGCTGTCCTTCGAGATTCAAGCAGACCTCTGTCTTGCTGGCTCAGGGAGTCGCACGATCACCCCTGACCAATCACAGCGCCAGGGGATGTCCTGATCACCCCAGCCCAAGAGACACACATGCTCCTTCCCTGGAGAGGGTGTGGCGTCAACTCCCTAAGGAAATTGACTCCTGCAAGATCAGGAATGGGGGTGGAGGAGAAACAGCAGGGTGTTTCCTCTCCGCCTCTCTCCTCCTCTCAGTAGTCTGCTTCTGCTCCCAGTGGCCTGACTGCACAGGGTCGAGGTCAGAGGGGAGCGAGAGAGCAGTGGCAACCCTCTCAGGCACCCACCCAGGCTGCTCAGGGAGAAGCAGGCTTCTCCACCTCGAGGTCTAGTTCAGCTGAGCAGCTCCGTCTCACAGGAGACAGCAGAGGCAGGACCACAGGTGGGACCCGCTTCCCTGTGGGATTACTCCAGGCAGGCAAAGCCCTCTGGCTGTTTCAGTGCTGAGCCATGAGCCACACCTCTGCCTCCCCAGCAGTCTTGTCTGCACAGGACTGCTCCCTCCTGACTGAGCTGTGCACCCGAGGAAGCACATTCCCTGGCTCTTGGCAAAGGGCTCGTTTCACATGCACAAGTAGGGTGCTTTTGGAGTGTGGCTAATCCGTGAATATTAAAAATGAAAACGTTGGATCAACGAGGAATGTGTTTGCAGAACAGTGCTGGGCTCAGGCAGACCAACTCTCACGGCTCAATTACTGTCATCAGAGTGGTTTCATGAGGATAAGGGTATTTTGACACGCATTGATCTGCCATCATGGTCCCAGGCATCCAGAGATGAATATCCGCCCTCTGCCTTTCTAGTCTGTATCGGGAACACGTCAGAACCATCGACGTTAAGCCACCTAATATTGATAAGCTGGCGAGCTAAAAATGCCCGTGATGGCATGATTGATCATCGCATCTCAGCTCAGGTTATTACAAAAGGAAAGTAGGATGCTCTCATCACCTCCTCACAGGGCAGTTTAACTGTCTCAGGGTCCCCTGGGCTACTTCTTTCTCTGGGCCCATTTTTTTCCCCAATTAATTACAGTCAATTAGACGATGAACAAAATAACTTTCACAGTGTACCTAAGGAGACCTCCTCTTGTGTGGAGCTGTTTCAGTGCAAAACTGGAGCAAATTCGCACTGGAAGGTTTTGTTTCTGCTGGCAGAGACCTCGGAGAACCAGGGGAACCAGGAGCAGCCACAAGCCCTGTCCCCATGGAATTGAAGCCCACCGTGGCACTCTCTCTGATTCAGTTTCTGGACATGGGTGTCCTTTGTGTACACTTGGTTTTAGCAAAGAGAGAAAGGTCTTGTAGCGGGTTGCATGTTCTGCACATTTCTCTCCATCTGTGGGATGGGGTTTCCTGGGCCCTGGAGCAGGGACACGAGTCAGTCTCAACCGCCGGGTAGGCAGAGGACGAGAGAGATGGGGGTTTGGATATTCCCCAATCATTTCTGCTATGTTGTACGGTCCGTGTTCCATTTCCCTTGGATGTAGCTCCATCAAATAGGGGAACTCCACTGTAACCTCACGTAGGATTCCTTCTTTCTCCCAGTGAGCATTTAGTGAGCACCTGCTATGTGCACAGGTCTGCAGGAGGGGCTGTGGGGCCTGGGGACAGGGGGGGACCCAGGGGACCTGTTCCCGTGACAGAGCAGTGGATACAGGAGCAGACACTGGGATGAGACTCACTGTCCTTCATCAAGGCGGGTGACCCGAGCCTCTGTTCCCTCATCTATAAAGTGGGAACAGGGACAGTCTGTGCCTGTCCTGGTTGTGCGAATTCCACGAGATTTCCTGCACGTGGAAAGCCAAGTACTGCACCTGCCCATAGTCGGTGCTCAGAAATGCTGGCTGCTAAAATTAGGGAGGAGAGGACAGGCCGCAGAGATGATCACAGCCCAGAGTAGGAACGCATTCGAGCCACAGGGAGACGTTCTGAGTATGCGGTTCTCAAGGGTGACCAGCAGCATCAGCATCACCGGGAACGTGTTAGAAATGTAGATTCTCGCCTCCCCTGCGGACCTGCTGACTCTGACCCCGGGGTGGGGCTGGACCTGGGGTGCTCACAGCCCTCGAGGGACTCTGATGCTTGGTCCAGCTTGGCATCCTCTGAGACCGAGTGCTGCTGGGGACTGGATGCAGAGACCTGCAGCCGGGGTGGTGGCAAGGAGAAGCGTCACGGGAGAAGGGGCCTCAGGGAGAGAGAAAACGTACCAGGTCTGTGTCTGAGTTTCCAAGGTTTCCAGCAGGAAGATGTTTAGCCTCAGGGCCCCCCTGAGCCCTACCGTCTCACCTGAGACCCTCTGCGGGATGCACTTGTCTGTCTCGCCTGCGGGACATGAGTCTTTGGGGACAGCGTCGGGGGCTATATCAGTTCCCCACGGCAGCTGCTACCAACACTTTAGTGTAAACATCACACATTCATTCTCTCCCAGTTCTGAAGGATAAAAGTCTGAAATAGGGGATCGGCAGGGCTGTGCTCCCTCCACCCTAGGGAAGATCCTTGCTGCCTCCTCCAGCCTCTGGTGGCTCCAGATGTGCTTTGGCTTGTGGCCGCATCCCTCCAGTCTCTGCCTCCATCCTCACGTGGCCTTCCTGTCTTCTCGTCCTCTCTCCCCTGTGTGGCACTTATAAAGACACTTGTTATTGGATTTAGGGTCCACCTGGATAATCCAGGATCTCATCTCAAGATCCTTAATTACTTCTGCAAAGATCTTTTTTCCAAAAAAGGTCAAGTTCACAAGCTCTGGGGTTTAGAATGTGGACATGCCTTTCGGGGTCACTGCCGACTGTGTTCTACTGTGTAATTAATAAAATCGCTGAAGTCCAGTAGACACTGATGGTGTGCCCAGCCCGGAGCCATGCACTTTACTTTAATTTGCTCATTTAATCTGACGACCTCCTACCTTCTCCTCCGACAGGGGGCAACACTGACTTACAGAAGGAAAGGGAAGTGGCTTTATCCTCATTTCACAGAGAAGCAAAACGAGGGTCAGAGATTGTACAACCAGCGTGTGGCCAATCCGAGGATGCAGATCCAAGTCTGGGTGGCTCCCATGGCCGTGTTCCTGAAGACGCTGCCAGAGCTGCTTTTGCAGATGAAGGTGCGAGGCTCAGCGGCTGGGAAGTGACAGGCACAGAGCTGAAACCCCATCACTTCCCATCCAGGCTCCTCCAGCTCTGAGCTGCTGTCTCCTCAGGGGCCCAAAGCATGTGGAGCAGCCTCAGGCTCGATGGTACCATATGCTGGGTTACAGTTCAGCAAATATCCCCTCCCCTCTCGCTTGGGGCCAGCATATTGCCCAGCTCCACTGGACATGTGCTTGTTTAGGCTTAAGGAACAGAAACAGAGACGACGTGCCATCCTGAGCCAAGCCTTGGAGGCGGTTCCTCATGGCCTGTTGTGCTTCCACCGTTGCCCCTGGTAACCACCAGCTCAAGGATGCTAAAGAGGCTTCCGGAGCAGAACTGAACCCAAGCTGCAGCCTGGAGCCTGGAGCCAGGAGCTGGGAGATGAGTCCAGCCTCACGCAGCAGAGGAGCTGTGCTGCTGACCCACTTACCCATGACTGAGAGAGAACCACTGTGGTTGGTAGCCCCTGGGTTTGAGGGAGGTTGTTACTCAGCATTATTAGAGCAGCTACTGACCGACACAGATGGGTCTAAGCTTGGATGGTTACAAATAGGGAATAGACCTCAAGAAGAACATTAATGGAGCGTAGTGTGATCCAGAAAGAAAGCACAATGTGAAATCCAAAATACACGGCTGCACGCCACCTGGAAACCAGTACTCAAGCTATCTCTTCACTATGTAAAGGGAAATCTGAATTCGAGATCCCACAGAAGATGGAGCAGAATGTTTGTGTGGGGTCTTGCATGGTGTGTATCACCAGGGCATCCACAAACACACTTACTTCTCGACTTTACAGAACTTTGTAAAGGTTTTTATTCTAATGCTTAAATCATGTTAGATCATTCGTATGAATCGATAACCCGAAGGTCACGAAGAATATTCACCTTACACGTAAACCGACTTACAAACACGGTCCTTCTATTCAAGTCTGTCTCTACTGAAAACTTTCTTCCCAAAATTAGCTCTAATGTGTGGATTAATTTTGTTTATGGGTGACAGCTAATCTGCTTTCTCCTTGTAATAAAATAATTAAAATATTTTTGCTCTCCCAGTTGTGTTTCTTTCACAGTAATCCTTTCATTAAAAACCATTTAATGTTTTTCTGCTCTATCTGCTATATTTCAAATTTTGTATTTTCTCTGCTCTTCTGTCATGTTTCTCATTAAATTTCTCCTTTTTGTTCTTTTGTTGCGATGGCTTATTTTTTTCCACTAACACAAGCTTTGAACTTAAAACCTGGGAACCATGTTATTTGGAATAAAAGAATCCATAGTGTCACACATTCGCCGGCTAATGTTACTTTTTATGTTTTGTTTTAATTTTTCGGAACGATTGTTTATCAACAAGCTCTTTTGTTTCTTCAAGGTTGGTCTGGTCTCCGGACCAGTTCTTCACACAAAATGATAATCCTCTGATAACATAATCATCACCATGGAAACCGGAGGCGATGTCACAAACAGGATTATGACTTCAAGGACCCAGATTTGCATCTTTCACCCACTAAAGCTCCCAGCGTGCACCTCTGTGGGCCCCACTCCACAGCATCTCCCCACTGGAGAGCTGTGTGATGGGTTCCCAAGCTGAGAACAAGGAGCCAGGAAAAATTGTTGTGAAATCTGAACCCAATGATGTTTTATTAGCATTAGACACACACACATAGCCAAGTGGACTGCTTTTCTTTTTTGTTTTTGGTGGGGAAAATTGGCCCTGAGCTAACATCTGTTGCCAATCTTCCTCTTTTGCTTGAGGGAGATTGTCACTGAGCTAACATCTGTGCCAATCTTCCTCTATTTTGTATGAGGGATGCAGCCACAGTGTGGCTTGACAAGTAGTGTGTAGGTCTGCCCCCAGGATACGAACCTGCGAACCCTGGGCCACTGAAGTGGAGTGTGCGAACTTAACCACTATGTCACTGGGCCGACCCCGTGGACTGCTTTTCAATTTTGTTTAGCTGTGTTTGGTTGTGTTGTCCTGCCCCACCCCTTCCCCTAATGAGAACCGGTATTTAGAACACAGGTGAGGGTTTCCCAGGTGACTTGGGGGCAGAAGGAAGATTCCCAGAGCCATTAGGGCCCTCTTCTCACTCTGGGTTAGTTAGCCTATCAGAAGCCAGGGAAGAACTGACAAGCAGACGGATATGTTTCTAGGGTGAGAAGAAGGGCAGCATTGCCCAGCCGGGCTCGGGGACCTTGGTGTGGGAATGGAAGCCTGCGTTAAGAGCCCGAACTCTGGCATTTGGTCGACTGGGTCTCAGCCTCTGCTTTTCACCTTTGATACGTTACTGAGCTGAGGAGAGCCTACGTTTAGGCCACAGCAAAAGAAAGATTGTACCTTATTCTTTTTTATTCCCGATAGAACTACTTAGCATTGTCAGGAGGTCGGCAAAGGGAGCCCCAGGGCAGGGGAGGCGGTATGGGCTGACACCGATGGGCATACACGCTCCCAGAGGCCACAGATACCCTCCGTGTTCTCAGGGCCGCCATCTGAGTCTTCCAGGCATCACCAGTGGGTTAAGCAGCGTGATGCCCATTTCACAGGGGTGGACACTGAGGCTTAAGAAGTTTCCACGAAGCTCCAGATTGCTCAGCTGGAAGCAGCGGGGTAACGGCACAGACACACACCTCCCAACCCAAGCACTGTGCCCTGGCCAGAGCGTCAGCTGACCCCGAAGGACAGTGCCGCTGGACGGGGCCAGGACTGACCAACCATCCTGGAAGGCTTGTGAGCTGAGAGAAAGAGGGAACAGGGGAGATCACTTCCTTCTATCCATTCCCCTGGTTGCACTTAAACTCCCTTCTGCCCCCCTTGTCCTCTTTTTCTTCTCCTTGGAACCACAGCCACAAGGACGGGGGTGCTGGCAGCAGTGGGAGGCTGTGTCACCGCCGCTCACAGCAAAGGCTGGGGCCGAATTCCCTCGGCTCCGCACGGAAGTCAATGATTATAATTGGGTCTGCTTCAAAACAGTAATCCCCACAGCTTTCAAACAGCACAATAAAAATAAATTAATCACCCCGTCAACGTTTCATTGAACGTTTATAATTTTTTATTTTACTGTTTAATATCATAAAACAAGTGTGGCACGCAGAGGAAACTGTTGATTTCATCACAGAAATTGCTCTCTTTTAAGCGAAAGTAAATACTAGTTAGGGCATCCCCACAGAAGACAGAGATGAAGGCAGCAGGTCCCAAGCTGGCCAAACCAGGCTGTGATTCTCTCCAAGGAGTCGACGCGTCACAATAAAGCCTGACCATTGCCTGAAGTGACCAGTGGGGCTGATTTATGGACAAAAGTAAACACAATGTCCCCAAAAATGACCTGAATGTTAGTGGCTCCCTAGGAGGGGAGGAGAGGGAAGAAGGCGGAGGGAGGGAGACCCAGGGGTCCAGACCAGCCCTGAGAAGACCCTGCCCTCTCCTCAGGGTCCTGCTCATTTCAGGTGGGATCTCGAACCACCTCAGCCTCTGTGCTCTAATCAGCGTCAGCTCCTGGGAGGGATGGGCAGCGGAAAACCCATCGTTCAGACTCTGCAATGAAAGAAAGAGAAGCAATTAATACCTTGGCAGTGGCAGAATTAATCGTACATGACCATTTTTATTTAACTTCTCCCCCAAATGCGAGACTGAAAGACATTTATTAGTTCACGCAAAATGCATCTCTCAACAGCAAACATTCAATTATTTTGATGTTTACTGCTGAGAAAACTGCAAAAGAAAATGCACATTCGACAGACTCGTTCTGAAAGGTCTTATGGAAACGAGGCTTTTCTGCCATTTCTAAGGCATGTCCTATATATTTTTTGGTTGTTAATTATTGCACCCTACTGGATCCCATAGGAAATTCGTGTTCCCATCTCTCCACAGTCTCCCAGTAGGCAGCCTTCTGGTCCAGGTGGTCATTTTATAGCCAGTGTCACAACGTCTTGCCGCCACTGTTACCAAATTAGGTACCATAATGCCTTAGGTCAGGAGAAGAAGAAATGGCATGAAATTTGTAGAATGTCTTCCAACCGGCAGTCCTCTCTCCCATGCGTGCCACGGTAAAGTGGGTGACTTAATAGCCCAATTAGTGGTCTCCTTGCTGCCCCATCCCATCCTCTGTCCATGATTTTGTGTCTCCTCCCACTGACTCTGGGCTCAGCCAGGTGATGCGCTTTGGCCAGTGGGATGTTAGCAAATGCGGCTCAAGCTGGGACTTGAAAAGGCACTCAGGCAGTTCCCCTCACTCTCGACCCCTGCCACCACCTTGAGAACGTAGTCAAGGTGGACTGCCAGAAAAAAATATGTGAGAGACACCTGAAGGAGAATGGAGACTGGTCCCCAGAAGCCGTCCTGGACCAGCAGCTCCCAGCTACCCTGCAGCTGACTGCAGAAAGAAGGAGCGAACTCCGCCGAGTCAGCTGAGCCTGGCTCAGATAAGCAGAACAGCCCAACCCACCCATGCACTTACGGGAAAGCAATGCAGAGCAGCGCCCTGAGCCTCTAGGCGTTGGGATGATTTGTTCACAGTGTTGAGGCAGCAGGTAGCTGGTTTACCAGGCATTAAGCATATTGTGTGTCAGCCATGGTGCCTGGTCCTTACAGGCTCAGCTCTGTCTGCCCAGTGATGCCAAGATGCAGTTGCCATTACTCCTGTTTTCATATATCAGGGTATGTTCCTTTTGCAGTAGAGTCAGCAAGCGGGAGGAGCTGGTTTGAACCCAGAGCAGTCTGTTACTGAAGTCCCTTCTCTTCCCCCACCATCTGCCTCCACACTGCCAGGTGCTTCCTCTGAGCAGAACAGGTCATCGGCCTCCATCCATCTGACTCCACAGGCTCCGAATTGTCAGCACATCACGTCATGTCTCGGCAGATGCTAGAAGAACGAAACACACTCTGAGTGTCTAAAAGTAAACACACGCGCTAGGCATTCTATTTGCAGCCAGCTGACCACGGGTGTTCTATCACCCCGGCTCATCCCCCCATTACAGTGTGTAATGCGATCACTCCAAACAACCCCATGCGTCGGAGGCCAAATCCGCTGCGCATCCTCAGGATAACAGGATTCCCGACTACAGCGGAGCGGCTGTCACTCACCATTGCAACTCTCCCAGCTGCAATCACTCACCTTGTGGCGTAAATGGAACGTACCTGTGACGGGTCAAATTCATCCAGCTCCTCTCGTTCCAAATAGCCTGGAAGGCAGGGGCCGGCCACTTGTAGCTGAATAGGAAAATGGATAATTCTGCCATGTTCTCAGATGTGCTGCTGTCCTGGAAGCCAGGCCAGGGCAGACAGCTTGTCGGTTTTCTTCGTCGCCATATAGAGTATAGTAATAAATATGATGAGTAAATATTTGTTGATGAATGAATAACAAAGTGTACATACAGGGTGATTTTCAAGCACAGGCTTCTTTGGGTATATCAGTGCTTCTTGACTTTGCCTGCATGTTAGAATCATCTGGAGTGTTCTCAAAAATACAAATGATCGAGGGCCAGCACGGTGGTACAGCGGTTCAGTTTGCACTTCCCGCTTCGGCGGCCCGGGGTTCATCAGTTCAGATCCCGGGTGTGGACCTATGCACCACTTGGCAAGCCATGCTGTGGTACCTGTCCCACTTATAAAGCAGAGGAAGATGGGCACGGACGTTAGCTGAGGGTCAGTCCTCCTCAGAAAAAAAAACATACAAATGGTCGGGCTCCAGCCTGAACCCATTAAACAGAGACTCCAGTGTACCCTCCAGCAGGGTTTTGTTTTAATGCTCTGGGTGACCGGAATGTGCAGCCAGAGTTGACACCCACCCCCTCACCACAACTGCAGTTTAAACGCTGAGTTCTAACCAACTCCTGTCTGATCTTGTGATGTGATGTCATTTCCCCAGGGAGGTCTTGTACACGTCCCGGGAAGAGAGCCCAGCGGAACTTCCTGTGAGTGGGAGTGAAAACCTCACCCTCTCTCCACACCTGCGACCAGAGGCAGTCTCGCTTCCCTGCAGCAGCTCTCACCTGTAATGACTTTCTGGGTGACGCGTGAGCTGGAACCTCTTAGAGGCGGCTCGAGGAAGGGGCTTCCTGACTCACCTCCCAGCTGGGAAACGTTCCTCCCGAGGCGTCATCCATTGACTCGGCTTCTCATCAGCCCCAAAGAGCCCACTCCAGGTGCTGGACTGTGGACGCCCAAACAGCAGGGCCACCCAGCCCCATCCTGCTGTTCCAGGGGCCTTGCAGACCTGCCAGTCAGAGAGCAGAGTTGCAGCCGGCAGGACTTACCTGCTTCCAACAGCACATTGGTTATGAATATTGTCCCTTTCAACCTAGTTAAGGAAGCATCCAGGTCTCACCAGCTTTCATCTGCCTGATAAGCACCAGCAAGCAGGTTGAGAGATCAAGCCAAACCCTGTTCTGAAGTATGAACTTCATGTAAATCAGGAAGCAGGAATCGGTGGGTTTCTCTGATGCAGACTCATAATGTGAAATCAGCTGACTCTCGAGCTGAGCTTCAGGGACGTTTGTATCAGATCTAGGGCAGAGGTAGAGGCCTGGGTGTGTCCCTAACCAAGAAGCCACAGACATCTGTGGATGCTGGACAGCCGGCCCCACCTGGGCCCAGGTTACAGGCTGCAGGTGGGAGCCTGTCTCCCGCACCATGTGAACGCATCAACATGCAACCATCTTAAACGACTACACAGCAATTTCCCATGTTTCCCATGTTACTGGAAACATCTCCCTTAGGGTATAATGGGAAGATAGTTAGGAACCAAGAGACCTGGCCTAAGGGCCCACCTTCACCACCCACAGCCATACGACCATTCGACTACTGAAAACCTGTGAGTCACGTTAGCCAGCTGACCCAGTTTCCTCATCCAGGAAAAGAGGGCATTGCATTGCAAAATGAAAATAGCCCACAATTTTGAGTATTCACCATGTTCTGAGCAAATACTAAAAGCTAAGTGCTTAATTATTTAAACAACATTTAACGATTATAAGTGATTATCAACGCGTGAGAAGCCTGGAAGGTAGAGACCAGCCTTCCCTGTTTATCAGATTAGGGCTCTGAGGTCAGAGAGATGAGCTCCGTGCGGCAGAGCGGAGACTCCAGGATGAAAGGAGGGGCCAGGTGCTCACGGCTGTGTTGCTGACTCCCTTACTCGGCCTCCCTTCCACAGGCAGACTCCTTCCAGCGGTGACTCCACTGTTGACAACCTGTCACTTTACATCCTGTTCGCTATAGACAGCTCCTCTTCAGTGGCATTTGTATAAAGTAGCATCTGAGCTGCCTTCCAGCCCACAAAGACTTGCTTGTCATCAGACATACATGTAGGGACGGCCACTTGCTTTATTATATCCAGAGTCTTCCTTGTTTTCCTGTCTGTGTTTTAATTTCCTCTTGGCCACTGAATGTGGTCAATTGGCACTTAGCATCCCTTCCCAACACCTTCTTGAGCGCCTCCTGTCCTGCCCAGGTTCACAAGCTGAAATCTGCATGTTCTAGAATCCCTCGTGCAGTGAGCCGATGCTAAGGGTGCCCCAGTGATCCCTCGAGGATGGCCCCCAGCCAGCAGCCTGCAAGAGCGGAGGCCTCAGTCCAACGATCCTCAAGGAATAACCTCCACCAACAATTAAGTGAGTTTGGGAAAAGGCTCTTTCCAGTTGAGACCCCAGGCCTGGCCAACACCTTGATCGTAGCCTTGTAAGAAACTGAAGCAGAGAACCAAGCCAAGCCCACTGGACTCCCGACCCACAGAAGCTGTGGAACAATTAATGTGTACCTCTAGTTTGTGGGAGCTTGTTAAACAGCAAGAGCTAACTAATACATGTCCGTCCAGAGTTGTAGATGAGATTTAGTTCTGCTCATCAGATGCTCTCATCAAGATGTGGAAGACAGAGGGAGGCCATCTTCTGGTTCCTTTGTCTGACTTCTGCAAGCGTCTGTGTCAGCTCACCAGCTTGCCATTGCAGCAACGGTGGTGGCCAGGATGCAGCCTGAGCACCTGCACGGTTAGGACAGTGGCAGCAGATTCCTGAGCCCAATTGCCCAACCGAGAGATCACAGTTTCCACGTGTTGCTGGGATCAATATTTCTGTGGCGGCCCCCTGATGTCCCACCTTCTTGAGGGTGGGACGGGTGGTGGCTGGCTGGGGGGGTCAGCTCTGAAGAACGCACTGTCTCTGCAAGCTGGCAGGTCTTCGAATCTCTAGCGTCCACTCCTCCTAGCCACCCAGAGATTCCACGAGCACCTAATTCCCAACATTAAGTCACTTTCTACTTTCACCTCCTCAAGCAGTTTCTGTTTCCTGCACTGAGCCCCAACAGATCCACCTGGAGTCTGGATTGTTTCCTGGAAAGTGGAGAAAGCCCTTCAATTTTCTCGCCATGTACCTGAGTGCTTTTTCTCCGTGCTAATTCAAGATACTTTGAGTCTTGGCCAAACATGAATTAGACAACATAATCCTTCCTCAAGTACACATGGGATGTTGTGGTTTACCAAGCTATGCTACAGAAACCACCCCCTTTGCACCTCACAACACTCTGAAGTGGGTGTACTCCCCCCACCCATTTTGTAGACAGGGAATCCATGATTCTGAGACAGCCAACATGCTGGCTCCAGTTAGCAGTGACAGGGCCAGAACTCCATCCAGATCCACCACCGGCCTTCCTCTTTTCCTCCATACAATGGCATTTCCTATGATTTGTTGTTCTCATGACTCCCAAATTATGCCACACTTTAATCTCCCAGTTTCTACAAACACGAATCAACCACAAGGTAAAAATGGCCATTGGCCATGATTCTCTCAAATCCATTCCCAGGATGCTTGCTTACTCGTGCAATGACTAAAATGCTGCTACATGAGATCCAGCTCATGCATTTGTTAACTTCCAAGAACACAGTGCCTACTATTGGCAAGATCAGGGCACTGTCCGATGACACTGACCGGCGAGGTGAAGGTGAAGGGGGTTGAAAGGTACCCAGGCTCCCTCGGTCCCTTCTTCCTCAAACAGAAATGCTGTCCTTTAGCTCAGCCCTATGCCCAAGGGCTGTGCTCAGCCGCGGGAAGGGCCCTCCCTTAGTCATCCTCCCAGATGGGTGTTTTTCTCTACTTTGCACAGAGGCACTCTACCCGCCAGTGAGTCCTGTACAAGCTGGGGACACAGGTGTGAACAGGATCTTCTGGAGGTCCTAGGGGTGCGCGGCCAGCAGCAAGACTTCCCAAGGTCATGGAGTCACTTTCAAGTACTTTAAACACTCTCCGTCTGGTGGAAAGTTTATTCTGAGACTGTGTGTTGTAGAGACCAGGGTGAGGAGCAGTGAGCGGAAGTGTCTGAGAGAGAGACGGGGGACGCCCGCTTACTCAAGCACTCTGCAAAGTTCTTTCTCTAAATCAATAGCACCCATGTCTCTGAAGGTGGTGGAACAGAGCCTGGATGACCACGGGACAATTCGGTAGAGAACGGTGTGGCCTCTGTAAGAGGCAGGCTCTTAGCATGCAACGTTGTGGGAACTCCTGTAAGCCCCACGTCTTCGACCCCAGGATCACCTTTCAGTGCAGTTCAAGTGACCACTGGGCAGAGAATCTTTCTAAGATAATTATCCTCATCTCTAGTCTCATTTCCTTGTTCAAATGTGCAATGAAGATACTGAACTGGACGGCCTCACCTTGTGGCAGGAGACAGGTGGGCCAGGAAACATCTTTTTCTTATAACCAAGCAAATGCTGAATAGCTAAAAGGGGAAAGAGATTCATTTTTAAATTAAATGGCAATAAATCACGTTAGAACATATTGTGAACATTTTGGAGGCTAGTGGAAGATAATTGGGTTTCTAAACACCTTACCTTCTGACTCAGACTTGGGAGAAGCGACACAAAATGGACTTGAAATAAAAATTTCCAATTGTGTCCCAGAGCCCAAACCCATGGCCAGCAAAGAAGCCTAATTACCTGCTGGAGCTAATTGCTCCCATTTGAACCAGCTGCTAGAGTTCTGCACAAAGGGCCAGGAAATGAGATGCATCTCAGAGTTGCAGGCCAGAGCCAGGAGCCCAGGAAAGCAAGATGTGCTCGCAGAAGCAGTGCACAAGTGAGAAAGCTTTTTAAGTGACTTCTCTTTGAGCTGCTCCGTACCGCGCCAGCTGGAGCCAGAGGGCTGCTTCCTCTGAAGGTGCCCGGAAGGACTCAGAAACCTCATTGAAAGTGGCAGGAAGGAAACAGGCTCTGGATAACACGATGCGCACGCAGACTTTGATCTCAATCAAGGCGCTCTGCAAGCAGAGCCCTGGTGTCAATGCTCCTGAGAAGCTGACATGAGGCAAGTAACCTCTGCTCCAGAATGGGAGCCCCTCCCCACTCCCCTCCTCCTCGTGAGTCCTGCAGAGAGCTGATGTCCAAAAGGCCACATCTGCACGTTAGTAGCATGCAGGGGTGACAGTCTGCACCCCCAGGGGACACTCGAATTGGGACAGCTCATCTTAGAGACTTGGGCAGCTTGCCCTGCTTGGTTCAGGTCCGCAGCAGATCTCTGGGCCTGGGCCTCCGTCGCCCTTGGCCAGCCAGCCATGGTCAGGGTGCAGTTAGACTCCCTGGGCCCCAGTCAATCACCTTTGCCCTTACAGCCCATTTATGAATATATATGTAAATGTATATGTAAATTATTTCACAACTGCATTTTGTATGACTGTAAAATATTTTGATGACTGTGTTTCAGGTATACGATATAGATTGTGATTATATATGTACAATTTTTAACGACTGTATTGGTATAAAGACCAATATGTTTCTCCTGATTTTAAAGAAAATCAAAGGATTTCCGAGGGTCCCTGGGTGCTGTCCTGCTGTGGCTAAGGGAGAAGCCAGCCTGACTGCTGGGCACCTTCCCCGCCTCCCAATTCCGCCACGTGGCCATGCGGGAGTGTAGTCTCCATTTGAAGCACCTGTGGTCCTTTGGAAGCATAACGCCTTTGCTCAAGCGTGTTATTACTTTGCTCAAAACCTGCCGCAGCTCCCAGTATGCTCAGAATTGAATCAGTCTTCCCCGTCCTGGGAGGCCCTGGTCTGGTCTCAGTGATGTTCTGGCTCTATTCCCCATCTCTCTCTCCATGAAGCTCATTCTGATCTGGCCACACTCACCTCCTTGCTGCTTCCCAAGCACACCCCCCACCCCTGTTCTCTCACCCCAGGGCCTTTGCACATGTGACTCCCTCCACCTCGCTGTAGTCATGTGTCCGCTCAGACATTTCCTTCTCAAAGGAGCTTCTCCTGAACAACTGATCCAAGAGCTCCCGAGTCACCATCACCCTGGGGCCTTAACCTGCTGTTTCTTCAAGGCACTTTGGCCACTTTGTTCAGTGTCTATTTCACCCAACTTGAATGTCGGTCAAGACTTAATCTTGTATCCCAAGTGCCTGGCATGTCAATAGAGTCCTGGAAATCACTCGCTGACTCCATTTTTAAGTACATGAATGCACCACTAGTGGTAAGGAAGATGGTAAATGGAGAAATGTTTTGACAGTAGGAATCAATTCTACTGTGTACCAGAAAAGCCACACATAGCTCTTCGACAAGTCACTGACAAGCCTCCAGTTCCTCTTCTGAGGCCTGCTGCTGACCCTACAAGTAATGATTTTACGGGGAAAAAAATAATGGAATTGACAAACTCAGACAGTCTCCGCCTGCCTGCAGTGGGCCCGTGAGAATGGGTGTCACGTGAGACACGGAGCTAAGCGAGGAGTGCCCGCAGGGCTCCTCAAGAGGCCCGTCTGGGCCCCAAACGCAGCCCACGGTGGCCTCTTGGGTCTCACTGTGCTAGTCTAACCTGAGGGTGTTCACTTGGGATTCTCTGTTTCTGCACCTCATTTTTGCCCCAAGGAAGGGCCCTTCATCCTTTGCAGCAACTCTCTGGGTCTGGTCGCCTTTAAAAAGGCACCCAAACCACTCAGACATTTGAGAAATGAACTTCATCAGGCAGGGAGCTGAAATCAGTGTGGGGAACAGCTGAAGAGCGATTGGCCCAAGCTATTTGAGGTAGAAAGTAGCAGGACAACAGAACCAGCCTTTGACCCATTTAGGTCTCAAGAAAGTTCTGTCATGGTGTTCTTTCAAAAGCAACAAAACTAGTCCTAGCCTAGAGAAGGGGATCTCTGACTCTGGCAAGGGCCTAAACCAAATTATTGTATTTGTACACAAATGACACTGGTGCTCCTTATTTTTTTTTAAATTGGGGAATAACTGACGAGGATACAGTGCCTAGATCTTAAGAGATGAATGAACTGCTAATTCCTTACCCCTGGAACTGCCACCCAGATATAGATGGAGCATTGCCAACGCCCTGCAGGCTGCCCCGAGCTCCCTCTCAGTCTATACCCCGAGGCGGCCACTGCTCCGACTTCCATCCCACAGGCCAGCGTTGCCCGTTCTTGGGCTTCCGAGGCACAGAACCACACAGGACATGCTCTTCAGTGTGTGTCTACTAGACACGTCCACGTGGTTGCACACCTAGAGATTCTTTCTCTTTCATTCCGTGTAGTTGGCTTCATTTATGCCATATTTATATGTTTGAGTTTCTGGAAGTTAATCGATGTGTTTTAAAGTAGCGTTGCCTGCGTCATGTGGATCTGGGGAAAACCACAAAGGCTGTAGACGAGTAATTCAAGTCAGAGGGGAAAATTGCTCCAGAAGAAGGTACCTGGTGGCCAAGAATCAAACCCGCACAGTCTCTAAATCAGAGCAGAATTTCACGCTGGAAAGAGTTATGACTGTGCGAAACGATAGAAAGCAGCCCATAAGCCCCCCAAAACTGACGCCAGTCTGAACAGGAGATGGATCACACCTCCTGGGACCTTCAGGGTACAGAGAAGGTCCAGTCCAACCAGGGTTGAGAGGAGGACAAGTTGGTGTTGATGGGACCTTATCGATTTACGTTCCAGACACCATTAAGGGAGATTCAGGGGGGTCAAGCCTGGGGGTTTGGCTCCGCCATGTTCGAATGCCTGGTAGAGTCCCACGCTGGGACTTCTCTGTCGCTTCTGGTGGCCAAGACTGAAATGCACGCAACTTTCCAGAGAAGGAGATAAACATCCACCCTTTCATGCCATCATTTTTCAGCAAAAAGTCAGACCCATGAAGTGCTCCTCTGCAGTGTGCGAGAACACACCTGTGCACCTATTTGTTTTTAATTCGTGGCCTCCCCCCGTCCTGAGCACCATGCCTGCTCCTCGCCAGCCTGAGCGGCTGACATCACGTAGCATTTGCAGAGCTGGCGCAACAGTGGCGGCCTCTGGCTGGAATGTCCCCACGTCAGTCATTCCCTAATTCTCACCATTCAAGGCTGCTTTGTTGCTTGGTAACAATTTTCACGGCTGCATTAAAGGGAGAGTTCTGAAAAGAGAATTGCTTAAAACCTGACAGCAATCACAGGGAAGGCAGACTACTTCGTTCATTTCAGAAACCAAGACACAAATGGCTCTTTCCACTCAGTTAGCATTTTATTATTATTTAAACAGGCTTCCCATTCTACTTGAAGCCAGCTTTGTGTCAACACGAATTCCACACCCCTCCCTTCCGAGTCTCTTCAGTCACCAAAGAGAGAAGATTCTTTCTAACAGGCTTTTGACTTCCTCTTGGCTTCGGGGTTTGTGGTGAACAGGGAAGGCGGTAATTCCACGCTCGGATCACAGCCCCAGGAGAAAGAGTGGGCTCAAGCCCTGCTTCCTCCAAAAAGCAGCTCCCACAGCCATGGCTCCTTTTCCATCGCAGTTAAACACAAACGAACGCTAACCTGCTGATTGACTGAGTCCTGCCTGAGTGAAGGTCCCAGGCTGAACCGTGACGATTCCTTAAAGACGCCAACAGTAGGTGGGCTATTTGCTTCTCCAGTGAAGTCCCCAGGCCCATAAAGAATTCCCAATACAACCTCCCCTAGTTCATGACCGGCTAGTTCTTACACATAGATGGAAGGCATAACTTTTGTTGATTTCAACCTGTAAAACAGGATGTTTTGACAATGTAATCAAGCTTGCAGAGCGACCTGGGCATGCCCAGTTTGATATTAAAAAATTCCCCACCCCATTCCCATTTTTTTCCCCTCCATTAAACTGAGCTCTATCAGGCTCTCACAGAACTACTGACAGATAAAAATGGCAAGTAATAGGATATATTGGAATATATGAGGAAGCCATTTGGTATAAACCTAATTTGGCCTGACCTTGTCTTTCCAAAAGGGCCTGACCGAGGCTGTTGAGCATGCATTGTATATCTGCTTTAGAGATTCCCTGTGGCAAGAGCAAAGGCCCTTGAGATAAAGGTGCAACTTCTCTCCCCCTCCCAACGTTGGCATCTCCTTAAAGATTAAACATCTTTCTTTAGGCTGGGAACCAATTGCAGCACTCATCTGTGACCCCCAAGCCCGAGGCAACACACCTGCCACCCCGCGGCGTTCACTGAGACAGCAGACCTATCTGCCGTTTCCGTCAATCGCTGTGCTGACAGAGCAGCCTTGTGACTATTGTAAAAGGGACATTTCAATCATATGTGA
This sequence comes from Equus asinus, assembly GCF_041296235.1. Taxonomy (NCBI): domain Eukaryota; kingdom Metazoa; phylum Chordata; class Mammalia; order Perissodactyla; family Equidae; genus Equus; species Equus asinus. Next base: position 48,341,606 of record NC_091804.1, read on the forward strand.
AACATATTCTTTGAGGGTATATAACCACCCTGTGTACCCCCACTTCTTTGGAGTGCTTGGTTCCTTTGTGGAAAGACTCTCCCGGGTTATAATCCTAAGATTTAAGCTCAGAATAAACTCACCCAAATTTTCATTTATAGATTGGTTATGGATTATTTTCGTTGACAGTTCTTGGCGTAGTCGGCAGGATTTCAGAGAAACCCACCAGAGGCCACCTGGAATCTACACTGAACCGGCATTCAGTACCAATAAGGGCCCATTGAGCCCCCCAGATCACTGCATTCTTCAGGTGACCTTGTTGAGTTCTCCTGAAACCCGGACCCCCTTATTTTAAGTTGATGGTCCAAGAGTTTATATGAGCTGAGTAAGGTCTTAAGACTAGAGGTTTTGAGGGGTACCGGTACATTTCCTAGGTGGAGAAAAACCTAGAGAGAATTCCTAAGCCACAGGAGCTTAGAGGAGCTTGGAGTGAGCTGGGTTGGTTGTCCTTTTAATTTGGCTTTAAATTGGAAAGAATTGTATTTATAAAGTCTGAACAAACTGCTTGATAGAGAAATGAGAGACTGACCATGTTCAGCTCCAAAGAAAAGGGACACTTGCTCCTCCAGGCCTTTACCAAAAGGCGCCCTTAGGTGACTAAGGACCTCATCGGGAGTGTCAGAGGATCAATCCTCGCAACATGCAGTGGTCCCATAGGGAACTCCACTCTCATTCACGGTAATTAATTACAGGCTCCTCCGGGGATGCACACATAAGGGCTGGTCACCCCCACGCTCCGAGCTCCCACGGCAGTATTAGGCGGCCAGAGGGAAAAACCGAGGCATGTAAGAGAGTGTTTACGACCTTTCTATAAGGAGTAACACTCATAAGCAGCACACTTTTGACCCACTACACTGTCCTTAGAAGTTGTTCAGACTTTATTAAAAAAAACAAAAAACAGACAAGCAAAAAGAAAATGGGAAAACCGTGCTTTTAAAGCTGGCCAGCTCCCGGATGGACGACCTCCCAATGGAACTCCAGCTGGTTTCCTGTAAGGAAATAATGCTTGCAAGTATCTAACAAAATGGGAAGGTTTAACTAAGAATGACTTAAATGGCCAAAGTGGGGAACGTTCGCTATCTCAAAGCTACTGTATTTGCGCGCACAAGTAGAAAGAGCCGGCTCTAAAACTAAAGCAAAAGAATGGGAAGCTTATTATGATTGGCATTTAGAGGCTTCAAAATGTAATGATGATAAAGTGAATTCTTTACAGGAGACTAACCGTAAATTGGCAGAGACTGTATCTGAATTAAAAAAAGGATAAGAAGTCAGAAACCATTCCAGCCCGCTTATCCCTTCCATCTCCTCTGCAGCTGCCTTTGGAATCTCAGAGCTCATCTCCTTCTTCTTTTCTAAAGAGCTCTATTCCATTGACTTAAAGTAAGCGCTTACAAAAGGTTTTTCTGAATAGAACTAACCCAAATGTCTTCATCTCTCTTAGAGTTACAATGGCCATTTTTGTCTCCTTTTGAGCTTTGCAACTGGGAAACAAAGAAATCTTTAAAGAGTCAAAGGCTCCACCCCTGGAAGCCCCAACTTTGGGTTTCCGGGCCTGATCACCCTGGTGACCCCAAGTGGGGTACCCCCTCTTGGCGGTTGACTCAGTGAGTATTTTAGTCACCTACCGAGTTGGCTATGAGGGTAGGAGACCTGTGATTTATTCTGCGAACTGTCGTGCTAGCGTAGTGTGCCCCAGCATGGGAACTGTTGTATGACTCTTATCTGGATAACCCTCTGGAAGAGGCCATGAGGGTCAGGTCTGATCTCTTCTTTTACTTTCTTTGTCTGTTTTGTTCATCATCTCCTCTATTGTCATCAAGTCGAGGTTAAGTTCAGGCTGGACCTGACCAGAACCTGGACCTTCTGTAAAATCGAAAACTTGAGGGGTTTCTCTGGGCCTTTATGATGCAGTTAGACAGGTAGATCAACCTAGAACGTCATTCAAGTTACAATCCAGTCTCTGGGAAATCAAGAGAAACTGTCCTTAGAAAATCCTTGCAAGACTGGAAATACAGCTCTAGAGGCAGTTCAGATTCCACCCAGTTCCTTTATCTCAAAAAGGATTATCATCTCCCCTCTCCAGGAACTACTACCTAGCCCATCACTAATTCCTAAGACTGAAGCAAAAAAAAAGGGGGGCGGGGAGGAAAAAACAGCTTCCAAATTCTTTTTGGTAGCAATCTTGAGTTCTGCTAAGTTAAGTGATAAAATTCTGAGTATCTGGGTAATTTTTGGATTGGATAGAACAAACGTTGCTAAACATCTAAGTTTATCTACTTTTAGTTTTTATTGCAGAGATGCTAAAAGCATTTGGGTCTTTTACCATAAAGAGCAGTGTGTTTCTAGAAATTATGAAGTGTTTAGAATGCTGATATAAAAGACAATTTGTAATTGCTTACCTTTTAGTGTTTACTAGGGTCTGTTAATGGTTAAAAGTTCTAATTAACATATATAATTTAAGCTACTGGAAATTAATAAGGAAAACAGCTCTGTATTCAAGGAAAGTTAAAATGTATGTTTTCAGTAAAGAGGGTATAAAGAATGGAAATATTTTGTTTGATGGGTTAAGAAAGACAAATTTGTCCTAATGTACTAGAAAGGAAAAAAAGAAAGACTTTGGGACAAATTCTGAAGGCAAAAAGAAAGTTGTAGAAGGTTTGTGAAGGAGAAATTCTGAAAGGAGTTTTATGCCTGGTCAAGTTGGCTAAGATTAAAGTAAATCCAATTAAGCAAATGAGTTTTAATGTTAAAAAACAAGCTGGTGCAGAAATTAGAATTTGGCTTTCTCTCTCAAAAGGATGATTATCTTGAACTTTCGGCCTGCTCTAACTCTACCTAAAAGACAGAAAATCTGTTTTGTTAAAATGATTTCCCATCTTCAGAAAGAGGTCTCTTAAGATTTTGACCGTTTCAGCTATTTACCCTTGACTATTTGTTGTCATTTTGAGTATATACCTGAGCATTGTTTCACAGTGAGTATTGTTTCCTATTTGAACAAGTGTTTAAAAACTTTCGATATTTTTTGACAAGCTTCTCCCTCAAAAATATTCAAATCCTGAATAAAGGCTTTCTTTTGACCTGGATGAAGGAAGAGAATTTCTCTGAGGATTTTCAGAGGGCCCCTGGGACTTCACGGAGAAATTTGCTCTCTCTTCCTATAAGGTGGAAGATTCTAAACTAATTAGGGTTATTTGGTCTGTTAAATTACATTGGAAGCATTGTCAGATAAGTGATGATAATCTTTCTTAGGTGGTATTATGTGGGTAAATGTTACTGATATAACTGTTTTGAAAATTATATAACATTCCTAAAATTCTGATCTGTCCTGGTTAACAGTCATAATTCTAATTATTAGTTTAAGGTGTTGTATATCACAGGAATAATAAGTTTCTTTGTCAATTGCCATTTTTAAGTCTTTTGTTGTTTACAGTCAGTTGTTTTACTCTGATGCTTTTTGCTTTTGCAAATATGTCTCATCTTCAGAGGAATTCATGGAAAGGACTCTGACGCTTACTCTGGAATACAGGTTTCTGACAAACTTTCAGATCATAGAACTGAACTGGGTAAGAAATTACAGAAATCTAATGGAAAAACTGATGACCTCATAAAACTGCTAACAGAAGATTAAGGTCAAGAACCGGTTATACAGGACTCAATAAATTGAGGATGATTATAATTTTTTTTACAAAATTATAGTAAATTTTTTTTGTTTGAAATATTGTTTTTGATGTTTTGCTTTGTTTTCTCAGATTCAAGAAAATCTTTTTCTCTTTTCTCTTGTGCTAACTATGACTTAGCAATTTGGTGAAGTTATACCTTTGTGAGCAAAACTGAAACATTTATCTTTTTCTCCCTACCTGATCCCTCCAGAATTTGGAAACTCTTTGTGAGTGAGTATGGTTATTTCTTGGCAATATAGTTATTTGCGTAAGTTCAATAAGAATCTGTTCTCCTTATAACAGGACACATTTGTTATCTTACCAAAGCTTTGACTGGAATGTCATGTTTGAGAGAAACATACAGACTCGGATATGACAATACTGCCTTTGAGGAATAAGGTTGACTTTCTGGAAATAAAGCCACTTGGAAATATGGGCCTGGTACCTTGCTTTACAGAGAGAGATTCCAGCAATCTTACCTGGTAAGTAAGGAAGCTTGCTTATCTGGCAGGTGCAACGAACCTCGAAATATTCTGGGGAATCTCAAGAAAGGAGAGAAATTCACCCAAATCTAAGGTATTGCAGGCAAGGCCTGATGGCACAAATCCTTGGCTTGGCTCTTCTGGCCTCGAGAAGTCTTTAAAGTTCGATCTGAGATTCCTCATAAAAAATTCCAGCAAAAGCAAACTTAAGAGTCTATATGGTCAATTGCTATTCTTGCTGCACTTATGTCAATAATCGGGCCAAGTTTCTTGAAACTAAACTTATATTGCAAATCAATTAGTCTTAATTTGACTATCTTTGGTAAAAATGAGGGTGATTTTAGAGAGAAGAATTATGTTTCAGTGAAAAACTATAACGCACATTTGTAGATATTAGACCCTAGTTCTGTTAATTGTCTTTGAGGCTTTTTCTACCTGTGAGCTGGACTGGATCCTGAATTCTTCTACTGAAATATCTGGTTACAAACCTCCAAACTAATGTTTTCAATTTTTCCCTCATTTTCATTTGGAATTGAACATGCTCTTTTTCCTGAAACCTTGCAAACTGAAGCTGAACGACTTGATAGAAACTTAAGAGAGATTCCTTTCTGTTGCTGTGCAAGCTGCAAACCACTCAGAAAGATACCTGAATGCCCGAGGACATCATCAGAGACCTTTCACGCTGCAAAAAGATGCTTTGACTCTGACATCTAGAAGTCTTCTTGACTGCCTGCCCCCTGGACGCAGGAACTAATTTATAATTTGCTCCAACCGTTAACCTTGTTACCTTGCTTCCAACATCACAAGGGAGAGAAGACCACGACTGCATTCTATTGTTTAATTTGGTTTACAAATGAGTCTTACTTAAATGATAAGTGAGGATGTTACACTGTCTAGCCTCAAGAATGCCTGCTACTTTCTGTTAACTCTGCTAACCCAGTAAAAGATTTCCTTCTACAGGCTCAAGAAATTGCCACGAAACAAGAGAAAGAGATATGGCAGTCAAAAGGGGGAATTTTTGACACCCCCTTGCAGATGTGGTTCGGGTCCAATAAGAAACCCACTCCATGGGTCACAAGGCCACTTTCCCGTTCCTAAGGGACCCTTTGAGGTATGACAATTGGACTTTGTCCAAATGCCACCATCTCAAGGATAAATATGTCTTGTAATGATCTGCATGTTCTCACATTGTTTTGAGGCTTTTCCTTGCAGAAGAGCGATGGCTTTAGGTAAATTATTATTGAAAAGAATAAATTCCTGTTTGAGGAATTCCTCCCGAGTTACACAGTGACTGGGGAACTCAAATCTGTTTGTATTGTTTGGCCAATATTTCAGCATTTCCACTGCACTTACCATCCTCGATCCTCAGGACTGGTAAAACTAACGGCACAACTAGAACTTAATTGGCAAGCTTTCAGAAGCGTTTACTCTCTCACAGCCAAAAGCTCTTGTGCTAGTGCTCCTTAATCTTAGATCTAAACTTTTTGTAAACATCGGCTGTCTCATTTTGAAATAATAATAAAACAGCCTATGCAATTGGATGAAGAAATATATGAACCAGCTTTCCTTAAGGGATATATTACATTGTTGTCACGGTCTTATTGAGGTACTTAAAGTAAAATGAAAGGTTGGTAGCTGATTCTTTCACAGAGCTCCCAGAACTTAAGGATCTTGGACTGTAACCTGAAGAATTTATTTATTGAAAGAGACATCAAATAAGACTGTTTGCAGCCCTGTCAAAAAGGACCAAACCAGGAGGAGAAGAAGACGACGTCTGTTGTAGACAGCTGTCCCAAGACTCCGGACCAGCCCTGTATTCCAACCTTATATCTCCTCATTTAAACATTTGTTATGCTTAAACTGTATACCTATTTTATAATTTGTTTGGAATACTATCATACTTAAAGTGATTAATTTGGAACAGACTGGTCTTGAAGGCCAGGAATTTATCGAGTGACTCCTAATGGAACTCAGTGGTTATGTGGAACAAATCTTTGGCCTTGGCTACTGCCTGGATGGCTAAACCACTGTACCTTGAGTTTCCTTTAAAAGCAGGGAAGGAGTCAGGCTGAGTTAAAACATGTTGCCAATCTCCCTCTCTTTAAGGCCGGATGGGTTTGTTCAGTGTTCCACTGGTATGGCTGTATTTGCAACTATATGTGCTTCTTCTTTGGGGCTAAAAGATGTCATTATTACATATGGAAGATCTGACTAAATTTACTCAAGAAGCCCTTAATGATAGTCAAGCAGGAATAGTCTTATTAAATACTGAAATGCCTTTAATGAGAAGGGCTGTGCTTCAAAACAGAATGGCTTTAGATATTCTTACTGCATCCCTGGGTGGTACATACACAGTCATTCAGACTGGATGCTGTGCTTTTATACCTGCTGAGTTCTTCCAATGTGTCATCTCTGCTAAAGCACATGAAGAAGCAAGTGGATGCCTCATGCGATCCGACACCCAGTCCTGAATTATTTGGTTGGCTCCCTTTTCAGTATCAGTTCCCTTTTTCGATCCAGAACGGAATTCCTATTTCTATTATTTATTGAAATCCTTGTACTGGTCATAATATTCAAACTAACTGTTGTTTTCTTTACTTAGTGTTGTAAGAGTAGCATACAAACTAGAGTAATGATTGCTCGACGGCTTGAGATGGTTGATCTGTCTTATAACCCTGGACAAATGTCCTTTTCTGATAGGGACTATGACTAAGAATTCATTTCAGACTAATCCTTTTAAAAATGCTGAGTTATTATTGTTACTGTACTTGTTCTATAATCATATACAATGTAAATGTGAAGTGTCATAAAAAAGCACATGTACAATGTTTGCGCAACAATCTAAAATTAACTGGAAATTACATGACATATGAAATGCTTCCTCTGTTAATATATATATAACTCTATGCTTGTCCACTATTTCCCCCAACGTGGACAACTAGGCAAATAAATGAAATAAAAGCCTAGCACCGAGGGACATGATGGACCCAGGGCAGGCAGCAACCACCCTGGCGCCAAGGGACAATATTTTGATCATCAATGCTTTCTATTGAAAGATTAGAGATCAAAAGGGGAAAATGACAAATAAAAATGGCAAGTAATAGGATATATTGGAGTATATAGGAAGCCATTTGGTGTAAACCTAATTTGGCCTGACCTTGTCTTTCCAAAAGGGCCTGACCGAGGCTGTTGAGCATGCATTGTATATCTGCTTTAGAGATTCCCTGTGGCAAGAGCAAAGGCCCTTGAGATAAAGGTGCAACTTCTCTCCCCCTCCCAACGTTGGCATCTCCTTAAAGATTAAACATCTTTTTTTAGGCTGGGAACCAATTGCAACACTCATCTGTGACCCCCCAGCCGGAGGCAACACACCTGCCACCCCGCGGCGTTCACTGAGACAGCAGACCTATCTGCCGTTTCCATCAATCGCTGCGCTGACAGAGCAGTCTCGTGACTATTGTAAAAGGGACATTTCAATCATATGTGAAACATACACTTTGAGGGTATATAACCACCCTGTATACCCCCACTTCTTTGGAGTGCTCTGTTCCTTTGTGGAAAGACTCTCCCGGGTTATAATCCTAAGATTTAAGCTCAGAATAAACTCACCCAAATTTTCATTTATAGATTGGTTATGGATTATTTTCATTGACACTATGCTGAAGCCGACGTCATGCCTGACACAAAAGGTTAGAGTGCTGAGGTCACTGGGAGGTTCTCTCCCTAGTCTTTCCACCTGGGCACCACTGACATTTTGGACCAGATCATTCTCCGTGGTGGGGGCAGTCATGTACGTTGTCGGATGTTTAGCAGCTTCCCTGGCCTCTACTCCATAGCTGCCAGTAGCACCCACCTAGTTATGACAACCAAAAACGCCTCCAGGCGCTGTCACATGTCCCAGAGGTGGAGAGACAAAATTGCCCTGGTTGAGAATCACTATCTAGCTCAGATGCTACCTGCACAGGGGGTTCTGGGTGCCGGTCATGTCCCCATCAGTCTGTCCATTACTGTTTTCTCTTTAGTCTTTATCACTATCTGAACTATTCTAACTTATTTTGCATGTATCATCTGTCTCCCACTAGAAAAAGCTCTGGTGAGAACAAACGCCTTGTCCATCTTCGTCGCGGCTATAACCACAGGGCCAAAAGCAGCTCTTGCACATAATAGGTGGTCAGGAAACCTTTGTTAGATGATGGATACACTCTCAGTGCCACTGCTCTAAGAGGCAGTGTGTTACGTAAGCAGTAACTGACTCTAAGGAAGTTTTCCACGGCCCAGCGATGTACAGAAAGCATCAATACCATATGACGCTGACAGCAGTTAGAGTCAGACTTGTGAGCGGGTAGCCGACACGAGGTTCCAGCTTCTTCCAGGGAATGAGATTCAGGGACAGGCGCAGCTTCCAGTCTAGCCACCTCAGAGTGACAGGTATTGGGCTCACCTCCACCTGTTTTCAGTCACTGAGTGATAGGCACAACCTGAAGGAGAGAAACAGATGAGTTGAGGTCTACATTTGCCTGGGCATTCTTTCCGACAGCACTTCACAAAATGCCTCAGAGGGAACTAGCACCAAGATGGAGAACAGCGGCTTCACTAACGGGGGAAACAGAGATCAGAGTTTGGGGCCCTCAAGTGGCTGGAATTTGTGGGTACCAGAGGGGAGGGAAGGAGCTGTGCAGAGAAAGCGCTTCAGAATCTATTTGGATCCCACTGAGGATTTAGCTGAATACTAAGCTGTGAGTGTGCAGGGAAAGGTTTTGCCAAGCCTAGTACAAAACGGCTCCTGGAAGGCTGTGGGGTAAACAGAGTGGGACGCCTCACTGAGCAGTGCAGACAGTTGAGACCCAGCATGGCAGCGCTTAAGACTGGAGGTACTCCATCCCCAGACCCACCCTAACAAAGACTAAAGGCAAGCCTCAACAGGACAGAACTGATCTGCCTGCAGAGCAAGGCTCACCAGTCTTTAAGAGAAGACCACACAGTCTAGATTCACTATGCTGGATCACCCACGGTGTCCAGCATACAATAAAAACTTACTAGACCTGAAAAGAAACAGAAAATTGTGACAATACACAGGATAAATGCAGTCAATAGTCAAAGATGATGCAATGTTGGAATTATCCGATGAGGACTTTGAAACATATCATAAGTATGTCTAAGTGTTTAAAGTAAAAGATGGACAGAATGAGCATACAGGTGGGGAATCTCACTGGAAGAATGGAAACTGTAAAAAGGAAAAATATGACAATTTTATAACTGAAAATACAATGTCTGACATGAAAAAGCCACTGGCTGTACTTAACACAGAATGGGAACTGCAGAGGGGAAAAAAATCAGTGATTTTTAAGAGAAAGAAATTAAAACTATGCAAACAAAACACAGAGGGGGAAAAAGACCTGAAAAAAGTAAACAGAGATTTACTGACTTGTGGAGAATAAGAAATAGTCCAACAGAGATGGAATCGGAATCCCAAAAAGGGAGAGAAGACGTAAAGAAATGGTGGACAAGATTTTTCCAAATTTGAGGAAAACTAACAATCTTTAGATTCTAGAAGCTCAGTATACCCCAAGCAGGATAAACACACACATACCCACATACAACACCCAGTGAGGCAGATCAAAGTCAAATTAGTGAAGACCAAAGGTAAGGAGGAACTTTTAGAAGTGGTCAGAAGAATAACTGGCAGGTTTAGATTCAGCACTGGGTTCTCATCAGACGCAAGACAAGACAGAAGACAGCAGAAAGACATCTTCAACAAAAAAGGAACTATTATCCTAGGTTTCTATACCCAGCAACATATCCTTGAAAAATAAAGGTAAAATATTTAAAGACGTTTTGAGGTACCCCATGATGAGGAATTTATTTCCAGAAGGAATGCACTCCAGGAAATGCGCAAGGCTGTTCTTCAGGCTGGAGATAAATAATAAGATGGAATCTAAAAAAGGAATGAAGAGCATCAGAGCTGGTAAACACACAGACAAATGAATGAGACTTTTCTTTTCGTGTCTTGACATTTTGACTAGACAATTAACAACTTAAAAATAGAGTTTATAATGGATAAAAGGTAAAATGTACGACAATGTCGCAAAGGATGGGGGTGCGTGGAAGAGTACTTTTTAAATTTCTTACATTATGCTTGATGTGCTATAACATTTATTCAAGGTAACTGTGATAAGTTATGATGAATGTTGTAATTCATAACAAAATAAAATAAAAGCACGATTTATAGTTAAAAAGCCAACAGATGAGATCAAATTGAGTATTAAACAAATCCTAAGCTAAAGGAAACCAGAGAAGGAGAGAAAAGAACAAGAACAGAAATAGAAAATAGGAGCCAGCGCCATTCCTGAGTGGTTAACGTTCCACGCTCTCCACTTTCGTGGCCCGGGTTTATGGGTTTGAATCCCGGGCATGGACCTACTCCACTCATCAGCCATGCTGTGGAGAGATCCCACATGCAGAATAGAGGAAGACTGGCACGGATGTTAGCTCAGGGCTACTCTTCCTCAAACAAAAGAAAAAAAAAGAGGAAGATTGGTAACAGATTTTAGCTCAGGGTGAATCTTCCTCACCAAAAAAAAAAGAACGAAAGAAATCATAACAATAATAATATTACATGTAAACAAACTAAACTTTTCGAATTAAAAGCCAGAGGTTGTCAGACTGGAGTAAAAATAATGAAACTCAATTCTGCTGTCTCTAAGAGATTCACTTTAATTTTAAGATATAAACAGGTTAAAACTAGAAGGACAGAAAAAGACGTACCTTCCTTTGTTCCTTCCTTCCTTTCGTCCTTTATTTTGTTAATTAGTTAACTTCAATTTTTTAATAAAATAAACCATTACAAATATGTTGAATTTCATTTCTTTTTATTCCTACACAGCATTTTCCTTCCTTTCACCCTCGCTCTGCAGGGGAAACTCTGTAACAATTTTGATATGTAGCCCCTGGCTTTTATATAATAGTGTGTGTGTGTGTGTGTGTGTGTGTTGTCATTTGCACAACGTGCACTTTGCTGCACGAATCTGTCTGTATCTGCACCCACTCAGTAGACTACTAAGTTTTTACATCTGTCCACGCTGCCGTACATAGCCTAGTCTGTTCGTAACCACTCCTGTCTAGTGGTCCCGACTTTCTCCCCTCCCCTCACCATGAATGTTTGTTTCTCCCACTCTTTCCCTGACTAAAGAAGTTATGGTCGACCACCTTAGACATTCCCTGGCGGGACCAGCATCAAATTTTCCTCTAGCCTAGGTACTAGTGTTACCGAACACAAACACAGGTTCATTTACCCACCAAACAGGAGCGCCAATAACTGGAAGGCCAGACTTGTGGCAAGGAAAGAGGTTTATTATCAAAAGTCAGCCAGACGAGGGAGTTAAAACTCAGATCCACTTCCTCGAAGGGAAAAAGGCAGGGGTTTTAGGTGGTAGAGGGGGAGCATGTGGCCCTGGGGCTGAGTTCTAGGAGTCCTCTGCGCAGACGACTGTCTTTCGTATTTCTTTGTGGGCTGCATCTGCAAATTCGGGGGCTTCTATGTGTTGTATGCAGTGGAGTTTTATTCTGTGGCGTCTAAAGCTGACAATGGGTCATTGTAGCTTCTCAGTACTCCTGCTTGGTCCCGCGGGGGCAGGGGGCTGTCAGCAAGCCACTCTCTTACTCTCTTATCAGCCGTCCTCCTGCTGTTCTGCAGGGCGAGCTCAGAAACGTCAGTTACTTTGTTTCCCACAGCAACCTTGTGGGCACAGGCACGGTTTCACCCTAATCCAGGGAAACTTGAACTCCTCCATCCTCGGTCTCACCAGGTGTGGAAGTGCTGATTATAGACCCCTGCCTCTCCTGTTTTACTTGACGTCCTCGAACTGCAAATTGCTCTCCTAGGACTGACACCCCACCCACTGGCTGGCTTCCTGCCTCCCCACGTCCTTGAATTCTCAGATTTTTTTTTCTCTTTGCAAGTCTGATTGGTGTGAACTGGTGTCTGTTTTTGTTACGTTGCATCTCCCTAAATTCCAGTGCGGCACAGTGTCCTTCCATTCATTCCCAGGGCTTTAAATGCTGCTTTAAGCCCCCAAAAGATGCATTTGACAGCTAGGTTTTTTTCTCCCCTCACAGCATATTTGAAGGTAAAATAATCTTTACTGATGTATATTTTACACATTAATCTTTGTCTTTAAAATGGGGGTAATTTACAAAGATACAAGTCTGGAAACTGAGCAAATCCGTTACAGTGAGCTGTTTCACTTACCGTTTGGTTCCCTGTTCTTTTGTCCAGTGAAAAGAAAAGTACCAAGCCAGCAAAGTTTTAGGAAAAAAATGAAAGAAGAAAGAAAAAATGAGCAAAGAAAGGAAACAAAGGGAAAAAAAGGCAAGAAGCAAATGCCGTCCCCTACAGGGAACTGCCAAGGGAGTGGCCCACTGCTTGGCAAGCTCAGCTTCCCCACCCCCCCTCCTGACACGCCCCAGCCTGCCATTTACTCACATTTTCTTGAACGTCCAGCCATGGGGGCTTTCTTCTTTTGTTTTCCCCTTCTTTCCGTCTCCTGTAGGGGTCTAACTATTCTTTACAAAGCTCAAGGTGCCACTTCTGATTGAAGCTTGTCCCCAGGCCCTGGTCCTCCCCTCACTGGGGGCCAAGAGGATTCCAACTGGTCATTCCTTGCCCATGACCCCCTGGCATTTGTTTATCAGTGGGCCCCAGGCAGAGAGGGATGCAGAGCAGAGGGTCTCCCGGCTGAGGGAGCATCCGCATCACCAGGAGGGCTTCCCAAACATAGGCACTGGGGGGCTCCTCCCTAGAGCTTCTGACTCAGTAGATCTGGGGTGCAGTCTGATAACTTGCATTTCTAAGAAAGTCCCTGGCGCTGCTGGCCCACTTTGAGAACCACCGATGAATCGTATCGAATGCTGTTCTGCCTCCTGGAGACGGAGAAGGGGTTAAAGCCAGGTGGTGGAGAGTAGCAGGGCATCTCTGTGTCCTCCATCCATCCGCACGCTCACCAGGACCGGCCTCCATTTCCTGCAGTACTGGCTTCTCACACCTCACAGCTCCTGTGTGTGTGTGTGAGGCCGAGAAATAATAATTACTAATAACCGTAACGTCTGACATTGACTGAGGGCTCACTCCCTGCTAAGAACTGGAATACACAGGTAATAATGATCGTCATAATAACACACAAATAACAATAATGACTCAAATCAGGTATTCAGCACCGCTTTTGGGTCAAGGCCGTGCTCAGCAAGTTGCCTGTGTCTTCTCATTCTCACACTGGCCCTGGGTGGCGGGCTCCCCATTTATCACACGAGACGAGGAAGGCTCGGAGAGTTTAAATAACCGGCCCAAGGCCATGCTGCTGATAACACTCAGAGATGAACCTCACGTCCAGGGTTACCTGCAGGTGGAACCAGAGCACAGACAGGAGGAGTGGACCCCGGGTGGGGCTCGGTGCCCTGATGCCCGTTCTCACTGGCCGCCAACCAGCACCATCCTGCCTCACCTTCTCCCCAGAGGCCACGGCTCCATGAGAACACAAATGGAGAAACTCCTGCTGCTCCAGGGAAAGCAGATCCAGGCTTCCCGCCCGTCCCACCTCATTTCCCTCTGGACTCCAACACCCCACAAAATTGCACTTATCTCACTAAGTATGCAGAATTTTGAGCTAGCAAAGAAACGGAAGATAAAACAAAGCCTGCCTGTTACATCGTCGTGGGCAGATGCGGGTGCCCGGGCAGGAAGGTGCTTCCTTCCCTCACTGCGGCACGAAGGGGCTGGCACAGGGGGCAGTAAGCAGGGCTTCCCTCTCCTGCTCTCTCCAAGTTCTCGGCGGAGTGCAAGAAAAGGAGGCCCCCAATCCAATGAAATGTTCCAGAAGGAGGATAAATTAACTTCCTCTCCCACTTGTCCAAACTATTTACTGTAAACTACTCAGTCAATTGGAACTGATTTGAGCGGCTCAGCAGGGGCTCGCAGCCTCAAGTGTCTGGAGGAAAGTGCTGGAAAAAAGTCCCCTGAAACTCTGCCCAGTGGTGTTTCTCCCCTTCTCTTCTTATTTTGAAAGGAAAATGTTTCTCCCAGGAACTCGGTAACATTCCTTCGTTTGGGGGTCCCAATTGCTCCAAATCTGCATGTCCAAATTGCTAAAGCAGCATCTAGTTACGACCAGTGCCTTCTGGAAGTCCTGAGCAAGAGAGGCGAGCACGTGAAGTCGTCATACGGTGATGTAGAGACATGGCCAGGGTGCCAAACACAGGGAGGCGCTCAGTCTCAGGGCATCAAAGTGCAGGTGGCCTTCATCAGGAGCATCTCCTGACCCATAGTCATGTAACCCCCAAGCGGTGGGGTGACAAAGCTGTGGGATGACCTGTGGGTGGACCCAGCACAAGCTGTTGGTTTGCAGCCGTCTTGACCGATTCACAGGCGCGGAGCCAGTTCTCAAACGCTGGTGCAAATCTGTGTCATCCGGGGCTCTTGAAACCGTGCACACCCAGCTGCACATCTGGGCGTCTGCTCAGTGAGGCAGGGCGGGTGCAGGAAACCAAGAGTCAGAAAAACACACTGGTGGTCCCTGCACATCTGGAGAAATGCTCAGTGAAGCTGGAATGACCAGTATTATTTTTCCTCAAATTATTTTTAATAGCTGTATTGGGGTACAACTTACAGCCCATACAATTCGCCATTTTGAGTGAGTGACTCAATGACTTTTAACACACTTACAGAGTTGTGCAACCACCATTCCAGTCCAATTTAGTGTGGTTCCATCACCCCCAGAAAGATCCCTGTGCCCTTCCACAGCCAGTGCCCATTCCAATCCCCAGTTCCAGGCACCGCCTCAAATTCCTGTGATGGAAGAATCAGAGTTTGTACGTACCTATTTGGGGATGAGCAGATGGTCTCTGGTTTTTATGCCCAATCAAGAATTGCTGCCATTTCCTAAACCAGGAACAGCGACGACCTGCTTTTCTTTGTTTGGTCCTGTCTCCATCCCAGGAGAAACAATGGGCCGTGTTTGGCTGAAGCCCAGACCTCCTGCCCACTTCCTTCCCAGTACCGTTACCATCCAAGGAGAGTGGACTTCCTCTGAATCTGGTGGAGCTGAAACGTTCAGAACTCTCGCTTGCACGGGTGCCTCCCAGGGCCCTACGAGGAACCCCAACAATATGTTCACATAGTCGAACATTTTTGTAAAATTTGCAAAAATATGATATTTTGACTGGTGCTGGTCCACACTGTTGTGTTTCTCCCCTCCAGGTAAGTTGCTGCTGGCCAGTCCAGGATAGGGCTGCTTCCAGGAATGTGTCTGTCCCGCCCCCCGTAGCAACGCACTCAACATTTTGACCCACGATGGCAAATCCAGGAGTTCTATTGTGATGTGAACAATTGCTCAGGAGCCAGACACCAGAAGCATAGGGACCGTCAAGGAGAAACTCGAGGGGCCAGATGCTCATCTGCAGAAACTGCTTCCAAATCTTATCTTTCACATGTGAAGTAAACTTGACAAGAGATTTCTCAAATTTGAAAATGACCACAATTTGTATCTGACATTAATAGGAACATTTTGTGATATGAAAGGAAACCTCCCAACTATTAATAATAGAATATCAATTTTTGATCAATAATGATAAAGACCGAATCACCCTCAGCAAATCATTCCATTCCCTCACCACTAAGATGGTGTCCTCCACCGGTTACAGTGACCAAAGGATGCGTGGGACACGGGGTGCTCTGGACATGAAATGGCCCTACATCAATGGTGGTTGTTACCGTCTTCATCACTATCAACAACTTAAAATAATACTTTCTAACTTCCAGTTTCTGGACCATTGCGATCACCCAGCCGAGCATGGAGATTGTGTAACTCAACGTGAGTCCCAGATGTCGCTGTGAGCGGGAAGGTGTTCTGAAATAAAGGTTTATAAATTTAGGAAGTTCTGATTTTCTTTTTTCCCTTTCTTTCCTCAGGGTGTATGAAGTCCTGGTTATGGTCTGCTAAGCCCATTTGTCCACTAGAATTCTGCTCGCGGACTAGGAGGGCCCTGCTGGCTGCTGACACTTTCTGGGTTCCATCCAGTCCCACGCCTTTCCAGGCAGAGGTCACCTGGACCACTGTGAGGCTTAGAGACCCCCTCCCTGTTTCCTCCAGCCGCGTCCCCGAGAACAGAAAAAAGGGGTAAACTTTTGAGGGCCCTTCCATTTGTCCCGATAACAATGTTCCCCAAACCAGACAGACTTCAAACTTTCTCGAGCGACTGACCGGCCGCACTTTGATCCGTCTCCCCATCCTTCTCCGTGTATCGCTCTTTTCTATTTCAGAGAATTCATTATCTGGAATTCTCTGAAACAGCCTCAAATCTCACAGCAGTTACCCCTCCCCATCAGTGAGAAAGTGGCTGCAGCCTCCCTTTCTGGAATTATTTGTGCTAAGAGGTCAAGGACGGCACAAGAATTGAAAAGCCATTTGCTTTACCACCATTAGTACACTTTGCAGATAATTGTACAATTTTCCAAGTATTCCTGGGGATTCACTCCAGCGCCCAATCTTATGAGTGAACTTTGACAAAAGAAAATTCTGAGTAATTTCTGTTCGTTTGGGTACCGTTTCTATAGTAATGAGTAATTATTAATAAAGGAAGAAAGTTGTGCTAAGGATTTCAGCCAATAAATAGCCTTATTTAAAAAAAAATACTACAATAGAGATCTAAAGCAGAAAGGAAGAAGGAAAGAACATCTCACAGTTTCGCTTTTTTTGTTGGGGGCCTCATCTTGCCGGTGAGGTACCATTCCCAACTTCATCAAAGCCGTCAGGAACACCTGGCTGCACATGCGTCTTTCTAACAGGGGCCCCAAACGCCGAGGAGCTTGTGAATTTCTCTAGCAAGAAAAGGGTAAAGATCACTCGTGTGCTTTAAAGACAAGCGTCCACTCACCCCCAGCACTTGGGAAGTCCCATGAAAGGCCGACTGCATCACACACAGCCTTAAAGGAAGAGAAAGTAAGGCAGCAAGGCCCGCCACTGTTTCTCCTACCTCAAACCATCGGGCACCATTGGGCCCCAAGCCAGACGCCAACCAACATCCTTCCATTTTCTGGTGGGCTGAGCAATGAGCTGAGCAAGCATGCCTGCCTGCTTTCATTCAATACACGTTTACTGCAGCCTTGCCCTGTGCCAGGCAGTGTGCCCTAGACGGGGGCTACAATATTCAAGATGTGGGCAAGACTCGTCATGGAGCCTCACGGAGCTCACCCATCCAATGAGGCTTAGAGCGGGAGCTATACAGCATGATGAGGGTCCCTACCTTCCTTTAGGTTCCCCCAGAAGCAGAACCTGAGACAAGGATTCAAATGCAAGTTTATTTGGGAGGAAGTCCCAGGAACCCCAGCAGGGGAGTGAAGAAGTGAGATGGGGAAGGGAAGGAAGACAATAAGGTGTGTCATTAAGCCAGCTGCCACCACGAGACACTGGAGTTAATCCCACTGGAGACCTCTGGGAGCCAACAAAAAACCTGCACCTCAGAGTCGTCCCACGTGAGGGTGGAGGGAGCTGAGGAGATCGGCTGACTGAGGGCTGCGCCTGGGCAGCATTAATTCTCTGGTCCTTCCGGCCTGCTGGGCACAGAGGTGGGCGCTGTGCAGGGCAGAGAGGGCTGCGTAGCCAGAGAAGGCCCTGGACAAAGAGATGCAGATGCTGGTAGAAGCAGGTCATGCTACAAGCGGGGAGGAGATGTGGGTGCGGCACCAACAGCATCTGTTATGTCTCCAAGGTGCATCAGGAGGTGGGGTTCCTCCCCCGGCCTCAGGGAACAGGGGAACACTTCCTAGTAAAGGGAAGGGACATCTGAGCTGAGCCCGGAGAGGTGGGAAGGGGCTCTCCAGAGGAGATAGGAAGGCATGCTGCCTTTGTCGGGGCCCAGAAGGAATATAAAGAAGGGTGATGTCAGCAACCTACAAGGAAGTTTAGTCTCACTGGGGCCATGGTTGAGAGAGGGAGGGAAGGAAGGGAGGAGATGATGCTGGGAGGGTACCAAGGCCAGATACTGGGAGGGCCCTATAACTACAGGGGGCATCAGGAGGAATTTTAAGAAAGGGAGTGACATGGGCCAGTTCCACGCTTTGACAGAACCTTCTGCGTGTTGTGTGAAGAGCAGTTTGGAGTCAAGGATGCCCGACGGGTAGCTGTTGCCACAGCTTGGGAGAGAGCTGGGCAACAGCAGTGGGCTGCTGAGAGGCAGTTGGTTAGGAGGGGAATCAACCAAATCCAGTAGCAGAGCTGTTTACAGAGCTGGGGAGACACCAGCTTAGGCTTTTAAAAGATGGAATCCCAGCACCATTTGGGGGTAGATGAGAGATAAGGCGACTGACCAAGATGATCCATTTGGCCATAGAGTTGGGAATCTCCAGGAAAATCAAATGGACCTGCCTTCTCCGGATTCTAACTCTGTCCTGTAAGAGAGGAGCAGAGCTGACACCACAAGATGCGACAGAAAGGCCTCACGTCCACCCCTTCTTTGAAAAACAGCCATCAGATGCCAAGGCCTAACTGCTAACCCTTCCCCCGGCATGTTCTCTTCTCAAAGGCAGCTGCCAGCTTGGTCTCAGCCAAGTTCACCTCCCAGACACCAATTTTATTTTTGAAATGACAATTGGAATAGGATCCGGCCTACCACCTTTGTTCTGAACATCATGTTGCTTCTTTTCTCCATTCTTCGCTGCAGAAATTCAAACCACCAGTCGTTCTGTGAAACAAGTCTCACTAGACTCTGTGAGACTTCCTTCTCAATGTATCTGTTAGAGAACTATCCCAATGCACTCCCTGGAAACGAGTTGGCCAGAAATGCATGCTTGGTTTACAAGTTGCAAGAAGTGATCCCTGAAGTGGCCAATGGGAATGAAAAGGTTCATGGGTGGAGTCGGCAAGCCTGTGAGATGCCACCAGCCCTTTCACCATGGAAGTCACACTGCGGTGTTCATTTTCTACCGGGAGATACAATAAAAAGGCAACAACACGGTATACGACATTCAGGGAGCTATGGGTCTGGGATCGTCATTTGTATTGACTTTTCCTGCCCCTGATAATGCTTATTTAATATCCATCAGTCACTGGGAAGGAATTGAGTGAGTAACTATTATGTGTTTAGTGCAGCTTGGAAGAAAGATCTGTGACGCTGGTCCTTTATTCCAGGTGGGGTTCTCTGGTAGTGATGGAAACTACAGAAACGAAAGCTGCCTGCTAGAATCCAAAAATATAGAAAGAAGGATGGAATTTATGAGGCGCTGTGGTTACTCAGAGAGACAGAAACAGAGGGAAAACTGAACAGCCAGGTCCCGAGAACAGAAACCCGCACGGAGCCGGCGATAGAGAGCTGGAAGCAGTGGACATCGCTGTGTTCTGCAGCCCACCGGGTGGGGTACTCAGCGTTCTCAGGCAGAGCGAGCTCACTGACGTGGACATCTTCCGCAGTCACCAGCCGCATCTTCACCCCATCCCAGCTCCTGCCTGCATGTCCTCTTGCCCTTTATCCTCAGCACCCCGCACAGCGCGCTGCACAGGCTGGGCACTAAGTAGACATTTGCTGAATAAATGATTGAAAAGGTCCTAGTCGATTGTCTAAATCAGAGGAGACTTCACCTCCAGTGACACTGACTTTCGTATTCAGTGGAAGAGGGAGGAAATTTCGAAAGAAAATTGTTTACAAGTCCCTTGTTTTCCTTCAACATGGAGAAACAGAAACTTCATTGAGCTCCACAGATGCAATGAATGCGTTTGAATTTTGGTGCCCTACGTTATTGTCTAACGCAGGATTCCATAATCTAAGGCCTGCAGGCAAAATTTGGCCTGCCTTTTTTTTTTTTTTTGCAAGTAAAAACTCTTTCTTGGAACATGGCCACATCTGTTTGTTTACCTCTGTGGCTGCTCTCACTCCGTGATAGCAGAGTGGAGTAGTCACGACAGAGACCTACAGCTTCAAAACTGAAAATACGTGCTCTCTGGCCCTTTACACAAGAGGTTTGCCGTAGACGACCATCAACAGACAAGGAACATCGATGGACAAGGTTACTGGGTTTTAGCTTCTCCATGATGAGCATCCAGGCCCAACTGTGAGCAGGTGGGGACAAGGGGAGAGCCACTCTCTTTAGAGCCCTGGGGCGGAGGTTCTGGGTGGCACCCCAGCACAGAGGAGGTGCAGCTCAAAGGTGCCCTCAAGGACGCGTGCACACGATCCCAGCACAGGGCTAGCTCCACGGGGAACCCAGCACCAGGACCCCACCTAAACCTTCGTTTAAACCCTGACTCTTCCTGCCTGCCGCCCGGCAGCTCTCCCAGCCCCTCTGAACCTCAGCGTCCTCATCTGGACAGTGGGACATGAATGGCCGTCTCCCAGACGGAAGCCTTCATTGAGATTAAAGGTAACAACTTGGGAAGTGCAAACACGGGGTCTGCCTGAGGAAGATTCCTGAAAATATTGGTTTTGTGCCTCACTGTGTCTCTGCAATCAGTGGTGCGTCGGGAAATGTTTAACAACCAGATTTCTGGGGGGCGAGGGGTGAGCTCTGATATGCAGCTTTTGCCAATTGCCATGGTGTAAATACTCCCTCACTGTGGCGGATTTGCAGCCATCAGCATGACCCCCAACCCCGGAGCAGAGAAGAGGCGCTGACAGCCAGGTGATGAGCAATTTCAGCCAGCCTCCACCCACGCGACACTGTCACCCCGACACAACGCTCCACCAGGGGTGCAGTTTGCAGTTCTGAGTGTCCTTCCCCCACGTAACAGACTGGAGTCTGCGCCCTCACAGTCCACGACCTTCTAGACTCTAATGCCGTCAGAGATAAAATATCGAAGTTCTCCACAAAGGGAGGCCAACGCGCTGGCTTGTTGCTGTTCCACGCGTCTTGGAATGAGGCAGTAACTTAAGTTAATCTCTGGGGTATCAATGGACATCTAGCATGATTTCAAGGCATGCGACGTCCTGCTTGTGCTCTCCAATGGGCGTGAGGGAGAGGGGCTGACGCCTCGCCTTTCGCCCGCTGCTCTGCAGGCCCAGGTCAGCAGTCAGTCCTGGCACGCCACCGTCAGAGGGCAGCAGAGTCGTAATCCATCACCTCTGCCAGCCTGACGTGGATCCTCCTCGTCTCCCTTTAGAACCACGTGTTGCCCTTTGGGGCACACCTGAGCCAAGAACAACTCCCTCATAGGCCGTGTGGCTTTGACTCTAACACCCCAGAAGAGAAAAGGACACTCCCTTGTTTTTCCTCCCTTTTGCTGGCCCAGCATCCCCACGCAGGGGGAGAGAGCAGATCCCCTGAAGGGGAGCGCCAATGCACGCAATCTGGTCACATGCGGAACTGCGGGCCCGGCTTCGCTGATAATTGCCGTTCTGTCCAATCGCTGAGGCGATCTCATCATCTACATTTCTGGGCCCAACGTGGCTTATTTTCTGTAGACGTGGAAAGAGAGAACATTAAGAAGTAATTTTCTCCATAGATATTTTATGGCAGCCCAGCTCTGGTCGTCAGGGCGTCTTGTCCTCTGGTGTTCTGTCCGGCATCTCACGCTCGGCCTCATCGGCCCCCGCGTCATCAGAGCTGCTCCCAGGGCCTCAGCGCCCGTCTCAGGTGGTCGTGACTCCCGGGTTTTCAGGGGAGCCGAGTGTGATCCCATCTGTGCAGCTCCTTCCATATGAGAGCATGCTACCTCTGTGAACAGGAACGGATAATTTCCCAGTTGGTTTTAATTTTTTTAAGGAATAATAATACCTGGTACGATGTGAATGACACTGTTCTTTTTTCCCTCTACAATCTGAATTTGCAGCATTTTTCATCAATTCAAAGCATTCAAATAAAGATCATCTAGCATACCTGGGATAATTATGTCTATCAAAGAACCCTCACCAGTGTGCAAAGCCAGGGGACGCTGTGCCAACGATTTGTGCTGAAGAGCAACCAAGGAAAGGGGTATCTATAGTAACAGCACGCAGGTGTGCGAGCGCCACTGGATTCCCTGATAATGGGTCTATTAATGAAATAGCAGTTTGATTTTCAATCACACTTAATGATACCTTTTGTGTAGCCACCATCCATATACGCCGCTATGTTCAAATGGGCCATTACCAGGGAGGGACGAAGGAGGGCGGGGGCTCCAGGCTGGGGGCAGTGTTTCCAGGCACCGTCTGAAGAAGAGCAGCACCCTCTCAGCTACAGCCGCACCTCGAAGGGCTGGACACTTGCTGCGGCCGCAGCGCCTCAGCTGTGTGGGTTCTGAGAAGCTAGGGTGGTCCAGGTCTGCGCTTTCTGCTCTTGTAGAAGGTTTGGGGAGAGTGAAACAGGCCCCAGTGGGAGACCGAGGCCAACATGCCAGCAGGCTACTCCCGTGCATCAGGCCTTCTAGAACTCTGGAGCATGGAGATTTAAAGAGGCAAAGAGGAGTGTGAGGAGCCATGTCTGTCGCCCCGGCCACAGGGTATGGAAGCACAGTGGTCACTGGTCCACCCTGAGCCATCTGTGCATCCCTCTGTAGAACACAAAATTGAGCCAGAAAGGAGGCAGTCCATCCCTGCCCGTGGCTTAATCCAATGGCAGGTAAAGAAGAGGACTTCGAGGGAGCCAGGTTTGGCCCCATACACATGGAGAAGCAAAGAAAAACATTGGAGCGGGGGGAGGTTCCTGCCAGATTCTTGCTAGATTCCCCTCCTAGTTGCATTCCTTCACAAGATGCTGTATCTTCCTATCCTTGGATTCCAGAGCATCTCCTTGGGTCCTTATCATAAATTCACCTTTCTCTTGAGCCACTTGCAAACCACAGACCCCAAAGAGAAGGACCTGTCCTTGTGACGTCAGCCGCTTCCTGCCAGCCCCTCACTCCTGGGGAATCACTCTTTCAAAGTTTAGTCCCAAGAAACACAGTCTTCCAGAAATGGCACTTCTATCAAGATGCTCTGTCCTTGAGCTCTGGGGTCACATTCTGCCCAAATAGTTGTGTTATCTGACCCCAAACGGCCCGTGTTCCTCCAGCAGTTCTGGTGGGCCCGGGACACCCACGTCACACAGCTGAGCCAGACGGACTGGCCCTGGACCCATAGCTGGGCAGCCCTGAGAGCCTGCCTTTTCCTAATGGATTTTAAGTGATTTTGCTGTGTCCTCATCCTCTGTCCTGAAGTCTCTCAGTCTCATCAGCAGCACAAACCACAAAGCTGGAAGAGAAAACAGAACATTTTAAATGACGTAGGTTTTATTTGGGATCATTATTTTTCCTTTCAGTTAGAAATTGATGGTGCCAGTTTCCAGCCTATTCTTTGTGCTGTTACACATCTGGAATCCAGCGCCATGCTGCTGGGACTGTCTGAAACCAAAGGCAGCGTGGGCATTTCAGAAATCCTTCTCTCTCTCCAGCATCATTTGTGGGCTGAGCCACAGTCCCAGCCCTTCAGGCAGGAACGAGGCCCCCTTATAGGGTGAGTAACATCTGCCTCAGCAGGGAGTTCAGGCCACGTTTCCCTGTGTCCAGTCCCTGAGCCCCGAGGGGTGGTCAATGTCACTCCATCTAAAGCATCATTGGATTTACCCAAAGGGCATGGCCAGAGACTTATGTACAAGGATGTGCCTTACAACGTGGTTGCCACAATGAAAATTTTCATACAGCTGAAATCATCTACAGTAAGAGACCAGTTGTAAAAAATTATGCAACAGCCACATGATGGGGTATGAAACGATTAACAAATTCTCAAAAAATACTTTGAGAATGTGGGAAATGCTCATGCTCTACGAAAACAAGGGAAAAAGCAATCTAGAAATGGGTGAATGAAGGATTGTCTCAGTCTTGTGTTGTGCACACACGGACACGAGCGAGCAGCCCAAGTGCTGGGGGAGGGGCCGAGAGGAGGCACGGAGGAACGAGTACCAGAGACTTCAGTTTTCTTCTTAATAATCCCTGCATTTTCCAAAATGTATGTAAAAATGTGAGTTTCTTTTAAAATTAGAAAAAAGTCATATAAGTACATAAATAAAAGAAAATATTGGAAATTCAGTATGAAAGGCTGTGCAATCAAGAGTTTCAGACATGTGTTAGAGCTCAGAGCAGACGCCATCTTTAGCCCAAGGGCACCAGAATCACTTCTTGGAAATCCATGTGCATAATTAACACATTTCCAGCTCAGATAAAACCTCTGTTCACTGATCACTCTGCAAACAAGCTTCTCACTCTCCCCGCTGTATGTGGTTCCCAGCCCCAGGCACCCTTTCCCCCAGGACAGGGCTGGTCCATCAGGGGATGGGTGCCGGGTGTCCACTCTGTCACTCCCAGAGGAGTTGGGCAGCCTCAGTCTCCCCACCCTGCCAAGCAGAGGGTGGAGGTCAGGGCGCCTCCAGCACAGTGCGGGAACACGCTCTCAGTGGCTGTGACCTATCCGTGCCCTCCGCCCAGAGGGCCACCCTGGGAATGAGGGCCTTCACCCTGCGGGCAGAAGAAAGGAGCAGGGGGTCAGAGGTGTTCTAAACACATAAACGCTGCTTCTGCCATTTTCCTGCAGCATGCAGTATTTCCTTGTTATGCCAAACGGATGAGATAGATGAAAACCAAGAAGGGAGTGGGTTTGGGGAAAACATTTTTAAAAATGTCATATTGCCACAATTTAAAATGTTTCTATGACTCTGACTTAAGAGACACATTTCTTTTTTCTTAATGGAGCCACCATCTCACACAAAATCAGGTTCTCCTTGGATTAATATCTTTGAAAATTAAGTTGATTTATAACCAATTTTCTCCTCATTTAAACAGCGACCCGCAAGGGCTCCTCTGGGGACCCCATAGGATCCGAGAAGTGATGGGTTGCCAGGAAAGTTCAGTGAAGCGGAATCTTTGCAAACATGTACATATGGCGGGGGGTGCTTAAGGGAGTGAAATAATGTATTTCCTTGTTTTACATTCCTGCCTTAATTTTGGAGTTATACATGCACTTTGCCGGAGATGAGGAAACACTAATCGGATAATTATAAAACAGCTCCGTCTGAGTTCCCATCTCCAGAAGTCACCGTTTGCCTTCATCTCCCATCCTCAGTGCTCACCGGCTGGGTTGGACGCCGGTCAGCATGTTCAGAACATTGGGCAGACCCCCTCAACATCAGGGAGCCTGAGACACAAGGGACCCCCCCACCAGAAGCTTTGGAATAACGGAAGTGGGTCCTTTCACTGTACTCAGCGTTGAGAGGTGGGAATATTTGGAAGGCCCACCAGATGCCACCGACAGATGCAAGAAAACAAAAATTGGTCGAGTGGCGCAGCCATCCCTCCTGCTGAGAAAGCCCTGCGCTTCAGTAGTCCGTGATCATTCGGGGTAAAGCACATTGCCTGTGTGTGTGCTTATGTGTCTTTGCGGCACGGACAGAAAACGGGAGAGGTGGCTGTTCTTACAACTAGATAAAAACCAGCTTCGGGTGTGAGCGTCCACTGTGTACCAGGCCCCGGCTGAACCGGGGCATCCCACTAACCCGCCCAGCAACTGCCCGAGGCCATCACTTCATTACCCCCGTGTTTGTGGAGAAGGAAGTGGAGTGAAGCAACCTGCCATGGGGCCACAAGCTAAGGGGCTCCCTGGTTGCTTTCTGGCTTTTCTTTTCCCCAGAGCGTTGTTTTCAATGCGACATCCAACACAATCTGAATTTTATTGTTTACTCTGCTCATTGTCCGTAAGTCTGTCGAGGCACAGGAATTTCTCTTGTTCACTGGGTGTCGTGGTCCCTGATTCAGAGCAGTGCTCCATACATACTTGCTTAGTGGATGAATGCTTGCACGCTCTTTGTTACCTTATGCCACCTAATCTAGATTATTCCAGCCCCACAAACTCTTCCCAAACCAAGACCACTTTCCAGAAGTATTTTAATCCAGGCTGCCGGCCTCCACTGGCAAAACGTTTTTGGCAGTCAGCCGTGCTGCCCTTCAGTTTCCTGCCCTCCCAGACGTCCCTGGACCCCTCCGTCGCCCCCGCCTCTTCTTGCAGAGCCGTCCGGCAGTCGGTCCTGCAGCTGCACCTCTGCAGTGCAATGGCCTAGCCTCCTAATTGCCCTGGGCTCCCCAGAGAGCAGGACACCTGCCTGCCCAAGGAGCTCTGGCGAGTGCGACACAGCCCGAGAGCAGCCTGGAGCCAGACAGCTGGACCCTCAGATATCGACGGCCGCTTCCACAGGACGACCCGTCAGCACAATTCCCCCAGCCTCCCAGGCTCCGGGCCGGCAATCAGAAGGAAAGAGCACTTTGCAGACAACTTTGATCCACGGGGTTTTATTTCTCCTGCAGATCAAATTCCAGAGACCTTGTCTTAACACTCATTTTAACAATAATAAAAGCAATTAAAAATTAATATTAATACCATTATTTGTCGAGCGCCTGGTCTACACAAGGGCTTTTCCGAGAGCATCCCCGGCACGATTGCAGCGAATCCTAACGACTCCTTACGAAGCGGCTCCTATCTTTAGTCTCCTTTTAAAGGGAAGGAAACTGCGGCTGTGAGAGTAAGAGAGCTCCATTTTTCTCCCCAAATGTGCTCAAGAAATGGCTGGTCCTGGATTCCTCTAGCTGGCCCCTCGGAGGCTCCCCTGCTCTCGTCTCCAGCAGGACTTTGCCCCAGGGCGGCCCTGAGGGCGTTTTTCGGCTCATCCAGTTGTAGCACCCTGACGCTGATGTCTCCTCCTCGAGCAAATTCGGATGGTAATCTCAGTGCACGCTCTGGCTGAAGAGCCAGCATTTTAGGAAACAGAGCAGCGACTAAGGAACGGGACCTGAATGCTCACACTAAACGTAAGCTCCTCTCGGAGCGGCCAGAGGGCCCGGGCTCTGCTCCTCCCAGGGCTGCAGGGCTCTGGGCCCCGCCTGTGCACCTGCGCAGCCCTGTGGCTGACCTCCTGATGCGGCCCTGCCCTTGGAAACCCTCTGGGAAGTGACACAGCAGCAGCTGTTTGCTGAGAGGCTGGCTTCTTTGTGGGCCCTCTTTGAGTTCAAGGGTGGCTTTGGAGAAAGACCTGACCATCTATGCACCTTTGATTTCCCAGAGACAGACGGTGGATGGTCACTCCTGCCCCACCTGGCTGATGCGAGGAAGAGTCGGATACGGCCTGCAACCCTCTGGCGCAGTGCCTGGCAGCAGTCACTACTGAAAGGAGGTGAGACTATTGTTCTGGGTCCTGCCCACAGTCATGGGGGTCTGTCCTCATCCAGGTGCTCTGTGAGCCGAATGACATTCACCCTCCCTGGTTCCCCACCTGGATACCCACAGGCATCAGTGCCCCTGATAATATAAGACCAGGATGGCCCAGGCCCTAGGGGGTCCACCAGCCCTTCCACGCACAGTACAGTCAGCTGCTCTGGGTGACACTCTCCTTCGGGCTTGTCTCCCATGCCAGGGCTGCAGCAACCTGCTTAAGTCCTGGCTGGTCTGGAGCCCACCTCCTTGAGTCAGGCCACTGACTCCAGCCAGCAGGGTGCTAGCAAATGCTTAACAACCAGCTCTCAAAACATGAAAGAAAACTCTGATTGTTAATGTCTGCCGATTTCCATGGTATAAGCACACTGTGGTCAGTCTCCAGTCATCAGCGTGACTTTACTAAAGGTTGGGAAGTGTCGCCGGGCAGAACGCTGTTACACAGAACACTGTATTTTACCCTACGGAGTAAGTATTTAAGAAGTTACGCATTTTGAGCACTTGCAACCTTTCCTTTTCATACATTAATTGTAATTTTATATAAGCTAATCTTTACAATGGCTGTATTTAATGCCTAGTTCTCACAATTCCCAAAGATGTCCCCTCTGGCTCCTGTCAGCTGTGTGAGCGGCCCCAGGACACCCGGGAGCCTGGCACGGTGGCAGCCCCTGTCTCAGGGACACACCTGCTCCTGGCCTTTTCACAGCCACGTGCCTCCCCGAATCCACTCTCTCCTTTTTATCAGCGAAACCCAGCGTTAGTAGAATTAGACAACAGCCCCAGGATGAGGACAATGAAGAGAGTTCAGCACCTGTGACGAAGGAAACATCCAGTTCCTGCATCATCAAAGTTCAAGAGTTGAATTAGCAGACAAATATTGCATGAAACTCAAAAGATGGACACCCAGTGGAAAGAATACAGGGAGCAGAATGAAAATGACAACACGTACGTGAAGGTCAATTTATGGGAATTAACATCATCAGGTTCTCTTTTTCCACGTGTCAGATTAACAAAGATCCAAAGTACAAGGCTGGCGAGAGGGGGCGCCGACCAGCACGGTACTGGGGCACATTCTGGTGAGGTATAAGGGACCGTTTAAGACGGACCAAACCAAGGTCTACTTACAGAAGAAGACACCAAGGCGTCCCTAAAGGAAAGTGACCCTGGGGAGGGAAGGAAGCAAATGGTGACTTAAGCCCCGGGAGGGGCTGGAGGCAGGAGCCTCCACAGAGGCAGCAGCTGCCCTGAAGGAAGGTTTGGGTGTTCGGGCCTGGGGCTGGCTGTGCAGAGAACCAGGTGGTTGCAGGTGTGTTTGTCAGTCTGCACAACCAGGCCAGCATCCTTCCTAATGTGACTTTCTGTTTCTGAGTAAATCCCTGGGGGTCTTAGACGGTTTAATGGGTGAGGCCTAGAAACACCTGAGGCAAACATCCTCCTATGTTCCCTGAGCTGGAGAAGCAGGTCCAAGCAGTTACAAACCCAGAGGCTCAGAAAGGCCCGGGACTTGCACAGAGAGTAGGCGGTGATTCCGGAGCCATAACGGCACCCACTGCGTCTGGGTGTGAAGCTCCAAGGAGATGTCTTGCTCGCGTGGTCCCCACACACTTGGAAGTCCCTGGGCTCCGTGATTGCTTGCGCAGCTGAGCATGTGGCCTTGGGCACGGAGGACTGCGGGCCAGGCCAGCTTTCTCTCCCCTCGGGGTGGGGTGGTGCTCATTCCAGGACCACCCAGTAAAGGAAGCGTAGACAGACCCACTTAGGCCCTGGGCAGCCCTGGCCTTTCATCCTCCAGAACTAAGAGCTATAAGACGGGCCTTACAGAGGAACCTGAAACAGGATGGCTGGGATGGGCTGGGGCGGGCTCTCATCTCGGCCATGGGTCCCTGGAAATGCCCCTGGTGGGCTCGGAGTCCTCAATCGACGCCTGGCAAGGCTGGTTCTGCATCCTCAGTGACCGACCATACTGTAAGTTAGTGCAAGCTCCAGGTCCCGAGGGGCAGAAAAGACCCGGAGGTTTTGCTACGGAGGCAGTTTGGTTCCAAAGGTGGGGCTGGGTTTTGGTGAGGAAATAAATGAGGGCGTGAGTTTTTATCAAGAAGGAGTTTTCCAAACCTGTAGATCGGAGAAGTCAGGGCCCGGGAAGGAGGGAGGGGTGGTGTAGATGTCTCAGACGCAGGAGGAAGGAGCTAAGGGTAGAGGCCTTGCATGGGGAGACCCCTCCTTCCAGGTCCCAGGACGACTCAGAGAGGAAGCGCGCGGCTGTGAGCTTCCCCCGGTGTGGACAAGCTGCTGGGTGTGCTCTCCCCTCTCACCTGCTTCCTCACACAGCTCACACCTTCATTTCTCCCCATTCACGCCATCCACACTACAAGTCCCAGGCCTTTCTGAGCCTCAGTTTCCTCGCTGAGGACAGAGAGAACAAAAGTGACACCTACTCTGCGACCTCACAGAGCTGCCATGAGGATCAAGGAGACAGTGAGTGTGACAGTCTTCAGTGAAGTTGAAGGCACTGCACACACACAGGGAGTTTTCAGAGAAGCCAGAAAAGTAGCCGGGGGATCCCAAAAGCAAGCTCAATCTACACCACAGTTTTTCCATAAGACACTCACTCTTTTTCTATTGAGAGCCTGTCCCTGACTCAGATTACAGAAAATCAAAACACAGACTCCAAGTGAAGGGCACCTGCTTCCTTTTACCCCCTCCTTGAATGCCTCCATGGACCTGGAACTCACTACCTAACAGGGTATGCTATTTGATCTGTGGCAATTCTTCCTTATGTTAAGTTTATGTTTGTAAATTCTGTGGTGACACACAGGAGGAAGAGGCATAGTTAGGGTTGGGACCTTAACTCTAGCATCAGCCTGCGGGGTCAAAATTGTGCTGGCCACTTGTTAGCTAGTCTTTGGGAAAGACACTTGATGGCCCTCAGTTTCCACTTCCTTACTGTAAAGTAGAGAAGCTGATGTCATAAATGTCACACTATTTTAGATACTTTATACTGGATAGAATAAAAGCAAAGTCTTGGCTCATAACATGTAGAGTTGGTTTCAGGTAGGGTTTGATCCAGGACACAAATGATGTCACCAGGGCTCTGCCTCTATTTCCTGGCATTCCCTCAGCACTATGCCCACTCACATGCTGGCCATATCTTTCAGTTGGTGTCACTTATGGCAGCAAACTGATCACAGCCCACTTGGATCTCACCTTCTTCTGGGGACCTGGTATGCATGTTTTCTGACTTCTCAGGGCCTACTTTTGAAACAAGGAGGGGCTAATTAGGCTGACCACTGGCTGAGAATTGGGGAGGCAGCACCCCCCCGCCCCCACCAGGAGAATCAGGATCTAAGTGAAGAATACACACGATTTTGCTTATGGCCCAGCAAGAGGAGCTAGCCAGCCCTCGACAATGCACATTAACACACTCCCTCACCATTTTCCTAATCATTTGATGGCTAGATCCAGACCATTGTCCCTGGGAATTGGGACAGCTGCTACCACAGCAAAATCTACACCATCAAGAAGGAGAGCGAGAGTATGAATGCCACTGCCGTTGAACAAAGTCCTCACCCCCCAGGCAGGTCGCTGTCCCTTGCATCACGGCAGGCCCGCCGGCTCCTCCTGAGTGACAGCCCTGGAGGATTCCAGATAGCCCAGCTCTCTCCGAGTGCCTGGAGTGATTTGAATTGCGATCCCGCACACCCAGGTGTTAACCACAGCAATTCACTCCCCACAGCCCGGCACTTGCTGCCCAGGGAGATAATACGCACCTTACAGAAGGCCCTTAATAATGAAAGTGTTTAGGATGCTGGATTCAGCCAGGGATGGCAGGAAAGCACTTCCCCTCCAGCAGCACATCCCACTGTCCTGGGCTGCGGGAGGAAAGCGCCAGGTGAGAACGGAGGAAAGCGCCAGGTGAGAACGGGGCGGGCTGGAGCCTGGCTTCCCGAGCAGTCGGTGGTGGTGTGGGCACACAGGCCCAGGGGAGACGTTTTACCTCATTCACTCTATTTCTTTCTGACCTGGATGCAAACAAAGTTACTGACCCAATATTAGAGACTTTGGTCTCGTTAGCAGGGCGCCAGCAATCAATCATCAAACACTGACTGAGAGGCTACTACGTGCCAGCAGATGCACACGGGGGCGGAGGGGGCAGCCACAGACAAAGTCGCCACTCTGTGGAGCCTCTGTGCTTCTGGGAAAGAGACAGCCCTGTGAAACGCCTAGGCTGGCCCGTGGTAACATGTGCGACAGGGAGCACTGGAGCCGGAGCAGGAAAGGATGCTGTCAGACAGGAGCCACGACCGCCCTGCGGCTCTGCTGCCTGCCGTCCGCCTCCTTGCCCTCAGCCATAACCCTTTCTCATCATCTTTCCAGAGGGAAGAGTACAGAGGCCTGGAGAGAAGTGTGTGCAAGATACCCTGGACTCTATATGCCAAATGTGTTTGTTTCCTATGCCAACAAATTCCCACAAATTTAGTGCTTTCAAACTACACAGACTTATTCTCTCCCAGTCCTGGAGGTCAAAAGTGCAAACTCGAGGTGCCAGCAGGGTTTCTTGAGGTTCCAGGAGAGAATGTCTTGCCTTGGCTTTTCCAGTTTCCAGGGGCCACCTGCATTCCTTGGCTCCTGGCCTCTTCATCTTCAAAGATAGCACATAGCATCTTCCCATCCCTCTCTGACTCTCACCCTTCTGCCTCCCTCTTATAAAGACCCTGTGATTATGGCAAGCCCACCAGGTAATACAGGAACATCTCCCATCTCAAAGTCCCCTTGGCTATGGAAGGTGACATACTCACAGGCTCCATGGGTTAGGACATGGATGTCTTTGGGGGACCCTTATCCAGCAGACCGCACTAACAGAGAAGATCCTCTCTCTGGTTAACTGAGATTCCACATCTGGAAATATCATGATGTGCACACATTTCTGCTCCCCCTGTGGCAGGGAGAAACACATTATTCAGGGAATTTATTGCTCTCCTTGCTAAAAAGTTAAAAAAAAAAAAACGAATGCAATGATTCAGGGTTCATTCGTTTTAACAACAAGGAGAAGGAATTCTTAACGTGGTGGTACTTATTTCTGTTTTTTAGAAGTTGGAGAATCCTTTTGGGTTTAGAACTTTCTAGAGTCTTCTCTCCAGCAAGGCTTCTGAAACAGAAAGTCTTGTTGGTAAGATGCTTAGGGCCATCTCGATGGGTCGGGGAGGATGGACATGAGTTTACTCCGTGCATCCCGCTGCAGAACTGCTTGACCACCTCAGAGAGAGTGTCACTGATCAGAGTGACCCCCAGGAAAGCCCACCTTGTTTACACCATCTCCATGGGAACAGCCTCTGTGACGGGGTCTTTGAGTCTCAGGAATGTGAAACATTTTCACAAAGCATCATTAACCTGCTCACCGCTTGATGTGCTGCCAGGAGGGGACAAACAGCGGCTGTGAGTTGAAGGGAAAACAAGAAGGAGGCAGGGCGGCGGGAGAAGGGGATGATTTCTCTCATGGAAATGGAGTCGCTGGGTCCTGGCCGGGAAGGAGAAGAGACGATAGGGAAAGGCCTGTTGTGTATCTGTGGGTCCTCCGTATATCACTCCCACCCAGGTGTCCCAAGTGACAAGTTTTGAAAATAAAAGCTCAGGGGCCAGAGTGGTGCCTCTCCGACCAGTGTCCTCACCAGAGCGGCCGTCACCAGCCAGAGCAGGCGTCTCTCTTTGGCCGGATGCAGAGCAGAACCCACCGGGAACATGCTTGACAATGACATGATGACACAGAGACCTCAGGAGACCCTGCAGTGCCGGAGGCGACAGCTCACGTCAAGACTGGTGCGGAGCACACCGGCCGCACCCCCCGACCCCGATGGGGAGATGGTTCGCAGGACCGTGGCGACGCTGAGCTTCATCTCTCTGGCTTGTCAGCCAGGAGTCTCAGGCCAAGGGCGTTGACCCAAGAGGCCGTGCCTTCTGCTCCAACCTCAGGCTGGCGAGTGCCCACTGTGGTCCTGCACCTGCGGTACCTGAAGGAGACACATCCCCCGGCGCTAGCCGGCCCTCCTCCCTGGCCATCTCATCCCATGGACTCTCAAAATCCCACCTGAGCTGGGGGCTGGCTCCTCCTGCATCATCCCTGTGGATGCCCTAAACTTAGAAAGGATGGATGGTTAATCCAACCAGACGAAATTGAAATGCGTCCTCGGACGAGATGAGCAGGCCCAGCCCAGAGCCCAGAGGACGGGCAGAAGGGTTTTGTCCTTGGTGTTTCTCTCTGGTCACCAGGTGGTCGGGGGTAAGCTTCTCCCTGCTCTCCATTGCCTCACGTCCCAAGACCTCCAGAGGTGACCTCTGTTTGTCCCCTGGGGTCCTGGTTCCTATTCTTTTGGGGCCTAGACCGTCCTTTGTTGGTTAGATGTCAGGGATTCAGTTCTGACTGTGAGGGTGACCTTTGGGCCCAGTGGAAATGGGGTGCCCTGGAAGAAACAACAACTGAGAACTCGCAGCGGGATCTTGCTCTGTGGCCCTCTGCAGAACCCTGCACACACACGTATGAGTCAGCTCGGGCGGCTGTGACAGGATCACAGACTGGCGGCTTGAGCAACAGAAGTTGATTCTCTCACAGTCTGGAGGCTGGAAGTCAAGATCAAGCGTAGGCAGGACTGGTTCCTTCCCAGGGCCAAGAGGGAGACTCTGTTCCAGGCCCCTCCTCAAGATTCTAACGCTTTGCCAGCAATCTTCAATTTTCCTTGACTTGTAGATGCATCTCCTGGGTCCACTTCCACCTTCATGGCATTCTCCCTGTGTGCATGTCTGTGCCCAAATCCCCCCTTTTGATCAGGATGGATTGATTTAGGGTCTACCCTAGTGACCTTATTTTAACTCAATGGCGTCTGTGAAAAATCTGCCTCCAAATACAATCACAATCTGTGGTCCTGGGGGTAAGGACTCCAACGCGTGAGTCAGGGGGACACAATTCAACTCACAATGGTAGATGACCTCATTTCATCCTCAAAGCCAGATAGTATTATTCCCCCTATTTACAGAAGTGTAAAGTGAGGGTTAAAAAGATGCAATAGTGTGCCCGAGGCCACATGCCTTGTAAATGACAGAGCCGAGACTCGAGACTCAGAGCTCAGCCAGCTGGGAGCCCAGACTCAGAGCTGAGCAAGCTGGGAGCCGAAGCATCTTAAGTGCTCACTCAGCTCTCCCTCAGCATCAGAACTCGGAGTTGTAATCAGCCTGCATCTCTGAAAAGTAGCAAGAGACGCCCATCTTTGGTGAGATGGAGAGTGTGTCATCTCACCCGGGGACTCTGGCAGGGAGGCCCAGGAAGATGTGCCAGATAACGGGAAATGGAAGTGGACTAATCTGGATTTCTGAGAGCCCTGAAGGGCAGTGGCGTCGAGGCTGCGAGGCCAGGATTTAAGATTCAAAGGACTGCTGAAAACAGAGACTCCAATATTCAAGTCCCCTGGGAGAAGTCAGGAGATGGAAATGTGTTTCTGAATGTGCTCCAATAACAAAAGGGGATTAATTAGGATGTTTCCGCGGCAGGAAATATGAAACAACTTAAGCTAGCATAAGCCAGGAGACTTTGGACTCCTTGTAAGGACCCCCAGGTCTCTCGGGGCTCAGGTCGGAGGTGCAGGCCAGCCCAGGAACAGGTACCACCCCTGGCTTCTCTGGGCTTCTGCACACCATGCTAAGCCCCCTGTGGCTCTCTCTGCTACCCACGCCAAGAGCAGTGCACACAGCTGCCCCGGGCCCCAGTTTATATCTTTTTGCATTAGAGAGACCCGCCCACAAGAATCTCTCAGACCCAGGTCCAAAATACCAGGAAACAGAATTTCATTGTCCCAATTCAGATCACATGTCCATGCCATGGCCCACCCAATGGTGGCCAGGTGTGAGGTCATGAGATGCAGATATGGCGGCGGGGTCCACCCTGGGGGCGAGGGAAGGGTGAAGGATGGCCATGTACCCTGAGCAAAGACCCCCCAAGAGCCTTTCTCTCCATGGGCTAACAAAGAATGTGTGGACTCACATTCTTTTTCCCAGGACTGGGACTAGAAACCAGGGCACCATGATAAGAAATTGGAGATATCTTTCTCAGTTTAAAAAATAAACCGGAGGCTGGGGAGAGGAGCTGTGTTCTCCACAAACCAAGCGTTTCAGGCTCGGCGGTGTGCGGCACTTCCGCGAGCTGCTCTGAATGGGGCTGCCTGCTTCTCTACTGGTTTCTTAGCAACTAAATACCTGACTAATATTCAATTTTTTCCAGGGCTTTAAGAGAGGCAAGATATTAATTCCAAACAAGACATCTAAATTGTTACTCTGGAAACTTGCGTACGCAGCCCTTCATGGATTAGACGATGAAATGCCACATTAAAAATGTCCTTGATTATTTCACTCTAGCCTTCCCCAGAAGCAGGATCATAAACCCCTGTTCCAGGGCCACTGAGCTGGCTCCTGGTGGCTGTGAGCCCCCCATGTCCCTCCCCATGGCCACTGCAGAAAAGGGGGCTGTCGGAGCTCTGGGTCCTCGGCTCAGGCTGTGGACTCACCCAGAGCCTGGCTTGAACTCCAAGTGATGGCTTGTTGTCTCGGTGACCACGAGGAGTCCCCGACCTTCTCTAGGCTCAGTTTGCTCCTCTGGAAGCTGAGAATGCGATAGGGCACTCACAGGGTGAGGCCCAAGGGCGACTCTAGATGTTTCCCACAGCATGGAGAGCAGAGGAAGCCAGTGAGGGTGAGAGATGGAGGAGATGGCTACTCATGTCAACGGTAACTGACAAGGGGACACGGCCCAGCCAGGATGCAGGAATTCCTCCAAATGGTGCCCGGGGTCAAAGGCACAGCTTTCCACACGCTTACTGGAAAAACAATATTGAAAAACAAAGAACCGGCCAGTTTCCATTTGCATGTAAGGACTTTGGAAGTCATCGCTCCATCCTAACAACAAGCGAAAAGCTGAGCAGACAGAGACATCCACAAGTCTTCTTGGTTCCATAGGAGAGGGGAGGACACAGGACAAACCACTGTCCCCAAGATTGGAGAGACAGATAGGTGAATACAAGGATGAAAGGAAGGAATGGGGATCATTCTGCTATTGTGGGCACACCATCCGCGAAGGAGCATAGTGTTATTAGAAAGGGGACTTGGATTAGTCATAAATGTACATTACAAACTCCAGGGCAATGACTAAGAAGGGTTAAAAAAAACGAGTATAACTGATATGCTAAGGAAGGAGAGAAGATGGAATCACATAAAATGTTCAATTAAACCACCATAAAGGCAGAAAAAGGATGGAAGGCAAAAGCAGGAAAAACAACCAGGGCAACAAATGGAAAACAGTAATGAATGTGGAAGATGTTAATCCAACCATATCAATCAATAATCACTTTGATTGCCAACGGTCTAGATGCACCAATTAAAAGACATAGCTTATCAGAGTGCATCAGAAAACAAGATCCAACTATATGTTGTCTACAAGAATCCGCTTTAAAGAAACGTATATATTAAAAGTAAATACGTGGAGAAAAATATCCCCTGCTAACACTAATCAAAAGAAAGCAGGAGTAGCTATAGTCATTTCAGACACAGCAGACTTCAAAATAAGGAAAGTTACCAGGGATAAAGAAAGATATTACATAATGATAAAGGGGTCAGTTCTCTCGGAAGACATAACAATTTTTAACAAGTATGTGCCTAGCAATAGAGTGTCAAGCTACATGAGGGGAAAACCGATGTGACTGCAAGGAGAAGTAGAGGAATGCGCCATCACAGGGGGAGCCTCCAATGCCCCGCTCTCAGAAATGGGCAGATCCAGCAGCCAGAAAATCAGTTCAGCACAGAGTGGAACTCAACTACACCATCCACCCACTGGCTAGAACAGACAGCGTCTGTAGGCCACTTCATGCAGCAACAGCAGAGGGCACGCTCTTCTCGAGCTCACGTGGAACGTTAACCAAGACAGACCACATCCCGGGCCGCCAAACACTCCTTACAAACTTAAGAGTAGAAATCATAAACGGCCGCTGTCAGACCACAGCACAACTAAACTAAAAGTCAATAGCAGAAAGATAACTGGAAAATCCCAAAATACATGGAAATTAAACAGCACACTTCTAAATAACACATGGGTCAGAGAAGACATATTAAGAGAAATTTTAAAATATTTTTAACTAAAAGAAAATATAAACACAACAAATCAGAATGGGTGGGACACAGGGACAGCAGTGCTTGGAGGGA
The DNA here is from genome assembly GCF_041296235.1 of Equus asinus. Classification (NCBI taxonomy): domain Eukaryota; kingdom Metazoa; phylum Chordata; class Mammalia; order Perissodactyla; family Equidae; genus Equus; species Equus asinus. Next base: position 48,379,203 of record NC_091804.1, read on the forward strand.
AATTCGTAGCTCTGAAGGCTTATGCTAGAAAAGAAGGATGGTCTAAAACCAATAATCAAAGATCCACTTTAGGAAACTAGAAAAGAAGCAAAAATTAAATCTAAAGTAAGCAGAAGAAAAGAAATAATAAGAATTAGAGCAGAAATCGATAAAACTGAAAACAGAAAATCACTAGAGAAAATCAATGAAACCAAAAGCTGACACTTTGAAAAGATCAATAAGATCGATAAGCCTCTAGCCAGGTTTACTAAGAAAAAGAAAGAAAGAGAACACAAATTACTATATCAGAAAAGAAAGGACATCACTACAGATACCATGGAAATGAAAAGCATAATAAAGGAATACTATGAAGAAGTCTGTGCCCGCAAATCGGATAACCTAGATAAAGCGGACCACTTCCTTGAAAGGCACAATCTGCCAAAACTCACACAAGAAGAAACAGACTATCTGAACAGGCCTGTATCTGTTAAAGAAGAATCAAAACTTAACAACTTTTTAAACAGAAAGCACTAAGCCCAGATGGGCTCACTGGTGGATGCTGCTCAACTTCTAAGGAAGAAACGATACCAATTCTCTATAATCTCTTTCAGAAGATAGAAGCAGAGAGGCTACTTCCTAACTGATTCTATGAGGCCAGCATTACCCTAACACCAAAACCAGACAAGGACCTTATCAAAATACTTCTATGTAACAAAATAACAACAATAATAACAATCAAAGGAAAAATACACACTAAACTATAGACCAATCTCTCTCATGAACATAGACGTAATAATCCTCAGCAAAATATCAGTGTGCACATCAAATCCAAAGAAGAATTGCATAGTATGACCAAGTGGAATTTATCCTGTGTGTGCAGGGCTGGTTCAACATTCAAAAATCAATTAACGTAATCCATCACATTAAAATACTAAAGAAGGAAAGTCACAGAATCATATCAATAGATGCAGAAAAAGCATTTGACAAAATCCAACATCCATTCATGATAAAAACTCTCAGCAAACTACAAACAGAAGGAAATTTTCTCAAATTAACAAAGAAGATCTAAAAAAGCCCTAGCGCTAACATCATACTTAATGGTAAGAAAGTGGAAGTTTTCCTGCTGAGATCAGATACACAGCAAGGATGTCCCCTCACTCCACTCCTCTTCAACATCATACCGGAAGTTCTTGCTAATGTGATTTAAAGAATTTTAAAGAAAAGGAAATAAAATGTATACAGATTGAGAAGGAAGACATAAACTGTCTTTGTTCACAGATGACATGATCATCTATAAAGAAAATCCAAAAGAACTGACCAAAATAAATTTTCCAGGAACTAATAAGCAATTACAACAATGTTGCAGGATACAAGACTAATATGTGAAAGTCTCTTGTTTTCCTATATACCAACAATGAATGAGTGGAATTTGAAATTAAAAACACAATACCATTTACATTAGCACCCCAAAAATGAAATAGGTATAAATCTAACAAAATATGTGAAAGATCTATAAGTAGAAAACTACAAAATCATGGGTAGTGAAATCAAAGAACTAAAGAAATAGAGCGAGTTCTCATGTTCATGGATAGAAGACTCAAGACGTCAGCTCTTCCAAACTTTACAGATTTATTGCAATCCCAATCAAAATCCCAGCAGGTTACTTTACGGATATCAACAAACTAATTCTAAAGTTTACATGGAGAGACAAAAGACCCAGAATAGCCAACTAAATAATGAAGGAGCAGAGCAGAGCTGGAGGGCTGACGCTGACTTCAAGACTTACTGTACAGCTACAGGAATCGAGACAGTGCGGTATAGTCAAAGGAATAGAAAGAGGTCTATAAAACAGAATAGAGAGCACGGAACAGACCCCCGTAAATACAGTCAACTGATCTTTGACAAAGGAGCAAAGACAATTCAGTGGAGAAAGGACAGTCTCTTCAACAATTGGTGCTGGTACAACTGAACACCACATGCAAAAAAAATGAATCTAGACACAGGCCTTAGAGCCTTCATGAAAATTAACTCAAAATAGATCACAGACCTAAATGTAAAATGCCAAAACTATAAAACTCCTAGAATATAACATAGGAAGAAATCTAGGTGGCTGTGGGAATGGCGATGACTTTTTAGCTACAACGCCAAAGGCACAATCCATGAAAGAAATAATTGATAAGCTGGACTTCATTAAAACGAAAAACTTCTGCTCTGTGAAGGGCAATATTAAAAGAATGAGAAGACAAGCCACAGACTGGGAGAAAATATTTGCCAAAGATACATCTGATAAAAGACACTTATCCAAAATATTTAAAGAACTCTTGAAACTGAACAATAAGCAAACTAACAACCCAATTAAAAAAGGGACCAAAGGTCTTAACAGATACCTCACCGGAAGAGATATACAGATGGCAAATAAGCGTACGAAAGGATGCTCCACATCATGTCTTCAGGGAAATGCAAATTAAAACAATGAGATAACATTACACACCTACTAGAATGTCCAAAATCCACAACACTGACGACACCAAATGCTGGGGAGGACGTGGAGCAGCAGGAGCTCTCGCACATTGCTTGTGGAAATGCAAAATGGTGCAAGCCCCTTGGAAGACAGTTGGGCAGTTTTTCACAAAACTAAACACACTTGTACTGTGCCATCCTACAATCACACTCCTTTGTGTTTATCCAGAGGAGGTGAAAGCTTAGGTGCACACAAAAACTTGCATACAGATGTTTATAGCAGCTTTATTCAAAATCACCAAAATTTGGAAGCAGCCGGGATGTCCTTGAGTAGGTAAATGAAGAAATAAACTGTGGTCCATCCAGACAATGGGATATTATTCAATGGTAAAAAGAAATGAGCTATCAAGCTATGAAGAGACATGGAAGAAATATAAATGCCTATCACTAAGTGAAAGAAGCCAATCTGAAATGTCTACACACTGTATGATCCCAACTATACGACATTCTGGAAAAGGTAAAACTATGGAAACAGTAAAAGTCGGTGGTTGCCAAAGGTGAAGCACGGGAGGTGAGTAGGTGGAGCAGAGAGGATTTCTGGGGCAGTGAAATGAGTCTGTCTGATTCTATAATAGTGGACACATGTCGTTACACATTTATCCAAACCTGGAGGACGCACACCACCAAGAGTGAGCTCTAGCAGAAACTGTGGACTTCGGGAGATACGATGTTTCAGCGTAGGTTCGTCTGTTGTAACAAATGTACCACTCTGGTGAGTGATGTTGGTAATGGGGGAGGCGACCCAAGTGTGGGACAGCCGGTATACAGGAAACTTCAGTGCCTCTCTCTCAATTTTGTTGTAGACCTAAAACTGATCTAAAAAATAAAGTTTTTTTCAAAAAAGCAGAGAATTAAGCTTCTATCTCAAAAAGTTCAGAAAAATCAGTCCTAAATGCTTTGTGTTCTTACTGGTGGCCAGACATGTCTGGCATCATTTCCTTAAACCCTCTCACTGACTGTCTGAGGCAGGAATCAGTCACCTCCATTTTTACAGATGGGAAATAGAAAATCAGGATGGACAAGTGGCTTCCCCAGGACCCTCTGCCTGAGAGTGAGGGAGCAGGGATCCCAGCCAGGCCAGCGTGTCCTCAGAAACTTGCTCCACCCGCCTCCCCAGCAGAACACCTAGCAAAGCCCAGACACTGTGGAAGAATTAATGATAAAAAAAAAAAAGAAAGAAAGAAATAATAAAATAGAAAAGCAAGCATTGATCAACATGATGGCAATTTTTCTGCAGGGTGGTCCAGGCTCCAGACTTCCCTTCCCTGTCCCGGCTCTCGCTGCGGGAGCCGGCCGCTCAGAACTCCCCAGGCGCGCAGGGGGCCCACACGGCCTTCTCACCCTTCGCCGTAACAGCCACCGTTTCCTTTCCATCTCAGGTTGCCAGAACTGTCCTCCAGGAAAACAGGCCCCTCTCCCAACCCTGGAAGAAATAATGAAAAGAAATAATGAAGTAGAAACGCCAAGTTAGAGCTGCTAGAAAAAATCACACAACATTGGTTTTTTAAAAACAAAATGAAGATACAAGGCCTAGGAACATACCAAAATAAAAGAGCTCAATTTACAGCTCAGGACCTTGGCCATGAAAACTCTGGGCAGGTGAACCAGCCAGGGGGCTCTATGTCACCCCTCGGTCTGTGCCATGAATGGCGATTGGCCCCAGGGATGTCCTGGAGGTCACCCACGGAGGGCCAGGTCCCATGAGCTCAGGTGTTGCGGACGTCCATGGATGTGGACGGCTCTGCAGCTTCCTCACTCATCATTGACTTAGCAGATGAAAGGTTTATGCTCTGGCCGGGCCTCGGGAGCCCGGCCACTTCAGGAGCAAACTTGCTTCCAGCCGAGAAATGTCACATAGAGGGGCACACAGAGCCTCCCCAAGCCCACCCAGGCTGTGGGGGAGAGCCTGGCTTCCGCCTGCTGAGTGCTTTGGGCAAGTCCCCAACCACTGCCTACGTCTCGCCTCCTCGGTGGGCTCTTTTCAGTAAAGAGGTGCTGCATATGTAAAACAGGAGTCACAAATCTCGGGCTTCTGATGGCTCATACTGAGTGCCTCGCAAGCATCAGCCAATGCTATGACCTAATCTTAGTTTGTTATCCCAGCCGCCTTTGTCAGCATCCAACTTACTCACCAATGGGGAGAGTGAGGCCCAGGGAAGAGGGTGGGGCAGTGTTTGCCCAGCATCCCACAGCAGAGTTTGCGGCAGCCCTCAGCTGTTCTCCACTGCTCTTCCGAGTAAAGCACGTGGCATGCTAGCCTTTCAGAGTGGCCCGCACTGAGTGGCTTAAAGCCGCTTAATTAGCCCTTCTATCCACTGGAAACCCTTCTTAACTAGTGATCACACCATACAGCGATAATTGATATTCATAAGAACTTAATTGAAATTAAATCTAAAATAGATTCAGTGTTAAGTGCATTTTATTCTAATTCTTTGAAAATTGGTCATCCATGTACAGTAGATGAGGTAACAAGAAAACATCCTTTATAAAACCGCTCAGTCCCGGCTTGCCCAGATGCCGAAGCTCCCTGTGAAAGGAGAGAAGCGTCTGTGCTGACCCCACAGCCGCCCACAACGCATCAGGCTGGACCGCTTGCTTTCAGATTTCTCCACCGCAGGCACTGGTGGGCACACCATTCTCCCTGAGCACACCACATCACCCCAGCCACCAGCCTCACCCATGTAGGGGCCTAGAGTGGCCCTCAAAAAGATACGTCCAAGTCTTAACCCCCAGAACCTGTGACTGTGACCTTACTTGGAAATAAGGTCTTTGCAGATGTGATCAAGTTGAGGATCTTAAGATGAGACCATCCTGGATTTCAGATGGCCCTAAACCCAGGGATTTGTAAGAAGTCAGAAGAGGGGATGACAACAGGGGAGAGGCCACATCAAGATGGAGGCAGAAACAGGAGCGATGCAGCCACAAGCCAAGGACGCCTGGAGCCACTCAGAGAGGTGGGAAGGATCCTCCCATAGTGCCCCCTGCCCACACCTGGATTTTGGACTTGTGTTCTCCAGGACCCGGAGAGGATTTCTGCGAAGCCGTCCAGTTTGTGGTACCTGTCACAGCAGCCACAGGAGGCCGCTAGACGGTCTAACTCCTAACCTGCCTTAGGTCTCAGTGTGGATGTCACTTCCTTGTCCTACCCAAGTCCAAGTTAGATGTCGGTCTTCTGAGTGCAAGGCTCCCTGTCCCATTCATTTGATCACTTATTCGTTTGTCCAGTCACTCATTCAGAACCCCTGCAGGGCACACTCAGTGTCACCTGTTGGGCCCGACTCTGGGTGCATGGAGTGAACATGGCAGGGCTGATTCAGGCCCCAAGGACCCTCCTGGATGGAGCTCCTGTTGGAGGCAGACCGTAAACAGCCATGGGTGCTAATGGCACAGGGAAGGGCGAGCTGGAGTCCTCTAAGTTGCCCCTGCAGTCTCCCTCAGTATTGCCAGCTCCTGGCTGCACCTACACCCCTCTGACGGTGACCTCCCACACGTGCTTGAAGGCAGAGGTGGAATGGGGAGTCCGTGGGCTTGGAGCCAGAGAGAGACACTTTGTAGTGTTGAGCTCAGGCTGCTTCACTCGCAGATGAGCGAAGTCCACAATCCTGGGCGCCCAGCTGCCGGCCTCCTCCAGAGCCGGCGCCCACCACAATCCCGCACCACAGGCAGAGACCCGCCTCTGCTCTGTATTTTCTCCAGGGCTGAGAATGTCGTGGGAGCTGAGGAACGAAAACGTGGCCATCAGAGATGATCCCTACATCTTTAGAAACACATGTATGACAATGAGGCCACCACACAAACCCCAACCAAGAACACCCCCTGGAAGAACAGCCTTTCTGTGACCTTCACAGGCAGCAGAAACTGGCAGCAGAGGTTCCGAAATTTGCAAAGGACAAGCAGCCCCCAGGCACGTGCTCCCCACCCCACTCCCGTCTCCCAGCCCCGTAGCCCAGCCCTGCCGAGGTGAACCCTGCCTCGTCGAGGATGGTACAGGCAGATCCCAAACCCTGTCCATCTAATTATCTTGGAAGCACATGTTGAAACCCAATCTGCGCATTGAAAATACCGCAGGACGGGAAGAGAGCGTGCCGGCATTTCTCGAGTCAGCCAGAGTGGTCTTCCACCAGCATCATAAGACATTCTCCTAATGAAGTAATAAAAACCATGTGGAATTTAAAACCACCCAAGGACATCTTCAAATGGCACCAACTCCCCTTCCTGCAATGATATTAAAGGAATGGCTTGGATGCTGTGGACCACAAAGTGTCCCCCGGAACCCCCACCACAGTCCAGACGAGAGAGATACATATTCATATGATGTCTTATTTACTACCCAGTCACCACCCCAAATGGAACCTGAGATGAGCCCACCGATAATAGTTCACATTCTAACCACTTCCAGGACCCGGTTAACCTCTATCTGTTCTATTTCCCCAAGCAAACGTGCAGATTACCGATATAAAATCTGCTGCGTGTGCTCATTCCATCTTCAAAACAGTGTTTAATTAAAATACGTACAACAGTGAAAACAGCCGGGTTCTAGAGGGAGACTTTCCTTTAAACAAAGATACATCTTCCGGCTAATGTTCTAGTTACTGCATGCCTGTGTGTGCGCGTGTGTGTGTGTGTGTGTGTGTTTGTGTGCATGCGCACCACATGGCTCTCTGTAGGAAATAGCACTGTATCTAAAGAAAACTCCGTGTGGAAGACAACATGGAACAGTCTAGGAAACCAGTTCACAAGGCTCTTCAGAGCCTAACGCCCTTGCTCACAGCCGTCCCTCAGGAGGGTCCCCAGAGCTGGCCTTGCGTGGGAGAGTTTCCCAACTCTGTGCCTCCTGCCTCGTCCAGCAAGAGCCCCCACCACCCAGGGGCTGTGGGCGCCAGCCCCTCAGCTCAGAATCCTCCCCTCCGTCACACACCTGTTCTTGGCTCCGGGCTCAGAGTGCTGTAGGGACAGACAGGCTGACACGCAGTCACCCCGGAAGCAAATGCACACGGGAGGGACAGGATTTGGGGTGGCTCCCCATCACGTCCACCCGAAAATCACATCTTAAGATACAATGTAATGCTTTGTCTTGAAGGTCCCACAGGTTCTGCCCTTGCCCAGCTTTGTAACTGTCTCGGCTCCACTCTCCTCCTTGCTCACCCCAGGTTTGCTTGGCTGGTTCCTCTCAGCCTGGACATGCACCCCAAGGTCAGTAGCTCAGAGCTGCCTCAGTAGGCGCCCGCGATAGCAGCTGCCCCTCAAGGGAGTCACACACAGACCCTCGACCCTACTTTGTTTCTTTGTTTTTGGTTTTTCCCGAAGCACTTCTCTAACAGAATCTCATCTAGACCCCTCACCAACACTGCGATGTTGGGTCCACACAGGGAGGGACCGTGACAGTCTCGCTCCCTGGCCCCTCACCCAGCACAGGGCTGAGCCCGTAGAGGTCTCCCTAAACATGCCTTGAATGAACAAATGGATGTGGCCACCCTGTGGGAACCCAGTGCGAAAGAAAGAGGAGGCGCCCTCGGGACCACGAGTCCCTTGGAACCTGGCATCCACACAGCAGTTTGTAGAGAGCATATTCAACGTCACACATGAGAACAGTGTCCTGGGCTCGCAGGGGGATGACAGACTCTGAGTGGAAGGGGCATTTTATATCCCATCAAGACACAGATGGATTTAGGGGACTTGGGGCAGAGTCCATACATGGGGTTCTCTTACACAGAGGCTCATGCCCAGCCATGGTGAATGGATCAAGAGACGGGGCATTGTCCCAGATCCAGAAACAACAATAAACTAAAGCATAAGGCTGGACCTGAAGTTCGATTCAATTTCACAAGGCGTTCCAAATACCGACGGTTCCGGGTTCTGGGTTGAGCTGCAGGGTTGAGGTGGGGAACACACTTGCCCTGCAGGAGGTCACCTCTGACGACAAAGATACATCCTGCTTTTCTTAACTGAGGCATCTCATCCATGTCCAGCACAGGCCATGCACTGTGACCTGGACACCAAGGCCAGCACAGGCTGGGACCTCATGGATCTCACAGCCTCCTGGGGGGCAAATCCAATCCATTAGCCGATGTCCCAGAAGAGGCTATAATTACAGCCTGCAGTAGGCTAGGAACGACACTGGAGGGCAATGTGAAAATTACCGCCAGAGGTCTGGGGGCAACACAGAAGGCCCCCGAGTCTAGAAAGTGATGCTGAGCTGAGGAGTGACGGACAAGTGGGAATAAAGCTCGGTTGAGTGGGGAAGAGTGTTCTAGAAAGAGGGAAAGCTCTGTCATATCAGAGGGAGGGTGGCAGGTCTGAAGAATGGGACGTGTGTCTGGATTGCAGGGAGTCAGGGGGTGTTGGGGAGCCATGGCAGAGGGCATGGGCAAAGGCCACACCCCCGCAGGCTTCCTCGTGGTGTTAAAGCTGCAGTGGGACCCGCACTTTAACCCCATAAGCTCCCTCTCAGGTCTTTGCTCTACTGTCCCTTCTCAGTGACACTTTTTCTGCACACTTGCCTTAAAATTAAACCCCACCTGGCCCTCTCTACCCCCGATGCCACTTCCTCATTCGCTCCCTGCCTCCCTCCACTAGAACATGCGCTCCAGGGGGCAGGAGGTGACCTTGTTTCTTGGTCTGATTTCTTCCGGCTGCTTCTTCAGTGCATGGAGAGTTTGCCTCTAACAGCTTCTATCTTTCTCTCTTGCATTTAAAAGGTAAGGCCAGCCGCAGAAATCAAGAAGGTTTGAATGTCACTGGAGCAAACGGAAGAGGGTGTTTTGGAAACATCGAAGGAAATTTAGAAACATCACTGCGTCATGCAGAGGGCCCAGGGAGAAGCTGGGAATTAATGGTGATGTCCGTCTGCGTGGCTGTGGGTTTCCCCAGAAATCCCCAGCAGCCTGGGTTGTGGGTGTGGGCAATGCAGAGCATTCAGTTGGCCCAGACACATTCTACAAGTGAAACAGGCCAATGGAGAGACCCCAGCAGAGGGGGTTGTGTCAAGGAAGAAACAACTACAGTGGCATCAGTCCACAGGTGCAGCAGAACAGAGATGATGGGAGGGACTTTTATCTTGAGACAGCTGGGAAGATAAGGACAGTAGGCAGAGGGTGCTTAACCAGCAAAAGAGTGAGTGGCAGCATCCCCTGATGAACTTCCCTGGGCACAGACTCAGTGCTCAGGGGAGCAGAAGCGAGCCGGATGCACGGATCACCTTTCTGGGAGAGCGCTGGTCTTGTCTCAGGGTCCCAGCATCAGCCATGTCTGTCCATTGTCCCAGGAGCAAGACCGCAGGCCCCCAGAGTGTGTGCTGACCCAGAGATCAAGGCTCAGGCAGTCAAGAGGCTGGCCTGTTCTCCAGACTATACATTAGCCCTGCAGGATTCGTGTGACCAGCCTTGTTTTAAAGATAGGGTGACATGATGCCTCCAAGTGATGAATGGCAGGTTTTATTTAATATCCTGTGAGGAGCAAATGTGTAGCATGGAAGATTCATAACAATCTTGAAGACAGAAGACCCTGGATGGTGTTGCTGAGCATCCAGCTGAAGGAAGGAAAGCACAAACACGGGCTGAGTTTTCATCGTGTGCTGGGCACTTTGACACACATCCCACTTGATTCTCAGGATCATCCACTCCAATGGTGAAACATTTTCTCAGGCTTGATCTCCGGGCTGGAAGTCATCCCCTTCTCTTCATTCTAAGAATTAAATCCATGAACTAAGAGAAGCTAGAAAGTCCCGATGAAAAATGCATTGGGAGGGGGAATCCTCCCAACCATTTACAGCGTGTACATGCATGACATGCAGCATGCCTAAAACTCAAAATACCCAAGATGTCCTCATTCTCCCAAGCCACTCGGAAGTATCCTCAAAGGCTGTTGAAACGAGTAACAACTGGAATTGCTACATATTTTATTAGCAGTTAGTAGAAACACATTTAGCACACAGGTGATTCACCCAATTGATACATTTGCAAATTGAATTCAGCGGCTGGAACTGTGCTAGATGCCAGGGCTTCCGTTCTGCAGCAAAGCCTTCCTTTGGCAAATTGATTGACCGCAAGTTAGTTCTGCCAATCAATGCTTTGGGTCCAGAGCTTAGCTACCCATTCAGCTGCAGACCCTCCCGACCATTCAGTTCTTCTCCAGGGAGCTTGCCTTCTCTGTCTGCAGACTGTATGTTCCATTCTGAACCTCATTCCACTGGTTTGACTTCACCAGGGTGTGGGCTGACCACATGAATGATTCTGCTAGGCACTGTTTCCACCACCCCAGGGTTTAGAAAGACATGGTCAAGGAGTCAATTCCTCCTACTTTCCCAGCGAGGTGTGAAATGCACTGGTTCTGTCCTCGCCCACCACAGACCACAATGCGATGCTGCTTTGTATCCCATGCTGTATAAACTTGGATCAGTGTCTGGCTGCTGACAGATGTTTTTCTGTCAGAGTTCACAGTCCATGCACCCTCCATCCCCATACAGATGTGATTTAGGGCATAATGAATCAATCACCATTTTTGGAATTTCAGCTAACAGATGTCCTCTTTAGAGATTCTAACGCAAACTGTTAACCCACAGATTTCTTTGTTTTGTTTTTTTTTTAAAGTGCCAATTTTCTGCGAGATGCCAAATGGCACGAACGTTATTTGGACATTGGACTTACAGACAGGTCTTCCTCAAATAAAATAAATGCATCTTGTGGAACAAACACAGTGGGGAGTGCGCAGGCAGAGCTCACTGCGCAGATGCCAGCTTGAGCCGGAGATGTCATCAGGCAGCAGACAGATGCACTGCAGAGCATCCGAAATTAATCACTGCTGTTGGCATTTAATAAACAGCTGCTTTTGAAAATGCTTTGGAATGAACACAATCGTGGCCACCACATCTTTCAGAAGAAGACTGGGGATTATGAAGCTGCCCATTTGAAAGCAAGGAGAGAACAAACTTGAAAGTCATTCTTAATCAGACTCCCTCAGGATTGGACCCTAGTGAAGTGACCGTAAGTGACTTGTCACGAGATCAGGCTCAGACGGAAGCACAAAGCAGTGAGAAGTGTGAAGGCTCTGCGCCCAGGGCTACCTTGACCTGCCATGTGAGCTTGAAGGAGTGTCTCACCTGGCTGGGACTCAGTTTCCTCCTCCACAAGGTGGGGGTATGGCAGCTCTCCCCAGCTATAGGCTTTGGAAAATTGCTGATGAGATCATGGGTGTGACCATCCTTTGAGTGGAGAAACAGGCCTCAGATGTAAGCCAGCATCTGTCCTGCCATCACTCACATCCTCTAAAATGGGATGTGGAAGCAGCTCCACTGGTGGAAGAAAGAGAATTCTCATAAAAGTCAAATCCTTATTTCTGTGCCTGGTTACCCAGGGTGGGCCTCCTGGCCTTCTTTGCCAAACTCCCACATGATAAAGAGAAGGTTGGAAATAATTCAAAAATTATATTGTAACCAAAATATCAAGCGGTTTGCCTTCCGCGTGCTTCCTCTGGTTGGGGAAGTATGTGGATGGATGGACAAGGGCAGTGCCCTGGGCAGCAAGAATGCGAGCCGGCCTCCCCCCTGCCACCGCTTCTCTCCAATAGCTGCGCTTTTCCCAGTAAATATCAGCTTCTCTTCCTTGAGACCACCATTGCTCCCCCTAGACGGGAAAGAAAAAGAAAACCTTCACCCAGAAGGAAACACAGTCCCTGAGATAACCCCTCCCAAGTCCAAGCCAGACCCAGCCCGGAAACCGGAGCGTAGGCGTGGAGGAGTCCTGAACGATGGAGGTGAGGACGGAGAGTCTGCGGGACGTGAGACAGCCAGAGGTTACCCCTGCACTCCGTGCTGCTAAGGAGCTTCCCAGCAATGGATGTGGAAGTAATCCCATGGCAGACGCCTCACAGGCTTAGAGACAGAAGGGAGACGCTGTGAACGCCGGGCTCCAGGAGAGCCTGCACACCAGCGAGCCTCGGTGCGCTTGGCTGGGGCCTTGCCTCTCCTGGCGCTGGGCTTTCCCTCCGAGCCTAGGGTGGGTGTGGCCGTGCTTGCCTGGTTCATCAAACACAGGCAGAAAGACCACCGTGTCCATGGGCTTGCTACCCCCTCGGCTGGTGAAAGTAGCTCAGGCCTCGCTCAAGACACCACAACCTCTGCCTGACATCTGGGGCTACCCGAGCCCCCTGAACCACGTTGTCCGGAGACAGGAGACGTGAGTGGGGACAGCTGTGCCACCTGGATGGAGGACAAAGCCCCCTTATAAGGAGTGAACAGCTGACTAATCAGGGGACACTTGGTCTAAATGTACCAACATTTCAGACAATGCTCCCTTCCCTTGTGTCAACATTCATTCCTACAGAGAAGGTAGCCGTGCCCCCTAAAGAGAACATAAACCAGGACCGATTAATTAGCTTAAATATGAGTTTTAAACTATAATGTTAAGCAGGTTGAATTCAAAAACTGAGAAGCCAAAGAGAAAATAATGGCCGCTATTTCTCTGAGGCTAAAATGTAGATGTTTATAAAAGTCAAAACCCAATGCCTGAGATTGGCTTTAAACCAATCTAGGGAGGGGTGGGCGGTGGAGGAGGGGGCAGGACAAGATGGGCCGCGTGCGGATCCTCATTGAATCTGGGGATGAACGTGGGGCATTCGTTTTACTGTTCTCTCTACTTGTGTTTATGTTATAAATGTTCAGTAATTAAGCTTTTTTTCCAGTCTAAACAAATACCATACTCCTAGCTTTTTGTATTTCTAAAAGTGGAGTGTTGAAGAACACGTGGATTCACTAGGAGAAGGAGAGTAGGGATGGATGCGGCTGTGGCTCTTAGAGCCATCCTCCGTTATCACTGAGACTAACGTCCAATCGGGCCGATTCTCAAAGGGGTGGGAGGGGGCTGCCAGCTTCCCAGCCTCGCTGCCAGGACAAAGGTCCCAGAGTTCATACGGCGGAGAGACATCGTTGGTCTCCGTCCCTCCCTCCCTCCCAACAGGCCTAGAACTTCAAATCCTTGTGACGTGAATGCTGTAGACCCTTCCCCAAGTTCTAAGTATAGTCACAATTGGCCTGAACCCATCAGCCTCACGTCGTGTGCCTGCCACGATTGGTCGAGGTTAGGGCACGTGACTCGGAGAATTTGAGGGTGGGAGGGACTAGATTACTAATTAGCCCAGGACAGCTAGCAATGTTCCAGGCAGACCAGGCCATGGGGGGGTGGGGGACCCTGCCCATGATCTGAGCTGGCCTAAGCGAGGAGGACCCCAGGAACCTGGTTCAATGAGCATTAGTCAGGCCCTTCCCGGGTGTGAACAGGAGACTGGCCGGTGCTATGGCAGCCATCTTGTGTCCAGTAGGGGAGCCAGCTGGAGGAGGAGCCCAGAGGCCCACTCACGCCACGACTGAATCCCTCTCAACTCCTGAATTTTCCAGTTATGTCAGCCGACACGCCCCCTTTACTCCTCAGGCCGTCTGTGGCTGCATCAGCAGTTCTTGATCCGACGTTGACTGGAGGTGGGCCCCCGCATGCCTCTGCGACAGGTGTCGCTTCAGCCTCTTCGAAGTCACTCTTCCGCAGGTTAAGCCTATTTTCTCCTGAATGACACAGTAGTCGCTGGTACACTCTCGTGCGATGATCCCCATGAATTTGTCCCGTGAGTATCAATTTTGTTCCTCAAGTGGCTGGTGGGTTCTAAGGTCGGCCACTACCCTTCTACATCCTCTTTGTCCCCAGGGCTTCCCCATGCGCTCTGTGCTGCCCCGACTAATTTTAATCACCCTGCAGGTGTGCCCTGCACGCCCGCTGAATGCACACCCCTTGCACAGCGCTCCGGGGCGGCGTGACAAGACCCAGCATCTCTCAGTGTCAGGAATCAGCACCTATTCTCAGGCTCTTGTTTCCAAAGACCTGCTGTAATAATTTGGGGGTTCTGATAATACATTTCTGAGCAAAAATACAAAGAATCTCATCAACGTGTAAATGAGAGGGCTCACCTTCTCCTGGACGTGGAGCATCCCGGCTGTGTCCTCAGAGCCTGGAGAAGGCGTCACGGCCTTGGGAGTTCTACACGCCCAGGAGGACTCCATGACGAGACACGCGTGCCCTTCGCAGCTGCCCACGGTCAGGAACGCCATCTTTTTTCCTCTTCTACTTGCTTGATTTTCATTCTTTGGGCTCACTCTCTCTTGCCCTTGCTTTCTCTCTCTCTCTCATTTAACGTGGGTTTTGAAGTTTTAAACTTGGCGACTATCACGTGGGGCTTCGTTGAGTCTGCAGGCGAATAAGGCTGAACGTTTACACGGAGACCACGGCTGTGTCGATTGACGGGTCAGTCAGCCTGTTAACCAGGACCAAGGGAGCAGTAGCTGGTTAACTTGCATACACACGTGGACACTTGAAGCCTGCTTATTTGCTTAACGTGAACCGTGGTTGTTTATTTAAATTCTCTCCCCAAACCATCCCCGCCAAAGAAATTAAAAACTAGCATAACTTACTGCATAATCGGCATTCCACAGCAATCCACACACGTATGGCTGAGCTGGCAAGAGGAAACGGGCCACGAACATGGCTTCTGATTTGCCAGCAAAGAGGGGCCCCAAGCCTGGTTCTTCTCCCTCTGAGACCTTCGCCTTACCTGAGTGCCCTATGCGGGCACCTTTGAGGTTTCATTAGCCACCTTAAGACATAACCAACCTCTTTTGTTACTCATTGGACATTCATACCCAATAACAGAGCCCTCTGCAAAATGAGCAGTGTTGGTGCTCACTCTGAACCCAGTTATTAACACAGCCAGGCCACGCCATCAAAGGTGTGATTCGGCGCTGCCTTGGATGAAAAGGAATTTCAAAGGCGGCTTTTTCTCTCTGACTTCTTTGAATCCACTTATAAAAAAAATCAGGATTTTATTCCAAGCTTGTTCTGGGAGATGGCAAGTTAATGAACTGTCCTCCTGTCACTAAAGACTCCGCTCAGAACTCAGGTTACCGGGAGGATGGGTTTTTCTTAGTCGCCTTAATCTGGGCTCTTTGCAATTTCAGCCTTTCATTGTTGCGTCAGAGGGTGTTGTATGAAGCTGACGAGTGTTTGCTGCGGAAAGCTGAAGTAGAATCGGAGATTAAGTGGCTCGTTTCTCCCCATTCCTCTCTTATTTTTCCACAGTCAAAGGAATCAGGAAAGCAGATTCAAGTGAAAACCAAGCAGTGTGTAATTTGTAAATGCAATAGTTAAACGCCCATAATAAGCACACGGCTATTAGACCGGGCTTCTCACAAAAGCCTCGGATGCTTGTCTCGCCTTTGAAAGGAGCTGCTCCTTGAAATCTGACTTAGGGGATATTCAGTCGGCATGAATATCTCCGAGGCACTTTCACCGTAAGATAGCTGTCAACTCTTTGGAACAAAGCAAGGCGTTTACAATATATTTACACGGGAGTCCACGTGGAGAGGGCCTGAATATGCTCATTGTGTTCCCTTCAAAGTGGAGTGATGAGGAATCAGAAGACGCTTTATTCAACGGGAAGAAGGCAATTTGGCTTCATGTGACACCTTTTATGCTCTAAGAATCCCCACAGTGAAATACTTGGGGAGAATGAAGTGCTTACACTTTGCAAGCGAGATGGTGGTGTTAGAGCAGCGAGGCTGGAAATGAAGAAAACCTCAGACCTAGCACGAGTTTGAGCCGAACTTTGATGGGTCTCTGGGCAAAGTGAGAGCCCAGCGTGAGTTGGCAACTGAGATGAGTAGATTCTGTTCAGATATTTCTTGTGGCCCGAGTGAAGCCCTTCCAGAACCACACTGAGTGGCAAGAACCCTGCATCCAAATGCTCCCGTGGGGTGCGATGTCCAGATCCGTCTCTTGGTTGTATTTGCTTAGTAGGTCTTTTTCCCTCTCGTTTACTTACTTTTTAAATTCATAAGTCAAACAAGATTAAGACAATATTAACTTACTCCATTCATTTTTAGTCGCTGACGGTTTCCCCACTGCTATCCTTTTTGGGCTCCCTTTGGTCCTAATTGGTAGGGATAAATGGTTAGGCACAGCCGTGCTCCTAGCTCAGACAGGATTTGGGGTTCTGTTCTCTCAGTTGACTCCACACTGTCACTTCTCTCTCTCGCCTGTGTCTGGGGAGCAAGGCAGCCGTGGGGAGGCCTGGGTTGTGATTGGTCCTCTGGCCACTGCATGGAGAATGGACTGTGGGAGAGTTCCTAACGGATGTTAGTCTTCCAACTTCTTCCTTGGGGCAGTTTCCTGGGAGCTAAATTTATTGTGTCTCAGGTTATTTATATCTTTATGGTTATTTTTATATACAATCAAATTATTTTCCCAAGGAACTGTACCAATTTAGACTGCCATCAGCAATTGATGATTACAGTACACAACACCCCAACAGTATGAAAGATTACGGCTTTTTAAATATGTTAATTTAACAGCTTTTAATACAGCTCCTTATTATTATCTTGCTCTGCGTTCGGGAGGTTGAGCATTTTTCCATCGTTACCCACATCATGGGAGCATGTGACTCATCCATTCATAATTCCTCCCCATTCCCTTCAACAGTCATCTACTCATTTATTTAAAAGAGCGTTGCCAGATTTAGCAAATGAAAATACTAGGCACCCAATTAAAGTGGAATTTCAGATAAACAACAAATAATTTTTAGTGTAGTTACATCCTGTGCAATATTTGGGACACACTTATTCTAAAAAGTTATTTGTTGCTTTTCTGAAATTCAAATTTAATTGGACTTCCTGTATTTCATTTGGCAACCCTAATTTACAGAGAATCTGCTAAATATTGCTATGCACAGAGGCTGTCTCAGGCCCAGGCACAGGAAAGGGCCGCAGCCTTCGTGCTGATCTCAATTCGTCTGTTCAGACTCAGTCAGCATTGTGGTTTTTAACTTACTGCCTTCCGCATTTGTCACAAATGTTTTCCAGCATGTTTCTTTACCTTCTGCTTCAGATACTTCTTATTGTAGGTAAAATTTAACTTGTAATTGGCCTTTTTTTCTTTTCAGTTTCTTTTATCTCAAAATTAGGCAGCGGCGATGCCTCTGACTATGTGACTCTCAGACCTACTGTCCACGTGTTTAGTGACAGTTGGAGGGGGATTACTGAACTGCATGCTCAGTTCTCCATAAACACCATTCCCACTTCTGAGCAGCACAGGTTGTCAAATGGACTTAAATCCTTTAGGCTAAGTGAGAATGTTTCCTCTGAAAACCCACCGTATGCCCCGTGTAACCCCGTTTCAGATGCAGCCATTGAAGAGAGGAAGGTGGTGGTTGTTAAGTGACACACGGTGCTCACCTGTGGAGCTCCTCCTGGGCTGAGGACCGGGACTGTGGGAGGCGCTCCACATGGAGTGATGACCACCCCATGCTTGCCTCTTGATAGCCCCACGAGGAAGGCGTTATGTGCGTCACATGAGGCTCAGAGAGGTTACAAAACTGAAAGAAAAATGAAAGTGAAAACACTTGTCAGTCCTAGAACCAGGCTTGGAGATGAGGGTCTCTGAGCTTGGACTGGAGTTCTGAACCCGACAAAATAACGTGGACACTGTGGATCTGATCTGAGCTGCAATACACTAACAGCCGTGACAACTTCCCTGATGGCAGCACCCCTAACTGAAGGGATTTAAGAGGAATGAAAAAGCACGCCCCCTGGGAAGCTTTACTGATGGATACACATGGCTATTTTGCACTTAGGAAATGAAGTGCGTGGATGGACAAAGGTTTAAACTCCTTTTTGAAAGGCACGTGGTACAGGACCAGGTGGTCTGCAATGTGTGTGTGTGTGTGTTGCTGACTCCCTTTAGAAAACATAAACCATAATTATGTAAAAATTTTCTCCCTGTTCTCTATCATCCGTTGACACGGCCCCTACAGAAAATTTGTCCATTGAAAAACTCCCTTCCTTGATTAAAGGATGTGTATGCAAATGAGAAAGCTGGGCCTGCAATTAACTTTCACAACAGTGCAACATGTAAAGGCTGGCTGATAACAGTGAGGTGTGTGGGCGGGGGAGGCCCCACATGGACAGCGTGTGTGGTGCCACAAGGGTCTGAGGTGAACTGGAGACAGAGTTGAGTCTTCCCCCCATAAAATGGCTGCTTAATTGCAGTGACAAATAAGCACCATTGCAAAAGTGCACAGCACATCTTCAACAAATGATTCTGGGAAAGAATGACGCCAGACCCCTACCTCACGCCACACACAAAAAATTAATTCAAAATAGGTCAAGGACCTAAATGTAAGAACTACAATCATAAAACTCTTAGAAAAAGAGTTTTTTCTCTGGGTAAATCTTGATGACCCAAGATTTGGCAATGGTATCTTTGATATGACACCAAAAGCATAAGCAACAAAATAAAAAATAGGAAAATTGGAGTAAATCAAAAATTAAAATTTTTTGTTTATCAAAGGACATTATCAAGAAAGCGATATTTTACAAATCATTTTTTGGATCCAGTATGAGTAAAGAACCACTACAATTCAACAACAAAAAGACAAACAACCCAATTAGAAAATGGGCAAAGGACTTGAACAGACATTTATCAAAAGAAGATTTACCAGTGTCCAACAAGCACATGCAAAGATGCTCAGCATCACTAGTCTTTAGGCAAGTGCAAATCAAAACACAATGAGATACCACTTCACATGCACTGGGATGGCTTGTGCATTGCTGGTGGAAATGTAAAATGGTTCAGCCAGGGTGGAAAACAGGGTGGTGGTTCCTGAAAAAGTTTCACACATAATTACATATGATCCAGAAATTCCCCTCCTAGCTATACACCCAAAAGAATTAAAAACAGGGATTTAAACAAATATATGACCCTGCATCATCATAGCAGCACTATTCACCACAGCCGAAAGGCAGGAAGAGCCCAAATGCCCATCAACAGATGAATGGATAAACAAATGCTGTATAAACATGCAATGGGCTATTAGCCACAAAAAAGAGTGAAGTTCTGACACATGCTACAATGAGGATGAACATCAAAAACATTATGCTAAATGAAAGAAGCCAGACACGAAAGACAACGTTATATAATTCTATTTATGTAAAATATCCCAAATAGGTAAATCCATAGAGACAGAAAGATTAGTGGTGCCCAGGGGCCGGGTGAAGACGGAATGGGAGTGACTGCTTAATGGGCACGGGGCTTCTTTTGGGGTGGTGGAAATGTTTTGGAACTAGATAGAGGTGATGGTTGCATAGTATTTGGAGTATACTAAATGCCACTGCATTGTTTTCTGAAAAAAGGTCAATTTTTGTTATGCGAATTTCACCTAAATTTTGTTAAAGAATATATAGCCCACTAAACCAGTGACAAATTGTGTGAGGAAGAATGACCCAAAAACAGCACATTAAATTCACCTAGGATTTTACATTTTTGTTGATTTTCAAAAATGTGTTTTAAAATACTTCAAGAAAAAGTAAAGTTGAAAGCACAGGAGGCATTCGGTTGAAAGCGGTGAGCACCAACCGGGCTGTGCAGTGAAGGGAGGCACAGGATACCAGGTTGTCCTCTGATGGGCCACGACCCCACCGGGAACCAGGTCCTCCACTCCCTGGAGGCCTCAGGGCTCACCTGGCGAGGGAAGGGAATGCACTGAGGCGTCAGCAATGCCACAGCTTGGCCAGCTCCCCCGTGGCGTTCCGAGTGAGCCTTCCCATCCTCCTATTTGATCCACAGGTGACCTCCAGGCCCTCCCAGTCAGGGGCTTTAGGCAGCCTTATCATTTATTGGAACTTTGCACAAAACTGGGAAAAATTCCTGCTCTCCTGGCACCAGAGCTGGTTTCTTCCGGTTCTAAAATGCTGTGACCTTAAGTAAGATTTACTATTGCAATCCACGCACTGTCTGAAACCATGAACTTTTACTCTGACGGGTCTGTGCCATTCAACAACTTTACCGTGCACCCACCATGTGCCTGGATGTCTGCTGTCCTCTGGGAGTTTCCCCTTGAGCACTGTGGGCCTGGAGCAGCCATTTGGGAAGGAAGCAAGTGAAATAAACAAGAGAATTGTGGACATGAAGCACAGTCTGCAGGAGACGAGAAGGAAGCTGGGCAGTCGTCCTGGCGAGGCTCCGTTAGACGGGGCTGGGAGACAGGACTCTGGAGGAGGACAGGAGGGACCGAGGGGCTGGGAGCAGAGAGTGGCATGAGGCACAGCTGGAAACGCTGACAGTCCCACAGGGCACTGTAGACCACGGCAAGCTGTTTCGAATTCAGTTGAAGAGCAATGGTTTAAATAACTAAAATGTTTTAAACAAAGGAAAGATATGATCCAAATGATACTCAAAGTAGAAAGTTTATAAGTATTTAATGTCACCAATAATCAACTAAATTCAAATTAAAATGAGATTCCTTTTTGTTTTCTTTGCCTATCACGTTGGCAAATATTCAATAACAGATCACATCAGTTAGGAAGAAACAAGAGAAAGGGGCATTTTCTTGCACTAGTCTTAGGAGTGTAAACTGGTAAAGACTTCCTGACAGAATTTGTCAGTGTGGATATAAATCTTTAAAAATATTTAAAACCTCTGAAGCTCTTCTGGGAATTTATTCGCAGGAAATGATCAGAGAGTCACACAAAAATTTGTTTCTAAGGAAGCCCATCACAGCATGACCTACAATCTCAAAATATTTTTCATAGCTTAAAGATCAATACTTGGCTAAGTAAATTATGGTGCATTAATATGATAGAATAACATCTAGCTGTTTGAAAGCACATTTTTAAGAGAGCATTTAATAATTAATATAACAAAACTTTGATGAATGAAAAGCAGGGTATAAAGCACAGTATTGACATAATGTAATACCATTGTTGTAAAAAAAGAAAAGTAAAAAAATTATGACTTAAGAAACATCCCCTAAAGCAGCTATTACCACGTATCAGCACAGCGCACCCTCTCCTTGAGATTTTTGGTTTCATGGTTGGGACCTTTTCCCACAAAGGAAGCAGAAGCCCAGTAAAAACTGACAGGTTGAAAGGGAATAATTCAGAGCGTGAATGTGGAGCATTCTAGACCAGATCTGGTTTCAGGCGCAGCTTGGTGTGGGGCGCAGTGATGTCACGGGGGCCTGGCTTTCTCCGTCCTCTGGCTGGGTACCACTCTCCACCAGGTGCTGACATCCTGTGGGACCGTCTGTTCCTTAAGCCACCCAGCCTGTGATATTTTGTTATAGCAACCCAAATGAACTAATGCATTCCCCTTTAAGTGAAATTTTTTTTAATCAAAAATACATGAGTAGGTGATTAGATGAAGACGTGCGGCCGAGAGCATGCAACCAAAAGTTCCCCCCGTAGCTGTAACCCCAGCCTCTCTCCACGGCCTGGCTCATCGTGATGCCTCACTCAACAAACGTCTGTTGACTGTATTAATGATTAAAGGAAACCTTTAAGTGTTAGCATATCAAAGAAAACTTCTTTAATAAAGTTGCCTACAAAGTGTGTTATATCTCTGCCTTTCCCTCCAGGGCATGTCTGTGACCAAAAGTTAAGTATATTTTACAACATGGCCTATTTGACAAGTTAAATCTGATCTTACAAACCGACTGATTTGTGGTGGAAATTGCTGGGCAAAATGGTTCTCCCAGGAACTGGAGGTTGCCCAGGGCCACGCGTGCTTCGTGCACTTGTCAAACCCCTTGTTCTCAGCCAGCCCCCTTCCCGACTCATCTTCACCCAGACAGAGCCTGGGTCCCCGCCAGGTCTCCCAGGCGCCCACGCAGCCAGCGATGCCTGGTACGAAGAGGAGGCCACATGCAGCCGAGCCAGAGAATCAGGGGTGCCAAGAACTGCCTGGTCCTCACTCCTCCAGACACAGCTCCATGTATTCACCCTGCCTACTGGAAACCTGAGACTTGCCTGTCTCCTCCGTGAGCACGCTGTCTGCAAAAGGAAGCATCATTTATCTGTGTTGGGGGCGGAGTGTTCCTTTCAGCAGCACACAAATGAGTTCAGCTTGTCCTTCGTTCTGCGAATGAAATCAGCATGAAATGATGATTCTAAGGATCCATATAAAAATACTTTTAAAGATCTGTCTCCTTTTCTTGGGTGTCAAATCTAAAACACTTGGATTCTGGTTCTTCCTAGTTGTGTGTGTGTGTGTATGTGAGAGAGAGAGAGAGAGAGAGATTTTTAGCCTACATTTTAAAGAATCACCTTCTGCTGCAAGAACAAAGTGTCATTATGATGAGCAAGGCCAGTCTTCCCAGGAGGCCTTTTATCAGCTGATTCCTGGAAATCCTGGGCCAAAGGATCTGCTCCTAGGTGAGGGTAAATGTGGGGTGGCCAAGAACCCACGGATCCCCTCCACGGGGTGATGTCCCCCAGCTCCACTGGTGGCACCCTTGGTGATTCCAAGGTGTGAGTCTAGACTCCACCAGACTGGTAATTCTCAGTACCTTTTACATGGAAACATCCATCCTAGAAGATGGGAGACCCATAAACCCCAAGACTGAGGGAGGTTTTTAGAGCTTGCCCCCCCATCCCACTGGGAGCATCTCACAGCACAGTCACTTCCACCTAGTCCCTACCATATGCCAGAACTGGGCTTGTCTGAGTCAAGATGGGGATATAAGCACACCAGAGCCACTGGCCTGGGCAGCCTCTCGATGCCAGGTGATCTGGCTGCATGCTGAGAATCTGGGAGCAGGTGAAATTTGTGAGGGGGGCGATCCGGTCAGATAGATCTTTGAACAGACGCCTGTGGAAATAGACGGGAAAGGAGGGTGGGTGTGCACAGACTTTTGGAGCCTGCTGCAATGGTCCAGGTAGAAGCAACGTTGGAGATGAGAAGGGCATTCTAGAAGAGAGAAGAGGTCTGCGTTGCATCAGGGATCGGCGTGCACAGCCAGAGTAGAAAACCTAGACGGAGGGACGTCTGTCCGCACATCATCTACAGCTGGAGAGATGCAGGGCTTTGGTCCTATGGCCATACATCCCTTAGCTTAAAGCCCTTGAACTCTACCCTGAAGGTGATGGGAATCCATTACCAGATCATAAGGAAGATAATCAACATGATCAAATTTAATGCTTAGAAAAGTCACCCTCTAGCGTGGGGGGGGGGGGTGGCTGGGAGGAGAATGTTTCTCGAGGCTTCTGTAAAAACGAATGTGTCAAATCAGTTTCTTCATCTTTAAAATGATGTTAAAAATAACTCATTTGGGGCTTGGGGAGCATATAAAATAACTATCGTAACATCTATCATTCATGGTTTGCTTAGGCATCACGCCAAAGGCTTCACCTACAAAATCGCCTTTAATTTAATCTTCAAAGCAACTCACAAGATAGCTGTGATGGCCTGCCTTTCACAGATGAGGATATTCAGAATCAGAGAGTTTGAACATTTGCCTAACATCATCCAGCTCTTATGGTACCGCGGGATTTAGAATCCACAATGGTGGAACTGAGAACGTTAGCCTCTTGACCATCTCGCGCCCCAAGACACTGACCTCGGAGTGTGAGCAGGACTCGCTTACGTCTCACACATGAGGAACTGAGGCTCAGAGAAATTAAGCCATTTTCCCGGCCCCAGAAGAGTTTCTCCTGGCACTGTACTTGTATAGATCAGAAGGTAAGGCAGAGATGATTTTTATGGCATTATCCCTACTAATATCCCAGGTCTAGCGAGTTTCTTCAAATTCATGCTTTCACATGGGCAAGACCTAGAGCAATCTGAAAGAGGGCAGGACATTTTTATCACGGAATGAAAGGAAGACTGGCCACAGAATTCCGTCAGAGAGGCCAGGTCCCATGTCAGAGGGCAGAGGACCGAGGGCAGATCTGGGAAAGCCCAGAGAGCAAGATGGGCAGAGTGTGCCGCTGGGCTGCGGGGACAGTGAGAAGGAGGGGCGACCAGCTTTGGAAGCTGGGCAGACCTTCACGTCCCACGTCGGCCCTGCTTGCATCCTCCGTGGCGCTGTTGAGGCTTTCGGTCCTCAGTGATGAGAAGTGATGCAGGAGGCGGCCGCCCCCCATCCCTCCGCCAAGGGCAAGGACACAAATGGAAAGAGGACCCACGCCTCTTAAAGTGAGTCTTCACAGGCAGCTTCCCTCCGACAACCTCCTTGTTCTTGCAATTAAGCTATTTTGTACAATTGCTGCTAACATCTGTGCTTCCCGAAAAGCTGAAGCAATTTATTTGAGAGATGAATTCAAGCCCTTGAACAAACCACATAGAAAATTGTGACTGAGGCTAAAATTCGAGAAGAATTGAAATGGCTGATGGAGTTCCCTGAGTCTGGAGCTCTTGGCGATACCTACAGGCAAGGGAACTGCGCCCCAGCCTCTGGGATCAGACCCACGCACGTCACAGCCCGCTCACATCACGCCTCTCGCTTACAGATGAAGGCAACAGGAGGCCCTGGTCTCGCCAGAAACAGTGAGTACCCCGGGTTATTTAATCCCTCATTTCGATTTAAGCACTTACTCAGGTAATTTCAAATGGCAGCCCATGAACAGTGCCCCTGCTGGCCGAAGGTCATGATGAGAATGCTTTCCAACCATTTTGTTAAATCCTTAAGGCAAGAGACAGCTGTCCCTACTTCCCCAACTCTGACACAGCTAATTGCAAACTAGACACCCTAAATTCAAAGCAACTTTCTGAGGGGGAAAACTCCACTATATTTATTGGACTTCTTTATTTTATGGCACTGCCTAATTTCAGTAAAATATGAGAAAGAAAAATGTGGATCTTTGAGTCCAACCACAAGAAATTTGCCTAAAAGAGCATCGCTTCAAAATTTTTCACTAACATCTTGGAGAAGCTTTAAACTGCCTCAAAGCTTTTTCTTGAGTTTACCTTAATTTAGCTTCAGAAAACTTTTTGCAGTGGGAGGAGACGAGACGGTGCTGCTTCTGTTTCACGTGTGGCCGAGAAAAGGCGAGAGGCTTGCGGAAAGTGACAGAGTGCACAGACTGTAGGATCGGAGCCAGCACACATTCTTCTCTCCAATGATTCATTCACGGTTTCTCTCCCACGACCATCACACCCAAAAAGATAAGGAAACCCACATCCAAGGCAGTGACCTCTGGGTACAGACTTTCAGAAAAAGAAATTGTTATGAGTTAAAGGTGCGTTAGTTTCCTGTGGCCGCAATAACAAATTATCACAAATTTAGTGGCTTAAAACAACTGACGTGTTCTCTTACTGCTCTGGAGGCCGGAAAATCAAAACCAGTGTCACTGGCTCAAATTCAGGTGTCAGCAGGGTCAGTTCCTTCTGAGGCTCCCATTTTCGTGCCAGACCGTAGCCTTGGGCAGTGTGGTTCCAGCCGGGCAGGTGCCCCAGTCGCAAGCAGACGCATCCTCTCTGCAGACGAGAGCAATGCTTTTCAAACTACCATCCAGAAGCCAAGCTGTCCGCCCCACGATCACCTGGGGAATGTTTCAACGCATGATATCCAGGCCTCTTTCCCAGGAAGGCTGGCTCACTTGGGGGGGCTGGAGGAGACCAGGACTCTGCGGTTTTCTTAATGCTCAGACAAGAGATTCTGATGTTCCACTGGGTTGAGAAAACATTAGAGAAAGTTTAACTTTCCCCAAAATAGCTATCTTAGCATTTGTAGAAAATCACAATTTCTACAGTTTTTATGAATAACTTACTGACATCGCCAGTGCAAGAAAAGCCATCTTACTGAGACTGCGGATAGAAAAATATTTTGACTTTTGTTAATTTATTAGGTTTGAAGTTCTAGACCATTTTGCCAAAGATGAATGTTATGTTCATTTCCAAATTGGTTAGTTCGCTGTGAAGACTAATGGCTTAGTCCCATACTTGTACTTGACACTATGGTTGATAGATCTTAAAATTTGCGATAAAAGTAATGAGTGCAGGGGCTGGCCCCATGGCCGAGTGGTTAAGTTCGCGCACTCTGCTACAGGCGGCCCAGTGTTTCGTTGGTTCGAATCCTGGGCACGGACATGGCACTGCTCATCAAGCTACGCTGAGGCAGCGTCCCACATGCCACAACTAGAGGGACCCACAACGAAGAATATACAACTATGTACCGGGGAGCTTTGTGGAGAAAAAGGAAAAAAAATACAATCTTTAAAAAAAAAAAAGTAATGAGTGCAAAAGTAACACACAAGTAGAGAATGGGGGAAGCAGAAGTGAACAAATAGAGGAAAACTAAGTCACTTGTAACCTCTCCATGCAGGGATGACCACACTCACATTTTGGCCTATACTCTCACAGTCTCTCTTCTCTGTGTTAATATACACACGTACAGACACTAACGTACAAATGGAGCATTGATGTGCGCCCTACACCAACCAAGGGGGTCATTCTGAGCACAGCAAACTGCTGCGCTATGAAAACCAACACAACCTCTGATTAACTTAAGCAGAAAGATATTGCAGAAGACAGACTCATTGCTCCCCAAAGCTGTCCACGTTTTAATGCCCAGAACCTGTGAACACATCACTTTATGTGGTAAAAGGAACTTTGCAGATGGGATTATGTTAAGGATCTTAAGGTGGGAGAAGATCCTGGATTATCACGAGGCCCAAGGTCATCACACAGGTCCTTGTAAGAGCAAGGCAGCAGAGTCAGAGTCAGAGAGGGAGACCTGAGCACAGAAGCAGAGGTAGGAGTGATGCGGGTCCACAAACCAACAAACCCAGGCATCTCTAGAAGCTGGAAAAGACCAGGAAATGGGTCCCCCCTACCCAGAACTTTGGGAAGGAACCAGCCCTGCCAGCACCTCAACTTTAGGCCCATACAATCCATTTTGGACTTCTGACCTCCATAACTGTAAGATTATAAATTTATGTTGTTTTAAGACACTACATTATGATAATTTGTTACAGCAGCCATAGAAAACTAATATAGGCATGTTACTGGAAGGGCTCACAGAACCAGCTGGAAGGCTCCAGAATCAGGCTCGTGCAGACAAAGAAAGCAAGGCACAGCCAGTCTTGCTACCAGGATGATCTGCAAGGCCCCCTGGACACCTGTCACTGACCTCACCACCGGAACTGCCACCTCCAGTGGGAGGATTCCATCCCTCACCACCAGACAACTGTCCTTTGACGTGGGCTTCCACCCCACAGCTGCCCCAAATCACTTCCAACCCCAGAACTCGGCATTCTGGGCAGAAGCATCTTGCTCGTTCCCTCCAGCTCTGGGCCCAGCTCCTTCAGCCAGGCAGGGGGAAGGAGTCTCTTTCTCACTCCGGCCTCACCCCTCTATAGGCTGAGACCCCTGGCCTCCACCCACTCAGGATTCCAAAAACAGTTAGGTCTTCCGCGCGCTTGGAAGCCAAAATGGCGGCTTCACCAGCTGGCTTCCACTGAACGTTTTCCCCAGGTTTTCCACAACTTAGTTTTTTAGGAGTTCCTTGGTACAGATGAAACATTTAGGTTGTTTCCATTTTTTCACTGTTGTTATTTCAGACAATGCTGCAGCGAACATGTGTATAGTTAAATCTTTCAGCACACTCATGGTTATTTTTTTAGGATGAAATTCTCAGAGTTAAATTTCTGTACCGATCGTCTTACAAAACCTAAAGGCTTTTGTTATAGATTGCAAACCCTGCATCACTGACCTGCAGACAGCAGCCAACATTCTTGTAGCCTAGATACATTCGTATGAAAAGTGTACATTTACGATTTTACGTTCAGCAGCAAAAGTTTAATAAAACCTCACTTATTGAACCCAGCGTTTCTCGTGGCTGCGTGGTGGCGTCTGCAGCTCTGTGTCCTTTCTTCGTTTTAGAGACATGGAGGGCAGGAAATTGAAATAGTTCCACTCTTTGGTGTTGGTATCAACAAAGGTTATTATTGCAGTGATAAATACTAAATGTTCAATCATTTCTTACGTGCAGCCAATGCATTTGCCTGCACTTTGATTGGTCTTAGAGCTGTTGTTGGAAGCACGTGGTGGAAAGATGATTACTCACGTTGTTCATTAGCTTTCCTATGTGGAATACCACAGTCTGAGTGCTATCTTTTCCACACACACACATACACAGATGTACATATGAATAGCAAAGAGATTAAAGTTTCAAGTGGACCTACTCCCAATTAAAAGATTTCAGATTGATAAAGAAATGCGAACAGACAGACGTCCTATGCCCGCCCTACAGATGTTGGAAGTGGTCAAGCATTCATGCAATTTCTTTACCATAAAAAAATTATTTTCCCTGGTCCATTAATACAGTCTGGTTGCCTGTCAATAGCATCTGCATCCTTTTGCCTGACTTTTCGAAGCTTACACAGGATCTTTTTCTAATTAATAAGAGGGCACGGAGCAATACAGCTGACACACAGGGACCTCCACGGGGGGGTTTTGTAATCGATTAAAAAACTCGACCTGAATTAGTATTAGATTTTTCCTTATGTTTAATTAAGTCTAATTAAACAATGCTGACATCTTCCTGGCACCTGTGGTGCGATTATGTTAAATATTTAATGCTCGTGAAGGATTAGACTGCGCTTCTAATCTATAGCTAACAATCTGTTCCCTCTCTGGAGTATTTTTTATTTAGTTCTGCTTTCGTATAATGAGTTACGTTTCAAAGGAAATTGCGAAACACTCCAGCACAAACGGGCCAAGTTGTTGCCCAGCAAGTTGGAGAGAAAGGCTCCCCGCCAATGCAACTTCTACGTGCAGCGCGCAGGCATCGCTGGACCACGCACGGTGACTCCCCGCGAGGAGGGAAGGGAGAAGGTGGGGGCGCCGCAGAGGCTTCCGGAGGTTTTTCAGCCCCATGCTGCTCCTGGTTAAGGACTCAGAACATCAGGACACCAAGTTCACATTGAAACACTCCCGGACACTCTGCATATATCTCACGGCTGCCTGTTCTCCATCCTCCATTTCCCAAAGGGCTGTCAGCCGTGCAATGAAAAAGTGTATTTGTATATTTTTAAACTCCGCACTGCCCCCCTCCCCCAATACACACATCCATCCTCCTCTGGAAAAAAAAGCCACTCTACAGAGCTGAGCACCTATTTCAAAGAACTCACTTCAAAGAAAAGGCCACGGTTATTTCTGGAAGCAACCCTATAAACGCTGAGCAAGGATGTTTGTAGAAAGCTGTGCTTCTCCTGCAAAGGAAAATAGGTCCCTCATTATTCATCTCGGCCTGAAAGGCTCCTTGTAGGAGAAATTCAGAGTGTTCTATGCACAGGTAACAATTGGTACAGAGATTCTGGCAACTTGAAGCTTTGTTTCATTTCTCTAATGATTCCTAATATTTCAACATATTTAGGAACAAGAGACAGGTTTATGTAATTAGTTTTCAATTGGCTGAATCTGTGTAATCAATTTCCCAGGGCTTTTAAAGATCCTCCGTCCTCCGCAGAGCGTGGCAGCTGGTAGATGTTTCTTCCTTACAAGATGGAAAGAAGACCCAGGAGCCCCATTTCTTAGAGCAAGTGGACTTTTTAAAAATTAAATTAGCACAGCTGATGCGAGTTCTGATGGTGAGCGGATTGTCGTCAACGTTCGAGGGCAGAGATGAACGTCAACTCCGCTCCTCGCAATTAAGCTCCGAGGCTTCTGAGAGACCCAAAGAACGACCCCTGAAAGGATGGCTGCCCCTCGAGACCTGCGGGTCCTGCCCCAAGTCCCTCCCGGTACAGAATGAGAGGGAATGACACAGCTGGAAGGCCAGGCGTACTCAGAAACCAGCTTTGTTCTCTGGGTACCATGTTGTGGTTGGACTGCGTAGCTTTTGCCATCTGCGCATCAGTCCATATATGGGTGACGTGCCAAAGTGGCATTCTATTCTGGAGCGGGTGGACACGGTGGATTTTCAGTGTCCCTCCATGGAAAGCCTCCACTCTTGTCAGAGTGCACGCCCAAATGAAGACACAGCTGTGCCCGGTCGTGCCAGTGGCAACAATCAGGCAGTAGCTCTTGCCACCTGTTGAGAGGCCAAGTCATGTATATTCAGGAGCATAACTGGATTTTCAAAAGTAACTTTACACTTATGTAAAATTAATAGGGTGTTCATTATACAACCCATGCGGCATCTTATTAAATGTTTCCCTCACTGGAAGCAGAAGGAGGCGGCTCCTTAAGCTGGGGTTGTGTTGCCCCCTAGTGAAAGAGGTCAGCGTTATGCATGCAAAATTATTTTGATCATTGCATAATTAATGTTTATGGAGGGAAGGAGAAGAGAACCAAGCCCCAGCCTGTTCAGGAGTGCTGTGTGTGTGTGTGTGTGTCTTATATGTGTGTGTGAATATATATACACATATATGTAATTTGTGTGTGTGTGTGTCCATCCCCCTTAGCCCCCACCCCCACCCTCTAACTGGACCTAGTTAGCATATGGAAGCCATTTCTTCTTTCCTGTCACTTTCATTTTTTGGCATGAAAGTTTAGTTTTATATGGCTATCAACAGGCAAAGATACAAGCATAAAGTATAAATCAACAGAGCTGATCTGAGACACGCAGCTTTAATGCATAAGTATATATTTAATGTGTCTGCTGAAAGAATATCTAATTACCCTGTCATTGAACAAAGCTCATGTTCAACTGTGATAAATTATGCCATCCTTACTTCTGCAAAACAGACTGAGACTTAGGAAAGCACCAGCAAAATCACTAAGCCTTCTACCCAGCAGAACGAGCCGCACCCAGCCGTAGGGAGCAGAGGACTGAGCAGCAAGGAAGAATGGGGCGACATCCCAAATGCTTCGTTTTTAAACCCAGCCCACCGCATGGCCAGGAGCGAGCCCTCTCTGAGTGGGTCTCCTTGAGTGAGCGCCGCTCCTTCGTTGCTCTCTCATTGTCCCCAGATCACAGTGTCGATAGTCTGCCATTCTGAATTCCACTTTTCCAGAGGCTGGATTCCAACATCCAAAAAGAAACCAGCGTACATTTCAGAAACGTGAAAAGGGAAGCCCACATCCAGGGCACCTCAGCCTCTGGTTGTAGGAATAAGGTCATTAGCACCTTCCTAGGGCTCGTTTATAGCAGCGCCTCTTTCCATGTGAGGCTTCAAGATCCAGACGCTGGGAGCTGAGTCCCTAGGAATTTAGCCCCCAAAGGGTAATCAACAGAAGATGGCGACATGCCCCATTGAATCGCACAGGGTAGATTAATTTGGGGAGGGGATAAAGTGGGGGTAATTGTGAGTCATAAGAAACTAAGTGAAGTGAACTCACTGATGTATCCAGATCCTGGTGGGCAGGGCTGAGGCCCAGGCAGCGACCTTAGAGCAGAGCTCCGGAAACCAGTGATTCAGTGGCTGTGCTGGGGCAGTGCTGCCTGATGATGCTCCTCCAGCACAGACTCACTTCCCTGAGCAGATCACGGCCCTGTGCTCATGGGACCTCATTGCTCTCCACCTCCCATCGCTCTCCTTCCCCCAGTCTTGGTACTGCTGTCTCCTTGCCAGGCTGCTGGTCATCGCCAGTCCCTGGACTCTCCGAGAGCCGGAGAGGGAGGTCTGGAGGAGAGTCTCAGAACTCAGCGTTTTTATTATGCGGTGGAAGAGCAGAAGCCCCGCTGTGCTGTGAGATCTGTGCAGCACGCGGTCCCAGGGACACAGAAGCACAGGTTTCTATTTATGTCGGCAAGAGGCATAACAAACCAGGAGAGAAAATGTGAATTCCCCCTGCCCTGGTACCTACTCCTTTCCTGAGAGAACGCCCAGAGCAGCCGTCTGTTTCCTCAATGGTGATTGTATTTCTTATTTCTCTGATTACCGCTAGTAATAGTATTCTTTTATTCACCGACATATAACAGAAGGCTTTACCCTGATGTCTCCATCGTGTGTAAAATACAGAGCCAGGAACATCAGTTTTTTTATTCGCTTTACTGAATTGTGATCTATAGACTGAAGGGCACATGAAAAATAGAGATAAAAAATCTATTTCTGATACCATATTGGCTCTAAAATGTCAAAGTTTTCTTTACTGCTTTAGGAGATTTGTGTCCTTATTTATCTTTCTCAGCTTATTTTCAAAGGCTGCTGTCTCCACGCTGTTTGGCTGGATGCTGTTTTCATGCACCATCGGGGCTCTCCCTTGCTGCTTGTTTCATCAAGGCCTCCCAAGGCAGCTGAGAGAGAAAAGCCAAGGCGCCCCGGCCAGCACAAGACGACATGGCCCACAGCCACGTGGGCCCTTCGCACACAGGTTCAGCTCCTTTTAGTCATTAGCGAGAACCTGTAGGCTCTCCGATCCTTAGAATACTGAAAAAATGAGACACACTGACTCCTGTGCTCCCGAAGGAACGTGGAAAGCCCGAGTGACTCGGCAGAACTGAGTAGCCCAAGCTGCGCTCCACGGTCACCTGAAATGGAAAAGCGCTGGCTTAGTCAAGACTCATCTGCTCCTGGAAGCAAAATGCACCTTCAGAACGAGGCTCTGCTCCAAGATAATTGACAAATGGAGAATCTAGGAAATAGTACTTGTGGTGAAGGACGGGGGTTGGACCAGAGATGCTCACTCTCTCCTCTTGACTCTGGTCTCCAAAACGCACCGACGGCCTCAGCTTCAATCAGCAAGCGAAGAGGGCGTCCAGGAAGCCCCCCGCCTGGAGCCTGCGACAAGCCTGCAAATCCACCTGTTCTGTGTTAAATCGTGCTCCCTGGTGGGAAATCGATCTCTCCCCGTGTGAGTTATTGTGTGGGTTCTGAGACCCCCTCCAACAGCCAGGCTGGGATCATTTCACTTGAAGAAGCCAGACAGGGGCCTGCCGTCCCATGGGCCCAATGCTCATGGAAAGACGGGCCCCACCCATGCTACAGGCGAGGATGCCACGCAGAGTCCCACACGGTGGTGCTGGCTGTCACCATGAGCTGCGATTTGAGACACTCCCTTCATCCCGTGATGGATGAATTGAGACGTAGTAAAATGATACAAGAATAACTCTGGAAAAGCCCCAGTGTGCTGTCCGGTCGCTTCACCACAGCTCCCAGTGCTGAACCAGAAGCTTCGCCCTCTCCATCCTGGCCATCAGGGAGGGGACCCGTCCATAACAGCAGACTGAGTGCAGAGATCACAGGGGACCGTGAATACCTCCTTTCCTCACGTCCTTTGACATTTCCCAGAATGTCATCCCCCAAATACCAGCCCATCAGCTCCCCAGAACCTCCTGCTAATTCCCCCCGTGACAAATGTCCACCCACACCTGCCGTCTGCTCACCACCGCGCCTGGCATAGGGGGAGACCCTGGGGGTCTTCACATCGGTGTCGGGGTGGGTCTTCCTGAAGAACGAGAAGGCACCTGCAGGGGGAGAGCAGAGAGACGAGAACACACACAAAGGCCCAGAGAGAAAGAGCCTGGCTTGTCTCTGAAACAGACGGGAACCGAAAGAAGAGAGGAACCTAATATTGGGGGATTCCTGGACGGTTTTCTGGCTTGGCCCATGAGTCAGAGCTGTGGTACTGACTGGGGGTGATTTTGCCCCCCTGGGGACATCTGGAGACATTTTTGATTGTCACAACTAGGAGAGAGGGTGGTGGTCCTGGCATCAAGTGGGCAGAGGCCAGGGCTGCCACTTGACATCCTGGAGGGCACAGGACGGCCCACCACAGAGCCTGATCTAGCCCAAATGTCAGTCATCAACGTCAGAGAGATCGCCCTACAGATCAGAAGCAAGCTGCTCTTAGTTATTTCTTGGGCCATGATTTTGTTTTCTTCACCAGGCAATTAGCTCCTTGAGTCTGCTCCATCACTCAGGACACTATTTCATCTCCTGAGTCCGCTCCATTGCTCAGGACAATGTTTCATCTCCTGAGCACCCTGCACAATGACGGACACCCTCCACAAAGACCAGCATTGCTGGTGGAGCGGTGTCAGAAGCCCAGAGACCACTCACTGCCTGGTGAGGCGGGGTTAGGACTCTGGCGGGCAGAGGAATTTAGAACAGCCAAGACGCCCACCTCGATGCATTTAGAGAGGCTTTTCCTGAAGTCACTTCTCCCACAATGCCACTTCCCTCTACCTGGTCTGTGCTGGCACTGCTGGGATCCAGGGAGCAGGAGGCCGCCAGGTCGAAGCTGCAGAAGCCAAACCCCAGGGACACGGGCTCAAACAGGGCCTCTGCCACCTCTGTCCCCGTGGGCAAGTGGGTCATCTCTCGGGTCCTCACAGTCCACGTTGGAAAAATGGAGCTGATGACGATGAGAATCACCTCTTGGAAGAGGGCTTCAGCTCCAGATCAACTTAACATGTGTTTAAACCCGCCCAGCACATTCTGGGCGCCGCACTAATGGGTACCTGACCCTCCACGCTGCATCTGCTTCAGTCCCTGTTGGGAGCTGTGTTGTCAGACCAATGGTTCCAAGTTTTTAAAACAGTTTTTTTCTGACTTTTCCTGCCTGCCATTTCTGGGAATGCCCAGGAACAGAGCGGCGGTTGTATTTGTGCTTGTGGTGATGCGTCACAAGTCCCCAAAACCTGTGCACAGAGTGACCCTCTGCTGCACAGACAGGGTTGTCTTTTTCTTCCTTTCTTTCTCTCTGTCTTTTTTTTTTTGCTGAGGAAGATTCTCCCTGAGCTAACATCTGTGTCAATCTTCCTCTGTTTTGTATGTGGGATACTGCCACAGCATGGCCTTCAATTAATGGGATAGGTCCACACCTGGAAACTGAACCTGGGCCACCAAAGCAGAGCATGCTGAACTTAACCTCTAGGCCATAGGGACTGCCCCTCTTTCATTCATTTTTTATCTTTACTCTTGTGCAAAACACACCAGTTCTGGTTGACTTATCTGGCCCGTTCCATGATAATTCACTGAGGGGGTAGATGCTGCTGCAGCTGCAGGAAGGGCTGGAGCCCAATCCTCAGCATCCAACAGGAACACCAGCCCAGACACGGACCTTCAGGCATCCCACAATATTAGCATCATGAAACCCGCCACATAGGTAAACCTCCATGATTATGATGGAGCTTTGGAGAGGCGCTCAACATTTTATTATAATCGGCACCACCTTAGCAATCATTTGCCCAAAAAACCATTCAGCCGAGCAATCTTAGCCCTCCCATTGGCAATCAAATACACAAACACGACCCTCTCCTCTCACCTCTCGCAGAGACAGAATGAAGTGTCCAGCATTCTTCAGGAGCAGGATGTCACATAAAGCTCTGAGCAGCCAGTCTATTGACAGAACAACTGGACAGGATTTTTAGCCTAGAATAACCGCAATAAACACCCTGGGCATTTTTCACTCATTGAGTAATATTCATAGGATCACGTTTACATTTTCTGTGTAATAAATCAAAGCGAGATGCCATTGTTCCTAATTTATCTTGTAGACGGCTCTAGCGATATCTTGCCGCTGTGAATATTTCTAATATTTCTTAAAAATCGTAAGATAAACGGGTCCTGAATGTTGGATGTGGTGGTTATCTTCATCTCCTAAAACTTCATTTCAGGACGCGGACTCCCCTTTCTCTCCCGTTTCTAATGAAAGTAATATACAAATGATGTCAAGCCAGCGCTAGCTGTCGACATGCAAATATTGAGTCTGCTCCAACCCTGTCTTCCAAAGAGAAAACATTAACCACTGAGGCCATAAGTAGCCTTCATGTGCCGGCATATGAATGATGAATCAAAAGACGAAAATGCGGGCTTTTCTCCCTTTCTGCATAGACATAGAACAGGGTATCATAAGCCTAAGGGAAAATAAATGTTTGTGCTCTCGAAGTGTTTCACCTGTTTCTTCAGTGAAAGAAACACCCCCCCCCAACATTTGTTCTTCTCCTAGATGTGCAGCACAGAGAACACGGCAGCAAACAGTGATGCCTTGGTTGACCGAAGACGACTCTAATTGTAGGAAATTGTCATTAATTTGGACTCTGCTACTTCAGAATTTGTGATGCACACAGGCTTTGGCTTACAAAGTATGTTTATAATTTTTAGGAGGGAAATCAGATTTCGTAGACAAACCTTAGTACAAACACCCTTACTGGGGACACGCAAACCACGCTTATGGGCACAGGCTGTTTCTAAGCAGGTTTGGGGCATTTATTTCCTGCTAAATTCCTATTATATGCTAATTATAAACCACATTAACCTGTGCTTAATTTTTGTAATGAAATAATATGGCTTCTTATAATAAGAAACTAGTTCCAAAGTATGTAAAATAAAACATGAAATTTTCTTTCCTCGTGCTCCTCGAGCGATGAAGATCACTCGCCACTTCCCCACCTGCTTTTACTAAGTGGCTCCCGTCAGGCACTTTCCTGTTGGCTGAATTCAAGTTGAGGTCCACATGGAAGTAACAAAGCTGTTTTAAATAAGCAATCATTAATTCAAAACATCCAATAAAAGTGGAAGCTGGCCGTCCATCTGGATGTGGTCTTTTAGAGTCGTCCCTCATCTCGGCCGTGTCACGGGAGTCCCGCACTCCTAGGAAAGGACAAGATTTGGAGACGTTACTCTGAGGTTTCTTCCCGCCCTCTGAGAATGCCTGTGTGCCCCTTGCCAGAAGGGCAGGCCAAACAGAGGAGCTGCCCGGAGAGGACTGAGCCTGGATTGAGGAGACCTCGGATTCCCAGGGGTCCCCAGGGGATGAGGAAGACATGATGCCTTTGAAAGTGAGGAGGCAGAGGCCGCTCAAAGGCAGGGATGGAGACCTGCTGATTCCTGGGCAGTCGGGAGGGTCCAGGTGCTGCCCTCGCAGGAGACGTGGCCCGGCGATGCCCCTGGGAGGCTGGAGCCCAAAGGGTAGGGCC
Organism: Equus asinus; assembly: GCF_041296235.1. Lineage (NCBI taxonomy): Eukaryota > Metazoa > Chordata > Mammalia > Perissodactyla > Equidae > Equus > Equus asinus. The sequence goes on from NC_091804.1 coordinate 48,416,316, forward strand.
CCGATGCCGGCAGAGAGTCACACACCTGAGCTCAGGATGGAGGTTCAGCGAGCACCCCTTGAAGGGACGCTGGACAAGAGCGGATCTACAGTGACCAACGAAGGTCAACGTTGGGAGGTGGCTCCCCAGGTTTGGGGCCCTGCAAGCTCTTTTCCTGCCCCCTCCACCCCCACCCCAGCACTACCTGACACCTTAGCACTGACCTGGCATGGGGGTGGAGCCTCTGCGATGACGCCATTGGATTTCCCACCATGGGGGCTTGTGCTCCTCACTGTTGTCCAGAGAAACAGAACCGGTAACCAATAGGATGTATATAGAGAGAGAAAGAGATCTACCACAGGGAACTGGCTCACATGAGTGTGAAGCTGAGAAGTCCCAAGATCTGCAGTTGGCCAGCTGGACACGCAGGATGCTGACGATGCAGTTCCCGTCCGAAGGCAGGAAAAGAGCAGCGTCCTAGCGCAGCAGGAGGCGTTCATCCTGCTCAGCCTCTCTGTTCTATTCAGGCATTCAACTAATGGGACGATGCCCATCCACCCACCATCAGTCCACTGATTTAAATGCTCATCTCACGCAGCAACACTTTACAGACACACCCAGAATAACGTTTGACCAAATGTCTGGGCGCCCCGTGGCCCGTCAAGTTGACATGTAAGTTAACCAGCACAGAGCTCATTAGTGACTTCAGGCGTCTCAAGGTAGAGGACGTGCTGCATCCTACCCGCCCTCCTTTGGGGAGTAGGAGCAGCCCTTACACGGCCACAAACAGGTGTTGTGGCTACGATGGCCGAGCTCCTCACACGTTGGCGAATGTGGAAGTTGCGAATGTGGAAGTTGCATCATTCCTGTGGCCCTCTGTCTCCTCTTCCTGCTGTCTGTTCTTTGTGGAATCAACTTGCCGGGATCTGCCTTGTTGTACACAAAGCAAACTCTAACAATACACCCTCTCTTTTGTGAGCCACCAAGCTGAGGATGCTACACAGTGTTAGCCCACAGCTAGAGAAACACTGATAATAAATCACTTGCTCTTTCGAAGAGTCAGGACCATAAGAAGGGGCTGCTTGCGGAATGAGCCGGAACTGCCGCCTGAGTTCCAGATCGCAGCCTATTGATGATCACTATCGGCAGGGTGCTGAGCTGGCTGATGAAGGGCCCGAGGCCTCTAGTTCATTTGCAGATGCTCTCTGCAGGGCCCAGGAGCGGGCCCAGGAAGGGGGAGTCCGAGGAGCCTTATGCCATCGTGTCCATCCGCCCACAAATTCAATCATTCGCGTATTCAGTGACTGTTCGCTGATAGACGTGCTCCTAGGCGTGCCTGGCCCTGGGAGCCAAAGGATGGTGGACCCTGAGTTCTGTCGCCTGCCAGTGTGTCTCCTGCTACAACTGGGAGGTCCTCCAAGGCCAGATGCAAGTTCAGTCCTGCCTCCTTACAACACCGGGGTCCCTCCTCAACTCATCTAAGCAGCCCCCAGGGTCTCACTTGTGTCCACAGGACTCATGTGGAGTTGGGAGAGCAACGGGCTCTCCACGGTGCCTTCTGAGCCGAAACTTCTCCCTCCAAAGTGGGGACCCGGGGTCACAGTTGGAAATCCAGATCACCAGAAGAAACGGCTGGAGTTGGTTCTTGCTGCCAGCACCCCTGGGACTGCCGTGTCACCAGCCTGCAAGGACCTGGGGCTAAACCTGCAGCACAAGAATCTGTCTCAGAGGCCGAGGGGCACGCGGTCCTGAGAACTTCGCCCTGTTGTGTTTGGCCAAGGAAGGCCACGCTGCCCATGACCCAGGCCTCCCAGCACAGACTCCTGCTCGGTCCACACCTGCCGCCAGAAGGGTGTGGTCGTAAGAAATCCTGACTGGCAGCCAGGCCGGCCCTTGGTCCACCAACTGGCTGCAGGGGAGGGACTGCCGGCCTTTTGACTTTCTACCCCCCACAGGTTCTAACTTAGGGGCCTCACCGTCCCTGCAGGTGACTGGCTTGGGTCAGTCGACACAACCCCTTTTGGTAACTAGGAACCCCAGACTTTGGGGTCATCCTTCCAGCGGATGCTCAGGGACCACTGTTTCACGAGATTAAGGCTCCACCAAAGCTGAGTCGGGTGGACAACCACTGTCACCACGCCCACCGCCGGGGAGTCATGCAGCCTGGGGAGCTAGACCCGCTCTGAGCAGTGAGCGGCTTCCGATTACACCCCATAGGTGCCAAGTCCTTGGGGATGCCTCCAATGCAGCCATCCGTGCAAGCAAATACCCACATTAATGACTTTTCCGCTAAAAGTCATCTCAGCTTATTGGCCAAACTGTCAGGCATCAAGTTTTTGAGCAGGATGCAGTAAAAGGGAATCAGGCCACACCTAAATACACACTTTTTCCGAAGCTACTGCATCCTTTACACAAGCTCGGGACCCAGGCTCCTGCCCAGTCTGCACTTGGTCCTGACACACTGGAGCCAGGATGGACTCTGCGGCTGGTGGGATGTGCCAGCCTTTTCTCCGTTTGGCCGAAAGCACAGGCCGTAGACTAGTGCTTGGACTAGTGTAGCCCTTAATCGGACGCGTTCACATAGGGGTTCACGCAGGCTCACGCTCACTCACCTGAGTACACACCTGGGCTCCAGGCAGCGCCCTTGTGTCTGCACAGTTGCTCTGCATCCCAGCACAAAACCTCCACATCTCCTGAGAGGGAGGAAATGAAGCTGTCTCCTTCATAAACATTGTTTCCCCCGTAATTAAAATGAGGAAGTGGCCCGGCTGCCGTCGCCCTGCCTCGGCTGTCAGAGCGGGCTAATCAGGAGCCCAGGCCCCTGAACAGCCATCAGTCACAGGGCTGGTGATGATGACTGCGATTAACGGAGAGGGATCCTAATTAAACGGGCACTTTGGCCGGACCAGCATCCACAGTGTCTTAAAATAGCCTGCACGTCAGTGGCAGAGATGTTCTCGGCCACGGGCTGGCAGGTAGAAGGGGTACTCCCAGCTCCAGCTCTGTCCACCCTGGGTCCCGTGCCCCGGGGGAGCCAAGGTGGGGCCCTCTCAGAGGGGAAGCTCCAGAGCTGAAATGGCCCACAGGCCAGGAGCCCATTTGGCCTGACGGGCGCCCTGTCCTTCTCTGCTCTAGTGGCATCTGCTCTGCCACCTGCCTCGTGCTTGGGACAGTGGCACCTGGTTCTCCCTTGGGAAACTGCCTTCCTCTTTCTCAGTCCCTGTGGTTCAGGCTGGGCTCACCTACCATAAGCCCCGCCCTGCACACCCACACACAGATGTACACACTCACACACTCTCACGCACACACCTGCTCAGATGCTCACTATCCCACACGTGTACATGCAGCCACAATGTGCATGCACTCAGTGCTGTGACACACTTACACTCACACACACTCACTTTCAATACATAAATTCACACTCACACATAAACATTGTCACACACTTGTGCACACATGCACACACATTCTCTCACACTCGTACACACACACACCATTACACACTCACTCACAGTTACCCGCTTGCACTCTCTCTTCCTCACCTCAGGCTCAGCCCCATATGAGGTCTGATAAGGGACCATCCTTGGCCCCCGGCAGGGGTGGGAGGCTCCAAGCAGAGCAGAGCAGAGCGGCTGTGCTGGAAAGATCAAGACAGAGGGGTTCCATCACGCTGCCCCTCACAGGGGCTCTGCCTCAGAGTGAGGTCGACGACTGGGTGGGCAAGGGAAGGCAAGTCTGGGCGTGGCTGAGCCCCTGAATATGTCATCTGGGTGGACTCTCCTTTCCACGGGCACCTGCTGGAGCTGGGTTCCTGTCAGCTCGTTGGCCAGAGTCCTGAGCATTCCGCAGACTCCCCAGGGAGCCAGGTGGGTCCCTTGGCAGGGACTCAGAGCAGCTAGACAAAGCCAGCCTCAGGTGCAGCTGGCCTGACAACACCTGTTGGCTGTTTCAGGACCTGGCCACTCCCTCTGTGCTCCATCTCTTCCAACACCAGTGACCCTGAGCTCAGGCCAGAGAGCCAGGCAATCCAGAGCAGCCACGACCCTCTGAGACACGTTCAGCATGGTGGCTGGTAAATAATAGACATGTGAGCATGTTGTGATAGATGCAAAGGCCCCTCTGGGGCTCTGATTTTCTTTCCCAAGTGAGTAGAGAAGCCAGAAGCACACGGACTGGTCACTTGTGGGACCGCTGCCTACGTGGGTGTCCAGTGCAAGAGACGGGACATGCAGCACTGTCCTTCTGTGTCCTATGTGCGGACACAAGCACCGGCGTGTCACCGTCGGGCACCCGGTCCCCTGCACCGAGCTCCCCTCCGAGTGCAGGCCTCCAGGCATCCCAGGCTGAGCCTGCCCTTCTTGAGCCTCCCAGCCCCTGGGGCCTGGCCAAGTCAGATGTCTGCCGTGGTTAAGGGTGTGGCTTCTGGAATCAGACCTCTGGGGAGCCACTGTCTTCTCCACCACTGCCCAAGGTCTGTTACTCAGCGTCTCGGTTCCTCAGTTTCCTCATGGGCACGCTGGGGAATAATTGTACCTACCCTTGTAGGTAATAATTGTGTACTTATAACTGTATAATCATGATAATAATTGTATCCCTTTGAAAATATCAGTCAAGGCTTATGACTGGGTGCCTAAAACCTTCTAGTGGCTTCTCCCAGTGCGTGGGGCTAGCTCTGCGTGTCTGACCCGCCCCCTCCCCCTCCTGCTTTCTCAGGACCTCATGTTCCTCATTGCCTCCTCCCCCCTGGGAGCTCTGACACCCACCTTTCCCTCTGTCCCAGAACTATTCTTTGTTTTTGGCTTAAAACAACAGAAATTCATTCTCTCACAGTCTAGAAGCCAGAAATCCGGATCGAGGTGTTGGCGTGCCTGCTCCCTCCAGAGGCTCTGGGAGAGTCCACTGCTGCTGGAACCTCCACTGCAGCTCTGGTGGCCCCGCAGCCGCCTCACTCCAGCCTCTGCCCCCCGGTCACACGGCCTCCCCTCCTCTGCCTGTCTGACCTCTCTGCCTCCCTCTTACAAGGACACTTGTTGGGTTTAGGGCCCATCGGGGCAATCCAGGATGATCCCCCAACTCAGTTTCCTTCACTTAATTGTGTCTGCAAAGTTTTCAAATAAGGCCACATTCTCGGGGTCCAGGGATGTGACCCCTTGTGGGCTTGTCTTTCAGGGCCACCGTTCCACCCACCACAAAGACTTCATCTTTCCTTGATTCCATCTTGTGTTCTTGCTCTGCTTTAGAAGACCCAGAGACAGCAGGGTAAGTTCTTTCCCACCTCTGGTTGTGAAGGACTTTCATGTATGTTGATATACATACATGAATGAATATATACACATGGAACATTAAATGTACATTTATATGTTATATATAATATTACATACAATTATATATTATATAAACAGTGGTAAAATACAGATAACATTAAATTTGCCATTTTGACCTTTTCTGAAGTGTGCCATTCAGGCATCAAGCGCCTTCATGACACTGTGCATCCATCACCATCATCCATTTCCATTTCCAAGATCTCCCCCAGTCTTCAGCTTTCCGATTCCTCCTCAGCATGTAACCCTCAGCTGAAACCCTTCCTAAAGCTGCCCCGCTCTTCCTCGACCCTCCATCCCTTTGTCACATGTCCCTGACCTGACAGCCAGCCCTATGGAGGAGCATCTTGCCTATTTGGGTGTTTGTGCCGCGTCCGCCTCTGTAAATGCTCGCTCCCCAGGGCGGATGGTTTTTGCCTCGCTGACCATGGGTCCTCAGTGCCTGGAGCTGTGTGTAGCCTCAGTAAGGTGCCAAAAAGCATGTGATGTGTGAACGAATGTGTGTTCATGAGTCGATTCGTGTAAAGATTCTAGCCCAGTGCTCCGCACTTGTAAGAACTCAGTAACGTTTCTTTATTATGACTAGGCACTTAAAAGCATCATGTTTTCCTTTAGCTTTCTGGTTGTGAGCGTCAGAGGCTCCACTCAAGCTACCTGAAGGGTCTTCAGAGAAAGGTTGCACAGGAAGCCACCCGAGGATTCCCAAGGAGACGGGGTGCCGAGGCTGTGGGGCCTGCCCTCCCAAGGCCCTCGGGAGGCTAGTCTTGAATCTGCAGCTCTTCTCCGTGGGCAGCTCCAGACCCACTCAGCTGTGGGCCGGCCCTGTCCACTGCTTCCCGCTGCATCTACACTGGCAAATCATTTCCATGTTTCTGGCTCAAATGTGTACACTGGAGCTTCGCTGGCCCTGCTGAAGCCAGCCTGCAGGGTGTGACGTCTCTGACTCAGCCAGGGATTGGAGCTCCTGAGTCAGGGGCTCACTAGTCAGCCTGCTAGGAGGGGAGGGCCAACGCCCCTGCTGTGGCCTCAGCTCAGTGCACGCGGGGCAGGCATTGCAGACGCTCCTTTAAACGTGAGCAGGACTGTTGTTCCCTCATGGGACATCCTCTGGACTGCGGACATCACATAAACAGAGCCTCGGTGCTGGGCTGGAGCAGCCATCTGCCGGGTTTCCAGGAGAGGAGAGGATGCAGGCCAGAGTCCCGGGCGGATGTGCATTCTCCCTGAGTTAGACGAGGCAGGTGCAGCCTCGCTACAATTCCTGGGCCCTGGGAGGCCTTGATAGATGAGGAGGGCCCCTGCACGCTGAGCCCAGCCCTCCCCGCAGGTCTCAGGAGCCAGAAGAGCAGATCTTGCAGCTGCAGGCCCAGGAGGACAACCCGGCTTTGCTTTAAAATGTGTTGAATCTGCAAAGTGAAGAGAAACAGACGGAGAATGTTGGGGAGTCATGCCTGGGCCCTCTGCAGCGTGTGCTGGAAAACAGTATCTGCTTCCTGGGGGTCCGCGCTTTCTCCCTTTCCTATCCAGCTGCTTAGCTAGGACACAAAAGGAAGTCAAAGAGAGGGATGCTGATGATGGTGATGATTGTTATTCCTTCTGTTAATGCCACAATGGGCACTGGCTTCCTCGTCATCAGAAGCATCTTCAAACTCCAGATGTTACCAAGACGGACCCCGCCAGCACGGGGTGCCCCCAGAAAGAAGCAGATCAGCGCTCTCCAGAACCCCAATGGTGCTATCTTCCTGGAGGGACCTCAAGGTTTCTGACACCTTTGGAAAGGTCAAAATTTCCACAATCCCTATCTGTCCACTGATTTCGACCTTCAGTTTCCTCCACGCTTGCCCTCCAAGGGGGTTTGCGCCAGCATGGACCTGGCATCTTGATGTCCAACTGGAGGTGCTGAACGATGTCGACAGGTCCTACATTTTGTCAGCCGTCTGGGTCAGCACCATTCGCTATAACCCAAGGGAGAAGTCAGAGGCGAGGTTCCTGGAGAGCAAACCATGGCTGCAGAACCCGCTCACTGGGGGGCCCAGGGGGAGGCCTCCTCAGCCACACGTGGTGCAGCGAGAGGGCTGTGAGTGTGGACAGCACAGTGCCCCGGGCATGGGAAACCTTAAGGTGATGGTGTACACTCATATTTGTTTCACAGAATCTGTCAAGGAAAGTAACTAGAGGCAATTATCTTTAGGATAAAGCAGAGCTGAGCAGAGGACCAAGGCGTATGTCCTGGAAATGCAAGAAGGGGTCCCCTGCGGGAGCTGCAGGAAAACCGAACACCATATGAACCCTGTACCCCAAGGCTGTCTGTCCAGAAGTTCTAGCTGTGTCTGCCGTGTTTACAGCAATGCAGGTAGCATTGCCTACTTGGTTTCACAGAAGGGAAAGTGACCCCAATTAAAAGTTAAACTGCGCCTGCCCTTCCATGGAGCCGTTCTCTTTCTCCATTCCCATTTCCGGGAGATGCGCACGTGCGGGGCACGAGGCAGACCTGGGAAGGGTGCTCGTCGCAGGATTCATGGCATTAGCAATAACATCAAAGCTCAACTAGAGTCCCACTCCTGGGGACATATGCAAAAGAACTGAAACCAGAAAGTGAGGTAGTTGTTCATGGCAGCATCACTCACAATAGCCCAGCAGTGGCAATAATCCAACATCCGTCCACAGGGGAACGGGTCAGCAGCATGGGGCTTATCCACCCAGCAGAATAGTACGCAGCCTTACGAGGGAAGGAGATTCTGACACCTGCTACAACATGGATGAACCTCGAAGACATCAAGCTCAGTGAAACACGACTGGCACAAAAGGACAAATACTGTCTGATTCCACTCACGTGAAGCACCCAGAACAGGGAAATTAAGAGACCGAGCGTAGGACAGAGGCTACCAAGGGCTGGGGGAGGGGTGCGGGATGTCAAGTTACTGCTTGGAGGGTCCACAGTTTATGTCTGGGATGATGGAAAAGTTCCGGAAGCAGTGCTGAGGGCTACACAACATTGTGAGTGTCCTGCATACCACTGATGTGCACACTCAGAGGTGGTTAAAACGCAAAGTTTCCATCTCGTGTACTTTACCACAATAAAGACATTGAACCAGAAACAGCCTGCACGTCCACCAGCAGGGAATTGCTAGTAAGTCCTGATCTGTCCACACCAGGGGTCTGTGCGCACTTTCTGTGAAGGGCCAGATCATAAATACATTAGACTCCGTGGGCCATTTGGTTTCTGTCTCATACTCTTCTTTGCACTTTTTTACAGCCTTTTAAAATGTGAAAGCATGCTCAGTCTGAGGCTGTGCAAAAACAGGCCGTGGGCCAGGTTCAGCCTTCAGGCTGTAGTTTGCCAACCCCCTGGTCTATGCTACAAAAAAAATGTAAATTACAAACAATTCAGCACTTTTATATGTATTAAGACTGAGAGATTTCAAAACATATTGCAATAAAAACAATTTGCGAAGGGACATAGGGTGACTCAGTCATATTTATGGGAAAACAAAACCATGTATTTCTCCGTGTGCGCATCTGCGTGTAAAACCAGAGACGTCGGAGAGACGCTCACAAGGCCAGCAACAGCAGTGACCTCTGAAGCGGGCTCGGGTGACGGTCAGGGAAATTTGTACATCACCTTTAGTTTCTGAATTTTTTACAAGCGTATTGTTACTTGTGAATCTAAAACTCATTTTTGTAAATAGTACAAAAGAAGGGATTGTTTGTCATATCCAAAATTTGCATTATAATCTTGGTTCTTCTGCCTGAGAAGACACCGTAAGTCTCTGAATGTGCCCTAAGACCCTGACATTCTCCGGGACGAATCTTGCCACCCAAGGGAAACGTGGTACCCGGGGTAGATGGGAAGTGACCCCAAGGCTCCGAGACCTTGAGAAATTCCCCTAACGCCCAGCTTCCTCTTGCCTCCTCTCACAGAAAAAAGATGCAGGGTATCTGGGTTTGTCCTTGGGATACCCCGGAGCGCTGAAGGTGCTGGCCCGTCACTCTCCCACACTGCGTCTCTCCCAAGGCGGAGGGCGGCACGAATGGTCTCCTTCAATTCCACGACCTGGGGCCAGGGTGTCAGGCAAACTGTTTTACACCTGACCTAACAGAAGGGACAGATGTCTTACTGAGGCTTCCCCCAGCACAGGGGCTTTCCCACCTCCCCTTCCCCGGGGCCACGGGAGGGCTGAGCTCATCTGACCTCAGCCCCAGGTTAGCAGGCTGCAGCTTAGGTGGCACACAGGACAGGCTCAGGCCATTTGTCCTTGGAGGGTGGGAGTGGAGAGTACCTCTCTGGCCTGCCCCTGGCCCGGCTCCCTCGGCCTCAGGGAGGACATGTCTGCCCATGGGAACAGGCTGTGGGCCCTGCTGCCAGGCCCCCTTACCGAGCTGTGTCCTCTGGGCTCCTGGCCTCCCAGCGGGGCCGTCCTCAGCTCACGCCCATGCCCGTAACATTCTCTGCTGGGAGCTGTGATGCACAGAGACCAGAGACTACTTCAGTGGGCCCAGCAGAGAGCCCAGAGAGCCCGGCTCTGAACGCCCGATCCCTGCACAAAGCCACTTACGAGAAGACAAGCCGTGATCCTGGCCCGAGTGCTGTGCTGGTTACCATGTGGACTCAGTTAATAATCACCAGCCTTAGGGAACGTGGCCTTTTCCAGCGTTTTAAGCATTTTCACGTTTCCATTCTCAACTCCTCACAGCTACCCTGACAGATTATGCGATGAGAGTCTTTGTCCCCACTTAACGGACTGGAAAGCCAAGGTCAGGGAGTGGGCAGAGCCGAGACCCCAGGAAGGGCCTCCTTCGGGCTGGTCAGCGTCTCCCCCACCAGAGCTCCCTTACAGGAAGCAGACAGGGAAACATCTGCAGACGTCCACGCTCATTGACTGCTCCAAAAGCACCCACACGTGAACTAGTTTTCATTAACAATTAGGTCTTTGCAGCTAAGCTTGGTATTTTTGTTACCAATTTAACTTCCCTCTGGTGGAACTTGAACCCACGCTCAGGAGGACCCAAGGAAGAGCCCAGGGGCCCGTGGGCCTCGGACTCACAATCAGCCCTTTTCCTCCTGGGAGGGTTCTCTCTCTGTTCAGGGTCACAGCTTTGAAATGAGACCAAAGCTGAGCGTTCACCAGCACAAGCTTTGTTCAACGGCCAAAGAATGGAGAACCGGGGGCAAAGTTCACAAATCAACTCTTCTCAGCTCTTGGGGCCATGAAGCAACTGTTATAAGGGGTCAAAGTAGTAAAGGGGAGGCCTATTTATAGCAATGTGGGGAACTGGGGAAGCTTTTCTGTGAAATGGGGTGCCACCCCTTTTCTTCCCTTACTTGGTCTGGACTTTCCTGTCACGGCCACCGGTAGGTGCGTTATGTAGCATGGTGATGTGTTATGATGTAAGGATAATGAGCTGGGGGGTCTATGTCGGGTCGAGTCGGACTGCCATGTTGCCTTCAACTGGTTTTAACTGGTTTAGACCACGTGTCTCAGCCATCCTCTCCTTCCTCTCTCTGTGGTTTCCTGTAAGCGAAAGATAATACATTAGGCCTGTTCTGAGCAGGGCTGTGGTTGATGTCTTATGGGGTCAGTGGGCTGGGCAACCTCTTCATTCACAAAATTCATAATAATAACAATACCTCCCTCTAAACCGTTGTTTTGAAGATTAGTGAAATAATACTTGGAGAGTAGTTAGCAAAAAGCAATAACTGTTGTTAACTAAATGATAGTGACTATTATTATACTATTACACTGTCTGAATTCCTGCATCTTTTTGCAAATCAAAGGGAAGAGAACATTTAGGCAATCGTGGCCACCCATTGTCCTCTTGGGTCCTGTGCCTGCAGACCATTGCATACAAAAGAGCAGAGTCATTCCCCACGGGAGTCCAGCAAAAGACTGCAACTTCCTTCTAGAAAGAGCCAAGAGCACTCCCCTCAGGGTGGCGTGGCCGGTGCATCTCACGATGGACCTGGATTTAGTGTTTACTATCAAGTTACTCACTTTCCCTCCCAGAGAGAGTTGTCAGTGTTGTCTGCACCCTGGAAGGACCATGCATTTTCTTGTCCTGGTGTTTACGTTTTCAATTGTTTGCATTTATTACAAAATAATCCATGTCTGCTATAACAAATGCAGGTTATACAGACATATTTACAGTAAAACCCCCCCTGCATGCAATACTATCTTCAGAGATAACAGCAGAAAATTGATACAGGTGTGGTCTTCTGGACATATTCTGTGATGTGAGCACACATGTGTGGACACACATGCACAAACAGGCACAAACATGTACACACAGAGAGACACACACTCACACAAACATAGGAAAACGTTTGGTTGTTCCACTGTCTTTTTAATAAAGTTAGGAGTCTGAGATGCACGTCATCCTACAATTTGCTTTCTACACGTCAATATACTATGACCCTTTCCACGTCAGCGTGTAGGACGGACCAGTCTTCTCAGGGCTGCATCATATTCCATTTATGAATGCACCTCAACATAGTCAGCTGTTCCTCTGCTCCTGCACGTTGAGATAGTGACTCTCAATGATTTCCTGATACAAAGGATGCTGCAAAGAACCTTCTTTTTATTCCATCACTGCACACTCATGTGGACATTTCTGTGGAATAGGACCGACCCATGAACCTAAGGAACAGACTGTCCGGGTAAGAATGAGCATCAAAAATCATACCATAGGAGAAACGAAGTGTTTGCCTCACTCTAAATTAAATTCTTCTGAGGAGATGGTCATGGGATGTCAACGCAACCATCTGTATAAATCTCTTCCAAATGCCAGCCCTCTGAAGGTTCCATTTACCTGAAATATTCCCATAGGCTGTCAACATTAATCAGCCTCAAAGGATAATTGTTTGACGAGCCACATGTTGTCGTAATTTCCTCGATGCTTTGGGGTGAGGTGACATAATATTGTGACAATGTACTGTAACACTTATGAAATCTTAATAACCAATGCGTGGTGAAGGTCATGAATTCCCAGCCAAGCCAAAGCCCCACACACCACAGCATCTTCGCCAGAGATAAATTGCCTCCGCTTACATGGGGCTGCGGTTTTAGGGAAGACACTAAACCACGTAACTTCTCACCTTGCTCAATTTGTGAACAGGCGATGACATGTCTTGCCTTTGAAATATCCAATTAGAAACATGGAAAGAGGGGGATTAACGTTAGATTTCCCAGAAGCTCCACATCTCTCCCTCCTCTCTTAGAAGAATAAAATATTCCAATTAAGGCTTGGTAACTAAATAGCCTTGCCTAAGGAGCTATATATGAAGTCAAAATGTTCTCCTGCTCACCCTTTACAACAAGAAAATGTGCTCTTAACCTTAACAATAGGAGTCGCAGAGACTCTCAAAGACAGGGTTGCATTTTTTTCCTTCCAACCTGCAAGGCCAGATACATGCTTGGGAAGTTTGATTTATTTTGCAAAGTGAGTGTCATCCACAGCCTCAAGTGTTTAAAAATCACTCATTCCATCTAATTATATCTCTCAATAGCTCTGAAAGTTAATATCACGCCAATTTTGACACTAATGAGCACCATGATCTTGGCATGATAGAGACGGGCGGCTTCACAGGCACCTTGGGATCTGGACACGCGTGTGGTTTTAGCACACAGTATTGCCTCAGCCTAAATTTTGTGACTTAATTCAGGAGCAAGTAGCCCATTTTGAAAAGATTACATGGCATCTGAGTGTGTTGGCTATTTAGCTTGCTACATTTGGGGAGAAAAAGGAAAAAATATATAGCCAACCAGGATTGAACAGAACTGACATGCCATTTATTCAACTTTTTTCAAAACCCTATGTTTGCAGCATCGACCTCATTAAAAAGCCTCTAAGCAGGATGACGGTGTGGGTCCTGTATATATTAATAAAATCATCGATTTTCACTGAGCCAACTTTTCACTGGCATCAGGAAACCAACCAAAACTGTATAGAAACATTACTCATGTCATTTTCCAGCGTATCACTGTTAATATCCAATCTTGAGAGCACATCTTTTATTTGTAAAAGCAAATTGCTAGAAAAAGTGATTGCCACTGGCATTCTATGTTTCTAGTTCCAGCATGTTTCTTCATGGAAAATTTATAGGAAATAGTTTGTAAATGTCTCCACGTCCCATGTAGCATGGGTGTTTATCACTCATTTAGATATGCATGTGACTTGATTATTTTTTCAAATGACAACACATATGAATTTAAAATGAGATTACGTTAGGGTGCATAAATTAAATAGTTTGCATTGAAGGGTTGAAAATGTAAGGCGAAAAGAGTAGAAACTATAGACCTACTCAAAAACACGAGCTTGGATTATCCTTAGCATTTGGTTGGAGTCCCTCTTGGCCAGCAGCCGAGAGCTGCAAACCTGTGACCTCACTAGACTGGGGAGTTAATATGAATGACTCTGGGGATTAAAGCAAGGAAATTAAGAACATTCGTGGGAGAGTTCAGGAAAACCAATTGTTCTCTGGAATTACTGACTGAGCGATAAGTCAAGTAATGTTAGCATCAAGTGGAGAGCGCAGAGCCGACCAGTAAAGAAAAGCACGATACATTTTAAATGCTGTTGTTGCAAAGGGCACAGAGCAATCACTCTATTTAATAAATTGCCGGATGCTGAATGCAGTTGAAGCTCCCGATACGTCTTTGTGTGTGTATATAAAGTAGAGCAAAACAGAAAAAAAAAAGTAGAATATTAATAAGAGCAGAACTGAGGCAACCTGTCGTCAGGCTGCTGATAATAATAATTTGGGTGACAACAGATGATGAGGCAAAGCCATCAACCGGGTAACTGGAAGTATTAATAAAAACAATGGGAAAGGTGTGAGCATAAAAGCCCTGATGTCCAGAACAGGTGCCCAGAGTAATGAACCTGTCAGGGGTGAGGTTCAGGGGACTGTTTGGGTCCCAGCTGAACTCAAGCAGGCAGCGGGCACAGGCACACTGTGTCGGCGTGGATGGCCACTGGTCTGTTTGTTTGGCTTTCGCGGTGCTTTTCATTTTGCTTTTTTACTGGCCTGCCAATATTTAGGACTTGGGACACTTCACATAAAAAGTCTGATTCCCGGCTTTTGTGGACCATTAAGACCTGACAGCACTGCGACCACCTTCCCACGTGACTGGAATTTGCTAGAGCTACGGGGAATGGGGAAAAAGGGAGGTTCTCTCCCTATTCTGCACGCCCAGTGCATTCTATTAACTTACACCCCCACCTGACCGGAGCGACATCTGACTTTGAGATGTCTTATGCAAGAGCCCTGGTGCGTGTGAGCTGAGTCCTCTTCCCCAGCAGACCGGCTGGACGTTTCAGTATCATTCGGTCCAGGGGCGGAGAACTCAGGCTGCCCTGGCCTCCGCAGGTTTCTCTGCCATGGGGGCCTCCTTAATCCATCTCTCTAAAGATCATATAAAGATTATAAGAGTTGGCGTGCTCTGTGCCGCAAGGGAAGAAATCAATTTCCCATCCTTCTAAAAAGCTCACATTGCGACTGGAATTTTACCTGAACCAACTAAACAAAATTGTCATCTAACTTGAAAGAGAAAAACAAATATTAGAAAGTCTTTATCATTTTCTTTTCAGCTCTTCTATGCGGGGACGGGATTGTCATGGGGTAACTTCAAGATGGACGCTGCAGAAACCATGCATCGGGGTTTATAACAGAAACGTTTTAAAATTTAAATCACCGGTGAAAGACTGAAGCCATGCAGTTGGGAAGAAGTGATTTTTTTTCCATTTGTTTTCTGTGAAAAGTGCAGCCGATGCAGCCTGCTCCTCAGCCTGACAGTCTAATTGCACGGCGGGTGAAGCAACTGAGAAGTGAGCGAGCGACCTTGGACTTGCCAAGGTCATGGTGACAAGTTGTCTGTCTCCTGGCTGTTGACCTAGGGCACCACACTGAGGGTGCTCCTGGAAGGAAGGAGCAAGCTCCTTACATCTGAGGAGGAGGAGAGTGTTCTAAGGTGGCCCAGAGCCCGTCTCTGTTACAACGAGACCCCCTCAGAGGGCTTGTCTACACATTTGGGAGAAAACAGCTGGCGATGATCTCTCTGGGTTATTGACGTGCAATGGATGTGCTATGTCCTACTGACGTGCAACGTCATCTGGAACATTCAGGAGTGTGATGAGGACACACACAACCTGCTTAACACGGCGCCTGGCACACGGCAGACAGACACGTGCTGGCTCTCAGAGCTGAGAGGCTGCGTGTAACCTAACAATTAAGGGGTGAGGAGTTCAAATCCTGGTGTCCCCATTTGTGGTCTGGGAAAGTTATTTGATTGCTAAACCTCATCTATAAAATTAGAATAATAATGCCTACTTTGCAGGAATTCCACAAGGTAACATGAAAAATGTAGCTCAGAGCAAGCGAATAATATGTTATTATTATTAATTATTACATGTGACCTATGTTTTCCTAGGACCCATCTTTCAGGAACTGCTTGGATGTGGCCAAATAAATTAGACGGCTCTTGGCTCTTGCCCCAATAACTTAGAATAGCATTTCTCAAGCAACGATTTAGGAAATGGGAAGCATGCAAAATAGCATCCATTGCTTGTCTCCTGCGTTGACTGGTTCTGAACGTCCACGGGGGTGTGCGTGCAAGAAAGAGGAGCATGAAGCCCAATCCTAGCCCAGCGTACACCTGCCACATGTTTAGGAGACAAAATGGTTCATTGCACCTTCTTAGTAGACGTGGGCCAGTGAAGCTTTTCGTGATTCACACGGTATTGTCAACTTTTATTTTCTTTACATAGACTCGGCTGTTATCGTCATTCCTAGTCTTGAGGAAGGTAATATGGATTTAATAAGTTAATAAAGCCACTTGGAAATAATGTCCCCAGGACCCGGGATGCACCAGGACACAATTAAAGCATTTGTTGCCTGGTGTTTCCCATCAAGACCCACGGTTCCCGTTGTCTGTCACTGCATCTGTTTCATGGCATTCACGTGACTTTGCACACTATTTCAGGCAGGCCAGCGGTCGCAGTGGAACCACTATTAGAGCTCTGGGGATTATCTTTGGAACGAACTACAGGCCATTAATAGAAATAACAACTGCACAAATAATCAGAATGTCGGGGGAACTCAGGGGACGCCGAGCACTGAAGCAACGTGCTTGGCTTTGCTCAGGCACAAAGCTTAGGGGCTCACAGGTAACTCCTGAGAGGAGGGCCAGCTCTGGTTTTCTGTTTGGGATTCAAGGCACAGGCCATCCAGAAGGAAGCCGGGGTACGTCTCTTAGTGAATGACCTACATGATCCATGGACACCCCATTTTTGTACGCTGAATACATCAAACACGCTGAGAAGCAAGGCTTCACGGCACAGAGCAGCAGACCCAGGGACTCGCCACTCACCTCTCCAGCAAAAAGCCGCCTGCCCAAGCTTGGCACAATCGCCAGAGCGCATTTTGTCCTCATAATTCCCATCTTATGCACCAGAATCCAGAACCCCTCTGGTTCTTTGGTATGACGGGGTTCTGCTCCGACCTTCCAGCTGATGACTTCATTCTTCAAGAGTGAGCGCCAACCACTATGAGCTTTTCTGGAAGTTGCTTGAAGAGGAAAGTAAGAACCTCTATGTTATAACAACAAAAGTCCATGTAATGAGTTATTCCTTCCTCAGTGTATTCGAAGGAAATAGCCTTTCATTTGAGCTCCAGAAGTTTCTCCTGATCACCAAAGACTTGGCTTCAGCTTCTCCGTGAACAGCGTTCTGCTAAGTTGAATGCTCCCAGGCCCACTCCCCTAAGCTCTCTTGCGCTTTTTCTTTATTTTTATAAAGACACACCATCTGCTTTCAGACACTCCAAAGAGATCGTCCATGTCTTATGGGGTGTCGATCATATGTTAGCCACTTCTGTGAGTGCAGAAATATTTTGAAAGCTGCCAAGTCTGCCTTCCTTACTCTGCATGTAGGGAAAACCCATTGAGGTGGCTATTTGTCAAGGGATGGCCAGCATCTCCTGTCATTTGTCTCAATTCCTGCTTGGATTTCAACACCCATCTCAGAAAGCCACAGCCTCCATCCATTGCTTTAAGGCCTGCGCCCTCCGTCCCTTTCCTCTCAAAACAAAACCATCTATCGTTTATTTTCTAAGGATAGAAAAGATGTCACTGCATTTGGTTCTCAGCCTATACAATTAAATTCTGTGACTTAGGGGAGGGCAGCACAACTTTTGCCAGAGGAAGTTTCTTGTGGTGTGCCATCTGTAGTCTCGAAAGGATGAAATGTTGTCTGCTACTCAGGATGCTGTTGATGTCTTCAGAATACCCATTTGGACACTGAATTGTTATAATGGCAGTGTAAATCTTGACCCTGTCTGGGGATGTTTGTCCCAATAAAGGATCTGAGTACTCTCGTTACACCATGGCCAGGCAGCAGAGAGGGAAATTGAATAACTGCTTCAAGTATTCATTTAGTGTAGAGAGCCGAACCTAAAACCCACATGTTCATTTTTTTCCTGTTTAGTGTTTTATTTTTTTAACTCATTATCATTTTTCATTTTGTTTTCCAACTGGCTAGAAAATTCTGTCTTCAGGTCCATCACAGTTGCCTTAAATCCACCCTCTTTGATAAACAGCGAGCGAGAATTTAACTGCAGCAAGGCAGGCGTCAGAGCAGCTTCTTTCCAGATCGTTCCAAGTCTCCTTGTCACTGAAATCTCAAACTCTATCACTGTGAAGAAGGAAAATGGAAAGGAAACCGGCGTATCCATTTCCATCTGTCCCATCCTTTCATCATCCCTTGTTATTAAGGGAGCATGATCCAGCCACGTGACTCGTACCTGACAGTGATACTGCAGAAGTTAAGCCCCTACCAGCAGCTTGAACAAAGAGGATTATTCCTATTAAGGTATCAAATTGTATCAGTAAACCTGCGTGGTTCTTAGGTGTCACTAACAGATTTAAACGAGTGATTAAGGGTTAAGCAGGATCCACCCCATTAGTGACATCCATCCGCCAGCAGAAGGGAGCCCGGGCCGTGATGGGGGGCCCATCCCTCCCAGGTCAGGCCACCCCTGTCTGTCAGACAAATACAATAGGAATTACTTAATTTAACACCGTTCCACTTCTAATGGAATTCAATTTTCTAAATCCTGAATAAATACATTACAACTGCCACTTTGGTCAGACAGAGAGGAAGAGCCGTCCTGTAACGACTCCGCTGTGGACTGAACGCCCATTCCACCCATGAGGACGATTCCGACAGCCCTGGACACACTGAACGGGATGATGGTGATTTAAACACGCCAAGTCTTTATGGGGCAGATAAGCATTTTAATTTGCATTTATGAAAATCAGAAAGTGAGCACAGGAAACGGGTGCCAGTTTGCCTACTCCCCAAGTCATGGAGACCACCAGTGGCAGAATCAAGAAGTGACAGAAAAGGAAAAGCCATTGGTCGAGCCGCCATCGGCTGGCCTGTCCCCTCCACAGCATTCTGGCCTCTGGTCTTGAAATCAGCACATCTGACCCCATGCCTGCCTGGCTTTATGCCTTCAGTGGCTTCCCATTGCTCCACCTCCAAGACCAAAAGAACAGACATCGTTGCCATGGCCCTGCTTGACCTTGGGCCTCTTTACCACATCCTTGGCATTCTGAGATTTCCAGTCCTTCCTACTTACTGTTCCTTGTACCTCAGGACCTTTGAACATGCTATACTCTGTCTATAAAGCTCACGTGCATGCATGCCACAATTTGTAATCATCTAATTATTTACATTGTTATTGGATTGATATTTGTCTCCTGAAAGACAGTAAATTAGAGGTCTTATCTATTTTATTCAATAGCATAGCCCAAGCATATTTTGCCTAGCACACAGTATGCTCTCAATAAGTTTCTGATTGAATAAATGAGTGAATCTAATCAATTGATGCCCAACTTTGCAAATGCTGTTGACCCTAAAAATAAATAAGCAATTAAGTCAAGCTATTTCTTGACTTCTCCCATAATCCCTCTTATATTCAGAATTTCTTCATGTTCATTAATTTCCATCTTCCTTCCTCTAATCTCCTTTATTCCAAATGGGTTAAACCGTCACAAGTGACCCAGGGGATGCTGGGCCCCCTCCTGGTGCTCAGGCCGACTCCCCTTCATCTTCTGCTTCCCTCCCAGGGTGCTTTGCCTGCACTGCAGCTGTGTCTCCCTCTCGAGGCCTGCGTGCAGCCCAGGTGAGGGTTTGCCTCATGCTGCTCAGGTGACCCTCCCCCTGCAGGTGCGCCTCAGTACTCCCCCGCTGGCTCTGCCTGAGCAGTGTCTGGGATCTCCCTTTTGCTCTTTGAAAATGTGGCCGTGGGGATACCCACGTGTCTGAGCTCCAGTAGACACCGGGGGAGACAGCCCATCGCCTCCACACAGGGAAGCCAGACTCCCCCCCGGCCAGCTGTCAGCTCCAGCAGGTGGAGGCTTCAGGGACCAGTAAGGCCACTTGGGGGCTGGTCAGTGTTTAGCAACCAGCCTTCTGGAGAAAACGGTGCAAAGTCCTGATTTATAGTGTTGGACGACTTCCATGGTGTAAATGTGCTCACTGAGGCCAATTGCCATCCACCAGTGTGATGTCCTGAGCGTGGAGTTGAAGAGGTGTGCATAGTCGACTCTCACAGGCCACAGGAGCACTTCAAATGCAACAAGAACTGCGGGTCCTGATCACAGGTATGAGGGCCTGACCACAGGAACCATGGGGCCTGACCACAGGAACCATGGCGCCTGACCATGGGAACTATGGGGCCTGAGCACGGGAACTATGGGGCCTGACCACGGGAACCATGGCGCCTGACCATGGGAACTATGGGGCCTGAGCACGGGAACCATGGCGCCTGACCATGGGAACTATGGGGCCTGACCCGGGAACCATGGGGCCTGAGCACGGGAACTATGGGGCCTGACCATGGGAACTATGGGGCCTGAGCACGGGAACCATGGCGCCTGACCATGGGAACTATGGGGCCTGACCACGGGAACTACAGGGCCTGACCACGGATGTGAGGGCCTGACCACGGATGTGAGGGCCCGACCACGGATGTGAGGGCCCAACCACGGGACCTATGGGGCTACCGGATGGGATAAAGGAGGAGCAAGACCTCCCTCCCCTTTTGCCCAGCGCGGGGTCTGCTTCTCGCACACACTCCCTGTATCATATTCTTTATGACACCTGTTCCACCTTCTGCAAGGACCCCGTTTGTTTGTTCGTTTGTTTGTTTCCTGGCTGATGCCTCGTGGACACCATGGGCTCCAGGAGACAGCGGCCTTGCCCGTCCAACTCGAAGAAGCTGGAGCAGCTGCCCCGCATGGCGTGTTGACTTGTCCCCTTGACCCTGATGCCCTCGCTGAGTAGACGTCGGCTCCCTCCTCTGTGACCGGAACCTGCAGGAAGGGGGCTGGGCTCATCCCAGTTCCAGGTGCTCAGGAGCCGCCTGTCTTCCAGAGGCCTCAGCAAGTATTCGGAAACACTTACCTGACTAACGAATGAAGTGGATTTTAAAAGCCCACCCACCGAATTCAGATATTTCCTAGAATACCCCTGCAGCCCTAAAATCTTCCGTTCTAAAGGTAAGCAAAATTCTAGAGCACTGGATGAAATAATGTCCTCAAAATAAGAATAATGGCGAAACGTACAAAAGCAGAAGCGAGATCTAAATGGGAGAGACCTCCAATGGAAGTACCTTCCACCTGGAACCAGAGCTCGGCACGGCGCCCTGCCAGCCTGCCTCTCATATTTCAGGTTCCAGCCTCTCCCCCCGACCCTGCCTCCTTCTGACAGCCAAGGAGACACGTCTCACAGTAGAAACCCAGCATTTACATCCTGTGATGGGTGTCAGGAATAAGAGCCCAGAGCCCGGGGCCCTGGCAAAGCCGTGTTACTCCACCTTCAAGCACAGGGAGCCAGGGTCACCATGTACCTAGGGTTCTGCCTCGAAGAGCAGAAGGAAAGGGCTTGGTTGATGGTGGAAGGGAGAGGATCCTGGCTTGCAAAGTCCACCAATAAGTCACTTTCAGTTTGTTTTGTGTTTTGTTTTGGGATGAGTGCACGTCACAGAGAGAGAGGAGGGGAGGAGAAATAACAGAAAGACAGAGAGACAGAGAGAGAGAACAGAAAAAGAGATGAGACAGACACAGAGAAAGTGACAGGGAAGAGAAGACAAAAAGAGACAGAGAGACAGAGAGAGAGAAAGGAGAGAGAGACAACAGAAAAAGAGATGAGACAGACACAGAGAAAGTGACAGGGAAGAGAAGAGAAAAAGAGACAGAGAGAGAGAAAGTCCTGGTCACGGATGAGGAAGGCGGCCCCTTTGCCTAATGAGCTATAATCCAAATGTGGACCACAGCAAGGGTCCAGCACAGCTGGTTATGCAAACTTACATCTCAACAGATTGAGTCAAAGGTCAGGTACGGCCAGCAGAGCCATGTACAACACAGACAAAACAGCCCCCTGGCCAAGAGCCGGAATCTGTGCACTGGGGCAGCGGAGGACCAGCCCACTTCTGCTCTACAGCTGAGCATCTCCATCCACCAGCAGCTGTGACGCTTGGCAGGTGAGCCCCTGTGAACACGGCGGTGATGGTGAAGCAGACGCAGGGCCTGAGCCTGACAGTGTGCGCAATGGTCTACAAATAGAACTCTTCTTGCCAGTGGAAATTCCTACTCATCCCTTTACACTTGAGCTACATTTTAAATGCCTGCTATTTCTACCCTCCCCTTCTATTCATGGATCACCTCTGGGATCCGTCCACATGGCAGCTTGCTGCAACCATGCCACTGCCCTCAAGATGACAGAGTCAACCATCCCATTATCTGAACGGAAATAGCGGGGTTGTCAGCCCTGTTGTCTGGTGGTGGCCGTGTGGCTGAGGGTGTGGGGAAAAGAGCTCTCTCGCTCGCTGTTGATGACAGAGTATATCTACAGAACACTTTTATATTGTTTTTTGTTTAGTTTGATTTTTTTTTAATTTTGCAGGGCAGTTGGATAATATCATTAAGAAATTGAAATGTGCATGCCCACTGACCCAATTCCATTTCCAAATCTGTCTACAGAAGTAATGGCACAAATGAGCAAAGACACATATGGATGGATAATCATCATGAATAATGGTGGAAAATTGGAAACAACATAAACATTTATCAAGAGGAGTCCGATTAATTTGGGAGCATCCGTATAATGACATACTCTGTGCAGCTAATGCAGTGCTGCAGGCCTGAATACAAGGATGGAAAGATACCCGCCCAGGACATGTTAAAAATCAGCTCTGTTGAGGTATAATTGACGTATAATAAACTGCACATATTTAAAGTGTGTAATTTGATACATTTTAACATATGATACACTCATCAAACCATCACTAAAATCAAAATAGGACCATATCCCCTTCCAAAACTTTCCTCCTGCCTCTCTGCACCCCTCCCCCACCCCAGCAACCACTGATCTGCTTTTTGTGACTATAGATTAATTTTCATTTTCTAGAGTTTGATATAAGTGAAAGCGCACTATACATATTCAATTTTTCTGGCTTCTTTAACTGAGCATAATTCTGTTCAGATCCATCCGTGTTGTTGCTGCATCCACAGCCCATCCCTTTTCTCGCCAAGTAGTCTTCCGTCATGCGGAGGGACCACAGTTTATTTGCCGATGTTCTGTTGATGGGCATTTGGGTTGTTTTCAGTTTGGGGCTAATAGGAATAAAACAGCTACAAATAGTCACATACAAGTTTTTTGTACAGACATATGCTTTCTTTTCTGAGAAACACCTAGGAGTGGAATGTGTGGGTCATATGGTAGGTGCAGCCTTAACTTGTTAAGAAACGGCCCAACTGCTTTCCACAGTGGTCACCACGGCTTACATTCCCACCAGAAGCCCCAGCAGCAGGGACATGTTTGTAAGAGAAGATAATAAAAGGAAATACCTTAACTATATTTATACATACATACATATTTATATATGCATCCATTTATATTATATATTTATCTATAAAATACTATATAAATTTGTACATGAATGCATGTAAGGTGTGTGTGTGTGTATACGTATACTCACAATATGGAAGAATTCACATCAAACAACGCTTATCTCCACAAGGTACAATTCAGACTTGAATTTTTACTGGAGTTTTGGAATAGTTTTCCAGCATATGCTACTTCTATATGTTTGAAAAACTATTTTATAGTTAATAGAGTGTGTTCAAGATTTAAAATCTGAAGCCATCTCAGTCTTAATCCGGTGAATTTGTCTAACGTGTGAGTTTTGACCCATCTGGGTCTTCATCTCCACGTCCCCGGGCGTCTGTCTCTAACTTACCATCTGTGAAATGACTGTGAAATGTCCAGGGGAGGGTGTGCTGTGCAGCCAAGTTTGGAGATCTCCTGGCTTCAGGGAAACAGCACCGCCACCCAAGCACCCTAGCTTCTGCGCCACCAGCCCCAGCACTGGGTAAACCGTGTCGCCCTCACAGCCGCTGTTGCCCTTCTATAAATGTGGGGTATGCCTAAGGGGGTCTTAGATTTCTATTCCAGTTATCAAAATAATTTGCCATATTTTTTCTTTCAAATGATAATCTTGTATTTTATGTATATGCTATTTACATGAGGTTGTTTTATTAATGTTTGTTAGGGCACCTAACCAGCCTTTCATAAGATTGAAAAATAAAAGGAAGACTATTTTGCAGATGTTATATTGCAACTGTGTCTTCAACAATGGCCTGAGAGTGACTTTTCTAAATGGCCTCATCTCCCTTCTCCTGAACTAATAGCAAACTTTCTTGCATTTTTGAAAGACCAAATTTTGAGCAAATGCTGTAGAAACCCCAGGGAAAGCTTAACAGACATGGCTCTCCACAGGTGAAGGGTAGGAGGAGTGCTTATTTTGGAGGCCACACCCCCAACTCCTGACGCACCACGTGGCTGACTGATCAAGAGGCTTGGAGGCAAGAGGACACACTGGAAGGAAGCAAGAGGAACCAGAGTAATCATGCACAAAGGTCCAGGCAGCCCCAGGCACTTTCCAGCCCAGACGTTCCAGGAGTCTGGGAACGTGTGTTGGCATTCGTCACAACTCTCAGGAAAGACACACCCCTCCAAGAAGTAGGATGCTGCTCGGGGAGGGGCCAGACACTCATTTTGGAAGCCACCAGTTATAGCTGAGGGTCCCTGCACCAGGCTGAAGCATAGGGAGGTTACCAAGATGATCTTCGGGATCGCTCACATATTTGGTTAAATATAAGTGCTTCAGAGTAGCACTGACTGAACGTTACTACTAATTTTAAAAAATTTATTGCCCCCACTTGTAACAGAAAATTGAAATATAATTTTAAATCCTTTTGGTAGATTTCCTTAATTGGACACACAACTTACTTCAGACTTTTGTAAATTAGCGAGTATCTTGGGCCTCGGTTTTCTCATCTGTAAAATGGAGACAATAGCACCTGCCTCTTAGTGTTGTGCGTGTTAAACCCTGAATAAGAAGCAGAGCTGAGCACGTGGCCACAGCAAGGTCGGCTGTGAGAGTGCTTGTTATTTCTCTCTAAAGTTTGATTCCCTTTTCTACATCATAAGTCTCCCACTATTACTCACTCTTTCATTCATATGTGTCACCCATATTGACTGAGTATCCACTCTAAGCCGACGGCAGGGTCTCAGCGAGTTTTATCGAACAAAGTAGAGCTTAAAGTCAGGGAGCAGAGGGAGACGAGGAGTGGAAGTGTGGATGCTGTGGGACACATCAAGGCAATCCTCCCAGGCACGGTGCTGGGAAATGCCAAGGATGGGGAGCTAGCCAAGGCTGGAAGCAGTGGAGCACCGTGACTTCTTTTGAGAAAGAGCCCTCAGCAGAAGAGTGGAGAACAGCCGGAGGGAAAATCAGTTCACAGGTGGCTGCACAGCTCTAATGGAAGGACGATGGCAGTTTTGGAAGAGAGGGCAGTAAATGTAGGAGATAGCCAGGAAGACAAAGTTTGGAGATGGACTGAATAGGAGGGTGAAAGAGAAAGAAGTATTAGGAATGGTTCCTAGATTTTGAGCTTCAACCTCTGGGTAGATAGTGGAGACGTTGACTGGAGCATGGAACTGGACGAGGAGAAGTTGAGTCCGTGGGAAAAGGTTGCAGGTGATGAGGTTCTGGCCATTCTGGAATAAGAAAGGATTTGGTACTACATGAATGTCCTCCACAGAATACTTCCTGAAGAAACAAATGGGCTTGTGGCTTTTACTGAGTTATTCAAATATTGATTATTTAATGGGAGTAACCATATAAGATAAAACAAAATGTTGGCTGCAAGTTTGTTATGTATATGAAAGGGTGCATGTGTAATCACTTATACATCGTGATCAGCCCCGTTCAAGAAGACTTAGAGAGAAAGTTGAATGATTTTGTCATTCAACTAGAAGTGGTAGAACATGAATTTGAACCCAGATTTGCCTGATTCTAGGCATTATTGTCATTCTAAGGGCATCTTGCAGAATTCCTAAGAATTCCTCAGTGGAAATTAAAAGAAAGAAATCTTCAAAGTAATGGAAAAGTGAGATAACATCTTGCAGATTTCTAGTGGGAGGTACAATTGGTAGGTGTTCTCAAACCTTGGCAGGCACTCTGGCAGTTTCTTAGGAGATGCACCAGCCAGATAGCCAGATAAAATCAAGCTTCTATAATGGAATTTTTGTTCACTGAGAGAGAGTAAAATAAAATTCAAGCAAAATGCAGTCAGAGACTTCAGATTTTACCTCCATAAAGGAGAGACTGGGGAAGATTACTGCTTCCACCTTTATAAGTAGAGAACTAGAAAAACTGCCAGCCACAGACTTTCCTTGAACCCATCAGAGAACCTAGGTTGCAGAGCAAACAAAAAACCCAAAACCTGGGGAGGGACAGACGCTTGCAGGGAAAAAGAAGCCTCATGCTTTTGCTCACGAAGGGAAGAGGCTGCCTGACAGCACATACATTGGTGAGAGAATTCAGCTTTAAACTGTTGACTAATTGATAAAGGCCAAGTGTGTGCAGGCCTGAGAGTGTAAACCGCATGGGGACTACACACACGGATAGGGGTTTTCATCCTCTTATAAATGCACCAAGTAGTGCATGTCTACAGCACATGTGAAAGTGAAATATCTGACAAGAATGGCATGGAGGATGAGAGGGAAGAGTTAGGGACACACTGTTAGAAGGCCCTTACACTCCACATGAAGTGCTATCATATCATTTCAAGCTGAACTTAGATTTTTTTTAATGTATATTGTAAATACTAGGGCAAATATTTAAAAATTAAAAGGTATAAATAATTACTAGAATAAATAAAATGGAATCATAAAATTGTCAGTTAAAACCAGAGAAGGCAGAAAGGGGTAAATTTTTAAAAATTAAACAAATAGCAAACAGCTAACAAAATGATAGGTTTTCCTCCAATTACACCAAGAATCATTTTAAATGTGAATGGTCTAAATACAACAGTTAAAGGACAGAGACTGTCGCATTAAAAGGAAGACTCAATTATACGTTATCTAGAAGACGTTCATTTAAAATGTTAAGACATAGATACGCTATAAGTAAAAGAATGGCAAATGAGATACCATGAAACGAAAAAACAATAGAAAGCTGGAGTAGCTATATTAATTTAATACAAGGCAGAATTTAGAACAAGGAATACTATCAGAGATAAAGAGGGATATTATATGATGATGAAGAAGTCAATTCTCCAAAAGGAGATAATGCTCTTACTTGTGTACGCAACTGACACCACAGCTTCAAAATGCTGGAAGCAAAAAACTGATTGATCTGAAAGGAGACAGAAAAATCTATAATTATAGCTGGAGACTTCAACACTTCTCTCTCAGAAACGAATATAAACAGTAGGCAAAAATCAATTAGGATATGAATAACTTAAACAACACCATCAATCATTTTGACCTGATTGACATTTACGGATCACTCCACCCAATAACAGCAAAATATGCACTTTCTTCTAAAGTGCAAATGTAACATTCACCAGGAGAGACTATATTCTAGACCATAAAACAAACCTTAATAAAGTCAAAAGAATGGAAATCATATAAAATACATTCTGTGATAAAGATTGAATTAAACTAGAAAATCAATAACAGAAATATATCTGGAAAATCACTAGATATTTGGAAATTAAATAATATACTTCTCAATAAGACGTGGATAAAAAAAGAATTCTCTGGGGAAATTAAAACAATCCTGAACTGAATGACAATAAAAATACAACATATAAAATGTGTGGTATGCAGTTAAAGCAGTGCTTAGAGGACAATTTGTAACATCACATGCTTATATTTAAAAAAAAAAAGATTTAAAATCAATAACCTAAGCTTCCATTTTGAGAAATTAGAGGAAGAATGCTAATTAACCCCAAGGCAAGCAGAAGGAAGGAAATAATAAAATTTAGGAGAGAAATCAATAAAATTGAAAACAGAAAAACAATAGAGAAAAATCAAAGAAACCAAAAGCTGGTTCTTAGAAAAGTTGAGTAAAATTTATAAACTTCTAGTCAGGCAGACCAAAAAGAAAGTGAATTACAAATTATCAATATTAAGAATAAGAGAGGATCATCACTACTCATCCCCTAGATATTAAGGATAATAAAAAATATTACAAATAATGTTATGCTGATAAATTGAACAACTTAGATGACATGCACCAATTCCTTGAAAGACGCAAACTACCAAAACTTACTCAAGAAGAAATAGATAACCTGAATAGTCCCACATACATTAAAGAAATTAAATTAGTTAAAAACCTTCCAAAAAAGATAACTTCACTGGAAAATTCTATGAGACATGTAAGAACTAATACCAAATCTGCATAATATCTTCTAGAAAATAAAGGGAAAGGGACTATTTCTCAATTAATTTCATGAGGCCAGGTTTACTCTGATACCAATACTAGACAAAGATATTACCGAAAAAAGAAAACTACACACTACTGTCCCTCATAAACATAAATGCAAAAATTCTCAACAAAAGAAAGCAGTTTGAATCCGGCAATATACAAGAAAGAGAATACGTCGACTGAAAAGGAGGGGCGGCCACCCGGGGACTGTCCCCTGCTTCAGGCGCTCACTTTGTGGGCGGTTTTTTTTTTTTTCCAGGTTATTAATCCAACGAATGAGGTCGGCTGAATGCACGCTGCTGGGTTTAGAAAAAAACAAAAAATGAGCAAGCAAGACGTCCCTTCCGTTTTATGATAACCGGGCTGCAAGCAAATAAATCGACTGGCCCCACTGCAATCTTCTGCGCTCGAGTGCCAAGAGAGCCTGAACCTATCAGTTACTGAAGCCATAAGGAAAATTTTTTTAAAAATTAAAACTTTACCATTATGAGGTGGAGAAGAACCAAGATGGCGCCGTGAGTAGTCCTCTTTGTCTCTCGCCCTTCGAGTCTACAATTATTTGGATACTTATCGCTTGACAAAGGATATCCAGACAGCATCTCAGGACGTCTGAGACACCCACGTGACTATACATCGGAAGGCGGATGGACTTTCCTCTGGGAGGATGTGGAAATAGGTGAAAACTCTCCGACCCCGACCGGAAGCCTAGTACCTGCAAGGGGCTTTCTTCCAACGGACGCCCCCAGAGGATCCACACACATCTAGGGCAGGAGCGAGAACACAACAGAGGAGCGACGGTGGAAACAGGTGACCAGAACCCTACCTAAACCCCCTGCAATTACTCCTAAACGCAGAGGGAAACTTTGGAGGTGCACACCTGAGCCCGCGGGGAGAGTCTCTCCCCGCCATTGGCGGGGAGACCCAGCCTGGTGCTCGGGGTGCCCGGAGGGTCCCAGAGAGAGACACGGAGGGCACGGAGATCTCCCAGCTGCCATTGCCCGCCCCGTGGGACTAGGGATTGCCGGAGATCTCGGAGAGAACCGGGGCCGGGGGAACTTTCAAAGGCCAGTTCTGCGACCCGGAGGGGAAGCGCCGGAGCTCCGCCCGGGCAGCAGACAAAACTCTCTGTCTGCCATTAGCAGAGGGGCCACGCTGAGCATTCACGGCTCCGGGAGAGGCCCGGAGAGAATCCCAGAGGGCGGGGCGACCCCCAGCTGCCGTTGCCCACCCCGTGAGGCTAGGGATTGCTGGAGATCTCAGAGAGGACTGGGGCTGGAGAGAGTCCCAGAGACCCAGCTTAGTAGCCTAGGGGGAAACCCTACAGGCTCACAGCAGCCTTAGGGAAAGCCTCTGCACAGCACCAGTAGAAGGCACCCAGCCGCCAGCCACAAGGCTGGAAGACCCCAGGGCAAAAGCAGCATAGCTAGGTGTACTAACCACAGACTGTAGAAGATGCCAATAGCTCTCCTGCGACCCATAGAGCACAAGTGAGATTTGGTGGGTGCCAACAGCAACGGAGCGACAAATATAAGTGATCCCACCCCTGGCCGCTGGAAAAGCCCCCAAGGAGAGAGCACATCTAGGTGGGCTGCAACAGTAGGCACCTGCAGCCTGAAGCCCCCCTGTGACGGCCCCCACGGCAGAGGAGGGAATCCAAAGGGCCACTGTGGCTACGAAGAGGGGCCCAGGCCCAGTTAGCAACTACGGACAGGGTTCCTGGTTGGTGAAGTATAAACAGCTGCTCCCCCCACCACAGCAGCTGAAACAAGTGAAAGGAGCAACTAAACTCTATCTCCATGCGGAGGCACAAATCAACAACATCAAGCAATATGAAAAAATACATTAAATCTCCAGAACAGAAAGAAAGCAACAAATACACAGAAAACAATCCCAAAGAAAATGAGATATATAACCTAAATGACGATGACTTCAAAACAGCCATCATTAAGATTCTCAATGAGTTAAGAGAGAATTCTGACCGACAACTCAACGAGTTCAGGAGCTATGTCACAAAAGAGTTTGATACGATAAAGAAGAACCAAACAGAAATATTGGAAATGAAGAACACAATAGAGGAGATTAAGAAAAATCTAGATGCTCTGAACAGTAGGGCCGATAATATGGAGGAAAGAATTAGCAATTTGGAAGATGGCAATATAGAATTGTTGCAGGCAGAGGAGGAGAGAGAAGCAAGACTTAAAAGATATGAAGAAACTCTCCGAGAATTATCAGACACAATTCGGAGATGCAACGTAAGGATTATAGGTATACCAGAGGGAGAAGAGAAGGAGAAAGGGGCAGAAAACCTATTCAAAGAAATAATGGCTGAGAACTTCCCAAATCTGGTGAGGGAGATGGATCTTCAGGTGACAGAAGCCAATAGATCTCCAAACTTTATCAATGCAAGAAGACCAACTCCACGGCATATAGTAGTGAAGCTAGCAAAAGTCAACGACAAGGAGAAAATATTAAGGACAGCCAGGCAAAAGAAACTAACCTACAAAGGAACCCCCATCAGGCTATCAGCAGATTTCTCAGCAGAAACTTTACAGGCTAGAAGAGAGTGGAATGATATATTCAAAAATCTGAAGGACAAAAATCTACAGCCGAGAATTCTCTACCCAGCGAAAATATCCTTCAAATACGATGGAGAAATAAAAACTTTCCCAGATAAACAAAAATTAAGGGAGTTCATTGCCACAAAACCTCCTCTTCAGGAAATCCTCAGGAAAACCCTCATTCCTGAAAAATCCAAAAAAGGAAAGGGGCTACAAAACCAAGAGCAGAGGAGATAAGTAGAAGGACAACAACAGAGAGTAGCAGCTCTACATCAGAACAGATTAAACCATGGGACGAGAAACAAAGGAAACTGAAGAAAACCGGAAAACAAGACACAAAATGGGAGTGGTAGGCCCCCACGTCTCAATAATCACTCTAAATGTAAATGGACTGAACTCCCCAATCAAAAGACACAGAGTGGCAGGATGGATCAAAGAACAAGATCCAACAATATGCTGCCTCCAGGAAACACACCTCAGCCCCAAAGACAAACACAGACTCAGAGTGAAGGGATGGAGAACAATACTCCAAGCTAATAATGAACAAAAGAAAGCAGGTGTCGCTATACTAATATCAGACAAGGTAGATTTCAAAGCAAAACAGATAAAGAAAGATAAAGAGGGACAGTATATAATGATAAAAGGGACTCTCCACCAAGAAGACATAACACTTATAAATATATACGCACCCAACACAGGAGCACCAAAATTTGTAAAGCAACTCTTAATAGAACTAAAAGAAGACATCAACAACAATACAATAATAGTAGGGGACCTCAACACACCATTAACACCAATGGACAGAACATCCAGACAGAAAATCAACAAGGAAATAATAGAATTAAATGAAAAATTAGACCAGATGGACTTAATAGATATATATAGAACACTTCATCCAAAAACAGCAGGTTACACATTCTTCTCAAGTGCACATGGAACATTCTCAAGGATTGACCATATTTTGGGAACCAAAGCAAACATCAATAAATACAAGAGAGGTGAAATAATATCAAGCATCTTTTCTGATCATAACGCTATTAAACTAGAAATCAACTACAAGAAAAAAGCAGAGAAAGGTGCAAAAATGTGGAGACTAAACAACACGCTTCTCAACAAACAATGGATCATTGAAGAAATTAAAGAAGAAATCAAATATTATCTGGAGACAAATGAAAATGAGAACACGACATACCAAATCATTTGGGATGCAGCAAAAGCAGTCCTAAGAGGGAAATTCATCGCAATACAGGCTCACCTCACTAAACAAGAAAAAGCTCACGTAAGCAACCTCAAACGACACCTAACAGAACTAGAAAAAGAAGAACAAACAAAGCCCAGAGTCAGTAGAAGGAGGGAAATAATAAAAATAAGAGCAGAAATAAACGATATTGAAACAAAAAAGACAATAGAAAGGATCAATGAAACAAAGAGTTGGTTCTTCGAAAGAATTAACAAAATTGACAAACCCCTAGCCAGACTCACCAAGAAAAGAAGAAAGAAAGCGCAAATTAATAAAATCAGGAATGACAGAGGAGAAATCACAACAGATACCAATGAAATACAAGAGATCATAAGAGAATACTATGAAAAACTATATGCCAACAAATTGAACAACTTGGAAGAAATGGACAAATTCCTAGACTCCTACAATCTCCCCAAACTGAATCAGGAAGAAATGGAGAATCTGAATAGACCAATCACAAGTAAGGAAATAGAAACGGTAATCAAAAACCTCCCCAAAAACAAGAGTCCAGGACCAGACGGCTTCTCTGGAGAATTCTACCAAACATTCAAAGAAGACTTAATACCTATTCTCCTCAAACTGTTCCAGAAAATTGAGAAAGATGGAGAACTCCCTAACACATTCTATGAAGCCAACATCACTCTGATCCCCAAACCTGACAAGGACAACACAAAGAAGGAGAACTACAGGCCGATATCACTGATGAACATAGATGCAAAAATCCTCAACAAAATTTTGGCAAACCGATTACAGCAATACATCAAAAAGATTATACACCAGGATCAAGTGGGATTTATACCAGGGACACAGGGATGGTTCAACATCCGCAAGTCAATCAACGTGATACACTACATCAACAAAATGAAAAACAAAAACCACATGATCATCTCAATAGACGCAGAGAAAGCATTCGACAAGATCCAACACCCATTTATGATAAAAACCCTCAGTAAAATGGGTATAGAAGGAAAGTACCTCAACATAATAAAGGCCATATATGATAGACCCACAGCCAACATCATACTCAATGGACAAAAGCTGAAAGCCATCCCTCTGAGGACAGGAACAAGACAAGGGTGCCCACTTTCACCACTCCTATTCAACATAGTACTGGAGGTGCTGGCCAGAGCAATTCGGCAAGAAAAAAAAATAAAAGGAATCCAAATAGGTAACGAAGAAGTAAAACTCGCGTTGTTTGCAGACGACATGATCTTATACATAGAAAACCCCAAAGAATCCACAGAAAAACTATTAGAAATAATCAACAACTACAACAAAGTAGCAGGGTATAAAATTAACGTGCATAAATCAGTAGCATTTCTATACACTAACAATAAACTAACAGAAAAAGAACTCAAGAACTCTATCCCATTCACAATCACAACGAAAAGAATAAAATACCTTGGGATAAACTTAACCAAGGAAGTGAAGGATCTATACAATGAAAACTATAAGACTTTCTTGAAAGAAATAGGCGATGACATAAAGAGATGGAAAAACATTCCTTGCACATGGATTGGAAGAATAAACATAGTTAAAATGTCCATACTACCTAAAGCAATATACAGATTCAATGCTATCCCAATCAGAATCCCAAGAACATTCTTCACAGAAATTGAACAAACAATCCTAAAATTCATATGGGGGAACAAAAGACCACGAATTGCTAAAGCAATCCTGAGCAAGAAAAACAAAGCCGGCGGAATCACAATCCCCGATTTCAAAACATACTACAAAGCTACAGTGATCAAAACAGCATGGTACTGGTACAAAAACAGGTCCACAGATCAATGGAACAGAATTGAAAGCCCAGAGATAAAACCACACATCTATGGACAGCTTATCTTCGACAAAGGAGCAGAGGGCCTACAATGGAAAAAAGAAAGTCTCTTCAACAAATGGTGCTGGGAAAACTGGACAGCCACATGCAAAAGATTGAAAATTGACCATTCTTTTTCACCACACACCAAAATAAACTCAAAATGGATCAAAGACCTAAAGATTAGGCCTGAGACAATAAGTCTTTTGGAAGAGAATATAGGCAGTACACTCTTTGACATCAGTTTCAAAAGAATCTTTTCGGACACTGTAACTCCTCAGTTGAGGGAAACAATAGAAAGAATAAACAAATGGGACTTCATCAGACTAAAGAGCTTCTTCAAGGCAAGGGAAAACAGAATTGAAACAAAAAAACAGCTCACTAATTGGGAAAAAATATTTACAAGCCACTTATCCGACAAAGGGTTAATCTCCATAATATACAAAGAACTCACACTGCTTAACAACAAAAAAACAAACAACCCAATCAAAAAATGGGCAGAGGACATGAACAGACATTTCTCAAAAGAAGATATGAATATGGCCAATAGACACATGAAAAGATGTTCATCATCGCTAATCATCAGGGAAATGCAAATCAAAACTACACTAAGATATCACCTTACCCCCGTTAGATTGGCAAAAACATCCAAAACCAAGAACGACAAATGTTGGAGAGGTTGTGGAGAAAGAGGAACCCTCATACACTGTTGGTGGGAATGCAAACTGGTACAGCCACTATGGAAAACAGTATGGAGATTTCTCAAAAAGTTAAAAATAGAAATACCCTATGACCCAGCCATCCCATTACTGGGTATCTATCCTAAGAACCTGATATCAGATATCTCAAGAGTCCGTTGCACCCCTATGTTCATCGCAGCATTATTTACAATAGCCAAGACGTGGAACCAGCCTACATGCCCAGAAACTGATGATTGGATAAAGAAGATGTGGTATATATACACAATGGAATACTACTCAGCCATAAAAAAAGACGAAATTGGCCCATTCACAACAATGTGGATGGACCTCGAGGGCATTATGTTAAGCGAAATAAGTCAGTCAGAGAAAGACGAACTCTATATGACTCCACTCATAGGTGGAAATTAGTATATTGAGAAGGAGATCTGATCGGTGGTTACCAGGGAAAAGGGGGGGTGGGGGGAGGGTACGGAGGGGGAAGTGGTGTACCCACAACATGACTAACAAAAATGTACAACTGAAATTTCACAAGCTTGTAATCCATCATAACATTAATAAAAAAAAAAAAATAAAGACAGAAAAAAAAAAAAAAGAAAGAAAGAGAATACGTCATCATTAAATGGGGTTACCCAAGGAATGCAAGGCTAGTTCAATACTCAAAGGTAAAATAAGAGGCCAACCTGGTGGCATAGTGGTTAGGTTCATGCGCTCTGCTTTGGTGGCTCAGGGTTCACGGGTTCAGATCCCAGGTGCAGACACAGCACCTATCATCAAGCCACGCTGTGGCAGCATTTCACATAAGATAGATGAAGATTGGCACAGATGTTATCTCAGCGACAATCTTCCTCAAGCAAAAAAAGAGGAAGATTGTCAACAGATGTTAGCTCAAGGCCAATCTTCCTCACACACAAAAGAAGTAAAATAATATAATTTACCACATTAAGAATATAAATAAGAAAAGAAAATCATTTTAATAGATGTAGAAAAATTAATCAGACAAAATTCAACACTGATTCATAATAAGATGTCTCGGCAAACTAGGAGATAGAAGAAAGCTTCTTTGACCAAATAAAGGGCATCTGCAGACAGACGTACAAAAACAACCTACAGCTAACAGCATACTTCATCACGAGAGACTTAATGCTTTTCCCCTAAGACTGGGAACAAGGCGAGGATGTGCCCTGTGATCACTTCTACCCAGCACCATGCTGGAAGGTGTAGCCAGTGAAATAAGGAAAGAAAAAGAGATAAAAAGCTCAAAGGCATGCGGTTGTAAAAGGAACAGATATAACTGTCTTTATTAGCAGATGGCATGATTCTTGACGTGGAAAATCACAAGGCATCCACAAAAACGTTTCTGGAACTAAGATGTGAGTTTATCAAGGTCCCTCATCGCACTTAGCGCAGCCCTGCGGCCCTTCTTGGCCTTTCTCTTCCTTACGAAGCCAGCTTGTTCCTGGAGGGGATACTGAACAGAAATGCTCCCAGACACACACTCACATGCAGACTCACACCTGCCACGTGCACGCACACTCATGCACACACAGAGACACACTACTCATGCACTCATTCACACATCCACATACAAACACACACACTGACACACAGCCCCCCACACACAAACTGACACACACTGGAGGTTCTTCTGCACGACCCGGGAGGAAGAGTTTATCGCTCTGTCTAGGACACTGAGCTTCTCCACACTTACTCTAGTGCACACACTCATTCACACCCTGACACCCCATTCCCTCACACGGACTCACACGCATGCACACATGGACACACACAACTCACACACACTCGCTTATATACATTCATACCTGGACATACCCATGTGCACACTCATTCACACACTGACACACTTGTTCACACACTGACACTCCCTCCCTCACAGCCTCCGTGGCTCCCTCAGTTTTATTTCTTCCCGGTGCCCACAGCTAGGATGAGCTCGTGGACTTGGTCCGCTCGTTGGCTCGTCCACTGCCTGGGGCCGTCGCTGTTGGACCAGCTCTGGGATGGACGCTCAGCAGCATCTCCCTCTCCCTAATGTCTGCTTCCCCAGCACCCAGCACAGCCTGGCACAGCGTCGGAACTCCATAAATATTTGTGTTTGAATAGGAAAGAGAGACAGCACAGGATCAGGATGGAAAGGGAAAGATAAAGAGAGACGAGGGGACCGAGAGGAAAGGGCCCATCTCTGCTGACACTGGGCTGTCTGACACCTCTGACCGAGACCTGCGACTTCTTTCTCCCGCACGCAGGACCACAGCTTCCCCGGCAGGCTGCCTTATTAAGATGAAACTCCACAACTTCGATTTAATAGACAGAATACGCATCTGTCTTCCCACCAGTTACAATCTCGGTAACTAGCCAACGCGGGTTCTGCTCTCGAGTTAGGAATGTGTTTCCATGGTGACCTGGTAATTGACTCCTTGGAAGGTATCCAAGACAGGCCAGCATTCTCCAGAATTTGGCACCACCAGGGGTCCTTCCCGCCGAGGGCCACTTGTTTTGGAAAATGAACTGCATGTTCAAGTTGTGGGAACGGACATTGGTTCCCCTCTGAACCTGGAGGAGCTCACTGTCCCAGGCAGAAGTCACCAGCTCTTCCTCCGGTGTCGTGCAGAAGAAGCTCCAGGTCCAATGGGTCCCCGTGAGCTGATAATGGCCTCCCATCTTTTGTGAGAACCTGGAGAGAGACCCAGAGGAAGGGATGGGGTGGGCGGGGTTCTAAATTCATCACTGTTGGCCTGGCTTTGGAAATGACGAACAGCTCCTTCCAAGAGGCCGTGAAGAGGAACCTGAGTGCCAGGTAGAGGCCGGCAGCCTGGCATATTTGTCTCTTATCATATGTTCTTAGAGGGGTGTTTCTTGCCAACCTTTTGAAATTCATTGTTTAGCTTCTCTATGCTTGAGGCAAAACACAAGAGACAGTGACAGCACGTTGTGGAAACAATGGTGATAAATTCTAAGTAGATATAATTACCCGGTGGCCTGAAAAGGGAGCTGCACACAATTAATATTGAAATTTGGCAAGTGCATGATCTGACGACACATATAATTTACCAAGTATGGAAAGGTGGGGGATGCCCCATTATGTAGCACTGTGGACGGGACCCGGAATCCCCTGTGGATAGAATGCAGGGTTGTAAAGCACCGGCGAGTACAAATCACATGGTCAGATTCCCACCTTTCTATCCCCACCTTTCTATCCCCAGCTCTGTGTGACAATGAAAAGAATTCTAAAGAATCGGCTGGGATTGCGTGTGCTCCAGGACGCAAGCCTACCTGCAGCACTGAGACCAACAAGCTGTTGCAGAGTTGCACGCAGCCCCGTGAAGTAAGGAAATCCAGTTCTCCAGGAGATCTGGCAAAGATCTTCTTCTCCTCCTCCTCCTCTTCCTCCTGCTTCCTCTCCTTCTCCCCGGAGCCCCCCAGGCCATAGTTGTATATTCTTGTTGAATTGCCTCTAGTTGTGGCATGTGGGACGCCACCTCAGCACGGCCTAATGAGCGGTGCCATGTCTGCGGCCAGGATCCAAACCAGTGAAACCCTGGGCCGCCGAAGCAGAGTGCGCGGACTTAACTACTTGGCCACGGGGCCGGCCCTTGGCACAGATCTTTTTTATCTGGAGAGAAATCTGGGCTGAGTTCTAGCATGCTGAGCAAGTTGACTGACATAGAGGGAACGGTGGGCATAATCCGGAGACATCGGCTGACTGTGAGCCAATCCTCTCCCGCCCGGGGCCGTTTCAGGGGAGTGTTCAGGACGCTAGGGAGCTTGGAAGTCAGGAAGATGGCTCCACATTAGACCTTCTTGCTCCATCCCTCCACGCTGCCACTGACTTGCTTTGAGTCTTCACAATTCCCTAACCTTTCTGAGCCCCGATCTCCTCATCCCGCGTAATGTGGATAGCTACCTCCCGGGGTTAAAGATAAAATGAGGTTTGCAAAGTGTCAGGCACTCAATAGACATCAGCTCTGCTTCTCTGCGGGAACATTGGGTGCCAAGATGCTCAGATGCCATCAAGCCCTCAGGTCCTTCTGGAATGAAGCAGAAATAAAATTAGTTGCTCACCTTCAATCAAAACAGAAGGCATTCAGTGGGATTTAGCTTTGCGTAACAAGATTAAAAAAAAGCGCCCCAGCGGTTGGAGCTGCCTGGGATCATATTCCCGAGAGGAGTATCCAAAAGGGGCTCCAGGGCGGCCACGGAGAAGCTTTAAATGTTTGCACTTGGACTTAACAAGCTTTAAGGAAATTTACTTCCCAGAGACAGCTGTCTCTCCAGAAGGATGGAGAGGGAAGTCACAGCCTGGCAGTTCTGGGGTCCTCCCCTGGAGTGTGGTCAGGCGTCTGGGTCCCAGCAATGCCTGCACCCACCCAGTCACAGCACCTGGCTGACCCCTAGCTGCTTCTGCTCTTCTCTGGTCCTCTCCCGGAAATTTGAGTTACTCCAGGAGGCAACAACGCCCCATTAAAAGCAGCTGTTTTATTTCTGATTGACTCTTTTTTGAGAAAATCCTCCAGAATCAAGTTGCTGGAAGGGTAATTGTTCCTGACAAATATCTTGCTTTTCTCTCTGTGCAGCTGTGGTTATTCAATCACTGTAACACCATCTATTGACTGGCATATTTATTGCTTGACTTTTCCCCTTCCTTTTATTGTGGTTCTGTGTTTGGTTCTCTTAGTTTTGGGAGATTTTGTTCTTTAGGTTTTGGGAGGGGTTATTTTTTGCTTTAGTATATTCCTAATATATAGCATAAGACATTTTTATTTTTAAATTAAACTATTTAAAAATTAAATATCTCAATAAAACACCCTAAAAATTTGACAGAAGTCATGCCATGACATGGCATGACACCCTGAAAATTTAACGAGTCTATTAACTGATAAGATCTATGGTTCAAGGAGAAAGTGATCAGTCTCAGATGTGCACAGATCACCTTTAAAAACTGTGGAACCATGTGTCAATCAGTTACATGGAATCCCCTGTAGGTAACAGGTTTCATACTCACATACATATTTAATCCAGCACCAAATGTGTCTAGGAGGTATCTGTTATTCTCTTGAAATTGTCTCGGGACACAAATTTCCAGCTCTCACGTGAGTCATAACAACACTGGGGCTTGCCTCTTGTCTTCTGACTTCTAAAACATCCCTGTGGGAGAACAGCACCTTATGAAGGGAAGGGTCTGCCATGGGGAGTCAGGGCACAGGTCCTAACAGAATCAGGGGTCAGGGATCAGGACCGAGGCAAGGGAATGGGGTGGCCAATGGGTACCAGGGAGGCCCAGAGAGAAAAGCATTGTCAACCTTCCTGAGCACCTGTGGCTGCAGACCACCACGTCTCTGGTGGGGTGACTTTGGAGGTGTCAACCATCTGTCCCCCAACCACAGTGTTGGCTTAGACAACCCACCCCGACTCAATTTTGAAGGGCCACCCACATAATGCTGAACCCTCACTCCAGCCACAGATGATGGATGGGGTCAGGGGTTCAGAAAGAAGTACGTGTGGGTAAGAGGATGGTGAACGGCCTGAGAGCTAGGGCATGGGGCCACAGCCACAGGGAAAGAGGGAAAGAGGGGAGAGAACAGAGAGGGGAGAAGAGTCCTTGAGAGACTGAGGAAATGGCCGTGTTTCCTGACCTCCTAGCTCTGCTCAGAGCCTGGGGTCCAGCCACACGTCACTCACATGGTACTCAGTTCACCATGAGCACGTTTTTGTGTGTCCTCCTGACTCATAAATTCTGTGAAGTCTAGCACTTGTGTCTGTCTTGTTCAGCACTGATTCCTAGGACACAGCTCCACGCCTGGCACAAAGCAGCTTCCAGAAGAAATGAAGAGTGAGCTTTGGGTCAAGAAAGGAGTAGACCAGGTCAACAAGGTGACCACAGCATGGTGCTCAATGGTAAATGTAAGAATTATAATTATAGTTACAGTGGAACATTTAGGCAAACATATTAGACGGCAAATAGTCCCTTTTTTAATATTAGAATAAAACGTGTTTAATAAATCTAGTGATATAATTATTAAATTATGGACTCATGTTTTAAACAATGAGTACTTTCCCCATGTCTGTCAGCAAAGGAGCCATGGGGATTCGTGCAGGATGCTCTGATGTGTGCAAGTTTTGATCTTGAATACTAGTCTTCTGTAAGAGGAATCAGAGTTCCTTGGAGTATAATTGATTCGATGTCCTGTGGAAGAGGAAAGTCAAGATGATTCTGGAACATCTTGTTGCTGGAAAGTGACAATCATTTCTAAAATGTCAGGGAATAGTATAAAAAGGGTAAAAGAAGCCAACACAAGAGGCTCCCAGTGGACACACTAGGACGATGTACCATCACCAAGAAAGTGAATTACAGGTAAGGAGAACTAGTTAATTCAGTGAAAAGCTGTGGGTCCTTATTGATACTCAAGATGGGGAAATTTGGTACAAAGCTTGCAGTGCTGGGGCCGGCCGCGCTGCCGAGTGGTTCACATGCTCCGCTTTGGTGGCTCAGGATTTCACCGGTTCAGATACTGGGCACGGACGTGGCACCGCTCATCAACCATGCTAAGATGGCGTCCCACACAGCACAAGCAGAAGGACCTACAACTAGAACATACAACTATGTACTGGGGGGCTTTGGGTAGAAGAAGGAGGAGGAAAAAAAAGAAGTTTGGCTACAGACGTTAGCTCAGGTGCCAATCTTAAAAAGAAAAGTTTGCAGCGCCTTCAGTGAAGGGCTGTGGTGGAGATGCAGAGGCATTGATGCCAGATTGTAGCCCCACAGATTACTTACTGGTTAAAAGGAAAAGCTATAATTACACAATGGAGGGATCTGACAGCCCTCATTCAACCCAATGATAAAACTTATCATCACTGATGGTGAAGTAGCCAGACACGCATGTGTCCGTGGTGGGGCTCAGTATGAAGTAGACGGCATCGCTGCAGAGCTCCACAGACAAGCCCCTCGTTCAGACTCTCAGTTATAAGAGCCAATATGTTCCCTTTGTGGTTTAACCAATTTGAGTTGGATGTTTAGTATGAATCAGATGAGAAGAAGCAAGTAACGAAGGAGCCCAATAGAGAACCTGGGACTCCTTGGGGGAGCTCATCTCCTTTCTTCCTGGTCAATGAGGGAGGCTCTGAGACCCTTGAGTCTCCTGTTATTTGGATTAAAATCTGCCTAATGGAGCTGGATAACCCACGATTTTTATGACACGGAGTGGCTTCACCCTACCCTCCCCTCTCCAGTAGCTTGACCCACAAAGAGTAGGAAGGGGATGCACCCATTTTGGTCTGTGGCAAAGAGACACTGTTTGGCCCTTCCTTTTATTTTGACTGATCCTCCAGACAGACTTCCCATTCTGTGAAATTCTTTGGAGATATGTCCAGGACCTCAGTGTCTGAGTCCTAAAGGCATCTGTTTCTAACTCCCATTGACTCTGGTTCTCAGGGTGTCACTTCACTTTTCAAATCTTAAAAGTGATGACCCATTGGGAATGAAAGCAATTTGCAGGGTCAGGGCTATCCGTAATTATCCTGATGGCATCTGTGATGAATTCCAGTGGACTTCCATTGGCATCGTTAGTGGAAACCATGATGTCACATATCTCAATGATGAAAAGGCTTTTCCTCTGAGAGGGAGTTAGGAGGTGGCAGTCTTCCCATTACTTCCTTAACCTCCAAAAATACATCCAGGTGTGTGATGCTAAATTTGTAGTGACGGGATAGGGAAGTTGGCACTAAAGTTGTTCTGCATTGGTTACTTCACACCCTTTTCTTCTTGCCTTCGAGCAGCCTGTTCAGTGTTTCTCAAAAGCTGAGTTTCTAACAAAGATTTCTTTCCACAACCTCCACAGTATTCAGGGGACTGAGACATTCATGTCAAATATTTTAAGTCACTTACAAAAGGGTTGAGATTTCCTAATGCTAAATGAGCAGAATGAGGCTGGGATGGCAAAATTACCCGTTGCATGCGGTAATTCAGTGGTTGTCTATCACCCATTCGAGACACAGCGGAGAGGAGGCCCGGCTGACTTAGCTACTCAATGGATGCATCCAAAAATACCACTTAGAACTTAGTACTCATTTTCCGTAGAAAGAATAGCTGCACTGTTTCCCACTGGGAAATTTACCACACCTTTATTCTGTTTAACCAATAATATCTTAGGGGCTCTTGAAAATTATATTCACTTAAAGACCAAGCCGTCATTTTCATTTGTCCTGAGGGAAAGGCGTAAATTGCAGTTGGGTCTACAGAGCCCAGGTTCCATCAATGTTTTGCTAGAATAGCAGTGGTTACAACCAAACTCACTGTCACTCAAACTTGCCTTTCCCTTGACTAGTGCTGTGACTAATACTGTGCTCAGGCCCCTGCCCTCACATGGGAAGCGATCCCTGGACAAACCCTTTCCTCAAGGTCCTGTCTTAGGCTTCTCTCTCCATGGATTTCTTTCCAGAGACATCTGCACTGACCCCTGTATCTCTGTGGACCTCCATGGGAGGTGGACTCTCCCTCCTTTCCCCTCTCCCAAATCCATGCCCTTGCCATGTAGCTTCTCAGCTCCTCTTATGAAACAGAGCCAGCGAGCACACACCTAGGCTTTGGCTTTGGCTGCACTGTTTGTTTTGGCCCCTGGAATGAGGGTTGAGGGATGGATGTGTGCTAGTTCTAAGCCGAGGACAGTAGTTGAAAACTGCCAAGCAGAGCCCAGACAAGACCAGCAAAACTGCCCTAGCCAATGCATAGGCATGAGAATAAATGCTTGTTTCTACACACAACTGAGATGTTGTGGTTGTTTGTTATGCAGCAACACCTTACTGATACAATCTCCTACAGCATTTTTTCATGTAGCAAAATTAGTGTGGCAGGTGTGACATGGCCACCTGATACACATATTTAATATGTGAAATTTTCTTAATTTCTCCAAAACTCAACCTAATCCCTGGGTTCCATTCCACTGAGGTAGAAGAAATTCAATCTCAATCTGTTTAATTCTACACATCCCCTTTTCCCTGCAGATGTAGCTAAGTTCTAGAAGTTTACAAAGCGAAAACACAGAGAGAGTAGAGGTCCGTATGGTTCTTGATGCCATCCATCTAGACAGCCAACTACTGAGATATGCATCAGTCACGGACAATTTAGACTACTGTGGACACATCTTCACTCATACTGGCCCTTCTGGCTTAGAGTCCCTCTCTGTCACATCCGTCACATGGGAGCATTCTGTTATTCAACCAC
Organism: Equus asinus; assembly: GCF_041296235.1. Lineage (NCBI taxonomy): Eukaryota > Metazoa > Chordata > Mammalia > Perissodactyla > Equidae > Equus > Equus asinus. Next base: position 48,460,012 of record NC_091804.1, read on the forward strand.
ATGCTAGGATCTGAGACACCGTATGGGGTTCCCTTGTACATTCTTTCACTCATCAGAGCAGCCACATACTCTCCAGACCCTCCCCGGAAGAAAGGCATTGTTTCCCTCTCTTCTGGGACCAAACGAGTCTCTCTGGACTTGAGCTTCTTTCCTGGTGCTTCATCCAGGAAGCAAGACATGAGCCCCATTTCTGCAGTGCCCACTAGTGACTGTCCCCCTGAGATCCTCCAACCTCCCCGTCTTTCCAAGGATGCTCATCTTGTCTGAGGGCAGGAAAGTCTGTTCTTTGTTTCCTCCCAAATCTACTGACCATTCCTTGAGGCTTTTTGTTTGCCTAGGGACACAGACTTTTGAAATTCAAAACCCAGGAAGAGACTCCGTGTTTCTGTACATCCTCATGTCACTATTCTCCTTTCAGTCAAGAACCACAGACAACCTTAATAAGTGCCTGTTGATTTCAAGGCAATGTAACATTTTGGAGGGGGCAAAAGGATCAGTATGTGTGTTCGTTTGTTTACAGAGATTATGATTCAGTTCAACAACAGAACGAATAAAAGCAGCCTTTAGTTAGTTTAATTAGCCAAATTTCACTACGGCTAATCTCCCAATCTCAGATGAAGACTTTTATTAAGGATGCTTTGTGCTGTTGTTTCTGTAGAGCTCTCTTTAATGAACAGTTTATAAGATTGGTGTTTGGGGCATTGGCTTGTTTCACTTGTCCATCTGAATGTCATTCAACAATCACAGCAGAACTCTTGACAGATAAATCTTCAGTTCACTGAAAGTTAAAGAAGCACAGGAAATGCAGTGATGCTGTGCAAAGGAAAGGATGAACCCCACTGTACGGCCGTTTCTGATCCAGGACACCAGGGCTGTGCTATCAGCCTTGGCTTCACTTTAGACAAATTGTGAGGACATTCACAGAGAGAGCATCCTAGAACTCTGCCGAGGGTCCCCCTGGGATATCCATCTGAGTACTGATCTGGACATCCAGGTGAGGGACCTACCTGCGACCCTGGAGGGGACCGTCTGAAGGGGTTAGAGGGAACAGAGGCAGCTGTCTACACGGGGCAAAGACGAGTACCTCTGATCCCCAACAAAGCTGAAAAAACTCATAATTCACGGGATATTTGACAAAGAACTCAGGAAGGTTTTGCATCAATAGAAGTAAAGAATCAGCCTTAGACTAAGAAAGGCTCTGGAGCCACCTAAAACATCATAAAGGACCTAAAAGGATTAAACTGTCTTGAAGTAACCATTGCATTTTAAGAATATTAAGAATACAAGACTATTAAGTTTTAAGAAAAAAATATCCTGCACTTAAAAAAGTGAAAACCGCTCAATGTCTGACATGTGATCAAAGATTACCAGGCATACAAATAGGTGAAAACCCCTACCCGTAACGAGAATAACTGATTGAAACAAACCCAGAACTGATGTTAGAATTAGCAGAAAAAGATGTCAATACAGTAATTATAACCACATTACGTATGTTCAAAACATTACATAGAGAAACTGATAATGTAAAAGAGAGCTGGGAAGCTTTTGAAAATACCACCCTGGACAACCAAATCAAAATCTTCAGGAATGGGGCCCCTGCATGAGTATATTTTTGAAAGCTACTCTGGTGAGTTGCCCTGAGAACGACGGCACTGACAAAAATCTAACACGCCCCGAAGGCTCCCGGATTTGAAGATCTCCTCGTTCGCCTTCAGGAAGCCACAGAACACTCACCAGCGACTAATCCACTGGCCGAGATTCCACTACAGGAGGAAGGAAGACTCGTGGCCTGTGTGAGTCCTCCCCACACAGCACCTGACGCATGAGAAGAATGCTTAATAAAATGACATCCCCTACGCAGCAAAATAAACCATGAAAATAAAAATCAAACTCCAGGTCCTGGAGAAACGTGGGCAATGACGGTGGCCTGTTTCTGTACCGCATGCACATTTAGTAATTTCCGTAAAACCTGCTATGATTTTTCAGGTTTCAAAGCATCCTAAGTTCCATCTCTCTTCAGTTCTTGATGGAGAGCTGCTTCTCTCATCTTCTGAGCACGTGGTGGGACTCAGAGCTGTGTTTCTAGTATGCACTTGAGGAACCCTTGCTGTGGATTTAAATGGGGTAATGCATGGCGGGTTCTCTTGTAAACTGAGCTCGTTTCTATTACCATGACATACGTACACAAAATCACAGGCATTGATGGGTTCCCAGAAGATGTCTAGTCAGTCCGGAGCTTTGAAAACATCTGCTGCTTGGGCGTCACCCCACACCAATGAGCTCAGAATGCCTGGGAATGGCCTCTAGGCGCAGGTATTTTTTAGAAATACTGTGAGTGGTTTTGGCAAGCAGCTAAACTTGCACAGGTGGTACGGGGCTAATCTTCGTACTACAGGTATGGGTGTTAAATAATAATGACTCATTCAGTCCTTTCACTACTCAGGCAGAAAGCCTCAGTTCCTTCTCAGTAAGTTTTTTACCTCTTTAATAGACTGTTGTTTCCTTGGGGTTTTTTTAATTGAAATACACTCGACGTATAACATTGTGTAAATTTAAGGTGTACAACATGTTAATTTGATGCATTTAAATATTGTAATGTGATCCTAATTGTGGCAATAATTAGCACCTTTTTCGAGTCACCTAAGTATCATTTCTTTTTAGTGGTTGGAATAATTAAGATCTAGTCTCTCAGCAAGTTTGACGTTAATAATACGATATTGCTGTCTACATTCACTGTACTGTGCATTACATCTCCAGGACTTATTTACTACTCAGTGCAAGTTTCTACCCTTAGACATCTGTCCTGCCCCCCTACCTCCATCCCTGGTGACCATCACTTTACTCTCAGCTTTTATAAGTTTGGCTTTTTTAGATTCTATATATAAATGAAGTCATACAGTATTTGTCCTTGTCTAACTTATTTCACTCAGCATGATGCCCTCAGGTTCCATGCATATTGTTGCACATGGCATATCTATATTCACAGCTGAATAATATTCCGTGTGTGTGGGTGCATATGCCACATCTTCTGTATCCATTCACTTACTGATGGACACTTAGAGTGTTTCTGTATCTTGGATATTGTGACAATGCTGCAGTAAACATGGGAGTGAAGATTTCTCTTCAATATCCTGTCCTCCTTTCCTTCAGATACATACCTAGAAATAGGATACCTGGATCATATGGTGCTTCTGTTTTTAATTTTTTGAGGAACCTCCACGCTGTTTCTCATAGTGGCTGCACCAAATTACATTCCACCAACAGTGCACAATGGCTCCCTTTTTTCCACATCCTTGCCAACACTTACCTCTTGTCTTCTTAACTCTTGTTAATGTGCCCCTTTGACTCATGGATCTCCAACACAGAGCCTGGGAAGACAACGGTTTCTTTTTCCAACTGTAATCACGTTTTTCCAGTTCACTCAGGTTCCTAGTGGCTGCCAGACTCACAAAGTTGGAAGAGGCAGAGCAGAGATGAAGCCTTGGCCTGTCTGGCACCAAAGATATGATCATACAGATGTCTTTCCAGAAGTGAAAAATTAAAGAGGCCGGCATGGTGACATAGTGTTTGCGCTCCCACGTTCCACTTTCGAGGCCCAAGGTTCACAGGTTCAGATGCCGAGTGCAGACCTACACAGAGCTCCTCAGCCATGCCGGGGTGGCATCCCATGTACAAAACAGAGGAAGATTGGCACAGATGTTAGCTCAGGGCCAATATCCTCACCCCCCCAAAAAAAATTTTTACAATGACATAACTTACAAGGATTTATGGGATACACATTGTAAAGCCTGAATAAGTAAGGAAGGTTTCATGGAGAAGACATATTGGAGGTGAATCTTGATGCTGGAGTCTTGGGGGGCAAGGAACATATATTTCAAGCAGAATAATCAGAGAGTAAAATTTCAAAGGATATTGGGGGAGGGACGTGGCAGGGCTGGAACGCCAAGTAGAGGGACATGTCCTGGCAAGAGGTGAGATGGGTGAGTGACGGACGGAGTTTTAGATAAATGGTGAGGAACGATTGGATTTTCCTGCAGGAAAAAATAATTATACCTCTAACTCACATGATATGCAGAATAAATGTGAAAGGCAATGCTCTTTGTAGATTGCAGGAAGCTGTAGAGAAGAACTCGTGCAGCCATGATTGATAAGCCACACCAGACAACTGCTTATCCGATTGTCATAACCTTGAGAGCAATCTGTCTTTTCTCTCTGGTTGCTTGAAGCTTGTGCCTTGTCTTTAGTTTTCTGCAGTTTTACCAAAATGTGTCTAGATGTGTGAGGTGTTTTTTTCATTTATTTATCCTGCTTAAGACTAATTGCACTTCCTGAATCTGTGAGTTGGTATCCTTCATCAGTTCTGGAAAATTCTAGCTATTATATATTTGCATATTGTCCTTGGCTTATTACCTCTTTGCCTTGATTTGGAATTCTGAATAGATGCATGTTGTGCTTTTTTGGTCCGTGTTTCATGTCAGTTTTCCTCTCATATATTTTTCCATTTCTTTATCTATCTGGGCTGTATTTTGGATAATGCTTTCAGATATACATTTCAATAAACTAATGATCTTTTTGTCTGTATATAGTCTGCTGTTAAACCCATCTGTTGAGTTTTAATTCTATTCTTATCTTTTTTTTTACATTTGTAATTGGTTCTTCCTCAAGTTTGAGCATCTTACATTCTCTCACATTTTCCTCATATTTGCAATCCTTTCGTTTATCTCCATAAACAAACTAAACACACTTACTTTATATTCTGTACTGATAATATCAATATCTAACATTTTACATAGTTATTACAATGTCCATTGATTTTAGTCCCCGTTCACAGTGCCTGGTGTCCCCACGGGTTTACAATTTTTGAACGAACTTATATTTACTTGCAACTTCATCTGTGGGAATTCCTTGTGATCTGGGATGAAGGCGAGATTACTTCCTTTTGCTTCTGCAGGTTTCTGAGAACATTACCAACAAGGCCTGCTTTAAACTACATTCTCAGTCTGAGGTTTGACAGACTGGGCGGTAATGTAAGTTCAGCCCGCAAAGCTGAGCGCTCGAGCTATCAACTTCGGGGTAGATTTTCCCTCTCTCAAATCCGCCTCAAGGTTTGCGAGGACAGTGGCTGTGTAGCCCTGAGGTGGACTCGTTTCCACGTTCCCTTCTATTGGGGGGCAGCGCTTTGGGGGCTCACTTTGCTTGGAGGAACTCCTGGCAGACTTAGCACCTTGGACAGGTCCTGACGTTGCCTGCTCTCCCCGTACCCAGGAGGCTCTACCGCTGCAGCTCGAAGTACCCGGCCGCGAGATGCCCTCCAGGTAGAACCAGCTTAGCTTCTCTTATCGCCTCTCTGGGTGCCCAGTAATCATCAGTTGCTGGTCTCCAAGTGTAATTTACTTTCAGCAGGCAAATCATGCATTTTAAAGGATTTTTTTTTTTAATCCAGCATTTTTGGTTGGTTTCAGTGAGAAAGTTTGTCATATCTGGCCCACCATTCTGCCAGAGGCATTCTTTTTAATAGCTGCATAAAATTCCACATTATGAATGTCCTACTTCTTAATCATTGATGGGTGAATAGTTAGTTTCTAGATTTCTTGTTTGCTTTTAATGCAAAAAGAGTCCTTAAGCCAGCCTCTGTATGAGTATGTGTGCTTATTTCTGTAGGACCAGTTCAAAATATCAGAACGGCTATGTCCATATGTGTGTTGTGTTTGCGTGTTGTGTGTTGTGCTTGTATGCTGTGCTTGTGTGTTGTTGGTATGTACATGGATAGATAGACTCACAGCCATGGCTGCCATGTCTCACAGTGTGCTTGTTTGTCCCTTCTTTTTCCCCAAATTTTTATTTTAAAAAACAAATAATTGTAAGACTAGTACAATGAGTGTGCATGCACACACACGCTGACATTGCCTGCGTACTTACAGTATGCAGTGTTTTATTGAACAATTTGAATCATATAGCCATCAGGACACCTCATTACTAAACATATTAGCACGTATTTTTTAAAAACAATGACATTCTCCTACATAACTACAATATCGTTATCATATGCAGGAAATGCAACATTAGTAAAATTTTATCTAAAATTCTGTCCATATTCAAATTTCTCCAATTGTCTCAAAAATACCTTTTACAGACGTTTTATTTTTTAATCTAGGAAAAAATCCAGGATCAATTAAAGATCACAAATTGCCTTTAGTTGCAAAATTCCCTTAATCCCTTTTGAATCTGGAACAGTGCCCCTGACATTATTTTTATTTTTGTCTTTCTTGGCATTGATCTTTTGATAAGTCGAGGGCAGTTATTTTACAGAATACCCCCCAAATGTATTTATCTGACCGTTTCTTCATGATAGGATTCAGCAGCATCGTTTTTGGTCAGAATGCTCCATAGGAAATGCTTCCTTCCCAGTGCACCCCATCACGGGTCCATGAAGTCACTTGTTCCCATTGTTCATCGTGTTGAGTGTGAGCATTTGGTCAGGGTGCATCTTATTCACTTATCCTTTGCCCCTGGTAATTAATAGGTAATTCACGAGACCAGACTCTGAGACTGTCTGGATACACTCTTCCCCAACATCTTTCATCCAGTGATTTTAGCATCCATTGATGATTCTCGCCTGAGTCGGTAATTCTTATGGTGGCAGTAAAGCGGTAATTTCCTATTTCTTTTATTCCTCCATATTTAGTAAGTAGTATTTTTCTGTAAAGAAGAGCTTTCCCATGTACCCTAACTTTTAAAAATGTTTATTCGTTCATTTATATGAGTAGGGACTCATGGATTCTTTTTTTTTCTTATTTGATTTGTTATAACCTTTCCTGTCATTTTTACTTTGACACTAAAATTTCCCTAGACTTGGCCAGTGGGAGCACCCTCAAGCTGACTCTGGTGTCCTTTTACTCTGTTTACAACAATTTTTGAGCACTTCCTTAATTTGGTCACAAAAGGATGTTCCCATCCCATCTTATTCTTTCCAGTCCCAGCCCTTGAATTCTTGGAGGCCCACTGGCCCTGGTTCCTTGTGTTGGGGATGTTATTTAGAAACCAGCATCTTGCCCTTCGTTTCTGAAACTCTCCCCCTTGACATTTACAGCTGCCGTCTCCCCAGCCCGCTGCTGCCTGCGTGCAATTTGCCAGCTTATCTTGGACTTGCCTCTTTGGCGTTGGCCCTTTCCATGACGCCAACACACTCTTCTTCCAGTCTCGCCTTGCATGACTTCACCCACTCCCACGGTTTCGATAATAATTTATCCATTGTCAATTCCCGACTCACCACCTCCCGTTCTAGACTGTGTCCTGAGCATCAGTCCACTATTTACAACTACGTACTCCACCGCCCCCTCCATGCCCTGAAGACATTTCAGAATCACTCACTTCACTTTCAATTAAAGACGTCGCCACCCACCCAGTCTCCCAGACTTAAATATGTCACCTTCTTTCTCTGTCACCCAATTTCTCTATTTAGTCACCAAATTCTGCCAAATCTGCCCCAGAAATGTCTTGTGCACTACATTTTCCTCTCCAAACTCACTACGACATAAATACCAATTCTCATTTGGTGACTGTCTCTTGTTCTGCAATTCTTGCCACTCGTTTGACTTCTTACACTGGAATTACCGCCTCCGAAGTCCATGACAGGACGTGTGAGGCATGCATTCTTCAGCCATTCTCCCCTTCCTTCTTGGGAAGAAATCATGATGTTGATCAGCACACATAGATTCCTAACCATCTGGCTATGTTCTCTCTAATGAGACACAAGTAAAGTGCAATGTGGGACTTTGATGAAGCTGAAAGACACAACTGGGCACCCCTTTGTGTCTTTCTTCTTTCTTCCATCCCACCAGCTGGGATGTGAAGGCTGCACTCTAGCAGTCATCCTAGACAATGAGCTGATCTGGAAGACGAAAATCACGTACTGGGTTGGTGAGCGGAAAGATGGGACCCAGAACCCCAGAGGACACTGTGGAACTATTTTCCACCATGTCCTGGATGCCTCCCTCCCTGCAAGATCTCAACTTTGATGTTTTTGGAGCCATGATTTTGGGAAGGAGGAGGGTATCTCTCTTGTCAGCAGCCACCCCTAATCTTGGCTGACATTGCGTGCCATAGTGGTAGAGTGCATCACCTTGGGCATTAGCCACACTGCCCTTAGAACTAGCTGCAAGGCCTTCATCGAGTTATATAACTGCTTTAAGATTCTTTTTCTTCTCCGCTAGGCATGCCCCTTTCCATTTTTCTTCAAGAGCTAATTTTCATTCATGCTCCAATATCCAAGTCAAATGTCACCTCAAGAGAAGGGAGACTTCCGGGTGCTGGCCCTATTCTGCATCTGGATATGGATATGGTAACAAGTAGGTATTCATTTCAGAAAGTCTTATCTTTAAGATCTGTAGACTTTGATATCGATCTACCTGCAAATAGACGGTGTAGATGCGGAAGCAGGTGTAGGCGTGGGTGCAGCCGTGGATGCAGAAGGGGCTGTCGGTGCAGGGTGGGTGTAGACGTAACCTCAGTCAGCGTCGGGAAGCTGTCCTCAGCCGTCTCAGGCAGAATCGGCGCTTTGTTCCTATCTCTGACCTTTGATGTCTTCCTTCCCAAACTGTGACTTACAGGTCTCCCCACCTGGCCAGGGATCTCCTGCAGCCCCAGGACCAGTCACACCGGGGCACTCACACAGCACTCAGCAAATGTTCATAAACACACTAGTGAACTGAAATTCTTTATGCACAGTGTGTATTTGGGGCCTTTAAGAAATGACTTCCACATGGCTGATTCCAAATGCATGAAATCATCCTTCCTCTATTTAGTCTAAGACAATTTTCTTTACATTGCACAAAATTATCTCCTGAATTTGGGAATTCGGATTTTGAAAACAAACTCTTCTCCATCTCTTGCCCCGCTTCCTGACCGAATGCGTTTAATTCACATCTTCTTGGCCTTTCTATTGGGAAAGTGACTCATCCTTCGGGCCTGTCTTCTGGGGAAGCCACTTGCTCCGCTCCAGCTCAGAATGACCGCTTTGTGGGTCCCAGCACCGCCGACCGCTTCTGGGTGTAGGGACCGCCACCTTCCTGGCCACTTGGAGAAGAAAGAAGACAGAGACTCAACATGCATAAGGGTGAATGTGTTGATCTTATGTACTGATCACGGTAAGGCTGCCAGATTTAGCCAAAAGAAAAAAAAGACATCTACTTAAATTTGAATGTCAGATAAACAAATAATTTTTTAGTATACGTAGGTCGCATACAGCAAATAATTTTTTAAGTATTAGTATGTCCCAAATAGCACGGAACATACTTACAGTAGAAAATCAGCCATTGTTTATCTGAAATTCAAATGTAATTGAGTGCTTTGTGTTTATGGGGCCCCCAGAGAACACAGGTCCTCAGCTGTGCTCTGCAGGGACAAAATGCTGTCTTGGACAAGACCATCCTACCCACTCCTCACAAAAGCCCAGGGAGGCTGGCAGAGCAAACAGCACTGGCTGCACTGAAAGGCAGACATTTAACAAAAATCACAACAGTATCAGGTGGCAAAGCTTTTACCAAACTCAGGCCTTCTGCCTTTCCTGTACCCATCTCCATGGTTTTACTGGGGCGACAGGTGACCCTTCCCACAGAAGAAGGCTACTTGTGCCAGCTGTCCCTAGTTTATCATCAGGGCACCATTTTCCTGGAGAAAGGCACCTTGCCCCATCCTCAGTCCATGTGTCCGGGCGAGACTGATCTCAGACCCACGCACATGCAGAGCCCTTGGCCACAGTTATTAGCTCATTGCACACAACTAAGACAGACCAATGAGCACAATCACAGGACTTTGGCCGGAAATTATCAGGAAAGAGGACTCTTTTTGGAGGGGTTTCAACTTGGTAAGCCATCATAAAGGAAAGAAAAAAAAGAGAGAATGCTGACAAGTAATCTGAGCACTTAGATCCAGCTGTACCTGAAGTCTAATCGCCATGGACTTCTCACTTGCATAGGAGCCAGTGCATTTTCTGTTTTACTGAATCCAGGTTTACCTGGATCTCTGCCACTTGCCAACAAAAGGGCCATGAACACTTACTTCCACATTTAAATGCCAGTCTTTTGAAATCTGTCCTGGCCAGAAATTTGACAATTTGTTGAGCACTCGCCATGTTCTAGGCACTGTGACCAGCACAGAGACCCAGCATGAGCAAGGTGAGCATGCCCTCTGCTCCCACGAGGCTAATTTTCATGGCCATGCTGTGCTGCTCAGTGTGAGAGAAGCTTTGCAGAGCTGTACTCTGGTCCAGTTGTGCTCCTACCAAATGTCCAAAGCCCAAAGAGCCAATTCTTCAGGTGACATCAGTGCCTCTCTCGCCAGAGAGCAGAGCACACAGAACGTGGCTTGTTAGAGAGCACCCCACTGTGTTTCTCCTGTGCTCCAGCTAAAGCATGTGCCGTCTTCCAGCATCTGCCCATTCTTTAGCTGCCCACTGAACGAATAAACCATCTCACGAAAATACATAAATGCCAGAACTAAGTCCCCAGAGGATGATGAGTCCACCTAGTCCCAAGATTTACGTTCTGAATGTGAAAGTCAATAAAAACTAATTAGATGTTGACCTCATTTCCTTGGTAATGACCCTTACACGCTGCTGATTGTCAAACCTGATCTGCATGCAGGCTCTGCCTGTCCCGGGGTCAGGGCTAATCTCCCACACACAGAAGCCTCGGTGCGGTTATTTACACCTGGGCCGGCATGTTCTGTGCAGATGCCTGCAAGCTCATTTCCATAGGAGGAGGAGCTGGAGCCAAGATTTTAACGCACTGAGCTGGGAATTAGGTCTGCAACAGCCATGAACAATAATGAGAGCTATGCACCCAATTCCCCAGCATCATTTTAAAATTTGTTTTATTAAATAATGCTGTAATGTTATGTTAAGTAACATTGACTTCAGCCTCATTAAATAATCTCCTTAACTATCATCCTGGAAAACTAGTATCATTAAACAAATGCAATTTGTCACTGACCATGATGTAATTGTTACAGAAGGTTCTGTGCTAAGGAATTAATTAATAAACAAGGTACCGCACATGGAATGCCAACAAAGGGATACAAAATCGAAAGTGAACAGGTCTGAAAAGTACCTTAGGAGGGAGAGAATGCAGAGCCCTCCCTAGTCATTAACTCAGAAAGCAGAGAAAACCATAACCACCCACTCTGGTCTCGTGCCTTTGTGCTTGGCTGAAGGACTTGAATTCCGGGAGAGGCATTATTTTGACGTATTGTTGGGGGAAGAAGGCAAGAGAATGTGACTCAATAGGCTTACTTGCCAACCTTCCTCCTTAATAGTAGGAAACTGGAAAACACAACGGAACACCTCAACTCTTCCGCCTTCCCAAGTCAGGACAGACCATTTTACAATTAAACCTACAATACTGTCCAGTGAAATACTGAGATTTTTTGCTTGCCTTTTATTACCCACTTCTCAGTGGTGGTCAGCAGAATAATGGCCCCCCCCCCCACCAAAGATGTCCATGCCCTGATTCCCCGAGCTTGTGAATACGTTAGTTTGCACGGCAAAGAGAAATGAAGGTTACAAACGGAGTTAAGGTTGCTAATGAGCTGACCTTGAGATAGGAAGGTTGTCCTGGATTATCTGTGCGGCCCCAGTGTAATCACAAGGGTCCTCAGCAGCGAAAGAGGGAGGTCACTGTCAGAGAAAGAGATGCAACAGCAGAAGGAGGGTCTGAGCGACACACTGTGAGGGCTCAACCCTTCATTGCTGGCTTTGAAGACGGAGGAAGGGGCCACGTGCCGAGGAATGCAGGCAGCTTCTGGAAACTGGAAAAGGCAAGAAAACTGATCTTTACCAAGAGCCTCCGGAAGGGAATGCAGCCGTTTCAACACCCAGATTTTAGCCCAGGAGACCCGCGTCAGACTTCAGGCCTGCAGAACTACGCAATAATAAACAGGCTTTGGAAGCCACTAAGTCTGTGGTCATTTGTTACAGCAGCAGAAGAAAACAAGTGCATCAGTTCTCTGGAACAGCTTCCTGCATGACACAGGTGCCCTTAGGCAGTTAATGCGCCACCAAGGGAGGACGCCCCCTCCCTGAGACAGCACCTTCGTCGGCTTAATGAGCCTCAGCTGCTTCCACACAGATATTTCAGTGTCGGAGGAGAAGATAGAGATTCTGGAAAGAGAAGCAGGCTGACAGACAAACGGCTCATGTCCACCACTGCATAGGGACTAAGGAGAGGCCGACAGATCCAAGTGCTGGGCACGTCCCTGGGTCCTCCCCTCTCGGAGACAAGCGCCCTCTCCTCCCCCAGCCTTGATTTTGAGGAATGATTTGCTTGACTTCAGCGCTCAGTAAACGGATACTTACCTGGTTAAACACAAGTTGAGAGCCCCTCCCAGGGAGGATCTCTGGAGCGGGGTTTGACCCTCACTGAGTTCTAACTCCCCAAGCCCCGGCCTGCCCGCTCTCCCGCAGAGCTGGGGTCCCACTGAGTTCTAATGAGTTTCCACCAGTTAGAGATAAGTGAGAGAGAGTCTTCTGGACGGGAAACATTGACTTCACCTTGTCGTTTTCTCCTCGCATTGTCCCTGTTAGGAGATCTTACCAAAAGGGATCTTGAATTTACATCAAGAATTGGTCTCTGGAACAGAGGAATAAACACGGGACCTCTTGATCACTTTGCCAGACACACGGTTGTGAAGGGTTAGTAATGACGTGGGCTGAGAGGGCCTCTCGGTCGTTAAACCAGCCTTTAGCATGCAAACAGAAGGGCCAGCCACTGACTGCCCAGTGACCCACGGACGGCAGTTCATCAGGAGCCCTGGGCCAAGCCTCATGTATACACGAGTGTGCACTCCAGACTAAAAAGGCAACAGTGGTATTTATGCATGAGAAATGCTCCCCTGCATTGGCAATTGTCCATTTTATTACACTCGTGGAAGATAGAAGTGCAAAGATTCAGGGGCTGGCCCCGTGGCCGAGTGGTTAAGTTTGCGTGGCTCCGCTGCAGGCGGCCCAGTGTTTCGTTGGTTCAAATCCTGGGCGCGGACATGGCACTGCGCATCAAACCACACTGAGGCAGCGTCCCACATGCCACAACTAGAAGGACCCACAACGAAGAATATACAACTATGTACCGGGGGGCTTTGGGGAGAGAAAGGAAAAAAATAAAATCTTTAAAAACAAAAGTGCAAAGATTAGAAGAGGAGATAAATGGTCATGAGCAAGAAGGTTCGCTCTGACAGTCCCATGGAACTTTCTGTGATACTGGAGATGCTTATGTCTGCCCTGTCCAATACGGCACCTTCTAGTAATGTACTTGTAATGGGCTAGTACAACTGAGGAACTGAATATTTCAGTTTAGTTCGTTTTAATTAAAATTTAAACGCGCACATCTGGCTAGTGCCTCTTGTATTGGACGGCATAGAATTAAAGAAACATTTGCAAACTTAAAATGAGTCCATGACACTCCGATGGCCATTAGCTTTGGAATGGTCAGCTTTGTGGACAGACTCCACCCAGCCTCCAGAATCTAGAAACATAATCCTTCCGTGGAAAGGCGTGCTCACTCATCCATCATCCTGTCATTTTTTTAAACAGATCTTTAGTCTGCATGTCTTGTATCTATCTCTTTGGTTACTTTACTTGTCAATTTGCATTACACATTGCACCTCAACTGAAATACATGCCCTGGGGTGGCCTGCTCCTGGTGCCTTTTTATTGCACATGCAGAATTAATGCAAGGGCTAATTATAGCCATCAATTAAAAATGCAGCTCATGATAAAAAAATACCCTTGAACCTTTTGGAGTTCACAGAACCACTCACAGACAGATGGCTTGTGGAGTGAGGACGGTCCTGGCTGCTCTGTCCAGCATCTCCTCCCTGGGGGGCTTTCCCCAAGCCTTACTCTCAGAATCCCGTGAAGATGGAGCCTCATAGCCACTGTCACTTTGGTGTGATAAAGACCATTCAAGACTCACATTTTTCAACTTCACTTTCGTAGTCACAAATATTTCCTGATGCATCGGAGCACCCAGACCATAATCCACGTTGAATGACATTTTTAAACGAGGAAAACGAGATTTATAGATTTACTTGCCAGTTTCAGCGTTTTGATCCTCACACTAAGAACCGCACGTTTGACAAGCGTTATTTAGGATGCTGTCTGATTGGGCTTCCCAGGGAGACGAGGCCTGAGGTTCCCCAGCCCGGCTACAGGATCGCCAAAATCGCCATCCACACCCCCATCAGCCTCAGTAGGAGACCATTGTCTTCTCTCCTCAGAAGCCCATCTCCTCATCCACGCACATGCTGTGAAGTTATTTTACGGATCTCTGGGGATCGGAGGTCCTGTTGAAATGGGATCTCTCAGAGCAAGCCCTGCGCGAGCGGAACGCAGCTCTTAAATATTTGTTCAGCTAAGGCTGCTCTTAAGCCAGTTAAAGGGCACAGGATAAACACCACCGGCCCGTCACAGCTGCTCCCAGAGGATCCGGAAGACGCTCTGGGGCCGCTGCACAGGAAAGGGGTAGATGCCCTGTGAATTCTGGGCACGAGCAAGACGACATCCACCACGCCCAGGGAAAGACAAGGAAGCACTACCAGCCAGCACTTTCCCCAGCTGCATGTTTAGATACCGTCCTGGTTCCCAATGGAGGTTCCTAGGCACGCTGCTGGGTCTTCGTTGATGCATCAAGAGACTGATTCCAACCACATTAAAGAAAAAAAAAATGGGAACTTTTTGGAGCAGTAGCCTGCAGTCTGGCTGTATATTAGAATCACCCAGGGAGCTTTTTAAAAATGCCAGTGCCTAGATCACAGGAAGCAGTCAAATAACACTGTCTGGGGCGGGGCTGTGGGAGTCAGTATACATTCTTTAATCTTCCTGTGGGTTTTAATATGCAGCAGGGTTGGACACCACTGACTGGGAGTCTGGACAGTTCCCTGTGGGGAAGGCTGGAGAAGCAGGCTGAGACAGGAAGCCCCCCAAAGCTGTGGGGAGGTCCCACAGACGGGGCCCACCGCCGGGATGAACGAGTGCCCGCGTCTCTGCCGCCCTCCAGGGGCGTGCTCAAAGGTCAGAATTCCCAGAGGGCCGGTTGACCGTGCTCAGCCTGTGGCCAGGCCCTCTGAAGGCCCGCAGGCAGAGAGGAGGCAGCTCTCGCTTGTCCCTGCAGCTTCCTGAATGGGAGGAAGGCGCTGGATCCTCTTCCTGCCGTGGATCCACACCAAGGGGGCAAGGCTAGTTCCCCAGGAGGACTGGAGGAAGGCCAGAAAGGGAGTGGATGCTGGGCCCCCAAACGACCTGACAGCCAGCTTCTCAGGATATCAATAGGTGTGTGTTATGGGGTGAAAATAATGTGTATTAGCCAAAAGTTTATGGGTTAAAAAATATTATACAACCTCTTTGAATGCAGGAAAGGGATAAAGCACTTTTTTCCCAAAGTATTTCTTTATAATCACAAAGCCTTCCTCCCCACCATTTTTTTTTAATTTACCATTTCAATCATTTTAAAGAGCACAGTTCAGTGGCATCAAGGACAGCATGACGCTGTGCATCACCTCTAACCAGTTCTAGAGTTTGTTCACCCCCTAAAAGGAAATCTCGAACCCCTTAAGCAGTCACGCCCCGTCCCTCAGGCCCCACCCCCGGCAGCTCCTAGTCCACTTTCTGTCTCCAAGGATTTCCCTGGTCTGGACGTTTCACACCTATGGGATCATACAACACGTGGTCTTTAGTGTCTGGCTTCTTTCACTCAGGTGTGCTCCAGGTGCATCCACCTTGTAGCAAGGATCAGCGCCCCGTTCCTTTTATGGATAAACAAAATGTGGTACGT
This sequence comes from Equus asinus, assembly GCF_041296235.1. Lineage (NCBI taxonomy): Eukaryota > Metazoa > Chordata > Mammalia > Perissodactyla > Equidae > Equus > Equus asinus. The sequence continues at coordinate 48,475,836 of NC_091804.1, forward strand.
CCATACAGCAGAATATTCTTCACTCGTCTTTTCTTAAGAGGAGCATCTTGCAGGATTTGTGCATCATGACACCCATTCTCACAAAGCTGGAGATAGGAAAACAGCAAGCACATTTTACACAACCACACGCAGAGGCAGGGTCCTGTGTTCCCCTCATCCCTGTGGCCCCGAGGGTCACTAACAGTTCCCTGGTGGTCAATGGCCCAGCCTGGGCCATGCACTCTCCTGGAACCAGGTGGGGGTCCTCAGCCCACCGACCTCACCACATAGACTGGGTGAGGGCTGGTTTCCCAGAGGAAAATCCCATGTGGAGCCAGGAGAAAGGGCTGCAGATGCAGGTCAGGCAGAGAAGAAGACGTTCACTCAGACAGAAGCACCTCTACCGGGTCCCAGAGCTCAGGGCCTCTGTCCACGGCGAGTGGCCACACGGACATTTTGGTAACCATGACAATAATGATAGCAACACGCAATTGTGCATACTCCCGGGTGCCAGATGCTCTTCAAAGCACATCCATGGATTAATTCACTTCACCCTGTGGGAACAGAGCAGGATGCATCTCAGGGCAGCCTACCTCGGCACCTGTGCAGATCAGGAGAACCTCCGCCCTGTCCTGCACACAGACCCGGGTGAACTCCTGAAACGGGGCTGGTCCCAACCAGGCTGGGCTGGGCCTGCAAGACACACACCGGGTTTCAAAGATTTCGTGTGAGAAAAAGCACATAAAATGCCTACTTGATAATATTTATATTGATTACTTGTTAAAATGATAATATTTTGCATATATTGGGTTAAATAAAATATATTATTAAAGTCAATTTCACCTGTTTTTTTTAAATGCATCTGCTAGAAAGTTTTAAGTTGCATGCGTGACTCTCGTTACGTTTCAATTGGGCGGCGCTGGCCTGAAATGTGGAACTCGCATGCAGAATGAGCACGACAGCGCACAGCTCAGAGGTGGGATCGGGTCTCAGCCTTGGGTCCAGCGTGGCTTTCCCACTTACAAGCTGTGCATCCTGAGATAAGTCACTTGACCACTCTGAGCTTCATTTTCCTCATCTTAAATGGGACAAAAATGCTTCCCAGGATGGTGGTGTGATTCAACAGTCAATGCCTGGAGGGACTGAGCCTGGAGAGTGGCACACAGTTAAGCACCTGGGTCGCCCCTGTGGCTGCTGTTATTCCTACTGTCTTTCCTCGGGCAGAGGAGCCAGGAGCGACCGAGAGAAGGAAAGACAAACTCCGCGATGTGCCTGCCCAGAGTCCCAGCAGGATTCTCTCCTTCACAAGGAGAATGCGAATCTGTCCATTTGATTCTTCTTTACAGAGCTTGTGCCGTGTGCCAAGCCCCACGTAAGACACCAGGAGCCCAGCACAGTCCACCCAAGCTGGACGGGGGCGTCACAGAGCATCCTGTCTGTTTTCCCAGGGCTGCGGCCGGGACAACGGCCATCCCAACCCCAACTCCTTTGTCTCTTGAAGTCGGCAGGTGACCCGTCTAAATTCAGAAGTTACAGCCCCACGTTTGGGCCACAGCCAAGCTTAGGGCAGGATGTGGGGGACTCCTGTGCCCTGCGCCCCGTGATGGGCTAGGAGGGGTGAAGTGGGGAGGCCGGCTGGCCTGGGTTCTAGCTCTCCTCACTCACATTCCTGTCGCCTGGCTACGGACCAATCTCGGCCGGACTGCCTGCCACCAGCATCCTGCCCACGACTTCTGCTCCCCCCCCCCCCTCCGTCCCCGCAGCAGCGTTTTGGACCATTTCTCCATTCAGTCTCCACCTTCAAAGGCAGACTCAGGTCTCAGTTGAAGTGGGTTGATTTTTGCATCACCGGCATCCCTTCTGCCCGCCACTCACAGACCCCTGCTGTTTACTGCGGGGAACGTGCTCAGGATCCACGCATCAATTTCAGTTTAAAAATCTCTCTCACACACACTCAGAGCAAATTAAATCAGATCAAGCAGAAATTGCCTTAAAGGGAGTTAATATTCTGACTAAATTCCTGCTTAAAGCAGCCACGCTAACCAGCTCTGTCACACTTAACCTATTATCTGGGTCAGATAAATGAGCACGTCGGTGGTCCCTTGGGTGTCTTTTTCTGAGCTGGCCCTGGGAAGTCCCATTCACCTCATCGCTCTGGATTTCAATTTATGGCAGAGGTTAGCTGCCCCCCCAAACAGCGGAACTACGGCAAGCGGCTTTGAATGGGTGGCTGGCTTTAGGACATTGTCTATTCAGGATGTGAAAAATGTATACAGTGTTTGGGGAGCATTTAAAGTGGAGGCAACAATTTTTATGGCTAGAAATTGGAAAACAGTCAAAGCAAGGGGAGGGGACGGAGAGGCGGGTGACGGGAAGTGGAATGGAAGTGGAACCGCCATTGGAAACAGCGGCTGCAAGGCCTGTGCAGACAACTCCAGGCAGCTACGGGCTCTCGTGGTCAGCAGAAGAACGCCCCCCAGTGTCCACCTCCTAATGCCCAAACCTGGGAACACGCTGCCTTACCTGGCAAAAGGGACTCTGCAGATGAGATTAAGATTATGGACCTGGAGACGGGACCCGGTCCTGGATTATCCAGGGGAGCCCAATGTAATCATGTGAGTCCTTAAAAGCAGAGCCCTTCCCAGCTGCGGTCCCGGAGATATGGAAAGATGGAAGGAGCGTCAGAGAGACGGATGTGAGGAAGGCCGGACCCGCTGAGGCTGGCTTGGAAGATGGCGGAAGGGGCCATGAGCCAAGGAATGCAGGCTCTCCAGAAGCCGGAAAAGGCCAGCAGACGGATTCTCCCTGGATCCTCTAGAAGGAGCCAGCCCTGCCTTGACCTCAGCCCAGGGAGACCCCTATCAGACTTCTGACCCAACTGTGAGCTGACACGTTTATATTGTTTAAGCCTCCTTAATACTGTTTAAATTTATGGTAATTTGTTACAGCAGCCACAGAAAACTAGTTCAGCTCTGGGATCAGGCTACCTGAGTCCACACTTCTCTTACTGACTCCCTGCACCACCCCACCACTCCTGCTGCTGGAGGCCACCAGCTCAGCCATGCCACAGGAGGGTTTTCGGGGTAAAATGAGTATTGCATGGAGAAGCCCTTGCCCCCAGCAAGCGCTCGACGTATGTAAGCCATAATGAGAGGGAAAGACAGAAGGAGCTGTGTGCCACAAAATACAAAATTTAGAATTCACGGTGAGTCATGATCATGGAGATATTAGGCTTATTGCAGAGCTTTTAACAGTCACAGATTTGCAGGTTAGTGTTACTCCACTTGCTACTGGGGCCAATGACACCAGACACCACCCTCACCCCTCCACTCACTTGGTGAGCACTGGAGCCCCTGGGGGCTCTGCTCTGGGTGGACCCTGGGGACGCTCAGACCTCGCTGCGCTCCACGCAGTTCACAGGTGGGAGCTCAGCTGATGGAGCAGACACTAAATACAAAGAGGAATGGAGCAGAAAACAGGCCAGGGCCTCTGATCTGAGGGCAGCCCTCTGCAGTCTCAGCAACGCTGGGAAAGGCAGCGTTGTTCTGTAACACGAGGGGAAAGATGTTCCGTGCCCACAGCCTCGGCTTTTTGAATGAGAACTATTCTATTTTCTTCTTACTTCCTGGAGATAAAACCAAAGACCTTTTATTAACGCCGCACAATCTCAATACTTCATCGCCCTTCACTGCTTGTGCAAGTAAATTCTCCCTCCACTCAGCCTCCCGGCAGCCCCCGCCCTGCGCGTCTCAGTGCCTTCATTTCCTGTGGGAGAGCATTCCTCTTTCTTCCTCCTTGCTGGCCCAGCCTGGGGAGGGACCGATCAGTCCCCAAGGGTCCAATTATAATGCCCCAACCTCTAAGGCCCCTGCCGGGCTGGCCACCCCTCCAAACCCAGCAGGCTGGGGTGCCGAGCTGCAGACAGCGCCACTTAGCGGCTGAGAGCCACAGCGTGCCCTGCGGCCAGGGCTTCTGGTGAGTCTTGGTGATTGGGGAAAAAAGGGGGTTTTCTACAGTCACCTCTTCCCTTTGTCCCTAGAGTGCTCTGTGGATCTGAGAGCTATGTCGGAATTCATGGACAGTGGCAAACTATGGATTTATAATAAAGAACATCTATAAAGAGAATTAAAGGATGCATCTATGTGTATTGACAAATTTAACAGACCCGCATGAAATGATGACATGGTCCAACGGGTCAACCTACTATGTGTATATGGGAAGTGGTGAGACAAAATCAGGTCGATCTATCTACCTTCATCCATCTATGTCTATCTACCTACCTATTCTATCGTACCATCTATATATCTACATACATATGTACACACACACACCCCATCCAGGGAAAGACGGACGACGTGTTTAAGAAAAAGTAACAGCACTGTGCTCTCCTGAACTTAGAGATGAAGCGCTGGACATGGGATCCCAGAATATTCATTGTATTCACAGCTTATTTACATGGATTTTTGCACGAAAGCTGCTTTTGCAGGGCGTGTGTGAGAGTCTGAATGTTTGAAGAGAACCCTGGTCACCGAAGGCTGCCCTTTGGGTGGGGGTCGGGACAGGGACCCACCTTTGCCATCCAGCGGCTTTGGAGCAGGTGGCGCAGGCTCGTGGTGCTGTGGCTGGCCTGGCAGCGGTCAATTGGAGCGTCCGGCTGACAGTAGCCATCACCCTTCTAACAAGAGCCTGGAGCACTGTCTTGTCTTCAGTGTCTGGTGTGACCATCATGCTCGCTGGCTCTTTTTATGGCAAAGTCTCATTTCTCATAAATGTCAAGCTCCCACTCTCTCGCTGGCTCACATCTGCTTCTGTCTTAGCTGACCCCTTGTCCAGACAGGAGGGGGACTGACTGCCCCACGCACACCACGTGTCCACCTGGTTTCCCAGCCCCTGGCCACTGACTCTGGCCTGGCCTCAAGTCCAGACCCTGAAGGGAGATGGTGATTGGCTGCTTCTAGGCAATGGGAGTGTCCCTGCAGGTCACATGTCCACAGTGATCCACTCAGCTGAGGCCAGGGAGGGCTGGCCCCCTTCTCCTCCCCAGGCCGTGCAGACCCCTCCCGAGCTTGGGCCTGGCTACCCTCTGCCTGAGATGCTCTGGAGTCACCTCCTGGTTGGGGGGTGGCTTCCAGAGCCCCCCAGCGAGTGTTGGCTCCCCACGTCCAGGAGTTTTGTCCCGTCCTCGCTGCGGGTGTCCCCACTGGAAGTCTTGTGGTCTATCCGTCCCGCGTCAGTTTGTCTATCCTCTACTCGGATGGAAGCTCCATGGGAGCTGGGCCCTGGTCCTGTCTGCTGTTCCCACACGTTGTAGGCACAGCCAGAGTGTGTTAAACTAGGGAAAGACAACTCTTACGAGGGTGCACTTCTGCCTGTCAAAGGCCTGGAGGGGAACGCAGTTTCAGGGGTCACGAAGGAATGCTGCTTCCCTCTGGACAGGTGTCCCATCACCCTCGGCTTTAGCTGGAGGTTAGGAAGTCATTCCAGCCCTAGTCACCACTGCCCACTGTGGGCGACACCCTGAATGTGGGTGCTGGTCACCAGTGTCCCAACCTGGCCACTATCAGCACTTGGGGCCCAATGAGTCTCTGAGGTGGGGCTGTTCTGAGCACTGTAGGATGTTTAGCAGCATCCCTGGCCTTTACCCATGAGATATCAATGGACTCCTCCTTCCCTACCCCCACCCCTGCCCACTTGTGACAACAAAAATGTCTCCACACATTTCCCAGTGTTCCTGGGGGCAAACGCACCACTGCCTTATATGTACAAACTCCCCATTCCTCACCATCTGCCTGCACGAGAAGCATCATTATTTCTTTACAGAACAGAAGGTGAACTCAGAGAGGTTCGCTCACTTGCTCAAGGTCACACAGCCAGTAAGCCAAGGAGTGGGGAATTGAACCCATGCCTTAGCCTCTCTGGAAATCTCCAGAATGGCACCTACTTTCCTCCAGCCCTGTGGACAACACGTGCATTGAGGCCCTCGGTGTCACAACTGCAAGAACTTGGATTGCCTCGTCCAACCTACATGGACCAAGTCTAGACGGGAAGCTATCCCTCTGATGCTGAGAGTAACTGGCTCTGTGGGCACCCCACCAAGTGAGCAGGTGAGCACAGCGGTCTCTGGTGAGCAGGGTTATAGCTCGGCTCCTGCCTGCACCCAGAACCTCCTCGCCTCATGAGAGGGCAACAGCGTGGGGGGCGGAGGAGCTGCACATCCTGCTGGCCCCTTGGGGAGACCCTCCCCCTCCCCACTAGCTCTGAGGCAGGTGTCAGCAGGCTGGAGCAAGCCAGGCGCGTAAGGATGCACGCCTCTCAGCGGCCGTCCCTGCACTTGCAGGGCCCCGAGAGGGAGGGCTGCCTCACATTTGCACCCTGGGCTCCGCCTGGGCCTCCCCCAGACTCACTCCTGACTCTTAGCCTTGCACTCACAGCCCTTGGATTCACATTCATCCCAATCGCCCTACTGGAGCCCCTGACATCTCCCATGCCCACCCCAGAAGCTGTGCCAGGTGTGTTCGGAGAAGGGTGTGTAGCCCCAAGGCAACCCTTCCAAGGAGAAGGGCTCATCTTCCAAGAGGCCTCCTCAAGGGAGGCTGGGCCTGGGGTGAACAGCCAAACTCAGGCCAAACACAGGCCAACCCAGGTCAACCCAGGCAAGAGCAGATCAACAGAGGTCAACCCAGGTCCATAGAGACCAACCAGGCCAAGCCAGGCCAAACCAAGTCCAAGCCAGGCCAAGGCAGGTCAACAGACATCAACCCAGGTCCAAAGAGATCAACCAGGCCAACCCAAGCCAAACCTGGGCCAACCCAGCCAGGCCAGGCTGCACCAGGTCCGCTCACTGTGACTGGGCCTCAGCAACTTTGTCACCAGGTGAATAGGTCACTGCGTTCCAAAGAGGAAGCTGAAAGTCGGGCCCAGTTCCACCCTGTCCGAGGGTCTTTGAATGCTCGTAAAAGGCACATCGTTCCCAATTAGATGCTGCCCCTTAACTGGTCTGACAGAGATCAGCTTCCAGTAGCTGCCAACACAGAGGCCCCGCAGGGACGGCACCCACAGCTCAATTGTTTGAGAGCCCACCGTGCCGCCGAGTCATTACGCTGCCAGCTACTTGACATCACTTTCAAACCGTTGCTTTATTTCAATAATTATGAAGCCCTGGCCCCCGACAAATACACGGGAAAGAGAGCCGGGCCTGGGCCTCCCGTGTGCTTTCTGTTCTTCCTAATTTGTGTTTGCCCAGAGCGATGGGAAATCCAGAGGCTGGCAGACCCGCTACTCACATTCCAGCCCTGTCAATCTCGGTGAGCTTTTACATTATTGGATATGAGTTTGGGGTGAATTATTCAGGTTTCATATTTTGATGATTGGGGAGAAAACACCTGTAGAGAACACAGAACAGTGTGTGTGTGTTTGTGAGTTTCGGGAAAGCAAGCGTCACCCTTGCCAATGCCCACTCTCCTCCCTGTGAAGAATTTTCTGCAAATCTTCTGAGCGCGGTGAGCACAGAGTGTCAGGCGGGGGGAGCCCCAGCTGCCATGAGCTGGCCGGAGAGACCTGCCCGTCTCCCCAGGTGTCACTGGCTGCATCCGTGAGGGGCAGTGATAGTCACAATGACACCCACTGCCCTGAGTTGTGGGATGATTATTTACAAATGTCTAAGGAAGGATCTGTGTGCTGCCAAGGAAGGACAGACAATGGCACACCTTCATCCAGTCACGGAGCGAGTACCAACCACAGAGCTGTCTGCAATGATGAACGACTGGGGACAGGTCTGCAACAATGCATGAGACTGAAGCGGGTCCCACATCTCAGGACGCTCACCAGCTGCGGTGGACCAAGGTCTGAGCACCTTTCGTAACTGCTGCCAGAAGCATAGGAGGTGGCTTTGTCATGACTGTCGCCTGAGACTGAGCATCACCAACTGGTCTCGTCATCAACTCCGACAAACGGGGCATCTGCCTAATGAGATCGCACCTCGGTTTCCTCATCTGTAAATAAAGGGCCACCTCCTGGTCTTGTGCCAGCTTCCTTGGCCAGAAGGCTGGGCAGTGAGGACCCTCAGAAGCCCTGCGATGGACGGATGTGATTTTGTTTTACAATCTTCCTTTCCCTGGGGATTTATTTATGTGCTAATCTCTGTGCAAGACAGCACCTCTTCCTCCTGTTTAGACAGCCGGCGGGGTGTCTGGGTCAGTCACGCTGCGCCGCAGTGGTCAGAGTACTCCCCCACTTGCAGGCTGGTTGCTGGTCCCCGAGCTCGGCTGGCTTCAGTGAGGCGTTATCACCACACCTCCTCCACCTCACATTATTAATTTCATTTATAGCAGAACCAATAGCTCATACGTTCAAGGCCGTTTGTCATGCATACCTGTAAAGAGATTGAAAGTTTACTGAAGCATGCTGGGTAAACGAATCCTGTGCCTGCTCGACCCCGGACCCGCACCAAGCTCTTCAGATTCCGTGATACTTTTTGTAACGCATATGAATCTATGCCACAAAGGCCACCTCGCCACCCTCAGCAGCCGCCACCGTCACCCCTGAAATTCCATTTAGTTTCAGTTTTGCTGCTCACCCTGGCTCTGTGGGAGCTGCACCCTGTGAAGGTGAAACGTCGCCGCCGTCATTCGCGTATTGATTTAGAAGTGTCGCTGCGTCGCGCCGCCTCCTGCAGGTTCTGTCCAGTGGCCGGAGCAGAAGGCACCTCACTCTGCACAAGGTGAGGAGATGGAGGCAGGGCCGCCCCAGAGCAGGGCCGGGGGCTGAGGCACACCTCCACGCTGCCCTGGTGGTCTGGAGTCGCCCAAAGGGCCCTCGGTGCAGCCGGCCCAAATAATTCGAGAGGTTCCGGCCAGAGACACAAGCTGCCCGCTTAGAGCAAACCTTTTATTTTTTGATTTCTTTTAAGGCTGCATCTAAAAAAAGCAAAATGGGCATGAAGGAATATTACAAATATATGGACCTTTTGACAACAGCCCCATTTCAGGAAACCCCTCCGAGAGGCACACGCCCAGATGACACACCTCAAAGTAAAGAGGGCCCTGGCCTAGGAGGGCCGGACACCAGGCCCCGGCCGGAGACCTAGACTCGTGCGACTGTTTCAGGATCTACGAGGTTTCCGTCTTGCCAGCTTCCACCCCCTTGCTCTGGGAACAGCCCCTCAGTCTTCACCAGAGGATTCCACTCTCTCATCAGGGAGGTGCAGGTTGATCCACTCCACGCCTGTCTCCACTGTGGTCATGTGACCCTGACCCGGCCAGCCAGCATTGAGCCTCCTGACACAGTGACAGCTCAGAAATCTGCAACAACCAGGTTGGTCCAACGAGACTCATTCCAGGACTGTTGCTGAGACGACTAAATAAGGTCGTTTCTGCTGCCACTGAGGTCACCTAGAAGGCAGCCGTGAACGCCGAGCTGCTAGTGGCCCTCTTCCTATGCGGAGGAGGAAGATGTATTCAGAATGAAGCTAGTATGTGCCATATGGAAGGGGACAAAGTCCAGAGGTCAGGAGAAATCAACTCAGCACCTGGATTCAGCCATGCCTGAAGCCAATGTATGTCAGCTTTTGGGTTACCTGAGCAAATATATATTCTTCTATTTTTTTTTAAACATAAGCCAGTATGAGTTGGGATTCACCCTCTTCTGATTGAAAAACAATATCCTGATAATACAACTTAGAACCCAAGTCCCAAGAATTGGTCTCCCCACCCCTTCCTGCCATTGTTTAAATTTCCTTGCAGCCCCGAGAGTCTGATTCTTTTGGATTCCTTCAAGTGCTATCCTTTGTAAACTGATCTCTCAGGTTGTCAGAATGCAGAGAGATCCGATTATGTGGGAGAAATGCATCATTTTTAAATGAAAAGGGGAATGCAGTTTTTCTCCGTGGACTTTTCTTTGCAACTGTGTGTCACCTCTTGGTCCCAGCATTTTCAGCAAACCACCCCCCACACCACCACCATCACCACCAAGACACCTTTTCCTGCTTTAGAGGCAACCAGATATTCCTCTAGCTGATCTTTATTCCCAGCTCTCCCAGCTCCTGCGCTGGATTCAGAGAGCAGGACAGACGGCTGAGCCCTTGGCCCAGCTGGCTGCCACTGACTCCCCTCTCTCAATGGCCCTGAATAATGTGCATGAATACACTTGACTTACATTGAACTATTAATTTTACTTTATTTTACATAGCCAGAGTCAATGGCATTTTGAACACAACAGGAAAATCTATGTAAATGAATACACAATTATGTAGAAAGCTGTGCAAACACGTGCCCCTGGAGGTGGCAGGGCTGCCATTGAATTTCGTAACATGGGTGGCCCAGGTCCTGACTTTGTTCTAGACCTGAGGAAACAGTCGAAGCTCAGAAAATACTTGGGTTTCTGATTACAGGGAAAAAGGCCTGCTGGGTTGGAGGCCCCGTGTCTTCCTTTGCATGAAGCTTTCCCTGATTCAGATAATGCTGGAAGATAAAAAGCCCAAAGTCAGTTGCGTGGTTTGAAAACCAGACTTGGTTTTCATCTTCTAGAGATGGGTTTAAAACTTTCTGCTCACCCTCTGCCCAAATCCTGTACTTTCAGTGACTTTCAGGGCAGCCAGAGCACGTGGCTTTGCAGAGTTTAGTGCTGTGTTTGGGCAAGACACAGGGCCAGGCTCTCCTGCTGCAGGGGAGCTTCCAGGAAGAGATCCCGCCTGAAAATCCACGTGGACCGTGTCTCGGGTCCTCTGGACTCGGCTGGATTCTCTGAAAGCAGAGCCCGAGCCAGGACCGGGATGCAGACAGTTGATTGAAAGACGACCTCAACTGCCTTCTGTATGGTGAGTTTTCATCCTGCTATGTTACTGAATTATTAATTCTAACAGGGTTTTTTGTGGAGTCTTTAGGGTTTTCTACATATGAAATCATGTCATCTGCCAACAGAGATAATTTTCCTTTCCAATTTGGACACCTTTAGTCTGTTTTTCTTGCCTGGTTGCTCTGGTATCAGGGTCATGATGGCCTCATAAAATGAACTTGGAAGTGTCCTGTGTTCTTCAATTTTTTGGAAAAGTTTGAGAAGGACTCACGTTGATTCTTCCCTAACTGTTTGGTAGAATTCACCAGTGGAGCCATCTGGTCCTGGGCTTTTCTTTGCTGGGAGATTTTTGATTCCTGATTCAATGCCCTTAATCATTATTGGTCTGTTCAAGTTTTCTGTTTCTTCCTGATTCAGTCCTGGTGAGTTGCGTGTTTCTAGGAATTCACTCGTCTCCTAGGTTGTCCAGTTTGTTGATGTGCAATTGTTCATAGTCATCTCTTATGACCCACTGTATTTCTTGGAATCAGTTGTAATGTCTCCTCTTTCATTTCTAATTTTATTTACTTGAGACTTCTCTATTTTTCTTAGCTTTTTCTTAGTTGGTCTAGCTAAAGTTTTGTCAATTTTGTTTATCTTTCCAAAAACACAACTCTCAGTTTTGTTGATTTTTTTAATTCTCTATTTCATTTATTTCTGCTCTAATCTTTACTATTTCCTTCCGTCTGCTAACTTTGGGCTTAGTTTGTCCCATTTCTAGTTCCTGGAGGTGTACGGTCAGGTGTTTATTGCGATCTTTCTCCTTTTTAATGCAGGTATTTAATATAAACTTCCCTCTCAGGACTGCTTTGGCTTCATCCCATAAACTTTATGTTGTGCTGTTTTCATTTCCCTCAAGACATTTCTAAAACGCTTTTTGATTTCTTCTTGGACCCCTTGGTTGCTCAAGAGTGTGTTGCTTAATTTCCACATATTTGTGAATTTCCCAGTATTCTTTCTGCTATTTTATTTCTAGTTTCATTCAGTTATGATCAGAAAACATACTTGATATGATCTCAATCTTCTTAAATTTGTTGAGACTTGTTTTGTGACCTAACATGTGGTCTATCTTGGAGAAGGTTCCGTGTGCACTTGAGAAGAATGTGGATGCACGACCACGTTCATCGCAGCACTATCCACAACAGCCACAAGGTGGAAACAACCCAAACGCCCATCAATGGATGGATGGATAAACAAAATGTGGTATATACAAACAATGGAATATTATTCAGCCTTAAAAAGGAAGGAAAGCCTGCTGTTTGCAATAGCACAGATGAGTCTGGAGGGCACTAGGCTGAGTGAAACAAGCTGGTCGCAGAAGGACCAACACTTCATGATTCCACTTACGTGAGGAATCTAAAATAGTCAAACGCACAGAAATAGAGAATCGAAGGGTGGTTCCCAGGGCCTGGGGGAGGGGGGAATGGGGATTTCTTGTTCAACAGTATAAAGTTTGAATAAGTTCTGTAGATCTGCTGTACGACACGGTGCCCATAGCTAACAATACTGTATTGTGCACTTAAAAATTGGTTTAGAGGACAGATCTCATGTTAACTGTTTTTTACCACAATAAAAAAAAAAATAAATGAATGAATTTGCATTCATTAAAAAAACAAAGATGCTCTCAGGAGTAGAGAGATGGCGAAGATGGAGAGTCCACTATTGACCTGGTTACTGACTGGGCACCTGGAGCCCCGGCTCACGGGGCCTCTCAGACCACATGGAACATGCTCAGAAAGGTGCCACTTCCTGTTCGTGTTTAAAGGATACATTTGCCCCCAAAATCACACCACTGTGTCCTCTGACAACTCGAGAGATTTGTTTTACTGAGGGTAGGAGCCAGGGGTACATACCCACCAACTCCTGCCCACTGCTGGTTGTAGGTGGGCCCCAGGGAGTGGTCTGTACCCCCCAAACCCCCTTCCACACAGACACCGTGGGTTCAGCCTGTGCAGGGCTGAGGGGTGTCCTGGAGGCAGAAGGAGGCACCTCCAGGCTTGAGGTGGGCAGCTGCCGGCTCACATGGGAACAGCCCACCCCGGCTGCACATGAGACCAGAGGGTGGTCTAGACAATGGACCATGGGACTCCAAGGTGTCCACTGCCGTGGAGACAGCCCTCCTCAACCATCCTTTCGAAACCAGCCCCTGCACCTTCCCGCCTCCTGGACAAGTAGCGTGTCCCCTACAGCCATGCCGCTCCTCTGGCTCTCCACCACTTGCTGCACTTTCAGGATGTGACCTGGCTGGGGTGACACACTCAGTGCAGAGCCCACTTGGGGCCACCACTTACCCTGGCCTGGACTCTAGTGACGTCTCAGCTGTTTCAGGCTCTGGGCCTGCATGTAGCCAACCCCCGTCCCAAATACCATTTGCAGGACGAGCTCATGGAGCAGGGCCAGCCTGGGCGGGGCACCCTGCCCGCTGCTCGGGGGATAAACGCCCTCCCCGAGTGCGAGCTGTGGAGGGTTGTTTTTCCTTGGCTGTGCTCTCGCTCCTCGGTCTTGCTTTGTGGGTCCTCTGGGCAACCAACTCTCAGAGAGCGAGCCTCACAGAGGCCGCCCTCCCATGCAGTCGTCCCTCAGCAGACGCTCCAGTCTGGGAACCAGGGAGTTTTAGATGACAGAGGCCCATCCCTGGCTCGGTTCCCACATTTACCATTTCAGAGACGGTTTATACCCTTTTTTCCCCAACATCCTTTCCTCTCGGGGTGCTCTGTCTATGCTGGGAGCAATGACGGGCACAAATGTCCCCCTGTTGCCTTCGCTCAATCATACCAGCCCAACACATGCGCAGCCGACCCACATCTCCCAGGACCCCTGCGCCTCATCCAGGCCTGCTCAGTCTTCAGGAAAACACAGGGCAGAGTCCCCAGGAAGGACACTTAACCTGTATTTAGTCTCTTGAAATGGACGGTTTCACTCTTTTTTTTTTTTTTTTTTTTTTGTCTTTTCCCCGTCCCCCTCGCCCTGCCTCCTTCTGGGGTTGGAGAAAACAAGAGATGAGAGACATGACTCCTGTCTTGCTCGTCTCCTGCAAACAAGGGTGTGAGCAGAACAGCACATTCCATGTGTGAAAGGGGCGTGGAAAGGGCTGGCACGCTGAGCGGGGCCTCCTGGGGAGGGCAACGTCCTTGCAGCTGCGTGAGAGAAGCAAACCTCACTAGGGACGTGGCTGGGGTTTCCAGGGTCTAACTTCTGTGTTTACAGCTAAATCAACTAGATTTTGAGCAAATCAGTTGCCTTGGAAAGTGTGTTCCCTGTGGGCACTGGGACAAATAGGCACCTCCTCCCATCCCACAGCACCAATGGCTGCCCAGGACAGCTGTGAGCTCAGCAGCATCCAGGGCACCATGGAGGCAAGAATGAGTTTCCCTCCTGTGACTTTAACATGGTAGCTGAGTGAGCAGGCTTGACAAGTAGTTGGGTCTGCGTCCACTCTGCCTCTGAAGCCGGGCAGTGTAACAGGTAGCTATCTGTTGCTGTATAACAAATCACCCCATCACTTAGTGTCTGAAACTCCGTCCCCCCTCTGATTGTATCTCTCAGTTTCGTGGGTTAGGAATTCGGACAGGATCCAGCTGGATGATGCTTCTGCTCCACGTGATGTCAGTGGAGGTCACCCCGTGGTTCTCAGCTGGTGGTCAGGCTGGTCTGGAGGGGCCTGGACAGCTTCATTCACAAGGTGGGCGCTGTGGTCAGCACAGCTGGAAGGGGCCCTACATGTGGCCACTCCAGCATGGCAGCCTCAGGGGGGTTGGACATCGTATATGGCAGCTCGGGGTCCCAGAGACTGTGTTCCAAGAAGCCCTGTGGGAGCTGCAAGGCTTCTCATGACCTAGTCTTGGAGGACCCAAAACTCAGTTCTCTCACATTTGGCCAAGCAGGTTGTGAGGGCCAGCCCGGATTCAGGAGAGGGAATCCAGCTTCAGCTCTCAGGGGGAAGAGCAGAAAGAATCTGCTGCCATCTTTAACCTCCCCCAGGGAGGGCCACTGCTTCTCCTATAAGTTTCGTCTCCTCCGAGCAAATGGAGATGAAAACGGACCCCACCTCAGACAACGGGCGTGAGAGTAGACAGACCAGGCATCGAAAGCGCTCAGTCTCCAGTCCTGGAACAGGGTCCGTAGGGAAGGGGGCTCTTCTTTCCTTGGTTCAATCTGCACCAGAAGCTTCCTGACTGTGAGAGTCGGAGCGGCCCACCAGCGACACCAACCCTCTCCTAGCTGCGTTATCTCTCCGGCACTTTCACAATATTCCTCTGAACACTGAATTTCAAGTGCAGTAAATTGGCTCCTGGGTAGGGAAGGCCATGGCGCGAAGATCATTATCTCTTAAGAGCAATGAGTATTTGTTGAGAATGTGCCTTCCCCAGCAATAATTTATAAATGAAAGAGAGGACAATCATAATAGTCATTGAAATCCCAAAAAGAAGGAGACTATTTATAAATGCAGAGTGCTTCATCCTTGCCAGTTCCCGAATCCTAAGTATTTAAGTGGGAGAGAGTGAAGACAACTTTGTTAACTGGCATCTAAAGTCTGTGCTGTGGAAGGTGTCAGGAGACAATGGGTGTCACCAGCAGGCTCCAGGGCAGTGTGGCTCACCCAGGGCAGGCAGGTTATTGTCATGGAGGTAGCAGCGATGGGATGGGGGTGTCATGAGCACACCACCTCCCAGCCTCACCCCCAAGCTCATGGCCAAAAGCCGGAGGTAGTAACGCAACCCATCTGATAAAGCTGGGAGCAGAGGCTGCGCAGTTGGGATCATAGGACCACATAAATCCAGACAGAAACCACTGGGACATCTGAGATTCATTTAGGGGGATGGTGGGAAAGGAGGACCTTCAGTCTTTGCTACTTAAAAACCCAGAGAGATTGGAAGCAAGTAAGATGTCCTTAACTGGGTGAATGGATAAATAAACTGTGGTCCATCCACACAATGGAGTATTATTCAGTGATAAAAAGACACGGAGGAAACGTAAATGCATACTGTTCAGTGAAACAAGGCAATCTGAAAAGTCTACACACTGTATGATTCCATCTGCATGACATTCTAGAAAAGGCAAAACTATACAGACAGTAAAAAGATCAGTGGTTGCCAGGGGCAGACGGCAGGGCAAAGGCCGAGGGATGAACGGGTGGAGCACAAGGGATTTCTAGGGCAGTGACTGTATGCAGTATGACCCTGTGATAGTGGATACGTTTGTCAAAACCCACAGAAGCTCACAACACAGAGGAACCGGAACATAAATTACGGACTTTCCTTAATAATAATGTATCAGCATTGATTGGTCGATTGTAACAATGTAGCAGACTAACCGCTGCGGCAGTAACAGGGCAGCTGCAGGGTGGGCAGGAGGATCGGAAGCTATGGGTATCTGGGAACTCTCCGCACTGTCTGCTCAATCGTTCCTCAAACTTAAAACGGCTCTAAAATATAAAGTCTAATTTTTTTTAAGTGGAATAACCCGCCCCCACCCCCACCCCCCAGGGACATCTATATTCACAGTAAACAGAGACTGCAGACTTCGGATGGGAGCTGATGGGCAGCCTGGCTGAGCAGGCGGCTCCAGCCTAGAACAACAGACACCCCGCAGGCCCCTGGAATCCTGAATCCAGGTGTTCTGGGAAGAGAGCGGCACCTGTTTCCTAGTCCTGGAGCTGAAAGTGTGTGCATTTTCTCACCTGTAAATTGAGGCTGACACTGCAAGTCCCACTTTTCTAACAGGGAGGTTGTGGGGAGCACTTGAAACACCAGGTGTGAAAGTATAAGGCGTTGTTGCCACGCACGCCTCGCTGAGCTTCCCACTTCCTCGCCCAGGGTCTGTATTCTAACTCCCCTCCGGATGGTGTGGTCCACGGAGACAGGGGCCAGTCTCTTGTCCCCAGCGGCACCCCTGGACATCGTGTAGCACCTGTGCATCATCGGAGTCCTGAGGGGTCAATGAATTCGGAGGAGCCAGCCCCGACGGACACATGGGCCTGGACGGGGCACAATTTCTCCCAGCCTAAGCCCTGCCGTCTCGTCCACCTGTGCACACCAGCCCAAGCTCGCTAAGGGAAGACACTGGTTGGTGGATCAAACAGGCCCTCCTCCTCTTTGGTTTAGAAGGCGGGCATCCGTGGTCCTGGGTCCTGAGACCGTAGAGTCCGTGGAAAACAACCGTGATCTAGGTTAGCTCTCCAGTTTCTGCTCTTCTTCTTCTTAGTTTGGGAATACTCCAGAAGAAGCCACTTTCTGCGTTATAGCTGTGGAGCTAAAATGCCTCCCTGGGGAGGACCCCTGGGCTATGAGCAGACTTCTGTGGTCTCCCTGTTCTGTTTCCAATGAGCTGCCTAACTCCCACTGGGCCGGTTCCCGTGTCTGAGCCTTAGTTTCCTCATCTGCGAAATGAGGTGGCAGCAAGTGGATGGGGTGATGCCTGAGAAAGGGCTCAGGAAATGACAGAGCTGCCCGGATGTCAGAGATGCTGCTCATTCTCACCCGGCCTGCCCGGCAACGCAGCCATCAGCTGCTGCACAGCACTCGGCCTTCTGCTGGCGCCCTGCACGGGACCCTGGGGGCCCCTCCTTTCTGCAGTTGTTGGGGCAGAGAAGGGTCTTGACCTACTGGTTTACTTTGCACCTCCCATCGCATCCTCTGATGCCCCAGCACCCGTCTCCACACCACCCAGCGCTCACCTCTGCTGTGTGCAGCCTGAGATCCAGTTCTGGTCCATTTCCTGTGGGAGGAATCTTGCTCTGAGGGATCGGCTCTAGGAATTTGGGCTGAGAGCTGGTCGCCTGCGGAGTAGGTGGGTGACCACATCTGCACGTCCCTCACTTCCTTCCATCAGAGCTCTTCCCCGTTTCACACATATTGCCCAGCGGCCTTGAGGCCCCTGCAGCCATCCCCAGAATCCCTCTGTCGTACCCCGCCCAGACAGGTGAAATCAGTCACCTCTGGAGCCCCTGCCACCTTTCCTTCCATCAATCAAGTGTTCACTTTCCCAACCCATGGAAGCCCCTTTACTAGAAAAAGATCAAAAATTAAGTCACACTAAGGCATTGAGATAGAAACACTCAGAAGGGGTTTAATGCCCAACCACCGGTGTGCATTTAACTTCATCTGGGGAACGTCAAGAACAGAGTTGCTGGACGTGACCCTACGGGGCTGGTCTGAGGTCCAAGCACTCATGTTTTTAAAATGCTTGTCAGGTGACCCTGTTGCTCAACTGAAGTGTGAGGGCCCTGCCTTCTCCCAAAGAAGCGGCTCCCAGGGGGGTCGTGTCCTTGAGCAGGCGGCTTCGTCCGTCTGCCTCTGCAGCTTCTTCTCCGTGAAGCTTCAACCACAGACCCAGAAAGCAAAGTGGGGCCCCAGCTCGTGAAGGTGAACGGAGGGCTTGCTTCTTGAGGACAGGACACTTGTCTTGGCTGCACTTGAGCAGACTGGGGCTGGGCGGGGAACCCTGCCCCACCCCCAAGGAGTCCAGCCGGCAGGGGCTTGTGCTCTGGAGGTGACCGGCAGCAATCCCCCAAAATTCGATGATCAAACCGGGTTAAATGGAATTTGAAAGCATCCAACCAGTGAGCCTACGGGTGAAACCCGATTCCTCCGGGATGCCTGAGCGGCTGAGCCAAAGGGGCGTCCTGGCTGCGCAGTCTCCAGTCCCAGGCGGATGCTTTAACTCAGAAAGTCCATTTCTACTTTTTCCCCATTTTCTTGGTCTCTCTCCTGTTTTATTGCCACTCAGTCTACTCATATTTCCAACATCTCCATTTTCTCCCTCCCTCTAAATCTAATATTATCTAGTTGACTGTTTAATCGGTTCCTCTTCCCCAACATGCATTTTATCATCCTCCTTCCACTCCCCCCTGATGTCTTCCTAACCCCTTGTCGTTGCCACATTCAGCTGAACCACCCTCCCCCCGGCCCTGGCTCTCATTCTGCCCCAGAGTTCACAGAAGAAAGAAGAAAAACCACCGGTATTCCTTCTTCCCAGGCGTGGGGCAGGAGTTCAGGCAGCGTGGCATCACCGACCCCTCCCCACTCCCCCAAGGTTAAGTCCCAGGAGACTGCACCTTCTCTCCCAGCTTTCCCAGTCATCCACTCAGACATTCATTTATTCAGATGTTTGCTGAGCCTGGGCCGGCACCATCCGGGAGCTGGGGAGAGGGCAGGGGGCCGGGCAGAGAGGCCCCTGTTGTACTGCAGACATCAGACAGACAGAACCAGAGGGATGTGATAGGTGTGAAAGGTCCTGGCTGAGGAGAGGTGGGCGAGCAGCCTTGCTGGGGGCCCTGCAGGGCATCTCTGAGCAGCAGTCGGCCTTGCCTAGACCTGGGGCAGAATGCTCCAGATAGCAAGGGCAGAGCGAGGGGGAGGGGGCGGAGGGGCCAGATGGCACAGGACCTGTGGGCCATAGAGAGAGCATCGAGGTTCCGAGAGGGTCCAGCCTGAGGGCTTGAAGCAGGGCATCACGTGATGTTCTCTGATGCAAGTTTCAGTGGTCCCCGTGGGGCCAGGTTTGCAGGGAGAGGAGTGAGGCTGCGCAGGGATCCAGGTGAGAGATGACGGGGCTCCGATGGGTAGCTGGAGGGGAGGGGATGGACTTGAGAGATGCTTTGGGGGAAGAACAACAAGAAAAAAGAAAGTAAAAGGAAAATAATCAATTCTCTGCTCCCATCCTGATGGCACAGGGATACGGGGCATCCCAGACATGGATGGGCAGAGCTCCATCCCACATTAGGAGGACCCAGGGAGCAGGGGTGTGGGCAGTGCTGTGCTCCTGGGAGTCAGGGGTCCTCGCCGTCCAGGGGATGAGGGGTAACGGTGCACTGTGTGTGCTCCCTGACGCGCACTAGTCTGCCCACGTCAGCCGAGCTCACCCTGACCTCCTTTTCTCCTCTTGTCAAGCTGCTTCTAAAAACCAGCAAATGACAAGTCGGACACCACGCAAGGTCGTGAATGAGGCTCTGTTACTGGCATCCTGTGACACATCTCCCCACTTCCACCACTGCAGCCCCCCTTCCTAAGGGCAGACAGGAAACACATGAGCAGGCACCAGCACAGAATGGAACCCCTGGCCCCTGAGAGGTCCCTCCCCACCGCTGCTGCCAGGACACGGCTTCCCTCACTAGCAGAGCCCAGGCGGTGGGTCACACCGCCGAGTGCCTGGCCACACACCAGCTCATGCCCCGGGCAGGCTGTTCCACATCTCCAGGTCCGTTTTCTGTCTGTGGAACGTGCGGACATCACCTCTTTTGTGTGTGAGGATTATGGGAGATGATGACTCGCAGACCTTCCACACAGCGCCTGGCACACACCGGATATCAATAGATGTTAAAGACAAAGCTGATGCTGGTGAAAACGAAGACAGTGGCACTAACGCCACTCTCCTCTTGCTCCCCAGGGTCCATCTGCTTTGTGGGTGAGCATCGCTGGACCTGAGCACACAGCGACCTGTGCCAGCCTGTCTTACCTCTCTCCTGCTTTCTCCTGTGAGATTGCTCTTCTCTGTTCCACGCTGGGAGGTCTCCTTGAGCTGGGGGGCTCAAGAGGATTTCATGCATTTCTGCAGGACTTTGAATACCTTCATTTGCCCACAAAGATTCTGTTTGATTCTATGAACACACCTTTTGCTAACATCCCCCTGGTTTTTTTACAAAACAGCTTTTTGTCTAACACTGAAGTGTCGAAAATAATAATGATAAATGTAGAAAAACAGATTAAATCAGAGGAAGGCAAGGAAATGCAGCCCCAATACAATCATTCGATTTCCTTCTAGAGAAGAACCCCTCCCCAGACTCCCCTCCACGGCCGGAGGAGAGAAAGCTATCAGGCTCAGGGAACATCTGTGGTCCAATTACAGTCAACAGTTTACAGGTGTCGAGAGCAAACAGCCACTCATAGGCTACCCTCCCAAATGCATTTTCTTAATCTCTCCTAGAAACAAAAGCACACTTTTCTCTAGGGCTCTTGATCCAGGGGCGGAGATCACAGCTCCTCCTCCCAGTGGGCATAGCCCCAGGATGCTGGGCAGAGCAGAGCTGGCTGGAGTCCCGCCTCAGGGCAGCTGTGTCCGTTTCACCATCATCCTCGTGCTGATTCCCAGGCTCGGCCCCTAGACGCCCAGACTCAGTAGATCCAGGGGCGGCCCAGGAAGTAGCATTTTTAGGAGGCTCCCAGGAGCTGCTTGTTGCCTGTGGGACAGGCCAGTGGTTCTCAAACGCTAGTGTGCGTGAACGTCACCCCAAGACATTGTTACAAGGCCAGGTCCCAGGCCCCATTCTCCAAGCTCCACGTCAGCAGGCCTCAGGCAGAACCCAGGACTCTGCATCGTTCAGGAGCCTCCCTAGGATTCTGAAGCAGATGCCCCGAGGACAGAGGTGGAGCGAAGGGGGAGTCGGTCAAGATGCAGGTGCCCGCACGTAAGGTAGGCGTGGGGTGTGCTCTGAGGCTCTGCATTTTTAACAAGCTCCTTAGGGGTGTCGATGCTGCTGGTCTGGGGACCACACTCCGAGTGACAAGGCTGCAGACTATCCTTTGAAATCTACTGCCTTGTGTTTTAGATCACATTTTCCCCTCCTCTCAATGTATGCTCACCGCTCCATTCACAGCAAGTCTGATAAACCAATGCTCTCTGCTGGGCTCGCATCAGTCACTGCAGCGCTGCTGAAACCATCTTCCTGAAAACGCGAGTTCCTGTAAGATGCTGTGTGCTGCGTAAAGGGCTTCCTCAGTCAGACAAGTTCGGGGAATGCTACACAGGTGGGGGCGCAGGGCCTGGGCGGAATGCTGTGCCACAGCTCCCACCTGTGCCTGACCCTGCACACCCCTCCCCCACCCCCCCTGTAGGGGCATGAAAACCGAACCACCGACGGAGTGAGGATGATTCTGAGTTAACCAACACAGAGCTCCCACGTCAGGGTTCGACTCAAGACTGGTTACTGCCGGGAGGTACATACCCTGTTGGAGGTCACAGAGCACTTCAGGGGTGTCCAGACCTGGGACATTCAGTGGCCGGACACAGGGAGATGTGTCTCCTCCAGTACCTGGGCCTCAGGACCCACCCGACACGATCTTGTTTTTCCGCTTGCACTCCCGCCGTTTCACAGAGCACCTGGGATGCCCATCCTAAGAAATGATTCGCATCATGCTGGGGCCTTCTGAGGACAAAGGCAGGTCCCAGTGATGGGTGGATGGACATTTCAGGACAACAGTGAGCAGCCTTGGCTGGCCTGTGTGAGCCCTCTCGGGGCGAGGAAGTGCCTTGAGTAAGGGAAGCAGACGGGGTCCTTTAGAGGGTGAGCACATGGCCGAGGAATGGAGTTCCCCACCTTGTGGATTCCGGATGGGTTTGTACATGAAACCTCACCGGCTACGCAAGCCCCCTGTGGGCATCTGAACAGAACGACAAGCCTGGCACACTTGGCCAGGTAAATCGGTCTCCTGTTTCTCTCCCACCAGGTGGGGCCCGGCAGGCTGGTACAGGTGGCTGTTCCACTGGCTGGTCACACAGTTAAAAGGTGAGAAACTGCAGATGGCCTCCTGCTCTTGGATATAGCACCTAACCTGCCTCTCTAGACTAATCTAAAATCTGAAGTCTAACGCATTGCGCTAACCAGCAGACTGCCCTGCTCAGGTGTGAGGTTCCCGGGGGACGAGTAGGGGTTGGTCGGCAGCACTTCTGCTCTCCTGCCCAGGTTGACTCTGACCTTGGAGCTAAAGCTTCACTCCATTTTGCTCCCCCTCCTTTGCAGCGTACCCTTAAACCAGAACTAACGTATTCTGGACAGAGAGCTCCTCCAAACCAAGACCAGGAAAACTTGAAATATCTGAGCAAATAAAACCATTTTTCTTCAAATCTCCAAGCCAAAAGGAAACATGCAGAAACATTTACTCACTTTCCAAGCTGTACATGTTTTTCACCTGATGATCCCTTAAAGAAGGGTCCCGCAGCTCAGAAATCACCCAAGCGGAGCCCGTGGAGCCCGGCCTGCTGCGCTGACGTTCCTGACAGCTCCTCTGCCGGGAGTTTCCTCCTTTCCCTTCCTGGGGCCTCTACTTCTTTCTTGGCTTCTCAGGCCTAACAGTGTTCTGACGCACAAACAGGCATGAGTCCTGTCCAGACCCTGAAGGGTGCTCAGGAGCCAGGGCCCAGACTTGGAGCTTTCCGACGCGCTGGCGGGTCTGCACAGCCCGCCAGCTGAAACACAGCCTGTTCCTCTCGGATCCTGTCTCTAGGTCCAAATTCGGGCGCAAGGCCTGAGGGGGGCCCGGGTGGAGGGAGGTAGTGAGAAGACAAGGAAAACAACAGAGGAGCGCCCACTCCCACCGTGGACCAGGCAGGAATTGGGACTAAGGCAGCAGGGGCTCCGCATCCAGAAGGGGTGCCCAGGGTTGGGGGGCGGGGACCCTCGTGCCTTCTCCAGTCTTCACAGCCCCCTCCTTTTCCCTGTGGACCGAGGGTCCGCCGCCCCTCCGGCAGACACCCGCTCTGGACGCCCTGCCCACGCCGGGCCGAGCGGGGCGGGGCGGCGCGGCGGACGGGCGCGCGGGGGGCGCGGCGCGGCGCGGGGGGCGCGGCGCCTTTAAGGCCCGCGTCAGGCCGAGCGAGCGCAGGGCCGGGCGGCGGGCGGGGCCTCGGCGGGGCGGCCGCGCGGCTTCACCTGCAGTTCCGAGCGCGCGGAACAGAGGCGCGGGCGGCTGCGAGGCCGGGGACGCACCGGCCCGGGGGAGCGCGCGCCGGCCGACTTGGCCTCGCTCCCGGAGCCCGGCGGCGATCGCGGCGGCGCAGCCGGGCTGGAGGCGCGGGCCCGCTCGAGCGGCAGCGGCGGCCGCGGCGGCGGCGGCGATCGGAGCGGCGGGATCGGAGGCGGCGATCCGGGCGCCGGGCACCGGGCGGGCGCCGGGCGCGGCGTGGCGGGGAAGATGACCGCGGGCTCGGGCGTGCTTCTCGTCCTGCTCTGGCTCTCCGGCGCGCTCCGGGTAAGTTGCCGCCTCCTGCCCCTGCCGCTCGGAAGCCCCGGGCAGCGCGGGGCCGCCTCCGGAGCCAGCGGGGCGCCCACTCGCCCGGTGGGGCTCTCCCGGGCTTCCCCGGCCCGCGCTGGGCGCCCTGCCACGCGCACCGCTGCATCCAGCCGGCTCCCGCGCTCCGCGAAGCCGCCTGCGGTCGGCTGGAGCGGGGAGCCGCCGGGGCAGCGGGGAGCGGCGGTGCGGAGCCGGATGGGAGTGTGGGTGGGTGGGGGACCCAGGGAGCTCTGCCCGAAGCGGGACCCGCCGACCATCCCTCGGCCACCCAGGTCCGCGGCCGCTGCCCGGAGCTCGGCTCGCCCGCGCCCGGGCAGGCTGCCCGCTGGCGGAGCCGGCGCGCCCTCCATCGCCCGGGAGCCGCGCGTCTCCGGAGTTGGCGAGCCCAGCCCCGGCGAGAGCTGCAGGCGAAGGGAGCCTGGCGGCAGCGGACCGGGCATCAGGGTGCTCGGAGTACCGGGTCTGGCAGCCCCTGCCCGGGGGCTGGGGGCTCCCGGCGCGGCGCCGCCTCTGTCCTGTGGGTGCCGGCAGTCGGGTGGGCGGCCGATGTGGACCGCGGGGCATCCTCGCTACGGACTCTCTGCGGCGCGGGCTGGATCCCGTGTCCGGCGGGGCCCCCGCTGCTCGTAACGGGGCCGGGGAGCCGGGCGCCGAGCGGGCGCAGAGCGAGGTGCCCCGGGAGCGCGATCCAGGCGGCCGCCTTCTTCCTGCGGAACCCGGAGCGCAGTCGCCCGCCCTGCTCTGCGCTGCTGGGTGCAGGGCCGCGGGGGCAGCGTGCGGGCTGCGCCGGGTGGCGCCCCTGGGGGGAGGCGGCGAGGCCGCGGGAGTTGCAGGAACCCCCTCTCGTGGCCGATCGGCCTCGCTGCTCCTCCCGGGCCGCGCTGTTGTACCTCGGAAACAAACGAGTGCCCGCCGCCGAGACCGGCTCGGAGGCTCGGGCCGTCGGGGTGCGCTCCACACACACCGCGGCGGGTGGAAACTTTCCTGGGCGCCGTGGTTTGCAGCTTCTCCCGAGTACTGACCCCGCGCTCCGCTCTGCTTCCTTGGATGCTTTCGGATGCGGGGCGCCCGCGTCCGGAGCCGGGAGCTCGGGCTCCGGCGGCCTCTAGAACCCAGGGCTGGCGGCGGCGGCGGGCGGGGCTGGAGGCGGCGGCGGGGAGGCGCGTTCCGCTCCGGCAGCCCCGGCGAAGGCGCCACTGCGGGGCGCGGGCTGCGCCCCTGCCCCCTGCTCGCCAGAGAGCGGGCGTCGCTGCGCTCCTTCTCCCGTCGCGGGGCTGGCGTCCCTGTGGCACACACTGTCTGTCCTCCATTCCCCAAGCCGAGCGCAGCGCGGCTGACCTGTGGCTGCTGCTCCCTGCAGCCTGGGAGGGGCCCACCACCCACCCCCAGCCTCGCCCTGCTCCTCGTGCCGTGGGCTCTGGATCTCCCACTGGGCGGGAAAGCAGAGAGCGCTCCGAGGCCAGGACACCCACCCTTTCCGCTCAGTTAGGGGAGCTCTCTCGCCTGGATGGGCTGGAGAGGGGGGCTCCAAAGGTGGACAAATGTCCAGGGAATGAAATGGCGGGAGAGGATGAAGGGGTGAACCCGCCCCCCTCCTAGTCACCCTGCGTTCTTGCAGCCTTCCTCAGAGGCAGGCTCTCGGCCCGGTATGAAGAATCTCCTTTCTGGCCCTGCCCCCCTCCTCCCTCCCTGGTGGCCACAGGGAGGAGGCAGCCCGCCAGTCCACCGCTCCCAGCGCCCCCCATTGGGCCCTCAGGGTGAAAGGTCTCTACTGGAGTGATGACCTCCCCACCCGGCGGCTTCCTTGGCTAACTCCTTTCTCTCCCGCCTGCTGCTCCTCAGGCGTTCCCCTCGCCAAGTGCCGCTGAGGCCCTGGCAAGCGCAGCCCTCCCCCCACAACACACGCCCCTATCCCCAGGCTAATGTCCATTAAGGCCACAGAAGCAGACACCACGTTACCCCTGCGTGGAGGCTGTGGTTTGTGGCATTCCTGTCATAGCCCCAGACGTTGCCACTCAGGCCCCTGATAAACGTGCGTGGGGTTGAATTTCCGCAGACTATGCCTATTCTCTCTTCTTTCCTTCTCAGGCCCATAATGGGGATCTTACAGCCAGGGAGACCTGCAAGGCTGGATTCTCTGAAGAAGATTACACGGCATTAATCTCCCAAAACATTCTGGAAGGAGAGAAGCTCCTCAAAGGTAAGGTGGGGTGGAGGGCGGAAATGGATCGCAGCGATGCTCAGCATTGGGGAACATTTCGGTGGAAGAGGCAAGGCTGAGCTCTTTGAACCAGGCTCTTTGCAAAATGGTGGTTGTGAGGTCACTGAGGTACAGACCGGTCAACCCAAAGGGCATTTGGCGTCACAGGTGGATGATGCAGAGTCCCTGTCGTTTTTGAGGGAGGTGAATCATTTCCTGGGCAACAAATTGGAGTTCGGATGTAAAGTCACCCAAATAATGAGCAGAGAGAGACTTTCTTACTAAGTATTTTTATGTATGAAATTCTGGATTCTTAAATTATCCCTGCTTTGAAATGCATGCTAAGGCAGACGATGTTGTTGGAAATGCAGTAAATAAGCCCACAGACGTTCTGTTCACAAATGTGGCATTCATTTTCATTACTGCCCCACTGACAACACGAAAACACACATGCAGGAGGGAACGACCAATTAGCCTTATCGTAACTGCAGGATTATATCCACATTTGTGATGGGGAAGTCAAAGACGGCTTCAAAACTCAAATGACAATAGATCATTCTGCACATTGATCTGTTTTCCCTTTCAAGACAAACTAATTAAACTTTATATTTGCATGGGAGGGGAAATGAATCAGTTCTTCCTTCCCTGAGGTTTCAAAGTCAAACCACCAGCACCTTGCTGATGCCTTCGCTCCCGGCATCACCGTCCCAGAGTGGCAGCTTGTAGCTCATTTCAAAGCAATGGGGGGAGCGAACTTTAGATAAACTGGCAAAGCTGGGTTTCAGCATTCACGACTAAATAATCCTCCGACTGCTGCCTTTCTCCCCAGTTTTGTGTTTCAGGGAATAGAGAATTTCCCCCCAAGAACTGACAGCAGTTCCTTTGTGTGTGTGAACACAGAACGAGGTGGCTTTTCAGATCCTCTCCCTTGGAGACAGAGCTTCTTGGCTTTCCTTGTTTGTTTCTGATTATATGAATCAGGAGTTTTATTTTGCACTGCATCCAACCTTTCCTGCTTGCTTGTTGTTATCTGAGTGGATTGCGGAAGCAGGGCTGTGATCTTATTGACTCTTCCACGGATTACCAAAAGAGATGAACCAGAACCGAAACACATGTGCACGGCTGTGGTAAGAGCTTTCGAGAGACCCTGTAGATTGCGCTGTGTATGTCATTTAGAGGTAGGAAGGGTAGACCGTCTTTCAGGATCAGTTGGTTTACTGAGCATCCCTGTGTGCCTGCAGAGAAGGTCCGGAAGATTCCGTCACACTCACTGCCCTGTACTGTTGCGCATAACGGGAGCCACTTGGTGTGATACCGCTGTTTGCACGTCCTGAGTTCTGGCGTCCTGTCCTGATGCCTCCCTGGGTGTGGAGCTAAACTTGATGAGATCTTGGAGTATCAGTTTTATTCAGGAATTTAAGGAAAAAAAAAATGCCTCTGTTTTAGTAACGACAAATGCTGTCGACTACAGAAGAGAATGACAGATTCTCATACTCTTTGTGATAAATGTGAGATTTCACACAGGCGCCTCCTCTTGCTCCGGGTGGGCTGTGCGGGTCCAGGCTGAGCCGGCCTGGGTGGTGGGAAGCCCTGATGGCTGGCGGGATGTTGGCCTAGCCCGTGAGCCCAGGTGGTTTCTCAAGTGGAGGATGAAGAGCTCATCATCCGAGGTGAACCTGGTCCAGCTTGTGGGGTTTGTGGATGCGTGACTCGCATTCTGAGCACCTGCTCCTGCCCATGATGAGGCCCAGCGCCACCCTGGTTGAGGGGAGAGTGGCATTGTCTCCCAGGCATTGGGGACCTTGCCCCTCCCCTCCTCTGGGGTGGGCGAGGGTCCCATTGCTTCTTCCACACCTGTGTGTGCCCCCCCCCTTGTTCTCAGGAACAAAGAGACGTTTTATATCTTAGAAATAAGTTTACACATAAGGAGGCGAAAGCTAATGCTGACATACACTCTAGCCAGGGCAGATAAAAATTTCTCTATTTATGTAGAAAACTTTGCGAACTATGAGATGACCGTCAAGACGCGTGCGTCACAAATAAATAAATAAAAGGCACAATATTTCTGTTATTCTGGTAGGAATCAAGTTAAATGGATAATGACTACTTCTAATTGAGTTATTCCAACAGAGAGAGCTTAACCTTAATTTGACAAGCGAAGCTGCACAGTCACCGTTTTGTTAGAACTGTGCCGTAAGCCATTAACGACTGGCTGGTGGCTCCTTCTCTTTGCCTGAGTCAGCTCCCCAGCAGCCCCCAACATCCCGATTCCAGAAGGAGCGATTTGTTACACAGTAATTAACTTGTTTATGATAAATGGATGGAAGAAATGTCGTGGCATTTTGCTGTATGTCTAAATGAAAAGCATTTGCATTCTAAAAATTTCATGCTAATTAGGCTTAAAATAGTTTCCCCCAATAGGGCAGCAACTACTATGGTGTCGTGAACCTTTCGAAGGGTGGAGCTGCTGAGCTTGGCTCTCATGCGTTTGTTCAGCTGGTTTGCGGGGCCCTGGCTCCCCGCTGTCTGGTTCCCGTCTGAGCTGCTTCTGGCGAGCGCATGGATGGAGCTGCGTTTGCGCTGTCCTTTTGTTTCCAGGAGAATTCGCTGATGGTTGTGATGACAGGCTCAGGGCATACCTAAAGTACACGGTTCGCCGTTTTTGTTAGGAGGAAGTTGAACCTTCTCTAAGCCGTGCGTTAATGCGGGGCAGTTGCTGAGCTGGTGTCTTTTTCTCTGCTTTGTTAATAATTCAGGCCAGCCTGGCCCGAGGCTGCGCGGAGGTGGTGACCTGCATTGCTCTTCCGTGGCGGGCAGAGTTCTAGAAAAACCCAGACTAGCTTCTCTGGGAAAACCCCGCGAAGATGGGAGAGGGATGGGTGCATGGTGGGCCAGGGCTCAGGGGAGGTACCTCCCCTAGCTCCTGGAGACGACGGCGACAGGTGAGTAGCCGTGTGGTCTGGTGGACACAGGAGGGAGTGGGGTCTTGACGTCACCTGAGAAGGTGGGCAAACCGTGAGCTCCAGTGGTGGGGAAAGAGGAGCTCTCTTCCTGATGACTTCAAGTGGTGTGGCTTCCTCAGAGAAGCCCTCCCCTCCCAGCCCTCGATTAGTGAGGACGAGCCTGTGCGCCCTCAGCCACACTCTGCGTCCACCTTGGAGGACTGATAGCATCTGGTCAGTCCTCTCTCACTTAAAACTCCAAGGTTCCTGAGGGCAGCAGCTGTCACTCTGGTTACCATTCAGATCGTCTCAGAATGGTCTTGGCCAACAGGATAAAATCCAATTAAGAGAATCTTAAATAAATGAGGGTTAATTTTGCTCCCATAACAGTGAAGAGATAGGTGGTCAAGGGCTGGAGCGGCAGATCAGTGGCACATCACATGCCTGATCTTCTTTATTCTTACCGTTCTACCATCTTTAGCTTGTCATTGTGTTGCCTCATTTTTGCAAACTGGCTGCCGTGGCTCCAGGCGTTGCATTTGAGTGCAGAGCAGGAAGAAGGAGGGAGTAGTAGCACCATCTGCCTTTCTTTGCTATCGGGAGAGCAAACACTTTCTCAGAACCTCTCCAGAAGTGCTCACTGTTTAGAACTAGGTCATGTGCTCTCCCAGCCATAAGGGGTAGGGAGGCTGGGAAGCAAAGAATTGGACCCGACATCTGGTAGGTGAGCAGTTGGCTACTTGGAGCAGAACCTTGGTTCTGTCTCAGGAAGGAGGAGGGTGGAGAGGGTGCCAGGTCGCAGGCAGCAGCGTCCACCCCCAGGGCTCCCCAGCCGGGCCGAGTCTCCCACAGTGGCTGTTGAATGAATGACTTGTCTGCACCCTGGGCCATGGCCAGGGCTGGGCAGAGGGGGCTCAGAGGCAGGTGCCTGGGACCTGCATCGGAGGACCTGCCCCAGTGGACCCGCGTGGCCCGAGGCCCCAGTGCCTGTCCTTACAAGTGGTTTTAAAACACCCGCTCTGCCCGCAGTGTGGCCGGACCTGCATGTGTGGCGGTGACTCTGGCTGCGGCGAGAGGCTGGGCAGGTCCCCCACCCCAGCACCCTGCCTGCCTTGCGGCCTGGCGGGCGGGCGTCAGTGCTACCGAGGGAATAACGAATGGGTCCGAAGGTGCTGACACCGGGACGTCGCTGGGTCCTGGTCACTCGCAGGGCGGGCACCACAAGTGGCGCTAACGAGAGACTAGCCGCGGCTGCAGCCTGCCTGCCTGACGCCTCTCCTCTCTGCTTCCTTACAACACACCCTCTGCTGTGCCCACCACCCGGCTCCCACTGAGCCCTGTGAAGAGACTACACCTCCTGTCGACTCTCTTACACCAAGGTGGCAGGGTAGCCCCTTGCTGGTCAGTGAGATCTAATTAGGTTGTTCTATTAGATGAGGCTTCTGGGAAAGCTGTTTTTTTCCTGATGAAGAGACACAGACTCAGTGGCCATTCCTCCTGCCTTTTGCCCTTACCTTTTCCTTTTTCATGGAGTACAGATGTGATTGTTGGGGCCCCGCAGCTATCTTGTGACTATGAGGATGGTGGAGCAGAAAATGGGTCCCAGGTGGCAACCTTGAACAACTACAACTCTGGACATATTGTCCCTGGAGAGGTGAGAAAAACAAGGTTAAAATACCACAGTTGAGCTTCTTGTGGCATGCAGCCAAATGCAGTCACTGACGTTAGGAAAGCAAGAGCTGTGCATTCTAGCAAGTGCCTATCTTTCCCTCTGGAAGCTCAGAGCACATTGCATCCTCTGCCCTGAGCCTGGGTTTCCAGCTTCCTCTCCCTGCCCTTTGGGCCTTGGGCCTTGGCCTCTCCCTCTGCTCCTTGGTGAATTAGTATCTGTGTCCAGCACGCTGGATGGCAGAGAGCATGTCATGGGCACTTGGTAAATGTTTGTTGAGTAGATGAAACAAAGTCACCACTTGAAACTCTCTCTGAGGCCGGGGTATGAATGAATCACTCCATGTATTAAGCAGGGCTGTCTGTCTGATGCGCCCATCAGAGAACGTGAAATCCACTGGATCTCTTAGCCCCCTGTTCCAGGAAGCCAGGAGATGGTGCCTTGGGACTTTGTCCACAGTATTGACTGGCTTCCAGGAGCCTTGGTCCTGCCTGAGATGTGGAGACGCATGACGGGTAAGCAGGCCCAGCCCTGGCAGGCGGCTCTGGCAGCTCCAGGCCTGGATGTTCCTACTTCTTCCACCCCTGGGCCCCCTCTGCCTCAGTTGGCGTGGCCTCGGGTCCCTGGGAAGGAGCCTCCACGGCCCGTGCTGGAGGCCGCGACGCCCCTGGCGGTCCTGAGAGACCATGCCTTTGCAGGGGCCAGCGTTGCTCTGGATTTCCCAGCGCCTCTCCCGCTATAATTTTGCTTGGCCGCAGAGCTATGAGGTTTAGGAAGGGGAGTGTGTGCTTAGAAAGTGGCCACTCAGATGAGAAGTGAGGCTGACACCATGAGGGAGCATGAAGAGCCAGCTTCCCGTGTTGCCCCCAGGCCAGAGCCCACGCATGCAGATGGAGGCCCTGAGAGCCACAATCAGAAACAAAACGAGGCAAAGACTGTGCCCCTTGCAGTCAGCCATCAGGCGCCCCTTGTGCCCATCACAACCCCCGTGTGCCCATTAGGTGCCCCTGTGCCCATCAGGCACCCTGTGTGGCCATCATGTGCCCTGTGTGCCCATCAGGTGCCCTGTGTTCCCGTCTCACACTCTGTTTGGCCATCACACTCCCCATGTGCCCATCACGGGCCCCGTGTGCCCATCACGTGCCCGTGTGCCCATCAAGTGACCATCAGGTGCCCCGTGTGCCTGTCAGACGCCCCGTGTGCCACTGCTTCCATCACTCCCCCTGCAGCCCCGAGAGGGAGGTGCTAGGGTGTGGCCACTCCACACCGCGTCCCCAAGGTGATGGATCAGGGGCTTCCTGGGCATCTTTTACCCTCTGCCCCCTCCATAATCACCTGTCATTAAATGAAAATTCTCGCTGGAGAAGAAGCTGCACACACAGACGTGAGGTTGACGGACTCATTGACGCTGTGGCTTAAAGATTAAGATTTTTGCGTTTCTGAAATATGGATCTTCCTGGAGTCATGGGATGAGGAGATGCGAGACTGTGCGTGGCTATGATATTATGATAACGTCGAGTCTGGCCAGACTCTGTGCCAGCTTCTGCGTCCGCTGTCGCCTGTCGTCCTCAAGAACACCCTTCCGGGGAGATGAAGCTGTTCCTGTTGTGTGGGTCAGAAACTGATGATCGGCGAGGTTGAGAGGTTGGCCTAAATGCGTGCCCTTCCCTGTATCTCCGGTCTTTGTCCAGACCTGCACGTTTAGCTCATTCGCACCTCCCATGTGATGTGAACGAAGATGGTTTTAGAGCCTGAACTTTTATGCAGACCGGAGGGTAGCCCAGGTGTTCCGGGGGCACCGTGATAAAATTAGCAATTATCAGCAGTCAGACGTGCTAATTGTTTCTCATCTCGGACACTGGCAACAAGCTAGAAGCCCGGTGCATCTCGGTGCTTGATCGCCACCCCCGACGTGTGAAGGCTCCCCGGAAGTGGGTCCAGACTCTGTGGACACGGTGGTCTGCAGAACGGGCCCTGGACTGGAAGAGCCAGAGTCTGTGACGCTCAGGGAGTTTTCCCTTCTAGGCCTGTAGCAGACAGCCCCAGAGCAGCATCCTTACCGGCTTTCAGCCTCTGCCGGCATCGGGGAGACGGCCAAGAGAGACCCCGGCAAGGCATCCGGCTGGCTCTGGAATCCTGGGACACATTTGGGCTGTGCTGGGTGTCGGCACAGAACCACGGTCCCGAGCCGCTCCCACTGTGGCTGGGAGCTCTGGGGACGTTGACGAGGCCTGTGATGGCGGATTGTGAGAGCAGCCGGGGACGCTGGTCTGGAGGAGCCACCCGCCCCACTCTCCCGCACCAGCTCGGGGTTGGGGGCATCCAGTAACGGCCTCCTCTGCCTGGGTCAGGGGTCCTGGGTGTTTGCAGGGGCCTCCGACTCTAGGTTTCTGGTCCTCTCGCTCGCTCGCTCTATCTTTTCTCGGAGGCACAGTGAAGAAGATGCCAGAACTAATCAGGAGCTGAGAGCCAGCGAGCCAGCAGGCACTCGTCCTTTCAGAAAACGTAGCTGTTATTCTGACTTTTTAAAGAAGCAGTCTTTCCTCCGGCGAATCCCGCCGTAAGAAACCCCGTGAGCCGAGTGAGCTCCTTTCTGTCGAGCGTGCTAAAGCTCTCCCGCGTGTGTCCTTGTAAAACCTCGCGGCCCTTCGCTCCTTCTTTCAAGATTCGTCCTCAGAGCAGACTGTGGTGTGTTGTAAGCTGGGCTGAGAAGATTGCTTTTTGTCAAAAGGCTCAGAATGGTGGCGACTTTTTGCCCGAGCTCTAGGCTGCCCTCTCCTGGTGGCCTCCAGTATTGTGCCACACTGCTCCGCTTCTTAAACCAGAGAGCAAAACAAAACCACAAAAGATGACATGGTTATCTTTGACCCGGGTGTGCCGCCGAAGGCCGCTTCCCTCCCGGCCTCCATCAGGGGCAGCTGATGTCTTTCGAGGACTCTCCATATGCCAACATGTCCTCCCATTTGATGCCTTTGGGACACCTGCGGGCCCAGGGCAGTGGGTGGCCTGACCCCGTCGCCTGGGTGTGTGTTGAGGTCACTATGATTCATGTGACTTTCCGTCGTGCACTCTGTGCCTTTTCCAGGGTGGAATTTGCTAAGATTATGGATTGCATTCATTTCTTAGTGTGGCACAAATGACCACAAATTTATCGGCTTGAAAGATACAAATTTATCATCTTTCAGTTCTGGAGGTCAGAAGTCCAACATGGGTTCCCCTGGGCTGGAGTCCAGGTGTGGACAGGGCTGGTCCTTGTGGGGGCTCCAGGAGGGGTCCATTCCTTGCCTTTACAGCTTCTGGAGGCCTCACCACTTTCCTTGGCTGGCGGGCCCTCCTTCATCTTCACAGCCAGCACATCGCGTCCCTCCCTGCCTTCCTCCGTGGTCCCGTCTCCTCCTCTCGCTCCCTCTCCTGCCACCCCTTTGACTCGTAAGGACCCTGTGATGACACTGGGCCTCCTGGGTCAGCCAGGATCGTCTCCAGTCTCAAGGTCCTCACCTTGCCCATAGCTGCGGAGGCCCTTTGGCCACGTCAGGTGACATAGTCCGAGGTTTGGGGATTAAGACGTGGATGTCCTTGGGGCCTCCGCGTGCCGTGTGATGAGGGAGCACGCCTCGTGGGCGTGCACGCTGGTTTCTGGCTACCACGTGCTGAGGGTTTGCTGGGTCCCGGGCACCGTGCTCTGTTCTTCAGTCTGTTCCTCTGGACCCTCAGCGGTTCGTGTGGGCACCCCCACTTCACCGTGGAGGAAACTGAGGCCCACACTGATTGAGTAACCCACTGGGAGTCACAGGTTAGGAGGGCCCGTCTGATCCCAGGCTCCAGCCCTCAGCAGCTCCCGCCTCCTTCCAGGAGCTCCCGCCTGCTGTGCCCTGTGTCTGAAATTAGGCCGCTGACGGGCAGCTTCCTAGTGGGCCTGAGACGGAGAGCTGCCACCTTGGAGGCTCCGGAGGGTAGACTGTGGCTGCAGAGCGTGCGGCCGCCTCCCATCCAGCTGCTCGCAACGTCTCCTTGTTTGGCTTCCCGGCGTTTTCTTGCTGGTGGCGTGTGGGGATCTAGGAAGGATTAAAGTAAGCCGCCAGCAGCAGATAAATATCCACAGGGCGGGAGAGTGCCGCCCCTGCCTTGCCAACAGGAGGACGGTCCTGGTGGAGGGTGGAGGGGACCGGCTTAGGCGAGAGGCCCCTCGGAAGCACAGGTCCTGAGAGAGGCATCCTCGGCCTGGTGTGGGTGCATTTTCCACTTGGAATACAGTTTAATTAGGTTCCAGCCCTGGGGTCAGGGGACCCCATCTCTGTGTGGGAAGGACTTTGCTCTGTGTCTCTGAGCAAGACGGAGGAGGACGGCTCGCCCTGCAGGTCTTCCCTCAGGAGTGTGCGCCTGTGTGTGTGCGTCTGACTTGGAGAAATGTCGGAGTTTCTTTTTGTGTTGGTTTGTCCTGCCCGGATGTCAGTTTGAACACTGGCCGGCAACGTTGATCTGCCTGGAAGGCCGAGAGGGACCCTGGGTGTATGGCTTTGTGAAGCGTGCGGTCCTAGCACCTGCTTCCAGTGGGGCCGAGGGCGGATGCAGGCTGAGACTCACGCGGGCGGGGAGTGCACCTGGCTGGGAGCAGGGCGCTGTGGGAGGCGGCCTGAATCGGGGGCGCCCTCCCCTCTCGGGGCCTTGGTTACCAGAGTCCAAAGCAGAGAGGCAGGGTGTCCAGTTGTGGTCCAGGAAACGTCTGCCTGGGGGATGCTGTTAAACCCAGCAGACCCCTGGGTCCCCTCCCAGACCTACTGTAGTGGGTTGGATGGTGGCCCCAAAACATACATCTACCTGGAGCCTGGGAGTATGACCTTGTTTGG
Organism: Equus asinus; assembly: GCF_041296235.1. NCBI lineage: Eukaryota > Metazoa > Chordata > Mammalia > Perissodactyla > Equidae > Equus > Equus asinus. The sequence goes on from NC_091804.1 coordinate 48,511,310, forward strand.
AGAGAGGGTCTTTGCAGGTATGGTTAAATTAAGGATCTTGAAATGAGGTTGTCCTGGATTATCTGGGTGGGCCCTAAATCCAATGACAAGTGTCCTTTTAAGAGACAAAGAGGAGAGACACAGACACAGAGGAGACGCCATGTGGATATGGAGGCAGAGACTAGAGGGATGTGGCCACAGCCCAGGAACTCCTGGCGCTGCCAGAGGCTGGGAGAGGCAGGAAGGCTCCTCCCCTGGAGCCCTCAGGGAGCTCGGCCCTGCCCACACCTCCATTTCACAGTGTGGCCTCTAGAAAGTCAAGAGAATAATTTGTTTTTTAAGGTATGCTTTTTGGTGAGGAAGATTGGCCCTGAGCTCACGTCTGTTGCCAGCTTTCCTCTTTCTCCCCAAAGCCCCAGCACATAGTTGTATATCCCAGTTATAAGTCTTATATGTGGGACGCCGCCCCACAGCGTGGCCTGATGAGCAGTGTAGGTCCACACATGGGATCTGAATCCCGGGCCGCCGAAGCGGAGCACACGAGCTTAACCACTTGGCCACGGGGCCAGCTCCTGCATTTTTGTTAGTTTAAGCCACCAAGTTAGTGGCCGTTTATTAGAGTGGCCTCAGGAAACTCACATACCCACTGCTTCAGAGATCCTGGGAGTGCGGCCTGGGCAGCTGGTTAACCCCGCTCCCAGGGAAGCTGATGCTCCCTAAAGCCGCAGGGCCTCAGGTGTCGAAGGTCTTTAGCTCAGAAGGGTCGGCATCCCTCATGAGAAACGGTGTCATCCGTGGGTGCCTGCCGGGTGGTGATCACATCTTGGAGTGCAGCTCAGGTGGGCGGTTGGAAGGATGCTGTGTGTTTCCGTCTCGCCAGAACTGCAAACGAGGCACTTCAGTGTAGCCATATAGTATTTTATATTGTAAAGCGTGACACAGAACAATCTCATTGGAATTAAAATGTATACGGAACATTTGTTCTCCTCCCATTATCTTCCCCTGTCAAATGGGATCTTAACCAGCATTATGGCTCAGATAATATCACATAGATACATTGTAAATATTTTGTTCATCTACAGATCTGCGTCTGTCCGGGTACGCATTGTTTGGCAGCGGCTGCTGGAGAGGGAGAGGCACGCTCCCCCTGCCGCCGAGACGTGGAGGCGCTCCTGGGAGCAGGCAGTCTCTGCCAGGGAAGCATTTGCAGAACGTGTGTCTCCCCTCCCCAAAACTGGTTTCCTGTGCAGATGCAGAAATGCATTCTTCTGGCTCCGAGCACGTGATTCCCGTGTCTCGGACAGCCGTGTATTCCTGCCTGCTGCGTAGCTCCGTGAAAGCAGAGGGTCGCATGCGCGCTCAGGAAAGCGGCTGCCGAGCCTCGTTTCCACGCCCCATCCCTGTCACTTCTCGACAGCTGTGATGCAGGTAGCCTCATGCACACTGGGGGACAGTCGCACACTGCCCTGCCCGCTGGGTCTCTGGTTGACGGGGAGCCCTGGGTGCCCCACAGGAAGCGAGCTGCCGTCGTGTCTCCCAGCCCGGCCACCCTGTCTCTCTCTCTGGCTTGGGATGGGCAGCCCCAAGGGCCAGTGTCCAGGATGGGAGTGGGCCTGTTCTTTCGAGAGAAGCAGGGCAGCTGGATGCCGGGGTGTCCCAGGCCCCGTCCACTGCTCCAGCTGGGCCCTGGGGCAGCAATTCCATTCCCCGCTTGTGCCCTGGAGTGGCCAGAGCAGAGTTGGGAGGGCCCTCTCGTTGGAAGGCGCCAAGTAAGCTGCTCTGTGGCTTTGTCCTGATGTTCCCTGGTGGGTACTCCATGAGGATTTGAAGGGGAAAGACACCTTTTTCCTTTCTTCCCTTCTTTCTTCAGTGAGATTTTTACAGAGGGCCCTGACTCCCTCCTTGGCGGGGACACCCGTGGGCATTCGGTTCGTGAGCTCTGTAGATAGGATGAGCTGCATCCTGCAGATACCTTTGGCAGCACCAGAATCCTACAGGGAGCCCCATGCCTGTCCCGGCCCCCTCTGGGGCACGGGTCAGACGGTGGTTCTGTTGTTCCAGCCCACTGATTGTGTCCCCCTTGTGCCAGACCCCCAAGTAGGTGCCTCACCCGTGCCGACTGGATTATCTGCACAACCACCTTATGAGGCGGTGCATTATTAACCCCCTTTACGAAGCAGGGTCGCTTGTGCACAATGACTTGTGGTGAATCCTGCAGCTGATTCTGGAGGAGCTGTGATTTAAGCGGGGTACCTGCTGCCTGAGGCCAGCCCTCCATTCCACTCTGTCTGTCACCTCAGACCTGGGTTCCCCCAGTGGAGATCGGGCACCCCGAGGTCCAGGGTCTCATCAGCCTCTGGGTTCTGGTCCCAATGCCCCCCCGTCACCAGCTGTGTGACACTAAGCGTGTGCTGAGACCAGTGAGCATGATCTTCTCTGGCACCTTCCACAGGAGGAGATCACCATTCTCATTGCACAGGCCAGTGTCAAGCATCCAGCAAGATGATCGACGTGAGGTGCGTGGAGCGGGGCCTGGCCAGCTCGTGCTGTGGTCCCTGGTGCTATGTATTCGTGCGAGTACGGCAGGCCCCACTCCCTCCTGTCCTTCCTCTCTCCTTGCCTGAGCTTGGGGAATCGAGGTGGCATCCCGGCCCAGCAGGACATGGTCTCTCAGAGAAAACGCCACATTCCTGATGCGTGACGGGACTCCAGGGCTGTGGGCTGTCCCTGGATGACCCCAGACTCTCATCTTCTGGGTCTGGTCCCTGAGCTGCAGTGAGCTGGCATCTGCGGCCGCCCATGTTCCGTTAGAGCAACCGCAGGTTCTGTGGTTCTGTTTGGGGACTTTTTGCTTCTTGGCCTTTACGTGCTTACGTGTGGGCAGAGGACTTTTGGCAAAAGGCATGTCTTTAAAATTGAATAAATAAATTATGGAGCAGCTTATTATGGAGCTCTGTGGGCTCCTGGGAGGCAGGGCGGCACATGAACATAAGTTATTTGCTGCCGTTATTTGTGAGTAGGGTCGGTTTGACTGGGTTACGCCGTATCCTGGTCAATGCTGGCGCCGTGATGAGCGAGGGGTGGGGAAGGCGAGTCGTCCAGCGGCTCCTGACGGTTCAGAGCCGGACGCTTTCATCCTAAGCCTGCCTGTCCACCTGCCCTCAGATACAGCAGAGATGTTCTACAGCTTGTCTTATCCAGTTCTTATATGTTAAGACGAAAACAGAATACCGGCGAAGGGCTGAAGGCAATAAAATTGTGATCAGAAGTCCGTAAAATTATAGAACTTATGTTTTCTTGAGAACTGAGAAGCTTTGCGATGACTTTTTTCTTGAAGGAGCTGGAGAGCTTAAGGATTGACTGGCAGGGAAGTGTGAGTTCACTTCCACGTGGAAGAGAAAAAAAAAGAGTTCCCTGCTTGAAAGGCTAATGGCTGGTAAACGTCAATTTTCTACAATCCTGGCTAATAAAAATAGCTTCTAAGACATAAAATGTCATGCTGCCGAAATTACAGGGGCCTTTGGAATCCGTTGTGAAGTCTCGGATCCTTTGAAGATGGTGGGGGTGGGGGGTGCGGAATGGAGTGTGAGCTTTAAGTGTTTTTCCTTCCTGGTTGAGTGATGGCACCTTTGCGAGAAGGTAGGAGCATCTTCAAAGTGGTGGATTGTTTCTCTGGGTATTTTTGGTTCAAACATTTACCAAACGCTCTGGAGTCACAGTCCTGGAAGCGGCAGGTGCATCTTTGTTACAGTAGATCTGTCCACCTTGATAAACGAACTGTTTCCGTGAGTCACGGATACGGCCCTACTGGGGGGATTTGCATTTGGAATACTGTAACCAGAGTGTTCTCTAAAAATCTCCCATTTTTAAATATGATGACAGTGATAGACTGGCTGTAGCCCCTGAAGTTAGAATGGGTTTGTCTCTACTTTTTAGATTGGAATTCCAGCACACAGGGATTCTGGAACTTTCTAGAGTTTCACAGGCTAGACTGGGGGATTGGAGAATAAGAACCTCCTCGTCTTAGCACCTCCACCTGTCTCCCAGTCTTCTTTGTTTTACTTGGGATGCAAGTTCGAGAGGGCAGAGCAGGTGCCCGTGCGGTTAGGGAAAAGCCATGTAGAACCCGGCTTGAAAAATAACCACTCATGGTGTGTTAGTTTCCCGGTGCCCTTGGGTCTGGCATCGTCCGCTGTATTAAACTGAGCCCAGTGGCAATGGCACTCCTTCTTCCTCACGTCCAGCCTCACGTCCAGCCTCGCTGAGTCAGCACAGTAGAGGGGCTGGCAGCCTCTTTCTGAGTTCTTTGTGAGCGGGATTGCATCCACCGTGGGCAGGTGTGGAGCCACAGGCCTCGGCTCTAGCATCTTATAGACGAGGCTCCTGGCTGGAGGCTCATGCATCTGCATTTCCATCCTGAAAGCTTCCACACTCCCCTGATGGTGTGTCAGTGGTTCTCACCTGTCATCCTCATTCGGTGTGTGAGGCCACGTGAGCCTAAAATAGGATTTTGATTTTTCAGCACTATCTGCCTGGGGGTTGTACCTTTCCCCCGGAACAGGAGAAAAGGTGCCACTAACGAGACGGTTCTGTCACGATGTGAGAGAATCTTGGTTTTGCCTTTTCCCAATTGAAAATAAAAATGAAGAGCAGCTGGGGTCTCCCCTCAACTGCCGTGGCAGGGCTTGGGGGCAGGTTGGGCTCAGGGGCTGACCCACTGGGTTTGCAGTGCTGTGTTTAAATCAGGCAGCTGCCTGGGGGAGGGGAGCGGGGGCAGGGCCATGGAGTCTGGCCAGGAGCCTGGGGAGCAGGACGCTGCTGTTGCACTTGGTTACTTCCTTCTTTCACTTAACATTGTGTCATTAATGGCTTTTCCTCCCTTTACAAAAGAAGCTCCTAGAAGAGAATCCCTTTCAAGCCAGGCCCCGTCCTCTTGGCAGCCCTGGCTCTGAGCTGGCGCTCAGGATTGTAGGAGACATGCCCCATTGTTGGGTTCTAAAAGGAGGATTCTGGAAGGATATCATTCTGTGACATGCAAATAAAAAGTCCCCCGGTGGCTTTCTAAGGTTACAGCTTCAAGGAGGCACTAATTAATCACTTCCTCCAGCCCCAGGGGAGCAGAGGGGCGCTCCCAAGATAAGGAGGCTGCAGTCCGCCCTCCCTCTCTCTGCTCCTCTCCATAGGCAGAAAATCACATTGTTTTTTCGCTTTGAAAGGAGGTTATTTTATCAAGAAAGCATCCGCTCCATGCTGTTATCTAGGAATTGTCTTATTGCATTTCTCCCTTATCAGTTTTGAAATAATAGGATTTCCTTCTTGCTTAAATGCCACGCGGGTTAAAACTTCTGTCATTGGAAAATGGCATCTTCCATGAGTGCATTGTTTATTGCAGAAGCTCCTGGTCACTCTCGAGGATGGCGAATGCTGATGCCAAGACCGAGTCTGTGCTTTTCTGAAGGAGTCCCGAGTTCTGAGTGTCAGCCAGGAGCTGTGGAGGCAGACCCTTATCTGTTTATTTGCTAACATATGGCACTGTTAATCTCAGCTCACCGTCTCCCAGTGAACCTGCTCTTGGGGAGACTGTAGCCTCTCTCCAGGAAGTTATTTGATTTTTGATGTAAGGAAAAGGATTAATGCAGGTGCATTTTGATAAGGCTGGCCGTCTAGCGTGGCACAGACACGCTCGTCCTGCCCGTATCACTGACAGTCGGTTCGTTATGCAGGAGTGCTGCAGAGCGGTGATACAGGACACGCAGAGATAATTGTAGTTTTGCAGTTGAAAAAAATAAGTCTAGTGCTTTACAATGTTAAAATGATAACCTGTTTAGGAAAACTCACACTGCCTGTCTTTTGGCACTGGAAGACCTCTTCTCACGGCTTGACTTGGATCCTGTTAATTTATTTTTATTTTCCTGGGCATAAATTACAGTCTTATTTCTGTTTGAATTCTTAAGCTAGAACGTGGGACCGGCTGTGCACGTCTGCGGTTTTGGACTGAACGTATTTCCGGAGACTTTGCCCCAACAGCGTGTTTATCCCTTGCTTTTAAACGGTCTCAAGTGTTGTGATGAGATGCACTCGCTCAGGCTCAGTGTGAGTAGCTTGATCTGCGGGGGATGCTCTTGATCCAGGTGCTAATCTCGGTGTTTTACCTGGGGATTGGGGAAGAGAGGATTAGAAGGCACACTTGAGCAGTGGATCAGCGTAACCCCGTATTCCTGTCATCTCCCTGTCCCACCAGGAAAATGACAGGGCTGTGCCTGAGATCCCTGAGCCGGGCTGGGGCTGGTGTTCAGACCTGCTCACACACATTGCTGTTTCCCCTGAGGCCAAGGCAGATGTTTTGATGGGGTGAATGTGGAGGCCCAGGATGGTGGTCCTGGATGATAGAGACGGGGCCTGTTACTCTGTCACAGCAGCTCTAACAAGGTCACAGGGTCAAGGGCTACTGGACAGAGGAAGGCGTGGGGGCCAGCAAGATGTGACACTTTTCATTAAATCGCCCGTTGTTCGTCTTGCTGTTGGTGGTGGCGCTTTACTTCATAAGCTCTTGTGGATCTTGGGTTCCTGGACGTCAAAGTCGCTGTAGCCATCTCTGGCCCCTTAACCACGGATGCTGGAGAATCCTAGCCTTCCATGCCACATCTCCCACGCTCTATCCCTTTTCCCCCATGCCACACCCACCCTTCCAGGCACCACTGCTGAATCACCTGCCCAGGCAGCTGGAACTTGCTAGCCCTTCTTGCTTTCTCCATCGTTTTGGCTGCCCCCCTTCCTGCCTGCCCTTTCACTGGTGGGGATCTTCCGGGGCCTCCTGATTCAGATGCCGTTTCTCCATTGAACCCTCTTTTGCTGTCTTCTCTTTTCTCTTCTCCCTGAGCTGAGTCAAATTAATTATTTCCACCTCCACTGTCTCATAGTTTTATTAAAATTTGCGGTGATGTAATGTTTATGGCACTCTCCTCCGTGTCTGCCCCAGTTGTGGTCTTATTGTGAGTGTGTGTGTGCATGTGTGTCTGCACTGGGTAATGGCTAGAGGAGTGAGGGGCGGGTATGTGTGATGGAGCCGGAGAGAGAGACAGACGCCCCAGTGCACAGACATGGAACCTCCATCCCAGGAAGGAATCTTTGCAAGAGAAAGGAGATGAGCTTTCTCCCACCTCCCGGAGGGGCAGAGGCTGGAACTGACAAGCAGGAAAATATGAAAGCATGATAATTAGAGAAGGATGAACATAAAATGGAAAAACCCAAGTATTTTTCATTTTGCACCTCTGTCTTAGGGCTTTCTCAGTTTATTTATTAAGCCGTTATCAAAGCAAAGTAAGACAAGTGGGTCCTAGTCTAATGAAATTGCCCCTCTGTGGGCTGTGTTAGCTCCAGGTACCCGGGGCATAATTGGATAACAATGACAATTATTGCATTGGGAGTTTTAGTGCGGACAGCCTCTCCCTTTGTGCGCTGTCTGCACAGCACAGCTCACGAGCGTTGAGAGGAAGGACGGACAGGGCTGACTTTCCAGCTCCGGTTCTGACTTGGAACTGCAGAGTGGGGGCAGGGCAAGCCTGGTGGAGCCCTCACATTTCACCCACTAGCACTTTTCTCTGGTTCAAGGCCTGCCTTATGACCCGGGTGAAAAGCTCGTCTGCTGCCGTTTGGTAACTCCCACTGGTTGGTGGGTCTCGGCGTCTGCAAGGCAGGCAGTTGCTTTTTGGGGGTCAGGGGTGGAGGAGGCCCACCTGTCGACTTCTGTTTATTTTTAAATGGTTTGACTTGTCCCCCATCCCTGCCATCCCCGCCCTTCCCTGGTGGCCCATCTGCTGCTGTCAGTTCACTGCTGAGAATGAGGTATCTCTGACCTGAGGGAACGGACACCTGGAAGTGCCCCGTGCGCTTAACTGTGCAGGAGTCAAACTGCTCAGCTGACAACATTTCATCGATTCCTCCCCTTTCCCTGCTCTGCTGGGCCAGAGGCCTCCCCGGATGAGGCCATGGTGCTGTGGTGGTGTAGCTGCAGCTGGAAGTTCTCATTCTGGTTCTTGAAACGATGGGGGCCGAGGACGCGATGGTTGTCAAGGCTCATGGTGACATCAGGCAGCAACCCCCCGGCTGCGGGCAGGAGCTGCCCCTTCTGCTGGCCCAGCCCCCGGTCAACAGCTCAGGGCTCATGATAAGTGTTCCAAGGGGAGAACATGCAAAATGCAAGAGAGGTAGAGGTGACTGGGGAGGGAATGGAGGTGGTGTACAAAGCATGCTTTGTCTCCTCCGGCAGCCGGAGCTGAGACTCTGCTGGTCTCCCCTCTGGCTCCTCTGAATGATGAGCCTGAGGGATGCCCCATGGCTCTGAGGAATGTCGCCCCTGGGGGGGGGGGGGTGTCTCACTTGCATGGGGGACTGATTCAACTGTTTCAATGATCTGGAAGGTGTTAATTTGATGAACTTCACCTCTTAAGGGCTGGCTTTAGAGTCCAGTGGCAAAGACCCTGATGTCGAGAGGTTGAAGATTAACTTGCAGGGTCTCTGCCATGCCAGGTTTCTGGATGAGCAACGAAGGCAATAGAGAAAAGATGAGCCGCAAGAGTCCAGGGCTGAGGCCTGGTTCTGCTCTGGGTTCCCCACCTCTCTTACTCTGAGGGCCGCCCCACATTCCTTTGTTTGTAGGGCTGGGAAACCATGTGGCCATGACTGCCCTTCCTAAGAGCCGTCCCCTCTGTCTCGACTACAGCAGAGGCTCATTCTATTAAGTGTGCATCTGGAACATTCTAGAAGGTGGGCAGGCGGCTGTGCACAGGTGGTCACAACGAGGCGGCTCATCTTCCCTGTCTGGCTGATGGCTCAGGCCTCGCCCCGGCCTTGTTGCCTCTCAGCTCTCACTTTCAAATCTACCCTTTTCTGAAATACCAGAAGGAGCCTCAGAGGCAGAGCTCCTGCACCCCGATGTGCGCTCCTTGCCCAGCAGCTGGCTTAACACATGCCCTTTGCTTTCTGGTTTCCCTCTCTTCACACTCGACCTTGGCTGGGGACCATCTCCTGTGCTCCTGGCTGTGCTTCTTGTCACCAAGACTTGGCTCGTGTCCTCTCGCCAGGGAGGCCGTCCTGTCCTTCTGTCTCCCTCCTTGTCACTCTGTCCCATCTGCCTGTGGAGCACGCCTGCCCTCTGGGCCGCCTGCCGTTACTCCCTCACTTGTCACCCCTCCCTCCACAGCATCCTGGGCTCCAGGAGCACAGACCCTGCTTCTTGCTCCACCCCAGGGCCTGGAGCAGGCCGGGCTCAGAGGGACACTCAGGCAGGGCCGATGGCCGAGCAGGTGACGGATCGTGTCCCTGCTCTGCTCCAGTCCTCCCCAGAGCCATCCAGAGCGCCCCCCTCAGCAGGCACCCCGGGACTGTCACAGCTCCCCTCCTCCCCCAGTGCACTTCTTGGACCCCCTCCCACCTCTGGGCTGGAATTCCTCAGCCCTTCAGTCTCTGTCTCTACTCTCTTTCCTTGGGTTGTTCCTACCTCTCCTCATCTCAGGTGATAAGTCTGCTCTGGAGGCCCCCTGTCCCACCCCGAGAGGCGAGGCCCCCCACCGCTCCCCTGCCCTGCTGGTGGGGCACTTCTCCAGGAACCATCATGCAGCTCTTCCCCGGGGAGGTCAGCAACCAAACCTCCGTCTCCCGCAGCACGCTTGCTGGGGCCGGTCACCCGCGTGCCGCTTCCTGAGTGGGAGGCGGGACCTGCCCCGAGGCCGCAGCTGGGTGTCCTCGGTGCCTCCAGGGGCCGGCAGCAGAGACCATAGGAGTGGTGAAGACTGGGAGCTGGGGGGCTTGCCCTCCTCTGGGGGGTGCTCCGTGGGAGTGCAGACTTGGCCTGCGCTTCTGGTTCCCAAGAGACGTGGGCAGTGCACCTTGATGTGAACATCCCCGATTCTGTAAGGTCTGTGAGCCGAGCTCACAGGCAGGTCTCTGGCTGGATTTCCAGCAGCTGGTTTGTGACCACAGGTTGGACTCTGTTTGTTTTAAGTGACAAGGCGACTGCGTGGAAGCCAGCAGCGCGGGGGGCTTTGACACTCTTCTAAAAGATAGATAATTGGAAAGAAGGGGATATTGTCGTCAGGGCCCCCCGAGTTGCAAGGAAGAACACCTCCTCCTCAAGGCGTGATACCCGGCCTGGGTGTGGTGGCCGTGGGACACCTCACCTGCGCACTGACCGGCAGCCATAGGAGGGCCCAGCGCGCCAGGGACACCCCTGCCCTCCCGCTGGCTGTCAGCCTGGACCCTGGGCCGTGGCTGGGAGGCTGGTGGTCCCCTCGGGGCTGAGCCCCCCCGGGGTGGGCATGGGAAGCGGGGAGGGAGGAGGCAGGGCTGCAGGAGAGCAGGGCGGGAAGGAAAGCTTGTTTGACCTGGAATTCCCACAAAGCTGCACAAGTGGATTTTGACTGCCTTTGGCTCAGACACAGGCTATCAGAGCCCGGAGCCACCCGGAGTGTGGGGTCTGTGACACGTCCGGAGGACTTCTGGGGGTTCCCGTGGCGTGCGCAGGGCTGTTCCTGGACAGTGAGTTGTAGAGTGAGAAGGCGGCTCCCTTTTATTCTCTCCCAACATCCAGGCCTCAGGTCGCTGCCAGGATGTCCTTGCTCTTGCGAATCTCGCTTTTTCACGAAGAAAGCCAGCGCCAGGTGTGAAGCAAGGATTTAATGGCATAATTTTGCTTTTACTGTGCTTATTTATAAGCGCGAGGTTAGGCAGTGATATAAATTTCCCTCTTAAATAGGTGTCCTTCTGTAAAATAAAAGAGTCACCCAAAACAAAAGCAGAATTGTGAGGAGCTCTGGGGTGCCCACAGTCCAGGCGGCCCTGGGCTCGCGCACGCCGTGGGTCCATGTGTGGAGTGTGCGCTCGCCCCCTGCCGTGAGTTGGGGCCAGGATGTCTTAGCAGCTCTCTTGTCCTGCTGCTCGCCCTTCCCCTGAGCACCAGGTAAGCAGGCCGCGGCGGCCAGGTGAAACCCTCGGAGCGTGGTTCTGGTTCCATCATTCTCGGTAGGTACTTTCTCTGTTGAGAATTACCTTTCTCTATCTCTCTTATCTATGTCAGCACTGCTGGCTTCCTGCTTCCCACAGTGATGGGATGTTTCCATGTAAGTCGTGAGTTTTAAGGAGATGTAGGAGGGATGATGGGCCTGTTGGTGTGTGGATGGGGCACAAGCCTGGGCTGGGCCAGGTGGGGTCAGAGCTGCTCTGGAACCTAGGACAGCCCAGCGCGTGGACCACTCTTGTCTCCTCTGGGACACGTGGCTCAGAGCCGACAGCAGGTTCTGAGCCAGAGTCTGTGGGAGTCGGGGGTCTCCCTCACACCCCTGGTTTCAGGCAGCAACGTGTGGTCCTCTGTGCACCTGTCACCCCCTCCAGGATGGCGCCAGAAATCATCAGGGGTGGAGGTGTCCACACTGCCAACACTGAAGCCGAAGGGGACACTGGCCTCTAACCCACTTCAGGGGACAGACCCCAGAACTGTGCATTCTTCACTGGGGATCCCATCATCTCTTTGTCACCCAACCTTACTGCTAACGTTTAACACAAAATAAAACTCCCTGGGTCTGCAAATTTAGCAAGTTCTGTCCACACTTCTGAATCTATTTGAATGTTTTCTTGAAAATTCCAGCTGCTCTGGAGAGAGCCACCCGGAGGAAAAGAAAGACAGTTGAGTGGAGGCCAATCTCAGGCATCAGTAACGAGGAAATAAAGCGGAATTAGCCTTTGGGAGCACACTTCAGACAAGGTGGTTTCTTTAAAAAAAGAGTCCACCTTTCATCTATTCCTGTTATTTTAATAGAACATTTATATTTTAAAAATGTCAAAAATTATTTTTGAAAATACAAAGAAAATATACAAAGAAAATACAAATAAAAATATCAGTGTGATTTCATCTCCCTCTGAACAAACCACCTTTAGTGGTTTGGCGTGTCATTTTGTGTGTGTAGCAGTGTGTGCACACAAATTACTGTGTCACAAGCATCATGTAGGTGTGATGTTACGTGGGTACACATGTGCTGTGTGCAAGTGTGCATGTGACCCGTGTGTGTTCACGTTTGTGTGCAGTGTGTGCACCAACGTGTGTCGGGTGATGTGATAATGCATGCACTCATGATGTGTTTATATGCACATGCATGTGCTATGTGCAAGTGTACAAGTGTGGTACACACACCTATGTGAGCAGGTTGGTGTGTGCAAGGATGTGTGTGGTGTGCGTAAGTATCTATACAAGTGTGACATGACCATGTATGCGCCCATGTGACACATGCCACCTGCAAGTGTGTGCAATTGTGCCTGCATGCAAGCAAGCACGTGAGTGTGGTGTGTGCATGCGTGTGTACATCTGACGTGTGCATATGCACGCGCATGTGGTGTGTGTGTGGCATGGCGGGATAGAAGCATATTTCCAGTTCTTTGCTGCTGGAAATGATGTGGTGATGAAAATCTGTGTAAACGCATCTTTGGGCACATCTCTCGTTATTTCTTTGTGGTGGATCATGAGATGTAGAATTCCGAATGTCTGGTTCAGAGACTTTGTTCATGATGGGGCCCTGGATCCACATGTCCGAAGGATGTTTCAGGGAAGTGGTGCCACTTTATGTTCACGGTGAAGACGCTGGGGATGCTTGTGTCCCCATGCGTCCCTGGCCCGGATGCCTCTCCTATGGCCATTGTTTTAAAAATGCTTTCCAGTGTGACACATGTAAGATGGCATCATTTAATCTACACATATTTAATTAGTTGAGACATTGGGCATTTAAACAATGTTTCTCCCCCTTTCTCCTTTACAAATCGTGTGTTCACCTGTTTTTCTGTTGGGGGTGATGGGAATGGCCTTGAACGAATGTAGAGATTCATTTGGGGGAAACCCGACATCTGTCTTCACCCTACAGACACGGCTTGAGTTCTGTTAGCCCAGTCACCACTGAAATCCCTCAGGCCGGTTTTGTGATGTTTTCAAGTAGTTTTGGTGCGTTCTTAGAGTTTGTCCTTCGGTGTTTAATATGTGCTTAATGTGTACACAGGATGGAGGTACTGGTGCTGTGTGGTTGACAGAATCTTTTTTATCCAGGGACCATTGTTTATATTAACAAGTAAGCAAAACCCATCCAAACTGGCTGAAGACCCCAACAAAGATTCTTTGAAAGGCAATGGGGCTTTCTGAGCCAGACTGAGGGTTAAAACGGCTGCCGGGACAAGGGCAGCCACCTGTAGGTGAAGGTGTCCTCTGTAGAGGGCCTGACAGTAATTATTTTAGGTTTCTCAGGCCAGAGGCTGGTGGGACCCACCTAACTCGGCTGGTGTGTCACGAAAGCACCATAGACACTTCATATGAATGGGGTGGCTGTGTGCCAATAACTTGATTCACAGTAGCAGGCCGTGGGCCGGATTGGACCCGACACAGAGCCCCTCCTTTCTGCTTCTCTCCCAGGTTCTCCCCTTCGCACTTCTCTTCTTCTGTGCACGTGGAGGAGAATGGCCCCCAGCTGAGAACCATTGCTCCAAATACCTTATTCTTTAGTCCTCGTAGCAACTGTATGAAGCTTGGTGTTATCAGCCCCATTTGACAGTTGCGGAAACAGAGGCCAGCAAGCTTAGATGGCATAGTCGAGGCCACGTAGTTCTTAAGTGGCAGAGCTTGGCTGTAAACCCGTGGCTGCCTGACAGTCGTTGTGGCCGCCTAAGTGCCATTCAGAGCAGGTCAGGCATGCGGGTCTGAGGCCACACGGCAGTCTCCCACCTCCTGAGTCGCCTCAAAGGGGAGGCAGAGGGAGCAAGGTCGCAGAACGCCACAGAGGGGCCCGGCCTGGCCCTTCTTGCCTGACCGAGAAGCGTTTTCTGCTGGGCAGATAATCATGACAGCCATAACGATGGCTGTAATAATGAAAGATAAAGGAAATGAAACATTATTAACCATTGATGGATAGTGTGTTCAGTTTTCAATTTAATGATCTGCAACTGCAAATCTAGAGTCAAGAATGAACCAATTTCTCACTTCCTTTTTGCTCTGTTCATCCCAGATAAGGAAATGAAAGGATTACTCTGCAGACACGGAATCCAAATGTCAATGTTCTGCCTCATTAGAGAAACTGGCACTGAGTCCTCTGAAAAGCGCGTGCCGTTCTGGCGATGGCGCCAACTTACCTGCCCAGGAGGCCCTGGAAGCAGAGCCAGCTCTGCACAAATGTGGGGGCCTCGGCAGGGAGGCCCGGGCTTGCAGGCTGTCCCTCCTGAGCTGGGCGCTGCTCTGTCTCCAGCCGGCATGCTCGGCCACGTTCTTTCCCATCCTCCTTCCTCTGGGGGTTCCCTTCCCTTCCCTCCATCCTGGGTCAAGCCAAGGTCAGGCGAGGGTCACCTGTGCCTTGCAGCCAGGAGACGGCAGGCCTTTAGATCCCGTGGGAGGGCTTCCCAGTGGTCAATGTTGAGTCCGGAACCTTCCCGCCCATCCTGTGAGGGGTTGAGAGGTTGGAAGGGAGATGAAGCGTTCCAACTGATGGCGAGCTGACCGCATGCAGTTGGGCCGTCTCCTCTCTGCTGCGCTTGTGTGGGAAGCCGAGGTCGGAAGCTGTTTGGGCTCTCAGGTTCCATCAGACTGCCTTTGACTGACCGCCTGTGAGTGCATGGGGCTCACATGTTCTGTCAATGCCGGGCCTGACTGCAAAGCCCAGGGGTGGAGAGATGAGGGATGACGCGGAAACCGTCGCCACCAGGCACCACTCAGACTTGGGGAACTGGTACATGGTGCTTTCTGGACGTGGTGCTTTATGAAGCCACTTTTTTCAGGCATTCTGCACAGGTGACTCAATAGAACCTTCCAGATCAAGTGACTGCTACTGCTGCTGTGGGTTCTAAGCAGGCGTGTTCTTTTCACCTGATTTGGAGTCAGGGGGTACGCTGGTTGTCGTTCAGAAGCCAAGAGTGGTAGCTGATGCTTTTACTCAAGGAGAGAAATTATGAGCAAACGCGTCTGCTCAGTAACTTCGTGAAAACAAACATATGACAGTGGAGAAGCTTTTAACAGCCCTGCATGTTGGTCTGGTTCACAAGACATTGAAAACCGAAAATAAAACAATGGGAAAGGATGTGCGTGCCAGCTTGCAGAGGAGGGTCCTGAGAGGCTGGCTGGTTCCTTTTCACTTGTTTATGGGGCAGATTTCAGAGTCGCATCTGTCATCTCTTTGTGAACACTCAGACGTCCTCTGAGAGTGTATTTTGGACTCTGTGTGACTAACATTTGCCCAGGGTTTAATGTCAAGTAGACCAGTTGGAAGGACGAACAGTTAGCGCCAGAAAAGGCGACCGACCTCGTGTTAAATGCCTCTGACATCAGATCTCCGGATGGCGCTTCTTGAAACACTGGGTTTGTTGTAAAACACTCGTTTAGATTGGACGCGGAATGCCCACACGTGCTGAAGAGTAAACGTGTTGTGGGCCGCAGTCCCCCCGCCCCCGCTGCTTGGCCCCGATGTCGGTACCCTCTTGAGGCTCAGTCTTCCCATCTGCAGACTGGGGAGGAGAATCTCAGTGGCCTTGTAGTGTCCTGATGTGAGAGGAGAGCGTGCGTGTCGGGGAGCTCGCAGGGCGCCAGGGGCCGTCAGTCATCACTCAGGCACGGCAGCTCTGCTTGGAAAAGCGCCGTTGAGGGCACCGACGGGGATGCTTGAGCCCTGCAGATTTCCCCTAACCCGTGGCATTGACGGGGGCTGCTCAGGTGCCTCCTGCTCCCTCACGGGGCATACGAGTGGGTGGCGGAAACTGAAGTCAGGTGCACCGTCACAGGCGTTGTTCCCAGGCAGCTTAAGAACCTGTGCTGCCTGCGTGGCCTCCCTGGGCTCCCAAGGGTGGCTGGCTGGGGCAGTGCATTGGGTCCAGGGGTGTGACTCTGGGCCCGCGTGTCTGTGGCCTTGTGTCTAGGTGGCTCCCCGGCAGGTAAGGCTTGTGGGGTAAATCCCACTCCACAGGGTCCTGTGTGGGAAGCATGCCGTGGCCCGGGCCCTGGTTTCTGGGGTTTCTGTGAAAGACAGTCCAGAAGCTGGGATGTGCTGAGACACAGGCACCCAGGCAGCGCCGAGCTGTCTCTGCTGGGAAGTGGAGGCTTTGCTGCACCCCTGGGTGTGGGGAGAATCCACGTGGGTGCCGGGTTTTCAATGGCGTTGAGTTTCCCAGAATGAAAGAAAATTACAGTCACTAGGCTTTGAAGGGACAATGATCAGCCTTTTAA
This sequence comes from Equus asinus, assembly GCF_041296235.1. Lineage (NCBI taxonomy): Eukaryota > Metazoa > Chordata > Mammalia > Perissodactyla > Equidae > Equus > Equus asinus. The sequence continues at coordinate 48,527,523 of NC_091804.1, forward strand.
AAACTCATATTTATCCAAATCCATTTAGCGATGGAAGCCCCTGGCGTGGCGTTTCTCTCGTGCTCTTATTTTCTGGAATAGAGTTGCAGTAGAGCTCTTGGTTACCTGTTCCTGGGAAAATCCCCTTTCGTGGAATGGCCACATCTCCTGGCTGACCCGTAACAATGGGACTTCCCTATCTTAGGTTCAGCCCCTAAAGTTGAGCTGTGCCAACTTAGCTGAAAAGATCGCATTTGTCACTCTCAACTGACTGACCCACCAGTGTGTGAGGCCGTGGCCGTGGGTTGTGGGCTGACCAGGGTGCCCAGTGGGCACCCTTAGGGGGTCTCCGTGGGGCCTGGGTCTGGGGAGGGCGGACAGGCAGGGGGCTCGCTCATTCATCGCATCATCCCCTTGGAGCCCTCGAGAGCCCCTGGAAAGGCACTGGACACTGGGCAGCTGCTGATTAACAAGCCTGTGTGTCCAGCAGGCCCTGTGCCTGCGGCCGCAGCTGTCAAGAAGAGCTGCCGTTACCATGGGCCCAGGTGGCCACGTGCTGCAAGGAGAGGTGACACGTCCTCGGAAGCACCGCTCTGAGAGGCAGTGGTGGCGGCTGCAGACCACGCCGTCTTGGAAGGGCCTGCGACTTGAGCTGGCCTGGCTGCCCGTGTGGACGGTACAGGGGCTGCTCCGCGTGGGAAGCAGCGGGGCCCAGCAATAAAAGTACAGGCGGTTTAGGCTTTTATCTGTGTCACAGGTTCAGGCGCATTTGTGGTCTTCAGGCAGTAATAAAATCATCGTGTTCCCAGGCGAAGGTCACAGACTCGGGCTCCTTGCAAGTAACTGAGGCTTCAAAGGAAAGTGGCCTATGGAGATGCTATTAGGAAAGGACAAAAACATTTAAAAAGCCAGGAATTCATTCTTTCTCTCCAGCAACTATAGTGGAAAGTGGTTTATGACACGGCTCCTTCTCTGGAAGGGGGCAGTTGCTTTTGCTCCCAGGCCAAGTTGAAAATTCACAGATGCTCCCACCCACGGTTCTGGGGGCAGGGAGGAGAGGGGACTGGCTCCCTTGCACCCCGCCCTGCTTGGTGGGCCTGGTCGGGTCCCAGTGGTGGTCTTTGCGTGTGGAGCCACGGGCTCTGGGCTGCCTTCTCACGGAGCTGGGGGCGTGGATCCCACGCCATGGTGTGGACGCCAAGGGGCGCAGTGACGGGCCAGAGGGACCCCAGGCTGAGCTCTCTGTGCCCCGCGCCCTCTCTCCTCCAGGGCAGGCCGATTCTGAAGCTCCCCGCCTGCTTCTGCCCCCATGGCTCCCACGGGCGGGGCACAGGGGCCTCACCAGCTGGCAGCACTTGGGAGCCTTTCCTGGTGTTGGTGCCGCAGGTGCTGGGGGCAGAGCTGGAGGGGGTGGCCACAGGCCAGCTGCGTGCCCTGCCTTTGCCTGAAACAGGCATCTGAGGCTTACTTGGTGACATCTTGTGAATCAGAAAGGGACACCAGAATATCGCTGGAACCAGCAGGACTCACTGGGTTTAGCACTGCAGAAACCCGGTTCCACGGAAATCAATGACACGGCAGACAGTGCTGTGCACTGGCCACACGTCTTGATCCTCGCGATGGCTCGGGTGCAAAGGGAACGTGGCATTCAGGAGCGGGGACCTTCTCCAGGTTTCTCTTCCACTCTCCTGATGGACAGATGACCGAGTTGGGAGATAGAGACAACCAGTTGCTGTGTCACAGGAGGGAGAAGAGCCGGCAGCCCACTGTGGGCTGGGACTCGGGCTGAAGGACGGGCTGATGGTCTTCGTGCAGGGCTCTGGGGCTCTCGGGAGGTGGGCACGCAGGATGTGTTATCTGTCTGCCCCGACCTGTCCGCGGCCTTCCCTGATCCAGGAGGGCGACAGCGCCTCCCTCCCGGGCATGCGGTAGACACTTACCAAGCACCTGTCCGTGGAAAGAGGACCCAGGTCTGCCCCGCCCACCGCGCAGGTTGCACTCCCGAAGCCCCCGTCTTGTGTGATGGGGTCACACACATTAGTGCGTGTCAGACCCTTGGCGGAGACCCCGTGGTTCAGCGGGTTCCTTTAACCTAACAGGCAGCAGCCTTGGCTGAAAGTTCACGGAGCTGTGGGGAGGCCAGAGTGAATGTGTTTCTGGGCTGTGGTCTGAATGATGATCGGGAGGCGCTCCTCGTGGCTGTGGAGGCGTCTTCCCCGGTGCAGAGTGCTCCACCTTCCTCTGGGTTTTGGGGTTTCGGCTCCGGGGTGCGTTATCCCACTTTGGGGATGCCGGCACAGGAGCCCCAGAAGGCTGTGGCTGTCGGGGTGGCTGCTGTGGGGTGATTTCAGTAAGTCTGGTGTTTGCTGGGGCGCTCTTTGCTGGTGCTTGGGGAAAAGGAAGCCGGTGACCCAGCGTTGGGGTGACCCATCGTCGGGGTGACCCAGTGTTGGGGTGATCTGTCCGAGAGTGTGCTTCGTGGCCTGACCTTGGACACCAGCACTCACTCTCTGCCCGCCCCTTCCTCTTTGCCTTCCCCACCTTCCCCTCTCCCGGATTCTATTTCTGGAATGTTCTCATCGGCCAGGCCCTGTGCACGTGTCGTGCAGACTGCACGAGGAGCCTCCCTGTGTGCGATGGCTGCAGGTATGGGTCCCAGTGTTTACCTGTGGGTGCTGCTTCTCCTTTGAAACATAGCACGTTATTTCTGACAGACACTCTGAGCCTTCTGGCGACCACGCGTCCCTCTAATTCTACTGTAATCATACCCTTTTCTCTGGCCAAAAATAAATAAATTAAAAATAAATTTAAAAGAACATGGACTACAGAAAATAATTTCCAAGCCAAGCTGCAAAGGAGCCTGAAATTAATAACTGCTCAGACTCCTTCTCTTCACCCCAGCCACAGAGGCCGGTGCAGTGTGTGTGTGTGTCTTTGGTCAACAGAATGGTTTGCCTGAATTCAGGAACTAAAATACTCTGAAAGAATAGTGGTTTCTGAAAATAGCAAAGTGAGAGCCCTGGTGGGAGAACTCTGAATAAGAATGTCCCTGAGTGTTGTGGGCTGAATTGTGTCTCCTAAAATGATGTGTTGATGTCCTAACCACCCCCCTACCCCTCTGCCCTAGGAGTATGGCATTGTTTGGGAGAAAAAAGGGTCTTTGCAAATTTAATCCAGTTAGGACGACACCATACTGGACTAGGGTGGCTCCAGATCCCTCGACTGGCGTCCTTAAAGGGCAGGAAGACGACGCTTAATCCAGTTGATTCCATGTTGGACAGAGACCCTCAGGGGAAGGACAGGTGACGGAGGCAGCGACTGGAGGGACCCCACAGGCCTGGAGGAGGCGGGAAGGGCCCTCGCTCACAGGTTTCAGAGGGAGCTCGGCCCTGTGGGCACCCCCATGTCCACTGCCGCCTCCAGCACTGTGAGAGAGTCACATTCTATTGTTTCAAGCCCCCCGTTTGTGGTCCTTTGTTGTGGGAGTTTGGGGTCGGAATATGGCAGTTCAGGAAAGCCAAGAAGAAAAATGTGGTGGAACAAAAATGTTGGTCCAAATGCATGTTGATAACCTAACCTTCGTAACTCCCGGAAGTGCCTTTTTAAAGAGGAACTCTGCTCCGGGTGAGTTTTCCGTCGCCAGCTCGCTGTGTTGAAGGAACCTCACTCCAGAAATGCAGGGATAACATTAGGAATCTGGGTGCTGTTTCAGTGAGTCTCAACGTTATGTGACTTGTCCGGAAAGTGGCCTCAAACCCTCAGGGCTCCCCATCCCGGGCTCCCGCGGGCATCCGTCTTGACCCTGTGCTGCGGAAGGTTCCTAAAACCGTGTTCTACATGCTGCCGAGGATGAGGACCAAAGCCAAGAAGGCAACCTATGAAAGGGTTAGGGGCCCTTTTAAATCAGCTGTAAAAGTCGGCCAGCGTCTTCCCTTCGGGGCACAACACTTGCAAGTGTCCGGACCTGGGTGTTTTGCCATTATGCCCGTTTGAGGGGGAACTTTAGAAGGACTGGGTTTGGGACTGATTCTTAAAAAGGATTATTAAAAATGATTTTTTAGGGAAGCGTGTGTGTATTTATTCATTCAACAATCAAGCCTGGCCTCTCTAGGTACTGACGAATTGTTGGTGCATAAATAGAGACGTTCTGTTCCTGCCTGCTCAGGGCTTAAGTCTAATGGGGAGGGCAGGATTGGCAATTACACGAATCAGTCAGATCCCAGGGAGACAGGCCCCTGCTCCAAAACTAGACGATGGGTGAGGCTGGAGGCAGGGGGTACCTATCAGGTAAATTGATGTTAAGGGGACACCTGAATAATGAAGAGGGAAGGTGCCAGCCACGTGAGGATCTAAGGAGACAGTGTTCTGGGCTGAGGGAGAATCGTGTGCAAAGGCCCTGAGGCAGGGCCTGTTCCAAGAACAGAAAGAAGCCCAGTGTGGCTGGGGCAAAGAGAGTCAGGGCAGCCAGAGCCTGTTACTGCAGACCTCTGCATGTGATGAAGGTCTGAGCCCAGGGCCTCCTGTCGGGACCAGCTCTCCCTCATTCCACACCTGGGGGCCCTCGTTGTGTTCCTAAAAGCCTGGGGGTCTTGGCTGAATGGGCCACAGCTGGGCTCTGGCCCCTGGGGTTCTCAGCGATGCCTCCCCCGGGTGGGGAGGAGGATGCCCAGCTCTCACCCTGGTGCAGGGCTCCCTGGCCTCCAGCGGCCCTCTCCCCCGTGCTCACGGGTGCCCTGCAGGGCCCGGGGCAGACTCTCTTCCGCTTCCCAGGGCGCCATTTTGTTTAGATGGGAAAGTGCTGGTCTCCTGGCGGGACCCCAGGAGGGCAGGGCCCAGGGAAGCAGACCAGTCCCCGTGTCCTTCACATTGGAGCAATGTCCTGGCTGACTGTGGTGGGGCCTCCCGCCTGCTTCTGTGAGCTGCTGGGAGGCCACAGACCCCCAACTCTGACCCCGGTGACCCTCCCAGGAGGTTTCCACAGGGAGGAGGGAGACAGAGCAGGGGACCACCAGGGCCGTGTTGTGTTCGCAGTGCTTCATTGAAGCGTCGAGCCCACTGCCGCCAGCCCACTTCACAGATGGGGGAGCGGGGACTTGGCTGTGGCCCCTCGAAAGGGAAGGAGCGACCCCAGATCCTGCCTGGCTCGGTCGTGGACGCTGGGACCACCCTCGAGTCTCTGTTGGGGGGGGCGCCTGGGGGAGGCAGGGCCTGTGTGGACATCAGCGCGGACGCACCTGAAATGCACTGACCGCCCCGGAGAACAGCGGCCAGGCTGGAGGTGCCTGTCGGGGGGTGCCCTGCCCGGTGGGCCCACTGCCGAGGGTCGGCACAGACCTGGGCGCTGAGCTCTCGCTGCTTCCGAGGCCCGAGCCTGGCCCCAGGACTCCGGAGAGTTTTGTGGACTCTTCTGTTTTTTCCAGGCATTATTCTCAGGCAAGAAACTTCATCTCTAAAAATAGGTCACATAAAGGCCTCGACTTTTTTCTAATTAGTGTAAGAATTTATTGAATATACATCATACGTATAGATCACAATATTATTAAAATTACTATTAAGACTTCACACATCAAAATCTTTCAGGCGGCGGGACGTGGCTGCCGGCTGCTCCCCCAGAATCGTATCTGCGTTGGCAAGATAAAGGACAATTTAGGACGATTACAAAAGCAGTGATTTAGTGTACAACATAAAACTCTGCTGAGAACTAATTCGTAATGCCAGCTGCCGCTAAGCTTCTTAATCTTTATCTAGTTCAATTAAAATCTGAGTGTTTGGGATTTCATTAACAACCAGGGGTTTGGAAATTACATGCTCCTGTCCCGGTCCCACCGCTGACGTACAAGGTTGGAAGTTTCCCAGAGCGTCCTCAGGTCGACTTAGGTATAATTAAAACGTACGTACTTAAAGGATAACGCAGAGGTAAGGGAAGATTAGCTTAATTTTCCCGTCAGATCCAACTGACAAAAGTGGGAAAGCCCACCAGAAACAGGGAGAGAGAGAGGTGCTGCGAGCACAGCTCTGTGCAGTGAGGGGCCCCGGGGCCGTCTGTGCCCCTCAGCCACGGGAGGACGGGTGTCAGTTTAAGGACGGGGACCTGCTCTGGGTGACCCCTGATCTCAGGGCGCCTTCCATGTTCTGCACGTTCAGGTCGCGCCTGATGTGCGTGTGGGTGCACACATGTTGCTATCTGTCAACTCATTGTGCCTTTTCCAGACTTTGCAAGCAGGTCTTTCTCAAAGTAAACTAACCAAGGCGATGAACCAGCCTAACGTGTAACTTTGGAGTAAAGACTGAAAGCAGAGGGGGGCCTTGTGCGTGTGCTGTCCCGTGACCACAGTGCCAGGGTCTGTCTGTCCTTATGAATTTAGTCCTTCTCCCCAGAATGGCAGGGTCCCTCACTCCCCGCTCCCAAGGGTCAAAGGGGGGCGGGGCAGGGCCAGGGAATCTGAGTTATTAACTGACGGGCCCCTGTCCTCCGAGGCGGGTGGTCCCCTCGCCATGCCCCGCACCCCTGAGGGAGAGCTTCAGATCTGGGCTCCCTGTGACAGGCATCTGCTCTCTGGACTCAACCTGGGTGCCTGTGGGGGCGCTGGTGATGGCCCCCAAAGATGTGCACGTCATGATCTCCAGAACCTGTGAATACATCACCTTCCGCAGCAAAAGGGACTTTGCAGAGGGATTCAGTTAAGGACGCTGAGGTGGGAGGTAATCCCCAGGGCCCCTCTAAAAGGGAGCAGAGGCCAGAGCCGGTAGGAGAGGTGACAGTGGAAGCAGAGGTGGAAGTGGTGGGAGGGAGGAGCCGAGAGCCAAGGATGTGGGCGCCTCCAGAAGCTGAAAAGATGGGGAGACAGACCCTCTCCTGGAGCTTCTGGAAGGTCACAGCCCTGCCGACCCCCTGATTTTAGCCCCGTGAGACCACGTCAGGCTTCTGACCTCCAGAGCTAGGGGATAATCCGTGTATGTGACCATAAGCCACAGAGTTTGTCACAGCAGCTGCAGGGAACGCACACGCTGTGTGGCCCAGAGTGAACCGCTCCACCTTCTGTGAGTGGGCCTGGGGGGCCAGGGAGCTCAGGGGCTGTTGTACGGGTCGGGTGGGATAGTGAACGCTTAGCCGAGCCCCGCACACAGCAAGGGGTCCTTCTCTGTGATCTGGTGCTGTTACGAGGCCCCTGGGCGAGCCAGGGGAGGGGGCTCAGAGCCCCCGGGAGCCAGGCGGGGTTTTGGCACAGCCCACGTTCAGGGGTCTTTCCTCGTGCTTTCTCTCAGCCCCTGTGGCTGCCTCTTCCCTCCTTCCTCTGGCTGCGTCCTCACCCTGCTTGTTCTCCCTGAGTTCCAGGGAGGTGCCTGGAGCGGGAGCAGAAGCGGGTCCAGGTGTGGCCCCAGCCAGCTGCCCTGTGACCTGGGGTCGGCCCCTCCTCCCTGTCCCTCTGGGCAGCTGCGGGAATGGCTGAGCCAGCTCTGAAGTGCCCACTCACTCAAGTCCTTCCCTTTTCCTCGCTGGCCTTCTCCCTGTGTCCTCTCTCTCCTTGGCCCTCCCTGCTTCCAGTGCCACGGCCTAATCCCCAGTGGCTGTTGTCAGGGGAGCAGGGCGAGCTCGGGGAGCTGGGCGGAGGTCCTCAGCAGCACCACTGTGCATCCCTGGGCCCACCCGAGACAGGAGGCCCCGGGATGGAGATCTCAGTCCCGCGAGCCAGCTAGAAGGAGGACTTCAGGGCGGTCCTGAGTCCCCGGAGCTCAGGTGGACATGTCGCAGTTTCTGAGTTGTTGCTGTGGGCAGCAGGTTAAGCTGCTCTTCAATAAGAAAGAGGCCACTTTGGAATCAAGTTGACTTGGTGCGCCCTCTGAATTTCAAGAGAATCCCAGCTCTCTCACTGATACAGTGGCAGCATCCTAGGTGGGCATCTGCCGAGGACTGCTCCTCGGCTTTTGAGGCCGGCGGTGTGTCCCCGGCTGTATGGGACTCTCGAGGAACTCACGTCCTGTGGCACAGGAAGCAGAAGCTGACGCTCTGCTTTTCTCAGCTGCAGATGAGAAATCATCTTACCAGCCCCCACTTCCCTCACGCGGTGGTTTGACTTCTTTCCCCAGTAATCCTCGGAACCCTTTTCTTGAAGGCAGTGTTTTAGCCAGAATATGGCGTACAGCTCCGCTGTTCTCCAGTGCGGGTGCTCATGTGAATGCTTCCCTGGGCAATAACCCATCGGCTCGATACGGGTTATTTTAAATCATTCTGAAACTGTGGGTTTCTGTGCCCTCATTTTATCATCTTACATTTGCATCTTACTACTTCATTGTCTTCTCTCTAAACTGTGAGCTCCCGGAGGGCAGGAGGCCCATGTGTGTGTGTGTGTGTGTGTGTTGTGTATATTATATGTGGGTTGTGTATGTTATATGTGGGTTTGTATGTTGTGTGTGCGTGTGTGTGTTGTGTATATGTCAGTTGTGTATGTTGTGTGTATGTGTTGTGTATATTATATGTGGGTTGTGTATGTTGTGTGTGTGTGTGTGTGTGTGTGTGTGTAGGAGCATCTGACATGGAGCCTGACAGTCCGTGAGTATGTATTCCATGTTTTGCATGTAAACTTGTCTTTTTGTTTTGTGACTTTTCCCCGCTTTGTCCCAAGGGGAGCAAAGGAAGCGTTATATCCAATATCCAATACAGCCTGTAAGATGCAGAGTGTTGGGTGTAGCCAGACAGCTAATCTCACTGTTTGCAGGCTTCTCAAATTTAACATGTTCCCAGATCGCACTGGAATCCTGTTAAAATGCTGACTCTGAATCCTTGGGTTTGGGCTTGGGCCTGAGGGTTCGCACCTCTGCAAGCTCCCGGCTGACACTGATGCTGCTGGGCTGGGGTCCACGCTTTATGCAGGAAGGACCTCGAAGGCCACTCCCACACACCTGAAGTTCCTTGCATCATTCCGAGTCCTTGTGGCAATTCCTGAGAGATTCTAAACAAACCCCTTGACTCCTTCCGGCTCTCCTGCCCACTTGCCCTTGGTCAGAGGGTGTCCCAGAGTGCCGATGGACAAGATTTGCACAGGCTTAGAACGTCTGGCTTGTGGCTCACGTGTGCTGGGTGTTACAGCAAGATTAGAGTGAGCTGCCACGATCTGGTACTTGTCATTTCCACTTATAAAGAAGGAGGCAGACATAAAGGGATGAAGGATGCCTCCGCGTCCCAAGTGGATTCGAGACCGTCCCACTGGGGAGTGGGCATTCAGAGCTCAGCATAACTGCAGCTGTGATGTGTGTCTGTACATTCGGCTTCAGATGTGGAAATCTGGGCCACAGATGATCCAAGAGGGGCCATAAATACCTGTCGCCTGTAATTGCGCTTGAACTGTATAAAGCTTTGAATAGCATCCCTCCTATTGTTTCTTCTCGGGGCCTTTTGACATTTTTACGGCACAGCAGCCTCTTTATACAGTGAGTCCAGGCTCGGAGAAGCCTGTGCGTGTGTTCACTCCCTGGCTGTCACTCTTGAAAAGTTTGAAAGTTTCCATATTTCTCTTGCTCGTTGCTTAGGATTTCGTTTTCATCTGTTGATTCTGAGTCTTTCAAAGTTTGTTGGAAAGGATGATTACTGTGAATCTTGACTCAACAAATTACTTTAGAAAGTTGTAGGCAGAACATCCTGGGTTCCTGGAAAAGTCCGGTTTACTCTGTAGGAAGCGGTTGATTTGCTCTGCTGTGATGCCATGAAGTTTTTGAAAACTTTTGATTGACATGTAACTACATGCAAAGAAAGTGCACCGGCCTTATCGAGGTGCAGGGAAGGACCTGTCCTTCAGGTAGTCACTCCCTTCCCAGGGGTCTGCTCCACAGCCGCCTCGCCCCGTCAGTGGAATCCCAGCATTTAGTCCTGCATCTGGCGTCTTTGGTCCGTCGCTATGAGTCAGCCGGGTTGCGGCTTCTCTGTGACTATGGTTTCCTCCCCCTCCTCACTGTGGACGGTTCCTCCCTATGACTATGCCTAGCTTTATTTGCCCAGTCTGCTCTGATGGGCATTTGGCTTTTTCTGACGGTGCCACAGTAGGTGATGTCACATGGGGCCCATGGAACAGCTGTGGCCTTTTGGAACACAACTGTCCTCATGTTAATGAAATAACCAGAATTTTAGGAATACAACGAAAGTTTGAACCAAGACTGGACTTCAGTGCCCGGGGGAGAAATGCAAATATCCTTTTCTTCTTTTAGTTGGTTCCACGTGAGCCTCTTGGTTTTAAATGTATGTAGCATCTTTTCACACAGGTTTGTACCATGCCAGGGGCAGTGTGATTTTCAAGAGTTCTGCAGATGAGTCCTTTAATATTAGATACTGTGTGCGTGCACACACTTAACCAAAGCTGTTGCAAACCCGCCCTGGGCCACACGGTTGGGCTGGTGGAACTAGTTTGGTGCAGATGGAATTAGTGGGATCCGGTGTCCTTTGTGGGGAAGGGGAGGTGGGGAGCCGTGAAGTCAGTGACAGCCTCCTTGGCACTGCGTTGTGCGGGAAGGCTGCGTAGACAGTTAATCTTTGTCCACCTGCAAATCCTGGCAAAAGGCAGATGTGCCAGCAGTCTGAGATTTTTCTGCTGAAATGACTGCTGCCTTTTCTTCGTTGGAATACTCGCCTGTGTGGGGGGCCGGGAGGACGGGGAGAGCCGGGCTGACCGTTTGGCACGGTACAGACACACTGCACTGCGCTCAGTTATCCAGAGTGTGCTTTTCATCTGCGAATGTGAACCTGTTCAGGCAGCTCTTCGAGGTCTCGCATTAAAAGTGAATTTGATGAGGGCAGGTGGAAGAGAGGCTGGGCACCAGGGTTTCTGGAGGTTAGACTTTGCTGCCAGAAACTTGTCTCAGTTCCTAAATAGCCCCCCTTCCTGTACATCTGAAGCTGCTCAGAGCCTGGTCAAAGGCTGGGCTGTGGGAGCAGGGTGTGCAGCCTGGGGCTGGCAGGAGAACTGATGCCTGCTGGATCTGGTTCCAGTAGGTGAGCCTGCGCCCAGACCCCACCCTTCACGGTAGCCCTTGGCCGGGGCAGGACTAGCTGCAGATTTGTGTCCCGGTGCAAATTGAAAATGCGGGGCCCCTGGTTCGAAAATCATGAGGAGTTTCAAGATGGCGGCAGCAACAGAGCACAGAACCCAGCACAGGCCCTTCTCAGTGCAGGGCCCTGGGTGACCCTGAGGGTCACACGCCCTGAGGACAGCCTGCACAGGGGCCAGCTGGGGCCCAGAAGATCCTGTGATCTCCTTGGAGCTGGGTCCTGGGATCTTCGGGCTGAGTGCTAGAGATGTGGGGCTGGTGGGACGTGCCACGTTTGGGGCTTTTGGGGCTCAGGTGCAGGCATCAGCTAGCTCTTCTCTGGAACCCCCCGAGAGGTGGGGAAGGGCCCCCAGCTGGATCACACAGCACAGAGCTGTGCTTTCCCTTCCAGCGGCCTTAGGGTACGCCCTCCCTCACAGGCTCACCTCTGCATGTTTATTTAAGGTGCGTGATGTGGGGGGATGGGCTGTTGTGAATAAAACGTCAATCTGGAAGCAAAGTAAAGAAAGGAAAAAACCTTACAGAGAGGAAAGGAAGGGAAATGGTTTGTAGACATCGTGAAACTTCCAGAACCATTTCCCAGAATGGTCAGGACCTTTCCTGCTACTGTTTGAAGGAAACACATAACCTTAACTATAATATTTAGTAAAATGGTTTGAAGAATAGAAGGATTAATTTGTGGTTTGCCTTGTTCATTCATTCAACAAATATTTCTCAAATTTGTGTGACGTGCCGGGCCCTGGCTGCAGCAGTGGACACAGCAAAGTCCAGGAAAGATGAAGGGCTTTCGTCATGAGGAGCACGCTACATAGGCCGCTCGGGGTGGGACACAGCCAGCTCCAAAGCAGGGTTTAGAAGTCCATCAGAAAGAAGCGGCCATGGCGGAAGCACGATAGGAGGAGTCCTGAGGGGCTGGCCCAGTGTGGACGCCAGCCGCTGCTTGTCCTCTCGGCCAACCTTTAGGCTCGGATGGCCCCGCAGGATAACTGTGTGTGCGGGATGACTTTCCCGCTGGTCTGAGAGACGGCCACAGTCATTGCCCAGGGGCAGCCCAGCAAAGATCCCGAGGCTCCTGCCAATGGGACGACTTGGGTCACTGCCCACCTCCAAACCTCAGCTGTGCCCACGGAGTGCCGCCTGCAGGACAGCTTCGGCCTCAAACCAGCCCGGGGGCCAGGGTGACGGGGTCTCCAGCTGGTTGTGGCTCTTCACTCCAGTGGGGCTGGTGCATCTCTTACCAGCCAGCGGGGAGGGAGAGGCCTCCTGTCTTCCTCTGCTCAGGCTGCCGTGACAAAGGACCACAGTCTGGGTGGCTTAAGCAAAAGAATTTATTTCTCACAGTTCTGGAGACTGGACGTCCAAGATCAAGGTGTCATGGGGCTGGCTTCCCTCTCCTTGGCTTGTAGATGGCCATCTTCTTGCTGTGTCCTCTCGTGGTTGCCCCTCTGCATGTCTGTGCCCTAATCTCCTCTTCTATAGGGAAACTGGTCATGTTGGATTAGAGCCCACCCGAATGGCCTCATTTCATATAAATTACTTCTTCAAAGGCCTATTTCCACATACAGTCACATTCTGAGGTCTGGGGAGCGAGGGCTTCAACAGACGAGTTCATCCCATAACACCTCTTCCCAAGGTGCCCCTCCTAGAGTGGAAAGAGACTCCCCACTGGGTGGCTGGGGGGTGTGGCATGTCCTCATCCATCTCCTTGTGTCCGCCAGTTTCCCACAGCAAAGTGACCGTCCAGCAGCTCAGGACTGGAGGCTCTGGGTGAGACGAATGGTCAGTTGAATCCCAGATGCCTTGGTCAGACACTTAAAGTTAGCCCACTAAAAAACAAAAAGCAAAAAACAAAAACCATGAGGGCTGAGTGTTTATCTGAAGTCTGAGGGGGGATGGGAAAGTGCCTGCTAAAGAAAAGAGCCAGAGGTGAAATCAAAAAGGAAAAGACAGCTGGATCTGCAAAAATAAAGATTCTTTAAAAACTCTTATAAGAAATAAGGGGCTGGCCCAGTGGTGTAGTGGTTAAGTTTGCATGCTCTGCTTCAGTGGCCCGGGGTTCGCAGGTTCGGATCCCAGGTGTGGACCTACACACCACTCATCAGCCATGCTATGGAGGTGTCCCACATACAAAATAGAGGAAGATTGGCACAGATGTTAGCTCAGGGCCAGTCTTCCTCAGCAAAAAATAAAAAATAAAAATAAAACGTTTTCACATTAAAAGGCAAACAGATTGGGAAAAATAATTGTGACAAATATGATGGAAATTTCTCACCTTTAAATATAAAGAGGCAATATAGATTGGTGAGAACAATGCAAATTAGGTAAACAACCAAAACAGGAAAAGTTACAGAACAGCAGATATTTACGAAACAGAGGGAAAAAAAGTACAGTTTCACTTGTAACCAAGGAAATGACCTGAAACAGTGTGTTTCTACTTTCATCCCAGCAATTTAACAGTGTTTTTTTTAAGTGATATTGCTCAAAACTGGCCAACATCTGTTGAGTTGGCATTTTTACATTGCATCGAGGAATGCGGCCCCCTCCTTGGGAGTTGGGGCAGGCCCTCTTTCCACCGCTGAGCCCCCTACCACCCTGGGGCCGTCCCCCTGGGGCCTTCCAGAATGAGTCGTGGCATCCTGCACAGCAGACGCAATTCTCCTAACGAGGGGAGGCATTCCTATTACACGCTGGCCCGACTCCAACACGACTTTCATGTTGCGGCTTATTGAGGCCTAGTTGTGTTTAAAATCTATTTATTCCTTCCTCCTTAATCCCGTGTACTACACGGGGCCTGGTTTAGCCCGAGTGTCCGATAAGGGGCCTGCTAAGGCAGCATCCTTACTGGTGCTTCTCCGTGAATCTCACCAGCCCCACCCCAGGCTGGAAGCACCAGCAGAGGCTCCAGGGCACAGTGGGAGCCGGGATGGGAGGTGGGTTCAAGCGGGAGTCCTGGGCGGTTGGCACGGACGCTGCCTGAGCAGCTGCGGGGTTTCCTTCATCGGGGGGGGACCCTTCTGTCTGATTCCTAGCTCGACTCTGGGTTGCCCTCGGCACACCCTGTTTTCAGTGCAGACAGGCCCTGTCGGGAGGGCATCAGGCACTTGTCACAGTGCAGGAAGCTCTGTGTAAATATGTTTTTAGAACCAAATGGAGGGAGCTGTTGATTTCATGCTCAAATTAAGGCCGCCTCGTTGCAGTTGGTGTGAGATGAGGGAGCACTGACCGCCCGCCGGGCAGTGGGACGTCTGGGAAGGGGCTCTGTCTCGGGGTTTGTTGATGTAGATGGCCCCTTTCCTTCCAGATATGATGGGTCGGAGGGGAGCCTGGGTGATGAGTGGCAGCTGACCTGTAGTGGGGGAGAAGGGGCCTTGGTTCGGGGGGCCCTGAAGAAGCCCTGAGTCAGCCTAACAATCTCCCCGTGACCTCTGGCTGATCTGAAGGACCTCAGAGGGAGGGAACTGAGGGTTCGGATGCCCGGTGCCCGGGGCACAGGCGGCTCTGGCCCTGGGAATGTAGCGAACTGCCCTCTGGGACCTGAGGGAACCCGGGGGCTCCCTGGGAGCAGAAGGGAGCTGTTTGTCCATCCCTCACCCATTGGCCGTTCATTGCAAACAGAGCCTTGTTTAGTATCTGAGGGAAACCCCCTCACAGCCTGCGGGCTCCACGGAGGGCCCCCCAGGCTCGGGGACATGGGGGCTGATGGGACGCAGCCTTACGCAGCGGCACCTCTTGTTTCTGGGACCGCGGTGATCGCGGGGCGCTGGGCTTGTGATCGTGAGACCCCCACGGCTTTCTGGATTCCTGGGCAAGAAACTCCTCCTTGTCTGGACTTGAGATCAGGGGTGCCAGCCAGGACACTGGAGTCCAGGAGAGAGGCCACCGGAGGGGGTGTTTCTGGGGAGCAGGGAGCTCAGCGCAGAGAGAGAAAGCTGGCCCTGGGGACGGGTGGTCACAACCGACGGGAGCCAGCCGCACTCTGGCGTCTCAGCTACAACAGCCCACCAGCCCCGTGTTGGCTTCAGTTACTTGGACTGAGCTTGTCTGTCTCGTACTGAAGAAAGAGAACTAACAGGTTCAAGGGCGTCGGAAATGAATGATACCGAACACTGCCGGGAGCCAGGCTGTGGGAGCAGGGGTGAGAGGCGAAGTGTGCCGGACCTTAGGATGCCCTGGGCCCTCGGGGTGGGTGGAGCAGATCCAGGGAAGGGCAGGTTTCTGTGAGGGCCTCTGGAGGTGGCCCTGGGATGCGGGCGGTGAGGGGTGATGGTCGCGGGGTGGGAGGCATAGCACCTTCCTCGCCCCGACATCCCCGCAGCCCTGTCCTCACCTCCCGGGCGCTGGCAGGTCTTGGCGAGGATGGACGGGTCGAGGGGGAGCCTGTGAAAGGAGAAATGGATGTCCACTTCCCAAACGGAAGGGTGTTTTCAACGGGCATTTGATGGATCTGCATTTTTCAAAATCCATTCCGTCAGAAGTTAAGAAAGGAAAATCTAATTTTCTGCAGCGTCGGAGCTGGAGGAGCCGCTGCTCCTCGCACGTGGAGACCGTGCTGAACGAGGTTTATCATCTGAAGGCTCTAACGAGTTTCAAAAGGCCCACTTGTCGCCCCAAATCAGTTTCGGGCGGCAGAACAAAAGCATTATTCCAGAGAAGGTAGAATAAACCTTTGGCTGGAAGGAGGAATGAGGCCCCCTCTCATCAGGGTTCCGCGTCTGGCCCTCGCCCCGTCCACCACAGGCCGCGTCTTCTGAGCAGGAGTCGCTCTGCCTGTTAATGGAGAAGTGGTTGCTTTTCAGCGCAATTAATTTAGTAGGCCGCGAATGTTGCTGACGGCTGGGAGTAAGTTTTGATCAAACAGATTGGTTAATTGGCAGCGAAGAAATGTTGACCATGTGAAAAAGGATGAAAGAGAAGCTGGACTCAGCTGTCATTAGCACGGCCTTGCTCCACTTTGCAGGAGGAGGTGGGGGGTGGGGGGGGAGAGTCTGTGTGTTGTTGCCCAGACCTGGAAACCATCCCCGCCTCAGTCAAACCTGAGAAGCCATGCCAGGTGGGGAGGCACCTGGACCTGGGCCCTGGGGCCTCCCTCAGGTGGGCGTGCACATTTTACCCCACCCTTTAAAGAGCCAGCCTTGGAGCACAGCTGTAATTCTTCCACATAACCCGTTATTTCTAACGCTGGATAAATTCGGGTGCCTGAGCAGCCAGGTGTCCCCGGCGCCTGTACTGCGACTTCTGCCAAATCCTGCTTGAATCAAAGTGTTTATTAGCAAGCCCCGACCACATGGCGCGACTGGAAGGTGGGGCTGCGGCTGCGGCACGTTCTGCTGAGGCGGGTGGACGGCCGAAGCCCCCTGCATCTTGGCTCTGGACCAGGTTTCTGGACCTGGGTGCTCTCAGATGACTGCTCTGGGGTCTGTCCTGTGCGCTGTAGGATGTCCAGCAGCATCCCTGGCCTCCACCCACTCCATGCCAGTAGCACGCCCCCCCCCAGGATGTGACCACCAAAATGCCTCCAGATGTCGCCCGGTGTCCCCTGGGGACAGGATCCCCCCTGGTCAGGAGCCACGGCTCTAGATACAGGGCCTATGTTGGTTCAGAAACTGGCCCCTGAACAGGGCAAGGGGCAATGAAGAAAGAGGCAGCCGCTCCAGACTGGCAGGCGGCAGGTGTAATAAGAGGGAACTTACTTAGGAGGCGTGTCTTGGGCGCCACAAGACAGTGGTTCTGTCCCCGCCCCCCAGAATCTTGAAGTTTGCAGAGAAGCCTTAAGGGAGTTCAGTCACGTGTGCTGTCCGGATGGTTTCGACAACACCTTGCTCTGCCAAGGCTGCGTCCTCGAACACAGTCCCACTGCGGGAACGTGGATGGAACGCCTGTGCCAAGGACAGGTGAGGGGTGGGAGCCTCTGATGGCCCTGGGTCCAGCTTCTGGTCACATTCTCTTAGTGACCTCCTCCAACAGCCAACCAGGGAGGGCCCCTTTCCGTGTCCACTTGTGGGGGCCTGTTCAGCCAGGGGTGTGCGAGTTTTCTTGGTCTCTGAGAAGGGACATGGCAGAAAGCAGGGTAAAAGGGGAGTGCCCGTGCCATTTGGGGAAAACAGAGCGAGGCAGCCATTCTTGCAGGGGTGGCGTTGCGAGCACTTCGCTGGAGGAGGGTATGAGTGGGTCGTTCCCAGGAAGCCTGCACCGGCCGGGGCTGTATGAATGGAGGTCCTGCTCGCCTTAGCCACTGACACTGTGTGTCAAACTTGCAGGCGGACGGGCGCCTCTCCACCTGCGCGGTCCTGACTGCAGAATGTCTTTGCAAAATGAGCGCTTGCTGCCCCAGCCAAAGCTCAAACACCGACTCCTGTTCACACAGCAGGTCTCTCCATGCTGGCGGCCTCGGCACGCGCCCCTCTCTGTCTGCGGTGAAGTTCCCTGACGGCGCGGCCCCTCCCGAGTCACCAGCCAGTACATGCAGCTCCTGACCTAGCCTCGCTCCCCACAGTGGATGCAGCCCAGGCTCGTGTGTGATTTTGTCCAGGATTTCTGCTTTGGACGGTAAAAACCTGAGCGTGTGAGAATTACTCACACCCGCGCTCTTTCCCCCGCCCCTTTCCATGGCTGATCTCTTAGAATCAGATTTGGTGACGATTAAGTCAGGAGACAGGCTCAGCGTGTAGCACCTGATTAGAAAATCCTCAGTTCTATGAGGGCAGGACGTGTGTACCCCTTGTTTGGCTTTAGGACACCACTTGCTAGCGTGTGTCTGGCGTTGAGAAGGAAATGTTGGATATTTGTTGATTGCATTGATGACATAATGTACTCCTTTCCCCATGTAATGTTTCTTATCCTTCATTCATCCGTTCAGCAAACATCTGCTCACCTCTGGGTACTTGCCACTGCACAGGCGCTGGGGGTGGTGGGCTGCACAGAGGACCCCTCCGTGGCCTCAGGCTGTGGTCCTTGGCCTTAGTCACGGCTGGTACTGGGTACAGGTGTGAACGTGTGTAGTCAACAGGACCCATCGACACTCTTATACTTCCCAAATTGAAGAATTCAGCTGTTAAAGATTTCCCTCCATACCCCCCCAGGAGGTAGGGCTAGATTACATTTTCAGGATTGTGTCATGCTGGCAGATTTAAAATTGCCCGGATCCATTCATCCATCGACAGACACTTAGGTTGTTCCCACATCTTGGCTGTGGTGAGTAATGCTGCAGTAGACATGGGAGTGCAGATAGCTTTTTTTGTTTTTGAGGAAGATTAGCCCTGAGCTAACATCTGCTGCCAATCCCCCTCTTTTTGCTGAGGAAGACTGGCCCTGAGCTAACATCCGTGCCCATCTTCCTCTACTTTCTATGTGGGATGCCTGCCACAGCGTGGCTTGACAAGTGGTGTGTAGATCTGCACCCAGAATCGGAACCGGTGAACCCTGGCCTGCTGAAGTGGAGCACGTGAACCCAACTGCCATGCCACCGGGCCCACCCCAAGAGTAGCTCTTGAGATCCTGATTTCAGTTCTTTTGGATAAATACCCAGAAGTGGGATTTCTGGATCATATGGAAGGTGGTTGCCAGGGGCTGGGGCAGGGGTGGGTCGCTATCCAATGGGTGTAAGTTTCAGGCATGCAGGATGACTACGTTCTAGAACTCTGCTGCACAGCGTTGTGCCCGTCAACAATCCTGCCCCTGTGAAAATTTGTAGGAGAGTGGATCTCACGTTAAACGTTCTTACCACGGTTTTAAAGTGCTCCTCTTTGCTCTGCGTTTGTATGGTCATTCGTTTACTGGTTCATCTGCCAGATCAGCCCATGCTCGGCACAGGGACTCACTCAGTGGCTCTTGTCCCTGGGGGCGCACAGCCTGGTGGGCCACACAAGCTCCAATCTGACTAGGCAGGCGAAGGTAGAACCTGAGCCGGGAGGTGCAGCCGTGGAGCCTGGACAGCGCGGGAGGAAGAGCGCCCTGGGGGTGCAGCCGCTTCCAGGTCCTCAACTGGGGCTGGCTTGCCCCCAGGGGACACTTGGCAATGCCTCAGGACATTTATGTCTGTCACGATGTGGGGAAGGGGTCGCTATTGGCTCCTGGTGGGTAGCGGCCAGGGATGCTGACAAATGTCCTCCATGCAGTGCAGGCCCCAGGACAGAATTATCCAGCCCAAAATGTTCCCAGTGCTGAGGTTGAGAAAACCTGGCTTACCTGAGATCTGAAGGATGAATAGGAGCCAACCAGGTGAAGAGGGAACCTAATGCCTGGCCAAGGGAGCAGCGTGTGCAAAGGCCCTGTGGTGGGAGGAAACCTGGTTGAACAAGGAGTTGGAAAAGTGGCCAGGTGCCTGGAGAAGGGGGGCAGGACTGTGAAGGGGAGGGGCAGATTACCAGGGCCTCGCTGCCTGGGCAGGGGTCGGGGCACTTCTTGCTGCCTGGGCAGGGGTAGGGGCACTTCTTTCTGCCTGGGCTTGGGGGAAGCGGCCTGTGGTCTGGCTAGCACGCTTGCCTTGTCTGGCTCCAGCCCCTTCACCACCCAGGTCCTCAAGGTCCCTGGCACCGGGTCCTCCATGGGGTAGCGCTGGCCCAGCTAGTCTTTCCTTTGGCCAGTGGTCAGAAATACAACTGGCCACACTTTGTATTCCCAGAGAGAGACGGAGGGGGCACTCCGTGGGTCTTGTTAGTGGCTGATTGAGGTCAGAGAGCGTGGGCGTTTATTTAACTCTGCAAATGAGACCAGTTAATTTCCTGGGAAATGAATCTGGTCTGCTCATTGATCTAGAGAACTGCGGGCTCACCTTGGGAGCACAGAGGGAGGAGGCCCCGCAGGCTTTGCAAATTCTGTAGGTGAGGTCACCTTTTAACAAAAATCGCCTTAGTGATTTTTTTTTCTTTTTTCTATGTCTCTTAAAATGTGGGCCTTGGAATGCTAATGCTGTTTAGAGTCTCTCTAAGAAATTTGAGTAGCTGGAGCTGGCCCCATGGCCTAGTGGCTAAGTTTGGCACACTCCGCTTCAGCAGCCAAGATTTTGTTCCTGGGCACGGACCTACACCACTCGTTTATCAGTGGCCGTGCTGTGGCAGTGACTCACATACAAATAGAGGAAGATTATCACAGTGGTTAGCTCAGGATGAATTTTCCTCAGCAAAAAAAAAAAAAAAAAAAAAAGAGTTTTTGCGTGTGTGTGTATAGGGATTTCCCCCAAGGGTGAGGATACCTGGGAGGCACTGTGTAACCTCATCGCCCTCCTAGGCATTGGGTGTGGTGCACACCAGCACCTCTGGGGAAAGCTCTGTATTGAGCAAAGGACTCTGGGCTTCGTTGCTCCAGCCATGGCCATTATTTGATGGCAGAGCACCCCCCCCCCTCCACCGCTGGAGTCATCCTACAGAGTTGCTGCTGCTCAGGACCCGCCTGGCACATGCGGGTCCACATTAAATGTCACGTGATGCTGTGATGAACAGGGGACTTCCTTGCGATAACCTTCAAGTGGCAGCTGTTGAGTGCCCGCTCTGTGCCAGGCACAGATGCTAGCCCCGTGTCACTCAGTCCTCTCCATAACCAATGAGGGCTGTGTTAGCGGCAGCAGCAGCATTAATCTCCCTGTTTTACAGATGGGGAAACTGAGGCACGGAGAAGTCAAGTCACTTGCTTGAGATTACATGGCCAGTCAGAGGTTGAGCCTGGATAGGAACCCAAGATTCTGGTCCAGACACTCTGCAGGCCTTAGACCTTACCTTTCCCATTTTACTGATTAAAAAATACACAGGAGTGAGAAGGGCTGCGTGTTTATCCCACAGGTGAGATTTCACCTGGCTCTGTGCGCGCGGTATGACCCTCACTTCTCTACAGTGGTCCTGGGAGGGGTGGGGGCATCAGCATCCTCAGCCCGGAGCTAAGGCTAGGCCGGCAGAGACCTGAGCTTCTCCTGCATCTCTCCTCCTCTTCCTCCTCCATCCCCCCACCTCCTCCTTCCCCTCCTCCTCCCCCGTTCTCCCCCCTCCTGCTCTTCCTCCTCTTCCCCCTCCCCTTTGCCTGGAGAGAGAAAGAAGTGGGGATTCTTTCTTCTCCTTCACAGTCTCAGAATGAGTCCTGGGGCGCATGCCCAGCCCCCCTCCTCCACGCCTGAGCGCCCCTCCTGTGTATCCCCATGGTAGTTAAGATCCTGTGTGTGGGGAGGCAATATGATGCTGTGCACGGAGCAGCTTTTGTCCCCAAGCCCCTTCCAGGCGAGGCATCGTGCCAGCCGCACAGTATGCTCCCTTCATCCCCTGATGAGAAGTGGCCACCCCGGGTGGGATCCCAGAACAGAGCACTCACTCTCAGAGAGAGAGGTGACAGCGTCAGGGGACTGACCCCAGCTGAGTTCCCGCTGGCCCTGCAGAGAGGAGGCTGGGAAGGCTGTTGGCAGGCCACGCGTGCCCCTGAGGCTCCTCCACGCGTGCCCCTGAGGCTCGTCCACGCGTGCCCCTGAGGCTCCTCCACGCGTGCCCCTGAGGCTTCTCCACGTGTGCCCCTGAGGCTTCTCCACGCGTGCCCCTGAGGCTTCTCCCGCAGACAAGTGCATATGCACAAGCCTTGTTGGGTGCTCTCCGTGCACGGGGAAGGTGCTACGAGTTCATGTACATTGTCCCTCATGACCCCAGCCAGGCCCTCAGGGGGTCTTAGCATCTATTCTTCCAGGTGGGGAAACTGAGCTCCAGAACATTGGGGGCCCTCACGGTCATCTTGCGGGTGCAGCTTGGGGAGCCTGAGCTTGTCTGCCCACACCGCGTTGCCCGACATGCCCTTTGCCTCCCAGATTCGAATGTTCATAATAACGGTGGCAAGAGGGTGCCAAGAATGGGTGGGGATTCCCTTGCAACATTGGGTCGTCTGAGAATTGACTGGAATTCCCCACATGTCTCATGCAGGTCCCCAAAACTTTTTTCCCTTGGGATGACCACTGGCTTTGTGGACTGCTGGCGGGAGTGGACGGCAGGGTCAGCCCTCCCGCCTCGTCTCGGCCTCCGCTGGAGCTCATTGACATTCATTCGTCAGCCTGAGGTCTCCTCCCCACACCCTCACTGCTCGCCTGGAGTTTGACTGGAAAGTTCTATTCAGTGGGCGAATCCATGTACCAGGAAAAAACGATCAAATACAAAATAATATGCACACATACCCGTGAAGCTACCTGAAGTCACAGCCACTGACACTTGGCTTCTGTCGCCTTTCTGTCCTGTTGTGGGGGCCCCTGCCGCCCCATGTGCCCCGATGGTGATAGTCTAGTGAACTAGCCCACGATGCAGGTGGGTCTCGTCACCAGCTTCAGTAAAGGGGTCTGAGCTCATGTGGACCCCTGAGCTGGTCCTCGGGGTCACTTGGACGGCACTGGGGGTCCAGTCTCTGAGGGAAGCTCTCGGTGGAGAGGGGGGTCCACTCAGCACGTGAGGGAGGTGGCCTTTAGGACACGTGGACCGTGTTTGTCGTGGATCTCTGGGGCATCTCAAGGAGGCTTATTGCAATTGACGCTTCCCTGCTGGGGAAATGATGGCCTCGGGGTCCTGAGGTGGAGGAGGGGGACAGAGGTGATCCTCGTGACTTAACCATGACGCAGCCTTTGTTCTGGAAATTCCAGGAAAATCTTAGCTCTGGTGTCAGTGCTTTGAGGGGAGATCACAGACGTGTTTCCAGCAAGCTGGAACTTTACGTAGCAATTATTCCATTTACCTGTGATAAAATCCGTCTGTCTGTCCTCGTCGGCTGCCAGGTGCCTGTGAGAACTTGTGAGGTGCTGCGTAGGATTCTGGGATGTCCCTCTGGATGTGATCCTAGCCTTCAGGGGTGTCCCAAGTGCCCACGCTAAGGGACAGACTCGGAGAGGGGCCCTGCGCACCGTGCCGTCGGGGAACCCGATGCGGGGGTTCTGCGGGCTGCAGGCCCAGGAGGGCTTCCTAGAGGAGTTTGACGCTAAACTGAAACTGATGGTATTCAAGTCCTAGGGCTGCCACACCAAGTCCCACAAACCCGGTGGCTTAAGACAGCGCATGTTTGCTCTCCCACAGTTCTGTGGGCCACACGGCTGGAATCCAGGTGTGGGCAGGGCCACACACTCTCCGGAGGTCTGGGGAGGATCCTTGCGGCCTCTCCCAGCTTTTCTGATGGCTCCAGAAGACCTGGCGTTTCTGGGTTTGTGGGCTTATCACTCGGCTGTCTGCCTCTGTCCTCACCTGGGCTTCTCCCTGTGCGCCACGTTTCCCTCCTCTTACAGGGCGCCAGTCACTGGATGGGGGCGCACCCTAATCTGTATGACTTCATTGTGACTTGATGACATCCATGAACATCCCATTTCCAAATAAGGGTGCATTTGGAGTGTCCAGGTGGATGTGACTCTGGGGGTGCTGTTTAACCCAGCGCCCTGCTCCACAGTGAATACGAAGGAGGAGCCGTGGGGAGTTCCGAGCTCCCAGGAAGAGTTCCGTTCCTCCATCCTCAGGGTTGCCAGCCGTGAGCCACTCGAGCTGCTTGTCGGTCTGCACGGCTGCCATTTATAGGTGAGAAGAATTCTGGGACGTGGAGCTCTCTGGGGGGCCGTCAGCGAAGGAGATGCGAGAGCAGCCTCTTAGACTGTCGTTGAGCTTTCCTTGTAAACTTGGAGGAAACACTTACAGTCACACCCGTGTGATCCTGGCCCCCACTGCTTGTCATCTGCAATGCCAGGCTGGAGATGTCGCTGCCGGAGCCTCAGCATGCTCAGCCGTGGGTGCACCTTTCTCGCTAGGCTCTCGCGGAAGTTAGGAGAGATAATGCACATCAGGTGCTTCACGTGACGCCTGGCACGGGGTCACCCATCAGCAGTGACAGGATAGTATTTTCATTGGCTCTTGTGACATCATTCTTGACTATCCCATGTGGGTCATAAGGAAGTGGTTGCTGCAAAAGAAAGTCTTAGCTTTTACACTCTTTCACATAGAAAATCTCTTGAAGCTGTTCAGAGGAGCCCCACACCCCCGAATTTTGTCTCGCGTAGCCCTGAGGCAGATCCAGGGCTGTCCTTTCCTTTCTGGTGTGAAGTTGCTGTTTTAAATTCTGTCAATGTTCTCTTACCTGGAGATAGAAGAGCCTCAAAATTTCTCATTTTTCTGACAAAGGGTAAAAAGAGAAGTAAAGACTATGTGTCTTTCTTGAGAGGAGTCAGAAAGGGAGGCACGTGTTTTGGGAGTGAGAGGAAATTCCAGGCAGGAAATGGCCTTTGTGAGGGTTGGGGCTGGAGGATGGGGATGGGGGAGGGGGAGAGTGTGGAGGGATGGAGCGTGAGTGCCTTGGAGGAGATGAAGAGCTCCCAGGAGCTCTGGTTCCAGTGGGGTGACTGGTGAGCGCCCTAGGAAGGCTGGATCATGTGCTCTGCCTACAGACGTGTTGTGGGCTTATTAAAATGTTCTTTGAGGGGTTCTTTCTGTGATGTGTTCCGTGGCCGTAGACTTTGGGGGGCCGCCTGCAATGACGTCAGCAGTCTTGGCTGGGAAATGTATGAAAACCTGGATGCAATTTGTGCTGCTCATCACAGCTGCTGAATGCAATGGGTCTGGTCTCCTTGTCCTGCTGGAACCCACCCAGTTGGCCTCGTCGATACAGTGCCCGTTCCTACCCTTCTCTCTCCCAGATGATGGTGGCGCCGTTCCAGACCCATCAGGAAATGAGGAATTGCCATTCCCGATATGCAGGCAGATCCTAGAGAGAAACTAAGTTGAGGGGAACTAGTTGTGATTCTGTTTTCCCTTCTGTTTTCAGACACTGACTTTAGGTGACAAATTTAGTGAAGGAATGAGGTCACTCCTTGAGTTTGCTTCACAGAATCTTTATTCAGGCAAGTAATTAAGCATTGCTTTCCACAGACTTCTCCACGCAAGTGAGTTGTTTTAGGAAGGGTTTAGCCCAAAGTGAGCTCGTGGAAGGTTTCCATGAATATATATTGAATGAACGAATGAATGAG
Source organism: Equus asinus (assembly GCF_041296235.1). Taxonomy (NCBI): domain Eukaryota; kingdom Metazoa; phylum Chordata; class Mammalia; order Perissodactyla; family Equidae; genus Equus; species Equus asinus. The sequence continues at coordinate 48,552,484 of NC_091804.1, forward strand.
TGACATGTTTTGAACTGTATTGGCTCACTGATCCAAAATTGCATGCATAACAGGAAGCTTGCTTCGAAAAAAATGGCTTCTTCGGATGAAGTATGCGATTCTCTCTTAAATGAGCTGTGTGGCTTCAGCAGCTCCTGGAAACGCATATCATGTTGTCGTCTGGCCGGTTTGGAGGATATGGGATTTTTGGCTAATCAAATGGGGTGGGGGCATGAGGGTGTCACAATATATAATGTAGATGCCCATTTTTCCAAGAGTCAGTGTAAGAAAATGTACTTAGCATGAAACTTACACCATGCAGAATTAGATTCCTCCTTGACCCGGAAGGCTCCCAGGCGTTCTGGGAGACCCCCCACCATTGCTGCCTGTGGGGTGTGACTCCACAGGACGGAGCCCTGGCTACACTGGGTCACATCACTTGGCAGCACAAAATGAGTTGTTGTTCATTTCCTTGGAGGAAAGATTGATTTGGATTTGGGTGGTGAGCAGGCTCAGGTAAATGCAAGGCATGTTCCTTCTTAGGACTTTTCATCTTGGGAACCCGTAAGCCTCTGAAGGACCGAGAAGCAGCGGCTGTGAGATGTATGCAACCGCTGTTTCCGGGATTGCCTTCCTCGTGTCACTTCCAGACAACTTCTTGTTGGGTGCCTTCACTGGTGTGAGTTTAGATTGCCTTTACCAGGCACGAGCAGGCTGTCTCGTCCTTTCTCCCCCAGCAGTTCCACGGTGCAGGAGGCGGAGGCACAGCCCTGGGTTCCGTGGGCACCGCCTGGAGTGGCCTGCAGGCAGGACATAATTGCTTTGAAGTCTCCTACTTTATCTGAAAAATTCATGTGCCCAGAAGCCATATAAGAAAAGACAGTTACGTTTGATTATATAAAAATTAGAGCTCCTGACTGCCAAAAGCATACCATTTAAATTTTATGGAAAAAAATAGAAACCTAGGGAAAATGTCTTTAATATGTTTGACAGTTTTCCTTAATAAATAAAGAGCTCTTTAAAATCAATGAGAGGAAGACCAAGAGCTCAAATTGGTGGGGAAGGGCGAGGTGTTGAGCTAAATTATGTGAATTCATGGCTAAATTATGTGAACAAGCAGTTAATGGAGAAAGGATTTTAGATGGTTGAGAAACATTTTGAAAGGTACTCACATTCACTTAAATGCAAAATACAACTGACCTGCCATTTCACCAATTAGATTGGCAAAGGTTAAAAAGCTGGTACCCGGGGTTGGGAGGCTGTGGGGAAGTCGGCCTTCATGCAGGCGGTTGGTGAGAGACTTATAGTCAGCGTTTCGGATGGTCATTTGACAACACCCACCAAGATGTAAAATGGACACCCCCTTTGACGCAGCAATTCCACTTCTAGAGACTTATTCTCTCTCTCTCTCTCTCTCTCTCTATATGGTGTGTGGGTGATTCACTGAAGGATTATTTATAATAGGAAACTGGAAACAACACCAGTCTTTATCAGTCGAGAACTGTTTCAACCAAGTCCAGCACAGGAAACCTCTACAGCCTTTGGAAAGGATGGGGTGCAACTCTGCGAAGAGTCATGGAACTTTGATTGATAAGTAATCTGACATGAAAAAAGCCAATTCGTGAAACGATGCGTGTTAGGACCCGGCTTGTGGGAAGTAGGGGACTTGGTGGTGCCTTTGTGCTTTGTGTGTGGCAGAGCTTCTTTAGAAGGCTAGAGAGAAAGGTCACAGGGTCCCGTGGGGAGCCGGGCGGGGAGCAGGGGTGGGGCTTCACTTGCATGACTTGTTATAAAATGGCTCATTCCAACAGCAGTTTGCTCAGGGAGGACAGCAGTCTCTTCTGTGACGTGCAGGTGAGGATCGCATGTCCACTGTACTTTCTAAGTAACAGAATGTTCACGTGCCTTTTGCATCTGGTTCACTCTGCATCTGTATGTGTTGCAGTGTGCTGTTCCCCAAACTCTGTGCGTAGGTGGAGCTGGGGGAGTGGATGCTCTGATTCCCTGGCTCCCCATTCACACAGCCCTCCTTGTGCCCTGGGGCCATTCGCAGGTGGCAGTTGGTTCTGGGCCCCTTGCTGCAGGATTTAATCATGAGAAGTGAGTCCACGCTTTCTCTGTCCTGCTCTCGGCTCTTGGCCTCTCATCCACTCTCTCTCTTTTTTCTTTTTGGTAAGGAAGATTCACTCTGAGCTAACGTCTCTGCCAGTCTTCCTCTGTTTTGTACATGGGTCACTGCCACAGCATGGCCTAACGAGCGGCGTGGGCCTGCACCCAGGATCAGAACCTGCGAACCTGGGCCTCTGAAGTGCAAGGCGCTGATCTCAACCAGTACACCACAGGGCAGGCCCCTTCCACTCTCTCTTCTAACGATAGTTCTTCCTAAGGCATCAGAAGGTCAAGCGTGTGCTCGCCTCCTGGAAATTATCTACTCACATTCCACAGACCCTGGCTGGTCACTTTTGACTGATTGTCCCCAGAGTGAGCTGTGCTCAGTTGAATCAGATTCAAGCCTTAGCTGCAGGCCCTTCAGGAGGAATGCCCGGATGGCTCAGCCTCGCCCGCCTGCCTTCTGCACAGCAGCACCTGCCAGTCCTGGGATCCGTGAGGTTGCACTGCAGCCCTGCTGGAGTGGCACAAATGTGCTCTAGCAGCATGCCCCCCATTCCCACAAACGGGGCCGTAACATATGCACCATCTTGTGAATCTTTTACTTTTTTCACGTAAGGTTAGTTATTGATCGAAGTTCCCTGGCCATTCATAGAATTACGTCTTACTCTTCTTAAAAGCCGCCTGGTTTCCTATTCCGTGGATGTTCTGTACGTGGTTGGAACAGTTCCCGAGAGAGAGAGAGTGGAGTTATTTCCAGTTTCCAGTAGAAATAACCCTCCAGAGAGTCACCTGCACGTGCGAGCATATCTGTAGCGTGAGTTCCCCAGGTGGAGTCACAGAGTCAGAGGGTGCATCCGTCTGACCTCTTGGTGGACGTTGTCAGATGATGCATGATTGTCCTCTCACCAACACCAGCATGAGGACCGATTTCCCTGTAGCCTCCCAACCCTTGCAGTGGGAGAGACCTCTGCCAGAGTGGCCGTGGGGAGGGCTCTGTCCGGGGGCTCACTGTCCCCACCATCTCCTCCCACACTTAGTCCTTGGCATGTCCTGCTGGGGCCACTTCTGCAGCATCTCCATGGCCATCCTCCTCTTCGCCTTCCTCTCCCCTGGGATGACCACACTCCGCTCAGCATGTCCCTTCTTGTCCCCCGAGTTCATTCTCTGTAGTGGTCAGAGGGTATTTTAGAAAGCGTGGATCAAATCATGTTACTCTGGGCTCTGCCCAGCCCCGCTGTGCTTAGCAAACACTCCAGAATCTTCACCATCTGGCCTGGCCCTGGCATGCTTCCCTGCAGTCTTTGTGTGCCAGCCACATCATCCTGTCTATTCCTCACACTTGTCCAGCTTGTGCCCGTCAGGGCTGTGCGTCGGCTCCTCCCTGTGCCTGATCTGGCCCTGGCTGGCCCTCATCATTCGTGTCTCAGCCCATGCCCATCCCCCGTCCCAACCACCTGACCCAGACGAGACCAGGTCCTCTGTCACCCGTTTTAGTTTCTTATAGCACTAATCCCCGCCTGAGTTCTCTCGCCTAATTATTTCCCTCCTCCCCTGAGACTGTAAGCCCTTGCTATCGCCCTTGGCACTGGACGGGGCGTGGCACCGGGAGCCCTCGACAAGCCTTCGTTGAGAGCATGAATAAACCCTTCCAAGAGAGGTGAGGCTGCGGAAGGAAGAGAAGGGGCTGCTATCTGCCCGATCTCCTGCAGCGACTCTGCAGTGCCAAGAACGGGGCCAGGCACAAGTTGGCCCCGAAAAGCTCTTTCCTAATGGGGAGAGGCTGGTCCTGGATGATAACACAGAGCCTGTGGGGCATAGGCTTGTCTTAGGGTTCACTGAGAAAGCCCAGAAGATGTAAATCTGCTGTCAGATGGTGGCGGAGAAAGACACCAGACTTCCTGGGCAAAACAGCTTTTCCTTCTGGATGTCAAGATGCCCCCGGTTATGGGTTCAGAGCCTGCCAGGTCCCGCTGGGTCCCTAAAGAATGCAGGAAACCTCTGTGATGCTGGCCCACGGGGCAGGGTTCCACCCACAGCCATGCTCCCTCCTCTGCCTTGGGCAAGTGTGAGAGTCCAGAGCCACCCAGGCCACTGCGTGGGGTCACACGCTCCCACAGCAGTGAGAGCTGCCCGTCCCGAGCCACGCGCGTGGTGGGTACCACCCATGGGGCCTCCTTCCCGCTTCCCATTGGCGGTGAGGGATGCTTGGTGAGTCCCGTCACCCTCTCCTGTGTCCCAGCTTCACCCACCCAGGCTGCAGACCCTCCAGGCCCGAGCAGCGAATGCTACCAGCCCTGCTTCCCCGTGCCAGGGGTGGGCTGGGGGTCAGTCTCGGTTCTTTTAACGGCACAGGACCCTGGCCTCAGCTAATTTAGAGACTTGGACTTGCCACCACCCTTGGGTGGGAGCACCTGGCTCTGGGCCTTCACATCTTGTGGTAAGAAATCCACCTTCTTCCTGGGTGTTACTCTCCCCGCCCACGGTGGCCCCTGGGCTTCCTGGGCCTCGCCCTGTGTTCTCAGTCTGCCCAACTATTTCGGGACAAGGCTGCAATCTTCATGCCCGTAGCTGTGGCTTCTCCTGAGCCCCCTTTGAGGTCTGAGGCGGTCCTCTTAGAGTGTTAGCCTCAAACAAAGCCTCAGCCTCCCCCACCCCCACCCCACCCTGGCACGGGGGGGTGGGGTGGGGGGGGGGCGGAGTCTGTATTTTTGGACCACACCAGACGTTTGTTTGTGCAGTACGGTGCTCCTCGCTCCAAGGAGTCCCACCTGGCGTTGGCTGCCTGGAGAGCAGGGAACTATTTTTAGAGGCGTTTCAGCAACTCTGAGAGAGAAGGAAACAGACATCGGTGTGCTGAAGCTTCGGTCACTCTCGCACGTTTGTGTGCACACACCTGGGGGGTGGCGAGGTCCTCTTTCCTGAGCATTGGGCAAATCCAGGGTGTCAACCCTCCGTTTCCACGTTGCAGGGTTGCAGCTGTAAGGACAGCTCCCAGGCTCCGGCTTAGAGAGACCCCGCAGCAGCCGTTTCCACACACAGGTCTCCAGATAACCACACGAGCGGGTGGGACACGGCGCCTGCAGCTCTCAGCTGGCTAAAGGGGGAGAGCAGCGCATCACGGCTGTGAGGAGGATCCTGTGCAGGGGCCGCCCCGGTGGCTGGTGCCTGTCGGCCCATGTGCGGATGGAGGAGGCCTGGGGAACAGGGGCAGCTGCTCCAGGCCGCATGGCCAGCGGAGCCTCCTTCTGTGGCTTCCAGATCCCCTGCACACTTCTGCCCGCGCCCAGGTGGATGTTTCAGGTGGAGTGTGGAATGATGTAAAGTTTACTGCCCCTGGTCAGAGTGGCTCAAAATTAAACTCTGGGCTGCCTGGGAGACCTGCTGTGAAAACGCATTCCATGTAGCTCCAGTGCCACCTTTTAGCACATGTGCCTCTGCAGCCTGAGGGACTTGGTGATGGGGGGTAGGGGAGGCACATCCTGGGGGAGGGGGAGGTGATGGATGGGGGGGACATTTGGCTAAGAGGAGAAGGAGGGATGATGAGCAAGCCTGACCCTTGGGGGATGGGAAGGCAGCCCAGGGCATCCTGGCCCGGCCCCTCCCTCTGCAGGAGACCTGTCTGCTGCCAACCAGTGGGGCTTGGGTTCAGCTCACCGCATGGGGCCTCGCTCTGCTGGGGCTCAATCCATGATTTCAGTGCGGGGGAGAATTAAAGGGGGCAGGCCTCCCAAACATCCCTTGCATTGGATTGTTCTGGTCTCTCCTATTGTTAAGACCCATACCGAGTCCTCGTTCCCTCCTCCTGGAACTCCCTCCACAGCCATCTGCCCTCCAGCTGGCCCCTTCTCATCCCTGGGAGGGGGGCTTGTGGACCCTTGCACCTTCCCCACTGGAGCAGTCGCCATGGTTACTGTCTCCTGGAGGGTAAGCACCAGGGGCAGGCACCTTGCCTGCTGTATTCTGCGGGTGCTCCCAGAGCCCAGAGGCCTCCTGGGCGAGGGTTCAGTAATGAGTGGATGAATGCAGGGGTCCCGAGAGGGTGGGACAGTGGCCTGCTCCATTGTTTCCCCAGGCACAGGTTGGGGGGCCCTTCCCCAGGATGCAGGCTGCCAGACTGGGCCAGGGGTTGGGGCTTAGGGGGTGGTGCAGGCCACAGTCAGGGCAGAGGTGGGCTCGCAAGGGAGGGGAGGGCGAGGTGGGGGGGCAAGAAGCCCTCAGGCCACGCCCTCCCAGGGCCCCTCTGAGCCGTTCTCCTGCCAGTCCAGCATCCCCTCCCTCCCACTGCTACCACTTCTGCACACCGCATCCCTTTCCTTATGAAAGCTCCTCTGAGCTGACAGCAAGGCCTATGCAGCCCCTGCCGTGGTGGGCTGTGTCCGACATAAATCCCAGGTAAGTCTCACCAGCCTGCGAGGCAGGGCCAGCTGTTAGCCCCACTTTCCATGTGTGGACCAGGCTCAGAGAAGTTGAATCCCCACCCAGGGTCACACAGTGATGGGTGGTGGAACTGGACCGGGGCGGAAGTCTGTGTTCCTCACCTTCCGTGGGCAAAGCACAGCTCAGGGTCTCTGCTCAGTCTGTAGGGGATGTTGGCGTTCATTTCTCCTAACCTCAGACTCCCTGCCTCGAGCTCCCCGGGAGGCCCTGGAACTGATGGGTTTGGATTTTCTGAGAAACTCCAGTCTTGCCTCCCTCTTTCGCTTTACGGCCTGAGTCTCCTGCATGGGTGCTTGAAACCTTCCTCTTTCCAGGCTGGAGAGCACCACTCTGCAGGAAGGCTGCCCAGCACGGGGCCGTGGGCCGCTGGTCAGCGCAGGGACCCGGTGCGTGCACACTGGACTTGCAAGACTCCATATGAAAAAGGAATGTACAACATCCTTTAATAACATTTTGCACAGAGCCAGTGTGTAAAGGATCATATTTTGCCTGTGTTGGGTTAACTAAAACATATTAGTAAAATTAGTTTCACCTATTTATTTCTTCTTTTCCTGACGTGACACCCACCTGGGTGGTTAGGATGGCACATGTGGCTCACATTCTCTCTCACTGGATGGAGCTCCCTTCCAGCTGGTTCCACCTGACAGGTCAGGCCTCCGGGTCACTTCTGCCATGGTCAGCTCCGTGCTGGGGGGGACCGCCCACTGGCCACTCGGTTCTTGAACATCACAGTGGATTCCCACGGCAGGGGAAGAGCGGCCTCAGGTTGTGAGCGGGAGACAGCTGAGGGCCTCAGGCAGACGATCCCCAGAGCTCCCTTTCAGTACCCCCTCCTGCCTCGGGATGCCACATGGCCTTAGCCTGCTCCGCCCTCTCTGCCGGCGACCCGCACTGATTCCCCTCCGCCTGCGCCTGCCACTGCAGGCAGTGTCCTAAATGTCGTGGTTACTAGGTTACTCATGAATCTGTGACTTGTTCACCCAGCACGTTACAGGGACGGAGGTGGCTCTGTGATTTGGCGACACTCCGTGGCCCGAGAACATCAGCTTCCTCACTTGAAAGAGGACAGGGTCTGATGACATGTGGCTCCCACATCTGGCTGAGCTTCATGAGCCAAAGAACATGGACTCCAGGACCCCCACAGACCCACAGGGTCGGAACTCAGCAGGGGCAGATCTGGGGCTATGTGTGTGTGTGTGTGTGTATGCACGTATGTGTGTGTATGCTCATGTGCGGGTACACACACTCTCTCTCTCAGTCCCCCTCGTAGATGAGGCTCTGGAGTGGAGATCCAGTGGGCATGTCTCCAGGTTCCAGCTGGCACTCACATGAGGACCCGGTTGTCCTCACGCCCTCCCTTTCCCTCACACCACAGCAAACCCCATCACCTCCAAGTGCATTTGAAATCCACACCCTTGGCTCCTCGCCACTCTGGACCAAAACTCAGTCATCTCCCGGGGGCCTCTGGGTGGGGGTCTGACCCTCCTGCCCACCGCCCGCATGGGAGAGCTGGTCTCCACGGGGCAGCCAGAGGTCATTCTAAAGCTTCATAAGGGTGAACCTGGAGCCACCGTGCGACAGTGGCCCCACTCCTCATACCCACCCAAGAGAATGAAGCGCATGTCCGCGCAAACGCTGGTCTGCGAGTCTCCTAACAGCAGGATTCATGACAGTCAACCAGGGGAAACTGCCCGAGCGCCTGTCCGCAGAGGCACGGGTGAGCAACGTGTGGGAAAGCCCCGCCAGGGAGTATGATTTGCTCATAAGAAGGAGTGGAGTCCTGACATGTGCTATAACGCGGTTAGACCTGAAAACGTGATGCTGGGTGGAAGAAGGCAGCCACAGTGGACCCTACAGTACACGATTCCATCCATACGAAACGCCCAGAACAGGCAGATCCGTAGAGACAGAAGGTGGATTAGTGGTGGCCGGGACTAGGGTATGGGGAGATGGGGAGAGACTGAAAATGGGGCTGGGGTTTCTTTATGAGGTGATGAAAATGTTCTGAAATCGAGAGTGGTGATGGTTGCACAGCTCTGTAAATGTACTAAAGACGTTGTATATTTGAGATGAGTGAACTTTGGTATATAAATTACGATTCAGTTAAGCCATTAGAAAAAGCCTGGTGTCACCATCCAAGCCCCCCGTGGCTTCTCGTTGCTCTGGGGTGGGACCCGCGTCCCTCCTCCTGGGGGCACAGCCCTGCCATCTCACACCTTCCCCACCTCCCCTTGCCCCTCTCAGAGAGTCCCCAGCTCTGGCCACTCTGCCTGTCCCCCTGTGGCCCCAGCTCGTGCACACCTCGCAGCCTTTGTCCTGCACTGTTGCCTGGGCCTGGAGGGGCCTTCCCCTGACCTCCCCCAGCTGGTGTCTTCTCAGGTGTCACCTCCTCGGTATCAGTTGTCTGAATGGGTTCATCCTTAGCCTGGTCACTCCCTTCTGCTCTCTCCATGGCCTGTCTTTCCTGGGGATTTGTGGCGCTCCCCAGGCTCAGAAACTCCCCTCTTTGTATATCTGTTGGTTTTCCTCCACGAGAAAGGACGCTCCGTGGCACAGGGCATCTGTTTCCTTGCTCCTCTGTGCCAGTGCCTGGCGCACAGTAGGTGCTCAGACAGCTGCTGGATGCACAGGCCCTGAGCGGGAGCATCACCCTCTGGGCCCCATGCAGTCCCGTCCGGTGCTCTGAGGCTCCAAACGGTTATGAGGGACGCTGCCCACAGGTGCTGCCTTAGTGTGGAAATGAGACCTGCCTTGCCCATGAAAGGCAAGAGACCCTGCAGTCCCCAGGAAAGCACTCCCAGGATGAAAAGGAGGACTTTCTGTGTCACCTGCCTGAACGAAGCCCCCAGATGACCCTCCCCGGTTGAAGCAACTGCGTAGGAACTGGCTGAGCCTTCAGTCACCGTTAAAATCGCAGAGACCTCCAACAGAGGCAGGAGGCATTCCGTGTCTTATTAATAAGCGCGATGACAGCGATAATGCTGCTACAGGGAGCTAATGAGATAAAACGTATCTGACAATTCCCTGTAACGCTGGGGTTCTGTTGTTTCGGGGCGCGCCTCCACAAAGGCGGCGAGCAGAGGGCACATGGCTGTGGACAGACGCCGGTGTATTTATATTGATTCTCTGCTTAATGGCCCAGTGATTTGGGAGGAGTGAGCGGGGCCTAAGTCAGCATTTTATCGACGCTCCATGTAACCGGTTAGAGTTGCAGTGTATCTGGCCCAAGGGAGATCAAAGGTAATTATATTCCTATTGTTCAAAAACTTGGGAATAAGCCACACATGAAGCGTTTAAGGATTCTAGGCAAGTGGGTTTGATATTTTAAAGATTTAATTGCCCCTTTTTTTGTGGTGCACAAAGTGTGGCTTTTGTGAATACATCACACCTGGTTGGGATGCCTGCTTGCCAGTTACTCTGCCGGGCCTTCCATGGGCAAGATGGTCTGTCCGCCCAGAGTTGGCCCCAGTGGGACCCTCATTGCACCTGCAGTTGTTCCTAATAAGAGAATTAACAAAGTCCTTTGAATGCATAACTCAGGTTTCAATCAAGGCGCGTGACGAAAATTCAAACCGAGACGGGATCGCTAAGTCGTGCAGAGTGTCAAGAGTTTCCTGAGTGCAGAGAGAGGCTCAGAGTTCAGCTTTTGGAGAGAGAGCACACAGCGGGTGTTGCCTGAGCCTCACAGGCCAGGAGCCAGAGGGCAGGTCCCGGCAGCCATTTGCAGTAAACTGTGAAGAATTGTGGCCTCAGGTCCCGGCTGTGGTGACTGTTTGAAGAGCGACCTTTGGGAGAGCTGGTTGCCCCCCATCACTGTCTCACTTCTCTGGTCCGATTAGAATCCCTGAGGTCAATGCAAGTGTCTGTTGACAGGTGGCTCTGATTTACTTGGTTTTATGATGAAAACAGAAACACTATCCCCACCCCCACCACGGTTACCCCTTAATCCACTTCCCAGCCGGTGAGCATCTCAGCCTTTTCCTCGTGATCCAGCTCATTTTTGACATCATCACAGAAGAAGCATTCTTGTAACCTCAGCTTGCTGGGAGCTTCTCCTTTTTAGGGTGCCTTCCCCCCGTCTCCGTCTGAATCCATACAACCCTGACTGCCCACCTTCTGCTGTGCGGACCCGGCGAGTCACATCCGCCCGCTCAGCCTTGCTTTTCTTATCTGTACAATGGCAGCAGAATCTGCCTCACTCACAGGGTATTTTGAGAATGAAGTGAGATGTGTGTGTAAAACATGGCACTGTGCCTAGCACGTGGTAGGTATGTTTCCTCCTCTTCCTCCTCCACCAACAACAACATTGTCATTAAATCTGATTATTGCGCCAATTTTCCCCAGTGGCCTATTGCCTCCTAGAGCCTGTTCCCCAGCACAGCACGTGGTCTTCTTCAGATTCTTTTGTCCCCTTCCGGGAAAGTCTTTTCATGGGCCTCTTTCAGTCTCCTTCAGTCAGTGCCAATCCTTTGTGCACAGTAGTTCCTCACTAAGTGTTTGATGGAGGGAGCCAGAACCTCCCACATCCAGTTTTCTGTGCTTATAGGGACCCACTACTTTTCAACCCAAAGTGGGGGAGGTCGTGAGTGTAGAATCTCCAGGTCGTGCTACAGAGGCCGCCCTGCAAGCATTGCCCAAGTCGTTGAGAATAGGCTGAGAGCCCCTGAGGTCCTGGGGCCTGTCTGCCCTGCTCTCGCCACTGGCCCTTACAGGAAGGGGTCTCTCTTCCCTTCCTGTCTCTCTTCTGTGCAAACAGCAGCCAGTAGAGGCACATCCACTCACATGCGGAGTGGTGGGGACGGGCAGTCTGGGTGGGTAGACAGTCAGATTTTGGCCTCAGTCTGGCTGATCAGGAACAGCCACACTTCTTTCCATGGGGCTCACAGCAAGGCTTGAGAAAGACAGGCCTGACTTCTCTTTTTGTCCAGGATGGCCCTGAACAAGTTGCCGTTTCTCTCTGAGTGGCTGGGTCTTCACTGTAAAGTAGGGTAGTGCAGGCAATCACATCAGGGATGCCTGAGAGCCTAAAGAGTTATTTTCTTGAGTGTGGCTCATGGAGTACATTGTCAGGGGATGGTGATGAAGAGGTCGGTAATGATGAGGAAGATGAAGATGATATTGATGATGATGATGAAAATAATGGTAACGATGATGATGATGGTGGTGAAGATGATGATGATAGTGGTGGTGATGATAAATAAGATGATAAAGATAATGATGATGTTGAAGATGATGATGATGGTGATGATGAAGAAAATGATGATGAACATGATGATAATGATGCTGATGGTGATAATGGTGAAGATGATAATGATGAAGATAATGATGGTGATGATCATGATACTGATGATGATGATGATGATGATGTACAGATAGTCCCTGGGTCTAGTCCTGAAATTCCTTCAATGTTTGTAATCAAGAGTCTGGCACGTGCCCATTTTCCAAGCTCTCTCCCGGAGGGCATCCCCTTAGGCTACCAGGTTGCATCATCCTCCCTGTTTGGGAAGGTTGCCGTCCCGTTCAGTGACCTTTGTGATCTTTGAGATTTCTGTGTCTTTGAGCTATGATTTTTCCTTTACTGTGTGTACTTTTTTCTACTTTCTAAACTCGTGCCGCACCAATGATTTGCACTGCTGTGAAGATACAAATGGCGCTTCCTTCCTTCCTTCCTCTGGTGATTTTGAAATGTGTGACTTTCTGCCCTGGAGTTTTTAGTTTTCTCAAGCTGCAGGAGGTTAATTAGTTTGGTTATTTCGCAGTAGCGTTTACAGTTTCTTATTAACTGGGCAGATACCCGAGGACTCCTGCTCCTCACTGGGATCTTCCACAAGGTTTCCATTGCAGGGCTGGGCAGGAGGTGATGGGCTTGCAGAGAAGCCAGGGACAAGCAGAGATTTGAATTGTTGAGATTGCCTCTAGCTGTCCGCAAGAAAAGGATGGGTGAGCTTTGCCTTTTTGGCTTGACCAATGAGAGAAATATCAGCCATTGTGTAGCCCAACTGTTCAACTATTCATTTTCTACAGACTTGGCTTCAAACACTTTTAAAAGCTCAAGCTATCAAGATACTTTAAGGAAGGAGATTGGGAAAAGGTTGAGGAGAAGAAAATCAAGGGTTTAAAACCAGCAAAAATGCTTTTCTTACACCTAAAAACCTCAAAGGAGCACAGTGTCTTGGCAGAGTAGGGGGTGGTAAATAAGACTGGAGCAAGAGTGAAGTGGGAGAATGAGGAGGTTGGTTTTCTTGCCATGAAGACAGAAGAATGGGAACCAGAGAATGGGCCAGGCCGCCGCTGGGCTCCAGGACCTGCTCTTGCTATTTCTTTGACCCAAACGCCTGCCCCTCCCCCACTTGGCCCAGTCCTCTGACCCGGGTTTAACTACCCTTTCTCGAGGAGTCAGTCATTGCCTTCCAGACTCTGTTGCTCCCTGATTGACCATTACTGTTTATTTTTAATAATAATATCCAGCACTTGTCCAACGCAAAGATTTAAGTTGGATTGAAAGGAGACGTTAATTATACTAATGGTTCTCCAAAAAAGTGTTTATTCTTCAATCTTTAGACTATCTTTAGGGCCAAGTGAACATCGTAGGAAGACTAAGAATCTTAGGGAAAATCCCATCCTTCATTTTCTGTGCACGGAAGTCCTAAGTAAGTTTGCATTTCCAGGCATTTCCCCTGGAGACGTTCTTGCACTCTTCCCCAAGGAGAATGCACAGGACAATGACGGCTGTGTTGTTTAGCAAAAACAAACAAACAAAAGAAAACCAAAATGTCCAATGATAAGAGAATAAATATGTAAATTGTGGCATATTCAAACAGTGTGATTCTATGATAAGCTGTTCACATATACATATCCCCGTGGATAAATCTTTAACATAATCGTGTCTAAAACTGTAGAGTGATATTGACTAAATGGTACCATTTATATGATGTTTAAAAATACCCTCAAATACTGTATTTTGTTTATGTGTTCATACAGAATAAAAACATAAACCTGAAGAGAGAGGACACACAAACCCATTTCCAGATAGTGGCTAAAGCTGTGAATGGAGGAGGGTGGGCAAAGCCGGCTTCCTCTGTAACTGTGACTGTTCCTGAAGGTCGAGAGCCATTAGGGTGAGTGTCCTCGTTTGTTAGATTTAGATGGAGTGTGTGCGTGTGCGATTATTTCTTGCACTTCTTTGTAGGTTTGAAATATTTCATAGTTAAATAAATATTGTTGGTCTTGTTATGGACTTGATGAAAAGATTTTACATGATTGTTTTTAAACATCAGAATCTCTGAGAAGAGGTGGAACTCTGGGATCTAGATAAAAATCGGGCCGTGCTGAATTTGCGAGAGAGATTACAGGACTTTGCAGAGGATCCAAACCAAAGCCTGGCACGTGCGTTCTGCCTGCTCCCGGCCTTTCCCCATATCTGTGACAGGGCCATTCTGGTTTTTCCTCAAGCTCAGGTCTCTCCCAGGCATTGCTGGGCATCATGTCGCTTAGAAGGATTTATTGTCTGATGGAGAATTTGAGAAGGGCCCCTCCGTGTGCTGGATCAGAGCAATGAGTTCAGTACCCCGTATAGAGCAACCAGTCTAGAGTATTGGGAGGGAAGAGCCCTCTGAATCAGTTGCACCTTTAAAGAGTCATTTGATTTAAGATTTTAAATGCCGTCTCATTGCTTCCGAGTTCATTTTATGAATATAAAGAGTATTACAGAGTTTAAGAAGATGAGTTAATTAAGAAATCATAATTCCCAGAAAGCCTCTTTGACATAATTAAATAACCCAGGTAAGCGTAATCCCATCATTTAAAACCTTAAATAGAACGGGAGACTAAAATATACCACTCGACTGGACGATGCAAGTAATCCCGACATGCGGCTCTGGGGGAAAGAAAGGGAGCCAGCATAGGAAGGGGGCCAACCATTTGGAGGATGGCAAGGGGATAGGGAAGGAGACTCATCTGGCCCAGAGGTCACAGAAACCAGCAGGGGTGACATCCAGGAGGTGGCTTTATGTGAACACATAGATGAGTTGCCCACAACTAGAGCCTTCCAGTCGTAGGCCGCCTGCCAACATTCCCCTGTTTGCTACATAAGGAAGTCGCCATCTTGAATGAATAAAGAGAGGCTCGGGGTCCATCTGTCAAGTCTCTCCATGGGATGGTATTTTGGATTTTCTAGATCTGGTTCTGTGATGACTTGTATTGTTATTCATCATAAAGTACTTGCTGGACCAAGAATTTAGAGGATGCCTTGAAACAAATGATAGTTTCTGGGCCCTTTTGGTTGACGTCTAATTCTGTTTACTTATGAAGTGCTGCATTTTGAGGTACAAATTGTCTTATCTAATGTTCGGCCCAGTCAGGAGCACATTGGCCAAAGCTGCGTGATGACAGTTTTAGAGTGTGAACCCTAAGGTGCCTTGTTACGTCTTCCATGGAACAGACAGTAACGTGTCCATCGGATGGCAGCAGCAGGTGGCAGCAGCCTGGTGCCCTCCGCTGTGAGGAGCCTTGAGATAAAACCCAGGTACATCCGTCTCCACCTGGAGGACACCATCCCGTGCTCCACCGTGGGCTCGCTCGCTAGCTTAGCATGATGGAGGATGAGCACTAGACACATGCACGCCAGTGAGTGACTGTCGCTGCAGGGCTGTTCTGGGCATTTTCCCACTATTTCTAAGGAATAAATCTCGGTGCTGGGAAGTATCACAGTTGGTTGCAATTTCACAGAGGTGAAGTGAGTGCTCAGCACAAAATGCGGCAATGAGCTTGATCCCAATCAACGCTAGTCATTGTGATTACTTTCATTGAACTTTTCTGCAGCTGTGTAGGCTCAGGGGAGAGATAAATGACTCCAGTGACAAAGAAAACAATTTTATGGCCTAATATTGACCAATATGGGGAGTTGTGAAGTAGCCAAAAAATGAGATTCCCTTTGTTTGACAAAACTGTCAGGAAAAGATTACTTGGTTTCATTCACTTATGTGCCTATTTATTTATTCAAGATAAACTGGAGCTGGGGAAGGAGGTCGGATTGCGAATCTTAGAAACTGGCTTGGAAGCCGGCAAATGAGAAGGTGGGTGAATAACCTCATTCCACAGCAGAAGCTCCTTCTTCTGAGATGTTAAACACCTTTGTTGATTCCTTGCCCTGTGCTAGGAGTGGGAAGCTGAGAAACTGGAAGTAGCTGGTGGAAGGTCTTGTAGATCCATCTGTTTGCTGCCTTTTTATGACCACTTGTGGTGCAGGACATCTTCAAGGTGAGAAGGAGAAGCTTGCATCCTGACGGATCAGAGACCCAGCGTGTGGGGCTCTGAGGTGCCAGCCCTCGCTTGAGAGGACTCCCGGATGAGCTGTTTCTCAAGGGCTAGTGGCTCCTTTTCTTGCCCAGGGCTGTAGTGGAGGACGAGGTGCATGCTGAAGCCTGGGCACTTAATCCAAGGGTCTGGAGCTCATAAAACTCTTATTTCAAAGGGCCTAGCCCACCGTCTGTGAGTGTGCTGGCAATGGTGACATTGTGACAGGATTATGGGTTACTGCCAGTCCTGGATTCTGGGCCTGAAGAATGGTGAGCTGTAACTTCCCGGGAGAGCCATCAGTGTGAAGACTTGGTGGTCTGATTTAGACCACCTGCTCTGCTCCGGCGGGGAAGATGGGCTGGGAGGGCACGTGACACATACGGCCCCTTCTCTGGTTCCCTTCTTGGCTCGGAAGGGACTTCCTCCAAATCACCCAGGCAGTGGCAGCCGGACTGGGGACAGCAGTTGAATTCATGAATGAAAGGTCTCTATTTTAAAATTCTGCATGGCAGTTCTGGCCACATGTGAAGGTGGCATCTTAAATGAAATTTACCCAGTTGTACATTTAGCCCTTTTTTAAAAAACCAAAGTAGCACAAGGAATTAAAGAATCCTAAATATTTGAGATCATCCAACTGTGGCCTAATTCTGTCGGATTTACTCCTCTGCTGACTGTCAAAAATGACCCCATCGATTATTAAGAAAATGGCACGTGAAGGTGCTGTTCTGCCTGCCCTCTCTGGGACCCATATTTGTTGGCTCATCGGACTTTGAGTGTCTCACGGTATCATCTCAAAACTCTGCATTGAGTGTGGAGCAGCTGGAAAGTGAGCATTTATTTGTGCTTCTAGGGGAATTGGTTATGCGCCTGAAGGCTTTGTTCACTCAGCAAATGAAATGTTGATAAGTAGATGAATATCCGTTCTAGGCTGGAAAATGAGACACAGAATGATTATGAATTAAGGTAACAGAAACTTCAGGTTAGTAGGCCTTGCCAAAAAATAATTTTTGTTCAGATTATATCAAGAAATCGGCCGGGAGCCAAGAACATAAAAAGAACAATATTTAACTAGAATTCTTAAATAATTATGTGGGAAAACGCCTGTGCGGGCTTGTGTGTGTGCGTTGATTGTGTATCCATGTGAGAACCCAGACAGATCTCAACCAGCAGCTCCAGTGCGTTCCAGAAGCTAGTTCTGTGTGTATGTACAGGATCTGCAGGAGGAACTTGTACACTTATTCTCCCGTCTTCCTGCCCCATGTTCTGGCATAGAGACCCTCAGCGATTCTGGTGTCAGAATAGTCAGCATAGACAAGTTAGGCTGCAGTGACAGAAGACCCCAGACTCTCCGTGGCATCTGAAAGGTTTAGGTCTTGCTCACAAGCATGCTATGGCCTGACTTCAAGTCTTCTTTATTCTGGAGTCCTGACCAAAGATGTTAGCTGTTTTTCTGGTCCCTGTGTCTTTTCTCTTTTTTTGGTGAGGAAGATTAGTCCTGAGCTAACATCTGTGCCAGTCTTACTCTATTTTGTCAGTGGGATGCCCCCATAGCATGGCTTGATGAGTAGTATGTAGGTCTGCTCCTGGGAACTGAACCCGCAAACCCGGGCCACTGAAGCAGAGTATGTGGACTTAACCACTACGCCACAGGGCCAGCCCCCTGTATCTTATCTTTACAGCACTTTTCAAGTTCATGTTATAACTGGACTGATTTTTGACGCATGGTTATGAGGCTCTCAGCTCCAAGAAGGTCGGGGCCATTGTGTGTGCATGCTATAGCGGAGTGGACAGTCGGTCCCGTCAGTCGGAGGAATGGGGTTTGCTGAAGCTGGACACTACCGGGACAGAGACAAAAAATAAACAGCAAGAGGCTCCCCGAGAAGCTGACTTGACTTGGATTTCAAGGATCGTATCTAAGTGGAGAATGCAGAGGGCATTGCAGGATGAAGAACCCTGGATGAAGCCACAGAGATGGGACAAGTCTTGGCGTGTGGCAAGGACTTCCCAGAAGTTCTATGACAGCATGCAGTGTGGGGCCCAGAGAGGGCCCGATGGAGAGAGGGGAGGGTCATCCGGCCCCTGGGGCCAGGGGCCAGGTCCTGTGCGGGCCAATTGGCATGGCTGCCTCACTCCGTGTGTATATTGTCATGCTCCCACGGAAGGGTCTCCTCTGAGGCTTCCCTCCCTGGGGTCACCTAAGGGGGAGCACGTTGATTATGCCCCTAATTTACATGTTTGCTCTGGGACTACCTCAGGGTTAGGAATGACTTTGCTAGTCTGTTGGGTTGTCTCTATTTGTGTATTTATAATTATTCTTCTGTCCACATTCAAAAAGAACTGAGGTAGGGGCTGGCCCCATGGCTGAGCGGTTAAGTTTGCGCGCTCCGCTGCAGGCGGCCCAGTGTTTCCTTGGTTCGAATCCTGGGCACGGACATGACACTGCTCATCAAACCATGCTGAGGCAGCATCCCACATGCCACAACTAGAAGGACCCACAACGAAGAATATACAACTATGTACCGGGGGGCTTTGGGGAGAAAAAGGGAAAAAATAAAATCTTTAAATAAATAAATAAATAAATAAATAAATAAATAAATAAATAAATAATAAAAAAAAAGAACTGAGGTAATTTGCAATAAAATACCATAGACATTAAGGCTGTTAGAATGGAGAGTGAGAGAGAAGCCGCGTTGAAATTTCAGGTCTGCTCTTTGCTCATGGATGTCCCTGAGGACTTTTGTTTTCTAGGTTTTCCATTTTTCCCAGTGACAAGGTAGCCAGGGGCCAAACGACCTATTCACTGAGAAGGAAGGAGTTGTCTTTCTCTGTTGCTCATCAATTATAAAGTTCCAAACATTTGCCAGTTCCTGTATTAATTTCTCTTTGTTTTCTTTGGCCAAACTTTAATATTTTAATTTTGGGGGATATCTGTAATGCTATCACCCTACGCTCACATTCAAAATAAGGTTTTCCTAAGTTTAAAATGGATAATATGAAGTCACCTTATGGGGGACAAAATGGACAGAGCTATTTAACACTTAATCACTAGATTTCAAGATACAGGGTATATCTCCTTTGAAACAAAGCAATTTTGTACTCTAGCCATTTATCGGTAGAGTTGGGTCCAGATACATCTTGGTGCTCAGTTCTGCTGTGTGGTGAGTAAGGGACAGTAAGCGTCTAGGGTGGAGCTACTTATGCTCAGATAATATGGGGGCCAGAAATGTTCTCTGTGTCATTTTGATTCTTAGCTGTCTCTTTTGGTAAATAATCAAATTCTACCAAGAGTCCACATTCTCCTAATGAGAAACGTAAATCGTGTGTGCATTTTGTGCCAGTCTCAATTTGTTCCTTTCATTGTTGACGTATTTGTCAATTCGCTCAACTATCAAAGTGATATTTCTACCCCAGTGAAGTGGAGATGGACAACGTGCCATTTTCTTCTTTAATTTCTTCCCTGGAGGAGCTTTGAAACCTCAAGTGACGCCATCCAGCAATTATTAGCCTCGTGAAATCCAAACTCTCCAGTTTTTAAAAGCAACGTTTGTCCCTGTAATTCACAAGCCATGTTTCATTGGGCATATAATGTTTCGTTGGACATTTCACTCAGCGTAATGCAGTAGGGCTCAAAGAAGCCTGCGTCAACGGAGTCAGTGTGCCTCTGTGGAATACCTGGGTGTCGATCTGTAGTCACAATGGGAGGTGTCCTAACTGGGACACTGCTAATAATTTACTCATCTCATTAGACTGAAAGTGTTGAGTAAACCCTGTCCGGTTTACTTCACCTGTAACTACAAGTACAAGGAGAGTTTGAGAAGTCGTCCGTATGCTTGGGACTTAAATGGAGAGTGAGAAAAGTGGCCGTCAGGAGCCGTGCTGTTGGGGTCTCAAGCTCTGAGAGGAGCCTGTGCGCCTGAGTTCCCGGGCATGTACTGGAAAGGTGGACCACCTGCTGGCTCGGAAGACCTGGGTGATGCCGGGGTGCCCTCCAGGGTACTTGATTCTTCAGCGTCCCTGTTTAAGCTCCGTTTGTTCTTCCAGTCGACAAATATTTAACCCAGCACTTTTCTAGGCATTCAGCTGTCCGTTCTCCTTCCCTTGTGGGGATCACATTCTAGGGGGAGAGGCAAAAACACAGAGTAAGTGCATAAACGAGGTGATTTCATGTAGGAGAGCCCTAGGAAGAAAACGAAGCAGCACATCATGGTGGGGACGGCTTGCTCAGACTGAGTGCTCAGGGCAGGTCTGTCCCTCCGAGGGGGCCGGAGCGGGCGTTTGATTCAGTCAAGCCTCCGGGCTGAGTGCTGGCAGAGGGAACAGCAGAGGCAGAGAAACTGAAACAAGGATGGACCGGAAGCCCTGGAGGGACAGAAGGTCCTGGTGGCTGGGACACAGCGGGTCAGAGGAAGGAGGCGTTTGCCATGGGCGAGGTTGGGGACCACAGCAAGAAGTTTGGCTTTCATTCTGAGTGCTATGTCAAGGCTTTGGAGAGTCCTGAGCAGGAGCATGGCTTCTGATTTGTGCTTTATAACAACCCCTCCGCTGCACGTGAGAGGGGGTTATAGGACAAGAAGGGAGCAGGGAGCCAGGACGGTGAGTGTGCGTCACGTGGGTGACAGGCCCTGGCGAGTTGCCTCGGGGTGAGATGTAAGGCCTGTTGATTCCATATCCAGGTGGCCGGCTGGTCTGTCCCCTCCCCCCATCACACTCCATCCCCCAAACCAGAGTGATTTGCCACTCCTCTTGTCTTCCTGCAGATTGGCACATGCACCTGATAAACCACACATCGCATTGTCTGGTACTCTGGTTTTGTGCCTCTCCCTCGCCAGCCTGTGCGCTCTTACAGGTCAGTAGCCGTGTTTGACTTATGTTTCATCCAGGACCCCATGTGGGTCCTGACCTCACAGTAGGAACCCATAGCACTCCTGACTCGCTGGCTCCGCTTACTGGACCCTGACATTCGTGAGGCCAGCCTCGTAGCTTCATCCCCTGCGTGGCCCTGAGACCCTACCTTTAATGTAAAAGAACCATTTGCTGCCCCGTTCTTGGCCTGGCAGGACCGTCAGTGCACACGTCCGACTCGCGCGGACGGAGTTTGCGTGTGGTGGCTGACCTATTTCTGGCAATATACATCTGATTAGGTTAGACGAGCCTTCTGTTTTAGATTGTTCTCAATGTTCTGACTTGGATTTTGCTTAAAGGAAAAAAAAAAACTATCAACACCTTTTTCCTTCTTCATACTTTACCAAAAAGAAAAAAGAAATGTAACAGGATATCAACTCCCACGATTCTTCCTGAGGCGACTAAATATAAACATTGATGACAAATCTCAGAGGGAATTGTTAACGGCAGCTGTCCGTGTTATTTAAAATGAAATAGACCTTTCTGGTTCTCCCTCTAATAATGAACGCTGAGAGGGACATCAAAGGGTCCTCCCATCCATCATCCACCTGGAAGTACACTGTTCAGCTAGGTCAGGAGCGCAGGAGCTTACACAGCAAAAGAAACCCAGCTTGAGTGTTTGTGAAATGTCAGCTCCCTCCCTTTGTCTCACTGCAGTTGGCGGGCTGTGTTTTCTTGGTTGGAACAAGACATTGGTGTCTTCAGCTTCAGCTGATGTGGCCGATTGGGAGTAGGAACCGTAGCTGTCTCGGGTCTGTGCGCACGGGCATCGAGTCACACACAGGAGCATCAGGTTTTCCTGTAGCTGTCAAGTTGTACCCACCAGAGTGACATCGCTTCCGTAAAATTAGGGATAGCCCCTTACCTGATTAAAGAGAAGTCTGGAAACCCACATGTGCGTCTATCAGGGAAACTTTCTTCTGTGCACAGGGGCGCCTGTAGCGTGATGACTTCCATTGGGCTGTTTTCCCATCGTAATGGTAAATATTTCTGCATTTGAAGTGAAGGAGTCAGGAGAGAGTCGAAAACTAGCTGTTCTCCTCGCAAGGGAATTATTGCCAACAGTTCCTTAGCAAAAAGTAGGAGGACTGAATTCTGCTCAAACTTTCTCTCACCGTAAAACTGAACTTCCAGTCAGAACATTGTTTTCTTTCTCTTTAATTTCCTTTTACTTCCTGTGTTTAAATAATCCTGGATCAGTTGGCCCTGCGTGGTGCCTTTTAAAGATTTGGCCCACTCTCTCCAAATGGCTTGGAGATTATGGCTCCCCAGGCAGGATGGACTAGGGAGGCAAGCCAGAGTGAGACTTTGGGAAATACAAAAGGACTTGTCATTTCAGAAGTGACTCTTGCTGGCTTTGAAAGAAGCGATGAGATGACAGCCAACAACTGCTTCTGCTTTCCTGTGTGGAAGAGAAAACCCTTTGAATTTTTTAATATAATTGACACAGGGTCTCTAAAAGCTCCTGTTTTTTGCTCTTGTTTTTGTTTTCAAACTGCATTTTTGGAAAAAAGGCACAGAGATGCCCACCTGCTTCCACCTCCCTGCGAAGACGTAGCCACTGTCCTTTCTTGGCCTTCCGGGCCTCTGTGAGTGATGAGGTGGCAGCGGGGGACATGCTGTGTCACCATCACTCCATTCTGCATTCAGCTTCGTGTTTTGCTTTATGCTGTGTTGCCTGGCACCCAGGATTCCGTGCTGGAGAAATCATACTATCATGGGATAGAGGCTTCTCTATGTAGAACATGGACCAAATCTCTGGAACCGACCTTTGATCTGGAGGAAGAGATGGTTGTCATCATGAATGGATGGTGGGGAGCCCACTGCTCTCCTCCAGAGGCCCCTCCCCCGACCCGACCCTTGGCTGCTTTGTAAGAGGCGGAGTTGGTGGTTCTAGGGAGGAGGGAGAATGGACCCGGATCCACGCCACCCTCCTGAGAGCCGGGCTCTGGCGGGCTCCCTGCCTTGGGTGGGATGGACCGAATCTGCTCTGGGAGTTTTCATCTTGAGCACTGGCTGATGTTCGCTGTGAACTGAATCACGGGGAGAAAGCACACGCTCAAGGTGTGAGCCAGTTAATTTACAGGGTCAGTGAGGAAAAATCCCGCCGGGCACCTCAGAGGGCAAGCAGAGTGATTTTCCGCTGCTTCCACCTCCTTCACTGGTGATTCCAAGAACCCAGGCATTGGCTGACGCCTGACCGTAGCTGGCGCTGGGCTGGGGCGTGTGCAGACTCGGGGTGCAGACACACCTTCGCTGGGAGGCTTGTGGGGTAAGGGGTTCTCCAGAGTTCCTTTTGGTTTCTGGAGCTCAGCCTGTTGTCCCCTGATAGTGATCATGCCCCATTGCTTTGAAGAATGGCACGCAATTCCATCCATAAAGAGCTTACTGGGAAAAGTCGTACTCATTCATTTGCAAAATAAGACCCCTCTGAAACCAAGCCTGTGCTGAAGAGAGGGAGGCCACAGAGACACTGTGCCGAGAGGGGAAAACACCAAGTTCAGATGGGGGCTGCCTCAGTGTTCAGGCCCCTCCGAGCCCGGAGCAGCTCGTGCTGCAGGCCGCGTGGGCAGCCGCTGGCGACAGAGCCTGTGTCAGACGGTCCCCGTGTTGTGAGCCGGGGGAGCCCCTCACCCTGACTGTGACCAGGCCCCTTTGGGGATAGTCACTAAGAAGGGAAATGGAGATGGCCCCACCCGCTAGTGCAGCCAGGACCCTAAGCCAGGATGTCGCCTCTGACCCAGCCTGGCCATCTGTGGCCTGGTTCTCTCCCCACCCCAGGTCAGCGGAGCCCTGTGCCCAGGGCAGATGCATCCCTGCCCTCAAGTGGCCTCGAGAAAGGCTGTGTTTTGAGGGAGGAAACCTTGTGCTTCTCGTAAGAAGGATGTGGAAATGGGAGCCCAAGTTTCACTTGGAATTACCATTCCACAGGCTTGTTGCGTGTTGCTTTTCTTTACTTCCTAGAAATAATTTTGAAAGGAAACATTGTACAAATTGGGGAGTGAATCATGAAGACAGAGAATACGCTCCACGCTGAACGTCTCTGAGGTGTGACGGGCGTTAGCTGCATACTGAGTGTGGACACACGGTGTTGCAACAGGGGGTCCAGGGCTGGGTGGAGGTCCAGTGTGGGGCTCTGCTGGAGGAGGGGCTCCCGTGAGCCCAGCGCCGGGGAGCGTGTGGCATCCCACTCAGTCCTCAGGGAAGCCCTGCGTCGGGACTGTGCTTCTCTCTGTTTCCCGCTGCTGGAGGGGTCAGGGCACACGCCGCCGTGGGACCTGCACGCAGACTGTCCAGTCCGACTCACTGGGTCGCCTGTGCCCTTCCAGCCGCATAACCTGGGGAAGCCGCCTCCCAGGCCTCAGCCTCTGTCCTCCTCATGGGGAGCGAGCCGCACAGCCATACCCGTGATGGGTTGAAGTAAGACCCGCAATCATTTTAAACGCTGAAGAAATGATAAATGCAAAAAAAGTCAAAAGTGTCTGGACATTCTTAGAAACGACATCGCCTCCATTTCATTTAATGGATGACTAAAATTTCTTTAAAAAGGGAAAAAAAAAACCTGTACAATTTAAAATATGAGAACTGAGAAGGGCACAGATCAGCCATTTCTCCCTTGAGGTCTGTGACTCCTCCCTGGCCGGTGTCAGGATCCAGTTAAGTGTCCTTTCCTGGAGGGCACGATGACTGCACCAGCTTCCAGCCTGGGAGGGGGTGCCAGTCCCAGAAGGACCGAGTGTGATCCCCTGGGGAAGATCAATGCCACGCGGGCGGCGAGTGGGCGCTTTGTGCCACCACAATCCCCACCTCAGTCTAACTGTGGCTGAGAATGGCCTGGGTGTCATTTGAATGGGGCTTTGGGGCAAGGAAGTAAAACGGAGTGAAAAACACATTGTTCTGCATATTCTCTTTCTATCCATGATCTTAAATTTTTAAAAACTATAAAATATAAAATTGTTACATGAGCAAATTCTAAATATCATAGTTTTGCTCTCTCACTCTCTGTCTTCCACCCCACAAGTAATACATGAATAGGTTGTCATTGTCAAAAATTCAGTGGGCATCAAGCAAACCCTAAGAGCCCCCGTTTATCCCCGCCTCTCACTCCCGTTGGCAGAGACCACCATTGGCACCTTTCCGATGCGTTTACATAGATACATAAACATATATATACATATTACTTTAGCATAAATGGAATTTATTATACGTATGTTTCTGCATCCTGCTTCTTAAATTTCATATGTATTGGAGGACATGGCATGTCAGAACATAGAGTTTTACCTCATTGTTAAAAAATTGCAGAGTATCCCATAGATTGGATCTTCTAGTAATTTACTTAACTATTATTGATGAACATTTGGATTGTTGCCAGTGGTTGTCCCTGATTACAACCAACGTCCCTCTATATTGTGGTAAACGCATCTAAAAATGTGAGAAACACTGTTAAATTGCCTTTAAAAATGACTTCACTCATTTAAATGCCCACCAGGAATACATGAGTGTGCTCCTTCTGGGGCAGCCTCCACAGCACTTGATATTTTTCAGCCCTTTTATTTTCTGGGTAATAAGAGCATTGTATTTTGTTTCAATTTCTATTTCCCTGATAACTAATAGGGTTGAACATTTCATGTTTTATATTGACCATTTATATTTCTACTTGGATGAATATATTCTTTGGGGATGGTTTGACTTTTTCTTATTGATTTGTAGGAGCTCTTTACATATTCTGACATTAATGTCTTATTTGTCACACGGTACATTCACTTTCTGGCAGTCTATTGCCTGTCTCCTTTTGCTCTTCTCCATTCTTCCCAACAGCACAGCAAGTAACCTGATACCCTGTCAATGTGTGAAATGCTGAGGGTGAGAAGTGGGCCAGTTTTCCATTCTCACCTCTCCGAACAGAAGGTCAGAGGGCTCTGGAAACCTCAAAGTGCAACAGGCCAAGGAGATCAATTGATTCTGCCTGTGTCCTGCTGGGCTGACAGGGCCTCCAGCTGGAATCAGGCCCCTGGGGACCCCGAGAGTGCCTTTCTTGCTCTCCCACTGCTTCGGGGTTGAAACACTGCCTTTCCTCCCTTCCAGCTCTGAATCAATGAAGAATGAGCTTGTTCTTAGCTCCCCAGGCTTCTGGTGCCCAACGGGGGCCCTCTCCTCCCTGTGTTTCTCTACTTCTCTTGGCCCCTGGCTCCACTTCCTGAGTTTGCCCCGATGCCTCACAGGTGTCTGCAGCTGTAAGTGACAAATCCGCTTCTTCCTCCACTGGCGGCAAAGCTTGGTTAGAAGGAGGGGTGTCGAGGTTCAGGACGTGGTGCCTGGGGGTGCCAGGGCACCAGGGCCTGGAGCCAAATGGTCGCCGGGCCTCTCTGAAGCAGCCTGTCTCCAGGCTAACATTGCCTCTTCCATTAAAATTAATTTCAGACTCTGCGGCGGCGTGCCGAGTCATCGCAGATTGCATAATGCCTGCGACTTTGGCCTGTAAATTCATTTCACCACCGTTATCTAACTCATTACCTTGTAAACGGCCTTAATATGCTGCCGCTCTGTGGAGTATAGTGTTCACAGAAAGCCAGATTTTATCCCACAGCATTCAGAGTGGACACCGTCCAAATTAATCACTCCTCCTGCAGCCTGGCTTTTAATTCAGGATAATTCCGCTGCTTTCTTATTATTTTTTTTTTTTTTGATTTGCCTGTAAAAGTTGATGAAAGTGCAATATTTATGATTCGTCCTGGTTCACCTTCCAATAGACGGGCAGCACTATAAATCGGAGCCTGGAATGTGCCACTTTAGAAACATCTGAAAATGAAAATTGCTTTTTAGCTTGGCTGCTTTCATGAAATTTATCTTTGAGCACAACAGAGAAGGCCGGTCTTGCGCCCCACAGTCCTGCCTGTGTCGAGAGGACTCAGCTTAGGTTTCGGGTTGGAAGACTTGTTTTCCTGCTTTTAGCTGTCGGGGGTACATGGCTCATGGCTGTGGCAATAGTTGTGCAGAGTCTGTGGCACTGTTTACATCTGGGAGTGGTTTTGCCCTCAAGGGACACTTGGCCATGTCTGGGGATCCTTTGGTTGCCGCGACTGGGGAGGGTGTTACTAGCGTCCAGTGGGTAGAGGTCAAGGATGCTACTCAACAGCCTCCCATGCCCAGGATGTCCCCCAACAGAGGCCCCAGTGTCCACAGTACCAAGGTTGAGCTCGCCGCTCCTGGAACCGGAAGGTCCTTCAGGCAGCACGTGGGAGGGAAGATCACAGATCTTGAAGGAAGGCACTCCCGTGGACTTGGGGGTCACAGACATATCCTTTGAGTCCAAGCCCTACCTCTTATCAGCAACTTAGTCTCTCTGAACCTGTTTCCTGATAAGTTACCTGGAGATGACTAACTACCCACTATGACGGGTCTCTATGAAGATCTGTAGGAGAATTCATACTTAGAATTTAGCAAAATATCTGCAAATGGCAGGGATCCAGATGGCATTGGCTGCTCCATCGTTGTTGAGATAAATCAAAGATAACAATCCAGGGGGAAGAGAGAGAGAGGCTTTCCGATCTTCCCCTGCCCCAGACTCTGGATGGGACGGGCCAGCCTGTCACATCCCTGATGCTCTGATCTAGACTTTCCGCCTGGCCTGGCTGCATGTGGGCGAGCAGCACCGCGCTGCCCCCACACAGCGCTTTGTCCCACGCCAGCGCTGGGCTCTGCTGGCCTCAGTCAGCTCATTGTCCCAGATTTGATGACTACGCTCCTTGTCAAACTTCTGTGTTGGTGAAGCTGGCCAGGGGTCCACTGGGTGGAGGTTGAGGAGGCGGTCTTTGAGGGGATGGCACAGCCCAGAGAGCCCCTCACTGGCCGTCCACAGGCCGGCTCCATGCCTAAGACTGCCCTGTTCATAGGCATTGCCAGCAACACTGGGAGTCACGCGTTCATGTTTAATGGGCCACTTTCTCCTAAAGAGAAGCAGAGCTGACTTAATTCTTGCCGGCTGTGGGTTTTCGGCCTCACACTCAGCACTCTGATGCAGCCGCCGTGGGAATGAAAGTCGTCAAATGTGGCCGTGTTCATCCAGTAGAGAGGGAAACACTCTGTTTCAGTTCCTTTAGCCAAGACCCTCCAATCCTTTAATGTCCAGGCAATAAACACTGAATGAACCTTTCCTGAAGAACGGCAGACCCTGAAACGAGCCCACGTCAGGAGGTGACCAAGAGAGCAGAAGCTTAGCAAGGCCGGAACAGGGGACCTGCCTCTCGCTCCACCCTCAACGACATAAAAACACACGTCTAGAGGGAAGCGAGGCGCCATCAGTCATCAGAGGGTTTTAAATGTCCTCGGGGCTCAGAGGGGACCTTGGCAGGACCCAGGAGAGGCTGGGGCTGGGTACAGATGGGTCTTCCTCTGTGGAGACTTTTAGATTTAAGACGAACACCAAAAATGAAGCAAGAGAACCCATGCATCCAATTGGAAGCCACAAAGTCCATCCTGAGCTCCGGCACGGGCCTTACCGAGGGACTGCTCTGCTGTGCACGTGTTCAGCCATCTGGTCTTCTGGTTTCAGAGAAGGAACGTGGGGGCTGCTGAAGACAGGCACATGGAGAACACTGAGAAATAGTAGCTGATGGCTAAGACAGAGGGAAGTCGTGTAGATATGTGTAGATGTGTGTGAGTGCATACACCATCTATGAATCTATCCATCCACGTATCAATCTGTCTGTCTATTAATACACACACGTGCATGCACACAGCATCATAAGAACTGAAAAGCACTAGGAAATTTGGAAAATCTACTACCTTCTTCACAGCCTGTAAGGACATCAGCATTTATGAACAAGATGCTAATAGATTGTTCTGCAAACGATCAGGTTGTCAGGAGAGCATTCTGGTGTTTCAGAAGGTACGAAGCTTATCATGCACTTGGTAAAGGTTTGTTTCCAGAAAGGTTAAACTTTCTTTTTTCTTAATATTTTTCACTTCAAGAATTTGTCTTCCTTTATCTGGGCGCTCCGCTGAGGTGGAATAATAACATATAGCGACGAGATTTGCAGGGCATTTATTGTGTGTGTTCGTGAGCTACGACACGCGGTCTCTCATGAGGAATTTTCTTATTCCCACTGAAGAGGTGAGGGATCCACCCATGCAGAGGGTTAGACCTCTGCCCCAGGCCCCACAGCTGGACGGCAACACGGCTGGACACAGCTGGACTGTGACCAAATCTGTCCTGTTACGGCAGCTATAGTCTCCCCCCTGGAAATCCTGGGTGAACGAGGTCTTTGGCGTTCACCCCTCCCCAGTTCACCAGGAGCCCCAAGAGTCGGGACCACCAGTTGTTTATGAGGTCAGCCAAGCGGAGGGACGCTGTGTACCTTACTGGCTTTAATCCCTCACCATTAATTGTCAGACTCCATTTTCTTCAAGAGGCAACAAAGAGTAGAAGCCATCAGTTGCTTTCCCGTTTAGCGGGTTGTAAATATTCATCCAGAATTTGACTGACAGTGCAATATTATGTTCCCCAAAGCCTGTGCTGTATGTGAATATTTTAATTAGGATTGTAACAAGCTATTGAGAAAGTTTGAGCTAAATTGGTTCAGCTGTTTTTTCATTAGTGAAGCATGAAAAGGAATTTTTTTCATCTATTGGAAAATATCCCTTTAAAAAAGAATGAAGCCAAAGCAACTGAAAATCAGCCAGTTTGGGATACTTATTTATAGTCAGCAGATTGGACCTAGGTTGGGATTAACTGGACAGTTTGAAAAATGTGAGATAAAGTTCAAAGGGGTTACTCATGTCTAGCCTCGTCCCCTTGGCAGCTGTTTGGAAGGGAGAGATGGTTTTTACAAGGAACACGTTCTAAGAAAGGGATCTCTAGCAGTGTCGGATTCCTCAGTGTGTCTCAGGGTTGGGATCAATCGTAAAGGTGATCTGCTTCCTGCAAGTCACTTGCTGGGGTGCCCTCAACACAGGACCCCCACCTCCACCAGGTGGCTCCCTCCAGGTGGCGCACCTGCAGTGGCTGGGGCATGGCCGAGACCGCCATCTTAGAACACTCTTAGAAATTCTTTCCTGTGTTGAGTGGAAACCTGACTCCTTGCCTCTTCCTCTCGCACGTTTGCTCTTGTTCGTGCCTCGCCTTGGACATTGCGTATCTCTCTTGGCTTTCTTGGAGAGGCCGAGAGAGACAGGAAGACAAAGACGTGGCTGAGCAAGATCTGTTGCTGAGTCTTGCCTGTTGCCGCTGCCTGGACTGCTGGGAAACCTCTGGGCTTCTCTGACCTCTGGAAGCCATCCTTTCCCTCTGTTTTGTCTCACGTGTGAGGAGTGTTATCCACTCTGGTGGTGGTGACCTCTTTGTGTCTCTTCTTACCCTTTTGTCATGGTCCCATATTCCCATTCCTGCAGGGTCCAGACAGTCCCCTGCGGGGAACCTGAGAGACTGGGCAGCTCATGACCCATGGTAGGGGACAAACACATGGTCATAGCAGCACAGGATGTGGGCCCAGCATTACCAGATCTTCACATTTTCTGGAAGAAGCCAGAAATCTGAAATTAAATATGATATCTCCCATTTTCAACTATTGGCAGTAAGTCAGAAGTTTTTAAAGCACTGCGCAGGGCACACAAAGCAGACCCCTCTCCAGCAAGGACTGCAAGCCAGGTAGTCATCTCTGACCTTGATTTTATGATCCCAAGAGCGAGAACTAAGTTCTTTGTTGTTTTCATTTTTTCCCCCGGTACCCTCTGCAACACCTGCACCACTGACCACTTGGGAGTTGTTCATAAATAATTTTTTTAAAGCCTATTTATTTTTGTTGTGTTTAACATTTAGAAAAGTTTTACTTAGTGCTCGGTTTTTACAAATGTTTGTGCTTTAACTGCTAGTTCCAGTAAGACACGTTGATAATAATAAACATGAATTGTCCTCATTGTCTTTTGCTAGGATGTGAGAACTTTGAGAGAGAACCGTGAGTGAGGCCACAAAGAGTGCTTCCTGCGCAGACGCCTCTGCGCAGAAAATCCCTGGCTGGAAATCCCTCCTTCGGGCTGTTAGTCTGGGATGATCCATGGTGGTGGCTGCCGCCCTCTCCCCCAGCCACCAGACTGAGCTCAGCGGGGTCTTTCTCCTGCTGCCCCGCACATCCCACAGCACCAAGCCCTGAGCCCAGCACATGGGGCCTCGGTCAAGCTTTATTCCCACAGCGCAGGGGTATTTCCCGTTGACTTCTGCTGCAGAAGGGCAGGACCATGCCTGGCCGTCTCCCCGCACATCCCCAATGCCTACTAAGGGCCCACGGGGAGTAAACGCTCCCTAACTGTTGGCCGAATAAACTATGGGTTTCCCAGAGCTCCCTTCCACTTTCTTCACTGCCTTAACGAGGACATTTTAAATCATCAGCTGTTAATCATTATACTGTTAATTAGTAAAACCTAAAATCCAGCCCCTCGTGAACAGATGCTCCTGTATGTCTCTAGGTGAGGGGCAGGTGCGTGGTCCTTCCCTGATCCCCATCACACTCCTGGGGCTGACTTGGTGTTGAGAACACATTTGCTTCTGTCTTAAGGGCTGGGTGCTAGAGGCTTAGGGCAACAGTGAATCTGGCCTGCCGCCGAAGACAGTAATTCTGACCAAATGGAACAATCCCATTAATGCAGGAGCTGAAGGAGGGGAAGCCGCATAAAACCATCTAAAACCATTCGCCCCGCGGGGAGTCATCCTGCCAAGTGCTCTCGGTAAATTTCAGCCCAGAGTCGGGTGGTGGGGAGGCTTTACTCCGTGTGCACCCAGCTTCTGACTGCAGGACACCCACGTGAGCACATGGGGAGGGGCGCTGCTAATCAGGTCCACCACACTGACGTCCTTAAACCTGTCAAGGTCAGGCGAGGAAGTGGGGATGTGGAGAGAGCGAAGCAGAGGGGCCCAGAAATCAGCCAGCAAAGAAACAGGCCCATATTTTACTTCCTGGCAGCCGAGTTCATTAATTCCCAGGGAAGTTTCTGGGTCAGTGACTTCTCAGCTGGGCTTTCTTTTCATGAAGAAACAATGAGCTCACACATCACCACTGGAGAAGGTCCTTTTAAACCTGGCGAGTTATTTACTCCATGTCTTGTGCTCACTTTCATCCACGGTAAAGGGGGGGGCTCATTATGAGGGTCACTCTGTTAGTCCTGCTGTCCTGCACATCCCCCCAAAATTCTGTGTGCCTGTGCTTGTGTGTGCACCTGAGTCCATGCACGTGCGTGTGTGTATCCATGTCTGTGCGTGTGTGTATCCATGTCTGTGCGTGTGTCTGTATGCGTGTGCGTGTGTATCCGTGTCTTGCATGTGTGTATCTGTGTCTGTGCATGTGTGTATCCTTGTCTGTGCGTGTGTGTGTCTGTATGCGTGTGTGTGTGTCCGTGTCTGTGCTTGTGTGTCTGTGTGCATGTGTGTATGTATCCATGTCCATGTGAGTGTGTATCCATGTCTGTGAGTGTGTGTGCTCCCCACCTTTCCTTTCCTGGGAAAACCTGCAGTAAAATGCACACGGGTCCAAGTGCCAGGCTTGCTCTAGATAATTCGCTGTTAAAACTCTTTAATTCCCAGCACACGGATGCCTGGGCCAGTAGGCTGGTTTGTTCTCACCGCCCCCAGCGTGGTGAGTTCAGAGGGCTCTGGAGGGCTGGGCTGAGGTCTTTGTTCAGCCCCATAAAGCGGTCAATGAAGCGTGCAGCCCCTGTCCGTCCCGGCAGCGGCGGGCCCTTGGGGCCTTTCTTTGGGCCTGAGGGATTTGGGGCCATCGTCTCCTTTCCCACGTGCTTCGTCCTCCAGCTTTGGAGAGAGAGGCAAAAGGGAAGGAGGAAATCTAAAGGCTTCGTTTTGCACTAACTGCTCCCATCAGAGTCTGTGGCACGTCTTGATGAAAGCCGGGCTGTGATGGAGGGAAATCAAAAGAGGGAGCCGGCGACTTCACCCTGCGAGATGACGCTTCAGAGGGAAAGGCCTTGGGAAGAAGTTCTCTATTGAGTAATTAGCCATAATAAGCTCAGATGAGACAACAGATCAAACCAACCCTCTGGAAGGAAAGTGAACAGAGACGACGACTTTGAAAGGAACAACAAATAACATCCAAAAGCTGAAATCTGGAACTCTTGGCAAGATCCTGGTTCTAAACAGAAGCTGCTGCATACAGCTCTCCTTCTCACTGAACCCAAATTGTCACCAGAGTCATTGAAAGCCAAGCAAGGCCACCTTTGAGACAGTCTCTCTGCAGCTTCAGTGTCTTGGGGAAGCTCTAGGTTTGTTAGGAAGAATGAAGGAGACTGAAGTGTCCCCCGAGTGTCCAGACCTGTGCCAGGCGCACCCGGAGTCATACGATAGTGACTGAAGGGCTCCTTACCCCTGAGGAGCTTTCGGAGTGATGGAGGGTACGGGTGGGAGGGGGGAAAGCCCGTCGGTGGAAGGAAGCAGAAGAGATGCCAGTTGGGGCTGCGCGCCTGCGGAGGGAGGCAAGGTGGAGCGAGCTGCGGTCAGGAGTCCCTCCTCCCATCACTCATTCATTCCTGGGTGCTAGTCATTTATTCATAGTTGCTGAGAGCCAGGCCCTCCCTGCCAGGAGCTCAGGGTCAAGGGCTGTGCCAAGGTCAAACCACGGGGTGATAAACATGCTGATGAAAGTCCGGTCTGGATGTCACCAGGGCAGAAGGAGGCCACCTGGGGGAGGTTCTGGGAGGAGGGAAGTCAGAGCACAAAGATTCTCCTTAGTGCTCAGCTCTGGACCTGATGCTGGAGCCCATGAGTCCTGGGGGTTTCTGCATTTAACACAAAACAGAAAAACAAACTTACAGAATCTGTTGAAAAATGACCAGAATGATCAAAGGCATATAAACTCAACTTGAGGAAGACTGTTTTGATAAATACGGGCTATACACATGTGAACAGATGATTTTAAACCTGTCACCCAAGAAGAACACGGACTGGCCATTCCCATCTCAACAGAGTTTACAACAGAAGGGATGGAATTAAAGGCAGCAAGAGGAACTGGAGGGAGCTATGGGGGAGGTTAGATTCCAGGAACGGGGCATCTCGGGAGCTCTGGTCTAGGTCAGTAGATCAGAGACTCAGGGAATGTAGCCAGCGCCGCAGAGTTAGGAAGCAGTGATGTTAAGGCTGAAACTCTGCCTGGGGGCCTGGGGGTGTCTGTCCTGCTGAGATTTAGAGAGGAGGCCACCAAGAGCTTACCTCTCCATCTGCATGGAGACTGGGCTTGACTGATGCTCTGGGGGCCTTGTGAACCCTTCTAGACTCTTCTAGAGTCACAGGAGGAGACGCCTCCCTTTGCTAAGAGACTTGTGCACACACGATCTTATGAGTGGGTTGGCGGGGGAGGCGGAGAAGAAGAAATCATTTCTTAGCTTTCATGACTGTATGTGTCAAAAGAGAGAAGAGCGGACTTGGGAAAATGGGCAGATGAGAGAAGCACTTGGCAGGTTGGTGAGTATTTGTAAATCGCTGCAAGTTGCAATGTTCTGGGGGAAGGTGCACGCAGCTCTAGTGATCAAAGCAGAGGAGTCAGACACATTGCTTGGAGCTCCTGCTTCTAATTTGCACAGTGTCTGTCTGTCCGCTTTCGTTTGGGTAAGGAAAAGCTCCATTTTAACTTGGTTTCTGACAATCATGCGTGAAGGAGGCTGGCCATCCTTCTTTCCTTGAACGGACATGTGCTAAACAGCAGGTGACAGAACTAACACGAGCATAAGGTGTAAGGAGAGAGCCGACGTCCAAGTCAGGAGAATGGTGCAGTGTGAGCGCAGGGCAGAAGGAGCTCTGCGCCCGTCCATTCCGCCATGTGCCAAGGCATGGGCACCCCAAGTTCTGGGCACCGTACTCAGGGCTTACGGTATGGAGCGGGTGCCATGGTGTAACTGGTGGCGTCTGCCCTCAAGAAGGTGAGCCCACCATCTGCCTAGCCCTCACATCCCGGGCTCTGTTCCGGGCGTGGGGGATTCCTACACACACAAGGAGGCCTCCTGCCTTCGTGGAGGTTGTAGGCCACAGGGGACAGAGGGGTGACCAGCAAGTAAGTGTCTCACCCAATCAAAGCAGCTTGGAGAGTGGTAGGAGATGCTGCTGAAGCAAATTCAGCAAGGCTGCTGGGCATCCTTCAGCCAGCAGGTCAGGGAAGACCTTTGGAGCTGAGTCCTGAGAAGCAAGGAAGAGCCAGGCAGGCAGCGTCTTGGAGAAGAGAGGTCTGGGTGAGGTCAGCCAATGCAGGGGCCTGAGAGGGACGGCTCTGGCACACTGGGCTGTGTGGCCGTGGGAAGGGTTTGGGGTTTGGGGTTTGCGAAAGTGTGTTGTCAGCAGGGGAGGAAGCGTGCAGACGTGGCCGGGCTGGGGCAGTGGAAGTGGAGGGGCCTGGCTGGGCGCGGTTCTGGACGGTGGAGCACAGGGGCTTGAGGCAAAGACTCAGCTCAGCCCTGGATGGCCTCGGGAGGGGCGCACCCTGAGGGGTGCCTGGGATAGCCTCAGGGAAGGGGGGCGGGGGATCACAAGGTTTGTGTTGGGTCCCAGGAGATGATCAAGCAGCTGCGAGTGGGAGAAAGTTACAGACCATGTGGGCCGTTAGCCGACAGAATTGAGTCCAACCATCTCACCTTTAATTTTTCAAAAATGTGAGCAAGAAGACTTCTTACCAACTTCACAAAACCTGGGTCCTTTCACTGGTCACACACGAGAGATGTGGCCTCGGTGAGTGGAGGAGTGGCTCAGGGCCCCGTGTTCAGGTTGGTGAGATGAAGACGGAGGGCGCGTGCTCCCGTCCCTCCAGGCCCCTCCCGTGCTGGGCGTGCTGCCTCTGTGCTGCAGGATCCTCCTGGGCTCCCGGACAGCAGTGGGCAGGGTCGAGGGTGCCCGCTGGACGTGGATCTGACCTGCATTTGTGAGCTGACCATTTTCTCCTCCACCCACCAGCTTGTGCATTCATTAACTCACTTGTGCGTTCATTCCTTCAGCAGTCTTGCTGAGCATCTGTTAATTTGCTGAGGGCTGAGCTGGCTGCTGGGGATGCAACAGCCAAGGAGACAAATGGGTCCTTCTCCCTCGTGGACGTTCAGTCTTTTGAGAAGCAGCAAAGAATCTCTGTCTCTCTTTCTGTCTCTGTCTCTCTCTCACACACACGCACACAAATAAAATTATTACAAATGTTATGAAGAAGTCCTGGGCCTGCAAAAGTGGTAAATAGGGGGCATCTGGCCAAGCCTGGGGGGTTGGTGAAGGCTTCCTGAGGCAGCAAGAGTTGCTGATGCCAAGGGATGAAGGGCAGGCGGAGCTGGAGGGGAGAGGAGCTCAGTGTTCATGCCCGGGGCAGCTCCAGAGTGGGGAGAAGAGAACCCACGTGGCTGGAGCTCCGAGCACGTCAGGAAAAGGGTGATCCGTGAGCAGCGGCAGCCAGCTGACTGTTTTTGCAAGGGGGTGGGTTGGGAGAAGCAGACCCAGAAACCATCACTTCTCAATTGCCCGCAGCCAGCATTTCCATGTGTCTTCTGTACAATCACCTGACTTAACCAACAGGCCGCTGCCCTATCTGAGAAAGGGCTTGAAAAGAAGAGGCCTCTGGATCAGCAGAGGCCTGGCTCTGATTGTCCTCGCTCCACCTCATCCACTGCAGGTTTCTGATCGGTGGCAGGGCACCCCGGAAGTGGCATCTCCCAGGGAAGCCACGTGAAGCTCCTAGTGCCACAACCTGTGAGCGTGGGGCAGGGTGGAGTCTGAGGCTTGCTAGGGTTGAGGGACCCCTGCCCTGGGCTGTTGGTACCCAGCTGGCCCCATTGTCGCTATCGGCTGGGGTGCTTCTTCATGCACTTCCCAGGGCTGCAGCCCACGGGGAGCAGGGTCCTGGGGGCAGCCTTTCTCCTTCAATTTGTTGTGTTTTCTTGTTTTTACTTTATTTTTTTTCTCTGAGATAATTTCTAAGCAATATATAAAATATTTAATACAAACAATAGCATATAGGTGTGTTTTAAAGAATAGAAAAATGAGCTCCCATCCAAAAGACAGAACCTTCACAGTCCAGTAGAAGCCACTGCATAGCTCACCCCATAGCAGCCCCCGCCCGCCCCTCGGAGGGGGGCACTCCGAATTTTGCATTTATCCTTTCCATAACGCACATTGTTTCCTTTTGCTTGTTGGTTGGGCTTTATAAAAATGGAAGATCATACTGAATGTACTCTGAACGGGCTTTTTTCACTGAGGACTGAGAACCAGCGCAGAAAAAGCATTGCCGGTGTTGACTCTGGGGCCACCTGTGGGATCCGACTGCCAGCTCTGTCCCTGTGGTCTGGAGCAAGCCCATTAAGCTCTTTGTGTCTCAGCTTGCTTGCAGGTAAAACGGACTTCCCTGGTATGTTTCCAAAGTGCTGAGAACAGTAATGTGCATCTAGTTGCAGTTTTTAAAACTAAAAAAATACAGTGTATCAGTGTGACTCATTCACATGGCTGCTTATAGCTGTAATTTATTCATTTTCGCTGGGGCATAGGGTGCTGTTGGCTGAATGTTGTGTAACTGATTCACCCACTTACTGATGGACATGTGATTTGTTTCCAGTTCTCCCTTTTGTGCGAGGTGCTTCTGTGAACTTCCTTATCCGCGTTTCTGGTGAGGATCTCTAAGAGTTTCCCTAGTTGATAGACTCACGGTGAATTGCTGGCTTGTAGAATGGGATCTGCTCCTGTTCAACTTTAATAGAAAACATCACATTGTTTTCCAAAGTGCTTGGAAAAACTGACACTCCCACCGCAGTGTACGGGAATTCAGTTGCTCCAGATGTTTGTCAAAGTTTTTGGTCAGATTTTTGAAAGTCTTTTGCCTTGTTGTTGGGTGTTTGCATTTCCACTTCCAAAATCCTTAAAGGTGGAACATCTTTTCATGTTTTTGCTTGAACATTTTCCTTTTATTTCTGTTATGAAACTTCAGTTTGGGTCTTTCACTCATTTTTCTGTTGCGCTGTCATTTTCTTACTGATCTATGAAAGTTATTTATATTCTCTAGATATGAATTCCTTACTAGATTTGTGTGTGGCAAAGATTCTCTCCCCATTAGCATCTTGTCCTCCAACTTTCTCTATGCTGCATTTTGGTAAACACAAGTTCTTCACTGGGTACTGGGGAAGTTACCAGTCGTTTTCTGTATATATTGATTTTTGGGGTGTCTTACATAAGACATCCTTCCTTAGCCCAAGGTTATAGAAATATTCTGCTACAGTGGCTTCTAAAATTTTTCTAAAAGTTCACATTTAAGCCTTCAGCCTTTGGGAATTGATTTTGTAAATGATGTGAGAGAAGAATCCAATTTCACTTCATTCCATATGGATAGCTGATTGTTGCAGACAATAGATTGGGTGACTATTCCATTCTCTGCTAGTTTCCAACACCAGTCCTTCATATAGAAACTTGTCTTATGTGTGGGGATGTGTTTCTGGGTTTTCTGTTTGTTGACACCTACACCGTGTTAACACAGCCTCATCCCAGTCTTGGCAGTAGGTCGGGCATTTTCCTGTCTTGGTCTCACCAAGACTCTCTTGCCTATTCTTTTTTTATTTTTTTTTTAAAGATTGGCACCTGGGCTAACAACTGTTGCCAATCTTCCCTTTTTTTTTTTTAAGGATTGGCACCTGGGCTAACAACTGTTGCCAATCTTTTTTTTTCTGCTTTATTTCCCCAAACCCCCCCTGTACACAGTTGTATATCTTAGTTGCAGGTCCTTCTAGTTGTGGGATGTGGGACACCGCCTCAACGTGGCCTGACGAGCAGTGCCATGTCCGCGCCCAGGATCCGAACCCTGGGCCGCTACAGCGGAGCACGCAAACTTAACCACTCGGCCATGGAGCCGGCCCCTCTCTTGCCTATTCTTGATCTTTTGCTCTTCCAGATAAGTTTGGAATCACTTTCCACAAACTTTTGATTAGAATTTCTTTGAACCTGTAGCCCAATTAGGTGAGAACTGATATATTTACTCTAGAGATTTATTTCTCCATTATGCAAATATTCTAATTTTTCTGTAATATTGTGTAATTTTCTCCATAAATTTCTTGCACATTTCTTGTTAGAGTCACTCATAGGTACTTCATATTATTTATGTGATTAGAAACACCATCTTTTATTAAATTACATGTTCTACCCATTCTGGAGTATTGCAATACGATGGACATTTGTAAATTTGTCTTTAGCAATCTGTTCAGTTTCTTATTTCTAATAAATTGTAGATTCTTCAGGGTTTTTTAGTGTAGATAATCATATCATCTATGAATAATGTTATTTCTAATTATTTCTTTCCATTATTTGTACTTTTGTTTCTTCTCTCATGTTAATCAATGTTAAATAGAGACATTGGCAGCAGATAACTTTGTCCTGTTCCTGATTTCTAAGGCAGTGGCTCTAATGATCCATCGTTAAGTATGGTGTTTGCTGTAGGTTTCAGAGATGTTCTTTGTGAGCGTGAGAAAGTTCACTCTCATTCCCAGTTTGCTGTGACTTTTTATCGTAATTTTTTTCTTCTGTTGAGATAATTGTGAAATTTTTTCTTTAATCTCTTAACATAAAAAATTGTGTTAATAAACAGTCTCTTACTGAATCAAACTTGCATTACTGAGATAAACTCTGCTTGGTCATGAGGGGTGACTTTATTGCCCTGTTGGGTTTAGTTTACTAATTTTTATATCTGTGTTCAAGAATAAGCTTACCTGAATGTTTTCCTCGTACTTTTCTGGCTCGCTTTTGGTTTTAAAGGTTATATGAACTTTGAAAAACAAAATGAGGACTGTTCCTCTTCTTCTGTTTTCTGGGAGAAATTACGTGTCTGATTACAATCTTCTCTTGACTGTTTGGTAGAATTTGCCTGTAAATCTCCTAGGCTGCGCGTGTGTGTGAGTGCATACATATGTGTGCCCGTGTGTGCATGCATGCGCGTGTACACACGAGCATGTGTGCATGAACATTATTGATGACTGACTTGCTTTCCTTAAACGGTTAGAGGACTCGCAGGGTGGCCTCCTTATTATCCAGTCAATTTTGATGATATGCGTGCTTTTCTGAAGAGAGGTCTTCACTCTGTACAAGTGTTCTGGGTGATCTGTATCATGGGGTACGTTTTGGTTCTTTCCCTGGACATCCCATTTCTTGGGTGACATTTGTGACTTTGGTGATCTGATAATGCCCTTCCATGCTGAGATTCAAAGGTTAGCTAAGAAACAGCCCTTGTCCTTGGGGCTTTCCCCTTGTCTTGGATTGCGACAAGGGAGGGCAAGGAGTGGTTTTCACCATTTTCGAGACTATTAAACACTATGACAACCCAGGAAGTTATTCTAATCTACCTGACTGGGGCTATGACTAAAGAATCCTAAATTTCTACTTCTTTTTCCAGCAACTTAGACAAATCCACGACCCGGAACCCCAAATATCAAGGAGTTAGACCTTAGCAGTTGCAGTCACTTCTTAACTGTTCCCAGGTTCTCCTTGCTCACTCACCAGCCAGAGAGATGCTGAAAAAATGCAAGCCAGGTCATGACTACTCAAAACTGGGCCTTTCCTGTGAACCCAAGGCTGGAGGAGGGCCTGGCCTCCCCTGGTAACAGTGCCCACCAAGCGCCAACTTCAGTCTTTTTAACTTTTAAATCCATGGACCCCTTCCTGCCTCAGGACCTTTGCATGTGCAGTTTTCACTGCCCAGGACATTGTCGCCTCCTTACATCCCTCAGTTGTGGTAAAAACGTCACTTCTTCACACAGACCTGCACTGACCACCTGCCCATTGTAGGTCCCTTGTCCCTCCCCCAGGGTCTCTGCTTCTGCATTTGCTTGTTTCCATCTTAGCATGGTCACAGTCGACAACAACTTCACTCCTTCTTTGTCTTCCCTACCAGAGTGTATCTGTGGATAGGAGGACTCATTGGCCTTGCTCACTCTTGCGTTCCTGGCACCCATCCCAGTCCTGACACATAGTAGGTCCTCAGTAAATACTTCTAGGAGCAAAGGAATGTCTTGGAGGCACCTGTTCTGCAGAGTGAGCGTCTGCCTTAAGATCTCCCAGCCACCCCGGAAGCTTGACGTCCTGGGCACAGTGGGCCCTGGATGTGGTTTGTGAAGAAATGCCACGGCTCTCTCTTCCCTCTTTCATTTTTCCTATTCTAGAACACCCTTTCCTGCCCCCTCCACCTGGCAAATCCCTTTCATTCCTCCATGTTGTAGCTCATTAAGACTTTGATAAGCCTCCCAGGGCGAGCTCCCACGCGTCCTAAAAGGCAGGGATGTCTGGGGGGCTGACAGTCCTGGCTGGGATCCTGACATGGCCACGTGTGGGCCCTGGGGTCCCGTCTGCAGAAAGGTGTTGCCAGGAGGCAACAGGAGATGCTTGTGGGTGGACGGGGGGACCTGGGCCTCCTCAACACTCTGTGGGGGCCCCGGGGGCCGTGGCAATGGGCTTTGTGGTCCCAGCTCTGGCTGGGGGTTAGGAGCGTCCTTCTCATCCACGCTGCCTCCCTCTGCATGACAGCGTCCTCCAGCCTGGGGCCAGTTCTCCACCTCCGCCCTTTGGGCAGGACTCACAGTCTTCCCATAGATTTTCTCAGATGACCCCCGTCCGCTCTGAGTTCTTCCCGGGCTCGGCTTCTCTCTGGAAAGTGCTCGCATCTGTTGGGAAGCATTCAAGAGCAGGGTGTGATGGGTCCAGCCAGGAAGTGGACTGTCCCTGCTCGCAAGTCACTCTCGAGGCAGATGGTGAAGAGCGTTGAGACATGGAGGAGCTGAAGGGACCAGGGACCACAGAGGACAGCACCCGGCCAGGCCCAGAGCACCCCATGGCTTCCTGGCTGGAGTTGGGGGATGGGGGCCGAGTTGTGTCTTGCGGGCAGGCTGGGTGGGGAGCAGGAGGAGCCGTGGCTGGGGAGGGAGGCGGCCTGGCCCCGTCAGTCCTATGTGTGGGTGAAGGTGAGCCCCATCCCACGTGGCAGTGCTCACAGGGGTGGAGAGAGACTCAGGCTCGTCGCCTGTGCTGCGTTAAGGGCATCACTTGTCCTGCATCTCCTTATGGAAAAACGATTGCCGGGCCCGTGGGTGTGGCTTCTGAGAGCCCTCAGGTCAGAATGCAGCCATGGGATTTGCCGGTCGCCCTCCTCGCCTGCCCCGGGCATCCGACAGACCCTCTCTCCTCAACCAGAATTCGGCCAGGCTCCTTCGGCCCTTTGTGGCCTAGGCCCCATCCCTAGGCCTGGGCATCGAGAGCAAGAATCCTGCTCAGTCAGTTCAGAGAGAATCCCCTGATACCTGACCAAGTTCCTTGTGCCCCCCGCCCAGGTGATGTCTGAGCCCCGGCCTGCCCTCAGCAAGAGCCTGCTCAGTCGGTTTAGCCCGAGACCCCTCAGCCCCGATGTGTCCTCCTAGTGATTTTGCATCCACAGACACACCCCCCCACTCCTTGGCTACAAGGCCCCCTTGTCCTTCAAAATGAACACCACCCGTAATGGAACAAGGCGACACCAGGTGCCTCCTGACGTGAGGCCCTGAGGAAGACTCAGCGTCGTTTTGTGAGATCCCCGAATACGCTGACTCTCTTCCTGGGGAACATGAGACAAACCCAGATGGAGGGAGGTTCCACAGCAGCTGGCCTGCGTGCTTCAGACATGCCGAGTCAGGGAACACGAACACTGATTAAAGTTCTAGGGTAAAGAAAACCTGAGTGGAGACGACAGGGGTCCGTGCCTGATCTGGGATTTTCTTTTGCTGAAAGACAGTCTCGGGACAGTTAGCGGAATCTGGGAGACGTCTGGAGTTAGATGACAGCACTGTGTCTGTGTTACCATCCTGATCTTGGTATTGGAACAGGGATACGTAAGAGAATGCACGTGGTTTTAGAAAATATGCATTGGAGTGTCTATTAGAGGTCCAGCAGATGTGGCTAAGGCCATCTACATGAAGGGAATGTGGGAATTATTTGTCATATTCTTGCAACTTTTCTGTAAGTCTGATG
Organism: Equus asinus; assembly: GCF_041296235.1. NCBI lineage: Eukaryota > Metazoa > Chordata > Mammalia > Perissodactyla > Equidae > Equus > Equus asinus. The sequence goes on from NC_091804.1 coordinate 48,595,193, forward strand.
TTATATTAAAATAAGAGTAAAAACGGAAGCAAGCCATGGCAAGTCGGGAAAGATGGGAGTTTAGGGAGCACTTTAGATAGATGGTCAGAGAAGACCCCTGCAGAGGGGACACTAAAGTTGGGATGTGAATGAAGAGAAGGCCCTGGCCATGCAGTGATCGGAGAGAGCAGTCGTGGGAAGGTTTTCAGAGTCCTGGGGACCCCAAGAGGCTGGTGCCATGGGTCCGTAGCTCAGGAGGAGCAGGGTAGTGGACAAGGAGAGGGGCCAGGGCAGGTGGGGCCTTGCAGACCGCAGCATCGGCTGTGGGCTCTGTTCTCGGTGTTGGGGAGCCTGAGGGAAGGTTCCTAAGCAGGGCGGTACCACAGCCCGCTCTGTGTGCTGGTGCATCTCTTGTCCACTGCTGACTGGAGAATTGATCGGGGTGGGGCGGGGGAGGCCTTCCAGCCAAGAAGGCCACTGCTGCCATCCAGACGGAGCTGCCATCCCTGGAGGAGGGCCCACAGCAGGGGTGGGGGCGTGGGGGGGCGTGGAGGGTCCGGCCGGATTCTGGAGGTGGAGCTGGTGGACCCAGGAGGAAGAGAGGCTCAAAGGTACCCCTGTTCTTTCACCTTGAGCCCCTGGGTGGAGGTGGGTGTCATTATTTCCATGAAGGTGGAGAGCTGAGCATACGTCTCTGTGCCTTCAAGGAGCTCATGGCTCTGAGACAAATGCATATGATGTGACGCGCACAGGGTAGGAATGAGCTGGTGGCGAGCAGGGGGCGCGTTCTCCAAGGCCGGGGCCTCTGGGGGGCTTCACCCCCATTGCTGGGTCTCCTCCCTTTGACTGTCAGGCCTCTGGCCTCATATGGATCATTGTTTACACCAAGACCAGGCATTTTCTCCTCAAAGCACAGAGACCATCAGCTGGCTCCAAGTCCTGGAAAAGGATTCGAACAGGCGCTGCCAGCCAGGCTTGCAACGTGACTATGTTAAGGAAAGACGAATCATTCCAGCCAGTGTTTAAATACTGATTACATCTCTTGGTTTGTAAATAACTCAATGGTGAAGTTTTACAATATTGTTTTTACAGAGGCTGTAATGAGAAGGCAGTTTTTTCCCTGTCGCTTGGATCTTAAGCTCTTTAATGTGAACGTACAAAATGACTCTGTAAGTCGCACGGAGTGGGCTGTGGAGGGCTCAGCGCTGTGTTAAAGATGGGAGGGTCCCAGTAGCTGACGCATGGCCCTCTTGTCATTGTGAGAGACAGAATAGTGCCTGCCCTGGGTCCTTTCTCCCTCTTTCCTCTGTCCGTCTGTCCGCCTGAGGGTGTGAGCTGCGCTGGGCAGCGTTCACTTAGGGGGCCTCCTGGGAAAGGGTGGGAATGCCGGGCTGCGGAGTGTTTTATTTGGGAGACTGCCTACTTTTTAATTGGCCTTGGTGTTAATGAATGGATTCGTTCTGTTTGCAGCGAGCAGGCTGGGCGCTGGAGCGTGTAATCTGATTGCAGCCCGGTGCTCTGAGCCCCGTGGAGGCTTCAGAGCTGCCCTGATTGGTTTGGCCCCAGGCTGCACAGAGCTTGGCAGAAATGGGGCAGGAGAGGGTGGGAAAGCTGGCGAGAGGGCGGGAGCCCTCGACACCACGGGCCTCCGCTCTGTTTGGAGGTCATGAGGCCATCTGTCATCTCATGGCATCTCCCTGGGAGACCGCCTGGGGGCCCGGGGTCGTGGGGTCAGATGGAGAGACAGAAACTCTTTTCCTGGGACAGCCCCTGGCATCCAGTAGGCATCAATAAACACTACCTCTCTCCCACTTAGGAACTGGGAGGCACTGGGTGTATTTTCATCCTGCTGGCTCTCAGTCCAGTTGGGAAAGACCATCAAATGGGTGGTCGTGTGGGCAGACCATCTGGTTATTCTCCAGACTCCTCATTTTTTCTTTCTGTGGCTTCTCAGCTCTTTGGCTCAGTCTGCAGTTGAACAACACCCCCCCCACCAAGAGGCTGGGTGGGCATGTGTCCCAGCCCCATGCCTCCTGCAATGGAATGTGTGTGCCTCCAGCTTTGTCACTGGATCCAGCCCTGGAGAAGCAGCCCGCTGTGTCCCTGTGGGGCCCCAGGGTCCCGCCCAGAGCAGCACTGAGCTGAGCCATGCTGAATATTCGGGAGTGCAGGAAACGGGCTTCACCCGTATGTGGGGACACATCTTGGAGGCAGATTTTGAATCTGAAATCTTCTCCTTCAGGGACGTGAGCCCCGCCCCCTCCCACATCCCTCTACCTCCCACTCCGCCTAACATTTGTTGTTGTCGCTTGGGGAGCACATACCAAGCCCGTCTCGTGAGGATGACTCAGAAGTGGCGTTTGATCCGACAATGGGCAGGCAGCCCGCGTTGCAGACACAGTGCCCGTTTCAGGTTAAAGAAATGCTCTCTCAGTGAATCCACGTTTTGGGAATTGGTCTTTCTTGTTTGAATCCAGGGCTTTTGTCCCACATCTGTGACCCCATCTCCCCCTACACCGCTTCTTGCTGGGTGGGCGTTTTGGCTCCACGGTAGCACGTGACCACTTTGGCTGCCTGATGGTCCCTGGAGGGCCAAACACCACGTCCTCCCGTGTCCCGTCCCTCGTGTGTGACTCGGCTGCCTGTCCTGAAGTCACTCGGTGGTAACGTGGCCCGAGTCACGCGCAGACACAGGGGCAGCTGCATAAGTCCCAGATGCCCACCCCTTCCTGCTCCGTGTTTGTCTCCAGAGGAACCCCAAGGCCTGCATTTCAGTGCACACATGGTGCTGGTCTGTCTTACTCAGCATGTCCTTGCCAGGCTGCTGTGCTTGCAGTTGCCACCACCTGTAGTTTCCGTAAATCCATTTGCAGATGCACCACAGTGGCTCGACTAGGACCAGGAGTTTCAGATTCCTCTCTCAATGAAGAGTGGCATCCAGGAGCAGTCCCCAAGCCTGGCTGGACCTCTGCCACCTTGGGGTGCTCCTGGGTCACTCCAGACATGGGGCGGCAGAGGGGGTCCTGCAGAGATCTTGGTCACCCTGCATCGCTCTTCAGGACCCCCAGGCCAGGCCTGCCCCAGCCCAGCCCCAGGTCAGCCAGGCATATGTTTGTCTGAGATGAACAGGAACAACGTCACCTCCAGGTGGAGCACGTCCACCAGGTGGACCGTCTCCTTCCACGTCTACCGGCAAGGCCAAGAAGCGCACTCTGGGGCTGGAAACGTGACCAAAAGTGGCAAACAGCAGCAGAAAGCCGACCACAGCCCTCCGGCCAGAGCCGTCCCTGTGCCTTCTGATTGTCTTGTGCAATGGTTCAGATTTGTGTTTTTTCAATTAGATGTCAATATGATCATTTTTTCACAAAAGTCGTGCTTTCTGGATTGTTTTCTAACAAATTGGAAGGTGTGGCTGCTCCAATGTTCCTGTTGGCAGCGATGGCTGATGCGGCTGGGGGGGCCCTTAGTCAGGGTGTGTTCCTTGTGTCGCCTCCACTCCCACCCAGGCCCTCTGCTGCTGCCCGGACCCCCTGCACCCGTGTGTCTGCTGTCCGGCCCTGAAGCCCGGACGAAAGTCGTGTACCTCTGTGCATGTGACCGTCAACGCCAGCCAAGTCCAGGGCCCAGGGCAGCCCACAGCTCCGTGTCGACAGCCGGAGAAGCTGGGCGGGCAGGAGGCGGGCCGCCCGTCCTGCAGGGCTGAGCGAGGTGGGCTGTCCCCCTTGGCCGCGCGCCTTGAGTTGTGGAGGACTTATTCAAAGGCTCCTCCTGTTGCTCTACAAGCAGCAACGATACTCTTTGTTCTTCGCAGATAGTGGAGCGAGGTTCTCCTCTGACATTTCTTGTGATGAATGTTGTCCTGGGCCTCTCAGCACCATTTGCACTTAATGGAGAAGAAGCGGCAGATCAAACTATAGAAATCCGTTGCTGGATGTGAGTTCCCTGCACAACAGGCTTCGCAGCCGGGGCCTCTCAGTTCCCGCAGCTGGCTCACTCCTGAATCGGCGGGCAACCTCGGGCCAATGGCATGGGATAGCCGGGGCTCTTTTGTCGACTGTGAAATCGCAACAGTAATCCTTCCCTTCTGGATGCTTTTGGGTTGACTGTTGAATACACTGTAAAGTGACTTAAAAACGTCAGGGGCCACATAAATGCTAAGTGTGATTTACTCAAATGCGTGGTGACTTTACAGAAGACGCAGAAATATGTGTGGAGCTGCGTGAAATCGTTGGCCTCCCGTTAAACCCCGTTAAACGGGGTGCGCTGTTCTCTTCAGCACCTGATGGAAATGGGCGCGGGGGCCGCTACTCAGAGCAGGAGGGTCCTGGGGTGTGGGTGCAGGCCTGTGCGTGCTGGGGTGCATGTGGCGGGTTGGGCAGAGTTTCAAACTAAAAGATCAGGAAGCTTCTTGATGGTAGTCAGTCAACAGGCTTTGACAGATCAGCCACACGAGTTTTTAAACATTTGCCGAGTACCCATCATGGATCCGGCAGGGCGTTGGTGCCACTAGTCTGACAGCAGAAAATCGTGGTCCCTGCTCCGGGGCTCACTGTTAATAGGAGAGGAGGACGTAGAAAACGGACAGCAGTTCGGTGACGCGCAGAAGTACGACCCTCCACACACAGGATCCAGGAAGGCTGCACAGAGGAGGTGATAGCCAGGGCGAGGAGGGGGTGAGATATGAGGTCAACTGGGGCGTCCCTCCAGGCAGCATGACACGTTGTGGCCAGCCGGGGCAGCCCAGGGAGCCCTGAGAGGGGTGTCGGGGGCATCTGCAGTTGTGGTTGAGTGTGGACTCGAGTCGGACTGCCTGGGCTCAGTTCTGGCTCGCCGCTTACTTCCCCTGTGGCCTTGAGCAGGTGACTTAAGTTGTCTGTGCCTCATTTTCTCAGCTGTGAAATGAGATAATAACAATACCCACCTCACAGGCTTTTTATAAGGTGGTACTTAGAAGACTGCTTGGCCCCTACTGAATGCACAGTAAAGTTAGATGGTGATAGTGGTGGTGGTGATGGCAGTGACAGTACTGGTAGGATGGAGGTGGTACTCATAGAGTGGGGGATGATGGTGGTGATAGAGATGGTGGTGACGGAGATGATGGTGATAAGAGTGGAGGTGGTAGCGGCAGTAATTGTGGTAGAGATGGTGGAAGTGATGGTGGCGTGCCGGTAGTGGTTGTGTGCTGGTGGTGGTAAATGCAGTAGGGATGGTAGTTGTGATGGCAGCATCAGCAGTGACATCTGCAGCGTTGATGGTATGGACAGTGGTGATGTTCTGTTGTCTATGCCCCATTGGTGTGGTTAGATGAGCATAGAATCCATGAGAAAGTGGCCACAGAGTGAATCTCCCTGGAGTTCTGTGGTGTATAATGTGAGTGCTATTGGACAGGAGGGTGGGAGTCACTGGGATCATCTTCTTTGAGAAAGCTAGGCTTGGACCAGGCCTAGGAAGGGAGGCCAGCTTTCCCAGGTTGGAGAAATGGCAGCCACAGAGAAGTGGAGGTAGGACAAGCCTGGGGCGAGGCCAGAGGCGAGAGCGGGAGACTAGAGTGGAGGCGGGCCTTGGAGCACGGCGGTCCTGGAAGAGCCCACCCAGGGCAGAGTTCAGGTTAGCTGTTGGGGAAAGGTGGACCTTGGAACATGCCAGATCCCACGCGTTCCCCCCCCTGGCGTGTGGTGGCCGTGAGTACTTCCTTCCCGCCCCTTCTAGGTGACCAGTACCGCTGTCTCAGCGCAGACCCTCAGCAGGCCCTGGGGGAGCTGCTGAGGTTTCCACTTCACTGGCGAGAGACACAGGCTCAGGGATGTGGCAAGACTCCTCAGGCCCCAGCTGAGGGCCCCGAAGCCAAGGTCACAGGCAGCATGAGGCACCACCCACACAGTCTCTCCTCTCTGGCAGTTGTTTAGAAAATATCCTGTCCCACAGCCTTCCTGGGTGGTTCCGACACGGATGCGCATATTCTCGAGTGGAGAGCCTACTTTGCACACCTGTAGGGCCATCTCTTCCATCCCCACTGGTGAGCGTAGTTAGGCGAGCTTGAAGCCGGAGGACGGTTCAAACGCCACCGCGCACCCGCCACCCATGCGTTATGGGAGGCTGCTGTCCTTCACGTCTGTGTTGCCAAGGTAACTGGGGATTTGGAAGGGACGGCCAAGTGGCATATTCTGCAGGCAGTGCTCTGCAATTACTGAAGACCATGTGGCTCCATCAGAACCCGAGGAGGCTGGGAGCTTGTGGAAGCGCCAAGGAACGTGGCTGCCTTTCGTGGCCGGCTTGGTGGGTAGCTCTGGGCCGTCTCCTTCTGCTTTTTCTGCATCCCTTGGAAAGTGCCACAGCTGGGGGTCCCAGTCTCTGACAAATCCAGAGGGTCTTGTCCAGCGTCTGAGCATCTGTCAGGGGCTGAGTTGTCACGTGGACGAGGGATTCCAGTCCAGCCTCACCTCCTGATCTCTACCCTTCCATCATTTTCTCTCCCATGTCCATCCCCAGCCTGAGTGGAAACCCCCCAGTGCCAAGACTTTGGTACTCTTGACTTGGGTGAGGAGAGGTGACTGTCAAGGTGACTTTCAAGTGTCACTGAGATGACGGGGTGTTTGGGACACTCAGGATGGTACTCGGCCCAGTGGGCCTCGTGCTTGCTGGGCCTGGAGGCCTGGATGCTTGAGCTTCTCCATCCACGCAGGGCCGGATCCATCTGCATCCCGAAGCCCGTTGAGTAAAGCCGGCCGTACATGAATTCTCAGAGGGGCCTAAACGCTTCTGCCTGGAGTGAGGGGAGGCTGTTCTTTGGCCGCTCGACTCAGATACGAAGCAAGACCACCTGCCTGGTGGCTTTCTCTAGTCAGCTAACGGCTTTAACTTTGAAACAAACTTAGCGTCTTTAATCTGGTCCGAAGAGCGTGAACTGGATTCCAGAAAGAGCATCAGGGCTAAGCTCATTGCAAGTCCCTTTCAGAACCAGCAGTGTCCCAGGCTGCTGTGATGTGGGAATCGCATTTACAGCAACTCTTCAGCTCCGTGAAAATGGCGCTTTCCATCTGTTCCCTGTTTTCACTTCTTGGGATGGCCCCTCACACGTGTGTGGACCTCACGGGATCAGCTTCTGCGGCTTTGGCTGGTCGCAGGTTGACGCAGCCCTTGTGAGGGGGTAGGCAGCTCAAACATCCCTTCACATGTCCCCATTTATAAGGGAGAATGTGACACTTTGTCCTTCCCGGTTTCTTCTTTTTTTGCTGAGGAAGATTTGCCCTGAGCTTACATTGTGCCAGTCTTCCTCTGTTTTCTGTGTGGGTCATCACCACAGCATGGCTGCTGACAAGGACTATAGGTCTGCGACCAGGACCTGAACCCAGGTCACCAAAGTGCAGTGTGCTGAACCTAGCCAATAGGCCATGGGCCCAGCCCCTCAGATTTCTTAACGTTGTGTCAATTTTGCTTGATTTGAATAAGCATGTTCAGGAAAAATGGTTCTAAAGGTTTCACTGGGATACAGAGTCTCTTCCGTTAAAAGTTGAAAAGTATCTTACTTAGGTTCCTGTGGCTACTGTAACAAATTACCAGGAACTGGGTCTGAAAGCCAGGTGTGGGTGGGGCCATGCCCTTCTGGAGGCTCTGGGATCCTCGCTGCCTCTTCCAGCTCCTGGCGGCTGCTGGCATTCGTTGGCTCAGGGCCGCATCGCTCCCATCTCTGCCTCCATCTTCACAACATCTTTTCCCCGGGCCGCCCCTCTGTGTGTCTCTTACAAGGACACTTGTCGTTGGATTTAGGGCCCAACCCGATGATTCTGGGTGACCTCTGTATCTCAAGATCCCCAGTTACATCTGCAAACATTCCTTTTCCACATAAGATGACATACACGGGTTCCAGGGGTATGAGATGGGCTTCCCTTTTGGGGGACCACCATTCGACCCACTATGTCTAGTTCTGGGTAGAGGGATAAAAAGCTGGTTGAGCATAATTTATAAACTTTTTAGTCTGAAAAAATTACAGATTTACAGAGAAGTTGTAAAGATGGTACAGGAAGTTCCCTCGGACCAATTTCCCCACTATAACCTGCTGTGTAGCTCAAGTACAAATCACAACTGGGACATTGACATTGATAAGATCCACAGATTTTAGGCATAATTTTCTTTTTAGGGCTTAATTTGAGGTCAGAGAGATCTATGTTAAATCCCAGGACCCTTTCGTAGCTGTGTGGCTTTAAGCAAGTTTTTCACTGTCCTGAGCCAGGGATTTTTGTCTTCCACCTGCGGAAAGGGGAGCTTGTGGATGGCTGGTGGAGCGGCTGTGGGAATTGAGAGGTTAGGCAGATGCAGTGCTGGAGGACTCTGCCTGCCCGTGGCCCTGCGAGCCGCCTTCATTTTAATAGATTACAGCTGCAACTTGGCATAAGGCTCAAGATCTGCTCCTTGGAAGGGTCTGGAGATCCGATAAGGAATATGCCACTGGTTCTGGAGGGAGCGCCTCGGCTGGTCTCAGTGGGGTCCGGGAAGAGCTCTGCTCTCGGCTGATGATAGGCGAGCCCGCAGCGTGGAGCACCGTGATTGGTAGTCGGCCGTGCAAAGTAACAGACACCGCGCGGGACGGAGTCCTTAGAGCCGGGATGTTCATAGTTGCTGAAGTTAATCGACGTTTGGATCTGGGTAGGAAAATCCTGGGTGGTGACTCATCTTCCTGATTGAGAAGGCAGTGGCGGTGCTGCTTTTAGCACTGGTGTTTAAATGTCCAGCCCCCTACACACTTTCTACAGTGTAACTGTCTCACTGTTTGCAACCTAAAAGTAGGGATGCTCCTACTTCGGAAAAAAAAAACGTCTATCAGCATGCCTCATTTAAAGGCGCTGATCGATGAAGAATCCTCAGGAGCAACAGGATGAGGGCGGCCACAGTCTTTCCTGTTCCCACTGTTTCACGAGCTCTCCCCGCTGCCCTGCCCGTGCTGGAACACTCTTTGTTTGAATTCCCATTGCAAGTTTTGGAAGAGAAGTGTCAACTTCAGGAATATGAAACCAAAACAAAGATCACTTAAGTAGGTAGCATTGCTTGGAGCAGGGAGAAATCGCCCCAAGAAAATCAGAGGATAATTGGCCTTTGTTTAAAGCAGTGATGCAGGTAAGGGTTGTGTAGATAATGTTGCTGCAGACTTTTTTTATTAAGCAGACTAATTTGATATTGTCCTGGGAAGTTGTCCCTTTGAATATTCAACAAAAGCAACAATGCACAAGGAGAGATGGTTTTAAGGGTATTATTTTTGCATAATTTATGCTCAGTGACAGCCATCGCTTGCTTCACTTCATCACACGTTTACCAGGAGACTGCTCCATGCTTCCAATCTCATTAAGCTATTTATTCATTGTAATGAATGATTTTAATGTACTTCATTAAGGTTATGCCACACTGAACTGCTAAAAAAATCCATCTTACTGTACACAGTTTAATACTTGCAGCTAAATTAATCCCTTTATTACCTCCTCACTGGATGAACGGACACCGTGTGGATTAATCACACTTGTCTCCATTTCATCCCAGTTCCGGGCCGCTTCCTGATGGAGCTGTGATGGTCCCACTGACTCGGTGTCACAGACAGACGCATTGCCCCTTCTGCATGAACTCGCACGATTCAGGGGTCCTGTGCCCCGACCCCTCCTTCCTTCACCAACAACTGCCAGGCAGCCCGCACACCCTCTGGCGCTGCCTCCCCCCCGTTCACGCCCCTCCCTGGGTCCCTCAAGATGTTGTTGGCAAGTTGTAAAGACAGGAAGATAATGTCTTTCCGGAGGATGGAAGGCAGTTCTAATAAAAAGCTGTCATTCACAAATCCAGGTCCCCTGTCACACAATATGCATTTTAAAGACCATATGAACTGTTAAATGGTTCAATATGGGCAGCCCGAATGGTTATTACAGCTTGGAGATTTTTAAGTCAGAGGTGGGGTGTTGGGCCTACTGCCGCTTTGGCAAAGGAAAAGTTTGGAGTTCTGCAAAGAAATACGGCATCTGTGCCCCATCACATCGGAATCGTCTCTCCCGCACCTGCTTAAGAAGCCACCAACTGCTCCCCCTGAGGAGGGAAGGCTGTGGGCAAACACGTATGTAGGGAGAACACTGGAGCGCCATCCTTTCTAATCTAGCAAATATTTGAAAACTACAAGCCGCGCCGAGTGACACAGTCACCATCTGAGCGCGGCAGATGAGAATTCAGAATGGTACTTGGAGGGGAAGGTGAGGCAGCCCTGAGGATGGAGCATCTTAGTTCAGAGAGGGCAGGGAGAAGGAAGAGAGTTCTGCTCGCTCACGCCGCCTCCACCTGGCAGCGAACAGGATGAGGTTGGGGTGCCTGAGCCCACCCCAATTTTTCTTTCACAGAAGCCACAGTGTTCTGCCAGGAAAGATCACTGGGATGTTTGTGACTGACAGTCTGAGTTGCTGCTCACTTTATAGGTGACATCACCAGGACCCAGTCAGGGACTTGGGCTCTGAAATTTAAGGGAGAAAAATACATTCTCTCAGAGAAAGCAAATGCAGAAAATTGTAGACAATTATTCTGGGCCTGTTTTAGACTGTGAAGAAATAGTTAGTCCATCACACACAACCCAGCAGTTTACAGTAAACAAAAACATCCACTTAGAAGATTTTTTAGTTTTAGAAGAGGCGGAATAAGAGGAAGAAAAAGTGTACTACTCTGCCCCCTCCTGCTGTGTGCCTTGTCCCTTTGCTGGATGGCTTGAAGCTCAGGACAAAAGGCGCATGTGTTACTAAGGATGGATCCAAAAGAATAAGGTGGATCTTGACCTTGGAAAGTCCCACTTTGAAAATCTGAGGCATCCGTCCCCCTCTTCATCCATCCATCCATCTACCCATCAATCCATCCATCCACCCAATCATCCATCCATCCACCCATCCATCCATCCATCTGTTCATCCATCCCTCTATCCATTCATCTACCCATCTATCCATCTATCCGTCCACCCACCTATCTATCCATCCACCCACCTATCCATCCATCCATCTGCCTATCTATCCATCTATCCATTCACACACCTATCCTTCCATCCACCCATCCACCCACCTGTTCATCCATCCATCCATTTACTCATCTACCCATCTATCCATCCACACACCTATCCATCCATCCATTGCCTGTCTGTCTGTCCATCCATCCACAGGAATGTGAGTTATTTCCTTTTTTCCCCCCAGTTTGGCTTTTACATAATCGAGTAACAAGGGAAAACTTGAATCAGATAATGGCTCTCAGCGAGCTATTTAAAAATATCACTGTTATGAGCAGAAATATCTAATAGAAGGGATATCTGATACCTGTGGCCAAATCATTTCATTACATGTGAAAACAAAGGATGAAAACCAGAAACAGATTTTACTGGATGCTTATTAACTCTCTAGATGCCCAGTGGAATTTTTAAACCCGGTGACTCTTCCTTTGTAAATCTCGGGGTGGGAGGTGGGGGTCCCTCTTTCATCTGGATGATAGGAGGGATGAGTGAGCCACGCTCTGGGAGGAAATGCAGGAAAGCAGACAATCGAAGCCCCTGGTATAGGAGGAAGGCAGCCATCTGGGCGTGGACGTCCCCGCTAGCAGGTTACATGGTCTTCATTGCCACCCCCTGAAGTGGCAAATGAGGTGACAGTGCTATGGTTTCCTGGGCCGCCATAATGAATTACCGCAACTGGGTGGCTTACAAAAAACATTTATTCCCTCACGGGTCTGGAGACCAAAAGTCTGAAATGAAGATGTGAGCAGGGCTGTGCTCCTTCTGAAGGCTCTCGGGGAGGATGCCTCCTGCCTCTCACAGCCTCTGGGGATCCCAGGCGTCCTTGGCTTGTGGCCACACCACCCCGATCTCTGCCTCAGTCTTCACATGGCTTCCCTGTGTCTCTCTTCTCTTCTCGCCTAAGGACACTTGTCGCCCTAATCTGGGATGATCTCATCTCAAGTTCCTTAACCGATTTACGTCTGCAAAGACACTTTTTCCAGATAAGGTCACATTCACGGGGTTAGGACATGACTTGCCTTCTGAGGGGACACAATTCATCCCATGACATAGCCCACAGTAGGGACAGTGGGCACCATGGGGGTTGTTGGGACTGACCCTGGGGAGGAAACGTGGGGCTGGAGGCAGGGTCACTGCTCAGAGCGTGGAAGCTGGGTCAGGCTGAACCCCAAGTGGCCCTGCTGGGGCTGCAGAAGAGCTGGCCTCTCACCCAGGCCCAGGGTGGAGGGGCACCATGCCCACAGAGGGACTGGCGGTCACCGTGCTGCCCAAGCCCTGGGAGCTGGAGGGTGAGCTGGGAACGTGTGGGCCCTGCGCAGTCTTCTCTGACCGCCTGTCGAGACATCCCACAACTTCTCCGTATCTCCAGCCTCCACACCTCCTAACTTCATCTCCAATCTTTGTCTCTCTGAATGTACCACACTCTAAAGGTTTCCCCCGACCTGCCTTCCAGCTAACCCCTCCTGCCCACCAGCCCTCCCTGCTGAGGTCCCAGCGGTGTGCCGATCCTACTGCTATGTGCTTGTTCCTTTTGGAGGAACAAGGAGTGATGGAGGGTCTGGCGATCTTTGACGAGCAGATGAGACAGGATGGCGTCTGGGGTGGGAGGGGTCTGGGCGTACCCGGCTGTGCCCTCACTGCAGTCGGATAGATCCTTCCACCTCAGAAAGGTCTTATTTCCCGGGGATGATGGCGTGCGCTCCCGGGATTGCTGCTGGGAGTGAGTGCTCAACCGCTCAGCAGGGCCCGGCACATGACGGAGACTCTCATAAATAAACGGCAGCTGGCGTCTTCAGTATTTTGTGTCTCAGGAAACAGACGAGAAACTGCAGGCACCAGCAGGGCTTCTCGAAAGAGGACAAAGTTGGACCTTAAGGGAGACCAGGTGTGGCCCATGGCACACGGGGGGGCGAATGTGCATGGAGCATTACAGCCTCACCAAGAGCATGTGACCTGGGCGTGGGCAGGGCCCCCCAATCCTCCTGTTACCGGTTTTCCGTGGCTCTGATTTGGGTTGACATTACTGGTGGGATTCTTCGTAAATTTTGCTATTTTGTTAAAAAAATTATAAAGGTAAAATATACCCATGGTTCGAAGAGAAAGGAAAATTTGCAGTTGAGTGTGATTGACGGTAAAGGTACAGGTCCCTCCTCTCATCTCCAGCCTCCTAGCGTGCTCCTCTAACAGAACGCACACCCCGTTTTAGTTGGTATATAAATTAAATTACGTATGTATTTACATTAATCATAACTCTTGGCTCGTGGCACGTTCTCGTCACTGGTCCATATGAACCTCTCTTTTATACATTTATTTTTGGTAATAACCCCCAAAATGAGAGCACGGACAAGCACTGGCACCTGCCTTCGTGGCCCCTCCCCTGCACTTTTCCTGTCCCACGTCCGCACAGCCCCACCCAGGGAACTGCCGTCCTAAATCGTGCGTCTTTGTTCCCAGCTTTGCTTTCTAATATAGTTTCATCACATCTGTGTGTTTCACTGAAAAGTATATATTCGTTGGTTTTAGTTGTTTTAATTTTAATAAATGAGTATCTTTGTATGTAATCTTTGGGCACTTACTGTTTTCCAATCAAAATTATATGCGTAAGAGTCATACAGTTTACCTTTTGCCCACTATATAAGGCTCCATTGTATGAGTTCCACAGTACGTGGCCATCAGGCTCTGTCCACATCTTGGCAGTTTTGAACTGTGGTCCTCCTTTCCGTGGGTGTGGAAGTAGGTGTGGAGGTGGGTGTGGAGGCGGGTGTGGAGGCGAGTGTGGAGGCGGGTGTGGAGGCGGGTGTGGAGGTGGGTGTGGAGGTGAGATTCTCTTGCTTGGGTAGATGCTGAGGAAGGCAAATGTCCCACACATCGTGATTTTGCCCGATGACTCTCCGAAATGGAGGTAACAAATATCCTCCCACTGGCTGTGGCCGAGAGTGCCTGGTGTGCATCCTTTCCCACTCGGGGTGATATCGGGCTGTTCATTTGTGCACTGCAAGGGGGACGCAATAATCTTTTGACTCTCGATTGCGTGTCGCTGATGGCCAATGCGGTCTGCCAGCTCATCACGTCTGACCCTCATGTTCCCTGTGGCATTCCCATTTGTGTCTTCTGCACAGTTTTCTATCTTGTTATTATTTTTTTTTTCAAAGATTTGTGTATTTTTAGTTGTGGGTCCTTCTAGTTGTGCAATGTGGGATGCCACCTCAGCATGCCCTGATGAGCGGTGCCATGTCCACGCCCAGGATTTGAACCGGCGAAACCCTGGACCGCTGAAGCAGAGCACACAACCTTAACCACTCGGCCACGGGGCTGGCCCCTTGTCATTATTTTTAACACAAATAGATTTACTACAAATTGTGCTACAACTTGATTTTTAAATACATCATGGACAATTGATGGATGTTTAAACATATCATGACAATTGACGGATGTTGTGTGTGTACACACAGACACACACACATTTTACACTTTTATCGTCTGCTTTTTTAATTAACAGCATCTCCTGAAGCAGTCTCATCAAAACAAAATATATCCAAACGTGACCTTAATTATGCTATTGTGTGAGTACACATGCTATATTTAACTAAGCCTTTATATTTGGACGGGAAAGTTGTTTCAATTTTTCACAATTATGAACAGCTTTGGGATAAACAGCCTTGAAGTTAAGTCTTTCCACGTTTGCATTTCTCTCCCCTTAGGAGATATTTTAAGTAGTAGAAGTGTGGTGTCAAGGGACATGCTTTAAAAGCTCTGATAAGTATGGCTAAACTGATTGGGGGTTTTTGGGGTTGGTGTTTGTTTTCATTTTCTGAGAAAGAAATTAGCCAGAAGTTATTCCAGGGAGGGCAGAAGGGTTCGGCCTGTGGTCCCCACGCCCAGGCTGTGATCGTGCACGGAGAGTGGCATCCAGCGAGGCAGACGGAGGGTGGAGGTGGCAGGCCTTTTCCCTTCCCTCTCCTCTGGCTGGCTCATTCTCGTTGTGCAGCCTTGGCTTTTCCACTGGGCTCGCTGGGTGTTCTGTCCTACATACTCGCCTCCACATGGCCCCCTCTGTGTCCAAGCGAGCACTTCTTAGCTCTTTGCACAACTTGTAAATACCTGTCCATTCCCTTGAAAACATGAGCTTGTCCTGCTTATTCACCACAGCATCGCTCACATCTAATTCCAACACCAGGCACACAGTAGGTACTTCACAAGTATCTATTGAATGATGATTTGATTTGATGGGTTGACTGGAGAAGACCGGAAGAGTGTCCACCACCACGTTACAAGGGGACTGTGGGTCAGGACTCTCAGCTGGGCCCTGGGGACGCTTGGCAATGTTTGGAGATGTTTTTGCTGTCACAAATTGGGCGGGAGGGGGAGCTGTTGCTATTGGCATCTCGTGGTTGGAGGCCAAAGATGCTGCTAAACATCTTGTAGACACCTAGGATGGTCCCACGGCAGGGAATGGTCTGACCCAAAATGTCCATAGTGCAAGTGTGAGACTCCCACCTAGACGGTGGGATCGTAGGTGCTTTTTCTTCCTTTTCATTGTATCAATTTTCCAAGTTCCTTGAAATAATTTTGTAATTAAAAATTACTTATTAAAGAGGTATTATTAATTAATATGACTGAGAGTAAAGAAGCAGTAGCTCTCAGAAATGGTGTCACCGGACCCAACGTGAGTCCCCTTCTTGGTGAGTTAAATCAGATGACACCAGAAGTAGTTGGCACGCAAAGCAGAAATTTTATTTGTGGCATGCAGCATAGAAAATGGAGCCGGTAGGGAATAATTTCACAAAGCTATGGCTCCCCGAGCATGGGGAGCAGGTGCCTTTCATTTGGGGTAGAGAACGAATATGTACAAGGGAAGTTTTGTCAGTCTGTGTGGAGACAGGCACAGGCTGGCACATGCACAGTTCAGACACACGCCTCCACATGCATCGCGTGTGATGTTAACAGGATTTTAGCTCCTCCTAGCGCGGTATTTCTAATATTATAACTAGGTAAAGGTTACTCTAGTGCATTTCTCCATTCTTCTGCACAGGCGTCAGTACTGCAGTGTGGTTGGCACTGGTCTGAGTTGGTTCAAGGCTGTGGGTACCCACTCATCCTCTTGAAAAACAACTTTGAGGAACCGTTGACTGCTGATGGCACTTGTTAAGCAGCTCTTTAAGCTACTAAGCAACAAGCAACTCTTTAAGCCTAAGTAACTCTTTAAATGACTTGGGGCAGTAGCTGGTGACAATGGTCTGAGAAATGGCCTGGCCACAGCACGCTACTCCTGCCTGCTAGTTTTTGTCCTGTGGGGGATAGTTCTGGTGCCAGCTGAATGTCTGCGCATTCCCTCAGGCCTCAGAGCACTTGGAAGCTCAAAGAATGTTCTAGAAAACACTCTTAAGATATGTCCACTCTGTGATCTGCCAAGTAAGTGAACCCAGGAAGGCAGTAATTTACCAAAATGTATAGAATCAGCATCATTTAGGGAGAGAGGGGCTAAGCTGCTGTATCTCTGTGTCGTGAGGCCCAGAAACAGTTGGCCGGACTGGGCTGGGAGCAGGCAGAATGGCTGGTTTTCACTGGTGACCGATCAGCCAGGACAAGAGTGACCACCTCCTGGACCCCACACACCCTGCTGAACCGCTACTTTGAGCCAAGGGACGTCGTCAGGGCTGGGCTGGAGTCCCCGCCATCTAAACCCCATTCCTAAGCCTTTGGGGAAAATCCCTCTTTGTGGGAGGCTCGGGGTGTCTGAGCAGAGGCTCTTTCTTAGCAGAAAGCAGGGTGTTTAAGCTCTGTCCTCGGTATTTCCTGTGGGGACGTTTCCTGGTCCCGACGTGTGCTGCTTGGGTAGTAAGACTAGTTGACCCAGCCGTCTTCCTCTCCCCCTTGGGGAATGTAAGCAGAACAGTCCTCAGGTTACAAAACGGGGAAACAATATTTTTGCGCTGGTGGACTGTCCTCCAAGCTGGTGGACAAGCGTCACCATGAGGCCACTGGCCGTCCCACGTTGCCGGCCCTGTGTCCCATCGGCCTGTGGGGCTTTCCTGAGAAGGGCCCCTGGGTACGCCAACCGGCAGGAGGGACGAGGCCCGGAAGCTGCAGGGTTTGGGGACTTGTTCTCAGCTGGGCACCCCTCCCTCTCTGTGCATCAGCACAGAAAGGGACTGAGGGCAAGTGGAGGGAAACAGCCCTTAGTGACCAGCGGAAATGCCGGCTTGGGGAGAGCTGGCCACTCCTCGGCTGCTTCTGGGGGCACACAGGGGAGCCTGGAACTTGGGGTGTGCAAGCCGAGCGAGAGCTGAGCGCAGCTCAGTACTCCCCCGGGGGCTCTTGAAGAGCCAGTTTACTTGGGGTGGGGACTACCTGGGGCCGCAGGCCGTGAGCCGGGGTTGTGACAGCAGACAGCTCTCGGTCCCAGCGCTCCCTGCGTTGGTTCTCATGGAGTTAGTCGCACGTCCAAAGAACAAGGCCGCGCATGCGCCCCTCGGCTGGTGGGCAAGCTGGCCCGTCTGTGGGGTGGGCGTTCTGCTCCCGGATACCCCTCTCCTGGAAGCGGATGCTCAGCCTGCGCTCCTCGCTGGAGCCCTGCCCGCTCAGTATGCGCCATCACGGGGAGCCACCGGGTCAGAACACACGAGACCCACGTTATTTTCCAGGGAACTGAGTTCCTTGAATATGAAAATTAACCTTTTTTAATAACAAAAATGATATAGTCCATTGAAGGAGGACTGGATTTATCTCGTGACAGTGCTTGTCATAGCCTTGAGTATTTATTGAGTAGTTTTAAAAGTTCATTAAACTCAGGAGATTAAATATCGCCCTGAGCAGCGTCCCATAAAGGGGAAATATGGTCCTATTACTTGGTAAAATGTTGTGCTCTGTTGTTAATTCAACTCCCCTGAGTTCTCATCTTCTGATTCGAAACACATTTTCCCGAGCTGTTAAATTTGACATTTTCAAAGAACTGTGAACTGTTTCTCACGGCATTCACCAGAAACTCCGGATGGCACATTTATTTCACAGTGGGGGTGGGGTGGGGGACACAGCCCCACGGTTCTCTGGAAATGTCTGTGGCATTAGCCCTCCACTTTCCCGGCTCACCTGACTTAGTAATAACCAGTTGACGGGCACAAAGGCTCGTCATCGGGAGGAAGGTGCAGAGGACCCCACGCTCCCCGGGAGCAGCTTGCGGCCCCTGCCCGGTGTGCCCTCCTCACCCGCCAGAGGACGGCCGGACAGAGAGCGTGGGGACAGCCGCTCCTGTGCCACCTGCTGGGCCGTCCGCCATTAGTGCCGTTTATGTTGCTTCTGATTTCTTTCCCAGTCGGTTCCCGCCGACACTCTGTGGGAACATCCTTTTGCTACCTTGTTTGCTGCAGGCCTCTCAGCTTCCACAGGACGTCACGTCCTGGGGACATGGACAGCACTGTCCATTGGTCTGCACGTGGGCTGGCCTGGGGCCGCAGGACCATGTCTGCCCTTACTGTGAAGAGGGCGGATGGGGACCCCATGTTCCTGGAGAGAAAAGCAAGCCCAGCGCTTGGTCTTCCCTCTGCGTGGGGGCCGTGGGGTCTCCCTGACCGTGTGTCTGATGCAGGGAGAAACGCCCGCCGGCCTCTGAGGTTGAGGACCCCCAGGCATCGGAAGCTTTGACTGGCAGCAGAAAGGGACGTCCTGGAATGGACGTTCTCGTGCCAGTGACTCTGAGCCCAGCCCTGCCCGGAGTCTTTCCCGAGCACGTCCGTCACCGCGCAGATGTCTGGTGAGCGACCCCCGTGGCCCAGTCCTGAGTGAGGCGTCGACACGGCAGCTGTTGGGTAACGAAGACCCAGAGCGATGGCAGCACGGATTTTGGAGGGACTTCCTGGCTGTGTGCCCCAACCCCTCTGGGCCTCTGACTCCTCCGTCATTTCAGGAGAATAAGAGTGTGTAGCTCGCTGGGCTCTTGTGAGGATTGAATGAAATAATGCATGTGCCGAGCTGAGCATCCTGCCAGAGATAAGTGCTCAATAATTAATCATGATGATCAACACCCCCCCAACAACAACCCATGCCAACATCCATTAAGGACGATCAACACCTCCCCAAGAACAACTGATGCCAGCATCCATTAAGTCCTTGCATGTGCCAGGCAGTGGTCCAAGCAACACGTTATGGTGTTGTAACTGCTCTTAGAGCAAACATAATAGGACAGTGTGGGGCCCAGAGAGGTTAAGTAACTTGCCCAAGTTCACACAGCCGAATAAAGACCGAGGCTGTCTGACCTGGAGGTTGTGCAGTTAACCGTTATTGACAATGTCAGCTGCTTCTTCCCTTAGTACCAAGACAGATGTGGGCTTTGCCTTTCTGGAGTTCTCATCTCCTGTGAAATGGATCTGTGACAAGCCCGGCAGAGAGTGCACACTCAGCGAGGGTTAGCCACCATTGTCTACACCGTCGGCCCCGTGATGATGGCGATCGTTGCCATTTTATTGTATTAAAGTAGTCTGATAACGTTGGTCTGTGTGCGTATATCACAAGCATATTGTAATGTAAAATGCCCGTGTAAGATACTGCATTATTATGATTGCCGTTGTTATTAGTCTAGAACTGTGCTCTGGGTTTTGAGGTCTGTGAGAAAGGGACTGAGCCATCCTCAACCCCGAGGGAGGGGTTCGTAGGTAATGCCGGTTTGCATCTCAGGTGAGCCCGCGAATCCTGCAGAAGGGCCTCCCTCTGGAGTCCTGCCCCCTGCCCTTTGACCTCAGTCCCCCTCCATCTCAGATGTGTCCTTTCTCCCCTGACATCTTCCTTTTCGCTTGTCAAGACTCAAGTGAGCCCTTCCCGTCAAAGGCGACCCCCGCCCTGCCTGCCCTCTCCGCGAGCCGGGGAAGCGGCCCACTTCAGGAGACGGCTTCGTTTCTGCAGAGAAGACCCTGCACCTGTCGTCCTGCAGAGATGCAGCTGTCTTAAGTGTTTTCGTGCTTCTACTGTGATAGAGACACAAAGATACAAACATGCGGATGGCCCTTTCCTCTGAACATTCCTGTAGGAAGATGCAGAGTGGCAGGTGGCCCCTCAGTCTGAGGGAGCATCGGGGCGGGGTGAGGACTGCGGCCAAGTGGCAGATGTCTGCTCCACCTGAGTCCTCAGCCTCTGCCCCTCCCAGCGGGTTTTTGAACTGCCACGTCTCCTAACTTCTCAAAAGGAGTGAAACCCATATTTTTATGTGAAATCTTTGAATTTTTAAAATGTTGCAAGCTTCATATTAAACCGCAAAGCACAACAGCCACCATAGGGGCCAATTCGAACGCTTGTGTCATTTGGAAGGCCCAGCAGCTGCTAGATGTGAGAGCCCTGGAGCCCCTCACCTGGGGCTCCCACGCCCACCATGATTCTAGAAGCTCTCTAGAGCGCGACAGGAAACTCACCCGGGGCCTCGAGCTGCCTGCCCGGTGCCCCAGCCACAGAGCCCCAGCCTGGAGGTCACACTCCCCCGGACAGCTGGGAATGGAGACCTGGGTCTGAAGCTGGGCTCTGCTCCCCGGGAGGGCAGCGGCTGTCGGCAGGGCTGGGCCTGGGGAGCCCCTGGGCGTCCACTTTCAGGTTCTCAGGCCCTCGCCCCTTCCAAGGCCTGAAATCTCAAGGCTTTGTGAAAAGATGTGCTGGAGAACTGGCCACTGGGTCAGCGAGTCTCACACCCCAGAGAAGAAGATGTGACCACTTAGTCCCCAAATGCAGACATTTGTGACTTTGTAAATTACACACAGGAACTGCTGTGTTACTGTTATTGAGTAAAACCACACAACATAAATTGATACGTTAGAGGATGAGAAAAAAATAAATGTTTCCTGAATTTATTAACAGTGCAAGAAAACTTTTGCTCATATATATGGCATTATTAATGCATATCTGGCATTAGTTAATAATGTTACTAATCTTCTAAACACTTAACTTTTTAAAGGTCTTGCTCACTCTGCTGTCATCGTGTTGTCTCAAGGCGCAGTGAACCTTAGGGTGAGCTCCATCACTAATGAGGTGGGGATCAGTCCATATTTCAGATCTTTTTGTTCCGACTGCCACGCCCCTGTGGACAGCAGAGCGGAGGCCGGCCTGGTCTTTCTATGCCGTCCTCTCACCTTCCAGCTCTACGTCAGACGACGCCCTGCTGCAATTCACAGGGTTTTCTTGGTGAATTTTTCAGAAGTGGGTGGCCAGGTCCTTCTTTCTAGTCGTTGCTGAAACCTGTCCACCATGGGTGACCTTGCTGGTGTGTAATCCTGGTGGCAGAGCTTTCAGCATCACAGCAGCACTCAGCCACCACCGTGTGACAGCTGAGAGCCGGGTGGTGTGGTTCCCAGACTGGGAAACAAACGCAGGCCACGGCAGTGAGAGCACCGAATCGTAACCACTAGACCCGGGGGGCTGCTATATTTCAGAGACTTACTTTCAAATGTTTAGATGATTTCATCACATCTTCTTGGATCCCCTGTGGCCTTTAACCTCGCAGTGTGGCTGACAGCTCGGAATAGGACTAAAAGTAGGGCTGCCATATCGGCCCTTTGCCTATCTTTGTAAATAAAGTTTTATTGGCACACAGCCACACTATTTGTTAGGTATCGTCTGTGGCTGCTTTCGCACAACAGCAGAGGTGAATAGTTGTGACAAAGATCATGTGGCCCTCAAAGCCTGAAATATTTACTAGCTGGCCCTTTCCAGAAAGAGTAATGATTCCAAGGTCACCATCTCAGAACCACCAGGGACCCTTGTGGAAGGTCCGGATCCTGACGCCTCCTCTGGAGATCCGGTCCGCAGGGGGGCGGGGTGTTATTTTAATGAGCTCCTCAGATCATTGTGACGGGCAAGAGCAGGCCTAGGAAGAAGCTAGAATGCCCTCTGGTCTCTAGATGACGTCCCACGAGGGGCATGGCTGGTGAGCACAGGCCTGCGAGGCCACGGCTGAGAGCCCATTTCTCCAGCCCACCTGTCCAGTGTCTCTCCAGGTCCATCTGTCCGACATTTTAATACTGCTTAAACTTGTAAGTTACGTGAAAGTTATCCTGATAAAAATATTTATTTAAGCACAGAAGAACTGGGGAGTCTGTAAGAATGGAGCCCCTTTGGGGGTTTGCTTTGGTCCGAGACCATCCTGGTTGGAACAGTCCAGCTCGCCTAGAGTGCTCGCCACAGGTGTGCACCTGCCCCACCCCCACCCCCACCGACCTGCAGGGTGGTCTGTTGTTTAGCACCATCTGAGCCACGGACCAGCTTTGGGGGAGCATCCTCACCTCATGCAGACTTGGGGCCGTACTTCTGAGCTAGCTCTCTCCCCAGCCTCAGCCCTTCCAGGGTTCTCAGGCTCAGAGCCCTGGGGCCGGCTGAGCAGAGGCACCAAAGGGGTGGCCTGTCCCCTGTTATCTCAGTGGCTGCTCCACTTGTAACCTCATGTCAGCCCCGGGACGCGGGCGGATGCCCCACGGACTGGGGAGGGGGCGACGGAGGTCCCGTGGTCTTTGTGATAGACTTTTTAATACTTCTTAGACCTTTACGTTATGTGAAAATTATCTTGATAGAAATATTTATTTAAGCAAAGAACAACTGGGACGGCTGTAAAAACGGAGCCCCTTCGGGCGGTTGCTTTGGGAAGAGGGAGCTGGGCCCATCCAGCAGGCTCGCGGGAGCCTTCCTGACCCGCAAGGAGGTTTCGACAGTGCGTTCGCTGTGTGAACACTCATGACTCCGGGGCTCTTCTGTGTGTATTATACGCTTTTCTGAACTCATATTTTTTAAAGTATCGGCTTTTGAGGGTAGGCCCAGGGTGGCCTAGAGTCACCTTGATTTGCTGACGAGATTGAACTTGAAACCTGTGTGGGGTTTGGGCCAGGCCTCCGTGCTGCCCTGGGAATCAGGACTGTTTCTGGATCCTCTCACTTTCTTCAGAATAGGGTAGTCACATTGCATTGTATTTTCTGTTTAAAGTGTTGATTATCAAATATAAACCTTTAAATTACACTACAGTTTTTGTTGGAAAAATAAGTAATTTCCTGCGGAGCAGGGACCCCGTGTCTCATTGGCGTCTGTGTCAGTGCCTGGCGGGCGCCTGCACGTGCCTCGGGAAGAGGCTGTGCTGGATGGACGATGGGATGGAGTGAATGGAGGAGACTCCCGCGTGTGGTGAAGTTGAAGAACCTTGTTTTTAAGGCTGCCCAAACGCCCAGCTGTATGTGAGTTACTATTTTTGTAAGCACACGCAGTCCACGGAATGGGTTATTTTTGTTGGTGCACAGGGTGTATTTGTATGATGGAGAACCAGATGTTGAACCAGGAGCAGGATGCCTGCATAGTAAGCCTTGCACACCATGTGCACAGAGGCTGAAGCAAGACTGTCATGAGTGCGAGCCTAACCGTTTGTCTTTCCCCCAGATGCACCTGCTGCTTTCACTGAGAGAGACCTATATTCTTGCTTGGCATCAAGTGAGCATTCAAGCATCTCAGTCTTGGGTGCTTATCTTGGAATTGGTGAGGTACCTCGAAAGACTTTCGGCTTTAAATATTTACGGAGACTTGATTTTGCATTACGATAGATTTGCATTCTAGATTTTCACAATTTAGGAAGAGAAGAGAGGATGATTTTCCTGAGTGCTATTTATGAAAAAAAAGAAGATAGTCGTGTTATTTGAGACCCATCACCTGTAGTGTAAAGGAACAGGATAGACCTGCCTTAATGAGGGAGCTCCAGAGAAAGAGAACCGATGGGATGTGCTTATGGAGAGAGGGAATTACTTTAAGGAATGGGCTCACGTGACGTGGGGGCCAGCAAGTCTGAAGTCCGCAGAGAAGGTGGCAGGCTGGAGACCCAGGGAAGAGTTGATGCTGCAGCGGACTCAGAAGGCAGTCTGCTTGCAGGATTCTCTCTTCTCCAGGGACCTCATTCTTTTTTTCTGTTAAGGCTTCTACTGATTAGATGAGGCCCACCCACATTAAGAAGGGCCATCTGCTTTATTCAAAGTCTACTGATTCAAATGTTTATCTCATCCCCAAAATACCTTCAGCCGTGTGTAGACTAGTGTTTGATCAAATTTCTGGGTCCCATGGCCTATCTGAGTTGGCACTTAACATTAAGCATCACTGACTCAGTCTCCTTTCATGGGTTCACTGATGGCCACCGTTAGAGGAACCACCTGCCTCTTGTTCTCCATGAGCCACTGAACCCTGATTTTGTAGCGTGAGTCTTACCCGCTGAATGGGGGGCAGTTGTCCTCCCCATCATTGCCGTCAGCTTGGTTACTTCTCGTGGAGAAGAAACAAGAACTGTGAGCCGGGCAGGATGGCCTTCTTCCTCTGGTCCTGCATCCTCTTGTGACGGATGCACTTTGAACCCCCCGAACAGCCCGAGGTATGGCACCAAGCCCGCTGCCCGTGGTGACCCCCAGGTCCTTCTACATAAACAGGAGAAACACACCTGCCCAGACTGGACTCCCAGCCTTGGCCCAGTGGAACCCAGCCAAGCGAGGGTTTATTTGCACACATTTCTTGGGCAGCGTACGTTCTGTCCTGATGTATTCAGATGCAGGTTCCAGAAAAACACTGGATTTGGACATGTTCCAGACTGCCTTTCTGATTGAGATTCTGGCCGGATGACATCCCGCTCTTGGAAAAGTTGGGAAGTGTCCATTTTCTTGTTTGGTTTTCTTGTCATAAACTCGTTGCACGTACTTTGTTTACAAGTGAGCCATGGAGCTGTGGCCGTGGCCCCTGAGCGCAATGGGTTTGGTGGATGAAGCCAACTCCTTCGAGTCACGTGGTGACGGCGGCTAAGGTGCCTTCTCACCCACTCTGGGTCCCAACCAGACGGCCTCAGCTCAGCCGTGGGCCCCTGACCCTAGAGCTGCAGGACACCCTGCGGCCACTCCACCCACTGTTGGACGTTGGGCTAAAATCGTTTCTCCTTCCTTCTCCCCACCCACTGGCCTTTTCCTAGGACAAGACTGGCAGCACTGGCATCCTTGTCGGGATAGCCTTGTGCACACAGGCAGAAAGTTTCCCCTCCCCTCCATGGCTCCCTCATTTCTTGGAAAAATAGTTTACTTGCATTAGCCGTTGGGAGTCCCTTTAATCTTACCAACAGGTGCAAGCAGAGTACCCGGAACAGAACACCCACCTTCAGACCCCAGAATAGAACACCCACCTGTAGACCCTGGAACTGAACGCCCACCTGCAGACCGGGAGCAGAACGCCCACCCTCAGGCTCTGGCTGAGCAGGGCCCCGTCCCGGCATGGCTGCCTCCTGTAGGCGGCGCGCACGTCCATTCCAGCATTTCTAGGCTGTGCAGCCTCTTGTAGTAAAGACACCATACTGGGGTCGACTGGGGTTAAATTTGTTGTAAACTGAACCCCAAATCTTATTCCTACTAACTTCTTCAAAGACTGAGCCCTCCAAACAGGATCCTCCAATGTTAATTTAAAAAAAAAAAAAGGAAAAAGAAAGGAACCACTTATTTTTCCATTTTTACAAAAGAT
Organism: Equus asinus; assembly: GCF_041296235.1. NCBI lineage: Eukaryota > Metazoa > Chordata > Mammalia > Perissodactyla > Equidae > Equus > Equus asinus. Next base: position 48,620,667 of record NC_091804.1, read on the forward strand.
TTTTAATGGAAAATTTCAGAGGTATTCAGAAGTAGAGAGAACACTCTCCTGAGCCCCCCGGGTGCCCAGCTTCCGTTTACCAGCCTGGGTTCGTCTTCTGTATATGTGCCACCCCCGCCCCCACCCCGAATAGCCTCTCCTCCTTCATGGAGGCAGCGCCGAGGCCCTCAGATGGATCCGCCGTTGTGGGGCTCGCTCTGGGACCCGGCGGGGAGGACCGGTGCACACCCTCACTCGCATCTGACATCCCTTGCTCGGCCCCAGCATCGCCTGTTTGTAATTCACTGCTTCTTTAATGGATCTTTTTAGTGCCTGCTTACGTGTGTGACACTGGGCCTTAGAGAGACGCAGGTGACACTCGCTCAGAACCTGCCCCCAGGGGCTCACGGACAAGCATGGTCTTCCAGGGGCTGAGAGTCAGGGGTCGCCGGGTGACATGTGCCGCCTAGGGTGCAGGAGCAGCGAGCACACGGGGGCCGACCCCTGAGCCCAGTGGTTCTCACACGGCTCCCACTCTGGGGACCCCCGGACAGTGGTGTTCCCGACGCACAGGGTGGAGTGAGGGTTTGCTGGCTGGGCCCCTCTCACCTGAACCCATTCCTGTCCTCTTTAGACCAGGTCCGGTTGCAGCCAGGGAGTGCATTTGGGGGCAACTCTTCCAGAGGCAGGTCTCAGCCTGACCCTACCCTCGGAGAACAGTGACGTCGAGGATGGTTCACGCTGATCCTCACGGCTCCAAGGGCAAGACAGAGCCACCCCCGGTCTTAGAGGGGCTTCTCCAGATGGGTTAGCTCCCTTCAATTTGCAGAGACCCTTGGAGGCCAGAACATTTTTATGTTTGTCCAACGCAATCCGCTGGGATAAGGGCCGCTGGAACCTGGCTTGTAGTTGACAGCATCTGTCAGAAGTTGTGGCTGTGGCCACAGGAGAATCTGCTAAAAGGACGGAGCCCGTTAGGGCTGACACTGGGTGGTGGGGGGTGATGCCACCTCAGCGGCTGAGCTGTGGCATCTCAGGGAAAGGGGTGCAATCCCTCTGGCAGCCTGGACGAGCCAAGGAAGCCGGGGTCCACTTGGGGGACAGAGCCCTGAGCCTCAGGACTAACATCAGGGTTGTGTCTCGCTCTTCCTCCCCATTCCCACGAGTCTGCAGGGCTCTGCTCCACACAGCCGGAGTCACACGGGGACCCAGGCCCCGCCCTCTTGTCTCTGCGCTGTCTGGAGCGCGTGGACTCCTCAGTCACTGAGGAGTGCGGTAAACATCACTTCCACCCCCCGTCTGTTGGCCAGAACTGGATTCGTGGCCACAACTGACTTCAGGGGGCCTTGGAATGTTCCGGGCACAGGGGATGCCCACTGAGCACCACTGGCATGCCCTTCCCGATCAAATGCGACATGGCCAGAGAAGTGGGAGCCACGGAATATGGTGCTAGTGGTGGCACTGGTGGGGATGTGGGGAGATCTTTAGGTCTATTGGTGGGACAGGGGTGGCTCCTGCGTCAGTACCCAAGCCCCGCCTCACGGACGGATCGTGGGGGCCAGCCAACAGGTGTCAGATGCGGTTTGCTCAGCTGGAAACCTCCTCTAACGCCTGTCCTAGTTGTCTAACCCTTTAGTGCAGAGTAGATTTTTATAATAACGAAGATTTGCTCAGAGCTCTAGTCTTCAGGCACATACTTGTCTTACCTGAAATAAGTATTGGACCAATTTACAGGGGAAGAAACAGGAAGTTTAAGCCGTGTTCCTGCCGGTCGCCATGTGGAGTCTATTGAAGAAAATCCTTTTCCCTCTTCTTTCGTATTCACAGATCCGTAAGTTTACTCAGGACAAAGCATCTACCCAGCAAAAATACTCATTTCCCAGGCTCCCTTGCAGCTAGGTGTCACCATGTGACTAAGTTCTGACCAACACAATTAAGCAGAAATATTTTGTGGGACTTCTGGAAAGTTGTGGGGGTTTTTTTGCAACTTTTGCCTTCTGCCTCCCCCTCAACCTTCTTCCTTCCTGCTTTTTCCTGTGTGGAACCTAGAAGTGATGGCTGGAGGTCCAGCTGCCACCTTGGGCCATAAGGTGAGCTTGAAAATGAAACCATACTTACACAGAGCAGAGAAATGGGAGGAGGCTGGGTCTGCACCATCGTGCTGGCCACTGTAATGCTCCCGGCCTGCCAGCCTCTGAGCTCATGTCCACGAGCAAATATGCCCTTATGGGCTTAAGGGAGTGTCTGTGGGCACAGCTGAACCTCAGCCTGAGGCAGCTTTTCATACTGTGTAACTTATTTTTTCTGGACATGATGAGCATGTGTGTGTATGCGGGTGGGGAGGGGTGGTACTGGCCCCTAGTTGTTACTTCACTCATCTCAGGTTGACGTCACGCTCTGTGGAATGTGGTCACCTCTCTAGAAGTCAGGACACTCTGAAGAGTGACCACTTTGCACCTTCCCCCCACCCTGCGGGCACAGTAGCTCCAATCAGATAATCTCATGGAAAATGTATAAACCCTATTTGGAGAGAGGGAATGAGTCCTTTTCCACGTCCCAAAGTTCTTCCCAGACCTCAGGGTGTGTCACTTTTGAATTATTCTCCAGGTGGCCGTGCGCTCACAAGGCCTGTATTCATCTCACATGTTCCTGTGCCTGCATCTTCCCCCCAGCCACTTCCACTTGGGCCCTGGATTTTGCATGGGCCATTTTTCCTGCAAGATAATAGACCTCAGATTGTCTTTATCCCCTAAGTCCAAAGGGCACATGGAAAGGAGACATCTGTGACTGAGAAAGCTTCCCCCTCATCTAAATACACATCAAAATGTCTGGCAGGACACTTTTATCAGAAAAATCTAGAAACCAGTGTGCAATCTCCAGCTCATGTAAATATCTTCACGTTACTCTTGATTAATTATGTTTTATTGAAGCAATTAGGAGACTGACAACCTCAGTTAAGTACTAATGATAGGACCATGTCTTTTCACATGCTACTGATCAGAAAGTGCAATCGGAGTCCCAGGGGCTGGGCGCCAGGCAGGGGACCATGGGCAGGTGCTGCTGGTGAAGCTGGGCGGGCAGGGGCCTGGGCCGTGAGCCCCCGTCACTGTCCCACGCACGGTTCTCCTCCCTGCTGAGGAAAAGAGGCCCCTGTGTGTTCGCCTCATTCCTCTGTTCTTTCTCTGTTTGTTTTAATTTCCAAAAAAATGAGGACAGCTGTTGAAGTCCTAAACAATGGGCTCCTCTGGAAAGTCAGGTTAATTTGTCTAATTTTCACACCTTTCATTCTCCTGCAAGATGGTGGAGCGGTTTTGCGTCACGGCGTCAGATGAATTTCATGCTTCTTGCCTTTTCTGAAATATCTGGTGGCACCCTGCACACCTGGCTCAGACCTGGGGCTTCGAGACTTAACGTGACGATGACAGTCAGGGGAGGAGACACGCATGTTCTCGACGTCGCTTAGATTGAGGAACGGAAACCACGTGGGCCAGGGGTTTGGGCAGAAACGCACTCTGTTTTCTTAAGGCCAAATTTCCCATTGATCTCAGTCCTTTCTTAAGGGAAATGCCAAACATCTGGGGGCTTCAGTGATTTGTGGGGGGGGGGGGGGCGTGGATATTTTGTTCTTTCTAGGAAGAACATCGTTAAGAACACCATGCATGATTTTTACTTATATTGTTAATACGTTATTCTAAACACTTTTTCCTGGCTGATTTTGTTCAGGAGGCCTCGCGGTTACATTAAAGCTGGCTGTTGCCCCGTCTCGCCACACCTGCCCTCCCCAGGGTATGCAGGAGCTCTAGTTTCACTTCTCAGAAGCCACGGCCCCCCTTCCCCTCCACTGTCCTCCTCACCCAGCACTTTCCCTCCCACTCTGTCGTGTGAAATACTGTGCTGCTTCCATGCTGAGCACATAGGAGACACACATCCTTTCTCAAGCATTCTAGAAGTCATCCATGCCCCTGGCACTGAGGTTTCATGGTGTGGCCACCGTCCCATGCCTTAGAGACGATCCAGGTGCCCATTTATGATCTCAGGGCCGGGACTCTCTTCCCTCGTTTAAAGTAAAGAGAAACCAGAAAAACGCTCACAGAATTGGGATGATAGAACCATAGACGCCCTGATCCCCCGTGCTCGTGTTATTAAACTAGTTAATATTCTCGCATCTGCGACAGAGGGAGAAAGAAATCTGAGGCTGCAATATAAATTCAATCCAAGGGTCTCAACGCCCTCGCTAGCTCTTTTCTGTAATAAATATTTATACTAGGTCCAGCAAAATAGGAAATTACCATCATTGAGCAATTGAATCCCACACTTCTCTCCATGGATCGTGTGTCATGTGTCACATAAATCCAGCCCCTGGGTTTGCACCAAATCTTCTAAATCTTCATTTGGAGAAAAGACCTTGCACTTTCCTTCTAGGGCTTCCAGTTCTCCGTGAGGATTTTAGGATTCTTCAGATATTGGGATATGGTTATTCTTGGCAGTGGAGCATACACAGGAGATGGATTGATTCGTGGGTTCATTCATCGGCAACTATTCACTGGGTCCAGCAGGAGCTGAGCCGGGAGCCCCGTGGTGCTGAGGCTGAAGAGGGGGCTGCCCTTGGGGGGCCGGCGTCCAAGGGGGCACACACTTTGTTTACTGCTAGAAGACAAGTGTCGTGCATTGGGAGAAGCTCTGAAGACAGTACCACAGGAGGGGTAGTACGGGGTGTCATTGCTCTGTGCTGGGGGTCATGACCAGCCTCTCTGATGAGGGGAGATTGGAACTGAGACTGGGAGCTGTCGAGCAACCAGCCTGCAGGAAACGGCAAAAGAACATTTCAGCAAAGAGACCGGAAAGGAAACTGAAAGGCTAGCATCTTAGCCAGCCCGGGCTGCTGTAACAAAATACGGCAGACCGGGGGCCTAAACTACAGACGTTTCTTTCTCACAGTTCTGGAGGCTGGAAGTCCAAGACCAAGGTGCCAGCCAGTGAGGTTCCTGCTGAGGACCTGCTGCCTGGCTTGTAGACGACCGCCTCTGGCTGTGTCCTCACCTGTGGAAGAGAGAGAGAGCTCTGCAGTCTCTTCCTCTTCTTGTAAGGGCACTAAATCCATCCTGGGGGCCCCAGCCTCATGCCTTCATCCAACCCTAATCACCTCCCAGAGGACTCACCTCCAAATATCATCACCTGAGGATGGGGGCTTCAACAGATGGATTTGAGGACACACACACGTGTGGTCCGTCTCAGCCAGGAGGAAAATGCTGGCCTGCTTTGCCAACATCCTTTTGAACCCTGGGCCCTCATCCCTTCTGCGTGGATATAGCATCAAATAAGACAGACATTCCACTGCCCTCTCTGACAAAGGGGCGCCCGCCCTCCCATGGTTACTGTGAGATCCTTGTGAAGACACCTGGAGAGCAAGTTAGTTGCCATCACCCACCGCTTCTCCCTCTTTCTAGAAAGTTCTCCCCCCAGTTGCAGACATGGCTGGTTCTTTCTCATTATTCGGGACTCCATTGGATTGCCAGCTCCCTAGAGAGGCCATCCCTGCCACCCACGTGAATGCACCTCCTTTGCCCGAGGGCCCTGCCGTGCGATGGCCTTCTCCTCTCTTCCTGTGCTGATCGGCACCTGGAGTCGTGTGGCCAATGGTTTCTGTGGAACCCCAGGAGAGCAGGGCCTGAGCTGCCCCAGCTCCCCACCCAATCCCAGCACCTGGGCCCCTGGGAGTTGTTCAAATAAATCACTGTCAGTGAACAAGTGGTAACATTGTGATTAGAAGTCATGCTCAAGATGTGGAGTCACTGAACTCAAGCTGTGACCCTTATTCATGGCTCCTGGAGGCAGAGATTGGTACGACCACTTTGGAGAATGGTTTGTCAGCATTTCTAAAGCTAAATATAAACTTCTTTACGAAGTTTCTCCAGAAATTCTACTCGTAGGTATGTTCCCAGGAGAAATGGGTGCATATATCAGGAATGTTCATACAGTCTTTATTCGTAGTTGCTCAAAATGGGGAGCTACTCAACTGAGCATTCATAGGAGAATGGATAAAAAGACCAGGGCGTGTTCCTACAGTGGATGCAGCGCAGTGGTGGAGGGAAGGAACTACCCGCCATGACATAGACGGCCGTCACAGACACTATGTTAAGCAAAAGAAGAAGCCAGACTCAGCAGGGTACATACGGTATCATCCCATTTACTTGAAATTTAAGAACAAGCACAGCTGTTTGTGTTAGTTTCCGGTGGCTGCTGGAACAAAGTAACACAAACGTGGTGGCGTAACGTAACTGTATTGTCTTGCAGTTCTGGAGGTTAGATGTCTAAGGTGGGTCGGCAGGGTCGTGTTCCTTTGAAGGCTCTGGGAGAATCTCTTCACTCACCTTTGCCAGCTTCCAGAGGCCGCCCACATTCCTTGGCTCACAGTCCCACATCATTTCATCCTGTGCTTCTGTCATCAGGTGTCCTTCACTGACTCATGTCTGTGTCCTCTTTCCTCCCTCTTAGAAGGACCGAAGGACCCGTATGATGACATCGGGCCACCCAGATTCCCGGATAATCTCCAACCTCAGGATCCTTAGCTCGATGGCATCTGCAGAGTCCCTTCAATAGGTAGTCACATCTTTGCAGGTTCTGGGAATGAGGATGTGGGTGTCCCTGGGGGCCGTTATTCTGCCCACCACCCTCATTGATGGCAAGTGACCAGGGCGGCGCTGCCCGTGAATGGACACGAGGGAGTGTTCCGGGGTGCTGGCAGGTCTGGCTCTGGATGTCGGTCTGTTTACATGGGTGTGTACATACGTGGAAATTGATATGGCTGTAAACCAGTGCGTTTTACTTTATGGACGTTATATATCCGTTCGTATTTTAAAAAGAAGGAAAAAGTTAACCTTCCTACAGATCCTGCACTTTCTGTGTGAGCTAACAGCCCCGTGCTTGGCCCGGTGAACAGAGAAATAACCAGGTTCTGGTGTTCGTTCGCAGCGTGGTGACATCTCAGGGCCTTGATGGAGCTGGGGGTCTGGAGCACAGGGGCGTGGCTGTCTTCCTGTTTCATAGCCCCTCCTCGGTTCCGTTTCCTTTTGCATACGATGCCCATGGAAGTAGCATGCTTTTGGAGAGCGCAGTCACATTTTTTTAATGAGGCCCCTGACAGTCTACAGGGCGGGTCTTTTACAAACGTCTGTGGAATGGAAGCTCTTTGTGCTCATTCCTAGCTCAGCCCCTCACTTGTCTTCAGTGAGCCCGGCCAGATGGCTACCAGGGTAATGGGGCCCTCTGGGACCTGGGTATCACACACAGAATTGCGTTGTTTCAAACACACTGATGCTCGCGGCCTTCTTCACTCTTTAATGTGGCATTTAAGGTTCTGGAAATGGAGCACTTTAGAAAACTGCTGGGTGTTTTGTCAAAAGGAAAGCACCATGGGCATTTTCAAGATGTTTTTGCCTTCCAAGGCCCAGCTTCGGCTGGCACAGATGCAAAGGATGGCGCAACTGCATCCCTTGGCGAGAAACGGCCCGTGCCGCCATGGGAAGCAGTGTCCCTGACCTTGAGCTTCTCCCTCATTTGGTACCAGAGTCAGAATTGTCAAATAAACATCAAAACAGCTGGGACTCAGAGACACACTCCGCCCCTGTAAGGCTCTTGAAATAACTTCAACATTGAGAGGGGTTCCCTCCTTCTCCATAAGGGACTAAAATGTGTTCTTCACAGATAAATATTTCAGAGCAGACCAACTCATCTGGATCAAATGGTACCGTTGTAAAGATGCAAATTGAAAATTAAGCATCAAAACACGAGGGGTCACTGGGGCCAGCCGGAGGGGCCTGGATGTCATCAGAGCCGGTGCCCGTTGGCAGCCGGCCCCCAGCCCCTGCTGCCTGCGCTGTGTCTCACTGGGTACTGTTGTTTCACTTTGTGCATTTTAGAATAATTTTAAAGAGGAAATAGGATAAGAACAACTAACCATATCTCACTCAGGCGAAAGCTGCTGTGCCTGAGAGGAGTAAGTACCTGAAATCATTCTAGAAACATTTTGGCAATAATTCTTTAACATTGCAACTTCTTTGTGGCCCTGAAGTGTCATTTATTTTTTAATATTCCCAATTTGGAAACTTTGAAAGAGGATCAATCAAAGCTACCAAAGATACCTAACATTAGATAGTTAGAAATATTCAGTGTTTTAGAAAACTAGTAATTACAACACCAAAGGCCATCCTTATGTGGACCTCATGGTGGTTGTAATTGCAGCCCCTCTTCCCGGATGAGAAGTAGGAAATCAGAGGAGTGAAATGAGCTGCTTAAGGGCACACAGCTCAGGGCTGAGCAGAGATCTGAACCCATCAGTCCAAGTCCTGAGAATAGTAAGCTTCACCTCAGGAGTATTGGCTCTTGCACTGAGACTGCACAGGCTGGAGTTGCAGAGAAGCCCAGTGGCAGTTTAATGCCTCTCCTATAAGTTATTAGGGAAAAGAAGAATACCCTGTGACCATGTATCCATACACCCACTGAGCTACCCGTCTGTTTACCTACCCATGCATCCATCCATCCCTCCATCCACTCACCCATCCATCCATCCCTCCATCCACTCACCCACCCATCCATCCATCCATCCATTCACTCACCCATCCATCCACCCATCCATCCACCCATCCATCCATCCATCCATCCATCTATCCTCATCCATCCATCCATCTACTCACCCATCCATCCATCCATCCACTCACCCATCCCTCCATCCATCCACCCACCTTCCCATCATCCGTGCATCCATCCATTCTAGATATTAGGGATTCCACAATCAATGAGCCTGACAAGATCCTACTTTCATGGATCTAATGTTCGTATTGTTCATTCTTCACCATCCTGTACCATCATCAAAATGGGGAACCGAGTAGTGTTCTGCCAAGGTGCCACTGAGCATCCACCTTCGGGCTCACTAGTATGAGTCTGCCTCCAAACCCACTTTAGCCACTCCCTCATGCAAGGAAAAGCTGCATTTTTAGATGTAAAAACCTCAGCAGAGACTGCGCCTCGATAATTGCCTTGGCACAACCTCAAGTGAGACTCTCTCGTCTTCTTTATTTTAGTTTTCAAATGGGCAGCATTCCCACAGGGTCAGACAGCCTGGCTTCAACATGAGGCTCAACTGCCGGCTGGGCTGCTCTGTGTCACCTGCTTCAAAGATGCCGGCAGCAGCAGCATCTCAGACATGGCCTGCCATATGTTCTGCGTCGACATTGAGCAGCTCATTTCATTGAGTTCTCTCTGATGCAGAGCAAGTTTTGAGCTCAGAAAAATAAAAATAGAATGAGCAGTGAGTATTGGGCCTGGAAGGGAAGGAAGGTGGGGATGTTGGGGGATGTGTTGGGGCCAGGATGTGTCAACGCCACGGGCAGACATAGCGGGCAGCCAGCTGGCATGGGCAGGTTGGACAGAAGCCTCAGACCAGGCACTCATCAGTGCCTGCAGGATGTCTGGCTGCCAGCATGCTCACTCCTTGGCATAGTCCAGCAGGGGGACTGTGGATGGAACCACATCTCAGTATGTGACCACGGGTATGTCATTTCACCTCTCTGAGCCTGCTACCTCCTCTGGAAGGTGGTGAATAAGATCCCCCTGTCCTTGACGCAGAGGTGCCTGGCTAGGGCAGCCCCTTGTTGGGCATCTCCCTCCCCACCACTCTACCAGCAGAGCGGATGAAAGATGCTTTTTGGTCACTGATATAATTGACCCTCCCCTGTAGGCAACAGCCACTGCAGGCTGCCCCCTTCCTGGTTCATTACCAAGTCCTGGTAGGCAGGTGAGTGTCTCTGTCTTTGTTCTAGTCCATACTGAGATAAACCAAGGGGAATTTCGGTGAATGTTCTGACAAGAAAATCTTGGCCCCTGAGCATGAGCCAGCGGTGACGGGAACTGGCTCCTGACAGCTCCCAGAACCAGCTGGGCAGTCTCTCCCCAACTCTGTGGTCAGTAATGGCAGCTTGGGGCTTGAAACTGGCCACAGAGGGAGTAGTTACACCTTGGAAATTGGCAAGTGCTACAAGTCATCCTCCTCCCCAGAGAGACGGTTGTTAATGTTTACCAGCACCCCCCTGGCTTGGACTCCTGAAGTCTAGATCCCTTAGCGTGGCATTCAAGGGCCCTTCTGTTTTTCTAACTCAGCTCGAAGTGACTTAAAAATAAGAGAGAGAGAAGGGAGGTGTGGACAGGATCTGTTGGTTCCCATAATTGGAATTTCCATGGTGTTTTGGCAAGGCTCGATCCAGGGGCTCCCACTGTGTCCTCGGGACTGGACCAGCTCCACCTCCAGGCTCTGCTTTCTCCTCTTGGTGGCTGTCAGCTTCAGTGACATTGTTCATAGAGTCAGCAAACCCAACAAAACGAGCTTTTCTTTGCCAGGAGCTCTAGCAAAAGCTTTGAGATTGCATCTCGTTGGCCTGTTCTTCCTCTAGTTTTTACCCTGAACCAGTTGGTCTAAATGGAATGTTCTGGTCCGTCAGGCCTGGGTCGTGTAGTCACCCTTTGATTTGGAGGGTCAGAGTCAGCCCCAGCAAACTTCAGGGGCCAAGTCAGAGGGACGCTGAGGGGCTGATTCCCTAGGAAGGGGCACGGGTGCTGGGCAGACCAGATGCTGGGTCTGTTGCGTTTCTCCTCTCTGCCTCTGGAAATACTGCGTTGAACCGTCACTTTACATTTTCACGTTCCTGACTGTTTGTCCATGATGTGACTTCCATGCACAATGCCCTTCCACCCTCACTGTGGTTTTACACCATCCCTCTCTACACCAAGCAGCACCTCCCCGTCCATCCCCTTTCAGCTGAGCCCAGAGCCCCCAACTCTCAGAGCCTGCCAGGCACCTCCGCCGCCTGCATCCTTCTCCTGCCTCAGCTTCCTCCTTGCCTTCCTTCTACCCAACTGCAAGCTCCTCCAGAGTTCGTTCCCCTTGTCCCTTTACCTCCTTTGGCTCTCATGCCTTGTCCCAGGGCGAGACTGAGAAGGGGAAAGGGCACATGGCACGTGCTCTCCATGCTGTGTGGCAGGGTGACTGGCCAGGGCCTGGACTTGGGAGGGAGAGGCTTCTCCCCTCACCCCCAGGCGGCCACTCCCAGCCGGGACCTGAGTCTGTAAGGAGTAAGCCGCGGATGCTGACGGCACAGCAGTGAGGACTGCATGGAACCTAACGTCCACCGCACAGCCCCAGCTCCCGGGTTGTTGCTGTCATCGCCTGGTGAGGTGATTCCTGTTTGATGGCAGCCTGGCACAATAGGTGCTCAGATCACAGGTTCTCGCCGATGTCGCTCATTTGTGACAGGCTGTTGCCTGGTCTCATTGATGCTCCCGCCATACTTGCTCTCAGGGGCAGCTCTCAGTGGGTGTTTAGGGCACCCTTCCGTGCTGACCGGTCAGCCAGCATTCCCTATCCCCTAGCCTGGGGCTCAGACAACAGACATTTATGGTCCCCCAGTCCTGGAGGCTGGACGTCCGAGATCAAGGTGCTGGCGAGTTGTTTTCTCTGAGGCCTCTCTCCCTGGCGGGTAGACTGCCGTCTTCTCTCTGTGTCCCACCTGGTCATCCCTCTGGGTGTCTGTGTCTTGATCTCCTCTTCTTATAACGACCCGGGCATATTGGATTAGAGCCCCCATACATCCTCATCTAACGTTAGTCAGTCGCCTTCTGCAGTCCTGGGGTGAGAACTTCAGCATGTGAAATCTGAAGGACACGGTTCAGCCCGTAACACTCCCCATCAGGCTGCTTGACGCACTCGTGTCACATGGGTCACCTGGTGTGAAGGCACCGTGCTCCTGGAGTAGGCACACCCCCAAGGCCAGCAGGCAGCGGGCAGCCAGAGGTGAGAGGAACAGACCAAATGCATTTCTGCGCTCGGTCAGCTCAGCGGCTGCTGCTTCAGCTGCCAAGTGAGACCATCTTGGGCGGAGGAAGGAACCCCGGGTCCCTGGTGGCCCACAGCTCTGAAGCAGAGGCCCATCCAGCCCTTTCGTGCCGGCTCCATATGCATGCTGCTCGTCAAACAAGCTCCCAGCTCCTGGCAAAGGCGTCTTCTGGCATGACCATGTGACTCGGTGGTCCTCCTGGCTGTAGTATTGACAATGCCCCTCATCTTGCATGTGCAGCAGCAGGCAGCCTTGTGATGGTGGAGGGTGGAATCGCTCCGCAAACAGGGCCTGGTCTGGCCCAGGGGCTCATCTCATCCACAGTGCAGAAATGAGGGTCACTTCTCAGAATCAGAATTCCAATTAGAGCCACAGTCGAGACGTTTCCCCAGGTGGGAGAGGCCTTTGGAGCCCTTAGAAAAGCCGATTGCTGTCATCTGGCTGAAGCCAGCTCCTCTCCTGTAAATCAGGCTGGGCCACCGCGCTGGACCAGCCCTCCCGTCAGTAAAGGCCTGTGAGAGGAAGAGAGGAAACGCCCACTGCAGCATGCTCCTGGGCGCTCAAGGGCCTCTCGCCAGCCGGGCTCAGGGGTGCTTGATGGCCTGTGACCCTCGTAGTGGCTCTGCGGGCTCAGCCAGAGAGGGGCTGGGCCTCTCTGCTAACTGGAAGGTTCAGAACTGACTCTGTCAACCCCCAGCTCCGAAGTGGACGGTATTCAAAATCCACTATAGCAGTGGTTGCAAAGCAGGGTCCCCAGGCCAGTGGCACCAGCATCACCCCAGAAAATGTTGGGAACTCACCTTCTCACCCCCGCCCCAGACCTGCTGATGAGAACCAGGGGGCGAGGCTCAGTATCTGCCTGTAAACCAGCCCTGCAGGGCTGCCAGACCAGAAATGACACCAGCCAGGGTGATTTTAAATATTCCAGTAGCCACATTTTTAGAAAGGAAAGGGAAACAGTTGAAACTAACTTTTTATCGTGGTAGATGTGCACAGCATGAGGTTTACCTTCTTCACTATTTCTGAGTGCACGCTTCTGTGGCTTTAAGCACATTCACAGTGTCATGCACCCGTCACCACCATCCATCTCCAGAACTTTCTCACCTTCCCGACTGAAACTCTGGTTCCTTGAACAGTTACTCCCTACGCCCCCCTCCCCCCCCCCGCCCCCAGCCCCTGGCACCACCGTCCTGCTTTCTGTCTCGATGAATGTGACTCTCTAGAGACCACATACGAGTGGATTCATACAGCATTTGTCCTTTCACGACTGCCTTATTTCACTGCTCATGCTGTCCTCAGGGTTCATCCGTTTGTAGCAAGTGTCGTGATCCCCTTCCTTTTGAAAGCTGAATGATATCCCATGGTCTGGATGGACCACACTTTGCTTATCTGCTCCTCTGTGGATGGACTCTTGGGTTGCTTCCCCCTCTCGGCTGCTGTAAACAGCGCTGCGGTGAACCTGAGCGTACAAGCATCTCTTTGAGACCTTGCTTTCGATTCTTTCAGATACGTACCCAGAAATGGAGCTGCAGGACCCTGTGGTAGTTCTGTTTAATTTTTGGAGGAACTGCCATAGTTTTCCACAGTGGCTGTGCCATTTTACATTCCCACCAGCAAGGCACAAGAGTTCCAATTTCTCCACATCCTCACCAACACTTACTATTTTCTGTTTTTTGATAATGCCATCCTAAAGGGTGCAAAGTGGTATGAAATTAGTTTTTAAATGTGTTCATTTAAGGCAGTATATCCAGAACACTATAATATCAGCGTGTAGAAAGTACGTGAGTGTTAATTAGATATTCTACAATCTTTTTGATTTTGGAGGAGGCCTTTGGAATTAGTGTACGCTCCTGCTTACAGCCCGTCTCCGTTCAGAGCAGCCCCGGTGAAAGTGCCAGCGGCTCCTGTAGCCCTCGGGGCAGACAGTGCAGCTCTGGTGACTCTGGAGCCTCCTGCAGTTCCAGAACCCCAGCCAAACCTTCAGACAAAAGGGAGATCAGACATGGTTGTCTTTGTTGTTTTCATTTTTTTTAGATTCCACCTCTAAGAGATCTCGCACAGTATTTATCTTTCTCTGGCTTATCTTGCTTAGCATAATGCCCGCAAAGTCCATCCATGTTGTTGCAAATAGCAAGATTTTCTTCTTTCTCCTGGCTGAATAATATTCCACTGTGTATATATACCGCATCTTCTCTCAACCTTCATCCGTTGGTGGACTCTTAGGTGATTTCTGTATTTCACTGTCGTGAATATTTGTGTTTGGCTGTCATGAATATTTGTATTTGGCTGTAGTGAATAAAGCTGCAGTGAACATGGGTGCAGATGTCTTCTCAATATTCTGTTTTCATTTCCTTTGAAGTGGAATTGCTGGGTGACGTGGTAGTTCTATTTTTAATTTTTTTGAGGAAGCTGTATACTGTTTTCCATAGTGGCTGCATCAATTTACATTCCCACCAACAGTGCACAAGGGTTCCCTTTTCTCCCCATCCTCGCCAACACTTGTTAACTCTTGTCTTTTTGATGATAGCCATTCTAACAAGTTTGAGGTGATATTTCATTGTGGTTTTGATTTACGTTTCTCTGATGGTGAGTGATTTGAGCACCTTTTCATGTACACGTTGGCCATTTGTATGTCTTCTTTGGGAAAATGTCTGTTTAGTTCCTCTGCTTATTTATTAATCAGATTTATTTTTTGCTGTTGAGTTGTCTAAATTCTTAATATATTTTGGACATTAGCACCTTGTCAGATGTACGATTTGCAAATATTTTCTCCCATTCCTAGGTTGTCTTTTCATTTTGTTGATGGTTTCCTTTGCTGTGCAGAAGGTTTTTAGTTTGATGTGGTCCCACTTGTTTATTTTTGCTTTTGTTGCCTTTGCTTTTGGTGTCAAATGTAAGAAATATCGCCAAAACCTGTCTCAAGGAGCTTACCACCTATGCTTTTTTCTAGGAGTTTTATGGTTTCAGGTCTTACATTCAAGTCTTTAGTCCATTTTGAGTTAATTTTTGTGCATGGTGTAAGATAGTAGTCCAGTATGATTCTTTTGCATGTGGCTGTCCAGTTTTCCCAAAACCATTTATTGAAGAGACTGTCCTTTCCCCTTTGTATATTCTTGGCTCCTTTGTTATAGATTAATCAGCCATATATGCATGGGTTTATTTCTGGGCTCTCTATTTTGTTCCATTGGTCTATGTGTCTGTTTTTATGCCAATATCATACTGTTTTTATGCCTCTAGCTTTGTAGTATTGTTTGAAATCAGGGAGTATGATGCCTCCAGCTTTGTTTTTCTTTCTCAGGATCACTTTGGCTATTCAGGTCTTTTGTGGTTTCATATAAATTTTAGGATTGTTTATTCTATTTCTGTGAAAAATGCCATTGGGATTTTGGTAGAGAATGCATTGAATCTATAGATTGCTTTGGGTAGTATGGACATTTTAACAATATTAATTCATCCACTCCATGAGCGTGGACTATCTTTCCACTTATTCGTGTCATCTTTAGTTTCTCTCATCGGTGTCTTACAGTTTTCAGTGTAAAGGTCTCTTACCTCTTTGGTTAATTTATCCCCAGGTACTTTTTTTTTTATGGAATTGTAAATGGGATTGTTTTCTTAATATCTCTTTATTTATTGTTTATTGTTAGTGTATAGAAACAAAATTGAGTCTTGCATATTGATTTTTGTATCCTGCAACTTTACTGAATCCATTTATTAGTTTTAACAGTTTTTTGATGGAGTCTTTAGGGTTTTCTGTATATAATGTCATGTCATCTGCAAACAGAGACAGTTTTAGTCCTTCCTTTCCCATTTGGATGCCTTTCTTTTTAATGCCTGATTGCTCTGGCTGGGACTTCCAGTGCTATGTGGAATAAAAGTGGTGAGAGTGGGCATCCTTGTCTTGTTCCCGATCTCAGAGGAAAAGCTTTTAGCCGTTTCACCACTGAGAATGATGTTAGCTGTGGGCTTGTCATATACGGCCTTTATTATGTTGAGGTTCATGCCCTCTATACCCACTTTGCTGAGAGTTTTTATCGTGAGTGGCTGTTGGACGCCAAGTTTACCGAGTGTGATTTTGGGGACTGTGGGACTCTAATAAAAGGCAGTTTTCTGAGGGGGTAAAAATCTTTGGACAATTTTTTCCTGACTCACTGCCCTTGGGGAGAATTGGATGTCTATACCCAGATGTGAGGTGCATGTTTTAGGAGCTGGGCTAATTCTTGGATGGAAGGAGAGGCAAATTGTGGGGGTTTGGAAACATTTGTTCAGAACGCAGCAAGACCAGCCCAGCCTGGCATTACCGCTCAATAGAATATTATGTGGCCACAGAGCTGACCGTGAGCGCTCTGGATGAGACCCAGATCCTGTGGCCTGTTTCCTTCTTCTTAAGAAAAGGCCTCTGCTGGGGGCTGTGCAATCCAGGCCTCCAAGAGACGTGCTCACTCTCTCAGTCTGTGTTCTCCCTTGCCTTCCCCCTCCCTCCCTCCTCTCTCTCTCCCCAACTCCTCCTCCTGCGTCCCTCTCTCTCCCTGTACCAGCAAACCTGCTGAGGTAGCCTCTTCTACCTTGAGCCAGCTGTGGGGTGTGGGACACACGCTGAAGCGCCAGCTGTTTCCTCTAAAAATATCACCAGTGTGAGCAAGCACCATCAGGTGTAAGGAGTCAAGTCATCAGAACATTTCCCCTTCTGAGTTGGTTATTATCAACAACTGTCAACACCCCCAGCCCCATTTCCGGCTGGAATACGTTTATATATTGATATCTCACAGTGCTGTAAATTAGCACCGTGGATCTGGGGCAGCTCCTCCCACTGTAGGGAGACCTGGGGGCATCTGGTAGGCCCTGTGGGTGGGAGGGGACGTGTCAGGACCAGGACCCGGTGGGTCTGGAGCTAAAAAGGGATGAAAGAGCCAGAGGAGAGAGAGGCCGCTTGCTGGTGCCCCTCACTCTGGAGGCATGATCTCATGACCAAAACACACAGCACCAAAGAAGGAGAGGTCTCAGCAGGGAAAAATGTCATCTCTGTCCTGTGGGCACCAGAGTGTAGGGCAGCGTCCCTACATTGGGAATGTGAGAAGGTCCCCAGGGGCTAGGAAGGGCTCACTGCAACTTCCATTTACATTTATTTTTTTGTCATTAAAAAGAAAATAAATGGTCCAACCATTTTGGAAAACCACATGGCAGGTCTTTTAAAGCTGAACATATGCATTTCCAGTAGCTCAGCTACTCCTTTCTGAAGATTATGCCCAACAGAAATGCATACACATGTGCTGCATAATTCATGTTCTAGAAGGTTCATATAGCACTCTTCAAAACCGTCCAAAGTTGGGGACTAGCCAGATGCCCATCTGCAGTGGGATGGGTAAATAAACTGGGGCATATCCACACAATGGAATAATATAGACAATGATGAAGAAGAGTGTCTTGCTCCTGCAGCTAACAGTGTGGATGGATCACGCAGACATGATGGCGATGACAGTAGCCAGCTACAGGAGTACATCTTCCATGAGTCCATGTACATGGAGCTCAAAAAGAGGCAACACCAATTCATGGTGTTGAAAGTCATTGCATTCTTATTTTTGTGGGAGGGTTAACTGGGAAGGGACATGAGGGAGGTCCTGAGGTGCCAGAAATCCTCTCTTCACTGGCAGGTGGTCACATGGGCTTGTATGTTTGTGAAAATTCATCATTAAGAGCCTATTCTTTACTCCAAGTATGTTATACTTCAGTTTCGGAAAATTACCAGGAAGTCTTTCTTCAATCCAATAATAGGAGGAGACTTCATAATTCTAGACAAATTGGAAGGCACCAAAAGGGATGCTGATGAAGCACATAGACATTCTTTTGATTAAAAGGAGCCAGGCACTGCAGGGACCGTTCTGGATGCTCCCGTTGAGGTGAAATTCTGAACGAGGCGGGACTCATCTGCGCTGTTAGAAGTCAGGGTAGTGGTTTCTCTTTGAAGTGGAAGGTGTTTCATGACTAAAGGGAATCCAGGGGGCTTTTGGGGTGCTGGTTCCACAAGAGAGTCAGTTGTGAAAATCCGTCGAGCTGCACACTTATGATGTGTATCCTTTCCCTGGAGATTTTCTCAAGAATAAAACAGAATGAAGACCCAGGTAAGAGGCGTGCACAGCACCCACAGGTGCTGTCTTAGATCCCTCTCTAACTCACGCTCAGTCTCCTGTTGCCAGCCCTGCCCTGGACCCGGACAGCGAAGGGTGTTCCCCATCGTTGCTGAATTGGCACATTGCAGAGCTTCCAGAGTCCAAAACAGACGGGACGTGGCTGAGCCCCGGTCTCTCTCTCTGTGAACTTGATGTTGTTTGGTATCACAAACGGATGCAAATGACCTTAGCATTGACTCTTGAGTGCCGCACTGAGAGACTACAGTGGTGGGAGCCGTGGCGTGGGATCTTCTCTGCTCGCGACTTGTATTACGTCCCGTCTTTTACTTGGCAGGTACATTTGTCATTTGCTTTTTTTTTTTTCATCTTGAGATCTACACACTTAAACTCTCAGATTTCTGCATCATTAATAGTGCTTTACTTGGTCCTAATGAAATATGTCCTTACCTCTGTCTGCATCCAAGCAAACAGTCAAAAATGGAGGTCCCGTCACAGCACAGGGCAGCATCCTTCTGTAGCTTCTGGAGCCTTCCACCACCTGGCCTCTGACTGCTGCCTCAGCCTTGTACCTCATCAGTCCCTGCACACATACACACGTGCACACACACAGGAGTGTGCACACAGGAGTGTAAACACCAATGAACACTCATGTGCATTCACATCCACACACCACACATATCCATATACACATATGCATGTGTGAGCACACAGACGCATGCACCCATACATACAATACACACGTGCACACACACAGGAATGTGCAAACACAGATGAACACCCATGTGCATTCCCATGCACACATCACACATACCCATATGCACACATGCATTGTGAGCACACATGGACACCTGCACCAACACGTGAACACACATGCACACACATGTATATACAAACCACCTTCAGACGCTGCACGCAGTGCCTCTCCCTGCTCCTCACATGGTCTCCTCCTCCCTGGGTCTTTCTGTGGTTCGTTCCTAGGCCAGGGATGTCCTCAGTCTCCGACTCTTCCTTCTGTATGTGCAGTCTGGCCGGCTCCATCTCACCCTCTTCTAGATTTCAGCATCAAGCCACTTCTTCTCAAGCCCTTCCTCTGACTCCTGTTCTCTAGGGCATGGGCCCCAGACATCCCTGTGCTGTGAGCGTTCACCTCCCAGTGTCCCCCCACCAAGGAAAGCCCCGAGTCTGCCCTCGCTGTGTGCAGGCACCGGGCCCAACACGCCCTTGCAGGTGGGGAGGACACGGCACGGGCGCCTGTGGTCCAGGCCACCTGGGGCTCAGCTGAAGTTTGACCCACTGCCTGAAGCCTGTGGGGCTCACTGCTCACTCAGGCTCTTGTGTGTGCTGGCCCCTCCAGGGGGTCTGCGGAGGTCCAGCTCTGGGCCAGGCCCTGGGGCACCAGGATCAGACACCCCTCCTCCCAGGGAAGGAGCGGTGCAGGACGCAGACACTCAAAGAGTCACAAAGTGGGCCAAGCCCTGTGCAGGGGTGCAGAACCGCCTTGGGGCTGAGGCAGCCCAGAACAGAGGCCTGGAGGCCCAGGGGCTGCTCTGGGAGATGGGCCTCAAGTGAACGGTGGGGCGAGGGAGATGGTGAGGCAGGCAAGGGGGCAGAGCAGAGGTTTGCAGTCAAGAAACTCCAAGGGAGGACCCTGGACAGTCCCTCCGTCTCTTGAGTTTATTGCTGCTGCTGCTCTGCCCGCCTCCGAGGTTAGCGGCTGGGCCCAGCCAGCACACCGCTCAGCCGGGCACGTGCAGTCTCTCACTGGACCCTCAGGCCACCCGCACCGTGCTGGGAGCCTCCCTGTCTTACAGTTAAGTCTGTGCCTGTCCCCGCTGTGCACAGCTCTGGCTGCGGAGCTGGGCTCCCATCAGCCCCCTCAGATGGCGCGCACCACAAGACGGTAGACGGTTGGTGACAAAGGCAGCCCGAGGGTGGCCCCACCCTTCACGTGGAACACTGCGACCAGGGAGGGGAGTCTGCTGAGGCGGGGCGGGGTGGCGGAGCCTGGGCAGAACGGAGGCAGGGGCAGAGCAGGGCTCAGGGCAGGGATGGCGGGTGACCGGGGGGACACTGCAGTGACCGCCCATGAGGCACGAGTCAGCGCCTGCCAGAAAGACAGTCCTGATGAAAACCAAGGGAGGCAGTGGCACAAAAACCTCGTAACCCTTCAGCCCCTGGCCCTTCAGCACGGGGCAAACTGTTCCTGTTGGCACTGCCCAGGACGGGAGGGTCAGCTGCCCATGGTGTCTGGCCTTGGACTGTTTATAAAACCCAACGCACATTCACACCCTCCATTTGATAATTCAGGGAAGTCACACAACAGGTGATCAGCAGTGCATCCGTCTGGGGTGACACCCCCAGGGAGCTTACTCATTGATAACTCCTTGCTGCTAAAAAGATTATGGGGAGGCATTTGTTTCATGAAAAAAAGCAATAAAATAAACAGGATAGAGGAATGCATGCTGTTCAATGGAGGATGCCAGTGCTGTAAGAAAATCTGACCGTTAAAGGAATAATCTAATTTTTCAACAGAGCCAAGTGTTTTAATCTAGCTGATTGTGATAGAAGTTCTGCTTGGAAAATACTCTGGCTTAACAGAGTCAAGGTGAGAAATATAAGAAAATTTAGGTATATCCAAAATAGTGTCACGTCCTATGAAATGTTATCTGAAGCTCCTATATCCACGTCATGTGATGGAAGTTCAGTGAATCTGCATTTCCATCGCGGGGACAGGGCTGTGGGCTGCGAGGACTCTGATGTTCCGGGCGGAGCTGGGGTCTTGGCGTGGTCCCTGGTTCTGAGCTTCAGATACTGCAGAGGACTCCTGGCTGTTTGCTGATTCTTGCTCACACCTGCATTTCTGTTTTGTGTGTCAGTGACTCATAAAGATCCCAATTATGATTCCACGGAAACTGTCAATGACAGTGGATTGTGCAGTGCACGCTTGGTCCTCCCAGACTTTTTGAGATTGCAGTGTCACCTTGCTCTCAAAGGTGACCTGGGTTGTTGACAGCAGTGAAGGCGGCAGAGGGCTTTGGCCAGGGAATTTCCCGGAGAGGACGAGGCAGGAGGCAGTGTCTGCTGCCCTGTCTTCTTTCGGGATGGTCTGAGAAGCAGTGGGCATGTGCAGAGATGTGTTTGGGCGTTTGGGATTTCAAAGTAAAGGTAGTCTTTTAAATGAAGATCTCGCTTTTATGTAAACCCAGCTGTAGAGACCTGCCTAATTGTCAGTAATTTCTCTGTTGATTACCACGATCCCTGGTGGTGTTTTCTTTACCAATGTTCATGTCACTCATCTATAACCGAAGTGAGCACTGTGTGTATGACAGCAACCCCAGGTCTAATTAGGGAGGAGGAAATCAGGAAAGTAAGTGCTTCCTGGGCTCGCATCTTTGGAACAAACAATTAAAAACAACCTAAAGCCAATTGTGTAGCTTCCTGCTACATGTTCAAAGACTGAGATGGAAACACCGGTGTCTGTTCAGCTCTTCTTGTCAGCTCCGTGCTCCCCACACTGCAGAGAGGACCTCTTGCTCTGCGTTGTGTAAGGAGCGCCGGTGCTTGTGGTGGCAGCTGACCCTGTTTACCCACCTCTGTCTGTTTCGCACGGCTTCACCGACGGGCCTCAGTGGTTTGTTTCCCAGCGGGCCAGGCTGGAGGACGTGTCTTTCTCCCAGCACACACAGACCCAAAGCCCAAGGCAGCGGGGCTTTTAGGGACCCTTGCATGAAGCCAGAACATCGTCTGCTCTGATTCTCAATTTACACAGCGTCCTGAATTAATCAGATCTGTTTCCCACTGGAGGTTGTTTTTGGACCACCTGGCCTCTTCCAACTCACTCAGCTGCATCTCCTGTCCCTCTCCTGTCCACCCCCCTTGCATATCATTCTCTACCTCAACAAGCTGCTTCTTAACAAGCTGTTCAGTTTCCTGAATAGGATCATCTGCAAGGAGCCTCTAGGGTGTGCAGCCCCTGCTCTGTCGTCTGCCTGGAATGCCAACTCCAGACCCCCAATTTTCATGACAGACAAATGCCTATCCAGTTGTTATTTACTTCTCTACTAGCAGCTCTCTCCTCTCTCATCCTCCACGCCACACAGTCAGTCCATACATACTGACTGGGAGCTCCAGTTCCAATGTGGCAGAGAGGCTGGTGTGAGACTAACCCACCAAAAATCAAAGGCTGCATTCGGTAGGGAGAAAGGCATGATGGGAGGAAGGGAGGAGGGAAGGGAGGAGACAAGGACAGGAGGAGGGAGGGAAGGAGAGAAGGACAGGAGGAATAAGAGGAGGAGGGAAGGATGGACTTAAAAGCATCAGAAAACAACCAAGGCAGCTAGAACTTGAGGGCCAAAATCCGAAAGAAAAGAGAACGGAGGCCATTATTCTGCACGGCATTTTCCCCGAGTGGTTGCTGACTTAGGCTGCACATTCTCAGTCGAGACAGACACCAGGCAGAAAGCAACTGCTCAGCGGCTGAAAAATGGGGCAGAGTGGGAAGGCCTGTGGTTCCGTGGTTGTCAGCAGTGGGAAGATGGGTTCATTCGAAGTCCATCTGAAGGGGAACCTCTGACTCTGCCAACTGTTGGCAGAGATGCGCAGCATCCGGAATTCTGACATGCTGCTGGTGGGAATGTAAACTGGTCCAGCCATTGGGAAAACTGTTGGCAGCTGCTACTAAAGCTGAATGTATGCACATCCTATGCCCCAGGAATTCCACTCTGAGGTGATCCCTAATGACAAATACAAGAAGATTCTTAGCAAACATCATTTGTGACGTCCCCAAACTAGAAACCATCCAATCATCCATCAATAGTAGAACGGATAAGTAAATCGTGGGATGTGCTGTGAAGAAATGAACTGCTGCCTTCGCAACGGGGATGACTCTCAGAGTCTCTGTCAACAGCATGTTGACAGAAGACAGAGGAGTGGTCACCCTTGGAAGTGGGCACTGATGTGGGGCACGAGGGGACTTCTGTGGTTCTCCTCTTGATCTGGATGCTGGTAACATGGTGTGTGTGTTCACATTGAAAATCCATTGAGCTGTATGCTTATGATTTGCGCACTTTACCATATCTATAATCTAAAATTCAGCTAAATAGATACATGATGGGCAGGTAAGTAGGTGGGTGGAGAGAGAGGGAGATGATGATTGTTTACTGTGTCCCAGGGACCACTGTGCACAGGCAGATCTATTTCTCCCGTGTTCTCAGTTCATTTGTATTCTCCTGCCTCTTCTATAGAAATTATCTTATAGTATACTTGTCTGCATTTTCCAGACTGTGGATGGATGACAATAAAATGATGACAATCATGGCAGCTTATATTTGACTGCTTACTCTTTCCGGATACTGTCTCCATTCATTAATTCATTTAAACTTCACAAACAACCCTTGAGGTGGAGTCTGTTATTATCTTCATCTCACAGATCCAACAAATTTGAGCCTCAGAGAGTTTACTCAGCTTGCCCAGAGTGGCACAGCTGGTCAGTGGCAGAGGCGGCATTCCGAGCCTCACAGGCAGCCTCCAGCGCCCTCATGGGCTCCGGCCCTCAGGCTCTCTCACCTCTCCTAGTGATGAGGATGTCAGTTTGTTTAAGGCCAACTGTATGCTAGATACATGGGGAGCACAGCACCCAGAGAGACTTCTCATCCCTGTGTGTCTCCACTACCAGGCAGGACATCAGTGCCCAGTATCTTTGTAGGATGAATAGATGGACGGATGGGCAGATGGATGGATGGGTTTGGATTGGTGGATAGATGGTGTGAATGAGTGGAGCAGGTGGGTGGATAGACGATGGATTGGATTGGGTTGGTAGGTAGATGGGTGGGTGAGTGGGGTGGGTGGATGGATAGATGGCTGGATGGATGGATAGATGAGTGAGTGGTGTTGGTAGGTGGGTAAGTGGATGGATGGATGAGTGAGTGGTGTGGGTAGGTGGGTGAGTGAGTGGCTGGATGCATGGATGGATAGATGGATGGATGGATAGATGAGTGAGTGGTATTGGTAGGTGAGTAAGTGGATGGATGGATGGGTGAGTGGTGTGGGTAGGTGGGTGAGTGAGTGGCTGGATGCATGGATGGATAGATGAGTGAGTGGTGTTGGTAGGTGGGTAAGTGGATGGATGGATGGGTGAGTGGTGTGGGTAGGTGGGTGAGTGAGTGGCTGGATTCATGGATGGATGGATGGATAGATGGATAGATGAGTGAGTGGTGTCACTAGGTGGGTAAGTGGATGGATGGATGGGTGAGTGGTGTGGGTAGGTGGGTGAGTGAGTGCATGGATGCATGCATGGATGGATGGATGGATGGGTGAGTGGTGTGGGTAGGTGGGTGAGTGAGTGCATGGATGCATGGATGGATGGATGGGATTTTCAAGAAGCGTTCCCTCTGAAGCCTCGCTCTGAGCCTGTCTGGCATCTGGGTCTGCACGTAAGTGATTCCTGAGAGAAGCCCCAGAGGTGCAGGCATCCTTGACTGCCCAGAGGATGGCTTGGAGCTGTGCTTCTACCTAGAGGCGCCCATTAAAACAGATTCCTGGTCCCACCCCAAGATTCTGGTTCAGCAGGTCCCAGAGGGGTCTTGGGACCCTGAATTTCTAACAAGCTCCCAGGAGATGCTGCTCTGCCTGGCCGTGGACCACACTGGGGAGGCACCGGCAGAGCGTGCTTTCCAGTGCCTTTGGTGCTGTGTCTCCTGCAATGACACTTAATAATGTTTCCCTAAACCCTCTGTTAATTGGACCAAACAGAGATAATGAGAGAATGATTTCTAGGGCATGTCTTAAGGGCTCTGCAGAGTGGGCGTGTGCATGCAGAGACGGGGGGGTGATACGGTTTTTTAGCAGCCTCCCCAAATCTGAGTCTGCACTCAGCTTTGAAGCCCGCTCATCAGTGTGCCAGGCGGCCTTCTGCCTCGAGGCCATTTATAGTGCCGAAGCTTGTGAAGCTAAAACAGTTTGATGTGTAATTGCGGGAGGAAATGGGAAACCTGCTGAGCATGGCAGGATATAGTGCCTTATCACCCTTTATGTGCAGCGGCTGCTTGCCGGAATTGCCAGCAGATCCGCACCATCGACAGAACGGTGACATTTTTCATGCGCCGCCGTGTTCTGAATCAACACTGCAGTGGCGCGATTAGAGGAGGGAAAGGAGGAAACAATCACAGCAACGCTGGTGACAGATCAGTCGCGAGTCCTGCCTCCCTTCTTATTGCCTGCTGTCTGGTGTGATATGCAAAGCAGCTCCTCCAGACGCATCACACCTTCACATCACCTGAAAATTGAATTTTATTTGGTGGCCTGCATATAATTTATAGCGCTCCTCCAATACACTTCAGTTCTCATTTAGCTAAAAGTGTATTCTTTATTCTCTACCGGCCAAGAGACAGAGAAAAAAGCTTGAGTCTTGCTTTGTGCTTACAACCCCAGGCCCCAGGGTCCCCGTGGAACTGGGTTTTAAGCTGCCTTGGATGCTCATTGGCAAGAGTCACCCACACTCCAAAATGCCGAGAGATGCTCCTTGTAAAGAGGTGCTGCCATCAGCGTTCATCGAGGGGTGTCCCTGAGCTGTGTTTTTCTGCCAGGCTGTCCCATGCCACGTCCTATACTGAAACGGTACTGGACACAAGGCAGGCTGGCCACTCCAGGGCAGCACAGCAGTGCAGGATGGGCTGGATTCTGACTTGAAGGGTTCACTGAAATAGTTTTCTTTTAAGCAAATAAAGCTCCCCTCCCCCCACTATTTCAAATCATAAAATACTAAATGGGGAAGACCTATTTGACAAATCTTGGATTCTGAAGCTCCAAGGCAGGAGAAAATCTTGCTTGGTCAAAATTACTCTATTTTTTTTTAAATCAAGTTTATCAAGGTAAAATTTACGTACAATAAACTGAAGGTGTACATTTCCGTGGGTTTTGACAGATGAGTACACTCAGGAAGCCACTGCCATAACCAGGATGTAGAGCTCTCCAACTCCCCAGACCTCTGCCTCTTTGCAGTCACCCATCCGCCGGAGCCACTAGGCAGCTTGCTGTCGCTTCAGATCAGTGGGCACTTTCTACAGTTTTAGAGAAATGGGATCAGAGGGTAGACACTCTTTTGCGCGTGGCCTCTTCCCCCAGTTTAATGATTCTGAGCTCCGTCCCGTGGTCGTGTGTGTCTGTTGTGCCTCTCTGTGCTGAGTCGTGTTCCACGGTGTGGAGAGAGCATTGTGCTGAGTTCTCCTGCTGATGGACCTTCTGGGTTGTTTGTAGGTTTTTGCTGCTGTGAATAAAGCTGCCATAAACGTTTGGACACAGGTCCTTTATGCCTCACCTCTCTGGGGTGAGCTCCAGGAGAGGAATGCCATCTGTTAAGAGTATTTTTAACTTTATAAGAAATTGCCTGATACTTTTCCTAAGTGGTTGAACCATCTTCTGTTCCCACCAGCAGCATGAGAATTCCACATCCTCTCTGCAGGTGGTGTGGTCTGTCCTTTAAATTATGGCCATTCTGGGATGTGTGAAGTGGGGTCTCAGGTGGTTTAATTTTTATTTCCCTGGAGACTAAAGATGTTAGGCACCTTTTCATGTTCTCATTTCTCATTTATGTGTCTTCTTTTGTAAAATGTTCCTTTAAATCTTTTCTCCATTCTTAGAGTGCATCGTTTATCTTACTGTCATTGAGTTGTAAGTGATCTTTATATATCCTGGATGGAATTTTTTGTCTATCTATATATGTATTGAAAATATTCTTTGCCATTCAGTGGCTGGTCTAGTTTTCTTGGGAGAGTCTTTCAAGAAGCAAAAGTTCTAATTTTGATAAAATCCAATTTGTCAATTTTTCCTTTTATGGTTCATGCTTTTTATGTTCTAAGAAATGTTTTCCTACCCCAAAGTTACTACATTTTTTCTCCTATGTTTTCTTCTACAGGTTTTAGAGTTTTAGCTTTTACGTTCAGACCTATGATCTGTTTTGAGTTAAACATCATGTCTGGAGCGAGTTAAGGGTCAGTGTATCTTCTCCATTGCAATGGCCAATTGTTGAGGTACCATTTGTTGAAAAGACGTTCCTTTTCCTATTAAATTATCTTGGCAGTTTTGTCAAATATCAGCTGGCCTTCTGTGTGTGGCTCCGCCTCTCGACGTTGCATTGTGTGCATCGTCCTAGATGCCGTCCTTCTGCCAATGCCACCCCTGCTTACTGTTCTTATGGTGAATCTTGAAGTCTGCTAGTGTAAGGCGTCTGACTTGACTCCTTTCAAAATTGCTTTGGCTCTTCCTAGGAGTGACCAGCATCCCTGCAGGGCCACTGTCTTCTTAGCCAGCATCTTCAACTCTAATACATGGGAACAGTTGTTTACTGTTGAGAGGATGAAATACAGTATGGCATCTACCAGGTGAACTGCGAATGCTTGTGGATTTAAATCTACATCTAGTTTGCGCAGACCCGCCTAACCGCCTAAGTTGGTCTTTCTTGAAGTGGCTTGGCTTCCTTGTGTCCCAGCCATCAGTCACCTGGCCCCTGGGAAATGTGATATCTCCTGGAGAGTTAGGCTGTACCCTCTAGACCATGCCACTCTCCAGTGACATCTGTCCCGGGGCTGATGCTACATAACTAGTCTCTGGTTACTTCCACCTCCAATGTCAGAGGTCAAATCAGCCAGTAGCTCATGGAATTCACCCACCAGTGACGTCTGACCCCTGGGTCACTGCCCAGTATGCGTTGGCACACAGCTCATACTGCCACAGTGCCAGCATTTTTCTGAATGATCCTGTTAAATTTGGGTGATCTAATTTAGCCCAGCTCTGTGACAGCACTATGTAAGCCCGTCCCCTCTCTCTCCGCTATTTGAGAGAATAATAAATCCATAGGAGAATTCATTTGTAACCCTGAGCCCCCAGTTAAAGACGTTTCAGGAAAAACGTGGGTGATTTGCAGAGCATTTCCGCACGCTGAGGAGCTAGAGCGCACGTGTGCGGCGCACAGTGAGCCAGATCAGGTCACGTTGGAGCAGGCACCCCCCCCACCCCGCCCCCACCCCCACCCCCACCCCGCCCCACAACCCGGCTCTGGCTCTCCGTCGGGGAGAAGCAAACTTTGCGGAGCGCTAAGGATGAAACGCCACAGTGGGGATCGCTTCTGTGGCCGTGGTCCTGGGAGCGAGGACCGCTTCTCACTCCTTGGAGTGCGCTGGGGGACTTCGTGAGGACTTAAGTCCCTCGTTCCCCGGATGCTTAATTTCCAAGCCCAGCCCCACCTCCTCCGCTGTCACCTGGAGGCCGCCAGAAAGCACGACGTTCTGGGTGGCGGGGCGGATGGGCAGCGCCAGGCCCACGGTGGCTTTGGACAAACTGCGATGTCAGTGGCTCCGTCCTCAGCTGCCTGGCCCATTGCGTCCTCGGTTTCTCTTCCTGCTCCCTCCACGCCTTTCTTTCTAAGCTTGTCTCAGTGACTCAGTTAATTCATCCGTCTCCTTCATTCGGACCCGGCCATGAGGTAAAGCAGATGATACAACTAGTTCCCTTCCTTTTCCTCCTCTTGGTGCATGGGTGCCACGCAGCCCTCACCACAGCCCCGCCCCACACGTGAAAGTGTAATTAATTGGCTCTCTGCTCAAGCCAGATTGTGTAGGTAAACATGGTTTTTCTTCTGAAACCCTAACGCTACGGGAGTCTCAACGATCAGGTTTGTTAGTAACTACGACCTACTGCATCTGCAGCATCTCTGCGTCTCCAGAATCCCGGGTTTGGGTCCCATTTTGTGCCCATTACAGAACTAAGGCTCTGAGGGGTGGCTCCACCTGCCCCCGACAGGCAGGCAGAGGCCGAGGAAGGAGGATTCGAACCTGCATCTGCGAGACCACAGGCCTGTCCCCTGCCCCGAGCACAGCCCCAGGGACTTCATTTCCGAGGCTCTAACCGGGGGCTGAGATCCCTGGGAAGGGCTCTGCTGGGCCTCTGGCTCTCCAAGGATGTCTAGCCCAGCCTCATGCCGTACCCCCATCTGGGTGCAGAGAGGGGCAAAGGGTGGAGGACGGACAGGAAGTGACGTTTCAAGACAGGGAGCAGAAAGGGGACAGGGAGACAGGGACCAGGGAGAAGAGGTAGGAGAAATGCCAGGAATTGCTTGCAGCCAACACAGGGCCAGCTCTGCCTGTACGGCGACTCTCTGAGTCCTCTCACCTCCATCAGGCCTGGGCTGCTCTTACCTCCAATTGTCAGGTGAGGCCCGACACCCTGACAGGTGATGTTCTGTGGTTCAGCTCACAGGACGCACAGGCATCTGGTCCGCAGTGGCCTCCCCTGGCCTCGCTCTCTGCCTGGCTCCGAAAGGCTCATCCTCATTATCCTGGTGACTGATGGCTTCCTTGCCCCTGGCAGGGCCTGTCTGCTGAGCCCAGTCATTTAAATGAATTTGCCAATTTCCTTCTAGAGGCTTCCACCCAAGGACGAATTCACAACCCTCAACAGCCACTACATTTGAGAGATCACGGGGATTGTGGGACCATAGGAGGAACCCCACCCTACGCTTTCTGATTAGTCACAAGGACTGGCTGCAGAAGTTACAGGTTTTAATAGTGGATGTGAGGACACCAGGGGCACTCATTTGGGTGCTGGGGAGAGTCTTTCTGGGCCCATGGTGCTGGCAAAGGGGCTCCCAGTTCACACCTCCTCTGTGATCTCTGAGGCCAGCCTGGTGGGGCTTCCCCTTGGTTGCTCCACACTGACCACACTCCTCTTCTCTCAGTCCCACCACAGGGACTTTGCACATGCTGTTCCTTCTTCCTGGAGCACCCTTTCTCGGCCTGCTTGGCCCTTCAGATCCTCGAGGAAGCCGCCCTGACCTCTCCAGCTGGGTCAGGCCCTCCTAGTCTCAGCTCTGACTCGCCTCTTTGACTCACCTTCTTCCTCTCTTAAACATTGTCACAATCACCACTACATTCAACAGGTCAGTGTGGATTCCGTTTAACTAAACTGGTCCAACACCAACCAGGTGTTCTGCAATTCAACACTGACGCCATCCACCCAGAGTTAGCTCAGACCCCGCAGGTTAAGGGTGAATTCCTCCAAAAGACTGCCCCCTTCAGACATCAGCCACAGGTCAGAGGAGTCCCCAGGCCACCTGCACTTCTGGCCAATGGGTTACTGACGACAGCATTCCCCAGACTCCTCAGATTCAGTAGAAAGACTCTCAGGACTCAGGAAGTCAGTACTTCTGATCACAGCTTTATTATGAAGGAAACACGCGTGATGAGGTCTGGAAGGCAGGGGGGAGCTTCCATCCCTCTGCTGGTGGAGCCAGGGCATCCCCTCCCTGTACATCAATGTGTTCAACCAGGAAGCTCCACTGACCTTCTGGGTCCCGAGTTTTTAGTGGGGTTTTATCATTAAGCATGTTTGATTGCATCATTGGCCCTGTGACTGCCGCCCCGCCCCAGAGGCCAGGCGGGCTCCAAGTCCCCAACTCTCCAGGCATGTGGTCCGTCTTTCTGGTGAGCAGAACTCGCCTGAAAACCAGGGACCCACAGTGAGTCACCTCATTAACATAACAAAGACATTCCCATCACTCAGGAAATCCCAAGGGTTTTTAGAAGCTCCATGCCAGGGACCAGGGACAAAGACCCAATTCTTATTATACAGCAGTGTGGTTGTTCCATCCTTGTCTGCCTTCCCTGCCCTCGGCTCAGAAAGGGCAGGGCCTTGCCGTTTCTGCTCTCTGCTGTGTCTGAGCACCCAGCACAGTACCACAGGGGTGCTCTCAAAATATTGACATTCAACGGAGGAACTCAGTCTGAGCGATGGTAGCAGGGCTAGCAGCAGACTTGTGAGGAGACAGGAGAAAACCCGCTCACCAAAGTGCTTCTGCATCTTTGAAGACCAGAGTTCGAGGCCAAACCCCCAAGCCCCTCCCAGCCCCCCGTTCATCTCTTGGTCTTTTTAACTACTTTTCATCCAGAGAAATGGCTCCTCAAGCCGGCCCTGGGCCCAGGGGAGGAATCTGTCTGTTTACCTTGATGTAAATTTTTCTTCGTGTTTGGTGTGTGTTATTTTCCTCTGGCAAGATCCCTGTTTTCTTTGGAACGGTGCTTAAAATGATAGCATTTAGCCGATGAAATAGCAGCCCTTCTGCCATCTCTCCGTGACACAGCAAAAACGCTGTGAAGAGCGAAAATGCCTGTTCCTTATTGGCACTCAGATCGCGGTGCTGGGCGCTGATTGCTAAGTAAGGTTTCTGGGCTCCACTCTTTCATCCGAAGAGCCGTTGTAATGAGAGTTTCAGCAGCCTGGACCACGCTGCGGGCGGAGAATGCTGGCTGGGCTGAGTTTCCAAAGTCGCTCTTCAGCGTGTTTGGGTAACAAGGAAATGAGAGGGTTTTCTTTGCTCCCGGGTGTCCCTGCCTGGTGTGCAGTGTGCAGTCCAGGGCCACATGCTCCACTGAAGGGGAATTAAGTTGCTAGTGAGCCTGTAACGACAGCTGTAATGTAGATGGTCCCACCGTGTCGTCACATCCTACGGACGAGACTGATGGGAACATGCCGCTGGGTCTGCGCACGTACCCTCAGAAAGCAGAAGTCACATAGACAATTCCACAGGGACTGGTCATTCTTAGTTAGTCCAGAAGTCAGCAGACTTCTTCTACTAAGGGCCAGACAGGATGTGTTTCAGCTCTGTGGTCCATTCTTCCGTCACACTGCTCATCTCTGCCATCGCTGCGGGGAAGCAGCCGCAAAGGGATGGCCCGGATTGCGGTGCCTTTTCTTTTCGCAGACGGTGTGGGCCAGATGGGGCCTGTGGGCAGTGGTCTGCCAGCACCTCAGCTGGTCTCTTCTACATTCTGATTCCAGGTCCAAAACTAGGCGAAATGTGCCCGCATTTCTCTAATTTATGAGTCAAATTTTACCAATTACTCCTTGAACGAAAGGTTCAGCACTTGAGAAGTTTTACTGTTTTTTAAAAAATTTATACTATGATAAAAATAAACATACCGGCCAGTAGGAAAATGCAGCTTCCATGAAGAATTCACATAAGAAAATATGAAAATCCATACCCCGTGTGATTTGAGTGTGTTTCTTTTGAGGAAGCCAGGAGACCTTTCTGTAAGTTTCTGTTTTATTGTGTGTGTTTTGTTCTCCTTGAGAGGACCTCATAAATCAATTGGACACATTTTGCTATAAAAGAAATATTTTACGTGTGAAGTCCTTTCTTCCAGATTTTCTCTTTAACAGGAGTTTGTAAAAGTGGAAAGTGATACATGGATGGAATTGGTTGGCCAGAGTCCTTAACTGTGGGCATCGTCTATCTCTGCTTATGCAGAATTTATTTGAGTGTCAGAACTTAGTCAAGTGGATAAGGTGGGGAGAGCCGCCCTGAACACGTTATGTATGAAAAGGAAGGCTCTGTGCTTCAGAAAGCTTTTGGCGAAACTTTGAAACCCTGAATTGATAGAATTCTGAAGTCAGCTACCCACAGAAAGCACTCCGAGAGTGTCCTGAAATATGTTCTTGGCAAAAATAAATCCTGACATCTTATTAAAACAATAATATCCCCAGAAACATGAGAAAAGAAGCCCAATTCATTTTCAGTGCCCAAACAAAAAGTAAAAAGACTTAACTCACTTAAAAACATCAAGAAAACAAAATTCCGTTATTATTTACACAATGAAAACACACTGGGTGAAGTGTTTCAACGCTTCTTTTATTTTTCCTCTCAGCACGGCATATGTCTTCTGTGTTGACTGTTCTGACTGAATATATTTTTAACTTTTAAAAGACTTGTCTCTTAACTGAAAAATAGTTTGACTTTTTGTCAAAATGGTCAAAACAATCTCAGTGCTTGAAGTGGTGTTATTTGAAGACGCCGGCCTGTCTTTTAAAAAGGAGGGTGGAGAAGAGTGTTGGATTCCGTTGTTTATTACTGGATAACAAACCTCCCCCAGCTCAGAGGCGTAAGACAAAATCTATCACTCTCTCCTTGGCTCTGGGGAGCCATCACTGGGCTCAGCTGGACGGCTCATCTCGGGGTTTCCCAGGCACTTGCCATCTGATGATGGTTGAGGCTGGAGTCATCCCAAGCCATGATGGCGTCCAAGATGGCGCATGTACACGGCCGGTGGTGGATGCTGGCCGTCAGTTGGGAGATTGGCTGAGACTGTAGACTGGACGTAGTTCAGGCTTCTCACAGCCTGGGGACTAGGTTCTGAGGGGTGTGCCACAAAAGAGAGTATTGCAAGAGTCCCAGGTGGAGGCTGGCTCCTGTGTCTCTGCCGAGGACCTATAGGAGCATCTCTCCCGCTGCGTTCTTCCGTCAGAGTGGTCACTGACCCGCCCAGATTCAGCGGGAGGGGATTAGCATCGCTCCTGGGTAGAAGAGCAGCCTGCAAGGATGGAGAAGGAAAGATCCATGACGCCATTATTGGAGACCACCTGCGACAGCCCCAGGGGCAGGTCCTCCAACCCCAGCTCTCTCTCACTGTCCCTGTTATTATAAGGCTATCTGGAAGAGAAAGGCATTCTTGTGCAGACTGCACCTACATTGCGTTCCGTCTCCAACATGCCCTTGCTGGCAGCTGCGGTCGTTGCTGCCTCATACCCCTTGACTTCTTAGGTCAGTCTTAGCTGATTGTCCAGTGTTGAAAATGGCCCGTAATAAGCCCCAAATGCAATGTAAATTGATTGGAAAGCGACAACGCAAATAACGCAGAAATAATGCAGAAATACAGGATTTCATGAAGATGACGAGAGGGTTGTTGGAGAGCTGCAGGAGTTACGCACACAATTATTGATAAGTGGAGAGAGGTGAGTTCAGCCAGATGACCATCAAAGACGCAAAAGTCCATTTTTTGCCAATGATATATGTTCATCAAAAGAGAATTATTGAAACATTAAATAACTGAAATTTTATTAAATATAAAATAAATCTATTTCCAATAAATTTTAGTTTTGTTTTTTGATGTAAAGTGGTAATCAGATATTTGATTTGACCGTTTACTGTAAGCGTTTCAGTGATTCACTTTAAATGCCTCTCCAAGAGTTCGCACTGTCTCCTGAGATTTAAATCCAGGCGACTAGGGTGGGGATTCCAGCTTTCCACTCACGGGATGTCAAGCTCTTCAGAGCACGTGCTGTGGCTGGTACCTCCAGCAGTTGTCCTGGGGTCCCCAGCTGCTGTGGTGCTTTGCTGACACAGGGGGTGGGACGAGAGGGTCTGGAATCTGTGACAGGCGACTGAGTGCTGCTCCTCGCCAGGACACGGTTACCGGGAAGGGCCCAGGCGGGCAGATCTGTGGGCAGACTGCCTGCAGAAAAAGGTGTCAGAGCAGTCAGCACAGTGACTGGGAGCTGAGACAGACGCTTCTGGTGAGTTCAGATAGAACTTCAAAGACATTTCCTTTCTCTAGCTTCGGCCTTGGGTGAAAAGATATGGTTCTTCATATATTTCGGAGCAGGGAGTGCCTTCTTTGGGTCTGCAGGCCCGGCTCTGGGGCGAGCCTCCACAGGGCTCTCCACATCCTCAGACTTGAAATGCAGCGTTGACGCATCAGCCCCACTGTTGCCCTGCCCGTCACAGGAGCCACCATGTCCACTCCCTTGGAAAAGTAAAAAGAGACAGGACTAAGTTTTAGAATCGGGGATTTTAGAAGGAAAGGAAGACAGAGGGAGCATCCACAGCAGCCTCTGGATTTCAGAGTGGGAGCGGGGCAGCGTGGCTGGTCTGGGACCACACAGCCAGCTGGGCAGAAGTGGGCAAGGCTCCCGGGCTCTCATGCCTGGTCGATGGCACCAGTCATTCTACACAAATTGGGAGAAGAGCATCCGTCTTCGCACTGCTGTTTACCCCTGTTGGGTCCATTCAGGAGAGGGAGTCACGTGGAATGGTTCCTTTT
The DNA here is from genome assembly GCF_041296235.1 of Equus asinus. Classification (NCBI taxonomy): domain Eukaryota; kingdom Metazoa; phylum Chordata; class Mammalia; order Perissodactyla; family Equidae; genus Equus; species Equus asinus. Next base: position 48,655,521 of record NC_091804.1, read on the forward strand.
GCAAGGTGTGTTAATTCAGGTTCCTTGCATCCTTCTTCATTAATAAAATACGGCTTCAGAAAAGCTCAAGCCCTGTTCAGATACCACATTTGTGTGTCTGTGTGTCCTTCCGAATGACAATAATGAGCATGAATCTGACCCCCGTATCAAGACCACCCAGAAGCAAACGCAGCCCAGCTTCCGGAAACAGTTATTACTGCTCCCACTGCCGCTAGTTAGCAGGATGGATTTTTATCAGTCTTTGCTAAATTGAGCAAGTAAACGAGGATTTATTCAAGATGTGCTAAAAGGACTGTTAATGGCCTTTTCTCAAAAACCACACACAGGGAAGCTGGTCTGCGCTGGTGTTGAAAGCTGGTGTGGGCACAGCCGAAGATCTTGGTCACGCTGACTTTGACCCTCCCTGACGCAGAGGCCCGCCCAGCTCTTTACCTTCAGAACATATTTTTAAACAAACATCATCATTGTCAGATCGATGAAACATCTCTGATTTCTTCATGCTTATCATCCTGCTGTGAAAATATTTATGGTAAAAAATAAAATAGCGGATCGTGAGAACTCCAGTGAAATTACTGCAGAACTAACTACCATCGTGAGTCAACGTGGCATTTCCGACGCGCTTACTTGGACTTCTCAGGGCTTCGCTTTGGGGTCAGACATTAGACTCCATCTGTGCTGCCTGCGATCATGAGCAGAAGTGCGCATTCCAGGGAATAAGACACAAAATACTGGACGTGAACCGCATTCATGGGAGCCTCAGGCACTGCCAGTGACTTTGCGACAGAAGTAAGGGTGTTAGGCTGGCTCCAGGGAGGTCCAGATGCAGCTCCTTGGATAAAATAAGTAGCAAAGGAGACTTTTAACGCTCTTTTTTTCTGGTTAAAAAAATACACCTTTATGAGAATACACTTCTTGAGTTGAGGCCTGCTCCCCAGAATCACAGAACTTTTTAGGGCAGAGTTTCTTAGCCTCAGCACTGTTGACACTGGGGCTGAACCATTCTCTGTGGTGGGGCTGTCCTGTGCACTGTAGGATGTCCAACAGCATTTCTGACCCCCCACCCGCTAGATGCAAGGAGCACCCTGCCTTCCCCCAGTTGTGACAGTCAACAGTGTCTCCTGGAGACTAAACAGCCCTGATTGAGAACCACTGTCTTAGTGAGATGTCTCTTGTAAAACTACACTTTAAGTTGTGACTCATGCTTGTGATGCCCAAGCCCCACCTATGTGCAAAGCACCTCCGTTTACCTGGAAGGCTTGGTGCATTTAAATATCACTGCCTGCAACGCGCAGTTGCCACAAGAGTTGTTTATGCTCCCTAATTGGTACAGTAAATATTCCAGAGTCTTCCTTGTTATGCCGGAGTCATTTGGAAATCAGCTTTGAAATGTGGCTGCTATTTTTGGGATCATCACACATCATCTGCTGTTTGGTGTCAAACCCAGAGCCGCCGTTATTTAACACTGATTAATAAATGGCAGGTTGTCAGTACCGGTTGTAGAGACACTTCAAGGCGCCATTGTTCTTTTAAATTAAAACATTTAAACATTTAAATCCAGGGCTGGTTCTGGTGGCTCATTTTAATTATCCCTTTTGTCTTAGCATACCTTTCTTCTTCTGATCACACAGCTGTCAAGCCAGCAGTACCTGGAGTTGAGCGCATGACAGCCGCTCCCTATTAACTGCCATTATTTTTACAAGGAAAGCTGGAAGCCGCTGGAGCAGATATTAATTTTGAGAAGACTGCTGGCTAAGTTATTAAAGTGAACGGATCTGAAGGCTACAACTCATTTCATTCGTGTTGCAGGCCGGGCTTGCAGGACTGGGCCGTGTGTGTGCGTGTCCGTGCATGTTTGTGTGTGTGTGTGTGTGTGTGCATGCATGTGTGTGTGTTGGGGACGCCCTTGTCATTCCCCTATTGGCCTAGGAATGCTTCTCCTTGTTCTTTCCTCTCTTCTCCTTCCCTGCTCCTAATTGCGACAATCAAACCCAACTCTGGCCATCTCTAGCAAACAGGATGTATGCAGAGGCCATCGGAGGGCTCCCACATCGATAGAGCTGGAGGACCCGGTTGGACCACAGGCAGGGATCAGCCTGGCCCATCTGGAGCCTCATGTTGTGCCTCCAACCCTCCCATGCGGGGACCAGCATTAGTGTTCAAGATTCCATCTCCAAGGAAGGGTCCAGTTAGTCAAGCCCACACTGAGCTCTGCCTGGTGGCCCCAGGGCTGGCCCCGTCAGAGTGGGTGGCAAGAGTACCCCATACCAAGACTGAACCTAATGAGGGGTCCCTAAAAGGCAGACAGGAGAAGAAGAGCCTAGAATGGATGAATCCCCTCCTCCTACAAGGCGAAGGGCCACGGAGATGTTTCTTTTAGCTACAATGATGCAGCTTTCGCACCACCTTCAAATCACCTGGTTCGTGTTATATTTAGCTGTTCTCTCGATTTAAAACGGGGGAGAAAGAAAGACACACTGCAGAACTAAACTACACGGGGGAGAAAGAAAGACACACTGCAGAACTAAACTACTGCAAAATGCAGGACGTTCCCTGAGCGCTAGGTTAGGGTCCCTGGGTCCACGCTGAAGTCAGTAATTCCTGGGTCCTTCACACTTTCCGGATGTGAGGTGGGGGTGGGGTGGCACCCCTGATAGAGGGAGTCTGGGCATCTGGGCATCTTTCTCCTCCAGAAGAACCCTCGCCCTGGGCACCTCATTCCCACTGGCAGCCGGCAATTGGTTACAACATAGCAGACAGACAGTAAGACGGAAACTAGAGGGAACCTAGTGGCTTATTCAGAAGTGCTGAGTCCTAGGTCCACTTTAACAAAGACCGTTGACACTTTAAATATATGCAATTATATTTGTCAATCATTCCCAATTATTCCTCAATAATATTTTTAATAAAATGTAACAAAAATAATAAAAGCAGTGAAATCTATGTCTAAATAAAAAATAAAATAAAAAAGAGGCAATAAAATACAAATAAATTTAACAAAGTTTTGATACTGCATACTGGACTACAAAAAGAGGAAAAAAGAAAGTGTTAAAAAAGAAAGACAAACTCTCAGACTTTTTAAGGGAATGATACTGTTCATATTCCTCACTTCAGTATGATTACAGTGTAAAGGTTTTTTAAATTGGGACAGTAAGTTTCAGAGGCAAAACAATGAATCAGAAACAATGAATCAGATACTCAATTAAAGAGCATGGAAGCTTGCGATCTTGGGCACACTCCCGAGGTCAGGCGGTGCAGGGGCCGCTTGGGAAGGGCCATGTACCGGGCTTACCTCGAAACCCAGACACTGGCAATCTAACCGGAAAGATGGAAGACACTTCCACACGTCGGCACCACTGGGCAAAGAGTTCATTTAAAATACATTTATCAGACCAATGGCCAACTGCTATTTTTCTACAAACTTATTTCCACAAATTTCCCTTGGTTTCAATTATATACTTAAGAAGAAGCAGGAGAGCAGCTTTAATGTTACGTAAGTAAATATTTGATTAATTGTTTTTGTCTACAAAAGTTGCTTTTCTGATAAAAAAAAATTCACACTTTGATCATACCCATATTTTAAATTCAAACAATTTTAACCCAAATCTTAAACAAACATTTCCTTTCTGCTCGTCTCGCTTACACTGTTCCATGTCATCAGACATTCATAGCTGCATAAATATTCCACCATACGGGTTGCTGGTGTTTAACCACTCCACCTCGTGTTAAGAAGTTAGCCTGTTTCCATTTTTCATGATGGATAATGCTGCTGAAGTGAGCGTTCTTGTGCATATGTTTTTATGCACTTCTGGTCATTTCCTTGAAGTTGAGTCAGAGGGCTGAAGATTTAGAACATTTTAAGGCTTTTGTACACGCGTTGCCAAGCTGCCTTCCAGAAAGCCAGGCAGGTTTTTATATCCACTAACTTATAGGGATCCAGAGGGGCTGCCCCACCTGAACCCCGGGGAGGGGGGGGGGGCGTTTACACATACACGTTAATAATATATCCGTTTCTGCCAACTTGGGGAAAACCTGTGGTTGCTTGCTTACATTTTTATGTGTCATTATTACTGAAGCTGAACTTTTCTTGCCACTAATGTATTGACCATTTGCTTTTTCTTTGCAAATTAGTTATCTTTTTGGATTTGTTTGCTTGTTTTTTTCCACTGAAATACTTCTCTCTCCCTTTTTGATTTGAGAATCCTTTTGTGCACCTTTCGCCCGTCCTACCCACTGCAGGCATTGCCCCTGTCTGTCTTTGCTCTTTCGGGTTTATTCACGGTATTCTCTGACTTAAAGAGGTTTGCTGTGTTTTGTCGTCACGTCTGTCTATCTTTTCCCCACGTGCACTTCCGTCCCTTCCCTTTGTGGTCCAGTGACTTCAGTGTGCCCTCCCTTTCTCCCAACCCGCTTTCTTCCCATTCTTCTTATTCTCTCCTTCTGTTTTCCTGCGAGTTTCCTCTTCCTGTGTTTTTCTTCTTCCCTTGTCTTGCTGACACGGAAGAGCAGACTCACTTTTTTGGTCTCGCTGGCCTCACCAGGTTCCTGTCATCAGCTCCATGTCCATCTCCCTTCCCTTCCCAGGGGCACTGATCTCCAAACACAAGCAAGGTAGAAATGGACCTAAAGGATCTTAAAAACGGCTTGGCCCCGGCCGTGCTGGCCTGTCCCAGTCCATGCTCGGGAGAAGCCAGGGCCGCACAGACGGTCACGCGCAGTCCCTCTGTGTCCAAGGAGGCGCGGGCGCACAGTGCCTTGTTTTACCTTCTGCGGACTGTAAAGCAGGTGCTTTTATAAATTTCCATGAGAGATTTTATTAAACAAACCTGCACTATTCCAGACCGGAGAAGTAGTATGTGAATGTTTTATGAGCAGAATGTCGAAATTAATGGAGAAAAGAATCCTGGGAAGGGGCTGGTTCAACGCGGTCGGCTGCTCGCGCTGCTGGAACACGGTTCAGCGCACATCACGTCGCAGGTTCCTCTCATCTCCTCCATAATGGGTCTTTTATTTCCATTTGTGTTGGGGGTTTTGTAAAATAAACACATATTGTGTTCTGGTGGGAAGATAATGGGTGCTTGCAAAGGACAAAGACGGCTCCGATCCCGCCCGGCTGGCTGGGCTGGGAGCAGGAGCTGATGCGTTGTATTGTTGCGGCTCTGGTGGTAGGAAATGACTTAAATAGACCGAGCCTCCGAAACTGTAATTGGGTTAAACCTCGTTATGCTGAACTTCTCCTTGCGTGGATGTGCAGTTGTGTATAATGAATGTACGAATAGGCACCTGCACATCCGAGCTTTTGTTTCTGATACTCTGAAAAGGCTATTCTGTCTTTTTTTAGGCCAATCTTCGAGTTTAGTGATAGAGAAATAGCAATAATAATAATAACAACAGCACACACAAAAAAACAAATCGAAAGGCCCTGAGACATTTAAATTTTCGCTGGGACACAGCTGCGGCGACTTGATTATGTGGTCGGGCGGGCATGTTGGGGGTGGCCGGATCCTGAATGTGCAACGCTTTTCTCTACCATTTTTAAAGCCTGGGTCTCATTAACTCCTGGCACTTAACGCTCAGCCTCCGGGGGAGTGACTGGGGACTGGGGTGCATCTGCCCGCCCCCGGGCCAGGGACGTCCTGGCTTATCTTTGCTGCCTTGAGGGCACGAGCACCAGCCCTGCCAGCGTGTTTAACCCCAGCCACGGCTGTCCTTGGAGGCCTGCAGCTCGGCGCATCCATCTCCACTGCGGAGAGGACCTGGCAGCAAGGGTCAGTGTAGACGGCGGGCCGAGACCAGGGAAAGGGGAAATTAAAGCCATTCATTTTCATGTTCTTGAATCCTCCTGTTTTCTCCCGTGCTCTGCAGAGGGCTGGTCTTTACTCTGCCTGCTCCCCAAGTCCCTCTGCTAATAAGCATCGTCCATCCGTGCACTTGGTCTCACACTCCACCTCATGCGACGTGGGGGGTGTCTTTTAGCTGAACGTATAGCCCATCGGGCTGAAATGATAATTTTGCACAGTCTCCTAATAGGGGGGAAAGAAGGGATTTCAACAACTTTTATTACATTCTAAAAATTATTTTAATATTAGTGTGTGTTGATGGTAGGAAACCATAATAAAAATGGATAAGAATTAAGAACGCAAAATCACCGCTGTTGATATTTTGATCTGCACATATCCTTTCTAGCCTTTTTTGTTAAACTTACAGAAGTGAAATTGTACCAAATAATTTTGATTTACCCTCACCTTACCATGTACTGTGGTTGTTTTCTATGTTCTGCGTAGTTTTCTTCACTGTTTTTAAGAATTGGGTCAGCTCCATAGTACTTCATGGTAGTTTGTATGGTGATTTCCATAACCAGCTCTGAGTAGGCTTTATTTTCATTTTCCTGCCATTAAAGGGAAAACACTTCCAGCAGGAGCTGTTTAGGTCTTGTTGTGGGGGAGTGGGCAGTTTGTAGCAGGGCTGGTCTTCACACCTATGACTTATCTGCACCCTTATTCAGAGGGAGAAATCAGGATGTGCTCACTTCTACAGTGTTGACAATGATGCCATTATGATAAAAACTATCCTAGTGGATTCTTGAAAGTCTTCTTGAATGATCCTCTGTGGGCCACATGCGTGAATGTTAAACCCTAGTCTGTGAGTCAGGCCATCTCTTATGAGCCCCCTTCCTGGGTCATCCCCCAGGCCTGGGCCTTGGTGGGACCCCAAGCTGCAAGCTTCTGGGCCATTGGGGATGGAGGGAAATGGTGCTAACAGGGAAGGCTAAGCAAGACCCAGACAGGAGGCGCACCCCCCAACCACGCCTGGGCCACGCCCTCCCCCGCATCCCCTGCAGAGGAGCGAGGGCTGGGTCTTCTCCTAAACTGCCCTCGGTGCTCATTTAAGGCACTTTTCCCTGCAATGGGAGCAGGGATGCAACGTGGCTTACACCAACCCCTAACTTCTGGAAATGTGATTTCTATCCACGAAGCCTGGGGCTGATTCTTTACTTGACAGAAGATTTATTAGGAAGACTTCAGACACAAAAGGCTGCTTTTATATTGAAATATGCTTTCGATTTTGGAAATGCGGTTTGGAGTGTGTCTACCTCTATTACTATTAATTTCTCAATTCTGTTATCATGGTCCCAGACCAAGCAGGGGTCTGAGTGGCTTTGATGGGAGGACGTTCGGATGCTCTTGTTCTGAACAGTGGCCGCTGGGCGGCAGGAGCACCTCCCTCCGTTCTAGACAACTCCCCAGGTGTAACTGCCTCCTCCCTGGCCCAAGGCTGGAGGCCCTGGAGCGGAGTTCTCTCCGGCATCACCCCAGTGTGCTGACAGCAGGGGCCGCCCAGCAGTTCTGGAGGAATCCTGGAGCTGTGGACTCAGCCCCTGAGGAGTGCTCACCGTTGCAGAACACCGCGGATTCCTACTGAGTCCAGCACAGCCCATTTAGGAGAAATTCCACAGAGGGTGACGAGCCCCACGGAGGGGCCCGGATGGGCAGAGGAGAGCGAGGTTGGCAGAGTTCTGCGTAAAGAGACACTGGCACACCTTCTGAGACTCCTTCTAGCCCCCTCTGCCTTCCTCCTTCCCCCTCTCCCACTGCCTTTTCGTGTTCCTTCTGTACACTTGCGAGCATCCCTCCATGTAGAGAGAGTGCTGTGCTCAGCGCTGTGGAAGGGACAGTGCCAGCACCTGCCTGGGAGGCAGGCCAGTGCAGGGCGGGAGCTGTCTGTGGAGGGGGCGCCTCTTTGTCACGTCGGAGACACCCACCTTCTTTGCCCCAGACACACTGGCCTGTGAATCCCAGTGTGGCCACTTTGTAGGAGCCAAACGGCGTAATCTCTTTCCTGATCTGCAGAACAGGTGTAATAGTAACTTCTAGAACGCAGGTGAGCTAAAAGGTTTGCGAGAGGATGCATCTGTGACAAGGCTGCAGCGATGGGTTTCTCTCTCCAGCTTTCTGAGGGGGATCCTGCTTGCCCAGAGGGAGAAGCCAGGGCTTCGTGGCTTCAGCTGTGTGTTGAGAAGAGGGAAGATCGCCTGGAGCCCTGAGAGGCTGTGCGGACTTCCACTACAGCTGGGGGCTCCCTGAGGAAGGATCTGGAAGGTGGGAGAGAGGAGGGCTCTATGGGGGTGGGGAGAGAGTGGGAGGGTGGTGTCCAGGCATCCCAGGCATGCTAGGGGGCTGGGCCCCTTCATCCCTCCCAGCTCTTTGCTGCCCCTTCGGCAGAGATTGTCATCGGGGTTCAAGGCCTCTGAGTCCAACCTCTGGCAGTCCGATGGGACGCTCTGCTGAGAGTGGCCTGGCCTTGGCAGGAGGGCAGCAAGGCTGGGGAGCTGGGGTGAGGCAGGGGTGCAGGCAGCCCCCGGCCCAGAGACTGTGTGTCGTTGCTGCTGTTGGTAACATTTATTATAAAGCAGCACTGAGACAAACCTCGTTTCCCCCTCACAGAGAGAGTTACAGACAGGCTCAGAGTTAAACCACTCGGTCAGGGTCCATGTAGCCAATGAGGTGAGAGGCTGGGATCTGGCTTCCCCTGTCTGGGGACAAGAGGCCGTGAAAAGAGTCTTGGGAGGTTGGCTCAGGGCCTTGGGCGGCTGTGGAGGTGGCGATGCCTGGCCTGGACCTTTACGGACAGCTGTGCATCCTCTACCTACACCTGTCCCCCTGGACAGGTGAGGTGACAGGTGGGAGGTGAAGGACATGGGCTGGGGAGGTGGGTGACAGAGCAGGAGCCTGCTAGGCCTTGGCACAGGTCTGAGCCAGGCTGCCCGAGCCGCCCACCTTTAACAGCTAGAAGACTTGACATCAACGTCTGGTTCCCCCCACCAAGTGGAAGTTTAGGGGGTCTGGGCTCTCACATAGCAGACGCCCCTGCTGAGGAGTGGGTGCCCCTTGGAGAGGGCGTGAGCACCGCTTCCTGCTGGCCCCCACCCTGAGGCCCAGCATCCCCACCACTTGTCCTGCCTGTGTCGTTGGGGTTCTTATAGGCCCCAGCTCCGCGGCTGCTCATCCTGCCCACACCTGCCTGGCCTCTGCCCTCAGGCATAGGGGTTGAGGCCTGCAGGAGACGGGGAGGTTGTCAGGACCCGATCACCCCAAGCACGTGGCGAGGATAGCAAGTGAAGGGGAGCTGCCCCTCAGCCCCACAGGCCTGAGATGGGCTGAGGCAGAGGCACGGGGGCCGGCAGCCCTCTGAGCGATGTTGTTCTGCTCCCTCAGTGAAAATAGCGGGAACTAACCTGGAAAGAGTGCTTTCCCATCTGCTCAGTCCTATTCCCCGTGCTCGGGCGGCGCGGCAGCCGTATGAGGCCTCAGCATTCGCATCCCCCATCTGCAGACGGAGAATGAGGGGCAGAGAGAGGGGAGTCTGCTGGCCCAGATCCTGCAGCTAGGACGAGCCACAGGCACGGTCTGGCCCAGAGCCGCCCCTTCACCTGCCAAGCCAGGTCTGCCCCTGGCGCTCAGTGGTGACAGTGAGCACCCCCGCCCCAGCCCAGCCAGCAGGAGCCATCAACAGGACAGCTGCTGTTGAGTATGAAACCCTTCTGGCCACGTGCACCTTGACATTCGACTCACCCGTGGTAAACTGACCTCCCGTTCTAGTTTGTTTCCAGAGAACCGAGTCTGCCCAGCTCCCACTCGGAGGGAATTCAGACCCCTCCTCCTGCCTCTCCCTCGTTTATGGGCCCTTGGATTATTTAGGCAGAAACCATTTGAAAATTAACTAGCCAGATAATTGCCTAAAACTTAACTTCACTTTATAAAATGTAAACTTGATTGTCAGCCTGACATACACTCACTCTGTGTCCTTCGGAAAATCGCTTGGGCCCTGAGAACCGGGCGTGTCGTACATGTCCTTTCATTTCTTTGTTTCTCTGTTGATCACGAGCGTCAGCCGGCACGCACTCCGGCCCCACTGTCGAGTTCTGTGGCTGCTGATCTGTTGTGCTCAGGTTGTAATCAAATAATAGCATTTCATCCTCCCAGTTTGGGCCCGAAAACAGGCAGGGGGATTTACATGTCGAGTTCCAGGCATCTTTGGAATTAATCTCATGTGTCAGAAAATTATTTGAGATGATGCCTGAGTCCGCTGGCCCGTAATGGATCTCAGTCCCTCATTTAGAGTTTACCTTACACTGCCTGATGGAGAAGAAAAGCCAACCTTAAGTAGCTTTACGTGTGTCGTTTGATTTCTGAAAAGATTGCTAATCCTAGTGGGAATTTATGTAAAAGCATTCAGACCCTGCAGAATAGTCAAGGTTTCCATATTTATCAAGTGCGGCTCTTCTTGTGTGAATAACGCATTCTGGGGCAGGCTTGGTAAATTGCCTTAGCTAATGAATTTCAAAGGTAGAGATGGTTGTTGAAGCATCTTATCTGGTGGGCTTGCTGTTTGAGTTTTGTTATTAAATTTCTGTGATTGCTGAAGAGTTTTCCAACATTTTCTATCGAAGTAAGGCCAGGAAAGCACGAAATATGTTATTTGATTCTTTTTCTTCACAATTAATCTTCAGGATGCATTCTTTTCATACATGCAAAGGCCTCGTGGTGCATAAGCTCTTGAGGAGGTGAAACCTAGAGAAGGCAGCCGCTGGCAGATGAGGGAGACGTTGAATGGGGGATGACAAAGAGAGAAAAACGGGTGACATTCCTTCTCTTTCTTCCCACCCATCCATCCACACCACAGCGCTGAGTTCCGACTGGTCTACCTCCTGTAATAACACACTTCAGGAAGAGCACAGCTGCTATTTAAGATAATTTGCAACTTCTTAAAAGTTAGACTCGTGATGTCGCCTCCCCAGCTAACTGTGTAGAAAAAGGTTTTATTAAGAAGCAAAAGAAGAAATGAAAATCAAACTTCCTGGGAAGTAATTACGCCAGTTTATAATAAGCCATAAGAAATCTGAAAGGAAGAAAAAAAGCTGAAGAAACAGTATATTGAGGATATTAAATTAAGTAATTTTAATGTCACCATTTGATATCTGGGAACAGGAACAATTTATAGTTCTTAGAACTGTCAAGTTGAAGCCTTCAAGGTGCATCGGTGGCGTTGATGGGGATCATATATCCACGTGTGTATGAAGGAGGCACTCAGAGTTCACTGTGGAGATGCCGGTCTGGTGGGGAGAGCACCCAGCAGGGGGTCAGACTGTGGTGTCTGGGTTCAACAGGTCCCATCCTGGCTCACTGAGAGGCCGTGGGCAAGTGCTAGTCTTGCTCGGGGCCCTGTCTCTGATCTGAGGACGCTAATAGCACTGGCTTCCTAGCTCGTCGGGAGCAGAGGAGTGAGTGTGGAATAGAGTCTGTGTGGGACTGTGTCCCGGGAAGCACTCAACCCGTAGCAAACAGCGCCTGGGCGAAAAAGTGGTGCAGGCTGTAGCTTTGTTTTTGTTTACTTAAAACAAATCTTTAGCGTATCTTTCTTAATGGGATTATGAGCTGTAGCCTGAAACACCAAGAAGTCCATCAGAGTGGGCTGCTCCTTGTCCCCTGACACTCACCTGACATGTCACGTGTTTACAGCGTGGGGCTAATGATGCCGTGCATGTGGTTTCCATCCACAGACAGGCCAGCTACCCTGCACAAAAGAATCCATCTCCCTGGCCGAAGACCCTCGCCTGCAGCCTGGCCCATGGCCCCGTGTCCAGGCCGAGCATGTGTTCAGGGCCCCAGCTTCCCATCTTCTTCGTCTGCCCCGTCAGGACCCTGCCCTCCCTGGGGATCAGACCGTTCAGAATCGTCCACCAAATGTAAATCAGTGATGATTTCCTGCCCGGGCACCTGCATTTTAAGCCCCTTCTTTAACTAAAGACTTCAGACTTCGGGAAACGTCTGGTTGTGAGAGAAAGCGAGCTCTCTGGAGCCCCGGCCACAGCACCTCCGCCCTCACCGAGGATGGTCCTAGGCCTGGAGAGGCTGTCTCTGCTCGGGCCTGCCTGGCCCTGATGCCCCAAGGAGGGGAGTCAGAGGGCGGTGGGTACCCCGGGGCCCACGTGCTGTGCTGAGCTCCGGAGGCAGCGGCTCTTTCAGCCCTGGTCCTGTTTAGGGACAGTTATTTTCCATAATTGGGAATGCACATCAGCGATGGGCTCAGAGTGCACATTATAGATTTTCCCGTCTTTTCCCCACAAAGACCCTTTCCACGAGAGAAGCTGGACCTACCTGCAGCCCCTCACCTTTCCTCCAGCGTCCCCACCCCTCCCTGCCCCGCCCCAGCCCCAGCCCCAGCCCCAGCCGGGCGGCCTGCAGGTCAGCCCTTCCTCACTGTCCTGTCTGGCCACCGGCGGACCGTCAGGCCCCAGGGTTCCATGACCTTCCCTAGTTCCTCGCGCGTTGCCCATGGCTGTGAGAGCACTCATTGTTCATTCAAACGTTTACGAGAGAGTGTCTAGTGAACGACAGCTGTGTGCCGGCCACTCTGGAGGAGAGCAGGAGGCCGGCCGTCCTCAGGGAGCAAGGATCTTTTTTGGTGAAAACGGTGTTACACTCTCATGTGATGAACGCTTAAAAGAACCAGGTGGCCGGCTGTGGGGTATGGAGGGCTGCCCTGCGGGGAGGGCCCCTCGTTCTCTCCGGGGTTGTGGGTTCTGAGTCAGCTGGCTGCGTCTGCACAGGATGCGGGTCTGTCTTCATCGCCCTCATCCCAGCGCGTCATGACACATTTGCCAGATTTTTTGCTTGTGTGATCTCTCTCACGTCTAGACTTTGACACCGTGAGGGCAGGCGTGTGTGGTACGTGCTCAAGGGCTTTTTGACAAATGCAGAGAGAGTGAGGGAGCGGGCTGTGCCCGTGTGAGAGCCGTCGTCTGCTGCGCCCGTGCAGCTCCGCCTGCAAGGAAAAGCCTCTTGAGAGTAAATGTTTGCCACACCCCTTTTCCATCCTGAAACGAAATTCACACGTGGTATAACCCACCCAGACGGACACCTTTAAAATTCTCTATTTTGGAATTATCATTGATTCACAGAAAGATGCAAAAAGCAGTGTCAAGAGAGGTCGCATCTGCCCTTCAGGCAATTTCCCCCAGTGGTGACACCCTGTTCATGGCACAGCATCACAGCCAGTAAAATGGTGACGATACAGTGCACAGGCCTGACTCACAGATCACCAGTGTGACCTGCACGTGTGTGCGCCCGCACACATTTGTGTACGTAATTCCATGCAATTTTTTAAACTTTTGATAATTTGTTTACTATAAGTTGTTGCAACCAGTCTGTTCTTCATTGAGCTTATAATAATTTCCACATCACCCTCTAAGGAGGCTCTGGGCCCTCCTGCCATCAATCAGAAATACATACTAACATTCACTCCATAGGTATGCACTGAGTACCCTTTCTTCCAGGCTCTGTGCTGGCTACTGGGGATTAAAGGTGACCAAGGTGGGGGCAGTTCCTGTCCTCATGGAGTTTATGATCAAGGGCGGGGAGTTTATGATCAAGATTGGCAGAGGGAATGGGGGAACACTGTGATGGGAGCATGCCACCTGCACATAGGAGGGGCGCCTGGGCTGGACGTGGCAGGTGTTAGTGAAGACCCTGAGGCAGAGCAGGGGTTGGCTGGGAGCAGGTGGAGGGAGGGGCGTTTTAGGTGCCGGAACAGTGTGTGTGGTGGCCTGGAGGCCAAGATCAGTGGCAGGGTGGGGAACCTGAACAACGTCCCTAAGGTGAGTGGGGGCAGTGGCTCGGGAGCGTGCTGGGGTGGCAGGGTCCGCATCAGAAAGGCCTGTGAGCGGAGCAGGAAGCTTGGACTTTAATGAGAGAGCAGCTGGGAACCATGGAAGTGTTTGTTTTAACAGCTTTATTGAGAAATAATTCACATACCATAAAATTCACTCTTTAACGCAATTCAGTGGTTTTTAGTTTGCTCAGAGCTATGCCACCATCACCACTATCTAATTTTAGAACATTTTCATCACCCCAGAAAGTTCTATGTAATTTTATCTTATGTGTAGATTCGTTTAACCACCACAATCAAGATCCTGGATTGTTCCATCTTTATCGGCGAACACTTAAAAAAAAAAACAATCTATAGTGTCCCTGAAATATAAAGGAAGATGAGAAAGAAAGCATTTACAAAAGCGCAGGGATTTTCAATATGTAAATGCTCAGACAGGACTTCTCTAGAAGCCCTGGCAGGGGGCCCGTGGCTTGTCCGTGGGACCTCTAGGAAGGCGACAACCACAAGCGCTGATGGACACAGCTTCGATTGTTGACTTAAGTGCCTGGCAGTAGAGAGAGTCTCTGAAATGGTGACGAATTCTTGGAAAGTTCTGAGCAACACAAAGGACAGCCTTCTTTCTGTTTGTATGGCAATTTCACTCCTGAAAAGTCCATTGTGGATTAAAATCCTTCAAAAACCAGGTGATGTTTATATGTAAAACAAAATTAAGATTTGGGCTCAAATAATTCTGAACTTACAGGACGAGCCAGTGGACCATGTGAGGTGTACACACATGGAAGTTAGGCTTTTCAGGATGCCTTGGCATCCCTGGCCCTTGTCCATAAGATGTTAATGGTACCCAGACTTTGTGATAACCAAGATGTACCTCCCATATTTCCAAAACTGCCCCTTGGGGTAATGCCACGCCCATGAGAGCCCACTATGCTTGACTATGAGTTCCTCAAGGACCCTGTATCTTGTCCTTACATTCACATCTGCAACATGGGTCCTGGCAGGTGTGAAGTGGCCAAAAAACATGGATGGATGGATGGGTGGATGGATGGATGGATGGATTGGTCAATGGGTGTGAGGATGAATGGATGATTAGTGAGTAGAGGAATAGATAGATGACTGGGTGGATGGATGGATGGGTGGCCGGACAGATGGACAGATGATTGGATGGATGGAGATGGATGGACAGTTAGATGGATGGATGGGTGGATGTCTCTTAAATATCACTGTGCCTAAAACCCCTCAGGAGCCTGCTGCCCATCACAAATGGTGAGTTCACCATCTCTGGTGTTTAGGCAGAACTGACTTCCCCACTCCTAAGAACGTGCTGGTAACTTGGTGGGTGAACATGCTCATTTGGCTGTTGTGGAACAATAAGTTATGTAAGAATCTGAGGTTCTGCTGTAGGCAAGTGGTTCTCAACTGCTGATTTTGCCCCCAGGGATCATTGAGCAAATCCCAGGAACATTTTTGGTTGTCACGACTTGGGAGAGTGTGCTGCTGGCCTAGAGGGTAGAGACCAGGGACGCTGCTAAACATCCTGCATGCAGAGGACGGGCCCCAGAATGGTCCAGGAGGGTTGTTAAAAGTGCTCGGGTTGAAAAGCTCTGCTGAAGAGGATCAGCTATGTTATTTTTTATAGCCATTGTCATGTGAATTAATCGATCTTCAGAACACTAAAGACCGCCTTGAACAAAATGGATGCACAAAGAGCTCATGCACCTACAGAAGACAGGAGCCTGGGGGAGGCAGCTCCAGAGATGCGCTCTGTGAGCAAGTTTCTCCAGGCGTCTTTGGAGCAGAGTGTGCCCTGTATGTTGGATGTATCATTAGTGTGATTATATATACTTATGTGAAGACACAGTTGTTCTATAAAGGCAGCGATGCTTCTGAGAATAATAGGAAAACTTCTCCTGGGGTTGAGCGAGTTAACACACGAGAACGAGAAGCCTGGCTTCACAATGAGGCAATAAATGGGAACTCGCCGCACAAAGAAAAATCGGTGTTTTAATTTGTCAGAAAATTACTGACTGGCAAGAGGCGCTTTGTACCAGAGCTCTCCTTTCAGAGCGCGAATTTTCCTTAAAAGAGAGCGAACCTATGTTTACTGTCTCTGCCGAAACAGTCATTTGAGAACAATGAAGACCTACATGGCGTTCACAGACCAGCCGCTGTGTTGCAATAACCGCACAGGCCCTTCTGGAAACAATTAGTTGTCACCAACATCTGCCGCGTGGCTGCAGCCACCGGCTTCTCCGCATACCCTGGAGATGACAACATCTCCAATTAGTGTCTCTGCTCACTGGAGCTTCACTTCTCCCTGTGCCATCCCTGGAGTGAAGGGTGGCTTGTTTTATCCTCCTTCACGGAACTCTGTTAAAGGTAACACCAGGGGAAAGAGAGCCAGAGACATTGGCAGGATATAGAACCAGTCTGAGAAAGTTGAGCGGCCAAACGGCCAAAATTTGGTGGTGGCGGTGATGTGATGTTGAAAGTAGCAGTGATGGTGATGGTGGTGATAATGATGGTAGTGGTGTTGGTGGTGGTGATGGTGATAATGGTGGTGATGATGGAGATGGCAGTGATGATGGTGGTGGTGATGAAGATGATGACAGTGGTGGTGAAGATGAGGATGGTGGTAGTGATGATGGAGATGGCACTGATGGTGATGGTGGTGATGATGGAGGTGGTGGTGACAATGGCAGTAGCAATGATGTGATGGAGGTGGCAGCCATGGGGGAAGCCTTGGCAGGATCAGCAGAACTGGCCTCTGGTCCTCCTTGCCCCTTCAGTGATTTGTACCCCTCGCCCACACACCTCTTGGCCTCAGCTCTTGGTTCTCCTGCCCTGCGCCTCCTGCCTCTGAGCTCCAGCCATTCCCATGCTTTGTACATCCTGGGGCCCAGCAAGCTGGGCCTTTGCGTTTTCTGTTCTCTCTGGGTTTTTCACCCAGACATTCTCTGGCTGACTCCTTTTTGTCAATCAGTTTGCAAATCAAACTGTCTCCTAGAGAGGCCCTTCCCCAATGTCCCATCACTGTCTCAATATCTTCATGGGCTGGCATCGCCTGATGGATGGGTTAGCTTCTCTCTAAGCTGTTCAGCTATCACATTCTCTAGAAGTTGAGTCCCATGAAAGCAGGTTTGCACTGGGTGTCACTGTACATCTGTTCCCGGTCTGTGGGGGTCCAACAGGAAGTCACCACTGAGAACACCTGACCCAGAGCTTTCTGTGCTCTTGAGGGATTGGGTGAAGATTTGGGTGGCTGTTAGGTTTTTAGCCAGGAACAGGTACCACGGACCTCCTGAAACTTCACACCACCCAACATGGGCAAAAGGAGAAAGAGAACTACAGTGACCTGCAAAGGTCACACCGCAGTGCCAACCCTGCACCGGCCCAGGGCCCCCAGGGACCTCCACCCTGAGGTCTCACAGCCAGGAACCACCCACAGAGGGTGGGAGGAGCGCTGGGCGGGTAGAAGCCAGGAAACTGTCCACATGTCAGGCAGGTGGCTGGCGCCGGGGTCTGAGACCACACCAATCAGTTGATATTCTCCATTAAATGTTTGCCAAATGCATGTGCACAGGTGTAAAACTCAAGAAGAGATGTCGGGAGCACTTCCCCCATGGTTGGCACATAATAAGCCCTGAGTAATCGCATGCCCCTGCTATTAGCACTGTCATTGTTTATTGGCAGCCTGGCTCTGTTACCGAGGAAGGGCAACATGCGATCAACGTGGTGCCTCTTCCACCATCGTCGTCCTGTAGAGAGAAAGGGTGCTCTGCCCCTTCAAGGAAAGCATGTGTCCCCAGGTGAGCGGAGGTGAGACCTGAGAGCCAGCGAGGTTCCTTGAAGCCTGGCCCTATAGGAGTGGCTGGGAGATTTGGGTCCCAGCTTTGCCCTGAAGGGGTGCAAGAGGTGGCCCCAGAGCCTGGGACTCATCTGCCCTTGGAAATGACCTGCCTGCATGCAGGGAAATATGGGACTGCAGCATCCAGGCAACCCTGTCCAGTGTGAATGGAAGCGTCACCAGGTACGGAATGACCAGGTGGCCACTGTAGGAGGAGAACGTGTTGAGTGGGTGTCCCGGGGACCCCTGAGAGGTGGCAGAGCTGGCTGGCTCTCCTAGAGATAGGGGTCTCACCGTGAGAAGGAGAGTAGTGGGTGCTGAACTTGGCTTCAGGGCAACAGCGTGCCTCCAGGGCTGGAGCATGGATGAGCCCATCAGCGGGCGTCCCAGTGGTCACCTACTACTATTACCCTGAATAATATCATTGTTCTTCCTCCATGGCCCTCTTAGCAGCTGATGCTCTCTACTTCAGCAACTCCAGCCCCCATCAGGGGACCCCCCCCGACCTGGGCGGTGCTGACAATCAGTGTCCTCCTCAGTCTGTCTGCGGCTGTTTCCAGGGACATTAGCAGTGAGAATTTGCTGGGGACCAGCTTCCCAGTGCAGAGGGGGGCCATGTTTGTAGTGTGTCTAAATGACGTGTGTCTAAATCTGAACTTGAAGAAGTGAATGTTGTTTCACGCCCCCCCCCCCCTCAGTTTTACACACGTCATTATAAAGGGATGTTGGAATCTCAGGAGCGGGGTGGATGTAAAACGCAAAGCCCTCAGTCTGGAATTTCAGGCGCATCAGGAGGAAGACAGCCTTGCAGGCAGCCCCTCGCTTTTTCTGCAATTAAAAAGGGGATTAAGAAATGCAAAGCTTTTCAGGAGCTATCTCCTAATTGTCAGTTGTGCAGGGTTAACGAACTACATTAGTTCACTGAAAAATAACATATTGACTGTCAGAGCTTGACACTTCAGCAGAGGAAGGAGCCTCTGCAGAATATCTTTGTAGGAAATTACAAGTGATTTTCCTTCCTCTGGAAGGATGAGACCGAAGGCCTAGTCACGAGGCATCTTTCCAGGTGGGTTTCTTGGACAAGCCCCTGACTCCAAGCCCGGGGAAGATGCTGGCTGGTGGGCCAGGTGCAGACGCTCGGGAGATGCAAAGCCACCCAGGTGGGAGGGGAGGCGCCTGCGATGGGGCGGGCGCTTGATTACTCTTTTTCTAAGCTGCTGCTCTCTAGAATTGGTGTCTTGTCCTCCCGTGTCATTTCTGCATTTGTGAGGTTGTTCACTTAACCTGTGCACTGACCTGGAATCGTCCCCGCCGGAGACGCGTGCTGTTTGCAGAGGAATCTTATTGAACAAGCACAGACTCTTTACACTTGACTAGCAAGTGGTGAGAGAGGTTTTATTCAGCACTTTGCTGCCCAAAGCGCTGGAAGGCCATGTGCTTTCCCAGGGCCAGGAGTCAACATGAAACCCGGTGGCAAAGTCCATGAAAAATTAAGGCGCGCATTAAAAATTGAGTTGACAAAAGGATTGCCACTTCCAATACTCGCAGTGCAGGTCCCAGCATGGCACTTGCATGCACTTAGAATTATTAAGTGACAGCGGGGCTTTTTGATGAGAAAGTTGTCAAGGAGGAGGTGTTAGCCGGATTAATGAACAAATCCACAACTAACCCCGGGCTGGAAGCTCTGTGCTTTGCAGAGCCCGCAGATGAGATGCGTGATGGGAAGGGCGTTTGAGCCGCTCCATGTTCGGCCTTTCTGAAATCTTGTTACAGATTAGAACTTTCTATTGTAATTCTGCCTTCATTTCACTGGAGTCTCTGGAAGACAGAAACACGCTCAGGACTCAGTAATTCAGACACCCCTCTCTCTGGATCCCTGCTAAGTAACATAAAAGGTTTTGCCTGATGCAAACATGACGGCCCCTCCCTGCCTGGGGTTTCCTGTGCATCCTCCCTGGAGGAGGGTTCCTCAAAGTAGAGTCTTCAAAGATGGAGGAGAATCGTTTTTATGCAAACAATTGGTGTTCTGAGTAAACTGATTCTTAGCTGTTTGTTAAATCAGAGGGCCCAACAGTCCGACTAAGGACTCGTTCATCTTTTTCTGCTTCTGTCTTCTGAAAGTAGTGACGTTACTTTAAATAAACCAGTGCCTAGATTTCCTACCTGTTAAGCTTGTACCTGGTACCCAAGCAGATGTAGGTCCCGAGAATCTGTCTCATCCCCACCTTCTCCCTCCTGAGCCCAAGGCTCCAGGCACCGGCTTATTCCTCTCCCCCATCATCCGCCAGCCGCCATCCAGCCGCACACCTGGGTGCATTCCAGCTCCTCCCTCTCTCCTCGCTTTTATCCCTCGGCCTCTGAGTCTTGCTGACTGTTCTCCCTGAAGTCAGCCCCACACCCACCGGGACCACTGCTTCGGCTCCATCCTCCATCCCTCTTGCTGGGCTGACCTTTCACAAATGTGGAGTGGACAGGTCTCTTCTTTGTTCGAATACTCCCATTGCTCTGTTGAAGCTCTAGATTATCCTTAGTGAAATCACGCCACTGCGGACGGACGAGGACAGCTGGCACCACGGCGGCAGAGCGAGAGTCTTCAGAGGAGGAGGGCGGGAAGAGTGAGATTTCTGTGGGGAAGGGAGTCGCCCAAGTAACAGCAACAAAGAAGAGAATCTGAAGGAGTTCTCTCCAAAGAAAGATGCTAAATACCAAAACCAGGAAGGTCACCCAAATGAGATGTCAGTGAGAATTTCCCATGTGCTAATCCGACCTACCTCTCAAACAACAAGCCAGGGATTCTAACCCAGGCCCAAGAGTGTACTCAACATCCTAAGAATCAGATTGTCGCGACCGTGCTTCCTGCAGTCTGTTGTCCAGAGCACTGGGTCAGGAGTCGGACTCGCCACTGCGTCCTGACCTCTCAGTCAGGAGAGAAGACAGAGGCTTCAAAGCTGCACCCTGGCTCCCGGGTGAGAGCTCTGAGTCAGAGCAGCAGAAGCAGCAAGTGAAGGAGGCAAGAGAGACTTGACTCAAGGCCTTGCAGTAGGGCAGAGGGATCGAACTTGACTCTGTTGAAACAGAGGTGGCAGGATTTTCAGAACTGGGATGAGCTAGTGGGAAAGTGCTGGGGGAGGTTGCGGGAGGGGGTGGCTGTGATTAGCATCTGTGTTGGCTAATGGTCACTTCCTGATGTTAACCCCTGCCCTCCGCAGAGATCAGAGCCGGGTCCTAGCCCCTTTCGTGATTCATTCAAAGGGATGACTCCCGGGACCAGGATAAAGCCATTCCCGGTCTGTAGAAGATTTTCATCTCAAAGGGGCAGAGAAAAGATTTACAAGTGCAAGTTTCCAAAGGAAATATCTAAGAAAAAGGAGCTAAGCGGCCCACAGTCAGGAAGAAACCTGCCTAAAGTTCAGTCAAGCTGAGGGGGACGTTACTGCCATTGTGGTGGACCGGGCAGTGATGAGGCAAGGGTCTGGACTTGAGCCTTCCTGATAGAAGCCCATGGCAAGGGGCCCTCTCCTTAGCAGTTAACTGTCCATACTAATGCCGGTCCTGTCCGTGCGCTGTGGTTAAGGTAACTCAGAATTAGTGGAGTTGGGGCTGCTACTTCTTATAAAACTTGTTGGTTCAGGATATATTACTTGTTGGGAAACTTGATGTGTTGAAACTGTGATTGGTGTTGGAAAGAAAGTGCTAGAAGAATGGGATAAGGTCGCACTGCAGTCAGATAGAGAGGAGCAGTATTCAGTGAATGCCGAAATTTTACTTTTTTTAAAAAAGTCCCAGTAGGTTGGTTTTCAGGTATAATGATTATGGATGTGATCTTACCAACCTCCACTGGAGTCCAGATTGACCCTAAAGCGTCAGTGTTTGTAGTCTGTTCTAGGCTCTTTGCAGGTGACAGGAGAAGAGAAGTTAATGCTGCCCCTATAATTTAGTTGAGAAATGACGGTCCAACATTGGGCTGTTGACCAGAATATCCTCATTTGTTATCACCTCTGAGGGCCCAGCCTGATGATGGGCAAGACATCGTTGTGCTTTTGTGCACAGCATTTTGTCCCTGAGTGGTGAATAATGCTGGAGAAGGTTAATTGATTTGGGCAATTTTAGACACAAACGGCTTCCCTGGATCTAGGAGTCGATGTTTGCGCAGCCAGCTGGACCTGGCCGCCTCTCGGATCCCGCTTTATTATCAGTCCAATAACTGACTTGGATGAACCTGCTGTCCTCAGGGTGAGAAGCAATTCAGTCTTCATGCTCGCTGAGCCCGCCTCCCCTCCGCAGGAGGAGGATGGACCCTCCTGCCAGGACCCGCTGGTGGTGGAGGGCGGGGCGCGCTGCTCGCGGTGTGCTTGGAGCTGTTACCAAACTAATTTTCCCTGAGAACAAAGAAGCTGGCTTCAAAACCAGGAGCCCAGTGAGAAGAATGGCTCTCTTATCCAGGTCATGCATTTTACATTTTCCCTGTTTAATAAGCTAAAAGTCTGAAAATGTCGAATTTGGATCCTTTATTAAGCAGGTCCTGAGAGTGCACACAGCCTTCAAAAGTACGTGGGGGGTTTTCTGTGCCTCCACATTTAAAAGATGTGTTTGAACATCCCAGGTGACCGTCCACGGAGACTTTGATCAGCCGTGTAGAAAGCTGGAAGGGCCAGTGTGTTGTGTACTTAGTGTCCCTCTGGAAAGGAGGAAGGGCTCCGTCAGAGAATTTTCTGGGGAGTCTGCGTTTTGATTATATGAGAATAGCTAAAGTGCTGCTTTCCAGTTTCTATCAGAACATCCAGGAGGAATGGATTTTTGTTGGAATTATGCATTAAAAAACTTTCCAGGGAGATACCATAAGGGGGAGGGAGAAGTGGGTATCAAGCCAGGGATGTTTTTTAAACCCTCCTGTCTTCCCTCTCTATACAAATATGTTAAACATTTCCTAGCAAAATGCCCATAATAATGAAGTCAACATTTTATTATCTTCAAAATTGCTATGCTTGGCCTACTGAGGCTCTGCGTGACGGATGACGTGTGGCACCTCTCTGTAAATTGTATGTCCATGTTGATTTTACAGAGAGACAGCTAAATGCTTCTGAAGGGAGTTGCATCTTGGTGGACATTGTTTTGACCCTTTGTCAGTAATGAAGTTAAATGGCCACACTTTAATTTTGAATACTTATCTTCTGGTTTTTGTTTTTGTCAATCCTTGCAAATTTCGAACTTGATTTTCGTTTGTGGGCAAGTCTCATGCTTGCAAAGATTACTTCCAATTTTGAACATAGGGAATTATTAGAAACTATAATCCAAGAAAACAGATTCTCAAGTCCGGCGTATTAGTTTATGGGATATAAAATAGGGCCCCTCCCTTTTTGGGGGAGGGCAAATTTTGACCCACGTTCTCCATAGGCCAGTTTCCAAATTATTTTGCCTGCATGAGTTCACTGATGAAGCAAGTATCTTGCTGGGGATGGTAAGGAAATAGGATCAAATCTTCCCGTGGGACAGTCTCATTTCTGAGAGTGCATCAAAATTTCACTCAGCATGTGGATGGCAGATAATGTGCTCCTGTCACCAGTGGAGATGTGAATTTCCATTTCTCTCTCTCTCTGGCTTCCTCCATACCACCACAACAGCTGACTGAAAATGGAAGGATTTAGTCTCATATTTGCCAAGAACCAAGCAGAGTCTATGTTCATAGAGGCCCAAACATCAGAAGGTTTGATTCAAATGTTTTTTTTAAGCTTCTCTCCAGATGTTTGACAATATGTGAACACAGCTGGATTGTCTTTACCAAAATAGTTGATTTTGCTGCAGTCCTATTAGATGGCGTTTCCTCTCCTTGCATTTTTTCCTTTTAAAATATGATTGAGAAGGGAAACAGGCCAGTCTGTGATTGTCACGTGAGAGCAAAGTGTATCACGTGACTAAAGAACCCTGTGCCAGATGATTCAAGAGAATCTCACAATTACCATCCATGCTAAAAATGTTGTTTCACAAATAAAAGATAGCAGCATCCTAATTATGGTGACGATACCTTAAGAATCCATCCTTTGCTAGGAGGTATGACCCAGATGGCTAACTACTAAAACTGTGGTCTCTTAATCGTTGCTGAAAACATTTATTCAAGTTTGAAATTCCCATTCTTACCTCTTTGTTTCCACCTAAGCAGTGATGTTCTCCGTGGTTTCAATGATATTTGCCATTCTGGGAGGGCTTGCCATGTGCCAGGCTCTTCAATAAGCCATCGCCAACGTTCTTTCAGTTCATTCCCATAAACAGCCCATGGGGACGCTGGAATCCTCTCTAGTTCAAGGATGAGGACACTGGCCTCGGAAGGGGGGAGGCTTGTCCAAGGTCACATTCTCTTTTTTGCAGATTCTCAAAGCCACCACCAGTTTACCTAAATCAAGCCTCAATTAAATCAATAAAGGGCAATGAGAGTGTCTTACACACATTTTAACTCACCAGGCTCATGCGTGTTAGACACTTAATTACTGGGCTTCCATTTTGGTTGGTTCTTTTTGAAATCTTACATTATACGCTCTTGATTCTCAACACTTTTAATTCTTTTTGGGACTCTGGCCAATTCTCCACAACCTGAGTCTTGAATGTGATAAGAATGGGATTATAAATCCCACCCTTGCCCTCACTGTCTGGGCCACCAGTGACGATCCTACGTACTGTGACTGATGCCAAAGCTCTGAATCCCCGGTTCGTGTGCCCAATGGATGCGCAGTAAGTCACTGAGACGCCAGTGCTTAGAGATGGAGAAAGGTTTATTGGAATTGGCCAAAACAAGAAAGAGGAGGATAGATTTTCTCAAATCCACCTTCACAAGAGAAGAAAGTAGGGGGTTTTAGAGAGCTAAGGGGGGTGGGAGGAGGAGTTCTGGAGAAAGTAGGGGGAAATCTGTGTTTCTCTTGCTCCAGATAAGCCCCTGGGCAAGCAGACTTCTGGGCATCAGTGGCAGCTGGGGGCTGGTTATCTGGTGATGGTAAAATCCTTGAAGGCATTCTTTCTCTTCTCCAAAACAAGCTTATAAATCCTTGTGACCCTTGAGTCACCCCTCAGGTTAAACAAGAAAACAGCAAATTAACACGTTAACAATGTGTCTGTGTTGGGAACGAGGTCGGAGAGTAAGCCTGTTCTTATTAAATATTTACAGTGACCCTCAGGTCCCTGGCTTCGTAACCCCACAGAGAGCCTTGTGGTCCGTGTGAATTCTGTGATTCTCCTCCAGCAAAGGCTGCCCCGTAGCAGTTACATTTATGTTTTGTGCAGAGTGAGATGGCTACAAGGTCAGGGGGGGCAGTCCACAAGACCGCCCTCTCAGAGTTCAGGGCTCCCCAGGACTGCCCTCAGATTTAATAATTTGCCAGAAGGACTCATAGAACTCACTAAAACCCGTTATGCTGATGGTTATGGTTTCTTACAGCAAAAGGACACAGGTTAAACTCGGTCAGTGGAAGAGACTCTGGCATGGGGTCCAGGAGGGTACCGGGGGTGGCTTCCAGTGTCCTCTCCCTGTGAGGCAGGACAGCGCTGTTCCAGCATCGATGTGTGATGACACGGGTGGAATACTGCCAGCGAGGGCAGCTCCCTCACGTGTCCAGAGTGGTCATGTGGGCTCCATCAAGGAGACACAATTGATCACCCACGGGGCTGAGCTCAGTCTCCAGCCCTCTGGTAGCCCACGGATAGCATGTGACCCTAAGCCCCCACCCCACACCCCGTCGTTGCTCTCTGGCTGGCGCAAGGTGCCAGGCGAAGAAGGATGCTCCTATAAGGCCGGATATCCCAAGGGCTTAGAGGTCACCTCCCAGGGCCTTGGGCCCAGGCCAGCCCTCTCCTTCAGTAAGGGCACCTCCTCACTACACAGCTTGACTGTCAGAACTCAGTTTGAATCGTTTGTAGTCGTGACTTTTGCCACTTCCCAGGACCTAGTGTCGCTCAGACAGTTCACTGCGGGTTGTTCGAAGTGTACACTTATTGATGAATTCCTTCAGCAAACGAGGCCATTGGCTTGTATTTTCCTGGTAAGTGGAATTAATACGTCTGCTTTGTGTTCAAACATGAATCGTCTATTCCCCTTTTGCTAGAAAAGGGGCTTAACTAGTTCCCCATAAAATTGGGTTACGTGGTGAAACTTTGTTTTTACTTAATGCTCTTACAATTAAAAAGTATGATATAAAATTGGTGAGCTGTACCCAGCAGTGTGCTGATACATGGGTGACAACAGGCCCTGATCTCAGAGGACAGGAGAGGAGAGAGCAGAGTCCTAATTCGTAGCATTTGTGATTACTGGGGTGTAGTCCTGTGGTCTGTTTCAAGCTACAGTGTGACGTCATTGAATGTGGAATTGGGAAGAGATGACAATAGCACGTCATCGTATGGTGTTTCTGCCTTTGGACATAATAGCCCTAAATAACCTTAATAGCATGGATATTAGTAGAAAGCAGTAAAATAATTAGGAAGTGAGAAATTTTGAGTATTCATTACCTCTGTTTTCAATGTAACGTATCAATTGTGAATTTGTACAACTTAATTTTTACTGGCAGCTGTGTTTAACAACAGGCTGACAAGTTTTCTGGATATTTAGCAACGGGCTGTGTGGAGTCTATAGGAGTCTGCTGTGCACACTTGGCTGTGCCCCATGTCTGAGTGCTGTGGCCAGAGAGCTTGCAAGCCCGTCCTGTGAAGAATCTTGTGTCTCCTTGTCTTGTTTCAGACAGCATGTTGTTTTCTCCAACGTTAAGTTTTTTATCTCCAGAAAAAAACTATCTTCGAAGCTCACATTTTAAGCAATAGGCGCCATAACTTAACTCATAAGCAGAAAGTTGAATTTCTGGTTCATTTAGCAGATTGCTTATAGTTCTCGGTTCTCTGCACTTATAATAAAATACTTTGTGGGGAAAAGAGTCCACCGTGTCTGTATGATTTTGTTAAAGCAACTTTAATAAGGCGATGAGTGCAGAATGGCTAACATGCGCACGCACACACACACACACACACCTCTTTTTGTATCCACGTCAGGGAAGACAGGGCGTTGATTTGCTGATCAGCGCTGAATGTATAACTACGTTCTGCTGTCGTTTTTTTCTCGCCTGTTTCTCTGCACACCAGCTCATGTTGCTGCATTCCTTCCTCTGGCTTCTGCTGTAGAAAGCACTGCGGAGCACCCAACCACCGTGCTTCTCGGTGAAGATCGGGCTGTCTTGTTGAGGGTCACAGAGGATGAGTTTTAAACTTCCTCCACTTTCTGGGTCTTTAGAAAACACCCGCTGGGTGAGATGTTCTTTTGTGATGGAATAGTACATTATTATTGGTGTTCCTGGTACAAAAGAAACGCAACACCTCCAGGGTGTAAATATCATTGATTCACACAGTTGGGAGAGACGCTGCAATATTTTTTAGATTATTAAGAAGGCTCCTCTTACCTAAGACGGGAAGACAGATGAGTTTTATAATCACTGTGCCCTGGGTGACTTGGGTGAAGCAATCAAACCTTCTCTTTAAGACATAATTATGATTGCTTTCAACATCCTTTTTTCTGGAAACATCCTTTCTTTTTTTTTTTTTTCTTTTTACTTTTTCTGATACTGCCTGGGGCATTTTTATATGTTCTATTAAGAAAATTCCTGCTGTGGCAGATGCTACCAGCAAATACTCCAGAGCCGTCTGCTGTTTCTGCCTCAGATGAGAGTTTACAGCATTATTGAGCATTTTAG
This sequence comes from Equus asinus, assembly GCF_041296235.1. NCBI lineage: Eukaryota > Metazoa > Chordata > Mammalia > Perissodactyla > Equidae > Equus > Equus asinus. The sequence goes on from NC_091804.1 coordinate 48,682,749, forward strand.
AACGTTATATTGGAGTGCAAGCTGCAGGGTTTGCTTGTAAACTTAGGGTTTTCATTGCCATTTTAGAAACCTGCTTCCTAATATCATTTATTTCCAGTATTCTGAAAACATCGAAAACACCCAAGGCAGGTAACGCTGGAGCAGCATCTTCCTGTTCACTTGATGGTGATGACTTTTGGTGAGAGCAATCCCTGTGTAATTAGCAGGGCGTCTTATTGGAGAAGTCTCTGCAGTGTGTGAACTGCTAGGAAATTCCCTGCACAAAGGGGATGTGAGCCGTGAAGTCAGATATTGCATGGCCGCTCTTCCCCCAATTGCTCTGAGCAGGGTACTGAAAAGCACTAGTGAGAATGTGGTGTGTCTGCCGACATCACATCTGGAGGGAAAGCTCAGCCGAACCACAGGGATGGGCTTTAGAAGTGTCCTCTGCCCCACCCCCAGCTCCTTCCGACTCAGTTGCCTTCAAATGCCCGGATCTGAAATTCTGTTCCACCAAAAGATCTTTGCCCAGAAACGCTGGTGTTCTGAATTGGAGCCCTCACGGGCCCTGCCCCCAGGCTCTCTCCTTCATTTTCATGCCTGTGGGATTGTGCGTGTGTGTCTCTCTCCCACCCCCACAGCTGGGGGCTCTGAGAGGGCTGAGACCCAGCTCCGTGCCCCATGAGAGACCTCACCCCTGCTGTTAGGGCATCTAGATGTGTTTCGGCAATTGCTGTTTTATCATGGGCTACAAATGAACAGCACTTGTGAGAAAAATTTGCAGTGTGTTGGTGTCCTAATTTTGCAAGAAATCTTCCTTTGGCAATATTATTTTGCTTCTGCCTACGAGTGTTGTGCCAAAGACAGAATTCTGACTCCAGGAAACACCAGAGTGAGCCATAGGATCCGAACATGGTCCAGGCAATGCAGCCCTTCAATGGCAGATGGGATCTGCACGTTGTCAGCACTAGAACAATAACGCTGGTCACACTGAAGGTACAGGCCTAACTGGTGAATGAGGAAACTTGATGGTTCTCTGCTGGAATATTGATCCGAGTTAAAGAGCAACCCCACAATTTTCACATTAGATATAATTTTGACTCAAGTTTTAACATTTTGTTGGAATTTCTTTGAGTTCTTCTTCCACAAAGGTTTTGATAATTTCAGTCATATGTTGAGCCCTGAAATAAGAAAAGTCCCGGGATAATGGGGAGGTATGAATCCTGGTTCCTGTCCTTGGGAAGACAGAAGTCAAAGTCAACACTTATAGAACATTCACTGCCTGCCAGACTGGTCTTGAAGTGTGTGTGTGTTCTAAGCATACACATGTGCATATATTTTTTCTAAATACAGAAATATAGCACATGTGTGCGTTTATACACATTAATACACATACAGATTGAATCCTCACGGCAATGCTGTGGGGTAGGTTCTGTTGCCGTCCCCATTTCATAGCTGGGGAAACTGAGGCTCGGAGGTAAAGTGCCCCGGCCACTGAGACACAGGCGGTGAGGGGGATGCCCGCAGCCACCCGGCACCAGCTCTGCTGGGACGCTGCCCTTTGGGCTCCGTGCGGGAAGGGGCTCTGCAATTAAGTATCAGGCTGGGTGAGACCCACCGATGAATTTCAAACTATTGTGTCTATTTGGAAGCTCTTCTGAAACAAAACAATATCCCAGACTGTGGTTGAAGGGATGCAGTGAGGACAGGGTCAGGACTGCACTGGGACACTGGCAGGGTCATGGTCAGGGCCACAGAGACGGGGTCCTGGGCTGAGTCCAGTCCAGAGAACAGAACCACCCCTGAGGCTTCCTTAGAAGGAGTCTGGTGCAGCATCTGGATTCAGGGGTTAGAAGACCCGAGAAGTGCCAGGGGGAGCAGGGAGGCTACAGGACGTGAGGGGAGGCAGGAGGATGCTCCCGTTATCAGCTGGAGGACAGGGCCCAGAGGGGGGCAGCCTGCAGGGGCCACAGGACAAGCTGGCACTGTGGGAAGCACGGCAAGGCGAGAGATGGGGAGAGGTGCCCTGGCTGCCGCCTCCCACAGCACCTCCCACTGGCCGGATCTTGTTGGCAGGCGGTCTGGGAAGCACTTGGAGGGGTCGGCTCCTTGCAGTACTGTCCAGGGTAAGAGAGGACAGAGATAGGGCCACAGGACAACAGGCGGATATAGTACAAATGGGCAGTAAGAAGCTCTGCCCATATTTTGTCAAAGTAGTTTGATCGTGATGGTGGGGACATGGGCCAGGTTCCGTGGGGTTGAGGGTGGGAAGTGAGAGAAAGCACGTGCTCGAAACTTGCTGTGAGGAGTAGGAGATAGGATGGAGGTTGGGGGGCAGCTGTGTCAGGAACAGATGTTTGCAAGACCGCAAGACCTGTGCCTGAGAAGCAGCAGAAGTGAAGACTCTGGGCCCCTGGAGGAGTGAGCACGGGTCAAGGACAGCATCCTCGAAGATGGACGAGATTAGGAAGGTGCTTCAGAGAGCGGGAAAGATCCACTGTGTCCTGAGGCTGGTGGACGATGGAAGGAGGGACGGCGTGATGGTCAAGGTGCTCAGGAGGGAGGAACCAAGTTGGTGAGAGAACCCATACCTTACACCCGGTGAGACCTTGACCCCCCCGGAGCCCATCTCAGTCCCTAGACCTGCTCTGCCCAACAGGGAGGCCACAGCCACGGGCAGCTGTTTAAGTTGAAATTAAAACACAATGAAACGGTCAGTCCCTCGGTCACATTAGCCACGTTTCAAGTGCTTCTCACCCACCTGAGGCTAGTGGCTACTTCATCGGACAGGACAGGTGCAGAATGTTCCTTCACTGCGGAAGTTTCTACCGGACAACGCGACATTCAGCTCTGTTCTTTCTCTTCTCACCGCCCTCGGCACGAAAGACGCTGGAGGGGTGCGTTTGGACGATAGTTACATTCAATGCTCTTCAATTGAGAAACAGTTTCTAATATAAAAACAGGATCTCCAGCAGCCACATACCTTGATATTTACCCAGAGGAGTGGAAAACTGGTATCCACGCAAAAACCTGGATGTGGATGTTCATAGCAGCCTTATTCATAATCTCCAGAACTTGGGAGCAACCTTTGGGTGTCCTTCAGTAAGTGAATGGATAAATAAACCGCGGTCCATCCAGATAGTGGAACATTATTCAGCATTAAAAAGAAATGAGCTATCAAGCCATGAAAAGACATGGAGGAATCTTAAATGCACATTACTAAGTGAAAGAAGCCAGTCTGAAAGGCTACACATTGTATGATTCCATCTACATGACATTCTGGAAAAGGCAAAACTATGAAGACAGTAAAAAGATCAGCGGTTGCAGGTTGGTGGGGGAGGGATGGAGAGGTGGAGCCCGGGGGATTTTTAGGGCAGTGAGATGAGTGTGTGATCCCATAATGACGGGTACATGTCGTTATACATTTGTCCAAACCCATAGAATGTACAACACCAAGAGCAAACCCTCTGTCAACTCTGGATGTTGGGTGTTACGGTGTGTCCGTGTAGGTTCATTGATGGTAACAAACGTCCCCTCTGGCGGGGATGCTGTCGTGCGTGTGGGGGCAGTAGGCACGTAGGAACCCTCTGTACCTTCTCCTCAATTTTTCCATGAACCTGGAACTGCTCTAAAAAATAGTCTATTGAAAAAAAAAAGGATTTCAAGTGCAGCACTTTTCCAAATTGACCCTCAGCTGGTCTTTGAGAACCTGTTTAAGGCTTTGGGGGTGAAATTTAGGAGAGAGAATTGCGTGGGTTGGCGTGTTTACACTGCATCTCTTTAATTTGATTTCGGTCGTTTCTCAGGGGTCCCTGTGTTACCCTGCATTAATGTATGGCAAACTACTTATAAAAAAATCTCCAAGGGAAACTTGGTTCTACAGGAGATCCACCCTCCTGGCAGCGACGATCCCGCCTCCCGTCCCTCTGCTCATAAAGAAGACCATGAGCCGCTGCCCGAGGGAGGATGACCGCTCCTGAACAGTGTGGGACCCTGCGGCTGGGGATGCTGTAAAAGGCAGTGTTCTCAAACCACACCTTTCAGCTCTGCAGAAGGTTTCATGGGCTCGTAAACTATTCCTTTCTCCCAATCTTATACACAAACACAGAGCTTTAGTTGTTTAAAATAAAACACCAACATAGTTTATGAGATGTAAATATAGCTTCTGTAAGATGAGAAGCTGAAGCTGTCTGTAATCATATGAGGAGTGACATCTCTTTCAGCCTGTTGGCAGGATCATAGCTGTTGCGAGTGCCACAAAGGCCTCTCACTCAGGAACTGGAACTGGCACCCCAGGTGACAGAGAAGACTTACCCAAAGTGCTGGATTCCAGAGGCCACGTGCCCTGCTGGCCCAGGAGCATGGGTTTGTGCAGAAGTGCACCCGAGAGGGAGAAGGGACACGGGAGCCGTGCCTATGCCAGGACAGAAAAATCTAGACGACCAGCCCAGCAAGGCACGCTTATCTCAAAACTAGTTTCCAAGTGGTCCCTGGTTTGGGGACAGTTGTGGACACATTGGAGCCATGGGGATTCTCCTATATTTTAAATGTGACCTAATCTGGATCCACAAGAGAAGATCTAGTTTCAGTTGTGTCTCAGTTTGTTGGGGCTGCTGGAACAAAATACCACAGACTGGGGCCTTAAACATCAGACGTGTGTTTCTCACAGCTCTAGAGGCTAGAATCCAAGATCTACGTCTGGCAGATTCGGGCCCTGGTGAGGGCTGTGTCCACCTTATGGCCATGTCCTAACATGGCAGAGAGAGGAAGCTCTGGTGTCTCTTTGTCTTCTTATCAGCACACTAATGCCATCATGGGGGCTCCCTGCTCGTGACCTTATCTAACCCTAAATACATCCAAAAAGCCAGCCTCCCAATGCCATCATATTGGGGGTGAGGGCTTCAAGTTGCACATTTGGGGGACACACACATTCAGTCCCTAACAATATGATTGATGAGGACCCAGGGCTGAATCTAGTTCCCATCCGGCAGGTGACCCAGGTGTGACAGACTTCTATCATTGTCCACCAGATGTGCATGTGGCTGCAGCCAGCATATGTTAATTCCTCAGGCATTTACTGTTAAAGTTCCTGATGTGTGGAAGCACCATGTTGTGCTGAGACTGTAACATGAATATGCATTACTCTCCTCTGTTGAGGGGTCAGGACCAGAATGTGGCAGGCTTGGAAACAAGAAACCACTGCAATGTGATAAATCCATTTTAGACATAAATGTGTTTCATTTACCATTTTAAAGAGATTAAAATGAGAAAAGCTGTCTCTTCTATTCACCATTTCTGGGGCTTGTCATTCCTTCAAGTAGATCCAGACTTTCACCTGGGGGCATTTCCTTCTGCCTGGAGGATCTCCTTTAATGCTCCTTAGAGGGCAGGTCTGCTGGTGATGAATTCTTTCAGTTTTTGCATGCCTGAGAACGTCTTTATTTTGCCAATTTTAAAAGATATGTTTTCTGGGTATAGAATTCTAGGTTGAAGGGTTTTTTTTCTTTCAATATGTTAAAAACATGGCCCCGGAGTTTTCTGGCTTCCATCATTTCTGACAAGAAATCTGTTGCCATTCTTATCTTTGTCCCTCTGCCTTTCCCCTTACTCCAGCTGCTTTTAAGATTTTCTCTTTATCACTGCTTTTAAGCAATTTGATCATAAACTGCCTTGGTCTAGTTTTCTTGATGTTTCTTTTGTTTGGGGCTTATCAAGCATCTTGAATCTTTGGATTTATAGTTTTCGTCAAATTTGGAAAATTGTAGTCATTATTTCCTCAAACACTTTGTTTCCCTGCCCCCATCTCCTTTGGGATTCTAATTGCATGTTAACAGGCTGCTCAAGGTTGTCCCACAGCTCACTGATTCTTGGTTCTTTTCAGTTCTCTTTTTCTGCATATTCCATTTTGGATACTTTCTATTGGTACATCTTCAAGTTTAGTATTTTCTTTTCTTTGGGGGTGTCTGATCTACTGTTAGTCCCATCCAATGTGTGTTTCATCTCAGATACTGTAGCTCCATCTGTAGAAGTTTGATATGGGGCATTTCAAGCTTCTGCTTTCTTCTACCTTCTTAAACATACGGAATACAGCTATAATAACTTTTTAATACCCTTTACTACTCGTTCTCTCATTCTGATCTTTTTTACTGATTGCTTTTCTCCCCTTTGCAGGTCATATTTTCCTGCTTCTTTGTAGACCTAGTGCTTTTTATTGGATGCCAGATATTGTGCATTTGCTCTGGTGAGTGTGGGCATTGTCGTATCCTGTGAATGTTCTGGATTGTTGTTCGAGGACACAGGTGAGTTTCTTGGAAACCGTTTGATCCTTTTGGATCATGCATTTTGGCTTTGTTAGGCAGGATTAGAGCAGCATCTACACAGGGCTAAGTTTGTCCCACTACAGGGGCAATTTTTTTCTGACTTACCTGCTTAATGTCCCGTGAGTTATAAAGCCTGTCCAGGCTGGCTGGTGAGAACACAAACCATTTCCAGCCCTGTGTGAGCTCCAGATATTGTTCTCTCTAATGCTTTCAGGTTATTTCTTCCAAACCAGGGTAATTTCTCACATGCATTCTCCAATCATATTCAGCTGAAGACCCAAGGGAGACCCTCTGCAGCTCTCTCTCTCTCTCTTTCTCTCTATCAATCTCTCCCTCTCTCGTATTCTGCCTTATTATCTCTAAACCTTCCCCCTCCCAGACTCTCACCTCCATCTCTTCAGTCCAGGGGACCCTGGGCTCTTCTGGGTTCTCCCTCCATCCTGGGGCTCCCCTTGTGTGTTTCCTGTCTATATGGGTTGCTGTCCTGTGCTCCCTGGTGCCCAGTGTCTGAACACCACAGTTCATGTATTTTGTTTAGAGTTTTTCTCCGGGGTGGGTGATGGGTCAGCCCAGGCCCCGTTACCCCATCTCAGCAGGAAGCCTCCTTCACCACTCTGACTCCAGGTCCTATCGAATTGCCTGACAAGTCATCTGCCCCTGAGAGCAAATGTAGCGTCAGTAACGACCTGCTGAAGATCCTCAGAGGGGCCGCACCCCACTCTTCCCAAGAACAAAAAATCCTTGTGATGATTCATCTTCAGGGTTCACTGGGTGCCAGGGTGGCGAAGGTGAAGGGGGCGGAGGAGGAGGCACGGGGAGGCCAGAGCCTTGCAGGCGCAGGGGGGCAGCTGGTCTGTGCTGGTATCCCCTCGAACGTTCTGTGTGGGCATCAGGGTTGTGCCGTGGGAACAAACAGCATGTGTACCTGACCAGCTGGCTTTTCGTTCCTCCTCGAGGTCGTGACGCTAGAGCTGAGATTCCACTGTCTAGTTTCATCACCTGCTCCTTGTTTGCATTTCGGGAGAACGTGCCCTTTCTCTGAACCTCAGTTTGTTTGGCTGCACTGGGGCTAATCCCCCACGTGGATTCGTATGACAAAGATAATGGAACGCCGATGCTGCGGTTCACGAGAAGCGTGCTCACACTGACTTTTCTGCCTGATTCGGGTGACTTCTGTGAGAGGCAGGGGCAGGGGGCTTCCCGTCTCTTCTACAGATGAACAAACTTGAAGTGTGCCCAGTTTGAGTAAATTTGCCGTAGATCACACAACTAGGCAGTGACCATCTTTGGTCTAGAGCTTAGGTCTCTCGAGGCAAGTTGAGTGCCTTTTCCTCTACACCAGTCCTTCTCAACCAAAATTTTGCCCCCAGGGCACGCTTGGCAAGGTCAGGAGATGCTTTTGGTTGTCACAGCTTGGGGCAGGATGCTCCTGGAATCTGGTGCGTAGAGGCCAGGGGTGCTGCCGAGCATCCTTCAGTGCCCAGGATGACCCCCCAACAGCAGTGACCTGGCCCAAAATGTCCAGGAATAGGGTCAAGGTTGAAAACCATTACTCTACACTTTCTGTGAAAGTGCTCTGAAAACCACGAAGGGTCGTACAATAAAATCGCACTATTACAGCGTGGCCACGTGGCTGTTGTTGTTTCCCCGGGGTTTATTTCTCTCATCATGTCTAAAGAACGCATCCCTTTAAATCCCTCTGTCATCTGCGCTTATATAGGTGAATTTACGATTATGTTCTTTTCAACCATTTGTTCCAGATACATACAGTAGAAATTTCTTTAGACGGTGTGCAGGCCTCGAGTAAGAAAAAAAATCACATCATCCCATAGAGTGTGTCTCCTTTCTGAAGCACAGGTCTGAGCTGAAATGTGCTGGCTGCAGCACGAACACAGCTAGAGGACGAATTTGGTGTTAAAAATGCAATAACAATTTAAAAGAAGTTGTGGTTTGGCTCTCATGCTAGCTCTTTGTGCATTTCTGTGTATAAAAGAGAGCATCAAAATATATGAGGTTTTTTTTTCCAGGAACCAAACTGCTTGAGCAAATGGTTTTCAAATATAGTAAAATGCTCATAAATTTTTGCCTATGAAACATCCCTGTATGATTTTTTTCAGTTTCTTACATACCCCCGACTTTCTGTTTCTCTCCTACGATCATTTTCTCTCTCCCTTCTCCCTCTCAAGATCCATCAGGTCAGTCCCGAACAAAAGGTCTGCAGCTTCGTTTTTCAGGAAAATGTGCCCTGTTGCTTTTGAGAGCCGGGACTCTGGAATTCTGCTTCCCCTTGGCCCCGTCGCTCCTACTCATTTCAGTTGCTTACGTTCCCTCTGCTTGCCACGTTTTCTGCAATGCGCAGACTAACAGAGGAATGGTTTTGTAGGGCCCTGAAAATGCCAGGTGTCATCAGAGACCTGGCAGCAGAATGATGCTGAAATGCACTGGTAGCAACACTTCTCAAAATATTTGCCTGTGTGTGTCCCCAGTTTGCATTTCTTTTGTTCATAAGGAGATGCTCGTGAAAGCAGTGGGTCCATTTGACTGCACAGATCTCAGCGAGAGCAACTTTAGTGCATTCTGGTGGCAAGAGGGGTGCCATGGCTGGTGTCTCTCCCGGGGCCCCCAGCTCTGCCCACAGTAGGTTTAGTGGGCACAGCTTGCTTTTCCCTCCCTCTAGTTCCCCCCCTCCTTCTGCTAACAGGGCCTCGATGTTGCTTAGCTGACTCCCCTCAATGTGCTTGGATGCTGGGGCGGGGAGGCGTGTCATGTGACCCAGGACCAGACAGTCGTGTGCTCGTCACTCAGACCACAGCTCTCCATCCATGTGGAGAAGGGCCATAGCCCACGTGGTTTGTGTGAGGGCACCACCAGCAGTAGCAGCCACCAATACAGCGCTTACCCCATGCCAGACACCTCCCTGTGGCCACCCCATGAGGTACGTCATGCCATCATCATCCCCATTTTACAGGTGAGGAAACCGAGGCACGGGGCTTAGACAGGGAATGCTGGAGCCAGGATCCAGAGCCAGTCTGTCGGCCTCTTCACCACCACACTGAGCTGATCCAAATATTCCGTCCTTCTACCACGCGCCAACGTTTGGGAGACTGAAGCCACCTTTCCTCTGGACCCACTGAGCCCCGAGCTGCTGGGGGCCAGCCGGGTCAAGAGGCTACTTGGAGTGAAGCTAAGACAGAGGAAGGCAGAGCCGAGAAGGGACGAGTGAGAGCTTGATCTCTGATTCAATAGTTTGAGCTCCTGGATCCACCTGTACCTGAAGGGAGGATTATTCCCAGACATAACTACGCCCCCTTCAACACCTTAGCTGAAGGCAGTTTGAACTGTGTTCATGGCTTTCCTACAAAACCGTTCTATTTGAATCACCCAGGCTCAGAACCATGGGCACTGTCGACGCCTCTCTTTACCCCTGCCCCCGTCTTGCTGATTGCTTGCAGAGACCCTGCAAGAACTCTCCCCACCCCATGCACACCCTTGAGTGCGACGTTGGCTCCCTCCCGCCAAGGGATGGGCTTGGCCAGGGGGACCTGCTTTAGCCAATGGGATGTAGCTAACGTGCTGTGAGCCGAGGCATGGGCCCCGCCTGGGCGCTGGGCTGGCCCTCGTTGACCGTGATTCGAACCCAAGACCAGGATGTGACAGGGTTCTCCCTGGTGGAGAGGGCTCATGAAGGAGAACCACGGCGCTCCACCAACGGCCTACTGACGGACACACCACCGAGCAGCCAGAGGCCTGGCGGCTTCTAGGTGACCCCAGGCAAGGCTTGCTGAGCAATCGTCCAGATGAGCTTGGTCCAAATTGCTGACCCGCAGATTTATGGGTCTCTGGCTGAGCGGCCTAAGCTGATGGAGGCAGCCACACCCTAGTTCTATCCTTCCTTTGTAGGTCCTCGCCCGTCTTTCCGATGCCCTGGTCATGGCCGGCCGCTTTCAACCACTTCCAGACCTGCTCTTGGCCTTTTGTCCTTCTCGGCTGTAGACACATCTTCCTAAACACAACCTTCGCCTTGCCCTCCCCATCTTGAAACTGCACTCTTACCTCTCCTGAGATTCTGCCCTCTCTTGAAGACGCGCTTCCCCTCCCACCGCCTCCGCGAGGCCCTGGAAGGCCGCGCTGCTCGGCGTATTTGTTCCTCTAGACGCTCATACTCTGAACGTCCACGTTGGGTGAGAGTTCCGCCATCGTTTGTCCCAGCTGCTCACCTCTTTGTCACCAGGTATCCTCTGCTCGTTTCCCACCTCAGATGCTGAGCAGCCTCTGACTTTGGTCCCTTTGTCGCGGTGACCAGGTGATAAGCGGCCTGAGCGCCAGACCTGGCTTTGCACAAGGCTGGTCCATGATCACTTGAACTGCCGTCCTTCAGATGGCCTGCTTTCGCTGCATCCTCCCACCCTGGTGGGTGCCCTGGGAAGGTGTCATGTCTATTCTCCTCAGATCCTTGAGACCAGCCAGTGGGGGAGGAACTCTTATGACCTCGCTGAGCTGAAGCACAGAGAGGTTAACTGACTTGCCGAGTAGCACAGCCAGGATTTGAACCTGTGTCATTGCTACCCCACCCCGCCTCCTTGTGGGTGTTTTATCTCATCTATTTTCAGAGCAGATCTGATAGGATCAGAGTGTAAAGCTGTCAAGCTTTCTCCTGGGGCGAAGAAGAAAAGACTGTTGGGCTGCACCTATGAATTTAGTACGAAAAAATTAGCATGGTAGACCAGTTCCCTGCTAAGAAATACGAATTTCATCCCTTTCCAGTGGGCGGTTTCATTTCATGAGTGAGTTGGCACACTGCACTTCATTTTGATGATTTTGGCAAAGGACTCGGGTTCCTCACAATTGAAGTCAGCACCCCTGTTTCATTGTGGGATGTGGTTGGCAACCCCAAGCTTCTAAAGATCTCCTGGATAGAGAATTGTATTCAATTTACGTTTTAAATAGAATTATAAGGTGATGGGGAAACCTGCCCAGCTCTTTTACTTCGTTCTCCAACGCTTTTCCTCTTTGGCTGGATCTGGAGTGGCTCTCATGGACCATAGCACGGCACCCTCTCCCAGAAATCCACGTTATGAAAGCATCTTTGCAAAGGATATTGCAGGTCACCACACCAGTCCTGCCGTAGACTTATGGATCCAATCATGTATGGATCTCAGTGTGCCCTGAGCCCGTCCCCTCTGCCAGGGACGGGGTTAGGTCCAGGGAATGCACAGCTGGAGGAGACCAACCTCAGACTCCAAGGAGTGGCCACAGCTGGGGGAGAGATCTCCGTGACAGGCTGCCAGAGGTGGTCCCACTGTGAGCCCGGATGTGCAAGGTGGCAGCCAGCAGGAGAGCTCATTGACCACTTCACGGCCTTAGTGAAGCTTCTTCGTGGTGATGATCAAGGATGCTCTTGCCTTTTGCAAAGGGCAGGGTGACCGTAGAATGGATTAGCACTGGCTGGGCACCACTGCCCATCTTGATGGCCAGGGAGCAGTCTGTGCCTCAGTGCCCAAGGTTGGATCCCGTTTCTCCCACCATGTGCCACGTGTGGGTTCCACTCGGCATCCAGCCCCTGTGGCCCTCGCTACTGGGAGCAGACACAGAATTGCTTCACTCTCTGACCTGGGCCCCCTGTTCCTCTTGGTTCTCCCTCACTCAGAGGGAATCGACGGTAAATCAACACGCTCTCCTCTACCAACCGCGCTCCTCTGAGTCAAGACCTACAAACCAATGAATGCAACAGCTCAGTCCCTAAAATCGTTATCTTTGTGGATTTGGGGTGCCAGGAAGCCAGGATGTACCATCTTACAAATGAGGAGACAACATATTACCTCTATGGATGAGCAATGATTTTTTAAATTTCTGAGATATTATGAACCAGAAAAATCCATAAAACACACAAAAGAAACTCAACTAAAGGCAAAATGTCTGACTCGGCTGCATTTTTTTTGCTCCATCCTCCACCCCCTGTCATGCTGTGGACTTGATACACCCAGGAACTTGCATAGCCATGTAAACAGGCATCGTTGCACAGCAGCCCCGCAGCCCCCTGTCAGGTTGGGGAGCACTGAGGTACGATGGGTCAGTGCCCACAGCTGGGGTCAGCACCAAGGGGGTGGAATGGGAGGCTCCAAATAAGTGGGAGCAAAATCTTAAGGAAACAGCCGCAAAGAGTGTGCATCTCAACTTGCCCCTTAAAGCACTTGAGCCGTGGTGTTTTCTGATTCTTTGCTCTTTGACCGTTCCTCCCAGAAGAAGCCTGAGAGGAAAAATGCAAGCTGACCAGGCAGCCCCTCAGCAGGTTCATGGGTAGCAGCCTATCGATTTTCCAGCCAGAAATCTAACTCGAAACTTGACTCCTCAAACAGCATCTATCACAGCCCAACATCTGGGTCTCCCAGCCGCCAAGCTCAGCCGCGAGGACTCGTCAACGTGCCAGTGTGCTCTGTAACTGTGTGGGGTTCAAAATGGCAGGGCCTCTTGCATGGAAACGGTCTGTGTGTGTACCTACGGCTCTGTGTGGGCTTAAGAATTACGAGCTGAGGGCAGCTTTTCCCAGGAGGAGCATCCGAGTGTCCTTAAGTCTTCAGGCCACCATGAGTGTCTCTACATCTGTTCTCTACCGCCAGAGTCAAAAGGATGCGGTTCAGTCAACGATTCCATGGGGAAAGAAGGGAGTGTGAGTTCAGGCAAAGGCAATCGTCTGGAGCTGCTTTTCCTCCAAGATTCCACAATGTCACCACTGGTCTTCACCCAGCCTCGGCAAGAGTGACTGGGCTTGTTCGAGAAATGGCTGGACACCTGCTCCCTTCCGCACAGTTCACCACTCAGACCTCCTGCAAAGAGCAGGGGAGTGAGTGTAACAAGCAGCCATCACAGAGTTCACCCTTTCTTAATGGAACGGAGCTGCTTCTAATTTCTTAAAAGAGTCCTCCAAATGAACTCATTTGCCGAGCGCCTCTATAAACAGACGCGTGGAGTTCACACAGGTCCCCCGGGAATGATCCCTTTAGGTATCTTTGGCTGAAAGACGTCCCACAGTGATGAGTGCTGTACGACGGTCTCCGCTGGAGTGACTTACACTTGTGGTAGCGTTTGTCCTGGGCAGATTGATTTTAAATTGTAGGATAAGTTCTAAAGTACAAGGAGCACATACTCCGTAAAACATGTCACAGGGCCCGGCTCGTGGCAGGAGTGTCAAGTGAGGAGAGACCGCAGTGAGAGAAGCTGGGTTGCGGTGTCGCGTTTGGTGGCCCTGTCCCTCAGTCTCCCACGTTGTGTGGCTGGAAGCGTTTCTGGTGCCATCTGTAGAAACTGGAGGCCATTCTGCTGCTCTCAGAGGCTGTCCTCTGCTCCTCGAGCGTCTCTGGAAGACGGTGAGAGTCCGCAGGTGCTCACTAAGTGTTTGCCGTGGATCTTGCTTTTCGCAGGGTGTCCTCGGACCAGCGCTACCTGGAAGCGTTTGTCATGTTTAAGGATACAAAGACAGGACATCAGTGTGTCTAGCTCTTTTATACCTGTCAAGTTTATTTTTTTAATTCATCCATCAGTTTGGAAAAATGATGCCTTTCTTCACTTCGTTCCCTGATGTGTTACCTTGGGACTCGTCCATTGATATCTCGAAGACGTAGCTGAGTTGTAGGGGTTCCCAGATCTTTGTTTGGAGGCTCTGGGCATCACGTTCTTGTCGCTCTCCTCCCAGCCTCACTATCACGGGCCACCTCTCTGCAGGGACGCTGAGGAATGTGCTTTGCCTGCTGTGGGTCTGCCCCCTTGCGAGTCTCCATTGCTTCCCGGCCATGACTCTGTGGAGCTCCCAGCATCTCCCACCAGTGTAGACAGACCCACGGTAGGATCCAGGCACAGCACGCTGACTACTTGTTTAATAAATAAAGTTGTGACAAAGTAGCATTAAACTTGGAACTAAACCTGACTTGTCCCTCCCCGTTCCCAAGGGCTGAGTGCCAATTGCCAGCAGTCACAGCCACGGTAGAGCTGAACTCTCCACCAGGGTTGATCCACCCGATCGGCTGGTTCTGGTAATAATGGCTGATGTGCGTTCTGTGCTTCATGCCTCAGGCTGTGCACGTGTTAAGCTGTTTCGTCTTCCCAGCAGTCCAGGGAGTGGTGTTGCCATGACTCTCAACCTGCAGGTAAATGCTTCCTGATGCAGAGTGTTGAGGGACTTGCTTTTTAAACGCAATCCGACTGGTCACAGATGAGAATCCAGCCCTGGCTAGATGGACGGTGGTCTCCAAAGCTGGTCCTTCATCAGCATTACTTGAGGGAAACTTCTGAAAAATATGGCTCCCTGTGCCCCTCCCAGGAAGATCCCAAGTCAGTAGGTTGAGGGCCCAGGAATCGGTTTTTTTTTTTTAAATCTCTTCGATTGTGATGATGGACCAAGTTTGGGAACTGCCATTTTAGCTGACAATTTCCTGGTTAACAACAGTTATATCATTTATTTTCAAAAAAGAAAATCGAACCTACGCCCACCCTTTGGCTCAGTGTTTCCCCTCCCACATCTCATCTAAGGGAAATGAGAGGCTGGTACCACCGTGTTCACAGCGGCTTTATTCACAAGAGGCCAAACTGGAAACAGCCCAGGTGACCGACAATAAGCAGGCATGTCCATGCAGAAGGATCTGTCAGTGTGTCCGTGCAGTGGGATCTGTCAGTGTGTCCGCGCAGTGGGGTCTGTCAGTGTGTCCGCACAGTGGGGTCTGTCAGTGTGTCCGCGCAGTGGGGTCTGTCAGTGTGTCCGCGCAGTGGGGTCTGTCAGTGTGTCCGCGCAGTGGGGTCTGTCCGTGTGTCCGCGCAATGGGATCTGTCAGTGTGTCCGCACAGTGGGGTCTGTCAGTGTGTCCGCACAGTGGGGTCTGTGCAGTGGGATCTGTCAGTGTGTCCACACAGTGGGATCTGTCAGTGTGTCCGCACAGTGGGGTCTGTGCAGTGGGATCTGTCAGTGTGTCTGCACAGTGGGATCTGTCAGTGTGTCCGCGCAGTGGGGTCTGTGCAGTGGGGTCTGTCAGTGTGTCCGCGCAGTGGGGTCTGTGCAGTGGGATCTGTCAGTGTGTCCATGCAGTGGGATTTGTCAGTGTGTCCGCACAGTGGGGTCTGTGCAGTGGGGTCTGTCAGTGTGTCCGCGCAGTGGGGTCTGTCAGTGTGTCCGCGCAGTGGGGTCTGTCAGTGTGTCCGCACAGTGGGATCTGTGCAGTGGGATCTGTCAGTGTGTCCGCGCAGTGGGGTCTGTCAGTGTGTCCGCACAGTGGGGTCTGTCAGTGTGTCCGCGCAGTGGGGTCTGTGCAGTGGGATCTGTCAGTGTGTCCATGCAGTGGGATTTGTCAGTGTGTCCTCACAGTGGGGTCTGTCAGTGTGTCCGCGCAGTGGGGTCTGTCAGTGTGTCTGCGCAGTGGGGTCTGTCAGTGTGTCCGCACAGTGGGGTCTGTGCAGTGGGATCTGTCAGTGTGTCCGCACAGTGGGATCTGTCAGTGTGTCCGCGCAGTGGGGTCTGTCAGTGTGTCCACGCAGTGGGGTCTGTGCAGTGGGATCTGTCAGTGTGTCCGCGCAGTGGGGTCTGTCAGTGTGTCCGCGCAGTGGGGTCTGTGCAGTGGGATCTGTCAGTGTGTCCATGCAGTGGGATTTGTCAGTGTGTCCGCACAGTGGGGTCTGTGCAGTGGGGTCTGTCAGTGTGTCCGCGCAGTGGGATCTGTCAGTGTGTCCATGCAGTGGGATCTGTCAGTGTGTCCGCGCAGTGGGGTCTGTGCAGTGGGATCTGTCAGTGTGTCCGCGCAGTGGGGTCTGTCAGTGTGTCCACGCAGTGGGGTCTGTGCAGTGGGATCTGTCAGTGTGTCCATGCAGTGGGATTTGTCAGTGTGTCCGCACAGTGGGGTCTGTGCAGTGGGGTCTGTCAGTGTGTCCGCGCAGTGGGATCTGTCAGTGTGTCCATGCAGTGGGATTTGTCAGTGTGTCCGCACAGTGGGGTCTGTCAGTGTGTCCGCGCAGTGGGGTCTGTCAGTGTGTCTGCGCAGTGGGGTCTGTCAGTGTGTCCGCACAGTGGGGTCTGTGCAGTGGGATCTGTCAGTGTGTCCGCACAGTGGGATCTGTCAGTGTGTCCGCGCAGTGGGGTCTGTCAGTGTGTCCGCGCAGTGGGGTCTGTGCAGTGGGATCTGTCAGTGTGTCCATGCAGTGGGATTTGTCAGTGTGTCCGCACAGTGGGGTCTGTGCAGTGGGGTCTGTCAGTGTGTCCGCGCAGTGGGGTCTGTCAGTGTGTCCATGCAGTGGGATTTGTCAGTGTGTCCGCGCAGTGGGGTCTGTCAGTGTGTCCATGCAGTGGGATTTGTCAGTGTGTCCGCGCAGTGGGGTCTGTCATTGTGTCCACGCAGTGGGGTCTGTCCGTGTATCCGCGCAGTGGGATCTGTCAGTTATGAGAAGGAGCACACTGCTGACACAGCAGCATGGGTGAATCCTAAATGCACGTGAAGGGAAGCAAGGCTCACACAATACGGCACTTGTGCACCATTCCATTTATATGACATTCTAGAAGAAGCCAAACTAATTGATGGTTTGAAAGAATCATCATGGTGTTTGCCTCTGGCAGAGGTGGCAGTGGGAGTGGGAGGTGAGGGGACTTTCGGGGGTAATGGCAATGTTCACTGTCTAGAGAAGGACTGCCTTACAGGGCTCTGCCTTTGTCACACCTAAGACTTTTCCATTTTACTCTGTACATTTTACATCAAAAGGAAAAATCCATAAATGAATATTGAGCTCTCGTTAATGACATGCATGATGACACGTCCGGGGGTGAATTGTCTGATGTCTGTAGCTTACTTTGATGTATCCCAAAATAAGACAGATCGAGGGAGGAAGAGAGGGATGGATAGGTACGTGAGAAAGCAGATATAGGCTGTGACTCCAGAGACATCTGAGTGCCCTGGGTGTAGGGGCGAAGTGGTCTCCCCTCTCATGGAGCTGCCCTGAGACCCAGGATGGTCATGTTGAAGTCTGAGGGATGCTTGTGTATCAAAGGATCACCTTCTGTAGTTTCCAGCCACTGCTAAGATACAGGAGCCCAGTGGGGATCAGAGTAACCACTTCGTTACCCCTGAGGCTGGATTGGGACAGCACCACCTGCCTTCCCCTTAGAGTCTAGACTTTGGTGCAGGCAGGAAGCTGGAAGATGGTGGAATCATTCCAGTACTCTCTTGGATCCAAGTGGCAGGCGGCAGAGAGAGAGGAGGCCGGTGGGGGGAGACTTGGGACCCCCCTGTCTAGTTGGCTCAGTGCAGTGACCTGGCCCCAGGCAACACAGCCCAGTGGTGGACCCTCTTTTCCTCCTGTCCCAGTTGAGTCCTCCCGTTAGAAGGGGCAGTTCAGCGTCAGTTCCTGCCATGGAAGCATCTCCAAAGTGGCCTCTTCCTGGGAGCGGAGGGAAGTCCTCACAGACGGTCCCACAAAGCCCGGCTGTAACTTGATTTCATCGAGGCGTATTTATGAGGCCTGAATACAACTGTTTAATGGAAAAAGGAAATGTGGTAGGAGGGTGAGGTGACCAGCACGGGGCTCAAGTTCCTTGGTTCCAGATGGAGAGCCCCCGGGGGTGCACTTGGTGTCCATGAAGTTCTCAAGCGCTGCTGCTCTGTTGGGGGCTGCTGCCATTCTGTAACTGTAGCAGTTTTAACAAAGAACGAGGATGGCTGGGGTTTCATCTTAGTAGGTCACTAAAGTGGACATTACCTTGTAGCAGGTTCTCTGTGCTTCTCCTGTAAAGGTTCCTTTTCCTGTCACGTTGTACACAGGATTTGGTGCCCGAGCTCACACGCCATGCCTGCAGCCAGGTGGAACGGGCACCAACGCAATGCCCAATTTAACTGGGGCTCAGGTGACTCTCCTCTGCCCCATTCTTATAAGGAGTGACAGACTTGCTGTCACCCTTCTCTTGAGTGTCCTCTCCGTGTGCGAGGTGTGTCTAATGTAGTTCACTTATGATGACACTTCAGGAGCGCCAAGCCAGGCAACATCAGAGGACAGGATGTTCTGGGAGACAAGTCTTCAGGGGGAAGTTCGTGGCTCGTCAGAGGAAGAACACAGGGCTGGCGGGGACTGAGCTGTCTGCTCTCGAAGGAGCAGTTTGGGCTGAATGTGCTCATCACCCAGAGATAAGCACAGTGAAAACTCTGCTATATTTATTTTCAACAACTTTTTTGATATTGTTCCTACACCTGTTTAATGAGTCTACATATGTTTACATTTGCAATATTGAGGTCACCCTCTCAGGTACTCTTTGACTAAGTGGGGACCCCTCATGTCTACAGCACCTGGCTACATAACGGTCATGCGACAAATCCAATGTAAGGATCTTAAATACCCCCTGAACTGTTACAGAAATATAAAATGGCATTCAGGATAATCACAGTGCTAACGAGGATGGTTGATGGACTTTAGTTGCCTGACAATGGGCAATTGCTGTAAGATTTGTGTGGTCACACTCAAGATATACTTGACATGTCAGAAATCCTTCCCTGCACGGGGTAAGTGTTTACCAAGCCTCTGCTGCCTCAATCCTTGGGAATGAAACGCCTTTAGAAGAATAACGTATAGTTTTATTGCTGACTCCATTGCAGTACAACATATTGCACATGAAATAAACAACTGCCTGGTCCCTCAAAGCATTTTTACCCTGAGTTTTCCAATCATGAGTGTGTGCATCTTGTGGATAAGCCTAGAAGTAACACATCAGTTTTCAGGAGAGTTTTCTATGTGACGAATTGGACCGTGGCAGCTCAGATCCAGCACGCTCAGCAGGGTATGGGTTACTGTTGCGCCATAAATTTGATTCCTATGTTCATCGCTCACACATCAAGGTGGACCGTCCAGAGCTCCTGCCCCAAACCTCTGCATGACAGGTGTTCTGAGCAGCATGTGTGTGATCGAGGTGCTGTAAACCACCATCAAGGGCTGAGGAAAAGCAGAAAAGGGAAAAAAGAAGGACGATACAGAATATCTGTGATTCTGTGTCCTGTTCAGTTTATATAGTGGATGGAATATTAAAGGTGAATAAAACCTGTGCTCAGTCTTGAAGAATAGAGAAAAAACTCCCCGTGGGGGAATTTAAACACAAGCGTGCCATTTTTTCTCTGCTATTTTGACACCATGTGCATATGTCCTCTGTTTTGCTGGTCGTGTTGATATTGTTGGGATTGGTGTTGGTTATGGTGGTATTAGTGGTGTTGGTATTGGTGGCATTGGTGGTGTTGATATTCCTGGTGTTGATGGTGGTGGTGCTAATGTTGCTGGCAGTGGTGGTAGTGGTGTTGGTGTTGATGTTGCTGTAGGTGTTATTAGTGTTGGTGACTGTGGTGTTGGTGTTGGTGGTGTGATATTGGTAATGTTGATGTTGGTGGTGGTGTTGATGTTGGGGTTGATGTTGATGTTGGTGGTGTTGGTATTGTTAGTGTTGGTGGCAGTAGTGTTGATGTCTGTGGTGTTTATCTTGTTGGTGGTGTTGAAGTTGGTGGTAGCGGTGTTGGTGGCAATGGTGGTGATGGTGGTCGTGGTGTTACTAGCAGTGGTGGTGGTGGGGTTGATGGTGGTGGGGTTGTGTTGTTAGTGTTGGTGTTGATGTTGGTGGCAGTGATGTTGGTGTTGGTAATGTTGATGTGGTGGTATTGATGTTAGTGGTGTTGGTGGCAGTAGCGTTGGTACTGGTGGTATGGTGCTGATGTTGGTGGCAGTAGCGTTGGTACTGGTGGTATGGTGCTGATGTTGGTGGCAGTGGTGTTGATGTCAGTGGTCTTGCTGTTGGTGAGTTTTTGTCTTCCTAATGGAGGACTCTTTCAGGAAGATGGCTGCCTACTCTGTGCCCGGCATCACTGTGACTGGAGAAACCATGGTGAAAATGTCAGATGAGATGCCTGTCTTTGTGCAGCTCACTCACAGTCTGTGGAGGTCAGGCATATAATGAACATGTCAACATACAATGACAATGTCAGGAAGCAAGAGAGGCTATGTATACAATAAAAATGTTAAATATTGGTAGATTGATAGAGAGTTGGTGGAGGTGCTACTTTAAATTGAGTGGCAGAGAAGACCTCTTTGCGAAGCCACACTTCAGCCAAAACGTGGATGGCAATCACAAGCACAGAAACTAGGAGAAGCATCTGGAGGCTGTGTGGGGGCGGACTTACGCCTGAGAATGTGGCCCGTGTGGTGGGGCAGGAAAGGGTCTGGTGGGGCAGGAAAGCATCTGGGAAAGTCTGATGGACAGAAATGGAGCATCATTTCCAGCTTTGAGTACTGGTGGTTGCCAGCCTGAGATGGTTATCCAGAGCTTGGATTTCTGCCCTGACTGGGGAGATGAACATGGCAGAGACAAAGCTGGAGCCCATGGGACTGAATGAAGTCTGCACATTTACCCTGAGACTCGGGTAAATCTTTCAAACCCATTTAGTTTTAGCTCAGGAACTTCCCTCGAAGTTCACCAGGATGGGCTTTTCCATCTCTTGACCGTTTTGGAGGAGAAGCCAAATGCAAGCCCACTCTAACCAGCAGTGCACAGTCCACGTGGACCCTTCCAGAGCCCGTCGTTGGCAAGGCAAGCTGCCCCTGGCTCAGTTTGTAGATCTGATTTCCCTACTCCTGGATAATATTCAGAAGTCACCTTTCGGTGCTCTGAATCTTTTCTTCTTACAGAGCAATCTTCCCTTCCACAGGTCATTGCCTCTGTTGCCTCATGAAAATATTTTTGGGAAAAAGCTGGAAATGTACTGCTGACGAGTTTCCGTAGGAAATGCCTCAGTGGCTAAAACCTTATGACCATCACAACTCTTCTCATTTGCGATGGCAGAGGCAGCCAGCACAGATGAAAGAGCGCAGAGCCCCTTCGTGCCTCCCTGCATGTGATGGTCCCGCAGCAACACAGAGGGTGGATCCCCACTCCACCCACGGAGCTGGGTGACAGAGAGACTGGAGGTCTGGTCTGGTTGGGTCCTTCCTTCCCTCCGTCTTCCCCTCTGTTGCCTCCCCTCCCCCCCTCCTCCCTTCTTCTCCCACTGCCCTAGTCAGCCTGCCTCCTTGCCCAGTCTTGGGTGATGACACACAGGCCGGAGTCATGACAACCTCCCCCTCCCACCCCATGAGGTTGAGTCTCCCCTCCAAAAAGAGAGCAGATCCGGTTTGCATTCCTCTAAGTGCAGCCCCACCCCAGTCCTGGGAGAACAGGGTCATCCAGACAACGGCAGTGAAGGAGGGAGGCAGCCCCCCAGGTCCTGCTCAGCAGTTCTCTGTGGGCCCCAGAGTCTCCCCCGAAGCAGGACCTAAAAACCCAGTGAAGTGAGACTCTCCCTATTGGGTTGCTGAGATAGTTGGCCAGCTAAATCGCCCGGACAAAACAGAGGGGCAGAAAGAAAATGGCCATTCGATGGCAGTTCATTGCACAGAACTCGGTCCAGGAGGCTGAGACAGCAGGGTTCCCTGGGAGCCTGCCGTGCAGGCCGGTCCCCATCGACGCTGAGCCTGAGTCCCCTTGAGTCCTGGAGGTTACATCCCAGCGGTTCATTACTTTAAAAGTTGTCACTTCTGTTCATCCTGAAAGTTTAGAGAAGTTTTGCGTAAAATGCTGCCTTCAACTTCCTTATTTTTTCTAAACTTGATAACGACATCTCCATCTCTGCTCTCGCATGCTGTGTGCAAATTGCTAAAATCTATAAGCCTTGAATAGATTTAGAAAATCATAGGCTGCTGTGAAAGAAACCCGTAAGTGAATCTTTATATTTGAGGTTTTGTCATTTAGCCGATGCGTCATCTGTTACCCCCTCAGAACTTAACAAACAGCGCACAGAAGGGCATGATGGGAAGGGCTTTTTCTCCCTCTCTTCCTTTTAAAAAAACAGCTATTTCCTTGTAGGTAGTAATTTTGTTTTAAGAAGAGTGACGTTTAGCACCTGGCTTTTTAATAAAATATGTGTAAGAGAATAATTCTTCTAAAACATTCTGTATCTACAAAAATCTATATGTGGGAGAACTCAAATTATTCTCTAATAGATTTTATTACATGGCAGTTAATTTTTCAAGAGACATCTAGTCAAAGGCATCAATTTTGGGTAACAAAGCACGGAAGAGAAGGGAACTCACTGAAAACTGGTGTTCTTCCCTACTTTGTGACTTCATTATCTGTGCTCAGGCTCTCATTTTCCTCTGGAAGGCAGAGTTTGAGGCTGTAGACTGCGTGCGTGCCCAGTTCTGGGCATGTCTACCGTGATTAACCACAAATGAGGGAGTCGACGTTCATTCACCTAACCCAGCTTCTCTGAGCGTGTGCTACCTGCCAGGTGCAGTGTCTGCACTGGGGAAACTGAGGCATGAAGAGGGCTGTGCGTGGGGGGGCCCACCTCAATAGTAGGAGTAACAGGCAGGGACGTGAATTCACAAAGCTACGCGTGGGGGCCCAGAGTGGGGTGAGGAGGCCGGTGGCAGGGGTACAGCTGCTGTTTTAATAAATTAACATGCAATCCTGTAGGATCAAACACGAGGCATTTGGGGGTGAGGTGCAGAAAGAGAGGGTAATTTGCTCATCTGTTTGTTCAAAACTGATTGCTGTGTGTCTTTTCTGTGTCAGGCGAGGCTCTCGCACTAGAGCTCTGAGCAGGAAAACACGGCCGGAGGCCCTCGGAGCTCAGGCTAAAGGGCGAGACTGACAAACCACACCCTGCTCTTAATCGCCAGACATGATGAGAAGCGTGAGGAGGGCATGCGAGGCAGCCTGGAACCAATGGGATGCGAGGGAGTCTGGAACTGTGGACCGTGGAGACCCAGCCTCCTGCTGCGCGGGCACCAGCTTCCCTGATAACAGGGCGTTTGGGCTGACGGGCAGTCAGAGATTGGCCAGTGTGGGAGGAGGCTGAGGATGTGACCGGGAAAGGGACCCAGCTGGGGGAAGGCTCCCAGGTGGGAATGGCCTGGCAGTTGAGAAAATGAGAGAAGGTCGGGGAACTACGGGGCCCCAGGGGAAGAGAGCAGGAGAGGAGAGAAGGGAATGTTCCAGGTGTCTTGCTTCACAATTTCCCCACTATTTTATTACGAAATTTTCCAAACTTACAGGACAGCTGAGTGAACTCCATACGCCACCAGGTGATTCCTGCGCTTAGCATGTTCCCGGGTTTGCCTCATCACATGTCCGTCCCCCGTCCACCCATCCATCCATTTGACTTTTTGTGTATTTCAGAATGAAGTGCAGACGTCAGCACTGCTCTCTCTAAACGCTTCAGCTGCATCTCGTTGAACGGAGAGAAGAACGCACTCATTTTAAGTTTGATGAATGCGTACACCTGAGTAACCAAAACTCCTATCAAGGGATAGAACATTCTCATCATTCCAGAAGGTTCTCTTGTGTCCCTTCTCAGTCAGTGCTCCCCAAACAGCCCCGGAAGCAGTCGCTGTTCTCATTGTCCACGGTGGTTCATTGCCCGCGCTGTGTGCCCGGCGGTGTCCTGCTTGGGATGGAGCGTGGGTTTGGTTTGGGTTCTGCCTTTGCCGGTTGAGAGGCTGTTGCCAGCTTGGGGCTCTTGTGAATGAAGCTGCTGTAAACACCAGGGCAAGTCCTGCTCTGGGTGGGGAACAGAATGACGGTGGCCAGCCTCCTCACCGGTCCCGCCGTGCAGGTCAGTCTCGGACAGTCGCGGAAGGGCCTTCCCAGACCAGCATGGTCCTAACCAGGCTCTGTGATGACCCTGGGCATCCTTGCTATGCCGGCTCCCTTCTGTAAAAGGGAGGCTACCTGGAGTTAAGGCCCCAGGGTTCTCAGCTCTTCTGGACGAACCTCCTCCTGGCCAGGAGCCCAGACTGGCAGAGGCGGGGCCTCTGGGCAAGCAAGGCTGTAACTTGGGAGCCAGGTCTCCTGGCTGCTGGAGGAAGGTTTCAGCTCGACCAGCGCAGCTGGAGGGCAGCCTAGGTGGTCCACACCACACATGGGAAAGGCGTTACAGGCAGTGCTGTCCCCTCAGATGGTCCCTCGGGAACTACCCTGGATGATGGTTCAGGAGGCGGAGATGCTGTGGTTGTGTTTTGTTCTTGTTGGTGGAGCCGTGGTGGGTTGGAGTCATCGGTGTCATTGCTGCTCACCACCAGCAGCCGTCAGCATCAGGAAGTTGGGTCAGTCGCCGTTAGGGGCACAGGCCAGGTCTCTTCACTCCTCTGAGCCTGTTTCCCCACCTGGAAGGACATATTGGAGACACGTGGAACCGTGGGTGTGGCACAGAGTAAGCAATCAGTGGATGATGGCTGTGACTTCCTTCCTCAGAAAAAGCCTCTGTTCTCCCTTGCTTTAAAGAGGGGGAGTGTAGGGTGGTGGGGTGGACCACCTCTCTATGTAAGTGGGCCCTGATGCTTTAGGCGGTGTCCCTGAGGTCACCCAGCGGGGAGGGGGCAAAGCCAGTGTTCAGACCTCAGCCTGGGGACCACATGGCAGGTGCCATCCCACAAACCTGACAAGGCACCCTCCTGCCGTGCTCTGCGAGCAGGGACCCCAGGCTTCATGCTTCCTTCTCCCTCCTCACTTTCCCCAGGGGGGCAGTGGTTTCAAGCGAGACTTCTGGGGCACTGATGGACCCCTGAGCAGAGTCTGCCATGAATTCACCCTGGCCCTGAACCAGATGCCTCTGATTGATCCTGGCCCCCCAGGCACCTCTGGAGCTCGTGGGCTCACCCCCAGATTGTGGGCAATGATTCTGTCTGTTCCCAGGGTGGTTGGGAGGGTCAGTGGGCTAATCCGTACGGAGCACTTCCATGAGCGCCAGGCCCATTTTAAGTGTCACTGAGTTGTCGCCTGGGCCATTATAACTATTATTATTAATTTTATGAGGACTCTCGTTGCCATGACGATGGCCGTCAGTGTGAGGACGGTCACTTTCCTGTAAGGAACCATTAGGGCGTCCAGGAGGGGGTCGCCCCGCTGAGCAGGGCCTCCTTTGGCTTCGGCGTGGGGGTGCGTGTCAGTAATTCATTTACATTACTGTTGTGTTTGTCAAATAAGGGAAATATTATAGGCTGTGCTCGGAAATGGAAATTAAATTTTTAATAGGATATACGGTAGTAATAAAGAAAGGAGGAGTGCAAAGGAGGGCTCTGGCGAGATAATTACAAATTATAAAGTCATCGCTCATGCTTGCTTTTGGACCCACAGAGTATATTAAAGTGCTTGTTTGGGAGCAGAGCCCACACGCAGTACTTGCTCATTAAAATTCCGCCTTGTCGGAGTGCAGAGAAATGCGTGCGTGGTGCCTGAGCCTGCTGGTGTCTGCTTCCCCTGGGCTGCGGGTCCCGTCTCAGGCTGCAGTAAAGCTCCCTCGATGGGCCTTGTGTGACCACGCATGTCTGTGAAGCTGGGAAACATGGAAGGAAAGAGATGCCTGCGTTTGGAATTTGTGTTCCTCCCCTGGAGACTAGGAGAGGAAAGGGTCTGTGGGAGCCCCAGCACCCGAGCGTCATAAAGGGACATCGGAGTGACAAGTGTGACCGTTTGGCAGTGTCTCTGTGGTGTCAGGTGGGGGTATTTTCTATAAATATCGATATTTAATCTTTATAAGTCCCATTTTCTTAAAACCCTTGGCCTGTCAAGCACATGCACGTCGATCTTGTGGCCCAGAATCCCGAGTGAGCCTCGGGCTTAATCGGCGCCGGGAAGTTCAGACATGCCGATACTCGTGCATGCGGGTGTCCACATGAACTCTCCTGGCTTGGAGACAGGCAGTGCACACTTGTTATTTTGAAAGTTCTGGAACATTTAACTCTCTTTGCAGCAGTGCACCGAGCGTGTCCTCCAGGAGATTACGTTCCTCCTCTGTCTTCAGCGGCTGGACCACTGGTGCCATGAAGGGAGAGAGAACTGTCTTCTCCTGAGACAGTTAATCATCTCCAAGGACTTTTCTGGATAGGACCAGACTCGTGTTTTTTCTCGTGCCCTAAACAGGCCATATCTGCTTATGCTCTGAGCAATCATAAAACCAGGGTGGGGCGGGGCACCACAGTCCGGCATCTTGATTCGAACCACTCCTCCCTATCTGATGTTTAAAGCTTCACAGTTTTTTGGTTTTTTTTTTTTTTAGATTGGCCCTAAGCCAACATCTGTTGCCAATCTTCCTCTTTTTTGTGTGTTTCTCCCCAAAGCCCCAGTACATAGTTGTATGCTCTAGTTGCAGGTCCTTCTGGTTGTGCTATGTGGGACGCCGCCTCAGCATGGCCTGATGAGTGGTGCCATGTCTGCACCCGGGATCCAAACTGGAAAAACCCTGGGCCACCGAAGCAGAGCGTGCAAACTTAACCAGTCGGCCACGGGGCCAGCCCCTAAAGCTTCATAGTTTTAAGGTCATTGGTTCCTTTAAGCCAGCAGCTTAAGATAATATAGCTAATACATTATTCTATCTGGCTTCTATGCAGAAGGGTGGTTATAAACTGGTGGAAAAGGAGTGCCCCAGGAGGGTGAGACAAATGGAGGTGCAGCCTCCTTGGGAAATGCCACAGGTGATTGGTATTGACCTGGCTGCCTGTTTGGCCATTCAAGAGTCCAGTTAGGAATCATTTTGTTAGGTGAGTGATGCTGTTGGAAAGAGGCCTAACTGGGGGTCCAGAGCCCTCCTCGGCCTGCCGAATCTCCACGCCATTGAGCACATGGCTCCAGGACCTGGAGACGCTGACCCATTTGCCCAAGAGAGCCGCGGTAAGGCTCAAAGACCACGCAGGGGAGCATGTTCTAGAAAGCGTGCCATGCCACACAGATTAAGAGGGTGCTAGGGCACTAGTCATTGCAGCTGCAGTACAGCTGTCAACGTCACCACATTTGTTAGGGAACCAGATGGGCCAACAGTGAGCCTCAACTAATGAAACATTTCTCTTCTCTTCTTCCTAGGTAAGTGATTCCGCGGCTGACCTGGGCATGCGGGTCCTTGTACACTCCCGTTTCGGCGGTGAGAACACGTCTGCGCTCCCCTGGCTTCTCCGAGGTTGCCGAGTGAAGGTCCCTTGTGAGCTAGAGGCCCCTGGTGAGCGCGTCTGCCCCCTCTCGTCCGTGGGTGAGCGATGTGGGCACAGTCCTGAGCCTGCGATGGCATCGCTCGATCTTTCTTGGCCAAACTTGTGCAGATGTAGAAAGGAATGGAAACAAGCTGGCCAAGTAGTGAGCGAGGACAAAGCCGTTGACGTGGGCTCTCTAACTTGAGAAGCCAGCATAGACGATGATTAGACTCCGCTCCCGTGTGCTTGGTGAGGCCCAAGGAGACAACGCAGAGTTTCCCTTTACACTTCAAGACCTGCTCGCACTGCATGCGAGGCAGCGTTCGTGTCTCAGCAGCCTGGTAGGCTGGTCTGTCCTTCGCCTCGGGGCTGACCTGGAAGGCCCCACTTCTCAGGCCTGCACGTGTCCGGGGAGTCTGCCTTCTGCTTTCCCAGGTGTCCTTGGGCTGGTTCCGAGGAGACTAAGGCTGTTTGTTCTTTTGGTTTGTGGCAACTGGTTCGAAGGTGTGTTCAGTTAAAGAGAGAGTTAAAAGTAAATATCTAAAGGTTTTTTCCTGCTCGTTGAGAGACAGCTTTGGGGTGCAGCTTCACGCTTGTG
This sequence comes from Equus asinus, assembly GCF_041296235.1. Taxonomy (NCBI): domain Eukaryota; kingdom Metazoa; phylum Chordata; class Mammalia; order Perissodactyla; family Equidae; genus Equus; species Equus asinus. The sequence goes on from NC_091804.1 coordinate 48,710,637, forward strand.
TGGCCAGGGAGCACTGTCTTGGCACCTGAGCTGTACGCGAAAAGCTTACCTCTGACCTTGTACCGCATGATTTATTCCTCTCTCTGAGCTTGCGTGGAGACTTACTCATGTTGCTGTTTTTAAAAAAAAACCAAAGCCAAGGCCTTGGCCCTCCCACACCTGTGATGAGGTACGTTCGTACACACCCCACTTCGTGTCAGGAAGGGTGTCAGTAGCGGGAAGAGCTCCGTGAATAAAAAAGTAAAACGGAGAGCAACAGGAGCTTGGCGGCCAGGTGTGAAGTAGAAACTCGCCAGAGGCGACTGTTGTTACCGTCTGAGCTCACCCAGCCCCACAGGCTGCGAAGGACTTCCTGAGTATTAGGGGCGAGCCCCACACATGGCTGTGAGCTCCCTGGCATCCAAAGGGTAGAGGGAAATAGGAGCAGTTAAAATAGGTACAGACTTCATGAAGGAGAAACATTCTCTCCTTCCTTCCTTTTTGTTCATGGCAGAAAATGCTCTTACCAGAACTAACCTCTAAGAGAATTACTCCGTCCTGGGTGGGTCTCCTGGGTTGCAGACACTGAGTAACACATCAGACAACAGTCTCAGCATTTCTGGAGAAAACACAATGGAGAGTCTGTGTGGATGTTTGGCCATGTTATTTGATAAAACAGTGGAAAGAGCATTAAAATACTACTCACTGGAAGCCCTTCTGTGGGCCAAAGATGATTTGGCCCAAGTGGATATCCTTTGACTGGCTTGGCTGGATCCCAGGAGGGCCTAGTCTACCTGGAGAAAGAGACGAGTGCTAGCACCACGGACAGTACTGTCCCCAGTAAAACGCGGGTGAGAACCGGACGGGAGGCACCTGGCCATCATGTCGTCTTTCGTGAGACTAGACTGCAAATGTCCTGGGGTGCTGGTTGTGAGTGGAGGAACTGGCTTTAAGACAGAGCACAGACATGATCAGGTTGAGGTCCTTTGGAGGAAAGAAGCAGCTCAGAGCAGCCTCAGGCGAAGGGTGCTGGTCAGCTCTAAGTGGAGTGGGTGGGTCCGGTGGGCACTGACAGCAGCTGGACTCACGCCCTGCAGGGCGCAGACTTAATTGCAAATGTGAAGGACTTTCTTTTAAAAAAGGACAGAGAGAAATAGAAAAAGAAGTCGTGACAGAAGAATGATATTAGTAACAGCGGACGTAAAGTTACCTTGATGTTTTCTTGGTCGATTGCACTCATGGGACCGTGAATGTGGGCGAGCAAGTGTGTTCTGGATGTTCCAGATGTTGGGGGGGGCTCAACCCCTTGCCCCAAATCTCCCCAAGTCTGTGGAAGGACATAGGTCGTATGTCACACGTCGTACGTTACCTTGAATTCAGGCACAGCGTTTGGCCTTTGGAGAATTGGCTTCTGAAGGAGCTGCTCATTCCTGTTGCTCATTTGCTTAGCGTTGGTCAACACGTCAGGTGAGTCATGGATGAAGTCACAATTTTCTTGAACTCCATTTGAGCACTGGCATTTACTCTCACAGTGGAAAGCCATTTTCCGTTTGAACTCTGTGTCTTTGGCTCACCCTAGAGCAGGTCGGCTGAGGACGCCCTTGTTGGTGGTCTGGTTTTCCATGGAAACCCCCTCCCTTGCTCTCTGCTTGGGTTTTGGGGGGCGTGCTCCCTCCCCACCTGCCGCAGCTGCAGCCCTGGGCCGTGATGGTCTCTGTGTGTCCTAACCTTGGGTCCAGGCTCGGCTGTCCTGGGAGTGGAGCCCTTGTTATTTACAGATGTCTGGAAGGGCATCTGGAAGGGCATTCGAGTCCCAGGGTTTAAGGGCCCAGTGCTGCAGGAAGCACACTGCCTGTGGCACCCCTTGGAGCCCAGCCTGTTCGGTGGGCAGCTCCATGGCTGGAGACCCCACAGGGGCAGGACCCGTGAGTCTCTCCAGGATGCTTCTGTCTTCATTTGACCTGAGACTGGCCTGGTCTGAAATTCCATAACTTCCTCTCTCAAAGGAACCCTACTCGAGACCCGATTTTAGGCCTCGTGTCTTTTCTCTCTCTCTCCAGACATCCGCTGCTGAAATGATACTCACAACCGGTCCTTTAACGGTATCTTAGGAGGGTTCCTACACCTGGGATGTTTGGTGCCAGCCTGTGCCTTCTTCTTTAACTCAGTGCTCCTCGGCCGGGGGGCGACTGACCCTGGGGATGTTTGGAAGTGTCTGGAGGCCTTCTTGGTTGTCACCGTTCTTGGGGGAGGCATGGTGCTGGCATCTACTAAGTTCAGGTCAGGGATGCTGCTGCGTGTCCTACAGTGCACAAGATGGCCCCACAGCAAGACTCATCCCGCCCCAAATGCCACTAGGGCCGAGGTTGACAGACCCCGAGTCAACCAATGGCAGAAACTTTAACAAGTATTAATATTAACACTACATAAGCCTTAATTTAAGGAACGTTAACACTGACAGTTGAAACTGATGATGTGCGAAACCCCCTGTTCGTGAGCTAGTCAATTCTCGACTCCATGAGGCATCTGTGGTCCTTACCCTCACTCTGCAGATGGGGAAACTGAGACCCAGAGAGGTTAGGTAGCTGCCCAAGACACACAGCATGTAGGGAACAGGGCTGTTCTGTCCTGGATGCACAGGCAGGGCTGCATGGCTTTGTTGCATTTTTCACCCCAACAAGAGTAGGGCTGGTGGGCCCCCACATGGTGTGAAAGGCGCCCGTTCTGCCCAGGCGCAGACACTCGGGGCCACTTGCCTGGGGACACGGGCTCCCAGGCTGCCGCCCCCTGTTTACTCCCTGGCCTCCCATGCAAGCCGGGCACAGTCTGGCTGTCGCAGCCCTGGTGTCTTCGCCACGCCGACCTCTGACTAATGACCTAAATTGGTACCAGAAACACAGTTACATCCCCTCTTCCACGACGGCCGCGGACGATGACGCTCGCCTTGGTCTCCGCGTGGCGGTGGGAAGCGTGCCACTTTCACGTCCGCCGGCGCGTTCCCATCACCTCGCTGGTTCCACCCCGAGGGCTTGATTTAGAAGAAGTGTCTGATTTAATGGGGAAAAAAAAGATGAAACAACAAAAGCCAGCCATTCAAAGTCCTCTAAACGTGGGAAGGTGATTCTCTTTCATTACACAGCTCAGCCTTCCTTGTTTCACGTTTTAACATTTTGCTTAAGATGTAGGGCTTGCGGCTATTTTCTCGTGGAAATTATTTTTAAATTCGCATCTGCTTTCATTCACGCCTTGGAAGGAAGGTCTGTGCTGCGAGGCATGTTGGGCAGAGATGATGCCGGCTGGGGCGCCTCAGAGTTCACAGCAAGGGAGCTCAGAGGGGACCAGAGGCGGAAAGAGGGCAGAGCCGTCATCAGCCGTGACTCTGTTCCTGGGCTGTCTAAAGGGTGTTCAAAAGGAATCCTAAACTCTCTGAAAAGGCTTCGGTATCTTCCTGGGCTCCCCGGAGCGTGCTGTCGCTGCAGGGTGGCACGCTGTGGGATCCGATCAGTGGAAACGTCGTGTGAACTCCAGGCAGTGAGGGTGTGACTCTCCTTTTCGCCTCTGCCTCTTGGGATCCTTAGCAGAGAAAGCAACGCTCTGAGGGGAGGAGGCCCCTCTCCGACTGTGCTGTTGGCGCCTGACTATTAGCATGGGCCACGTGGGCCACAGAACGTGTACCTGTCTCACCTGTCATGTCAAACCACACGTGTTTCCGAGGGTCAGTGCCAGGACCAAGGGGCGTGGGTGGGGCTGTCGTTGCTCTAGGTGTCACTGAGGTGTGGCATCATGCCTGGCATGCAACGGCATTAAATGTTGGTGGAAAGAATGAGCAAACGAGAGCGTCTTCACTCCCAAGAAGCTAGGGTCTGGTGTGTTTTTAGGGAAATCCCAGTCTTCACCTCTGCTTGCACGCACGTGGATGGGTTGACTGTTCCATTCTTTAGTTCCCATTCTTTGTGCAATCTTTCCTATTGACGACAGTGGAAAAATTCTCTTGATACATTGAGAAAGAAACTCAGATGCACAGAAGTCGACCAGGTCCAGCAGCCGCCTGGAGGACGGTATTCAAAGGCGGAGGTTGAATTAGACCAAGGCGATGAGAGCATCAGAAATTAATCTCACACCATATAGGATTTATAGTCATTTACTTCCCCATAAGAATTTCTAATGCAAATAACAGCAAAAAATAAAGTGACTTTGTTACTAGTGCTAAATATTTCTGTAGATATATAGAGGGTATGACACATTGTGATAGAAATGAGTCTTTTCCAAAATTATGAGTTAGGAAACCTACACATTTGGTGGAGGGTGAAGAAGCTCATGCATCTTATTTGCATATGTGGTGCAAGCAAGAAACAAAGCTCTAGACAATTCTCTGTCCTTATTAAAATCCAATTACAGCAATAGCTCAGCCTTAAACGTGGCATATTATGGATGCAATATAAATGTTTAAACAGTTTGGGTGCCTATGATATTTCTTCAGTTCACATTTCTTACCAGTGGTGATCTGGTTCTCATTTGCCGCTGACTTTCCGGGGTTTATCTGCTGAAAGAAATAGGAGGGGAAAAGCTGCCGACGTGGTAAATTGTATCTGTGTTATTTTTTCCTTTTCCCCCTTTCAGATAAACCCTCCATTTTAGTAACTCGATGAGTTAGGTCGGATTGTATCTAAGAACCAATTCCATTAATATTTGCACGGCACCTGCTACGTGCAAAGGATTTTGCTCTGAGTGACGAGGACGTTGACCAGCCTGCAAGAGCTGGGAGGGAGGAAGCTCAGGGGACTTGAGTGTGAGGTGGACCTGTGGGCATGAGAACAGCGATTCGGGAAAGGCTCTCGGGGATCCTCAGGGGCATATTGATCAGGGCCTGCTCTGCTCACTGCAGGGAACCGGTGAGGGGCGGGTGGTGTGTTGCTGGTTGGGGTTTAAACGTTTTAGGAAGGAACCACGGTCTGTGTCAGCCAGGAGCTTTCAGAATACGCAGAAAGCCTGGAAGTCCAACCCCTCAGACACAGGCCGTGCGTGCCCCAGGCCACTGAAAGAATTGAAATTACCCGACTCAGTGGCTGTAGCTACCCATTTCACTGTGATGCGGCTATAGTGAAATATGCCACATTTTGAGAGTTTGAGGGTTTTTTGTTTTCCTAAGTGAGTTTATGACATGTTGTGTGAGTTTTTCGTAGAATGTAGTTTCTCGAGTCAGATGCAACAACTAAAAATAAATACATATATATATATATGCACATACACAGACATTTATAAATACACACATTTTCTCCAAAGGTAATTTTTCCAAAAGCTGGAATAGCTTTTGGTACCACATCTAATTAGGAGGTTGGAGAACAACGCAGAACCATCTTGATTATAATAACCGTCTGCAGATAATGCCACGTTAAATGAGCTCACTCAACGTCTATTTTGTAAGAGGGTTCGGTTTATTTTTAGTTCTTATTTGAAGCCAGGAGTCCAAATGGAGATGAAGGGTTTTCATGAGCGTGTGGGACCAAGGAGAAGGCGGCCGGAGGCCTGGGCAGGGCCGCTCCTCTGTGAAGAGCCACGGTCTTTGGAAGGAAGTTTGAAGAAATGCCAGCAGGGCGGGCCGGGTTCACTGAGGCTCAGAGACCCACTTGTGCTCTGAGAAACACAAATGGCGATGCACTTAAAACAGATGGTCCCTTCTGCAGAAGACCTGACCTGTAATCCTCAACCTGTCAAGGTCATCGAAAACAAGGAAAGTCTGAGAAACTGTCATAGCCAAGCGGAGCCTAAGGAGACATGACAACTAAATGTCACATGGGATCCTGGGTGGGGTCCTGAGGACATCTGAATAAAGCCTGCAGTTTAGTTTCTAATAATGTATCCATGTCAGTTGGTTATTTATAACAAATGGACCACACAGAGCTAAGGTGTTAACAGCAAGGAAAGTGGGCGCAGACTACATAGGAGCTCTCTGTGCCGTCTTTGCAACTCTTCTGTAAATCTAAAAGGATTTTAAAATAAAAACCCTATTTTAAAAAGTATAAACAAGATAATTTAGAACACTCGTTGTTCCGCCACTGGGAAAAAAATCACCGTCAATGTTTTGGTGTATTCTGCTGTCTCTGTGCACAGTGTTTTACAGTGAAGCTACGCTGGCCACACAAGTGCCTTCCCCCTTAATGTTGTGGGAGCATAAGCATCGTCCGTGTGTCACCAAAAGTGATTTGGTCAATCAATCAGTCAATCACTATATAAAGAAATGCAGTCTCAGAGGACATTGCATCCCCCTGAGACTGGCAGTAAATTTAGAAATGGATTCTGTGTAGCAAACACTTCAAATCCCAAGCAGCCTGCATGCCCCACCGTGTTGGGTCTGAACGCTTCCGGTTGGGGACTCAGGCCTGGAGAAGCCACCCCACTGTTGGAAGCTGATCCTCGGTGACGTGCAGCCAGCTGTCATGCTGTGCGCATCCCGAGTCCCCTCCTGCTGGACCGCAGAGGGCTGTGCTGGGACTGATGAGGGCGGGTGGCCAGTGTGCGGGAAGTTGGAGGGCCCGCTCTGTATGGCGTTTGAGTTGGTCACTAGGCGGGGGCGGGGTCACAGAGGAGCCCCAGGCCGCTCTCAGGAGCTGCCGTAGGAACAGTGAGCTGGGTCTTGCCGTGTCTAAGGTGAGGGTTTAGAATGCGCGGCCTGGAGCTGTGAGCAGGTGTGTCGGTTAAGCTGCTCTTGGCTGGCACAGAAGCCCCAGGTGGCACGTAGGGCAGGACGAAGGTGGCGATAACTTGTTGCTTGAAGCCCAGAGCGGAAGGAGGGCTTCTGGCCTGGCAGGCAAGCAGCTGCGGGTCGGGGAGAGCAGCGTCCCACCGCCGCCCCGCTACCTCTGCAGCACCCGTCAGCTTCTGCGTTCACATCGCTGCACAGAAAGGGCTGCTCCCCAACCCCTGCCCTGTGCTGTCCGGCCACATGCTCTCCTCCTGGACCAGTACCAGGCTCCAGACGGGGTTCTAGGGCTGGTCACTGGAAGTGGGTGGCATCTCCAGGACCGATTTGGACCAGTCAAGCCCACAGCCACCACAAACAGAGGGGGAGTGAGGAAGAGGTGGGTGCAGCACTCACACCGAGGGGTCTTCTGCAGAAGGAAGGCCAGGTGACTGTCTTTGTGGGATCCGGTGGGAAGAGCAAGGATCCATGGTGCGTGATAGACTAACCTCACCAGCATGTCATCGGGACCCAGGGTAGAACTCCGGGCCCAACGCAGGGGCCTTGGTCCCCACTGCACAGACGTCCATCACGTGCCAGCCCTCAGAGCCCCACCCATCCCCAGTCCCCACACCATGCCTCCCACCCAGGGAGGACGCCCTCATCCCACCCTAGGGAAGACGGATGCAGGAGACCCGAGCCTGGGCAACAGGAGGAGGCCCTCATCCCACCCTAGGGAAGACGGATGCAGGAGAACCGAGCCTGGGCAATGGTAACAGAACTCCGAAGTGGCGAGTAATGTCCGAGCTGTGAAGGCAGCACCACTCCCTGCTCTGAGGATTAGGCTGTGTGTACTGGGAGGCGGGGTATCAACCAAGGCTTCTTGGAGGAGGTGACATTTGAGGTGGGCCTTGAAGGATAAGAATGTGAGTGATGGGTGATGGCTGAGCAGGAAGCAGGAGGCGGAGAGAAAGAGGGTGTGAGGCACATCCATGTGGGAGGGAAATCACTCTGCCTGGCCTGAAGCCAAGTAAGGCCAGCAGTAGGAGGGCGGAACCGAGGAGGGGATGGGGAGAACAGGCTGAAATTCAGAGGTTCTGCAGAACCTGTGCTGGGCCGCACTGGCCTCTGGCAGCAGCAGATCTCATAGACAGGAAATAACCAGGACACTTGCATCTGAGAAAAAACAGCGTATTATCAGCCACAGATGCTGATGGGCGGCAAGCTCCCTAACTCGCAGCTGGTGTCTCAGGATGTTATGGAGCGGAGCCTCATATTTTGGGGTAAAAAAGGAGCGAGAGAGAGAAAAGGGGCGGGCGGATTTTTCCGTATGGTGAAGGTTCTCATTAAAATCAATTGTAAACTTTGCTAATGGCTGGGTTAACATCATTTGGAAATCATTGTAAATATCAGCTGCGTCTATATTCAGCGTTTGAAATTTTCTTATTGAAAGGCTGGATGGCTTTGTGTGTGGTTTTCAGTGGAGTGTTATTCATTTAAAGTTGTTTAAAAATCTGATCAGAAAGATCTTCAACCCAGAAATTTAGTGATTTGAAATACGCTTGCTTCTGTCCTCTCGGGCGCCCTTCTGACCGATGCTTAGAGAAAGGACAGCTCTAAGAACTGTAGACTCGGTGCGTGGCGGGTTTTGGGGGCAGGTCTGACTTTTCATTCTGTGGAGTTTTGATCTGTCCTCCAGGATGGTGATTGAAGGGCTGAGGCTGAGCTCTGGGGAGCACGGGGCAGAAGGGCTGCACAGGAGCCTGTGCATGGAAGCCGAAGTTCAGCAGGCCCCTCCCTCTCGCTTCCGTCTAAGGGGTGGATGGCACCTTTGCTGTCTGAATGCTCTGACTGGCCACCTGTGCTGATGACTTCCTCTAAGGAAGAGAGATGTGTCCTGCACAAACCCCCACTGCTGTGGCTGCTGGGAGAATGGCCTGAGGGTGCCAGGAGGTGCCTGGCCACCCCGGCGTTGCTTCCTGTCATTGCTTTGTGGTTGGACATCTATAGTGGGACTCTTTGGGGGATCAGATTTGGTAGCAACTTGCATCCTAAATTGTTTAGGGGAGGCGGGTCATAAGTTTGTAAGCAGACTGCACCAATCATATGGGATGTGTTATCAGTCCAATAGGAAGTTCCAGCCGTCTGGGATTGTCACCTGCCTGTGCAACCGCTCATGGGTGTTTGTGCATCAGAACCACCTGGAGTCAGAGCCCTGGGCTGTTCCATAGCACCCCGACACAGTTTTCGGAGGGAGAGCCTAGAAATCCCTATTTGGGGACCATTGGCCTACAAGACATGGTAACTGTTCTTTTCTGCCTCTCACATCCTCTAATTCTGTGGCTCGTACTGTGGTTCTCTTGTACGTTTCACTGAAATGGAGAATTTATTTAAAAGTCCCTTCTACTAAATCAAATTAGCTGAGAGTCAGACTATAGGCTCAGAAGCATGCCCCTCCCCTTCTACCAAAAAAACAAATTCTAAAAGAAACCTGTCTTCACTTTGACCAGCAGTTAGTGCTTCCAAGCAGTCATTGGAGACTACTCATAGCCCTTTACAAAGAGGCTCGTGGATCGTCAAATATGCTTTTGCATGAAGTGGCTCTGTGGCCGTTGTATAGATGGAGAAAGAAGGGCGGAGAGAGGGTGTTGGTGCTTCGCAAGTGTCTGGCAGACGTTAAAGAGAGCTCCGAGCTCCGTAATCAGAACAGAGCGGGTCATTCTGCTGAGAGCCAGTCATCCTGGACGCTCTCCTGTATTCAGCCTCAGTGTTGAGCTCCTGCCCCGAAGGCACTGAGACACTAAATTGTGAAACTCATTTTTTTCATGGATAGACTGTAGAGTAAATATCTAGAAAATTCCTACATTCTATTGATAAGATGCCTACAGAGAAAGAGTTCTCCTGATGTGCTCTTGAGAACTACTGGGACTGAAATGTCACAAAGAGCCCCTTCATCTGCGCTGATTTATTCTTGTTTCCTCCTCTTGCAAAGTTTATCATGAAGCCCATTGTGTTTACTGAGACGTAGTTGAGGTGGCCTCTTGAGCATGGCCAAAGTCATAAATCAGGGCCAGGCTGCTGTCCTGCCCCAGGGAGTGGGGCTGTCCTATGGTCTGGCCTCCAGATGTGGAATGCTCTCTCTAACCCACGCCCGGGCTACCCTCTTACCCCGCCAGATTGTCCCTCCCTCGAGAGTTCCCATGCTGGTAATGGGATGTGCATGTGTGTGTGAGCCTGTGAGCTCCAAAGGCCCCATGAGTCTTTACAGCCAAGCCTGAGAAGGGGTTCTCGAACCTGAGGAAAAATGAGCCCTGATCATTCAAAGGGGCCATCCTCTCCCCTGAGTTGCCTGTTTGCAGTTTGAATAATCAGCTTCGTCTTGTCTCCAGCCTTGGAGAATGGGAGGTTAAATGGCTGAGTCTATGAACACACACCTCGTGGCAGCCTCCCACCCATCCTGACCCACCTCTGCAAGTGCTGGCTCATCAAAGACCAAAAGCAGGTCGTCGGAGGGAGACGGAGTGGGTGGGGGGTCGTTTCCTGAGCAGTTGCTTAAACACGTTCCAGTGTTGGCATCGGAAGATCAGCTAGTCAGACTGGAGCCGCGTTTTCCAGATGCATCGTCTCCTTGGTTAGTGGCCACTGGTGACCTGCGGCAGACACACCTGTGGAAGCAGGTCTGATGACATGGAGCCTGCAGACCACAGGACCAGTCTGTCTTTTCCTCTTCGTGGAAACCCATTGATGTGAGCTCAGGAACTTTAAATTCCTGAAAGAGCTCAGTATCCATGGGGCAGTGATGGCTCTGAAATCAAGGTTGGGGTTTTTTTGTTAGTTTGTTTTGGCAAATTATAAATTCAGTCCGTTAAAATCAGGTTGTTTTTTAATGTTAGGATCAGGGCACCAGTCGAGTTTTTCTTTTTTTCCGTTATTAAAGCATATGTGTCCTCCAACTGGGAAGCCCAGGATGCCAGCCGCGCTGTCACTTTACGAAGCAGCCTCTGCAATGTCGAAGGATTGCACCCCACGTGGAGGCTTCCTTCCACTTCCACTTCTGGGCGCGTCCAGCTGATGAGCCACTTCTGCTGAGCCCGGAGCACTGTCCTTGTGGAGCTGGCCCGGGCAGCCTCTTTCTGCCCCTTGAGCTCCTGCCATTCCTGCCTGGGAGGAGGTCCATCAGCTGTGATCCACAGGGTGTGGGGGAGGGAGGAAACAGCAAGGGTCTGGCCGGTGGCCGGCGCCCATGGCTCAGGCCCATGGCCCATGGCGAGGGCTGTGGCGTTAACTTCCTTCTAAACTTTCTGGGTTGACTTTACACATGACACCTGCAAAGGGCCAGACCCATTTAACCCCACAGCAGCCACGTACTTGCTAGCATCCGCATTCTGCAGGGGGGAAACCGAGGCACAGGACACATACCAGCTGTAACCACGGTGAGGCTCAGAGTGGTGGACCCCAGGCGGGGGCCCATCGGCCCCAGTGTTGCATCTGGCTGCACTTATGGACACCTCCAGACATGCTTCCTTCCCTCAAACCAGATCTCATCCCTGACACTCAACCCATTTTCTTTTGTCTTAAAAACACTAAAAAAAATCTGACAACCCTAGGGCCTGCATCCCAAGGTGGCCGTGATCAGCTGCAGGTGAGTAGCAGCTGTGCCCCCTCAGGAGGACAGCTGTCCCCACCCTGCTCACCCTGCACCCCTCCCAGCCTCCGTGGGCATGGCCTCTGGTTACCGCCAGCTTCCGTCCTCACTCTTCATCACTGGGCCGTGCAAAGGCCATGGGCATTAACAGAATGACCAGATCTTTACTGAACCCAAATAGTTACTGGGCCTGAAGTTTGCTGGTAATATATTGACATGACCCTCGGCAGTGGAGCTAAATTGAGAGCGATAGATTTCTTCTGCCTCGGGAAATACAGATGGAATTTTGGCCCAAATATCCCTCATCTCGAGAGCAGCCCGGGAAGGGTGGTCAGGAGGACGTCGGTGGTCGTAAAGACGATGCTTTCTAGGAGCGGTGACAAGAGGCAGTAGGCAGTGGCTGTGGGGCGGCGGGAAGGGCCGCTCCCCTCAGGCCTCAGGACATGTGCCTTCGCCGTCCATGGCCTCAGGCCTGGGGACAAGAGGCTGGCCGACACCCTTGGGCTCCACCCTCCACCTGGAAACCAGACGCCCGCTGTCCCCAGCTTCTATAGAAGCATCAGGCACAGCCCGGGGTTCACGATCACATGTTGAGACAAAGGGAAACTGGAATTTTTGTTTAATATGGGATTTGCTCAGTTTTACGTTTTGGCAAATGACTGAAAAGCTTTAGAATCTCAGTGTGGTCCAGCACCCTGCAGGCCCGCTGTCTGCCTCTATTTGAGCTCCTGGTGCTGGGGAGTCACCCCTGTGATGTGGCTGAGGACCCTGGCAAGCGTGGGCCCGTAGCCTACAGGTCCCGACTGGTACCAAAGGACGCTGAGTCCCTGAAGGCTCACAGGGAACCCTGGGTGCACCAAACACCAGCTAATGAACCGAGACTGTGGTTTTCCGGAAGACGGGAAGAGTGAACCCTCATTGTGGTGGCTGCAGAGGCGGCCGGGAGGTCTTCTCCCCTCCTGTCTGAGCTGCTGACACTGTCTGTCTGTCGGGAATTGGGTGTCCCTTAGTCTGTCCCAGGGTCCTTCCTGAAGGTGTAATTGAGCTGTGGGTTCCGTCAGGTGGGGGTGTCACCCTGTGCAGAAATTCCAGGAACAAACACACAGCTGTTCCTGGGCCCCCACGCTGCGTCACAGTCTGCCCACCGTGGGGCACTGCCTTTCTTCACACTGTGACCAGGAACAAAGACTGTTAGGCACACCTACAAGTAAAGGCAAAATAATGCATCTGACTTTCTGCTCTTCTCGGAAAGCTGATCCATGGCCTTCTTCCCTCTGTCCTCCTGGCCCCCTCCCTCCCTCTCTCTCCCTCCCTCCCTCTCTCCCCGATCACTTGTCCAGTTTTCATACACACTGCCCTCCCATCCATCTCCCATCTGACATTGTTTTTACACTCTTCCTGGGCTAAACAGAATCCCTTTCCCCCTCATCCGCCAGCCTCACCCCACAAGCCACCACTCGCCCAAATGTTTCCTTCCCCGGGTGCACGGCACCAGCATCAGGAAAGACTGGAAGGAGCACTCCTCAGCCCGCCGGCCGAGCCCTGGGCTAGAAAGTGCACACGGGGCCCCCGTTCCTCCTGCAGCTGCTCTAGGCCAATTGCCCTGGGGGCTCAGTACCATAGGGACAGGCCAGCTGACCCAACAGCCCCATTTCAATCGGAGCAGACCTATTCGTGCTCCTCGCCTCCCCTGCCACTGCGAAGGTTTGCAGAGACAACAGCTGTCATTACGGAGCCGGGTCAGACGCTGTGTAAGCATCGTGTCCCTTGCCTCTCCTACCGCCCTGCAAAGTAGAGGCAATTACAGCTTGCATTTTACAGATGGGGAAACTGAGGCATAGCGGGGCGCAGCATCATAGGTCGAATGCAAGACCTGAGTTCTTGCCACCCTGGAAACTACATCTGCCTCCAACCTGTGTCCCCAAGTCACCGCGTCATGGGAAAAAATCTACAAGGTCATTTGGCAGAAAGGTCAGTGGCTAAGCTATTTTGAAGCAAAATATTGGAACCGCAGAGAGCTGGATTGATTGTAATAACACGGGGCGCAGCGCTGGCTTGGGGTGAAATATCAAACCGCAGTCTTGTCACAAGCGGTCACTAAAAACAGCCGGGTACTGCTCCAGGTCAGCGAGAGCGCGTTCAGTGCTTGTGCTCGGTCTGGTCGAGAAACTTGCCATCGCCGCCCACAGCTGAGTCCAGAGCATCCCTTCCGGCCGGGACCCTGGGCCGGGCCGCCTTTCAGCTCCTACAGCAAGTCCTATTTTGTAACAAGGATTTTTTTTAATGTACCGGGATGTAAGATGCACACTGAAAAATGCATGAATGATAAGCACACAGCTGCAAGGATTTTCACAAACAGGACCCCAGCGTGGCAGCAGCCACATCACACCACACACCACGCACCTCAGAAAGCTCCCAGGCCCCTCAGTCACCATCCCCTCCCCAAGGCCCGAACTCCCAAACTCAAACGCCCGACATTAGTTTTGCCTGACTTTGAGCTGTGGGCACACAGACTCTTTCCTGCTGCAAAATGGGGATAAGAACAGTGCCACCCCCTCAGGATTGCGGGGAGAAGTGGACGAGGTGGTGGAGGAGCCGGGCCCAGGACACGAGCGACAGAGCCACGCTTGCCAGTGTTCTTCTTATTCTCCTCCCCCCCCCTCGCCCCCTCTTCTTCCCCTCCCCGCCTTCTTCCCCCCTTCCTTTCCCTCCCCCTCCCTCCCCACCTCTCCCCCTCCTCCCCACCTCCCCCCCTCCCCTCTCCCCCTCACCCTCCCCCACCTTCAGGCCCCTAAAGAACTGTCAAGGAATAATTATTGTTTCTGCAAGGGTCTAAAGCTCGTTCTTCATTCATGTCCCAGGCACTGGTGGATGCTCATACCACCATCGTCCCTTTACTGGTCGCCACTCGTTCCCAGGCCCGGGAAGCCCAAGGAGGCTCCACAGCCAGCCTGTGTGGGTGGGGTTATTGCTCACATTTTATTTTATTTTATTTATTTTATTTTTTTTAAGATTTTATTTTTTACTTTTTCTCCCCAAAACCCCCCGGTACATAGTTGTATATTCTTCGTTGTGGGTCCTTCTAGTTGTGGCATGTGGGACGCTGCCTCAGCGTGGTTTGATGAGCAGTGCCATGTCCAGGATTCAAACCAACGAAACACTGGGCCTCCTGCAGCGGAGCGCACGAACTTAACCACTCGGCCACGGGGCCAGCCCCATTGCTCCCATTTTAAAGCAGAGCAATCTGAGGTGAAGAGAAGGGCTCCTAACCACCCCCTACACTCTTACCATAATAGGACAAGTACCCTTGGAGGACAGACTGGAATCCGGACAGAACCAGATTCTCTGTTATGATGGGGTCATTCAGCCATCCATTCATTCATTCATGATAATGGGACGATCCGTCCATCCATCTATCCATCCATCCATCCATCTGTCCATCCATCCATCCATCCATACATCCATTCATTCCATCTATCCATCCATCCATCCATCCATCCATCCATCCATCCATACATCCATTCATTCCATCCATCTATCTATCCATCCATCCATCCATCCATCCATCCATCCATCCATTCATCCATCCATCCGTTCCATCCATCCTTCTACTCCATCCATCCATCCATCCATTCATTCATTCTTGATAATGGGGCCATCCATCCATCCATCTATTCATTCATCCATCCATTCATGGGACATATGCTCATGGAGCCGCATCACATTGCCTTCTGCTGGACTTTCTGTAAGTGGCTGAGTGGGAGCATCACCCCTCACGTGACCTAGGTGGTGAAAGTGAGCTGCTTCACTGGAGGTTTCCACTGCCAGATTCTGGGCTCTTGGAATTCCTTTCACGGTCCTCAATGGAAAGGGCTTAAAGTTTAAAAATGACTTTAGCACCTTCTTAGGATGCTGTGTTCCTCTGTCGTTGAAAGCTGACTTCAGCTGTCTCTTATTAACATTTAACGACTTCTTGGAGAGTTGGATGTCTCCATTCTGGACATAAAACAGGTGTCTCCCAGCTCTCCCCACCACCATTTCTAGCCCCCAGAGCTTTAATTTCATCCCCTGCATAACAGCCCAGCAGCTGGTGCTGTAGACATGCGGGTCGCAGCCGGGAGTGCTGCTGGTGATTCTCCACAAGAGTCTTTTGACCGAGGAGCTACACTTGTTGTCCTCGCTCTCGCTCCTTAAACATCACTGTACCTTTTCCACAAAAGCGTGATGCAGTGGGTCCCGGCTGTGTTCACACCCCCTGAGCGGTGTGGGCTCTGTCAGGACCACATAAGTCCATGTCCAAAGGGCCCTCAGTTGCCGTCTTCGAGGCCCGTGACATGCACTGGCAGCACCTGCTGCCCCTCCCCGGAAGGCCCAGGTACCGCTTACGAGATTCCTCAAGACGCCGTCGACACAAAGACCGCGCATGGCACAGGTTCTGTGCTATCAAATATCAAGGTGGGGATGCACGTCGGCAGATCCGTGCACATGGTGCTGCGGGGCGTCACCTGCGAGTATTATTCTGCCAGGTGCTGGCGAGTGGGCACTGCACACAGAAACAGAGACACTGACACAACCATCTGGCCTGAGTCTTCTGATCTATAAAGTGGTGGTGTCTGCCTCCAGGACGGTTAGGAGGAGTCAGCCCGAGTGAGGAGGAGGAACCTGCTCCAGTGCCCAGGTCCATCCCCTGATGACTGTGTGGCCTCAGGAAGCTGTTTGCCTCTCTGGGCCTCAGTGTCCTCAGTTGTCAAGTGGAGACAATGACGGCACCTTCCTTATAGAGTTGTCTCTGTAAAGTGCTCAGAACAATGCTGAACACGGATTGGGTACCGCCCACGAGCCACCTGTCACCGCTGTTCCTTGTAAAGTTGACCAGCTGGCCGGGCTCCTCCTGTGCGTCAGGCCCCAATCTCGGCATTCTGCCTGCATTTTCTTCTGTAATCCTCTGAGCAGCCCCAGGGAGGGGAAGCTGAACTTTGCCTCCTTCTCTGGTTCAGGAACCGAGCTATGAACAGAGGCCCACGCAGGCCCCTCACCCTGGGTCCTGAGGCTTAACGACTCTCCCGTCCTGCTTGTTGGAAGTCGTTAACCTGAAGGAGCCTC
Source organism: Equus asinus (assembly GCF_041296235.1). Classification (NCBI taxonomy): domain Eukaryota; kingdom Metazoa; phylum Chordata; class Mammalia; order Perissodactyla; family Equidae; genus Equus; species Equus asinus. The sequence goes on from NC_091804.1 coordinate 48,727,043, forward strand.
CAGCCTCGTTGGGAAGATAGGATTATAGTCATCCAAACTATGGCAAGAAAATGATGGGGTAATGAAGTGTTCAGAGGGGCAATGGGTCCTCACCTGTGCCCCAGGTCAACAAGGCTCACGGGGGTCCTGGCTTTCACAAGGCCTTGAAGGGCGAGAAGGATCGAGATCGTGGTGGGAGTGCAGGAGGATCTTCAGGCCAGAGAAGGGCCTGCCTCCCTTATTAAGAATTAACTGTGAACCCCAGCCCTTTGGTCTGCTTTGATTTGAAGAACACTTACAAGGTGGTTAGTTTCTTTCATGACCGTTCCCGTTAGGAAGGACTTCTGCTCCACAGATGGGTCCCCTGCGTTCCCCTTTACAGAACCGCAGAGGAACGTGTGATGACCCCTGGTCTCCTGGCACCGCGGGCAGCACTGCATTTTCTGTGCATCCCGCTGGACCCTGAGCTCCTGAGGATGAGGACGGCCTGGCCCTTCCCTGCTCCTCAGTGCCTTGTAGAGCAGAGTGATGCCGAACGGCCTCTGAAATGAGGTAAATAGACAACATCACGATGCGTTAGTTTCTAAAACCTGGTCAAATGCATCTCTGAGGAAACACACTTTGGAGGCAGGAAACGAGTCTAAAGGGATGGAGACGAGATGGGGAGACGTCAGGCTCGCATTTTTCCTCTGCTTGAGGGCATCATGCGTTCCAGACAACTTACCACTGTGAAAGCTGCCAGTGAGTGCTCGGCAGGCATCCCCCCACTGGCCTGAGGTGGACATCTGAGAAAATGAGTGCCACGCCCACCTCACAGAGTGGGAGACCGAGACACGGAAAAGCAAATACCTCAAGGCCTGGGCGTGACCAGGCTTCAAACGCAGGAGCGTCTAGCTCCTGAGCCCGCTTTCACCCACATCTTTACCTACCTGACAGGGATTTGATGGGTCGACCCCACTCCATTCCCAAAACACCATGTAGAGCAGCAGACCAGCGCCATTTCCAGACGCATTTCTTACCAGATCCCTGCAAGCATTCTAGGCCCCTCCCTGGGGCACGTGGAGTTCATCTTTCTGTGGAAGGTGAGCACAGATCCTCCTGCAACTGGTTTAAGGTTCAGTTCGTTAATTTTTGTCCTTTTCCCAAGAGAGAGCTGAATCATTTGTTTTGTGGTAAGTGTCGGGCTGCCTCAGGCCTCCGCGGGAGTTTGACCCAAGTCCCCAGAGCAGATGGGGCTGAGGGCTTGGAGTGCCTTTCCCCCAAAAGCCCAGCCCGGGTCTTCTAGTGGCACAGTTGCTGCTGCTTCTCAGCCTGTGTGCTCCCCGCCTGCCCAGCTCTGTCCTCTGTGGCCCTCAGCGAGCTGGGCCAAGCTCAGATGTGCTGCCACCTCTGGTCCCCAGGGCAGCAGCTGTCATGCAGTGCCTGCCTAAGCCAGCAGTGGGGAGGGTGGGAGGACCTGAGGGCCATGCTTCCGGGTTGGGGGAGGAAGAGCCAGCAAGGCACACAGAGGGGCAGGGCCAGACCCCCCAGAGACCCCTCCCCACGGCTGGAAGGTTGACGCAGGTAGAACTGCAGTCTGTGACTCTGTGAAAATGCGACAGAGGTGCCATGCTGTTCCTGACACCGAATGTCGCGTGCATTAAAGTTTAATTTGATCTCTTCTAATATCACATTAAAACGATTCCGTCCTGGAATGGAATGGTTATAGTGAGTGTAAACCTGCCCTACGCGCAGTGCTTCATTTATATTGGCTGTTATTTAACTTGGTAAAAGGTAATTTGTTTTTATTAATTGATTCATTTTCCCCTTTGGTCGGGCAACTGCCGGCCCCCGTGGGGGGCACGCGTGCAGATTGCTCCGGCCGAGCCCCCGTGCTCCCCTTCGCCCGTCCGTGGCAGGCTGTTGTCTTCCGTGGAAATCGTAATTGACTGCTCAGGTGCCTGTGTGGCCGTATTATCTGCTCCAGCGCCTCCCTCTCCCTTCAATTTTTTATTTTTAGGTTATCTGGCCAATTGATTAGTCAGACACTCACGGCAGAGACACACCGGACCCCTTCCAGCCTTCTGCTTTGAGCAGAAAATGAGCACACGGAGCTGCTGGCTCGTGGGCACAGGCACATCTGGGTGGCAGCGCTGCATTCAGAACGTGTGGGCTGCAGTCAGGCTGGTGGCTCCATCAGCCACTGGTGCCTCGAAACATGACGCTGTGTAACAAGAAGCCTGTCTGGCTTCTGTCTGTCCGTTGTCTCCTGATGCGGCCTCAGCCCACCAACTTACCGATGGGTGAATACAGTTTCCCCAAGCTGGCCAGCACTGTCCGTTCACCGACCATCCGCCCTCCATCTCTCTAGCCCCAAATGTGTGGGGCCCGCTCCATGCCAGGACTCTGCCTCAGCTTCCCCATTCATGCTGGAACCTTCGAGTCGCCGGCAGGAGGCCCTGTCCAAGGTCCCCCTGTATCGTCGGGTGAAGTCCTGGGTAGGCTGAAGAGTGCCAGACACTGTCAGGTTGATTGGAGCCCACCTCCAGTCCATCCCTGCCCACGGGCCTCTTCCGTGGCCTTGCAGAGAGCACCCCTTGGTAAAATAGCTCTCCCCCCAGCAGGTCAAGAGCTGTAATTTTCACTGAAATTCATTTTATAAACAGTTTTGCAGCTTGCAGGTGTCACGTGGGGCATACAACAGACAGTGGGTCCCAGGACATCTTCAGGGCCACTTCCCTTAGGGCAAATGGTGGAGGCCTGGGAGTGGACATGCAGGTTTCTGCCATCCATTTGGGGAGGGGACACCATTCTTCTGCCTCCTGGATCATCAGTGTCCACAACTGCTCCTGTCACTTGTAAGTAATGGGTTCCTTCCATTTCTGGGAAGATCGTACCCATTTCCCACGTGGAATTGCAATACCAAGTTTCACTTTATTATAAAAGTCAAATTGAAAATGGTTAGTATTGGGGGGGAAATTACTTAGGATAGCTAGGAGCTCCTGGTGCACGTGTGCTGGGGCAAAACCAGCCACTTTGCTTGGGTTTTCTCATGTAAAGGGAGAAGTCCTCGTTAATCCAACTATATCTACCTATTGAAGGAAAAGCAAGCTACTTTGGGCTTGAATGCAGGACAGGCTGGCCTACGTAGATCTGATAGTCTGCGTATCGCTCAGTGTTCCCGTTTCTTTCAAGGGCGTGACGCGTGCGTAAGTGGTTGTGAATTCCGAAGCCTTATATGAGCACGGGGTCTCTTATTGCTTACCCATGCAAATGTCGCATAACTGTGACAGGGACAAATCGTTTTGCACAGTTTCAATGATGACACTTTACGTACGTGTGGTGCTTTAAACTCTTTTCAAAGTTTTTCACATCCATTATGTCTTTTAATCCAACTAATTGAACTGGAACTGGAACAAAGAAAAACATTGATAAATTAATTAAATCCAGCCCTTTTACGGGGGGCAGGCGGGGCGACAAACACAGCTGTGTCACAGTTGGTTTGTCAGTGCTATTAAAAATGTGTTTCTAAGGGAAAAAAACAACAACAAAATCTACACCCCTCTCTGCCTCAGATTATTCAAAGGAAAACAACGGAGAGAAAGCAGATTCCTGTTAATGTTATGAGATGCTTGCGGTGAGATACATGTTCATCATTTTGCTATTCTTTTCTCTGACCCTCCCACCACCGTTACTCAAAAAATGAATTTCTGAAAGTTTTATAATAAGTTTTTCTAAGAACCCATCATGGTAAGAAATCTGCGTCTGAGAGTCAGCGACATCAGCCGTCAGCCAGGGGCTCTCAGTCGGGCGCTGTTGACACTGGGCTGGATCACTCTTTGCTCTGGGGTGTCCTGGGCACTGCAGGGTCTTCAGCAGCATCCCTGGCCCTCACCCACTAGATGCCAATAGCACCGCCCCTAGTTGTGACATCCAAAAATGTCACCAGACATTGCCCAGTGTCCCTGGGTGGGAGTGGGGTGAACAAATCGCCCCCAGTTGAAAACAGCTCTTGAGGAGGTGATAGTGCTGGGAAGCTTTGGATCCGTCTGCCAAGAAAGAACCCTGCACAGGACTCGGTTCTGCACGTTTGGTCTGGAATCTAGCAGAGCCTCTGCCAGGATTGGCTTGGCCTTGGGTCAGAGCAACGGGCGGTCGCCTGGATCTTCACATCGGCTCTCGTCTCCTGCGCCTCGAGACCTTTGATAACCACCTCCGTTTCCACCTGGAAGAACCAGGCTGGGCTCCCTGGTTCAGGCGGGCCTTCATTGTTCCAGAGTTTGCAGCATCTGAGGAAGGAAACCAGAATATCAGAGGAGCAACAACCGAGAAAACCTCTAGAAATTGCTTCTTATATCAGACTGTGCTCTGATGTTTGTCTGCCGAACCTCCCCTCTCCCTCACCGCCTCCTTTAAAGAAGATGCTGTGTGGGCCCCAGACAAGGAGCCGTCAGTCCAGGGAGCAGGTGCTCAGCCTCCTTCCTGGTGTGTGTGCCTGGGGGGTGGGGGTGGGAGGCGGTGGGGTGACTTTTAATCATGCCACTTAAATAAGATGGCCTCTGAGAGGCCCGAGGGTCTGCCCCAGGTGACGCTGAGGCCAGAGTTCTCCTTTCATGGGGAGCCCCAAGGACAGAAAGAGCTGTCCCTCCCAGTAGCGTGGCCCAGAGCGAGGAGCCTTTCCCCACGCGGCCCAGGGAAGTGGGTAGCAGTGAATCAGTGCAGCAGGAACGGAGGGCTCGGTGCATGGGCACCGTTGGCGGAGACTCCTCACCTGTGAGTCTGCGCTGCGAGCAGACGCAGACAGGGCGGTGGAGAACTCTGACTCGAGGACTGGACCAGAGGGGAGGATGCGGTCGGTTCTGCTCGCACCTGGGTAGCCACATTGCAAAGCAGGTCAGCTAAGCATTCCCCCAGCGCCCGGTGTGGAAGGGTCATGGACACGCACTCATACATGCACAGACACATGCACGTGGTGTGCTCACACACTTGCACACCAGTGTAAACACACACATGCACATGCACATGCAAGCACGCATGCAGTGTGCTCATACGTGTGCACACAAATGCATGTGCGTGCTTGCATACATGCACATGCTTGTGCTCACACACATGCACGCAGGTACACACAGGGCATTATTTTTCCACCTTAGCACTTTGGTAAACCCTTCAGACTACGGATTCATTTGATTTGAGATGGTGAAAAGTGATAAGAGTCTAGAAGGCGAAGTGAGCCCAGGGAGGGGCTGGCTGCTTCCGCTGAGTGCCAGGAAGACCCCTGAGGTCCCCCAGCAGCTGGCTAAGCTGCTGAGACCTGAAGGCTGAGCAGGGGACCTAGTGAAGACCACTGGGCACAGGGGAAACGAGGGCAGAGCGATCCCTTGTTACAGTTTGTAAATGACGCCATTCTGCTTGTTTTCCAGCACAGCACCAAGGTTTTTGAGGAGGGCTTCTCCCTGCTGAGTAGGGCAACATTACCAGAAGTCAGCCCTTTGCCTTAAAAAGGCCAAGCTCTGCTGAGGCGGGGTGGGGCGGCAGGAAGGGCTCTGCCATTCTGGGGAGAAGGTGCTGCCTGCCTCCCTACTCAAGGGTCCTTGCGGCCCTGCCATGGGGGCCACTCATCTCCACGGGGGCCTCTCATCTCCATGGGGGAAACTCATTGCCAGGGGGGCCATTCATCACCATGGGGGCCATTCATCACCATGGGGGACACTCATTGCCATGGGGGACACTCATCTCCATGGAGTCACTCATCTCCATGGGGGACACCCATTGCCATGGGGGACACCCATCTCCATGGGGTCACTCATCTCCATGGGGGACATCCATCTCCACGGGGGACGTTCATCTCCATGGAGGACACTCATCTCCATGGGCGACACTCAGCTGGGGCCTGGCAGAGGGGGCCCTGTGTTTCCGCCATCCTGTGGGAGCTCCCAGGCTGTTCTGTTCCCACTAAGTGACAGAGTGGGGGACTATGTGCTCTCCAGTTACGAACCGTCAGTGGACTTCCCCACAGCACAGCAAGAGAGTAGCAGTCTGTATCTAAACATTTATCTCCATCATGCTCAGTGCTTTTTATTAAAGCTATGAAACAAACTAAAACTCAACAGCCTGTTGTAGTCAGTTCTGCTACTTTCTGTTTACGCTGCTGGAGTTGGAAGAATATTGTTATGAAAAAGCCACATCTCCACTTAGAATGCCTCCCTTGTTGGAGGAATACGTTCAGATGAGAGTCCATTAAACATACCCATTTAAGAAGAGGGCGCGTGAAGACCGGGGAAGTCCGAGTCGGGTCTGCCCCTGAGTCAGCGGTATTGCACCAGCGTCATTTCCTGCTCTCGGTCGTGGACCTTGGTTGTGTAAGGTGTCGTCACTGGGGAAGCCGGGGCGGGGGGAATGCTCAGGAACTCTCTGTGCTAATTTTGCAAGTTCTGTGAACCTTAAACTATTTCAAAATTAAAATTGAGACAACCCATGTTGATAGCATCTAGTTCTCAGCCACTAGATAAAACCACTGTAGACAGATTTCTTGGGTTGAACAATAAACGAATTAAGGAAAAGAAACCAGAATCTCACACACAGGCTGCTGCTCTTTGTCTTGCTGCACCCTCCCCACCCCCAACACCTTCCATTAAAAAAATCCTTCTTTCTAATGTGAACTTTGAAATGTGCATTGAAATCACAGGCTGGTTTCAGAGCCAGCTTCTTATTCCCAGATCAGAAATGACTGAGGACGTGTCATTTTCTGAATGACAGCTCTGCTGCTATGAGGCTCAAGTGGTACCTTGGACACACCTCACAGGGGGTGAATTCCCTGGTTTAATCCCGATGCCCATTTGCTCAGTCATCTCCTGTCTAATTTTACGCCGTTGGAAGTTTCTGGTGACTGGAGACCAGGCTGGAACAGTGGAGGTTTGGGTGGGGCATTGAGCTCCTGCAGCTGTGGGTTTGAAAGTGCTTATGTGGGAGTTTTAAAGAATCACTGGGAGTGAGGATCAGAGAGCTTGTCTCTTTTGCCCCATTCTTGGGTTTGCACCATGCATCCCTGGATAGTTTCTATAGCTCAGGGGCCCACACACCCCTAACCCCTGGGACCATGGCTCTGGTGACCTCGTGCAGGCCCCTGTGCGAGATACTGAGGATGCACTGGAATGTGTCTGCAGGCTGCTCAGGAACGGCTGAGACCCTAAGAAGTGTGTCCTTTGCATCCAAGATCCACTTTGGCTAGACCCCCTCCACATGCAGGAGCCAGTGACTTGCTTAAAGCTAAGAAAGAGGGAGGGAAACAAAGATTTATGGAATGTCTGCCATATGCTTGGCACCATGAGCTGGCCGTACCTGAATCCCATCTTCTCTGCACAGTAGCCATTCTGGTCTTGTTGATTCACTGCTATGACCAAGAAACCCTGAGTTCCCAGGGGGTCTTCAAGTCCCTCTCTTGCTCATGTCACAGACCACTGTTCCCTGCCCATCCCCATTCAGAGAGAAAGACTCCTTCTGTCTTCAGGCTCCAATTTCTCTGAGTCCTTGGAGCCCTGTCTATCCAGCTGCTGGAGTTGAGAAAAACTGAGGGAAGACACATCTGTGCATGACACAGGCGAGGGGAGCAGTCCCAGCTCCCACCTGAAAGGAGCCACCCCCGCATGGGCCTCTGCCCCCCAGCAACCAGCTGTCCCCATGGGGGGGCAACATGCATTTGGTGGTGAGCTTTCTGGCTTTGGCACAAAGTTGGTACTTTTATTACCTCTGTTTTGTGGATGAGGAAATAGAATGTCCAAGAACTGAGCTAACTCGCCCTAGAGCATATGGTTCATATGTGAGAGCGGCTCCCCACTCCCACTGTCTCCGTGCCTCCCGCGCCCACCCCCTCCTGTGTGATGGTGACCGCCCAGGTGGTTCTGTTCTGGCTTTCCTGAAACCCCCTTGAACATGACACAGTCGGAGGCAGGATTCTTTCCTTCCCTTTGCAGGAATGAGCATGGCCCGCTTAGCTTCTCTGTTAGAGAGGGGCCTAGAGAGGCTTACGTCATGAGGAAGGAGGCAAAGACCTTTCTAGAAACAGTGTCCCATGGTCCGAATTCCCTGGCACTCCTCTACGGAACAGATTCACCCACTGGTGTTCTGAACACTTCACCAGAATCAGGAATTCTCCCATGATGGGCTCCTCTTTTTAAAAGTTTAAATAAAGACCTCAGCCCCAGTTGTTTTTCTTTATAAAAGTTATGGGGGAGGATGATTTATTTCACGAATCTTAGATATGAATGATGGAGAGAGGGGTTTCAATTTCATTATTGCAGTTGTCATATTTCAGAACTTCCTAAATATAGCCTTTATTTAAAAAAAAAAAAGCCTACAGCCTTACATCAAGATAAAAAGGTTTCTGTCAAAATCAAATGACATGTCAATTTTAATGAGCAACTGAAAAATTAACAAATGTAATGTTCTAATCTAATTATGTTCTTCCGGAAAGCTCTTTGAAGACTGACTCAAGTTTGATTGTCAGGCGCTCTGCCACCAAGGCAGCAGCGACAGGGTGTGGGGGACTCGAGCCGAGGCCTTCCTGGGGGATCATGGGGGCTCTTTGCCTTTCACAGTATTTCCCAAACTTTGGGATTACTTGCTAACTTTCTCAAACTTTCCGTAAACTACAACACACAGACAGAAAAGCAAACGACTTTATGCTGACACCTCTGAACTTTCACCAGAGAATCACAACCACATAGCCGGCACCCCAGACGCCTCCCTGGTACCCACTCCAAGTCACTCTTCCCAAGATTTCTTTAAAATAAGGGCTATTTTTAAAGGCATGGCTTCTGTGTCCCCCCCCCCCCAGCTTTATTGTATAGTTGGTACACGAAACGGTGCACGTAATTGATGGATGCAATTTGGTACATACTGACATCTGTGTACACTCATGATACCATCATCACATTCCAGTAATAAGCATATCCATCGCCTGTGGAAGTTTCCCCGTGTCCCTGTGTTGTTTTGTTTATGGTAGGACGCTTAACAGGAGCTCTGCCTTCTTAACGGCAGTTCAAGTCCTCGATACTGTATTGTTGACTGGAGACACTATGTTGCAGGGCGCATCTCTGGAACCGAGTCCTCCTATGTACACTGTGACTGTGTGCCTCCTAAACAAGTCCCTGTCCACCTCCACCATCCTCGCATAACCACCATTCACTCTGCTCTGTACTCCTACACCTTTACTATCTTCGATCCTCAGATAAGAGGAATCTGTGCTTTTTAAGTAGGGATCTGTGCTCACCTTCCCAGAGGACAGGCTGATGTGTGCAGCAAGGGAGGAGGACCCCAGACACCTGCAAATCTGCTCTCTTGTCCAACATCCCTTGTGGTTTGGGAATCACCCATCACGCATGCTGCTCTGTATGTCTCTGTGAAAGAACAGGGAGAGGGTGCTGCCCCCGGTGTCTCCAGAGAGTGAAGCTTTGATGAGATGTCACCGTGGTTCCTGGCTTCTGCCCTGACAGAGGCATTTTGTTCCTTGTCCTGGCTGCTTGAGTGCCACGTCAATAGGACATGACATCTTCTCATGGTCGCAGAACTAGGCAGAAGGGTGTCTGTTAACTAGACTGGCTCGCAACCCCTACCTCCCTCCTTCTGCCTTTGATCTTGTTCTGCAGCTTTTGGAGAGAGTGACGGGGCATCGTTAGTGCCATCTGACATGTTGGACAATCTACGGCGTCATTCTGGGGTTAAGAGATAGCAGAGGCTGGAGCAGTCCCTTTTCTTAAGGATTTTACTGATTAGCAGGAGAAGAGGGCACATCCAAAAAGACAAAGAGAGAGAGGGCAGGAGATGCTGAGTACCAAATGTAGGAGAGAAGAGAAGATCAAGGCTATGGGAATTGACAGATGGAAAACAGATTACTTAGGCAATCTAGAAATTATCTAAAAACAAAGCTAACAACACTGTCAAGACATGGACGGGGCAGCGCAAGTCCAGTCTGCTCTTCCTTGTCTCATGGTTCTTAGAAAGGGAAGTGATGTTACGGTTGCTTTTGTTTTGTTTTTACAAATGCGTGGTCTTGATCCTTGATTATGAAAGATTACAGATGTCCACATGTTGTCCTTACTAATGCAGGGAATTCGACATTTTAGAAAGCTCTCCAACAGAGGCCCAGGGAAAAAGAGTCTTCTGGTGACGTGTTCAGGTTCAGTGAGCTGAAGTATTCTATTCCTAATAACGATTTAATCCCACAGACTTTGGAGTTCATATCTGTGGGAAGGAATGGCCGTTTTCATGGTGAGCCTTTCATATTTGATTCCTGAGACCCAAAGCCTCATTCTTAACCTTCTATTGAGATCCTCTCTGATTGTATAAACTTGGGAAATCTGGAGATCTTAGACATCAGAAAGATAAATTTACATAGACGTATACCATAATTCTTGTTCCTCATATATTTTATATTGCATCATTTACATATGCTTTAAATATCCAATGAATTGTAATAAATGGGAACTCATAATAAAACTGGTAATAAAATGGATTATTCAGGTAATGCTGTTTTATTACAGTCTCATTATGATTATATAATCCTTATTAAAATCGGGATCAAAGACGAATTTCTCACTGGAGGCGGTTCACAAGTACTTTAATAAATTCTATTTATTGCACAATCCCGGGGTGAATATTGGTTTTTATAATTTCATACAAATGTGTTGTAACATGACATGGAACCATCTATAGGAAATCTATAGCATGACTCCTAGAGAATTTGTAGCTTACTTTCAGAACTTCTTGTTCTTACTCTAGATTCTTTTATTAGAAGAAATGTTTGCTGGGTGGAATATATTCATGGCACCATTTTTCATCTTAAGCTGTTGTGGCTGTGGCTCCCAAAGGGCCCTTTTCTCAGAATCTTATTCTGACAGTATCTGGGGTCCTCTGTGTTGATTAAAGCTGCACGTGGCAGGTAGAGTCTAGCTGAGTGAACTCCATCAGTGTGACGGAGGGACACAACGATTTCCTAACTGGAACCCACACAGCTGGGAACCGGCAAAACAGCCCCTCCCCTGGCACTTCCAGAAAGATCCTTGAGAACTGGACAAGATCCAGATGGAGACAGCAGGAATAATCAAGGAAGGTGTGGAGCTTCTCCAAAAACATCCTGGCAACGAGATTGCTTGGCTGCGAAGAAGCTACGTTGGAAGTGTTTACTATGGTGAAATAGACGGATCTGTTCCGCCAAACTGTGAGCGCTAGATCCAGGAGGCAGGCCCAGGAGCCTATGCGCCTGGTCTATGAACCAGGAGACGAGGCTGCTCTCAGCTTGACCCAACAGGTAGCGATAAATACCACAAGCATCTTGCAACCTTTTCATCTTTTGTATCCATTTCTGCCAGCCCAGTGCTGTCCACTGAGCGGGTGCTGAATACATGTGTGAAAGATTGAACTGCTCTGCCATCATTGTCAGGACTATTAATACCCACCCTATAGTTCCTTTCCAGACCCCTACACTTGTGCATCAAGGGAGAAATAGGATTGAACCATCTTAATGTCATTGGAATTCACTACCCACAGCTGCTCTCTGTAGGGAGACCCTGGACCCAGCCTGCTGTGTCTGAGTTCCAGCTCCAGAACTCACCAGCTGGGTGGCCATCTCTTGCCTCAGTTTCCCCATCTATAGAATGGGCATAGCAAAAGGATCTGCCTCAGTGTTGTTATAAGGACTGAATGATTTAATATGTTTTCGAGTGTGTGGCACATAATGATGCATGCTGTAAAAATATTTACTAAATTAGTTTAAGTAGATTTTTCTGAATGGGGTTCATGGGCCATCCTTGGGGGTGGGGCATGGTGGAGAGGGAGTCAATCCCATCCACTAGAAACCAAGACACCTCCTGGTCTGCCAGGCTGTCTGCACTGTGCCGAGTACGGACGGTGGAGGCAGCACTGGTTGAGTTCCAGTTCATGGTGACCCGGGATCGGTTTTGAGATGAGGTGGGGAGATGAGCCTTCAGGCGGGGTGCAGAGCTGGGGGACAACGCTCTCTGAGTGCAGACTGGAAATTGGCTGTGGAAACTCGCTTCTACCAGCGTCAGTTGGGGAAGCACAATTTTAAAAGCAGGATTTAGATAAAACTGCTTATTAGTAAAGTGAGGATTATCCAGGATTTTAAAGTTTGTTCTTATCTTCTGCACTGCTCACATGGGGAACTTGAGGAGATTTCAGCCCCTGGCCAGGGATCTGCCGCTGTGGAAAGCGGGGAGTGATGCCTGCTGCTGGCCCCGAGGCTTTCTCCATTTTAGGAGGAGATGCTGATAAAACCGTGTGTGAGCAAAACCAGAACAAACCGCTGGACTCCATTTTCTTGACTGCAAAATACCCTTTACACAGTCCTGAGTCACTCAGAGAATGGACCCCACAGAAGACCTCACGCAAGAGGCGACCCGGTTCCCCACAGTGTGGTGGGTTTTTCTCTCCATCCCCGACCTCCAGGCAGGACAGTGCCCAAGTTAATCATGTGCTGGGTCCTCTGCTGTTACCTGGTCTCAGCACATCAGGGACTTTCCACATGGCCTGGTGATGGACACTGGGGCAATTTTCAAAATGGAGATGCGTGGTCTGGGCCAGGTCATAAAATGGATGCCTAAATTTCACAGCTCCCTGCCCCTCCTGTCAAATGCAACTCATCTGTAGAAAGACCTGCTTCATAGACAGATCAGCAAGAAATAGACCACTCAGCAGAAATAAAATGGAAAAGTACACAAAAGACGTAAGGAGGAAACACAAAAGAAAATGGTAAATAAACATACAGAAATGCTCTACCCACCTAGAAATCAGTTTAAAGCAAACCAAAGTACCCGCGGCGAGCTGGGGCGAGGGAGAGGCAGTTCCGGGGTTAGGACCCTGGGCAATCGGGAGAGGGGGCTGCCAAGGAGGAGGAAGCTCAGAGGAGGCGCTGTAGGAGAGGAAGGGACAAGTCGGGGTGCTCAGCGTCCTGGAGCTCAGGGGGAAGTACATGTTAAGGAGAAGGGATCCATAGCAGTGAACACTACGAAGCAGCTGAAGAACGTGAGGGCAGGGGGAATGTGGGACAGGTCTGGGGCTGACAGGTGAGCGAGGCTGGGGCAGACACCCTGGGCCCAGGGCTGAGTGTGTGTGTTTGCTGCTTCCAGCTGTTCATAAGATGCATTGTCACCAAGAGTGTCAAGACCCTGCAGCTCGGGCAGTTTAGCAAGCTGTGCCCTGACTAAGCACCCTCTTGTTCCCCTTGGGCGTGGGAAGACCCAGTGACCTGAAAGGGCCACCTCCCTGCCAGGGCCCCTGGCCAGCGCCGGGACGCAGGGTGGCTGCTCCCTCGCTTCCTCTGCTGGAGTCTCTTCTGGCCTCCTTCTCTGCAATTAGAGATGCTTCGTGTGCAGGGGCCATTAACGCTGCCGCCTCCTGCTACATTATTGAGCAGGCACCTCGTGGGGCCGGAGCAGGCCTCCCACTCTTCAAAGGGAAGAAGTAGGGGGAGGACGTGACCGTGGGTGCTAATTGTGGGAAGCGTGGGCTCTGCAGACCTCGTGTGTGCTGGGCCTAATTAGCCCTCTGCACTGGTGGAGACGGCAGGAGCCTCAGGAGGCATTCAGACCTGCAGGGATGGGACCGAGGATGCTTCTGGAAAATTCACCCCATGTCTCCGTGAAGGGAGAAAGCAAGCAACACCAGGCCGGCCCAATTCCCAAGTAAGCTTCTGGCCGTGCAAACTTGCCCTCCAAAATGTATCTGGGGGGGGTGTCCCTGCCATCTTGCTGCTTTTCAGACAGGAATCCCTGTCTCCTTCTGTTTAGGGAGATAAAGTGACTCAATGCTAACAAATTTGTTCTATTAACATATTCAGCAGTAGGCAGGCATGAGATAATATAACTCAATTTCTATCTTAAATCATTGTTTTAATCTCTCACTTGAATACCATCATTTAATTTGTACATCCAGCTGGAAATATTGATTTTCGGAGGCCTTTATTCTGTGCATTATGTAAAATTCTATTTGTACTCTGCTAGAGAAATATTACTTTGTGGTTTAAAATATTATCGAGATTGCCCCTTTTTCTCTTCTCATTTCCCACTTGCTCTCGCATCTTGTGCAGACGGGGCACTGAGTGACTTCACAGTGGAGCTGGGAGGGACCTGGGGCTGGAATGAGCTGCGCGGACTGGACTGTGGTCTGGCGGAAGAGACAGAGGAGAAAAGTTGTATTTGTTGGCTTGGCCCGCAGCACTGTGTGTGTGCCTAGATGTGCGAGTTCTGTATTTAACACGGTCGTTTCAAGCTGGTAAATAGCGAGTAGCAGGCTCGCGGACCTGCCCCGAGGCGGCACGCGCCAACCCCCCCCCCCCCCCCCCCCCCGCCGCCAGCCACAGGCACCTGCCGCAGGTGAGGAGCGAGGGGAGACTGCAAGGCTCTTGTTTGGTTGGGTTTCCGGGTCCGGAGCGGCCCCTCCACTTCTGCCTTGATCACCTTCTGCTTCTTTTGGGGTCTTTCCCTGAACTTGTGCCTTCCCGGGTCTCCCAGGGCCCATCTGCCTGGGATACCATAGAGAGAGCGCGCCTCCGGCGTGGCAGTGGCAGGAGAGCAGTTATCCCAGGTTCAAAATTGGCCCTGCCCATTTTCAGGGACGGTGGGACAGTGAATCCCGACCGCCTAACTAATGTCAACAATCACAGCCTCACACACGGAGCTTCTGCCCTTGAAACTGAGCGTTCCCTCCAAGGGGCATCCGCGGCTTACCTTACGTGGGCGGTCTCCAGGGTTGATCCCCCTACAACCATGGGATCCAGCTGGCGGTTGTCATTATTCCCACTTCACAGATGAAAGCTGAGGCTCAGAAATGATCTAGCAATTGACTGACATCAGTGGCTGTTAGACGAGACACGTGTCCGGTGGCCTCACCTGCGTCTCCGGCAGCCCCACACAGGGGGCCCGGGCCCTGGGGACACCCCCAGAGGGGTCTGCGGGGCCAGCCTTGTGTGTGCAGATCCCGTCCATGGGGCTGTGAAACAAGACCATGCATCTGTTTGTTGAAAATGGCTGCTAATTGAGAACTGGATTTAAAATAATGGTCATAATGCCAGGCTTAGGAAAAATCAATTTGTAGTTGTCCAGAAAGCCTTTTAAGAAAACTGCTTTAAGAAATAAATTATATGTGGGAAAGTCAGAACCAGCAACATGATTTGTGGGGCCCAGTGCAAAACGGAAACACAGGGTCTCTTGTTCAGCGAGTGTTGAGAATTTGAAGACGGCAAGAGCAGAGCAGTGCACGCGGCATGAGGCCCTTCTGAGCATGGGGGACCAGGCCGCACGTGCGCTGGCCCTGGGGAAGGGCTGGGACGCCTCAGGAAGAAGCCCTGTGTCCCGCCCTCGGGCAGTTTGGAGTGCCCTTGCACCTGCTGTCCTTCCCCTGCCCTTTCTTGGATAGAAACGCTGTAAGTTGAATGCGGGGAATCGGGCTGACCTCAGCCAGGAGTTTGAGCCGCGTTCTGAAAGATCGGCTGCTCACCATCTCTGAGTGTTTCCACCCTGGGGGACCCCACAACCTATGCTTCCACTTTCTCCTTATTTCATCTGGAGAAGGTCCAGCAACCCCTCCATCCCACTGAGCAGGTGACATCACTGTGTCATCCTGGTGAGCGGCCGGGGCGTTCACAGGCGCAGACCATTGCCTGATTGGCCAGGGCTGCGTCCTGCTCAGAGCATCATTCATTCGCTCAAGGGATATAGCTTCCCACAGTCAGGGGGTTGCAGGGGGACTCCAGTCCTCGGACCCCGCAGCGCAGCACGGCCCTTTCTGCTGCATGGGAGCTTCCTCAAGGACTGGGGGCAAGGACAGCACCTAACGAGGGAATGGTTCTCCGGGCGAGGCTGGGAGGGAGGAGGGAGGCAAGCCTCCTGTCATTGACAGTCCCCAAAATCAAGACTGGACCCTCACCCCTTCTAATGCACCCCACTCCTGCCTCCCTGAGGCCGTGTGCCTAGAAGGAAACAACAGCATAACCCCACATGAATTCTATTATAAAATAAATAACAGTTTTAATTAAAATATCTAACTACAAAATTCTAAGTGTCTCTACACATTATTACACATATATGGGAGGCCCCTAGAGGGCGGAAGTCAGGGAAGCTGCTGAGCGCCGGTCTGCCGCCAAACGTGGACAGTGCTCTGGGGAGAGGTGGGGCCGGCATGATGACAGGTCCACCCTGCACGCGTTCCCATACCAGGTAGCAGGTGCCCAAGACCGCTGGACGTGAATGAACGATTGCATGCATGAATGAATGATGCTCTGAGCAGCCCCAGAAGCCTCTGGGAGACCCACCCTCCCCCCTCGCGGTAGACCCTGGGGCCTGGGAGGAGCCTTGAGTTCTCTGGAAATGCCACATGGGTCTGTTTCTCCCACTGATGCTCAGGAAACCCCTGCGGCCGCCCGGCTACCCCGAGGTCCATGTTTCTTTATTTTTGAGTATTTACTCTCTTTTCCCCCAGGCCTTCTCCTGTGTGCCTTTGTCACTGCGTGACGCATCCTTCCTGATGTGGAGGCGTGTTAAAAGGGACTGTTAGAATAATGTTTCCTAGGGCCCGTTAGAGCTCTAAGCTTTGAAATCCAGCATTTGCTGACTCTTCATTTCTTACCATCTTTCTGAAACAATTGCTGGGTGGGTTACTGTGCGGCACCTGTGCCCTGGGAGATGGCGAGACGCTGTGTGACCTGAGTCAGTAGCCTGCAGATGTGGCTGTAGATGACCTGGGAGCCACAGCCTGCTCTGAAGGGAGGGAGGAGGGAGCGTGGGCCCCACAGGCAAGTACCCTGGCCAGAGCTCTTGGCCTGCGCATCTCACTCTAAACATAAGATTGAGGGCACCCTGGAAGGCGTGGCCGTGTCCAGGCTCAGCTGCAGGACCAGCAGGGGTTTCGGGAGGCGGTGGTCTTTGTGCTGCTGCGCGCCCTCCCTCCACTCCCTCCCTCTATGCTGCATTGCCGGTGCATCTCCAAGCCCCCTCTCCCTTTCCGTGCAGAGACTCGAAAGGCAGAGGCTCATGGGGAGTAACATGCCGGGCCTTTCAAGAGAGGGCTTGGTAAACAGCCTCACTGGGTGGAAGCCGGCGTGGCTCTGCTCTTAGGTTTGGAGAGAATGGTCCCCCTTGAGTGACAGAGACATCACAGTGCCATGAAAGAGATGGTGCATGTCAGACAAGTTCCGCCTGGCTTCCCAGTCCTGGGAACCACCACTGGGTCTTCTCGGTTCAGACAACCTCCCTGCATTGCCGTGAAAACCAGCTGTGCCCCTCATTAAAGCACAGTGAGCCCCTCCCCACCGCACCCTGCTTCTGTGTTGACTGTCAGGGGTGATGTTGGACTCCCAGGTGCACCCTGCCCTGGCTCCGTGGCATGACCCCAGAGCGTGGTGCACCCAGGCCAGCTGGCACATCCTGGCTCCTGCCCCTCTGTCCTCCCTGGGGTACACCAGGTCGGCCCCTCCCCATCTCTGAGGACACCAAAGGCTGTCCACTCTCCATCAGGAAGCCCTGAGGGGAACACACATCCCCTTATTTCCAAGGGGGGTGATTCGCTGTGTCCAGGCCTGGTCAAGTCGTGGTTTGGGTGCAGCCCCTATCCGGATGTGCCACTTCTTGTTTCTCCAACTCATATTTGCTGACGCCACACTCTGGACCAGACTAAAACACAGTTGGGGTCTGCACACAGGAGGCCCCAAATTTGCCTGGGGGCCTGGGGGGAGCCCACCGTGATGCGGTTTCCTGCCTGAGATGAGGGGGCTTGGCTGTCACCGTCATGAAGCACGCTCCTATCCAAATGCTGCTGGTGGGGAGGACTAGAGAGGGGTCCTTGTGTCAGTGTCACAACAGGCAAAGTGGGAGGCGGGAAGAGAGCGTGGGATGGGGTCCCAGCTCCTGGGTCAGTGTCGCGAGGGCTCTGCCCGCAGGCCCTGGATGAATCCTGACCAGTGCCAGCTGGTGCTCGCCGGCTCCTTGTTCTCCAAGTCTTCTCCTCGCCTTTCTTCCCAGATCGAGGCTCAACCCAGCCGTGCATCCTTCTCATGTGGGGTATCATTGTCCTGAGGCTGCTGTAACAGAGGACCACGAGATGGGGTGACGAAAACAACAGAAATGGATTCTCTCACATGCTGGAGGCTGGACGTCCGAGGTCAAGGTGTCGGCAGGGCTGGTTTCTCTGAGGCCTCTCTCCTTGGTGTATAGATGGCCGTCTCTCTGTCTGTCCACCTGGTCGTCCCTCTGTGTCTGTCTGTGTCCTCATCGCCTCTTCTTATAAGGACCCCAATCAGATTGGATCAGGGCCACCCTAGTGATCCCATTTTAACTTACCTACCTTTTTAAAGATTCTATCTCCAGGTGCAGTCACTTTCTGAGGTCCTGGGGGTTAGGACCTCTACATGTGGATTTCGGGGGTCACACTTCAGCCCATAACTGTGGGGGACTCTCCTGGCAGTTGTTAGCCGTGAGTTGGCTCGGGGTTCCTGTGGCCTCCGTCCTGCTTCTCCTCTCCCTGTATCGTGTGTGTCCACTGTCGCCAGGATGGGACGAGAGGGAGCAGAGCTGGCCAGCCTTAAACGCTGCCACTTGCACACAGCTCCCTGGCCAGAACTGGTCCCATGGTCACACCTCATTCTGGGGGCCACGAGGGCCATTCTCTGGGCACTTAGGTATCAAGAACCGAGCAGCCCTGTGCTCTCCACTCCTGCCCTCCAGCCCCCGAATCCCAGGCAGCCTCAGCCTGGGTAGGTGACGATTGCTTTGTGGTCAGGCATGGACATGAGGGTAGGCTCAGGACAGTGACAGACTCTGCGGCCCGTTCTGCGGTGTGCCAGCAGGACTCGGTGCCAAACTGACCTGCACACTGTGCCAGGTGCCAAGAGCAGGGCCTCGCGGCCGGGCACTCAGGCAGCTTGGCGGGCGGGGGTGAACAGCTTGGATTCCTTATCTAGCTGTAGAAGCCACGCCTACAAAAGTCTCACACGTGGCAGCACATTTAAAGAATTACCTTTACTGAAAGAGAAAAAATTACCTGAAAAGACGTATAAAATCCAGCCAAAAAGGAGGCAGTTAATATGGTGCTTGTGCTCTGGAAATGGGGACAGTGTCGAAAAATATTCGTGAAGCCGCCTAGAGCCTGTTTGAAATGGGAGATTGCGGAACATAGATCAATACCCAGATTTTGATGTCTAATTCATGGAAAATTCACTCCCCATCATCAGCGAGACGAGCCAGTGTGCTTTCTGTCGAGTAATTTCAGCTTCTGGTCGGGGGTTTCAGTTCTGTTCATAACTCTTACCGGGGGTGTTCAGTGCACCCCATAAAACACTGGGCGCCACAAGTACCAACAGAGATAATGGGGGGCAGTCTCCTGTCCCAAGGATGACCTTACAAAGCCACCAGTAATGAGAGATGACAACTCGAGGAACCCTCACTTTCAGTGGATCCTTCCGTTTCTAATATCTGGTTTGGGGATAAAGTTTTCCAGAACTTTGATGGAATCCAAGTAGTGCACTGGATACTGGCTTATTTCACACATCTTCAAGGCCAGGGGCAATGTCAGGAACCCTAATTCCTTTGGCAGCATCTGACGTGTGGGAATTCAGTGGTTCCCAGGGATGAAGTTGATCCTGAATTGTTCTGCCAAGGCCATAATCAACGAACAGCTCCCAGCTGCTCTCTGGGCTCTGAGGCCCCACACATCCTCGAGCTTCTCTCTCTCAGGCACCTTCATGGCCTGTCAAAAACGGAAGGATGGGTGGGAGGACAAATTTGACGATTCCCGTTGCTACCGAAAATAGCTGATGAACTGCCATTTTCCCCATGTGCCTGGAAAGTGTCAGGAGGGAAATCGTTAATGGCTTTTCCGACCCTCTCCAGAAAATAATTAAATGCCCAATCATCGTTAATGCCGTATGTATTTGCTCAGGTTATTCATCAAAATGTAGAATTCTCGATCATCTGCTGTCAACCGCTGGGGCCAATACTTTATGCTTTGAGTTAATGTATAGAGAACGTTTGTGGAGTTGAAGGCATGGGGGAAAAACACGCAGAGAGGCCACGCTCCCAACAGCAACGAAGGTGAAGCATCCGTGGGATCTTCACGGGCAGGGTTCACCCGGCCATCCTCACTGGGGTGCGTCTTTTCTGTGCATCTCTGTTTTCAGTAAGCATGCTGGTTAGTTTTGTATCATTAAAAAAAATCAATAAAGCACTGAAAAGTGCAAATGACACAGCAAACTCTGGGGTGTCCACCATCCAGAATTAATAGATGTCAATAGGTTCTTTACAGAAATAGATCATGTGGGAGAGGTAACGTTCCCCGTGTCCCTCCGTCCCCAGAAGCACCTTTGAGGGTGGCATCTCTCCATCCAGCTTTGGTGCCTTGGCTGTGTTGTACGTGTACAGAAATTAAGCTAAATGTTTATGTAGACTTCTGTGAGATGTGTGTACCTGGGGTCACCCCCTGTCGTTCTGGAACGAGCTTGTCTCACTCAGTGTTGTTTCTGAGACCTCTCCTTGTCAGCACGTCTGAATCCGGTGGGTTTCAGCAGCTGCTGTCAGTGAATGTGCCCTAAGGTGGTCCCCTCTCTCCTGACGACATGGGGTGGGGGGGGACGTTGCTACTTCTCCCCAGGGTCCCCCGTCTGTTCTCCTCAGGGCACTGGGAGGTGGCTCCAAATTGCCCCTCGGAGTCAGGCCTGGCCATGCAGCTTGCATTGGGCCATGAAATGTGGGTGGGACACCGCCCGTGTGGGATGATTAGGGCCCTCCTCTGTGGAAACCAGCAAATCGAAGCAGCGTGGAGTGCTGAACCCACGCCGCAGGGCGGCTGCCTGGAGAGTCAGCGGAGCTGGAAGTCAGCTTGCATGGGGTCGAGCTTCTGAGACTCGGGCTGATTGTTGGTGCAGCGGAAGCTCCCCTGTCCTGACTAGTAGAGGTTGGTTCCAATTGTGTGTCATCGTCAGCAGTGTGGCAATGCCGAGCCTCATGGGCGTCTCCTGGCCCAGGTGTTAAAGTCTCGACAAAGCGGTTACCTGGGTTTGCTGGGTCAAAGGGCAGCTGTGTTTTCACCTTTCCTGGCGTGGCTAACTCACTCTCCAGGAGGGCTGTGCGGCTTACGCCCCACCCCTGGTGCGAGAGCCCTTCCGTCCTCATGACCCCCAGCACCTGTTAGAGGTCGAAGCTTGCCAGATTGAGGAGTGTGAAGTTAGTTATTTCATTGCTTTAATTTGCAATAGATGCCCTCTTTACAGATGTAGTGTAAGTTATGAGGCTCTGAAATATTAGAGTTTTCCATCATAACGTAAGCAACAACCCTGTGGACGAACAATTTATTCATATTTTGCACAATACTGGGGAATTTTCTATGTTGGCATAAGGAAAAAAGCCCTTACCAGCTTTGTGAACTTTTGGTAACACATGGGGAGTATTTATAAGCAGGACTCTTAAAAGGAATTTTCTGTTCCTTCTAATAAATAACTCGCAGAAGAGCGGTCATTGCTAAGAGCGTGTGCTTGTCATTACGCGATGAAAGCTGGAATGCGGCATTGGCCCTTTGAAAGTGTTGACATGACTCCATAAGTGATGTTTCAAGTTCCCGTGATTTGGAGAAGCGACAGTTTCTTTTGTTAGTAAAAGTTTGGATGACAATGTTCGGTTCAGCGATAAAAATGTTGCTAAATTCACGAATGTCACTTAGCTCTGCTAATTTCACAACCTTAATAGGTTTCATTTGTCACTTACGACATTGCCAAACCAAGCAATATTTTCTTCCTAACTTATAAAAAAATCTAAAAAACAAAGAAGCCGATGGCGCATCTGAGATGTATTGGTGCTAAGAAAACGGCTGAGAGACTGAAGTGAGGAGAAGGGTATGGCCAGGTGACGGCACACCGTGGGGCTGCTGCGGAAATACAGCTTAAAGCACTGCTCTGCTAAACAGCCCTCCACTAGAGGAGCGCCAGGCGCAAGTGTAAATTAGCCTTTTGTGAAGTTTATTTCACAGAGTAGGTGCCTTCCTTGCCCTAAAGCTGCTGAGAGGAAGGCACACAGAAGTCCATTTATCCAGGCTCCAGCTGCTAATGGAACAGCTTCCCTGTAACCCTCACCCCCTCCCAGGATTCTAGAAGCAGCTGAGATTCTGACCTGGGTTCTTTCCGTCATCAGCAAGGATGCCCTTTCAACCAAAACGAATTTGGATGTGTGACCTCCTCTCGCTCACAGTTGAGGACGTCGGGAAGGTCACCTCTTCCTCCAAGACCCACAGATGGCCTCAGGGGAAGTGGACCCCTGTGTGCGTGATCCCATGGGGCCACATGGGTGGCTTTCGATGGGCGGTTCTCAACAGGGTCGTCTCTATCCCCCGCCCTGGGGACATGAGCAACATCTGGGGTCATCTTGGGTTGTCACAACTGCCAGGTGGATGACACTGGCAGCTAGTGGGTAGAGAGTGACACTGCTAAACCTCTACAGCGCACAGGACAGCCCCACAGAGATCCAGCCCCAATGTCCCCAGTGCCAAGGCCGATAAGGCTGCTTTTGTACAGCTTGCCCATAAAATGGGACTGTGGCTTCTGCCATCAGCTCTGTGAACATTCAGCGATGTTCTGAGAAAGAGGGCATCCTGGAGTCTTTGAAGGAAAGCTGTGTGGGACGCGTGTCCATTAATTAAGACAGCACGTGGGACGGCTATTACAGTGTCTCTCTATCTTGACGTCAGTGATGGGACGAGGCGGGAGATAAGCCAGGACGCTGACCCCAAACTGCCTTGCTCTGCCAGCTCCCTCTGCCGGTGCCGACTGCACCTTGACCTCCCCTCTAAGGGCCAGAGGCCAGGCAGTTTGAGGTCATTTTGGAGGAGAAAGGCCGAGAAAAACTGGCTAAGTGAGGCTTGGACCCTGGCTTGTGAGAACTGGTTAGCCACTCTGCTCCCGAGGAGGGAGAGATTTCATAAAGTGTTAACCTTGAATTTTACACTTAGAGAAGGGACATTTTACTGGGATCCTGGAATTTGGCAAATACAGATGCTGGGTAAAGTCAAATTTCTGAGAAGAAGGAGTTAAATATGCAGATGAAGAAGGGGGATCAATTAGCAAATGATTCTCGGCCGGCCCTGTAGGCTTCTGGGGGTGCAGAACAGCCGCCCCCCGACCTTAGGCTGTCTTAGAAGAGAGGAGCGCTGTTGATCTTGAAGGGTCTGACCTGGAAGGTGGCGTCTCTGGGCCACTTCCAGAGCCCGTGGTGGTTCAGCCAAATAGAAGACATCTCGGGAGCATGCGCTTTGCCGAGCAGCCCCAGGGATTGCACAGTGATCATTGTTCCCACATGGGAACAAACACAGCTTTTCTAAAAGGCCAAGCTGTCCACCACGTTAAAAATTACCTTCGAAATGCCAACATCATGGCCACGTCCAACAAGTGGACATTTGGGAAGTGGAGGTAAATTCCATGAAAGACCAATTGACATTTCAAAACAATGCTGGAAGTATACTAAAATTGTGATGGCCTATCAGAGTTAAATGTTCCTTTCCCTTAGGGTCATGGCTCTGGGGCTGTCACAGGCATGGGAGGGATGCTGACCACCCACATGTGCGTCCCACCCCGGGCTTCCTGGGCCCACGCCATCTCCAATCCCTGGTGTCTGATACAGGGTCACCTGTATGGGTGCTTCCGGCCCCCACCACATCCTCCACTTTCTTGTAAAGGGCAGCTGGCTATGTGGGTTTCCATTTCAAGATCATGGTCCAAATTCATTTCTCTTGTCATCCTTCATTGTCCGGCTGTTGGAGCCCATGGCCGAGCCTTCAAGAGGGCAGTGGGCCTCTGCAAACTGGCACCATCCATGCTGGTAGGCCTGAGATGGGGCTTTGTCCTACACACCAAGACAGGTGTGTGTATGTGTGCTTGTGTGTTTCCCATGGGACATATGTGTATTTGGTATATACCTCAGAGGCACACGCTTTGTGTTGTTTACGTGGAGGAGTCAGCTGACCCTGCCCGGCTGGTAAGGGACCCCCCCAGCACCCACAGACCCCCAGGGGCAGACCACCTTTGTTCAGTCACCCCTCACACGCCTGATTCATCCCAATGGGATCGTGGTGTAGCTGTGTGTGGGCCTGGGGGCATGGACTGCCCCGCTCTGTCTGTGTCTGCATCCAGGGGCTGCCACCTTCCATGCTCTGAAAAACTTGGTCAGCAACTGTCTCGTGCACCTGCAGACGGGAGGGCAGCAAAGGCTTTGTGGTCAGGTCCGTGAGCAGCTGGAGCCGTTTCACGGGCCGGGGAGTCGTGGTGGGGAGACTGTGGAGGTGGCTTGATGGACTGTGCCAGAACACTCATCGGTACGGTGACCCCTGGAAGAGCAGGAATCTCCGCACCCCTCTGGGGAGACGCAGGATGCAAGAGGAGGCTGAGATTGCACCTGTGTGGACAGGTTACAGCGAAAAACCAGAGACTGGAAGCACTGCTGAGCTGGGGGTGGGGGAGGAGTGGACTCCGTGCCCACAGGTCCAGCGCTGAGATCCGCCAACTGCAGCCCCTCGAAGACCAGACCTGAAGGCGCGCAGAGCTGACAGCGTCCACACTTGGCCTCTGTGGAGAGGCTTGCGCCCCCTCCTCCGCTGCCCAGTGCTGTCACCGTCGCAGGCTCCAGCAGACGAGGTGCTTCCAACAGGCTTGGGAGGGTGAGGTGTTTGCAAGAGGCCAGCGAGGTGGGCTGAGGGTCCCAGAACAGCAGTGGGGGTGTTCCTCCTCCTTGAACCAGCTGATGCCACGCTGCTGCTCGTCTTCTGTGCAGGGAAATCAAACAGCATCCCTTTCGAGGCTCGGAGGTCCAGGCAGTCTGTCGACCACCCCTAGGAAGGTGGGGGCAAAAGAACTCGGCTGGATTCCAAACCCAGAGAGTCCAGCCAGAGGGGCGTGGGGCACCACCGCTTCCCACCATACCCAACAGGATGAACCAGGAGAGGACTTGGCCGGAGCAGAATAACCTCAAAGTCGTCTGGGTGTCCCCCATCTCAGCGCCTCGTGGGCACCGCGGGCAGGCGTTCGTTCTGAACCTGAGGCTTGGAGCTCGAGGCTCAGTCCCCAGGTCCTGCCACGTGGGCTCTGGTCCGGGGTGAAGGTCAACACCGCCCCCCTGCCCCCGGGCCCCTCTCACAGGCCCACAGGCCAGGGACGTCTGGGCCCGTTTCTCATTGAAATCTTCTCCTGGTGAAGCAGGGAGTCTGCCCGGAGGGAACCCCTCCCCTCGGCCCTCCCCTGCATTCCCGGCGCTGTGGATGGGGTGACAGTAGCTGCCAGTGAGGGTTAGAGGATTGATGTGGGCAGCGGCTGGAGCAGGGCCTGGCGCCGTCCCAGGAAGCACCTCGCGAAGGCCAGCACTGTCACCAAGGCTCTTCTTGTGCTGAATGAGAGAAAATCACCAGCAAACATTTTCATTTTTCCCATACTGGCCACACGCAGAACCTAAAAAAACAAAGAAAACACCTCCCTGGTTTGTGTGCGTTAGAGCCTGTCACGTCACATCCACGCCGCCCGTTAGGGGTGAGAAGCTCGAGTCTCAGCGGCCGGGCCCTCGCGAGGCAGTTCAGGATCCTGGGGAGGAGGCTGCGTCCCACGCCGGGCTCGCCGCTCTGGGCGGGCCAGCTCTGGAGCTTTCTCACGGACCCGGTGCTTGTGTCTCCTCCCCCGTAACGTGGTACCTAGTGGGGTTGTTAAAGGACTAAGTGTGTGTGTGGACATGCACATTCGTAAGCTTTCATATAGACACATGTACACATGTCTATAACCTATACTTATCTACGTACAATGACAATGCCCGGGGTTCTTATAAGGACTAAATTAGTGTGTACACACCTATGCACATGCAAATATGTGTGTACATATGCATGCATACATAAAATGTGTGTGCACATGTAAGAACACATGCACGCATGCACACATGCACAGGTATGCACGTGCATACATATACATATTTGTGTTTTATACACGTGTGTGCATTCATGTGTGCATGCGCATATCTGCATATGTGTGCATATGCATTTGTGACTACACGTGTGTGCATATGTACACAGATACGTGTTTGCACGTGTGGGTCCTTATGCCTTACATTTGTACAGGCACTTGGAGCTCAGGTGCCTGGCAGCTAGGGAGGGCTCAGTAGGGATGCCCAGTGGGTAACGCCTCAGGTGCAAGAGAGGGGAGGCAGACAAGAGGTGTCAGTGATAAGATGTGACGGGTCCCAGGGCAGGGGTTACCCAGGGTAGGGGTCACCCGAGGCAGGGGTCACCCAGGGCTGGGGTCACCCAGGGCAGGGGATTACCCAGGGCAGGGTCACCCAGGACAGGGGCCCCAGGGCAGGGGGCCCTTTCAGGGTGAGCACTTACCCTCAGAGCCAGGCAGAGAGGCCTCCCCATGCGTCTGCAGGGTGACCCAGGGCCAGGGCACCTGTTAGGTGGGTTAATATCTGAAGAGCCTTCCAAACAGTGTCCTGGCATGGAGCAACCTTTGTATAAATATTTATAAGATAAATGAAAAGTAAAATACAACGTGCCGTTTGCCTTCACGAGGACAGAAGCCTTACTGCCACCTAATGTGTCCTGTCTCCTGGCTGGGCCGTCAGCGCCGCAAGGCAAGGCTCCTTGTCTGTGTTGGGGGCCGAGAGCCCCGAGCTGGGGAGCAGGAGAGAGTGGGAGGCTGAGCCGGGGGAAGGAGTACATCGGGCCAGGCCTGTGAGGCCGCGTGTCCTCGGACAGATCTCAGACACCCCCTGCCTGTTTGAGGCCTGGATGAGCAGGCGGAGCCCATCCCCCAGAACCAGGGGGCTGTGTTTGCAGTGGACCCACCAGCCCACTGGCCGACTGGATTGTGGAGGCAGGCAGGCTGCAGGGCGGGAGGCCTGGGCTTGTGCGTGTGTCATGTGTTCGTATCCCTTTCTAGTAGCACCAGGGACCACGGGACACAGTTCTCTGTTGCTGGAAGGACCCGGCGATATTTCTCAGGCTCTGAAAGTGACAAGGCATGAGGATGGAGAGTGGGTGGCAGAGCCAGGCAGGGACGACTTCTGGCCCCGGTACCTGCCACCTTTTCACCTGAAAGGGGTGAACTTGGGCTCTGTCATCTAGAACTGCCGGACCCAGTTTGGCTTGGGAATTTCTTTGAACACACATTGTAGGGGACTAAAGAGGTGGCTGGAAATTTATTCTGTGGAAGAGTCACACTTGCTGAGTCAGCCAGGTCTTCCATCAGGGGCGGGGGTTCCAGTCCCCTGTGCACTTTTAAAGTTAGAAAAAGACGAGAGAGGTGCAGCGCGATGGATATGTAATGGGAGACATACCCGAGGACCCGCATAGTCAACGGCCAAAGGAGAGGTTTCGCTGTGCGACCTGCAGGAGTTCAGAGCAGGGGCGGAGGGCTCCTGGAGGGCTCAGGCTGAGGCTAGCAGCGCACGGGATGGGGGCGGCAGGGAGGGAAGGGGGCCAGCCATGTGCATGTTCCGCTTCGAAGTAGGGGCCTCGTGAGCCTGAGGGGAGAAGCAGGAAAGAGTGTAACCCTGGGAGCCAACGCGGGAGAGAGTGAGCGTGTTTGTTTAAGATGTGAAGATTAATCCCTCCTCTTACGGCTCGA
This sequence comes from Equus asinus, assembly GCF_041296235.1. Taxonomy (NCBI): domain Eukaryota; kingdom Metazoa; phylum Chordata; class Mammalia; order Perissodactyla; family Equidae; genus Equus; species Equus asinus. Next base: position 48,754,644 of record NC_091804.1, read on the forward strand.
GAATATTTTAAAATTTAATTTTTTAAACTATCAAGCCAAGTTCTTGGGGCAACATTTTATTCAGATTGGTTGCATTTTAGTGGCTTAAAATGTCTATTACGAAATGAATGCATGGTTATGGAAATTTAAATTCTCAGGGTGTAGCAAATAAGTTGCTTCTAAAAACACCGGGTTTTAAGCAATTCAAAGAGAAAAGTCAGAAATGAGTAGCTTCTGATTGCACAGCCCAACCTTGGGAGATTGTAAAGAACATTTAGCAGGGACAGTGTGACGCTTCTTCTACAGAGAAAAGTCACAGACTAGGAAATGGAGGAAGGAGTGGGACTGTGACAAGGATTGGCGGGTGACTGGAGTGTGATCATTGAACTAGTGGGAGCAGAAAGACGGCTTGTTCAGGGAAATGAATTAGGAAGATTATGGAGTCGAAACCTTCGGAGCCCGTGCCATCTTGTTCTATGAAATTACAAGTGGCTTCAGCTTTTCAAGGGCGAGGCGATGGGGCTGGAGGTGAGGGGGCCCGCCTGGAGGGAAGCCCACAGAAGTTCCTTAGGCAGCGTCACTCAGTCCGCCCAATCTCGACTCAGAAAACACATCTGGACCCAAGAGATGAACCGCAGTCCCTCCCTGCTTCTTAATGGGAAGTCATTTCTGTGCAGTCTTGAGAAAGAGCGCTTCTGACCCCAAGGTTGAGCCAATAGCAATGGATATAAAATACACCGTTCCAGTCGCTGGTTAGAGCTGTATGCATTTCGTGGGGGCAGGATAAGGGGTGACAAAGGGGCCATGTCTCCCCCTTCCACCCATTTCATGCAAGCGCCTGACCCGGCGCCCGTGATTGCGAGCGTTCCCTGCCTCACGCGGGGAAGGGGTGTCAGGAAGGCTCTGAAAGCAAGGACCATCCCAGTGTCTGTGCAAGAACAGGATCCCACTCATCGGTGCAAGTGTGGGTGCTTCTTTGTAGAAAATACCACAAGGGTGTGAAGGAAGGTGGCAGGGGCAGGCTCTAAGGGACATGCCTGACCGCAGTTTGCTTTCTTCCTGGGTGGACTTACACATTCAGAACTTGCATCGTGTGTTTTAAGGATATTCAGCCCTTTCAGTTCCCCCTCCTCGTCCTTCTCATTGAAAGGACATCATCCACATCCCTAGCATCTTGGTGATGCTGAGAGACGAAATAGCAAAGCCTCCAGGACATGGAGGGCGTGCACCAGCCTCTCATGACTCGCCTGGGAGTCCTCTCCCCGAAGAGGAAGCAGCCCCTGGTGGGAGCTCAGAGCATTGTCTTTGGCAACTTGTTCACTGCGTGATCCTGCCTGGTGGCTTAGCCTCTCTGAGCCTTCACCCACAAGAGCACTTTTCTCATAAGGTGATGTGCTCAGATTCAGCAGTGGATGTTATTGGGCAGTGTCCGAGATGCTGGAATCACAGCGTGAGAGTCTCTGCCTTTGTGGACTTGGAGTCAAGACACAGGAAGCACTTAGCACATGAGAGATATTCGGAGACCCGCCCAGGACTGAGGCCAGCAGGTCTGCGGCCCGCAGTGGACCCAACCTGGTTTTGCAGGTCAGCCCTCCCTGGAGGAGGGGAGGTACCAGCTGGTGGTGGAGCCCCGGCCTTTGCTTACTGGAGAAGGCCTTCCTCCCTGCAGAGTCCTCCTCCACCTGGGTCTGCTGCCGCACTTGCAGCCGGGACCCCCTCCCAACGCCTCCCCAGCTCCGGCCCTCTGCTCCCTACCACTGTCTCCCTCCTTCACTCCCTCTCAGACTGTTTGGGGACCTTCCTGACTCTCCACTAGGTACCATGTGAAGTCTCTTCGCCTCTGCCACCTTTCAGGGCTCCCCATAACCCAGCACACCCTGTCTTCCCACCCGTCTGTTCACACCTCCATCTGCGTCCACATGAACTCCACCCTTGTGTCCATCCTCCCAGGTGGAATGCTCAACATTCTCCTCCTTGCTGACGCGTCACCCACACCATCCCCAGGGCCCTTCTTGACCACGGCCGCCCCTGCTTGGAGCGCCTCTCCCTTGGACCCCTCCTGCGCTGTGCTCCCTGGCGCCCATGCCTTCCGCATCGTGTGCCTTCTCATGCATGCCTCTGAATTCCATCCTGGGCACAGGTCTCACCCGCCCCTCGACCTCCCTGGTGGAAGAGATCCGATAACGCTGCCGCCCATTGCCCGCAGGGCCCAGTAGCCTGGCGCGTGCCCAGCAGGAGTGCGGTCATCACTGGGTGGCAAGCGGTGCATGGCTCAGCTTCCAGCAGGCGGTTTGCACTGAGCCACCTCTCACAGCTGCGAGGCAGGGAGGGGAGTGTGGACGGCGTGGGCTCTGCAGCCGGACAGAATGTTGAAATCTGGGCTCTGCCATCCACTAGCCCTGTGATGTGGGACAAAGGCCTCAATCTTTCCCTGTGGCTTCCTGTGTTACGAGGTGCAGGTAAGAATACTTCCCTCCTCCCAGGGATGGATGGAGCTTTAACGAGAGCAGGTGTGTTGGCACGTGGCAGATACTCGATAACTGTCAGCTGGTGGCCGTGTGGTTGTTACTATGTGCATTTCAGCGCTCAGCCTGTCCTGGGAGCGATACACGTGTGCTGATGCGGGAAGCGATGTCTCCTCCTCGCTGTACTGTCCTGCCTCGGTCGCATCAACTCCGTCGTTTTCTTTTATCTGGTAAATTTTGTTGAAGTGTAGAATAGCACAGAAAAGTTCACAACTCACTAATGCACACTCAGTGGATTTTCACAAAATGAGTTTGCGTACGACCAGCAAGTGGGTCAAGGAAGGGACATTTCCGCCATCTCCAGAAGCCCCCATAGGCTCCTCAGTCACTCCCCCGATCCCAGGAGGCGAGGCTCTCCCTGCCCCTCACGGCAGATTTCCCTTGCTCTTTGTGAACCTCATGTCAGCGGGACACACGAGGTCCTCTCTAGTGTCTGCCTCCCTTCTCTCACCTGTCTGTGAGATTCACCCAGCGTGTGGGGAGCCACAGCCCATTAGCTCTGTTTGTGGGGTGGTGTCCTGTGCGGGTTATGCCACCCTACCGTGAAGACTCTTACAGCTCCCAATTTCAAAACTCACTACAAAGCAAGATAATACGACAGTGTGCTGTTGGCATGAGGAGAGATACGTAGATCAGTAGAATAAAACTGAGAGTCCAGAAGTAAACCCATACATCTGCGGTCACTTGACTCTTGACAAGAGTGCCAAGGCCATTCAACGGGGAAAGAATAGTCTTCTCAACAATGGTGCTGGGACAACTGGATCTCCACATGCAGAAGAATGAAGTCAGACCGCCCACCTCACACCATCTACAAAAATCAATTCAAATGCATCAAAGACCTAAATGTAAGAGCTCAAACTATGAAACCCTTAGAAGAAAACACAGGGCAAATCCTCCTGACCTTGCATCAGGAGATGATTTCTTTGTTATGGCACCAAAAGTGGGAGCAAGCAAAGAAAACAGCAAAGTCACTAGGGAAATGCAAATCAGAACAAGACTGAGAGAGCTCTAGACGCCCACCGCCACGACTCCAGTAACCAAGGCCAACAGTAAGGAACAGGTGTCTGGAAGGTGTGGAGAAACTGGATCTCCCATTGCTGCTGAGAGTGTGAAATGGTGCGGCCGTTGTAGAAAAATGTTTGGTACTTCCTCAAAAAGCTAAAATAGAGTTCCGTTTGACCCAGCAATTCCACTCCTAGGGATATACAAAAAAGAATTGAAAATGTATTTCCACACAAAAAACCATACGTGGATGTTCACAGCGGCATCCGTCATTCCTAATAGCTGGAAGTAGAAACAACACAGCTGTCCTCTGCTGCTGGGTGAGTACACAGCCACAGCCTGACTGTCTTCTTCTGTGTCACCTCTTCATGTGACTCCCTCCTCTGGTAGCAGCCAATGAGGATGGGCTGTTCCTGTGACACAGGCGTGGCGAGGAGGCCGGCGGTGGAGGCGCACACTCGGTTGGGGCGAAGGCTCAGACCTGCACGCGGCCCTGCCTCAGCATTCACCGGGGTCACTGCCAGCTGGGCTCCAGGAGCCCAACACTTATTTTCTCTTAATTTTTCTCAAGTCGAGTGTATATCAGAGTGCAAGTAGTCCTGGGAGAACCTGGAAGGACCCCTCCGTGTGGGATTCAGCAGTTCGGAGAGGGCCTCCCTCAGCCAGAGAAAGCAAGGTTTTTGCAGAAACTCAGCCTGGGCTGATAACAGGTGATCTGCCAGACCCCTGGGGTGGCTGCCTGGTAAGCTGCAGGCTGGGAAGCTGCGGCAGCTACTGCAGCCTGCACCGAGCAAGGCAGAGGACCTACTGTGGCTCTGTCGTGCGTGTGTGGGCGTGCAGGTGTGGATATGCATGTGTATGTGGGTGAGTGTGTACACACGTGTATGCATGTGTTGTGTAGCTATGTGTATACGTGTGCACGTGGGGTGCTCTTCTGGTAGGAGTTGTGTATGAAAACGCGTGTGTGTTCACGTGCAGGTATATGGACATGTACATGTGTGTGCTGTGGACATACGCATGTGTGTTCACATGTGCCTGCATGTGTGTGAACATCTGCACATGGCACATGGATGGGGGGTTCTCTTACATTAAGAGCTATGCAATTGTATGTGTGCGTCGGGCACTTGTTTGTGGGGGTGCCCTCCCAGGACGAGTGTGCATGCATGTGTGTGCGTGTGTACATGCACAGGGCACCTGCGTGGGGGAAGGGCTCTCAGTACATGCTGTAAGCGGCTCCTTCCTGAGACTCAGGCGGCCTCCCGGGTGAGCAGCTCCTCGAGTGGGTATGGAGCCGTTTTCTGAGTGAAGCTTTACTCGTCTTCTCACGTGGAGATGACGTGGGTGAGGACCTAAGGGCGCGGGTCCCTCCACCCTCAGTGGGAACCAGACCTGTGGGCACCATGGGCATCAGCCTCGCGGTCCCTCGTAGCTGATCCTGGTCTGGGTAACTGGGAATGGCCCGCCTGGTGGCCTGTGGGAGGATGAGCTGGGCTCTCCGGGTGCAGAGGCTCTGACAGCATGGGCTGGCCCTTCCAGCACCCCCTCGAATCTGGCCTTGTGGTTTTGCCTCGATGGCTGTGCCGCACACCTGCAGGGAGGCAGCCGTTGCTTTCTGTCTTTCTGATTATATTCGCCTCTGGAGCCATTTGTGCAGAGACTAAAACGGATTTGATGTGATGAATCACAAAATTGCACCCTTTTTTCAAAAACTCCACATAAACAGCAATTCCGTTTGGGATGAATTGGACCCATACAATGAGTTATGGGCTCATTAGAGTGGCAGAGCGCATTCCTTTATCATATTAAGTTTATTTAAATCACACAGAACGTTCATTTTTAGAAACAATTCACGCCCACCTCAAGGAATCATCAGTATTGCTCCAGGAAATGTGATACAATCCCGTTTTTAACAGGATGCACATGGTTTGCAATTGTGTGACGACTTGATTCCATTGTGCCTTCCCTATGGGGACGGCCCATAAAGATTGATTATACATTAAAAATGGTATTAAAGGGAGTTACAGCGTGGTGCGTATTCCTGCCTGTGGCTCTGAGCTGGCCCCGTGCTCTCCCTAACTCGGATGCCCTCCCCCTGTGGTGGGTTCACCCTCAGCATCTCTGCCCCCAAGGGAAATACACATTCTTCCACGGTCCTTTGGAAGGTACTTGTGACCACAGCAGTTTGCTGGGGTGACGAGCTTTGGCAACAAGAATGTGCCTTTGGGCATCCCTGTGCTTTGAAAGCTTGGATCTCCCCTAGAAAGTATATCTGAGATGATCTGGGAAGATGCAGGCTTTGTTCTCTTGTAGGTTCCCAGGGTATGGGCCACCAGGATCCAGAGAGGCATGGAGTCACTCAGCCCGTTTTATGATTGAGAAGGTAGAAATCCCAGAGAGAGAGGCTCTAGGGATGGGAGTGGGGGCTTCCAGGCCTCTGTGCAGAGAGACTGCATTCTAACAGCCCCCAGTGCTCCTGGTGCTCCTCACACAGACTTTTATTACATAGGAGAGGAGTCCGAACGTAAACTGAATGTTTTCTTAACTGAGCCACAATCGAGAACAAATGGACCGTGGGAGCCCTCTTATCCATCACACAGAACTGCTGTGATCTAAACTTCCCATTTTTGGTAGCATCCCCTCTGAAAACCTGCGGTCTGCAGCCTGCTCATCAGGGCACCACTCTTCACAGAGGCCACGCACGCAAGTCCACGTGCTTCCCCGTGCCTGTGGTTCCTATCCCTGCTCTTCATGGTGGCACACCCCTTGGGTGCCTGCCCCTGAGACAGGTGGGCAGTGGCTCTGCTCTGCTCAGTTGACAGCACAGCCGGGGAGCTGTGGCCGGCCTGTCCGCCTGGCAGTGGCGTCGAGACCACCCCGGACACTGCACTCCTCTTCCTGTGGCTCTGGTCTCTACCTCAGTTTGGGGCCTGATGAATAGAAATGTCACTGGAAATTGATTTTCCATTTAATCAAAAGAGAAATTTATTTCTGGGTCTCTCCAGATGTAAGGTCATCCCTTGGTGAATTAGTGAACATTTTATTAAGTGTTAACCTTCCTGTCGCATGTTTCTGGGTGTTGTGTCCACGGGTGAGCAGTCGCCCTACGAGCCATGACTAATAACTCCAAAAGTCAGGACTGTCCCTGTGAAGGCAGAGGGCTGGGGTACTGGACAGCACAAGTGGCCTCGCACAGCGCCTCCTCCTCACCAGGCGGCTCACTCTGTTACATGGTTCTCTGGTCTCTAAGACAGGGGTCAGAAATGTGTCTGTAAAGGGCCAGATGGTAAATATTTCAGGCTCTGCAGCTGTGGAGCCTCTGTTACAACATCCGCTCTGCACATGTAGCCCCCAAAGCAGCCACAGACGATAAGTATACAAACGGGGTGCCCACCTTCCTGCAGAACGACTTACAAAACCAGACAGTGGGTCCTATTCAGCTCGCAAGCCACGGGTTGTTGACCTTTGGCTTAAGAGACGCTTAGTTCTGTGTTACTTGACTAAGACGACACTGGGTCATGCAAAAGCAAATTCACTTCCAAGGTTGCCTTCGCGTGGAAGTAAGTTTTTATACTCCAAGACCTTGATCTGCTTATGATAGACTTCTGTTATATATTAATTGAGTTTCTTAATGTGATAGCTATTATTCTGATAGCTTAGAGGAATGAGAAGAGATAAAATTCATGAGGAAAATTGCCACTCGTTTCCAGTCTTATTCCAAATCGAGTCTTTGTTTTCACAGAAGCGGCACACTTTTGGCTGTGCTTGGATTTCCAGGGTAGAGGGAAACATTGAGCTCATCTGGACCGATTGTGAACTTCTTGGATGGATGGCTCTGCAGGAATACGCAAAGTCTTGTTAACAACATTAATGTGCAGCTACCTGCGTTTTTAATCATGCAAAGACAAACTCGGGCCATTCTGTTCTGGTGGAGCGTCACTAACTCTAGTTACACGATAACTACGCGGCGCTGGATTTTAGAAATTAGACCTCTGAGATCCATTAGCTGGGTGGTGCGCTGTTGCTAAATGAATGGCTGTATTATTATCAAGGTAATTCAAAACAAATTTCAAGCTGTGACAATAAAATGGCTCTTGTAGTTTGGGGTTTGTACAGAAATTGCCAGTTAAAATGAGAACAGTTATGTTTTCAAGTTGGAATTCTGGTGGACTAATTTTACTCATTTTCATTAAATTCTGAACACATCTTTTACCAATGTGATAACAGCATACTGAGGCAAACTGTGATTATTGGTTAATAATGAAATGGTATCTCTTTCACCACGCCTAGCTGGTGGTGGTTTTTGGGCTCACATTTACCATTCTCCTCTATGTCCAGGATAAAGAGGAATTTCAGTAGTTCACACCAGGAATCCTGTCCCTGGGAAGAGTTGTCCCAAATCTAGGGCTGTCCTTTTGAGACCTTCCCACTGGCTGCACCTCTTTCCCAAAGCCCCATTTCTGTTCTCCTTCTCCATGTTCAGTGCAAACGGTGCTCACGGAGAAGCTCATTTCAGGGGCAGAAGTATAGGGAACTCGCCTTCCTCTTAAATTCTTTCCCTTGTTCTAATGCTAAAGGGACAAGAGAAGAGCATCTACAACTCTCTGTGGTCCTTTGACCGTCCTCTGTCCCCCACACTGAACTGTAACCCCGTATCTGCCTTCCATTCCCCACCCCCGTGCCTTGCACAAAGTAGTGGACGATCAACAAACATGGTTAAATGAATGAAGGTCACGGTAGCAATCATGTCCTGGGAAACCCTGAGGGCCCCATGATGAGAGAACCAAGAACAAGGTTCCAGAAAAGTCACGAACAACATGTGAGACATCCTCTCCCTTTGCCCACTCCCCTCGTCAAATATCAACACTCGTCCACATTGTAACATAAGTGATGGCCAGCATTTATCAAGTGTCTTCTATGATTCTCTGTATCACGTTAATTTATTGAAGCCTCACCCCAATACTGTGGGGCAGATGCGATTACTATCCCCATTTCACAAATGGGAAAACTGAGGCGCTAAGAGGGTAAGCCAATATAAAGGAAGCTGGAGTCAGTATTGACTATGTAAAGCTGGTGAGAGAAATTTGTACTGACCTGCATCCCTTAGGAGAAGTTCCCTAGGACATGCATGGCAGTGCCCTCAGAGGTCTCACCTCCAGAGTTGCTGGAGAACAGCGGTGCCCTGGAAAGTGGTGCTCCTGTGGAGAGTGGTGGTCCTTGTGGTGAGCGCTGTTGGGCCCTCTGGATGGGTTGTTGGCTGCCGGCTGGCCCTGGCCTCGTGTTTCCTTAACTGATGAGTTGCTGGCTGTGCTAAGTGGCTTTAAAAACTAAATCCTTTTCTTCCTGTTGGGCAGACCTGGGAGAAACTCAACAGGAAAACAAAACATCGTTGCTCATTAGAATACTGATGGCCTGTTCTGAGAGAAGGGAGGATGTTGCGTGTCACAAGGAAAAGCCAGCATGCTGGTGAGAGAGGAGAGGGGGTGTCATCACTGGCTTCCCAGGGTCCTCCTGTTTGCCAAGGCAGTGCTCACAGGCAGACACTGGCCCTCTCTGGGAGAGCTGAGACCCTCAGCTGCAGCCACTTCAAACCTCAAACACCACACATCTGTACCATGGCACTTTCATCCATTAAAATCAACTGATTCAGTTCCCCAAACAGCTGCTCCCCTGCCTTCGCTGCCATCAGATGTCAGACAGCTGAGTCCCCAGCAGTGTCTGCATAGAGGAGAGGAGCCATACCTGACATTTGCTCCGATCATCCGCTCACCAAGACAAAGGAAGACCTCTGTGTGGCTGACAGCCTTGAGAACTGATGTGACATCAGCACCATGGACGGCGGTTTCCTCACCTGTGGGTGCTGGTTGCTGGATTATCAAGTCCAGGCTAAGTTTAGAGCATGTGTCTTTTTAAAACATATAATGTTTTGGGAGCAACCTTTGATTGATTCGGGCATTTTCAAAAGTTTACAAGTACATCTAACAGTTCCGTAGATGTTGCTAGACGTCAGTATTTCCAAGGGGTTAAGAGTGACAGCCACACTGCCTGGGTCCAGGCTGCCAGCCCACCCCTCACCAGCAGGTCATTTAACCCTTCCAGGCTTCTGCTTTCTCATTTGGAAGACGAGGATGATAATGCCACCCACTCTAAGGACTGCAGGAACTTGTCCATCCGCTCCCCCAGGTCCCTACGTGGATAAGTTGCTGAAAGTAGCTGAGGTTTTCGAAAAAATACTTTGCCTCTGCTGCTGGACACAACTGCCCCTCCCCTCGCCACCCCACCCCGAGAACCTGGGTGTGTACAGACTTACAAATTGGTTATTTCTTTCCATCATTACAGTAAATATGGGGAATCAGTATCAATTCTGTTCCCATCCTCTGGATCCAACGACCACACGTAAACCACATCCGTAAGGTGGGAATCCTCTGAGCTTATTAGCTCTCTGTGGTCCTCCCTGCAGCCCTAAGAGGAACCACGGCATTAGCCCCCGTTTACAGAGGAGAAGCTAAAGCAGGTAAATAATTGCTCCGAGCCACACAGCTACTGGGACACAAACCCAGGGCACCCAGCTCCGCTGCCTGCACACCCTGCTGTCCCCCCACGTCCGCCTGCGTGTCCAATAGAATCATGAAAGAGATTTAGGAAGTTCCTTAGGGATTTCTCTGGAAAACGTCAGGGTGGGTGGATGGGTGCACTGCCTGTGTTCTGATGGGCTGACAGGAACTGACTGAGGCCCGTGAGCCAGGTCTGGCCTCCTATCTGTTTCTGTAAAGCTGTCTTGGAACACAGCATGCCCATTTGTTGCATATTGTCTGCACCTGCTTTCCTGCAACCACGGCAGAGGTGAATAGTTGTCACGGAGTCCTTACAGCCCGCCCAGCCAACGATATTTACTATGCAGACATTTATAGGAAACATCCGCAGCCTCTGCTCTAAGAACGTGGGCAGGAAGAGAGAGAGAACAGACAAAAACTCCACAGGCACACGTGCCTTCTTCCCTGTGCTCAAGAGTCAGTCCTTCCCGGATTCTGGCTGCGGAAGTTTCCTCTTTCTGGGCAACGTCTGGGATCAGGACGGTGGCAGTGCCATTTCTTGAAATCTTGACCCACTCGCTGCCAGAGGGAGAAGAATGTGTTTGTGCCTTAGTGTGGGTGGTGGTCTGTAGCTTCTTTCATTCTCAGGCTGATCACTGTCCAGGAAAACAGGAGGATCTGGGGGAGCCTCCATGTGTACCCTGACCTGGAGCATCCTGGGGGATCTGAGCACAGAGCAGCCCTCGGCGGCCAGGCCTGCAGATCCCGGAGAGGCACCCGGTAACGTGGCTGTTCAGACCTTGTGTGGTTCAACAGAGGAAGGCAGAATCCATCTGCTACTCCCACCTTGCCGCAGAAGTGGTTCTCTGATTTATTATTTTAATTAAGGGCTTTTAAGCTTTAATTTAAAAAGTTAAATAAGCTGTCTTTATATATCAGTTGTGGCTGAGCGAGTATCACATGGTAGCAGATACAGGCTCTCACCCAACATGAGATGGCTCAGCCGACAGGACCCCAGCCACTGAGTCCAAACCGGCTCGATGGGTACCTCCACGTGTGGGGACCTCCCTCCTGGGTGGCGACACCTGCCCTGGGAAGCCAGGCCCCGTCCTCCCTGATCAGGGCTGTTTCCACCTTGCCTCAGACACGGCCTTTATTGACCTGTGCAGTCCAGGCGTGAACTTGTGGAACCTGAGCTTGGCATCGCACAGCGCCAGCTCTATTTTTAGTCCCTAGTCCTCGTTTATTCCTGACGTCCTCTTGCTAGCTCCAGGAAAGCCATGTAGAAATACCCATTTAAAAGGCAAGCACTTGCCGTGTTTCAAGGTAGCTTCTGGTTCTGCTCCTTGAAGTGCCCTGGGAAGATGGTCCCTGTGGATCTGGAATGCCGAGGCTGGGGCAGGCCTGAGGACTCAGGTGCCAGCTGGTGTCTCCCCACCTTCTTCCCGATGCGTCCGAGACCTTACTCTTACCTTTTAGGAAACATTTGCCCCTGCTTGTTCTCTGCCTTTTGGGTCAGCGTATTCACACTAAGCGAGGGCTGTGGACTGGTAGATCTGCTCTGGGGCTCGAGGGGTGCCATCGCAGTTAATCTTCACAATCTGGCCGCCCTGGCCAGATGCAAATGCAGTGTTTTCCTGCTGAAATCCCCCTCATTCAGATCCCGGCTGCTGTGTGCATTCGCCGAGCCCCGCTGTGCACCAGGGTGCCTGGAATCGTCTGGTTTTGCCCCGTAATGACGTGTACGGTGCCTTGCATCCTCAGCATCAGGCAGATGTGAAACTGAAGCCCAGGCAGGCTCAGCACCTGCTCAAGGTGATGCGGGCCTGGGTCTAGCCTGGCTTTGGGGCAAAGCTCCAGCTCCTTCCACCAGCTCTCCACCCACCCACAGCGAGATGCCTTCCGTCCTCGCCTTCCTCATCCCCACCCCACTCCTTGTGCGGACATACAGGCGCCACACCTCTACTGCCCCGATGTTTCCCCCACATTTGACTGAGAACCTCTTCTTTAGGGAAAGCAAATCCAATTTAGTGTTTTGTCTTTCAGTTATTTTGGTTCTTCCAAAGATTTTGAAAGAGGTTGGAAAACGGTCTTATTTTCTTAGGGATTGTTTTTCAACTTCTGCACCAATGATGAAGAATTGGATTAAAAATAGACCATAAACCAGCAGAGTAAATATCTGCCTATGTACCAAGAGCAGAGAACTCTGGCCATTATCGGTGCATAACACTTTATTATTTTATTTTATTTTTTGGTGAGAAAGATTGGCCCTGAGCTAACATTTGTTGCCAATCTTGCTCTTTTTGCTTGAGGAAGATTGTTGCTGAGCTAACATCTGTGCCAATCTTCCTCTATTTCATGTGGGATGCCGCCACAGCATGGCTTGACAAGTGGTGCTGGGTCCAAGCCCGGGATTAGAACCTGTGAACCCCGGGCCACCGAAGCAGAGTACAGGAACTTAACCACCACGCCACCGGCCAGCCCCAATGCTTTGTTACTTTTAACTGCACATCCTCCCGGTCGCCCTTCACTGAGATGGATGGGACACTGTGCATGGGGTGGGGGGCGAGGAGGAAGAGGTTTCTCTAGGGCGAGGTCGGCCGTGCCCCAGCACGCTGCGGGGGAAGAAATGTGCCCCAAGGACCTGTCAGCATCCCGAGGATGCCCATGAAACTGTAGCAGGGGTAGTTTGTTTACCCAGATCTCATTCAATCACTTTCTGATTTACCTTCATTGCTTGAGAGCTGAGAGATTGAAACCCCAAAGAATGAGTGAGTGAGGCCAATGCTATTCAGAGAAAGGGTCGCTGAGACCAGTACACGGCTCTCTTTTTGACAGCTCTCTGGGCCTGCCCACATTTGGGGGAGTTCAGGGTCTGCCATGTGAGCCTCCCAAAACCATGCAGCCCATCAGGAAAGGGTAGAACAGATTGTGCGTCTTCCTGGGTCAAACCACACCACACGGCCGTTCAGCCCGCAGCTCCCGGTGGGCGTGCTCTGCCTGCCCCAGGAGGGTGTGAACCCACAGAGAGCTCTGGTCTGAGCGCTGTATCCTCCAGGGTCAGGATCTGCCAGTCACCTGAATCCCTCCACCCTGTGGTCCCCGAATGGCTTTCATGTACCCCTTGAAGTGACACGTTTCAAACACACAGCAAAGCACAGAAGCCAGCACCATGCATCAGCCCGTCTCTGGTGTGAGCTCCTGTCAGTGGGGAGATGGCCCACAGGCTTCAGGGAGCCGAGCTGGGCCCCTCCCCCAGAGGAGGGCGCAGGGAAAGTGGGCTTCAGGCAGACGAGAATAGATGCAAATCTTTGTTTTTTATGTAGTCATAGGAGAAGTGAAATAACAGAATTAATGTTTACCTGTAATTACTACTTGTTGATGGAAACCTAAGCATTAAAAAAAAACCCAGAAGTCACCACAGGGTCCCCTCTAAGATGGCAGAGCCTTTCCCATTAGATTGTAGTGTTGTGGATACGGCCAGACACGAGGATCATCTTTCCAGCATCTCTGGAGGACACTGTAACTAACTCGTGTTCTTGCTGGTCTTCAGACATTCCTGCCAAGCCCCTGCCCCAGGGCCTTCACGCTTGCTGTTGCTTCTGCCAAGAATGCTCTTCCCCACACAGCTTGCTCTCACATCTCCTTTGGGTCTTGGTCCAGATATTGCCTTTCTAATGGGCCTCCCTGAGCCCCTTTCTTGGACTTGAACCCCACTCTCCTCAGGACTCAGGTCCCCCTTGTCTGCTCTTCTTCTCTCTAGTGCTGGTGCAGCTCACAAGCTCTGTATTGCTCTTGTGTGTTCTGTTCCTGGCTTTCTCCCCCATTTGAACGGAAGAGGCTGACGATATCTCTGGTTAACGGTGCATTGCTGGGCGCCTAGGACAGGCCTGGCACATAGTCGACCCTCACTGAAGACGCAATAGACAAAAACAAGAACGTGAAACAGAGGACCCCGGTGGGGGCCCCTGGGTTGCGTGGGTCATGGGGGCAGCCAGGTCAAACCCTCGCTCCACTGCTTGTCCTGCTGTGGACGAACCACTAAACTTCCCTGTACCTGGGTTCCCTCATGTGCAAAATGGGTCTCCTGTCCCTTCCCTCCGGGAGTGGCCATGGCAACCAAATTCGATAAGAGACATGGAGTTTTCAGGACAACACCCAGCACATAGTAAGCGCTCAACTAATGACCATCTTGTTTAACCTTTATTTGGAAATAATTTCAACCTTGGAGAGGAGTTACAAGAAGAGTGCAAAAAAAAACTCTTATTTTCCTATTTTCTTAACCCAGATTCACCACCTGTTAACATTTCCCGTGCTCTGTTATCTATGTACCTGTCTATCCATTAACTATCACCTATCTATCTATCATCTATATGTTGATCTGTCGTCTAGCTACCTATCTATCATCCACCTGGATCCACGCACAGTGATTTCCTGAGCTATCTGAGAGTCAGTTGTAGACATCACACCCTTTACCTCCATGTGCTTTAGTGGTATTTCCTGGGAACAAGGATGTTCTCTTACCTAACCACAACACAGTTACAAATGCAGAAATTGGCCGGTGGTACCAGACTCTAAGCTACAGCCAGTGTTCCAATTTTGCCGACTGTCCCAATAATGTTCTTTATGACCCTCTCCCCCCATCAGGACGCACTCCAGATCACCCCCTAATTGGGTTTTCACGCCCCTTCAGTCTGGAACTATCCCTGGGCCTTTGTTTGCCTCTCCTGACGTGCCCTTTTGCAGAGCGCAGGCTCTTGTGCAGAATGCCTTCAGTTTGGCTTGTCTGGTTCTGCTCGCTGAAGCTGCTACTGCATTTTTCAGGTGAACCATGCGTATCTTTGAGCGGGTGTATCCCCCTATTCGCACTGCGCCTGGTGATCCTGTTGCTTCCTCCGATACGGGAAATGGTCACCGTGGGCCAATATGTGTGGGGCGTTATTGGAACGCTCGGCTGCTCACCTAAAGCAAGTGCAGCAATACTGAGCAACACCTGTGGCCTGTCACTTGGGGAGCCTTGTAGAAGGTTCTGGAGGAGGCATTGTGAGACCATAATTCTGCTGGAACGGGCTGGGCTCCACGCGATCTGTGGTACAGCAGGAGAGGACACGTGTAACGCGTGAGTCTGTATCTTACTCAAAATGCAGAAGGAGAACCTGCAGGTGCCAGAACTACTGGTGGGGTGGGTGAGCGATGCCCAGCAAAGCCGCTTACCTCCCAGGCCAGACAGGAAATGTCAGGAGATGTTGCTTCCATTCCACTTACCAGGCCTGTCTGCAGGAGTGGGTGAGCGGCTCCCAGCAACCCTGCTGCTCCTTCAGGCTTCATCTATGTTGCTCGTTTCCAGAAGCCGGGATCTTCTGGGGCAGTCTTAAGGATGGGATGAAGAGGTGGATGGCGGGAAGCCCTCTGGTTGGTGTCTGGGCTCTCTGAGCACCAACCCTCTGCCTGGGAAAGGGTAGTAGTGTATATGGGAATGCGCCAGATGTTTTTGTTCCTAATAACGATATCAGGCTGTTGATCTGGAACCCCAGTTCCGGGGGAACACCAAGCCAAAATAAGATGGGACTGCTGAATGGGAGTGGCGAGCATGTACGCGAGTGGCGTTCCGTGAACTGTGGTTCATCACGGTGCTGCTGTAATAAATGCTAAGACCTTCTCTGCCGCTCTGGGGTCTGCGTGTCGGTGCGGGGTTGCTGGGGGACAGTGCACTTTACGGCTGGAAGATGGACCGTGTTTGTCAGGATGTAAAGTGAAGGCGGCACACGCAGGGCTGCCCACTCCTCTCTGAGCAGGCCCGGCTCGGGCATGGTGTGAGCTCTGCATCGCCTTGCTCCCATGCACTCTGTCGCCCTGCTGTGTGAATAACCCGCCTGTGTGGGCCTTTCCTCTGTACAGCCTCTCGCTCCAGGATCAAGGGTCTAAAGATGTGTGTGCTGGTTGCTTTCTATTGCATTAGCATTATCTGTGGTCTTAACAGGACTTGGCACCCCGGTCCTTCATCAGGCCCCCAGACCACTAGGGCTGTGACATTCATGGACACACACAGGTATGCGGCCTCTCTCGACTCAGAAATAAATATTTATCAGGAGCCGAAGGAGGATGGTGCTGGCATTCATTCACCTTTTGGGATCATCTCCCTGATGCCCAGGAAAGCAGGTCGGGCTCGTCCAGGGTAGAGGAGCTGGACGTTTCCAGGGCCGCCTGAGGCAGAAGATGAGTGTGGGACCAGGGTGGAGCTGGGCCCTTGGGCTTCAAGGTCTTAGGACCTGGACCTGGGCAGTCTCCTCAGCTCCTACAAGAGCCCAGACATGCAGGACAGGCGTCCCCACTTGAGGGTCAGGCCCCCTCCCAAACCCACCTGCGAGGCGATGGTAGGGAAAAGCGCGCAGGTCCTCCTACAGGAACGGGGCTCCGTGGACGTGGCCTCTGGGGGTTCACAGATGCTGAGAGCCCCAGTTCCAGCTGAGGAAGATGCTTCAGAGCTGAAAATAAGTCACAAGCACACGATGCAAGGAGCAGGAAGTGCAGTCCCATCCTCTCTCCTCCTCCTCCCTCCTCCCCTCCCCTTCTTCCCCTCCTCCCTTCCCCTCCTCTACCACCTCTTCCCCTTGCTCCTTTCTCCCCCAACTCCTCCCCTGCTCCCCTCTCCCCCTCCTCCTCCACTCTTCCTCCTCCCCTCCTCCCTTCTCTCCCTCCTCCTCCCCCCACTCCTCCCTTCCTCCCTTTCCTCCTCCTCCTCCTCTTCCTCCCCCAACTCTTCCTCCTCCTCCCCCCACTCCCCCCGCCTTCTCCCTTCTCCCCGCTCCTCTTCCCCCAGCCTCTCCCTCTCCAGGGACCTTCCTGACTCACAGGAGGGAGTGCACTGGCATGTCCCCGATCACATGCGTTTACTCATGACCACAGCTCCGTGTGTAATCCCATGTGACAGATGAGGAAACTGAGGCACAGACTTGTGTCGATTCCCCAGGGTCTCACAGCTGGAAGTGACAGAGCTGGATTCAAACGAGGTTTCTCTGCCTCAGAGTCGAACCCTCAGCGAGTGAGTCAAACAGGACAGTGGGCTGGAGGTGCCAGAGCTTTGGGCCCAGGCCGTGGCCACCAGGAAGCGGGTTTACCCCCAGGAGGAGGCGCCGTCTGGGTCCCTGGGGTGCAGAGCTCTCCAGGGCTTGGGGTCAGGCACGGCTGCTCCATGCTGATGCTGATTTCACCTAAAAAGGGGGCTTCCTATGTCCTCGATATGTGTGTGTCCCTTAGATTAGTCACATGTATCTAATACATGGTTCTATATATGAGGCGTGTTGTTAGTAAACATGCAGGTTTTTGTTGTTGTTGTTGTTGTTGTTGTTGTTGTTGTCATGAGGAAGACTGGCCCTGAGCTGACATCTGTGCCCATCTTCCTCTATTCTGTATGTGGGACGCCACCACAGCACGGCTTCATGAGTGGAATAGGTCTACACCCAGGATCTGAACCTGGGATCCCTGGGCTGAAGCAGAGCGCATGAACCTAACCACTACGCCACCAGGCCGCCCCAAACGTGCAGTTTCTTTAATTCACTGGAAAGAAGGTCAGCGTTTGCCTAGGTGACCCGGCAAAAGGTGGAAAGGCAGGGCCCAGAGGAAGGGGGAGGAATGTTCACTGAGGTCCAGGAAAGGGCCGCCTGGGTGCAGGTGCCCGAGTCCAAGGGCTGAGGGGACGGCTGCCGTGTGAGGCTTCTCCCTCTCCCACCCCGAGGAGGCAGTGGGAAGGCTCGGGAGCTGCTGCGGGGGCCCCTGCAGTCCCGCCACCACCTCCAGGAGTATCGTGGACCCGGCCGGGGCGCCGCGCACTGGGGATGCCCAGGGCGGGGGGCCGGGCTCCCAGCAGAGGCAGCCCATCCCTCTCAGGCAGGACCCCTTCCCCAAGTGCCTCCAAGCCACCCAGGACGGCGTCTCTTCGATTTCAGGGTTCCACATTTCCATCGTCTTGATTCCATTTGCGTCACACGCTAGAGAAGAATCATTTCTGTGCATACTATTCATGGTGACCTCGGGGAAGAGAGCGTCTAAAACACGTGTGGACCAGAGGGGTGAATCTTGTGATGATTCCACTTAAAAAGACGCCCTGTGGCTCCTTTGGCAGAAGAGCGGATGAACAAAATGTGCTCCATCCACACAAGGGAGTATCGTTCAGCCCTAAAAAGGAAGGAGCTTCTGACACCTGCTACAACATGGAGGAACCCTGAGGACGTTGTGATCAGTGAAATCAGCCGGTCACAGAAGGACAAGCACTGTAATGACTCCACTGAACGAGGTTCCTGGAGGAATCCAATTCATAGAGACCGAAAGTAGAATGGTGGGTGCCAGGGCCGGGGCTGGGGGAGGGATGAGGGTTTGGTGTTCAGTGGGGACAGAGTTCAGTTTTGCAAGATGGAAAGGTTCTAGAGGTCTGTTCCACAGCAACATGCATCTAGTTAACAGACTTAAACATGGTTGGGATGAAAAATTTTATATTACATGTCTTCACCACAGTTAAAAAAAATACTCTCTTGCAGATGATGGTGGGGGGCAGGAGTATGATGGGGTGATGGGAGCTCCCTCTGCAGGTCCCACCTTTGCACACAATCCCTCCTTCCAGGACAGTGGGCAGACCCCGGGCGGAAGCTGCTGCGTCAGCTCAGCTCTGAGCCTGGGAAGTGAGACCCTCGACAGTGGACGCCCCCGTCAACTGCAGGAGAGAGGTGAACTCTGCGTTACCAACAGCCCCTGGCCCCGGTCGGTGCTCATGACTCATTTTGGCATTTGCCTGGAAATTTGCTCATTTTAGAAACGAAAAAATAGTTGACAATTTGGAGATTTCTGTGGCAGTGTCACCTGGTTGGCATTTCCAGGAGGAAAAAGAACATCGTCATTATTAAACGGGGCACGACTGCTAAGGGCTGAGCTTAGGTCGGCAGAGCTTGCCACCCTGCTCAGAGCGGTCCTTGGAACATGACTGCGACCCTGCAGGGTCGCCCCTGGTGTATGTGCTCATCCCAGATAACAGATGAGAAGACAGCGTTGGGTGAGGCCCCACGGCCCCATGAGCAGGTGTGAGCACACGCAGGACCGTGCAGGAGGCCTCTGAGCCTTCCCGCCACTCAGAGCCGTGAGCACATGCCCTTTGTTGAGATTCCCAGCCCCTGGTGCTGCCCTGAGCGGCATGGGCCTGCCTCAGGGCCCAGCCCTTCCTGCGCCCCGTGTCCACTGCCATTAACACAGTTCTCTGTTAATAGTGAAAGAGGAGGTGGCAACAGCCTGTGCGTTCTGGGTCCTCATGTGGCAGAAATTCCCTCGCAGCGCAACTGTGGCTGTGTGCGTAAACTGCACACAGACCCGATGTTGATCAGCTCAAATCCAGGACAGATGGAAGGGAAAGCTGTGTGCTGATAACATCTTGAGCACTGCCAGGAACTCCGCGCTCCCCCCGCGGCCCGCTGCCTGCAGACTCACTCCCCTCTCCCGCCTCTAGAGGAGCAGCAGGCTCCTGGGTTTAATTGCTCCAGTTCTCCGGTCCTGCTCAGCCGGTCTGCTGATTGATCGGGGCGCTGATGGGGGCCCATGAAGCCTGCGGTCTGCCGGTGGACATTCCAGCCAATTAGTCCTGCCGCCCTGGGCAGTGCTCCAAGAACCCATTTCTCACCAGCCAGCCCCAGCTGACGCCCGCAGCCCGGGGCCCCGCACCACCCTCGGGCTCCCAGCTCTCCTGGCAGTGGCCTGGGAGGTGCCGGCCCTCCTCCTCGTCTCGGTAGCCCGGCCCATCTGTTAGATTCAAAAGAGCATCTCCTCGCTTGTAACCAAGCCAAGGTTAATATTTTCATTGGGGATCTTGTGCTCTCACCATCTGAGCAGGTAGAACGTGCTCGCTTCGCCCCGCGAGGATGTACTGGGGAGGAGGCACGTGAGCCCTGAGTAGCAAGATGAAGTGGAAATGGATGCAGAAATGTTAATGTGACGGGGGAACCGCAGAGCGCGTCAGGAGTGGCAGCCACAGCTTTGACACCGCTGCCGGGGCAGGTCCATTGTGCACGCAGTTCACATCCCTGCTCAGGCCGGCCCCCAGCCCCTCCTGCCTCCCTCCTACCTTGCCTCCCCCATTGTGAATCCCGTTGAAATCTTGTGAATCTTATTTAATTATGGAGAAAAGATGATTTTCCTTAAAAAAATATTTCAGAGTTCCAGCAATGACCCAAATAAGAGAAGCAGTAAATTCTGCTGGTCAGGGGAGAACGCCCTGGCCCTACATTCGTTCATCCCGGGGTGAGATGCCCGTGGCGGACTCCATGGCTCTCAGGGAGTGGGGTTCACGTCTCTGCTTCAGGCACTGGATCGTAGGCTCTGCTCTGTGTGCTCTGGCCTCACCCGTGAAGGTTTTGGGCCAAGTCCAGATTCTCATAGACGTGCCAACTGCCATATGCCTGAGCAGTGGCTAGTTAAATACCGGGGCAGTGTTCCAGTGTGGGCAAAACTAATAGGGTGGAGCCTTTGCTGTGGGAGGATCCTCCCAGAGCAGAGCAGGGCTAACCCTAGGGCAGCTCCTCCACCTAATCACAGAGAGTGTTGATCCTCCATCTACTCACAGAGAGTGTTGCCACATTAAAAAATGAGGCACTGGAAAAGTGTCAAAATGGGGTCAAAGTCAATGTTTTGTTAATCAAGTTCTTCATTTAGGACTCTTTCAATTGTAAGTGGCCACATGGAACTCAAAGTGGCTGACACAAAGAAGTTAAGTAACAGAGAAATCCAGAGGCAGCTTCAGGTGCAGGTTGATCCAGGGGCTGAAGCTGTTATCATCAGGACCCTGTTTCTCTTAATTCTGTCACATCTACATTGGTTCCTTTCAGTCAGACTTTCCCCTCATGGAGGCAGGCTGGCAATGATGGATCCACACCCATGCATTCCCAAGTTTAAGTAGAGGAGAAAGAGAGAAGGTGTTTCCTGGAAGCATTAACACAAATCCCAAGATACATGCTTATGGGTTGCACCCAGCTCCGGTGCAGGCAGTGCCACATTTCACAAGCATTTATCAGATGGGCTATACGAGTGGTAGAAAGACACAAGTTTGTACTCGTGGAGTTTAAATCTGCTACTGAGAGACAGATATAAATAAAATCTTGGAATGAAGAAAGGGCAATGAGAAGAAAGGAACATGAATCCATAGAGCAGGGGTCTGCCAACTATGGCCCTCTGCTTGTTTTTATAAATAAAGTTTTATTGGAACACAGCCATGCCCATTCCTTTACATTTTGTCTATGGCTGCTTTCACGCTATAATAGCAAAGGTAAGTAATTTCAGTAGTGACCGTTTGCCCCACAAAGCCTAAAATAGTTTCTCTTGGGCCCTTTGCAGAAAATGCAGGCAGAGCGTGTGATAGAAGGACCTGGCCCTGATTGGAGGGTGGTGCATGCTGCCCCAGGGCCCCAGGGACTGAGATCTCAGGAACAAACAGGCCAAGAGGTGGGGCAGGAGCGGGGGTGATGACATGGGATGAGGCTGGGCAGGTAGGCAGGGGCCACCACCTCTGGGGGACTCGCCCTTCATGGGGAGGGGTTTTGGCCCTAAGACATGGTACCCTTCTTAGGACTGACTTTTCATGAGTGGAAGGAGAGGGGAGGGGAGGAGAAGGGACAAGTGGAGGAGAAGATGAAAGAGGGAATCCAGAGGCTCTGTGTTTCCCACTTGGAAGCAGGTGGGCGTGGGCTCTGAGTCAAAGCTGCAGAAAGATCTGGAGCGCAGCTCCTGGGAGCAGGGCTTCTCAGTGTGGATTTATTTTGACTTTTATTTTGCTTGTGTCTGTGAACATAAACAAAGCTGCTTCTTGCAGCAAAATGGAGCTTCAGATCCATGGTCTGGGTTGAACGCCAATGGCGTTGTTAACCCTCTCTGCCTCAATCCTTCTTCAGCCAATGGAGCTCATAGCTGGTAGGTCAGGGTTAGGGGAGAATAAAGAATTCCTTGGTGCTGAGGATACAGAGCCTGAAATGGATTAACTATCTACCGTAACCCATGTTCTTCGTTCCTATTTGACCAGCTGAGCTGGTGGCTGTCTCTCCAGCACCTGGACAGCACCCTGCGTGGGTGTGGGGTGGCAAAATTATGGCATCTGTACAGCCATCTCCTCTTCCCTCACCTGAGGCAGACATCACTAATTGATCCCTGCTGGGCTAAATGGAGCCTCCTAGAAAGGGTCAGCTCAGAGCTCTTGGCAGCCAGTGCCATCACCCATCTCACCCTGGTGCTGGGTGCTCAGAAATGCGGGACAAGTGAAAGTAAGAGGCCTGTCTGAAGTGCATTAACTTCTCTGTGACGGTAAGTGTCCCCCTGAGCGCTTCGTTCGGCAGACTGAAAAGGCAGATCCACCGTTAGCCCCATTAAGCCTTGGGGCTCTGGGGTCTTGGGAGGTTTATTTGTTTTTAATGCCAGACAAGAATGTCATTGCAAGAGCCATAAAATTAAAAAGCAGGAAATTAAAAAAGCAGCACAGAAACCTCAGCTGACGGTTGCGGGGACCACGCGGCGCCGTCTACCTGTGTCGTCCCTGCAGGTTTCTCGCGTGTTGATAGGTCTGTGCAATGGAAAGACTTAATCATGGTCCAAGGGGGCTGGGCTGAATCTCTCATCTCCTTGGACACACCTGGACCTGGGGTCTGGGCCCCTGGGAGGCCGGCTGGAGCGGGCCAGCTGGTGGTTTGGGGTGGCGTGTTTGAAAAGCAGCCTATTGTTCTTCCGGAAGCCTCTGTTGGTGGGAGGTGGCGGCTCCGTGTGGTTGATTAAATCTTCCTGGTGGTGGCCCTGGGCAGCCCCAGGAAGACACAACGATACTCAAGCCGAGGCATGAGTCTTGACATAATTAACATTTCTGATCACTGTCTTCCCTCCTCTGTATCATCTCAGAAGGGAACTAGCCTAAGGCAAAGCTGAGAACCTGCAAAGCTGTCTTCATTTCTCTCCCAGCTCATCCCTTTTCATTTCCTCCCCCTCCTTCAAGCCTCACTCCTCCCGCAGCTCTTGTGCTCACACAGCCACCCCGCTGACCCGGGCCAGGACATTCACCTCCCAGCATCCCGACCCCAGACTCCACTGAAATCGAGACATTGCTCCCAGGCCCCCTCTGCTGCTGCCACCTGGGAAGGGCCCGCCCAGTCACCCCCAGGGTGGCACGTTAGTTTGTAACCCACCCTCCCGGAGAGGAGAGAGCTCGCTTCCCCAACCACACGGGACGGCTCGGCTGCTGCGTCCCAGGCCCAGGCTGGCGGGGCGAGGCTCAGGCCCTGGGGAATGAACCAGGTGCTCCTGGGTGGCAGTGGGCAGATCCGGGTGTTCCAACACTGTTTCACTTATGTGAATTCGTCAGAAGTTCCCTGCACCCTGGGATTCTGTGATTTCATGGGATGTGGCTGCCCACTTTCCCTTCAAATGAACGCACAAGAAGCGGGGATGTCCTCACTCCCCACTGGCTGAGCTGTGAGCAATGAGTGAGAGGTACAGAAAGACCAATTACAGCTCATCAAAGAGAAAAATGTCAGCTCAGAATTTCCCACACAGACCCGCGACCTCGGAGATGGCTCGCCTCAGTCCTCGGAGCCTCTCGGGCGGGCAGCTCAGGGTGGTGTCTGCTGGGACTCTCCCTGTGGTCAGGCCCCTCCCTGCCATCACCTATAGTCCTCATACCTACTTGCCGTTTGGTTGAAAGTCTGCATTCCGAGGGACACAAAACCAAGCTCAGAATCGGTTGATGGTAGCTAACGTCACCTGAAGACATAGCTCCACTCCTTCCCTCCACTGCAGCGTGTTTTCAGTCTTTTGTTTTCGGTTCCATGTCCTTGGCCCTGGGCGGTCCGGATTCTCCTGTCTGCAGTAAGACAATGTCGTCCGGGCTCACCCAGCAGGGGAGGGCGCTGCCGCCAGAGGTCTGTGGAGAAGAGAGCCAGAGCGTGCTTCTCGCTCCCAAGTCCCTTGGCCGGGATGGAGTCCCATCCCTGAACCGCTCATGTGGCTGGTGGCCCTTTGGGCCCATCCTCAGCACTGGAGGGACCGTCCCCTCAAACCCCACACCTGGGGAGGGGGTTAGGAGCTTCCCAAAGGAGATGCAAGGTCCCAAGTTGACAAATGCACATTATGCTCATTCCTTCCAGGATGCTGCAGACGCGTGCTTACGGGAGCCCCACCCACCCCTGTCCTCTGGAGCTAACAGGAGGACCCGCACCTGGTTGGGCGGTCTGAGAGTTCCCTCTGAATCTCCCCCGGTCCAGGTCGTAACATCCACCCCTCCAAAGGTGCAAAGTTTGGGTTCCACCGAAAACAGAGCCCGTATCCGGCTCTTCTCCTGAGTGCTTCTCCCAGCGCCTGGTGCAGTGCCCAGAGTGGGCCCCTGAGAAACACTTGCGGACTCGAACTGAGCTCTCACCTCCACGCAAAGCTAGATGACATTTGCCTTCATGTTGAACCTCCGTCAAAATGCAGTGCAAGGCAAGCGGCTCATTAGGAATGCAAATGTCCCTCCCTGTTAGAGTTATTCAGAGGCTCTTGGAGCCAAAAAGTACGTTTTCTTTTTTTATAAAATAAAATGGCTAATTAAATTGCATACACTTTCTGAATAAAAAGAAAACTGTAAAATAAACATCTGTGCACTTGAGGTTCAGCCAGAGCCCTCCGTGCACGTTGCTTCTTTATCAGCTGGAAAATAGCTCGCTCGCCGTAGCACAGCCTCTCAGTTTGTAACGCGACCCGGGGTAAAGGCCTGATTTACAGATTCTCATGTTGGTGTAAAAAGGAAAAAAGATCTCTGCAAAGGCAAGGTAAATTCTATTTTAAAACAAAAATTTGCATGCGTTTTATTACCACTTCCTAAGTATCTGGTGGCTCATGTGCGCCTCGCCTCGTCCCGAGTCCCGTAATTAGAGGCACGGAGGACCCCTTTCAGCTACTTTGCGGCACTGGAAGGCAGCTCCTGGCTTCTGAGACTGGCGCTCGGAGGAGAAACCAGCCTGTGTGTCCTCTGCTGGCTGAGCCGAGATGCACGTTAGGGAAGACTTAGCCTCTTTTTGCCCAGACCGCCCTCTGTGAGGGTGGCAAGAGCACAGCCGGGATCCCGCGCCAGCACTGGGTGGCACAGGACGGTGCTTCACAAGTGGGCTGTGCCCCTCCCCCGAACCCCAGACTTTGTTCATGTGAACGACCCGGCGCGAGGGCCTTGACTCCCCCAGGAGTAGAGGTGACCCTGGGCCACGCAGTGACTCGCTGAGCCCTGAACCACAGTAAATGATGGGAGGCAGCCCGTCTGGGACCCGAGGGCCCAGGGGAGTCTGGTCACCAAAAGGGAGGCTGTCCAGGCTATGAATCCCTGGCCTCTTGTCTGTTAGGGCTTGCCCTCAAACCAACAGCCAGTGAACATCCCACAGGTAAACCCGCTGCTCTGGGCTGGAATTTGGGGAGGGGGCAGAGGGCGTCTTCCTCCAAGTTGTCTTGCTCTGCTTCTGGCCTGGTTCTCAGAGGGAGCAAGGGAGCCCGCGGAAGCTGCCTGCCAGGGCCTGGCTCCAAATATCAGAAAGTGAGCGTGTTGTCACACATATGGGCTTTCTGTTGCTGCAGTAACAAATGAGCACAAACTGAGGGCTTGAAATAAAACAGATTTATTATCTTACAGTTCTAGAGGTCAGGAGCACAAATGTCCACAGGGCTGTTCCTTCCGGAGGCTCCAGGGAGAATCCGTTTCCTTGCCTCTTCCAGCTTCTAGGGGGCCGCCGGCATTCCTTGGCTTGTGGCCTCTTCCTCCATCTTCAAAAACCAGTAGCACAGCATCTTCCAATCTCCTTCTGCTTCTGCCATTACATCTCCTTCTCTGACCCTCCCGCTCCCTCTTATGAGGACCCCTGTGAGGACATTGGGCCCATCTGGATAGTCCGGGAGGGGGTCCCATCTCTAAGTCCTTAATGTAATCCCACCCACAAAGCCCCTTTCACTGTAAGGTGACATGTGCACAGGTCCCAGGGATTGGCACGGGGACATCTTTGGGGGCCATCTTTTAGCCCCCACCTCGTGACCTTCTGTGATACCTGGAATCTGTCCTTGGCACTAACTCTCCTGGGTGGCATCAGGAACGTGGTAGGTTGGGTATATCCCGTTGCCGTTCCCCCTGGGGCTGTTTGCTAAGTTCCCACAGTCTTGCAGACGTGGTGGACCCAGGGCATCCCAGGGTTCACCTTGTCCTCATCGTGCGAAGTGAGCCTGGTGGTCCTCCCCAGCGTTTGTCCTTTGAGTCTCAGGCACACACACATCCCCGACCGCCCTGTGGAAGAAGCGGAGCCCCTCCCCATGCCCTGGGACAATGCCTAGGGACACTCATCACTGACGGCCCTGTCCCCTGGCCGTTTGCATTCGCCAAACCGTCCTTGCTTGCCCGTCCTCCTGGGCTGTAACCCCAGCAGGCAGGGCCTGTCTCTCTGATCACCCACCTCTGGTGTCCGGAACGCCAGTCGGTGCCCAGTGAACATGGCTGGATGGGTCCCTGGCAGCTGGTCAGTAGCAGGGAGGGACTGTCAGCAAAGTCACTCTTGGGGACCCACGAGCTGCTCGGTGAGCGCTGACCCCCATTGGCCGTCCTGAGACCTTTACCTGGGTGCCGTGAGCTCAGGTCTGTGTCGGCAAGTGATGGGGAGCTTCCCTTCCCCGAGCTATGAAGTCGTCAGAAATTGGGTCCAACAGTGGGAACCCACCGGCCTAGCCTGGCTGGATTGCGTCTCAGTCAAAGAGGAGGGGCGCCCTTCACATGGCAAACGATTTCCTCCCGGGAAAAGTAGGAAGGGGTCCCTCAGCTTTCCCAGGGCCATGTCGGCAGAAGCCGGTTCAGCGTCCATCCTGCCCTGCTGTGTGGAGCCTCCGCCCAGCATCCAGCTCCAGGAAGATGAGCAGAGAAACCCCGCGGTGGGAAGGGAGCAGGTTTGGGTCGGGAGCACGGAGCCGCGGGGCCACCTTTTTCCCGGAGCATCGCTGGGCTCCTCGCAGCACCTGACGCTTGCCTGCAGATCTTCAGTATTTCGTGATAAAAGCTGGGATCTGTACTTTAGGGAGCCTGTTGTGGGCACCTTGTCCTGTGAGGGGAGAGTGGCGTCACGTGGGGGCAGAGCTTTCCTGGACATTCCTCTTAAGGGAGCAGCTTCCAGCTGACTCCCCCATGGGCTGTGGTTTCCGAGGAGTCTGGGGAAGTTGGTGGAAATGTCTTACAAAAACCAAAACGTGTGTAGAGCAGTGCAGCGTTTTTCTTTTCAAACAAATGCATCCCCGTTCCCGGTCAGCCCACCTGGCCAACAACGTGTTCTGGAATCTTCCTGGAGCCAGCGTCAGCTCTGAGGCTACTGCTCATAGCATCACCCTTCCTTTCCTTAAACGTCTGCCAGGCTCCAGGCTTTGTCTCGAGTGCTCGGGGACTCCTCAGAAATACCCGAGCCCAGCATGGTACCCCTGGACCCCGGCATTTCACGTCCCAGTCAGGATGATTGGCCTCGTCCAGGGCCACCCCCGCCCTCCAGGCCTCACCTCCAGGCCTCATGCTAATGTCACTTCCAATTTAGTCCCAGCATCCAGCGCCTCAACTCAGAAAACACAACCATCGAGGTTTTGGTTTTTAAGAAGTCCTGCCTGCCTGTCGTCCATCCCCACAGTGCCGAAAAGGCCCCGTGTGTGTCTGCTCCTTCCTCGTTCTTCCTGCTCCGAGCACAACACAGAAGCCTGACTCGGCTCTATTTCTGGGCCATTCCCGGTGCAGGCCTGCTGCTGGCGCACGCTGCCCATGAGCTTCTCAGAGTTTGCTCCCTGAGCAGTTCCCGTGACCCCTGGCCTCCAGACAAGCTCTCTGAGGTTGGCTGCATGGGGCCCTTCAGATGCTCCTCCGAGCTGCCGGGAGGGTCTCCCCAGCTGCACCCAGAACCTTGCTCCACGAGCCGCCCCTTCCTCTGAAGCTCCTTCCATCCCAGCAGAGCCGGTGCCCAGTTCCCTGCACGTATGCGAGCGCCACATTGCCCCAGATGTCCTGGTGCCCAGGATCCCACCCTCCCTTTCTAAAAAGCTCCATCGAGATGCAGTTAGTACCATACAATTCGCCCATTTGGAGTGAACAGTTCAGCAGTTTTTAGTATATGCACGGAGGTGTGCAACCATCACCCCAGTCGCTTTTAGAACATTTTCTTCGCCTCGAAAGAAACCTCTTGCCTTTGGTGAGCACCACCTCGCCCATCTCCAGCAGCCCCAGGCAGCAGCTGATCTACCCCCTGTCTTCAGGTTTCCTGTTCTCGACATTCCACATGAGCGGAGTCATACAATGTGTGGTCCTGCCTTTCCTTTTCCAGCTTTTTGGTGTCTGTGGTGGAGGTTGGAGAGGAGGTCAAGGTGGGGAAAAGTGTCCTTTGCAGAGGGAACAGCTCAGAGGAAGGCTCCGAGGCTGGGGGGGCTTGGTGCCTGGGAGGAACAGATGGCTGGACGCCAGCTAGGCTGGAGACCAGGCAGTGCTGGCCCCGCCATCGTAGTCCCTGGGCCAAGAGCAGTGGGAAGCCTCTGTCATGGGGAGCAGGGGGCTTGTTTCTGTACAAGCTCCTGCAAAGGTCATTCTGGACGCTGCGTGGAGCGTGTCCTGGAGAGGAAGACGGAGCAGGCAGCCAGCGAGGAGGCGAGGCTGGCGCCCGGGCGGAAGGACCAGGGCGGGGGAGGGTGTCCCTTAGGAGGCACTTCTCTCAGAGCCATCTCCACGTGAGCTCCTCGTCTGGTGCCTGGCCAAGCTCTCTCCACTTCCTCGGTGACGTCGAGTTGGCATCCTCCGTTTCCTCTTCCTTTCACTCTTAGGTATTTTGATACTTTATTTTGATACCGTGTTGCTCCGAGATTATGAAGCTCCTCCTCACCTGCTTCGTCTGTACACTCACGTTTGGACAGCCCTTCATGTGTGCTGCGGGCCCACGTGACCACACAGGCCTTGGAAACCCTAGAGTGACCTTTGAAACATGCATCAGGTCGAGATGCCGTCTGCTTGAATCCTCCCACTGCTCCCCCCTTGTTCCTGGAGTCAAATCCCTGCTCACCATCCAGGCCTAAGTGGTCCAGCCTCAGCCAGCCCTGCGCTGGCCTTCCTGGGCCTGGAATGTTCTGTCCTGGGCTCTGGGCACCCACTGCAGCCTCTGTTCCTGCAGATCAAGGTTGAGAAACTCCTTCTCCGGGGGCCTCGCTGAC
The DNA here is from genome assembly GCF_041296235.1 of Equus asinus. Lineage (NCBI taxonomy): Eukaryota > Metazoa > Chordata > Mammalia > Perissodactyla > Equidae > Equus > Equus asinus. Next base: position 48,783,916 of record NC_091804.1, read on the forward strand.
CACCTCACCAGCCGGAGGGCCGCCCTGCCGCCCTGCCCGCTCCGCCCGATGTCTTGGTTTATTTCTGTCCACAGTCTTCTCATTCCTGTAATTGTCTTGTCTATTAGCGGGCTGATTTAGAGTCCATTTCTCCTACGAGAATGACCACTTCGGGGGGAGGGACAACTCCTATCTTGGCCACTGGCCTATCTCCGGCGATAGCACGTGGCTTGGCCACCGCAACGTGAAGGCGGTGGGGGCGTTTCGGTTGACTAAATGCACTAATGGATTTTCACTAAGACGATGGTAAAATATATAATAAACCCAAGAGACGCCTGTGCCATTGTGTGCGGGGTGCGGGTGGGGCACTGGGATTAGGGAAAGCTGCAGGAATGAGTGATGGGAGAAGGAACCCCAAGGCAAGTGAAGCAGTGACCCAGAGCCTGCAAAGCCCACCGTCTCCTCACCGATCTCTCGTCGTGGGCTGACCACTGAGAGGCCAGTGGCACTGGAGTCTGTGCCTGGGCCTCCAGCTCCAGCATGCAGGCTGCATCTGCCTCCCGTCTGTCACTGACTTAAGATGAGCCTATGACTCCAGTGGTGCTCCCCATAAGGAGCAGTGGCATTTCCCTGTGGAGTCACCTCTGGGGGTGCCGCCGACACTCCCTCGGTCTCCTCCGCAGGCCTGCACACAGTCGCTGTGGTGCCGAGAGCTTGCCATGCACCCAGCACTGGGCTCCCTCTGCTCCTCTGCCTGCACAGCACAGATAAGGAAAGTGGGGCCCGAAGCTTGGGAATCTTGGCAAAGGGGGACTGGTGTAGTCAGTGCAGAGCTGGCACCCACCCGCAGGTCTGCTGTGAAACAGTCCAACAAAACGATTCTGCTGGAAACACAATCTGCACGGATGAGCGCTCTGTGGAGCCACAAAGGCAAATCATGGGCTCTCCATCATCTCCAGCCGTCTCCCCTCTGACCCTCGGAAAGTCTCCTCACCCGAGGTCTTCCCTGACGAGCCGTTCCTCCTCTTCTTCTCTTCCTGTCTTGTCGATTCTAAACCCACCAGCAAAATTACTTCCACTCATTGGGTCTTGTTTTGGTGCAAGCCTCTTATCTGATAGACAGATATTTATGTTTTACAAAATACGTATTATTTATGAGTTGCTTCCCTGTTAGTTTTCAATGTTCATGTTCAGAGGAAATTTTATCCTTCTGATTAATTTGTTTAAATTCAATTCAATAGGATTTTATTGAAGATATACTGTGGGATCCTCCTGGAATTTGGTGGAGCATTAGAGATGATGATAATGATGGTCATGATGGTGATGACGGTGATGGTGATGATGACGGTTATGATGGTGATGGGTGATGATGATGTTGGTAGTGATGGTGATGGTGATGGTGGTGATAATGGTGATGTTGGTAGTGATGATGGTGATGATGGTTATGGTGGTGATGGTTATGGTGGTGATGGTGATGATGACCATGGTTGTGATGGTGGTGGTGGTGGTGATGATGATGATGATGGAAATGATGATGATGTTGGTAGTGATGGTGATGATGTTGGTGGTGATGGTGATGATGTTGGTGGTGATGGTGATGGTGGTGATGATGGTGATGTTGGTAGTGATGATGGTGATGATGGTTATGGTGGTGATGGTTATGGTGGTGGTGGTGATGATGACCATGGTTGTGATGGTGGTGGTGGAGGTGACGGTGATGATGATGATCATGGAAATGATGATGATGATGATGGAAATGATGATGATGATGTTGGTAGTGATGGTGATGATGTTGGTGGTGATGGTGATGATGTTGGTGGTGATGGTGATGGTGGTGATGATGGTGATGTTGGTAGTGATGATGATGGTGACGGTTGTGGTGGTGATAGTGATGATGACCATGGTTATGATGGGGTTGTTGTGGTGGTGACGGTGATGATGATGATGGTGGAAATGATGATGATGAACACAGCAGCTAACACTCTTTAGATCTGATGGCTTCCCTGACACAGTCCTAAGCCCGTCACAGGAATTAACTCATTTGATGCTCACAAAAGCCTTATGAAGCAACTTCCTTCTGCAGATGGGGAACCTGAGGCACAGGAAGTTGGAGTGTCATTTCTAGAATTGCCCAGGCAGTGAGTGGCAGAGCTGGAATCTGAACCTAGGCCGCCTGCGGCCACAGGTCATGCTCTCAACCTTCATCTCACTCACCTTTGGAGAACTTACCAGGTTATGGGAAACAAGACGAACGTGCACACATGGAACAAATAACAATTCTAAAATAACCTGCTGTGATTCGTTAATTAATTTATTCATTGAACAAACCTGTGCATGCCTACTGTGTGCTGGTAAGCCTGGGGACGGAGGTTGGACTAAGCAGATGTGCCTTCACGGAGCGTGAGTGCAGGAGGGAAAAGCCGCCTCCCACTGTCCCGGGTGATCAGGACTGAGGAAGGAGGTGTGGCGAGGGTTGTCTGCAGGGTTCAGGCTGAGGGGGTGTCAGCGGGGCCTGGGAAAGGTGAGCAAGGCTTCTCAGCATCAGGGTCTTCATGTGGTTGCTGAAGAGACTGAGAATTGGGAGGGCCAAGTGGTAGGGCCCCACGGAGACTGAGACACTGGGCTCCTGGGGGGAGGGAAGGAAGGCCTTCGGCTTGAAGTTGGGCCACCAATTGACCAAGCAGGGCCAGGCAGGTGAACACTGATGGGGGGACACTGATGAGGGGCCAGCTCGGCCCCCTTTGTCTCTGCCCACTTCCTCTCCCCGGAGACCCCGGCCGCCTGCCCCAACTGAGCGAGGACTTGGCCTGAGGTCATGTAATCAGAAGTGAGTTCGGGATAGAGAGCGAGTTCGGTGAGGGCCGTGGAAGAGGCGGGTCTGTTGCTGCTCCACTTTCTTTCCTTCCCCCCGCCGGCCCCTTGACCAGCAGGACACCAGCATCTTCCCCAGTCATCTCGTTTCTGCGGCCACCAGCAGGGCTGCCCAGGTGGCTGGGTGCGTGCAGAGACCCCAGCCGTGGGGTAACCTGAGGGCGGACGGCCTTATGGTAGCCCAACCAGTTCTTAGCACCTTTTCCGGAAGAAAATTAAGCAGCAGAAGTCGGCCACTTTCATTGATATTTATTGTTTTAGATTCATTTTTTAATTGCACGCGTCACACACACGTGATTTCCCGTCATTGGGAAGTGGAACAGTGCAGTCCGGTCCACACCCCGCTCAGTCGACTCTTCCCCTGGAGTCACCCAGGGTTTCAGCTTCGTGTGTTTACGTTCCTGTGCAGTTAAAAATAGACGTGAAAGTGCACAGGCTTGTTTTCCACTTGGAAGCATAAATGATGTAATCGTGCTCTCGGGCAGACCTGGCTTTCTTGTGCGACAGCGTGCTCTGGAGACCCTTCCAGGCGCCATGCTCCAGCAGCGCTCAGCCGAGGGCCTAGCCTGTTGCGACCGTTCAGGAAGTGTTACCTGTTGTTATTAATTACAGAAAGCCAAAATTGGGAAAGAAACTGAGCCGGTACTTGTAAACTGGGAAAACTCCAGGTTTTCTCATTGGTTTCCAAAATGGTTAATGGCCTTAACGTTGGCCTAAGGCCCAGGAGGACTGCCTTCTTCCTACAACCATCTTGGTCTCAGGTCCTGCGGTCAGAAAGGTCGGTCCTGCTTCCAGGAGCAGCGTCTGGGCAGAGAGCAAGGGCGGCGAGGGCAGCAGAAGAGGGTGATGCCGTCTCTGTTCTGGTCCCCGTGCACAGACGATCCACCCTCTGCTCAGGGCGGTCCCAGGCCCCCTGCAGGGAGAGCCGGAGAGTGAGCACTGAGTTCTAAGTGAGTGGCCAGTTCCAAATACAGGTGTTTTATAAACCTGCTCAGTGGCACGTTCCCCTCAAGGGGAAACTGAGTCATCCAGTTGGACCTGAAGCACAGGTGGCCTTTTGGCTTTCTTACCTGGGGGCCCTGCTTTGCCCATCCCCCGCCCTCCCCATGCATGGACACCCACCCACCCTTTCTTTCCTCCAGCTTGGGGCACTGGTATCTCGTATTCAACTTTCCTCCTAAAACCCACTAGTCCAGTCCACAGTGGTTTTCAGGAATTTGGCCCCTGTTTCAGTTCTGCCTTTCCCTGGAAGAGCCAACCAAACCTCGCACCTCATGAATTTTAACAGCCTTTTCAGCTGATATATCCTTTGTCTGAATTGTTTTATCTTCCACTTTGATTGTACGCCCCGAGGGCTGAGACCTCGTCCTGTTTCATCTCTTGTGCAGCTCCGAGCAGTCTTGGCATTCCGCTGGTAACAACACAGGAGAAGATAAGTATATGCAAACGTCTATAATTGTTTTATTTAGAGCCGTTTGACAATAGATCAGAGATGCTTGTGTACCTATGCGTCTGAGACTGACACATGACTTCATTGCACGTCTTAATCTGTTCCTTGGGTATTAGTAATTTGTAAAACATGATTTATTTGCTTAGGATTTTTCTTCATAACTTTAAATACGTGCATAATATAAAGCAAAAATTTAATCCCCGATTTCTGATTAACTTTTGCCAAACAGGCTTCCTAGAGTTATCTGTGCTACGCGGAGACTTATCAATAAGACTCACACATTTGTCTCTAAAACCACAAGTCTTCCTTCTGCCTCAGCGTTAAGTGAAGTTAAAACAGAACGGTTTCAGCTTGGATTGAAGATTCAAATTAATCAGGAGCGATTTCTCCTCCATCTGAGGTCTTAATTGTTTGTGGAAGGGAAGTGATTCAGCTGGCTTTGTTTGATGCCGTTCATTTAACTTTGTTTCCAATGCATACACTTGCAGATTCCTTTTTCCACCGGAAGGTTTCTCTCAGTGAATGTAATATGCTTGTGGTATATGTAATTCAACAAGCAACGTACAGAACAGGGGTGAGCCCACAAGAACGATCCAAAACTCACTTCATTCCTTCAAAATTTACTTTGTGGAGCATGTGCTCTGTGCCATGTCACATGCTAGATGATGAGAATTCAGGGGTGAGAGAGAAAGACAAGGTTTCCAGCCCAGGGACTCCCAGCCCTGGGGAGACCAACAGCCCCACACCGTGTACAGAAACCTCTCAGCGCTCGAAGGGCCCGGTGGTGCTGGACGGGCCACGGGGGGGATGCGCTGCCTGAGATTCATCCTGCAGGAAGCAGAGATGGCTGCGCAAGCCGCGAAAGCGCCCTTCAGGCAGGGGAGGGGCAGATGCAAAGGCCCTGGGGTGGGAAAGATCTCCGTGGGCTCCACGGACAAGAAAACCAGGGTGAGGAACAGAGGATGAGGGTGATGGAGCCCTGGAGCACTCGATGCCGACCGCAGTTAACTTGGTGGTTTGACGACTGTGGTCACTGTGGCTGCTGTGGGGACACTGGCGTGAAGGGAGTGGAGACAAGGGGGAGGGGTCAGCGCCTGTTCCAGGAGTTCACAGACAGGAGCAGGGATGGGGATGTGGGCCGGTGCCCAGATTGGGCAACAGAGATGGAACAGACCTGAAGGTGATCCTGAGCTGGGTGCACTGAGGCTGGTTGAGGTTTCCTCTGTGCGTGATCTCATAGAGCGTTGATGCCTGGGTGGGCCTGAGGGGTGCGAATGGCTCCCACAGGCTTCCCACTGCCTGCACCCAGCACCCGGGGCAGGAGGGCGCAGGGCATCCACTTGTACCCCGAGGAGAGCGCTCTCCCACCCAGTTGGCGATGGTCAGCTCAGACTCAGGCCGCCCCTTTGACAATAAGCTTTTTTCTCTATAGAAAGTAAACTGGTTCTTTGCACATTTCAGTCCAGAACAGCACACAGAACGTTTCAAATCAGTGGATTTCTGGAATGCCGAGCCTGGAGAGGGCACGGGCAGGGTACAGAGCCTTCCCTCTGCGTGTTCTGACCACGGGGCAGCCTCCCAGCCAGAGGTTCTGTTCAAATGTGGGGCACGCTTCACCTTCGGCTCGGTGGGCCCTAAGTCAGGGGTGGGGGCTGGGGTCACCACACCATCCCCTATCCTGGGGTTGTCATGTCTGGACGTTAGGATACGATTCACATACTTGGTCTTTTAAGACGTGGCATTTTAAACAATCAGCACTGGCATATGCCTGATGGTTGTGGGGTCCCCGAGTCCCCAGGCTCCCGTCCGAGGAAGAAGGCCCATCCCTGCTCCGTGATGCCTCGCCCCCGCCGTCCATGCTGCCCATGCTGAACACACTCGTGGTCCAGGACAGCATCCCCAGAATCCCGGGCACACGGCTCGTTTGTTCCTGGGGGGACCCTGGAGCAGAGAAGGCCTGCCCTTCACCTACCCTCCACCCTCACACAAGCAGCCACCCCTGCCCGCGGCCCTTCCAGGATCCCACTGCCCCCACCCGGCTCCTTCCCACCCGGCAACCTGGACACCTGTTCATGTCCGTGTTCCTCCACGCAGCCGGGCCAGGGGGCAGCTTGTAAAGGCCGAGTCAGACCAGGCCGCCATGTGAGGGGGCTTCCCCTGCACTGAGGACAGAAGCCAAAGTCTTCCTGGGGCCTCGAGGCCGGTTCCTGCCGGCCCCTCCGCCTGCCCCATGGCCCACCATGCCCTGTCCCTTGGCCCCCGTTGGTTTGCCATCTGCTTCCTCCTGGAACGTAAGCCCCGCTGGAGCATGCCGGTGCCTTTCTCAGGGTTATATCCTCAGAGGGGTGCCGGCACACAGCAGTTGCTCACTACAGGTTTGGTCAAGGGGTGCGTGGACCCCCGGGGCCTCCCATGCTCCTGCGCTGGTGCTGGGGGCCACAGTAAGCAGGCCCCTTGCCCTCTGCCCTCCTGGTGCCTGCAGTTTATGGTGGATATTAAGCAAATGGCTCCTCTGACTGTAAACAGGAGGGATAATTATGCAAGAAGGTTGCTCAGAGGCCATAGGGCCTGGCGAGGGTCGACTGTCCTGGGAAGGCATCCCCGGGAAGCAGCATTTAATTAGAGCTCAGAAGGAAGAGGGAGCTTCAGCAAGGCCAAGAGTTTTCCGTGTCCAAGAGAACAGCCTGTGAGGAGGCCTGAGATGGGCTGGAGGGCGGGGGGTGAGCATTCCAGGAGCACAAGGAGCTAGAAGTTTTGGGGAGAGCTGCAGGGAGGGTGCCCCTTCCTGCGGACCCCACAGGTGCCTGTAGGGAGCTGGCTGAGCCCCAGGAGCGGGAGCCCTCTCCAGGGCAGGAGGCGTGGGGGCAGGGAGCAGGGGCAGGGGAGGGCTACACGCTTAGACTCACTGGAGCTTCATGGGGAACTGAGTCTGAGCCGACCCTTGTCATCCAGGGACCCTGGAGTCCCAGCATCCAGAGCAGACCAACAGGGGCAGAAGAACCCCTAGCTGGCCAGGACCCAGGATCAGGGCAGAGGAGTAGGGGGTGATGGTCATGTCATCCTTTTAGCAGCACGGTGATCCTGGCCATGTCAAAGCAGGAAAGTGACCTGATCAGGGAATGTTCTGGAAGGGCGGTTCTGGCAGCTAGGAGACCAAGTCCCTGAGAAGAGCACATTAAACTTGATCTCAAGCATCTGGACAGGACAGAGCCACCGGGCAGCAGCCAGCCCCTCGAGGATGTTGGCATTGCTTGATGCCTTCTGACTCAGTGCGGATTTGTCCCAGTGGCCATTCACTGGGAGATGGGAATTACTTGTCTTTCAAAGTAAAGGTCCTGAGAAGGCATTGAAGTGGGGCTCTGCGGGGTCTCTGGCGGGCCTGCCTCTCTCCTGAGCACCATGTCTGGCTACTCGTTGAGGCCTGTTCAGATTTTCTTTCATTTCCTTGTGACTCCATTTTGGTGGGCTGGATGTTTCTGGGAGGACATCCATTCCTTCTAGGTTATCCCATTTGTTGGTATATAATCTTTCATTGGACTCTCTTAGAATCCTTTTTATTTCTGTGGCATCAGTGGTAATGTCCTCTCTCTCATTTCTAATTTGGGCTATGTGTGTCTTTTCTCTTTTTTTTCGTAATCCAGCTAAGGATTGTCACTACAGAAAATCAGCAGAACACAACAGAAGCCAGCAAGAGAGGACCGGAGAGACAAAAAAGCAATAAGATGTGAGGAAATCAGTCAACAAAATGGCGATAGGAAGCCCTTCTCTATCAGTATTTACTCTAAGTGTAAATGGGTTAAACTCCCCAATTAAAAGACACAGATTGGCTGAATGGACAAAAAACAAAACAAAACAACAGAATCCAACTGCAAGCTGTCTCTAAGAGACTCTCTCCAGACCTTAGGACACCCATGGGCTGGTTGTCTGTAGTGACATATTGGGTTCCTTCTCGCTTCCCTTTGTGTATGTCCTATAGGTATTTTCTTTGTGGTTACTACTGCAATGACAGAAAGCATCGTAAAGTTAGGACAATCTAAACTGGTAGGAATTTAACTTCAATCACATGTAAAAACTCTGCTCCTGTACACCTCTGCTCCCACTTTATGTTATTGTGACACAAATTGCCTCTTTTTATATTGTAAATCCATTAATGTAGGTTTATAGTTACTTTCCGTGCTTTTGTTGTTGAATTCTATAGTAGAATTAAAAGCGATTTATCCTCCCACATTACAGCACTACAGGTTTCATATTTGTCTATGTCTGAACCTCTACCAGGGAGTTTCATCCTTTCATGTGATCTCGTGTTCCTGTTGAACGTCTCTTCATCTCAGCTTGAAGGACTGCCATTAGCATTTCTTGCATGGCAAGTTTGGTGGCGATGAACTCCCTCAGCTCTCGCTTATCTGAGAAAGTCTTAGTTTTCCCTTCACTCAGATGTGTAGATGGAAAGAAAGGGATGTTTTAATCGCCTTTTCAGATTTTGGTGGCTGCCCTTCTTTGATGTTACACTGAAAGTTGACAAGTCTTACTTTCTTAAAGGTTAGTTGCAATGTGGAAGCTGAAACCATATCATTGAACTTTTCTACTCAGTTACGTTAAAATCCATCAGCCTGTCTCGTACCTTGAATGGATCTTTAACCCACACATAATTTTGTAACATCGTGGATTAGTCAAATGAAATTAGTCAATTGTTGATTGTCTGAGTCATGCCAACCTTCCATTGTACAACATTGTAAAAATCACTTTTGTTAATATCACCACCAGTCTCATCAGAAAAGTCTTTAATTATTGGCAAGCCATCAAGCTCACAACAGCAGACACGAGTTTTCCAAAATTCTAATTTTTGTTTGAAAGCTCTAATTTTATCATTGGCAACAAATATTGTCAATTGTTTTCCCTGAAGTGACAGACTCGCTTTGTTCGTTTTCCGGAAAACATCTGCCAGGCACTCAAATGCGACTAACTGTGGTCTGTCAGTTGTTCTTTTAAGTCAAACTCATTTTCCATGAAAAAAGGGCTAGTTGAGCTTGCAACTCACACAGTTGACAACTGCTCTTCATCAGGACGACCCGTGACTTTGTGTCTGCTCCCTCAGTGCCTCCCCTTCATCCCTCCGAATAACGAAAAGAAATGCGCTCAAGAGTCGGGATTTAATGAGTAGTTTCACTGCTCTGTTTCATGAGGACGTTCTTTAGTGAAATGATCCCCATGGTGGCAGCCTGCCGCTAAAGAGCAGAGGACTCTGCCCAGGGTTTTGCTAGGCGCCCACCCTTTTCCCATCAGTGCAGAGGCCACCACAGTGAAAAAGGCAAATAACATCTTTTTCATCAGCTTGATTAAAACAAAATTCACATACCACAAAATTTATCCTTTCAAAATATGAAATTCATGGTTTTTAGTGTATTCATAGAGTTGTGCAACCATCACCATAATATAATTTTAGAACATTTTCATCACCCCTAAAGAAATCCCTTCCCCATTAACAGTCACTCCCTGTCTCCATCTAACCACCGCCTCACTGCATTCACACACACACACACGTGACAACCACCAATGTATTTTCTGTCTCTATAGATTTGCCTATTCTGGATGTTCTACATAATTGGAATGACGTACCATGTGGTCTGTTGTGAGTAGCTTCTTTCAATCAGCATACTGTTTTCGAGGTTCCTGCATATTGGAGTGTGTATCAGTACTTCATTCTTTTTTATCGTCAAATAGAATCTCATAACATGGTGTAGGAAGCAGAATCATGGCCCTCCCAAGAGGTCCACGTCCTAATCCTGGGAACTTGTGAATATGTCGCCCTCCACGGCAAAAGGGACTTTGCAGGTGTGACTCAGTTAAGGACCTTGAGATGGGAGATGACCCTGGATCATCCAGATGTGTCCAGTGTCATGACAAGGGTCCTTATGCAAGAAGGAGGCCAGAGGTCAGAGGTAAAGGAAAAGGTGTGACATTGGAAGCAGAGGTCAGAGTGATGTAGGCTGCGAGTCTAGGAATCGGCTGCCTCTAGGTGCTGGAAGAGGCGGGTAAACGGTCTCTCCTCAGAGTCTCCTGGAACCCAGCCCTGCGGACCAATTTCAGACTTCTGACCAACAGAACTGTAATAAATCTGGGTTGTTTTAAGCCACTCAGTTTGTGGATACTTGTTACAGCTGCAATAGGAAACTAATACACGTGGACAGATGGCATTTTGTTTATCCACTCGTCAGTTGATGGACATTTGGGCTCCTTCCACCCTTTGGCTGTTATGAATAGTGCTGTTAGGAACATTTGTGTACAAAATTTTTGTGTGGACACGTGTTTCCATTCTTCAGGGTGTGTAGCGGGGAGTAACATTCCTTGGTCACCTGGTAACTCCATATTTAACATCTTGAAGACTTGCTAAGTTATTTCCGCAGCAGCTGTGCCATGTTCCAGCTCACCAGCAAGGTCTTAGGGTTCTGATTCATCCACACATTTACCAACGCTGGTTATTTCCTGGGGTTTTTGAAAAACTATCGTTATATCCATTCCTAGTAGTTGTGAAGTTGTGTCTCGTTGTGGTTTTGATTTGCCATGGTTTTGATTAGTCTGTAATGACTAACAACAATGAGCATCTTTTCATGTACTTACTGGCCATTCGTGTCTTTGCTTTGGGGAAATGTCTGTTCAAGTCCTTTGCCCACTTTTAGTTGGGTTATTTATCTTTTATTATGGAGTGGCAAGAGTTATTTACACACTCTGGATTCAGGTCCCTTGTCAGATATATCATTTGCATGTGTTTTCTCCCAGGCGCCACAGGCCTCTGCTCTGAGTGCGGAGGCGGAGGAGGGAGCGCAGACCTGGGCCGTGCTGGCCTGGAACGGCACTTCTGCAACGCAGGGCTGGGGGAGGGAGAAAAGCTGAGCCCTGCCGCCCCCCACCCCGGGGTGCCTGTAGCCTAGACTCGGAGCTGGAGAGGAGCCCCGTCTTCTGGGCACCCCCACTGAAGGAGATTCTTGCTCACACTGACCTCAAACGCCCAGACTCGCGCTGTTCTTACTGAGGTTTAGTGCATTTTCCAGAATGAGCGTTTCTCCACTTGCTGTGTGATCTTAGGATGCTTTCCAGAGATGTTAAATGGCTGTTTTTTAATAGTTTTTACCAGTTATGTTTGTGTCGCTGGGGACAGGGTCTGTGGAACTCCTCATGCCTCCATTCAGGAAGTCCCGCCAAGCAACATCTTAATATTATTATGAAAATCACTGGACATAGCAGAGCCCCTGAAAGCATCGTGGGGACCCCCCCAGGGTCTGGGGCCCATGCTTTGGGAACTGCTGAAAAATCATCATAAATGGTGTGCTGTTTATGGCATGGCTTCCCCGTCAGAACGGACACACCTCAAGGACTGTGTGTCATTTTACGACGTCCCCCGGCACACGTCAGACAGTCAGTATTTCCTGAAGGAAGGGCCTAAATGTCCAGGTGCCCCTGGGAAATGCAGGTCCAGAGGTCAGAGGAGCAGGCAGGGTTTGGGGTGGATGTGTGGGCCAGCGCAGCGCTGGGGCCTCACCGGCTGGGAGCAACCAGGACACCACGGGCACCAGGAGATGGGAATCGAGCACGCAGATCATCTGCCAGGATGTTCTGGAATCCAGCTTGGGAGGCCGAGCTGTGTCTGCCTTGCCTCTGCCCAAACAGGAAAGGGGACGTCACCACGCGTCTGCCCACCTTCCACAGCAGCAGGGCTTCATGAAGCAGCACACCTCCTGGTGCATGGACAAGCTGGGAGGTGGCCTGGCGCAGCTCAGCCAGACCCTGAAGGACCTCCCAACCCTGAACATCTACCGTATCTGACCCCACAAGCTCCGTGACTCTGCCTTTGCTCACAGGTCCACAGGAAGAATAAATGTGTTTCTTTTAGAGGCACCTAGAGCCAGCCCTGATGGCCCCATGGTTAAAGTTTGGCCCTTACTGTTTCCGTGGCCTGGGTTGGTTTCCTGGGCACAGAACCACACCACCTGTCTGTTAGTAGCCATGCTGTGGTGGTGGCTCACATAGAAGAACTACAAGGACCTACAGCTAGAATATACAACCATGCCCTGGGGCTTTGCAGGGGCAAAAAAAAGAGGAAGATTGGCAACAGATGTTAGCCAAGGCCCAATCTTTCCCTGCAAAAAAAATTAAAATCCCTTCCTCTAAAAAAAAAAAGAAGGACCTAGACACCGATGCCAGGTTTTAAACACACCGCCTATGTCAGCCAAGCTCTGGGCCATCGCCTGCCGCACACAGACGCCTGTTGGGGCTGAGCGGTCATCACTGGACCATAGATACTGCTGGCCTTCCAAGACAGATAAATAGGATACTGTGAATACCTAATATCTGAGGACTTTACATCCATCATCTCACTACATCCTCACTGTGGTCATCCATTCGTTCATTCATTCATTCATTCAATATTTATTGAGTTCCTGCCCTACACCTGCATTGGCTGTTCACCGAAGATGTAAACCACGACCGTGGGCCTGCCCCGCCACACAGGGACTGTCATTAGGTCCATGCTGCACAAGAATAGATGGGCTCAGAGAGGTCAGTAACATGTCTGAGGTCATACAGCACGTGCGTGCAGACCCAGGACCTGAACTCAATTCCAGGTGACCCCCCACCCCGTTCTCTTCACGCTCAGGGAGCCTAGATGCCCTCGTCGGCCTTAAAGCATTAACAGGTTAACACTCCTTGCTGTCATCGTCGGGGTGTGCCCCCACCTGGCCCTACCCGCCGTGCTCTGGCCGGCAGGGACGTGACTTGGGCAGCCTCTGCCCACTCCTGAGCAGGGAGTCTCTTCCAAGCCAGCGAGCAGCCACACCCGCGCCGAGTGTGCCCGCCGGGGCTGCCCCTCTGAGGCCCAGGGCTGCCGTGGTTCCCCTGCCTCCCTGCCCCACAGAGAGGCGAGCAAGGGAGGAGGGGCGCATGATGACCCTGCAGGCATGGGGACCCCGTTCCTCCTCTGCGCGTCTCACAGGACAAACAAGGACAGCCACACAGAGTCAGCCTTTCTTCTTCTTAGGAAATGTTTGTGTCAATCCCCCTCTGGGCTTTAAAGCATTAGACGAGGTTCGGGTCCCCGGCCGAGTGGGGAGCAGGAGCTCATCAGCGCCCAGCGCGGTCCCGCCTGGCCGCCGCGTGGGCCCCTGTGCACTGCAGAGTGCGCCACTACGGCTGATGCTCTGGACCGCGTTTCAGGAGCGCTGGTGGGAAGACTGGACTTCCGGGGATGGCCTCCGCCTCTGACTTGAGACAGCCGTGGGCTGGGGCGATGGGAGGGTCTCCCACATGGCTCCCCATAAACCCTCCCTTGTATAATGTTTGCCCCTAACAGTTCCACCTCCGGGGGCTCAGGGCAGGGAGAGGCCACTGCCTCCAACCAGCACGTGTGAGCCTTAGGGGAGTGGCCATGGCCCTCCGTTCCTACGGCAGCCCCGGGACAGACAGCCCTCAGCGGGAGGAGACGTTTGACCGGGTTGAGTTGAGAAACGTCCAGGGATGGCAATGGTATCAAGCGTGGGTTAAAGTAGTCTTGATCTCAACCTCCGGAACTTTCTTTTCCCTCCCCTGGCTGCTTCCCACCCTGGAAGACATTGGAACGGAAGGTGGATTTGTGTACTGACGGGGACAGCGGGCTTCGGCTTTGCGCCTTGGGGACAGGGTCGGGGGTGGAGCACACTGGGTGGCCCAGCGCCCACGTGGCCCCAGGAGGGGTCATCCTGGGGCTACCCCTGAAGCCAATGCACCCACCCCTCGCAAGCGGACAGGAAGGGCATCGGATCTGGCAGCTCCAGAGACGCTGGGTGTGCGGGCAGGTTCACAGCTCGTGGGTGGGTGGAAGCAGCAAGTCTCAGTGGCCGAGGGGCTGCCCCAGGGGTTCTTCTTAAGGGGAGCCCAGTCAAATCAATGGCCTTCATGCCTGCGTGTCAGAAGGAAGGGGGTGGCCGGAGGAGTGGAGGCAGTAATGGTGCTGAGTGTAATAAAAGCAGAGCTAACATTTAGTTAAAGTCATTTAACATTTAACTTGAAAACATTAGGGTCATAAACGTCTCTTGGGTCTTGAGCAGTGGCTCTGGTCTGGGTTTGGGGACACAGCTGTGAGCTCGACAGAGGAGGACCTGGGAACTGTCACGTTTTGTAATAATGATGATGCCTAATGTTATCGATGGGGGTGGTAACTCCCCGATGGGCCGCTCCCCCGGCTCCCTTGGCACTCCCACCCCCGGCTTCTGTGCATCTGGTCCTGAGGCTGTTTGTGCCCTGACTCCTGTTGGCGGACTGGAGAAGCCAGAGATTTCCTCACAGAGCAATGTTTTCAGATACATAAAACAAATACGTTGGATCACAAAGCAATTATATTGGAAGGTAGTTATCAAAATATTAAAAACAAATCTGTGACATAGAAGTATGCGCTTTTATTAACATTTGCTAAGTAGCAAGATCCAGTGGTGGGCCTAGTCACGCTGAAATCTTAGTGGTGCTGGCTGTCCATCTTTGAGACCATCCACAAGCGTGGTGCAGGATGAGAAACCGTGGGCAGCCACTCTGTGCGTGGTGCCCACACGTGTCATGGGAAGGAATGCGACTGTGGGTAAGAGAATGATTGAGAGGGGGGTGTTTGTTTGCCGTCCAAGTTCACGGAGCCCCTGAGCTCCATGCACACACCCCAGGTGGAGATCTCCCAGCCCAGAAGGTTCTTCCCTCCATCCAGCAGCCACCTCAGGTCTTCTCATCCTCTGCCCTCCTTGCACTTGACGCTTTCTCGAGCCCTGATAGCTCTCGGCCTCACCGGACCTTCCGTGTTCCCGCCTTACCAATTCTGCCTGTGTTTGAAGCCCCCTGTGCCTGGTCCCCCCGGGCCAGGCCTGGGCCACCTCTGTAGGAGGGTCCTGGGGGGCGTCCAGGCAAGTGGAGGGGCTGGTTCCTTCATTGTAGGAGACGGGCCGGGCCGTATGTGGACGCAGCTCCTACCGAGGAGGCAAGCGGCATGGGAGGGCTGGGCGCGGGCTGTGGAGCCAGGATGGGCGGGGAGTCTGAAGAAGGACCCACAGAGGCCGGGCTGCCATGTGTATGGCGTCAGCGCTGATGGGACAGAGACAAGGGCCTCGTCCCGCTAGGTCACAGTGTTTGTCATCAGTGGGGTAAGCGGCCACCATCAGGGCACACCCTCCGACTCTGTGGACGCTGGAGCGTGTCTCCCAGGGCTGGCGACCCTGCAGGCCCAGGAGGGGTGTCAGTGTGCCTGGTGGAGCCACAGGCCACTGTCCCTCCTCAGCTTCCGCGTTTTCTATTTTCTCTAAGTTTTTGCTTTAAACACATATTCATTTTGCAGTTAGGAAAACTGCTTTTAAGTCACTGCAGGGCTGCCCGTCACCAGATTAGGTCTGAGATCCCTCCCATTCTCACGCAGACGGCGGTCTCACCAGGCGGGTCCTGTGTCGGGTGCTGCGGTGGGTGGGTGAAGACCACTTGCACCCTCCTCTCGGGGTCTTCCCTGATGCGTCCCACCCCCGCATCCCTCACCCCTCGCATGCACATCTGCCCAGTGACCCCTCCCCATTCTGCGCTCTTGCAATGCCTCCACGCCTGGACTTGCTTCCTATAGCCGTCACCCGGTGGGAGGAACTTTCTCCTCCACGGCCATCCAGCAACCAGCTTCTGGGATCTGTCCAGGCGCCACTCCCACCTCCTCGCCCGTCCTTCCCATGCCTGTCAACAGCCCCTCTGGTTCCTGCCTGGCCAGGCCACGCGGCGCCCCCAGGACCCTGCCCCTCCACTCTCGCCTCCGGAGCTCCTCAGGAGGTCATGCATTTCCAGAACTGTCCCACCCCGGGACCCCAGCAGAGGACGCTCCTGGTTCCTCCCATCCCGAGGCTGCCTTGGGTCTGAAGCCTCAATACCTCCCTTCTGCTCTCGGAGGGAAGGAAGGGGGCCGAGTGGCCCAGGCGGGAGGGAGGACCCTGCAGCCACCAGGCAGTGAGGCAAGAAGGGCCCTGGTCCCGACACTTGGTCAGGAGAGACCCTGCAGAGTGGAGCACGCCCCCCACCTGGCACCCGGACTTGGTTTCCCATAGAATGGGGATGGAGTCCATGCTTCTATGACTCAGGCGTGTGTGAGCTGCTGCAAGGAAGGGGCTGGAGACACCAGAAGACGTGGGCGAAGTCCTCAGTTTCTTCCCCATTTGCCCCAAGATCGGGCTGTGCTGAGGGACTGGTCCGAGGCCTGGGTCTTCCCAGCGTCCTGCGTGTGGAGTGCAGGGGTCTGCGTTGCAGGACGGCCCGAGGGTCCAAGGGCTCCCTCCGCAGGTTGTGCTGGGCCAGTGTTTTCTCAGATCCCTGGGCTGGCAGGCAGATTACCTGCTAATGCCTGCTCCTGGTGCTGCTGTTCTCGAGGGTCCTGTGCCTGTGGTTCCGGAAGCTTCCATGAGGCGTCTGCTGCTGTCAGTAAGGGTTAGAGAAGCACCTTGGGGTCCACAGAGCGCACACTGGAGCCCTGGGGACAGGAAGGAGCTTAGGGGTGTCCTAGTGCCGTCTCCCTTGGCTGATGCAACTATGACCTCCCTAGCGCAGCGTCACCCACAGGCCCTGCTCTTCTTTGGTTCCAGCTCGCCCCTCCCCACCAGGCCGGTGGGACCCCGGGTGCCCTCAGGGATGACTGTGAGGACCGGCTCTTCCACCTCCTGTGGTCATTGCCGCACCCCCCACAGCCGTGACCTGCTCTGCAAGGCTTTGAGTGGGGAGAGGGGCCCTCGGGGACGGTGCCCTTACTTATGTCAGGATGTCCCGGGACCCAGTGGGTGCCGCTCCCTGGGCTCCGGGCAGTGACTGGGAGGACAGTGGAGGAGCCGCTGCACCGGGGAGGGGGAAGCTGTGCTGTGGCCAGGCCGTGAGTTTCCCTTTCTCCCCGGGAGGCTCTGCGGGCTGCAGAGGGGGCGCCAACTGGTTATATCCACTGGGCGGGCCGGTGTCTGTCGCACTACCAGCCCTGGACCCTGCACTTCTCTCCAGGGGTGTGGAAACCGCTGTTTGAATTCATCGGCACATTGCACTGTGCAGCAGCAGGTGCACGATAAGTGCTTTCGAAAGGCCTGCCTCCCCATCCTCCTGTGGAGGGCCGCAGCATGCTCTGCTCGCGGAAAACTCCTGCCCTGAGCCTCCAGCCCTCCGGGCGGCCAGGCATGCAGCCCCGGGCCTGGGCGGCTCTGAGACGCCGCAGATCACAGCCCCACGTCCTGCAAACACGTCATGGCTGCCGACTGCATTGCTTTCTATGGCGAAGGACTCCTGTGAGCGTGAGCCCCGTTCTAACGAAAGACACAGAAACGGAGATCTGGAATCTCGTCTGTGTCCTGCTCTCTGCCTCCACCGCACACTCACCGGCTCCTCCTTTGCTCTTAATGACATCCTCTCCCCCGTTCTGGCTGAAGCTGAAACCTACTTCTTTTCCCGTGCGTAACGCGGGATTCGATTTCTCAGCACTGTGCTCACGGCTTGAAGAATGAAGCAGGGTGGGAATCCTAGCCACAGGGCTGGGATCAGCTTTCCGGCGAGATGCTGCCGGCTCTGAGCTGAAGTGACAGGTACACCGTCTTAATGACTGGGAAAGTGTGAAGGGTTTATTATAATTTAAGAGCGCTTTCTATGTGAACAGACTGTCTGACTACCCAGAGAGATTTCTCAAACCGGCTGGCTCCCGGAAAGCCATTGAGAATACAGTGGGGCGAGATGTAAGAATTCAGCCCTGGTTCAGGGATTAACGGCCAGTGGAATGGCGACGGGCGTGGCCAGGAAGCAGCAGTTGCACAAACCACAAGGGTCGTGTCTTACTTTTTGGAAAGGATGTTGCGATGAGAGAGGCCTACGGGTCCGCTGATCAGCTCCTGGGTTCTTTGCTTCCAGATTTTGAGCACGTGGCGTTTCCCAGACGTGGCAGGGGGTCTTCGTTTCAGCAGCACACCTTCGTGGGGCACACTTGACTTGGTGCATCACATGCCTTTGTGGGGCACTCATGCCTTCGTGGGGCACACACGTATGTGATGGTTGAGGACGCAGACTTCAGTGCCTGGCAGAGTTCTCCTCCTTCTTAGCCGTGGGCTGTGGGTTGAGCCTGTTTTCCCACATCTGTCATGGGAACCCCAGCAGTGCCCGTGTCACTGAACAACTGTGAGACGCTAACACAGAAATGCCATAAAGCCCTGGCATGTTACCTCAGCCAACGACAGCTATTTTCATATAATCTTGTCAGGTTTATTTATCCTGCTCGCTTTTTGGTGAACTCCTATTCATCCTTCAACACCTCGCTCGTTTGTCCCCTGAGGCAGCTCCCTGACTCATACCCCTCTCTTGCCTCCAGTACCCGCACACCCCTGGCGTGTGGCCCTGATGTCTGCCCTGCCCTCCTGAGGCACCTCTAGGGCCTGAGGCCCAGCACACAATAGGTGCTCAGTGCACAGACTGGGGAGTGACTCTTGGTTTTGCTCTTCCTGTGCAACAGATGCACCTCCCCAGCAGCTGCCACCTCCCCGTACTTGCCGAGGTACCACCTCTCCACCTTTGCCCACCACAAACCTCGTGGAGCCGTCGGCGGGGCCGTGAGAACAGCTCGGGCTTCTCTTTGGCATCTCTCTGGCGAAAGTTGATTTTCTCCAGTCTGGTGCCTGTGTTGCATGTGCTGCCCCTGGGTCCGTGCAGGAGGAAGCTGATGCTCCGCCTGTTGGTGGGCATCTGTTTATTCCCGAGCTCAGCCGCATCGGCCCTGGTGCTCGCTGATGCCCACGGCAGCTGCGCAGCCCTGTTCTGCAGGGTTGGGAAAGCGAAGTATCGAATTGGACACACAGCTTTGTAGAAAACTCAGTCTTAAATATTAGATCAGGAGCTTGTCATGACAGAGAAAAACAGCAGGACATCGGACTTCCCCAGCCCATCCCACACGGTGCAGCCCAGAGCCCGCGTGGGGAGCTGGGCGCAGCATCTTGCAGGAGGGCGCCTGCTCCAGAAGCTGGAAGCGTCCCCGTGCCCCGCTGCTGGCCCACACAGGTTGCTTTCTGCGAGAGGACTGTGTGATTAAATGCACTTAAGGACAGTGGGCCCGGATCAGGGGTTCCAGCTTGGGACGCACCTGACTGCGGTTCTCCTGGGTTAGGAGGAGAAACGGGTTGCCATGGACGCGGCCAACAGCACCGCTGACATGTTAGCCCACAAATTTGATCAGAAGGGTTTTGTTTTGCTGCCTTTCACTGATGGGCTCACTGCCGCAGACAGACAGACCCCCGAACCACCGAGGACTGGAAAATGCGTGTCCCAAACGTCTAGAAGAACCTCGCCCTCAGAGGGTGACGGGGTCCTCAGCAGGAAACCCGGGCAACCTCGAGTCTTGAGCTCAGAGAGTGGACAGACACACAGACAGGCAGGAGAGATGCCTGGGTGAACAGGTCTTGCCTAAGATGGAGGAGGAAGCTGCAAAAAGGAAACAAATGATAGCAGTAAAAATATTAATGGTAACAATGATGGTCAACCCACACTGAATTTCACAGGCTTCAGCATTCACAGACGTCTTTTGTGAGCCAGAAGGACCAGCAGAGGGAAGATTTGTGTGGTTCTAGAAAATGAAAATCTCTGAGGCATGCTGCACCCCACGCACGTGTGTTGTTTCCTGATGCGGAGTTCATACGTTCAATTACTCAGAAAATAGCTGAGCGCCTGCAGTGTGCCGGGTCCTGTGTGTACCAGGCCAGGAGCGACGCTGTCAGATAATAAACTGTGCCTAGCATAGTGAGCAAACGTGCACAGGGCCGCTTACTGGGAATGCCCCTCAGGGTCATTGACCTAATAAACACGTTAAGCCCTTGATGTTCCAAGTGTGGTCACCGACCAGCAGCGTTGGCGTCAGCTTGGCCCGGCCCCACCTGCTGCCAGGGGCTTTGTGTTTTAACCGGACCCCAGTGATTTGCGGGAACAGTACAGAAGCTCTGATTAATGGTTTTGCAGCCCACACTATGTGGGTACGGAGGGCACGAAGAGGGCAGCGTGGCTCCTGCCCTCAGAAGTTCTCCATCCAGTTTGAGGGGGCGATAAAGTAAAAGCCCGGTGTGGCCCACTCCTTCATTCTTTGAGGCCACCAAGAACTAGGTTAAGCACTCCTATGCAGGGACCCAGCCCAGGAGCTGGGAGGTGGCCAGGATGAGACAGATGGGCGCCTGCCCCATGGAGCCTGCTTTCCAGGTAGAGATGGATGAGGAAACAGCGGCCATGGATGAGCCTCCAGGGCGACCAGTGCTGTGGAGAAAACCAACCAGGGGACGGGGCAGAGTCCTGGAGCTGGGCAGCCCAGCACCACAGCCCTCCCGACGGCCCCACTGCAGAGGTCACCAGGAGATCTGGGCAAGGAGGCCCCAGGAGGCGGAAGCGTGGCTGGGCAGGTGACTGTGGCAGGAGCTGAGAGAAGCCTGCCGGCTGGAGAGGAGGGGGTGGGGTCGGGAGAACAGATGCGCCTGCAGGGATGGGAGGGGAAGCCCCAAGGACAGTGAGCACGAGGCCATCCTGTCCCTGGCACTCAGCCCGAGAGGCCCTGTCTCCAGGACAGGGTTCCAAGTGTGCAGAGTGCTGAGGGAGCACAGAGGAGAGAGCTAGGAAGGCTCCCCAGAGGAGGTGACGTTTGAGCTGGGTCAGGAAGCCTGCCAAGGAGTTCTCCAGATGGAGAAGTAAGGAAGCGATTCCTGCGACCACTTTGAGGGTTAAATAAATCAAGAGATTATGCAAGAAAAGGCCCCTAATAAGCCCCCGGGAGGGTTTGTATACACACGTGGCCATGGAATACACACACAGGCACACATGTGCCTGTGCATACACATACGCATGCACACAGACATGCATACACACACGTCAGATCCTTCTCTTAAAACCCAACCAGAAATGACCACAATCCTCCATTCCAGCCCCCGACATGCTCCCCACTTCCCCGCATTCTCGCAAAGAGACCATATTGTTTAGAAGGAATTAACTCCCCATCCAATGTGCTGATGTCGTTGCTTTCTTCCCAATTAACTCTTGTGTCCAAAGCCAAGAATGCAATATTTTTAAGCCCTGGAGGAAGAATCCTGAGACGGCGGCACCTAAGAGTGAGAGCCGGGAGCTTTCGCGGAGGATGAGATGCAAACTTAATCACGGCGTCTGCCCCGGCCACGGCTCAGCGCCTTTTTTGCGCCTAATGAGGCTTTCTGGACATTGACGCTGATCTCCGATGAGTTATTGATACTGTGATGCAGCTTAAATAATTGCATGAAGAGCTCAGGACCCAAAATGGGGAAATATTTGGCAGTTGAAGCAATGCTTCTCCGGCCTCTCCTTTCCACGCAGTCCTCGGCAAAAGGCCAGCCGAGAGCAATGAGATTGGCCCATGGGTATTTTCAGCAGTTCAAGTCTCATGGAAATCGTGCCCCCGCTCCGTGGGTGGAAGGCCATGTAGGGCGGGGAGAGGAGCCCTGGCCGAGAGGGGCCCTTCTGTTTGGCATTTGTTCTTCCTGACACCCCCCTTCCTACACACACTTGAGGGCACACGTGCACACACACCCCCAACACACGCATGTGCGGATTTTTTTATTATCATTTTTTTGGACAAGGCGTTTGACAAACGGGCTGCTCCTCCATCCAGCAGCTTGCGGTAATGGTCTAATTAGGAAGCGCCTGGTGGACGTTGCTATGGGCATCACTTCGGGAGAAATGGAAATAAGCAAGGGATCCTGGAATAATTGGGGAGGAGGAGGGGAAAGGGCGAGGCCGGGCCCTGGACGGATGGGCCTGCCCCCGCCGTCACCGCCGTGCTGACGAGCTGGGCTCAGGCTTGTCGGGTCCTGAGCTAACGTCCAGAGCGTCTTGGTCGAGAGATTCTGGTGCGAGCGTGTGGAAGGCCGGGCACTCCTGGTGCCTCTTTTCACTTCTCTGGGAAATGCAATTCCAC
This sequence comes from Equus asinus, assembly GCF_041296235.1. NCBI lineage: Eukaryota > Metazoa > Chordata > Mammalia > Perissodactyla > Equidae > Equus > Equus asinus. Next base: position 48,806,181 of record NC_091804.1, read on the forward strand.
ACACTCGGGAAGATGTCAGGCTGAAGGCCAGGCAATGAGCTTGAGTCACGTTATTGGAAGTAATCAGTCCTGCCCACTAGCCGGCGTGGGTTGGCAGTGAGGCACTGGCCACTGAGCAAAGTCAGCTTCTGATGAAGGCCCTCCATGAAGAAAGGCTTGAGGCTCTGCTCCCCACTGGGGGCAGGAGGGGGTTCATTCTCTGTCTCTGCCTCCCACCCGCCCTCTATCCCTCTCTCTCTTTCTTCCTCTTTTGTCCTCTCTCCCCCTCTGTCACACGCACACACACACCACTTTCCGTCTCCCGTTCTCCTTTTCCTCTGTAACTCCTCTGCCCCGTGGAACTGTGAGCAGATGCCATTAGAACCTGTTACCTGGCAGATCCTGCACACAGGATACAGGTTTTGCACATGAATAAAGCATCATTGCACCATCTTGACGCCATCCCTGGGCCGGGAGGGAATCGGCTCCTTACCTAAGTAAAAAGTGCCCCAGAGTGGTCAGCACTGGGAATAAGGCAGGAAGGGAGGGAGCTGGTGACCCCCTGAACTTGGATGTGATCTGCCTCCAGGATGAGAAGGCCCTGGGCAAACACGCCCTGGAGCTGGACCCACGTGTGAGGGGAGGGGAGTCTGGCCACATGGCCTCGCCAAGGGCAGGTGGGCCCAGGAGGCACCTGCACTCACCGTGTGGGACAACGGGAGGCCAGCACTGCCCGGGGTGAGGCGGGAATGGCTGTGGCCTCCTGGGGCCCGAGGGTGAGACGTAGAGGGGCTGAGTTACATGTGGGAGAGCCCAGGGGAGCTTGCCTGGCCCTCCGCGGCCCGAAGTCCCGCCCACTTGGGATGTTATTTTACCTCCAGCAAGTGGGCTGTCTGGGAACACCCTGCACATCTGCTTGGCAGAAGAGGAAACGGCCCGGGAGACGAACCAGCTGAGCAGATGAGTAGACGGAGGTGACGGTTACAATAATGTCTCTGTGTGTGTGCTGCCTGTGTCCCGGGCACTTCGCCGTGTGCCAGGCCTGCTGTCACCCTTTCAACAGCCCTATGCGGAACAGGGGCTATTATATCCCCGCCTCACAGATGAAAGGCCTGAGGCACAGAGAGACTGGGTAACTCCCCCGAGACACACAGCAGCAAAACTCACAGGGAAGAGAGTTGGAACCCAGACCCCTGACCCCAGAGCTTATTTCTCAGAGCAAAATCGGACACTCTCTTCAGAGCTGGAGAGAATTCACAAGGGTCCTGTCCTGTGTACACCAGCGTGTGTTTCTCTTTTAATTCTTCTTTGTGTTTTAATGATTATTATTGACGAAAAGACCAGAATGCCTCAGGAGTTCAGCGGCTCCGCTGTTTCCTGGTGTTGCTTCTGTGCTGACTTCCTCCGGCCCGTGGCCTCCTTCCTCTCGCATCCCACGTGCATTTGCTGGTGTCCAGTGTTATCTCCGTACCCGCATGTCATGAATGGAAAGAAAGAGAATTTCTAATTTGGCTCCAGTTAAGTGACTCTCGGTGACCTTATTTGATGAGGTCGCGTGGGGACAGGGGCGAGGCTCAGATGCCGTCACCGCCAAATGGGCTTCAGCGTCCCTTGGGGAGGCCGCAGTGTCCGGAAATTATTTTCCTAACTGGCCTGTAGGAAACCAAGCCCAAGGTCTGCTGAGCAGCTAGAGGGAGGACAGAGAAGGACCGAGCCGCAGGCCTGGCCGTGGCCGTGGCCGTAATTTGTCCATTTCCTGGTCTGTTAACCTTTACAATCTTGTTTTAACACCATGGCTGTTTTAATCTGCTTTCGCCACATGGACGCGAAACCCAGATGCTCAGCTGAATACACAAACATGATGGAAAAGCAAACACACCCCGGACTGAGGGCCGGTTGGGTTTTTAACGTATATACACATAAAGATGGGTTTTCTCCTGGCCCAGGACGCACTGACTGAGACATTTTCCTTTAATATTTGCTTGCTTTTTTTTCTTTCATGAAAGTGCTAAGTAACACCATGACCTTCCGGAATGGAAAAAGATTTTTAAAAGTCCAAAAAGCTTTTTGATTCCGTTTAAGAAGAAAAAGTACTATTTTGAAAACACATTTGATGCCCCACACCCATTATTTATGATTTTCTCATAAATTATTTTTCTTGTAGACTTTTAAAAAATGGACCTAACACCTAACATGGCAATGCAGAAAGGGTAGAGAACACACAAAATGGTAGCAGCCATGAAATCGCTGCTGATGTAGGAAGATTAGGTAAAAAATGGGTGACCTTTTTTAAGACGTTTTTCCAGCATGTGGACTCATGAGAGCCTCTATGGAGGCGGCAGGTACAAAAGGATCAGCATCGTGGATCCTTCTGGGACCACAGTTCTCTTTACTGGGCCGGGTTGCCCTCAAGACTGCTCTGGCTCCTGGCCGGGGCTCATCTGGGCCGTGCACGGCTGGATTAGGGAGATTTGTATTAGGAACAAGAGGGGTTTTCTTTGGAGGGTCGCTGGTGTGATGCGTCCTTCTCACGGCCACTTTGGACACATGGCTCTGCCCCGTGTCTGACATGCCGGGTCTCCCTCCCTCCATGCCGCCTCTCCCAACCCTGACACTCGATTGACACCTGCTCCTTCCTCCTTGCCTCCTGCGTTTCCACATTTCGAGAACCCTTCCCTTGTTAGACTTTGAGCTCCACTGGTGTAAAGATGAGCTTTTCCCTCCTGTCTCTCTCCATCTCCACCCGCCCCAGGCCAGCTTCCTCTCTCAGCCTTCAGAGCTCCATGGGCCCCTCAAGCGCTGTGATTCCAAGGCAGACGATATGGCTTGACACTAGTCCAATCAAGGCTTTTTAGGGAGGACGTCTCATTCTGTCTTCCTTAAATAGTACTGTTAAGACAGGATATGAAACAAGCAAACCATTGGCCACACTTGGTTACCTCTTCTGTCCTCCAACTGAGTGGGCATAAGGTGGTCTCTTTTCGCTTGGATGAGTTTCACCTACTTAGTTGCCATTTGAGTTACCCTGTCTATGACTTCTCCATCCATATCCTTTATGACTTTTTAAAAAATTGCTTTTCCTGCCTTTTTCTTGTGGTTTGCAGAGGTCTCTTGGATATGAAACACATTGTTGATTTTTCAAGGTGGAACGTCTCCAGTCTGGTGACCGTTGGTTGACTTTGTCAATTATGGACTTTACGGAATGGAAATCCTTCATTCCGATGCCGTGGTTTGGACTCAGGTCTTATTTACGGAATCTCTCCCTACCCCCAAGTCACAAACAGCCCCCTACATTTTCCATTAAGGCTGTGGTTTTACACATTGCCCCGAGCTCTGTAACCTGCGGGGACTTGCTTGGCCTTTGGTGTGAGGTAGGGATTGCACACATGGGGTCTGTTCCCGGACGCTCCTTTCTCCTCCTCGGTCTCTTTGGTCTTGGCTGTCTCTTATTCTGCCTAATTTCTACCACAGGGAACTCAGCTCTTACAGAGCCTCTATCGCTATCTCTGTGTTGTGTGCAAAGCAGAAAATGACTTGGGAACAGCCCATCACACCCCAGGAGGGCAAGTAAAGGTGTGAGCCAGAGGTCCTGCTGCCCAGGGGGAGGAGGCTTCTGAGCATCAGCATCTCTGGTGACCCTGCTTGGAGTGGGTTCTTGCCTCATCTCCTGCATCTCTCCTCCTCCTCTCTCTCCCCCTCACCCTCTGTCTCCCTCACCCCCAGCCTCCGTCCCGTAGCCTGTCTTCACCTGGAGCTTCCGAAAGCAAACACAACTTTGAGGGTTTCAGTATCAGAGCTGCTTAGAGAGACGCACCTGCCCTCGGGCAGAGCCAGCGGAGGCTTTGTTCTGAGGATCCACGGCAGCACAGCTCGAAGCGACTGGACCTTCTCTCTCGTTACAGATCTGACCAGACTCCCATTTGTGCGTCAGTCAGTGGAGAAGCCCCGAGTCAATGTGGAGACTTCTCACCCCTTAATATTTCCATAGAAACATGCTGGCCTCCCTGTTGAACACGACTTTCTTTTTGTCACCTCCACATTGGTGTCAGGAGTAGTCATTTATAAACTGTCCATCTCTCAGCAGAATCCAAGATGTGATACTTAAAAAAAAAATGGAAGAAAAAGGCTTCAAAAGAAAAATAAATCTAGAGAACTGGATACCTAAACCACCAGGGAAATAATTAATTCCAAGAGATTAAAGGAAGGAGAGGGCCCGCTCGTGTGTGGAGGGTCTCAGCCATGTCTGCCTCCATCCCTTTCTGCCTGAGCATCCTGAGCTCCGTCCTCGGCCGGCGTGTGTGGTCAGGGTGCCCCAGGAGCTGGGGGCTCCACAGCCTTTGTGCTCTTTGCAGCTTCTTCCAACACGCTTGAAGCTCAAATTTGGGGCTTTAGGGGGAGCTGTTTTTCTCCCCCACAGAGGTTGCTGGTGCTTGAATTTCCAGACATGCTGCAGCTGAAGCGTTTGCATGTTTTAGGGTCCTGGTGATTGCTGCAATGCCCAACTCTCAATGCAGCTGTTTCATCCTGCAGAGGAAGGACCCACAGGGGAGGGGGAGGCGGCTGAAAGTGGATGGGTGGTAAAATAGGAAACATATTTGGTCTCTGTCCGGGTTCTGGTAGAGGGCTCCTAAAACTCTTGGAGTTTCCTGAGTGTCTTCTGTTACTCATAACAAGAACCCTTCCATCACACCTGGGTTGATGCTAATGAGGTGACTTAGAGTGGGTCCCTGGGTAGCCTCAGGATGAGGGTGGTCACCAAAGACCATGATTAGAGGGTTGGAACCAGCCCCACCCACCACCTCAGTGGGAGGAGAGGGGGCAGGAGAGGAGCTCTGTAAGCTCTTGAACAAGGAGCTTGGGGGAGCTGCCGGTGGTGAGCGCCTCCAGGTGCTGGGAGGGGACATGGATGCTCCACCCCACACGCTGCCCCGTGCATCACTTCCACCTGGCTGCTCCTAACCCACATCCTTTACAATAAACCAGTAAACATAAGTAAACCTTCCCTGAGTTCTGGGAGGCGTTCTGCAAGTTATTGACCCTATGGAGCCCGTCACAGGAACCCCCGATTCACAGCTAGTTGGCCAGAAACTGGTGGCAACTGGGACTCGCGACTGGTGTCGATGTGGGGATGGTCTTGTGGGACTGAGCCCTTAACCTGCAGGGTCTGCACTGACTCCAGGTCCTCAGGCCCCGTTGAATTGGATTGTGGGCACCTGGTTTTGGTGTTGGAGAATTGGTTGGTGCCAGAGAAAACACGCCAGAGGATGTGAGCACAGCTGACCACAGCTGAGCTCCAGTTTCTCTCCTTTCAGTGAGGGGGCAGCTCACTAAAGGATCTGTCCTCGCAGACTCCATGAGGACCGACACAGGGGTCGCGGGCCCAGCCCCGCAGCGTGGTGCATTCCCACCCTGACCCTCCCTCACTGCGAGAGCTGCTTCACCCCCTTGTCTGTCTCGTGACAAGGTCAGTAAGGAAATGGCGCATTCTGCCCACCCACAGAGCGCCAGATATCAGATGGGTACCCGCGCGTCACCGGCAGAGGCCTCTGCTGGAAGGTGCCCTCCTAGCCGTGTTGGATTCTGTACATTTGAAATGTATTCACATATTCCGCATGTTTTTTTTTAAGTGGTCAGCTTCCCATGATGAAAAACATTTATAATCACTTAAGCCTCGAAGTGCTCAAGTGTCGCTTATTAACAATGAATTTTGTCTCCAGCATTAATGTTTCATAGAGAAACTTTCATGGAAACTCTTGGGCTAAATGTACGGCCTGTTGACTCTGCTGATTCGTGATTTGGCATTTTCTCTTGTCTCTTTGTAGTGTCTTAGGGAAAAAGTGTGTCTCTGGGCCCAGCCGGCTCTGCGTTTCCCGACAGACCTCGTAATTATTAATGTAGGGATGTGAGAGAGCTCAGAATTAACGATTTCTGTAAAAGCAGCACATACGGAAATGAGGGCAACTGAACCTTGCATTTCTAGATTCAGGGTGAGAGTGAGGTGGTCAACGAATCCAGCCGGGGACGCTCACCAAGTTGCGGGCCTTTCTCATGCCGTCATCGCGGCTTCCGTGGTATCACCCTCCCTCCTCCACGGACTTTTTGGGGCCTGTCTCTTCTCCAGGGGTCCAGGCGTACGAGCTGGGCGCTGGTGCAGGCCCCTACTCTCCATCAGGGAGGAAGAAAGCATGTCTTAAGTTGCCCCCATGGCTGCGGGCCCCACGTTCATCGCTCTGTCAGTCCTTTGGGGTGGAGACTCAGTAATCACAATGTACAGATGGGCTGTCCAAGCTGCAAGCCCACAAAGCCGGATCTGAAACTGGGAAAAGCTGGGGTGGGAGAGACCGCAGAGCCCAAGAACTTTCTCCCTGACCACTCTGGGTCAGCACGGTCATCTCATGGGAAAGATACATCTCAGGGGCCAGAGGAAGCCCTGTGGCTTCAGAGCCTCCCAAAACCATGGCTGGTCACCCGTGGCCTTTCATCAGGTAGGGCTGGAGGAAGGACGCAGCAGCCGTTCGTGCCGCGCTGCCTCTGTGCCGGCCAGCGACATACTCCGCCTGGGTTCTTACGTCCACAGTCCCCCTGTGTCCATGGGGTCAGGGACATCTGCTGTTGGGGGAGTCTTGCAACTCCAGTATCAACCGGGATGGAGGAAAGAGAGGATAGCCAGAGAGTTGTTCCTGTGCTTGAGTCACCCCCAGAAGAAGAAACCCACTCTGCAGGGGTTGGGGGAGGGCCCCCTGTCCATCATTGAGATGGCCAGAGAGTCGTCTGGCAAACTTAAATCTTTTATCCTGCACAGTAAGAGAAAACACCAAGTGGATTGGCGGGTTAAATAATAGAAATGTCTCTGTCACAAAGAGGATCAGAGCTAAACTAGCGTCTGAGCAGAGATGGGGAAGAACGCAGCTGGGTGTTAATTAAGACCAGACCCTCGGGACAGGTTTCCATCCTCCAGGCTCGTTGTCGACATGGCTCCCACGAAAGCCTCTTCTGCCACTGGATGTTTGCACCCCAGCCGTAGTAACCACGTGTCCTTGCGTGTCACCCGGAGTCCTCTCGGTTTAAGGGCTGACCTTTCAGCGGCCTCTGGAGGCTCTTACACTCGACAGAGACCCAAGCCTAAAAACCCACCCCTGCTCTCAGCCAGGTGTACGGGGCACGTGGGGGCCCCTGCTGCACGTCCTCAGCGTGTCTTCCTGTCTTCGGGGAGCAGTGTGTCCACTGGCAGCAGCTGGAGGGCCAGGAAGAGGGTCAAGTGGCTGAGTGGAAGATGATGTCGGGTGAAGGGACCTCGAGGGGAGGCACGCGTGTGCGTCGGAGCCTGCCCCGTCTCTATGAGCTGGATAAACGCCCACGCGTGACCTAGAAGAACTGGCAAATCGATGCATTTCTCAAGAGCAGAAAATGGGAATTTCAGGACTTAACACCCATACATTTCTTTATCTCCTTCAAGTCAAGCCTCACAGCATCCCCTGCAGATGAGGTTTAGGAGACTTGGGTGATGTCCTCCTGCCCAGTAATCTCCCAGTGGACACCATCATCTCTCAGTTCTGAGAGCTGGGTTGACTTCCCTCTCTCCATGCTCGGTGTCTTCCCTGGTCCACCTGGGAGCAGCATCCTCTGCACGTAGTTGGCGGTCTGCACTGGTCTCGGGCACTTGTTATCACATATGGTGTCATGGGACATCTACCCAGGAGGATGGGACTTTGGGTGGGTGAGTGGAATGAGAGGGTTGTGCAGGGTCTTGCTTGGAGCTGAGGGCCTGGGCGCCCACTTGGGCTCTTGGCTGCTGGGAACGTGCTGGGTGCTGCAGGGAGGAGGATGCTCCAGAAAGAGGTGTGAGCCCCACAAGTAAGAGGTTGTGCACGATTGAGTAACAGGGACTGGCTGCTGGGAGGAGAAGTGAGGAAGAAGGGGCAGCCGGCCCCAGAGTGCTCAACAGAGGGTGTGCTGGGCGCCATGGGGAGCCACGGAAGGTCTTTCACGGTGGAGTATCATTGATGGAGCTTGGCGGTAGGAAGACCCTCTGATAGCTCTTGGTGGGAAGGGCAGGTGGGGGCCTGTCACAGTGGTTGGAGGAGATTCCTGAGGCTGAATGGGTGGGGGAGAGCGTAGGAGTGGGCGCCGTGTGCACAGAGCCAGCAGCTGGAGGTCACGGGCCCAGGGAGCACGGCCTCACATGCTTCTCCTATCTCCCGCGTGTCACTCTCTCCCAACTGGGGCCCCGCTTCATCGCCACCTCCTCGGAGAGGCCACCCTTGACCCATCTACAGCACCCCACGGCCACCCTCTGTGCTGCCACTCGGGGTGTTGTCTTCAGAGCACATGGCATATTCAAATCGCATTTATGTCATTGTTTAGTGTCTGTCCTTTTCTGCTAGAAGGGGAGTTCCATGAGGGCAGAACACCGTGCTGTCCATGGACACGTCCCCTGCTCCCAGGAGGGCGTGGCATGTGGCAGTGCTCGCTGGGGAGGTATTGAATGAATGAACGAACGAATGAACGAAGCCAGTGAGCCTTGTGGGACTGGCTAAATGGTGGTGCTGAGCAACATCCCAGAGAGGAGTGCATTCCTCCCATGTGGGTTGTAAGCTCCCTTGCCTGGCTTCCCCTCAGAGCCCTGTCTCATCACCCAAAATCCAGGGCTGGAGGCACATCCCCTCCAGGCACGGTGCCTGGTGTGGGCAGGCGGTCAATAAATGCCAGACAGACGGATCAATGGGTTAGGTATTTTATGGGCGCTGCGAAGATTTAGAGCATCCTCATAGAAGGCACTGTTTTTTCAATTAACTGAAAATTAACTCATGTCAGCAGTGCTAGGTCTGGAGGGCATCGCCCTTTCTTTCCTAAGGACTCAGACCTCCACCACCAGGGCTGAGTTTCAGAGAGGAGGCAGAGACCAGGGAGGCTGGGCGAGATCTCAGCATCTTCCCTTTAGAACACTGCCCGCATCACCAAGGTGGGGGATGCGGATGTCTCTACAGAGGAGAGCTGAGGTTGGTGGCAGGGGACCAGGTTCACACGCCCTCTTTCTGAGCGGTGAATGCGTGCAGCAGCCCCTCCTCGGGTTGCGGTGGGATTAAGCAAGCAGGCCTGGCCCAGCCAGCGTTAGGCGTTGCCGCCAGCCTCTTCTCACCTGTGACGTCTGTGCTGCTGAGGAGCAGAGAGGAACGTCTGCGGGCTTACCCTCCCGGATCAAACTCTCACGGGGATGAGAAGGACCTCCTCCGGCAGCATCTCCGTCCTCCTCCCCTTCTTGCCCCCAGCCATCTCCCTTTCACGTTTCCTGCTTTACTTTTTCAACTCTCCAGAAGTAGGAGGACATCAATCAGGGAAATGCTTTCCTGAAGTTGTGTCCAGCTCACAGAACCTATTTTTTTTTAAACCCAAATAGCTATTTTTCGTTCCCAAAACTATCCCTAAAAACAAAATGATGATTATAACTCTCTGGGTTTGCACAGAGCAAAGCTTTACAAAATGCTAACGACTCACTGGGTCCTGGACCACGCTTCACACCTAATCAGTCAGCGCCTCTCCCTGGTTTCCAGAGTATAGTGGTATCCGCTGGAATCGGTTCATCCTGCTCAAAGCTCTTCGAATCTCGATGCTCAGAGTAAACCCAGAGATGCAGGATCGAGAGCACGTCCTCATGGGCGTAGGTGTATAAAGACTTGTGCTGTGTTATCATCAGAAAAGATAGAGTTGATCGATCGATTGATAGATAGATAGATGACTGATAGATGTACAAATCTTCAACACATACACAATATCTGTCTACCTCCCTACCCACCCACCTGTCTGTTGAAGATTTGTACACACACAAAATATAGTAGAAGCGTGGAGGTGAAGGTTGCTATTTACCAACATATTCCATAATTCATTAGCAAAGATGTTTAAATTATTTTAATTTTAGTCCATTTAATTGAAACCAATTTCTTTCATTTCCCACCCCGCTCCCTGGAGAGAAACGTTTGTTTATCAGTTTGCAGAGAGCGGTCTTATATATTGTAAAAAGGATCAGATACAAAATTGAAACATCTCCCTAGGCACGCCATCCGGCTTATCACACAGGAATTTCAAGCCTGTTTTCCCAAGTCTTTCTCTTCCGTGGACGAAGGTTCAGCTTCCCTGTGTCTCTGTGTTCGTCCCAATTCAGTCTGGTTGTTGTCCATCAAGTCTGTGGGTTTGTGGAGAATTCTCTGCTAAATGTAGCTGTTTCTAAGAGTTCAAGGAATCCTTAGCATCTCTTTTCCAAGCACACTGTTAATCTTTGTTCTTGTGAATTTCTTAAAATGGCACCATCAATATTTCTTTAGTCAAAGGTCGTTGCTGTGACCTGAGGTTCCTATAGAAAACCCAGCATCAGGTGGATTTTGAATGTAAGAAGGAGCTCTCTAATGGACCACAGTCCCTAACTGGGGTGCTCGGCTCCCGGGGCCGCCTGGTGCTGGGCGTTGCGTCCTGCCCTCCGCGCTGCCCCGCCTGCCTCGCTGCAGGGAACATGGCTGTCAGGGTCTGTTTGACATGCTGTAACTCCTCCTCAGACAATAGCCTGTCTCCTCTGCCGACAGGGAGCATGCCTCAAATGAGAGTTCATTAGTCTATTGAAACATTTCAGTTAATTGCAAAGCTAGTACCCAGAATTGTCAAGTTCATATTTCCATCTGTGCATGAGCATAGTAATAAAGAATTTTTTTGGACAGGTTAATTTGCCTAAAATACCGTGCAGTCAATCAGAGTAACAAAGTTGTTGATGCTCCCATCTGTCAAACGGGGCTTTCATCACTGCCGTCCTCCGGCTTGCACAAGTTGGCAGAAATATAGCGAACGAGAGTGGCAGCCGCCCGGGGAAATGTTATTCCAACACGAAGCACCCAACAGCTGGGGGTTGCACTGGTAAGGATGGTTTATGGCTCAGCCTCCTTTTTGGAAGTAATAGGTAGTCACTGAGATTTAAGATGGCTTTAATATTTAATGTGATTGTTGATATTATTTACATTTGTTAATTTTATATTTTACTTAATTTGCCACAGATGAAAACTCTCTTTGAAATGAAGAGTGTGTGAAGATCCCTAATACACAAAGGTGTTTAATTTAAAAACAAAAATAGATTAAGTGTATAAACTACAGTTATTAAAACAGGCCTCCCCATCGTAGCTCTGCTTTCCCAGCCACATAGGAAACCGTGCTCTGCAGGCTGTCGGCAGCCGGCCATCAATTTGCAACTCACAGCTGGGGTCTGTCCCTCGGGCCGGGCCTCCTGTCTGGGTCAGTCCTCGAGGACTTGCTGCTCGCTGAAAGCCGGGAATGAATCAAGCAGCATGAGAGGCAGGAAAGGAAAAACTTGGTCATGATGCTCTGTGTCCATAATTGCAAAATACAGGAGTGCTGGGGAGACGTTACGGGTGGCATCTGCACTGTCTCGGTCAGCTTGGCCGCTGTGACAAATACCACACTCTGGGCGGCTGGAACAACAGATGTGTGTTTCTCACAGCTCTAGAGGCTGAAAGGCCAAGAGCAAGGTGCTGGTACCTTCGGTCCCTGGTGAGGGATCTCTTCCTGGCCTCTCGCTGTGTCCTCACACAGCAGAGAAAGAGAGGGAGTAAACATCCTCGTGTCTCTTCTCAGGAAGGCACTAATACCATCTTGGGGGCTCCATCCTATGACCTAATCACCTCCCAAAGGTCCTGCTCCAAACACCGTCATGTTAGGGGTAAAGTCTCAACACACGATTGGGGGGGACACACAAGCTTCAGTCCATAACATGCTGCGGTCCACACACTGCCCCGTTATCCCAGTTCATGTGTTTATAGAAGAAATGCGCCCACATAAACGACCTCAGGTCATCACTGGGTTTAAGGTACTGTGGCCACCTCTCGCCTCAGAAAGGAGGGTGTCTGATATCCACCGGCTGGGGTGGCCAGGTGGCTGAAAATAAGAGGGGGCATCAATCTGACAGGCGCCTTGTAGATGCACAAAATGAGACATTTCCCGGACAGCTGGTGTTTGAAACGCTGGCATCGGGACGTGATGGAGTTGGTCTACCTCCATCTAAAGACCAGATGTTGGCGGCCTGGCCGAAGGGACCGGCAGCGGGGCGCAAGGGGTCCAGAGCTGCCCTCCGCAGGAGCCTCCCTCTGTGGATGGCTCCGGTCCTTGCTACAGAACACTGACCTCGAATTCCCTGTCACACTTGAGAAGAGGGGTAATGTACACTAGCGTGGGGTTTCCCAACCTTGGCACCTGGGAGTAGACGGCTCTGTGTAGTGGGGCCATCCTGTGCATCGTGGGTGCTTAGCAGCATCCCTGGGCTCTCGATGCCAGAAACACCCTTCCACCGAGTTATAAGCACCAAAAATGTCTCCAGACATTGCCGCGTGTCCCCCAGGGGCAGAATCGCCCCGATTGAGAATCTTTACATTCAAGTTAGAAGAGAACCGAGGTGGGGGAGCTGGCTGCAGAAATGAAGACCTGAGCAGCCTTGGGGGGTTCACTGAGGAGCCAGGCACCCTCTTCAGACCAGGAGGCCTGAAGCCGTCACTCTGAAGCCACTTGGGACAATGCAATGAACCTGGATTATCACTGTGGACCACAATAAATTATTTAATAAATCGGTTAAATGAACTAGGGAGGTGTGCCTTTGAGGCAAATTGCCGTTTAAAGGAGTGACCTAAAATATTTGGGTGAAATTGGGGTGCAGGAGAAGTAGGATGTCAAGGGAGGAGCTTGGACTTGGGAGTGGAATGACCTGGGTTCAAATTTTGACCCTGCCCCGCGCCAGCAGGCGACTCCAGCAAGATTACTGAATGACTTTCTGAGAGCCAGTTTCCCGTCTACAGAACGGAGCTGAGCGCGCCTCGTCACTGAGTGCACGTGGGGGCTTGATGGGGCCTTGGCTCTCAGAAGCCCACACGGGGCCTGCACACGTGGAGTCTTTGGGACATCTTGTCCTCAGCAGGCAGCACTGTTTTCTGGGGTCGCCTTCCTGAGAGAAGCCTGGTGACTTCATTTTCGCTGCTGCAGTTCTCCACGCCAGCTCAGAACCCCTTCTCCATCCGCTCCCTTTTAGAACAGATATTGAAGGTGCTAATTTCACAAACGTCTTCTTTATATAGATCACACCTTTTGGTGATGCTTTTAGAAATACTGTTACAATGGAAACAATTTCAAGAACAAATGGAACACCTGAAAACGCGTAATTGCACAGTTCATTAAACCATATAGAGAGAAATCCATAGACTGAGAGCCACATCCAACGGCCATGTTGTCATTCCTGTCCATCAGCGTCATTTGTTGAAATGCGTCATAGCTGATCTTTAGGGAGATTCTGACGTGTCATCTGCAGCCCTGGGGACCAGCCATCAACAATAAAAACTGGCTTTAGCAAGTCACTGAGCATAAAGTATTTTTACAAGCAGAAAATAAAGTTTACTTAGAATCCTAATGGGAAACACAGAGAGAAACCTAGGGACCACCATCTCTGGAGAAATCCAGTCCTGACAAGATGCACATTAGGCTGCCCTCCCCACCCCAGGACAGTCCTTACAGTCAGGAGCAAAGGGTCTGGAATCAGACGGCTTGAGTTCACATGTGGGCTCCGCCACCTCTTCATGGTGTCTTGGGGCAAGTCGCTTTTTCTTTCTGAGGTTGCATTTCCTTATCTGTAAAAGGAGGGTGCTCATAGTTCCTATCTCAGAGGGTCATTGGAGGGATGACTCCAGATGCCCCAAGCATCCAGTAAATGATGCATGAAGCAGTCCTCCTAGACAGGTGGACCAATGGCCATCCTCATTCTAGTGATGTCACCTCAGGAAAAGTCCCAACAACATGAGGTGTCCAAACAAAGCATGATACATGTTCTTCTTACCCAAAACTTCCCTGGAAAGCCATATCAAGGAGTATGGGGCCTAAGGCCTCCCACTGGCCAAGTCCCAGTCTTGGGCAATGTTGCCTTTGGGCTTCTCGGCTTCAGATTCCTCTCTGGGATCACGGGTGCAGCCTGGGAAGCAGACCAGCCCACATCGGGAACCCTGCGTCCTCCCTCCCCGACTCCCCAGGAAGTGGTTCCGGGCACAAGTGAAGGTGTCTGGAAAGGACGGCGCTCATCACATGGAATCCAAGACCAGGCGGCCAGACAAGAGACCGGCCCTCAGCGGCCACACCCAGGGACAAGAGCATCAAGATCCTCTACATGACGACAAGGACAAAGAGAAAGGAAAAGACAGTGTCAACTTCGAGCGACAAAAATACTCCAGAGGAAATCTCCCAAGGGAAGCAGTGGGGCTTTCTCCAGTGAGGAGAAAGGGAAGCTGGTTTACAAAGAGCGAAGAGACATCTTCGCAGAAGGCAGAGGCGTGGATAAAGTTTGAGTGTGAGAGAGCAGGGTGCAGGCTTGTTCCAGGGCTGGTCTGGGTAGATAAGAGCAGTTCACCTTGAAGGGCCCTGCACAGTCACCTCCCAGCACTGGCCCAGTGGACCCCAGCAACGCCATCTGCAGAACCTCCCAGGAGGCTGAGAGGCGGTCGACCAGTTGGCCAAGCCCATGATTAACAAGTAGGGGAGTTGAGCCCAATTATCTGTAATTGCAGACCAACTGTGAGGCTCAGAACCCATTTGGGGCTGCTTCTGCTTCTGAGTCACAAAGCTGGAGATCTCCCTGGGCCCCTCACGTTGCCTTTTCAGGTTAACACTTCATGAATGGGCTGTGTAAGGACCCCGTGACCAGACCTGCTAGGGCAGGACCGGAGGGAGGCTGCTGTCCCGGGGGCCTGGAGCCTGTCAGGATCTCCTCACGGTGCCAAGGTCCCCAGAGACCCCCACATCTGGGCAAGATGAGATTCTGTTCATTCGCCGGTGAGGAGGGAAATGCCATTTTGAACAAGTGTGTGTTTCTCTGAGTACTTAATTAATATAGTCATTCAGCATTCCAATATTTAATGAGAACGTCTCCTTGTGACGTCAGAAATCTCTGACATTTGCTGAACCAACTTGGCATCTTTGTTAAGGATTTGCATGTGAGGCATCCACAGTTGTGAGCAATCTGTGTGATAGTCTGTTCCAAAAAGATTGTGTGGGAGTAGGAAGCACGAGAAACACACGGCTCTATTAGGGTCAGAAATAATGATCATCTGCTTATCACGAGAACCACGTACCAGCGGATCAACGAAAACAAATCTGAAAGCAGTGAAAACAACATCATTTTAAAGAGGAAAAAAGAGATTTTTTAGGGTTTTTTTTTTTTAGACTTGGCTGCACAGGCATTGTTGAGATGCTCATGGCCTCCATACTCCACAAAATGGATGTTCTAACAGAGTCCAGAGCCATCACACCCTGTGTCCATCTTCTGAGCCCCATGTTCACCTTCAGAGCAGAGCAGTTTAGTGTCATCACCCATTTCTCAGATAAGGAAATCGAAACCTGCAGAGATTGTGGCCTGTGAGGGGCCTTTGGCTGAACCATGGTTTGGCCCAAGTACGCCCATCAAAAGTCACGTGGTCCCGACTTCGTTCCCACCTTGTAGGGCTGCCGACAGGACAGCACAGTGTCTGTCAAGCACTTGGTCAGTCAAAAAGCGTCCTATAAACATTCGTGCTCCTGCCGCTTCCCGGGTCTGGCGTGGGGCAGCCATCACTGCGCAGCGATGAGCCATCGGAGGGCAGAGCTGGCCTCTGGGCCCAGCACCGGCAGGGACGTTCCTTCCTTCAGCGCCTGTTCTCAGCACTTACCGTGTGGCAGACAGGGTCCCAGGTACAGGGCATATAGCTGGGAACAGAGAGACAACCATCCCTGCCCCTAGGAAGGGGCTGCTGTGGAGGTGGCAGTGGGACAGCTGCACACAGTCAGTCAGAAAGCCACGGGTGTGTCAGGACCCAGCGCTTTGGGAAACAGTAGGGTGGGTCAGGGAGGGGTCAATTTTAAATGGAGGGGTCAGAGCAGAGGAAATCGCCTGCAGGTAACGTCCACTCACTTCAAATGCGTCTCAGGCTGAAGATGCCCATTCGCTTTGGTTCATTTCACTCTCATATGTGTTTTCTACTTTTTGCCTTGACATGAGGGCATTGTTGACCTTTTATTTGGGCTCATGAGCCAAGAGTGTGTGCAGGTGTGTGCGTGCAGGCATGTGAGTTTCACCAGTGGAAACGAGAATCAGATTCCTGAGGTTGGTAAGTGGAAAAGGGAGGGCACACACAAGGGCTGAAGGAGGAACATGCGTGTGTGGAACAGGTGACGAGGGACCCGGGAAAGCGCCCTCCGTCTGAGGTGGTGGGGAACCAGCGCGGAGGCCCAGCGCGGTTTGCAGGCCTCACTGGTCCTTCTGATTGGCCAAGGCCCGTGCAGCCCAGTGCTTAGCACCCTTGAAGGCACCTCTGTGGTCAGGTAGGACGCGAGCTAGCCACCACCAGGCGGCTCTGTGCACCAGCGACAGCTTCTTTTCTGTCCTTGAAAGAACAGGAAGGAATGTGTAACCTGTTGTCCTCTTCCTATAGATAGAATTACAGGAAGTCTCATATTCATAACTTGGAGTGTCCTGAATTCTCTAAAATTGCTCTTAAAGAAAAATTAAATTTTTCAGAAAAATTAAATTCAGGCCAGGAAATGAGTGTATATAGAAAAACATGTGCAGTTTTCAAAACGTCCTTCCTAGATCTGTGATAACCGCTGAAACTCAGGGTTTCTGAGTCCTCTCCGTGATTCCACGGGAAGAGAGACTTGGCGCCTACCCACGGGTTCTCATGGGCAAAAAAAGCATTGACGCTGATTAGCAAAACCACGCACACATTGGGGGAAGTCAGCACAGGCACGCACTTTGCTGGTTTAGGAAGCCGGTTAGCAGGTCCTAAGAAACACGTAACAGTGCAATGGCTTCTAAGAGTGGGCAGGAGAGGGTCGTTATGCATAACTAGTTATTACGCTTAACTGAGTCTGCCTCGAGTCAGATCAGAGTGCCCATTCCAAGGCTGTGTCCTCTCAGGGAGGAGATCATTCGGGGTGTGCAGACTTCAGAGAATCGCTCTGTGCTAGAAAACCTGACTGCGTGCCAGGGTCTGTCCAGTGCTTCCCCGGCCCCCCGCTTGATTATGACAACTTTGGGGTGTTGAAGGCAAGGATGGCATTTAGGTCTCAACCTCCGTTACTCTGTCCCAACCTACCAGTATCCATGTTACAAATTGCATCATTTGTTGGAGGGAATTTTAAAAAGAGAAACAGGTTGGCCTGTAAGGTAATGAAATCCAGTGTGTAATTGACACTTACTATCAAAGGATAAAAGGATACCCAAATGCCTGGCCCCAATCCCCACCTCCCACATATCGCAGGCTGGTGTTGCGACCTCCTTCTGCTCCTGTAGGAATTGGCTTCAGATCCAGTCCCGGGGCAGGAGTAACAGTTTTATTCCTTCAACCTCCTACCTTAGCTCTGTTTTGAGATGAACCTGGGCTCTGGGACTCCAGTTCCTTCTCGGGATCCCAGGAGTTTGTGTATCAGTTATCAGCCCGCTATCTCCCTTCCTTATGCTTTCTTCTGTCCTGCCTCCTCCACTGCCTCCCATCTTCCCTCGTCCTCACACACCCATTTGCTGGGTGTCTCTTGGTGCTGCGAGCTGGGGGTTTAGCTGAACAGTCTGACATGGTCTCTGCCCTGTCCCAGGAGGGCATTCGCTGCTCTGTCCCTCTTGTTTCTTTAGTAGCCAGGGATCCTGGGGCATCAGCTGTTCGACTGCCCTTGACGGATGTGTTGTGGCTGGCTGTGCCCCAGACACCCTCCCACCTGGTGCAAGGCATAGAGCCGTCAACTCTTGCAGGTGTGCATGGGTGATGCCATTTACCTGGTCTGGAGCCTCCCCCCCCCCGCCCCCCCCCAAACTCAATTCAAGAGGATGCAGCACAAGCTGGTGTCCCTCAGTGGGGGCGGGATGAGGGGGGTCAATGGAGGATTCCTGACCTAGTGGTTTGTCAGGAATTCTAATGGGTCCTCAGGGAGCCAGTATAGACCCTTATAGAGCACTTCAGACTGGACTGGATTGATGCTAGAGTGCACTGAGGGTGGCGAACATTCCAGGTGGTCAAGAGAGACAGGTCATTGAGCTTGAGTGGAGTAAGAAGGAGCAGGCGGAGGACAGTGTCATATGGAGTAGGCCAGGGCTGGGCAGACTATAACACGGACACCTGATGACATGAGGAAGAGGATTTGAGGGAGGTGACGTGACAGAGCTTGGAGGTGAGCGTGGCTGTTGGAGGTGACATGACAGAGCTTGGAGGTGAGCGTGGTTATTGGGGGTGACATGACAGAGCTTGAGGTGAGCGTGGCTGTTGGAAGTGACGTGACAGAGCCTGGAGGTGAGCGTGGCTGTTGGAGGTGACATGACAGAGCCTGGAGGTGAGTGTGGCTGTTGGAGGTGACATGACAGAACCTGGAGCTGAGCATGGCCTCAAAAATGGGTGGGGACCAAGCCCTTGGCCACCAGAGCAGTGAGCAGAGAGGGGTGTGGAACGGCTTCCTCACCAGGAGGTGCTGTTGGCCCACTGCTCTGTGGCTGTGGGGAGAAAGGTGGCCGCGGGGAGGGGAGACTACCTCACTTCAGATTCACACAATGGGGCCCTCCCCAACTGGGACACTAGGGCAGCCCCCTATGCCCGCGTGCCCACACACACACACACACACACACACAGGGACGTGGCCTCTGCGAGCCGTGGCCTTGGTGGTCTCTCTCACTGAACTGATGACAGCTCTTCTGCATTGCATCCCTGAGTCCAGTTTTGGGCCTGTTCCTACACCCCATGGGCCTCTTTCTGGGACCCACTCTGTTTCGGGATGTCGTGATGTTAGCAGGACAGGCAGCAAGCCCCGTGTGCCAGGCCCTGGTGGGGAGAGACTCAGGTCTCCCAATCTGGCACTGTTGGCAAGTAGATGCCAGTTTTACCCTCCCCGAATTGTGATGACCAAAAATGTCCCCAGATATTGGGAAATGTCCCCTGGAGGACCAGGAGGGCCCATGTTAAGGAGAATATTAGTGTAGACAATGGCTGTTTTTGTTTTGTTTGTCTGTTTGTTGCTGAGGAAGATTTGCCCTGAGCTAACATCTGTGCCAATGCTCTTCCATTTTATATGTGGGTTGGTGCCACAGCACTGCTGACAAGCGGTGTAGGTCCTCGCCCTAGAACCAAACCTGTGAACCTGGGCTGCCGAATCAGAATGCACTGAACTCAACCACTGTGCCATGGGGCCGGCCTCTGTTTTTGTTTTTTAAAGATGAGGAAGCGGACACCCAGCGAGGGCACCAGCCTGTGAAGGTCACCCCAGGTGGTGGCCATGTTGGGACCACCCAGGTCGCCCAGTCTGGAGCCCATGCTCTTGGCTGGAAGGGCCTGGGCATCTGTGGTCACATGGGAGTGTCCAGACAGCCTGGACAGGAGTCCTTTAGTGGCCAATGGCAGGACAGCGCCCCTGCAGCCAGGTGGGTGGTACGGTCAGGGGAGGGGCGGCCACTTTTGGCCTGTCCACGTTTTTTCCTTTTCCGGTCAGCGTGCCCCCAGCAGGCTGCCTCTCTTCCCTGGTGCCCCCTGCAGGCACATGACCCCCGGGGCCCCCTCAGCTTCTCCCGCCCCTCTGGGGTCTCCATCCCACCTCCTCTCGCAGCACAAAGTGATTGGGAATCTTCATCTCGCGTTTTGTGGCCCTCTGCCATTGTCCGGTTTAGGGACTCGCAGGCACTTAGCCCTGGAGGGGCTGTCTTCCTTCCTGCGTCTCCGAGGACTCCCCCACAGACCCAGATCCCCACATGCCCCTCACTCCCCGAGGCCTGTGCGTCTTTCACGTGGGCCGTTTCCTCTCCTGGGCACCCCCAACCACTGTCGGACTGAAGATCCCAGGTTTGTCTTTGTGCGAAGATGCCCGTGTCATCCTTTCATTCCCTCCGCCCGGCCCCCAGTGCACATAGAATTGGGCACCATCCCCCCCCAGGCCCCTCCTCTATGAGAGCGTTTGGGGATGGCTCACTGACGTCCTGGCTTCCCCACTGGACCCCGGGTCGTTAGAGCAATCATTTGTTCACCTAATTGCCCACGTAATGCAGGCCATGTGCCCAGACTAGACAAGCATAGCCTGCTGCACCCACTGGGCTGGTCTGGTAGAGAGAGGCTGCTGGCTCCTCGCAGGGCCAGCTCTGGCCTTCACACTGAGGCACCCTCTAGTGTGAGAAGCATGGACGCAGCTGAAAGGTGAGCACCAGCGAGAGGCTGGGCAGGACCTCCCCTGCGCATCCCAGGCGCTCCGGGTGCCGGCCACATCCCGGCATCCATTGGGAGATGTGTGGTGAAGTCAGGAATGGACGACGGAGCCCTGCATCCCCCTCACACTCCTGTAGGGCAGGATGGCATCTTGGACTTTTTTTCATCTCTCCAGCATCGTCTCAGGCAGTGCACTGCATACAGTGGAGCTTGATAAATGCTTAATGAGTATGTGCCGGCATGTGCTCTCAGCAAGGCATCTTGCAGACATGTCCAGCCTCTCTCTGCAGGGTGGCCCTGCTCAGTGGGCAGAGTCTCGTCTGGGAGCCTGCAGGCTTCTCTGCAGATCCCAAGGCCTGCACCTCATTTGCAGCCCTGTGGGAAATGGGAGCGTGTGGCTGCAGGGGTGCTCACTCAGCTCCTGAAGCCGGACAGCAGCGGCCACCAGAAGGGGAGGAGCTCTCTGGCCGCCGGCCACCAAGCCTGCCCGAGCCTTTGACCACTGACCCAGGTCCCTCAGAGCAGCCGCTCCGGGTGCTGGAGACAGGATGCTCTGGACACTCACCAACGCCAGAAATGAAATGTTAAAAAGTAATTCTGAGTTAGGACTCCAGGGTCTAGGGAGTAATTCCGCTGAGGCAGAGGGAGCCGTAGTCAAAGGCATGGGGACCCCATCTGTCCCCGCACTTGTCGCTGCAGCACACGCAGTCGGCTTTAATTATCAATGATTCTTTTTAAGTTAAAGATGAATTTGAGACAGCTACGAACTTGGAAGCTTTATCTCCCAATTACAGAGAGACCTGTTAATAAAGATCACCGGAGGTAGCCGCAGGTTTTCCAGCCATTACCAGAGGTGGCTGGAGCCGTGAGTAAGGACTGGGAGGCGCCCCAGCCTTGCCAGAAACCGCCGCAATGTTCTCTCTGTGGAGGTGCTGGGCGTCCTGGGCGTCCCCAAGTCCCCTTCCTCGTCACAGCCAAGTGGGCAGAGCCCTCAGAGCTTCGTCAGACGGTCTCAGATCTTTAGACCGGACTCTGCGTCTCCTGATAGACAGACGGAGGCAGAACATGGTGGCCACAGGGCGCCTTGTGGTGACCCCAGCACAGGAATCGGGGACACGCGGACCTCTGTCTGGAGCTCTGTCTCATCCCAGCTGTCTGCCTCTCCCTGGGCTCTGAGGCGGCTGAGTGCAGAGCTCCTGGCACCCACAGAAGGCCTGGAAGGAGGCGGCGTCAGCCCTGGGACATGCTGCAAGCTGAGCTCTGGAAGCAAGTTCACCCCAGACCCTGGCGGGCTGAGCCCCCATGCCCAGCCCAGACCTCTCCCTCCAGCCAGCCAGCACCCACTGGCCGGGTCATGCCTCCGCATTTGTGGTGCATGCGCTGCCTTCTCTTGGCATGGTTCACATCACGGGCACACCCGGTGTACCAAGTCAGCTGGAGCTTGGAGGGTGTGCCGCAGTGCACACGCACCCCAGCGCCTGGCTCCAGAATGCTCCGTGAACAGAGCCTCAACTGAAAGGAGAACTGGAATGCTAAGGACAGGAGGCACCACGGTGTGGGCGTGGGTCCAGCCCCACACCAGATGTGTGGGCATGGACAGGTCAGAGCAGTGGATGAATATTGGCAGAGTTACAGGGAGGAACCCAGCTTGGAGGTGGCATGTGTCTCAATCATTGATGGCCTAGAAGGCCCTCCCATGAAACTTAGAGAGAGACAGTGAACATAGGGATGGATGAATGGATGGATGGATGGATGGATGGATGGGAGATGGATGGATGGATGGAGGATGGATGGATGGTTGGAGGAATGACAAATGAATGGTGAAAGGATGATGGAGATAGGTGAGGGTGAGGTCAGACAAGGTCCCTGCTCTCATGGAGCTCCTAGTCTAGTAGAAGGAGACAGTGAACACAGAGAGGGATGATGGATGGATGGATGGATGGATGGATGGAAAAAGTGAGGAAGTGAAGCCAGAGGCTTGAAGCTAGTGGGGAAGTTGCAGGACAGCCAAAGATATGGGAAGAGAGCAGCATCCACCGTGGATGGATGGAAGGGGTAAGCCACACATATAAGGTGTTGATCTATGGACCTCCTGCTCCCCCCAGACCCTCCTCCTAATCTCATGGTACCCAGCACTATACTGAGTATTTACTCCTCACTACTGTCTGGAAATGATTGTTGAATGAACGAGTCATAAAGGGGAAACAAGATTTGTGATGTGGCTCTCTAAGGAGAGTATGTCCTGGTAAGCAGGAAGCCTGTGTTCTGTGGAGCATCCTGATGGATTTGAATAGGGAAGTGGGCCTGGTGTTAGAAGCAAAGCCAAGCCACTGGAATCTGCAAGAGTAGGAAGGTTTTGAACTCTGGAAGGACATTTGGAGGGGAAGCAGCGATGGGAACAATAGGATATAGGAGAGTTAGAGACATGAGGGGTGACGTGGGATTGTCTGGAGACCCAGGAGGAGAGAAGGGCTCCTGTAGCTCCTGTGGGGTTGGCTGAAGGACCTGGTGCACAGAGACATGCCTCGTGTTCCATTAAAGGTGCATTGTGTGTGCACACCTTTCCCGTCTTCCCTCTCTGCCCACGTCTCCAGTTAAATGCTTTTAGAATGGGTTGGTTTAGGGTTTTGCTTTGACATTTGGAAAGATGCAACTCAGAACAGTCACTCTGTGGAGCACAGAAGCAGAGGTGACCCTAAAAACTGAACCTCCCTAAAGATCCCAAAGATCTCAGGGAGACTTTGGACTTCCACATAGTGTGTAATGGGGGATTTAAAGCAATTCGGGTCCCAGCAGACATGATGATAAAAATATTAAGCCTCCCATGGAGTCATGGGAGTGAAATGAAATGCTTCTTGTAGAGCACAGTACGTGACATCTAATAACAGTCATCAAATGTTAGCCACTATTATTATTGCTGGTAGAATGAATGAATGAATGCGCCCACGAATGAATGAAGGTGAGAAAGAAAACAGCAGCATCCACCTGGACGTGTTTCTGTCCAGGGTAGCGCATGTGCCACAGTATTCCTCTGCCAGCACAGCAGTGCAGCATGGCAAGTACCGTCGAATTAATTGATTTCCTTCTCCGGTTGTGTTAGATTGTTGCTCTGTCATTTCAATTGTAAACTTGCTCACTATTCGATGCTTACAGTTCCCAACCTGAGGTAAAACCATTTGCAAGATTAGTTTAAGCACATGACCTCTTCAAAGACATGATAAAGGCCTTGGGTGATGGGTTATCTTGATTAAAACTGGAGCTTAACATGCTGGTTGGGAGTCAAGGATAATCGAGGCTGTGTTTGTCCACAAATGGGCCAGGACCCTGCAAAGTTCTAAAGGGAAAGGGATTGTCTTCCTCGAAGCTCCATCTCAGCCCCCTCTGGCGATTTGTATTCTTAACGCAAGTCCGCGGCATGAGCGTCTCAGGAGCTCCCGGAGCCACGAGCAGCATCTTTATTTCTTGTTGGACTTGAGGTCAGCTGGCCAATTATTTCCTGTCCTTTTTTGTATTAAGAATACCACTGTGAACAGAAAACGGCCTGGTTATCTGGCGATGAAAATGCCCATCCTTGTCATCTTGGAGCCGTTTTGTCAGATGCTGAACCCAAACACAGCTCTTTGTTGTCCTAATTGCCTTCTGCGCGGTTTTGAAGTAATTACTTTCTTATAGGCCCTTTTGTTCTTTTATCTTCGTGGATGGTTCACTTGGGAAAGTTGATGGGAGAAAGAAAGCCATAGATCTGGCTTCCCCAGGAAACTCTGCAGCTTTTGATGTTTAGTGGAAGATTTTGATAGAAAATCCCAGAGAAAATAGCAAGATCTCTCTTTAGTGGGAGGAAGGCACATGCTCAAAATCATTTACTTTCCTCGGTCTTTGTGACATCTGAGCAGTATAGCCAGGCCAGCCTTCCTGCATGGAAAGATTTAAAGCCAGCTCGTCAGAGGGCACAAATAATGATTTCTTATGTGTCTCTATGGCCAAGCTCACGGTGACCCACATGGCCCCATTCCAATCCAGGTCGCATGTGGCCTGCCTCCAGAGGTGGAGGTGAGTGTGCACTGTGCAAATGCAAATACAGTCAGAAGACAAGAGTGCAATTAGCCAGACACCTGCCGAGAGTGGACCAGCCGCCTGGCTCTGTGCTGGCTGCGGGGGCCAATGCAGGGGCTGCCACTGTCCAGGAGCATTGTCGGTGCATTTAGACAAGAGTCCAAGCCCGTGTAACACAGAAGGAGTGCTACCACCATGATGAGAAAGGTGGAAATAACTCTCTAGATGTGAGTCCCAGGTGCACCCCATGGGGAGGAGACGAAGGATGCCCCAAGGGGGAGATGGATTCGAGGTGAAGCTTTAAGAGTTGGCAGGAATTTGCTGGCAGAGAACTAGAGAAGAGCCTTGAAATACCTACGTGTTTTTCCTACTGATAGAAAATTCTGCTTCATCACCTAGCAAACTCAGCGAAGATAAATTAAACATGAGGCATTGATTAATATTTGAAGAGTAACGGGAGTTGGGGCTGTGCTGTTGGTCTGTCTTTGGGTGATTCTTGATTCTGTTTCTGCTAATAACTCCTTAATGCTGCAAGTTTCAGCTCCAAGTCAGGGGAAGTGAGTGGCCATCCATGGGCGCTGGCAGAGCAGCCTGCTTAGGGGAAACTGGGCCGGCGTTTCCATTTCCATGGGGAGTCGGTGGGTGGCCTTGGGTTCGCTGTGCGTGGCCTGCAGGTTGGCTCCATGAGGCCCACGACAGATCCGTGGGACAGTCAGTTCCGTGTCGTCCCCTGCTCTGTGCCGTGTGAGGCCATTCCAGTCACTCTTCTTGCCCTCTTGCATGCGGTGGAGACTGGCATTGCCCCGGGCAGTGTGGATAGGAGTGGCTCTTGTCTCTGCTGGATGCCCCTTGGTGGGAGGAGGGGGGCTCTGCAACATCAAAAGGGAAGAAGGAAGAGGAGGCAGCTCGACAAGGGGATGGTGGAAGGAGCAGAGCTGTTTCGGGGGGAAGTTTCAGGTTCAACAAACTTGGTGGTTTAAATGACAAGGATCGGGTTTTTTCACAGCTCTGTCGGTCGGGGTCTCCCTGGGCTAAGGTCAAGGTGTGGGTGGGGCTGCTTCCTCCTGGGGGCTCCTTTTCCACTTCCAGAGGCCGCCCCTATTCCTTGCCTTGTGGCCCCTGCCTCCTCTGCTTCCGTCCTCACATCTCCTCTGACCCTCCTGCCTCCCTCCTTCTCCTATGAGGACCCTTGTGATGACACTGGGCCCACCTGGATAATCCAGGACACTCTCCCACCTTAGTGTCCTTAGCTGAGTCACACCTGCAAAGTCCCTTTTGCCACGTAAGGTGACATAGTCACAGGTTTTTGGGATTAGGGCATGGACGTCTTCAGGGGCCATGATTCTGCCAACTGCCCCTCTGGAGAGAGGGAGCAGCATGTGCTGAGGCCCAGAGCGTGTCAGGGGAGCCGAGAGACGTGGGCTCCGTCCCTCCATCACGGGCATGTCACATGCGTGTTGAAGATCGGCATTAAGGCCAAAGGGTCCGCCCAGGCTTCCTGCCTCATCCTCGGGACCCCACCTGGCTCAGGACCTGCTTTGCTGTCCTTGTTTTCTGGCTGTTCTGTTGGCGGTGGTGTCTCCTTCTCTTCTATCAAGCAAGCTGCAAACATCTGGTTGGCGGCCAACCGCTGCCGGGCCAGGTCCTGATGCTTTTCTGTGCTGTGTTCTTTCACTTCCTACCCTCTCCCTGACCCGTCTGTGTTTTCCTCCCTCATCTCATGTTGGTCGTTGGCATTGTAACATCATCAATAGATCGAGCCCCTACTATGTTGCAGATGTTAAAGAAAAAAAGTATTCTGACCCTTGTGTAGAAGGTAAGGACAACCAAACTGAGACCATTACAACAGGGGTGACAGCTCGAACTCAACTCTGAATACAGCAGACAGAGGGCTGTGTGGCCAATGGGCGGGGGGCAGGAGTCGGGGGTGGAAAATTACTAAGAGGAACTGGGTCAGACATCAAGGGCGGGGGGATTCTCAATAAACTGGCCTGGCAGGGTTCAGTCGTTGATGAACCTGGGCCTGGCAGGCCAAGGTCAAGGCCCAGTCGAGAGGAGGGCTCAGAGGAGCCCCACTGAAGTTCGGTCAGAGGGCAGACCTGGTCACAAGCCCTGAGAATAGACGCCGTCATCAGCCCTCACAGCTGCGGAAGCGTGAAGCCCTTGAGGGGGCGGAGGGGGGTGAAGGCTCAGAGCCCAGTCGTGGTGACCCCGGAGCCCACGCCTCCATCAGCTCTGCCGTCCTGCCTCATTCTCCCCTTGCTTCCCAAATGTGCCCACCCCGGATCCTGGTGATGAATGAGTTACGGAGCCCCAGGTCCTGGATGGCGGGGGTGGGGGAGTGACATGGGGAGGTGGCAGCATGTGGCACGGGTTCCAGCGAGAGCAGACAGGAAAGGGCTTCACCGAACAGGTTCCACTGTGGGGAGGCCCTGCCCAGACCCCACTGTGTGCTGCAGGAGGCATCCGGCAGAGCTGGGGAAGCCCTGAGCACGTGGAAAGGCCCTCCGTCCACAACAGCAAGCTGTCCCCGCGGCCTGCTGGCCTCCTCCCGCGGCTCTCGCGTCTTCGCGGGCTTCTCCAGGGCTTCCTGTGTGGCAGGACAGCGTGTGAGCAGGAAGCGAATGCTGACTCCGCCTCTGTGCAGGTGACATGGTGTGCTGACTCTCGGGGAGAGGGGCCTGGGTTTGAATCCCAGCTCTGCCGCTCTGCTCCGAGCTGGAGGCGATGGCTATGAAGTAGGGGAGGGTGACACCCGCCAGGCGGATGTCATGAGAAGGGAATGCGAGAAACTTGTGCTTCCTCACTCCTTTCTTAGTCTCCCTTTTGGTGAGCATCTCGTTATCCATTTACCGGAGAACCAGGGGCAGGGACGTGGAGCAGAGGCCGTGCGGCACGGGAAGGGGGAGGTAGTTATTGGAGGGCGCTCCCTGCATTCAAGTCAAGGTCAGGGTCACAGCACCTGCCTGTGTCTTAGCTCCCACCTGTGGACGGTAGGGGTGGCCCCTCCCCCAGAGTTGTTACCAAAAGCAGGTGCATTCATGTGCAGAGTGCTTAGGAGGAGCCTGCCCCGAATCGCAGGATCAGTGTTTGCTCTTTGCTTTATTCTTTATTATTGAACGCTCTTTATTATTGAAAGGCATTTCGGGAAGGAGGGTGTGCTGGAGCGTGCAGCCTGTCTTCCTTTTAGGATGACCCGATTGTAACTATAGTCATAGACTTGGCTGATTCCACCCATTAAACGTCCCCTGCCCTCGTGTGCCTGTCTGCCTTGGGATCTGCCCTCTTCTGTTGCTGCGACCAGAGCTTGACAAAGCCCGCTGAACATGGGCCTCAGCTTTTGTGCTCAATCGCCCTCCTCTGGCCAGAGCCCAAGGTCAAGGGGAGACAGAGGGAGATGAGGTCAGAGGCTGGGCTAGGTCAGCTCTGCTGGGACCTTCTGAGCCAAGTGTGCAGCTGAGATTTTATTCTAAATCCTTAGCTTTCTTCCTAACTTCTTTTTTAAAAAAAACTTCCTCTTGCATGCTGCTCCATTGAACTCATTTTTGAGATTCTAGAAGTTGTACATCCAGGTCACAGTTTATAAGTTGTCATAAAACTCTGCTTCAGAAGTGAAGAGTTGACATCTTTGCCCGCAGTGGAGACAGGGAGCCGAGGAGCTCTGCATTAATTACGATGCGTTGCTCCCTGCAGGGGAGGCTCGTGGGCTCGGCACCTGCCGGGAGCGGCTCAGGCTGCAGCTCCCTCTATGCGGCTGAACGGGGGCTCAGTGTCGACTCAGGGAGCCTGGGTATCTGGGACGCAGGATAACGTGCAGGGAGCGCCTGGGCTTGAGATAAGTTTGTAAGAAGAGCACATAAGCCATCAGCAGCCTCTGATCCCTCACTCCCAGGATATTGCCTCTGCCAGGACTCGCTCGTTAGTTACACCCAGGACAGTGACACCTGGGAGGACGGTGTTTAAAGACCTGTGCCTGGGCTGTCTCGTCCCCAGCCTGCTGAGAGACGGCCTGGCTGCGGAGGGAGGGCACACAGCGTGCAGGGGAAGCTTGCTGGCCTTGCCGTCCGTGATCGACAGAACATTCACCGCAGAGAAGGCCGCTCCCTTCCGCGGGTGCTGCAGCAGCTGTGGCCCGAGGTTCATCTCCGTGCTTAAAGGCAGGAATAATTACAGGTCTTCAGTGCTGCTAATTCAGAAATAAGTCGTGTCCGGCACTCTTCTCCTGGGCTGCTGTACCTTGCCTGCTGTCCCAGTCTCACATGCCACCTCGTCCTGCCTCTTCCAATTTACTCTCTTCCGTGCGGCTGCCTGACCAGTCAATACTCTTGTAACAAAAATTAGATCATGCTGCTGCTTTGCCTCAAACCCATCAACAGCTCTGAGTCGCATTTAGAGTCGAGTCAGAACTTCTCACCGTGGCCCCTAGGCCCCCCGTGATCTGGCAGCTGCTGACCTCTGCCCCCCACCTTGGGCTGCTTTCCCGCCCCGCCCCCCCACTGTGGTCACTGCATCTGGGCTTCAGGAGCCCTCCTCCCGTCTCCTTGAGTGTGCTGAGCCCTTCCTGACCTCAGAGTCGACGGCCCATTTCTCCTGGAATGCCAGTTCCTCTGGACGTCTCCTGGAAAGCTCCTCTTCCCTCTCCGGTCTCGGCTGGCTGGAAGGCCACCCCCACCAAGAGGCCTGCCCTGACCGCCTCGGTGTAAATGAGACCCCTCCCCTCCCCCCGCTGTCCATCATCTCTCACAGCCCTGCCGGTTTCCCCCGTGCATTGTCCCATTCTGTAACTATCCGTTACTGTTCAGGACAAATTTCCCCCATGAAACTGTGAGCTACATGAGGACAGGGACTGTGTTTTGTGTCCGACTGTGTTCCTAATGCTTAGGATGATGTCTTGTCGATACACAATCAAGAGTCAATATATACAATGTATACTTGTTGAATGAAAGCTGTGTTTGGCATCTAGCATGTGACATCATGTGTATATTTTGTATACATAAGGGTGTATATGCACTGGATATCCGGAAGCCTGGGTAAATGCTAGCTGGCATTGTCATTAACCAGTTTATCTTAATATTAGTAGGAAAGATTTATTATTAAATATGTATCCCTTTTTTCCAAAAAAAGTAGATACTGAGCATCTGTTGTGTGTCAGGCTCTGTTCTAAGCAGTGGGATGTAGTTTTGAATAAGACAAACAAGTTCTCACCTTTAGGAAAAGTGTATTTTAGCATCAACATGGGTGATCACCCATATGCTGTGTTTATACTGTATTTTAAAAGATTTATTTCCACACAAATAATAATAAAGTAACAATAAGTACAGGTCTTTAGCACTGCTAATTCAAAAATAAATAGTATTTTGTTAGTTTTTCCAAGAGCTCACAGTTAGCTCAGTCTCTCTCACTGCTGTGAAATTTATTTCGTTAGATGTCAGCAAGGGTTTTAGTCAACACATCCAAACATCCAGCGTCTATGTAATTATGTTCTTAAACAGCCGTCATATTTATTTCTACCCAAGGCCAGCACCAGACCTCTCCTGAGATGTTAAACTGGTAACGTGCGGCGTGGACAACGTTGGGCTCGCCTGCGTGAGTGATCCAGAGCTGTGGCTTGCCGTGGCAGTGCCTTCCGGCCAAGGGCCTCATTGGTCTGGGAAGGACAGTGGCCCTTTCGTGGGCATTTCCCAGACTCCCAGGTGCTGGGTCTCGCTCGAGTCTCCCAGACCCGTATGGAGAGGGCACAGCTCCCAGGGGACGGACCGTGTGTCTGTGACAGCGCTCCTTTCCTTTTTGCTGCTTCCCCACCGCGTCCCTTACGACTACTAATGTCTGTTAACAGGAGCCCTCAGCACGGTCAGCCCTCCCCTGGAGGCCGCGTGGCCCGCTGATCAGCGTGTGGGTTTGGACCCACACCTGGGCCAGAGCTCTGGCTTCACCACTTAAGAGCCAGCGACCTCGGACAGGTTGTCCCACCTCACAGGTGAACTAAGGGCCATCTGGCCAACCCTGCCGTAGGACAAGACCACCAACCTCCTCTTCTCCAAATTAGAGAATCCTCGATTATTTTTTAGTCTATGCTCATTTATTTTCCAATGACTCAGTGGTTTTAGTACCTTTCTCAGGCATCTCTCTGCTTCCTTAGTCTTACACACAATTGTGAAAAATGGTGTCCCCTTTAATCCACTCGACTTGGAGCTTGCTGATGGTAGCCGTCTAGAGCTTTCTGTGCCCGGGGAAGACCCCTCAGCTCCAGGGTGAGGACGAACTCTGTAATTGTCCTGCCGCCAAGATGCTACCCAGAGGAGAGGGGAGACTCCCGTGATAAGGGATGACGGATTCTGGGTGGCAGAAAGCAGCAATTGCTCTTCTGCATATCTACTTAGAGCGTGTCCTTGGTTAGGACTGCAGCCTGTGATCACGGGAAAGAAAAAGTGGACTGGATAATGTGGGGTTTGTGTCAGTGTCAACATTTTTTTAGTGTCACCATTTCTTTAACCTTTTTAAAGTACATAATACACATTCATGGTAGAAAAAGTAGAAAATGCAGAACAGAAAAGAAAAATCATCCCAAAGGCCGGAACCCAAGCAAAGTTCCTGTGCCACTTTTACAGAGTGCCTCCGTGCAGGCTGCTGCTCCCTCCGTGCGTGCGTACGTGTGTCTGGGTTCATTTACTGCAATGGGCCTGTACCATCCGTATTAAACAGTAAGGTGCTTGGTTGTGTAATAAACCACGCACACCTGTCCATGTTATAAATTTACATCGTCCTTTTAAGTGACTGAATTCACTGTTGTGGGGAAACTGTGATCTGACCAGCCCTTTATGACTGGTGTTTGGGTTACTTCCGATTTTTCCATGTTATAAATAATGTGGTGATGAATACACTTAATCATTTTTGCAATTGTCTACTATTTCCTTAGGATAAATTCTTAAAAACATAATTACCAGGTCGTAATGCATGGACATTTATAGCACTTTTAATAACTCCTGCCATATTATCCTTCAGGAAAAATTCATCGCATACGTCCCCACCGTTAGTGTTTGAGAAAAATCCATTCAAATTCACGGACTTGAAATTTAATTTTACCTGATTGTTGTCCCACCGGTAATGCCTGGGACATTAATTCATAGGGTGATTTTTCATTGGGGAAAAAAATTTTCATTGCCATAATTATGCCAAAGAAAGTGTAAGAATTTTAAAGAAACTTTAATTGTTAATTAGTTGTATATTTACGTTTTGTTTGAGAAACAATGTACTTTAAAAAGCACAGTCATGTAGAGAGTTACCTGATCTTTTTATCTTTCCTGTAATTTATTAGTCTTATTTATTAAATGTGTCTTAATCCATTTATGAGATTAATTTGGCACCAGTAACACTTACTAAAAATGTTTACAAAGGAGAGTTAAATGACATAAAATGGTTATGAAATTAGGTTAAGCAATAAAAGCAGGATATAAAATTTTATGGGGAGTGTGATCTCACCACGGTAAACCTTGACTGGCCATCAGACCAGAGGACGGAATGCTGGGTGTTCTGGCTTGGAGAGGCGGCCGCGGTCCACTGTGCGGGGCAGCAGCTCCCCTGGGCCGGCCGAGCCAGCCGTGGTCCACGTAGAGATATGCTCCCTGCCACCCAGGAACAGGGGGTGGGGCCAAGGAGACAGGTGGGGAGCAGGGGCACCAGGAGGGACTTTCATTTTTATTCCATATATTTAAATTTTGCTTGTTTTCTCAACCAGAATATTACATTCATAATTGTATTAAAACAGTATGCACGTATACGTATGTATGTCCTTATGTGAATATTAACATAGGAAAAGAGCTGGATGCAAATGTGAAGATATAGCCCAGGCCCCTTCCTGGTGGTGGGATTGTGGCTGTGATTTGTCTGCTTTACAACTATTTGTGCCCTCCAACTTCTCAATAGTACATTCCTTCTTTAACAGAAGAAATTTGTAAGCATGATTAGTTTTAAAAGCATACACACAACTCTTTCATTGTGGCCTTTTGGAGAGTGAAACGGCAAATGGGATCCGGCTCAAAGAAATGGCAGTTGTTCCAGGCACTGCCTGGCCCGCTTGACCACTGTCACGTCCTCCTCCCTCTAGGAGGAGAGGCCACCTTCCTGCTGGGACCAGCTTTAGCAGAAGGTCGTGCCCCGGCCCAGCAGATCACTGCACGTTTTGTCATTGGGTCGATTGCCCATCCCATCAGCATGTCAGCTCTGAAAGCAGCTTCCTTTGGCTCACCCGGTCGTTCGTCCATTCGTTCATTCATTCAGGCCTGGTCTCTGTTCTCAGCACTGGGGCACCACAGTGAACAGCCAGCACAGGTCCCTGTGGCCTGGGCACCTGGCACGGTCCCCAGGGCACAGTGGGTGTGTAACACAGCCCAGGAGGACGCAGGTGGCTATTATCTTCAAGCAGGTGCTGAGGACGCATTTGCCTGGACAAGACACAGCTTTGAAATGACACTCTGATCAAGTGTGGAGAGACTCAGGGTGAAGCCTCAGCCCTCGGGGACAGTCACAGGAGAAGGGAAAGCAGAGGACAGGAAGGCAGGTTACCCCGGAGGGATGTGCCCTCAGAGCCAGCTCTGCTTGTGTGGAGAATACGGGTTACAGGTAGGTGGGATGGGGCAGGGGCTGAAGGAAGGACTCGCTGAATATCACCTCCCCCCCCCCCCCGCCCGCTCCCAGGGTGCATTCCTGTGGTGGCGTTCAGTGCTTAGCCAGAGTTCTGCTTTGGAAGTGAGCACTGGGCTGGGTCAGGCGCTTGGGAGCAGCTTCCCTCCCAGACCAGGGCTGGGTCTGCGTGTGCTGGGACATTTCTCCAGCTTTGATCTCCAAAATCTTCCAGGGGCTCCACAGCCCCTCTCCCTGGTGCATGGTGCGGGGCCTTGGGCAAGTCCTGGCTGGGAAGGTCAGAACCACGGCTGTGGCGCTGGGATACAGTGAGGAAACTGTGGCACCGGTGGCCTTCACAAAGGCTAGCGCTCCTTGTATCATCAGAAACACCCACCTGGGATGTACCAGGCAAAGCTGACAATGGTGGAGTCCTGCTGAGGCCGCCATCAAGACATCCCCAGCATCTAGAACCTTCTTGGACCAGAGCAGGGCCTGATAGAAGTTTGAATGAATCGAATTACAGGGCGAGACGTTCGCATATGTGTTGTCCGCCCAGGATCCTCCCAGCGGTGGTCACCCCTCCGCATCAGGGCTGAGCGCCCAAGAGCTTCTCTGCCGTCTCGGCATCAGGGGTTCAGGTTTTCTTCATCCCACACCGTGCGAAGGTGTTTTTGACGCATGAGCCCACAAACTTAATTGCTAATAAAACAAGGTCAGCCCTTCTCCCCCTTCTCTGTGCTCTGAATTATGAAGAAGGAAGTTTGGCTCCCAAAACAGGTTGCTTCAACAGAGTCTCCAGTGCACATTTCGGGGGCATATTTTCGAGTGATTTCCAGAGTTGAGGGCCATAAAGATAAATCCACAAGACTATTTTCAAAGCAGCTTATGAACACGTGTCTTGCACTGTGCGTTTACACCCTTTATTCTTGCTTATCGAAAAACCATTCTAATGCACCTCTGATGGGGCAGATAAGTTGTTTTCCATTCTCCCAGATTAGGAAAATGTAGGCAGAGGTTTCTGTGACTTTTTCAAGGTCACAGTAAAGAAAAAAATGCACCGGTGTTGTGGAAAACGCTCCTGAAGGATTTAGTTGTCTTGTCTCTGGGTTTGTTAGTTGATGTTCTGTGTTTTGCTAAAGGGACGTCGATCAGAGGTTCTCAAAATGAAGATATTTGCAGAATACTTAATAATATAAACACGGCATTCACTTCGTAGTGAAACGTGGCCCCACATGGGATTTGTGATAGACCAAAAATCAATAGTGTTAAATCCGTGCCAGTGAAAGAAGCTAATCCTTTAAAAATACACTGATGTGCCCGTTTGTGGCTCCCTCAGGATGCTTGGCTGTGGGAAGGGTGCCTTGGGAGTGCACTAGAGGTGTGTCAAGGTGGACAGGCGTCCCCCACCCACCACCCACGCGTTTCTGAGTCAGTCGGTCGGGGGGAGGGGGGACCAAAACGCTGCGTCTAACAGGCTCCCAGGGGCCGCTGCTGCCGCCAGACTTGGAATCTCTTTGAGAACCACCATCTTAGTAAATGGTACGTCTGTTAGTTGCCGTGAAGAATAAGTGAGATAAGACATGTGGAAGGTCCAGCCACAGGGCCTGGACACAGGAGGAAGAACGGTGTCAAATCATACTGGATGAGACCCTGTAGACACTGGTCTTGAAAACTCGCAGAGAAGAGCTTGGCCACCTGCCTGCAGAGGGGCATTTCCCCTGCAGTCTGCTGAGTGGTACCGTCTCTTGCACCTGGGGTGCTGGTTTGCATGTGCACAGTCCGGGGGAG
The DNA here is from genome assembly GCF_041296235.1 of Equus asinus. Classification (NCBI taxonomy): domain Eukaryota; kingdom Metazoa; phylum Chordata; class Mammalia; order Perissodactyla; family Equidae; genus Equus; species Equus asinus. The sequence goes on from NC_091804.1 coordinate 48,840,851, forward strand.
GTCTCATGGTGCAAGGGGATCAGCTCTCAGTACAAGTGCCCGAGAATACGGCTGGCCACCGAGGTTGGTGCTTGCTGAGCCCAGAGTAGTCAGAAGGACCTCCCAGAGAAGCTAGGAGCAGAGGAGGAGCAGGGCCTGGCAGAGGGCTGGAGTCACTTGTGGAATCAGGAGCAACAGAGGAGCTGTGAAGAAAATCTAAAACGAAGCCAGAGCAAAACAGCAGCTCACTGACGGAGGGACAGGCCTAGGAGTGACTGCGGCCGTCTCGTCAGAAACCACGCCAGCAAGCGGGGGGCCACGTGCTTCCAGTGCCAGAAGAAACCCACCTCCCTCGAATTCTGTATCCTGCAAAAGTGTCCTTCAAAAGGGAAGCAAATAGAGACGTTCTCAAACAAACAAAACCTGGGAGAATTTGGCACCCGTAGCCTTGCTGGAAATGCTGTAAGGAGTTCTTCAGAGCAAAGGAAAGTCATACACCGGTCAGAGACCCAGGTGGGAGAAGGAACAAGCAAAGGTAAAAGAAAATCTTTTGTTCTTCTCATTCTTAATTGACCTAACAGAAAACTTTATTCAAAATAATAATAAAATAATAGTAGCAACTAGTAAGTTCTGCTTGCCTGGCGGAGTGGTTGTTGTAACTAGTTGCCGACATTATGTGCCGCTCAGGGGTTGCACATAAGCACCTGATCTCCGCAGCAGCGTCAGGGGCCCTGCAGGGCTGTGGGCTCGTGGCCTTTGGAGGCCGCGCCCCTGCTCCAGACCAGGTGCCTGCAGAATCCTCCATCCTTTTTCCCTCCAGGTTGCCTCTGAGAGCAGGGTCTAAAAATCTAAAGTGAATTCTAAAAATTCTGAAAGTGTTTTTTACAAGACAGTTGCCAAGAAAAAGACAGATGAAGGGAGTGGAGCAGGGGATACAAGAGGGACGGGATGGCCAGGTCTGCGCTCATGCAGAGCAACACGAGCCGACCTGAGACCCTGGACGCAGCCCGGGGGAGGGGAGGGGAGGCCGCCACGCTGTCCTACACCAGCCCGTGGCTCTGCCCGCCTTGGAACTGAGAGATGGCTCCCCAGAGTCTCACGGGGTCCCCTCTGCAGGGCCCACGCTCTCACTGGGGGGCTGTCCGTCCAGGGCCAGGGCTGCTGGACGGGAAAGCCCCCTCTCAAGAGCCTCAGGGTTTCGGTTAGGTGTGTGGGAGTGAGCGCACCATCCTCCCTCACAAACTGGAAAGAGAAAAAAAAAAATCTCTGCACAAATGTAAGCTCTATGTCAGGACAAAATGGCACTCTTTTATAGGGTCTGTAAATCAACCTGGCTTCCAACGTGTTTCTGTGATGCCATCATAAATGTCAGAGTTGGGTCTAGAGCGAGATTCTTGTTTAACAGCTGGAGGAAGTACCAGTGGTTGGGACCACATCCGTCATGGGGTGATCTCACATGCGTACCCCAAAGCAGTTTCTTAGTTGAAAAAGGGTCTGTGAGCCTTCCGTGTTTGTCGACCCCATCTGCAATGGGTTGTTGCAGGAATGTTCCAGCCTCACAGCGCGTTTCTGCTTTGGGTCTGCACTGACCATGCCTGAGCGTCAGCTGTTGGTGGCACATCGATTTAGTTCTTATGAGGGGCCGGGCCCTGGCGATGCGCCAAGGGGTGGCCGCTCCTCAGACTCATTCCCATTTGGTGATGTAATTAGCTTGATGCTGTGCCGGAGGTCTCTAAGATCACTGGTTGTCGGAAGCTGGGTGAATGTACCCAGGGCCTCTCCCTACTGTCTTTGCAGCTTCCTGGGAATCTGTGATTATTTCAGAGTTAAAACTTTTTTTAAAAGGATTTAATCTGTTGACCCTCAGGTGTATTGGAATGTCACAGCCTATCTGCCTTCCAATGCCCGGCTCCCTTAGGACTTACCTCCACAAAATGGCCTTCCACGAAGGACGCCCCCAACACACACATGTGCATGCACATGCACACACACACAGAACCCTGTTTGCTGTCTCCCCGGTCCCCAGAGCTCCCCGTCTTCTCCTGTGTAAGGCCGTGTTCGTCTGCCCCTTCCCTGTGTCTCTCCTACCGTGAGCAGCTCGAGGTGACCCCAGCCACTTTCTGCCCCCATTCCAGAGTCCGCCACGGACCTCGTATGGTCCATGCTGGCAGATGGTGGTTGATTGAATCTGCAAACGTGTCAGAGGCTGGGCTGGGGACAGATGCCCAGAGGGGAAGGAAGGTCAGCAATGGAGCTACATGGAGCAGAGCCCTGCCCTGAGTGAGCCAGGGGCAAAGCGGGGACCATTTGGGGATAAGTGTGAATCTTGTCCTCTGTGAAGTCCAGAAGACACTAGAGTGGAGCTCCAGGCTATGAATCACACCCAGAGGTGAAATGGGATCCTATGGAATGGCTCACCAATTGTGTACTTAGCAAAGGTGCTCAATACTTAGGACCTAGGGATGCCTGAGCACTTCACAGAGGTGCTAAGTACACAGTATTTAGAGATGCCTGGGTACTTCAAAGAGGTGTTCAGTACTTAGTACTTGGGGTACCTGAGTACTTAGCAGAGGTGCTCAGTATTCCTGTCACACCCCTTCCTCCCAAGGCCGCCCTGTGCCTGCCCTTCTGCTGGGGGCTTGAGGAGGTGCAGGGAGGGGAGGCTGTGTGGTCCTCGCAGCTAGTGTGAAAACAGCAGAGGCTCGTGCAGGCATAGCGAGTGCACATGGAGGGCTCCCAGGGCCCTTGGGGGTGGTGAGTAACTGAGCCTAGAAACAGGGCCTCAGCATCAATAAAGTGGCACCACCTCTCGTGAGCTAGCTTCAATGTTTCCTTCAGGACATGCCTGCTCATTCTGGGCCCACTGTAATTTGTGTCATTCCGCATGCCCTGCTGCAGGTTCCCATGCACACAGGCATGAAAAGCAGCCCGTTATAGAACTTCAAAAAAAGTTAAGTCTTGAGCTGTGTTTGGTGTTCTTCTTGGAAAAATTGTTCCCCTGCAGGCAGGCTTTGTCCCGAGGCTCTGGCAAGGCTGGGACCTGTGGGTTAGTGGTGGGGTCATCACCAGTTGCCAGCAGGGTGGCAGAATTTCCCACCTGTGACCATCACCCTGTTAGGCATTTAATTCTGTGACGTCATAGCAGACCTCCTGAATCTGGAGCCTCCAGCCTCTCGGGGAGTGACATTTGGAGGCAGATCCCCACTCACCAGCTTCCTGAGCCACCACGATGGGGCCTGGAGTGCCAGTCGCTAGCGGCAGAGACGGAAATGAGGGCCAAGTCCTGAGTGCCCAGGTGGCCGCACCAGGACCGGTGGTCTCCTCCCCGGGCCGATAGGCACGGCAGGACCCCCAGCCCTTTCCCACCTCCCTGCACCAGCACATGCGTTTGTAACGTCACACTGCCCTGCCTCCAACACTATCAGCCAGGACGTGGTGACACGCCTGTGTCTCCTGCAGTGGCCTACTTATGTACCAAATGATATGATCCTGTTTTCTTCCTAAGGGAGATTTAAGGAAGTGATGGAAAGGGGTGTGCATGTGTGTGTGTGCATGCACACGTGTGTACACATGCATGTGTGGACCTATACGCACGGACATATGCCTGTGTATATGTGCACACACACGTGCATATGGATGTGTGTGCACAGACAGTGATAAAGTGAGTCCATTTAAAGAAAAATGACTTTCAGGTGGTGTGGATATTTTAACACAGTGATGTGCTGAGGGTGGTAGAAGACAGCTGAGGCGTCTGAGTGGTTAAGAAACCTTTCCAGAAATTTCCACGGCCACTTCTGTTCTCAGTGCCTTAGGCAGGTGGGTCCTGGGGAGAATGAGGATTTGGGGCCTTTGCTGGGTCCAGTGGACAACATCTAAGGGAGTCTCTCTCAGCCCCTGGGCAGGTTGAGAAGGAAGTGTGGGCTCGGGTTCTGAGTCACCCCAGAACACAGCTCCCGCCAAGCTGCCCGCCAGAGGCTGATGGACAGTCCACTGGACCCCACCCCATGTTACGGCAGCTTCCGTGCCCCGCTTAGGCCATGAGAGGAGTCATGCAAACGGAGCTCCAAGGCACGCATTAACCAACCTAACCAGTGTCTTCCGTCCTAAAATTTCTCCATTTTTCATCTTTAGGGAAGTTGTAAAAACAGGGTTCTTCCAAATCAGATGTGATTTAAATTGCATGTTTAGATCGTGTGGAAATGACTGGTGGTTAAGACGTGCACTGGGAACCTTCTGGAGCTTGCTGCTGGCTTCCCGGAGCTTCACAAAATAACTCCTATCAGCAGGTGATTGAAAATGTCCAGCTTGTGCTATTCAATTAATTATGAAACCATCTGTTGTCAACATTCCCAGCATCCAGCGCAGCCTCACCACTCTGGATAAAGGCGAGCGAGCGTGGCTGCAGAAAGGCCGGGGAAGAGAAGCCAGAGGTGATGATGTTCAGACAAAGGGACTGGAAGAGGGCTGGGGCAGGGAGAGTGAGCACCATCAGGACAAGGCTGGCCCGGCCAAGACACACAAGGAGGGACAAGGGGACATCTCCCTGGTGCAGAAGGTCCATTCAGCCACCAAATAGAGGGAGGGAGGGACAGTGTCCACGATTAAGGTGCGCCGCCTCCTCCGGCCACCATCCTGGAGCTTGCCTGGATTCCGAGGAGCAGACCTGGGCAATGTGCTCGCACAGCCACGCTCAGGCCTCCTCTCCATGGTCCGCCCCGGTGGGAATGCCCACTGATGTTAGGGACTCTGCCTGCCCTTGAGGGCTACTCATATCCTCTTCCTCCAGGAAGCCTGTCCGCCTTCTCCTCCTCCCCCAGCCACTGCCACATCCTGTGGTAGGACCATGTCCCCAACTCGCCCCCAGGTGATACAGATTGCCGCCATGCCCAGCACAGGTAGGGACGACGCGCAGTGAGTTATCTGTTAAAACGTGTGCTCAGGAGAAAGGAAATAAGGCCGCCGAGTCTGCACTCAGTGAGCCCCCAGTCCCTGATTCACTGGGTCATGGTGGCCACATGGCCGTGTCTTCGGGGCGGGGGGGGGGGGTCTGTCTTCTTGAATGGATGGGTCTGTGCTGCTGGGCGGGCAGGCCTCCCTTAGACCCGGTCGGGGGGGGCCTCTCAAGGAGCTGACATTGCTCTGGAACCTCACAAAGGAGCTGTGTAAAAAGGAAAACCCAGAGAGGCCGGAGCAGGGATTCCAGGTGGGGGCCCCACACATGCCCAGGCTGGGGCGGCCTGGCAGGGTGGCTGGAGCAGTGAACGGGGATGTGCGGCTGGAAGAGGCGGGAGAGGCCCCGACATCCGGCCCCAGCATCCCCATAGGACTGGCTGTTACTATAAGCAGATGGGGAAGCCAGGAGTTTGTCTGTGAGGGGCCCCCGGCTGCCCTGGGAGACCAGCAAGGAGACTGTGGCCGTCTTCCCGGGGGCCGATGGTGGCCTGGACCAGGCTGGTGTCCCTGGAGATGGCAAGACCTGGAAGGACACTCTGGGGCCGAGTCAACAGCTCCGAGGCGGGGGGTCAAGTGAGGAATCCTCCATTCCCGGGGTCCCGGCCGAGCCCTGGGTGCAGCGGGCACCCCTGAACACACGAGCGGACAAATCACACGCAGCGGGGCCTCCAGCCCCTCCAGGCTGCTCTGCTGACCTGGCTCTCCAGGCTGTCACATGGGCGCAGGCTCTGGGTCCACACTGCTGTTCCCTGCTGTGCTGGCCTGGTTCACATCATGGGTGTCTGTGTGTGACAGTGAGGGGCGAGGGACACGCTGTTTCGGGGAAGTGGGGTAATTGATCCTGGGGTGACTGGAAGCTGATGATCCCACAGGAGTGCCCACTCCCTCCCGCAGTGCCCACACCCCACTCCACTGTGCCCTGACGTCTGCCCCCACCTTCGCAAGGCCAGCTCCCGCCCACCCAGAACCTCCCTTTAGCACCTTAGCACCCGGCATGCCCCTCCTGGACCACATGGGCCCCTCCTGACATGACAGGACAGCCGGGCCTGAGGCCCAGGCTCTGGGGTGACTGTCTGCTGATCTAGGAAGCCCCGCTCCCCCATACTCCTCAGCCCTCGCCTGTGAATCAGGCCCCTCAGAGCGACGAGGACCCTGGGGAGCTGTGAGCGAGACGGGGCTGGAAGGTGGACGTGGAGCACTCGGCATGATGGACACCGTCACAATTGGACGTGGTGACTGACATCTGCCGAGGCTGGACAGGTGCCATCCATGGGGAGCAGGGCCCTGTTCGGAGCTGGCAAGGCGGTCCTGGACTTGCAGTTTCTACTGACCCAGCACCCACGGGCCATCTCGGCCTCTGCCCAGTGGACACGCCTTCGCCATGTGGGAGCACGTGACCCCCCCCCCGAGGACGGACCCAATGGGAGAACAAGGGAGGGCCCCCCTTGGTCTTCCCTCCCCACCTTAAGCTGTGGTCACACTTGCCTCTTGATGTCCAGCAGGCACTTTAGTCACTGAAATGACCCCGGCTATTTATTCCTGTTTGCTGTGAGGCAATAGCAGGACCAGAATGGCGGGGGTACCTCCAGGCCTGGGAGCAGGGAGGAGACAGAAACCACAGTTTGGGCCACAGGGTGAGCCAGTATCCCACCCCTCTGCTGGCTGAATGGCACATGCCTGTGTGGCATCTCCCCCAGAGGGGCTTGTTAAAAACACAGCCACCAGCATGAGCTGGGAGCCAGGCCCAGGAGTAAAGCAGCTCTGACTGCGAGAAATGCTGGGCCCCAAACCACATCAAGTCAAGACACCGGGAAGCGGGGTTTCCAGCCAAGACTCTTATACCCTCTTCCCGAATAGTGCCGCCAGGAGAGGAACCAGGTGTGCACATGGATAGGGGCTTCTCTCTCGGGATCCCCCGTGAGATCTGCCAAGGTGTCTGCTCAGGGCTGGGTTTTCACCCCAAACCCTCGACTCTATTCCTTTATCCCAGAGGGTGCTGCCTCCTGGGAAGTCAGCAGACACCCATAAATTCAGAATCTTTTTTTTGCACTGTTGAGTATTGGATTCCATCATGAAGACTGATCTTTTCGATGCTTGTTTGGAAGACGAAAGCAGTGTGAATTGAATGAAGGTTCTTGAAATTAACAGTGGTCATCATATCTGAACAAAAATGCTAGAATAGTTGAAATTATTTACCAGGCCGTAGTCTGGGGCTGAATAAATAACAATCTCTGGTTGCTAAGAGATGGAGATGGCCCGGCAGAGACGTCGCTGGCGTTGGTGGTTGTTTGCCAACCCCGTTGGGAGGTGGGATGTGTTTGGGACAGTCCTGGCCAGATCCGAGCCCTGGAAGGAGTGTGTGTGAAGACCTGCAGGGCGCAGGCTCCATGGAGCTGACAAAAATGTCTGCGTTGCACGTCGTAAATGAGAAGGCACGGGCCATCCTGGTGGGTTTGTGGCAGCCTTGCCTTCCAGACCCAGGTAACTGCCAGCACGGCGTCACCCACAGTAACCAAGACAGCTGTTTCTGCAGCTCCCTGGCCAGACCAGGATGGCGGTGCTCACTCCTGAAGAAGCTCCCGCAACTCTTTGATCTTTGATCACTTAAGTGACATTTTAAAAATCAGCCTGGATTTTCAGCTGTGGGTTTGAGAGAAAAGCCTGTTTACAGACCAGGGTGATTTCATGTTAGGGGTTCACTTCAGAAGGTTCAGCCAGTCCCTTCCCCCAGCTCCTGCCGTCTGCCTCCTCCTCAGAGACGCAAGATCTGTGTTGGATCCGCTTAGTGAGTGATAAATGCCTCCTAGAAAGAGTGTGTTCCAAGGGCTTAGGGGGTCTGGAAAGATCCACAAGCAGCACTTCACGATTACGGTGGAAGCGAGAGAGCGCTCCCAGGAAGGCTCGTGTTTATTCATTTTTGATGAGGTGCGCGCGTAGCCAAGGGCAGCCGAGCTGTCTTATGATACACTGGGGTCACATAACATCAAATTTCTCTCTGACCTTTGCGTGCCTGATGTGCAGGCTGGCAGCTGCTGCAAGCAAAGTTTCTACAGCCCTCCGACATGGACCACGGCCTCGCTTCCTTGGGCTGTCTGAATCTCCAAGCCATCTTAGCTGACGGGGGGAGCAGAGAAAATAGCAGGGGTTGGAATGTGGGGTCCCCAGTGGCCACATATCAAGCTCGTGTGCTGGAAGGCCTGTTCGTGCAAGTCAGGGTCGAGGGGGGCCTGGGAGAAGGGCCAGGATCCAAGAGCCACCCCCAGCCCCACAAAGGTGGGCGCTGGGGCCCGGGTACCATGTGCATTTTCCCAAACCTTGCAGATGGAAACCGGAAGCCAGATCTTAACCTTGGCGGGCTGGCCAGCTTGTAGGCAGGATGACCGCCTCCTGCCCTCCTAGTCAGGCTGCTCTTTATCCCTCTGCCAAAAAGTGGGGCGGTCTTTGCCATGTGTTGTCCAACAGCCGCTGTGCCTCCCCCAGAGGGTGCTGCACTAATGAGGACCATGGGCTGGGAGCTGAGGGGTCTGCTTCATGGACGACCTGAAATCCGCCGGAAAGAGGGCTGCTCCCTGAGCACCAGCGACCACCGCCTGCACAGCCCAGAGCCTCATCCCGCGAGCCCCAGTAAATTCACTCTGCCCTCGCTGGTGGAATCGGCCGTATTTGTAGCGCACAAGCCCCGGTGCTGTGGCTTCCACTGAAACAGCCCCTCGCCTCTGGGGAACATCCCAAAGAGGGCAGAGGAAGGGAGTTGTCTGCCACGGCGGCTGGTGCACACTAGGCTTTGGTGCCACGGTCTGGGTGACGGACGAGACTTGGGTGGGCTGGCTTTCTGTGCCTGCAGCCCCTGCGCTCATCCTCCTGGCCTCAACGCCCCCCGTCCTCAGCATGTGCACTGTCCGAGGCAGCGCTTGAAAGAGCAGACGACAGAGTGAAGGGGCGTCAGAGGAGGGGCACACGTTGCAGGAGGGAGACTCCGGGGGAGGAGCAGAGCTGGGAGGGACACTGCATCAGCTGGAGCTGCCACACACCCCACATGCTATCAGGAGTCTGCTCCGGGGAGCGGCCTGGTCGCTTAGACTGACCAAGGCCTCTCCATCGCCCACCAGGCCCACTCAACATTGGGATGGGTTATGTGAGGCTGGGAGCACTTTCTTGCCCTGAGGCTGGGGAGCCACTGAGGGTCCTAGCAGGAGGGTGGGGTGGATTCCATTAAACTTGAGTGGCCTGTGCTTCAGCTCCTATTCTCAAGCCCAGAGGAATTGAAGGCTGGTAAGAAAACTGAGACAGGATGCCCCAAATCCGCATCAGAAAGTTACCCCATGAATTATGCTCCCGGAAGGAAGCTCTTTCCTGACATTCGAATCTACTGCTGGGCCGAAGAAATCATTTTCCCTTTCAAGCTCTTCTTTTCGCACCGCAAGGAGTATTCCCGCCCCCTCCCCCCTCCCCCAGCCACAAAAGGCTTTAATGAAAATAACTTCTGGCAGCTGTGTTTATAAGAAACTGATGTAGGATGGGATGTGACATTTTAGTATAAATAAAACTTATAAAGACACGCAGGAAGCGGCTCTGGCTGCAGAACGGGAGCTCCCGGTTCTGCCTCGGTGAGCCAGGCGGTGGACACTCCCCAGGTCGTCTGGAGAGGCCAGCGCTGCCCAGCTTGAGAAGTCTTGGGGAGACTCCTCGCCTCCACGGCAGCAGCCAGGCCCTTTCCAGAAGGAGCTGATCTAGGGCCACTGAGGGGCGCACGGCCCCAAAGGTGGTGCTGGTGGGACGCAGCTGTCCAGTGGGGCTTTTTCTGTTGCAGGCAATAAAAACACGGCTGAAAGCAGCCTAACAAACAGTGTGGCTCCCACAGCAAGATCCAGGGGAGTCTGCCTGGAGGAATGGCCAGAGCTGGGTGTCCGGAGGGCGCCTCAGGAAGCTCCAGCTGCCTTCCTCTTGGTTAACTCTGTCCTCGGGCAAGGCCCCACCCCAGGCTGCTGCCCTCCCTCCTGACTTCCGTCCTCATAGGTCAGCAACCCCAGCATAAAGGCAGAAGCTGTTTCCTTCTTCCCATAGTTCTGGGCAAATATTGGGAATGACTATCAACTTGGCCTCGGTGGCACCCATCTCTGACCCTGGTCATGGAGGCCTGCAGTGGGGTCCATGGATTGGCCAGACCAGGGTCAGGTGCCCCCAGTGGAGCTACAGGTGAGGTCTGCCCACCCAAGGAAGGGGACCAAGAGAGGGAAGGGGTGGTTCCCTACACAACATTTGTGGTCTGTTACTGGAAGATGGGGGAACCATCGAAAACAGCGTTTATCAAGGAAAAAGGGTAAAGCACTTGCTTTTGTACATGGAGGCTGGGGAATCCATTCAGGAAAAGCAGAGCTGGGTGGCTTGTCAGTATTCCCATGACTTATCAGTCCCTCCTGATGGGGGGACCCAGGGTGTCAGTGAGGACAAAGAAAATGGGTGAAAAACCCATGGGGAAGTCTGGGGGCATTGTTCTCACTATTGATGTAGGATAGGAAGTGAACAAGGGACCACGGTCAGAAGAGTTAGGGGCTATAAATAGGTTTCACTGCAACTCAGCCCTGGGCTCCTCTCCACCAAACGAGGGGCCTCTAGAAGGTAAGACTCAGGGAAATGGACTCAGCCTTAAAAATCCTGTGATTGTCCAAATTCAGGCTGTGGTCCCTGTCCTTAGAGAATTACATATGCATATTAAATCCTGGTGCACAGTCAACACTCAAGTACATACACTGTAGGAAGAGATGGGTAGGTGGATGGATGGAGGATGGTGGGAGATGGATAAGGGATGGATGGATGGATGGATGGATGGTTGGATGGATAATGGATGGGTGAATGAATGAATGGATAATGGATGGATGAATGGGTGGTGGATGGTTGGGTAGATAGATAAGAAGACGGATGGATGGATGGATGGATGGATAGATGGATTGATAGGTAGATGAGTGGGTGGATGGATGGAGTATCCCTCCTAGAGCCACTCAAGTGCTCTCTACATGGCAGGAGTGAGTACCCTGTGCTATATTTGAACTGGGATTTCAAGATGAATTAAACAAAGCCTGTTCCCCAAGGAGCCCTTCAGAAAGTCTAACACCCAGACCCCAAGCGGGTATTTACATGTTGCATGAGGGCAAGGACCTTGTCTGTATAGTGATTTCACAGTTTCCATTTCAGCATCCAGCACTGTGTCTGCCATGTAGCAGGGGCTCTGTAAAAAATGAGCCATGTTTCAAATGAATACATGGAAAAATAGCCATAGTCGAGGCAACATATAAGACCATGGTGGGAGGGGCTGAAAGCTCTGAGCTGATGGTCTCTGAAGGTAAAGGGACATCTGCCAAGGGTGAGGGGTGGCTCTGAGCAGGTCAGCGGGGTCACTGGCAAAGGCTGGAATATTTGTTGAGTGGAATGGGAGAGAGGTCCAATGGAGGACAAGGAAGAAGATTGTGAGGCACCCCTGAGAACCCGCTGGGTCTCAGAGTCGGTGCCCCTCCATCCCTGCTAAGCCAGGCTGCCTTCTCCCACCATGCGCGGCAATGTGCGTGGGGGAGCTGAGAAGGGAAGCGAGGAAGCTCAAGTGTGGTGGGAGGTAAGGGGGCCAACACGGTGAGTGTGCAGCCAGCTGTTGGTCCTGGCAGAGGAGGGAAGGGCTTGGGAAAGACAGAGGGCTCCAAGGACAGGCAGGGACGAGGCTGCAGACAGCTTGGCAGTCAGAGAAGGTGGAGGAGCAGAGCAGGGTGAGAAGGATGTGGCTGAGTGAGTGAACGGCAAGTTAAGGTCACTCGCTTTGTAGGGAGCAAGGGGCTTCCTGGCTGGAGCATCTGCTTAGAACCAGACATAACCCAGTATGGCACCTCAGTAATGCATCCAGACTCTTCCAGTCTGAGATACAGGTGTGATGGACAGAATAATGGCCCTCGAAGACGTCCACGTGCTAATCCCCAGGACCTATGAAGAATGTCACTTTACATGGCAAAAGGGACTTTGCAGATGTGAGTAAATTAAGGATTTTGAGAGGGGAGATGATCCTGGGTTATCTGAGTGGGTCCCGAATACAATCAAGTGTCCTTATAAGGAAAAGAGGGAGGCAGGTGAATCAGAATTTGAGAAGGGGACGTGAGTACAGAAGCAGAGGTCAGAGAGAGATTGAATGATGCTGTGCTGCTGGCCTCGAAAATGGAGGAAAGGACCACGAGCCAAGGAATGCAGGCAGCCCCTAGAAGCTAGAAGACAAGGAACTGGACCCACCTGGAGCCTCCGCAGGGTACGTGGCCCTGCCCACACCTCATTTCAGCCCAGAGGGACCGTGCGAGCCTTCTGACCTTGAGAACTGCAGGATGAGACATCGGCTGTTTTAGGCCACTGCGTTTGTGGTCGTTTGTTACAGCAGCCCCAGGGCATTCACACAGCACCTCTGCGCCTGTTAGTCACGGGCCTGAGCTCCAGATGGGGTGTCTAACCTTGAAGAAATGAGGGCAAACAGCTGGAAACCAGCATCCTTTTCTCCAGCTATCGTTCGCCGTACGTATCCTTCTAAAAACCCCACAGTGGCGGGCGATGTGTGGAGATCCCGAGGGCCGCTGCGCCAGCAAGATTTGGCGGTTGGATCTCTTTACCCCACGTACCCGGCGAGAAGAGAGGCCGTCAAGAAGCCTGACGATTCCACCTCAAAAGAGCTGTCAGATCCGATATCCCGCGCAAACATCTACATCTTTGTTAAGGTCTCGTTATCTCAAGAGCACGTGGCCGGGGCCCAGAACAACCCGGCGTTTTCCTATTTATCCACCTTCCCAGGCGACTCTGCCTCTCGCGGGCGCAGGAGAGTCGGTCAGTCAGCAGCAAGTTCATTAGTTTGATTCAGCATGTCTCGGGTTCACAGTGCTTTGCAGAGACGTCGTGAAATAAATTCAAAATGGGTTATGGAGATGCCCGCAGAGCAAATAGCGCACGCAAATTACCGCGCTGCTAAGGGGGAAATAAAAGTCACATCCCTCTTCTAGACGATGTGACAGAATGGACAGGAGTCAGGGAAGATGTCCTTCAAGAAATTATGGTGCTCACATTCTGCATCACGTGAAGATCCCCTTCCAATTGGTACCGGTTAAAAGATTACATTTTTCAAACTTAATATGAATCTTAATAGAAACAAAAAGAAGGCCTCAGAGGAAGGGCTTGATATGCCATGCTTTCTTTCCATGCCACGTGGAAGGCTCGTCTGGCTCGGTGGATGTGTGAATGCTGCCTCGTTTCCTAGCTTTCCTCTTCAGCCATGAATCTGTTCAATAAATATTCCCCGAGCATCCGGGCCCGGCACGGGGAATGAAGGAGGCCCCGGGCAAATGCAGTCCCCGCTCTGAGGCTGCTTGGAGTCAAGTCGGGGCAGGCAGACCCAACGCAAGCCCAGGACCCAGGACGGGGGTGGAGAGGGCTACAGAAGGGACCTGTGCGGTGGAAGGGGCGGGAATGACAGGCCAGCTGTGCTGGTCGCAGGCCGCAAGCCGGCTCCCTTGCGGGAGTGGGAGTTAAGTTAAGGAGAATGAGCGTTAAGCAGGAAGTTGGGGACGGGGACAGCGGGGGACAAGTGCACTTCAGCCAGGGGGGAGCATGGGACAGATGACAGAAGCAGGAGAGGCAGGCCACCAGGGACTGCGGGTGGAGCCGTCCTCAGAGCAGAGCTGGCCACTCGGGGCCTTCCAGACCAGCACTGTCCCGTAGGAACGGAATTCGAGCCATGCGTGCACACTGCCTCTGCAATTTTAATTTTCCAGTGGCTACATTTAAGAAGTAAAAATAAACAGGTAAAATTAATTTTAATACTATCTTTTATTCAACCCAATTTATCCAAAATAGGATTTCAACATGTAGTCAATATAAAAGATTGTTAATGAGAAATTTTTAATTGTTTTTTTCGGACCAAGTCTTCAAAGTCCAGTTTGTGTTTCACACCGACTGCTCTGTTCAGTGCAGACCGGCCATGTTTCCGGTGCTCCATGGACACATGTGGCCAGTGGCTGCCATACTGGAGAGCACAGCCCCACGCCCTAGGCCAGGGTCAGCGCGCTTCCGTCCTTGAGCCAAATCTGGCCCACTGCCTGTTTTTGTAAATAAATCTTTGTTGGCATGCAACCATGCCACCATTGACGTGTCATCTGTGGCTGCTTTTGCCCTTTGATGCCCTAGTTGAGTAGTCGCGAAAGGGAGCTCATGAGCCACCAGGCCAACATTAGGAACTGCCTGGCCGTTTACAGAAAACATTGCTGCCCTGCTCTAGAATGAGGAAGAAGAGGACCTTCCTTCTAAGGGCAAAGACAGGAGCTGGGAAGGGTCCAGGCAGGAGGTGACACACTGCCGTCTTTTCAGCAGAAATCTCTCCAGCTGCTGGGTGGACTGTGCTGGGGGAGTTAGTGGGGGGCCAGCTCTAACGCAGGTTCAGGCAGCAGCCTGTCCCGCCACTTTGGGGGGAAGTGGACAGCCACCTTTGGGTCTAGGGTCTGGGGCTCAGCCAACTCTCCCTGGCCTTTCAGGGTTTGGGATCAGAGCCCTGTGATGCTCTTTATGAAAAGCCCAATGCCAGTGTGGACAGGGTGCCCTGCACGGTGCCCCATCTGCACACTCAGGCCAGCTCTCGCCGCCTCCCTCCCCACGCGCACAGTCCAGAAGCGCTGGCTCTTAGCGCTGCCTGTTTGGGGCCCTCCAGACGTCTCACGACGTAACAGAGAATATGATTAATTGCACAGTCAGGGTGGGGACCTGGGTAATGACCGAGTGTGGTTGGGAGGTCTCAGATTTAATTCCAGGTTGTCAGAATCAGGCCGCCGCCTCGAATGTGCACACGCGGAGGCCTCTCTGCGAAGTCACGTCTTTCAAACATCACTCCCACTGCCGTTCGCCTGGGGTCAGGAACGGTGGGTTATAATTGACTCAAGTCCATTTGCCGGCCACAGGACAATCTTTGTAAAACTCAGATCAAGAAACGAATTGTGCTTTGAGTGATAGGCCCCGAAAGGAGGTGGAATTGCGTGAGCATCTGCTCCTCTCCATTCTGATTTGGGTCTTCTGAGGCATCCGCCTTCACCTGAAAAGGAATTGCTTCCAAAGGCTTGCAAAGTTGTGGGGAAGGGACGGTGCCAATGCTGGGGTCCTGGGGCTCCCTCCTCCGGGACAGACTCCCTGTCAGAATGGAGTGGAGTGGGGGTGGACGTTGGAGGAGCAGCCAGAGGCGGTGTCTGCAGAGGTGGGTCTGCTCAGAGCACTAAGTGAGGCTATTCCATTGCCTCAGACGGTCTGCTCATCTTCTTGTGGTTTACTGAGTGTGCCCGGCTAGATCCTTCTGTTCTAGATCCTTCCACATGCCCTGAGCAAATACACAAATGCGCCCCATGCCCCTGGGGAGCTCACACCTTGGGGAGCAGAGGTGGCTGCATGGTACAAAAGTACACGGAGCCACATGTCAGAAGGTTTTGGCTATGAAAAGAGGAAAAGTGGAACAGGGGTGAGGCTTGGGTGTGGAGGGGGCACAGTTTTCAGTGGAGAGGCCAGGCTCAGCCTGGGTGGGGTGACATCTGAGAGAAGACTTGAAGGGGCGAGGAAGTGAGCCAGGCTGCGGAGCGCACGACCAGCTGAAGGCCCGGGGGCAGGAGGGGCGGGCAGAGCGAGCAGTCCAGGAGGGTGCCTGCCGAGGGTGGAGCAGAGGGGAGGGGCCGGTCACGTGCAGGGATGCGTCACCCATGGTAAGGGCTGGAGCTCTTACTCTGTGGGCAGTGGGGCACCTTGCAGGTGACGGTGCAGGTCTGCAGTTTATCAGGGTCCGCCTGGCTGCTGGGTGGAGAATGACCACCCGGGCGAGACCTCTGGTGCAGAATCTGAAACAGACGGAGGAGCAGAGATGCTCCCCTCTGCCCTCAGGGGAGGAGGGCAGACTCCTGGCATAGATTCAACTACAGGAAACGGGCATTTAGCCTAATGAAGACGACAGCCTGTATCCAATACATTAGCAGCACTGTGCGTGTGCAGCAGATGTGTGAAACACACAATACCCACCAAGGTGCAAGAGAGAAACACAGACCTTCCCTCTTCATTAGGGCTTTCCCGCCAAACTCACACTTGAAAACACACAGTTCACCGGTAGTCTTTGTTAATGTGTTGTAATTGGTGCTAATGTGTAGACTTGAGAATAATACAACTTTCTTTAAAAAACAAATCAACGGCACGTCAGACTTCAGACTTTTTCACAAATTCAGACTGCCTCCTTTTCCAGCAGGGCCCCTCCCTGCCAGATCCAAGTTAAGAGGAGTTAGCGTGATGCATCCTAAGGACAAGAAGTGATGGATGGAGGGATGGAGGGATGGAGGGATGGATGGATGGAGGGAGGGATGGATGGAGGGAGGGATGGATGGAGGGAGGGATGGGTGGATGGGTGGGTGGATGGATGGAGGGATGGATGCATGGGCGGGTGGATGGATGGAGAGATGGATGGAGGGATGGGTGGACAGGTGGATGAGTGGGTGGATGGATGGATAGAAGGATAGATAATTTTCTGAAGATGGTAAGTCGTTAATTAGTTAACCAGACAGAGGTGGTTATTTTCTGAAAATGTTAACTGGTTAATTAGTTCAGAATCTTAAAAGAATAGTAAGTAGCTACCAGAGCTGTCTACGACATAGAAGAGCATTAAAGATGTAGAATTGGGGAGGACGCCCTGACAGCCAGTAGCCAGAAAGGAGAGCCGTTCAGCCAAGCAGCTGTTTCCTGGGCTACCTACAAATTGCTACAAATTGGGTGGCTTAAAACAACCCAAGTTTGTTCTAACAGTTCTGGCCTGAAATCAAGGTGTCGCGGGGCTGGTTCCTTCCAGGTCGCTCAGAGAGAATCCGTTCCGTTCCCTGCCTCTCTTCCAGCTTCTGGGGTTGCCGGCAGCCCTGGGTGTTCCTTGGCTTGTAGACGCGGCGCCCCGATCCCTGACTGCAGCTGCACTCGGCCTTCTCTGTGCGTATCTGTGTGTGCTCATGCCTCTTTAGGACGCTTTGATGGGATTTAGGCCCCCCTGATCCAGTATGAGCTCATCTCGATCCTTACCTTCATTATACCTGCAAACTCCCTATTTCCACATAGGATCACATTCTGAGGTCCCAGATGGACATGAATTTTGGGGGACACTATTCAACCCACTACAGCGCCAAGAGGGCAAGCACACGCTTTGAATTTTTTTCCTATGGATTTAACAGGTATGAAGATTCCCAAGCAGCGGGCCCCGTGTACCTTGTACCCACCACACCCTGTCCTGGAACAGCAGGCCCGAGATAAGGGCTCCGCGGGTGCGTGACCTGGCCTGGTGATTTTGCAGCTCCCCGTCAGCATCCTCCTTCCGTCCGCTCCATCCTCCGTGAAGCCTTACGGTTGATGCTAAACGCCATCACCTGTGCTTGTTCCCATGCTCTTCCTCCACGTCCCAGTTTTTGCAGCAGAACAGCGGTTCTCAGATCTGAGTGTGCAGCAGGACCCCGGAGGGCTTTGTCACGGCACAAACCGCTGCTCTGCACCCCTGAGGTTGGGGTGGGTCCCAGCGCTGCACTTGCGTCAAGTCCCCAGGGGGTGTTGATGCTGCGGCTAGAAGCGGGGTGCAGGAGAGGGAGCCCCAGGAACACAAGGCAGTCTACAGCCCCAGGCCACTATGTGAGTGGGAGGGAAGATGCCAAGGAGCCTCCTCATGGCTGGGGCACCAGGCGGTGCGCGATGCCTGTCTGAGTCAGAGGAGAGAGACCCCAGCTCTCAGGGGCTGCACGTGGTGGGTGACGGCAGATAAAGCACTAACAATGTCAGGGTAAGGCTGTGGAGCACCCACATGAACTTGAGGTTGCCTCCTGGAGTCCCATGCTCCCCAACCCTGCCTGAAGCTGGGGTAGGGGCTTGCCCATCACAGCCCAGACACGGCCCCTCCAACCAGCTGTCCCCCTGACACACAGGATGTCAGATGGCATCAGCAAGAGCCAGACCTCGATCCGGACTTTGAGGAAGGGCAGTGGGTCTGGCAAGGCTGAGAGCTAGGCGGGCAGCCTGTGGTGTCCTGAGCAAGGGGCTGCAGGGGCTCTGGGCTGCGAGGGGTCTACCTGGGCCAGCTGAAGGATGTAGGCATGAAACAGGGTCCAGAGACCTCCTCCTACAAGTGATGTGGGGCTCTGGCGAGGTGAAGACCGGTACCCAGGCCTCACAGTGAGTGCATGGGGAGCCAGGCCATCCCTAACCCCTGCATGGAGCTAGGTCAGTGCCTCCTCCCAGTTCTCACCTCCATCCTGAGCAGTCGGCTTTGCACAGGTGAGCGATGTGAGAAACTGCCTGTTCGGGACGCCTCCCAGCTGTGGACGATCCCTCCAGGCTGTCATAGTGGACCAGCCCAGGGGAAGACGCCACCATGAAGGCAGAGCCGTGAAATCAGGAGGAAAGAGGCAGAGAGGGAGACGGAGAGGGCAGCCAACAGGGCAGCACGGAGAGCCCAAGCATCCACTTCCGGGCCAGCTCATGCTGGTGACCATCAGGGCGCCGGAAGTGGTGTTGGTGTCTCCCTTCTAAGGCAGGGGTCAGCCATGGACTAAAAGTTCCAGTGATCTAAGTCTGGGTGCATTCCTAATGGAACGGGGTGTGAACTGTGAGGTCATTCTGTCTTCACATGACACAGGGCGTGGGACAGCACCAACCAGAGCCCTGGCCCCTGGCTCCGTCTCCGAGTCCTGGTGGCTCCTCCTCATCCAACGTGCTCCGAGGGTCAACTCGAGCCTTTGCTAACAATCGTTTGACGCTACAACAGGAGGAGAGAATGCACATCCTCTCACCACTCGAGGAGCCTCGCAGTGAGGGAGACACCCCTTCCCATCCTCACCACTTCTTTTCCTCTTCCAGCCACACAGCCAAACGTGAGGCACAATTTGGTGTGAATTACCTACAAATTGTATATGGTACTTCATGACTAAGTAGTTTTTTGCAGAGCTCAGTATGAATTTTCTCCTTTGTCCAAATCATACAAAATACTCTTTTTGAGTTGTCAAGATCTTCTGCTGTGTGTAAAAATGAGGCTTAAATCACTCAAAAGTGACAAGAATGTGTTAGACAGTTCTCATACATTATAATCGCATGTGCACCTTAAGGAATCTGAGAGTCCCAGCCCCCCAGGGTGGGGGTGGGTAGACACAGGGCATCCGCCCGAGGCTGGGAGGGAATCTCGGGCCTCCTGGAGGAAGCCCAGAATCCTTCCTGACAAGGCGCAAGGCCACGGTTGCCTTTGCAGAGCCCCAGAAAGTGTTTCCTGGCATTAGGAAGTTCGGGGTGCCCTCCCGGGATGGGGTTCATTTGGAGCCCCTGCAGTAGGATGCTCTAAGTCTGCGTTTGCAAATGACTTCATGGTTATTGTGACTTTGGTTTCCTGGTCATGGAGGGGGCAGAGAGGGTTTCGACGTTGTCGTTTTAGGGTATATGTGGGGTGCGTTGGAGCCGGTGGGTTGAGTGGAAAATGCTGTGATGCTGAAGCCTGGGGCTGTGAGCCCTATGTGAGTTGCCTGTGACCTCACAGTGATGGGGCTGTCCACTTGTGTCCCCGCAGTGATGGGGCTGTCCATTTGTGTCCCCGCAGCAAGGAGGCTGCGTGTCCCAGGCTCTGCTCAGCGTGGGCATGAGCTGTTTGCAATGATGTGTGTGGAGTGGCTGGTGGCGGCTGAGGACGAGTCCCCTGAATCCCCATCAGCACCCACTCCCCACAAGGGGCTCAAAAAAATAGGTGAAAGAGGCCAAGTTCCCCTTTAAAATCACCGGGCCATGAGGCCTCGCTGCCACTGTGGGTGGCGGAACTGAACCGATGCCTCCCTGTCATGGAGCAGTTAGGACCGTGGGCCCCAAGCCTCTCTGGGCGTCGGGTTCGCCCTGGAGCCTTGTTGAAGCACCTGTTTCAGGCACCATCCCTTGCGTTTCTGATTGTCCAGGTCTGAGGTAGAACCTGAGAATTGTCGTTTTAAACAAGACCCAATATATTAGTCTTCTCTGGCTGTTATACCAAATTAGCACAAACTCAGTGACTTAAGAAAGGTGGTCAGAAGTCTAAAATGGGTCTCACTGGGCTGAGATCCAGGGGTCGGCAGGGCTGTCTTCTGGAGGCCGTAGAGGAGAATCCCTCTCCTGGTCTTTTCCAGCTTCTAGGGAGCCCTGCCTGCCTTGGCTCCTGGCCCCGTCCTCCACCTTCAAAGCCAGCAGCACAGCATCTGCCAGTCTCTCTCCCTGACTCTGGCCTCCCGATTCCACTTATAGGAACCCTGTGATGACACTGAGCCCAGCCTGATAATCCAGGATCGTCTCCTGTCTCACGATCTTAACTCAGTCACGTCTGCAAAGTCCTTTTACCCTGGATGCTGATACATTTACGGGTTTGGGGGTTAAATCATTGACTTGTTTGTGAGGCTGCCAACAACACCGACAGCTGCTCATGCTCATGCTGGTCTGGGACCCAACTCAGCCGCTGAATCAGGAGGACCAAAGTCAGTGCCATGTTCCATTGATGTGATACGGGTCCCATCCTGGTTTTGTTTCTGGCCATCTGTCCACTTTGCTGGTCTGATCACCATGTAAACAGAGCATCCAGGCCATTCCCTGCCCCTCCCCTGTGGCCAACGTGGTGCTCCCCATCCCCCCACAGGAGGAAGGTCTGGAGCAGCCCTTCCCCTCCACAAGGTGGGGAATCCACACTTGCTGCTCCCTGGCACTCAAGTTCTGGTGGCCTTGAGGTGCGTGACAGTGTGTTCGGGCCTGGTTGTCCCAGGCCAGGGCACGTCCAGGTTGTCCTTGGAGGAGGCTCTGGGATGTGGCCATTTGTCTAACAGCAGAGGGACCAAGGTGGTTCAAAGCAGAGTGTGAAAGGCGCAGCTGGGATAGGGAGGGAGGAAGTGGCCCAGTGGGTTTCAGCCACAAGGCCTAGTCGTGTTCCAACACTGCTAGGCAACACGTAATTGCTGAGCATCTGCCTCCACTCGGGGCCTGGCATCTGGGCAGGTCCCTGCCTTTGTGGCACTTACCTTCAGTGAACATAAGAAGGTGGATGGATAGATGGGCAGAAGGATGGATGGATGACAGAGGGATTGATGGGCAGATGGATGGATGGATGGATGGAAGGACAAATGCATGAATGACCGGCTGGGTGGACAAATGGATGGATGGATGAATAAACAGAAGAAGGAAAAGAAGGAGAGAATCAGTCATTAAAGATTCATTAAGGATAAAACAGTGACTGGAAGAAGGGGGGCTTTCAGCCCCCCAAGAAATGCCAGGTATTTCTGGCTTAGTGAAGAGGAACCTTGGAAAAGTCCAGATGATTCTAATCTGTGTAATATTGTATGCCTTTCAAATTTATAGGTTTATGGCATTTGTTATGGGAACTTTTTTAAAATTGTGGGGCAATAAGCCCAGAAACATATCCTGAGTAGATATTAGGTGCTCACCCATCCAGCATGACCATTTCTTTGGGGAAATGCATTGCGTGAAAAGATGTATAAGAACAAATTGTGAAGGGTTCCCTCTTGGCTGGTTTTCTAAAAGTTCAGCGCCTTTCTGTAAAGATGAAAATGACAGACCAGAGTCTATTAAAATAAATATAAAGTCACCATGCCATTCAGGGCTGGCAACAGGACTCACCTCAGATGATTTTGATACACTGTTTTCTCCCTGGAAGGTGTTTATGTGAATTTATATGCTGGGTATAAATGTGCAGAGTATGAATAAGTACACACAGCTGTATTTTCCACGTCTATATGGTATAAGACAGACGATAAATCTTGAGATCCATATGTTTTTCTTATAAAATCCTGATCTTGGAAGGTAGCAAGTAATAGGCATTAGGATGGCAGAGGGGGACCACAGTACAAGGGAAATAATCCGTCTCAGAGACAGTTTCTGCTACTCAGAGAAGAACCCGCAGAATCTCCTCCATCCCACGAGGAGTAGCACGCGTTGACTTTCTCAGAGATGTCCCCATGCATCCCGGGGCCTCCCACGCTGTGGACCCTGGAAGCCAGTGGGCAGTCTCTATGAGTGTGGACCAGGTGGAGGACGGATGCTTGCCCACTCGCCGGCCGGAGGAACCTGCCAAACCCGCACGTCATCAGCTTTCTCGGCATCCCACACATGGGCCATCAGTTGCCAACGTAGTGAAACGCAGACTTTGTATAATGAGATTTAATCTTCAAATTCAATGTTAAAATGTGTTTGCTTGTGCACAGGGTAAATCTTTCTCTAGAAGGCTGATCACGTGATACCAGCTACCAGTTACTGGCCTCCTGCTCTGAGCTGGGCGCTGTACTAAGTAAATGATCCCAATTAAAAACCCTATTTTCATGAGAAACTTCTCTTGCTTCAGCAGCATGTCCTGCCTGCAGCAGTGTGATGACCAGCCCGGCTCAGCTGCGTCGGTAGTGGGGAGAGAGACGGAGGCAGGCTTCATCCTGGCGGTGGTCTGGGATGCTGGCCAGAGCAGGATGTATTTATGGTTCATCCCCTGCTTGTTGATTCATTTAACAAGGGTGTGCACACCTAGTGTGTGGCAGGGATGTAGAGTCCATCCGGACAAGGCAACCGCCCTCAGGACGCAGAACCTTCTAGAAACCACCAAACAAAAAAGGAGTAAGTGAAACCATTGCCACTGGCAGGATGCCGTCAGAAGATGAGCCTGGTGCTGCAACTGAGGGTGGCCGAGGCCCATCTGGGAGGGTGGCCTGGGAGGATGCTGGGGGTGGGTCACCCCAGGAGGCAGCCGTGGGGCTGTACCCAATGGGACTTTCCAAGGAACGGCAGAAAGCTCGGAGCTTGTGGCCGTGAACCTCCCAGCCTTCCTCATGCTGATTAAGTAGGTCTGATGTAATGTCTGTGACCAGGGGGTATAGCTGGGTGGCAGGGGGCACCTCAGACCCTTTCCCACATGTGAGCCCTGGACCTGAGGGCAGATCCCCAGGGCAGCTCTCTCCTGGCCGGTGCGTTCATCTCCCGCGTCCATGACGAGGTGGTATGTCCTCCTCCCTCTGCGGCCCCCCAGCACCCACGGCCCCCTAGTGCCTGCAGCCAGTCACTCTGCAGCTGGGCTTCCTGCACTCCATCCTGGGGCCCAAAAGCTCAGAGAGGGTCAGGCTCTACCCTGCCCTTAAACGTCAGGGCCACCTTAGCTTCATCTTCCCCCCGAGTCTTACCAACCGTCTGTGCGCTCCCAGGCTGGGCTGAGACTCGGGGACCCTCGCCGCCTGGAGCCGCCCATAAAGCTCAGAAGGACATGAGCACACCCACCCGCCCGGCCAGCCCGGCCGTCTCTCTGGCTCTGGCTCTGAGGGGCAGGCAGTCAGCCACGGAGCACGCGCACTGACCTCCTGCCTGGATGATTTTTCTAAACTTCTCTTGACCCTTCACACAAACGTTTCATCAATAAATATCTGTTGAATCAATTTTGAGTCTATTTACTGAGATAGGATTAACAACCATAAAGTTTGCCTGTTTAAAGTGTACAATTCAGCGGCCTTTAGTATAGTTACAGAGTTATACTTATAGTTTAGAATGTCATTATACAATTACATCATATTGTACAATTGACTATATATTACATAGTGCTGCCGTCGCCATAGTCTAATTTTAAAGCATTTCCTCACCCAGAGGAAACGTACCCATTCAGCACTCGCTCCCCGTTCCCCCCGACCCCCAGCCCTGACAACCACTGATGTACCTTCTGTCCTGTGTCTGTGGGTTTGCCTGTTCTGGATATTTCACGTGAATGGAATCATACAACTCGTGGTCCTTTATCCCTGGCTGCTTTCACTCCTCTCTTTTTTGGTTTATACCGTTTCTTGAAAGCCCTACATATGTTGCCACCAGCTTCAAAACCTGCCTCCACGTACTAATTTCTCAAAGCTACTTAACCTCTCAAAGTGTCAGCCATCCCATGTGAAGTGGGGTGACAGCCCCCCGACCAGCTTGTTATGGGAATTGAATGAGAAGCCTGTGCACCAACCGTTCTCGCCCTGCCTGTCTCGCCACAAACATGCGGGATGCTGTAGCTCCCTGGTCAGGAGCATCTCCTTCATCAGTCCGGAATATCTCCCCTGCGGAGTGCAGAGGACACTCCCTAGTCCTGCCACCTGCACTGACGTGGCCCTCTCCATCGTCTGCTTCCAGGCTGCACACTCAGGCCCTCTCCATCGTCTGCTTCCAGGCTGCACACTCAGGCCCTCTCCATCGTCTGCTTCCAGGCTGCACACTCAGGCCCTCTCCATCATCTGCTTCCAGGCTGCACACTCAGGCCCTCTCCATCGTCGGCTTCCAGGCTGCACACTCGAGCTCTGTGGTCATCTCTGCCCTTGCTCAGTGTGAGGCCATCCTCTGGACCCTGTTCCACTGTCCTGTCTTGGGGCACCCAAGGCGCGCACCCCGTTAGAGCTCCAGGAGTCTAGCCCTCATCAAGTGACCCCTCGTCCCATACCCACCTCCCCACCTGCCTTCAGAAGCCTTGGAAGTGCCGGGTCCATAACCCTTCACGTTATCACGGGCAGTACAGACCAGCCCACGGGATTCCTACGGGATGGCACCCGCGTGCCATTCAGCATTCCAGATGGCAGCGTTCCGGAAGGAAAAGCTCTTCCTTCCAAACCTCCTCGCTCCTTTTATCACAGGAGATTTTGCAGTTCTTAAAGATTCCAATAAATATTGAAGGCAAAAATAAGTTCTATCCTAGCGCCATCAGAGGTGGTGGGATTTTTTTTTTTCCAGTGAAAATAGACCAGTGGTGTCTGTACTGATAATTTTACACATTTTTCTGCTAAGAGAATGGGAGTCTTGCCAGCTTTTCCTAAAAGAATCAGAATTTCAGTGAAACTCGTGGAGTTCCACAAACAGTCGGTGAATTTGGTGACAGTTGGTTTCCCTGCAGAGCAGCCTCCCGCCAGGTGCTCACCTGTCCTCGCGTCTGCCTGGCTGGGGACACCTGTGAACACGTCTGGACTGGATGTCGTGTCCCCAGAATGCCTGTGTTGAACCCCCACCGCCAAGGTGGGGGTAGGAGGTGGGGCCCTCTGGAGCCTCTAGAGAGAGCTCCCTCGCCACGTCTGCCCCGTGGGGATGCAGCGAGAAGACGCTGTCTGTGAGCCAGGAGTCTGGCCCTCAGCAGACACCAGATCCTTGATTGTGGACCTGCAGCCTCCAGAACTGTGAGAAGTAAATTTCTGCTGTTTGTGAGCCATCTCGGCTGTGATATTTGTCGTAGCAGCGTGAACAGACTACGACAGAGCACAAGTTACCACAGTTTAGAGAGGAGCAGAAGCCCCTGTGAGTGCGTGCGCCTGTGCAAGTGCGTGTGTATGCAAGTGTGTGTGCGTGTGCGAGTGCGTGCATGTGCAAGTGTTGCCCTGTGCGAGTGTGTGCGCGTGTGCAAGTGCGTGTGTGTGCAAGTGTTGCCCTGTGCGAGTGTGTGCGTGTGCAAGTGCGTGTGTGCAAGTGTTGCCCTGTGCGAGTGTGCGTGTGCAAGTGCGTGTGTGTGCAAGTGTTGCCCTGTGCGAGTGTGTGCGTGTGCAAGTGTTGCCCTGTGCGAGTGTGTGCGTGTGCAAGTGCGTGTGTGCAAGTGTTGCCCTGTGCGAGTGTGTGTGCGTGCAAGTGCGTGTGTGTGCAAGTGTTGCCCTGTGCGAGTGTGTGTGCGTGCAAGTGCGTGTGTGTGCAAGTGTTGCCCTGTGCGAGTGTGTGTGCGTGTGCAAGTGTGGGTGTGTGCAAGTGTTGCCCTGTGTGAGTGTGTGTGCGTGTGCAAGTGTGGGTGTGTGCAAGTGTTGCCCTGTGCGAGTGTGTGTGCGTGTGCAAGTGCGGGTGTGCATGTGCGTGCACCCACAGAGGGTGGTTGCCTTATTACCAGCCTCCCTGGGGTCAGACGAAAGCCTCCTTTCGAAGTGGCTCTGCCGCCTCCACCGACATGTTGTTACCTGCTCTCATCATCTTACCAACCCAAGTGTTGAGCAGGAGGCGCCCTCCTGTGTCACCACCAGAGGGTTCCACCCACAGCAGCAGGTGAAGGGGCATCTCTCCCTCCTGCCCCAGCCGGTCCCGTCCGGTTTAGCCAGCAAAGTTGAAGTGCTGTCTCCAGCACGCACAGAAGCGAGGCACCTCCTCTCCCAAGAGCCACAGAGGTGACCTTCTCTCCTCCCGCAGCTCCTCGCCCCGTTCTTATTTCTAACACCAGGTAGAATCCATTGGACAGAATCGAGCAGCGCCTTTTTTTCCCCATTTTCCACTGTGGATGTGATGCGTTAAAAATAGTATCCCACAAAACCCGGCATCTCCCGGGTGAATAACTGTCCACACTCGGGGGCAGCCCGGTGCCACGAGGAATGAGGCGCGTTCGCCAGATGCACAGATGCGGGCGGACGTCCCCACTGGCACCTTCGGCCGCCGCCGGGCCGAGCCAGGGGACGTGCTGAGTCAGCAGCCCTTCAATCGGTGAGTGGGCTTTTAATTCCACAAAACGAGCCAGGGAGCTATTTTGGGGAGTAGTTTTAAGCACAAAGAAGAACTCTATTTAAAAATAGGTTTGACAATGTGAAATCGGCAAGGGCTTCCTTTCCAGCGAACAAACTCACTTAAGGCTTCTTAAATTCCCAAGGAAATGCTTTGGAAATTCTCTTTCCCTTAAAGCCTGATCAGAGGGAAGTCTTGACAGTAGCGTTTATCTCGGGGAGCACCTGCTCGTCAGGACACGCCTGACGAGGCAAGTATTTAAAGAAATAGAAATGTGATCTGTAGTTACGTGTGTCTGGAGCATAAAACTATTTTCCAATAAGAGAACTTAGCCGGCCTCGTGACCGCAGGGGGAGTGTGGGGGCTTTTGGGTTTGTTGTGTTTTTTCAGTATTTGAGTCCTTTCTTCGAAGGAAATTAACTCCCATTAGTTAAAGACTTGTAGTTTAGCTATTATTTAGTTTCAATAGTGCTATGACTTTGTTCAGATAGTATTTAAGTTCAGCAGACCGAGGCCTGGACAAAATGCCAGATCTGCTGCCAAGGTGGAGCCGAATCTCAGAATTTCCGTCTGCAGCCAGGGGCCTGCCCTCTAGCCACCCTCCAACCCCCTCCGAGCTTTGAGACCCCCTCCTAAGCTGGACTCTTGCTTCAACATTAGGGATTGAGTCATGGCCTGGAATAGTCTTATTCAACAGCTTCGTCTCTCCGCTATCATCAGATTAAGCATTGCTGTGCATACAGGCACCACATCCAGTTAAAACTGACCTGCTCTGGTCCTAGTCTGCCTTCCGTCCTCCTCTTCTCCCTCCCTCCCGCTCCTCCCTCCCTCCCCGCTCCTCCCTCCTGTCTCCTCCCTCCTCTCCATCCTCCTTTCCTCTCCCTGCCCCCTCCTCTGTTCCTCCGACACTCCCACCCAGTGTTGGATGAACTGAGTTCCGAGCGATGATCTGTCAAGCCCTCTGGAATAGCCATTGTCCTAATAAAGGAAAAAATAATAGCAAACCCGTGTTGCGCGTTCCTGCTGTGCCTGCCCGGTTTCCAGTGCTCGGCCTGTGGCACTGAGAGCAGGGCCTGTCCTCCTGGGCACAGCCCTCCGGCCCCTTGCAGGTCTGCAGAGGCCCCGCCTCCTGACCGCCGCGACTCTGCGTCTTCCCAGCAAGGCCTTGAGAGCACCTCCTCCTCGAGCCTGGAACTTAGTGGCACTCACGGGACCCGGTCCTTCCGCAGAATCAATTAGCCTTTTTAATTAAGTCTTTTGGTTGCATTTTCTGATAATAAACGTAACACGTATGATGCAGGAAAAGTTCACACCTGGGAACGTGTGGCCTCGGTGGGGAAATGTCCTGTGATCTTGGCCGCTTAGCGAGAGGCGCCGTGAGGCGCTGTTCCTTTGAGATCTTATCCTTTGCATAAAGTAGAAACATGCACAAATAAGATGTATTTGATTCTTTCAAAATTAAAATCCTGCTGGATGCACCTTTGCGAGGCCTCCTTTCAATCCCAGCGTGTCTTGGCGGGTGCCCACGCTCCGTGTCCTCTGAGGCCCTGCCCGTGGGGCCCACGTGTGGGTGGCCGTGACCGACCCCCAGCCTAATCAGGGCAACAGGGTGTCATGGTGAGGGACCAGTGCAGAGGCTGGGCGTTGGCAGTGACTGGTTCCTGGAGCCTCTCAGGAGGTGGTGACACCACGTGCGATTGGCTGGCTGGGTCTGTCGGTGCACTGGAAGCCTGATTCTGGGTGTGTTGCCTCTGCCCCAAGGAGGGGCGGACGGCCGAGGGCCAAGGGACGACTGTTGCATCCTCTCAGCTGCTCACGTCCTCCTGCCTGAGCCCTTCCTCTGAGCGACTCCCTGTATTTCTTTATCAAGCGGGTCCCTTGTGTCTCCCTGTACCCATTCTGAGCTGCAGGACCTGAGCCTGGCTGGGCCCCACTTATTCTAGACTTGACGAGCGAGGGGGCTTCTCCAGGTGTGGCTGGCACCGGGAGAGGAGAGCCGTGCTGTGGCCACAGACCACCCATTCCTAAAGGACACCGTCGCGAGACTGTCCCACCCCCCGTGACGGACGTTGTGGCTTGGAGCCCTGAGCTCAGTGTCAACAGGTCTGGCCCGACCTAAGAGACGAGACAAAGTTACTGGAGGTTTTCTAGGCTCCGTGAGGTCTTAGGGAAAACCCAGGGCCGAGTGGTGGTGTCTGCAGAATCTGGGAGAGGGCCCGCTCCCGGTGCCTTCGCCACAGGCCGTGCAGAGTCGCTGTGGGCCAAGCCTCTCGGGCTTTCCTGAAGCCCAGCCCTTCCTCCCAGAGATGAACTCACGGGACGATTTCTAGCAGCGGAGACCCTCTCCTTCTGAGCGAGACCGCCTCTGACGGCTGCAGTAAGTGAGGGACTGGATCCAGGCCAGCAGGGGACCGACTCGCCCCAGGTGTCCTCTCCCATCTGCCGTCTGCCCTGCGACTTCGCAATGCCTGAGACACCACCGGTCCAGGTCAGAGAGGAAATCAAACGAGGCAGGAAATTGTGTGTGTGTGTGTGTTTGTGTGTGTGTGTAGATATAAATATGTAAATATTGGAACCCTAAATAAATGAGCACCCATTACAGCCTCCCTAGCATTTCTAAGTATTATGAGAATCTGCCAAGAAGTAAAGCCCTTTGTTTCTGCCAAAGGAGGAAAATTCTTCACATTGTTCTGGTGCAAGGAGATTCCTAGACATGAGGGGAAATGAGGCCCACTGGGGGTAAAGATGTGTGTGTGAGCACGTGTGTGTGTGAGTGTGTATGTAGTTTTTATATTTGTCTTCATCACCTATGTCCTCAAGTTCAATCAAGGAATTTATCAGAGGAATATTTATTTATTTCCAGAGGCATCAAAGGCGTTTTATTTCCTTTCTGGTCAACATCTTCCTAAAAGGATCTGTTTTCAGTAGATAGACTAACCTAACGCTCATCTCCCTTTAGGCTTAAAAGAGAAAGTAAGATGAGAAGACGACGAGGCCACTATCTAAAATCACACGAATTTGCTTACCGCGGGTGTGTATTATGCCACGCTGCCTAATAAGCATTTATTGATTGAGCCAGGAAATTTTCTCAGATACGCACCCGCGCCCGCAAATCCCCGAGCGCCAGAGCGTGATGGGGCAGGGGGCAAATTTATAACAACTTTACACCATTGCAAAAACCCATCTGAGCTCTGTATGACTCAATTTGCAGCCACTTCTACACATTTCTGCAGCAATTGATCAGAAAAATTGATTTAGACTCTATTTTAATGCTCTGTTTTCTACCAGCAAGTCAGTGTTTTTTTTATAAATGCTAGATAGGGCCTCGGAAATGCCCATGTGGATATTGGTCAAAACTTAGCACATTTTCCTGAAAGCCTTTAAGCTAAGAGTGTTGGGAGGTTTATGAAAGAACGATTTTTTTTTCAGTTATCCAATTAAAATGATCCATGAGGACAGCCAGCCCTGGGATGGAGCCCAGGAAAAATGGCATCTGGGGTTTTGAAAGGCTAGTTTGGGATCTAAGAGAATTCTCTTAACTCATCACCAGATCTGCTGGTCACTTCTTAACCTGGTAACTACCAGATTGACTGGTCACTGGTCGCTTCTTAACCTGGTAGCTACCAGATTGACTGGTCGCTGGTCGCTTCTTAACCTGGTAACTACCAGATTGACTGGTCACTGGTGGGCACAGCAGAGTGTGATGGGATGCTTTCCTGTAAGGAAGGTGGGTCAGACTCACCACACCAGAGCCTGTCCCCGGTCCGTGCATTCTCTCCATCATTCTTTCATTCACACATTTTGTTGATTGCCTGCTCTGCACCAGACACGGTGCTGGGAACTCAGCGGGAGGCCTGGCGAGTGGGCAGGAGGGGCAGCCGAGAGAAGTGGGCTCAGTGGAAGCTTTTCGACTCTACTTCTGATGAAACTGCTTAGGCTCCTTTGAGAAGGATAATTCCATTGGTGGGGTAGCAGACAGCCACGTGAAGATTCACTGGGTCCCCTGAGCCCAAAGCGTCCATCACTTTTGTTCTCTGCTACTCAGAGCCCCCCCTCCATGACAGCCGCCAGCCCAGCCCACCTGCCACTTCTGCCATTTCCCTCCACTCCCCTGCATCCTTGTATGGTACGTGTCACTCTGGAATTGTATGTGTCCATTTATTTACTTAGGATTTTCGGCCTCTCCAACTAGAATGTTGAAGAATAATGCTTTTGCCTTGTCTGTGTTGGTACCCCCACACCTAGAACTGAGTTGACATGCAGAAGGTACCCCCTGAACGTGCATGGAATCGGTCAGACAGGGCTGGGTCTCCCCCATGGCTGTGGATGAATGGCAAGATTCGGTGCTGTTTGTGAGAAACTAATATTGTCACTAGCAGCTCCAAGTTACCCTCCAACTGGAAATACTTCTCAGACCCTCAAAATGGCACCCCTTCCTGAACCCGCAAAACGTCTGTGAGAGGACCAGGACGCAGTCAGCCGCTGTCCCGTTTGTTCTGCGTTTTTCAGGAACCGTAATGCCGCTTTTTGCTCCCGCCTAGATCTGTGTCAATCCTACGGGCCCGTTCACCTTCCTGGTTTTGACATAGAGGAGAAATTTAGTTCTCATTTAGGTCAAGGTGAAGATATGAAAATGACCCTTTAAGGGAAATGAGGAGGCACAGCATTTAAATCATGCTTGCCAGATGACGTGTGAATTGGGATTTCAAACTGGAAAATGAGATGCTTTCCTGGAGGCTGTGCTCCCTGGGAGCACCAGAGCCCCCCAAGATAATGAGGTCACCTGGAGGAGGGCTAAACTGAGACATGGGGCCCGAGATGAAAACTCTCGGAATCCACTGCCTCTCACAGGCGGGCGCCCTGCACGTGTGCACCCAGGGAGTGTCAGGCTGCCCCGGGTTCTGCCATCTCCCGAGTCCTCAGAGACTACGCACCACCCCACCCCCACCCAGAGACGGTAAAGAGGAGATTAGCAAGCGGTTTTCTCCTTTGCGTGGAGCCACCATCAGAAGTCGCCTCCTCCGTGCGGGCGATCCGCGGCAGACAGCGCTGACAGAAGCTGAAGTGAAATGTCATACTTTCAGATCCGGGGCTCCACCGAGGAGCTGGAATGCGGCCTGTTGTGCCTTCAGAGACTGACAGCTAAATCTTTCATTCTTTCAGCTCCCAACATATGGCATGAAGTAGGGTGTGAAAGATAAATTCCTTTGGATAGGTGCAGAAAATATGTGCAGCATTTTTACTGCTTGGCTGCATAGAAAGATCAAAACAGCCGTGTTTTCTGAGAGCAGAATTTTAATGCTTTGAAGCCCGGCCTCCAGATTGGTAATGCTGATACAGAACTAATACCTGCTTAGGGTAATTAGTGCTCTGCCCAGCAGGTGCGGGGAGGGAGCCCCACTGGGAGTGGGTTAGCTTGAGACACCTGCCTGTAGCCCCCAGAGTTAGCGGCCCAGCCTGGACAGACCCTGCAGCCTGGAGGCAGCACCATCACGATTTTATTCTGCTTGTTGGCCGTGCCATTGGAAGGATCAGCGGTTCTCAAAGTGGCCCTGCAAACTCGCACTGGGCCCACACAGGTGGCTGGCATTGCCCTGGGGTTCAGCGGTTTGGCAGTTTGGGAAAGATGGACCATTGACGATGCTCTGGCCCTCCCTCCTGGCACTTCTCCCCAGAGCCTGAGAGCGCCCAGCAATAGTGGTGGTCACACGGTCTGGCTCTGGCCACAGAGACAGCAGAGATCTGCCGGTAAGCTCTGGGCCGGGCAAAGCGATGTGGCGGCCGTGCATCAGGGGACCACACAAGAGAGCAGCAGACACTCAGCATCTCAGAGCGTGGCCCTCACGGGGAGGGAAAACCGAGGCGAGGCAGCCAGGCTTCTGAGAGAGGAGCGACGACCTGGAAAGCAGCTAACCCAACAGCCCGCAGGGATGTTCCCTCTGGCTCCGGGCTGACTCGGTTTGTCCTCTCCTCTCCACGGTTCCACAGAGCGAGGAAGCATGCAGCCCCGTCCACAGGCCCACCTCACCCACCTCACCACCCCAGCTCCCGAGGCCTCGGGCGTCCCTGCCCAGCCCCGTCCACGAGGGCTTCCCCTTCTCCTCGCCACGGTCCCACCAGCTCTGCCTGCACCCCAGTCTCAGGCTGGCAGGTCCTACACTCATTTTCTAAGCCCTTCCTGCCAGCCTGGCCCTGGGCTGAGCACAAGGACAGCTTTAAAGGGGAAGGCGGTTGAGTCTAAAACAAGGACTTCTGCTCTGTATGCGCCTCCCACACGTCTTCAGCTGCCAAGCGCACTTGACGGATGCAGAAGGGAAGAATGCACCCGCCCCCAAAATAAGGCAGACGCGCTCTCGGAAGAATGCTCAAAGGCCCTGCACGGGGTGAGGCAATGTGGCCACACTGAGGCGACTCACTTTCATGAGTGTCCGTTGGGAGGAGCTAAAACAGGTGGTGCTCCTGATGAGCACCCACGAGAGTGGTGGGAATGGATGGGACGGGGGGTTATGGGCTAGCACGGATTTGGCGCCAGCTGTGTGCACTGTGGTGCACTGGCCCTTCCCATGGCTGAGCGATCTACTCCACTCACTGCCCTGGGGCGAGGGGTTGTCACCAGCTCTCACCAAGGTCGGGTCGCAGCTGAGAGCAGAGGACGTGGGGGACTCAGTTAGTGAGAGGAGGAGTCAGGTCCACTCCCTGACCCACTGCCCTCCTCTGGCCCCACGGACCTGCACTGGCCCCAGTCCTCCTAGCAGGCACCATCACAGGGACCAGGGAGAGAACTGGGGGGCTGGTGGGCTGATGGAGGCCCCCCAAAACATATGTCCCAGGCCCTAACCCTGGGAACCCCCAAGTGACCTTATTTGGAAGAAGAGTCTTTACAGATGTAATTAAGTTACTGATCTTAAGATGAGACCATCCCGGATTTTCCGAGTGGGCCGTAAATCCTGTGACAAGTGTCCTTATAATAGACACACAGGGAGAGACACAGACCCGGAGAAGAGGCCAAGTGAAGACGGAGGCAGGGATCACAGGATGAGGCCACAGCTGAGGAACCCCTGGAGCCGCCGCTGGAAGGGGCAGGCAGGATCCTCCCTGGAGCCCCCGGAGGGAGCACAGCGCTACCCGCCCCTGGAGTTTGAACTCCCAGCTCCAGAACTGGGAGAGAATGGTTTTCTGGGGCTGTAAGCCACCAGGTTTGGGGTAATTTGTTACAGGAACCACAGGAAAATAAACACAGGGGGACACCTGACTTCAAATATACTTACATGTGGATGAAGGGCTCCAGGTGGTTCTGGGCTCTGAAGGTGAGGGTGGAAGACAGAGAAATTGGAAGATGATGATGGAAAGCTCAGTTCACTGGTTCATGACCCAGGCAGGGCTGGGATCCTAGACCAAGGGCGTCAAATGGCTCTGAAATAAGAAGAAATTTCCTAAAACACTGCTCGCATCACACCTTCCCTGTGATCCAGAACCCACCGTGGCTCCCTCTGCCAATCATTTGAAATCTAAACTCGTGGGCCCTCCCTGGAAGGGCTTCCATCTCGCGGTCCCCTGACGCTGCATCCAGCCCCAAAACATGCTGCTCCTGCTCAGGGCTGGGTGATTGCCCTGCTCACACGCCGGGGTTCGCATCTCCCGCTCCCTCCGTCCGTTCTTTCTCTGTTGCTGAATAAGCGCCTTCCCCATGGAAGCCAGCGCCGTGCAGTGAAGCCACTGTACGGAGCCAGCAGACTCGGGTCTGGCCCGGCCCACCAGGGACCGACCGTGTTGCCTTGGGCACCATGGTCAGCATCACTGTCTTCCCTCCTGTGAAATGACCAGAGTGTCGAGCCACACTGCCTGCTGCCGGGGCCCTGAGCCGCATCTGGCAATTTAGGTGTCAACTCTCTACCACAAGTGGCCACTGGCTGCCACGCTGGACAGCGCAGGTCTGGACATCTCCACCCTCAGAGAGTCCCCCACAGGGTACCACTCCGGACTCTGGCAGTCTTGCTCCCGCTCTCCGAGGCGAGCACCAAGCCACGCTGAGTCTCCTCTGATCCTGGGGCCAGGCCGGCTTCAGCTCCTGGTCCCTCTGGCTGGTACAGTCAAGGGCACAGAGCTGAGCCTTCACATATAATTCTAACGTGGTTTGATTTATTCAGAAACATTTTTTATTTTGTTTTTTGGAGAGCCTACGAACAGGACTGTGCCAGCACTTGAAGATGGCAGCATACGAGGAAGACAGCTGCCGTCATGGAGTCTCCCCATGGAGGAACAGACTGAGTCAGTGAGCCCGAGACCAAAGGAGGGGGGACGTCCCGTGTGAAGGGACAGCTAGTCTGGGGGCGGCTGGGGCCTCCTTCCAGAGGGGCTCGGGGCAGGCCTCTCCACGGTGGGACGTTCATGCCAGGCTGAACCACGGGGTGTTTGTTGTTTCCTGGGCCCTGGCCTTGGTGTTTTCTAGAATACACTGGAGCAGGGTTTCTCAGCCTCGGTGCCTCTGACTTGTGGGCCCAGACGACTCTCAGATGTGGGGCTGTGCTGGGCGTCACAGGATGTCCAGCACCATCCCTAGCGTCTACCCATTAGACGCCACTGGATCCATCCTGAACCAGAGTGGGGTTGTGACAACCAAAAACGCCTCCCACACTGAGTTGAGAACTACTGCCCTGGGGCGTCGCTGGGAGAGGGACGCGAATGCCGGCCTTGTTTGGCCTTCGTGTCCCCCAGGGCTGCGTGTTCAGTCAGTGTGTGTTGAGCCGATGACCTACTGAGGACTCATTGAGAAACCACTCTGCTCAAGTGTCCCTCGGGGGGTCCACTGAAGACTCGCCCACTTCATGTTGCACAAGAATAGCCACCGTGTCCCACTGCAGAACCATGTTTCCATGGTCTTTATCTGGAGAAAGATGACTTTTGCATCCTCGTTATAGCCTCGGCCACAAGCATGATTTATTAGAACCTCAAGGGGAAAACACCGCGGCTCGGAGACGCTCTGACCTTCTCCATGTTCCCGCGTTTAACTGGCTGGTCATCCCTTCCTGCTGTAAAGGTCGCGTGGCTGTAAATGCGTGCTGGGGACGACTGATAAGGCAGGAGCAGAGAGGCCTGTCACCATGCTTCCCACCCCACGGGTGTCCTGGGTCACAACGAGTCTGCAGCACAGGCATGCGGCCGGCTCCAAGGGCTGCGGGGCGACAGTAACGAGATTCGTCACACAGCCCGGGAGACCAAGGCAGCCCTGCGGAGAGCAACGCTCGCCCTGCTGTGGAAGCCCCGTGTGGCTGACTGGGTCAAAGGGCAGCCTCTCGTGGTGCTGCGAGCTGTTGTCAACCCAGGAAATTATTATTTTCAGCAGAGTAGATGTCATCAACGCCACTTACCAAGTTGTTTTCCCCAGTCCAATGAAACGTAGGCCGACAACCTCTGCGCACGTCAGTTCCCGCCGCCTTCCTGGTGTCTGATGGCGGTCACTGTGTCACTAGGCCTTAAGGTGAGAAGGGAGCTGAAAATAAATTAGAATGAGGGGGGCAATGTGGGGAAACGGCTGCGCGGGACGGTCAGAAAGCCTGCCCGGGGGAACGAGGCTTTGCGCTCACCCTCCGACCCAAAGTTCACACTTTACCCCAGAAACCAGTGAGGAAGTCTTCAGATCCGGCGGTCAGCTGCAGCCGGGCTGGCGCCCCAAGCGAGTCGGTCCTG
The DNA here is from genome assembly GCF_041296235.1 of Equus asinus. NCBI lineage: Eukaryota > Metazoa > Chordata > Mammalia > Perissodactyla > Equidae > Equus > Equus asinus. The sequence continues at coordinate 48,876,989 of NC_091804.1, forward strand.
ACACTTGAGAGGATAGGAGGAGGGGATCCTGAATCCTGTGTTGGCCTCTAAACAAACCCGTCTTGGCAATGAGGGGCATCTGGTGACAGAAACGAGCTCGGACGCTCGCCTGGACCCCTGCCGAGTTTCTGTCTAAATGAGAATCCGGCATGGGACATGTGCGTAACTGCGCCCCACACCCCGGCGACAGCTGTGTGTTTGCAGAGCCTGCGGCTCCTCGTGTTTCGGCCTCATTTAAGTGTGGACAAGGCAGAGTGGCGGACGGACACGCTGGGGCCGGAGCTGCCCGACTCCAGGCTGCCTGGGGCTGGTCGGGGCCTCCGCAGGGCCACCCGCCACTGCCTGTGTTTCCATTGGCTCCTTTGATTACTGATTCCCTTGTGCAGGGGACGCCGTGTCGGAGGCTGGGACAGCAGAGAGCAAGCTGAAAGGTCCCCACATGCTGGGGGACAGGGGGTAACCCAGCAAACAGACAGAGGGGAAATTCTCGCAATGGAGAGCTGGGAGGAGAGGCAGAGGGTGGGGGAAGGCAGCACGGGTGAAGATCGGGGACGCTGCAGTGGTCCAGCTAAAGCAGACAGCGGGAGCAACCAGCCGTGCATGGCCCTGGGAAGGGCCCCTCAGCCGGATGGCAGCAAGAACACCTGGCCCTTCTTGTTCCAGGTGGACAAGCCCAAGAAATTCCATGATGTCCATCCTGGTCCTGAACAAGTCCTGGCTTTGTGGGTGAGCCCAGGCACAGAGCAGCCCGAGGGGGTCCAGGCTGCGATCTGACGTTAATCACTCACACCAGCATCCTCGCACCGCCAGCCCGCAGCCTGGACTTCACTCTGCAGCTGCTGTTTAGCTCCAAACACAAAACTGCACGGACATGGGGATACCGTGGAGCCACAGCCAGACACGTGGGCACTGCTTCGTGCCACAAGACCATGCAGGGAGCTTGGGGGCCGTACACATCTGCCGGGCAGCACTTCCTGACTGCATGGTTCAAGGGGAGAAAGAAACATCAGTCTTTGCAATGTTAAAAGCCCACTCCTGCAGTGGCCAGGCCATCAGGAGGGCATCATCCATGGTCCCGGAAACACTCCCCACCCTGGAGCCACAGGAAGCCGCTCTCCATTACCCTGCATTCCTCCTGAGCTTTGCAGTGGGAATTATCCTCTGTGCTTTTAATTCTCTCCAACTCGCAGATAGGTCCCCAGCAGGGTCCCTCACGAGGGCACAAAATCTGTGCATCCAGAAGACGAGCATCATTGTTGAGAGCGTTCCAGAAGGGCAGGCTCAGATCATCTCCCTGGTGTGTGTTGGGAGCACCAGGACGGCTTTGGGAGAAAGCGCCCACCATTGGACCCGCGGTCACCCCCACAGGCATGCATTCTGAACCCAAGATAGTCCCCCTCCTTCCCCGGGAGGAGGACAGGGTCATTCTGGCCAAAGGATGTGGGCCTTTTCTTCTCTTGGCCCCACCAAGGTCGTGGGAAACCTGAGCCCTCTCCTGTGGCCCTCCTGGGTTTGAAGCTCAGCTCCGCCCCCCAGGACTCTGATTCCCAGCGCTGCAGACTGCCACTTCTGCCGACAGACGACGTGGTCCAGCTCTGCACGTGAGTAGAGCGTTCAGCATCTACAAGGAGGCAGTTTTTCATCGACAGTGATTCTAACTGCCATGTAGGAAATGTGCCTCTGAGTGTTGTCGCCTGGCTGGCCGGGCCTCTCTGAGGCTGGGACACACCCCTGGTCTGTCGTCAGGGCTTCTCCTGGACTCTTGGGGTCAGGTCTTCCTGGATAAAGGTGGCAGTGTGGATCAGCATCTTAGGTCTTTACTCCCATGTCTGACAGAAGCTCCTTGCTGGAACGGACCCCCCGAGGGCTCAGGGCTGTCACGCAGCACGGGACCTCCCACATCATCAGTCTCAGCGCATGCTTGTTAAGGAAAGAATGTCACCGTCCGGAGCCTCTCCACTTTGGTGTGGTCACATCTGTCGTCTTCATGGGTGTGCCACGTGGACCTCACACAGCATTGGGCACACGCATGGCCAAGGCCTGGTTCTTCATCTGGACAGAGAACCAACACCTTCCTTAGGGTGAATATCGGCCCCTTTTGGTAAAACACTTTTGAGCATGCGTTAGCTTCCCAGGGCCGCTGTAACAACGTGCCACATGGGGGCAGCTGGCCAGCAGAAACTCATTGTCTCTCAGTCCGGAGGCTGGACGTCCACAATCAGGGTGTCAACAAGGCTGGTTCCTTCTGTGGGCTGAGGGACGACATGGTGCAGGCCTCTCCCCTCGTCTTGCAGACGGCTGTCTTCTCCTGTGTCTCTTCACTGCGTCCTCCTTCTGTGCACATCCATCTCTGTGTCCAAATTCCCCCTTTTCATAAGGGCAACAGTCATAGTGGGTTTGGGCCCACCCTGCTCCAGTATGACCCCTTCCTAACTAATTACATTTGCAATGACCCAACTTCCAAACAAGGTCACCTTCTGAGGTGCTGGGGTGGGACTCCAATGTGTGAATTTGGGGAGACACAGTTCAGACCGTGACCAAGAGGGAGTGGATTCTAGCTGGGTCCTCACTTTGGGTGTTTCTGTCCCCCAGCACTGACAAGCTGGTAGGCTTTAGCCCACGGTAAGGGCAGTGTGGAAACCTGAGCACAACCTGGCATTGCCAGGACCTCGGAGCGATGGTCAGGGGACCCCCCTCATTGACCAGAGTGTGGACAGTTCCGAAGGCGCCGGGGTCTCCCAGGGAGTCACGTGTGCAGTGAGCTGCGTTCCTGTCATGTGCAGCTGGACAAAAAAGCAGAAAGAGGGAACGCACAGCTGTCCTTCAGCACAGGTCATTGAGAAGCTCCAGCACACAGAGCTTCCGGCAGGTGGGCGGTGGCGGGACCTTCCAGGTCTGGACTGCCCAGGCGAATGAGGAACGAGGTTTTCTTCAGTCGGAAGGAACCTGCCTTCCTGTGCTCTGGGTTTGATTTTATCACAAAGGAGTGGGTGTTGCTCAAGCAAGTAGAAGTTCATTCAACCCGGCCAAGCCTGTCCTCCTGGCTCAAGTCATCTCGTTAGCTGGCGGCTGGGAGGCAGAGCCGGGCTGCAGAGAGGTCTGCGGAAACGCTCTCTCTACTGAGGGGGGGCAAACTCCGCCAGATGGAAGTCGGACAACGGGACAAAAGCGTCCTCATTATTGTCATTTTCATATCCCTTCTGCTCTGTCTGGCCATTGTTGATATGAGAGAGCCCAGGAGCATGTAATGATGCTTTGCCGCTCTCTCCGTAGGATTGGCCTTCCTTTAGGACCATTTCTGGCAAAGAGGCTTTTATGGAGAACCATGCAAAGATGGCAAAATAAGATGGCTTGTAATTACCCCTTTTGCGATCCTTGTGGAATCGGGCAGCCCAGGGTGGGAACTGAACAAAGGTGAGTGCAAAGCTTAGCAAGGCAGGAGCCCGGTAAGCAGATCCCTTTGTCCTCCAGGAATGTTCCCAACAGAACCCCACGGAATGTTGCTTCGGGAAGGAGAGCACGGGCCATCCTCCCCGGTGCAGCCCAGGTGGCTAATTCTGGTGCCAGTGGGTTTGCATTTGTGTATCGCTGCAAGTCCTCACTGGCCTTTTAGGGGTGAAGTTAATTCTACCGGACGTGGAAACTGAGCGTGCCCTTGATTCAGAGCGTGAAGGTTAGAGCGAGGCACGCAGCTGCTTGGAGATACACACTTTTTCGTTTATCTGAATGTGCATCTTAAAATCACAAAACTTTGTGCTCGAGCTGTGGATTCCCCAGGGCTCTGAACACCCAGTGATGGGCAGGGTCACCTGTGGGAAAGGCACAGGCCATATACCTCTAGGTCAGTGTGATCTTTTCCCCAAAGCACTTTGAAGGATTTCGCTATTAATCTGCTGTTCCATTTGATTAGAATTTAGAGTTCTCAATCTACATCTGTCACTTTCCTCCAAAGCAAGTAGGACCCGCTGCGCCTGACACCCTGCTTATTACGTGAGGGAGGTCCCACTCGGCGTGCGCTAGACAGGAAGGTGTGTGTGCGTGTTCCGTGCAGAGGGGGCTCAGTCTCCTCCTCAGCGACCTTGACTGATCACACTCGTGTGCCGTGGTCAGCGCCACGTCTGGGGTGGAGCGACGAACACCGTGGGCGTCATGGCCTCGTGGCTGAGTTTACAGTTAGACACTGCAGGGGCTCACAGAACTGCCAGCGGCCACTGGGTGCTCTGAGTGCTGCAGAGACCCAGCCAGTAATCAGAAGCAGGGCCCTTGGGCCGGCCCAGTGCTGCAATGGTTAAGTTCACACATTCCGTTTCATCAGCCCAGGGTTCTCCAGTTCAGATCCCGGGTGCAGACCTACGCAGCACTCGTCAAGCCATGCTGTGGCAGGCATCCCACATAAAATAGAGGAAGATGGGCACAGATGTTAGCTCAGGGCCTGTCTTCCTCAGCAGAAGAGGATGATTAGCTCAAGGCTAATCTTCCTCAAAAAAAAAAAAGAAGAAGAGGAAGAAACAGGGCCTCTTGAACCGGCCTAGCAAGCCAGCCCCTGGCCGTCCATCTTCCCTTCAGGATGTAGTTGAGCCCCGTTTCACGCAGGGGCTGCGCTAGGTGCAGGGGCCCAGACGTCAGAGAGCTTCCTTCCTAGTTCAGAGACAGACAACAAACACAACTACATCAGCAAATGGAAGGCGGCAGGAAGCGTTCTGGAGGAAATGAGCCTGGTGTGCGTGGCTGTGGTTGGCATCTGGACGTGAATGGAGGTGTCTGCAGTGTGGAATGTCCAGAAAGGAGGAGCTCAGGGGACCATGGGCTGGGGATGGGGGTGGGACATGATGTTGCATTTGCAGAGTATTTAACCTGATATTGAAAAGTCTCAACGAATTGGGTGAAAGAGGAGTGGGGTTAGGGCTAGTTCTTAATCAAAGCCCCTAGGTCCTCTCCTGGAGTCCCTCCCCACCCCATGTCTTCCCCATGTCTGCATGAATCTGCAGAGAACAAGGGGGCGGAGGTGTTCAGCCATCTGGTCTACCACTGGAGCATTGTGTGTGTCTCCTCTGAGCCCCATGGCTCCACCTGTGGCTCCTCTGGGTCCCGAGGTTCCACCTGTGTCTCCTCTGGGCTCTGGGTGGTGACTTACTGTGCTGGCACCAGACCCTGTGCCTGGGTTGGCCTCCCTCCCTTAATCTTGTCCTTTTCGTTTTAATTTTAAGCACACTGCATTGGCTGTGGTGAACAAGCAGGAGCCAGTGTCGGGGCGTGGCAGATTTGTGCAGTGGGGACAAAAGGCAGATGGAGTCACTGCCGCTGGGAGTGGCCCGGCGGGCAGCCACGCCTGTGAGCTCTCGGAAGCCCAGTCTCTGTCTCAGTGGGGAGAAAAGACGGCCCTCGGGTGGGAAGGCGTGAGTCCAGGGACCCCTCCCCCAGCCCCTTCCGAGGCCCGACTGCAAGCCCTCTTAGCTCTGCTGTCAGAGCAGCGGAATTAACCGCCTGAAAGCTTGGCCGAGGGCACACGGTGTCCAGCAGCTTCGGGGTCGAGGAGCTGAGGTCAACCGGGGAGGCAGACAGGAGGGCAGCAGGAGCCTGGGAGTGAGTGGAAGGGAGCATGTGCCCCAAGGGTGTGGTCACCTCTCACCTCCAGCTGAAGGCTCCCAGAAAGAGGGCTGGATGTCACCAGGTCTTTTGAATTTCCCAGACGAGCTGAAAATGTGGATTTTTTTAAATGTGGAATCTGCCAGTATCTAATCTCTGTGTTCTAGACAGAGGTTTCTCCATCTCAGCACCATTGCCGCCGTGGGCCAGTTAAGCGTTTGTGGTGGGGCCGTCCTGTGCATTGAAGGACGGTCAGCAGCATCCCCGGCCTCCACCCACGAGATGCCTGTGGCACCTCCTCCAAGTTGTGACAACCAAAGACGTCTGCATACACTGCCACCTGTCCCCTGGGGACTGAAGTCACCCCCAGTTGAGAACTAGAGATTTGGACTGTAGGCCGTCGCTTTGTGAATTCTGGAATAGACCGGCCCAAACGACCCGCATCCAGCAGTGCCCTTCATCCTCGGGGGAAACGTCCCAAGACCCCCAGTGGGTGCCCGAAACCTCGGATGGTACCAAACCCCATGTACGCAACGCTTTTTCCTCTACATGAATATTTGTGGTACAACAGCAAAGCTGGCAGGAATTTCTTTTTCCTTCTGCACAATTTCACGGATGGAAGGTTCATTCTCACCGTAAGATCGTAGCAACCTCAGCGTATGGGTTTTTAATTCCCTTATTGAGAACTTTCACCTTTTCACTTCAAGGAAGCACTTTACAGCTTCTCTTTGGTGTGTCCGAATTGCCAGCATCACTACTCTCATGCTTTGGGGTCGTTCTTAAGTAAAATAAGGGTGACTTGAACTGAAGCACTGTGACACCGTGACAGAGCATCTGATAACCCAGACGGCTACTAAGGGACTCACGGCGGGGGGCGTGTACAGCGTGGGTCCGCTGGACCAAGTGATGGTTCACGTCCCAGGTGGGGTGGAGCAGGACGGTGCGAGATTTCATCACGCTACTCAGAATGGCATGCAATTTAAAACTTATGAATTGTTTATTTCTAGACTTTTCCATTTAGTATTTTGGGACCATGGTTGACTGCGGGTAACTCAAACCACAGAAAGCAAAACCGAGGATAAGGGGTGACCGGCTAAGCCCAGAAATGCATGGGGGGCTCAGAGGCTCCCATAAGCACCTGGGGCTTCTACACTCAGCCAGTCACTGCCCCGTTGTCTCCGTTACACCTCGACGACCAGAATGTCCTTCCCTTCTTCATACCAGATGGGCCTTGTACCTAAACCTGGCCAGCTGTGTGCAGACGCCACTTGCCGACCAGCTTCAGGAAATTGCCTCATGTGGAAACGTTCGCTCCATCTTTCTGGAGGCATCCATGCCTGAGCTCACTCCAGATCCCAGGTGGAGCTGTTGTTAGGAATTCCGTGAAGTGAGCAGAGTGTTATTCAGCCAGCTGGGGGGTCGTTCGCCTTCCGGCCAAGGTGGGAGACGGTGGGCACAGCCCATCTGGAGGACCGGGCTCACCCCACCACAGTGTGTACACGCAGCCCTTCGGCTCCCGCTTCCACGTTTTGGTTTATGTGTAAAATGACCGTCGTCTCCTGGGGCCGAGCCCACAGTGTGGCCGGGGTTGTAGGCGTTCAGAGGACAATCCCCAACAGGGTCTCTGTCAATCATGGAGCCTAGAGCCGACAGCCATTCATGGAAGCACCAGCCGTGTCCTCGCCTGCCCCTTCAAAGGGACCCTCCATCAGGAGACCCAGCCTCACAGGCTTGCTCTGACCCTTGCAGGGCTGGATGGGGCCGTAAATAACAGGCGGTTTAATGGTGGCGTTGCCTGGAGTTTCACCCTGCCCAGGTCTGTAAGCCAGATCTGGTCCTCTCTAACGGCAGACGTTTCAGTGGAGTTTTAAATTAGGCAGAAGCCAGCAGACTAGCCGAAAGGCTCCGTGTGCAAGGGGTTTGCTGGGCGCTTCTGCACACATTTATGTCAACAATGAAAAATTACATCACTATCGGCCGAATCAAATACCCCAGTTGTGTCAAGATTCCCCAGATGTGATGTGCAGAGCCCGGAGCCCTGATAAATTCCATGTCGCTTCCTCCTCTTAAAGGCGTCTGCAGATTCCTCCCCCGTGGGCACTGGTCTGGCCACCGAGGCTTGAGTCTCTCTCTTCCCTTCAGAGCAGAAACCCAGTCCTCCCACCCCTGTGCTCACACCTGGGGGAGGATGGCAGAGGAGGGAACAGCCCACCCGGCGCCCTCGGCTGCTCCTGTTCTCTGGAGACCTTCTCAGATGAGCTGCTCCCCAGCTCCTCCGTGGGGTCCCGGGACCTGTCTCAGGGAGCCGGGCAGAGCAGTCTCCAACGAGGCTGGTGTGGCAGGCATGCTGCCTTTAGATTTTGTGCTGATCAGAGGAGGCTCAGGAGGGCCAAGGGGGTGATGAGGGACCTGAAGACCACGGCCGGCCCCCCGGGCACCACCCCTGAAGCTCTGACAATTGGCCCGGTTTGTGGGACCCACTTCTCTTGACAGTAACACGTGTGGAGACAGTTTTTAAAAACACCATGGTGAGGGGACATGTGGTGAAAGGGGTTTCTCGGGAGCAGAGACCCCAGTTCGGACTCCAGGGGAGGAAGGACAGACGGAAAGACTGGCCCGACTAGGAGCTGGTTTCCAAAGCTGAGGACATGGTTATGGGAAGAGAGGTCAGCCAGGCCGGCGGAGCCCTGGCCCTCCAGGTCCCCATCAGTTGCGCCCACCCCCTGACATTTGCAGAATTGGCGGCTAGCTTCTCCTGGGTATACATGCCCGCCGTCGGGTGTGCACCCTGAACTTCAGGAGGACGGGGCTCAGGCAAGAGGTTAATGGTGAGGCCGGCCCTCAGTGAAACCACCTAGCGTCAGCCTTGGGCTATCCCTGAACTGCGCAGCTCCGTGTGTGCGCGTCTGGTACAGGAAACCCAGACATTTTATAAGAGAAAGGGCGTCTTGCACCAAGGCAGCTGGCCGGTCACACGCGCTGATGGCCTCGTCCCCCAGGGACGTCCCGGGCACTGCGTGAGTGATGTAAAAACCAAGCACAAAAGGGCAAATTTGTGTCCTCACCTGCTGACACTCACAGCATCCTGTCCTGGGGGTGGTGACAAGCAACCCCATAAATAGGGGAAAACAAGGCAAAGGTTGATGGACGTCCTTTGGGTCCTCATCTGGGCGGCACAGCACTGGGAGGGTTAGGACCCTGGGATGCTACCCCTGGGAGTTAGGGTCCAGGATCGAGGCCCAGCTGCATGGCTGGCTGGGCTGGGGGCTTTGCAGAGGGCAGCCGCCTCTCTGAGCCCCTGTGTCCTCATCTGGATGACCAGATACCTGCTGGGAGGGCTGTGGGGAGCGTTTGCTGAGGTGCATCCCGGCAGCAGGTGGAGAGCCAGGCATCCCCCTGCAGCGCCAGCTCAGCCAGCCACGGCCGTGGAGCAGAAGCCAGGCCAGTGTGCGCTTCCTCCCCAGGAGGCAGGCAGAGGCTCCAGAAACCGCCCGGCAGCCTCTGCGGGGCCCTTTCATACCACGGCTGTCTGCAACCTCATGGGCTTGGAGGGCATCATCCACTCAGGGAGAGATGGTGCCAGATGGCACTGAGGATGGCAGAACCGGGTCAGGCCTGTGTCCTCGGTGTCCCACTCTGCCTGCCGCGCCACATACAGTGGACATCTCAGTGCTTCTGGCGCGAACATTCTGTGCCTCCGTTTTTCCCCCGCCCCACGGCTGCTCATACCAGGCAGCTCAGGGGTATTTGTTAGGTGGGGCACCATGGGAAGGGACCCCAAGAGATCACCTGCTTCTGCTCTCAAGGCCGTGACCTCAGTTTGCAGGTGGTGCTGGGGAGATGGTGGCCAAGCTGTCAGAACTGCCGCTCCAAGGCACCCCCATGCTGGCCTCGGGGGCCCTCATGGCCTTCCAGCTCCTAGACCACGGTGGCCCCCAGCCAGCCCCTCTTGCTTTCCCCTCTCCTGCCAAGGGTGGGGAAGACCCTCTCCCTCTCCAGCAGCACCCCCTTGGCAAAGCTCCGGCCTTCCCCAACGGCCTGCGCCACTCGGTGTGGACACAGCCTTCCTGCACCCATCGCCCCGTCAGCAAGCGCACTGCAGGAGGTCGAGCAGGTGGGGCTCCAACGGACCGAGGACACCAGAGGCTCTGTGCAGGCCTGGCTCCCGTGGGGGACAGGCGGTCACCGCTTCTGGGCTCCCTCAGTCCCTGTGAGTTGAGGTATCCCAGGGCATGGGGTTGGGGGCTAGGAGCTGGATCCTTCTTCGGGGAAGAGCGAGGAAGTGCTTGCAGCTCATGCGGGTTGGGCAATGCCAGGCTCCCAGGACATGGGTCCGGGTTGTCCTCAGCAGTGCCCACCTCTAGACCCGAGCCTCGCTGACCCCCACCCCTTGTCCTTCCACCCTCCCCCCCATGCATGCCATTCCCCTCCACTGCTCTGAGTTCTCCCTGCACAGTGTTCTCTTCCCCCAACTTCTCTTCTTTCTTCTAAAACATCCTCACCATCTTCATTTCAGCCGGAGTTCCCCTGAGGAAATTACTGGGATGAATTAGCAGTGCCCAGTGCATGTCTTCATTGCTCACTCATTCAGGCCATGTCTATGGAGTTCCTCCTGACGGCCGGCGCTGTGTGTGCAGGAGCAAAAGAGCAGCTGTGTGGTCCCTGCCCTAGCTCTCTTTTATGAGAGAGTCAGAGGTAAAACTTGTAATTCTGAGTAAACAGAAAGCTGGCAAAAAGGCAAATCCAGTGAAAATGAGATGTATGTAATGGAAGGTGCTAACTTTGTCTAGAAACCTGTGCTTGTGCATAGTAGGAATGCATAAGAATGCTGATTTCATGAATCAGTGGAACTAATTCTCACTAAAATGTTAGTGGTTGATAGGGTGATGTGTTATTCCCTCAGGAGTTGTTTTCAATGGATAAGACCTGAAATGGCATCACCTTAGGTCAAAGGGTCTGCTCAGATAGCTCTGTTTGGCAGTGGCTGGCTTTTGTGTTCAAATGCTGGGGACATGAGGTGCGTGAGAGAGGGTGTCTACAGTGTGAAGTGTCCAGTGCCCTGGCTGCAGGAGGCAGTGGTGAAGGAGAGCGGTGGGAGTCAGGAAAGGGGTCAGGCTGCAGGAGACCCTGACGTCAGGCGGAGGGTTTGGCCCCGGTTGTGTGGGGGGTGGGAGGAGGTGAGTGTGGAGGGTTAAGGCTGCCCAGAGGCCAAGCTGTCCTGGCCCCACGTGGATGGACTTTCTACCTGGCTGTCCTCAGGGACCCTGCCCATTCTTCCTCCGAGGGGTCAGAGCCACTGGCCGTGTCCCAGCACCCCCTCCCTGCACCCTCACCCCAGCCTCTCCTGTGCTCCCACAGTGCCTCACTCTGCTCTCCCACACACCCGGCTCTGGCAACAGTCCGTGTGTTTGTTTTTCCTGAAACACGAATGGAAAACTACTTAGACAGAGGTGCTTTAGAGGGACAATCTGGGAAGATGCTGCCCTTCCCGGCGGCCGTGCCTCATCTTGGGAAGACGGGAGCTGCCGTGGGCTCCGGACGTCAGGGGTGAGGTTGGGGACTGACTGACCCCACGCTCTGCCGACAGGTGCTGGTGAGGAGGACCAGGGAGCCTGTCTGCCGGCCGCCTTTCTTGGACAAGACTCCTGGCCCTGTCAAGCCCTCCCCGGGGGCAGCTAAACCCACCTCGTCAGGGCCGTTCCATGAATGCTTCCGTGCCCCACTGCATGCCAGCCCCATAGCACAGCCCGGGGATGGCGAGACCAGCTCCCACCTGCCCAAGATGGCCAGGCTGGCGGGCAGGTGGGGGGCTGACCCACAGGGACCCCACCTGGGCTGGGGCAGGGATGCTGCCTGGGCAGAGGAGGAGGCTCTGGAGGGGATGTTTAGAGCCTCCTGGGGGAGAGTTGAAGCTCCTTCCTGGGGTGGGCGTGGAGGGGCCTGCCCTGCCTGTCTTTCTCTGACCCCGAGACAGGCCTTCTCAGCTGGGAACTCCTCCGTTTCATAAGGACCACATGGTAGAACCGTGTTGTCAATAACAAAAGTAACACATCACCCCAAATTTAACAGCTTCCCAAACAATAAACACAATAAACATGGATTGCTACACAGTTTGGTGGCTCAGGAATTTGGGACCCGCTTGGCTGGGCGGCTCTGGCTCAGAGTCTCTGTGTGGATGCCGTCGAGCTGGTCCCCCGCAGGCTGCCCAGGCTGAGGGAGCCGCCTCCGAGGTGGCTGACTCGCTCGGCTGTCGGCCCAAGGCCTCAGTGCTGGCCCCGTGGTCTCTGCTCAGGGCTGCTCGGGTATCCTCACGACATGGCAGCCGCTTCCCCAGAACAAGCCCCTGAGAGGACAGCGTGGGAGCGCAACATGCTTCCGGCCCGGCCTCTCAGTCACACGTGGTTGTCTCCGTCACAGCTCGCGAGGTTCCAGGCTGTCGTGTCAGTGTGGGAGGGGCGTCCACAAGGTCTGGCCGCCGTCTCTGGGCTGGCACACTGGATCGGTAGAATTGGAGAGGGCAACCGAGGCTGTGTCTGCCAGGTCCTGGGGTCAGTGAGGGCGGGAGAGTCTCCTGTGCCCACAGGCCTCCTCTGGGGGTCCTCCCACCCCAACACCTCTGCCCCTGTCAGGGTCCTTCACGTGCCCTGCTCTCAGCGCCGGGCACGTCTGCTCTGTGTGTCCCACTGTGGTGGCCCTGTCACCGTGGGAGAGGGTGCTCTGGGGGAGTGGTGAGAGGGGACGTCCTGCCCTGCCATCATCCCGACTGGAGGGCTCTGCATTTCCCACCATTAGGTGTGAGGTTAGCTGTGGGTTTTTGTGGATAGTGTTTGTTGAATGAGAAAGACACGCTCTATCCCTAGCTGCTGAGGGTTTTTTTCACACATGGGTGTCAGGTTTTGTCAAATGGTTTTTTCTCCTCTGTTGACGTGACCGCGTGAGTTTTCTTCTACGATGATTGATTTTCGACTGATGAACCAGCCATGTGCACCTGGGATAAACCCACTTAGTCGTGGTACATAAATTTTGTACATTCTTGGATTTGACTTGCTAATATTTTTTTTGAGGATTTCTGCATCTATATTCAGGAGCATTGATTTTTACCTCAAACCAGACCTGCAGGACCCAGCTGATCCAGATGCCACCCCAAGCCCTGTCCACTGGCAGCTCAGTCCTCTCTGCCCCTTGATTAGGTTGCAGTGCCACTGCCCTCTTTTCTGTACCTTGGTGTGGCTTGAAGCCACCATTGTCCTCCACCAGAGTGATGGCAGCATCCACCGTCCTGCCACAGTCAGGGTTCCTATCTCTCCCTGCTTGACACCCTAGACTCACATAGCCATCGGGCCCCTCGCCCAGGTCCCTCTGTCCCAGCTCCCACTCCAGCCTCACAGCCCTTGCCAGCCCTTCTCTGCCTGAAGCTGCTTCCCTAGGTGTTTGCAGCCTACACCTTCCCGCCCTTTGGGCCTCAGTGAAATGTTGCCTCCTCCAGGAAGCCCCCCGGAATTCTCCAGCTGAGAGCCCCTTGTTCCTACCCCTGGCTGCATGGCTTTGTTCTCCCCACTCCCACTTGGGGCCTTGCTATCTTTGCTGCAGGCACTTCTCAGAGAGAGATCACAGATGGACACCGGCCCCCAGGCTGTCTGTTACAGATCAGGACCAGAGAGGCACAGAGATCAAGAGTGAGCATTTGGGAACATGACATCCCGCCCACAATCTTTTTCTGGCAATGTCAGTGTGGGATGGAGACTGGATTGTACAAAATGCTGGTCTTTCCGCGGGGTGGACTGTGCAGCCCAGGCGGGGGCCTTGCTGGGGACCTGCCTTCCCCATGAACAGGTTCCCAGCCCTGGCAGGCCTGGGCCAGCGTCACTGCCAGCACCTCGCCTGGCTCATAGTCCGTGTTCCAATGGCACGTGCTGGGGTCAGGCGTGAGCTGACAGATAGCCCCAGAGCCCGGGCCCGCCTCCCTCACCCGCACACCTGGACCACTTGGCCGCAGCCCAGATCATGAGCCCGGAGCACACCCGGCCCTCTCTCCAGGGGAGTGTGAGTGAACCCATGAAGCTGCGGCCAGGCCAGGTCACCTCTACAGACTTCACCAGGGCTGTCAGGAACGTCGGATTTATCACTTTCTAAGGACAATGTTTTATTACCGGCTAATCTCGAGGTGAAAAAGAAGCATGGCGGAGCCAGTCTCGTGGTTTCCTCGGGAAAGGAGAGCAAAAGGCGCCAGGAATCAGGGCGTCCTTGGCGATGCTCCTGCCTGGCCGCTGGACTGCTCCTCATCCTCACGGAGCCCAAAGCAGCTGGGAAGGGGCTCGGTTCCCTTCTCCTCTCTCCACAGATGGCATGAGCTAATTATCCTCATTTCTGCAGCACCTTACACCTCTGTAGGGTTTTTCAAAATGTTGGGAAACAGATGATCACGTCTGTTTTGTAGCCGTGTGAGTGTTTTTTTCATTAACAGGATCGGGCGGGACCATCTGTGTATCTAGTGGAAAGTTTGCCACCAGCAGCGAGTTTAAAACTCTGAAACAATAGCTGCCTGGGCCACTTCTCACCTGCCGGTGGCTGCCTGGAGGTGCCGGGGATGCAGAATCCAGCAGGCGGTGTGGGGGGGGGGGAGTCCCTCCCCTCCCACAGCCCTCAACACCGTCTCTGCCAGCTCACCCAGACTCGGCGGTTCCCCCAGCCCAGACTAATGATAACCATGCCAGAGAACTTTCCAGAAAAATCGGTGGCCAGAAGTCTCTCTGCTGCCAGCTGGCTGTGTGTCCTCAGACAAGTCAGCTCACCTCTCTGAGCCTCAGTGTCCTGGAAAAGTTACAGCCAATGGGCTCTCAAGGCTCCCAGTCCTGGGAAGTGACGATGAGGTCGATGGAAGGTTCTGGAGGATGAACTGCAGCACGGGAAATCTGCAGCCACACCAGGCCTCCATCTCCATGCAGCCCCTGGGTCATCTCTCCCGTGGCAGAGCACCCCTCCTGGCGAGCCTCAGATGTGTATTTACACAGCGTGTGATGGCAGCACGCAGACTGGTGAGCAGGGGCGTCGCCAAGTGAGCAGCACAGCCCCGGCCTCTGTGGACCTCAGACAGCGAAGGTGGCGGCCTCAGGAGGGCTGGTGGCCCTGGCGAGGACAAGCAGGAGCCCGGGTGCAGCCAGTGCAGGCTGAGGGCCTTGTTCACCTGACCAGTGTTTGCACAGTGCTGTGGGCACGAGGGGAGCTGACGTACGTGGTTCACACTAACAGGGCACCAGACTCTTATTCATTCACTCAGCAAACACTTGCTGAGCACCGCCTACGTGCTCAGCACTGCGCTAGGGAGCTGGGAGAAGTGGGGACCAGGCGGCCGCCCGCCCTCAGGGAGCCTGCCTGCCGTCAGACTTCTGCAGCTGCTGTAACAAGACACCACAAACTTAGTGGCTTAAAGCAACACAAATGTATTACCTTACAGCTCTGAGGGCAGAAGTCCAAAATACAACCACAGTCAAGGTGTGGCCAGGGCCGGTTCCCTCCGGGGCTCTGGGGAAGAAGCCTTGACTTGCCTTTTCTAGCTTCTGGAGGTGCCCACATTCCTTGGCTCATGACCCCTCCCTCCATCTTCAAAACCAGCAGGCAGCATCTTCCAGTCTCTCTCTCTGACCTCTGCTCTGTGGTCACATCTTCTCCGACTCTGACGTCCTGCCTCTCTCTCATAAGGACCCTCGTGATGACATTGGTCCCACCAGGGTCATTCGGGATCATCTCCCACCTCAAGCTCCTTAACTTAATCACGTCTCCAAAGGCCCTTTGGCCGTGGAGGGTGACACACTCACAGGTTCTGGGATAAGGACACTGACATCTCTGAGGGAAGGAGACGAGCATCACACTCATGGATTCGTGCAGCACTGTGTAATGCCCATGTGTGCTGGGCCAAAGATACTGCAGGACACAAGATGGAGGGTGGAGAGGGCAGGTGTCTCGATGGAAGTGATAGTCCACCTGCAGGGAGGGAGGGAGCCAGCCGTGGAGACATGGCAGGCGGTCAGTGCTAATGTCCTGGGGTGGTAACAGTAGATAGCTGCACACCAAGATGAGTCACTGGGAGCCTGTGACAAAGACACCTGCCCCACAGTGAAGGGGAGGGGTCCACAGAAGGAGGCGGCGATGGCCTGACCCTGGGCTGACGTTGCAGGCTAGGGAGAGGCATTGAACGAGACACCAAAGTGCAGGGGACGAGACGGGAGGGACTTCAAGTGCATGGTGAGCTGGGGAGCCAGGAGAGGCCCATGAGACCGGAGGGACTGCAGGACCTTGATCCCAGGGTGAGGGACCCCCCAGGTTTGGAGGGTCCTAGGGCCATGGGGGGAAGTCATCAATCAGCCTGGAGCCCGGGAGGCAGCGGGAGGTGCTATAGTGGGAGGGGAACAAGTGGGTGGAGAGGAGCCGTAGGGCCTGGGAGAGGGTGCTGGAAGCACACCAGGTTCTGGCTGGGGCAGCGGTGATCCAGAGCAGGACAGAGCCAGCCAGCCACCCTGGAGGCCTGGAGAAGGGAGATGGCAGCCCAGGGTAGCGTGAGGGATGTCCGGCCTCCTCTTGCGGTGGGAAGGTCCCAGCCCCTGCTCCTCCTCCCCTCTCCCCGCTCCTCCTCACCAGCTGAAGCCTTGTCAGAATCCACTTGTGCAGAAAACCATCCTGCCGCACATCCCTGGCCCCACAGGGGCGTCCACTCCCAGAGATGACCCGTAACCACCGGGCAGTGTCTGAGTGGTCATGGGCAGCCAGAGAGGGCGGATGAGACCAGAAGTAAAGGCGGGGGCCTCCTCTCGTCCCGCCGAGCTCTGGGCGCCAGTTCCGGAGCCGGACGCTGTGCCTTGGGCCCCCGGCCGCCAGGACCTTGAGCCTCAGCTTCTGGCCTGGGCGGGATTCCCTGTTGAATCGGCAGGAAGTCCTGTTTTTTTAAAGTTAATGAACTAATGGGAACAAATAGCAGAAGCTTCCCTGACCTGCCAGGGTGGCCCTGGGACTTGTGGCTGTACAACCAAGGGCAAGAGACAGACGCTGGAAGGCACTGTGCGGCCAGGGTCAACTGGACAGAGCTGTGCTCTCACGCTGCCAGCTCTGGCCCCGTTTCTCATCAGGACATTTCAGGAGAGCCTCGTCTCTGTGCTATTGAGGCAGAGGCACAAAATGCGATACTTTGAAAATGTGCCCGGCACAGCCTAACACAGAGCCGCGTCCAGTGCCCCCAATCTGGGCATCAGCGGGGGTCGAGGCGTGTGTGATATACTGGTTAGGACGCACCTGAGAATGTCAAGCTTTGTGTGTACGTGTGTGTGTGTATGTGTGTGGCCTCCACACTCACTCGTTCCGAGACCTCGGGCGGGGGTGAGTTAAGCCGTCAGGGTCCCAGCACAAGTGGCCAGACTCTCCCGTGGGCACAGCACTGGCTCCTGTGTGCCCTGAGCGAGGACTTAGTTTCACAGGAATTGTTCGGAGGCACGTTAGACGGCCTTCTTTCGAAGTGTGGCATTCGTTGCGCTGGTGTCGGGGCCCGTGTGACAGCCAGCTCCCCAGGAAGGAGCCCAGCGGTCTCCTCTGTTCTTAGGAAGCAGGTATGGCCAGCGGCTGGTGGCATGGTTGCGAAGGGCGCGGGTGCCTCTGCATAAGTGCAGCATGTGGTTTGATGCGATCGCTGAGCCAGGACCAGCCGAGGGCTGCGCTGCGGTGTCGCGCTGCACCGGGCTGAGCCTCGGTTTCCCCATGCAAGTGGTGGAGGGGTCACTGTGGCAACTGCAGCCCCCTGTCTGCCGTCCCGCATAGGATGAAAGGGAGGCAGCCGTGTGTCGTTGCTCCGGGCCGGGGTGCAGAGGAACGGCATACCAGCTTTCCCGCCGACGGCCTTCTCAGCAGGAAGAGGGTGACGGGCTCCTCGGATCCCTGTTGTTCCGGGCAGGACTCAGAAAGCAGTCTCCTCTCAGAGTGAGGACGTGGCCCGCAAACTCTTGAGTCCAGCTCTGGGCGGGCAACGGAGGCTCCCCTCGGTCTGGGGGTCACCCTGTAGTCTAGGGGTTCTACGACTAGGAACCTGGAGGCCAGGGCTGGGGGTCAGCGTGGGGCTGGAGCCTCAGCGTCCTGGCCCCTCAGACCCGCAGAGCCAGCGTTTCTAACAGGTGTCCCCGGTGAGGCCGGAGAGCCCTGCAGTGAGGCGGCTCTGAGCTCTCGGCTGAGGCCTCTGCCCCAGAGGGTTCCACAGCCCCCCGCCGGGCTGTCTCCAGCCAGAGGCGCCGACCAGAGCTTGACCATGTTGCCAGGCGTTCTGCAGCCTCAGAAGGGCCCTGCTGTGGGTCTGGGTTGAGCCTGACCCTGAAAAGGGGTGGATGCGCCTCGATGCTGAGCTAGGGCCCTGGGGCAGGCTCAGCAGGATGAGACCTCCCGGCCTGAACAGACGTCATTGGTGCTTTGCACCTGTCCGCAGCCCACCAAGCAGACCCCCAGGGCTGAATTTGAAATGGGGTGTTTATAAAGCGGTGCATGTGTGTCCGCTGTGAGAAGAGACGCCCCACAGCCCTTCACTGCATCTAACCGCCCGTCGCCCTTGGGTGATCGCCTCCCCCACTGCTGGAAGGTGCTTCCGGGTGGGTGCCCCGTGGAGGCTCATTCTACAGCCACCCGGGCTCCTCTCCAGGTGGGCTGTGTGGCTGTGAGCAGGACGCAGGAAGAGCTCCTTCTGCCGGGAAGACTCAGTACTAGCAAGTGCTGCCCCGCCCTCCCGCTGCCATCGTCACCACACGGGAACCTCGGCAGCCCAGGCCACCTGTGGGACACAACTTGCACCTCATGTGCCCCTTGTCGCCTGGGCCCCTGTTGAAATGCAGGATAGGGCAGACTCCAAAAGTCGGGGCCCTCCCAGCCCCCCTGTCGCCGCTCAGCACATGCTGCTGGTCAGGGAACCCAGAGACCCCACCAAACACTGGGCCCCTCTGAAATCAGGGGTTCCCAGCGCTGGCCGCCTTTGGGTCACCTGCGCAGCTGAAGGAAAACAGACCCAGGCTCCACCCCGATGTTCTGTTCCACCTGGCGCGTGTCACCAATGCTGATACCCCTGTTCAGGGGGTGGTGGGCCGAGCAGCGGGCTAGCGAAGAGACTGACTTGGAACGTGGCCCAGTGAGTGGGGGCAGGGCCCGGCCGGAATTCCTGAGGTGAGTGTTACATCTGCCACTGGACGAGCAGACGTTCCTTAGAGCCTCGCCCCACGAGCACCCGACAAATGAAGTCCGCTGATTGTGTCAGACCGTCCGGCGATGGGCCATTTCCTCGGCAGGCTCAACTGGCACAGAGAAGGAAGGGGGTGGGGAGAAGAGAAGGCAACTTCCAGAGCCTTCTTGGGGAGCACAAAGCTGTCCCTCCCCCAAATCCTTGCCCCTTCCAAGAGACCGAGGCACAGTCACACGGCTCTCCACCCCCACATGGCAGGATCGCGGAGACGCAGCCCCTTCGGAGGTTGAGGAGACACCACAGGTGTGACAGAAGGAAGGCTCCTCTCTGGGTGTCGGCACAGTGAATGCAGGAGGAGGAGCAACCCCACATCCCCTGGACCTCTGTTGGGGGCAGTGCCGGGGCCACCTCACCCCAAGTCCTGGTGCAGTGGGACCACACCCCATAGGGCGCAGCTCCACCCCACACTCCCAGGGGAGAAGCGCCACCGTGTCACTGCACTGGACACGCGAGGTGACCCAGCACCGTCAGAGAGCATCGCCTTCGTCCAGACGAGAGTGGGGTGCCAAGCTTTGTGCCATGGCTCGCCCGGTGCAGACAGAGGTCCTGGGGGCTGGAACCATAGGTCCATAAGCCTCCTCCCGCCGCCCACAGCCCGACGCGCACCCCAGCTCCAGCGACGTTACACCCACAACGTCGGGGCTTCTGAGAAGCAGCGGCTCTCGCTCCTAGGATCTCATTACTTACCAGGTCACCGTTCCCAGTGGGTGGTCAGTGGGTGAAGCGATGGCCGCCCCTTGGACCTCGCACGGTCCCCATCTCTGCCCTGGACCAGGTGGACACCGAGTTCTGCATGAGACGGAGCCCAGCATGAGCAGAGCCTCCAGTGGGAAGCACCAGCAAAGGCGGGCTGTGAACATCATGTCCAGATGCTGAGTGTTACCTGCAGCCAAACGGCTCTGCATTTGGCAGCCACGTTAATTGTGAGCGTCCATGCGCTCTAAGCAGAGGTTTTTTTCTTAAGTCTTGGCAAATTTTGTTCGTTACTAATACAGAAAAGATGCAGCCTACTGTCTGGTGCTGAATGTAAAATAACGTTTCCAAGCCATGTGGGTTCCTTGCAGAATTTTCCAAGGTACAAGTCAGCCACGGAGGGCTGTTAGGGTTTTATTCCTTGCTTTAAAAACACAAGCTGTTTTTCCCCCGGAAGAGCGTGTAATGTGCGAAAACATTAGGGATATTGCAAAACGGTTCCGTGAAATAACTGTGGAAATATTTCACCAAAGCATTAACCTCCGCCTGCTTCTCTCCCCTCCCCACCCGAAGAGAGAGAATTTCTCCCAGCCTTTATCTCGTTCCTCTATATAATTGTTGCTTTAAATCACAAAAGCCTTTAGAGTTATGAACGCAAAACGCGCAGAGCTGCGTTTAGACGGTGCTCACCTGCAAAGCCGCCCAGCCCAACCCCCAGAGAAACAGCGGGGCCGTGGGCAGTGGGGCTCCTCGCAAGTGTTTGTGAACGTCCGCCTAAATCTGGTCAGACAAGAGGGGCTTGTGTCTTTCTGTCGCCTCCTTTGTTCTTTCCTTCTGAAGAACTGATAATTCTGGAGTTCGTGTGTCACTCATAATTGTTTTTTAAATTAAGATGCACTTTGCCGCCCAGATGGTTGAGATACAGATGCGGCTGGTGGGGGAGCACCTCTCTTCTGTGAAAGGAAAAGCGGCGATAGGACACTGCACTGTCGTTCCTGCAGAGTTTAAAAACCCAGGTTACCCCTTTGCATCTTGTCGTTGTGAAAGTCAGTGTCTTCACTCTTTTAACTTCCTTGCGTTTGCATTTCTCCATCACAGAAGAGGAGGCTGAGAGTGGAGGGCAGACCCTGCGGGGTGGGAAGGTGCCCAGAGAGTCATCCACCGGCTGCCTTCTGCTCGCCCAGGGGTCCACGCGGTGTTTTCATCTCCCAAGCAGCCTCCGATGCTGGCGTTGTGCTGGACTCCTTCTCGTGTATGATCTCATTTAATTACCACAAATGCCCTCGAGGTGGAGGTGGTTATTTCCACTTGATACGGAGCAACCATTAGCTTGGCAACTCCCTTGCTACAAGGAATCCATCAGTCTGACTGTGGGCTGCACTTTGTGGTCTTAGGGTGATTGTACTGGGTCAGATATGATGTTCAAAGAGGTTTGGCAAGCTCTCCAAGGCCACACAGCTCACCCCGCTGGCTCCCAGGCCTCAGCTCCTGGCATGGCAGCACACCGTGCTCTTTTGCACCTGTCGGTGCGTGTGGTGGGTGCTGATCACACAGTGGGGACACAGTGGGATGAACTGAAGCCTCCTGCACTGTCTTTTCTCTTTTCAGCAGCCGGAAGAGTCTAGTCCAAAGGCTGCATTTCTCTGAAAGATGCCTTTTCTTTCCAAGGAAAGTTCAGAACCTTCTTTCACCATCTTCTAACGTGCATTTGGCAAGAGTGAGGCCCACTGAGGAAGAATGGAGTTTGGCCCAGTGGAGTGGGCTAGGTGGGCGGGACAGCCCTCTCCAGGTCGACAGCGGGAGCAGGCGTGGGTGACGTGGGACTCCCCCCTGCCTGCAGCCTTCCCAGGTCCCCTTGCCTAAATCGTCTGAAAGAAATCATTCCTGGTTCACTGACCTTTCTGCAAATTTTAATTTACACTCAGGAGTAAAATGTCATATAATTTTTATGCATTTGGCTGCGCTTATTATCCGCTATATTAAAAAACAATTCTTTATCAAGATTTCCTGTCGAACTTGTACAAGGGATAATTACCTCAGGATAGATGCTTCGTTTGCATAATGGTCCCCTGCACAGCGGCTCCCTCCGGGCCGTGTCCTCAGCGGCTGCGTTTCTCTGGAAGGGAGCGTTGGTGCGGTCTGGGGACGGGTCAAGGACCGCATGAGGCGGGGAGCCATTGCCTCCAAAATGGCTTCATTAACTGTTTTTCCTGCCAGAGGTTGAGTCATCGAATGTGGCTTAGTGCGGTGGGAACCTGCAGTGGGGAACCCGGTGGGGCATTTAATGGCCAACGCTACCAACTGGCCTCCATCGGAGAAACGGGGTGTGCAAGAGCGTGGGCAAGGGCTCCACGAGCCTCACTTTTCTGCTCAGAGGAAGGAAAGTAGAAACATCACAATGGCACTGTCTGGGACCTTACAGCATCCTGTGGGAGAAAGAGCGGGCTGACCGGGCAGGGAGGGTTAGGAGCCTTCGCAGGGACTCGTTCCGATGTGTGCGCCCCGGGCTGAGCTGAAGCGGCAGGTGACTCTGGAGGCGTCTGTTAGAACTGCTTCTGTAGATGCAGAACTTGATTCGGGCGTTTATCTTTCTAATTCCCATTGTATTTATTGTAGCAAAGAAATCACAATTCAAAAGGGCAGCGATGCCTCTGAATGCTGTGCAGGTGCGTGCAGGAGCAAGAAACCAAGACGACCTGTGCCTGGTGTGACAGTCACGCCAGCCACATTGTTGCATTTATTGCTGCGCACATGTTAGTGACACAGAGGCACTACGCCTTCTTCCAGACACGTGGTAGGGTTTCCCTCCCTCACTCCTCTGAAGCTGGACTGACCACGGGATCTGCTTTGGCCAATGAAATAGGAGCAGAAGCAAGATGCACCCCTCACAGGAGCACGTCTGAGAACCAGGACGTGACTCCCGTTCTCGACACCACGTGCGCCTCGCCTTGGCCATCGTGGAAGCGGAAGACGAACCTCTCTCACCCTTAGGATTCCAGGGCGCAGACCTCCCGGCCAGCCCACAGAGGCAAGTCCTCTGACCTGGGAGCTGTTTGTTACTTCAGCTGAACCCGGCTCGTGCTGACCGGCACACCTGAATCCCCAGTGTGCGTTTCTTCCACTGATAATGGAAACTGTTTGAGTTCAATGATTTTAAGTTGTACGGATCCCCTCGTCCTCGCAGGACTTCCCAGACCCGTTAATGCTGTAATGTGCACAGAAAACTTCAGGAGGGAGACACAATGTGCACAGTTGTCGCATGCAGGAAACCACATGTTCCTGCGTCCCTCCCCCCAGCCCTGGACCCGAGCTCCTGGGACGTTCTTCGGACAGTGATGTCGAGACTCGTCAAGAGTGTGCTGCTGCTTCCTTCGTGCTCATTGGAAACAGGATTTGGATCAGAAACAACCAGACAGATGCCTGAGAGTCTGTGCCTCCTTCGGGATGGCCTTGGCTGAGGAGGACGTTAGCGAGAGGAACTGTGATTTTTCTCTCCGCGTGGGGTAGACTTCCTTCTTCATCACTGAGCGTTTCCAGTCATGCGCCTGGTAAATGTGTCCCCAAGTCTCAGACAATCACGGGGCCCAGAAGTGTGTGTCAAGGGCGTCCTGGAAAGGAGCTCAGAGGGCATCGCATGTGGCCAGGTCTTTCTGAAGAACTCCTCTGTAACGTCTCCACAGAGCCTCAAAGATCCCCAGGTGGCCCCGGAGCAAGGTGAGCCCTGGTCTCAGTGGGGCTGTCCCCTGCCCAAGAGTGTCTTCATGTGGTCGGATTAGCTCCTGCCCAGGCTCCTCTCCCACCAGGATAGCTCCCCGGGTCCCAGGACCGATCAGGCCCCTCCTGGGGCTCTCCTGGCACCTTGCACCTCGGAGTGCCCAGCAAGCCGCTGCTTTAAATGTCCTCATGCATCTGTTTGAAGGGTGTGGGTCCCCTCTTGAGTACCCTGAGCCTCCTCAGAGCTTGTGTGCACCTGGCTCAGGGCCCGCCCGGCCCCTGTGGAAGGAGCCGGCATCAAGGGCAAACGGTGGACACCAGATGCTTCCATCCTTGGTTTACAGGCCCCCAAAGGTCTGCTCATCTCAAGGGGATCCCCAAACCTCTCAGAGCCAAGTTTGACACGAATGCGCCCAGGACGGAAAGATCTGACGCAGGAAGACCCCAGGCGAGGTTGCCTGGCGGTTGGGATGGCTGAGAGAGAGGAGAAATGTGTTTGCATTTCCTCGGTTCCCTCTTGTTTACTTTAGAGAAACGGCTGGCAGCCACCCCCAGTGTGTTGACAGAGGGAGCGGCTGGTAAAGTTCAGGCTCGTGTTTGGGTTCAGCCCAGCGAACTGAAGCTGAAGATGTGCCAGGCAAGTGGGGCTGCCAGTGGCCCCGGCCCAGAAGCCAGCACAGGAGGGGCGGGTCCAGGGATTCTGTCCTGCCCAGGACACTTTGCTGTGCTGTCTTGTGCCTTCATACCTAAATACAGCGTCCCCATCCCAGAGTGACAAATGTGTGTGCCGTCCTCACAGTGGACCCACAGAGCCCAGACCCCACGTCCCACCCGACTCCAGTGAAGGCCCCTCTCTCGGAACCCCCTGAAGACTTTGGAATTTGTGAACTCAGAAAAACTGGGAGGAATCCTCAGGCTTCTGGCCTCCGGGGTGCTCACCCGAGTCCTGTGAAACCCAGAGGTGTCTGCCCACCTGCAGCTTTGGAATCGGCTTTCTGAATCGCAGTGGCAGTTTCTGCCGAGGGAGGCCCTTCCTGAAGCAAGGAGCAGCAAACCTCCCTGAGGCACGCGGTCCCTCCCCAGGGAGCAGTGGGAGGGGCTCATCCCTTCAGGAGAGAGGGCGGCCCCTCCTCCAGCCTCCTGGGCTGTGCCATCAAGGGCGCCATCCCTTTGCTGTTGATGATCTGCAGGCTTCTGCGGTGGAGCCTCTAAACTTCCCTCCTGATTTGCATGTCTGCAGTCCAGGGCAAAGGGTACAGCACGTTTTGTTTATTTGTTGTTTTTTTTTAATTTAAAAAGAGGGTGGGGGCTGGCCCCATGGCCCAGTGGTTAAGTTTGCGCGGTCTGCTGCAGGCGGCCCAGTGTTTCGTTGGTTCGAATCCTGGGTGCGGACATGGCACTGCTCATCAGACCACGCTGAGGCAGCGTCCCACATGCCACAACTAGAAGGACCCACAACGAAGAATATACAACTATGTACCAGGGGGCTTTGGGGAGAAAAAGAAAAAAATAATAAAATAAAATCTTTAAAAAAAAAAAAAAAGAGGGTGGAAGTGAAGAAAGATCACTGATTCACTATTTTCAGGCCCAGAAGAAAGTGTTCCTTTGGTCTTGCTGGGCCTCGCGTGAGGAAGTGGGTCGTCCTGGGTTCTCCTTTGGAACATCCGCCCCTGCCAACTTCAGGAGCAGCCGTGCCGCGCAGACACCCAGCTTAGGAGGGGCCCTGTCTGTGCCAGCCACCTGGGCTGTTCCCACACCGTTCCTTAGGTGTGTGTGCGTGCGTGTGTGTGCACGTGTGTGCGCCTTCCCTCCTTCCTTCACTCAGAGCCAAGAGTCTGCCCCAAGGTCTCTGGGCCCCTGGGCCTTCCGACTGTCCTCACCCTCTCCACACCCATCTGCGCTATCCCTCCGGGCACTGCCTAAGCTGCCCTGCGACACCTCTGTGCCTGCATCTCCCTCCCTCAGAACAGCAGCCCCCCTCCACACTAGGAGCAGGGCATCGGCTCTGCCCACTTCATCTCCTGCTCTGGAGAACAGCGGATCCTCAGGAGGTGGGGGGCGAGGGGTGTCTGGCAGAGAGCGACATGGGAGGGGCACACCAGACCAGTTCCCACATGGACAGATGATGGTTGGGTGGATGGACAGACACGTCTCCTGTATCTGCTCCTTTATTCTTCAGGTGCCGGGTACCGGGTGCCAAGCCCATGTGAGGCCATCACCGCCGGCCCCACAGCGTCCCTGTGTGAGGTGCAGCTGGTGCCTCCCCACCAGGTGCTGGCAGGGGCCGCAGCGGGCCGCAGACCCCACCTCCCTGAGCCGAGTCTACCCTCCAGGCCCAACCCCCCCGGAATCCCACTGCTAGGATCCCTGTCCCCTTGTCACCGGGAGCTCCCCTCCCAGACCTTACGAGGCCTGAAATGCCGTGTACCCCACATGTTTGGAATTGCTCTGTGCGGGCTTTAGAGGAAATAGAAACTGTGAAGGCAACCTGAGCAGGTATGCCTCTAAAATACAAAGTGCAAGAAACAGCCACAAATTTCCCTTTTGGTAAAATGGGATAAAATCATAAACCAGGTCTAGAGCCCCATCGGGAGTCGCCCCTGCTCTCGTGGGCACCCCCCCCCCCCCCGCAGGAAGGAGGCCGAGGAGGAGAGAGTGGAGGAGGGGGAAGGGCAGGGAGGAGAGATGGCCTCTGGGGACAGGAAAGAGCGATCTCTCTACCTGGGGGTTAATTGCAATGATTTCATTAGCTCAGTCCTGATGCTGATGAGAGAGAGGCTGGCGGTTCTAAAAATAGGCGGTCCTGTTTCTTGTGTTGTAAAGGATACCCCCCAGGGCCTGCTCCACATCCCTCTCACTAGCTCACATGTCCGGTGTTCAGATGTGGGATCAGAGCCCGGGAGGAGACGGGGGCCTGGCCCAGGGTCACCTAGGTCACCACAGCCTGGGCCCTACAGAAGGGAGACTCTGGGGAAACAGGGAGCTGGTGGCGCAGGGCTGTAAACCCACTCTGTTCTCGCAGCCACAGGCCTGTTGGGCCTACAGGCGCCAGGGCGGTGCCTCAAAGGAGAATAAGGTGGAAGAGCAGCCAAGAGTTCTCACGGGTCACCACCTGGCAGCTGCCCACTCCTGTCGTCGGCAACAAGTTATCCAGTAAGCCCGCCTTGGGTGTGTCCCCTGAGGGCAGCATTGTGTCAGTCTCCTCTCAGGATCCCCCACTCCACTGATGCTTCCGGAAGGCAGAGACCACATTTCGGGATTGGACACGCCTGGTGTTTATCTTGCAGTGCTCTCATCTGTAAAGTGTGGTGACAACTGTCCCTGCCAAAGTTGTGGGGCTGAGTGAGATGGTCTGAGTATTGTGCTTGGACCGTTCCTGGCACGTGGGTAAGCACGCTATAAGCAGGAGCTGCCATCATTAACGTAATAATGATGACCGTTATCTCTGTGTATCGTCACAAGGCCCAATGAGAGGCAGACTAGCTTGCTTTGCCCATATTAGTTGTCACTCATCCCCAGCAACATTAGTGGCACCGATGCTTCCGCACTGTGGCGAGTCCTGAGCCTCTCGACGCAGCTCTCAGCCGAACGGAACCTTGTTCAGGGCGCAAGCCTGCTGTCTTCTCCAGAAGGTCCAAGAATCGCCTGAGCCTTATCTTTTTTCTTTTGTTAAACATCATACTCAGGAGAGCCCGAAGGTTTACACCATCAACCTCTCCAGATTGTAGTGAAACTACAGCCACAAAACCTGACCGCTTGTGGCTTCTCAAGAGCGTTAGAAAGTGTGCTGCTGAATTTTTCCGCAGTGGGCCTAAACCGTGAGCATGACCCCTGTTTGTGAATGGGCACCTGTGTCTAGTTTTTATGCGTAAAGCTCTTGGTAACAGCAGCTGATGGAAAGAATAGGGAGGCCTAGGAAAAAACATAGCTGTTGGGAGGAGCCGCATTACCTCTACACGGCAGGTGATTCTGTGTGCCTGGTTCCGTGTCCCTCGGTGAAGGGCTCCAGAGCAGGGACAACCATGGTCACGTTTGGAACAAGAAGGAAGCGGCCACTTCTGGCACCGGCTGGGGGTCAGGAGAGCAGCAAAGCCAGGGACCTGTGGTCATCACTGTTCTGCCACTTGCTGGACCTGGGGGCTCAGTTAACCTGTCTGAGCCTCAGTTTCTTCCTTTGGAAAATGGGAGTCACAGGACTCCTGTTCAGGTTTGTGAGGGTTCAGGTTTGGAGGTAAGGGGTCCAGGTGCCCAGCAGGACACCTGAGTGAACAACCGAGTCAATACTGAATGAATGAATGCATGAGTGAATGAATGAAAATTCACTAAAGGTTCATTCATGTTAGGTCATAAAATGTTAGTTTCAGATAATCAATAAAAACATAGCCTCCTTTTCTTAACAGTCAAAACATCGCCCCCATTTCTCCAAAGGATCAAATGGGCTCCCAAAGTCTTGAATGAGACAGAAAAGTCCACCGGGCTCCCCTCTGGGGCTCTCAAGGAGTGCCCGTGTCCTGGAGCACACCCACCCGGCATTCATAGCCGGTAGGATGGCTCCCACATCCCCACAGACGGAGTTATGGACCGAAGGGCCCTCCCCCGCCGGTGACCCTGGGCAGAGTCCATGCCGTGGTCTCCTGCCCTTGCTGGGAGGAACTTTGCTCCCCGGCCCTGCTTTCTAAGCGTGGGACTGATGCGAGAGTTATCGGCCTTTAGCCACATGGTCCCCTGGTGCTGTGCAGTGGGTTTAACAAGGGGCCCTGGCATCTCCCACGCCTGGGCCTCTCCGAGTGTCGGTGCATCTCTGGCTGGGTTTGCCACCATCACTCTTTGCTCGCCCCTCTGGGAGTGTGGGTGGGAGCATCTCATGAGAGATGCCACCAAATTCAGAGCCACCAGCTCCATGCTGACGGGGCTTCAGCGGGATTTATTGACGAGAAGCTCAGACCTCAGTGTTGACTGCCACTCAGAAAAAACACTTTTGCATAAATAACTCTCCTTAGATCTAGAATCTCTGTCCACCACTCCCACTCTTATATCTCCCTATACTCCTGCACCTTGGTTTGCTTTTGACTGTTAATTAGTACCAGAACCGAGAGAAATCCGCTTCCTCACGTGGGCTCAGAACCGTTCTGAGACTGAAGGTGGGTGCGGCGGTTCCCCGTGGGGGCCACACGCCTGCTCTGCTGGATGGTCCGGGCACCACTTCTCCCGTCTGCGCCTCCAGCATTTGCCCAGTGCCACACGCATTGAGTAAGGACTCCGAGACTTATCAGGGCATCAGCGGGGGCACGCTGGAAAAGGGAAGTCACTCAGACCACGGCACACATTTGTTGCTGCTTTGGCTGATTTTTCTTGGACGGAAAGAATGTCCTGGGAGACACAAACTCAGGGATTGTGCAGATCATGGTGTTGGATTCGTTATGAAGGAAATCCAGAGGGAGAAGCGGGATCTATGTTCCCTGCCATAAATGAAATGGCATGAGAGAGGTTTCAGTGTTTTGCTTTAAAATGGGATTTTTAACATTTCTGAGACAGAGTGTTTTCTCTGGAGAAGGTAAGTCTAATGCCTAGTGAATATCCATTTTTTAATAGACCTTATTTTTTAGAGCAGTCTTAGATTTATGGAAAAATTGAGCAGAAAGTACAGAGTTCCCATACGAATATCCATTTTTTAATAGACCTTATTTTTTAGAGCAGTCTTAGATTTATGGAAAAATTGAGCAGAAAGTACAGAGTTCCCATACGCCCGTTCTCTCTCCTGCCCGGGGTTTCCCCGGTTATTAACATGGTGCTTTAGTGCGGGATGTTGTTACAATTGATGGACCAATATTGATACATTATTATAACTCAAGTCCACAGTTTACATTAGGGCTCACTCTTGGTGGTGTATGTTCTGTGGGCTTGGACAAATGTATGGTGACACATGTCCACCATTATAGCGTCAGACAGAGTAGTTCCACTGTTCTAAGACTCCTCTGTGATTCACCCATCCATTCCTCCCCCAGCCCGTGGCAATCACTCATCTTACTGTCCCCATAGTTTAGCATTTACCAGAATGTCGGGTGGTTGGAAACATACTGTATGTGGCCTTTCCAATTGGCTTCTTTCACTTCATAATATGCATTTCCGTTTCCTCCGTTCTTTTCGTGGCTTGACAGCTCATTGGATATCCACTTTTTGAAACTAAGGGAAATGGAATTTGTGCATTTATCCCACTAACATTTCTCGAGCACCCCTGGATCCAGCCACCCCCGGTGGCAGGTGCTGGAGAGCAGGGTGAGGGGTGCAGACCCAGCACCTGCCACCCCGAGCTCACAGCCTGGCAGCTGTGGCTGGAGCTGGGAGGACGCACACAGGGGTGGCAGTCTTGGGGGTGCAAAGGATGGCCCCCAACAACCAGAGGGGACCCAGAGGGTGGCCAGGGCTGGGCAGGAGAGAGAGTTCCTGTGCACAAAGTGGAGGTGAGCGAGCAGGGACGTCATGGGGTCACAGAGGACCAGATGGCTGAGCCACAGACCGAGAGGAGGGGAGGCGAGCAGCGGCTCGGGCAGCCGTCACTGCAGACACTTGCACCACACAGGCACTGAATTTCGGCACAGGACACCCTAGAGTCTGCACCCCACTTTAGCGGGCTCCCCGAGAACCCACTCTCTCCTGTGGGGTTCCAGACCGTTCCACGCTGCTGGGAGGAAAATACATACGTGTATTCTGTACACAGAAGAAACTTGGGTGTTACTCTGCGTGTTCAGACGTGAATAGTGCCCTGAACCAATTGAGAGTGAATTAGCTCAGCTTTGTGCTGCCGTCGCTGCCACAGGAGTTTGGAGAGGAGGGCGGAGTGAAAGGGGACAGGAGAGAAGAGAGCGTCTGCAGTCCGGTTTCCAGAGGAGGCGGCACAGTTCAGATGGGGACACCCAGGCAATGGGGCCAGGTATGACCCAGGTGGGGGTTGGGACTCCGACTGCTCTCGGCTGAGGGGTGCCGAGGACCAGGGCCCTTTAGGCCTGGGAATATGCATCAATTTAAAGTTTTAAAGGCCCAGTTGAGATTCCAAATGTTCATCCTAGAGGACATGTCCTCCGAGAGGCAGGTCCCTGTGTGCTGAGTAGGCTCCCCTGGTCCTCGTGGGGTGACAGCGGAGAGCAACCCACAGCACCGGGGGCATCTGCAGCCACAGGAGAGCCACCTAACTGAGGAGCACCTGACTCGCGTGTCCACATCAAGGGGCATTCTCCCAGGTGACATGCGCTGCCCCTTGCACAGGGGCCTACCTAGCCCCACTTCCTCACTGGTACAGTTTGGGACCTGGCACCTGGCATCCGGCTAGTGGAGAGGGTCAGCAGGTTCACCCACACTTTGCTAGAAATGGTGCTTTTCCAATTTCTGTAAACCCACGGCTGCCTCACCTGTGCTGAGCAAGATGATGGCTGAGAAAACGCAGCCAGCCGCGAGTTCCTGGGCCTCGCCCTGGCCCCAGAGGCACGTTCGCTAGGTCCAGGAACAGAGACGGCATCTGCTGGTGGCCAAGCTCAGACTAATCGTTCTGGGGGCTCAGCCTGGTGGGACCCTTCCTGAGTGTGGCAAATGGCAGATGTGTGGTTTCCTCTCCCAGCCTTCTCTCGACGTCGCAGACAGGAAGGCTGGTGCTGCTGCGCGGGGGTGGTTGTGGGCAGTCCCTAACAGTGGCACAGAGAAGCATCCACAGCAACCTGTTTATGTTCCAAATACACACGTCAGAAAACAGCCTGGAAGGACATGCAAGAGTCCCAGCTCCCTGAGTTTCAGTGACACCCCATCCATTGCGAGGGTGCAGAGGGGAGCAGGAGATGGGGGACCTTTGACCCAGCCCCCCCAAGAGGAGTCCCGCTCCAGCACGGCCCCCAATCCTGGCCCCACAGTAATAGCACTCCCTGACCCTCGGTCTGCTTCTATTGTCGCTGTGCACCAGCAAATCTAAACAGCGTTAATGATAAAGGGGGCTCCACGTCACCCCGCCCCCGCCCCTGGGATGCCACTGGAGTGAATAAAGCTCCAGGGAGAGAGATGAGCAGCTGAGATGAATCCAGGAAGGCTCCTCGGAGGAGGTGCACACACACTGTGAAGGGAGTTGCAGCAAGGGGAGCTGCATGTGCTGTCCTCTACCTAGCTCTTGGAGCATTTGGCCAAGGTTGGGAGGTGAACTAGTGGAGGTCAGGGGTACGGGTGAGGTTGGGGAGGCAGGGTGGGGTGAGGACGGCCAGCGGTCCTCTCAGCAGTGCCTGGAGGATGGGGGCTTTGGGGCCATGAG
This sequence comes from Equus asinus, assembly GCF_041296235.1. NCBI lineage: Eukaryota > Metazoa > Chordata > Mammalia > Perissodactyla > Equidae > Equus > Equus asinus. The sequence goes on from NC_091804.1 coordinate 48,908,527, forward strand.
GCCCTGCACTCAAACTCTGCTTCCGTCACTGTCTTGTTGGGAGGCCTGGGCCCGACACCCCTCCCGCCCGATTGCCCGTCACTAGAGCAGAGGTGGATACTGCAAAAGGCTGAGCTCCATGTGGGGCTCTTGGTGGCCACTTGACTATTCTCACTGAGGCTTTAGCTACAGTCTCAGTGGAAAGCCTCAAGTGCCTCGGGCTCGCCTCCCTGAGGTGCAGGTCCCCGCCGGGGGAGAGGCCTTGCTTTGGAGGGTCAATGGGAGAAGAGGTGCCCTGGCAGCGTTCTGCACAGAGCAGCCCCACTAGGGCCCCTGCTTACGGCCTCCTCTCAACCTTGATCTCTACCCCAAGCTCGCCTGCCCCAGGGCTGCCCTGACCCCTTCTGACTGCCGAGCACCTGGACGGTGCCTGGACCATGCAGATTCAGTGAGTGTGAGATGATGGATGGATGGAGGGAAGGAGGGATGGATGGATGGATGGATGGATGGATGGATGGAAGGATGGATGGATGGAAGGATGGAAGGATGGAAAGAGGGATGGATGGATGGGTGGATGGGTGGATGGATGGATGGATGGATGGACGGAAAGCGGGAAGAAGGGAGGCAGTCACTATTGGGTGAAGGTATCCACTCCTCAGCTCAGTCCCAGCTACAAGTTCACCTCTGGCTCATTTGATCTTTCTCAGCTCACCTAACAAGAAGAATAACAAAAAGGGATGTTTCATAACCACGGTGCAATTCTCTAGCCTGCCAGTCTCAGGGAGACACAGCCTACTGCCCCCGTAAATGTCAGCAGGCTGCTGCCGATAAGGAACGGATCCGCTTGTCGCTCACTCCCTGTTCCCAGCACACTGTCACCTCCGTTCTTCTCATGAGCGAGCAATTAAAAATGATGAGGGTAAGGGGTTACCGTAAAGCCCCTAATGAGGGGGCTGCGTGTTTCCTTTCACGGGCTCACGATGCATTTTTGGCATCAGCTGGGATGAGCGTCTCTGCTGTGAGCCTACAAGATGTGTGAGGGGAGAAAATAAATTTTTAAGGAAGTTTTCTGCACCATCACGGAAAAACAAAGGAAGCGTTTCTCTGCTGTGCAGCCAACAGCCTGATTTTGCTGCTGCACTCGCTGAGTGTGGAGTCGGAATGATCTTCCGATTTCAGAACTGGCCAGAGCCGGGACCCCAAGCCACAGACTCCGGCACTTGGAATGGAGAGTTTCCACATGCGAGGTTTGCACCAGCTACAAATTTTATGAACGCACAAAATTCTAAGGAAAATGTAATGGCGTAGGGCTTGCTGCATGCTTTGCATTTGGGGTGTCAATTAGCTAGATATTAAAAGCGCCCGGGACCCCACGGAGCGTGGCGACGTTCATAATGCCTCCGGGCCCTGCATAGTGCGGCGATTCAATAAGGTTTGTGGGATTATTTGAATAAATGAAGGGATTCTAAAATATAATTTTCTTTCAGCCATTTCAGTTCGCTTATCAGTAAAACGAGGGGCTGGGGTGGATCGTTTCTATAGCACCTTCCAGTCGCGACATTCTGTGGGTTGGTGACACTCCTAGGAAATTCTAGAAGCCCCGTGTTTCTCTGTGCCATGTGGGTATCCCACACATAGACACACGCAGCACGCACATGTCTCTTTAGGCAGCTGTGCAAGTAGCTTCTAGAATTCCAGCTCAGACGCCACCCCCTTCCCGAGGCCTCCTGCATTCGTCTGGCCCTCCCTGAGCTCCTGCCCCTGGCTCAGGACCCTCGATTCTGCTCTTTGCGCCACACCTCGCGGGCTGGCTGCTGCGTCGTGGGCCCTTCTCCTCCAGGGTCAGCCTCTCCCTGCCACCTTCATTCCCGTGAGTGCCTGTCTGCACGCAGGACAGGAAAGGTGAGAGGCGGGGCCGACAAGGGAGAGGGCGGTCGTCGAGGTCCACGCGCCTCGGGCTGGTCCTGAGGCCTCTGGGGAGAGGCCGTCGGGGTGGACAATCCTGCCAGTTCCGGCAGGCTCTGCGAGGTCCTGGTCACGTGGCCTCAGGCCTGGGGGTTTTGGGGGGCAGGGAGCCGGGGTGGCTCTTCTCCCTGTCATCCCTGCAGCTAGGAGGTGGGGCTCAGGGGGGTCCCTAGAAACTGCTTTTTTATTGAGGTAACATCATGTACCATAAATTTCACCGTCGTAAAGCGAACAGTTCAGCGGCCTTTAGCGCATTCACAGTGCTGACCAACCCCTCCCAGTTCTGAAACTTTTCGTCGCCCCAGAGGAGACCTCGTACCCGTTTGCAGTCCCTCCCAGCCCCCGGCCACCCCGGTTGTGCATTCGGCAGCCCCTGCCCTCCCCGTGGGCGTGGTCAACAGTGATGGTCACCAGGTGGCCTCACAGTCAGCAGGCAGCACCTGCAGGGGGATAAAGGAAGTGTCTGCAGGGACCACAGCCAAGCCCAGTGGCTGACCCATGGAGGCTCCCTCCAGGGCCCCAGGGCCAAGCGAGGGGCACTTGGTGGGGCAGGGGGTCCTGAGGTTCTGTGGGGACTGCAGCCTCATCCCCTTTCCCCCGCAAAGGCCTCCCTGCAGGGTCTCCCTGGTTAATGCAGCCTTGCTGGGTGGGTGGATGAATCTATTACTTAAGGGACCCTCTCCTACATTCCTCACTCTTGTTTTCCTCCTTTCTCCTTCTTTTCCTGGCTTTTAAATTTCTCGGTCCCAAGCAGATGCGTCTGAAGTGGGTGCAGGAGGCTTCTGTTTGGGGTCCTGGGATCCACTTTGTAGCTAAACGTTGAGCACGTGCCTCTGACATCCCAGCAGAGGACACTCCCTCAGTCACTCGGTTGTGTTTATGCAGGAAAAGGCTGTGACACTCTGCTAACATTGGCCCCAAAAAGAGGGTGTAGCAGAGATGTGGGGTGTGGCACCCCCTCAGGACACCCCGTCAGTCCCAGAGGCTGCTGGACCTTTCTGGGCGACCCGGGGCCCTTCCCTCGAGGCGGAGCGTTCCACTAATCCTGCGCAGATTCCCAAGGGCAGGGGTCCCAGACCAGCAGGCTCGAGAGCCCTGGCGCCCTCGAGAAGCAGATCCCTCCGGGACCCGTGGGAACTGACAGGCCACCTCACTGGCCAAGGGTGTTCCTCTCATTTTAATCCTGGTCACTCACTCCCCAGCCACCCTGCTCCAGTCACACTAGCTTTCAGGCCCCAAAACCTGCGCTTCTCTGCCGCACGACCTTTGCACATGCTGTCCATGCAGCCTGGAATGTTCTCCCCTTCCCGAGCTCCCCGGAGCTCTCTCGTCCCTCAGATCTCAGTGGAAGCATCGAGTGTCATCCTCAGGAAGCCGCCAGCCCGCCCAGCCTGGGTGGGGCTCTCGCAGAACCAGGCTCCTTCCTCCTCCGCTGCCTCCCTCGGGAGCATCACGGTTCTGATGTAATGATGGCTGTTTCTACTCCACGTGGCCTGGCTATGCTGACGATTGTATTCATAAATGTGAACGACTGAATGATGCTGCCCGCGTGAGCTCTGCGTGGGCAGTGACCTTTACCACGGGGCCAGGGGCCCTTTCACAGGGGAGCAAAGTCGATGTGAGTCCTGGGAGACTCAGGGTGGAAACTCCATCAGTAACTCAAATAGGCCCTCCAAGTGGTCAGTGGCCAGGACACCAAGACGGCAAGCAGAGACTAACGTTTATACAGTGCGGAGGAGAACGGGCATCGGTGACAGGTGGCTGGCCAGGTGCATCCCTGCCCTTTGTGTGGACGAGCAGCGTCCCAGCCCGAGGGCAGAGGGCCGGGACTGATCAACCTCTGGTTTGCTTTACCCATTCCTGGCGGCGAGGAGTGGGAGAGAGGGGAGGCCACCGCCAAATGAGATCCAGAACGTGGTTGAATTTTCCGGGGCTCAGCTCCTCCCACGATGTCCAGCCAGAGGGGTTCCTGGGCATTCATTTTTTCTTGTGCTTCTCAAGTGGCCTTCAGACGGTCTGCTGCCGGCTCCGAGTGCTGAGCCTTCCCTCTGCGTTCAGTCACATTTCAGGAGCAGTGTGGACACGATGAGTGGAGCAGCTGACGTTCTTCTCTGGGCATCTTCTCGGAATAGAACACAGGCTTGAAAATTTAATCCATGCTGTCCGAAGGGGGAGGCCATGGTGTGTGGGCCGGGGCCTGCCCAGCTGCGGCGGCCCTGACTCCGAGAGCTGTTGATTCCGCATCCTGGGCTGGGGATGGGGAGCTGGGCCCCGATGGTGCCAGAGACAAGATCCAAGCAGGGTCAGAATCCCCACTGCTGGCTCACCCCACACATCCTGCAGGGCTCCCCATCCCCATCCCTGGGGACCCCCAACCTGGTCTGGTACCCCTTTGGGTGACCCTGTAGAAGACTAAATGGTTCAACCATCTGTCTTTTCCTCTCCCAGCCTCTGCCCAGCATGAGCCTCCTTTCTGTCTTTGCCAGCTAGATCCCCAGTGCCAGGCGCAGGGGGCCCACAGATGTTTGTGGGATGAATGACCTTGTGTGAACTTGGCCAAGTGCCTTTGCTCCCCTGGGCCCATCTCCCCTTCATTCAAATGGGCACGAGGCACACTGGCCAGAGTGTAAGACAAGCTGGCATTTACCCAAGCTCTGCCCTGTGACGCTCCTCGTCCTCATCATACACTTTGCTGTTACTCCCATGTCACGGAAACAGAGAGTGATGCTCAGAGAGGCCGCTGCTTGTCGAGTCACAGACCTGGGGTTCAACCCCCATCCTGAGGTGGGCCTGGGCCAGGGTGGTCATGGCTGCAGTGCACACCCTCCCCGTGGCGCACGCTGGCAAGGACAGCACCGTGACACCGACCATCAGTTGGTGCTGGTGGCACAGGGCACAGCCAGATGCTTACCTCCTCCACCTCCCCAGCCCCTCCTCAGTCCCCCTCCTCCGGAAGGTGGTGCTGAGTCTCTCCCAGGGCCCACCCACCGCCTCCCCCAGTGCTGGCTGCACAGGGCGCCCCACCCCCACCAAGGGGACAGGGGCAGGGGGCTGTGACTGTGGGTGTTTAAACAACTGGATTTAATTTCTCTCAGGATTCCTTCTGTCTCTTGTCAAGTTTGTTTAATGGAAATAATTAGCAAACCGCAGAGACATGTGCAGCAGGTCGCGGCTGTGGGTAAGGAGCGCCAGGTGGGCCCGCATCACAGTCCAGAATTGGGGTGCCACCTGTTCTCCACACAGCGCTCCCGCAGTGGAGGCCGGGACCGTCCGTGCGTGTGTTTCCACACAGGCGACATCCCCGCAAAGTGACTTTCCTCCTCGCAGTTGGCGCTGGGGCCTCAGTCCCGGAGGAGCCTAAGCCATGCGCGTGCAGACATCCTGCCTCTGCTGTCGGGGGCCTGGGGAGGCCGCAGCCTCAGAGAGCAGGCACAGGGACCTCCAGGGTCCGGTGTCTGTCAGCAGCAGCAGAAGGTTCCCGCACGAGGACCTGGATGCGCCCATTCAGAGACGTCTGCGGGGTCTGCCTGCCGGGCTCATGGAGAACGAGCTGCCGCCAGGTGTGAAATGTCTCTGAGCCTCAGTTTCCTTATCTGCGAAGGGGACAATACACCAGCGCACGGTGCCTTCCCGTCGGAGCACGAGCAGGCCGTGCCCAGCAGAGCGCCCAGCACCCACAGACGGGGCACTTCCCAGGGTGTGAGCCTAGACTGCTGTGTAATCTGGATTTACATGGCAACAGGAGCTCCTCCGCACTCAGTGGTTTTATCCGATATGTGGACGGAAAAGTTTTCTAGTAATTCCCATAGGATTTTAACTTTCTCCTGAAGACTGAGAGAAATCAGCAGATCCAAAACAAATATGTTAAGGAAAATGTTAACCAAAATGTTACAATTGGGTGCTCACCTTCGTGGCCTGGGATGCTGGTGGCAGCAATCTTTGGTGGCTTTTTCCCATGGGGACGTTTTGCATTTAGCGGGGCCTCACTGGTCCTCACTGGTTCCTAAAGACCCTGCCGAGCTCAGGAAACAGTCCGTTCCCGCCGGTGCCAAGGGAGAGGGTGGCAGGGGTGGCGTGTGGCATTTCTGGGCTGAGCACAAAGCAACAGCAAGGCTCTTATTGATTGAAAACCCTGACGGTCCCTTCACCGCCCAGGGAGGGGCATCGTGCGGAAACTGGGGCTTGTTTCCCCCTGACTATGTGCCAGCACCATCCACAGCCCCGGGGCACAGCAGCCCTGCCCTCACGTGCTCAGCAGTCCGGGAGGCCACAGCCAAGAAACAGGAAAATCAGGAATTCTGGGAGGAAGCGAGTGAAGATGCCAGAATGGGGCGATACGGTGGGGAGGGCAGCGAGCGTGTGCTGGCTTGGCTCTGGGGGTCCAGGGGCTTTTCTCTGACGTCAGAGCCAAGTCCTGAGAGGTGGGTGGGAGCCAGCCCATCAGGAACCTGCAGGGTCCTGACCACACCTGCCGTCCAGGTGCGTTAGGTCCAAAGCTTGAGTTCTCCACATCTTGTCAGAAGCCAGTCTGGAAATGCGCCAAAGGTGAAGGGCGTCCTTGGACCCCTGTGCTGGGGCCTCCGCCAGCCCCGCACCCAGCAGCCGGCCTGGCCTGCACAGGAGCTCATGGGCATGCAACGGCCAGCAGCACTATAGCCACTGAAGGAGGAGGACAGAGACCTGGGTGCTGTGGGCTGCATGGGGCTGGCTTTCCAGGACACTGAGGTGCCAGACTGGCCTGCCTGCTGGTGTCGCGCTGGACTCCAGGCCGCAGGGCTCCGCGTCTCCCTGCATCCCTCCCAGGAAAGCTCCATGTTTGTCAGGCGACCCCTTCCAGAAGGCAAGCCAAGTGACCAATGGCGAAGGCCAGGCTTTTCCATGTGCCGAGGGTCCCCAGGAGAAGGGGTGGCCTCTCCAAGACCCGCCGCAGCTGCCCAGCTCTGAGGAGCTGAGTGCCGTCTTTCTCCTCGGAACAGTCAATGGAGAACCTGTGGGCACGTACGGCTGCTCCCACCATCAGCCACGGGCAGGGCCGAGCCCGTTGCCAGAGCTGAAAGGAGCAGCCGGAGAGCCGGGAAGACCAGGGTCTCCTGGGCGGTCTGCAGAGAACAAGAGTCCAAGGGTCGTATCAGGGCTGAGCCGCTGGGCACCCTTGGGAGGGGCCAACTCAAGCTCTGAACTGGATGCACCAGCCAGCGCTGCCCGGAGTCCAATGAGGCCGTGGAGCCCGCAGAGCGGCAGGCGGCTCCCGGGAGCAGAGGCAGCACAGCCCTGGAAGATGCTGTGCGCAGCGTATGCGGAGAGCGTGCGGCTCTGCAGCTAGGGTCTGAGGTTCAGACTGCAGGCCACACTGGGGAGCAACAAAGCAGAGAGAGGCCAGATGAAAACTGTGTGGCCAAACCCCATGCTGGTGTCCCCTCTGTGCACGGGACACGCCATGGATGCTAGCATCTGCACATACCCATGCATTTTCACCTCTGTCCTCCTGGGAGGCATTTAACCTACAGAAGTGGATGCAGACTCTGAAAGTAAAAAAGAATGCAACAGGAAGAAAGCAGGTGGAAGAGGAAACAAAGAGGGAAACTAGGATGGAATGTGCTGAGGTTCGTAAATGACTCAGCACTTTAGCTCCCAGCCACAGTATTGTCTCTGAGCTTCCTGGTAGCCAAAGTGAAAAGAGAAACCATCTTGGCACAACTTGCCAGGAAAAGACAAACTGGCTCCCGGAAGAGAGGAGTCATTCCTCTCCTAAGACCTCAGACGTTTTTCTCCCCCACCCCGTCCCCCAACCCCAAGTGCTCACTCACCATTTTTATGGCAAGGCAAAGTGTGACATTCTGAGGGTGTTTATGTGTTCAGCAATTTAAACGCACAGTTCACAGGGTTTCGAACAGGAGTGTTCGTTTATTCAGTGCTGGTGTTTTATGAATGCCCCTGGTGTCTCGGAAGAACAGACCTTATTGATCTTCCCTTTGAAAGAGAGGCCACAGCCCAGCAGCCCGGCAGCAGTCATTGCTCTGAATTTCCCTCCTTCTGGAAAACTGGTCCCCCAGCACTGGGGGTGCCCGAATGGCCCTCATCTTCCCACGGCCAAGTTTCAACTCCTGCTGCCTCGCTGATGAGGGCTCAGAATCTCAGACCTGAGTGGTGACCACCACCCCATTGGACTGAGCAGATCAGCCGGGTCGTGGTTACACTGAAGCTGATGGTGGAGTTTCCTCTTGTCACAAAGCCCGTTGCTTCCTCCCGGTTGGACGGGCTTGTGTCCGACATCGACGGGAAAGACGTTAACTGTCAGGGCACCATGAAGATCTCATGGGTGCCCACCTAGAGAAGCCCTCATGTCGCCCACAGGCCTGATTCCTGTCGGGCTGTGTGCCCCACAGTCACTTTGGCGGCACCATCTTTAATGTCCTTGAGGGTCCCTGTCGTCCACTGAGGACATCCGTCATCTGACAAGTCCCTGGTTCCTGTGGACCACACCCTGAGCATGCTGTCTGGGCGGCTGCCGTGCCGGTGACTTGTTCTTTTTTTTTTGGAGGAAGATTAGCCCTGAACTAACTACTGCCAGTCCTTCTCTTTTTGCTGAGGAAGACTGGCCCTGAGCTAACATCCATGCCCATCTTCCTCTACTTTATATGTGGGACGCCTACCACAGCATGGCGTGCCAAGCCGTGTCATGTCTGCACCCGGGATCCGAACCGGTGAAACTCGGGTGGCTGAGAAGCGGAATGTGCGCACTTAAGCACTGCGCCGCCGGGCCGGCCCCAGTGACTTGTTCTTCTGAGAGCAGCATCATGCTTACCTCAGACGTCACCAAAGCTCGGTGCCTATTTTTTAAAAAATACAACGGCATCGCCTTTCGGTCCTGAGGAGATGCGGACCGTCCGCTGCGGTCCAGTTCCACAAGCGGTTAAAAATCTGTTTTTAGAGAACAATTGGGCTTATTTATGTATTTTGTGCTAATCTTCCGGCAATCACAGAACTGTCATTTTTATCTTTGTCAGTGACAATAGGATGTCAGAAATGATTGATCCGCTCAGTTCGTTGCTGATTTTAATTTGTTTACCGTCGGGGCGAGCGGTACTCTAAAAGCAGTTTGGAATTTTCCTGTCACTTGAAAAAATGTCATTATTCCCTCCTTGGGGGTGTTTCCGTGGAGCCACAGCCCTCGTGACCTTGGTTGCCCTCCTCGCCCGAGGACCCTGCCAGCACGGCTCTGGAGTCTGTAACACGCGCTCTCCGGCCAGACGGGGCCAAAATGCCTGGTTTGACCAAACTTAAAAGCATTTTTATATTAAACCCACAAGTGGGAGGTGCCGGTAACTGGGGAGACGTCTGAAGTGAAGTATTGGAGGTGAGGGAACATACATGTTATTTATTATTTCAAGGCAGGCAACAATAAAAGGTGAGCCCTGGGGGAAAACACTTTATCAAACGTAACAGTGAGGAGCTTTTTTTCAGTTGGTAGAATAAATAGTAATTAAATCATGTAAGCTGTGACAGTGAAATTGCTTAAAAAACCAGTCCTCCCACCGTAATTGCTGAGATACCCACATTTTTATAAATACGAGGTAACTTTATCCACCGTTTTTATCAGCAGAATGTGACACCGGCTGGTGGTGCCTCATAATTTACCACGGCGTTAGGCAGCCACTGCAGAAGCACGCGTATAAAAAAGGCACTAGCGTGGTCCCAGTGAATATGCGGCCTCCAGGATGTCCTTTCCTGCAGCCGAGTTACAAACGGCCGGGTCCATGGAGTCATTAGCAGGGCCCGGCGATTCGGTGCCTAATTAATGTTTGAGTAGCACAGCAGCATGCCCGCCCAGCAGTGTCAGCAGACTGTCCACCTCGAACTCCCTGTTTCCAATTCACCAAGAAAGCACTTTGCTGCCCCAAGATCCCTGCGGGTCCTGCTTCACGCCCAGCCCGCCCTGACGGAGAGTTTTCAGGTGTCAGGTTCATGTGGCTGAGGAACACAGTGGACCAGAGAAGGCAGCGGGTTCGAGTTCCGCTCCAAATACCGCTTTCTCCCGCTCCTTCCACACTTAGCCTTCTTCGGGTGGAAACACAGATCCGTTGGGGGCTTTCAAGTGCATTGGCGGCAGAGGGTTGGCACAGGGCAAACCGGGGGAGCATCTTTCGGTGGAGAATACCCGCCGAGTCGCTAACGCCTCCAGCTCGAATTCAAAGGCAGCCGTGACAAGGGAGAGATGCGTCTGCAGAAATGGAGAAGGGCTGTGGTTTAGATATAATGAAAGTGCAGCCATTGCTTTTTTTATTATTATTTCCTTTTTCTAAGGCCTCTATGAATTCCCCAGGAGGGTGAGATAAAACACAACACCTGAAGGTCGAAAATCAGTTAAATCACTGTCTTCCTGGTGCTTGTTGGAGACTAGGAGCCGCTGCTGAGAAAGCAGCCGTGTGACTGCGCTGCCCCGCCTGTCTGCCGGTGGTCCTGACCCTTCTCCTCCTCTCCTCTTGCAGTCAAGTTCAGCAGCTGTTTGGGGACCAAGGGGACTCGGTATGAGACCAACAGCATGGACTTCAAAGTCGGGGCGGACGGAACGATCTTCGCTGCCCGGGAGCTGCGGGTCCCCTCTGAGCAGGTGGCGTTCACTGTGACCGCGTGGGACCGCCAGACGGCCGAGCGGTGGGACGCCGTGGTGCGGCTGCTGGTGGCCCAGACCTCCTCGTCCGTGCACTCTGGACACAAGGTAAGGTGTGACCGGACTCGGTGGGCTTGGTGAACGTCCTGCCTCCTTCTGGTCACCATAGCAGGGACTTCCTAAGGACGGGGCTGACAGCTCCGAGGGCTGTGCCGGCCGGAGAGGACCTCTGACCCTCCCAGCTTCCTGAGGCAGGGCTGCCTCACAGACAAAGGCACAGGGCCCCACTCCTGGTTTAAGGTACTGCCTCCAACTTCTTGACAGCCCTAATAATTTTGTGAAAAAGGGCCCCACATTTCCATTTCTCACTGGGCACCACAGGTTCTGTAGCATCTCCTGCCTGAGAGCTGAAGCCCACCAGCCGGGGGCTCCCCATGCCTGGAGGGATGAGAAAGAAAACGAAGGCCACGTGGCTGGCCATGGCAGGCAGCCAGAGTAGCTGGTGTAAGACTAATTCAGAGGGAGAGAGGGAGAGATGGGGAGAAAGGGAGGGATGGAGGGGCGAAGGAGAGAGACGGCGCCGGGGGTGGGGGGCGGGGGGAGAGCAGACTTCACACAGACACGAACCAGTCAGTGTTACCCAACCTCCCTGGCCCTCCCTCCAACTTCGTTTCTGACTGGCCGGTGTGACCAGTGTCCATAGAATGGGGAGGGGTGAATTCGCCCTCCCCTGAGCCAGAGAGGTCTCTCATCTCTGCAGTGCCCAGCCGTCCAGGACCAGACTCCTCAGCCAACCCATGGTCACCCCCAAAGTCCTCAGGGTCAGGTCTCACGTGTCTGATGGGGAACAGACCCCGTTCCCCTCCTGCCGCCCTATGTTTCGGCAGCTGCACTGGCCGTGGGCGTGGGGGCTGCCGGGCCGGCAGAGAAGTTGCAGGCCGGTTGGCCAGCATGACAGGTGCCAGCTGCTCACATCCACCTGCCAGAAGGGCCAGCCAGTGGAGAGGGAGGATCCCCTGCACACCTCAGTTAGCAGGCGGCCTGGGGGACCATCAGCATTGTGATGGCACTCTGTGTGGTTCATCAGCGGATGAGAGCACACGGGTTCAAGCAGTGTCAGGCCGCCTGGGACAGCAGTCATGGTCCTCCCTCAGAAAAGGGCCCTGGGAAGTAAAGGGCTGGACCAAGCTGAACAGATTCCTTTCTACAGATTTTCTCAGAACCTCACACAACTAGCATGCCTTGTGCACCTCAGTGGGAGACAGTCTGCAAATTTCCCCAAACCTGTTGACCAAGGAACCCTCTTCACGGAACATCTTGCAAGGCAGGTGTTCCAAGGAACTCACTTTGGGAAAACAGGGACCTGTGTTTTGTTTCATCTTGTTTTTAAACAAGTAGATGCGTTTTAGGTTGGAAAAGAGAAAGCGGTGACTTGGGTGGATGGCCTTCCCTTCGGTGATGAGCTGACATCCCTGGAAGGACATCCTGAGTGGCCTCGTGGGTGTGTTGAACCAGGCGTCAAAACACGTTTCTGTCAGCAGTGCCCCCGAGATCATGAGCGGCACCTTGTGGATGCTGAAAAACCTAAGACACATGTGGTCTCCCTTCTTTCCTGAGTGACTGTTACGGGCCACACCCTGGGAGAGGGCAGGGAGCAGCCCTGGGGACACTGTCCCCATGGGGCCCTTCCCTCCATGTGGTGGAGGGCCAGGGGAGCGGTGTTAAGTCTGCAGAAACCATCCCATCCGCCTTGTGAGCAGAGAGTCGGGCTCCTTACAGCCTGCGGAGGCTCAGATACAAGGCGCTAATGGAAAAGGTAATGGCACCTTTTGTTAGGCATGTTAATGAAGTGATTTCTGATACAATTAACCCTGATCCTCATGGAAGGTGATTGCAATCAGTCCCCGGTACGTACACCCCTCCAGCCCCACTATGGGCTGGCCCAAGAAGCGCCCAGTCAGCAGAACAGGGGGCACAGATTGGTGTCCCAGGCTCAGACCTTCCTGGTGAGCCCGGTCGTCGGGTGATGGTGGGACCACACACCCAAGTGCGTGCAGATTGACTATGTAGGCGGCGGGCAGTGTCTTTGGCCCACCCGACCCCGTCCCTCACTGTACTTCATCCCCTTCGTTGCTGGTGGCTCCTGTTTCCTCTTCCTTCAAACCCCAAGTTCCCTTCCTGACTTTGAAGGACTTTGTAGGACCACTGAGGCCCTGCCCTAAATGGTGTCAACTCGCCTGACCCTCACATCTCTAGGGGTGGTCACACCTCCAGGAGGTGCTGTCCTGGTCCCCACTTTGCAGATGGGGGAGCTGAGGGGGGAGCTGCAGCCCCTTTGCTGCGTGGGAGAATCCCTGTTCTGGAAGTACTCTAAAGTAACTTTCTGGGTGTTACTGGGCCCACCATCGTCAAGGAGCTGGCTGCCCCCTGTTGTGGGTTCAAATCAAGGGTTTCCAATGTACTGGCTGATGTTCTGCGACAACTCACACAACCTCTCTGAGGTTTACTGCTCTGGAAAATGGCATAGTAATACCACCTGCATCCTGTCCTGGGTTGTCGAGAGTGTTATGTTATGTGAAGTTATGCGTGAAGGTCGTGCAAGTTGGAGGCTCTGCAAGAGCCCTGCTCCAAAGAGGTGAAAAATATCAGCCCTTGTTGCTGTCATCAGTGTGGTCCCAGCCCTCCTGGTCCTGTGCTCGTCATGGCAGCTGGCCCTAACCAGGGTATGCCTGAGGGGCAAGGAAGAGGGTCTGTGTGGGACACTGCATCACTTAGCTGATGGACCCTTACTTACAGAGACCATTACCAACCTTTGAATAACATCACTCTCCATAAACAGATTAAGGTAATGCCAGATTGCTGGTGTCCCCAGCCACCTGTCAGAAGAAATACAAATCTTCTCCAGTAGAAGATATCACACCAGGCCTCAAATTAGATCCATCTCCTTTTATACACAATGTCTAGAGCTCAACTGAAAGCGACTGGGCACTTAGGAGGGACAAGACACTGAAAATAAAAATCAAGAGAAATAGTAAATAATAAAAGACCCACAGGAGCTCTAGGTAGTGGAATTATCAGACATAGATTTTATAATAACTTGTGTACTGTGTTTAAACATGTTAAATATAAGAATTTTACAGAGAATTGGAAGTTATAAAAAATTGGGCAATTTAGAACTGAAAAATAGAACAAGTTGAAATTAAGAACTCAGTGGATAGACATATCTGTAGATTAGACATCACTGAAGAGAGAATTAGGGAAGCAAAAAGTAGCAGAAGAAATATTCAGGCTACAGCATGAAAAGATATACAGAAAGAAAACAGAAGAAAGAGTAAGAGATATGGAGAAGCAGTGAGAAGTTCTAACATGCATATGTTTGCAATATGAGGGGGAGAGATAAAGTGGAGCAGAAGTAATATTTGAAAATATAGTAGCAGAAAATGTTCCAAAACTGATCACAGACATGCAGGCATAGATTCAAGAAGCTATATGGACTCTAAGCAAGATAAATATAAAGAAAATTGCACTGAAGCACTGTCTTAGTCTGTTGAGGCTGCAATAAGAAAATGCCATAGACTAGGGGCTTATAAACCATGGAAACTTACTGCTCACAGTTCTGGAGGCTGAAAGTCTGAGATCAGAATGAAAGCACGGTTGAGTTCAGTGGGGGCTCTCTTCCAGATTGCAGACTTCAGACTTCTCCTGTATCCTCACATGGCAGAAAGCAGAGAGAGCAAGCTCTCTGCTGACTCAAGATTAGCCAGAACGTTGCCCAAAGCCAGCAAGAGCTGCGTCCAGAACTGGGAAGAACCATGAAAGAAGGTGGAGAGAGAATGTCAGTAAAGGCCAGTCTCATTTGTAAATAGACAGAAAAAAAACTGTAAGCAAAGTATTAACAAACTTGAATGCATCCATGTTTACACAGGAAAATCATGACCAAATGGACTTGTTCCAAGAATGCAAGGTTGGTTTAATACTTGAAGGTTAATCCATGTAATTCAATGCAGAGTAAAGGGTAAAAATCACATGATCATTTGCATAACAGTTGTTAAAATTTAACCTGCATTCAGGACAAAGATATTCAGCAAATTAGGAGAAGAAGGGACAGTTCTTAACTTCATAAAGGGCGTCTCAGAAAACCTACAGCAAAAGTCCAGTCTGCTGTTGGAATATTTACTGCCTTTCCTTGAGGTCAGAAGTAGGACAAGGATGTGTTTACATCACACGCCAGAGCTTCAAGCTGATGAGGTGAAGCAAGAAAAAGAAATCAGAATCAATAGAACTAACATTATTTGTGGCTTATGTGATTGTGAACACAGAAAATCTAGAAGAACTGGCAGATAACTTACTGCAATTAATGAGTGAGGTTAGCCAGAGTGCTGGATGTAAAAGCAGTGTGCTCCTGTGGACCAGGAATAGACAGCTAAAAGATGAAATCTGGACCAGATACCAATGACAATAGAATTAAAAAGGATCACGTAACTAGGAACAAACCAACAAAAACTTTACCAGACCCTTACGTGTTATTGAAAACAGTTAACAAAGACCTTTAAAAGTGGAGGGATCTGCCTGCTCATGATTTAGAAGGCTCATGCCGAGGTGATGCCAACTCTACCCAAAGGTTTCTATGGATTCAGCACAACCCCAACAAAACTCGCAGTGCATTCTTTTTTTGCTTGTTTATAGAAGAGTGAAGAGCAGACTTTATGTTTCTTAATGGAGCTGGAGAGGGCCAAGAACGACAAAAAGTTGGGAGGACTTGGTCGTTCAGACACCAAGACATTACTCAACGGCGGCAGTTTCTCGACCTCAGCACTAGTGGCGTTTGGGCCAGGTCATCCTCCGTGGTGGGGCGCCCTGTGCACCAAAGGGTGTTGAACAGTGTCCCTGGGCCCCACCCCCCAGGCGCCAGCAGCACCCCCACCAACCCCCCAGGATGGTAACCAGCTTTGGTTAAAGCTCTCTCCAGTCATTGCCAAACGTTCTCTGGGGGCAAAAATGCCCCCATTTGAGAACCACTAAATAGAGAAATTAAAATGCTGTGGTTTGGGAGCAAAGAGGGTCAAACAAACTAATGGAACAGAATAGCAAGCCCAGGAAAAATATTTAATGTTTTTAAAAAATCATCTTCATGGAAGTATAACTTTCATAGAAGATTCACCCACTTCACACATAAGATTTGACCAACCTTGTCAAATGCGCATGGTGCAGACACTTGATGTTTTATTAGAGTGCCTCTGACCTCTACAGTCAGGTCAGCAAACTGCAGCCTGCTGGCCACGTCTGACCTGCCGCCTGTCTTTTGGTGGCCTGCAAGCTGAGAATGGGTTCTCTGTTTTTATTTATTTATTTATTTTATTTTATTTTGTTTTTTACGGTATGCTTTCTGGTGAGGAAGATTGGCCCTGAGCTGTCGTCTGTTGCCAATCTTCCTCTTTTGCTTTTTCTTTCTCCCCAAAGCCCCAGTGCATAGTTGTAGGTCATTCTAGTTCTTCTGTGTGGGATGCTGCCACAGCATAGCTTGACGAGCTGGGTGGAGATCCATACCCGGGATCCAAACCAGTGAACCCCGGGCCACCCAAGCAGAGCGCTCAAACTTAACCCCTCAGCCACAGGGCTGGGCCCAGGTTTCTCCATTTTTAAACGGTTGTCTAAGTACCTATGTTAATGTTCTCGGTTTCCCTTCTTGCCTGCAATGCCTAAAATATTTAACTGTCTGACCCTTTAACAAAAAGTTTGCCAAACTCTACTTAGAATAACGGAGGAAGGGTGATCTTTTCAATAAGAGATGCTTGGCCACTGGGTCTTCCCTAAGGGAAACTGAACTGACCCCTAGCCCACACCCCTCCCCAATCAGTTCCGGATGGATTGCAAGTCTAAGCGTGCAAGACAAACCAGACGACGGAAGAGAATGTGGGGCGATGTTTCGGAAGCTTTCTTGTACATGACACCTGGAGCACGGGGTACACAGGAAATTTGCATCAGGTTGTCCACCTTTACGTAGCCATTCGAGGCTCTCAGTGTATTCTGGATGTGCGTCCTTTGTCAGTCGAGTGTTCAAAGATCCTCTCCCATGCTCTGGCTTATCTTTCCACTTTCTTGAATACGAATTATCTACCAAAGAGGAGAGTCTTGTGGTCCACCAACGTGAAAGATGTGTCAACTTAGCAGGGCAATGCCGATGAAAGCCAAAAAACCTACCAGAATGGCTAAACTCACAAAGACTGATAGTACCAAATATTGAGGAGGATGTGGAGCAATTGGTGAAATTCAGATGGGGACACAGTGAGCAGGAGTTCTGTTGGCAGAAGGTTCTAGAAACACAAACGGCCTCCTTCGAAACAGCAGTTTGCAGGGTTCAAAGTCCAGTAAGCTCTTACCAAAAGAAGCCTTGAAGCAAATCGCTTGAGGACCATCGGTTGGGGACCCCCTAATTTCCCGGTTCTGTAAATTTCATTTCTCTTATGTCGAAGTTTCTTCAAGGGCGGTCTCCCCTGTCCGTCATTTCAGCGACTCTCTGTGGAGCTGGGCAAAACTGACAGCTTTACAGTGAGGTGAACCGTGAAAACTTGGCAACCTTTCTCCTTCTTTTCCTTCCCTCTCTGCGCAACTATTAAAGGCGGTCTTTTTGTGGGCATTGCAAGCAGTGCTGGGGTCTGGAAGAACGTTTTTTTTGTGCAGTCTTGCAGGAAAGCTGATAGCAATTCAATTAGAAAATGCAAATGAGGTCACATATTTCCCACAGGAGTGCTGAGCTGCCCCTGAGGAAGCAAAGCCGGCTCCGGCCTAACAGTAAATACTGAAGATAAAGTTCTCGCCCGGCTGTCATCTGACTTGAAAGTGGCAGTGGGACCTGTGGGGATAGTTTGTAAGAAGAAACTGTTGTTTATGAAACTAATATTGGGTCTTATGGCGCATCAGCATCTATGAGAGAGGCGCTCAGCCCAAAGCCCCCCGTAGTCAGACGGGGCCCAGAGGCTGACACGCGTTCATTCCTTGGGGTTTCTGCCTCCCCAGCGTATGGGCTGAACTGCGTCCCCCTGAAATCCGTGTGCTGAGATCCGAACCTACAGTGCCTCGGAATGGGACAGTGTTTGTCACTAGGGTTTCGCAGATATGATTAGTTAAGATGGAGGCTGTCGGTGGGCCTTAGACCAGTGTGACTGGTGGCCTCATAAAAAGGGGAAATTTGGACACAGACACACGCACAGGGGAGCTCTGTGTGAAGATGAAGACAGACATCGGGGTGATGCCACTACAAGCCAAGGAATGCCAGAGATCGCCGGCAAACCACCAGCATCCAGGAGAGAGGCCTGGGCAGAGCCTCCTTCATGGCCCTTGGAAGGAACCAACGCTGCCAACACCTCGATCTCGCACTTCTGACCTCTAGACCTGGGACAATGAATGTGTGCCATTCATTGCAATGCAGCCCTCCAGTCTGTGGTGGCCCCAGGACACTCACTCCCAGGGGTGTGGCAGTGCCTTCCAGCAGAGATGGAGATTCAGGCCCTGTGGAATGCAGACACACCCTGTGCAGCCCCCAAAGGCGGCTGTGGGTCTGGAGCCGGGGATCCCGCCCAGCACTCCAGACGCCCTCAAGTCCTCTTCGTGCAGCCGCTCGGATCTCCAGGACCAGCAAGGAGAAAGAAGTCTTGCCAAGACCTCCATTCTTTAAGCCCCAAGGTCCATCAACCTCTCATCCCCATGTCAGTCACCCCTCCATCCTCATGGTCTTCCCCTCATCCCCAAGTCCGTCACCCCTCCACCCCCAAGAGTGGCTGAGAGCCCATTATTGGTGTCATCATGGACTCCCGGGTTGGTTATAAGACGATGGGGTGGAGACTCCGTCTGAGAACCAATTCCTGCCTCCACCTGAGACAGGAGGCCCCCTGAGGGAATGCTGGCCGTGGGAGGAGAGTGCCCAAAGGGCTGGACCCTGACACCGTGGGTTCAGGAGTTTTAACTGAAGGGGGCTACATGGGGTGTCACCCCCTTTCCACGCGAGGTGTCACCTTGGGAAAGCAACCAGAAGGTCGTAGGTGGTGCCCGCACAGCAGAGTGCGTCTTCAGAAGGCAGCAACGGGCTTTTCCATCCTTTCCCAGAGATGACCTCAGAGCGACTGGGGACAGCAGCTCCCCCAAAACGGCTAGCCGTGTGGGTGGTGAGCTCGCAGACCCCGTCCAACGCCCCCGATGTCCTCGGGACGATGGTGGGCTGCTCCAATGAGCGTTGATCCCATCCATGCTCCGGCGAGTCCGGACGCCGCCGGCACCCACACAGGGCCTGCCTCAGGCGCAGACGGTCGCCGCCGGGCGGGAGAAACGTGTTAACATACAGTTAAGTGCCTTCCTCCACGTCAAAGATCGCCAAGTTGCCAGGCAGAAGGCCGTCCCTTTCCAGAGCCTGAGGCCACAATGCTGCGGGTCAGCCCCGCCCAGTGATGCGCAATCAATGTTAGATCTCAACAGGCAAGCCAAGTCCCCAAATTAACTGCAGCTTTTAACTCTGTGTGGGCGTGAGGGCACGAGGGGTTCTAATTGGTTTTGCATCTTTGCTTGCTTCGTCTTTCCACCTGACTTTTCCTCTCCCTCCAGCCGGCTGCCTGCTGCTCTGGAGTGGGCAGGATTACAGAGTGGACATAGTCGAACTGAGATGATGCTTCAGGCTGCAAAAGGCCTTGAAGGGGCGTCTGGGTCGCCCCTTCATTTTCTAGAGGAGCAGGGACCTGGGCATCTGCAGCTTGCCCAGACCCCACGCCGGGCTGAAAAGCCCCAGGGAGCACAGCATATGTCATCGGTCACTTTCCCCAGCCTGTCCCAGAGAAGGACGGGAGGACCTCGGTGTGGGCACTGCCCGAGGCACTGTCTCAAAGCCTTGGGTGGCTGGCTGCAGATCCCCGTGGCGGTGTGGAGAGCAGAAGGGAAGGAGAAGGAGGGGCCTCTGCAGGCAGGGAAGCTTCCGCGATGCTCCCTGGGGTGGGGCGGGGTGGAGAGGACCGGCTGCACACATTCTGTTTTGTCTCACTCCTGTTCACCAAGGAGCGTGACCACGAGTTTGGAAGTGAGTGGCGGGGCGCCCTCTAGGACTCTGGGATCCCGCGAGTCAGAAAGACCCCAGGTGACTCCCTTGGTCCACGGAGTGAACGATGACTGAGGCTTCACGGGTCCCCACCGGACATGGCCCTGCGGCAGGCTTTGTTCTAGACGCGGGAGCAGCCCTGGGAGCATTCCGTGAGGGCGGCATCAGACGGGAGCACTGAGCTACAGCCAGCCCTCAGCACTGTCTGGAAGAGCTGCGCACGGGGTGGATTACGGGGGCTACCGAGCAGGGGGCAGGGCGGGGTAGAGGGCAGAGGCTGCTGCTCTGTCCAGCGGTCAGGAAGGTGACATCTGAGCTGAGACTGAAACGGGGTGCAGGCTGGTCCCGAGGCCAGGCAGCCCGTGGCTAGGTGTTCCCGTTTGCTTTCCGGGCGTGCTGGGCCCAGGGAGGGTTGGAGCAGAGGAGAGAGAGGACAAGCATCGGCCAGCACAGCGCCTGGTTTCTGCTCCATCCCGGGGGTGGCAGGCGCAGGGCGTGGGCACTCATCAGGGCTGGGTTTTGCTGAGTGGGATCCAGGCCCTGAGTGGCCGGGCCTCTGCTCCCCCTCCGGCCTCATGGGGACCACGACCCCCTCACTCGCTGAGCTCCACTCCCTGATCCAGGAGGTCCCGTGCCCAGTACCCACCACCTCCTCTGGCCTCCTGGATCCTTCACAATACCTCCCCACTCTCAGCTTCTTGTTTTCCTGAAAAATAAAAGGGCAGAGGGCGCAAAGCCATCCCCCACCCCTCCATTCTACCCGCTTTGCCCTCATGTTCATAGCTGGGTGATGGTCCTGCCTCTTCTGCAGTATCCGGCCCAGCTTCTGCGAGCGGACACCCTCCAGCATTACCACCTGCCCCAATACCCACACCTCCAGAGCAAACCAAATGTGCAATATTAGTTCCAAAGGAGAAGCAGCAAAGAGAAACCCTCGCAGCCATCACCCCACATCCCTGCTCCCCTTTACAGGGTGTGGCTGAACCCACAGACCCTCTGCGCTCAGAACTCCTACGCAGCCCCTCTCCTGCCTCTCTCCCAGCCCCCGCCCATGCCTCGAAGGCCCCTGGCTGCCTCCCTCCCACCCCAGGGCCTTGGCACGGGTTCCTTCTGTCCCTGTAGCCCCCACTGTGCCTTCAGATCCTGCTTGGTTGGCACGTCCTCCTTGGGGCAGCCTTCCTGAGCTCCCCGAGCCTCCGGTGCCTGGTCACTCCATCCCAGGCTTCGTCCCAGCTGTGGTTTATGTTCTCCTCCTGCTGGACCTGCACTCTGTGCACACACCCAGCCCCTGGCCCCTGGTCGCTCTCAGAGACAGTGGGAGACGTTCAGGCACTGCCCTCGAAGGTGGGGACTCTGATTGACAACTAAGCTCCTGGGCGACTCTGTACAGGCGCCTTTCTCAGTGGGCCTTGATTTCCCCACCAGTGAGCCGAGCATCACTCACAAGGCCACCGAGGCCTCCTCCAGCCTGGGCTTCTCCATCCTTGGGTAACATCCCGTCACAGCCCATCTGAGTTTGGGTGTGGGGTGCGGGAGGGGTCAGCACTGGGGGACACGTCTCTGCATGCAGCTTCCTCATGGACCAAGTGAGCCGAGACCACCCGCCGCCTCCCCTCACACTGTGTGCGTGCTCGTGAGCTGTGGGTACGGCACAGATGTGTGTGCAATGCTGGGTGCATCCCTCACCTGCCCTCCACTGTTTCAGGTTTGAGCATCAAGTTAGTTCCACTCAGGTCCAGTAGCTCTTGATAGGGGCTGGTGTGCATGCGTGTATGTGTGTGTGAGCAAGCGTGCCTGCATGTGTGTCCTGTGTGCGTGTACGAGTGTGTGTGAGTGTGTGTGCCTGCATGTGTGTCCTGTGTGCGTGTACGAGTGTGTGTGAGTGTGCGTGCATGCATGTGTGTCCTGTGTGCGTGTATGAGTGTGTGTGAGCGTGCGTGCCTGCATGTGTGTCCTGTGTGCGTGTACGAGTGTGTGTGAGTGTGTGTGCATGCATGTGTGTCCTGTGTGCGTGTACGAGTGTGTGTGAGCAAGCGTGCCTGCATGTGTGTCCTGTGTGCGTGTATGAGTGTGTGTGAGTGTGCATGCCTGCATGTCTGTCCTGTGTGCGTGTACGAGTGTGTGTGAGTGTGCGTGCCTGCAT
Source organism: Equus asinus (assembly GCF_041296235.1). Classification (NCBI taxonomy): domain Eukaryota; kingdom Metazoa; phylum Chordata; class Mammalia; order Perissodactyla; family Equidae; genus Equus; species Equus asinus. The sequence continues at coordinate 48,930,304 of NC_091804.1, forward strand.
GTGTGTCCTGTGTGCGTGCACGAGTGTGTGTGAGTGTGTGTGCCTGCATGTCTGTCCTGTGTGCGTGTACGAGTGTGTGTGAGTGTGTGTGCATGCATGTGTGTCCTGTGTGCATGTACGAGTGTGTGTGAGTGTGCGTGCCTGCATGTCTGTCCTGTGTGCGTGTACGAGTGTGTGTGAGTGTGCATGCATGTGTGTCCTGTGTGCGTGTACGAGTGTGTGTGAGCAAGCGTGCCTGCATGTGTGTCCTGTGTGCGTGTATGAGTGTGTGTGAGTGTGCATGCCTGCATGTCTGTCCTGTGTGCGTGTACGAGTGTGTGTGAGTGTGCGTGCCTGCATGTGTGTCCTGTGTGCGTGTACGAGTGTGTGTGAGTGTGTGTGCCTGCATGTCTGTCCTGTGTGCGTGTACGAGTGTGTGTGAGTGTGCGTGCCTGCATGTGTGTCCTGTGTGCGTGTATGAGTGTGTGTGAGTGTGCATGCCTGCATGTGTGTCCTGTGTGCGTGTACGAGTGTGTGTGAGTGTGTGTGCCTGCATGTCTGTCCTGTGTGCGTGTACGAGTGTGTGTGAGTGTGCGTGCCTGCATGTGTGTCCTGTGTGCGTGTACGAGTGTGTGTGAGTGTGCGTGCCTGCATGTGTGTCCTGTGTGCGTGTACGAGTGTGTGTGAGCAAGCGTGCCTGCATGTGTGTCCTGTGTGCGTGTACGAGTGCGTGTGAGCGTGCGTGCCTGCATGTGTGTCCTGTGTGCATGTATGAGTGTGTGTGAGTGTGTGTGCATGCATGTGTGTCCTGTGTGCGTGTACGAGTGTGTGTGAGCAAGCGTCCCTGCATGTGTGTCCTGTGTGCGTGTATGAGTGCGTGTGAGCAAGCGTGCCTGCATGTGTGTGCATGCAGCTGTGTGGTTCTATCCACGGTTCTGGTTCCCATTTGATATTTGGTTAAAAATAAACTCCTTCTGATTTCTGATGAAGATGTGAAACCAGTGATGCAGGGGTCTTGGCACATTCAGCCACAAAAAGAACGCTCACTAAGGACAGGTGTGCCCGTGGACCCAACCCCCGCTGGCAGGGCGCTGGTGTGGCCCTGAGCCCGTGCGTGGGCCTCGTGTCAGCAGATGGCAGTAGGTCCTGGAGCTGAACCTCCCGGCGCCTTTCAGAAGGAGAGGCAGCTGAAGTCTGGTTGAGTGAAGGTGCTCGGCAAGACCCCTACCCACGTCCTCGCCCAGGCCTTCCAGAATCATTCACATTGAAAACCGACCAACGTGAGCAATTCCATTCAGTTCTGCCACTAACGACTCTGGAAAAAAGTAACACATTTTGGCTTAACTTGCTAATTTAATTTGTTTTTACTGTGATTGTGTTTTTTTTTCTGTAAACTGAAGAGTAATTTCATTTAAGATGTTTCTAACTAAACATGATTTTCTGGATTCTCTAGAGCAAGTTCTCAACCAGGGTATGCGGGGGAGAAGCCTGGAGACATTTTGGGATGTCACTGCGGGAGGAGGCGGGGGTGCTGCTGGCATGGAGTGGGCGGGGCCGGGGTGCTGCTCACCATCCTGCAGTGCAGGGGCAGTGCTGAAGTGGGGACAGTGGGTCTGGAGCCAGGTGTGGAAGCCCTCAGGCACTGGGTCCTTGGCCTGCTAGGGAGGAGAGGATGGCCGGGCAACCTGCCCTGGCACGTGATATGAAACATGCACACACACATGCACAAACACACACGCATGTGCGGGAGGCTTGTCCAAACAGGTTGGCCCCTCCTTTCCCAGCTTCTGTGCTTGGATGGCGACCCTTATCGTGGCCCATAAAGCCATGATGTCTGCACACACGTGCCGCCCTGTCAGTTACAGCTCCAGCCTGTCTGCTCCCAGGCCTGTGCAGTTAGGAACATTGTCTTGTGTCTTCATTTTGGGGGGAGACAAGGCTAAAGGGGGCCAAGGGATGACCTTCGAGATATTCGTCAAGAGAAATGTGGTTTTGATGCTACTTAGGAATAACAGGCAACCTTTCAGCAAGATGATAGAGATTGTTAGAATTTTCCTAAAAGCCACATCTCGACTGTTCCTCCAGGGTGGCTCACACCTGCAGGGTCCGTGCCCACCTGCTTGGTGCATGTGGGAGGTGGGTGCTAGGACCTCAGCATGAGGGTGCCCACCAACCCTCTGTGTCAACATCCAGCCTTCCAGCCTAGGAGCAGAGAGGGGCCGTGGGTCGACTGAGTGGGGGGCACAGCCTGAGTTCAGACCCCGCCCGCCAGTTCCAGCTGCCTGAGCCTGGGCCAGTCGCTGGACCTCTCGGTGCCTCCACCTCCCGAAGCGTCCTCGAGGACGGTGCCAGCCCACCCTCCCTGGGTCGTCGCAGACAAGAGTGAGCGAGCCAGGAGGGGCTTCGGTCACGGCCCCACACAGCAGGCAGTGTGTGTCGAGGCCTTGGCCCGAAGACTTTCCTTCCAAATAGAGCCGTGAACAGATAATGGTGCTATTTCACTCAGGAAACCTTTCTTCGTATGATTTCTACGGGAATTTTCAAAACGACCTCCGCTTCTTGGAAGACGTCGGGAGGAGGCAACGCCTTTGTGCTTTGGGGTCGAAGATAGCGCGTTCCGCTCCCCAGTAGTGTCATGGATGCAAGAAAAATCCACTAAGTGCCTTTTCAGAACCAAACGCATGCAAATGTTTATTTAGAATGGCTCACATGTTCTATTTGTTACAGGACGGAGATATCTTTCTGTTTTATTTTGTGTTTGTTAAATGCCATTTTATTCTGTCCATCCGTAGCTACCATGGAAACCAGCCAGAAGGCTGCAGACAGTACCCTAGTTAAATATTTTAAATATACATGCTTGCAGGCAAGCAAAATGTACCATCTCTAAATGTATATTGAAAGGAGAGTAGGAGGTAGGGGAGTGAACTATCTGTATGGATGTTAGCGTCTCATTGTTTTAAAGAAATCCAATTATCTTCAGTGGAAATCAGCACGAGGTTTGACATTTGGGAGAATGGGGGAGCCACGGTGTCTCCTTTATTGAAGCGTGTTTAACCCAAAGCTACGAGGAAGCAGTGAAAACAGGAAGATTGGTGAGTCAGAGACACAGAGGAAAGTCATAAATAACACTGATATTTGGGGAATAAACCTTATCGACCCTTGTTCCCACATGAGTAGTGTTAGCTCACAATGCCAAAGTGGCGTGTCGTTTCCCAAATGTTTCATTTCGACTTCAGATCCCTGTGAGGTCAGTAAACTGGGAACGCCAGGCCCTAAGTCACGTCTGTGTGGCTGGGATTGGCCACTTGTTTACCCGAAGGTTAGAGTCATCCAAGAACAGTCAGACGGGACCGCATCAGTGGGCCTGTGGTCACCCTGTGCATGAGGAGTCGCAGGTGCCTCGAGGCCCAGCAGCTGGATCCCATCCAAGGAAGCCTGGTCCCAGGGAAGCGGTGCCAGCTGGATACTCTGGCGACTGCTAAGTGCAATGCGAGGTGAGGGCTGATTTATTTGTGATAATGAAAAAAGAGGAGCTTGGGGCCTCATCGGGCTCCAGGATTCATATCAGGGGTCAGAGCTCCCGGAACCTTCCCTCTGAGAGCTGCATTGTCCCTGCATTTGCAGACCAAGCACTTTCTCTCTCGCGTGAAGCTCGGATGCAGGTGACATTCCTGTGATGCCCCACCCGCAGCCGTGCACGCTGGCCAGTCTGGAAGACCAGGAGAGCAGGGAAGTCAGGGAAGTTAAAAACCCAGTTGCCTGCTTCCCGCCTCGTTCCTCTACACGCACAGAGCAAGTCACCCTTAGTATCTGCTTATGCAAATGGCAGCAGAGGCTCCCACTCTGAGCGGCCGTCTCTCAGCATTAAGGTCCGCGGGGCTGCACCGCCAATCAGAGAAATTAGATTGCACCGGGCCTTCCCAGGGAGGCACTGTCCTGGGTAATGAAAGCCGATGATTACATGTTGGGGGAGGGCCAGGGCATGCTTGGCGAAGCTGACCTGGAGCCCCTGATTAAGGAGAGGCCTCGCAGACATCAGCGGTCACAGCGCCCGGCTGGCGCATCCCACGGGGAACTCACTTGAAAATTTTTCCATGAATTGCTGGATCGAGTCAGGGGGACTTGTGCCTATGCTGTTTCTCAAAAGTGGAGGGAATTTAAGGTGCTAAGGAAGGGTCCAGCGGCTTAGCCCGGGACCTGACTGGGTGGGAGGGCCTGTTGGGGATGTCAGGCTGCATCTGTGACCCCATCTTCCAAGACGGGGCTGCTCAGTGCCCCTGAGAAACACACTGGGGATCTGATGTCTGGGTATGTTGAAGCATTTCCGTATTTATGCCACTTCTTTAGGGGGAACAACTTCCGCTAAGCTGCCTTCCCCGGAGAACAGCAGACACTCCCCCCCCACCCCACCCCCCACACTGCACATTGCAGAAGCCGCAGGGCACCCCACGTCTAATGGCCTCTGCTCAGGAACCCAGTCCCCACTCGGTCCCATCCAGGACCCTGGGTTTGCACTGGGCAGCTCCCCCCTCCAGCCGGTCTGTTCCAGAGGCCTCTTCGCTTGGCCTTGGCCACGCGCTGCCGTTTCTCTAGTGTCCCGTGCATCGAGGAGGCATTTCACCCACATCTACAGCACTGTGGAGCTCACACCTGGTTCCCAGTGCCCGGGGACGTGTGCACCATGCAGACCCTGGACCCCCCTCCTCCCCGCAGGGCCTGATTTGTTGGGTCAGGAAGGCGTGCAGTGGGACTTGTCATCTGTGTTCTTATCACAAGGAAATTGGAAAACTATTTATTGCATATTCACCTGCAAACCATTTCCCGCCCACCTCAAACCAATTTGGCAGGGAGGCGCCCGGGAGGCGCCCCGGAGTCTGTCTCTGGAAGGCAGACGTGGGCTACTTACGCTCCCTCTTAGCTTCACCTCTGAGTGTTTGAGTCAGTCCATTTACCTAACAACCCGCACGCGTGCTCGGCTCTTTGCAGTTCTGTGCTCCTAACAGGTGAATAGTTGGATAATAGAGAATTATGATAAATTATAACTTTTTGCATGTAGATTGGGGGAGGTACATGTGATTAGAGTCTTCCCCTGACACTTTTTTTTTCCTTTTTCCAAAAAAAAAAAAGACAATAATTTAAAACCTGCCCCAGGTCAGTTTTGCATTATTCATCTTTCACTTGTGGATGGTGAAGGGAGGGAAATGACCCAGCTTCTTCCTGACACTGCGGCGTCCCTGAAGAGCTCACCTGGAAGTCACACTCAATTACACTCATAATCAGACACGAGAACAAGCCCCCGTTACAAGGACAGCGGGACCGGTGGGTGCAGAGCCGCAGGAGCTCAGCTAATAAAGTGACGTGCAGAGTGAGAAGCCTCCTTGGGAGAGAGGTACACAGGTCACTGTTGGGGTGCAGGTTTGGACTTGGGGTCAGGGAAAGGGTGGGAAATGATGTGGATTTTTTTTTGGCAACATGCAGCTCGCCCAGGAAAACAGAAGACTTGTTGTTCTCATGCCTCCCTTTTGTCCTGAGTTCCTTCACCTCCTACCTCTTTCTCTAAATCACAGTTGATATGATCTTAAGTGTGAGGGCCTCCTCACTTTATCCCTGGAAAGAGCTGATGCCTGCATTTGAGATTAGTCCAGGAAACCTGCCAAGAGACAAATGCGGGGATCAGAGACAAGTTGATCTGGAAGGATCTTAAAACCACCCGTCCTGGGCTCCCTGGACCCACCACGTGCCATAGACTGAGTGGGATACACATTCTGCAAAGAGGCCGGCCCACCCACAATCAGAAGATTTCACTTTGTCTTTACAAAGTCGGTGTCCATCGAGGCAGTGGTGTCCATCGAGGCAGTGGCTCCATCGTGCATCTGTGTCACTCAGCAGTGAGGTCACTTGACCTCCAGGAAGGTGTCCCAGCCCACTGCCCACACCCCAGCTGTCTGGGTGGCTCCAAAGCGCAGAGCTCATCCAGCCCCTGGAGCAGGGAAACTGAGGCCCAGAGGCAGGAAACAACTCATCCGAGGTCCTATGCTCAGCACTGGGACCCCGGCCTGGGGAAACTCCTGAGGCGGCACTGAGCCAGGCGAAGGGGGCTGGGGGCACACGGGGTGTCCAGAGGGGAGGGAAGAGGTGAGGGGGCAGACAAAGGCGGGGGAGGTAGGCAGGCGCTGCATCCACATAGGTGGGAGACCAGGAGCCCGCAGTGGGAGCAGGCTGGTGGAACCTCCACCGGCCCCAGTCAGAGCTTGATCCAGGGGCAGAGAGCCCTCCCCTCCAGCAGCCAGGGATAGTCCCCTGCTCAGGGGTGACATGCCCTCCCTGGGGAGGCCACCCTGGCCAAGTGGAATGCCAGGCACTGACTGCCAGGCTGGACTCTCACGCCTGTCCGCAGCCAGAGAGGGCTCTGGGATGAGACCTCCCGCCCCCAGAGGAAACCAAGGGAAGGGGATGGATGCGGGGACCCCACCTCAAGCATCCAGAAAGGAGACCATGAGTCCCCCCGGGCCAGATCAGGTTGCCTACCTTTCTCACTCCTGCCCTCACCTGGGCAGCCCGACGCCTGCCTCCCCCAGCTGGGCCTTTCCCACACTACCAGGCAATTTAGACAAATTCTTTCTCTTCCCTGTGCCTCAGTTTCCTTACTGGGACACTCCTAAGCCTGCCTGCCCCCAAGCCCAGCCCCCTGGAAACTCAGGGCTCATTCCAGGCCAGGCCGCCCCCCAGGTCTCCTGGCTGAAGCCCCCACTACCCTCTGCCATCTGTGTCCCTGCAGGACCCCCTCCAGCGTGACCACCCCCAGCTCTGTCCATCTCCCCCGGTCACGTGTTTGTTGGTGCTCAGGAAAGGTGTGTGGGACTCCATGTTTAGTACTATCCGCCGAGTTTGCTCTGTGCCGAGTGGGTGGCCAGTGGTGCCCTCCCACCACGCCTGGACAGTGGCACTGCTCACAATGTGGGCCAAGAGAACACCTCGGCCCTCAGGACGGCAGCGGGGCGGGGTGTCACCAGAGCAGGTGTTCCCTGTGATGTGCTCGGGCCCCAAGGATCGAGAAGGCCTCTCCCTCCTGGGGAGGCGCTGTGAGCTGAGTCTGACACACAAGGATGCCATCTGGGCACAGCAATGGGCTGTGAGCTCAGCCAGGTGGGGTCGGGGTGCTGGAGGAGCTGGTGCAAGGCAAGGAACGGGGTGCGAACCTGGGCAGACTCCCCGGGTGCCGGGACAGGACACAGCCCCAGTGCAGCCTGCCTCTGTGAGGAGAGCAGGGCCAGTCCTTTGGCCCCACAACACAAGTTGGGGGTGGACATGGAAGCAGAGCCCAGATCTGTCCATGCTGAGGTGGGGGGCTCTGTGGAACATTTTCGTGATCAGATCCTGAGAGCTGTCCACCACTCCAGCAAGTTAACTTCTCTACCCCATCTTCTTAGCTGTCCAGCGAGAGGACAGCTGGACCGAGTGATTTCCTCCACACTCTTTGTTCTGCAAACCTGCAGGTATGAGTTTGGTTGGATCCAAAGGCCAGCTCAGCAACCAGGGCCCTCCCCGGCCCCCGCCAGTTATACCACCTCTAAGTTGGAGTAAACTGCTTGTAACGACCCAGTGAGGGGGTCGGGTCATGCTGCCAGGCTGTCAGTTTTGAAAAAATTGTGATATGTTATAGACACGCACACACATATATACACGTATACGCATGCATGTGTGTATAGTACATAAACACACATACTCGGACACATGCACACACGCACGCCTGCACGCCTACATATGCATGGCTGTATGCGCACACATGTGCACACACACATGTGCTGTGCCTCCATAGGCCTGTTTGTGCGTGTGCATGCACATACTTTTTAGTAACAGCTGCATAGAGGTCACTTTCACATCATTACCTGCCACTCAGCCATCGCTGGCTCAGGAATGCCTCGGAAAGACCAGCAGATGTCGTCTGTTAGGAGACATCTTTGAGAGTGACCGGAAGCATTATGCATCATTAGGACAATGAGGCGTCAGTGTTTACACACGAGTTCCGAATGGGCCCGGGATTGTTGCGTGTTTGGAAGAACACACCCTGTTGCAGGAATCCGTCCTCATCACGGACGTTTCCCCTGAGAGAAGGGGATGCGTCTTCCAGGCTGCAGCCTGCATAGGTCTTGCATTGATTTTCACCAGATTTTGTTATTACATTTGTCTCACAGCTTTAAAATAGTAGCAAATATGTGTCATTTATTTAAACAACACTAGGGAAATTAACGCCACGCAAGCTCATCGGAGGCAAATGAAGATAAAGCAGGTTTTAAACAGCTCTATGAAAACCCTTTACAGACCCGAGTCTAGAATGCAGAGGGCTCCGGGGAGCTTCTGCCTCTGCACCCCCGGTGAGGCAGACCTGTGTTCTCTGCACCGTCACGTGGGGAGACGTGCAGGCAGCCATGGCTGGTGGCACCCCCTCCCAGAGGCTGTGGCTGGGGCTCCCTGTCACCTCGTGCAAGGGTCGTTTGGGCGAGTCTGGCTGGCTGCCCTCATGCAGACCCGCTCCAGAACAAAGGCTGCCCCATCCCTTCCCTGAGGCTCGTACCTAGGGACAGATGGCCTAATGCCCTGTGGGTCGAGGAGCCCGGTTGTATGTGTGTGGAGCACATCAGTCACCTGGAGTCCCCAGACAGACTGCAGGCCCCACCCCAGAGGGAGTAAATCCAGGGACAAGTAAGACTTTGCGTTTCTGACACGCTCCCTGGAAGCCACAACTGCTGGGCATGCAGAGATGTCTCTCCCAGGCTGTTCTGGGTGCGGGCAGTTCCCCGCCTCTGCCATGGGAGTACCGATTTCTGCTAGCCCTGCACAGCCTACGGTGAGAACCAGTAAAGGGGATGCGACCTCACAGGCAAAGAGACCCCAAAAGTAAGGGGCAGCCCTCAGCCAGGTGCCCTGGCCTTGAGGTCCGACTCCCAGCATTTCAATGCTGCCTCTACCTAATGAGCTGTGTGACCTCCCCACATCACTTGGCCTCTCTGAGGTCCCCGGTTGCCTCCCTGGTAAAGTGGGGATGATGATGCTCCCTACTGAACGGGCGGCAGGGAGCGTTGGTGGGGGCTGCATGGAAGGCTCAATGCCTACAAGGCGTGGGCTGGTCGTGTGGGTGTGGGGAGCAGCTGTCTGTGCCCGGCCTGCAGGGAGAGTGTGCGGCCAGGACTGTCCTAAATGCAGTTCTGGGAAACTCATCAAGGAGCCTAGTGATGACTCCACCCTATGTCATGAGAGAGACCGAGGACTAATCACAAGCAGCATCGATGAGTTGACTTGAACGAAGTTGGTATAATGTCCGATTTCCACAGAATCAAGGCAGCCGGGGTAGACACAGCTTGCGTGGCTTCTCTCTGATGAAAGGTGGGGTAACCTCCTTAATTGCTGAAAACTCTTAAATGCAGGAGCTCAACACAATGAGACAGCTGGGACCCTGATGGGGGAGACTCCCAGAGGGGGTCTCTCATTGGAGTGTGGTTTGTCCAGATGGATTTTTCCGTTGATGCAGCTTTAAGTTTAGGCATTAGGGGCAGAAAAAGATTTTTTTTTTTTGGCATCAATTAGGCAGTTTCGTCTACATGTGTTTAACTTATTTCTATGCATCTTTTTTGCAAAAGGGAGTGGGGAAGCTCTCTGTCCACAGAGGGCAGTGCTAAGATCCCCGGGGTCCCTGCCTTGCCTGGAGCCCAGCTGAAGGGTGGGGACCCCGCTGTGACTGGAGAGGGGTGGCCTGTGGTCGGACGCCTCTAGCCAGCCCTGTCCCCTGCCTCGGGCTGTCCTGCTCCAAGGTCTGTCTTTGCCGTGTGAACTCTCATATGCTGCTGGCACTGAGACCCGGGGTAAAATGAACATCAGCCCTGAAAATGGTGTTGACATGTCAGATGGGGCACCCTGAAAATAAAAACAGAGGTGATGCTTGCATAGATGCCACGTGTGCACATGAGTTCTGTTCGCTCTTTGAATTATGGAAAGTCATGTACGTTATACCATTCAGAAACACAGGGAGGTAAAAGGAATAAAGTAAAGTGTAATAGCACAGAACTCACTGGTGACCAGAGAAAACCGGAGTTCACATTTCGATGTATCTCCTTCCCATCTGTTCTCTGTCCCTTAAAAATAAATGAGGACTCACGCAGCATCCATGCTTCGGTGCCATTTCTCCACTTGCTATTACTTATGGACATTTCTTCATGGCAGAGTCTTCAAAGAGTGACTTTGAATGACTACCTACTATCCCAGGCTATGAACGCGGCATAATGCATTTAACTACTGTTTACTGCTGTCAAACATGCAGAGGCTTTTTCTGGCATTTTTACCACTTTATACCTATTTAACATTATTAGAAGCACATCCGCCATGAGCATCTTTACAGAGGTTTTTGTCCACATCCAGTTCCATTGGGACAGATTCCCAGCTGTTGAGGTCAAAGCGAGGACCATTTCTGAGGCTCTTGATAGTCAGCAAAGTGCCGGCAGAAGGCTGAGGTGGGCACCCCGTCCCCACCAGCGCAGCCAACGTGCAGTCCCGCTGACCACCACCAGGCTTGGGCTCCGCGTCTTGCCTGTTAGGTCCCACAGCGGCCCTCCGAACTTGGCGTTTTTGCAACCATCCAACTTTAGAAGGGAAGGAGCTAGAGTTTAGAGAGGCTGAGGGACTTGCCCCGTCTTTCGTGAACTTTGGATGCCTGTAGATATAGACTCCAGGTCCAACACCACGCCCCACACCCCCAACCACCACCTTCTGCTGAGTCACTCACAGCATGCTGCTCCGTGCTGAGGATTCATTCTGTTTGGCCTTGTCAGTTTGATGGGTGAAGAGGACATATTGCTGTAATTTGCATTGTTTGATTACTGGAAGATGTGGACATTTTTCATAAGTTTATTGACCTTTATATTTATTTTGCTAATTATCTATTCATGTCTTTTTCCTGTTATAAAAAAGATTCAATCTTTTTCTTATTGATTTGTAAGAACTCTTTACATAGTGAAACTGTTAACCCTTTATGTGGTACATTGTAAATCAAGTGTCCAAATTCATCACTTGGTTTTAGGACATGTTTTCATAAACAAGAGTTTTAAATTAAAATGTGTTCATATTTTCTGTTGTTATTGTTTCCATTGTTCTCAGCTTAAAAAGCCCTGATCCACCCTACTGGTTAAATAGTTAACTGTATTTCCTTCTTTTTTTTTTTAATTTTTTTAATTTTTATTTTTTTGAGGAAGATTATCCCTGAGCTAACATTTGTGCCCATTTTCCTCTACTTTGTATGTGGGATGCCTCCACAGCATGGCTTGATAAGCAGTGCCATGTCCATGCCCGGGATCCACCGAAGTAGAGCGTGGAAACTTAACCACTGTGCCACCAGACCAGCCCGTCTTCTTTTTTTCTAGTTTCTTCAGCCCCATTTAATCCTGCAATCCATTTCTTTGTGTAGATGAGGGTCTTCCCTGATTTTTTCCCCTAACGCTTAGCCACATCACCCAATCTTTCTCTATCGATCTAGGATAGTACAGACTCTCTGAACAGAGACGTTTCCTCGGTGCAAAACTTAACCAGACTTCTGTGGCTTTTCTCTCCCCGCTCCGAATAATGCTGCAGAAAGGAAAGAAGAGTACTGTTCCGAACCCTTCTCAGCTGCCGAACGACACCCTGTTGCCGTGGCCCCAGCGACAGAACTCCAACGGGTTGAGGAGACAGAAACGGGACTGGGTCATCCCACCCATCAACGTGCCAGAAAATTCCCGTGGGCCTTTCCCCCAGCAGCTTGTGAGGGTAAGTGAGGCACCTGCGCTGGTGGCGGCCTGGGCGTGGGCCCAGCCTCTGCTCTGGGGTCTCGTCGATCGAGCTTGAGGCGCTTGTGGCTCTGCACTTGGTGCCTGAGAAGGCCGTGAGTTCACCTTCTCAGAAATGAGAGAAATATTACTCAGAACAGAGAAAGATCAGAGCGCCATCCACTGGAGCTGGGTCTTCTCTCTCTTGGTTACCGTCCAGTGACTGCTCTAGTGCCTGGAAGGAGGGGGGGTGGGGACTTGGGTCGTGGCCTTTGACCTCTGACCCCTTCATTTGGTCTGACTATTCACACCTCTTTCCATTGTGCCTGAGTCAGAGCTCTCTGTCACTTCTGCTGGTTCCTTCAGTGTCTCTGTGCTCCTGGCACCCACCACAAGGTTGTTTTTCCTGGAGGAAGAATTCATTTCACGAATTTGTGTTTCAATAATCAAGGCCATCAACTAGCATTTTCTTCTTCCCTTTGAAGAAAATTGCAACCCAATCTGAGCAATAATTGGATAAAATGATGGTGAGAATCCATTATATAAGTCCCATCCGTTGTGGAAAGCCTCCCCATCCTGGGGACCGGGGTCCCTGGAGCACTATTAGGGGTTGCTTCCATTCCTGGGGCGGATGCGCCTCTGTTTTGTTTCCCGTTCCTGCAGAAAGCTGGCTGTGTGTCCAAAACACAGACGTGGAGCAGAGGAAGCAGCTGACCCTGCAGGGCCCCCGTCTTTGCGTCTCCAGAGTCAGACACTGCCACACCCCCCACCCAAGGGGACGTGGCCGTTAAATACCACCCTGCCTTCACGCCTACGGCCTGTGATACTGTCATTTATAATAAGAAATATATGTTTTGCCCCCGTTCCTGGCACAGAGCTCCTGAAACCCTTGGAATTTCCCAAGTGATGAGAGCGATGAAGGTCTCTTATTACTCATAACAAGCCCCTTGCAAACACACCTGAGTTTGTGCTAAAGCGGTGACTTGGAGATTGCTCCTGAGTTGGGGGCTGGTCGCCAGGGGAACCAACCCTGTGATTAGAGGGATGGAGCTTTTGGTCCCACCCCCAACCTCCCGGGAGGGGAGAGGCGCCGGAGATGGGTTCAACCCCCAAAGGCCAGAGAGTTAGTGGGTCACGCCTGCGCAATGAAGCTGCCAGAAAACCCAAAAGGACCGGTTCACAGAGCTTCTGGGTTGGTGACCACGTGGAGACTGGGGATGGTGGTGCCCCCGGAGAGGGCGTGGAAGCCCCTCGCCCCTTCCCGCGTACTCGCCCTGTGCCTCTCCTCATCCGACTGTTGATTCCTACCCTTTAATAGCCTGTGCAGTAAACCAGCGATGTAGCGGGCAGACTGTTTTCCTGAGATCTGTGGGCTGCTTAGGAAAGTAATCAAAGGTGGGGGGGGGGGGTCCTTGGAACCCCCGATCTGCAGCCAGTTGGTCGGAAGCCCCGGTGACAATCTGGACTTGCGATTGGCATCAAAGTGGGGAGCAGGGGGCAGTCTTGTGGGACTGAGCCCTTCACCCACGGGATGGACGCTCTCTCCAGGAAGATAGTGTCAGAACTGAGTTAAACTCTAGGACACCAGCTGGTGTCGCAGAGAATCGCTTGGTGTGGGGAAAAGCCCACCCCTCTGGCATCAGAAGTGTTGAGTGTGGCGGTTGTGTGAGTGAAGGAGGAATGCAGGAGGGTTTGCCGACTCACTGCATACAGCCGGCCCTTGTTCCTCAGCCCCCAGGTGGGCACTGCGGCCATCACCTGCCCTTGAGTGGCCTGCCCAGGTTGGCGATTTCACTGCGGAGTGGAGGGAAGGACCTGAGCGAAGGCCTCAAGGATTCAAAGCCCAACCTGAGTGTAGTTTCCCAGGGCTCACTTCTTCCGGGCCAGTCCGCCAGCCCCCAGTCCACCATTGACACCCGTGAGGATGCTCATGCCTCGGTTCTGTGGCCCCCACCTGCGTTCACACCCTCACCACTTTCAAGGCACTCGCCATATCTGTCTGTTGCTTGTCATTTACTTAAAATTTTTCTCCAGTGATTCATTTTTATATAAATAAATTTATTCTATAAGGAGACTCTATATTAGATCACAAGGGGAAAGCTGGCATTGTTTGTTACAGTAAAAGTTGACTGATAAGCAAGCATAAGGCACGGGAAACAAAGTATTAGAGTCTGGCTTTGCAGTTGTCTGTCCACACTCAGAGCCAAAGGCCACCCCCATTTGCTAAGAAGGGAGAAGCGGCGTGCACGTGTCGGAGTGTTTGAGTCGCACGAGGACCAGAGGCTTCCGCTCAAAGGCCGTGAGGACTGAAAGTGGTCGGAAAGGGAGCGAGTTTTTCGTTGTGTGATGCAGCTTTATTTAAAGCCTGTGCTGGTACCACCCAAAAATCACCTCTGGTAGAAAATTGTTGACCTGACTCAGGGGCGGGCAAACTTTTTCTGTAATGGGCCAGACAGCAAATATTTTAGGCTTTGTGGGCCAACCCAGCCTCGTGGCAACTGTGCGACTCAGCCTTGGTAGTGTGAACGCTGCCATAGGCAGTGTGTAAACTAATGTGTGTGGCTGTGTTCTAATAAACCTTTATTTACAAAAGCAGGCAGTGGGCCGGATTTGGCCCGTGGGCCGCAGCTAAACAACTGTGTATCCGACTCATTTCCCAAACTCCTGGGAGGTCTGCCCATGTCATCCTTGAGGGCACTTGGCAGGAAGGTGATGTGAGTGAGTTTGGACTGAACCCTGAGGGCTCCCCTCTGCTCACACACCAGTGGGTACACACATGACATCGGCGGGCATCTTAGCCCTGCTGGAATAGTCTGTTGTCCTGGCTTTCAGTTTCTCAGGTTAATGATCCTAGTACGGGCACGTGGAACTTTTCTCCTCTGTGCCTATCTGCACACAGGCTTGTGAAAGGTACCACAAGGAGAGAAGGCCGCAGTGCGCAGAGCCCTTATCCCTCGAGGATTCCCAGGATTGCTGGGCTCATTGGCCCTGCTGTATCTGTCTCCTGCTGAACATGGAGAAAAAGACACTTCTGCACTTTCTGCCTGGCTAACCTCCCGTGGTCTCAGGGGCTGAGAAGTCAGGGCTGGCGACGGGACTAACGGCAGAGCCAACTTCTCCCGGAGCAGCAGAGGGCTCGGGGAGACCCGACAGAGTCAGTGGGCACGGTGATGGGGACATTCCTTCTCACGCCAGCACAATGACACCTGTGTGCTCTGATGGGGAACCTGCTGCATTTTCCAATCTGAACAAGTAGGAAGCAGGGAGACTCGCCCCTCCCCGGCTAACACAAACCTTGCACGATCTGGCTCGAGAGAGCGGCAGCCGGCAGGAGCTCTTGAGCCCCTAGGAGGCAGGTTCCTGAAGACTCTCTCTGCCGTTGGCATTTCTAGACTAGAGCTTTGGGGAAAGGACACACGGCCGTGGCACCAAGTGTCGGGCGAGAAAAGCCACACACTCACGGTGCTGGGAAGCCATGGCCAGCAGCGCCAACTCGCGGAGGGGCAGCATCTTCTGGTTTCCAGTCTGTGGCGTTGCTGTGGTTTGGAGCGAATTCACTATCTGCCTGAGGTGTCTAGCAGGCCCTGTAGGGAAGGCCACCTCCAGGCCAGGAACGTCTGCCCCGGAAGGGGCTGTGAGCGGAAGGATCAGGGGTGGGTTAGGGTTGGCTGCCCGCTGAAACGTGCGTTCCCAAAAGTTCAGAAACCTAGCCCAGTAGAGGCTCACTTCTCACTCCTGTGAAGGTCGTCTGGGGGAGGGAGCCTGTGCTGCAGGCACTCGGGGCCCCAGAGAGAGGACCGCAGGATTGGCGAGGCTTGGCTGTGGCATGCATCAATTTTGCCTGAATTTTGCCTTAGCCAAAACCCAGTCACATGGCCATGCCTAATTGCAGGGGCCGCTGGGAGGTCCAGTCCAGCTCTGTGTCCAGGAGGAGAGCGGAACACGTGTGGGAACGGCTGGTCTCTGCCCAGCAGGTGTCTCTGGAGGAGAACAGTGTGTGTCCTTTCCTTGCTGGTGGCCGCACTATGCCAAGTGCCCCACAGAGTGAGTGGGGGCCCTCGGTTAGCAGTCAGACCTAGCTCCCCAGCCCTCTCTGCGCCGGGCTAGCTCCACCCACGGCTCTGCTCTGTTGTCTCCACAGCGCTTAGTACTCTCGCACCTCGTGTTTGTTATTGACTCATTGATGAATAGGCTCCTGAAGGCAGAGGTGCTGCCCGCATCTGCAGTGCTGTGAACAGGCCCTGGCTCACAGGAGGCTCGAGGCCTGTGGAATAAATGAAGGCACGAATGAGGGAAGAAGTGAGGGAAGCAATGCCTGTGGCGGACGTTGTGCTGGGTGTCCGGTGGCTCACACACTGTAGCGGCCACGGCACGTGGGATGTGACAGGGACCTGAGCACGGCTTGTCCCAGATTTCAGAGTTTCTCACACTAGCAAAGGAAGCCATTCCTGTGGACTTTGCCCCCTGCGTCCAGCGGAGACAGACGTCCAAGCTGAGCTGGATGCTTGTGGGGAGACGTATCTGCGGAAAATGGAAATGGAATTTCCATGATGGTTTCTGTAAAAGATTTGTGTTTTCCAAATGGACCCCAAGTCATTTTGTAAGAACTCAGCCCAGAAACTCCCACACACAAACACACATGCACGTGTGCACACACACACACCATCCCACTTCACACGCACACACATACACCCACCTTCTCACGCGCTCACTTTCTGCCCTCCTCTTTTCCCCCATTATGCAGCATGGACAAGGGTTGGGGGTGCTTTTCTGCCCACAGGAAGTCGTTGAGCTTCCTGTCAGTTTCGGGGAGCTTGCTCCTTAAAGAAGGCCTGATCACAGTGAGCATGAATGCGGCTTGATGGGGAGCAGGCGGCTGAGCATGGAGCTCTGCGAGGTTCAGCTGGGATCAGCTGCAATTCCGTGCTCATTAAGGCATTTCATCCTGATAAAATATGTTAAATGAAAAAGTGGGAGGGAGAGGAGCAGGCAGAATGTTCTTCCCCCAAAACCTCGGCTAATTACAGGCTCTTTTCCTTGGACGGAATGTCATGTCTGTCCCGATGCACTAGCTCTGCCGTGCGGGGAGAGGAGATAACCTCCCTGTGCAGAGGGAGGTCCTGAGAGCGGGACAGCGGCTCTAACTGGCTGGGCTGCTGCTGGGAGCCGTGAGCATCCATGGTGAGCATGGGAGCACTCGTGTGGTAGGCCCACCAGAGTCAGACCACAGTCAAAATTAAGTGGCGAGTGAGGAGATGCAGCGTATAATGGAGCTACCACTCGGAAGTCCCCGGCTGTCCCTTCTTCTCCAAATGGAGGAGGAAGCAACTCATGTCACTGAGCCAGTTCCCTAGGAAGTTGGATCAAGCCCCTTCACTATGGCAGGAGGGATCACGTGGATGGCAGGAGGGCCATCCGGCAAAGGTTAGCAGGTGACCTTCCCTGCTCCTGAGTTCCAGCCCTGGGCTGTGGACGGGACAGTTTTGGGCCACCCATGGGTGCCAAGCACCATGCAGTCACTGGAGGTGCACAGGAGAGAGGGCATGGACTCCTCCCGTGGCCTCAAGAGCCACCAGGCCATCAGCTTTCTGCATGTCCTTCAGAATTTGGTCCCTTCACTGTCGCGGTCAGGATTTCTTCTCGTATAGATTAGGGGGGGTGTGGAAGAGCCACTTGCTTTTCTAGCATGTAAGTTCAGTTTGACTTGTCACGTGATTCAGAGTGAGGATAAAATAAAAGTCTTAAAGAGAGGATGGATTTTTAGCTGAACCTAATAAAAATTCAGAATTTGTTAACTGGAGAGTTTGTCCAGGGCAACTGTGGGAATTGGCTCAAGATGACAAGGAAGACGGTGGTGGTACTGGGAGACAAGTGCTTTAATTTTGGAAGTTGACATTTTAACAGACAAGAAGTCATGCAAACCTGTCCTGGGGGCCCTGCCGAAGAGCACGGCCTGGAAAAGCCGCTTTGAATGTGGGACTCTGGACGGGAGTCGTTACCTAACCGCTCAGCATCAAAGGAGGCCACGCGGGGAAGAGGAGCAGACGCCCCAGCGTAGGGAGCTCATGAGAGCACAGCTACAGGGGGCTTGAAAGAGTCTAGAATCAGCTCCTCACACTTAACAACCTAAATGAGCTCAAACTGATTGAAGTCAAAGGTTTTCTTTAAATTTCCCTGATAAATTTGGTTCCCCTTTGGTGCACATATGCCGCACAGCTTCACATCCAACCACAAATATTTGTTGACCTTCCTTGTGAACAGAGATGGGCTGGATCTTTGGGCACGGGCTCAGGAGCTAGTGGAGCGATGAGACATGCCCTGGGCTGGGGTCTGCATTACGAGATGTGTGACAGGGACACTGTAAGTTACCCTGTATCTGGCCCAGGGTAGACGCCCCATAAATGTTCATCAGATATATGCATACATGTGATGCAGCTGGAGCTGGCTGGATTAACTCAAAGTCATCCTAACAAATGTTTGCTGGGTAACCTTGCAGTATGGTTATCATGGAGTCACGTAGGAACCTATTTTCTGGTATGTGAAGGCATCCATTCATGTATGAAAGACTGAGCGGTCATTACTCATGGAATTCAGATGAGCTGCTAGAGCATGATGTGTGTGTTTTCCCCGTTCGTTTCCCCATTGTCCCCAGGAGAAGGCCTGACTCCTTAGGTCACGCAGGACCTCATATCTGACTCTGCCCCTTGGCACCCCAACCGCCAGCCATGCTGGGCTCCTTGCAGTTTCCACACTTGATCACACATTGGACACCTGGAGTCCTGTGCAGAAGCTCATCCCTCAGCCTGCAGTGCTTCCCACTGCACCTGACACCCCCCAACCTGGCTAATTCCTGCTTCCTCTGAGAATGCCCCACCTCTCAGTGCCCACAGAGGCCCTCCCATGGGGGGCCCGGCACCCCCGTCGCCTGCCATTGTGGCAGAGGTTTTGACACTGTTTTGTCAGTGAGTATGGCTCTGTCTCCTCCACGGACGGTAGAGGTCCTTGGGGGATAGTCCACCTGTTAAACACAATATTGGGGACAAATTAGATATCATTAAGTACTTATTAAATGAATGAATGCTACAACCCTCAGGCCATCTTTACTAGTCGACCTTTCATGATCATTATGAAGATTGTCAGGTTAGGGCCAGCCCTGTGTCACAGCAGTTAAGTTCGCACGTTCCGCTTCTCGGTGGCCTGGGGTTCACCGGTTCAGATCCTGGGTGCAGACGTGGCACCGCTTGGCACGCCATGCTGTGGTAGGCATCCCACGTATAAAGTAGAAGAAGATGGGCAGGATGTTAGCTCAGGGCCAGGCTTCCTCAGCAAAAAAGAGGAGGACTGGCAGTAGTTAGCTCAGGGCTAATCTTCCTCAAAAAAAAAAAAAAGATTATCAGGTTAAATACACAATACTTTAAAACAGTGAACTTGGAAGTTCTGCTTTTGGTAACAGTGAGAAGTTTATATCAGATTAACACTTCTAAAGTAACAATTATACTCTGGAGAATTTTTTTTAACTATTTGAAGCTACTTGAGAGTAACCAGTAATAGACAGAAACTGTTGGGGACTCCACCCTTGACAGAAGGAGAGGCTCTGGCTGAGATCTGTGTTTATGTAGCTTTCCCTCTGAGAGCACTCCTTGCCTTCACTCAGAAGGTGGTGAGACCTCACACAGAAAGCCACAGTCGTACTGGTCAGAGGAGCTGGAAGATGGAGTTTAGGCCTGACAAAGGAGTGGATTGTGAGGGGACAAATCCTATAAAACATGCAGCCGCAGGTGGAGACCCCCAAATCTGCTCGTAAACGGTGCCCACCTCCTTGGCTGCCCTTGAACTGTGCATGCATGAAGGAGATGCTAAAGAACCCAGTGAAAAGCAACAGCCAGAGGATTGGAAGAACTGAGCAGAGGTTTCAGCTGCTGCCCACTGCAAGGGAAACAGACTTAGATTTGAGGCTAGCCAGGTTAACTCCCTGCTTTAACAAAAATCATCACCTTTCAGAGAAAGATAGCAGAATGAGTCTCTACAATAGATCATCCACAATGATCAGCATACAACCAAAAATTACTGGACACACACACACAAATGTGACCCATAAGTAAGGGGAAGAAACTGCCAGTAGAGTCTAACCCTGAGACTGCCCAGATACTGGAATTAGCAGCAAGGCCCTTGAAATAGCTCTTATAAATATGTTCAAGGACTTAAAGGAAAATATTGTCAGAATGAATGAATACAGGTGGAATCACAGCAGAAAAATGAAAACTCTAAGAATATAACTAAATGGAAATGGTAAACCTGAAAAGTACAGTATTTCTAGTGAAAAAAAAAATCACTGGATGGGCTTACAGGTGGATTGTAGAAGGCAGAAGAAAGGGTCAGTGCCTTTGAAGATAGATCAATAAAAATTATCCAGACTGAAAAATGGCAGAGGAGAGGACTGAAACACAGAATTTCAGTGGGACAGGGTCAGTGGCCTAAGGTGTGTAATGGGAGTCCCAGGAGAGGAGAGAGAGAATAAGAGAGAAAAAAATCCTTAAAGAAACAATGCTTGTGATTTCCCCAAACTGGGTAGCGAAACAAACTTACAGATCCAAGAAATTCAGTGAATCCTATGTAGAATAAATACAAAGAAAGCCATGCCTTGATCATAGTCAAACTGCTGAAATTCAAAAAACAGAGTGAAAATCTTAAAAGCAGAGCAAAAGGTGCAGTACATACAGCAGACAACAATGAGAATGAGGCTGCTTCTCTCCAGAGGTTAGGGAGGCCACCGGGCAATAGAATGACATTTTCAATTACTGAATTAAAAAAACTATCAACCGAGAATTCTATATCTAGAAAAAAGTATCCTTCAACGTCGAAGGTGAAAGAAAGATGTTTCTGATAAGCAGCCTGCGGGGATTCATTGCCAGCAGACCCAGGATGCTCCTCAGGCTGACCGGAAATGGCACCGGGTGGAAGTTCAGACCCACAGGAAGGATGCAGAGCACAGGGAGAGATCAATTTGTGTTAATATAAAAGACTGTATTTTTTTCTCTTAACTTATTTAAAAAACAGCTGACTATTTAAAGCAAAAGTGTTACACTGTACTGTGGGGTCTGTATTTAGGTAGATGTCGTAAATATGACAACAGTAGGACCCAAGGACCCACTAGGGAAGGAGACTGGATGTGGCTCCACCCCTGCACTGAGCCCTGCCTGTCACACGGGACTGTCTGAGGGACCCTGCACAGTGTGGCTGGGACTCACTCCTGGCTGTGCACCTCCTGCAGGTGCACTGGGCCCTCCTCTGGGTGCACGGGGCTCTCCCCCCGGTGGGTGTTGCCTCCTGAAGTTTAGCACAGCCCCCCTTTCAAGGAGTCACCTAGGAGAGGCTCGGGCAGACCTGGCTGCTTTCTGGGAGGTAGAGGCTAGGATGCCCCAATTGCTAACCTCTAGTGAATCTTTAAGGCCCAGCTCTTCAAAGCCAGAAAAGCTTGTGAATGAGTGAAACATGAAGACTCGCATTTCTTTCCCTAAAGGAATCTCGGGCTGAAGGCCTCTGGGAAGAATTAGGGGCATGGGGTGCCCCAGGAGTGGGCTGTGTCTGGGTTTCCTCCCCACTAAAGAGATCTGAAAGATGGCATCACGTCACCTCTGCCTTCGCCGTCCAGTCTCCTGTTTCAGAGCTCACTGGAATGGAAGGAGCCACTCCAGCAAGGACTGAAGGAGATTCTGAGGGTCGTCAGCTCCTCCCTGAAGGACACACACCTGCCTGAGGCTTAATTGTCCCGAGTAACGTTTTCATAGAAACAACAGGACGCCTTCCGCAGGGAGACAGGTGGCACTTTCACCTGCCCGTCACCTGCAGTGCAGGGTCCACCTCCCTCCCGGCCCCCATGGGGGACTGCACGGCCTGCACGGCCTGCCCCAGTGTGGGTCCTGAAAGCGCAGCCATGCCCCTCGGACCCCTGCAGCCACTCCGCCTCCCCGTGGCTACGCAGCCTGGTGAGCCCCCGGGGAATTTATATTGTCCTTGTGGAAGCCAGAGGGACACGAAGAAAGCAGTCATTTACCGACTCTGCCGCCTCCGGTTCTGTGATTTAATCGATCGTGTGGAAGAAACCGCTCATCCTTTGTGCTCACTGTTCCCTCATCCGAGCAGAAAATGTTCCCTGTCTTGAATTGCCTTAATGGCTGTATTTATGCAGCTAAAAGTTCCTTAAGAAATGAAAGTAAAATCAAATTGCTGCAAATGCTCAGATACCTTATCAGAGAATATTCAATTAGAATATATTAATACTGTAGATTTCCATCGTTAATTTAATACTCAGAGATTTGATTTAGTCATTGACTCGCCGGAGCCCCCTGTGGATGGGGTTAGGACGAGCGCCTCACGCACCTGCCATGAATGGGCCCCTTCCAGCAGGGCTCCGGCTGCCGATTTCCCACCTACTCGGCTCCCACCGCCGTCATGGCACCTCGGGTCTGCAGACAGACACTGTCCGCGAGTGTGGACACGAGCCGCGAGTTCCGCTGGGCCTCACTCTGGAGGCCGGGGGGAGGTGAGGCTGATCAGGGCTCTGGATATCCCGGAACTGGAGAAGCTGAGCCCGGTGGCCTCCTCCTTTCTTGTGTGAAACGATGGTAACAGCAGGTCATGCTAGAGGTTGCGTGCCATTCGTCACACGATTGCTTGGCATTTACGTACACACGGAGCACCCCTCTGTGCTGTTCTAGGTGCAGAAGATACACAGAGAGCAGACGAGACAGAGTCCAGCCTTCGGGGAGAGCAATGAGTAAGCTGAGAATTACACATTATGGGCCAGAGGGTGGGGGTGCTGGTGGGGTCTCCTTTCACATAAAGTGGCCTGAAAGTCACCTCTGGTGTGAGAGCGAATGCAATGGTTAAAGAATCGTGGTGATATGTAGGGGAGAGCATTCTAGGCAGAGGGAACAGCAAATACAAAAGCTCAGAGTCTTGGAGGAAGAGCCAGGAGGTCAGAGTGGTTGAGCAGAGATGACCAGAGAGGGCGATGAGCTTGGAGTGTGAGGGCTGGGTCACACGGTACATGCCCTTTAGATGGGGCATGAGCTCCTGGGGGCCACAGTTGCCACCACCCCATCGTCTCCCTCTCTGCCTCTATGGGTCAGTGATGGTCCTTCTTGGGCCCCGTGGGCGTGTGGGTTGTGTCCCCAGTTTTGACAGAATTGAGCAGCTCTGAAAGAAATAAGTACAGACATCCTTCCAGCACGTTCCTGGGACAGACAGGACATGCTCCTTGGCATTATTTCGGAGGCATCTGCTGTGTGATGGTGGGTGGAGGAGGGCTTGGCCAGGACGCTAGTGACCCTCGCGGAACGAGAGGCTCCCTCTGATCCCCCCGAATCCGCTCCAGGGCCACAGGGTCACGGAGCCTCTGACTCACAGTGCAGGTACATGTGATATGAGAAGTGGCAGAGCATCCACAGAAAGGAACCACTCTGGGGGTTGCAGACAGGGGCCGGGGGCCTTGCAGGGGCTGAGGGAGGCGAACATGCATGCAGGTCTCTTGTCCAGAGATTCCTCCGTGCTGGGAAGGGAGCTGACGGCAGAGGAGCTCGGCTGCAGGAAGAAACACGCTTCCCAGGGCTCATCTCCAGGGCTCACTGGCGCCCAGAGATGGGGTCAGGAGGCGCCCGGTGCTGCAGCAGGTGCCCTGGAGCCAAAGAGGAGATGCCCGCGGGCCGCCTGCCTTCCTGGGATGCGACAGGCGGTTTATTCCTGCGACTGCGATCCTGCAGGAGACCCGGTCACGTTTCTGATGGTCTTTGGTGTTTCCTGTTAATTCCTTCCACCTGCAGACATTTGCGCTGAAGACTCCTTTCTTCCGAGTTGTAGAGACCTGGGTGGGGAACGTCTGCCTCCTCGAAGGTGTCGGCTTAAGCACCCTACGTCCGCTCAGGGACCGAGGGCATGGAGACAGGCTCAAAAGCAAAGCCAATCAGAACGGATCGTGTCCAGGGAAGGAGTCTGGGAAGTCAGACTGCTTCTAGGCTGCAGAAGACAAGGAGAAACAGTGCTGCGGTCTCGGCCGCCCCAGCGATGCTGCAACAGTCAGACTTCTGTCTTCAAAGTCACTCTTTAAAATGATGTTGGAGAAAGACTGTTGACGGCCCAGCTTGTGGCTGGATTGTTCTGTGTTTATTTGCTTCTGGCTGAAAGTCCGGAATGATAGCAGCTGGGTGTCGGGCCACACCGGCCCAGAGCTCGGGGGCCTCTCTGTACCAGCCGTCAGAAGGGCTCACCGTTCCGATGGCCCTTGTTTTAATCACACCCCAAGATGCCTAAAGACGCGGCTGCTCCAGCTCTCAGTATCCCAGCCTGTCAGGCTGCTTTGCAACTGAGTTACGTGTTTGATTTGGGCTTTGGGGCTTCCTGAGCTGTAATGCTTATTTAAGTCAAGAAGCTGATTTCATTCTCCCAAAATGTGGGTCAATAAAAGCAAGAAAAGCCATGGAGCCCCAGTGTCTGTTTAAAGCAGAATTAGGCAGAGCCCTAAGCAACATCTCACGGCCCAGGATCCGAGGGCCGGCAGCCTCGGCCCACCGGCATGCAGCTCGTCTCTCCCTATGGTGCATCACGGGGACAAACCAGGGATCTTATCTGATCTCACGGCTTCAGCAATGGTCTAACACATAAAACAAATCACAGAAGAGAGGACATGGTCGATCGGTTCCCTGTTTGCACAGAAATCCCTCGCTGCATTGCATGTGCTCTGCGCTGCCTTCGTCCGTGGCGCATCATCGCCTCGGCCCAGGGAGCAGAAGTGCAGGTCGGAGCCGGGCAGGGGTTGGACCGGCAGCATCTTCAACTTGCCTGTTGCCTCTGGGAGGCGGAACTGACAGAGAAGGGAGAGGAGGTGTGGCTGTCCTCTGTGGCCAACTTGGGAGGGCCCAGGCCCGGGCACTTTGACTCTGGAAATAAGTGGCCAGGTTAAGATTTAGGCTTCCTATTAAAAATAATAGAACACAAAGGTAATCGAGGTTGCAAATTTAACATGTAGGTTTGGACAGGATTGCCACAAGTTCATAATGTTCAGTCTGAAATTGGTTGATAAAGGATGGCAGAGAGTGAATAGAGCATCCATAATCTATTAAGCCAGTGTCCATCCATCTGTCCATCTGTCCACACATCTATTCATCCTTCCATCCATTCATCAGTATGTTTGTTCATCCATCTATCCATGTACCCATCCATCCATCCATCCATCCATCCATTCATCAGTCTGTCTGTCCATCCATCCATCCATCCATCTGTCCACACATCTATTCATCCTTCCATCCATTCATCAGTCTGTCTGTCCATCCACCCATCCAGGTACCCATCCATCCATCCATCCATTCATCAGTCTGTCTGTCCATCCATCCATCCATGTACCCATCCATCTGTCCATCTGTCTATCCATCCATCCACTCATCCATCCATCCATGCACTCATACACCTGTCCATCATCCATCTATCTGCTTGTCCACCCACCCGTCTGTCCATCCATCCGTTTGGCTGTTCTAGTATGCTCTTCCTCTCGGCACCCTCCCCTGTCCTGGCAGCAGCAAGACCCCAAGTCAGAATCCCGGCAGAACCACAGCAACACACTCCTGCTACTGTTTCAAAACATTTAAGGTCTTTGAAGTAAAGGACAAATTGAAAGGCAAAAAAAATCTGCATCATTAGTTGGCATCCTTAAAATCCTTTCAACATTTGAAAACTCCCAGTTGAGGATAAAGGTAAGAAGTCTTTGACAGTGGAGAATTCTTCCAGGGGTTTGGGGAACAGCCATCCCATTTGGCTTAAGCATGAACACTATAAAACTATTTAACTTGACGATGTCAATCCCTAAGGAAGATTTTAGGATCAGAGAATCCTTCTTGATTGTTTTCTTAAATCATCAACAGCAACAAAAATGTGGGCTTATAAAAAAAGAAGTGAACTTCTTCCTCCAGATTTCTCCTTAGAGGAAATTTTAGTTTTTTAGAGGAAATTCCATCTTAGGCAAGAAGAAAACAGCGACCTACCTGGTCATTGAGAGGGTGTTTATCAAGCGTCGACTCCGTGGTTGGCATTGAGCTACAGCAGTGGCCACATTGTCACGGTCCTGTCCTGTCCTTGAGAGCTTATACCAGGTGGTGGAGACAGGTGGTGAATATGTGACCAGACAAGAGAAGAGGAAACTGTCAGAACATGGAAGGAACCACAGAGAACATCAAACACAAGGATGAGACAGGCAGAGACGGGCTGCTGGGGACAGGAAGCAAGTGCTCAAGCTGGGGTCCGTCAGCGATGGCCTCGCCCAGGAGCCACTGTTGAGCTCCTGCAAGCCTAGGAGGCGGCTGTGCAAAGATCAGGCAGACAGAACAGCAAGTGCAGAGGCCCTGGGGCAGGAACAAGCTTGGCACACACAAGGAGTGGAAAAGTCTGTGCAGCGAGAATGTGATGAGCAAGGAGCGGGGTTGGGAGAGCAGACCAGGGAGGAGGGAAGGAACCAGGCCACACGGGGCCTCTGGACCAGGGAGGAGGTCCCAGTGTTGCCCCACATGTGATGAAAGCCTTGAAAAACACCTTCTGATTTGTGGTCCCAGAGATGCCTTCGGCTGCCATGGGGCATGGAAGGTTAAGGACAAGAGCTGTTCCTGAGCACCAGGAAGGGTATAGTGGCCCAGGGGAGTAGTGACGTGGGCGGGGCAGGACAGGAGAGGTGTCAGGTGAGGGGTGGACGGGGAGGGGGGGCCCAGAGAGGCTCGAAGGAGGCGTCAACCGGACTCATTTGGGGACAGGAGGTGGAGGAGAGGGAAGTCACGGCTGGTTCCTGGGTGTTTAGCCTGAAGCACCCTGGAGTACCTAGGGAGTGTGTTAAAATGCAGATTCCCTGGCCCTGCTGTCCTGACTGGGCTGAGGGAAGCGTGGGTCGCTGAGGCCTCTGCATTCCTAACAAGGTCCAGCCTGGTTCTGGGCAGGCAGCCCAGCCTCGGCCCATGAGGACCAATATTTAGACAGACACAGACCAGGGGCTCAGCGGACCCCTTGGGCTCCAGCCTGACTCCACATCCCCCGCCAGGTCCAAGAGGCCCCGAGGCTCTGAGTGGGCAGCCATAGCCCCCGCAGGATGCCCGACTGAGTGATGGATCCCCTCGTCACATCATAGCTCAATCCACGCTCGGTCCCAGGAGCACCAAGGCCCCGGTGGCCGCCTGGTTCTCCTGCTCCTAGAGGTGACACAGCAGCGCCCTGGGCATGTCCTGGCCCCAGCGGCCATCAGCCTGGCATGACCTGGCATCTCATCTCCTCCTCTCCTTCCTTCAGGTCACAGGCCCAAGGTGGACCTGGCTGGCTGGTGTGAGTGGTGACGGCCCCCAGGAAGGGCACTGCCAGCTCCTCCAAGCCCAGCCCCCACCTGCTCCACCTGACTCTGAGCTGGGGCCTCCTCAAGTCCAGCAAAGTCCTACTGTGCTGTGCCCGCACACACACACACACACACACACACGTGTGCGCGTGTATACACCCACCCTGGATTTCCACTTTGCCCCAGGGGATGCTCTTTATGATATGATCCTCAGCTTGGAAGTAAGGGGTAGAACCATTTTACTCCCACAGGCGGAGACTAAGGCTCAGAGAGGTTGAGTGACTTGTCGTAGATCACACAGCCAGGAAACAGCCAAGCAGGACGCCCACTCACTCCTGCCCCAGTGCGTGGGACTTAACTGCTCAGATCCACTCCCTCCTGGACGGTGGGCAATGCCTCGTTGGTGGCCCAGCCAACTTCTGCCCGATGCTGTGCTTACAGCCCAGAGCTGGGGCGCTGCACAGGCAGACTCCCAGCTTGGGTTCTCCCCTCGGCTCTATGTCCTGCAGCCCCTTAAAACCCCAGACTCCCGCCTCCCATTTCCCCAGAAGGGAAAATCCTACAGGAATAGACAAGGTCCCGTTGCGTCTTCCTGGGCCCTGCAGACCCCCTGCTTGGAGAAGGGAGGACCAAGGGAGGAGGGGGTGGAATCCCATTATTCCTCCAGGTGGCCAAACCCGGGTGTCTACCTTGAGAACAGCTGCTTTAGTTATGGGGCTGAGTCTCAGGGCCCCACAGGGAGCTTTGCCTGCAGCTCATCCCACGAGTGAACGCTGTGCCGAGCACGTGGGGATGGGAAGAAGCGGGAAAAGAGAACAGCCAGGCAGAAACCATGTGCAGGGGCTTACGCTAACATGGAAAATCTTCCACTTTACTGAGAAATCACTTAAGTTTCACACCACTTTCCCAACGGTGACACCTCCCGCCTGTTCCCGATTGCTACAGGAGCGCCAGATGGTGTCAACTTCAGCAACAGGATGCGATGCCCCAATGGGAGGGGCTGCATGGGAGAAGTGGGGCCCCAGCCAAGGGGCCAGAGGGGCGGCGTGCTGTTCTCTGCAGGCCAGTGACCCAAGGGCCCGGCCACACTGGCGACCTGGGGTGCAGGAGCCACACGAGTCCCCGCTGCGCTGTGTGCTGAGAGACGCTAACAGCAGCACCAATTGGAAGCGTTCATGTCCTCCCATGTTCTTCGGTGGAACGTGGCAGAGCCCAGGGCAGGAAATGGTCACGAAAGAGGCTAAACCATTGCGGCAGAAAAGCAAATATTTGTCTGGCCGCAGAGCGGTGTTCCTCCACGGCCCGAGTGATAAAACCGAGAAGTTCTGGCTTACATGGAGCCATGATTGCATCTAAAAAACAAAGCCCATCCGGGGGGCTTGATAAAAATCATGCCCATGCCAGACCTCTCAGAGCCCCAGGTTCTGATGGAGAAGGTCCGGGGGTCCAGGAACCCCGTCTTTAACAAGCCTCCAGTGAAGGGATGTGGACACAGGTGCTGACCCACTGGAAGGAAGCTGTGGGTGTCACAGGCCCTCACTCAGGACGGTGTTTGCTCATCCTGGGTCTCACTAATGAAAACCCAGGTGGAAAAGCACAGCTCCGGGGTGACCCGAGATGCAGTGTGGCCGTGGCGCTGTGGGGCTCACTCTCCCCATCCGTCCATCGGGGACAGAGAGACAACCCGACTGGAGGCTGGAAAGAGACGATGCGAGCGAAATTCTCACCAGGTCCACAGTAGGCGCCTTGTCTCGTCTCTACTCCCTCTTGGAGCCCAGCCCAGGAGCTCCTCCCGGCCAGGGTCCTCAGGGCAGCCATGCGGGGCACGGCCTTTATCACTCCACCCACCCCAGGTGGCACGGTTAATAAATGTCCCCTCAGTATTTGAGCTCAAGCAGCACCACTCCCAAGCCAGCAGCAGGACCAGCTTAGCCATCCGCATCTGGCGGCCAGAGTTTGGGCTCTGCAGCGGCACGTCTGTGTCCTGTGGGTCCCGACCTCGGGGAAGCAAGAAGCAGGAGTGGTGAGGGGTGGTGAGCCGTGTTCCAACCTCGAGCCCACTCTGCACGGCCTGACGTGGGGCACGTCTCCCCAAGACGCAGGTCCCACCACCCCTCACCGCAGACAACTGTTCACTGGGTCAGGGGACGGGCCATGGTCCCCATCCTGTCCAGACCCACCTGCCCCTTTTCAGCTCCTTCCATGCGATTCCAGGACAACAGTCACAGAGCACTGGGCTCCCGGTGTCCCAGGTGCCGAATCCCTCTGGAGGCCGAGGGTTCCCCAGGAAGAAACGACACACATCCACAGATGCTGGTGTGGCACTGAGGGAGCCCTCTGTAAATGAGACCACAGAGACAAAAGCACGTCATCCAGGTCCCTCGCTGGAGGAGGTGCGAGTTCACGGACGCCGACAGGCCAGAGAGAAGGCCAGAGTAAACGGCCTGGGACACCAGGAGCCCAGACCCCCTACTTTGGCCGCCTGACGGGACAGAGGGCCGGGAAGCACAGGCCCAGGTCCCTGGGCTCCTGGGCCCACGGGTACTGAGCTGGTCAGTCTTGCAGGGTGGCGGCCATGTGTCCGGAGTCCAGCTGCTGACACCCGGGCGTCGCTGGCCCTGCCCCTGCGGGTCGTTGACTGGTGTCGATGCTTCCTTGCAAAGCCTGCAGCCCATAAAAATTAGCCCCGCTGACCCCGTCTCAGTCGGAACCAGAGGCTGAGGAGTGACAGCTACTTCACTGCAATCAAGGGTCCCCTGAGACTTCACTAAGCTCTTGGCCTCTTAATGCAAATTTAAAAAGCTTTTAATGTGTGTTAAATACATAGAGCTGCTTGTCAGAGCTGTGGTTGGGGAGGATTAATTTTATAGCCGCTTCATTTCTGATCAACTGTTACTTAGAATTAGCCCTTACAAATGTTTCCAAATAACCAGATAATATTCGAATATCTTAAATAAACTAAATAACTGTCTCATAACTTCTATCAGGAGATTGCATTCAATAGCTGTAAATTGGAAATTTCACTGAGGGGGGTCTGTATCTGGCTGGTTTAACTGTGGGGTTGGGTGACGCCCAGCTGTTACAC
Organism: Equus asinus; assembly: GCF_041296235.1. Taxonomy (NCBI): domain Eukaryota; kingdom Metazoa; phylum Chordata; class Mammalia; order Perissodactyla; family Equidae; genus Equus; species Equus asinus. Next base: position 48,960,518 of record NC_091804.1, read on the forward strand.
TCGGTGGGGGAGGGGGGCCGGGGTAAAAGGTTAAATGTGTTTCAGGCTGTAATAGAATTGTCTTAAATATCCCGTGAATATGGGATTCGAGCCAGCTGTCGCTGTTCCCGCGTCAGGATCCTCTCAGGGCTGGTGGGGGTCTTGCTCTCTGACGCTCATCCTCGTGCTCAGCTCTCTGTTGGCACCTGTACCGGCAGCCCTGGCCTGCATCCCCCATCTGCTGGGCGTGGCCTTTGTGGTTTGGGGAGGGCAGGGGGCCGGCACACATCCAGAAATGCCTGGGGCCCATCCTCTCCGCCAGGATGTGGACACTCGGCCGGCCGTGGGCCCCAGCAGGGGCTGCTGGGATCTCTGCAAATGTGGTCACTGGGCGTGTGACAGGGTTCTTCCCCGAGGTCTCCTGGGTCTCTCTGTCTGAGATGGCCCCGCTCCGGGGTGGGAGTCCCTGTCCCAGGGCAGGAGACCTCACCAGGCTGCCTTGCATCCCCCTGGCCGCCTCGGGGGAGGGCTGTGTGCCTGGGCTCACCGTGCCTGCTAGCCCAGAACGCTGAACCCTCTCTTGGTGGCGCTTGCTGCCGGCGCCTCTGCATGGCCAGCGGGCGGGGCTCCTGGGTGCCTGCCCTTTACTACCCGCTTTCTCCGCAGAGGGATCCCCAGTCCCTGTTGCAGGGCCAGGCCCTTCTGGAAGCCACGGGAGGGCTGATCCCCCTACGAAGGACAGCAGCCTGCAGCCAGCAAGGCCCTCTCGAGAGTGCTGTGACGCCCCCAGACCTGGAGGCCGGAGCAGGCCCAGGGCCGCGACCCTGCGAGGAAGAGGCGCCACGGCACCCGTCACCTGAGAGCCCGGGTGCTTCTTTCTGGAAAGCGGTGCAGCTCCGTGACCTGAGAGCCAGCACGGAACTGCATGGATCAGAGGCCTTTCCAGGGTCTCAGGCCGCAGGGCGGGGCAGCGGGAGGCTCACTCAGGGGCTGCCGGGAGGGAGCCGCAGCAGCTGGAGGAGACCCTCCGCCTGTGAGCGCCCTGTGCTTGCAGAACAATGAGCTAAGCCAGGGGATGCCCGGTGACCATGGCTTTACCTGGAGGTCAGGTTCTGCTCCGCGGGGCCTGCTGCAGAGCATTTCACTGCAGCCTCAGCCCAGTGGATGCTCTTTCTGGGGTCAGCCAGGCCGAAGGGCACAGAGCCCCAGTGGGGAGGGTGGAGCTCTCTGGGGCTAGCCTCGGGCATCTGATCCCGCTCTGGCACTTTCTAGTTGTGTCTCTGTGCAGGGAGCTTTGTGTCCCTGGGCCTCAGTTTCCGCTTAAAACAGGCCCTCTCCATGAGTCAGCGTCAGTCAGTGTTAGCTCTGGCTCCTCTGAATGGGAGGAATGCAGACCCCTCATCTTCCCCGGCCCTGGCGGGATGTTCTGGCGCCTGCAACTCATTTGTAACCACCCTTGGCTCCAGGATCCTGGAATCGCCCAAGGTCACAGTGAAATCCACAAGCTGTGTCTTCTCTGTTGGGTCAGAGCTTTCGGACCTGGGCGATCACCAGAGTCGGGGTTCAGCACTCTCCCCTCAGGGCACAAGGGCACTGTTGGCACTTTCCCCACCATGATCCCTCGAATCTCCTTATCACCCTTCCACAATGGAGCCCAGAGGGGTAAGTCATCTGCCCAAAGACACACAGCCAGGACGGGCGGAGCAGGGCTGGAGTACATGCCCTTCCAGCTCCAGGGCCACAGCCTGCTCCCGAGCTGTGAGGCAGTCAGAGCCCGGGGTCGGGGGGCTCACAGAAAGTTCTGGCTGAGCCTCAGGCTTGGAGGCAGAGCCACGGCAGGCTGAGGTCGCAGGTGGTTTCCTGGTGCGCCCCCAGGGGCTCAGGCTGGGAGACAGGTCTGTTGGACTCACATCTCCTCTTGCCCAATCAATGAGCCCATTGGGGACCCAGAACTCAGAACCTTCCGCCTCACGGCCCACGTGTGAGAATAGCACGTGTCCAGTCTGCGGCGTTTTCAGGGTCGTCCGTGCCGTGAGCCGGCGCCTGCCCAGGCATAGCTGCAGGCTCTCTTCTGGCCCCTGAGCGTCTTTGCTGGGGGGCGGCTAGGAGGGGCAGGGCTGGGCTTCATTTTCAGTAGGAGCTGGAGAAACCCGGAGTTCCACTGTGACGTGGGTCCTCAGGGCCCCATCCTGGATAGAGATGCTGGCTGCCCAGGGCCAGCGGGCCTGCTCACAGCAGCCCCGAGTCTCCGGACGCTGGGTCCTAGGAGAGCAAGCAGAGAGCCGAGCAGAGTCCTGGTACCAGGAGGTTGGGGGAGTGGCTGCAGGACAGCCGCTGGGCCAGGCTGGGTGTCCTCCGGGGTTAGAGTTGGGGCGTCTGCTACGAACTGTGGCAGGTGTTGTCAAAGCCACCGCCCTCAGACGTCTCGGAGGTCTGCTGGACCCCGTTCGTTCCCTTCTTTGTGTCTCTGAAATGCGGAAGCGGGGCCTGCCACAGCTGTTTTAGTTTCCTGTGGCTGCTTAACCAGCCACCACAAAATAGGGGCTGCCGACTGCCCACATTTATTCGCTGACCATTTGGGGGCAGGAAGTCTGGAACCAGTTTCTGTGGGTCCAAATCAAGGTGGGCGGGGCCGTGCTCCCGCTGCAGGCCCTGGAGAGTCCGTTTCCTCGTCTCTTCCAGCTGCTGGAGGCGACCTCATTCCTTGGCTCACGGCCCCTCCTCCATTTTCAAGGCCAACGGCGCAGCGTCTTCCAGTCTCTCTCTGTTTCCTCTTCACCTCATCTTCTCCTCTGCAGTCAAATCTCCCTGTTCCTCTGTTTTTGAAGGACCCTGTGATCGCATTTAGGGGCTTGGCTGATCCAGGATGCTCCCCATCTCAAGGTCCTTAACATAATCATGTGTGTAAACTCCTCTTTCCATGCAGGGTGACGTTCACGGGTTCCAGAACTTAGGGCCTGGATATTCGAAGGCCCTCTTCGGTTGGTTAAATGCCCAAAGCAGGATGCCGTGGGACTCCTGTCAGTGCATGGAGGACGGGGTTCAAGCCTGGTCTCTGCCCTCCTCCCCCTCCAATGCCCTTCACCTTCTCCCCCTGAAGTAAGGGTGCTAACCACAGCCCACATTTGTTAGCACTGTGAGGGGCCGTCCTGTGCTGACACCTGCCCTGTTCAATCCCCAGCAGCCCTGGAGAAGGAGAAGCGTTCTCGGATCATGCTCTGTTCCCAGCAGAAGCAACAGGCACAGAGAGGCCAAGATTCTCACTCAAGGTCACACAGCTCGAAGTACAGAGCTGAGCTTTGAACCCAAAAAGTCAGTCTAAAGAGCGCCCCCTGCAGCCCCCCTGCAGTGTGTAACCGAGAGCCTCACAGAGATCTGTCACGCCTGGAAAGACGTGCGGGGTACCAAAAGTCCCCCAGATTCATGGGGGTGCCTGTTTCCACCACCACTGAGTTAGTTATAGAGAAGGGAATTTCTTCTGCAGAATATTGCTTTGAAGGAAAACTTACTCAGGGGAAGAAAAACAACCTGCTCTGTTGGAGGGGAACGAAAAATGGGAAGCTATGCTCGTGCTTTTCACCTGCTGCTTGAAGCTCCTCAGCCAGTGACGGAGGAAAAGCAGGGCGAGGTCCCCGGGCAAGCCTTGCACCCCCGGTGAGCACAGGGGCCGAGGAACCTGCTGAGCAGAGACGCTGCCCGAGGTGTGGACGGGCTGGGGCCTGTCTGCCTTCGGGCCTTCCCTGTGGCGGGCCGTGGTCCACCGCGAGGCCCTCTAAGGAGCGGAGCGGGCGCTCCTCCTCTCCCTCGTTGCCGTCCTTTGCGTAATATTCACAGACCGAGTCCCGCTCCGAGGTCTGTCTCCATCGCCCTATGTTTGTCGTGGGCCTGGGGTCCTCGCGTGGGGGCAGCTGGGGTAGAAGGCACCGTGCTTGTGACGTCACTGCCCGAACCTGACTCGCCTGGCAGTTCTCGACGCGAGGAGCCTCCCCCGTCTCTACTTCCCACCTCCCGCGCCCAGGCCCACACACACCTCACGGGTCCATCCACCAGCGAGCCACCTGTTGATGAGCTGACCGTCTCTGCAGTAAAGCGTCCGACAGCATCTGCCTTTCCTGTGTGTCCGTGAAGAGCTGTGGCATCCGCTCTGGGGAGCCCCGGCCAGGCTCCGGCCTCCCGATGCTTTTGGGTCAGCGAGGAGCTTGCCGGGTACTTGACACGCTCACAGCGATCCGAGCCCGCCAGCAGTTAACGGAGCCGCAGAGAGACGCAGCCAGAGTCGGTCCAGACCAGTTTCCTTGGGCTGGTTGTTTCAAAGTCTAAAAATCCCTAATTCCGGGAGGCAGGCAGTATTTTTTTTTAAAAAAAGATCTTATTTTTCCTTTTTCTCCCATAGCCCCCAGTACATAGTTGTGTATTTTTAGTTGTGGGTCCTTCTGATTGTGCTATATGGGACGCCGCCTCAGCATGGCTTGATGAGCGGTGCCATGTCCGCGTTCAGGATCCGAACCGGCAAAACCCTGGGCCACTGAAGCAGAGCGCACAAACTTAACCACTCGGCCATGGGGCCGGCCCCGTGGTATTTAAATTTAAGTTTGGTTCCCAAATGAAATCTTTCCATCTGACCAAGTTTATTCAGAAACGTGAAAGGGTATCTTGAATACACGCTCAGGTAGCTCTGGCGGGGAGATGACAGTGGAATCGCTGCTCCTCTGAGCTTTTCCTCCCGCGGATGGAATCCGTGTGCGGCGGAGCTCGGTTCTGCTGCGGCGGGAGGAGCAGGCCGGTGCCGGCAGGGCTTTCTCGGGGCTGGCTCCTCTGCCAGCCGTTCCCGGTGGGGCATCCTCAGGGAGTGGTCTCACAGGTGTGTCAGCCGTGGTCCTAGGGGGAGACGCACCAGCCCCTTGCTTTGCCGAAGAGGAAGTTCCCTCTGAAAGCAAGCTTCCATCTTGTATTTCTCCACCTCCATCAAGTCGCTAGATTATTAAACTGTCAAAATGAAAATCCGTTGTAAGAAAAGCTCCCATTTCCAGTGGTTCTGCTGAAAACCCACAGCACGCGAAGCAAGAGCCACATGAGCGAGAACGTTCCCCACGAGCCGGGAAGCAGATCGCTGCTTCTCCTGTCCGTCCGTGTCTCCAGGAGGCGCAGCAAGGGCGGCAGAGGTAACGGAATTATAAATGAATTAAACCGTTTGTTTTACACAGGAGTCTATTATCAGGGAAGTTGGCAAACTTGTGCATTATCTTGCCCAAAAAGAGGCACGTGTTTTCAGTGCTGGTTTGTTTTTCGTGAGGAAGGATAGAAAACGGATATTAGACTTCGTTCGGGTGGTGAAAGCCACAGGCTGCACACGTCCCGCTGGCCTTTGGGTGGGCTGAGAGCCGCCCGCCTGGTGGTGCTGAGGCTGGCATGGAATGTGGTATCACTCAGAGTGCCCACCAGAGGCCAGCTCTGCAGTGACGCCTCCGGCACACTGTCCATCCCGTGCTGGCCGCCCGCCCTGTGCAGGTGCTGAAGCAGGAACGGGCAGACAGCAGTGACTCAAAAAGTAAAGGGCTATCCTGTAGGGTCACTGCACACACTCTCGCCTCCCATCACCCCCACTCCACGTGCTGGCCTCGTGCTGGCCTCCAGCCTCGCACCTGCCGGCCGACTCCAGTGAAGGCACCGGTAACTGCGAGGTTAGTTGCACCAATGAGTGGCTCTCCCTTCTCTCCTGTAAGCGCCGGGTGCCCCTTCTTCCTGAAGCCCAGACCCTGCCTTTCCTGGCGTCCCTCCCGCCTCCTTAGACCTGCCAGCCTCTCACCTGGAGGGAAGTTTGGCTTTGAGCGTGTCGTGTCTGGTTCGAGCCCCAGGGACACAGAGCAGGGACCCAGCAGGTGAGCTGCAGCAGCCTCAGAAGCTCAAGGCGAGTCCTGAGCGGGGGGGTGCCAGTGTGGAGGCCGCCAGCACCTAGGCGAGAACCTCCAAGGGCAGACCAACAGTGTAGAAGGCTAGAGTGGGGGAGGCAAAACTCTTCCATTGCAAAGGGCAAAGCCGACTCCCAAAGGCCGGATTTATGGTGCATGTAAATGAAACATGCAGAGATGTGTCAGCTTCAGGCACGGCAGCATCTGGGAGCTTTCTCCTCATCCCATAGATCTACTGTCCTTGACGTTAGAACTCTCCAAAACCAGGCCCAGAGCAACACTGAGCTTATACCACCCGCCCCCCAATTTCTCAGTTCTGTGGAAATAGAAGTTCTCTCCTCCCAGGGGTTCCAGCAAATTCTGGGGAACGACTCATGGCTCACAGCCTGGAGGCCAGCACTGTGCAAAGATGTAAGGCCCCGATTGGCCAGCCCTGGGTCACGAGGAGTAGTGGAGGGCCAGTGCCCTCAGGAGCGGGAGGTGCAGCGACAGTGTGATACAGTGGGAACAGGCGTTGGGTGTCCACCCGGTTCCTGACACAGCTCCTGAGACCTTCAGAGCTCCCCCTGTGACAGGAGGGCCTTCGGCGAATGAGGCGAATGAGGTGGCTCTCGCCTCGAGGCCCCGAGAGAGCTTCAGGGCAGGGCTGGTGGCCAGTAGGACCAACCATGCGATTCCAGAGTGGAGCTTTCGGCCCACCTCTTGGCCTCGGGGACGAGAGGGGGCTGGAGGCTGGGTCACTCACCAATGGTCAATAATTTGGTCAATCGTGCCTGCACAGTGGAACCTCTGTAGCTACCCCTCAATGATGGGGTCCATAGAGCTTCCGGGCTGTGAACGATCTGCATGCCGAGAGGGTGGTGCGCCCCAGCATCACAGGGACAGAGGCTCCTGCACTCGGGTCCCTTCCGGGCATCACCCTATGCACTTCTCCGTCTGGCTATTCATCCATATCGTGTATGATATCTTATAATTAACTGGTAATTGTCGGTAAGGTGTTTCCCCAAGTTCAGTGAACTGTTCTAGCAAATTGTTGAGCCCGAGGAGGGGGCCGTGGGAACCCCTGATTTATAGCTGTCGGTCAGAGGCGCAGGTGGTGACCTGGGACTTGCGGCTGGCGTCTGAAGTGGGGTGGTCTCCGGGGACTGAGCGCTTAGCCTGTGGGGTCAGCGCTGACTCTGGGAAGTCAGTGTTAGAACTGACTTGAACTCTAACACACCCGGCTGGTGTCCGGAGAGCTGGGGTGGAAAACCCCACACATTGGGTGTCAGAAGCGGTGCGGAAACACAGATCAGGTGCCCTCCCCAAAGGAAGGGGAAACGGGCAGCACACAAGCAAAACAGATGCACGTCCTATGAAAAGTGACCAGGATGGGCCGTCTGGTGTGCGTGCCTGGAGGGGGCACCGCTCTGGGCATAGCGAGCTTGGGTAGGTCAGCAAGGACCAGGGCCATCTGTGGAGCCACCTCAGGCATCTCTGAAGCACAGTCTTTCCAGGCTCCAGAGAGGCATACGCCTCTGCCCAGCCCTCACCCCCTCGCCATCCTGCAGGGAAATGTAGGGGAGCCCAGCCCCGTGGTCCCAGACCCAGCTCTGTGCCAGAATCACCTGGGGAGCTGCGATGCCCGGTGCCACCCAGCCTAGTGGATCACAGTGTGTCTACAGCCGCACAGGGCAGTGCTGGAAGGTGCGAGCAAACGTACTGAGAGATGCTCGAGCTCATAGGGCATCCAGGAAAACACATTTGCAGGAGGCATCACCTCACACCTGCCATCACCCTGCTGGTGAGGACCAGGGCTCCAGCCCCTGGTGGGAGTGTTAATGGGCACAGCCATCTGGAAAGCAATTTGGTGGTATTTAGGAAAAGTTAAAATGCGTCATCGTTATTGCTGGCTAGGGAGGTACATGCCCAAGAGAAGGTACTGGCGGACACCAGGGCATCCAGGGGAAACTGCCAGGTCAGGCCGAGAGCGGGAGAGTGGTCACTGGCGAAGGGAAGGAAGGCAGCCTGCTTGGGGGCTCGCCTTCTCGGTGCCGCAGATAAACCAACAGAGGGCAGGGGTTTGGGGTTTGAGAGTGAGTGCGGATGCATCGTTTGTGTGTCTGTGTTCTGTGCAATAAGCTGTTGTGTGGGACAGAGGAGCTCTGACCTCAGGAGCTAAAAGGGCCCTGGACCCTTCCCAGACATCACAGCCAAGTGTGTGGCCTTGACTTTCCACCCGCGTTGCGAGGGGTGTCACCGCAACTCACCCCGGGGTCTGGCCAGGCAGGCAGTTCCCGCCGCCCCGTGTGCACAGCAGGACGGAAGCGACGAGAGGAGCCGAGAATCCCTCTGTGCAGCCGTCCGTGGTGCTCCCTGTCTTAGGACAGAGAAGAACCTGGAGCACACGTGGACAAGCGTAAAGGGGATTCCTTCCAGGTAACGGGACTTACCTGTGAGGATTTGTTATACTAGTCTTTGTACTTATTTGTGTTTTTAAAATCTCTCTCCTCAATAAAAAAAATGTAAAGGAAAACCAGAGGAGAGGTGGGAGTGACCTGGTGGGGAGGTGACATTTGTGCAGGACTTGGAGAAAGAGCACCTGCAGGGTGAGGGGGCACGAGGACACAAGAAAGCCACCGGGCAGAGGGACCAGCGGCCTGAAACAAGCCACCCAAGGGCACATGTGCTGGGGGAGGGGCGCCATCAGGTGGGGGGCGGCGGGGGCAAAAATGAAGCTAGGGTCTGGGACGGGATGGTGGGGACACAGGTCAGGGCGTCTTAAGGAGCTGCAGCTTGGTCCTAGAAGACCGTTGGCTTCGCCACACAACTGCTCAGGGAACCTCGGTGCCGGCCTGTGCCCCACGCTCTCGCTGGCCTCGGGCGGCCTGAGCACTGCCTGTGACTCTAGTGTGCAGCCGAGGCTGAGAGCCGCCGGCCTGGACAGCGCGTTCCCCACGCCTGCAAACCCAGCACCGTCCCTGTTATAAGACGTGGATGCTGGGCGAGCTCCCGCCCCCCCAGCCCCCTGCCGTCATGGTGCAGGGTCAGGGTTCGGATCACCATGGACCGAGGGTGGGGTTTTAATGAGCAGGGTGTGGTGAAGGCCATGGCTGGGCCTGTCCAGGGTGTGTCCGGACCCACCCCATAGGAGGAGAGGACGTTCCCACAGGAAACCAGCAGGTGGCAAAGAGAGCCCTGAGCTCTGCTTCATTTTGGCATTCATACTGGAAAAGCAAGTCTGAGAATCTTTGGCCATATTTTTCTAGGCAGCAGCCAGATGGGCTGTGGCTCCATCCAGTTCAATAAGTAAAGGGGGAGCCTCTGCTGGGGCTGCGCGCTGGGCAGTGTGTCCCACTATCAGCCTGCAGTGTGTTTGAGTGAAGGGACGGGGGGCTCCCTCTCGAGTGCCCACCCAAGACCAGCGTGGGGTGGTGACCTCATCTGTCCTTTCAAACCCCCTCGGAGGGGTGCACCCTGGTTCCCATGCCGGAGGTGAGGGCAGTGTCTCCACAGAGCTAAGGGTTCACGCCCAGGACAGAGACCACGCTCCTCTAGCTCCCACAGACTGAGAATGCATGAGGAGGACTGTCTGCTCCCCTGAAGCAGGGGCCCCAGAACCCACATGTGGGCATGCAGCCACAGGGTGAGGAGCCGCTCGGCCGCCATCACACACAGTCCTGGGGGTGCAGGGGGAGGCAAGTCTACACCCGTTTGAGAATCTGAGCAAAGTTCCAGAGCCTCTCCCCAGAGGAATGCACACGTGTGCACACCCTTGCGTGCACACACACACCCCCAGCACCATCAGAGTGGGGGATACTTCTGTGGCGTTCTATGCCGTAGCGGCGCGTGGACACAGGTCAGACTTGGGGCTGCTGGAGGAACACTGCCTCGCCTTTTGCTCTGGCGGCATTTACTTTCCGGGGCGAGAGGTGTGGCAGTGAAGCAGCAGCCCTAAGCCCAGCTGAGACTGCTGTGAAGGGTGCCCATCTCGGCGACACGTGTGTGCCGTCCCACGCATGTGCACGGCGTCTCTGGTGCCCCGGGAGGCCAGGCTGGGAGCAGAGCGGCAGCCGTCTGGCACCTGCTCCTATCCTGAGAGGAACAGAGGGATGCGGTGGACGCACTGGCCGGGGATGGATGTAGGCGAGTGCCGTCTGCCTCGGTGGCCCTGGCGGCCGCTACCGAGAGGGTTTGGGCTTCTCGAAACCAGAACTACACTTCGCAGAGATGGAGATCTTTTTTTAACCACCAAGAAGCCCTCTAATAATGAGTTGCTAAGAAACCACCACAGTCGATGATTTTGAAAAGGAACGAGACATTCTTTCCTGATATATGCGTTTCCGGGGCCATGGAAACCACCCCCCGCCCGCCCCCAGCTGCAGCGCCGCCGGGAGGGTCCTGGGGGGCTCAGGAGGCTCTGTGGGATCGACCAGGCTGAGGAGCAGCTTGTGGAGAGAAGCCGCCTTGGGGATGAGAGTCAGGGATGCTGGAGGAGAGAGTGGGTGTTGTCAAACCCAGTCGCTGGATTCTAGAACAGCGGGGAGGGCCCAGCCTCGCTCTGTCCAGCTGCTGTCTTTGGGTGGGATCTTAGCACAGCCAAGATGCTGAAGAAGATTGTCTGGTCTGTGGACTTTACTCTGAGCATCTGGTGACAGGATGTCCAGATACCTAAGGTGTCTGAGTTTGAGGCTATTCAAGTTACATTCACTGGATCCAGAAATCTCCCTTCCGCCTCTGCTGCCCTCCTCCGGGCCGGGAGTCCGCGGCCCTCGGCCCCTGCCTGAGGTCTGGCAGTCCCTGCCGTCTAGGCGGGAAGGCGGCGATGGGCAGGTCTTGTGTGCTGGGATAATGTGTGTGAAGCAGCCACATACTAATGACCAAATTGCGTTCTGGAAAATAATCAGAAGCAAGAGGACAAGACAAGCTGAGAAATTGCTGACGGCACTTCAGGATGAAACCACATGATGGAGCAAACCGACTGGGGAGGTGTCTTATATCAAGAGGATGAGCAGATACCTGGGAATTTGAGATCCAGGAAGGAAGGTGATGGGGAGTTTTGTCTGCACGGAGCGCTTTATCAGCCCGCAGGAAGTCTCAAGCTGCTCCACAAAGCAGAAAAGTCACAACCAGTAATGTCATCTGTCATTATGTTCAATAATGTCCCCCCAGCTGTGGGCTGGTGGGCACGGCTGGGATGCAGGCGCAGTGAGCTCCAGAATCGTGCTGAGTGGGCTGGGCTGGGCTGGGCTGGGCTGGGCTGGGCATCGCGTCAAGCGAGCCTGCTGTGAAAGCAGCAAGCTGGCCTGCACACATCTCCAGTGTGAACGTGGTCAGTAGCCAGCACACCCGGTCCAAACAGAAGCGAGCTCAAGACTGGCAAACGCAGCGGGATGAGCTCCTGCTGTGTTCAAGACGTGGAGATCATCTTTACCTGAACGTTGGGTCTACAAGTTGATGTAGGCTACAGTGGCTTTGAAACCATGGCCCTGGCCAGGGGACAGCTGCAAGGGAGCTCACCCCTGCAGGAGTTCTGGTTCAAGAACACTGTGTCTCCACGGGCCACCAAGGAGTCTGCACCCCCAGAATCCTGTCATTTCCAACCTAACGGATACGTCTGTTTTCTTGGACTTGTTTCAAATGTAGCAATGCCAGCTGCAAAAAATACAGCTAAGGCTGCGTGCAAAGACACATTTATAACAACTATTCCCTGGAGTCAGAAAAAAAAGCCTCCATTTAGACCTCATTTTGAGACCGTGGGCACATTAAGGACCAACTCGAGATCTTAATGATGTGCAGGGTTTTTCTCCAGCCCCGGCTTCACCCCTCCTAGATCTCGCTACGTCTCGGAACATTAAGGGGAATATATGCAAAATTCATTCCTAATGTGATTTGAAACAGAAGCGCAATCCACAACTGCGCCTCGGAGCCCTTTCCATTAGCACTTCTCCCACTGACATTTCCTGCCTCCCGTTTGCCTCTCAGTCACGTGAGCTATGCCACACGCTCTCCCTGTTTGTTGTCAGCACCATGACGGAGTCAAGCTGACCACGGGCGCGTCCTTCTCAATCCCGCCCTCACACCTTCTGCCTTTGGGTGGACGCCATATACACTCTTATTTCCCTGGTGGTATTAATTAAATCAACACACTTTTTAAACTAAATAGGTTTATTTTAAAGCACATTTTATGTAATCATTGGTCAATGAAAAGCTGCCATCACTGGGCATAAAGAGAATGGGACCCCCAAAGTGGCAGCAAGGTGTTGTTATATTCAAAGTAAATGTATATCCTTCCACCACCAAAAATCATCTCGCGTCCAGCGGGGGCACTGGTCACAGCTTGGGAACGCAGTGTCCGTGCCGGTAGCCGTGTGGTGAGCAGGCCCTCGGGCTTGAGACGCTTCATTGGAAATTCCTACATATATGACCTGATTCCACTAATTGGGCGACTCTCCTTCTTCTGTTACTGTTCTGAAGTGTCTCTAGGAACGAGGTGCTGTCATAACCAGCCCTGGTGCTTCTGGGGACGCCTGGCTGGCCGAAAACGGTGTGACAGGTCAGCGCAACTCAGAAATCAAATTACTCTGTGGTCTTAAATGTTGTGGCAAATTGTAAATGACACCCAGGAAGACAGACTCCACTGTTTGCTGCACGGTTTGCACAGCTAAAACCACTTCCCCATTCGGAGGAACCTGAAAACGAGCAACACCTCGTTAACGATCAAAGTCCCAGGACGCCGATGATTAAGTGTAATTATACCCATACGTCTTGACACCAGGACTAATTAGTGTCTGCACGTGGAAGAGGGAGTGCAGAATCTGGTGCGTGTGGAGGAATAGTGGGATCCGGCTCAAGAAGACGGATGAGGAGACCAAGGCCAGAACCAGCGTTTTCCCACATGAGGAGCTGAGCAGAAAGCAAACGTTCTCTAACCAGGCTGGGTTCCGCATCGCTGGGGGGCTGGTCGGACAACAGCAGAACCCTGAATGCATGCAGACATTACAACCAACAAGTGCCTAAGACGGGACAGGCGTCGGGGGGCACAGTGAGGCTGGAGCGTGGCGAAGGGGGAGCCTCTGGCAGCCTTTGCCGGGCACAGCAGAACCCGGAGGCCGTGGTGAATGAGGAGCGTGAACACTGTTTTGAGGCTGACGGGGTCTGTTGGAGGGTTTTCTCAGGGAGGGAGATGATCTGGGTTTTGTTTTAAAAGATCACTGTATCTCTTGCTGCAAGTGTCCACCCACATGACCCGGTGTTATTGCTCAGGCCTGGGGGCTGGGGTCTGGCCTGATGGGCCACCCACCCTCCAGCAGAAGCCCAGGCTGGTTCTACAGATGGGGGCAAAGAGGCATGAGGGAAGGCAAGGCCAGTCCCACCAGTGGCCCCCTGACCAAGCCAGGCACTGGGCGACCCCAGGGAAGGAGGGAGGGCAGTGATGTATGGACACACGGAGAGGGCTGGGGCGCCATTGAAATCTACTCGTCGTCCTGGCCAGGAGGGGAATGGGTTGGGCTATGGTTATTATTTTTAGCATCATTGCTGGCCTATTACGTGTATCGTCATGGTTTTCCTGGGGGGCAAGTTACCATTACTCTTTGGCAAAAACTGACCTGGCCAAGGGTGGGGGCGGGGGGTGTAATTAGTGTTTAGTGGGTGTAGAGTTTCAGTATTGCAAGATGAGAACGTTCCAGAGATCTGCTGCACAACAGGGTGGGTGTGCTTACGCTGCTGAACTGGACACGTCACATGGTTAAGACGGGAAATTTAACGTTACGTGCTTTTTACCACAATAAGAAGACCTGCTATGCAAAGCTAGCTAATCTCAAAGTAAAATCTAAAAGCCCTTTATTTTTTTAAAAAAAAGGAATTTGTCTCTTAAATGGGAAGTACTGGGCCAAACTCAAAGCTCTCTCTGTAACTTGAAAGTTTTTCTAGAACGTATTTCACCATAACTCTGAATTGTAGTGACATCGTTGTGTTCCCACTTTATTCAAATGGAAGCAATTAAGTGACACCCCACAAGCCCACTGGCTGACATTGTAATCAAGAAGAAACTTAATAAAGAATGTTTTGTAATGTCCACAAAAAAACAAAAACCTGCCCCAGGGCGTGTTCCTGACCTGGTTTCTCAGACCCAAGTTTCGACCCCTTTGTTCACTCAGTGGGGGGTTATCAGGAGTCATAAGAAGGGAGCCACGTCCTGTGGGAGACCCTGAGATCAGTCTGCCCACCTCGGTTCCTTCCCCTACCCTCCTCTGTCTCCACCTGACGAGCCAGGAGCAACCCCAAGGGCGGGAGCAATCTGTTGTCTGCAGCCAGGGCAGACCCAGCAGGGCCGCCATCCTGAGGACTCCCCGACCTCCAGACGCCTAGGTCACCCCCCGGGTGCCAGAGCTCCTCAGCAGAGCCACTGCCCTCCCACCAGCTTTTCCAGGGTGGAGCCGGCACCGGGTGTGGCCCATGCCGTTTCTAGGCTGGGCTTGCCAGGGACCAGAGATCCTGACATTACCCTGCTCTGCAGATTACGCTGCATTTGTAATGGGAGCTGGAAAGGAGTCCATCGAAGGAGCTCGCCGCTCCCCCTCCCTGCAATCCAGCGGCGATGGGCCGACAGCACTTCAGCAGCAGCCTCCCCTCTGCTCTCAGGCCGCTGCTCGCGGCTCAGGAAGAATGCAGCAGAAATCACATTTTTAAAACACAAACATCCCCCAAGTCTTAGGGAGAAAAGAACACCACCTCTGCTGAGGATGTGATCCAGGTGGAAGTGAAAAATTGCTGGAGGAAAGATCCAAAATGACTCAGGCTTAAGAATCGGGTCTTTTCCTGAGACGCCGGAGCCAAACGCGGGCATCTCCGGCTTGCCTTAATCAAGGCGGTGAATTGAATGCCCGTGCTTGGCTCGCACAGACACATCCAGAAGGGAGAGCCATGGTCATTATTCACCAGTAATAAAGAGCAAACTTCCAACAATCTGAAGCAAGGAAAAACCAATAAATATTTAGCTTTCATTCCTTTGCGATGAGAAAAGGAAGCTCTGTACAAAAGCAACTAGTTGAAAATGGAAAAAGAAATCAAAAACTGGTCATTGCACAGTCCAGGAGGTCCCAGGACTTCCGGGCCCCGGACTCCCCAGCACTGCGGTGTGAGAGCAGCCCCCACCGTGGTGTGGTTAGCCCCGCGGCCGCCTCTCCCCGGGCGGCCTGCAGCCCGGCTGTCTGTCCCCAACACCCTCAGCTTGGGGCTCGTATCTGAAGCCCTGGGTGGTTTCACCATGCAGCCCATCTTTGCGTTTTCGGTGGTCTCCCCCGCCGGGGCCCACCCAGGCCTTCCTCGAGCCTCAGTTGGTCTACTCTCAGGGTGGCTGCCTCCACCCGGCTCTGGCTTCCTGGAAGCAGAGCCAAGACTGGCATTGAGGTGGCAGTGATGGGGGGGCCGATCAGGACAAGAGGAGGGAGGGAGGCAGGACAGCAGAGGAAATGGCTCGGAAAGGATGTGGTCTCCGCTGGACGCCGGCCCCAGCCTGCACCTCAGCCTTGGCCACCTCGCGGGCCCCGCAGCCATCACTGGCCATGGGCTGCCACGTGTAGGGGTCTCTCGTGACTCCCTGAGTGAGGGGGATCCTGGTGGCAGGGATGGTTCCCCAAAGAAGGGTGCAGCCGTGAGCTGTCAGCATCCACCCACTCCCAGAGGTGGAGGAGAGCTCACTGCCCAGGGAAGTGGGTCTGGTCAGGACACCCTCTGCATGGCATCTGTGTCTCTCTGATGTGTCTCTAACCCCCCGGGAGAATTTCTCCTACCCCACCTGGCCCATATTTTAAGTCAAACCATCCCAAACATAGCCTTGAAATTTGATGAAAACATTCCCCATCTTTGGTGCATAATTCAATCACCAACCGTCAAACAGTAATTGTGTTTATGTAGAAGATGGCTCGTTACCGACCGAGGCCCTTGGGGAGTCTAGGGAGCGGGGACGTGGGTGTGTGCATCCTCCAGGGTTTGCGTTTGCAGGATGCATGCAGCCCCTTCCTCCTCCCCCATCTGCTGTACCCCCAAATGCGTTAGAGGAGTGACTCCTTTCTAAGCAGCTGCTTGGCTCCCCAGACTGTTGCCTCTTCCAGCAGGTCAACTGCACTCACAGAGACAGGTCAGGAAAAGTCACAGCCACCTGGTAACAAACAGCACCTAATGTTCTGACCCAGCAGGATGGCTCTGAAGGCCCAAACCGCGAGTCCGAATGCCGCTGGAGCCGCCGGTGCCTGGGCTCCGAGGGCTGGAAGTCGCCAGCTTACACAGAGCCCAGCTCACATGCACGTGCTGCTGCCTTCTTCTCAAACGGAGCAAGAGGTCTTCAATTATTACTGCGGCAGATTTCAAACAGAATTTCCAATGTCCTTGGCAAACGCCTCTAGTTTTGAGAATTAACAGTGTAAACGAGATGGCAGGGGGAGTGTTTAAAATGTGTGTCGAGCTCCCGCCGGCACTTCAGAGGCCCCAGCCTCTTCAGGGGGATCTGCTAACGAGCCAAGATTCTTACCTGTTAACCCGAGCCAAGCACCCTGGGGAACCCATATGTTTCTCACCCAGGCAGGGGCTTTGTTGGTGATAACAGTGCCCTTGTCAGGCCCTCTGGTGCCGAGGACCGTGCCTCACCTGTGCCTCTCAGAGATGCTGCGTCACTTGCCCAAGGCCACGCAGCTGGAAGGCAGCAGCTTCAGACCCAGGCCCGTCTGCTTCCAGAGCCCTAGTGTGGACGCTGCATGGAGAGTACCCGGTACCCGGGCCAGGGTATGGCACAGGGGTGCCACCAGCGCAGCCCGCTCAGGGCACACAGACCCTGGCAGCCCAGAGAGCGAGACTGGGCCGGCTCAGCTTCTTTCAGCTCCTATCAGCCTGTTCACTTTTCATTTCCTCCACCCAGACAATGGGGTATCTCCCTCTTCCCCGAGAGCTCCTCCCTGGCTGCCTGGGGACCCCACAGCCTCTCCACTGCCCCCTGTAGTACCATAGATGACCGTTGCCATCACAGCAGACACCTCCGTCACAGCCTTCCCATGTCCCATAAGGAGGTGTGGCTTGTGGGTCTTCTCCACCTCCCAGGACCTGAGCCAGCACTTAGCACGGGCTCAGTGAGAGGCTCAAAGCTGTCCCTGGGTTGCAGACCGGAGCTCCGGGCTCAGACAGGAGCCAGTGTGTGAATCCAGCTAGGGAGGCAGAACCTAGAGTCTGCACAGGCCCAGTGGAGCTTAGGAGGTGGCTGTGCCTGGCAGGGCCCCTGACCCTTCACCCCAGCCTTGGACGCACAGCCCAGATGAACCCACCCTTGGAGCTGGGCCTGAGTGCAGGGTAGAGAACGGCTCAGAACCTGGAGCTCTGAGTTCCAATCCAGGCCCCTAGCCCCAGGCTGTGTGACTATGGGCCACCTGCTTGCCCTGTCTGGGTCCACTTCCTCATGTGCAAAACGGGGATAGTAAAGGCCCACCTCATAGACGATGTGAGGACTGACACCCCCGTGAATGTCCCAGGAATGATCTCATCTCATCCGCACACTGTCACCCTCATCTTATAGATGAGCGAAGTAAGGCACAGAGACTGTAAGTAACTTGCCTGAGGTCACACAGCTAGGATATAAGAGTAGGATTGGAACCCAGGCCGTCTAAGCAATCCTTGGAACCCACCCCAGGAGGGCCTAGGCTGGCAGATCCACCCTAGGAGCTGCACCCCCACCACCATTTGGTGTCTGCCCCCTGCAGCCGGTGAGCTGGTACACGGCCTACCTCTCACACCCAGATGCTGGAGGTTCCCAAAATAACTTGCAGAAAACTCGCTTGTGCAAGAGACAGAAGGCGGAGCTCATGTTCCGAGAGAAAATTTGCAGGTTGCAATTAAACCCTGCTTTGCAGTGATATGAAAAGGAGCCCCCGTTAAACGGATATATCCACTAAATACATATTTAAGATGTTGGGGTTTTTGTAATTGGTGCCTTCATAACTCCCCACCCTGGACGTGCCAGCACCCAAAACCATTCTATGTCGGAGTGATGAACATTTAATGACACAGCTTGTGTGTGTCCTGAGAGAACATTTGGCAGGAGGCATATTCTCACCCCTGGGCCCCCGAGGCGAGTAGAACGGTATTAATGCTCAGTTCTTTGCTTTAAGCCCCTCAGTGAAGTCCAGTGCTCCTTCACACCCCCATGGCAGGAGGGCCATGTGCCCCTGCCCCACCCTGCCCAGCGGCTCCGGCATCCTTCCTCCGGAGCACATGGTGTTCGAGGGCCCGTGTGAGCACAGATGTGGACACTGGGAAGCAGCTCCCGAGAGTGAGTTTCTTCCAGTCGGTAACCCGAGGACCTGCTGCCTGGTTTTGCAGCAACCCAGGACCTCTGACAGTGCTGAACAGGATGCCGGAAAATTCCATACCCTGAGGGCACTGGAGCTCCGCCCAGCGTTGACCACCCCTCACATGTGCCTGCGGGTCCAGGTGGACCCGGAGGGATGTGGGGCAGAAAGGGCTTGTGGCCACGACCCGTGAGTCCTTCTAACCCCAACCCCGTGATGCAGGCCTGACACGTCTGCCCAGGAGAGGCCATAATGGAGCCACAGGGCTGCACGCGCAGGGTCGCCGCCCGGAGGTAACAGGGCTGCATGTCGTGTGCACCATGCTGTGTGACCGTGAAGGGTTTGTCCGGCCCGGCAACAGCCCTGCGGTAATTCTAGCAACTCTGTACCCAAGCGCTTGGAGGGCGCCCACCGCTGTTTTCTGGGAGAATAGAGCTCCTGACCAGGGCTTGACCCTGGACCACATTCACCCAGGAAGGCGCCAAGATGCAACAAGAAATACGACCTCTCTCCTGGATCTCTGGCAGACAGACCGTCTGAAATTAAGCTCCTTGGTGCTCAGGAGCCGTGAAGAAACCCTCAGGAACCCCCTTAAAGTGGAAAACCTACTGCATTGGAATCCATCTTTTCAGCAAAGGGTGTGGGGGGCCCCATAAGGCCTGGGAGACGATATTCTCCGGGCCCCGGAGGCCACGGCCACGGGAATTCCGAGCTAGAATGCAAAGAAACCGAAGGAACCCTGGTTTTCTGATTTCAAATCTTTAAACTGTTAATCCTAGATTATCGAATGCAAACCACGCCCAGCCAGAAATGAAAAGCTGCGACAGCCACGGTCTGAAGCAGGAGCCGGGTCACCGGCCCTCAGTTATCCCAGGACGCCCGTCCTTATTTACCAAACCCTGCACTTCCCTCATTTACGGAAGAAGGTTGAAGGAAGCAGCTTCACCTGGCCTCGGCACAGATGAGCCTGAAGTCGCCTAAAACCTGGAGAAACGGGGACTTTCCGAGGCGGCCCCTGTGGGACGCCCCCAGAGGCTCCCGCTCTGGCTTCGCTCTGGAGCAAATGCCCCACGAAGGGCAGCGGGGGCCCTGAGCTGTCATCTGGACGCTTGTCCCACTGCAGGCTTGGGCGGAAGGAAACAAGGGGAGAGGGGAGGTGATTTCGGAAGGTACGGCCACCCTTCCCGTTTTTGTTTGTTTTCTCATTATTTGCCTGAGAGCGATGCTTCTCTGCTGTTCACGGGGGATAAAATGCACAGCAAGATTAAACAGCTTCCTCAGTGCGCCTGATTCTCCAACACAAAGGAGCGGCTCTGATGGCAGAGCTCAGCTGAGATTCTTATGAAAAAGCATGGAAAATTCTATTTGCCACTTCCTTAAACGCCAAAGTTATTTTCTTTTATCCTATGAGATGTTAATTTTTATAATAACAAAGGCGTGTTTTTGCCAACCAGACACGTCAGAAGGCAGCTGCCTGCTGTTGGGGGGAACCACACCCCTCACCTTCTCCTGACTTCAGGAAACGACTGCTTGAGCCGCACGTGACCTCGGTTCCTTCCATCAGCGAGCCCTTGGTCAGAGCCCGAAGTCTGGCCCCAGGCAGGCGGGAGTTGGGATGGGGTTGACGGGGTTTGGAAGACCCACGGGGATAATCGTGGTCATCCATTTGCCATCGGAGCACAAGAGCTCCTGACAGACCGCACTCTGTCACCCGCCAGGCCAGCAGGCTCACTGTGCCCCGAGGAGCGGCCATGGCCTTAGCCGGCTGGACACTCCACACCCTCTGCTCCACCCCCGAGTCTGACCTTTTGGGGCCATTGATGCATGTTCCCAGCCCCGTTTCTGCCACCTGCACTTGTTTCCATAAGTGACCTCGACAGTAAAGCAGCGGCCGGTGCAGGAAAGCCGCCAGAGAAGGCACCGTTGTTCCAGTTACAACGCGATGCTCGCTGCCTGAGTGGGTCGCGCTCACGACTCCCTACTTTGTTGGACTTTTGTGTCACCAGCCAGCCTTCGGGCTTCCAGGAACTTGTTACCACCCGTACCCCATGACCTCCCCGGCCAGGCCCCAGGAGACCTTTAGAATGAGGAGGTTTTCTGTGCTGAGGGAGTGGGCTCAGTGGGAGCGAGGAGAGAACTGTGCGGGACCCGGAGTCGTTCAGCAGAGGAGAGCTTAGTGTGGGCACGTCAAGCAGGGAGGGCCTCCTGGAGGAGGAGGGTTTCAGAGGTGGTGTGAACCTTGGATCAAGGAGGAAGCAAGACCACAAATATAAAAATGAAGACAATAACCTAAGGAGCGGATCGTCCTTGCTCTTGTTCAACGGGCCGGGTGCTGGGCCGAGCATATTTCATAAACTGTACCTTTACCCCTCACGGTAGGCCTCGACGCTTAGTACTGTTACTCTTTCAATTTCTGAGGAGGAGGCTGGCCCAGAAAAGCCACACGGCAGACGGCGGAGGACCAGGCAGCCTGATTCCTGAGTCTGAACCCCAAGTCACACATTCATGCGAGTTCTTGGAGGAGCAAGATCAGGAGCCCAGAGCAGGCGGCCCTGAGTGTGGCCCCACCACGTGTCAGTTGGTGCTACTCAAAAATGCTCCATGGCCGGTGTTTTAGGAAAATGTGGTGAGGCCGGTGCCAAGGACAGAAGCTGCAGGGCCTCTGGTGAGCTGGCCAGCGGTCGCCTCTCCAGGAGGCCTGTCCTTTGGGGAAGCTGCTGCAAGGAGCCCACCTCGCCCCAGAATCAAGGTCCAGCTCCTTGGCAGACGCGACAGCTCCTTGCGCCCAGCCCCTCTGGGCCCCTCCGCCGCAGCCCTCCTCCTGCAGCCAGTCCCTGTGTGCGCCTCCCAGCCTCGTCATGGGCCACTCCCTCTGCCTGGGACGCCCTCTCGGCTGTGCTTCCCAGAGCCCCTTTCTCGTGCTCCCACCTGGGCTAAGCGAGTCCAGAAGCCTTCCCAGCCCCTCCCCGGGTCAGCTGGCTCCCCTGCATGTCCCCTCCTCGGCCTGCCTGTCGCCTAGCACTTAGTGCCTGGTTGTGACTCTCCCATTTCCACCTTCTCCTGCACCAGACGGTGAGCTCCCAGAGGCCACAGATGAAGCTACAGGGCGGTCAGCCCCTGGCGCACAGGGGCACTGGCAGATGCTGCCTGGCTGGGCAATCGGGCAGCACGGCCCGTTCGCAGCAAGTCAGGACAGGCTGCCCAGAGCGAGGGCTTGAATTGTGAATCAAGTCAGAAGGTCGACGAGGGAGAGCTGCAAATGCCCGGACATCTTCCGGTGGGCCATAGGGAGCCAGTGAGGGTTCTGAGCTGCAGAAGGGCACATGCTGAGCTCTCAGACAGGACTCAGTGACCTTCAATAGCCCAGGGATTTGGATCTTGTTGGTTTTAGTCTCAAACTTCAGGGGCTGCATACTTTCTTATTTTTGTGTATTTCACAAACACCCTCTAACTTCACACGGATGGTGAGGAGGGCTCGCCGACTCCAGGCCTGGGCTGTAGCCTCCAGGGTTGCCTGCCCTTCCCCGAGAGCCAGGGGCCCAGCTCTGACTGTCTTTCCCACTGCCCCCGAGACCATCTCCCGGCTTCAGTCTGGTGAGGACTGCCCTCCGATTTACGAACGTGGGAACCTGCTCTCGGGGCCTTCAGGTCCTGCGGGTCCTGGGAGTGTTTCAGACCCCAACCGCGTCTCTTGGAGACCAAGGAGGAGGGTGCAGGCTGGCTCTCCAGCAGCTTCTCTGCATGTCTTCATCCCCCAATCATCCAGCATAAGCCTTGTATGTCGTCCCAATTAACAACAGAAATTAGCAGTGGGCTCTGTAAACTTCTGCTCATCCTTCCTCCAAGTCCTGGCCTTCCAGGGCTGCTTACGAAGAGCAAGGCAGAGCTGTTGGAGGACCCACTGGAACTTTCTGAGGTTGGTGGTGCAGCAGGAGCCCCGTGGCTGTGCCCAAATGCCCCCAGATGCCTTTATCAGACAGAGGACCCTGCCTGGCTGGGCCTCTGGGTTCTCGCCTCTGTCCTCAGCCCCACCCCAAGATCCAGGGTCTTTGGACCTGCAAGGACCTCATCTCCATTTCCCAGAAGAACTTCCCTTGGAGAGCATCTTGGCCAGGCCCAGGAGGGACTGAGATAAGCAGACCTGAAGGAGCGTCAGAACCAACCACTGGCAACAGAAACAATGTTGGCCTTGAAACTGTCCCCTTCTGAAAGAGAGGGACCCAGAGAGAGAATACGAGTGTATCCATATTTGCATCCGAGATGCGTTTTTCAGTGGCATTTACAGCACATCGTTCATTCCTCCCGAGGAAAATTCCAAGTGCATTTGCATTCTGCAGACCCCTGAAGTCTGTGATTCGTCACGTCTCCTCCAAGTGCATCATCAGGACGCTTGTATGCGTTCATGACGGCAGCCGAGCCGAGCCCAGACTCACTCTACGATGGCGCTTCCCCACCCCGCACTGTCTGCCGTGATCCAGCGCTTGTGCACCTCACTGAGGAGAGAGGATCGCTCTCGATAGCCTTGTGGGGTATTTTCCCTCAGCTGCTGATTGGTATAATTTATATGAAGCTCTGAGCCCCCCGCGGGCTGGGGCTGCTTGTGATACACACATAATTCCCAGCCCTTCTTTCCGGCTCCGCGTAGCGCGAGGAGGAGAGGCGTTTCTGAAGGAGCTATTTTAGTCGTACTGATGACATGCATATTCATTGGGGTCCCGGTTATTTAGCTATTATTGCGCAGCAGAGCAGGGTCTGGGGGTCTAGACCAGCCAGGGCAGACAACTGGGGAACAGGTGGTGGTTCATGTCACTGATTTGACTCTGTGACCTCGAGCTGTGGCAGACTTGCCTTGAAAGGTCTCAGGTCCAACTCCTCAGACAGGACTCTCGGAATCTGGGGTCACGGTCTGCTTCCTCCTGCAAGATCGGTTTTCCTCTGGGGAACATCTCTGGCTGCCCCTCCGCCTCCTTCCATCCCTTTGGCTGCGCCTTGTTTGAGACTTGGGGTCCACCTCCCCCACTCCATCAGTCTTCTGCACTCATCTCCCCAAGTCTTGCCTTCCCCAGAGAACCCCAAGGCCCCCTTCTACTCTACACAGTGCCCCTTCCTGGCTCCCCCGGCCTGCCCCTTGGAGTGGAACTGCCTGAGGTTGCTGGGCGTTGACCACTCCAGCCACAGTACCTTGGTCAAAGTGTCGTCAGGGCCAGGCTGGCGACAAGAAGGAAGGTCATGTCAGCAGCAGCACAGCCTGGGACGGGTCTGGGGTGACCCCTGCCTCAAAGCCTTCGCATTCAGATTTTTAAAACGTGTGCTGCCCAGACTGAAGCTGCCTGAGGTTCCTCAGCGGGCAGTGTGTCTGCGACCACTTTGTGTGGCTTAATTCTCGTTTGCTCCCCACAACAGCCCCTGGAGGAGAGAGGCTGATGGGCCGCTAGACAGAGCGCGAGCTGAGCTGGGGGCGAGGGAAGTCAGGCGCCCAAGGCCCTCCCCGTCAAGGGCAGCACCGGGACTCCTTCTTGCCACTTTGTGCCTCTAGGCCGAGACGCGTCCCTGAATATACCTCTGTTCCCCTCACCATCACCAGGGCTTCCTCCCAAACCGCGAGGCCAGGGGACGCACGGGGCCAGCTCTGTCTGCTCCCATGGAGCTGAGCTTCCTGCACAGTCTTCAAGTTTCCAAAACCGGGTGCTCTGCAGTTCAGCAGCAGGACTGGCCCAGACCCACACAGGAGGCCGAGCCCCCCCCACGCCCAGGACCCTCGTGCACTCACAGAGCCGTGATCTGCAGAGGGGAGACAGGACGGTCACGCCGGGCCGCGTGATGATCTGAGAAGTAGCCGCCATGTCCCCAGGGCCTCCCTGTGCCGGGCGCTGGGCTCACGTGTGCAAACATGAGGTTTAGTTCTGGCATTTGAGAGCATCGACCTACAAAAACAGAAGCCTGATTGAGGCAAAGCGTTTGTTTCCGGATCAAAGAACGCAATTCAGGGAGCACAGATTCAAGTAGAAACCCAAATAGTGTCCTGATTACAGGAGACGGGCTCAGGGTTTCCATGGGAAAAGAAAGGAAGGTGAGGTGAGTTGTGTTAAGGAAGCGTTCACTGGTCCTGGACGAGGTCAGGCGGGGTTTGTACTTCACAGATGGGCTTGAGCTTGGGCATCAGGCAAAAGGCTAGACTTGTACCCCATTGGCTGGTTATCGATCCGGTCATCAACAAAGTCCGGTTTCATCGGTCCTTACAAACAGGATATTCTTGTCTTTACTGACTTCTTGGAATGTTGGCAGTTTGGTCCAGTTTGGAAGATAAAGGAAAACAAGGTGTGTGAGGCAGTTCCTCTGACACAGCCGCTCTGTTTTAATATGGTTCCGCTCACGTCATCTTTCACAAGGCAAAGACCCAGGCAGAAAGAAGACAGGTGTGAGCTTGACCATCAGGCTCCCATTGCCCCCACCTCTGCGATCCTGTGATTCGGCCCCACACCTGCGCCTCTGAGGGACCCTGAGGACCCTTAGGATGAGCTTGCTGTTTGGGAAGGAGCCGAGGAAAAGTTCCTAGAATTGTGATTCTGTTCAATTTTGCGAACAGTTAGTGAGCACGTCTATGGCCTGGGCATAGGGACCCGAGAGAGACACAGGGAAATCACATGTAACTCACACACAAAGAAACAAGCACAACTGGGATAACCACACCCTCGTGTGGTTCCGCAGCGTCTGTGGGGAGAGGTACGGGACGCTCCGGCCCGCCCTCGGGACTTTACGCTTAAGCAACACATGTAAGCCTCATGTGTAAGCTCACATTTTCTACTAGCCACATTTGAAAGAGTAAAAAGGAAGATGTAAAATTAATTTTTTATTGTGGTGAAAGACACATAACATGAAATTTACCATCCAATCCTTTTTTTTTTTTTTTTTTGAGGAAGATCAGCCCTGAGCTAACATCTGCTGCCAATCCTCCTCTTTTTGCTGAGGAATACTGGCCCTGAGCTAACATCCGTGCCCATCTTCCTCTACTTTATACATGGGACACCTGCCACAGCATGGCTTGCCAAGTGGTGCCATGTCCGCACCCGGGATCCAAACCAGCAAACCCTGGGCCTCCAAAGTGGAATGTGCGCACTTAACTGCTGCGCCACTGGGCCGGCCCCCATCCATTTTCTAAATGCAGAGAAATAAGATAGGAAGAAAACAGTTTCTACCCCCACTCAGATCGCCATTATTGACCTTTTATTTCACATAGAAGTCAGACGTGAGCATGCTTAGAAAACTCTTCTGAATTTCTATAAAGTAACAAAGTAGACAGTAGAGACCCCACACACAACTTGCTCGAAAGCTTTTCTGATTTCTTTCACCAAAAAATGAGCTGATGTGGGCGCACATGCGTGCCCTGCTGCATGAGGGCAGACGAGAAATGGCACTTGTGAGGACCGTCCTCCGCAACGCCCGCCATCGCCGAGCCGGTCCCCAGGGAGGCAGGGAACGGCCCGGGCGTCCGGCAGCGGGGCCCCGGAGGAGTCCCGGCTGAGCTGCCTTCGCTGGCCGGCAGAGTTGGCCAGAGGCTGTGCGTGTGACACAGCCGAGTGGTCAGCATCTTGTCCGTTTCAGGAGACGACAGTAGTCAGTTTTCATGCTTGTCGTCAGGAAAGCAAAAATATCCAGGATCCCCCCCACACACTTTCCCTCACGTCTCATCCTTCAGAGGTTGGTCACAGACAACCCCGAGCTGCAAGGGAGGCTGTGGCAGCGAATGGCTGGCGTCGTTCTAGCCTCTGTGGTGGGAGGCAGGGCCGGAGGAGGGAGCTGGGACTGACGGGCATCGGCCAGACTCCCAGGCACGTTCTCAGGCACGGATCTTCCTCGAGCAGGTCCCTTCCCAGCTTCCTTGGCTTCGGTAGTTACTAGATGTGTTTCTCCTTCTTTAGGGAGGAAGGTGGGGCTGTGCGATTTTATTTTTAGGTACCGTCTCATTAATAATTTACTTGCGCGCAGTGGCGGTGCCTTCAGCCTCTGAGGTCGGGGCTCCATGTGCCGGTGAATTATGCGTTCATTACTCAAGTACAGCATAAAAAGCATCTTGATGCCTAGAAAAATCACTCCTGTAATAAAACCCTTTGTCATTTATTCATTTTAATACAATAACCATCTTGTCTCGTGTGGTGAGTGTTGTTACGGAGCCCCTGATGACGGCAATAATGTGAGGAGACAGTCATTTTTATAGAGCAGAGTTATTGCCATGTTTAGATGATCGGAATTTTTATTATGGTGCTAAAATGGAAACTGATAAAGGGGGAAGGGAGCCTGGGACACCTGTCGTTCGAGGTCTGTGGGGCCGAGGGCAGAGGTGTGATTCAGCCAGCAATCGCCCAGGTATTCAGTGGTGCCTCCTCTGTGCACGGGCCGGGTGGAGCTGGGCGGTGGAAGCATCTCTGAGGAAGCTTAGAAGGCATGTCCCCCAAACTCCCCACACACACACACACACACACACACACACACACAGGGGATTTCACCGTGAAACCCTCGGGCCTTCCCGGAGTTTCTGGTGGGAAAGGTCGACCTCCACAAACGTGGCTGCCCCACCTGGTCCCTGTCGCTGTGGGATGAGGGCCGCCTGCCCCTGTCAGATGGATCAGACCCCAGACTCAACGGGCACCTGTTCTTCCCCCATAATCCTTGAACATAAAATTGCCAGGGCAGCAGGCTGTAGATCACACAGAACCCGCCAGGCAGCTGGCCTTACTGCGTGATCTGCCCACCCACTGTGGGCGGGGAGAGGAGCCGGGGTATCACGCAGGCTTCTCCCCAGAACCAGAGCCCATAGGATGTGTGTACGCAGACAAAGAGATTCATTATGAGGAATCTGCTCACACCAAAACCTGTGCTGTGGGCCCGTACGCTGGGGGCTCTGGAGGGCTGCTGATGTGGACACAGGCTGAAGGCCGCCTGCTGGAGAAGCCTCCCTGGCTCCAGGAAGGCCAGGCTTTTTGCTCTATTCAGGCCTTCAGCTGATTAGAGGAGGCCCACCCGCCTTAGGGAGGGCAATCTGTTTTACTCAAAGTGCTGATTTAAACGGTCATCTCGTCCAAAAACGCTCTCACAGAAACTCTGAGAAGAATATTTGACCAAATATCTGTTCAACCATGGCCCAGACAAGTTGACACATAAAATGAACCATCACGGGTTGGGACAGAGTCCCAGGCCCCTGGAAACTGGCTCCAGTGGCCTGCCCTGGGCCCCTCGTCCCTGCCTCATCCAGAAGGCTGTGCCTCCTGACCCCTCTCACCAGTTTGGCAGCACCTGAGGTAAACACACGCAAGGTTTGGTGAACACCGAGCTCTGCTAGGAAATCAGACATCGCCAGAGACCGGCCTGTTAAGGGATAGGGGCCAGAATGAAGGAGGCGACAGTCCCTCCTGTCCTGGCTGACAGCCCACGACCAGCATATTCTGCTCACTTTTGCCTAAGTGCATGAATTCCCGGTAAGCCAAGGGTGTCAGGAAGGACTCGGACAGGATGGTGAGGGAGATGGAAATGAAACCATAAAAGAGGACACTCCTGGACTCAGAAGGGAGACTGGGGGTCACCAGGAGCCATCTGTGCCATCAGATGGGCTGTCAGGAAGGACGGGAACAGAGAACATGGCACTGCCAGTGGGGCTGTCTGCAGAAGCGAAGGGCTGTCCCCAGGGATGGCCTCTCTGTCCCAGCCTGGACTGAGTTTGGCAGACAGGCCACCATCGGCAGGGACACAGTCCAGGGGTGTGCGCACTGGGTCGTAGGTCAGACGATGCCTGCTGAGGCCCCACAGCCCACAGTTCTCTAATGCTCTATGCAGACACCTTCTGGCCTCCCTGTCTGAAGGCAGACCATCACAGCTGAGAAGGCTTGAGGGGAGAATGCCCTGGCAGCTTCTCCAACCTTCGCCTGTATTTGGACCCGAGATTCAAGTGCCTCAGAGAGAGGGCACCAGCATGGTGGCGGGTGTGTGATCACGTGAGAACTGTGAAGGCTCTGAGCTGTCTAAGCTGGTGCCCGGCCAGTCTGACGAGCTCGTGCAATTAGAGCTTCCCTCACATAAACAGCCACACATCTGGGATTAAACCATGAGAACCGAGACCCTGAGTGGGTGCACCATGGGAGCCAAGGCTGCTGGGGGCTTCCTGTTGCAAGGTCAAGTGCCTAGGGCCAGGCTGAGTGTGAGACAATAGGGCAGAGTGGGGACTGTGGTGCACACGAGAGCAGGTTCCCCATTGGAGAGGGTAATGTCTCAGTCCCCCTGGATATTGCCATGACTCCAGTGTGACCAGATGTCCCAGTTTTTCAAGAGGAACCAAAAATCCAGATTCTTATGTGAAAACAGTGGAGAAAACTAAGCCTGTCGGAGGACCCACTGTTCCCGGGATGGCAGGGTCTCCTGCCTCCGCAGGAGGGAAACGGCAGGGGCTCCCTCAGAACCTCCAGCTTTGCTGGAACCCAGCACCATCTGTCAGCACCGTCTTGCTCAGCCCTCCCATTCTGAAGCCCACAGTCATTGCTCCAGCACATTCTCATGCCCTATCTCTTGCTTTCGCCAGACACCTACCACAGAGGCTGTGGCCGGCTGAGAGGCCAGAAGAGTCCTGGCACCCACAATGGCTCCTAGCACGGAATCCAGGCACAAATGCAGCTGCGCCCTGAGGCCTCCCAACCCCGAGCTCTAGTACAACTTCACAGCTCTGCCCTCCTGGGGGTGGGACACACAGCACGCGGGTATTGGGGAGACATAGCACTCATGTCCCCTTGGACACAGCTGACTCAGACGCCAGTATCTGCCCAGCTTCTTGTCCTGTGGAACCAAGAGTGAAGCCCAGTGGCCCAGCCTTTCTCTGTAGAACTGCGACCATGGGTCTGCCGGCCTCTTGGCCTCCCCTGGGAAGCCCTATTTTATCACCATGCCCACTAAAGGGTGAGTGGAGTCTTTCTCCACAACACAGGTGGAGGTGGGCAGGACCGTTTGAGTGAAAGCCAGTCCCGATTACACTGCTGCCTGGACCCCAGGAGGAAGAAAGCAGGTCTGAAAACTTCCGCTTCAGACCCACTTGCCACTGAGATGCATCCCAGAATTTCCTCCCAGAATTTGCACTTGGTACCATCACAGTAGACTGAGAGGCAGGAGGGGTGTTTTAGAGGCTGTTCAAGCCAAACCTGGTCTTACAGACACGGAAATGAAAGGCCAGTGAGGTGAGGGGACTTGCCAGGTCACCCGGCAGGTTGTCAGTGGATCCCCACCCACAGGGCCTCCTGCTTGATCCCTGTGGACCCTTTCTTGCGGTTCCTTGTCACTTGTCCGAGACCATCATGGAAGTGAGCAAGAGTTGCCGGACATCTGTTCAGTGCCCCTGTCCAGTTGCTGAACTCGCCAGCTGACGGCCTGGGGAATCCCTCCGCTGGGCCCTGGGCACGCTCCTGGCTGCAAACACACTGGCCTCAAGCTACCAAATAAGGAAAACTCTACTTCACCACAGGGAGATTACACATCTGCCTCTTGTGATATCAGACACGAAGTTTAGGATCCTTCTTGAGAAGTGCCAAGTCTGGAGCTATGAAAACACTCACTCTCCTCTGTCGCCCGCGAGTTCTCTTGGCTACATCCATTGTGGAGTTTCGTTCATGTTTCACCGTGGTTAGGGGACATGTGTGTTGCTTGCCCTCCTTTTGGGCAGATGAGCCCCTCGTACAATGATGATGGGGTGATGCTGATGACGATGGTGAGGGTGGTGACAGTGATGGTGGCAATGATAACGGTAATGAAGGCAATGATGGTGGTGGTGGCAGTGGTGCTGGGGATGGCGTTGATGAAGCTGGTGATGGTGATGATGGTGATGATGGCGGTGAACCTGAGGATGATGATGGCAACAGTGGTAATGTGGTGGTGATGATGGTAATGCTGAGGCTGAATGATAACGTGATGATGATGCTGGTGGCAGTAGGGGAGGAGGCTGCAGCCGCCATGTCTTGAGCACTTCCTGTGAGCCCTCTAAGTTACGAGCATCTTTCTTTTAATCCTCTTGACAATTTTATGTGATAGGCATCATCATTGCTTTACAGATGAGGACACTAAGAGTTAGGAAGGTCAAACTTGTCCAGAGATACACTAACAAGTGGCAGGATGCCGGATTGAACCCAGAACGATTTGCATCCAAAACCCATGCTTGTCGTTGTTGATACGGTATCTTCACCATGAATTTGGGTGTATGTATCCATTTGCTAAATCCCT
Organism: Equus asinus; assembly: GCF_041296235.1. Taxonomy (NCBI): domain Eukaryota; kingdom Metazoa; phylum Chordata; class Mammalia; order Perissodactyla; family Equidae; genus Equus; species Equus asinus. Next base: position 48,990,972 of record NC_091804.1, read on the forward strand.
TGATGTCTACTTAAATATTTTTCAGGATGAGAATAAATGCACGTAGCTCAGTTATGTGGCCAGTTCACATGAAGCCTTTGGAAAATAAGATGTGCTATTCTCCGCTAAGTAAATTTTACACCAAAGCATGGCTCAGTCAATAAATACTCTCAGCACAACCGTGCGGCAGGCAGCTTTCTTAGGTGTAAAAGGCGTGTTTTATTGAGAAGATTGGAAGAGACGATGTCTTTAGGGTAGGGAAGAAATTGCTGGAGGAAGTAGTCTCTGAGGACCATCACTCTGTTTGCCACAGTTAAACACATCGGCTTGTTTTCTTTTTTCATTATAATTTTCCACCAGATGTCTGGAGCAACAGGTCCCCTGGGGGGGAAATCCCATCGTCTTCCCTAGTTCTAGGACCATGGTTCTATTTCACGCCAGCTTCCTCTGAACCTCGGGGTGGTCTCATCGTGCATCATTCTCCAAAAGCACCTCCACTGCTGCCTCGTCAAGTGTGGGTTGCTGGTGGGCACTTGGATTTATGGATACATGCTATGGCTTGAAGTGAGTAGTGGCTCTTGAATCTTATAAAGATGGAAAAGAATACAGAAAAGATGCTCTCCCTCCCCGCTGCCCCGCGATGTGAATTAAGTGTATTGGTGATGGTGGAGAGGCAGGAAGGAATTAAAACAGAGAAACTCCTGGGGAATATTATTGTAAGGTCACAGGTCTCACTAAGGAGGTGAAATTCCCGTCGTCTTCTTCCCCACGCTGAGCCATCTGCCTCTGTCGTGAGAGTCTGTGTGTGCACGTGTTCCTATTTCTAATACTGATCTCATTAATTTATTTGGAATTAACTGGTGTGAAAACTTGGGAGAAAAGAGGTCTTGATAAGAAGTAGTAAGCCATTGCCAAACAAGAGATCTGGGTTAAATTTAATCCAATTGTAGGGATAGTTAGAAGGTAAGAAAAAGAATCCTTTAATTTGAAGGCCTTTTCATCTACAGCCTTCTTCCCACTTATTCTGCAAAGGAACCATTAAATAGGCTAATAAGACTGGGGCCGTGTGCATTATACGAACAGGCTTAACCCTCCTAAGACGACAAGTTGAAGTTAAGTTTTCTGAGTGTTGGCAGCTTAAACACGAGGTTTCTTCAAGCAGGATGTTTAAAGTGTGGGTCTCTCCAAACCCCACCCTCCCCTGGGACCCCATGGCCATCTCCTTTATCCCATAGCCACAGTTGTATTGTTTGGCTTTATGGCATAAGAATTGATTTCTCTTGATTTGTAGAGAGTTGTAGATCCTAGAGTTGATGAATTTTTTCCTTTCTTCCCTTATTCATTCCTTTACCCCGTGACTTTGCAAACTATCTACAGGATGACGTCGAAATAAAATATTATAGATCCGGCCTCTAGCTCTCTCCTCAACACCAGGTTCATTGTAGGAATTTTACTGAGCACTTACTATGGACGTGGCACTGGCTAAATGCTTCACATTCAACAGCTCCCTTAAAATTCCCCCAAACCCTGCAGACAGGAACTATTGGTATCTCTGTTTTATCAGTGGGGAAACTGGGGCAGAGAGAAAGTTAAGTAACTTGCTCAAGATCACAAAAGAGCAGGCCCAGAATTTGAGTTCAGGTGGCCGAGACCTAGAGTTGACTCTTACCCACCTTGCTCTCTAGAATCTCTGTGAACTTGTCCACAGCCCACTTGATTCTCAAACTGCCATCGCTGCCATCAGCAGCAGCATCACCATCACCACCTCCAACATCACCATTGTCCTCATCACTGTCGATATCACCACCATCACCATCATCATCGTCAACGTCACCATTATCATTATCATCATCGTCATCGTAACTGTCAGTAATAAACAGGAGAAACAAGGCATCATTTCTATGGCTCTTCTCCTCACCATCTGGAAGAAAAGGGATTGGTCTACCTCCCCATTTTATGCACAATTGCTAACACAAAGATCCAGTTTTTTAAAATAGTTATGTAAAATAGAAGTACAAGCAATTCTCCGTTATTTGAGAGAACCAGATAACTGTAAAAAGTGAATTAGGAGAAACGCGTGGACATCTGACTTAGGACTGCATTGTGCTGATTGTTAATAGATGGTTCTTCATGCACGTTTCCTTCATAAACGCATTTCCCAGAGTACGTCCTGGGGAGCCACCGCGGTGTGAGCACAGCTGTGTGGTGGGCCCAGCGGGATGGCCACTGGTCAGGTTGCCTTGGCAGATGCTGAGTTAACCAAAGTGAAGCAGGTCCCCACCCCACAGGACTTCTCAGGGCCTTTGGCGTGCTCCTGCCTCGCGAGCTTCTCTGAGGGATGTTGTGATGGACAACATTTCCCTAACACATTTGACCACGGAACACCTCTCCCACCAAGAGAACTCCTAGAACCCAGAGTGGGAATCTAGACTAGACTACCGTTTTGGCCATTTGTTTGAGTGTAACATGGCACTTGCAAGTTTCATCTAGCCTCACAACAAGTGGTCTTTACCCCCTACTCTGTGCCAGGCTCATAGGACTTTCAGTCTCAGGGGATACAAACATTAGTCAAATAATCAAATAAAGATAAAACTGAAACTATGACAAATGCTACCAAGAGGAGAGAAGGATCTGTACTATGAGAGTTGAGCCAATCCAGGCTGGCAGGGATGGGTGGAGGTGGCACTTAAGCTGAGAACTGGAGCATGAATAGGAGTCAACTCAAAAAGGAAGGCAGGTGAGGGAGCAGCCTGTGCAAAGGTACTGAGGCAGGGCAAGCACAGTGCACCTAAGGAGCTAAAGGAAGGCCAGCATTTCTGGAGAGGAGGTGGGGAGACTGTGGTAAAAGCTGAGGCTGGAGGGCCCAGTCGGGCATCGGGAGAGGGTGGGAACAGACTTACGTGGTGTAGGCTGGGCAGCGAGTTCAGGAAGCAGGCTTGGGTAGAAGTCGGGGTCAGGGCAAGAAGACCCTTGTGGACAACCTCAGGTCTGCCCACCCCTTCCAGCCAGCACTAGATTCTCACAGCTGACAAGGCCCGAGATCCCTGGAGCTGCAAGCAGGTTCCCATGGCCTGTGGCCAAGGGCAGTCACAGAGACCACAGCCGGCCTGGCACACCAGTCCCCGCCCTGCCCTGCACCTGCCGAGGCAGGAGGTGGCCAGCGTGCCCCCTCGCGGCTCACCCAGAGGGTCCTGGCATGTCGGGGCCCCTGAAAGTGTGACACAGGCTGACCCCCGGCAGAGGGACGGGTTCCTCCTTCCCCGTGCGATATCCCGGCAATGCCTGGGAGCCCAGCTCCGTGAGGCCGTCCAGAAATAGGGCGTTCTAGAGCTTAGTTTGCTTCTCCCAGTTCAGGTCGAGGCTGTCATTGCCAGAAAGAACCATCCTGTCAGTCACCCGCGATGTGTGGATTCTGAGCACATGCAGAGCTGAGAATAAACTCGGATCAAGGAGGAAAAACACCAGGGGGGTCTCCACAGTGTGATCCTGCGTACGGGCCCGCAGGGCCTTCCGAGGTCACCTCTGGGACCCCCGACTTGGGGCTGCGGCCCCTTCCCCTTCAGGACCTCCCTTTGTGGGAAACACCCTGATAAACTCTCACTGAGTGGCCCCTCCTCACCTGGTGAGGTCAAAAGACGTGCAAGAAAGAACATATTTAAACCTGCCCCCAACCAGGGATTATTATAGTACCCTGTGCGGTGAAGTGCTGTCACCTCTTTAGAGAGTAAGGCCTCCCCCCAAGAATTTCTATGGAAAGATCCCCAATAAGCGAGAAAGAAAGCTACAGAATGACACACGCATTATGATCTCATTTATGTAAAATGACTAGAGAGGCTCCATACCTGTACCTGCACGTACGCACATCCCTGTACCTATGTCTATGCGCACACCTGTGCCTGCGCTTATACCTGTATCTACACCCGTACCTGTATCTATACGGGTACTTCCAGTCCTGTGTCTGTTTCTATTCCTATACCTGTGTCTGCACCTGCACCTGCACCTGCACCTGCCCTGCACCTGCACCTGCACCTGCACCTGCACCTGCCCCTGCACCTGCACCTGCCCCTGCACCTGTACCTGTATCTGCACCTGCACCTGCACCTGCACCTGCCCCTGCCCCTGCACCTGCCCCTGCACCTGCACCTGCCCCTGCACCTGCACCTGTACCTGCACCTGTACCTGCACCTGTACCTGTATCTGCACCTGCCCCTGCCCCTGCACCTGCCCCTGCACCTGTACCTGTATCTGCACCTGCACCTGCACCTGCACCTGCACCTGCACCTGTACCTGCACCTGTACCTGCACCTGTACCTGTATCTGCACCTGCCCCTGCCCCTGCACCTGCCCCTGCACCTGTACCTGTATCTGCACCTGCACCTGCACCTGCACCTGCCCCTGTACCTGCCCCTGCACCTGCACCTGTACCTGCACCTGCACCTGCACCTGCCCCTGTACCTGCCCCTGCACCTGCACCTGTACCTGCACCTGTACCTGCACCTGCCCCTGCACCTGCACCTGCCCCTGCACCTGCACCTGCCCCTGCACCTGTACCTGTATCTGCACCTGCACCTGCACCTGCACCTGCCCCTGCCCCTGCACCTGCCCCTGCACCTGCACCTGCACCTGCACCTGCCCCTGTACCTGCCCCTGCACCTGCACCTGCCCCTGTACCTGCCCCTGTACCTGTATCTGCACCTGCACCTGCCCCTGTACCTGCCCCTGCACCTGCCCCTGCACCTGCCCCTGCACCTGCCCTGCACCTGCACCTGCACCTGCACCTGTACCTGCCCCTGCACCTGCACCTGCACCTGCCCCTGCACCTGCACCTGCACCTGCCCTGCACCTGCACCTGCACCTGCACCTGCACCTGTATCTGCACCTGCAGCTTCACCTGCACCTGTATCTGCACCTGTACCTGCACCTGCACCTGCCCCGCACCTGCACCTGCACCTGCACCTGTACCTGTATCTGCACCTGCACCTGCAGCTTCACCTGCACCTGTATCTGCACCTGCACCTGCACCTGCACCTGTATCTGCACCTGCACCTGCACCTGTACCTGCACCTGCACCTGCACCTGCACCTTCACCTGCACCTGCACCTGCACCTTCAGCTGTACCTGCACCTGTATCTGCACCTGCACCTGCACCTGTATCTGCACCTGCACCTGCACCTTCAGCTGCACCTGCACCTGCACCTGCACCTGCACCTCTACCTGCACCTGCACCTGTATCTGCACCTGCACCTGCACCTGTATCTGCACCTGCACCTGCACATATCCCTGGGAGAGGGTCTAGGAGGGAAAAGGAAGTCAAGGCAACTTTTCCCCGTTCACCTTGCTCCCTGTGCTTAAAGGTTTTCATGAGTACAGATTGCTTTTTAAATTTAAAACAAATAGAAAAAGGAAGGCTTGCCAATAAAGATTTTTCTGTAATGGAGGTATCTTTCTTATTATAAAAGGGAAGATTTTACTTCTTGTTTGTAAATGATGGTGTGGTGGGCGGAATAAAGTCCCCCTCAAGGATGTCCGTGTCCCAACCCCTGGACACTGTGAGCATCACCTTATTTGGCAAAACAGGACTTTGCGGATGATAGAGTTAATGCTGTAAGACGAAGTCGTCCTGGATGACCAGGTGGGCCCTAAACACAATCCCAGGGTCTTGTTGGAGGGAGGAAGAGAGACGTGACTACAGAGGGAAAGCAATGGGATGGCAGGCAGGGATTCGAGTGACGCGGCCACAAGCCAGGGACCACCACAGCTGCCAGAAGAGACAAGGAACAGATTCCCCAAGAGCCTCTGACACCTGGCTGAGCCCAGCGAGACTGATTTTGGACCTCTGGGCTCCAGATCTGTAAGAGAATACATCTCTGTTGTTTTAAGCACCCCGGTTTGTGGAAATTTGTCACAGCAGCCCTGGGACACGAATACAGGTTGGATCATGGGCCCTTTGGGTCTTTTTTGGTTTTTTAGCCTTTTTCAAATAAAAAGAGTGACGGGGAAGAAGTGAGATGAGCTTTCTGTTAACAAGCTCACCAAAGGTGAGCCGCTCCGTGGGCGCTCGCTCGGCAGCTGCGGTGACCACCTCTCTGTGTGCGGCACATGGTCATCATTAACCTCCCAGCGCCGGGAGAAGGCCGTGGCCCCGCTGTCTGCCAAACGTGCTGACTCAGAGGGTGGGGCTGCTGGTGGCGTCCTTCACAGCAGGCACTCCTCCCGCCTGGGGCGATGCTGCACCCTGGGGTGGGGTGGAGGGTGGGGGCGGAGGCCTTGTTCCCCAGGCACCAGGAGCACCTCTGTCTTCACATCCTCATTCTCTGCCAGGTTTGGTCACCAGGCTCCTTTGTCAAGGTGACAGTAGCGTGAACATAAAGCCACAGCCCCCATCACCATCTTTGTCCCAGCGAGGGGCTACACCCCAAACTGAAGTCTGGGAGGGCTGTCCCTGGGCGCCTGCTCCAGGCTGAAGCAGCCCACTGAGGCCAGAGCACACAGAAGTCGGGGGACATGGCTCAGAGGCCCCTCCTGGGCACGTCCTGCAGCCGTGACCCTGGTGGAAGTTCACACTTATCCTGCCCCCTAAGCATGTGGTTCCATGGAAACGAGGCCACAGGGTCCACCTGGCATGGACTCTGCTGCTTCCTGCGTCAGTACACGTCACCTTTCAGCCTGTCACATGAGTGTGCAAAAGGTGGGTGTAGGCAGACATCTAAGATGGCCGGAGATCCCGCCCCGCAGTGTGCACCCCTGCAGGTGAATACGCTGGATTCACTCCCGTGGTCAAGCTGTGCTATGAGCACATGTGACTTTAGGGCACGGGGACTATGTGAGTGGGCCTGGCCTAATCAGACAGGCGCTAAAGCAGAGCGCCTTCTCCAGCAGGAGAGGAAGTCAGAGAACAGAGCATGGGAGGATGTGACGCTGCGTGGCCGGCTTGGAGACGGAGGGGCTGAGTGGCAAGGAATGCTGTGTCCTCTCAGAGCTAAGAGGATGGTCAGCCAGGAACCAGGACCTCAGTCCTACAACCTCCAGAAACTGAGTCCCACCAACAACAAGGAGGAGCTTGGAAGTGGACTTTTCCCCAGAGGCTCAGACAAGAGCTCAGCCTGGCAGACACCCTGGTTTCAACCCAGCAACCCCTGAACAGACAACCTCGCCACACCGCACTGGACTTCTGACCTGATGAATGGGTGGTTGTGGTATTTGTCACACAGCACAGAGAACTTGTACAGTGGGCGAGGCCCAGCCCTGCCTCAAGGAGACGGTGGAACTGAGAGATTCTGGGCCCAAGGGGAGATGTGCCCGATCACAAAAGCTGAATTTTCCTGAAGCTACTTGGGGATGCACCTGCAGCGACAGGAATGAGGACAGGGTGCAGGCCGCCCCGTGCAGCTGAGCCCTCAGTCCTCCCAGCCACCCCGTCTGTGCACCTGGAGGGGCTGCTCAGGCTCCTGCAGACATGAGAACAGCTCCCCACGGCGCCTTCACCATGCCCCCGGAGCTCAGAAATGTCCTGAGAGACAGACCAGTTGGCTGTCGGCAGGCCTGGGCAGGCCATACCTCTCACTCAGGGATCCGTGGGGGTTCAGTAGGGGGAGTATTACTCATGTCTGTGCATTAACCACCCTCCCCGTGGGTGTTGACACGATGGGCTGTAACTGCTCCTCTAGAGTCATGTGGGGCCATTACCCGCAGCCCTGTCGATGACCCACAGGTGATAGGGTCTTAGGAGGTGGTGGGGCCACCACTTTGGGTCCCCTGCTGGACACTCGGGGTTTGCCGGGGGCTGAGGTCAGCAGCGGAGCCTTCACTCCCCGGAGCCCCCAGCAGCCTCTAGGGGTAGCCCATGGAAGGCTCTGCAGAAAGGGGACCTTGGGGTGGGGTGCTGAGCAGTGGCCCTGCCCATTCCCCCGCCACCCCCACAATGCAGCACCATGTGCTGGGGCCGCCCCCACCTCCCCAGGGAGGCTCGGAGCCTGGCGTCGCCGGAGGTTTGCTTTTCCTCCATCTGAGCAAATTTAATCCTCCCTGAACTGCAAAACTGCCTCCCCCAAAATGAAGATGCGGCCGGGTGAGCAGAGAGAACTAGGAGACTGTGCACTTAGTCCCGGATGAGGTGTTTGCAGGAAGGGGGGCTGCCGGAATGCGGAGCGTGTGAGCTCGGCCCAAAGGGAAGGGAACTGGTTAGAATGGTGCAGCTGGGAGGCGGGGGGCTCCCTTTAAGTGGAGGGAGTTGGGGGGCAGAACTTGCTCGCCTCTGGTTTTCTAGGGATCCGGGGCTGGGCTGCATGCGTGGGTTCCACCTGCTTGTTTCCCTCTCCTCAGAGGGACCGAGAAGGACAATTCAGCAGCTCCCTCCCACCAAGACCACCAGCTTCTGGGGGTGGCGCTGGGACAGCTCCCGTCCTCGCCACCTGCTCATCAGGCCCCCGAGTGAGATGGGAAGGGAGGTGCTGACTTCCTCCTTCCCCTCCAGACAGAACCGGGGGCTCGGGGGCGGGACAGCCTCGTGCGAAACAAGCTAAATCCGGGGTCTCAACCAGGGCCAGGTCTGTCCCCCCGGGGACACTGGGCCTTGTCACAGCTGGGGGGTCAGTGCTGCTGGCATCTAGCAGGCAGAAACTGGGACAGTGCTCACCATCCCCCATGCCCAGGACGGCCCCCGTGATAGAGAATAATCCGGAGCCAAATGTCGTCAGTGCCACGGCTGAGAGTTCTGGTCTAAATGGGAGGTCCTGCGAGCTCCTCGGGAGCGTTCCTGGTTTTTGTCATGCAGTCCCTGGAGGGATATGGACACAGCTGCCCCTTTTTGCCTTAAATCAGGAGATCTTGACCCAGAATCTTCGTCCCCATCACCATCCCATCAGTCTTCACAGCCATCAGCATGGCAGGTGGCGCTGGGCCGCACTGCCTCCTGGTCCTTCGTGAACCAAGCAGGAGGCGTCCACAGTGATAAAGGGGAAGCCAGGTTCCCAGCAGGGGCCGTGTGAGGGCCTCAGCTGCCTCCCCGGTCGTGCTCACAGGCCACCTGTGTCCAGATTCTGGGGACTCGTACCCGGTCAGGGGGCTGTGCCGGAACCTTCTGAATAATGGCCTCTGTGGCCTCCTCACCCTCCCCCCCACTTTTATTGCGGTAAAATACACACGACATAAAATTTACCATTAGTGGCACTTAGCACATTCACAGTGTCACACGACCATCTCCTCTCCCTGGGTCCAGAACATTCCATCGCCCAAAGCTGGACCCTTTAAGGCTCACTCCCCACTCCCTCTCCCAGCCCCTGGCAGTCACGAATCCGCTCTCTGTCTCATGGATGCCTGCTCTTGGCATTTCATAGAAATGGAAGGACACGGCGTCCGGGCTTTTGTGTCTGGTTCGTTCATGAGCATCAGGTTTGAGAGATTCACCCATGTTGCGCGTGAACCAATGCCTCCTTCCTTTATATGGCCAAATAGCATTCCATTGTGTGGATGGACCACATCTTGTTAATCTTTTCGTCAGCTGATGGACAGCAGGGCTGTTTCCACCTTTTGGGCACCGTGGCTGGTGCAGCTGTGGACACTCATGTACCAGTGTTTCTTCCGCCACCATTTTCAGTTCTCTGGGGCTTACGCCCAGTGGAATTGCTGGGTCTCATGGTGACTCTGTTTCACTTTTGAGGAACCACCAGCCCAGCTCCCACACGGTCTGCAGGCCTCCTTCGAGGTGGGTTGGCGAGTAGGATCTCGCCCAGGACTTCAGCAAAAGTCCTGTCAAATGCTCTTGGGAACCCTGAGTCCTCAACCTCTCAGCTTGCCTCTCACTCATGCAGGGCAGGGGGATGTCTGCGTGACACCATGAGCCACTCCTTGCATGTTGGCACGTCAGCAGATTAAGGGCACACAGTGCAGGGAAATGGGGTACAAAGATGCTGAAGGCATGGGCCTGACTCTGAATAGGGGGCTCAAGGTGTGTAACTGGGCCTGAGATGGAGATAACACGGATGCACTGAGACAAATGATGTCTCCCAGGACTTGAGGGGCCCCACTCCTGAGCTGCCTGCATGTTGACCATCTACTCAGCATTCCTGGGAACCCCCTTCAAGCAGGAAGGGCACTGCCACAGAAGGGTTTGGCCACATGTTCCTCTGGGCACAGGACCATTTGTGTCACTCGTTGTGGCCACCATCCCCCCTGGGGGGACCCTCAGGTTCCTAGCTGTTGCTCCTGCCATCATGGTTCCAGAGAAGTGATGTCTGCTAAGAAGGGGTGGCTCCAGGGATACGGAGGCCCCTCCCAGCTCTGCCTCTTCCACGAAGCCTTCTCAGTATTCCCAAGACCAGGCGTTGGCGCTTCCCAGATGCTTCGAGGCCATTCCTCCCTGTGCCCCAGAGAGCCTGGGCAGTGTGGAGTGGGGGCCAAGCAGAGAGGGGTTTAGAGCCAGTGGTTCTGGATTCGCAGCCTGTCTCCACCCGCTGGACTCTCAGCCTCTTCATTTAAGCGAGGTCAGCACCGTCTCTCTTGGGATCGTTGTAGGAGTTGGTGAGTTAGGGGTGTCAAAGTGCTGAGGGCAGGGCCTCATGCAGAGCAGTCACTCCAAAGTGCACCCGAGAAAGAAAAGAAGAGAAACTGAGAGCAAGTGTGGGCCCGATGAAGACTTGATGCTTCCCCTCGGGGACAGGCAGCTGCTTCTCCATTTCACAGAGTGTGGTCTCTGGGCATCAGTGAGGGAGAAAGGAGTCTCTGCAGTGCTCTTCATCTATCCACTCAGCACGTGTTTTCAGAGCACCTGCTGCATCCTGGAGCTCTCCAAGGTGCTGGGGTCAAATGGAGACAGGAAGACAGATGATAAACAAGCCAGCACACACACCAGGTTGTCATGAGTGTTCAAAAGACGATTTTGAGAGTTACATCAGCATCATGGCAGAGTGAGCTCTTCCCTTAGACTCTCCCCCTTAAGATACAATGAAAAGGACATTCCTAAACTAACAGAGGACATTCACACAAGGTGATAGATGTCTGAGAGATCCACGCAGCCAGACGTCTGAAGGTGGAGATGCTGAACCCTCCAGGAGGGAGTGGAAGGAGTTAAGGGGATCTCCTGCCCCCATCAATGGCAGTGACCTAGGGTTCAGGACGGTGCGCGGCTCTGAGAGGAGGTAGGGGAAGGGGCAGTCCTCTGCAGTAATGCCTTCACTCTCCAAGTTGCCTCCCAGCCCATGGAAAAACTCCACACTGAGGAGCCTGAGCCATCCCAGGGGTGTATTCACCAAGCTGAGCAGCCCAGGAGAGCAGACAGTGAACACAACCCAGATTGTGCACATGAAAGAAAGTGTCCCTCCCACCACCTGGCACACCAGCTCAGCCAGTCAGCCAGAGCAAGGGACCCCCAGCAGAGCACCTGTGCATAGCATTTGTAAAGCAGCAACAGCCAGTGGGGAAATACAGACAGGCTCAACATAGCTTCCAAAGGTCAGGCACAGCTGCCAGGGATCATGGTGGGCTCCCCCCCACCACAACCATCAGTAGCAGCAGGTGGAATCTGCAACCAGATACTACCACTATGCAAAGGCACAAATCTACCCCGTCAGATAGTATGATGAGGTATATTAATACTTCAGACCAGAAGGAAAATGGCAAGCACCCAGAAATCAATCCTGAAGGCACAGAAATTTACAACCTAAATGACAGAGAATTCAAAGTAGCTATCATAAAAAACTCAACGAGTTACAAAAAAATTCAGAAAGCCAGTTCAATGAAATCAGGAATAAATTAATGAACAGATGGAATTCTTCACAAAAGAGATTGAAACTACAAAGAAGAACTAATCAGAAATGTTGGAGATGAAAAACACAATGAATGAGATAAAGAAAAATCTGGATTCCTTAAATAACAGAGCTGACACCATGGAGGACAGGATTAGCAATTTAGAGGACAGAAATACAGAAATGCTTCAGAGGAAGGAGGAGAGAGAACTAAGGTTAAATAGAAATGAAGAAATTCCCCAAGAAATATCTGACTCAGTTAGGAAATGCGACATAAAGATTATAGATATTTCAGAGGGAGAAGAGGGGGGGAAAGGAGCAGAAAGCTTGTTCAAAGAAATAATAGCTTAGAACTTCTCAAACCTGGAGAAGGAGCTGGAATCACATGTAAATGAAGCCAATAGAACTCCTAAGTACATCAGAGTAAACAGACCTTCTCCAAGGCATATATGAGTAAAACTGGCAAAAATCAATGACAAAGAAAAATATTAAGGCCAGCAAGGTAAAGAAAATAACCTACAAAGGAACCCCTGTCAGGCTTTAGCAGATTTCTCAGCAGAAACCTTACAGGCTAGGAGAAAGTGGAATGATATATTTAAAATTCTGAAAGACAAAATCTATCAACCAACAATACACTATCCAGAGAAAATATCCTTCAGATATGATGCAGAAATAAAAACTCTCCCAGATAAACAAAAGCTGAGGGACTTCATCACCACAAGACTCCCCCCTATAAGAAATGATCAATGGGGCCAGCCCAGTGGCATAGCAGTTAAGTGCACGTGTCCTGCTTCAGAAGCCCAGGGTTCACCGGTTTGGATCCCCGGTGCAGACATGGCACTGCTTGACAAGCCATGCTGTGGCAGGCATCCCACATATGAAGTAGAGGAAGATGGGCATGGATGTTAGCTCACGGCTAGCCTTCCTCAGCAAAAGGAGAAGGATTGGTGGCAGATATTAGCTCAGGGCTAGTCTTCCTCAAAAAACAAAAAAGCCCTATGAAAAATGATCGAGAAGGCCCTCATACCTAAAAAAAAAAAGAAAGAGTTTACAAAGCCTTGAGCAAGGAGATAAATAGGCAGACAAAAATCAGAAAATTGCAGCTCTCTATCAGAACAGGTTAGAAAAAACTTAGTTATAACATTAAAGATAAAGGGAAGGAAAACATCAAAAATAACTATAATCACTTCATTTTAACCACAAACTCACAACACAAAACAGGATAAGTTGGAACAACAATAACTTAGATGGGGAAGAGGAAAGGGACCAAACTTGCTTAGACTAAGGAAATAAGAGGTGATCAGAAAATGCACTATCTCATCTATGAGATCATTTATACAAACCTCATGGTAAACACTAAACAAAAAATCATGGGGCTGGCCCAGTGGTGCAGCGGTTAAGTTTGCATGTTCCACTTCACTGGTTCAGGTCCCGGGTGCAGACCTACGCACCGCTTGTCAAGCCATGCTGTGACAGGCATCCCACATATAAAGTAGAGGAAGACAGGCACGGATGTTAGCTCAGGGCCAGTCTTCCTCAGCAAAAGAGGAAGATTGGCAACAGATGTTAGCTCAGAGCTAATCTTCCTCAAAAAAAAAAAAAATCAGAACAGAGACACAAATTATAAATAATGAGAAAATTATCATAGAGAACCACCAGTCTGAATTGGCACTCCAAAATACACAGGACGAGAAACGGGAGATACAGAACAACCAGAAAGCAAGTGACAAAATGGCAGCATTAAGCCCTCATCAAGCAATAATCACTCTAAGTGTCAATGGATTGAATTCTCCAATCAAAAGACACAGAGTGGCTGGGTGGGTTAAGAAACAAGACCCAACAATATGCTGCCTCCAGGAAACACATCTCAGCTCTAAAGACAAACAGAAGCTTAGAATGAAAGGATGGAAGACAATACTTCAAGCTAATGGCAAACAACAGAAAGCAGGTGTTGCCATACTCATATCAGGCAAAGTAGACTTCAAGATAAGACAGGTAAAGAGAGACAAAGAGGGGTAGTGTATAATGATCAAAGGGACACTCCATCAAGAGGACATAACACTTATAAATATCTATGCACCTAGCACAGGAGCACCAAAGTACATAAAGCAACTATTAAAAGACTTTAAAAGAGAAATTAACAGCAACACAATAAGAGTAGGGGACCTTAACACCCCACTTACATCAGTGGCTAGATCATCCCGACAGAAAGCCAACAAGGAAATAGTGGAATTAAACAAAAAACTAGACCAGATGGGCATAATAAATATATATAGAACACTCCATCCAAAATCAGTAGAATACACATTCTTCTCAAGTGCACATGGAACATTCTCAAGGATAGACCATATGTTAGGAAACAAGGCAAGCCTCAGTAAATTTAGGAAGATTGAAATCACATCAAGGATCTTTTCCAACCATAATACTATGAAACTAGAAATCAACCACAAGAAAAAAGCTGAGAAACTGACAATAGGTGGAGAATAAACAACATGCTACTGAACAACCAATAGATCATTGAAGAAATTAAAGGAGAAATCAAAAAGTATCTGGAGACAAATGAAAATGAAAATACACCATACCAACTCACATGGGAGGCAGCAAAAGTGGTCCAAAGAGGGAAATTCATAGCAATACAGGCCCATCTTAACAAACAAGAAAAATCTCAAATAAGCAATCTTAAACTACACCTAACAGAACTAGAAAAAGAAGAACAAACAAAGCCCAAAGTCAGCAGAAGGAGGGAAATAATAAAAATTGGAGAAGAAATAAATGAAATTGAAACCAAAAAAACAGTGGAAAGGATCAATGAAATTTAAGAGCTGGGTTCTTTGAGAAGATAAACAAAATTGACAAAACCTAAGCTAGAATCACTGAAAAAAAAGAGAGAAGTCTCAAATAAATAAAACTAGAAATGAAAAAGGATAAATTACAATGGATACCACAGAAATACAAAGGATTCTAAGAGAATGCTATGAAAAACTATATGCCAACCAGTTGGACAATCTAGAAGAAATTGATAAATTCTTAGAATCATACAGCCTCCCAAAACTGAATCAAGAAGAAATAGAGAATCTGAATAGACCAATCACAGGTAAAGAGATTGAAACAGTAATCAAAAACCTCCCAAAAAATAAAAGTCCAGGACAAGATGGCTTCTCTGGAGAATTCTACCAAAGATGCAAAGATGATTTAATACCTATCCTTCTCTAACTATACTAAAAAACTGAAGAAGATGGAACACTTCCTAGTACATTTTATGAGGCCAACATCACCCTGATCCCAAAGCCAGACAAGGACACCACAAAGAAGGAAAATTACAGGCCAATATCACTGGTGAGCATAGATGCAAAAATTCTCAACAAAATATTGGCAAACCGAATACAGCAATACATTAAAAGGATCATACACCATGATCAAGTTGGATTTATACCAGGGACGCAGAGATGGTTCAACATCTGCAAATCAATCAACGTGATACACCACATCAACAAAATGAGGAATAAAAACCACATGATCATCTCAGTAGGTGCAGAGAAAGCATTTGACAAGATCCAACATCCATTTATGATAAAAACTCTCAATAAAATGGGTGCATAAGGAAAGTACCTCAACGTAATAAAGGCCATATACAACAAACCCACAGCTAACATCATACTCACTGGGCAAAAACTGAAAGCCATCCCTCTGAGAAGAGGAACAAGACAAGGATGCCCACTCTCACCGCTCTTACTCAACACAATACTAGAGATTTGGGCCAGAGCAATTAGGCAAGAAAAAGAAATAAAAGTTACCCAAATTGGCAATGAAGGAGTGAAACTCTCACTGTTTACAGACAACATGATTTTATATATAGGAAACCCTGAAGAATCCATCAGAAAACTATTAGAAATAATCAACAACTACAGCAAAGTTTCAGGGTACAAAATCAACTTACAAAAATCAGTTGCATTTCTAGACTTTAATAATGAACTAACAGAAGAGAATTCAAGAACTCAATCCCGTTTACAATAGCAACAAAAAGAATAAAATATCTAGGAATAAATTTAACCAAGGAGGTGGAAGACCTATACAATGAAAACTATAAGACATTATTGAAAGAAATCGATGATGACAGAAAGAAATGGAAAGATGTTCCATGCACATGGATTGGAAGAATAAACATAGTTAAAATGTCCATATTACCTAAAGCAATCTACAGATTCAGTGCAATCCCAATCAGAATCCCAATGACATTCTTCACAGAAATAGAACAAAGAATCTTAAAATTCATATAGAGCAACAAAAGACCGAATAGCTAAAGCAATCCTAAGAAAAAAGAACAAAGCTGGAGGCATCACAATTCCTGATGTCAAATATACTACAAACCTATAGTAATCGAAACAGCGTGGTACTGGTACAAAAACAGACACAGAGATCAATGGAACAGAACTGCAGGCCCAGAAATAAAACCACACAGCTGATCTTTGACAAAGGAGCTAAGAACATACAATGGAGAAAGGAAAGTTTCTTCAATAAATGGTGTTGGGAAAACCAGACAGCCACATGCAAAAGAATGAAAGTAGACCATTATCTCTCACCATACACAAACATTAACTCAAAATGGATTACAGACTTCAAGGTAAGACCTGAAACCACAAAACTCCTAGAGGAAAATATAGGCAGTGCACTCTTTGACATCGGCCTTAGAAGCGTCTTTTTGAATACCAAGTCTACTTGAGCAAGGGAAAAAGAAAAAATAAACAAATGGGACTTCATCAGACTAAAGAGCTTCTGGAAGGCAAAGGAAACCAGGAACAAAACGAAAAGACAACCCACTAATTGGGAGAAAATATTTGCAAATCATATATCCAACGAGGGGTTAATCCCCAAAATACATAAAGAACTCACACAACTAAAGAACAAAAAAAAAGCAACCCAACCAAAAAATAGGCAGAGGATGTGAACAGACATTTTTCCAAAAAAGATATGCAGGTGGCCAACAGGCACATGAAAAGATGTTCAGCATCACTAATCATTAGGGAAATGCAAATCAAAACGACATTAAGATATTGCCTTACATCCATTAGAATGGCTATAACCACCAAGACTAAAAATAACAAGTGTTGGAGAGGGTGTGGAGAAAAGGACTGTCATGCACTGCTGGA
This sequence comes from Equus asinus, assembly GCF_041296235.1. Taxonomy (NCBI): domain Eukaryota; kingdom Metazoa; phylum Chordata; class Mammalia; order Perissodactyla; family Equidae; genus Equus; species Equus asinus. The sequence goes on from NC_091804.1 coordinate 49,007,839, forward strand.
GGGAATGCAACCTGGTGCAGCCACTGTGGAAAACAGTATAGAGATTTCTAAAAAAATTAAAAATAGAAATACCATATGACCCAGCCATCCCACTACTGGATGTTTACCCAAAGAACTTGAAATCAACAATTCACAGAGATTTATGCACCCCTATGTTCATTGCAGCATCATTCACAACAGCCAAGACATGGAAACAACCCAAGTGCCCATCGATTGATGATTGGATAAGGAAAATGTGGTCTATATATACAATGGAATACTACTCAGCCGTAAACAAGATAAAATCATTCCATTTGCAACAACACGGATAGACCTTGAGGGTATTATGTTAAGTGAAATAAGCCAGACAGAGAAAGACAAACACCATATGATTTCACTCATATGTGGAAGGTTAACACACGGACAAAGAGAACAGATTAGTGGTTACCAGGTGGAAGAGGAGGGGGGTGGGCACAAGGGGTGAAGAGGCACATATGTATGGTGACTGACAAATGATAACGTACAACTGAAATTTCACAGTTATAAACTATTATGACCTCAATAAAATTTAAAAACAATAATAAACAAATAAATAAGATCAAGTTCCTGCAATTCTGGCTCACGTTCTGGTTTGCAGGCAGCCTGGGTTAGGGGTGGATGGACAATTTAAAAGAAAAAAAGATGATTTTGAAAGAGGCGATTGAATAGAGTAACTCCGAGGCAGGCAGTCAGGGAGGGCTGCTTGAGGAGGTGGCGTTTGAGCTGAGATCTGAAGGCTGCAAAGGGCAGGGAGGAGTCAGAGCCCCTGGGAAGAGGGTCAGGTCCCACACTTCCTAGAGACGCTGGTGCCCTCGGCTCTTCTGGGGACCTCTCTGTGGATGCAGTTTGCTTAAAATCCATCTTCCCCAGTTCCTCAAGCCGTCGCAGGTGTGATCCCCACGCATCACTGAACAAACCTGTCTGCCAGCCACGCCTGTCCTGTGGCCCGGTCCCACGGCCCCAGAGCCCTGGCACCTGGAGAGTGCGGGCCCCCCTGCAGTTGAGGATGGACAGAAAGTGGGACTTCAATAAAAGGATAGATCACAGTGATGGATTCCTCGTGGTGACGGAGGAGGCCTGGGCTCGACTTCGGGCTGAATTCCCGCCGAGTGGCAGCCGTTTCCTTAAAGGTGGACGGTGCTTCGCAGGCAGTAGAAACCTGGGTGAAGAGCCCAGAGCATCTGCTTTCCAGCCTCCACTCAAATCCCTGGGTCTGAGGAGGCCGCCCCCGTTGCTGGAAACGCTGCCCCTTCCAGGACCGAGAAAGCATTCTGCCTGCAGCCAGGCCTGCCGGCTCCGGAGCGGGCTGTGTCGGACGGGCATCACGCGGCTGCTGGCGTGAGGGTCGGGGCGCTGCACCCAGAACGTTCATTAATGTCAGCTTTTCATTCGTTTCCCTTCTCTGCCGTCCTTTATTGAACGACGCGCTGTCACTGTGCTCACTGAACTCAGATGACTGACCAAGCCGGCGTCACACAGGGCTCCCGGAGCAGCACCTCCACACCCACCCCTCCTCAGGACCCCACAACCCTGCACCCCGCCCTCCCCTCCTCAGGACCCCTGCCCACCCTGCACTGCCATACTCCCCCGGAGTGGCCCCTCCAGGCTCCTGGACCAAGGCAGGAACAACTCTGGAGAATCACCCCTCAGGGCACCAAGGTGGCCGTTGGAATCCCACCCGTGACGGCAGCCAAGTGTCGCTGACACACGTTGCCGCCCATTCCGCATCCTCCAGCCCCCTGGGCATTTGCCACGTCCCCCAGGCGGTCTGTCTGTCCCAGTCTCCAGCCCTGGCAGCTGGTTCCAGGATAGGATGGTCCCTGGATGGAGCTGTTGGGAAAGAGGCATCTTTCCTCCTGAGACAGCACAGAGCATCGAACCCGGGCTCTGGGAGGACGTCTGGGTTTGGACCAGCGCAGGTGCTTGTGAGCTGGGTGATCTTGGGCGAGTGACTTCTCCTCTCTGTGCTTCTGTTTCCTCATCTGTAATAGGGGAGGGTCATGTGTTAACGGCACAGATTACAGAGTTGTAGTAGTAGGTAAATGAGTCTAGGTGTGTAAGGTGCCTTGGGTAACACATGTACTAGTTATGGGAGCATCAACTCTCATTACCATGATTACATTTCCTCCACCTCTGCTCTGTGCCACTGATGATATTGTTATTACTATCACTATTGTTATCACCGTCTATCACGATGACTACTGGGTTGCTAACCTTGGAAGTGTGAGGGAACAGCAAATGGAGAGAAACTGAGTCTGAGTGAGTGCTGAGAACATCACTTGACCCATGATCCAGCCATGCCTGAAAGCCACACCACTCCCAGACAGAAGCCAGTAGTTCATTGCCTCTTTGCTTGAGCCAGTTAGAGGGGGATTTCTGACACTTGGCGACCGACAGGGTCCAAATACACTGTGGTAATACCGTGAGCAAGCAGGTTGGATCCTCCTCACTGTGGCCTGGAACCTCCACCCACATCCGATATTTCTTTGTCCTCTTGTCCCTTGGTTCATTCATTCATCCGCCTCCGGTTTGAAGAGCACTTCTGTGTGTGGACCAGCACACCCGGCTCTCTGGGGACACATCCAAACGCAACACGCAGGTCTCATTGTTGGCAGAGCCCAGTGCTCAGCCAGGTCTGTGACCAAGCGAAGCACTCAGGCCTCGTTATCAGCGATGCTTAGACTCAGCTCGGTGCTCAGCCCTCAGTACTGTCTAAGCAAAGCACTTGGCCCTCAGTACTGGCTAAGCACAGGGAGTAAGGGACCTGGCCAGGTGAGGAGCTAGAGGGGAGGGGAGCGCCCCCTCCGCCTCCTGTGACCGTCCCACAGGTGCACATGGCCAGAGGAAGGAGGAGACTCACTCCCGTTGGCCCAGCTTGGGTCACATGTCCGTCCCTGAGCCAATCACTGTGCCAGAGGAAGCTGCACTCCCGTTGGCCCAGCTTGGGTGACATGCTCCTCCCTGAGCCAATCACTGTGCCAGGGGAGGTGCTCCTGGAGCCCAGGGAAAGGTCCTCCCCACCAGGTCCATAGAGAGCAGGGTGGGAGGTGGTTTCCAAGGGGAGCGGAGGTGGGCCTCAGCAGACATACCAGGGCTGGTGGTGGCCTCGCTGGCCTCTCTTGGCCCGTGTCCAGCCTCATGTCCCCCCCACCGCTGTCCCCCAAATGCGCCTCATTCCCTGCCCACACCCCATCCCCACCCTTTCTCTCCTTCAGGGTCTGGGGCTGGTCTCCATCCTCCTGCTCAAACCTGCCCCCTCAGACTCCCGCCCGGGCCTCTCCCCCAGCCTTGCTCTGGCTGCCGCAGCCTCTGTCCCCCTGTCCTGCACTGAGCTCCCCAAGGCCTGGGTCCTGTCTGGGGTCCTCCATTACCCCCAGCCCAGGCCAGCACGCAACAAGGGCAGACATGTTCCACCGTATGAAAGCAGAGACTGTGTGGGCAGAGCCTTCCAGAGCCTTCCAGGTCGGGAGCGCGCATTAAGATCAGCGAGGCAGAGTTCCTGATGACACTCTGACTCTTCATTTGGGGGGCCAGAAATGACAACAGGCAGGGCCTGTGACAACTCTGAGGTGAACACCCAGCCCACAGGTTCCCGTGTCATGTCCCCTGTGCCATTGATCTCTGCCTCCGTCGGGCTGGGACGGCGAGCCTGAGAAGAACCTGTCTCCCGTGGACTCAGCTCTGTGTCTCCGGGCTCCCTGACGATGGGAGTTCCCCGCCTGAGTCATTGGAGGAAGAGCTGCCTGCGCTCTGACTTCTGGGCAGCCGACAGCCCTTTTGTTAACTGTCAAGTTCAAGCAGCTCCTCAGAAGGCCCAGATCTGCCCCAGACGGTTCTGCTCAGAGTCGCTCGCTCTTCCAGGAGGCTGTCCGGGCACCGAGGACTCCAGCCGGGGGCCGTGTGAGTCACCATGTCAGCCTCGCTCCTGAGCGCACAGTCCAGTGGGGAGACAGACAGAAGGCAGCCAACAAAAACACAAAGAGGAAAAGCTGGCGATGAGAGGGCCGTGAGGACAGATAAGCAGGGGGCAGCCAGCACCGTCGGTGCCACCAGACCCCAGGGAGCCAGCACCAGCCCCTGCTGCTCCACGCCTTGCTCATGACTTGCAGCTGGACACCTCAGCAGAAGACAACCAGGCCACCCTGGGAGACGCCTGGGAGGAACCCCGTCATCCTGGGCTGGCCCTCTAGAGCCAGCCTCTTCCCCCGAGTTCACAGTCCGGGGCTGCCCCTGGGATGAGGCAGAGACCACATCCCCCTCCCTAAAGGGCTCCCTCCACTCGCTCACACAGGAATCCCCGTCTCAGGCTCTGCTTGTGGGGACTCTCACCCTGACATTGGGACCGAGAGGTCAGGGGGGGCCTCCAAGGGCAGGCGGCATAGGCTGAGACCTGAGGACCACAGCACCATCCCCTCGGGTTAGCACCTACCTGCCCAGCACTGTGTTAGGGCTCCTCACACTACATGTGGATCAGGCAGAGTTTTGACTTAATGCGTCGGGAAGAAACCTCAGCTACCCTGAGCAGAAAGGAACGTGCCAGGAGGATCCCAGCTGCTCTCGGACTGGAAGGGAAGGCTGGCCAACCAGGTGGCCCCAGGCCCTGGGTCTTGACAGGAGATGGCACTGCAGTGGGGCTCCAGCCGGATTTTCACCCTGGGTCTTGCTTGACTTAAGATCCACGTTTGAGAGAGAGAAGCCGATGTCCCCGCACGGCTCACGGGCCTGCCTGTTGGCTAGGGGAGAGGGGAGCTTCTTTGCCGTCTCCCCAAGACCACTCACAATGGGGGAATGATGATTCCCCAAAAGGAAATCAGCCCTCTGTTCCCAGAAGAACCAGGAACGGACAGTGTGTGGCCGTTCCCATCGTCAGCAATAAGGTCTTCTGGAACCTCCTGCCAGAAATGCAGTCGCTCCTGTCTTTGTTGATTCGGTGCCACCTGAAGGGCACTTTGGGGAAGCGTCTAATTCACTCTTCCCCACTAGGCAAATTTTGTAAGAATATATTCATGACTTTCATTAGTATTCATATGACTTTGAGGATTTTTTCATGATTTATAGAACTGAAAGTAATTGTGAATGGTCCTGTGTAACGGTGCCAATGTTACACAACAAATGCCTTTTCCTATCAGATTCTGGGCTTTTCTGCTCATTAGAAGGACCTAATTGAAAATAATTGAAGGCTGAATTTCATCAGGCATGGAAAGTATTTCATAAAATGCAAGAAATGCAAACCTCTTCAAGCCTCTGAAAGTAATGTTCAAGAATCAGGAAGAGGTGAAGGAAAAAAGAATCCTTACTCACCCTCTGCCCCGAGTTTGTCCTCTTAATTCCTGATAACAGATTTATCATCACCACATCTTGTTGCTTACCCAGCACCGTGGCAGAGGGCTTTCAAATTAAACTCTGCAGCAAGCTGAAAGCGACTCACGTAGGACTCGGTTTCAATTTCATAACCGCTTTCAAAAGCAGTTAAACTGAGGCTCTGGTCCAGGACCTCAGAGTCATGGGGGATTTAAAACCTGGAGCTTCAGCCATCCCTGTGCCCCCTGAGTCATGTTTGTAGAACTGGCTGGAGTGATGGCAGCATCCAGAGTTTGGTCCCTGGCAAAGTCGCGTGACCCTGGGGAGACCCAGACCTCCTGCGCTCAGTGTCCCCGCCCGCACAGTGAGCACGGCTCCCTTGGCCTCGCCTTCTGCTCGTAGAGGCTCCTAGGAGGGCAGCAGACCAAGAGAGGACCTGGGAACTCGGCTCCTGATCCCCAATGACTTGTGAAACCTGCTTCCAAGCCCTTGCCTCTCGGGGCTTCAGTCTCCCTATCTGCAGAATGGGCCGGACGAGATGGTGGAGTGGGGCTGACATCCTGGGATTTTTCCTTCATTGTCCATTAAGGCGTTCCAGGAGTGGGTGGGGGCTGAAGGCGCCTGGGCTCCCCTGTCAGAGCAGAGCTCCGTGCCAGCTTCAGAGCTAACAATGGGGGTTTTGAGGCGTGATAATGACCTGTAGGAAGAAATCCTAACGTGGGCAAAAAGGCCCAAAATGAAGACAATGAGGAGCAGGTTGAGGATGGGCCGCCCCACTGCCGGCCCCATGGCTGCTGTGCTGGTGGGAGAGATGAAGCACACCCCACCCCAGGGCCAGCACTCCCCCAGCTCCTTCCTCTCAGTCAGCGGCCTGGGGACTAGTGACACCACTCTGCTGCGGTTCCTGGCTGCCTCTACAGCACAACCCTCTGCCCGCCTCCTCCAGCCCCCAGGGCCCCGAGGGCTCTGCAAGGACAGGCCAGGCACTTCTAGGGAGCAGCCCCTCCAGCCGTCAGGCGCCGCGTGTTCCCCAGGCTGAAGCCCCAACTCCTCCTGTCCAGCTCCGCCTGTTCCCCAGGCCCGGCTCCGCCCTGGGCGTGGGTGAGCACACCTCACTTCTCTCCTGACTCCTCCCTCCCTCTCCTTTTCTCCACTTCCTTCCCACTCTCTCCTCAGCCACCTTGGACCTTTGCCTCGCCCTCCCTGCCCCTGCCTCCTGGTCCCTGGGCCTCCCTCCCCTCCTTCTCTCTGTGCCCACAGCCTCCACCTGGGGCTCAGAGAAGCCGCTTGTCCTGCTGCAAGGAAGCCCTTCTTGCCTCCAGTACCACAGCCTTAGGTTTCCCTACTGCACCCAGATGTGACCCTGGTGACCTGTCTACTTGTCTGCCTGCCCCCAGGCTGTATGTCCTTGTTTCATTTGTTCATCCAACACTTATTGAGCACCTACTGTGTACGTGGTGCTAAGCCTGGGCACCCCGTCCTCAGGGACAGAAACTGTCTTGAGTGTGTGCCCAGGACCTGGAAAAGGGTGTGGAGCATCCTTAGTGCTCAAAAGTAGTGTCAGGGAAGGGGGTTAGGAGCGGAAGTGAGGGAGGAAGGAGAGTGGAGGCCAGGGCGGGGGTCTGCCGTGCAACGCAGACAGGAACAGACGCATAAAAGCTGAGAAAACCCTGAGTCTCTGCCAGCGTGAAAATTAAGAGGCTCCAGAATGGAGAGCTGAGGCCACGGGGAAGCTGCAGAGGTATTCAGGTGAAATAGTGCTCTTACCTCTGAGCTCTGCGGAGAGTCAAATTTTAAAAGAAAATTGCCTCTCTTGGCCATCTGCAGTCACGGCCAAATCCACCTGCCTGCCTCCTGGCGCCCAGTCCAGGATGCGGTGGGTGGGGGCGAGGTGCCTGCCGTCACGATTCAGAGCTTTTTACTGGATGGAGAAATGGGAACTGCTCCAGGCAACTCAGAACTCCCGACAGGTAATGAAAATAAGACTGCAATCTGTTTTCTTGGGAAAATCTCTGGGTTTAATATCACACAAGGAGAAAGAGCTAAAGCACTTCACTAAGGAATTACATCCTCGTGGAGGAACTGGGTCCTGAGGATCGTCAAAATGCTGCGACGGAGTCTAGGGAGGCCTCGTTAATGGCGGCATGGCAGGACCCATCAGGACACAGACGGCCATCACCCTCCAAGAGGTCCGATGAGAAAGGAGAGGGAGATCCAGCCGTGTGCATGTGTGTGCATGTGCACTCGCACGTGCATATGTTTGTATGTATGTGTGCAGGTTTGTGTGTGTGTGTGTTTATGTGTATTTGTGTTTGCGTGTGTGTGTGTGTGTGTGTGTCCAGGAACTGCACAAGGCAGTGGACAAACCGCTCGATTTGAACCTGACTTTCTCGAAGATCATCCTTGCCCCCCAAGTTCTTAGGCAGGTGTCTCACAGACCCCGTTCTTTCCCTGACAGTCCTCATTGCGATCCTTAGAATTATGCATTAAGAGGGTGTCACTTTTCTAGCTGTCTCTGATTCCTCTGGTCCACGACCCCAGTGAGGGCCGGGCCGGTCCGTCACGCAGGGGTGCTGCTTGGGCAGTGAAGGTGTCGTTGAAATGACTCAGCCTGAAGCTGAGGCTCCCCTCCCCTCCCGAGGCGCGGTTTCCTCTGCTGAGTCTGGATGTGGTTCTGTCCCTGGCGCGTCCTCCCCTTCAATGCTTTGGGAATACACTTCCAAGCCGTTTGCAATTCAAAACTACACATGGTGACTTTTCTCCAGTTTCAAGTTCACTTGAAATTAGGCAAATATGTCCTCCTTGGGGGAAGTTCTGCCAAAATCCTTCGTTTCATCCAGCCTTTCCTAAGGACGAGAGCTGGCCTTCTGAGCAGCAGTCCCTGGGTGCACACAGTCGCCGGGCACCATAAGTTATTTTAATGTAGACATCACTTTAAACTAACCTTTTACCATCTGTTCTGTCCTTTAATAACAAATGCAAAGGAGCATAATTCTCCACAGCACCATAAAAGCGAGACGGGTGATGGAAATGCCTGTCTGTGCTTTATTCATGGCCCCGTCGTATGCCGCCGCGATGTTTTTCTCATTTTCCAGACACAAATCAGGGGGGAAACTGCTCTGCCCTGATCTGGTGAATTCATCCGCACTGTATTTCTTCCTAATCTGGTAAACTGTGGGGGAATTCAGAGCGTTCTGAGAGCCGGCGCGGAAACCCCTGGTGTGCATGGTGCCGTATTTCAGGAGGCGCCACTGAGTGGCACCTGGAGAATTAGGCAAATGCGGCCCGATGGTCAAAATGTAATGAGATTTCTTTACAAAAAATACCATCTCTTTAAATATGTGGCGGGTTCTTTCCAGCAGCTTTATAATTAAATTTCCCAGTAAAAGTCAGGCCGTCTGGCCCAAAGAACGTTCTGCCCGCCCTGCCGGCCGCCGGAGCCCCACACACTCACCCGCTGTCTCTGAAAGACTGTCTGGCTCAGACGCCCTCCCCAGGCCAACTCGGCAATATTATTCAAGGGCCTACTGTGTGCCCCACATGCCCTTCTCTTAAGCTAAAGTCAAAGCAATCTTCCAAGCTCACCAACCCTTCTAGAACCTTCTGCAATCCTGGAAGGCAGATGAGGTGCACCATGAGCAGCGAGCCTTGAATTTTCCACATTAATTACTCAGTTCCTTTCTCTCCTCAATGGAGTCTGGTCTCCTTTGACCCACTCTCCCAGCACTGAGGAACGCTCTGTCATAGGCAGCAGAGCTTCTTCTAAACTAGACTTGCGAGCTTTTGCCCCATTTCCAAGGTGACCAAATCTTCGTGCAAACTCTCTGTGGATGAAGAAGAGACGGATCTTAGCCACAGAGGGACCTGATCCCTGGGAAGGGAGCCAGCCACCAGAAAGAGCATTCGTCACCCGTTGGCTATTTATCTCCCTGAATCCACGCTGTGTCGCCTGGGCCGGGGCTGGTCAGGGTGGCTGTTCTGTGTGAAGAGGGGCACCTGGTGGGCAGCAGAGAGCCATGGGATGAAAGATGGGTCAGAGCCTCGTCCTGAGATGCCCAAGGCTGTCGTGAGCAGCCGAGCGGAAGGTGGGAGGCCCGGGACCCAGCATTCATCTCCAATAGGGGGGCAGGAGTGCGTGAGCGTGTGTGAGTGTGCATGCACTTGGGCATGGGGTTGTACTTCCTCTCCCGGAGGCCGCTGGCCCAGCACCCCGCAGCCCCACATTTCCTCTGACCTACACGATGCCTGTGTGGTGAGAGCGGGACCCCCTTCTAGCTGTTGGGTAAACGGCGTTTTGTTTCACGTCGTGTCGCGTGGGCAGGCTGCTGTTAAACAGGGTAGCTGATGTTCTTGTCCCCACACTCGTGCCCTCAGTGGGGACGACCCCACTGTGTCACCAGTAAACGCTGGATTAAGAAATATGCTCTCGTCCCCATCAGGCTGAATTTTCTAAGAAGCAGAGTTTTTCTCAGGGGTGGCTTGTGTTTTTGGTACAAATTCAGCTGGGAAGGACGGTCATTATCAAGTCTCCCTGGAGCCTCTATGGAGATGAGCCTCCAACTGTTATCGTGCTCCAGAAATAAGCTCCCTGAGAAGAAGTCATCCTTCGTTGCTGAGATAAATCCTACTCAGGTGTGTGGAGGAGGAAAAGTCATTTTCCCTCCACCCTTCTGAGCCCCTGGCTGGGACCCCTGTGATGGAAGGCAGGTCCCCCAGAGAAAAACCAAATGCAAGTTTACCAACATGTCAACCTCATGTGTACGTGGGAGACCCAGGGATAACGAGCAACTCCCTAAGGTAGCTGAGAATTCAGGCTTAAACACCATCTTCAGAGGGGAGGAGCGAGGATGGGGCCTCTTGGGGGAGAGGAAATGACGTTTAGGAAAGATGGCTGGGCCTTAGAAGACAGGCGGGAGGTGTGACCTTTGTGACAGAGTCTGTCTGACTGTGGTCTTGACGTCCCGTCTCCCTGCTGTGACAAGAGCTCATCCTCCCTGGGTGACCGAGCTCCCTGGGAGAGACCTGCGATGACTGACTCCTTTTGGAGGGTCTGTCCTGAGGCAGCTGAGGGGAAGTCAGAGGACGCTCTCCCTGCGTCCGCTGTATTTCAAGTGCCTGCAGCTCAAGATAACCAACACGCCAAGGCAGCAGATTTTTGGGTGGCGTATGCTGCCCTTCATCCCCATCTTTGAAAGTTCCCCAAGCAGTGTCATGGTCCAGGAAGCGGGCTGGCAGATGGTCGCGTCTCTCAGTCCTGAGAAGAGGCCAGTTCAGTTAGCCACATCTCATTTCAGGAGGCAGGATGGCACGGGGATCTAAATGGTGCAAACAGTCAGGCATTGAATACGAGGCATTTCTAGGGAAACAAAAAATAAAACAAAGGTTAATGGTTGGAGCAGACTTTAAACCAGTTTCAGGGTCCAGAGGGCAACCAGTCGAGATTTGTAGATGCCGAGCTCAGAGCATCTTCTGCGGTTTGAGTGCCATCACTGATGTCATCAAGTGTTCCAGTGGCCTTTCTGAGTGGCCCACACAGCGACAGGCGTGAAGGTTGTCCACGCAGGAGCTGTTGTGACAGCTTCCCTGAGGTTAAATCACCCCATCCAGCCTCAGGTCGCAGGACTCCTGGAAAAGGGCGGTTTGGGTTCTTAGTGATTCCAAGTCAGAAGGTGGGAGAAAATTAGAAACATTGGTTTGGAGAATTATAACCAGATATTTGAGGAAACTAGAAGATTTCAGGATCCAGTCCAGTTTACGGGTGGATGATAAAATCTCAAAGACAATGAACAGTGCTAGACTCTGATGTCCACCAGGGTGTGTAACAGCCTTCTCCTGAAACAGTTTTTTTCTCTACAATCACCCCCATTCCTAAGATAGTCACAGAGGACTGATTTGTTTGCAAAATGAGTCTAGTCTCATTAATTTGGCCCGATTATTTACATATCAGCAAGAATAGTGGTGACCATATAGGCTGGTTTTAAGTCTGCTTTGCTGGAACTTGTAACGAGGACTCTCCGATTAGACACCAGCACTGTCCCCTCCGTGTGGGAAGGGTCTGGTAGGTCATTGCTGAATCCCGCTGGCTGGGATTCCAGTTCTGATCGTCACACCGACGTCCGTCTGCGGAGCTGGTGTGCGATTCTCTCGCTCTGTGCTCTCAGGGTGAGGACGACGGTCTGCGGCGGCTCAGGGGGAAGCCAGGCGGGCTGCTGCTTCTCTCTCTGGGAAGCTTTCACACCACTCCTAGGTGAGCTTCCCGGTGCCTGGAGCGCTATTCAGAGGAAGTTCCTGAAGAGATAGTGGTCTCTTCAGGTTTGCTATTTCTCTAGTCATTTGAAATCTTATATTTTCTCAAAAACTAATACATTTCATCGAGATTTTCAACTGTTAGCATAAAATTAAAGAATGAAATGTAAAAATAGTCTTATTTTTTCTCGTAAGTTTTCCAAACGTGCGTCTATTTTCTTGAGGATTTTTCCCCTAAGTACAGCTCTTAAATCTATTTATCAATTCTTCCATATTTCTGTTTTCAGACTCAGAAACGTCTGTGTCTGTCTTTGTTGACGACTCCAGTGTTTGCGGCAGGCACCCTGCTTTACCATTCCTATCCTTCTGGCATTGGCTGCTCAGTTCGTTTGCTGTAATTCTGTTTTAATGATAAAAACACTGAAAATTAAGGATTTGCTCTGACTCAACCTTTGGCCAAATTCCTCGGGTCTCCCTCTGCAATAGACGCATTGTCATCACTATTTCTAAATCTCCTCTAAAGGCAGTTTTGATTTCCAGTTGACCCCATGGTTATTTCAGAATGTTTTTAAAATTTCTAAAAGGTCATTTTTTTAAGTTTTATTGTTAAATTTTAATTGCATTGTTCTCATGAAAAGCCCTACTCAGTTTTGCCTTGTGGAATATTTGAGGTTTTCATCATGGTCCATTTTGCTATAAAATGATGTCATGGTCCCCTGGGCCTTGATTTTTAAAGTTGTATTTTCCACAGGTGTATTCGCAGTGGAATGCCCATCTGTTAATGGGAACTTATTGATTCTACCGTTCAAATCTCTGTGGCTTGTTGACACTTTCCCACGGCTCAGAGAGGCCAGTTCCCTTCCACGGCGCCAGCAACGGCGATTCTGACTGCCCCTCATCATGAGGGCTTTTGCGTCATCTAAATGAAAGATGCACGTCTTATTTTAATTCCACGTGTTCCTCTTGTTTCCCACAGACTTATATTGATCTAATTGCCTGATCAAAAGTAAAAGGGTGTCTTTGCAGAACCCTTCCCCACCCCGTGTGAACAGTCGAATTGTGCATTTGTCTCTGCCCTTTTCCTTCCCTCCCACAGTTCTGTCTTTGCTGACTCACTTTGGGTTTTGGATCCAGATAACCATTATTAAATTGTTTTTTCCAACAATATACAGCTTCTGTAAAAAAAAATATTTGTATGTGTGTATTTAGCCCTGTAACCATGTTGACAGTTTTCAGTGTTAGATTTCTGGAGCGGGTCATTTCTATCACGGCCCCCTATTCTTGAGGTCCCCACTGTGAGCCACCTCCCAGGGCCTGAACTATGTCTTCCAGTGTCTCTGTCAAAGGAGCAGGAAGAGGGGACATCTTTGCACATCCAGAAATGTCTGCTGTCTTCCCAAGGGATGAAAACTTGAGGACATAAATGTATTGGGTCCCAGCCTTTTTCCCTCAAGACCCCACAGAGGCAGCTCTGTTTTCCGCCTTCATCCTTTCCCGGAGCCTTTGTACCAGGGCCTTGGCCATTTTAACCATCCTTTCCAGTCCTCCTCAGTGGAGCCAAAGGTCTCTGCGTGTGTCACACTCCCTGCAGAGCCTTTCCACCTGGAATATTGTGTCTTGTCCCACCCGTTACCTGGTGGGTCACTGGACGCGTAGTTGGTGGCACTCAGTAGAACCCTGACCCCTGACAGCCCTTTTGGTTCCCAAAGTGGATGGAGCACTAGCTGTGGCCCGAGGTGTCCCTGAGAATGGCCAAGTGTGAGGAAATCGGGGAGGGGCCGAGGTCAGAGAAAGGAGCGTGGCTCTGGCTCCTAGCCGCAGGCTGACTCCCCTCTCCCTTCTTCCTCCTTCCAGATCCGGTCCGACAAAGACAACGACATTCCCATCCGGTATAGCGTCACGGGCGTGGGTGCCGACCAGCCCCCCATGGAGGTCTTCAGCATCGATTCCATGTCCGGCCGGATGTACGTCACTCGGCCCATGGACCGCGAGGAGCGAGCCTCCTATCACGTGAGTATCCACGGCCTCGGGTTCCCGACTGTAGAAGGAGAACACAGACCTGAGCCTATGCCAGGATCACCGGAGGGCTGCGAAAGCCCCCTGTGCTGGGCGCCTCCCAGAGTTTCTGATTCAGTGAGCGCAAGGTGCACAGGAGAAATTGCACTTCGAACGCACTCGCAGGCGGCGCCGGCAGATCTGGGACCACACTGGGAGAACACCAATCTAGAAGATCTCGATCCACGCCATCTCCCAGGGGCTCGTTAGTGCTGATGGGGGTCACATGGCTGCCGTGCACACTCGGGGCCCTCTCTAAAGCACCACCCTGCTGTCGTCCCCGTCCTCTCCAGCTCTGGGGCACGTGCCCTGCAGCCTTCTGCTCCTCCTGTGTCTCTGAGAGCAGAAAAGTGGCTCTGAAGTGAGAGCCGCTCTGGTTCCATCTCCGAGCTGTGCGTGGAGAGGAAAATGGATGAGGAAGTGGAGGCTGCAGGGCTCGGCTACAGGGGCTGTCGACTCCCTTCCTCCTTGGCCTCTCCAACGTGGTGGCTAAGCAGAGAGGGGCCCTGGAGCAGGGCTGGCAATAGAGGGTCTCACACCCTCAGGCCCAATGCTCCATGATCCTGTGGGGCTGGGCCCCTCTCTGGGCTCTGCTGCCTTATCTGCAAGATGAGGCTGTGCACCAGCTGGAGGTGGCAGGGGCTGGAGCCAGAGCTCAGGGCCAAGCCCCCGCCCTCACCAGGTGAGCCCTCGGGCACTCACCACTGGCCTCCTTCGGTTTCCTGCTGGAACACGTGCTCGGGGTCTCATCTCCAAAGTTCTCCAGTTGCTTTGGAGGGGCAGCCCTTGCCAGGTGCCTCTCCTGCCCCCATCAGCCTCTGGCGAGCCCTGCTGTCCCCAGTGCCGGTGTCAAGCTGCAGCCAGGTCTTCTCAGGCTTGTTTCTTCTGAATCTTCAAGACTCTTTCTGCTGAAAGAAAACCTTTGTTGTAAGCGGTGGGCAGCCCTCACACTGTGGACACCGTGGGGGTCGCAGCCCATCTCTGCGCTTATGGCAGGGCTAACCACGGAATGTCTGGGTCCCAATGCAAAATGTAACAAGGGACCCCTCATCCAAACTGAATAAGGATGTCAGGGCAGTGAGAGCAGAGCGTCCAGCCCAGCACCAGCTCTTCTGAGCGTGGGGCCCTGTGTGACTTCACAGAACACCATGAAGCTGGCCCTGCACGCTGGCTCTGGGTGCATGGCCCTCTCTTGAGGGGGGTCGACCATGAGGCCATTTTCACGGAGGCTGCGGCTCGAGAACCCGTAGGTCTCACACCTCGTCTCCATCTGGCCTCCTGTGGCCTGTCCAGGCCCTGGTGAAAACTGCCCCAGAGCCACTGAGTGTTAACTTCCTTTCCTGGAGGACCCCTGCCCCGGGTCCTAGGCACCTAGCTCAATGCTGCGAGCACCCACGCCCCCTCACCCCCACCCCACCGTCACCCATTCCTCCAACTCCTCCCCCAGCCCCTGGGCTGGTGCTGGGAAGGCAGCAGCCAGGTTTAGGGGAAGAAGATTTAATTGACAGTGGTTTGGGACCTCCTAAGGAGTTCTCAGCCCACCGTTAGCTGGCAAGGCAGGTGCACAGAACCACCTAGGCAATTCAGCCAGCACCGACGTCCAGCCGGCCATGCGGCAAGAAGCACACCGACTTCACATGGCTGTTGGCTCCCCAAATGGGCTGTGTGCTGCCATCAACATGTGTTCATAGCACGAAGAGTCAACTCCCGTTGTCTGCCAACAACTATGTGCAGATTGAGAGACTTAGAGAGAGAGACAGAGACGGACAGAGACAGAAGGGGAGAAAGAGATAGAGACAGAGAGAGACAAAGAGACAGAGACAGGAGAGAGAGAGAGAGCAAAACAGAGAGAGAGAGAGAAATAAAGACTGAGACACAGAGAGAGAGGGGAGAGACAGAGAACCAGAGCAAGAGACAGACAGACAGACAGACAGACAGAGGAAAGAAGACCTGACCTGCAGACAGCAGAGAGAGTTAGTCTCGAAGGAGCTAAATGAAGGGCACACGGACCCACCCTTGAAGCCCTCGCTGGCAGGTGCCGCGCAGGATGTCGTTCTAAGACTTCTCACCGGAGCAGAGCTGGGCGGTCAGCTGCCTCTCCAAGGGCAGCATCCGCGTGCGTGGCCTGGGGAGCTGTGGCCCTGGCAGGCACGGGTCAGGCCGGGCATCTGGGACCATGGGAAAGATGGCACTGCCGGGCTGTCAGTCAGGGCTGTTTCTGGAGGACTCAGACCCCAGCACCTGCTGAGAGAACCTGCACCGAGTGGAAAGGTCCTTCCTTTCATTTTATTTTAATTGCTTTGTGGAAATGTTGAGCTCAAAACTAGATTTACTTTTGGTGTTTCTGGTTAACTGTTTCCTCTGCAATTCACACCAAAATCAGCATTGGAATTCCCACCGACTCCCTGAAAAGTCTGTCCAGGCTCAGCCCACCTGCTGCCTCCAGAGCTGCTCAAACTGGCGCTGCCCCCCTGACAGGGGACGGGGCCTCAAGGACCGCTGCTGCCAGGGCCAGCTCTGTGCACCGGTGCTCAGGAGCAGCCTTTGTCCTGGCTCACAGCTCAGCCCACGGCAAGAGCACCAGGGGGCGTGGACTGGAGGCCAGGTGGCCGATCCAGGGAGCAAGGTCACCCACCTACCCCTTGTTCACAGGCAGGAGTCGTCAGTCCTCCAGGTGCCAAGATGTGCTGGCATCGCGCAGAAGAATCCAGCTACACTTTTCAACACGCCTCCGTTTCTCTGTCCCTTTTCCTGAGGACTCCACAGCCTCACTCAGCACCAGACTCTGCCGGGAGACGCACGATGTCTCTGCAGCTGGACGGTTCTGCAGCAAGGCCCGTGGAAAAGCCAGGGGTCACAGGCTGGCAGTCCCGAGGGAAATAGGGTGGCATGCCTGGCCTGGAGGGGAAGCCGAGATGCCCCAAAGGCGCTGGTCCCCTCCAGGGACGCGTGCAGACCCCACGCCCTCCTCACCCAAGCCAGCCAAACGGGAAGCTGGACGGTGGGAGGGCTGGTGAAATGAGGGGACCCACCACCCCCAAAGTTTGGAACCCCCTCTAGGCAGTCGTCATGTGCCTCCTAAGACCCCAGCATGACCCTCTCAGGACTTCCATGGCACAGGATGCCCATCAGGCCTCTGGGGGCAGCGGGGCCGGCCAGCGGGGGTGTCAGTTGTCCATGCTGCCCGACACACAAGCTCCAACAGAGCGGCTTCGAATAGCGCCCACTTATTAACTTATGTCTGTAGGTCAGCAGTCCAGGTGGGCTCTGCCTAGGGTCTCAAAAGATGGAAATCACGGGGTCAGCCAGCCTACGAGCCTACTGGAGGCCCTGGGAGACTCTGCTTCCTGCTCATTCAGGCTGCGGGAGGTTCAGGTCCCTGTTTCCTCGATGACTGTCGGCCTGGGGCCACTCTCCCCTCTTAAAAGACACCTGCAAGTCTCTGACCCCCTCGCCTACCACCACGGGAGAAAGCGCTCTGCTTGTAGGGCCCTGAGGCTATCTCAGTCTCACCCATACTGTCTCTCTGTCTTACGGTCAACGCTGCCACAGAATGTAACCCAATCGCGGGTTCCACCATGCATTCATATCTGGGGGTCTGCGCCCCACATGCTGCAGGAGCCATTTTCGAGTTCTCTCGCCCTCCTGCCCTGGTAACTGTTTAATCCCGTCCCCTGTTCTGCCCAACTCCTTCGGCTGATGAGGGTGGTCAGAGTTGAGATTGAGCCGATGAACTGTGGACACCGTCACCTTAAGACACCAACATGCAGGGACCGACCTCGTGGCCAAGTGGTTGGGATGGCGTGCTCCATTTCGGCAGCCCAGGGTTTCACTGGTTCAGATCCTGGGCGCGGACAGGGCACTGCTCGTCAGGCCATGCTGAGGTGGCGTCCCACATGCCACAACCAGAAGGACCTGCAGCTAGAGTATACAACTATGCTCTGGGGGATTTTGGGGGGAAGAAGGAAAAAAAAGAAGATTGGCAACAGATGTGAGCTCAGGCCAATGTTAAAAAAAAAAAGACACCAACATGTAAACATTCAAATGCAGGAAATAAAGGAGCAGTCATTGTTTTGCACGTTGATTCTCTAGAAGATTCTTTCAAGGATTCCATAGTAAGACGTGCCATCGTGTCCCACCACGTACCATCATCTTGGGCAAGTCTCCCAATCTTCCTGAGCCCCAGTTTTCCCTCCACAGACGAGGGGTTGGGACAATACCAGTCTCACAGGGTCCTGTGAAAACTGTGGTAAGTTAGCGTGTGTCGAGCTCTTGGGTGCTGCCCAGACTGGAGCGAGAGCACGGTGAGCACCGGCTGCTGATGTTGGTGGAGGACAATCCCCAGAGTGCGCTTGGAGGTGACCTTCAGGGCCCACACGGAGTGTTCCAGACTCGGTGCCCCCAGGGAGGAAACCAACAGTCCACAATCAAGATATGAAGAACATCGAGCATCCAGAGGGGAGAGAGTGGGGTCCCCCACACAGTGGGACTGTTGTCCACATGCAGGCATGCACACTCTCCTCCAGCACTCACTCCCACCCCAATGCGAGACCTAGCCTGTATACTGACATTTCCCCATCTTATCCCCCGTGACAAGAATAGAAAAGTGTCCTATTTGGAGCATCGCAGGAAATTCACTTTGCATGTGACACTCAGATTTGCAAGTCACAGAAAGTTTGGACAGCCCCTCTGTCAACATTTCTTGTCTCCACCACCAAGGCAGGACCCTCTCCAGTCCCGCAGCAATGTGCCCAGCCTGAGGGATGGGGGGGTCTTTCCTTGGAGATTTCCACAGACACTATCAAATCTAAGTCAAACTTGGGGGTGGGTAGAGTGTGACAAGGACCCCTTTCGTCGCTTTTCATCTTTATCTCCACTCGGGCTGCTCCGGCAGTGTCATTTCACTTAGAAGACACTAACTTTAATTTTGGCTCAGGATGACTCTTCTTCAAAGGCTTCTCGACCTTCGACTCAGGGCGATATTGCACGGCTGCGCTTGACAAGGTGAAGGATTGCCTGGCCATCCATGGGAGGACTTCCATGGCAGCACGGGGTGCAGATCGGGGTTCCCAGGAACGAGGGGCCTGACGGCGACTGGGGTGGGGCGGCTGCTTAAGACAACAAGGCAGCATCTCAAGATTTGCGCAATGCAGATCGCCTCCTTAAGTAAAGCCAGCCTCGAGATGCTCCTTAAACACACCATTTCCAGGGCAAGATCCCACTGCGGGCTGTCGGGCTGGACCTGAGCACTGAGGCCGCATGGAAGCAGTTACGCCGTCTCCCTCCCCAAGGCATGGAAGGCACCTCCTTCTTCTCCCCCGAGGCTGGCGGAGTCGGGGGAGGGGGCTGTGCACCAAGGGGCGACGTGGAGGATTGTGCGGAGCCCTCAGCTCGGAGACGCGTCCCACCGCAGGCCTCGAGCACAACCTCTTCTCAGCACTCTTGGCTTGGCGCTGTCTTGTCACAAAGACCTTGAGGTCTGATGTGTCCAGCTTAGGGGGTGACGTGGTTTCAACAGAGAGATGGGGGCCGGCACACTGCTGTGTGACAGAGACCACAGGCAGATCCCGCCTTTCTCCAAGTCTTGGTTCCCCCTAAACCCCAGGACCCCCGTGGCCCCACTCCAGCCCTCTGCTGCCCCCAGGGCTCGGCCACTCTGTATGCCCCATGCTGTCTTCCCTGTCCCCTTCTTCAGGCCTCGGCTCAAATGTCTCCTCCTCAGAGAGGCCTGCCTGGCCTCCCTCAACCTCGGTGGGTCACTACCATTGCACCCAGATTACTTTTGGCTTCTTTATCTGCTTTGTGCCTGTCTCCCTTCTCCATGAGCACCTCCAGGGGAGGCCACAACTGTGTCACGGACCAATAATCTAGGATCCAGCCCAGTGCCTGGCACGTGGAGGCCCTTGACAGACATTGACTGAGTGGATGAATGAAGGAGTGAATGAATGAATGAAAGAAAAATCCCAAAATTAAGGGGTGAGTCTGAGCAGCCCTCAGGACCCTTCCAGCCCGAGTGCAGGGCATCCCCCTTTGTACCTTGACGATGTTCCATATGAAGCGCTCTGGAGCCCCTGATCCAGCAGAGCAGGGGGCTTCCACCCCAGGGTCCCCCATTTTCTTCCGTGGTGCCCCAAGAACAGATAAGCCAACAGAGTGGACTTGCGATAGATTCCCAAGTTAACCTCAGCTGCCGCTCAAGCTCCAGGCCCCTGACGGCGCCCCCCGCCGGTCTCCCCCCCAGGCCAGACCTCTCAGTAGTGGGAGTTTGAGCCCCCCACCCGTGGTTGGCACAAATGGCTTTTCTGCAGCCACTGTAGGTAGACGTGAAGCCTCGTCGTCAGTGGGGCAGGACCAGTCTGAGCAGGCCCGGGAGGTCCCGGGGGGCATCGGCACGGGGGCATCCGGTCACCTTCCAGCTCCTGCATCACCCCATTCGCCCTCTCACAACTCCCTCATTTCCACAGAGGAGAAACTGAGGCTTGGAGAAGTTTCGTGCGTGTCCCAAGCCCACCCCACCCCAGACCCAGGCGGCCTCTTCCGGGGACATGCACTGTTGTGTCGCCCGCACCCCAATGCTCTGGGTCTGAGCCTGACAGTCGGGAGTGACCCCACAGAGCTGGCCGCCGGCCTGACGGTGTGTGTGTTGCTTTCCAGCTCAGAGCCCACGCGGTGGACATGAACGGAAACAAGGTGGAGAACCCCATCGACCTGTACATCTACGTCATCGACATGAACGACAACCGCCCCGAGTTCGCCAACCAGGTCTACAACGGCTCCGTGGACGAGGGCTCCAAGCCAGGTGAGGCCCGCCCGCTTCCCGGTGACGGCCGGGCTCTGCGTGGCCCAGGACAGGCCGGGCAGGTGGGCAAGGAGGTGCATCTTCTAGGGGGTCGCATAACCCCCCACCGCCACAAGGGCGCCCTGGGACTCGTCCCCCGAGGTTTATTTGGGGATGGTTACTGAGGACCCACCCTGCGCCACCGAACTCACGGTCCAGAGGGGGACGCAGACAAAAGACGTGAATGAGGCCGTTGCAATGCTGACGGGCTTGGAAGGAAACCCGTAGGGGTGGCCGTAGATCAGGGAGCCGCTCTGTGGAGGTGACATGCAGGCCGAGAGCTAAAGCGTGAGAAGGAGCGACGTGCGGAGACAGGCTGGGATCCGTGCGTGTGCTGGAAGGGAGGCAGGGGAAGGGAAGAGCACGTGCAAAGGGCATGGGGCAGGAGGTGAGGTCAGAGAGAAGACGGCCATTCTAGGTCTCCTGCGCCACCCTTGGAATTTGATTCCAAGCACCAGAGGAACAAGTGAGAGGGCCAAGAGGGGAACCCCTGTGGCTGAGACCTCAGAGCTGACCCAAGAGCCCATCTTCCCGCAGACTTCAGTCAGGGACAAAAGGTGACAACCACCTTGTTATGAGCCAGGGCCCTTGCTAAGTGGGTGACGTGTCTGGTCTCTGGATCCCACAACCACCAAGCAGTGGGCACCCACCCTGTCCCCTGAGCGAGGACAAGACTCCAGGCCCAAGGACGTGAAGCGGTCGGCCCAGGCCCCTTGGTGTGTGTATGGGTCCGAATCCCCAGCCGAGGTGGAAGCTTGGCCAGCCTGCTCCCAGGGTGACCCAGGGACCAGCAGACTGCCTGGGAGCATTGGAAATGCAGAGTCTCTCGCCCACACCTGCTGATTCAGGCTCTCCGCAGGTTGGCCTGGAGTCTGGGGGCAAGCCCCCAGGTCATTTCTGTGCTTGCTGAAGTTTAAGAAGCACAGCCCCTCACGGGGGGTTGGGGGGGGGGGTCGTTGAGCCAAGGGTCACTGAGGAGGCTCCTGCCGGGGCTGCGGAAAATAGGGGCTAAAATAACTGCCACACAGGTGCCTGGGTACATCTGAAGTTCAGAGAAACAACAAATCTCCTTCACCCGTCAGAATGCCCCGGGCGACATCAGGAACACACTTGGAGTAAAGAGGTCCCCTCGTTGATCTGAACCTCACATGGGCCTGTGGTGCGGGGCAAACAGAGGGAGGAGCTCGCAGAGCCGGAGCCGAGGGCAGGGAACACAGCGCTCCACAGGCCCCCTCTGGGGGACAGCAGGCACCCTGGCTCAGGGGCCGCGAAGGCAAACATTTGCCATCGCTTCCCTGCTGGAGGGGCTGTCACAGCTGCGTCTCCAGGGGCTGCCATTTCGACAAGGTGAACTGCGTTTCCCATTGATTGTCTCCGAATCATGAGAGGCGGCCAGCCCGGGGTCAGCAAAGGGAACGAGAGGTGGCATCATTTCTGCCGGAACCTCGGGCACTCTCCCCATCCCCTGAGTCCCCTGAGGGGCAGGGGCAGGTCGTGGGTGGGCAAATTAGCTTCAAGCTGCCAAAGAAAGTGAACGAGGCTGCCAACAGGCAGCTCTTGCAAGAGTCAGCGTGGGGCGTGGGTGTCTGGCTTGGGGGGCTTTCTTGTTAACACGGAAGCCTCGCTCCCCGAGACCCGGAGCGCTCTGTAAAGGCCCCTAGATTTCTATCACAAATCAAGCCTCCCCTGTCTTATTTTAAAACAAATCGATAGAGAAACTCTCCCCAAATGTGCACCTGGCTTCACTCATTAGGACAACAACATAGCACATCACTGGGTCTGCTTCTGGAAATCCTGACGAGACTTTACGCCCAGAGCCAGGAGCTGCCGCGATCCCCTCGTTCAATGCTGGGTGTGGCCTGGATGCCAGAAGGCTGCTCTTGATCCCAGCATGGGCCCCCTATTCCCGTTCACTCTGGCGCCTTTCCAGGACTGTGTTTGCACTAAATGTTGTCTGACTTTCAGAGCCCCCGGGGGACCCTGGAGTCTGTCTCTGGTCCCAGAACGGCACGCTGGAGGAAACAGTGTCACCACCTCTTTGTGCAAAGCCCGGGACATAGCGGTGTGAGGCCGCCCGGGGACCCAGCTGGATGTCCTCACTCCCCCGGTCAGGGGCGAGGAGATGCCGCCCACACATAGTGGGGCCTGGGGCTCCCCCCAGGACCTGGAAAGGGCCTCCACACTTTCTCCCCTCACGTCAGTAAATTACACTAATAGAAGGGTTTTACACAGTGCCTTTGTGGGATAAGGAAAAACTACTGCCAGAAATTAGTCATCACCCTCTGGAATGATGGGCTAATGAAGGGTTTCAGATGTACGTTCTAATGGAAAACAAACAGAAAGATATGTCCAATATTGACTCAGCTAGATAAGAGCCTTTTAAGATTTGAGTCGGTCACTTGGGGACGTTAGCAAGCCAACTCAGGCCTGGGATCCCAGGCCAGTCCCACGCTCCCCCCACATTCTTTTCCCAGCACCAGACCCCCCTCAGTTTTATGAAACCCTCTTTGGCACTGCTGGGTTGAACAGACTGGGAGGGTGTGGAAGGCCAGGGATGGCCCCTTCTGGAGCAACAACGTTCACTGCACATTGGGATCAAGAGGGGCCCTCCCCATCACAGCCGTCAGATCTCTGCAGTA
This sequence comes from Equus asinus, assembly GCF_041296235.1. Lineage (NCBI taxonomy): Eukaryota > Metazoa > Chordata > Mammalia > Perissodactyla > Equidae > Equus > Equus asinus. Next base: position 49,030,936 of record NC_091804.1, read on the forward strand.
AGCAGGGAGTCGAAACCCACCTCAAGTGCCCCTTGGGGAAAGGGACCCATTGTCTCACATAACTGAAAAATCCAGAGACACTGGCAGCTCAGCCGTGGCGATGCCTGTGCTGAAATGGACTTGTCAGGGTCTCGCTGACCACTGCCTGACCCTGCTCTTCTCTGCATTGGCTCCTTCCCTGGGAGGGTCTCTCTTCCTGCCGGCAGGAAGCCTCAGCAGCTGCAGGCATGTCCCTGAGCCTCGGATGTCCCCAGGGGAGGGAGCAGCTCTCCTCCAGTGCCAGCGAGAGCCCGGGGCAGATCCTCCTGGGTCATGTGCCCATCCTGAGCCAGTCCCTGCAGCTGTGCAGAGACCGTGAGCACTTTTCAGGCACAGAGCCCAGTTCTAGTCTTACCTCAAGTCGCGTGGTCTGAGCATGTGGTAGGCGTGGATCCCCAAAGGAACACCAGACGGTTGCCTCAGAAAGGAGGGGCTGGATGTCAGGTGGACTCAAGGGCAGACGTGCACCACACGTGCCAGGATGTGGGTCACACTGGGGATGCCGGTGGCCCCAGACCAGGGCTCTCTGCTGGAACTTTCTGTAATGATGGAAATGTTCTATGTCTGGGTTGTCAGCCACCTGTGGCCACTGAGCACCTGAAAGGTGGCTAATGCAACTGAGGAGCTGAATTTCTACTTTTATTTAGAATTTAAATAGCCATGTGGGGCTAGTAGCTACCATACTGGGCATCAGGTTTCAGTAGGTGATTTTGGTGGTCCCCACCCACACGGGGCCACCTGAAGCTGCTAGTCATGGCAGCAGTCCCTCCTAACCTCGGGGAGCCTCTTGTCTTTGTCGCAAATCCTGGATGAGACACTAGCGGGCCAGGGGCCACCAGAGCCCCTTGGAGACCCCGTTCATGGTCCACATTAAGAGCAGAAGTGGAAACACGTCTGCTCCTACCCTTCGAACATGGCTTGTGGTTCTCACCCCAAGGGTTTGCTCACGCTGGGCCCCCCATTCCCCATGCACACGCCACCCACTCCTTCCCGCAGAGCCCGCCTTGGCCTCCAACCCTGACCTGTGCCCCTACCCTGCTGGGCCTACCCCCTGTAGGTGACCAGGTGACCCTGGGCGATGGCTGTCTCTGAGGGGTGACAGCATCTTGCACACGTTCTCCGTCTCTGTGGGCTCCCGCCGTCCACTACGAGTGGGCTCTGATGTGAGTTTACTGTCTAGCAAACGGGTCTTACAAAAGTTGTCGTTTCCACTAGGGTCTTCTCTTCCTGGCTTTCAAATTGACCCTAACCCTCATGAATTCAGATTAGTAATAATTTCATATCTGTAACGCAGATGTTTTCCATAAAGAAATGAAGTTTTGTTGATTTCAAGTTCACTAGAAAGTGGAACCAAAATTACGGCTCCCAAGAAAAAAGGGCCAACTGAAATGAGACGGGAGGCCCAGGAGTCTTGTGGCACAGTGCTCCGTGGGGCCCTGGGCTCCGTGGAGGTGTCCCACGCCCCTGGGTGGGCAGGAAGCAGAGAGCCAGGCTTGTAGCCCTCGCACCACCCAGCCAAGCGTCACCACTCCAACCAATTCATAAATGGGCTTCCGGAGAGGATCTCATTAGAAGAAGGGTCTTTTTAAGAAATCCTATTTCAGATAGTTGTAGATATACATGCAGGTGTAAGAAATGATACAGAGACATCCCACAAACCCTTCACCCAGTTTCCCCCAAAAATAACATCTTGCAGAACTGTTGTGCGAGAGCACTTCAGGATGCTGACCTTGGTGCGATCCATGGACCTCTCTCAGATCTCAGCAGTTTTACCTACATGCGTTCGTGCGTGTGTGTGTGTGTATGTGTGGTTCTATGCAGTTTCATCATGTGTGTAGGTTCGTTTGACACCAACATCAAGACACAGAACAGTTCCATCACAAGGACCCCTCACACCACCCTTCAGAGCCACAGCCACCTCCCCCCAACCCCCATCCCTAACCCCTGCACCCTCTCGTCTGCTCTCCGGCTCTATGACTGTCATTTCCAGACTGTTAAGTAGATGGAATCATAAGAGGATGTTCCCTTTTGGGGTTGGCTCCCTTCACTCGGCCTAATTCTCTGCAGATTCACCCTCGTTGCCATCTGTGTCCACAGCTCATCCTGTTCATTGCCGAGCAGAAGTCCACTGTTAGGGCGTTCCACCGTTGTTCATCATTCACCCACTGAAGGGCATCTAGGCTGCTCCCACTTTGGGGCCATTAAAATAAAGCTGAGAATACTTGTTCACGTCCAGGTCTTTGTGTGAACATAAGTCTTCATTTCTTTGTGATAAAAGCCCAAGAGAGCAGTTACTGGGTGGCGTGGGAGTGTGTGTTTGGTTTTGCAAGATACCGTCCTGTTCTTTTCTGTGGTGACTGTACCGTCTCACATTGCCACCTTTTTGCGTGGCCCAAGCCCCCTTCATCTCTGCCAGCATTGGGTGGTGTCATTCCTCCTTATTGCAGCCATTCTGGTGGGCGTGTCGGCACGTCTCATGGTGGTTTTCATCTCTGTCTCCCTAACGGCTGATGTTCAGCATCTTTTTTGCGCTTATCTGCCATCGGCACCTCCTCTTCAGTGAAATGTCTCTTCATGTCTTTCCCCCATTTTCTAATTAGCTTTTCCTTACTGTTGAATTTTGAGAATTCCTTCTGTATTCTAGACAAGCCCTTCGCTGGACACGTGGTTCGCGGAGTTTTCCCTGTAGCTGGTCTCTTCCTCCTCCTCGCAGCATGCTTGTGAGCCAGTTTTAAGTGTGATGAAGTCCAGTTAATCCCAGCTCCCTCTTTCTGGCGGGGCTTTGGCATCCTGTCTAAGCACGCTTCTCCGAGCCCTGGTCCCGATGTTCTCTGTGCCTTTTTCTAAAGGTTTTAGAGTTCCATTTTCACATTAGGTCCATGACCCATTTCAAGATAACTTTTGTATAAGGTGTGAGACATACCTTTGGGCTCACTGTTTTCTGCCTCTGGGTGTCCACTTGTCCAGCCCCGTTTCTTAAAAGGCTGTCCTGCCTCCATTGAATGGCTTCTGCACGTTTGTCAAGAATCCGTTGGGCATATTTTTGGGTCTGTTCGTGGGTTCTATGTTCTGTTCCATCAATCTCTGTGTCTGTCCCTCTGCCAGTACCACACCACCTCGATGACCGTGGCTGCAGAGTAAGCCTCGACAGCGGGTGGAAGAAATGGCTTTTGGGACAGTGTGTAAGTTTTCAGACCCTGGCTGTCACCTGTGTCTCCCCCAGGTGGGGCTGTGCACCTGGCAGGTGGCATTGCATCATGCCCAGCCACCCTTCTCAGAATCCAGATGGCGTGCCACTGTGTGGCCCTAGCGTGGCCATGATGTGGCCTCAGCAAGCTACTTACTCCGTCTTGTTCATCGTCAGTAAAATGGCAGTGATAAGAGTCCCGTCAGGTGAGGGCATCCAAGTGGGGCCCCCACACTGGACACTGTTGTTAATGGTCATTATTATTCACAGTTATTAGCTTGTTAATATTGTTATACATTCTTCCTCAAGATAGTTCATTTTCCTGACTCCACGAAGTACACTTTGTCAGACTGAACCTCTTTTAATAAATACAAGACTCGTTTAAACCCTGCTGTCCTTTGTGTTATGTTCCAAAGTCCTTCACATGCCCAGATCAGGTGTGCCCTCTCCTGGGGTCACCCCACTGGCCTGCGGAGCTGGCCCTGCCCCCCGATGGCTGAGCCAGGCCTCAGACATGCATTTTTCTGAATTATCATCACAAACTCCCAATTGGCCAAGTCTGACCGATGACCGTTTTCTAGCCTGAGGTGGGTCAATGGGGCCGAGCCAGAGGTCCAGTTCCCAGAGCTGGAGGGGAGCATGGGGCGCAAGTGGCTTATTGGGGCCCGCTTGCTCCCAGGAGGCATCTGAGAGGGAGGACATGCGGGAGAAGGAAGGGGCCAGCAAGGTGGGATTCAGGGTCCCGACCGAGGGCAAGGCCCCGGGCTCCTGTCCTCTGGAGCCGCCAGCCACAGCCGCCCCCGGGCGTGTGAGCTCCCAGCAGTGAAGGGCAGCTCTGCAGGAGAAGGTGGGGCCTCGGGAACAACTGGAGCTGAGCTGGACCCGCACAACCTCAAGGGGCCGTGGTGGAGCCTCTCTGGCACCATGTCTCTGCCGTTCAGTGTCGGCCACCAGCCGTGCTGGCTTCTGCCCCCTCAGGCTCACGGTTCCCAGCCGTCCCCCTCTGGAGTGATGTTCCTGAGCCGCCATTTCATCAGAGGGACTCTGAGACCCCCGGAGACCTGCTCCGAGGAGCCGAGGCACGTCGCCCCTGGCCAGCTGTTCTCACCAGGAGCGAACACTCCCGCCCTTGGGCTGTCTGCCTGCCAGATTAAAAACAGCGGCTGCTGCACCGTGGCGTGAAGCCGCGAGCTGCGATGCCTTTGCTCGTCCTGGGCCACAGAACCTGCTGGAAGGGGGCTCCACGCCCTCCGAGAGACGGGCCCCTCCGCTCTGCACCCAGGGCCAGCTCCGCCGGCGAGGCCTCGTCTGGCTGGCTGCGTGAAGGGTGCGCCTCCTGCTGAAGGTTGGAGAATGCGGCTGTCATCGCAGAAATGCGACGGAGGCCCTCGCCGAGGGCTGCGGACGCCAGGCACTGTTCTGAGACCTCCCTACGTCTTCACCTCCTAAGTCCCGCACAGCCCTACGAGACGGGCGCTGTTATTTTCCCCACTTTGGAGATGAGGGAACAGAGACATAGAATAGGTAAGTAAGGACACACAGCTTGTAGCAGGTGGAGGAAAGAATTTAAACCCAGGCGATTTGGCTCGTGAGCCCTGGTTCTAGCCATTGAGCTAAACTGCCTCCCCTCTCAGTCTGTGTCAAGAGTGCATTTGGCCACAAGTCACAGAAAACTCAGCTGAAGCAAGTAGGGGTTTGTGTGAAAGCTTGAAACTGTCAGGGCTGACATCTCTGGCATTTGCTTCCCCATCTGGTTTCTCACCATATGGTCACAGGAGGGCTGCTGCACCTCCAAGCATCACACCTGCTATCAGGCAGGAAAGAGGTGAAAAGAAAGGGAGAAGGTCAATGTGTAGCATGGGGAATTTCCTCCAGGAGAAGCACGTGCTGTGTATGAGTGCCTTTCTCCAGGACGGGAAAACATGAACCCCACCCCCAAGGAACCCATTGCGCAGCTGGGGAACCAAGAAATCTGTACGCTGGATCCGTGCTAACGAATGGTACGTGATGCAGACCGGGGCAAAGACAGACAAGCAAACGTCCCAGGCCCTTGGGAGTGGAAAGAGTCCTTCCTGCCTTGGGGCCTTTACGCGTGCTCTGCCCTCAGCCTGGATGTCCTCCCCTTAGTGTCTATGAGACTGGCTCCTTTTCCTTCGTCAGCTCACACATCACTTCTCTGAAGATCCCCTCCCTGCCCGCGGTCACGAGCAGGCTCTCCCACCCTTGCAGTTCCCTGCTGATGTTCCACCACTCGTTTAGTTCCTCAGTTAGTCAGTTTGCTGTCAGTTTCCACCACCACTTTGCACCCCTGTGGGGCAGAGACCTGTTTTCCTCAGCACCATGGACCCCAGCGAGGGTGTGATCCAGCGAAGGCCGGGCCTCAGCCTGAGCCATGGGGAGCTCACTCAGAACGTGCCCGGGGCCTGCTTCCCAGAGCTCAAGAGGATGCTCAGCCGTTAGCTCTGCAGGGCAGGAGGGCGTCCCTGAAGGCCTCCAGGGGTCTGTGCCTCTGCAGAGGGAGCCGGAAGTCTGCCAAGCCCACAGTGAGGCACCACCGTCCCGGTGGTGCTCTGAGGCCGTGTGGCGCAGCCCTGGGCAATGGGCCGGTGTTCGTCCTGCAACTCCCTGAGTCACACACTCCCAGCACCCCGATTTTCAGAACACAAGCTCACGGGGCTCAGGACTGACTCCAGGAGACCATCCAAAGCGACTGGACGCGCCCCCGCCCCTCCCTCTGCACCAGCCAGGCAGTCCTGCTCCTTGCTCACAGCATTCTCCAGCTGGAAAGTGGAACTGCTCTCTCGTCCCCCAGCCCAGCCCGGCCCAGACTGGTCTGGCGGTGTTTCTCAAACCTCCTACGAAAAGATGCCTCTGTATGGATTACTTTCTAACCAAAACAGGCTCTAATTGGAACTCCTGCTTTCCCTAACCCCTTCTAACTGCATGGGGGCCTAGATGATAAATTTTGAAATTAATGTCACTTTAAAATATTAAATAGCAGAGAAATCTACATGCTGCAAATGAAGTCAAAGAAACCTTCATCTGTATAACGCAGAGTTTTTGCTTAAATAGATTATTCTATTAGTGGGCCCATTTATTTATTTATTTTATTTCTGTGCTGGCGGAGGTCCCCCTGAGATGAACACCACGGACTAATGCACAGATGGCGCCAGATACTTGAAAGTCATCTGAATATTAAGAATTTAAATCTTTAGCTTCAGTGCTTTGAGCAGAAAGCCAATTATGGGGCTGAATTAGTTTTCAAATTAAACTGCAATTTAAGGCTTGTGAAATTAATCCTTTAAGGCGCATGGCAGCGTTCGTCCATAGGTTCCTGGGAAGAACCGAGCCTCTGCCTTCTCCCCTTTCTCCTCCGGGTGCGATTAACAGAGAGACGTCCGGCCTCTCGGGCAGAAGACAGCGTCCCCCAATCAATGAAAATACAACCCTGACGTCTGTTTAGTTTCTTAAGAAAAATTCAAGCCATTCTACTGGGAGAGGCCCGAGGAGGTCTCTGTAGAAAGCCCTGGAAGGGTGGCTTGCAGGTCGTCCTTGGAGCCCAGGTGACGGGGGCGAGACTCAGCTCCCACGTTACAACAGATGCTGCTGCTGTGAGCGTTTCCTGGCGTGAACGTTTCCTCCACAGAGGGCGCGAGCAGGGGACTGATGCCACAGGGTTTCCGCCGGCACACTGTGGCATCAGGGTGTCTGAGGGCTCCTGATTGTGTAGACTCAGACCCGCCCGGCTGGAGAACAAGGCGAGAGGGCCAGGAGAGGACCTTGGGTCCAGGGTCACACCTCCCCAGACATGGGGGGCTGGCTCTGCTCACACCCCAGGCACCCAGCTCACGGCGGCTCTCCCGCTTCTCCTGGTGACCCTGTGAGGGACGCCCAGCTTCCAGGAGAGGAGCCCCAGTTTCCCAGAGGCTCAGTGGCGCGCAGAGGCTGGTGCTGGGAGTGGCAGAGCCAGGATCCGCTCCGGATTGAGCAACCCTAGTCCAAGCCCTGAGGCCAGCCTGGCTCCCCAAGTCCCCAAGGCCGTGGAGAAGCACATGGTTGGAAAGATCTGTCTTCTTCTCGCGCCTCGTGAGCTGGGAGTTAGCCTGGACGGCCTGGTTTCACTGCTTGCCTCAGTCTCAACTTAATCCCCATAGTGGGTGGAGTGGTGTCCCCCAAAATCCGTGTCCACCCAGGACCTCAGAATGTGGCCTTATTTGGAGATAGAGTCTTTGCATATGTAACTAGTTAAGGTGAGGCCATCAGGGTGGACCCTCGATCCCCATGACTGGTCTCCTTATAAGAAGAGGTGAGGACACACACAGAGACCTCATGATGGCACAGGCAGAGCTTGGAGTGATGGCGCCACAAGCTGAGGAGCACCGAAGATCACCAGCCCCCACCAGCAGCTGGAGAGTCAGGAAGAACCCTCCCCTGGTGCCTTTGGAGGGAGCATGCGCCTGCTGACACCTCAATTCTGGACTTCGGGCCTCCAGACCAGGAGAGTAGAAAGTTCTCTTGCTTCAAGCTGCCTCTTTAGCCCCTGCGCCTTCCCAGCCATCCTGCCCCGCTGGCTGCACCCAGCGGAGGCCCCAAGCAGATTGGCCAAAGTTCACGAGACCACCCTCTCTGGTCAACGCCTGGCATGAGAGTGAGCGAGGTCATGGCCGTCGGCCACTGCCCACCCCAGCCCACCCCAGAGCCGAGTGTGGGATCCGTCCAGCAAACCCCAGGGCCCAGGATGAGGAGGAGGCCACAGCATCCACTGCAGGCTGTGAGGGACAGCCAGGCATCGGGAAGAGAAAGCTGTGACCGAGGCGAGGAGAGGAGGGCTCAGAAGGGGGCGCACCCTCAAACACAAGGGGGAGACTGAGGCACGGGGAGGCACATAAGTGGGTAGAGGAATCGGTGGCTCAGGGCCCAGGTTAGAGCCTCGCCCCCAGGTCAGCAGACATCCCTGAGTGCCCACTGGGTGGGCAAGGGCGAGAGGGTCTAGAACACGCCCAAATGGTGAGCGGAGGCCTCCTCCCCCGGCAGCCCCCCAGGCTCTCCGAGAGGCGTTCCTTCTCCTCGTCCCGCTCACGAAAGTCCTGAGCCCCTGCTCTGCTCCGGGGCTGAAGCACATGGTTCCTCTCCGGCATTCCATAGTGACCCTCCCCTCTTTGGGCTCAGAGGACTCAGGTGACAAGCATCAGTCACCGGATCATGGGGTAGCGACCAGGGACCCAGCCAGGTTTTCAGAATCTTCCTCGCGAGAAACCAAATTGTGATTTAGACCAAAAAAAAGTCCTATCTTCTGTTTCCTCGGTTGCCCGATTGCTTTTCTTTTTTTTTCTTTTGGTAACATTTTACTTTCTGATACTCAAGTAATACTCTTTGAAGGAAACTTGGAAGATACAGGGAAAATCACAAAGAAAAAATCAAAATCGCCAGCATGGGTCCACGGCTCAGAGATTGCCATGACGGCCTCCGTCACACAGCTCTCTGGTCTTTTTTCTCTGCACAAGCATGTCGTTGTTTTAAGATTGGGGTCTTGCTGCACACAGTTTAGAACCTAATTATCTTCTGTTTTGCCACATATCATGAAAACTTCAAATGGCACTAAATATTTTTCTACACCATTTTAGTGGCTTTAGGCTATTCCATCATAGGAATGTATCGTAATTTATTTAACCAACACCCTGTTGTGGGGTGTGTAATATCATTTACTTATTGATTATGCTCATTGTTTCCACCGCAAGATGTGAGCTTCACGGGTCCGTGTTGGGGTTTTTTTCAGTTAAACTTTTTCTTTGAGATCATTGTGGATCCACGTGTAGTTATGCAACATAAGACAGAGAGAATCCACGTGTCCGCCATCCAGACCCCCGCATGGTAACTTGGAAATAAAGGCAGGCTGGCCCGACGGGGACAAGCAGAGCTGTTCACGCAGAGTGAGGAGGTCGGCCACGGTACTCGCCTTGGGCAGAGACGAGGAGGCGGGCAGAGGGGTGGGAGAGCTTCGTGGGGGGCGGGGGGCTCAGAGGGGCTGTGGGCCTGAGGAGCTGGAGCTGGAGCTGAGCTTCTAGTCAGAAGCTGGATGTCCCCTGGGATTGGGTGGGCATGCGCTTTGGCTTTCTCTGGCTGGTCCTACATCGGAAGCAGGGACGGAAATTAGGGACATTTGTCAGTATTGATGGAGGCCAGCCGTTCTGGGCGATTGTTGCAGGTGGGTGTTTGGCTTCCTGGGCTGTTGCCGGAGAGAGATGTCCTGCAGGGCCCACAGAGACAGCCTGGGTGGCGTGGGCACTGTAGGGCGTGGCTCAGAGCTCTCTCTATATGTGCTCTGGCCATTTGTGGGTTCAGTCTCTCAGTCACATCTTGGCAAAACTGTTGCACCGTAGCACAGCCAAGATATGGGGTTGACACTGTCAAGATACAGAACATTCCATGCCCGCAAGGGTCCGCCACACCCACCCCGTCCGCGGGGGAGTCCAGGTATCCGTCTCGTTCCCTGACCGGCCTGCCTGCCGCTCTCCGGAGCCACGTCAGCATGGACGGGACAGGCACCAGTCCGCCATGCTGAAATCATTTATCCCAAGTGACCCTCTCCTGAGGATAAATTCCCAGAAGTGGATTTGCTGAGCAGGCACCTTTTAAAGGCGTTTGGATATAGGCGGCAGAACTGCCTGCGGAAGCTGAGGCCGTCTGCGCCTGGGCCGCGGGGCAGGGTCAGTCCCCCAGTCACCGCCAGGGCGCCACATCCGTATTTTAAAACAGTGTTTGCTCCTCAGGTTTGTGGGACATGTCTCCTTCATTCCTTTGATCAGCAGCAGTCGGTTTGAAAGCCTCTGGGGGCAGAGCCCTGGAGTCCGGCGGCTGGGCCGCGGGCTCTGACCCCGGTGCTCTGGCAGGTGGCTCCAGGCTGGGCTGTGGCCTGCTTTGCCTGCGTTGTACCTTCTGATGGTGCCCAGCAAACATGCGCTGGAGGCCACAAACGCGTTTTATTTTTGCAACCAGGAAAGACTTATCAGAAGTACTGTACATTGTCCGGTTTTGAAAAGCATGTTCCTGAGCCCAGACCTAAAGTGATTGTGTAACCAGCCAGGAACTGATGGGCAGTTCTGGCTGCCAGCGAGTTGGACCTCCAGTCCTCCGTGCCCAAGGAGGTCCCCCATCCTCCCTTCCGGGGGGCACGGCTCTCGGGGCGCAGACTGACCGGGGTGTGTTCTGGAGAGTGAGAGCCTTGGCAGCCTGTGTCCTGGGTGAAGAGAAGCCAGCGAGAGAGGCCGAGGCTGCACGGCAGGCACCCACTCTCTGTCTCCAGAATTTTCTCTCACAAGGCACGCAGCTGGGCTCTGAGCCTGGGAATTTAAACTTTTGTAGTGTTTCCTCCCTGAAACTCAGATTTCTTCGTTCACTGGTCAAGGGGCTGTGCTGGGAGCAGAGACTTCTTGCCACAGAGCTCAAGATGAAGTCAAGGCCCAGCTGAAACGGGGCTTCCAGGTGCTCAGAGCCCTTCCTCCTCCTCCTCCTCCCCCCCCACCCCACCCCCATCCTCCTTACCTCCCCCTCCCCTCCCTCCTCCTTCCCCTCTCCTCCCCCACCTCCTCCCCTCCTTGTCCTCTGTCTGCCTCCCCTGAGGCAGAGGCAGGGGCTCCGAGTGTAGAATTGCCATTCTCAGGTAAAATCACGCTGGAGGAGTGCTGTATCGCATTAGTTCAAAGCCGTTAGCACTTTGGGTTAATGAAGAGCTACGGTGGTGGCCCCTGATGAGCTCGTCCTTTTCTGGGGGGAGGGGTGATTGAATTGAGCAGCTTGTGGGTCAAGCTCTGCCTTCGAGGGTGGCCAAGCCCTGTGGCTGCAGCACATGCAGGCCTCCTCAGTGAACAAGACTCTGTTTCTACGCAGAATGAGGGTAAGAGTTGTGTTGCCCACATCAGGTTTGAGGGACGCAATTATTTTTAACCAAAAAGCCAGCAGAGACTTCGGACCCTCATCAATATCCGATCAGCACTTCGTTAATAAGTGTCTACCCCAGAATGGCATATCCATCCGCCCCTCCAGTCTGAGGCCTGAAGTGTCCACGCTGGAAAGATGACAGCTCGGAAGATTGGGGTCCAGGCCGGGACCACGGCTTGACCCACAGGCCAGGGTCTGTCTCCTGGAGTCCATCCCAGGGCAGCACCCTGGAGCCGTCCGCCTTCCTTCCGTGGGACAGGCCCTCAAGGATGGGAGAGAATTCTGTTCAGGGAGACATTTGACAGCTTTCAGCCATGAGCAAACCTCTGAGGAGACCCCCGCCTCCCGGAGCCCAGCTTCTAACGGGGCGGGGGCAGATGGTGAGGGGAGGGACCTTCACACTGCACGGACAGAACTCACTGGATGCTCCCTATGGGCGCCCCCGCGTGCAGAGTCTCGTAGATGACGAGGAAGGAAGGGGCAGAAAGCCCCCAGGGCTCCTAAACCCACAGGGGCCATAAACCTGCTGTCTTCGGCCCAAAGGCAAACCGGGCGGCTATGTCCTCCAGCCCAGGCTGCCCTGGTGGGTTCTTCTGTTGTGACTGCCCTGCACTTGCTCACTGCCTTCGGATGGTCTTTCTATTATGTTTTGCAGAACGAGGGGGTAGACAGTGAGCCTCGTCCCAAAGCAGGCGAGAGGTGTTCACCCCATACAGCGCCCTCCTGGCTGTCTCCTACGCCGAGCCACGGGGCACGCTGGCTGCAGCTCATGAGTCTGTGGTGAAAAGCAAAACCCTCAGTGTGGCAGTGTTTTCATGAAGATAAATGGATTTAATGCAAAGGACTGAGCTTCATTCTTTCTAATATTTTGGTGTTAAATATTTCCTTACATAAAACACCTGAGCTAAGTGTATACTTTAATGTCTTCCCTGGGTCGAACAAGGAGTTGCCAACCCCGTATTGGATCCCCTAGGTTTTTTTGTTTTTTGTGGAGTTTTTTGCTTGAGGGAGATTAGCCCTGAACCAACATCCATGCCAATCCCCTATTTTTTTGTATGTGGGATACCTCCACAGCATGGCTGGTGAGTGGAGCAGGCCTGCACCCAGGGTCTGAACCCACAAACCTAGGCTGCCAGAGCAGAGCACATGAAACGTTAACCATTCTGCCATGGGGTTTGCTCCCCTATACTTTTTTTAAAACCAACCTGGTCCCTAAAATCCAAAAAAGAAAAAGCAAGGAGCTGAGATCAGCAAACCATGGGCCCAATCCAGCCCTCCACTTGTTTTTATAAATAAAGTTTTATTGGAACACAACCACACCCATTTGTTGGCAATTCGTCTGTGGCTGCTTTCACACTAATATTGCAATGCTGAGGAGTTGGGACAGAGACCTCGTGGCCCAAAGAGCCTAAAATATCTACTCTCCAGCCCTTTACAGACAAACGTCCGCTGGCCTCACATTCCTTGTGCACTTTCCTGTGCTGCTTTGGTCTGGATATTTTCTTTTGATGTGTTTTCCAACTCATTAACTCTCTCTTTTGTTCTATTTAATCTACCCTTAAACCCATTCAAGTTCTTAATTTTAGTTACGTTTCAAATATGTTTTCTAATTTTTTTTTTATAATTTCTACTTCTATGACAAAATTTTCTATCTTATCTGTTTAATTCCTTGACCATATTAAGGTAGAGGTGTTTGCTTTTAAGTCTGCGTCTGACTCCTCTGTTATCTGACTCTCCTCTGGGTCTGGGTGTTGTCGGTTTCTTCTCTTTGTTTTCTGTCAGCTTTTGTCTTCTTGTATGCCTAGTGAATTAAATGTTGCACTGTGAGTATGAAAAATTGTAGAGATAATTTGAGGTTATGAAGGATGGTATCTTTCTCCATAGAGGATTTACTTTTGCTGCTGGAAGGGGACACTAATCTCGGGTCATCTTAACAAAGTCACCCTGTTTAGAGTATGTGTCATCTGTCAGGACTATTTATTCCCAGGTCACTCACACTCCTAGGGTGCTGCACTTTGGGCTCAGACCCAAAGACCAGACACCCTTCCAGGGGTCCTCCCCGGCAAACCCCAACCTCCAATGCTTTTTACTCCCATTCTCACAAGTCTGTTGAAAGTTCAGAGCAGCTCCTGAGCTACCAGCAGCCAGTTCTGGAATCAGCAAGTGTCTCGAGAGAAGAGGTGGCCCCAGATATCGGGTTCTCTTTTTCTGCCAGCCCCCGTAAATGCATCCAGTCTCCAAAGAGACCTGTGATCAATTGGTGATGTCTGCCCTGGGCGTGGGAATGGGGGCAGCAGCATATATGACAGATAATTTCCATCTGAGCTGCTTTCTCTGTTCCAGGCACCTATGTGATGACAGTCACAGCCAATGATGCTGACGACAGCACCACAGCCAACGGGATGGTGAGGTACCGAATCGTGACCCAGACCCCACAGAGCCCATCCCAGAACATGTTCACCATCAACAGTGAGACAGGGGACATCGTGACAGTGGCGGCTGGCCTGGACCGAGAGGTGAGGCAAGCGCCGTGGGGCCAGGGAGCACAGCCTCGCCTCTGCCGCCTGTGTGGGAGATGCTGGCCCCAGCCCTGGCTGTGTCCCCCTGAGACCTCTGGTCCATGAAGGACATCAGAGCCTGGGGCCAGCCTCTCCAGCGGGGGGTGGGAGGGCACAGTTATGGAGGAGGCAGGAAGCCAGCCCGGGGACGCCTGTCTCCTGTCACCTGGAGGGAGATGGTCTCAGCAGCAGATTCCAGGCGCTCACCACCCACCCTCTGGGTGAGTCCCCAGCTGACCCCATGGAGGCTTCTGGAGCAGCTCCTGCGGGCGGGCCGGTGTACTGGCGAGGGGGCGGGCTCGGAGAAGCAGGGGCGAACCTCCGCGGTTCTCAGGCACAGGCACAGTGGGCACGGGGCGGGGAGGTCCGACCACCCTCCGGCAGCCTGAGCACCCGCCATGACTTGGCGCCCACATGGTGGGCCATCCCACCACAGCCCGCGGTGCAGCCTGAGACGGAGTGGGGCGCACAGAGGGCAGCGCTTTCCACTCTGGCTGGAACAATCAGGCCACCTTCACTTCTTTGGTGCCGGGTACTGTGACCTCCCACCTCCGTAAACCCCACGTGGCTGGTGCATCTGTTATGTGTGCCCTCCTCCACCCATCGTGCAGCCCCGAGCGTCCCCGGCCCAGAGCCAGACCCCAGAGGAGCAGCCTTGGCCGCAGGTGGGTCAGGGCGGGTGTGCTCCTGCCACGGGGGAGGCACTGTCCCACTGAATGCAGGGGTGTGTCCAGGCCTGGGCCACGCGTCCCCATCTGGACACATGGCACTGTCCCCATCACCCGCCTCGGTGCCCTGTAAGATTCCTCAGCAGCTCCAGCTGACAGCCCCCCACTGGCTGCACCGAGTCCCATAAGCTCCCCAGACGAGCAAGCGTCGCCTCCTTACCCCGCCTCCAGGCCTCGCCTCTGGCCTCCTGTGTGCTCTGTGGCCAGAGCCCAGCGTATCCTGGGACACCGTTCACCTGCTGAAGCGTGTGACTCCTGGGACCCGGGAGGAGCCCCTGTTGAGCTCTGGGCAAACAGGGCTGCAATGCCGATGGGCGGGGGCAGGGGGGTGTGTTTACAGAGCCTGCTGCCTGGCAGCGCTCATCTCGGTCCTCTGACTCCCCCTCCCTGAAAGCGGGGGGCCTCGTCCTCGGGTCTGGGGGACCCACCTCGAGCTGGGCCAAGCTGTACCGCGGGCTTGCTAAGAGCAGTTTGCAGGGTGGAGGCTGCAAGGAAGCAGCAGGTTCTGCCTTCCCAGACCGAGTCCCCACACCCGGTGGTGCTGGCAGGCTTGGTGAGCTGAGGGGACTCCAAATGTCTCGAGTCTAGACCTCGGACTCCGCAAACCTGCCAGGACTTCTCTTGCTGTGTTGTCACCACCTGCACCGTCCAAATCAGTAGATGCCCAGCCCCCAGGAAGGGCACGGGGTGCTTTTCTTGGAATTCCTAAACGGTACCGGGTAGAGCACCAGGGTGACGGGTGGGGTGGAGAGGCCGCTGGAAAGGTGATTCCTGCAGGCTCGGGGCTCAGCAGGAGGCAAGATGGCCCCAGGGCCAGTGTGGCTCAGGACTCAGCCGAGCAGGAGCCTCGCCAGCTGCATGGCCGTGGGCACGTCAGAGGCCATCCCCGAGCGCCAGCCAAAGCGCCTGCTATCCGTGAGCGGGGCACAGCATCACTGGCCTCACGGGCTCATGCAGGGACCACAGAGGTGGCGGGGTGCGGGGCAGTGCCTGGCAGAGGGGCTGCATGATGGGGCTTTATTGGCACAATTTAAGTATGTTTTCTCCAACTGCCTGCTGGGGGTGGAGTTATGCAATGAGGGAGGTGGGCCGGAGCCCCAGGGGCTCAGAGCGCACCTCGGTCAGTCCCAGCGCCTCCATCTCGTGCACCAGAGGACCCCTCAAGGTGCCTCGCCCTCCTGGTGACCGTGAGAGGCACCCGCTCTGCCAGGATGAGGCCCTGCAGGTGGGGATTGGGGCAGGGGCTGCCTGTCCCAGGCGTGGAAGGCTGATGCTGTTGGCTGGGAGGTGGGCCCACGGACCGTGATGGTGACACCATGTGGGGAGGGCAACTGGCGAGGCAAACCAGACACCATCTCCCATCTCCACCTGGCCTGGGGTCCCTTGCCTGCCCTGGGGAGGAGTGCATCCTCCTTTGCCACTCAGAGATGGTGAGCAATGGGTACTTCTCCAGGCTGTGGCCTCACCCGGGCGTTTTCACGTCTTTTGAGAGAACAGCGTGGTGTGACTGGGGCCTGTGCGTGCACACGCTCACACACACTCCTGTGCACACACACGTCCTTCTCCGCGACAGCCTGGGACACGTTGCTCTGGGGAGACTCCTGTCTGCGGTCCAGAGTCAAGGCTGTGCTCCGGCACAGTGGCCCCGAGCAGGAGCAAGTGCCCCGTTTTCTCCTTCCTCCTTTAGCAAACACGGTCAGACGTGCTGGGTGAGGCAGGGGGAGTGGGCTGGTTGGATGGGTGGCTGTCCCCCGGGGCCAGGCAGAGTGGGGAGAAGAAACTAAATGAAAATGCTGCAGCAGACCACATGTGTGTGCGGTGGACTGCATGTGTGAGCAGAGGGTTGCGTGTGCATGCAGTAGATTGTGCGTGTGTGGTGGGTTACATGTGTGTGCTGTAGGTTACATTGTGCAGTGGGTTATGTGTGTGCTGTGTGTTACATGTATGTGCAGTGGATTAATGTGTGTACTGTGGATTACATGTGTGTGCTATGGGTTACGTGTGTGCAGTGGATTACATGTGTGCGTGGTGGGTTACATGTGTGTGCAGTGGATTGCACGCACAAAGTGTCACTGTGGGCAGATAAGATCGCTCTAACTATGGAGAAACCAGGGGAGACTTCTCAGAGGAGGTGGCCTTGCCCTGAGCCTCGGGGGGCTGGTAGAATTGATCACATTCTCTGCTCTTTGGGACTGATGGCCTGCACTGCTTTTCCTGAGGGCTGCACATCGTACATCTAACTTGCCTCAAGATAGCTGCCACTCAGCAGTTTCCTTCATTCAATCAGCAGCTTTCACTGAGTGCCTACTGTGTGCTGGAAACTGTCGTGGGCGCTGGGACAGCAGTGAACTGAGCAAGTGGCGTCCTGCACATGTGGGCCTCGCTTTGCAGGAGAAACAGGCAGGGGAAAAAATCACCAACTAAACAAATAAATTCAGGGGGTGGCGTGGATGAGAAAGACACAGAGGGCACCGTGTGCGGCCCATGGGTGGGGGCGGTCAGGGGGGCCCCTCTGGGGCTGCCCCATCCTCCTTCGGGGGGGGCATCATTCGAGTTCCCCAGGGCTCTTGTAGCAAAGGACCACAGGCTCGGGGCTTAAAGCGAGAAATGTATTCCCTCTGCGTCCTCAGTGGACACCAAGGAGCGAGCGGGCTGCAGGCAGGGACCCTCACTCTTGAGCTCCCCCGGCTCCCCCTCGGGTCCCCCAGTGTTCCAAACCTCTGCTCCACGTACAAAGGGGCTGCCAGCCTCCTCAAGCCCCACAGAGACACAGGGGCTCACCAGGTGACCCGAGACCACGGGCACAGAGGCCAGGGGAGGCCCACTGCCACCCTCGTGGTTCTCGGGGTACACCTCTGTCCTCAGCCTGCGGGCGGGGAGGTGGCAGGCGGGAGCTGGGGCCCTGCATCTCAGGAGTCTGGGCTGCTCTGTGCAGAGCAGGGGGTCACGCTCGGGACGCAGCGACCTCCCTCCCGGCAGATTCCCACCCCTGCCCCAAGAGCCTCGGCCGCTGCATCACTGGAGAGGGGCTCTTCAGTATTGGATAAGCGCGGTTTCCAGCGCGGGAAACAGGTGGGAGGGCAGTGCTGCCCGCCAGCTGCGGTCCCACGCTCAGCCGTCATCTGCTCTGTCTGAGATAATAAGCAGCTGGGCCACAGGGCCCTGCTGGGAGCCGTGGCTGGCAGTGTCGAGCCTTCTAGAAGGAAAGAGGCATTCCCGGGGCCTCCAACTAGAGGAGAAAGGAGCACTGTGCAGAGGGCCCTTCTGGAAAGCTGCAGGGGAGGGCAAGGCCTTCCAGACCTCAGAAAGCTCAGGGAAGCTGCTGGTTCTTAAGAACCAAGGGCCCAGGTCTGGATACCGAGCTTCAGTTTCCCCAAGCTGGCTTTGGGAGGGAGGGATGGACAGAGCCCCACTAAAAACAGTGACAGAAGGAACGACCGCCACGTCTCGTGAGCATTTCTGGCTACTTGTTTCCACTCTTTTTGCAAACGCATGCCGAGTGCCTGCTGGGGGCAGCCCTCTCTAGACCCAGGGGTGCCTCGAAGACCCCCAGAAGCTCAGCACGGGCCAGGCGCTGGGCGCTGCAAATCAGCACCCTCGCGGCAGCCCCCGAAGGAAAATCCCGGAACAGTGTCTCTTTGCAGATGCGAAAGGTGAGGCTGCAGTGGCTCGTCGTGGCCGGGTTGCTGGGTCGCTGAGCTCAGGTTCCGGCTCTCCCACCCGTGCAGGCTGTAAACTCAGATGCCCATGGGGCCCTTCCCAGAGATGTAAGGTGCCCAAGGCCTGGGAGGGGCTGCCTGCCCCGGCGGACTGGAACAGACAGCGGGCAAGGCTCCTGGTGCGACGGTTTTTAAAATCCCGTTCAAGGCAAACGGGACACGTCTGTGGGCCACATGGGCCTCGGGGCTCCCCGTGGGCACCCCCAGCTCCCTCCATGACGGCCAGCACTTTTGGTCACAAGGAAGCTGAGTTTTCCCTATCTGGGAAATGGGAAGGGGTGTGGGGCGAGGTGTGTGCAGCCTGGAGCGGAGGGAGGCATCCAGCTGTGCCTCTGCTGACCTGGCGCCCCCTGCCCCACCTGGCTTCTTCCCAGGGGACCCAGGGGAGGCTCAGAGCCAGGTGAGCCACCGTGTCCACCTCCAGACCAAACACAGGCACCCAGCGAGATCTGGGCTTCAGACAAACAGCAGATCATTTAAGCATAAGTACGTCACGGATACTGCAGGGAACACACTTATACCAAGAATGACTCATCATTTGCCTGAAGCTCAAGTTTAACGGGGTGGAGCCTATTTTCATTTGCTGTCTGACACCGCTACACTGAGGAAGCGGGCGCCCCACCTAGAACCCCCGCTCTGGGCCTGGCGTGGCAGGCAGAGCTGGCTGGGCTGGCAGTCCGTGGGGCACCTCTGGGAGAAGCCCGGTTGTTCCTGCGCCCGGCCCTCCACAGCCACGGTGACACCTTATGGAGGTGGAACTGGAGCCGTGCTGACAGGTGACAAGGTCCCCGCGAGCTGGGCTTTGCAGATCAGGGAGGCGGGACAGGCAGGGAGACATGACATCAGGGGCCTTGCCTCGCCCAGCGAGCCATCAGGTCCGGTCAGTGTAACTGGCATCAGGCCGGCCAGGGCTGTCACCTCGACGCGCACCGCGAGTGGAGCTGTCCATGCTCACGGCTATCAAGGAGGCCCTTCTCAGGAAGTGACCGCGAGCGCCAGCTCCGCCGGCCGCACAAGGTCTCGGCGCCCGCCTCTCGAGATTCCTCTGGCAGCGCGGCTCCGAGGCCGCCTGGAGGACCTGAAGCAAACATCAGGCCAGGGACTGTCCGCGCCCCCACTGAGGGGAGCACCGGCCGAGCCAGTCGGCCCTGCTGGGAAAGTCTCCCAGCCCTCCGGCCCCAGCCAGTGCCGCTGGGTCCCCACCGCCGCCCTCTCTGCACAGGGCGCTAGATCCTTCTGTCACAGAGGGAGTGACCTTCCCAGGAAATGGTGCTGGGAGGGTTCGGGCTCTCATGTGGGACTTGATCGTTTAGCCCACACACAAACGTCTGAAAAGGTGCCGGGGCAACTCCTTGTACCCGGGGGCCTTCATGGGGGAGGGCATCCTCCCACAGACCCAGGCAAGGGCACAGGGCAGGGGCCAAGGGTGGGCTTGCTCAGGGCCGGTAAGAAAGTGACCCACGATCCTCCACCCTAAAGCTCAATGACCTCTTGAGCCCTCCATGACCCCCTACCCCCAGCCTCTGGTCACTCCTCGCCTCTGATTAACGCCCTCCATGGCCTCCTTTCTCACTTGGAACAAAACCCAGAGTCTTCCGCACGACCCGAGGCCCCAGGACTGAGCCCGCCCCTCCCCTGCTCTGGCCCCCCTCCATCCCTCGCTCAGCCCTGCTGCCCTCTGCTCAGCACGCACCAGACTTGCCGTCGGCCCCTGCACCCTCTGGCCTCCTTCTCCAGGTCCCTGCTCCTCCCTCCTGGGAGAGACCGGCTTGCGTTGTCTGGAGCAGCCCCAGCCCCACAGAACCCACTCGCTCTTCACTCTTAGCCCGTGTGCTTGGGAGACCCTTCCCCACATGCCCTGGGCAGCGAGAAGCCTGCCTGCCCTTGGGACCTCAGTGGTCCCCCCATATTCTCTTTCCTCTGACGTGAAGCCCTGCCCGCAACTCTTCCCCCCAAACCCACCGCCCGCAACCTCATCCTTCAGACACTTACAGCAGGTCTGGTGGGTCCACAGCCTCGCCCTTTCTCAGGCTCTTGATTGCCTCCAAGTCACCCTCCAGAAGAGCTGCTCCAGAGTAGAGACCACCCAGGGACCCTCCTGTCCTGTCCACACCTGGCATGGCCATGTGCCCCATGCACTGTGCCCTTGCTGTGCCTATGGCCGCCTGGCACAGGCACGGGCCAGCTCCTGGCACAGGATGGACCAGCAGGTGCTCCGGAGCCCAGCCCCCGCCTCATGTTCTCAGAACCCCATATCCCAACCTGCAGGAAGGAAGCAGCTCGGGGTATCAGCCTGGATGGAGCACGGGCTGCATTTCGTGTCCTCCAGCCTCCCCGGCCTCTCTCTCTGTCCCGCGTACAGAGGCCCAGACCTCTCCTTTGGAGCAGCTGCCTCCGGCATCTGCTGGTCGGTCACAGTCCCCTCGCCAGCTCCCCCACCCCACCTCCAGAACAGGGGGTTTCTGAACCTCCAGTGGGTCCCATGAGATAATTCAGCACAAGCCGTTTGCACTCGTGAGCGCGCCCGCAGACCACAGCTGCCATTCCCCTGAGATGGCTGGTGGACACTCCTCCTGCCCCTTTCGCCGTGGGGTGGTGAGGCCTCGCGTTTGGGGATGGGCGAGCCTGGGAGAGCCCATCTCGGAAAAGGAGAGGTTGCTGGAGAGACGCTCCCCCACACAGAGGGAGGTAGGACAGTCTGGGGACCAGGACGCGTAGAGGAAGGAAGGAGCCAGTGAGGGAGAGATGCGCCTGGCACCATAGGCCCTCGGCACCTGGGGTAGCCCCACGGTGTCCAGCTTCTGCTCCAATTGTGCTGAGGATGGCCCCCACCCTCTCGTGCCCCTGCCACCCACGCAGACTTCTGTCCCTTCCTCGTTCCAGACTCAGACACACGGGGCCCTCTCCCGTCCCAACTCTCTGAGGCCCTGGCTCTTCGTGTCTTCTCACCAGATGTCGCCTCCTCTGGGAGGCCTCCCTGACCACTGCGTGTGGACCTGTGGACTCACCTACTGAAGGTTCCCCTAGGGCAGACCCAGGTCTGCTCCGGCACCGCTCACTGCCCAGCACTCGGTCCTGGTCCTGGCGCATCATAGCTGCTCGAGCCAAGTGTTGAAAGGTCAGGCAGGTGGACACGCGGAGGGACAGCCCCATGGCAAAACGAGCAATGCAACGAAGTTGTCACCGCCTGAGCCCCAAGCAACACGCCCCACCTCCCCGCAGAACTGAGTCCCTCCTGTCACTGACACAAAGGTCAGGAGGGTTCCCCCGGCAGAAATAATTCTGGTATCCTGTGCCCGTGGGGCCAAAGATAGGGATGGATCGCTGGGAGGGCCGGGTGTTTTTTTAGTTTATATTTTAGGAAAGAGTACATGATATTTTCCAGGCCAAAGAATATATATAGGCAACATCTGTGGATTCCCCTTCGTAGCTAAAAATAGGAAAGGCCCCAGAAGCAGTCAGTGGGGGCTGCGGGCTCTGGGCATCAGGCCCAGGGAGGAGACAAGAGGACCTCAGAGCCCACGCAGCCCTTGGGTTTCCCCTACTGGCCTGGCCTGTCCCACAGGAGGGCCAACCCCTGGCCTCCTTGGGACAGGTTCCCCCACGAGAAGGATCAAGCCCAGCCCCCCTTCCGAGGCGCGGCCCTTGGCTCCTCTCCTGCTCTCACAGACGTGGCTGCTCCCCCGAGTGAAGGCCCATGGCCCGGCCACTTGAAGACCAGTGAGGGCAGCCCACTGCTGGACCATCTCCCAGTCCAGGGACCAAGGGGACCAAGGAGTTGGATGGCCAGGACCCCCGACTGCACTGTCGACTTTATGTCCCCACTGACCCCCGAGGCACTCCCTGTGGGTGGGACGCCAGGCCCCTCTGGCTGGCACATGGCCGGGCTGCGCTGTGTCAGAGACAGACCTTGCAGGGCCTCCGCTGCTGCGTCTGGGGATGAGGACAGTGTCGGGGGCCCTGAGGCTCCTGGAGCTGGAACCTGGTCCCTCTTGCCTGAGCTTCCCGGGGCCCTGGCCTCCTGCCCCCTCCTGGCCCACAAGCAGACCCAGAGCAGGTCCCACCCTGCTCACTGCCGTGTACGACCTCCAGAATGAACGAGTGTACTTTGTGCTGTGCAGATGGGGGTGAGGAGCAGACAGGGGACCACACAGTAAGGAAGGGACAGAGCTGGGATTTGAACACAGGTGGCTCTGAGCCCCCTCTCTCAGCCTGCGCCAGGCTGTCCCTCGATTAAAGGGTGCCGTGTGAAATTCTGCCTGCAGGAGTGGCCTTTCCAAGATCTGAGCCCCAGGCCTCCCCCGCTCCCTCTCTCCCTCTCTTCTTCCCTCCCTTCCTCTCTCTCTCCATCTCCCTCCCTCCCTCCCTTTCTCCCTCCCTCTCTCCCATCCTCTCTGTCTCTCTCAATCTCAAAAAGGAAGATTAACATCTCCTAACACTTTACAAAGATGCCCTAACTCCAGACTGAGCTTTCTCCTGGCCCAGCACTGGAGAGGGAACCGCCCTCCCACTGTGTGAGTCAGCACCAGAGAAGCTGTCCTGAGTGCCTCGGGGGTTCTGTGTCTGGGCTTTGGGAAGATCAGACTGTCCAAGGACACCCCAAATGACCTTGAAGTAGCTGGTGGGAAGGAGACCCGGCCGCCGAGGGTGCAGGTGACACTATCGTGGGGACAAAGGCACACTCTCATGTCACATCCACGGGCTGCTCTCCCAGCTCCGTGCCCCCACCATCACAGGCAGCATCCCCACAAGGAAGCACGTGATCCAGAGGCCTGGTGGGTGCCCAGTGTCCTCTGCTCCAATGAGGGACAAGGAGAGGGGGCTGGGAGAAGGCTCAGTCCCCAGGGCTCAGGGCAGACGTGGCTGAGAGGAGGGCGCAGTGTGGAGGGCTGAGCTGGAGGCCCACGGGGCCCAGAGGGGCCTGGGCTGGGAGCCGAGCAGTGGGGTGGGGAGGAGGGTGCGAGCAGGGGCTTCTCAACATCAGGCTGACGTGGACGGAGAAGACGGGGCTGGAGGGTAGTGTTCACTGAGCACCAGCTGTGAGCCAGGCACCCCCATTACTAACGGCACTAAAAACAAGACCTGTGGGGCAGCAAGGGGTCGGATGGCCAGGACCCCCACTGCATTGTTGACCTTATGTCCCCACTGACCCCCGAGGCACTCCCTGTGGGTGGGACGCCAGGCCCCTCTGGCTGGCACATGGCCGGGCTGCGCTGTGTCAGAGACAGACCTTGCACGGCCTCCGCTGCTGTGTCTGGGGATGAGGACAGTGTTGGGGGCCCTGAGGCTCCTAGAGCTGGAACCTGGACTCCCATGTGCTGTCCACGGGCTTCCCCCAGGGGACAGAGCTGGCCACTCACTCCCTCTGTAGAAGCGGATTCAGCGTGAACAGGACGCGCTCTCCCTGGGCAATCTCGCTCACTCAGCGAAGGGGCTGCGGGAAGTGCCGGGCGAGGGCCCTCTGTCTTCTGTAGCAGCCCCTGCCCCGTGGGGATCATAGCTGGCGAGGACAGGCCTCTGTCCCGCTGAGGCCACTGTGAGTGCGGCCCATCTCGATGCTGCGGTTTATGGAGTGGTCTGGGGGTCGCAGCGACCTCTGAACTTCGTGCCCTGGCAGGTGGCCGGGGAGACATGGGGCTCCTGGCTCTGTCTGCTTCGCTTCGGCTGCCCGAGGAGAGGGGGCGGGTGGCCGTCCTCCTCCTCCCCACGGGGTCCGCCTCTGCCTTCGGATAGAAGAAACGGAAGTTGCTAGAAGACGCCGTGGGGCCTGCCGAGGAGAGGGAGCGCCTGTCCCTCCTTCTGATTCACTGTTTCCAGCTTGGGTTTGGGCTCCTTGTCCCCAGCTGCCCCGCCCCTGCCACTGGCCTCCCAGGGAAAGTGTGTACAGTGTCCACAGTCAACGGCTGGACACCCCTGGTCGGGGCCACTCAGTGGCAAACAACAAAACAAGGCCACCGGCACTGGTTTCCAGGCATTTGTAAAACCAGCAGCAGCTGGCAGGTGTGGGAGACCGGAGCAACTTGCAGGCCTCCTGCCACGCCGGGCGCCCCCCACTGCCCCTCAGCCCAGTGATGCTGCCTCTGCTGGGCCCTGGGAGCCGGGTCAGAGCTTAGGCCTGCCGGGGAGGTGACAGGTTAGGGCCGTTTCTCCAGGAGACCCAGACTGTCTGCCTTCAAGTGGACATACACCCAGCCAAACTTGAAAGGCCACGTCGACAGGGCCTTTTTCTTCTTTCTCTGTAAGAATGTTGACCCCCCGCTCCTGGGAACAGCAATGTCTTTGGGGGAAAACGCTGCAGGTCATTCTTCTCAGAACCAGCTTCCTGTCTGGCAGAGGAAGGCATCTTCAGGAAGGGGGAAAATCCACACGCGTAATTGCCACCGTGTCTAATTAGGCAGTGCTATGTAAATCGAGCCTTTCTACATGATTAAAATGTCAGGAGAGACTTCAATGAGACACAGCGGTTCAAGTGTCTCTTGTGTACCTCGTGGGAGACGCCCCTCCTGCCAGTCCTAGTCATCTCCCTCGTTTCCTAATTAGAATATTCATGGCCTGATGACACGACACTCGGGTGCCACTCTGAAGGTGACAGTGGGTTTCTGCTCTGATCACGGAGCGCTGTAATCAGCCCTGTGCCACCGCTGTCCTCAGACCCACTTCCACGTCCTCCCCGACGACGTCCACTCCGTTGATCAGCGACTCTGTCCAGTCTCTCCATCCTCGTGCTCGCTGACCGTTGGCTGCTCGCCCTCATCAACTGGAAATTTCTTCCCAAACAAGGGCGGGACCAAATTAGCTCATGGTCTCATGGGATTTTTAGGGAAGCACAACCAACACCTTCCTGTTTTCTTCAAGATCCTCCATCCCACGTTGTCATCACATGAAAAGGCTCCACGGCGAAGGATGAACGCAGCTTCGTTCCCCCGCCAGGGATTAGCCAGTAGAGTCTCGTTCCTCGGCTTCAGGTGGGAAGTGCTCTCTGGTGGCCAGACCAATATCTCCCCCTTGCTGTATGGGAAGCCTCGTGACAGGCCACCCGGGAAATTCTGAAATGCGTTTTCCTAGAAAACGAGCTCCTTCGAAGTCCTAGAAGAGGAAGCCTGCGCGGGCTCCCCCTGGGACCTCAGAGCCACACTCCTGGCCACCCTGGCTGCAGCTGCGGATGTCCAGCCGCTCTGTGCAATGGGGCCTGGGTTAGGACACACCTTTTTTCTACGGTAATGCCTATTGATGTTTTTTCTTATCACAAAAGCAACACATTTATGGTAGAAAACACAAATAAGCACAAAGAAGACAATCACAGCCCTCCCATCCTAGCACTGGGAGATGAACACGGTTGACACCCGCTGTGTGTCCCGCTGGCTGTGGGCGTGTGCTCTCCTAGTGAACAGGTGTGTGTCACCCTCTGTTGGCACTGAGTGGCACATCACGAACGTGGTTGCATCAGGAGATGCCCTGTCCCACATCATTTTCATGACTTCCTGGTTTTCCACCTTTGGGATCTGCAGACTCATTTTACAAATTCCCCACCATGGACCTTTCGTCTTCCGTTTGTTGAGCTGAGATGTGAATCCAGGGAGCCGGCCTGGGGACAGCGGGGGAGAGGGATAGATTCGGGCCCGGGAGAGGGGACAGGAGGGGCTCCTCGGGGAGCAGGGAGAGGGTCTAAGGCCCAGGGGAGGCCGTGCAGTGAGGGGGGCCGGTCATGTAATCGGGGTCAGCCTGAGAAGGAGCAAGGAGGATATTTTTATTATTACTGCATTCACTGTGCCTCTAACACCAAGTTCTGCGAGAAACATTTATTTCACATTCTGATTAAAAAAAAAAAAAAAGAGCTGCCGATTAAAGCCCAACTTAAGTCCCCAACTTAATGCTTTCCTACTTGGAATTTCAATCTTTCTGAAAGAGCCCTGCGGACTGAGACGGAGGCTGTGATGGTGGAGCACTCGGGGCTGCATCACAGGAAAACGTCCGTGAAATGACTGCAGTCTGTGAACAATGCCCCCAGGTGGAGAGCTGACGCGTGTGCACACACATGCGTGTGTTTGGTGTGTTTGCACGTGTGTGTGCATGCATGTGCTTTGTGCTGTGTGTGCACACATTGCACGTGTGTGCACACATGCCGCATTTCCCAGAGGTGTGCAGGCAAGATGCCTGCTGGGCCAGCAGCTCCTCTGACCATGGGGGCAAGCACTGAGGAAGGGGCCAGTGGGTGTCCCCCCTCGGCTGGACCTGGGCAAGGGAGGACTCGGCAGCAGTTCCGGCCTCCCCTTCCACGCCTGAGCACAGTGTTGAGACCCAGACCAGCTGCCAGGAGCCCGACGGGAGGGGCCCTTTGCCTTCTTCCCTCTAGCGCCCGCCTCTACACGCACTGCGTTGCAGACTAAGGTCTGCAGAATTCCAGACCCCGTGGGGCCTCCGAGGGATGGCGGGAAATCAAACCACGCAGCACCGAGTGGGGCTCAGGGTCTGGAAGGTTCTGCTCTGGGCCTCCTGAGTCCACTTAGCAGTTGCAGACCAGCCCTCGGACCTTGGCCACTCCCAAGGGCCAGCCCTGTGTGGCTCGGTGGCCTGGCCTGGTCGAGGCATGGGCGTCTTCTTTGTGTGAGGATTAAGGGGTTTTCTGGAGCAGGGACCTCTCAGGCTGATGCAGGACAGGGACACGCACGCCCTGACGGCAGGGGACTCCGCCGTGGGCCACATGAATGTGCCACAAGGACTTGTCTAAGCGCTTTTCTCTGGTCCTCTCGTGTGTGTGCCCCGGCATGGAATTGCTGCTCATACATAGCTGGAACTTTTGAGGACCCACAGCCTGTTTTCCACGGCGGCTGCATCCCCCACTTGAGAGGAGCTCGATCCACGTGAGTGAGCCGGGACGCTGGCCCTGTGGCTCCTCCTCCTGCACGTCCATCTTGTGAGTCCTCCAGCCGCCTTCTCGCTGAGTGGACACCAAGCAACATGAGAACCAGACAGGGGAAGGCCCAGCCCTCGGTCTGGTCTGTCTCTCAGCATCTGGGGGACGGAGCTTCCAGCAGTGACAGTGGCAGTGGGAGCAGGGCTGACCCAGCACAGGGAGGACCTCCTAGACCTGAAGTGCCCCCGCCCCAGCCTCACTCAGGGGGCAGGGACACGGGAGGATCTGCGAGTCTGAGTGTGGACTGCCGGCCTCGCAGCCTTGATTCACACCCGCGTGCTGACCGCCGGCCAGTGCAGGGGGCCTGGTGGGGGTTGGGGGAGACGTGTTTGCTGTGCCGTGGCCAAGACAGCCTCCCAAGCAGCGCCATTCTCTGGCCAGGTGGCAGCCTAGGCTCTGCGGGGAACGTCGGGGTTCGAGCCACCGGGCTGATGCGGGCCAGGGTGTGCGGCTGGCTGCAGTCCTGGCAGCCCACGGTGGGGATGGTGGTAACGCGGAGAGAGCGCAGGAAGCTTTGATGCTTTTCTAGGGCAGGCCGGCCAGCTGCATTATTGATGGGTGTTCTGCAAAATTCAAATGCTGAGCTACGGGGAGGTAAGAGAAAACCCCAGGGACGGCCCGCTTGCAGTTTTCTTCCCTCCAGTTGAACTTGAAAACGGCCAAATCACGTTGTAACAGACTCCCTCCAGTGCCGCCACTGACCGGCTTCAGGGGCATCTGGCCATGATCCCTGCACCTGGTGGGAGCAGGGGGGACATCGCTGGGCAGTGGGCCGGTTTGGCTGGGAGCAGGGGGGTGGGGGGGCGGGGTACCTGCTCGGTTTGCTCCCCGGTAGCGAACACTGTCACCTACTGGCCCTCAGTGGAGGAGACTCCGGAGATGCAGGACCACCCACTCCCTGCCCAGCCTCCTCCTTCTGGCTCCACTGGGGTAACTGATCTGGAGATCAGAGGCAGAGGCTGCCTCATGCACCCCGGGGAGAAGGAGCGGGGTTCCGGGGCTGAGACCAGGGTCACCCTTTGTCCCAGGAGGGCCCAGGAAGCAGGTTTCTGGGACTCCAGACTCTGACCCCAGGGCCCCAGGCACACTGCCCACCAGTCCCTGACCTGGAGAGAGCCATCTGGCCTCCCAAAGCCTCTGTTTCATCAACTGCCAAGTGGGGAGGGTATCGCACCCCTGCTCCCAGGCCGGTCAGAGGACAGGAGGGGCCACTGAGCGGGGCAGGTGCTCCTGCAGCGAGTGTGCTCTGTGGGTCACGAGGAGGAGGTGCTGGGACGGCACTGAAAGCACACACTTAGGGCGCCCTCCCGCGGCCTCTCGTGAACGATGAGATGCTCGAGCGCCAGAAACAAGGCCCTGAGGCAGGCTGATTAATAGAAACATCAAAAGCCCGAACAGCACCAGGCCTGCCCCGCCAAGTAAAGATCGGACAGTTATGTAAGCGGGGGGTCTGTGTCCAGGGACACCAGGGGATGCCCACCTTCCCTGGTACGCGCAGGTGCCCCCCGCCCTCCCTCGGCCTCTGAATACCACTCCAGAAGGGATTCAGTGAAGGAGAAAATGGTGACTGTTACAGAGTCTGAAAAGTATACTTCGTAAACCGAAAGCCACAGCGGAGGGGCCTGAACCCACTTCCTTCCTGCTGGGTTTTCTTTCTGCCCCGACCTGTGGCCAGGAAACACCCCCACCCGGCTCCCAAAAGCAAGGCCGGCACACCCTCCCGTGGTGTCAGCTGCACACACGTACACACAGGGACGCACATATGCGCGCACACGCATGCATCCACGGATACATGCACGTGTGTGCCCATACCCAGTGACACACACTGAGAGGGTGCACTTGAGAGGCACACATACACTTGTGTGCATGCTTTGATACACATACCTGCGTGTGCATACATGCACGGACACACGTGCATGTGCATAGACACACACCCGTCCCTGTGTCTCTGAGGTGGCTTGTTTCTCTCCAGCGTCTTCTGAGGGCAGTAGCCCAGGATGGTCCATATAGAAGTTGTGACTCGATGACTGAGGAGGTAGGAAAGATTTAGAGAATGATTCACGCTGCAATCACACAACAGCGGTTTCTGGGGTTGACGCTTCTCTTCCTCTCTTCTCCGCTGAATCTCTTCCTCTGCCATCGGCCTGTGTCCTCCTATTTTCCGCTCTGGCCCCATATAGGGGTGGCTGGCCCTGGGGCGCGAGGTTTGACAGCTCTTATCCGTGTCTGCTCCGCCAAGGGCCTTCTTCCCGGCCCACCAGCCCTGGTCTCCTTCCCCCTACCAGGCGGTCAGCTGGGCAAGGCCAGGATGGCGGGGCCCACGGGGTCACAGCTGAAGCCTCACCGAGAAGGATCTTGCCATCTGTGTTGAGCAAGGCCAGTGAGGGGACAGAGGGCATCACGAAGCCTTCCTTCCCTCCAGCAGCTCCAGAATGGGCTGCCCAAGGCCTTATTAGGTTCCTGGGGCTGCCCTAACACAGTCCTGCAAACCGTGTGTCGCCAAACCATAGAAATGTGTTCTTTCACGGTTCTAGAGGCTAGGGGTCCGAAACCAAGGCCTTGGCAGGTGGGTTCCTTCTGGAGGGCCATGGAACCCGTTCCATGCCTCTTCCAGCTCCTGGGTGGCTGGCAGTCCTTGGGGTGCCTAGGCTTGTGGCCACATCACTCCAGTCTCTGCCTGCATCTCACATGGCCTCGTCCTGTGGACTCATCTCATCTTCTCTTACCAGGACACATGTCATTGGATTTGAGGCCCACCCTAACCCGGAATGGTCTCATCCCGATCTTTACCTTTATTTTATCTGCAAAAGACCCTATTTCCATGTCTAAGGTTCCTGGTGGACTCGGATTTGGGGGAGCGACTTAACCCCATGCTCCACGTGTGTCCTATCACCCTCATCTTCACTGTCTCCAGGGAAGAACCGTTGTGATCCTTGCCAGCCAATGAGAGCAGGGGGGCACAGAGGTGGGGGCCTCAGCAGACTCCCTGATTCTGCCACAGGAAGAGGGAGGCTGGGACTGGCCTGAGGTCACAGCAGGACAGTGACAGCGCTGCCCTGGCCTCAGGGTCTTGGAGTCCAGGGCTCCCTCTGCACAGTGGGAAGAGGAGACCAGTTGCCCCGGGGAGTGGGGTGGGTGTGGTTCCTGCGCAGCCACATCCTGGAAGCATCGGACCACCTGACACCTTGCTCTGCCAAGCACTGACCTGCCCTCATTCATGCGTTCCTTTAGCAAGTACTTATTGAGTGCCCACTGTGCGCCTAACAGTGCACACAGTTATGCTCCCAAGAGCATAACAGGGCCCAAGTTGCTGCCCAGCCACAGTGGGGATGGAGGCAACCACGCAACCAGTCAACATCCATCGGCCCAGGCAGACGCGTGCAGGGAGAGGGGTCGGCTGAAGGCCGGAGATGCGGATGGGGCCTCTGAGCGTGGGAGAGAGGCTGCAGAGTTCCCTTCCAGCTCAGATGTCCACATCAGTCCTGGGAGGGAGGAGAAAATCAGATTTGTAAAGAGCAAGAGAAACTTGGGTGAGAAATGAAAAAAGTTTCCAAAGCGAGCTGCCTCCCGCCTCATCAGAAAATCTGACTTCCTTCCACTACTTTTCCTCGGGGAGGGGGACCCACGAGGCCCGCATCGAGGCGGGCGGCCGGCAGCTGTGAGCAGTGCCCCCGTGCAAGTGGGGAGCGAGGCACAGAAGTAAGGCTCCTGGGGCAGGACCCCCAGCAGAAGGCACCCGGGGACTTGGGGTTTGGATTTGGTTTGGCCCTGCTGGTGCTGGCCCCTTCCCCAGCCTGGCACCACAGTGTCCTAGGCGAGGCAGAGCCGTGACTCAGGCTGGCAGCTCCCTGTGATGGACAGGAGGGAAGGGGCGTTCTCCCTCTGCTGGGATCTGGAGGCACAGAAGCCTCTGAGAGGGACCTTTGCGTGGACAAGGATGTCAGAGGCCTGAGCGTGCATTTGTACGCACAGAGGAAGGGGATCCGGGCCATGCTGCCGTCAGGGTAGCCAGTTAAGCATGGCGCTGGCCATGTCTTTGCATCCTGTCCATCCCACACTCAGAAAGAGCCCTGCTAGGTGTCCTCACTAACAACGAGTGGACGACATCGAGGCCTGAAAGCAACGCCCACATCAGGAAGCCCAGCGGCACCCCCACCTGCTCCTGGTTTGCTGTGTGGCACTGGGGAGACCATACGACTGCCAGCCCTCGCTGGACTCAGTGTCCACATCTGTGAGATGGGGCAGGGCCACATGCTCAGCTGACTTCACAGCAGTCACTCCAGTCACTGAAACAGAGAGCAGGGAAGGCTTCCCAGCCCAGGGAGGTGCCGTGTTTCCCTCCTCATGTCTGTCCCCTCCAACCTCCCCCATGCCCCCTGACCTCAACCACCCACTCTTCTCTGCACAAGCCATGGATGCCAAGTAGGCCAGTCTAAGGGCAGGTAATGGGGGCCCTGGCTTGTCCAGAGGGTCAGGGAGAATTCCAGGAGAAAGGGACATTTGAGGAAAGACCTGAAAGAAAAGTAGGCTCTAACTAAAGGAGAAGGAAAATCATTCCCCAGAGGGAAGGGCATGTGCAAAGTCCCATGGTGGGAGGCCGTGTGGGAAGTCTAAGGAGATGAGGGAGGTTGTATGGAGGGAGTAGGGGGCCTGATTCAAGAAGAGGCTGGAGAGGTGGTCAGCAGCCAGGCACACGGAGCCTTGTGGGCCATGGTACGGATTTTTGGATTTGGGTGCAGCTTCTGCTGCATTTGAAAACATCCCGAAACTTAGCAGCCTAAAACAACATCCATTTATTTCCATTTATTTAGCTCTCAATTCCACAGCTTGTCAATTTGGGCTGGGCTCAGCTGGAAAACTCTTCGGCCTTGGCTGGGCTCATTCATGCATCTGTCATCACCTGCCAGGTCGGTTTGAACCTGGCTGGTCTGGGAGGGAAGGAGGAAGGAATAGAGAAGTGATGGATGGATGGATGGATGGATGGGTAGATGGATGGATGATGGATGGATGGATGATGGATGGATGGATGATGGATAGATGGATGGATGGATGGATGATGGATGGATGGAGGATGGATGGATGGATGGATGGATGGGGATGGATGGATGGATGGATGGATGGATGGGGATGGATGGGTGGATGGATGGATGGGAGGGTGGGTGGATAGAAGGATGGATGGATCATGGATGGGTGGATGGATGAATAGATAGGTGGATAGATGAGTGGATGGGTGAGTGACTGGAAGGAGGAAGGGAAGGAGAGAGGAATGAATGGATGAATGGAAAAAGAGAGACAGTTTGGTGACACATCTGTTGTTTATAATTCTTTATGGAGCCAGTTTATGGAACTTGAGCCCATTTCACTGACTCACATGGCTAGAAACTGGTCTTTTCCTTTAACCTCTTGGAGGAGCAGGACTTAGTATAGTTCATCACTTGGAAGGCATTTTCTAGGGTCCCTTTCTGCCTTGACCCCAGCATCCTCCCTCCCTAATGGTGCCAGTGAGAGGTGGGCTGTGGTCCCAGCAAAGCTGCAACCAGGCTCCTCCTCACCTGTCACACTGGAAGCTCCTGTGACCTCTGTCAGAACAGGGGTGTGGAAAAGGCCACCTCTGCTGACTTGGGGATTTCTGGACTGGTGGACTCCTGGCAAGGGCCAGGTGGAGACGGGCTAAGAGACTCCGTCAGTGCCTAGCAAATTCACTCTTTCCATCAAGCTTTATTTGCCTTTTAAAACTCACACTTGAATGCTAACGGCTCCCTCCGGACTCTGCTCGAACAGAAAGTGCACCCGGACCTGTGCACCTGCCAGGAGAGCAGAGAAGGGCTTGTCTTTCCTTCTCCTGTCCAAACTTCTGAGCTGCCATTGAGCTGGACGCTGAAGATGCTAAAGCAATGAGGTCCCTCCAGCACATGTCTGTGGGATTGTCCCTCCCTTTGCAAAACGTCCATCCCCAGTTTTCCAAACTAACACAGCCCCACGCTCTGCGGGGCCCCCGTTCTCCTCCTGTCTGACTTGGCACCAAATACCGTCTATACTGAAGCCAGGGCCACCAAGATGAAAATGTGGCCAGACCTCTTCGTGCCGTGTGTCACCCACAGCACGTGACAGAGAACGTGCTTCCACCAGGTCATCAGAGAGCCCTGCGGCCAGCGCAGCACCGGCAGGAACGGGACCCGGCTGCCGCTAACTCCATCCCGGGAAATGTATTTCCTGATGATAAACTGCCTGTAAACTAAAACCCAAACTGATCAGTGTTTTTTCCCAACTCATTCCCTTCTAGAAAGTTCAGCAGTACACAGTCATCATTCAGGCCACGGACATGGAAGGAAACCTTAACTACGGCCTCTCAAACACAGCCACAGCCATCGTCACGGTGACAGACGTGAACGACAACCCGCCAGAATTCACCGCGAGCACGGTGAGTACCTCGCACCCCGGGCTGAGGCACAGCGTGCGCCGTGACCCTGACGCTCTGTTGCTTCTCCCTCTGCTGCCATCTGCTAGAAGGCGCTGGACAGTACGGGTGTAAGAGGCCCCGGGCAGCAGGAGGCTGAGGCAGGAGTGGCACCACTCAAGGCATTTGCAGTAGCCGAGGCCGGAGGCTCCGCCAAGGACCTGGCCTGCTTGGGGGGTTCTCCACTCCAGCACAGAGACACCCTGATATTGAGTGATGGTTGACGCCTTATGAGACTCCCAAGACAAAGCGAGCTGGGCACTCTGAATCCAGAGGAGTTGACCGGGGGTGTTTGGGCTCTGGCAAGAGGCAGAGGTTTCGGCCTCTTTGGGAGGCTTGTGTGTGGCTGTGTTTGCAGTGGACCTGCTGGGGGATGCCCAGATGGGGCCTGAGCCAGCGACCCGGCAGGAGCCTGCACGAGAAACCTACTTGGCCCTCCACGCCCACAGTCAGCATAAAGGGAAACTCAGGTGTGGGGACACACTCTGCATTCTTCCCCATCAGGCACGGCCAGCGGGGGTGACCAGCCCCGCACCAGGCTGCTGGGGACCTAAGTGATCAAGCGCTCTTGGTGGACATCCACACATTCGCTCACAGAATGTGACTGGAGGTCCGTGGTGGGCCCGGAGCCCAAGAGTCACAGTGAGACAAACTGCCCTCAGGCAGGGAGCGTCCCCGCGGCAGACTGTGGGATCAGAGAGCCACGGGTCACGCGGCTCTCGTTGCCTCTGGACTCCAACGGAGCTGCGCTGCCCAGCGGCCTCTTCCTGTGAAATCGTCAGGGCTCACCCAGTGCCCAGCACATTTGGTGATCCCCTCTGTGCAGTCTTCAGGGGGCCGGCCTCTGCTCTGTCCCTGATCACCAGCCAACACCCTCCCCTGATGACTCCCCAGGTCCTTGTCGAGCAGCACTGCATCCCCAAGCTGTCTTTTTGGGTCCCCCGAAGGGGTTGCTGACATGACGGGGACATGTGCCCACCCCACGGGTGCCCATCCAGAAATTCAGCAGGAGGCAGAGGAGAGGGTCAGCGAGGGCTCCCAGAGCAGTGCTAGGAGGTGGAGGCCGCCCAGGATCTCCGGGTCGCCTTCTCGGAGCCACCCCCTCTCCCAGAGGGCTGAGCGGATGAGGGTGCAGTAGCAATAACAGTAACAATAATAACTAGAGCCCACACCCCACTGTAAGCCCTCCCCACCAGGCACTGGCCAGGGCCTCCCAGTCAGCCTCTCACCCCCACCAACCCCTGAGGGTCAGGACCCAGTTATGGAAGAGGAAGCCAGGCTCAGAGAGGTTAAGTCACTTGCCCAAAGCCACACAGCCCAGCCCGTAAGTGGGAGCAGCTGGGATTGGACCCCAGAAGCAGTACTCTCCTTCTGCAGCAAAGGATGGGGGACAGGGGGAGGGGAGGGAGGAAGGGAGGTAGAGGGACAGCGAGGAGGCCCCTCTTCTCACAGTGGGCCGGTCAGCTTGCTGTGAAGCCATCTCATGGGCCTGAGTCCCTCGAGACGAGCCCCACCACGGCATCGAGCATCCCCGAATCACTGAGTCCCCAAATCCTGTATCCATGCATCCTGCTTCCCTGTGCCCCCGCCTCCCTGTGTCCCGTGTCCCTGCACTCTGTGTCCCACGTCCCAGAGTCCCAGGCTCAGGGCCCAGCCCTGCTGGACCAGGCAGGTGGTGGGCAGGGGGGAGCAGTACCCAGAAGTGGCGCGACGGCCTTAGCTGTGAGGACACAGCACCATCTAGTGGGGAGATGGCGACCTGCACACAGAGAGAGCAGCTCAGGCCCCTGCCCACCAGTGAGGGGTGGGGTGGCTTCTGTTTCTATTTGCTGTCCTCAGTCAGCGGGCAATGGCAGGACAGGCTCAGGGCCAGTGTCCCGGGAGTTTGGACATAAGGGCAGCAGCATCCTGGGGACCCTGGGAGAATACCGATGCCCAAGCCGGAAGACCCCAGCAGGGTCTCCCCCACACCTGGCCCAGCAGACTCAGCTGTCCTTCTGCCTTCCACCGTGTGGGCATCACCTTCTGTGATGATGACAGGAACACCCGGCTGTCTAGGACATGACCTGTCTGGTGCATGACCTGGGCTAGCTCATCCCTCACCGCAGTGCTCTCAGGTGGGCACCATCTAACCCCCATTCTGCAGAGCAGGTAACCGCGTGGTGAGGAGCTGGGCCAGTACCAAGCCAGGCATCTGGCATCATCTGTGGCAGTCGTGGGGCTGCGAGTGGGTAGCTCACACTGCTCAGAACCCATCTGCTGGGTCAGGGGTCTCAGATGGTCCTGGACAGGTGCCCAGGCACAAGGATACCGTTCCCGGGGACACACTCTTGTCCTGGTGCCAGCCTGCTGAATTCTAGGTGTCGGGCATGGTAGCAGCATCAGCACTCCTGACCTCTAGGGTCCCAGGTTGCCCCAGCAAACAGTATCTGGATCACAGTGGTCATCATGGAAACCAGGGCAGAAGGAAGCCAGGCTGATTGTCCCTGATAGGAGCAAAGGATTCGCTTCCGGGCATGAGGCACGGTGGTGACCCCAGGGTCAGGGGCTCAGCCCAGCCCTCCTGGTTGGCTGTGGTCACCGCTGGGTTTGGTTAGAAGCATGCCAGCGGAATGCGGAAGGAGGCATTGCAGGAAGGCGGGACTCGGCAGGAGCCCCCAGAGACTAGAGCGAGATGCCCAGAGCCCCAACCCGCCTCCTGATCCTGGTCCAAGCCTCAGTTTCCCCATCCCTAGATGGGGAGGGCGGGCCATCCCACAGATGCCCGTGGCTGCAGTGAGGGGTGAAGAGCAAGTGGGCTCCCTACTAAGGCAGATCGGAACCCTCGTCCACCCTCCCACCCCCAAATGGGCGGAATCCATCTTTTACCTTCAAGACGGCCAGCTGCTAATTTCCCAGGAACTAAAGTAGGCACATTCTGGGGCTGGCCCCGTGGCCATGTGGTTAAGTTCGCGTACTCCACTGCAGGCGGCACAGTGTTTCGTTGGTTCGAATCCTGGGCGCGGCCATGGCACTGCTCATCAAACCACGCTGAGGCAGCGTCCCACATGCCACAACTAGAAGGACCCACAACGAAGAATATACAACTATGTACCGTGGGGCTTTGGGGAGAAAAAGGAAAAAATAAAATCTTTAAAAAAAATAATAAAGTAGGCACATTCCATCAACTCCAGAACGCGGGCACCCAGGTCCTGCGGGTCCTCCTGCTTCTAGTCAGACGGAGGATCTGCTCAGTGGACTGAGGGGCGATGTGCATACACCTTCAGTGAAACCTTTCCACCAGCCAGCAGCAACCTCGTGCGCCGTCCCCGAGGCAGCCCTGGGCCGAGGTCCGTCAGCTGAGGTCCATCAGCCGAGGTGAGCTTCGCCTGTTCCAGTAGGTGGTATAGACGAAGTTGCAGAGAACCCGCCACCCTCGGGGGTCTGGCTGCTTTCTTCCCACCCGGCGGCCTTGGGAGCCACCTGTGCTGCTGTCAAGGTGCAGCCAGAGCGACTCTGCCCTCGGCGGCTCTCCGGTCTCAGCCTGGGTGTTTTGGACCTTTCGTGAACAAACTTTCCTCACATCCCCCTACCTTATTTAATCCTTTTCTCCTTCTTGAAAATCAATTTGCATTTTTGGTCAGCTGATTTGCACACATGGGACAGCAAGTGAAAGGTATGAAACGACGTCCCTGGAGAAGAGCCTTGCTCCGCCCCGGGCGGGCCTTCGTTTCTGTTTCTTCCGCTCACGAAACGCCCTGGAGACCTTTCCAGGTCTGTGGATTCTGAACAGCCTTGGGATTTTTTTCAATGCTATTTAGAAATACTTTCAAGCTCGCAGAAAAGTTGCCGGACTGGGAATGGGAAGCAGAGCGGCCGACCGTGCCGCTCCCCCTGCCGACACGCCTGCGTGCAGTCAGCTGCCTGACGCCGCACGTCTACCGCTGCCCAGCGTGTTTCCTCGGGGGCCGCTGGCCTGCCGCAGTAGTCCTCAAGCGGTCGCCGCGCCTTTTCCACCAGAGACGGCCGAGGCCCAGAGGGCTGACTCCGGGCCACCCAAGGCCACACAGTGACGCAGAGCCGAACCCACATCTCCTGCTTCCTCGGGCCTCACTCAGTCCGACACCCCATCCTTCCAGACCCCAAGTGTGTCTTCTGTCCCCATGAGAGATGGAGCATCCTCCCCTGCCCCAGGCCGTGTCCTCTGCACCTGCCAATGCCCGGCCTCCTCGCCCTTCGCCTCTCCCGAGAGGGTCCCCGAGGCTGCCCCCAACTCCTGAGCACCCATGGGCAGGTCCGCAGGGGGGATTGTGTGTCCGCTGCCCTGAGATGGCTCAGCTTTGACAGCCTTTCCCGGGTGGCTCTTCCTGCACTGTCTGCTCCTAGCCTGATCTTCTGCCCTCTGCACGTCAGCCACCCTGAAAACACGCCGGCTGGTCCCCCGGAAACGCCGGGTCCCGGGACAGCCCTTGAGGAAGTGATGGGAAGGAGGGAATGAGGCAGGGACGAAAACCTTCCTGATGGTGTGAAGCAGGTGTTTCTGCCTCTCTGTGCTGGGCATCCAGACAGGGATGGAAAGTCATCGACACGATGTCCCTTGATCTGCGGACACCTCTCAAAAATGGGCAGCCCAGGGATGACACTGAAACGGGGGCAGAATTTACATTTGACCTGAGAAGGTGACCTGGAGCAGGTTCCAGGGGAGAATTCCCACCTCCGCACCCAGATGGGGAAGGTAGGTACAGCCTGGCTCCCTGGGACACCTGTGTCTGCCCCTCCGGAGACTATTCATCAGAAAGACAATTGTCCGGGCTTTCAAACTGTCAGAGCACAAACTAATGCTTCCTCCCAGAGATGGGCCACGGCCTGTCCTCGGCTCCAGCGAGCCTCAGGCAGTCCCCAGGCCCTGAGTGCAGTACAAGGAGACAGAGGGATGGCTTTTTTTTTCTTGGTGAGGAAGATTGGCCCCAAGCAAACATCTGTTGCCAATCTTCCTCTTTTTGCTTGAGGAAGATGGTCCCTGAGCTAACATCTGTGCCAATCTTCCTCTATTTGATGTGGGCGCCGCCACAGTGTGGCTGGACAAGTGGTGCCAGGTCTGCCCTTGGGATCTGAACCTACGAACCCTGGGCCGGATGGCATCCTGTGAAGAGAGGATAATGGCTGGGTACTTCTCTCCAGCTTCAGCGGCGCCTCCGATCCTGACATCCCAAGAGAGCATTCAGAAGCCCAGCCTCATTAGTCAGACCTTGGGGTGACGGGTGAGGGTAGGCGATGGGTGGGAGATGGGTGGGGTTGCGTTCCAGGCAGGGAGGGTGCTCGATCCCTCCCTCCAAGTGCTAACGTCCCGGAGACTGGGCCCCAGGACACTGCTTGTCACAGTGGGAGTGGGCAGGGCCGAGGACGGGCCACACCCCCAAACACAGCCCAGCTATTTTTATCGAGCTTAATCAAGAACAATCAGCAGGAGCTGAAGAGATGCAAGAGGGTTTGCATGATCCAGTTCCCATGTGTAAATGTTAATTAAAAGTGATTTTTCCCTTCCCCCACTCCACGCACATGGTCCCCTTGCTGCCCAGCAAGGCTGTCGGTCGTTCAGCCGGCCACTCCACTCTCAGCGCTCCTCGAGCTTCCTCACCTGGAAGATGGGCCCCAGTCCTGCCTGGTGGGTGCATTCCTGCATGCCAGTCCCTCAGCAGATACCTGGCCCACGGGGAGACCCCGCAAACGTGCTGTTGTTGCTCCGCTGTGCATTAATAATGACGACCGTGAGCAACATCTGGACAGGAAGAAGCAGCTAGAGACTGCGGACGGCTCCGCGGGAACAGGACCCGTAAACCTCGCCTTTGGGAAAGGGCGTGAACAAACCTGGTCTATGAACCAAAAAGCTGGGGCAAGGGGGTTTCAAGTTGTTTTTTAACTAGATGGTTGGGTCCTTTCTCATGAGCTGGCATTACAAGGAGCACTTTCTTGTGCGTTAATTTTCTCTCACAAAGGCACTTTGAGGTGGAAACGTAGGCTCAGAGGAGACTGGCCCGGCCAGGGTCACCCCCTCACCCCTGGCTGTCCTCAGAGATGGAGGACATCCTCTGGGAGACATCCTGGCTGGGCACGGGCCTACAGGGCCAGCTCTCCAGCTCCGCTAATTACAGTGAGGGGTCCCTGAGTTTCCAGCTCGGGGGAGGACGGGGCTGGGGGCGCTCCCCTCCCACTTAGATGCCCTCATCAATACCTGAGCCTCCTTAGGACCAGCGATGGTTGCAAGTCCTCAGGACAGAGACAAATCACCCCCTCGGGGTCAGGGCATCTGCAGGGCATAGGTGCCTTGAGGGTCTTGCGTGTGGTGGCTCTGACATCTCAGTCCTCAGCCTGGCTGAGGGGTCTTCCCATTGTCACCAGATCCTCCCTTATGCTAATGGAACCCTCCCCCAGGAGCCATGCGGATTTCTGCCGCAGAGCTGGGATTGTTCTAGAAGGCCCACACACAAAGATGAGTCGGCCCTGCCTCCCGGGGTGGGGGCACATTTGGATTCTGCGTTACAGTCGAGGCGAGAAATTCCCTTCCAATGCTCGTAAAATTCCTCCTTTCCCAAATACCCGCCTTGGCATCCCATGGGGCATGGAGAGGCTTTTCCTGGGCCTGAAAACCTGAAAAAATTGAATTAAAAACTCATTATGGCTGGGGAAGGGTAATAAGAAAATCCTAAACGAGATTTATCAGCTTAAGGCCCTTCTTTGGGAACCTTTATTAAACTTGCTTGAATTAAAATAGACTCTTGGAATAAGCTCCACCCAGAAGTCTGGCAGCAGTCGGCCCCGGGGCCGCCCAGCTCTCCCTGGGCTGTGCAACCTCAGGCCTGCGATTCTCAGGATAGAAACCCCACTCGGGAGGACCGGAGCCGAGTGCGTGGAGGCGCCCACTGGGGCCCTCGCCGGACGTGGTGCCCCCTCGGAAGGTGCATGCAAAACTCAGGGCTCTTGGGGGACACCCCAGAACCGTCCCCTGCCCCCAGCCACTTAAGCAGCAGGGAAGCTGCCACAGCGTGCGAGTGGCCACGATCTCTGGGGGCAGGTGCGTCAGGCACAGAGGCTCTGCCAGGAGCACTCCGTCCTCTTGCCACCACCGGGCACAGGGACGTCTGCTCCCGCCTCCAGCACCAAAAGGGCTATGGCCTCTCGCCTTCTGCCACCAAAGTGCAAGGCCCCCCTGCCTCGCCTCTGAATCACAGTCCCACAGGTGCATCTGACTGGCAGGTCCTAGGTCACCTGACCAGGTCATGGCTATAGAGGAGGCTGAGAAAACAAGTTTCTGGAAAATAAAGAAGGGAATTCAGAAGGTACTGGACAACCAGGCAAGCTAACCAATGTCCACTACACTGACCCTGGCAACTTAAACAGAAAGGGAATTCTTCATCTCACAGAAGCTGGAAAACCCAGAATCTAACTTCAGGCATGGCTGGATCCAGGCTCCAACAGTCACTAGGACCCTCCCCTGAGCCAGGCTTCCTCTGGGCTGGCTTCGTTCTCAGGCTGCAGATGGCAGCCTCCACCCCAGCCCAACACCGTCAGGCTCATATGGTTACAGTACTGGGGCCAGAGACAGAGGCACCAGAACTGAGCCCCGATTGGCTGCC
Source organism: Equus asinus (assembly GCF_041296235.1). NCBI lineage: Eukaryota > Metazoa > Chordata > Mammalia > Perissodactyla > Equidae > Equus > Equus asinus. The sequence goes on from NC_091804.1 coordinate 49,072,089, forward strand.
ATAGGCCATGTGCCCATTTCTGAATCATTGAGATGGGGACGCAGGGGTCCAAAGCAGGGATCTGCAACTTTTTCCTGTAAAGGGCATATAGTGAATATTTTCCACTTTGGGGACCACACATTCTCTGTCGCAACTACTCAACTTGGCCACAGAAAATATGCAAATGAAGGGGTGTGGCTGTGTGCCAATCACACTTTAATGACAAAAACAGGCTGCGGGCTGAACTTGACCCTGTAGCTTGCCAGCTCCTGCGCTAGCCCTTCATTCCCACCAAGCAGCTAAAGAAAGCCCAGGTGCCACGGCCCCAGGACACGTCCCCGGCCGTCCCTCCCTCGGAATTCCTAAAGGGTTTGCAGAGACCTCTCACCCTGCTGGCCGGCTCCTCCCGCCGTCCTGGGAGGTAGGCAGCAAGTGCCCTGGCCCGGGTTTCCAGTGCAGGAAATGGGCTCAGAGGGGCTGAGGAACCTCCCAGAGGTCACACGGCTGCCCAGGGCCGAGCCAGAGCCGAGCCCTCAGGGATGGGCTCGCTGGGCAGGAACTCCGCTGTACCTGCCTGCTCTCGGCGAGCTGGGCCCTGGGCCGGCTGGTCCCTCCTGCTGCAGCCGGGAAGCCACTCCGGGCCCAGTGGCCCCTTCACAGAGGCCCGGACACGTGCGGCATTCGGCTGCGTTCCCTTCCATCCCTGACCGTTAGGTGAAGCGCTGGGCCCCATTTTGCAGTGACAAAACCGATTCCTTCAGCCCACGGTGACACAGTTGCTGGTGGCAGTGGAATTAGGCCAGAGCCCGTGACAGCCTTGCACCCCGGAGGTGAAGGGACCCTGCCAGAGTCTCGGGCCACTCTGGGTAGGCTGCTTTGAGGACATAGTGATGTCCCAGGGGAGGAAGTGACCCTGGGCGAGGCAGCAAACACCCAAGTCCGGGTGCTGCTGGGAAAGCCTGGGCAGGGGTCCGCCGGCCGGAGACGTGTCTCCAAGAGCACTGGAATGCCATTCGTGCCAGGGCCCGGCCCTGCCGGCTCGGCTCACAGCACGTCTAGCAGACTTAGGCCCCTGGGAGGGCGGGGGTCCATGGTCCTCGAGTCCCCTGCAGGCTAGTGCAGATGGCCACCCGCCCGCCTCTCTCGCCCTGGTGGGGCAGGCACTGTGCGAGCACCTTCCTGCCTCCTCCAGGCCGTCTTGGGGACAACTTGGGAGTCTGGCAATGGCCCCCACTCCCCCAGCCCTCCCCCCACCGCCTCAGCCTGGTTCCCACCTCCTGAGGACCGTTACAGGCCGGGGCTCTCACCCCACACACCTGTTCCTCCAGGAGCTCCCAAGGATAAAGTCACCCCAGGACTGGGTCACTCCACACACACACAGCCCGGTGCCTCCCAGGACAGCCTGCCTCCTCCCGCCAGGTCCAACCCTCCCTTGCACACCATCGACCTCGTGGCCAGGCCTCAGCAGAGTCCCCTCCAGATGCCCCCTCCCCGTGGTCCTCTGCCTGAGTCCTGGCTACCCCGGGCCCCGCCCTGCCCACAGCCTTGGCAGGACTGTTCTCTCTCCCTCCCCGAGGACCGCAGGAGCCCTGTCAGGCATGGCTCCTCCTTGTCCTCACTGCCAGCAGGCCCCTCCCTGAAACACCCACTGTGGATCTCCGGGCCCCGGCGGGCACAGCTCCCATACACAATGCTGTGCAGTGCAGCAGCCCATACGTAGCCCACAAGAAACGTCAGGTCCTGGAGGGCAGGGGCCTGTCCACCTTGATCCCCGCTGAGTCTCCGGCCCAGGGGGAAGGGGGAGGATGGCTCAACAAGAAGGACCTGGCCCACTGCCTCCCTATGCTAAGGGCGCCTCTCCCCCCGGGCCTGGCTTGGCCCCTCCAGACACGTCCACGAAACCTGCTTCTGGCTGAAATCAGGCAGGTGCGAGAGGCCCACGAGGATGAGGGGCTGGGTCCAGCTGCCTGGGACGCCTGCCAAGCCTGTCTCTGGATCCCTTCCTTCCCCTTCTGTGCCCCTGACTGGCTCTCGTGTGGCCTGACACCAAGCCCAGCACTTGGGGCTCAACTCTTAGGACTGACGCTCTGGGCCCCTCCCTTTGTGGCAACCAAGGTCTCACCCTCTCGTGCTTCAATGTCTTCATCTATACGATGGGGTAAGAGCAGGGTTATCCTGAGGAACACGTGACATCCTGCACCGCGGTGCCTGGCCCAGCGCCTGGCACACAGCGGCCATCAGTAATCATAGCTGAGCTGTGCTGGTGTGAACACAACCAGACACCCCCAGATCCTCGTCCAAACTTTGCCTCCACGTTTGGGGGCTGAAAAGCACATGACACAGCGCCAGGACTGACCGTGGACTGTGCAGGGCATGGTGTTCAGTGTGGGCCCTTGTTCACAAGTTAGTAAGGATTTGAGACGGCGACAGCAGAGCGTTAAACGGAGCTCAGGCCCTGTGAGCGTGCAGGGCAGCGGCCCAGGCTGCATGCCCGCGAAGCCAGGCCTGAGCAGCGGTTCTCACCGGGTGGGAGGTACTCCAATTCCTCTCACCAGCCCAACACCAACGCGCAGTGGCCCTCCCCACTCACACCATCGCTGCCGTGGGCACCACACCTACCGGTGGGGCTGGCTTGCAGCCCTCACTGTGCTGTGGCAGGAAAAAGGGCTGACGCTTCGTGTCTGGTCACCTGCGTGCCTGCAGCTGCTGACCCCAAGCCCCAAGCCTGGGTCAGGGACCACCCGGATGGCAGGAGCCCAGATAGACCCTCCCGAGGAAGCCCTTTGCCGTTGCCGCTCCACTGCTGTTTATGCCCCATGTGCAAGCTCGTCCCTGTGGCCGCCTGTATGTCTCGGCTCTCTGCTGCATGTGGGAAAGGCTCGAAGGGGATTCAGGAGAAGGGCTGGTGCACGCTCGTGTGTGTACTGGGGGGCAGCTGAGGCTTCATCTGGAGGTGGATGTGTGCAGGTATGAGCCGTGGGGCTTGCTGGGCCTCAGCTGGAGGAAGCAGAGCCCTCTTGACATGCCACCTCGCCACCATGAGCAGGAGAAGGGCCCGGCCACGGGGATCACTGTGTCTGGGATGAGCGGGAGGCAGAGGCACCTCCCCCAGGCTGATGGAGAACCTCTCCCGACCCCTCCAGGCTTCACATGGGTTCGTAACATCCTCTTTCCTTACGCTCTGCAGTATGCAGGGGAAGTCCCCGAAAACCGGGTGGAAACGGTGGTCGCAAACCTCACCGTGATGGACCGAGATCAGCCCCACTCGCCAAACTGGAACGCCGTCTACCGTATCATCAGCGGGGACCCCTCGGGGCACTTCAGCATCCGCACGGACCCTGTCACCAATGAGGGCATGGTCACCGTGGTGAAGGTGGGTGCTCTCCTCGCCTCCTGACAGCATCCTGAGTCCTGCCCCCTGCCATGTACCCTGGAACAAATATCACAGAAACAGTACTTATGTGAAGTGCATGCCACCCCTAGCATCCAAGGGCAAAAAGGACTATACCCAATCCGCTGGTGGCAGAAGCAGGCTTCACAAGGACCTAGTCATGTGACCTCCAGGGGCTCGGCAGACCTGACCTGCACCCCCACTAAAAGACGACTCTCCCATCCCCTCCCTGAAGGGCATTTTCCCCTTAATCTATTAGTGGTGAATTCCATTAAGAGGCTTTCTGAAGTTAAACCATCCTTGCATTCCTGAGACAAATCCAACTTAATCAGGAGGATTAGTGAGCAGCACTGCAGGACTTGCATTGCTAACATCAAAAGATTTTTTCATGTATTTTTCTGAGCAATTTAGAGCCTATACTTTTCCCTTCCCACACTGTCTTTATCTAGGTTTTGGCATCAAGATGATAGACGAACCTCAAGAAATGTGCTGGGGATGTGAGGGGTTGGTTTCAGAGGGGCAGCACGAGAGGATGTGGGGGGTCGACTCTTCCGTATCTTCTTGTGGTGGACACACGGCTCCCCACACTTGTCAGAACTCACCAGTGGATTGAACTGTATGTAAATTTTTAAATAAATCTTAAAACTCTTCAGGGTGGGAGCGCACACAGCTGCGCTGTCCTCATTGAGTCATCACTGTGTCCCAGGCAGAATTCAGCAGTTAGCACCACACTTTCCCCATCCTTCTTTCATTTTTGATTTTATTGCACATGAGGCTTTTCTCTAGAATTTCAATTTAAAGTCTGTTTACGGCAGGATGTTTCATCTTAGAAAGCATTTTCAAGTTGGTTTTGCATTCTTTGATAGAGACACCATCCTTTCAGACATTCTCCTTCAGAGGGGGGTGGCTGGGGGGGCTGGGGAGAGGCGGGGGCGTGGGAGGGTAGAGTGGCAGTTAGGGACCCAGCGGCCCAGCCACAGGGCAGGTCCGGTGCCTTGGGGGCATCTGTTCTTGAACTCCCATGCTCGCTCTTTGCTCACTTACCCCTGGCACGGACCAGTCATCCTCTCTGTGCCTCAGTTTCCTCATATGTAAGATGAGGATAATTGTGGGGCCAACACCCAGGTTTATTGCTAACATTGAAATAGATCTCAGATATAAAAGATTTGGTATAGCACCTGGCACAGTAAGGGCTCAGTGGATAGAATTAGCTGCTGTCGTCCTCGTCATCATTGTCACTGTCATCGCCATTGCTGTTGCCATGGACGGGTGGTTCTTCCCAGCTGGTTCCCCAGTGCATGAAGAAGCTCATTTCAATTCCACACAGGGTCCCTGAGTCCCTTAAAAGCATCAGGTGCCGCACTGTGTGCGTACACTGCAGACCCGACCCCATCACTGCCCCGGCCCTGCGGGAGTTTGTAGTCTGCAGAGGGGATGTCAGGAGGAACTTCCGAGATGTTCTCACAGCGGGGACACACAGGAGCCACAGACCCAGCAACATGCAGCATCACTTTCCTTCTCTAAAACATGTTAGCTTCTGCTTCTAGCCCCCGTGTCCCCAGGTGCTGGTCACTCCCAGATTGGGACCACCTCTGCATCCCTTTCCCACAGTGGTGTCTGTGTTGGAGGCTGATACACTGCCCATGAAGGGCCGACGTGGCACTCGTGTAGGGGGAGGACAGGGTCCCTGGGCTGCTGCAGAGATGTCTATGGTCAGCTCAGCCCTCAGTCACAGATCCTGGCTGCATCGTCCCCCTGTCCTGAAGTCCAGCTCGGTCACTGTCACAGGAAGTCCACGGTCATCTCGAGCACGTCTTCCTGATCCCTTCCCTGCCCCCTCATGCCCCCCAACTCTACCCTCCTGTGACACACAGGGCCTGGGGCCCCAGGAGACTCGCTGCCTCCCAGGCTCTACCTGGGTCAGGGCACACAGCTCCTCTGCTCTCAGATCCCCAGCCTCATCTGTCACCATCCCCATCTGCCTCAGGAGGCCCCATTGCCTCTTCCCTGCTCTTCCCCTCTCCTCTCCCTCCCTGAGCCGTGAAATCGCAGTCTCCTCCAGGGAGAAAACCACAGGCTCAGACCGACCACAGGTTCCTCCTGCCTCGTGCTTGGTCCCCAGCTTCTGAAGCTCAAAGGCCAGGAATTGGCCTCTTCCGCTCCCCACTCCGCGGCAACAGGGCTTGCCTGAGGCTGCAGTGAGCTGTGTCCAGATGCCTGACGGAGGGTGGTGGGCGGCAGGAACACCAGGGGACAGGTCAGTTGGGGGTCACGGCCCCTCTGGCCCCTCTTTCCCTTCAGCCCAGCAGTTCTTCAAGTTCTGGCTCCCAGAACAAGACTCTGAATGGAAGCACTTTGCCCTGAGTCTCCCGTCCCACGAGAGCAGAGCCCACACCCTGGAGCTCCAAGCGCCCTGGCGGCCCTGCCCTCAAGCTGGGGTGCCCCCAGCCCCGTCCCATATGCCTGGCTCGCCCTGGGCTGCTGCTCCTCAGCAGGCAGACCCAGCCCTTCGCCTTTGAGCAAAGGTCATTGCCATGTCGGGGGAGACCCGGCGAGTACATCTAACTGCTCTAATGGAAACTGTTGGAGCGAATTACCTATTGATTTCTCCATTACAAATATGCTTTATTTTACCCTCCTACAGACTTTTATTGGCCATAACAGTCTTTCTGGAAGGCGTCCTCACTCAGACTGGTGACCCAATTTTTATGCATGACATGTGGCATTATTCCATGTCCTCCAGGGACACAAACCAATAAATATGGGAGAAAGGTCACTTCCTTTAGTGGCTTGTTTGTAGACGAAACCACCATGACTTTATGAAACAGCATATTTACACGGAGCAGCCCTCACCCCTGGCCAACTCTCAGAGGGCCTGGAGGGCTGGGGCTGGAGGCCTTGGTGGGTGTTGGTTCTGGCGTGGGGGAGCACTGGACACAGCGGGGAGCAGGCGAGTGCTCTGTGCTTGGAGGCGTCCGGAGTCCAGGGACGGAGGAGGCAGCCCGCACCTGGGGAGGGTTCATGGTCTCTGGCCTGAAGTCCCCGGTGGGACCTTTCAGGCGAGGGGTACCAGGTTATTCTGCATTGGCTGCCTCGTCAGGCTGGCCGCCAGCTTGGGCCACTGCAGGTCCTGCCAGGGTGACACCTGTGGGTGCAAGGCTCTCCCATAGACACACACCTGAGCAGCACCCAGTGTTGTGCTGGGTGATGGGCAAATGGTGGACAACAGGGGTGTTGGACCATCTCCCTACATCCCCCGGGCACCCATGGGGTACGGCTGACCCACTCTGGCACAGTGCTGAGCGCCAGGCAACCCCCACCCCAAGGGGCTTGAAGAGACGGGGTGGGGATGCAAAAACAGCATGGGTGAGACATCAGCCACGACGAGGCGTGTCCCATCAGGGATAGGCATCTCACTGGGGGCTCCAGGAGGCATGCAGGGACCACCCCTTCCTTCGACGGACAAGGAGACCACTCCTGGAGAGCATGAGGGCTCCCCCAGGGTCCCCTGGGGGAATTGGGGGGGTGACAGAGGCATCAGCCCCAGAACCCCGATCTCTGCCTTTGCGTCCAGACCCCCGTAGGGCAGTCCTCAGCCATTCATGACCCAATGTCTCACTTCTCCTTCCATGCCCATGGGTACTATTACTTACTTAATTTTTAAGTTCCTTCTTTTTGTACTTAATACCCTATTTGGTAGCAGTAGGCGAGACGGCATGGGTTTGTTGTACCAGGGGTGTGACTTTAAATGCTCACACAAATCAAATGCCAAGCTGTGTGGGGGCCCAGGGGTGGGGCAGGTTCAGATCAGATCGGGAGAGGTGCCTCACAGCTGCGCCGGAGCAGCGGGGAGAGATCAGAGGACGGGCCCGGGGGTGGGGGGAGTGGCGCTGCCAGCAACCACAGGTGTCATCGTGAAAACTGGCTACACAGCAGATAAATTACTCTCTAAGCAGAAATGCACTATACTGTTTATCATGAAAATTTCCAAGCACCCCCAGAAGTGAGAGAGACCGCGTAAAGTTCACCTGCCACCGAAATTTCACCATTATTAGCGTGTTGCCACTTTACTTCATCTATGTTTTTTGCTGAAGTATGTTTTTAACTCCCAAACCTCATGATTCTCCCTCTCAAACTGTCAGGATGCATCACCCTCAAAAATGCATTTTGCTTACATAACGACACACTGTCATCACACCTGACAAAATCAACTATGTTTCCTCCATATTTGCCAATACAAGGCTATATTCAATTTCCCTTGATCTTCCTGAAACTATCTCTTTGCAATATGATTTTTCAAATCTGGAGCCAAGCAGGGTCCCCACAATGCACCTGGTTGTAACATCGTAACCTAGAACATTCCGCTCACCCTTGACCTGTCATAGACGTGGGGTCAGGTGGCTTATGGAAGGCCCCACGTGCCGGATCTGTCCAGCCACCTCATGGTGTATGTGGCTCCTCACTCTCCTGCACTTCCTACAACCTGGGATTTAGACTGGAAGGGTCTGCCGGCAGGAGGAGCCTCGCGGCTGGAGCTGAGTCCCATCAGGACGCCTATGTGCCCGGTGGTCCTGCTCATAGTCGCCTAAGCCGGACCAGTGGGCCAGTGGTGACAGCCCGGCCCTCACTGTAGAATCGACTTTCCCCTTATGACCAGCGAGCCCTCTGCAGCAGGATGCTTCATGCCTGAGGCTCTTCATCGACCTCCGTGCGTTGGTTTTATCATCTATTGATGGTCATTGTCCAAATTAATTTCTTCATTAGGGGGTACAAAATGGTGCTTTTAAAATTGCATCATTCCTTGGTTGGAATCCATTAATCAGGCCATTAATCAGCCAACCACAGTGATAAATGAATTTGTGTGTGTGTTTTTGTCACAAGTGCTATTCTCTCGTAACCGTTAAGAATGCGTGGGTTTTTCACATTCAGTGTGTTTGGTCAGCTGGAGTCCTTATGGGTTTTGATATCTGGCTGATGGGAACCTCCCCTGGCTGGTCCCTGGGTCCTTCGCCACCAGCCGCCTGTTCCTGAGCGCTTCCTTACATTGTGGCCAAGTAGACACAGGTTCCTCTTGTTGATTTCTTGTCTCATGTCCGGACCAGGTATTTCTCCAGGGAGGGGTGGCGTTTAGAAACCAACATGTGTTACAAGAGGCACTCACGGCCGCTGACGGCCACGGCCTCTGCCATTCTTTCTGGGGCAGAGTGAGGAGGTGACACTTCAAACCAGTGCTCAGACTGACTGTCCCAAATTCATGTCACTGACTCAAATGATCATTTCCTTCAGATTTAACGTCGGAGGGTTTTTACTTCATTGACTTTGCTCTTGTATCTCATTTCTCTTACACTGAAAATTTCGGTTCCTAACATATTAACATAATGCTTCCTTACTTTATCCTAGAAAATACATAAAAAGTTTAAAAAATAACAAATGCAGAATCAGTAGCAAGAGCAAGAAGACCAAACGAGTTTAGGATTTCTTTGCAATGACTGTAAGTCGCATTAAGGACTTACCATCTAAATACCTCCTAGCCACTGGGCATCATTATTTTCTTGGGAGTTATATTATCCACTGATATACAATTACATTTAATTCAGTTTGCTTGTAATTTTCGGAGATTGCTTTTATATATAATTTTATTTGTAATACCTAAAGTGAGAGAATGTAAGGTATTACCTGGCTCCCAAACCAAAGCTGTGTGACAGAGCACACGCAGCAGCGGCGCGCCCCAGCTCTCCCCTCCCCTTTTCCTTCCCTCTCTCTCTTTTTTTTTTAAGATTTTATTTTTCCTTTTTCTCCCCAAAGCCCCCCAATACATAGTTGTGTATTTTTAGTTGTGGGTCCTTCTAGTTGTGGCATGTGGGACGCCGCCTCAGCATGGCTTGATGAGCGGTGCCATGTTCGCACCCAGGATTTGAACCTGGGAAACCCTGGGCCACCAAAGCGGAGCGCGTGAACTTAACCCCTCGGCCACAGGGCCAGCCCCCATTCCTTCCCTCTCTTATTGGCGCCCATTCTTAGGAGATTTTTGGTCTATCCTTGCAGTATTCCTTTCTGCAACTAGGAGCAAATACACAGACGAGTTCCTATTCCTCTCCCTCTTTTACATGGAAGGCAGGAGACGACGTGTCTTGCTTTCTCTGCCCGCCAATACACCCTGGAGATCTCTGCGCTTCCATGCACAGAGACCCTCCCACTCTTTCCCTCAGCTGGGGATTTCCACACTGTGTGGATGCAGTCCATTCAAGCAGCCAGGGCTGTGGACGCCTGGGTGGGCTCTGATACGCATCCTTGACCAATGAGACAAACGACACCGCCATGAAGAATCCTGTGCGTGTGTGACCTTGCGTGTGTCTAAGCAGGACTGGTTAGGCGCCACTGCATGCGCTGCGTTGTGCTGTGTTTTCCAGTGAGGCTGTTGAGCTTTGCCGTGACTGGTTACAAGTCTCGGGGTCCCAAGTGCTTCGGTGCAACTTCCCTGCTCCCCAAACAGGAGGAAGACCCGCAGACGGACAGCACCCCGTCCACTATAGAACTGCAGACTAGAGCCCACCCTAGTGTCTATAGTCGGGGTCCGGGCGCCCCCAAGGGTGTAAGTGGAGACCATGTTAATGCAGGGGCCACACACAGAGGGGGAGTCCGTAAGATGAGATTCTGAGTTTCCCGGGGCTGCTGTAACAAAGTTCCACAAATTGGGGGCGGGGGGGGGGGTGGCCAAACCAAGGAAATATGCTCTCCTGTGGTCCGGAGGCCAGAAGTCCAGAATCCAGGTGAGGCCAGGGCCGCACTCCCCCGCAGGCTCCAGGGGTCTCCCTGCTGCCTCCTCTGAGTTGGCGGCTAGCAGCAATCTGGCTGGGAGCCGCATCGCTCCAGTCCCCCTCTCTGTCTTCGCGTGGCTTCTCGCTGCGTCTTGGTCTCCCTCTCCTTACTCTCATAAGGGCACCTGTGCTTGGATTTGGGGCCCACCTCAATCCAGGATGACTTCCTCTCAAGGTCTTTAACTTAATTACATCTGTGAAGATCCTATTTTCAAATAAAGTCACATTCACAGGTTCCAGACGGACATATCTTTGGGGGGCCGCCATTCCACCCACTATACCTAGTGAGGCACCTGGTGGACAAATAAACAGGCAGTGGGACCTTGCACATGCCAGGCTGGAGGGGGCAGGCCGGGGGGGCAGCACTCCCGAGCCGTGGGAGCCAAGGCACCCAGCTACTGCCACACATGGCACGAGTCGAGAGGGCGGGTGTGGGGTCCTTTGCCCCAAACTCTCTCTTCTCCCATCGGCCAAGCCAGCAGGAAGCCAGAGACAAGGGAGCCTGGGAGACGCATCCCCCAGGACAGCCCCCAGGGCACAAAGCAGGGTGTGCAGAGCTGGAAACAGAGGGGGTGGGGTGCAGACCAGCCAGCCGGGGGCGGCACCCCGCGCGGCCCCACAGCCCTGCCAGCTCACCCCGGGGCTGCTCTCGTTCCAGGCGGTCGACTACGAGCTGAACAGAGCCTTCATGCTGACCGTGATGGTGTCCAACCAGGCGCCGCTGGCCAGCGGCATCCAGATGTCCTTCCAGTCCACCGCGGGGGTGACCATCTCGGTCATGGACATCAACGAGGCCCCCTACTTCCCCTCGAACCACAAGCTGATCCGCCTGGAGGAGGGCGTGCCCCCCGGCACCGTGCTGACCACGTTCTCGGCCGTGGACCCTGACCGGTTCTTGCAGCAGGCCGTGCGGTGGGTCCTGAGCGAGGCCTGCCCGCACCCCGCCCTTGGGCCCCCCATTTTCCATACAGAAGAATCCTAAAATGCCCGATGAAACCCTCCGCCCAGAAAGTCCCTGGGTGGGTGCTTCGGGGTGTCTTCGACCTGTGGGGTCTCTCCCCAGCCCTGGCGACAGTGGGGGTCATCTGCCCACCTGACACAGGTAGTTGGGGCAATGCCAAAAGCACTCAACAAACCACGAGCATTGTCATGGCCTCCACACGAGAAGGTGACAAAGGTTTAAAGACACCTGGCGATGTCTGGAGTCAGGCCGGGCCCTGATCCTGGCTTCACCCTCACTAGGTGTATGACTTTGCAAGTCACTCACCCTCTCTGTTCCTCCGTTTCCCCATCTGTAAATTGGGGACGATGGGAGTATCTGCCTCTTGGGGTCCTTGTGAGGAGAAGTGACCTGTCTACCTCCACTACTATGAGCCGCCGTGGTCCCCGTCCCGCTGTGGGAGGGCCCCGCCCCGGGCTGGAGGGAGAGCCCTTAGGTGAACTTGGCCTCCAGGCTGGCACTCTGAGGAGGGGTGTGCCAGCAGCCAGGAGGGGCTGGGGCCTCTGGCTGCCCCGTTCTCTCCCTGCCCCTGGCCTCCCTGCCCTCACGCCCTCCCTCCCGCCTCGGCAGATACTCAAAGCTGTCGGACCCGGCGAACTGGCTGCACATTAACACCACCAACGGTCAGATCACCACGGCGGCCATCCTTGACCGCGAGTCCCTCTACGTCAAAAACAACGTCTACGAGGCCACCTTCCTGGCGGCTGACAACGGTGCGTCCCGCTCCGGGGGGTGACTGTCGGGTGCCCACCGTGCCGCGGGCTCTGCGGCCAGGAGACTGAGGGAGGCCCGCCCGGCACCCAGAGGGTCCCTGGGGAGGTCTGGGGGGGGGGGACGCGGCGACACGGTGCCCCCCAGGCCATCCTGCTGTGTTCCCTCAAGGCACCAGCCATTCTGCCTAAACACCGAGCTCACTCATTTACTGGAACACACAGCCGTCCGGTCATTCGCACAGTCGCTCACTCGCATTCGCACAGGTCGCTCGCCTGGAGCACTGGGAACAGGGCCTGGCTCAAGCACGCACTACTAGCACTCCTGTGATTGCTCACTGAGCTCCTGCCGTGTGCCGGGCGCTGTTCATCAGTGAACAGAACGGACAACAGCCCCTCCCTTGCACGGCTGACATTCCAGAGGCCGGTGTCTCAGCTAGAACCAGGTTCGGCTGCATAATGATGACACTAATTTCAATAAGGTTGAGTTTTATTTTCTCCCATATAAAAGAAGGCTGGAGGCAGGCAGCCCTGGGTCAGGTTTGAGAAACCAGGCTGGCTCTGGCCACTCCCATGTCTTTGGTGAGCTACAGCGTGGTTCAGAATGGCTGCTGGTGCTCCAGCCATCATGGATTTGCCACATTCTGGCAAACAGAAGGAGGAGCAGGAAGGGCAAGGGCACACCCCTGCCCTTCTAAGGACTTGAAGGCCAGACTTAGTCACGAGGCTATATTTGCTGCAAAGGATGCTGAAAAATGTGTCTTCTAGCTGGGCAGTGATGGCCCCAGATGAAATTTGGGGCTCCAGTGTTTTATTAAGGAAGAAAGGGGAGATGGATATTGAGGGACAACTCCGCAGTCTCTGCCCCAGGGAGATGGGGAGAAGCAAGTCAATCAGATAATTTCAGGGAACGAGAAGTGCTGGAAGACGACAAAACAGAAGGATGCAGGAGAGGCAGCAGGCCTCCAGCTGCGAGCCTGGCTGTGAGGAACTGACCGTGGGGCCAAACCTGCGGGACCAGAAGGAACAAGCCAGGGGAAGACGGGGTGGGAGGGGCAGCCCCATAGTTAGGAAACAGCACGTGCAAAGGCCCAGGGCGGGGCGGGCTCTAGGAACAGCCGTGCAACTAAAGCGTCATGAACAAGAGTAGCGGTTGCACCAAGGCTTGTTCACGGCACTGACCACCCGCTGGCCTCCTGCCCGCTCCCTGACCCACCAGCTCCACAAAGGCCCCACCCTACAGCCACCTGCCATGAGCGCCGGGCTCTGGTTCCTGATGTCACTCCTCCAGCAGCTCGAGCACTGAGAGTGGATTAGAGAGTGACCCTTAAATGAATCGGGCGGAGCAGGGAAAGCCCGTGGAGGACACAGTGGAGCGCGAGTGCCCGTTAACGGAATCCATCCGCCCTTCTCCTGATTGTGCGCTGGGTCAGCATGGAGCCTTCAAGGGCCGTCGCAGAGCTGTGTCACCTTCAATGTGTTTTGTTTTTCCCTCTTTTTATTTTTGGTGAGGAAGATTGGCCCTGAGCTGACATTTGTGCCCATCTTCCTCTTTTATGTAGGGCCCGCCTCGCGTGGCCTGACGAGCAGTGTGTAGGTCCACACCTGGGATCCAAACCGGCGAACCCTGGGTGCCAAAGTAGAGCGTGTGAACTTAACCACTATGCCACCAGGCCAGCCAGCCTTCAACATGTCTTGATGCGTTTTCTGGAAGCTTAGAGACATGCTGTAGGATATATTTTTTACACGCTCCACCTGCCTCGGCCAAAAACCACGGCTGTTAACACAAGGGACAGAAGGGGCTGTCAAAGGGCAGAGCCACAGTCAGAACATGGCTGCCGCCGCCCCCTCCAAGCCTGGAGGGCGACAGGCACCTCTCGCTGGCCGCCCAGCCTGTGTCCACCAGCACCGCCACCCGGGCTGAGGCAGAGGCTGGGCGTAGGGGCATCGGGGGACTGGGGTGGCCCCTGAGGAGCTCGGGGGCTCAGCAGAGCACCTGTCTCTAGGCTGAGGCCACCAAAAGCAGAAGACGACTGCCGAGAGCGGCCTGCTGGCGGCCTCGCCCCTCTCTCCCACCGTTGCCCTGCGCTCTGACCGGTCAGCTCTCCGCTTTGGTGATGAGCCTCTGCGCACAGTGCTTCCGGCCACGGGCAGCTCTGCCGGGTGGGCCAGGGCAATGCTGAGGCTAGGAAAGCCTTTGCCCCCAGGGGCCCCAGGCTGGGAGAGACGGGACGCAGGGCCAGCCACACAGGCCTGCTGCAGCTGTGCACGAGCAGAGCTCGTGTGAGTGCCGTGTGCATGTGTGTGCCTGTGCGGCTGGGGGTCTGCGTGTGGCCACACATCATGCAACTGTGTGCTCTGGTGGTGTGTTCATATGTTGTGTGCAGCTGAGTGGCTGTGTATGTTGTACGGCAGGGTGTTGGTACAGGCCTGCGGTTACCTGTGGTGTGTCCCGGGTGGGGCTGTGGTCTGTCCCTGATGGGGCTGAGGTCTGTCCCAGGTGGGGCTATGGTCTGTCCCGGGTGGGGCTGTGGTCTGTCCTGGGTGGGGCCGAGGTCTGTCCCTGGTGGGGCCGAGGTCTGTCCCGGGTGGGGCCGAGGTCTGTCCCTGATGGGGCTGTGGTCTGTCCCTGATGGGGCTGTGGTCTGTCCTGGGTGGGGCTGAGGTCTGTCCCGGGTGGGGTTGTGGGTTGGTCCCATGTACATCATTGTGTGTTTGTGGTCATGGAACATCAGGAGAGACCCCTGCATGGTCACCCCATGTCTGTCCCACAGGGATCCCCCCGGCCAGCGGCACCGGGACCCTCCAGATCTATCTCATTGACATCAATGACAATGCCCCCGAGCTGCTGCCCAAGGAGGCACAGATCTGTGAGAAGCCCAGCCTGAACGCCATCAACATCACAGCAGCCGACGCTGACATTGACCCCAACATCGGCCCCTATGTCTTCGAGCTGCCCTTCGTCCCAGCCACCGTGCGGAAGAACTGGACCATCAGCCGCTTAAATGGTGAGCCCACCTCAGGCACGAGCCCACTGTGCCAGCCACTGGGAGGATCAGATTGAGTCTGGGTGCAGCCCCCAAGGGCGCCCGTTGCCCTGGAAGAGTGAGGAGCGGAGATGGGGCCAGTCTCACAAGAGGGGTGTCGGCCCTTCCCCTCCTGGAGCCCACGAGGCCGGGAGCCCTGGCCAGGCTCCCGTGCGCAGCAAGTCCAGCCTGTCCTGAGGAGGCCTCAGGGCAGTGCCAATCTCTCACTGTCGTCAGGAGCGTGGCCCTGGAGGCCCTTGCAGCTCTAACTGCACCGTCCAGGACTACCTCCTGTTCCAGTGGCCAACTGGTGGGCCCCGAACAATGTGCCTCCTGAGGGTAGTCTGCTAGATGTGGACTCATTGTATAAAAGGGCATCCAAATTCGGAAGTTTTTCTAGCACTGTAAAGATGCATCTAGAAAGGTTATAGCAGTTTCTGGTTTCACTAGAAGTACAGGAGAGTGCCTCTTCCCCAAAACCTCACTGACACTGTCTATTATTGTTTTAAAGAGCATTTTTCCATATTTATAGCCAAAATCATTGTTTCCATTGGCATCTCTTGACTACCAGTGGACATTTTTTCATATATTTATTGGGCATTTGTTGTTTCTTCTGTCAATTGTCTGTTCTATGCCCTTGCCTATTTTTCTTTGAGAAGGTTTTTTTCTAATTGATTTGGTCAAACTCTTTATATATTATGGAAATGATTTCTTCATCCTACGTGTTGCAATTGCTCTTTTCTTGAATTTCCAGTCTTTTAACCTTATGGCATGATGTAGTGTGTATGTGTGCATGCGTGTGCATATGTGTGTGTGTGTTATGCAAACAGATAATTTAGATTTTCATGCACTGAGTCTTTTCCTTCTGAAGCCTTGCTCAGAAAGGAGAGCTGGCCGTTCACTGAACAAAGCCCGTTCTGTCGCTTTGCCCAGGTGACTATGCCCAGCTCAGCTTGCGTATCATGTACCTGGAAGCCGGCATGTACGATGTCCCCATCATCGTCACAGACTCTGGGAACCCTCCCCTGTCCAACATGTCCATCATCAAAGTCAAGGTGTGCCCATGTGACGAGAACGGCGACTGTACCACCATTGGTGCGGTGGCAGCAGCTGGTCTGGGCACCGGTGCCATCGTGGCCATCCTCATCTGCATCGTCATCCTGCTGAGTGAGTATAGCTGAGCACCAAGGGCGCCGTGGCCTGAGCACTCCATCCAGGGTTGACCAGAGGCGTGGAGCCCAGGTTTGCCCTGCAGCCAACATCTCCCGGCCTCATCCCATCCACTGGGGACCTTTCAAAAACCCAACCGAACTGGTCTGTACCATAACGGACACAGGCACCCATGGCACATAAATGCACTCACTCGTGCACACTCACATGAGCTATCCATATGCACGAAGGAGTCCATTCCCACACAGACATGCACATATGCATATACACAGATGGACATGCACACACATGCATGCACTCATGCACATGAGCTATCCATATGCACGAAGTCCATTCCCACACAGACATGCACACACGCATATACACACACAGACGTGCACACACATGCATGCACTCATGCACATGAGCTATCCATATGCACAGAGTCCATTCCCACACAGACATGCACATATGCACATACACGCATGGACATGCACACACATGCATGCACTCATGCACATGAGCTATCCATATGCACAGAGTCCATTCCCACACAGACATGCACACACGCATATACACACACAGACGTGCACACACATGCATGCACTCATGCACATGAGCTATCCATATGCACAGAGTCCATTCCCACACAGACATGCACACACGCATATACACACACAGACGTGCACACACATGCATGCACTCATGCACATGAGCTATCCATATGCACGGAGTCCATTCCCACACAGACATGCACACACGCATATACACACACAGACGTGCACACACATGCATGCACTCATGCACATGAGCTATCCATATGCACAGAGTCCATTCCCACACAGACATGCACACACGCATACACACACAGAGACGTGCACACACATGCATGCACTCATGCACATGAGCTATCCATATGCACGGAGTCCATTCCCACACAGACATGCACACACACATACACACGCACAGACGTGCACACACATGCATGCACTCATGCACATGAGCTATCCATATGCATGGAGTCCATTCCCACACAGACATGCACACACGCATATACACACACAGACGTGCACACACATGCATGCACTCATGCACATGAGCTATCCATATGCACGGAGTCCATTCCCACACAGACATGCACACACGCATATACACACACAGAGACGTGCACACACATGCATGCACTCATGCACATGAGCTATCCATATGCACGAAGGAGTCCATTCCCACACAGACATGCACACACGCATACACACACAGAGACGTGCACACACATGCATGCACTCATGCACATGAGCTATCCATATGCACGAAGGAGTCCATTCCCACACAGACATGCACACACGCATATACACGCATGGACATGCACACACATGCATGTGCAAGCTCTCACACAGCTGCACAGCACACACGCACACACATGCTCACACACATGGCACACACAGGTGAATGCGTACACACGCACACCTACTCACGGCGTGGCCCCCCTGCCCCACAGCCATGGTCCTGCTGTTTGTCGTGTGGATGAAACGGCGGGAGAAGGAGCGCCACACGAAGCAGTTGCTCATTGACCCCGAGGACGACGTGCGTGACAACATTCTCAAGTACGACGAGGAAGGGGGCGGCGAGGAGGACCAGGTGAGACCACAGCTGCCGGACACCCCTACACACCGCCTCCAGGACTCCCTCTTGGGTTTCAGCAGGAAGACGCTTTGTCCGTTTCTGTAGTGTGAAGGCGGCCAATGCTCTGGTCAGGACAGCAGGGACAGGTGGGGACAGTCTTCCCAGACCTGTCCTGCCCACATTTGCACTTCCAGGCCTGGGTGCGTGCACAGGGTACCAGCTTCCTCCACATGGCGACCAGCATGAACTCATCTCCCCTAGGCTTTGGATCCCCTCAGCTTGCTCCCTCCCCTCAGCTGATGGGCCTGCGCCCCACGACCCAGGGGGTCCCAAGGACACTCCTGACCCAGGGACAACCCAGGGGCTGTGGGGGGACCAGGAGGCAGCACATAGGGTGCCCAGGAGGGTGGGCCCAGGGAGCTGCTGGGTTGGATTCTGGGTCTGCCGTTGACCATTGACTCAGGGCAAGTCCTTACCCCCCTAAAGCTTAGTGAGGAGTGTGCATGGGAGCTGAGGTGTGGGCAGGGGCCACCCTGGGGGAGCGTCAGCCCAGCAAAGGCAGCCTGGGGGACACAGACCCCTCGTGTGCCTTGGGGACCAGCAGGATTTAGATGAATGGAAGAGAAGTGGGCATTTCAGGAAGGGCAGACCAGGTGACAGACTAGGATAGCGGGCGTGCTTGGGGACCAGGTGACGGGATAGGACAGTGGGCGTGCTTGGGGACCAGATGACAGGATAGGACAGCGGGCACGCTTGGAGCTGAGTCACACAACAGGACGAGGGTGCACCTGTGCCTGTTGCCCCACCCACACCTCCTCCCCAGGACTACGACCTCAGCCAACTGCAGCAGCCAGAGGCCATGGAGCACGTGCTGAGCAAGGCCCCCGGGGTTCGGCGGGTGGACGAGCGGCCAGTGGGCGCCGAGCCCCAGTACCCGGTCAGGCCCGTGGTGCCCCATCCAGGAGACATCGGCGACTTCATCAACGAGGTGGGCGCTCCGGGCAATGGGGAGGGCCCCTGAGCAGGGTGTCCGCATAAAAGTAAAACCCTGTTCATGCACACAAATCAAAGCTGTCACCGTCCTGCACCCGCAGTGTCGGGGTGAGAAGACAGACTCAGCCCTGGGTCCAGGCCCTGCCCTGCCCCTGCCAGCTTCAAGCCCTGGGGCCAGGCACCTCCCCTCAGCATCCTGCTCCAGCACAGGCGAGGATGAGCAGACAGGGCGCGGCAGCCGGCAGACGCTCGCTAAGAACTCAGAGAACTTGAGGCCACAGGGGTGGCGGGCACAGGGGGGCAGCAGGAGGCCGTCTCCGGTCCTCGGGAGGAGGAGCCACCGCTGTTGGACCTGACTCAGGGGCCGCAGGCTCTACTCTCACTCTGGTCTCTGGCTGTTGCGAGGGCCCTTCCCCGTCTGCACTCGCCTCCGAGGCCCAGACAGGCCTGTGACTTGCCCAGATCAGGCCCAGCCCAGACCACCCCGACACACACACCCGGTGCCCTGAGAACGCCGGAGAGCTGGGCGTCCTTCAGGAGCTGCCACCTGACCCCGTGGCCACAGCACCCATCCTGACGTTTGGGGTCTGGAGACAAGTCAGCATCAAAGTCCCAACAAATAACGTCCCCAGCCTTTGACCGTCCCCCTTCGCAAGAAAAGCGGAAACCCCTCCAGCAGGTTCACCAGAGAAATGCTCAACGGACAGGTGCAGGGGCACGGCGCCTGCCTCAGCCTCCACCTTCCTCTGCAGAACAGCAGACACAGCAACGATCCGAACGTGGCTATGTGGCCGCACCCCCCCCCCCAACTCTCCCCAGTCAGCCGTGTCGGGCGGTTGGTACCTGCACGGCTCCATGCACACCTCACCCATCAGCTCCCAGAGACGGTGACATCCTTGATCGCCTGTGTAGCTGGCGTGGGTCCCTCAGTGTTGACCACCTGGCCTCTAACACCGACTGTAGTTTAAGAGGCGTTGGCATTGCTTCTGTCTCCACTTGAGTCAGAATCTGACTTTAAAAGAATTTATTTAAACAGCATAGAACCCAGAAGTGCTTCAGCAGAGATACCGAGATTTCTAAGAGCATCCCCCAAAACAGGTCATGTCCCAGGCCGCAGATGAAATTTCTACACCTGCCCAAAAGCTGATTCGGTTTAGGCAACATTTACTGTCTCTGGTGTAATAAAAATTTTTAAAACCCCAACAATACGTCCTCCCCAGTCTATAATTAAAAGCCCACTTTTAAGCAACTCTTAGAGGAAAGTAAAGACAGAAACCACAAGCCACTGGAAACTGAGTGATGGTGAGGGTGCCCCCTCCCGGGGAAGGGAGGTGCATCATCCAGCCAGTGACCACCGTGGGCAACCAGGCTAGCCCACTGGAGACCTCCCCAAGCCCATGCAGAACCCCACCTCAAGCTGTCCCGCCCACCAGCAGGGGAGCAGGGTGTGTACCCACCCCCACGGTCACCAGGGGAGAGCTGCTCCCAGAGGCACCCTCAGCAGGACGCCCGCACACGGAGCTGTGCTGGAGGCATTGGGACCTCTCGGTGGACCAGCACACGGAAGGAGGGAGGTCCCGGGCACTGATGGAGGGGCGGTCCAGCCACGCCTGCTGCATCGCTGTGTGTTGTTCATGGGGATAGCTGATGTAACAACAGATTCTGACTCTGGCCACTCAGGTTCACATTCCGTGTGGCAATGATTGTGGAATCCAGAACCATCTGGCCACACGGAGGGACTGACTCTAGCCACAGGCCCCACCCACCCCCTTGCCTCATGTGGTTTGTGCGGCCATGCTGTCATTTGAGTTTGCTCCCTCCAACGCTCTTCCACAGTTTATTTTCATAAATACCGTTCCCGACTTGGTTCTCTGAGATGCCCTTCAGTCAAACACAGGGAGCACTTATTGAGCACCTACTGTATGCAAGGCCCTCTCACCTCACCTTCCTGACCTGCCTCCCAGCTCCTCTCCCGGGCTCCCCTTTTCCCTCCGTCAGGCCCCTGGGGCTGAGGCAGCAGACCCTCCACCCTAACCCCATGTCTTCGTGACCCCCAGGGACTCCGGGCGGCTGACAATGACCCCACAGCACCCCCCTACGACTCCCTGCTGGTCTTCGACTATGAAGGGAGTGGCTCCACCGCGGGCTCCGTCAGCTCCCTGAACTCGTCCAGCTCCGGGGACCAAGACTACGATTACCTGAACGACTGGGGGCCCAGGTTCAAGAAGCTGGCGGACATGTACGGAGGCGGCGAGGAGGATTAACCGCCCTCACCTCCCTGGACCAAAGCGAGAACCGCGCTCGGACAGACGCCAGAGGAGCAGGACTGCAGGAGGCAGCTGGTCTTCCCGGCTCCCTGCGGACGTGTCCTTAGTGATGTGTTAGGGGGTCCCTCCCCGCCCCAGCCCCCCCAACATTGAGCTGTCTGGCATGAACACTGCTCGCCCCGCGGCACCCCGCCCATCACGGTAGCTGAGTCAGCAGTAAAGGGGAGCGAGAGGCACTCTGTCTTAACTTGAATTTCTTAGAACAGAAGCACTGTTTTTAAAAAAAAAAAAAAAAAAGAAAAAGAAAGTGCCTTTTGGTACGTGTATCAGATTCCTTCAAACTCAGGAGTGACCACAAGCAAGCAGACAGACAAGTCCCCAGCCCAGCGAGTCCCAGCTCTGAAGGCACCAAGTAAGGAACTGGGGAGAATGTGTCTTTTTTTTTTTTTTTTTTGGTCTTTTATTAGGAAAAAAAGTGGGTGACTCGCTTGACAAAATTTACAAGGAAAATATAGTTTGGGGTTCAAATCCCAACAGCCTTTCTGAGCCCTCACACTTTGCTGTACGCAGTCAGGGTCTCCGGGCCCCCTGGAGCTCCCGAGGCCGGCTGGAGACGGGGAGGCCCAGCCTTCAGCTCCAGCAGCAGAAAGCTCCCCTGCGGCAGCCAGGCCGCTGACAAAAGGCGCCACCGTGTGAACGTGGCCGGCACCGAGTCTTTGCCGCCCCGACTCCCAGATGCTGTAAATAGCTGGGGCAGGTGGGGTTCCGAGGGGCCGTCCCTGATGCTCCCCATCTCTGCCTTGGCCATCCCCCAGACCGCCCCAGTGAACCAGGAGGCCTCCCCCAGGGCCAACTGTCACCCCGAATGCCACCCAGGTCCCAACTGCCTTCAGTACAGTAGAGTATGGTGGCCCAAGAAGCCACAGCCCAAAACAGCCAGAGTCTCAGCAAACCCTGGCATGAGCCGTCCGCCTCTCGCCATCTGACTCCCGAGGGACCCCGTCAAAGGTCCAGCGCACACGCACACGTGCCAGTCCAAACCCCTGAGCGCTCTGATGCCTCCAGCCCCCGACCCTGGGCTGTGCAGAAGCCAGGAGAGGTGAACCTCACTCACGGTTCCAGAGGCTTGGAAACCCTGCGATCAGCGGGGGACTCTGGCAGCCTCTTTCCCCTGCCCTGCCTCTCCGGACTGGAGTTTCCAATGCTCGCGAACTGATGTGGACGGCACAGATCTGCTCTGAACGGCAGGGCAGGCCGTCCTTGCTGTGCTGTCGCCCCACAGATGCGTCTGGACCCCACCTGCTAGAAACAAAAGCCCCTCCCCTTTCCCTTGGACCAACATCAGCACCGAGCTGCCGCTGGGCCGGTTAGCTGCTCAGACTGTCAGAGTCGGAAGTGCCCTTTTGATCGGCAGTCTACTCTCAAGCCAGACACCAGGGGGTCAGTTCCACAGGACAGCAAAAGGGGCTGTGTCCCAAGGACCCACAGGGGAGACCCCTGCTGCACCTGTTCACTGGGTGAGACAAGGAGCCTGGTGCGTTTCTCTCCCCAGGCTGTCTCCCAGGGACAGCCACTTGTGGGCACAAAGGCTCCTCTGGCCAGGGTAGGAGGCAGGCACCTCAGAGGGAAATCTTCATCTGCTCTTGGGCTCCCCAAGGAAGGGGGTGAAGGGCCCTGGGCAGGACTTGGCATCGGAGCCCCCTTGGGGAGAGGAGTTCCAGCACTGACCAAGGGCAAGGAGGCTGGCTCGCCTTGGAGCCCCACCGGGGACCCCTGCCCTCTACCTGCTCCCGGGGTCAGGGAAGGCCTCAAGAGAGCCTGGGGGAGGTGGGGGGGGAGGGGGCTGGGGTGCAGCGTGCTCTCCGTTTCTCCATCAGGGGGTCCCTGATCTATTCCTCGGCCTATGGCCTGTCCCTGTTGCTATGGTCATCCTCTTTTATAAAAAGCTTTGGCCTCGAAGATGAACTTGAGTGTGCACAAGTGTGTGCGAAGCGTGTGGGTGTGTCCCTGTTGGACGTCAGGGTTCTTCCCCAAACCAAACTCATCACTGACTCTGTCCATCTCCCAGAGCTGAGCTGGGGTCACAGGCTCCAGCATGTGGCCTGTGGAGGGCTCTGTGCATCCTAACCCTGTCCAGGGCTGCCTAGGGAGGGACGGAGGGACGGATGGGCAGGAGAGGAGGGCACCCATGTCACACGCTGGATGCTCCCCCGGGGCAGCCAGCCATCTCACAGATGTCAGGAGGGTGGCCTGCCAAGGGAAGGGGACCGGACCCCCAGCGCGAAGCCGTGCTATGCAAATCGTTTGGGCTCAGGTAGCCACGGAGAATTGTCCCAGAGTCTAGGGTGAGGCCACTGAGGGACCACTGATGGGGTCAGGCCTGGTGGATGTGGCTCGAATCTTCTGTTTTTGTTTGTTTTGGAAAGTTCATCCTCCATTCGAAGTGTGAATATGGTCTGGGAGCCAACCATATTCTGTGGACTCTCCTCTCTGAAATCCCGAGGACTCCTTGGGTCCCCCAGGCCCTGGGCTCACCTCAGGGATGTACGTGCCAGGCCCAGCCTAGGACTCGGCATCCTGAGCACCAATCCCACCAACCACTCGGGTGACCGGGAGCCCTCGGCCTCACTCCACCCAGGAGAGCCAGGTGCTGATGCCCGTCTCACCACCACCCTTGTCGCCTCTCCCCTCTCCCCTTGCTTCTCGTCACTGCCAAGACCCCGTTGCATTTTGCCTAAATCGTGCAGGCTGAGGCTGTGGCAACCCGCCGGGGGGACATCGATGGGGCACTTCTCATGCCCATCTCTGCTTCCAAACAACCGGACAGCCGTCCCCTCTCACTCCCACCCCAGGCATCCCCTGGGGGCCAGAGAAAGATGGGGTTCCCACACCCTCCCAGATGCATCTTGGAACTCTGTTCCGAGACCGAGTTAGCATTAGCTAAGCGTACAATCAGTGTCAAATGTCCCTCTTCTGTAGCTTGTTAATACGACCTGTCCACAACTCCGGGCCCGGCCGGCAGGGGCCCAGCCTCAGTGCTGGCAGACCGCTTGGGCACGGCCTCATTTCTTTAGGGAATTTTGTTCTGTGAACAGAGAAACCTGTGCCGCAGAGTAGGGTGGCAAGAACACCCCGACCCTGGTCGGCGGGCTCCCCAGCCGAGGGCTGCCACGTCCGTCAGCACCTCCTGGCCAAGCAGGTCGTCTCCTCATGTCTGTCAGCACATCCAAAGTGCAGGCCTCCCACCACCACAGCATCAGGGGGACGGCCAAGTGCCAGGCCTCAGGGGGGCCTCAGTTTCCCTAGAATGAGCACCGGCCGACACAGACGTTTGAGATGACAACTCTGTTCTCTCCAAGGTCGAAAGTCGGGGGAGGGGAGTCTCAATTTTTGTCAATGATAAAAGGAATAACACCAAAAAACCCACGGAACCTCCCATACACAGAGCATCCTGTGCCACAGCTCACAGCCCCGTGGTGTGCAGAGGACAGGCGCGGCCAAGCGCAGAGCCGGGGGCCACCTCTGTGTATAATTGGAACGCCTTTTGCTTTTCCTTTCTCCATCCTGATTTTTTTTTTTGCATGTTTCTTTTTGAAAATGGACAAAATGTGTAGCAGCCCGCATGACTGTGGTTGTTTTGGGGAAAGATACTGGAGTATGACGTATTCACACTGCAACTCTGAGCATTGCGCAGTTAGACAAACGTTCCCACTTCTTTTGTAATCGTCAACAGCACAACTATTTTGTATTGTTGTTTGTATCATTTTGTACCAAAAAAAAAGGGAAAAAAAAGGGAAGAGCGTCGATGTTTTCAATGTGTTTTTAGTGCCGGGCGGTCTTGGTTCCAAACTGCGCAGCAGCTTTGCGGAGTTACCGTGTCCTGAGCGGGGTCGGGGCATTGGCACGCTGCTCCAGAGGAGTAAATAAAGTCCCCTTTTAAATAGCCGGCCTCAACCTGGGTTGTTCTTCTCCACGCCAAGAAGCTGACGGTGCTCAGGGGCAGCAGACGGGTGAGCATGGCGGGTTTGGTGTCCACAGTGGCATTTGCTTGTTCAGCAGCCGTTGCTGGAGCTCCTGCTGAGTCCCAGGACCACAGACATGAACAAACCCAGGCCACTCCTCACGTCTGTGAGGCCCTGGGAAGGTGCACAAAGGAAGGCCCACGTGCCACACGCCTACGCATTCCAGAGTTCTTGGAAGTTAGAGACCAACCTAACAAAATGCTAAACAATACATCCCCCTCCTCCCTGGGCAAATCCTCCTTCAGAGCGCAGGGGAGCCCGTCCGACTTAGACTTCTCACGCCCCCAATCCTCAGAGCCCTGGCCTCCTCCCCCTGCAGCGGCTCTTTCATCTGGCAGGAAGGCAGCACCAGCCAAGTCGCAGCCCGCCAGGCCACGAACCCAAGGACAAGCGGGTCCACCCTGCCAGACCTGGGAGTCCTCGGAAGCTCTCCGATAGGCCCAGCCTGGTCTCCATGACCCAGCCTGCCCTTGACCGCTGGCCTGAGTCTGAGCTGGAGAAGCCCCAGCAGCAGCTCACGCCTTCTTGGTCGTAAAGCTGTGCTGCAGAGCCCCTGTGCACAGTGCTGGCTGGCAGAGGCCACACACTCGAGCCCAACCAGGGCTGGACTGGCTGATGCTCTGCCATCCTCAGAGAAATGGAGTTCAGAAAGGTTGAGCAGCCACCCAGCTCGCCCCACTAAGTGTCACAGTCAGACCCGAGCCCCAGGGTCCAGCCTGTCGTGCAGGCTCCTAGCCCCTGCCCCCAGCCCCAGGCAGAGATGGTTCCTCCCTCCCCACCACCTCTCCTAGGCCTTTTCTTGGGCACAAATTTGCATCCACAATGACTTGCATAACAAAAAATCGCTCACACGGTTAATTATGGGTACAGTTGATAATTACAGGCACAATTAGCCACTTGCTAATTTTAAGGGTGCAGAGCAGCTAATTACATTCACACTTAGACAACAACTGCTGCAGACCCGGGACAGGCAATCCAGGGGGGTGGGGGGAGGAGCACCGACTCCTTGTAATCAGACTCCCGGGGTGAGGCCCTCCTGGGTGGCGGAGTCCGCTCAGGGATACCCGACGCCAGCTCCACAGCAGAGGGCCGGTTGTCCCAGAGGCAGGGGCTGGGCAGAAATTACTGTAAAGGCCAGCTCAGGGCCTCTGGGAGGTGTGGTGGCCCTTTTCCTGGAGGCACAGGGGCCCTCTCTTGGGTCATTTCACTAAACGGAGGTCCCCATACCTCCCCTGCATTGGCATAGCCGGCCTGGGAGGGGCATTCAAAGCCGTCAGTTCACAGGTGTGCACTGCTAGAGCCCCCAGGGCCTTTGCTGCTCCACTAAGTGTGACAGCTCACTCTGCCAGCCAAGGAGGCCTGGTCCACCAGGCAGGGGGCCTCTGGGACTGGCGTGCTAGGGGACGGGCAGTCGTCCAGATGCTCATGAGAGGCTGCCAGGATGCAGTGACACAAATCCAACTTTCATGTGCTATGTGGCCATGGCCGTGGTGCCACAGCCACAGGGGCAGCCCCCCAGTCACGAGTCTGAGCCCGTTCCCCTGGCAAGAGGTCAAGGTCAGCCTTGCCTGGGCCCTGGGTGAGGGCAGCAGCCCTGAGAAAGTCCCCGTGATTCAGGAGAATGGCTTGATCAGATGAGAGAGAGTCAAGGCGTGGAGGGTGGACAGGGGAGGGGGCAGAGGGAAGATGGGGCACTCGTGCGGATAAGGGCCAGCCATGGCTACAGGGACTTGGGCTGCAGATGGGGGTGGGCCCAGGTGAGGGCAGGTGGCAGACTGACTGCACCCAGTGTGGGCAGGGCTCACAGACGTCCTGTTCCAGCTCTGCCCCAGGCACGTGGAGGACCTGAGCTTGGGTCTGGCCACACTGCTGGCCGTGCCCAGGGCACATCCACAAGTGGACACCCGTGGGATGGCAGCAGGATGGTGTGGAGCTCAGGGCGAGGCTGGGTGGGAAGGAGCTGAGTGTGATCGGGGCACGGTCGGGAGGGACAGTGTTGGGGGGGTGGCCGCACTGTCCCAGGAGGGTGTGATCAGGGAGAGCACCTGAGACTCAGGACCAAGCCAGAAACTCCTCCATTTCAGGTCAAAGTGCCACAAGAAACTGCCCCCACAAGGATAATGACGGTGGCCACTGCAGATGGGTGGACCCATGACGGGGCACCATCATCCCAGTCCTGGATGTCCACCTTGGAGCTGTTCTCACTTAAGAGAGAAATAAACTTCCACTCTGCACCTAATTTTACCGAGAGCCGGGAGCACCCTCGGCGCTGCTGGGCAGCATCGCTCCTCCTCTCCCTTCTTATCCCAGCCCGAGTGCCCTGAGGAAGCCCCTTCTCTCCCCACATGCACACATTCCTCCCCCAACTGCCCACAGGATGCTGCTCGAGCCACACGTCCCCAGGAGCAGCCCCATCCCGAAAGCCCAAGGCCAGGCTGGGGGGAACGGTCAAAGAGGCAGGACCCTGGTGTGGAAAATGTCCCTGAGCGGAGGGATGGTTAAGAGGGGAGGGGCTCGGTTATCACGAATCCACCACGTGCCGGATGCCTTGATGCAGCACCTCCCAGCGAGGTGAGCAGGACTCGCTGACTCCTACTCCACAGAAGACGACAGTGGCTGACTTTCGGGCCATTTTGATCTTGTTACCGTTCCCCAGGAACGTGCTGAGCACTGATTCCACTGCTCATGGGCCCCCACAACAGCCGTGAAGGGCACAAGTGTGGGCCCTGTTCCCACACGTGGAGACCAGGCTCCGTCACCTGCCTTAGCAGGCCCCTCCCCATGAGCAGGAGCACTGGCCAGCTAACCTGAATGTGGCCCCCACAGCACCCAGGGTCCAATGTGCCTGCCAGAGCCCTGTGGCACCTCAGGCCCAGGGGCGGTGCACGGGCACAAGCAGTGGTCTCTCTGGACCCTCAGTCTGCAGTTTTAAGCAGCCTCGTAGGAGAGGGAAGGGGCCTCAGTTGGTCCCTGGGTCCATGGGTTGGGGGCAGAGTGAGTGGTCCTGCCAGCCTCCTCCATAATCAGGACCCAGGCCCAGAGGCTCCCAGAGAGGGCCCAACCTGTAATGCCTGAAAACCATCCCCACACCCCTCCTGCACCTGCTGCCCGGCCAGCAACCTCCAGAGGCCTGGGTGGCAGTAAGCTCGTCCTGACTCAGGCCCATAGGGGTTGTACCAGAATGGGGGTACTTTCAGGCCTGGAGGCCTCATGAACATTATGTCACCTGGACAGCATTAGGCCTCACCAAAGAGGAGTCCTCAAGGTTGACAGTCAAGGAGCACAAGGCCCTGGATGTCCACTGAAGGGGCGAGGGAGGGGGTGTGGCCAGGTGGCAGAGGTCACTCATGCACAGCTTGAGGACAGACTCAGCCGGCTTCTCCCTCTGCCCTCCCTCCCAACCTACATGCCCCCTCACACCCCCCAAATGCCCACCAACCCCTCACAGATCATCCCCAATTCCCACCTGCCACACCCCATGCACCCACACTCAGGTGCGCACACAAGCACACACTCACATGCACCCCTGCACACACACTGCTGTCCCCGCTCACGTTGGCTGCAGGGTGCTGTCCGCGGTGCTGACCCTCCAGCCACCTGGCCCTACTCCCGTGTGGCTTTAGGAAATGACCACGGGGACTTTCGCCTATTTAGGAAAAAACTGTCTGCTTGAAAACTTACCTGAAAGACGAAAGCAGGGTCAGGTCTGGCCTGCTGAGCTCTAGCCACAGGGATGTCACTTCTCCTGGCCTTCCCTGCTGAGCTGGGCAGTGGGGAGGACGCCCAGGGCAGATGGCTCTGCAGCTGCTCCCCCAGCTCCACAGAGGCAGCCTCTCCTTGCAAGGCCCAGAGGCCTGCACGGTCCTGAATCCTCACAGATGTCTCTGTGGGAAAAGTTTTCCCACCTGGGACCCTCCTGGGGTCCTCACAGTTTCTCTGTTGTCTTTATTTGATTCCTTAAAACAACTTAATTATTTAATGTTTACACATTTTAACTCAAGTTTTTCCTCTGGTCTGTCTCCACGGCTTCGCAGGACAGTGACATCCCGGCTGACCTCACTGTGTTCCCAGCACCCAGCAGGGCCTGGCCGGGAGGAGCTTGCATCCCAGCTGAGAAGACGCACTCATCAGCTCCTGGCCTCCCTGAGGCTGCAGCGAGCACAGGGCCAGAGCCTGGCCAGAGTCAAGACCTGGGTTCAAGTCCAGCTCTGCCCCTCTTGAAGCTCGTGACCTTGGGCAAGTCCCCTAAAGGTCTCCAGGCCAACACGACCTGCCCTGTGGGTGGTTGGGAAGATGAACTGAGATGAAACGAAGCCAAGGGCCCAAGAGCACTTCAGGACGGCCCAGGGAGTGTGCGGGCAGCTGGGGGACTAAGCTGCACGGCCAGCCCTCCAGGGCCATGTACCATTGTTACCAAGCATGCAGTGTATGTGTGCACAGAGTGTGGAGGGGGCTGCACAGAGCCTGAGGTGTGTGTGCACAGTGGGAGCAGTGTGTGCAGAGCTTGGGGCGGGGAAGGGCCTGAGGTGTGTGCACATGCACGTGGGTGGGGGTGCACAGGGTGTGGGGGTGTGTGCATGTGCACAGGGCATGGGGGTTGTGTGTGCAGAGCGTGCGCCATCTCCCTCCACTGTTCCCCCAGGCAGCTGGTGGGTATGTCGCTCCTGGGGCCATGGGGGCAGCTGCAAGGGACCAGTCCTTTTGCTGAGACCTGCACCCACCGCCCAGGAGGAGGCATCATGCCCGCTCTGGAGAGGCAGGAGCTGCAGCTCAGATGGGGCATCAGTACCCAGGTTTACAGAAAAGCCACATCGACCGGCGTGAATGGAAAAGGCATTCGCTGGCTCAGAGAGTCCAGGGTGGTATTGACTTTGACCATGGTGTCGAGGCCAGCTGGCTCCACATCCATCCAAACTGTCCCTCCCTCTTCATATGGCCACCAAGGCGCCCACCACAACCCCTGGACTCATATTCTACAGCTGCACAGCCCAATGGACAGAGTGACCTTGTTGCCCCCATCCCCCACACAAGGCGATGGGCCCTGCTGGGTCACAGGCCCGCTTCTGCACTAGCCACAGAGACCCTCACGTGGCTGCCAGGGTCACATGCCCACCTGCAGGGTGGACATGGAGCAGGGCACCACACCCACCTGGAGGAGCCGAGTCCCAGAAGAGGAGGCGGCTCAGTCGCTGTGGAGCAGCAGCGCCACATCCCAAGGAAGGACTCTGTCTGGGGTGGCTCGAGGAGGGGCAGGGAAACCTCCAGAAGCATGGCGCCCGAGTGACCATGCAGGGACGGGTGA
This sequence comes from Equus asinus, assembly GCF_041296235.1. Lineage (NCBI taxonomy): Eukaryota > Metazoa > Chordata > Mammalia > Perissodactyla > Equidae > Equus > Equus asinus. The sequence goes on from NC_091804.1 coordinate 49,102,369, forward strand.
GCTCGCTGCACCTGCAGCCAGGAGTGGGCCTGTGCTGGATCAGAGCAGCTGAGGAGGCAGTGGCGTCGCTGGGCACGGGTCAGCTGGGCCTCCTGAGAGGGCCAGGCGGGGACAGTCCCAGCACCGTCCTTGCAGCCTGGGCCTTGACTGGCCATGCAAAGCCCTGCTCCTCGGCAGCCTGAGGCGGCGGCGTTGCCACAGTCCCCGAGAGGAGAGGGTGGGGCTGTGTCAGAGACGAAGCCAGATGACGGCAATGCCTCCTGGTGGGGCGGAGGGGCCCCCTCGGTGGCGATGACCCCCGAGCCGCCCTGTGAAGAGTCAGCACCTGAGACCCAGGCCGGCCCAGCCTCAGACGGGGTTTGATCGGCCCAGCTGCCTTAAAACGCTGAACTAACTGTCGTATGAGTTTCCTGGGGCTGCTGGTACAAAGGGCCACAAACCGGATGGCTTTCAACAACAGATTTATTCTCTCACAGATCCAGAGGCCAGGAGTCCGAGACTAGCAAGAAATCCAGGTGCGGGCAAGGCCAGGCTCCCTCCAGAGGAGGATCCTTCCTGCCTCTTCCAGCTTCTGGCGGCAGCATCACCCCAGTCTCTGCATCTGTCTTCACGTGGGCTTCTCTGTCTAATCTCCCTTGGCCTCCCTCTCGTAAAGACACTTGCTATAGATTTAGGGCCTAGCCAGGCAAGTCAGGACGGACTCATCTCAAAGTCCTTAACTTGACTACATCACAGACACCCCTTTTCCACATAAGGTCACATTCACAGGCTCTGAGGATTAGTACCTAATCTCTTTTGGGGGCCATTTTTCAGCCAACCTCAACTGTCAGCATTGAAAAATCAAGAGATATTAATGCCACCTCCGCCCCCGACTTCCCACTTCTCCATCACCACCAAAAAGAACACCTGGGTTCAGGGCTCTCTTGGGTAAGTGCAGGAGCTGGCAGGCCTCTGGGCAGGCGACCAGGGCCATGATGAGGGGAATCCCTGAGGGGACAGGCCTCTGAGCACACCTGGCAGAATCTGCTGGTTCTCCGCCCCATAGGCCCGGGCTTGCCTCCAGGTAAGTAGGTAGCTGACTCTTACCTGACATGATCCTCTGTTAGCGGGAAGGGGGTGCCTGGCAACCCTAGGCAGCTGGCTGGCTCCCAGCAGTGCAGGTACCCCTGGGATAGGGATTGGTGGGGCCAGCTCAGGTCCTGAGGACTGGCCAGATGCCCCTCTCCTGGTGGTGTGTCTGCTCTTTCCTGCTCCACTGAGGCCAGCCAGGACTCTGCATGGGAACCTCAGGTCCATGGGTCTCGTTTTCTTTCCCCAGCAGGAAGAATCTTTGTGGGGTTCTGGGGTTTTTCCTTCACATCTTCCACCTGGCAGTTTGTTGGTGTTGGGAAAGCTCTGTCAACACAGCTGCACGCTCCTGCATTCTAACAACAATTCGGTCACTTTGCTCAGTGCAGGTACACGTCCCCCACGCCCACCAGCGACTACCCAGGCCAGGCACAAGGGCCGCGAATCAGCTCAGGTAACTGGGCAGCGCTGGGCTGTAAACCCTCCAGGTGGGCTGAGCGCCTGGGCCTGGCTCAGGGCCAGCTGTGGAGGAGAGGCGGGCAGGAGTGGGGAGTACAAGGCGTCCCATCTGCCAAGGATGTGAATAATGACCCCGGGCCCCAGGCCCCGCCCCAGTGCCCACACCTCCGTGTACTCACACCCCTGGCGCACCCTACCCCCACATACTCAAGGGCCTCAACCCACCCGTGAACCCCTTCCATGCACCCTGCCTTCCCAGACTCCTGTGCCCGGGCCCTCCCTGCCCCACACACCACAGTGTGCCCCCGGCTACCCCCCAACCCAACCATTTGCTCAGGCCAGTCTACCCACCTCTTCCCCGACCCGTGTGCCCCACCCCCATGTGCAGGTGGGGCTCTCTGGGCCCTGCAGCCTGGCCACTTGGTGGCCTGGCCCGCAATGCGTAGAACTGGTCCCCCCGTGTCCCCTGGCAGGATGCACTGGGCTCCCTCCCGCCACCAGTGCTGCTCTGCTGGGCAGTGGCCTTGGGCAAACTGGCCCCTCTCCAGCATCAGTTTCCTCATCCCCCTTGGCTGTGGCCTCCAGCAATCTCACCTGGGCCAGGGCCCCCCGCGGTCCTGCAGACGCACTGGGGAGGGGGGCCCCCGAGACCGCCCAAAGACACTGCGCCCACCCACCAGACCTGGGACCTGCACAGGGCGTCTCTGACCACTCGGGAGGGGCTCGGCCCAGGGGGCTGCACTTAGGGCTCTTCAGATGACCTCTTGGACACCCTGGGGTTGCAGGGTGCTGCTACTGCCCCCATTTCAGAGGCCCAGAGGCTGAAGAGGCCAACTGAATCCAGAGGAGGAGGTGAGAGCCCCAACGCAGCCCTGGGGGCACAGGGGGGCCCTGGGCCAGCCACACCCTTGGAACCCAACAAGTGGGTAATGGTGGGGATGGGTGCAGGCCAGGGGCCTCCACGCCCCCTGCTGGTGCCAGAATGAGGGAGCTCAGTCGGGTGAAGTCACCCCCCAGCCCAGGCACCCCCAGGGCCCTGGAGACACACCCTTAGCCGTGGGCAGCCCTACTGGCATCTCCCTCCCTGCACATCTCCCTTCTTCCCCACTGCCCCTTATCTCTTCCATATGTCCCTGACACCCCCCACCCCAGAACTGGCAAAGAGGCCCCTCCCAGGGGGTGCCTCTCCCGTCCCCTCCCCTCTGCCCTAGGCTCAGCCTGCCATGCTTGCTGACTCTGCCTGGGAGGGAAGGAGGGACTGCGGGGTGGCAGTGAGGAGCACTGGGACAGGTTCTCTCTCCAGGGTGTAGTTTGAATGCTGGCGGGGGCCAGTCTTCCATCCTTCCCCAAACTCCTGGGGGATAGTTCTCAGGGCTGGGCTGGATCTGCAGGCCTGATTGAATCAAGAAGGGAAATTCTTGTCACCATCTCACCCTAACATCTCCAAAAAAGGCTCAGTGCTGGTCTTCAGGCACAGCTGGATCTAAGTGCTCCAGTAACACCACTGAGACTCTCTTTATACCCATTCCCTCTGTAGTGGCCTCCTTTTCAGCCAGGCTCTCAAGGAGTAGCAGCCAAGGTGGCCCTAGGCAGATGAGCTGACGTCCTACCAGGCCCCAAACATGCAGAACTCCTTTCTACGGAGTGCCTGCACCACCTTCCCTCCTCTGTTCTCTGCACCCTCTCTCTGCCTTTAGCCGGCTCTCTTCCTTAGCATGTCCCCCAATGCCACTGCCACCACCGCCACCAGCACCACCACCAGGATCTGACCCCCAGCGCTATAAATGTGCTCCAGCACCTACCATCTCTAAAAAGCCCTCCCTCGGCCTCCCATCCCCATAGGTGCCCGCCCCACCTCCCTGTCACAGCCAGCCTTCTCCCCAGGCTGTGCCCCCCATGCCTACTACTGCGTCCCCATCCTCGCTTCCCACTCACTCCTCACCCTGGTGCAGGGTCCAGCCCATAACTGCAGGGACCCCGGCAGCACTGTCCACCCTCCTCATGGCACCCTGCCCTCGGCTTCCCCAGGGTCCCTCCCACTTTGCTGATGTTTCTTGTTCTCAGGAAGATTAACTGTGTCCTGGCCCCGCCCCCCTCACAGGGCACCCCCAAGGACTTTGCCACCACACGCCCTGCTCTGGCGTCACTCCCCCAGCACAGCGGGGCTCCCTGGCCTTCCCTCCACCAAGGTGCCCCTCTGCAGCCCACCCGCCTTGGCTCACCGGGCTAATGCTGGAACTGGGGGTCCTCTACCACCTCCCCCCACCTCGCATGGATCCAGCACCAGGACTGCGTCCATTTCCCTCCCTCCCCACGGCCCCCCTGCCTGCCTGCACCTTCCTCCCGGCCACGTCCCACCAAAGCCAGTCTCTGCACTGGAACATAGCTTTATTTCTTCTTCATATTCACTTATTTATGCACCTTTATTGAACTATTTTTGATGTACGGTCAACTGCACATATTTATAGTGTGCAACTTGAGAATTTTTGACATTTCTACGCACCCATGAAACCATCACAATCAAGATAACGAGCCTTCCAGCAGCCCGAGGTCTCCCCGTGCCCTGAGCAGGCCTCCCTGCCCCCGTCCCAGGCAGCCGGCCCTGGGCTTTCTGTTGCTACAGGTTGCTCTGCACTCCCCCAGACGTCACGTGAACAGACCCGCACAGCGCCACTCTCTTGGCAGACTTCTTTCACTCACTATCATCCTGAGATTCATCACGGTGCTGAGGCACCCGCAGCTCATTCCTGCTTCTGCCGGTGGTAGTCCACTGTATGAACAGACCGCAGTCTAGCCACTCACCTGCACATGGACAACTGGAGCCTTTCCAGTTCTCAGCCACTTCAGATAAAGCTGCTGTGAACACTAGTGCACACATCTCTGCACGAATCTCTCCCTCTTGGGTGAGCACGCTGGGCGTGGGAGTGGAGGTGACAATGCACATTTCCCTCGGGAAGAAGCTGCCCAGGGCCGGACATCCCACAGCCCTGTGGTGCTCCAGGTATCCCATGCTCCCGGCACTTGTTCTAATGGTGTGTGGCTGGCATCTCACTGTGCTTTTAATTTCCAAACCAGCACATGACGCTGCTCCCATCTACCCCCTCGGATGCGCCCAGCAGAGGAAGCCTCGTCCTCCCAATTCCGCTCCCGCCAGGCTTTCTCACCACCTCACCGAGGCTATGGCCTCCTGCTGGCCCTTCCTTCTACCCCAGCCTCCAGGTGGGCTCCTGGCCACTTCTCCAAGCCCAAGCCCCATCTGATCTCCTCTGGGGACGTCGCCGTGCCCACACCATCCGGGACCTGGAAAGGCACCCTGCCTGTGAGAGGTGCTTATTGGCACCTGCTGAATAAATACATTTTAGGAAAAAATAAATACATGCATGCCCATTCTTCTCAAAAACAGAAATTCTGACCATTAGGACTTGAAGCCTGATGAAGCAGCCTGAACAAGAAACCAGATTCACCTGAAACCAGGAGCCTGATTAGTCTCCCCAGCAAGGCTCTTAAGGAAACGAGTTCAGTTCCATTGGGCTGGTCTTTCCTGGGTGAATGTGTCTGGGGTACGGCCCAGAATGGTCCAGAACAGGGAGAGAGGCTGCCAGCCTGTCGCTGGGGTAGGAGGGTTTGGAAAGGCTGCCCATGAACTGGGGTCTTTCAAATTGCATGATCTCCCTCGTGAGAGCACGCACTGGTTAAATGCCTGCTGTAGGCAAGGCACTAAGGATACGAGGCCTCACCTGGGTCCCCAAAGCTGCTCAGTCGGACAGAACATGAGACCAGAACAGACACCCTGCAGCCTTGGCCATCCAGGGCGGGCAGGGTCTGGGCTGGGCACAGGCCAGGGCACTGAGGGCAGGACTAGTGGAAGGCTAGGTGGACCATTTTTTTTAAGATAAAATTTACATTGGATACCCCAGTCTGATAGAAGGGAAAACTAGTTAACAACTAGTTAACTAGTGACTGGGAATAATCATGAGATTCGGAGTAATAACAACAGTCCAAAAAAATATTTCAAGTTATCACCTATTCAGAACATCCATCCTGAGGCATGTGCACGCCTCCTCTCCTGTGGCACCGGACCACTGAGGCTTGGGGCCGGGGCACCTGCCCAGGCTGCGCTGAGGCCCCACCGGGGGGGCCTGATGCTAAGCTCTAGAGGCCCTCCCCCCAGGCTCCACGGAAGCATACTTCACACACGTCAAAACGCACGGGTCCTCCCTGCCAGACTAACTTGTGCATCTGTACACACCTGTGTGGCCACAGCCCAGATGGACACACAGCACTTCCCTCAGCCCAGAGGGCCCAGGCGCCCCTCCCACCAGCCTCCTCCAACCAGGGCAACCAAGCTCCCACTCCCACCACCACCGAGTTCTGCCTGGTCTTGAGCTTCACACAAATGGAACCAGAGGTGTGGGGACCTTCGTGTCCAGCTTCTTGCAGTATAATTCTTTTGAAATTCGTCCACATTACCTAGTGTATCAGTAGTCCACTCCTTTCTACTCCTGGGTAGTATTCCACTGGACAAATATACGACAGTTCGTATCCATCCACCTTCTGAGGGACATGTGGGGGTTGTTCCCACTTTATTCCGTCAATGAGGAGAGCCACTGGGAACACTCTTACACAGTCTCTTTCGTGGACAAAGGGAGTCGTTTCTCCTGGGTAGATACGCAGGAGCAGAACCGCAAGGCCACAGGGTCGATGCACAATTACCTTTATTAGAAAGTGTGCTAGTTTCCCAAAGTGGTTGTTACGCATCGAGCAGCAAGGTACGAGAGTGCCAGCTGCCCCACATCACCAGCACCCTTTGATGCTCTTACTCTTTTCAACCTGAGCCAATACGGTGGGCATGCAGTGGAATCTCACTGTGGTTTTAATTTGCATTTCTCTGATGACCAGTAACAATGAGTGCCTTTTCATCTGCTTATTGGCCATTTGTAGATGTTTTATAAAGTATCTGTTCAAGTGTCTTGCACATTTCTTTTTTCTTTTTCTGCTTTATCTCCCCAAATCACTCTACACATAGTTGTATATCTTAGTTGCAGGTCCTTCTAGTTGTGGCATGTGGGACACCACCTCAACGTGGCCTGACGAGCAGTGCCAAGTTCGCGCCCAAGATCCGAACCGGTAAAACCCTGGGCCGCCGCAGCAGAGTGCGTGAACTTAACCACTTGGTCACGGGGCTGGCCCCCACATTTCTTAAGTCGTCTTTTTACTACTGAGTTGTGGAATTCTTTATATATTCTGGATACAAGTCCTTTGTCAGGTGTATATATTGCAAATACTTTCCCCAAGTCCGTGGCTGGCCTATTCACTTTTATAAGAGCATCCTTTGATGAGGATAAGTTTCTAATTTTGTAGTCCAATTTGCCAATTTTTTCCTTATGATTTGTGCCTTCTACGTGCTTAGAAATCCCTGCCCACTCTAAGGTCATGAAGATCTTCTCCAATGTTTTCTTCCAGAAGCTTTGTAGTTTTAGCTTCCACTTTCAGGCCTGTGATCCATGTCACATTAACTTGCACGTGTGGCACGAAGATGGAGTCAGGGTCCACTTTCTCCCGAGGGCATCAGATGCACCAGCAACCTTCCTGTTTTCATTCAACTGGTGTCTGTCAAAGATGTAGTGACCATCACGTATGGATCCATTTCTGGACTATTTTGTTCACTGATCACGTCTATCCTTACGCCAACACCATGCTGTCTTGATTACCATGGCTTTACAGTAAGTCTTGAAGCCCGGGAAAGTAACTACTCCAATTTTGTTCTAGATTGTCTTAGCTATTCTAAGTCCTCTGCAGCTTCACATAAACTTTTGGAATCAGACTGTCAAGTTCTATGAAAATCCTGCTGGGGTTTTGATCGGGACAGCCCTGAATCAATTTGACGGACATGTTATCTTCCCACGCTGAGTCCACTCCACGAGCACGGTGCACTTCTCCACGTCGGGATTCCTTCACTTCTCTAATTTCAGTGGAAGGATCTCACCTATCTTTCATTCTATGTACTCCTAGGTATTCCACTGATTTTGGTGGCATTGTTAATGGTACTTTTTTCACTGTCTGGCTGTTTGTTGCTTGTATGTAGAATTATATCTGACTTGGGACACTGGCCTTGTACCCTGCAATCTTATGACATTCACACCTCAGCTTCAGTAACATGTTTGTAGATTCTTTCAGATTTCCCATGTACACAGTCCTGTCACCTGTGAATTCTTTCTTCACCTTCTTCCTTTCAAAACTTTATGCCTTTATGCCTTCAAAACTGTCCTTGCCTTTTTGCCCGACTGGAACCACAGTACACTGGGGAATGGAAGTGATGAGAGTAGACGTTCTTGTCATGTCCCTGACTGTCCGCAACAGCTGAACTAGCATCACACTGCCCTCAATGCCCAAGCCCACACACATACCCACACTCGACTCAGGACAACTGCTACCGTGTGTGGTGACACCCAGCAGCCGGGAACAGTCTCACGACAGAAAAACCGTGGACAAACCTGTGCCTTGAGTCTCCCGCCAAGGTTCTGCTGTGGGGACAATCTCTTGTCAGCGTCAGGGGCTGTGCTGGGCTGCAACTGTCCTCAGCAGATGGACAGGACCCCGGAGGACACACAGAGAAGCTGAAAGCAAATCAATCCCACCTGCAGGAATCCAGGTACAACCGTCCTTTACCGACCGGCCTAAGTGATTTCAGGGCAAGGACGGAGTGACAACAAAGTATGAGTCGTGGTTAGGAAGAACAGCACGACCTCACTAACAAATGGCCTCGGGCATTCTCATAGGAGAGAAGACTGGAAACTGGGCCTGATACAGCTCTAAAACTTCGGGCTTCCTTTCTTTCATCATCCACCATCACGGGTGTTATGGGTAGGATTGTGCCCCCGCCGCCAACAAAAAAAGAAATGCTGGCGTTCTAAGCCCAGGATCTCAACCGCGACCTCATTTGGAGACAGGGTCTTTACAGAGGTCATCAAGTTAAAATAAGGTCATTGGTTGGGCCCTAATCCGACTAGTGTGCTATAAAAAGGGGAAATTTGGACACAAGACAGATGCACACAGACGGCAGCACGTGAGGGTGAAGGCAGGATGCATCTACAAAGCAAGGAACGTGTAAGAGGCCAGTGACCACCAGAGGTGAGGGGAGAGGCCAGGAGGAGACGCCCCTCACAGCGCCCCGAGGCTGAAGAGGCCTGGAGAAGACGCTCCCTCACAGCGCCCCGAGCAGGGAGAGGCCTGGAGGAGATGCCCCTCACAGTGCTCAGAGGGAATCCCCCTGCCAACACCTTGATCTGGGACTTCCGGGCTCTAGAACTGAGAGCAGGAATCTCTGCTGTTTAAGCTGCCCGTGTGCAGTGCTTTGTGACAGCGGCCCCAGGATGCTGGTTCAACAGTCACCATAATGAGAGCAGTGTTTTCCAGTGTGACTTGAAAATAAACCCACACACTGCGGTAGATCTGTCAAACTAGTTAAAATTAACGTGAAAACCAGACAGCAACTCCAATGTCGCCAACGACCGGCTACGTGGGGTGCCCAAGAGGCAGTGAGCGGTGTGAACTCAGGCGGCTGAGCCTCTGACGTGGGCCCCTCAGGAGCTGTGGTTCACCAAGGCCAACCTGTAACACTAATGACACAGGTGAGGCGGGGGCCTCCTGGAGACCCCATCCTTCTCCGTCACTGTGGGTCCACCACAGGGCTGGGGCCACCGAGTCACCTAGGCCAGGCTCACCAGGGTGTGCTTGTGTGTGTGGACCCCCAGGGCCTTACCTTGCCTCTCCCAGTGGTACCCCAGCTCATCTGCATGGACAGGAGCCCCGGTGTCCACACAGCACAGGTCCATCCGTGTCCGAGGTGGGGTGGCCCAGACTGTGAGAGCCTGCAAGGTGTGGGCTCAGTTGCCGGGCCCTCCGACTTGACGCACACGGGTCTTACTCTGCAGCGTGGTGGTCCTGTCCTTGGAGGTGAGGTGATTCCTACCAGATTCGCTGGGTTCTAGATACTGATTCTAACAAGTAGCTCATAAATAAACACCTCAGCAGAACCAGAGTTGAGTCTCTGGCAGGAGAATCTACAACTGGAAAACTGGGAAAAACAGGCAAAACAAATACAGATAAATTTGTTTTTAATAAAGGAGTTAATTTTCTTTCAATCCTATATAAAACAATAGCAATTAAAAACTTCATTTTTGAAAGTAAAATATTTACATATGAACAAGTAACTGTGCAAAATTTACATGAAAAAATGGAAAGACAGGGATTTCCTAAAAGACAAAATAAAAGGTGTAACAGTTTTCAGGTGTTGATAAAAAATACTGATCAGCATTCAGTTCACACTCGCGCCAATTAAAGTCTAACGTGAGAGTTCACACGAGAAAGCCCAGGTATTTACAGTCATAAAAGTACTATCAATAGACAATTTAATACAATAACCTCTGAAAATAGAAAGAACCAATTAGTATATTTGCAATAAAAAAATAGGTACAAAGAAGGGGCTTTGCTCTGGACATCTGTAAAGTTGGCCCACAGCTTGCATACAGTCTCTTAGCAAAATAATTATAGTTTACAGAGCCATTTTTATGTTATGTGCCAAAAATTATGTACAATTACTGACAAAATACACCAACCATTTTTCAACACTTGATTCACACTGAGAAACAGTCTTTTGATGATTCTTCTCAACTTTGATTTTATTTCATCTAAGTTTTCACTTTTAGCTAAAAAACACAGTGCAAGTAAAATATATTTATGCTGAAAAGGTTTCCATTTCTTTTAACTTTACAGCTTTACAAACTATAGCAAATAAAATGCATTTGTACAGATGCTGACCACACATTCAGAAGGAGCCCACCATCACGGGCTCAACTAAGCAGAAAAGTGATCAAATTCCGAGGCCAGGGCATTATGATGAATTGTATATCCTCGAGAATTCTGAACGGAGGGGAGGGGAGAGGAAAGCAGATAAATAGTCTAAAAAATCAGTTTGCTTTGCCAACTGACTAATACAAAAATAAAATAAATGAAATGAGGTCATTGGCTGTAGACACACACCTACATAGTAAGTTGGGTTGAACTAAACCAAATGCACAAATAATGAAGAAACCACTAGGAAGTGACAGAGGGCAGCTAGTTATTTGCTAAACGATTCCATCAGTTTTTATATATGGCTTGTTTGGCAAGAAGGCCACTCAATCAAAGATGAGTTAAGATTTAATTGTCCTTTAAGAGTACCCACAGCTCTGTACGCTCTGTTACAGAAACGTGTTTTCTTCCATACTGAAGAGTTGACTTAGAAACAGGAATATAAAACTGTTCCATTGTAAAGAGGTGGCTGTTTTTTAAACAATATCCCATTTGCTTGTTACAAAAAGGCGTAGTCTGCAAATATATAAAAACGTCCCCAGGCGTCTCCGTCTCAGATGCCGCCCGTCCTGTGCTACTTAAGGAATGCTTTGTAGAGCAACAGTGAATGGCTTGTCTCACGCTCATTTTCTAAACAAAATATGAGGTCCCTGAGGTTGACCCGCGTGATCCTTTGCCGCATGAACTGTCTGGGGGTTCCGACGCCGGAGCTGCCTGGGACCGCCGAGCCCGGGCCCGCGCCCTGGTGACGAGAAAGGAGAAGACAGCCGAGTTAGTGGTGCACAGAGGTGGGCAGAGCCCACGGCGCTGGAGAAGGGGGCAGGGGAGGTGCCAGCCCAGGACGACATGCCGTGGGGCAGCTCAAGTCTCCCCTCCAGGTGTCCCAAGGAACCCTGATTCTGGAGGGAGCCAGGCTCAGGACAGGCTCCTTCCCACAGGCGTACTCACTGAGCTGAAGCGCTTTACATGTCCCTAACGGGGAGGGGTGAGGGCAGGGGGCACAGACCCCTAGGCGGACCTCCAGAACTGTGCTCTCGGGCACCACTCAGAAGGCTAACCCCGTGATTCCCTACAGAGCTCAGACTCTGGCCCCTGGGGAGTGAGGAAGGAAAAGTGGTGGCTCCTGCCCCAAGGGGATGGCAGAACGGTGTCCCCGACCTCCTCATGTCCAGGGGGCTCAGGCGGGCCGATGCCGCACCGGGGCCAGCTGTGTCATCCCTACTTCGCTGACAAAGGTGCATTCCCAATGCCACAAGGTCTACACTCCTGGGCTGGGTGGCTGGTTGTAAGCTGGCTGGACAGCAGTCCTCCATGTTACCACGGTTATCCGTGGCCAAGAGTGGGACGCCCTGTCCCTGCTGGTGTAAGCGAGACGCTGCCGTCGCCGGGCTGACAGCAGCAGTTTGGCTCAGGGTCTGCACACTCGGGCACGTGGCGCGGCCGGCTACTGGGGGCCCAGCCTTCCCTTCTGAGAGTACGTGGAGGCTGCTGCTTGAGGAGACGGAGTTGCGGGGCTGGTTTTCCTGGAAGCACCTTGTTGTCACTTAGCAGCAGTGTCCTGTGGTTTCAGCACATCACCAGCTCCATCTGACACTCTGGGAGCACAAACCACACAACTCCCAACTGGCCGCTCTCGTTTCTTCATTCAGGACGAAAACTAAGTGTCTGTATTCTGATGGTTAAAGTTGCTCATGTATATTTCAAGTGCAAAAATTATAATGGTATTTTTACAGCATTTTCTCCAAGTTTAAGGTGGGAGTGATGAATTCTAGGCCGGCTGAAGAGCCCTGCTGGATGAGGCAGCAGCGCAGCGAGCGGCCAGCAGGTGGCAGGCGCGGACCGCGGCACGCAGCGCAGCCTCGTCCCTCCTCTACCTGGGCCCCTCCGCCGCTGGCAGGGGCCGGGCACAGCTGCTCACGTCCTGTGCATCTTAAGGCACGCACACGTGTCTTTGACTGTTAATGACAGTTTCTTTACACCCCCTTCAGACACCCTTGACCATCAGGGTCCCTCCTGCAGACCGGAGCCTCCACATCCCTCTGGCGACTACTTTTCCTCGTTTGAAAGAACCATTTAAGTTTTCTTGGTGGTTTTCCCTGAGTCTCCATAACAGCCCTAAAGGAGCATTTCATGTAAGGGACCAACAGCACCCCTGAAAGGCTGTGCTGAAAATTAACAGTTTAGAGGAACCAAGAGGAAAAGGGATTCCACTCCACGGCCACGCGCAGCAGGGGGCCTGCTGGTCTGGACCCAAACACCCAGGGGGAAGCCGGGCAGGCCACAGCAGAGACCAGTTTCTGGAAGGAAAGCTCGGGGGGGTGGGGGAAGAGGCTCCTCCCGCCTCCACTACAGACATCGCCGCCCCAGCTGTGAGCTCAGAGACAGGAGCACATCACTCATAATGGACTAAAATGTCTCTGACCCTCACTCTCAATTCTGGACTGTATTTGATGTTTCTTATTTCAAAATAGTTCAATGTTCAAAAACAGCTGGGACAAGTGTGAGGAGCTCGCTTCAGGAGCAAAATTTAAAGGGTGCTAAAACTCTGAAATCAAGATTTTATTTTAATTTTTTTTTTTTAAAGATTGGCACCTGGGCTAACAACTGTTGCCAATCTTTTTTTTTTTTCTGCTTTATCTCCCCAAACCCCCCCGTACACAGTTGGATATCTTAGTTGCAGGTCCTTCTAGTTGTGGGATGTAGGACGCCGCCTCAACGTAGCCTGACGAGCGGTGCCATGTCCGCGCCCAGGATCCGAACCCTGGGCCACCGCAGTGGAGCGCGCAAACTTAACCACTCAGCCACGGAGCCAGCCCCAAGATTTTAATTTTTATTTTTTAATTTTTGCTGAGGAAGATTAGCCCTGAGCTAATATCTGTTACCAATCTTCCTCTTTTTTTGCTTGAGGAAGATTGTCCCTGAGCTAACATCTGTGCCAATCTTCCACTATTCTGAATGTGGGATGCCACCACAGCGTGGCTGACGAGTGGTCTAGGTCCAGGCCAGGGGTCTGAATGCACGAACCTGGGCCACTGAAGCGGAGTGTGCTGAACTTACGCACTGCAGCACGGGGCCGGCCCCAAGATGAACAATATTTCAATGCTATACTTTTTAGAAATTGAAACTGGTGCCTAAACATCCCAACAGGCAAGCGTCGGCACAGCCCTCAAGGGCCGGCCAGGGCACCACAACCACAGCTCCTGCCCCCTCGGGTTCTGGAGGTCAATCACAATTCCTCACGGTTCATGGACTTCTACGAAAAGCCTGTGCTCAAAGATATCCTACTTGATGCTCAAATTACTTCTAATTACATGAGAAGAGTGCCGTTTTTTCCATTTCTTCCCAAAACAGGGGCACACCCGTTTGCTGTCTTCCCTCCAAGATCTTTGATCATGTTGCCCTGTGGGTGTTCTGGCCTCGGGAGAGGGTCACAGGGACCCGGTGTCCAGCCTGCAGGGCGAGGAGAACCCGGGCCAGCTCCAGAGTCCCTGAGGGAGGCCCTTGGCCACAGCGGCATTAAAGCTCCACCCACTGCAGCCTAACGACCCCAAGGGGGGACCCAGGATGACAGAACACTCCTCCAGGCAAGCCCACCAGCAGCCCCGGGGGAGCAGGCTGCTACCAACTTCAGCAACCCTCACGCTTCATCAAAGGGGCTGCTCTGCTTTGGGTATTTTGTTTTTGCAGGCACCGGGGTTAAAACAAAGCGACCTTGGACACAGCGTCCACATTCTCCTGGAGCACCAGCCTCCCTCAAGAAATGGTCCTGTGAAGACGCATCGGTCCTGTCACAGGACTGTTGAGAGGACTAATAAAAGGAGGCTATTTCTTTCAAAGGCAATCTTTCCACTGTCAAAAACCCCACAATCAGTCTGACAGGCAACAAACATTCAATGTAAACAGCAAATGGGGAAAAGCACCTCCCATCCAATCCCTCCTGGCTCATGGGGTCGCCTTGCTCGGGAGGCCACAGCTGTGCACAGAGGGTGGCACCTGCAATGGTTGCAGGGGGAGGAGCTCCTGGCACGGCTCCGCCCTCCCCAGGAGCGCCTGCCGAACTGGCCCAAGAACATCAGCCCCAGGGCCATCACACCTCAGGGACTGTCTCAGGGGAAAACTGCCACCGCAGGGGCCATGGGGCCCACTGGCCTCCTCTCTGCTCCCCCAGGAGCCTCGTTCGACAACAGCTAGGGCCCCACACCACGAGTGGCCAGGAGCACCGCCAAGGGGCCCTCGGGGGAGGGCGTCCCTAATCCGCCCATGTCTGGCGTTCAGCTAGATGACCGCGAGCAGTTTGGGTCAAAGTGCCGTCAGTCCCCAGTGTCACTCTGACCCCCTCCACGATGGTGTGGCTCCCAAACTGTGTATACTCCATGTCCACGTCCGCACTGCCCATGAGACGGAACATGTACACGAGGACAGGCAGGGAGGGTGCCGTGAAAAACAGCAAAGCGGCGGAGTCGCGAGGTCCCCGGCTGAGGAGAACGAGCATCGCTCGCACGAGGCCGAAGACAACGTGGCTGCCGAGTTACCCCAGTAGCTCCCACTGTCTCCCCAAAGACAGTTCAGAACAAGAAGGCAGACACAAGTCTACACGGACGTCACCACCCCCTCAGCCTAACCTGAAGACGGGGAACACCCACATCTCAGAAGGACCACAGTGAGAGAAGAACCAACGCATCCTGAGCAGGGTTCCCCTGCGCCACAAGGCCACGTGGCAAAGACCCAAAGAAGGGAAAAAGCAAGAGGCTACAGCCCCTTGAAAGCCACCGCCAGGAAGGCTGGTCCCCCGTCTGAGCGCCCCAAAATGCCGGGCACCCAGAGCACGACTTGGGCAGGCACAGGAAAGCACGAGACACAGAGGGGGCCCCAAGTGCACGGCTTCTGAGAAGCCCTGAGAGAACCGGGGGTGACGGGAAAGGAGGAGGGGGGAGCCAGGGCCCTGCAGGAAAGAAGAGCCCGCCCCCCAAGGACACAGACCCTCCCTGCCACCAGGACGGCGGAGACCCACTCAGCCTCCAGACCGAGGCGCTGCCAGCAGGGGGCGCCATCAGACCGTGAAGCTGGCCAAATACCCAAACCACAAAACGGACGAGGGAAAGACCAGCGAGGCCACCCAGAACCCGCGCAAACCTGCAGCTCCACACCGATCAGACAGACGGCCGGGGAAACAAGAAAACTGGAAGTCAACACTTCCAGCAACGCAAAACGTACTTAAGCATTTGAGGACACGAAAATTGGAGGGGAGGAAAAACAAACAGTGGAACAGAACTAACACACCATAACCCAAGAAAACTTTTGAGAAACAGAAAAGACCAAAATCTACACACTGAAAGGGCCTAGTAGGAAGCTGGGAAAATCCACCCATAAAAATCAACTCTGACAGATTCTCACAAAACTGTTTTCAAAGATACAGAGGCAGCCTCCAGGTAAAAAGAGAAAACAAATTACAAAGGCAAGAGAACTGACCTGGCATCAGGCCTTCAACACCAACACAGAAAGAAGGCAACCCTGGAGCAGCACTAAATCAACACCAGAAGAAAGTGGGAGCCGAGGGTCTGATTTCCAGCCAACGGCCCCATGTCAAGGCCACGGAAAACAGGCAACACACAAACCCTCCGGAGCTCTGCACGGAGGCCTCCGCGAGGGCTCTGCCACGGCTGGGCACCACCCATGTGAGGGTCAGGCAGGAATAAGTATTAATATGCACGTGCACAAAGGTGAGGACCGGTGAAAGACCAAAGACAAAGCAAACATAATGAACCAAAGAAGAGAAGGAAGGGGAAAGCAAAGAGAGAAGTGCAGCCAACAGGCAGGGCTGAGGAAGACCAGCCAGAGCTAACAGGCTGACCAGGAAATGGGCAAGTACACCAGGGTACAAAAGCCATTTTAAAAGTCCAACAGTAACCACTAGAATACAATTAGAAACCTTCCTAAATACAAACAAAAAATTTTAATTAAAGAGCAAAGAATGCATATCTCACTGAGAAACAGCAAATATAAAAAATACACATAATTATAAGATATTATAATAGAGTCAAGACCAAGCATGTCAGTCATATTAGTAAAGGTGAACAGGCTTAACTTACCTATTAAAAGAAAAAGCTTTTCAATTCAGCTCAGAAAATGAGACCCAGCCATGTGCTACACCTAAGAGACGTACCTAAAACACAGTGAGTCAGAAAGGCTAAAAATAAAGGGAGGAACAGATGCATTCTAGGCCGACGGAAAGAGAAAGAGAGCAGGGCTGACCGTCCTGATTGAGGACACAGTAGAACTGCAGCCTACCGGACAAAGACGGCGTCATTTTAATGCTGACAGTCCTACTTCAAAATGAAGATGTAACATTTATAGATATTTAGGTACCAAATAACATGGCAACCCTCATTAAAAAGCAAAAACTGCAGGAGGTGGAAGGAGAAAAAGATAGAAACACACTAGTAGCAGAAGGCTCTAGACCACCAGACCCAGCAAAAAACACACCAAGTGGACAGAAATAAGCAAAGACACAATCGGCGTAATCATTAAGGTACATTTTACAGAACTCTTCAAGCTCCACACCCCATCAGGAGGACACACCTTGTGCTGTATGCTGCTCGAGCACGAGGAAGGGAGACGTCGACTGAGTACAGCACGTGGCTCAGTGGCACACCACGCTGCTGCAGGAGAAAAGAACGAGGACCTCTGTGAGACACGGAGTAAGTTCCAGAACACATTCAGTGAAATGGCAAACAGCACACAGGCCCTGTGCTGTGCCACCCTTCAAGGAAGCAAGCAGGGGAAACAAAGAAATACGCTCATGTGCAGATGGACGGAGGGAGACAGCGCCATGCAGGCGTCTTCGTTCTGCTCTGACTCTTGCAACAGTGGCAATGCTTTGCCTCAAAAACAAACAGTTAAAATCAACCAAGATGTGGGGGAATCCAAAATGGAATACAGACAGCAAGGAAAGAAGCCCCCTGTACTACAGATGAACAATGTGATGATGCTGAGAGGGACGGCAGGAAAGGAGCTCATCTAAGTAACTGTGGAATGCAGACTCCTGACTGGGTACTATACGGCTAAAGATAAGAACGGTGCAGAAATATTATAACTAGACAGTACACTTCTTTCTCTCAAGATTTAGCAATTCTGAAACTCTTTTATCTGTAAGTTAGGATTGAACAAATAAGTAAACTTATTGTGGATAATGAGAACCAGGTTTCTCACATAACGAATGAAGGACAGCTGGGAGGGACCCTTTGGTGTTAGACTGGAACCTGAGGTCTAAGTGGAAATCCACGGTTTTTAGCACAGATGCAGATGGACAGAAACAAACACAGTTGAGCGTGTGTGCGTGTGGTAGTGCAATATCCCAGCTGTGCCCTCTGAGGTGCCTGGAAGCAGGACACCCCAGGAGCACGAGCACACCTAGCACCCAGATCATGGTTCCTTAACACCACTCTCCAACAAAAGGAACCAGGCTCCCCAGAGAAATGGTTGATCCCACGGTTATGGCAGGAAAAATCTAAGCTAAGCCTGGAACATTTCATGTGAGAAAGTGAGAATCTTCAAAGAACGATGGGTCACGTCGAAAGGACATGGGAGCCGAGCTGAAGGAGCTCACAGTGGCCAACACTGGGGCCATCTGAGGAACAAAATACACAGATGGCAGCAACAGAGCATCACTTCTAGAACAGAACAAACACGCACACCAACATGCGTCAGTAACTGGAGGACTAAACAAGTGGGGGAGGGGGACGGGCTCGCTCTCATTACAGCCGAACCCCCAGGTAACACCCGGGGAGACGGAGAGAAAGCTGCCATAAGACAGACACCACCTAAGAGCTGACAGCCTAGAACATCACCAAACGCTGAAATCAGCAGGAGAAACGAAGAGGAAGACTGGGAGAGCAGCGCAGTGTCTCGGCGCCTCCCGAGAGACTTCCTGCAAAGGGAGAAGAGGAACCTACAGCAGAGGCACCGACAGACGCCACTGCAGCCCAGTGCCCAAAGGTGTCATCAGCACTGGGACATGCAGACATCACGTGCCTCCTGATGCCACACACTGACAAGGACACGTCACTTTCGCAACATTCTAGCCAAAATTATATAACCTGGATTTAATCATGAGAAAACATAACATGTACCAAATTAAGGGACTTCCTACCAAATAACTGACCCATACTCTTCAAAAGTGTCAAGATGAGGAAAGACTGAGGAATTGTCACAGGTTGGAAGAAACACGATGACCCAACGCCACGAGGAGTCCTGCGTAAGATCCTGCGATGGGAAAAGGACATCAGTGGAAAAACTGGTAAAAACCAAAGAAGGAGAAAATATTTATAAACGACATCTGGTAAAGGACTGTTATCCAAACTATATAAAGAACTCTGAAAACTCAACAATAAGAAAACAAACAATCCAATTAAAAAATAGGCCAAAGATCTTAACAGACCCCTCACCACATACAGATGGAAATAAGCACATGAAAAGATGCTCCATATCACACATCATCAGGGAAACGCAAAGTAACACCATGAGATGCCACCACGCACCCATAAGAATGGACAAAATCTGGAACCCTGACAATGCCACACGATGGTGAGGATGTGGAGCAACGGGGACTCACATGCGTGCCTGGTGGGAACGCAAAATAGGTCAGCCACTTGGGAAGGCAGTTTGGCAGTTTTTTTACAAAACTAAACATATTCTTACCACACAATCCAGTAATCGCGTTCCTTGGTATTTACTCAAAGGAGCTGAAAACTTACATCCACACAAAACCTGCACACAAATGTTTATAGCAGCTTTACTCATGATTGCCAAAATTAGGAAGCAACCAAGACGTGCTTCAGTAGGTGAATGGATAAATAAACTGTGGTCCATCCAGACAGTGGAGCAGTATTCAGAGCTAAAAAGAAATGAGCTGCCAACCAAGAAAAGACGTGGAGGAACCTTAAACGCGTGTCACTAAGTGAAAGAAGCCAGTCTGAAAGGCTGCTGCATACGGTGTGGTTCCAACTATCTGACGTTCTGGAAAAGGCAAACCTACAGGGACAGTGAGAAGACCAGCGGTTGCCAGGGGTTGGGGGGTGGGATGAATAGCTGGAGCACAGGGGATTGTCAGGGCAGGGGATACTGTGTGACACTATAATGGTGGACACACGTCGTCATACGTTTGTCCAAACCCACAAATGTACAAGACCAAGATGAACCCTAAGGTAAATTGTGGGTGCTTATGTGTCACTGTGGATTCACCACCCGTAAGAAACGTTCCACTCTGATAGGGATGTTGCTAAGGGGGAGGCTGTGCATGTGTGGGGACAGGGAGTACAGGGGAAATCTCAGCACTTACCTGCTCTAAAAAATAAAGTTTACTAATTTAAAAAATTGAACTCTGAAAAACAAACTCAAATAAGGTCTTTAGTTAGCAGTGTCATCCCAGCGTCTCATGCGGGGGGAGCTGGGTGAGGGACGTATGGAAACGCTACAGTACTTCTCTTCTGTATCTAAAATCAGGTCAAAATAAAAAGTCTTTTTGAAAAAGACATATATCAAGGAAATAATGCTAAACTAAAAAAAAGAAACTGAGCATCATGTCTGACGAAGAAAAGCATATGGAAGACTGCAAAAATTCTGGATTTAGTGTTACTCGATACCTGCATAACAACAAGTGTCCCTAACATTCAAAAACAGGCAAATCTGACAAGGCATGAAGGAGTCTCAGGAACAATCCTTGGAGACGTGCTTCTCCGCGCTCTCACCCCGGCTCTCCGTCTGTCCCGCTGCAGTCCACACTCCTCCCTCGCACCTGCCCTCCACGTCAGTTTGGAAGCATATGCTCTGCTCCTATGCATCATGGGTAACTTCCTGGATATCTGAGCACCTACATCAAACGTTAATCAGTGTGCCCTTCCCATCTACCGTCCCCTCCCAGCAGAGGGACCCCAGCGGCCAAAGTGGCTGGGAAATTGGTTACATTGGACAAAAAAACAAATATATTGAGAACAATGGGAGCTAGGTTTCTCATTGAGAAGGGATTCATAAGCAAGGGAAGGGAGAAGGCTAGAAAGAGCCCTGGGCGTTGATTAGAATCTGAGTGCTCACATGAACACACAGGACTGTTTTAGAGACAGGAAGGGTCATACACACACACACACATGCACACCTATACACACGCATACAGTCCTGGGCTCTGACTGCAGAGGGCCCTGGAAGCAGGGACCCCCGTGCAGCAGTCAGCACACACTGCGCTCAGATCTCGGTCTCTGGACACCACCCTCCACTGAAAGGAAGAGGGCTCCCAGGTGTAAATGCTGGTGAGGGCAGGGCAAGTGCAAGAGGGACCTGGTCACCTCCCACGCCAGTAAAACAGGTAACGCTTAAAGAGCAAGGGCAACGTTTCAAAAGGATATAGAAACCAGCATGAAGAAGCTTCCACTGACCAAATCTAGAAATAATGAGAGTATTGATTACAACCCACTGAATACAACAGGAATCCATGAGTCCATAGCACTGTGATGAATGAATGAATGGATGAGGGAGAAGGGAAAGCTCTTCTTCACAGTAGAAGGCAACTAATAAATGTAGAAAGTGTGATGGAAACAGATAATCACAATTTGGCACCTATCATGGCGTCACTGGTTCTGGCGGGAGTCACGAATGGGTGCAGAGGCTGGTGGAGGTCTGGTGAGGAGCAGAGTATTGCACAGTCCTGCATAACTCCTTATTAAATGTTAATAAATACTAAGAGAATAATGAGGTCTGTAGAGTGGAAAAACCTGAACGATCCCAACTTAACAAGGTGACCAAGGTCAAGGTCATCAGTGTAGCAGAATCCATATGATGGGCCTCCCACTGTGATGCACTGAGCACACAGCACGATCGACACAGAGGTCTGTCTTTCTGCCAAAATCACACAGACCCAGGCTGAGGATCATCCTACAGAACAAAACGTCTGTCCTCTTTACCACTGTCAAAAAAGGGGAGATTCAGAAGAGACTAATGTGGCATGCTAACTGGATGCCACACCTTCCTGGACCAAAGAGAAAAGAGATGCTGCCATGACAGGTGGTGAAATGTGAATGGGCCTGAGGACCGGCTTGGGGGGGGGGGGCGTATCAGTGCTCATCTCCTGGGGAGCGCTGTGCAGCAGTAACGCAGGAGAGTGCCTGACAGTATCAGGATTTAGGGGAGACGGGGCATCGGATCAGAAAAGGATCTGAGATATCTATGTAAATAACACATAAACGCACATACACACGCACATGTGCATGGAGAGAGACAGTGATGAAACAAAGGTGATAAAGTGTTCAGAATCGAGAACTGAAATGAAGGGAGTTCTTTGTACTTACTCCTGCAACTTTTCTATTGGTTTGAAACTATTTGAAATTAAAAGAAAAACATTTTGAAAAAAGCTAACCAATATATTCCAGGAAGATGGCAACAGAAGGAGTAAAGGTTATAGATCTTCCAAAAGGCCCATACAAAATACAGAGCAACCAGTCAGCAAAACCGAAACCAGCTGACAATATTTAGAACAAACTAGTGCAGACGACCCGCATGTAGCCCCAAGCTTGAGGCACGACACGACGTGCCGGAAGAGGAGACGGGCAGCTGGGAGTGCAGCAGGCCTGGAGCCCAGGGGTGGCAGGTCTTCGCCAGGAAGAGTGGCAGGTCACTTGAGAGCAGCAGCTAAACCTGGGAGGGTCCTCTGCAGCCAGCAGCAGCCTACCCTCAGGCCCTCTCCCACTGACCTGGCAGGGCCCCATCGGCACAGGGCCTCAATCACAAGAGACTCTGCGAGGGGTGAAATCAACGTTGAGCAGGATAGGGACAACAGAAACAAAGAAAGGTCCACATAAAAGTCCAAGAGGAAAGGAAAGCCGTGAAATCTTAGACAGCAAGCTGCCCTGTGTCATCACTCAGGGAAAACACCACGTGAGGAGCTCAGTGATGTCAGCAAGCCTACCTCCAACTGCACCTTCTCTGAAAAGTTCAAGAAAACCAAATTCACACAGAAGTGAGCAACAGAAAGCATCAAGGTCAAACCCCATAGAAGTCCCTGTAAGGAAAACAGAATAAGGAGCAGACTAAAATCCCCACCAATGATGAAAAATACCCAAAAGATGTCATGAAAACGAATCAAATTATAATGTTCCATTTCAAAGCAAGCTACAGACATTAAGAAAAGGATAACAGGCAAGAAAGGACAACATAAATCATAACCAGCAAAATTTAGAAATGAGGTGACAACAAAGAAAACTAGAAATAAAAGAAATTTTCATTTGAGAAACAAAGACTAAACTAAAAAGAACACAAGAGCAAATAAAACCTTAAGAAGTAATTAAGAAGGTGAAAAGGATGAAAAGTATAAAATTTTTAAAAAAGAGATTAAAAGCATTCAAGAGGAAGTGACAGATACTGATGGCAGGTAAAGTAGATACAACCTATGAAGAACAGGAGTCTCTGAAAAGGAAAATGAAACAAAAAAATCATTAAAGGAAATGTACCTGAATGAAAAAGATCTGACACTGCATGTTCAAAAATCACAGCTATGCCTGAGAACACCAACCCAGAATAACCAATTCCAAGTAAAATTAAGGCTTTAAATTTAAAGAAAAGAATTCTTTGAGCAAAAAGAACACATGATATACAAGAGAAATAAAACTACATTATCATCAGACTTTGACAGCAAGACTTTATGCCAGAAAAAAAATATCTGCAATAACACATTTAAGATTCTCGAGGAAAGAAAATGTGAGCCGAGGATTTTATAGCTGTCAAAACTGACCTTCAAGTATCAAGGGCACAAACCGTCATCAACATGCAAGAATTTGGGGAATGCTGTTCCCATAAACCATTCCAAAAGAAATGGTAGAGAATAAGATTCGAAAAGCCAAAACGACGAACGAGACGTCAACATCAACACTAGTCACTATGAGATGCCACAGCATGAGATGCCACCACACGCCTATAAGGTTTAGTATGGAACTAAGATCAAAGGAGGGTTAAGGGGAGAGCGTAAACAGTACACAATTGCTACTTGACGGAGTACTTCTGTCCACAGCAAAGCACATGTGTGTGAAATGACGGTCCTCGCTGGAGTGCAGCCCACCCAAGCAGGAAGAGCCCGTTCACACTCCTGGTATCCAGCCGCGATGCCACAGGCCTTCCCCGAGGAGTCAGGATCACACTCTAACAAAGCCTGAAACCAAACCAGGACAGGGAAGGCAGGGTTGGCAGGGGGGGCCGGGTGGAGAGAGGGGCGTCCAAAACACCGTGGGCTCTCCACAGATCCTTCCAACTCCACAGCGAACACAAAGCACGCCAGCTCCAGATCAGCAGCCAGGAGCCGAAGTGCCCGCTCAAACAAGAATCCACACTCTTCAGAAGGTGAAACCCGAGTCTCTCCACACCTCCGCCCGCAACATCCAGCTGGGGAGCAACTACCATCAGACACACAGAGAAACAGGAGAATGCACTCCATCTCGAGGGAAACTGCAGTAGAGACTGCATCTGAGATGGCCCAGACGTTGAACCTGACAAAGACATGACAGCAGCCTTTATAAATGGCTCAGAGAACAATGGGAAAACAGGGTCTCAATAAGCGAGTTGACAGGGAATCTCAGCAAAGAATTAGAAACCACAAAAAAGACCTGAATGGAAACCCTAGAAGTGCAAACACATTCACCAGGAAAACTTCACCGGATGGCTTGAGAGCCGACTAGAGAAGACAGAAGCCCACGTGTTCACGGAACTTGAAGATAAATCAGTAGACATTATCCAGTCTGAAGAAGAGAGAAAAAAAGATTAAAGAAAAGTGAACACAGTCTCAGAGACCGATAGGACAACATCAGAAGTCTAACACGTGTAATTGGGAGTCCCAGTAGAACAAAGTTAGACTGGAACAGAAAGAAATTTTGAAGAAATAAACGTCAAAATATTCCAAATTTGAGGAAAAACACTGACCTACAGATTGAAGAACCCCCAGTAGCCTAAATATTAAAAGAACCAAGTCTAAACACAACACAAACTCCTAAAAATTAAGAAGACAATCTCAAAACAGAAGACAGTGGAACAGCGTCCTTAAGAAGTGGGAAGATGGCCACACATTTATAGCTGCATAGGGTTAAGAAGAGGAGTTTTGCAATTTTGCAAAACACACTGGGAAACCTTGCATCTTTTTTTGTGACCTGGAACAAGGTCACATGTAACAGGAATTTTCTTGGAAACATGAAAGAGCCCAGCAGTCAAAAAGAGGGGTTCAAGGAATAGAGGAAAAATTGCAAAGGATAGCTAATTCCCGGACTCACTTACCCATTTCAGTCCGTAGTTCTGTAAAATTAAATTACGCATATCTAGATTTGCTTGGTTTATTCAAGAATGTAGGAGAAATTAAATCTTAAATGAAAAGAGTTGAAAGGAAAAAAACTCCCAATCCAGAACTTTATATTCAGGGAAAACATCATTCAAAACTGAGGGTGAAACACAACCCCCGAGTAAACAAAAGCTGAGAGAATCCACGGCCAGCAGGCTGCACCACAAGAAATGCCAACTGCCATCCTTCAAGCCAAAGGGAGATACCGCCGAGGAAACTCGGGCCTAAGAAGACCAGGAAGGATAAATAAGTAGGTAAATATAAAGACATTGTTTTCTTTCTTCCTGTAATTTAACTATATATAAAAATAGGACAACAAACAAAACAAGAAACTAACAAAATCTAGACAAACAGAAACCACTGACACCTCCCTCCTCCATGCTGGGAATTATCGTTCTGCTATAGGCTCACCTCGTGCCCAGTGTTCAGGAAGAAGAGTTACCCCACGAAGGACATTCTGCTGACAGTTATAATCTCCCCCACATTCTTTTCAAGGTCAGTCTAAAGCTCGCCATATAGAACTATGGGGATCAAACTTCCTTCTGGAAAGAGCCTGCATCTCGTGTGATATCCAAAAATAAGCGGATCGGGATTTAAAGGCCAATCTCCCAAGGGAGGGAGACGATATGTAAGTGCAAGGACCCGGTCCTCAGCGGTGTCCACCTCCCTGAGAGGTAAACTGAGACGCCCCGCAACCCTCCAGTCCCCGCTCCCCAGCGCACTACAGTACCTCTGTGCCCGAGCCCGGGCCTGGAGAGTCCACTTTCCTCTTTTTCCTGGGCCCGATCGCGGCTAGTGCTGTGAGGTTGGCATCTCGCTGCCTCATCTGCGCCAGTTCTTGTTGCTGCATCTTTGTTTGGAAGAGGGAATAAGGACTGTCATTTCGTGCACGTGTTTTTTGTTTAGTACAAAACTAATAGACACCAAAGGGTTTTGTAAAATTTTCTAAGTTAAAACTTTTTTCAGTTTTGACTTTTTTTAACAGTAAGTATATTCTACAATCAGAAAAATAATAAAGCAATAGATGCTCATCTCAAAAAGCTCAGAAAATATGAACAAATTTAAAAAGTACAGACACTACCTACACCCAAAGAGAACTTATCATTAAATTTAAAAAGAGGACACAAACTGTTTACACTGGAAAACCCCTGTGCAAACAGTTTAAATAGCCACATAAATGCCCCTCATACACAAATACCATCACTTTCTCAATCTTCTCTCTCCTCTTAGCTGTTTACGTTGGATATGAACCTATTTTCACAAGTGTGTAGTAAAGATTCTTAATTAGCTTACCTCTTTTGCCTTCTGTTTCAACCTTAATTGTTCTGGGTCTTCTTGTCTGGATCGAGACTATTGTTCAAAGAGGTGAGAAAAAAAGAGTTATGACATAAATGTTTATCATCTAACAAATATCTAATTCATGATATAACAACATCGAGGTCATATGACAGAATGCATACTAAATTTTTTAAATGCTTACAGACAAAAGATGAAAATACAGGTTGCATAGCATGAAAAAATTTATTCTTAAGAAAATCAATACCATTTCAATATTAGAACTCAAATATTCGACATGGCTCCCAGCTGCAGGAGTCTGATCTGATGGAGCGTGAGGACGGTGCACCAGGACGGCCCGCAAGGTTCTAGACTCAGTTACGGGTCCTGCCCTCGCGCAGAGTGATGCAAAAGGTCCCGAGGCTTCCCACCCCCGCCGCCGCTCCTAATCTCGCACGTCATGTCTTCCTCAAGGCTAGGCCCAAACACTGCTCCGGCTCCTGGAAACCCCGAATGTGTCCATGAGTGCCCGGGACAGAGAGGAGGGAGAACCCTCCGATTGAGTGTGCCACCAGCACTGAGCACTTGCCTTTGCTGCTCGCATTAAAATTTCTCTTTCCTGTTCATCTTTCCTCTGTTTTTCAATTTGATCAAGCTGTTCGAAAAACTTGAGCTGAGCCCGAACATCACTTGCCTGCTCATATCTGTCATCATCCTACAAAAAAGGTAAAAGTACTATCTGTCATAAATTTAGGAACCCAGCTAGACAGTCTGTGAACCATGCCTCCCTCCTGCGGTCCAATGCCTACACTGCTACGCAGGCCCAGACTCCTCTCACCTCCGGACCAGTCCTGCATCTGAAGGGCTCTGTACATTAACACGTACAGAAACAAGTCTCAGGTGAGTTACTTTGGGGCTCACGAGAGAATCTCCATTTTATACACTTTGGTATCATTTGATTTTTTAAGTAACAATTAAAAATTTTTAGTGACATAAATGTTTTCAAAGGAAAATGCTGCGTGCTTTTATTGTAACTGCTGCTCTGAAGGTGCTGTGCCTGGGCAAGTGAGTGGCGCCCGCCTCATGCAGTGCGGCCCACTGCTGGCTGCTCTGCGGTGCCCTCCAGGGTAGTGTTCATGTGACTGAGGAGGAAGGCAGTTCTGCTCCAAAACCTGCTGTGATAGGCCGGGGCTTTCGTGCAGGTGAGCCTCCACAAAACAAAACGGGGCAACGTTCCACATCATGGGAGCGCGCGCGCAGGAGCCCTCGGTCTGCAGGCTTAGCTGGGGCCACGGGCATTGGCAGCCCAGGGTGGATGTGGGCGGAAGACTCCACCATCTCCTCAGCTGAAGAGGTCACCCTCTGCCCTGCTGAGCTGAGATCTCTTCAGTGCATCCTCATGCGGGTCCCACTCCTCCTTCCCCCGGCCCTGGGGGACAGAGCACTCGAGAACACTACGGGGCCAAAAGAAATGGAATTTTCCCAAAATCTAGTTCTGGGGAAAATTCAGAACAAGTTCACTGCAGCCACCTGCCCTGTGCCTGGATGTGGGAAGGAGGATCCCGGGCACACCAGACTGGGAACTGAGCGCAGGAAAACCACGCGTTACCTTGTAAGAGAA
This sequence comes from Equus asinus, assembly GCF_041296235.1. Lineage (NCBI taxonomy): Eukaryota > Metazoa > Chordata > Mammalia > Perissodactyla > Equidae > Equus > Equus asinus. Next base: position 49,130,007 of record NC_091804.1, read on the forward strand.
GTTCTTCTGCTGAGCCGTCTCTGATATTTTCTCTACAAGGCTCTGCAGCCTCTGCTGTGTGGCGTGTGACACGTAGCTGACCACGTCTGGATGCAATTCCGTTATGCCGTGCTTTTTACCTGGGCCAGGCAATATCCTACAGTCATTTAGGCACTTCTCTGTCCTCACCAGTTTACCGTTTTTCTCTTATCCACCAGCTTGCTTTACGCAATCTAAGGGCAGCAGAGGCAGGCCCGCAGGGCGGGAGAGGGTGTCCACGCCTGCTTCAGTTACCTGAGGACATCACTGTCAACATGTGGCAAGCACAACGTGGGTAAAAGGCGTGACAAGGGACAAGGTGTGTCCACCTGAAGCCCACGCACCCCGACAGTGGAGCTGCTGGTGAGGACAGCTTCACACTGGGTACTAAAGTCATGGTTCACACCAAACCACATGTGGATGCCAAAAGTCCCAGTGACAGTGATGAAACACAAACGTACCTATTTCTAATATTCTTCTTTGTAAAGGCGCTGGGAGGAGGAAGGTTTCATCTTTACAGGACCGCGTTAGGGTGCCCACTAACTCAGAGTTTGTGGCTAATATTCTCGCACTTTCTTCTGATAGATTTACTCCAGCCATCGACGCAACATCATTAATGTCATCATCGTCCCTTCAGAAAACAAGAAAAGATCACTAACTGAATGAGGAATGAATGAGGCACATTTGGGTGGTCCTGACTTAGTGGGTGATGAATGGGAGGCATGGGACCCCTTGTAGGAAGCACAGGTAATGTCTCCTCCAGGCGTGCGTCCTGCCAGCTGCCTTCTGCATTGTGCTGTCAACTGAATGAGGGAGGCTTGTGGTCTTTGAAAGCAAATCTGTTCTTTTAAAGGAAGCAGCACTAGGGGTTAAGGCCAAATGTGAGTCTGCACAGGGATGTGTGCAGAGGGCTCCCCCACAGTCAACACTAAGTTCAGAGAGAGCAAAACCCAAAAACACTCTCCTCATTGCTTCAAGGGGTTTGTTCCAAGTGAAACCTTTTTTAAAAAATCACAGAGCATTAATCTATTTTTTAAACAATCACAAACTCTCCAAAAAGCTGGAGCACGGTATCAAGGACTTCTCCTTCCTGAATCACTCAAGCACAAGCTGCGGCCCTGACACCTACACCCGGAACACTCCAGCACGCAACCTGTGGGCAAGGGCAGCCCCCACAGAACCAGGGCCACCTCTGAAACCACGCTGCACGACCACCAGGCTCACACCTCCCAAGTTTGGCTAACTGTCCAACAGCGTCTTCCACGGCAAAAGGGCCCACTTCAGAATCACATGCTGCGTTTCGCTGTCGTCTCTCTCCAGCCTCCTTAGGCCTGGGACGTTCCTCAACCTTTCCTTCACTCTCCTGCCCTTGACCCTTGCAACGTCACAGCCCAGGTGTTCTGAAGCATGTCCTCAATTTCTGTCTGACTGCCGTCCCCTCGTGACAAGACTTGGGCGATGCATCATTGGCAGGAATGTCACAGAGTGCGGCAGCCTCACCCGCCCCTCCCACAGGCCTGGGTTTCCTGGGTCCCTTACTGACACGCGCTCTGAGCTCCAGCCCCGGAGGTCCCTGGCCAGTGTCCCTACCGACAGGGCGCTGATTCCCCACTGTGGTCAGTGAGGACCTCGGGGGAGATGCTCTGAAACTGTGTGCATATCCCCTTCCTCACAAACTTTGTGTTTATCCATTTCTATGGGCTCATGGTTTCCTGTCTTATTCAGTAGGTACGGTCTGTTACTACAGACGTGGCCAGCAGGACCTCAGCGAGGACATTGCAGGTGACTTTGGTGAACTCTGACACATGCCCATCCACTTTCCACACTGCTTTCTGACTCACCAGATGTGCTACGCTCATCTTGACTCTCCTCATCCCACCCCTAGAATCAGCCTTTCTAAGGCACCCTGGTCACTGCACGGAAAACAGTTTTTAGAAGATGAGATCTGAGCGTTGGGTGTGCTCGCTGCCATTTGGGTGCTGCTGCTCCCAGGCTCCTTCAGCAGACAGAGCAGGGAATTTCCATCTGTAGTTATTTCACATCTATCTGTGCACACTGACCTAGGAGTTTACATCGGTATGTCCAATGCTAACTCAAAACCCAGGGCTCATTCCAGTTTACTCTCTTTCTGTATTTCTAACTCCCTTCCCTGACAGGAAGAAACTAAGGCCTCCCGTAGCCTTCACTCACTTCCTTCTCTGATCTGCACATGGACCTATCTCCCGTCTCTACCACCAGACCCTCTCCCACAAGAACATCCTCCCCACCCCACCAGGCGCTGGCCCTCCGTGCCATGCTGCCCCAGGCACGCAGCCCTTCCCACCCTGCTTGGGCGTGGACATGGCTCAGGCCACCACGGCTCCCACCACTAACGCCAACCCTGCTCCACCCGCCCAAAGCCTTTTCGAATGAGTGTCTGGGAAGGGAAGGGCCCAGACAAGCCTCGTGAAAACAAGCACTTTCCTCCTGCTTGGTCACAGTCACTCAAGTCATTACTACAGCTCTTTCTATTGCTGCGACCCCAACACGCAACTCCTCCCCTACAATGACGCTCAGACCAGCTGCTAAGCCAAGACACCAAAGTACAGAATTTCTGAAGGTTCTGATGTTGAAAGAAGGGCGAGTGAAGCTTTCTGTATTATGATTGCGATGCACTCAGAATACTAAGCTATAATACAATAAATACGAATTTTCTATCAGTTCACACAGAAAACCAGTTGGTTTGCTGTCTTGTCATGTGTCTTGCAGCAAACCTCCCTGAGCTAACTTTGTGTGAAAACATGCACACGAAGGTCAGAATTAAGCATGGAAAGAACAGGGGCTCAAAGCCACCAGTGGCCAGGGCCGGGGGCAGGACCCGCTATGGGACAGACAGCGCATGCGGGCTCACTCCTTACCGAAATGAGCCTCCCCCGGGCTCCTTGAGTTTATTTTTCTGAGCAGCAGCGGCTTGTGCCGATACAGTAGAAAGAGCTTTGGTTCCGGGTAACACAGCAGGTTTCACCACAGGGACTGCAAAACAAGAGACGCAGGATGCACCCACCGACACATACCGGCAGAGCGTGCACTGTCCTGCACGCGACGGAAGCCACTCGTGGCTCTGCTGAAAGGAGCCCCTGCTCCGGAGCTCAATGGCCCGAGGAAGAGCGTTGCACCCTCGCCCGCCACAATCAAGTGTTTAAAAACATTAGATTACTACCCAAATTAGAGGTAAAAGTGGCATCTCTCAAGCATTTATTTTCCTGTATCTCACCAAACCTTTTTAAGCGCAGGAATAAAGAAACTAGCAGTGTTAACTATATATAATTTAAACAATCATATTGACGGAGGCGTTGGCTGCACAACACTGTAAATGTAATGAATGACACCGAACTGTACACTAAAAATGGCTATAATGGTAAATTTTATATTAGGTGTATGACACAATAAAAAAACAAGAAAACAAGATCCTCCAGCGAGTGGCCCGGGACAGGCTGTGCGTCTGGGGTGGCCCGTGGTCACGTGCCCTCACCTGGCTGCAGCTGGTTCAGCTGAATTTGCTGGGGTGTAGTGAGCACGATGCGGTTGTGTGGCTGCCGTAGGGCCACCATCGGCGTCTGCGTCAACGTCACCTGCGGGGGGCGGATCAGCGCTCCAGGCTTGGGCGGCTGCTGGATCACCTGGAGCAGAGCCCACAGGCCGCGTGAGCACACCTCTCCCTGAGAGCCACTAGCGCCCCGTCCTGAGGTCCCCCTGACCTGGCCGGGGACAGGGAAGCCGCAGCAGGACCACGGCAGGGTCGGTTGGGTGGCACCATGTCAGGCACTACCATCAAGGCACACTCTTTAGGGCAGGTTTGCTACTCGGGAGCTGCGTGTGGGCCCTGAGGTCGGCGCCTGGAGGAGCGTCTGTGAGCTCAGTGATGGGTGAGCATGAGATGTCTCCCCAGATACAGCAGACCGCTGGGGCTGCCTGGGGGCTCCAGGGCAAGGGTTTTTTTCCTCCTTATTTTCTCTAAGAGGCAAGATGGCTTTTACCCTGGGGGCGATTTCCCATATCTTGCCTTCAACTTGGCCCTCAAGAAGGGCCTCTCCTACTGTCCCCCAGACATGGCCTGCCCCTCTCACCATGCCATGGCCGAGCTCCAGGGCAGTGCCCCTGGCACTGAGTCCCATCCTGGCCGTGTGGCCATGTCCCCTCTTACTCCAGGCCCCGCGCTGCCCTGACGAAACTTCCACTCCGCTAGCCAGCACACATCGGCCTCTGTGCCTGCTCAAGATGCTACCCACCCGGCCAGCCTGCTTTCTGCGTCCAGCCTAGCCCCCCCAGCCCCGGCACTCAGCAGCACTCCAAATGCGAGCTGTACTGAGCATGACAAAAAGGCAGGGGCCGGCCTCCAGTTGACACTACTATTTAAGACGACACCCAAGCCTCTTCCTAGCGGGAGCTCCCTGCCTGCCTGAGGAGGTCCCTCTGAGCCGCAGTGACTTATTTAAGAGACAGGCAGACGGGCATTGGAGGGACGGGCGAGGCTCTCGCCTTCATACCAGTGGCGTGGGCTGCCCCTGCTTGCCAACGCCAACCTGTGTGGGCTGCGTGAGGCTGATGACAGGGGGCTGGAGGGCGCTGGTCACGGTGGCTGCCGTCTTCCCGGCTGTGCGCTGCACCGAGCTGCTCAGCACCACGGCCGTGAGCGCGGTGGTAGCCTGTGAGGCGGGCGGCGGCTGCTGCTGGCTCTGCTGGATGAAGGCTGCGGAGTCGGGGGTCAGCTGTCTCAAGGCGGGCAAGCTCCTCTGGGCGGAAAGACAGACGTGGGGTTGGCGGGCAGCACTGGCATCGAGTTCCTTTCTCACAAACTCAGAAACATCCAATTCTGAGAAAAAGTTCTCAAGCTAAACAGTGTGGGTTTGAGAGCCTGAAGGAAACGCCTCTGGATGCTGGGCTTTTCAACATCCAGCACTCATTAACGCCCGCCTCGCTATCACCCACAGGATTATTCTCCCTAAGAACCGGCTGAAGTTGGTTTACAAAACAAAGCAACAAAGCAGCAGTACGTCTGAAACGCGCTCAAGAACATTACGGCAGCAGAGGTTATCTAAGAGGGACGAACCCTTGGTCCTGACTGGGTGAGCACTCCCCCATGCCCCACACTCACGGGCCGCCCGGTGTGGCTCCCCTCTGCCCGGGGAGCACAGGCGCTTCGGGCCCTCTGCTGCCACACAACAGGACGGCCACAGTCAGGGTCTCATAACTCACAGAAAAGCCTCTAAGAGAAAACTTATTCTGTCACAGCTTTAAACTGCCCAACACACTGGTGACACCTGTGAGACCCGCCCCTCCCTCCGAGGGAGCCCGCCCCCGGCTGCCGCAGGCGCGCAGCTGGGTGAGGGTCTGGAAATTACCTTCAGGAAAGGCACAAGGTAAGGTTGAGGTGAAGAATTAAGTTCTCGGTATAACCTACTAGTGAAATCTTCTGCTTCGATTTTTCCATCCTTAAAAATAAAATTCAGACTGAAATTACTCCGTGAATAAAAGTTCGCACACCCCCCTCTTCGCTCAGCACTACTCTGCTCTTGCATTTCACGGTCAGCTGTTCCTTCTGCCAGGCCTCGTGTTGGATGGAGGTGACGGGAAAATCAGGGTGCTGGTGTCTCAACTGACACGGGCCTCCCAGGTGTGCGGCTGAAGGCTCGCCTGGACCCTCGTGGGGGCTGAGCTGACGGCTATGGCCCCGCCTGGGCGGCTTACTGGTCTGCATCTCGTCTCCACACGAGTCCCTCACTCAACCCCAGCCTTCGCTCAACGTTCACCAAGCACCTGCTACGTGTCAGGCATTTTTCTGGGAGACGGGCTAGCTAAAAGCAACCTCGTTATCAAAGTCAGAGCTGCAAGCACAGGAGCCACAGGGCAGCCCAGACGGGGACTCAGGGACACTTTACTGGAAGAGATGACACCTGTGCCAAGACCCCCAAGCCGCCAGGTGGAAGCCCCGGGCAGGGAGGGCAGGTGTTCCATGGAGAGGAAGCGAGAGCCCAGACAAGAGGGGCACAATTCTGTTCTGGAAACCAAAGCAGGTCTGGTGTGAGGATAGGGAGGGTGAGAGGGGTGACAGGATGGGACATCACAGGGCCACCCTTGAGTTGGAGGCCTTGAGAGGGGAAACACCACCCCAGCCCAGGCCTGCTGACACCAGGACCCTATACAAGGAAAGCAAGCCTGTGCCCGGCCCGCACTCCCTAATTTGGGGTCACCTATTACCAGCAGCCCAGCCCCGTGCTAAGAGACGCCAAATTCAAGGAGGGAACAGCCAGGGCTGTGGAGAACTGATCTAAGAAGGGCAGAAGGGGGCTCTGGTGCCCTGACAAGAGCGTGGGGTAGCGGGGCAGCACCAGCCTCATCTGGGCAGCAAGAAACAGCAAAGTTTTTCAGCAGGGGGTGGGACCCCAGACGAGGGACAGTGGGGGTGAAAAGGAAGGGCACCTAAGTAGAAATTTTCATGAGAAGGTAAAATGGTACAACAAAAACAAACAAACAAAAAGCTGGGAGTTCTTGCTTCTCATGGGAGGTGAGATAATTTTTTAATCTATAAGTGTCCTGAAAACATTTAAGTACATCGTCTGAAGCAATCCTTTGCCTGCAAGGGCGTGACTTCTCTCTTTTCCAGACCAAAAACCATGTGGTCTGTGAGCATGGGGCAGAGCCCTCTCAGCAGAGGACACGCCATCTGCGGGGTGCTGTCCTTCAGCCTGTCGTGTCCATGGCAGCCCCGGGGGTGGGAGGGCCTCCCCCTACACCCTACTCTCAGCTCTGTGCTGGCTGCACTCAGAAGGGAGGCCTGAGGAGCCCCGAGCCAGGGCTGACAAACCCCACCAACAGAAAAACACTCGAAAGGCCAGATGTTAAACCAACCAGGTTTCCTCGACAAAGAAAGAAAAAAGGCAGGAAGGAGGGGACGCTCAGGTTAAAAGAGACATAAAGTCAACTCAGTAGATGGACTGGACTGAATCTCGACTGGAACAAGCTGTCAGAGATGCTGAGAGGGCCTGGGAGGGGTGAACGCTGGCTGCTCTCGAGGCCTCACCCCTTGAGGGCTATGGAGGGAGTCTTGTGTTTGTGCATTGATCACGGCGTGGCGGCTACGTGTGTAAGAAGTGCCCTCATTGCTTAGAGACCAGCGACGAAATATTTACAGGACTGGTGAGGCAGGCAAGGGTGGCAAGGAGGGGATGCAGCAGGTACAAAATTGGATTTGAATTGGCAACTGATGACACCTGCAGATGGGTACTTGGGGGCTCACCCGCCTCTGCTTTCCATTCTGTACAGGTTTACACGTCTCCATTAAAACAGGTAAACAGAGGAGAGAGAGAATCTTTAAAACGTCCTCTATCGGGTGTATTTAAAAGTCACCCCTGTGAGGCTAAGATGACACTTTCAGATGGCAATCAACCAATCTGGAAAAGGAGGTTCCAGAAACATCCTGGAGGCAGGGCCCGCTCTTCGCAGGGCACTCTAGGGGTACACGGGCCGGCAGACGGCAGGGCTGAGGGGAGGCCGGGCGCTGGCCTCGCTGGCAGGGCAACCTCTCTGCCAAGTCCCCAGAACGCCGAGGCTCAAGGCCGAGTCCCCAGCTGGGCCATGCACGCCTCTGGCAGGACTGTCCCTTCACCCACAGCCTGCCCACGCCTTCACGGGCATTCCTCCCTGCCGCCCTGAGCGTCCTCAACGGCCCCACTAACAGCAAACACAACACTTTACAGCAAAGGGCCCAAGAGGAAGTTCTCTTACCAGTAGATTCTGTACTAGTTCTTTCACATTAGCGGCCGTCTCTGTAGACTGTTTACCAGATGAAGCCAGTTTTATTAACGTAGATAGAAAATTTTTACATTTCTTCACGTTTTCCATAGTTTCCTGGATTCAATTTAAAAAGATACAAGTGCAAAGGTCTATAAAAGGCAGATTTTCATCATAGCTTTTGGTTTAACTAAGATATGTCTAGGCATATAAACAACGTGTATTTCTTCTCTAAACTTCTTTCAAGAAAATGCAGTAACTCTCACAGCCTGCTGATGGGAGTATAAACCAGGACATGTGCTCTCAGGACCATTTGACCAACAAAGCAGAGGCCTGCCAAGTTACATCTCCGTTAGCCAGCAATTCTACTTGTAGGCATGGAACTGAGTAAATAACCATGAATGTAAAAAAGATGAATCTGTAAGATGTTCACCATAACGTCGCTTATCATAAAGAAAAACTGATATCTATCTAAATGCATAATAAAAGGAATTAAATTATGACACAGCTGCTAAAGATGATGAAAAAATACTTAGCAAAGAAACGTGAAAAAAGTCATAAAGTGTGATCCACTGGTTCTGAGATTTTCCCATGGAGGGAAACTCCTGGAAGCAGAAGCACAGACGGATGGCACTGGGCTCTACACACAGCAGCGTCCCTGAGTCCACGTGCTCCCCCTTCAGACGCAGCTGTCAGGGCTCCTTCTACCACTGCAGACTTCTGTATGGCCTGCGAGCCTCGCACGGGAAGACAGGGTCCTTCCTGCTGCCCTCAGACCCCACCTCGTCAGGGCCATGACCCAGATTCATCTGCATATCTGGGGCTGGGGCTCCCCGTGCAGGCCTCAAGCAGTTCCTGGGGCCCTGGGAGGAAAGGAGGCGACAGCGTGTGGCCACATGTGGACCAGGCGCCTTGAGCTGCGTTCCTGACCAGCAGGGGGTGGGCTGAGCTGCCCAGGAGGTGGTGAGCGGCGTGGCAAGGCAGCACTCACCGTGGCAGCTGTGGAGGTGGTGGTGGCCCCTGGGACCGTTCGCTGAGGTGTCCCCGTCTGAACAGCCGTGGCCGTCCCGAGGGAAGCTGTCTGGGCAGCACCGCCCAGAACAAGCTGAGGCTGCAAGAATCCAAAACATGAGGTAAATAGAGGCTACGGGGAGACAGCCTTCCTGTCCCTCATAAGAAAATGAGACTTCCCCACCGGACAGGTGTGTGCTGGCGGGACAGGCACCCTCAAGGGACCCACGGAAGGCTCCACGATAAACCATGCCCCTGAGGGCTGCAGTCCTGAGTGCCTGAGGAAGCAATATTTTGCACCTGTAGCAAAAACTAATAGAAATGAAGTCAATTGCTGGAAAGAACCTGGTTGTCAAAAGTCGATCTTAAAAGTCACATGGTGACCAGTATAAATTATCTCTTTTTTTTCTGGTGAGGAAAATTGGCCCCGAGCTAATAACATCTGTTGCCAATCTTCCTCTTTTTTTTTTAACCTCCTCAAAGCCCCAGTACGTAGTTGTATGTCCTAATTGTAGGTCCTCCGAGTTCTCCTATGTGGGATGCCACCTCATTGTGGCTTCAAGAGTGGTGTGTAGGTCTGCACCCAGGATGCAAACCAGCAAACCCCAGGCCGCCAAAGCAGACTGCGCAAATTTACCCACTATGCCACCAGGCCGGCCCCTAAATCATCTCTTAATAACTAAACCAGATCCTATCTCTGGGAAATTAAAAAAACAGAGAAACTACAACTGAAAAACCTATCATCTGGTTTACAGAGAGAAGGCTGGCGACAAGAACGGCAGGACGTCACATCCACGCGACAGCCCTCCCACAGGGATCGGATCAGGTGGGGGTCCCTGGCCCCTCCACTACCAGAACAACCTTGCTTTGCTCTTCAAAAGCAAGTCTCATCAAGAAACATCATGGAAAAGGGGGTTTTTCAGAGCAGACCTGAGAAACCGAAGGGAGTCAGTGTTAGCAGGGAGGGGCTATTTTGCTAAACAAATGCATTTAAGCAAATGAACAGCTACCCATCAATCATAAAGTGGGGCAATTCAAACTGCTGGCTTAGCCAGATTCCCGAGATTTCTATTCTACATGAACAATCACGACACAAATGTTTATTGGGTTTTTTTAATTAGTAGTTTTCCAATTTGTAAATCTAGCCTTCAGCATTTTCTCTCCAATTCTTTAAACGTTACTTTTTTACGACTTGTGAAAGTAAGGGGCAGCATAGGCCCCGAGCGTGACTGCTTCCGCCTGCCCGCCTGCTCCGTTGGGGGCGCTCCAAGGGCACCTGGAGCAGGCAGGCAGCTGCGACCTGCACCCGGCACTTCCGCAGGTCTCTAAGGTTTTCCCAGTTCCCCGGGCTGTGGACACCGTTTCAAGGGCTGTGGACACTGTTTCAAGGGAGGAACGTGAGCTGGCAGAGACTGAGCTGGAAGAGATGATGGGCCTTTTCTTCATAAACTATGTATTCTTTTATTGTAACATTAAGCATGTGTTACTTTTGCAACTAGAAAACATCAAATAAAAAACTTCAAAGGAAGAAAACATAAAAGAACAAACCAAGCAGCCACCTCTAGGTAGCGAGGGGAAGACAGTGGAGCTGCTTCTGGACACCCAGAAATATCCAAGGCTGTCATCCTTTGGGAGTTTTCCTTCACGCCACAATCATGCCTCACATTTACTTCTACTGGTCCAATGAACCCATGTTCCACCCGGACGATACTGAGATTGTGTCTACCTCTTTCATAAGTTTACCTTCCACTAAAATTGACACAAAAACTACCAGCTTCACTACCTTCTCAGAAAAATCACCTTTCACTATAGTATGGAGAATGTGTAGTAGAGTATATAGTCAAGCACAGCGGAGTAAGCACAGTAAAGCATAGGAGAGTACAGCATACTCTAGTGAAGGCACGGCCTTCTACCACAACTGAAACTCAGACTCAACTTGGGCGGAAAGACTCTGTCGCAGGAACGCTCCGGTCTCCTGGGCACAGGCTCCTGACGCACAGACGACCGCTGCTGCAGCTCATCCACTGGGGGCTGCACCGCTCTGTGAGCTGTTTGAAGGGCAGTGTCCCCCACTGCAGACGCCGAAAGGCAAATGCAGACGAGACCCAGAGAGAGTGGAGAGAGCGCGGGGGTGGGGGTGCTCCCCGGCCTCCACAAGCTGCTGCTGCACACCACCTCTCGGCCTCGGTTTCCTCGCTTGGAATGGGAACAGTGCCGACCCGACAGCACTGCGCTGGGGGTTACACATAAATCAGCAATGCATGGAAGCACAGTCCTGGCACGCCGCAGATGCCTAATAAACATGGCTAACACTGTATTTATGACAGGTAACTGAGTATTATGACAGCAAACCCTGCAAGCCGCTAACATGCACTTACGATGGACGCTCACAAACCCTTATGAACGGCGACAGCTCTGAAGCACTTTGCTTCTGGCTGCTGCAAGCTGGCGGCCAGGGCAGGCGCTTCCCTGACCGGGGGTCTCCTCCTCTGTCAAGGGAGGGGCCAGCCTAGCCGGGGCATGGCCCCTCTCCTCAGCTTTAAGACCAGTGGCTGAGCTGTCAGGAGCATCAAAACACGCCAAGGGAGAGTCAGCACCTGCTCTAGAACACTCTCCCTTCCCACAGCTTAAAACACTATTTAAAGAACAAACAAACACACCAACCCCACCAGGGTTGATAGGGAACGCTTCTGGAACCACTTCATTAACTGAAGGTGAAGGACACAGGACACAGGGAGGCAGTGCAGCCTGGCGGCCAGCGTGCAGGCTCCAAGGCTGTGCTGGCTGAGACCAAGAGCAAGTTCTAGAACCTCTCACACCTCACTGGGCAATGCCTCATCAATAAGTGTTGTGAGAATTACACAAATTAACACACATAAGCAGTAAGAAGGGTGCTGGGACTCGATGCTCACACAAGAGCTGCTATCACGATGCATCAATGCGTTTACAGGCAAACAGGCACACGCGCAAACTGTCTACACTATAGACTCTTTCTGCTTCGGAGATGCCTTACAATCAAATATTAATAAGACGACATTTTTAATTATGCTTCTTACATAATGGAGCGCTTTTAAAAGTGCTGCTGGTGTTAAATTCCGTGTGGCTTTAAAGAAAAGGAAGCCTTGCCCACCCTGTGCTGGCAGTCAGATAAAAACACCTTCTTCAGGAGAGCCTTCCTCACTAAACGCCACTTCCACTTCGCATCCACCAGCCAGACTCGAGCAGCCCCGCCTCCGCGTCCAGGATGCCGCCACCCCGAGCCACGTCTCACCTGCACTCCGGGCGAGCGCTGTAATGCTGTGGTGGGCTGTACCGTCGTCTGGGCCTGAGACACTTGTTTAATTATGGTCGTTGGGGTCACCTGCCGTGCAATAATAGGGGTCCCAGGTGCCTGAAAAATAAGTAAGAGTCATCTAAAAGGAGCGACAAGTGAAAGTTAATTCTCCGCCACCCAGTGCACCCCACATCAACCCTTCAACAGGGCAGCGGTCCACTCCAGTGTGTCCACAAGCCCATTCACAACTTTCAATGAAGCCACCCAATTCTAAACTGTTTTACCAAAGTAAAAAGTGTATGATGAAATCTTTAGACTCCTTTAACAAAGTCTACCAAAAATGGTCTTCAAAGAATGCAGATAGCTGGGAAATCAGTTCCGGTGTGGATTTCTGGTGATCCTGCTCACAAGCACGAAAAAAGTGATGAAGGTGATAAGAAGCATATGTCCCCTGGGTCTAAAGACCAGCCCCAGTGCTACAGAAGAGAAGTAAAGGAGACGGTGGCCCAGGCAGCCTGCTGACACCCTAATCCCGGGCAGAAAGACAGCTCAGTCCTGAGCAAGGGGACGCTGAAGCTGGTATGAGAGGAGACTGACAGCAAAAATGCTGACAGTCAGATGGCGACACACACAACCAAGAGTTAAAGTGAAACCACAAATGTCTTACGTCTGCATCTTACTTAACAGAACTCTACAGACTTTGAAAACACTGTTTTGAGCTATTTCAGACATTCAATAAATGGGGAGGTGGGTACTTTGTGAGTCTCTGAGCATATACATGACCTCAGTCGACCATGTAGGGGCCTCAACTCCAGGGGGAACGCTGCTGAAATCACAGGAGAAAAGAGTTCTTAAGATCTTTCTAGTCTCCACTTTAGTTTCTAACTAGCCAACTAGCTCAGAATAGCAGAATTACGGCACCAGAGAGAAAAGCACCAGGAAAGAGAGCGGAAACGTAAGGTGCTGGCACGTGCCCAAACAGAGACGACGAGACTGACAAGGAACGCCGCCTGCTCGGGGAGGGGCACGTCCCAGGCACTCTGCTTCAAGTATCAGAACCTGTCCTCCGGACACAGTCTCAGGGGTCAGGGAACTAACCCCACAAGGCTTAGATATCCGTGCGTGGGAGGAGGGGGACCATTTACCATAATCCTGTAAAGTTCTTATGCGCCTCCCTGATAATAATAGCTGACACTTACTCAGTGCTCACTCTGTTCCACTACTCTCAGCACTTTAAATGTCTTAACTCAGCCCTCATAACAGCCCTACAAGGGACGACTAGGTAGAATCTCTACGTTGCAGAAGAGGAAACTGAGGCACAGGACGGTGAAGTCAAGAGAGAAGGGAAGGGGCCGGGACCCACAGTTTCGCAGTGCATGGGTGCAGGGGCTGACCCCTCAAAGCAGTGCTGTCCTTGACACCAGCGTCAGCTGCCCCAACAGTGGACGACAGGACAGCCCACAGAGGCAGCACGGCCACCCTCCTCAACCCTCAGGGATCCAGCCAGACTCCCCGCAGGTGGGCGTGGTGGGGCGCAGGTGTGCACTCACCTGGACGGTAGAGATCTGGACAGGAGGGGCGCTGGTGGGGGTTGCGGGACGGGGTGCCATGGTGGTCTGAGGCTGGGCCTGGGCATGGGCCTGGGCCTGCATCTGGGCCAAGGCCTGCTGAGGAATCATTAACAACTGCCCATTCTCGCTCCGCACGAGGACCATACCTGGGGATAAAGCAGAGCTGGTGTCAGGAAATACGCCCCACCCCAGACAGCCGATGAAGGCACTGACCCTACCAGAGAGGAGCCTGACAGCTCTGAAAAGAAAAAAGGAGAAGTTGTAAAACATACAAAGTCACTGAACTCTAAACACACTTGCCAGTAAACATAGTACACAGGACGAAAAAACTTCAAAAGGTTTTTTTCATGGAATTCTAATAGCAATTGAGACTTCCTTTTATAAATAAGCCAGGGAGCAAAGCTTCTGCATGCCACACTGCCCCAAGCATGCCACACAGCCACCCCACGCTGGCCTGCATGGCCATGTACCTACTTTCAAGATGAGGAAGACAGGCGCAGGGACCCCGAGGGCCTGGCACAAGTCCCCACAGCCACACACTCTCCCCCACACCGGCTGCCGAGGGCTCACGCTGCCTTGGGCGTGGCCAAGTTCACCACTCGGCAGGTGTCGGGGAGGCGTTGTGGCTGGGGCCTCAGATCTCAAGCAAGTCACTCCATCTCCTGCCCCCACTTCCGTCTCTGGAGGTGGGCAGCATGGCTCTCGACCCCTTCTCTTCTATCCACACGGCTGGCAGGGCCTAAGAGACACAGCACGCCCGACAGCCCTCCTGGGTGCGGGGGCAGTGCTGTGCCCACAGCTGACCTGGGACACCCACAACACAGAGACATAAACACTCAGGGAAAACCACTCGCAATTCACGGTACTTGAGCTAAATCACTGGAATGCAAATCCTATCCTCAGGTTTGGCATTAATCTTAGCTCAAAAACCAGCAACCAATTATATCACAGATTCCATGAGAAACAGGACCTCAGCTGTCTGACCTTTACACTCAATTTCCCATGACACAGCTATGACAGAGCTGCAGAGGACAGCTTCAAACACCATACTCTTCCTCAAGCGTGGCCCCAGCAGACAGCCCAGCGCCGCGCGCATCAGTGAAAAACAGATGGGACGAAAAGGGAGGCATCTCCACATCCACGCTGGCCAAGCCTCGGACGCCCGGAAGCCTGCTGCATTTGCAGCCTTTCCTCCTCCCCTCAAGGCGAGCTACAAACGGTACTCTCAGAAAGGAGACAGCAAACCTGAGAGGCTCCCCTTGGCCATCGCACGGTCACGCCAGGCCTTCCCTCCCAACCAGACAGGAGCTGGAGCGATCAGGGAAGCCTGAGATGTCTTTGAAGCTGCTGGCCCCGGCTCCTTCAACACCCGTCATGATATCAAGAAACAACAGTGAGGCCCCTGCCTGGGTTCACGTCTACAATTCTTGATCCAAAAGAACCACATTCATGCCCACTAAGAGAGCTTCCCTCCAAAACATCCCTTTCTTAAAATAAACCATGCTGAAATCGAAAAAACAAAACAAAACCAAAAACTCAGCTGCTGCAAATAACTCACTGCTGAAATCTCCAAACCCTGGAGCCCGCTAACACGCTGCCAAGAGAAAGGCCCGGAAGGCTCACTGAAACAGACGTCGGCGCCCCGGCAGGTGCCCACTACACTTAGGAAAGGCTTGGCGGGCGGGGGTGCAGCTTGAGTCAGCTATGACCACCAGAGTTGGGTGTAGACCCTCAGGGAATTTGGTACAGCCACCCACCCAGGTCCATGCATGTGCTAGGGACACCAAAAGAGAAAGCTCGGTAAACCCCTCCTGATGCCGTCCTCTCACACCCGACCATTCATTCATCATACTCACTCACCCATTCAGAGGCCCTGCTCCTTCCTCTTGAGAATTCTGAGAAGCCGATACTCAATGCGGCTGAGCGGCCCAGAGCGCACCAGCGGCAGGGCAGTGAGGCCATAAGGCTCCCCCAGCACCTACGCCTAACACCCCGATTTCAAACTTGCTGATGTGGCAGTGGATGTATACACTTTAATTATCAGATGCTTTTTTGCTTAAACAATTACATTTACGGAAATTTAAAGGAATATTTAAATAAATATTCATGAAATAGAGTTGTGGTTAAAATGCCAACAAAGTAAAGGTGTAGGAAAATAGACCGTGCCTGCTGTGCCGTGTGCCTGTGGTGAGGATGACAGCAAGGGAAAGATCCAAGTTCAGCCCAGAAGCGACTGTGTGACCAAGCAGGTGACTTCACCTGGCTCGGGCACTGAAAATGCCTCCAAGTGAGTACAGAAGAGGAAGAGTGAGAAAACCGACCGACGCGACCGGACACACAGGCAGCCAGGATGCTTTCAAAATGACCGACTGAACAGCCGCAATGATGCTCCCACGACCGCGAGCAGCCACGGGCGCCTCAGGCGGAGGAAGTTCACGTGCACACGGCGGCCGGTGCTGTGCTGGGAGAACAGTGTGTCACAGCCACTAATTTGGACAAAAAGAAAAGTCAGACACACGTGACAGCCCAAGACAGAACACCGACTGCTGCGTCACAGGCCGCGTTGTAAGGACGTTACCACAGTTCTGGATCTTGTACACTCTGGTTATAGTCATTCATCACAAACAGAAAGATAAGTGTACAGCTTCTATTCATGCAGAGGCAAAGAAACACAACTTTGTCTCAAAATTTAACTTAATTTAATTTAAATTACAGATGAAAGGTCATGAAAAGGTAATCGCCTGCATTTACAGGCAGCACCACGGCCTGGGGACATCCATCTGGCCCAGCGGCAGGAGGCGACCCCCTCCCAAGCCTCAGTGTGCACAAGGGGCGGCTCAGGGAAGGGATCTACCTTACAGACAGCCACCGAGGCCACGGTTGAGTGACTCCTCCAAGAGCACCTGAAGCAGCCGCCTGGCACACCACAGTGCCTTCCCACACAAACGCACCTAAAACCCACACCACACACGCACCCTGGCAGTTTTGTTTCAATAGTGACCAAGCAGGGCTGTATATGGAGGGCCATACTCATCGGACCCTTCAATGACGGAAGAAGAAGGCCAAGCTTGCCACGGTAAACACAACTTCCATTTCAAAAGACCCTTCGGATTCACCGAATCAGCCCAATGTGGTCAATTCCCAAAGGCAGTTAACAACAAAGACCAGGCCTTGGGCTCTGCCTCCTGACGCAGCCACACCTCCTCGCAGCCACCCTCCCGCCCTCACCCCACAGCGCCCGGCCACCCGGCTCCTTCTGCCCTCACCGTCTCCCCTCTCCTCCACTCAGAACACTGAAACCAAAACCGCCAACTGCACGAACAATCATCAAGACGCAGCCAGACCACGCAGACAGAAACAACTTAGATTTTCCTTTTCAATTATCTTACTCTCTCTCTTAGTATAGAAATAAGTGCTCACGAGAGAAAACTTGAGAAGTGCAGTGACGGACAAGGGAAACAGAAATCTCCTGCAATCCTACCTGCTTTGGTTAATAGGGCTGTGTATTTCTTTCCACTCGCTATCCTACGTGCATATGTACAACATACGTGTTCTGATAACTGTAAAGAAAATGGAGAGCATTTTGTGATATTCAGTTTGGTATTTTCTCGTTTTCACTTCTTGTATCATAAGCATTTTCCGTGTCATTAAACATTCTTCAAAAACATAATTTTCAGTGGCTATATAATATTTCATCCAAAATGTATTTCTAATTTCTTTACTGGTGAAGACAGGCTATTTTCTATTTTTCACTATTGTGAAAGCTCAGGTTTTAAAACTACAACGCATAGTTTCAAGGCTGCACCGACTGGCAGTGACCGAGCCTCCACGTGCCCATTCGTTCGGCAGGACCACGACACCCGCCTGTTGGGAGGCAGGCGCACTTCTGGGGCGGGAAGCGGAGTGTCCAGCAGCCAGAGTCCTCCCGGAGGCCAGCCCCACGAGCTCTGTGGGGCCACATCCCCCCATCCCAGCACTGAGGCAACCACGAGTTAGTTCCTGATGACTGAAGGAAGCCTACCCCGCCTCGAGCACCAGAGTTCAAGATACACTCAAGGGCTCACACCCAGGGTGACAGTCGCTCTGATCCCTTTCATAACAACACTTTTTACTATATTTTTAACCAAAATGTAGGTCAGCCAAAGCCACACTACAAATTAAACGGGGATTTCTCGACTGGCCTGGGAACCTCCACCTGGAAGACATCACTTCGGAGAAAACGCTCTTCAGCAAACCCTGGGGAGTCGGCACCGGGAGCTTTGCACCCCAGCCCCCTGACCTCGCCTGTGACACCCCTTCACACAGGCTTGTCCTTCCACCTTAGCCCAGAGGCTCCCCACCCCGGAGGGGATCTTGCCTGGGAAAATGGCCTGGGCTGCAAGGACACGAGCAAGGAATGGCAGCCCAGGTCAGAGGGACCAGAGCCCTGCCCTCACTCTCACCTCCAAGGGGGTCCCTAGTGCTGTCACCTCTCAGACCTCACTGAGAGTCTGCAAAAATGGTACAAAAGGCAAAGCCCCCCACAATCAAACGTGCAAAATGAACCCATTCCCCCAAACCCCAACGTTGTCACTTAAGAAGCCAAATCAAGACAGGAGTAGAGAAACGCCCCGCCGAGGCGCAGTCTGAAATCCAGCTGGAGAATTCACACTGAGCACCGCGCAGCGCTTCCCAACTGCTCGACAGAGCTTGGGGAGGCTCTGAGGAGGACCGACCGGATGGCCAGGGACCTGGTGGCCCCAGGCTGCAGCTGGCGGAAGGAGGAGCATGGAAGAAGGAGCATCCACCAGGCCAAAGCATGACAAGGCCACCCCGCCTGCCCAGAGGCTCCCCTCCAGCAGGTCCCCAAGCTCTCCAATGGCAGCAGACTCTACAAGATGCCAACACAGGCACTGGTAAGGCTGATTGAATTACGGCCTAAATGTTCCTTTTACTCTTAGCCTTTCACATTACCCCCAAAATGTGACGAAACCTGCAGAGCTGTGACTTCAGCAAACCTGGCAGCGGTGAAGACACGCGAGTGAGCAGGGCCCTGAGTTACTTCTGGCACCACACTCACCCTCCCAAAACCTAAGCACAAGGGAGCGGAGCGCACCACCGCACCAAGCCGTGCAGATGCTGCAGCACTGCCTCTGAAAGGAGCCCGGCTCCCACACAGCCCACAGGAGGCTCAGGGCTGCCCGCCTCCCAGAGCAGCTGGTCAGGGCCACGACCTGCCCGTACTTTAGGGACACCCCTTCTTGCTCTCACCCACAAAACGCACAACTCTGACCATCCTTTCTGATAAACTCTCATTCTTGGCCCCCAAAGTGCCACCAGACAGTGGCACCAGCGAGCATGGACACGACCTTGAGTGTGAAAAGGGGCATGCCGGAACCGGGCGCTTCTCTCCTTCAAGGCTTGTCCTGTCTCTTTAAGCAGGCACCCGAGCGGCAACCGTGTGTGCAGGCGCGTCTCACTTTTAAAACCTGTTTACCACTAAGCCAAATGTTTTCTCTTTCATCTTCACAGGGGCCAATTTAAGACTCAAAGGAAGAACCGCCCAGGAGAAAACGCTGTTGCTGAAGTGCTGGGAGTGCTGACGTCACTGCATTTCTGAATATTTAGTTAAAAATGAAGCTTCAGATCCAAATCATGGTCCAGCATTTGCAGTTCCCTTCACCTCAGATGCTGTTGTAAAATCATAAACTTTTCTTCACCCTAGCATATGCCGAAAACTCAAAAAACTGCTGAAGAAAATTAAGGCAGACCCAAATGCCTGCAGAGATTTACCATATCTTGTTCACAGGTAAGGAAACTCAGCATCATTAAGACATCAACTCTCCCCAAACTGACCTGCAGATGTAACGCAATCCATCAAGGTCCCAGTAGCTTTCTGTGTGGAAACGGACAAGCCAACTCCAAAATTCATACAGAAATGCAAACGTTCCAGAGTAGCCAAAACTACCATGAGAAAGAACAAAGTCAGAAGACCAACACTACCTGAGTCCAAGATTCACAAGAAAGCTACAGTAATCCAGACAGTGTAGGACTGGCCTAACGGGAAACAAGCAGATCAAAGGAACAGAACAGAGGCCAGAAATAGACCCACAAATACATGGACAGCTGCTTCTCAGCAAAGGCACAGAGGCACTTCAGCGGGAGAAGGACAACCTCTCAACATGCGGGGGCATGTGGGTGTCCACATATGGAATCACTGACTTGGATCCATACCTCACACCACACACCAAAATCAACTCAAAACGGATCCTAGACCTAAACTGAAACCCTGAAACTCTAAAACTTCTGGAAGAAAACACAGGAAAAAATCTTTGTGACCTCAGGCTAGGCAAAGATGTTCTAGATATGATACCAGGAACATAATCCGTAAAAGAAGAAATTGATAAACTGGACCTCATCAAAATCAAAAACTTCTGCTCTTCAAAATACACTGCTAAGAGATGAAAAGACAAACCACAGGATGCGAGAAAATCTCTGTAAAGCGTATATCTAATAAAGGTTTGTATCCAGAACATATACAGAATTCTCAAAACTCAATAACAGGAGAACAAGCAACCTAATACAAAAAAATGGGCAACAGGGGCCAGCCCAACCGTGTAGTGGTTAAGCTCGTGTGCTCCACTTTGGCAGCCCAGGGTTTGCCGGTTCGGATCCTGGGCACAGACCTATACACTACTTATCAAGCCACGCTGTGGCAGGCATCCCACATATAAAATGGAGGAAGATGAGCACAGATGTTAGCTCAGGGTCAATCTTCCTCAGCAAAAAGAGAAGGATTGGTGGCAGATGTCAGGTCAGGGCTAATATTCTTCAAAAAAAAATGGGCAACAGATTTGAACAGACACTTCACCAAAAATGATATACAGATGGCAAATAAGCACATGAAAAGATGCTACATCACTAGTCACTAGGGGAATGCAAATTAAATGCATGATGCAATACCATTATACACCCACTAATTGGCCCAAGTAAAGACTGGCCGTCTCGAGTGCCCGCGAGGGTGCGCTGGAAGTGGAGCTCTCCAGTGCTGCTGGTGGGAAGGCATCCTGCAGTTTCTCAAGAAGTTCAACACAGCCTGGCGCAGCCTTCCACTCCTAGGTATACATCCAGGAGGAAGGGAAGAACATACCCTTACAGAGACACTTACAAGAGTTATTCATAGCAGCTTTATCTGTAACAGCCCCAAACTGGTAACAACCCATAAGTACACCAAGAGATGACAGGTCCAACAATGGCTGACACGTCCACAGAATGGCACAGTAAAGAAGGCATGAGCTACCGACACATGGAACCACCTGCATGAATCTCCCATTACAACAGAGTGATCTCTCAGAAACTCTCCTGCCAGGAAGCTCTCGGTGGCTTCCCACGGCTCCTGGGATAAAGCCATCTTCCCTATGGCAGCCTCCAAGCCCCTGAGGGCAGCCCCCACCTCTCTGCAGTCTCACCTCGCAGCATGCAGACGCTAGCCACAGAGCCGCTGCCCACCACAGGACCTCCACCCAGAACCTTCCCTCTTTCCCAATTGCCTCCTAACCCACCTCACCCTCTGGAGCCCACTGAAGCCCGGCATCCTCAGGAGAAGCTGCCCGGCCCTCCCCGGGCGAGCCAGCCTCTCTCCAGCTCTGCCTCGGGCATCTGTCACAGCTGCAATTTGAGAACTGTGCAATCACTCCCTAATGTCTGTGCCCCCTCATGTGAGCTCCCCGCGGGCAGGACTAACTCTGACAGGCGGTCCTCATTGTCTGCACGAAGGAATGAATTCAAGAGAAGCTCAGGAGCCTACAACGTGCCAGCACTTGGGCACACCCTGTGCCCACCCCAGGCCCTCACTTCCCCACATGCTGCGTTTCTCCTCCTTCAGACCACAAAATCCTTCCTCCCACAACTGTCTTCTTCATCCCTGTGTCTTCAGAGCAGGATAAAATGTACTCGCCAAATAAATAACTTTCTGCATTGGTTACTCAAAGACCATTCACCTCACCTTCACAGACATCTAAGTCACAGATTCATTAAACACTGACTATGTGCCACGCACTGGGCCTACGACGGTGGGCACAACTCACTCTACCGATGCGACAGAGATGAGCAGCGGTCAGGAAACACCTGCCCAGCCCCTCTCTCCCGGCTGGTGAGCTGCTCCCCTCCTCTCCCAGGGAGCCTGCCAGGATACGCGACCCGTCTACTCAGTCAGGGACTGTGGCATCTTCCAAGCTGTAACTCCCACGGGCGGGGTTCCGAGCTGAGTGTCACTGTTTCTTAAGGAAGCATGCACGGCCGGCGCTCCCGAGGCTCGGGACCGAGAACCGGCCCTGACGTCCTGGCCTCGGGCGCTCGAAGTGGAGAACGCTCAGAGCGGGGCTCGCGCCGCCGGCTGCACGGGTGGTTTCAGCCCTCGTCCCGCCAGGGCTACTTCCGGCCCCAAAACACCCCCAAATGTTATCTCCTCGAATTCTAAGTACAAGATAACTTTAAATGACTGACACACTTCGGTAAGATTTAGAAATTATCGACATGTGAATGTATCTACATGTAATGTGTAAGGTGCATGCGTACACACGTTTTTGTTAAGCCAGCCCATGCCAGAGGCACAGCCCTGTTACGACTATGACCTGAAGATGCTGACGTCCACCACAGACACCATCCCCCAGGGAGCGGCACATTTAGGACATTGCAGCCACGGAGCACTTGCCTAACGGCTCCATCAGCGTGTGACAGGCACAGGCTCGCACCTATGAACGCCGGCCCCACGTCAGCTCCAGATGAACTGGCTTTCATAAAACTGTCAGCAACAGGAATCTGGGGGAGAGTACACAGGTGTTCACTGTATTAGTCTTTTCTCTAAGTTTGAAATTTTTCAAAATAAAAACTGGAGGTGGGAAATGCTTTGCTATCTAGAGATGCAAATCTAGTGAACTGAGCTTTGCTGGGGGGAGCAGAGAGGACAAGGGCAAGGTAAACAGATGTGTTCCCAGGAACTCTGACCCGAGCCCCCGCAGCAGGCACCCTGCTACCTTCATACCTGACAGACACACACTCCCAGTCAGTCCCCGCACACCTGCTCCTGGCCTCCAGGCACGGACACACAACAGATGACCGACAGGGGCCAGGGGCCAGCCCAGGGGCTGGACAAGGGGGGAGAACAGAGCACTGTGGGGCGCAGGCACATACAGATGCAGTAGGCATGCAGGTGGAGGGCGGGGCAGGAGAGCTGAGGGAAGGCGACCGCGACAGCACACACATGGCCAGCACCGGACGCGCCAGCGAGCAGCGCTGCGGGCCCAAGGAGTGAGGACCAGGGGAGGCCTCTGGGAAACACCCATCACACCTCCAAGGGCCAGGAGAGAGCAGCCTGTACGCCGGACAGTGCGTCAGCAGCCAGAGTTTCACATCCCTTCAGCTGAACAGATGCAGCAAGTAGCATTAACGTCACAGATGGTATGTGATCCAAAAACTACCGAGCGTAGCATTTTACATAAAAGTCTAACACCAACTTAGACTTGCTTTACGGTGTAAGTAGACACATGCTTTAAAACAGCCCTGAAATGTTAAAGTGATTTTCCAGTCATTTAATAAAACCCAGCAATAAAAACTCCCCTGCCTAGCAGTGTGCATTATGACTTTTTCTTAAAAATCGCCATTCCATGGCCCGTTTGTGCCCTGGCTCCGTGACGGGTGGTCTGGAGCGAGCCTCCCTCTGGGGGGAGCACTGGGAGCCACTCCTTATGCTCCGCTGTCACCTCGGTAGGGCAAGCTCAGCCAGCTTAATGGAAAATTAGTCAATAGCAAAACTGCCCTTTATCTGATGCTCAGAGAAGAGAAAACTAATTCTAACCACACTCCTCAGGCCAGCTGCAAACACAGCCCACCAGGGCGAGGGCAAGGGCCAAGGCCAAGGCGGGAGTAGCCGCGGCCAGAGCTACACCTGCCGATGCAGGCGACGGGAGGCGCTGATTTACTGTGCCACCAACGCCTTCGAACGCTACAGATTAGAAAATATACCTCATGTTAGATTAAAACAAAACCCCACAAAGCCCTCAGATGGCCAGGTCTCTCCTGTCTTCCTCCCGCCTTCAAGTCGGGCCTCCCACCACTTGGCCTGGCAAACCGTTGCCCAGCAGGTACCAGTCCACGTCTGGAGCAGAGAACAGCCTAAGCGTCAGGCCCCTACGCCTGATCTCTGAGCCTCCTCACTCGACACAGCCACTTTCAAAGTCTTGCTGAAACTTAGACAGTACGTGTCCTCTCGAACTCCTTAGACGCTATGTTTAAGAACTCACTACCATGTGCACGCATGCACACATGCATGCACACGGGCAAATCCCCTGGCAGAACTGTTCCCCACAGGATGGACTGGAGAATGAGAATGAGGCCGGGGGGGTGGCGGGGTGGGAGCAGAGGTGTCTTTCCCTACATCAAACATTTTCAGACAGGTTGAAATTTTGTAATGAACAGGTTTAGAGTACAGTTTCTGAAAACAAAATTTTGCCCAAAAATTTGACTAAGTTGCTAGTAACCACACCTGTCTTATCTACTTTAAAAATTGGCCTTGGATCATAATCTTAATTAAAAAAAAAAAAATTGGCCTTGGGCCGGCCCGGTGGCCCAGCGGTTAAGTGCACACATTCTGCTTCAGCGGCCCAGGGTTCGCAGGTTCAGATCCCGGGTGCAGACATGGTACCACTTGGCACGCCATGCTGTGGCAGGCGTCCCACATATAAAGTAGAGGAAGATGGGCACAGATGTTAGCTCAGGGCCAGTCCTCCTCAGAAAAAGAGGAGGATTGGCAGCAGTTAGTTCAGGGCCAGTATTCCTAAAAAATAAAAAAAAAATTGGCCAAAAAACATATCAAGCAATTCCCAAAAGCAACACAAAGGGCCAGCAACAGCAAAGATGCCCGACCTCATGACGAGGCAAGAGTCTCGATGAGGTGGCAGTTTCCACGTGCCACACAAGCACAGGGTTTGCTCAGTGTCTATCATCCACCCTGCAGAGTGGGGCAGTGCACACACGCCTGGGAGGGTCTTTTTTGGCAGCACCAGTGTTGCCGCACATGTCCGTTGACCCAGTGACTGCAGTTCTGGGTCTGTGTGCAGTGGGACACTCGCCCAGCAGCGGACGGGGGGAGGCCAACTGGCCACAGCCACACCACAGACACCACGCACCAGCAAAAAGGACGCAGTCTACCTGTGTGCTGGCGGGGACACGTGTTCTTGATGTGAAAAGACAACTGCAGAACAACACACGTGACCAACTTACGTAAAAGTCACATGTGCATGCTGAGCTACGTACTTAAGAGATGAAAAAATATGGTCAAGATGCACCTAAGTGTGTCTGTGTCCCACGAGAAGATGCATAGTGTTTATAGTTCTTTAAATTGGCATTAGGAACGCTTTGCCACTTAAACGAAATCACAAAAAGAAAAACAGTCCCACCAAGTGCTGGATGACAGGATGTCAGGAAGGTCACGGCCCACAGGTTCTGAAGACCCCTCAAACCTCTGGGCCCATTTCTACCTCCCTCCTCCCCCAGGTCCACCACCAAGGGGTGCCACCTGTGTGGCCCAAGGTTGCCAAGACTGCCCCTCGGCCCATGTACTGTCCCCATTCCTGTCCCCGAGGCTGTACACACTGTCCCGTTACAGTCGCCACGGCCGAGTGCTCTCTTGCACATACCCTCCAGGCCGAGGTACTCTCTCCCGTGGACATCTGCCCACCCCTGGTCCTGGACACTCCATTCTGCCTCGTGTGTCCCAGGGGGGCCAGGGCCTCGCACTTAATGAACACTGAAAGGACGGGCCTACGTGCCCCACTCTGCAAGCTCAGGGCTCTGTGGCTCTAAGTACCTCGTCCCATCTCGCTGCTTTTCTGGAAGGCGTAGGGAAAACACTGCCCCAGAAAAGACGTGGCTGGCTCCCCTGCCAACAGGTGCAACAGAGGACATGGTCTCTCTGAGCGAGAGCCAGGCTCCCCCTCCAACCCCACGGCCACACAGTCCTGGCCCGGGGCTGCTCTGGACCTCACACTCACATGGGGCAGCAGCCCCTCACTTTGTGGTGTCCGTGCATCTGCCTGAGCACACTTCGCCTGAGGCCCTCATTCCTGCTTGTAAATACAACAACAGGAAACCACTTCCGTGATCTCCTGCAGGTTTTTCTTTGCATCTCCGGAGAAACGCCTCTGTTGGAAACACCTCAGGCCCTGGTGCCACTCCTGCCTTCTCTTCCGTCCATCCTTTAACCAACACCGGTTTCTCATTTTCTCTCATCTTCAAAACCCTGAAACCCAAAGCCCTCAGAGGCTTCCCCGCTTCCTTCCCGGGAGCCCTGGACCCACAGCCAAGGTGGCTGAGGGTGAGGGTTTGGGGCATCCAAACCCCCACCCTCCCAGCACCAAAGCCAGTGGCCCGGACCCTGCAAATCAGCTGCCGGGGAGGCCCTGCACGAGGCCAGCCAGCACACTAGCAGGGCTTAGTAAACCTCCCTTCAACTTTCCTGGACTCTTAGCATAACGCCTGAGCACAGTTAACTCTCGTTCTTATGTCCAAAGTCCTAAATATTCTGCACTAACAGAGAACTTTTATCCAATCACAATTTTAATGTGTTCTCTTTCATTTGCAGATTCTGCATTCCGCTCAGACAATACTCTGGTGTCCCTTTGCCTGGACTGGTAGAAGCTCCATTCCCAGTTTGTGCCCATGCCACCCCCCAGCAACTGAGCAGACCCCCAAGGGGGCACTCTGCACTTGACCTCAGCTCCATCTTATCTTCCCTTTATCTTCCCTTTCCCCCAACTTTCTTGTAAACTTCTCTTCTCATAGTATGAGTATTTTTGTCATTCACCCAAAGTTCTTTCTAGATTAAGAAAAGAAGAACAAGCAAGCAAACACTCCTACCAAAACCTTGGGCAGGCAGCCCGGAAGCAGGTGCCCAAAGAACCCACCACTCTCCACAAAGCTACAGCGTGTCCAGAGCCCCAAGTGAGCTCCGGAAACAGGACAGGTGGATCAGCATGAACACCAAGGCAAAGAATGCACAGGATGCTCTGGAGGAATGTTCTGGACTTTTTCAAGATCAATAAGCAGAGACAAAAGAACTCTCCTTTCAGTCATCCACAATGGCACTCTGCTCAGCAAGCTCTGCTTCCTCGGATGGGTCAGAATCCTGTTCTCTAACCTAAAATCCACAGGTCTGTCCAGAGTGAGACAAACATCTCTACCCTCTCACATGTCCGGCTGGCTAGTCAGCTGGTATTTATTAGCCAAAGGGTCAGAAAAGAGGGACCAACCTGAAAGCGTCAAAGGCAAGAAGAGCATCTCGCTGCTCCAGACAGGGCCAGTCCACACCGCAGAGGGCGAGGCTCCAGAAGCCAGGCTGGAGGGCCATCTGGGGCCTGGGTCTGCAGCAGCTTAAACTAAACTCCAAGTGTCCTGCTTGTTTTGAAAACGTTTTAAACAGTGCTAACCCTGTGCACAATTTCAAGGAAACTGAGGTCAGGCAGCAGACACTACGCACCTTACGTGATTTATAGCAGAACTTCAACTCTCTGGCAACCTCACTTATCACAACATCCCTGAGAGGAAGTAGCAAAACGAGGGGCTCTGAGGAGCCGAAGTGCACTCATTCATTCCTTCAGTCAGTCAGTAAACACTCCCTGAGGACCTACTATGTGCAAGCACCAACAAAAACCAGAAACACACAGCAACGCTGCAGCGTCTCCCGGAGCTTCTTACACGCTGGAGAAGGCAGGCACTAGCCTATGACCCCTGGTATCCAATCAATGCCACACTCAATCGATGCTATTGGCGCGCATCTGCAGTCTGTGCTACGAAGGACAGCTGCTCAGCTCTGTAAGAGCACACACTTCTTGACCTGATCTGAGGGGCCTGACTGGTTTCCCAAATGAAGCAACACCAAAAGGACACAAGGAGAGTTGGGACTGGCTGTTGGGAGGAGTGAGGGAGGGTGTCCCCATTCCCGCACAGTGGGCAAGGACACACTGAGGAGCCAGCTGGAAATAGGAAAGGTTCAGAGGGCTAGGTTCAAGCACAGGAGAGCGAGGCCCCAGGAGAGAGGCTCCGCGGCCGCGGGGCAGGAGGGGGCGTGGCCCCAGGAGAGAGGCTCCGCGGCCGCGGGGCAGGAGGGGGCGTGGCCCCAGGAGAGAGGCTCCGCGGCCGCGGGGCAGGAGGGGGCGTGGCCCCAGGAGAGAGGCTCCGCGGCCGCGGGGCAGGAGGGGGCGTGGCACCGGCAGCAGGTGTGCGCTCATAGGGAGGGGAAGCCCGGGGCTCCTTGCTGGCTCCGGCACTCTCCAGGAATTACAGGGGCGCAGCAGCAGAAGCCAGAGGACAACCAAGGAGAGGGAAGGCGGGAGAAGGAGCAGCCGGCAATGCCATTCCGTTTTAAATACCATGAAGGCAAGTCCCACAGCTGCAGAAAAAGCATTTGATAAACTCAACATCCACTCATAACTAAAAAACAAATCAAATATCCCTTGCCAAAAAAAGCAAACAACTTTAGCAAACTAGCAATGGGAAGGAACTTAACTTGGAGAAAGGAATCTACAAACCAAGGGTAAATCATTAGAGATGTTTCCTTTGAAATCAGGAACGATTCAAGAATGTTGGTCATCACCCCCTCTACCCAACACCACACCAAACATCCCAGCAAGCCCGGTGAACCAGACGGCAGGCGGGGCGCAGCAGCATGAGGGTCTGAATGAGACAAAATTATCATTAATGGCAGAGAAGAGGATTCTCTACATATAACATCCAGAAAATCCCACAGACGTGTTTTAATGAAAGAAAATAATGAAAACAGAGTTAGACAAGACGCTAGACACAAAATCAACATCCAAACTTCAACTGTAATTCAACACGCCATCGACAAAGAATTAGGAAATGTCATTTTTTTAAAAAACTACTATTTCCAATAGCAGCAATAAACTTAAGAGTGTCCCAGAATGAATCTAACAAAAATATGTGCAAGACACAGATGGAAAAATATACACAAAATTTGAGAGAGATTACAGAAGACCTAGATAGAGTGATATATCATATTTGTGGATAGGCACACATTGTACTGTAGCTATCAGTTCTCCCCAAACTGACCCATAGATGAATATAATTCCAATCAAAATAACCTACAGGGACTTCCATGGGCCTCAAAAAGCCAATTCTAAAATTTATAAGCAAGATCAAAATACCAAGACTAGCACAGACAATTCTCAGGAAGAACCAAGTGGTGTAGCGGCCCCAGAAGATACTAGGAGTCAGCACGAAGCTATTTCTTTAAGGTCCTGATGAAAAGACAAACAAATAAGCCAAGCGAAAACTATTAGGAGCCCAGAAATAGACCTCTACATAATATGAAACCTGAAATATTAAAGAGAGGACATGCAGATCAGTGAGATAAGGAAGGGCCACTCAAATAAATAGTACCAGGACAACTGCTGATCCAAACGAGAGAAAAATGAAAATGGGGAGCCGGCCCAGTGGCGCAGTGGTTAAGTTTGCACACTCCACTTTGGTGGCCCAGGGTTTCGCCAGTTCGGATCCTGGGCGCGGACGTGGCACCGCTCATCAGGCCATGCTGAGGCGGCATCCCACATGCCACAACTAGAAGGATCCACAACTAAAAATATACAACTATGTACCAGGGGGCTTTGGGGAGAAAAAGGAAAAATAAAATATTTTAAAAAAAAGAAATGTTGTGGCAGCATCCCACATATAAAAAAAGGGGAAAATTGGCACAGGTGTTAGCTCAGGGACAATCTCCCTCAAGGAAAAAAAAAAAAAGAAAAGAAAATGAAAATGGAACTCTAACACACCATACACAAGTCCAATTCCAGGAGAATTAAAGACATAAAAGTGGAAGCAAATTCTAAAATTTTAGAAGAAAATACAGGAGAATAACCCTGTAACCTTAAGGTTTAAAATAACTTTTTAAACACGGCTCTCAAAGGTGTTTATGATAAAGAAAAAGATAAATTCAACTACATTAAAATCAAGAACTCCCATTCATCAGAAGATACCATGAAGCTAGAGAAAAGACCAGCCATAAACTGGAAGATAGTGGACATATGTATTATCTATAAAGGAACCATAAGCAGAAAATAGATAGAATTCCTACAAATTAATAAGAGACAATTCAAAAGAAAACTGAGCAAAAAGACAGGGCCAGCCTGGTGGCACAGCAGTTAAGCTTGCACATTCCACTTTGACAGCCCAGGGTTCACCGGTTCAGATCCCAGGTATGGACCTATGCACCACTTGTCAAGCCACGGTGTGGGAAGCGTCCCACATATAAAGTAGAGGAAGACGGGCACAGATGTTAGCTCAGGGCCAGTCTTCCTCAGCAAAAAGAAGAGGATTGGCAGCAGATGTTAGCTCAGGGCTAATCTTCCTCAGAAAGAAAGAAAAGAAAAGAAAACAGGGCAAAAAGACACAGACATCTCACAGAAGGATACTCACAAACAGAAGTAAGCGTACAAAATGATGTCACCTTCCTCAATATTAAAGGAAAAGGAAATGAAAACTAAAACAATCCTGTGATGGCATTTTACACTAGGTTTGAAGAACTGAAAAGTCTAACAACAGCAAGTGCTGTCAGGGACGTAAACAATGGAGCTCCGCTGGCAGGCAGAAGCTTCCAGGTAAACTGTGGCCATCGGCATCACTCATGCACCAAAACCAGACGGCAACGCTGCAAGACAAGAAAACGCTACACCAACAGCCCTCATGAAGTCAAAACTTCAGCAACTCAAAAGCAACAGCATACAAAAGCATAATACATCATGACCATGTGAGTTTTATCAAGGCAAGCACCATGACTCAACATTCAAAATTAAATCAATGTAACTTAACAAACTAAAAAAAATCCACAGAAGCATCTCAATTCATGAAGAAAGGCATTTGACAAAACTAAACATCTATTCATGACAAAAATTCTCCCCCAACTAGGAATGGAAGGGAATTCCTCAACCTAAGAAAGGGCATCTATGAAAATCCTACATATAACATCATGCAGTTAATGGAAAGAGTCGAATGCAATCCTCCCAAGACCACAGACAAGGCGAGAATGTCCCTTCCCATTGCTTCTATTCAACGTCACACTGCAGGTTCCAGCCGGTGCAACAGAGGAAAGACAAGAAATAAGAAACAAAACACACACAGATCAGAAAGGAAAAGGTAAACCTCTCTTTATTGCAGACAATACGGTTGTCTGTGTAGAAAATCCCAAGAAATGTACAAAATTGCTACAAGAACTAATATATGAGTTATTAGGCCAGGTCACAGGATATAAGGTCAATACTTAAAAAGCAACCGTATTTCTAAATACTAGCAACAAATAATTGGAAATTGTAACTTTTAAAAGTACCATTTACATAGCATAAAAACATGAACAATTAAAGATATATTTAACAAAACATTAAGGACATAAACACTGAAAACTATGAAACGATGTTAAGAGAAATTTTGAAAGACTTAAATAAGCAGAGAGGTATACCATGTTCATGGATCAGAAAACACTATTGTTAAGATGTCAATTATCATAAATATGATTTATACATTAAACACAATTGCAGGCAAGATATCAGAAGACTTTTTTGTAGAAACTGACAAGCTGCTTCTAAAACTTACTTACATGGAAATGCAAAGGACCCAAACAGCCCCAAACATTTATGAAAAAACACAGCAGTTAAAGGGTTCCTGCTACCTCAGTTCAAGACCTACTACGATGGCGCTACACTAGTGGAGCAGCACTGTGTTCATAAGGACAGACACACAGAGGGATGGGACAGAACACAGTCCAGAAACAAAGTCCACAGGTACACAGTCAGCTGACTTTCAATAAAAGTGGCAGGACAATTCAACGGAGAAAGGAAGAGCTCTTCAACAAATGGGCTGGAACAATTGGATGTTCTACGGGGGGTAAAATGAATCTCAACCCCTACCTTACAACTATCCCAAAATTAACTTGAAGTGGATCGAGTAGGAGCTAACACCATAAAAATTCTAGAAGAATACATGAGAGAAAATCCTTGTGCCTTGGGTTAGGCAAAAATCTCATAAATATTTCTTTAAAATAATTTAAATATTTAAAAACTTCTTTGATAAGACACAACATGAATTCTGAAAGAAGGAGTTGATAAACAGGACTTCATGAAAATTGAAAACTTGCTCTCTGCGATACCCTTAGGTAAATGAAAAGGCCAACAGAGACTAAGAGAAAATATTTATGAAACAATTTTATCCGATAAAGGACTTGTATCTAGAATATATTTTTAAAAATCCTACAAAATCAGTAACAAAATGAACAACCCAATTAAAAAACACAAACAAAAGATCTGAATGGGCTCTTCACAAAAGATATGCAAATGCAAATAAGCACATGAACAGATGCTCAACATCATCAGTCATCAGGGAAATGCAAAGGAAAACCACAACAGGATAGTGTTACACACCCATGAAAATGACGAAAATTAAAAAGACTGACCATATTAACTTTCGGCAAGGATTTGAAACAACCATACACACTGCTGGTGGGAATGCAAAATAGTACAGCCACTTTGGAAAACAGCTTGGCAGTTTAAAAAGTCAAATATTCACTTACCACATCCAACAAGCCCACTCCTAGGGACCTCCCCAAGAGAAATGAAAACTTATGTCCATACAAAGACTCATATGGAATGTTTAAAGAAGTATTATTCATAATAGCCAAAAGCTGGAAACAACCCAAATATCTACCAACCGGTAACTAGATGAATGAAACGCAGTTTATATGCATAGCACGGAACACTACTCTACAACAGAAAGGAACGAATCAGTGATACATGCAACACTTTGGATAAATCTCCAAAGTATTCTGCTAAGTGAAAGAAGCCAGACATAAAAGACTCTATTGTATAATTTCATTTACATAAAATTCTAGAAAAGGCAAAATCATAGTGACAGAGCAGATCAGTGGCTGCCAGGGGAGGAGGGTGGGGGAGGGGCCAACTACCGAGGGACTCCTCTCCATCTTGACTGTGCTGACGGTTACAGGATTTAAGTGTCTGTTACAACTCATAGAACTATACAATAAAAAGAGTAAACTATGCCTCAATAAATGGACTTTAAAAATAAACACAGTGGGGCACCACTGCACACGCACTACAACCGCTACAATGAAGACGCCTGACCGCGAGTGCCGGCACCGACGTGGAGCAGCAGGAACTCTCACGCACTGCTGGCCGAGGAGCGGACCTGCACAAGCACTGACAACAACAGTCTGGTTTCCGATGAGACGGAACCTACACCTTCCACGTGACTCAGCAGCCCTACTCCCTAACGTTTACCCAGGACAAAAGCGTGTCCGCACACATGTCCACACGGAGCCTTGGACACTGACTTTCACAGAAGCTTCATTCCTAACAGCCAAAAACGGGAAACAACGGACTACTCCACTGCATGTGTCCAAACCCGCAACGCTGTCAGCAGAAAAAATACATGACCGATACACGCAACAAACACACTGAGGGAAGGCCAGCCATGATGATAATGTACGACACCGTTCACACGAGACTTTAGGAAAGCAGACACAGCTGCAAGCAGAACGCAAGAAGAGCGTCTGCCTGGACGCGACAGGCCTCCGGGGGTGAAGGGAACGGCCGCGTCTTGATGGGGGTGGACAGACAGGTGTACATATTTCTCAAAACTCAACCTGTGTACTCAAAATGCATAATTTGCTTGTATGTAAATTACACATCCCCCTCAAAAAAACAATTGTGTGTGCTGACCTATGTTGACAGGAGAGTCCCCTCAAACCCTCAGACACCATGGACTTCGCCCACACATCACACCAGGAAGCTGAGTCAACCCAGCAGACTGGATTGGACCTACACCAAGCGTTCACCTCCAGGAGGAAAGGACGGCCCCAGACGCCCTCCACCTCCAGCCCCAGCACCCCCAGGCATCGCTGACCTATGCTGAGGGTACGCTCTTCACCACAGCAGAGAGAAAGCCAATGTCTTTTTGAATGATTCCCTTCCAAAAATATTTTTTAAGTTTAGGTGCTTGAATTATGCAAGAATGTGTCATTATTGAAAGTAATTTCTTCTCTGAATGTACCAGGTATAAAATTTAAAGTTTTTCAATTAAAACAAAATGCCATCAGAAGATGATTTCCAGGTTATATTATTAAGAAAAAATCAAGATTAAATCAGTGTACACACCTTTGGTGTGAGAAAAGAAGGGAAACAATGTAAGATTAAATCAGTGTACACACCTTTGGTGTGAGAAAAGAAGGGAAACAATGTAAGTCTGTATGTACATGCTTATCTTTACCAAAAAAAACACTGAAAGAATGGCCCAGAAACTAATGAAAATAAAAATTTTTAAATTATCTCTAGGGGAGAGGAAGAGAGGGAATAGAGACAAAGTGCTTCTAAAAAATCCGGCTTTTTGTATCACACATTCAAAATATACAATTAAAAGAAACAAAAAAACAGACACAAGTTGAAAACAAATAAAATGAAATTGTTTCTCAAATTGGTAACACAACATATAGAAAAAAGACATTTCAATGGAGTTTGAACACACAAAGAACTACACAGAAATCTTAAACTTTGGTTTTATTGTTGTAATTTTGAAACTATTTTTAAGTATATGGTAGGGTAAGCCAAGTAAATAAATATGTTTATGTTAATTATCAGGATCCAAGACTTTCTGTGCAAGAGAGATACAAACAAACTTTCAAAGAATTTAGTGGGGAAGCTGCTCTGTTAAAATCTGAATTGGAAATATGGACCTCAGCTCCCCCGGGGTCTGCCCTCTATCTCCTGGCTCCTTTCACTTGCAGACCCAGAAGCAGTGACACGTCTTGGCAGCCCCAGCCCCAGCGGCCCCTCCCCCCCGACCCCCCCCCCCCCCCCCCCCCCCCCGGGTTTCTGCAGAGCCGTTTTCCTCTAAAGACCACTCCCCATCCTTGGGAAAAGCCTGCCTGCAGGCCTGGGGCAGGGAAAACACAGGACATGCTGAGACCTCTCACTGACGACCACGACAGAGAGGAGGGCCGTCCCCCCAACACGGAGTCCTCCAAGGCCTCCAGAGCACAGAGATGGCAGGCGACCAGAAAAGAGGCCACCTCCAGGAACCTCACCTTGTTGACTCGCCTTATGATACAGAACAATTACTCCAGTTACAGTCAATACGACGAGGAAGGACAGCCAGAACATGTAGGTGACGAAGACGCAGGTGAACATCCGGGTCAGCTCCGGAGGGAGACGGCCACGCACACGGCAGCAGGAGAGACGGCAAGACCACTCAGGCAAAGAGCAAGCCCACCGCCACCCTCCACCGCTCACACCACCACGCTCACACCTACCACGGCTGGCATCCACCACGACAGGCCTGCTGCCTCTTAAAGACCTTACCACTCTCCCCACTGGCCGCTCCCAGAATGCATGCAGAACCTGCTATCTGGAAAGTTCTCCAGCCAGCACTCCAGGGCTCACTGTGCTGCCCCTCCTTGGAGAGGCGCCCCTGAGCACCCCACCTAAATAGCACCCTGGTCTGCTCTACACCTTATCATGCCTCATTTTCTTTGTGGAACTGATTAGACATACAATGTGCATGTGTGTGTGAGCTTCATGGAACAGGCACACTCCCTCCTTACAGCAGTCCCCCCGCCCCATATAACCGTGCCTGGGACACGGTTGGCACTCGATAAGTACCAAAGAATGGACGAATGAATGTTAACTCAGCCACACATCCATTAAAATCTTGTTTACCATAGAGCAGTTAAGGACCTGGGAAATTTTAGAAATCAGGAAACAAAGTGTCAGAGATAATTATAATGATCTCTTGGTAACAGGAATATAGGTTATTATTCATTTCTTCCCCATACTTTTTTGACTTTATCAAATTTTCTATGATGAGCATGTCTTCCTTACTTGCAAAGAAAGCAACTATTTAGAAACCAGGTGTTATCCTGTTTGCAAGCACAGACTATGTAAGCTACACCTTATGCCGGCCACTGCTGAAACAGGCAGGCCTGAGAAGAACCCCATGGATCTGTGGGGCTAAATGCATGGCCAGCCCCTGCCGGACACTCGACTTTCACGAAGACAGACAAACGCTTCTGCTTGAACAAACCAAAATGGAACTGACTCAGGTCCCACAGAACTGTTCCTAGGGGCCTCCTGGGGGTGGCAGTAACCCCTTTCTTGCAGGCGCAACTGATAAACTCCTTATCTCATGCAAAGACTCCCACGCACCCGCTCTATTTTAAACATCAGAAAAGTGACATTAGGGGCCAGCCCGGTGGCGCAGCAGTTAAGTGCGCACGTTCCCTTTCTCAGCCGCCCGGGGTTTGCCGGTTCGGATCCCGGGTGCGGACACGGCTCTACGTGGCAAAAGCCATGCTGTGGCAGGCGTCCCACGTATAAAGTAGAGGAAGATGGGCACGGATGTGAGCTCAGGGCCAGTCTTCCTCAGCAAAAAGAGGAGGGTTGGCAGTAGTTAGTACAGGGCTAATCTTCGTCAAAAAAGAAAAGAAAAGAAAAGAAAACTGACATTAGGTAGCCAGTATAGATCTAACAGGCCAGTCCCAACTTCTTGTTCTATCAGATCCTGGTTTCAGGAGATGTCAAACAAATACACGAAAACAAATTACAACTCCACCTACAGCTAACTACCTTTCTTTCTCCTGAAACATTATGCAAAACCAAGCCAGGAAGAAAAGGAAGCACCAGGAACTTTTTTGTACAACTTTAATAAAATACAATTTACAAAGAATAAAATTTACCCATTTTGAGGGTACAATCTGATGTGCTTGGGCAAATGTATACAGTTGTGTACTCACTACCACAATCAAGATTGAAAACATCTCCATCAACTTAAAAGTCCCCTGACGCCACACTGCGATCACGCCCCATTCCCACAACTGCTGTCAGAGCTCAGCCTTCGCTAGAATTTCATCTAAGTGGGACCACACAAGAGATGGCCTTTGCCTCTGGCCTCTGGCACTTGGCAGGGTATTTTTAGAGCCCTCCACGTTGTAACAGGCATCCATACTCCGTTCCTCTGTGTCACTAAGCGGTAGTCCACTGCAAGCATGGCCCATGCTCCACGTACTAGTCACCACCCGACGGACATGTGAGTGAGTTCCAGTTGGGGCTATCAGAAATAAAGCCGCTGCGAACGTTCTCAACGAGCCTCGTGTGGACGTGTCTCACTTCTCTGAGAGCGGGGCTGCTGGGCCCGGCAAGCACACCTTGCATGTTTCAAGCAGCTGCCAAGCTGTGTGCCCCTACCTGGTTGTGCCCGTTGGCGCTCTCCCAGCAGCGTGGAGGGCTGCGCAACCTCCACATCCACCGACAGGAGGTGCGGTCTGTCCTTTTAATTCTGGCCATGTCAGTGGTGGTGGCATGGCTGGGGTACCCCACGGGGGCTTGAATTTGCATTTCTCTAATGAGTAATGATGAAAGCATCTTTTCACATGCCTGCTGGCCATTTTTTACCTTCTTTTGTGTCCGTTCAAACCTTCTGCCCATTCTCAACAGAGCTGCCTTCTTCCTACCACTGAGCTGTAAGACCCCTTCCCGTATTCTGCTCACAAGTTCTGTTAGATAAACTGTCTCGCTCCACGGCCTGCCTTTCATTACTTAACAATGTCCACCAACTAGCAAAAGTTGTCCTTTAATTCTGAAGCCCAGTTTACTGATCTTTTCCTCTATGGTTCATGCTATTTGTGTCCTAGGAAATCTTTTCCTAACCTGCAGTCATCAAGATCGCCATCTGTTTTTCTACAATTACTCTTTCTTCTTAGGATGGCGACTTCAATGTCACCATCAGTGCGACACACCTTCATTTCTGGGGACTCTGCAGCCAGTCTCTCAGTCCCAAGGCAGACGGAAGCGCTGGTCTCCTCAGGGGCCATCCAGCCGCCTGCACTCCAGCCCTGAGATGCCATCCTTCTGGAAGGAAGGGCACACCTGGTCTGACTGAGCAGGCACTTCTTTAAGACCTCCTCCAGGGCGGGAGCAAGAGTCCAGGACATCACACAGCAAAGCCCCAGTATGCTGGCCTTACTTTCCTCCCCCTAAAACGAGGACCCTACACGGGAAAGGGAAACTGAGGTACACATGCAAGCCAAGCGAAGACCCTAACCAAAGCAAAACAGGACGTGTCGGGTGGATTCCCAGTCTGAAAACGACACTCCAAGCTTCGGGGACACAGCCTCATTTGTAATAACCTGACCTTAAGTGGGGGTGGTAAAATCTTACAAAAGGGACACTTGCCCGAGATGCTTAAACACTTAGCCCTCCTCCCCTCCACTGTAAACACAGCACTCACACTGTTCACGCCCGAAGTGCTTCCATCAGCTCTGGAACATATCGGGCTTGGCCACAAAAGGGACCCCGGGCTCCATGGTAAGAGCACGGCAGAGCATAAACGTCACTACCAAATGTCAATCATATGGAAAATGACACAGTCCAGGATGCCAAAGACCCACCACATCAACACCAGCCGCTCAAGTTCTTCACCAGGACCTCCAACACAGGGCTACCTGATCAACAAGCATCACTCACAACCCTGTTCCCTGGGAGCTGCCAGGTCCAGCTGCCCCCAGACCCTTCCTCCTACCTCAGCCCTTCTGCCAAGGCTAGCCCCCACCCCCAAGGGCCACCCCAGATGCACTTCCCTCCTTAGCACCAACTGTGTTTGGCCACCACGCCCACTCCGTCCCACCACCAGGACAGGACGCCCCCTCACCGAGGAGGGTCATTTTCTAACACAAGTACTGAAAATCACCCCTAAAGTCCCCCAAAACCCCCAGTGGGCTCAAGCTGAGCCAGTTCCCTCCAGCAGCAACACGGCCAGGGCCTTCCTGGCACTGGAACACATTGCTGCCTGTTCACCTGAACCCCAGACCAAAGACGGGGCTTGCCTCTGGGGAGCCTGGTGCACCAAAAATGCTTTCTAAAAACACTGAACTCACACTCGGGGACTGAGAAGAGCGACAGTCCATCACTGCACCTGGCTCCCCCGGGCACACCTCCTTGTCCTCTGGAAGGGGCACTGCTAACTGCCCAAGGTCTGGCTGGGACAGGCAGTCAGCAGTGGAACCTGGCTCTCACAAAAGCCCCGCTGGTGGGTGTCACCACCTGGGCCCCGTCCTGACCTTGGCTCAGGAGGACAGTGACAGGCAGAACCATCTGCAGAGCGAGAGCAGACTTTCCCCTTCCTCTGGCCTCCCAGCGTTCAACCTCTCCCCTGCACTGCCCTCCCCTCCCCAGACAGCCCCTCTTCTGGCAGAGGCCTCACCCACTGCCCTGCATGTGTTCATCCTCTCCCCTGGCAGAGGCCTCACCCACTGCCCTGCACGTGTTCATCCTCTCCCCTGGCAGAGGCCTCACCCACTGCCCTGCACGTGTTCATCCTCTCCCCTGGCAGAGGCCTCATCCACTGCCCTGCACGTGTTCATCCTCCCAGCTCCAGCTGTAGCATCTCTGACTCCCCTACCTGCATCACCTGCACCACGCAACTGTCTCCGTCACTGCCGTGGCTCTTCCAGAAAACAGCAGCGCTCGTGCCCATGCCCAGTGGCCACCATCGCAACTGAGCAGGCAGACGCTGGGCAGAGCACCTCACCCACCAAAGCCTCAGTAACCTGTCTGCAAAGAGGCCAGTGGGGAATGCAGGAGATGCACACAGTGCCTGGCACCACCACCCAGCCCCCAGTGGGCACAGAACTCACGGTACCCTCCTGGGTTCCACTTCTGTCCTGTCTTCCTCCTCCCCCTCCACAACCTCTCCCCAGTCTCCTTCTTTCTGTGACCTGTCCCCTGGCCCATCACCTGCCCTTACAGGGGTAATGTCTCTCACTGTCCCATTCGCACCAGACAAGACCAGGGCACACCTCCTGAGACCCAGAGGTAGCGGGAGCCTCCCACAGTCTTCCCTGTCTGCTCACTCTCTGAACTCCCAAGGAGGCTGCTCACCGTCAACTCTCCTCAAAATATCCCCAATCACCATAAAATTCTCAGTAAACCGGAAACAGAGAGGAACTTCCTCAACTTGATAGAAAATATCTACGAAAATCCACAGCTAACACTGTACTCAATGCTGAGAAACTCAAAGCTTTCCCACTATGATGAGGAACAGGCAAGGACGTCTCCTCCACCATCCCTTTTCAACATGGCTCTGGAAGTCCTAGCCAGTGCAATAAAAGAAAAGGAAATAAAAGGTATACAGAGTAGAAATGAAGAAATAAAACTGCCTTTGTTCACAGGTCACAAGATTATCTATGAAGAAAATCTGAAAGAACTGACAACAAGAAACTCCTGAAATTAATATGTGGTTATAGCAAGGTTGCAGGATATAACACTAATATACAAAAGTCCATCACTTACCTATATACCAACAATGAACAAATGGAATTTGAAATTAAAAACACAATACCATTTACATTAACATCCAAAAAAATGAAACACTTAGTTATAACTCTAACAAAATACGTACAAGATCCGTACAAAGCCAACTACAAAACTCTGATGAATTAAATCAAAGAAGAACTAAATAAATGGAGAGATACTCCATATTCATAGGAAGATTCAATATTGTCAAGATATAAGTTCTTCCCAACTTGATCTATAGATTTAAAACAATCCCAATCGAAATCCCAGCAGGTTATTTTCTGGATATCGACAAACTGATTCTAAAGCTTATGTGGAGAGCCAGAAGACCCAGAGCAGCCCACACGATACTGAAGAACAACAAAGTTGGAAGAATGACACTCCCCAACTTCTAGACTTACCATAAAGCTACAGTAATCAAGACAGTGTGGTATTGAGGAGAGAATAAACAAATAGATCAACGGAATAGAACAGAGAGCCTACGGGGCTGGCCCAGTGGCCTAGCAGTTAAGTTTGCACGTTCTGCTTCAGCGGCCTGGTTCACCAGTTCAGACCCTGGGTGCAGACCTACGCACCACCTGACCAGCCATGCTGTGGCAGGCATCCCACATATAAAGTAGAGGAAGATGGGCACAGATGTCAGCTCAGGGACAGTCTTCCTCAGCAAAAAGAGGAGGATTGGCGGCAGATGTTAGCTCAGGGCTAATCTTCCTCAAAAACAAAAAAAACCAAACAAACAAAAAACAAAAAAAAAAAACCCAGAATAGAGAGCCTAGAAATAGACCCATATAAGTAGAGTCAATGGGTCTTTGACAAAGGAGCAAAGACAATACAAGGTGGCAAAGGGAGTCTCTTCAACAAACAGTGCTGGAACAACTGGACATTCACATGCAGAAAAATGAATCAAGACACAGGCCTTACACCCTTCATGGACACTAACTCAAAATGAATCATAGACCTAAATGTAAAACACAAAATGAAAAGTCCTAGAAGATAACATAGGACGAAACTTAGATGACTTTGGGTTTGGTGATGATCTTTTAGAAACAACACCAAAGGCACAATCCATGAAAAAGAAAACTGATAAGCTGAACGTCATTAAAGTTAAAAACATTTGCTCAGAGCTGGCCCCATGGCCTAGTGGTTAAGTTCAGCTTGCTCCACTTCGGCAGCCTGGGTTCAGTTCCTGAGTGCAGACCTACACCACTCGGCGGCGGCCATGCTGTCGCAGCAACCCACATATAAAATAGAGGAAGACTGGTAAGATGTTAGCTCAGGGCGAATCTTCCTCAGCAAAAAAAAAAAGTCTGGTCTACAAAAGACAGTATCAAAAGAATAAGAAGACATGCCACAGATGGGAGAAAATACTTACAAAAGATACATCTGGCAAAAGACTATTATCCAGAACATACAAAGTACCCTTCAAACAGTAAGAAAACAGACAACCCAACCAAACATGGGCCAAAGCCGGAACAGGCGTCTCACCAAAGAAGACAGACAGATGGCAAATCAGCAGAGGAAAGGTGCTCCACATCGTATGTCATCAGGGAAACACAAATTAAAACAAGGAGACACCACTGCACACCTATGAGAACCACCGAAACCCAAAGCCCTGACCACAGCAAACGCGGGCAAGGACATGGAGCAACAGGGACGCTCGTGCACAGCTGGGGGACCCAAAACGGTGCAGCGGCTTGGAAGACGGTTTGGTGGTTTCTTACAAAACTGAGCATACTCTTACCATACGACCCAGCGATCATGCTCCTTGGTATTTACCCAAAGGAGCTGAAAACTTTATGTCCACACAGAACCTGCACACAAATGTTTACAGTAGCTTTATTCCTGGTCGCCAAAACTCAGGAGGAACCAAGACGTGCTTCAGTAGGTGAATGGATAAATAAACTGTGGTCCATCGGACAGTGGAATCTTACTCAGTGATAAAAAGAAATGAGCTATTAAGCCATCAAGAAACACAGTGGGATCATAAATGCAGTACTAAATGAAAGAAGCCAATCTGAAAGGCTACACACTGTATGAGTCCACCTATCTGACGTTCTGGGAAAGGCAAAACTACGGGGACAGTGAGAAGATCAGCAGTTGCCAGGGGTTTGGGGGAGGAATGAACAGCTGGAGCACAGAGGATTGTCAGGGCAGGGGAACTACTGTGTGTGACACATGACACAGACATGTCACCATACGTTTGTCCAAGCCCGTGGAACTACAACACCAAGAGAGAACTGTCACGTGAACTACGGACTTTGGATAATACGATGTGCCCATGAAGGTTCATCAACTGTAACACACGTACCACTCCACTGGGAGATGTTGATAATGGGGGAGGCTATGTATGTTTGGGGCAGGATATATATGGGAAATCTCTGTACTTTGCTCTTAATTTTGCTCTAAAAATTGAACCAAAAACTGCTCTAAAACAGAAGTCTTTACCAAAAAAAAAAAAACAAGCTATCTAGGATAACTGCTTTGGAGCAGTCCGAGATCCCAGGGCAGCACCCCTAACCCAACCTCTGGGTAGCTGGCTGACCAGCAGAATGATCTCCTGGCTCCCTGCACCCCTTCTCCCGCCAAGACCCCACTAAACCAAGAAGAAAGGAATTTAAATGGTGCCAAGCCGCCAAGAGAAGGAAAGAATACAAGTA
Source organism: Equus asinus (assembly GCF_041296235.1). NCBI lineage: Eukaryota > Metazoa > Chordata > Mammalia > Perissodactyla > Equidae > Equus > Equus asinus. The sequence goes on from NC_091804.1 coordinate 49,172,704, forward strand.
GAACAAGAGATTTCAACAAATGCATCAAAGAGGGAAAGCAGACTCCAGGCAGAAGAACAAGATGGGGGTCTGCCCAGAACCCCAGGGGCTCAGGGATGCGTCTGCCACCGACAGTGACCATGGACAGGAACTGAGGGCACGTCTAAATAGCACACAGCAGCCACATGCCCAGGCTCTAGGCAGAAGAATTAACGCTAGAAGGTTCTTTCCTAAGAAACTGAGGACATTCTGGCATCAAGAGGTCCCCCATCTAGTCCCACCTGACCACCTCGAGACGAGGCGTACCAGGGCGCCGCGACGGCTCTGCACCCCTCGTTCATACCATGCTCAGACAAGCCAAGACGCCTAGACGCTTCACGAAAGGCTCCAACAAGACAGCCACCTGAGCACCTACTATGTGCTGAGTGCTGTTCTGTGCACATCAGCAGGGCTCCTCTCTCACGAAGCAACTCAGAGAGAGCTAGGAAGACAGGGCACCCAAAACGAGAGAACACATGAAAACAAACCACCTGAACACAAAAAATGCTCTTGACAAACTAAAAGGCGTTTCAGAGAGGACGGGCAGGAAACTATTGGGAAGGGAGGAAATTCCCACAGAAATAACGGCACACATTGTCCCCAACCTGAGAACTGGAGCACCCAGGGACCCAGGCTCGATGGCAATGCCAGCAGGGGCACGCGCCCAGGAGACCATGAGCATCAGAGGCGGACGAGACCTCCGGCAAAACCGGGCTCAAGGTCAAGTTCCAAAGGCGCCTCCTCTCCGGCCATCTGAGGCTGGGACACAGGTGTCTCAGGCAGCCAGGCAGAGAGAAGTCTGCTCGCCACACAGCCTTCCTCTCAGAGTCACTGGAGACCAGCCCCAGCCTGACGTCAGCACCAGGGAGGCAAGAGGAGGCGGGCTGTGGCGGATACTGAGGGCCCAGCCAGGGCGGGGCCACAGGGGTCGCCTCCAGCCTGCTGGATGCACACTGCAGGCCCCACCGGGCCGACCTGCCCAGAACAATTCATTGACATCTTTCGTCCGGGCTCCACTGTCAACAGTGTCCTCCTGTCATTCTCATCCAAAAACGCTCCTGATGAACAATCTATTACCATCATCCTTGTGTAATGCGCCCAACACCTCACCCCTCCGGCCGCCTTTGGTGCCACCTTGGCGTGGTGACCTACTCTCCAGCCAGGGTGCTCCTCTTCGTATTTCTAGTTTGATCCTGGGACACTGATTTCTCACGGTGACGTAGTGCTCATGGACCCCCACAAAGCCAGGGGGCAGCCACCTGCCTCCCTGCCATCCAGCCCAGACCCACCCAACTGCCCCTCTCCTGGCTCCCCCAGCTGCACCTGGCCCATACCTGCTGCCCTCTCCAGGACAAGCTCTTCCTCTCACCCCTGACAGGAGGTGGGGCTCGGCCACTTCAGCTCCTCACCTTCAGCTCCAGGAAGGCTCTTGGCCTGGTAACATCACCCTCCCTCTGGCTCAGCGTCCCTCCAGCCCAGCTCCTGTCCTCTCCCTCAGCTACCCCCACAGCCCCTCCCCCAGCACTCTCCTCTGAAGGCCTGACCAGACATCTCACCTCCCACAGCGGCTAGACCACCCCCTCCATCCCTGTAGCCCACTGGCTGCCCTGTCCTCTGACCCTGGGGGCCCCTGGGCCCTGGCCCCCACATTCTCATTCTCTCCCTCCCCTGTGGCAATAGCCGACTTGTCACAGAAGTACACACTGAGGAGCCACCACGAGCCGTGGGCGGTGGCCACTGAGCACCTGACCAAGCTGTGCGAGAGCAGAGAACACATGAGGGGGTTCCAAAGACACGGCAGGAAGCAAAGGACGCCAACAGCTCGGGATGACGTGGATGCCGGTGACGTGTCGATAGGGTAAACCTCGGATGCAGTGAGTTACGTCAGATATAGTAAAATTAACTTTATCTTTTCGTACTTTCACGCTTTTTGTACTTTTTAACACGCTACTAGAAACTTCAAATTATGTGTGGTCCACATTACATTTCTATTGGAGAGCACTGTTCTAAAATCTCTAATCTTTAAGAAACAAGCCTAGAAACAATCAAAGAAATGGTCCTCAGACTCCATTCCCCTTCTAAAACGAGCGTCCCCGAAGCACTGTCTGCAACCCCTCAAGTCGCTCCCTCAGCTTCCAGTCAGGACGGGCCCACCCCGGCCCCCAGAGGCCAAAGCCAAGGGCCTCCATCCTCACCTCCCCAACCGGCCTCCTACTTGGGCAGGCAAAGGCACTCACCTCCCTGACGCACTCCTGACCCATGACCTGCCACTTCTGTGGGTCCCAGGCCCAACGCCACGGCTCCCCTTGCGGCTCCCTGTGGGCCCTCTGCCTCACCTGCTCTCCTCCTCAGCGCCCTTTGCTGGCTCCTCCTGTTCCACCTCGAGCTGTCAGAATGTCCGGAACAGGTCTCCGGGCTGTCTTCTTTTCTCCTTGGCTATCCTGCCCCTCCACCAAACCAGGTGAGCACACTGTCCCCATGGTTTAAAATATCACCAATCTTTTAGAGATGCCACCCCTCCACTAGATCCCCAGCCCTGAACCCACCTCTGAATTTCAGGCTCACATCTCAGTTCTCCCTGACTGTCCACCTGGATATTTGGTGGGCAATCTAAACTTACACATCTAGAACCAAGCACTTCAGTTTTCATCAACAAATAACTAGCCTGTTCTCAGAATCTTTCAGATATCGCTGGAAAGGGGAAATCCGTGTGGCCCTGTGAACCACAGTTTGGCCATATCTCCTAAGCTCCCACAACAAGTCAAGTGCGTTCTCTGCTGCCCAGAGCAGGAGACCTGGGCGAGGTATGACGGCCCTTATCACGAATGACAGAGAGGAGATAAAGAAGCTGTGGTGTCTCCAGTTGACAAACCATCCCAGAGCACAGGAGGGAAGAATCTTCAACATGACATTTAAGTGGCAAAGGTACCAAAAGATGACCCACAGCATGGTGCTCTTTATACAAAATTAAAGCTAAAATAAAACACGTGTTTAGCAATGTTTAGGAAGAGGCCATGAGCAAGTAGGAAAAAGGAAGCAAAGCCAGGGTGACCACAGGGTCAGGACAATGGCTGCCAGAGGCTGGGGGCTGTGGGGTTCAGACAATCACGTGGGATGCTGGCAAGGTCCCAGCTCTGCTGTGGGTGCTATCGGTAGGTGCTTATTAACCTGCTGAAACGACACCTAAACAACGCGGGCCACGCAAGGACCGAAGATTGTGGCTGCTCAAGCGTAAGCATGTGAGATGCAGCAACATCCCCTCCCGACTAACGGCCTCCCAGACTTCCCGCCTGTCTGCCAGGCAGTCAGACCACAAACACCTCCAGGAGACTCCCTGACTCACGCCACAGACATCCTGCCACGAGAGGGCCACGCTGATGCTGAAGTTCACAAACGTGGCACAAGCCACGCTCTCTGCCCTCAGGTGCTCCTGCTTAAATGGCAAGACCGCAGGGGAGACTAACAGGTAAGCCCACTGAAAGGCCCACCTGGACGGCCTCAGAACCACCTGCCCCACCACCGGGACTGGCAGAGATGGGCCTCAGTGAGACACACCGGTCCTGAGACGGCACCCTGCTCTGCCGAGAGGGCCACAAAAGCCAGCATGCAGAAGCAGTGCTGGAGCTGGGGCCTGAATAACGAACAGAAGCACCCAGAAAACAACGTTCTCAGCAAAGAGAAGAGCAGTTGTAAAGTGCAGCGCTGATCTGGCGTGCCAACCGACAGGAAGAAAGCAGTCGTGGGCTGGAGCACGGGGGCCAGACTATGAACTCCCCGCAGTGAGGCCACTGTCAGTAGTCTGGGCTTCGTTCTAGAAGTAACCAGAAATCGGGGGAGGTCCTTAAGTGGAGCAGCCCCAAGCAGAAGGGAACTTAGTGAGGAATGACCTTAGGCAAAAGCAGCCGAGAGGGAGCGCACAACCAAGGGGCAGCAGGGGCACCTGAGGGACCAAGGCCACACCTCCCACGGCTGGAGCTCCAGCCGGCGCCTGCCCACAACGCTGCACTGAGCATCCACTGCCAATTACATCCGAGAGTTGGCTTGAAAAAGTTTAAAATCCACACAATTACAAGAATAAACACTCTGGGATCTACCACCCAGAACAAATGACTGTCAAAATTTACCATAACAGCTTCAGGTCTCTTTAAGAAAAATAAAATATTACAGATAAAGGTAAAGGTCCCATCCCCAGGCAGCCTCCTCAGAAGCAGCCACCTCCAGGGAGCTCAAGCACATCCTGTGGATGACTTCCCACCCTTGAACAAACACATGCCCAGGACACACAGGCGTGGAGCACACAGACCCCAACAACGTGTGTCCTTTCAAAGCCATGGAAATGGACTCACACTGTGCACCACCCCCAACCTGCTTTCTGTGCACGGCGTACGTCTGCCATCTAGCCGTGCTAACACCAGGAACAGAGTCCAGTCACTTCGCACAGCTCTGCACTGTCACACGCTGTCCCTTCACAAGTGTGTCCTCGAGGTGAAACCCCACCAGTCTCACTAAGGCTAGGCCTGTGGCTTTTCCAACTGGGGACACGACAGTTTTCTCTAGAGTAGTGAGTCCAAGGCAGGTCGGCAGCAGCCCCAACCACACTAGGAGATTGATGGCAGCCCCCGAGGCTGCCGAGCTGACACGGTCCCCAAGTGCAGTCTCAGAGACCTATGCGGAAGTTTGTCTGGACTGCAAGCCCCCCAAAGTTGGAAGAGGGTAGCCTCCACCATCGGTCCCAGGACCAGCACCCAGTCACTGGTTTCCAAACTCAGCATGAAATGAAAGCAGGGGCCGGACCACTGACTGCCCAGGCGAGGCCACCAAGGCCCAGAGAGGTCAGGATCCTTGCCTGGACTCACACGACTCCTGATGAGCTCTGGTTCAAGGCTCTTTTCCAGGCCTCCCTGCAGCCAGACAAAAGCCCTGCACCCCACCTGGAGGGTGCCTTTACTGTATCGCTCCAGGGCCTCACAAGGAGACGTTCTGAACTGAGTTTCTTGACCGCTAAATACATAACTAAGTGGCACGAAACCTGGTATTACCTAATCAGTCCAAAGCAAGAGAGGAAACTCCAGTGTCCAAAACTCAATAGAACAGACGGAATGCCTATGGTGAGAAATCACACCAGGGGAGGGAGCAGCTAATGATACTCCACTGCAGAAAGGACATTATATTTACACCCGCCTCCACCCCTTACAAACTGATCTATTGCGGCTCCCCAACACAACCCCATCAGAAAGTAATTCCTTAAGGACGGGAACTGTCCTACTCCAGCACAAGGTCTGACCTGAAGTTGGTGCTTAATTAATGTTTGCTGACCCACTGACTGACCAAACTCACAAACCACTGCCCAGGCGTGCGAGGCCATGTGCGGACCTGCAGGTTGTCCACCAAGACAGCCCCCAGGCACAGGCTGAAGGACCCAACAGGCTCTGCAGTCAGGAGAAAGGGACCTGCACCTCAAGGCCAGGCTGCCTCATGACCACTCACCCCTGCCGGCCAGCCAGCAGGATTCACCTCAACCTGAGTGCCTGCAGCCCATGCAAAGCAGAGCCCACAGGAGCCGTTCAGGACCTTTCAAAGCTGGAACCATGAAGCCCAGGTCCCTGCTACTGTGAGAAGTCCAACGGCCACCGGAGCAGGCCCATGCCCTTCTACACTGGGTCTCCGTGACAGAGGGCCCCCACCTGTCTCCCGAGGCTCGCCCTCACTCATGTACTCCAGCACGGGACTGCTCTGACCCCCCTGGGGCCTTCCACTGCTGTTTCCTCCGCCTGGAAGCCAGTCCCGGGCTGCACGCCACTGGCTCCCTTCTCACCACCCAGGTCTTGGCTCCGAGGGCACCTGCTCTGAAAGGCCTTCCCCGGCCCATGCAGCAGTGCCCCCTGGGCACCCAGGCTCAGCACGCTGTTTACTCCTTCATCACACTTAACGTGATGAGAAAACGTGGACGCTCTGTTTACTTCCTGACTGCCTGGCCCCCACCAAACCAAACCGCCCCCAGAGCAGGGCTCCGCCAGTCCTGGGACCCCAGGCTGGACCCCCAGCACCCACAACAGCCTTCCTCACGGCTCATACACACCCTCGAAGGAACGATTACAAACGAGCCACGGTCTCAATCAATGTTCATGTGAAGACGTTTAAATTCACTTAGTCAAATAAATGCAACTTAAAACCAGAGACAACTTTCTAAGGAAGCCTTTGGAATGGTACTGATTTCTAAAAAGTCGTATTTTGGCCATGGTTCTAAAAACAATGGTTTTAAATGGGTAAACAGTCGAGCCCTCTGGAAGGCAATTTGTATCAAACACTTGAAAATGCTCAACCCAGCAGATGCACACAGAGCTGTGCACAGACCTCCAGCTAAGGGTCATTTATACAGACAAGTGGATATTACCCACAGCAGCCTGTCCCAGGGGCCTGTGACAAAGTGACGGCCTGTCACAGTAGAGAACCAGGCAGAAGAAGGGAGCTTCAAGACCACCGAGGGGCGGGGGATGCACTCAAAACACAAGCAGGATAAGGCAGGTGACACACTGGGACCACAAACCATGCTAATTTTGTAAAGACCAGAAGTGCATCTGCATGAACACAGGCTGAAGTGATACGGGCCCAAAAGTGAACAGTCCGGGCAAAGGAGGACTACTAGTGGTTTTCTTTTCTTCTTCCAATTTTTTCTTTCCAAACTTCTTATAATGAATAAAAATAATTTTATAATCAGAAAAAACAGGTAGGAAAAGAAGTCATTTCTAAGTGACTAACAATTTTTAATTTAACTAATAGTCAATCAAGGCTTTCCTTTCTCACTCCTCAAATAACTGTCATTAACACTCAAGATGCTACTGTTGTGCAGCATTTTTACAAGATCAAACTCGACATGAAGAAGGCCTGTTCCGTTATTTGCTGTGCTAACACCCGACGTCTATCCACATAAACCCGTAAATGGATTATACCAAAAACCACAAAGACAAAGCTCCTCCGTGAAAGGCATAAAATTCCTTTAAAAACTCTTCTTGAGCAGCTTCCCACGAACTTCAAGACAAAGCTCAAAAGCGGAAAAAGCTGTCTCCTTCCCCTTCACCCACAATGGTAAGACGGCCGGCCGCGCAGCACGCCCACCCCGCCGCCCCAGCACCGTCCCTCCCCAAAGCCCTCGGTCTCATCGGCTGACCCACAAGGCCTTTCTCTGCACTTGGCAGAGTGTTCTGGGCCAACGCCTGCCGCTTTAGCCACCAGACTCACACCTGGAAGACCACGCACAGCACTGGGGAGGTGGGCTTAGCTGTCCTGGCTCCTAGTGTCCCGCCCTGGCCACTCAGTGTGTACTCAGACCACTGACCCCCAAAACAAGTCACTTCAGAACTACAGAAAGTTCTTACCACTTGCTCCTCAGTTCTAAAAGCTGACGTCCAATTTGATGCGATCGTAAAGAACAGTTTGAGGACATCCCCAACCTCTGGAGTTGGAAAACCTTCGGAAGTAGGCCCTCTGGGACGCAAGTCCCCCAGTGTCAGCACCGATGTCCTGCACCACCTCCCACCTGGTCACACTCCTCCTCACAAGTTTGGGGGTCAAAAGCAGCATGGATGTCCTTTCCTCCGGGGCCATGTGGAAGAAACGGACGGTCCCAGCAAGACTTTAACCTCAGGAGGGAAGAACGAAGGCCTGGCTTGGCCTCACAGGGCGGCAGAGCTGCAGTGGGGCTCTGAGCTCAGGGGCAGCTGCATGCCTGGCCAAGAAGCCCACCCCGGGAGGCGACGGAGCCTCAGCGCTCCAGCCACCGCCTCCCCCACACGTACGCAGCAGCGCGCCAGGCAGGCAGCCAGAGAAGGACGCCCGACTAACGAGGGCGGCATCCATACATGTTCAAATTTGTGGGAGGTGGAGGGTCCTAAATTGTGGACAATTTTCCTATCTTTGTTTTTTGAAGGTTTTAATTCCTTGGTGCAGATATTCAAGGATATGTAAAAATCAAAAACTGTTAATTCAAAGCTTTCATGGCCCCACCACAGAAATATAAAGTTCCCAATTTGCAAACATAACTTTTTGACCTACTTCACAGGGGTGCTTTATTCTAAGTAAAAAGTTCTGAAGCAGATGCGTGTGTAATTTACAACGCCACGACGCCATGGCAACCTCGGGCCCAGCTGGAAACGGAACAGCCGCAGTCACTGCCAGGTGCACCCAGGACACAGGGTCCTGCTGCAGAGAGCTCCCCTCTCCTTTGGTTTTCTTACTTAATTTAACCATTTTATTACTATCAAAGGCCTGATTAAACAAAAGGCTGCTGACCTCCAGCCTAAGACAAATTTCAGAGGTGAGAGCCCTGAACAGTAAGGATTTCCCAGCACAAGCAGCAAGATCTCAGGCTCCTGCCACCCTCCACACGAAGAAGAGTAAAGCACTTTTGAGAACCATGCAAATTACCCCAAATCTCAGGCAAGCTTCTCCAGAGTCCTTTTAAATCTCTGCTTCAAGATTTTCAAAAACAGCTGTTAATTATGTTTTGATCAACTCACACATAACCAGCTATTTATAAAAGCCTTCTTCAAATGTATCATTTAAGATGAGGAAAGCTTACATTTATGAGCTGAAATGAGCTTTGGAAGCATATCAGGAACTACCTTCATCCTGCAACTTCAAGCAAACGGGCACATGCACACCCCACTGCTCTGTCCCACTCTGCTGCTCCATTTCTAGGGCAGGGTCTGAACCGGGTCAGTCCCGTTCTGATCAAACACGGCTGCCGGAGGGCCCGGGGCCCACCTGCCAGAAACCCGGGGCAGGGGTTTAAGGGCATCTCCCGCCGCACGACTGAGAGCCCAGGCTCTCAACCTCCGCACCCAGAGGTGACAGAACAATCCCGGGAGCTGGCCCTCCAGCCTCCTCGGGTTCATTGGCCACCTACGTAGCCAGGGTGCCACTTTCCTAACGACCTCCTTATGGGGGCCTAGCAAATTGGGATCTAGCCCTCATGTGGCAAACGTAAAGGACTTGGAAAGGTGTCATCTTTCCAAACTCCAGTAACTCTGCCAGAAGCGCAAGACACTCACTGCCCTCGAGCACAGTAAGCAGTGAGGAAAGATACCCCAGGAGGGTCTCAGGGACCCCTCTCCTGTCGTTGCTAAAATGTGAGGATCACCAGCTCCAAAAGCCACTCAGATATGCAGGAAACATCAACCCAAACCGAGTCATCAAGACAACTTTGTCCACACTAAAGACGATGGGGACAGCCAGGAGCGAAAGCCGGACAGAGAGAAGAGCGACTGCCTGCTCGCCCCGAAGGCCTCCGCGCCCAGCCAGCAGAGTGGACGCAGTGCTCAGGAAAGCCAACTCCGTCTTACACTAAGCAGAGCTGTCCAGTGCTGCCCGGGTACGCCTCCCAAGAAGTTATTCTTCTCTTTTCAAATGTCACTCATCTAAGTATATCAAGAGGAAAATTCAGTTAAGACCTTTGGCCTCAAGCGAGCCCCACACCCAGGCCCGCCCTCTGCAGGCAGCTGCACCTCCTACCTCCCGTGTGTGCAGAACATAGCCCTCACGTCCACGATCCACGTGTGACAGCCTCAACCACTTTCTCACTTACAGAAACAGAGTCAGCCGCTGCACCACGCTCCTCGGTCACTGAGAACTCCTCCAGTCTGGGGATGGTTTTGATGGAAATAAAGCTGTCTTTTTAGATTTTGCTACTTCTATAGCAACATAATGTTTGAAAATCAGTGAAAACTGGAATGGAACTTGGACAGTGTATGAATAATAAATGCTACTTGACTGCAGTGTATACTGTTCATCCCAATGGAATTTCACAGTGCTTCACAAAACAGTCAGCCCCACTTTCTTTTTTTTTAATTTTAATTTTTTTTTTTGAGGAAGATTAGCCCTGAGCCAACTGCTGCCAATCCTCCTCTTTTTGCTGAGGAAGACTGGCCCTGAGCTAACATCCATGCCCATCTTCCTCTACTTTATATGTGGGACGCCTACCACAGCATGGTGTGCCAAGCAGTGCCATGTCCACACCCAGGATCCAAACTGGCCAACCCCGGGCCACCAAAGCAGAATGTGCTCACTTAACCGCTGCGCTACTGGGTCGGCCCCTCTTTTTTTTTTTTTTTCCTAAAGATTGGTACCTGGGCTAACATCTGTTGCCAATCTTCTTTTTTTTCCTCCTTCTTCTTTCCCCGAAAGCCCCCCAGTACACAGGAGTATATTTTAGTTGTGGGTCCGCCTGGTTGTGGCATGTGCGACACCGCCTCAGCATGGCTTGACAAGCAGTGCTAGGTCCGTGCCCGGGATCCAAACTGGCGAAACCCTGGGCCACCGAAGCAGAGCGCGAGAACTTAACCACTCGGCCATGGGGTCGACCCCCTCAACCCCACTTTCTAGCTGGGGAAACTGAGGCTCCAAGGATCCATATATTCTGTCCCAGATCAAACAGCAAGAGTGCCCTCAAGTAACAAAATCTAAGCTTCTAAAAATGTCCCCTGTGCCAAAGCACTTGCTGCCAAAGTTAGCCACCAAAATTTCCAGTTCCTGCCCTCCACACTCTACCACCTAGCTCAGGTCAGTGCTCCCAGAATTCAACTGGGCCCAAGCAGCACAGCCAGCTCCTAGTGGACTTGTTTTTCTTCCCCCCGCGGATAAGAGTTCAATTCAACTCACTATGGATGGGAACCACGACTGTCCTTATAAACATATTAACCTTAGGAGTAGTCATTGTAAAAAACTTGCATGCAAATGTTCTCCAGGCCGAGGTATCCAGGCCAACGGTGAGGAAATGGTTTCTGTCCTGGAATGAGAACCTACACTTTGGCCAAACCTTAGAGCAACAGGAGAGCAAGTTCTCTGTGAAAGCAGAAGAGACATACACTACAGAAAATGCTAATTAGCCATGCCAAAAGATGACCTTTATATGAGAGCATCTTTAACGTAAGGCCTACCTGAAAAGATCTTTTTTTACACACATGCTAATTTGGGTGTCATCACTTTTTTCTTCTTTCAGCTAGAATCATAACATTACTTGACGTGATGACTATTCCAGGCTGTTTCTAACTACTGCTTTTCAGTGTTCTCACGACAACTGCCTTTGCTGCAACGACTCTAAAGACTTCTTAAGTGATCTTGTTATTTCCACAGTGGATAAAACTCAAGGCTCTGCTACCTTCACAGGAGCACGTTAATTACAATAACATAAACATCTCTTTATAAAACTGTCCTGACAAAGAAGACTAAGACTGAGCTTGCTAAAACCAAACTCAACAGGAGCTACAGTCGGCTGTCAGAACGAAACACGCCAGGCCTAAGCCCCGCCCTTGCTGAGACCTCAGGGAGACCTCCATCCCTCTCCTCTCCCACCCTCAAAACTGACCTACCGGAGGAAAGCACTGGGAGGGGTGAGCCTCTTCACACAGGCTCCAATTGCCAACAGTCTGTTATCTCACTTGACACCTATGTGTGGCTTTGAAAACCCTGCCCGCCCCTAATCACTGAATTGTAACAAGAATGAGTTATTCACCAAGCAATAGTCATTTCTGTAAGTTAGTTCTGCCTCCACTTTATACATTTTTATGATGAAAGATTTCAGTGAAGAGGAAACATCAACTAGAAGGATTTACTATTTCCTGATTAACCAATGGTACCATGTAGCTACAATATTCATGATCTGGCATTTTGATTTACAGAATTAAACTACACAGCTTTGGGAGTAGTTTTAACTATACTTTTTTTGCTTCTATTGTTATTAAAATGAAGTAACATAATCAGTGTTCCTCATCAGCCAATGGAGGGGGTATGAAGAGATAAATGTAAATCTTTTATTTTCTAGAAAGCATGTGGCCCCTTTTAAAGCACAGCTCTCAACATTTGTCACCCAAACGTCAACACGAGCTGTTCTCTGCTTTCACATACATGAGACTAACACAAAGACTCATGAGAACTCATGCAAAGAGTCAGTGTTTTTACAGTTTTTTCCAAAGAGTTGTCTACTTGTCACATCCAGACATCCCTAACACTGACATCAGAAGAGCAGATGAAAGTGAGTCCAGGGTCACTCCTGACAAAGACGGCAGAGACGCCCCTTTCCAGCCCCAGAAGAAATGAGGCTCAGACCAAAGGCACCCAGGCAACCCCAAAGCGCCACACCTGCAGGCCTCACACACGCCCCTGCCAGCCAGGCCACGAATGGCCTCCCAGAGTCCCTGACAAGCTCACAGCAGTTTTAAATAACAAAAGTGCAGCGCAGGGAAGCGCCCCTGCTGTGCTGTGTGTAAGGCAAGTGCTGAGCCACGCAGGGCCGCTGAGGGCATTTTACAGATGGGTCAGAGCACCGGACCGGTTTACATAACATGCTACGACCATGAATTCCCTCTTTTAAATGTTACTGAAGATCAGCCATATTTTCCACTAAAAGGTCAAAACACACATAATGAGCAAAACAGAAGCTTCAATAAAACACACCTACAAACTCAAAAACAAACAAAACGTGTTGTAAGGGACACCTCAGTTCCTCTTAGGTAACTCATTTCCCATCGCCGTCTCCTCCTCACAGCACAGCAGCCCCCACTACCACCCCCAGAACACTGTTTCTGGCTGTAACCTTTTCCTATTCGTAGGAACAGATTCCTGCCAGGCTCCACCGTCAGTCCCGAATCCCACGGACTCTGACAGGAAAACCTCTCCTCCGCAAGACAACGAAATTCTTCCAGTGGCCAATCCCTCCTTTCGGAAAGCACGAGGGGACACGGGAGGTGCCGTTTCCACTACTGCCACCGCGGCGGCCGCTACAGCAGCACATGTTACTACAGAGCCAGGGAGGAGCTCTCCAGAAGCTCAGCACCCGCAGGCAGTCCACGCAGCTGAGGTGGAGGAGATGGAACAGAAAACAGGGCGCCTCACGTGCTAAAGTTCCTCTCGCCTAAGAATCCCAAAACAAAACAGCATGACACATTGTGCCGTGGGGGACCCTTTCACCATCAAACTCAAACAACCCTAAAGAACTGCCAAGATGACAGCCAACTGAGAGTGGCAAATACAGAGGCTGCGGGCCGCTGGCTCCCTGCGATCCTGCAGCATCCATACCTCCAGGAGACCCAGCGACCGGAGCGCACATGCCCACCCCTGACCTCAGAGGAGCACAGTAACGGGCATCCTCCGAGCGATAACACTGCTGAACAACACTGTGGCTCTAGGAAGCACTGAAATGCCACCGCAGAGCCCGGAGTTGAGGCAAGGACACAGACCAGGAAGGGTGTGTGCCCAGGATTCCTCCAAGGCTCACCTGGGATCTCTGCCATCCCGGTGTTAGCAGGGAAGCGGAAGCTTTCCATGCAGACGTGCCCAGCCTCAAGGAGAGGCGTCACTCTGCCTGACCTCACCGGTGGGGGCGGGGGGTCCCTAACTCAGCAGCAGAAGGGGACACCTATCCCAGCCCAGGGTAATAAAGAAGCAAGAGAGTTCACTGAGGACACAGCCACATATGTGATCCCAGAGACCAGGAGACACCACGTGGAAGAAAACCTTGGACCCAAGCTAGTCCCCACATCCTATGTATAACCCACTGAGTTGTCCCCGGGAGCTCCTGCTGCTACTGCTCTCCACACGGGAGCAAGGAGCAGGGGCACACCCGGCCAGGAGAGGAGAAGAGAACCCGCCCAAGTGCGAGCAGTGGCAGAGAAACTTTGCAGTGCAAAGTCGGCGCTGCAGCCAACCCTGCACGAGGAGAGACCCCCGCTGCCGCATCACGCCGGGCACGCCGCCACCCTCGCACGCGCGCGCGCGCACACACACACACTCAAAGGACTCTCCCGCAGAGGTGCACCCCGGCACGCTGCAGGCCTGTGCAAGACCGTGACCTCAGCGTCCTGCCGGGCCCACAACTTCCTGGACTCCCGGCTGGGGCAGCAGAGCCCCGCCCGGCGCGGCCACTCACCTGGGGGCAGCTGGAAGTTCTGGATGTTGGTCGGGTTCTGAGGCGGCTGCGGCAGGCGAGGGGCGAGGACCGTGGGCGTCAGCGTGGCCCGGATCCCGCTGGCGGGGGCCGAGGGCGTCCTGGGCAGGCTCTGGGTCACCGCGCCGGCCGAGCCCTTGGGCAGCCCGGTGGGGGTGCCGGGGGCCGGCGGCGGGAGGCCGGCGGCGGCGGGCAGCGCCCCTTGCATAGTTGGCCCGAGGATCATGCCGGCCCCCGCGCCGGCCGGGCAGCTGGCCGCCAGGGTCTGCGGCGGCGGGGGCGCCGGCGGCAGCGCGGTCTTGGGCGAGTCGGCCTTGGCCACCTGCGCGGGCGCCGCGGCGGGCCCGGGCTGACTGTTGGCGGCGGGCGCGGGGGCGGGGGGCGCGGGCGCGGGGGGCGCGGGGACCGGGGCGGGGGGCGCGGGCGCGGGGGGCGCAGCGCTGCCGCCGTTCTGCGCGGCCGCCGGGGGTCCGGCCGGGTGGCCTGGCGGCCGGGCCAGGCTGGCGGCGGCGGGCGGCGGCGGGGCGGCGGCGGGCGCGGGGGGCGCGGCGGGCGCGGCGGGCGCGGGGGGCGAGGGGGCGCGGGGCGCGGGCGCGGCGGGGGCGCCGAGGAAGGGCGGCGTCTGGATGACAGTGGCGGCGGCGGGCTTGGGCGGCGGCGGCGCGGGCCCGTTGTGGAGCAGGCTGACAGCAGGTGCGGCGGCGGCGGCGGCGCGGAGCGAGTTCCCCAGCGCGGCGCTCCCATTCAAAGTTTGCGCGGCGCCGGGGCCGCCGGGCGGGCCGTTGCGGGCGGCGGGCTTGGCGGCGGGCTCGGGCGCGGCCGCGGCCCCGGCTCCCGGCGCGCAGGCCCCGGCCCCGGCCCCGGCGCCCGGCCCCGCGCCGGCCTCGAGCGCGCTCAGCTTCGCGGCGGGCCCTGCGGGGACAAGCGGGGCGGCGCGGTGAGGACGCGGGCCCGGCCGGCGCCCGCCCGCGCTCAGGCCGCGCCGCGCTCTACCTGCGGGGGGCGGCTCCGGCGCCGCTGCGGGCGCGCCCTCGGCCGGCACGGCTCCGGCTCCGACATGGTTCCCGAGCGCGCCGGCGGCCGCGGCCCGCGCCTCGGGCGCGCGGGGCGCGAGGTGGTGGTGGTGGGCCGCGCTGGCCGCCAGCTGCGACTCGAGCGAGCCCACCAGGTCGCTCACCACTTTCTCGTCCACCTCGCTGTTGAAGAAGACCTCGTCCAGCAGATCCGAGCCCGCCGCCATCTTTCCTCCTCGGCCCGCCGCCGCCGCCGCTCGGCCGGCGCTGGGCGGGGAGGAGGCTCCGCGCGGGCGGGCGGGCTGGCGGGCGGGCGGGCGGGCGCGGGGGCGGGCGGGGGGCGGCGCGCGCCGGGCGGGGCGGGGGCGGTGGCCGGGCGGGGGGCGCGGGCGGCCGGCGCGGGGGGAGGGCGGCGGCGGCGCGCTGCGCAGGCGCGGCGGCGTGCCCGCCCCCGCCCGCCGCCCGGCGCCTCGCCATTGGCCGCGGCGCCCCCCGCCCGGCCGCCCGGCGCCCAGCGATTGGCTGCGGCGCGCACTTAAAAGGCGCGGCCAATGGCTGCGAGCGGCAGAGGCCGGGGCGCGGGCGGGCTGCCGGGGTGCGGCGGGCGGCGGGCGAGCGGACGGCGGGCGCCCTCGGGCCGACGGGGCGTGGGGGTGCGGCCCGCCGGGAGGGCCTGGGGCCGACGCTGGAGCGGCGCGGCGGGCGGGGACCGCGGCCGTGGCCTTGTGGGGGGCGGCGGCGATGACTCGCTCTTTGTCTCGCTCGCTCCAAAATGGCTGCGGCCGGAGCTGACGGCAGCACCGGGCGGGCGGGCGAGGGAGGCCGTGCTCTCAGAGCCCGAGGCCCCTCCGCACCGCGGCCTGCGGGGACCCGGCGCCCGGGGATGCGCTGGCCGAGGCCGGGCTCGGGGCCCGGGGTCCGCGGCAGCGAGGAGGAGGGAAGCTCCCCGCGGGCGTGGGGGCGGGGGCGGGGGCGGCGCGGGGCTCGGAGTCCCGGGCGGGGCGAGCGCAGTCCGCCCTCCGGCCGCCGGTCCCCGGTCGCCCGAGGACGGGCCTGCGGGGCAGTGAGCGTGCCTCCCCTCGGGCGCGCGCTGTGGGCGAGGGCCGCGGGGGGACCCGGTGTGCCCGGGCTGCGTCAGCTCCCCAGCACCCAGCGTGCCCGCCGTCTCCTCCGGCCGCGCGGACCCGACACGAGTGTCTTGTGAATTATTAGGCGAAGCGACAGCGCCTGTCGGGGACCCGTAGTTCGACAGGGAGCAGCCCGATCTGGAGGTCTTTCTGTGTTCCTTGTTTTCCTATTCTTTCCTTTTGATAAAGTAAGTTCTCTGAAATAACGTTTACGAGCACCTTCTCTATGGAGATATTTCAGTACAGTTCGCTCTCTGTCCGTTTTTTGTTTTAAGCAAAAGCTGGCGTTCCGGGACATTTCTAGCGGTGGTTTTCTCCCTTTTGTTGGGAAGCCCGCAGAGAAGTGAGGGCCTGCTAGCCTCAGGCCTCGCTGGGACGCGGTCACATGACCGGGCTCCTGCCGAACCGCCGCGGCCACAACAACAGCCCTGCGCGCCGCGGGCGGGGCGCTGACGTCGGAGGAGCTGACCCCCCGCTGGCCCCGCGGGCGGACATCCCGGGGCGGCCCGCGCGGGCCCGGGAGCCCTCCCGCCCGCTGACTCCTGCCTCGCCAGCCTGCGCGCCCCTCCTCCCGGGCTCTGGGTGCCGAGCAGCGGGATTGGAGCCCAGGAAAGGTGCCTCCCCCGGGGGGAGTGTCCGGGGGAATCCTGCGAACGGAGCTGGCATTTTGCACCTGAACTTCAGTGCCCTGCAGCGGGGGAAGGAGAGGCCTGGAACAGAGCGCTGGGGTGGGGGACCGAGCCCGCGCGCCTGCGCCCCGTCTCCACGGCACCTTGAGCGCAGCCAGGCGGACGGCCTGGTATTGAAACCATAGCAGAAGTGTGGAGTTACCTGTACAATCTCACGATCTTTCAGGGTCGACAAGTGATTAGATAACTTTAAAGGAGGTCAACCAAAAGTGTCAGCAGGCCCACCTCGACCCCACGTGCCACGTCTGTAGTGGGGAACAGGTGGATACCATAGTCTGCACCCCCGAAACACTCAGATTGGAGCCGGGGTGCAAGAGCAAGCGGCGTGCCACAGGCACAGCCCTGGATGCCTCAGAAAGCGCCGCCCGGCTTCCGAGGCCCCGCCGGCCCCGCGTCACCGGGGAGGCCCCGCCCTCAGCCCGCCCCGCTGCATCGCCCAGATCTTCAGGAAGGCGAGGTCGGCGGTGCCGTCTCAGGCCGCTCCCACACCCCCACGGAACGGGGCCTCCCTGAGTTCTCTGAAGGCCCACCAGGACTCCTCCAGCCCGGTGTAGGCCCCTGGCCTCCGAAAGCTGGGCGCATGCGTCCTCGGTGCGTGCGGGGAGGGCTCGCTTTTCTTCTCACCGGCTCCCCGCGCCTCTTCCCGGCAGTGGTGCTGACATCACCCCTAGAGTCCTCGGGGGCCCCCCTCCATCCAGCAGGAAGCGTGGGAGGTTGAGTGTGAACCAACCACCTCCAACATCCCAACTCTCCCTGGGGCGCCGGGGGTGGGGGTCTGTGAACCCCAGGGGAAGGTGGGAGCTAAGGACAGCTTCAGCAGCTCCACTTGGGCTGGTGCTCTCCAGAGCACGGCCCACCCTGAGTGAACGGGGGGCATGGAAGGAAGCCCCCTGGCTCCGCCACTCCGTCTACCTTGGTCGTGCTGGGACTCGGGTTTTCTTCGATTATCTGTGTGGTTTTACTTGTTGCCACAAGCAGTTATGACTTTCCACCTAGCATAAAAAGCAACAAGGGGGGATGAAAATGAGTGCAAATATAAACACCACGTTTAAACGTGGGAGAATGTTTGCTACAAGTGAAAATGGCAGAACCCAGCAACAGCACGTCCTCGCCACCTGCGGCCCTACAGATGTGCAAGGTCCTGTCCTTTTAAGTGTATTAAGTAGTGTGTTGTCTTTTCAATAAAACAGAGAAAGCATAGACACACTCAAAAGAATAAACAACCAAGAGTCAATCATTTCGGCGTTGCTCTCGCTGCGAGAGATATGCAGTGTTCGTTATGTTTCCGATGCTTTTGTTGTCTGCCTGAGATACTACATAACGAAACGATTTTGTTTTTTTTAAGAGACATGCAGCTAGATTGCAGCTGGTGACCCTGGGCCCAGTTCCCAGAGTCCCATTCACCTGGGTGACCACCCCCACGCTCCCACACCCCCACACCCCCCTCCCTCCGCTGGCAGCGCTGAGCACTGCAGACTCAGCAGGATGTGCCCAGGGTCAAGAATGGGTCCCCATCCCAGGGACAAACTCATGAACACATAACTGATCTGTAAACACAGATGCATTTGTTTCTTAGGGCCATCATAACATTCTCACAAACTTGGGGACTTGAACATTTATTCTCTCACAGTTGTAGAAGCGAGAAGTCCAAAACCAAGATGTCAGCAGGGTCGCACTCCCTCCAGAGGCTCTAAGTGAGGATCCTTCCTGCCGCCTCCAGCTTCCAGGCATTCCTTGGCTCGCAGCAGCATCACTCCACTCTCTGCCTCCCTAGTCACATGGCTCCTCCTCTGTGTGTTTCTCTGCATCCTCTCATCTTATGAAGATATCAGTCATTGGATTTAGGGCCTACCTTAAATCCAAAAGATTTCATCTCAAGATCCTTAACTACTTACATGTGCAAAGACCCTATTTCCAAATAATATCACATGCTGAGGTTCTGGGTGGACATGAATTTGGGGGAGACACTATTCAACCCACTACACCATGACCAGCTTGTCCACTTTTGGGGAGAAGACCTCACACATCAGTCAGAAGGCACTCATCAGTCTGACTGGCCCCTTTGCCCCTCACACAGCTAAAAGAGGCTGGAGCATGAGACAGCAGCCTGCAACCTGATGGGTCTGGAGTGGAGTCCACTGGCCAAGACAGTCCCCTCCCTGTTCTGCCTTGCCAAGAAAGTGACAATGCTCAAATGTGCTTGAGTGTCCACCAGTAGTAACCACACTGATGCCTTGAACAGTCCCTCCGTGCCAGCCGAGCCTGTGTTGCAGGTGAGGAAACTGAAGTTTGGGAAGGTTAAGTCAGTAGCCCAAGGTCTCTTTTCTGGTGGAACGAAACCCAAGCTGACAGACACCCGCACTGCTCTTTCCAGACCCCACAGCTGACCGACCCCTGCGTCCATACGGCCTCTCTAAGCGTGGCAGGACACCACGGATTAGACGTCCACTCCTAAATTATGGTCAGTGTCAGGCCTGCTTCCTCTCCAAGACTGACCAAGATCTGGAGGGAGGGGGCCTGTCTGCAAACTCGAGTGACTCATTTACAGCAGTCTTGGCCGACTCCCACAAATGGCTAACTACAGCCAGCGAGGATGAGTTTTACTAGTTTAGCTCGGAGAGGAGCTTATGTCAAAGTTCAGGTGGGAACTTCCCTGTCCCGACATTACTGCAGCAGGTCAGTCTCCTGTGGTGTCCCCTTCACCACCCCAGCAAGCAAGAAACGGCCTTACTTACTATCAAGTGAGAGGAGCTTGGTGGCATCTTGACCCCGCTTCCCTGGAAAGCTGTGATGCTGCCAGGCTCCGTTTTCTAAGCAGGATGCCCATTAGATGGTTACTTAGAATTGCTTGTTGCTTTGGCTAATTCCTAACATAACTTGCCCCTCGTTCCGCTTACATGCTCAGTTTGTAAAGCCCAAGCCCCAATCCCTGAAAACCCCCCTCATGAGAACCTCCAGCTTCACCGCAGGTGTGGTGGAGGTGCAGCGAGCCACCGCTTCATCGTTGGTAACGTTCCTTTAGTAAGCATTAATTGTTTGGGCGGGGTGTATAAAGCTAAGATATTAGGCACTGACCACTAGATGCCAGTTAAGATGTAAAAATTTAAACTTTTTAAATGAGACCATCTACAAAAACATCAAAAAACCAAATACCTCGATATAAAAGTAACAAAAAAGAGCGCAAGACCTATAGAGAGAAAATTGTAAAACAAGATTGAGAGAAATTGCAGAAGAAATAAATACATGGCGGGATAGACCAAGTTGAAGAAACAGAACACTCAATATTGTAAAAACGTCATTTCTCCCCAACATGACCTACAAATTTGATGCAAAACAGTTTTCCAGACCCCAGCAGGGTTTTTCACAGAAACTGACAAGCTGGGCCCCGTTTCCAGTATGGCGGAGTAAACTGCTGCGGAACTGACCCTCCCCCGGACGGCGCTGTGAACGCTAGACAAATAGAAAACAACCTTCACCTGGAGCCGCCAGCATGCGCAGAGGCCGGCAGATGCCGGAGAAGAGGCAACACTTAGAAGAAGGGGACAGCCAGGTGAGCTGCCTGTTCTCACAGCTTCTAGCCTAAGGACAGGCCACAGTCCATGCCGTGCAGGGCCGACAAAACACCTGCAGTCTTTCTTGCCTCAAGAGCTAGGAGACAGAGTTGAGACACTGACACCCTCAGGGAAGTATGGGGGCATCCCAGAAAGGAAGGAGCGAGAGAAGGGGAGACCCAAGTTCTGTGTATTGACTGGGCCTAAATCTGTAGGTGACATTGGAGCACAGGCATGGGGAGACTCCAGGCACCTTGGTTGAGAATGAAAGAACTGGGATGAGATCTGAGCTGCTGTCCAAGGGACGGTGTTTGCAGTCTGAGCCCCACCAGGTCAACTGCTTTGGCTAACACAAACACAAAAATACTAAAATCAACTCTCTTTGAATTAATATAAGAGAAGCCAAAGTCAACACAAAATAACACAATGTCCAAGATACAATCTAAAATTACTCACTATACAAAGAAAAAGAATATAAATGGAATAGTACTCAGCCATTAAAAAAAGACAAAATCGTCCCATTTGCAACAACATGGATGGACCTTGAGGGTATGATGTTAAGTGAAATAAGCCAGACAGAGAAAAACAAATACTGAATGATTTCACTCGTATGTGGAAGATAAACAAATACATGGTCAAAGAGAACAGATTAGTAGTTACCAGAGGGGAGGGGTTGGGGTGGGCAAAAGAGGTAAAGGGGCACATATGTGCAGTGATGGACAAAAATCAGACTACTGGTGGTGAGCATGATAAAGTCCATTCAGAAACTGATAAATAATATTGTACACCCAAATTACACAAAGTTATAAACCATTATAATCTCAATAAAATTACTGGGGAGAAAAAGAAGGAAAGAAAAGAATATTAGCCATTCTCAAAAAAAAAGTAAAAGAGCTTGATCCCTGGATGACCCTAATGATGGAGCAAACAAGGATTTTAAAGTAACTATTATAACTACAATTTTCATGTAAAGGGAAATATGCTTTCAAGAAGCAAAAAGGTTTTTTAAAAAATCAAAACAGAGAACTAGAAACTATATTTTAAAAATGGAAATTCTAGAAGTGAAAATTAATATCATAAAGTTAAGTGGATGGGCCTAACAGAAGAGTGGAGATGATGGTGGAAAATAAATAAACTTTAAGATATATCAATAGAATGTATTCAATCTGAAAAAGAAACAGTGGGGAATAAATAAAAAGAGCCTAAGGGATCTTTGTCCCTAAAGGGACAACATAAAAATGTCTACATATGTGTAAGTGAAATTACGAAAAGAGAGGAGAGAAACAATGGGGCAGGGAAAAGCAATTGAAAAAAATAATTTCTGGAATTTTCTTATATTTGGCAAAAGACATAAATTTTCCTACTCGAAGAAGTTCCACAATCCCCAACTAAGATAAAATCAAAGAAAACCATGCATCACAGTCAAATTGTTGGAAACCAAATGTAAAGAGACAAATCTTTAAAAAGCAGCTGTAGAAAAGCATATCTCACACAGGGAACGGAGACTCAACAGCTGATGACTGCTTTTCAGAAGCTATGGAGGCCAGAAGAGAGTGGAA
Organism: Equus asinus; assembly: GCF_041296235.1. NCBI lineage: Eukaryota > Metazoa > Chordata > Mammalia > Perissodactyla > Equidae > Equus > Equus asinus. The sequence continues at coordinate 49,194,600 of NC_091804.1, forward strand.
CAACATCCTGAAAGCAGTGAAAGGAAGCCTGTCGACCTGCGGTAGAATGTCCAATGCTTTCAAGAATGAGGGTAAATAAAGACATGTTAATATGAAAGGAAATTAAGGGAATTCATCACCAGGAGGCTTGTATTACAAAAAGTGCTAAAGGAAATTCTTCAGGCTGAAGGAAAATGATACCAGATAGAAACTTGATCATCAGGAAAGAATGAAACGCATCAGAAATGTTTAATACCTGAATAAATATAAAAGACTATTTTTCCTCTTAATTTCTCTAAAATATATATATCTAGGCAAAAATTATAACATTGAATTGTGGGGTTTTTGTTGTATATACATGTAATACACACAACTACAGTAAAAAAATGGACCTATAAAATTGAAAGGGTTCTACATTTTATGTGAATTGATACAATATTAACTCGAAGAAGACTGAAAAGTTAAGGATATGCTGTAATCCCTAAAGCAACCTCTAAAATAAATAGCACAAAGAGATAGCTGAAAATCCAACAGATACACTAAAATGGAATGCTAAAAAATATTCAAATAATCTAAAAGAAAGCAAAAGAGGACATTTTAGAAGGAACAAACTGAAATAGACAATGGACCTAAAACCCACCAATTCATCGTCACATGAAAAGGTGAGCATTAAACACTTAATTAAAAGGATAAAAAAGCAAGACTCTGCCACGTGCTCTTTTCAGGAGAGGCACTTGACAAACATGTGTCATGCAAACAGGAAGCCTAACCAGGCTCCAGAGGCAACAACAACGTCACATAAGATGGACTTCAACACACGGGACCGTCAGAGAGAAAGAGGGATGCTGCCTAATGAGAAATGGGTAACTCAACAAGAAGACAAAAACCGTAAATTGCTGTGTGCCTCAAAACAGCTTCAAAATATTTGAAGCAAAAATTGACAGAATTAAACAGAGAAATAGATAATTCAACAGTCATTGTTGGAGATTTTAACACCCGTTTCTCAGCAATGGATAGAACAAATGGTCAAAAAGCTCAGTAGGGACACAAATGATGTGACCAACAGTACAGACTGTCTTGACCTAATGACATTTATCACAGTACCCCAACACACTCCTTTCTATTGCCTGTGGTACATCCAGCAAGATAAACCGAACACTGGGCCATAAAACAAGTCTCAATAAACTTAAAAGGAAATCATCCAGAATGGGTTCTCTGATTACGCTGGAATTAAGTTAAAATCGGTAACAAGAAGATAGCTATGAAAACCCCAAATATGGAAATATCTAAGTAATCCACTGGTCAAAAAAATCACAAGGGAAATTCGAAAATAATTTGCACTGAATAGTACTGAAAATACAACATATCAAAATGTGTGGGCTGCAATTAAAGCAATGCATAGTTTACAATGCTTCCCTCGGAAACTGACATGCTAATTCTAAAATCCGTACAGAAGAGCAAAAGGTCAAATACAGCCAAGGTGATCTTGAAGAAGAACAAAACAGGAGAACTTACACTACCAGATATCACAACCGTTACAGCAATTGAGACAGTGGGGTATCAGTGCAAGAACAGATAGATACACTAATTGAATAGAATAAAGAGTCCAGAAAAATTTTCATGGACACAGTCAACCTATTTATGACAGAAGGGACAATGCCTTGCAATGGGGAAAGGATGGTCTTTTCAATAATTGGTGCTGGTCAATTGGCTACCCATAAGAGTGAAAAGTAAATCTAGACCCAAACCTCACACCATGCAGAAAAATCAGTTCCAGCTGAATTGGTGATCTAAATGTGAAAGGTAAAATAATAAAACCTTTAGAAGGAAACATGTTTATAATCTTGCAGTAAGTAAAGATTTTTTAAAATAAGCACAAAAAGTGGTAAACTCTACAAAGAGAAGAAATTGATAAGTTGGACTACATTAAGAACTTCTCATCGAAAGAGACAATTAAAAGAATGGAACAAGGACCGGACTGGTGCCTCAGCAGTTAAATGCGCACGTTCCGCTTCCGCGGCCCGCGGTTCGCGGGTTCGGATCTCGGGTGTGGACATGGCACCGCTTGGCAAGCCATGCTGTGGTAGGCGTCCCACATATAAAAGAGAGGAAGATGGGCACATATGTTGGCTCAGGGCCAGTCTTCCTCAGCAAAAGGAGGAGGATTGGCAGCAGATGTTAGCTCAGGGCTAATCATCCTTCAAAAAAAGAAAAAAAGAATGGAACTGCAGTCCACAAAGTAGAAGAAGATAAGCACAGTACAGAAAAATAGAAAAAGACTAGAACAGGCGCATCACTCCTGATGGACAGGATAACTGGGGTGTGAAAAGGTGCTCGTCCTCATCGGCCACCAGCGAAACGCAAATTAAACCCACTGCGGACCCACCAGAAAAACCAACTCAAAAGGACTCACTCCTTTCACTGGTTCAAATCCTGGGGGCAGACATGGCACCTCTCATCAGCCCATGCTGGGGCGGTGTCCCACATGCCACAGCTAGAAGGACCCACAACTAAAAATACACAACTATGTACCAGGGAACTTCAGGGAGAAAAAGGAAAAAAATAAAATCTTTAAGAAAAAAAAGGACCCACTCCATCTAGTTTTCGAGGAAGAGAAGCACCGCTGATAGGAGTAGGAATTGGTTCAACCACCTTGAAAATTGTTTGGCAATTTCTGCTAAAGCCATGTAACTGCCCAGCAATTCTCCCCCATGTGTACCCAACAGAAACAAGTCCTGTGTGCACCAGGGGAAGTGCTGGAATGGTCAGAGCAGCACCGGTCACCGTCACCCCAGACTGGAACCAGCCCAAATGTCCATCAGCAGTAAATGGATAAATAAATGGTGGTCTGTTCATGCAGTGGCATCAAAGGGGTGTGTTTGGTTTGAGAGAATGTGTTGATGTGTGTAGTTTTTTTGTAAATGTCACACTTGAGTGAAAGTCAATGAGGGACTGTGGCAGGCTCATCTGTGCACACTCAGCTTTCTGAACTGGAAAGCCTAAAACAAACCCCTCATTCTGTAGGAGAAGGAAACCAAGCCCAGAGACGGCAGGTGACTTGACTAAGGCCACCAGAAAAGGGAGAATGTGGACCAAAATCCGAATTTCCTGAATTCCCAGCCAGGGCTCTCTCCAATACAGCTATCTGCTCCCATCGACATCTTTTTTTTTTTCTAGTTGTGGTAAAAAAACACATACCACAAAATTCACCATGTTACCCATTTTTAAGTGTACAGTTCAGTACTGTCAAAATCATTTGCATTGTTGTACAATAGCTCTCCAGAACTTTTTCATCTTTTCACTTATTCATCTTTTCCACTTTTCAAACTGAAACTCTATACCCATTAAACGACTCTCCACTCCCCCCGACACCACCCCAGCAACCACCATTCTATTTTCTGTTTCTAAGAATTTGACTACTTTAGATACCTCATCCTAGTGGAATCATACAGTATTTGTCTCTCTCTGACTGGCTGATTTCACTCAGCATAATGTCCTCGAGGTCCATCCATGCTGTAGCAGGTGTCAGGGTTTCCTTCCCTTTTAAGACTGAATAATATTCCATTTATGAATGGACCACATTTTGCTTATCCATTCCTCCATTGACGGACACTTGGGTTGTTTCCACTTCTTGGCCATCATGAATGATGCTGCTGTGAAAATGGGTGTGCAAATGTCTCATCAGGCCCCTACTTTCCGTTATTTTGGGGACATACCCAGAAGTAGTCTCATCAACATTCCTGTGCCCACTGCAGCTGGTGACTGGTATGGGTTCTCAGCTGTCCCTGAGCTGGGGCTCCCCTGCTTGCTGCCACTCTGATGTTCAGCCGCCTGTTGCCCCGAGGGGTGAAGGGATGGGTAATTTGGAGCCCAAGCAAAACACAGTTGTTGCAAGACTTCTCCGGGAACAGGTCCCTGGCATTGACGACTGCTGGGCAAACTGGGCAGAACAGAGGGGCTGGTGGCAATTTAGGACAGGCATAGGCTTCATCCTTAACAGAGGCGGGCCATTTTCGTCCTCCCTTTTGGGACCCTCTGACCTCGCTGAGCCCAGCTGCATGTGACCCAGGGTGGGAAGCTGGGCCATGGCGCCAGGGCTGCTGTGAACGGCTGGCCGGCGAGAGGCCAGGCCAGGGCTGGCAGGGCCCCGGCAGCCAAGTCAGCGCCCAGACCATCCTGGTGGCCATCCAGGAGGGGACTCTGGGAGGAACGAGTGTGAGGCTCCAGAGAAGGGTGGCCTGGACATCCAGGTGGCAGTGGGGGAGGCCTGCCCTCAGCCAGCCACTCATTCAGTCACAGGTTCTCTGACAGTTTCTCCCACCCGAGGTGAGATGGGCAGGACCCGCTTTACCCAGCCAGGAAATGACCCTGGACATGGGGACACCCACGGCACTTCTTTCCAGCTGAGTCTTGTGGGAAAGAAAATGGGAGGACAAGAGCACTCTTGTTTCAGTACATTTCCCCCTACAAAAAAATCCTTGTCTTCCAGAAAGAACGAGAGGTGAGGGTGAATGAGTCCCTTCGGCTGAGAGTTTGAAACAGAAGAGAACTGTGGGGTGAGGGTGTCATTCTGCAGCAGATGAAGGTGCTCAGCATTTTATCCAGAACCAACCAGCTTTCTCCAGAACCGAGCTCTCGCCATGTTGTGGTGGAGGCTGGTGCCCCTGGGTTGGCCCTCGACTCTGCTGGCCGGCCCAGGGGTCTTGGGCAGGTAGCCGGCCCTGCTGAGCCTCCATGCACCTTCCCCTGGTCACCCCGCCCCAATCCAGGAGCCACTGTCCGGAACAGGGAGGAAGCCAAGGAGGTAGCCAGGAAGGAAGTCCCAAAAGCATGCTCTTCACCTGGAAACCCTCAGATCACATGCACTCCCCGCCGACAGCCCTTACGGGTCATCCCAGCAAGCCTCAGTTCACACCACCAGGCATCTGAGAGCAACTGCCCGCCTCCCGGACAGGTGCCCACTGGAGCTGTCCCTCCAGTGGGCTCAGAGGCTGCTGCGGCATCCTCTTCCAGGGTCCTTCTCACACCCTCTTCCTCAGCCCAGGCCTTCCCCAGCTGTCCCTCAGCTCAAGTCCTTCCCAGTCCCTGCTCCCCGCCCCCTCCTTCCTCCTAAAGTCTCACTTTGTCCAGAAGCCCTCCCTGGCTCGCCCTAGGCCTGTGGTTCATGTCCCTGAGTGCCGCTTAGAACCTTCTCGCAGCTTTGGAAAGTCCCCATCCCAGGCCCCACCCAGGCCAATCAACCAGGCTCCCTGGAGGTGGACTCTAAGCCCCAGGTAAGTCCAAATTGTGGCAAGGTAGAGGACGTCTGCTGGACAGAGGTGGGAGCCCTCACCATGCTTCCCAGCCCCCACCTACAATGCTCCCACCACACCGACTGGTGATTGCCGCCTTCCCACCAGCTTACCGGTGTCACAGGACTTTGGATCCTGGCTCCATCCCCATCACCTAGCAAGGGTCTCACATGTGGAAGGTGCTCAATGGATGTCTGTGTGATAAATGCATCAATTACTGGGAATTACTCAATCAAGCACTTATTGAATGAATTGATGACTCGATGATCTGAGGATCCAGCGCCATTGGCTGCAACAGCCTTGTGCAGGTCCATCCTCACTATCTGCATCCCATCTGGACAGCAGGGCCCACCCTCCCTCGGGTGCCCCGGGCCCACCTCTTGTAGCCACCAGCACTCCTTTCCCTCAGACACAACAGATGACTCTCCCGCATGGGGACAGGGCATGGATGGACTACCATCCTCCCAATTCTTTTAAAACATAATTTGCATCTGGAGCCAAGAGCATCCTGAGGAAGCAGAGCCCTCCCTGCTCCCTCTTCCCACCCCCACAGGACCCCCCATCTGCAAGCTGTCTCTGGAGATTTCCTAATGTTTAGTGATTAAACTTGTGTAGCAACATGAGGGGTCTGCACTTTCCCAGTGCCCCCTACCCACTCGTTTCCTCTGCTCACGACCTGGTTGCGGGGTGGGGGTGGGGGGGTCCCTGTGCCTGCAAACCTGGCGAGCCCATGCCTCAGCTATCCTGGTGTCAGTTGTTCCTGTGGTCCAGTTTCTGTGCTTGGCTTCCTTCCATCCCTGAGCCTCTCCAGGGACTCAGGGAGGCATGTTCCAGCCACCCTGCCACCCAGGGGAAGCAGATGACGATCCTCGGCCCCATTCTCCCCAGGGCCTCTCTCGGGCACCCTGATTCTGCCTCCCCCCGGACACTAGCTCTCCAGGCTCCCTGAGCCCCTCTGGGGTTGATCCCATTTCCTGGGGCCCCACTCACTCCTTGTGTGCCCTCCAGCAGCTTCCTGAGAGAAGTGCTTGGAGTCCCTTGTCACCTGCAGATGACTTTACACGGCCCTCCTGAGATTTGCTGTAGACATTCTGCAACGAAAAGCAGGTTCTGGCAATTTCACAACGCTGTATCCGGGTCAGGTCTTTCATTCCTTCAGCCCTTCCCATCCTTCTGTTTTAGCACGTTGCCTGGTAAATTTGCTCAATGATGCTCTCTCTTCCGTTTTCTTTTTCTGGAACTCATTAATTGCACATTAGAGCGCCTAGACTGATGGTCTAATTTTCTGTTTTCTCTCCCATTTTTCATTTTTTCTACTTTATGGGAAATTTATCTTGATTGAATTTTCATTTTTGCTATTTTTAAAAAAATAAAAAAGAGCTCTCTCTTATCCTCTGCCTGTTTCCTTTTTATATTTTATTTATTTATTTTTTTGAGGATGATTAGCCCTGAGCTAACATCTGCTGCCAATCCTCCTCTTTTGGCTGAAGAAGACTGGCCCTGAGCTAACATCCATACCCATCCTCCTCTACTTTATATGTGGGATGGCTGCCACAGCATGGCTTGCCAAGCAGTGCCATGTCCGCAACTGGGATCTGAACCAGCGAACCCCGGGCCACAGGAGCAGAATGTGCAAACTTAACCGCTGCACCACTGGGCCGGCCCCTGCCTGTTCCTTTTTTGTAGCCTCCTGTTCTTAGGTCATGGATGCAATATTTTCTCTCATTTCTCTGGTGGTGTTCTCTTTTTTATATTCTCTTCCTCTCCACACTGTTTCTGTTTCCTCCAGACTCTTATATTTTGGTAGGTGTAAATCCATCTTTTGTGTTAGATGCTCTTATTTCGAGGGTCTGGTGATCCTCGTGGTCCCCGGGTCTTCACAAGAGGCACACAAGTGCCGACATGAAGCAGTGTGGCTGCGTGGGTGAGGCTGGGCCTGTCAGGTGAAGGAGCAGGGTCCAGGCACTTGGCCAGAGGTCTTGAGAGGCCAGTCCAATTCTTCAGAATCCTCTGGTCTCCCGCCTGGGGGACACACCTGGCTGCCAGCATTCTGGGAATGAGCAGGGTCAGGGGCCAAGGTCACCTCTAGGGATGAGCCTGTGAACTCATCTCCCTGTTCCTCTCTTGGGTGCCTCACTCTTGCACTTGGCTGTACTTGGACCCCCAACCCCAGAGCTTTCTGGCACTGACCTCTAAGAGCAGCCCTGGACCTCCAGTCTTCTGCCAGCCCATGTGGGACAAGCAGTCTCCTGGCCTGGGTCTGGGGTCAAAGTGTTCCTTTGAAAGACTCTTAACTGCCCTTCCTGTTCTCAGCCAACCCCATGCCCGCAGTCAGAGCTGCCTGGCCTTCTGGACTTGGAGCCTCTCTGGCTTCCCCTGGTTATCTGTTGGTGCCACCCAGCCACCTGTGTTCTAGCTGAGGGAGACAGGATGCCACCATGTCCCTTTGTGATCCTCCTGGGGGGTCCCGCTGCGCTAGGTCAAGCTGGAAGCCACCCCTTCCGTCCGGACTTGTCTGAAAGGCACTTTTGTGGGGAGACCCTACCATCGCCGTTTCTAATCTGCTGTTCCCATCATGCACACCTACCACAGCATGGCTTGCCCAGGGGTGCCATGTCCACACCCAGAATCCAAACCAGAGAACCCAGGGCCGCCAAGAAGCGGAACGAGTGCACTTAACCGCTGCACCACTGGGCCGGCCCCTGCCCAGGGCATTTAAAACCACGTCTTCTCGAGAAGCCAGGGAATTTTCCTGAGAAAATTTCACTGAATTTTCCTATGTATTTATCTGTAAAAAAAAATATTTACTTTAATTTTTAAAAAATGGTCTGGGGTTGGGCCTGGCCCTGTGGCTGAGTGGTTAAAGTTCTGTGCACTCTAGTTCAGTGGCCCAAGTTCGTGGGTTCGGATCCCAGGCACAGACACTGCACTCACCAGCCATGCTGGGGCCGTGTCCCACATATCAAAAAATAGAGGAGGATTGGCACAGATGTTCGCTCAGGGCTAATTTTCCTCAACCAGAAAAAGAGGAGGGTTGGCAATGGATGTTAGCTCAGGGCTAATCTTCCTCAGGAAAAAAATTTTAAAAGGTCTGGGGCAACAGCCCCCCCCCCCCCCGCAACCCCCCAGGAAACATGCTCTCCAAATCCCATGGCCCTTCCCACTAGTGAGTTTGTGACCCTTGGACCCAAGGCCCTGCCAGGAGGGGCTGCTTTGCCATTTCATAGGGTGGCCAGTGGCTGGGATGGCCTGTCTGAGAAAATGACATCAGAACAGAGAGGGAAGGGTGGAGCCATTAGGGGCCTGGAGCAAGAGCATCCAGGCAGTGGGAACAGCAAATGAGAAGATTCAGAGGCCTAGCTGAACCTGGGGGACCAGCGGAAGGGGAGAGCTGGGCAGACAGAGGGTGTAGGCCCTGAGTCTCTGCTCTCGGTGCTTCGGAAGGAGGAAGTGGTAGGGAGACACGCAGAGGGAGAGACCAGGCCGGAGGCTCCTCCAGGCACGCCAGCAGAGGATTCTGGAATATGTTGAAATTCAGGGCAACAGGATTTTCTGGCCTCGGGTGTGAAAGAAAGAGAGAGCGGTGGATAGCTCCTGCCTGAGCAACTGGATGATGGGATGTTGGAGAGAGATGGAGGATGGGAGGATGGGACAACGGGAGGGTGTGTTGGAGACACATCAGGATTCTGTCTGGGCCACGCCCACTTGGGGGGAAGGCTGAGGGCAGGTGGACAGGGAGCCTGAGGCCAGGGAGCTGTGCAGGTCAGCAGCCCACAGGAGAGGCCAGGGTCCAGTGAGATCAGCCAGTGAGTGTGGACATGGCCAGGCCAGGGCAGAGCGCTGAGGCCCCAGAAGGAAGTGACAGGAGACTAGAAGGAGCGCCAGCAAGAAGAGGAAGGCAGGGAAGGTCAGGGAGGCCCGTGGAAGAGAGCCCTCCAGGGAGCGGGGAGGAGGCAGGGGGAGGGGGAGGAGTAAGGGCTTGGCCTCAGCCAGGCACACAGTCAGTAACCAAGGAGTGATGTATTCACACACTCAGACTCTACTTTTTGCAGCCTAAGGAAGCCAAACCACTTTGGAACAAAACCAAACACAGTAAACACAGTAAAGTCATTCAATGCATATGAGGGGGGAAAATATCACTTTCTTCATCCAGTGAATTCTCTTGGAGTTTTCCAGAAACACAGGTCACTGTGGACTCCAGTCAGAGAGGGCTTCCTGGAAGAGGTGGGAGTGTGGGCACAGGGATCAACCTGGAAGTGTGGGCAGAATCGGTCAGGAAGAGAGGAGGGGCTGACTTTCCAGGCAGGACCATGGGCTGAGCAAAGGCCCTAAAAGGTAGAGGTTGGGGAGTGGACAGTCCAGTTGCGGGGGATCTGCACCTGCAGGTGGCCTGCGGGAGCCGAGCTAAGTGGCCTGCTGCCTCCTCTCAGGCCCAGGAGGCAAAGTCCCTGCACATTCAGGAGGAACGGGGGAGCGTGTAGGCTGAGGGCAAGCAGACGAGGAGACCCCCTCTCCTAAGATTGCCTGCTGCTCTCTGTTGAGGACTCCCCAGGGCCAGGTCATCTGTACCCACAGGACAGCACCAGGCCTGGTTACGTGGACACATAACAAATCACCCCAAGTGGGAGTGGTTTATTTGGCTCTCAGATTCTGCATCAGGAGTTCCCACGGCAGAGGGAGCACAGCTTGTCTCTGGTCCACCACGTCAAGGCCTCAATCAGAAGATACAGAAGCTGGGGCCGGAGTCACTGGACGAGTGCTGCTGGCTAGGGGGCCTCAGAGCTTCCCCACACGGTCTCTCTGTGGCTGGGCTTCCTCACAGCACGGGGCCTGGGTTCCAAGGGTGAGTGTCCCCAGAGTGGAGGCCAGCAGAAGCCCTATCACACCTGGTACCTCCCCAGGAAAGCCTTCTCATGGTCTCTGATGGAGCAGGACCCACCCTGCTTTTTACCCTCTCCCTGCTGGCTGCATCTTCCCTTCAAGTGACCTGTCCCCCAGTAATAAGCTCCTGGATGTTGGCATGTGTAATGTTCAGCTCTGCTGCCAGCTATGTGTGCTCCATGTCAGAGCTCCTCAGGTTTTTCTCACTAGAGTGTCTCCAGCACCCAACACAGTGTCTGGCATGTGGCAGGCACACAATAAATATATGAGTGAATAAATATACGAATGAATAATATGAATGAATGGACAAGTGGGTGGTTGGGCGGATTAATGGATGAATGAATGAATGGATAGATGGATAGAAGGATGGATGAATGGGTGGGTTGATGGATGAAGAGATGGATAGGTGAATGGATGGATAAATGAATAAATGGACAGATGGCTAGAAGGATGGATATGGATGAACAGATAGACACAGGCAGATGGATGGGTGAATTGAATGGATAGGTGAGTGGGTGGATGGATGGACAGACAGAACAGATGGATGGGTGAATGGAAGGATAGATAAATGAATTAATGGACAGATGGGTAGATGGATGAGTGGATAAATGGACGCATGGAAGGAAAGAAGGTTGGATAGGTGGATGGGTAGATGAACGAACAGACGGGTTGGATGAATGGGTGGAAGGATGGGCGGGTGGATGAACACAAGTTCAACCCTACCTTCCTAGCACCAGGTCGTTTTCCACTCCTTCCCTCTCTCCACTGGATGCTCCAGAAGGGCAACCCAGCCTGGTTTCCCTCCCACATCTCTCCCAGCCCACGGCACAACACCTGGCACGGAGCAGATGCTCAGCAACGTCTGTTGAACCAAACATTGAATATGAGCAAGACCCACAGGCCCTCTGCCTTCCTTACAGTCAGTTGTGGGGACGGGGAGGAGGCAGACAAAGGAACGCCCTCAGAGAAAGGCGGCGATAAGCCCTAGGAAGAGGGCAGACAGAGACCTATGAGGACTGGCCTGGTGAGGGAGGGGCACAGGGGGGCCCTCTGAGGTGGGGACATTTGAGCCGAGTCCTGAAGGGTGAGAAGAGAGGTGAGGGTCAGACAACAAATGCAGACAGGGAGGTGGTGGGAGACAGCCAGGAGGCTGGTATGGCTGGACCAGCGTCAAGGAGATGGGAGGCAGGGCTTAAGAGAGGTGGGAGGGATATACAGAGGGGAGATATTAGGGAGGTGGGAGTGTCAGAATATGCAGGGACTCCGGGGTCTGGATTTGAGTCTAAGAGGAGGGGAGCCCCAGTTTGGGGCAGGGGAGTGAGGACGTGATCTGACCCCCTACTGCTGGCCTGAGGGGACCCAGACAGTGAGAAGGAGAGCCTGGAGGGCTGGTGCAGGGGGCAGGGATGAGTACAGGGCGTGGGCATAGAGGATGGGAGAAGTGAGGGCTGTGGGACCCCTTTTGTGGAAAACTGCCAGCCCCAGTGGGCCAGGAGGGAACGGCGCCAGCCAGGACAGCCCAGAGAGGGCTCAGGCTCAGCAGCGGGGAGAACAGCCCTAAGGGGAGAGGATTCCTGCCCACCAGCAGAAGGCTCCCTCCCCGCCTGCCTGGGCACCCCTAGTAGTGCAGCCACCCCCTGTGTCCCCTCCTAGTCCCCTCCTGGAGCCAGGCTTTGGGGTGGGGGTGCAGCTTGGGACAGTCCCTCGACTGGCTCTGGGCTGCCCCAGGCAGGACATGAAACGGCCAGTGAAGCCTCAGTTTCTTTTCTTTTTTTTTTTTTGTTATCTGTATTTAATTTATATATTCAAACACATCAGTCTTTTTTAGGCTATATTTCTCAACAAGACAAAACACCTCTAAGATCATCTTGACCTAAAGTGCATTTGCCAATAGCCTGTTGACACAGGGTCATACTACCGCTCACTTTGTAACTGTCCTGTCACCAATACACTTACCTCCTCACTCTCTCTCATTTTCCCCGACCCAGTCACAAAATCCTATCAATGTTACAGCCTAGATATTTAACTCTACCCTCTCTTTTCCATCCCTATTACCACCTGAAATGCTGAATGCAACGCCTCCTGACTGGTCTTCCTCCCTTCGAAACAGTCCTCTTGCAATGCAAATTGCCTGTCAGTGCTGGTTTATGTCTTCCAGAGGCCTTCTCTTTACGGCCCCTGCACAACTCTGCGAAGCTGTCTTTTTCTCACAGAAACAACTAGCCAACATGCTTTGAGTGTTTACCCTGTGCTAAAGCACTTTGCAAACATTACTTCCACTAATGCTCAAAAGAGCCCTTTAAATACAATGCTGTGTTGTTCCCATTTTACAGACGAGGACACTGAGGCATACTGAGGTTAAGTTATTTGACCAAGTTCCCATAGCTGGGAAGATGCAGAGCCAGGATGCAAACTTGGCTCTGCCTAACTCCAAAGTCGATGTACCCTCTTAACCATGAAGTCTCAGTTTCTTTATCTGCACAGCCCTGCTTCAGCAGATGTGTCGAAGGCTAAATGTCACGGTGTCTGCGACCGTGCCTTGTGCCTTGTCATCTGGGTCCAGGACCCTTCCTCCCCACTCCAGGCTTGCCACACTCTCTGGAAGGGAGCACAGGACTGTGGCACAGAACTACGCAGTAACAGCAACACCAGCTTTAGCTCCCATGGCATGTGCTGTCGTAGAAGGTACACCGAGCCCAGGGAGGGGTGCTGGAGGGGAGCCCGAGGCTCCCCATGCTCATGGGACCACCCAGCACGCCCAGCTGGTTGAGGCTGCAGCTGACAGATCCCAGATTCTGCCCCCCGGAGCTGCCATGCCCCGTACACCAGCAGTGCTCAAACTCTGGGGGTGTTGCTTCAGGGCAGTCTGGGGCTCTGGGCTCCATAGCACGAGATGCCCCTCTGAGCTCTCCCAGAGGGGGTTCCCTCCCACAGTGCACCCTTGGCCCATCTCCCACAACCACCTGCATACATCATTTCAATCCCACTGACCTGGGTACCACCTCTGGGAGCACTGGGAATTTCTGCCCTGGACTCAGCAGGAGGGCAGGATGTGCTGAAAGAGGGTGGGGGGTCTGCAGGACCCCAGGAAAGGCTCTCCTAGGAAGGCAGAGGGGTGCTGGCCTGGACTCTACTGCCGTCCAACTGCCCTGAAGGGAGGGGTGTATCAGGCTGTCACATGCACCTGCTGACTCCTGCCTGCCCAGGCTCAGAGTCAGGTCACCTTCTGACCCTGGTGTGGCTTCCAGGGGGAGACAGCGCACTGGCTCAGGCACAGAATTGACCAGCGCTCCTGAGAGTTCCATCTCGCAGAGCCATATCTGACGAGGGATCTGATTTTGCTGTAAGTCACTGAGGATCTGGCCCGCCATTTGTTGACAAGTGAGGGTCAGTGTCTCCCAGTGGGAGGCCATTGAGGTCATAAGACTCCAAAGGGTCCCACTGGGGGAAAAAGGGGTCCCTACAGGCTTTACTAGAAATGTCAAAGCACCCTGGGGCCTACCCATTCTCATGGCCATACCAGGCCTTCATCTCACAGGACTCCAGGGAAAGGGCGTGGGAGCAAGAGGCCATGGACCTGGGTGGGAAGGAAGGGCCAGGGAGGCAGCAGACAGTTCCACCCAGCAGGGCTTCAGTCTCAACCACCAGTCTCCAACTGTGCAAGCCAGCAAGTCACTTGTCTTCTCCGAGCCCCATCTGTAAACAAAGAGGCTGACAATTAGGCAAGAAAATGAAACAGGGGACATCAAGACTGGAAAGGAAGAAGGAAAACTACTTCTATTTTCAGATACCATGATCTTGTAGGATAGCAAATCCTGAGAATGCCACGAAAAACTATTAGAACTAATAAATGAGTTCAGCAAGGTTGCAGGACACAAGATCAGTATTCAAATAGCAATTATACTTCTATACAGCAGCAATGAATAAAAGAAAAATGAAATTAAGAAAATAATTCCATGAATACTCATGAGTAAATTTAACAAAAGAAGTACAAAACATATTCTGAAAATTAAAATACGTTGTTGAAATAAATTAAGACCTACATAAATGGGAAGATATCCCATGTTCGTGGATTGGAAGACCAAATATTGTTAAGAGGGCAATACCTCCCAGAATGATTTTCATTTGCATTTCCCTGATGCCACTGGTATATCAGATTTAATACAATCCCTACCAAACGCCCAGCTGGCTTCTTTGCAGAAACTGACAAACTGATCCTTAAATTCGTATGAAAATTCAAGGGATTCAGAACAGCCGAAACAATCTTGAAAAAGACGAACAAAGTTGGAAGACTCACACTTCCCGGTTTCAAAATTTACTACAAAGCTATAATAATCAAGACAGCGTGGTACTGGCATACGGACAGACATACAGACCATGGACTAGAATAGAGGACCCACAAATAAACCCTGACAGATTTGGTCAAATGAGTTTTGAGAAGGGTGCCAAGATGATTCAATGGGGAAAGGACAGTCTTTTCAATAAATGGTGCTGGGAAAACTGGATAACCATGTGCAAAACAATGAAGCTGGACCCATATCTTACACTAGACACAAAAATTCTCTCAAAATTGATCAAAGACCTAAATGTGAGAGCAAAGGCTATAAAACTCTTAGAAGAAAACACAGGCATAAATCTTGGATTGGGTGACGGCTTTTTAGATACGACACCAAAAGCACAAGCAATGAAAACAAAAAGAGACAACTTAGGCATCATCAAAATTAAAAACTTTTGTGCTTCAAAAGACAATATCAAGAAAGTGAAAAGACAACTCCTCCTGATACCGCTCAACACAAGGTTGATATGAGGGAAGCCATATCATAGAAAAGAAATCATATTGTAACTTTGAACGACTTCTGTCTGATTAACTAACCCTGACTCACCAGCCCCTTGAATCTTGCCTAGATGAGTAAGGGTCTGTCTCCCGGGGATTTGAAGGCTCTGTAGATTTTATGGCCCCTCCCAGCTGCTATAAGTCCATAATTTTGTTCCTTTGATTTCCTTAGGAATGTGAGACCCCCAGGCAGCGAGTCTATGCCGATGGCCATCATCAATGACAACTGAAAGATCAGGGTATAGGACTTCGCCCCAGTCTCTGATGCACATCCAGAAAAACAAAGGACAACCAGGAACTGGCACCAGATGTCTGCCCCTGCCCAGAGACCAGCCCCCTCCATAACTGGGCTCCAGTCTTTATTCTGTAAGATGGTTCTTTCGGACAGTAGTCGGCCATCTTCCCTCTTGCTAGGAAGCTGTAATAGAACCCTTTCTCTCCTACCATCTTGCCTCCTGACTACTGGCATGTCTTGCGGTGGGCAGACGACCCCCCTCGGGCGGTAACACCCACAGAAAGGAAGAAAAAGTTCAAATCATACCAAGAAGAGACTTGTATCTAGAATACACAAAAAACTATCACAATTTACTAATAAAAAGACAAATAACCCAATCTAAAAATGGGCAAAGGCTCTGAATAGACATTTCTCCAAAGGAGACAGACAAGTGGCCAATAAGGACATGAAAAGATGCTCCACATCTGGGGAAAGCCTAGTTTCACAGAAGAGGGTGAGGACCATGCCAGTCTCCTAAAGGGGGTATGTTACTCTTCACAAAATGGCGCATGGTGACGATGCTGAGGACCTCCCTCAAGAGGGATGGATTCCACCAATATTGATCAGCCTCTCCTCTCTGATCCCTTTCAGGAAAGGACCGCTGTCCAGCTGCAAGGAATGGGGTGAACTGGCATCTCTAGCTTTAGCTTCAAACCCAGGTCATGCTCTTCTTGGCGACCTCAGCCACTGCTAGCAAGGCAGTGGGACAAGGACAGCTATTTCTGCCCAACATGGGACATCTCCAACGGGCAGTGTGCTCCAGTGCTGCCCTCTGGGCTGGCGCATCACAGTCCATGGTCCCTCCTGCCTAATTGTGCTGCCTCCCTTTTTCCTCTCGAAGGTGGGACTTCCCAAGAAACCTTTTGCATTCCCAACTCCACCTCAGCATCTGCTTCCTGGAGAATCTGTCAAGTTGGGACTAGGAGTGGAGTGGTCCAAGAAAGCAGGCGGTAAAATGGGTTTTCGGACTGGATCACTCACCACTCGGTCAGGACGGAGGACCCCATCTCTGGTGCGGGGTGGTGCACACACAGCCTGGGCCAGGCCCCATTGCTAACACTTTTCCTGGGGATGACTCGGGAGAAGGGGCTGGCAGAGGGGCTGGTGGAGGGGGCTGCGCTGGCCACTGGCTGGTCCAGCAGCAAACCCGGGGTCAGGCTCAAACTGATTCAGTTGTTTGAAAAGTAGAGGAGGCGGGGATAATGGAATTGGAGGGTTGTTAAGGAAGCTGCATTGACTTAGAAGCTACATTGACTTAGAGACAATAACGACAAGCTGAGGGCAATTAACAACTGAAAACTAAGTGCCCCGAGCCAACAAGTCTCATTAGCAGCTTCAAAGAAGCCCTCATCTCAGGCAGAAGAGCGGAAAAGCTCAAGTTCAAATCCCGAAGTGGTAGCCAGAGTGGCTGAGCTTCAGACGGTTGAGCGCTCAGCTGAGGCACGACTGTTATGCCAATGTCAGGGCCCAGGTTGGGACCCCCAGGGTCCCCCCAGGGGGTGGGGACCTGAAGGTATGCACAAAGAGTTTCACTCCTCAGACAGCTCTGAACCATCTGAGCTTGCAGATGCAGCCTACTCCCCACCCCCCCACCCCCACCCCCACAGGAGCCAGCCCTCCCCCTCTGTGGGGAAACAATGGAGAATTCTCTATTCCACGAGAAAACAGGTGCCTCTCTGGGCCACCAGGCCTGTCAGCAGAGTTAAGTCACAGCACAGCTGGCCAATACTGGAGGAAAGGAGCTGACTCCCAGAGGAGCCGCGAGGTTCGGCCAGCATCTACCACCAAGATGGGGACAGGGTACCTGCAGGATGGGGCCCTGTACTCATGCCCTCTTGACGCCACCGTGCCCACTGCACGACTGGGACAGTGAATGGACAGTGCAGCTACCCCAGCCTGAGAAGGAACAGGAAAGGGGGCTCAGAACCTCAGGAACGAGGGTAGGAGTCATGCCTCCAGGAAGGTCCCCAAACCTGCAGGGGTGACAGCCGAGGTGGGTGTAGGCTGGAGAGTGGAGGAGGGAGGGGATGAGCGCCCGCTGAGGCCCTGAGACCAGCAGCCACGGGGCTCATCTGCCTGCCCCCCACTAAGTCTCCCCCAGAAGAGAAGCCGGGGCACCTGGGAGGAGCCCCCACACGCACTGGGGAGAGAACCTGCTGCACAAGGGGCAGACTGCAGCCACACAGATCTCCCTTCCAAAAGGGACCTGCTACCCAACCGTGACAGGGGTTAGCTGGCCGCCTGTGGCCAGTAGAGCCTTAGGGTCTGCCTCAGAATTCACTGACGGAGAGCCCTTCGCAGGGTGGCCCCAGCCAGTGACCGAGCAAGGTACTAGGGCCTGGCCATTTCTGCCAGCGTGGGACTCCTCCACTGGACTCAGAGCTCCTGCTGGGCGGGCAGAGGCTCGGTGAGGTCTGCAGGGAGGCCCGACAGCTCCCAGCCCCACCTGACGTCCTCCAGGTCCGCCCTCACGGGTATTACCCCATAGACCATTTGCACCCTCACTTGTCTCAGCATCTGCTTCCTGGAGAAAACAGCCCGTGACCCTCTCACTTGGCCTTTATGTGACACCAGACAGCATAGCCAGGGAAGGTTCATTTATTCACTCAGCAAATATTCAAGGAGGACACGTAATACCATGCTGGAGACCATGGCTTCCCCAACCTGGGTTTGCACCCTGGCTCTGCTGGGACGGTGGGCATGTTCCTTATCTGGCCCTGTCCTCGTCTCCTGTCTATGAAACGGGGTAACTATAGAACCCACTTCAGAGGGCCGCTGCGAGAATCAGACAGGTCTGCGAGCCGCTTCGCACAATGCCCAGCACACGCTCAGCAACTCTGTATTTCAACTTCTGTTATTTTCCTTGGAACACTCACTTCGAGGTGTTTGCTGAATGGACCTTATTTTTCTTCTCAGAAATTAGAATGCGTGGGCTGCGAGTATGAGGGCAGGGACGGGAGCAGCAGGCCTGAAGACTGGGACTGGTAGGACCTGGGGGTTCTGGGCTGCATGCCAGCGTCCCAGGGGCCAGGGACTGGCTAAGATAAAAGGCGGGCTGCGGGCGCAGCAAGCCAAGCACAGCTTTTCCCAGGAGGGGGCTGCCAGCCCTGTCCCAGTGCCTATCAGGAAAGAATGCTCTATCTGCTCTGCTCATCTGAGCAGGAAAGTCTGCCCCAAGGGCAACTGCCAACAGAGATGGACACTTGGTGCTGAGGCACTCATCTGAGCAGGGAAATGACTCTCTTCCCTGAACGAGGGTCAGCACTGCTGAGCCGCCCACGCCCTGTCCCCAGGTAACATCAAAGCAGGACTGGGCTCCCCTCACACGTTGCTGTGGGAATATAAAGTGGGGCAGCCACCTTGGAAAACAGTCTGGTAGCCTGTCACAAGTTAAACACAGAGGCACCACGTGAGCAAACAATCCTACTCCGCGGTATAAACCTGGAACAAATGAAAACAAATGTCCACACAAGCCCTCGTACACAAACGTGTACAGCATGATTCAGAGGAGCTGAAGAGTGGAACCCACGCAAACGTCCATCAACTGAGGAATACATAAGCAACATCATACCACAGGATGTCATTCAGCCATAAAAAGAAACGAAGACACTGGGGCTGGCCTGGTGACGCAGTGGTTAAGTTTGCACACTCCACTTTGGTGGCCCAGGGTTCGTGGGTTTGGATCCTGGGCACAGACCTACACACTGCTCATCAAGCCATGCTGTGGCAGCGTCCCAGATAGAAAATAGAGGAAGACGGGCACAGATGCTAGCTCAGGGACAATCTTCCTCAAGCAAAAAGAGGAAGATTGGCAACAGATGTTAGCTCAGGGACAATCTTCCTCACCAAAAAAAATAAAAATAAAAAAGAAAGAAAAAAAAGAAACAAAGTACTGATACGTGCTACAATGTGGACGAGCCTTGAAAACAGTTATAAACATATACTAAGTGAAAGAAGCCAGTCCCAAAAGACAACAGAGTGTCAGATTCCCTTGACGTGAAATATCCACAACAGGCAAATCCATGGTGGTTGCCTAGGTCTCAGGGGAGACGCGGGTGCGGAGTGACTGCTAATGGGTACAGGGTTTTTGGGAGGGTGAGGAAAACGTTCTGGAATTACACAGGGGTGATGGTTGCACAACTTTGTGACTATACTGAACATCACTGAACGGTACACTTTATTTTCTTTTAATTTTGAACTGTACACTTTAAATGGGTAAATATTATGGTATGTGAGTAATACCTCAATAATGTTCTAAACAAACAAGGAGATTCAAGGCCCGAGTTCCGGTCCAGCGCAGCATGGAAAGAGGCAGACTCCGGAATGCTCTCCCGAGGTTCCGAGGTGCGGTGAAGGCCGTCTGAAAATGCCGCCCCAAACCCAGCAAGATTCCCAAGGCAAGTGTGGTTCTCACGGTCCGGTGCTTGGAAAGACAAATACGCACTCTTGTACGTCTGCGACTGCTTGTATGAACAACACTAGCCCCGGGACAGGTGTTTCAGGTGCCGTCCTCCCCATCCAGCTGCTGGGACCTGCTGGAAAAGCTGGAGGCAACCCTGGACTGGGAAACCGTCTTCTTGTAGGACAGCCCTCTTGTCAGCACCCCCACACGCTGCCCCTTCTGCTACACACGCCCCCGCCCGCCCGCCCTCTGTCATGGGCATGGCGGCAAATGTCTGCCTGGATGTGTGAGGTGCTGGCAGGCTCCTAGTGCGCATTACCTCTTGCCACCCGGTGACTTAATCCAGGCTTTGCCTTCAGGGTGGTTAGGGCAGCCATGGAAGCGAAAGTTTCTGGCGTGAACAAGTCAGACCTTAACAAGAGAAAAAATACCCCTGTGTTTGAAAAGCGTACATGATAAGGCTGGGAGAATGCTTTTCATCCGCGCACCCCAGCCCTTTGCTGGGCGGTGAAAGTGTCTTAGCACACAGATGAGGAGCCCTGAAGTTGGCTCATGGAGGACTGTCAGGTAAGGAGAGGCTTTGGGAGCCTGCACTGTCTCTCCCGGCCTCGGCCACCACTTCTTTATTTATGTGACTTCATCCCTGGGGCTGTGGTTCTGCCAGGCCAGCACTCGTGTAGCATCAGGCAGGTGCCAAGACAAGTGTCCAGCCTTGGAGTTGACCTGGAGTTCACATCCTAGGATGCTCCCCAAGTAGGCCTCTGGGTTACCATGTCAACTCCTTAGGACGCATTCTGTGTCCTTTTGCATGGAGTCAAGAGAGGACAGAACGCAAGAGAGCCTTGAAGACGTAACTGCTTCCAACCCCCCCCCCCCCACCGCCCCCACCCCACTCCCGGTGCCAAGCCCCAGCCTCAGGACAGTTTACATCTGGGGACCTGCAGGGCATGCGTTCCTTGAGTGCAGAACTCACTTCTGCTCTCTGTCTCCCAGGGCTGAGCAACAAGGGCCACAGGCAGGGCGTCCAGGTCAGCAGCTGGCAGGCTTAGATCAGAACTGAAGCCCTGCCACTGGCTGGCGGTGTGACCCTGGCCGAGCACCTAGCCCGGGCGGGTCTCCTCACCTCTGAAGGTGTAGCATCACACTCCCAGGGCTGGGGAGGGAGGTTATGGAGAACGCATGGCCGGGCAGGCACTGGGGCTGGCACAGAGTGGGGCTCAGTAAACACTGGCCGCGGTGGCCACTTAGTAAGAGCATGATGAATTGGTCTCAGTGTTTACTTTCTATTCAAGTGTAACATACATGTGCACAAAAGCGCTCAGGTCACAAGTGTTCAGCCCAGGTAATTTTCACAAATGAAATGCATCTGTGTAGCCAACACCCATGGCTGGCCGCTGAAAGCCCCCAGGCCTCTTCCAGCCATCAGGCCCTGGGGGACCACCATCCTGATGTCTAACAGCCTGCGTGTGTTTTGCCTGTCTGTGACTCTCTGTGTCTCTTTCTCTCACCACCCTGTCTGTGCAGCCACAGTCTACTCACACGTGGTGTCCCAGAATCTTCCATCACGGCATATGCCTCCATGAGTGATCCATCTCCTGCAAGCAGTCATGGGGGTTTCCGATTCTGCTGTGAAAACGTTCCAGTACTGGTGAACAGATATACACATCGCCACTTGGTTCTTAGAACTCTCTTTTATTGATAGATAAAAACAGACCCAATGGAGCAAGTGGTGCACTCAGGGGAATCACAGGACCCTACATCCCTCTTCCCCTTGCCCATGGCCTTGGTGACTTCCATTGTTTCCCTTCTCCCCTGGGGAACTGCCAGGAGGCAAGGCCCAGGTGGCCGGCAGATCGGCTGGGCAGACCCCCTGCCTGAGGTTCTGGCGGCTGCTGCAAGCTGTGCAGGACAAAGGATGTTGGTGTGCTCCCTGCCTGCAGGTTCTGTGCTATAACCCGAGGCCAGTGGTGGAAGAGCTCTTAGGATGATGGGGGGCGGGGGGAAGCACCCCAGCTGCTGGCCTCCCCATCACTGCTGCCAACGGCACCCTGCCCCGGGAGAAGCCTGGTGGCACTGCTGGCAGTCCCATTCCACAGTGGCTGGAAGCACCGAGGGACTCACAGCCCAGGGTGGAGGGAACCAGGAGTAGCCCACGAGGTGTGCCTCTAGGCCGTCTGCTTCCCCATTCGATCCTCGCCTCCCCACGGCAACCTGCCTGCGCTGCCTCCCTCCCACCCCTGCTCTCAGCAGCCCACCCCTGCTGGTGTGGGGTGGGAGCCAACCCCAGTGCACCCCCCCCACCAGAGGCAACTGGTCTGTGAAGCTGCTCCTTCCGTCAATCTCTCCAGCCTTGACACCTCTTCTTCCCTAAATGAAGGGGTGAGGGAGCCCCAGGCAGAGGGAAGAGGTGGGGAGGGCCTCCTGGGTTGGGTGAGGGTGGCCTTGTTTGTGGTCCTGAGGGCAGGGGACCCATAAGCTTTCTCAGTCCTTCCTGGTCCCTAACTCCCTTTTGGCTCTGTGAATGGCTCGCACACACTGGCTCTCGGCGAGCAGACGTTGCGATCCAGGATGAGACATAAAGTGGGTTCTTCCCATGCACTGGTCTGTCTGGCACAAGCCACTCACCTGCACTTTCCATCTCCATAGCATCTCTCTGAGGCAGGATCTTCATGCTAGAAAGCTAAGGTCGGAAAAGTGAGGAGAGGCCACAACCAGGAGGCACGGGGCCAGGATTCCAGCCAGGCCTGCTGGACCAGCCATGGGTGGTCAGCGAAGGCTAAGGGCCCTGGGAACGTGTCCTGCCAAGATGTTTATGAACTCTCAAAGCCCTGGGTAGCAGACGCCTAATTGCAACCAGGAGAGAAGAGCAAACCAGCCTGCATGACGGCCCATTTTTCTGTTTCCAGGGCCTCTAAGCGTTTTCACTCTGCATTTCTGAGGGGTGGCTCCCGGGCCAGCCCTGTTAGAATCTGACACTTGGGGACCCAATGTCTGGGTCTGCCAGATTCCCACCCACTCTGCTCAGCTTTCCCATCTACCTAGACCTGGAAAGGTGGACTGAGGCTGCTTTATTGGGTCTGGATCCGAACACACTTCTCTTTTACTCCCCACAGCATGTCCCCATCACTCCACAGCTCCCCCAAACCTGAAAGCTTGTCTAGGGGGAGGGGAGAAGGGGCGGAGGAAGAGGCAGAGAGGAGGTGGAGACAGAAGAGGAAAGAAGGGGTGAAGATGCATGAAGTCACATGAGCACCCACTGGTGCTCCCAGAGCCTCCAGGGAAAACAGCCCTGAAGGGCCCTGGGGGAGAGGAAATGGATTTCAACAGGATTCACAGAAAGCAGGTCAGACCTCGGGGAGAATTCCTGGCTGTGCAAGATCAACTCGGCTCTCCTTCCTGTCTTTGCTTCCTGGCCACACGTGTGGGTCAAAGGCCCTGAACACACCCTCCCTGGGCCTCCCAGCCTCTGTCCCTGCCTGGAAGACGTCCTAGTAAGTGACACCTTCAAAGCCAGCCCTGACCTCCCCACCCAGCCCACCTGCAATGCCTCAGCTCTCTCCTGGCTGCTCGCCCTCTGTAGGTGGGCGAGGGCTCTCTCCCAGTGGGGTGAGCATCTGGCCCTCTTGTGTGCCAGGTCCTGAAGGAGAGGAGAGGACAGGCACGTTCCCACACTTCAGACCACTCGATTTCTGCTTTATCTGTGGACCAGCTATCTACCATTAACACGTCTTTGAATCAACTCACCTGCTCTACTTAGTTCCTACTAAGCAGCGATGCCTGTGAAATCAACAGTCGTGCCAGTCACTCTCTCTCAGATGCACATTAGAGTCACCAAATTATTTTCTGTGGCAAGGTGCTCCTTACCTGCTGCAGGACACTGGCTGTGTGACCCCAGCTAGACTGGAGATGGAACCCAGGGCAGGGTCCCGTGTCCACATTTTCACACCTAGCCTTATTAGGGACTGCTTCACTCTCCTTCATACACACTGAAGGCGCCTAGTAAGTGATCAGGGCTGCAGTGGAAACTTCACCAGCTGCCTCTGTGGTCCTCTGCACACCCAGTCTCCCATGCGTGGGCCCCTCTCAAAGCCCTTCTCAGGCATTGTCTTCTGGGGTCCTCATGCCCACCAGTGAGATGGGCAGGGTAGCCATAAGCACCATTTGGCAAACAGAGAAACTGAGGCAGGGAGTCTGACCTGCCCAGGGTTTTCTAGCTTCTCAGCTCCTCTCTCCATATTCCTCAGCTCAAAAGTCTAAGGCTCAGTGGTTGCCGAGTGGGTGGGCACTATGAAGAGCTGTTTAGGGAGGTGCTGGATGGCTGTGCCCCTGGCTGGAAAACAAGCCACACCAATGGATGCCTGGGTCAAGTTTAGGTCCCACACAACCGCTCCCCTTCTCAGACCTTTCGCAAGCACCCTCCATTTCAGGCAGGACACCAAGGAATGAATGGCAGGGCCAGCATTCCTGGACCTGTGCACTGAGGGTATTTTTAGCCTTTGCCCTGCCTGGGCATTTGCACTGTGTCTAATGTTCTCAGGAAACCACCCAAATGCACACCCAGGAGCCTGGCGGGCTCTTAGAGTCTCTGGGAACTGCACCCTGCCCTGATCCTGCGGCTCAGGATCCAGATCCCCCTTCCAAGATAGAATCAGCTCCTATTAGTGAAGAATGCATCCCCACCCACAACACACACAAAGGCTTGTGGCTCAGAAACCAGGAGGTGTGAGGCATAGAACCTGTGACCTTGGGGAATCACGGTCTGGACCTGGAAAGTCAGGGGAAGACCTCAGCTGTGCCAGGGGGACCATCAGGCCAGACGGTTGCTGAGGTGCTCAGGAGAGCTAGGGCAGCATCTACTCCAGACAGGTGCGCCCCCGGGGAAGGTGTGCTGTGCTAAGGGAGAGTCCTATTTCACTTCTAGGGGCAAGATGCCGCATCTTGGAGATCTCTCTTACTGGGGCTGGGCTAACTCTGGCTGTGCTGTCCCTGTTCTCCTCACCAGCGCGGTTTTCCAGGAGCCAAGAAGCAATTCTGGAATGTACAGGTAAATCTTCACAGGTAAAGTATAAAGGCTTTCCCATCTTCTGCTTCTTCTTTGCTCCCTTTTCTCGAACTCATTACTCTTCTCTTCCTGGATGTTGCGGGGTGCTGGTGGGACCAGGGGGTTTCACAAAGGGCAGGAGCCTGCCACGTGCCTGGGGGGCACTGTCCTGTGCTGGGTCTCAGTTTCCTCCTTTGTGAGGCTGGGAGTCGCGACGCCTATCTTGCATGGCAGGTAAGTTGCTCTCCGCAGGGACTGTCACTTTTTTGTCTGGCACTCACGGTCAGAAATACATTTTACATATTGACCAAGTGCCCGCGTAAATAAATACACACGTGAAATAAATGCTTCACAGAGCGACACTTACTCACTGCATGGAATGATCTCTGGTATTTCCTATCTAATTGTTTCACTTTCGTCAAGTGCTAGTCCCCACCACGTTTTTTTCAGGACGCGGTATTGGTCCCTGATCTGATGTGCACGGTCAAGAGGGAGAGACAGAAAAAAAGCAAGCGCACAGGCGCACACATGATCACTACCGGAGCGAAGCGCGGCGCAGGGAAGAGCGGGGTCTGAGCCAAGGGGAGAGGGGCGGGCCCATTTCTGCACTTCACAGCGAGGCCTCGGGCAAGGCGGCAGGCAGGCCAGGTCAGACCCGGCTTTGAGGCTCTGGTGGCGGGCTGGGATTTATTTTAAGGGACATGGAACGCCACCGCAGGTTTGGGGGAGGGGCAGGATTAAAGGAGAAGATGCGCTCAGCACGTTATATTTAGTGGCTGACGCGCCGGAAGGGCTCGTTACCCGCAGCTACCACTGCGCCCCACGCCCGGAGCGCGGCCCCAGCTTCGCCCCCCGGGGCAGGGATCCCCGGTCCCCGCCTTCACCACCTGGGGCAGGGACCCCAGTCCCTTTATCCCATCTTCACTCCTCGGAGCAGGGATCCCCGGTCCCCGCCTTCACCACCTGGGGCAGGAACCCCAGTCCCCCTATCCTGTCTTCACTCCTCGGGGCAGCGACCCCGGCCTCCGCCTTCGTCCCCCGGGGCAGGGACCCACGGTCCCCGCCTTCGCCCCGCGAGCAAGGATCCCAACCCGCCAGTGCTGGAGACGAAGAGAGTGAGGGCGGAACCTGGCCCGGCGGCCTCCCAGCCAGGGTGGACAAAGCTGTCCCGGCACGCTTCGGCAGAGGGGAAACTGAGGCCAGGGGACTGAGTCCGCAGGCTCGCAGAGCGGGGGCCTGGGGCGGGGCCGGCACGCGCGGCGGGCGGGGCCTGGCGCCCCGCCCCCTCCCGGCGCACGCGCCTCCCGCCCCGCCCCTCTGCTTTCTGGCCCCTCCCAGCCGGCGCACGCGCGCTCCGCCCCGCCCGCTTCCCACCCCTCCCCCAGGCCCGCCCGCCGGGTCTCGTGCTCCCAGCCCGCGCGGGGCCCGCCGGGAGCCGGCCGAGCAGAGGGGCGGAGGGCTGGGGAAGGCCTGCCCGGGCCGGCGGCGCGGCCATATTTAAAGGGAGGCCGGCGCGGCGAGCCAATGGGCGGCGAGCGTGCGGGGGCGGGGCGTGCGGCGGGAGGCCCCGGATGTGGCTGCGGCGGCCCCTCCTCCCCCGCGCTCCCCTCAGAGCCCCCGGCCGCGCGCCGCCGCCGCTCGCTCGCCGGTCCGCGCAGGCCTTCCGTGGGGCGGCGGTGAGGAGGCGCCGAGGCGGCGGGGCGGGCGGCGAGGCGACCGCGCGGAGGCGAGCGGGCGGGCCCGGCGGGCGGCCGCCGCCATGAGCGGCTCCTCGGGCACCCCGTACCTGGGCAGCAAGATCAGCCTCATCTCCAAGGCGCAGATCCGCTACGAGGGCATCCTCTACACCATCGACACGGACAACTCCACCGTGGCGCTCGCCAAAGGTAGCGGCCAACCGCCCGGCCCGCCGCCGCGCCCCGCCCGGCCCCAGCCCCGCGGGGGTCCACCGGGCCGCGGCGGCGGTATTGTGCGCGGCCGGCCCGCCCAGCCGGGGGTGGGGGCGGGCCCGGCCCCCGCGGCGCCGCCCCTGCAGGTGGGGCCGGGGTCCCCGAGGGCGGCGGGCCGGCGGGAGGGGGGCGGCGCGGCGGGCCGGGCCCGGGGCTTCGGCAGGCGGGGGGCGAGCGCACGCGCCTCCCGCGCGCCCCTCTGGAGCCCATTAGGCAGCCGGGGCCGCCCCGCGCCTCCGCGCAGCCCGCCCTCCCCTCGGTCGGCGGCGGGCCCGCTCCGAGCGCCCGCTGCCCCGTCCGGATGCCCCGTCCGTGGGCTCGCCCTTTGGGGACAGGCGCTCCCCGTCGGCGCCGGCGCCCCCTTGAAGCCTCCGGGAGACTCCGAGGGAGACGGCGAGACGAGCCTCGTCTTTCTGAGCTTGTTGAGACGGGAGGTGGCCCCAAAGTTTCTTTGTCTCCCTGCTCCTGGAAGATGGCGAGTGCGGTTCCCCGCCTCTGGGAAGGGGGTGCTCGGCGCGGCGGGGTCTGCAGGCGCCTGTGTGCGGGCCGGGCCTCGGTGGGCTGGGGGCGCCACTCCCGCGCCCGATGTCAGGGGCCCAGGCCTTCGGGACAGGCATCCCAAATTCTGGAAGCAGCTGCTTTTAGAGCCTAGTGCTCCCGTTGTCGGGTGGACGGACCGCCCGGCCCGGGGAGACGGCTCAGCGTTGTGAGGTCTCGCGTTCACTTGTTCTCTTGGCACTTGACTCTTTGGCGTGAGAAACTGAGGCCCAGAGTCGTCCCTGGTTCTCAGCAGCAGCTGTGCTCAGATCAGCTGGAGGTTGCTTTAAGCCCAGCTCTGTCCCAGAGACTTAAGAAGGAGAGGCTTGGTTGGGCTCCTTGAACCCTGCCGGTCGGGGTTAGTTAGGGCCCCAAGCAGTTTCTGGGGTGGACACAAGCGGGTGGTGTGGGTCCAGGTTCGGGCCTCTTCTCCCATTGTTTCTGTAACGCTCCTCCCAGCCCGGTTGTGGGCAGGAGGGTGGGGATAACACAACCTATGGGCGTCTTTCCTAAGAAAACGGGCTCCCCAGGGGTGATGTGTGGTGAGGTTTCAGCCGTAGGGCGGCTGTCGGGCTCTGATCTGCGGGTCGGATGCGAGGGGGGTTCTGCAGAGCAGAGCTTGGCCGCTGAGAGCGCCAGGCCTTCTGTGCTCGCACTTGAGAAGGTTGAGCTTCACGAGACTGCTGGCTCTGAAGCTGGCCCTTGTCGTCTTTGTGCCCTGGTACTTTTAGAAGCTTTGCCGACTGGGGTCTTTGGGTATTGTCCACTGACAATCGGGGGGTGGAGTAGTTGCTGAGATGTGGAACCGGGGTGCTTTGCTGCGGGGCGCCTGTCTTGGAAGGCTTGGGAGCTGCCGCGCACGAGGACTGATGGAGTGCACTTGGCTGAGGATGGCAACTTAACGCCTCTTTTTCTCAACTTCTAAGTGAGGTCCTTTGGCACTGAAGACCGTCCCACCGATAGGCCTGCCCCCCCGAGAGAGGAAATTTATGAGTACATCATTTTCCGGGGAAGTGATATCAAAGATATTACTGTGTGTGAACCTCCGAAGGCTCAGCACACGCTCCCTCAGGACCCTGCTATCGTTCAAGTAAGTGCGTCGCTCCGCTGCTGTGTGGGCACTGTTTCTAAGAGCTGCTGTTTCCGAATGGAACTTGGTGTCCTCTGTTTGGCCAGAGTGCTCACCTCGAGGAATAGCCGTCTAGTGAAAAGTGGTTTAATTTTTGTCTAGGCTGTTGGTATTCTGTGAAAGGTCTTAACTCCTGCAGCATGCAGTAGGGTGTGCTGTAGAGTGGGATTCGCCGTGTGTGTGTGTGTGTGTGTGTGTGTGTGTGTGTGTGTGTGTGTGTGTGTGTGAGTGAGAGAGAGAGAGAGAGAGAGAGAGAGAGAGAGAGAGAGAGAACGGGGTGGGTGCTTTTAGTCTTGCCAGGACCTGGGGTGCCTGGGGAGTCGTATTTGTCCTTAGTTTCTGCTTGGGTAAATCTGAAGCCCCACTGACCTGGTGTGAGTGGCATAAAATGCTAGCAGGGATGGCAGGACTTGCTCTCAACACTGTCCAGGTGTTAAATTCCAGTGTTGGGGTCCACTAAATTTACAAGGCTTATGCTGCGTGCCTGCCTGCTGCGTCAGGGCATATATTGCCCAGGATTACCAAGGAGCCCAGGTTCACGTTTTCTTGATTTGTGAATTTAAATATTCACTGGCTCCTTTAGGGCTCCTACTGCAGGAGGCTCTGGGACTGAGCTCACTCCCAGGAAGGTAGGAGCATGCACAGTGGACTCTAGGGGCACAGAAGACCCCGGCCAGACTTCTGGAAGGTTGGGAGGGAGGGTCCTGGGATTCAGAAGAGAAAGTACCTGAGCCAGGCCTTGAGAGACAAAGAGGCTTTTCAGGAGCACAGGGCCACAGAGAAGATTGGCGTCTGGGGAACTGTAAATAGTTCCACAGCCACACAGCTAGGCTTCTGCGCATTAGGGCCAAATCGAGGATGGCATTTCCATCCTCTCACAGAGCCTAGTTAGACTACCTGATGGCGGCAGTGGGGAGCCGTTAGCGGGTTAATTGAGTTGGGAGAGATTCGTTAGAATTACCTGGACAGGTGGAACTGGGAGAGAAATGTGGAAAAGGCAGCTTTGAGCTCCGTCAGACTTTCCTGGAGTCTTACCCCTCAGCGCCACCCACGCCTCCAGGAATACAGACGGAAAGGTCAGGCTGCCTTCCCTGTGTGAACAGGGCTCTCCAGGCAGGGTGACAGGGGACCTTGCCCCGCTCTCACCTGTGTGTTTCATTGCTCAGTCCTCCCTGGGCTCGGGGTCAGCGTCCTCCTTCCAGCCACACGTGCCTTACAGCCCCTTCAGAGGGATGCCGCCCTACAGCCAGCTGGCCGCCAGCTCCCTGCTTAGCCAGCAGTACGCCGCCTCCTTGGGTCTAGGTGAGTAACTGTTTCTGCCTGGTCAACTGCCTGTGCCGGGATCTCCTGGAAGTGGGCCAGAGACCCTGGTGGTGGGGACACTGTGCTTTTGTCATGTTTAGCTTGCAGCGCACCCTTAGTACATTACTCAGTGCAACTTTAACTCGTTAGAACGCTTAGTAACTACTTGATTGGGAGCGAGAGAGCAACGGTCTGAGTGTTGGAACAGATGAATCAAATCACAATTCATTTGAAGTGTCAGCCTGGGTCTGGGTGGAAATTGTGGTATTTCTACTTTAAAGAAGAAATAACTGATGTGTAATTACAGATGAGTTGTAACTGTTTTGCTCATTTGTAAGTCTGTAAATATAAAAGTTAAGTAGAACACCCACATATTATATCCTTTACCATTCTGCTGTCGATGCCTTGCTCAAAAGTTAAGTTTCCCCCAAGGTTGACTAACCCTGGAATAAGAGTCTCTTCTACATGAGTTAGAGTGAGAGGCTACTGGCCCTGGTCGCCGCTCTGCGATGTGTTCAAACTGTGGAGTTGGCAGGCGTCGCCTCCCTGCTCATGCTCCAGCTGTGGGCTGTGATCAGCCTGGACTGGTGCTGTGGGTCACTTCTAAAAATCATGTCATCTTGGTTGCTGCTCCTACTGTGGTGGTGCCCTTCTCAGCCTGCCTCCCTGTGTTTCTAGAATAGGTTTGTGTGAGCAAAGTGTTCTACAAGAGATTGCTTGGCTCTTTCCAAGCTTGCTAGACGCGAGTTTCTCGTTACTCATTTGTGTACTTTTCTCTTTTGCTCTTTCTCCTTTGTCTTCCTTTAGAGAAGTTGGTAAGCCCTCCAGCCTCAGCCGCAGCTTCCAGCCCTAGCTCTTCTCCATCTCCACAGCCTGGCTCAGAGCTTGACATGTCCTCAGAGCCACACCAGCTCACTTCCAAGGGTAACAGCAGTCTGGAGAACTGCATGCTGTGTCGCAAGCCATCCTAAGAGCGAGGGGGTAAACCAGTAGACCAGAGTGATAGTAGCTGTAGCACATAATTTACGAAACCCGTGGATCAGTTAAGCTGCTGCTTTTTGGTTAAGCGTATAGTCTTACTAACTCCCACAGTTTTAAAGAAGGGATTAGGGAAAACCGACAGAGCACTTTGTTTATTCTCCCGGGGTTCGGGGTCTGTTTTGACTTGTACTGAGACAAGCACACGTGGGAAACGTCTCTGTGCAGAAAGCCATTTCCCTAGGGTTTCTGCTGGTATTAATGTGTTCTAGATTGCTGGGTAAGACTGCAGGGGAACACCCCTAAGTAACTCACTTGCTGCTCTGGGATCTGTGTGGCACATTCCTCACCCATCCAGGGTATTCAGAGTCAGAGATGTCAGGTATCTTCATAAAATGAAGCCCCTTTAAAATTGGGTGACTAGCCCAAGCTGTTGACCAGGTGAACAGTGTGGGCCTGATGACTGGCTTGTTAATACTGGGGCACCACTTCTCTGTCGGGCGGCAGCACCTGTGGGATTTCTTGACCTTCCATGCTGCTCTTCTTGTTTCACCAGAGGTCGGAAATTCACCTGCATGAGTGAGGTAGAGCGCTGTGTGCTCCGCCCTCAGCATTGCAGAGACTCCGTCCAAGATAGTACCTGGGGCTTTCGTTATGGCCACACCTGTCAGGCTGTTACATTGCATGTGTTGCTTTGTGAATCTTCCATGGATGCCAGTGCAACCAAGTTGTAGAAGTAGCAATGTGTCTTCCCTACTTAAAAATTACACTAGATAGTTCATCGTTCTTAGGACCATTTACATACAGTTGCTCGTAGGGCCAGATAGTTTCTTTTAACTGGTCTGAGTTTATAAACAGCAGATGAGCTAAAGATTCTCGCCCCATCCAGTTACAGTGTGAGCAGGAGGCGCTCAGGAGTTGTCTTGCTCAGGAGGGGCGTGCTCGATGAAGTGATGGGCCAGAGAAGGTGGTCTAGGTCAGCACCCAGCGCAGAGGACGCTGGCAAGTACTAGCGTGCGAGGCCATTCCGGTCGGCCCTGGGAGTATTTCTTTTGTTCTGATTACAAGGAATTTTTCACGGTAGTTTCTCCAATTTCTGTACCGTGTGAAAAAGGTGAAATAGCCCATCTTCATTTGTATTGGGCTGCCCCTCTGATAATAGTTACCCCATGGTTAGGGCTCATTTTTTCTGTCTCAGACCTCCGTGCACCTCACACCCGCTCCCAATTGCTCTTTTTAAACAGCACCCCAGATCCGGGAGAGTGGGAGAGGGGAGGGAGGGCAGGGACTGATATGTATGGCACAGCCCTCTTTCTCTTCCTGCTTCGGAGGACCATCTCGTGGGCCAGGACCTCCACTGAGGCCCGGTTTCTGAGCGTTCATCTTCTCGCTCAGGGCTGGGCATGCAGTATTGTAGGAACAGACTTCAGCAGAACCCCATTCCCAAGGGCAGTCTGGGAGGCCTTCGTTTCTTTATGATGAGCTTTTACTCTTGAGAGGAGTACAGACTGTCATTTCTCTGTAGTTAGCTCTTATTCCTTCATCCTTTTTGGTTTTATTATGCCTTAGCAAAAATGACAGTGTTCTAGAATTTAACTTCAAAGACCCACCACTGCATTTTCTGGAAGATCCCTGACTGGGATGGTTCTTGTCCAGCAAGTACCAGAATGAAACAAATTCTCAGACTGAATTCACCAGCATCTTGGACCATTGAGCCCCTTCGGGGTTAGAGCTTGTGTGGTTTTCGGAAAGCCATTTCTAGACCGCCTGGGAGGTGCTCCTTTGTAGCGGGGTGTTTTTCCCTCCTTGGGGTTCCCTCAGTCAAGGAGCCTGGGGCTCAGGGTTCCCTGAACTGAGTGGGCCTTGTTCCTGCCTGGACTAGCCACAGAAGGGATGGCCTAGGGTCGGGGGGCTTTGCCTGGGTTTGTGGACCCTCTCTAGGCAGTTACCTTCCTCTCCTGCTCTCACATGCCGACCAGAAGAGAAGTGTCTGGAGGGGTGAAGGCTTTCTCCTTTTCTCTGTTTAAATCCTCCTCCCCTCCCCAACTCAGGAACTGGTTTTCCGTCCGTCCCAGTTGGCAAGAGCCCCATGGTGGAGCAGGCTGTCCAGACTGGTTCTCTTGATAACTTGAACGCCAAAAAGCTGTTACCCGGCAAGGGCACCGCGGGGATGCAGCTCAACGGGCGCCCGGCCCAGCCAAGCAGCAAGATGGCCAGCGGTACTTACACACTCGGTCCCCTGGAGTTGGTTCCATGTGCGCACAGTGGCACACTGCTTCCTGGGGTTCTCTCGTTAATAAAAACCACCCCCAAACCCCATGTGCTTTTGCAGGGCTGGCCTGTGCCGCATGCCCCTGTGGTGGTGCTGCCCTGCTGCCGCCGCTGGGTTCTGCTTTGCAGGCGCTTGCCTCACTCTTCCCTTTTGCGCCTTAGATGTAGTTCAGCCGGCAGCTGTGCAAGCTCCAGGGCAGGTGAACGACGAGAACAGAAGACCTCAGAGGAGGCGATCAGGTAACAGCTGTTGCCAATGAGTTCTGGGGCCGGGACCCACGCAGGTGCGCACTGCTTGCTCCTCCCGCCTGCTTCTCCCTGGTGACGGGTTTCGGGGGGTGCTGGGCTCGGTGGCTGCCTGAGTGTGCTCTGTCTTCTCTTTGCTGTCTGTCTGCCCCAAGCCACGTCTGGTTGGTGGCTTACCAGCCATGGCTGTCCTCCCTCTCCGCAGGGAATAGACGCACGAGGAATCGCTCCAGAGGGCAAAACCGCCCGACTAACACCAAGGAAAACACAATCAAGTTTGAAGGCGACTTTGATTTTGAGAGTGCAAATGCCCAGTTTAACCGAGAGGAGCTGGACAAAGAATTTAAGAAGAAACTGAATTTTAAAGGTCTGAGTTGTTTGTGAAAATTGCCCTCCCCCAAAAGGAGTATTCATAGAAGGAGGCAAGAAAGGACAGCTGGAGCATATGGGGGGCGTGGGGGTGTTGGCGAGTGTGGAAACCGCGGCATCCAGGGAATTACCACAATGAGGAGGAGTCTGGGGCTGTTGTGAAAACAGTGCTCGGGGAATGAGGAGCAGACGGCATGGCCCAGGGGTGAATGAGACTAGCAGTCGGAGTTAGAGGAGATTTCCCCTCAGCACAGAGCACCCCCGAGTGTTCCAGCAAGGCCTGAGGGCGCCCGGGAGGAGGGGCCCTTTCTTTCTGTCCTGGCACCTCAGTGTGTGCTACTTCTCTGCAGATGACAGAGCTGAGAAAGGGGAGGAGAAGGACCCGGCAGTGGTGACCCAGAGTGACGAGGCCCCTGCTGAGGAAGACCACCTGGGGCCCAACTGCTACTATGACAAATCCAAGTCCTTCTTTGACAACATCTCTTCTGAACTCAAGACCAGGTCAGGGGCCCAGGGGGCTGGGCGCAGGCCTAAATGAGCTGGCAGGAAGACACCCACTCCGCCTTAGCACTCCAGGACTGGGGCGTGCTCTCTGGAGGAACGAACCTACATGTTAAGTTCAGGCCGAGTCTCTTAGGATCCTGCTTGGGTTTTTGCCATAATGGATACATCAGTCCTGGTGGCACCAGCAGTCGGTGACGACCTGGGAAGCTCTGGCAGTCACAGGCACCTGAGGGGTCTGACCAAGGTCCAGCCCCACTTTGCTCTTTGCTGCCACCTTCCTCTTTACAGCTGGGCTTGGCACCGCCCTCTCTAGCTGGTTGACTGTGTCAGCACTCACTTCTACACCACCTACCTCGGCCTGCTTCCTGGTCCCCGGCTGACCCTGGTGGCCTCAGGCCTTGCTATCTGAGGCACCTAGCCAGACCATTCTACTGCGGTGTTCTTTCCCCTGATTGCTTGAGGCTGGGGACCCTGTCGTGTGCTTTGTTTTTAGCACGCAACAGCTGGTGCTCAGATGTGAACAAGCTAGACAGTAAATGACATCTATGTTAACAGGGATGTATGGGAACTCAGATCCACTTATTATGCAAATGGAGGGCCAGATGTACAGAGCTGGGCATTTAGGAGACCGCAGAAAGGCTGGCAGATCCCTACTCTCCATGCTTACATTCTGGCAGGGGGAGATAGATCATGAAAAGACACATACATATATAAGATAAAAATGCATTGGGGAAGAGCAACCAGTGACGGGTGTGGGTGTGAGGGTAAGAGAGTGCTGAGGTCTTAGACGTGGTGGCGTTCAGGTGACAGGGGCTAGATGAGAGGCTTTCCCAGACGGTGCTGGGGCGGAGGCAGGCAGTGTATCTGCCGTGAGACTGGAGCAGAGTCAACTGTGTGAGGCAGGGCGGAGTGATGAAAGTAAGGTGGGTCCCTGCAGGGTATTGTAGGTTACGGTGACAACTGGCTTTTATTCTGTGCGCTGGGGAGCTGTCAGAGGTTCGGAGCCGAGGAGTGACACTGTTTGACGTTTCTCCGCATCTCTGTTGACGGGGCTGAGAGTCGGCAAGCGGGGGAGCTGTGTGGCCACTTGGGAGGCTTTTGCAGTAGTCTGGCTGTCTTGGAGTGGGTGGGGGAGGGTGGTGGTGAAGGAGGGCAGCCTGGCTTCTGACCGTGCTTTAAAGGCGGCGCTGGCAGGGTTTGTGACTTGCGACAGGGTGTGAGGAGAGCCAGAACGACCGCCCAGGTTGGCCCGGACAGCGGAAGGGTGCAGTTTGTTTCTTTAAATGAGGGGGCCCATAGGGGCAGCAGAGCAGGAGCTCAGTGCTGGGTGTGTCGCATCTGAGCTGCCTGTGAACAACCCGCCAGCTGTGCCAGGCACACAGTTGGACACGGGGGTCCCCACTGCAGATAGAAGAGTGGGTGTCAGCAGCATGTTCGGGTAGCAGGAAGGCTGCTGGGCAGTGTGGAGTGTGGGTACTATGTCCCCACCCCCCAGAAAATGGGCATCATGTTCTTGGGGACCCGGCTCCATCTAGAGCCCAGTCCTCTCCTCACCTAGTAGACACTTGTCTAGGATCATCTATGATCTGGCCACATCTTGGAACCTTCATAGGTGCTGGGGGCAGCAAGGGCTTCTGTTGTGGCACACTAGTGTCGTGCGTCACCATAGGTGACAAAGGCATGAGAGATGTATACTGAGCAGCCCAGTCTGGTGACGAGCACACCTGGTTGGAAATGTGGCTGGGCACACCTGCAGTCTGGGTCTCAGGCCCCAGCGTCCTCGCTGGGTCACCCCCTCTAATGGCTCCAGTAACACAGTAACCAACCGTCCCTCTTTCCGTCCTTCCTCCCGGGCTGTAGGAGGCTGAGGCCGGGCTCAGGAAGCTGAGAGTCAGTGCTTGCTGCAGTCAGTCTCACGCACCTTGTCTGTGGTTCAGTTCCAGGCGGACCACGTGGGCTGAAGAGAGGAAGCTCAACACGGAGACCTTTGGGGTGTCAGGAAGGTTTCTTCGTGGCCGTAGTTTCCGGGGTGGATTTCGAGGGGGCAGGGGCAATGGTACTACCCGTCGCAACCCAACTTCCCACAGAGCTGGGACTGGCAGGGTGTGAGGATGCAGCCAAAGGTGAGTGGGGAAGCTTCTGGATCCCTTGGTGGGAGGTCACTGGGACAGGAGCACCTGGGTAGGAAGCCTCTTCAGAAAGAACTTAGGAGTCAGGCAGTGGCTGGGTCTGGCTTCAGGAAGAGACGCCTCGAGGCATCAAGGCCAAACTGAGGCCTTGACCCTCTGAATCACCGGGGGCTCTTAGGGATGGCGGGACCAGAGCCAGCCCCAACCCAGGCCAACTGACCCTGAATCTCTGGGGAGGGGCCCAGCCCCAGGGTTGTCACAGTGAGGTTCTAGGTGCAGGAGGGCTGGGTGCTTGCAGTCAGCAAGTGGGGGATCGTGCGTGACAAGCCAGGGGC
This sequence comes from Equus asinus, assembly GCF_041296235.1. Classification (NCBI taxonomy): domain Eukaryota; kingdom Metazoa; phylum Chordata; class Mammalia; order Perissodactyla; family Equidae; genus Equus; species Equus asinus. The sequence goes on from NC_091804.1 coordinate 49,231,051, forward strand.
ATGGCTCTGCGCTGACTCAGTCTGCATTTTTAACAAGGACCCTGGTGACTTGTGTGCCCATCAGGCTCTGGATGGTGTGCCCAGTGTTATGGGTGTGCCCAATGCCGACCTGCCCCTAGCCTGGTGGGTGGGACCTGGAGCTGCCTCCCTGTCCCCATTGTGGATTGTGATGGGAAAGTCTGGGAAGCCCTGGCCTGACATGGGGGTGGTGCAGAGGTCTAGCCACTTCTGTTCTTCAGCAGAGTCCACAGAGCCTGGCCTCTGCTGGGAATGAACTTAGGCCTAAACAAAACGTGCTGACTGCATTCACTTGGTGTCACGTCGTCTTCTCACAGGCTCCTGCTTGAAGCAGCACAGAAACGAAGCTGTGTCTACAAGGACATTGGAAAAGCTGCACTTCCTGGGGGAGACGTGGGTCACTGTTTACTGAGTTTGGAAAATCCCATATTACTACTAATGTTTTGGACTTAACAGAACTTGGACCTGGTCTGAGTTAGAACCACTTGTTTTGGGGGAAGTATTCATGGGTAACCTCTCTGAGGTATCTTGGCCTATCTTTCCTCTTTAGTTGCGCACAGCCTAATTCTAAGGTTTTGGTATTTGGCAGAAAAGTTTCTAGAGAGAAAGCTTGATCCTCCCTTTGTGACTTTTTTTGACAGCTTTGACTTTTAAAGTGGAACCAAATCTCATTTGGCAAATGCGGCAGCCCAGCATATCTCTGTAACCCAGCTGGCCCCTTGTGCTGCTGGCCTGGCACCCCCGCTGTTGCAGGTGGGGTCTCAGGAGCTGGGCAGAGCCAGCATGGTGGTGTGTGGGGGCGGGTGGGGATAGGGCAGGGAAAGTGGGGTGTCCCACAGATCATGTTGTATAAGCAAACCAGACAACCCTGACATCCGGAGTCCAGAGTGGCAAGGTCAAGGTTGGGGGCTGGCGGGGTGGGGGGACACCTGGAGGCGGGGGAAGGGGCCCTGAACATGAACTAGGAGCTGTCACTTGGAGCCTGGCTTCCATAGGAATTGGGGTTAGGGGTCCAAGGCCAGGACAAGCTCCCCTGTGGCATCCGTCATTCCTTTTCTGTCCCTGCCAGCCCCAGACCCTGGCCAGTCAGTGTTGGACTCTGGCCGAACACTGTTCTGTTCGGTGTCTCATCCACTTGGAAATGAGCCAGTCTTTTTTGCAAGGTCTGTTGACCGAGAGCGTATTTCCTCTCAATTGTAAATAGTTCTGTGTTTTTGTTTTACAGGTGGGTGGAGGGAGGGTAGGGAATATAAATTGGTTGCATGAGTCAATAGGTCAGACCTTTAGTATAAGCATGCGTCCCTCTGCTTTACAGGGCGTTGTGTTGAACATAAGCACCTTGGTAACTAAGCCCCTTCCAACAGCTATAAAGGTCTTGGCTCTGTATTGATTAAGTTACTGTAAAAGCTTGGGTTTATTTTTGTAGGACTTAATGGCTAAGAATTAGAACATAGCAGTGGGGCTGCTCTGTTGGAGTAATGTAAATTGGAATTATAAATAAACATGCAAACCTTTAAAAACTTTCTTCCGCTCTGAAAGTAAATAGTCCTGTTGATTTTGCTGGCAAATCACATCCTGTCTAACGTGCCCATCTGAAGGGGGCTGGGAGGACCTGGGGAACGTTTGGTGCTCTTCAGTGAGACTGACCTGGCTGGTCTGCGTAAAGGGCAGGGAGCCAGGCCTAAGTGTACCGTGGGCCACCCTCCTCAGATGAGTGGCCCTGCTTTCCAGACACTTTGGACACAAACTAGTTTTAAAAACTCAGTTCACAGATAAATGTGCTTTAGAAGTGGCCCCTTTGCTGCCTTACTGCAGCTTCCAAGCTCCCCAGAACTCCCATGTTCTCAGTGCCTTCGAACCTGTTATGGGGCTGGACCCTAGGACCATGTGGAAAAGCAAGACCTGGTTGCTTTCAGACTTGAAGTGTCATTTCACTGTAATGGATTTCCAGGTGCCTTTTTTGTGCTGAGGAAGATTAGCCCCGAGCTAACATCTGTGCCAGTCTTCCTCCTTTTTTATGTGGGACACTGCCACAGCATAGCTGACAAGTGGTGTAAGTCCATGCCTAGGATCCAAACCCATGACCCAGGGCTGCCGAAGTGGAGTGTGCCTAACTTAACCACCATGCTACGGGCCCGGCCCCTCCACATCACTTTTTAAAAGCAGTCTCAGAGGATAAGGCCCCTCCAGTCAGCTGTTGTCACTTCTCCCTTCACTCAGGCCCAGAGCAGGACTGGGCAGCAGGCAGTCAGCCTGTAATGCTCGGCCCAGCCATCAGTTTCAGAACCCCAACAAATTCCTGGTAACCTTCCATCTTTTTGCAACTAATGTCCTTGACCAAAAAAAACTCTTGCATAGTGTACACACTGGGTGCAGGTAGCCAGGGCAGACTCTAAACTCGTTAGGTAACTTAGCAAACGTATTTTCTGCTAGAGAATCTAGCCCGGTCAGTCTACCACCTGTGACTAACCTTGCTTTGAAAGTTTTATGCTGACAACCGTCCTTACAATTAGACATTTTATGCTGAGGTTAAAATATATCTGGGCCTCTTTACTCCTTTTTTAGAGGAAAAATGTCTATGTGCCATTAAACAAGAGCTCAGAGCAAGAGAGGCTGCAGACAGGCAGAGAACAGAGCCTGGAGTCCTGATAGTTGGCAGGGGCAGCCAGCCCGAGGACCCAAAACCCTTTGTAAAGCTGTGCAGGGAAAGGGGGTGGTGAGGACTTTTCTGTAAAGACAAACCTTAGGACAGTGACTTAAACTGCGGCTGGCCTGGAAGCTAACAGCACTCTTTCTGGCTAAAACACAAGAGCGGGGGGAGTGGCCGCCACCAAGTCTTAACGTTTTCATGTATTCTACCTTAAGTCTTAATCTACTAAATCCAGGAATATAGCTGCTGTTCTGCAAAATTCTGAGTTCAGGGCTTAAACTGAGTGCTGTCTGTGCTTGTGTCCTTCACATCATGTTAGACGACTTGAATGGGTGTCTGAGGAGCGAAAGTCAGTCCATCTGTTTAGAACCCCTAAAGGAAAGAACCCGAGTTTATGCACCCATTTTGAGTGCCTGTCCACTGCAGCTGTGCACAGCACCCGTCACACTTTGCACACTGCTTGGACTTGAAAGTCCTTCCACAAACGCCAAGGGAGGACTCCCTCCTCAGTCTGTGGCTTCTTGTCCTAGAGCCTGGCAATGAGCAGCAGAACGGAAGGCTCACACCAAGGAGAGCACCAGAGACCAGAAGTGAGGGAAGTTCTAAAGAGCTATCGTAATTACACCTAAAAGATGCACACACTTAAAAAAAAGGTTAAAAAATATGGTAGTTTATTGTAGGACACTTGGACAGTACGGATAATGGAATGGAAATGCCTACACGTCATTTTGAAAATCATCCATGATTTGAATTAAAAATCAATACAAGCAAGATTTCGTTATCATGATGCTTTCTTTTGTTTCTTCTTTTCGTTTTCCTCTTTTTCTTTTTCAATTTCAGCAACATATTTCTCAATTTCTTCAGGATTTAAAATCTACCAAAGAAAAAGAATTTATGGTTAGTCCCCAAGCCAAACAAGGTGCCCAGAGCACCAGCACCCCATGTGGGGAGGGGAGCTCTTGGACTCTGGCCAGACTGCACCTCAGAGCGGCCGCTACAGTAAACAAGGCCACGTGTGCCTGATCCAGTTAACAACAGCCAGAGCCTATTAAAAAGCAGATTATCAAATCACTAAGTTTTCATAGGCGATTATTAAAAAGCAGAAGCAAATCTGCAGTTGCTGACAGCCCTTCAGTGTGTCGGGAGCACGCGTGAGCACCATCTTTAGCCATGGAGACGACACTGGAATGCTTTCCTTTTGGCTCATTTGTGGAGAGCCTCCTTCCCAGTGCTGAACCACAGCAGAAGGCCCCTAAGCTTGTACTGCCCCTGCTGATTGGGGAACTCTCCACAGGTAAAGACAGCAAACAGACTTGGCGATTACCTTGAGGGGTTGATCTCGCCTCATGACAGCAAGTTCGATGTTTTTGCCGCCGGACTGAACCACCTTGGAGGGAAGAGGAGAACATTAGACGCCTCTCCCACCTCGGGACCAAACAGGTCTCCAAGCACCACTCACGACAGTGTGTGCACCCGAGCCCAGCACTGCCACACGAGGAGAGGGGGCGAGAAGTCCCAGCACCCAAAGCTTTTGTCCTAACTGCACGTCATGTGCAGTCATCTGGGACACCTGCACCCCCTGCCTGTCTCCTGGCAGTCAGACTTGGGCCGAATCGCTGGTCCTTCTTGCACAGTAGCCGTGCTCACGACTCTCCCCTTTCCCACCACTGAGCTCCAACCTCTGGACTCCGGCCTGGCCCCCCAACTACCCCCTCAGCCTCTGGGGCTTCACCTGCAAGCACCTCCGTGGTCTTGACAAAGCCCAAGCCCTCGCCACTCCTGAGCATTACTCCCAGTTTTCTTTCCATCTCCCTGACTCCAGCAGCAGCTCGAGCCGCAGCCAGGCTGAGTGGCGGCTGTGAGCTGTTTGCTCTTGGGCAGCCGCTTATGCCTCTTGGTGCCTTGACTGCCTCAGTCGTATAAGGGAGCTGACAAAGTGCCGAGCGGTGCCCAGCACAGCAAGCCCTCAGGTATCCCAGCATTACTGTTGGTGCCCTCGCTCCCTCCTTCCTTGCTGCCCACACATCAGTCACCCAGTTCTGTGCTGTCCATTTTGCCGAGCCCAAGAACCACCACTCAGATGTGACTTCACCATCTTGCCCAGATTTCAAATGCAAACTTACTTCCAGAAGGGCCTTGATAACCAGCTTAATGGTCAGATCGTCTGTTTCAATGGCTTCGTCAGTATAATTCTTCTCCAGAAATTCACGCACTGACTTGGCACCCCGGCCTATGGCATTGGCCTGAAACAGAAACGTGTGTTACACAGTGCAGGGCATGACGATCCAGAGCCAGCCTGAGAAGACAGCCACCCATGTAGGCCAGCCAGCCACTGCCCCAGCCGCTCTCCCACGTGCAGTGGCAAGAGGCAGTCTGGAGGGAAGTGGGCCTGGGCCCCAGCCCTGCTCAATGGCTTGCTTTCACAAAGGGCTACTTGGAGTTGGTGTGATTCTTACCAAGGATGGGATTCTACTTGTATTTCATTATTGAAAGACACACAGGTAGTTTTACTTTAGGCCGTGTATCCTTTTTTGTTTTTTTATTGAGTTATTGATAGGTTACAATCTTGTGAAATTTCAGTTGTACATTAATGTTTGTCAGTCATGTTGTAGGTGCACCACTTCACCCTTTGTGCCCACCCCCCACCCCACCTTTCCCCTGGTATCCACTAAACTGTTCTTAGTCCATAATTTTAAATTCCTCATATGAGTGGAGTCATACACAGATTATCCTTCTCTCGCTGGCTTATTTCACTGAACGTAATTCCCTCAAGGTCCATCCGTGTTATTGCAAATGGAATGATTTTGTTCTGTTTTGCAGCTGAGTAGTATTCCATTGTATATATGTACCACATCTTCTTTATCCATTCATCTGTTGCTGGACACTTAGGTTGCTTCCACGTCTTGGCTATTGTAAATAATGCTGCAATGAACATTGGGGTGCATAGGACTTTTGGGATTGCTGACTTCAAGCTCTTTGGATAAATACCCAGTAGTGGGATGGCTGGATCGTATGGTAGTTCTATTTTTAATTTTTTGAGGAATCTCCATACTGTTTTCCATAGTGGCTGCACCAGTTTGCATTCCCACCAGCAGTGTATGAGGGTTCTTTTTTCTTCATAACCTCTCCTACATTTGTTGCTATTAGTTTTAGATATTTTTATCATTTTAACGGGTGTAAGGTGATATCTTAGTGTAGTTTTGATTTGCATTTCCCTGATGATCAGGGATGATGAGCATCTTTTCATGTGCCTATTGGCCATCCGTATATCTTCTTTGGAGAAATGTCTGTTCATGTCTCCTGCCCATTTTTTGATTGGGTTGTTTGATGTTTTGTTGTTGAGTTGCGAGAGTTCTTTATATATTATGGATATTAAGCCTTTGTCAGATATATGACTTGCAAATATTTTTTCCCAGTTAGTGGGTTGTTTTTTTGTTTCAATCCTGTTTTCATTTGCCTTGAAGAAGCTCTTTAATCTGATGAAGTCCCATTTGTTTATTCTTTCTATTGTTTCCCTTCTCTGAGAAGGCACGGTGTCCGAAAAGATCCTTTTAATACTGATGTCAAAGAGTGTACTGCCTATGTTTTCTTCCATGGTTTCAGGTCTCACCTTTAGGTCTTTAATCCATTTTGAGTTTGTTTTGGTGAATGGTGAAAAAGAATGGTCAATTTTCATTGTTTTACATGTGGCTTTCCAGTTTTCCCAGCACCATTTGTTGAAAAGACTTTCTTTTCTCCATTGTATGCCCTCAGCTCCTTTGTCAAAGATAAGCTGTCCATAGATGTGTGGTTTTATTTCTGGGCTTTCAATTCTGTTCCATTGATCTGTGCACCTGTTTTTGTACCAGTACCATGCTGTTTTGATTACTGTGGCTTTGTAGTATGTTTTGAAGTCGGGGATTGTGATGCCTCCCGTTTTGTTCTTTTTTCTCAGGATTGCTTTAGAAATTCGGGGTCTTTTGTTGCCCCATATGAATTTTAGGGTTCTTTGTTCTAATTCTGTAAAGAATGTCATTGGGATTCTGATTGGGATGGCGTTGAATCTGTAGATTGCTTTAGGTAGAACGGACATTTTAACTATGTTTATTCTTCCAATCCATGTACATGGAATGTCTTTCCATCTCCTTATGTTGTCATCCAATTCTCTCAGAAAGGCCTTGTAATTTTCATTATATAGGTCCTTCACTTCCTTAGTTAAATTTACCCCAAGGTATTTTATTCTTTTTGTTGCGATTGTGAATGGTATTGTATTCTTGAGTTCTTTTTCTGTTGGTTCATTACTGGAGTATAGAAATGCTACTGATTTATGCAAATTGATTTTATACCCTGCAACTTTGCTGTAGTTGTTGATTACTTCTAACAGTTTTCCAATGGATTCTTTGGGGTTTTCTATATATAAGATCATGTCGTCTGCAAACAGCGAGAGTTTCACTTCTTCCCTCCCTATTTGGATTCCTTTTATTCCTTTTTCTTGCCTGATTGCTCTGGCCAGGACCTCCAGTACTATGTTAAATAAGAGTGGTGATAGAGGGCATCCTTGTCTCGTTCCTGTTTTCAGGGGGATGGGGTTCAGTTTTTGCCCATTAAGTATGATGTTGGCTATGGGTTTGTCGTATATGTAGGCCGTGTATTCTTACACCTCACTGTCCTTTGACTTTCTCCCAAACAGCAATGTTTAATGACTTCTTTGTGTCCATGTCAGCAGGAGCGTTGTGGAAGAAACAGGTGGTGTGTGTGTGCACATGCATCTATAAGACTAGGCCCCAGTTCCTCCCAGTGGCCTCTAAAGCCCCAAGCCCCTCTGTTTTGTCAGACTCACCTTCCAAGCATGGTATGTGCCCGAGGGATCAGTCTGATAGAGTCTGGGGGTGCCATCAAAGTCAAAACCCACAATGAGGGCGGAGATGCCAAACGGCCTGCGCCCATTGCTCTGCGTGTAGCGCTGGCGGAAAAAGAAACACGTTAACACTGTCTTTGTAGCCCCAAAGGCCCCACAGAACCCACACTAAGTTACATCCATGTGACATTCTGAGCTCTGCTTTGAGTGGATGGATGAAAAGAAACTACTAAGACCACTCGCAGTTATTTTCAATTCAAATGATAAATGAAATCAGCCAATAGTTTTCAGCATTCCTCCTTTCTTTTCTGTATTTTCATTCTTGGAAAAAGACACTCCTATGACCAGAATTGCACCATGGAGCCCAAGTGAGGCTATGTGGAATTATTTTGATGACATATACACATTCTGGCTACAGTTGGGTTTAAAGACAACTAGCATCTCACTGGGGGACAGGGTTCAGCCCCCTTTCAACTGCTTGGTGGTGGCAAGATAAAAACTCTATCATTGCCCTCTAGAAACAGGAATTTGGACTGCGCCATGTCACCAAATGAGAACAGAACAATGCCGCCAAAATGGACAAGCTATAGTAAATTATACACGTCCAAGTAAAGATTGGACTGTGCACGGAACAGGTGCAGTTTTCTGAGTCCCCTAGTGACGCAGGCTAACATCCACGCGCAGTACCCGTAGTAGGACACCTTCCGTGACAAAGCAGTGACTGCTCCTAGCAAGAGGTGGTCACGGGCAGGTGGGCACCCACCTGCTTCAGACTGGCAATGTAGCGGGTGATGTACTCCACGGTGACTGGGTCCTCCACAGTCAGCCGGTGGCTCTGGCACTCCACCCGGGCCCTGTTGATGACTATCCTCGCGTCGGCAGTGAGGCCTGCAACAATGGCAAAGAGGATCCCACCTGAGCCACACCTCATCCAGTCTAATCACAGACAGCAGTAACCTTTGGCAAAGATTCCAAAACCAGTCCTGTGAAACCCAGCACTGAGGTCATTCTGAGTGACAACGGGGGAACGATCAGCTTCTGTGAGCTTCTCAGAGAAAGCTGGGTGTACAAGGAACGGCGTGTGTTGGACCGTATTTAAACACACTAATCCTTTGACAACGCAAGTGAATCTCCAGTTTAGGTGAACTGGGATCTTCCTGAACTGGACCTACCGAGAGAGGTAACAGGTAAACCACGCAAGTGCTGAAAACACACTGCACGCCCTGACAGCAGGCGCTGTCCAGCTCCCTCCACACCCTGGGCACAGTTAGCTGCTGAGAGCCGTACCCTTCTCTGGACTGACTACAGCCAGCGTCGGGCTGGCAGCCGCAGTGGAGGCAACAACACAGCCCCCTCAACCTGGGGGTGTCTATTCATTTAGCCCCTGTGCTAATGATAGCACATGGGGAGCCACCTGGGGAGGAGAGACCCTCCCCACCAAACTATAGCCAAACCTTTTCTTAAAGGCCCCAATCCCTTCTTTTAAATGATTTCAGCTCACCCAGTTCACATGTCTCTCAATAACCCACCCATTAGGCTAACCTCCAAAGTTCAGGTCTTTGCCGAGCCACGGAGGAACAGCACCGGCCCCAGGCTTACCTGCGAATGCCATGCACACATTGTCATCGAGAGCACAGATCTTCCGCACGGTTCTTTCATCCTGCAGTTTGGCCACTGACTTCTTCTCCACACCAAGAACAACAATGTCTTTTCCTCGAACGCCAACCTTCAGTAAAAATCAACAGCACTTAAAAAAGTGACATTAGGGGCCGGCCTGGTGGCGCAGCGGTTAAGTGCATACATTCCGCTTCAGCGGCCCGGGGTTCACTGGTTCGGACCCCAGGTGCTGACATGGTACCGCTTGGCAAGCAATGCTGTGGCAGGCGTCCCACATATAAAGTAGAGAAAGATGAGCATGGATGTTAGCTCAGGGCCAGTCTTCCTCAGCAAAAAGAGGAGGACTGGCAGCAGATGTTAGCTCAGGCCTAATATTCCTCAAAAAAAAAAAAAAAAAAGTGGCATTAGGGGCCAGCACAGTGGCGTAGTGGTTAATTTCACACCCTCCGCTTCGGCCGCAGAGGGTTCATGGGTTCAGATCCAGGGTGTGGACCTACGCACTGCTCATCAAGCCATGCTGTGGCCACATCTCACATATAAAACAGAGGAAGACTGGTATAGGTGTTAGCTCAGCAACAATCTTCTTCAGGGCCAATCTTTCTCACCCCCCCCCCCCCAAAAAGTGACATGAGAGTTTGTCACCAGTCACAGAGCACTAAGAGCAGACATGAATACCCTAGGGATAGCAGCCCCCACACATCCCTCCCCCCACTCCTCAGACCACTGCTGTGGGCACCACACCCTGCAAACCATGGGTATTGACAGCAGAGCTAGCTCAGGTATCGTGACCTAGATGCCTAGTCATGTGGCTTAAAATACTGATAGGTAGTTCCAATTATAATACAACTAAAAATTAACTACCATATAGTAAACGTGTATATGTATATTTATCAATCCAACCCAGTAAATCCAAGAGTCCAATGGATGGCGCCTTTAAGCCTGAGAGCCCAACATTCAAGCAGCGTTTCTGTAGTGGTGAAATTACACTACACCCTGCCCCGCTTTCTCCTGCACTGTCGCACACCAGTGTGCACAGCTGTGGAGAAGGCCTGATTTGCCACCAGGTGAACAACTGTGTCAAGTATTACAAGTGTGAACTGCTCTCTGTTTATGGCTGACACCGTAGAGGGCCGAGGGATGTATTAGAAACAGGGAAAAATCACTAATGGCCAGTGAACTCCACAATCACGGCAGGAGCAGACAAATGGGACAATCATTTGGAAAACCAACATCCCCTCTTTGTCTACAGCAGTTTCTCAGCCTCAGCACGGTGGCCACTCGGGCCTGCGAATTCTTTGATTAGAGTCAAAGAGGGCTGTGCCAAGCACTGTAAGGCGTTTTAACGTCACCCCGGCCTCCAGCCCCAGCTGCCAGTAGTGCCTCTCCCCCATCCTGGACAAGGAAACATGTCTCCACACGTTGCCAACTGCCCCCTGGGGTGCACAATCACCCGGGGTTAAGAAGCGCTGGTTCTGCAGTGTTTCAGATTTCAAGGAGCTTTCTCATATGCTGTCATACGTCATCTTCAAAATTCCCCGAGGGAAAGGCAGCCAGGCCCAGGGGTGCAAGGCAAAGCCAGCCACCCGGGCTGGCCCACGGTAGTCCTGCGGGTGGGAGGAGGGGGGCCAACGACCCTTCCAGTCTCTTTAAGCTGAGTTAGGGCACACGATGGATTTGGGGCCTTCGTTTCAAAACAGATCAAGAAAATGAGAAACAGTTCAAAATTCACAGAATCCTGTGTGCCTTCTCTCTGCCTGTCATACCTCTGAAATACCAGAAGATAAAAATTAAAACTATCGTACAGTGTGACCAACAAGCAAACTGACAGTGTCTCAAAGACACCATGAATTTAAATTTCAACCGGTGGTCGAACTGAGAGGTACAGGCGCCCAGGCAAGGGGACGATGGGACGGCGCACTGCCCACGCAGTGGAGCGCTCAGAGCAGCGAGGCCCAGGAGGGAGCCCGTCAGCAGCCGCCCGCCCTGGGAGCGGCAGGCCGACACCGAGAACCTGCCCCGCTTTGTTCTCGAAGCCCACCTGACCTCGAGGACAGCCGCTCTCCCTGGTGGGGGACGGCCCCTAACCCGGAGCTGTCCGGGCGCAGTTCACCTAAGTCACGTGCTTGCTTAACATTCGTAGCCAGAGCAGCCAGCCGGGCCGCCCGGCGCCGCGCCCGCACCTCCGTTCGCCCCGGGCGCCTGAGCGCGGCCGCACCGAGCTCCCGGGGCCGGGGCAAAGGTGGCCCGCCAAGATGGCCGTCACCCCGGGCGCTCACACGCTCCGGAGACGCTGAAAGAAAGGAAGCTGGCTCTCTGATGCACCGCGGACGCAGGCCTCGCTGGTCTTCAAAGCACCCGGCACGAATCACCAGCAAACAGAGCCCACGCTCGCCCTGCGCGAAAACCCGTGTGACGAGCGCAAGCAGGCGCCAACACCCGTTCCCAAACGAACCCGCTCCCTGTCTCCTCTAGGAACACCAACGTCCCGACCTCTCTGCGCTCAACTGGCGCCCCGGGGCGAACCCCGAAAGGCCAATCCAAGCAAAGCCGCCCCACGGCCCGGAGGAAGCCGTCCGCGCGGCCACTCGGGGGAAGGTCGCCGGCAAGGCGCACCCGGGCCCAGCCCGCCGGTAGCGAGGGCCACGCCAAGCCCCCCGACACCCAACTCTGTCCACAGCCGCGCCCACGACCGCTCAGGCCGTGCCCCGCGTCCCGGCCTCCCCCAGCTGAGACCCCGGCCGCCCCAGCCAGGCCCCCGGCAGGCCCGCTTCCGCCAGCCTCCGCGGGGGCGCGCAGGCCCGGCCGGCGGGCCGCTCACCGCGGTCGAGCCCTTCTTCACGGCCTCCTGCGCGTACTCCACTTGGAAGAGGTGGCCGTCGGGCGAGAAGACGGTGATGGCGCGGTCGTAGCTCATGCCGGCGGAGCGAGCGGCGCGGCGCGGCCGGACCGGGAAAAGCGCACACTCACCGCCGGCGCGGCCCGCGATTCACGACGCCGCTGCGCCCGCGCCGCGCGCCCGCCCGTCCCCGGCGCCGCCAATTGCGCCGCTGGCGTATGGCGGCGTCGGCGCGTCAGGCGGCGTCGGGCGGACGTGCGCGCGCCGGGGCGGGGCTAGGCCGAACCAACGGCGGCCGGACGCGGGGGGAGGCGCGGCGGCGGCGGGCCGGGCGCGGGGCGCGGGGCGGCCGCTCGGGGGCGCCGCGCGAGGCTGCTCCTGGGGGGCGGGGGTCGCGCGGTGCAGCGGCGCGGCGGGACCGGGGGTGGCGTGGCGGCGGAGGGGCGGACGAGCCCACGGCGCGGCACCCCCCCGCGCCCCCCGCCCCCCAGCGACTGCGGAGAATGAGCACCTCGGGCCGCGGAGCGCAGCCGGAGAAGGAACCCCGATGATCTCGGGCTGAGCCCGCGCCCGTGACCATGTCGGTGGCCTTCGCGTCCGCACGGCCGAGAGGCAAAGGGGAGGTCACACAGCAAACCATCCAGAAGGTGGGCCGGGGGCGCGGGCCGGGGCCGGGGGCCGCGTGGTGCGGGCGGGCGCGCGGGGCCGGGGCGCGGGCAGCCGGCGGGCGCGGGACGCGAACAAAGCCGGGGCGCCGCCGCCGACCGCGACCCCGGCGGGGCCCCGCGCGCGCTCTGCGGCCAGCCTGCGCCAGCTTGGTCGGGGGCGCGCCGGGGCCGCGGGCAGGGGCGCAGGGCGGCGGGGCCGGACGCCCGCGGGATGGTGTCCGAGAGGTGGTGTCCGCCGGGTGGTGTCCACGGGGTGGTGTTTGCTGAGTGGTGTCCGCGGGATGGTGCCCGAGCCGTGGTGTCCGCGGGGCCAAGCAGAGAACAGTCCCGGGCCGTGCCGGGTGCAGTGGGGACCCACAGCCTTTGAGGCCGGGGGCGGCGGGATCAGGTGGCTGCGGGGACCCGCCTGGTTGGCGAAGGCGAAGGCGGTGGCGCAGCGCGGCGGGCGGCCCCTGGCCCCTGTGTGCAGCGCGGCGAGTGGAGGGAGCGCCGGGCGCACGGAGCGCCCGGGCCCTGGCTCAGCAGCCGGCCACGCCTGTCGCCTTGCTAAGGTGCTGGCACTCTAAGGCACCAAAGGGCGCGTCCCAAGTGTGGGACGGCGTTCCAGAAGCCTTGCAGCCCTTTAGGGAGCGCGCACCCCCTCGGGCTTGACCTGCTGGCCAAGCTTCCAGGCTCTTGTGCGCGAGCGAAGTTGCTTTTCCGCGTGACACCAGGCGGCCGCCTCCTCACCTAACAGCAACTTTACAGCCTTTCCCCGAGTTCTCTAAGTTTGGCCTTGTGGTTTTCTAGAGATAACTTTTACTTGGGTTTGGGGACACCTTTAACAAAAGTCTTAAGTTTGGGAATTGAGATTTTAAGTTTCCTGTGGTTTCTCTTTAGAAGACAAGTTCAGAAGATCAGTGTTAGCCCGTCCCGTTTGAATTTTCTCCACGTGTTTGGTAGCTGCGGTGATTTCTTTTCTAATCTCCGGATTCCTGGGGGGCTTGCCCTGGTTCCTATGAGCCTGTTTCCCCAGGGGCGTTCACTGTGACGACCTGCCTTGTGCTCGGCCCCTGTCCGTTTCGAGACTGCCTTTGCTGTGGCTGGTTTTGACACATGAGGTGTCTCAGGAAACTCAACAGGAAAGAGATGATTTGAGGAGCAGCAGACGTAGAGACTTAAAAGTGGGACCTTTTTTTGTTTAGTAAACATCATGTGGTGCTTACTGCATACCAGGTTCTGTTCTAAGGGCTTTGCAGATGTTAACTCATTTAATTTCTCGTGGTAGTTACTGTCGTCCCCATTGTGTAGATAAGGAAACTGAGGCACAGGGAGGCTGAGTGCCTTGCTGGTAAGTGGTGGTGCCAGGAGTTGAATCTAGACATCGGCTCCAGGGTCTGCTGTAAGCATGACACCTGGTTTGGGGACACCGGGCTAGGCTGAGCGTCAGGCGCTTGGTTCAGAGGCACTGGTGGGCCGTCCGAGGGGTCTCTTGGCACCGGGCCCTTTGGAGCTCAGGTGTGATGAGCACATCACTGTTCCCGAAGCCGCCTTTGGCTTCACGGTTATCCAGTTATTTGCACTTTGCACCCAGCCCCTACTAAAGCTCCCCAAATGTTAGAACATTGCCCCCAAACATCAGATCAGAAAGAGGGAGACCTGCGGCCGGCACCCCAGGGCAGAACACTGGCCTGCTGACCCTTCACAGCCAGTCGGTCCTCAGTTTAGCTGTCATCTGGTTTGATCTGGTGGGGCCAGCACTCCGTGGACACGTCATGGTGTTCTCACAGTGAATATGCGTACCGAGGGCTCTTTTACTGGTGGTTTGAGAAGGGCACGAGCTGTGTGCACAGCCTGTGCTCGTGCTCAGAGCGTTGAGAAAAGCCAGGGGTGCCTCAGAAGCCTGCTTGATAGTGAGAGCAGGAAAGGTACACTGAGTCCTTAGAGTGTATCTGGGTAGGAATTTGTCAGACAAACGCCTACTCAGCCTTCGAGCCTCCACTCGGATGTGCCCTCCTTCGTGCTCTCGGTGGCCATGCGGTGAGCGTAGCACCTTGATGTATTGCTTGGGCTCCCAAGTTTGCATGCCACTGATTTATTCTTTGCTGTGTCTCCAGCCTGGCACAATGCTCGGCTCAGTTAGTGCCCAGTACATCTTGGGGCCTCTGTGATGCTGGGTCTGTCAGGGGCAGTGTTTGGGAGAGGCAGATGGGTTCATTTCCTGGGGCTGTCGTAACAGATTACCCCGAACTGGGTGTTTTAAAATAGCAGAAATTTATTTTCTCACAGTTCTGGAGGCCAGAAGTCCAAAATCAAGGTGCTGTCAGGTTGGATGCTTCCTGGGGTTGTGGGGGAGGGTGTGTTCCCTGCTTTCTCCGAGCCTCTAGTGGTCTGGCAGTCCCTGGTGTTGCTTGTCTTTTAGACGCATCACCCTAGTCTCTGCCCCTGTCTTCGTGTGGCTTCTCCTCTGTGCCTGTCTCTGTGTCCAAGTTTCCCTCTTGTCATAAGGACACCAGTCATAGGATGTAAGGCCCACCCTAACCCTGTATGACCTCATCTGAACCTGGTTCCATTTGCAAAGATCCTATTTCCAAATAAGGTCACATTGACAGGTACTGGGGTTAGGACATGAACATACCGTTTTGAGGGACACAATTCAACCTGTGACAGAGGATGCATGGGGAGGGGTATTCCAGACAAGGAGAACCAAGGAGCAGAGGTGGGAAGGGTCTGGAAGATGGAGGGAGTCACCGCTGGTCCTCCTGTGGTCTGCATGGAGCAGGTACGGGGACCAGCGCTGGGAGGGCAGGGAGAGCCGGCCTGCCCTGGGAGCCTGGGCCGCATGCTGGGCAGTGGAGCCTGCGGTGGCCAAGCACAGTTTTAGTGTGGGTTGAGGCACAGGTGGAACTGCGTTTTGCTGAGACCCACAGGGGATGTGACTGTGCTGGGGACTCTGAGGTGGAGGTGGGTAGTGTGCCAGCAGAATCCAGTGGCCCTTGTACCTGGCTAGCTGGCCTGCAGGCTGCAACCTGCCGCGTGCCGCTGTCCCCTGGTTTGGGACCAGGGAATCCTGGCCACCCAGCTCTGTGCTCCCAACGCCATTGGTGGGGGGGGGGGGGCGCTGCGGCCATCTCCATGGACCGTGAGGCTGCACTTGGGCACATTGGAGGGAGTCCCTGGGTGTTGGCTTTGGCTGGCATGCACTTGGTTCCTTGCTGCTTGGCACATTGTAGTTGCTTAATAAATGTAAGTTCTGTTGTTACTGTTTGTTGTTGGTATTAATTTGCTTCCTTGGGTGGAGGGTGGGAATGGTGTCTCGTCCCTCTTACCCCCAGTACTTTGTGCCAGGAAGACGAGCTCGGTGGGAGTGGGCGGAGCTGATAGGCAGGTGGGCATCTGTGTCTAGTTTAGGAAAGTGAGACCAGTGAGGGTGGGTGCCGTGCTGAGTCCGAGAGCCAGGGAGTGGCCGAAGCCGGACCAGCCTCGCCGCACTGTCCTCCGTGCCCAGGGGCAGGAGGGTGAGGGGCACAGGGGTGAGGGCTGGCCATCTGGGTGGGGGGTGGGTGCCCTCTGCTCTCTCAGGCCTGGAGCTCCTTGTCTTAAAGAACGTGGGCTGATTTGGGAAGGAAGGCAAATTGGCCATTTTAAAATTAAAGCTGTCTCTGCCACTGCAAATGGCTTGGGGGCCACTTGATCCTTTTAGGCAGTTATTACTGAAGGTGTCTTCTCCCCAGTGAGCAGAGGCCCCGGGGAAGGATCCCGAGGGATGGGAAGGGGCTGTGTCCCCTCACTCCGGTCCTGGGGGCCAGCCCTGGGGAGGGGTGAGGACGGGCCCCCGCAGAGCGGCAGGAGACGCTGGGGCTGGGGTGCTGTGTGCCAGCTCTTGGTGGCTTCTTTGTCGACTTGTGTGTCTTGAAATGCTGACCAGTGAGGGCACCGCTCCGCAAGTCACTGGAGCGCCCTTGGACCTGAGCACTGCAGAGGCTCCAGCTGCAGCCCCTGCGGGCAGGGCAGCACGTCCTCCAGGAGGGAACAGCCACACCCAGGCCTCTGTCCCCTCTGCCCAGTAAAACCTGGCAAGAGCCCTCCTGCTGGACACTCCAAAGAAGGTGTGCTGCCTGCCTGCTGCCCAGCCCTCAGGAGCCCCTCCAGCCTGGAGGACCAGGAAGCTCTGGATAAGGCGCGGTGGCCACCCCGCATCCCTCTTACCCCTCTCCGTTCTAAAGCAGTCGCCTGCCTCGTCCAGCACCTGCGTCTGTCTTCCATGCAGTAGCTGTGTGTGTGGTCTGGTGGCAGGGAGAGGGGCAGCACTTGCTAACAGGGGTCCCCATTGGCTCTCTCCTCTTGGCTCTGGCCCTGTGCCCCCAACCTGTTCCCCGGCCAGGGGGTCAGGGCCTGGGCACCTGCTCCTCTGTGCTTGGAGTCAGAAGACAGCTTCCCTGGGCCCCCGTGGCTGCGAGTGAAGAACTGCCATGCCCAACCGCACAGATGCAGGAGTGCGGGGGGCCTAGCACTGATGTCCCTAAGTCCTGCAGGACCTGGAAGGAGGGTGGGCTAGTCTTGACTGCCTGATCCACGCGTGCACCTCAAGCGCACCCTGCCGTGTGAATGGGACAAGAGTCAAGAGGGAGAAGGTACTAGATGTCTATGCAGAGAGGGCTCCTGTAACGAGGTCTCCTTCTCCTTGGCCAACAGGTGGTTCCTGTGCAGAGTGCCAGTTGCTGTGGGCTCCTCATGTTTCTCTTCAGTTGGAGATCGCTGTGGGGTCAGGGGCCCTGGGGTCAAGGATGGGGACTCCATGGAGCTGGGGGGCTTCCTGGGCTCAAATTCTTGTTCTGCTGATAGCCAAGCGTAGCCTTCTGCGCCTCAGCTTCCTTGTTTTAAATAAGGGTGACGTGTGAGCTCACAGGCCATCTTGTGGTTAGACAATGTCGCCCGGCACAGGAAGGTGCTCAGCATTGTAACTGATCGTCTTCAGCCTCTGGATCAGACGTTTGGCCAGAATTTGTCAGTAGCATTCTGAAAGGGAGGTGAGGGTTCCATTCTGAGCTGCAGGAAGCCGTCTCCAGGTCCACAGTTGTGTGAAGCAGACAGTGTAGCTGTCTGGGTCCAGCCGTGGCGGGTTTAATGCGGTGCGCACCTCCCTCTCCAGTGCAGGAGCTCTCACAGGCGCAGAGTGGTTTTGCTGTGCTGTGGTCACACGTTTGTAAGTGTCCCCAACACTGAAGACGGGAAATGACTCCTGCATGGCCTGAGGAAGATGAAAGTGTGTTTCCTGTTGCAGTAACGTTAAGTATGTTTCACAGTGTCCTGAGAGTTTTTGGAAGTTGGATGTGTGTGTCAAACACAGAGGTTGGACCATAGGCAGGCCCAGCTCCTCGCAAGGACACTGCATGTGTGTAAGGTTTGGGTTTTTGAAACCCACACACCTAATTCACATACTCTGCAGTTGGGTACATGCTCAGAGGGGTCGTTGGCTTCCATTAGCACTTCTGGGCACTGGCTCAGCCTCTGGTGAAGCTTAACCAGCTGCCCAGGTAGCCAGGGCTCATCCCTCTGCACCTCAGGCTGCTCCCAGGAGTTCATCTGGCACCTGCGTCTGCCCCTGTGTGGGGCATGCATCGCGGCCACCTTGCAGAAGTGGAAGATGGGAGACCAACCGAATACCATATGGGATTTCTCTGGAGCTGAGGAAGCAGTGAGGTGGGATCTTTATGCACCCATACAGGACCATCTCCAAGACATCAGAGAGGAAAGGGCACGACGTAGACCAGTGGGAAGGGAACGTCTCCATGTGTTTGCACAGTGAGGGGGGATGCGTCCAGAAGGAGCAGGGGTTGGCTAGCTCTGGTGGCCTCGGGTGGGCGGCACGAGGCCCACCGCTCACTTGGGGCTACCTGAACTTCAGCACGCCCGTGAGCCTCTTCCCCTTTAGACAGAAAGCAACAAATCTTTCTTAATTAAAAGAACAGCCACGAGGCCATTGTGACGGGTCTTTCTGCCCTGCCCATTGTGGGGTGACCTGAGCCCCCCGTGAGCAGTGAGCCTCGAACTCCCAGATCTCTCTGTGCCCCCCTTCCAGGGCCACACCTGGCTTGTCATGGGGTCTGCTCACTCTTCAGAGATCCTCACCCGCCTTTACCCAGTGGCCCCAGCCCCTGTCCCCTACTCTCTTTGTGGGCTCTGGGACCCCCAGTCCCTCCCCTTTCCCAGTCTCTGTCGTCCTTCCCCACCCAGTCAGGACTGCCCGTGTGGCCTGAGCAGTTCCAGGCCTGTCCCCTGTGCCAGCCCTGCCTCTTGGCCTACGTGTTCTCACTGTGGGATGTCCGTGGGAAGCGTGCCCCGGCCCTCCGAGCCTGTTGCTCGTCGATTCCCTCACAGCCAATCCCAATCCTTTGTAAAGCCTGCGTGGTAGCTTGTTACGGAGACGGGAGTGACATCTCTCACCTCTGTGCTCCGTGTTCCTGCTCCCACGTGGACGCTGGGCTTGGCTTCGTGACACTCTGACCACTGGGACATCAGCCAGCGTGACACAACAGAGGCTTGATAAGTGCTTGTGCACGGGGGCTGCCCCCTGGGAGCCCTGAGACCACCAGGATGACCACATGGAGAAAGAGGCACAGGCCCCCCAGCTTTCCCACAAGGTCAGCACCCCACCGACTCCAGTGGTGAGCCCACGTGAGACCAGCAGCAGACTCGCCCAGACAGCCCAGGATCATGAGAACTAGGAAATGGTTGTTTTAACTACAGCGTGTGGGCAGCTTTGTCATGCAGCAGCGTGAAACAGACGTGCCCACGTGCATCGTGACCTTGGTCCCGTCAGCCTCTGCAGTCAGCCCAGGCTGTGGTTGAGAAAGTCCCCCTCACTTCACTGGGCACAGGACTGCCATCCCCAGCTACCCCACGGTCCTCCGCTCTGGCACTCCACAGCCTCGTCTCCAGCTCCCGGCACTTGTCTCCGTTCCTGGTCGTGCCCTGCTCCACCATGCCTTTGCACGCGCTGCGCCCTCTACCTGGGCTACCCTTTCTCCCATCTTCACCTGTGCGCTTCTGGGCAGCTTTCGAGCTCCAGCTCGCATGTCATCTCCAGGTGCCTCCCAGGGCGCCTGCTGCCGAGATCACATTTGACACACTGCTGCCATATGGCACCAAGCAGATGTGTGCTCACATTGGTCTCTGCCCAACTCTGACCAACTGCTGCCACTCCACTGTGAGCAAGAGCATGGTCTCGCCTGCTCCCTGTCATGCCCACCAAGGCCTCAGACGGGCCTGCAGAGGTGGGGAGCTCACTGCCACTCGCCAGCATGGCCCTTGATGCCCGCCTCTGGTTCCTCCAGGTGGTGGTGCCACCTTCACAGTTCTCTGTCCCCAGCGTCCTCTCTTCGGGAGGCCATGGGCCACACCTGGCATGTGGGTTTCAGCCCGCACACTTCACCAGTCTCAAACTCCCTTCTCTGTGATGTTTGCCTGCACGAGTCACCCCTGAACCTGTAGAAAACCAGCCTTCCCAAGAGAGCCGAGTGTGAGGGGCGTGCCTTCTGATGCAGGAAAATGCAAAACTGCTGGTGAGAAAGCCTAGGAGCCCGGTGTCGAGAGAAGACAGCAGTAGACACGGAGAACGAGATCTTTAATCCTCCAGTCGGCGTAAGTGGTTTCTTTATTTTTCAACTTTGTGTTACGGGCACGTTTTTAGACACACTCTAGGTAGAGAAGAGTCAGATGAGGCCTGGACCTGCCCAACTCAGGCACTCCCTGACTCCCTTCAGGCATCTTTAAAATCACTTTTTTGAACAATGACATGCCTATCTTAGAAATTGTCATAAATGCAAATGCGTAAAGGGAGTGAATTCTCTATCCATAATCTCTGACCTAGGGAGAGCCAGCGTTTCTCTCCTGTCACTTGGCTTCTTGTTGTTAGGTTAGATTTTATACTCCTCAAAGCCACGCTGCGCGTAGTCAGTTCTGTGGGGCTTGTGTTAAAAATGAGGAGTAATTCTTTCAGCCCACGCTCTGTTTCCCACTTCCCAGCAGCACCCTCATTACTAAAGCAAGTGGCTGCTTCTTGAGCATTTTTAGTTTTACGCATTGTCTGTTTTCTTAGCTCCAGCTGCTGTAACAAAATACCATAGACTGCGGGGCTTAAACACACAGATTTATTTCTCACAGTTCTGGAAGCTGGAAGTCCGAGATCAAGGTACCAGGAGGTTCGATTCTTGGTGAGGACCTGCTTCTGGCTTGCAGGTGGCCACCTTCTCGCTGTGACCTTCCATGGTGGAGAGGGGGAGAGGGCTCTGGTGTCTTCCTCTTCCTGTAAGGACACTGATCCCATCATGGGCGCTCCACCCTCCTGACCTCATCTAACCCTAATTACCTCCCAAAGGGCCCAGCTCCTAATGCCATCGTAGTGGAAGTTAGGCCTTCAACATAGGAGTTTGGCGGGGGACACACATATTCAGGCTGGAACATCTGTTGGTCTCACCTGATGACCATGGAAAATGGGGATTTCACTCTTTCACACACCCTTCCTCACCACACGCCTGCACTCCCTGCTCCCTGTTCCCCCAGAGTGGCTTCCTCCTGCTTGGAATTAGATCCATATCTGGTGTTGACGTTGTCCTGCCTGTATAAATGGCCTTCCACGCAGGATCATATGGTCACTTTTCCTGCCCCGCCCTTTGTTTTCCCTGGAGTTGGTAATCTCTCCTTCTTTTTAATCACTTTTCACTGGTTTATCCCAGACTCTGTTCCAACCATGGAAACCGCCTCAGCACAGGTGTTCTGTCAGGTTCATTGTCTTGCGGCCACTCTTTTTGGGCCTCCTTGGTTCTCCCTCCACCATTGTCCCAGATTTTTTGGCTTCTCCTGTGTTGGGTCTCAGGTTTTCCCATTTTGATATTTGCTCCCTTGTTTTGGTGGACTGCATCCTTTTGTAAAGCTTCCAGAGAAAAGGTGTATGGGATGTGAAGCTTTAAAAAAATTCCCATATTCTCTTCATCCCGATTCCCCAAATTTTAACATATTGCCTCATTTGCTCTCTTCTCCTCTCCTGCCCCCCTGCCCTCTGCCTACGTCTTATCATGGCCTGAACCATTTGAGAGTGAGTTGCAGATATAATACCCCTTTACTCTCAAATACTCAAGCATGACTTTCCTTACAACAAAGACATTATAACCACAGTACAACGATTGAAATCAGGGAGCTAATATTGATACAGTGCTGTTACCTGACCTGCAGACCTAATTCCAATTACCCATTTTGTCAATGTGTACTTTATAGCAAAAGAAATCTCCAAGTCACATAGGTTTAGTTTCCCATGTAAGGAACGGTTCTTTTGTCTTCTTTTTCTTTAAGATTTTGACATTTTTGAAGAATGTGGGTCATCTGGGTGGCAGACGCATTTTCCTAAATTGTGTTCAGAATGTATGTTCGTTTTACCCTCACACTTAGTCTGTGTTTTGGCTGACGAGAATTTGGGAGAGAAGTCTCCCTCGAGATCAGGTTATTGCACCTCAGGATGTCTCCTTCAGGGGTGGGTCATCTCTACTGAGGAAGTCTCTCCCTCAGGATCGGATTATCTCCCCTATAGAAGACTCCCCTCAGGATCAAGTCATCATTCCACAGGAAGTCTCTCTCAGGATCAGATTCGCTCTCCTCAGGAAGTTTACCTTATGATCAGGTCATTGTTCCTACAGAGTCTCCCCTCAGAAGGTCTTCCCTTGGGCCAGCCCAGTGGCATAGCTGTTAAGTTTGCGCGCTGTACCTCAGTAGCCTGGGGTTTGCCAGTTGAGATCCCAGGCGCAGGCCCATGCACACTTTTCAAGCCATGCTGTGGCGGAAGTCCCACATGTAAAATAGAGGAAGATGGGCACAGATGTTAGCTCAGGGCCAGTCTTACTCAGCAAAAAGGAGGATTGGCGGCTGATGTTAGCTCAGGGCTAATCTTCAAAAAAGAAAGTCTTCCCTTGGTATTGGTCACCTTCTCACAAAGTCTACCTTGAGATATGGTCATGTTTCCTCTGGAAGTCTCCCTCAGGATCAAGTCATTGTATACACAGAAGACTCCCTTAGGATCAGATAATCTCTAGAAGTCTCCCTCAGGGCCAGGTCATCTCTCTTTAGGAAGTCTCCCTTGAGACCAGATCATTTCTCCACAGGAAGTCTCCCTTCAGGATCAGGTCATCACTCCTCAGGTGGTCTCCCTCAGGATCAAGTCATCTCTCCTCAGAAAGTCTCCCTTGAGATCGAGACATTTCTCCTGTGGAAGTTTCCCTCAGGATCGGGTCATCTCTCTTAAGGAAGTCTCCTCTCAGGATCGAGTCATATCTCTTCAGGAAGTTTCCCATCAGGATCAGATCTTCACTCCTGAGGAAGTTTCCCTCAGCATCAGGTCCTCTCTCCTCGGGAAGTCTCCCTCAGGACCAGGTCATTTCTCCTTAGGAAGTCTCCCCTCAGAATCAGTTCATTTCTCTACAGGAAGTCTTCCCTCAGGATCAGGTCATCACTCCTCAGGTGGTCTCCCTCAGGATCAAGTCATCTCTCCTCAGGAAGTCTCCCTTGAGATCAGGTCATCGCTCCTCAAGAAGTCTCTCCTCAGAATCAATCTTCTCTCCTCAGGAAGTCTCTCCTCAAGATCAGATCATATCTTATCAGGAAGTCTCTCCTCAGGATCAAGTCATCTCTCTTCAGGAAGTCTCCCTCAGGATTGAGTCATCTCTCGGGAAGTCCCTCTCAGGATCAGGTCATCACTCCTTAGGAAGTCTCCCCTCAGGATCTCTCCTCAAGAAGTCTCCCCTGAAGATCAGGTCATCTCTCCTCAGGAAGTCTCCCAGGATTGGGTCATCTCTCGTCAAGATTAGGATTAGGTAATTGCTCCACAGGATGTCTCCTCTCAGGATCAAATTCTCTCTCCTCAGGAAGTCTCCCTCAGGATTGGGTCATTTGTCCTCAGGTGGTCTCCCTCAGGATCACGTCGTCTCTCCTCAGGTAGTCCTCCTCAGATCAGATCGTCTCTCCTCAGGAAGTCTCCCTTGAGATTAGGTTATTTTTCCTCTAGCAGTCTACCCTTGGGATCAGGTAACTGCTCCAGAGGAAGTCTCCCCTCAGCATTGGGTCATCACTCCTCAGGAAGTCTCCCTCAGGATCAGGGCCTCTCTCGCCTGTAGGTCTCCTTTGGGATTGGGTCATTGCTCCTGCAGAGGTCTGCCTCAGGATCAGGTCATCTCTCTTCAGGAATGATTTTCTCCCTGTGTTTTCTGTCTTTCTGGAAGTTATGGAAGAACTGTTTTTGGCCACTTGGATCGTTCTTCTAATTTCATTATGTTTTTTTCTACCTTGATCTTTCTGATATGCTTTCTAGGAATTTTCTTTAACTTTGTATTCCAACACTTCTGTTGTTTTTTTGCTTTGGTCAGTATATTGTAACTATCCAAGAGCTCTTTTTTGTTGTTTTTAATAGCACCCTTTTTCTATGGATACGATAACGTATTATCTTTTGAAGATATTAGTAATAGTTGTGGGTTTTTTCTTCTTGTTTTTTAAGTTTCCTTCTTGCGTAGTGCTCATCTCCTCCAGCTTTCGGCCTCTGAGGCTGGTTTTGGTCTGTCTCAATTACAGGCTTCCCACGAACACTGGTGCGGCTCAGCTGTGCCCTCGTGTTTAGGACTAGGATACCGAGGGTAGGGGACACCAGGTGATGGGCCAACTTGGTCTTTGTCTTCACCTGGAGGTGTTCTCCTGCCTTCAGTGTTCTAGCGCTTTCCTCCCAGGCTGGTTGTTTTCCGTCGAGCCACCTTGCCCCTCTGCCCCGCGCCCCCTTCCCTGTCCCCGGCCAGGTAGCCATGGGGAGGGCCCGGGATCTCAGCCTTCCCGAGCCCTGTGGGCTCCCGAGTGCGGCTCAGTGCCACATCCAGCCCCCTGGCGTCTGCCAGTTCAGTTCTCACTCATCCATTTGCTTTGCACTTCTAGAGTCCAGCTGCTGGTGCTGCTCTTGCAGTCCTCTTATCTTTGTCCTCGTGAGCGGTTCCCCCCTCCATCGGTCACCACCTGCCGGGCCTGTGAGGGCTCGGAGCGCGGCACGCTTCCCGTCCGCCATCTTTCACCTGATGGGTCCTGGCCTGTTTTCTGCGTGCTTTAACTTAACTGAGATGATACTCTGTACCCTGCTTTCTAAAAAAGCCTCCATCCTAACAGTGTAACATCTCATGCTTATAAAAACTACGAAAACGTTTCTATGGGCTGGCTGACATCTCACCAAACGGTCCCACCGTAATTTGCTTAATCCTGTCATTGACTGCTTAGCTTGCCCCCGTCTTTGAGCTGTTGTGAACAGTACTGAGACGGACATCTGTGTATGAAACGTTTTAGTATGCAGCGTGTGTCCTTGGGAGAGAATTCTTGCCGTGGACTTCCAAGTCCAGGAGTTGAAGCCGTAAAGCCTTATATAAGGGTGGCTCTTGGAGGGATAGGGGGACCGTCGTTTGCAGTTGTTTCCTTTCTTAATTCATCTGGAGAAAGTCTCGATGTGCCAGTGGCACGAATGCCGGGTCCTGGTGTGTTGAATTGCCCTCATGCCCCGAGGTGAGCTCCAGGGGCAGCTCCTGGCCCACAGCGCCCCCTGGTGGTTTCCCCGTCCAGGGCCGGCTCCATGGCCAGGGTGGGAATTGCTGAACTTGGGGCGTCATCTCCACAGTGGGGAGAAACGGGAAAGCATAGAGAGGAGGAAGCTGTAACGTAGAAACTGAGCAGGAGAAACCAACCCTGAAGTCGCAGAGGCCAGGCCGAGGGTGAAGCTGAGCCAGGGCAGTGGCTCTGCAGGGCTCGGGGTGGACTCTGCCCTGCCGTGTGGTGTGGCCCGACCCTCTGTGCCTTCCTCTCCTCTCTGTGGCCGAGTTTGGGCCCAGGGCTCCGAAGGAGTGGCACCCTGAGGTCATAGCACCGTTACGGGCCCTCAGGGCAGTGTGCTGGGTCACCTGCACAGTGGCAGGTGGGTGGGCCCCTCCGCCTTCTCGGGGGCCTGCAGAGCTGAACCTGCCCGGGGGAACCTCCTGGGCCCAGATGAGTGGGCGCAATTTGGTGGAGATGAAAAGCACAGATTTTTCCTTTGGTAAGAGTTTCTGAGGAAAGGCCTTTTTATGGAAAGCAGCATTTGCGGTGGGCCCAATTCTGCCCCTCCCTGCAAAGCGGGGTGCTGCCCACATGGACAGGCAGTGAATGAGCCGGACGCTTCTCCACCTCTTCACGTCCACGTGGGGAATGGCTCACACTGTGTCCCCCTAGCCGTCCCCTGCTGACCAGACCCTGGGCCCACTGGGTAGGCCGGCCACGGCTGCCTGGTCTTGTGCTGTGTGCTGCCAGCGTGGCTTCTGCCGCAGCTCTCCTCGCAAGCCTTCCTGTGCTCCCGTCGGGCCTTCTTCTCTCCTGCTTCTTCCATCACCTCATCCTGGGTCTCCCCTGGCCATCCCAGGTGGCCGTCCCAAAGAGGTGGCTCTCCAGGGATGTGAGCTGCCTCCCCCAAGAGTGCCCGTGATTGCGGATCTCACACCCTCCAGACCAGGGCTCGGGGGTCCCGGCGTCCCTGCTGTCGACTCTTGGCCCCCCCTAGCTGGACAGATACACTGTGGTCAAGGGGCCAGAAAATTGGGTCCTGCAGGCTGTGGGGTTTCATTTGTGGGGTGAGAGAGGCTGGGAGCTGCCTGCGGGGTTGGAGTATTGACCCTGGCCCCCGAGGGCTGTGTGCTTAGCACAGCAGTGTGGAAAGTGCCTGGTCCCACTGGCTGAGGTTGCATGTGAGAGTGACAGTTTGTACATAGAGAGTGACAGATACTGTCACATGGCTGGTGAGTGCCTCGAGCAGGTGCCCTCTGACCCCAGCAGGACTCTGGCAGGCGCGTGCGTGCCCCGCACTCACGTCTGCTTCTCCTGCAGATGCTGGACGAGAACCACCATCTGATCCAGTGCATCCTGGACCACCAGAGCAAGGGCAAGACAGCCGAGTGCGCCCAGTACGTGCCCCCACCCCCACCCCCAGTCTCCTTGGGCGGCGCTGAGTGGCTTCAGCGAGTCCAGCTGCAGTGGTCATCTAGGCCACTAAGAGTCACCCTTTGGAGGGTGGCCTACTCCCCCCAGGTCACTCCCCAAGGAGACAGGGGAAAGTTTGGGGGGCAGTGGAAGTGTGGGAGGAGAGGCCTGCTGGGGAAGCCAGAAGGCCCAGGCCAGACCGTGGTTGTGGATGCACCAGGGGGACAGAGAGCTCCTCTAGGTAGGACCTCATGTGACGCCTCCCAGGGCCAGACAGATAGGAGGTGCTCGAGCTGGCCGCCACCCCTCCCAGAGGTGTTCCTGTGTTAAACTGAGCTTTCCCGTGTCCTGCGAGCACCTCTTCATGGGGCTGGGGTATCAAGTTATCTTGGTGTCAGAGTGAGCCTGAGGAGGGCTGGTCCCCTGGCATCCCCTCCTGCATCCCCCTCAGGCCCCTGCCTCCTCGTGACCCACCCCCACCTCCATTCTCTGAACAGATTGGGTGGCACCTCCCCCTTGGCTGCCACCTCGGGGTCTTTCCAGCATTTTGTCATCGAACGGGATCCCACTCCCTGCCTAGCCCCGTCCTGGCCCACAGGGTGCTCTGCTGCCTTCACAGTCCCCGGGGCTTGGCTGCAGGGCAAGGCTGTCCAGATAAACTACTGCTTCGGATGGGCCGCGGGCTCCGCCGCCTCACTGTGTGCCCCTTGCCCGCAGGTACCAGCAGATCCTGCACCGGAACCTGGTCTACCTGGCCACGATCGCAGACTCCAACCAGAACATGCAGTCCCTGCTCCCCGCCGTGAGTGTCTGCGCATGGGGGGACTCCCCACCATTGCCCAACACAGTCAGGCACAGCCTCAGACGGCCGGTGCAGGGAGCAGAGGGGACAGGAGCCTGAGACCGGGGCGGGGCGGGTCCTCACATCAGGTCAGGCGGACGTTTCTGAAGTGGACTGGCCAGAATCACGCCATTGGCTTCTTTAGCAAAGGGAGATGAGTGACCCCAGAGGAGCCAGACCTAGAAATGGTGGGAAGCCGATCTGGGGACAAGGGGAAGTGGCACGGGGGTTTCTTGCTTTTCATTCTCAGCCCTTCTGAGTGATTTGAAAAGTTATGACCCATGAGCTTGCGCTACTTTGGTCCAACAACAAAACTTAAAAAAACTGCCTCAAATATTAATACAAACATTTTCTATTTGACTTTAAAACGCATTCTCCTCAAATTAAATTACTGCTGCAAAGGCAAGACCCGCGGCAGCCTCGGCCTCCTTCGAGGTGAGGGGCAGGCGCAGCCTCGAGGTGGACTGGTCCGTGTTGACCCTGCTAGGCGGGCAGTTTCCAGGCCTAACATGACGCAGGAAGGCTCACTTCCCAAGGCCCCTTGGTCCCCATCTTGAACACCAGGATGTGTTTTGCTAGTAAAAATGTTAAGCCAACTTTGATTGGGCTATCGAATTGGGTTCCTCACCCTTGAGGTACAGCAGATCCTGCTGGAAAGATCCTTTTCTTGGCCAGATGTTAACAGCGTCTGTGTCTAGACCTTCGGAGCTGCTGTTTGGTCTCGATCTGGGAGACGGGGATGCTGGGAGGGTACTTGCAGTCCCTGTGTCCCTGATATGTCCTGTGATGAGGGGTGGACGTAGGGGTGGACAGGGGAGGAGGGTGAGGACCCACACAGGAGGAGTGCCTGGGAATGCAGTACTGAGGCACAGGACCACCTGTGCAAAGGCCCTGGGGCTTTGGGAGCGGAGGGACACAGAGACGCCTGGCCAGCTGAGTTCGAGAGGGGTAGGAAGTGGTGTGGAGCAATGAGGTGGCTGCCGCCTTGTGGGCTGGTGAAGCAGTTCCCTGAATCCCAGGGAAGGGGGCCCAGCTTTGAAGCTCCAAGTGTATCTTGATAAGCTCGGTACTTGTTTAAGTTCTGAATGTTTACGCAGAACGCTTGGCGTAGCGTCTCCGTCTTGGCTTGAGCTACTCGGCCCGGTTGTCCTCGGTCACCCGGCCACGTGAGAGCGCCGTTGGTTAGACATCTGCCAGGCGGCTGTGAGATTCCCCACTACATACCTTTCCTGGCGACTCCTGTCTCGTGGCTTCTGCTGGTTGTTCTCTGTGTTAACCATGCTCCCCGTAACCTTCCTATCGCCCGCAGCCGCCAACCCAGAACATGAACCTGGGCCCCGGAGCGCTGTCCCAGAGCGGCTCCAGCCAGGGCCTGCACTCCCAGGGCAGCCTCAGCGACGCCATCGGCACAGGCCTGCCCGCATCCTCCCTCTTGCAGGGCCAGATCGGCAATGGTGAGTGACCCTGAGCTCTTGCGGGCTGGGCCTTGGGTTTGGGGTTGGTTCTTGGCAATAAGGTCACCAGTGCAGGCTCCCGAGTGGGTGGCTGCCTCGTGAGGTACCCCGCGCCTTCAGGGCTGAGCTTGGGAGACCCCTCTCCTCCCGGGGGTCCTGGCCCCAGGTCGGCTGCCGTGCCCAGGCGCACATGCACGGGGGTAATGTGCAGAGAGAATGACGCCCTTGTTCCGGATCCTTTCTCTGCTTTGACACTAAGTATGGCCACTTCAGATCAAGGGGCGGGGATCCACATGGATTTTTGAACAGGAAGGGAAATGCTCTGGTCTTTGCATGAGAACTATTAATAGCCGTCGGGAACTGTTAGTAACAATGTAACAATGAGTGCGTGACTCACCTTCTGCACTGTCAGCCTGTGTGTCTATTTCTTTATTAATCACTCCATTCGTAGGGGTATCAGCGTGGTCGGCCTCCCTCCCCACGATCACTTGCAGGAAACTCGTGTCCAGCAGCAAGGCCAGGCCTGCTGTCACTGGTGGTCTTAGAAGGGCTTAAGGCCCCTCTCCCCGTCCCTCCCACAGGTCCGAACCACGTGTCCATGCAGCAGACGGCACAGAGCACTCTGCCTACCACCTCCATGAGCATGTCGGGCAGCGGCCATGGCACGGGGCCTGGCTACAGTCACTCAGGACCCGCCTCGCAGAGTGTGCCCCTGCAGGGGCAAGGCGCCATTGGCAACTATGTGTCTCGGGCCAACATCAACATGCAGTCCAACCCAGGTACCTCCCCGCTGGGACCTGGGAGGCCCCCGCCCGACCCTGGGCCTGATAATGCATGTGGTCCTGAGGGGCTGCCCTCCTACTGGGCCCCGGGACGCCCTCGCCCAACCCCGGGCCCAGGAATGCTCCTGCCCCTGGGACCCTTGGAGACGCGTGTGGGCTATGCACGCGGTCCTGAGGGGCTGCCCTCCCGCTGGGCCCTGGGCTGTGCTGGGGGGGAGAGGGCAAGTCCCAAGGGCTGCCCTCCAGGAGCTTCCTGAGGGGAGGTCCGGCTTTGGGGGCTGCGCCGCCCCCTGTGGCGGCTTCGAGAAGGCTCTGAGGAGGGGCCGCACATGCCCTGCTCAGAGGACAGGATGGGGCTCCCACAGGTAGGGGGCTGCGTGGCCAGAGGCACAGACGTGGGAAGGATGAGGGGCCAGGACACTCGGTGGGCCAGCAGGAGCCCCAAGAGCTGGGCTTCCACTGCAGGGCCCGGGCCCTGGGCAGCTTCGGGTCCAGCTTGAGATGTCCCACGAGTGTCAGACACGCTGGTTTAGAACAGGAAAAGGGGACGTAACGCATCTTCTTGGTTTTCCTTATATTAATTACATACTGAAAATGATCATATTTTGGATATGTTGAGTCAAATAAAATGTATTACTAAAATAGATTTCACCTGTTTCTTTTTACTTTGCTGACTGGCTCACATCTCACCCTGTTGGGGGCCACTGCTCTAGAGGGTTCTGAGCAGGGGCGACCTGAGTGGACAGCAGGAGACCACGACCTGGCCTCAGAGGCCTGGGTCTCAGGGCAGGCAAGGGTAATGGGCTCCTCTGGGACCAGCCTGCGGAGTCAGGGATGAGGAGGAGAGGACCCTGTTCCTGCGTGCAGCGCCCTGCCCGGTGGTGCCTGCCAGCGTCTCCTGAATGTCGCACACTTTTAAGGAGTTAGCAGAAAGCTTCGCTGGTAGGAGGTGTGATGAGGTGTCAAGGGGATGATCTCGTCGGGGAGCCGCAGGGGAACAGCGATGGCTCAGCCTGGGAGAGGGGTGCAGCCAGGGTCTGGGGTGGGGAGCGAGGATGCCCGCTCTGGGAGCTTCTTGGGGTTATTCGGGGTCTGTCATGTCGCCCAGTGTCCATGATGCACCAGCAGGCAGCCTCATCCCACTACAACTCGGCACAGGGCGGGAGCCAGCACTACCAGGGCCAGTCGTCCATCGCCATGATGGGCCAGAGCGGCCAGGGCAGCAGCATGATGGGGCAGCGGCCCATGGCGCCCTACCGGCCCTCGCAGCAAGGTAACGCCCGTGCTGCCCTCTGAGCACACTTCTCCGCCGGGAATGGGGGTGCGAGGCCTCACACGCTCGTCCGGACTGAGCGAGGACCTTGGGGGTCCGGAGCCGGCGAGGGACTCGGGGAGTGAAGTGCGAGAACCATTGTGGCTCCCACAGGCGGCCGAGGGGGCAGTCGGCGCAAGTCTGGGGTGGGCTGTGGGGGCATGCCCCACCTCCTCGGGGAGGCGCGAGGGGTGTCCGAGTCGGTGCCCATTGAGGTTCTTGGGTCAGGGGGTCCTGACTGAAGTCAGACCGGCTCGGGCCCTGAGCTGACCCACGCGTGTCGTCCGCAGGCTCGTCCCAGCAGTACCTGGGCCAGGAGGAGTACTACGGCGAGCAGTACGGCCACGGCCAGGCTGCCGCGGAGCCCATGGGCCAGCAGTACTACCCCGACGGTGAGGGCAACGCTCACTGTGCCCCGGGCCCTCCTGGTTCAGACCTGTTGCCCCTGACGTCTGCCAGCCGGGCACCCAAAGCCCCCTTGCCTGAGCACGTGTGGGGGTGGGCGTGAGGGCTCGTCTCTGCTGAGAGAAGCTTCCAGCACACAGGGCCACTCGCCTCCTCGGGCCTCCTCGTCTCCGTTCTCGAGAGGCAACGGGTTTGAAGCTGGGGTGTGCATAGATGATGTTAACGTTCGAAAATATGAACACAAGGTTCCTCATGAAACTCCCCAGAAAGCGACAGCCCTGATCTGACTGTTCCCGTCTTGTAATGCTTGGTTATAATCGCTGCAGGTTGTTTTCCTTTGAATTGTCACCTTTCATTAAGTATGTTCACGTTGTGCAGCCGCCACCACCGTCTCTAAGTAGTCCCACGGTTTGTGGAGGTGGCATGTAAAGTGGTCATCAGGATGGGTGGGGTTTGGGGAGGAGGACACCCAGGCAGGGGACCCGTGTGAGCAAGGGCAAGTCAGGAGTGCATGACCAGGGCAGGAGGCTGGTGCTGGAGAGGCGGCCAAGACCAGTGCAGGGCAGGCCGTGCCCCACACCTGACAGTAACGGGGCGTCGTGATGGTCGCGTGCTCCCGATGGGGAACCTCTGCAGTGGGCAGCAGGATGGCATTCACGCAGCAACCTTGACAGCTCATGGCCACTTGTGCTTGTTGCGTACTGAGCACTGTGTGTCCTCTGTCGTCTGTCAGCCATCACTTAATCCTCGCACTCACCCCATGGAGCAGGTGGCGTCTGCATTCTAAAGGACAGAAACCGCTGTGCAGAGCTGGGAGCGAGCTCCTCCGCGGGCCTCGCACTCAGCTCTTGGCTCTGCTGGCCCGGCGGTGTCACCATGCAGCTCATGCACTCTCTCCCGGGAGCTTGGTGGTCAGGGCTTTGGCTGACCGCAGGCCATCTCCGTCTGCTCACAGGGCATGGTGATTACGCCTACCAGCAGTCGTCCTACACGGAGCAGAGCTACGACCGGTCGTTCGAGGAGTCCACGCAGCACTACTATGAGAGCGGTAAGAAGCAGGTGCTGCGCGCTGCTCCATCAGCTCCCCTGGCTCTAGACTCTCGCTGTTGTCCGCGGGCACCGGTGCCTGCAGGTGTGAGTAGCGTGCGTGTGGGAGGTTGGAAGGGTTGGGGCTGATGAGGGGAAGACATGCCCAGGCCAGGCAGCAGCACCTGACCGGCTTCATTGGGTGGGGCTGGGACATCTGTGAGGGGAGCCCTTCCCGGAGGGAGGCCATGCAGAACGAGGCTGCGGCCAGGGGCCACCATCCAGAGGGGATGTCCCAGGAAGAGGGGCTCACGTGTCCAGGTGACGTCACCCAGCAGCACAGCTCCCAGCCCTGCCCTGTCAGTAGGCCGCAGCTGCCAGTGAGGTTTCACCAGGTACCCCAAGCCAGCAGGCTCCAAGTGGCTAACACTCGGCTTGTTTGGTCCATTTGAAAAACAGCTGAACGGGTGAAAATTAGAGTTTGGCTCTGGCCAGCATTTGAGCTGCTAGGTCTCAGCCTGCCGCACAGAGAGGTAAGCCACCGTGGGGCCAGCACACGGGGCCACGTGGGGCTCCTCCACCAGCCCCGCTCCCCGCCACCTCCTGGGCCCCTGGGCAGCCTTCTCCACCAGAGGAGCTCTGCTCCCACCAGCAGTGCTGTGTCCGCGCGAGTCCTCGCGGGAAAGATGGCCCCAGGACTAGCTCGGGACGTGCTGTCAGCCATCTGCAGTTTGAAGTGCATGTTTTTGGACCCCTGTTTTGGGTTACGTATTCTTGCCTTCCATAGTTGATGAGAAGTTAGCTAACGCATTCAGTACCACTTGTTAAGGCAAACGTGGCAGATGGCACGTTTCTTCCTGGATCTGGAAGCATTTTGCTCCACCCTCATGTTAATTGATCCCCATGTGTGACTGCACATGTGTGTTACAGGGTGCAGGTCACCCCACAGCCGAGGGCATTGCCAGGTCTTGTATGGGCTGAGTGGCAGAGGGTGCTGTGCTTTGAGGAGCCTGGGGGCCATGTCATAAGTGGGCTGTGGCCCCAAGAGGATGAGGGTATTGAGCAGAAGAGATCAAGAGGTAGATTGAAGCCAATATAAAGAACTTTCCAGTAATTATCCCACGGGGGGATGAGGAACCTTGTGGGGCACAGGTGGCTGGTCCTGGGGTTGTTAATGGGAGGCATCTGGCAGGAGCTCTGTGGGGTCCATAGAATGAGAGTGCACTAACGTACAGAGGACCAGTGCCAGAAAAGGATCAGGGCACGGCCGACTGAGCCGGGGGTACACCAGGATGTGGGGCCCACAGAAGCAGGGGACACCGGTTCCCGTCTGGGCCCCTGTGGAGTGCTCCATGGAAGCCTCGAAGTCCTGTTCGTCGTGTTCGTCCTGCGTTTCCTCACTGTGAGGTTTGCAGTAGCAGACTAGACAGAGCTAGTGTCCGCTGTGACGTGTCCCGGGGGCACCGCGGCTGTGAAAGCAGCAGTGCTCCCTGGGGGCTGCTGTGGCAGATGCTCGCGGGTCGCACCCAGTGGCAAGGCCAAATGCAGGGGATCCGAGTATCTGGGGTGCTGCCTTCCATGGAAAAGCAGAGGGAAACCAAGGCCGTGCTCGCATTTGCATGCACACGCACCATAAACAAGCTCCGGGAGAACACCCTGCACACCGACAGGAGTGGCCGTGGGTGGGGAAGAGGCTGGGAAGGTGGTCCGCGCAGGTGTGGAGGTGGCTCCTTCCCCGACCCTCAAAGGTGGGCTGGTTTTCATGTTTCTGAAACACGTGAGCGCATCTGCCCATGCACGAGTTAAATCTAAGAGCATTACACGCGATTGGCTGTCATTTGAAATGAAAGAGCACCCTGAGCCTGTGGCCACCCAGGCCCGTCCACACCCCGAGTCCCAGGCCACAGCGCCACCTGCCATCTTGGGCGTTTCTCAGGGTTTCGCCCAGTGGTCACCAGTGCGCCCGCCTGTGGGTGGATGCTGGGAGCCGCAGGAGGGCTCCTCCGGAAACGGCCTCCTGGTGTCCTTGAGGCGCATCCCTGCTCGACCGCTGTAGTTTCCGTGGATCACGTCAGAATCCATCGTCTGTTTGTCCCTCGTGGCCTTTTTGTAACCACGTTCTTGCCACATGTAAATAAGTAGAGCGGATTTACTGACCCAAACGCTGGCCCCTTCTTTCACAAATAGTTTCCTTCTTCATGGCCCCGTCACAGAATGTTGCAAGATTCTTCAAGAGATAGATGAAAAGAAATGAAAAGGAAAAAAAATAGTAGTTGTATTTACTGGAAGTGGAGGGAAGGCCCTGCCATCTGCCCTGTCACTCTTCCGTGCCGTTCTGGAAAGAGCAGGGTCTGAGCTCTCCCGTTCTGCTGGTTCCCGGAATCCTCCTGAGGCTCGTTCAGCCTCTTCAGTGGAAGTCCTGCCGCCCTCCTCTCAGACTTGGCCAAACAGGCCCCTTTTCACGGGGATTTGACGCGGTCGAGTGAACGATTTTCTGGGTGTGTGAGAGCTGAGGTCTGGTTCTCAGAGGTGTCCCCCTGACATTTATTACACACCTGCCGTGTGCCCTGTCATAGTCAGCCAGTTGCATATGAATTAGCTCCTTTAACTCTTGTCATAT
Source organism: Equus asinus (assembly GCF_041296235.1). Classification (NCBI taxonomy): domain Eukaryota; kingdom Metazoa; phylum Chordata; class Mammalia; order Perissodactyla; family Equidae; genus Equus; species Equus asinus. The sequence goes on from NC_091804.1 coordinate 49,266,112, forward strand.
AAGGAGTAAAAAAGGCCATAAAAACACAAGAACATGCAGACTGACCAAAAACCCCGACACCCTGGAGAAAGCCCACTACATGTCTGATGGGTTTCTCTGGTGAGGTGAGCACAGTGCACGGAGCCTGCATCAGCCGGTGCCCCGTCTGCATCCTTGGGGCTGGGATGGCCCAGTGTGAGGAGGGAGCAGAAGTCAGAGCTCGCAGCCTTACCTTGGATGGTGAATGACTGGGAAGACCACCGGGTTTTCAGAGCCCACCTCAGAGAGGACTGCACATGGAGCTAAGGCACGTGCCGGTGCTCCGTGCTTTCTAACTGCACACTGAGTTCCCCAGCAGGGCTTCAAGCCTCTCCAGTGTGAACCAGCTCTCGGGAAAGCTGTTATTTTAAAAAATGCTGCCAGGATCCAGCTTTTAAATGCTTAGATTTTACAGCTCCTGGAAAAGTTATTTGTAACCAGAAAAATAAAGTAGAAATTGGGTCCTTTGGATACCAGTTCTCATAATCTGGCCTCTCATTGTCGCGCCTCTGCTTTCTTTGTGTGTGTGTGTGTGTGTGTGTGTGTGTGAGTGTGTGAGGAAGGTTGGCCCTGAGCTAACATCTGTTGCCAATCTTCCTCTTTTCTCTTGAAGAAGATTGTTGCTGAGCTAACATCTATGCCGGTCTTCTTCTATTTTGTATGTGGCACGCCACCATAGCGTGGCTTCATGAGCGGTGTGTAGGTCAATGTCTGGGATCTGAACCCATGAACCCTGTGCCACCAAAGCGGAGCATGTGAACTTAACCACTACACCACCAGGCCAGCCTCGGCACCTCTGCTTTCTTATTTCTGGGACATGTTTTGGTGAAAACAGAACTACAGGGGTTGGCCCGTGGCTGAGTGGTTGAGTTCGCGCGCTCTGCTGCAGGCGGCCCAGTGTTTCGTTGGTTCGAATCCTGGGCGCAGACATGGCACTGCTCATCAAACCACGCTGAGGCAGCATCCCACTAGAAGGACCCACAACGAAGAATATACAACTATGTACCGAGGGGCTTTGGGGAGAAAAAGGAAAAAAATAAAATCTTTAAAAAAAAACAAACAAAACAGAACTACAACTCTCTTTTGGGGGCCGAGCCATTCACCTGCTGTCCGGTGAAGTAAATGCAGAGAAGCAAGCTCTCTGGGGCCCCACCTGCCGCTCCTGCTCTCCCTCTGCTGGAGGGTCAGGTCTGGGGCTGTGTCAGGACCCGGCACACTGCAAATGAAAGGCTGTGCACTTTGCATGGTTTTGAAGAGCAAAGCCCTGTTCAAAGAACACAATGAAACTAGACTTAAATTGATCTTATCAAGGTGTTTTGAAAACCATGAATGGAGTGTAATGTCCACATGAATCTAAAATGGTGTCTCCTGAGACCTGTTAGGAAGACTTTGTAGGAAGATTTCTGAGTGGTTAACGCCCCTTCTTAACTCCCGGAAATTATTTGGTAATACACTTATTGCTGTCCTAAATTGTTTTTCTTACAGTAAGCTCTCTTCCAAAATGAGGCTTTTAGCATGGGTGCTGGCTGGCTACTTAGATTTTTAAAAATAAGAATTAAGGCATTTTCTCTGGAAAAATAAGTATAAATGTCCCTTGGAATTTACCACCATATAGATAAACAACAACATTTAGGTAACTAGCTGCTTTTTTTTTAATCCTCTGTGGCACTAGTTTCATACAGTCAAAGGAAAGAGCCATTACGGGTCTGAGCTGGAACCGCCAACCCTGGCTTGCACATTTGCCAGTAAAATGAAGGCTCCTGGAAACTTCTGGGGTCCTTCAAACTGTGGGAAGATGTGGTCTTAGAGTCACCTGTCTTCTGGGAGCTCTGCGCTGAGTGCGAGGAGCGTCCTGTGGCGGGTGCTCACGAGCTGGCGGCCTCACTCGGCCTCACCTCTGTGTCGCCACGCATGTCGCTGACAGGACTCCAAGGCCTTTCTCCGTGTCTCACGTCCGTAGCCTGGACACCCTCACACCAGCTCCGGGGCCCCCGACTCCCTGGGTTTGAGTCCTGGCTCCTGCGCTCCTGGTGCTGCGTAAACGGGAGTGTGGTGGTGCCTCTCACTGTCCAGCAGGTAGCGGAGTGTAAGCTGCTGGGGACGCACTGGCCTGTCGGAAGGTTCTAGATGTCACAGCTGAGTTCTCCCTGATAAGTGAGAAAATGCTTCTCAGTAATTGACCTACTTGGATATCCTCGAAATAGAGTTGTCGGAGTAAGTACCAAGAGGGGTGTGTGTGTGTGTGTGTGTGTGTGTGTGTGTGAGAAAACATACAGACATATAATTAATCTGTGCCGACTCTCAGTCCAAAACGTCCTCTGTGCCGCGCCTGCCTGTTGCCTCAGCTTCCAGTAAAATGTTTGCAGCTGCCTGTGCACGTTCTCGTACCTTGTTCTTTTCCGTCACAACTGAAGCCACAGGTGACCAGCCGCCTGAATGCGCTGCCTTCAGAGTCGCTGCCTCCGCGTGCTCCGTGGCTGCACTCGCCTCCCAGGGCTGTCGTAACGAGACCCACGGGCAGGAGGCTTAGAGGAACAGAGATTCGTCCTCTGAGTTCTGGAGGCCAGAGCTCCAAAATCAGGGGTCGGCAGGGTCGGTTCCCCTGGAGCTCTGAGGGCGGATCTGTCCCAGGCCTCCTGCAGCTCTGGTGGCTCCAGCACCCTTGGTGTCCATGGCCTCTTTCATCCCATGGCCTTCTCCCCATGTCCGTGTCCAAACTTCCATCATCTTTGAAGGACACCTGTCACAGGACTAGGCCCACCACGATCCCATACGAACTCCTCTTAACTCGTCAGCTAGGGCCCCCCACGGTCCCATATGACCTCTCCTTAACTCGTCACATCTGCCAAGACCTTATTTCCAAGCGAGGCCACATGTGTAGGTCCCTGGGGTTAGGACTTCAACATCTCTTTTTGGGGGATGCAGTTCAACCTACAATACTGGTATTAGTCTTTGTCTTAGTTGTATTAACTGTTTCATTTGGTTATATATTTGTATTTTTATAAAATAAGAGAAAGTATAACAAAACACTTGAATTGTGAGAAAACAAAGATCTGAAGCAATGGCTTGGTCGAGAATTCCCAAGTGACCCGGGTCGTGCGTGACAGAACGTGCCGCCCTTGCTCTCTGGCAGTGAGCTCACGACTCCTTCCCTCTGCAGGAAACTCCCAGTACAGCCAGCAGCAGGCGGGGTACCAGCAGGGCGCGGCGCAGCAGCAGACCTACCCCCAGCAGCAGTACCCCAGCCAGCAGGGCTACCCTGGGCAGCAGCAAGGATACGGTAAGGGCCCGCAGACCCCGCGCACCGTGGCGCTGTCGTGCAGCATGTAAGGCACTTGTGATTTTGGAGTAGTTTTAGATTTCCAGAAAAGCCGGGAGGGCAGTACAGACAGCTCCCCTGTTGTTAACCTCGTCCGTCGCTGTGGGACAATTGTCACAGTTCAGAAGCCAACACTGGGGCAGGTCGAGTGGTTAAGTTTGCGTGCTCCACTTTGGTGGCCCTGGGTTCACCTGTTCTGATCCTGGGCGCGGACATGGCACCACTCATCAGGCCACGCTGAGGCGGCGTCCCACACAGAGAAACTAGAATGACCTACAACTAGGATATACAGCTATGTGCTGGGGCTTCAGGGAGGCCAACAAGAGGGGAAGATTGGCAACAGGTGTTAGCTCAGGGCCAATCTTCTTGTAAAGAAGAGGAAAAAAAAAAGAAACCAACGCTATACATTGCTGTGGTCTGAACTCAGTTTATTGAGGTCTCACTAGTTTTCCCCAAATGTCCTTTCCTCTCCCCAGCCCTGTCTGGGATCCTGCATGACATTTGGTCTCACATCTCCTTAGGCTCCCCTGGGCTGTGGCAGCTTCCTGGAAGTCCGTGTCTGTCTTGACCCTGACAGTTGGGAGGAGGGCGAGGCAGAGACTTTGTAGGGCGTCCCTCAGGTTGTGTTTGTCTCATGTTCTTCCTGGGGTGACGCTGGGTTTTGGAAAGAGGACCACAGAGTGAATCTCCCTTCTCGTCACCTTGTGTCACATGACTTGCCTCTGGTGTTGACCTTGGACACTTGGGCAGGGGGGCACCTGCCAGCTCTCCCCACTGTCGAGTCACCTTCCCCGTTCTTTTTTATCTTTAAAGATTTTATTTTTTTCCTTTTTCTCCCCAAAGCCCCCCGGTACCTAGTTGTATATTCTTCGTTGTTGGTCCTTCTAGTTGTGGCATGTGGGACACTGCCTCAGTGTGGTTTGATGAGCAGTGCCATGTCCGCGCCCAGGATTCGAACCAACGAAACACTGGGCCGCCTGCAGCGGAGCGCACGAACTTAACCACTGGGCCGGAGCCAGCCCGGCCTTCCCCCTTCTTTAATCTTCGGAAAGGCGCCACTGAATCCAGCCCACACTCGGGGCCGGGGGGAGGTGTCTACATAGACTGGAATTCTTCTGTAGGGAAGATCTGTCTCTTCTCCCCCTTTTATTTAGTTATTAATCATTTATTTATAGGAGTGTGTACTCATGGGTATTAATTTTATACATTGGATTCTAATCCAATACGAATTTATTTTGTTTTTCAAATTGTCCCGGCTTTGCCTCTTGGGAGCTCTTTCACTTGGCTCCTGTGTCCCTCCGACACACCCCCGTCCTTTTGTTTTTGAGCATTTCCTTATTTTCTGGGACCACAGTCTTTTCCCTGCCCGAGCCCTAGAAGCACCACTTCTCCAAGGAGCCCCGGTTCCTTTTATTGGAGAGTGAGCATATTAGAACCGAGATCTGGGTGCAGGTGAGTATTTTCTGAGCCCAGTTTTACTTTACTTTGACCTGAGACTGTCCACGTGTGGGTCAGTCTGGCAGCAACGTCCAGAAGTGCTCAGCCATCCGTCAGCTTTTGTTCACCCTGTGAGGATTGGCTAAAGTGAAGGGCCCAGCGGGTCTGCCATAGACCCAGCCTGTCAACAAGCATTGCTCTCAGGGCCCCTCGGACATCCCCCACGTGGGCATCCCAGAGGGAGCTTTGCAAGCATCGGTGGCAACAAAGGGAGAAATCCTGTCCGCTAGAGAAGATTAGCCAGCTGCAGACTCAGGCTTACTGAGGTCGGGCTGCCCCCGCAGCGCAGAAGGCCCTGCCAGGATTGGAACCCTCGGATCTGCCCTGTCCTCTGGGGCCCTCGTCCCCCTGGGCAGGTCTCCCTGAGAGGGCGGGGCCCCAGCCCCTGGCCTGCAGGTTGTCTGCTGAGAGCCCAAGGCCCAGGCGGCTCTCCCCGAGTCCTGACCCACTCCGGAGACGACCCTAGGTGGCACTTCCAGGACCCAGGGTGCTTTCCGTGACACTGCTGTCACCCTGGGATGGCCTCACAAACTGTTACCATTTAAGATACCCAGTAAAAGGCGTCCTACCTGATGCGACCTGAACGAAGAGGCGATTAGGTTGTCCCAAGGGTGCGTGCAGCAAGGAGGCTGAAACCCATCCGTCCAGGCCTGGGACATCTCATTTTAACTTAAACACGAGCCTGCGTTCACCGCCCACCTGGAGCCAGGCTTCACCCTTCCACAAAGCACACCCCTCGAAGTGCCCTGTCCAGCTTCGGCCTCCGAGGAAGCTCGTCCAAGCGTGCGGGTCTCTGCCTTCACTGTACCTCAGAACCACCTGGAAGCTTTTGAAAAGTAAGGTGCCAAGTGGGCCCACACGGGACGGGGAGGTGGGGGTGGGTTTCTTATTAAGCTCACAGGTGATTCTGATACACAGTAAAGAAGGAAGACCACAAAGATTTTGTTCAACCTTTTACAACCATGACTAATTAAATAGCATTTTTTTTTTAAAGATTTTATTTTTTTCCTGCCCCCTGGTACATAGTTGTATATTCTTAGTTGTGGGTCCTTCTAGTTGTGGCATGTGGGACGCCGCCTCAGCATGGTTTGATGAGCAGTGCCATGTCCGCGCTCAGGATTCGAACGGACAAGACACTGGGCCGCCTGCAGCGGAGCACGAGAACTCAACCACTCGGTCACGGGGCCGGCCCCTTAAATAGCATTTTTTGAAAAATTCCTCGGCTTTTAGCAATTCTTTTCCAAGCCTCCAGCTTTGTTTTCATAGGAATGATCACTGTCTCTCTTCGGCATTCGAGTTTTCACCAGTCGCTGTGACGTTTAACTCAGGTGTTGACAGCGCCCACCGTAACTGACGTAAACTGCTTCCAGGAAGCAGGCTCAGAGGTGCTGGAGGGCCGCCTCGAGCCTGGCGCGGTCGGGGTGCCGGCACGGCCTGCAGCCACACAGGACGGAGGTGGCAGTCGCTCATGGTACTCGGTTGAGCACTTTCGCTGTACGGATTTCATGTTGCGGAAGAACGGGTGCTGTTGTTTCGGAGACTTGAGAGGATGGGGGCGTGTTGGGTTGGTCTCACGGTGCCTGCTGTGTGTTCTCAGGGCCTGCCCAGGGAGCCCCCTCCCAGTACTCCAGCTACCAGCAAGGACAGAGCCAGCAGTATGGAAGCTACAGAGCGTCTCAGACGGGCCCGTCCGCCCAGCAGCAGCGGCCTTACGGCTATGAGCAGGCAAGCTTTCTGGATGTTTCCAGATGCGCTGACCTGCCGTGTCTGTTGAAACATAATGACGGTTTCTCTGATGGTCACGAGGAATAATGAGATGAAATAATTGGCTTCCAGGGTCCCTTCCAGAATGCTAATTCTCTGAGCCTGTAAAGTTTTTAAAAATTATCTCCACGTATCTTCTCACCTTGGTCAGACACAGCTGGCTGAGTGACTCTTCATTGGGTCAGATGATCGACTCAGTGGCCCAGGGACCCCTCCCATCCTGCGGCCTGGCTGGACACGTTTTTTAATTCTGTCTTGAGATTTGTATTGACTACAGTTTATTACCTTGTCATCCCCCACGTGGGCAGTGACGCGAAGCCGTCAGCCTGTGTTGCATCTAACCCTGTTGTCAACCAGTCACCTCTGGGAGCTCGGTCCCCTGGGGGGACTGATGGGGTGGGGGTGGTAGTGGGCCTCGCAGACCCTCTGATCTAAATCACCAGCCACAAGCTTGGACAGATGGCTTTCAGAAAGCCAGTGACCTCCTGCTGTGTAGATGTGGTTGGAGGCTGTTTGCTTGCTTGCTTTTTATGCCCCTTCCAGCTCTTAGCCTGCGTGTTGGCCTGGGGTGGGGGTGTGTCTTACCTTTGGGTGTGGACCCCTTTATCGTGACTGTCGAGGTATAATCTGTGTCTTGGTCTCTTGCAGGGCCAGTATGGAAATTACCAGCAGTAAGGGACAAGCATTCTTCTTGGAGCCTTGTGGTGGCCTGTCCATCCAGGGGTGGATGGGCCGGTGGCAGTTCTCATGAACTGTGACCTGTTGGTTGCCCCTCGTCCCACTCAGTGTCTGCATGTAAAGCGTGCACATGGCATGCTGGGTGTGATGCTGAGCGTGCACTGCTGGCGGGAGACAGCGCTTTGATGGTGTGACATATTTGGTGCTGTGTATAGTATTGTATGTCCATACAATGGAGAGCTTGTCCCTTTTTTGTCCCCCTGTTGATGTTTCTAGCTAACTTTAGGGGTTCTTTGGTCATCAGAGTGTTCTGTGCCCAGTGATGGGGCATATCTACAAGACGCCATTGTCCGTGTATTCATACAAACAGACCTTAGGTCTGACTCTCCTCGTGCAGTTGTAATGTGGGTTGTAACTTTATCTTTCACTGGCTACATCGCAGCTGGACCTGCGCGCACAGCCCCAGGGCGGCGGCCTTTCCTGGGCTCGATGGGGCTCTGGGAGGCATCTTCCGTGGTGCGGGTCAGTTTCTGTTACACACTGGAAAGGAAAAATGTGCTTCATTGGGAACGGCTGTGAACCGTCATTTCTGGAGCTCGCTCGTTGCCTGTGTTGCTCACCAGTTCTGTTTATCCAAAAGGTTGTGTGATTTTGTATTAAAAAGTAAAGAGGGATCAATGACTATGTTCCAAATAAGTATGAACCCAAGAAGGCCGTGTGATGAGCCTGACCCGGGAGAGCGGCACGACTGCGGGAAGGAGAGGGGGGGCCTCTGAAATTGCTGTGGCTTTGGCCCTGGTATATCTGACAGTCATTTCTGGGATCTGAATATTTAATGTGCCCAATTCTAAATTTATAGTTTAAAATATTGTCCAAATACTTGTCCAATACCAAATTGTCCAAACAGGACCTTTTGTTTATATTCTTTCTTCTAGGACCTATGTGTTCGGGATTCCAAGCAAGTGTTCCTTTTCTTTTAGGGACATCTGAAATTCACATCTCATTTTTGAAAAGGACCCCACTAACTTTACTGTGTTCTTCCTAATGAAAAGGAAAGGTTTTATATAGAGATTTGAATAATTTTTACATTCCTAGGACATTAAATCCCATTTAAATTCTGTGCAAACATTAAAGACAGCTCACTTGGAAAAGTACGGTCCAAGGAAAAATCCTACATTTCACCAATAAGTAATATGGACATTTTATCAACCTTGGATAATAATATCCATATTTACTATGAATCCTTTAAAAACATCTTTGGATAAATGGTGGCATATTTCCAAGACCAACCAAGAACATACAAAAAATATCCAATTCTTGATATATCAGGTCTACTGAAGATTATATATTTGTTTTGTTTAAAAAATTTAAAGTTCTTTATCCAGTGTTGAATGCTTTACAGTTTACAAGGCATTTTAATGGTTTTGTTTTTTTTTTTTTTTTCTTAAATGAGTCCTAACAATCCACCCTGGGAAATTGGAGGCAAGTACTGTTCCCTTGTTACAGAGGAAGACCCGGGGCTCAGGCTGGAGGGCTGCCAGTTGAGGGCGGTCTCTCCTCTTCTGTGGAGACAGAGTCACACACACACTGGATAAAAGCATTTATTTTGTAAGCGTATGGGTTTTAAAAACCTTAACACTGGTAAAAGCTTAAAAATACCTATCTATATTAAATTACTGCGATGAGAGTTGTTAGTTGCTGAATGACACACAGTAGCAATTTCATTTAGGGAGTTGTTGCCCTTGGTTTTGTTCTCTTCTGTCCTGACAATTTCCATAAAACTAATTGCAAACTCATTCGGGGACTAAAATTTCCCACTGAAAACGTTAAACATTTTAGGTCACTGTGACAATGGTTGATTTTTATCCCTTGCCAGTCTGGGAATATGCCTTTTATGTGGTTTTTTTTAAGTGCTGTATCAATACTTTTCGAAAAAAAGGACACTTAAAAAACTTATCCCGAAACTTCAATCTGAAATGTCTTACATTAAGAATTTCTTGAATGTTGTGTATATATTTTAAAAAGCACTTTGTGAAATAGTTTGTACATTGATTTCCTAATTTATACATGATTTTTGGTGTTAATATATTTAATGGTCGATAACAGAATGTTTATTTAATGTTGTCCATTTTTCTGTAATATTATGGGGAAGAAGTGATGCCAACAGTCCTTTTTCACTAACTGTATTATATGTGCTCTTCTGTGATATGAATGTTTGCAGAAGCTTAGGCGAAAACGAATTGTTTGTGCAGTGTGGTGGGTGGCGCTTTGTTTTTTATGACCACTTCTACAGAAGTCCGGTGAAGAGGCAAAGGAAGACTTGGAAATAGACGCTCATCCTTCTTCCTATTGTCCCCGACACCCAGCAGGTTGTGAATCTGAAAAACGATGACCACAATTTTCAGAAGTGCTGACAAGTTCATATTGGTATGCGAAAGCTCATCACCCATTAGGGTTTATTGTTGAACCAACGGTATCTGTGGACTCAGCTGTTAAAAGTACTTAGAACTCACACTGAGAGTGAGAATGGATGGCGTTGAGGTGGACAAGGTCTCCAGGACCTCAAGGGGAGCCTTAATATGCTCATGCAGTTGGAGCCTAAGTGAGCCCCTGATTTTATCAGAGGTTTTGTGTATATAGGTCTGAATATCGGGCATCCATTCAAAGTTGCACAAAGAGGAAGACTGTTTCCGTTTCCGTTTGAAATGTTTGAGTCAAACTTCATTTCTATTTATCGAACAGGTCAAATTTGTCTTATTTGTGAGCACAGTACATTTTTTGAAAAACATCTTTATTGGTTCATTTTTTTTTAAGTCAGAGTTTGGCGTCTAAATTGTTTATGCTTTTGGTGTAATCTGTTAATAAACTGGTTCTTCAGGAATCATCCTAAAAAGAGAGTTTTTGTGAAGTGAATGACACACAGCCTGATTTGTACTTGGACCCTGCTGGCTGGCCTGCAGGCCCCGTGGAGTCGGCTCGCAGGGAGCCTGATTCCTGGGCAGAGCGCAGCTGGCGGCGGGGGCCTGCGGGGGCTGTCCTGTGAGGACTGACGGCGACCCCGGCCTGGGACACTGTCGCAGTCACACCGTCGTGTCCCACGCGGACTCCCTCGGGCAGGACGCTGACCCCGGGACTGCCACACTGTCCCCTGTCCCACGCGGACTCCCTCGGGCAGGACGCTGACCCCCACCCCGGGACTGCCACACTGTCCCCTGTCCCACGCGGACTCCCTCGGGCAGGACGCTCACCCCCACCCCGGGACACTGCCACACTGTCCCCTGTCCCACGCGGACTCCCTCGGGCAGGACGCTGACCCCGGGACTGCCACATTGTCCCCTGTCCCACGCGGACTCCCTCGGGCAGGACGCTGACCCCCACCCCGGGACTGCCACACTGTCCCCTGTCCCACGCGGACTCCCTCGGGCAGGACGCTGACCCCCACCCCGGGACTGCCACACTGTCCCCTGTCCCACGCGGACTCCCTCGGGCAGGACGCTCACCCCCACCCCGGGACACTGCCACACTGTCCCCTGTCCCACGCGGACTCCCTCGGGCAGGACGCTCACCCCCACCCCGGGACACTGCCACACTGTCCCCTGTCCCACGCGGACTCCCTCGGGCAGGACGCTGACCCCGGGACACTGCCACATTGTCCCCTGTCCCACGCGGACTCCCTCGGGCAGGACGCTGACCCCGGGACACTGCCACATTGTCCCCTGTCCCACGCGGACTCCCTCGGGCAGGACGCTGACCCCCACCCCGGGACTGCCACACTGTCCCCTGTCCCACGCGGACTCCCTCGGGCAGGACGCTGACCCCGGGACACTGCCACATTGTCCCCTGTCCCACGCGGACTCCCTCGGGCAGGACGCTGACCCCCACCCCGGGACTGCCACACTGTCCCCTGTCCCACGCGGACTCCCTCGGGCAGGACGCTGACCCCCACCCCGGGACTGCCACACTGTCCCCTGTCCCACGCGGACTCCCTCGGGCAGGACGCTGACCCCCACCCCGGGACTGCCACACTGTCCCCTGTCCCACGCGGACTCCCTCGGGCAGGACGCTGACCCCCACCCCGGGACTGCCACACTGTCCCCTGTCCCACGCGGACTCCCTCGGGCAGGACGCTGACCCCGGGACACTGCCACATTGTCCCCTGTCCCACGCGGACTCCCTCGGGCAGGACGCTGACCCCCACCCCGGGACTGCCACACTGTCCCCTGTCCCACGCGGACTCCCTCGGGCAGGACGCTGACCCCGGGACACTGCCACATTGTCCCCTGTCCCACGCGGACTCCCTCGGGCAGGACGCTGACCCCGGGACACTGCCACACTGTCCCCTGTGCCACGCGGACTCCCTCGGGCAGGACGCTGACCCCCACCCCGGGACACTGCCACACTGTCCCCTGTCCCACGCGGACTCCCTCGGGCGCCCCTCAGACGGCACCCCTGGGCGCGGACCCGCGGGGAGGCAGGAGGAGGGCTGGCGGAACCCGGGTCCTGAGGAGGCGGTGGACGGAGGCTGGAGCGGCCCCGCCGCCCGTCGCCCAGCCCGGCCCCGCGCTAGGTCTCTCCGTCTCGGCCTCAGCCCCGGCCCCCGCCCCCCGGAGGCGTCGTCAGCCTCCAGCCCCTCCCTCCAGAGAAGGCGCGCCCTCCCGGGGGCCCGCGGCACATCTCAGCCTGCGGCGGAGCCAGGACACTTTCTGCGCATGCGCGCTGGGGATACCCTGCGCAGGCGCGGCCGGGACCGGTACCGGAAGTACTCCGCCCCGGGCGAGCCCGAGGTCCCGGAAGTGATGTGCCCCTGGGACACGTTGAGTCCGGGAGTCGGGGCCGCGGCCTCGACGGACGGCCGAGGGGTGTCGGGTGCGTCTGCGGGGCTGAGCGTGCCGGGAGGAGGAGGGGCCCGGAAGCCGGCGGCAGCGGCGCCGACCGGGCGAGCCTGCGTCCTCCAGGTAGCGGGGGACGGGCGCCCGCCGGCTCCGCCGTGCGCGCTGCTCCGGGGCCCTCGGCGTGACCCGGGCGGTCCGCCGTCGGGTGCCCGGCGGAACCTTCCCGGAGCCGGGGGCGGGGCGGCGTGCGCGCTCCACCCGGGGCGTGCGGGGAGTCCTGCGACCGCGGTCGGCGCGCGCGTTGGGCCCTTCCCCGGGCCCGCCTTCACGGTGGCGGGAGCGGCGGCAGTGAGCCGCGAGCGTGTGCGCCTTCTGAGCAGCGTCCCGCCGAGCAGAGAGCCCGTCGTCGGCGCAGCTTTGGGGAGCCGCGCTGCCCTGCGGCCGCGTCGCCGGCCTGGGGCGAGTGTGCTGCGCGAGGCCGGGTCGCTGTCGCTTCCGATGCTCCTCTGCGTCTGTGGCTGCGGACCCCGGGGACCTTGTTCGCAGGCCCGTGGTGACAGTGCAGGCGTGTGCTTTTCGCCGCGTCGCTGGAGCGCGTCCTCCTCCTGAGAAGGAGAGGGCCCTTCGTCCAAGAGGAACGGGCGAGGAGAAGTGCTTTTAATGCAAGTTCGGTGTCGGGCAGATACGTTTTAGCAGAGAGCATATCGGCAGTTAAGCAGCAGAAGATCGATTCCTTTGAAAGTACCCTTGCCCTGGTTCCCTCGGAAGGTCGTGGCGAGCAGGCCTCAGTTTGGAGACCCCGCGGTAGAGCACAGGTGCAGCCGTGTGCCCGAGGCCAGAGGACACTGTGACTTCGGGCAGGGGCCTTATCACCTCCCTGAGGCTCAGCCTCTGCTGCTTTTCGTATACATGAAAACCGGGAGGGCCAGGAGTCCGAGCCCTTATCGTGAGGGCGGTCTAAGGAGGGTTCGAAAGGCGCTGTGTAAAGGGGGCGCTAGGGAACCCACAGTGTTGGCCCTGTAACCTGGAGCTAGGGACGGTGGAGTTGCTTCTACCCCTAGACCCAGAGGATAAGGACAGGGGCCAGTTACCAGAACCAGAGGAGAGCAGTGTAGACAGGGCCTCCTTGACTGGAGGGGTGACCTTCTGTCTAGGGAACACAGGGGAGCGGGGACATGAGCATCCCGCCTGCCTGCTCCTGCCAGTCTCTGCCAGAGGGCAGGGTAGCCAAGGGTAGTCACGCAGGGCAGGGTTTTGAAATGGCTGGATGGAATGTGGGTCTAGAAAAGCAAACAGAAGACATCCAACCTGCGGCACTGCCCCCTCATAGGTTTGTAAGGAATACACTTAAAAATGTCTGTAGGAGGTTGTTAACCTAAAAATAAAGAGCCAGAATGCGAGGCTGAGAGGGGTTTATTTCCAGATCAAAGAAGTGCAGTTCGGGTAGAAACCCAAATAGTGTCCTGATTACAGGAGACGGCCTCAGGGTTTCCATGGGAAAAGAAAGGAAGGTGAGGTGAGTTGTGTTAAGGAAGCGTTCACTGGTCCTGGACGAGGTCAGGCGGGGTTTGTACTTCACAGATGGGCTTGAGCTTGGGCATCAGGCAAAAGGCTAGACTTGTACCCCATTGGCTGGTTATCGATCCGGTCATCAACAAAGTCCGGTTTCATCGGTCCTTACAAACAGGATATTCTTGTCTTTACTGACTTCTTGGAATGTTTGGTCCAGTTTGGAAGATAAAGGAAACAAGGTGTGCGAGGCAGTTCCTCTGAAATGGCTGCTCTCTTTTAATATGGCTCCACTCATGTCATCTTTCACAAGCTTTAGAAGAGGTTACTGGCAAATAACAACACAGACCAGTAGAACTGAGCTTAACGACAAAGTAATATTGTCTAGAGTGGAGGGAGCCCTTGGCTGTGTATTGAGCGCCTGTCCAGCATTTTTAAAGCGCAGTCCTTTAATCATAAAGTCCGTCCAACTTCGGACCCTAGGCTCTCACCACTGTCTGGCCTTTTGTGCTCTGCTAAGCTGGGCCCGGTAAATGGATGCTCCTAGGAGGACTATGAGTTCACTTTTCTGAGTTCCCGCTGCACCCTATAGACCAGAGCTGTAATAGAACTTTCTGTAATGCTGAAAATTTTGTAATCTGTGCTGTCTAATATAGTGCCCACTGGCCACATGTGGCTGTGAGCACTTGAAATGTGGGTTAAGTGACTGAGAAACTGAAGTTTTGCATTTAAAGAATGTTGAATAATGTAAGTTTATGTTATATAATTACATGCTACATTATTTAATAGCAAGTTAAACAATAACCACATGTGGCTGGTGGTTACCATATTGGACAGCACAGGTGGAGCATTGGAAGGAGAATAAAAACCAGATAGGTGTGTGAAACACAGTTGAATTTGTTTGCCGGGCAAGAGAGATCTGCATCGCTCAGGTGCGTGTTCAGGGGGTCTTTCCAAACAGAAATTGAAAGGGCAGAAAGAGGAAGTCCTCCACATTAGGCAGAGTTCAGAGTTCAGGTCTCTGGTTGGCTTTGCAGTTGATCCCCTTCTCTGCACTTGGTCTCCTCCAGGTTGTGTGTCCCCACTGCCAACAAGCCCGGTTCCCATCGCGAGAGGGTGGATGGCATCACTGTCCAGCGGGCTTGGCCTTGGGTGTGCTTCTATTGATTGGTGAGTTGGTCTTGGCCTTGGGTGTGCTTCTATTGATTGGTGAGTTGGTCTTGGCCTTGGGTGTGCTTCTATTGATTGGTGAGTTGGTCTTGGCCTTGGGTGTGCTTCTATTGATTGGTGAGTTGGTCTTGGCCTTGGGTGTGCTTCTATTGATTGGTGAGTTGGTTTTTTCCCTTTAACAACAAGTTTTCACACTCTGCTCCTACCCCTCCCATCTGATACCTCTGTGACCTTTCGTATTTCACTTCACCACTCTTTGCGTCAGTTTCCTCTTCTGGAAAGTGAAGATAATAAAAGTACTTTCTTTACAGAGTTGTTATAAGGACTAAGTGAGTGAATACTTGAAAAATACTTATCTTGCCAGGAGTGACATAGAGGTGTTAAATGTTTATTGTTTTTGTTTTTTTGGGTTTTTTTAAAGATTTTATTTTTCCTTTTTCTCCCAAAGCCCCCCAGTACATAATCGTATGTTTTTGGTTGTGGGTCCTTCTAGTTGTGGCATGTGGGATGCCGCCTCAGCGTGGCCTGATGAGCGGTGCCACGTCCGCGCCCAGGATCTGAACTGACGAAGCCGTGGACCGCTGAAGTGGAGCACAAACTTCACCACTCGGCCACGGGCCCAGCTCCTGGGCTGTCGTTTTCTGTTTTTGTAAGGTCAGGGTTTGGTACTCAGGTTTCAGTGGCCTCATAATATGAGTTGAGTAATGACCGCACTTCTGTTTTCTGAAAAAGTTCGTGTAGGATTGCTGTTATTTCTTCCTTGATTGTTTGATAGAATTTACCAGTAAAACAGTCTGAGTCTGGAGTCATCTTTTGAGGAATACTCTTTTGTAACAAGTTTGACTTCTTTAGTAGATACAGGGCTATTTGGATTTTCTGTTTCTTCTTGTGTTTCTTTGGTAAGTTGCATTTTCAAGAAATTTGTCTATTTCACATAAGTTGTTAAAGTTTTTGGCAAAAACTTGTTCATGGTGTTCTCTTACCCTTTTAATGTCTATAGGATTTGTATTGATAACCTTTAAAATTCCTGACATTGATGATTTGTGTTCTCTTATTTTCTTGATCAGTCTGGCTAGAGGGTTGTCAGTTCTGTTTGTCTTTTTAATGGGCCAGTTTTTTGGCTGTGGGATTTTTTCTATGGTCTGTCAGTTTTCTATTTTGTTAATTGCTGCTCTCTATTATTTCTTTTCTTCCACTTGCTTTGCTTTTCTGGCTTCTTGATTTGGAGCCTGAGGTCACTGATCTTGGATCTTTCTTCTTTACTGACAGAAGCACTTGGAGCTGTATGGGCCCCTGCTTTGCAGCTCTGCTTTGGCTGCACCCCGTAAGTTTGGTATGTTGTACTTTCATTATCATTCAGTTCAAAATATTTTCTGATTTCTCTTTTGATCTCGTTTTACCCATTGGATTATTTAGAAGAGTGTTGTTTCATTTCCAGATATTTGGGGTTTTCCTAGATATTTTATGTTTATTGACTTCAATTCTGTTGTGGTTAGGGAATACACTCTGTTTGATTTCTGTCCTTTTAAAGTTATTGAGATTTCTTTTATGACTCATGATGTGGTCTATCTTAGTGAACATTCCACGTGCACCTGACAATAATGTACGGTCTACAGTCGTTGGATGTACTGTTCTATAAATGTCAATTAGACCAATATTGTTGATAGTGTTTTCCAGGTTTTCTACATCTTTACAGTTTTTGATTGTTTTGTTTTTCAAGTACTTGTTTTATTGCTTCCTGAGAGAATGGTATTAAAATGTCCTGCCGTCATTGTGGAATGGTCTGTTTCCCCCTTTCATTATCTCAAATTTTGCTTTATGTATTGGAAGCTCTTTTAGACTCCTGCACATTTTTAACTGTTAGGTCTTCCCGATGAACTATTCTTTTTCTTCATCTTAGGTAATGCTCTTTTTCTGGAAGTGTGTTTTATCTGAGTTATATGTACGGTTAGGTTTAGGTACACTGTTTTGTTGTTGGTTTTCTGTTCGTCCCTCTTTTTTGTTCTGTTTCCCCTTTTCTTTTGAATTGTTGGGACAGGTTGTAGCAGTCCATTTCATCTACCTGTTGGCCGTTTGGCCGCACCTCTGTGTGGTGTCTTAGCGGTTGCTCTGGAGGTTACACTGCGCATACCCAGCTTTTCACAGTCAGCTTAGAGTTAGGGCTGCGCCCCATCGCAGAGACATGGAAACCTTGGGATCGTGCAGGTCCTTTTAATCCCCTCCCTTCTCTGCTTTTTATGTTTTCATGAGTTGTACCTCTGCATGCATGGAAACCCACTGGACAATATTATAAATAAGTTTTTCTTTCTACAATCATACATATTTAAAAACTCTTACAAGGAAAAAGATAGTCTTTTATAAAAATTTACCATTTCTGTTGTTCTCTCTTCATTCCTAAAGATGTGGGTTTCATCTGGTGTCATTTTCTCCTTCACCTCAAGAACATTCTTGAACATTTCTTGTAGAGCAGGTATATTGGTGACCAAGACTCCTAGTTTTCCACCATCGAGCATATCTTATTTCACCTGCCTTCCTGAAGGACGTTTTCACTGGGTGTGTTGCTTGGTGGGCAATTCTTTTCTTTCAGCACTTTAAAAATACCATTCCAAGGAGGCTGGCCCCGTGGCCGAGTGGTTAAATTCGCACACTCCACTGCAGGCTGCCCACTGTTTCATTGGTTCGAATCCTGGGCGCAGACATGGCACTGCTCATCAAACTACGCTGAGGCAGCGTCCCACGTGCCACAACTAGAAGGACCCACAACGAAGAATATACAACTATGTACTGGGGGGCTTTGGGGAGAAAAAGGAAAAAAATAAAATCTTTAAAAAAAAAATAATACCATTCCAGGATGGCTTAATGCAGAGTGAGATCCTGGAACAGAAAAGGATATTCATGGGGAAACTGGTGAAATCTGAATGCCATCTGGGATTTAATTAATAATAACGCACTAATGTTTGTTTCATGGTTTTGACAAATGTACTTCAGTCACATAAAATGCTAATATAACGTTAGGGGGAACTGGGTAAGAGGTATATGGGAATGTCTTTCACCTGTTCTGTAAATCTAAAATCATTCCAAAATAAAGGTTTATTTAAAAAAATACCTTTTTGGGAAGATAACAAGAGGAGTGTGTCCTCATGGTGGGGCAGCCCAGCATGGGGACGGGAGAGCACCTGTGTGGAGGGAGCGGGGATTTGGTTACTGTGGGCGCTGAGGAAATGAACAGATAAACATATTGAGGATAGTGGAAGGCAGGATTCTGACAGTCAGAGAATGGGGTTGCAAAGACAGACAGAATTACACTGAACCTCGTGGTGTTGACTTGGGATTGGATACATACATGTGAACTCATGGTTTGCTGCAGATGCTGCTCCGTCGCTAGGGGTGGACGGGGGTAGCAGTGACTACAGATGTGTCGTCTTTTCCCCAGCACTGTGCACTGAGGGAATCTATGAGCAGGGGCACCACAGTAGCCGTGAGCAAGCCCAGCGTGTAGACGGGCTTCTAATGCCATTCTCCACTGAAAGGAACCAGGGCTCTTGGAGTAAAGGCTGATTTCAGGGTTGGCCAGGGAAAGTTCTAGGTGAGCCTGGAATATTTTGTGCCAGGAAACAGGAAGTGCTCAAAGGTCGAAGGGCACATGTCAAAAGAACAGTGAAGCCAGCTTGATGGGCTTCCACTGGCCAAACTGGAGACAATTTGAGCGTCAAAGTAAATGATAGTAAGAGAATGTAGCTCATTGAATAGAATAGGAAACCATGAGCCCATAGAAATGAATAAACGGAAAGTTTGTGAGAAAGGGGATACGCACACAGTTTCAGAGCATCTCCCCCGAGGTCCTCACTGACCACAGTGGGGAAGGAGCGCCCTGTCGGTAGGGACACTGGCCAGGGACCTCCGGGGCTGGAGCTCAGAGCGCGTGTCAGTAAGGGACCCAGGAAACCCAGGCCTGTGGGAGGGGCGGGTGAGGCTGCAGCACTCTGTGACATTCCTGCCAATGATGCATCGCCCAAGTCTCGTCACGAGGGGACGGCAGTCAGACAGAAATTGAGGACGTGCTTCAGAACACCTGGGCTGTGACGTTGCAAGGGTCAAGGGCACGAGAGTGAAGGAAAGGTTGAGGAACGTCCCAGGCCTAAGGAGGCTGGAGAGACACGACAGCGAAACACAGCACGTGATTCTGAAGTGGGCCCTTTTGCCGTGGAAGACGCTGTTGGACAGTTAGCTAAACTTGGGAGGTGTGAGCCTGGTGGTCATGCAGCGTGGTTTCAGAGGTGGCCCTGGTTCTGTGGGGGCTGCCCTTGCCCACAGGGCGCATGCTGGAGTGTTCCGGGTGTAGGTGTCAGGGCCGCAGCTTGTGCTTGAGTGATTCAGGAAGGAGAAGTCCTTGATACCGTGCTCCAGCTTTTCAGAGAGTTTGTGTGTTGCTGAGAGAGTGAGTCCCACCAAGAAAGTGTGTGTTCTGCAGGAGGAGGGAGGGGTGTGAGTGGGAGGCGCGCTTGAGGGACTTCTGAGGAGAAGGCAGGTTCTGTTTCCTCACCTGCTGTGTCAGGCGCATGCTGGCTTTGTCATTATTTCTTAAACGATACGTGTACATTTATGTCTCCTTCTCTGTGTATCTTTCGTACTTAAAAATGGGAGGAAAGCCTCATGAGTTACCTTTTAGGTGGCACACGTGTGCCTGCAGAGCAGGGACGTCTGGGAGTGGTGGCCATTTGGTCTCGCAGTGAAGGGCAGGGGTGTCACTCCTGGAGGGCCAGCTCTGACACTTCTTTCCCTTGACCCTCGGCACCTGCAGGGTGCGTGGTAGTCGCAGGCTGTTTCATGAACGAGTAGTGGCATAAACAGCCCATAGTGAAACGTAGCTCACGCTTCTGAGTCCGCACGTGGACCGCTGTTGTGTGTGCACGTGAAGTAACTCTCCCCATCCTCCCAACCCTGTCCATTTTCAGATGAGGAGACAGAGGTTGCACACGTTGGTGAAAGTTCCTGGGCGACACTGGGGACGAGGGGCAGGGGTGGCAGTTTGTTTCCAGAGTCTGCATGCCCTCCACGTTTAATATTCTCACCATGTTCCAGCTTGACCATTTTAAACTGCACAAGAGAACAAAATAGCATTTGAATAAATGGGTGTTTTTACTTTTAAGAAATTTTGATTTGAGACTTAGAGTTCCTTTTTAGTATTTTCGTTTAGCAGATATGGATGTCCTCCACGTTTTGAAAGTTTGCTGTATGCCACTTCGCTTTTACGAAAGCCCCATATCAGTATCTGTTTTCCTTAAGTGAAAGAAATCCAAAGAGGATTTTTGCTTTTACGATAGAAGGTGAAAAGCAAGAATAGCGTTTTCTCTTTCTGGCGTTTGGCTCACGAAAGGTCTCACAGGGACGCCTGTACTCCGTGCGCCGTGGAGGCGTCCATCCGCTGTTGCAGGACATATAATGACCTCAGTCCTCTGCACACACTTCTTGTCCCCGGGGAGTAAATAGGCTGACGAGGCAGATGAGCCTTCCTAACTTGGGGTGGAAAGTGGTGAATGACAAGAGTCATATTCCTCAGTTCATTTATTTGTTTCAAAAACATACACTGCGATTCCACCGTGTGCCAGGCACTGTTCTCTAGTTCCGGTGTGATGTTCTGGTTAAACCAGGTGTCTTACTTTGCCCATTTGACTTTTAGGGAGCCATGATTCCTTCGAGGCTTTTCTCAGCAAGACTGAGGGTGTTGGAGGGCATGGGGCGCTGGACTCCATCCACGCAAGCGGTCCTTGGGCCTGGCTGGCTCCTTCCACAGCATGCTTCTCCCCGGCTGCTCTCGGTCAGCTGTGCAGACGGTGCCAAGCATCAGGAACCCCGCAGAAAGAAACTGCTCTCTGAGAAGCAACTGGTGAGGCCCGTAAACCGAAGGAACTGCCTGCAGTGCCCTCTCACGAGGCAGAGGGCGCTCTTTGAGTTCTTATCCTTGTCTCTCTTTATCCTGATGGTGTCACTGGAGGGACGCTCAGAACATCCTGAGAGTGAGGAAGTGAGGTGAAGGCCTGTGTGCCTGATGTGTGCTGTCGTAAACGCCGCCCCGACCAGGCACGTAGCCCGGGTGCCCAGAGTGTTGACGGTGTTCTTCCCTTTGCCCGGGACGGGTGCGTGGTGCTTGTCGTTAGCCTGTGTGTCTGATGCCTGTAGCACGTAATTCTTAAGTATGTGTGAACATTTCTTAATTTAAAACATCTCAGGGGGAAATAGACCTTTAATTTTACAGTTCTTTAAGCCTTACAAGTTTTTTTATTTTCTGTTTATCAAAACCTTCTATTTAAAATATGAAAGATCTTTAATTAAATTCAAAAAAATACGTGTTTATGACACACTTCATTTCCTCCTAAATGAGGGCTCCAGATAAACGTTGTTAGGCAAGCAGTGCTTCCTGTGGGAAGATGACTTGGGCAGTCTGTGTGCGCTCGGATGTCTCAGGCTTCCTCAGGGCTCTCTCTCCTCCCCAGACTGTGAGAACTGAGTCTCGGTTTATCTTCCTTACACTGGTCAGCACTTGTGTTTTTTTCCACCAAGTTGATTCTGATTATGCTGGCATACAGTGACATTGTACATTGAGTTTTTGAAATAGTAATTCATGATTTTTCCATGTGGTGGTGCCAGAGAATCTTAAAATATTTGTGTATTTTCTTAAAAAAAAAAAAAGATCTGCTAATGGAGTAGTGGATGGAGATGCAGCTGCTGGGCCCCGGCGGAGAGCCTGTGTGGACAGCACGGCTGTCTCGGCGCCTGGGCCGCAAGCGGGGGGCTCCTCAGGAGGACCACTTGGCTCCGGTGGCATCGGTCCTGCGCCCTGGCACCTGGGATAGCCGACCTTCGTGAAGTGTGAGCGAATGTGTGTCAAATGTTAACCCAGTTGGTTCTAATTCTTTAGCTGGATTGTACCTCTGTTGGGCACCTGGAGAAAACCTTCTCTGACATAAGGGGCTCTGTCTGCATCACTCCCTTTAAAATTTGAGCCCTGTGCAGTCAGCCTGCAGAAAACGCCCTTTCTCCGCAGTTGGAAGCCTGATAGTGGACCCTGGACTCTAACTCACTTTCATTCTTGCATCCTAAGGAACTAGAACTTTCCCTCAGTAAAGACCTGTTATTTCAATAATGTGTTTCTATTTGAAGAAAGCTGGAAGGACACTTTATTTAAGGAATATTGTCTAAATCACCCTTGTTTCCTTTAGGTCGGAAACGTTGCATTCGTTGTCGAGCGTGTGTTCCACACTGACCGCCTTTTACGTCTGCGTGGTTCGCTCACCTTCGCCTACAGATAGCAGGGACTCGTGGGACCTGTTTCTTGTATTTGCATTTTAGGAGAGATTAGCAATGTTAAAATCATTAACTTTTCATTTTAAAGCCTGTTGGGTAGAAAAGTACATTTCAAAGGGCCGTTTGGTCCTTGAAGGGACTGCAGAGTTAATAACAACCCGGGCGCACTGTGCTCTCTCCAGAAAAGGCATTTTGTGGACCATCGCCGAGTGCTTGTCCGAGGGGGACGCGGAGGTGACGGGGTGAGCTGCTTCCACAGTGAGCCCCGGAAGGAGTTTGGAGGCCCCGATGGTGGCGACGGAGGCAACGGTGGCCACGTCATCCTGAGAGGCACGTGCCCGGGGAAGATGGCTGTGTCCACATGTCTTTGGGGCAGAAAGTTTCCACCTTCTTATCCTAACGGGAATTTAAATTCAAAAATTGATGTGTGGAAATCATTTTTATTAAATTATGTGGATGTTCACGTTTAAATCATACACCAAAACTCAACTTTGATAGTGTTTTTTCTTTAAATTTCAGGAACACAAAGATAGCTTAGGATCAGAGAGGCTCACAAGACAGTGCGATACGGGAGAGGGCACAGTCTGGCCACTGTCACAGTGAGTGCTGTGCTGTTGGTCACCTTCAGCACACGTCAAGCACAAGTGCTCAGTAAACTGGTACTTAGCGAACATCCACACCGTAATAGAGTAGCTGGTTATAAATTGATGATTGGCATTATGGGTAATTTTGAAGTTTTCAGAATAAGATTTTAGCTTTTACAAAAATCATGTTGTGTGGGGCTGCCCCAGTGGCATGGTGGTTAAATTCAGGCACTCTGCTTTGAAGGCCCGGGGTTCTCAGGGTCGGATCCCAGGCATGGACCTACACACTGCTTGTCAAGCCATGCTGTGGCAGCATCCCACATAAAATAGAGGAAGATGGGCACAGATGTTAGCTCAGGGCCAATCTTCCTCAGCAAAAAAAAAAAAAAAAATCATGTTGCTAGTTTAGTAACTCCTGCAACTTCATTCCATATTTCCGTATGCTTTTTTTTTTTTAATGAGGAAGATTGGCCCTGAGCTAACATCTGTTGCTAGCTTCCTCTATTTTATATCTAGGTTGCTGCCACAGCATGGCTTGACGAGTGGTATGTAGGTCCGCGCCCAGGATCCACACCTGCAAACCCTGGACCACCGAAGCTGAGTGTGCAAAAGTAACCACTACACCACTGGGCCAGCCCCTTCATGTACATTCTTTTTTTTTTTTTAAAGATTGGCACCTGAGCTAACAACTGTTCCCAATCTTCCACCCCCGACCCCCGAATCCCCCAGTACATAGTTGTCTATTTTAGTTGTGGGTCCTTCTAGTTGTGGCATGTGGGATGCTGCCTCAGCATGGCTTGATAAACGGTGCCATGTCCGCACCCAGGATCCAAACCAGGGAAACCTGGGCTGCCTAAACGGAGTGCGTAAACTTAACCACTCGGCCACAGCGCCGGCCCCTCCATGTGCATCTTAATGTTCTTAAACTGAACAAAAGACAGCTAACAGTATGCAGGTGGGTCTGCTGCTAACACAAAGGAAGGTGAATTTCTTGCTCTAACTCTTAGTTGACCAGCAAGTCAAGTCGCTGGCATCAGTCCTGTCGCGGTATCAGGGTTTTGATGGAGAAGACGGTGGCAGGAAAAACTGCTTTGGGCGAAACGGCGCTCTCCTCTACATCCGGGTAAGCTGAGGCTGAGAGCCTGCCCTGTCCCCCTTCTAGAACATCAGGCTCCTCAGGGCCTCGGTGTGGGCCAGAGGGGCCCCTCGCCTTGAAACGCACAGCCGTCCACCACGAAGCGGACCCGCGGACTGGGCCTGTCCTCATTCATACCATGTGCCTAGGTGGCCTGTCCAAAAATCATGAAATAATTATATTTTATTTATTTATTTTTTTTTTTTTTAAGATTTTATTTTTTTTCCTTTTTCTCCCCAAAGCTCCCCGGTACATAGTTGTATATTCTTAGTTGTGGGTCCTTCTAGTTGTGGCATGTGGGACACCGCCTCAGCATGGTTTGATGAGCAGTGCCATGTCCGCGCCCAGGATTCAAACTGATGAAACACTGGGCCGCCTGCAGCGGAGCGCGTGAACTTAACCACTCGGCCACGGGGCCGGCCCCAATAATTATATTTTGAAAAGATGGACCCCACAGGGTCCACTGTTCCTCTCGTCTCCAGACCCCAAGCTGCCCTCTGCACTGACTCTCTTGGGGCCTCTCCTCCGTGAGTGGAGTTGACTCTCCTTAGATTGTCTCCGCACTTTCCAGATACTTCAGTTCACCCTCAGCGTTGAGAAACGCTGTTGGAAAAAGCTGTTTAGGTCGTTTGCAGGCAGTGTACCCAGCTGCATGGAATCCCTGTGAGGGCCGGGCCTCTCTGCTCCTGAGGAGCTCCACAAAGGGGGCTCTCGGCTGTGCCCCCCCACGCACCCCCCTTGAAAATCAGATAAATACACGAGGTCCAGTCTGCTCCCCTCTTGTCTCTCTCTAAGCCTATAAATGCGTTGTTGTTTTCCAGGTCCCCCTGGGCACTTTAGTGAAGGAGGGACACGAAGTTGTGGCGGACCTGTCGCACCCGGGTGATGAGTACGTCGCCGCTCTTGGGGGAGCAGGAGGGAAGGGCAACCGCTTTTTCCTGGCCAACGATAACCGCGCCCCTGTGACTTGTACCCCTGGACAGCCCGGTCAGGAGCGAGTCCTCTTCCTGGAGCTCAAGACAGTGGCCCACGCTGGGATGGTGGGTGTCACCTGAAGTCCCAGGCTGGAGGAGGTGGCATTTTACACACACTGATTACAGAAAACCTGCTGTCCCTGATGGTGAAACATGCCACAGGCTAGTCAGTCAGCGTCCTCTTGACCCCCAGGAGCCTGTGCTCCCACTTGTCGTTGATTCCCAGTCCTGAAACTTCCTGGTCTTGGTCAGTTACAGACTCCGAGATGATGATAGAGGGTCTTCTTTCTTCCAGGTGGGATTCCCCAACGCAGGCAAGTCCTCGCTCCTCCGGGCCATTTCAAACGCGAAACCCACCGTGGCTTCCTACCCATTCACTACCTTAAACCCCCACGTTGGGATTGTTCACTATGAAGACCACCAACAAATAGCAGGTAGAACTTCCAGAATTCTCTCAAAGGCTTAGGTTTAAATGATGTAATTCAGAACATTAATTATGTAACAAACATAGCTTCCTGTCTAAAATGTAGCATTGTTTTTCCTAATTTAAAGCTTCGTGGCTCTCTATCCAAAGTAGGCTTTAGGCCTGCGTCCCACCCTGTCCCAGGCGTCCGTGAGCAACAGTGCAGGAATTTGAGTTTAAATTTCAAACCTAAGGAAATTACTCCTTCTCATGGTCTTCATTTCTCTTTCTTCCACGAGGAACTCGGCAGCCTCAGTCATGTAGACAGCATGTGATTTTAAAAGCTTTCCCTGTACCATTTTGAGAGAAGAAAACTTTTTTCCGGAAGATAATGTGCCCATTAAAAATAGTAAGCCTGCTGGTAATGTTATTTGTATAGCACTTTATATTACTGAGTACTCTATAATAATTTCTATTGGTAATCACATTATTAGTATATTACAGGAAGCCACTTTCCCATTTTTTTAATCACTTTTGAATCCAGAAAGACTGGAATGTGTTAAATATTCCTTATTAGATTGATCATCCTCATGCTTGTCACCCACATATTTCAAAGCATTTTGCGAACTGAAAGCTGCAGAGCCTTGGCTGGCAGTTGGCCTGAGGCGTCTCCAGGCAGTAAATTGAATGACTTCAGTTCCAAGGGGTTCCTTTAAGGAAGGTCTGAGAAGCAGGACATCAGGCCAGGCGGTAGGCCAGGCTCCCCACACCATGTGCTCTGTCTCCTGCAGTGGCCGACATCCCGGGCCTCGTGCGGGGCGCGCACCGGAACCGGGGCCTGGGCTGCGCCTTCCTCAGGCACGTCGAGCGCTGCCGCTTCCTCCTGTTCGTGGTGGATCTTTCGGTGCCAGAGCCCTGGACTCAGGTTGAGGACCTGAAATATGAGCTGGAGAAATATGAAGAAGGCCTGTCTGCGAGGCCCCACGCCATCGTCGCAAACAAGATTGATCTCCCTGAGGCGAGAGCCCGTCTGCCCCAGCTGCAGGCTCGCCTGGGCCAGAAGGCCATCGCTCTGTCGGCGGCGACCGGGGAGAACCTGGAGGAGCTGCTGCTGCGCCTGAAGGACCTCCACGAGGAGCACGTGGCCAACGAGCTGGCGCGCGGCCGGCAGCCGCTCAGGTGGTAGCGGTGGGCTGCTGCCCAGCAAAGACCTGACTCGGCGCCAAGAACGCAGCTTCCGCAGAGCTGGAGGTGTTCGTGCACCTGCCCTCCCCAGTCATCCCGGGCCCCCCCTCTGATGCGCCCCCTGCTCCTGGGGCCCCTTCAGTGGCGGACACTCGTGCCACCTGACAGTCTGCTCCCCAGTGCTTCCCACCCCCCGCAGCGGCATGCTGTTGCTGAGATGGGCTCGTTTGTGTTCATGAGTGCCCCTAGTTAGCAGGGCCCACGCTGCTGGCTGGCGTTATCAGATGCTGCAGAGCGTGCTCAGAGGACACATGGCAGCCGGCGCCCCAGGTGTGCTCTCGGGCTCCTGGGCACTAACCCACCCATGTCTGCGGCTGTCGCAGAGGTAGGCTCCGATCCAGAGCTGTCGCCACCCTGCAGAGTGGCTGTTCCTGTGGGGACGTGCTGTGCTGCGGGAGGGTGAGGGGACAGGAAGGCTTTGCAGGCACCGAGCCGTGGAAGGATGCCGGTGCAAAGCTCCTCTGGTTGCGTTGCCGCCGTCAGGAAGGCGGTGAGGGCCGCGCCCCCTGTTCCAGACGCCGCGCCCTGCTCCCTCGGAGCTGAGGGCCGGGGGAGAGCCACGCCATTCGCGTCACGGCTGAGTGCACCCAATATCCAACCCCAGGATGCGCTGCCTGCCTCAGTCTGTGTGCAAGGGCGTTAGTAACTACGGCGGCGGGGCCCAGGTAGCTGTCCCCCACAGGTGGCCCGAGTGTAGAGAGAAAATGGTGGCGACATCTCCCGGGCGGCGGGCTGGATCTCCCCTCTCCTCCCGGTGGCAATCTGAGAGCACACGGGCCCTGGGCCAGCCTCTTACCATCCTGGCTGGCCCCTGGCAGTCAGTTCAGAGAGCCCTGTGGGACCGACTCCAGCACTCCTCAGGGGATGGCAGCCAGAGGACCGCCGTGCTGGGGAAGCCACCTCTTCGCTGTCATGTGGCTCAAGTCTTTGTGCTCAAGTGTTCCTTGGGAGCCGCACCCCCGCTCCTGGCATCCAGTGGCTGCAGATGGACCCCGTGAGGACAGCTCCACTGCTGCCAACTGGCTCATCCAACAAAATACTGTAGAACTTTGGTATCCCGCAAATAAAGGCTGATGCCTCTGACACGTCCCTGAGGGCCCTTAAGGGATGAAGTGGTCCCCAGGAGAAGGCCCTGGGCCCTTGGGGATCAGCCACCGGGTCCTGGGGTGGCCTGGCTGCTGGTGCGCTCGGGTTTCCTTTCTGCACGCGGGTCTGGGCGGAGCACAAGCCAGGCCCGAGCTTCGGGGAGCAGTTCAGTTCTGATCTCACTTCAAGTCTGCGGCTAGACTGGGAGTCCGTCCCTGAAGCTTTGTCCTAATGTCTCGGAGTCTAAGAGGCCCTTGCATCCTGGAACCAGAGGTGGGTCCTGCGTCCGTTGGCTCGCTCTTGGGCCACCCACTGTGTTCGTAGAGTAACGCCGGGTCTGAGCAGCATTAATTATCCATGGTCTTTCATCTTTGTCTCCCGGTGCTCTGTGGAGGGGACGCTCCAGATGCCTCCCTGAGGCTGACCCCATCAGGGAACATTCGGATGGCAAGAGAGCTCTGGAGGCCAGTGTGTCTGTGCTGTTCTCAGCTCTGACCCAGAGGAGGCTCCCAGTAGGTATTTGTGGAATGAATGAATGAGTGGAGGCTGATAGTTAGGTTTCTGGTTGGTTGAAAATGTTTCTGAAAGGTGAGTGGTGGGTGCTCAGACTCACACTGAGAAGCAGCAGGGCCTGCCCTACCTCCCTCAGATCGCAGCTAACGCCAGGCTGCTGCTGCTCACCGTGCCCTCGAGAGCTGGTCTCTAAAAACTTCAACTCTTTGGGGGCACCACCTGTTGATAGCGGCCCTGAGGACAGGACTTGGCTTTCTCACGTCCCCCTCCCTGCCACTGTCTGCCATGGCCATCCTGAGGGATCTAGGAACCGTATTGGGCCGCGGAGCATTTACTGTGGGGCAAGCCGCACGACTGTCCCTGCCTAGCCCTCATTTTTTGGGAAGACGACATCCCCCTCACCGCTTGCCTCGTTTTCTATTTCTGGATATTGTTTCTGTCCCCCCATCATTGGTTCCATCTCCCAGATGCTCCTGTGAGCCGGCCTCCTGTTCCCATGTGGACAGTGGGCTCAGTACCCTACAGGGACCCCGGGTGGGTGTGGGCCCTTCCCTCTGCTCCTCTCCCCTCTGCCTTTACTCTTGTTGATGGAGTCACTCTCTGGAGGCTCCCTCTGAGCATCTGCCTCGGGCTGTTCCCTGGCTACTGACGGCCTTTCTGGAAGCATTTGTGAAGATGGGGGCGCCTCAGCTTCCAGATGCAGACTTTCCTGAATTCCCCAGTGTTCAGCCCTAAGGCCTGGCCGCCTGAGTTCCAGAGCGCCTGTGTCCACTTGCTCCGGAGAGCAAACCTCCGGGCTCCTGCAGGGCTCCCAGAGGCACAGGAGGGTCCTGGAGTGCCTCACCCGCCCTCCCCTCGGCCACCCCACCGGCCTCTGGAAAGTTCTCTCTGCCCTCCCTTGTCTTTTAGAGGCTAATCCTTGGGCAGGAGAAAGTGGACGCTTACCTGTTTTCAGATGTGGTAAAGGCCTGAGAAACCGACGGGGACAGACATGCTCACTCTCCAAATCAGAAGCCCAGCTTAGAAAGCACGTGTGAGCAAGTGCAAGCTTGGACAGCCCAGTTGCATGATCGCAAATGGCCACAGTTCTGCACTGCCTGTCCCCTGAGAGGTGGGTCTGTCCCCACCTTCAGCCTGGGGTAACCTGTGACCTGTCCTGACCTGTAGGATGCCTGGAAGGGTCTGCGTGGCCCCCGATGAGGCCTCGGAGCCTTCCAGCTTCCTTCTGCCCTCTCGGATCCTGCCAGCACCCAGCATGTGACCAAGCCTGGGCTGGTCTGCTGACAAGTGACAGGCCCTGCTGAGGCAAAGACGACCTGTCCACTGCCCACCCACAGAATCAATAGCCACACCGTGGTTGCTTCCCGCCAGGTGTGTGGAATGGCTTGTGGGACTGGAGTTTGCGTTGTTATGCAGCTTAGGTGCAGAACGAGTCCTGGGGCTGGAGCTTCTCCATCCAGGTGCCTTGAGACACTGATCCCTCCAAGTGGCCTGGTTGGGTCTGGACCCCCTGGTACCCCCGCCTCAGCCCTCTCTGGACTTGATGGCCTTGGGCTCCTTGGCAGGCAGCCCTGGTGGAGTGGGGCCTAGGGGCCCACCCTGAGGCCCTGCAGCCCTCGAGTCCTCTTCAGAGGCCCAGCTCCATCTTGGCAAAGGGCCAGTGGTGCTGTGGGAGGAGCTAAGACGTCCACTTCAGTTTCATCGAATCTCTGTTAGTCTGCCCAGGCTACCGTAACAAAGTTCCACAAACTGGGGGGCTTAAAACAGGAGAACTTTATTCTCTCCCAGCCCTGGAGACCAGAAGGCCAACATCAACGTGTCCTGGGGTTGGATCCTTTCTGCTTCTTGCAGCTTCTGGTGTCCCTTGGCTTGTGGCTACATCACTCCAGTCTCTACCTGTTGTCACGTGGCTTCTCCTCTGTGTCCTTTCATCTTGTAGGACGCTGGTCATTGGGTTTAGGGTCCACCTGAAACCCAGGATGACCTCATTTTGAGATCTTTTTTTTTTCCTCCCCAAAGCCCCTGTCTCAGTTGCCATGCTGTGGCAGCAGCTCACGTAGAAGGATCTGCAACTAGATGCACACAACTGTGTGTGTGTCTAGTGTGTGTCTAGGTAGTGTGGCTCCGTGATGGGAGTGAGCCCAGGCCAAAGCCGTGAGAGCACCAAACTTGAACCTCTGGGCCATCGGGGCTGGCACTTGAGATCTTTAATTAATTCCATCAGCAAAGACTTTATTTCCAAATAAGGTCGTGGTCTGAGGTTCTGCTCTACGTGAATTTGGGGGGACACTGTTCAAATCAGTGCAGCACCCTTTTTCATTTTGATGATGTGTACACGTTAGAAGCTGCCCAGGCATCTTCGTCTCTGCCACATGACAGCCCACGTGGCTGATCCCTGTGCATCCTGGATCCTTCCTGCGTGCCCTCTGGGCCGCCCTCCCTGGGAGCAGAGCCCCTGGGCCTCACAGCCTGGCCTGCTCGCCTGCTGCCCTCCCTCTCCCCCTGCCTCTACCTCTGCTCCAGCTGTTTCTTGGCCACAGTAAGGATACTCTCGGACTCCGAGCTTTTGTGCTGCTGCTCCCTGTGACCCAAATGCCCCTCACCAGGTACCTCATGAGACGCCCTCCAGTTGGGGGGCGCGTCTCTGACCACCCGGTCAAAGACAGTCCCATCCACGCGGGGCCCACCCTCGGCCTTGCCAGCCCCGTCTCACAGCTCATGTGGCCTCCTGGTGTGCATCGACTCCTGCTCCCACATGGCCCCTCATTGGTCTGGGCTGTGTCCCAAGGCCAGGACGGCGCCAGCACATGAGGCATAAGGACATATATCCTGGGTAGATGGTAGTTCAGATAAATACATATACATATGTTGGAATACATGCCAAAATATTTACTAATGGGGCACAACCAAACCCCGCTGAATGGAGAGCTCTGCTCAGCAGCAAAAAGGGGCAGACTGCTGAGAGCACCTCCGCAGGTCAGCACCAGACCTCCATGCAGGTGGTGGTGTAGAGACGGGTGGGGTGGAGAAGAGAGCCGCGCTGGTCAGGGCTGGGCGGTGGGGAGGTGGCTGTGGCTCTGAAGGGCGGCCTGAGGGGTCATTGTGATGGAACTATGTGTCCTGACTGTGGTCACGTGAAGCTACATGTGATAAAATCTCACAGAACTTGGTGTTTAATAAGTAGTGAATTTCAGTTTGGGAAGATGAAGTTCTGGAGATGGATGGTGGTGATGGGTGCAAAACAGTGTGAATGTGCTTAATGCCACTGAGCTGTGCACTTAAAAATGATTAAAAGCTAAATTTTATGTACATTTGACCACACTAAAAAAAATTAATAGAACTAAACACACACTCACTCAAATGCGCGTACACATGCATGTCCACACACACGAGTGCAGCTGAGGTGGGAAGCCTGAGGTGCATGGCCTGCACAGAGGTCAACGTCTGGCGTGATCCTGCACGACAGTTCTGCAACTGTGCCCACTGGGGACACTGGTGATGGGCACGTGGGCTCTGTTATTTCCTACAACTGCATGTGAACCCACAGCAGTCTCAGAAGGAAAAGGGAAGCGAAGACACTGGCGAGGCCGCTGTTCTCTGAAAAGCCCCGTGGAGACCCAGGGAACAGGCTGGCATCGTCCCCTCCACGTCCCCAGAGCTGTGCCTGGCACTCTTGATTACCGTTTATTGAAAGAATGCACACATGAGGTTAGATGAACACATAAACAAGTCCGTGTGCGGCCCACACACCCCTCGGCGTTAGGCCTCTGCAGAGAATGTCCTTCCCAGAAGCCAGGGTGTCCCGTCCGTGGGCCCCACGAGGGTCAACGAGTCCACGCTGAGTGGCCTGGGAGTGGGCCAGAACCGTCTGCCATTAATGTTCATCTTCGCATTCTCGTTGTCCGGCTGCCTCTGATGGTCCCACCCAAGGCCTCCTCCGAAACAGGCCGCACTGGTGTTCCAGAAAGGCTGAACTGGGCAGAGGGGACCTTGGGCCGCGTGGCTCAGCGTAGACTGAGGGCGACACAGGCTGGGGGGAGTCTGGGTGACCTCACTACCATGCACGCCTGGAGACCACACGGTCCACAGGCTCCCAAACTTGTGGGTGCCAGGGATGGGGGCGTCTGGGTGGTCTCTTTCTGTCTTGCAATCATTTAGTTCCTTACAGAAAGAATCTTCCTTTACAAAAAGTCCATGGGCACCGGGCCGGTCGATATTCTCCACAGTGCCAGGAAACACTGATTTCTGCAATGGCCCTGGTTCAGGCAGGTCGCCCAACCCAGGCCACTATACCTTCCATTCAGCACTGGGGTACTGGTAGCAATGCCCACGGTGCGGGGGGGTGGGGGCTGTGTCCTCGCTCCTGGTTTCCCTCATCTGTACAGTGGGCCAGGCCACAGGCAGCTGCCCCTGCAGCCCCCCACCCACCTGCCCAGTCCTAGTCATTCTGGTCCTTTCCAAAGAGATAGGTGGCTCCCTGGAGCTGAGCCCCTCTCCCACCACCCCTCCCCCGCAGTGTCCTTGTCTGGAAGAAGGACAGGGAGGGTCACGAGATCTGCTGATTTGAATCTCAGACTCAACAAAGAATGCAGCACAGGAACCCACTTACACTGAAACTGTTTCTGTGCCTCTGACAGCCAGATTGCTCGGGGCTCCTGTCTTCATCTGACGGCCCCAAGTGGAGGGCTGAAGCCAGGTGGAGGTTGTGGAGACACAAAGCTGGGTGGAATTAATTATCTTCCGTGATGCCCAGCCTGGAGGGAGGGCTGGGGCGCTGGGCCAGTGCGGGGAGAGGAGGTCCAGGGCTGGAGGGCAGGATGGGCACCCCCACCTCCCTGACAAAGGATCCTGCCTTCTTCCATCCCCTGGAGGGCAGCCCTGGCGGGCAGGGGCCTCACCCTCCTTGGGGTCAACCCTGGGGAAGGGGGGCTTCTGGCCAATAGTAGCAAGGGCTGTGGCAGGGCTGCCTGCTGGGACAGCCTGAAGGTGGCACTCACCTGCCCAGACCCTGGCCTCCGTGCTGCCCGCCCTGGCCCGGGCCTGCCAAGCTCGCACTCCATCGTCCAGCCGTGGGCGGGGGAAGGCTCCCTCCATGTCCCTCAGCGAGGTCCCCTCCAGCCTGAGGGACAGGCCCATAGCTCACGAAGGCCGGGGAGGCCCCAAGGCAGGGAGGGGTGGTCAGAAAGCTCCCCCAGTAGCCCGCACCCCACCCCAAAAGCATGTACTCTGAGACACTTCCCCACCCCACCTAGGCCAGGGCAGCCCCAGGCTGGTCACTGCCGACCAGCTGCCTCCTGGTGTACTTGGGGTGGCCCCAGCAGCAGCTACCCCCTCCCTAAGACAGTGGAGGCCTTCCCAAGTGACTCTGAGGAGCCTCCCTGGGCCTGCCCCAGTGCCACTGGCTCACTGGGACACTGAGGGGTGTCTGGGGTCCGTAGCTGATTAAAGGTAGCATCTTGAAGGACATAGTTCTGGTCTCAGGAAACATCTGTGTGGCCCCAATAGGTCCCCATGGCCCAGTGGCCCTCAGAGCTGCTGTCCCACCACGGGGGCTCCATGCAGCAGATCAGACCAAGGGGCTCCGACCTCCAGCTGGGCAGACCTGGAATCCTTGATGAAGCCCTCGTCTGGCTCAGTGTCCAGCAGGTAGCAGGAGCTCCAGAAAGTTTGCTGACACCATCCATCCCCAGGCCTCCACCCACCCAGTGTGTCTTCCTATCTGAAATGCCTGCATTAGAATTTGACTTGTTTGAACTTAAAGATTGTCACGTGTTAAAATGTAAATGTCCACCTCTCCCTGTGACAGTCAGTCCATCACACTTTAGTATGAATTAATGGATTGGAGGGACTGGGATGAAGGGCAGATGATTTCTAGGACAGAGCAGGACAGAACAGAGCCTCAGCTGACAAAGGAAGCTGGTAGGCCCTGAGGGGCACCAGGGAGGGGCCAGTGAGGAAACAGCCCGCCTACCTGCCCGCCTCGTGGATTCTCAGAAATCTGTGGTTCTGCCAAGCCGGGGGACCAGCCCAGGAAGGAGAGAAGAGGGCAGGCTCTTCCCTATCCACTGAGCCACCCCAACGTCTACACCTCAGCTCCGAACCAGAGTTTGCTGGACTCTTTAAAGATCAGCCAGCATTTAAAGTGGAAACATTTAAAGATCATCAAATTTGTCATGTTTGAATTTGGAGACTGGTGTGACTTTGGAGTGTCACAGATGCGTTTTTAGCCCAGTGCAGTTCCCACGGCGTCCCCCACCCTCCTCCTCTCACTACATCTGAGGCCGTCTCCTCCTTCCTCTCTTCTCCGCTTTCTCTCTCCTCTCTCTTTTGAAGGACATCTTTGTGGCCCTCCGAGATTTGTGTCTGACGAACTTCCGCGCGCCACCTCTGGACACAACGCCTGCTTCCCTGGGGGCAGGATGCTGAGTGCTGCCAGCAACACCTGGTTTAATGGATAGAGAATCTAAGGCCAGGGGCCGGCCCCGCGGTGGAGTCGTTGAGTTCAGTGCACTTCAGTGCGCTTCGGTGGCCCAGGTTCACAGGTTCCAATCCCGGGCACAGACCTACACCACTGCCATGCTGTGGGGACGTCCTACGTGTGAAGTGGAGGAGGATTGGCACAGATGTTAGCTCAGGGCTGATCTTCCTCAGCACAAAAAAGGAAAAAGAAAAAAAGAATCTAAGGCCAAAGCAGAGTGCCTAGTTGAGGTCCCCACCTGACGCCCTGTGGGGACAGGAAGGGTGTTACAGGCACATGGGTTCGGCCTCCTGACCTTTCTACCATCAGAGCCGGATGTGTTAAAAGATTGCTTTCCTACCAAAAACCATTACAAACAACTAATTATTATTTCCTAAATAATTAACTCACTTCCCTGTTTTTTGTGCATCAGAGAGAGACCTCCCATGGGCAGGAGTGATCTGTTGCCCCCCCAAAGACAGAGGGATGTCAGCTTGGGCCAAGTATTGCTGGGCAGGACGTTTCCTATCACATTACAAAACCTCATCTTGTACCAACTTTAGGAAGGAAGGGGTATTTGGTGACTCATGAAACACAAAGGTCTGGGGCTAGCTTCAGGCAAGGCTGGATCCAGGTATTCAGACAATGGCTCCAGGAAGCTGTCAGTGTGGCTTGGCTTTGCCTTGGCTGCACCAGGGGTGCTCCCTCCACAGGGCAGCCTTGGTGAGGACAGTGTTGGAGGCCACCAGGCCCGCCACCCCAGCTGAAGGGGAAGATCTGTGTCCCAAGGTCTCAGCCAAAGTCCCAGGACTGCGGCTTTCTGGCTGGGCTGGGGACATGCACCACCCCAATACTCCTGACTCAGCAGAGGCAACTTTTCCCAACTCCTTGTGCATGGCACAGGGGAGAAGGTACAGTCGGTGCTCAATATGAGCTTCGTGTTAAGATCGACAGAGCCGAGATCGGGCTCTGAGGCTCAGAGGAGCTCTTCCCAATGCGCCCCCAGGACAGATCTCCCCACTGTGCTCTCCATCCTGGGGGCACAGACATGGTCCCCTAGGAAGGGTGGTGGGGACCAGCTCACACATGGCTGTCCCCCATGGGGCCCAGGGGAGAACCCAGTGGCCTGAGAAGATGGAGTCCTGGCCCCACTGACAGCTGAGTGTGGGATGTGGGTCGAGTCATCCAGCCTCTGGAGCCCCGGTTCTCATGTCTGCAGGATGGAGAGTGTGAGCATCCCTGTGGGGTGGCTATGAGGACATAGGAGCTCCAGGAAATGTTGGTGGGAGGGTTCTTTGCGCCCCAAGCCCAGCCGCGAGTGTCAGGATGGCACGGGGAGGTAATGGCCAGACGGCCTCGTGCCTCCCCCACATCTTGAGGCTCCAGAAGATGGAGCCATCCTTGTCCTGGCCCGGGCTCCCCAAAGGAAGCGTTGAATAACTTGGCCTTTTGCAGAAGGATGAGGAGCTGCCCGCTGGGCACCCTGAGAATGTAGGGCCTTCATCCCAGGTTGAGAAGGACCCTCACTCAGCATGTGCCCAGAACCTGTTCCTAGTGGGCACCTCCAGGGCCAGCACCGGGGCAGGCAGGGCGGCTGGACACACACACAGCCAGTGCCAGCCTGAGGGGCCCAGTTGAGAGGACCCTGTGGGCCCCTGCTGACCTTGAGACCCTATTTCTTGAGGGCTGGGCCTCAGCCCCGCCACACAGGAGGGCTGACAGGTGGCCCTGATGGGAGCCAGGCTGTCCACGTGCACCCAGGGCAGAACCCTACATCCCGGGCATTGCCGAGGTCCTGAGGGACACCTCCTCCCCAGCCTGGTGCCCCTGCAGCCTCTGCACCTTTCCCAGCACCCACTGTTAGGTCCGGGCCAACCGCACAGCCCAGCTGGACCAACACTTACAGGCAGGCTGCCCAGACTACGCCCGTCCTGGGGCCTAGGGCTCCCTCCCTCCATGCCTCATTGTCCTCAGAAGCAGGGCCCCAGGGGCATCCCCTGCCCACCCCTAACCCTCCCTGCCTTGGGGCTCTGCCCCTCTGCCCCCTTTGCCATGTGATCTTCCTCCAGTCCCCCCCGGCGTGGCCCCTGCAGCCTCTCGGGGTGCCCCGCCACCAGGCTCAATGAATGTTTGTAGAATGAATGAATGAATGAAATGCCACCTCCTCAGACAAGCCGGTCTCCTGGCTTATGAGCCGGCTGCCCCCTCCCCTGGGTCCTCTGCCCATTGACCTGCCCCGCAGTCTCAGCCCCTTTGGGAATGGCCCTGCTCATCGTCAGTCATTTGTTTATCTGCCTCCCGGCAGACCTGCACCGAGCACAGCACCTGGCACACAGTAGGTGCTCAATAAACCGCCGCGGCTATGGGTGTGGGTGAACATCTCGGGGGGCGGCGGCTGCCAGCTTTGTCTCTCCTCCCGGCGTGTCTGCTTCTAGGAGAAAGGCCCCTTGGCGTGTTTGTTTGCTGCAGGACGCGGCCCAATAGACTCCGTGTCTTTCTTCTCTCCTCCTCCATCCCCTGAGCAGGAGCTCGGAGAGCAGCCGTTTCCAGAGATTGAAGGCAAAATTGCTTGGAAGCCTGCGCTTTTATCCCCCAATTTGTAGCCATTTAGCAGGGCCGGGTGGAGGGGCAGGGGGGGCCCCGGCTGTGCTGTTGGCACGGAGGCGCCGCTGAGCCCCGATGGCTGTTTGTCCTTCCCCAGCCAGCTCCGTGCTGCGGGGACAGACGTGCTGGGGGGCCAGGCAGGGCTGCGCGGGCAGCACCCTGGGGCCTCCAGGGCCTCGAGCTCTGGGCCCCGCAGACAGTGGTGTCTGCTGTCCCTGCCACCACCTTCCCCTGCTGTCCCTACTCCAACCTCTGCTTGTGACAGCACCCAGCTCCTGGGGGGGAGCCCCCAGGGCCGGGAAGAGAGTCCTGCTTGACCAGAGGGGTGCCTGGTAGCGGGAGAGAGCGGAGGGGAAGGGCTGCCCGCCTAGGACCCTGGAGGAAGCTGTCTGGGCGCCTGGGGAAAGGAGGGGCAGGGACAGCTGCGGGGCGAGCGGTCTGCGAGAGAGTGGTTTCAACACTGCTGTGAACAGCTTCTCCCTCGGCAGTGGTGATCTGAGTCGGCGCTGACCTCGTCTCGCTGCTGCCGACCAGACCCACGGCACCGGGCCATACGAGGGGGACAGGGGACCGGCGAGGGTCTCTCTCTGCCCTGGGAAGAGAGGCTGTGGTCAGAAGGACTGCGGAAGTGGGGCCAACACGGTGGGGAGAGAATGAGAGGCTGTGTCCATGAGGTCAGGAAGGAGGGCCCTCGTGGCTGGAAAGGAGGGGAGGCTTCCTGGAGGAGGCAGCATTTGACCCACCTGAGTTTGTATCTACCCTAAATTGGGGTGGTCTTGCCCCGTGCTGAGTGGACTCTGAGTCCCTGGAGTGAGGGCCAGGGTCTGCCCTGTGCGTGGAGCCCTGAGGCCTGATTGCTCATTGGGCCCATGCTCACCTGGCATCATCCTCGTCTGCTCCTTCTCCTCGTCCCCATCTGTCCCCTTCAGTCCTGCCTCCAGGCCTTTGCCCAGGACAGTTCCTCTACCAGAGGTGCCTCCCCTCCCTCAGACATGCCCTCCTTTCCACCCCTGGAGTTCAGCTCCAGCACCCACGCCCCCTGGAAGCTCCCCAGGTGGAAGATCGCGGCCAAGAAAGACAAGAACCCCTGTCCCGGGTGAGGAGGCTGCATCAGGTGGGGGCTGTGGGTCGTATTCTCAAGGCTTGAGTGAGCCCCTTCTCAGCACCATGCCAGCCTCCTGAGCAGGTGCACATGGGTCCCGTGGGTGGGGGCACCGCTGGGACACATGTCCCTTTTGGGATTAAACCCTGGTATATGGGAGAGTGGGTCCTGCCTCCCCACCACAGTCCCTCCACTGGAAGGGAGAACTGAGGCCGGCGGAGGGGCAGGCTTGCCCCTCACACCCATCTGGGTGGTCCCGTGTCTCCCTGGGGCCCCAACTGATGCACCGGAGCTCGGCCCATCCACCACGAAATCCTCAGGAATCAGCACCAATAAAAAAATACACTTTACTGTGGACCTCAGTGTCTGCAGGGGCCGCGCAGCAGGCGCGCAAGGAGCAGAGCATGCAGAGCGCCAGCCAGGTGCACAGGACGTGGCGAAGCAGCCCCTCCACTCGGAGGCCCCAGCCCCTGATCTCCTTTGACCTCTCCTTCAAGCCTCAGGACCCTCAGGGCACAGCTGGCTCCCTCCTACCCGTCAACCCCAGGGAACTCTGGGTGAGCAGACAGACGGGAGGGGCAGCCTTCTGGGGGAGCAGGCGTCCGGCGCTCCGGCGGTTCTCAGAGCTGCCAGTCAGGGCCCAGCAGCCCGAGCCCGGGGGCGGGGTGGGCAGAAGCAGCTGGCGCAGCTCAGCCGGAAGCGGGAGGAAGGAGGGCGTGGGAGCCCACACCTGCCAATCCAGCCCTGAGCTCCTCAGCAATTTTGTCTCTCTTGATTAAACATCCAAGGAACATCGAGTTCACGGATGTGTTGTCTTCCTCCTGAAACACCCAGAATGGAAAAGCAGAGAACGGCTGCGAGGTTCCTGGGGCACTTGGCACTTTGGGGCAGAGAGAGTTGGAGGGAAGCGGGATGAAGGAGCTGGGCCCCTGGGTTAAGCAGGGGACAGGTAGCAGCAAAGCCTGCGGCCCAGGCTTGTCTGGGCAGGTGGATGGTGGGCAGGTGTGGGCATGTGCAGGGGCAAACCACTGGAGCAGGAGGCCTGGAGCACACCACGCGCTTGCTTTGGGAAGAACATCGGGCAGTAATTGTGCGAAGGGTGGACACCACTGGCCATCGCACTGTCTGTATGGGGTGGACAACGTGGCTGGGGCCCCTGGATTGTCCCTCCTGGGGTGGAGCTAGGATTTGGGTGGCAGGACCAGCCACCCATGTTTTGGTTCAGGAAGTGAGGGCCCCTCTGGCCAGCCTGCCAGGCTGCCTCCATTGCAGGCAGCTGGTCTAAGAGAGGTTGCCATGGCATTTAGGATGGACCCAAGACAAGGCGTGCCTCACACCTGGGGGGCAGCCAGGTGAGGGCAGCGTGGCCTGGCTGCCTAGGAAACAAGGGCCTCGAGGGGGGGTGGCAGTGGGTGGGCCCTGCCCCAAGATGTCCCAGGTGCCCGCAAAGGGCCAGCTCACTTCCAGCAGTGCTCCAGAGAGCTGTGGGGCTGGATCTTGAGCTTCTGGGGGCAGAGCAGCTTGGTGAAAGCTCGGCGGAAGCTGTAGTGGCACAGCGGGTAGAGGACAGGGTTGACGGCCGAGTTGGCCCATAGCAGCCAGAAGGACGTCTCGTACCAGTAGTCAGGGATGCAGTGGCCATGGCAGGCGGCCCGGATGATCATGAGGAGTGTGTACGGGGCCCAGCAGAGCCCGAAGATGCTCACAATGACGGCCAGTGACTTGGCCACCTTCTTGTCCCTCGACAGCCGGAAGCGCTGGGTGATGCTCTGGGACACCATTTTCATGCGCTTCTCCAGCGACGCCGAGGACGCCGAGGGCTTGGAGCCCCTCTTGAGTGAGCGCGGCCGCTCGGTGCCTCGCGAGGAGCTGCCCGAGCTGGAGGTGGGCGAGGCCGCGGCACCCCCACCGCTGCCACCCCCGAGGGCCATCTCCCCAGCCTCGGCGCCAGGGGCCGCCTCGCCAACCCCCACCCCGTACCTGTGCAGCGGCAGGGCCTCCCCACGCCCCTTCTGCCAGCAGCCCCAGCAGCCTGGCACTGCCGGCGGTGGGGAGGGCTGGGCCTCGGGAGGGGGCTCCGGGCCGGCTGCCTCGCGGGCCCCGTCCAGCCGGACGCGGGTACGCCTCTGGATGTTCAGGTAGATGCTGAGGTTAAAGAAGGTGACGCTGAGGAAGGGTGTGAAGAACTCGAGGGTGGAGGCCGTGATGAGGAAGTACCAGTTGTAGAAGAACTCGGCATAGCAGTGGCCCTCGGGGATGGAGCTGCCACCGGACAGATACTCCCAGCTCAGGATGGCCGGCCCGTACAGCAGGAAGGCCAGCACCCACACCAGCACCATTTTCTGCACCGCCCGCCGCGTG
This sequence comes from Equus asinus, assembly GCF_041296235.1. Taxonomy (NCBI): domain Eukaryota; kingdom Metazoa; phylum Chordata; class Mammalia; order Perissodactyla; family Equidae; genus Equus; species Equus asinus. The sequence goes on from NC_091804.1 coordinate 49,306,668, forward strand.
TCGCCCTGCTGGGCCCGATAGGAGACCTGCGGTGAGAGACGCTGGGTCAGGAGGGAAGGGACTGAGCCCAGGCCAGTGGGGTGCTGCCAGTGTAGTAGAATATTGGCCTGGGAGCTCCCCTGCAGCCTCTAGGCCTCTGTGCATGTGCTTTTTGCTTCTCCTCCCCACCGCCCCCTTCCCTCTGCCCCACACATCCTGGCCTGGCTGATGTCCTGTCACATTCTCTTATAGCCTCGGAACCTCCTCCAGACCAATCTGAAGGCTAACTTGTGCCAGGCTGCCTGTTTAGCACTGCCACCAGCTGTGCGCTCCCGGGGGGGTCTTGTCATGGTTCCCCATCTGCTGAGTATCTGCCATGTGCCAGGCTCTGTGCTTGGCACCTTTTGGATATCATCTCACTTAATCCTCACAACAGCTCCATCATTATCCTCACTTTCCCTATGGCTCAGGGAGGGAGGGAGAGACCACAGGAGGATCCATTCAAGGCGGCAGAGCTGGGGTTTGGCCCAGGTCTGTCTGACCCTGAATTTATGCTCTCTGCATTCTGTGCCACAGACCCTCTAGACTGGGACACATGTGCACCCCCACCAGAGGTCCCTGGAGTGCCCGATAAGCCATCAAAGAGAAGATGAGAATACAAAGGAGAGACCTCTGCTCCAGTGCAGCCAGCGTGTGCCTGCATGGCACTGACGCAGGAAGCTCAGGCAGTCCAGGGTCCCTAACTCATGGTGGCCACTCACAGCAAGGGAAGCTTGTGAAGCCAAGCACCAAGGGCTGTCTTCCCGGGGTCCACACATGAGCGCGCACACACACACACCCCTGTAGGGGCTACCATCAAGGGCCTCTGACCCAGATCCTCCCTCAGCTCCAGGGACTTCGGACATGCCCCAGCACGGAGCCTGAAGTGACCCCCACCTTCCTTCAGGAACATCTGATGCCGGGTCCAGACTGCGAGGACAGTGCGTCCCAGGAACAAATGGCTACCGAATGGGCAGCTGGCCATAGAGCGCCTGGGGTGTCCGGTATGAGGCCACCCGGGACCAAGCCCACTTGGCACTGCCCACAACAAGGAAGGGGCCAACCTCTTCCTGGTGCCTCCTGTGGCCCTCCTTCCCCGAGGAGTGAACGCGGGCACCCACACCCCGGACTCACGGCACGAGTGACCGACAGGAAGCGATCATAGCTGATCAGCACGATGTTGAAGACGGAGGAGGTGCAGAGCAGGTAGTCCACTACCAGCCACAGCTTGCAGAGGCCCCGGCCAAAGGGCCAGCGGCCTGTCAGCACATAGGGCACGTAGAGCGGGATGCAGAAGGCTCCTGAGGCAGAGAAGGGCATGGTGGGCCATGGCCGGAAAGGGGCGTGGGGTCAGATCCACCACAGTGGGGAGACAAGCAGGACCCGGGAGTCACACCGTGGCCACCTTCCTGGGGCCAGCAGCCCTCACTTTGCCCACCCCTCCACCCCATCTCCTAGGCACACCCTCTACCCTGCAGCTGGCCTTCAACCCCTGCCCAGCCCCTAGCCCCATTGGTATCCCCTGGACTTGAGGGCAAGGGGGAAGGTCCAGTCATGAGCACCTCTGGGCACAATGACGGAGACCCTGAGCCTTGATTCAGTACCTTCCAGGCTCTGTTCAGCCTTCCCAGCCCCAAAAGGGCAGATGAAGGAGAATCGCCTCCCCTCCTGCAGCATGCTGGACCCCAGCCCCTCTCCTGGCCTTTGGACAGCTCTTCCTCGTCAGCTCAGAAAGGGAGAAAGCTTTTCTCCTGACTCAAAAGCTGCCTGGCCACCGCTTGCCAGCCACTCCCACCGCCAACCCCGGCTCCAAGAGCGGGCAGACGCACCTCGCAGCCCCAACAGGTGTCTGGCGCTCCAGCCCCCTCCGCGCCCCGCCCCCCAGCTGGCAGCAGCGCACGGACACGTGAGAGCGCGCTCCTAGAAGCATCTCCCCACGCTCTCGCCGTCTTCTCCCCGTCCCCTCCCCCAAACACGGCTCTAAAACTCCCCCCCACCTCCCCTCCCCCAAACCTCCCCCCAGCGCCCTCTGCGCGTCCTGAGTCCCCGCCGCCTTTGTTTGGCTACAACGCAGGAGCCAGCGCTGCACCCGGAGCCGCTGCGCCTTCCGCCTCGCCGAGCGCCCGCCAGCTTGGGCCCCTTTCCTGGGGCATCCCTCCCCAGTCCCAGGCCCATGGCCAGGGAGGCAAAGAACTTCGCCCGCGCCCACCGGCGCCTCCTCCCCAGGCCAGGCCCCCTGGCGGGGCGTGTGCCCCAGCAAAAGGCACCCTAGGTCCGCGCTCCAATCCCCACTGGCTGGACCAGTGGGCGCTCCTGGCTCAGGGAGGGCCTGGGGGGCTTTACCCACGAGAAAGTCGGAGATGGCGAGGTTGAGCAGAAAGAAGTTGTTCTGGGTGCGGAGGCTCGAGTCAGCCACGAAGGCGAGCATGACCAGCGCGTTGCCCAGCACCGTGGCCACGATGAGCAGCGCCATGAGCGCGGCCAGCACCGCGGTCCAGGCGGCGGAGAAGCCGCGCGCCCCGCCCGCCGCCTCTCCCGCCAGCGCCCCCGACGCGTTCAGCGGCCCGTCGGGCGGCGAGCGCTCCATGGCCCCGCCGGCTCACGCGGCGCCGGAGCGCGGCGTAGGGCGCGGATCGCCAGCCAGGCGGCCGGGAGGGGCCCCGGCTCGGGAGCCTGGTCTTTGCGGGCTCTCAGCCCGGCCGGGTTCCCCGGAGGGTGCCCAGCGCATGGTCCGCGGGCGCGGAGGCCGGGGCCGGGGCCGGGGCGGGCGGCGCCGAGGCGGCCCGGGCCGGTATCCGAGCCGAATGGGGCCAGAGGCACGACCGCTGCAGCCCGAGCGGACCCGGAGCGGAGCCCGAGCCCTAGCTGCCGCCAGAGCGTCGGTGCGCCCCGAAAGCAGCGCGTAGCCGAGTGCGCCCGCCGCCCAGCCCGCCGCCCCCCGCGCCCCGCGCAGCGCCCCCGCCATTGGCTGCCGCCCTCGCCCCGCCCCCGCCCCGCCCGGCGCCGGCAGCACCACGGACAGCGCCGCGTGCCCGCCCGGCCGCTGGAGCTCCAGCCCGGTGCGCACGGCGGCTGGCGGGCAGCCCGGCCCGGGCGGGGCGGGCGCCGGGGCTGGGGGCTCGCCCGCGGTCGGCGGCGCCCACACACAGGAGCGGGCCTCTGGGTCGCTCGGCTTGTCCGGTGCCCTCGGGCCCGGTGACCCCTGGCAGGCCCTCGTCGGGAGCCAGGGCGCCTCTGAGACTCGGAGTGGGGGTGGGAGGAAACACCTGCACCTGCGCTCAGGGAACTTGCCCCGCTGGACCCCTCCTAGTCTTATGTTTCGGGCAAGCAGGTCTTGGGGGAAAGGAACATCACAAGAAGAAAGGATGGGAGGGGTCTCCCAGAGCGAGTGCGCTGGCCAGGGGCCCACTCCATCCCCCATATGCGTGGGATTCTGGGTCTCAGTCTCCCTGTGGGCAGGGCCCAGCGCAGGGGCCAGGGTGACCTGCAAGGCACAGGCAGATGTGGAGTTACATAAGGGAAGATGGGGAGCCAGCAGACCCAGCTAGGAGGGGAGCACGCCCATCGGGGGCTCAGGCGGCTCCAGGTTGAGGAGGGAGCAGGCAACGGCTCAGAGCCTGGCCATGAGTCCCCCCCAGCGGACAGCATGGTGGGGCAGTCGCTCCTGCAGGGACAGACGAGGTCACTGTGCTCGAGGCACAGCCCAGGTGGCAGCAGCAGTGTTAGTGCCTGAGGGAAGGTATGGAGGAGATGAGGTGGGCGAGGGAGAGCCCCCTCCCCCAGACGCGTGTGCAGGTAGACAGGGTCAAGGACAGATTCAGCTGGAGACACTCACAGCAAGACAGACAGACACACCCACACACAGACACACAGACACCTACAGACCAGGGAAACAGCCACCCAGCGGCAGGCTGGGGATCCACACACGGCAGTTAGACACACACATCAGACAGCAGACAGGGAGGGAACAATGCCCGAGGGAGAGGGAAGCAGTGGCTCTCTGCCCTGTCGCCAGTAGCCCACATCTGCAGAAGCCTCAGAGGGAACAGGAATGTGCGCGTCTGCATGTGGGGGTGGGGGCTGCGAGGCTGTCCTAGGGGAGGGGACGGGTCACAGGTGGCCCCCCAGGCAGTGGCATGCACGAGCGCCCCCACACTTACAGCAGCTGTCTGATCATGCCAGGACCCACCCCTGCCCCTAGCCACAAGAGGTGCTGCGCAAACTTTGGGGAGTGGGGGCTGGGCGCCCTCTACCCCCTCCTCAGGTTTGGCTGCAGGGAGGAGACCCTGGGGCCTGCCCCAGCAGACCTACTCTTCTTGGCTTCTCACAGCCTGTGCTGAGGAGGGTGTGGGGCTCCAGCTCACCCTCCCCGCAGCTCTTTCTGAGCGCCTGCTACACTCCTCCCTTCAGTCAGTAAGCCCTGCTCCTCTTGCTGGCTCCCCAGCTTCCCCTCACTGCACCCAACGTGCCCGGTGGGCAGGGCTGTGCCAGGACCAGGCAGCTACCTGATGATGAGGCAAGCTGAGGTGGAGAGTTCCCAGAGGGGCAGCGCGATGCTACTCCCATTGACCCAGCCTTCCTGTGCCTTTGGTGCTGGGTCAGGACTCGTTGACCCTGTGCCTAGCCAGCAGCTCCCTGTTGAGCGACCCCACCAGGCCCAGCTCCTCCTCAACCACCCTGAGGCCAGCTCTGGCCAGACAGCGCTGTGCAGGTGCCCCCCTGGCCCAGGCCTTGGGAGATGGAGCAGATGGTGGTTCAGAGGTGGGCTCTGACTCTTTCACTCTCTGACTGGGAGCCCTCTCCCCAGCCTCGGTATCCCCACCTTGGATTGGAGACTATGTGCTCACAGTTGTCCTTGTGGCTATCAGTGTTCCGGGGGTTTCCCCTGTGGTCTCTTGCCCCACAGCTGGAGGGAGAGATGGACTCAGTTTGGACCTGGGCACAAGGGGCCCAGCTGTGCGACTCAGAGGAGTGACTGAGTTTCTCTGAGTGTGGAGGTCTTCCTCTGTGAATGGAGGCCACCAAGAGAGGGAGGGCCAGGACTGGCCCAGAGGTTTGAAGATGACCATGGCCAAGGCTGGTGAGCACCTGCTATCTGCACTTACCTGCATGACCACATCAGCCCCCTCCATGGCCCCTACAAGGAGGGCAGGACCAGTAGCCCCTGTCCAGAGCGGAGAGGCCACCTACCTGCCCCAGGTCATACAAGGCCAGATGCCCCTCTCTCTCTGTTTTTTCTTTTTTAGGAAGATTAACCCTGAGTTAACTGCTGCCAATCCTCCTCTTTTTGCTGAGGAAGACTGGCCCTGAGCCAACATCCGTGCCCATCTTCCTCTACTTTGTATGTGGGACGCCTGCCACAGCATGGCTTGCCAAGTGGTGCCATGTCTGCACCCAGGATCCGAACAACGGGCCGCCAAAGCGGAATGTGTGCACTTAACTGCTGCGCCACTGGGCTGGCCCCAAGGCCCCTCTCTTAGTGTCCACACTCCTGGCCCCGAGGTCAAGGGCCCTGAAGCCAGTAAGCGTACTAACCCTTGGAGTCTTGACCTTGGCTAGACAGGAGCCTGGTGTCCTCTGGGATGGACCTAACTTGGCAAGGCAATTCAGAGTGAATGAGGCAGGTCCCCATGTGACAGTCCACAGGGCATCTTGCCTGAGGGTTCTGATCCAAAGAGAGGGTATCTAGGCCCAAGGTTGGCCAGGAACCCTCCAAGACCCTGGGAAAGGCTAGCTAAGGGTTGGGGGACAAGGTCAAGCTCCTACTCTTTGCTCACCTGGACGCCCTCAGAGAGAGTGGCCTGGGACCCTGGTTTCTCCATTTGTCAAAACAGCCAGCAGCTGGGGTGCAAGATGTCTAGTCCAACAAGGAGGCCACTGGGCAAGTGCCCCATTCATACAAACCCTAGCCAGATTCACAAACCCACAACCCCTGCAAACCCCTCCCCTAGGAGATGGCTCACCCACTGCCAGATGGATGGATTGGTTCATTCATCCACCTAGCAAGGTTTTAGTGAGCACGCAAATTCAGGTACTCCACTAAGTCGTTCTAACGGAGGGAGGCAAGCATAATGTGGAAAGTAAGTAACGCATATGTCAGAGGTTACAAGTGCTCGGTAGACAAACGAAGCAAGGCAGGGATGGAGAGGGCCAGGGCCCGTGCCAGGGGGCCGTGGGGTGTGAGTGGGGGCGCTGAGTGACAGCCCCGGTGGCAGTGCCTTTGGGCTCTGCTGCTGTGTTGGAGCTGAGATGAGGGCCACATCTTCCTGGTGGGCAGAGCTTCAAGCACCTGGTTGTGCCCTTCGTGTGGACGGGAAAGTGGCCCAGTTGAGAATATCTGCAGATTCAGGGGCAGTGGCCAATGTCCTGGTGGTCTGGAAGGAACAAGACTGGATGTGGAGACAAGGGGCTCTGGGCTGGACCATATGGATGGACATGTGACTGTGGGCACCAGCATGAAGGGTTTTGTATCACACACAGACACCCACCAGGAAGCACCCACTAGAAAGAAGTGACAGCAAGCCCCTGTCATGGGCCCCCCAGAACTGGCATGACAGCACAGATGAAGTGGTCTCTCTAGAGGCCATGCGTGGACCAAGAGCATGGACCCACCTGCCAACGCCGATCTGGCTACTGCCACCTCTGAGGTCTGACCCACCACCAAGAGAGGCCAACACTGAGCACCCAACATGGCACATTCCCCGAGGAGAACAGATCGCCACCTGGTGGTGAGTTGACCACCTTGGGCCCTGTCCTTACTGGAGGGTCCTCACACACCTGCTCAGGTGTGGGCTTGCCTTCTCTGCCCACAGAGCCTGCACCACAATCCGGGGCCCCATGGAGGCCTGCTCCAGGGACGTGGAATCCTGCACAGCACACCACTCAACCAGAGGCCCGCTTCCCGAGAAGGACCTTCTAATTGCACTGCCCGCCACACCATCCCAGAGCGGCTTGCGTCACAGGCTGCAGGAACAGCCTTCCAAAGGGACACTCGTGTGGGACGCTGCCTGGGAGGAAGGGTGCCATCCTACGAGTTGCAGTATCTGAATCAGAGACCTTATATGACACTGCATTCCCAAAAAGAACAGCAGTCCGGGATCCCAGGTGGAGGCTGGCGTGGCCCCACTGGCACCCCTCCCAGTGACCCACTGGGGAATTTGAGCCTCTGCCACCCTGGGCTCTGCAGGGTTAGAGGTTCCCCTCCTCAAGGGACACTCTTACCAGGGGACATGGGGAGGGTCCTGGTGAGCTCGGCTACAGCTGCCTCCCGAGCACCGCACTGTGAGCCCCTTGGGCCCAGGGAGCAGCAGGAGGAGGACAAGGAATGGTCCCCTCAGGGCCAATTGGCCTGATCAGGGGAGGAGGTGGGGCTGCTGGCACTCAAAGTGCAGGGGACACAGTTGGAATTCACGGCCCTCTTGGTGCCACGGTGCCCCCTGCCGGACTGGGACCGTGAACGGACAGTGCAGCTACCCCAGCCCAAGAAGGAACAGGAACGGGGGCTCAGACCCTCATGCCCCCAGGAAGGCCCCCAAGACCTGCAGGGGCGACAGCAGAGGTGGGTGTAGGCTGGAGAGTGGAGGAGGGAGGGGCTGAGCGCCCGCTGAGGCCCCGAGATCAGCAGCAGCCACAGGGCTCATCTGCCTGCCCCCCACTAAGTCTCCCCCGGAAGAGAAGCCAGAGGGAGGAGCTCCCACGTTCACGGGGGAGAGAACCTGCTGCACCAGGAGGTGTGCTGCTCAGGGGTCCCTCGGAGAGGACTTGCCGTGAGGAGGGCAGCGTGAGAGCCCCTAGCTGCCATGCCGCTGCAGGGCGGCTCCTCTGCAGGCCTCTCCCACCGTGGCTGAGCAAGGACTCGGCCCTGCCATCGCCATCCTGTGGGACTCCCCAGCGAGGTCTCTGCGCTGGGGCTCCTGTGGGGCGGCTGAGATGTTCTCAGTGGTGCACTGCAGTCTGCACCCCTTCCTTCCTCCTCTCCCTGTACAGGGGTCAGACCTGCACCTCAGTCTGAAGGCTCTTCACCTGCTCTCTCTCCCTTTATCTTTCACAAGAGTCCCCAGTAAGCTCTTGACCTTGAACCCTGTCTTGGCATCTGTTTCCTGGAGAACACAAGCTGACACAGGCCAGGTTCCAATTTTGAAAGGGCAGACAGGAAGTCTCCACTGAGAAGAGGACACTTTTGTTTCTTTTCTCCCCAAAGCCCCCCAGGTCATAGTTGTATATTCTAGCTGTAGGTCCTTCTGGCTCTGCTATGTGGGACGCTGCCTCAGCACAGCCTGATGAGCAGTGCTAGGTCCACGCCCAGGATCCAAACCAGCAAAACCCTGGGCTGCCAAGTGGAGTACCCGAACTTAACCACTTGGCCATGGGGCTGGTCCCAGAAGAGGACTCTTGAGCCAAGACCTACAGGAGGGAGGAGCGGGGAGGCAGCCAGTGGGTGTCTGGAGGGAACAGCATTCCAGGCAGAGGGGACCACAGGGGCAGAGGACAGGAGGGGAGAGCGTATCTGTGGCTGGAGCACAGAGAGGGGAGGGGAGGGTGTTGGGAGAGGACAGAAGTGATCCTCTCACCATGGCAAGGATGCTGAGAGGGAGCCCCAGGAGGGTCCTGAGAGGTGCTGTGATAGGACCCCTGGCTTCAGTGCAGAGTGGTCTCCGGCAGGGTGAGGGCAGAGCCAGGAGACCAGTGGCGAGGCGTTTGCAATGCCCCAGGGGAGGGTGATGGTGGCTAGCGGTGGCAGGGCCTGGTGGGAGACTTGGCCAGATTGCGGGTGTCTTTCAAAGATGACATGAAGTGTGTGAGACAGACAGATGTCCAGGCTGGCTACAGGGTTTTGGCTCAAACATCTTGGAGGATGGCGTGACACGAATGAGCCGGAGGTCTGCTGGAGGAGCGAGTTGGGGAAGGGGGGGACACTCTGATTTCAGTGCGTTGAGGCTGAACTGCCACTGGACGTTCTGGAGGAACGGTTGTCAGGCCCCGAAGGCCCCGCCCCAGCCCGCCCATCTCCCTCTGGGTCTGGGGCCAGAGGAGCTCTGGGCTGGAGAGACAAAATCGGTGTCGCCAGCGTCGGACCAGCAGGACACATCCCGTGTGCCCTGTGCTGTCACGGGGCAGCAGGCTCTGCCTCCAGCCGCCCTAACTGTCCTAGAAAAATCTTTCTACTTCAACCAACCGCCTGCCCAGCGCTGTCGCCCGCAGAGCTCTGCCCTGCTGTGCAGGGACCTGGCCCACTAACGAGAAATGACGAGGGGAGCGGGGCTGCCGAGGGCCAGCTGCAGGGCAATTGTCCTGCTAGTTACGCCAAGGCCATTTGCCAGAGCGCTTGTCGGGATTTTGGGTTCGGAGCTGTGACTCCTCTTCAGAGGAACTGCTATTTGCTTTCTTTCTTCCTGCAGGCGCTCATTTGAATATGGGAACGCAGACTTTCTTTTTTTGTTCCTTGCCTTTTTTTTCCTGGTGACATTCTGAGCCAGTTCTGGGTGCGTCCTGATGAGCTCGGGGCCCGGGTAGGATCAGAATGGCTCCCGAGGCCCCTGATTTGGAATAAAAGCTGAGTCTGATTTCCCTGCCTTTAGGGACAGAGCTGATTTGGGCCCAGGGCCCAGGTGGCAGGAAGGAGAGAGGGGACAGGAGAACCAGAGATATAGTTGCTGTAGTTTGGCTGCAAATGACAAAAAAACTCAAAAAGCCCTAAAGAAAAGGAGTATTTATTGTTGCTCATGGCTGAAAAGTCCAGGGGGTGGGTTTCAGACACAGCTGCATCCAGGAGCTCAAAGAACGGCTACTTCTTTCCATCTGTCTTTTCCTCGCGTCCACCTCATTCCCAGCAGGGAATGTCTCCCTAATATCTCTCTCTGCAGCTCTAGGCTGCTCTCCTATGCTCTCATCTACCCCCCTACTCCCTAGGAGGAAGAGGGGCTGCCATCAAACCCCAGAACTAACCCCATTGGGCCTGACACCGACAGCAGTGCCTGAGCTTGCAGCAGCGAGGGCCTACATCATTCAGACCCCACCCCGTGGAGGGTAGAGGTGAATGGAGGGGGAAGAGTAGCGGGCAGGCAAAGCCACAGTCGTCACCTGCAGCTGCCCCTGGGGGTCTCATGGGGTCCTCTGTCCCTTCCCCCAACAGTGCTTTGTGGACAGTGCCCAAGGAGCCCAGGCACGCTGGGGGGACAGCGGGCCTGGGCACAGAGAGCTTGGCGGGATGACCCCTGAGAGGAAGCCTGTGGGTGGGGGTCAGTCGGGGGCAGCTGGGACTGTAGAGATGGCCTTCTCCTTGGGCGTCTGTGTGTCCCACTGCCTGGTGCTGGGAGCACAGGGCGCAGAGTGAGAAGTGAGGTTGAGTGGAGTGAGCAAGAGCACGAGGGAGTGAGGGGGCGACTGTCCCCACTTCAGACCCGCAGACCATGGAGAGCCTGGGCAAGAGGCTCTGGAGGCCACCCCAGGGCCGGCCTGTAGCAAGGAGGCCCGCAGCCTGCCTAGCCTGCACCCTGCTCGCCTGGAGCCAGCGCAGCCTACGTGGGGCAGGGCTGCCCCATCCCATGGCCTGGGCAGTGGCTTCTGGGCGTCAGCCCCTCCTGCCTCGTCTTTGATGGGAGACTCCCCCTGGGGCCTTGGTCTCCACGCAAGGGGAGGCGAGAGGCTCAGGGCAGGGAACAGCATGTGCAAAGGCTCAGAGGCTGGAGAGAGCACAGAGCGTTTGTAGAGCTCCCAGGGTCGGCCAATACGTATTTGCTGAAATGAATCTGTGCAGGTTCTCTCCATGCGAAAAAAACGAATCAGCAAGAGAGAAAACAGAAAAGGGGAGAGAAAGGGGGCCTTTCTCTGCTGGATCTTCCCCAGAATGCTGGGGGCGGGCTGGTGGGGGATCTCAGGGCGGCTAGAGGGTTCTGAAGCCGAATCCAAGGGTGCTTGGCGGGCCTCCCGTGCTGTGACCCAGCAGTGCCACATGTCAGCGGGGCCCGCACACTCCGTGACCCCCAGCCAGTGCTGCTCCGGGGCCTTCGGACCAGGGCTCGCCCCAAGCAGACCCTGGACAGTAACTGTCAGAACCCTGGCCGTCGTTGGGCCTGGCCAGATATGGGCAGACGGCGTGCTGACCGAGGGCCCAGCCCTGGGGCTTGTGGCGGTGGGCAAGGAGGGAGAGCACAGGCCCAGTGTGTGGCGGAGGGGCTGGTGCCCAGCTCTGCCCAGCCCAGCCCTCCCCCAGAGCTGCAGCTGTGCCCGGGCTGGAGCTCCCTGCCGCGGCCTCGACCCCTCCCTGCCCTCAGCCTTGGCTGCGGGGCAGGGGCCTGAACCGTGCCTTTGTCTGGACTCCTGGCTGCAGCTGGCCCATTGCTGGCTGCCATTTACCTGCCTGTGGAGGTCCTGCCCCCAGTGGGACGAGTCCCTATTCTTCACCATCTGCCCAGCAGCGCCACCATCACAGCACGTTGGAGCCTGAACGCAGCATCTCGGCTGACCGTCTCCCAGCCTCCTCCCTTTGGGGTTCCTGCTCCCTGCTGGGACTTTCCCGCGGTGACCAGGTTGGGTGGCTGCAGGATGAACTGGGCCTGGTGACGTTGGTTCATTCCGCAGATCCCAGGCCTGGGGTTGAAGGCTGGGCTGGCCAGGCTGCGGGCAGCGCACTCCACACTTGGGCTAGTTTGCCTGCCCTGTGGACGGCTCAGCCAAGGTCAGCACAGGGCCCATAGGGTGTTCTGTCTGGGGCAGGGAACAGGGTGGCCATGCAGGTCTGACTGCTGCGCAGGCCACTCCCCCTGTTCCCCCTGCTGCCCTGCTCTGCTCTGGAGATGAGGCTGAGAGGCCCACAGCCCCCACCCCAGCCCTCGTTAGGGCCCCCAAGGCTCAGCCTCGGCCCTGGAACCACAGCCCTGCCCACCTCCTTCTCGTCCCAGGCACACGCCCCTCACCCCCACGCCCCTGCCCTCTCCCTTCATGCTCAGCCCCATCGGGCACCTTCCCCGTGTCCTGCACACCACCCTCACCTCCCAGAAGTCCTCAGGGTGAGTCCGGGTCTCCTTGACCTTGCCTGTGCTGGTCTCAGAGCCACCAACACAGGGACGAGGAGGGTGCATGCATGTGCGTGTGCCTGGGCGTGTGTCACAGTCCCCGGGGAAATGAGCAACGCCCTGACCCTGCGGAGCCCTGGGCCCCTGCTCCTCCCGAGGCAGCCTGCAGGGGAGTGCAGGGGGGCCAGGAGGAGGGTTCAGGCTGGGAGCTGCTTCCTGCACGAGGAGACGGCACCGGGCCTCTGTTTAATCCCAGAGTCCCCCGGGGCCAGGGCGGCTCCTCAGGGAGCCGGAGCCTGTGAGGAAAATAATGAAGAGCCAACTGTCTCAGTGCTGGGACCCTGGACCAATTAATGAACGCCGTCCCTGAGGCCTTGAGGGAGGAAAGAGTGGGCCTGGGGCGACTCCCATGAGCAGGGCGAGTTGTACGTGTGTGTATGTTTACGTACGAGTGTGCCTGCCTGTGTGTGTGTCTGTGAATAGTATGTGCGTGTCTATGTGTGCACGTAGGTCTGACCCTGCATCTGAGTGTTCTTATGTCTGTGGGTCTGCGTGTGTGTGTGTCCGGTTGCATGTGTATGTGTCTGTAGGCGTGTTTCTGACTCCAGCCAAGGGGAGAAATGTCCCCTCCCTCCACAGGTGGCCCTGACTGTAGGACCAGGTCCTGGGCCAGGACAGGCATCAAGAGATTGCTCTAGAGTCAGCCCCTCCCTTAGGTCTGGGCACGAGTCTTGGTCACTCATGGCCACTCACTGGCCGCACACTCTCACACGCAGCCTGGAAACAAGCTGTCCCTCCCTGGCAGCCCCCTGGCTGTGTGGGTGCCACCAGGCTAGGGGGGGTGGGGAGCTCTGCAGGTGGAAGGGCCAGTGGGCGGGGCTGGGGTAGCTTGGACGTGGCACCTCCTCCGTCTTGCCCTGGGGGCTGAGGAGGCCACGTAGCTTTCCTTAGGACCCCCAGGGCCAGGAGGCTTGACGGCTATGCATCTACAGCTGGGAAACTGGCTTGACCAGGGGCTTGATCAAGGCTGGGAGCAGAAAGTGGCAGCCCTGGGTTTTGACTAAGGACGATGGAGTCCCAGCTCCAGCCCCAGCCCAGAGCCCTGACTTCTGCAGGGGCACAGAGGGGCCACCTGGGTCTCCCCACGGCCCTGGGGGAAGGGGTGCTTGCCAACCCAGTGGAGCCCTCTGCCCTCTCCCAGCCCCTGCCCTTCCCCCTCCCCCGCCCTTTCCCTCACACCCTGCCAGACCTCAGTTGGTTCACCTCTTCTTGGCATTGCATAATCCTCTCGCATTTTCTAAATTTGCTCAGCTGATTCATGCAGAGCTGGAAACGCCCATGTGACAAGTAATGAGGTCACTGGAGGCTCTCCCGTCCCTGGGCTCAATTTTCCCATCTGTACAGTGGTGAAATCCTGGATAAGCCAGCAGCTAAAAGCTCTCTGGAGGAAACATCTGAGGCTCCTCGGAGTCTGTTCTTGAGTGACTCACCTGTGCGCCATCCAGAAGCAGGGGTCCCAGCCTGTGATGGCCTGATGGAGAGAGGAAGAGTCCAGAGGCCTGTCCTGACAGGTGGCTGTCCTCCCTACACGTGGAGAAGTGGGCATGGAAACCTTGGCTCAGCAGGGCATGGATCTGACAGTCTGCTGGCAGTGTATCTCCTTCAGGCTTGGCTGGATCCAGGACCCCGACTGCTCTCGTCAGAGCCTGTGTCTCCCAGCCCTGCTCTCCTCTCAGGCAGCCACTCCGCTTGGCATGGTACCTCCAGACTGACATCCCACAGCTCACAGCCTCAAGAGCAGATGCAGGGCCCAAGCCCACAGCCTGACTGATTATCCCAAAGTGATGCGGTGATGTCCCAGTTTCCAGTCACGTGCTGCTGAGGGCTAGAGGTGGGGTCAGCCTGTGGGTAGAAGGCCCCACAGGAGGATTCTGGACTGTTCCTAGAAGATGGGGTGGATGCTGGGCAGAGCACGAGATGCTCATCACAGGGGCCAGGACTGTGCCCTCCCGCCTCCAAGCCCATCCCACAGGGCCCCCCTCCAAGCTGCGTTCATACACCTCGCCTTCTCTGGGCCTCACCAAGCCCTGGAGAAACTGAGGCTCGGAGACACCCTCCTTTAGCAAGTGGCAGGTCCTGGACTTGCGTGGGGCTGCAGGCTCCATAGCACCCCAGCCATCTGCCCAGACCATGCCCCCACCCCCACCAGAATCCAGGGGCGTTTATGGAGCATCTACTACATGCAGCGTGGCCAGGAGCCCAGAAGGCAGCGCTGTTCCTGAGGTCAGGGAGCAGGAGGAGGTGCCAGGCTGGCTTTGTCTCCAGGGGTGCCTCAGGGAGGACTGGCCCCGAGCGTCCCCCCGAGCCCTGGGCCATGGGACTTTTGGGCAGACTTCCGGGCCCGGGGCCTCTGATCACCCCTTCTTCTCTTCTCCAGAACAAACCTGGCAGGCTCACCCAGCCTGCCACCCTGCCCGGAGGGGATGGGGCTACCCAGACGGCTGCTGGCGACTCCTGAAGCCCTGGAACTGGAGAGGCCGCACCCTTGGGCCCCGAGTCCTGTACTGAACCCTCCTCAGTCAGGTCAGCTCAGAATTTGTGAGTCCCAGTGCAAAATGAAAACATGCACCCCCTCCCCTGAAATTGGGGATTTCAAGACGGCAGCAGCGGAGCAGTAGGTGCAGCAGGGAGCCCCATGCGACTGCACAGCTTGCACACCTGCGAGAGAGGAGCACGCTCCAGCCTGTGGGGGCCACCTCGCACCCCCACCGCTGTGAGCCATGAGGGCAGGCCTGGGGTGTGCCTGGCCCACCGCTGTGACCTGGGACCTGGCACAAGATTGCTAGCTGTCCTTTCTTCTCCCTTCCCCTGCCCTCCTCTCCCGAGGATGGAATGCGGGGAGCACACCTATCCCCAGAAGAACCCCAGACGCCCGTCTGTCTCCTACCCAAGCCCCCCAACCCCACCTGCAGGAGCAGGAGTGCTGTTGCCAGGAACGGGGGCAGGGCTGCTGCGGCCAGCCCCGTCCTCGCTCGCCTTGGCTGCTCCCGGGAAGAGGAAGGGATCACACTGCCCCCAGCCGCCCCATCCCTACTCCCCAGGCATGTTTAAACTTTGCGCCCCCCACCCCCGTGCCTGGCAGCTCCCCGGCACCGCAGCCTGGCCAGCGGCTCCGGCAAGTTAAATTTAACGCAGCCCAAGCTGTCTTTCCTCTCGAGTGCACCCGCCCCACTGGTCCCCTGCACACAGATGCGCCTACATCTCTCCCGCCCCACGTGAGCCCCTGGAAAGTGGGGGGTGGGGTGGGGTGCGTGGAGAAGGACCAGAGCTCTCTCCCCACTTTCCCTGGGGTCCCCGTGGCCCCCTGGGCCCATGCTGCTCACGGCGGCACCCCAGCGCCTGGCACTGGACCAGCAGGGCAGCAGATGCCCAGGAGGTGCTGTGGGAAGAAACCACCGGCCAGCAGCCAGGGCACAGCCCGGAAGAGAGAACGCACAGCGCCCCAGCGTCCAGGAACAGGACGCTGAGGCTGCCCGGCCCTGCGATGGGGCACGTAGTGGGGGCACAGGCCGTAGGGGGCAGGGGGCAGGGACTGTGAGCTGAGCTCTGCCTCATGTCTGGCACTGCCCCCTCCTCCCAGGCAGCACTGTGAGCCCTCACGTCATGAGGTGTCCATGTCGCTGGGCCTGCCCTGGCCAAAGCTAGAGGAGACCTGAGGGCCACAGGCAGCCTGGCCACAAGGCTCCGGGTGGTCTCAGCCGTCTCTCTCTGGAAAGGCCAGCAGACACGTCCTCTGACCAGTGGCCACCCGTCATCTTCTCCCCTGAGTCATCTGTTCTTTTTTTTTTTTCAGGAAGATTAGCCCTGAGCTAACTACTGCCAGTCCTCCTCTTTTTTGCTGAAGAAGCCTGGCCCTGAGCTAACACCGTGCCCATCTTCCTCTGCTTTATACATGGGACGCCTACCATAGCATGGCGTGCCAAGCGGTGCCATGTCTGCACCTGGGATCCAAACCGGCGAACCCCGGGCCGCCGAGAAGTGGAACGTGTGAACTTAACCGCTGCACCACCAGGCTGCCCCAAGTCATCTGTTCTATTCAGACTGGCCATCCACTCAGCTAAGATGCTGCTGTGCCCCCGAGAGTGGCCTGGGGTGAAGTTCTGGCCAGTGCGACGTGGGTAGAAGTGCCTGGTGCATCTCAGGGCCAGATCCTCAGCGGGAGATGACTTACCTGTGGGCCAGCGCGTCTGCCTTTCCTGTTTCCTTTCTTCCTTCCTCCTGGTCAAATATGATTGGCGTGCCAGCAGCCATCTTGGGCCAAGAGGTGACACTGAGGATGGCAGCCAGCACTAGAAAAGTGATACAATAAGGTAGGAACTGGGTCGCTGAGGATGCTGGTGCCCTGCCAGCCCTGGCGAGCCTGGGCTTGTGTCACAGGAGAGAGAAGAACATTTCCATGTTGTTGATACCTCTGTTATTCTGGGTTTTCTCATAGAAGTAGCTCTAATAGTCCTGAAGGGCAGAGCCAAGTTGGCCCAAAGTCCCCCCAGGAGGTAGGATGCCATGCCAGGGCCCTACGGGACATCCCATAGAGGAAGCTCCCCAGTCCCAATAAATCCTGCATCTGCCCCAGCCCCGTCCGTACCCTGGGGCCCCACGTGGACCAGAAGGGACAGGGCCCTGGGAAGCCTGCATTGGAAGGGACACTCGTTGGCTTTGTTTAAACAGCTCTCCCAAACCCACTTGATGTGGAACCGCTTCCTTCAGAAACACCTAATAACAGCCAGAAAGACCTTGGGATTCGACGGCACCTGGTTTGGGAAACTCTTCAGTTAAACTCTTGGGACATTTAACAGAGACAATGACGGTGCAGAGCATACAGCGAGGGCTCTGTCAACGCTGCTGAAGCTGGACATGGGCCCTGTCGCCTCTGTGAGCGTCCAGGGCTGCCTCCCGCACCACCCATTCCGCCTGCCCTTCCTCTCTGCTCCTGTGGGTCAGCTTGCTCCTGCCTGCTCCTTCACTGGGCAGATGACATCCTCCGGCAGGGCGCGGGGCGGGGCTGGGACAGGGGTGGGGGGCTGTGAGTCAAGTGGAGGCGACCCCAGAAGAGCTGGCTGGGAAAGCTTCAGCAGTGAGGAAGCCACAGGGTAAAAAGTTTATAAGAGGAATACATTTTTTCCTTTTGGCAGAATTTAACGGGTGCAGATTGCTCAGGTCCCAAAGCCACAGGAAAAAAAAAGAAAAAGCCCTTTGCCGCTGCTATTGATAACTTGTCTCTCTTCACGTGGTGGGTTCAAAACTAAAAATACTCTCTCCGAAGACGGGGAAGCCGAGCGCTGTCACGTTGCAGGGGAGATCTGCCAGTTGCGTGGGGAAGGATCAGCTGGGCCACGTGTGGGCCAGGGTCGGCCTTGGAGGCCAGCTGCCCTCTGGCTGCCCAAGCTGCACCCAGATAGAAGATTCCCCAGCATCCTAAGAAGGGAGCAGAGAAACGCCTCTCCAAAGGCCTGAGGGGCATCAGGGAAAGGAATGTGCCTCAGGTGGGCCTGCCCCGGGGTAAAGGTCAGGTCGGCAAGACTGGGCACGGAGCATTCTTGGATGCCAGCCCTGTTGGAGCTAAGGAGGCTGCTCTGGCCGCAGACAGAGATGGCGAGATCAGCCCAGGCCCAGAAACCCACTGGGCAGGTAAGGGTGAATTTGGGGAAAGAGAAGTGGGCTGTGGGCAGGGCTGGTGCCACTGTGCAGTGTGGCCCTGGGCAAGCTGCTCTGCTTTCTGAGCCTCAGTTTCCCCATCTGAAGGGGGAGCAATAGTCTCTGTTCCTCCTTCTCATGGTGACATGGAAGGAAGGAGGGTGACGCGCGTGAATGTGCTTCCTGAGGGCAAAGCAAGGGCACATGTTTGCACACTGCTGGGACCTCCAGACCCCAGCACACCAGGCTTCGTGCCCACAGGGTCTGCTGGCTGCTGATGGGAGGCAGGGCCGCCCGGGGGGCTCCTGGGCCATCATATCAACAGATTCTGACTCAGAAGGAGTTGGGACCCCAATCATCCTGGCTTCGGGTAGGGGGAAGGTCACAGATAGATGTGACTGTGGGGTTCACTCTTGGGGTCAGCCTGCTCTGAGAGCAGTTCCAGTGGGGGCAGACACCCTGAAAGCTATTTACTAGCCCAGCACTTCTCAAACTCTACAAAAGCACACACAGATGGAGCCCTGGGATCCTGAGAACCAAGCCAGGCCTGAGTGCCCAGGATGCAGGGAGGACACTATGATGGCCCCCCACCATGGGGCGGGAGGTCTGGGCAGGGCTCTGCCTTCCTGACAAGCTCCTAGGCTGTGCCAGGCTGCTGGTCTGCAAGCCCGCACTGTGCCTGGGCCCTTCCTTGCTGCAGGCCCAGGCCGAGACTCTTCACCTGCCTGAGGCTCAGTCTGCTCATCTGTAAAGTGGGAATGATGACACATGGTATCTACTTGATTGGCTGTTGCAAACACGAAACTGAATGAAGCATGTAAACCACAGGTCACTAGATAATGTCAGCTGTCACCATCATCGCCAGCATTATTGCGTGGCCCCAAACCCTCTTTGTCTCCTTTTCTGCGCCCATCTTCCATCCCATTCCTGGAGACTTTTGCCTCTGGAATTGGCCTCCTGACCAAGATAAGATCATGAAAAATGCTTCTGAGCTGGTCCAAGGCACCCTGATTCCAGCCACCAGCAGAGGGGGGATTCCTGCCCAATCCCACCCATGGGGACCAGGAAGGAGGAAGCAGCAGCTGACTCTTGGAGCCCAGTTTACTGCATCTGTTAAAAGGGGTAAATGGACATCCCGGCTGCAGGGCTCATCCAGGATCAGATCCCACTCCCAAGGCCAAGGCAGAGATGGCCAACTCAGCCCTGGGGTGGTCCG
Organism: Equus asinus; assembly: GCF_041296235.1. NCBI lineage: Eukaryota > Metazoa > Chordata > Mammalia > Perissodactyla > Equidae > Equus > Equus asinus. Next base: position 49,325,610 of record NC_091804.1, read on the forward strand.
TGGGCAGACGGGAGGCTCATTTGACACCAGCCTCTATTCTGGCCCGAGCTCTCTGATGCTGCAATCACCCCCAGAGTTCATGGTCAAGGACTGGTGGGTAGGTTAAACCCCTCAGGGGTGTGTCCTTTGCCTGGTGGTCAGTCTTAGAGACTTGGCAGGGAAGGTGGTGGGTTTCTGTCCTGTGCTGGACTCTGGCAAGGTCCAAAGGGAAGCTTCAGAGCGTCTCCGTAGCAACTAGTCTGGTCCTTGTCCTGGCTTGGGGGCCTGCATTCCACACCATCCCTTGCCCGCTGGAGAACCCGTCTTCTGAAGTAACCATGGCAACGCCTTTGTTTCTGAGGTCTGGCCCCGCCTCCCTCCTGACTTTTCTCTCCAGCAGAGGCTGGGAGGCCTCCTCGGTCCCTGCACATCTCCGTGCCAGCTGGCAGTGGGCCCACCAGTGAGTTGGGGCCAGCCCCTGACATGGGGGACGACTGGCTTTCTGGGCCCAGAAATGCAGCCTGGGCCCCACCCCCGCCACAGAGGCCCCATCCACTCACTCATGCCCCCATATTTACGGGGGCACGAGGGTCTGTATGGGGGCCACAGAGGCAGCTAAGGCCTGCCCCTGCCATCAAAGCACCTGTAGTAGTCCCCCTGGGGCAACCTGTGTGTCAGTCCCTCCAACCCTTTCTGGAAATGGGGAAACATGTTCTGAGGAGGGAATGCAGAGGCTCAAGTGAGTCTGGCTTTGTGGAAGAGGTGGCAATGAGCGGGACCTGCAGAATACACCCTATAGACGCTGGTAATTTATTCTTTTGGTTCCACTGCAAACTGGCCTAAGCAGAAAAAAAAATTACAGTAGCTCATATAACCGAAAAGTTTAGGATAGAGCTTGCTTAAGGTTCCGCTGGTTCCAGGTGACCCAGGAGTATTTTCTCTTGCTTTCCTCTGGATTGGCTTCTTTCCCAGGTGCCCCCTCTCCTCATGGTGGCAAGATGCCCACCAGTAGCCCCAGACTGACATCTCTCTGTCACCCAGCCCAGTTCTGGGGAGGTCTGTAGGCAGATGGGAGAGTCATTTGACCTCAGCCTTTCCTTTGGTCTGAGTTCTCTGACTTTGGCCCAGCAGAAGTCCCAGGGCTGACCCTCACTGGCCAGGACAGTGTCACCTGCTCACGCCTGAACCAATCACTGTGACTCGGAGCAGCCAGCCTGGTTAAGTTACTCTACCCACCCCAAACCAGACCCGTGATTCAAATGAGACGAAGGTGGGAGAAACCTGGTTTGCAAAGGAAAATCTGGGTGCTCATAGGCTCAGAGAGGTTAGTTAACTTGCCCAGGGCCACAGACCTGGTAAGGATGCAAGCTCCAGGTCTGACGCCAGAGCTTCTGGGTTTAACCATGGCGTCACTACAGGTCAGTGGGAGCCCCCAAGGGTTTTAAACAGCAGATCGAACAGTCAGGGATGCAGCCGCGCGGGTTTTGTTGAGCAGGGAAGAGCATGCCAAGGAGGAGGGGGAGCGCCCTACAAGATATCTGAGCTGAGGGGGGCAGCTTTGGGAGGACGACTTCCGCCTGCGCTGGTCCAAAGGGGCTGGGAGCAGCGAGCGCAGAGCCAGCAGCCCGCGCCCGGCGGCGCCAGGACCACCTGACTCGGTGTTTGTAAACTCAGCTCGCCCAGCCACGCCCCTTCCTCTCTCCTGTCTGCTCCTCCAGGGTCGATATCTGCATAACCCCGCCTCCCTGATTCGATTGGCCATTGGAGTTGTCACTCCCAAGTGTGGGCGGGACTCCAGAGGGGCGGAGGAAAGTACAGCTCCGGCGACGTGATTAGCATAGTCCCGCCTCCCGGGGCGGCCCTCGGGCCGGGCGCTGATTGGGCGGGCGGAGACCGACGAGGCGGCGCGGGGCGCGGTGAGTGGCGGGCCCCGGCTGTCAGTCGGCAGCGCGGCCGGCCGCACTTCCGCCTCGGTGTCAGTGGGTCGCGGGCCTGCGGGGCGGGGGCGGGGCGGTCAGCGAGCCTCGGCCGGCGCCGGTGGGACCGCGGTCAGGTGAGTGACCCCGGCCCGGCCCGGCCCCCGCGTCGCCGGGGAGCGGCGGCCGGCTTCAGGCAGGCGGGAGGGACGGCGGGCGGGCTTGGGCCGCGGGCGGGCCGGGAGGCCGGGCCGGGCCGGGCCGGGGGGAGCCGGAGCCGGAGCCCCGCGCCCACCGCCCGCCGGCTAGGCCCCGCCGGGCCCCGACCCCCGGCCCGGCCCGGCCCCGATCCCCGGCCCGGCCCAGGCCGCGTCCCGGGCCCGCGGAAACTTGGGAGGAAAGTTGGCGGCCGGCGGCGGGGAGGCGGGATGGCGGGCCCGGGTCCAGGCGGCCGCCGAGACCCCGCGTCGCCGGGCAACTGCGGCCCCGGCCTGCCTGCCCCAGCCTGTGCCCGGAAGTAGGTTTGCGTGACTTCGGAGGCGGGGCGGCCCGCCACCCCTCTGAGCGGTCAGGGGCCGGCGAGGGTGGGCTCGATGGGCGGGGGGGCGTGCGGACCCCTGGCTTCTCCTGTGAGTTTAGGGTCGCCGGCCCGCGTCAGCCGGGAAGAAAGGGCCTGGTGTGAAAAGTCAGTCTCCCACTCGTGGTCCAGCCCCTCCCCTGCCAGAGGTGACCACCTGTGGGTTTATCCCGTCCTGGGAGGGTTTGTGCGGGTGTGCACCCCCCACCCCTGCTTTGTTTTTAATTTGTCAGCCTTAGCTGACTGCGCTGCTGTTAAGAGCTCTTTACCAAACACCTGTGTTGGCCACATCGATGTGTAATCTGATTTTAAAAGGTGCCTTCTTTCTCCACGGGAGTCAGTGTTAGACTTTTGTAACTTTCTAAGCCCAGATCCAGACTGTTGGGTAATCACAAATCACAGAGTCTTCCCACTTGATGCTGGAGGAGAGCCTGGGGTGGGAGGATGCTCCTGGCACTCCTGGGTGGGAGGGTCGCCCCAAGAGCTGTGCTTATGTCCGCGGGGTTTTTATCCTGAACATCTCTGTGGGACAAGCTCTGGACTGGGAGCCAGCCGCCTTTGCATTCGTCCCTTTTCTGGGACTGCCCTTGCGTCTCGAGATGTGGTCCCCCGCAGCTGGGTTCAGCAGACATCTCTGGGATGCCCACTCTGTGCCTGGCTGAGAGCTGCATGGCCTCTCTAACCGCCTGGAGGTGTTGAGCAGACGCAGCTCAAGAGTGGCCGTGTCCTGGGGCCCGGGCAGTGCCCGCCGTGGGTGAAGCGGAGGGCCCTTCCTGCTGTCGGGGGCTGGGCGCGGTTCTGCCTCTCTCCTAGTCTCCATTCTTCCTCCGGGACGTGTCCGGTTACCTGGCAGGGCTGATCAGAGGAGCAGATGAAACGATTGTCTCCAGCAGTCCCGGCGCGTAGTAGGTGCCTCAATGGTTAGTTCCTTTTCCCCTTGCTGAGGACAGGAACCTCATTGGCTGCACTTCCTCCTTGTCCGACAGTGTGTAGCATGGTGGTGTTATTTAAAACGTGACGATGAGTAAATGGATGACTGAATCTCCTTAGTAGGATTTACCTTGCCTGTTTGCCTCAGGTGTCCTGTTAATAACAGCTCTTACCTAAAGTGATGATAGTATGTAACAATTGTTGTTCCAGGACTGCGATAAGTGCATGATATTCACTTTATTCATGTGCTCCTCAAGAACCTGCGAGGCTGGTACTAACATTGTCCTTACTTATTCATGAGGAAGTTGAGGAACAGAGAGGCTAAGTAACTTACTCTGAATCACACAGAAGTGAGTTTTAGAGCAGGGATTTGAGCCAGGCAGTCTGGCTCTGGAGTTCACACCCTTGAACACCTCCCCATACTATCTGTCAACCCAGCATGTTTGTTTACAGTGTCCCCGTAGCATGTTTCTCTAGAACATTGTAATTGTGCTGTGTTACTGTGTGTCAGAACTTTGTTTCTCACAGCATATATAACTAATAGATTTTCATTTTTTGTGAGCACAAGTGTTTATAAAGCCATTTTATTTCTTCTAAAATAAACTAAGTTTCCATCTGGCTATCTGAGATTTTGCCACCTGCCGCCCAGTTCCTTGGCTAGTGGGGACGTCGATGTTCGCTGTGTGAAAAGGGTGAGTTGGAGGAGCAGATGACGATGGATCACAGAGCTTCAAGTACCAGGTTGTACTGTTTTTTTTGAGGAAGATTAGCCCTGAGCTAACATCTGCCATCAGTCATCCTCTTTTTGCTGAGGAAGATTGTCCCTGCTCTAATATGTGTGCCCATCTTCCTCTACTTTATGTGTAGGACACTGCCTCAGCATGGCTTGAAGAGTGGTACCATGTCCGCACCTGGGATCTGAACTGGCGAACCCCGGGCTGCCAAAGTGGAATGTGCGAGCTTAACCCCTGCGCCACTGGGCTGGCCTCTGGGTTGTAGGTTTTTTTTGTTGTTGTTTTGTTGTTTTTTTTTGAGGAAGATTAGCCCTGAGCTAACATCTGCAGCCAGTCCTGCTCTTTTTGCTGAGGAAGACTGGCCCTGAGCTAACATCCCTGCCCATCTTCCTCCATTTTATATGTGGGACGCCTACCACAGCATGGCTTGATATGCGGTGCCATGTCCGCACCCGGGATCCGAACTGGCGAACCCCGGGCTGCTGAAGCGGAACTTGCACACTTACCCCTTGCGCCACCAGGCCGGCCCCCGGGTTGTAGTTTTGAATTCAGTTCTGAGCAAACCTACTGCAGCTGGCTGTGCAGGGCGCTTAGGGCGTCCCTTTCCTCCTCCAGTGCCGTCAGAGGGGTCAGACTCTTGTTTTGTGTAACATTTTGATGAGTGTTATTTTAATGTTTAAAAAGTGCCACTTGACTTTCCTCCTAGTGTCTCTGATCCGTGCTCTCCAGGAAATGCCAGCGAATGAGTCTTGGATGTGTACTTAAAACTTGCTTGACTCTAACAATTTTATTACATTCAGCTTATTACAAAAGTGACATTTCTTTTTTTGGTGGGGGAACTTTTTGAAACATTTTATGCAGTCTTCTCCTGTCTTCACGGCAGGAGTTAGCTGTCTCTTGCAAATGGTTTCTTAGGATTCCTGTGAGAAGCCCAGGCCTCCTTTTCTCCTAGGAGTTTGGCTGTGGCAGACGTAGGGCTTACGTCTTTGAGCAGAAGCGGTGGTGATGATCTTCAAGGTGGCTAAGTGTTCCGCTGAGAAGCTTTCTGAAGGCGGCCTGGCCTGGGAGTTTGTGGGAGAAGCACAGGCTGAGACCATTCAGGTTCTGGCCCTGTCACTCTCGAACTCTGATGGGAGGAAAGTTACTTGTCCGCTCTTGCCTCCAGGGTCTTTGCCTGTAAAATGGGTCATTGTGAGGAGTATATGTGACACTGTGGCGGAGAGTGTCTGGCGCTGTGATAGGTGCTCAGTACACATTCGGTCCCCAACCTGAGAGCATTGAAATTGACCCCAGCTGACGGTGACAGACACACACAAATGCAGTTTAGAGCTAGTGAAGCCAGGGGAACTTGGTTGGACAGATTTGCCTTCTATTGAAATGAGTTACAGTAACGCTTTTAAATTATGACTATTCACGTGATGTTTCGCTCAGTGATGGACCACATATACGACGCTGGTCCCGTAAGGTTGGTACCATCCAGCCTAGGCGTGTAGTAGGCTGTACCATCTAAGTTTGTGGAAGTCACTCTATTGCAGAAACAGGGAGTTTTGGAGACTTTCTCCTGATGTTTGTGTGTCTTTCTCTTTTTGTCAGTGGAACACTCGTGGGCTTTATTTTGAGAAGCAAACTGCGGGCTCGGTGCTGCCTTAGCTCGTCCCTGGCTCTGTAGCCTTGGGGCCTGAAGAATGGGGGGCAGCGGGAAGGGCACACACCTGTTGAGGGCTTACAGAGCCTGGCACTCTCTCCTGGGCATCATGCCCCCATGCCTCCCCGCCTGTTCAGGAAACCCCTGAGTCCCTGGGTGCTGTGCTTCATGTCAGCAGTGGCAGTGGTCTGGGCTGCTCTTGTTTGGGCAGACCTGTCTGACCCCTGAGCTCATGCCTTTACCAGAGGGTCAGGGACCACCAGCCTTGAAAGGTGCCCAGAGAATCGCTTGTTCCAGGCTGGTGCTGGGGGGTTCTTAGGGGAGAGCATGGCGTGAGAACCATCTGTAGGGAAGTCGTGCTGAATCCAGATTCTAGAAAGGATGGTGAGAGCTGAATCCAGATTCTAGAAAGGATGGTGAGAGCTGAATCCAGATTCTAGAAAGGATGGTGAGAGCTGTCAGCCGAGGGAAAGCTGTGTTTTTTCCTAGCAAAGGAAGGCTGATTGGAGGCTGGAGGTGAGAAAAGATCACCCGTAATCTGACACCTCATGCCTCTGAGCTTGGCTGGAAAGTGACTATTGCCTTAAAGCCAGTTTGACTATGATGTCTAAACCGGGAAACTGGAGAGTGAAAAGGAGCACCATGAAGAATGGCAGCAGGGGCAGACGTAAACGGGGCACGGAGTCACCCTGTCGGCCACTGTGAGGGAGGAGAAGCTCCAGAGCCATTCTGCTCCTGTAAGGCGGGCGCCGAGGAGCCTGTGGGAAATGTAACGCGAGAGGGAGCGGGGCAGGGGTGAGGAGGGAGAGGATAGGAGGGCTCCCTGTGCTGGGGATGGGGTCGGCTCCCTTAGCGCTGTAGCTTCTGTCTCTGAGGTAGCATGCTTTGGGTTGAATGCTGGTGCTTGTCAGGGTAGAAGGCTCCTTGATTAACGTCACAGGGTTTCCAAACCTGGCTCCTCTTCAGAAAAACCTGGGAACTTTGTAAAAAGTGCAGGTTTAAGGCCCAGGCTGAGATCTGCCGGATCCGGGCTTCCAGGAGAGGGGCCCAGGGATGTTTGGGTTGCGCGCTCCCGTGATTCCAGTGTGGCTGGTGTGCTTGCCAGCTTTTGAGACCCACTGTGGGGTCATAACCCTGTTTTGGATCAAGGACCTCTTTGAGAACTTAATGAAGAGTCTGAGTCATCTTCCTGGGGACAAATAATGAGCGCAAACAGAATTTTGCAATTTTTTCCTTTCTATTTCTTTTTCTCTTTTTATTGAGGGGAGGATTAGAAATTCGTGAATTTCCCTGACCTTGGTTTAAACACCCACTCCCATTAGTGCCTAGGAAGTATAGTTGGGAGTGACCAGGGCAGACCTGATGATAGATTTCTCAGCAAGTGAAACCGGTTAGGGGCTGAGTAGGTCACACCTGGGCAAGAGATGACGAGGAAGGACCTGGAATGGGAGAGGGAAGCAGGTGAGAGGGCGAGAATGACAAACTGGACTCTGCACAGTGATGGAGATGGCATCTGAAGCATCCTGCCCAACTGCATAGACGCCTCAGGTGGGGCGCTGTGGGGGGGGCAGCAGACCTCCTCCGAGGTGGTGGGGGTGGGGGGACGCCCTGCAGGACGGCAGCAGTCTCCCTTCCCTGCTTGCTGCTCCTCCGCCATCCCCAGTCCTTCATAGGCCACAGGTGCCCCCGTGCCGTCCTGGGCCCTGGGTTCTGCTCGTTGGAGGTGGACGAGCAGCAGGGGGCGGCCCTGCCAATCCCTGCCTTCCCGCTGCTGCTCGCGGCACGCTGCGAGGTGCCTCCCTTGTGGCCGTGGCTGCTGGTGGTTTTCTGTGAGCTTGGGCCATACACAGCACCCTGTCCAGAGCTTTCTCACCCCTTCTCTCAGGCTGCACTTGAACTGCTTTTTGCTGTGTCACAGAATGATGAGGTTGATAAGCGCAGGCATGTTTGTATGGAAGAGCTGACGTGCATCTTGTGTCTGTTTGGAAATACTCTGTGCTGGATTATGAGATCGTGTTCTTCAAAGTGTGTGATATATTTTTGGCACTCACTATTGAATAATCAGTTTGATCAAGTGGAGGCAAGGGACTAGAGGGAGTTTGTCATGGACTGTGGGGCTCTAGGCTCCCACTTGCCGAGGCGTGGCCTGAGTCCCCACAGGAAGTGTGGCTCCACAGTTGCTCCTGGGGCCAGGCTGGTTTACCCTCTGCTGCCTTTCACGGCCACCCTGTTGACTTGGAGAGTGGTAAACAGTCAGCGATTAATGCAGTTGTTTATGTAGCAGGATAGGTTGGTTTATCTTTCTCAAGTCTAGAAGCTTTCTGTTTCTGGTGTGAACTCCTAACGCAAATGCAGTCCTTGTGTGACGACCAGTAAGCTGGCTTGGCTGGTGTGGGTGTAACGCCGGGCCTTCAAGGTCAGGGCTGCCGCCTGCGTGCTGCCGGTTTATTAGGATGAAGAGTTACGAAGTTCTGCATAGTATCAAGTAGCTGATTTTGTGATGCAGCCCAAACTAAGGAAAAGCACGCAGACCTGGAGAAGGAGCCGAGACGCCGTCAGAGCTACGCAGGCGGAAACATGCAGCTTTCTCGTTTTGCCTTCAAGACAGCGCTCTACTGGAACTTCCAGTGCAGCTGGACTTAGCTGTGTTCTGCTCAAGTCTAAGGAACTAGTGTCCCAAAGGTCACTCTCAGTTCCTTTCCATTGTCACTGAGGCACGGAGGTGTCTGCAGACGGCGGGCTGGAGACGGACGGCGAGCACACTGACCTTTCTAGAAGGCTTTGTGGATAGAATAGGACTTGTCTGATTCTGCCACTGAGCTTTTACACTTACAGGAACATTAAGGCTTGATCTTTCCTCACCAATTAGCAAAAACCATGTTTCTGTGAGTACGAGCTGAGAAATCCAAGGTGGTTTTGGAAATAAGAATAAAGAGCAGGCTTGGCCTGACGATCTTGACTGTGTTGCGTGCAGCGGGTTGGTTTTTGGAAGGCAGCTGTGGGTCGGGCCAGCTCTGCTGCTCCCGCCTACGCCTGGATTTGTGAATGGAGACCCGGAACACCTGCCTGCTCTGACTGCTGCCGCCTTTTCGCGTCCTCCTTCTGTTTGGTGGGGCCATCGGAGCTTTCTAGAGCCACCGGGTGGTCAGTGTGCAGGCGCCCTGTGGTGTCTCAGCCCAGCGAGGCCCTGGAATGCCCTGTCCTGGATGGACGCCACCCGCCCCATGCGCTGGTTTAAGTGGAAGGGACGCAGTTAGTTAGCATTATGTAAGAGTGAGCCTTCACCTGCTCTCGCACACTAGCCGCATTCCAGGTGCTGAGGCCTGCGGCCTGTGGCTGCTGTGCTGGACAGGGCCCCGCAGAGCGAGCATTTCTGATGTGGCTGGAGGCTCTGGAGCCTGCCCGGGGTGAACCTTTGTTTCCATTAATTTTTGTTTTTTACAAAAGAAAGAAACTGAGAACAGTGGCATAGTGGGCGTCAGTAGGGCCAGGGTCTTTAGGCGTCCAGGTGACAGGTGGGCTTCCTTTGCAAAGTGAACATCTGAAGACTAAAACGCTAGAAGATCAGTGACCACAAAGGCGTCGTGGCCAGCACAGTGGCTTTGCTGCAGTGGAGACGGGTGAGGTCTCCAGAGGCCCAAGGACTAGGTGGCTCTGGGCCCGCCTCAATCCAGGGTTTTCCTTAGGGTGCGTTAACATCACCGAGCAGCCTTGCCTTTACTGTACCCTATTTATTTTCCCATCTCCGTCCTCTGTTCTTTAATTCCTGGTGGTGGCTAATTGTGTCCATCATGTGTTAAACTTCGCGGCTTTCTCGCTCAGAAGGGACACTTGTTAACCATGCTTGGTGGGCACCCCAGGGAACAGCCCGTGTGCTCTGGTGGCATTTAAGCATCACTGTAGTGTCTTTCCAGGGGTCTGACTGGCCAGCCTTGGAGGATGCGGCCAGGCTGCTCCCTTGCCAGGCTGCTCCTGAGGGAGAGGCCCCGTGGGGACATGACAGTGCTTCAGTTTGCTCTGTCATGGGCCTTAGGCTCACTGCTGTTCTCTGCACTGTGGACGGGCCTTAGGCTCACTGGTGTTCTCTGCACTGTGGACGGGCTTCCTGGATGTGTGTGGCCTTGACCCTAAGGGTTGCAGGGCAGTGCAAGCCTTACAGGTGAACCGTGCTCTTGAAGGGGGTGCTGTGGTGGTGTGCCCGGCATGCCGCAATCACGACACGCCTACTTTGCCGTGTGGCCGCTGCTCTCTCCGTTATGTTTCTGACTTGTTCTTGAAGGAAACCCAATTTTATGCATCCAGTGGCTTGAGCTGGAGTCCAGTTAGTGAAGCTCGCCTCTCAGCTTAGGCCCTCACGAGGTCTGCGGTTCGTCTGGGGACGCCTGCTCTGTGTTCACCCTCTGAGTGTGACCACTTTTGGGGAGGACCAGGCCTCATGGAATCCTTTCCCTGTGGATTTCCCTGGCCAGTTCTTCCTCAGCCCCTGCCTCAGTTTCCAAATCCGTTTCCTTCCCTGAGCCGCTGCCCCTCGTAGCTCTGCAGTTCCCTGATCTCACCTGCCGCGTTGCCTTTCCCTGTGGGAATGAGCTACAGAGTTGATGCTGCATTACTTGGAACTGTCAGGAGGAGAAACATTCTCCAAAGCTGCAGTGTTCGATGGGCTTTTGGGGTCCTTTCTAAGAAAGAATCCTATCTTTGGTAATAATGAGAACTTGACTGTTGCAGCGTAATGCTACTTAAGCTTAGCACCTAGTGCATTTGAGCTCTGTGCATAATTGTTTACTTCTTGTTTGTACTGCTTGCTAACGTAGTTTTTCCAATTCAAAAAACTGTGGTAAAATATACATATCATAAAATTTACCATCTTAACGACTTTTTCTTTTGCTGAGGAAGATTAGCCCTAAGCTAACATCTGTTACCAATCTTCCTCTTTTTTTGCTTGAGGAAGATTAGCTTTGAGGTAATATTTGTGCCAGTCCTCCACTTTATAGGTGGGTCACTCCCACAGCATGGCTGATGAGTGCTGTAGGTCCGTGCTAAGGATCCAGACCCGTGAACTGGGGCCACCAAAGTGGAGTGCACTGAAAACCACTATGCCACAGGGTCAGCCCCCATCTTAACCGTTTTCAAGTATGCAGTTCAGTGTATTAAATACGTTGACAGTGTTGTGCACCCATCACCACCGTCTGCCTCCAGAACTCTTTTCATCTTTCCAAACGGAAACTCTGGCCCCAGTAAACACTAACTCTCCTCTGCCCCAGCCCTGGCACCCACTGTTCTGCTTTCTGTCTCTGTGAATCTGACTTCTCTAGGGACCTCCTGTGAGTGGATTCACACAGCATTTGTCTTTTTGTGACTGGCTTATTTCATGGAGCATACTGTCCTCAAGTTTCATCCATGTTTTAGCAGGTGTCAGAATTTCCTTCCTTTTTAAGGCTGAGTAATGCTCCATCGTATGGATGGACCACATTTGGCTTATCCATTCATCTGTCAGCGGACACTTGGGCTGCTTCCGTGATTCAGCTGTTGTGAATGATGCTGCTGTGAACATGGGTGCACAAATGTCTCTTCAAGATCTTCCTTTCAGTTTTTTTGGGTATATACCCAGAAGTAGAATTGCTGGATCATATGGTGATTCTATTTTTTTTGTTTTGTTTTGTTTTGTTTTTGGAGGAAGATTAGCCCTCAGCTAACTACTGCCAGTCCTCCTCTTTTTGCTGAGGAAGCCTGGCTCTGAGCTAACATCCGTGCCCATCTTCCTCTAGTTTATACGTGGGACGCCTGCCACAGCATGGCTGCCAAGCAATGCCATGTCCGCACCCGGGATCCGAACCAGCGAACCCCGGGCCGCCGAGAAGCGGAACGTGCGAACTTAACCGCTGCGCCACCGGGCCGGCCCCTGGTGATTCTATTTTTAATTTTTAACACCATACTGTTTTCTGCAGTGGCTGCAGCATTTCGCATTCTTATCAACAGTACAGAGGTCCCTGTTTCTCCACATCCTCGCTGATGCTTGTTTGCTTTTTTGATAGGAGCCATCCTAATGGGTGTGAGGTGGTATCTCGTTGTAGCTTTGATTTTCTTTTCCTTGATGATTAATGATGTTGAGCATCTTTTTATGTGCTTATCGGCTATTTGTATATCTTCTTTGGAGAAATGTCTATTCAAGTCTTTTTCCTATTTTTGAATCAGGTTCCTTGTTTTTTTATGTTGTTGAGTTTTAGAAGTTCTCTATATATTCTGGATATTAATCCCATATCAGATGTATGGTTTGCAAATATTTTCTCCCATTCTATGGGTTGCCTTTTTACTCTGTGGATAGTGTGTTTTGAGTTACAAATTTTTAAAATTTTCGTAAAGTCCAGTATGTCTAATTTTTTCTTTTGCTGCCTGTACCTTTGATGATGTATCCAAGAAATAATTGCCAAATTTAGAGTCGTGAGGCATTTGCCCTGTGTTTTCTTCTAAGAGTGTTAGTTTTAGGTCTTACATTTAGGTCCTTGATCCATTTTGAGTTAATTCTTGTAGTAGATGATGTGAGGTAAGGGTCCAACTTCATTTGCATGTGGATGTCCAGTTTTCCCAGCACCATTTGTTGCAAAGATGGTCCTTTGTCCCTTGAGTGATCTTGACATTTTGGTCAAAAATCATTTGACCATATATGCGAGGGTTTGTCCCTGGGCTCTCTCTTCTGTCCATTGGTCTCTGTGTCTTTGTGCCGTCACCACAGTGTTTTCATTCCTGTGGCTTTGTAGTAAGTTTTGAAATCAGGAAGTGTGAGCCCTCCAGCTTAGTTCTCCTTTGTCAAGATTGTTTTGGTTATTCGGGGTCCCTTGAGATTCCATATGAATTTTAGCATGGATTTTTCTATTTGTGCAAAAAACGTCATTGGGATTTTGATAGGGATTGTATTGAATCTGTAGATCGCTTTGGGTAATATTGACATCTTAACAATATTGATCTTCCAATCCATGAACATGGGATGTGTTTCCATTTATTATGTCTTGTTTACTTTCTTTCAGCAGTTTTTAGTTTTCATAGTACAAGTCTCTGACCTCCTTGGTTAATTCCTAGATATTTTATTCTTTTTATTTTTTTTTAAATACTTTTTTGGTGAGGAAGAGTGGCCCTCAGCTAACATCTGTTGTCAGTTATCCTCTTTTTCGTCCTCGAAGCCCCAGCACATAGTTGTATATCCTAGTTGTAAGTCATTCTAGTTCTTCTAGTGGGACGCCACCACAGCGTGGCTTGGGGAGTGGTCTGTAGGTCCGTGCCCAGGATCTGAACCAGCAAATCTTGTGCCACCGAAGCTGAGTGTGGCACACAAACTTAAGCACTCAGCCGTGGAGCTGGCCCTGAGTATTTTATGATTTTTGATGCTATTGTAAATGGAATTGTTTTCAGATTGTTTATTGTGAACGTATAGAAATGCAACTGATTTTTGTTTGTTGAGTTTGTATTCTGCTACCTTGCTGAATTTGTTAGTTCTAACAGTTTTTTTTTGTGGAATCTTTAGGGTTTTCTCTATATAAGATCATATCATCTACAAATATAATTTTACTTCTTTTCCAATTTGGATGCCTTTTCTTTCTTTCTGTCTTTTTTTTTTTTTTTTTTTTTTGCCTAATTACCCTGGCTAGAACTTCCAGTACTATAATGAATAAAATTGATGAAAGTGGGCATCCTTGCCCTGCTCCTGATCTTAGAGCAAATGCTTTCAGTCTTTAACCATTGAGCATGATATTCCCTGTGGGTTTTTCTTTTTTTTTTTTTTTTTTTTTAAAACATTACCCCAAATCTGTGTCTTTTTTTTTTTAAAGATTTTTTTTTTTTTCTTTTTCTCCCCAAAGCCCCCCAGTACATAGTTGTATATTCTTTGTTGTGGGTCCTTCTAGTTGTGGCATGTGGGACGCTGCCTCAGCGTGGTTTGATGAGCAGTGCCATGTCCGCGCCCAGGATTCGAACCAACGAAACACTGGGCCGCCTGCAGCAGAGCGCGCGAACTTAACCACTCGGCCACGGGGCCAGCCCCTCCCTGTGGGTTTTTCATATATGGCTCTTATTATGTTGTGGTAGTGTCCTTCTATTGCTAGTCTGTCAAGTGTTTTTATCATAAAATTGTGTTGAGTTTTGTCACACAATTTTTCTGCATCAATTGAGATGACCTGTGTGTTTTTTTTCCTTCATTCCATTAATGTGATATATTACATTGATTGGTTTTTGTATGTTGAACCATCTTTGCATTCTAGGAATAAATCCCATTTGGTCATGGTGTATAATCCTTTTAATGTGTTGCTGAATGTGTTTTAATGTGTTTGATTTGCTAGTGTTTTGTTGACGGTTTTTGCATCAGCGTTCGTAAGGGATGTTGCTCTGTCGTTTCTTTCCTTGTAGTGTCTTTGTTTAGCCTTGGTGTCAGGATCATGATGGCTTCACAGAATGAGGTAGGAAGTGTTCTCTCCTCTTCAAGTTTTTGGAAAAGTTTGAGAAGAATTGTTGTTAGTTCTTCTTTAAGTGTTTGGTAGAATTCACCAGAGAAACCATCATCAGGTCCTGGGCTTTTCTTTGTCAAGAGGTTTTTTTTATTTTATTTTATTTTTTTTATTAACCATGTTTCTGTGTTGTATTTATTTTATTTATTTTTTCAGTTTTTTTAAATTGAGATCATAATAGTTTATAACGTTGTGAAATTTCACTTGTACATTATTATTTGTCAGTTGCTTTGTGAATGTTCCCCTTTACCCCTCTGCTCACTGTCAACCCCCTTCCCCCTGGTAACCTCTAATCTGTTCTCTTTGTCCATGTGTTTGTTCATCTTCCACATATGAGTGAAATCATATGGTGTTTGTCTTTCTCTGTCTAGCTTATTTCACTTAACAGAATACCCTCAAGGTCCATCCATGTGGTTGTGAATGGGATAATTTTGTCTTTTTTATGGCTGAGTAGTATTCCATTGTATACATATATCACATCTTCTTTTGTCTGTTCATCCGTAGAAGGGCACTTGAGCTGCCTCCACACCTTGGCTATTGTGAATGATGCTGTGATGAACACAGTGGGGCATGAGTCTCTGTGAAGTGCTGATCTCAGGTTCTTTGGATGAATACCCAGTTGTGGGATGATAGCTGGGTCGTATGGTATTTGTATTTTCAGTTTTTTGAGAAATCTCCATACCGTTTTCCATAGTAGCTTCACCAGTTTGCATTCCCACCAGCAGTGGATGAGGGTTCCCTTTTCTCCACATCCTCTCCAATGTTTGTAATTTTTTTGTCTTGTTGATTATAGCCATTCTGACGGGTGTGAGGTGATATTGTTGAGAGGTTTTTGGTTACTGATTCAACCTCCGTACTTGTGTTGGTCTGTTCAGATTTTCTATTTTTTTGTGATTTACTCTTGGGAAGTTTTGTGTTTTAGGAATTTGTTTCATTTCCTCCAGGTTATCCAGTATTTTGATGTACAGATGTGCATAGTACTGTCTCATAATCCTTTTTATTTCTGTGGAATCAGTAGTAATGTCTCCACTTTCATTTTTGATTTTAGTAATTTGAATATTCTCTTTTTTCTTAGTCCATTTAGGTAAAGATTAGTCAATTTTATTGTTCTTTTCAAAGAACTAGCTTTTGGCTTCATTGATTTTTCTCTCTTTTTCTATTCTCTATTTCATTTATCTCTGCTCTATTCTTTATCCCTTCCTTCCTTCTACTAGCTGTGGTATTTGTTTGTTTTCTTTTTCCACTTCCTTAAATTGTAAAGTCAGGTTGTTGATATGAGATCTTTCTTATTTTTTAATGTAAATGTTGGTAGCTATCAATTTCCCGCTTAGCGTGGCTTTCACTGCATCCTGTAAGTTTTGTTATGTTGTGTTTTCATTCATTTCTAAGTGTTTTCTAATTTCCCTTGTGATTTTTTTTGTTGATTGATTGGTTAAGAGCCTATTATTTAATTTCCACAATTTTGTGAATTTTCCAGTTTCACTTCTGTTACTGGTTTCTAACTCATCCCCTTGTGGTCAGAGAAGATGCTTTGTATGACATCTGTCTTTTTAAATCTATTGAGACATAATTTGTGGCCTAACATGTGATCTATCCTGGAGAATGTCCCACGTGCCCTTGAGAAGAACGTATGTGCTGTGGTTGTTGAGTGTGTTCTGTGTGTGTTTGTTAGACCCACTGGTGGTGTGTGTGGTTCGAATCCTCTGTTTCCTTACTTATCTTCTGTCTGCTTGTGGTTTGCTAATGTACTTTTAAATTATTAAATAGAATTTATATTGTTTTGAGCAGTTTAAATTCAGAATTGATATTTAACCTCCAAAGTGGGTTTAGGATTTTCATATTATTAGTGAACTTTTCATACTTTATGAAGATCACATCTAGGCTGCTTTGCCCAGTTTTTATAGAGAAGAGATATAACACACAATTTGACCCTTTAGCAAGTTGACGATGCAGGTTAACCCCCTGGTGCCCAGGCTCTTAGCCAGTCACTTATTCCTAAATGACTAGATCTGTTTTTTTAAAGAAAGATGTAAAGACGGATTTGTAAGACTTGAGTGCAAGTACTCATACAAGTGGTGGGGGGCATTTTGCGTTTTCAGCCAAGGTCCTGGAAGTATGGGATGACTCAGAGTGGGCACCTTAAAGAGAGCTGGATGGGGCTCTTTTCAAGGGAGTGGGCATTTTGTGGGAAACAAGAAGGAACAGTGGGTGTCCTGGGCTGGTGTCCCCCTGAAGAGTCTGGGAGCGAGCATTCACTGCAGCCTCCAGGGGGCTCCTGTAGCGATGGTGCCCTGCTGGGAGGAGGAAACCCCATACGGAGGGAGTAAGCCCCCTGTCTCCCTCACCCCTTCCCTGGGTGGGGCTGGCTCAGCCCCTTGGAGTTGCCCCCGGGACCAAAGGTGGTGGAGAAGGACAGCAAGGGGACAGGAGGCAAGTGACCATGTCCAGCACAAGCTCCATTTTCTGGGTAAAAAAATCTCTAGTTAGAAAAGGGAGCAGTTGACCAGAAAGAGCTAATTAAAAAGAAGAAAAGAAGGCCTTTGCTGAAATACTGTCTTCATGGATTGTTTTCTGATTGCACAATAAAATCTACGTGAAGAAGAGCATGTTCGGGAAATCCTAAATGCTGCCTTTTGGTGGATGCTGTTTGCCACTTGGCCTGTGCATTCCCCCACTGTGGTGGAGTGCTGAACGACGAAGCCTGATGCTCCCTCACTGTCACGGCCTGCTTCCCCAGGAGGGCTGTCCGCACCCGCCCTGCGTGCCCCTCTGAGGGGTGTGTTGGCTGGGCTTGGGCGTGGGCACCTGCTGTCCAGGGTCGGAGATGACTCAGCCCGTGGGCTGACCATGAAGGTGCTGCAGAGCTTCTGGGCAGATGGGGTCCCCGTGTCGGGGAGAGGTCAAGTGGATGGGCAGACATGAGGAAGGACTGAGGACCCGTCCAGGGCTGGGCACTCCTCAACCACATGGGCACCTCCACTGCCGGTGAGCCTGAGGCCCAGCTGTGGCCTAGCTCCAGGGTCACTCCCTTGGGGATCCACCCCCTGAGGCCTGGCACCCGGTGGCTCTTGGCAGATGTTTGCTGAATGAATGAATGAGAGCACTGTTGTTTTGTGTTGATAGTCTGTAGCAGCGGGTAGTTTTTACTTAGTCGAATGAAGAAGATAAAATGCGTGGTGGCTGTTATGGCAGTTTTTTGAGGAATCACCGTGAGATCGTGTTAGATTTGATTATTGAACTTGCAAAATGTGAGCAAGTCTGATGGCTGCTGTGAAAGTGTCGGCGGTGACCTCGTAGAGCGCTTGCGTGGTGTTTGTGGGAAGGGCCTCCCCAGGCGGGGCTCCGGTCCTGAGTGGGGTGGTTGGACCACACCGTCCATGTGGCCGGAGTGCAGCGCTGCTGGTCACATCACTGTCACCATTGTCAGCCAAGCCTGTGTCTTCAGTGTTAGTCCAACGTAACCTCTTAAACCTTCATTTTAAAGACTTTCATACGTTTTGATTGATTGCCTATTAACATTAGGACATTTCTTATGGGTGATAAAGCATATAAAAAGGGAGACCGCCATGGCTTTTAGCACGCCTGTCATTATGGGAGGTTTTAAATGTACAGAAAGCAGACAGAATAGCATAAGGATCCCCTGTGTGCCCAAGCCCAGCTTCAAAAGTTTACCAGCTGACAGCCCGTCTTGTACCAGGAATTACCCTCACCCACTCCTCCCAGCTTATTTTGAAGAAAATCCCAGACATGACGTCATTTCATCCCTGCATATTTCAATGTGTAACTCTAAAAGATAAGACATCTTTTAAAAAATGCTATTATGACACCTATAGCTTTTTTCGTTTTTTTGGTGAGGAAGTTTTGCCCTGAGCTAACATCTGTTGCCAATCTTCCTCATTTTTTTTTTTTTTTTTTTATGGTGAGGAAGTTTCTCCCTGAGCTAACGTCTGTGCTAGTCTTCCTCTATTTTGTATGTGGGATGCCGCCACAGCATGGCTGATGAGTGGAATAGGTCTGTGCCTGGATCTGAACCTGTGAACCTGGGCCACTGAAGTGGAACACATGGAACTTTTAACCACTTAGCCACAAGGCTGTCCCCCACCTATATCTTTTTTGAGGAATAGTTGACATACAATAAATTGCACATATTTAAAGTGTACAATAAGTTTTGACATATATATATACCCGTGAAACTCAATCAAGATATTTAAATATCCCTTCACCTCTCTGTCACTCTCTTTTTTTCTTTCTAATTTATTCGTTGAAGAAACCAGGTTTATCCTGTCTGGATTCCGCTGATTGTCCCCAGAAGTCATTTGACTTATAGTTCACATGACTGTGTGTACCACTCGTGAAACCGCCAGCTCGGCCCGCGTCGTGACTGCTTCCACCTCCCCAGCACTCTTTCTTTTTCTCTCCTTTTGTGATTTATTGGTCGAAGAAACTAGGTTTGTCCTGTAGACTCTCCCAGAGTCCCCATGGTGGAATTTAGCATGTTCCTCTGTTTCTTTTTTTTTTTATAGGAAGATTAGCCCTGAGTTAACGTCTGCTGCCAATCCTCCTCTTTTTGCTGAGGAAGACTGGCCCTGAGCTAACATCTGTGCCCATCTTCCTCTACTTTATATGTGGGACGCCTGCCACAGCATGGCTTGACAAGTGGTGCCATGTTCGCACCCGGGATCCGAACTGGTGAACCCTGGGCCGCCAAAGTGGAACGTGCGAACTTAACTGCTGTGCCGCTGGGCCGGCCCCTGTTCTCTCTTTGTTAAGTTGGTAGTTAAAGCTGGAGGCTGGGCCGGATTTTGCCTTGCTGTTCTTGGCAAGACCGCTTGTGAGGTGGTGGCATGCTCCTCCTCTGGGAGGCACGTGACGTGTCTGGTTCTAGGATGGTGGCAGCCGTTGGGGGTCGTTGCGCAGACGTGGGAGCTCCTCCGTGCGCAGCGATGCTTCCTCACCGACTGCTGGAGTCTTGCTTGAAGTGACACCCCACGCCTCTGCCATTTGGCCGCACAGTGCTGCAGAGAGCCTGCGTGGGAAAGGCAGGATGAAGCCTTCGTGCTTTCCCCTGGTTTACTAGTTTTAAAAGAGTGTGTTGGCATCATCCAGTGGCGAGCAGTTAATTTATTTTTCAGCATCTTTATGAACTTGAGGACTTATATGTTGGGTGTGTGCCCGTCTATTGCAGTTTATTGGTGCTCAGATTGTCCCATTGTTGCAGTGGGAGCTGTGTGGGTTCATCCTGAATCTTTGACATGACTCAGTGGTCATTCTGCTTGTAGAGGGGTCCCAGACCTGATTCAGCCATTTCTCCTCCAGGGAACTCTGGTTCCCTGATGTTGCAGATGGGACCTGTAGTATCAGAGAAGATTTAGAAGTATATAATAACAACTTCTCTGACTTACAAAGGAAAACAAATCATAGACTAGTGAGTGAGACTTTGTATGGGTGTTTCCAGAAGCTGCACAGGTGCCCGGTTCTGCCGGGCTGCTTGGGAAGGTGGGAAAGATAGAGGAAACTCTGCAAGGACCTTTCAGGGAAGGAGGGATGGTATAACCTGATGCCAGTTTGTTTTCTAATTAGAAGCTCATGTCTGCACAGGACAGAGCCCAGACATGAGCCATGTTGGAGGGGTCACCAAGCACCTTACAGCCGTTCTGAGGACAGAGGGCGTGCCCCTCCCTTGGGACCGCCTGCTCCCTCACTGCTCTCAGAACTCGGAGGCGAGCTGGACCCATCTTTCCATTACTAGCACAGTTAAACACAGGACTCTGCTCATTGTCAGAAAAAGTCCAACCTTTTGGGACAAGGCTGACCTTTTGCTTGGCTCTCTTGCCATTTATGAAATACTGCTCTTCGTGATGGGAGAAGTTAATATGCACAAATTCTACTCAGATGTTGAGCTAAAATGGTTTTGAGAGAATCGAAGTCGATTTGAGTCGATGCTGGTGGCAGCCAGCTTATGCGGCAGTCTTAGTGCCGTAGAATTGGAAATGGGCTCAGGTTGATGGGAAACAAACGTTTTCTTGCAATCTTGCGTTTATTTATAACCACTTGTTCTAGCTTCTGATAAAGATTTGCAGTGACCTTTGGCAAAACGTCCTGAGATGTCTTTGAGCCCCTGGTGTGTGAACCACCTCACTGAAGCTAACCTGCCTCTCGAACTGTCCACATGACTTTCCCCAAATTAACCATTTTGTCATTTTCTTATTCAGCTGTAGATAATGATTTTTTAAAATAACTCTTCAAATAATGATTACTTATTGATCTGTTATTCATTGATGGACATTTATATTATGAATGTTTTTTCTCATTTATATTTTTAGAAATCATGCATTTGTTTGGAGATCATTTATTTTATTTCTTTACTTAGATGTAATTGAGATTGATTTCAAGAGTGGTGAGTATTTAAAAAATATCTCTAAATGGTAAAACTTTTGAAAGCTAAGTATGCCAAAATGTTTTTTGTCCCTTTAGATCTCCAGTGCCTGTTGGATTTTTACCAAAAAGTTCCTAGAGTGAGGTTGCTTACGCTGCCGATGTAGACGCGGTACAATGATTCAGTAGAGGCCGCGATCAGGCGCGAGGGAGCCTGGCTGCTGAAGGATGAACGGTGAGGAGGAGTTCTTTGATGCCGTCACAGGTGAGTGGAAAGAGAGGTGGTTCAGAGGCTGTGATGTGAGCGCGGGACCCACGGATCCAGGCGTCACATTCAGCCTTTGGGTTGTGAGGATGGCTCAGGAACGCCACGCAGGAGAGAGACACGACATGTTCCCAGGCCCTGACTTTTAGTAGATTTGGGGACAAACTCAGCTTTGGACCACAGGAGCTAACAAGAAAGAACAACTGGGTTTTTAGTCTTTTTTCAAAAGAGTTGCCCTGGGTGTAAATATTTTTATTTGCATCCTAAGTGACATAGTCAGTATTCTTATATTATTTATACCCAATGATCAAAAAATTATTGTCTTATCACTATATCTTGTTTTGTGTTGTTTAATGTATACCAAAAAATAGGCAATTTATTTGCTTTTATAACAGCTCTTACTGTCTTAAAGTTCAGTTATTTTTCGCTCTCACATGGCCACTTTAAGCCGTGGTGCACAGCCTCTAGTTGGAGAGACGAAGCGCGTGTTGTTGGGCGTGTGTGTGTACAGGGTGGGGGCAGGCTGGGGGAGGGTGGGCTTGGCGGGGTTGGTGCACGTCTGCTTAGAGCAGCCCCTCCTCCCCCGCCCTGGGAGGGAGCCCCGAGCCCCGGAAGGAGCAGCGTAAGAACCACAGGAGGCCCGGAAATTCTTGAAGTTCAAGATGGCCATTCCTTCTCTGCCCTCCATCCCTCCTCGGCAACATTTGGAATATCATTTTTTTCCCCATTGAGGACTATTATTGGTGGAAAGGATCTTCAAGAGACTAATCTAGTCCATCCTCTCCTTCTTAGGTATAGGAATATAAAAATAACTTTGAGGGGCTGGCCCCGTGGCCGAGTGGTTAAGTTCGCGCGCTCCGCTCCAGGCGGCCCAGTGTTTCGTTGGTTCGAATCCTGGGCGCGGCCATGGCACTGCTCATCAAACCACGCTGAGGCAGCATCCCACATGCCACAACTAGAAGGACCCACAATGAAGAATATACAACTATATACCGGGGGGCTTTGGGGAGAAAAAGGAAAAAAATAAAATCTTTAAAAAAAAATAATAATTTTGAAATATTCCTACGGGCAAGGTTTTTAGTGATGATCTTTCCAAGTGCAGTCAGAGGGGCCACTTCTGTAGTTATTGCCAAAATGACATGGTGCCCAACACGATGAAGGGTCTTTCCTGATGGCTGTAACTATCCCCCTGGACAGGCTTTGCTGTCCCTGTTAGAACTCCGCCTCACGGCCCCGTCTGAGCGCTCTCAGAGGCAGTCATCTTCCACCAGCCGTGCTGTCCTCCCCAGTGGAGAGGCCTAGCAGGCTGGTGGACTGGCAGCCCAAGACTGTTGACTCACTCTTGCCCAAACCCATGGAGGAGGAGGCACCCTGCTCCTTACGGTTTTCAAAGGCTGACGTGTTGAGTTGCCTCCACAGTTCAGAGCTCCTGTCATCCCGGAGATGTGCTCCTCGGAGACACGTCGGTGTTTGTCCACCTGCACACGTGTCAGTAATCGTTTGCAGGTGAATTCCCACTGAGTGGAGTGGTTGTCAAGAATCACGCCCTCGGGCCACCTGGCCCTTGCAGAGTGACCACTCCTGTCACCAAGAGAGCCTGGCCTCAGAGTGTCCGTCCCTTCTAGGAGTCTCGTGTGAAGTTCCCTTTCCCCTGGAACCAGTGTAGCTGACATTCCTGAACATTCTGAACTTTCCCAGAGATGTTTGCCCAGAGAGGACTTGAGCTCTAGGTGGAGCAGTGCTGCTGGACTCCGTCTCCGCCTCTTGGCCCAGCAGCACTTCTCTGCGTGTCCCTGATGTGGAGGTGGAAGAGGCGGGTGGCTAGGTGAAAATAAGTTCTCACCTCAGTCCTTTGGTTCCAAAACAAAGAATAGAGAGAAGAAAAATGTTGTCTCCCAATGCAGTGATATACCCATGTAAGATGCAGAATCCTGACTACTTCCCTGTCTGTACCGTTGATCTTACTTTGTAACTCAAATTTGAAAAGTATTCAAACCCAGCAGTTATCACCTGCATGGCTTCAACAGGCAATTACTTCCTCCAAGAAACAGTACCATTAAGGTGAAAGGTTGTAAAGTACATGAAAAATATGTGCAGGTTAAGAACCTCAAAAAGTCACAGACTGACCTGTTAAAAGTAGGTATCTCTGAGAGACCAGGTTACAGGTGATTTCAAGTTTCCCCTTTGCATCTCTGTATTTTCTCTTTCCCCAGTGAGTACTCTTTGTACATTAAAATGTTTAACCTGTTTATAGAGCACTGGCTCACTTGAGACAAGCCTGCAGTGGTGGGTTGCCTTGTTTTCCTGGACACCCGTTCAGGTTCTCATTTACGTGAATGTTCTACTTAGTGCTGTAGGCCTGCAGTCTCAGCCTTGCGGGGGTCCCTGGAGACAGGGCGCCAGCACAGGGCCTGCAGGACAGAGTTTCCTCAAGGAGGGAATACTTCCAAGCTACCTTTAGACTGGGGATTAAGCAGGTGTTGCTTTTGGGGGAGATAGCAAGAATTAGAGGTGACAGGCTATTTCAGAAAATATTGGTCATGTAAGATATTCATTTTTTTTAATTGAGTTCATAATAGTTTACATCATTGTGAGATTTCAGTTGTACATTACTTCTTGTCTGTCACCACGTAAGTGCTCCCCTTCACTCCCTATGCCCTCCCCCTAGTTCCCTTCCCCTGGTCACCACTGAACTGCTTTCTTTGTCCATGTGTTTGTTCATGTTCCATATATGAGTGAAATCATATGATGTTTGTCTTTCTCAGTCTGGCTTATTTCGCTTAGCATAATTCCCTCCAGGTGCATCCATGTTGTTGCAAATGGGATGAATTTGTCTTTTTTATGGCTGAGTAGTATTCCATTGTGTATATAAACCATATCGTCTTTATCCAATCATCAGTCGATGGGCACTTGGGCTGCTTCCGTGACTTGGCTATTGTGAATAGTGCTGCAATGAACATAGGGGTGCATATGTTACTTTGGATCGTTGATTTCAGGTTGTTTGGATAGATACCCAGTAGTGGGATGGCTGGGTCATATGGCAGTTCTGTTTTTAGTTTTTCAAGGAGTCTTCATACTGTTTTCCATAGTGGCTGCACCAGTTTGCATTCCCACCAGCAGTGTATGAGGGTTCCCTTCTCTCCACACCCTCTCCAACATTTGTTAGTTTTAGTCTTAGTGATTATAGCCATTTTAATGGGTGTAAGATGGTATCTTAGTGTAGTTTTGATATGCATGTCCCTGATGATTAGTGATTTTGAACATCTTTTCATGTGTTTATTGGCCATCTGTATATCTTCTTTGGAAAAGTGTTCATAGAAGAGGTTCATTTTTAATATATCCTTTCAAAATTGCTGTGTAATAAATCTCAATACTACATTTTGTGACTCTCATCAATATAGAAGAAGATGAGTGCAGATATTTTTGCTTATTCTCAGGGAGGTTTAGCAGCAGATTTGTTTACGTTTCGGGTGTGACAACAATTACCTGTCTAGCCTTACACCCTGGGCTTCCCCTTCCTCTCTGTGAAATGAGGGGCTGTTGTGGGACCCTAAGCTCCTTGTGAGCACTGTGTCCTCCCTGAAATGGTCAGGGTCATCGCCGCGTGCCAGCAGTCCAGGAAACCCCTCCCCTGGCTGCGCGGACTCAGCCTGCAGCTGCAGCTGCTGCTCTAGCTTGCTCTGGGGCAGGACTTGAGTATTTCAGTGATTGTGCTGGCTGAAGTGAAAGGACACATGTTTTCTTTTTGTCCCCAGTCTCATGGTCCTTCGGGAGAAGGCTCATCTGGTGGAGAAGGGTCACAGCCCAATGTGGTTTGACTCTTCTTTGGGGAACTGAGTGGACCAAGAGAACATACACCTGTCTTTCACACAAGCCCTAAATTTCTGTGCAGTTTTCCGTTTCCGTGGGGTGGTCTCTAAGTTCGCAGTGGTCGTTGGCTGTCTCAGTCGCCGTCCGTTGCTTCAGTAGATTGGGGCGGCGCGTCTGCATGCTGCAGTGGTCTCGTTCCTTAGAAACTCCAGCGGCGGGTTGTACTTTGGAACAAAACGCAGAGCATGACCACAGACCTTGTGCAAAGACGGAACACACTGCGGCTTTGAGATGGGTTTGAAAGTTGTAGAGGTGGCCCGCTCAAAGGGTAGGAGTCGTGACTAACATGGTAAACAGGTGTCTTCTGGTGCCTAAAGCTGACCCTCAGGTCAGCACACAGGCTACACCAGGCGTGTGAGGAACCTGGGATGTTTGAAATTCACGTCCCAGCAGCTGTTGTCACCGGGGAAGCGCCCAGAGTGTTCCTGCCTCCTCTGCCTCCACCTTCAGTCTTGAGAAGCAGAGTTAATGATCCCGAAACATCGCGGTCAGAGTCGCTTTAGAGCTTCAGGGGTGGTGCTCGCGCTGTCCGGAGTCTGGGAGAAGGCTTTTGGGTGCTCACATCCTGTGAAGATCACCATTCTGCTTGTCTTGTGCAGGCTTTGATTCTGATAACTCTTCTGGGGAATTTTCAGAGGCAAATCAGAGAGTCACTGGAGTGATTCATGTGGACACCAGCAAAAGTAATGGCATTGGAAAAGTTGGGGAGAGACCCCCTCAAGAGAATGGACTTCAAAAGCACAGGTATGTTTTCCCACATACATATTTTAGAATCTCCCGGGGTGTCTTTGGTCACCCCTAAGTCTGCTGCAGGGCACCCATTCAGCTCTCACGCGTCCTGAGCTGGGGGAGCATCCCGCCCGTTGTCACCTGGCCTGGCTCCTCATCAGGCACTCATCCAGTGCCCTGCTCCGCCAAAGCTTTCAGACTCAAGGCCTCTCTCCTTGGCTCCTGGAGCTCAGAGATGGCACTTCTTCGACTGCTAATTCCTGTCATCTGTAAAATGACAAGGATAGTCGTCCCTGCCCCAGTGTGGCTGGGAGGACTGAGCATGAGGGGCCACTGAGCACTGTGCACAGGACCCAGAGGGGTCGCTTCACTGTCAGACCCTCCTGATTCCTCGCTGACCTGCCTGCATTCTATAGCGACATGTTGACCTCTCACCCCTGTGAATTTAGAGAGGGTTGTCTAGTGCAGCAAAACCACATTCCATTCTCTTCCCACCAACATTTCATTTTCATGCAGGTAGCTTCTAGTGACAGTGACCTAAGTCCTCACCAACAGAGGTGAGGACACAGGCAGAACAAGCCGTGAGTGGGGAGAGGCCCTGTGCGATGGTGGCAGTGGGCAGGCAGGCCTCTGGTCCCCCATGCTGATGTGCGTGTTGGTACAGGGAGCCCTCCAGCTGCCCCCTAGACCTCTGCTCCGGGCTCTAGACCCAGATGCCTCCCTGCTGTCTCCACCTGGAGGATTCAGGGCCCCACGCCCACCTGTGTGTGTTCGCCCGTTTGCTCGGCAGGTGTCGGAGCACCCCCTGTGTGGTCAGACAGCCTGTCCAGGAGCAGGTCGGGCTGCCCCTGACCAGACCTCTGCCGCCATCCCCTCCTCAGCTCTGACACGCTGGCCTCTTGAAACATCTCGGACCCCTTCAGCCCCCCAGCCTTCTGCCACATCCCAGTCCGGCCCACCACCGTTTCTTCTGTGCCCCCTGCAGTTGCCTCTGCACTGCCTCTGCATCCCCCCTGCTTTTCCTCATGCTGTGGGCAGAGTTGGTTTTTCAAAGGACAGATCTGATCAGGCCCCCTCCACCCCAGCTTAAATGTCCACGTGGTCCTGAGGAATTGCTGATCCCATGCCCCTTTCCTCTCAGAGCCATCACCCTTTGGTCAATGAACATAAGGTCACCCTTCTCTTAGGATGAGGGCCAGCATCCTCAGCTCTTGCCTCAGGGCCGGGTCCTGCTTATTCTTCCCGCTCCAGCTCCCTCTCCCCATTGTCTCCGGTCCCAGCCACAGGGGCCTCTTTTGGGCCCTCAGGTGTACCCAGCCTTCCCCATGCGAGGGCACTGTCTGCCCTGCTTCCCGGGCCTGGGGCCCTCTCCTCCGCCTTTATCTCTTTAGTTCCTACTATTCCCTTCTACCTCCGCGTGAGGTCATCCTTGGGGCTCTTTCCTGACCTGCCATGGAGCCATGCTCCCGCCTCGCAGTATGTGCCTGCCACGCCGTGGCCGCTGACCGAGTTCTCTGGACGCCCACATGAGAGCTAGTAGGGTGGGCCAAATGGGAGCTGCTGGCTGCCTGGCATGTGGTGCTCGTAAATGTTAGTTTTCTTTCCCATTTTGTCTCCAGCTGCCATGTTCTCCACTTTCTCTTGCCGCCTTAAATAAACAGTGTGCCCTGACCCAGCTCCCCTAACATGACATCCTTGAGGGAGAGCCCAGGGTCCTGACTGGGCAAGAACATGCGCTATCATCGTTTCAAAGACCGGGTACCAGAGTGGAGGTGGCAGGTCAAGGCTGTCTGTTGCGAGTGCAGAAACTCCCAGAGCAGCTTACACAGACCGGACTCAGGGCAGAGCACTGGCGTGTCTTCCGAGGGCCCGGGCAGCGCCACCCCACAGTCCCCACACCGCAGCCCCTTGCCCACGTGCTCTGTCTTCAGTGTGCATGCGTCCAACATGCTCCCCCCAAATCTGGGTTTACATTCTGCTCAGGCGCCCCTCCCTCCCGGGTGGAGACAGTGTCTCATCCCAGCCCCAGATTCCCAGGGGGAGACCAAGGGCCCCCGCTCCGGGGTCCCTGTCCATTCAGCTGTGAATAGGGTCACATTGCAGACATGACTGCCCGGGACTCCCCATGGAGCTGGCGGGAAGACAGCCTGCAGAGGAATGTACTTCAGGAAAACACACGCATGTTTAAAAGGGGCTTGACAGCTGGTTCCTGAGAAGGTTTTCTTAGTCTGGTCCTCTCTTGGTGGCCTCGTGGCTGGGCTCTGTCCGTGGTTCTGCTGTGGCTCTTGGCAGTAGGCCCCAGCTGCCCTCGGGGCGTGGTGACCGTTCTCCTCCTCTGACACCCGATCTTTGGCTCTGTGGAAGGAAAGTCGGCCGAGCGGTCATGCTGGTTTCCCGGGAGACCCTCCAAAAAAATCCATGTGGAAACCTTTCTCTGGGACTTAAACAGCAATCTAGTCTTTTTTATTCCCAGGCATGCCAGAATAGAGAAATGCTAATGTTTTGGTAGAAAATTAAAGAAAAAATGGTCATTGAGCAGAATCATCAGTCGTGAGTGAATCTCCTGTTGTGAGTAAACAGATGTTACTCTGGTTGCCTCCTTACAGGACGTCATTACCTGCCCCGATGTTTACCAGAAGCGACTTCAGTGTGTGGAGCATATTAAAAAAATGCATTGGCTTGGTAAGTTCAGATGCACTCATTTTGAAGCATGGAACTTAAACATTTTTAATTCCTGTGAATTTATTGCACTGCTGGTCGTTTAAGAAAATGCACTCTGCATATTTATAAACGTAAGAAAGATAATAAAACAAGAAAGGAACAAATATGTATAGGGAAGAGGTGAAAAAAAGTTGAATTATTTATAGACAGTAGAAAAACAATTCTAGAGGTTAAACTCTTGACATAAGAAATGTCACATGGGGCCAGCCCCATGGCTGAGTGGTTAAGTTGACATGCTCCACTTTGGTGGCCTGGGGTTTACCAATTTGGATCCTGGGTGCAGACCTATGCACCGCTCGTCAAGCCATGTTGTGGTGGCATCCCACATAGAAGAATTAAGATGACTACAACTAGGATATACAACTATGTATTGGGGCTTTGGGGAGGGAAAAAAAGGAAGATTGGCAACAGATGTTAGCTCAGGGCCAATCTTCCTCACCAAAAATAAAAGAAATGTCATATGGGCTTACATTTACCTTGGTGTTCTATGATATGCTCGTGGTTAGTTGGCTTGAAATCATCTATGTGAATTGGGGGGGCCTTCATTCAGTGAGGTTCCTGGCTGCACGCTGACAGTGAGTCACGGGCAGGCCTGCAGGAGCCAAGGCTCCATCTTCCCAGCCCACCCACTATGGGCTGCAGGCAGAGCTCAGGTGCCTAGAATTTGTAACACAAAAAATAGTTGGGTAATTAGTGTCCAGAAGCCATAGGTGTACCCTTTTCTGGTCTTTCTTGACCGTGAGAATCCTAGCCGTGCCTTCTCAGGAGGGTGGAGCGCTCCCAGGAGCAGTCCGGTGCACGCTCGCTCAGACTCAAGCGAAATGATCTGAAAAGTGCCCTCCACTGTTGCTCAGATGTTCTTCACCCGCGTCCTTCCAACGCCGTTTATTTTTCGCCCTTATCCATTTCAGTCCTTTTTTCCAGAGGAAACTCCATCTGTTTTTCAACTTTTTGTTCGGAAGTAATTTCAGAGTATAGAAAGTTGCAGCACAGTCTGTGCGTCCTGTCTTCCCTTCTCCAGCTTCCGTGATCGGCATCTCACACAGTAGCCCAAGGGCAGTGGTCGGCGTGGAACCCGTGGGACGCTGCTCGCAGCTGAGCCACGCCTGACTTGGCTTCCCCAGGTTTTCCGCTGAGGTCCTCTCCTGGGAGGGCAGCACTTAGAACTAAGACCTGGGCACTAGACACCCTCATTGCTGTGGGGTGTCACTGCTCCAGGCCCCGCAGGCAGAGGCCCGTGCTGACCCTGCTTGCACACATGCAGGCTTCTGCACATGTCTCTCTGGTACCTTTTAAAATAATATGTTTGGGATTGTTTTCCTTTAGCAGTGTTATCTCCTACTTTTTTGTGAGCAGTTCAGGTCTGGACAAAAGTGTGTTCCTGGGGATATATGATGAACTTCACAAACTACTTGATCTTGACACTTCAGAAGTCTAATGCCAAAACCGTCCATCCAACAAAGTGACATCATTACATTGCATTCCCTAAAGAATTGACTGTAGGATGGATTCAGCTTAAAGCTGGATAGAAACTCAGGGTTGGCGTGTTCTCCGAACCGCTGGGCGGAAGGTCATCCTGGGTCGCTCTGCACCACTTCACAGCTTTGCCTCTTGAAATCCACTCTCTTTAGACTCACCTCCAGAGACGTGACACACCTCTCCTTTTACTACTTCTTAGCTCACTAAAACAACAGCAACAAAC
Organism: Equus asinus; assembly: GCF_041296235.1. Classification (NCBI taxonomy): domain Eukaryota; kingdom Metazoa; phylum Chordata; class Mammalia; order Perissodactyla; family Equidae; genus Equus; species Equus asinus. The sequence continues at coordinate 49,355,545 of NC_091804.1, forward strand.
TGGTTAGCATGGACAATTCAGACACACACAGAAGCAGACAGAAGTGTGTAATGACGCCGCCCCACCCCCCGCACCCACAGTGTCAGTCGGGGCTGCTTGTGTCTCCTCTGCACCTCTACTCCTTCTCTCCTCCCCTGGTATCTTGAAGCAAATTCCAGACGTCTTTTCCTTTGTAAATATTTCTTATATATCATTAAAAGATAGACTCTTTTTAGCACGCCACGATACTGTTATCTTACTTTTAAAATAACGTAATTCTTTAGTATCATCAAATATCCACTCTGTGTTCAAATTTCCAGTGTCATTGTCTTGTTTGTGTTTTGTGGTCTCTGTGTGTACCCTTCCATCAGGAGACCTTTTTGTTGCTTTTCTTGTGCATTTAGGAGCTTGATGCTCAGTGTCCACGTCCATTCATTCATTAGGAGCTGCAGACTGGAGCCAGGCCAGGACTTTCCCTCTTCCTTTATGGCCTGGGACGTTCCCTTCCGCTGCCGTGAGTGCAGTTTGTGTAAGAAAGTCAGGGTCAGTGAGTGATTCTTTCTCTTTATCAAAGTTTCAAATAGTGTATTTGGTTCACTAGCATCACCTAGCATGACCAGGATGACCAACTAGCTTTTTTTTTTTTTTAACTCATGGAGTTAACCCATTTGACTTGTTTCGGTCCACAAGTTGTTCCATCTTTGACTGGTGATGGCCTCTTCAAGTTGGCCCTTAATCCTTTACAAAAGATGCTTCCAGTTCATCTCATCTTGGCCACTTGTCCTGGGAGAGAGAGCTCAGGCTATGGCTGGGTCCCAGAGGAGCTACCAGATTGGTCTTTCTAGGTCTTTCCAGGGGAGAGTTAGGAACTGTGTTTTTGTTTGTTTCGGTGACGCTTCATATTTGGGATGACAGGATTTATCTAAACTCTTCTATCTTATGTCTGTGTCTCTTTTTCTCCCACACCAACAATCTCAGTTTTTAACAACACTGGAGGCGATCGATTTAGGCTAGCATGTAATTAATGACTCACTTTCCTTATCTCACATACCAGTGGTTCTGGAGAACAGGATCAGCTCCGCTGCCAGCGGCAGGGTTGCTGGAACAGTACCAGTTTGCTGGCTCTCAGTCTTTTTGTGCTTAGGGCGTATTTCAAATCACTGTGTTTTAAAACCACTTGGAGAGGTTCTTCTCTGTGATGTGCCCCAAGGGGGTCGTGTGGGTTCATTTGTTTCGTTTTTTTGATGTTTGGAGATTGCTTTTCTAAATTTAATTTTGTTTTAAAATTGTAAGTCCGAAGTCACATCTCTCAAGGTATATTCCAAGAATTCAGTTCCTGTCCCTGTTCCCTCCCTGCAGCTCCCTTTCCCTGGAGGTGACCATTACAAATGTCCTGGTCTTTCCGCGTGTTCTCAAGGTGACTGCACTGTCTCCTCCCCATCTCTTTAGATGAGCGATCTGAAGGCTTTTCTCCTCGGTTTGTGCTCCACAATGCAGCCGGAGCGCCTGCAGACAGTGTGCATAGAGCCCTGCTCGCTCTCTGGTCGCTGCTCTGTGCCGCCTCCTGTGGCTGCCCGCCGTCTACTAACTAGGGCCCTGTGGGGCGGCGGTGGCTCATTTCTGGCCTTCCACTGTGTGTTTGCTGGAGGACTATGGGTAGACTCCTGGAACGGCACTGCTGACTGAAGGATAAGTGTGTGTGCGGTTTTGCTAATGGGGCCAAACCCCCGCTAGGGCTGCGCCATTTTGCATTCCCACTGCAGGAGTGGGGACCTGTCTCCCCACAGCCTCTCCGAGAGGTGAGTGTCAAAGCTTTGGAGTTTCCTCACTTGAGCAGGTGAGCAGTGGAATCGCCACATAGTTTTATTTCCTTTCTCCTGACATGAGCAAGGCCAGCACCTTTCGTTCTTTCCCTCCTCTCCCCTCCTCCCCTCCCTCTGGCCCACCTCCCCCGCCTCACGCCCCTTCCTCTCCTCTGCTGCTCTAGGCCCCTCACACTCTGGTTCTTCCCGTCCTGCCCTGCTCAGCTGTACTTCTTCCTGGAAGGGCCCCTGCCTTATCTAAGTGTCAGAATCTCCTCCCTAGACACCAGCTCACAGAGTGCCCTTGCGGGCACTTGGCCCTTAGTGTCCCTCTTAGCATCTTGCTGGCTTCTCCCCACTGCACTGTGAGCTGCGCTGCTCACTGTGCCCATGCAGTGCCTGAGAGCGGGCGCCTGAGGCTCCTTTGCTGACTTTGAAAGGCCTTTGAGCAAAGCCACACAGAGCCACGGTGTGGGAGATCTCACCTGTCAGGCTGAGGAGTTTCACGCTACCTTGGAGGTGATTGGAAGCAATGACTATTTTGAATGATGCTTTGGGGCCACGGATCTGGAAGTTGCGTGAAGGGTGGGCACACTGGAGTTGGGGGTGGGCCCTTGAGGTGGCCAGTCTGGGAGCTCCTCTTGCAATCCTTGCCGTCTCCGTGTGCAATATGGGTCCAGAATGGGGCAATGGGCATGGAGAAGTAGAGGGACTCGGGGACCATCGTGTGGGAAGGCCTGTCCAGGCTCTTGACGGAAGTGGAGCTTGCTGGGTGTGGTGGGAGGGCCAGGTGGCTTTACTTTCCAGGCCACAGCTTGCCCATGGGGCGTTTTAAGATCTTGTCCAGTGCAGGTGACTGAGGCTCCAAGAAGTGGTCCTCAGAGCAGGGGCAGTGTGGGGCTCTGGTTTCTGGGGGAAGCCTACCAGTAAGGTAATGAGTCTGGCTCCCCCTAGGAGCTGTCCAAGATCACGATGCCCATTGCCTTCAACGAGCCTCTGAGTTTCCTGCAGCGGATCACGGAGTACATGGAGCACGTGTACCTCATTCACAAAGCCTCCCGCCAGCCCCAGCCCCTGGACAGGATGCAGGTGGGTGGTGGGCTCCTTTCAGGGGGCGCCAGGCCATAGTTTTTAATGAATGTGACACCATTTGACTGGCCACGTCATGGTAGGGACCTGGCATCTTACCGGTGGGACATCTGGGAGAAGGGCCAGCACAGCTCACACTGGCTTTCGGGTGCTGTCCAGCCCAGTAGCTGAGCCCTTTGTCCTGGGCATGTTCACACCGGTGTGTGACATCGGGAGTCGCAGCCGCTCCGTCCACTGCCGTGTGTGTGTGTGTGTGTGTGTGTGTGTGTGTGTGTGTGTGTTGGAGAGAAAGCGTGAGTGTGACAGACCGACAGACCGACCTTGCCACAGAGCCTGCAAGGAGGGCCCAGGCGGGGGGCAGCAAGCAGCACAGAGTTCCTGCTTTCTGTGGCTTTGGGGAAGTGGTGGGGTGATGAATGGCATTTCTCCGGAAGTTCTGTAATCTCAAAACATGTTACAAGTGGCAGACTGAAATGTCACCCAGGAGTAAATAATGATGCAGAGGAGCTGAGCACCGGCGACGCCCTCTCCCGGCCTTCCCCGTGGAGAGCCGCTCACCGCCCTCTGCCTGTTTCTAGTCCGTAGCTGCCTTTGCGGTTTCAGCTGTGGCTTCCCAGTGGGAGAGGACCGGCAAGCCATTCAATCCACTCTTGGGAGAGACGTACGAATTGATCAGGTAGGGGACAAGGCCTTTGTAAGTATCTTGTATGTGGGAGTCTTCTGGTGAGCTTGGTTCTTTCATGGTGTCAATTTCTCCACTCTGAGAAGGGGCCATTTGAATAGGACTTGACTGAAGGGCTTGGGATACTGTAGGTGAGAAGATATTTCTCATACGAGGGATGTCGTGTTAATAACATAACAAACCCTAATGTTGTAAAACAGTTGAAAATAGAATAATGTACTCGATTCGGGAACAGAGATACAATGTATGTGAAAGTGCTGTGCAGAAGGGTAGGATTGTTGGTTTTGAACTAAAATGGAAATAGGCACCAAGTAAAACTAGCTCATTTTACCAGAGCATCTTAGTGAATGTTATGTGGAGAGCAGAGAAATCTAAAGAGAAGAGCAACTGCCAAGAGGGCTTTTCGTCCGCAGCCGCCCACTGACCACTGCACAGCCTCGTGCAGGGTCTTAGGAGTGGCCGATGGTGCTGGAGATGGAGAGTGGGCCAGAGCACAGCTTCTTTTAAATGTGACTGGAATTCCTTCTGCTGGAGTTTCTTCTAGGCAGCCTCAGCAGTGCCTCCTGCTCCCCTGTCCTGCCCCCCAGCTTCCCTCCTGGTCCTTGAGCCCAGCACAGACACTTGAGGCTGGACCAGAGGGGAGGCCACCTTCCGCTGGTTCTGGTGGGGGCCCTGGGAGGGCTAGGCGGGGCCCTCGTGGCGTTCTCTCCATGGAGCTCAGTGCCTCCGGGGCTGTGCGGTTGTTCGGAGGACGTATCTCTGGGCCAGTCCACCCAGACCGACAAGTGAGGGTCAGGAGACAGCAGCACTGTACTTTCTCAGTCATCAGATCAGCCACGCTGCAGGAGTGGAGTACCCAGCTTGGGCCAGGGTGCCAGGAGCATAAATGTGCGTGGCACCTCTGTGGGGCCACTTGGTGACTTCTAGAATAACTTTTTTTTCTGGTGAGGAAGATTGGTCCTGAGCGAACATCTGTTGCCAATCTTCCTCTTTTTGCTTGAGAGAGATGGTCCCTGAGCTAACGTCTGTGCCTATCTTCCTCTATTTTGTATGTGGGACACCACCACAGCATGGCTGACAAGCAGTGTCTAGGTCCATGCCTGGGATCCGAACCTGAGAACCCTGGGCTGCTGAAGCAGAGTGCACGAACTTAACCACTACACCACCGGGCCGGCCCCAAGAATAACTTATTCCACCTACCCTTGGGTCCTGTTGAGAGTCTATTGGAATATTTTATTAAATAAAATTTGTTTTTAATTGCAAGAGCATTCTCTTTTTAGAAAATGTATGTAAAATTGAGAAAAGTGAAAGAGACAAGTCCAACATAATCTCGTAAAAGACAATCAGTGTTAACATTTTGGTAGATTTCCTTGTGTGAGTGTGTGTGTGTTTACATAATGTGATAATGTTAATTTGTATCCTTTTTCATTTAATATTATGCCATATTTCTCCATGATATTACAGACATTTTCTAAATTACAGTATTTCATTGATGCTGAGACACACTTCTCATGTTTTACATTTCTGCATGTCATAGTTTAATTTACAGCATTTTTTCTTTCATAAAATAAAATAATGGCGTATCGTGTGATCAGTGGCATCTTGGATTCAAAGAAGTATAGTTTCTTTGAAATATCAGATTTAGTTCTCGGGCCCTTTATTACATATGCATTATTAATGATTAAGAGTTTTTTCAATGGTGAGTAAATGATTGTGGGATTTGGGATGTTGATCGGCTTAAAATAGGCACTGTTCAGATGTGTGAAGAGTTTAAAATGTATGTGCCAGTGGATGTGTGTGTCAGCACTGGTTTCAGACTATTTGGGGAGGAAATGTCATCTTTAGTAATGCAGGCAGGCCTGCACCTCTGCCTATAAATCACTTGTTGTAGTTGAAAAGCCACATAAATGTCCTAGTTTCCAAGTGTCATCTGTTTCTGCCTGGTCCTGGACGGTTCAGGCAGGTGTGGGGCACCATCCTGATGTTTAGTGTGGCTTTGGTGTGCCTGGCACTGAGTGGTTGAGCCACGGTTCTGCAATCTCATTACCTCCAAGAGAGCTGCAGGAGTCAGGGGACAGCGTGATGTGTGCTGCCGTGGGCTTCTTGTAGATGACAGAGGGGTCAGCAGGTGACCTTGGGTTATGGCGTATCACAGCAGGAGGGACTGCTTCTCCAATTTAGAAATGAGGAAACTGAGGCCCAGATGAGAGAAAGTCTTGCCTGGAGAGTCACTCTTAAGGGAGTGTTTTGTTTTGAATTCCTGTAGAGTATCCTTCCTTTTCTAGATTTCTCTTTAGGAATAGTTTCCTCCCTCCAGTCAGCATGTTTTGGTGTCAGTGTTTGAAGTTCTAACCTTATCTAGCTGTTAGATTATTATTGGCATTTTAGTTTATTAAAAAGCACCATTAAACTATCTTGAAAAGATGGGGCCGGCCCCGTGGCCGAGTGGTTAAGTTCGTGCGCTCCCCTTGGCAGCCCAGGGTTTCTCTGGTTTGGATCCTGGGCGCGGACACGGCACCGCTCATCAGGCTGTGCTGAGGCAGCGTCTCAAATAGCACAGCCAGAGGCACTCACAACTAGAATGTACAACTATGCAATGGGGGGCTTTGGGGGGAAGAAGAAGAAGAAGAAGGAAAAAAAAGATTGTCAACAGATGTTAGCTCAGGTGCCAGTCTTTAAAAAACAAAACAACAACAAAAAATATCTTGAAAAGAGAAATCAAAGCATAATATGAAAAGAGTTCTAGACAATGGGAAATGAGCAATATGGATTAAGAGAATACGAACAACCCAAGATGCTGAATACAGTGTGACACACCTAATTGTTAGTCTTTTTCAGGAACTTAATTCAGGGGTTGTACTAAAGTTTCTTAGACTGATAGAAAAAACTAACATTCTTTCTAAACTTCAACATACTTGGTTTGTCATGTCTCAATTTCCAGGTCGTACTTCTGCCGGTGTCTGCTGTATGCGATGCAGCTAAGACCTGAGCACTCTCCTGCTTGAGGAGCAAAAAACTAAACCAAGTCATTCACCAGTGTCTTTTCATCCTTACAGATTGCTCTTGGATAGCTAAAAATAACACTTTCTTTTCTTAGACAAGTATTCATTTTCTAAATTACATACTTTGGTAGGCAACCTTTTAAAATCTAATTTTTCAGCTTTCCTTCCTCTGTAATGATTGGAAATTCTGATTTCAGTTAAGTTAGTAATTATGTGGTTTAGCTTTTATAATTTTTAGTGACTACAACTGTAGGTGTATTCACAGTTCCGGAACAATTAAAAACTGACGTTTTTTTATTGAAAAAGAGAATGTACTAAAAATCCTATTTCCTGGCCAGGAATATCTTGGGGCGTAAGACATTCCATCACAAAAATTCCAGGAGTCTTAGAAGAAGGCTAGAAAGGAACGCCCTTTGGAAAGGCTATAAAGTTATCACTCTTGGTTCTGGGCACTGGGCGTCTCTCAAGGACTAAGATGACAGCTTGGTATCAGGGGCCTCTAAGTCACTGGTTGTAAGAGATGCTTCGAGACCTGTGTGTGCTCTGGGTGGTCCTATGGAGGGTGTGAGCAGAGGGTTAGGGTGGAAGGCTTCTCCACTGTTACTTGTTCTGTGTGGTGTTCAGATTTGCCCTGGAGACACAATTTGTGTGTCTGTGTGGTCAGTGTTAGGCCAAGTGTGACATCAGAGCAAGTATTGGATATTTCTGCCCCATGTGGCAGCATGGAGCAGCTCCCATTTCCCAACCCCTCACCCGGACAGGAAGGCAGGATCGGCCCTACAGCTCCTCCAGGCGTGGGAGCACTGTCACCTGCAGAGCTGTGGGCTCCACCGAGAGGGCTGTTGAGCTGACTGTTACTGCGTTTTGCTGTCACTAATGTGGCCTTTCTCCGTCCCCTGCTCCCCTTCTTTTCTCTCTTGTCTTTGTACCTAGGGAAGATTTAGGATTCAGATTTATATCGGAGCAGGTCAGCCACCACCCCCCCATTAGTGCGTTTTATTCCGAAGGCCTCAGTCAGGACTTCCTGTTTCATGGCTCCATCTACCCGAAGCTGAAGTTCTGGGGGAAGAGCGTGGAGGCTGAGCCACGGGGCACCATCACGCTGGAGCTTCTCAAGTAAGTGGAGGAGTCTCGCCCGAGCCCTGCCTCTGAAAAACCCAAGTGAGTGCTGCTTATCTGAAAGGAAATCCATCTTTGTTAGGTGGGAACAATATGATCTTCCTCCTAGTGGAAGGATCAGGCCCTTTTCTACTAAGTCAGGCAGACTTTCCAACAGCAGAAACTTCTTCACTTAAGAGCTCCCTACTCCCGAGACCCCTTGTGGACGCCTCACCCAGGCTGGGGCGTCACTTGGAAGAGTGCATCTCCTTGCTGTTGGAGCTCCCCATTTCTTCCCACGTGATCCTGATGTGCTTTGGTCACTGATGGTAGTGGTTATCTCTTGCTGTGTAACAGCCCCAAACTTAGCAGCTTAAGACAACTGCTGTTTGCTTTCTTGCGTAGTTTCTGCGGGCTGGGAATCCAGAGCTGTATTGCTGGTGGTTCTGGCTCAGGGCCCCATGAGATTGTAGGCAGGCTGTGGGCCAGGCTGCATCCCGAAGGCGGCTGGGGCGGAGCATCTGCCACCAAACTCGCGTCCCTGGCACTTGGGAGGAGGCCTCAGTTCCTTGCCACTCGGCCCCTCCAAAAGGCTGCTCACAACATGGCGCTGGCATCCCTCAGAGCCAGGGACCCACAGGGAGAGAGCCACCAAGACAAAAGCCAGTGTCTTTTATGACCTAATCTCAGAAGTGACCCCTTGGGGCCGGCCCCATGGCCGAGTGGTTGGGTTCATGCGCTCCGCTGCGGCGGCCCAGGGTTTCACTGGTTCGAATCCTGTGTGTGGACGTGTCACCATTCACCAAGCCATGCTGAGGTGGCATCCCACATGCCACAACTAGAAGGACCCACAACTAAAAATACACAACTATGTACCGGGGGACTTTGGGGAGAAAAAAAGGAAAAATAAAATCTTTAAAAGAAGAAAAAGAAGTGACCCCTACCTTACCCCCGACACACATGTGCCGTTGGTCACACAGCCCAGCCCTGGCTGAGTGTGGGAGAGGGTGATATAGGATTTGAATTCCAGGAGGTGAGGAACATTGAGGGGGCCGTCTGTGAGGCTGTCCACCCACCTGTTGATTGTAAATCTAGTGCTCCCCAATGTGGTGGTGATGGGAGACACCTCAGAGCACAGACTGAGTCCTAGCAAACCCGCGGTAACCGGCTTCCAGGCTGTGGCATGCCGCAGCGCCTCTGAGCTCTGAGTCTTACTGACTGCAGCCTGCTGTAGCGAAGCATTGGATGCAATGTTTGCTTCTCGTTGGCCCAGACTGGCTGGTTGCCAGAGAATCATGAGGACCTGGAGGAGTATATGCCCCCCCCGCCCCCCCCCACTGCATCTTGGGGCTGACGAGGCCACCAGGCCCAGTGAGGGCAACCCCTTTCTGGGAAACGTGCCTGTCTTGCAGTGATCTTGCTTTCTTGGGGCGAGGCGTGTAGAATTGAAAAGTTGCAAACCTTGTTAATTAATGCGTTTGGGTTTCACCTGGGAAATTCCAGGAATTCCAAATATTTGTCATGAGCTACTTCTGCATTGTGCTGCTTTTTGCCCTTAACTGTGGTTCTTGATGCAGCCTCCCTTGAGACGCAGGTCTGGCCGCAGGTCTGGCCGTCTGATGCCTTCACGTTTCTGGAGGTTCTTTTCCTCTTTGATAAGGCCATTTGGGGAGGATGAGGCATAAAAGGAAAGGTGTTTGGAGTGTTGTTCTGGGCCGCTCCCCAGCCCACCAGGGCCTCCCGCTCAGGAGCACGCAGTTCCCTCAGGCTGTTTGCTGGAATGGCTTTTCTATTGACAGCTTCACAGGAAAGCCGTTTCTCTTTGTCTCAGTCTTCTTTTATTGCTTATTAACTTGTCTTGACATTTAAGTAGAAAGCTTTGTTGATGCTACAAAGGAAAGAAGAAATAAATTTCAAACGAATGCTAAATAGCCATGTTCAAGGGAGTTCAAAGCACTCTTGTACTCGTGTACGAGTTTTAAGGCAATTAGGGTTAATTCTGTCTGGTGGTGTGCGTTTGGGGCTGCGCCGTGTCTTGTTGGCCTCTGACTTCTTGTTTCTGGCATTTCGCAGACATGACGAAGCTTACACCTGGACCAACCCTACCTGCTGCGTCCACAACGTGATTATTGGGAAGCTCTGGATAGAGCAGTATGGAACGGTGGAAATTTTAAACCACAGGTAGCAGCACCTGATGTTTGTGTGACAGTCAGAGACTGGGGGTGGCGGACAAGACAAACCATGCGGGGTCTGGAAGCGCTCACTGCGTGCCTCCGGGCCTGGTCTCCCTCTGCTGTTGAGTTTCGGAGGGTTTGCCCTGCGCCCCCTTCCTAGTCCCTCCTTCCCTTGGCTTTCAGACAGGCCTCACTGACGGGAGACCCCATGCCCAGTGGTGGTTGGATCTGATTCTGGTCAGCGTTGAAGTCATGGTTAATGCTCCGTGTTGATACTGCTTTTGTCTTTAGTTACAATAGTTTATTTTGAAATTTTAAACTACACCAAAGACAGGTGTGATTCCGAGGTGGAAATGTAGCGGCCGTCCTCAAACTCTGTCCACTGTCCAGTCTGTCCTGCCTCATTCCTGGAAGTTCATGGCTGACTGGCTCTGTTAACATTTTGTTGAGATATAATTTGCATATTATAAAATCCACCATTTAAAGTGGACGCTTAACGATTTTTAGTAAATTTGCTAAATGGTGCAACCATCGCCACAAGGCAGCGTTCGAACATTTCCATCAGCCCAGAAAGCCCCCTCCGTGCCATTTGTAGTCACTCCCTGAGGCCGCCCCCAGCCCCGGGCAGCGTCTAGTCCGTTTTCTCTGTCTCTCCATTTGCCTTTTCTGGACATTTTGTGTCATACAACACGAGCCTGTGTTTGTTTTTCCTGCAGAACTGGAGATAAGTGTGTGCTTCACTTCAGACCATGTGGATTGTTTGGAAAAGAACTTCACAAAGTGGAAGGGCACATTCAAGACAGAAGGTAGGTCCACGGACGATGTGTTCATGGTGCTCCCATACGGCCTGTGCCTTGCCAGAAATGTTGTTATGCCAGTGACATCTGTTCACAGTAGAAAAATTATGACTCTCTTGTTTAGAAAAAACATTTTGTTATTGAGCATAAAAGGAGATAAATGCTGCGTTTTCGGTGTAATTTCTAGGGTGGAGAGTGAGTGGAGCCCATCTCACCCTCTCCTGAGGGTAGAAGATCTGGTCTGTTTTCCTTTAATACAATGGACATGAGGAAATTAGGCACTTTCGCTGAGAGAGGGTACTGCAGTTTTACAGAGATAACTGAGATTTTAAACATTTACACGTGTATCTCCTCTCTCCCGGCATCCACTGCATGTTGTCAGGCAGAAGTTGAACATCAGCTTGTATGAGCATCCTCATCGTGTGACTGGCTCATTCCAGTCTACACAGTAGGGACTTTGAAAGTTTTTGTGACCAGAGATGTGGTCAGTAGTGTTTTAACAAGTTTTCTGGGTTCTTTTCCGCCTTGGGATTAGTTACCTTACATTTTGGGTCTCAAATGTCTTGTTTGTTTTTCTTTCAGTAAGGAATTTGGGTTATATAATGTCAAGAGAGTCCTTCCAACCCCTGAAATCCGTACATTTTCAAGTGGAAACACGTTGCCGGGGTAAAGCACTGGGTGCTTTTGCTGCATCCCACGCTGTTGGGTACCTGGCTACTCCCACCACTTTGCCTGTTGGAATAAGTTGGGGCTCAGCGTGCGGCTTTGCTGGACAGCAGTCCTCTTACTGGGAGGGCGTTGGCCCACGCCGTGAGCGGCCTCTGCCTGGCGGAAACAACCCAGAGCAAGAGAGACTGTGGTCGGCTCGTTTACAGAAACAGGCTGTAGGAGTGGAGTCCGAGCCACATGACATCGAGGCCACACTCACCAGCTCTCAGTGAGCACGAGCAAACCCTCTTCTGATGTTTGTGGCTTTCCATCCCAAATTCAAGTGAGCTCTTTCCTGATGCTCTGCCGCTTGGAGACAGAGAGTGTCTGTCAAGCTGTCTCTGCTGAATGAGGACTGGCTGTGTCCCCCAGCTGGTCCCTGCCTGCCAGCTCGCCAGGCTGAGCCTCTAACACACAGGTGCCCTCCCGGGATGTCACATGCCTGGCAGAGCAGCACTTCCAGGGAGGGCGTGGCCACTGTGTGTGCTCTCCTCCCAAGGAAGATGCAAAAAAAAAACGGTCTGACACTATTGGCATTGTTCCTTTTGGAATCAGGCAGAGAGCTCTGGTGGCTGACTGGAAAGATCTCCAGAGGTTATTAAATGAAAAATGCAGGTGGTTAATGATATGGGGTGTCCGATTTATGGTTATAAAGAAAAAGCAAACAGTATTCCCCGAATGTGGGAAGCGTTGTTCATGTAATTATGGAAAAAGGGCTGAAGGACCTTCAGTACATAAAAACTGAACGTATTTAAGGAACAGTAATCAGATAGGCACGTCAGGTTTTAAATTTAAATATACATACACTCTTTTTCTCTGCTTCTTGTCTCCCACTGCCCGGTCGTCCACCCTTAGGTTTTGTGTCTTCGTTTTCTCTGCGGTTGTGGTATAAGGAGTATGAATAGTCTCAAGTGGCATGAGGAGAGATCCTAAAATGCACATTTTCATCTTTGGATTTATATCTGGAGATATCCTAAAATTTGTAAGAAGATGTGCCAGAACAGGAATTTATTCCATAGTCAAAATTAAGGTGCTGCATGTTTGAATGGATGGTTTATAATTGCTATTAACTTGGTTTTTAAAAATTCCCTTTGACTGCAGCAAAAAGAAGCTCTTTATGATCTACGGCAAATGGACGGAGTGTCTGTGGGGCATAGACCCTGTTGCGTATGAGTCCTTCAAGAAGCAGGAGAGGAGAGGTGACCACCTGAGAAAGGGGAGGCCCATGGTAAGGTGCTGCCCGCATGGGCACCCTGGGGGCAGAGCCCTGATGGTGCGCTGGCTCCAGCCCTGCTGGAGATGAGCTCAGGGCATCAGCTGGCCTCCCGCTCGCCTGTGGGTGCTGTGGGCCTTCGTGGCCCAGCTGGAAAAGATGAATGTGCAGAATCCATCAACATGAAGCTGCTCGTGTGGTTGGCGTCTGCATTGCTGGGGGAGTTTACTGCTTTCCAGTTGGGCAGAGGCTGCTGTGATGAACCGTGGGCTCCAGGATTCCTGCTCTTGTAGCATCCAGCACCTACCCTGAGCCTGGCAGAATCAGGGCGCACCTCCATTTCTTCCTGGAAACGCCATGTTCTGGATGCTTCTTAATAAATCTCCTGTCTCCCTGCACCTTGTTAGCTGAGACCTAGTGAAACAAGTGAGCGCCATTCCCGCATCTTCAGCTCTGGGTACCAGACGATGTACTCAGCAGCAGGAGAGGCTGAGGAAGGATGCTCTCCTCTGGAGCTTTGGAGTGCTGACTATCTTAGGACTAGTTGTTCTTGTTTTTTTAATCGAGGTGACATTGGTTTATAACATTACATGGGAATAGTTATTCTTGAGCTTAAAACTAGAAGTGGTAGTTCAAAAGAGGTGTCGTATTTTTCTAGATAATAAACTAGAATATACCAAGCCTGAGCTGTTCAATATTTAACAAAAGTATTCAGCCTCCTCTAGGACTTTTTAGTGTTTTTATATTGTGATATTTCATGTATGCTGTTAGACATCTTTTCTAATAATGCTCTTTTACTTAAAAAAAAGTAAAGTTCCACTTAAAGACTGTACAGACTTAGAATGTTAAACCCAGGGGCCGGCCCGGTGGCGCAGCGGTTAAGTGCGCATGTTCCACTTTGACAGCCCAGCGTTCGCCGGTTCGGATCCCGAGTGCAGACATGGTAACCGGTTGGCAAGCCATGCTGTGGTAGGCGTCCCACATATAAAGTAGAGGAAGACGGACACAAATGTTAGCTCAGGGCCGGGCTTCCTCAGCAAAAACAGGAGGATTGGCAGCAGATGTTGGCTCAGGGCTAATCGTCCTCAAAAACAAAAAAAAAAGTTAAATCCATTTAGTGATGTCTTTAATGTGTTAGCTTAGCTTTGTTGTTCCTTGCGAGAGAGTTTTATATGACTAGTTATTCCCGAGCTGTGTCTTTATTTAGCTTCTGGCACCAAACCATGGAGCCTACAGCCGGTGCTAATGAGCCCTGGTGTGGTCTAGTGAAGGAATCTTCACACCGTGTTTGTCATATTTTAAGTGAATAACCACCTTCTGCTTTCTCCAGGTCCCACTGATTTTGGAAAATAAGTGTGGCAGTTGTATCTTTTTATTAAGATGTGATGTTCAGTTGGAGTTTAGTCTAGAAATGCTCAGATACCATGAAGTCACCAGATGTGAAGCACTTGATGGCCAGCAGAAATGCGGCACGTGGGAAGGTCTCTCATCCAGAAGTACGCCAGTTAGGAGAGTCCCCCTTACCTTGAACGGCTCGCGCTGTTTTAGAAGGTTGCCACATCTAATTGTGATCAGACTCAGGAGAGCATCTTCTTATGCTGTGTTGCTTCTTCCCAAAGGAAAGCAATGCCATGCTGCTGACTTCCCACCCTCTCTTTGGGGAGCCCCAGTGCAGGGAGCCCCTGCAAAGAGAAGGTGAACACTCTGGAAGCAGGAGACCCGATCCTCGCCTTAAACTGAGGGAGGGCCAGATCGTAGACTGGGGAGGAGGTGGTATCTTCTCCTTTGCTAGAGAGGCCATCTCGCTCAGCTCAGGGGCTCAGCAGCTGGTCTGACAGGTGCTCTGAGAGGAGCTCTCGCTCTGGGCTGACCGTCAGGTGTTCTGTGTTTCAGGACAACAGCTCTGAGAAGGCTGATGGCGACGTGGTGGATGCCGTGCCTGAGGTTCAGGAGACGGTGCAGGTCATTCCAGGCAGCAAACTGCTCTGGAGGGTCAACACCCGGCCCCCCAACTCTGCCCAGGTCCGTGGTCCCCCACCCCGACACCCACCTCTTCACAAATCTGGGTTTCTCTGCAGCCCCTGCCCCTGGCCAGGCCACCCAGCTCTTCCCTGGCCCTGAGTCCACGCCAGCTGCCTCAGTCCATTGTCCCAAAGCAGATGGAGGGATCCTCTGTTGCTTAATCGGACTGTGCTTCTGCAGCATGAGCCCCTGAGGGCTGCCTGCCCCCCGAGCCACATCCAGTGTAGCCTCAAAGCTCTCCAGCCACTGCAGCTTACTGAAGGGATTTCCAAACCAGTTCAAAGAGGTTATTTTTCAGACTTGTGAATTTAGATGCTTAAATGCATTTTGATATTTATTGTTGAAAATTGCACTTACAATTTGTATTACATATAATTTTATTATATTACTTACAATAATGTATAATATATAAAACAGTTACATAATAACGTAATATATTTAATCTATTAAAAGTATTTATATATAAAATATACAACATATTGTAAAATTTTTATTATATTATTATACCCTATAAACATAGCAGAACATGTGTCAAATAAAGAAACATTCGCAAATAAGTACCTTACCTCAACACAGCCGCTATTATCATTTTAGTAGAGTATAAAATAGTATAATGTAATAGGAAAAAAAGCATATGTTTTTTTCATGGAATTCCTTTTAAAAAGAACACTTGTTCCTCCATCCTTCGGTCAGTGAGTATTTATTGAGTTCCCTGGCCTACCAGGCCTCGGGTGGGCCTAGGTCACTCGGTGGAGCAGAGATCAGGGTAGGCTGGACCCCTGGCCCGCAGGGAGGCCGCAGCTGGCAGTGGCTGCACACCCGCATGACATGTGTGCGTTCAGAGGTGCTGGGGAAACTGGGCAGCGCAGGGGGACTCGGGGTGCTGGCATCGGCGTGATGAGGGTGTGAGTGGGGCTCCTTGGGATGGGGAGATGTTCAAGCAGGGACCTGAGGGAGATGGGGTTGAGCTGTGTGGCATGTGGGGCCATGTTCAGGCAGAGGGAACAGCCAGGGCAGGGCCCCCAGGGGCAGGCTGGCATGAGGGCAGCCAGGCCCAGGGGGCTGTGGGAGTGAGGGTAGAGGAGTAGGGGGCCAGGGCAGGAGTGCCAATGACCCCACTTTGACCATGTGTGGCATAGGACACCATGGGGACTGGGTAGGCCTCTCTGGCTGCTTGTTGAGATAGGTGGTGGCTGGGCAAGAGCAGAAGAGGGGGCCTGGTAGGCAAGTCCTGAGGTCCAGGCTGCTGGGGAGGCAGCGGGGAGGCGGGAGGGAAGGCAGGGCTGCAGAGGCCCAGGAGGCTATGGGTGCAGCAGACGTGGACAGCAGACCCGGCAACCGTCTCAGATGTCCTAAGTTTGAAATTTCTCTCAGACATCCCAGAGTTGTTGAGTAGACAGATGTGCAAGTCGGAAGTCAGGGTGAGGGGAGAGTGCCCAGGACTGAGGCCTGGGGTGGCCCCCATAGGGGTGGGGAGGAGGAGCCCCCAGGGGACACAGCGGGAAGTGTGCCTTAGGGCAGGGAAGGAGCCCCCTGCCCCTGGGTGACCTTGACGGGAGCATCTCCAGTGAGCAGGTGATACTCAGTTGCCTTGAACGGGTTTAGAGGGAGCATCGGTGGCTTCAAGTTGTGACTGGTGTACAGAAAAGAATGCCATTTATAGTAACATTTTCCGTGCCTGTTGTTCCAGATGTATAATTTCACCAGTTTTACGGTTAGTCTCAATGAACTGGAGACGGGCATGGAGAAGATCCTGGCTCCCACGGACTGCCGCCTGCGCCCGGACATCCGAGGCATGGAGAACGGCAACATGGGTGCGCGCCTCTGCGAGCCTGGGCGGGGCCTTAGGCCAGGTGCCGAGCCCTGGCTCATGGAATGCTGTCCCCTTTAACTAAAGAAGTGTTAGATCTTCTAGAACAGTGCTTCTCAAACTTTGTGGTGAAAGATTTCTTAAAATTTCAAGCCTGTTGCAGACCAGTCCTTTTGCAAATACTACAAAAATTAAAACACTAGAAAAATGAAATGAAAAAGAACACATACAAAATACGTATCCCCAACTTTTAAATTATTAGGCTCCACAGACAATAGGTTACATTTCAAACACCGGATGTGTTCATTAACAGTCCTCACGTCAGTGTGGGGAGCCGCGCATCCTCGGCTAGAGGGGCTGAGGCCCAGGCTCCGTGCCGGAGCGCGCACGCCGTGGACTAGCGTGGTGCAGAGCAGCGCTAAGGTTGCAGTGGGCAGTGGGCCTGCTTCCTGCCCTTTCACTTACTGCCCTAGGTCAAGTGAAAGACGTAACGACGTGCCGCTGCCTCCCGCTGTCCCTGGGCTCTGTTTCAGTGGTGTTTGATAGAGAAAGCCCTCGGAGGAGGGCCGACAGCAGGGTGGGGTGGGGAGGGCCGCACAAGCTTCACGCTTGCGCTCCACTGGTGCTGTTCTAGAACACCGCTGCTGCGCCCCTGCCCTGCCGCGCCCCTCTGTGTGGCCAGGTAGACGCGTCCTGCCTCCCGCCTGTGGCCGTGCTGAGGTCTGGGCATTGCTGTGCGCTTGGCAGCCGAGCCTCAGCTCTCATGACTGGTTTGGTTTCCTGATAATGAGATTTACTGTCCGTGATTTTCTAACCAAAGTGTGACTTCTCACCTCAGATTGGGGTGCAAGGGGTGTTCCAGCCTCTGCTTTCTGTAGCCCTCCCCTCTACTTGACATAAACTGGAAGCTTCAGTGTCAGCTCTGATTCCTTACCCAGCCCTCTCTGCTTGGCCTAGACCTGGCGAGCCAGGAGAAGGAGCGGCTGGAGGAGAAGCAGAGGGAAGCCCGGAGGGAGCGAGCCAAAGAGGAGGCGGAGTGGCAGACGAGGTGGGACCCTGCGGCGGCTGAGGGGACAGCGGGGAGGGCCACACACACCAGGAACAGTGAGGAGAGTCCACACACACCTGGAGACAGGGAGGAGGGCCACACACACACCTGGAGACAGGGAGAAGGGCCACACACACACCTGGGGGACAGGGAGGAGCGCCACACGCACACCTGGGGACAGGGAGGAGGGCCACACACACACCTGGGGGACAGGGAGGAGCGCCACACACACACCTGGGGACAGGGAGGAGGGCCACACACGCACCTGGGGACAGGGAGGAGCGCCACACGCACACCTGGGGACAGGGAGGAGAGCCACACGCACACCTGGGGACAGGGAGGAGGGCCACATGCACACCTGGGGGACAGGGAGGAGGGCCCCACGCACACCTGGGGACAGGGAGGAGAGCCACACGCACACCTGGGGACAGGGAGGAGGGCCACATGCACACCTGGGGACAGGGAGGAGGGCCCCACGCACACCTGGGGACAGGGAGGAGAGCCACACGCACACCTGGGGACAGGGAGGAGGGCCACATGCACACCTGGGGGACAGGGAGGAGGGCCCCACGCACACCTGGGGACAGGGAGGAGGGCCACACACACACCTGGGGACAGGGAGGAGAGCCACACACACACCTGGGGACAGGGAGGAGCGCCACACACACACCTGGGGACAGGGAGGAGGGCCACACACACACCTGGGGACAGGGAGGAGGGCCACACACACACCTGGAGACAGGGAGGAGGGCCACACACACACCTGGGGACAGGGAGGAGCGCCACACGCACACCTGGGGACAGGGAGGAGGGCCACACACACACCTGGGGACAGGGAGGAGGGCCACACACACACCTGGAGACAGGGAGGAGGGCCACACACACACCTGGGGACAGGGAGGAGCGCCACACGCACACCTGGGGACAGGGAGGAGGGCCACATGCACACCTGGGGGACAGGGAGGAGGGCCCCACGCACACCTGGGGACAGGGAGGAGGGCCACACACACACCTGGGGACAGGGAGGAGAGCCACACACACACCTGGGGACAGGGAGGAGGGCCACACACACTGGGGGACGGTGAGGAGGGCCCCACACGTGTAGCCTAAATGAAGCCATTACTGAAGGAATGACATCGCTCACAAGGGCGATGCTGTGTGAGAAGGGGGCGTTGGGAGCCACCCTGGGCACGCACTGCTGCCTGCCTCCTGCCCTCCTCCGTCATGCTCCGCGTGTTGAAGCGGGGCCCGAGAGGCCGTGGGCCGGCCACGTTGGGAAGAGAGCCGCCCGTACCTCTCCTCCCCATACCCTGCAAGAGGGCTCAGCATGAGAATGGGGAGTTGCAGCACTGTGTGAGGGGGGTGCACACGCGTATGTTTGCACACACCTCACCCAGACCGAGCAGAATCTAAGAGAGGAATTAGAGGACACCAGCTGTGAGGCCCTAGTCCTCTTTTCTTACTGAAGCGTCTTTTAAATTAGTCGTCGTTTGTATGTTCTTCCATATCGTATGTGAAAGTAATCCATTTAGTAAGGAGTCAATTAGGTAGTGTAATACTTAAGCTATACTATAATTTAAAAATATATATATAGGGGGCCGGCCTGGTGGCACAGCGGTTAAGTGTGCACGTTCTGCTTCTCAGCAGCCCGGGGTTCACTGGTTCGGATCCCGGATGCGGACATGGCACCGCTTGGCACGCCATGCTGTGGTAGGCGTCCCACATGTAAAGTAGAAGAAGATGGGCAAGGATGTTAGCTCAGGGCCAGTCTTCCTCAGCAAAAAGAGGAGAATTGGCAGTAGTTAGCTCAGGGCTAATCTTCCTCAAAAAAAAAAAAGAAAGAAAGAAATATTTATATAAGTTAAACTTTTAGTCTTACAAAACTTTTTTGGTGGTTTTGAGCTGTTTAATCAGCATATTTTTCCTCTCAAGCTGGACACTTTATAGTGATTGTTTCCAAAGCCTAGTGACAGTCGCCTCTCATGACTATGTGACTGATGTTTTAAAACCAATTCTTGATGCTTGGGCCTCCAATTTCACTTAATATTATACTTTTAATAGTGTGATATTTAGAATTTGCTTTATTCCAGCAAAAGACAGAGTAAAAATAGTTAACATTCCTTCATTTCTTTTTTTAAAGTAGTCAATTTTGAAAATAAGATTATGTTCTGAGAAGATAATTACTTCTTTTTGAGTTCCCCAAAATACGCTCCATGGTGAATTGCAAGGGTCCTCAGTTGTTTCATGTCATAACACAGAAATGCTCCTGTCGCTGTTCAGAGTGAAGCCGCAGGTAGCAGCAGGCGCTCCGGGCGTTCGGGGAGCCAGGGGGACCTGGTGAGCAGGGACCGCCTTCAGCTTACAGGCCCAGTGGCTGAAATGTGCTGCAGGTGGAGGCCACCGTTAGCTTCCCTTTGCCCATAATCTCTCCCCTCTTTCCCAGTTAAACTAACAAGCAAACCTGGTCTGCTTTACAAGGAAGAAAATGAGAGCAGTGTGACTGTCCTGGCCCTCAGAGGCGCAGGGGTTCAGGACACAGTGGCTGGCCTCAGGTAGAGGCCCAGCATGAGTGTGTGCTGTTAAATCCTTGAGGTTTTGTTGGGAAGTGAAGCTGACATCGGTGGATGTTTGTAGGCGAGAGCATTTGAGTTAAATGTGATTAATAGTTCTCAATTGAAGGTGTTTCCCTGAGCTGCATTTTCAAACCACGTGTTGACGTGGTGATGCCTGGTGAGAGGGACACATCCTGAGCCAAGGGAAGGACGACAGCTGTGCTGTGTGTCCGTGTCCAGCGCCCCTGACCCCCTCTGTGTTACAGGTGGTTTCACCAGGGCAGTAACCCCTACACGGGGACCCCCGACTGGTTATACACAGGGGGCTACTTTGAGCGGGACTTCTCAGGCTGCCCAGATATCTACTGAGGGACCGGTTTGGCCCCAGGACCTGGAGACCGAGAGGCTGGACGCCATCAAGTGGCTGCTTGGAGCTTCAGTCTTGGCAGAAACCAGCTTTTCTAAGGACCCTGTTCATGGAGACGGCACCATCCCCGGTCGAGGACTTAGTTCTAATTAACGTTTGATTGCCAAACATTTTACTACTGTTGCAGTCTCTTCACAAGGCTTCGCTTGGAATCATCATGTTTCCTTCAGGTTTGAAAAGGAAAATTCTTTACAGTTCCCTTTTATGTGATGGAAATTAGCTGGGGCTTCTTTAGCTTATAGCACCCCCTTAATTACAAAACTTATAACTAATGGAAGTAACAGAAAAGGTCTGTATTCTTCCTTATAATGCAGTGGCAAAGGGTCTGAAAGCATTTTAAATTTGAACCAGTAACAGGAAAAGATGGATCTTGAAAACAGTCCTGCAAAGAGCTTTATACAGGCCAGGAATTGCTGTCTAAATTATGGTAATAAAAAGTGAAGATTCGCAAAGCATCCGATTGAATGAAATGAGGAGTTGTCAGATTCTGTGTTTTTTACCAATCTTCAATAATGTAAAGGTTACTTTTAAAATATTTAAGTTAAAACTACTTGAATAGTATTTTGCTGAAGAGCAAGATATGCATTAATCACCAATTGTATTCTGTCCAAAATGAAGCGTTACCATGACAACCCAGGGTGGCCAGAAATGTTGAGAGTTGCTGACAGAAAGTCCCCAACTGCTCCCAACCTTGAAGGGAACTCCACCTCTGGCCATCTGCTCTTCTTGTCACCAGGGCTTCATTGTCACTGCGGGCCAAGCCCATGTCACAAAGTGAGAGTCATTTCTTAAAATATTTCACCTGTACCCACAGCACTCCTGTGTTTTTGTTTTTCCCAGCATGCATGTTTAAAATACAAGTGAATCTCATCGGTGTGCACTGTGGGAGGCGCAGAAGCAGAATCTACTTACAGTGATGTAATTAAAGTTATTTAACAAAAAAATAGGTGTATGTCCATCTCAACATACGTCTTTATCAAGTGATTCTTTCCTTTCTGTAGAAATGTCAACCCATAGATCACGCTAGAGCTCTTTGATCAAAGACAGTCTGCTGTGCGTGCACACACTCATGCGCACGCACACTCATGCACACGCGCGCACACAATTGTATGGGGTGCTGGGTTCTCGATGAGAGGGTGTCGTCATTGTGTGTCCGCGCTACAAAAATCACATTTGTAATTAAAACACTTTTAAAAGCGACTGCTTGTTTCGAAGGCTTGATTTTGTAGCTTTGGAAACTGGAAGCCATGGTGTCATGGTCGAATCCAAGAGTGTCTGCTTGACAGAGTCCTGAACGGAGCCACCAGCGGCATGCGGAGGCATTGAAGACCGAGGATTTGACCTTATGCAGCAGGAGACCTTGAACTGTCTCATGGGTGGGATGGAGACTGCGCGTGCCTCTGGCGGAGGGCCCTGGGCACCAGGCTCGGCTGTGAGGGCACGTTCTCCAGGAAGTGGGTGGGCTGAGAATGTGGGAAGAGGAGACTCTAGGACACACTTGGACTGTGTTCAGGGCGGTTTAACAGCTTCTCAGGGGTGAGTCTGCCTCTCACCGCCTCCTGGTTGGCCAACAAGGTTTGCGTTTGTAAGCCTTCTGAGGTCAGGTCTCAGGGGCTCCTCTACCCCGCGGTGTGGCCCCCTGCCAGCTGGTTCCTGTGCGTGTGCACCCAGTTCAGGAATCGAAGGGACAGGACGGCTGACCCCACGGCACAGCAAGTTTACAAGGTGATTTTCATTTTGCTTACAATTTTTTAACTGCTGTGCTTGCAAATGCTAACACTTAAGAAAGCTACCGCCTCAGCTTTCACCCTGATACTGTCGAGTGTTGGATGTTTGTCTCAAATAGGGAGTGTTCAGACCAGTGTGTTTGACCCCTGTGGCCAGAGGTGGCTTCTCAGTGGTCGAACATTTGTGTGATTGTGGCTTTAACGTAAGGACCCAGGTGCTTTTTAGAGTAATCTTGTAACTTAGAATATCCTTATGGAAGGAGAGTAGAGCACACTTTCCCCAAAGAACCATATGTTTTGATTTTGCTCCCCTTTAAAGTTAGGGTTCAGTGACGTGTCCATTGACTGAGCACATGTTTATCGAGAGCCGTGGGAGGTTAGCCATGAGCAGACAGACCAACATCAGAGCATGTTTTATGTCAAATATAGACGAGTGGTATGGGCACACTGGTGCTGACTAGATTTACAGGCCGCCTAGAGTTGGGGATGGATGGTCATGTCTGGGTCACTGTCAGTCAGCACACGTGTGTCCTGGGATTGGCCCTGCTCTCCCAGGTGGGGTCAAGGGTCAGGGCACTGCCAGCTCCCACAGGCTTCTCGCCTGGCTGTGGTTCCTGGTCATGAGAAGGTAGTAGAGAACAAGGTCCTGGTCCCTTCTGAGCACCCCAGCATTTTGCCACTTGAGGCTGCCACAAGTCAGAGCCCCCCGAGTACTGCTTGTCTCCTTAAGGGTGTAAATGAAATGAAAATGCCAAAAGGCACCTCTGCCTCTTTATAGACACATATGCTCTCAGCAGGCAAGGGACCTCGTGTCATCATAGCCCTCCACGGTGAAATGGAAAGCCGAAGTGGCCTCAGGCAGGGCCCCTCTTTTTCTTGGCCACCGTCTCCCTTTCACACTCTATCCCCAAAGCTCAGAGTCCTGTGCTCATGGAAGGATCAGCCTACGAATCTGCCAGACTCACAGTCTGGTGCAGGGAAGTGACTGGAGAAGCCCCAAGTGCAGCCCTCGTGGCCTCTGCGCGCCCTGGGAGGCCCAGGGCTGATGCGCTGCCCCTCGCTCAGATGAGCTTAGAGCTTTCTGAGGAGGAGGTGTTTACTTTGAATGCGGAGGACATGCCATCTGCTTGCTGTGTCCTTGTCGGAACACAAGGTCAGGAAATCAGAACAGGACAAGAGAGACACAAGGAGGCTCCCCAAGAGCCAGGCAGCCCTAAAAAGGAGGTTCCTCTCAGGACACCTGCTCTTGGGGAAAAAGTGCTCCCCAATGGACTTAGAGGTGACTTAGAGGTTTTAC
Source organism: Equus asinus (assembly GCF_041296235.1). Classification (NCBI taxonomy): domain Eukaryota; kingdom Metazoa; phylum Chordata; class Mammalia; order Perissodactyla; family Equidae; genus Equus; species Equus asinus. Next base: position 49,378,972 of record NC_091804.1, read on the forward strand.
CAGTGTCACGTGTCCATGAGGAACGATGAAATGGAGACAGAGTTAGAAATGCTAATAAGCTTCCAAAATCCAGAAGCCCCAGGGGCTCTGATCCTGTTGACCTTGGTTAGAAGTTCGGCGGGGGGGGGGGGGAGGTGGAGAGTTGCATCCCACGTGGAACAATGGGACTCAGAGGAGCGTTCAGTCAGTGGAAAGTTCTCACAACTCCTGGCTCCTCCTGTCTCGACGTTGAGACTTTCAGACGTCTTCCAGAGGACTTTCCTGTGTCCAAAGTGGGTGCAAAGATTGGGCTCCCCGACAAAAGAGACATGCAGACGTGCAGCACGCCAAGTGGCTTCCCTCACTGCCGTCTGCCTTTCAGTTTATGTTCTCAGAGGGTTGTGCATTTCAGGTGTCTCTTGGTATGAGTTCCCTGGGCAGCCAGTCCTTCCCTCGATACACTGCTCCTCTGCCTCTGAGAACCAAGCTGTCCTGGGCCACATGTTTAGTGAAGGGGTGCTTGGTCCCTGCAGAAGGTGACAGCACAGGCCCGGCTCCTTCCTCCATCACTGGCTGGTCTTCAACACTGTTCATCCTGTGAGTGTACAAAACCATCAGGCCAGACAACACGCTAGTGAGGTGGGTTTATTTTTATAATATGTAATAACTGTCAATACCCATCTATATAAACAGAAGCAACCATTTTTGGATTTTTTTTGGAGAACTGGTACAGATCTCTGAAGATAAATATTAAACCCTAGCTCTGAATAAAGATTCTTTGAAAGTGGGTGTAGTTGACATTTGTTTTGCACTGAACAATTTTTCACTGTCTCAGCTGCTCCGGCCTCTCTGGAAAGGGCTGCAGATCAGCTCCAGATGAGTCCTCGTGCCCGGCTGTCAGATGTTGGGACTGTGTGTTGTGTAGGATTGACCCAGCAAATGGATTGTTTCAGAAAACTGCTTGTCATAGCAGGAGGGGCATTCAGGGACACCTGTGACGCCACTGGATGGGCACACTTGATGGAGGAAGGGGTCTGGGTTCTCTGAGCAGCGGGGAGCTTTGGTTCACCGTCTCTCTTCTCTCTTGGGGATTGGAGCCCATTGCTGGAAGCAAAAAATGCCCAGAACACAGTGTTAGTTTGACTCAAGGGTCCCTGCTGCCCACCCGCTGCCCTAGGTGCGTTCCAGGAGGGCGAGCTCAGGGGAGGCAGTATCCCAGCAGCCACAGCGGCTCTGGGCAGAGGGACAGATGGCCCGCCCACGAGATTTTAATGCTCTTGGAATGCCCAGGTGCATGGATGTGGGGCTCCACCATGGGCCACCATGTCTGATGATGGGGACCAGAGAGCCCTCAGCCCTGCGAAAGCCCAGGCCTGGTGTCGGAGGTGCTTAAGCCCCACGATTACCATCCAGTCCAACCCACAAGGAGGAGAAGAAGGTTCAGGAAGGTGGGCTTGCCCAAGGTTTCCCTTCACAGCAGGAAGTGAAGGAAGTGGGGTTTGAATCCTTCCCTACAGTGTGGTTCACACTTGTGTGCAGCTGACAGATACATCCTGTCATGTCACCACCACCACAATCAACATATATAGCCAAGTGATAAGGGTACCAAGACCATTCAGTGGTGCCGGGAGAACTGGAAACCCACGTGCAAAAGAGTGAAGTTGGACCCTTACCTCATACCACATACAAAAATTAACTCAAAATGGATCAAGGACCCAAATGTAAGGCCTAAAACTATAAAACTCATAGAAGAAAACATAGGACAAAAGCTTCACCACAATGGGTTTGGCACTTGTTTCTTGGATGTGTCACCAAAGACTCAGGCAACAAAAGAAAAAACAGACAAATTGGACTTTAAAATGAAAATTTTAAAATTTTGTGCATCAGACAGTATCATCAGTAAAAAGGCAACCCACAGAATGCGAGAAAATACTTGCAAATCATACATCTGATTAAGATTAATATCCAAAAAACAGCAAAAAGAAGCAACCTGATCCAAGAATAGGCAAAAGGCTTGAATAGACATTTCTCCAAAGAAAATAAACAAATGCCCAATAAGCACGTGAAAAGATGCTCAACATCACTAAACATCAGGGAAATGCGAAGCAAAGCTACGAGAGACCACCTCACACCCATTAGGATGGCTCCTATCAAAAGAACAGAAAATAACAAGTGTTGGTGAGGATGTGAAGAAGTTGGAACCCTTGTGCACTGTTGGTGGGAATGTAAAATGGTACAGCCACTGTGGAAAACAGTGTGGCACTTCCTCAAAAAAATTAAAAGTAGAATTACCATAGGATCCAGCAATTCCATTTCTGTATATTTACCCAAAAGAAAGCAGTGTCTCAAAGAAATATTATGTACGTGTTCAGAGCAGCATCATTCACAATAGCTGAATCATTGAAGCAGCCCAAGTGTCCGCTGACAGATGAATGGATAAGCCAAATGTGGTCCATCCATACGATGGAGTATTACTCAGTCATAAAAAGGAAATTCTGACACTTGCTACAACATGGATGAACCTTGAGGACGTTATGCTCAGTGAAATAAGCCAGACACAAAAGGAGAAATACTGTATGATTCCACTTACATGAGGTCTCTAGAGGAGTCAAATTCATAGAGACAGGAAGTAGAATGGTGGGGGCCGAGGCTGGGGGCTGGGGAGTTGGTGTTTAATGGGGACAAGTTTCAGTTTTACAAAATAAAAAGTCTGAAGATGGATGGTGGGGATGGTTTTACAACATTATAAATGCATTTACTGCCACTGAACTCTACACTTAAAAAATGATTAAGATGGTAAATATTATGTGTATTTTACCAGAATTTTAAAAAATGGAAAAACAGTTATCATTGGTTGCCAGAGGTTAAGGAAGAGGGAGGGATGACCAGGCAGAGCAGAGGGTTTTTAGGGCAGTGAAACGGCTCTGTGTGATGCTCTAATGATGGACCCATGTCATTAGGCGTCGTCCAACACCAGGAGTGAACCCTAAGGTCAGTGTGGACTCTGGGTGATATGGTCCCTGTAGCTCATGGGGTGTAACAAACGCACAACTGGTGTGTGTGGAGGGGTATGTGGAAGCTCTCTGTACTTCCTGCTCAGTTTTGGTGTGAACTTAAAATTGCTCTAAAAAAAGAAAGTCTAGGGGCCAGCCCGGTGGTGTAGTGGTGAAGTTTGTGCATTTGCTTCGGCAGCCTGGGGTTCACAGGTTCAGATCCTGGGTGCAGACCTACACACCACTCATGAAGCCATGCTGTGGTGGCGTCCCACGTACAGAGTAGAGGAAGATGGGCACAGATGTTAGCTCAGGGCCAATCTTCCTCACCAAAAACAACAACAACAAAGGACAGTCTATTATTTTTAAAAAAGAAAGAAAACAAGAAAAACCACCTGCCAAACCGTTTTCTCAGATGGCTGTGCCAATTTGTATTCTCCACCTCAAGGACGCCCCAGCACTCAGTATTGTCAAGTGTTCTTGGAGAAAGGAGAAAACCTTTTTTTACCCATTCTAATCGAAGTGTTTTATTTGCATTTCCCTTATGAATAGTGATGTGGACCATCTTTTCCTGTATGTCTTGCCATCTGTATGCCTCTTTGGTGAAATGTCTGGGTGCGTCCTTCGCCCACTTTCTTGTTGCGCCCGCCCTTGGGCCCTGCAGTCGCTGCACGCCCCTGCCTTTCACCGAGGCCTCGAGGCTCAGCAAGAGCTGCTGGGCTTGCTTTTCCTGCTGGGGCGTGTGGCTGTCAGGTGCACTTCTGCCAGCGAGGGCTGGCAGGTCCCCCACAGCTGCCCCTCGCAGCGCGTGCAGCACATTCAGCATCCACGTGGCCCACAGCTGCGGCGGGCACGCGGAGTGGCCTCCACGGTGCCCGGCCACCTGTAGCTTGTTTCCTCACTGTAGGTTTTTCACAGAAAGTATTGAAAGTGCAAAGCTTTCTCTGAGCCATCCCAGGACACAGGCTGTCTGGCTGCAGGAGAGGAAGCGCTTGGTGGGGCCCGGTGAGGCTGCTGCCTGAGGCAAGCGCCGCTTTCAGGTTCTGGAAAGTTGGTTTCCCTGTGCAGTCTGGGGGCAGCTTGTGGCCTTTTCACGACTGAACGAGTGTCACCTGCCTGCTGGCCCCTCCGCAGGGAGCCAGATTGGATTTTCTCTCCGTTTTCTCTCCTGGTTTCCCAGAGCAGTGGTCGGCCAGGCTGTGGTGACACCGCCACGGTGATGCCAGTGCTCACGTCCGCTGTCCTCACCTCTGGTCTTGGGGCCCTGTGGACTCTCAGCAGTGACCGAGGACCCCCTAGAGCTTTTGTGTACGTGGGTTCTATCTGTTCATATTTACCATATGAGAAATTAAAATGAAATTACAAATACTTATTAACTAATTAGAAAATAGCAAACCTATTACTTATTAACATAACATTTTAAATGAAAAACAGCTATATCTTCGGAAACAAAAAAATTAGGGAATCTTTAGATCACAAGACAATGGATACAGAAGTTGTATTTTCATACATAAGAATATTGTACAGGGGCTAAAATGAAGGGCCTAAAGCTACGTGTATCGACATGAATCTTTAAAACAACGTTCAATAAAAAACACGTCATTTTTATACTTTCTATAGAAAGCTTAAATCAGATTTTACATGCGCATACAAAGGTCGTACGTAACACATCAGGCGGGCGGGGAGGTGGCACCGCGATTCCGGCGATTCCGACGATTCCGACGGCCTTGCCTTTGGAGGGTCCCCGGGCGCCCTGGCTGCCGAGCCCGGAGCGTCGGTGGCCGCGCAGGGAGGGCGGTGGAGGCTCCTCCTCGGGCCTGCGACGGCTGCTCTGGCTCCGGGGGCAGCTGCCTTCACTGAGCGCGCACGCCAGCCTCTGCCAACTCCACGCACACGGAGTGGGGGCGACCATCTTGGCACTGTTCTCAGGAGGGGTCCGGGGACCCCTAGCAGGACCACTACCCAAGCCCCCGCGCTGTGCGCCGCAGGCGTCCCCAGGACACCACTGCCGTCCGGCGGGCGCCGCGGCCCACGCACCGTGTCCCGGGCTGTGGTCGGTCGCGTTCTCTCCACTCGGGGACGCGCAGCCGACCCTCCCCCGCGCCGGCCTCCTAAGAGGCCCCTCCCCGCCCGGTGACTGTTTCCCCTACGTCTCGGGACCTGGCGTCCCGCACTGACAGGGAACCTGAGGGACCCTGCCTCGCGCCCCTCAGGTGTCCCCGCCCGGCCCGGCCCGGCCCGGCCCGGCCCGCTGTCCCGCGCTGTCGGGGGCCCAACGTCCGCCGCCAGGCCCGCCGTTCCCGGCCCCGCCGCCAGGGGCCGCCGCCGCGCCCCTATGACACAGCAACAATAGGGGCCGCTCTGGCCCGCGCGCCGGCCGGCGCTTCCGCCGGAACAGAGCCGCCGGCGCGGGGGCGGGCGCAGCGGGCGATGGACGGCCGCACTCTCCAGTCGCTCCCCGGCCAGCGGCGGACCTGTGCGTGACGGCGCCCAATCGGCGGCGAGAGCGGCGGGTGGGGCGGGGCGAGCGGGGCTTCCGGCGGGGCCCGGCAGGCGCCGAGGAGGAAGAGCGAGTCCGGACGGCGCCTTTCGGCCGAGTCTCGGCGCGGGCCAGGTGCGCGGGCCTCCGGGGGCGGGGACGGCCGCGGGGGGCGCCGGGGGCGGGGCCTGCGCCGTCGGCAGCCCCCGAGCCGGGCGCCAGGTCCGCGGAGCCGGCGGCTGGAGGGGCCGGGGGGCCGGGGGGCCGTGCGCGGGGCGGGGGCCTTCGGGGCGCGGGGGGCCGTGCGCGGCGTCTGTGGGCTCCCCCGGCCGCAGCCCGGGCCTCGGCCCAGCGCGAAGCGGAGGGCGCTGGGCTGGAAGGCCTGCGAGGCGGGGGCCGGGCCGCCCCGCGCAGAGGGTCCTGGGGCGGCCGGGGGCTGGCCGCGGCTGCCCGGGCTCGGTTTGCGTTTCGAGGGCGCACACCTGCCGGGCGTGCCCGGCGGGAACTAGGTATCAGGCCCAAGACTCGTCTGCCGTCTGGCGTGTGAGCGACGGCTCCGCCCAGCGCAAGTTTTTAAGTTCTTGGGAGCCCCAGACTGAAAACCAGTTTGTGAGTCCAGAAGGTGGTGTGGCCGGGGTCCGAGCCGTGTGCGGTGGTGCGGTGTGGATGCAGAGCTTGATTTCGTTCTTGAAGAAACTTGAGAAGCAGCCGCAGCGCGGCCCTCGGGGCCGGCTCCGTGCGCGGGTGCCGTCGGGCGCCGAGGCCTGGCCCGAGCGGTTTTCGCAGCGGGCCTGGCAGCCTCCGCGGGGCTCCCTGGCTCCCGGCGCACCCGGGGCCCGGAGGTTCAGAGAGCGGAGCCTTGGCTCTGTCGGGGCCGGCCCGGCATCTGAGGAGGGGGTTCGGATCCCCACCGTGGTGACTGGGTCTGCCTGTCCCTCTTTCAGGATGACGACTTCCGGCGCTCTGTTTCCAAGCCTCGTCCCAGGCTCCCGTGGGTCCTCCAACAAGTATTTGGTGGAGTTTCGGGCGGGAAAAATGTCATTAAAAGGAACTACCGTCACCCCAGATAAGCGGAAAGGGCTCGTGTACATTCAGCAGACGGATGACTCCCTCATCCACTTCTGCTGGAAAGACAGGACATCTGGGAACGTGGAAGACGTAAGTGTGTTAGCGCCGCACCTCGAGGACGCCCGCCTGGCCATCACAGCAGTGCGATCTTAGGGAATGCCCAGCTGCCAGCACTGCCCTCTGGGCAGACAGCAGCTGGTGCCCAGTTCGGAGTGCGTTGGTGGGATATGTGGGAATCTCTGGTTTGGAGCCCTCATCAGCTGTTTTGCTTTGCTTATGGGTCTTCCGGGTCTCAACAACCGCATAGATTTCTCCTGTCGCTGTATATACTTTCAACTTTGAGGATTAGCTGCCTAGAATTGGGGAAGCTGTGTAAAAATCCTGAGCTTTATCACAGTCCTCCAGAAAGCTTTCCTAGCCGTCATTTCGTTTAGTGTTCTTTGTTAGGTTTGAGAGCAGGTCCAAGTTGACTTTTTACTCATTTTGGAATGTTGTTCGCAAAACATCTTTTTTAAAAAACTAACAGTCCTTCAAGAGCTGAAAGCCCGGCTTCCCTGTTGAGCGCCGAGCCCCTCTCCCGGCCCTCACGCCCGTCCTGGCGTGCCTCTGACCTGGTTTATCCACCCTGCGCAGAGCCTGCTGGGGAGGGTGTGGTGACTTGCTGGTCTGTGTCCTGTGTCCTCTCGGCCCCGCCCCCACTGACACAGGGTCCAGCGTGTGTCCTGGGGGCTCCCGGGACTGCGAGTGTGTATTTCTGTGAAGCTGACTCTGTTTTTCCGTGGCTCCCTGTAGGACCTGATTATCTTCCCCGACGACTGTGAGTTCAAGCGTGTGCCGCAGTGCCCCAGCGGGAGGGTCTACGTGCTCAAGTTTAAGGCGGGCTCCAAACGGCTCTTCTTTTGGATGCAGGTGCGTGGAGGCTTTGCACCTCTTCGTTTCTCACTGTCATCCAATTAAGGTTAGAAACTTGGCTGATGGATGGTAGAATTCGCTTTCACGGACCCGCTGATGCTGACCACACGTGCTTGTCATGGCACCCAGGCTTCCAGGGCATTGCTGTTCGGTGGGGGCCGTGGGAGGAGGGGCCTCTTCCAGAGGCTGTGCGCTCGCGGCTCGGCTCCGGGGCCCTTTTGAGGTGTGGAGTTCCCTGGCAGACAAATGAGTGATTTCCAGCCTGGGCCCCGGCTCTGTGCATTGACGGGCACATGGCCTCAGGTTTGCTTGTCTCCCAGTGCCCCCTCAAGGGTCGCAGGGACCCCCGAGCAGAAGCACGGGTGACCATGTGTAGTCTCCCTATGGTGTTTTCACAGAAGTGGAGTGTCCTCGCCAAGGCCGTCTGAGCCTTTGCCTGCATTGTGTGCTTGGGGGGGGTCTCTGGTTGTTGGCGCCCTGAGCTTCCTCATCCCTCAGTGCACCTGAGTCAGGAAGCTGCCATTCCTTCCTCGTTTTGCCATTGGCCTCGTTTCTGTCTCCTCTGTCACAGGCAGTATTGTAAAGAATGACCTTATGCCAAGCCTCTTTCCAGTGTGTGTGAGGATAACCGTATGTTCACATCCACACGTGGGAGGCCAGCCCCGTGGCCGAGTGGTTAAGTTCGCGCGCTCCGCTTCAGTGGCCCAGGGTTTTGCTGCTTCGGATCCTGGGCAGGGACCTAGCACTGCTTGTCAGGCCACGTGCCCCAACCCGAGGGACCCACAGCTGGAATATGCAACTGTGTACTGGGGGCCTTTGGGGAGAAGGAAAAAAAACGCACATGTGGACTTGCTCCTGCGGTGGTATGCATGCGTTTGCAGTGTGACATGTCTCTGTGTCTGGCCCCCGGAGGCTGAGCCTGCCTCCCCAGGCCGCCCCTCAGCACTTGCTAGGACAGGGCAGGAAGGCTGTCTTCTTGGTGACGGATGGCCTGGATCGCAGCGGCTTACCTCTGCCGAGTGGGGTGAAAGCGGCTTGGACGATGAGTGAGTGACTGTTGCGGCTGTGTTCCAGGACTTTATTTGCAGACCGGGGTCGGGGGCTGTGGTTTGCCAACCGCTGGCGTAGAGCTTGTTGCTACACTGTTTTACCGGGAAATGTCAGACTTTCACCACACACTGCCCTTTCTGTTCCTCCTGAGTTTGCTCATCTGACGGCTTTCCTCCCTCTGCCCTGAGGTGGGCCTGTGTGTCTTGTCCGCCTGCAGGCCCACAGCGCATGCTAGGTGACTGTTGGATGAATGAGTCGTGGGTGCCTTCTCTCGAGGTTCTAGGGGTGCTTACCGAGTGATGCTGCCTGATGACCCCTCCACACCCAGGTGCTCATTGTCCGGTGCTGCCATGGGCTTTATCACATTCCTGACAAACACCAGAGGGCTGTGGGCCAGGGCTGGTCCCGGGCAGTGTGGTGGTAGGAGGGTGGTAGGAGGGCATTCTGCGCGTTGAAGGAAGGCTCTGGGCTCGTGGGCTGCTGAGTGAAGACGCAGGCCCTGGAGGACCGCAGGCAGTCCCTGTGCGTGTTGAGTGCCCTTAGTGCTTCCGTCTCCCCGCCTGTGAAACGGACATCGTTGCGTGTCAGACTTCTGTCGACCCTGCTGGGTCCTCTCCATGGTGCTGTGTGACTGTGGACAGGTGACTTCACCTGTCTGGGCCTCAGGTCCCTCGTCTGTAAGCAGGTCAGTGGGCGGGCTGCTGAGCTGTGGCTGTTGTATCCTCCCCTACAGGAGCCCAAGACGGATCAGGATGAGGAGCATTGCCGGAAAGTCAACGAGTATCTGAACAACCCCCCGATGCCCGGAGCGCTGGGGGCGAGTGGGAGTGGAGGCCACGAGCTCTCTGCACTGGGCGGTAATGGTCACCTTCTGGGCTGTGCTCTGAGGTCGGCGGAGACGCCCGTGATTTGGACCCCTGGTGGTGCAGGCAGCTTGTTCTTAAGTGGAGATGGCAGGTTCCAAGTTAGAAGACCCTCCACTCCCGTCTTCACCTGATGAGATGGTGTCAGCTCCACCCCACGGCCCGTATCAGACGACACTGACTATAGTCCAGGGGAACTTGAGCTGGGGGCTAGCCCCTCAGGGCTGTCGCAGTGGGGGAGTCAGCGTGCACGCTCTTTCTCAGCTGGAGGCCCTCCCAAGGCCCTTGAGCAGTGCGGGCCGTCTGAGAGCGCCTTCCACGGCGCTGTGGGTCTTGCCCAGGCCACAGGCGCACCCTGTGTCTGAGCGCTTTCCATGGCGCTAGGGTTCTCAGCCAGGCCACAGGCGCGCCCCGTGTCTGAGCGCCTTCTGTCTTCCAGGTGAGGGCGGCCTGCAGAGTCTGCTGGGGAACATGAGCCACAGCCAGCTCATGCAGCTCATCGGACCCGCCGGCCTCGGAGGACTGGGTAATGCCCGCTGGCCCTGCGGCCCCGAGTATAAGTTGGACAGCCCTCAGCTTGTTTCCTTTAAGCTTCTACCTGACCTTGTCTGAGTGACGTCTGTGGATGTGTGTTCTCTGTGCCTGCTTCCCTAGGGAAGGGCCTGTTTCCCTTACAGTTTGAGCTGGGAGCAAGGTGGGCAAGGCCTTCCAGGGCCCCAGGGAGGACCCAGCTCCATACCTTAGGGGAGCACCGCTGGCTGAGGAGTGGGGCCTGAGAACGTGCACTCGGGGCTCCTGCCTAGGGTTCCCTGGTCCCCCTTTGGTCAGCATGCCCGCTGCCATCTCCTGCCGGGCTCTGGTAGGTGTGTTTCTTAGACAGAGGAAACACTGGCTACCTTGAACTGCATTTGGATTGCGTGTTAGCTGGAACCTAAGTGTGCTGATAGTGGAATGGAATGGAACAGAAGTGATCTGACTTGATGGGATAAGCTTCCAGAACCCTCCAGCCTGAGTGTTTGCTCCCCCTCAGCCCCCAGGCCTGCTGCGGTCATCATCTTCCCTAGCTTGTCCCTTGGCTTTAGTGCAGGACGTTTCTGCTCCTTGGGAGGGGGAGGTGGGCTCTCCAGGTGGGCGTGGTGCCTGAGCTCCTGTCTCCTTGCTCTTCTTAGGTGGGCTGGGGGCCCTGACTGGGCCAGGCCTGGCCAGCTTGCTGGGGAGCGGAGGGCCTCCGGCGAGCAGCTCTTCATCCAGGTGAGCCTCACCCCTGCCCCCAGAGCACACTCAGGCCCCAGCACCATGTCTGCTCCTTCATGGAGCCTGGATGGAGGAGGTGCAGGACACAGTAGGCACCCAGGGAGGGTCCTTGTCATGGGCCAGACTCTTCCCAGGTTCTTGGCAGTGCAAGGACCTGGGCAGAACCAACCAGTGTGTCGTGGGCACGTGGCCACTCCAGTGCTGCCCTCACTCTTCCCAGCTCCCGGAGCCAGTCGGCAGCGGTCACCCCATCCTCCACCGCCTCTTCCGCTCGCGCCACCCCAGCCCCTTCTGCTCCAGCAGCTGCCTCGGTGACCAGCCCAAGTCCCGCGCCCAGTTCAGGTAATGGAACCAGCACCGCAGCCAGCCCAACCCAGCCCATCCAGCTGAGCGACCTCCAGAGCATTCTAGCCACTATGAACGTGCCGGCCGGGCCAGGAGGTGGCCAGCAAGGTAACGGTGCTCCTCGGCTCCAGGCTGGGGGGTGAAGGTGCCTGCTGCCCCCTGCCCACTCACTCACTGCCTTTCCGAGGCACGGGGCTGAGCACATCCCTTCGCCGAGCTGCTGCTTTGCGCGTGCGTCACCTCTGCCCCCTCACCTCGCCACGCCCAGCAGTCTCACGCTCGGAGCGTCACTTGTCACTCTTCCCACGTGGGCGTCTGGGCCAGCCCCAAGCCGCTGATGGCCACGTGCTTGTGTACCCTAGTTGACCTGGCCAGTGTGCTGACACCTGAGATCATGGCACCTATCCTTGCCAATGCGGACGTCCAGGAGCGCCTGCTGCCCTACCTGCCCTCTGGGGAGTCGCTGCCGCAGACCGCAGAGGAGATCCAGAACACGCTGACCTCGCCCCAGTTCCAGCAGGTAGATGCTGGCCTGGGTGCCCCTGCCGTGCGCCCAGCAGAGGGTGCTTTGCCTGCCCTCCTCGGCTGTCCCCATGCATCCTTGCACCTGCGGCTGGCCCTGGCGCTCCCCCCAGTGCCCCCTGTGCCTCCGCTGCGCCTGTGCTCAGACCTCTGGCCCTTCCTTTCAGGCTCTGGGCATGTTCAGCGCGGCCTTGGCCTCAGGGCAGCTGGGTCCCCTCATGTGCCAGTTTGGCCTCCCTGCGGAGGCTGTGGAGGCCGCCAACAAGGGTGGTAAGTACCTGCTGCTCTGCCTCTCGGCCAGAGTTCATTGTCCTCCTTGTAGTTAAGAGGAAAAGCTCCCCGTTAGCAGAGCTCGGGCTGGTGGTCCCTGCCAGGGCCTCGGGCTGGTTTTCATTTCCCATCCCCTCTGGTCAGCAGTCCTGGGCCAGCGTCTAGGAAGGTGGCCTCATGCTTTTAAATGCATTTTAGATGTGGAAGCATTTGCCAAAGCTATGCAGAACAGTGCCAGATCCGAGCAGAAGGAGGGCGACGGGGAGGACAAGAAGGACGAAGAGGAAGACATGAGCTTAGACTAAATTATTTGCTGTCTTTTAAGGGGTCGGGGTTCTTGGCTGTGCGATTTCAGTAGTGGCGTTTGTGATCTGTCACGCACCCTCACACCTCTGTTCCAACTTGCTGAGAAATAAAAGGCTTTTCTTCTATACGCCAGCTCTGGTTTTTCTTGTGGGCCCAGGACCAAGTGTCATGGCCCCACCCCTTGTTCTGGCTGGATGGGAGCTGCCCCTCTGCGGGACATTCTAGGGGAGGTGACACACCAGGGGGCTGTTCTGCCTGAGAGCTGCGCTCTGCCCGGGCCGCCATAGCCAGTTCTAGACCCATCTCAACCGCTTTAATCTTTTCAAATTTAAAGTCGACACTCAATTAAACAGAAGTTACTTTTTTAATTTAATTTTTGTTTTAAGCAGTAGGGACCAGCGATTTACAGATCTCCCGTGCTATTAAAAATGGGTGGAAGGGAAATCTCATAATTAAGCTGAAAGATAAAAAGTATAAAAACCCCATTTTACCCTTTCATTTGAAAAGTCAGACATAACTTAAACCATGTCCAGAAAAAAGATTTAAAACCCTAGACTTTAGGACCTAGATAAATATACACGAACTTTCTCTGTGAAACGGGCTGAGGGCGGTGTTGTCAGTAAGCTGTGTGGAGGGGCCTGGGGGTCTGAGAGGCAGGACCCTGCCTGCCCATGGGCTCCAGGCCTGGGGGCCCTTGGAGACCCTCCTGCGTGGCTGCTGGAGCTGTGGCCAGGGTCCTAGAGAGGCAGCTGTGCTATGTGGCTGGGCAGCCGCTCGCCCCCACTGCCCCCTGGACACCAGCAGAGTGAGGCAAAGTGACGGGGGCCCGGTTCACCACCAGATTCCTCATGCAGCCACGGTAGGCGGGCGGCCCAGTGTGTGCGTCCATAGGCTCTGGGGGCCAGGGGAAGAAGGAGGGAAGACAGGTTGGAGCAGAGACCGATGTCCCACTGGCACCCTCCCCCAGCTGTCCCAACTCTGGAGGGTATGATGAGAACAGGGTGACCCCAGTGCCTGGTCCCCGAGCAGCAGTTTCCTCCTGCACCCCAAGGCGGCGGCCATGCTCACCAGGCAGACCCCCAAGGTGCAGAGGTGCCAGGGCGTCAGCCGAGGTTGCCAGCGTGGGGCCCAGGGTGTGGTTGCTCTGCCTGTCCACCTCCAGCCGGAGCATGTTCCCATCTTTGGTCACTGTGGGGCACAGGCTCCTTGTGGCCGGGCTTGGAGAGGCCCCTCTCAACAGCCACGGGGCCAGGGCTGTTCATGTTGCTTGGCCTCTCTCAAGTTACCCTGCCCAGGGGTCTGCAGCTGCCCCCTCCTGAGACCCTCCCAGGCACTCTGCTCTGCAGGAGGAGGAACTCGGGAGTGTCTCTGGCTGTGGGAGACAGGGCACAGCTCACCTGCCAGTCGGTGCCACTGCCCGTCACACACCACGGCTGGGTGCGTCACCACTGTGGAGAACTCGCCTGCACCATCGTCCGCCCGCAGCAGGACCTGGGGGGAGGCGGGGGCCAGGTCAGGAGGGCCCTTCCAACCTGAATCCCGCCCTGTGGCTGCAGCCCCTACTCAGCTTACCTGCTTCTCCAACACCTGCAGCTGCAGGTAGGGGGGCGCCTGCACCTGGCCCAGGTGGAAGACGAGGCCGCTAGCCGCCTGCGGCCGCACCTCCAGCTCCAGGCCCACATTGGGCAGTGTGGCCCCCAGGGTGTCTGCGGGGAAGGGCTGTGAGGGGAGGAAGGCCCAGCCCCAGGCTCCTCCTTCCTGGGTGTCACTTCCACCCACCCCGACCTGGGACACGTGGGAGTAGGGACACCAGCGCCTGACAGACCTAGAGTGACGACTCCCCCACTTCCTGCGAAGAACAGGCCCTTCTCCAGGGGGCCCGAGAAGCAGGGCGTGACTCCCACCATCTGTGTGGGGGCCCCCAGAGGCTGCCCATCCAACTTCAGTCCTTTCACACAACCGCTGAACCTGGAGCTGATGATGGCCACCTGTGGAGATGCAGATGGGGGGACGTGGGCTCAGGTCTTGGGTGCCGAGGAGAGCGGACAGCTTCCAGCTGGGCAGGGGGCTGGAGATGGGGTCAGAAAGGCCAGGGCGAGGTGGTTCTCACTGGGAGTTTGCGGCTGCGGCCGCCAGCAGGGAGGCCGCCCACGAACAGAGTGTGGGGCCGGGGGCCCTCTACACCCTGATGCTGCTGGCTGGGCCCCTCCTGGCCCTGGGCCCGGACCCTGTCTGTCACCAGCTGAATCCGAGTCTTCTCCCATCGCACGGACACCTAGGGGTGCAAAGAGCCAGGTGAGGGCCGAAGCTCCTGGGGCCCTGTCTGTGTCCTCTCCCCTCAGCCCCTCACCTTGTGCCACCGGCCAGCCCGTGAACGCTGGCGGCTCTGGACACGGAGCCGGGGCCCAGGGCCTTCCGTCTGAGCAACAAAGTGTCCGTGGCTCAGGAAGAGAGCCAGGGAGGGGCTACTGGCCGTCAGGGGGGCAGCGAAGAGCAGGAGCCCTTGGGGAGTGTGAGGGCGGACAAGCATCCTGAGGTGGGACCTGGAAACAGAGTAGGGATGTCAGCCTGGGCGCCCCCTCCACACCCACCCCACCCGGCCCGGCCTTACCAGTCCCTGGGAGGTGCCGGGACGTGTGCAAACTCCAGGTAACTGAGCAGAGGACCCCCAAACTGGTAGGCATCTCGGATGGTCCTGAAGGGCCCAGGTGGCATACAGGCAAGGTCCTGGGTGGGCTGCCGGCTGCGGCGGGAGGCCTAGGGGTGGGATGGGGATGCAGGAATGCTTTGGGGCCGCCTTCTACCTGCCCCAGTTCCACCCACACACCACCCCTCAGGCACCCCACCTTCCGAGCTGCTGCAGCCTGCAGTCCTCGCGGTGCCTGCCTCCAGGTCTGGGTGTGAGGGGCTGGGGCGCAGCCTGAGCTCACGTTGATGCCACCCATGTTCTCCTGCAGGTCAAACACACGCTGTGGCCCCAGGAGCCTGCGAAGGGCCACAGTGGGCAGTCAGCTGGATGCATGGTGGCGGGTCAGCACCAGCCCCACAACACCCGCCCTGCTCACCGCTGCACAAAAACGTTGCTGATGCAGCCGCTGAAGTTTTGGATGGTGTCAGACTCTGGCAAGCCTCCCAGGAGGAGCCGAGGGGGCCCCTCAGGCTGGGGCTGGGGCCGGGGCAGTGGCCCCCGGTGGGGCTTCATCTGCTGAAGCTGATCGTCCACATAGAGCCAGACCCTGGAGAGCAGAGCAGTGTTTCCTCCGCCTGCCCTCACGCACCTGCTGCAAGGCACCCCCCAAGGGCCCCCGCTCTGCTGCAAACCCCATTCCTGGAGACAGCAGTGAGAGGCCAGGCAGGTTGGACTCACCCTGTGGTGTTGCTGTAGAAAGCTACGTAATGGGGGGCACCATCGGCAAAGCGCCCTCGTGTTTTCACCTCGGTCCTCATAAGCCGGAGTGTCACGTGGCCCTGCTGCAGGGACACCTCGCACGGCCCATCCTGGGGACAGGTGGGAGGTCAGGGGGCGGCCAGGTGGCTAGACTCAGGAGGGACAAGTGGGATGGACAGTCAGACTCGGGGCGGGGCAGACACACCGGGGACGCTCGATGGTAGAGCAGACCGCTGTCCCTGGTGCTGCGGAAGCCAAAGCCGGAGTAGACATCACCCGTGAGGGGCGAGACATCGGGGAGCGCCAGGGGCAGGAAGCCGTGGCCATGGAGAGTCACAGCCCGTTCCACCTGCAGGGAGGGTGCCCATGAGGACCCACAGCACCAGCCCGGCGAGGGCACTGCAGGCCGGGGGTGGGGGCTTACCAGCAGGTCTGTCGTGCAGCCGGAGCTGACGCCCGTCGTGTTCAGCCTCTTGAGATCCACGTACTTGCCCAGAGCTTTGATGCCCTTGACACAGCCACGGATGGAGCCTCCGGAAGGGAACAGCAGCTGCAGGCTGCAGGGACAAACGTCAGGGGGCTGCCTCCTCCAAGCCCCTCGCCCACGCCCAGCCCCACCTGCTCACCTTGGGGGTAGCTGGTCGGGTGGCACACCCCCCAGGTAGTAGGCGTCGGCCAGCTCCAGCACGTTCTCCTGCTCCACGCTGAACACGGTAGCCCTCTCCACGCGCACCAGCACGCGCTTGCGGCTGCCCCCGAGCAGGAACACCTGGATCTGGAAGGCACCGGCGTGGGGGCTGCAGGGTAAGCCATGTCCCCGCCAGCTGTCCCCGACCCCAAGACCCTCCTCGACCTGGGCCTTACTGCCTTGCTGGCTGTGGTCAGGGGCGGTGGGGGTTGCAGCGGGACAGCCTCCTTCAGGCCTGTGCCAAAGTCATAGAGGAGCAGGAGGCTGCCTTCCCTCACAGCCAGGCACAGGAACTGGTCCTGGGGGGGCAGGGTCAGCACAGGGTCAGGGACGGGGTGGGAGGGGTGGGGGTAGACGGTGGGGCAGCGGGCAGGCAGGTGGGGTGGGGGCGTTGGGCAGGGGGGTGGCGGTGGGGATGCAGGCAGATGGGAGGCAGCGGGCAGGTAAGTGGGGGTGGCAGGGAGGCGGGTGGGAGTGGCACTGGTGGGCAGGCGGGGGCGGGGGGCGGCTGCGGGCAGGCATGCCTGGTGCTGCAGGAAGAAGATGATGCCGCTGGAGGACACGAGCCGCAGCTCCTGGTCAAAGCGCTTGGTGTGGCTGATCTGACTCTCCACGCTGATGCGGGCAAAGCCAGAGCCGTCCAGGTAGGAGCCGTCTGTGAGCCACGGGTCCCCAGTTGACTTGGAGCTGCCGGTCAGAGGTCACGGGGTCAGCTGAGGGCAAGGTGAGTTGGGGCAAGGGTCGGGCCCCAGGCTGCGCGTACCGGGCACAGGGCTTATCCACAGCTGTGTCGAGCCGGAAGGTCTTCTCGAAGTTGTAGAGACTGACCACCTCCTCGTTGAGTGTGTCCATCTCAATGCAGCCCCGGTAGCCAGGGAGGCGCAGGGGTCCCGGGGGCTGTGGGCACAGCACAGTCAGGGCACCTTTCCACCCAGGACAGACCCAAGGGGAAGAACTCAGACTGCAGTGGGACGGACTGAAGCCAGACACCAAGCAGGACTTGCTGGGACAATAGCATGGGGCAGCTGCTGCGCAGGCCAGGGCAGGCTCACCGTGAAGTTGCTGGGGTAGCCCCCCACGTAGAAGACAAAGTCGTCAGGCTGCAGGCTGAGCAGCCCCTCGGCCCCAGGGGCCACTGTGTCACCCTTGGTCTCATGGACCATCTGATTCTCCACTGTGACAGACATGTGGCCAAACTGGAGGGTCCTGAGGGCAGAGGCGAGGGCGTGAGAAATGGACATGGGGCCACACGAGGCCCACCAGGGGGGCACAGCGCACGGGGGCTGGGCCACCCACCTGTCGATGCTGACAGCTGCAAACTGCTCCCCAATGTCCTCGTCGATGCTGAGGGCTGCAGGGCCTGCCCCCCCCAGGCGGTACACCCAGTGCACCTTCTGGTCACGCAGAGCCACACCCATGTAGTCACCTGCAGCCTGTGGCAGTGGGACACTCGGTGGGACAGGGACCAGCATGGCCCACCCCCTCCAACCTGCTGCCCGCTCCACCCACCCACCAAGCCTGCCTGGTACCTGGCGGCTGCCCATGTACAGCACAAAGTGGTCCCCAGCGGCCTGGCCACGCGCCGGCTCCGGGCTCTGTAGATAGAACTTGAGGGAGGTATAGGCAGCGAGGTCTGAGAGGTCCCGGGGGGTACGCAGCTGCACCCCCGAGCGCCCGTTGAACTTCATGGACACTTTGACCTGCGTGGGGTGCACAGTCCATCAGCGTCTATCACGTGGTCTCCCAGCCACCTACCTGCCCCTGGCACTCGTACCCACCTTGCTGGCAGCTCCTCGGGCCTGAGCAATGAGCTCCCGCACACGGCCGATGCTGGCAGACAGGGCCAAGCTGGCATTGTGCGTCCCACGGTTTTCCAGGAGGCTCAGCTTGGCCAGCAGCTGTGGCAACGTCTTCTCCAGGGTGGTCACTGCAGGGAGGGGAATGGAAGAGAGGAGGTGGCCCTGAGAGCCTTGTCTCCCCTGCCCCTGGCCTACCCCCGCCATCAGGGGCACCGTGCCCTAGGGGCCCACCTGAGCGGCCTGCGTCAAGCACCGCCTGGCCCAGGTCCTGGCTCTGCAGGCCTCCAAACTGGCCCTGCCACTGCTCCAGGGTCTGCTGCATGTCCCGAAGCCGGGACTGCACGCGGGCCGCCGTGTCCTGGGCTTCGAAGGCCACAGCCTTGGCATTGGCAATCTTCTTGCTGGTCTCATCTGTGGCGGGGAGTGCACAGGCTCAGTGAGGGGCAGGTGAGGACCATCCTGGCCTCAGCTCCCATCTGGGGAGCCCACTAAGTCCCCCACAGCCAGGACCAGCAACAGCGACACCACCCCCCACGGTTCTTGTGAGAACCTCGGAGCAGTGGACACCCACCCTCTATCCCTTGCTGATGGCCCCTCCTGTGTGTAGCCTATTGGGCCAGAGCCTGGTCACCCTGACACCTCCCCATGTCAGCTCAGCCCCATCTCCCCACAGCCACCCCTACCCTGGGCCACCATCTCTTGTGGGACCCTGCCCAAATCCCTGGGCCCCACGTCCAGGCTGGGATGCTCTACTCTCAAGGGGTCGTCGGGCAGCCACACAGATGCCTGCAAAGCTGGCTCAGATGCCTCCCCCTCCCCCGGGGCCCCCCTGCTCCCCAAGGCCGTCCCCGGAGCCCTTGGCTCCAGCCACACTGGCCTCTTTGCTCCCACCTTCACCTCTGCGCTCACCCACAAATTGTACCTTCCCCCGGACACCCCAATGTCCCCAACCTCTGGGGTAAAACATCCCCCAACACGCTCCCATGCCAGCCCCTGGTTATTTCTCTCCAGAGCACTTCCTGTCCCTTGCAATTTTTACTTGCCACTTGGGGCTACTTTGTGTGGTGTCTGTCTCCCGACCAGAAGCAGGTCCCCAAGGCCAGGGCCGCCCACTATGGGAGCCCCCTCAACCACCCTGGCCACCATTCTGGATGGTACAGGTGTGAAGGTGTCCCCGCTCACAGAGCACAACGGGACAGCACTGACTGTAGTGATGTCTGCATGGGGCAGGTGTCCATTCACTCTGAGGACAAGCAGTGAGGCTCAGGGCAGGCACAAGGCCTGACCTACCCGTGTCCATGGCCAGCATGGCCTGCACCTCCTGGATCTGGGCTACCAGCTGCTCCTTTTTGGCCTGGGCGTCGCGGAGCTGGGTCCCGGTGCCGTGGAGGGTGGCCTGCGCTGTGGGGGAGGCAGCCTCAGCCCCAAGGAGCCCCCGCCCTCATCACACAGGTGCAGCCCACTTTGGCCCTCCTGACCATGGAGGACCAAGGCTGACTTGCACACAGACAGATGGAGACATCCAGACACGAGGGCCCTCGGCTCGGGGAAGCATGGGAACACCCCGAGTCTTGAGGCAGCCTCCCAGTCCCACAGCAAATGTAGTTATTCCCATCTCATGGATGAAACGATGGAGGCTCAGAAAAGCCAAGCCATTGCCACGGCCCGCCAGTGCTCCAAGGTCCTAGTGGCAGAAGGTGCACGCCCACCACCTCCCCCTGCTTTCTCACGCTCACCACCCTCCAGCCAGGACAGCAGGAAAACTGTCAGCTGGTCCCATGTTCTCTTCCCCGGGGAACCTCCACAGTCCCAGAGCCCTGTCACAAGGCCAGGGTGAGTGGTGGGCCTTTCTTTGCAGGGCTCCCAGGGGGTGGACACGCCAAGGTGGTGGGAAGCAGGATTTCCACACGGGGCAGCCGCTACCCTGACTCACAACGTGACAACTCACAAACCCCCACACACATGGCTGGAGGCTGAGGACCCCGCAGAGCCCGGACACCAGACGGACCCGGCACTCACCGCGGCCCAGCCTCCACTGCTCCCTGAGGACGGCCTCCTCCAGGGCACTGCTATTGGCCCGCAGCTGCTGGGCACGGGGCGCCAGGCCCTGCTGCACCACCATCTGCAGACACCAGGACAGGATGCAGTTCACACCCACCCGGAAGGAGCTGTAGGGGGTCAGGGGCTCCTGGCAGGGCCTCAGGGAAAGTCAGGGCCTCACCGCCCATGTGCGGCTCGATTGCTGCAGCGCCTGGCCGGCGGCACCCTCGGCAGCCTGCACGGCTTGCAGGATGCTGCTGTAGGCGTTGGCGGCCTCGATGGCTCGCTGGATGAAGCGGTCCTGGTTGACTCCGCGGATGATGCTGTCGGGGGAGGCAGGGGAGAATCAAAGGGCATGTGGGGGGCCCAGACGTCCTCAGGCCAGCACGCGGGCCTCCTGCCATCACAGCTGCTCGGCCAGCCTGCCTGCTGGCTCCAGCCTCCTGCCTTTTCCCTGCCGTCTGTGGCATGTGCCTTCCCTGCTCCCTGCCTCCAATCTGAGCCTGGGCTCCTCTCTCTGGGAGCCCTCCCAGACCAGCTGTGCCCCTCCAGACCCTGACTGCCCCGGCAGGGACCTGGGCTGTGTCCCTAGGGCACTCCTCTTTGGGCCCCACACCTGGACAGGTTGAGCGCCAGTTGGTCCAGCTGCCACGCGTGGGCCTCGGCGGCTTCCACCAGAGCCACCTTGCTGCTCGCCGGAGAGAATGCCCGCATCTTCTCAAGCAGCGGCGTCCAGGCCCCGTCCAGTCCGGCAGCGAGGTGCTCGCACTCCTGGCGGGGGATGGGCTTAGGTGGGACCCTCCTCCCGATGCCCTCCTCACTCCCCCTGATCCGGGACCCCAGGCACCATGCTCTGCACGCAGTGGAGTGTCCATACCTGCCTGGTGTGCGGCCCTGGGAGGGGGTACTTACCTCCTTGGCCTGGTCTATGCCATGCAGAAGCTCAGAGAGCTGGGCCAGGGTGTCACGGGCAGCCTGCAGAGTGGCCCTCAGGGTGGCACTGTCCTGGGACAGCTCCTGTTTCCGTTGCTGGAGGTGATGGGGATTGAGGAGGGGGTGAGAGAAACAAAGAGGTCTGACAGGGTAAAGATGGAGTGCAGGGTTGCCGGAGAGGAGTATGAAAGAGAAGGGGAGAGGTGGGAAAGAAGGAGGGGAGGGGAGAGGTGGGAAAGGGGGAGGGAAGGGGAGGGGACGGGAGGGGTGGGACTCCTTACCAGGGCCTCCTCCAGGCGTTCCTGGTTGCGGCTGTTGAGCTCCTCAGCCTCCCGTGTGGTGCCCACGGCCCGGTTCAGGGCCTCTCGCAGGTCCATGAGGCCGGCCTCATGCTGGGCCAGCTGGTCTTGGGTGCGTGCAGCCAGCGCCTGGTTCCCCTCCCAGAGGCTGGTCAGCTGCTCCTGCACGCGGGCCAGCACTGGCCAAAACCCAGTATGGGGACAGTTGCTTGGGCAGTGACCCTGGTGCTCGCCTGGCCCCCATCTACCCCCCAAAGCTGATGTGACACAAGTCCATGCTGACCTCAGCCCCAGGGCTCCCAGCCGAGTCACCGCCCCTCCCTGTCCCTGCCCTGCCGGGGCTGACACCACTCACATCTCTGGGCCTCGCCCAGCTCGGCCTCAGCTGCTGCCCGAGGGGCCCCCAGGTCTCGGGCCCGCATCTCCCGGAGCAGCCGCTCCACCTCGGCCACTGTCCGGCGCAGCTGCTCACCCGACGGGGCCGAGTCGTTGGCTGGTGACAGACGAGCCGTCTGGGACTCGAGCTCTGTGGGGGTGGGGGTTGTCAGGGCCGGGCAGACCTCTGCCCACTAGCTCCCAAGCCCAAGACCCCCACCCAAGCATCTCCAGACCACCAGTACATAACCCAGCATGCCCTGGATGCCTCCCAGAGCCCCGGGCTCAAGGCCACAGCTGTGCTCGGCCTCCAGGCTGGCTCAGCCCTCTCGCCCACAGCCCCCCACCTCCCACAGGCCCACTGCCGTCTGCTGCCTGCTCCCTTGGCCTCCTTGCCTGGCCAACCCCTCCTCCTAGCCCAGTGCTCAGTTGAAATTTCACTTCTTCCCAGACCCCTGGGCTGGGCCAGGTGCCCCCTTCTTGCTAACACATCTTAGTTTGTAATTAAGGTGTTCACCAGTTGGTTTTCCCAGGAGGTGAGGTGCCCGCGAGGGGATCGCTGGCCTGTCTCACAGAGCCACCTACTCTCTTGCTCTGGCCACACCTGCCACCTCTCTTACCTCCCCACTCTGCCCTGCTGTTGACTCAGCCGAGGCCCTACGTCCCTCTCTAAACGTCCACACCCTGCCAATTCTTCAAGGCCAAGCCCCCCGGAGGCAGCCCCCCTACTCTAAGCCCCGAACGCCATTTTGCTCGGCCCCTATCCCCCTGCCTGGCTGAGCCAGCCCCTACCTCTCAGGGCGCTGTCCACAGCCCGGATGGCCACCAGCAGGGTCTGCACCCGGCCCAGCGAGGCCTCAGTGCTGTCCAGCAGTTGGCTAGCCCAAGCTTGGGCCCCTGTGGCCTGTGGACGCAGTGCCCCGTCAGCCCACAGCCTCTGATGATGAGGGGAAGGCCGGGGGCATGGGGAGGGGCCTCGGGCCTGAGCTGAGGGTCAGGGGTGACAGTGGATGGTCTGGAGCCCAGGAAGAGGGGCCTCAGGAGGTGGAGTCTACCAAGGGGGAGAGGCCCAGGGGGAGGGGTTTGCTTGAGAACCATCCCAGGGGGCTCTGGGGGAGGAGACTCCAGGGCAGGGGTCCCCAGTGGTCCTGCCTGGCTGTCCAGCCTCTGTGTGTCCTGCCCGAGGCTTGAGCTCTGTCGCTCCAGCGCCTCCAGCCTCTGCGTTGTCTCATGGCGGGGGCCCAGGGGGCTCTGCAGCTGGCTCTGTGGGGAGGGGAAGGTGAGGGCCTGTAACTGGGGAGAGAGGCTGGGGGGCCGGGCCGAGAGGTACCTGCAGGTCAGCGATGGAGGCGTTCAGCCTGTGCAGCCGGGCCCAGGCCGCAGAGCTGGCATTGACCCCGTGCAGCTGCTCCCGGATGGCAGGGAGGAGGGCGCCGGCCCGCTCCAGGTCGTCCAGGAGCAGGACCACACAGTGGTCACACACTGCAGACAGCACAGGTGGGTCAGTGCAGGGTGTGGGGTGGGCGTCGGGTGGGCATGGGACCAGGGAGAGAGTCGTGGGATCCACACAGTGGGGATAGGTCTGCCAGGGGTCATGGGGCTGACATGGGGGTTCTGCACTGGGCTGAAGGTGACAAGGTTGGTGGGAGTCAGAGGTCAGTGTGGGGATCAGGAGGTTAACAGGGAACTGGGCAGGTGCCAGGAGGTCAGCACAAGGTCGAGGTGAATACACAGTTGGGTAGGGTCCAGAGTGGTGGGTGTCAGAGAGTGGGAGTGAGGTCAGCACGGAGTCTTGGGGTCAATGTAAAGGCAGATGTAGGGTCCCTTGGAAAACTGAAAGAGTTGGGATCACAGGGCTCCCCTGGAAGTCAGGGTTAATGTGGGGGTCACCAGCGCAGTGCAGGCTGGCACTCGCACTCCCTCACAGGGAGTTGGGAGAGCTGGGGTGAGACGGGGGTGGTCAGCTGGGGCACAGGTGGGGTGGAGTGGGGGGCCTACCTTCACAGTGGACACCATGGCCCCCAGGCCTGCCTGGCACAGGCACCTGGTGCTGGTGGCTACAAGTGTCACAGCGCTCTCCACTGAGCCCTGGGGGGCACGTGCAGCGACCAGTGTGCAGGTCACAGTGGCCCCCTCGGCACTGGCAGCCTGGGGTGGGAGGGGTGGGGTGAGTGGCTGGCGGTGGGCCCCAGGTGCCTGCCATCCCGCAGTGCCCCACCTGCCCACACTCACGCCTGCAGCCTTGCTCGGGGAGCCCCCAGTGGCCAGGGGCACACTCGCGGCACTGGAGACCCCCAGTCCCTGGTCGGCAGTGACACTGTCCACTCTGGGGGTGGCACTCGGAGCCCTCGGCGGCTGGTCCACAGGCGCACGGGCGGCAGCCCCTGCAGCCCTCGAAGCCGAAGTGTCCTTCCTGCCAGTACATGCTGCAATCACAGCTCTGCCCAGCCTGGAGGCTCTGCCCCAACACATCAAGGCCCCGCCACACAGCGAGGCCCCAACCCTTCCAGCCTGGAGGCCCCGCCCCCACACAGCGAGGCCCCGCCCCTCCCAAGCAGCCCTACCTGACAGTGGTCACAGCTTGGCCCTGTCACACCTGCCTTGCACAGGCACTGCCCGCTTTGGGGGTCGCAGGCCTCAGTCCCACATGGGGAACAGTCACACCCTACAGAAAAGGGACTGTGACAATAGTCCTGACCCCCATTTCGGCCTCTTCCCCCTCCCCAAAGAAGTCCTTACTGAGCTCACACTCCACAGGGATCTCCATCCTGCCCCAAAGAAGCCCCAGCCCCTCACTTTGCACCACCTCCCCGGGTTCACCCCTGTCCAGACCACACAGCGGCCTGTGCACTGTCCCACCTTGCCCTCCTCCCCTGCAGCCCACACTCGGCCAGAGGGGCCTGCCAGAGCCCTCCCTCAGGGGAAGCCAGACTCCCAAAGTGGCCCTTGGCCTGACCACGGGCCCTGGGGGCCTGGCCAAGGTCCACTGTGTCCCTGCTGGGCCGGGTAGGGAACACAGCCTCATCCCAGAGGACACCAGCAGCCCCCACTGGTCAACCCGCCCCTCAAACCACCCCGCTGCCTACGGGTGCAGTTGCCGGGCAGCAAGGCGTTGCCGTAGAAGCCAGGGGCGCAGCTCTCGCAGCGGGGCCCAGTGGTGTGGCGGAGGCAGCTGCGGCAGGTGCCCGTCAAGGGGTCACAGTCGCTGAAGAGCATGTTGGGGTCACCGTTGCCGCTGCAGTCACAGGGCTGGCATGAGCTGCCCAGCACCAGTGGGTTCCCAAAGAAGCCGGGTGCACACCTGGGGCGAGAGCAGGGTCAGTGACCTGTGCCCACACACACATTCTCCACAGGCCCAAGCTCTCAGTGCCCCGCCTGCTCACCGCTCACAGGAAGCCCCCGCATAGCCGGGTTTGCAGAGACACTGGGTGCGGCCGCCTCGCAGGATGCAGCCCACGGCAAAACTGCAACGTTGGAGGCAGGCATTACACACCTGCGTGCTTTGGCTGAGCAGCCTGTGTACTCAGCCTGGGCCAGGTGTCAGGGGTCCCCACCTCGTGGGCCCACCCCAGGTGCCCTGGCCTCCACAGAAGGCACTGCTGACCCAACCAGGTAGGGGATGGGGGCGTTCTAAAACAGGGCTGTCAGGGCGTGTGGCCACCAGTTGGGACCCTGGAGGAGCTGGCCCAGCTTACTTGTTGGAAGGCACTGACAGGGGGCAGGGGCAGCTGACACAGGGGGCTGCAGGGTCCTCTGACCCACTGCGCACAAAGCCAGCCTGGCACTGCTCACAGTGGTCACCTTCAGTGTTGTGCTGGCAGCCCTGGGGCAAGGGGACAAATCAGCAAGGATGGTGGAGGCCCCACTCCCCACCAGCAGGGTACACTCAGCTGCCCCCAACCCTGCCAGGGACTCTATGCGCAAGGCTGGCTGGGGCCCCGCCCAGGGCACCTCCCTTCCCCCGGACCTCAGCGTAACGGAACTACTGACCCAAAGGCCCCGGTCTTCCCTAGTCTGTGCCTTTGGCGGCTGCCCTCCCCCCACCAGGGCCCCACTCACCACGCAGACGCCCGAGCCAGGAAGGCAACGGTCTGAGTGGCCATGGCATTGACAAGGGACACAGCGACCCAAGAAGAGACCTTTGATGTCCCGATAATAGCCAGGGGCACATTCCTGTGGGACAGCGTGGGACATCAGCGCTCAGGAAGGAGGCAAGGCCAGCCCGACGTGGGGGCAGAACAAGAACCATGCTCACAGATCAGACCCTCAGGGATCCTGGCCCTGGCCCTGACCGCTTGGAGGCACGAAGTCACAGCCTGTAAAACCACACGGACGCCCTGGCTCAGGGGACACCCCACTCCTAAGTGGGCCGGGGCCTTCTTTTTCCTCCGAACACCCCTTCCAAGTGGGTGGGTGTGCAACCACGAGCTGCCTCGGACAGGTTAGCGGGTGGATGGATGCCCAACGGGCGAATGCTGAGCGGAGGGTGGTGTGGTGGACGAGGCCTGGGTGGACCAGGAGACGGGGCAGACTGGACAGTGAGTGGATAAAGAGCAGCTGCATGCACAGACGGCTGGGCACCGAGACGGCGTGACAGCGGATTAGTGGACAGATGAGCAAGGGGGCTGGCGCAGCCTGTGGCAGGAAGGCAGGGCTGCTGGGAGGGTGATGCCAGCGGTTAGGATCCGAGATGGAGGCAAGGGAGATGGGGACAGAGGGCAAGAGCAGACGCTGGGCTCTGAGCACGGCCGGGCCAGATGTGCGTGGGTGGGGGTAGGCTGGCTGGTGGGCAGCAGCCCCATGGCCGGTCCCTGTGCCCATGCCTCACCTGGCAGGAGTCCCCACGGTAGCTGGCAGGGCACATGCACAGCTCCACATTGCTGGCTGGAGGCCCCCCGCCCAGCTCGCTGGCCACCTCGAGCGCCACCCTGCGCAGGGAGACGGCCGAGGAGATCTGCGAGAAGAGGGCACGGATCTGCAGCTGCTCCAGGCCGGCCAGCACCATCATGAGCTCCTCGCGGGACACGGCGCTGTGGGTCTCCGCATGCCGGAAGTTCCCCTGCGGGGCACGGCAAGACCTCAGCGGGCCACACGCAACGGGGCAAAGCAGGAGCCCGGGGGAGACCTCCCCTCCTGCAGCGGCGGGGCACTCAGATCACGGGGCAGGAAGGGTGGTATGCAGAGCTAGAAAACCCGTCACCATGGGGAAACCAGGACCTGGACCCTCCCTCACGCCATGTACAAACCCAGATATGGCAAGAATTCAAACACACAAGGAAGACAGTTGAAGCTTTGAGAAAAAAAGTATACGTGAGTATTCCTGATCTCGGAGAGGCAGATACTTTTTTAAACAAGACACAAACACACTAACTGTGAAGGAAGGATTGATAAATCTGAGTGTGTCAAATTTAAGAGCTTCCATTCATCAGAAGACATCTTAGAGAAAGATAGACATGAGCCACAAACCCAGGGGAAGACAATGCCACTCTGAGGTTGGACACAGGGTGAGTGTCAAGAATAACACAGAACTGAGGCTGGCCCGGTGGCATGGTCGTTGGGTTTGCACACTCCACTTTGGCGCCCTGGGGTTCACCAGTTTGGATCCCGGGAGTGGACATACACATCACTCAACAAGCCATGCTGAGGTGGTATCCCACACATAAAATAGAGGAAGATGGGCATGGACGTTAGCTCAGGGCCAGTCTTCTATAAGCAAAAAGAGGGAGACTGGTAACAGATGTTAGCTCAGGGCCAATCTTCCTCACCAAAAAAACAAAAAAGAAAAGAATAACACAGAACTACCCTAAAAAGATGAGAAAAGACCACAGCCAAAAGAGAAACCGGCAAAAGTCATGAACAGGCAGCTCAGAGGGAACCACAGTCCTCTGAGCATCCAAGGGGCTGCTCACCCACTGGGGATCAGGGTTCCCAAGCCAGCACGTGGCCCGGGAGCATTGTGCCTGGGAGCATTTCCCCCAGTAGCCAGGAAGAAGGTGCCACGATTCAAGCGTGGGAGAGGAGTGCCCTGCCCCATCCCGCTCCCAGGCCCCACTCTCCACCAGGGAGAGCAGGCACAGCAGCCCGGCGCCCCTTCTGGCCTTCCCTGCACCATGCAGGGTCCAGGAGGGACCTGGGCACCCAGGCCAGCCCTACTCACCTCCACCAGCTGCAGCTGCCCACGGTGAACGTGGCCGGGCGCCGGGTACACCGGCTCCAGGAATGTGATGCTCATCTGGTTGCCCTGGGGAGGCACACGGCCAGGTGAGCGCCAGCAACCAGGCTGCCCACTGTGCAGGCTCGACTGTGCCCGCCTGCCCCCTGCAGTGACCCCCCCGTCCACCACCTGCAGCAGCACATCCGGCCTGCTCTCCGTGGGGATGAACACGTCCCCCCGCTGGGTCTCCGAGTGCACTTCATAGCGGAGGATCCCGCCGTAGGATGACACCTGCAGGTCACACAAAGGATGAGGCCTGGCCAGACCCTGTCCACAGGCCCAGAGCTGACGACAGTGGTCTTAGGCACCCCTGGGGCACGGGGCTGGGCCTGGGCACTTTCTCTGGCTGCCTCCACCACCACAGGCCTCTAGGGGGCCCTGGACACCCTCAGGGAGCCCCCATCCCTCCCTGGACAGAGGCAACCTCACTGCCACCCTCCCAGGCCTCCGGGAGGTCCCAGACACCTCGCAGTGGGGGCCCAATGGGCATGCTCACCCGGTCCCCGAGGTAGGAGGGTGGGGCCTGCCAGTACAGCTCGGGGAAGGCCTCGGGCACGTGCCGCAGGTCAGCGTGGAGCAGTTCCGCCTCTGCCCGCAGCTCGTGGGGCACTACCTGCCGGTCAGTGCTCAGCAGCGCCCAGCCCTCCATGTCCACGTACTGTGGGGCACGCACGTAGGGCAGGTGGATGAGTACCCTTCCACATCACGAGGCCCTCTCCCACATCCCAGACACGCTGGCTGGGGAGCATGATGTCCTCTCCCCAAGGCGCTGCCCTCAGTCCCAGGCCCCCTGCCTGCACACCTCCCAGCGGCCGTGGGCCGAGCTCCTGCAGCGCTCCGTGGCCCCAAAGCAGAAGCAGCGGGTGCAACCTTTGGGGTTGGCGGCATCGAGGGAGAAGGTCCCAAGGCGGCACTGGTCACACCTCGGGCCCTGCACGTTCTCCTAGGGGCAGGAGGGCAGGGCAGGTCATTCGGCCAGGTGCTGGGGCCCCTGACCCCCCTTGGCTCCCTGTGACCCCCAGCTCGCTGATGGACTGACTCTCCCAAAAGCTCCTAGGAAGGCCCAACCGCCCCGAGGAGATGAATTCCAGGTGACAAGCCAGGAGGAGAGGGAGGGTGGGGGTGGCAGGCCCCTGGCCCCCTGTGGGCCCCTCACCTTGCAGTAGCACTGGCCTGTGAGGGGGTCACACACGCCGGGGGCAGAGCCTGCTGTGTGGCAGTCACAAGGGCGGCAGGCGGGGTAGCCGTGGAAGCCGGGGGCACAAGTGTCACAGCGGCGCCCGGCCACGTTGGGTCTGCACCTGCCAGTGGGTGTTCAGGAGCTGGCTGGGCCTCCCCTCCTCCCCAGCCCCCGTGTTGAATGAGAGACCCCCAAGATCTGAAGGAGTGGGCACTGCTGGACCCGAGGAGCCTGGTGGGGGCCATGTGGCTCAGGACCTGGGACTGCCCCACAGCCATGGGGACACCCGCCCAGGCTCTCACTTGCACTGGCCGCTGTCCATGTCACAGGTGGGGTCCGTGAGCTCCTGGACGCCAGGCCCCGAGCAGTTACACTCCTCACAGCCGACCAGGGGGTGGCAGCCGAAGGTCTGGGGCTGGCAGATGATGCAGTCAGGCGGGACGGTGCGGGGAGGGCAGGTGCACTGGCCTGTGAGCTCGTCACAGAGGCGGCCGCTGCAGTCGCAGGCTGTGGGGAGCATGCACAGGGCTGGCAGACCCCTCTGCCCAGCTGGGTGGCCCCGGCCTGCAACCCTGGGGGTGTGGCACCAGGGGGCGAAGCCAGGGACGCTCCACCCCACCCCCTACCCAGTTCCACCCACCTCCAAGTCCCGGACCTCAGGCGGCTCCTCTGAGAAGGGGTCAGCCACCCAGAATTGCCATCTAGTCCCTAGAACGTTCCGGACAACCCTGCAAAGCCCAGGCCACAAGCTGCCCAAGTCCCACAGTTAGGAGGCGAAAGGCTGGCCTGCCAGGCTCCAGAATATTCTCTGGACCACTGTGCCCACGCTTCTTGGTGAGCCCCCCTCCACCAGGAAGCCCCCTCAGCCTCGGGCACTACGCCCCTCGCCGGCACTCCCATGGATGCGCTACTCACGCCTGCAGTTGGGGAAGCCCCAGTAGCCAGTGGCGCAGCGGGAGCAGTCGCGGCCGATGACGTAGGCGCGGCAAGGACACTGGCCCCCGAAGGGCTCACACGTGGGGCTCGTGGCACCCACTTCGTGGCAGCCACAGGGCCGAGCCCCGTTGTTGTAGAAGAGAGAGAGCGAGGTGGCGGCGTTGCGGCAGAACGGGGACGAGCTGGTGGGGCTGCAGCAAGGGGCAGTGGTGAGGCCGGCTCCCGGTCCGGGCCCCCAGCCCTGCCCTCGGCCTTGCCCCGAGCCCGGCCCACCTGATGTGGTAACCGTGGATGGCACAGTGGCTGATGAAGTCGTAGGATTTGTCCAGGGGCTCCTCCCGGAGGTAGCTGGGGCTGTAGGTGTCCTCAGGGACCACTAACACGTACTCCTAGGGCATCAAGGCCTGGTCACCTCCCCGTGGCCCAGAAGAGGGCACGTGACGGGGAGCATGCCAGAGCCTGCTGTAGGAGCACAGCACCAGAGGGTCCCTGTGACTGGCCAGGGTCTGGCCGGGCAGCTCGGACAGCGGCGCAGCATCCCAGCCAGGCCCAGAGCACACCCGGACCGCTCAGAAGGGAGGTCACCTCCACAGCCTGACAGAAGCTCGGGAGCATGAGGAGGCAGTACCAACAAGGAGGTGCCCGGCCTCCTGGGGTCCCTCTCAACCCTGCCTCCTGGACCCACTTTTGCCCTCCCTCGCCCTCCTTCAGGCCCTCTCTCCTCCACAAAGGCTACCCTGGCCAGCAGGACCCTAGGGAGCTGGTGGGCAACATCTCGGCTCTTGGGCTCTCTCTGGAGCTTCAGGTGGTAGGCCTAGAAGTCCCCAGAGGTTGCTGTCCCCTAGCACTGGCATGGGGCTGGGCCGAGGCAGGCAGGGGACATACCCTGGCTGAGTGACCAACGGTGGTGTGACAGGCGTGAGGACGGCTGGTCCTGGAGCAGGTTCAGGACATTCCCACGCAGGGACGCCAGCCCCACGCTGGGTCCCGGAATGTCCACAGGCAGGGACACCAGCCCCACACAGGACATCAGCCCCATGCCAGGCCCTGGGATGTCCCCACAAAGAGATACCAGCCTCAGGACTCACCAGCCAGAGCCACCGGCCCTCGGGCACACGCACAGTCACAGTGAGCTCACTGTCGGTCACATCCAGGACAGCCTGGTCCTCACACACCACCAGGGTGCGGCAGCCGTAGCCATGTGGGCAGAAGCTGGCGTTGGCATGGCCTGGAGCAGGAAGAAAAGGCAGGTCAGCACCCCCACCTACCACCCCTGGCCCATGGCTTCATCCTGGCCCCGGGCACTCCTGGAACCACCAGAAGGAGGGGGTGCCCATGGGGCAGAGCCCCCCCCCACCAAGGAGCGTACACCTGTGACACGTGACACGGACATATGACTCGCCTGCAGAGGCCCGCCTGGCTGGGCCCACTAAACACAGGCCCCTGAGCTTGGCTGAGCAGGAACAAAACAGACACACACGTAGGAACGCGCGTGCCATCAACCAGCGGCCCCTAGCGAACCCTCAATCGCCCATGCGTGTGATGGGCGAATCCTGATTCAGGTACGAGGAGCAGAACCTGAGGGGGCAGGGAGGCTGGGGCTGCCGCCTGCAGGGGACCCCGGGGCACCTCATTGGAGAACTGAGGGCAGGATGGGGATGTGTGGACCTGTCATTCACAGCCAGGTAATGGGCACTGTGCTGTGACCCACGCAGGCCATGCATGGAACCAGCACACAATCTGTCCATGTCGTGTGTGGTGACCACACAATGGGGCCATGTGGATAAGACCCCCGACAGTCTCCTTGTCTGGGGGTCTGTCCCCTCCACCACCCGCCACAGCCACTCACCCTGCCAGACGCGGCCCCCGTTGATGAGGACCTCCACGGCGAAGGTGGGGTGGGCCGGCTGGTAGCCGTGCAACAGGAAGGCATAGCGGCCCAGGGCGGGCACCTGGGTGGTGAAGACCACCGTGCCCTGCAGGTAGAGGCTCCAGTGAGTGTGGTGTGGAGACACTGCAGAGGGAGCCGAGCCAGCCCCCACTGCCACCTGGACCGCCTGCCAAGGGCAGCCGACAGCAGGGGGCCTGAGAGCCGGCCTGGCCCACAGCCCCATCCCTCCCGGCCCGGGCCCTCACCTGAGGGTGGCGCAGCAGGGTGGGCTCCACATCGGGGTCCACGGCGGTGGGGGGTCGAGGCTGGGGCCCAGACGGGGGTGCACCTGGCGTGAGCTCCTGCGAGCGGGTCAGCGGGAGGCCGGGAGGCAGTGGCAGCACCTGGCAGTCCCTGAGGACGATGGGCTGGGGCGGCTTCGGGAAGCGGGAGGGCAGGCAGGCAACACTGGCAGGGAGCACAGGGGAGAGTCCTGGTGATCCGGCCAGTGTGCCCTGCCGGCCACCCCGCCCCCTCCCGGCCCCACTACCTGCTGGGGCCGAAGGTGCCGTGGCTGCTGACGCAGTGGACCCGGGGCTCCAGGAACTCCGAGGTGAGCGTCTGCACAGGCACCAGGGTGACGCTGTGCTGCGGGCAGAGGGCAGGGGTGGACGTGGAGGTGCTGGTGGAGCCCCATGCACGCCCCAGCGAACACCGAGTCCTGCTCTTTGCATCAAGCCCCTGTCCCCACTCTGGCAGCCCCTCCTCTGTCTGCATAAACCCCAGCCCTCAACCGCGGCTTCTGGGGCTCAGAGCACTTCCTGCGCGGCTCTCGCCCTGGCCGCCCCACCTCTCCGCTGTCCACCCCCTTGCTGTCTGCAGTCATTCAAGTGCACGTTGACTGCCTGCCTCCCCACAGCTCCAGGGATGGGACCCGGCAAAGGCCAGCACTCAGTAAGCCCAGTTCACCGGCAGGCGTCTCTGCCCCAGGCTGTCCACTGCGGTGTAGGTACACATGTGACAAACACAACACGAGACATCGCAGCGCATCTAGAAAACCCTACAGCGAAGACAAGAAACACTGCACAGACTCAGTGACCCCACAGATCCATCTCCAACATGGAGTTGGCGAAAGACGCAGCACAAAAGAGGAACCCAGGTGTCCCAGTTACAGAAAGTTCCGGAGCAAGCAAACTAAGCAGTGTGGTCAGCGTGGGGAGGTGTGACCCCAGGGGCCTGAGGGCCGTCGGTGGGCCGTGTTGCTTCCTGGCTTGGGTGCTGGGGCCGGGAGAAATGCGCTGGCCTGTGTGCTGTGGGTCCTTTCCCATGCACACGAAACAGCAAGTTTAAAACACCCTCGTCCCCAGTGGCAGAGCCGTGGGCGAGGGCAGACTGTGGTGTCCCGCATCGACCGCTCAGGAGAAAGCAACGTGGTCCATGCTATTAGCAACATGGCAGAAACACTGACTCTGGAGAGTGGAGTTGGAAAGATGTGGGGACAGGAAGGGGGTTGGGAGGTGGGCCAAGGGGTAAAGGGCACATATATGTGGTGATGGGTGAAAGCCAGACTGTTGGTGGTGAACACGACGCAGTCTATGCAGAAGCTGATAAATAACAATGTGCACCTGAAATCACACAATATATAAACCATTACGCCCTCAATAAAATGATTGAAAAAAACATCAAAAAAAGAGAAAAAGGAAAATGCAGGATGGGGGGGTGACTGTATTACAAGCCTCTCATTGATGATTGATACTTCAGTAAAAATGCGTGTGTGTATTACCCACGTAAACTTTTCAAAGGCCAAGGGAAACGTAATGACTGCAAGAGGTTCTGTGAGAGCCGACGTCATCCGTTCTGTTACTTGCAGAATAAATTTTTACACTTGGTTCTGTGCATCAGAATAACGACGACTATTGCACAGGATTTAGTGATTACAAAACAGGTTTGCACGCATCTGGTCTGTGATTTAATGCTCACAACTCCGTGAGGTTGGTACAGAAGCAAATCACCACGACGCTGGTGAACTTAAGCTTCAGGACCCGGTGAGCAGGCTCCCTCCTAACCCAGGGGAGGGGTGCTGTTCACATATGGACATGTTTTTGCAAATTATACCAAAAAAGCAGTCTTTGGTTAAGGTCACTTTCATTCCACTCCAGCTCCAGTGCATCGTACTTCCCCTTTCACGGCTGCCATGGCTGTGAGCACTACTTCTAAATAAATAGACATTTTGTGCTCACAGGGAAAAAACCCTGCAGGTAAGGGGTGTTCTAGAAGACTCGGGACCAGGAGCTGTGGGTGGGGCTGGTGACGGGGACCTGGGCTCCCTGCACTCTTCTCCCTACCTCTGAATGTGCTTAAGATCAGATAGGAGACCTGACCCCACGGGAGGTCGTGGGGACCGTGCAGGTCAAGGGGCAGGACCTTACCAGGAAGAAGCGCGCCTGCTCAGCTGTGAGCCGGATGCTGGCCTCTGTGTCCAGATGGAAGACCACCAGGTGGTGCTGGGCGTCCAGGACAGCACCTCGGCACAGGGTGCTGGGGCCGGGCAGGGGTGGTCAGTGGGTGGGGCAGCCCTGGGGCCCGAGCCCTCCTCTCCAGCCCCCTAGCCCCCGACCCCATGCACCTGTATGGACAGGGGTGGAGGGTGAGTGCCCCCTGCTGAGGGGCCCGCTGGGGAGTGTGCACGGCCACGCCCACCTCCTGGCGGGTGTCCTCATTGGCGTAGTCCACCACCAGGGCATAGTCGCCTGGCTGCGGCACCACCACCTGCAGCTGGACATCCACCTGGGGGGACAGGACAGTTAGAGGCCCCGCCCCAGCCCCCACCTGGAGAACAGGACTCCATGTGCTCCCTGGACGTGGCTCTTCCCACTGTCCTCCCTCAGAGCCTCCTCCCGCTGGTCTGAGGGCCTGTGCACCTGCTGTCCCGGCTGCCTGGGCCACTCCTCCCACGACACTGCCTCAGCCGCCACCTTGCAACCTCTGCTCACTCCGAGCCTCCCCTGCCCACCTGAGGCCCACTGGCCTCACCACTGCTGAGTGCCCAGAGGTCTGGCCCGAGTCTTGGAGTGAATAAAAGACCCAACACCTGTTTGTGATCAGCAGAGGGCTGGAGCCGTCAATACCATTTACAGACGAGGCCCGAGGGTGTCCTGACTCCCGGTCAAACCCACGGCCTCGCCCGCATCTCTCTCGCCCTGCACCTGTGTCCTGTCACTGCAACACGGACCCCTATTTCCCAGGCCAAGGGTACACCTCCCCACAGGTCTTGACCCCACTCGGCCGCCCCTCTGTGGGGCCCCAGAGACACTCACGTCACTGCCTATGCAGGCGGCCAGCAGCGGGTGGGAGGGGCTGAGCTGCTCCGTGGGGCAGGGCCGAGGAAGGCTGTTGTCATGACGACAGAGGGCTTCGGGCCCAGTGGCCGAGGGGAAGCCGTCCAGGGGCAGGTGGGTGTACAGGAGGCAGCTGCCAAGGGGGACATGGTCTGTGGTCAGCAGGGGCAGGCGGCCTGAGCACAGTGAGGGTCGGGCCCCATGCCCCCCAGCCCATCGGGCCGACCCTCACTTCTCTGCAGAGCGCTGGTCAGTGGGCCGGAACGTGCAGGCCTCGGTCACCCGCAGCTGCAGGAGGGCCGCCTCGTAGTAGGCGCTAGGCAGCAGGACCACATAGTCCTGGGGCAGAGCGGGCAGTGGGTACCATGGCCCTAACCACCGCCCCGCCCCGCCCCGCCCTGCTCAGCCCCTGCCTCACCAGGAGCACCCCTGTGGCCTCCACGAGCAGGGCCCAAGTGCCAGGGTTCAGCACGAAGGGCTCCCCAAAGCCTCTCCGGGGCACGGTGACGAAGGCAGGCTCCGTGCTGGGCGGGAAGGCCACCGGCTGGCTCTGCTCTGTGCCTGGGAGCAAGGACAGTGAGACTCCCGGACACAGCCCACCAGCCAGCCCAGGCCGCACATTGCCCAGGGCCAGCGGACAGGCTAACCTCCCCACCCTCGCGCGGGCCCAAGGCAGGGCTGGGGCTGGGTGGGATTGAGGCGTGAGTGGGGGCAGGGGGAGGGCGGGCGGGAGGGGCAGGGGCACCCCCGCCAACACTCACAGTTGGTGCAGGTGGCAAACTTGCCCTCCTCTCGCACAGACACCCGCCCACTCACACTTGTGGGCCCACGGTTGACGTATCGGAAGACCAGCCGGAAGAGGTCAGGGGAGCTCACGTTCAGCCTCGCCACGATCCTGGGCTGTGGGGAGGTGTGGAAAATCAGGGTCTCCCCTCCCTGGCCATTCTCAGCCTGGTCCTGGGACCGCAGGGGCCTGCCCACCAGCTCAAGCCCCGAGCCGGGGGCTGGGGCTGCGCCACACCCACCTGGATGGGCGTCATCTGCGCATAGCCCCTCCAGCTGAAGTTCTCGAACTCCAGGGGGTTGAAGCCGAAGCGCACGGCGTGGCCCTCAGGCGTGGCCGCCTCCTCCAGCTCCAGGCGCAGGTGGTGCAGGTCGGGGAGGTAGTGGTCCCGCGCTGGCCTGGCCACAGCAGGGGTGGTCAGGGGCAGCCGCCATCCTGGCTGGGCAGGGCAGGCACTGGCCCTGCACAGCCCACCATGGTCCCCAGGGAGCAGCCCAGTGGACAAGCCGCCTCCCCGAGCCCCTTGCCCCTGCCTTGTCGGGGGGCACCCACTCGCTGCAGGTGAGGCCCTGGGTGTTGGGGCGACACCGGCAGGCGCCTGTCCTCGGTTCACAGCCCTGGCCCAGCGCACCACCAACATCACAGCGGCAGCCTGCAGTGGGAGGGAGTGAGGTCAACGCGGCCCAGCCCCCTTGCCTTAGTGCTCCTCCCACAGCCCCCTGGCTCAGGAGCCTGCTCCGGCCTCAGAGACAGGCCCCTGGGGCTCTGTCCGCCCTCTGCCGAGAGCAACCGGGCCTGAGAAGGCACCTTCTGTCTAGCACTCGAGGCTGCCTGGGGCTCTGGACACCAGAGGTTCTGAGTCCAGGCTCGGGGGCAAGGACCCGGGATTGACTAGCGACGTCCACCAGGGGTGCAGGTTGGAGGGGAGGAGGGTTGAGGGCAGAGATGGTAGTGCCCCCTCTCTCCCACACCCCGCACAGGCCTGGCCAGGCATCCAGAAGCAGCTCAATGAGTGACAGTCCAACATCTGGGCCTCCCCGTGCCCAGGCCCTGGCCCCACCGGTCCCATCCTGGCTCAGCCTCCTCCACGACACAGTCAGAGGGGCGAGTGAGCGAGGACCTACTGCGGCAGCCGAAGTAGTCAGCCCGGTCCAGCCCGAAGAAGCCATCCTTGCACGCCGCGCAGGTCTGGCCACACACGTGGGGCTTGCAGAAGCACTGGCCGCTGCCCTGGGGACCGAGGGAGAAGGTGGGACCAGGCAGGGGAGGGTCTCGACACGCCGGCCCCCACAGCCCCCAGCACCTCGGCCCTCGGACTCACCAGCTGGCACTCGGTAACTCCACCCAGTGTGCCCCTGGGGTCGCAGCTGCAGCCTGGGGGGACGGGGGCAGGGCAAGCTTGAGATGGGGGAGGGGCAGGAGGGCTCAGGACTGTGAGGCCAGCCCTCACCTCCCGGCGCCCCAGCACCCCCAGCACCCACTCCAGCGCACTCACGGGCACAGCCTTCAGGGTTGCCTGGACTCAGTCCCCAGAACCCGGGTTTACAGCGATCGCAGCTTGGTCCCTCCACATGAGCCCGGCACGTACAGGGGGCCTGTGCCTGGGAGAAGATGAGACTGAGGGTCAGAGTGGGTCCCTGTCCTCTTGCCCACAACCCTAAGCCCTGGAGCCCTGCCCTGTCTCTGGCATGTTCCTGGAGTGCGGACAGAGGACTACTGGGGAGGAGGTGGGCCCTGAGGCTGCTGTGACAACTGAGCAGCAGAAGGAAGCAATGGTCTCACTGGGCCACACCCATCCCCCCAGCGAGGGCTGACCAGGGCTTACCTCAGGAACGGCTGGGGCCAGGCCAGCAGGGTGGCAGGAGCCAGCTGTGGAGACACCCGGACCATGGTCATTCCTTGGTCCCCGACCCCAATGGCCAGCGGCTTGCCCAGGCCCAGCCAGGACTCACAGCTCCATGGGAGCCAGCACACACACCTCCCACACACATGAACAAGCATGAAAACCTGTGCCTCTGTGCTGTGGTCCCCACAACATGGGTTATGAACATGCAACCAGCACACAGAGCATGTGAACACGTGTGAACATGCACCATGCACGAACAGCCACACAAGCACATGTGTGCACAAAGCACGTGAACACATGGATCCACGTACCGCACGTGAACACAAATAAGTGAACACACACATCCAAGAACACACACATAAAAACGTGCGTGGACACTCACGCAGCACACGCACACACACATTCAGGGACTGCAGCGTGTGAAGCACAACATGAGCACACGTGTGGGCAAGCAGAGCACGCGAACAGTCACAGGAACACCCAGCACACAAAAGTGCGCATGTGAACAACACACCCAGCATGCGACACATGCTGCACCAGCCTCACCTTCACAGTAGGGGAAGTTGTAAGCACCGGGCACACATGTGTCACACCGCAGCCCCGTCACACGGGGCCGGCAGCTGCACTGCCCACTGAGAGGGTCGCAGGACGCATGTAGGGAGCCGTCGGCATTGCAGTGGCAGGCTGGGGAGGAGGATGGGTGTGGGCACGTGGTGCGGACACAGCCGCCCTCCCGGCCTCTCACAAGGGCACTCACGGGCACAGTCGGGGAAGCCGTGGAAGCCGGGGCTGCACTCCTGGCAG
The DNA here is from genome assembly GCF_041296235.1 of Equus asinus. Classification (NCBI taxonomy): domain Eukaryota; kingdom Metazoa; phylum Chordata; class Mammalia; order Perissodactyla; family Equidae; genus Equus; species Equus asinus. The sequence goes on from NC_091804.1 coordinate 49,417,507, forward strand.
GTGGTCCCCATATAGCCAGGGCGGCAGTGGCATATGCCACCCACTCCGCAGAGCTGGTCCAGGGCACCCCGGGGGTCACAGGCACAGGCTGCAGGGGACACAGAGTCAGGCTCTGGATGCCTACGGGTGGCCTCCTGCCCCACTTAGGCTCCACCTGGGCCCTTTGCTCACCACGGCAGTCGGGGTAGCCATGGTGGCCGGGCCGGCAGCGGTCACAGTGAGGGCCATCAAACTCAGGTCGGCATAGGCAGCGGCCAGCCTCGTCACAGCCCTCGGGCAGGGTCCCTGAAGGGCTGCAGCCGCACACTGTGGAGTGGAGAAGTGCCCAGGGGGCCCTGAGCTGGGTAGCCCAAGCCTGGGCCCCACACCCAGCTGTGCCCACTGGGGGAGGCCTCACTCACACTGGCAGAGAGGGAAGTGGAAGTAGCCGGGGGCACAGCGGTCACAGGCAGCCCCTTCGAAGCCAGTCCGGCACTTGCACTGGCCCGAGTCCCGGTCACAGTCACCATCTGCCACACCAGGGCTGGAACACTGGCATGCTGCAGGGAGGGGTGGCATACTTGTCAGAGAGGGGCCAGGCTCTCAGTGTCCATGCAAGGACAGGGACAGGGCTGGACTCACGCTGGCAGCCCGGGCCGTAGAACCCTGGGGCACAGAGCTCGCAGTGGGTGCCCTGGAAGTTGGGTTTGCATACACAGCGTCCCACCCTTGGGTCCTTCCGGCAGGCATTGCCCTGGGTCCCGGCGGCACTGCAGTCACAGTCTGAAGAGGGGGGAGAGGAGGGGAGTCTCAGATGCCCTGCAGACCCGAGCCCTCCCTGCTGGGAAACCTCCTCAAACTCATCTCCTTACACTTACACTATGTTCCTACAAAACTGAAAGACAGTAGAAATCCCAAGAAGGGAGAGCCGACGCTTTGAGATAACAGTGGTGTGCGTGAAATCAGGACAACTGTAAACACATATGACTAGTTGTTTATAACATTGATACCAAGTCAACTGCAGGCATTAACACAACCAGAGAAAAACGTAAGAACAAAACATAACAAGGCAAAGAGAAAACTCTAGTCTTTATAAATAATTCTGGGGGTCGGGAAGAAGGAAGAAAAAGTGTGCTAAATGTCTTAACTTATGCATGAAAACAGGGTCATAAATGCTATGCAATTTTTGTAACTGATACAATATGATGACTTGATATTTATCAAAAATGTAAGAATAACCATGGGACTGACCAGAAGATAGAAACAGAACTTGCAAACCCCCTGAGGAGGAAACGCAAACCAACCAACCCAAGCACCTTTTGTTGCTCAATCTGGCAACAGGCTGGAAGGGAAAAATGTACAGGAAGGGAGAAATGATACAATAAAGGCAGGAGCAAGCCCTACCGACAGCAGCCATAGTCTCTGTCCCTTTCATGAGATAAAACCCAAAGGCATCAGTTTCACTCTAAAAGGAAAACCCAGAAATTATCAGACTACTAAATCTGAGTAAGATGCAATAAAACTAGGACTGAACCATCAAAAAAAGGACAGAAAGGAAATCTAACCACCCGGAGTTAGGAACACTCTTCAAAATAACTCAGGTGGAAAGGAACATGGAAACTGAAATGATACATTGTTTAGAAAGGAACAGTAATGACAACTCAGCTTATCAACCCTATGGGGCCCCCCTAGCCAAGGTACACCCTGAGGCAGATTAAGAGCTTTTTAACTCAGTGTTTCTCAACCTCGGCACCACTGACATTCTGGGCTGGGTAACTCTTTATTATGGGGGTGGGGGCTATCCTGTGCACTGCAGGATGTTTAGTAGTATCCCTGACCCGGCCCCACTAGAAAAACACAAAATATCCCGAATAGCCAAAGCAATCCTGAGAAAAAAGAACAAAGCTGGAGGCATCACACTCCCTGACTTCTAAATATACTGCAAAGCTACAGTAGTCAAAACAGCACGGTACTGGCAGAAGAACAGACACACAGACCGATGGAACAGAACTGAGAGCCCAGAAATGAAACCACACAGCTACAAACAACGAAATACCAAAGGCACTCAGACCTCCACCACCACCAATTAGAAAGCACACCATTATTTTATGTCCTGTGATGAAAGGAAAACACCTGCCAATCAGACTATGATGTGCCACCAACCAAAAGATACATCCCAACCCCAGAAGCAGGCAAAAGGGAGAAATGCATCTCTGAACCGAGGAGAGTATCTTTAGCCAATCAAGCTGACGATAAGAATAAACGTTACTTCCTAGCGACAACAATGACCTGACTGACGTGTGTGAATGCTGCTAAGGTAACTCCAGGCTGGTAGAGTACTTTATTTTAAGGGAGCTACTTGGTGAGCTACAGACAAATGCCCCAGACGTGCACATCTAGCCTGGGCAGAACCTTCTAGGAAATTGTCCTACGGAAATAATTAAGAATTTATGGAAAGCTTTAGCCGCAAGGATGTTTATCGTAGCACTATCTAGAAAAAAATCTGGAAAGAACCTAAATTTCCAACAACTGGGGGTTGGTTAAGTAACAGCTACATCTGTCCGAGCCACAGAGACCAGGAAATGACATGTTTACAGGACTGTGGTGGGTGAAGACGCGAGTACAAAACAGTGTGCACAGTAAACGTCAATGTTGGTCACGGCCAAGTGTGCATGTGCATGGCGAGGCTCCCGCGGTGGGCAGAGGGACTATCTGGAAGCGGGATGATTCTGGATAACTTTTTCTTCAACCTTATGCTTACTTATATTTTTGAAGGTTTTTTAGCTTGAGTATGAACTATTTGCATAAAAATAAAAGAACCCAAAATAAGGTAAGATGAAAATCCTCCCTCTCTGCAGGGCCTTCATGGGGCCCCCTCCTGCCCCACTGCTTCACTGGGGCCCAGGGCAGGGCGGGGGCCTTGGGGGCCACTTACTCACGATCTGTCCGGCCGGCAGCACCTGTTCCCCGGTGTCGTTGGGGAAGGAGAGCACCGCTGAGGGGAGGAGACACACGCGTCAGCCAGGCCGGGCCACCCTGGGTGTCTCCGACAGCTGGAGATGCAGGCCCGACAAAAGGCCCCCCCTGGGGTCCCCCCACCCCAGGGTTCCGGGGCCCAGCAGGCAGTGATGCTCGGGTGCTCCGAGCCCCAGGCCCCCGCCCCCAGGCCGGCGCCCTCACGGTGGCAGCGCGGGAAGCCGGTGAAGCCCTCGGCACACGCGTCGCACCGCTCCCCCGTGAAGTTCGGCCGGCAGTAGCAGCGGCCCGTCAGGTCCTCACACGTCCCATCGGTGAAGTCCGACTCGCAGTTGCAGCCTGGGTGGGGCGGAAGCAGGAGGTCCTGAGACCCCAAGCCCAGGGCTGTCAGGCCCCGGGGGGCTGGTCCAGGAAGGGGCGGTCTTTGCCTACCAGTCTGAGTAGTGGGATGAGAGCTGTGGCCAGGACTCCCAGAGCAGTGCAAGGGCCCCGGGGCCGCAGGGAGCCTGAGGCCCTGGGACACCCCTGCCTGCGCAGACCCTGTTCCCGGGACATTCCTGCCTGGGCAGAACCCCAAGACCTAGGATGTCCCTGCCCTAGGACACCCCTACCCGGGCAGACCCTGCTCCCCTGGAAACCCCACCCAGGCCGATCGCACTCACGGCGGCAGGCGTATGGTGAGTCAAGGGGCTGGTCTGGGGTGCGGTAGAAGCCGGGCAGGCAGCGTTCACAGTTGATGCCGGTGGTGTGATGCTGGGGGTGCAGGGCCGCTGAGTCCAGGGACACTCCACCCCCGGCCCCAGGTGACCCAACTGCACCCTCAGCCCCACGCCTGCCCTCCTGCACAGGGCCCCACCCACGCCGAGTGCCTCAGTCTCCTGAGCCCCCAACGCAGGCCTGGCAGCAGCCCGGCCCCACCTGGCAGTCGATGCACACGCCCCCACCCTGGTAGATGTTGTCCTGGTTCTGGCTGGCATTGCGCCGGTCCACCTCGGGGTCGTAGTAGCAGTCGTGGGCATGGCTGTGACAGTTGCAGGCTGGAGAGAAGGGGGATTAGCTGTCAGACGGCCCTCCATCACCCGGCCTGGCTGGGACTGCTGGGACCCCCAGGGCACGTCCCACAAATCAAAGACGACCCCAGGTGTGGCCCGGCTCAGATGGCAGAACGTGCCATGTTGCCTCAGTGTGCCAACAACACACATGTGCATAAGTGTGTATACACGTGTGTGTGAGTGAGTGAGTGAGCGCATTGTGAGCACTGTGCAAGTGTGTGTGAACACGCGGGGGCGTGCGTTGTGCATGCATATGCATTTGAGTGTACACACGAACGTGTGGGTGAGCATTGCGTGTGCATGTGAGTGCTGTCAGCGTTAGGTAAGCACCTGCGCATGTGAGTGCATGTGAGAATGTTGTGCAAGAGTGTGTGTGAGAGTGTGTACGTGGGGGGACACTCACACTGGCACTCGTTGGCATTGTCGGTGGTGGCAGGCTTCCATGGCTGCTGGTTGAAGCCAGGGCAGCAGCGGTCACAGGAGCCCCCACATGTGTTGTGCTGGCAGGCGCACTGCAGCCTGTGGGGGACACAGGGCACAAGAAGGGCTCAGCCCCACGGTGGACCCAGAGGGACCCAAGGAAGCAGAGGCAGTAGGGGCTAGGTAGGGCCTTCGTGGAGGATGGGAGCTGGGGAAGGGGTATGTGTTGGTGGGTGGGGCCTGGGGCAGGGTAGTGAGTGGTCAGTAGTCCCTGCCTGCAGGTCAGCCTGGAGCCCTGGGTCCTTCGAGATCAAGCTATGCCCTCCCCACCAGGGCTAGGACCCACGGCCAAGCTCACAGCCTTCATGGGCCAGCTCTGAGGTTCAGGTCTCGCCCAGCAGGCAGCCCTGAGCTCAGCCAGACGCCCCCATACGTCCAGGGCACCTCCCAGGGGCAAGTGGCCAAGAATTGCTTCCTCTTCCAGCCATGGGTGGACACGAGTCAGAGGGCTGGAACCCTGCCTGCTGTCCTGGAGAGCAGCTCCTGTTGGCTCAGCGGGCAGGGGGACAGCTGGTCACAGCTGAGGACTGAGCCACCTACCGCACAGGACAACCGTGCCAAAGCCCCACCTCTCGGCACACACCTCCACAACTCAGCTGAGGTGGGGCAGGGATCACAGCCCCGTCCCGGGCTGTTTGCTCCGTGGCCCAGGCCAGCGCCACGGCTGCAGCGCTGCGCGTGTCCTGAGCAGCACCCCAGATGCCAGTCCAGGAAGACAAGACCCGAACTTCAAATCATGTGAGCCCAGCCCGTCCCCCACGAGGGTCCACAAGGCCTTGGAGTCACCCCGGTGCCTGACAGAGTCCAGGGACATGTAGGGGCCTCAGGAGGAGAGGACACAGGAACAGCCTGCCACAGCAGGTAACTGCAGGAAGCCGGTCTGCGTTCACCTGGCTCCGAGGACCTGCAGCCAGAGGCCTGTGTTTGATTTTTCAATAATCTACATGGTCAAGGCACCTCTAAACCAAGAAAGTAACATAAAGAGCGGTGCCGGGCTAGAGATGCCCGGGGGTGTTTGGTGAAAGCCATCACAAAACCAGTCTGGAGGGAGTCTTCCCAAGGCAGGGCCCACGGCACCGCATGGATGACGCCCAGCCGAACTCGCAGGGGAACAGCACAGGAGTGTCAGCCAGCGCGGCCACAGCAAGACTCGACCCCAGAACTTCCCTTAACGGAGCAATCACATAGAAACCAGAAAAGAAGGCTGTGTAAAGATTGTAACTGAAGGAATCTGAAACAAAACAACGCAATGCTATGAAAAATAGGCACATGTTGACCAAAGACCAATCAAAATTTCTGTAAAGGAAAATAAAATCATTGAAATAAAAGACCCAATAGAAGGGCTACACAGAAGGTCAGACACAGCTGAAGAGAGGGTCGGTGAACCGGAGGAACCATCCCAAAAGCAGCTCAGACGAGAGGACGGAATACGAGAAGTTCTGAGACAGAAGGAAACCTTGAGAAGGTCCCGTCTGTGTAAGGAGAATTCCAGAAAGAGAAAAGAGGCAGGTGGCGGGACAGCCAACAGTCAGAGAGCCAAGGGCCAAGAATGGTCTTGAGTTAACGAAGACACCTATTCTCAGATTCAAACAGCTTGAGTCCTGAGCAACACAATACATGTCCACTCCTTGACACCAGAGTGAATCTGCAGAGAATCAAGAGAAGATCATGGAAACATCCAGAAGAGGCAGACACTGGCGCAGGTGACGGCGGCCTCTCCCAACCATCAAGAGACGCCAGAGACAGTGAGATGAGCTCTCCCAAGTGCCGAGAGACACGGCGCCAACCAGGAATTCTGCAGTCAGCTCCATCATCACCCAAGAGGAAGCGAAACGGCCATTTCCAGACGACGACTAACAGACTCCCGTGGAAAGAACAGCTGAAGATGCATTTCAGGAGAAGGAAACCGAGTTCCTGGGTGCAAAGAGAACAAGGGACTGGGGAGACAAGTGGGCAGCTCCACAGGCAGTGGCGATGGAGCTCCGCTGGGCAGAACCCTACATGGGGCCAGGGCACTCGGGCCATGTCATCAGGGAGATGGCAGAAGAGCTGGTTAACTCTGGATTCAGTTAAGTCAGGTATGCCTGACAGTAAACAGGAGGAGGAAAGGAATGTAACAGGGTCACCAACTGAATGTCCCCCCCCCAAATTCACATGTGAAACCTACCCCCCAGGTGACAGTCGCTGTGTGGAGGTGGGGCCTTTGGGAGGTGATTAGGTGATGGGGTGGAGCCTCGTGAACGCTATTAGTGTCCTTATACAGGGACCCCAGAGAGCTTTCTTCCCCCTTCCACCACGTGAGGACACAGCAAGAAGCTGTCATCTGTGAACCAGGGAGCAGGTCCTCACCAGCCTCCAGAACTGTGAGAAGGAAATGTCCGTTTATAAGCCATCCATGCTACGGAACGGACTCAGGTACCAACAGAAACAAAACGTGTAACTTTCAAATCAAGGGAAAGGGTGAGAATGAATGAGAGGTTCAGTACAGAGCCGGGCAGGTTGTCAGCACTCAAAATGATGGGGTTGACAATGGAGGTGGGAGAGAGGGTACAGGTGGGGTTGGAAGCACAGCTGACGGTGGAGGAGGTGATGGTGATGGTAGGAGTGGTGACAGTGCTACAGGTAGGGGTGTTGGAGCTGGTGGTGATGGTGATGGAGGTAAAGGGGCAGAGACAAGCCAGCTGGAGGGGCAGAGGTAGTGGGAAATGGGTGCAGTGAGAACCTGGCAGGTTAATTATTTCGGGACATTGGTGTGTGAGAGCGTTGGTGCTGTGGTTCTGGGGAAGATGCCCAGTCCACATCATCACTCGTGCCCTGCAGGGTGAGCTGAGCTCATTCCACCCCCACGTGCAGGTGAGTCAGGTGGACGCGGCGCCTTCCCAGCAGGTGAGGGCAGGCCTGCTTCTCCTCCGAGGCCAATCTGGCTGCCTAGCAGGCTCCCCTCCCAGCTCTCACGAGTTCCCACTTGACACTTAATTTCCCAGAGCAATCAACTGCCCCTGAGCTCGGCGCCTGATGCTGTGGGCAGGAGCCTGGCCCAGGCTGCACTGAGGCTGGAGGGCCAGGTGGGTCCTGAGGGCCTGCGGGAGGGAAGCAGCCGGCCTGAGCCCCCCAGCTAGGGGGACTGCACCCCTCCCTCCTTCAGACCCACTGGCCACACCTGAAGAGGTCTGGGTTTGCCTCTTGGTGCAGCTTTGACCGTGAGAACAGGGGTGAGCTTCTGTGCTGTCTGGGCTTCACTTGCCTCCCCTATAAACTGGGGTGTGGACAGAGCGATAAAACCCCAGCGGAAGGCACGGAGCAGGTCCAAAATCCAAGCGCATGAAGTGGGGGGCTGCACAATTTCAAGGTGATGGAAGTAGCTGGGGGAGATTGCCAGCTCCCCGCTGGGGGTGCCCAGGAACCTTGTCCCGGGCTCCCCGTGGCAGGTCCTGCTGTGCCTCTCTCTGTGCACCCCCGTCCCTGCTTCATGAGCCCACAGCACTCAGCCCTGTAGGACCACTGCGCTGGATACAGGTCTGCATGCTCCCTGTCTTCCCAGAACAGGTGCTCCTGGGTGGGACCGTGTCCCCAGTGCAGGAGCAGAGCCCAGCATATGTTAGCTGAACACACAGTTGCTGACAGAAGGTAGGAAGGAGGAACGAATGAAGGAAGGAACCACCGCCAGGGCTGCTGCAAGGCAGGAAGAGGACAGCCCTGGCCTAGTGCCAGGCTCCAGCTGTTAATTTGGTGAACACTCATGGCCGAATTAGGGTGCCTGGAGCCACTCAGGCACACAACATCTACAGGCAGCCTGTTACAGATGCAGACTCCTGGGATCTGGACCCTCTCTGGAGGCCTCAGGTGCCCCGAGCTGGGTGAGCACAGCGCATGTCAGACAGGGCTCTCTGGGTGACTCCTTGTCCTGGGCTGTGGCCCCTGACTACAGTGGAGGGCAAAGGTCGGGAGGGGGGGGCAGCAGGGACTGTGTCGTTGTGGCCTGAGGGCAGGTGGGGGAGCACCCCACCCACCCCGGAGGACAGAGACAGGCAGCCTCAGGCCCATCACCTCCCTCTCTCACTCCCCTCCATAGGGCCCTGGGCTTCTCCTGAGGCGAGAGGGGCAGCTGGTTCAGGGGTCCAAACAAGAACCCCACCTCTGCTGGCAGCAGGACAAATAGGCCCAACCCAGGCACAGGGCACCTCAGGGAGGCTCCCCATGGCACTGCCTTCCCCTCACTGTGCACATGGGGAAACTGAGGCCACAAGTGGTAGCTGGTGCAGGACACACGGGGACAGGGACATGGTGGGCAATGGAACTCCTCCCTGGGTTGGGCAAGGGATGAGGGGGATGGGCAGGGACCGACGGCCTCACCTGAAGGGGTCTGTGGGGTCTTTGGCATCACAGACATCTGCGTGACCATGGCAGACACAGCGGCCGCCGATGCTGATGTCCTTGATGCTGTAATAGTACTGTACCCATGGCATGAGCACCGTGGCCCACCACACCAGCCCGGCCAAGCACCTGGCCCGCCCACGCCACCCAGACCACCCCACGCTGCCCACACCAGCCCACCCACGCTGCCTGGACCACCCCACGCTGCCCACACCAGCCCAGCCTAGCCGCCTGGCCCACCCACACTGCCCACACCAGCCTGGCCTGGCCCACCCAGCCCGCGTGCTCACCCGGCGGGTCACGGTGGGGTCCCGCAGCGCCTTGCCCATGAGGTGGCCCAGCAGCGTGTTGGTGCGCAGGAAGCGCAGGCGGATGTTGGTGGCTTTGGTGAAGTCGCGCAGCAAGGGTGAGTAGGAGAAGTTGGTGGCTCCCGGCCGCCCGTTCACCAGGGACACTACGATCTGCAGACAAGGCGGAGGGTCAGGCCAGGGCCTGGTCGCCACGATCAGACCAGCCAGGACCCCGCGGGCTGCCCCCCAGCCCCACTCTGGGGCCCACCTCGCCGTTCTCCAGTGGCACTATCCGGGAGTACTCCGTGGTGCAGATGACATCGTCGTCCCGCGTGACACGCTCCAGCGTCCGCGGCCCGAATCGCTCCAGGCAGTCCCTCTTGGAGGCTGCAGGAAGTGGACCAGAAGGTGAGGGCACAGGCCCCCAGGAAAGCCCTGGAACCCCGGGCCCGACGGCCATGCCCCTGCGTGTCTGGACTTCCTGAGCCTCACGGCCTCGCTGTGGGGCAGGAAGGCTGCGTCCACCTCGATGGCCACCGCCAGCCCCACACGGTTCTGCCAAAGAGTGGTGCTCTGGCTGACCGAGGAGCCTTCTTGGGAGGGCTTGGCGGGGACCCACACCGGCCCCTGCCCCTGCCCCAAGCCCAGGGACTCTGAAGTCGCCCACTGTGCGACCTGACCCCTCTGGGCCTTTGCTGTGCCTGTCCCTCTCTCTGTAGTGAATGTCCCCCTGGATGGCCCCCCCAACCCTGTCCTCAGGGTTCCGTTCTAGGCTGTCCTTTAGAGGACTACCATGTCCCCACTTTAGGGCCATGGAGTTTTGGGGGGACATGTGACCCATGCCTGCCCAATCGGAGCATCCCCACCAACATGACTGGTTGGGGTGGCACATGACATGGCCGGCTGGTGAGCATGGGTGCAGGGCCCCCATGCTCTCCTGACCAGGAAGCTAAACAGGCCACCTTTGTCACCTCAGGAGCTGCTGGAGCATGAAGCCAGTCCAGAGGGAGCCGAGAGATGGCACGAAGGATTCCTGGCACCACCAGCCCCTGGACTCAGCTGTGGCCCATGTCAGGGGTGGGAGCCACTAAACCCCACCTGCCTTCAGGAACCCGCACCCAACAGGCCTGATGCATGCAGGAGCCAGGTGTGAGGGCAGGCCTGCTGTCCAGAGACCTTGAGAAAGCATGAAATGGCAGCCCACCCCAGGGGACACTCCTGGCAAGCCCCTGGCTCTGGGAGACTCACAGGCGAAGAACTGCCACGGCTGGTAGGTGTGGCCGAAGTCCGTGGACCGCTCCAGCACCCAGAGGTCTGGCCGAGGGGAGTTGGCAAACTTGATGAGCACATACGCCACATGGAAAACCTGTGGGGCAGCGAGGGTATTGATGCCCGAGGCCCTTCATGATGCTTGGGCATGGGCACACACACCCTGGGAGATGGGGCTCCCTTTTCTCACAGTGGACACCTGTGGGTTTGCCTGCAAGGGCCAGATGCACCCAGGGGACAGGGCCAGCTGGCCCAGGGAGCAGCCTCTGGGCTTGCAGACCAGCCTGTGGCCACTGAGGCCTGACTGGGGACACAGAGATGAACGGTGGGAAGCCGTGGTTTCTGAAGGGCTCCCCTCCTGGGCCTGGGAGCTCAGGCCACCTGCCTGCCCATCCCTGCCCCAGGAGGTCAGAGAGCCACACTGGTCCTGTGGGCTCTGAGGCTGTAGTCAGGCTGGGTGGGGACTGGGGCCAGATGGGGCACACGGTAGGGGACAGCCTGTTTACAGGGCCCAGGCAGTGGGGCTGGGCAAGGTGAAGACCGGACCTCATCCTACTGTCCCCAAAGCTCTGGTGGTCAGCCTGGACAGGTGGCTAGACAGCGTCCCTAGCTCCCAAGTGAGCCTGGCCTCCTCACACAGCTGGCAGGTGAACCCCCTCCTGGGACAGGGGACCTTGTCTCAACTTCACCCTTGTCACTCCCTCATCATTCTCAGAGCCAACTCAGGACCTGCCCCCTTCGCCTGCTGACCAGTGCATGGCCAGTGAAGACCCCGGGGGCAGGTGGCATGGAACAGCTTGGGCCTAGCCCCTGCCATTGTCAGGAGGCCCCAACAGGGGAGACAGATTGGAATGCGGGCCCTCTCTGGGCCGGGCTGAGGAGACCCTGCCAGCTCAGGAGTTGGAGGCTGGAACTTCGCTGGGCCCTGAGTGTGTCAGGGCAGCACCTGGCCAGGGGGAGGGCGAAGCTGCTCCTCCAGTGGAACCCAGAACCCCCAACCCCCTGCCAGGAGGCCCAGGCCCGCCTCTCCTGCTCTCTTCTGTGTCTTGGCTGGACCTCACTCCCAGGGAGGTGCCCACGCTTCGCTTCTCATCTCTTCCTAGCCAGAGGTCAGCATCTGTGGATGTCCCCATGTCCTGTACCCCTGGGGGCTTGGTGGGGCACCTCCTTGGCCATCTGCCCTCCTGCCCTGCAGCCTTGGGCCCCTAGCTCCACCTGGGACATCCCAAACAGGGCACTTTAGACACCTCCTCGGGGAAACCCTCCTGCCTGCAGCCCATCCTTACTGGCCCAAGGGCCCCGGACATGCAGAAACGTGGGAGGGTAGTTAGGTACCCCTTTTAAAAGGCAACTGTTGCACGGAGGCTGGAGGGCTCTCCTAGGCTGGGGAGCTGGAGTCTCACTGCCAAAGCTATTCCTCATACAGCTTGAGACAGACGTCCCCGTGTCAGTGCCTGGAACCCCTACCCCAGGCCACAAACCCCAGGAAAGGGCTCTGGGTCCACTGAGAACAGCCCACAGGCTCAGGCAGAAGCAGCTGCCCAGCCCGTGGCCTCAGTGATGAGACTGGGCCACCGAGACCCCCGAGAGGGTGGGCACCTCAGCAGGCTCCACTCTTACACACACCTGAGAGTACCCCTGCCCACACACCTCTGGGGGCAAGCCCCTGGCGCCCACCCCAGCCTTGGTCACCCCTACATGCTGACCATAGTTTCCAGGCCTCACAGCTCTGAGGCCACTGAGCCCTTCCCTTCCCCCTCCCCGTGCTCGGCCTGAGGCCAAGGGAACAACAAAGCCAGACGACCATTTACCAGGCTGGGCTCTGTGTGGGGTATGTTTGGACTCCAAGGAGACCTGGGCAGGGCAGGCGGGGGGACAGGGACACCCCAGTCCGCACAGGAGGGCCAGCCACTCAAGAGGAGTTGGGGGCCTGAGACGAAGGGCAGAGACACACTAGTGAACATGCCACACGTGGAGGGTGCCATGCCCGACTCGAGGGCCTGGGATGAGCCCACCCCCCCCCCACCCCAGGCCCACTCGGGGGGGTGCCCCCAGGTGAGCTTTGAACTGCCCACTGGCCTTGAGGGTGATGTCACACCCCAGGCCACCCACTGCACCCTCAGCGGGACCTTGCCCAGCCCAAGGGAGCAGGTCCCCTTCCAGCGTTGGGTGCTCTGGATTTCTGCCCCAGACCAGCAGGGCTCCTGCCGGCCAGCTAGGCCCTGGAGACTACGGGCGCTACAGGGAAGAGCGGGAGTCCCCTCCAGGGCTGCATGAGGCCCACAGTCACCCGCTAGCCCTTGTCAGCCTGAAGCTGCTGTGGTGACCCCACAGAAGGATGAAGGAGGGACCGTGGACCCCTTGTGGCCCCAGCTCTCAGGAGGCACAGGTTGCTAAGAATCCAGGCAGGGGGTAGGGTCCCAGGACCCCGAGACACACCCATTCTGAGGCCTGCCCTTCCCAGAAGGCCTGGCGTTTGTAGGGACAGGCCCAAGTGAAGCCAGGAGAGGCCTTTCCCGGGGGGTTGGGGGGGGGGCACAGGCCTATTCACTCACTGCCAGGCTCTGAGGTCATCTTGCATCTCACTCCGCCCAGTCGGGGGAGGGGCTCAAGCCTCTGTGGGGATGGATGTACACCCAGCCTGGCACCTTGGCCAACCCTCAGGCATTCCCGGAACCCTGGTGGGGCAGGGGGAGCCTGGGGGGCCTGGGTGTGCATGAGACACAAACGCAGGCTGCTCTTGGGGGCCAGCAGCACGGCCCCTACCAAAGGCCCGCGAGATTAAAATCTCCCGGCAAGTCCCCGGGGACCCACCCCCGCCTTTCCCTGAGCGAGGCCACCAGGCTGCACCCTCCGCTGGCCAGCTCTGTCCCTCCCCCAGGTCGGCGGGCCGGTCGCATTTTTCCCAGCTGAGAGCACTTGCACAAATATTGACTCGACGACACTGATCAGGCAGGACAAGGGCAGCATGAGACTTCCACCCCCACACCCGGCATGCTGGGATGTGCTAATGAAAGACCCTGCCTCTGTCTGTCTGTCCACCTGGTCATCCGTCTGTCATACGGGCCCCAGACAGCTGTCCCTGAGGCCCTGGCCCAGGCTGGCGAGGAAGGAAGGTGTGTGCTCAGCGCTCCCCATCTACCCTCAATCTGGTCCCAGCTCCCAGGGCCACACAGCTGCCCTGGGCACGACCCGGGGTGGGTGCAGACCCCTGCCCTCGCTGGACACCGCCTTCCCCCAGCCCCACCCACTCTGCTCCACTGCCAAGTTGGGCTGACCTTTCCTGCTGCTACAGAGTCTGTGCAGAAGGAAAAAAATGTCTTTTAAAGCAAAAGCCACAAAGGCCTCGGAGCTATTTTTAACAATCTGGCTATTTTGGGGCCGGCACGTCTCCAGGACAGCAGCCGGACCTGCCTCTTGGCCATCACCCCCGGCCCCCACACCCAGCCTGACCGGAGGGCCAGGGCTCCCCAGGAGGGGACGTGCCCCCATGATCAGTCTGCCAGGGTGCCAAGAGCCCAGAGAGCACGGGTCGGGCAGGAGCCCAGGGGGGGTTCCAGGCTCCAGGAGCCGTGTGGCCCTGGGTGGTCACTTCCCCTCCCTGGGCACAGGGCAGTGGGAAGATGAACAGCATAGGTGTGGGTGACTTGGTGCCTTTCAAGACGGTGCGATGGTTCTGAGAGCCCTGGAAGCGGCAAGCAGAAGCTAGCAGCCACCGGGCAGGGACGCTGCAGAGGGCACCAACACCACACCACACCACACACCCTGATGTCCACAGGCAGAGTCAGGAGGGGAGGGCGCAGGGGACAGGGCTGCGGTCTAGACAGCAGGAGGACAGCTCGAGAGGAAAACTGGTGTTCAGACCCCCCGGGGTCTCTGTAGCCCCTGACACGGGGGAAGAGGGTGACTCCTGGGCTCAGGCACCCACGTCACTAAGACAGGGCCACAGCTGGAACCCCCGGGAGTACACGGTGGTCAGGGCCAGCATACCAACCTCTGCCCAGGCCCTTCTCAGGCCCCTGGCCTGGGGGAGGAGGGGGCCCAGCCCCCACCCTCTCAGCCTGGCAGTGTGAATCACCGGGCAGTCTCTGACTCAGCCCTGGCCCCACAGGAAGCAAGACCCATGCCGATTCCTGGGGACGGGCCCGGGGCCCAGGCTGTGGCTGGGTGGAGGCAGGAAGCCCCTCCTAGACCAGGCATCCGGGCTAGCTCCCTGACCATTCCCCTTGGAGCGAGCCCCGGGGCACCCAGACCTCCTGGACCCCCCAGACTGCTGGGCCGGCCTTCGGGGCCATTGCACTAAATCTGCCTGGCCCAGCCCCCCCAGGTTTGCCCTCTCCTCAATGTGCCCACCCTCTCGGCAGAGACCCCATCTGGAAACCTCCATAAAGACAATCACCCCAGCAGGCGCTGGCTGGGCCAGGCCAGGGCAGGGCAGGTGTGTCTACTCAGGCCCCCAACTGAGCAAATAAACACAGGCATCCACACAATGAGATCAGGGATGCTGAAAACAGGCCACATGTGGACCCGGCTCCCAGAGAGACAGCGAATGGAAAAGCCACTGCTGGAAAAAAGAAAGCATGGCAATGCAGAGAGAACAGGCAGAGGCCCCCGCGACCCCACTCTGCTGGGCGGGGTGCCCAAGTGCAGAGCAGGGTGGCGGGACTCACAGGGGATGGGCAGGGGTAGAAGGGCCCCTGCCAGGTGTGCAGGAGCTCACCAACCAGAGTGGAGGGCAAATGCCTTGTGTGGCCCAGACCCTCGACAGAGCCGGGTCTGGGAGGGATTCCAAGGCCCCAGCCACCCAGGGGCAATCTTGGTCCCCCTGCCTTGAAGGGGGGTTTCCAGGTTCTGCCCAGCGCTCCCTGGCCCTGTCCCCCCACCCCTACAGCCCAGCCCAGGTCAGGCCAGATGGTCTGGGCCCTGGGCCACAGGAAGTAGAGTTTTATCCCAAGGGGACCCCGAAACCCAAACAGTTTAGTCTCCAGTGAGTGGTACTGCAGGAGGCCAACGCTGTGCAGTTTGTTTAAAAACAGATGGAAAACAGGACCTCCAGGGCCTGAGGGGTCCAGTGTGAGGTGGCGGGGGTATCTGTGTGTGCCCAGAGACAAGTGTGCCAGGATGGCCACGAGCAGCCACTGAGGGCAAGGATGGCAGTGGCAGGATGCACAGGGCTGAGGATGGGCAGCCCCTCTGAGCAAAAGACCAGCAGAGGGAGGGTCTCGTCAGTTCTCGTGAGGAGAGCCGGGCCTGTATGGCAGGAGGGGGCCTACCCCAGGGATGCCACCAGGACCCCCACGCTGTCCTCCCCCCCCCCACACCTGTCCTGGCCACTGGGCTCTGTAACCTGAGCCTGGCCAGCCTCAGCCCCATTTCCTGCCGCTTCCCTCGAACAACCCCGCTGACCCGCACGGACGCTGACCACATGGCTGGGCGCCCAGCCGGGCCTAGAGAGCCAGGCCAGCAGCATGGCCTCGTAACCCAGCAGGCCAGTGTGCACGTCAGGACCAGAAGGCCTGCCCAGAGAGCCCCGAGCCGGCCAGCCTCCGAGGGCGTGCCGCCCGGCACCGGGGTAGGCAGAGCTGCACAGGGAGCCCAACAGCCAAGGCAGCCGGGATGTCCTGGGGCCCTTCCAAGGCACAGGTGCTCGCACCCCCATGGACACAGGAGGAAACTGAGCCTGGGAGGCATGGGAGGCAGACGGCCCAGCCGTGTCCAAGCCCAGCATCTCCTTCAGATACCAGCAGCAGGGCCTGGTCACTCCACACGGTGCTGTTTCCCCATGTGCCCGGGGAGGACTCACCTCCAAGGGTCAGTGTTTTACTGGGGCTTTGCTCCTTGGCACCCCCATCTTGGTGGGGAGCTGGCAGCCTCCCTACCTCTCCCCTGTCCCCCAGGGAGGGCACGGACGCCTCACCCTGGCATTTCGAGGCCCCCAATCAACACTTTTGGCCTCACACACAACCACCTCAGCCTACACCCCGATGCCAGCCCCTGGTCCCCCTCTGCACCCCCCACCTGGCCCTCCAGTCTGCTCTCCTCCAGCCCTGGGCCTCTCAGGACTGGGACAAAGGGCCAACCTGCCCCACCACAGGGCACATGATGGGAAAACAGCCAGGAGGGGATCAGCATTCCCCACCTGAAGCCGCCTGTGGGGAATGTGGGCCAGGCGGGCAGGTAAAGGGAGGGGTCTGCTGGGGAGAGGCCCTCCCCCAGGGCCAGGCCACCAGGGAGATGTCTGAGAGGGAGGGGGACATCTGGCCAGCCCCAACGCACCCTGCCCAGCTCCTTAAGGCCAGTGGGCTAATGTGGGACAGGGCCTGGGACCCTGTGGCAGAGCCCCTGGTGGGGCAGGGCACTTCAGTCAGGACCCACCCTGCCGCGTGGTCTGAGCTGGGGTGGTGAGAAACCAAGCCCACCCTGCCCTGGGTGCGGGGAAGGGGAAGCCCGAGGCCGGCAGGAAGCCCCTGGGGGAGACAGGAGATAAACAAGAACCCCATGGCCCTGGGGAGGACCCCTGGGCGGGTCACCAGTGGGACTCAGTCACCAGCTGTGGAGTCTTCCCGTGCCCCAGCCCGAAGAGAAGCCCCTCCGAGGTCGGCACCCACCAAGGCCCAGACCAATGAGTCGGTCCTCTCAGGTCTGAGGATTCCTGGCCGAGGCCCACACAGAGAGCAGGGCAGGGAGCCAAGGCCTGGCCTCTACGTGCCCTTCCCAGCCAGGCCTTTGCTCCTGGAGCCTTGGTTTCTCCATCTGAAAAATGGGAAGGGAGAGGGTCCAACGGCCCCCCACCTTACCCTGGGATGGGAAAGATCAGAACAAGATGAGGTGTGGCCTGAGGAAAGGAAGAGCTGGCTCATGGAGGACCCACAGGGCTCGATGGCCCCCAGACGGACAGATGGACACACACTGCAGGGAGCAGGCCCACTAGCCCTAGCTCCCCCCGCCAGGCGCGACATGGAGGCTGTGATGCAGCCCACCCCCCCCCTTTCTCAGTCCTCCCGGGGCAGGAAGGCCTCCTGTGCCCAGTGCCAGCTGCCCCCACCCCTCTTCCCAGGGCATCCGCTCCAGATCCCAGAACAAAGGCCACTGGCAGCTCGCGCAGGGGGAGTGCCCAGACCCATGGCTTCAGCTGGGCTTCCTGACAGAAGCCCCAGCCCCACCCCAGGATGCACGCCTTGAAGGACTGCCGGGCCCCAACGTGGGAGAGCCCCAGTAGGGATCCCAGCCTCCTGCTTGGCCCATCCCCCCATCTGCACCAGGGAGGGTGCGCGGAGGGTCCTGTCCTGGGGACATCCCGGTCTGACTGTGCAGCCGCTCCTGTCACCAGAGCTGGGGGGACTTGAGGGCCAGACCCCAGGGTCCCTGCGAGGGCCAGTCAGACATACTCCAGGCCCACTCCTCCCAACGCTTCTCCCTGGGGGTCCGGCCCTGGCCACTGCCCCTCCAGAGTCCTCACCTTCCTCTTTCTACCCTACATAGGGCTCCTCCACCCCCAGACTGGGCACTGATGGCAGGACCCAGTCTCTGTCCCTGACCCCACAGGCAGCGGCACCCAAGGGACCCCGGGCCTGCCGGGCACCTCAGGGAGGAAGGGGCAGTGTGCTTCCTTTTTCTGAAAGATGAGGCGGTGAACTCGGTAATTTCCTCTGGAGTTCTGCTGAGGCTCATCCCCGGGAGAGAGACTCCTCTCACCCACAGAGCTGGAAACCCGCCCCCTGCCCCAACTCCAGAGCACATGGGTAGGCAGTCCCCGTGCTCCCCCGCCCCCCACAACCAGGGCTGGCAGCCCCTTCGCCCAAACCAAGACAGGGGCTTGGTGGATTCATCTGCTGAAGGGAGGAAGGAGGGAGAGAGTGGGGAGGGAGAAAAGGAAGGAGAGAGCCAGGGAGGAGGAGGAGGAGGGAGAGAGGGAAAGGCAGACGGGCAGAGGGAAGGGCAGGTGGGTGGGTCAGCCTGCCCCCAGGCAGCTGGAAATGGCCCCTTTCCCCTTTGTGTCATTTTACAGTTGGGGAAACCGAGGCTTGGAGAGGCAAGATGTGCGTGGTGAAAGCCTCTGCCTGGCCCGGGACTGGCTACAGAGCAGACGCGCTGCTGCCTGACGTCTCCAGCCCGTTTCACAGACAGAGAAACTGAGGCTCAGGGGGCAACAGAGCCAGGAGTGGGCAGAGCCACAGGGCATGGGGCGGAGTGACATCCAAGTGCCTCCCTGGCCCCACCCAGTGCACCTTGAGCGGGCACCGTGCCCATCTGCTCTGCGGCCCCCTGGGGTTGCCAGGGAGACTGGGCCATTGTGTGTCCACTTAGGGCCCTTGCTCCTCCCCAAGACTGCCCAGGCCTGTCCCTGGGAGGGAGGAGGAGGAGGGGGAGGGGGAAGAAAGAACCCACCAGCTCTGCACAAGTTCTCGCTGACCGACCCCAGGCGGGGCTGGGCTCCACTTCCCCTCCCACCTTCCCGTGGGCACCCCTACGGCGGTGCCCGAGAGAGGGGTCCCCAGGGTCACTTAGGGTCTCGGAGGTCCCTCCCACTCCCAGGTACAGGAGAGCAGAGACATGGTGAAAACCCAGGGAGGGGAGGGAAATGGGCTGAGCCCCACCCACACCTGGGCCAGGTGACTACCAGCCCTGACTCTCAGGCAGGGAGCCCATGGTGGGCAGCCTGCTCCCCAGCCCTCCCCTCCCCTGCCCCTCCCCCCTACTCTGGCTGCTTCTCCCTAGGGCATAACAGCTAATCCAGGCCCGGAAATTCCGGGCCACTTGTTGGGACTTGAACCCACTCCCTCACAGCCCACCCACCCACTGGGCCAAGCCTGTGGGCCTCTAGGCCAGGGGCAGGAGATGCTGGACACTGGACCCCGAACCTGTCCCCAGCACCCACCCTTCCAGCCAGGCTCACAGGAGACACTTCTCCCTGTCTCTTCTAACAGCCTCAGGATTGGAGGGCAGGAGGCTCAGCAAGGAGTAGAGACCCACCGGGTCACAGCCTGAGATGGTGGCCAAGCCGCCTGGACTCAGACCTCTGGACTCACAGTCCCGCGCTCCATCCCCGCCCCTGCCAACAGCGTAGGGGTCTGACAGGATCGCCTCTAGCCCCAGCTCTCAGGCAGACCCACGGCTGGCTGCTTTCAGGCTCAGCCTCATCTACCTGCCCCCTCCCCGCCCCATCCCAGGAGGCAATGGGACCGTGGGCCTGTTTCACAGGCCAGGACACCAAGGCCAGGCGCCTGGGCGGTCACACCAGGAGTGGGACACAGCTTGAGTTGGACCCAGCCCAGCTCCACCGAGGGGGCTCACTTGTCACTGGGAAACGTCCGCCCCTCCACCCCCCAAAGACCTGCACAGCAGCCTCGAAGGCCAAGGTGAGCCCTGAGCCAGGGCCTGAGTGCTCAGGCACACCTGACCCCGAGGTGGCCTCCACTGCAGCACAGGTATCCCAGGAATGTCCACTTCCTGGCCTCCTCCGCATTCCTGGGGCCCCTCCCACAGCCGCTAGCCAGAGCCTGGCTCCCTGCGGAGGAATTCCTCTGAGTAAACACCAGGCCGTGGCCGGGGCGCAGCATCTCAGGCCTGAGGGGCACGCAGCATCTCAGGCCCACCTCCATGCTGCCCTCTCAGCACCCTCACCCAACTCCCCCTGTCACCTTTGTGAGCCCCCACGCCCCCTGGCGCACTTTCCCCGTGCGCCAGGGGTACCGGAAGAACAAAGAGAAGGGCCCGCTGCCATGTCCGTGCTGGGCCCGCCACCAGCAGCCCGTGTGCGCCCAGCCTCCCGGCCCCGCGCCCACTCCGGCTGAGACCTCACGGTCTGTGCCCCGGGGTGGACTCTCTCCAGAGACACAGGGGTGGGGGCTGCAGCGGGCCAGAGAAGGACTCTACCTGGCCCAGGTCCAAGGTGACGTTGACCTCATTGTACTCCAGGCCGCGGGACAGTGGCGGGCTCTGCCACCAGCGCTCCGTGCCGTCGATGGCGTTGCTCACGGGGTGTGCCCTGTTGCTGTTTGCAGCTGTGCAGATGTCGCAGTACTGGCCCTGCGGCAGAGGGGGCAGTCAGACGGCCAAGAAGTACTGGGACCTCTGGACCCTCCAGTCACCCTCTCACCCCATTGCACCGGCCTCCACCCCCAACCTGTGGGCCCTCGTCCACCATTCACTCATTCAATGGGCAAACACCCACTGAGCACCTTGACTCAGGGGAAATGGCTCTTGTGAGAGATGGTCACATATCCATCACAGAGGCCACAGGAGAGCAGGGAGGGAGAGAGGCACCTGCTTCCGGTAGGGAAATCAAGGCGGGCCTCTCTAGGGAAGTGGCATCTGAGGCCTACACTGTAAGAGGGGTATGCTCCAGACAGAGGGGCTGCCTGTGTAAAGGCCCTGGGGCAGGAAGAGCCAAGGAGTAAACAACAAGAGTTGAGGGGGAAAAGGGTCCAGTGGAGGGACGAGTCACACACCCCTTATAGACGGAAGCCCTGGGATCATCTGGAGGCGAGGGGTCTAAGTGGCCAGGATGATCAGAGAACCAGATCCCTCCCTGCCTGCACCAGCCTGTTCCCCACTCTCCCCCTGCCAGACT
The DNA here is from genome assembly GCF_041296235.1 of Equus asinus. Taxonomy (NCBI): domain Eukaryota; kingdom Metazoa; phylum Chordata; class Mammalia; order Perissodactyla; family Equidae; genus Equus; species Equus asinus. The sequence continues at coordinate 49,438,500 of NC_091804.1, forward strand.
CTCGTGCAGAGCCGTCAGGATTAGGGTCTCCAGAGAGACGGAATTAAGCCATTCCGGCGTCCTGAGGGGACAGGCCCCAGTGGAGGCATGTGGGCAGCTGGCAGGCGAGGCCTGGGCCTCCTGGCTCTGCCACTTCCGAGCCCTGGGACCAAGCCAAGCCCCGGCAGCCGCTGAGCCTCACTGTCCCCATCCGAAGAGTGGGGGTAACGCTGGCACCTGCCTCAGCCGCCGAAGGATTAACGGATCCCACATGGGGCCCGGCAGCTGCTTCTGTCACGGTCCAGCCACCTGCCGGGGGCCTGTCCTCTGGGGGGCAAGGGAGGCCCCTGGCAAGGGCCTGGCCCGCTGTCCATTGGAGAGGAGCAGGTGCTGGGAGCTGGGGGTGGGGCTGGGGACAGAGCTGGGCCCTGGCAGAGTGCAGGCCCAGCCCCCCACCCCGAGGAAACCAGACCTGCTGTCCCGCCACACAAAGGCAGCCCTCTGGGACTTGGCATTGATTGAGGCCTGGAGGCCGTGTCTGGGAAATGTGGCCGCCCCCCCCACCCCAGCCTCCCAGGGGGCCAGACCTCCTCCTAGGAGTTGGAGGTGGGAGCGTGGGAGCTTCCCTGCCCCCACTCCCAGGCTGGGCAGCATAGAGAGCCCCCAGGCCTCCACGGACACATGGCGTGCCCCTGCCACCCCTGGACGCATCTGTCCCAGGCTTCCACCATGCGCTCAGAGGGTGAGATCAGCAGGCAGAACACCCGGGCACCTGGCCAGGGGCCCCCAGGACCCTTGTGCTGGGTGCTCCAGGTCACCCCATCTCAGGCCTTGTTCCCACTTGGGGCCTTTGCACCCTCATCTCTTGTGCCGTCTCAGCTAAGCTGTCACCTCCTCAGCAGGGCCCACAAGCCCCAGACCACCCAAGACGCTGACCTGACAACCTGCCCATGCATCACCCTGCTTTATTTATCCTGCGTGAGACTGGAAACTGTCCGCCTTGTTTGCTGCCCCCCTGGCGGAGGGCTCAGCGGTGGGGGCGCCACACCTGCCTTGCTCTTAACTGCAGTCCCGGAGCCCACCACCCAGGGCCACCATAGGCTGGAGCCAAGGAGGACACCCAGAAAAAGCGGCATGATCTATGGGCCATACTGCCAAGCTCAAATGGTGACCCCCAAACTGGAACCTGGGGCTCTGGCTGCCTGGTCCTGCGGGAGCTCCTGGCGAGTGACAGAGGCAGGGGCTCAGGGAGGTCACTGAAGTCACCGTGCACGTGGGTGCAGCTCATCAGGGGCCTGGCACAGTGGGGGTGGCCACGAAGCTTCCCAGAGGAGGTGAGCAAGACCATCTGGCTGGGTGGCAGGCTTTCTAGAGAAGGCTGCCCGTGGTCAAGACCCTCCCAGGGCCAGGAGCACCATGGGGATGCTGGGTCAAGGGTTGAGGGAGCCCAGGGAAGTTTCTGCTCAGCCCACCCAGAGAGGCAAGGAGAGGCGATTCTTGTCCCCACGTGGCCACCGTGGGGGCCACTCAGTGACCCAGCCTCTCAGCCTGGCTCTGGCTCACAGTGGACGGGGCTGGGGAAACCAGGCGCCCTCCACCCCTCCGCTCAGAGGGTCCTGCCAGGAACAGAGCGAGGAAGCAGGGAGCCGTGATAAGGACTTCCCCTCCCAGTGAGTCACCACGGCGCAGCCGAGCCCCCAGCTTCCCTTGCAGAGTCAGGGCCAGCCCCGCGTTCCGCTGATGGCCACCTGGGGCTGTGAGGGCCCAGGGCCCAAGATGCCCTCTGCCTGCTCCCACTGCCCACACAGCCGCCTTGCCCGGGCCCAGCTGGGACGCCCCGGGCCAGCTTCTGTCCATCTCCTCCAGCGGCCCGTGGGAGCTGCGGCCTGCAGCCATGGCCCGTGTCCTCCGTGAGCCGCCCCCTACGCTGGCACGAGACGAGGCTCTTGGGATGGAGAGAAGGGGGGCTTCATCTCCTTGGCATCTCCTCCACCTGTCCGCTCAGCTCCAGACAGGGCCACGGGCCAGGCCAGGGAGAACAGACCTTGGCCCGAGCAGAGACCGGCACTCCTGCAGGTCCCGGGCCCAGGTGATAAGTGCCAGAGGCCCTCAGAGGGAAGCTCTCGCCTCTCTCCTCTGAAACAGTGAGCTGGGCGAGCAGGTGACCGTGCTCATTCCTGGCCGCTCCCTCGCACACAATGTCCTGGCCACTGCCATTGCCAAGCGGTCACTGTGTTTAGCACAGCTTCCCAGGCTCCTCGAGCCAAGCTCCTATCTTCAGGGGAGGCGGGCCCTCACACCGTGCCCGTTTTCCAGACAAGGAGCCTGAGGCTGCAGGGAAGCCACACAGCACGGAGAGGCAGCAGAGAGGGGTTTGCAGGCCATGGTTCCCAGGCCGCTCCTTTAGCACCACGAGGGGTGATACACGGCCCCTCCCTGCAGGGGTCCAGGCAGCCTCCCCAAGGGCCTGGGGTCCTGGGCCAGGCAGCACAGGTGGGCCACAAGGAGGAGTGGTCCGAGGCGTGGAGGTGGTCTGGAGCCTCTTCTGCCCACAGGGCGGAATCCCAACTGAGCAGTGAGGAGGGGTGGCGGGGGCTCAGCCAGGCCCTCGGGGCAGCTTTGGAGACCCCCATTGAGGCTCCTTGCCTCAACCCCGCCCCTTTGACATCACCGGATGCATCGAACCCAGCCGGTAGCAGGGACCCTGGTTCCCACCCTCACCCCAGCCAGAGCCTGGTCTGGCTGTGCACCTTTCCAGGCCTCAATTTCCCCATCTGAAATGCTGGCTGGAGCTCCTGTCTCAGCTGTGCTGGGCTTAGAGGAGGGCCTTCAGGAGAGCCCAGGAGCCCGGAGGGACACCTCTGTCCCAGGATGGCTGCTGCACCACGGATCCCTCTCAGCTCTTCCCTCCACTGCACGGCCAAGGAGCCAGGTGGGCAGGCAGTGAAGGGGGCCCAGCTGAGGCTCCTTCATTCTTCACCCACCCGAGCTAACCCAGTCTCCAACTACCCTCCTCCCCTCCCCCAGCTTCTCCTACCAGGAAGGTGGCAAGTCCCTGGAGGAGGCAGCTCAAATTACAGCAGCCTTGGGGCCCCCAGACTCTCCCTAAGGTTTAGCAGGGGTGGGAAGATGGGCCTAGCATGGGGTGTCAGGGAGCACCTGGAGAAGACCTCACCTGCCTACCCCCTCAACCCACAACTGACCCCAGGAGGCCTTGCCCACCAAGGAGCCTCACTGGACCCCAGCCCCCAAACTAAGTCCCACAATCTCAACCGCCAGCTTCCTTGGTCAGGTGTCCATGTGTGAGGCCACCTAACCCACTCCCGGCCTACAGGCTCATAGCTCAGGAGGGCATGCCTGCCAGAGGGTCTTCCGGGACAGAAGCCACATCTCTCCAGGGAGACTGAAGGCCACGGACCCCACCTACTGTGGTGCAGAGACACTGCCCCAGATTGCAGCTCGGTGTGCCCAACCCCAGTTAAAGATCCGCTTTGCCACCCCCTCCTTGAGGGTCCCACTGAGTCCCTAGACCCTCTTTGCCGCGGGCAGCGAGAGCCTCCTCTGTTTGGCTCCAAACGCGAGGACCCCAGGTTCCTCTCGCCCCATCCCCGTCCCATCCCGACGCCAGCAGGTTCCAGCCTGTCCCGGGGGGAGGCGGAGCGGTCCGCCCCCTCCCCACAGGCAACAGGCGGCGGAGGCCAAGCCCCGCCCTTGCCGGGATCCCGGGACTTGGAGCCGTGAGGGATTGGGCACCCGCCCCCCTCCCGCCCCGCCACCGCCGCCGAACTCGACCGGCGCCCGGCCGCCTCCGGGGCCGTGCCGGGGAGGCCGAGGCCCGCCTTCCCGCAGAGACGCGCAGGTATCTGTCCGAGCCAGAGTAGCCAAGTTGGGGTCCCTTCCTCCCCCAAAATGCGGAACCCGGGCGCGCGGAGCTCCGGCCCGCACCTGGGCTTTCCCGGCCCGTGGCGCTCCCCGCCGAGTCGGGCTGGGGTCCCTGAGTCCGAGCTCGATCCGTCCCCGGCGCCGGCGTCCTCGGGAGTGTCCCCCCTACCCCCCCAGCCCGGCGGCGACCCTGACCCCGGCCCGCGCTCACCTGGATGGTCTGGTTGGGATCCCCGCCGGCCACGGGGCCCCCCACCAGCTTGCAGTAGAGGTCCTCGGTGGGGCGCGGGACCCCGCGTGCCGGGGCCTCCTCGCCGCAGGTGGCCGAGGCGGCGATGCGGGCGCCCTCGGCCAGGTTGAAGTAGGGCGGGTGCAGGCTGAAGCCGTCGCCCGCCGTCTCCTGCGCCCGCGCCGCGCCCAGCAGCGCCAGCCCGGCCAGCAGCAGCCGCGCGGGGCCCCGGGGGCCGCCCGCGCACCGTGCGCTCCCCGCGAAGTGCCGCGCGCCCGTCTTCGCCATCGTCCAGCTCGGGCCGCGCTCCCGGCGCTCCAGGGACTGCAGGCGCGGCGGGAGCCCGGCGGGTGTGCTGCTCGGCGGCGGCCCGGCTCGCTCCGCCCGCGAACGTCAGGCCCCGCCCCGGCCCGCCCGGGCGCCCGAGCCCCGCGCCCCGGGGAGGGCAGGGGGGAGGGCGGGGGAAGGGCGGCCGGCGGCCTTAACCCTTCGGACCCCGGCTCGGCCGGCCTCCCGGAAGGGGCACCTGCTGGCCCTGGGCCAGGCCGTGGGAACGCGGCGCCGCCAGGCGCCCCATGGCGTGGCTCCCAGTCCCGGGGGCACCGTCGCGCCTCCCGGAGCCCCTGGCGCCCCGGGCCAGTTCTTCCCAAACGGCTCCGCTCTTTGTTTCCCTAACTTCGGGCACCTCTCGGCGGCCGAGCGCCCCCGGCGGCTCGGGCGCAGGCGCAGCGGCCAAAGTCGGGCACGCTCGCCCCGGGTCCAGCCCAGGCATCTTTCCCATCAACCGCCAGCCCGTGCCTCCTCGCAATCCCAGGAGCAGATCGGCGTCCCCAACGACCGCTGCTGGGGATCCTGGACACTTGGGTCCCCCGGGCTTGAGGGAGTTACCTCTGGAGACCCAGCGCAGCCTCACCCTGTCTCCTCTGCCGGTTTTGGGTTTTTCTCACCTCATATTGCCCCTCATCTGCCCCATCCCACAGATGTGCCAGAAATTACACTCTGCCAACAGTGAGTGGGTGGTCGTGGGTGGGGGCCCTGGAGGGAATCAGACCAGCAGAGGGACAGGGAGACCCCGACTGGGGACCACAGGCTTTCCTGGGGCAACCGGGCATGTCAACCCCTCCTGGCTCCTGCCTGCCCATGTTTGGTTTAAAAATCCTATAAAATAGGGAAACCCATCAGGAGGGACTGGCTCCGGGGGCCCACTCATGGGGCTCTGTATGGCAAGGGGAGGGTGCTCACAGCCCCATGGGTGCCAGGAGGATTGGTGTGACAGAGGAGGTCTGCTGGGGGTGGGGGGTGGCAGGTGTGAGCCTGCCCCAGTGCCAGGGGCTGCCCCGCTTTGGGCACTATGGTCCAGCAACTTCATCTGCCGCTGAAACCCTCCCGCTCAGGGCCCCTCCCCTGTGCAGCGCAGGGACTCGAGGCCACTGGGAAATAGGACAGGACCTAGAGGCCTGAGTTCAGGGTTGTGTCCCAGCTGTTTCTGCATTTGGGTGGCTGTGGCCACTGGGCCTCCTCCCTCCCGCTCCTGGCCCACATCAGCCTCCAGGGAAGCCCTGAAGCACTGGGGGTGGGGCCGCAGCTGCCGGGCTGGCAGATCCCTCATTGTCTGAGCCAGGCCAGCTGGGGTGTCTGTCCCACGTGGGACCCCCTGGACAGTCCTGGGGTGCCGAGTTAAGTGTGTGGAGCCACAGCCAGCTGGTCCTGGCCGGGGTCCTTCACCAGCAGCTGTTCCCAGAAGGTTTCACGACAGTCCACATCTTCCAGGCTGCCCCTGGCCTCCTGCAAATCCTGGATCCCAAGGGGCTGGGCGGCCCCTTCTCTTCGGGTTGGGAAATAAGCAGGGGGGATGACCCCTCCTTCCCTCCTCCCCAGTTCTGTAACTTCACTTAGTTCTTGCACCTGGGGAGGGTGAGAAGAGGCGTTCCCTCTGCAGGAGATCTGAGTGGGGGAGGGGCCAGCCCAGAGGGTGGGCGGGAACCAGCACGATCCTGAGAACCAGTGCAGACAGGCGAGCTGCCGAGTTAATTTATGAGCCCTTGCTGGGGACAGCTGGAGAGCCGCCTGTGGGCAGTAGCAGGGCTCCCAGGTGGGAGATCTGACCTGCCCTGCCCCGCCCTCCCTCCTGCCCAGAGGTCCCCACATCACACACATCACAGGGCTGCACGCTGGCCCCTGGCAGCCTAGGGGCAGGGGACCGGGAACCTGCCCACCACCCCAAAGGTCTGCTTCCGGATATCCCTGGAGGGGCCCACAGGCGGAGGTGGGGGGAGCCCTCAGAGCCCCCTAGCGGCCAGGCCTCTGCTGACCGAGGGCACAGAGCAGGCGAGTGGGGAGGGGCAGCTCTCCGAGAATGCGCTGAGTCAGCCGAAGCACCCAGTACAGGGAGGGTTAATCCGGGCTAGCTGCTTCCCGGCAGACAGCTGCCCCAGGACAGGACAACTGGTCGCCAGGAGGGGGCAGGGCGAAGTGGGCAGAGGAGAATGTGGTGAAAGGAGCTGGGTGAGGTGCCCACTGCCCCTAACCTGTGCCGGCTCGGGCTGGGGCAGGAGCTGGGGCAGCAGGGAGGATGGAGGGCTTGTCCCAGCCAGGCAACACACAGGCCTCTTGAGGGGCTCCAGGGGAGAGGGGCAGGGCAGGGGAGGGAGGCCCGTCTCTGCCCCCCTCCACTCCTGCTGCCCATGCCATATAGCCAGCAAGTCATCCCCAATCAGACTGGCAAGTGTGTCTCCCAAGGCCACCCAGCCACCTTTCCTACTTACAAATGGAGAAACTGAGGCCAAAAGGTCCCAGGGTCAGTCGAGCACACAGTTAGCAAGGGGGAGGGGGCTGGTCAGTCATTCACTTCCTCCCCCACATTCACTGGGCACCAGTCCCTAATGCTGTGCCCCCTTTCTGGTTTGTCAGGCCACCCCAGGTTCTGTCCTGAATCCACAGGGGAGGGACGCCCAGTCCTGGGCGGTGCCCATGGAAGGAGTCAGCTCCCTGAGGGAGGGACCTATCCTCGGTCCTACCAGACTCTGCCCAGCCCCCACAGGACGACCCCAGATCCAGAGCCCGTCTTCACCCAGCCGCAGGCAATGGGAGCTCTGGGACCTGGGAGATCGCAGACAGTGGGCAGCCGGAGCCGGGGAGGGGTGTTCCTGGCCCTGGTCAGGAGGCCGGCAGACTCCCCCTCAGCCCTGGGACGTGGCCCTTAGCACAGCCCTCCCCCCCTCCAGCATTCTCAGGAGCCCCCGCTCAGCCCATCCGTGGGGCAGCTGTGGGGACCAACAGGCCAGGCCCCGGGCACACCTGCCTCAGCCGGAGCCTGCCTCTCTGGGAAGCAGCTGCACGGGGCGCCCACTGGCTCCACACTCAGGCCTCGTCATCGCGGTCACAATCAGTAACAGATGATTGTGCTGGACGTCCTGTCCCCAGAGCCCAGCTCTCCTGCTGAGCCCTGCACCCTTGGGAGAAGCTGCACATTGGGGTAGGAGCCGTGCAGCCTGTGTGAGGAGGAGGGGCCCTGCTGCTCCAGTCGGGCGGGCGGAGAGGCACGTGGCTTTGGGCTCCGTTACAGAGAATGTTTGTTTCGGCAGGAAGAGGGTTTGGGGAGAGGCTGGCACGGTGGGTTGGAATAGTGGAGGCCACATTCCCTTCCTCGGGGCTGCCCTGATGCCCTTCCAGGGAACCCAGCTGGCGAGAACGTCTACCCTGGCCGTGGGGCAGAGGGGTCGGGAGCAGGCGGCAGGCCTGATTCTGGTGGCCGCTGTCAGCCACGGTGGAGCCCAGTTTTGTGGGAGGAAGATGCAGACCAGCTGGGCGCCCTGAGGACTCACAGCTGGGAGAAGGTGTCACTGGGAGGTGGTGAGCCCAGCAGGACAGGGGAGAGGTCCTGGCCTCTCTTGTCACTGCTTGGAGTACCTGAGAACTTGGGGGGCTGGAGGCCAGTGGGCAGAGGACAGCTGTCAAGGAATGGGGGCCCAGGGCCCGAGGACTGGCAGGGGACCCAGAGCAGCAGCTGGACCCCTCCCCTAGGCCAGGAGTACCTCTTTCTGCTTCCTCCAACCCCCAAGGGCTGTGGGCTACTACCCTCAGAAGGATGGGGCCAGGGAAGAGTCCCGGCATCTCTGGCTGGAGGAGAGTCTGGGGACAGGCCCCTTGTTGTTGCTCTGAAAGGAGTGGTCCCTTCTTCTCCACGCCTGTGGCTCCAGCTGGACCACCACTGGGCTCTTCCCGGCCTCCAGGACACATGGCTCTTGGAAACTTCTGAGGCCGCCAGACTCTGCATTGACCCCAACCAGCAACAGATGGTTTGAGCCACGCACTGCCCAGCCAAGCACCTCCTCTGGGAGCCTTCTGAGCCTGGAGTTGCAGGAGGGTCCCCATCTGGCTGCTGTATGCCCAGCTCACCGGCTGTGCCTACCACACTCCTGACCATCGGGTGGCCTGATGGGGCGTGGTCCACACACCAAAGAGGGTGCAGACAGGCTTAGGTGTGCCCAGGCGCCAGGAGACCTGGGCAGGCCAGCCCCTCAGGTCCTGGGCTCTCCCCAGAGGTCTCCCCCACTTGGCTTGCCTTCTTCACAACTAATGCCCTGGACAGGCAGGCCTGGCCCTATGAAAAACACATGAACCCAGGATGCTCAGAAATGTGGGACTCCGGGGCTAGCCTGCTGGCGTAGTGGTTAAGTTTGTGCACTCTGCTTCAGTGGACCGAGGTTCACAGTTTCGGATCCCAGGTGTGGACCTACATATCACTCATCAAGCCGTGCTGTCGCGGTGTCCCACATACCAAACTAGAGGAAGATTGGCACAGATGTTAGCTCAAGGTCAATCATCCTTACCAAAAAACCAAAACCAAAAACAAAAAAAACAGGGCTTCGTCATGCTGCAAGGGGTGGTCAGCGTGACGTCAATGGGTCTAGCTTGGAGGCCCCCTCCTGTAGCTGCAGCATCTCCAGCTGAGTGTAGGGGGGCCTCCTCCGCAGGCTGACATTGGGACACCTGGCTTTGTGAAGTGCACCATGAGCTGGAAGGAATCGGAAGGGTCACCATTGTCAGAGGCTGTCCCTTGTGGGCAGGAACCCTTATGATAACAGCTCTAGGTGCCGAGTGCCTGCTGGGTGCTGGGTGCTGGATGCTGGGCCCTGGGCCAGCACACGAGCCTCAGACAGGGGTTCTGCTTGTCTTAGGATAAAAGCCAGACCCCTCACTGCAGCCTGGCAGGCCCTGCGGAGCCAGGTGCCTCCCAGCTGTGCCGTCTGGTCAGTCCATGCCCAGCAGATCCTGCAGCCCTCCCCTCTCTCTCTCACTCGGGACTTTGGCCTTGTTGCTTCAACCCTGGACACAATAGAGTCCCTACCCCTCTGTCTGGCCACCTCCCTCCCGCCCCGGGAGGGCCCCCCAGCCACCACCCCAGAGAACAAGCAGGTGTTCCCCTGTCTGGTTTCATTTTGTTAAATTAAATCCGAGCTGTGTCCTGCCTGGCCGCCCTGCCATGTCTCCAGGCCTGGCAAAAAGTGGGTGCCCAGAGTGTGCCTGCTGCATGAAGGAACGGCCTCTCCATGTACCTCCCCGAGCCCAGCCAGGCTGTGACTTTGGGGGCGTTCAGAGGAAGCCCAAGGTCCCCAGGAAGAACTCGTCATTGCTGTGCCCCAGTGGCCCGTTCCTGTCCCCTCCTGTACCCTGTCCGGCCTGGGGCCTGTGAGCGGAAGGAGGGGCTCGCCTGGGAGAAGCAGCCCCTGCTGTGGGGGGTGAAGGGAGGGGCTGCTGTCCGGTCCAGCCCAGGTATCTGCATCCTCGAAAGACATCATCCCCACCCCGGCTCACTTGAGGCCCCTCCCTGGACCCAGCCTTTGGCCTGAGGACAAGATTCTGCAATGAATGGCCAGCCCCAGCCTCAGAGGAGGGGCTGGACAGGGCAGAGACCCTGGGAACTGGGGAGGGGCTGGGACCTCCCTGGAGATCCAGCCATCTCCAGCGTCATCATCATTGTCATCGTCATAGTGTGGGAGAGCAGAAGATGGGGCTGCTCCAGTAATGAGGTTCCTCTTAGGACCCCAGCCCCAGATACCTCCCTCCAGAGGGGTCCCCATTAGGGCCCCCCCAGCACCTTGCTGTGTGTGAAGTTGGGGATCTAGAGCTCCTGATCCCATATCTGTGGGGAGCACATGGGATGTCCTCAGAAGGAGGTGACAACCAAGTTGACGTGTCAACCGCACCTCACCGTCACCCTAGGTGCTGGCATCTCTGTAGGGTCATTCTTTATCCTATTTGACCTTTGCCTGCCGCGGCTCCCCCACCCCCATCCTCACCACCTCCCGGCTCCATGCCCCAGACTGGGCAGCCCTGGGGGAAACAGGTGAGAGGTAGGGGCTCCCCAGCACAAAGGGAGGGACCCCAGCCCCAGCCCTGGGGTTCTGGCTTGCCCCTGCCCTCCCCCCTCCAGGACGAGGCTCCAGCAGGCCCCTTCCCCCTCTCCGTCCTTGGGGGCCTGGCCAAGCTCTGGTTCCCATGGGGGCGGGGCAGGGGTGAGGGCTCTGCAGCTTCTCCAAGAGGTGCCCACAGACGGCCTTATATGGCCAGGAGGCCTCGCAGCTGAGGAGGAATCTGATCCCCTGGGCAGGGACCCGGGGCTGTGCCCTGGGCAGGGCCAGGGCTGCCGTGAGCTGACAGCCTCCCATGGCCCCTAAACCCCAGCCTTCTGGGCCCACAGTCCCTTAAAGGGAGCCAGCTTAGCTAGCCCCCCTTGGCAACTTTGGGACATGTGGCTGGGGACCCTGTGACGAAGGGATTCACCTGCCATTCCCCACGGGTCCCCTCACCGCAGTGGGATGGGCAGGCCCCCTGAACCCTGCTGGGTCTGCCTCGGGGGAAGAGCAGCCGTTTGAGGTCAGCCTTCCCCTCCCAGCATCACATGGACAGACACTCATCAGGTGTGGCCCTCTCCCTGCCCAGACGGGCCGAGTCCCACAGCCCTGCCCTGTGCCTTGACCAGCAAGGCCACTGGCCCTCAGCAAGTCGCCTCCCCTCCTGGGCCAGCTCGGCCCCCACCTCGGAGCAGCACCGGGTCCCCAAGCCAGGCCTGGGGGTGTGACCTGGCCCTGGGCTCTTACTGGGTCTTGACCCCCCAGCCCCGCCTCACCCTCCTAAGCTATCATGGCCCCACTGCTCTCTCTTCTGACTCCCTCCCTCTTTGGGTTTCTCATTTTCTGAATGTTCCCTCTGTGTGTGTGTGTTTCTCTTTGTCTCTATCCCTTTGTCTCTCTCTGTCTCTCTGTCTCTTTGTCTATCTGTCTCTCTGCATCTCTATCTCTGTCTCCCCCCACTGCTGCCCTAGGTCTGCCAAGCTCAGCTACTAGGGCAGCCTGAGCCCTCCCGCCCCCACGTCCGGCCTCAGAGTGCCGCTATCTTTGGGGGCCTGTGGAGAAGGGATTTGTTTCTGACAAGGGGCAGCAGTGGTGGTGACAGGGCCACTTCCTGCCCGCCTGCCTGGGAAGCTCTAGCTGCAGGGTCTGGGTGGCCCTTGCAGGCTGGCTGGGGATAGGCCAGCTGGCAAGGACGCAGCTCCCCTGGGGCCCCTGAGCTGACACACCCTCAGCCCTGTGGTCACCACATGCCCTGGGACACAGTGGTATCCACCTCATCCAGGGGCAAGGAAGTGCCGTATCCCACCCTCATGTGCAAGCCCACCTTCTGGCAGGTTGGGGCGCCCTGGGCCGAGGGCAGAGGAAGACAAGAGGTGACAGACCCACTATGCGCTTGGGCACAGCCACTCCTCAAGCCAGCTGTGAGAGGCGGGGACTCCTGTCACTCCCACTGTCCAGGTGAGCAGACCGAGGGGAGACACACAGCGACTGTGCCACCCTCTGTGCCTACCCCGAACGCCGGGTTCCACGTGCCCAGCCCTCATGTCCCAAGGACGCAGCGGGGGCTCCTGGCCCTGCCACGTGTCTGCGCTTTGCAGGTGGGCTCTCACACGACTTCAGGGAATCGTTGTTCCCATTTCACAGAGGGGAAACTGAGGCTCGGGGAGGTGCTGTGACCCAGGAAGGGGCCAGTGAGGCGCGTGCCTGCAGCGTTGACAACTGTCTGTCCAGGACGTGCTCTGAAGGGGATGCAGTGGGAGGGCGAGGGCTGCCAGGCTGACCGGACCCTAGTCCGTCCCACTGTGGTTCAGACCAGCACGTCCTCTGGGCTGGCAGGAGCTGCCGCCTCTCCCCCAGCACCGAGCAGGAAGGGACTGGGCAGGGTGTGCGGGGAGCCCTGGTCCAGACGCGGCCCAGGGCCCGAGCCCCCGTGCCCTGCGGCCCCTGGCTGTGACAAGGGGGCCCTCCTCTGCCGCACGGCCTGTTGTCTCAGGTGGTTTTCACAGACAAGTCACCGTGTGGCCCCTGCTGGAAACCCTTCAGCCCTTCCCTCTACCGGGAAGCTTTGGCTCTCCCGCAGCCTCCAAGGCCCTCGGCCTGCCCCTGCCTCACGGCCCCGCCTCGAGCCGCCCCTCGGAGCCCCCAGGGCTCCAGCCTCACTGGCCTCCTTACAAAACGCTAAGAGCCCCCTGCGCAGCCCCACTGGGCCTTTGCACAAGCCACACCTCCCACCAAGAATGCTTCTCCTACCCGCTCGCAGCCTGCCCTTCCCATCCCAGCTCCAGGGGCTCCCCAGGCCCCCAGTCTGTTGTATATTCTTCCTCCATTTATTCAACAGCTATTTAAAAATTTTATTTATTTCATTTACATTTATTATTTTATTATTTATTTTGCATCCAGAGCCCTGTGCTGAGCAGGTGCTGGATGATAGTGGCTGGATGCCGGGACACCTGTGCCCCATCACCTTCACACTGGCCTGGAGGCCCCGTGGGAGGCGGGGGCGTAGACCAAGGGAGTGGGGGCTCGGCGCCCGACCGGGTGCTCCTCTCATGTGGCCTGAGGTCCACGGTGCAGTCCTTGCCCTGCAGTCACTGAGCAGAAGAAACACACCAGACACGAACAAGTGGGCGAGGCTGCGGGGAAGTTGGGGCCTCCTGTGCTCCTAGTGGGGTGCAAATGGCACAGTCATGTGGACGCCAGCATGACGCTTCCTCAAAGATTAAACAGAGTCACCGTGTGACCAGTACTTCCACTCCTGCGAACATGCCCAAGAGAGATGTAAACACATGTCCACACACGAAACCTTGCACACGAGCATTCCTGGCAGCACTATTCAGAACACCCAAAGGTGTAGACAGCCCCGTGTCATCGGTGGGTGAGTGGGCGGGTGAGTGTGGTGGGTCTAGCCACATAGTGGAATATTAGTTAGCCATAAACAGGCCCGGGTCTGGATTCGAGCCTTGGGGGGCGGCCCCCTTAAGGAGGCTGCGCAGGGACCAGGAGCGGGCAGCCTGGGGTGCGCCTCGGTTACTGGCCCTGGGTGTTGTGAGGGAGGCTCAGCTGGGCCCAGACCGACCTTGGCAGGGTCATGGACACAGAGCGGGGCCACGGAGGCTCAGCTTAGGTGGGCGTGGGTGCCTGCCGGGCATCAGGTGGAGACGGTGGAGGCAGGGTTAGCTCAGGGCGCCGTGGACCACCCACCCAGCCCCCTGACACGCGCCAGCTGGTCCCGTGCTTCGGGTGAGCACCCGGGAGGCATGGGCTGCAGTAAACCCAAGATACCCAACCCTAAACAGGAGACTGACTCAGCCTGGAGCCAAGAGCCACAGGGCCCTGACTGTGGAGAGGGAGACAGCGGAGTCACGGCCCCTCCCGCCCTGTCTTCATCACCATGTGGGTCAGCCTGCAGGCCTGCCCCTCTGAGGCCTGGCTGTGAAATCCGCCCGGGCACGGGCCTCATCCCCGCCCGTCCCACAGGTGCCTGATTGGGGCCTTCCCTAGGGTCACCATTGCTTCAGATGCAAGTGACATCCTAGCCCCTCCCATCCTGTCGCCCCAATTTCTAAAAGGAGGGCTCAGGAGTACCAAAAAGGGGAGGGGAAGGCCTGTGGGGATTCCACCCCCGCGCCCCGCTGGGCCCCTCTCCTGCTGGGCCTGGAAGCCTCCAGCTCATCTGGTTGTCTGGGAAGTGAGGGGTGGGCCGCCCTGCAGGATGAGGTAGGGGTGGTGGGTGGGCTCAGCTCCAGGCCTCTGTGTTCCTCAAGCTTCAACACGTCCAAAACACTAGTCCTGCAGCTGTTCTGCGGAGACCATTGCTGGGGGCTGTGAACCCAGAGACTGGGGAGCCTCCTGCCAGGCCACTGGTGGCGACATCTACCGGGAGCACAGTCTCCTTCTCCAAAGGGGTCTGGGGGTCTGTACCTGGTCCCCTCCAGGTCTCCCGCTCAGATCCTGGGGAGTGGTAGAGAGGGAGGCGAGACTGGGAGTTGAGAGCTGCCTCCGCTCCCACCTCCATCCATCCCTGGCTTGCTGTGTGACCTCAGGTCAGGGCCACAACCTGCCTGGATCCCTGAGCAAATGGCTGATTGTGTTCCCTGCCTTGTCTCCACTATCTGACCTAGACCCTTTGGCCCCAGCCACTCTACGCCGCCATGCCACCCTGTGCCACACACCCAGGGGGTCATTGGAGGGCTGCCGTTTCTGGTGCCCTGGTGCCTGGTGCTGGGCAAGCGCCTAAGCTGCTTTGCCTAATGTGATGCTCAAGAAACCCCATTTTACAGATGGGGAGACTGAGGATCAGAGAGGCTGTGTGTGACTCTGCGTTTCCTGGCGCTATGACCGCGAGGCACTGGGGATACCGCCCACGCCGGCTGGTGAGTCCTGACTGCCTCTGCAAGGTGCTCGGAAGGGTTGCTCCTGGCTGGATGTGCGCCCACATGCTCTCTAGCAAAGCCGACCCAAGCGTCCTCAGCAAGGCCCCATGGCCCAGCCCCAGGGAGCCAATCGGGACAGAGCCTGCACAGAGGTTATCTGGGTCCCGCAGGAGGCTGGCGCAGACTGCCTTCCGGGCCTCCCCTATCTCCAGCAGGAATGCACCGAGCCCCCCACCCCCTGCCCACCCAGGGGGAGGAATGTGGCAGAGGCTGCTGGGAGCTGGGAGTCTGGGAGGAGGAGCGAGTCGGGAGGCCTCTGCCTTCTGGAATTCCCCAGGCCTGGCACCAGATCCCTGCCTGCCTTTCCCTGCCCCCCCAGGGCCTGGCACTCTCCACCTCCTCTCCTAGGGCTGCAGGGGCACTGGATGACTGGGGTGAGGGATGGCACCTCTCAGGGCTAGTTACTGCATGACAATGTCCCCTCCTCGGAGAGGCCTTCCCTGACCACCCAACCTACACAGCCCCTTCAGCTGGGCCATTGCCCTTCAGAACTCTAGACCAGGCACCGTTGGCATTTGGGGCTGGATGTCTCCCCGCGGGGCTCTCCTGGGCACTGTGGGGGTGTTGAGCAGCATCCCTGGCCTCCACTCATCAGCAGCCAGTAGCACCCTCCCCTCCCCCAGTTGTGACAGCCCGGCATCACTGCGTGCCCCGGGGGGAACCGCCCCTGCGTGAGACCCATTGCCCTAGAGCCTCCTGAGATGAGATGCTCATTGTCCTCTTCCCAGGCCGTAAGCTCCCTGGGGACAGGGGCCATCTGTCTGGCACACTGCAGGTCCCAGTGCCCACTCTGGGGCCCAGGACAGCCTCTGGCCCCACACAGCACCTGCCCACAGCCACCTGCATGAGGTCATAGCAGGCGGAGGGGCGCTGGCACCTCCTGGCCAGGCCATGCTGGACATCCCAGGTTTCAGAGTGCCAGAGCGCCTGCAGAGCCTGCCGGGGAGGGGAAAAGCTGCCCAGAACTGAGAGGAGCTTGAGGGCCGGGCCAGGCTGAGCAAGACAAGCCCAGCCAGGCCCACTCACCTGGGGCAGGAATTTGGATTCCATCACTTTCCACCTAGGCTTTCACGGCCAAACAAACCTTTGCCTCCGGGCATGTTTCTGCAGCTGCTGACACACCCAGGTGGCCTCGTGCTCAGACAGCTAGGTGGGGCCCAGAGAGCAGGCCCTGCTACCGCCCAAGGGTCCTGGTCCATCCCAGGCCCCCAGCTGGGCATCATCAGGGCACAGACGGCAGATGAGGGACCCGCAGACTGCTGCTTCCGCAGGTGCCTGTGTCTGAAATCCCACCTTTAACCCTCCTCAGGCTCAGCACCGGGGGCTCCTCTCCTCCAGCACAAAGGCCCCGTCCTGGCCATGCTGTGTCTCACCCATCCACCCCTGGCGCCCTAGCTCCGTGACTCTGGGGGAGGGACTTTTTCTCCCTCGGCCTTGGTTTCCTGCTCTGTAAAATGGGCTCATAACTGTACCTCCTCACAGTGCTGCTATGGGGTCTCTGTGGGGCCTCAGCCAGGCTCCAGGCTGGTGGTCACGACCCTCCTGGGGAGGCTGTGGCTCTCAGGCTCAGTTCACAGGCAGGAAGAGCGAGCCAGCTGAAGAAGCGCCAAGCTGGGACCTCTGTGGCTCCTTGCTCATGGCTGTGCGGCTGGCCCTGGGGATGCCGGTTCCTGTGGAGATCTGTGTTGGGGGGCTCCATCATGGTGCCAGTGGCTGCTTGCTGACCCACACATGCTGCCCATTCCTCCAAGGGCAGGAAGAGCTGGGGTCTGAGAACCGGTCCAAGGTCTCCTCCCAGACAGACAGGCAGACAGATGGACCGTCAGCCTTGTTTCCACTGGGAAGAAAAGCAGCCAAGGGGTGGGTGTAAGAGCGGTCTTTTCTCCCCAGGTGGTCTGCCCGCCCCAGGTGTGGACTCCATGTGCCTTTCTTACAAGGCTCCTCGCTGACCCTCGTCTGCTGAACCCTCACCTCCTCCCAAGGAGTCAGGGAGACTGGTGTGAACCTCCTGATGGGGAAACTGAGGCTCTGAGAGGCAAAGGGTCAGGGAGTGGAGGATGTGCTGGAAAACAGGCCTGTCTCGTTTCCAGGTCCTTGCCTTAATACCGTGTTGTCCTACCTGGAGATGGAGGGGCCTGGGGTCAGAGGTCAGCTTGGGGACCTGGCCCTGGGGGTGGAGGGGCCTGCTGCCTGTGCTCTGCAGCCCTTGCCCTTTGAGCCTGGACGGCACAAATGGCTGGAATGTGCTGGCCTCTGGCCAGCATGGCAAGCTCTCGATGTGTCCGCTAGGACACGCCAGCTGGATGCTGTGTGCGCCTGGAATGAAAGTGCCTCCTTTCCTGTCACTTGGCTTGGTCTTCTGTAGCCATTCCCCACGGGAGGGGTGGGGCCAGAAGAGGGGACGTTCTTAGGTTTCTGACCTCTTGGTGTTTCTCTGCCGGTATGGCCGGGCGGAGGAGTCACTGTCACTCGGCCCTCCAGGTGGACTCGGTGCACAGGCCAGGCCCTGAGTGCCCGGTTCAGCCCCCTGCCCCGGCTCCAGGGCACCTTCGCCTGTTACCTGGGAAGGGGTCTGCGGGAGCCTACTGGGAGCCAGCTGGGAAGGGGCCTGGCCCACCTGGATTCTGATCCAAGGCAGCGCGGTCAGCAGGAGCCTGCCCGCCTGGGTGAAGACAGACGTAAAATCCAGGGGGTGGAACACTTAGGGCTTGTGCTCTTATCACGTGTGGGTTAGATCTCAAGGAAAAAAATCTAACAAAATAAAATAAAGTAAAATATCTGATAAAGTAAAATAAGATGAAATAAAGTGAAATAAATAAAAATAGTAAAGTAATACGAAATAAAGTAAAATAAAATGAAATAAAGTAAACACAATGGCACGGGACGCTGGCCCTGCGCCCCCAGGCTCCCCCAGGCTCCCCCAGGCTCCCTGGGGCTACCACAGCCTGTGAGCAATGAGGCCAAAGGACCCACGCTCCGCTCAGTCGGGGCTGCATGCCTGCCGTGACCTCCCTTGATCCTCGCTGAGACCGAGGAGGGCCAGTGACTGCCACTGTCCCTCTGAGACTGGAGGGTGATCCCGAGTCACGCTGGGAGCTGGTGGCCAGGACCTGCTCGGTGGCTCCCTGAAGCCTGCGAGCTCTCCCCGCCCACAAACTCCTCTGAGGCAAGGATTCTGTCATGAGCCAGGACATCTCCCAAGAATGAAAGGCCAGCAAGAGAGGCCGTGGCCACAGCTTCTGGCCAGGTCTGCCTCGGGAGAAGGCCTGTCCCTTGGCCCTGACCTGCAGCTCACCCCAGGACCCCGCCCAGGCTCGGAAGGAGGGTTTCCTGGTTCAAGGCTGGTTCCCTTTCATACACAATACATTTCAGGCTGGTCTGGCCCAGAAACAGCTGCTCTGGGAGGAAGGGGTGGCTCCCTGAAGGCCACACTGTACCAGCCCAGGAATCAAATCTAGCCACGTGACCTGGGCCACAACATAATAACAACGATAATGACGGTGATAATGGTGATGATGATGATGGTGGTGGGGATGATAACGAAGGTGATGATGATGATGGTGATGGTGGAGATGATGATGGTGGTGATGGTGGAGATGATGATGATGGTGATGGTGGAGATGATGGTGGTGATGGTGGAGATGATGATGGTGGTGATGGAGATAATGACAGTGATGGTGATGACGATGACAAAAGTGTTAATGATAAGGACGGGGGTGTAAGGATGATGAAGTTGAAGGTGATGGTGATGGTGGTGGTGGTGGTGAGTGCTGGCATGCTGAGGGCCCCCTGAGTGCCACACCCACTCTGAGCACTACATATGTTAACTCGTTGAAGGCATACAACCCCCGCCCGGTGGGGTGGCTCTATTACTATCGTCCCCACTTTACAGCCAGGAGGAGGAAGCAGCTAAGTAATGTGTCCAAGGTCACACAGCCAAGAGGCAGAGAGAGACTGCAAACTTGGCCATAATCCTGATGTGATATTGGCCGTGAAGGTTATCCAGAGCACTTGGGGATGGAGTGGGGGCAGGAACAGTAAACACTAGGGCACTCAGGGACCTGACGGACCACTCTGCTGAACAGCTGCTGCTCTGTTGAACAGCCTGGGGGTTGCCCTGAGATCTGCACAAAGGACTCAGCATGACAGTGTCTTCAAGTGCCAGCTCCTCCTGCTCCCCTCCATTCGTCCCACCCACCCTCTGGCCCTTTCCCAACCTGAAGACTCCACAGGAAGCTCAGTAAACAATTTACCCCATAGGCGAGGGGCTAGGGGTCTGAGAGAGGTGTCTCAGACCCCTTCAGCCAGCAGGGAAGCGGGCAGGGAGCAGACAGGTGAGCCAGGCCCCTCGCAGGGCTGCCTGCAGGGCCAGGCATGGCTCTCGGGCACCTCACAGTGGCTGCTAGGGACAGTGCAAGCAGAATGTAGGCACATCTCCCCCGCCAGCTCCTGAAATCTGGTAGCCTGCCACCCCAGCCTGAGCGGCCATCCCCTCCCTACAAATGCCAGGAGGCCCCGCTGATGAGAGGCCCACCTCAGCCCCCTTCAGGGGCCACTCGCTCCTGTTGGTGGGATCTGAGACTTTGGACAGCAGGATTTCCTAAAGAGAGGTTCATCCAGATTTCCTGGGCCCAAGGGTGAAGGGCACTCAGTTTCCTTTTGAAGAACTTGGCCTTGGGACCCGGCCCCAGGGGAGAGGAGACTGTGACGCCTTGTGTGTCCATGTGTGTGCCTACATGTGCGCATGTCTTCTAGTCTTAACTTTCTCTGTGTGGTAAGACATTTCTAGGTGTACAGTTTGGTGGTGGTAAATACGTTAATTACATCCTACCATCACTGCCATCCATCTCCAGAACCTTTCCATCTTGTAAAACGGAAGCTCTATGCCCACTAAACACTAACTCCCCGCCCCCTCCCCAAGACACTGGCAACCAGCATTCTACTCTCTGATTTTGGTTACTCCAGGTACTGCAGATAAGTGGAATTAGAAACCGTTTGTGTTTTTGTGATTGGTTTATTTCACTCAGCATAATGTCCTCAAGGTTTATCCATATCGTAGCATGCGTCAGGATTTCTTTCCTTTTTAAGGCTGAATAACACTCCATTGTATGTACATGCCACATTTTGTTTATCTGTTCATCCATCCACGGACACTTGGGTTGCTTCCACCACTTGGCTATTGTGAATAATGGAGCAATGAACCCAGGTGTGTAGATGTCTCTTTCAGACTCTGCTTTCAATTTTCCTGGGCATATACCCAGAAGTGGAATTGCTGGATCATATAGCAATTCTATTAACTTTTTGAGGAAGCACCATAATGTTTTCCACAGTGGCTGTACCATCTACCTCCCCGACAGCGCACAAGGATTCTGATTTCTGCACATCCTCACCAACACTTATTTTCTGTTTTTCTGATGGGTGTGAGGTGGCCTCATTGCAGCTTTGACTTGCATTTCCCTGATGATCACTGATGCTGAGCATCTTCTCATGTGCATACTGGCCATTTGTTTACCTTTGGAGAAACGTCTGTTCAAGTCCTTTGCTTGCTTTTAAATCAAGTTGCTTGTTTTTTTTTTGTTGTTGACTTTTAGAAGTTTTCTGCACATTCTCGATATTAACCCCTTGTTAAATGTATGACTTGAAAAATTCTTTCCCATTCTGTGTGTTGCCTTTTTACTCTGTGGATAGTGTCTTTTGATTCACAAATTTTAAAAATTTTCATGAAGTCCCACTTATCTCTTTTTGTTGTCCTTGCATGTGTCTTTGGTCTCATATCAAAGAAATCGTTGCCAAATCCAATGTTATGAAGCTTTAGTCCTATGTTTTCTTCTAAGAGTTCTATAGTTTTAGGTTCTACGGTTAGGTCTTTGATCCATTTTGAGTAAGTTTTTGTCTATGGTGTGAGGTAAGTGTCCAGGTTCATTCTTTTGCATGTGTGTATCCAGTTTTCCCAGCACTATTTGTTGAAGACAATCCTTTCTCCCTTAAACGGTCTTGACACCCTGTCAACAATCACTTGACCATATACACAAAGGTTTATTTCTGGGCTCTCTTCTCTGTTGACTTCTCCAAGAAGACCCTCTGCAGACCTCTTTGCCACTGTCTCCTTTCTGGTACTCTAGTGGCCTCTATCTCCTGCCCTCCAGCTACAGAGAGTCTTGATGACCAGGCCCAGCTGGGCTGACTCACACAGAGATGCAGACAGGCCAGCTGTGCAGATCCCCAACCACAAACATAAACACATCATGTCTGTGCACATGCTGCGGGTCCTGGAAAGAGCACGCACCTCTCAGGGCCTGCACGAACACTGAGTGACCTTCTTGTGAGGCGCTGGCCTCAGTGACCTCATTCCTAATGCCCATCTGCTGGAGCCCTGTGGAAGCAAGAGCAGACACACTGCCCACATGAACACTGGCCTCCAGGCACAAGGGGATCTGCAGCCTAGCTCCCACCAGGCCCAGGCATTACACCCTCCCAGAGCTGTAACGAGGTTGGCAGTGACTCAAACAGGGTGCTGTGCAGCCCCACAGGGCGAGTAGACACAGCTGGGAAGAGCCCTCAACTGTGCGGCCTGACATAGACCTGGGTCAGGGAAGCGGGGTGGAGCCAACGCTTGGAGTAAAGGGGTGGTCGAATCTCCGAGGCTCTGGCCTCCGGGGCTCAGCTTCAGGCAGCCCCTATGGAGGAGGCGCGGTGTACGCGGTCTCCAGCCGTCCTGGAGGGGTCTTCCGTCTCATCGGGGAGACGCAGTCCCGGGCGGATGTTCTGGCGGAGGGACCGGGGGGCAGGGGCTCCCGGAGCAGCCCTGCAGCCGGGTTTGTTTCCCGCTAGCGGACCCTTGCAGCAGGAGGGGCCCGGCACAGCCCTTCTCAGTGGCAGCGGCCTGCGGAGCGATGGAGTGGGGTGACTGCGAGAGCGGCGAGAGGGGTCCCCGGGAGGGTCGAATGGGGCAGGGCTCGGGGTGCGGCCCGGTTCTGCCACCACCGGGGGCTGGCGTCGCGCACCGCCCTCCGCGGCTGCCTCCCCCGCGCTCTCGCGGCCAACGACGGCCTTTCGTGCTCGTCTCCGCGTCACCCCGCGCCCCCCGGGTGCGTCCCGGGAGCGTGGGCACCGCTGCCATCGGAAACAACGGCTGTCACCGCTCCGAGAGGCGGCCCGGGACTGACGGGGGAGAGGGGACCCCGCGGCGGTCCCCGCACCGCGGGGACGTCACGAGCAGGCGCAGGAGCGCAGGGGTCGCTGCCCGGGGCTGAGCGGGGGCGCGGGCAGCGGCCGTGCGGGGGGACGCGACCCACGGGGTCCTCGCGAGAGCGCGCCGCCGCCAGCTCGCCTGGGACCGTCGCCCTGGGCCCCGAGGCCCAGACCGCGGGCAGCGAGCGCACGCGGCACCCAGGCCCCGCCCCCGCACGCCGGAAGCGGAAGTGCGCCACGGCGCCCCGAGCTCTCTGCGCAGACTCGCCGCGGCGCCCCGGGACCCGGAAACACTCGCCGAGAACCCGCCCCGCCCGCCAATAGCGCTGCCGGGACCGCGGCGCTTCCTTTCTGCGCTCGCGCTCGGCGTGGTAGCACCAGGTTGGGGCGCGGGCGGGCGCGAGGCGCGATCGGGGCGGGGTCGGGGGTCTGGGCGCGCGGGGCTGGGGTCGGGGGCCGAGGTCGGGTCTGAGGTCCGGGGTCCGGGCCCGGGCGCGCGGACACCACGTCCTCACGGCGCCCCGCGGGCTCCCGCAGACGCGCCCTCGACATGCAGAACGACGCCGGCGAGTTCGTGGACCTGTACGTGCCGCGGAAATGGTGAGGCCCCCGCCCGCCCTCGCCACCCGCGACCCCGTCCTCCCCCCAGCCCCCCGCCTCACTCACTGCGCTCCTCCCGCAGCTCCGCCAGCAACCGCATCATCGGCGCCAAGGACCACGCGTCCATCCAGATGAACGTGGCCGAGGTGAGCCGGGGAGGCCGTCCTGGGGGAGGAGGCTCCGCGCGGAGGGAGCGAGGTCGGGGCAGCCCGGGATGGGCGGATGGTTCCCTAACGCTGGGTTTAAGGCTGCAGGCGCTCGGGTGCCATCTTTGTGACCCCCGTTCTGTTTATAGGTTGACAAGGTGACAGGCAGGTTCAACGGTCAGTTTAAGACCTACGCCATCTGCGGGGCCATCCGCAGGATGGTGAGTGTGGCCTGGCTTTGCTCTGGGGGCCTGCGAGTGGGGAGTGGAGGGGCGTCATCCTCCTGGTCCTCAGGCCCGAGCGTTTGTGGGCAGGTAGACTGCTGGCCGCCGCCTCCTCCGGGGGCGGGGGAAGGGCGCTGGGGCCTCTACCTGGGGGCTTCCCAGTTATCACGGCCCCGTGTCCAGTCAGGCTCAGGCCGTGGGGCTGGGCGAGGCTGCCCACGCTGTGCTGTCAGCCCACTTGTTCAGTCGGGATGGCGATGTGGCTGGACAGTGCAGGGGAGATAGTCCCAACCTCCGTTTTTCTAGGGCGAGTCAGATGACTCCATTCTCCGACTGGCCAAGGCCGACGGCATCGTCTCAAAGTAAGAAGAGGGCTCCCGTGTGGACACAGAGGCCTAGGGCTTTCCAGAGGGAAGGGTTTCCCATTGTCTTTCCTTTTGTTCTAGGAACTTCTGACTGGAGAGGATCACGCATGTGGAATACTTGTCATAAATAAACAGTTAAAACCCACCCGTGTTGGTTCGTTCTCTGCCTGAAGGCATGTGTCCCTGGGCTCTGGAGGGTCAGGGCCCACACTGTGCTGTGTGTGGTTGATGAGGGGCTGGTCAGTTGAAAGGAAACAACTTACGAAGTATGTTGCAAAACCACATTTTACTTCAAAGCACAAATCCGTTACCATTTGCAAACTTGGTGACACGTGACTGGACGGTAAGGTCAGATAGTCGCTTAACACACGTTTACATCCACAGCTACTGGGTGCTGAGGGAGTGGCACCAGACCCTTGAACATACCTCAGAGCTCTGGGCTTGTAGAGGATGCCAGGTCAGGCTGAAGTTTGCCTTAAATACTAGCTTTGCTGCAGTGACTTGAGTACCACACAGTGGCAGCTCTTGGCGTTAAAAAGGACACACTGAGGGGAGGGTACAGATGAGTTTGGAAAACAACTAAATCTTACCACATAAATATGCAAACTTAGATTACTGTATCAGCCGTTCTTACGTCTGTATATAGAAATTCCCACGGAGGTGTGCCCTTCGAGGCTAAGTTGTAAACCAGAACATAGACTTTGGAAGTCAGTGCCTTACAGGGCTTGTGATGGGGGGTATCCTTGGGATGCTGGGCTGGCAGGACAGGGTGCTTCCCAGAGGCAAGCTGCCCGGGGCTAGCAGCTTCCAGCCCCCTCCCACGGCGGGGGGGCGGCGGGCAGGTGGGGTCAGGGCCATCTTGGAGAGGACGGGGAGGCACTGCAATAAATAAGGTAGGAATGTGGACTTGGGCTTCGACCTCCATCCTGCAGTCTCCCGCAGCCTGGGCAAGTGGACAAGGGAGAAGGAGCAGCACGCGGGTGCGGGGAGCAGGCCTGCAGGTGGCACGCCTCCAGGGGGCCCAGGCTGAGTGCTGGTGGTCGACGGCTGTGACGGGCAAAACTGGCCTTCCTGCAAAGCACCAGTACACACGGACAGACTACGGGCTGGGGCTGTCCCCAGCCCCTCCAGTGATGGGTTAAAGGACAGCAGTAGGGAAGCAGCTTAATGGCCAGCCAACATGGTCACTTTTGAGACCAGCTGACCCATGAAGGAAAAAACAGTCCTCTGTTCTCCAGTGCTGCTGCTGGGGCCGCAAGTGGAGAACTGGACACAGACCTGGGAGAGGTGAAAAGGGGCCTGCTGACACCGGGCACAGAGCTGCACAAAAAGACCATGACTGCTCCTTGGGGTCTGCTCAGTGGGACTGGCTGCAGGGCAGGACAGCTGCTACCTCCTGCCAGGAAGAAAAAGGCATCAACGCTGACCCTTTGAGGGGCGGGGCTGTGGAGTGGTCTCCCCGCTTGAGGATCACGTGTGGTTTCAAGTCACAACTTCAGCAGACCCCGTTCAGCCAATTTTTGTTCCTTCAAAATAAAAACAACTCACAGGACCAAATCCTAAACAACAATGAATACACTGTTTTCCCCCATCACACTTGCTCAGGAAGATCAAGAGCCAAGAGCCAGTGGTCATCCTGAAGGTCTAGTGTCACAGGCAAGCAGAGTTTTCCTGGTGAGCGGGCAAGCATGGGCCCCCAGGGGTGGGCTTGTGTCTGGGCCGAGGCCGGTGGGGTGCGACACTCGTGCACCAGAACTTCACAGTGACGCGATGCTTGGAAGAACAGAGGTCCGAGAGTGAAAATGGACATCAAACCAACCATGAGTCTGCCCTTGCTGGCTTAACCTGAGGCCAGAGCTCTGCTTGTGGACGTGGGGTCGAGTGGAAAACCCGGAGGGGCTCTGCTGGGCTGGGAGGGAGCCGGGCCATGGGGGCGGGGTGCGCCCCACAGCGCTGCGTTTGCACATCCAAAACCCGAAACAGCCCAGGTGAACCTTCGGTGCGTCCACTTCCGTGGCCTCGGTGTGTTCACTGAGCTCTGGAAGCCGTCCCCGCTGCGGCGCCAGTGCAGTGGCTGCAGGGCTGAACCAACCAGGTGCTGCCAGGAGAGAGCCCAGTCAGGGCTCACCCCCACGCTTTCAAGTCACAGGTCCTCTGGCCACAGCAGGCTCAGGCACGTGAGAAGGAAGAAACAGGAACAAAACCCCACAGCTGCTTCATGAAATGCAGGAAGGTTCTCAGAATACCGTGGCGGCATGGTGCCTTCTGGAATGAAAGCAGGGTCCCTCCAGGGGAGCGAGGGTGTGAGGGCTGCACAGCAGCCTCACTAGGCGGGTGCAGCAAGGGGGCCGGGACACGCATTCAGGGGCTGGGATACCCCCCGGCCCACAAACGCACACGGGGCCGCCGTGGCTTGGAGCGCCTCCCCTGAGCGGCGACCGCTGCGGCTAGAACTGCTGCGTGAGGCGTCTGTAGTGAGGTAACACCTGGTTTTCCGGGAGATAGAGAGCGAGCTCCAAGGCCACGAGCACCGTGAACTCGAAGCCAATGAGATCCCGTCTGTTGAAGCGAAACCTTTCTTCTAACTTCTGTGTTGAGGAAGAGAGAGAAGTTAAGCACAGCCCTCCTCCACTCCCACCTAGGTGAGCAGCTAGGGCGTGGGCAGCAGGCCCCGCTCCAGCTTAGCTGGCAGTTGGATGACCACCCTCCCCTCGGGGGTGCCCAGCCTAGGGCCAGGGGTTCCCGGAGCCGACGGGGCACTGTGGTCAGGCAGGGAGGCCGGGCGGAACCACGGACTCACGTCGATGAGCTGCTTCACTTCATTCTTGCGGAGGTCGCTGCTGATCTTGGCGGCGAGCAGCACGCACGCCCCCGCGCACAGCTTGCGGTTCTGCTTGTTGAGCTTGCCCTGCAGGACGAGCTTCTCAAAGTACACATAGGCCATGGACACCGTCACAGGCTCCAGGCTGCACTCCTCGGAGAGGTTCCGCATCTCCCGTTTCAAACTGCGGGTTTACACGGAAGCCAAATGCTCGTGGGCTGGGGAAGCAGCCACCCTCTCCCTGTCCGAGAGGTGTGCCTTTGGGCCATTAGAAAAGCACCATTTCCTCCAGGCTGGCGCAGCCCAGCACTAGGGCCCACAGCATGGTGGGCCAGCAGCAGGCTGGTCTTGGCGTCCACTAGCCCCTTGGTGGGGGGTCTGTAGCACCCCTCAACTGTACCAGGTGGCCCACAGACTGCCTACTCTCCTGTGGCACCCAGGTTTGGGAGGAAACATCCAGTGCAAAGGCCCTGAGGCAGGAGCATGCTGAGGCGGTGTTTGGACTGTCAGATAAGCCCCCATTGCTGCTGGGGGATGGTTAGTGGCATGGGATAGACAGGACCCCAGCAAAGAGCAGTGATGGGGAGCCCCAGCTGGGACCAGCTGCCTGGGCTCAGGGCAGCTCCACCACTTACCTGCCCCAGGACCCTGGGCAAGCCACCTCGGCCCTCGACTTCCTCACCTATTGAAGAGGATGCCTGCAGTGCCCGCCTCACGGGCTGCCTCAGCACAGTGATGAGGCTCAGTGGGCATGACAAGTGGAGGCCTGACCCATGGTGGGGGAGCTGGCTGCTGGTAGTGGTCACATGGCAGGAAGTGGGTGGGCTCGGGGGGCGCACCTGGACTTGTCAAGCTTAGGAATCTACCAGAAACAGGAGAGGAGAGACCGACAGGGCCTCGCAAGATGACACACGTCAGCAGTGGGCTTAGGAAGACCCCGTGGCAGCCCAGAGACATCGCCCGGGCCCTCCTCACCTCCTAATTTTGCTCAGCGTCAGCTTGATGTGCGGGAACTTCTCCCGGAAGGTCTCATTCATGTCCTTCTTGAGGTCAGAGGGCTTCACGTACTCTATCACCGTGGTCTGCAACAGAGAAGGGCGGCAGGTGGGACATTTCACACTGGGTCTGCAGATGTGAGTGCCTAGTGGCTTCAGAGGCGCTGGGTCTGTGCAAACGGCACACCTCAGGATAAGGGCACCAGAGCCAGGGACGTGGGTCGGGAGACCCAGGCTGCCAAGCCCGTGGGCCGAGGGCCAGCGCTGACCCCTGGCAGTGTGGCTGGCGCTGCTCCCTGGCCTGCCGCATGTCCCCCACCTCCCCTGAGGGGCTGCTGGTGTCCCGGGGGTGGGGGTGGCAGCCCTGCCCCGGACTTGCCCACAGCCCCACCCAAGCCCCAAGAGGCAGGACCATGTGGGCATGTGGCCCGGGTGGCCACTCCATACCATGTACGACGCGAAGATGAGGACCCGCTTGTGCTTGCCGCAGGGCCACTGCGGGTCGTCCAGGAGGTTGGGGTTGTACTCCAGAGCATCCCCCACGTCGGCCCCTGCAGGCAGAGGCAGCGCAGACGCCGTGAGCCCCGGCTCTGGTCAGCCGGCCCCTGCCAACCTGAGCCTCGGTCAGAAGGCGCCTGGCACCGGGGCGCATCATCATGAAACAAGGTGGGTGACACTCCTGGGGTCCAGGAGGGGCTCTGGTCATGGGTCCTGTCCCCGAGGGCTGGGTGGGAGGAAGGATGTCCTGACAAGGAGGCCCCCTGCCCCTGGAGCCATCTGTGGACATGAGTTCTCTCCACCACCCGCTCAGGCGGAGCGCTGGTGCCTGCTTCATCACGAGTCCCTCGTCTCCCGCGAGGCCGCGCCCTGCCCCACCCCCCACGCCCAGCCCCCTGGACTGAGGCCTGCGGGCTTGAACGTGACTCATTGGTCTGCCTGCCACATAGTGTCCCTGGCCCAGCCAGGGTGGCCGCCTGCTCTGCACCTGCTTAGGGCACGTGGGGTTACCTAGTTCCGGGCCGGCTGCTGCTGCCTTGGCAGGGGCAGGTTTGTATCTTGACCCCGGCAGAGCCCGGGGGACGCTGGGCCGGGACTGGGGCAGCAGGCCATGGCCATCAGTCTTGTGTGTGACCAGGGCGTTGGTGGGGTACAGGAACTTGGCATAAGACACAACCTGGAAAGACAAGCGCGTCAGGGCTCAGGCCTGCTTGTTTCCAGGCCCCACAGCCCTGTCCCTCTTTTACCCCTTCCTGCTGCTGGAGCATTGCACACAAATGCTCCCCTTACGTAGACACAAAGGGACGAAGGAACCACACAGCTCAAGCTGCTGAGGGATAATGCTCCAGGGGAGCCCTAGCTGGGTGCTGCTCACTCACTTGAAGTTAGTGTTCTCAGTAACAGGAACATTTTGGAACTCCGTCCTCGCCATCCCTTACTTGGGATACGCAGGACAGGACCTTTCTTCCTGCCTCTGAAGCCCCCTGGCCTCTGACCACCAGTGCAGAAGGCACCCAGGACACCCCCACAACTCAGGTCGTTCCTCGTTTCCCGGGGCTGAGCGAGACCCTCGGGCCCATTCTCACAGGGCTGTGTGGCCTTGCACCTTGCACTTTATAAGATGAAAGTGAAACATGATTTCATGTCTATTTCCTTCATCAATGCGAGTTCTGTGCCCCCAGCCCCGACCGTGTGGGGCACCGACTCTTGCCTTTCCATCTGCTCCCAGCTCAACACCTTCCAGCTCAAAGACCATCTCAGAAGGAACGGAAACGCCGCCAGACGGATGCCTCTGCTTCTGGCTGTCCACCCTCAGGTCACTGCAGCACACGGATGGGA
This sequence comes from Equus asinus, assembly GCF_041296235.1. NCBI lineage: Eukaryota > Metazoa > Chordata > Mammalia > Perissodactyla > Equidae > Equus > Equus asinus. The sequence goes on from NC_091804.1 coordinate 49,467,557, forward strand.
GAAAGCTGCTGGGCCCTCGGCCTGCCCCTCCTGCAGGAGGGGAGCAGAGCCTCCGGGCTGGCAGCTCGCCCCCTTGGCACCTGCCATGGCCCGAGGCTGAGGACATGTGCTGTGGCTGGGAGGACAGCAGCGCCAGCATCACAGAGGACGCGGTGACGACTCCTGTGCTAAGGACCGTCTGGTCTCGCTCCTTCCTAGTCCCAGACACTTCCTGTTGAAACGCCCTGGTGGCCGGCAGCGATGTGGCCCCACAGCACGGACCCAGGCTCTGCCTCAAGCCTGCCTTCTGGCCGTGTGCCCTCTGCCTGACGGTCAACCCTTGGCCGGCTTTCCCTACACCATCTGATGTCAGGTCACACGGCACCGACCCTGCCCTCCTTCTTCCCAGAGGGACACACGGGACACAGCTGCCTGGACTGGTCACAAGGACGCAGAGCAGTGTTCCCACGAGGACAAATGTCCCAGGCACCTACATTTAGGCAGCTCAAACAAAATGACGGTGTGGACACACTCCCTCTGGAGAACTAGGACCGGAAGGGCCTTCAGAGCTCGTGAGAAGCTTCAGTGGAAGCTGCTGACCGCTGTGAGGCTGCCAAGCCGGGGAAGGCCAGCCCACACCTCCCTGCACCGGGCGTGGACCAGGTCACTCACCTGACCCGCAGGCCTTCTCCATAGGGCAGGACTGAGAAGGCTGCACACAGGGACCGCTTGGCACAGATCAGGACAATCCTGCGAGGAGGGCAGGGAGTCAAAACAGGGTGACAGTGTTTCCAGGGAAGACCCCTTCCTGCCTGGACCCAGGTGAAGGGAACTGCCCCAGGTGTCCAGGGGACTCTCAGGGCAAGGGGCCCCGTGCCACAGTCAGTCAGCCTGGCCACCCCAGCTCTCATTGGTTCCCTCCAGGTGCTTAATAAGGGCGTCCTGTTGGCGAGCCTGTCCCCTCCACGTGATGGGTGCACGGGAAGGGTCTGGCCTGCCCCATGCAGGCAGGGTGGAGGCCAGAGCTGGGGGTCATAGTTCACCCATGAGAGGCCAGTCTTTGGAGGGCACCGGAGGCAGAGGCACGTGCCCAGAGGACTGTCTCATTCAGAGGGCACATCCTCTGCCATCCTGGAGGGGTGGGAGTCTAATGGCATCAGAAAGTACCCAGTTACACACTGTGAGACAAAGAGACCTGGGAGGTGCCTCGCATGGGAGCAGCAGGAAGGACAGCCGTCCTCCCGTCGGGGCGGTCCCGCGCCTGCGGCCGCCGCCCACTGATACCTGCTATTCCTGGTGTCATACTGCCTCATGTTCTTGATGAAGTGAGTCTTCTTCAGGCCTTTGTGTCTGGGGGACCCAGATATGTGTTTGGTTCTGCAAGGTGACAAACAGGTCACTCCTCCCTCCCCAGGACCCTCTCTGCCCCCCAGGCGAGTGGTGGCCAGGGACCTGTACCTTTGGACGGAGGCACATCCCACTGCATCTTCCAGAAACTCAAGGGAGCAGCGCTGGGAGGCAACTCTCCTTCTGTGAAGGAGACAGCGCGGGGCTCAGAACACAGCCAGGGGAGGCTACCTTTGAGGGCGCTGCCCAGGGCTGGAGCAGCGCTGCTGTGGGGAAGGGCCCCTCATGGACCCAGGGCCGCGCTCGGTCACTCCTGCCGCTTGGGCACCGTGCTCCTCTCCTCTCTTCTCCCCCTAGGCCACGGGCCGGGCCCTGGGCTGAGCTTTGGCAGGGCCACCCAAGGACCAGAGCTTGCCATAAGAAAATGAGGGGCACCGTGCTGGGAGGGGTGGCCGGCCACACCCTGGTCTGCCTGCTGCCTGGGGGAGCTCAGCCAGGTGGTGCTAAGAGCCCTCTCAGGCCCAGGATCGGTGGGGTGGCCCGGCTCACCTGTGGCGGGCTGCAGGCAGAAAGAGGTCCTCTGCAGGTTTGAGGGACCTGGCGGAAGCCCCTGGAAGGGGGTGTGGTGGACTGGACTGGGGTCCCTTCGTGGCTCTGCAGGGCAGCTCCTCGGACAGGCACGAGTCCTGCCAACCCTACCCATGACCTCACGGCGCTGCGGCCGTGGGAGGTACCCTGCCTGGTGCTATTGCCAGTGCTGACAGACCGGTCCGCATGCCCACATGGGCCCCGTGCACCCCGATGGCACCCTGCCCCTCCCCCAGGAGAAGCAGGCAGAGGGGGCGTCCTGGGGACACGCGGGAGCACTCAGAGCGCGACTCAGGCCTCTCACTTGTGCCTGGCTGCTGTGCTGCCTGCCTGCACACGAGCCCCTGCCTCCCGCCACAGGGCCCTTGCAGGGCTGCTCCCTGTCTGGAACACTCTTTTCCCGGCTTTTCTGGTGGTACCTCCTCCTCAACTTCGAGCTCAGCTCACTCTCTCTGGGGCAGCCGCAGCCCTGGTGCCCGCCCACTACCCTCTGACCGCGTGTCAGGGCAGTGCCTGTCACCCAGCAGGGAAGACAGCACATTGGAGCGCTCGCTTGGCACTCAGCGCCCCTGTGAGCATCCAGGAGCTGAGGGATTTGCCAGACCCCTTACACCGAAGCCCCTCCTCTGGACAGTCCCAGGTCTGGCGGCCAGATTCTCCTTGGAGCAAAGCCCTGTCCAGTGACAGGGAGAAGGTTTCTGGACCCGCTGCTTAGTGCCAAGCACGTCTACTAGGCCTGACTGGTCCGGCATCAGCGCCGAGGAGGGTGTGAATAAACGGCGATCTCCCTACAGAAGCTGGCGGTAGGAGGGCCGTGAGCCCGCTGGGCCCAAGCAGCAGGCGCCACGGGGCTGGGGAGATGGAGTCAGACTCCTCAGGAGGCACACACGTGGCCTCGGGTCAGGCCTGCAGCTGGAGCCCAGAGGCCCTCAGACTTTCTGGGCGGTCAGGGAGCAGTGGAGCTCAACCTGCCAGGTGGGAGTGGGTCCTCAGTGACCGCAGGTGACCAATGATCAGTGCTTGATGACAATAGTCTTCTGAGTGTGACGATGGCACTGTGGTTGTTCTAGAGACACACACGGAGGTGTTTACAGAGAAGACGACCTGTTTGGGTCTGGGTGAAACCCACCCTGAGTGGGGGCCTCAGCAGTACCCAGCATGTACTGGGGAGCTCGGGAAGGCAGCTTCCCATCCCGAGTCGGGGCCTTCCCAAGCCTGAGAGCTCAGAGACCCTGCGTGGGCTGCACCCCCACCCCCAGGTCAGGCTCACGGACCCAGGTTATTGGCACCAGGGCCACCACTGTGGTCACTGGTCGACCTCCTAGTCGTCACGAGGGTTGATGTTTACATTTCACCAATAAGAACCTCATGACAAAGCCACGGCGGCGGGGCTGCCGTCCCTACACCTGCCCAACAGGGAGGCTCCAGAGGGCAGGTCCTGCGCTCAGATGGGCTGGGCATGCACCAAGTGCCTCGCATGTCAACAGCAGCCGTTTCATTAAGAGAGAGAGAGCCGAGTCTGGCTCCTGGGGAGGGGCGGAGAGGAGGGCTCGTCCCCAGAAGGCCACTTTTGGGAGCTGCTGCCTGCCTGGGCACAACATTTTCCTCGTGGCATCTCAAGGGATCCCCTCCCAGCAGGAGCCCTGGTTACGGACGAGGCCTGGCACCTCCCTGGGTGGGGCCAGCCTGGAGTCCAGGTCACTAAGAGCCAGTGCATCCTCCAGGAGCTGGGGCGAGGGACAAAGTCACTGTCACATGGGGGGACAACTGTGCCAGCAAAGGTGTTGCAGCTACCACCTCACGCCAACACACAACTAAAAATGGCAGCACAGAGAGGCTCGGCACCTGCTTGAGGTGACATAGCCAGGCAAGTCCTGGGGGGGTCCCAAGGATGTCACCTTGATGCCAGAGTCCATATTCCCTTTTTTCTTATTTTTTTTAAAGATTGGCACCTGAGCTAACAACTGTTGCCAATCTTCTTCTCTTTTTTCTTTCCTGCTTTTTTCTCCCCAAATCCCCCCAGTATATAGTCGTATATTTTAGTTGTGGGTCCTTCTAGTTGTGGCACGTGGGACGCCACCTCAACATGGCCTAATGAGCGATGCCATGTCCACACCCAGGATCCGAACCCTGGGCCGCCAAAGCGGAGTGTGCGAACTTAACCACTCGCCCACGGGGCCGGCCCCAGAGTCCACATGCTATTTAAGTCTTTTACAAGACAAAGGCAACAGGAGCTTGTTGAAAAGAAACTGGAATTGAACACTGAAGTCTAGTAAAATCCTGGGTGCCCCACAGCTGCCATCTCCAGAGAGGCATGCCCACCTGCCCCCTGCTTGTGACGGGCCAGAGGGGAGCACTCGGGGGTGAATGTGCAGGACGAATCAGCTAAGGGGCCAGGCTGGGACAGCAGGGCGGGAAGGGCTGTGGGGAGGAGGGCACCAGGGCCTCTGTAGGCAGGCGTGCTGCCTGCTCAAGGGGCAGGAGGAGGGGCGAGTGGGCAGACACCCAGCATTCTCAGAGGCCTGGAGTGGGGGCCAGGTGAGTGCTGACCCTGTGGTGGGGGATGAGGCTGGCCCTACCTGTCCAGTGAGGATGCACAGCAGGATCCATGCCGGGAAAGCAGCCAGCCCAGGTTGAGACAGGACTGTCCCTGGAAAGCTGTCTGTCCTGTTGCAGAGAGCTGGCTCAGAGGCCCCACGGAGCAGCCCCATGTGGCTCTCTCCAGCTCATTTCCTCAGGTAATTTCCCCGGTGAGGCTGTGGCTCCCGCAAGCTGTGAGCTCATTCGCAGGGCTCAGGCCAGCAGCAGTTTCCACGAGGCTCCTGGCCCTGGGGCAACAGCAACATGCTCCCAACCAGCCTGGCCTCGGAGCAGCACCCAGCGGAGCCCAGCTCGTTCCTCCCGCTAGTGCCGGGTTCCTGCGGGAACCGTGCCGTCCATCTCATACTTCAAAATCTGTTCCTGTCGGGTTTCACAGAGCCGGGTCTCCGTGGTTTTCTTCTCTTTCCTTCGTCGGAGGTATTTTACATTGAACTCAACCCTCACAACAACTCAACAAGATGGGCAGTATTACCACCCTCAGTTCATAGGTGGGGAAACTGAGGCACAGATCTGGCGAGCAACTTGCCTGAGATCACACAGCTGGTACGAGGTGGAGCTGAGACCTGACCCCAGCCAACGGCCTGCGTGCTAACCTGCTGCAGCCCTGCCTCTGCCCAGGTTCTGCCGCCTGCCCTGGTGCCACCCCCGGCCCACCCGTCAGGTGAGCTGGCATCCAGGCCCCTCCTGCACGCTTTCCTCAGTGCTCCTCTGCTCCGTGGAAGTCTGGCCTCCACAGGGCACGTGCCAGAGACGAGTGTGCTGGCTGCTCCCCAGCTCGGGCAGAGTTGTGGGCTGGCGGCTGTGGGCACTCTGGGAATGAGAGCTGACGGACAGGAGAGGGGCAGTCTGCGGCACTCCCTGGGTGCTGAGGTGACCGAGCCTCAGGCACGCCCCCAGCGGCCAGTCTGCACATTTCCCAGAAAGCAAAGCAAACAGAAAAGCCAGCCATCGAGCACGAGGCCTAGGGCCCCAACCATCGGGCAGGGCCTGCCCTTCCCAGGACACGGACCAGCGCCCAGCACCCCGTTCAAGAGAAACTGCGGCCACTTGCGCCCTGGCAGTGGCTTCCTCCCGAGGCACGTGGAGGCCGGCAGCCCCAAGGTGAGGCCCCCACAGCCTCGCACACGGCCCAGCAGGACAGCACCACCAGGCATGGACCTGCTCTGGGCTCCCATCCCGAGCTGCTCGGGACCAGGGAGAGAAGTCGGAACCTTGTGTCGGGGGAACTGGCTGAGGAGCCCCTCTCGGGGTGCGGATGCGCTGTCCCCGAGCTGTGGTGGGTCCCTGGCGTGTGTTCCTGAGTAAATGCAGCCACTGTGCTTCACACATGCATTTCACACCTCCATCCAAAAATGCTAAAGGCAAACAAACTGCCAAGAATGAGTCTGGGCTCTCTGCTCCCTCGGCTGATGCCCTGCCCGGGACGCTGATGTTCGGGCAAACATGAGACACCCCCGAGCCCAGGAAGCCCTCCCTGCTTGGCCGCCTTCAAGTCACACAGGATGGCATCCACTCGTGCGTCGTGCCCCCACACGTGGCAGCAACTGGCCCCAGATTGCCTGCATTTGACTCTTTTGAGAAGAAGGGGTCCGGGGCATGGGGGGCTGCCCAGAGGGCAGAGGCGACTGCCGCATTTAGCAGGGGCCTGCTCGCCCCTCCGGCTCACTTTCAGAATTGCCTCTTTACCAAGAGGTGGCCAACACCTGCCCCCAGACACCTGCTAGGCAGGAAGAGAAATTCTATTTATCAGACAGGGTTTCTAGCATCTGATAAACTTCCTTTACTTTGTAACTAAGAAACGTCCAGCCAGGAAAGGGCTCCTGTCTGAGGTCTGAAGACCACTCAGCAGGGGCCACGTGAAGGGGCTGCTGTCCGTGGGACCAGATGGTCTGTCTGAGAACAGGCCAGGCCCCCTGAAGAGGCCACTCCTCTAAGTCCAGCGGCCAACAGGTGCCAGCACCAGCCACTTTGACACTTTGGCCCCAGGACAGCGAGGGCCAGTCCACGGCTCCATCCACGCCTGAATGCAGCACCTGGCACCCCGAAGGCCCTCAGTGCATACCTGCCCGACAGAGTGGCCAGCCCTGGGTACCCTATCTCACCAAGTCCCTGCCAGGCCAAGCAAAACTCCCAAATTCCAGCCAACCCCTCAGCGAGACCCACAGCTTCCCCAAGTGATGGGACCCGACATGGCGGCCCTGGGGCCAGGCCTCGGTCTTGGCAAGGCCTCTGGGCTGCCACAGGGCCACGTGCCTCCAGGCTCCAACCTCGGCGACCACCTCCAGCTGTTTTCCAGCCAGAGAACAAGAAACCCCAAAATCAGAGATGTAAACAAATTGCCAGATGCTACACTGAAATTGGTTTAATTTGGACAGATGCTTGGCAGCTTCCTGCCAAGATGGCAACTAAAATCCCAGCCCCTTTCTCAGAACCATCCTGAGCGAACGCTCCAGAATCGTGAGGGTTTCTGCTCCCAGCTCACCTTCCTCCTCATCGGTAGCGTGAACACTAACGAGGGCTGCTGTGGGGTGAACTGTGTGCCCCAAAAAGATATTTTGAAGTCCTAACCCGACACCTGTGACTACGACCGTACTTGGAAATAGGGTTTTTGCAGATGTGATCAAGAAGGTGAGGCCTTTAGGGTGGGCCCTAACCCAGTGCTCCTATAAGGGTCCTTATAGGAGATGAAAACCCTGGGCGAAGACAGAGACACACAGAGGAGAAGTCACAGGAAGACGGAGGCAGAGACTGGAGTGATGATGTGGCCACAAGCTCAGGGGGCCTGGGGCCACCAGAAGCTGGGAGAGGTGGGACGGACCCTCCCCTGGCCGCCCGAGAGCACAGCCCTGCCCACACCCTGACCTCAGGCTTGTCCCCTCTGAGACGGCGAGGAAGCCCGCTGCTGTGCCGCTGCCCAGGTGGTGGTGCTTTGATACAGCAGCCCTGGGCCTCGGAGGAGTGAGGAGAGGAGCACCAGGTGGCAGTGAGGGTGCTGCTCCCGGCCCAGCTGGAGAAGCCGAGGCCGGCCTGCTCGTGAGTGTTAAGTGAGCACAGTGTTGAAATGAAAAGAGATACTGGGTTAGAAGTTCCACGAGGAAAATAAAGATTCTGATGATTCGCTCGCTGGCTTAGAAGAAAAAGCCACATCAGACTGAGCCCCGAGTATGAACCACCATTCCCCGCTGTGGGCTGAGCCACGAGGAGCCCTGCCAACCTGGCTGGAACAAGAGTCCCCGCTCGCCTGGCCCTGGCCAGCGCTACACCATGCTGAGCCCTTGACATTCATCTGACCACACAACAGCCCCTCGGGCAGGGAGTGCTGAACGCAAACCCGTCTCACAGGGGAGCAAACTGAGGCTTAGAGAGGCCCGGGCACCTGCTCAAAGTCACCGTGCTCCTGAGTGCTGGAGCTAGGATTCCAACCAGGCCTGTTCCCAGAGCACGGCTCAAAGACCCCACCCAGGAAGCCGACACTGGGGAGAGAGCCTCAGAATTTCAATTCCTAAAATCAAACAGCCCTCAGAGCCCAAAGCCCGCAGCCGGCAGCCCCTCTGCTAGGCCAGCCTCGCCGCAGGCACTCAGCAGCGACTCTGCAGCCCTGTCTCCAGACCTGGGGAGCACAGAGGGAAACGGACGGTCCTCATCCTGGGGGCTTGCTGTGGGCCCCCATCTGTCAGGGAGTGGCAGTGACTCCCAGACACAAGGGCAGGGCCCTGAGCGCAGAGCTCGCCTCCAGGAGGGACAGCTTCTGCTCGGGCAGGTGTGGCCCTGAAGGGCGGGAAGGACATCTGAACGGGGACTTGCAGGCCAAGTAGGAGGGAGGGGCAGGAGAGGGCCTGGCATGGGCCAGGGAAGGGTGGAGGGACACAGGGCCGTGGTGGGTGCAGCAGGAAGGGCAAAGGGCACCCTGACTCACATCGCACCCCACGCTGTCCCAGCGCCCTCCCCCTCCAGAAACAGACAGCTCGGAGCATCACTGAGCACCGTGCCATGCTGGACTCCTGCTTACAGGGGCTCCCCTGCAGCATCCACGCTCTGGGAAGTCCTCCCGCTAGCACAGCTCGGCGGGCAGGCTGCTGGCCTGTCCTGTTCACAGGGTCTGGCCCACAACAGGGGCGCCTGAACCGTTTGCTGAAGGGACAGCCTAAAACAACACGTGGTCTGCCCAGGACTCACACATGCAGCCGGAGAGAAGATGGAGACTCCGCGTCAGACTGCAGGACCAGGACCATGAGAGGAGAGCAAAGCCACACCCACAAAGCACGGGCCTGGCTGCAGGTGAGCCGCCTTTCCTCTGAGCCCTGTCAAGACCCCACGAGTCCTTGCACACAGAGGGGCCTTGCCACTCCACCCTGGAGAGTCATGGAATGACTGAACAAGACGCAGTGTGACCCGGGATGTCCTCGGGGCTGACTGCCGCCAGGAGACACGACCACTTCACGGGAGAGTCCGCCAGCCAAGGACAAGCAGGCTTTAGGGCTCTGTTTTTAAAATGGGCTGATTTCCACGAAGAAAATAGTTTTTTCTTAACATTACTCTCCTCTCGGATAAGCAGTTCCACCTGCCCAGGTGTGCCGGGGGCACGGTGTCCAGCTGCCACATTCAGGCCAAACTATCCTCTGCCCCACTCAGCCCCCTAACGGTTCCCAGAGCCTTGTCCAGGCTTGTTTGTGGAAGGGGTCAGGTCCACAGGCCTCCTCTGGGCCAGCCTGGGAAGCAGCCGCCTCCCTACGGCTGGAAACACCTGCGTCTATGGAGAGTGACAGCCATCCTTGGGCCACTCAGAACTCTGAACATAAAGTCGAACCTGGACAACAAAGCGCTGTAATCTGGACTCAACCCTCGCAACCAAAGACCCACAGAAGAACTTCGACACCTTGACCCGCCTGAGGGCCGGGGCGTGAGGTGACTAGGTCCGCGCAGCCGTGATGGCCTTCAGGTAAGGAGAGTCACCTCTGGACACGAGGGATCAGCGGCCGGCTTCAGCCTTGGCCCCCCATGCAGGGCACGGAGCCACAGGCTCTGCCCTCAGCCCCTTCCGCACACCTCCAGGGCCGGCCTCAGTGCATGCGCCCCGCGGCTCTGTCCTGCAGACAAAGGGCTAAGCAGTGGCCTTTGACAAGGGACTTCCAGGAGCAGCCAGTCCTGGCTCCCGGGCCCAGGAACCAGTTGCTCCTCAGGGTGAGGGTGGGGGCTAGCCCCAGGGTCTGAAGGGAGGGGCCAAGGAGGCAGGGTCACCTGGGAGCCAGCGCTCAAGAATACGGAAGCTGCCGCTCTGCAGGTGGATGTGGAAGGGTCTCTGGGAGAAGAAAGTGGGGCATCTGGCAGCCAGCGGCTATCTGGGCAGGGGGCACAGCCTGGAGGGCAGAGCTCAGCGGTGGGGGACTGCTCTGAGATGGGCTGAGGGATTCCCAGAAGTGGAATCAGGGCAGGGGAGAAACCGCAATCGGGTACGGGACAGGCTGACAGACATGGATGCTGAGCTCTGAGGGGAGCGGGGGCCAGCAAGGAGGTAATGGGGGGACCAGTGACCAGCAGCTGCGGTGTAATGGGCTGGGAGGTCCAGTCTGGTGCAGAAAACTCTGAGACTAGATGTCACAGTGCAGGGAAGACCCCTGGCCCACACAGAGGCGTCATCCAGCTCAGCAAATACAGGGGGACATTTAAGAGATGTTTGGGAGTCCCTGCGTCCAGGGGACTGAAATAAAGCAGGCTGGGGAAGGGGTGTGTCTAGAGCTGACAGGGCTGTGTCTGGGGGCTGACAGGGGCTGAGGGAACCCTGAAACCCACATTCAGGAGACTGATAAGGTTGAGAGGACCCTGATCCCATACCCAGGGGCTGGCAGAATTAAGGGGACCATGACCCCTATATCTGGGGACCCACAGGGCCTGAAGAAACCCTAACATCAACGTCCAGGGGGTTGAAAGCCCCAGACAACCCCTGACCCCGACATCTTAGGCTGATGGGACCCAGGCACGACTCCCCTCCCTGGGCTGGCAGGGTCCAGGACACTCCAGCGCTGTGTCTGGGGCTCCCAGGCGACCAGCGTCAGCCCCCGATCCCCAAGTCCTGCGCTCACCGGCCGCTGCAGCGCTGTGTCATGTGGGGCCCCAGGGCCCCCCGATGCCCAAGCCCTGTGCAGATGGGCCGGGCCGCCCGCCCCGGCCCGCGCTGCGGCTTCCAGGTCACCCGCCCCCGCGCTGCCCGGCCGGCCGCACTCACCTCTGGCGCTGCCCGTCCAGGCCCAGGCCCAGGCCGAGGCCCAGGCCGGCGGGGGGGGCGGGCGCGGGGCTGAGCAGGCCCTGGGGCGCCGACGGCCGGCCCGCGGGCGCGGGCAGCACGGCGGGCGGCGGGGCGCCGCGGGCGGGCGTGGGCTCGGGGCCCGCGGGCGGCGGCGGCGGCGCGGGCGGCTCGCGGGCCTCGGCGGGCGGCGGCGGCGGCGGGGGCTTCTCGCCGCCCGGGCCCAGGCTCGGGGGCCGCCCGTCCAGGGAGATGTTGTTGAGGAAGAAGAGCGCAGCCTGGCGTCGCCGCGAGTCCCCGCGCCTCCGCAGCGCCTGCGGCGGGGCCCTGGCGGCGGGGCCGGGGCCGGGGCCGGCGGGCGGCGGGGCCCTGGCGGCGGCGCCGGGGGCCGGGCCCGGGGCTCCACCCGCCGCGGCCGCGGCCATCCTCCGACTGCGCCGCCGGTCCCGCCGCCGCCACCGCCCGCGCGCGCGCACGCGCCCGCGCCCGCTGCCCATTGGCCGAGGCGCGCACACATGCAAATACATCGCCGTCGCGCTCGCCCGTTGGCCAGAGCCGCGCCGCGGGCGGGCGGGGCGCGGGGGTGGCTCTGCTGGGTCCTAGAGGCGGTCCCGAGGGAGCCCTTGGCCGCACGCCCGCCCGCCCTCCCGCCCACTGGGGCGCCCAGCGAGGCCCGGCCTGGGGCGGGCGATGGCGGCGCCGCGGTTCGAGTCCCTGCCTCGGAAGCCGCAGCCGCGGGGTGCCGGCGCCTTGTTCCCCTTGCTGGGCTGCGGCGTTCGTGCTCAGCCTCGGTGGAGCCTGCTTCCCTCTCGGGGGCGTGTGTCTGTGGGGGGGTTGGTGCAGGGGCTGAAGCTGGGCCGCCTGCCGTCCAGTGCCTGCCCCCCGAGAGCCCCACGGCTCCCCGGCATGGTCAGCGGTGCCACCTGGTCTCCCTCGTTGACTGAAGGAGGGACGGAGGGTCTGAGGGGAGCAGGCACCTGTTTGCTGTTGGGGGCGGTCCGGGCCTTCAGCCCCAGGCAGAGTCTTGCACTTCCCTCAGCAGCAAAGTGACCTTGAGCCTGGTGGTGTGTGGGCCTCATTTCCTCTTCTGCACCCGGGTGACTTCACAGCCAGTGTCATGCTCAGGTGCTGCCTTCTGGAGCGCCCAGGAGCCCACCTGTGTCTTGGGAGGCGGGGTCCTGCAGCCACCTCTGTGCCACTCACCTGCTCTGTCCAACTTTCTGCCTGTGGGTTTATTTGTCCTTAAGGTGGTGACAGTGGTTTTGATCTCAGGGTATTGTCAGGTTAAGGGGCTCCAGGTGCTTGCCGTTTGGTTAGCCCATAGGGCTCAGTAAATGCACCTGAGTGTATCACGCATGGCACATTTTTCCAGCGTTTCTTCTGTGCCAGGTGCTGGGCTGGGGTTGGTGGAAGTGGACACAGCCCTGGCCGGCAGGCAGAGCTCTTTGAGCTGAGGAGGTGGGCATCGACGTGCATCAAGGAAATGGGTGAGAGTTTCTGGTCTCAAGTGGCATGAAGACAGTCATCACTGTGATCATCTGTTAGGCCCTCATGCATGGCCCGCTCCCCGTGCAGGCCCCTTACCCATCTCCCACCTTGGCCGTGTTTCCTCCTACCAACCTTTGTTTGCCACCACGGGTAGGCTGTCCAATGCCCAGTCTGTCCCCTTTCCTTTTCCCTCTGCCCTTCCAAAGTGGCCTTCACAACCTCTCCCTCACCTGGGAGGGAAAGTGGGCAGTTTTCTGTTGGGTAGAATGTGGGGTTTGACCAAGTGTGTGATGGGGACTGAGTGTGCACCGTCAGGTGTTCCTGGGGAGTGGCATTTCTGAGAAATGGAAGGAAAACTACGCATTGAAGGCCCCTCTCAGGGAGTCCTGGTGCCCGCTGATGCTGGGGGTGGGGTGGGTGGGGGTGCTGGGACTGGAGTAGCTAAGAGTGTGGGCTCCAGATTCAGGCTCCTCTGCCACCTGCCAGCTGGGTGACCTCGGGTGAGTTACTTACCCTCCCTGAGCTTCAGGTTCTCTGCCTGTACAGTGGGGGTGCTAACCGTGTGCTTCGTGAGTTTCCTGTAAGGGAGGAGTCTGACCAGGACTACAAGTGCTGAGCATGGCATGGGGCACGATGGGCCCTCCGTCCTGGCCAGCTGTGACTGTTAGAAGGACCCCGACAGGTGAGGGGAGACTGACAAACTGGGAGCTAACAGTTAAGCTGATGTCAGATGAGGAAAATAAAAAGGGAGCAATGGGAGGATGGAGTGATGGAGGGATGTTACCCCTTTAATTGCCCCTCAGCTCCAAATCCGTGCTTGTCTGCTGTGCCGTGATGGAGCTGGCCCTGTAGATGTTTCTCTTTTGCCACCTGGCACTCTGTTCAGCTTTGAGGGTGCTGAAGGGACTCTGGGAGGAACGCGGTCTCCTTCCAGGTCCTGTTGCACTCTCTCCTGGGCTCTGCCCTGTGTGGATTCTCCTCCACCCAGGGTGCCCGTGAGCCAGACTCAGCCTGCAAGTCGATGTGAATGCAGTACACAGGTTCTGTTTTATTTGATTTCGGAAAAATCAAAGCAACTGTTAACAGCTGGGAAGTTTCACATGCACACACACCCCTACACTTCTCTCTTGGGAATTTAGTCCCTCTGGCCCCTCGAGCCAGCAGGCAGACAGGCTGCAGTGAGCAAGCAGGGGACCATTGCTCTCCTTAGTCAGGCCTGCACTCCCAGTTTGCTCCAGGCCTCACCCAGCCCAGTCATTGCCCCATGTCCTACCTTTGCCCTGCAAGGGGCAGTTCTCAAACTTCATGTCCAGGGGAATTGCCCCTGGGAGCTTCTTAAAATACAGATTCCCAGGCTCAAGTGGGTCTGGGGTGGGGCCCAGGAACCTGTTTACATTCCTCCCACGGAGGCACTCGAGACATGCCCTCCTAAAGTGTCAGAATATCCCCAAGTGCTGAGGGTAGATTCTGGGTGAGCTGCCACGTGGTCATGCAGATGGCTAACTGGTCAGTGGCAGACGTGCAGCTGAGGACTCAGGAGTGTCAGTGAGGAGGGGGCTCTGTGTGTGGTCCCATATGCTGGTGCTCATTCTCTGTTCTGTTGCCCCCCCAAGTCCCTCCTCGGGGGCACCCTGGTCCCTGTAACTCTGCAAATGGGGCTGGTTTTGATCCTGTCCTCCTGCAACGGAGTGACCTCCCCGTCTCTGGACGCATTCAAGAGCCTCTCGAGTCACCTGCCCAGGCAGGTGGAGGCCCGGCTGACCCCCGACCCTGCCAACTGCATACGCCATCCTTCTTTACAGCTTTGTCTCCTGAGCACCCTGGGGACCCTCTCCACTGCACCACTGCCCTCCAGCCTCCCCTGCACTTGCCACCCAGTGCCTGTGTGTGGGATTCCACGAGGGGGCGCCCAAGACCGCCTCTCGGAGCTCCATGCCCCATTAGGAAAGGGGGGGCCAGGTGTGCAGGGCCCGGGGAGTCTGCGATGCCAGAGGAATCTGGGGCAGTAGGAGTTAGGGGGCACAGCCTGGGAGGGGCTGCTTGTGCACAGCGGAGGTGAGGGCTGGGCTGGAGCCTGAGCGATTTCTGCCTCCCATGCCTCCCGGACCCCCACTCTCCCCAAGGGAGCAGATGTTGGGGTGAGGGTAGGACGGCAGGGTTATTTCTGAGGTGGATTAAGATGGAGGGGTTTGAAAGACAAGACAAAGACCCCCTCTCGGCCTTCCCAGCCCCTCTGCACATGGGCCAGGACCTAGTCCCCTTGCCCGTGCTAGGCTGCTGCTGAGCTGGTGGTGTGGGCTGTCCTGGCCATGGGCAGTCAGGTGGGGAGTGCATTTGGGCAGGCTGTGGTACCCCGGGCACAGCCTGCTAGGTCTCCTCCCAGCTGCTGTTGCTGGGTGAGGGGCTGCTGTCCTCTGGGTCCCTCAGGCCCCTGGGCTCCTCGGCCGCCATCAGGGGCTCCCCTGGGTTCCTTCTCCCTCGGGACAGCTTCTTGGAGGCTGTGGGAAGCAGACAGAGGTTAGTCTGGGAGGCACAGCAGTGGCCTTCTATATCTTCCCTTGCAGTGACACTGGGTTCCCCTACTCCCCAGGGCCTCGTGGACAGTCTCTGGGCATGGGCAGTTGTCACTCAGAGCCCACACTGGCAGAATCCACTTGTTCCTGACAGAAGCAGACAGCAGAGCAGCGGTGGCCTGACGGAGGGTGAGCCGTGGGAACTTGGTGGAAGGGTGGACCCACTCCCCAGGGTGTGACCCTGGAGGTGGCCTGGCCCTAGTGTCTCCTTCACTGGCTTGCAGAGGGCCTGGGACATTCTGGATAAACTGAACTTCTGGTGAAATGCTCTCAGAATCCCTGAGACACTGGCTGGGTGCCCCCAGGAGACTGCCCTTGGGCTGGGGCCACAAGGGAGGGGCATCCGGTCCCTGGGACCTGCCAAGATGCTGGGCCCCAGGTCTGTCTCTGGTGCAGAACGAGCTCTGGTTCTGGGTCAGACAGGTCAGCTTGGAGTCCTGACCCCATGTACCAGCTCTGTGACCTTGGGCAAGTTACCTCACCTCTCTGCATCTCAGTTCCCTGTGTCTGAAACAGAGACGATGCATCATTGGGCAGGGGCAGGAGGCCCAAAGGCAGTAACGACTGGATGCCACCTGGCACCTCTCCGGGGGTCACAAGACACAAGGGTGCTGTCCCTGGCGCTGAGCCGAGGGCACCCTGTCTGGCACATAGCGGTGCTGGCCACAAGCTGAGCAAGGGCCTCATACTCACTGATCACCAGTGTGGGTGTTGCTGGGTGTGGGTGCCTGCTGCGGAGCCCCTGTCCTGGCCTGGTGGGAGGCCCGGGGGGTGGGCCCTGCTCAGGGTGGAGGGTGGGAGCAGACACCCATGCACCCCTACGGACTGTGCCCACCAGGACAGGTTCTGAATGTGCCCAGCAGGAAGTGCCTGGCAATCAGACAGGTATGCAGGCCTCCACCACTCCCCAGAGCAAACAGGGGCCGCTGTCACCTTCCCAGCAACAATGGCACATTGTGGCGCTCACAGCCCAGCCCACCGCATCGTGAGCCTGCTTGGACAAACACCAGGGCAGCAGCCATTATTAGCTCAGGCGTTTGAAAGCTCTCATGGGCATCTGGAGGCCCCGCGGAGCTGCCTGTGTGGCCAGAGCAGGAAGTGGGAGGTCATCCTGACACCCTCAGTCTGGGGTCCACTGCTCTGCTGGCCCTGTTGGGAGGAGCCACAGCTCCACCCGTGGCAAACACTGAGCAGCCCCCAATTCCCCTGGGGAACAACCCTCCCCCCCACACACAGAGGGCTGCACCCTCTGCCGCTGCTCCTCATTGAAGGTGGACGAGAGGGTCCAGGAGTCGCTGCCCGCTCCTGGGTGGGCCTGGGAGAGGAGTGGGGCTCAGGACGGCCAGGCCTGGGGCTGCTTGTGGCCCGGATGCCCTTCTCCTCCGTGAGGACGAAGACCGTGGTCGTGACTGTGCTCGGCTTTGTCCCACTGGACTCTCACACTAGCTCTGGTATCGCCCCCTCCTTTCCGGGGGAAACTGAGGCTCAGGTTGAAGGCACCAGCCTGGCTATGCAGTGAGGAGGGAGTGGACTCAGGATCCACACAGGCCCGACCCTGGGGCCCTCCGCTTAAGGGGCCTGCTCTGGGAGAGGTTCAGGGGCTGGTTTCTCGCTTCCAAGTGGCTAGAAAGGTGGGGTGGGGTGTTGGTGCTGTGCCCCCCGCCCCTAGCTGCTGTACCTTCGCCCCACAGGTCTGCTGGGTCTGAGTCCAGGGCCTGCTTCCTCTTCTGCTGCAGGCCCCGCCTGCGTTCCTTGGAGCAGAAGCACATGGGGCCCTCCTCTGGCGTGCTTGGCGTGGCCCCCGACTCGGAGCTCAGGCCCACCTGGGGGAGCGGGTGCATGGTCAGTGCCAGGACCCTCCCTCCAAGCCTGGGTAGCCCTCTAGACAGCCCCACCCGAACATGTGGCCGGGGACCCACCTCTCTGTCTGAGGTGTCTGGCTTATCCTGGTCGTCTGCCTCTGGCCGCTGTGCTTCAGCCTGGCTGAGCCCTGCGGGACGCAGGGTACAAGGCAGGTCAGGCTGGGGGCCCAGGAGTCTAGCGGAAGCACAGGCCTCTCTAGCCTGCCACACTAGGACAAGTGGGAACAACTCTGAAGACGAGGAAACTGAGGTACAGAGGGACCGAGTAACCCGCCCTAGGGTCGAACCCGGATCCAGTGTCTCCAGTGCCTGGTACAATGACCCCACCAGCAGGGGTGTCTCCTGGCTTGGTTGCTGTGTGACGGGGAGCTCACTACCCGCCCTGAAGCCCTAATTGCTAGGATGCTGTTCCCTTCACTGCCTATGGTCAGCGACGTGCCCACCCTGGGCCCTCAAGTCCGTTCTGGGTCTGCAGGGTATGGCCAGTGAGGCCCACGGGCTGAGCTGGACCCTGGGACAGGTCCCCCCCAGCTGACGCTGACCACTGCACCTCCCTCCCCACTACGGCACCACTTCCTGGGTTCTCGTGACCTGGGGTACTCACCTTTATCTGGGTGGCCATCAGCATCAGGCGTCTGCAGGCAGGAGGGCAGTTTTAGCCTCCCTCTGGCCTCATCTCCCATCCGGCCTGAAGAGGGCAGGCTGGGCTGGGGCCCTGGGAGAGGATGTGGGGGGTCCTGGGGGCAGCAAGCAAGTGGCTGGAGTTCATTTGAGGTGACTGCCCTGCCCCCCAACCCAGCCTGGGGCAAAGTCTGTGGGACTCTGGCTGGGGCCGCAGCTGGAGGGTCAGCCAACTCCTCTCTAGTGTGAATCAGGCAGCCAGGCTTTGTCACTGGGAACTGGCTTGGTGGAGCAGAGGGAAGAGGGCAGCCTGGGACCTGGCTGGATGCTGGCCTGGGGTGGGGGCGCATGGAGGCCAAGAAGAGGGTCGGGCCCTTACCGAGGGTGTGGGGTGCTCTCCTGGGTCTGGTGCTCTGGGTTCCTTGGTGCCATTGCTGAGTCCCTGGGGCCCAGACTGGACAGGTGGCTCCGCTCCCTGGGGCAGCGTGGGGCTGGGCGTGTGGGCAGTTGGGCTGAGCAACCCCAGCTGGCCAGTGGGCTTGGAGGCATCCCTGCCCCGGCCCCTCTCTGAGAGGTCCAGGGGCTTGTCTGGGACATAGTCCTGTGGGGCTATGGCCTCCTTCCTCCTAGGACTTCCCGGGGCTGTGGGCTGTGTGTGCTGCCCTCTGAGCAGGGCTGCCCCAGCTGCCTTGCCCTCAGGGCCCTGGGGGACCTCGGAGTCAGAGCCCGCTGATGGGGAAGGTGGTGTCCTGCCTGGGGTGGGCAGGCCCCTCAGCCTGGCACCACCCACCCGCCCCCGTGCCCGCAACTGCTGGGCCAGGAGCAGATGCAGTGCCCCCTCTAGCCGCGGGTCCCTGACGTCCACCAGGGTGCCCGGCAGGCCCAGGAGGCTGGCCGGCTCCTCCCAGGCCTCTGCCTCCCCGGCCTTCAGGCCTTGGGGCCAGGGTCCACCGGGGGCTGTGGCAGAGGCCTGGGGGCTGCTGTGGGGCCTCCGAAGGTGCAGGGACAGGTGGTGGTTCAGGAGGCAGAGGCGGTCAGCCTGGAGGGAGCGCTTCAGGGACTCATAGGTCACGGCGGAGGGCTGGGAAGCCCGCAGGAGGCTGTGAGGGGAGGAGAAGCCCAGTGGCCATGGCCCGTTTCCCGTTAGCCCCATTTCACTTGTGGGGAGCGGGGCCCAGAGAGTTGAGGGGAGCAGCCCTGGGTCACAGGGTGGGTAGAGGAGAGGGGTGGGCTCTGGGACCCCAGCTCTGGAGGCCAAGCCGTGTGGGTAGTCGTGGACCTGATCAGAGGTGACCTGGAGCACCGAGAAGGGTCCTGCACACTGAGGCCTCTCCCCATTCTGGGCATCAGCTACCTGCCCCATCACCTCGAGCCACCTGGCCCAACCGTGTGTCTACCTCAACCCCACCCACGCTCCTCTCAGACACCCAAAGTGGTCTTACACCACCATGAGAGGCTTGGTGTGGGGCCCATCTCCTTCCCCCATGTCCCTCCACCCGGTCCTGGCCATTCAGGAGATGTCCACCTGGGAACTTTGCTCTGGGCAGGGTGTCCGGGAGAGTGAAGCCAAGGAAGGTCAGGGGCTGCTGGTGGGAGAATCAGAGGGGCTCCCTGGGCCACGAATCCTTCCCGAAAGGTGGGACAGAGTTGGAGACTGGGTGCTCAGCTGAGGTCCCTCCTGGTGGTGGCAGTGGGCGGGGCCTCACCTGTCCAGGGGGAGGCTGTTCTCGTAAGGTGGGCAAGGTGGGCTGGGTGGGCTACATCTGGCAGGTGGCAGTGGGGGTGTCTCATTGGCAGAGCCCTGGTCAGCAGAGCAGGCCCGGGACCCCGGCCGCACCACGGCAATGGTCCCATGCAGCTGGTTGGAGATGCGCTGGGGGCTCTGCACAGAGTGGATGGGTCAGCCTGGGTGAGGCCAGCTGCTGCCCTCTGCCCTGGCTCTCTGTGCAACCTTGGGCAGGTCACCCACCCACTCTGAGCCTCGCCTCCACCCATGTTGAATGGAGCTCAGTGGTCCCTGCCTGGCATAGAGGACAGGCACATGCCATGTGGGGCTGGCAGGCAGTGCCTGGCACACAGCAGGGCTGGCAGCTGCCAGCTTCCTGCCCAGAGCTGCCTGGTAGAGAGGAGTGGGTTTGGGTCCCTCGCCCTCACCATGTCTGGGGCCCGTGGCTCAGGCAGGTTGGCCCCCGGGGAGATTTTGGCCACTGGAGACGTCCCGTACCCCAGAGACTTTTCTGTGGGAGGAGAAGCAGTGGGCAGGACAGGTTGGGAGGCGCTCCGAGGGGTGGGCAGCTCCACCCCACGGCCACAGACCCCACCGTCCTGTGGTGCCCGGGCCTCCTGGCTTCTCCCGTCCCCTGTGGCACCTTTTCCCCATGGACCCAGACCTAGGTGGTCGTCCTCGGCCTCCTTGTGGCCTCCTGGTGGCTTCTCAGTGACGGCCTTCTGGGTGCCCAGGGAGGGGAGCCGCAGGGGTGAGGGGGGATCCGAGGCACCTTCCGTGCCCTGGGATTTGGGCCTGTCTCCGGAAAGGAGGCAAAGGCAGGGAGGGTGAGGGAGGGTAGTGCCCCCAGAGATGATCAGAGAGGCCCGGGCGCCCTTCTGGGGGCCAAGCCACCTCTCTGGAGACGTCCGGGTGACCTGGAAGGACAGCTCTCCTGACGCTGCCTGCAGTTGCTCCACCTCACAGTGCAGGGTGGAGCAGACCCCCACTGGCTTCTCTCACAGAGGTGTCTCCAGCAGAGCCTCAAGGTTGGAGCCGCAGTGCATGCTGGGGACCCGCTCCATTTCTAGGGTGTCCCCTGGGGCTCCTGTCCATGTACAGGGTGGCTGTACTTACAGACCATGGGAGGTTGGAATTCTGTTCTGTGGTGACGGCCTGTGGGACCCCCACCCCAGTGCTGGGCCTGGGTCCGGCACGGTGTTCCTTGCCCCTCCCTCTTGCACTGTGTGCCCTGGTGTCCTGCAGACTGTGCCGGGCGCCTGCTGAGGGCAGGGTATTGGGGATCGCGGGTGTTCCGCACCCTGGTGCCTTCCCCACTCACCCAGGGCCCTGGAGCCGCTTCACCTCCTCCTTCAAGGCCTCATTCTCCTCCTGCAGCCGGCTCAGCTCGTTGGCTGCAAAAGGCACTGATGAGCGAAGGGCCAGGGAGGGGAGGCACAGCCCCAGGGAAGCCCCCTCTCTGTCCTCCCCAGAGGTGACATGGGCACTGGCGCCAGCCTGGCACACAGTAGGTGCCCCGTGAAGCTCCGCGTGAGCAGATGACTAGATGTTATTGAGTGAACAGCGCCAGCCTTGAGGCTGCGAAAAGTGGTGGGACCCCCCCCAAGCTTGTCCCTGGGGCATCCCCCAAGGGAAGGGGGCTTGTCCTCCTCCTTATTAGGACCAGTAGGACCTCAGGACTCTGCGGGACCCCTCCTCATCACAGAGAGGAGGGAGCTGAGGCCCTGAGAGGGCAGGGACACCTCCACCCAGGTGACTGGGAGTGAGGGACATGCATGGGTCAGCTGGGGGCCTTGTACCATTTGTCTGTGAATTGGGGTGTGGGGTTGCCCCCCAGATGGCCTAGGCCGGGATTGCCTTCTCCCCTTTCCCTGCAACCCCATGTCAGCTTGAGCAGGCTCTGGGGGTCACTGGTCCTCCACAGGAGGGGACACTGAGGCGCAGGGGCCCCAGGGAGGGCTCACTGAGGATGAAGACATGCTGCAGGTTCTGGAGAAGTGAGTTCTCAAACTCCTGCTGCTTCTTCCTAGCCAGCTCCTGGGTGACCATGCAGCGGTCGCACAGGCCGGCCCGCAGCCTGCAGGGCAGGGGGCAAGAGGCCACTCTGAGGAGGCGGGTGGAGGCCCACAGGGGGCTGGGACCCTCATCGCCTCGCTCCTAGGATGTCCCCTGCCTTTCCCAATCTGTGTTCCGTGGGAGCCCTGCCACATCCCCTGCCCTGCCGGCTAAGCATTCCATGTTTTCTTGGGTTCGGGAAGGAACCTTGAAAATGCAGTTTACTTAAGGCTCTGAGAGGTCCTGCAGTGAAGAAACCTCCCTGGGTTAGTTACCCCAGAGCTTCCCAAACTCATTCTTCATGGAATCCTTCTCATCTTTGCTTCCCCCTGCCGCCCCATCACGAGCGGGGCTGTTTGGGGGCCCTCTCCTGGCTCACCTGTTCCCCTGCCCCCATCACGAGCGGGGCTGTTTGGTGGCCCTCTCCCTGCTCACCTGTTCTCCAGCACCCGCACGTTCTCCTTCAGCGCCTTCTGCTGCTCCCTGAGCTGGTGGTTCTTGGCACAGAGCTCCTCCACCCTCTGGGTGTCCCTGTGGGGGAAAACAGTCGAGGGGGCGTCCTGCTCTGCCTGGGGAGCCCCATGTTGCCCGCGCCCCAGTGGCCTCTCCCACTGCCCTGGCATTGTCCTGGGCTGGGTCTTCTGGGTGCGCCCTGCTGCGGGACCGCCTTATAAAGTGGGGCCTCCCAAGGGCAGTGCTGAACCCGGCGCGCCCAAGTGCAGGTGCTCGCGGCCACCTTGGGGACTTCTGTCCTGTCCAGGTGCCACTTGTAGCGCTACAGAACTGAAGCCCCGTGTGTGACATGGGGATGCAGGGAGCCCACCCCTTGGGTCTTGAGGGCTCAGATGAGGTTCCTGTCTGTGATCACAGGTCCCGGAGGGTCCTGGAGTGGACATGGGTTGCCCAGCCCCCGTGAGGCTCCCTGTGCCCTCAGGTGGGCCTGGAGCTTCCAGTTCCAGCTCCAGCAGCTACTCGAGGCATGACTGTGGACCAGTAACTGCCCCCAATGCCCTGCCCACG
The DNA here is from genome assembly GCF_041296235.1 of Equus asinus. Lineage (NCBI taxonomy): Eukaryota > Metazoa > Chordata > Mammalia > Perissodactyla > Equidae > Equus > Equus asinus. The sequence goes on from NC_091804.1 coordinate 49,489,658, forward strand.
CCGAGCCTCAGTTTCCCCTTCTGCATCACGGACAGTGGCAGTGCCCTGGGCTGCGGGGGCCTGAAGTGAGTGACTGGGGAGCCACAGTCCTTTTCATCTGTTTCCTGCTGGGTTAGAGCCCAGCCTGACTCACCGGCACCTCTCTGAGTTCAGTTCCAGAAGCTTGTTCTGCAGGCCTGGAGGAGCGAGGAAGCGAGGGGAGGGTCAGGCCCAGACACTGCCCCCTCCTTCAGCAGAGCCCAGGGCACATCCTGTCCCTGGGTGTCAAACAGGGACCTCTCCAGACCCCCACGCCTGCCCAGGTCCCCTCACTGACTCCCCTGAGGCCGCCCCACATGGTGGGTTCCCGGTCTGTGCTCGCTGTCATCTTCTGCCAGTCTCGTGGCTGCCTGGGACCCCTGGTCCGGGCCCAGTGTCTCCCTCCCCTCGGGTCTCTGGCTCTGGGATCTGTCTGGAGGTTGGTAGGGACCCTGATACTGGCAATGACCAGCCACCTGGCCAAGTATCAGGAGGGGCGTTTTTTGGGGGGGATGCAGCTAGTGTTGAAATAGAACAGGCTCTTGGGGGGAGAGCCCAGCAGACCCCCTCCTTGCTACCTCACTGTGGTCCATCTTGGCCTGCTATCCCAAGAGCCCCCACCTCTGGGTTGCTGGGGAGGTGACCCAGGCCCTCTGGGCCCTCAGGGTGTGTGTGAGTGCTCGTTACACACACAGGAAAGGTCACAGAAGTGCAGAGGAGCATGGGACAGCCCTGTCGCCAGTGCGGGAATGGGACAGGTGTGCAGGCTGGGGCGACCTTGGCCTGGGTGTCCCAGGGGAAGCAAGGGGATTTCAGCTCAGTGCCCTGGAATGCTCCATACAGGCTTCCCGAGCCACAAGCTCCCATTCCTGGAGGCGGGCGACCTCCCTTCTGGGGATGCCGAGGCCCCCGTGGGCAAGGGCCCGTCTGGACCAGAGCCCCTCGGCTTTCTGCGGTCTGGTCCAGCTTTGTATATCTGCTCTGCCGTGGGCCTCCCTTTGGGAGGACCCCTCTCTGGGGCCACGCCTGGGGTGCTGGTCTGCAGCCGGGCACCTGGGCACTTTCAGCTCTGGGCTCTGGGTTGAGACTCCCCTGCTGGGCCTGGAAGGGGCGGTCCCCAGGTTTGGCAGGATTGGAGGCAGCCTGCGGGAGTGCCTGGCCAGGCCCTTAGACCCGCCGTCGATGGAGACTGTGCAGACCCCGCACTCACCCAGGACCTCGTTCTCATGGATGTCCTTCAGCCTGTTTAGAGACTCCACGAAGCTCTCCATGGCTTCCCAGGGCCCCGGCCCAGGCTCCTCTCTGCTCAGGGTGTGGGACAGCCCCTCGGCCTCTACCAGCCCTCTGCTTCTAGCCTGTGGAGGAGGAAGGCGGGAGAGGGTCACGCTGGCTCAGGAAGGGCCTGGAGGCCGCAGGGTCCACTCAGGGGCCACTGCCCAGAGAGGAGGTGAGCGCCTGTCCCCATGGGTGTGGGAGCAGAACCACCGCCATGGGGGGCCAGAGTCCCGTCCTCTGGGCCGCCCCATGCCGCCCGCACTGGGTCACGTCCACGCCGGAGGGGAACTTGGTGGGGGACAGCAGGGATGGGGCATTTTCTCTCAATCTCAATTCCCTAATCCAGTTCTCCCAGCAGAGCAGGTCCCCAAAGGCGCCGGCTCCTGCTTGGTGCTGGAGTCATGACGGCACAAGGCACGCGTGTTCACGAGGCCCCAGACTGGAGACACGCAGACCACCCATGGCGGCAGGTCAGTAAGCCATGGCACATTCACCCATGGGAAGGACCGGGTACATGAATGGGTACATGGTGGGGGCCGGAGGCCAGAGGGTCTCTCCCATCCAGGAGCTGGCGACTACGCGCACTGCCTTGGTGGAAACTCACCCAGCCGCCCCTCATGGTCTGGGCCCTTTTCTGTGCCTCCCACAGAACCTTTTCTAAAATGAACAATGTGGGGCTGAGAGCCCAAGCTGGGTGCTGGATAGATCTTGCCTGCCGTGTGCCCTGTGAGTGCTAGCCTCTCTGAGCTGCTCTTGCTTCCTTTGGGTGGCGGCCAAGGCACCCGTATCTGGGCACCTGTGAGCATCCTGTGGGGTCCTGCAGGGTCCAGCTTGGAGCCGGGTGTGAGGCTGGGGCTCCGCCCAGCAGCAGCTTCCTCACCGTGGTGCCAGGTGCCAGCCTCTGCCAGGCAAGAGCCCCTCAATCCTTGCGTCAGACCCCTGTGGCAGCCATGCACAGGTAGCGAGGCCACCAGTGCCGACCGCCCATCCGCCTTGTGGGAACTTCTGTTACCATCCTCACTGGAGAGGCAGGATGCAGAGTTCGGAGTGGATGGTGCCCACCCACTGGCGGAGCTGAGGGTGGGACCCGCACCTCGCAGAGCGAGGTCACCACCTAGTCTCCTGCCATCATCGCCATCACGGTGCTCCTCTCTCCAGGACCCTCCTTACAGAGGCCCCGCCCTGATGCAGCCCTGGTCCCTTCACACAGGTCAGAATTAAAGGGACAGTGCCTGGGGCCCAGGCACTCTCGTCCTCACACCCTTCCAGGCCTCTCTGAGCCCCCACCAGCCTGGAGAGGTCCCGGGCTGGGAGCAGCAAGCTCATGGGGCTGTGGCTGCCTCCTCCCCTTTCCCCTATTCCTCATTCCCCCTCCTTCCTCTCTCCTTCCTCCACTCCTCTTCCTTCCCCTCCCTCTGTGGTCACAGATTGGCCCCAGGCCTGGGAGGCTGGGCAGCAGGTCAGGAGGCTTGGCCAGGCCTGGCCTGCGGTGGCTCTGGGCGCACATTACACGCTCTGTGAACCCATTAGCCGGTTGCAACACACAGAGCCCTTCTGGGGAAGTCTCTTCCAGCTCCTTCTGTGAGGGGAGGGGCACTGTGAGCAGAGGCTGCCCAGCTGCTGGACCAAGCTCTGGCCTCCGCAGCTCAGACCTCTGCACGGGGCTCCCATTCACTCTGTCAGGCTGTGCCCTCTCTCGGGCTGGGCAGTGTGCATGTGTGCGTGCATAAGCGTGCTGGGTGCATGTGTGTGAGCACTGTGCGTACATGTGGTGCATGAGTGCTGTGTGTGCTTCATGTGCATGTGCAGTGTGTGTGTGCAGTGTGTGTGTGCTGTGTGTGTGGTGCAGGTGTGTGTGTGTGTGTGTGCCTGTGTGTGTGGTGCAGGTGTGTGTGTGTGTGTGTGCCTGTGTGTGTGGTGCAGGTGTGTGTGTGTGCACTGAATGTGCAGTGTGTGTGTGCTGTGTGTGCATGTGTGCTGTGTGTGTGTGTGCTGTGTGCTCTGTGTGCACTGCATGAACAGTGTGTGCTGTGTGTGCATGTATGCTGTGTGTGTGTGTGTGTGCTGGGGGTACTGAAGCCCCAGGTCCTTGTCCCTGGCCCACCTCAGGTCTGAGAAATCACGTGTGTTCATTTTGACTCCGGCTTCCATTTACTGAGGCTGAGCCCAACCCATCCATCACCAGCCCAGGGTGCTGCCAGCCCTGTCATACATATGAGGGGACCCATGCTCTGAGCATCAGCTCTGCACCCTGAGTCTCATACAGAAGAGACTGGTTCCATCCCCATCCACTTGGGGCCAGAGCCATCCTCTTCCCCTCCGGGTCTCGCCTCCGAGCCAGGGGGCGGTGGCCTCTCCTGGTCCTCAGCCCGAGGATCCCAGGGCCTACTGGACTCCAAAAACAGACAGCCGGGCTCCTGGCACTCGCGACTTTTCTCTGGCATCGCACTCTGATCCGTCAGCAGCAACTTAGCTTTGCTTTTTCATATGGCCAGAATCTCACCTTTCCTCCTCCACCATGCCCCTGGGCCCAAGCCACCACGGACCGCTGGTGCATCACCTGGGCTACTGCATCAGGCTCCCTGCCACCACCCTGCCCCACCAGCACGCATTTCTCTGGGCCCTTGATACCTCTGCTCAAAACCCGCCCTCGGCCCCATCACACGAGGCTCCTCCTGCCTTATCCTCAGCACAGCCTCACGAAGGGGAGACAGTGTCATTTGCATTTCAACGGTTGCCCTGAGGACACACTCGGGAATGTTCACAGCAACGATCAACCTGGAAGCCCCCAAATGCTGGCTGCCAAGTGTTCCAAGGCAGGAGGAATGACTGCCCCTGCCATTGCAGTGTGATGCCGCACAACGGGAGCCAGGCTGTTGCGGGCTTCGAGCACGGTGAGCGCAGAAGAGGCGCAACTGCTCTGGGCTCTTGGAAGTTGGGGTGGTGGGCTCTGGGAGGGGCATCTCTGACTGAGGGGAGCAGGCCCTGGGACCCCAAGAGAAGCCAGGGGCCAGAGTGAGCACATCGCTGGAGCTGTCCAAAGGGAGACTAACAGTGGAGCTTGGCTCTCAGCCGGCTCCTTGAACCTGGGGTCAAGCATCAGAGCACCGGAGAAGCTGAGACTTCTGGATGTGGGACTGGGCCTGGCTGGAGAAGAGCGTGGTCCTGTGTCCCGTGGTGGCCTTGGGAGCCGGTGGGCAGGGCCAGCTGGGGTGTGGTGGAGGGTGGACTGATGAGAAGGTGGGGCTCTTCAAACTTGTTTTGCAGACCTGCTTGGGCTCCGGGACACCCCCAGTGCTGGCCGGGGGCGTGGGGGTGACTGCTTTGGCTCTGTGTCAGGTGAGAGGGCTCTGGGAACGAAGGGGGCTTGGGAGGATCCCCCACCTACAGCCGGAAGCAGAAGCTCACCCGATGAGGGATGTCCTTGCAGTTTGGAGACAAGACGCCGAATTCCAGTCACTTTCAAGACAGCCCGCACCACACTGCAAGGAGCCCACTCTCCAGATGGGGAAACTGAGGCCCAGAGAGATGGTGTCCTCTGCCCTGGCCACCCAGTGGGAAGTGGGAGTTGGTCTTTGAACTCGCTCAGGAGCAGCAGATGCTGCATCCTCGCCCTGCGTGGACCAGGGACGAGCTCCCCAGTGGCCCTGCTGTGCTGGCTTTGCTGATCCTTATCTTGCAGCGGGGCCCTGGGAGGTGAGAGGGTGAGCTGGGGCCTCTGGGGGCTCAGGCCACTGGCAGGTCCAGTAAGGAGGGCTTGGGAGGGGCGGAGCCGCAGCACCTGAAATTCCACCCAGACCCGCCTTACAGGTAGCTCCTCTCCCCACAGCACCTGCCGTGGGCCTTGGGCTGGGCTGACGCCCATAAAGGAGCCACCCAACGGAGGCTGGGCTGCCCGTGGGCCCAGGAGAGGCCTGTGAGTGCTCTGGGTCCCAGCGAGAGGCAGACACCGTTCCAGATGACGTCACTGTGGTTAGCAGGGGCCAGGGGCTCCCTCCGCTGGGCCCTGTGCTTCCCACCGCTCCCCCCCCCCACCCAGGCTCCTCTCTGTGCCCCAAACTGCCCCACAGGCCCTGACTGGTTATTCTTCTCAGGGTCCCTGGACGACAGCAGGAGGCACCCTCTCCTGCTGGGCAGGAGGAACAGCACGGATCCAGGCCCTGGGGCAGGACCGTGCGGGTGACTGGAAGCAGAACTGGGAGGGCTGCGTCCCGCAGGGAGCCCCTTGTTTCCTGCGGAGGCCCAGGGCCACCCGGCCCATGGGTGACAGTGCTGTGGGGATGGTGTGACGTCCCAGGGTGAGCAGGTGACAGAAATGCTTTTGGACAAGACAAAGCAGACAGAGTCTGCCTCCTGGGGCAGACCCTGTCCCAGCCTCCAGCCTCCTGGAGTGTAGGGAGGGTCTGGGGGAGGCGGGGGAGGTGGAGGCAAGCAGGTCCCCACCCGGGGTGAAGTCTGAAAGCTCTGGGGCTTTTGGGAAGAAGTTGGTGGCTGTGAGTGGAATGAAGTGGGATGAACCCGGGACGTAAAGGGTTTACGGCCTCCTGCCGGGGGGTCAGAGGGCCTGCCCTCCCCAGGAGGCCAGCTGTGCTTTTGCCAGGAGTGCCGAGGGCAGCTGGGGGGCTGAGGGTTCAGGGAATTCTGAAGGTGTGATGGGCTGTCCTCAGGCCTGGGTGCTTCCGGGCACAGCTGCCAGGGCTGAGGTGGGGGCTGCAGTGGGGCTGGGATGGAGGAGCAAGTCTGTGGGGTCAGGGGCTGGGCGGCTGCTGCGGGACCTTGGGGGGCCTGTGCACAGGAGAGGGTGGCCTGAGGTGCCTGTGAGGGAGGGGCGGGGGCAGAGACCCTTGGCTCCTTAGGGCCCCAGGCAGGCCCAGGGGCTCCCCACCCCACCCACTCTGGAGGCCCAGGCCTGAAGGTCTTTGCTAGAGCTGAGCCCCTGGAAGGAGCAGGTGGGAGGGAAGGGCAGGTGGGTCAGCCCTGCCGATGACCGTCTGCCTGCCACTCACACTGGGCAGGGAGTCAGCCTTGGCAGAGGGCTGAAGGCATAGGCGTCCAAGCCCACAGTCCCGGTGTTGGTCCTGTCTTCCCTTTACCTTCTGTGCAACCTTGGGCAAGTTGCTTCACCTCTCTGAGCCTCAGTTTCCTCATCTGTGGGGTAATACTACCCACCCCCCATGTCAGGTTGTTGTGAGGCTGCTACCAAGTAACAAGCGACGCCTGACTGGGTGATGCCTGTCCGGGTGACACATGTCCGGGTGATGCCTGTCCAGGTGATGCATGTTTGGGTGACACATGTCCAGGTGATGCCTGTCCTCATGATGCCTGTCCGGGTGACACCTGTCCGAGTGACACCTGTCCGGGTGATGCCTGTCTGCATGATGCCTATTCAGATGACGCATGTCCGGGTGACACAAATGCATCTCTGGGTAATGTATGCCCAGGTGACGTCTGTCTGGGTGCTGCACCCTCAGCCCAGAACCTGGCCGCTTGAGTGCTCAGTTAACTGTGCCAACAGTGATGGCACACATCAGCATCTTTGTACAGTTGCTCACTGTGTGGACACTTCGAGTCCACTGAGTCTTGGTGGCTGTGCCCAGAGCCATCCAGCCCCCATGCACAGGGAGGTCACTAAGGCCCCAGCTGTGGTCTCCGGCCTGGGCTGGGCACCATCTGGCTGAGCAGCAGACTGCAGTGGTGTGGCTTCTTGCTCTGCTCCTGGGCTCCTCTGGTGCCTAAGCATGTGGCACTGGGGGTGGGGCTCCTCACCCCTGACCACGTTCCCTTGTTGAGGCCACCCCCGCTCCAGCAGGCCCCTCGGGCACAGGAATTCTGAGCTTGACCCTGACTTTGCTCCTTCTCTGCCATCAGTCTGTCTGTCTATCCATCTACCCACTAAACACTAATGACGACATGGCAGTAACAATAGCAGCGGCTGCTACTTCCTGCGTGACCGCTCTGCTCCAAGCACCGCGCCAGGCCCTGTGCACTTGCAGGGGCATAGCATCGACTGCAGGGGCGCCACCCCGATCCCAAAGCTTCTCTGAGGAAGCTGCACAAGGACAGGTTGCCTGCACCTCACCCTGCCGCTCCCCAAGGGGCCCGCCGCCTCCCACCTCCTGCCCGGCTTGCACAGGGCCAGGTGCACCATCAGAGCCCGTAAAATGTCCTCAGCACGAGTGTTTACGGAACACCTACTGAGTGCCCAGGCTTGGCGCGCACATGTGACTGGAGCCCGCGCGGCCCTCCGAGGAGGTGCTGACTGTCCCATCCACAGGTGCAGGCATTGAGGCTCGGAGCAGAGAACGGGCTCTAGTCCCTAACCCCTCTGTGTGGCCTCTGTGGTGCTGGGCAGAGCCTTGGTGTCCCTGTCCATAATGTAGATGTTGGCGACGTGCCCTGACCCCGGCTCCCGGAGGCAGGGGGCTCTGTGCCTCCTTGGGCTGTCGGGACTCCTCGGATGTGGTGGGTACTCCAGTGACCTATCGACAGGTGGTCAGGGGCCAGCCTGGGAGGCCCCACGTGCCAGGCACCCAACGGGAGCCTCACATGCAGTGACTCACTGGGCCTCACGCTCGCCGTGGAACAGTCACAGTGACCCCTACTTGATGGATGAGGAACCTGGGGCTCAGAGTGATGTCATCTGTCCACGGTCACCAGCTCATGAGGGGCACAGCCAGGGCAGAAACTAGGGACCTCCTGGGCCAGTTCATGGTGGCCGGTTGCATCTAGAGAGGTGTCACTGCCAGGGCGGTTGCTAACATCCGCCAGCCACATAGACCTATAATACACGGGCACACATGTGTGATGCCCACACTCACATATGGACGCAGCAGTACCCCAACAACATCCTAACACACGTTAGTGCACACTCCAACACACAAACACCAGACGCACGCCACCCTCAGCCAGCTCCCCTGCTGTGCACACGGCACCGCACCAGCTCAGGGAGACCTGCACATGCATGTGCACGCATTCACATGTGCACACATAGTTGTGTATCCCACGTGGACACATGCACAGAGGAACAGGCAGGCGCTTGCTCGCTTGGCTTGCTCACTGGGCGGGCTGAGGTGTCGCATTGCGGCTCAGGTAACAGTGGGCCCTGCAACACGACTCCTTGAGGACGGGGCGGCCACTGCAGCCTGCTGTACCTTCCCTGGCTGCTGGCTGCCTCCCTGAGGCCTGTCTGGGGGAGGCCGAGCAGGTCCTGTGTCCTCCAGGAGCTGTTTGTCACTGCCTCCCAGGGGACACTGAGCCAGGGGCAGTGGAGTGTCCCACAGCACCCAGCACCCAGCTGTGGGCGGTGGCGCTGTGTGCTGCTCCTCACCCCCCGGCTGCCCCCCTCTACCCTGTGAGGATCGAGGCAGGTCCAGGATGGAGTGTCTGGCCACCAGCCCATTCCTGGCGCCCCCAGATCCTCACCAGACGACGCAGACTTCCTGGTGCAGTGGTGCCAGGCCCAGCCTTGCCTCTGCGCCCAGCCCCTCTGCCCAGAATGCCCACTGAGCCCCCTCCCCCGCTCGGCCCCGGATCAGGAGCCCCAGAGCAGGTGGCTGCACTCCTCACGCCGGCCCCACCGGCCCCCTCCTCCTGCCCAGCAAGCAGGGGCTGGGCCTCTGGCTGCCATGGCAAGCACCCCCACAGTGACCCCAGCCTCCAGAGGACAGCTGAGGCTCCCAGCCCGGTCCCCGGGTACTCACATGGCCCCTCACCCGCGTCGACCTCCACGACCTCCGTGCTGAGCCGGACGCTCCTGCTCGCCCAAGAGAGATAGAAGCCAGCAGTGTGTGAACTTGCAGAGGCAACAAGACACAATTTTAGCCAAACCTGCTTGACAGGTTTTCGATTCTCCCAGCCAGGAGCAGAAAGGAGGCAGAGACTGCCCAAAGCTGCCCAGCGGGTTCTGCCATTGCACAGAAAGTGGCAAAACGGGTTGGGTCTGAACCCACATAGACAGGGGATTGTTTCCCCTGTAATTACCTCGTGGCCTGTGCCTCTGGCTGGAGCTGGGCAGTGAACAAGGAGAAGCCAGGGCCTCAGACATGAAGGACCTGGCAGAGGGCTGCGGGGGTGTGGGGACATGAAGGGCGTGGGCAAGAGTGAGCAGACCTGCTGGTCTTGTCACCTTGGGGCAGAGGTGGCAGCAGGGGCCCCTGGCCCAGAGCATCCCCTCCTGCCTCATGTCCAGGCTCACCGCGGGCTGACCTTTCTGGCCTCGGGGTCCCTGTCTGTAAACTGGGCATCATGAGCGCAGGCCTGTCTCTATCAGAGCTCAGTAGACGGAAATCCAGAATTGAGGTTGGAGGTGGGGTCTGGGAGACACCCTGCCCAGGACTCCCCACTCCGCCCCTCCTGGAGTAGAGCGGGGTGGGGGGTAGCCCAGGTGGGCGGACATCTCCCTGTCTCAGAGGAGGCTGGGGGTGCCCAGGGGGCTGGACCTAGGGGTGCTGCTGAGGGTGCGGGAGGAGCCAGGTGCTGTGGTTTCCGTGTCTGTCCTCTGCACGGCCACAGTGGCTGCACTCATGCAGAAAAGAGCTGGCCTCTGAGGGCTGCAGCTGCCCCACAGACCCCTCCACACGCGCCCCACCCTGTGCTGCCCTGCCCTGATCGCCCCACGCCCCCTCCCCACATCTCCTTCCTCAGTTCTGCACAGGAGCGCTGGGCCTCTGGGGAGTCCACGAGGCTCTCCCCCAAGGGCGCCCAGGGGAACCTGAGGGAATGCTCAGGGCTCAGAGGAGAGGACCTGGGCTCTAGGCCAGCAGCCCTGGTGGTGAGGTCCCACGAGGCACTTCCTGCTCCCTGATGGACTGGCCCTGGGCTCTCGGGAGGCGGTAGCGGTCAGCCAAGGCCACCCCAGGTCCGGCCAGGCCCTAGAGCTTTGTGGTTGCCTCCTGCGCGAGGCCCACTGCCGGCCCCTCCTCTCTGGGCCCTTGGTGAGGAGTCTGTGTGCTGTCGGGTGTGTGTTTGCATGTGTACCGTGTGAGGGAGTGGACGCAGCGAGGGCAGTCACAGCGTGATGTGTGGGGACCGTGTGTGTGTGCGTGCCTTTGAATGCAGGTCCGTGGATTGCCTCTCAGCTTGTGTGTGTTCACCTGCATGTGTGCCCATGATTGGACGTGTTTTTGTTGTGTGTGGCTGGGTGTACCGTGGGCATGATGGGAGTCAGAGATACGTGTATGCACTGTTGTGGCTTTGCATGTGTGTGTCAACAGGTGTCCCATGGGAGGGCAGAGGCAGGGGCAGCGTCAGACCCTCCCCCCAGCAGTGCTGACCCTCAAACCGGCCAGGACTGGCCTACCTGTGTCCTGCTCCCCCTCCCCCCACCTCAGCCAGGTTGGAATCCTGACTCTGCCCCTTGAGAGCTGGGCCACCTTGGGCCAGTCACCCAACCTCTCTGCGCCAGGGCCTCATCTGTAAAGTGGGCTTTGTGACAGCAGCTGGGCCAGCATCTGCCCCAGGAGGTGCCCACAGTGTTGGTCAGCTGACAGTCAGGGTCTCCGACTGGATCCTGTTAGAAATTGAACAAAACCTGTAAGCTTCTTAAAGGTAAATGTCTCTGCCCCACAGCCCAGCAACCCCGCAATGCTCACAGCGCTGCCTTCACACTCGCCTGGCCCGTGCCTGGGTGGGTGAGTGGATCAACAATGGGGGGCCACCCACCTTGGTGGTCAGGAGGAGATCTCATCATCTGTAGGGTGAGGGCACCGCTCAGCGGGGGACACTGGCCGACTCCACAGACAGGACCTGGGAAGGACTGTCTGGCCCACGACAGCCAGAGGCAGGTCAGAGGTTGCCTGGGTCTGGGATAGGGGTGGACAGATGGGCAGAAGAAACTTTCTGGGGCGACAGCAAGTTCTCTTTTTTTTAAGATTTTATTTTTTTCCTTTTTCTCCCCAAAGCCCCCCGGTACATAGTTGTGTATTCTTCATTGTGGGTCCTTCTAGTTGTGGCATGTGGGACGCTGCCTCAGCGTGGTTTGATGAGCAGTGCCATGTCCGTGCCCAGGATTCGAACCAACGAAACACTGGGCCTCCTGCAGCGGAGCGCGTGAACTTAACCACTTAAGCCACAGGGCCTGCCCCGCAACAGCAAGTTCTATATCTTGGTTGTGGTGGTTGTTACAGGGGAGTTCTAACTTGGCAAAACTCATCAACTATACACGTGAAAAACATAAGCTTTGTTTTATGCAAACTATACCGCAATAGAGTTGTTTTTTAACTTGGTAGCTTTGTTAGAGCAGTTTTAGGTTCACAGCAAATTTTAGAGGGAGGCACAGAGATTTCCCATTACCCCCTGCCCTCCATAGGCACAACCTCCCCGTTATCAACACCCCCACCAGGCAGGTGCATCTGTCACAACTGATGAAGTCGGACTCCATCGTGGGGCAGAGGGGGTGAAGCCACAAGGCTGGAGAGTGTGTGCAGGGGCGGGGTGGCCCATGAGGTCAGAACAGGAACTGGGCAGTCAGGGAGGGTGACATGGCCCCTTCCAAGCCCACATCTCCCCCACTCCATTGGACTGGGTGTCGGGAGCCCTGGATCCTGAGCTCAGCTGCTTCTGATCCACTGAGAGACTCTGGTTCGGGCCTCAGTTTCCCCAGCCATCTGACTGGCCATCACCAAGGTCCTGCCCTAGAAGCCTGGATTCCCTCAGCTGACACGAATGTCCCAGCCACCCAAAGACGCAGAAAACGCCCTGTGGAATGGCACAGCTGAGCTGGGCATTCCCGTGATGTCTGGGGGTGCACTTCCTGGTGTGCTGGTTGGAGGGGCCAGCATGAGAGCCGGAGCTGGCCAGGAGTTGGAGGCCTGGGCAGGTGGGCCACGGTGCAGGCTGTGCCTGTGGCCGGGTCTGGGGACAGGTGGCACCACTGGCCCAGCCATCAGCTTCAAGGAACACCAGGCAAAGATTCCCTGGCTCTGGGAGCTGTGGGCGGAAAGCGAGAGGAAAGAGAAGGTCAAGTGCAGCTCCCCTTTGTGCCTCCAGCCTCCGCGGCCCTCTTGCCTGGCCCTTCATGTCTGAGGCCCCAGATTCTCCTTGTTAGCTGGCCAGACGCAGAGGCCCCGAGGTAATTATGGGGAAACAATCCCCTGTCTATGTGCGTTCAGACCCCACCCCAGGGGAGGGTCTGGGGTGTGGTTGGTTCCCCAGGCGAGGGTCTGGGGTGCAGCGGGTTCCCCAGGAGAGAGGCTGGGGTGCGGTGGTGGGCCCTCCGGTTTAGGAGACTTGGCTGTCAGAATCAGGCACACAGCAGGTGGTCTCGTGCCTTAGTTTACTCATCTGTAACCCAAAGACAAAGACGTGAGGACTGAATGAGATTATATTTTGGCATCATGCATTCATTCATTCGCTCCACGTTTGTCGAAGTCTCTCGGAGCAGGTGCTGGAGATGCAACGTACTAAACAGACAGCCCCGCCCCTCGGGCAGAGCACTGTCCAGGCTCACAGTAAACAAGCTGAACGACACCACAGACCCTCACGTCAGCACCCAGCAAACCAGGGCCAGGTTTCAGAGCTCAGGGCTGCTCCACGGCCCCTGTTCCTCAGTTGGAGACGGAGGCCGGAGCGGGAGGGACGGCCCCTGCCGGGGGCTGCAGAGCATCGGGGCAGCTCCCAGAGCCCAGCCCACCAGGCCCCCAGCCTGCTTTCCGGACAGCTGGAGCAGAATGCCAGCAGGGCGAGGCGGCTCCTGGGCTTTTATCGGGGTGCTGGCAGGGCTGAGAGATAAGGCTTCAAAGGCATCTGCAAAGCACCTTTGGAAGCCGGCCGTCCCGCCTACTGTTTGTGTCACTGGACTGATAGATGGGGGTGTGGGCAGCGGCCAGGCCAGGCCAGCCCTGCAGCCCGGCCCCTAGATAAATATTAATATGGCCCTGTGTGGGGGGCTCTGCAGGGGCTGGGCTGCCTTCTGTGGTGTCCGGGGCCCCTGTCCCCACCCGCCCTGCAGACAGGCTCCTGATGAGACGGCTGGGGGAGGGAGCTTCCTGGTGGCAGTGGGCTGTGTGCCAGCCTGGACCAATGGTGGCTGGCAGGGAGGGGAGCAGCTACGGGCCTGGCCTGGGCAGCTGGGAATGGGCGGCACCCACAACACCCCCTCCATGTGGCCTCAACACTTGGCGCCCTATGTTTAGAATTACTTTTTGATAACACAAGAACTGCAAGGATGACCCCCCTTGCAAAGCACTAAACATTACAAATAAGGCCAAAGTCTCGTTTTATTGTCACCTCCCGCCCCTCCCCACGGGAGTCTCTGCTGGGCTGTGTTCCTGCCAGATCTTTCTCTGTGTAACCACCAACTGCGCATTTTAACTGTCTTAAAGTGTACAGTTTGGTTGCATTTGGTACATTCACAAATTTGTGCAATGATGACTGCTGATTCCAGAACATTTCATCACTCTGAAAGGAAACCCCCTGTTATTAGCTGTGGCTCCCTCAGCCCCCGGAACAGCTAAACTGCTTCCTCTCTCTATGGATTTGCCTGTTCTGGACGTTTCATATAAGTGGGATCCTTCAATATGTAATCTTTTGTGTCTGGCTTTGTTCACTGAGCGTAGTATGTTTGAGGTTCATCCATGTTGCAGCCTGTGTCAGTGCTTGATTTCTTTTGAAGGCTGAGTACTATTCCGTTGCGTGGATAGACCACACTGTGTTTATCCTTCACCTGTCAGTGGTCATTTGAATTGTTTCCACCTTCTGGCTACTGTGAATAGTGCTGCTATGAACATTTATGTGCAAGATTTTGGTCGAACATCTATTTTCAGTTCTCTTGGGTATATACCTAGGGGTGGAAATGACGGGTCATATGGTAACTCTATGTTTAACTTTTTAAGAAACTGCCAAAGGCTTCAGGATTAAAAAAAACTCTTCAGGTGATTTAGTTGTGCAGCTAATGAGAACCACTGACAGTCTTCAGCTCAGCACGTCCTGCACACCCTCGCGGTGGAGGCGTCTGGAGTCCTTGCTAAAAACAATCATTCAGGTATCTATTGTAGTGTCAAGGAATGAAAGATGATAGGTAGACAGATAGATGGATAGATGGATAGCTGGGTAGACAGGTAGATAGGTAGGTGGATGGATAGATGGATGGAGAGATAGATGGATAGGTAGATAGATGGCTAGATGGATGGATGGATGGATGGATAGATAGACAGGTAGATAGATAGATAGATAGATAGATAGATAGATAATTGGATAGATGGGTGGGTAGATAGATGAATAGATAGATGAGCGGATTGACCGACGTCCAGGCCCTGCCCTGGAGACTAGGGGTCAGCAAGTCGGAGGTGAAGCTTGGGAATCTACTGTGAGCAAGCTCTCAGGCAGGGTACCATCAGGCTGGTCTTAGAAGCCCTGTCCTGCTCATTCCTTTGATAGCTCCACGGCATCTCTCAGTATGGACAGCCTCGCTGTCCTTGGCCATTCCCCGCCCACAGACGTTCAAGCTGCTTCCATTTCTGGTTTTGGTTTTTGCCTACAACAAACTGCTGCAGGGCCGTCCTCCTTGAGTATGGGCACAATTGATTCTTGCAGAAAGATGAGAAGTGGAATTGCTGAGGAGGACTCCACGCTGGCATGCTCCCCAGGCCCAGCAGGCCTGCATGCCCAGCTCTGAGCTGGGCTGTGGGGGAGACCGAGGCAAACGCGCCAGCCTGGCCTGCAGGGGTCTGGAGGGGAGAGAGCAAGGGGCTGGGTCAGGAGGAGAGGAGGGTCTCTACCAGGATTGGGAGTGGGGTGAGGATAGAGGGCGCAAAATTTAAGATGGCACCAAAAACTCAGTAATCGAGAGAAATAACGTCTATTTTCAGGTTTTACTTTAATTGAAATTTTAATTGAGATAATCGTAGAATCACATGCAGCTGTAAGAAAAAATATGGGGAGATCTTGTGTGCCCTTTACACAAAGATGTCACCCCATCCCGTGGTGGCATGTTACCTGCTCTTGTATTTGTGTGTGTGCATGTGTGTGCGTGCGCACGCTAAGTTCTACACAAGTTGGTTTTATCTCCTCTGTGGGTTCCGGGACCCCTCGCCAAAGGCGAGATGGAGAATGTTCCCATCATCCTTCTCTGAGCTTTCCCGTGTTCTTTTAGAACCGCACCCCCCCGCCTCCAGCCCCCTCCCTGAGCCCCGGCATCTGCTGACCTGTTCTCCATTTCTAAAATGTGTCATTCCAAAAGGACTCCGTGCGTGGGGTCATATGGCACGTGACCTTTAGGACTGGCTTTTTACTCAGCGTGACGCCCTGATGTCCTCCCACATTGCGGCGTGTTCGTTCAATAGTTTCTTCCTTTTCATGGCTGAGCAGGGCTCCGCGGTGTGGACGGGCTGCAGTGCGTCTGTTTGTCCCCTGGAGGATGTCCCGGCAGATGCTGGCTTTGGGTGACCACACACTAAATGGCGGCCAGCGTTTGGGTACAGATCTCTGTGAACACAGTCTTCGTTTCTCTGGGATAAACGCCCCACATGCAATTGCTGGGTCACATGGTGGCGGTATGTTTAGTTTTTAAAGAAATTGCCAATATTTTAACGCAGCATTTTAAAAGATCAAAATTAATAAAAAGAAATCATGATGAACAAAATATCAATGTTTTAAATAAAGACGGGCCTCGGGTGAGGGGAGCGAGGCACTCGCTCTCGGGGTTGTGTGTGCATGGGGTGGAGTTGCTACCGGCCCCGCGGGGTGGAGCCCTGAGGCAGGCCCAGGCAGCGAGGCCATGGGCACAGGCCTGTTTCCTAATCTGTGGAGGGGGCCGACCGTCTCCCCACCTCGTCAGATGCTCTAAAGATGGAGTATCTTAGAGACACAGCCAAGGACAGGGCCAGGGGGTGGTCCTCTCAATGGGACCTTCTCTGTCCTCTGCCTGCCGTCAACGGCTCCCTGGGCCAACCTTCTGCTTTTCCAGCCCGATCAGCCAGTGGCCTCCTTGGAGCCTTGGGGTCTGATTCCTCCTGAATGGGCCCACTGCTGCCCACCCAATGGGAACTCTCTGAGGCCAGCTTTCCCCCTTCGTCTAGCCAACTCCCAGACATCCTTGAGGTCTTGGCCCAAACATCACCTCCTCAGGGCAGCCTCCCTTGACTGCAGATCAGATCAGGCCCTTCTCCCACACGCTTGCCTGGTGCAGGTCTCCGTAGCGACTGCCTGTTGGTTATTGGGGTAACTTCAGAATGACGTCTCTCAGTCCTGCACCTGGCATGTGGTGGGTGCTCCACAAACATTTCTTAAGTGAATGTGTGAACAGGAGGATCCCGAGGACATTCCAACCCCAGCAGATTTTGTCTGCTATTGAAGAAAAAATATAAGAAAATCGGAAGGACAAGCGGACAGGACACATGCACCCATAAGGAAAGGACCCTGAGGACCCAGCGCGGTGAAATGGGTAAAGCCCCACATCCGGGCATCTCGGGGCAACGTTTCCAAGCACCTGGAATCAGGAGGCAATTCTGGAAGCTTCCAGAAAGAAAGGAAAAGTTCCTAGGCGGGGGCTCAAGACTCAGCATACCTTCAGTCTCCTCAGTGACTCTGGAGGCGGCGGGCAGCGGAGCAGTCTTTGCATTCCCAGGACCACGATTTCCACCCAGAAGTATCTACCCAGTGGCTCATCGGCCAGGCATGAGGAGGGAACCAATGCCCAAGGCAGCCTTCCTGTGTTCCAGCAAGTGGGGCGTCAGCCAAGAGAGTGCACGGCAGGGCTGCAGGAGAGAGGGGTCCCCACCTAGGACAGAGGCGAAGGTGTAGGGAGATGATGCCCAGGTATGGGGGCCAGCAGGTGCCGGGGGGGCAGCCAGGTGGCCCAGGGGTGGTCTCCAAGATGGACTCAAATAGATTGAGAAGAGATGTAGAAAATCGCTGGCAGTTTTGGGAATTATTTGCTGGTAAGAAGATAGAAATAAAAAAAAAGACAAACATTAACTCCAGGGTGTTCAAAAAGTTGTGAACAAAGGGAAAAAAAAATCTTAGTACCTTACACAGATCATCTCTGAATAGTGCTGGTATTGGTTTTTAGAAAGACTTCATTTTTTTAGAGTAGTTTTGGGTTTACAAAGGAAGAGGAAGGTAGAGAGACTTCCCATATATTCCTGCCCCCACACATGCAGAGTCTCCCCATTATCAACATCACTCACCAGAGTGGTTCATTTTTTACCAAGGGTGAACCTGCACTGACACATCACAATTGCCCCAAGTCCACAGCTTCCCTTAGGGTTCACTCCTGGTGGTATACATTCTGCGGGCGTGGACGAACGTAGGATGGCAGGTGTCCACCATCACAGTGTCACACAGAATCGGTTCATTGCCCTGAAAATCCTCTGTGCACTTATTCATTCCTCCCTCCCAATCCTCGGAACCACTAATCCTTTCACTGTCTCTGTAGTTTTGCCTTTTCCAGAATGTCCTGTAGTTGGAATCATACCACGTGCAGCCTTTCCCATTAACTTCTTTCACTTAGTAACAGGCATTGAGTTTCCTCCTTGTCTTTCACGGCCTGACGACTCATTTCTTTTCAGCACTAAGTAATATTCCACTGTCCGGATGGACCACAGTTTATTTATCCATTCACCTACTGAAGCATGTCTTGGTTCCTCCTGAGTTTTGGCGACCAGGAATAAAGCTACTGTAAACATTTGTGTGCAGGTTTTGTGTGGACATAAGTTTTCAACTCCTTTGGGTAAATACCAAGGAGCATGATTGCTGGGTTGTATGGTAAGAGTATGTTCAGTTTTGTCAGAAACCACCAAACCGTCTTCCAAGCGGCTGCACTGTTTTGCATTTCATCCAGCCACGAGTGAGATCTCCTGTTGCTCCACGTCCTCACCAGCATTTGGTGTTGTCAGGGTTTTGGGTTTTGGTCCTTCTAATAGGTGTGCAGTCGTGTCTCATTGTTTTAGTTTGTGTTTCCCTGATGACGTATGGTGTGGAGCATCTTTTCATATGCTTATTTGCCATCTGTCTGTCTTCTTTGGTGAGGTGTCTGTTAAGGTTGTTGGCCCATTTTTTAATCAGGTTGTTTGTTTTCTTATTGTTGAGTTTTAAGAGTTCTTTATATATTTTGGATAACAATCCTTTATCAGATATTTCTTTTGCAAATATTTTCTCCCAGTCTGCGGCTTGTCTTCTCATTCTCTTGACAATGTCTTTTGTAGAGCAAAAAGTTTTTAATTTTCCTGAAGTCCAGCTTATCCATTATTTCTCTCATGGATTGTGTCTTTGGTGTTGCACCTAGAAAATCATCGCCAACCCCGGGTTATGTAGGTTTCCTCCTATGCTATCTTCTAGGAGTTTCATAGTTTTCATTTTGTGCTGAGGTCCGTGACCCATTTTGAGTTAATTTTTGCAAAGGGTGTAGGTCTGGGCCTAGGTTCAATCTTTTGCGTGCATGTCCAGTTGTCCCAGCACCACTTCTTGAAGAGACTGTCTTTGCCCCATTGTATTGCCTTTGCTCCTTTCTCAAAGGTCAGCTGACTGTATTTATGGGGCTCTGTCTCTGGACCTCCTTTTCTGTGGCGTTAATCTGTCTCTTCTTTCACCAGCACCACTCTGTCTTGATTACGTGCTTTACGGAGAGTCTTGAAGTTGGGGAGCGTCGGGCCTCTGACGTTCTTCCCCTTCAGTGTTGTGTGGGCTCTTCTGGGTCTTTTGGCTCTCCACATGAACTTTAGAGTCAATTTGTCCATATCCAGAAAATAGCTTGCTGGGGTTTTGATTGGGACTGCACTGGGTCTCCCACACCTTCCGGAAACAGCCTTCCCTGGCTCTGGGGTGGGCCCTGGGGAGGGGAAGAGGGGCCTGGGGCTGTCTCCCACCTCTGCAGTCTCAGCTTCCTTTTTGCGGTGATGGAGGCTACCAGGGTGTGGGGAGTAGATGAGAGGACTGCCGTGGGGTACGCCTGGGGCGAGCCGGGCCGCCTGAGTCCTCCCGGGGTGTGGGGAGTAGATGAGAGGACTGCCGTGGGGTACGCCTGGGACGTGCCGGGCCCCCTGAGTCCTCCCGGCACACTCTTTATTTTATCTTATTTTTAAAAATTTGTATTTATTCATTTTTTGGTGAGGAAGACTGTCACTGAGCTAACATCTGTGCCAATCATCCTCTATTTTATGTGGGGTGCTGCCACAGCGTGGCTTAATGAGCAGTGCTGGGTCTGTGCCCAGCATGTGAACCTGTGAACCCCTGACTGCTGAAGCCGAGCCTTTGGACTTAGCCACTGCACCACCGGCCGGCTCCCAGTGGGTTCTTGAGACTGTTTTCTTTGTTGCCATTTTGGGATCAGTGGTGGGAGAGGGCCAGGCCTGTCAGCCTGCCTGCCAGGCGGGATGTGGGCTTAGGGGTGCGGGGCTGTCAGCAAAGGCTGTTTCGCCCCTGGGCACGGTGTCCTGGTCACTCGGGCAGGGACACTCACCTCGAGACACCTCCCAGAGCCAGGCCAGCAGTTCTGAGCCTCCTCGCCGGACTCCAGGAAGCTGAAAACTTGTTTTTCTGCTTACTTGTCCCGGACATAAACAGCCCGGATGGACGGTGGCAGCGCTCCCAGACCCTGCGTGTCTGCGAGGAACGGCCTCCGGCTTCCTTGAGCTGTGGGGAATTCATACGAGTGTGTAATGGGGGCTGTAAATTGCTGCCAGTGGGGATAACGCGATCCATGATGTTAGGAGAGGAGGAGGGCAGGGAGGTGTCTGTGACGGGAGTGACCAAGCCCTGAGCTGGGCTGTCTGTTGGCACATCACAGATAATAAAGCTGCATCTTCCTTGGGTGCACGGGAGAGACTGTCAAACCAAGACGTTGTAAGTGATGCCTCGTGGCCAGGAGTGCGATGTCGGAAAGCCACAGTCCATACACCACGGATCCCGCACACATCATAAAGATACAGTAATGGTACATGAGTCTTTAACGAAATACTAATATTGTTGTTTTATGAGAAACAAGAGTTGAAAATATTAAAAGACAGAATTTTATGGCCTGAAAAAAAGTTAAATAATGAGGACCTGGGAAGAGATATCGGAATGTCTGCCATTGCTGGTCTCAGCGTCCTGGAGGGACAACGTGGGGAGGTGGCCGCCTGCTTTTCGTTGATGCGGCTGGCTTCTGGCAGCCCCTCTGTGAGTCTGCGGGCAGCTAGGAGCCTCCTCCTTGGGGAGGGGCTAGAAGGCAGAGTTACAAGAAGAGGGGCATTGGGGTAGTCTGAACAGTCGCAGGCTCAGGAGTGGGGGCTTTGCAGCGCGTCCTGGGCCGGGGGCACAGCAGCAGCAAGCTGGCCTCCAACAAGCCCGGGTCCTCCTGCTCCAGGATGGGCTGGATGCTCTGAAGATTTGCTTTCATCCCAGTCTTTGCAGGAAGTCTAGAAATTCTTCTGGCTACTGCGTGCTCCTTGTCAGATGATGATGCACTGTGGTGCAAGATTTAAATCTTCATTTTATCGATTGAACATCTTGAATGGCCCATTGAAAACGAGCAAATTAAGGGGCCACAGAAGGTACTATGGATGCCTAGGGGGCCAAGGTGGCCTTCCTGGCAGTCCCCCAGCCCTTGGCTGGGATCTCGTTCACCCTGGGGCTACCTGTGGTGGGCGCTGAAGAGCGCTGGAGGACCACTGATGGGGTTTGTCTGAGTGAAGCGTCTCCTTGTCTGGCTGTGGCTGTCCCTCCATGGCTTTGCTCCACACCAGGGCCTGCCGGTGGATGGAGTGCGTGAGGTCTGTTTGCAGCTCTCTGGGCCACGGGGAAGTCTGTCCTCGTGTGTGCCCGGGGACACTGCACATCCAGGGTTAGGATCTTCCAAATCTTTCCTCAGTTTTAAAAATTTATTTTCATTATTTTAAAATGTTTTTTCTTAAGGAGAAATTCTCATGATCTAAAATTAACCATTTTAAAGTGAACAATTCAGTGACATTTAGTACATTCGCAATGTTTTGAACTACCACTCCTACGTAGTTCCAAGATATTTCTGTCACCCCACCACCTGTCTGCTTTCTGTCTCTGTGGATCCACCTGTTTGGGCATCTCACGCGATGGAGCCCTGCAGTGTGCGGTCTTTGTGTCTGCCTGCTTTCACTCGGCGTGTTTTCGAGGTTCACCTGCGTTGTGGGGTCAGCGCTTCACTCCTTTTAATGGCTGAGTCATACCCACTGTGTGGATGGACCACAGACGGCTTATTCGTGCATCTGTCGGTGGACAGGGGGCCGGCCCACCTCACGGCCGCGGTGAGCTCTCAGAAGCTCGTGTCTGAGTTCCTCGTTGCAATTCTTCTGAGTACTTTGCTCACGTGGAGACACAGTTCTCCCCAGTTGCTGGACGTCTTGCTGAATAATAACTTTCATTGAGCGTTGACCTCGCGAGGGGCGTTTTGCTCAACATTCACGTGATTGCACACGGTCTGAAGCCTTCAGCTTGAAGAGTTTTGATGAATGTGTACAGCCGTGTGACTCCCCGGTCACCGTATAGGACGACCCCCTAACCTGGCAGCCTCCGTCCTGCCTCCTTCTGGGGCATCTTACCCTCTCCCGTCCCTAGACGCTGTTACTGCTCTGCTGTGTGTCCTGCCTCGAGGGGTGAATGTGGTCTCACAGCGTTCCATACGGAGGGAGCCATGCGGAGCCTCTTCAGGTCAGAGCAGTGTGTTTGAGGCCCACCCATGCTGTTGCTTTCCCAGCCATCGTTCCTTCTTCTCGCTGAGCAGAATTCCCTCGTGCGGATGGACCATACTTGTTCGTCCTCTCACCTGGCTGCACCTTCCTCAGCCTTTGGGAGCAGCGGGTCTTGGCCCCTGCGCCCTCCTTGGCATTTGTGCAATGAGTAATGCATTTGAAATGATGGCAAGTGGTGTTGACACCTTTCCGTCCAGCTGAAAAGGGTGACCAGGGAGGGCAGAAACCATGGTGGTCTTCTTGCCCTAGAGGCCTTTCCTGAGCTGTGCCTGGCCTCTGATCTGGGAGCCGGCACCTGGTGGGGGAGGAGGCACCTGGTGGGGGAGCAGGCACCTGGTGGGGGAGCAGGCACCCGGCAGCAGCAGGGAAGCAGGCGGGAACTGAGGGAACTTACTGGCACCACCAGCTGGACCCCTTGCCCTCCAGGCCTGAGCTCACTCTCCAGGGAGAGTCTCCACCAGGCTCAGCACTTATCACGAGCACTGGGGAGGAAGCCAGGGGTCCACCTCATCCAGTGGGATTATAGGTGGGCTCTTCAAAGTCCAGGGAGATAAGGTACCCCCTCCGAGACTGGGGTGGGGGCCAGCCCAGTGGGAGAGGCCCTGTGACCCTTCAGTGACGACCCCGCCCTGCAGGGTGGAAGGGTCCCCTGGCCTTTGGCTTTATCAGAGGAGGAGGGTGGACGCCTCCCTCCTTGAGCTTGACGCTGGCGGGTCGTGAGGTGGCCTGGGAGACAGTTCCCTGTCCTTGAGAGACTGTGGGAGCCCCTGGAGCAGGGGTGGGCCGTCTGCTGCCCAGCGGGCTGGGGAGGCGTGGGCCGAGCTCTGGGACCCTCCCTTGTGGGGAGGCGCGGCCTGGGCTGATTCCCGAGGCCTGTGTGGTCCCTTACATCCTATGTTGCTTTCCCAAACACGCACAGCTACATAAACGGTGATAACACTTCATAAACATTTTTCTAACATGCGGAATGTTTGACATGAATTTCAGCTATTTTAGAACTAATAAACAATTGTCAATGTCATGGCCGACACGGAACAGAAGCCGCAGCGCTTTATGGAAGATCAAAGACACGGGCAAAGATCTTCAGAGAAAAAAGAGGACAGGGAAGAAACCATCCTGGGTCTTCTGAGCGAGCTCCAGGCTCGGGGAGTCGGCAGGAGGCACTGGGCTGGCCGGGCGGGAAGGGGCCCTCGGAGTCCAGCAGCGCAGGGCCCCTTCCTGCAGCACGGGATCCCTCTGGCCTAGCGGACATGGCTCTTGGCTCAGCGGAGAAGGTTCTTGGGACTTGCAGCTGGCGTCTGTGTCTGTCCCAGCAAGGGCCACCTGGGGCAGGGTTTGTGTCGGTCTCTGAGCACCAGCAAGCTACCAGGAGCCTTGCCAGGTGCCTGCCCGGCCTCGGAGCTCATGGCTGGCACCAGGGAGCTGGCTGGTGGAGGCCGTGCCCGTGCCTCAGAAGATGTGTGTCGTCCACAGTCCTAAACATTGGGACACCTGAGTGCTCGTCCCAATCGGCCACCAGCCCAGCGGGTCTGGGGCTGCCTGCTCTGGGTCTTCCTGTGTGTCACTCATCACTGACGCTGCCCTGGGACTGGGAGCTGGTGGGGGAGCTGTCAGTGATGCCCTGAGGACCCCTGGATCAGCATGAGGCCCCTGCAGGGCAGCCACATCCCTGGAGCTCAGAGCCCAGGCACATGAAGGGGCACGTGGAACATGCAGGAGCAGGCACTCGGGGGGTGCCCAGGAACATGGAGACCCCACATTTATGGGGGCGACACAACAGAGACAGGTATATTCCCCATTTTCATGTGAGCCCTGGGGAGATGGCGCCAGACCTCTCTCACCCTCTACGCCTGCGCAGCCCAGGGCTGGGAGGAACGAATGAATGAATTTATGAATGAATGCAGAAATGAGGGCAGGAGGTCTTGGCTCCACCACCTGGCCGCTGGTCCTCAGCCACTCCGCTGACCACCGCTCTCCCTGCACAGCAGCGGGTCCAGAGGGGCATCCCCGACCGTGGGCCTCAGAAACGCGTCATTGCCCCAAATGTTCACCCGCACCGCCCGCGGCCAGCCCTGGGCTGAGTCCTTCCAGCTCGGTGTGCTGTTTCAATCCTGTCTCTGTCGTAGTTCTCAGCGGCCAGTGAGAGGAAGTCTTGGTGTCACAGCCACCCACCATGTGCACAGCTTGTCTCCCTGCAGTCCGTTCCAGCACCGCAGCAGAAGACCATGGCCCTTGTCTGCCCGAATCCTGCCGGGCTGCACTTCACCCAGAGAAGAAGCGGGTCCCTGCCTTGGCTCCTCAGCCTCTGTGCTCTCCTGTCCCTCTCTCCTCTCGCTCCCTCCTTGACAGGCAGGCTGCCGCCTTAGGGTCTTTGTACCTGCTGATCTGCTTTTCTCCACATCTCCCTTCGTTGTGCATTTTCTGTCCTGCCCCCACTCGAATATCTCTCCAGGAGGGGAGCGGCTCTGCCTCTGCAAAACCCAACGGGACTGCATCTGTCGTGGAGTGAACTGTGTCCCCTGAAGGAAACACTGAAGCCCTGACCCCAGACTGCGAGTGTGGCCTCATTTGGAAACAGGGTCTTTGCAGGTGTGTCAAGTTAAGATGCGGTCACTGGGTTGGGCCCTGGTCCAATGGCTGATGTGCTTATAGGACGATGCGCATGTGAAGACCGGCTCAGGAGGAGGCCATGTGATGGTGGAGGAAGAGACTAGGGTGAGGTGTCTGCAAGCCAAGGATTGCCCGCAACACCCGATGCTGGAAGAGGCAGGAGAGACCCTCCTCCGGAGCCTTCAGAGGGAGCCTGGCCCTGTCCACACCCTGATCTCAGACTTCTGGCCTCCAGACTGTGGGAGGCTAGATCTCTGGGGTTGCAGTCCCCCGTTGGTGGTACTTTGTCACAGCTGCCCCAGGACCTGATACAATTAGTAAATATCTCTGAGCGAAGGAACAACTGAGGAAAGGCAGAATTCCTCTAATGTGCTTTCAGCGACGGTCTGCCAGCGATGGTCCGGGGGCTTCCCAAGTCTTATTCCCTCTACGCAGATCGTGTGCCCTCAACGCCTGGCTGGGTCCCCCGACCCCCAGTCCTACAGACCACAGACTCCTGGGCCATGCCGACTCAGGGCAGCCAGGGCTTCCTAAGCTGCACAGCCCAGCCCCTTCGACCCTCCCCTCCCGGAGAAGGGGGTCTCTGCTGCTCCCCTCTAGCCCGGGGCAGGTGAACCAAGGGGCAGGTGGGGTGAGGATGGAGGAGGGAGCCAGCTGGACCATTGCCAGAGTTCAGCGGCTGGGGCTGAGGCATAGACCCTCAGATCCAGCATTCATGATTACCAGGAGGGTGACAAACCCAGTGTGGCTCGGAGGTTTCAGAGAGAATGT
The DNA here is from genome assembly GCF_041296235.1 of Equus asinus. Taxonomy (NCBI): domain Eukaryota; kingdom Metazoa; phylum Chordata; class Mammalia; order Perissodactyla; family Equidae; genus Equus; species Equus asinus. Next base: position 49,514,968 of record NC_091804.1, read on the forward strand.
TCTGGTAAGTGCATCCTCTTCTTTGGGCTTCTGGCAGCAGCTGTCCCTGTGACTGGGTGGGGGAGCCTGGCTAGTCATCCCTGGCCCAGTCCTGCTGGCTGGCTGGTGGTCCCTGAGAGTCTGGGAGCCGGGCTGGCAGAGGCCCAGAAGGGAGGCACTGGGCTACTGGGAGGGGCTGGGCCCCCCCAAGGCTCACCTTCCTCTCCATGGCCCCCCAGATTCAGTAACCCCCAGGGGAAGTAACAGAGGCCAATGCAGCCTACACACACTGCATACGCGCCTGCTGTATGCAGCGCTTTACCTGGAGGAGAGTGGAGAGCGAGGTAGGGGTGAGCCCTGTGGACGGTGGTCAGGGGTACGCTGTGGTGCGGGGGCCTTGGGCACATCGCTCCCAGCCCTGGGCCTCTGTGCCATGTGTGTGGAATGGGGCTGCTGGGATGTCGATGGGGAACCTGGGGTCGCAGGCCCGTGCCACCACCATCAACTCCCCCCTCCACAACCTCCTCTGCACGTCAGCCCCTCAGCCCCAGAACGCAGACCTGGGAAGCTGTGCTGGGACAAAGGCCTCACTTAGCACCTTGGTTTTTGACATGAAGGCTTGAGAGCCCTGGGGGGGTTCTGAACTCTGCGGTAACCAGCAGCGCTGTAATAATTGGAGGCACAGAGAGGTTAAGTGACTTGCCCAAGGCCACACAGCTAGGATGTGCAGAGCAGCAGCCGGGGGTGGGGAACTCAGATTTTCCGATGAGAACACTAGATCCAGGGCTGTTGGGAGGCCCGGCTGGTAAGGGGAGGGGGACCCTTACCCCCTCCTGGGTCTGCCTCTTTGAGGGGTGGTCAGCCGGCCATGGTGGGGAGAGGAAGAGGAGAACGTGCCGGGGAGCTTCCGGCCAGGAGCCAGTTCAACGTGTTCCCGTCTGGTATGGCTTGGGTCCTTGCTCCTGACCAGCCTGCCCCTCCCTCCCTGATGACATGTTACGTGTAGGTGAGGGGTCTGTCCATCTGGGTCTCTCCCCTGGTTGTTTGGGGGATCCGTGGGGCCAGGGCTGGTGGTCTGTGCTCAGACTGTCCAGTTGTGGGCCCTGTTGGCAAGGCCCATGCTGGGCCCTGGATGGCAGGACATGTGGACTGAACGTGGGGACAGAGCAGGTGCTTCTCGGGGTTGCCAGGGGCCCTCCCGTGTTCCTCCTTCGACGTGGCTCGGGCACCCTGCATGGCCCATCGTCAGCCCAGCGTGGGTGGTGAAAACAGGCTGAGGAACCCCTGGCCTACTTCCTGGAGGGCACTACCCCCTCCACTCAGAGGGAACACGTTGAACTGGCTCCTGGCCGGAAGCTCCCCGGCACGTTCTCCTCCTCCTCTCCCCACCATGGCCGGCTGACCACCCCTCAAAGAGGAAGACCCAGGAGGGGGTAAGGGCCCCCCTCCCCTTGCCAGCCGGGCCTCCCAACAGCCCTGGATCTAGTGTTCTCATCGGAAAATCTGAGTCCCCCGCCCCCGGCTGCTGGCTCCCGACCAGGCCCCTTCCTTGCCCAGGGGCATCAGCTGACACCTCTGCCTGGCGGCAGAGCCTGGCACGACCCCCACCCTGCCTGGGTGGCTGGACCGCTCTAGGGCTGCCAGGAGGCAGATGGAAAACCCACCCCATCTGTCACTGATGGGGGGCTGTGTCTGTGGGCCTGGGGGTTCTGTATGCGAAGGCCTCACCTCCAAATACTGGCTCAACCTTCCTCTTTGGGGTGGAAACTAAGCACAGGAGGCTGGCTGGGGTTTGGGATCAGCAAGGCCACTGTCCCACCTCCCCACTGAGTGTCAAGGAGGGGACCACGTGGGGGCCCCAGGCTCTCCCCTCCCCTCCTCCTCTTCCATACCTCCAGGAAGGGGGGCAGGAGGGGGCGACTCCCTGCCCACAGGTCTTGTCCCACCTGCACCTTGGAGCCAGGTGTGGCCCACACGCCCCTAACCACACCCTGCCCTCCCACACAGGCACGGACCATGGCCTGAGGCCAGCTTGGGTCACTGCACGTGCAGCCACGTGGTCACTCATTTGTTTAGCAAATACATACAGGTGTCCACAGTGTGCCTCACCCTCTCCTTGGTTTGAGGATGAAAATAGGGAATAAGAGTGACGGGGGGGCTGGCCCCGTGATACAATGGTTAATTTGCACGTTCTGCTTCAGCAGCCCAGGGTTCACCGGTTCCAACTCTGGGTAAGGACCTACGCACTGCTTGTCAAGCCATACTGTGGCAGGCGTCCTACATATAAAGCAGAGGAAGATGGGCATGGATGTTAGCTCAGGGCCAGTCTTCCTCAGCAAAAAAGAGGAGGATTGTTGGCAGATGTTAGCTCAGGGTTAGTTTTCCTCAAAAAAAAAAAAAAAGAAAAAAAAGAGTGACCGGGACCCAGCCCTGTGGAACCATCTGTACCTGTGCTGTCCAGCACGGTGGCCCCGAGTCAAACGTGGCTGCTGAGGACGGGTTCAGTCGAGCTGTGCAGTCCGTGTGAATCCACACCAGGTTGCTGAGACCCAGCTCGAGCACAAGGACGGGAAGGCTGTGTTCGTGCGTCCTGTGGCGAGAACGTGCGGACACGACGACATTTTGGACCCCTCGGGTAGAACGTATTATTGAGATAAATTGCACCTCTTTCTTTCTTTTTTCTTGATGGGGCCACGAGCACCTGCAAACCACACATGTGGCTCGAGTTATATTTCTACTGGGCAGCGCCGGCCTGGACGGCAGGCAGACACGCAGCAAGGAGACATGTGACGAGGACACTTCAGATGCCAGTGATGGCCTGACGGACGTCAGCAGATGAGGCCCTGGGAGCGCCGCTCCTGTTCCTCAGACGCAGAGCGGGGCCTGCAGCTCTGCCCCACACACCCTGCCCGGGCTGCACCAACCCCCTCGACGGGTGGGCAGAGCCCTGGACCCACCTCCCCCGAGTGCGGGACCCCTGCCTTCCAGTCTCTGGGCCTCGGTTTCCTTGTCTGTGGTGTGGGGACAAAGACACTGTCTGGCCCCCTCACTGCCTGCCGTGCAGCGCAGGAGGCCACGGTTGTGAGGTTCATGTGTTTCACTGCTGTGGCAGGGCGAGGTCCTCTCTCCCGGGTGGAAGCCCGGGGCCGGGGGTGGAGCGGGAAGGTGCAGAGAGGCCCGGTGTGAGGGTGGGTGTGAGCGTCCCGGGGCAGCCTCGGCAGCACACAGATGGGGCTTAAACAAGAGGAATTTGCTCTCCCCAAGTTCTGGAGGCCAGAAGTCCGAGACCAGGCTGTCGGCTGGGTCGGATGCTTCTGCGGGCCGTGGGGGAGACTCTGCCCGGCCTGTCTCCAGCTTCTGCCGACTTCTGCTCCCATCTTCACATGGCCTCTCCCTGTGAGTGCGTCTGTGTCCCAGTGTCCCTTTCTTATAAGGACATCGGTCATACTGATGAGGGTCCACCCTAAAGATCTCACCTGAACCAATTACATCTGCAAAACCTTATTTCCAACAAAGTTGACATTCTGAGATACTGAAGTTAGGACTCCAATGTAAATTTTAGGGGGCCCCATTCAGTCCACACACCTGGTGTCGGGGGAGGAATTAGCAGCCCCCAGCTCTGGACCTGGTGTGCAGGCAGCCCTGAACCTGACTAGTGCCGGAGGCTGGTAAAGAAAGGGGCTGGGAGCCCCAGGGTCAGGAGGACTCTGTGCTGGGGACACCTGGTCCTGAACAATCTTTTATGCCCTTGGTTCCCACAGGCTTTACTCCAAGTCCCTGGGGGCCTGTCAGGTCAGCTTCCTGGAAGCAGAGCTGAGCTGGGACCCCTGTGCATGACCCAGTGGGAGGGGTCTCAGGAGAAGGGCTGGTGGGACGCAGGATGGGACAGGGGAAGCTGAGCAAGGAGGTGGTCCCTGCTGGAGACAGGCCTCAGCCTGACCCTGGGGGTGGGGGCTCTGGATCAGGAAGTGGTCCACCCCACCCACTGACAAGGGGCAAGTGCCCTGTGCCCCGCGTCCCGCCTGTCATTGGCTGTGACTGCGTTGGCTATGTGCACATAGGTTAGCATCCCCCGCAGACGGTTTTCCACCTGGCCCAGTGTTCCCACCTGGTGCCCGCCTGCCTGAGCCCAGTGGCCTTGGCAACTCCCAGCACCCACCGTCTCCTGCCACTGGGTGCCAGCTGCAGCCTGAGCCCTCCTTTCAGCAGAATGCTGCCCTTTGGTTTATGGCTGTTTTTCTTTTTTCTGGGACCTTTGCACTGGGATCCCCATGCACCTCACATGTGACAGACGTCCCCAGGGCCATTAACCCCCGGCTGTCCCACCCAGGGCGCTGGGATGTAGGCCACCACCTCTTGACCACTCGACTGCTCTTAACTGACCCCCCCCAAGGCTTGGCCTACAGGGCTGGGGCCTGGGTCTTGGGGCAAGACTGAGACCCTCACGTGGGGATCCTTTCTCAGTCTGTGTAGACAACTCGGGGTGGAAATGAGCTGTTAGCTGGGATGGTGGGGACCGGCCTGTGAGCAGGCACTGCCTGGGCGGGGCAACACTCCAGGGCCCTGGCTGTGGTATGTCCCAGCGTCGTGGAGGGCAACCTGCTCTGGAGGGTGGGCCTATGTGGTCTAGACCCTGCAGCCCCCATGGCTCCTGAGGTGACCCCAACCACCATCCCAGGCCAGTCAGCTGGACGAGGCCGGAGTGTGCCCGAGGAGGCAGGTGGCCTCCGAATTCCCGTGGCTGGGCTGCTGCACAAGCTAACGTGGGCCTGTGGGACTGAGCACACCTGATTTTGTGCTGGGCCATGGGGTGCAGGGCGGCCAAGCCAGCAGCCTACAGGAGCCCAGTGGGGACAATCTGAGTTGGGGGCAGCCTGCCCAGTCCCACTGCAGACACTGTGTGCAACCTCTGCCCTGTCCCAGGGCGCCTCCCACCCAGGGTCGCCTGCACCCACTTCTCCCTGAGGCTTCGTCCTGGGAGGAGCTATGGACTCCTGACCGCGAGGACAGCGGCCCCATCACCACTAGGGGGTTAAGGGGACAGACTGCCCTGGGAGGGACCCAGTGACCCTGAGGTCAGTCCTGAGCCCGACTGGCCTGGTCACTGCTTCAGTGACCTCCTTCCAAACCTGAGGTTAATAGTGGGCCCTGCCCAGGCAGCTGAGGGCTGAGACCTCTGTCGGGAGACCTCCCTGGGGCTGTTGCTGAAGCTAATGCCTTGCTCCTGCCAGGGGCAAGTTGCTCCCGTTCTGAGATGGGGACGGCCCTCCTCAGCGTTTTGTGGTCTCTGAGACTCTGAGATGCTGCTGTGTAGACCTTCCTGCCGCCCCTGCCAGCGCCACCTTCCACCAAGTCCATCCCCCAGGAACGCCAGGGCGTGGGGCACTCAAGGCCTTGTTCTTCCCGCCCGGGACCCAGGGCATTCTGCGTGGCTGAGGTCGGGGCCCCATTTGGCTGGCGCCATCCTGGGTGCACACTCCCTGTCCAGGGGGCACCCGGGATCCACTGGTGGACCTGGGACGTGTCTCACCTGGGCCGCGGGGGCCTGGGTGGTGATATTCTGAGCAGGGGCCTGTGGGGGCAGCAGGACTCTCCCAGGCTCCCCAGAGTCCTCGTAGCCTCCCTGAGGACTGCCACGGGGCCCCGACCTTCCACCCTGCAGAGAAAACGCTGGGGGCCACGTTTGGGGAAGGCGGCCTTCCTGTGCTGGGACCCCATCATTCAGGATCTGCCGTGAAACAGGAGAGACAGAGACAGGCAGAGATAGACAGAGAGAGAAAGAGAGAGATTGGGAGAGATACAGAGATAGAGAGACAAGGACAGAGACAGAGACAGAGATAGACAGAGAGAAAGAACGAGAGAGAGAGAGATACAGACAGAGATAGACGAGGACAGAGACAGAGAAAGAGAGACACAGAGAGAGACAGAGACAGAGATAGACAGAAACAATGAGAGAGAGAGAGACAGACACACAGAGAGAGATAAGGACAGAGAGAGACAGGCAGAGATAGACAGAAACAGAGAGAGAGACAGAAAGAGAGAATGAGAGAGATACAGGGTTAGGGAGACAAGGGCAGAGACAGAGAAAGAGAGAGAGACACAGAGAGACAGAGACAGAGACAGGAGAGAGAGAGGAGCAGAGACCTGAGCTCCTTTGGGGAACAGAGGTGCAGACTAATTTGCCCCATAATTGTGCCCCTCTGGGTACCCCAGTGAGAAAGCAGAGTGGGTCCTAACCCAGCGTGTCAGCCCCGGGATGTTTCCTGGGGCTTAGAATCCCCAGGCCCCCTCCCCGCCCCCCTGGCTGTCTCAGAAGCCCCTCTCCAAGGCCCTTACCATGCCTGGAGCAGGGGAAGGGGGAAGCTGCCCGGGCCTCCATCTAATTTCACCCTTACTGCTGCCATCTGGGGGTTGACCTCTTATACCTCCACTTTTCAAAGAAGAAAACTGAGGCTCAGAGAGGTTCAGTGACTTGCCTGAGGTCACACGGCATTTACTGGCAGGGCAGGACACTGGGCGGAGCCTCTATCCCAAATTGCCTGCTTGGGATGCCCACTTGTGTCCACGAGCCAGGCTCCTTGCTCTGGTCTCTTGTTCAATGGAGGGCTCTCGGGAGGGGTGGGAGCTGGGGGTCATGGGACCATTCTCCAAGGCAAAGGACCTCCTCCAAGCAGCGGTCATTGTCAGGGAGAGCCTGGCCTGACCTCTCGGGCGTGGGAAAGGCAGCGAGGGAGGTGGGCTGGGCAGGAAGGCTCCTTGCAGTGGTGCCTTCCGGGCAGATCTGGATGTGGCAGTGGCTGCAGAGGCTGCTGGGAGACCCCCAGCCCCCAGCCAGGAGCGGGCAGGGAGCCTCTTAATTGCTTTGATTGCTCCTCAGCGGCGGAGCTGCAACCTTTCACCTTTCTCTGTGGTCAGCCGGGTGGTCAGGTCACCCGCTGGCTGCACTCACCCCTCCAGGGCAGTCCGGTGCCATGGGCAGTGACCACAGGGCCTCACGGGCACCTGGCTTCCGCCTGGCTGCCCGTCACTGGGCAGGCACCCTTGATGGTGCCTGAGGACACTCCAGAGGGGACTTCACTGTTCCAACGCTCCAATGGCATCCTCTTGAGCCCCCGCGCTGTTCCAGGCCCTGTGCGGGGCCTGTAGGGCCGTGACGAACACAGGCCACATGGGACCCATCTCGGGGCTGGGACTTGGGACGGCCACAAACTACATGATACAAATAACCAGGTGGTTGTGAGCAAGAGAAGCTCTGGGAGAGACACGGGGGCCCGGGCAGATGCACGACAACCTGGGCCTGGAGGTGACGGATGGGCCGCGGGGTGAGGGTGAAAGCCAGGTGAGAGAGGTGCGGAGCAGACAGGAGCCAGGTGGGAGTGTGGGGTGGGAGGTGGGTGACGAAGCCTGATGGGGGACTGCGTGGGAGCAGGCAGGCAGAGCCTGGAGGGGGGTGAATGTGAACCTTGCTGAGACCCCAGCAAGCCACAGGGCCCTTGCACGGAGGGATGGGGCTGGGGTCAGGGCAGAGGCCAGAGTGGGTCATGAAGGTGAGAGGAGGCTGCAGCTGCACGGTCACCAGTGGCCAGAGGGGACCACTGGAACCCCAATTAGGAGGCAGACCCAGGACCCCCTGGGGTTGTTTGGGGACGTTAAGGACGACCCTGAGATCCCAGGGAAGCACATGGTGGTCCTGCTGCCTGATTTGGGGCTGGCGATGGGGGAAGTCTGGGGGACGATGGCAGTGGCTGTCCATGGCCTCGTGGCCAGGATGCCGGTGGTCCAGGCATCGTCCAGCCGGCTGCTGACCCAGGACCGCCCCCCCCCCCGCCCACCAAGGGCTCTGGGGAGAGACTGCTTTTTTCATTTTTCCTTTTTTTGGCTGTAGCTAGATTTAACTGTAAAGAGCAATAAATTACAAATCTGGAAAAACATCCCTTGTCCCCACAAAGGACACGGCTGTGAGCAGATGACTAACGGCTCTGAATTAACATCATTTAGTATTTATAACTTCCGCCGGACAGAACTTACAGATGTTCCTGGGAAATCCTGCCTGCCCACGGCGTATTTTTAGAGCCCATTGTCTGTCCTGACAGGTTCTTCCAGAGGTGTCTCGGCTGAGGAGGGGGCGTGCGATTCGTCCGGGTCTCAAGGGATGCTGGGGCGCCAGCGCGCTCTCTGCAGGACTGGAGTGGGCCCTGGGCCCCAGGGCGCTGGTACTTCCATCCGTCGAAGCCCGTCCACGATTCCACCCAGGACTGGTTCTTGGTGGAACGCCTGCTGTGTCCATCCCTGAGCTGGGTGGGGTGGAGACGGGCGTGGGGGCAGGTTCGAGGAGCCCCTGCCTTGTTGGGGAGCCAACATGTGTGTGAGCACCCTGGGGAGGCCGGGGAGCAGTTGAGGCTCCAGGAGGGGCTGGGCAGGTGAGGTGAGGGTGAGAACGGAGGAGAGGGGCAGCACGGGGGCGATGGAGCAGGCCAGGGGTCCCGAGGATCTGTGAGCAGCCTCCCCTCCTCCTCGATCCCTTTGGGGGTCAGCAGGGAGGATGCAGGAGAGGCTCCTTCTCCTCTGCCCTGGGGCCGGGCCACGACCGAGCTGTTCTCCCTGCTGGCGTCGGCGGGCCCCTGGGTGGGAGAGAAAGCTGGGAGAAGGCTGTGGGTTTTGGCCTGTGTCTTCTCCGGTGGCAGAGCCACTGCGTGGTCCTTGTAAAACCCTTCAAGGACACGGGGAGGATAAAGAGGAAAGGTGGCTGAGGCTCTCTGGGGCCAGACGGATGGCATGAGCATGGCTACCACGGGCCCTCACAGCCAGCACATGAGCTCCCTGCAGACGGGAGGCTGAGTGCTCACTCGCCCCACCCCTGGCCCCCCAACCCCTTTAGGGGCAGCTGGGACTCCACGCGGCCCCAGTGACTCCTGAACCAGAGTCATGAAGCCCCAGGTGCCCGGCCTCTGCCTTGATGGCTGTCGCCTGTCCTGGCTGCCAGCTCCGCCCCTGAGCTGCAGATCACTGTGTGGTCACGAGTCACAGGTTTGCGGAGCCGGCTCCCGGCCACCCTCCAGGCGTGGTTCTGAATTCTCTACAGGCCCCACAAAGGGGCCGGGCACCCTAAGAGTCTCTTGGCCTTGGATGCATAGACCACTTTGTGTGAGTGTTTTATGTCCTCTCGTTCGTAAAATAAACAGGGAGATTGATCTGCAAGTGGCTGTGAACTCTTGCAGGCGCTCTGCAGAGTTCTGGGACCACGGCGCAGGAAATGCTCACTCGGAACCCGACCGAGGGCAGCTGCTGTCGAGGGATGCGCAGGCAGGAAGCGCAGGGTCCTCATATTTTAGTCAGGAAGCTCAGCGGGGCTAGGCTGAGCGCCTTGAATCTTCCACCAGAAAATCCTGGCGGAGCTTTGGAAGAGGCTGCTCGCCTGGTTGGAGGAGCTGCCATTCGTCAGCGGATGGCACATGCTCCTCAGAGTGCTGTTGATTTAAGGGCCTCGGTATTAAGGGTTTTCTGTGCTAGTTTAACAGCTTCAGAGAAACTCATTACACTCTCCCTGACCGCCGGGCGGTGATTTCAGGAAGCAGCAACTCTCGGCTCTCGGCTCCGGGCTCTGTGCTAGGGACTCAGGGGCTCATGGTGGGGGCCACTGTCACCGCAGCCCCCGCCCCTATCCTTCTGGAACCCAGGCTGAGGGTTACTGAAGGAAGGGCCCCCAAAGCCATTGATCTCGCCCAATCCTACTCCCTCGTGTCTGGGATGGACTTCCCAGGCTTGGCTGAGAAAATCACGCCTCTCATCACGACCCCAGCCCAGGGTCAGGCTGCCCCATGGCCCCCAGACCACCTCTGTCCCTTTCCCCCGAGGGTGGGAGGTGGGCCAGTGGGCACCAGGTTCGGTCTGAGGACCATTGCCCATCCTCCAGGGGGACGCCACCCCAAATCATCTAAGCCCAGTTCCACGGTTTCTTAGGCGGGTCAAGGCAGCGCTTGGTCCCAGGGCTGACAGGACACATTTCGCCAGCCTCAAGCTGGCCAGGGGCCTCGGGTGACCTTTGAGCTCTTCCTGGGCATCAGGGGCTAGGAGATAGCCCCCCTCCCTGAGGGTGGCACACCCATCAGGGCCCGGTGGGGAGGTTGGGGGTTCCTGGCTGGCCAGTCCCTGCACTGCGGGGCCCCTCCCTCACTCCTCCCACCACCAGCATCCCCTGGTTTTGAATCGCTGGAGGGAGACTCCTGTTTGAGGAATGTGGTGGGTCCAGCCCGGGTCAGCCGTCCTGACCTACCCAGCATGAAGGTGTTTCAGTGTTTCCTTCAAAATCTTTAGAGAAACTCCTTCCCTGCCTTCCCTGCCGCCTGGGACAGACTGCGAGGGACCCTCCTCCTGCCACCTGCCTGTCCGTCTTCCACTGTGAGGACCAACCAAGCCAGCCCCACGTGCCGCCGGAGGGGTGGGTGCCCTTCACTCTGTCCCAATGTCACCCCTAGGGCCTGTCTGGGGGCTTGGTCCAGCAAGTATCACAGGGTGGGAAGGGACACAAGGCCTAGGACAGGCCACCAGGACAGGGAGGGCTGTGGCTATCAGACATAGGGGGGGTGTGAGGTCAGGGGTCGAAGTCGCTATTTGACCTCTCTCTGTCTCTGTGTGTCTGTGTCCATCCCTGTCTCTCTTGGTCTCTCTGTCTGTGTCCATCTCTGTCTCTCTTGGTCTCTGAGTCTGTGTCCATCCCTGTCTCTCTTGGTCTCTGAGTCTGTGTCCATCCCTGTCTCTCTTGGTCTCTGTCTCTCTGAGTCTGTGTCCACCTCTGTCTCTCTTGGTCTCTGTGTCTGTGTCCATCCCTGTCTCTCTTGGTCTCTGTCTCTCTGTGTCTATGTCCATCCCTGTCTCTCTTGGTCTCTGTGTCTGTGTGTCTGTGTCCATCCCTGTCTCTCTTGGTCTCTGTCTCTGTGTGTCTGTGTCCATCCCTGTCTTTCTTGGTCTCTGTCTCTCCATGTCTGTGTCCATCCCTGTGTCTCTCGGTCTCTGTCCCTCCGTGTCTGTATCCATCCCTGTCTCTCTTGGTTTCTGTCTCTCTCCATCCGTTTTGGTCTCTCCCTGCCTACCCCACTCATGGCCTCTTCCCTGCCTCCCTGCACTGACAGAAGGCCTCACCCTCCCTGTTCACGCACACTGCCTTCTGTGGGTTCAACTTGACCTGCCCTATTCCTGGCCACTAGCTTCTATCCAAGGTCAAGATCAATGGGCCTTGCCCATGGCTGTTCTGAAGTCCTCTGCATATTAAAAATCAAAGAAATACCAGAACAGGGCTTGAAAATTGTGTAATCTCTAAAATGTTTATATTGAACAACTTGGCACATCTTACACACACGAGACACGACTTAGAAATAATGAGTTCAGGGGTCAGAAACGAAGCCCTGGGAGAGCATTAGGGCCTCCTGCCCCTCTCCCTCCCAGAGTCGTTTCCAAATTTCTGGGAACCAGAATCCAGCGGACTTAGCCTGGCCAGTGTCCACCGGCCTTCTCCGGGGAGGCCTGCATTGCTGCGTGGCCACACTGGGTGTGCACAGCTCTGAAGGCCCCTCGAGTGGCCCCCAGCTCCTGCACATGGGTGTCCAGGTGTGGGAACAGCCAGTGGCGCAGCAGCGCCTCCAGCCCTGCCTGGCCCCAGACCCAGGGCAGGCGCTAGGCGCTCGGCTGGCGGACCTGGCGGGGGGCCTCAGAGGGAGGAGGCAGGTGTCTGGGGGGAGGAGGCAGCAGCCACATGCCCCGCTCCCACCACTGCGTGGTGCCCACCGTAAGGGCAGGCAGACCTTTGGGCTCCTGCACGCACAGGGTCGCGCTGCTGTGGAGGGCGAAAGCTGACGGCCACGCCCTAGCCCAGGATAGCCTCAGAGCCAGACCTCAGGCGCGCTCCTCTGGGGTGGGGCAGGGCTGGGACCCGCCTGAGATGGCACCGGCTGCTTCCTCCTCTCCCAGCTCCCTCCTGGCATCTAGGAGCATGGCCTCCATGAATCACCCACACAATGCCTCCTCGGGAACATGCTTCTGGGGACAATATCTCACCCAGGCCCCTCTGGGGACCCCACCTCACCCAGGCCCCCCTGGGACCCCACCTCACTCAGGTCCCCCTGGGATCCCACCCAACCAAGCTGGCCCTGGGGGCCCTACCTCACCCAGGACCCCCTGGAGACCCCACCTCACCCAGGCCCCCCGGAGACCCCACCTCACCCAGGCCCCCTTGAGGACTCACCTCATCCCCTTTGTCCGCACCCCTGGCTGTCCTCAGCAGGACTGAGAGCACCACAGGGTGGCAAAGGACAGACAGAAGCCCACCGCGCCACAGTGGAAGGACGGCCTTCAGGGGGTTGGGCAGTCCTGGGAGGGCTGGTCAGCCCGCCCTCCGTAAGCCAGCAGGGCCAGGTGCGTGGTTCATTCATGGATCGATCCCCGAATGCTGAGTGTTGGCCGGGCACTCAGCTCATTGCTGGGACACGTGGTGAGCGGGACGGACGAGGACCCTGCCCTCAGGGGACTTGTTTCTAGTGGGCGAGGCAGAAGGAACAAGGGAACCTCCAGTCCTGTGGTTATAGGTGGTCGAAGGCAACAGGACTCTGGACAGAAGCACGGGGGAGCTTGCCGGGAGCTGGGGACCGGGGCCAGGGCCTCTCCCAGTGGGGCCTTCAAGCTGAGGCAGACAGAGGAGAAGTGACCAGCTGGCAGAAGAGGCGCTGCTGCCCCAGGGGGAGGGCAGAAGCCCGGGGCGCGGGCCTGGCTGGGCCCCGCCTGCCGCCCCGCCTCTCCGAGGCAAGCAGCAGGGACAGTGAGCTGCATCTGCCTCACCGGAGGGCCCGGGGAGGGACTGTGTGGGTTCTGGCCTGGCCTCCAGGGCGGCCAGGTCTTCCAGGGGGCCCCGGGTGGTCCCCACCTGTCCTGGAGCCCCCCAACTCCTCTTCCCACTCAGCCTCCTGTCAGGCTCCCTCGAGGCCCACCCTGTGTGAGGAGGCAGTGCCGCTGGTGGGCAGAGCTGGCAGTGGAGGCCCCGTGGTGGGCGCCTTTGTCATCTCCTGCCCGGTTATAAAAGCTGACTCAGGGAAGGTTTAGGGAAAACAATCTCAGAACAGGTTGTAATCATCAAACACGCTTAGGAACGCTGGTCTTTGAAAGCTCCTACACACTTTCTGTCAGTCGCTTAACTGATCCCCTCCCGTTGGGCATCTAGGTTGTTTCCATGGTGCGAGGGCAGCTGGGCAGCCGTGATGGCTCTGCCTGAGGGAGACCCGTGGATTTCAACCTCCTAGCACTGCCAGAGGAAGTGGGCCTTCACCCTTGAGTACCACATCACCCATTAGGTGCACAGGAGGAAGGGCATTGCACTCAGAGGGAACAGCACATGCAAAGACCCAGAGGTGCAATGCGCTGGATATTGGCAAGTGTTCCCTGTACCCAAGAGTGGATGTAGGTGCTGGGGAAGGGGCGCCCTGAGGCCATGGGGCGATCATGGCGGGGGGAGCTGCGCAGCTGTGGGGTGGCACCTGGACCGGAATGTTTGGAAGCAAAGGAGAAACAGGCCCAGTTCTGAATCATGGAAAGCCCGAGCTCCGGGCCAAGTTGGGGGAGGGTGTGGGGGGGGGAGCTTTGGCAGCAATGGGAGGGGGTGGGTGTAGAGGAGGGCCCCAACTGAGGCTTTTCCAGGGACCAGGGGGAGCAGGGTCTTGCAGCAAGGGGGCAAAGTTCTCGGGGGTGTGGCATCCAGGCAGGGAGGCCCCGGTGATGCTCTGAGCAGGAGCCAAGCTTCACCTTGGCCTGCTGGCTGGATGGGCAGCAGGGAAGGAAGGCCGTTGGCCAGGGAAGGAAAAGTCCAGATTCCTCAGCGCGTCCTGCCCCAGAGTCCAGTGCGGAGGCCTAGTCTGGCCTCCCACCCCCTCAACCCTCCTCCCTCCCCCAGGCCCCAGCGCAGCCAGACGCCGTCCACCAGTGGTGCCGAGAGCCCTTTATCAGATAATAAATAAGGCGGCTGGAGCCGTCCGTGTCAACATGTTGGCGGGCTCGCAGGGCATTGCAAGGGGGGCTGCCCACCAGGGTCCACGTGGCCGTTGAGGGCCAGCCGCCCCCACCCCGGCACCAGTGGGACTATGGGCTCAGCTGGCCCCCTCCTCTCTGGGGCTGGTGCAGCCCCACCGAGGTGCACGTAGGGGAGGAGGGCACCCCGGGGCCCACAGCCTCACAGCCCCAGTCTGTCTGGCCTCTCGTCTGCCAAAGGGGGTCCACACAGGGGCCGGGCCCCGCGGGAGCCTCACCACCCCCTTCCTGAGGGCCTGTCCACATGCTCTGGAGAATGGGACGCTGTGAACAGTTGGCGGGCTTATGGCAAAGTCGGGTGGGGAGGGGCTGTGAAGACCTCACCCCTCCCAAGACGGCCGCCTCCTGTGTTTGGTGGCAGAATGGCCTGTCTTTGATGATGGTGACAGCAGCAGCTGGTCTTCTCTAAGGAGTATCCTTTTTTGGTCAAATAAAAAATTGGGACCCAGTGAGGTTTCCCCCAGGGAGCAATTTTCCTTCTTAATAAGCACCTTACTTTTCCAGAGGACCGCCTCAGGGCATTTGCACTCGTTTTGCAAGAGCCATCCTTGGAGGCAGCAGAGGGGAAACTAACTCTTAGCCCTAGCCCCACCCTGGAAGCTCCCAGGTCCCAGCGCGGCTGCACGCGGTGGCCCTAGGCTGCCCCGTCCCGTTGAGCTGGTAGGGGCGGCTCGTGGAGCCAGTGGCAGTGACGTTCCACCGAAGGGGCCCCAGGGGATCAGTGTGCTCCCTGGGGTGTGCAGCGAACGCCCCCTGACTGCGGGGTGAGCCGGAGCCCCCGGTGTCACTGACTCTGACTCGTCCTCGGGGATGCACGTTGGGGCTGGCTTCTGCTTCAAGGAGCAAGCCCTGCAGGACTGTCCTGGGGATGCTTCCGGCCTCACGGCTCTGCCTGGAGCGAAGCAGCGAATTAAGGGCTTTAGGGAGGCGGGAGAAGGGTGCTCTGTAAACTGTTCTGGTTCAAGAAACCCCCACTGCGGGGACCCTGGGCGGCTCCCCTTTTCCTATGCCCCGTGTGCTTAATTTTCGTCTTCCCTGGCTGGGGCTTCTCCCTTCCCCAGGCGCCCAGGAGGGAGCCGGGCCGGGCGCAGTGGACAGTTTCTGTGGGCAGAGGGGACAGTGCGGATCGAGGTTCCCCCCTCGTGCTCTGCTGTAGGTGCGCACAGCCTGGCAGTGCAGACCAAGTGGCCATTCTTTCTGTTCTGTCGTCCTGATAAGTGGCCTGGGGCTGCCCACGCCTGCCAGGTTCCCCGGAGCATCCGGCTGTTGACCGGGCAGAGCTGCGGGGCAGGCTGGCGGGAGGAAGAGCTGCAGGAAGGGGGGTGCCGGAGGCTATATTAAGGCTCTGGATCCTGACAGCTTCCGGGCCCCAAAGGGGCACTTGGGGAGACGGCCTTAAATAGCAGCAAGGCCCCTGCCCAGAGGAGGGGCCCCCGGACTCGCTCATCCTGGGCGCGTCCTTCAAAGTGACTGAGGGAAGAGATCACTTCTTCCTTCCCTTTTTGACAAATCCCCCCTTCCCCTCGGTGACCCCTCTTCATGGACAGGGCACCAGCCCCTCCTCTCCATCCATGGGGACCCAGCCCGTCCTGCCCATCCCACTGTCGACACCTCCGGGAAGCCTCCTTGGGTTGGTCATGGCCGAGACCACCTCCATATACTGGGGACTCCCAGGGCCCAGGCCACTGCACATGGTGTGGATTATAGACTTGGCCACAGGCCCGTGGCACCCTTCCTCACCTACAGATGGGGAAACTGAGGCAAAGACAGCAGCTCCTGGGCTCCCAGTTGCCAGCGCTGCAATGAGTGGCTCTGCTGTCCCCTCCACGCCTGGGCCCCCACCCGGGCCCCACTGTGGCCTGGTGCCTTGTGTCACCTCTCTGAGCCTCGTGTCACCTCTCAGTGCCTTGGTTTCTCTCGTCAGGCAAGAAGAAGAATGGTGCCCGACCCCTAAGAGGGGGAGGTCAAGGGTCACGCTAGGCAGCGCAGAGCACAGTGCCTGGCCCGGAGGAGTGGTCTCCTGCTGCGACCACGACATCCCTGTGTGGCCTGTGGTCCTCGCCGAGGCTGTGCGCTGCCTCCTCCCCTCGGGCTGCTGCCCCTTGCGCCCTTGCCAGAGCCGGGGCTGGGGGGGGGGTGGGGAAGGCGGCAGGGGGGAAGGCGGGGGGGGGCCTCGACACTCATTTCTCCCACTTTCATGACTTGGGTCTCCCACTTGGGGACCCGACACTCTGTCATGAGCCCTGAGCGGGGAGAGGAGGCTGGAAAGGAGGTGGGAAGGGAATGCCATCCTCTCCAGCTGGGCGACCCCTTAACCTCTCTGTGCCTGTTTCCTCCCCTGTGAATGTGCTCCCGGGAAAGGCAGCCCGAGGCCTGTGGGCATGGAGATGAGATGGCACAAGCCCTTCCCCATGACAGCCGGCTCATGCTCGGGCCACGCCCTGGCCTGCCAGGTGCGTCCACCCACGGACACAGTCCCTCGGGTGCTGCCATTCTGTTCCCATTTCTCTCGCTCCAGTCTACTTGTTG
The DNA here is from genome assembly GCF_041296235.1 of Equus asinus. Classification (NCBI taxonomy): domain Eukaryota; kingdom Metazoa; phylum Chordata; class Mammalia; order Perissodactyla; family Equidae; genus Equus; species Equus asinus. The sequence continues at coordinate 49,531,543 of NC_091804.1, forward strand.
AAAGTGCCGGTTGTGACCTGCCAGACAGTCCCTGGTCCCCAGCGGTTTCCTCTGCAGCCTGACCCAGTGATGTGGTTCCCGATGTGGCCTCCGCAGGGACCCCTGGATGCTGGTGAGCATGCAGGTTCTGGGGCCCCAGCCCAGTCACTGATCTGGCCCCAGGCCTGAGACTGCTTTTTAACTGGCCCCTGGGAACCCCCAGATCGGGGCAGTCCCTGCTGCAGCCCTCTGTGTGGGAGAGTGGAGACCCCCATTTCACAGATGGGGACCAAGGCACTGAGGCTGGTGACTTCCTGTGGACACCCAGATGGTGAGAGCCGGCAGCGCCTGGCCTGCCCGGGGGGCCTGATTCATACCTCATGCCCCTGCATCCCCGGGGTTCACCCCAACGCTGCCCGGATGCCTGCTGTGCCCCAGTCAGAAGTTTGAGACCCACACGGGGACACAGGAGCTGCCATTGCTCCAAACCTCGGCTCACTCCATCCCTCCACCCTAGGCCAGAGGGGCAGTAAGTGGCAGGGCAGGGACTCAAACCCCAGTCCGCCTGATCCCGAAGCAACGACTTCTCAGTGTGGGCGCCCACGCTGACCCTCGCCCTGCCGCACCCAGTGTGCCTCTCCCTGCTCACAGGTGACCTCGAAGGCACTCAGTGTTTACGGGCCTCATTAAGTCCTACAGATGCCCTTGAGGGCTCCCGATGTGACTCAGAGCTGCCAGCAAGGTCCAGGAGACCAGCCCCCGGGCAACAGGTCTCTGAAAGGAGACAGCCTGGATGATGTCGGCCTGGCAGGCAGGGGCGGGGCTGGGAAACCCCGCGGGAGATGGGGGAGAGGGAAGCAGCATCAAGGTCTTTAGTTTACCTTCTCTCTTACGGTGTCATCTATGTTTAAAAAAAGACATGACAGCATCTCATGTAAACTGGGCTGGTTAGACCTTGAGGTACAACTTCAGAATGAATGGACACATCCCGGCAGAAGCGTTAACCAGGGTGGTGTGACGGTGGCCGGCTCACGTTGGCTCACGATATTTAACAGACTTCTGAATCAAACCGGGAGTTAGCTGGGGGCGGCAGAGGGGAGGGGGCTTTCAATCGGAAGTCTTCACACTGGAAAAATTTTTTTTTCCAGGTTTCTGGCTTCCTTGGAAAAATCAGGTCTTGTTAGTGAAAGGCAGGGCATGCCCCAATCCCCTCCACTCCCTATCGCTTCCCTGACCATTCAGGTCCCTTGGGCAGAGCTGCCTCCAGCTACAATGACCAACTAATTTATCATCCAACCTGTAAGCGGAGGACTTTCGTAAAAGAAAGAAGGTGTCATTAATAATTCTGCTGGGACAACAGACCAGACTGCGATGGTCCTAGGTAAGCCAGGACACGTGGCCACCCCAACATCAGCCACCATGCAGGCCTGATGCTTTACTCTGCCCAACAAAAACGGTCACAATACACAGATTCACTTAGAACAAGGCCCTTTACTGCCCCCTCTGGGAAAACCGTCCAAATAAATACACAAGTCCACGATGACTATGATGTGACCGGCTTCCCCTTGGGCTGGCGTCCTGGTACAGTGCATGACCTGCACATCTGTCCCTGGTATCCTGTGCTCAGAGAAGGGCAAGTTCTCCGAGCCATGGTTCTATCCATCAAATGTGGGAAGTGAAGGACAGACCCCGAGGCCTCAGGAGGTCCCACATCCAGCTGCTCCCCTCATTCTGTTGCCTGCCCAGCCTCAGTCATTTCACTTGTGATCCTGGTTTCACAAAAGGAGGCTGGGTTTTTTTCCAACTGCTGCATCTGTAAACGTGACGATGGGCTGTGCTGACAACAGAATTCAAGTTGGCGGTGGGTGCCCTGGGTCAGCCTTGGCTGGAGGGGCCAGAGTGGCTCAGAGCCTCGGACAGCGTTTGGGGGGGTCCCTTGCTGTCTGAGGGTGGGGGGTGCTCGAGCGCTTTCCCCACCAGCCTTCCTCCTGCTCCAGGGCCCAACTGCCCTCTGCACAGAAGGCCTCCCGGCCGCCGTGTGCAGAGACGCCCAGCACCTTGACGTCCCGCTGGCTCCAGTCTCTTCTGGCAGGTGGGCCTGGTGGTCTCTGCTGCGCTGGAGCAGAGCAGGCAGCGAGGTGGTCCGAGGGGGCCTGGGGACCTAGGCCAAGGCCAGCGCACACCAGGCCTCCTGGCGCAGGGCCCCGCCGAGGCTGGCCTGGGGGCCCAGGGCTGCCGAAGGGAAGGCAAAGTCCTCGGGCTCAAACTTGAACTCCAAGTGGCTGGGGGCCAGGGGGTCGTCCGCCTGGCTGGGGGCCTGCAGGGAGGACAGGGCTGCGTGAGGACGTGGGAGTGGCCGGCGGCCTCGCTGGAGCTCGGGAGCCTCATGACTAGGTGCCCTGTCTGAAGGGGCCTCCCCAGCCTCTGCAACGGCGGGGGGACCCTTCGTGAGGCCTGATGTGATGACGCACGCACAGCTTCTGCCACAGGTCAGCTCTAGGCACCAACGACCAGAGTGCCCAGCCCGGAGCTCCTGGGACAGGCCTGCGGGGGCTCTGACCTGGCTGGGGGGTCAGGGTTCCCCGAGGAGGTGCCAGGAGCCAGCTCTGGCCATCCCACCCCACCCCATCTGCCTTACCTGGGAGGCGACGCTGGGCCCAGGGCATGAAGGGGACGCCAGGCTGGACTCAGGTTTCAAAGTGGCCGCTGAGCTCTCGGGGTCAGGGACAGAGGACAGCGGGGAGGATGTGGTGTTCCCTGTGGACCCTGAGAGGGAAGGTGGGGTGTTACAGAAGTTTCCAGATCTGGCCACACAGGTCGCACAGCGAGTAAGGGGGGCTAGGTGTGGCCTCCTTGACTGGACCTCCTGCCCCACGTTGAGTGAGCTTGCCCCACCCCCGCCCCTCCCCAACCAGAGCCACCCAGGGCACAGTCGGGGTGTTTGTACTTCGGGAGAACAACGCTTGAGCCAGTCACGTAAATCTCTAATGATGGAACATGACACACTCGCAGTGACTTCACAGGGAGCATGTGCGCCCCACGCGCGGGGCTGGGCTCCCTCCCGCGTCCTGGCGGGTCTGCCGTGCACCTGCGGAGCCCTTGGTCTTGGCCACGTTCTTAGGCCTCCGTTTCCGCGTCTGGATGCTTTCCTTCTTCATCGCCAGGGGCCGCGGCACCTGGCAGGGGTGGCAGGGGTGGGTGGCTGGTCCCTGTCCTCGCTCACGACGGGGCCTCTGCACAGCCACCTGCCCTGATCTGAGCCCTGCTGAGCCAGTCGCTCCTGCAGCCGACCGCGTCTTCACTGCCCTGTTTGGTGAGCTGCCCACCCACTTGGTGCTTTCCTCCAGGAGGGGCGGGGAGCAGCTGTCCAGCCCAATCTCCCACTGACCCAGTGGGGCCAGGAGGGCTCTGGGGGTGCACACAGCCAAGACCAGGGTGTCCAGCCTCTGCCCCCAGCCGAAGCACTGTGAGTGAGCCGCAGCGACGCTGTGAGCCTCTGTACCCATCTGCACGACGGGTGCGACAGTGACAGCAGGGGTGCGGTCCCACCATCAGTGAGGCCCCGGGTGACACATTCAGCCCAGGGCCAGCCCCAATGCCATCCCTGCCTCACTCCTCCCAGACCCCTGGTCTCTCAAGGTAGGGAGGCCATCAAGGGACCCCAAACAGAGGGCAGCCCCCCACCCTGCCCGCGCACTCACCCCGTGCAGCTTCATGTAGAGGCCGCAGGCGTTGCACACCGGCTCGCCGTCGGCGTTGCGCCGCCACAGTGTGGTGGTGGTCGTGTGGCAGTTGGTGCAGCAGAGGCCAGCCCGGCGGGAGGAGGACTGCGGGCGGGAGGTGGGTGTGAGCCTCGGGCTGGGGCTGGGGCCCTGGGGCTGCTCGGCCCGGCGCAGTTAGCGCCAGCGGAGCGGGAGGGACGGAAGCTGGAAACTGGACTGATGGGCGGCCAGGTCCCCGACCTCATGGGGCTGGTGAGAAGCTGTTGGGGTGCTAGGCCGTGAGGCCTGCCCGAGACAGCGACAGCCTTGGTTCCTCGGAGCTTTGGCTCAACGCCCAGGAACCCTGACGCAGGTAGCTTCATCTTTCTAAGAAGGGCCTCGGTTTTCCCATCAGGAAAATGGGGATGATGACAGACCCACCACAGGCCTCTTGTGGGGTCAGGATCACATGAAAGCCCAGCACAGAAATGCAGCTGTTTTTTTTCTGTCATCTCTTTTTAGCCACCAACGCTGAGCCTTAACCCCATCCTTCTATGGTGCAGCAGCACTCACAGGGGCCACAGGGCCCCCTCCGGAGGTCGGGCCCCAGGCTGAAGGTTCAGGGGCCTGCTGGTCCCTCTGGGCATGTGCTCGGCTCAACAACTCTCCATGGCTCCCCATTGCCCACTGGACTGAGAGTACCCACAACTCCCCTTGCTGCTCACTGCACCTCAGGTCAGAGCAAGACTGGACCCATCCAGAACCCTCCAGAGGCCCCGACATTCCAGAGGCCTGCCTCCCTCTCAGGCCTCCCAGCTGAGCTGATCTCAGGTTCATATCCGACCAGGGACCCCAAACCTCCCTGCACTTGGGGGCCTGGCGTGGCCCAGACATGCGAGCTCCAGGGATCCTGAGAGTGGGTCGTCTGAGGCTCAGGAATCTGGACCAGGTTAGGGCGCTGGAGGGGTTCCGCCGAGCTGGCTGGTTGGGGAGTCACTGTTGAAGGCCTGGTGGGGGCCCTTCCACCCGCTCAGGAGCCCTTCCACCCGCTCAGGGGCCCAGTGCCTCTCTGTCAGGCACAGGTTCTGCCGACTCACATGTCAGTGTTTGGATGGGGTCCTGGTCACGTGCAGGCTGGGAGCCCCCGCTCTATGCTGGGCACAGGCCCCCAGGCCCCTGGACCCAAAGCCCTCCCCTGCAGCACAGCCTGCTGGGGCGGTCCCTCCCCGGCCCTGCTCCCGGGCCGCGGCCTTGGGGTGCTGCTCCCTCCTCACCCCCAGCCCCTGCCCCCAGACGCCGCTGAACCTGTCCAGACCTTTCCTCCGTGTGCACAGTCCCCGCCTGGTCCAGGTCCCCGGACCCCTCGCCCGGGCCACAGTGATGCAGGGTCACTAACCCATCCTGCCCACCGTAGCCAGGGTCACACCAGGTCACATCTGCTACGGTGTTCCAGCACTGCCTCCGACAACGAGGACAGAAGGCCACAAAGACGCCATGCTCAAACTCATCCCAAGGACGCCTGTTCTCTCGTCAGTCTCCTCCAGCCCAGGACTGAGCTACAGGGCGACCAAAATGGAGACAGCCAAATGGAGCTGCCAAAGGAGCCCATCCTGCATTACAGGTGGGCAGATGGGACCTGCCTCAGTTTCCCCATCTGTCAGCAGCCTCTAGGGTCCTTTCTGCTGGGGTGACCAAGTGTGGCCAGCCTTGCCGACTGTCTCCTGCCCGCCCCCTTTCCCCAGGCTGTGGTGAGCCGGTCAAGGGCACAGGCCTGCCCCCTGAGAATGGCTTGGGAGGGGGGGCCTGTCTGAAGCCCTCTGCACCAGCCCTTCCTGTGAAAACTCCAGAAGTGGAAGCCTGCCACCCTCCCCTCCCCCAGGCTGCAGGCGCTGACAGGCTGCAGAGAATTCTGCCCTGTTTAATCTAAGGCTCGGCCTTGTCTCCAGGCAGGACTCTGCCCCAGACTTGGGACAAAAGGACCAAAGACAAGGGAGGGACGAGGGCGTGGAGGCTCCAGAGGGAAGCAGGGCCCGACTCTGGCCCAGCTGGGGAGACCCATCCTTGGGCGGATGGCTGCCAGGCTGTGCTGGGCCCGCGGTCCAGCCTCTCAGGAATCTCAGCGGTCTCCCTGGGGGCGCCTGGGGGTGGGACTGATGCACTGGCTGGAGTGGAGAGAGCTGGTGCGAGGCCCCAGCAGACCCGGAAGGAAGTGGTGGCTGCAGCCCTGGGGCAGACGGCGGGGCATGCTCTGAGGAGGAGCACTGGACCTGGAGTCAATCAGGACCCCAGCCTGAGTCTCTCCCCAGGAAGCCCGTGGCGACATCCTGACCTTGTCGAAGAAGCAGCTGCTTTTGCCCGCCAGACAAGATTTGAGTCTCCCCTCCTTCCCTCCTATCTGCCTCTTGAGTGCCAGGAGCTGTGCGCACAGCCGGTGCCCCTTGCCTCCCTGAGCCCATGGTCCAGCGTCTCCTCCCAGCCCTGCCACCTGTCCTGGCCCAGGACCCCTGAGTCCCCCAGGCCATCCACCTTCCTAAGGTGGGAGGAGGCCTTGGGATCCTCGCCAGGCCGGCCAGGTTTAGGAACAAGCCAGGGTGTCCAGCCAGATGTGAACTTTGGGTAAGCAACAAACACTGTGTGTCAGCGTGCCCCAGACATGGGACAGACTTATATTAACATGCTATTTGCTGTTGACCTGAAATTCACATTTAACCATGCGTCTTGTATTTCATCGGGTGACCCTAACCTACCCTCCACCATGGTCCTCACCTCCCACTGTGTCTTCAGACTAAGGGGGGGCCCATGGCCTGAGCCCCCTCGCCTCCCAGACCCAGCCGGGGCCTTCAGGAGCTTTTACCAACCTTCGCTCCCTTAGAGTTTACATTGCCATCCCATGTTCCAGAAGAACTTCAGCATCATTGAACTGCAGGACTCAGACAAGAGCATGCCAGCTCCTCGGGCCTCCAGGCCACTTCCTACTGCAGGAGCCCCTCCTACAGAAACAGTCCCGTGAGGCAGAAAGATACCCTCGCAACAACACGAACGTTGGCGTTTTTTCAACAGCACGCCTGGGGGGGTGCACACACATGGGCACGCCGGCAGACACATGCACACCCCCAAACGCCCCCCCTAGTCGCCTGTGCATTGCGGAACCCCCAGAGCTGTGCACACGGACAGTGCAGCCGCCTTGGAGACGTGGTTGGCAAGAGAGACGGCAGCAGGTGCAACCTGTGCAGAATACATGTGTGTGAGAAACAGGCCCCAGGAGTGCAAGGGAAGAATCTGGAAGCCACGTTTGAATCTTTTTACAGTGAGCATAAATTAAAATTAAGAAATTGGAGGGGGCTGGCTTCGTGGCCCAGCAGTTAAGTTCAGGGCACCTGGCTTTGGTGGCCTGGGTTCGGTGCTGGGCGTGGACCTACACCACTCGTTGGTGGCCATGCTGTGGCCACACAAAATACAAAATAGAGGAGGATTGGGGGCCGGCCCCATGGTCCAGTGGTTAAATTCCCGAGCTCCGCTTCAGCGGCCCAGGGTTTCACCGTTTTCACTGGGCGGGGACATGACACCGCTCAGCAGGCCATGCTGAGGGGGCGTCCCACATGCCACAACTAGAAGGACCCACAACTAAAAATGTACAACTATGTACAGGGGGCTTTGGGGAGAAAAAGGAAAAATAAAATCTTTAAAAACAACAACAAAGCAAAATAGAGGCGGAGTGGCACAGATGTTAGCTCAGGGTGAATCTTCCGCAGCAAAAAAAAAAAAGGGAAATTAAAATTAAGAAAATGTACAAAAAAGAATGACGGTAAAACACTTCCACACTGCTCGCCCATTACCTTCTCCTGTCCCCTCATGAGAATGCATTTTATAGACGGGACAGCGAGGCTCAGAGTTGCTGAGGGGCAGAGGGCCAGTGGTGGTCCAGGGGTGGACAGAACTGCCGCCCTCAGCTGAAGGCACTTTGGGGACACGTCCCCAGTGCTGTCCACACCCCAGCGGACGCCCAGAGCCTCCATCTGTGGTTCCTCACTGTCCAGACAAGGAGCCAGGCCCGGCCACTCTGAGGCCCCTCGCCACCAGCCCTCTATGGCTACATTCTGTTTTTCTTTTTTGGTCTGTCCTTTTCAAAAGAAGTTAAACTTCAAAGGCTGCTCTGGCAGCAGAGCAGCCCTGAGCTCCAGGCGCTGAGAGCATCTGAGAGATCCAGAGGAATCCGGACAGGCTGCGGTGGGCAGCAGGGAGCCTGGGGCGGCGCTGGCAGGGAAAGGGGAAGGGAGCGGGGCAGGGCCGCACACCCCAGACACTGGGAGAGAGCACTGCCGTTGGGCAGAGCAGTGAGAAACGGCTCTGATTTCAAAGGGGTCCTCCGGAGAGGCTCTTGGAAGTGGAGACAAGGGGACAGTTAACCTGATAATGCCCGAGTATCCCTTGCTGCTCAGGACAAACTGAGATGGGAGAGTCCGTGAGGCAGGGTTGTGCCGGAAGGAACACCCGGGGTCTGTGAGTGCTCCAAACGTCCGTCCGTCAAGGCCCCCTCTGCTTGGTGAAGGACGCTGGGCCCCACATGGCACTGGCCTCTTCCCGGAGCTGGCGCCAGAGCCAGCTTCTGCCAAAGGGCTTTTGGTCTGCTGACCTTGGCCACTGGGCTCTGATATTTGGGGGCCAGGCCATGTGGGGCTCGAAGAGCATCTGGCCGTAAGAGATGGCCGAGGAGCAGGCACACAGATACCACTGAACCACCAGGATTATCCACCGGGCTCGGCCACACTGCTGGCACTCAGCTCAAAGGTGCAGCTCCCTAGGCCTGTGACTAATGGCGCACTCGAGATGCAAAGGGCCACAAAGGGCAGCATGGGCACCTGTTACTGTCACATTCCTGTACTCTGGGTGACAAGCTTCTAGCATTTGATAATCATTTAAAAGAAGGTTCCTCCTGGGGAGGCCTCCTGGGCCATCAGTTCTGGCCACACATGAGGGAGAGTGGGGCAAGTCTGGGCAACTGGCCTCACTCCCCCATGGCGGGGAAGCCTGTGAGCTGAGCTCTGGGGGCAGGACTCAGAATCCCGGGGTTTCCACAGACAGCCTGGCTCTGCCGGGACGGGCAAAGGGCAAGCGGTGGGGCTGCCCTCCCTGAGTGCCAGGCGGGAACCCCCAAGCAAGTCAGAGGAGACACCAAGGATCCTGCTCGAGGAGAGACAGGGAGTGGAGGGGCCCTGTGAACACCCCTGACCCCAGCCCCACGCGGCATACACTCCTGGGTGTGTTCCATACTCAGGTCTGCATGCGTCTGGACATGGGGTGACCAGGTTGTCCGCCCTCTGGGGCCTGTGGCCCTGGGGAGATGAACAGGCACACAGGGAGCCCTCACCCTGCGAGGCAACCTCAAAGCTACTTGTCCCCCAGACCAGGAAACGGAGGCCTCTCCAGGCCAAGCGCCATCCACAGAGCTGGCCGAGGCCAGTCAAGCACTGTATACCAGCTTCTAACTCGATCTGTACAACACGGCATGGGGAAAGTTCCGGAATTCATCTCGCAGAAGACCCCGGACAGGGGCAGAGGGCTCAGCGTGAGTGGGGAGTACATGGGAGCCTGAGGGGGACCGTTCTGGTCCCAATGCGGGGTCGCCACCTGTAGGCTGTGAGCCCAGGGAAGTTGCTCAGCATCTCTGAGCCCCAGATGGTCATCTGGCTGTTGTGAAGGTAAACATGGTGGCCCCTGCCTGCCCACCCCCCAAGGCAGGAATTTCCTGCTGGGAGGTGAGCCCAGCAAGGCGAGCGGTGGGGGACAGAGGCAGGGAGATCCCACACCTCCCTCTCCTGTTCAGCAGTGTGCCCTGTTCAGTAGTCATCACAGGGGCAGAGAGGACACTGGGGGAGGCCATGTGGACTGTGAGGGTCCCTCTCCTTGAGAGGCACGGTGTGGGTGCAGCGAGCTTGAGGGGCCTTCAGAGCCCTAAATTCCAGGCCAGATCAGAGGAGGAAACACAGCAGCTGCTCTCAAACTGCCCGACGGAGTCAGTCCACTTCCACCTGGCCGGTCTGGGGCCTCAGAGGGTAGGGCCCAGGGGCTGCCACAGCCGGGCTTCAGGTTTGGAGGGAAGACCTGCAGCGGGGCGCCTGGCTGCCCAAAACAGCGACCTTGGCAGGTGCTGGGCCACCCCACAGCGTCAGCCAGGGACCAGCCAGCGCCCAGGGCCAGATGCATCAGAAAGGGCCAGAACCAGCCAGCTGGCCCTGACAGGGCTCACTCATCCCAGCTGTAGACTAGGGAGCTCTGAACCCCCAGAAACACACCGCTGCCCAGACCCCGACCTGGGAGCCGCTGCGGCCTCGTTAACTTTATTCTGCTGGCAGAGCATCAGGCCTACCTCTTGTTTACAAAAATTACTCAAACATCAGTGTTCGGCTGTGAAACGGTATACAGCAAAGTCACTTTAAACCTTTTACGCAGCTTTTGGGAGCTCTGCCTGCACCGGCGGGGGTCCGGCTCCCAGGCCCCACTCCCTACCCAGCCACAGCCAGAAGGAACCAAAAGTGAAAACAAGTTTTGCCCTGGAACAGCCACAGACCTGGTTTGGTCTCCGTCCCCACCTCCCAGTGGAAAGTGTAGAAACTTCTCTGCCAAGGACAGTGGGCCCAGAGCCCCTCCACTGCAGGATTTCAACAACCTCCAGCCAAGCGGCCACGCCGCAGCCGCCTCCCAGCCGCCTTCCCCTCCAGCACCAGCCCGGGGGCCGCGTCACCTCCCGACCCGCCACCCAGCCAGGCAGAAGCCCTGGTCACCCTCGGAGCCGCAGAGCTGAGCCCCGGCGGGCCGTGGACCCCGACGGTCACGTCCTGCCCAACCGGGTCCCAGCAGAGCTCGCTGGGCAGCAGAGCCCTTCCCGGGAGACCCCCGCACACCCCGCGGCCGCGCAGCTCCCAGAGCGGCGAGCCGGCAGCGGCGGGGAGGGCGCTGTCACCGGGGCCTGGCCCTCCCAGCTCCCCAGAGCGCTCCGGGCTGCAAGCGGCTGCGGCCGGCAGGCCCCTGCGCGTCCCCCGCCTCCCCGCCGCTCGCGCCGCCAGCCTGGCCCGGCCCACCGGACCCGGACCCGGCGCGGCCGCACTCACCAGGCGCTTCTGCGGGCGCACGAGCGGCCGGTTGACGCCGTTCATCTTGTGGTAGAGGCCGCAGGCGTTGCACAGGTAGTGGCCGGTGCCGTCGCGGCGCCACAGCGGCGTGGACAGCGCCCCGCAGTTGACGCACTCGCGACCCTCGCCGGGGAACTCCTCCAGGAAGTCGGACACTGCGGGGACACGCAGTTCGTGGGCCGAGGCTCTGCCCTCCTGGCTGGCAGGCGGGCGGCCGCTGCGGGCTTTCCTTTTTTTTTTGGTACCTTAAATTTGTTTTAAAATTTATTTTATCTAATTTTATTTTTAATTTTTTTTAAGACTTTACTTTTGTTTTTTCTCCCCAAAGCCCCCAGTACATAGTTATCTATTTTTAGTTGCGGGTTCTTCTAGTTGTGGCGTGTGGGAGGCCGCCTCGGCAGGGCCTGATGAGCTGTGCCATGTCCGCGCCCAGGATTCGAACTGGCGAAACCCTGCGCCGCCCCGAAGCAGAGCGCGCGAACTTAACCGCTCCGCCACGGGCTGAGCCCCCTGTTTTTAATTTTAAATTTACATTAAGTTCGTGCCGGACTTAAGACACTCGTCAGAGCTGCTTTCATAAGGTGGCGGGAGGGTTAGTAAACAAATCTCAGGGCGACAACAGGGACTCGCCCTCCTCTGAACCGGGTCCAGCACTGGCGTCCGTAATTTTGATCTCTGGGAGGCAGGGGCGTCCACGCCGGCAGAGGGAGGGGGCCGAAGGGCCTTGTCCTCTGCAAAGCGGGACGGTCGGGAGGGGCGACAGTGGTGAGGCTGAAACGGATCCTACAAGGACTATGGGGCCTGGACCGTCAGCTTTGCTGCGGTCATACGTAACCTTCCTCCTCCCTCGGAAGGCAGCGCACTTCGGCCTCCACCGCGCCCTGGGCCGGCGCGCACGGGGGCGCGCGGCGGGCGAGGTCCCCTGGTGCCCTCCAGGCTGGGCCAGGCGCCGGCGACGCGCAGGCGGCCCGGGCGCCGGGTGGGGGCGGGGCGGGGATCAATCATCGCCCGGCCGGGGGCGGGCGCCAGGCGCGGGGTTGCCCTGGGCGGCCGGGGCCAAGGGGACCCCGCTTCCTGCGCCGAGAAGCCGGCGAAGGCCAAAAGGCCGCTCCGGAGCGGCGGCGACGCCTCCACCCGCCCAGGAGAGATGGCCCGAGGGCGTCTCTGCGGGCCCCAAACACAGAGCCGTGGCCCTCGGCTTTGGGCCGCCGGGTGAGAACGCGTCCGACTACTCAGAAAGCGGGCGGAGCGAATCGCCGCTTTACAGGCCTGGAATCCGATTATCCAAACTGAAACCCCGGGGAGCGACTGAAACCAGGTCTCAAATTAGAATATGTAAACATTCTAGAACAGAGATCAATGTGGCAGCTTACTTAAATAAACCAGTATTTTGAACTTCATAAAAATCATTTCCAAAACTTTCATAGAAACGTTTAAGAAGTAGGCTCTAAATTGGCAAGATCCAGAATGTCGGGTTCGGATGAATGAAAGGGCGAAGTGCACACACCTTCTTAGCAACGTGTAAAAAAGAATTTAGGCCGCAGTGTTTTTCACCCGGGGCGGGTGGGGTTGTGGCAGACGCCGTATTCCGCCCAGGTGAACGAGTCCCCAGGGTTCTGGGCCTGCCTCACGCTGGTGGCCGATCTGGCCGGGAAAGCTCTGACGTTTGGGGGAGAGGGGGAGCATTTCGTACAGCGCGGGTTCGCACCTGGGTACAGCCAGCACCCAGGACCCAAGTCCGTGGAGACACCTCCCAGCCCTGTACTCACCGAAGGTGGCTCTGCGGCCCGCAAGGCCAGCCGGGCGGCCCGGGAGGCCGTGCAGAACGCTGCTGTCGAAGGGTCCGGAGGTCCAGGACGGGGCGACCTCGGTGCTCACGTACGCCGGGTACGCGGTGGGGTACGCGGCGCCCACGGGCCGCCCGAGCGGGGCCGGATACTGCTCTCGAGCCAGCACTGCGCCCTGGTAGGCGCTGCTGTCCCGGCTCCCGACGCCGCCACCGCCGCCAGGGCCCGGCGGGCTGTGCGTGAAAGGGAAGGTGGTGGCCCCGGGAGGCTGAGCGGCCGGCGGGTGCGGGCTGGCGGAGCCGAAGGCTGACGAGTCTGCCGCGGCCGCCTGCGCCCAGTTGGGGTGCGCGGCGAGCGCCGGGGGCTGCGGGCCCGGCTCACACGCCGGCAGGTAAGGCAGCATGGAGGGGACGCGCGCCGGCGGCACGAACATCGGGGAGCCGGCGCCCGGCGCGTGCAGAAAGGCGCCCGAGTCGGCGTAGGCGGCCTGGCCGGGGCTCGGGGCCAGCGCCAGGCTCTGGTACATCTTCCCGGGCGCGGCCTTGACCTACAGGAAAGGGGGACCGGCGTCGAGGTCACCGCGGCTGTGCGCCCCGGCCAGCGCCCGCGCTCGTGCCCGGCAGGTGTTGCCGCTCGGTCCGAGCGCCCCATTCCCCAACCGGGTTGTTCTTGGGGCGGGTCCTGGAACCCGCCGGGGCAGAACGGCGCGGGGCGGGGGCGGCCTCGAGCGGCCCGTGGGGCATCCCCCGCGCAGCCGCAACTCGGAGAACTCACCTTCTCCACTGCCCCGGCGTCGGAGGTGCCCGGGTGGGCTCGGCGGGGGCTGAGAAGGAGCGGCCTAGCACGTCCGCAGGGCGCAGGGCCTGGGCGCGGGGGCGCGCCGCGCTGGGAGAAGGCGCCGGGCCGGGGAGGGGCGCGCGGCGACAGGCGCAACTGGGGCACTCACCGGCTGGTCGTCAGGACCGGAGGGCGCAGCGGTCGCGGGGGGCCGGCGACAGCCGACAGTCGGGAGGGAGACTGGGAGCCGGGGGCCGCGCTGTTCCTCAGGGAACCCCGGGCGCTGCGGCAGCCCCTCCGCGCCGCCCCGCCCCGCCCCGGCCCGCCCCGCCGCGCCGCCCCTTCCCTCCCGGCGCCCTCCCTTCCCTCCCCGCGGGGTCAGCGCTGGGGCTGCGGCCGTGGCGCCACGTGACCCGAGCAGGCCCGGCTCGCGGGGCTCGGCGGGAAAGGCAACGGGGATGCAAGGCTTGGGGCACCAGGAGCTGAGTACCGGCCGGCGCTCGGTGGGGCCCCGGGTTACTCGGGGCTTAGAGGCTTTTTAAAATTTGTTCGTGGGATTCGAGGATTCCCACCCCTCCCTCTTCACCAGCCCCGGGCTCCCGCCAAGGCTGGCCTAGCGTCCTGTTCCGTGTCTGAGGCCGAGTCCGAGACCCCGGCCGCTCCGCTCACGGACACGCTGTGGTGAGGCCCCCTCATTGCGCCCCTGGACTCGAGGCTCAGCGCAGGGTTCCGTCTTCCATGAGGATCCCAGAGTCCGTGTCCCTGGACTCGAACCGGGTGTACGACGGCCACTGCATGCGCGAAGTCCAGCGGGAGTCTCACAGTTTCCTGCATTTCTGACCAAGCAGGGCAACTTCGGCGCGCGTTCCCAGCTGGGGGGCGCGGGCGCGATAGGCAGGCGCCTTCTGGATGCATTCTCCTTCCGCACGCAAGGCCCCAGCCCAGCTCCTCGCCCCCACCCCGAGGTGGGACTTTCACTCCGCCCTGGGGGACCGTTGAAGAGTCCCCTCCTGGCACCAGAAATGCAGGATGGGTGGGAGGCTACCTGGGTCATAGAGGTTTCCCCTGGCACTCCCTGGGTGGACCCGTTGGCGGCAGCGCTGGGGCAGGGCAGGCCTCCGGCTCAGCTTGGCTGACGGACGAGGGCGGTCGGTCCAAGCCTCCCGCTAGGGCCGCACTCTCCCAGGGGACAGCTCAGAGCAGGCGCCGAGCGAGCGACACTGGCTGGGCGGCAGCTGGGCTCACCAGGCGGCCTTTAGGACCATGAATGTTTTTCTTTGCAGAACAGAGCCCTCCGCTCGCCTCGGTCGGCCCAGGGTGCAGAGGGCACTGACTGGGGCCAGGGGCCCTCCGCGGTGGACGGCGCTTTTAGCCTGCAGTGGCGCGGCCTGGCACTCACTTCTCTCCATGCGCTCTCCTCCTCCCGCCTGCGAAGGGGATTCCAGGTGTACACCGAGGCACCCAGGCTTGACCTGGCCGGACTGCCCAGGGAAGAATGTCCTGGAAGGTAGCAGCATGGTCCCCCTCACGGCCCTGAGCCGGGGACCCCATAGAAAGTCCCCAAAACGGGCTCTGGACTCTTCACCAGCCTTGGCACAGCAGAAGGCTGCGACCGGGAAGCGTGCGCCATTGGGAGGGGAGAAGGCGGCCTTCAGTGCCCGCTTTACCCTCCGCCCTCCCCCCATCCCACGCCCCACACTCGCCCACCACCCCCACCGCATCTGCTCCCACCCGCAGGGCCCCGGGTCCACGCTGCCAGGGCGGGGTCCGGTGGTTCCACTCTCCCCTGACGCGGCTACCCTGGGGATCCGAACCCGGGCCCCTCCTCTCTCCACCCCCCTGTCCAGACTCGCCAGTGGATCTCGGTCTCTCTCCTCTTTGCCAGTGGGCCCCATGAGAGCGGGGAGGAGACCCCGTGCCGGTCCGGGTCGTGGAAACTCTCTGTGCCAGGGGCCATGTGCTGCGCTAGGTCCACCTCGGCCGCGCAGAGGGCAGGAAAGCGAAGCTGGTTGAACCCGCGGCTCTGTGACCCTCAGAGGCTAGAAAGTTTGATGATTCTGGGAAAATGCCCCACCAGCACTGGGGATGGAGAGAGTGAAAAAGGGGACACTTTACTTGCTGGGGGTTGAGATCTCTCCCCCCCCAAATAGATCCAGAGAAAAGGAAAGATCCACTGCAAACCCGGGATCCTGCTGGGGCCGTGGGGGGCCGGGGGTGGGGGGGGGTGGGGGGAGGACTTGTATTTTTTATTTGGAATAAAAATCCAGTCCAGTCCTTGTGCAGCAAACACCAACATGGGGGTGGGGGGAAAGGTAGTGCTGTGTGTTCCCTTTGACGTTTCCATTTAATTCTCACACCAATCTTATGAGGTAGATGATATTATTCTTATTACCATTACAAATGGGGAAACAAGGCACAGAGAGGTTAGCTCTCTTGCCAAAAGTCACACAGCTAGTAATTAAACAAGGTAATTAAAACAGCGAAGAATGCAAAATATACATAAGGAGGCAATCCCTGGTCACTTTTTCTGTATTAACAAACCCCTAAAACAGACATGGTTATTTTTACAATTGAAAAGCTAAGACCGTTTCCCAAGGAGAATGTTGGAGTGGGGTGGGGGCTGGCAGAAGCTGCCTCTGAGACCCTGGACTCTGGAAAGAAGCAGCGTGACTTGACTCTTTAAAGGCTTCTCCGAGGCTGGAGCCCATGCTGGGTGGTCCCATGTCACTCCCTCCCCCATCCCCTGGCTGTGCCGCCCCTCGCTGCCCCCTCTGAGCTCGTCGCCCTGGCGCAGTAGAGGCAGAGGTCCCAGCCCGTCAGGCTGACACCCTGCTGGCCCTCGGCAGCCTGGGCACAGTGACGGGTGGGGGGGCTCCGGGCGTCTGTGCCAGCCTCTGCACCCTTCTCACTGGTCCCTTTTACTTGAACCAAAAAGAGAGGTGTCTCAGCCCAAATGACACAGCCGAGGTCCCCCCCCACCACCTTGCCTAGCCTCCCCTGCCCCCGCGAGTCACCTCTGATGCTAAAGGACCCTCTCGTCCTTCTGTGCAGCTGTCCCTGCCAGGCTCCCAGGGCCCCTCGGGAAGGAGCCAGGTGCCCCAGCCCACCAGAGCCTCACTCCCCACTAGTCCATCAGCCGCAGGCTGGCCTCTCCCCCAGGCCTTTCCCATGCTGCTCCCCAGCGTGGGGGCCCTTCCTTTGCCCTCTTTTCTACCTGCTGAACTCCTACACATCCCTCAAGGTCCAGCTTTCAAGTTCCCTTCTGTCTGTGGCCTTCCCTGATAAGTTGCTGTCTCCCTTCCCTTGTACCTCCTCGTGTTTTGTGGTCAGATGGCCGTGTGTCCTGTTCCGCCCCTCAGCATACTTGGAGCCCCGAGGAAAGCTGTGGGGGCAGCAGGTCAGAGCGTGAACCTGAAGCAGTCAGACTTTCTTCTGGGTGCCGCTTTGCCTTCTTGAGGCTGTGTGACCTTGGGTGAGTCACTTTTCTCTCTGTGCCTCGGCTCACCTGTAAAGTGAGGGTGACATTGGTGCCTGACCCTCACAGTGGCTTTTGGGAGGAATTAGTGGGACCAGATACTGCAGCATCCTCCCAGGGACGGGCACAGAGCAGGCACTTGACAGGCGCTGGACAAACGCTTCAGGGAAGCCAGCTGAGGGGAGCCGAGCGCTGGGCCCAGGGGCTCAGCTGCAGCTGTGTGGAGGCTGTGGAGTTGTTTGCGGGGCCCTGGGAGGCATGGGAGGGATCTCTGTCCCAGAGGTCAGCCCTGGGTGACTCCCTGCCCTGGTCCCCAGGTGTACCTCTCTGGGGACTTGGCCAGGGCTCGCCAGGGGGTCGCAGCTCCAAAGTGGGGACCCCCCCCGCAGTGAGATGAGAGGGTTGGCCTTTGAACCTCCGGTGACCAGGCAGAGCTGAGTTACACGGTTCCAGGAATGAGGGGCTGCAGGCTGGGGCCTTGGGGAAGGGGATGTCCAGGGCCTGAGTGGCCAGGGGCTGGGGACCAGGGTGGGGGCCTCCAGCAGGGCTCTGGGTTCACTGGTCCAGCAGCCGCCTTGTCCCAGCCCCAGAGCTTGGGAACTGCTAACTCAGACACATTATTGATGGAAAAGAAAACAGTCTCCATTGTTTGAGGGGAGATGGGGAGTCAGGGCCTCGGACCAGCTCCCAGGAGGGACCCAGGCCTCTCCTCGGGTGCCTCAGGTGCAGCCCCAGGGGTGTCAACCCCCTCCCAGGGATCGCCCCAGGCAGGGTCCTTGCCGTGCACACAGCTACTTGTTGTCCACTCGGGGCTCCCTTCTCAGGTTGAGGCAGTCACGTGTCCAGCCTGGGAGAGGGGTGGGTGCCAGGAAGTAGCCCCTCAGGACAGGGTCACCGGAAGGAGTGGGCCTGGGCCTGGCCCTCCCCACTCCCCCGGGGACCTGCCCCTCCTGCAAGTGTGGGGGCTCAGGGAATGAGGCCTGGATGGGGCCTCCAGACGGGGAGGGGCTGAGAGGTCAGATCCGCTGCTGGGGCCCCTGTGGAGGTCTGCGTCCTCCCCAGTTATTCAGGTAAGCCCCACGCCCCCTCCCCAGGGTGGGGAAAGTCAGTTCAAAGTCCCCTCCCCTGCTGCCACCCAAGGCCCCTCTTCCCCCAGGCTCCACCAGGGCAGGGCTGTGCCCTGTCTTTGCTGACCCCGAGCCTTGGACCATCTTCAAGACCTGCCGTCCCTCAGGGGGATGAGTCCGTGTGGAGGATTCTTCTCCAACACGGATGACTCTGAGCACCTGAAGTTCCAGAACTGCAGAGCTCCCCCGTGGCAAGGGAGGTCAGGAGGTGAGACTCTTCAGGTATGCCTGGGAGGGGCTTGGGGAGCCTGGGTGCTGCATCTGGGGGTGCCGCAGGTGTCACAGTCCGTCAAGGACACATCTGGGGTGGTGTGTGCGCCCTCTCTTGCAGGTACCGTCAAGCTTGAGCCTGATGCTGGCCTCAGGCCGCCTGCCCCTCTGGCCCAAGCTATCCAGCTGAGCCCAGAGCCGGAGCAAGGCACAGCGACTGCCCAGGGGGCAGGGGCCGCAGGGCCGGTCACCATGCCATATCTGTGCCTTGGCCCACCACCCCCCCGGGTTGTGGTTGCTTTTGTCACCGTCATCGTCACCACCCTTGTTTGGCGTTTCCCGAGTGTCCCCCATGTGCCTGGCTGGGCCTGGGGACGTGTGTGTTTTAGCTCCTTTAAAGCTCACAGCCAGCTGGTGAGGTGGGGCGGCCCTCATGCCCATTTCACAGGGGGCAGAACCAAGGCCTGGACAGAAGGGACTTGTCCGAGGGCCGGGGCCAGGCACAGGCTGAGGCAGGATTTGAACCCAGCTCCCGACAACTCTCGGGCCGTGCTCTGCTCCCTCTCCTGGTCCCTGCTGTCCATGGGTCCTTGCCCCCGCCCAGCCCAAGACTGGGCTCTTCCCCTCCCAGCACCAGCAACCCTTAGAGATCAGCTTAGGTGGGCTTCACATCAGCAGTGACACAAGCTCCTGTGGACCAGGGGACGCCGGGCCTTGTAAACAGCCTGCACTGGGGATGACCCAGCGGGGCCGAGTCGGCTGCGGGGACGAGGGGAGCCGGAAGTGGGAAGAGAGCTCCCCGGCCACCAGATCACGTTTGTAACCCAATCTGGTTTCAAAGCCCCTTCCTGAGGTCTCTCTGCATTAAACTCGGCAGGCACTGGCCGGCCAGGTCACCAGACAGCCCACTCAGAGAGGGGTCCTCTGGGGAAGGACTCAGGGCAAGTTTGTTTTTGGGGAGTCGTAATCATGCTCCAGGCGCGTCAATCTGTCCTGTCGGTGGGAGCGAGCAATGTGACTGCAGCCTTGGCAGATGTCCTGTCACGTGATGGGTATTTATGACTGACTTCCAGGCCAAGGAGCTCCCCCAAAAGGTGCGTCCGCAGGGATGGCGTGCTGGAGCAGCGGTGCCGGAGCGGGGAGAGGGGGCCGGTGGGGCGGGAGGCTGCACAGCACCTGGCTGATCACGGGGGAGGGAGAGGGATGCAGGGTCTCCAGCTCCCCCCTAGCCTGAGCTTGAGTAGGATGGACAGGTGGACGGATGGATGGCTGCACAAGGCAGCCCCTCGTGTCTATAAGCTGTAAATTACTTCACCACGCGTGACATCAGGCTGGATGTCTGGTGACAGGGCTGAGCCTCAGGTAATAAACCAGCCTGACACTGATGCTGGCCTGCGTGATGGGGCTGCCCCGTCAGATCAGCCGCCAGCCCGACCTTGAACGAAATCATGTGGCTCCTGGGCCCTCTGTGGCTGCGGGTCCCTGACTTTGCCAGAGAAGATAAAAATGAAAACCGCATGTCACTCCGTAGAAGTACAGTGCTCAAGTTGGAGCAGTGGCCCCGTGGCTCCCCAGCCAGAGTGCTTCCCCACCTGCAGGAAACGTCTCTCACTGGTCCTTCCCTGGATCACGGTTTTGTCCCCAAGCAGCTCAGGATGCAGGGTGGCTGTTGATTCCCCTGCCTCGTTTTTTGTGTGAAGTCCCCCTCGAAGGCTCATCCCCTCTTGGGGGGCAGGACCGCAGACGTTCCCCTCCACGTGGCTGCCCGACGGCACTGGAAATGACAGCGCGTTGACAGCACACACTTAGGAAGAAAGCAGCCAGGGTGGTTGGAACCTCAGGAATTCTGTCTGTAAGACACTAATCCGCACGTCTGTTGGTCTAAGTGCAGTCGCTCGGTTGCTCCTCCCTGACGGTTTCCTGTGGGCCCGTGAGTGAGGCCCAGCCCGGATGAGGGATGTATGGCCTTTGCCTGCCCTGTGCAGCCCACAGTGGTGGTGAGTGGGCTCTGTGTGACACCCATTGGTGACACGGACAGTCTTGGCCTGTCAGGGTGGCCAGGAAACTGGTGCACTCCACTTCTTGGGGAAGGTCCTTTGCAGCAGCCCCTGGGCTGTAGATGGGGTTTCCTGGGAAACAGGAGGCCTGCACCGTGTTCCTGCAGGCACGTGAGGTCCAGTGTGGACCGTGGGTGCCACAGGGCTGGTGTCCACGTCACGGCGCCCTTTGCTGGTGTGCTCAGCCGGCGCCTGGAGCCCTCACTCCCTTCCGCAGGCTCAGAGGCTCAGGGTAGGGCACTAACGGGCCTCACCAAGGCTGCACGGTGGGAGGTGCCAGGGTCGAGGCCTCACGGCGTCCCTGCAAAAGACCATCACCCATCAGCTCTGGTGAAGGCTCCTGTGTGCCAAGTGTTGCTGCGGCCACCTGGGAGGGTCAGGGTTGTGTGTGTGCACAGAGTGTGTTGCTGCGGCCACCTGGGAGGGTCAGGGTTGTGTGTGTGCACAGAGTGTGTTGCTGCGGCCACCTGGAGGGCCAGGGTTGTGCGTGTGCACAGAGTGTGTTGCTGCGGCCACCTGGAGGGTCAGGGTTGTGCGTGTGCACAGAGTGTGTTGCTGCGGCCACCTGGGAGGGTCAGGGTTGTGCGTGTGCACAGAGTGTGTTCCTGGGGAGATGGCCGCTACCTCCCAAAAGGTGGAGTCTGCAGGAGGCCTCAGGGAAAGGCACAGGGTGGGGAGCCCCTGCCCCAGGTGCTGCGTGATGACGCCCTCAACAAGCCCCCAAACAGAAACATGCTTGCACATACAGGCACACATGCTCACACTGTGCGCACTCATGTACTCTTGCACAGGTAGGCACACGTGCTCACACTGTGTGCACTCACATACTTGCACACCTCACACACACGCATGCACATGCAGGCACACCTGTGCACACTCACTCACACACACGTGCTTGCGTATTTCCTTCTTTGTTGGCCGAAAGCCTTTTATGGCGACCCCAGGAGATGCGACAACCTCCAGACACAGAAACCACCTCGCTTGTCCCCCCATCTTTTCCTTCCCCCCCATCCCTTCCTTCCCACTCCCTCCCGTTTCCAAAGTGATGTCAGCTGGGGGGCCTGGAAAAATCCACATGTGGTCCTTTATCCCTGACAGTGGGCCAGTGGGACCTGCTCTTGGGGTGAGAAAGCCCATTGTCTCCATTTCCTACTTAGTTAACATCCCGATAGCACTGCTGCTCAGGGGCCGCTGGAGGAGACCTCGGCCCAGAAGCTTGTGACCGACAGTGACAAAGGGCCGGAGCACCTCCCCCTCCTGCCGCCAGCCTGGCGGGTGGAAGGACCTTCCGGGAGGGGCAGAGTGTGTGGGGATGGCTCCCAGGGAGGATGGGAGGGGCCACCGTTTTCCCTCCCCTGTCCCCTGCCCCTCCTGCCTGGTCCACCTCATCACACCCCAGGCAAGGCAGCTCCCCCCGAGCATTCCTGGGGGCTGAGCTCTCCCCATCTCACCTCATTCCACCCTCAGCCCGACCCTGCAAGAGGGCAACCGGAGGTCTGTTGCTGGAACTTCCCTCCAGGGGAGAGAACTGTGGTGTATCCAGCAGCATGGAGGGTGTTGAGGGAGAGAGCAGAGCCTTCCCAGGGTCAGCTACCCCAGGGTTGAGGCCGCATAGCCAGGAGGGTGCACAACCCAGGGCTCCTCCCAAGAGGATGCCCAGCTCCTCCTGCCCCCTTCCGAGGAGTGACCAGCCGCCCCACTGGGGGCCCGAGGAGGGGCTGCCTCCAGCCTTGGCCTTGCTCCCCTCCTGGTCCCTATGGGACAGGGGATCAGCCCGTGCTTGGCCCCTGGCTCTGCCTCCTGGACAGCAGCAAAGACACAGGAACCCCTGCTCGATGGATCGACAGCTCAGAGCTGGCTGGATGGAGAGAAAGCCATGGACTGGGTGCTGGACTGAGGGAAAGGCAGCTCCCGGGACACAGCAGCCCTCAAGCCCCTGGGGGTCCCAGTGAGAAGGCATTGTGGGGGCTGGTGGGGAGGCCCCCAAATGGGAAACAGAGCAAAGATGGCCAGGGTAACAAATGGAAATACAGGCCCCGCAGTTAAGCCTGAACATTGGATAAGCAACAAGAATGTTTCATATTGGTCTGTCTCCTGCAGTATCTGGGCACACTTATGCTAAGAACATACTCATGGTTCATTGGAAGCTCACCTTCAAGTGGGTGGCCTGTGTTCTGTTTGGCAACCCTAAGAAGTTGGGGGCCCCAGCACAGAAGGCTCTACCCCTCCGAGGCCAGGATGGCTGGGAGTCCCTTGGGCCACCTCCTCCTTGGCCTTCAGGGTATAAATTACCGCTCCCTCCCAGTTGATCCAGGCAGATGAGAGGTGGGGTGGCCCTGGGTCCTGCCATCCGTCCTTACAGAGCGCTGCCACGGTGGTGGGGAGATGGATGGGTGGGGGTGGTGGTGGTGGGGGGGTGCCAAGTCTGGATCAGGCTGCGCCCCATAAATTACCCCTCTCGAAGCTTGAAGCTGCTCCAGCCTCAGCTCCCAGTGCAGGACCGAGGCCCCCGATGGGTCTGTGCCCCACAGTGGGGAGTCCTGGCCACATTGGAGGCAGTCCGAGGCTCAATTCAGATCACGCTGGGGATGGGTCGGTGAGAAACCCACCACTGGGTGCACACAATCTGTTTTGCTAGTTTGCAGTTTGCCACTGTCCATCTGAGTGAAGCTTCCAGAATATCCCCATCAATATCCCTTCTTAGACAGGAGCAGGTTGGGCTGGTAGGGCCTCGAGCCAAAGGGCCTTCTGGCTCTCTCGGTGAGCTGCCTGGTGCCACACTCCCCCGGCCGCGCCCCAGTTCGTGACTGCATCCACTTGCACCCCCTGGGGGTTCGAGAGGACAGACTCACCTGAGGATGCAGACAGGGCTGGGGGGTGACCCTTGGCCCCAGATGTAACTAGATGCTGCTGATTTATTGTGGGACCTGGACTTATTTCTCACTTTCGACTCCAGGTGCTGGGGGCTGAGGGGTCAGCTGGGCAGGACAGGGCTGGGCAGGGCAGGACTAGACCCTGGCACTGTCTGTGTGACCCAGCCTGGCTGCTCAGGTGGGGGCCACCTCCTCAGGGTCTCAGGGCAGGCTCCCTGTGGAGGCCCCTGCAGTGGAGAGCAGGGGGCCCCCCCGCACGGCAGTGCAATCCCGGGAGGCAGCACAGGGCCTGGTCTGCGCCTGGGGCACCCGGCCCTCTCTCTCTTGCCCCATCTCCCTGGAGCACTTTCTGTGCGTGCTCTCATCTTCAAAAAATCCCCTTTCTTTTTTTCTCTCCTTCCCTCTCTCTCGTCCCCCCTCCCACCCCCCCCCTCACTCTTTTGGCCCCAGCTCCTTCACTGCTTCTCTCTGCTCCTGACCCTTCAGCAGTGGCCCTAGATGGACCCTGGGGAGCGTGTGCCTCCTGCCCTGGCCCTCCACTCTCCGCTCCTGTCTCCCCGTTGTCCTCCTGAGGAGGCCCCCCCATCGCAGGATCTGGCTTGGGCTGGGGGTCTCTGGGGCTGTGAGGATGAGGCAGTGCTACGTCTGCCTCAGGCTCTTCCTACCGCCCAGGAGTCGCGCTCCTGCTCCCCGCCCCCCACTGTCCCAGGAGCGACCCTCCCACTCTTCTGTCAGCAGGATGGCAGGACGATGGGGCTTCCAGGCCAAGAGCAGAACTTATCGAGTTCCAATTGCATCTGCTCAATGTACAGACTTCAGGGTGTGTCAAAAGCCATCAGCCCCACTCCTGCTGGCGGGAGAGGACGGCGATGAGGATCCAGGGACCTTAAAAGCATTCTGAAAGCGCCAAAAAGTCTGGATAGAAAAAGGGTGATTGACAGGCTGGGACCATACACGCCTTTTATCTTCATCTTTCAAGTTTTCCGCATTTGCCATGTTTTCCACAATGAACAAGCAGGTAAATATAAATGCAACGGGAAATAAGTAACACCTTATGGAGTTTTCCTGAAGATGCTCCAGTGATTACAGGAAGACACGTTTGGGGAGAGCGAGTCCAGGGTGCTGAGCCAGGCTAGCTGCGATCTCGGGGTTTGCAGGAACGACACGTGAGCTCCACCTCAGCGGAGAGGGGCCCTCTGCTCCCGGAGACGGTGGCTGGAGAGGAGCCCCATGCTGTCCTCAGTGACCCTGTCTGAGCACTGTCGCTTGAGGCCCAGGCGTGGGTGCACTTCTGAGGGTCTGCGCAGTTCTTGCCACAGCCCTGGGGTCCGGGAGCAAGGGTGCAAAGGGCCGAGCTCACGCGCGCACTCGCTCACAGCACACCCGCATGTACACCTGCAATGTGTGTGCACACAGATGCCCCGAAGGCGGGCGCTTCTTTCTTCCTCTCTGCTTGGCCACCCACCCCTGGCTGGAAGCAACTGAGCTGGTCCCAAGTCCTCTGATCCAGTCTGGCTGGTCCTTTTTCAGTCAGGCACGGCCAGGCCCAGAGCAGGAGGAGGCAAGTGGCCTGGAGAGCCCGTCACCCCTAGGCAGGCAGTCTGCTGGGACACTGACCTCCAGATGGGCCACCTGGACCCACTTGAGCTCTCTGACTCGGCCCCAGAGGAGGCTCCTGGGCTGCGAGAGGACTTAAGCAGTAGGTGGGTCTGGCTTTAGCAGAAACCTCCCTCCTGGCAGGTGGAGGCCCTGCATTCTCCCATGACCTGGAGCCGGGGCCAGGCCTACTGACACCTCTGAGGGGCCTCATGCAGCACCAGCCATGTCCCGCCGGTCCAGGGGCTTGGTGGGCAGCAGTGGGGGTACAAGCAGGCTCCCACCTGGGACTTTGGAGCAGTAGTGAGCCGCACCCTTCCTGCCAGGGGCCCGGCCTGCAAATAGCACCTCCCAGAGCCCCAGGAGACTTGCCTGTGTGTGGCCGTGTTTGGGGGATGCTGCAGGGCACAGTTTCCAGATGGGAGTTGGGTATCACCTTGGAGGTGCGCCTCTGTGCCTTGAGTCCTGTTCCTGGGAAGAGGGGCAGTTTTGTCTTAGGGTGGGGGTCCCAGGATACCTCCTCCTGAGAGCTGGGTTAGTGGATGGCCTCCTGGGGCAGCTCTGGGACCTGGAGGCCGGCTGGTCTATCCTGGAATGTAGAGTCACAGCTGGCTCTGTCACTTATGGGCTGCGTCCCCTTTGTCAGGTTGTGGGGTTTCTGAGCCTCAGTTTCCTGATCCGCAGTGGGGGTGTTGTCAGAAAATGGGACAATGCCCGCCAGGAGCACTGGCCAGCATGGAAGGGAGCTAGGAAGTGACACCACTGTTTGAAAAGTCCCCAGCCCTGGCTGGCTTGCTCTTACTGCTGTCCTGGCCACCAGAGCGGGAGGGAGGCCTCACAGATCAGCAGTGCCCCGTCGATTCCCCCGATGAGACCCAGTTCCTGGGTCCGACGCTGCCCAGGGCTCACCGGGGAGGCACCCAGCTGTGCTGGGCTGTCCGACCTCAGCTAATGACCCCTCAGTCAGGAGGGCGGGGCCTGCAGGCTGGTGGACACCCCTCCAGGCTGACCCCAGGACGGCCGCCCGGCAGGCTGCCCGGCTCCAGCCCCGACTCGAGCCCGTCCCAGGCTGCGCCTGCCTCCGAGCCGCCCGCCCAGAGATCGCCAGCCCCATTCCTCATGTGCAAAGAATTTCCCTTGCCGACGCCGCTGCAGCTGGAACATTTCTCCAGATGGATGTTCCAGGGAAACCGCGTCTCCCGTCTCCTGCAGCAGACGCGTCTGGCGTCCTGGGCCCCGGAACCCCCTGCCCTGGCTTGGCTTCCTTTGGAGAGAAGATAAGGGGCTGCTGGCATCTGTGGGCTGGCGGACCCGCCCAGCAATGCTGACAGGGAGGCGCCAGAGGCAGCTGGCCGCAGACCCCGGGGCAGCTCCCACCCCTCCTCCTCCCCCAGAGGCTGCAGAGAGAAGCCCCAGGGGCAAGGCCTGCATCTGGCGGGAGCCTGGGGCTGTCTGTACCTGGTGGCCGGCTCCAGCCAGCCCAGGGGCCAAGTGCTGGGAGGGGTGCCTGGCACATAGGTGCACTCATTCCTGGGGGGCCACCTTCATTCCTCAGAGGCCATACTTATTCCTGGGGGGCCACTTTGATTCCTGGGGCCTCCCTCTTTCCTGGGGAGATTCATTCATTCCTGGGGGGCTACCTTCGTTCTGGGGGAACCACACTCTTTCCTGGGGGGCCGCACTCATTCCTGGGGCCCACCCTCATTCCTGGGGGCCACCGTCTCCTGGTCAGAGCCTGCTGGAGCTGGACATGGCCAAGGAGGAGCAGGTGTGTTGTCTCCCATCTCCTTCACCGAGTTTGCGACGGGCCAGGCCTGGGGACACAGCAGTGAGCTGGCAGACATGGCGCGCCCTCCTGAGTGTGTGGGGGGCAGACACGGAAAAGCAGCCGGTGATGTGGGTGCTCCCACCAGGGTGGGGCCTTGCACAGAGGTCCAGGGAGTGCCGACAGAGGCTGGAGAGGAGCCCCCCAGCCCGGCACCTCTGGGCACAGCTGTGCATGCTATCCGGGACTCCTTCCTGTCTGAGAACATCGAGAACAGAGGCTGCAAACGGGCAGCCATGTGGGCTTGCCCACCATGTTTTAAAAACGTGAAAAATTTATATAAAAACACAGATTTTTTTCTCTTGAAAAAAAAATCACAGCCTGCTGTGACCATGCTGGGCACGTTTCCACCAGGCAACACTCCTCCTTTAGAAAAGGCAGGGGCCTTGCCAGCTGCCGCAGACTGCAACTCTTCCTATTATCTCTCCAGTTCCCTGCATGGTCCCTTTGTGGCCAGCCCCTGGCTCAGCATTATCTCACTGAAGGACCAGGAAGCTCACTCAACACAGACCCGGGAGACTGGACGCTCGTCACTGATTTGCTGATTGGTCTGAACAGGACCCTGGACCTCCCCCAGCCTTGGTTTCTGCATCTGTAGGAGGCATGAATACCTGTGTCAAGGGGGGTTTCTGAAGCTCTCGGAAAACAGCAGCCTTGCCAGTGCTCAGTCCCTGGGGCTCACAGCCAGGCATGAGTCCCTGTGTGCACCCAGCTGCCCCTCGGACGGAGAGTTGTGCCACGTCGCTCCTTTCCTTCTGTGCTGCTACAGGGACGGGCACGACACGCCCCATCTGAGAGTGCCCAGGTCAGCGTGACCTTGGACCTTGCAGCGTTTTCTCAATCAGCATTTGCCCAGAGCAGAGCCTCTCTCGCGGTGGAGAGGGGTTCGTGGGAGCTTCTATACCAAGAGGCTGTCCCAAACTTGGCAGGCTTAGGGTCGACTTGGAGAGCCCTTGGACTTGAGGGGACAGATCTTGGGGTCACCCTCTCTGGGCCTTAAAAGGTTTGGACGTATGGAAGATGTGGAGCAGGTTTCTCAGAGCAAGATGGTGGGGCTTCACAGGCACCCTTGAGAAGGGCTCTGGGGTTAAAAGAGCCAGGATGAAGTGAAGATAAAAGGGCTTGAAAAGATGACATTTGGGAGGACTTCCTCCCCTTATCCTTCATATGCTAATGAGCATTGTGATGGACCCGAGAGAGAGCTTGAAGATGGCACTGTCCAGAGGTCCTGACCAGGGGACCCTCTTTAAGGAGTATTTCCCAGGACTAATGTTCCCCAAATGCTCCTTCAGCAATGCTGGACTAAGCAATAAGACACGTGCAACACTCCTGCTGTCACTCACCTTGAGCATGGCTGCAACACCCACTGTGGGGGGACCAGACCTCATCTCTCTGTCTTCTCTGTGGGTCCCTCAGGGGAGATGGGAAGACGTGCTCACTTAGGCAGCAGCCCCACAGGGACCTGCCCTGGCTGAGGAGGTTGTGTCTCACAGCAGGAGGGTGGAAGGAGTGGGGTCCCTCACCTCTGGCACCTTTTCTGGGTGGGGCAGGGCCTGCCACTGGCCTCAGGTGGAAGGATGTGCTGGGTCTCTGTGTTTGGCCTCAGGGCAGCTCCTTCTGGTTTCTCCCCAAAGGCTTTCACACGTTCCCCACTTATGGGGCTGATAAGTCACGCACCACAGCTGGCAGGGAGGCAAATATCTTTCCTGGAGATAAGCCTGTGGAGTCAGGGACAAGGAGCAGCAAAGGCTGAGGGGCCGCACAGCACGGAGGGCGGGGGGTGTGTGCCCAGCCCTGCTGCGGCATTTTCCTCTGTTGGTTCTGCCTGGCGTCTGATAAACGTGCTTGCTCTGGCCGGAGCCTTCCCGGGGGGCTTATCTGGCTGAGTGATCCTCTGACCTTGGCTGGAGAACACCAGCACCTCCCTCTCCACCCCCAGCCGGGCCCCCATGGGCAGTTGGGGAGGAGGTGGAAGGAGATGGGGGTGGAACAAATTCCCCTCTTTCCCTTGTCACCTTTGTCAACTGAAGCTGGGGTCAGAGGCGGCTGAGGAGGCCCCTCTGGGCAGGGACATTTTGCCTGGAGGCACCGGTCCTGTCCACACTGGTCCCCCAGCTCCCTGCTCCCAACTCACTACAACCTCACTGCTGGGGACACCCTCCCCCCCCCACCACCACCGCCCTGTGGCTGCAGAACCTCATCTCCAGCTGTCCCCAAGCTCCAGACTGGGGCCTGGAGCTACTTTGCTTCTGGGAAGGGGTCAGCCTGCCTGGATCCACAGAAGGACAAGCTGGTATGCCTCTTATGTCACGGATAGGGAAACTGAGTCCAGAGAGGGGATGGACTGGCCCCAGTTTGCATGAGGAGGTACAGCTGTCTCCAGCCTCCTGACCCCCGGCCTTGAGCTCTGTCCCCTGCACCACCTGGGGCCTTACCAGGGGTGTCCCAGGGTCAGCCCCGGGCTGGCCCTCCCTTCTCAGAACAGAGCATGAGGTGGAAGTCACAGCCCTGGGAGAAGTAAACACAAGCTTGGGCAGAGGGGCACTGCTCCACAGATGGCTTCCTCCCGCCCTCGGGGGCAGGGGACATCCTGTCGCTGTCCACTTCCCGGCTGTGTCCCTGACCTGCACTGCCCCGTGGCCACTGACCAGTTGACCAGGAGACTTTGAGGTCATCAGGCAATGAGTCTGGGACTGCAGCCCACTGTTTGGAGCATACATATGCTGTTTCCGGTCTCAAAAAGGGGCCACCTGTTTGTCCAGGGCCGGTCAGGGCACCCCATGAGCCTTAGTGTCCTCATCTAAGAAGCAGGGGTGATGAGGCCCACCTCACAGGGAGCTGGGGCAGATGAGCTCAACTGGCCTGGCTCCTCCCCCTCGTCATCATCATCGTCATTATCATCAAACCCTGAGAGTCCAATGGGCATAGCTCCCTCGTCAGTCCTGGAAACACCCCTGCCCAGAGGCCCTATTTCCCCGTTGTACAGCCGGAGGCCAATACAGGGTTCAGCCGGGTCGGCTTGACCCCCAGGCAGGAGCTTGTCCACTGTAGAAATGTATCTATTGGCCTTGAAGCAGAGAGGGCATTTGGGCAGGGCTTTGAGATATGAATAGGAGTTTACTGAATGAGGTGAGAGGAAAGGGCTTTCAGTGCAGAGGGAACAGATGGGGGTGGTAGGAAGGGTCTTGAGGCACATGGAGAGAGACTGCTATAAGCGAATGGCTGGGACCGGGGTGGGGCGGTGGGAGGGAACCTGGAGGTGGGGCGGGCCAGGCGGAGGAGTTGGGATGTAACTGGAAGATGGCAGGAGCCAAAGCAGGAAGAATCAGTTCTTTTTTAAAATTTATTTTTTTTTTGGTCAAAGCACAGCCGTCCCCGGGATTTCCTTCTGGCCTTTCTTTCTGAATTGCAAAGTAACTCGTGTTCACAGCCACGGTTTAGACAGTGCAGCGTTTCTGGAAGAAAAGCCATGATCTTTCATCTCCTGCCGCCTCCCAGGCCCCAGAAACCCCAGGGTCCGCTCTCCCTCCGGACTTGCCCACCCTTTATGAAAAGCACACAGACGGCAGTCTTTAGAAAGGTGCTCATCTGATTGGTTTCGAACAAATCTGAGATTTTCCTTCTGTTAGTTTCGTTTTTTTTCCTGAACAATATATGTGGATGCTTCCACGTGAGCATGTGGTTTTTAACAGCTGACAGTATTGGGGTGGACCGTGAGACGGTGTGTCCAGGTTTCTTCCTCTGTCTGTGTAAGCTGCTGTGCCGAGCGGCCTGCTGGCACCAACTTGGGGACCTTGTAAACGCCCAGAAGTGGGCTCCCTGGGACAGCTCTGAGGACGTGCTATTTTAATAAATGCCGCCGGGTCCCAATCCAGAAGTGCTCAAGGACGTGGCGGCCTTGCTCCTGAGGGCCTGTCGCTCCGCTTGCCACCCGCAGGTCCAGGGGAACTCCCCGCGGCCTCCGGGGTGGGTGCAGAGGCGTGCTTTGGACTGTTCTCCTTTCATCTCCCAACCACGAGGGATGGAGCTGGGCGTCTCTCACAGTCCCGGCCCATGGGGTTCACCTGGGCCTTTCTGGATGCCGAGCCCCGGGCTCTGCCCAGCGTGGGTGGTGGGCTTCCAGCCCCACCAGCCCCACTGAGCGCCTAGGGCAGAAGCCCTGGCCCAGCGAGCAAGCAGATCTGGACTTTGAGACGGGCCCGTGGCGCCTGGGACAGGGCGTTGCCCAGCCCCGACCTTCGGCAGCACCCCGGCCTGCACACGGGGCAGAGGGCTTCCTTGGCGGTTGGGGCGCCCCGGGCGGCGGTGCATGGCACGGCCTGTCACCGCCAGTGACTCACGGCTCACCCAGCCATAAAGTCTGGGTGACGGGCTCAGCTGTGCTCCCTGGAGTCCTCACCCTATCGCGCCCCCTTCTCCTTGCAGCCCCAGGCAGCCGAGCTCCTTCCCTGCAGGGTGCCTGGGACCATCACACGGACCCACTCATCCTCCTGGTTGCCACCACTGGGGAAACTGAGGCCCAGGGTGGGGAGCAGTGTGGCATGAGGAACTGACGTGGTTGAGGTGTCCCCATTTCACAGGGTGGGGGCAGGAGGGGAGCCCAGTGTGGGGTGCCGAGCTCAGGGCCAGACATCCAGCCCACCGCTGCTTCTCCTGGAGGGAGCGGCTCTCTCTGCTGCAGCCAGGGCCCTGGGTCCCACTCCAGATCCCCCTCCACACTCCTGGGGGCCGAGGGGACAGAGCCCAGAATGTGGATTGGGAACTAGTGACCAATACCAGTCACTTCCTCCTGCTGGCCGCTCAGCTGCTCTGTGCCTCAGTTTCCTCTTCTGCAGGTGGGGCTTCTAGTAGTGTCTTGCTCACTGGCCTGCGGGTCAAGCGGTGTGATAGGATCATTATTTATGGGGTGCCTGTGTGACACCCTGGGGACCCCAGTCCTGGGCTGACGTCGGGGTCTTCTGGGCCCAGGCAGCGGGTGATGCGAGCTGCCCGCCATGTGGAGCCTTTGCAGGACCCCTCCATGCCCTTCCCGGGGTCTGAATTGGGCTGAGGGCTGAGCATCCTTGGGGTTCAGAGTTGGCCTGGCCCGGCGAGGCATGAGGGATACACGAACCCGCCCACCTGCCGGTCCAGTCCGCAGTCACGTGGGCAGGTGGTGCCCCCCCCTGCCGGCCACTCCCCCCTCCCCACCCAGCTCTCTGCTCCGCCCTCCTGAGGGGCGATTTGAATGCATCCGCCCTCCCCTCTCTCTGTCCTTCTTTCCCTCTCTCTCTCCCTTCCTCGAATGTCACTCTAATCTTTGCCGGGCATCCTCAAGGCCTTGTCTCCCCCTTTTCTCTGTGCTGGCCCTTCTGAGCGTCCCCTCCTTCAGGAAGTGCTCCTGGGGCCTTTCCTCCCTCTGAGCTCCACCCACAGGAGCCTCTGCTCTGGCTCCACCCCAGGCACCTGTGAAGGGTCTTGCTGAGGTGTGGGTGGGAGTTCTCCCCCCGCATGACCTTGACCCTGAGGCTGGAGCTCTGAGCTGGTTCCCTTCCTTGGCCAATGTGAGTGTGTCAACCAGATGGGCTTCCCAGGGCAGTGGGCTTCCGGGCCAGACCCCACAAGGCCCTGCAGACCCCAGGAAGGAGTGGGAGGCCCTGGCCTCCTCCGCCCGGGTTGTCCACGCAGCCTGGGAGCTTCTCCTCAGCGCCTGTGAAGGCCAGCGCAGCCCTGGAGCCACACGGGGCCAGACAGACCAGAGCCCCTGCCCGCCCGCCTTCCCGCAGCGCCAGCCCAGCTGCGTCTGCTGGGAGATCCCAGGCCCGGATGGTTTACAGCTGTCGTGGGAGGCCGGGGTCCTCCAGGAGCTGCTGATTGCAGGAGTGTGGGGCTCAGGGGGACAAGCTGAGGGTGGCGTCTCCCCTACCCCCAGAGAGGCCCAGCCAGGCCCACATCCCAGCTTCCTGGGGGGACTGATGCGGCCTGGAGGGTCCACAGCAGTGAGGGTTTGGGGGGGTGCGGAGCCCCTGCCTGTTTTGGCAGGACGGTAACGGGATGCCTGGTCCGGGGCCCAGTGGAGAGTCTGGCTTCTTAAGAAGCGGCTGCTGCATGGTCTTGATGCGACTCCTGAAGCCCACATGCCTGGGCCCGGGGAGGGGGTTGGAGGGACGGCCCTTCGCCAGGCTCCACAGACCCCACGAGCCTGCCACCTCGCCCACTGCTTCCTGCGGCCACTCCCCAGATTCCCTCCTCAGCTCTGGGCTTCCTGTGCCTTTGCCGATGGGATACCTGGGTAGGGTCCGGGCTGGTCCCCCTGGGTGCGATGCCCAGTGCTTAGCACACAGCAGGTGCACGCTGAATAAGAGGCGTTCCTATGGAGGGAGGCCTCCTCAAGGAGCCTCCATGGCAGCTTTGCCCGGCCCAGCCCTATGCCTCCTCCAGGCAGGCTTCTGTGACTGCTCTCACTCCAGCTCCCAGTGGCCAGGGACACTGCTTCTCGAAGGCTGGGGCGGCCCCTCCCTGCCCCTTGCCCACAGCAGGTGCCCGCTGAGCCTGGTCGAGAAGGACAAGGACATCCTGACAGCAGAGCTCCTCAGCCCCCAGCAGCCCAGCACGGAGCTGACGAGGCCACAGATCCTCTGCAGGGGACCCCAGGAGGCTGAGGCCTCGGGGAGGGCCCGTGTCTCTGAGGTGGATGGGGGGAGTGGGTTGTGTGAGGACCCCTGAGAGCTCAGGCCAGAGCTCCGCACATAGTGGGAGCTCGAGGAACGTGAGCTGTTGCGGCTGCACTGGAACCCGGCCCAGCTCTCCGGATCCTCTCTGCAGGCTTTACAGACGGGGAAACTGAGGCCTGGGGGGCAAGCATCCAGGCTCATGGCTGGTGGAGGCCAGCGTGGGGGCAGAAGTCCAGGCCCGCTCTTGGCTCGCCCCCCCGCACTTCCCTGCTAGGGCCCCGGCCTGTTCAGCTCCCCCCACCCCAGGACTTTGGTGTCAGGACTGGGCTGCAGAGACAGGGAGGGGCAGTGGCCTGGCGCCTGGAGCTTACTGAGGGCCCTGTGGGTGCTGGTCAGACACAGCATCAAGGAGCCGCTGGGGCCGCCCCAAACACCCAGCCCCCTTGATCCGGTGCTGAGGGGGCCGCAGAGACGTGGGTGCCAGCCTCCCAGGGGCGAACGTGTTGGGGGCCCGTGGGCGGAAGTCTGGATGGGCGTGTTGGTGTCCACCTCACAGACAGGGAAACGGAGGACACACCAGGTCTCCAGTGTGGCCCTGGCTCTGGGCTTCAGTGCGGATGAAGGGTCAGGGGCCTGGTCCTCCTGCGGGCTGGGGAGATGCGGCCAGCGTGCAAACCGCCTGGCTAAATATAGCTGTGGAGCTTCCCGGAAGAGAGTATTCCAAGTGTCCTACAGTTAATGCCTGACAGCGCACAGGGTCTGCCGAGAAGGCAAGCCTGCCCTGCGGGTCCAGCTGGGAGGGCAGGAGGGTCGCTGCCCGGCTGCGGAGGGCTCAGCCACAAGCCCCACCCCAGGGTGGTCCGAGGTGGGGCGGTGGTGTGGGGTACGCACTCAGGTTCCTGGTGGATGTGCAGAGAGGAGAGAAGCCAGCGAGCATGTCCTCAGTCCCCGTAGGTGGCCAGACCATGGCTGAGGTTGGGGTGGATATGGGATTCCCATGCTCCGGAATCTTCTGCAGCCCCTGCAGAGAGTGCTGTGGCCTCTTTGTGCTGGTAGAGCTGTCTGTGCCAGGTGTTGCCTCCTCCCGGAAGCCCTCCTTGTCTATGCTGGCCTGGATAGCCCCCTCCTAGCCCTGGCTGCTCTGTCAGGAGAAGGGACCTTGCCATTTCCTGAGCAGACGGTGCACCGCCGAGGGCAGGCCCCTTTCCGCCTCCTCCTGCCTGCCCCGGAGAGGCCCTGGATGTGTGCTGACTACCTGATGGGTGGCACATGGACAGGAGCCTCCGGGAGACGGGGTGGCTGTGTAGGGACCACTGATAGCGACCAGCGAGGCTTCCGGTCCAGCTCAGGCCTGGGGGTCCCCCAGCCCCTCAGGAGGTGATTCTCGCCTCTGCCCACGAAGGCCACTGGTCCTGCCTGATGCTCCTCTCTCCCAGGTGGGCAGGCTGCTCCACCCCCTCTCATCCAAGGTCCGGGGCAGTGGGCCCCCTGCGTCCTGGGGCTGCCCGTCCTCTGCTCACTCCCCTCCCACCTGCAGGAGGGCGTGGTGACAGGTGTCTCCATGGCCCGGCCTCTGTCCTGTGGCTGTGGGAATGACGTCGGTCAGCAGCCATGATTTCTGTAAAAGGGGGCTGAGTGGACACGGCCGGACCGGCTCGGGGACGCAGAGGCGCCCTGCACACCTGAAGGGCTGCGGCCGGCCCGAGGCTTGGCCCATCCCTGGGAGCAGGCCTTCCTCAGGAGGGCAGTGAATCCCGGGCTACACCTGCGCTCTGGGCGCCCACCATGATGGTGGCCTCGCCGGGCTGGAGGGAGGAGGAGGAACCGCTCGGGGACGGACTGGCTGAGTGGCCGACCCCCTCAGGTTCAAAACCAAGGAGATTTGCCCCAGTTCTGGATGACCCCACCCAGCACCCTATTCCTGCGGGCCCCAGGTCTGTCCTGGCTGGGAGTGTCCCCCTGAAGCCGGAGGTCCCGCGGGTAGGCGGGTGTCAGGCGCCCCCTGGTGGCTGCACAGGGCAGGGGTGTGGCTGGGAGGCCCAGAGCCGCCAGCCCCAGGGGCCGGGAGGGACTCCAGCCTCAAGCAAACCCGAGCTGGAACCACCTCACTGGACACGCACCAGCACCCAGACCCGCAAAGATGCAGCTTCTTCGTCGTCTTCTTTTTTTTTTTTTTGAGGAAGATTAGCCCTGAGCTAACATCTGCTGCCAATCCTCCTCTTTTTGCTGAGGAAGACTGGCCCTGAGCTAACATCCTTGCCCATCTTCCTCTACTTTATACGTGGGACGCCTACCACAGCATGGCTTTTGCCAAGCAGTGCCATGTCCTCACCCGGGATTCGAACTGGAGAACCCCAGGCAGCCGAAGCGGAATGTGTGCACTTAACCGCTGCGCCACTGGGCCGGCCCCAGCAGCTTCTTCTGAAGTGTGTTCAGAAAATGGATGGGCCCCGCCATTCTCATTTCTTGCTGCAGAATTAAATCCAGGCAAAACCACAGCATGTGTAGACACAAACGTCCATTTACTTTACAGGAAACAGGGAGTAGAAATTGTGGGTGCAACTACCTCGGTGAGGGGTGGGGGCCCTCAGGGAGGAGGGCTGGAGCTGCCCCACTGCCTCGCTCCTGCCACCTCTGCTGCCTTGGGGGGGTGGTGGGTCCTGGCCCCCCCCCCAGTGTGAGAGCAGGGGTTTGCTGAGGGGCCCGCAGGCTCTGTGCCTGGTTCCTGCAGTTGATGCTGAGCCCTGCCTCTGCGGAAGTGTTTGCAAGGCTAGGCCCCTGGGACGAGCAGCCTGTGCTGCCCGCTGCGGGTCCCGAGGAGGACCTTGTAGGATTCAATACTTGGGGAATGGGCCTGCCAGAGAGCGGAACTGACCTGAAGTCACAGTCGCTGAGACAGTTGGGTATAGAATTGGGAGGCTCAACAGAATGGAAAGAGAGAGCCCCAGCCACTCGCCCGACACGGGCAACAGTGGGACTCCAGAGACACGCCGAATGTGGACCAAAGTGCATGAGAAATAACGACGTGCGCAGGAGCCCCTCCTGGGCCCATCACCCTCTCTCTCATTGGTGCCGCTCTGTCCTGAAGCTCCAGCCTGGGGGACAGTCCTGGGCTGTAAGGACAGCATGGAGGGGTCCCGCGCACCGCTCACACAGCCTCCCCCTGTGGCCACACCCTCTGTAACTGTGGTGCACGAGCACCGGGAGCCAGCCCGGCATGCACGTGTGCCCAGTTTGCTGCCATTTATCCCACATGTGGCTTCGTGTAACCGCGCTCAGGATCCAGGACTGTCTGGGGCCGCAAAGGTCTCCCTTGCACCACCCCGGTTGTCACGCCCGCCTCCCTCCCTGCCATCCGGCCTTGGCCACCGCCGAGCTGTTCTCCATCTCCGCAGCCTTGCCCTCTCAGCGCCTCCAGGAGCAGGGGTGAGTCAGTCACCAAGGCGTCTCCACCATCCTGGGCCTCAGAGCGGGACCCCCAGACAGAGCTGGGCACTGCGGGCCTGAGGCCTGGGAGCTCTGCTACAAAGCTGGGCACAGGGCTCCTGGGCACGACCCCCCGCCCCTTGCCACATGTGGAGAAAAGCCATGGGTGTTGCTCAGGGCCGCAGGGCTGGGGAAGCGCCCCATCAGGGGTCCGAGGGCAGCTTCATCTTTATCCCACTGCAGGGGCGGGAGGACGGTGCTGGCAGGCTAGCCCCTGCTCTGGTGACTGGGCAAGGACAGGCTCTGCAAGGAACTTGCCGACAGAGCTGGGACGTCCTGTACGAAGGGTCAGCCTGGCCTGGGGTCAGTGGGTCCCATCCCAGGGCTAGGACTGCCCACATAGCCTTGCTGGGGGCAATGGGAAGGCCACCTCCTCCCCCAGTGCTCAGGGCCTGGGAGGTCTTATGCAGCCTGCATTCCGATTTTCAGAGACCTAAATGCCAGGCAAGGAGTGACAGGCCAGGATGGGGGCAGGCTCCTGTGGCCTCAAAGCCATGCTGTTCCACCTGCTGGGTCAGCCCTGCTCCCCTGGGGTGATCCCACCCAAGGTCGACCCTCCACCGTGGCTGTTAGGATCACAGGAATCCCCGAGGGGCCAGGGCCCAGGACCCTGAATTCGGCATGAGCTGTGTATATGAGGTGGGGGCTCTCCGAGGGGTCAGCCTTTGCTGGCCACTTTCCTGACGTCCCCTCGACAATCTGCTGTGTGGTCTTGGGCAGGGCCTCAAATTCTCATCCACAGAATGGAGAGATGATCGGGACAAAGAAATGGGTCACATGTGGTCCCCGTGCCCCAGGGGAGAGGTGTCCACCAGAGCTGTGATGAGTGATGGGGAGGAGAGCACGTGCCTTTGTTCATTCATTCATTCATTCATTCACTCCACAAGCGTTCCCTGAGCTCTTACCACAAGGTGGGCACAGGCCAGACCTTGGGGATAGAAGATGACCTGTCCACAGGGCCAGCCACAGCCCGATGGGCAAGACGCCATGTGTAGACACAAATGCACGTCTCGCTCAAGCCGAGATAAGCTCTGAAGGCAGGAGGTGAGTCCCCAGGCTGACGGAGGAGAGCTGAGCAGGAGTGAGCTGGGAAGAGGAGGAACAGCATTGGGCAGAGGGAACAGCACGTGAGCTGCTCAGAGTGGCCGGCACAGTGCCCTGCAGAGAGTGGGGGTCCCAGCAGCGAGGGAAGGAACCCCAGAGCCTGCCCTCCTGGCCTGGTGCCCATCATACCGAGTGCCCCTCATTGTCCTCCTCACCCAAGGGCCCACCGTCCCCTGCTTGACCCAACTATTCCACACTGACCGCCCATGCCTGCCTCCTGCTGTTTCTCCTGAGACGCATGCGGGGGCACCGGAGAGGAATTGTTTCTTTCAGCAAGGTATTTTTGTGGGATACGTAAATTGATCTCATGGTGAGAATGAAGGGAGAAAGGGCGTGGAAACCCGTGGCTGGGGGGTGTGTGTCCCTTCCTGGGCCTGACGTGAGTGCCATCTGTCTCCCTGCGGGAGGTGGCGGCCCTGTGCTGGAAGCCAGGATCTGGGGGAAGTGACAGGGCTGTTTGTCTGGATGCCCAAACCAGCTTTGAAACACACTTTATCTCTGTTTAAGGCAATGAGACTGGAATTGTGGATTATCAGTTGCTGTTGGCCCAGGGGACACAAGGGGTGGTGTCCGAGGACAGTTGGGGTCGACAGGGGGAGGGACTGGGGCCTCAGGGAAGAGGCTGGGGGCCCAGGGTCCCTGTCTCCAGCCAGGCTCCAGGGGGCTGCATGTTCTCAGATGTGGCCTCTCCTCCCCTGGGAACGGGATTTGCTGGCACAAAACCATTTTGAGTTTTTCCTTCCATCTCTGCGGAATGTTCCAGGCACTGCCACCCATGCAAAATCCCACTGCATGTGTCCCATTAAAGCCACCTGGGGACCCTTGGGGAAACTTGGGGACGTAGGTTCACGCTAAGCTGCCCAGGTCAGGCCCAGAGGACAGAGCACCTCACAGCACTTCTCAGCAACAACACTGGGGTGAGCCCACACACTGTGATGGCCCCGATGAGGCCCTGCATGTAGATTTTGGCCGTGATGGCCTCTGGGTAGTGGGCGTCCTCCTCGTCCCCTGCGAGCTCCCGGTACGAGGGGTGAGCAGGTGTCAGCTTCCAGGACAAGGGGTCCTGGGGATGCCCGGCTTGTGCAAAGGCCCTGGGGAGGAGGGGTCCAGAGGAGGGACATGGTGCTGAGGGGTGGGTGAGAGGGCACAGGGCCAGAGGTGGGGCCAGCCGGGGGCTACTGGCGTGACCTTGGGAGTAGTTGCAGTGGCCACGGCAGCATGTCTCCCATCCCATGTCCCATGACTGGGGACCACCTCTGAGCCCTCTGCCTTCTCCTGGGTCCGGACAGTCTCCACAGCCCCTGCTCCCCGACCCCTCCTCCTCTCGCGATATCCAGGAAGGGTCTGAAAGTTGCCCCAACCCTAGTCCCTGCCACCTGGGTCACTGCCCCGGCACGCAGCCCCTGCCTGGGAGTGGACCCAGGTGAGGGGGCAGAAGGCCCCGGGTGCTGCCAGGAGGGGTGGGGGGTCCAGGACAGATGGAGCTGGGTGGTCTTGGGAGAAGGAAGGGAAGGGCAGGTGTTGGGGGGGGGGTCCTGGTCTCCCCTCCCCCATGTCCTTTCACCTCTCCAAGTGTGGTCGGGGACCCATCATGAGTCAGGCAGGTGGAGCAGGGGGCAGGAATCTGCACCGTCGTCACGCTCTGAGTATATTGATGCGGCCCAGGGGTGAGACCCCTGCCTTGCGGATCCCCGGCGACAGGGCACTAACGAGGAGTACACACTGCCCCCCAGCTCCCCACTGAGCAGCCCCTGAGAATTAAGGAGACCCACCTGAAGGCCGAGGTGACCTCTATCCCCTCGGGATGCAGCCATTGAGGACGCTCTGCTGGCAGATGAGGACTCCAGACCCTTAGGCCACAAACGGAAGGGAGGGATGTGGAGGGCTTTGGGTGCCCCCACCCCAGGAAGAGACCTCTAGATCACCAGAGGGGAGTTTTCTGGAAGCCAAGGAACAGCCCTGCAATGTCTGCCCCATGGGGGGAGGCAGGGCAGTGGCCTGGGTGCCCCAGGGCTGCATGTGCAGATGTGGCCCAGACCACCGGACCCTCGTGCATGTGGGACCCAGACAGGCTGTGAGGGGTGGGCTTGGCAGGCAGGGGGCCTGGTGCTGTCTCGAGGCTAGAGGTCCACAGAGCAGGGAGAGGCGAGGAGAGGCGGCTGCCTCAGGACCTCCAGGAAGGTGGATCTATAATTTTCAGTCAATTATCAAGACAACCCCAGGCAGGGAGACATCTCTTCAAGAAGTGGTGGGCTGGGGTCCTTCAGGGGTTGGACACATCCCCCTGCAGCTCCAACTCTGGGGTTGGGGGCTCCAACACTTTCTAAGCCTCGCTCATCTCCGTAGAGACAAGGGGCCCCCCGACCTGTTGGGTACACCGATTTATTTTTTTCGTCACCCCGTATTGGTGGCAGGTGACACTGGTCTGCCTCTTGTGGCCATGATATTAACTTACCTTTAAAAATAGATTTATTTAAGGATGCAGAAGAAACTGGGGTCGGCGGCCGCCCCTGGGAGATTGGTGCTGCTGACGGCTCTGCAGATTGCCAGATTTATGCCATGCACGTGGGCTGCCTGGTCAAGAGCAGAGGGCTGAGAACGAAACCCGATCAAAACTGATGGTGAGAAACGCGTTCGTCCCAGTGAGAACGGAGGTTGATTTAGAGAAAAATGCTAAGTGAGCAGGAGCACAGGGCACTCAGCTGGACCGGGGCATGGAGGTGGTGCAGAGACGGACGTGGGGGACCCGGGCTGACAGTTGATTGGGACGGTCCGGCCCCGCACCAAGGCCGGCCCACCCCTCCATCGAGGCCCAGATTTGGAGGGTCAGTGGGCGGGGCAGCATCTCCACTTTACAAGGACGTTCTTGGGAAAATAAATTTAAGTGATTCCGGTATTCTCATGTTAACATGATTTAAGAGTGTTTTATGGGAGAAAACACTGTTTTGTTCATGCAGA
This sequence comes from Equus asinus, assembly GCF_041296235.1. Classification (NCBI taxonomy): domain Eukaryota; kingdom Metazoa; phylum Chordata; class Mammalia; order Perissodactyla; family Equidae; genus Equus; species Equus asinus. The sequence goes on from NC_091804.1 coordinate 49,572,281, forward strand.
TGACATCTGGGTTTGTCCGGAGGCCTGGGAGGGGGTCAGGTTCAGAGTCAGGTCACAGTGGCACTCCCGCAGTGAGTGACCTCGAGCTCCAGTGTTAACCCACATTTGATCTCTGGTCTGGAGCCTGCGGCTGGCCTGTCATTTCCTTGAGAAAACGTCCCTGCCACCTGGTGGGGTCCTCTCCGTGGGGACCGTGGTGCGGGACTGCGCCACAAGGGGGCGCCCCGAGGTCTTGTCTCTGATGCAGGTGTGCGAGCGTGAGTGTGTGGGCGTGTCTGTGAGCGTGTGAGTGTGAGAGTGTGCATCTGCACGTGGCCGTGTGTGTCCATGTGTGTGCATGTGTGTGAGCAGGTGTCTGCATGTGGATGTGTTCACGTGCATGTGAGTGATTGTGTGTCTGTGTCTGGACATGGGTGTCCACGCGTGTGTGTGTGCATTCTGAACCCCTGCCTGCCCCATCACCACACATCTCTATCCTCCACCTCCTCTGCGCTGCTGTTGGGATCCCCACGGCAGCCCCGCATGATTCCTGTCTGCCCTCTGGGTGGCGGCTCCCTGGGCAGGGGCCCGAATCTTTCCCGCCAGGCAGTAGCTGCCATTTCCCAACCCTCCGAGCTTGGTGGGGTTGGGCCCCCCCTGCACCCCTAACTCGCCCTCTGAGGGGCATGTGGGCACCTGGGCTCGGGCCTGCCTGTCTTGGTGGGACGTGGTGAGCCCTGCTCTGAGCCAGCGTGTGCCGCAGGGTCGTCCCTGAGCACCTGCTGGGTGTGTGCTGTCACCGGCCAAGGCTCAGGGCCCAGGGCACACAGCCTTGACCCCAGGCCCCCAAGGAGGTGAAGCTAACACTCATTCCTGAGCCAAGAGGGAGGCCTGAGGCACCTCGGCAGAGGCATGCGGGGGCTGGGGGTCAGTACCTGTGGTCTTCAAGCTCGGGAGCATGCTTGTCGCGTGGACTTCACGGACCTACTTGGAGTGACCCAGAGGGCAGCGCTGGGCAGCCCTTGAGGGCGGGGGAGGGCGATTCAGGTGGATCGTTTTCAGGGAGGCAGAGCACACGCTGGAACGTTCCAGCAAAGGTCGAGAGGCTGCTCCTGGAGGGTGGCTCCCAAGTCTCTCAGCCCCCTGCCCCTCCCTGGGGCACGCATGGGGCTTGCAGAGCGCACGGCCCCCACAGAGCCTCAAGGGGCCTCTGGGCCATGCTGGTGGCCGCCACGGACATGGCCCTGCCAGGTTGCATGGGAACTTCTTGACACGGTGATTCTGTCCGAGTCTGGTGCTGCTGTGTCCGAGGCTCCACGCAGATGGCCCGACTCTGTCCTCCACATGCTCCTTGGGGAGGACGACCTGCTGGCCGAGGTCACCTCCCATGCGAATCTTCCTCCGCTGGCCCCCGGATATCAGATTTGCTGAGAGCTGGGGCTGGACCACCTGTGCCCTGCAGAAAATGGGCTGGAAGTGGACAAGTTCTGAACTGGTCACTGTGTCCCCCCACGTGCTCTGAACAGGCCTGGAGATGAGAGCTGGACTCACCCCAGGGCAGACACAGGACAAGGGGCACAGCTGGCCGATGAGGCTGGTGGCAGCGCTGGCTCCTGCCTGTCCCTCCACCTGACCTGGTCCAGAGGAGCCACTGGGCAGGGAGATGCCCTGGTCCCCAAGCTGGCCCTGACAGTTCCTCCATTGCCCCATTTCACGTGGATTTGGCTTCAGGTTGGACCCCCTGGGGACACAGTCTTCAGAGAACGCTGTCCAAACAGTGGCCGATTCCAAGGGTCTCAGAGGCTCCCAAATAGCACCCATGGGGGTCCAGGGTCCCAGGGTGGCCTAGGAGGTACCTGGGCCCATGAGGACTGGCTGCCCCTCACGTGGGCCCAGTGGGCTACTGGCTGCCCACAGACAGGTGGGTCTCAGTTTTGGGTCTGCCAGCAGCATGCTTGCCCACCTGCTCACACGCCCAGGAGTGGATGGATCTACACGGCCTCTGTGATCAGAATGATGGGAGCTCCACCTGGGGCCACCAGGCAGGGTTTGAGTCCTGTCCCTGTGGTCATGCACTGTGACCGTGGTGGCCCGCTGGCCTCACTCACTGCCCCAGCGGAGACCCGTGGGCCAGCCAGCCTGGAGGGGTGCTTGCCTGGGAGCCTGTGGTGCTGAGGAATGCTGGAGAGGCCAGGACTGGATTTAGACTTGGAGGTGGGACTCCTGCCTCATGGTAGGAAGGAATAAATCGGAGAAATCACACCACACGTCTTTTTTTTCCTACATTAAACTTTTTGTTTGCTTTTTAAAAGAAATGTAGTTCAGGCCAGCCCTGATGGCCTAATGGTTAAGTTTGGTGTGCTCTGCTTCGGTGGCCCGGGTTTGGCTCCTGGGTGCAGACCTGCACCACTCGTCCGTTGATGGCCATGCTGTGGAGGCAGCCCACCTACAGAAAGAGGAAGATTGTCAGCTCACGGCGAATAGTCCTCAGAGGGGAAAAAAAATAAAGAAAGGTAGTTTACTTGAAAATTTATGACTGGTGATTTTTAAAAGTTGGCGGAGGAGCCATTCTTGCTGCCAAGCAGGCTGCTGGGACAAGCAGACTGCAAATCTCCATGATCCCACCTGGCAGCCATCCCTCTGGGGGAGATGCCTGTCATTGGGGTGCGGGGAAGCGGGCGTGGGGAGCCCCCTCCCCTCCGGTCTCTGGACCCTCCAGGCCTCAGTTTTACCATCTGTCCTGTGGGAGGGGGGGTCAGTGTAGAGGCCGCCAACCCGGTGCCTGGGGGAGCTGGACTGACTGCAGCTGCGCGACTGGAGGGGAGCACCACAGGGGGGTGGGGGCCATGTGGGCTGGGAAGGGCTCCCCTAGGAACGCGGCCACCGAGAGGCAGCTGACCCTCATCTGGACCCGGTGTGGCTGTCTCCTGGGCTTTCAAGAGAGGCCAGAAATCCAGGTCTTTATGCTCAATCTCCTAACTTTTTAAATTGCCAACTAAGATAATTTAAGAACACTATTTACAGTACGCAAAACGTGTGGAAGGGGGTCGAGCAGGTGGTGTTAAAATCAACGTCTTGCGTTGGTACGTACGTTGTTAGGGTAAATGAGCTGCCGTGGGTGAGCTCTTACATGGAAGCCCACAGCTGATTCAGAGTCCTCAGTCCTTCCCCAGGCCCTTTGCCATCCCAGGATCCCGTCCAGGATCCCGTCCAGGATCCCAAGTGGCATCAGGATCCTTTCCCTGTCTTGGAGGCCGTAGACGGCTGTGAGAGGACTGGCCTGGCATTGGGAAAGGGTCCCTCCATCTGGGCTGGTCTGGTGGCATCCTATGCTTCGACTAGGGTGATGGGTCTTTGGGGGAGACTGCAGAGGTGAGGTGCCCTTCGCAGACAGCCCATCACGGGGGGGTCCTGCTGTCGACACGATGCATTTCTGTGGATGCTGACCTTGGCCCCCGGCCGAGGTCGTGGTTGTCGGGCTGCTCCCCTGGAATTCCTCTCCCCTCTGCGTCCTATGACCTTGGGCAGGCAGCCACTCTGCCCGGCCCTCCCGGGGAAGCGAGCGGCAGGTCATCTACAGCCTCAGAAGGGAGTCGATTAATGTTTTCCAATATGGCTGCATGGATGGGTCCTGGGTCATCCTTGACCCTTGGGGAAGATGTGGGGGGTGAGACCAGGCGAGTGGGTCCTGTCCTCGTTCCTTCGCACCAGCTGCTAGTCACACTCCGCTTGTTCCTGCCTTTGTGTGTTTGCTTTTGTACAAACGCCTGAAGAAGGCTCCCAGGCCATGGCACGTGCCTGGCACGGTGCCTCTCTCTGCCCTGCTCTGAGTGGGGGGTCAAGGCCATGCTCTGGGGCTGGGGTTCCAGCAGATCGCTGTGTTGGCCCCTCCCTGGACGGCATATTCTGACGCCCTTCACGGCGTCCGGTCTATTGAGAGCCGCTGAGATGTGACGGGAGAAGGCGAGGGGACGTGGATGGGCAAGCGTTAAACTGAGGGACTGGTTCTCAGCCAGTCAGTGGAGAAGCAGAAAAACAGCGTGGGAGCAGGGTGTGCGACCCCAGATGGAATGAAGACAAAGCCACTGTAAACCAAGGGTGCTGTTTGCCCGAGGAAGGGCCTCTGTCTGCTGAGCTTCAGACGGGAGGCGGAGGAAAAGTCCTCGCCTCCAGAGCCTCGTAGCACCATAACACTCCTGCAGCTGAGAGCTGCAATTCCAGTCAGGGAGGAAGGACCTGCTGGAGAGGAGGTGGCAGAGTGGCAGCACTCATGCCCCGCTGGCCTCCTGCACCCTCGTCAGACATCACTAATCAATCACCACTCTCGGCTGCCGAGCCCAGACACAGACACAGAGCCCTGCTGGACACAAGCCCCTGAGCAAAGTCTGGGGACACTGAGGTGTGTCCTTGGCCTGGTGCCTCCCACCGCAGGGGACCTCCCTGCTCCCGCCTAGTGGGGAGGCCGTGTGGGGGCCTGGTGACAAGAGAGAGGCTGGCCAAGACCAGAGCTGGCCCTGCAGGGTTGGGCGGGATGGCAGGGCTCGCCTGGCCAGGTGCACAGGTTGGACACACTTCTCTGGGAGCTGGTGGGGGAGTGAGTTGGTGCTGTGGTGGCCAGGTGCCCTCTGGGATCTGCCGCCATGGCGCAGCCCTGCCCCTCCTGTTGCCTCTCGTCCCACCTTCCTTCCTGCCCTCCAGCCTCGACTTTACACTCCCTTCTTTGGGAGCGTCCTCAGTTTCTGCTTCCAGTGCGTCCAGTGAGATTTCCATTCCCCTGGCGTTCTTGTTCCCTCTCTCAGGGAGGGTGCTGGGGGCTTGTCTCTGACTTACCGGACCATGCACTAATCTGAGGGCCACCGGCAAGTCGTGGGGCAGCTCCACTGGCAGGGTTCCCGCCAGCCCCCGCTTCTCTGCAGGCCTCTGATCGGCTCTCCCTCCTCAGGGGACTCCCTCTGTGCACAGCCCCATTCCTGACCTCTCCCCTCCGCACCCCGACCCCCCTCAGAGGGGAACATAGACTCTTGCCTCAGTTTCCCTGGAGTGCCTGTGGGGTGCAGCCCATTTCTACAGAGGTTTGGGGTGTATGCAGAGGATGACCTCTCAGGCCAGCTTGATGGTGTGGTTAGTGACAGGGACACTGGATGTGCGTCTTACTCATCTTTGCATCATGGCGGTTCTGGTCTTTTCCAGCTTCACCCGGGCCCAGGCCCTCTGCGTGTCCCCTTGGTCCTCTCCCCTCCAGCTGCTGGTGGTCCTTGGCCCCTCCAGCCACCCCTCCGTCTCTGGGGTGCCCTCACAGCAGAAGCTTCCTCACTTGCTCATCACAGTCCCTTTCCCCCAGAAAACAGTGCTGCTGGTGGCCCTTCTGGTGGCCCTTCTAGCCATCCACCCGCCCCTTACACAAGAGCATGCAGTGGGGGTCTGCAGCTTGCACGGCCGTCAGAGGCTGCCGTGAAGGCTCTTGTGTGTGCACGTGTGCCCTGGGTCGCTGTCTTTGAGGAGATGCTGGGGGACAGGCGTGCACAGGTGTGCACTCACCTGCTTTCCTGGAGGGTGGTGACCACAGGCCCTGCCTCCAGCAGGGACTCCCTGGGACTCTGCGTGCTGTTTGCTGTCTGCAGCAGCCGGGCGAGGGACTCTGTGCAACGAGGCAAAGAGCCAATTGATGCCCAGCTGTCCCCGCTGTTCCCTCCCCAGCTATGGGGGGACTAGGCCACAGGGGAGGAGTCCCAGGATCGGGTCCTGCCATGCCCCCATCTGCCCGGTGACCTTGGGCACATCTTTTCCCTCCCTGGCCGGGCTATGACCCCCATGAAATGTGGGGGCTCCCTTGCCCTATCCCAGCTGCCTCTGGGCTCCAACCAGGCCCAGGCTGGTGGTTGCCCCTGGCTTTTGGGGGCCGTGTGCCCTGGTCGTGCTGGGGTGCTGCCATCTGTGTCTAGCCGGTGGTGCCTGCCCCAGGGGTCTGGCATTGTCATTGCACTATGGTGGAGCAGGCCGGCACTTCCCCAACCCCCGCCCCCACAGTCCTCTCATCCTCCTCACTTGCACTCCCAGCTCCCACGCCCACGTCTCCTTTCTTTCTTTTTTCTTTCTCCTGCTGACTTTCTCTTTCTTCTCCCCATCTGGCTGGCTTTGTGTCCTCTCTTCTCTGCTTGTCACTTTGCCCCTTGTTCTTTCATCCAAGTATGGCCCCTTTAACCCCCTCCGTGGAAACAGTTGGCCCCCCGCCTCCCTCCAGGGTGGCTGGCTGTGGGTGCCGTGCCCCCTCAGAGCTCAGAGGTGACAGGGTGGCTTCCTGGTGCTCTCAGGGGTCAGGGGGTCCCAGAGTCACCTGCCCTCCCTTCTCCATCCCCTCCCCACACTGGCCAGCTGGCCTGCAGGTCCAGCCCTAGCACATCCCTTCCTGGACGATCTCAGACTGATGACAGCGGAACGGGAGGTGCAGGTGCGGCTGGAGCTGCAATGCAGGGTGCGTGGAGGACACGTGGAGGCTGTAGCGGCCCCCGCTGGGGACAGCAGGACTGGCCGGCCTCAGGTGCTCGGGTCTCTGCGGGCTGCTCCACACACAGCCAGGGACGTGCCGTGGAGGAGGGGTGGGGGATCTGCCAGGACCCCTGTCCTGCCCTCTTGGGCACGGGGGCTCCCAGGGTGGGCCCTGCCTGCGTGAGGAGTGTGGAAGTGACTTAACGGTAGGCAGCTTCTGGGGACACGTGGGGGAGTGGGCCACAACTCGCTCTGGCCGGGCTTTGGGTGAGATGAACAATGTGGACGCAAAGCCCCAGCCCTGCCCATTATATACGTGGGGGGTGACGGCCTCTGAATGCCAGCCTGGTCCCTGCATTCAATTAGCTTCAGAAATGGAACCATTGGGGCGAGAGGCACAAAGCAATTTCCACTTTGCCTAAGGAGCCAGCTGCAAACACAGGCTCGTGTGTTTCCAGGACTCTGCCAGGGACGTGCTCTCACCTGTCCGGCAGGAGCTGGTCTGGTTGTAGAGACCTCTCCACCGTGGTTCTGCTCCACCCCACCCCACTCCCGGAGGACCCCCTTGGGGCAAGGGGTGCTTTCCCAGCCACCTCCCACACTGCAGGATGACAGCCGTCACTAGCAGATGCTGGTGGAGACTTGCTGTGTGCTCGGTCACGACCGCTGAGCCCAGGTGCTGAACACCCTGGGGTGGGGGTGCTGGGTGTGGCCCTCAGCTTCTTCCCCTGCCCCAGCTTGACCTGGCCCGAGTCAGGGCCCAGAGTGGGTCTGGGGAGCCAATGGAGTTAGGGCTGGGGGCAAAGGTGAGACCAACAGTGCCCGGGCAGGGTCACCTCCCTTCAGCCTCTCTGTTCCCTCTCCCAACTCCCCTCCCAGCCGTCCCCTCCCTTCCCAGCTGCCCTTTCTGGAGAGTGGGGCGTGTTAGCAGTCCTTTACACTTTAGTGAGACTTAAGGCAGCCTGCCCTGTCTTTCCAGGGGCCTTGCAATGGCCACTGTTTGCGGTGTGCCTATTGCGCTCCAGCCCTGGGCTGCACGCTAGGTGTGCCACGTCCCCCATTTTAAAGATGAGGAGACTGAGGCTCAGATAAACACACTTGCCCAGAGTCGTACTTCGAGTGATGTGGGGCCCTGACCTGAGCCGGGAGGGTCTGTGTCAACCTCTGACCACCTCGGACCATTATGCTGATGGTTACTTAGTGGAAAGGCTAAAATCCATTTAGGAATGAATAAAACGCTCGGTTCCTTTTGTGGGCATTCCCAACAACCTCAGGGAGCAAGTCTTTCTGGCTTTTTCATGGGCCCTGTGAACTGCTGTGGGGCCTCCAGACACCTGGGCCAGCGCAGGCAAAGGCCTGACGCCGCTTCCTGTGCAGGCACTGACCCGGGAAGGGACGGCTGTCCTGGCTGCAGCCCCCAGCCTGTCTGGACCTGGTCTGGGGCGTTCTCACGGGCAGCATGGAGCTGCCACTCTTCCTGCCACAGCACGTGGCAGGACCACTCAGTCGCCAGCTTGGGGCGTGTAGAGGGGTGTCCAGGGGCCTCTGGGCTGCCTTCTGCCCCAGGCCGGGAGCCTCACAGGCCAGTCCTCCCCCGAGTCTGGCTCAGCCCCCCTCCCTCCCTGCACCTGTCCATTCCTGGCCCTAAATAGCTGTGACTAGGCTCTCTGCTTCTCCATCCTCTGCGGGGCCAGCACACACGGCACAGACTTCCCGGAAAAGCTGCCCCTTCCCACTGCCCATGGGAAGACTGACCAGCCCCAGGGCACAGCAGGAAAATAGCCAGAGGACATTCCAGGTTGGTTGGCTGGAGAGCCAGGAAGCCTGGGTTCCAGGCCACACAGGCCTCTCTCTTGCTGTGACTTTGAGGAGGACAGAGAGGCAGGGCCTGTGTGGCTCCCACAGCAGTGGGGTGGCCTGTCCACGATGCCTGGGAGGGGGTCCTGCCTGATTGGCTGCCCCCTGCCCCTCCCAGGCTGTGGCCACTTAAGCCCCTTTTGTGCACAGGCCGGTGGTGGTGCGGCTGCAGAGCCCTGGTTGGGACGTGTCCTGGACTGTCTCCTGCTTCTGGTCCCATCTGGGTGTGGGAGGAGGCTGTGCCACCCGGTGAGGCCTGTCAGGCGGAGTCATTCCCCCTGGTTCTCCCTGAGCCACAGCAGAGATGCTGAGAGCAGCTCTCCAGCTGAGGCACCTCGATGCTCCTGCTCATGGCTATTTTTAACCCACGTGTGGCTATAGGAAAACCGCTCTCCTGATCAATCCTTGCAGCTGCCCGCGAGCTCACACACAGCCCGGCCGCCGGGGCTGTAACTGGAGCCCGTCAGCTGACCGGGCAGGATAAATCGGGCTCCTCGACAACTGTGTCCTGCTGGTCTTATCTGGTTACGACGCCCATCCCTACACCGCTGCTGTTCCTTAATATAACTCTGAAATGGCCCAGGCACTGGGGGCACGGCTGGGCGGAGGGCTCGGGGCCTGGGTCCCCCCGCGGCTGGCAGGGGACGGTGGCCGGAGGGAAACCCACTTGCTGGAGTGTGGCACGCAGGACTCGCTCTTGGTGCTGAGAGACTTGTCCTCATCGCCGGCCCCATGAGGCTGCAGGAGAGGGTGCCAGGCTGGAGCTGGGCTTGTTGAGGGGCCGTGGTCCCCCTCAAGTCATCCGAGCCCAGGGGTGATTCTGGGGAGAGAACTAGAGCATTCATCAGACCCTTCAAGAGACCCTAGAGGTTAAGAGGTCCGGTCAGAGGGGCCACCTGCCTCCCTTGCCCCCAAAGTCTTCCCGGACCCCCTTTTAAGAACAGCACTCCCACCCGGGCATTCTCGCCCTTCCTTCTGTCCTCATTTTCCATCGTAGATCGCCATCAGGTGTGGTTTATCTTCACCGGCGTATTGGCTTGTGGCTGGCCTCCTCTCCACGGAACGTGAGCCCCACTGGGGCAGGGACCTCGTCACTTGTTCATGCAGGTGGCTGCAGTGCCGGGAGCAGTGCCGAGTACAGTGCAGCAGCTCAACAAATATTTGCAGAATGTTCCAGAAGGAGGAGTGCTGGGTTAGGTATCAGGAACAAATGCGCCTGCCCCCATCTTAGTGGCCTCAGATGACAAAGGTCTATTTTTTCGGAGGCTTGGTGGTCCCTGTGGCCGGGAAGGGTGTGCTGTTTAAGTCTTCTGCACAGGAGCTGCACACGTCACTCAGGCCCTTGGACGGCTCACTGGTCCCACCAGGGCCCGCGGCCAGGAGGCGAGTATGGGATGCTCGTGGTGGGAAGGGGGAGAGCTGGAGATCCTGGGTCAAGGAGGAAGCACTTTCCAGACTCTGGGTGGGAGTCGTGAAGGGGCGCATTGGGGAGCCTGTGAGCCCTTGCTCCTCAGCGTAGTCTGATGGGTGCTCTGCGGAGGCAGGCAGCCTGTGGAGGAAGGAGACCACAGAGCCTGGGGAGGGGGCTCTGTCTCCGCCAATCCCAGCCGGTGTCCCCACGTGTCCCCCTGAGGCTCCGTGGAGGAGCCGACTGGGCAGGTATATGGCTGTGGCCTTCTGCGTATGACTGTGACATTCGACACCGCTGCGTGTGGCAGCTTCCTTGGCATCTTTGTTGTCCAGTGAGGAGGAACTTAGAGGCTCAACTAGTTTTGCTGGGAAGGCAGACGTCTTCTGATCTCCCGTGGGGAGGCACGTCCGGTTTGCGACATCACTTTTTTAAACAGAGTCTGAGCCACCCCAGGGCTGGGGCTTCCTGGGCAGTGGTGGGTGTCCCTTGCGGGGATGGGAAGCAGAGAGGAGGGGACCTGTCCGTTGCGGGTGCAGCGGCCATGGGGGCGATACAGCCAGGGGCTCTGGGAGAGGCTGGTCCAGCAGGGCTGCGGGGGAGGTGCCCGGGGCGCCTCGGGGCTGGAAGGCAGACTCTTGGTTTGTGCCGTGGCCTTCGGCAATGTTAGATGAAAACCAAACAGAACAGCATGGGTACTGTCTTTGGAGAAGATGAAAATGAAAACCCAATAAACACAACGATGACATTAATAGTAATAGTAACAGAGCCCTGGGAGCCCGTGGAGGGATGTGGCCCACCTCCTGCAGAGGCCAGCCTCCCCCGGGCCAGGGTCTCCCATCCCTCCCCAGCCCTCTCCTGGCACCCCAGCTCTTCCCACACTCCTCCTATTGGGGGTCCCGTTCCAGGTCTCTCTCTACTGGGGGCCTTAGGCTAACCCAGCACCATGACCCCCCACCTGTGCCTCTGGCTAGAGGCCTCAGGCCACAGAGGGCACTTCGCTGGGAGTGGGCCAGGTCGTGGAAGGGGGCACTTCTATAGCCCCTGCCTGGGGTCCTGAGCACTGGGCAGTGGCTCCGGAGCCCCGCTGCCTACCCGAGGGGGTGCAGACACGTGCCCCACATGGGGAGAGGGTGTGCAAGCCTCAGAGGCAGGGACGACGCCCGGCAGAGTTCCAGATGTGACGTGCTTTCACGTGTCCGCAGTCACCCCTGCAGAAGTGGCAAAGCTGGGGCTCGATGGGCCTGCTGACCTCAAGCTGTGTCATTGGCCACTCCCCTGGGATGATGTCCCGCAGGGAGACGTTTGTTTGGAGGGGATTCCCTCCCCCCGGCCCCACGGTCACAATCCCCTAGGTGGGCAGGCAGGGCCTGGCCTTCCAGAAGCATCCGTGTCCACACGGCCACCTCTCCGCCCAGTCAGGCTCTCGTTCCCTCTGCATCCAGAACACACTTCAGCGAGAGGAGGAGGGGGAAACACATTGGTGTGAGCCAGAGGGAAATAAGCAAAAACGCGCAGGGCCACAGAAAACATTCACTTTCTATGAGCTCGCAAGGCAGCCCCTGAGTGGGCTTGGGGCAATGCCAGCGCAGGCGGATGCTGTGGGCTGCACGGCTGAGCCGCCCCGACCTGCTGCCGGGTGACCGGAAACGAGCAAGCCCCAGCCCAGTGGCCAATGTGCTGTCCCCGGTCAGTAGGCCCCGCTCGGGCTCCCGGGCCTGGCCTCTCGGGGTCTGCCGTGCCGCCTCCACACAGAGTCAGATGGGAATAAAAGGCACAGTTTAGGGCGATCTATTAAACAGGAAACCCCATAAAAGCCAGGATTTCTTATGCTGTGAACCCAGTCATTTACGTCAAAGGTGTTGTGTTAATGTCGCCTGCAGCATAAAATTTTTAGTGGGCATTAATTGAACCAATGATATAATTACAGCCGTAAATTGGAACTCCTCTAGTCCCCGAACTTAAGAGTAAATCTCTAAATATTTATCTTATTGCTGCAAAGGGAAAAACGTTCTAAATGAGCTAATCAATACTCCCAGATTTGCCCGTCCTGGAGGCAGGTCCCTCTGCAGACCGTCAGGCCGGGCACCGGCAGCTTCCCCCTGTGGGCTTGTGAACCCCACGTAAGTGACGCCCCTCCGGGCAGAAGGCAAGCACGACGCTGCCCCAAGTGAGTTTGGGGCATCCACGTGACCCGTTCCATCTCAGGCCTGTGTCCCCAGCACGGGCATCCAGGTGGGCCGGTTAGAGTTGGGTGTGCATAGAGGGGGCAAGTTCTCAGCCTCGCCTCCAGCCCCCACCCAGATGGCCAGACTGAGGGGCCTGTCACACCCCACACCAGGCCCCCCTGAGTCCCCACTGAGCTACAGGCCCTGGCCTGGGCCCCAAGTCAGACACTGCAGATGCCAAAGGCCAGAGGCCGGCCAGCGTGAACAAGTGAGTGGGCTGGTGTGAGGTGTCAGGGAGTGGTTGAGCCTGTGGGGAACTGGGAGCATCTGCCCAACTGGGGACAATGGCCCCTTGGATCTTGCACATTGATGCCCCTGAGGGGGTCCTGGGAGCTCAGGGCCTTGGACCTGTGCAGGCCAGAGCAGGCATATCCACAGACTGGCTTCGCCATGGGCTTCCAGTTTGGGAGCCTGTCAGACTGGCAGCTGCTGTGAGACAGGAAAAGCCCACACCACAGGGCCCAGCACACAGCAGACACTTAAACATGTTTGTTGAGTGACTGACTGAACCATAGACAAAGTGGGAGGCTGGGTGGAGGGAATGTATGGATGGGTAGATGAGGGAATGAGTGATTCGAGGCAGCCAAGGGGGGTTCGTGGTGGACAGGGAAACCAGCCCACTCTGCTCTGGCCCCTTCCCCACTCTTAGCTCTGAGAAGGCACAAAGAGGGTCATGAGAGACCCTCCTCGCGGGGACAGCACCCCACCAGGGCCTGGCAACCGCTCAGTTGTAGGTGATTGGCGGGAGGGATGGGTTTGAGAAGTGGGGAGGGGGAGGCACGGGGGAGCTGGAGTCTGGAGGTGACTGTGTGTCAGGGACTGGGGGTGGGGCGTCCAGAAGAAGGGGAAAGAGCGCTGGGTGGTGGGGGGGGGGGGTCCTTCTCTTCCACCTTCCTGAGTGGTCTGGGCCTCGGAGGCCACCAATCTGTGCCTGGGTGCTGCAGTGGGGCTGCCCCGGGGGAGCTTCACCATGGTAGCTAGAGCCCCTGGAGCCCCCAGGGTCTCACTGACCCTCAGGAGCCATCCCCAGGCCCCGCCACTGCGGGATCCCTGCCTGCCCTCCAGCTGCCGTCTGCCCATCACCCCCAGGTCCTTGTCCTCCCTGTCCCCCACCCCCACCCGGCCTGGAGCATCTCCCTGTCTGCCACCCTTCCCCTTGCAGATGGCGGCCTATCTGTTGTAACCCACCCGGTGTGGGGTGCAGGGCCCCCTTGGGGCTCCCACGGCTGGGATCCCTGTTTGTCCCCCCCTCCCAAAGGCAGCCCTCCGTGCCTGGGTCTCAGCCGCGCCCCATGGCTGGGCAGAGCTGGTGCAGTGATGTTTGCTGAATGGAAGGGCCCTTGTTGGTCCCTGAGCAGCCCTCCCCCCAGCCCCTAGGAGGAGGAGCAGTTACACTGAGGTGCCCTCCTGAGGGAGGTCTCAGAGGTGTGGGACGTCTGTGTCCTGTGATGCCACCCCCAGCATGGCACACAAGAGCTCTAGGGTGGCTGCCGGCCCAGCTGTTGGGGCGACAGGGCAGCTGGGAGGACACTGTGATCCAGGGACAGGCAGGCCTTAGGGACTGGACCCCTGGCCCTGCTTGGGAAGGCCAGACACCCCCTCAGATGGGACCCCTGCAGCTGCACCCAAGGCTCCACGGATACCAAGGCGAGTGGCCAGGCCACCCCACCGCACCCCACACACCCCACCCCACTCCTGACATTGTGGGGATGTGTCCAGGGGACTGGAGTATGGGCGGGGGCTCTCTGTCGCTAGTTCTGAGCTGTAGACCAGGAAGGGGTCTGGGCCGCAGCCGGGCTGCGTGGGGCTGGGCTGGGTGGGCAGCACCCTGCTCCCACCCTCCAACCAGCCTGGCGCCGCTGGTTCTCCTGCGTCACCTCCAGCCAGTTACCACGGCTCGGCCATGTTTTAGGTTCCACCCAGTAACGACTCCATGGTGACCAACGCCCCTGTGCCAGGCCGAGCCCACCCCCAAAATTCAGAAACCCATTCCATCCTCACAAGACCCCACGAGGCGGGGACCCTGACTCGAGATGAGTGAGCAGATTCATCAAATACCATCTCCCCTTCAAAATAAGAGCCACCATCTAGGTGTGAGGACATGAGGCCCTTTTGTGGCTGGTTAACCTCCCAAAGGGACACACCTTAGGGACCCACCCCCACCCCGACGGACCCTCCCTCTCAGCCTCCAGGCCTCGCTTTGTGACTCGACCACAGGAAGGTCCCAGACCTGCAGCCTGTGGTCAGTCTCAGGGTTTTACTGTCCTGGGTGCAGTTGGGTGCCCTGACTGTGGGCCTCGGGGGGCCAGAAGGGCTGTCTGTGCTCCTGCAAGTGCCCGGGCCAGCCCATCGAGGCGCTCAGGAGCATTCATCGAACGCAGGAGCCCCCAGGAGCACGTGTCCCCTGTGTGTCTTGGGAGGCCGTGTCCCCTCTGTTCCTGGCAGTCCTGGCAAAGATCAAACATTCCAAAAATATAGTGGGGAAAGGAAAGCACACACGCCTTACCAGTCAGGCCCTGGGGGGCACGGTCAGGCGACCTGGGGAGACAGGGCTGGGCCACGGGGGCCAGGTCCCTCCAGGGACCATGTGGTTCTGTCTGTAGACTTGAGGCCTCTGGGGAGCCCCAGATTCTGGTTAGGGTGGGACTGGACCCAGGGGTTCTCTGCGCCCCAGAGGGAAGCAGGGCCCTCTGGGCATGGGAGACGGATGAAGGGCAGGACTCCCTCGAGGGCTGAATGCATACCGCTCACTCTGAACAAGATGCTGGGGTCTCACTTGAGGCCGCCGGTCTGTTCCCAGAGCCTCGTGGGCGTGTCGAATGCCAGCTCCAGGACAGGCCCTCTGCAGGACACAGGTGCTGTGGTGGCCCTGTCCCAGGGCCACTGTGAGGGAGCGGGAAGGGTGGGGCCATGTGTGGGCCCACCTGCTGCGGCAGCTCAAATGCTGTTGAGGTCAAGCGCCTAAGATAGCTGTCCTGGCTATCCCTGCGGGAGCGCCCTGTCGGCGGTGCTGGGAGGCTCCCTAATCCTCCTTGGGGTGGGGAGCCCGGGGCCTGCAAATGCCCGTGAATCACCCAGTGGGAGCACGCCCGCCCTGCCCTCCACAGCAGGCAGCCGGCTTCGCCTTGTAGGGCTCAGCGCATCCGGACGCCTCCAGCCTAGCGCGGACGGCGGGCCCTGAACTCCCGCATGTGTTTGTTCACTGGGCAGATGTTCAGTGACCACCCACCTCGTGCCGGCCCTCCTGGGCGCTGGGGAGAGGAGGCTGGGAAAAACCGGGCCCTTGCTGTCCTCCTGGGGCACACAATCCAGGGAAGTGGGCCAGCACAGGACACATGACCACATGGAGAAACGTAGCATGACAAGACCCCAGAAACACTTAAGAGAAGGCCAGGGTGCGGGCCGGCCTGGTGGCACGGTGGTTAAGTTCACACATTCCACTTTGGTAGCCTGGGGTTCAATGGTTCGGATCCCAGGAGCGGACCTAAGTACCGCTTGTCAGGTGGTGCTATGGCGGGCGTCCCACATGTAAAATAGAGGAAGATGGGCACGGGTGTTAGCTCAGGGCCAGTCTTCCTCAGCAAAAAGAGGAGGGTTGGTGGCAGATGTTAGCTCAGGGTTAATCTTCTTCAAAACGAAAAAAAGGAGGACAGGGTGCTGACAGACCCACAGTGGAGGAGGCAGCCAGTCTGGGGTGATGGAAGCTTCCTGGTGGAGGAGCCATCTAAAGGGGGAGGAGGGGCCTGGAGGGGAGGACGGTTACTGAGGGGCGGGCAGGGGCACACCCACACTAGGCCTGGCCTCTCTGGAGTCACTGTCTCCCCACACTCGGGGGGCTCCTCGGAGCCGGGGGAAGCCCGCCGGAGTTCTGCTGGTTCTCCTAGCCCTGCTCCTCCTCACGCAGGCCCATGAATAGGCAGCCAGCTCTGGGCGTCACGGCCAGGTGCTGCACAGCCGCGGTCACCCTGTGCTCAGGGACGTCTGGGGACTGCAGCACGCGGACCCGTCCCGAAAGCAGCCTTGTCAGCATCACTCCCCCGGGTCACGGTGGTGCACCGCCAACCGAGCCCCGGGCAAGAGGGGGGTTTTCTGGGAGGGGTGGGTGCGGGCTGGGCCTCCAGGCTTTTATCAATTTTTTCTCCATCACATTTAAATTTTTTTAATTAGAACTATGGCCTTCTGGATTCCAAACCATGCACCCATGAGGAGCTCAAATGTATACAATATTTCAGTACAGAAGATAGTATGAAAACGGCTACTACAGTAGGGGATTTTTCTTTTGCTTTTTAATAAAATTAATAGACTTTATATTTTTTATTTTTTAGATCTGAACTAACTGGAGATTTAGTTAATATTGTCTCCAAATTTTTTTTATTGAGTTGATGATAGTTTACAATCTTGTGAAATTTCAGTTGTACCTTATTGTTTGTCAGTCGTGTTGTAGGTGCACCACTTCACCCTTTGTGCCCACCCCCCACGCCCCCAGACTTTATATTTTTTAGCAGTTTTAGGTTTACAGAAAAATTTAGTGCAAAATACAGAAAGTTCCCATATTTCTCTCCCACGTTATCCACATCCCCCACCAGATGGTACATTTGTTATAATCAGTGAACCCACGCTGACACATCGTACCACCCAGAGTCCACAGTTTAATTCAGGGCGCATCCTGGGGTTTACGGTCTACGGGTTTGGACAAATGTCTAATGACCCGTGCCCACCACACAGCATCACACAGAGTGGTTTCCCTGCCCGAAAAGTCCCCCGTGCCCACCTGTTCATCCCCCCCAACCCCTGGAACCACCTGTTCATGCCCCCCAACCCCTGGAACCACTGATCCTTCCACTGTCTCCGGAGTTTTGCCTTTTCCAGAGTGTCACAGAGTTGGAGTCAGACGGTGTGTACCCTTTTCACATTGGTTTCTTGCACTTAGCGATACACATTTAAGGTTCCTCACGTCTTTTCATGGCTTGATGGCTCATTTGTTTTTATCGCTGAATACTATTCCACTGTCCGGATGGACCACAGTTTATTTATCCATTCACCTACTGAAGCACGTCTTGGTTGCTCCCGAGTTTTGGTGACCAGGAATAAAGCTACTGTAAACATTTGTGTGCAGGTTCTGTGTGGACATAGTTTTCAGCTCCTTTGGGTAAATACCAAGGAGCGTGATTGCTGGGTCGTATGGTAAGAGTATGTTCAGTTTTGTCAGAAACCACCAAACCGTCTTCCAAGCGGCTGCACCGTTTTGCGTCCCCCAGCTGTGCACGAGCGTCCCTGTTGCTCCATGTCCTTGCCCGCGTTTGCTGTGGTCAGGGTTCCCGTTTTTGGCCATTCTAATAGGTGTGCAGTGGCATCTTGTTGTTGTTTTAAGTTGCGTGTCCCTGATGACATACGATGTGGGACATCTTTCCTCTGCTTGCTTGCCATCTGTCTGTCTCTGTGGTGAGCGATGGGTTCAGGTCTTCGGCCCATTTTAAAATTGGCTTGTCTCTTTTCTTGTTGTTGAGTGTAAAGAATTCTTTGCATATTTTGGATGACAGTCCTCATCAGATGTATGTTTTGCAAATATTTCCTCCCAGTCTGTAGCTCATCTTTTCATTCTTTTAATAGTGTCCTTCACAGAGCAGAATTTTTAAATCTCAACAAAGTTCAATTTATCAATTTTTCTTTCATAGACCCGCTGTTGGTCTTGTGTCTAAAAGTCATCCCCAGGGGCCGGCCCCATGGCCCGGTGGTTAAGTTTGCGTGCTCCACTTTGACTGCCCGGGGTTTTGCTGGTTTGGATCCTGGGCGCGGACACGGCACCGCTCGTCAGGCCACGCTGAGGTGGCGTCCCACATGCCACAACCAGAAGGACCTACAACTAAAAATATACACAGCTGTGTACTGGGGGGCTTTGGGGAGAAGAAGAAGAAAAAAAAGAAGAGGATTGGCAACAGATGTTAGCTCAGGCGCCCATCTTTAAGAAAAGTCGTCACCAAATCCACGGCCCCTGGGTTGGAAGGTAGCTCTTCTTTAAGAGGCAGAAGCCCTGAGCAGTTTGCAGTCGTTTGCTCCCCGGGTTTGTTTAGATTTACTTTTTTAAAAGCTGCAGTGCTCCCTGCTAAATCGCCAAGGGGAGGTGTGAGCCCATTACACACTGACCCGGGCAGGAAACATCGGTAGAAGTGAAGTTTCCGCCTAGCAACTTCCAGCCAAAACTGCGCTGGGCATGAGAGGATGTGGTGCTCTTTGCTTAATGTCACGCTGGCAATTTCCCGCTCTGCGTGCTGCGGGCACACGAAGCAGGACGGGGTCAGCGTCACCTTGCTCGGTCGGGGCTGGGGACGGCCCCCTACCTCTAGCGGGAGCCTGTGGAGCAGGGGCCTCAGAGACTGGGGCCTTATTACAGCACAATCTGGTGAAAGCAGAGAGAACGCAGCCCAGGCTGGTGCAGGAATGCGCCCACAGCCAGATGGGAGTCCTGGCTTACCTGGGGCTCCTGAGGGGCCGCCCCTCGAGCTTGCCAGAGGGGTCTCTTGCTGCATTTCCTTCCCTGTCCAGTGGGCTGATCCCATCCAGCTCAAGGGGACTGTTATGGACTGAATGTTTGTGTGCACCACAAATTCCTGTGTTGAAACCTACCCCCCAGTGTGGTGGCATAGGAGGTGGGGAGCTTGGGAGGTGATTAGGCCATGAGGGCGGAGCCCCCGTGAGTGAGATTAGTGCCCTTATAAAAGGGACCCTGGAGAGCACCCTCTCGCCCTCTGCTCTGTGAGGACGCAGCGAGATTGGTGTCTGCGACCTGGAAGAGGCCTCGCCAGGACCCCACCACGCCGACACCCTGATCTTGACCTCGAGCCCCCAGAGCTGTGAGAAATAAACGTCCGATGTGTATGAGCCCCAGTCTGGGGTATTTTGTTACCGCAGCCGAGCTGCCCGAGACGGGGATGCCGTGTGAGGTGGTGAGGACCAGCCTGGTCGGGCTCAGGTGGAGATGAAGAGGGGCTGACGGAGAAGAGGGATGTCAATGGGCCCCAGCACCCGTCACCTAGCGCCATCCACCAGCTGCTGCCGGGGCCCAGGTGGCAGCGTCTGTGTCACCTCTGACACGAATGGAAGGGGGACGGGACACCTGCCCCAGAGCCCATCTGTGACAGGAAGAAGCAAGTCTCTGCAGAAGCTGAAACATTGTTCCCATGGGGCCGTCCCTGGGCACGCTGGCCACCCAGCATCCCTCTATCAACTGGGCATGGATGGTGGTCCTGGTGGTGACCGGCCAGGCAGGATAGCGCTTGTCTCTCATTGGCACCAATGGTCAATTCACAAGGTGTACTGTCTCCTGCTGCTGCCCAGACAAATCGCCACAAATCCAGTGGCTTAAAGCAACTCAGAGTAGTTGTCTCTCAGCTCTGGAGATCAGGAGTCCACACGACCTGAGTCTGAGATTGAAGTGTGGGTGGGGCAGGTCCTTCTGGAGGCTCCTAGAGCTGCCTGTGCTGGGGGTCCCTCCTCCACCTTCAAAGCCAGCAGCGGCACCTTCCCGTCTCTCTCTGCTCCGCGTCACATCTCCCTGTCCGCTTGTTTTAAGGACCTTTGTGATCCTGCACTGGGACCACCCGGATGATCCAGGATCATCCCCTGTCTCAGGGTCCTTAATTGAATCCAACCTGTAAAGTCCCTTTTGCCTGCGAGGTGACATATTCACAGGTTCTGGGGATCAGGACGTGGGGTCTTGGGGGCCATGACTCTCCCTCCCACACGGGGACGCAGTGACCTGTGACTTGCAGGTGGACCAGCCAGGAGGGGCGTTTCCCCTCTGGAGCGTGGCCCTGACCACACCGCGCTATGATCCTGAGCCTCAACGGGCTTTCTGCAAACCTCGGCATCCTCGTGTCTACCCTCCCGGGAAGACTCAGCAGAGCAGCCACATCTCTTTGGAATGTCTTCAAATCAGATCACTTTGCTTGGGCCCAAGATCCCCTGCCAACTGGGAGGCGGCGTGGTGAATGGCCACCCCGGGGGCCCGATGCCTAGACGCCACCCGTCTGCTGGTTGCCACCACGGCCCCCTCCCCAGCAGGCTGGGGAGGAGGTGCAGGCAAGGAGGGCTGTGGGGGCAGCCGCAGAGGCCCGGTTCTCCTAAATGTCCACCCTGAGCGGGTCCCTGCACCTCTCCCCGAGCTTCCCTGTGGATGACACCGACCTACTTTCCTTCTCCTTGGGGCAACGGCTGACCAAGCCTGTGTCCACGTCCCGTCCTCACCTCTCAGTGGCCCTGAGCTCCAGGCTCAGTTCACTGCCCGTGGCCCCACCCCGCCCAGAGTCAGCCAAGCACAGCTCCCCAGGGGACAGGAAGAGTCACTGTCACCCTGATCACCGATTAGAGGTCGGGAGGGCACAGTTAGGAGCAAATGTGGTCCTATTTCCAGGATCCCTCTGGGGAACTTTAAAAAAAAATTAACAGACTTTCTTTTAACAGCAGTTTTAGTTTTATAGAAGGATTGTGCAGAAAGTAAGAGATTTCCCATATGCCCCCTGTCCCGGCACGTGCACAGCTTCCCATTATCAACATCCCCAGCAGATGGTGCGTTTGTTACAATTGATGGACGTGTGTGGACACGTCGTATCACCCAGAGTCCGCAGCTTACACTGGGCTCACTCGGTGCTGTACGTCCCATGGGTTTAGACAAGTGTACAACGACGTGTCCATCGTTACGTCACCGTCCAGACTCATTTCACTGCCCTAAAAATCCCCTGTGCTCCATCTATTCAACTCTCCCTCCCCCAACCCTGACAGCCCCAGGTGTTTTTACTGTCACCACCGTTCTGCGTCTCCCCGTGTGTCAGAGCTGCGGAATCGTGCAACCTTTCAGATTGGCTCCTTCGCTTAATAACGTGAAGGCTCCTCCGTGTCTTTTTGTGGCCTGACAGCTCATTTCTTCTTTGCTGTGCATAAGATCCCACTGTCCCGATGGACCACAGCTTCTTTGTTCCTTTACCTCGAAGCACGTCTTGGTTGCTCCCCAGTTTCGGCAGTCACGACTAAAGCTGCCGTCAACAGCGGGGCAGGTTTCGTGTGGCAGCGAACTTTCCTTTAGCTGGGCGGCACTCGCAGTCCTAGTGCTGTGGGGGGAATTGTGTCCCCTAAAAATTTCATATGTTGAAGCCTGAGCCCCTAGGACCTCAGAACGTGACCCTACTTGGAAACAGGGTCATTGCAGACTTAGCTAGTTCAAATGAGGTCATACTGGGGTGGGGTGGCCCCTGATCCAACATGACTGGTGTCCTCACTAGAAGGGGACATGGGGACACAGACACACGGAGAACACTATGTGAGGATGGAGGTGGAGATCGAGGGTGCGTCTACAAGCCCAGGAACGGCTGGAGAGAGGCCTGGGACAGATCCTCCCTCAGAAGGAAGCAGCCTTGCCAACGCGTTGATCTTGGACTCGCGGCCTCCAGAACCTGGAGATGATCAGTTTCTGCTGTTTGAGCCCCATGGTCTGTGGGGCTTTGCGACGGCGGCCCAACGACACGCACACACCTGGTGAGCACTTGCTTGTTCCGGGCAGCACATGGAGTGCCCGCACACCCTGTCCTATTGCAGCCGTGGACAGCCTGCGCGGGTGCTGTCCTACTGCTACATTTGCAGCTGCGGACACAGGCACAGGGGGCCACCCCGGCCTGCGGCCCCAGCGTCGGCTTCTCCACCCCATTCTCCACTGGCTCCCAGCTGTCTGCGCTCAAGTTGTGGAGAGCAAGAGAAGCTGGTGCTCTAGAGCGGGAGGCCGACGCTAGCTCCTGACTGTCGCCTGCCAGTGAGTTAAGGGGAGCCCTGAGCAGACCCCACGTCCCAGCTCCCCAGGCCTCTTCGGGATTCCGAGTCCCAGGCGGCTTTGCAAGCTTGCCCCCCAGCCTTGCAGCCAGCCAGCCCCCCGCTGGGACAGTTTGCAGCTGACGAGGCAGCAACAGTTATTTCTGCAAGAAAAGCAGCTTTGGTTCCCTCTTCATTCCTTCAATTATGCAGCCAGGTCTCTGAAACCCCATTAGTCAGAGCCGCGGGCCGAGGAGGGACCGTGGTGGACAGAAAGGCTGTGGCCAGCCCTGGGATGACCTTGGCCGCGGGAAATGCCCTTTGTGATGTCAGAGTTAATTATTTCTGGGGGAAATGTCAGTCGGGCCCTAATGAGTTGGGGACGTGCAGGCAGAGCTCCTCCCTGCCACACGGCACCCTGGGGGCAATGCTGAGCATGGGGGGCGGGGGGGCACCTTCCCGGGCTCAGTCCTGGCCCCTCTGCAGGCCATTTGGGGGTCTGAAGCTCCCCCTCCGGCCCTGGTGAGTGGGGGCAGGGAGGCAGTTGGGGGGCAAAGGGCCAAGAAGTGCAGCGAAGGCTTCCCCCACCTCCACCTCCTGGGGGCTCCCCTCCTAGACCCTTACTCTCTCCCCTGGAAACCCCAGGGGCCCCCGCACCCTCAGAATGGGATCAAAGTTCTCCTCCGGGCCTGCACCCCGACCTGGTCCCCCACCACGATGGCGCCCCTCCTGTCGCTTGTTCTCTCAGCTTCTGGTAGTTTCTGCCCTGTTTCGCTGTTTGGATGGGTCTTCCCGGCTCCCTGGGCTACAGCCTCGGGGGAGGGGGGCTCGCCGGAGCCTGGACCACCCTACTCCCGGAGGCTCTCAATGCGCTTGGAATTACTAGGTGTTACAGCAGGTGGAAACCCCGACCTGCCAGGACCCTGGGGACCGCAGAGCGAGGGCTGACCTCCGACTCCGAGGATCTTAACGCGCGGACCACACGCATCAGAAGTGCATGCAGCAGCTCAGTGTTTCCGTAACAGAACCCACCCGGGGGGCTGGTGGTGTTTCCCTCCACACATCCTGAGGAACATGAAAACACGTTCTTAACGACGTTTATGGATTTCGTTGGAAGTTTCCTTTAAAGTAATGGCCGCCCTTAAGTGCACCAACACCCTGAGCCAGAAGCTCCGCGGGGCGATGACGCAGTAACTCAACCAGACTGAACCTCATCTGTTGTTGGCATTTTATTTTATAGATGGGGAAACCGAGGTACAGAGGGCCTAAGCAACTTGCCTAGGTCTCCTGGCAGAAAATGCAGAACTAGGAGCAAACATCGGGATTCAGAGCTGGCACCACTTCTTGCAGCTGCCTCGGGGCCCGAGTCCCACGCCTGCCACGCTGACCAGGGCCCTGAGGAAAGACCCCTGGCGCTGGCCCTGGCCTCCTGCGGGCCCCGCCCAGGGCACTGGGTGATGTGGGGCTCCCACCCCTAGCCCTCCCTGCACCGGCCCTGTGGTTGTGGACGGATCCAAGCCCCCCACCTCTTGTCCGCCCCCTGCTTCCTGGGAGGCGACCAGAGACTAGCTGCCTAAACAATTAAAAGTCCTGTTTCCCGGCAATGGGGCCATTTCAGGTTTCACCTTTCAGCCAATCAATGCCAGTCTGTGCTCGGTCGATACCAAGCTCTCTGGTGCTCAGGAAGCAAGCCGGGAGGGCCCACTTGGGGGGCTCTGGGAGGGGGCGGTGGGGGTACTGATGAGCCCTGGGAGCCACCGCGAGAGCCCCTCAGTCCTTGTCAGGAGTTGGCGTGTGGCCCTGCCCACTGGCCTCAGCCCCCATGCTGCCGCCTCGGGACTAAAACCAGACCCGGGTCCCTGGCTTGTTGTGAAGATGCTGTGCGGTGCTGAATACGAGATGCCCTGTATACAGCAAGTGCTCAATAGGTGTCTGCTGCACCCTTGGTGAGAGCCACCGCCTGCCCGCTTCGGCTTGCTTGTGGCTCAGAAGAGTGGTGGAGTCTGGGCGCCTGAGTGGCTCTGGGCCCAGGCCCTCTCCAGGGCCGTGCTGGGGGCAGGGAGGGGGCTTTGCTGACACTGGAGCCTGTCCCCTCAGGCAAGGGACCAGGCAGGGAGGGGGCTGAGGGCAGGTGGGGGATGCCCCGCCCCCAGGGTGAGTGAGACGTCCTCCCCAAGGAGCTGAGCACGCCTAGGACCCTGCTCATGGCTGGGGCTGAGGCACCCGGCGACCCACATGTGGCGGACCTGGGCTTCGGGCAGCTGCTCGGGGAAGGTGCCTGAGGCCACCGGGGAGAGAGTGGTGGGGGCGCTGCAGAAAGACAAGGATGGGGCATCTGAGCACCGCCTGCTGCTGGGAGGGACCCGAGCCGCCGGGTCCCTGCATCCATTCCCTCTCTTGCTGTCCACCCGCTCCACACCCACCGAGAGCCTGTCTCACATCTGCTCCAGCTGGAAGGCTCGGGGTGCACTGCCCTGTGCTGCCTCACCTTGCACAGCACCCGGATGTGGATGTGCGTGGCCATGGCCCTCCACCTTCAGCCCCTGCCAAGCTGCCTTGTTCCCACCCAGCGGGGTCTCCCTGTCCTGCTCTGCCCGCTCTGCCCCTCCACGCAGCCACCAAACCACCTGCTAGATCACCAGGGTCCTGGCGGGGGCCACGGGCGCCTCGGCGAGACTCTGCAGCCTGTTCTCAGTGGGCTTCTGTGGGTGGGGTTCCTCTGGAGATGTTCCTGGGGCGTCTTTGGGTGGGGGTTCTGCCAGGGGGCAGTCCACGGGTGGTGTTCCTCAGTGGGTCCCACGCTTCCACCATGGGGTTCTGTGGGTGGGGGTTCCTTGGTGGGATTCTGGACAGAGATTCCCATGGGCAAAGTGTGGGGGCTCTACTGCGCCCCAGGCAGATGGCCCAGGGAACCGAGAGCACTCTCCCGTCCTTGCCAGGCTGGGTGCTGACACTGCCACGGGGAGGGAGGGTCTGGTCCTGAGCCCCCCGCCAGGATGGAGGGGGAAGGAGTGATGGCTGGGAGGAGGAAGCTGAGAACAGGTGATGGGCCTGAGACGGGCTGCCCTCTCCTGCTCAGACCTAGCCCAGGGGCCATCGGGCTCACATGGAGTCTCGTGTGTGCAGGTCCAGGGAAGGGCTGGGGACGGGGTCCAGTCTGGAAAGGTGTGGGCTGTGGCTGGAGAGGATGGCTGTGTCGGAGATGGGGCCTGGGCGTGGTTGGGAGTCGCTCAGACTGAGGACAGCAGGAGCATCACCTCAACAGGGTCCAGCGGGGTGTGAATCTGGCACCAGGCGAGGCTCCGGGGAGAAGAGGAGGGGCTTCCGGACCCTCCCAGGAGGTAGAGGGCTCTCAAACTACTCCAGGTCAGAATGGCTTCCCCAGGGACCCCCACCTCCCGTCCACCCAGACAGCAGGGGCTAGAAAGGCAGGATGAACACGTTCTTGCTCTGAACAGGAAATTCTGTGTCTTGTCTTCTGTCTGACCCTGTGCTGGCCCGTGGGAGCGGCTGCTGTCCGCTGAGAGCCGGGGCGAAGCCGGCTGCAAGCTCTGAGAGGCTGGGTGCCCTCCCAACGACCCGAGGCCTCACACAGCAGGAGAGAGGACCCTCCTCCTGGACAGCAGGGCGCCCCCCTGACACATGAGATGGAGCCGAGGGGCCAAAACAAAGCAGACGTCGGCTGCCCAGCAGGTGGGGTTTGTGGCCCTACCCCCCATCTTCCGGGCCCCAGAGGAGCCAGGAGGGCCAGGGCTCGGCCTGAGCTGCTGCGGACACGATGCTTTCAGCCTGCCGGCCATGGCTCCCATCTCCCCACCTTCCTGGGTGAAGACGGGCCCAGTGGCCATCATGGTCACGGGCCTCGCAGGGCTGAGTGGTCACACGCCGGGCCAGGCAGCGGCCTGCTCCGCGTTGGGTACAGCTGTTGGCGTTAGAAGTTAGGGGCCGCAGTGCCTGGTCTTCAAGCTCCCGTTTACTTGGTCCCTGGGATTGGTCTTGGGAGACAGGCACTTCTGGGGCTAATTAACGATCTCGACCTGATCCTGGGGGCTGGGAGGAGGCCGTGGGCCGCCCTATTTAACTCCACCTCTAGAAGTCACAAGCTTCTGACTGGAAATTACCAGAAAAGTGATCCTGCCAGCTGGGGAGGAGGTGGCTCCTGGGAGGGGGGGGTGGCTGGCACTTGGGTGAATCCTGGGTCCCTCACAGGGGTGTACCCCCGGAGCAGCGGGGCTCCCCAGGCCCTGCCAGGCTGTCACCCCAAGGGAGGACCCACCTCCTCAGGGGGCCTCCAGCCCTGGGAAGGCTCCTTCCTCCTTTGTCTCCTGCCCGGAGAGAGGCCTGAGGGAGCTTGTGGGGCCAGGCTCAAGGAAGGGGGTCTTTGGGTGCAGGTGGGAGAAGGGGGTGGGGTGGGAGGAAAAGCTCCTGGTCCAGGGAAGCCGGGGCCGGGAGCTGGTGTCTGCGGCCTCGGTGACGTTTCTCTCTCAACATCCCTTACAGGGACTGTGAAGTTCTCCTGAGACCTACTGTGTGCTGGGGAGGGGGCTTGTCCTGGGGTGCATTGGTCTCCATCCTGGTGTGGGTCAGGCACACACCAGGAGTGGCCCCGGGGTGCTACGGGCTCTGGGAGGCGGGTCCTAGATGCTCTGACAGCTGACCCATCGCCATGTAGGCAGCCAAGGGCCTCACAAGTCACATGCTTTTCAAAGTGCTGTCCTGCTCATCCGCTGGAGCCTCACTGCCAGGTCACCACCCCCAGGAGGCAGAAAGCCTGGGTGGGAAACCCTCCTCCTCCTCCTCCCCTTCCTCCTCTGTTTCCAGGTGAGGGAGTGGAGGCCGCTGCCCTCGGCCATTCAGTCATTCAGAGTGGTGGCGGGGCTGGGCTCCCCCACCCACGGCCTAAGGGGAGAGTGAGTCCGGCAGCCCTCTGCTCCCCAGAACCTCCAATTGTCCAACTCAACTTGGCTTCTTGGAAAAGGCTATTCTTGGCTCTGCCCAACAGGTGCGCAGTGTGGAGCTTAAGTCCACGCTGATGTCAGCCTCCCAAAGTGTCCTGGTCAGGCGCCGAGGCCGCCTCCGCCCCCAGCTGGACAGGTGCCCCCTGGACCCAATGAGGACCGGGTTAATCCCGGGCTGGCTCTGCAGGGAGAGCTCCTGGTTCCTGACACAATCAGGCCTCACTAGACAGAGGGCCTGAGACCCTAACATGGGGATGGATGCCACCTCTTCCAGGACATTCTCCCAGCCCGTGCCCCATCCCATTATCACGTCATTGCCAGTTTTAAGCTGCGTTCTCTGGAAGGGGAGGCCAGGGCCGTGTCTGAGCTGGCGTTTGCCTCCAATTCCATGCCAATCCTGTGCTAGGTCCCTTCTGCAAGGGCTGGGCGCCGTGATCACTCAGTGCACAGAAGGGAGTCAGAGGCCCCAGAGGCTGGCTGCTCGTCCCAGCGCTCAGCAGGCAGGGCAGTTGGCATTGGTTCAGCAAGTGTCTCCCCAGAGAATGAACGAGGGGACGAACGTGCACCCACCTCAGTCTGCACAAAGGGAGCATGATGGACCCCTTTCAAGGAGACTGGTGCTGGGAGCCCCTGGTTCCCGGCAAGGAGCCCAGGTTTCAAAGGGCGCAGCCCCCAGCCCAAGCCAGCCCTGTGCCTGCTCCCTTGGCTCCCAGGGGCTGGAACCCATCCCAGAGCCAGGCCCACCCCCTTGTCCCCTGGCCCCTGACCTTGAGAAAGAGTCTCGGTGCCTGGAGGCAGCCCAGCCCAGTGGCCGTGCCCCACTAATTAACGAAAGCACAGGGAAGGGACCAGAACGGAGGCCGGCGTGGAGGCAGTGGGGTCATGATGGACGGAAGGAAATTTCTGTTTTTTGGCATCCGACTGCCTCTGCAATGACATAATCAGAAGGTTTTTACTGACTGGGCAGTAAAATTGCTCATAACTGTGGATGTGCGACGCTCCAGCAGAGCTGGCTGCAGGCTGCGCAGCCTTGCTGAAGGTCACTCCAGGGCTCAGAGAGGCTGCCTCGGTGGTGATGGCCCCCCCGGGAGGCTGAGCCCCAAACACAGGCAGGGCCTGGGTAGGGGGGCTGCAGTTAGTCCTAGGTCAAGCTCCGTGCAGAGATCCCCCCAGCTGCGTAAGAGCCCCCAGCCCCTCCCAGCTGCCATGCTCCTTTGCATGGACCCGGCCTCACCCTCTCTGGTCCTGGGAATGTTGCCCTGTCAGGCACTTACCCCAAGCAGAGCATGAGGTAGTTGGTTGACAATCTGGCTTCCTCAGATCTGGGTGAGATTAGCTTCGTGGGGGGCTGGGGAGTCTCTGTGGGGCAGGGGTGGGGGTGATGCAGGAGAAGCATCTTGAGGGAGGAGAAGCAGGGGACCAGGAGGACTGCAGAGGCGCGAGGCCCGTGGGTGCCAGAGTCGGGGGAGGGGAACGGGGGCTACTCGTCTGGCCCTGGATGGAATCACCAGCGGCTGCGATTCCTGGCTTTGCTGTCTGTGGAGCAGGATGCTCACGGCTGCCCGGACCAGGATGCAGGGCGTGATGGCATTATCTATCATCTCAAAGAGGAAGGCAGGTGATATGGGGTGCGAGGGGTGCTGTGGGGCCATCTCCCCAGCAGGCTGATATGAAGCCTTCGGTCGAGCCCGAGCCTGGACATATGGCCCATGTGCCACACTTCCCAGCCGCCATCCAGGGGCATCGCCGCCCCATGATGGTGCCATTCCCATGGACCCAGGGGCAAGCTCAGAATCCTTCTCATCACTCCCCTAACCCCCGAAGCTACATGGAGATGGGAGGGGGCGGGGGTCCCAGTCGATGCCCCTTGAAGTTTTCTGATATTTCACAGTTCGAATTTCAGTTTTGTGTTAGTTTCCTGTTCTGTGTAACAAGTGGCCACACGTTTAGACACTTAGAACACCACCCACTTATTATCTCACGGTTCTGTGGCTCGGAAGTCCAGCATGGCACGCTGGTTCCTCTGCTCAGGGTCCCGCTGGGCTGAAATCAAGGGTGTGGGGCTGGGGTCTCTTCAGAGGCTTGGGGCTTCTCCCAGACTTGTTCACAAAGTTGGCAGGATTCAGTCCCTTGTGGTTGTACATGAGGTCCCCACTGTCTGTGGCTCTGGGCCAGAGGCTGCCTGCAGATCCTTGACATGTGGCCCCCATGCAGAGGTCACAACCTGGCTGTCAGCCTCCTTCTTTGAGGCCAGCAGGATGGTGTCTTTCTCATGCTTCTCCTTCTGAAGGATTTGCCTGATTAGGCCAGGCCCACCCAGCAGAATCTTCTTTTTTATTAACTGGCAGTTGATTGATTAGCACCCTAATCTTGGGAGAGGTTTTCCGTCCCATTCGCTGACCCTGCCCAGGCTCAAGGAGAGGGACGATCCGGCAGCATCCAGGGGCAGGGATTCCTCCTCCCGAAGGTTGGTTTGCAGAGGAAGTTGGGGACTTTGAGCCCCCCATTCCCTGGGGATGGTCCTCAGGGGCCTGAGGGATGGCTGGCCAGCAGAATGCCCAGACTCTGGGCTGCGGGGTAGGGAGGGTCCCACAGGCCACCCTGGGGGACCCCTGAGGCTTTGCTGCCCTCTGACCTGGGATTCTGGACTCCCAGCCTGAGTTCTCAGAAGCGCATTTCTAGTGGGAACCTTGACCCACAGCAGGCAAGGCCCCTGGATCCACGGGACAGGCTGCGTTGCAGGCCCACCTGTGAAAGGTACAGGAGGACTCGGATTCAGTAATTTATCAGGTCACATAATAAATTCAAGGAATATCTCCAAGGTTTTGAGAACCCAAATTTGACTTCCTCTGGAGTTTTACGATCAGGCGAAGCCATCCATCAGCACTGTAGGGAGCGCCATTTGTTACGTGGGGCGGCTCCCTCAGGCAGGCACTCCTCGACATCCACACACCCGGCGTCAGGAGCATCCGTGTCGTCAGGAAGGCAAAACATCCTCCAGGGACGTGGGGGTGGCACCCCCAGGCCTGGAGCTCTGTCGCTGCAGACGATTAGAATCCTGGCCGGGGCGGAGGTGCCTGGCGTGTTCCAGGGGGAGGAGGGGAAGGGCGACGAGGCGGCGGATTCGGCATCTGACACACGGGCGCGTGGAGGAAGGAGGATTCTCAGCCAGGGCTGCTGCCCGAGGACACGCTCAGGGCGGTGCTTATGGATTCCACACTTGCCAGGTCCTCTTCTGGGGGACCAGGCTGGCGGGAACCCTGACC
The DNA here is from genome assembly GCF_041296235.1 of Equus asinus. NCBI lineage: Eukaryota > Metazoa > Chordata > Mammalia > Perissodactyla > Equidae > Equus > Equus asinus. Next base: position 49,602,258 of record NC_091804.1, read on the forward strand.
CTCCGTGGAAGGTGTGAATGGGTGGTCCCAGCGTCCTTCCAGCCGGCAGTGGTCTGTGCCGCCCCTGGAGGAATGTTGGGATTAGGTCCTCAAGCAACAGCTGCGGTGTCCTCGCTCTGAACATCTCGTCCCTGTCCCTGGAGCCGGCTCGAGATGGCCTGCAGGGTCAGCGGCATTAGTGAGGAGCAGAGGCGAGCTGGGCCGGGCAAGGCAGCCTCAGGACGGGCGAACCAGGCCTGTTGCCCGTCACTGTCACCGTCAGTCTGCCTGTGGCCCACCCTGAGCACGTCGGGGGCCTGAGGCAGTTCGTGGGGTGCTCAGTGAGCCGGGATCTGTGAGGAGCGGGGCCGGGGCCGGGCCAGGACCCCTCAGCCCACGGCCCTTGTGTGAGTGGGGCAGCCTCTCAAACCCCACAGAAAACATCCCTGAAATGGGCGTGAGGGGAGGAGTCAGTTTCCTGACAGCAAGGGGGGCCACCGAGGGAGATATGGGGGCTCCTAGGGGTCCACGAGGAAACACAGACAGGGACGACCCAGCAGCCACGGGGACCCTCCCGAGCCGGGGCCCTCGCCCGAGTTCCCGAGGCCCTGGCTCTCATATGGCCTGGGGTGGGGGTGCAGCTACATCAGAAGGCCACCTGGGGGGCCCCACTGGGGACAGGGAGGAGGCGAACAGGTGGTTCCTCGGGACTTGGTGGTCTAGACCCACTGGCTGGAGCGTTGACCCCCCATGTCTGCAGCACATCTGTCAAGTGACTTCACAGCCGTCACCTCTGAGTCTCTGACAGCGTTGGGCCCCCGGGAAGCGTGTTGAAACGCAGGCTCCCAGGAGCATCCGTAGTCCTCTGATCCAGAGGGAGATTCTGAAGTGGGGTGGGGAATTCATGTGTAGACGCCCCTCGCTGGGACTCTGGGGCCACCGTCAGAACCCGACACGAGACCCGAGACTACGCTGGACAAGCGCAAGCCTGTCGCCTGCACCGACACCCCTTGACCGCCGTCAGCGACCGAGGCAGAGGTGGTGGGACCACCACCCCATTGAGCCCCAGACTTCTCGCTGGGGCCGAGCTGGGCACGGTGCGTGTCGGTCCAGGATTGGCCTTCCATGGATGTGTCTGATGTGGCCCAGGGAGGGGCCTGAGGGCAGAGCAGCTGCTGTGCCAGGAAGGAGGAGGCATGAGAGGGGAGGGGTCGCCAGAGCGTCCCTGGGTCAGGTCAGGGTCACACCCCCGGGGTCTCCATCTGCAGGGCCGGTAGCTCCTTCAGCAGAGGCTTTGCTCAGGCCGGCTGTTGGGGCGAGGGGGAAATCGCGTCCGTGTGTGGTCGGAAAGCCTCCTTCAGGGCCTGGTGTCCACCTGGCTTCCACAGCCTGACCAACGGTAGGCACTGTTGCTGTGTGACCACGGCTGTCCCCTCTCGGCTTCCATGAGGCTGAGTACCACCTCTGAGGAGTGGAGGGTGTCCCTGGGGTAGGGAGCCCCAGCACCAGAAGCCTTGAACAGGAGCGTCCAGCCACCTGCAACAGGAAGGCCAACCAGATGGCCTCCAGCTCCGCCCCAGATCCAAGCCTGGTGCCTCCTTCAGGCATAGATGGCCCAGGCATGTCCTGCTCACCAAGGCTGGGACGCTGATCAAGGGCCACACCACGACAGGCTGGTGAAGCCAGGTGGGAGCTCAGCCCCCTCAGGGTACAGAAGTGGAGGCTCGGGGAGGTTCGTCTTCAGAGCGAACCTCCCAGCAGAGGCAGGAACAGCGCGAGGCATGCCCCTGGGCAGCCGTCACACCTTCCCCACGGCTATAGGACCTAGCCACTCTCCCAGAGGACACCGCCCCCATGCACGGCCCATCCCCAGCATGCTGTGACATTTCTAGATGTCACCTGCAGGGAACAAAAAAACCCATCCCAAATTAAAGAAAAGCCCCCGAGAGCATGGCATGGGCCCCTGAGAGGAAGTCAATCCTCGTGGGCACTTTCTCACCCCGTCAACAATGGGATTCAGCGTGGCGGCCTGTGCTTTGGCAGCTGTTCAGGTCCTTACTCCAAATGAGTTTGGCTTTTCTTTTTTTTTAAAGCAGCTTTATAACAATCCCAGAATGAATATTTATAGGGCAGGGATGAGGGAAGTGGCTAATTGTGGCTGAGATCCTGTTGGATCAACACTTCTTGGCTCCCAGAGGACCACGTCGAAGGAGATAAAGCCGCTCCCTCCGTCCCAGGCTCCCGGCTGGGCCCCCAGTGGAGGGAGGGGAGGAGGGGACCCCAGAGAGAAACCTCTAGCCCAGCTGCTGATGATCAAGGAGGACTGGGCATTCTGAGGATGCTCTTGGGCAGGGGCCCTCGGGGAGGCCGTGGGAGGCCATGTGCCCTCGTGTGCTGCCTGCCCTGGGCGCTGAGTTCCCCTCTTCCTCAGGGCGATGACCAGGAGTCGGGGCCTGCTGGGCCCTGCGGGCGTTCATCGGGGCAGCTGGAGCTGTGCGGCCTGGACCCCTTGGTCTGCCTCTGAGAGGAGAAGTTCTCTGAGGAGTTCCGCCTCCACTCCCTTCAGCTGGACCCCAGGGAGGGGGACGAACGGGGGGCAGGTGCCCGTCAGCGAGTGCCCCCTCTCTTTGCCCAGAGCGGGAATGGCTCTGCCGGCAGCGTCTCGGCGTTGGACACAAGGAGTCCACTTTGCAAAACACGCACTCTGCACAATTTCTCCAGAGTCTGTGCACGAGTAAAGTGATGCTCGCTCAGCTGGACAGAAATTCTCCCAACAATGTCAAGGGGTAACATTTGGGGGCTAAATGGGCTAAAGGTCTTGGTCCCATCACTTCTCAGCGGTCCGTGGACTCCAAAGCCAGTGCTCCTTTTTCAAGTAGAGAACGGGGAGCTCCGCTCAGCTCAGAATGAAAAGGAAAGTGTGAACCGTGGCAAGAAGGGCTTCCCTGCCAGTGGAGAGCCAGACCAGAAGGTCCTGCCTGATTGTCTGTGTCCATACCTGGCCTGCTCGGGCCCCCCTCCTGGCAGAGGAGGTGGTGCCAGCAGAGCTGGGCTGGGGCGCCCCTCACAGAGGATGGACACCCAGTCGGCTGTGCCTGTGAACGTGAGATGGACATGGTCTCTAGAACACTTCACCTCCTCCCAGCACAGCCCGCAGGGGGCGAAACAGCCCTTCCGCTGGAGCCCTCCTGTGCAGAGCCTGTCCCCCACGTCCCTAGGCGCCCTGGACACCACGGCCACCCACTCTGGGCCATCCCTAAACTCCTGGAAGAGCAGGCCAGGCCCCCGCCAGGGCTCCCACGGCCCGCAGAGGTGGCTGAAGAGCGACTGGGACAACCAAGGAATGACTGTGGCCGGGCGAGGAGCCCACAGAAGTGGCAAGGCATCCACAGGCCAGGCAGGGAGCCACCGTGCAGGGGCAGCAGGGCCACCAGCCACCCAGTCCCCAGCCCTGCTGGGCGTCAGGGTCGGCCTGGGGAGCCACGATCCTCTCTGTTTCACGGTTTGTTCTGACTGCTGCACCTCTGCAGGAGCCCCGAAAGCTTCCTGCTGCGATAAGTTTTTACATTTAAGGCAGGATTTCTTAAAATGCAGCCAGAAGTGGCCCCTAAACTTCCCTGCTCTGCCCGATCTCCAACATTTTACCATCAGCAGCTTCATTTTCCTGAAGTGGGAACCTGTCTCTTGACCCAGAAAAATCCTCTCGCAGGGGCCAGAGGGCCCAGTGGGGTGAGGAGCCGGCCCCCATCCTTGCCTTCTGCCCCTCACTCCCTGCCGGACTAGCTGCGGGTCCGGAGGCTGGAGTGCCAGCCTTGCCCTCAGGGGCGATGCTGGGGTGGGGGCAGGGACAGTGGTGGGATGAGGGTCCCTCTGTGGGTGTGCCTGCAGGGAGGGGGCAAGGGGTATGGGGGCAAGGTCAGAGGAGCCCAGCCTGGTCTGACTCCCCTCGTTCTTCAGAGATGAGCCCAGTGAGTCCTGCACAGGGCAGAGGCCTGGGGACAGGACTGAGGTGGGGGTTAGAGAGGAGAGGGTGGGAGCGGGAGGAAGAAGTCAGACAGAAGCCTGGACTCAACCTGGGCCCTCAGCACCCCTCTGTCCTGGCCTGCCCTCCCTTCTGGTGCCCCTGCCCTTGGTACCTCCTCCTCCCCCAGGAGCTCTGGGGTGGTGGGGGCTCCTTGTGGGGCAGGTCTGAGGCTGCCCTGCCTGGACTCAAAGTTGCATGGACCTCTTGGGAGGCTCCAAGTGGTGCCATGTGGGTCAGGCCCCCGGAAGTGTCCCATGTCTCCACGACAGTAAAGCTGTCACCATTCCGGGTGGGACGCCTCTGGAAACAAATCGCTGTCTGCTGACATCATGGCAATGAAACATAACTTTCTTTACGAGCTGTCAGGGAGGTGTTCCCACTGCATTACGGTAATGCAGGCACATTTGTTTTGCTATGTGTGCATGTGCATGTGTGTGCGTGCGTGCCTGTGTGTGTTTGAACACTGAGGTCTGGCAGCAGGTGACCTCCCAGGCCCGGAGTTGGGTGGAGGTCGTAGTCCTGTTGCGTAGTGGTGTGCCTCGTTCCGTGGGCCTCTCATACCTGGCTCTGCTCCACAGGCCTCACGGGTGTGCACGGCCTCCCCTGAGCTCCCCTGTGTGGGCTGGGGTGGTGAGGCTGTGAGGTGGACGGCGGGGTGGTCAGCCGAGGCTGGGCTGCTGGGGACTCGAAGTGCACACTGGCCTAATGAAGGCTCTGAGAAGTCCTGCAGGCGGAGGTGCTCTCTACCCACTGAATGCAGATTTCCACTAGTGCACGTTGCTTTTGGGGCCACTCTATGTCTTAGGGTTTGTGGTCCCACCATCCAAGAAGGAGAGAAGCTGCCTATCGGTCAGAGCCCAGACTTCCTGGTGTTTGGTGGCCGGGGCTGGGCAGAGCCCTGGATGCCTCAGCCAGGCCTTGGTGGGGGGTCCTGGGCCAGCCCAGGGACGGTGGTCTACGGCTCTCACCCTCACTGCTCCTGATTCTGGGCCCAGGCCCGCTGTGGACTTGCCCACATCAGCTGGGGCACAAGCTAGGCCAGCATGGAGAGGTCAGCCCACTGGAAGCCGCTAGAAGCTGGGCAGGGCGTCCTCTGGTGGCCTCACCTTTCTCAGGAGCTGGATTGAGCCTTTCCCAGGCTGTCGCCTCTTCTGCTGACCAGGCACCCCTCCCCAGCCCAAGGATTTCCCCTGACCACAGCAGCTGGCCCTACTCTCTGGGAGCACAGCGTGGGCATCACTTTGGGGAGGCTCCCCAGGAGTGCCTCCAGCTCTGCTTGCCCTCGATGCTGGTTCCATCCTCGTGTGTGGGGTGGAGTCTCACTGGGGTTTTGATCTGCGTTTCCCCAATGACTGGGCATCTTTTTGTGGCTTTTGGGCCACTGTGTGGCTTCTCTGGAGAAAGTCTAAGTCCTCTGCCCACTGTTTTCCTGGGTAAGCTGGGCTCGTCGGGACCGAGAGGCCGAGGCAGAGGATGTATTCACTCTTGTCTGAAAGTACAACCCAATTAAAAAAATAAAACCTAGGTTTGGTTTTGTTTTATTTAAAGATTCAAGGAAGAGCAAAGTGACCGAAAGTGGAATCTTGTCGTCAGAGGGGATGGCTGCTGACCAGGGACTAGTGCTCCAAAATGGCCCTGGACGCCTCCTGGGGAGGTAGGCACCAGGCAGGGGTGAGGGCCTGACCCTCCAAGGGCATTAGACCTGCCTTGCACCCCCACTCCGAATAAGACCCCAGCCTCACTTCCACCCCCAAAGCTGAGCACATTAACATGGTTCCAGCCATGCTCCCCCATCCTCACCACCAGCTATCCACCACCCAGCTGTCTAGCGGTCAACTGATCAACAGACCTGTTGATTGAGTCATTCATTCATTCACTCATTCATTCATTTGATCCTCTGCATCATGAAAGACTGGAAGATGAGTGACCCTATCTGGGGCCTTCCCCAAACTGTCACCACCACACTACCCCCACTGAGGCTGTGGTCAGGGGCTCTGCTCTGTCCACCCCTCAGCCCAGCCTCATCACCGCCCAGGAGGGGCCATGGCCCCACTGTACGGACAAGGAAGCTGAGGCTCAGAGAGTTTGCAGAGTCGCCTCCCTCTGCCCCTGGAGCACCCAGGCCAGGGTCTCCGAAGCGCCCCCCTGCTCCACCGCGACTCTGGGCTCGGACTCCCGCAGGGTCAACCAGTGAGGCCAGAACCAGGCTGTGGTGCGGCCTTCCGGGCACCTAACCCTCTCTTCCAGGGTGAAAGATGCGGTGGATGCACACGAGGTCTGCCGCCCCGCCCTGCGCCCCCAGGGACAGCGCTGCAGGAAATGCGCTCAGCCAGAAGCCACTGCTCCCGGGGGTTTGCTCCCGGCTCCATTACTGTCCTCGGCTTCCAGGAAATGCTCTCTCCAGCGGCCGCTCCGCCTGCCGCTTGGCTCAAGGGGTGAGGGGCGAGGGGTCCGCCTGAGCGAGGTGCCCTGCAACCCAGAAACCGCATGTGCCTCCACTTGCCTGAATTCCAGAGGCCCCCACAGAGCCCCCCCAGGCCGATCCCTGGGGATGCCCCTCTGGGATTTGCAACAGGCTCTGAGCAGGGAAGTCCCCCCACACCTGCTCAGGTTCCTCCTGCTCCAGGAGGCGCACCCTTCCTTCTGCTTTGCAAAATCTCCCCCTCCCCGCCCCACTTCTCCTTCACAGAAGCATCCTGTTCCCCTGGGGTCCACCTCACCGACTCTCCTCTTTCTCTGTAACCACCTCACTCGGTCAGCAGATCTGTGGGCAAACCCTCAAACGCCTGCCAGGCTGGTGCCCCTCCCCACTGCACACGGCCGGCCGCTGGTTCCAGCTGTCAGCCCTGTGCCCTGGAGCTCCTGACAGCTCAGCCAGCTCTACCCTCACCCCTGCAGCTGTCCCACCAGAGCGGCTATGCCCCTGCCCAGCCCTGGCCATGAGTCCGGCAGCCCTTGCTGCAGCCCCCTGGCCTCCTTGCTCCGTGCTGCCCCTGGGCAGACTAGATGCTCCCACCCATCTGGCCCCGCCCCCCCCACCCCAACCCCCAGGGCCTCGGCCTGCCTTCTCCTCCCAGAGGCCTGCCTGCTGCCCCGCCCACATCACTTGGGCCCTTCATCCCCCACAGAGGCCTCCCCTGACCTCTGACCTGCAATGCCACCCAGGCCCCGCCCATCTCTTCCCCGAAGCGCTCCTCACTGCGGGGCATCAGGACCTCCCTGTCTAATCTTACACAGTCTCTCCCAGGGAGAACACAGCTTGCTGCTTACACGTGGCGATTGAAACTAAAATTGATCAAATTAAACCGAGTCAAAACTTCAGGTCGGCAGTCACCCCAGCCCTGTTTTGAGACCTCAGCAGCCACATGTGACCGTGGGGGGCTTGTCGTGAGCGCAGCACAGTCCCGCCACAGTGGGATCTTCCACCAGACAGCCAATGGCCAGCCCCACGTGGCCTGGGCGGGCAGGCGGGTGTGCGACTGTCCTTGCTGGTGAACAAATGAGGGAAGGTGGACTTCAGGGTTCACCAGCCGTGCTTTATTTATCTGCACACGTGAAACTGTGTCACATCAGCTGCCACCTTTCTGAGGACACCCAGGAGGAAGGCCCGTGGGGCCCTGGTCGTCTCCCACGCCTCTCTAACACTTGGCAGTCTCTCTGGGGCGGGCGGTTTCATGAGCATCCAAGGCAGGGGACACTGGGTCTGTGTGAGGGTGAGGGGACTCTGGAAGGCAACAGGGCCTGAGCAGCCCCCAGACCACTGGCTGCTGCCCAGGTCCGCCCCTGCCTGGCAACCTCGGGCAAGTCAGCTGCTCCCTGAGCCCCACTCTTCCTGGGTGGAGCGGGGATAACACGACATCCCCCTCTCAGGGATGCTTTGAAGATCAACAGATAATCCACATAGAAGCTTCCGGAATACCCGTAAATGTTAATGTTGTGGATAAGTGAATGGAGTGCTCTGTCATCTGGCTTTATCCTCGGGACCTTGGGGACCCATGGGGACTGGCCATCCACACCAGGCTCCCCCTAGGAAGATGGCCCTGTGCCCACCCTGTCTGTGAGTGTGGGGCTGCCATCACCTGGGGTGATTATCCCGGTGATTTATGGCAGCACCTGCTCCCCCACCACCTCGGAGCCAGTCTGAGGGACAGCCAGCCACACTCCGGCCACTCTCCCCGGGGCTTCTGCCCCTCCCCTGCCCACCTGCAGGCTCAGCAGAGGGGCTGGCTCCCCTGAGCCTCCCTGCCCAACCTCTGTGACTTCCTCCCCTCCTGCCCCCTGCCCAGAGAGGGAAGGCAAGGAGGAGAGGAGGAAGGGGAGCAGGGACCAGGGGCCAGTGGCTGCAGGGGGCACAGGGGCTGGGGCTGCAGGGGGCACAGGGGCTGGGGGCTGGGGACTGCAGGGGGCACAGGGGCTGGGGGCTGTAGGGGGCACAGGGGCTGGGGCTGGGGACTGCAGGGGGCACAGGGGCTGGGGGCTGTAGGGGGCACAGGGGCTGGGGGCTGTAGGGGGCACAGGGGCTGGGGGCTGTAGGGGGCACAGGGGCTGGGGCTGGGGACTGCAGGGGGCACAGGGGCTGGGGGCTGCAGGGGGCACAGGGGCTGGGGCTGGGGACTGCAGGGGGTACAGGGGCTGGGGGCTGCAGGGGGCACAGGGGCTGGGGCTGGGGACTGCAGGGGGCACAGGGGCTGGGGGCTGCAGGGGGCACAGGGGCTGGGGCTGGGGACTGCAGGGGGTACAGGGGCTGGGGACTGCAGGGGGCACAGGGGCTGGGGCTGGGGACTGCAGGGGGTACAGGGGCTGGGGGCTGCAGGGGGCACAGGGGCTGGGGCACGTGCAGAGGGACTTTGGATGCTGCCCTCACATGAGTTGCTCTCCCAGTGTCAGCTGGAGGCCAAGTGGCTATTTGGTTTCCAGAAAAGTGCTTGGACAGAGGGCAGCTTGAAACATTCCAGGGTTCCCGCCTCCCTGGGGTGAATGGAGGGCCCCTTGGCTGGGCCTGTGGCCTGGGAGCAGCCCTGACCCCTGGTCAGCGTCCCGGCCACTCAGAGCTTACCGAGAGCACTAGCCCTGCTCCTCCCACAGCTGTGGTCTTGTTCCAGGGCCTTCTCCAGGAAGCACCTGGAGCTCCAGCAGGTGCAGAGGACCCTCCACTTCGCTCCCCGCTCTCCTGGGCCTGCTCGGGCCCTGCTTCCTGTGCTTCCATCCTTCCCTCTCCTGTGTGGGGGGTGGGCCGGATCCCAGGGGGCAATCCACAGAGAGTCCCCCTAGCATACCCCGTGACCCAAGGCTTGGACCCTGCACCTCCGGGGCCTGAGCTGGGGCGTCATGGGGGGACCAGGCACGGGGAGCTTGATCCGAGAGCACGGACGCCTGTCCCACAGCAGGCTGGGCCAGGCCTGTAGGCACGGCGGTGCCGAGGTTTGTGAGTGGCTTTCCCGAACAACAGGGCTTCTGGCTGCCTATACTCTGGACAGGACTTGACACAGTGAAGCTGGCTGCCTCCCACCCCGCGTGGGCCCCACGCCTGGCCTTCAGGGAAGGGGGTCCACACCACGTCCTAGCCCACGTCCTAGGGGACCCCAGAGAGGCGAGGAGACCTTCCTAGCTCACAGTTGTGGGGAACATTTGGCCTCCACATCCAGGCCCTGCAAGGACAGGCCCCTGCAGGCCGTGCCCGGCACACGCCCATGACGTCATTCAAGCGTGAACCTAGGATGGGGGCGCTCCGAGTGGAACCAGCACGTGGACTCGGGGTCTCCCCCTCACGCGTACCCCTGGCTGCAGGACTAGGTAGAGTGTGGCAAGCACAGGGACTGGCTCGCTGTCCAAGGTGACCTGCATCGCCGTTACTCAGGGCTGGCACGGGGGCCCCCAGAAACCAAATCATCACCCCCTGATCCGGGCCCCGAATCTGGGCAAAAGGGCAAAGCGGGGGGCCCCGAGTGGGGCTCTGGGAGGCCTGGGTGGGGCCTGGCCCGCTGGGGGCCAAGAGCAGGGAGGGGGCAGCCCTTCTCCCTGCCCGGCCTGCGCGCTGGGAGCCACACAGGCCTCCCCAGGGCACCCCTAGGAACTGGCTGCACGGCCTGAGAGGTTGCTGCCTGGCTGCTGGGAGGCGCCTGTGTACCGGGCTGGGCTAAAAATAGCAGGGGGACGGCAGGGCAGGGACAGCCGGTGGGAGGCCCGTGGGGAGGGGCCCGGAGGGGGCAGCGGACGACAGCCTGGGCCCAGGACCGGCCGTCAATGGCGCTGGCGCTCCCACCCTGTTCCCGGTGGCCGGCCAGCCTCGGCCCAGCTGACAGGCTATTTTTTCCCTGCTTGACTAAATATGGTCAGGGAGCACAGCCCGAGGGGCCACTTGGCCCGGCCGCGTGTTTGGGATGCTTGGCGGGGTATATAAGGACTGTAAAGGTGAGGCCGGCTCCTGATCCGAGGGGGGCCCCCACGCCTGCTCCGGCCCCTCGGGTCAGCCCTCCCCTCCCCTCCCCTGCCCTCCCCCTGCCTGCGTGTGTCTTTGAGCCGGGTTGTGTGCATTTGTGAGCCTGCACACCCCAGGGACCCTCCCTTCTCCTTCCACCCTGACCTCTACCTTGTGCTGACCCCGGCTGGGGGTGCAGGAGCGTCCTGCAGACACAGCCCAGGGCAGGGAGGGGCTCAAGGTGTGCGGGCTGCGAGGTCGCTTCTCCTTAACTCTGCATCGCCCTCACTCCTGCGTCTCTCTGTCTCTCCTCTCTCTCTCTCTTTCTCTCTCTCTCTCTCCTCTCTCTCCCTCCCTGCTAAGTCTGCGCTGCTGCAGGAGGGCTGGGGGAAGGGCAGGGGTGCGGAGAGGGGGTGCCTGGTGTCTTCTTTCTCTCTGCCTCCCCCCCCCACCAAGTGCGGACGCATCAGGAGCTCTGGCCTCCCCCACCCCTGCATTCGCGATTGGCTCCCGGAGAAGGTGGATGGCGCTGCCGCGGCTGCAGCATCTCCCTGGGAGCCGCACAGGGCGCATCGTACCCGGGAGCCGCGACCCTGCGCCCGCCGCCACTGTCGCCAGCCTGGCTGGAGGGGCTCCCCGGTGAGTCCTTCTCAGCCTCCCCAGCCGGCCCCTGAAAACTTGCCGGCCGCAGCGGTGGGGGTGTGCCTGCCGGCACAGTGGGAGCCGTGGTACCGGCACCGCGTGGCTCCGGCGGGGGGTGCTTTGGAGTTTTCTCCCAGCTCGTGGCATCGTCCGCATTTGGAAAACTGCAGAGCCAGCAGCCAGCAGGGCCGGGAGGGCGCGTCCAGCTGGGATGCATGAACTTTGACGATCGGGCATTTTGCAAGGATTCGGCCCCCTCCAGACGCCGCGGGGCAAGGGTCGTGGTGCCGGGGTGGGGGCCGCGGGCGCAATTAACCTGCACCCCCTGCAACAGAGCACAGAGCGGATGGGAATGTGGCTAAACTTACCGGGGAACTTGCAGTACTACCGGCAGAGGTGTGGGGCTGGGATCTCCGCAGCGAGGCTGCCCCAGCCTGGGACTCTGGACTTCTGCGGCTCTTGCAGCCCTGTCAGCGACGGGAGGGTCCCCGCGCTGGGCGTGCACAGCGGGGGCGCACGTGGGCGGGGACTGGGGGCTTGAGCAGGGAGCGGCCTGGTGGTCTCTGCAAGGGAGTATGACCCCCACAGGACTGCAGGGCTGGGGAGAGATCCAGCCAAAGGGCGCTGGATGAGCGAGGCCCAGGGCACGGCGCCAGCTCCTGCCCGCTGTGGGGTCCCCTTGGAGGTGGCTGGTGCTTCTTTCCTGTCAAGGCAGGAAACTTTTTGAGAAGTGGCTGTGGTTCATTTGTGAGTGGACAGAAGCTCACAGGGGCTCTGGCTGGCCCTGAGGTGACTCTCCTGCCCTTTGGGGCCCCCAGCTTTCCCCTGACCTGTAGACACCATCCAGATGAATGGGAGGCAGGGGCCTGAGCAGTGGCCGTCATACAGCCTCTGAGGTCTCGTTTGTCAGAGGGCAGCGGGAAATTTAGACGTCATACTCCCATCACTGCACGAGGTTCCCGTGGAGGGCACACTCCAGGGATGAGGAGAAGTGGGGCCGAGCTGCCATCTCGCTGCCCTTTTTTATCCTTGGCCACACGAAGATGATAAAGAACGGCAGCCACAGGGAAATGGGACATGGCTCCTCGGTATCTTTCTGTGGGCAGCTCTTTCCTTTCAGAGGGAGGGGTCCGTCTCCAAGCCCTGATTCTGCCCTCCCCCATGAAAAGCTCTGGCCCAGCCCTGCCCGGCACAGATGCCACAGCCCACGGACTTGAGAAATTGCTTAGTTGCCTCGGCACAATGCAGGCTCTGCAGGGACACTGCCCTGCCCTGGGGGACGGTAGTGTCCAGACACCCTCTCTGGGCCCATCTGCGTGGGGACAGGCGAGCTGCCCGCTGGGGAGGGGCGGGCAGGGTCACCTGGATGTCGTCTTGCTGATGGAGGGAGAACTGGATGTGTGTTCAGGCCCGGGACCTCGTGCCCAGGCCAGGGTCAGCTCCCAGCCACCCCAGGAACCAGGGCCCAGCCGGCAGACTCTCTGTGTCTGCACCCCCCGGCTCCCCACCCCCAGTGAGTGTCTCCCCTGCTCTCTCCCGCTGCAGGCAGCCTGCCACAGTGGCACCCTCCTGCCAGTCCCACCACCTCACCTGCTGGCCTCACCTTGGCGAAGGTGAGGCCTCCATCCCAGGCTGCTCCTGGCACCCTGTGGGTTTCTGTCTCCTCCCAGTGCCGGGTTGGGCTGGGGTGGCTTCCCTTCCTTCGGTGGGGACCTGACCTGGAGGTTCCATGCCTCTCCTTGGGATTCTCTGTAGTTTTCAAACTCCCGGCTTCATGGTGGCCACTGAAGTTGATGGGAAAGAGGGACCTCTACTTCTCCATCACAGAGAAATTTTGAAATGCGGTGGAAAAATATCGATACAATTAAGTATTCCAAAGTGCTTAGTTTGCCGCTTGCTAAGTTTACTTAAACCCTCTTTAACGGGTTCATTAGAAGCCGGTGAGCACAGGGGAAATTCATTAACAGGAAGGCGGCCCCTGCGTTTGACTGTAAATTGGTATTGATCGGGCCTGGTGGACGCTGGGTGCAGGCCACAAAGAGCCAGGTGAGGACTGGCCGCCCTGGGTGCCTCAGCTGCGTCGCCAAGTCGGCGGCAGTGTCCTGCTGGCCCCTGGGCGCCTGTGTGAACTGCCTGCTCGCGCAAGCATCGTTTTTAGTCAGGCCGAGGCAGAAGCGGTGACGTGTCAGGAGTGGAGAAGGGGAGAGAGAGGGTGAAGAAGAGAGGGAGGGGGGAGGAATAGAGGTAGCCAGAGAGGAGGCAGCCAGAGGGGGGAAGCAGGAGCCGGCTCCAGTCCCTCACTGGGCTGGGCATCCGCTCTGTGGCCAGGCTAAGGCGCCGAGGGAGCTGGCCGCGGCATGGGCCACCTCCCAGCAGCTCCCAGCCGCCCTGTGGGGATGCAGGGTCCACCTGCAACTGTCCTTCTCACGCACATCTTCAAAGACAGAGGCGCCGAGCCCTGTCCTGAGGGTGCAGGTTTCTGAGATGCAGAATCACCAGGAAGCTACCTGGGATGCTGCCCCGCTGCCCAGGTAAGGCCTGCCCATTTCTTGTGTCTCCTGGCGCTGCCTTCCCAGTCCGGGCCTGCGGTGAGGGGTGCCAGGCTCCTGCTGGTTCTGGCACCCTGCTCCCTGACCACTTATAGTGGGGGTCCTCCCTAGCTGCTCTCTCTTTGCTCAGCCCTCCCTGTACACTGGGCTGGGATGACGATGCCCAGAGGGAGAGGGAGGGTGCCGGCTGAGGGTCGGATACCGTCTGAGAGGGAACGGCGCATCCCTTCTCTGGGGCAAGGATGGGAGGTAGCAGCCTGGATCCCTTATGGTTCCACTGATGCAAAACTGCATGACTGTTGGGGCGAGTGAAGGGCTTCTTGAGACTTTCCGGAGCACAATGCCTGCCTCTGTCCTTCCTGACTCTGTGTGTGTGTGTGTGTGTGTGTGTGAGACAGAGAGTGGGGTGTCGAGGTCAGAAGGGGGCAGAGGCCGCGGAGCCCCGATAATGGTCAGAGCTGGAGGACAGGGTGTGCTGGCCCCAAGCACAAGGAAGGCTCCAGGCTGTGGATCCGGGTAGAAATCCCATGGCCTCAGTGGGCCCCTTCTGTGAGCCCACAGAGCTGCGTACAGAACTACCTGCTTGGGAAACATACTTCTTTATATGCCCATATGGACCTGCTAAGCTATGGAATGTAAAGAAGTATGTATTTCAGGTCGGGAACTCTCTCGCTGGAGTAAGGGGGCAGTCTGCACCCACGGGGCCGCCCAGGGGCACAGAGAGACAGACGGGCAGCTGTGGCTGGGGTGAGGCCTGGGTGGCAGGCTGCCTGGGTGTCGGTGGATGGCCCTGTCCCCTGCTGGTATTGTTCTGTCACTTTGCCTGTGTCAGCAGGTGGAAGCGTTCATCAGACATTAAATATTCAACGTGCTGACTGCGGCAGAGGGCAGGCGGCCCTGTGGCGGCCGTGGGGTCCGGTGAGGGGCGTGGGGGCCTTGGCTTGGGCACGCGGGGTGGCCGTGGCTCTGGGGGTGTCACTTCTTGCCCCCCCCTAAAGGGGTCATTGCCAGCAGAAAGGGCTGTTTGCGTGACGAGGCAGAAATTGCTCAGAGAAAAGCAGCATGTTCCCCAAAAGGGCGGCCAGCTGGCCAAGGGAGGGAAAGAGACAGGGACCCTGTGGCCACGTGTGAAATGCTTTTTGAGGGAAAGATGCCTCTCTGGCTTTCGCCTTTGCTGTCCGTGGCCGCACTGCGAGGCCGAGGCAAGAGTACCATGTGGCTCGGCCTCCTGGGGGTCAGGCCGAGGGCGGCAGCCCCCCTGCAGGGCAGAGGCACCTGCAGGCCCAGAACCCGCTCCCTCCTCTGAGATGCCTGAGCCCAGTACTCCGAGGGCAGCTCGGGCGTCTATGATGATTGAGACAAAAGGGCTGAGCCCAGCGGCCCTGAGCCCACCTGGGGGCCTGTGGGGTTTCGCCACGTCTCCCTGCTCGTCCTGCCAAGGCCCCAACGCTGCTGGCCTCTGTTTACACTGACTCCAGCCAAAGCACTTTCACTGTGAAGGATGGTGACAGCTGCTGGCCAGCTTGGTGTGGACATCAGCACCTGTGACCAGGGCCCCCTCCTCCCGCTTTGCTGCCAGCCTGGTCCTGGTCAGGAAAGGGGCTGGGGTGTCATCCTGTGGGTCCCATGGCTGGGCTGTGACTGCCCAGGAGATGAGGACAGATGCTGCATGGGGCTGTGATGCCTGTCTCCGCTGCGATGGCCCTTCTCCAGGGAGGCGAATCACAGAGGGTTCCGGAGGCTGTGGGAGGGGTGTCACCCGGGTGCAGGTTCCGGCTCCCAGACTGGAGGCGTCTGCAGCCTGGGGTGAGGCCAGCGTCCCTGCCCAGGGCACGTCCTCCATGGGCTCAGGGCTATTTTTCAATGAGTGTGTCATCTCTGCTTTTCCAGTGTCCCTGGCATTGCTGCCCGGGACCTGTGGCAGGTGCCCCAGCCCCTCCCGCGCCGTGACCTTTGGCAGGAATTCGGTTCTTGGGTGGGGGGGGTGGGACAGGGAGAGGCGAGTGAGCAGGCCCCCTCCTCCAGCTGCTGGAAGTGTTGGGTCTGGGGGCAGCCAGGTCCCCTGAGCCACTGAGGCCCTGCCAGGGAGCCTGGGGACAAGGAGACGTGGGCAGCTCCCAGCTCGCACGTGGCTCTCGCTTCCCAGGAGTCGACTGCAGTGGAGGCTCGAGGTGGGCTCGGCAGTCCAGGCTCCTTCCCAATTTTCAAGGCTCACAGCCTCTGGCTCCGCCAGCATCCACCCTGGGAGGCAGGGTCGTCCTTGGGCACTGCCGTCCTGCTAGCCACCAGGCCTGGAGGGGTCAGTGTCCAGAGTCCCTGGGAAGGTCATCTCTGCCCTGCTTGCTTCCAGCTCCGGCCGCAGGGAGGGAAGTAGCCGGGTGAGTGGCCACCGAGGCAGCCGCAGACACGCCGCCCTTCCCCTGGACGCGTCCCACCGTCCATTAAGGCTTTATTGCAGGATGTGGTGTTTAAATAAAAGCATTGGTGTTTTGGAATTAGGTTTGACTGAGCAGTGAAACTAGAGAGTTCACAGGGAGAGAGCTGCGGCCTCCTGGCTGTAAATCTCCTTGGGGTCCGTGATCTGCCCAGTTAAGATCGGGCACCATGGAGGTGCCTCCCCGCAGGAGCCAGAGCCCCTTCCTTGTGTGCACCCCTTGGCCTGCTGCTTCCCAGAGATGCTCTCTGAGGGGTCTTTGGGAGGGGAGGGGCAGGTGGGCAGTGACAGCTCTGCCCAGAGGGGCTTTTATGGATGGTGCTACCCATGTCCTGCTGGGGGCTCGGGGAACCCCCCCCCAAGAGGGAAAGGAGCCTTGGATATGCCCGGTGGGGTCAAACGGCATCTGCCCCACTCTCTTGGGGCTTGCTGGCCAACTCAGGGACCCAGGTGGTTTGGTTTTGGTGTGGCTGCGAGGAGAACCTCAGGTCTGGCAAGGCGGCCAGTGCCCCTTTCTCTGAGCTCTCGAAGTGGGGCGGCCCCATGAGAGGCTCCTGGGGTTCCCAGAACACCCCACAGCAGTCTGAGGGCAGGCCCCAGGTTCCGCTGGTGGAGACCGTAGCTCCGAGAATTGAGCTCATAAATTCAGTGGGCCAAATTAGTTAAATTTTTCTAGGCTGCAGCTCACAAAATCTAGCGACGCTTCGAACGAAACTTCTGCACTGGAGGGCACCCGGCTCTGAGAGGGAGTGGGGTCAGGAGGGGGTGGCTCCACCGTGCTGCATGTGTGCGCGTCTGTGCAGACGGCAGTGGTTCTTTATTTCTGTGGCTATTGTGTCCCCTGCTTCCACAGCGGGCTGCGTGTGACTTGGGTTGGATGGTGCCTTCATCAAGTGCACAGAAGCATTTATTGCACAGGCGTTTCAAAGCGGGAGAGGGGCGCTGGAGAAAGCATCTTTGAGGGGGCATTAGCAATCTCTTTTAAAACTGTCGACCTCACGTGACAAATGTTGCATCGAAGAACAAGCTGCTGTTAAGTGTGATTAGATTGACCCGCAGGAGGGATTTTTAACTGGTGCAGCTGAGTCAATCAAAGTGAACATGGCTTCAATTGCAAATTTTTACCCCCGAAAATGCCCTAGTTGAAAATGAAGGAACCCCGGGAACCTTTAGGGCCAGGGCTTGGCTGGGAAGACGGGGCAGGGAGGGGTTTGTGGGGCAGAGGGTGGGGCCGTGGGCAGGGCCAGTGGGGCAAGTGGGCGGGGCCACACGTTGCCTTGCTTGCTGCCCCTTAGCTAAAGGGCAACTGCGTCTGAGGAGCTTCATGCTGACTCAGCCCTGCTCAGCTGGCCGGCTGGCCGCACATCCACTTGCAGACAGCCTCCCCACTCACTGCAGCCCTGCTCCCTGCCTTTGATGTCCACTGATCCCCGGGGTGGCCAGGCCTGGGTGCAGTGTGGCCCCCAGAGAGAGGCTTGGGGAGGGAGCACGTGGCTTTCTTTCTGAGGGACGCTGGCCGGCCTTGCCCACCGTCCTTGGCCCACCAGCAGCCGGCCTCCTGGGTGGGAAGAGGCCGGTGGGACTTTGTGGAAGGCACGGGGCCTGCAGCACCGTGTCAACAGCTCCCAGAAGCTCCTGCTGTCTGCTTCACCTGTGTCCTGCTCTGGGCCTCTTCTACTGCCCTGCAAAACCCTGGACCTGGCTGGCCAGGGTGTGGAGCTGCCCCTGGGCTGTGTTCCTGGGTGCCCGATGGGCACCGCCTTGAGTACTCAGAGTTCCAGGCCGGCTCTGACCCCGGGAAGGCCTAGCTGCCGAGCGGGAGGGGCTGCGGCTGCAGCAGAGGGCGGGGAGCTGTGCAGGCTGCTGCAGAGCTGCTGCTGGGGCCTGCAGTGCAGGCACAGCGCAGGCAGCATGTAGGCAGTGCATCTCAAGGGCAGGGACGAGAGGGCCACCCTGACAGCCCAGCAGCTGCTCCCTAGGCGGAGACACTCAGGGTGGCGGGTCCTGCAAAGGCGCCGGCTCCCCGGGGTGCTGGGGATCGGTCATCCGCCCAGATTTTCAGAGGCCCAACTAAGTCCCAGGCAGGTCTGCTTCCTGCGCTAAGGGGGCAGTCAACTGGGTGCCTGTGACCGGGAGGGCCAGTGACATGGGCACAGAGGCACCTTCCAGGCCCCCGTGTCCAGCCCAGGAGAAAAAGGAGAGAAGGCCCCGTTGTGCATGTGCTGGGAAGAGGGCCCTGGCTTTTCCCCACCCGGGGTGGCGCCCAGAGGCCCTGGTGGTTGAGAGGCTGGTGTCCCCCCATAGGGTCAAACCTCTAGCATGGAGGGAGCCAGTGACGATGGCTGGAGTGGAGGCAGGCGTGTGTGTGTGCGTGTGCCGGTGTGGGGAGGACGGTTGTGGGATGGGAGGGACAGGGACCCAGAGTATTTTTAACAGCAGGGAGGGGAGAAGGCAGCTGTCCCTGGAACCTGTCACGGGGGGGCTCAGAGGGGACCTTTGGAGCTGAAGGACACCCAGGACAGACGCCCTGTTTTGGGCCCGTGTCCCCCTGGCAGGCCTGCGCAATGTTGGTCATGCCCACATATGGTGACGGGGCTGCGTGTCTCCCCAGCTGCCCGCCCGCCCCGGCCGGTATAAATAGTCCACATTCTCAGCTGTCCTCTTGGAGAGGCTGAACTCAGATGACTCCGGCCTGGGGGAGGCCCAGGGGCGGCCCCCTCACACCCTGCCCACCACTGGAGTGCCCACGACTGCGGCTCCGATGGCAACGACAGGGCAGCCGGGAGGCTCTGAGCTCCGTGTCCCTCCTTGCTGTCCCCTTCGTGGGGCTCAGATCCAGGCAGGACCTGGAGGCCTCCTGTTGTCCATTTCCAAGGGCAAGGCAGGGCCTTTGCCCACCACGGGGGTGAAGAGGGCCAGGCCCCCAACCGCAGGCTGGGGGCTGTGTGTGCAGTGGTGGTGGGGATCTGCCTGGTCCTGCCCCCACAGCCTCAGTCCTGCAGCAGGGAGAGGCCATGACTGGGTCTCCTGGCCCCCCACTCCCTTCAGTAGCTCCTTGTCTGCCCCCGGCCATTCCCTCCTGTGCTGGACACAGCAACACTCCCCAGAGTCCTCACAGCTCACGGGCCAGGAGCTTGCCACACACCTTCCCAGGGGAACTTGCTTTCCCTGCACCTTTAACCCAAGAAGTGAATCTCTAGTGGTGGAATTTCAAACTGCCCCCCGCACCTGTGGAGATGACCTCGAGCGAGGGGATGAAAGGGCCTGCTGACGACCCCTCAAAGCAGAGCATGCCCGTCCAGTGGCCGGAGGCAGGCAGCTGCACTTCCCATGTCTCCTCCTACTGGAAGGTCTCGCCACACTGGCTGAGAGCAGAGAGCTCTGGCGGAATTTAGGGGCAGGCACGCACGGTCTGTGCGTGTGCAGCTCGGGCCTGCCTTGGGTGTCCAGGTCTGTGGGTGGCCGCACTGGTTTCTCCCGCTGGCTTATCTGGCACGGTGACGTGGCCATCCCTGTGCTCCGAGCTCTGCGGCTGCCGGGATCCATTTCTGCAGGTGGGTGGCGTGCGGCGGGGGCCCCAGCGAGGCCCTGTGGCCCGAGTGGCTTTTTCTTACCTTGGGACATGTGGGCCTGCCCTGCCCTGACCTCCGGGCTCTCTGGGCTCATTCTCAGCCGGCAGCTTTCTTTCCTCAAATTACACCAGCATCTACTGCGGCCCTATCTTTGAGATAATAAGACACAAAAACCTACCTTGCCATTTTTGCAAACAACAGCAAAACCATGGTGCACCTCCCCCCCACCCCGTCCCGCCCCCCTGCTCTTTGGGTCTATTTGAGGCAAAATTTATCTCTAGGAGTGGCCCCATCGATTTGCCTTGCTCTTTTGTTGACAAGTTTATTAAAAACCCAGCAACTCTGTATTAAACTTTTATCAGTGTTGAGAAAAAATACTTTTTTTTGAACAGACAGAAAAGTTACGGGGCTGGGCTTGGAGGTCTTGCGCGGCATCTGGCTGAGTCAGCGCTGGTGATGATAAGAAATGGGGCTGTTCTGAGGGCCAGGCCTTCCTTTCGCCTTTGAACCAAGGGTCTCTCCCGAGACTCCCCAGAACAGAACCCCCGAGAGGCTCCTTCGGCGCAGCCGGCCAGGCTGCTCACTCTGCCGGGGCTAACCGTAACTCTTCACTATTTATTTTAATAATTAACCAAAATCTGGAATTAAAAATTAATTTAGTGGTGAATTTGAGTGCTGATAGGTAATGTTGCTGCCGGAGAAATACTAGGTTCTTGATGTTTAAATTGTAAAACCTCCGTAGTAGAAAATGCAGAGTGAGTCCAGATTCGAGTTGGTGACACCCTCCCTCCCGGGACAGGAGGGGAGGGGAGGCTGCCGCCGCTGCAGGGAGGTGTCAGGCCGGAGCTGTCCCCGGGTGGGTGCGAATGGGGCTGGGTGGGAGGTGAGGCTCGGCCCACCTGGTGCCCTGCCTGTCTTGGGCGCCGTCCCTGGGTCTCTGTGGCAACTCTGGGGGGTGCAGCTTCGTCTCCGCCCCCCGGCCTCCTAGGGCAGCGTCTTCGGCTGCAGGTGCGTCTGGGCTGTTGGTGGTCCTCAAACAGAAGTTGGTACCGCATCTTCCCTGAGGATGCTGGTCATGGCACCCCCGTGCTGGCGCAGCGTCAGCTTCCTTGGGGGGTGTGTGTGTGGTCTCTGCCCGAAGTGGACGCTGTTCCCTGAGGTCCTGGGCCAGGAGCTGTGAGGCAGCACAGGAGAGACACTGCCGCAAGTGGCCAGTGCCCACTCTGAGCTGCGACGCTGGTGACAGGGGCATAGAGTGACAATGACTAGGGGCTGCATAGAGCTGGGGCTTCCACATGGGGAAACTGAGGCTCAGAGAGGCCCAGGATGCCCCCCAAGGGCTCCTAGCTTGTTGTGCGGTGCTCTTGTACCCAAAGTCACTGTTTGCTCCACCAAAGGTCAGACCTGGGGACGGCCAGGGGTGCAGGGCTGGCCTGGGGTAGGGGTCACCTGGTGAGGCTGTGTCAGGTTTAGGGCCTGCTCATTGTGCGCATTTGGGTCTGGGGCCTCAGCAAGTGCAGGGCGGCTTCCTGGATGAGGTGGCAGCTGCTCTCGGGCCCTGGGGGCACTTGGGGGCAGCACCAGCAGCACCTCAGCCTTCTGGTCCCTGGTGTCAATGCTGTCACCACCACACTGAAACCTCTCCGGGGGAGGTGGCCAGAGCTTCCTGCAGGTGGCAGGTCCGTGTGATGGCACCGTGCTCCGGCCGTCGTCTACGCCACTGTTTGCTCCAGTTACAACTAAATGGACACATATTGCGTTTTCATAGCGTCTCATTTTCTATTGATTTTAACGGGGCTGCTGGTGTTTTCACCAGTGATTCCTCACATCTCGTATCAGTCGCTGCTTAAAAATGCTGAGTGTACGTCCCCGTGTGTGATGATTCCATCAGCAGATGTTTTAAAACCTGCTTAATTGTTTGGTTCATAAAACGCACAAACTGTATTAACTGCAGCCTTGTTCTCTTTTGAACCCCAGTAGGAAGAGAGGCAGAAGGGGCCAGCGGGGGATAGGGGTGTTCCTCTGAAGCTACTGCCTGGCTCCGGCCACAGCCCCACTGTCCTGGCAAATGGTAAATTCACCAGAACATGGGGCCGTCCCTCTGCCTGGCCCTGCAGCCAGGGCCCAGGACGCAGTCCCTGCCCTGGGCAAGCCCACCTTCCGGCGGGAGGCCTTGCTCATGGAAATGCAGGCAAGCCCCAGTGAGGGCTGGGCAGTGGCCCTATCTGCTCTCTCTGGGGTCCTCTGGTCTCAGCCCCATTTGCACTTTCTTCTGTCCCTGGGGTCAGAGGCCCCGCAGCAGGCAGCGTGGCCCACGTAGGAGAGACTGAGGGGCTGCTTGGGAGATGGCAGGCAGGATGGCCTGAGGCCGTGTGGCAGAGGTAGGTGCAGGGCCTGAGAACGTGGAGCGGGGGCTCCTGGGAGGGGTGAGCTCCTGCAGCAGCTGGCCTTTGAGCTCCAGGGCACACAGCAGACCTTGCGGCTTGTGGGACATCAGCATCTTGGCTTTTTTCAGAGAGAAAAAATAATACTTTCGAGGAGGTTGGGAGCCCCCGATGGTGAGTGAGACCCCAGGATACAGAGGGGAAAGGAAGTGGAAATAGCTGCCAAATTGAGTTGACACAACCGATTGGGGTGACTGAGCCAGAGACGTAGGCACGGTCACCCAAGGCTGCAGGGCTCCCCACACCGTGGACCCCGCTGTGAACACAGCTCTGTATGCCCCTCAAACTCACAGTCAAGTGTGATAGTCACTCATTCAGCAAAGGATTACTGGAACCTTCTCCAGACAATGTCTTGTGGGGGCAAGGGGAGTGAGAAGCTGGCCATCCATCCCCCTGGGAGTGGGGCAGGCGACACCACCCCGAGCCCCAGTTCCCTCTTAAGCAGGATGACATGGGATGGCAGGAGATGACGTCCTAAGGGCTTAGACTCCTCCTGGTGCACAGGGGGCTCAGTGCATGCTCACTGAAACAGCCGTGGCACGGAGCCACCTGCCATTGTCCAAGGCCACGTGGCCACATTTTGGGGGTTTTGCAGCCAACCTGCTGGCCTGGGCATCGGAGGGTGGAACGGCCTAATTTGCGTCTGCTGTGCTCATTGGTGAATGCGAATCTCCCAGCTTCTCACAGGAACCATCCGTAGCCCTGGACGCGAACCCTCCTGGCTTTCTGGCTTCTTTGCTTTGGTTTCCAAATAGCCTTGAGCAGGGACCTGGCCAGGCTGAAGGTGGACCAAAACGTCCGAGGGGTGTGTTGGGACAGCCTCGGGCAGGAGAGTAGCAGTTCTGGTGTGGAAGCAAAGGTCTGTAATTTGGGGGAAAGTCCTGCAGACTTGGAGGCAAGTGGACAGAAGTCAAAGAGCAGTGAGGGGTCGGAGGGAGGCGCCACCAGTGTGGGTCGTGGGGCTGCCCCGGGGCGGCGTTGGGGCCGTGGCTTCTTGTCTGAGGTTGAATTTGGGGATGACGTGTCCCAGGGTGGTGGGATGGGGGTGCAGCCACCCAGCGTTCTTCCTTGGTCCCCGACGGCAGCGAGGGCTCGGGGCGAGTTTCCATGAGAGGCAATCCGTTGCTTGTGGAATCTCCCACTTCGTCAGGACCATCGGCGGCTCTGGTGGTCAAGGCCAGCGGGCGCTCGGTCTGCAAAAGGGAGAGGAGTTTGCAGAGCTGGGTGCAGCCACCCCTCTGTCCTCCAGGGCTGGGCTCTGCCAAGGCCCTCTCGTCTGGTGGTAGATTCGAGGCTGAGAGGGCCAGAGCCCACCCCTGGGTTCCCGGGAACTCTGGGGAGCTGGTCTTGAGGTGAAGGGCCAAAGGCGTCCTCAGAGGAGGGACCCCGTGGCACAGCTCAGCTCAGCTCTCGGCGGGGCACTGCGGCAGGGACAGGAGGGGGCTGAGGTCCAGGGGCCCTCTGGCTCCGCTGTGCCCAGAGCAGCTCTGGAGGGTGAGCGCGGTGCTGTGCAGACTGTCCCCACTGCCCGGGCGTGGGTTCCCACAGCATCAGGACCCAGGAGGAGGGACAGAGAGAAGGAGGGACTCAGAGAAGAGGCGGTTGGGCAGAACCGAGGGCAGCGGGGGGGTGACCCTGCCCAGAGAGTGTGGCCCCACTCTGCTGCCTGACAGGGCGAGTGTCACACACGGCCACCGCTGCGGGTCAGGCTTTTCTGTGTTCCCAGACGGGAGTCCACGCACACGGGACGTCATGTCCCTGGCACTGCTGAGGCTGCTGTCCCCCTTGTCATCGCTCCTGATGGATTGCGTATTGGCAGGAAAACTAATTTTCTGAAAAGAACTTGCTCCCTCTGAGTCCCCGAGGGTGATCGGGCGGATGCAGCCACGGCTGGCTCTGTGCTGTCCTCACACTGACCACAGGGTCACTCCCAGGAGCCAAGGGAACCATCCTCACATCCCCGAGAGCCTGCAGGTTTAGGGGACAGGGTCCCAGGCCCTGACAGGATCAGCGTGTGGGTGCCCGTGTCCTGCTTCACCTCCCACAGCCACACAAGGGGGGCTTCCCAGAATATTCTGGCCCCTGCCCGCCCAGAGCCAACGCAGCGTGTCAGAGTCCACCTACCCCTCCCAGGCCAGGTTGGGCTGAGGCCACTGCTGGCTGGCCCCGTGGTCAGCCAGCATCTGCCGTGGGGCTCCGGGGGCCTGTCTGGCCTCATCTCCAGCTGAGAATGTGATCCAAGGATAAGGGCCCAGAGCTGCAGGGCCCCCACCCCCCCAGGACGTATGCCCCACAAGGGCAGGGCCCCCGTGGTCTGGCTGTGTCCCAGGGCTGAGACTAGTGGTGGGGGCAGTGGGCACCTGATGAAAGGCAGGACTGTGAGGAGTCAGTGAGTGGACAGTGGAGGAACGAGGGGAAGCAGAGTGCGGGCGGGTGTCAATGCAGACGTGGCCCCTGCCTCCCGCCTCCCTAGGCACCCCGTGGTCCTGACAGGTGAGTCCCTGTGGGGAGTAGGGAGGACTGTGAGTGTGTGTCTGTGCATATGAGTGTGGGTGTGTCTCTGTGTGCATCTGCATGTGTGTGCCTGTGCATATCTATGTGCATGTGTGTCTGTGCGTGTTTCTGTGAGTGTGTGCCCGTGCATGTGTTTCTGGGGGGGTTGATCCCTCACACACCCACTGTAAGCACCCCCCCTCACACCCAGTTCCTGCAGAGCTGGAGGGTCCCTCAGCCAAGGTGGGCTCTGTAAGGAAGGGTAGGGTGCAGAGCCTGGGTGCCCCATGCAGCCCCCTCAGCCAGACGTTGCACCGGGAGCCGCCTTCGTCATGGACGTCGCTGTTTCCCGAGGATCCGGGAGCCAAATGCTTTGCTAAAGCTGGTAAAATGGAACCAAATCAACTGTTCAATGGATTTGGTCCCCTTCAACCAGCTGTAGCTGTGCATTGATCGCACCGTCGGCCCGGCTGGAGGACACGGTTGGTCCAGGCGGACGCCCAGCATGGCCCGTGGTCAGCTCCAAGTAAGCGAACCTCTGCCCAGGCCCTGATCTGCCTCAGGGTGGAATCTCTGGGCCACCCCACCTGAGGCTGGTGGCTGCAGGAACCAGGACGCCCCAACTCCCGCGAGTGTGGGCTCCTCAGAGATGCCCTCCCGGCAGCCGGCCAGGGGTCAGCAGAGCTGTGGCTGCCCCCGTCCCCAACAATCCTCGCCAGGTCACTGTGAAAATAAAGGTTCATTCTCACACCAGAGCCTTACTTGAAAATGTGTGTTCTGGAGCCTGCGCGGTGCAGGTCCTGGGAGGGGCCTCTGCTCTGCCCGGTCCCAGGAAGGCTGACCCATAGCTTCTGCTCTGCTTTCTCCTTCAAAGTGACTTTGGCCCCAGGAGGCCCTCTGCAGTGGAGGGCAGCGACGTTGTGCTGACGACCTGAGGGAGGTCAGGGGTCTCCATGTGGTGGTTGGGGCAGGCCCAGGTGGGCGGCCCGCACATCCCAGTGCCATTTCCACCACCCCAGCTTCTGGGACGGCCAGCTGGTAGTCCACTGGCCCCTGCAGGGCTCCCAGGATGGACGGGAGGAGCAAGGCCAGGGCCTCTCCTGTGCCCTCCGAAGAGCCCACGCAGGTGAGGCCAGGGCGGCTCTGAGGGACCAGCCGTGCATAAGTGGTCCTGAGAAGACCACAGGGAAAATGGGCCTCACAGAGGGCAAGGCAGCACCTCTCTCTCAGTTTTGGGGTGCTGGGCTCCTGGGAGACCCCTGTGAGGTCCATTGAACAGGACTCCTCGCTGTGCTCCTCTCTGGGAGGCTCCTGGGAAGCCCACTGTGCCCCAGGCTCCCGTCCCCAGCAGAGGCAGGGCCCACCACACGGCCGGCACAGGCACCAGCGAGCGTGTCTGCCATCAGCTGAGGTTTACGGGGCCAGCTGCAGGCACGGGCCAGTGGCATTTAAACCCTGTAAGCAGGGACCTCCCGACTCACTCGCACCTTCTCGGGCAGAGCCTGGCACTGGGGGGTAGCAGGCCTGAGGCCTAGGTGGGCTCATGGGGCTCCCGACAGGCAGCCTCTAGGCTCAGGGGTCCGAGGTCTGCCGGGAGTAAACGCTGACTTCTTCCCAGAGTGACAGGGACCGAGGTGCCTCGCCTCTGGGACCACCGGCTGTCACCCCCTCCCTGCTGTGCTTCCCCGAGCCCCGGGGGATGGGGAGCCACTGTCTGCCCTTAGGTCTGCCGCAGGGGTGGGCCTGGGCCTGTCCCGGGAGGAGGACTTTGGAAATTCCCCCAAACTGAGGAGGGAGGGGTGGGGCGAGGCCAGGTCTGCCCAAGCCTCCCACCTCCTTCCTGCCCGAAGCAGCTCTCGGTCCAGTGTGAAACGCTGCACCTGGCTGAGGACTCTGGGCCGCCCCACGCTCCTCAGGGAAGGAAACCGGCCCCTCTGCTGTCTGCCACGGCCCAGCACAGATGCTCGGCCCCAGGGAGAAGCAGCCAGTCGGCTTTTCATCTGATTAGATACAGTAACGTCCATCTCCCCCCGTGGCCAGAGCCGTCAGCAGCCGGGAACCGAGGATCTGTCCCTGGGGGGTGCTTTTATTTGAGGAAGATTAGCCCTGAGCTAACTGCTGCCAATCCTCCTCTTTTTGCTGAGGAAGACTGGCCCTGAGCTAACACTCGTGCCCATCCTCCTCTACTTTATATGTGGAACGCCTGCCACAGCATGGCTTGCCAAGCAGTGCATATGTCAGCACCTGGAATCCAAACCGCTGAACCGTGGGCCTCTGACATGGAACATGCGAACTTAACCGCTGTACCACTGGGCTGGCCCCCCAGGCGAGGCTTTTTGTGCCAACGCTGTGCTAGGACGAGGGGCCAGTTCTGACTGGGCACCTGCTCAGGAAGCCCTGAGATGGGCAGACACCCTTTGAGCTTTTGGTTCCAGTCAGGACACGACCCCAGCTGTGGGTGGGACAACCTGCCCACGGCCCATCCCCTGCTCTCACAGTGCTGGGAGCAGTGCAGAGAGACCTGGCTCCCTGGCAGGTGTCCAAAATGAGTGGGACCCAGCTGGCGGTGGGGCTGAACCGAGTTCTCCGTGGAGTGGAGTGGCTCTGTCCTGGGCCTTGCTGAGGGCTGCGTCCCGATGTGTAGGGTGGGCTGTCTCAGCTCCCCCCTCCCGGGCAGCCTGCCTGGCACAGGCCCAATGTGCCCCCCAAGCCAGTGCCCATCTCTAGAGCAGGTCCACTGGGATCAGGGCCCAGAAGTGGGGACAGTGCAGGGACACAGGCCCATCCTGAGGGCAACACCTCTTCCTGCCTCACACCCTGCCTGCTCATCACAGTCCTAGGGTCCGTTCCCACCCAGGGGCCGGGAGGGCTCCAGTGGAGCACCTGGGACCTTGTTAGGGCCGCCCGAAGGGCTCACGCACTGCAGCTCCTCAGTGGGCCTTCGACTGGAAGGGAAAGCCTGGTGCCACATGGACAGCAGGTCCTCTCACAGCTGTAACTCGCTTTTCTCTTGGGGAACAGAAACCAGGTTGGGTGTGAGTCTGTAGTTTTAGTACTGACAGTAGCTTTTAGTTAGTTCTGTAGAGACCCCCAGGAGGACATTCTGAGACTGGTGCTGGGGGCTGTGCACCTCCCAGGATGAGGGGCAGACGTCTGACTCCAGCCGGCGCTTTCCGAGGAGGGTGGCCGGGAACGTGGGGCGGGACCTTCGACAGACGTCTGTGCCTGAGTGCGTGGGTTTTCTCCCGCGTGTAAGTGAGGCCGCATCGGCAGGCTCACCAGGAGACAGCGGGATGGGTGCTCCGACTCAAAATCGGAATACGGAGCAGAACGACAGGTCACAAGGCGTTTCCCATCATGCAAAGCTGGATGTATTTCCTGGCCCTCCCACTGGAAATGGGCTCCTGGGGGAGCAAGGCCGATTCTGCACAAGTTTCTAGATGAAGAGTCTCTGTGTCTTCCAGCACCAACCGGTGGACCCGATAGCTGATGGAATAATTTGCGTCTTTTCAATGTGAACTGACGTCGCCGCAGAGCCCTGACGATGAAGCTCAGAGGTCTGCTCATCCCTCTTTTTGCTAAGTGGCCCCATCACACATAAAAATATCAAATCGACAGCCAGACACTCTCCCCAGATGGTGGGAACCGCAGCTTCCGTGACCCTCTTGTTGTCCGGTTGGGTCCTTTCCTTCTTCCCACCTGCCTTCCTGCTGCGACTGGGGCAGGCTCTGGCGAGTCCTGGGAGAGCCCACCCACCAGCCCTTCTGGCGTCTCTCTGGAGGACCCCAGGGGCTGGGCCCAAGGGGGCTGTTCCTGAAGCTGTGTGGGGTTACCCCTGCCCCCCCAGGCTCTGGGCCCCATCACCCCGACCTCTTGGGGTAGCGGGTGCTCAGCCAAAGTGGGCTGCCTAGGCCCGCACGGATCACTCTGCCCTTTGCCTAGACCTTTTCTGGGTGTCCTACAGCCCTTGTTTGGCCTTGGGATGCAGTCGGGGCGACCCCTCGCTGGTCTCTCAGAGGCAAGGGGTGGGGGTGAGGGCTGACTGTTCTAGGAGGTCACGACCTCACAGGGCGGCCTTTGGACGAAGTTCACCCAGCAAACACTCCTTCCTGGGGAGGAGGTTTTACAGTAGCCTCATTTCCCAGGAAATTGTTCCAACCTGGTGTCCCCACTGCCAGGCCCCCTCCCCTGAGGGCGGCTGTGGAGCACGGAGGTCAGGCCCCAAGATGGTCAATCCAACACGAGAAGGGAATTGACGCAGAAGGATCCCAACTCTGCTTGAGGACGTGTTGAGGGTGGGGCTGGGGAATCCCAGGACAGAAACTCCCCTCCTTCAAGGTGGGGAGGGGGGCTCTCGCCAGCATGGAGGAGAAGGAAGGCCCAGTGAGGACTCCAGCCTGGACCCCCAGACCCTCTTTCGCCCCCTTCATTTGTGGGACACACCAAAGACACAAAGGTGGGCTGACGCCACCAGCAGTGGTGGCAGGGCCGTGGGAGAGCCAGGCTGGTGTCTGCTGGGAGAAATGAGTGCCAGGAACACCTGACGTTTGTCACAAAACTGAGTGGAGGCTGCCGGGTCCCTGGCTTGGTTTTTGTCAGAGAAGCTGTCTATTCTCAGGGTTGCCCATGCAGCAAATCCCAGTATCCCCTCGGAGTGCATTCTTGGCACCAAGAATGCGGGAAATTGTCCCAAGGAGAGAGTTCTTGTGTCCTCATTTGTTTATGCCACTGTCGGTCTCAGATAGTAGAGATCACTCTCTGTTGTGAATTGGACAAACAGGAGCATGAGAGCTCTTGGGGAGGGAGGGCTGAAACCCACTGCCCACCTTGTCCACGCTGCTAGCTGCAGGCTGGACCCCACTGGTGCAGCCGCTGCCCCACTGGGAGGTGAGACCCTCGGGGGGAGACGGGGCTAGGAGAGCAGGGGTGGGGCTGCACCCACTGGGTGGCCAGGAGAGGCCTCTTATGTGAGTGTCATGCAGAGTCGGCCCCTTCACAGTGCTTGTTGAATAAAACTAAGACTTGAGGACAGCACTGTGAGCCCGCCTGGCCAGAGCCCTCAAGGGAGGCCCTGTGCTGCCGTGAAGCCACCCTTGCCCAGAGAAGGCCTCTGGTGAAGTCCTGCTCTGCGACCTTGGGGAGACGTCCCCAAGCCTGTTCTCGTCTGGAAATTGGGTCTCCCCTGCAAACCTCCTCACGGGAGGTGCAGCCCCCTGGGTACACAGCCCACATGGGGCTCATCTCCCTCACCGGGGTACACAGCCCACACGGGTCGCATCTCCCTCCCCGGGGTACACAGCCTGCATGGGGCACACCTCCATCCCATCCCTGTTCCATCTCACGCAGCCTGACATGCAGTACTCGTCCACGGGGAGTCTGGGGCCAAGGGATTTAGGGAGCCTCTTGGAGTGCAGCCTGTGCTCTCTCACACATCCAAATTCCCCTCAGGACCCCAGTCCCAAGGAGCTCGGTCCTCTCACTGCTGGAACAGTGATGGTGGGCTCCTGAGCGAGCCTTGCCCCTGCCTGCCTGGGGGCCACCTAAGCTTTAAGCATCCATAGCTGACCCCCCCAACCCCCCAATAATGCCAGTTGTCACCAGGAAGCCCCCTCCCACACCCACAGCACTGACCTTCTGGCCACTCTCCGTGAAGGTCACGTCAGCTCTTATTTGGCACCGTTTCTAATCAATCCTGTCTGTCATAATAACAACATAATAATAAAAATAGCTGCTGAGTTTATACATCATGTGTATCCTCAACCCCCAAACGGAAAGTCCCCTCACCCCGTGCCAGGAGCTCCTGGCTTGAGGAGAGAGAGCTCACAGGACTGGACGGGGCCCTGGTGAAGGCTGGGGACAGGAAGCCTGGTGACCTGTTTCAGGACCAGCCAGTGGTTCACTGAAAACCCTGGGTGCATAATTTGCGCTCTGCACCTGTGCAAATCCTGGCAGGGAGGCCAGCCCCTTCAGGCTGGGGAGTGGGCCCAGCTGTGACGGAACAGAGCAGCAAGAATGCAGCCGCGAGGCCGCATCTTCAGCACCCTCTCGCGGACAGCTCCACAGGCCGCCCTCACTGCCTGTCGCTGCGGCTGTGGGCGAGCGGCAGGTGGACAGAGGGGCAGGGACGGTCCGTGCGCACACCCGGGAGGCAGCCTTGAAGGAGCCCCAACCCCCACTGGGTGGCAACAGGACGGCTCCCCTTGCTGTGTCCCCGAGGCCCAGGAACTGAGCCTCCGGCCAGAGGAGGACAAGATCAGCTCCAGCCAACAAACCCTCCAAACCCTCGAGCTGGAAGATGAGGGCCATTAATTTGAGTCTCGGCAAGTTAATTAAAATGCTTGCTTGCTAATGGCTCCCGGGCACAACTTGGAGTGAGGGTGTTAACACAGAGACTCCATATATTTGGGGACTCCCTGGTCTGAAAACAGGCACGCCAAGCTTCTAATACGCCCTCCACGTGAATTATTAATGTGGCGCTGTGTTAATTGTATCGATATATTAATAATTAATAACGACATGCTAATAACTGCCGTCCTGTCTAGTCTATGCTGCTCCCTCACATCCTCCCTGTGAAGTCCTGCCCTGGGATGAGGAAAGTACACTCCAAGGGGCCAACAGCTCACCCAAGGGGAGTTGGGGGGCAGGGGGCCAATCGCTGAATAGGGGCCCTCACGCCGTGGGAGGAGGTGCAGGAGAAGGTGGCACCAAATTGCATCTCGGTGCAGGTTCTCCTCCAGGTGCATCTGGGAGGGAGCCCAAGGGCACAGCCAGACATCTCGTTGAGCAGAGACGGGAGCTGCAAAGACCGTTTGCCGAGGTGTCCACACCTCCGGCTGAAAGCTCCTGCCGCTGCCCTGGCAGGATGTGCAGGGACGTGGGCTCCAGGCCAGCCTGGGTTCCAGCCCCGCTCCTCTCCTGGTGTGAGGCCTGGGCAGGTCTCTTCAGCTCTCCAGGCTCCGTTTTACTGTCTGCAGAATGGACACAGCCGTCGTATCACCTTCCGGAGGGTTCAGACCTGGCAGGCACATGGCACTTGGCAAAAGCAGACCCTTGGAGGAGGTGGTATCAGCCCTCTGAGAATTTTCCTACTTTATTTCCTTGGAAAGCATTGGAGTAAATTCTAGAAATTGCCATGTTCCCTAGCGTGAGTTCCCCCTGCCCGGCAGGGAAAGGAAGGCAGGCGTAGGCTTGTTCTAAAGATAAAGGTCTGGGCGGTTGGTGTTTGGAAAACATGGTGACAGCCCCCTGGAAACGGGCCATAAATGTCATGGTGCCCACAGTGCAGGCCCAGGCCAGCGCCAGGAGCCCTCCCGATGCGCATGACCTCCGTCCACCTTCTTGACGACACTTTGACCCCGATCACGGTTTTTAGCCCCATTTTACGAGGGGGCGGAGAGGGAGGCTCCAGCAACTTAAGTGCCTCACCAAGGTCACTGCCCGTGGAATGGCCCAGCTGGGCTTCACACACAGGCGGAAGTTTCCAGAACCAGAGAGCACAGCCAGCAGGTGCCCCGCCTCCCATCCAACAGTTGGAGAGGCCGGCACAATGCGCCTCCCAGATGCCGCCCTCCCCCCAGCACGTTCCTGCACCTGGCTCCCCTCCCTTCCCCTTTCTCTCCTCCTCCTCCTCTTCTCTCGCTGTCTCTGTGTGTGTCTCTCTCTGTGTCTCTCTCCTTCTCTCCCCTGTGTAATGATGGCTCCAACATGGTTATCAGGAGGGGCCTCTGAGCATGTGCAGCCTGTCCCTGACTGGGGCACATATGGGATGATGTCCCCAAGCACACACGGGGACACTCGGCAGCCCCCACAGCTGCCTGTCTGTGCTCATGTCCTTGACCTTCAGGGCTGGCTCCTCCAGGGCGGTGAGACTTAGAGCAGAGCTGGGAACTATGAAGGAAAGCCCTGGAACTTGCTTCTATTCTCTTTTGACAACTTACCCGAACAGGCCTCTCACTCCTGAGCAAAGTGTCTCCTCCACCTCTTGGCAAGATTCTGAGGCCCAGAGGGACCCCCATGAGCCTTCATCCTTCATCCTTCATGGTGTTTCCTAGGGGAGGGGCAGGCTCATCAAGGTCACCATGAGGACGTGGGACCTGGGCTCCTTTAGAGAAAAATGACTTCTCCCCAGTGGAGGCTGGCTCTCATCTCACCCAGGGAATTGGGGAGGGTTTCCTCTGCAGAGCCCACACCAGGGCAGGGCTCTGTCCAGAGTGGCCTGGGGAAGGGCCCACCGGGCAGTGTTGTTTCCTCCCAGTGCCGCCCAGACCCCCACGTGCCTGCCACTGGGATGTGGGGGCAGGAGGCCTTCCAGGAAAAGCAGAGGCACAGAGTCGGTGTGATGGGGCTGAGGCTGCTGGGTGACCTTGAGCAAGTGGCAGCACGTCCCCGCCCTTCAGTGTCCTGGGCCACAAGTGTTCCGGGTGGTCAGGGGTTGAGGGAGGACGGGTGCTCAGCTCCTTGCAGCAGGGGAGCTGGTGGGCTGGCAGGGAAGACGGCCCCTCGCAGCCCCTGGACCCAGAGGCCTGTGGCACCCCCTCCACAGAGACCCCATCTTTGCAGGCCTGGCCCCCCTCTCCGAGGTGCTGTCTCTGCCCTTGAGGCAGGAGGAGGCCCCTGATGCCATGTGACAACATTAGGGACCTGGTGAACAAGGCCTCCAGCAACTGCCAAGATCGCGGCGGGCCTGCGGGCACCGAGACGAGCTCGCGAGAGGCTGTGTGGTCATGGGAGGCCACGTGGCATGGCGGTGCTGGGACAATGGCTGCCAAGCCTCTGCACTTGCAGGGGGCTTTGAACATAAGGCTGCCCTGGAGAAACTGCTGGGCAGAGATTTGGGGCCGGGGCTGGGGCCGGGGCCGGGCAGACAGGAGCAAGGCCTTGAAGGAACAGCAATGGGAGGGACTGCAGGGAATCCTGGGAAATTCCAGTCTTGGGATGAGGTCTGTGATCCTGGACAAAGGGGGAGGCTCCACCTTAGGGGCTGTTTGCTGTTCTAAGCTGGACGTTAAACAAGGCCATGTCTGCTGGGCCTCTGGGTCCCCATCCCTGAGGACAGGGTGGGGCGAGATGGGCTCTGCCTTTGAGCCAGTTCTCAGCTCTTTTCCTCCCTCCAGATTTCTGTGGGGCTTCCTGGGACCCGAGGAAACTGAGATCTGGAGGGCAGCACAGCCTTTGTGTCTCCCTGTATCAGTCAAGGCTCTCAGGAGAAACAGAGGGATGGGTCTGTGTCCACACCTACATCCATGTCCATATCCTATCTATGTCTGTCGATCTGTCTGTCTATCTGTCTATCCAGCTGTCTATCTAGAATGAGAGAGAGAGACGTCTTGCAAAGAACTGGCTCATGCACTGTGGGGACCAGCCAGTGTAGGTGTGGAGGCCGGCCGGCAGGCTGAACGTTCAGGTGAGAGTGGCTGTTTCAGTCTCGAGTCAACTCTGCAGGCGGCAGTCTGGAAACAGGCAGGGTTTCCATGTTGCCACCTGGAGGAGAATTCCTTCTTCTTCCAGAAACCTCAGTCTTTGCTCTTAAGGCCTCAGCTGCTTGGGTGAAGCCCACTCTCATTACGGGTGGTCCTCTGCTTTACTCAAAGTTGGTTGTTTTAAGTGTTGATCACTCTGAAAATGCCTTCCTGGCAACATATGGAACGCTGTTTGACCAAACAACTGGGCGCTGAGGCCCAGCTGAGTCAGCACCTGAGATCAACCATCACCCCCCGACCCCCGCAATGGGGGTTCTTCCAAACCCCACCGCAGGAGACACAGGGGGCTTTGGCATTCATGGGAATTAGGTCAGACTTTCTACCCGACTTTCAGAGGAGGCCCCACAATCAGGTGACGTGGGTCCCAGATGGATTTGTGGCCCCCTGGCCCCCGGGAGCCCACCAGGGTGGTCACCGCCGAGCTCTGCCCCCATCCCGCATTCCTTCACCTGCCCGGGAAATACTCACAGGGAGGACTTCTGCTGCCTGAGGCTCACAGTCTGGTGGGGTCAAGACACGTGGGGGCTCACGGAAGGGCCCACACCTCAAACACACACATGTCCCCTGTAGGTGATAGGTCAGCCACTCCGACAAGGTGGCTAGCTGTCCAGTCAGAATTGGCTGCGGGCAGCTCTGGTGCAATGTTGATGTAACCACAGCCTGTGGGCATCCAGAATGTTCCCTGCCCAGGGTGGCCACCAGGTGGCCTGCCCAGAGCTGTGTCTCCCAGCCAGCCACACCCCTCGGTGCAGCTCAGCCAGACACGCAAAGGCAGAGCGGGAGGAGTGGTTTGGGGACTCAGGCTGACACTGCTTGGACCATGTGACCCAGCAAGTCGCTGCCTCTCTCCTGGCCTCGGTTTCTTCATCTGTAAAGTGGGGGTGGCAGAGAACCGGTGGGACACGTTGGAGCCAGAGAATTGCTCGGCAGCCGAGAGCTCCGTGGGAACAGCCGGCTGAGGTTCCTCCCTGGGTGAAGAGACGCTGAGGCTGGTGGTGCCCCGGATCCCGCCCCACCCTGGGCCTGGCGATCTCAGCAGGGCCTGGCAACACTCACGCAGCTCGTCCTTGCAACCGACACTTACTGGGCTGCCAGGGGCTCTGCACCATTGGCTCTGGAAACATAAGCAAGGAAGACACGTCATTCCTGCTCCCAGGATTTCACAGATGTGGGGAGTACGTGATCCTGAGACCAAGTGTGGAAATTGAATTTGGTGACTTTGCACTATTTAAACGCACTGAGGAGATCCTCCTGTGAGAGCCCATCTGATCACTCTCTCGCTCAGCTGCCAGCTACCAGGAAGCAGATCTCAGCACACAGGCCCTGGATGCCCAGGTTCCAGGTGATGAGTTGACAGATGGCAGCAGAAATAAGGTTCCTGGTGTGGTTGTCCAGAGTATGAACTCTGACCATAGAGTTCTTAGAGCATCTGGTGGGACCAAGTGTCCTGGGGACACACTCCCGAAAGAGCTGCTTCGACCAGACTTTCGTCCCAGCACAGCTGGGGTTGGGTCCCCACCGGCACGGCCAGCACTGCCCTGGGGACTGTGAGGCCAGAAGGCAGAGGAAGGGACTCTCCTGAAAGAAAAATGTGGGTGTGACGTGAGCCCCAAAGCCAGCCCTGGTCTGGGCATCGAGGTTGTGACAAGTGCAGTGTTCATTTGGGTTCTCTGAAGCAGACCCTGGACAAAGGTTAAGGGCATGTGGTTTGTATGGAGGTGATGCACTAGCAGGATGAGGAGTCAGGAGGTGAGACCAGGAGGGCGGGAGAGACAACAAAGGCCGAGTGAGTGAGAGGTGGCCCTCATGGCTGGGGCAGTTCTCCTGAGCACCCTCCCGTGCACAGTTGAGCCTGTGCAGAGCTGCCCCGAGTGGGGGCTGCTGGCCACCTATCCAACATCATCCTTCCTGGTTGCAGTCTCTCCTGGGGGCATGGACTCCCACGCTGTCAGCCTGCCACCCTCATGCCTTCCACTCTGGGCCAGAGATGACCTCAGGCGGAGATGTCTGTGGTGGCCTCCAGGGTGGGTGCAGGGACCCCCACAGCCTCTGCTGTGCGGCTCCCTTTCAGCACCGCGGACAGCGGCCACTGGGCTCCAAGGACCGGGTGTCCACGTGCTCTGGGCCTGGGCTGGTCCCTGCTGGGGTCTGTGTTCGTCCTGGAAACCACACGCTCGGCAGGCAGCGGGCTTGCTCGCCTGGGTTTGTAAATCACTTGGAAGGCAGAATTCTGTGCTGCTGGCCTGCCAAGGCGGAAAATGCTGCAGCCGCCGAGGGCAACAGCTTCTCACACGGTGACTTATGTTGGGGCAAGATTTACTCTTTCATTTTGGGCATGAATAACCAATTTCCTACAAATCTGCCAGGGCTTTTGGGTCAGGTTTCCCACTAAGACTGACCAAATCAATCCATCTTCTGGGGCGTTTATGGGGACCCTCAGTTCCTGTTAGCTGTGTGGGGTTCACACGCAGCAGGACCCGAGTGGACTCGCAGGAGCTGGCGGAGGGAGGCTGAGCCCAGGACAAGGCTCCCACCCCCGTGAGCTGCCACGTGGTCACCAGGCTGTTTCCCGGACCCCCGCCCAGGCAGCTCAAACACTGGAGCCCTCCCCCAGCATGCCTCAGTGTCCCTATCGCCAGAAACAGTGGAGAAGTGCATCCGCAGAGGTCAGCGTGGCGACCTTGGTGGAGGGATGGGGCTGAGGACGGCTTCTGCCATGCACACGGCGGGGCTTGGGCTCTTCCTGGCACCTGTTTGCTGGGGAATGGGGGGGTCTGGGACCAAAGGATGGGCTTTTAGGGGTCTGGTTCTCCCTGCTGCCCCGAGTGCCCTCCCTGCTCCCTCCCCCACACACCCTCTCTCCTCTTATCAAAATTGGCTTGTTCCTCAACGTCACCTCCTCCATGAAGCCTTCCATATTGAATGGCAACTCCTTGGTTGCTTCACGAAATGGCTGGCAGCTCAGTTCAGCTCTCGTGGCTGGCTGTTTGCGCATCAGCTTCCCACCAAACAGCTTAGGGTTCTGGCTCTGCTAGCGGAGAGGTGACCCCAAACCTGGCATGCACCAATGGTCACCTCACTTCATCCTCACTGTGGCTCAGAGGTGGGGTCTTTT
Organism: Equus asinus; assembly: GCF_041296235.1. Lineage (NCBI taxonomy): Eukaryota > Metazoa > Chordata > Mammalia > Perissodactyla > Equidae > Equus > Equus asinus. The sequence goes on from NC_091804.1 coordinate 49,639,407, forward strand.
TCCCAAACCACAGAGGGAACTAAGGGCTCAGAGAGACCAGGCAGCTTCCCAAGGCCACATAGCACCTCAGAGGCAGAGCTGGGGTTTGAACTTCGGCCTACGGGTCCCGCACGGAGTGGCCTTGTGATGTCAGGAGCCCCAGGGGGGGGGGCTTCAGAGGGCCAGAGGTCACTGGGCAGGTTTGCGAATGGTCCTGGCAGGGTGTCTGCTGTGCATTGTCCAGCCCTGTTCTCAGCTCCCTGCCCCCCTCACTCTATCTCAGCACACGCCTCTGGGCGGGCTCCCCGACACCCCAGCCCACAGATGAGGGGACTCAGGCAGAGGGAGGGGAGGTGACTGGAGTCGGCTGCCAGGCAGTGAGTGAAGGGGTGGGATTCGTGCCCTGGCTGCCAGGCTCTGTCCACACTCTCAGCGCTCAAGCAGCCACCTCTGTCCCAGCCAGGGCCCTGGGGTGGGGGCAGCAATCAGCTGCTCAAGTGACCATTTGAGTTTTATGGTCAGCATCCACCATCCACAGTGGGAGAGGGGATCTTGGCGCAGATGATTTTCTGGCCCCGCCTCTCACGGGTGGACCACGGAGAGCCAGCTCCCCTGGGTGACCCGAGACCACTGGGATCAGCGCTGATAGGGTCCTGAGCATGTCCAGCTGCGGGAAAATGACCAGTGGCTCAGGGGCCATCTGAGGGAGCATTTGCCACATCCGGTGCCTGGGATGGCTGGTTGGTGTGGACATGGCCAGGATTCAGGCCCTGCGCAGCACCTGCCCCACCCATGTAGGAACTGTCGCGGGGGGGGGGGGGTTCTGGGACCCCATCCGGCCACCTTGCCCTGGCCCTAAGCTCTTCCAGCTGCAGCCTCCTGCATGGCTGAGAGAGGCCCGGGAGGCTGGCAGCATCTCCTCTCATGTCTGCTCTGCTCTTCCTCGCTCTGTTTGAGGAAACCCCAGTTGCAGGCGGGGAGGGACATTCCCATGCAGAGCCTTCAACTCCTCAAGGGCATCCAAGAGGGGTTTCCTTTCACAGAACATGAGTGATCAGTAGAGGAGGCCGAGCCGTGTGCCTAGGTGGAGATGGCCCCAGGCTGGGAGGTGGGGGGCCTGGTGCCACAGACCCTGAAACTGGGCTCTCCTTCTGGGGGCCGGGGTCCTGACCCCACGGACCAAGCGCTGTTACACGTCCACCTAGAGTCCCCTCGTCCAGCCTTCCTGCCTTCCTGAGACGTGCCTGGGAGAGGCCTCCCTGCCCACACCCACAGGAACATGGCCCCGCCTGGGAGGGGCGAGCTCTCCCCTGAGGGCCTCCGGCAGGACCATGGCCCTCTAGGCAGACAAACCCTCCCCTTCTCCCTCTTCCAGCCCAGCCTGCACTTAAGGGGGAGGGGGTGTGCAGTGGGCTGAAGTCTGGGGGCCTGGGCCAGTACCCCATACCCGCCATACACGGTACTTGGACAACCTTAGGGCAAGACAGGCTGGCACGGGCCTGGAGATGTGTGGGGCCCTTCTCTCAGCAGAGCTGGTGCCAAAGGTTTAGAGGGACCCAGATATGGGGGTGGGGAGATTCTGGCTAAACCAGCAGGAAATGGCAAATGAAGATAAGCCCCACACTGGCTTGGGGCCTGGTACAGTGAGCTGGGCCTCAGAGAAGGGAGGGGCTGGGCCTGGCTGTGGCGGCCCACCGGGGAGGTGGCCTGCGCTGCGGTTCCATTAACAGTGCGGACGGAGGCTCCAAGCTGGAGCCAGAGATGACTAAGAGAGAGCTGGAGGGATGGGACACGGTCCAGGAGAGAGCTCACCCTGCCTCGTCCTGCCAGGGCCTGCCCCGTGTCCAGTGAATAATTCAGCAGGCCGACCCAGACAGGAAGCAGGCGGGGTGGGCTCCAGGCTGGCGGCGAAGGGCAAGCAGGACACGAGTGGGAGGGGCACCTCTGCTCTGTAGGTCCCATGGCACCCCCGTGCCCCTGGAGAGGGCTGGGACACTGAGGCATAGAGACCTCCCCTGTACACTCCTGGGCTGGCTCCCCCATACCAGCAGGGCCTGCTCTCAGGGAGCCAAGCAAACGCCTAGTGGGGCGATGTGGGCTGCACCGCGGTGGCATCGGGTCCTAGGGCCTCCAGGAGCAGAGCACACACCCCCCGGGAGGAGCAGCAGAGCTGCTGGCCGGGTCACTGTGGGGGTGTCTGTGTTTAAGCAGAGCTCTCCTGGCTCAGGTCGGAGGGGAGGACTTGAGACACCGTGTGTGCAGCGTGGCCCAGCACACAGCAAGCGCTCAATTAGGAGGTTCTTATTACTTGGCATGAAGGTCCCTGGTCAAGAGACAACGGACCTCACCTGTCTGAGTCTATTCCTAGTGTCAGTTGAGGTCACTGTCTATGCCTGGACCTTCTCTATGGCAAGAGCACCATCGTTGCCGTGGTCCCTCTTGTCATCTGCAGAGGGAAACTGAGGCTCAGGGTTACACAGGGATTTTATGGAGCTGTGCCAGAGCCCAAGCAGATCTTCGCTCACCTCCTGGGTTCTCTCCCTGGGAGGCTGGGGGCTCCCATACCCCTAGCTTGCTAACCCTGAGACGCTGGGGGTCCTGAACCCCCTCCTCATCCACGAACCAGAAGCTTGGGTTCCTGAGATCTCCAAACTCCACTACCTCAAGGTGGACCCAAACCTAGGTTAGTGAGGTGTAAAGAGGACCTTTGAATGAGAAGGTGGGACGTGCACGGTGGTCTGTATGCAAGCAATTACCTGCTAATGCCTGAACCCACCCCGCGCACCCCCGGAACCTGGTCTTCCCAGTCACGCTGCTCCACACACTCTCTTCTGAGGCAGCGTCGGTTCCTACAAATGCCCAGTTAGTGGGGTTCGAGTGAACAGGGCAGGACCAGGAGGATGTCTCACTGCCTGCAGAATGCTGTCCCTGGAAACTGCGGGGTGGGGGGTGGGGCTGCAGGCTTCAGCCCCATCCGATCTGCACGGGGGAGAAAGCCTGATAGGTTTACACCTCCGAGGCCGGGGAGCGGGGTGCAAGTGCTGTAACTGTGACCGTGTGAGGAGCGCAGCCCCGGATGGCGAGGCCCCAGAGGCCAGTGGAGATGGAGGCTGGGGCTGTGCCTGCCCGCCGCCCTGGGGAGGGACGTGGTTAATCGGCTGCAGTGGTTCTCAGACTTGAGCTGTATCTGGAGGGCTTGTCAAAACCCAGAGCGCAGGGTCCCCAGAGTCTCTGACTCGGCAGGTCTGGGGCACCAGCAATGTGCATTTCCATGAAGCAGCCGGTCTGGGGACCCTGCTTTGAGAACCACTGAGTTGGGGGTTCCCACCCCGCATGCATGTTAAATCACCTGCAGAGCTTTAAAAACGGAGCCTGGCTGCACCTCAGACCCATAATCTCAAAACCCAGAGAGAGAAGAAAGATGGGGGTGGGAAACAGCGAGAAAGTCCTTCAAAGTTCTCCAAACGGTTCCACTGTGGGGCGGGTGAGGCGCACAGGTGACATTGGACATGGCTGTGTGTGTTTCCAACACCACGCAGCCACTGGTAGGGAGGAGCTGGGTTGGTGCCCCCTACCTGCTGAGAACAGACGCTGAGACCTCTGCCTGGAGCCCCAAGGATGGCCTGGGGTCGGGGCTGCGGACAGCATCCTCGGGGGCTCCTCGGGATGGCGAGTTCAGGCAACACAGGGACAGATCTGGGGGTAAGCTCCGAGACTAGAGCGCAATGAGCAACGCAGGCAGCCGAACAGTGCCACAGCCTGACGGCGCCGTGCGGACACGCGGAGACGACGCAGGCAGCCAAACAGTACCACAGCCTGACGGCGCCGTGCGGACACGTGGAGACGACGCAGACACACACAGAAATGCCTCCCCCCAGATGCCCACCTACCTGCGTGCAGGTGAGGGAGCTGGGGGAGCTGGCGTGATGGGAGGCGCCAGGGGCGGGGGCGGGGCTGTACCGAGGGGCAACTTTTTCATCACTTCACCCAGAGCCACCTCTCTGGAGATCATGAAAAGCAGATCAGCTTTTATTTGGGTTCGTTAGTGTTTTTAAATTCTCTACAGACAGCACTGCCCATGCTGGGAGGACCGTGCCCCCTCCCCAAGCCCGGGTCATTAACAATCAATTAAAAACCCAGCCGAGCGGGAGGCCAGGAGAGGGGAGGCTGGCGACATTGCAATGGCGTGTCCATGTCCGCGTCAGGCTCCTGGAGCCCCTTCCGGGAGGAGGCTCAGGTCCGAGTCAAAGGGCCCAGCCGCCCCTTCGGGCCCTGCTGGTCCCAGGACAATGACCCAACTTGTCGACCGTCCTGACATTGGGCAGACAGTGCGTGCTCAAAGCCAGCCGGTGCCCATTGGTGCTGAGTGAGATGGAGGTTTGGCAGATGACCAAAGCCCAGTGACAGACACAGCATGGTCCCACACTGAGCAGGCTGTGCCGTGCCAGCTCTCAGTGGTGCCCTGGAGCGGGTCCTGGCCTCCAAGCGGAGCCCCGTGTGGGGCCGGCCTCCCCAGGCTGCAGCAGCACCAGGCAGCGGGGGCCTCCATCAGTCCTCCTCACACCCAACACCCCCCACACCTCCCGTGGAGGCATCAAGACAGGCGGCAGAAGTGTGGGGCAGCTGGGGGCCTGCAGAGGGACAAGAGCCTGGAGATGGGGACACTGGCCCCTCACGCCTTGCCCTAACCTGCTTGCTGCCATCACAGCCACCAGCCCACCTACGGAGAGGTCCCCCGGGGACACCGCATGCTGGGTCCTTGCCAGTGCTGGCGGGAAGGAGGGTCCACTTAGCATCTACCCCATGCCACCCTCTCTGTGACCACAGGGCAGGCGTAGCAGGCCCCTTATTCAGACGAGGAGACTGAGGCTCCCACAGGTCAGAGGGAACCAGGCAGGTGGAGGTGAGGTCAGTGTGACAACTGATCTGACAAGTCACCCTCCTCACCCAGTACGTGGCAGGACATGACCTCCACCCCAGCCCCACCCACTCCCAGCACCCAAATCCAGTGGAGATGAGCGCATGTCAGTGGGGCAATGACAGTGACCCTGCAACAGCTAGGAGGGGAGATTGGCCTGGGGGTCGGCCTGTGAGCACCCCCTCCCCACGAGCCCCCACTTGGCCTGAGGGAGGAAGGGTGGACTGTGGGGGTTGCTCGGCTCACGTCCACATGTCTGGAGAGCCACCGGGGGCTCTGGCCACGTCAGCCTTGTTCTGGTCGGGCGTGAGCCCTGGAGAAACAGCCCCAGTGGCCTGGGTTTCACCTGGACAGCCTGAAGGGGAGCATGAACGTAATGCTGCCTTAGCCAGCTCAGGCTGCCGTGACAAAATGCCACAGACTGGGCGATTTAAACAACAGAAATCCATTTTCTCATGGTTCTGGAGGCTGGAAGTTGGAGACCAGGGTGCCAGCACAAGCTGGTTCCTGGTGAGGGCTCTCTTCCAGGCCTGCAGACTGCCACCTCCTCTCGGTGTCCTCACGTGGCCTCTCCTTGGTGCCCACGTGGAGAGAGTGGCCCTGCTTGTGGGGCCACTCATCCCATCGTGAGGGCCCCGTCCTCACGACCTGCTCTAACTCTGATAACCTCCTAAAAGCCCCATTGCACGGGGTCAGAGCCTCAACACATGGATTTGGGGCAATTTTAGGGGGACACAAACATTCAGTCCATAGCAAATGCAAAAGTCCTCAACAAGCACTAGGAAACTGAATCCAGGAAAATAAGAAGAAATCTGTCATGACCGAGTGGCGTTACCCCTGGAATGCGCAGCAGGTGCAGAGCTCAGGATTGTGGCCACAGAGTCAACAGACTGTCAAGCAAAAGCAACACGAACATCTCAACAGAGGCTGTAAGAACACTGAAAAAATCCAACCTCCGTTCATGATAAAAACCCTCAGCACACTAGGTGTGGAAGGGAACTTCTTCACTCTGATTAAAGGCACCTACAAAACCCCACAAAAAAATAAACAAAAAGCCTCTAGCTAACGTCATTTTTAATGAGGAAAGATTTAGGCAGTGTAATAAGACAATAAACAGACCAATGATGTGCTGTTTGGAAGCAAAGAAATAAGACTGTCTCTACCCTCACATAACACGATGGTCTGTATAGAAAGTCCCAAAGAACTGACAAGAAAGCCACAAGAACTAATAAGTGCGTTTTGCAAAGTGATTAGATACAAAGTCACTATATAAAAACCAGTCATGTTTCTATATACTAGCAATGAGCAATTGCAAACTCAAATCTGAAAACAGTACTGTTCACAATGGCACCAAAAAGCATATGAAATACTTAGACATAAATCTAACGAAATGTAAGTTCTGTGAGCTGAAAACTGCAAAACACATATCAAAGAAATCAGCAAAAATGCAAATAAATGGGAGATAAACCATCTTCATGGATTGTTAACATGTCAGTTTCCCCCAAAGTGGTCTGTAAGATCCAATGCAATTCCAGAAAAATCCGGCGGAATTTTTTTGGTAGGAATTAGAAAACTGACTTTAAAATTTATGTGGAAAAGCAAAGGAGGTAGAATCACCAAGACGATTTGGAAAAAGAGCTAAGCTGGAGGAGTCGCACCCCCTGACCTCAAGTCTGACTGCAAAGCTACAGGAGTGAAGGCAGTGTGGCACCTGTGAGAGGAGGGACATACAGATCCACAGAACAGAATGGAGACTCCGGAAGTAGACCCACAGGTGGACGGACAATTGTTTCCAGTGAGGGTCCAATGGCGGTGTGATGGGGAGAGGAGAGTCCAGTCAAGGAACCGTGCTGGAACACAGCCACATGCGGACCCGCACACTGCAGCATATACGAAAATTAATGCAAAATGGTTCATAGACCTAAACATAAAATCTAGAACCACAAAACTTCTAGAAGATGATATAAAAGGAAATTTTTGTGGCGTTGAGTTGGGCAAAGATCTTAGATACGACGCTAAAAGCATTTATCCATAAAAGAACAAATTTGTAAATTGGACTTCATCAAAATTAAGAACTTCAGCTCTTTCAACAACAGTTAAGAGAATGGAAAGAGAAGCTACAGACTGGGAGAAAATATTTGCAAGTCACGTTATCTGATAAAGAACTTATATTCAGAATAGACAAAGAACTCTCAAGACTCGATAATAAACAGCCCAATTTTTAAATTAAGCAAAAGTTTTGAGCAGATACTTCATCAAAGAACATATATGGATGGCAAATAAGCACACGAAAAGATTTTCAAGATCCTTAATTATTAGGCAAATGTAAGTTAAAACCATAGCAGAGATGCCAGCGCTCACTTATTAGAATGGCTAAATGTTTAAAAATCTGACAATGCCAAGCGCTGACAAGCACGTGGAACGACCGGAACCTCATTCACTGCTGGTGGGAATGCAAAAATGGTACAGCCACTTTGGAACCAGTTTGGCAGCTTCTTATAAAGTTAAGCCTACACTTACTGTGCCACCCCAAAATCCCGCTCCTGGTTATTTACTCAGGTGAATGAAAATATGTTCACACAAATACTCATATGTGGATGCGTACAGTGGATTTATTCATAATAACCCCAAACTGTAAACACCCTAAATGTCTTTCTGCGAGCAAATGGACTGTGGCGCAAGCACACAATGGACAACAGAAGGAACGGACGCCAAGACACAACGATGCCGACGAACCTCGAAAGCATCGTGCTGAGTGAAAGAGGCCAGACCTCAAGGCCACGTACAAAATGACTCCACTTACAGGACATTTCGGAAAAAGCAAACCACAGTGACAGACGACAGAGCAGTGCACGCCCGGCCTCGGGGGAAGGAGGGATTAACCACAGAGGGCTTCTGTGGAATTTGGGACAATGGATCTGTTTCATTTCTTAATTATAGATATGCGAGCATAGATATTTGTCAAAACATACAACTATACGTTTGCAGGTGTGTTTGTCAAAACTCAGAACTGTACACTTTTACTGTATATGTGTATATTACCCATTAATTAAAAATGAAAAACTAGGGGCCAGCCTGGTGGTGTAGTTGTTAAGTTCACATGCTCCACTTCAGTGGCCTGGGGTTTGCAGGTTTGGATCTGAGGCATGGACCCAGCACTGCTCGTCAAGCCACACTGTGGCAGCATCCCACATAAAATAGAGGAAGATTGGGACAGACATTAGCTCAGCAATAATCTTCCTCAAGCAAAAAGAGGAAGACTGGCAACAGATGTTAGCTCAGGGCCAATCTGCCTCACAAAAAATATATATATATAATAAAGAAAAATAGCCACTCCAGGCTTCTTATGCTTACCGTTTGCACTGAATAATTGAGCATCTTTTTCCATTCATTTAATTTTGTCTCCCTGTGTCTACATATAAAGTGTGTCTGTTGTAGTCGGTGCATAGTAGGATCTGGCTTTTTTGTACCCACTCTGTCAATCTCTGCCTTTTAATTGGATTATTTAAAACATTAACATTTGATGTAATTATCCATACGTGTGATTCAGGTGTATCATTTTATATTTCGTTTTCTATTTGTCTCCTCTGGGTTTCTTTAAATTTATATCTTTTAATGAATTTTTTTTAGTACTCCATTTTAACACATGTATTGGCCTTTTGGCTATCTCTTCTTGTATTATTTTTTTAGTGGTTGCTGTAGGGATTTCAATATGTATCTTAATCTTTTACCATCTACTTAGAGTTAATATTTTATCCTTTCCCATAAAGTAAAGAAAGCTTGCAACCGTGTAGGTGCACTCCCCCCCCCGACCCCCCAGTGACCTTTATATTACAGTTCTCATATCTATTACATCTGCAGATCTTGGAAATCCCACCGGGCAGTATTACCACTTTGTTTTAAATAGTCATATATGTTTTAAAGAACTTACCGGGAAGAAAAGCAATCTTTTGTATTTACTCAGAGAATCACCACTCCTGCTGCTTTTCCCATTTCTGAAGCTCTGCTTCCTTCTGTGCAATCTCCCTTCAGCCTCTAGCATTTCTGGTCCAGAAGGTCTGTTGGTGATATATTCTCCAAATTTTCCTTCATCTGCAAATATCTTTATTTTACCTTCATTCCTGGAAGATATATTCACTGGAAACAGAATTGCGGGCCGAGAGCTTTTCTTTCAGACTTTGAAGACGTTGTTGCACTGCCTTCCAGCCTCCACGGTTTCCGACAAGAGATTTCAGTTGTTTGAATTATAGTCTCTGTGGGTAACGTGTTGTTTCTCTAGCTGCCTTCAAGACATTTTCTTTGGTCTTCAGCAATTTGATTATATGTTTCTAGGTGCAGTTTTCCTTGAGTTTATCCTCTTTGGAATTCTCTGAGTTTCTCAAATGTTTAAGTTTGTGTCTCTCACCAAATCTGGGATGTTTCAGCCATTATCACTTCAAATAACTTTTCTACCCCAACCTCCTTCTCCTCTCTTTCTTGAATTCCAAATGTATTCCGGAACTTTTCATATTGTCCTCACTGGTCCTTGAGCCTCTGTTCAGTTTTTTCGTTTTATCTCTTTTCTTCAGATGGGATGTTTCTATTTATCTATCTTCAAGTTCACTGACTTTCCTCTTACATCATTCTGCTGTTAAGTCCAACAGTGAATTTTTTATTTCAGATATCATATTTTTCAGTTCTAAAATACTCATTTGTTTATTTCTTAAATTTCCTGCTTCTCTGCTGAGAATTCTGATTATTCATTTCACGTCATATTCACTTCAGGTGTTTGTGTGAGAGAGCTCACAAAACACAGTTATAATACCTGCTAAAAGCCCCTAGGTCACCCGGGGTTGGCATCTGATCACTGTCTTTCCTCTTGAGGGTTGGCCATTTTCCTGGTTGTCTGTTGAGCAATTTCATTTTACATCTTATGTTGCATAGAATCTGGGTTCTGCTTTAATCCTCTGGAGATGCTGACATTGTGTTGTAGCAGGCAGGTCTAGCTTTCCATCTGTGGGTGGGGCTTCACGCACCTCCTTTGCTGGTTTGGGTCTGTCCCACTGCCCACCCCCTTGGGTTGTTCTGAGACTTGTGCAGATTCATACACAGAATTAGAAGGTCCCCTCCTCCGGCTCTCTTCCAGGATCCCCCACTCTCTTGCCTGCAGGGGTTCCTTTTTGTGGTTCCTCTGGCTGGAAAGGTGGGGTTTCTATCAGAGTTTTAGTCTCTTGTGTGGCCATGCTGGTTTGAGACTGGGGCTTGCCCTTCAGGCAGAGCCCCAGGAAAACCCAGGAACCCAGTGCAGGTCACTTTTCCACATTTCACCCCCTCCACAGTCTGCCTCCTCCACCGAGTCCTCAGTAGTTGCTGTTTGCGTTTTGTCCAGATTTCAGGTGTAATTAGTGGAGGGATGAGCATAGACAAATCAGTGCCTGGGCTGTGTATGAGCTGTCACCTCCCTTGTTACTTTCAAGGGTTTCCTGACAGCGAAGCTTGGTGGAGAGGTGTTGATGAGCCTAAAGGTGCATGTGGGCACCTGGCTGCGTACTGGGCACCTGGGCAATGCCATTAGCTCGGGGAGGTGGTGAGGACTCTGCAAACGGCTCTTTATCTGGAGCACCAACTGCAGCCTGCCTGCCTCTGGCAGGGGAGGCCACGGCCAGAAGCCAGGTCACTGGAGTGGGGAGTGATGTCAGCATGTTGACACATCTTCCTTTTCTGCGTCAAAGTATTACTAACAACCTCAGACGCAGGCAGCAGCTGGAACAGCCTGTCCACCCGCCCATGATTGGGAAGACCGGGGCGGGGGCGGGGCAGGGCTGGACTCTGAGCTGGAGGCCTCAGGACCATGCAACCCACCCACCATCACAAAGAGGCAGCACCAGTGGCTGCACATGAGTTGGGGGCAGAGGGGCTGGAGCCCCTATCCCATAGTCTTTGAGTTACTCCAGCTGCCTCAGGTGGCAAAGTCCTTGTCAGACCCGAGTTTCCTTGGCCCCATGCCCCAGCTCCAGGGTAAATAATTGATGGCCAGGCCGATGAGCTCAGAGCTGGCGGGGCGGTCTGGCTGCTCGGCGGTGACTAAGTAGGGAGGAAGGGGCGGGAAGCAGAGGCATCACGCACACCCAGCACATTGGCAACAGCAAGAAGGGGGCATGAGACATATGGGCCGTGACAGCTTAATGGCCTTTGGTTACAGCACCCCCTGAATGTGATGGTGCTGGGAGAGCCTCTGAGCCCAGATGCACTCCAATCACAGTCACTCAGTGGCCAGGCTAGAGGGAGCAGTGGAGGCAGGCACATGTTCAAGTGGCACTTCCCACCGCAGGACCTGCGCAGCCTCAGAGGGATGGAGGGCAAGCTGGGGAGGAGGGCGTATCATGGCATGTGCGCCACCTGGCCACACCTGATGGGGACGCATCTGGGCCAGCCCGGGGTGGGGGCCTCCTGCCTCTTGGCTACGATCCCACCTCCCCTGGGGGACCCGCCTGGGACCCACGGCAGGAGCTGGAGACGTGGGGCAGTGAGGACCGGAGGGCCCCGAACCACACACTCACCCTCCAGGAGCTGAAGCCTGGGCCACACCAAGTCCCTCCAGATCCAGCGTCCCTTGGTTTTGGGAGAAGGGTGAGGTCAGAGAGGACTTGGACATGTCTCCCAAAGAGCCCAGAATAAGACCAGGATAAGGCTGGAATCACCAGCCCAGCTCTTCTGGGCAGCAAGAGCTCCTCTCAAGGATGGGGGAGCAGGGACGGGGGGGGGGGGGTGAGCAGGGACGGGGTGGGGGAGGAGGGATGGGGGGGAGGAGGGATGGGGGGGTGAGCAGGGACGGGGTGGGGGAGGAGGGATGGGGTGGGGGAGCAGGGACGGGGTGGGGGAGCAGGGACGGGGGGGTGAGCAGGGACGGGGTGGGGGAGGAGGGATGGGGTGGGGGAGCAGGGACGGGGTGGGGGAGCAGGGACGGGGGGGGTGAGCAGGGATGGGGTGGGGGAGGAGGGATGGGGTGGGGGAGGAGGGACGGGGTGGGGGAGCAGGGACGGGGTAGGGGGTGAGCAGGGATGGGGTGGGTGAGCAGGGACGGGGTGGGGGAGCAGGGACGGGGTGGGGGAGCAGGGACGGGGCGGGAGAGAAGGGATGGGGTGGGGGACCACAAGTGGGGTGGGTCTGCTCACAGCTGCAGCCCCGTCAGCTCTCCATGAGCAGCTGCCACCACCTGTCCACTGGGTTCTCAGCTCCGCCCTCCTGTCTCTGAGCTCAAGGCCTGAGCATTCAGCTCCTACTGACCACTCCACTGGCGATCTCAGGGGCCCCCCAAACACATGACCCAGCCCCACCCAGCCCCACCCATTCCCACCCATTCCAGGCTCAGTAAGCAGCTGCTTCAGCCAGACCCGCTCCTGTCTCTATGTTCTTGCCACCCCCAGCCCACATGGATCTCCTGTGGGGTGACAGCATCCCCACAGACCAACCGCCCTCCTCTTCACTGTCCCCACAGCAGCCCGGCCATCTCTTCTCAGGGACAGTCCAGCATACGCACCCCAGATCTGGTTAGAGCCCTCACATTAGCCCAAACGAGATCGCCGGGGTGTGGGGTGGTGGGGAGCATGTGCTGACCTCCTGGCTGGCTCTCCCAGCTAAGAGCCCTTGCCCCCCTGCCCCCTGCCCCCTTAGCTGTTTGGGGTCCACACTGACGACCTCCCCTAACAGGCAGGCCTAGTGCCCAGCTGGCTTGGGTGGACCTGCTGTGCTCGACCCTCCGTGAACTTGGCCAGCCTCCCAGGCTGGGCAGACCTGCGGGTCACAGACTTCCTGTCCCAGCCCAGCCGGGAGATCCACCGGCTTCCCCTGGAAGTCAGCTTTTTCACGGCATCCCTCTCTGGCTGACGGGAAGAGAGGCGGATGAAGGGGTGGGGAGCTCAGGCCCGCTCAGCCTATGTTCACTCCAGGGAAACTGTCCCTGCTTCCCACGGGGGCAGCTGAGAGAGGGGGATGCCGGCCTCCCCTGGCCTGGGTGCCTCAATGAGGCCGGGGCAAGGGGGAAAGTCCCCGCCGGCTCTGTCCCTGGGAGACAGCAGCCCCGGCAGTGATTCAGCACGTGCAGGCGGGTGGCTGAGCCCCCAGGGCCCTCCTGGACCCCCGGCCCTGCTCTCTCATTTCCAGTCAGTGAGGGCCTTTGCTAAGGGTGCCTCCAGGCCGGGTGAGCTCAGAGCCCCTCCCCCCTCCCCCCTCAGTGGGCTCTGCACTTGTGGGGCGCACACCCACCTTGGGCGGTCTATGCAGACCCAGCATCTGCGCAAATAGTGCTGTGTCTGAAGCAGACCCAGTGCAGCCAGCTCCAGGCAGCGAGTCTCAACTGTGTCTGGAGACGGTGACTTCTGTGGGGGGCTCAGGCCCACCGAGCGTGGTGGGGGGCAGCAAGGGAGTGGCGAGGCAGGATGGGCAGAGGTGGAGCAGGAAGGGCCCTGAGTGGGAAGATGGGGCCTTCTGGACCACTCCTAAGCCCCAGACATCCCACAGCTCCTTGAGCCCCCACCTGGGACCCTTTCCTCGCCGGGCCCCTTCAGTGTCTCTCAGAGAGGGCCTGTCGTTCACTGCTGGAGCTGGTGGTGCCCAGGTCGCCTGGGACGGAGGGAGGAGGGCTGCCCTGCAGGCCTGTCCTCTGGGACAGCTCCCAGCAGCTTCACCAAGCTCAGCACCACACCCAGGGGCCTGCAGGGGGCCCATCAGCGGCATCCTTGTGCCATGTATGGGTGGTCATGCTGAATATGCGTGAGCCACTGTGGCGACCACGTGGACAGTATCAATAATGTTATCCTGTTATTGATCACCAACTCTTCTCTGACGTCACTCTGTGGCTTGATTAATAATCGGGCTGGGCATCCCAGAGAAGGTTAAGCTCGTCCACTTTTGGGAATTGCAGTGAAAGTGCCCTCGTCCGGAGGGATCCTCCCCATACCGTTCGTGATCTGTCTGGACTTTCTAAAATCACCGTCGTTTCATCAATAAGGAATGGAGCACTCATAGGAGATGCCTGTGTTTAAGTGTCATGATTAACTCATTTGGCTTTAATGCAAGTGGGAGACATCATCTGAGATTCCACAAGGAGAATGAGACGCTACGGGGTCAGAGAGAGAAGAGAGAGCAGGGCCTGAAGCTGGTGAAATTCCTGCCATCAAGAAAAATCTCTCGCTGGAGAGAGAATATAGCATAAAAATAGCCAACCGCTATCGCACGGCTAAATGGACCTCACTCGGGGCGAGGCGAGGCAAGGCAGTTGGGTGATGCCGGCTCCTGCTGCTCTCCCGGGACCCTCACGCTGACCCTGCACTGGGCAGTGCTGGGCTGGGGGCCAGCGGAGCACTCTCGGTGGAGAGCAGGCGCATTGTTAACTCGTGTTATTCATTAGCAGTTTTACTCAGCGGGCTGGCAGAGCCCCAGCCCCACGCTGCCTGCAGGGCGGGAGGGAGGCGGGACTCTGCGGAATGCCCTTCAGGGCCGGGCAGGGTGCACCAGGCACACCCCATCTCTCTCGCTACTCTCTGGGGGGCTACCCGGAGGACTGCACACCCCCAGAACTCACACTGCAGCTCCCCAGGCCCTGCCCAAGGCAAACGTCCCCCAGAAGCTGGCTGCCAGCCCTCACTGTCCGAGAATTTGGAGCCTCAGACAGGAGACGAGGCTGAGAAGTGGTTAAATCATACTCGAGACCACTTCAAACATCAGAAATCCCCCTACAGAAGTTGCTGACCCTAAGCGCGTCCTCCACTGTGGGTGACCCACGTCCCAGCAAAGCCACGCTGGAGGCTCTGGCCCTGGAAACCTCTTGACCGTGTCGCCACTATGAGCATATTCTCTGAGCTGAGCCCCAGTCCCAGTCTCAGCTCGTTTCAGCTTGGTATTCACGTGCCGAAGACTACCAGGGCCCGCGCTGCGTCCATCATGGTCCACACTAATGTTAGGTAATTTGGTTTCCTCCTAAAACAGCATTCAAGGGAGACAGCAAACTGTCCCCCCGCAAACAAGTTCCTGATGGATTAAAATGGGCCTCAGATGGAGCACACTCTGGACGATCCTTGCCCATATTGCAAGCTAAACTCTTTAGGTGCTCTGTGTCCTGCGGCCCCTGAATACAGGGCCTGCCTTCAGACCAAAGCGACAAGGCCTATGTTTAAAACCCACTTTGCTTTATTGTCTCTGGCCTGGAAAATTATTGCAGGGGTGCAAACACTACATTTCACGCCATATAATCATCTGAGACCAGGCTAATAAAATGACTTATAAACCTAAGAAAGATGCTCCAATAATGCCTCTTCCTTTCTGGCCTTCACGGCGGAGTTCTGGAACTCCAGGGCCAGCAAGGGGATGGTGTCTGCTGGGAATTCCTTCCCCTCTGCGAGGACATTTGTGGAGGGACCCCCTTCTTGGTGGTCCTTCTTGGTGGTGGGCTCAGTTTTGCCTTGGGGATCCACCCCTGCTCCATTCCAGCCCTTGTGTTTCAGGCGAGGCTGGCTGGCTACAGTCCAGGTTTGGGCTCATGACCCAGGTGAGGTCAATGGGAGTCAATTCCAGGAGAGGTAGTGTGGAGGGCGGGTTCTATCTTTGCTGCCAGGCCTAGAGTCCTGCTGCTTCCATCTTGGGACTAGGTGAGGTGGGCCTATGAGGACAGAGGCAACGTGGACAGGACACGCAAAGGAGCAGCCTTGTGTTGGCAACACTGTTTAACAATTTGATCAATCCATACCTGAAACCAGCCCTGCCCTGCCTTTCCAGGTAGTGAGTCCCCAGGTTCCCCTTTGCTCAGACCAGTTTGGGCTGGGTTTTCAGTCTCTTGCAACCGAAGGAGGCCTACCTGTGTTCAAGCCAAAGTTCCAGGCTGGGACAGTGTGGCATTATGTGGCACAGGTCTCGCTCGACCCACACCAGGCAGCAGAGAAGATACCACAGCCCCAGTCTCACCCGAGGAAAACCTCAGACAAGCCCAGATGGAGGACGTTCTACAGAGCTTCTGGTCAGAGCTCCTCACAGCTCTCGGGTCACCAGAAACAAGGGGAGGCTGAGGAACTGTCCCAGCCACAGGGAGCCTGAGGAGAGGTGACAACTGAATGTCACATGGGTCCTGGATGGGTCCCGGGATGGAAAGGGACACTAGGAAGTGGGGGTGGCCTGGGGATGGTGCGCAGTCCGCTCCTGGTCCTGGGCCTGCCGCTCCTTCCTCGTGACGAACGTACCATCGTGATTTGAAGTGTCAGCAGTGGGGCCAGCGGTGTGGGTGCGTGGGGGCTCCACTCTCTGCAACGTCCCTGTGAATCTGGGACTGTTCCCAGATTTGGAAGTGTATTTGAAAAAGGAAGGAGGGAAATAAACACAATTCAAACATTCACTGAGGAAAACTGTGGTTTTCCAGAGACCAGGAAGCCTCCAGTTTATTTGGGGTTCACAGACTTCAGTCCAAACTCAGAAGGCGAGCGGGAGGGTGTGCTCGAGCGACGTGCACGCTGCGCCAGGTCTGCCGTTTTACGATGCGCCAGGACCCACTGGCAGCAGCGAGATCCCAGTGACGGACACCGGTTCCCGGGCTGCCCCCACTAGTTGGATGGCGGGAGTGGTAAGTGGATGTTGGTGTCTCAGATGTGCAGTGAGGATTGAGAAGCCCTGATTTAAGACCCGTTGGCTGCGACAGAGACGAGGTGTACAAATCAATGGGCTGCTGCGCAGAGAAGGGCCTGGGAGGGGGAGGCGGGTGATGCTGGGGTCGCCCACTGCTGGCCAGGCTGGGGCAGTGGAGAGGGGGGTGGGAGAAGACGCCGGCTGCAACACTGGGGCTGGGGGAGGGAGGCCGAGGGCCAAGGGACCCCCCGACTGGACAGTGGACCCCTTCCCTGCGGGCAGTGTCCTTGTGGGTGGGCCTGCCTGGTCTGGAGGAATCAAAAGAGTGTGTGGCACAGGAAGGAAAGGAAAGGCCAGCACAGAGAGCACCCGAGGGCACCCAGGGGACTGAGTGCAGGACGGGCCTGGGAAGGGCTGGCTCCCCTCACCACTCGGAGGCTGGGTGACACTGGGAGCCTCTCAAGGTGACATTGAGAGGCCTCTCCAGGTAAACAAGAGCTGGACCAACATGCACGCCCAGCTCAGCCCTTCCCTCAGCCGCCGTGGGGATGGGCCCTGCTGGCGAGGGCCCCGGTGCCGGCTGGCCTGGGAGCTCCTGCCCGCGAGGGTCTGTGTGGAGAGAGCTGGCACCCCTCTGCTCCTCATCACTCAGGACACCAGGGAAGATCAGGGACCAGCGGAACCACAGGATTAAGTGCTGTGAGGGCTGCCCGTCCCCGTTCCCACTGGAAGAAGGGCTCAGGCCATGGTCAGCCGTCCAGGAACACCGCCCACAAGCCCTGCTGGAAGAGCGAGGGCTTGGGTGTGGCCACACCCTATGCGGCTGAAGCCAGCGGGGCTGCTGGTGTTTTCTCTAGCTCCTCCGTCAGGCAGGGCCCTGGGGGTGCAAGGTGAGGGGTTCAGGGCATTGTGTCCCACAGACCCCCAGCATTATTGGCACTCTCAATCAGGGGCAGATCAAGGCTGTTCGAGACCCCCAGGGTGGTGGTGGGACCTTCTCTGTGCTCCGAGGATTGTCGCGTTCTGAACTGTCCATCTGTTCAGCACATCTCCACTGAGTGCTGACTCTGGGCCAGGCCTGGCTGGGTATGGGGACTTGATGAACAGAATGGGCAGGGTCCTCACTCACGGGCCCACTGTCCAGTGGGAGACCCCAGCTTTAGCCAAATGGTCACCTGCTTTAACGTGTCATGCAACTGTGGTACATGCTTTGAGAAAATATGACACAGAGGCCAGGCCTAACCAGAGGGCTTCCTGGAGGAGGCAACATTTTAGGTGAGAATGGAAGGATGGGATTAACTGGGAGGGAGGAGTGTGGCTCAGTCTAGGAAGTCTGGAGAGAAGGCTGGAGGGGAGCAGGGCCAGGCCGCTGGGAGGTGTCTAGTCTGTTTCTAAGAGCAATAGAGGGCTGCCAGCAGGCTTTAAACTCGGGGGCAGATATAATCAGCTTGTGCTTGTCCAATGACACTGCTGTGGAGGCGGGATTGGAGGAGGGCAGGCAAGGGAGGGGGCAGGGAGACCAGGGGCTGTTATGTGTCAGGTGACAAAAGGTGATGGCTTGTCCCAGGAAGTGGGGAAGGAGACGGAGCGCAGTGGACAGACACCAAAGACGTTTAGGAGCTAAATGAGTAGGATGAGTGCCAGCCCCTCCTCAGTAGGTCACTGCATCCCTGAGGTGCTGGGTGACAGCCGGCGTGTCCTCTCATCGCCAGGTCTGTGGGCTGGTTGGGCTGCTCCAGCTGATTCCGGGCCCTGGGCTGGGCTCAGCTCTCCTAATGGGGTTTCCTATACTTCTGGGACAGCAGGCTATGGGGCCAGTCCCCCCAGTGCTGGCAGCAGCAGGAGAACACAGGCCAGCCACTCCGCACAATTCAGGCCTTTGCTGTGTCCGATTCACCCGAATCCCATTGGCCAACGGAAGTCATGTGGCCAAGCTCCCACGGTGAGGTCCCCTTGGAAGCCGTGGGATTATGAGGCTGTCCCCCGGGGGAGGGGGCGGAGAAGTGGGCCATCCCAGGGCCTCTGACGGGGGCATCCACTTCCTGGTCATTCCAGAGGGCTCTGCAGGAGGGAACGACTGACAGTTATTGCAGGAAAAGGAAAGTTTCCCAACGTGCAGGAATTGGCACCAAACCGTCTCATGGGGGAAATGTTCATTAGGAAAATAAATCGTGGTAAAAGGCCCCATTCCCCCCGGTATACCCAGCGCCAGTGCAAACCTGGGCCAAATGAACTAAGAAATCCTGGCGAGAACGACTGAGCCGCTGGCCCTCTGAGGCCGTTCGTGTGGAGAACACGCGGGATGAGTGGGACTCCAGCTAAGAGGCTGCCTCAGCTCTCTCCCTGAGGGGCCGGGAAAGGACCAAGGGTTCCCTTTGGCCAAGATTTTAGGAGCAGAGAAGAGCCAGGGGGCTGTACCAATGCCAGTCCCAGAGTGCCCTCCCTCCGCGCCTCCCTCTGCGCCTGACCCGCCAGGCTTGCAGCGGCCACGGCTTTACAGGAACCGCCCGATGATGCTCGACACAAAGAGATTGCTTTCCGGGAAAACTGCTGACACGCGGGACTCTGGCAAAGAGAGAGCTTGAGCGAGAGGGGCCTCCCGGATCCAAGTGGCACGTGATGGCTCAGACTGTAATCAATTCCCAACTCTTGAAACGAAAATAGTCTTGATTTATGAAATTCCACAAGTCAGGTCTTTTCTTTGTTGCCCGTTGTTACAAGCAGAGACGTCTTCCCAGGCAGCTCGCCTGGCACAGGGGTGGCCTCAGACAGTTGGATCCCAGACCCTCCTAGGCACCCGCACACCCCAGCCCCTAGACCCTGACCTGCAAACACAACGAAAGCCACTCAAGCATTGGTGTCCCCACGGGAACCCAACCACAGCCACACGCTGCATTTTGGGGACACCGTTTCTGTGTTTTTCGTCACTTAGCTCACCTCTTGAGACCTTGCATGTGCACACGGGGTGGACATTGGCTTTGAGACTGACCCCGACCTCAGGGGGTCGCTGCCTGGCACATGAAAACATGCCCGATTAACAGAGAACAATTGTCTCCACTCCACTGACCGGGACAAACAAGTTTGTATTCGGGGATTTGATGAAGATCAATAAGAAACATCGGCTTCTACACATTTTAAAACCATATAATGACGTCGCCTGTGCAGTCACTGGTCAATAATGTGAGCTCCTCAGCTAATTATTTAAATCAGCTAATTGAAGCAAAGTTTAGAAGCCTTATGTCACCACATATCCAGATCCACTGGACAGATAAAGTAATGGGAACACAGATGGGTCATTTTATTACTCCGGGGTGGCGAGGCCTGTCTGAGCACCACAGGGAAAGACTGATATATTTGACGGCAGGAAAATGGAAAACATCTGTATGTTTAAAGATACCAGAAACCAAAATGAAAAGCAAATGGCAAACCGGAGAAAGTGTTTCAATGTGTAGAAATGGCTAACAGTGCTCTCACGAAGCAACTGCTTTGAAGGGGAATGCACCCACAGAAAAAGGCACGGAAGACTCGAACAGGTGTCTCACCAAGTGCACAACGGCTGGTCAGCTTGTGACAAATGCTTGACTTCACTTGAGTCAAAGAAACAAACGAAAGCACCCATGACATTCCATTTATCTTCTGTCAAACTGGCAAATAATGTTTTAAACTGGAAAACCAATTCTGGCCAGAGAACAAAGAAAAGATGCCCTCAGGCTCCGCCCATACAAGTATAAATTGGTGTGGTTTTCTTGGAGAGTGGGGAGATGGGGCACTGGGCGTTTTTGCACAGTGTACCCAAATCCCAATGAAAGTCATAGAAATATGTCCTAAGGAAATAAGTTTCTGCATGAAGATTTTTAGGCAAGAACACTCGTTATATGTAGTACCCAAAACTGGAAACAATTCGCACAGGTTGAATAAGTTATGGTAGGATGGTAGGCAGCCACTGAAAATGCTGTTGGAGGATATTCACTGACATGGAATGGTACCCACGATGGACTGCGAGGTGGGCGGTAGGAGAGTTACAAAAGCAGTGGGCGTCACATGCACGCTGTTCGATAAGAGGTGCGAGTAATCGCATAAAGAGATCATCAAGGGCCTGTGGACACTGGTCATCCCTGGGAATGTGCTCCGGTGACCAAGGGACTCTCATAAACTCTCTTGCTGCAAATCAGAAGAAATTACAAGACAAGCTGGTCAGTTTCCTGGCTGACATGCTGACAAATCATCTTTCTGTTCCCATTGATTTTGTTCTATGAATCACTTTCAGTTGAGCGATTTGGAATCAGAATGCAGGGAGGCATGCACTTGACCTGGACGCAAACACTGATGAGAAAGACAGCACCTGCCTCTCAGCCGGCACTGGGTCCAGCAAGTCCATTACTGTAATGACAGAGGGGGAGCTAGCAGGGGAGCAGGGGAGGCACCACTGTCACCATATTTTCCCTGCAATTAAAACTATTTTTTTAAGGTAGTGCAAGTGATGGAGAGGTGTGAGCGCAGCCTGCCTCTGCCTGTCTTTCAGACATCAATGAAGTCTGTGCACACCTGAGCGCCCGGGCTCAAATTCCAGCTCTGTGCTCACGAGCAGTGGGACCCTGGGCAAGCCACTTAACCTCACTGTTTTACCCTGATCTGTACCATTGGGGAAATAATCACGTCTGCCCCACAGATGAGTTATCACAGGGTTAGAATCCACTTTGCAAAGATTGGATAAACACTTGTGGCTACTGTTCACCTCGGTGTTGTTACTATGTTTATTCAAGCATGACACAACCTCTTTCCAAGGGAATTTTGCTTGGATAAGGATTATAAAAATCCAGTTAAGTCATGTGCATACCCCGGACCCATCCACTCTGCTGCACCGCACGCACCCATCAGAAGCGCACAGAGGTTCACCAGTGCTTGCACTCCAGCATGTGTGGCAGAACTGTTCACAACAGCCCCAATCTGGAAACAGCCCAAATGCCTATGAACAACTGAATGCATCAACTCTCACGTGTCTGTACAATGGCACACAATACAGCAAAGCAAATAAACAGCCTTCAACTGTATGCAACGTCCTGGATAGATCTTGCATGAAAGAAGCCAGACACACAGTGTGAACACTGAGTAATTCCACTGAGATAAAGCATGAAACAGGCAAAGCTGGAAAACAGTGGTGGTTCCTCAAAAAACTAAGTATAGAATTATCCTATGATCCAGCTATTCCGCTTCTGAGTGTTTACCCAAAAGAATGAAAGCGGGGCTCAAAGGGGTATCTGCACACCCATGTTCATTGTGGCATCATTCACAAGAGGTGGGAGCAACCTAGTGTCCATCAACAGACGAACAGATAAACAAAATGTGGTATATTCATACAATGGGATATAATCTTGCCTTAAAAAGGAAGGAAATTCTGATATGTGCTACAACATGGATGAACCTTGACGACATCATGCTCGGTGGAATTAGCCAAACACAAAAAGTCAAATACTGTTGATCCCAGGGTTACAAATCAAGGCACTTGCCGCACAGAGCTCTCGGCTGATGCCTCGCCGTCCAAGCTTCTTGAGCTCAGCAGAGTGCAGGACCAGCCGCGAGCCAGACCCCTCTGGGCTTCTGATCAGGGACTTTCCTCTGGGTCCCGGGCCCTGACCAGGTGCCTGCCTCTCCCCTTACTGACCTGCCCCCTACTCCACGCCTGCAGACACCAGCAAAGAGGCTCCACCGTCTGGTGGCTGCTGGAGCCAGGGTGGCCAGGGCAGGACCGAGGCCTGGGCAGTGTTTCTTGACAGGCTCCGAGGTGCAGGGCGGCTGGCGTGCCCCTGAGCCGAGGGCACAGAGAAGCTGCTCCTACCCCACCAGCACCTTCTTCTTCCTCCTCAGAGCCCCTCCTCAAAGGGCGGGCTTCCTTCTCGGCCACACCTCCTTGGCCTTTTTCAGGGACAGGGAAGGAGAGGAGGAGGGCCCCAGGCAGCCAGACGGTTTCCTCTCTCTGCTGGGCATCATCTGCCTTCTCAGGCTTCTCTGAGCACTTGTGCTGTCAGCTCCGGGGGAGAGGCACACTGCACAGAAACGCAGACAAAGTTTTCAGGGATTCTGCTGACTTGGGCCAACAGAGAAAGAAAAAGAGCTCAGAATTGAGGGCGGGCAGCAGGATGCAGAGAGCTGGTGGCCCCGAAGAGACAGCAAGGCTTCACTCCACACAGCAGGTGGACACGGAGGTCGCTCCTCCCTATGCCCCAGCATCCCAGGGTCTCTGGGCCCACCCATCCAGGTGCTGCTGCCCCTGCTCAGGCTGCAGCCAGGCCGTGGAGGCCACAGCAGATCCAAGACCTCCCCCTCCTCCAGAGAGATGCCGGGTGCAGGGGGAGTCCCCGGAAGGCTCCTGGCAGGCGCCCAAGGACCTGTGCACAGCAGCAGACACATGTCTGCTCCTCTGGGTGGCTGGGCTTGTCTGGGGCATGGCTGCCCTCTCCTGGCTCAGCAGGGCAGTGACCAGAGGGGCTCAGGGACAGGGTCACTGCTGGGTTCTCTGTGCCCCTGGGACCCCATATTCCTACGACATAAGAGTGATGGGGCTTTAGGGTCCAGCTTCCTTGTTTTCAAGATGAGGAAATTGAGGCTGGAGGAACGAGGCACTCCAGCAAGGGCTAGCGTGAGGTTCTGGAGCTGCGGACAGGCTGTGGGAGGAGAAGAACACGACTTGCGGTCAGTGCAGGGCGCCAAGCCTTCAGTTTGCACTCACCCGAGGGCACCTGACTGGAGGAACCCAGCCCGCGGCCAGCCAGCCGAGGGTCCGGACTGCATCCACGTCACTCCACCAGCCAGCCCTACGCTGGGTCCTGGACACAACCTGGCCTCACCCCCTTAGGGTCGTATGGAGCAGGGGCCTCAAAGCCCCCGGGCCGTGTGAAACGTGCATGTTCCCAGGTCCAGGGACTGGCATTTTACCGACTGCTCTGCCTTCCCTGCATTCAGGACCCAGCAGCCCCCATGCAGCACGCCCCAGGCTACGTCTGTGGAGATGGGACCCCAGAGGCCAGAACCAGAGGGCTCCCCCCAGGGGGCTGTTTCTCCTTTGGCGCCTTTGTCCCCGGGCTGTGGTGTGAAGCGCTTGCCCACTGGGAAACAGGCAGCGACTCCCCCCATGGGTGTCCCGACCCCAGGACTCCTGTTACTGCCGGGATGGTTGTTGTGTCACAGACATGCAGCCTGCCTGGCGCCCCACTCCGGACCTCTCCCTCAGGGCAGAGAAAGCCCCCGGTTTGCCTTCTGGGATGTCTGGCACAGGTGGGCAGCGCCCCCACAGCCCGCCCAGGGAGGCAGCTTCGCGGTTCCGGGTCCTCCATCAACGACATTAGGATTCCAGGCACAGGCGGCCACAGCCCGTCTGCGCCCTGAGGTTCGCCACATCCTCTGTTACAGACGGGCGTGGCATCAGCGCAGGTTCCCCTTGGCCCAGGCATCTGCGCTCGCCCTGTGCCTGCGCTTCCCTGTGGCAGCTGACTTGTGGAGTACGGACCCATCGATGCAGCTCCCAGAATCTCCACCGTCTCCTGAACTGCTGAGGGCTCGCACACCGACCCGGCCCTCCAGCGCCGCTCTCAGGAGCAAGGCCTGAGAGCTGGGCGCTGGGCCTCCCTGGAGAAGCAGCGCAGCCTTGTTGCAGCCACACCATCCGATCTTCATGTTATCAATAAATGATGCTCGGGCCAGACTCCAGCACGGCCAGGATGTCCACACAATTCTGGATCAAACGGGGCAGCTCAGTCCCCGAGTGCACAACATTCAGGGAGAGGGAGGTGTTGGGTCTCAGATTTGCTGGGTTTAGACCCATTAGAAGAGGAAAAAGGTGTCTTTTGATAGACTCTCGAAACATCAGCTCCTGCAGCTGCCGCTGTGCCTTCCAACGGGAGAACACACTCCTTTCCTCCAGAGGGACGGAAAGCTGCTTAAAAGGAGATGCTGTTTCAGTGGATCCCAACTGAACCAAGTTACTGAGACGTCTGTCCCGGGGGCTGGGCCTGCACAGGGCCTTCCCTCCAACGTGGTGCGGCGGCCACTGGGGTCCCCTGCGGGTTCTCCCGCCAGCCTGCTGGTCAGCAGGGCGTTGCTCAAGGCGCCTCCCTATCCTGCCTTGACAGCGGCCGTGGCCTTCTACTCCTTGGCCAGAGGGCAGCCTGGGTGGGCCGGCTGGTCCTCCTCTTTGCTCTTCCCGGCCCCTCCCTTCCGCACAGCAGGATGTGCATTACGTAACCTAATGGCCTGGGAAATGCCCGGACTTGTTTACAAAGCAGGTGCAAATAGCAGGAGGCAGCTGAGGGCCAGGCTAAGGCTCCAACATCCTTTAATTCTTTCTTAGATTGTCAAACGTGTGACGTCCACATACACCGAAGAATGCTGCAACTGGTGCCTAAGCTCCAAGCACACGCTGTGATCAGCCCAGTGGGGGGTGGGCCTGGGCAGGGCGGGACAGTGGGGTGAGAAGGACAGTCTGTTGGGAACCCCCAGGGCCACCTGGAGGCCCAGCCTAGCCCAGAGTCTGGACAGGGGTTCCACGTCTCCCCAACAGCCCAACAGTGTGAGCAGCAGGGAGCCAGCAGGAGCCCGGGGACGGGAGGAAGAGGCCAGAGCAGAGCCCGTGTGAGCAGCAGGGAAGTGACCCACCAAGCTCAGCACCGCCCCCAATGTGAGACCCGCGTGCGCTCACGGTGACAACCACAGACTGAAATGAAAGCAAACTGGTAGATGTAGCAGATGCCAGGACACTGACTCACGGTTTCTTCTTTTTAAAAAAGAGGCAGGTGCTGGCCCTGTGGTCGAGTAGTTAAGTTCTCGCGCTCTGCTGCAGGCAGCCCAGTGTTTCGTTGGTTTGAATCCTGGGCGCGGACATGGCACTGCTCATCAAACCACGCTGAGGCAGCGTCCCACATGCCACAACTAGAAGGACCCACAACTAAGAATATACAACTATGTACCAGGGGGCTTTGGAGAGAAAAAGGAAAAAAATAAAACCTTTAAAAAAGAGGCAGAAGTGAAGCATTTGTGTGGCCTTTCCTGTATGAACTGTCGGCCGGGGCAGCAGGGAGCTGGGGGGGGGGCAGCCTCTCTCCATGGAAGAATTCATCTGATAGAAGGAGGGGCTGAGCCGCCCCCTCTCTCTCAGCTCCCAGGGAGTGAGGCAGCCAGACGCTGCGCCTGACCCCAGAGTACACCCATCCACGTGGTGCACGTTATCCTGCGCAGAGGGGACTGGAGCCCCCATAGGCCACAGTGTGGACGGACCTCGGAAATGCGAGGCTGTGTGAAGGAAGCCAGATGCAACGGCCACAGAGCGCGGCTCCTTTTATGTGAAACATCTGGAACAGGCGAATTCATGGAGACAGAGAGTAGCTTAGTGGTGCCAGGGGCTGGAGACCAGGATTCTTTCCTGAGGTGATGGAATGTTCTGGAACTAGATAAGGGAGAGGTGATGATTATATGACACTGTGAAGGTGCTAAACGCCACTGAACTGTACTCTTTAAAATGGTAGATTTTGTGCTGTGGATATTTACTACAGGGAAAAGGTCAACCGATCAACAAATGAAAGGGCGCCAGGCTCTGATCCTGTGAGGTCCAACTCCTGCCCTGGAGGAGAGTGGGTTCCCACGGCAGGGGGGACGTGGTCCTGATGGGAAAGTCGAGTCGGGACTCTGACTCAGTTTCTTCAGCCAAAAACAGTGCCAGGGAAAAAGGAAGGCGAGACAGTGACGACGGGGGAACCTAGAGGCTGAGAGACGGGAGCAGCCGCGACGGATGCGGTCTCGACCCAGAAACACCGAGGGATCAGCGGCCACACGCACTGCGGAGGCGGCGGGACGCGCACCCTGCCCTGTGACTCCTCCCTGGTGTTGGGGAGCCGCGGACGCTGGCGCGCTCAGAGAGCTGCACGTCTACATGGCCGCACGGAAAGAGGCGCAGAAAATCCCAGACTTGCTTCCTAGTGGTGAGCGGGGGCGGGCCTGGGGCCAGGATGGGGCCTGGGCGGGGACGGCTGCGCAGGTGGGAGGGGAGTGGGGGGCCCAGCGAGACAGCGGCTGCAGAGGGTCATGGGTACATCAGCGCATTCTCTCTATTTTCGTATGTGTTTAAATTTTTCCAGAAGAAAAGGTTGTAAAGTGAGAAGGGCAGACACAGCATTGAACAGACAGGAGGTCCCCGGACCGGGGCCCCTTCTCCACACCGGCCAGCTCCTGCCTGTGCAGGGTCAGCAGGTTGCGAAGGGCTCAGCTCAGCGGCGCTGGTGACCCCCGTGTGTGGCTCACATCCTTCCACACATACAAACCTTATATTTTTGACGGTATAAGAAACACAAAAGGAAAGCTCAGGTGACTGTAAACCCCGCAGGCGCGGGGGTGGGCGGCCCTGGCGGCCCAGCTATATTTGTGCACCTCGTAAGCGACCACAGGCCGCTGTCCAGGCGCCCGGGTTTCACGGCACTCGGCCGGCTGCCCAGAGCGAGGCGCCAGGAGAGACCACGTATGTGCACTTTCTTCTTTGTAGTCATGTAGTCCCATGGCGCTCACCCTCGGTGGCTGGCTGCCTGGGGCCTCCTGAGGCCCTCCTAGCCATGCTGGTGACCTCCAGGGAGACAAAAGGGAAGGGACCCGGGCCCATCCAGCAGAGCCAGGACACAGAATAGACGTCCTGCACCAGAACTTTCCCTCGGCTTATCTCTCGGGCGAGGCTCTGCCCTCCCAGGGTCCCGGCTCTGGGAGGGTCCCTGTCCCCTAGCCCTGTTCGTGGTGGCTCCCCTGCTTCTCTCCTCAGGTGGGACTTTTCCACGGAGGCCATGAGCCTTCATGGGAGGGGTGAGAAAACGGTGCTGCTGCCACCAAGACCCCCTGTTCCACCCTCTCTGGGCAGACGGCCTTGCCCTCCACACCGTTCAAAGCTTGGGGCTGCAAACCACTGCACCAGTGGGCCCCACAAGCCTCAGGGGCTGGGGTTACACTCCTGAGCCTCAGTCTGCCCATGGCCACCTCGGCCACCAGGGAGCTGGAGGGGTTGGTGGGCCCACTTCACGAACGGCAAACGAAGGGCAGAGACCCACGGTGCTTGTCCAGGCTTGACTCCTCGCTGGCGTCCAGCCCTACCCCCTACCCCCTGCTGTGCCCTGAGAACCACACAGCCCACGCATAAGACCCAACTGTTTGGTGGGTTTCCCAGAGAAAGAATGATAGCTTATCAAATGTTTCCACTCTGCTCCTGATGACACATCGCTGTGAAACCCCGGTGACCCTACATGATCCGCCACTTCCTGGCCACAGAGGCGCTGCCTCTGAGCAATTCTGGGGCCACAGAGTCTGAGGAAGTGGCTTTGATGTGAGGGTGACAGGGCCGAGAGCAGTTAGAGACCGCGGAAATCTCCCCACCCAGGGACGGCCCCTCAAGTGGACCAGCCCTCCCGCCCAAGCCCTGCAGGAGCCCAGCCTCCTCAGGCCCTTGGGGGTCTGGGGCCGCCAGGACCTCCCCGCAGGCCTGGAGAGCCTCTGTACAGTCCAGACGAGGGGCTTGAGGAGGACGCTTCCAGGCCGGGCCACGCTCCCTGAGAGCCCAAGTCAGGGCCCCCGTTTCAGGATGGAGACCAGCTTCTCCCCTCAGGCCCCAGCTGGTGAGTGCTCCTCCGCAAAGGAGGGTCAGTGGGGCGTCCACTCTGTCCCCACTGTGGCCCAGCAGCACCAGCCTTGCTGTTTCCTGGAATTCTCCTTGGGGTGGCAGGAAAGGCCTCTGGCCACCATCCCGGGCACTGCTGCCCAGAGCGGCCCTCTCCGAGGCAGAGACCACGTGCTTCTCACCCAGTACCCAGTGCCACAACCCTTCATACACACACACATGCGCACTGGCACGCCTTCACACACCCACACGCTCACGCACGCTCATTCTCTCGCAGTAGCTGAGTTCCACAGCCGAGCCGCCCTTTCCCAGTTTCCACCAGATGGAGCATTAAGACCTTCCGGTTTTGATTTTTAAAGTTTTGTGGCTCTAGACCAGCACAGTCGGATAACATATAATGGGGCCATGTGTGTAAGTCTACATGAAACAGGGGAAAGTAATTTTAATATCTTTGAATTTAATCCAATATATCAAAAAATCATTTCAACATGAAATTGATATGAGTTATTCATGAGAAATTTCACTTTCCCTTTTTCTACTGTCTTCAAAACCAATGTGTGTTTCACTCCTCAGCACATCTAAATTCAGATACTAAATTTTTATCAGAAATCGTCGATCATACTTAAATTTCATAACATTTATCATAACAAATGTAAGTTGTCCCAAACATACTTGAAAGTTTTCAGTAACTGGAATTGAGCATCGGTTTAAAATTTTATATTGAACTTAAATTTGAATCCAAGTGCTCTGTGACTGTCACGTGGAACTGAGTTTCAAAGGCCGCGTCACCACCCCCACCTGCAGGCAGCCCACCTGGGTTACTAGCCACGAGATGACATTATCAGCAAGGACTCTGAGGCCAGACAGGCTGGGGCACCAGGTGGGCCCAGCCACCCTTGGAGGTCTGTACTGATGGGGACCTGGGGAGTCATGCAGCGAGGGGCCTGGACCCCCAAAAACCTAGCTGGCCCCAAATCTTTCTTCCCCGGGAGCCCTGTGATGCTGTTGGGACCCAGAGTTCGACCCTTCTTTCATCACCTCCTCTTCCGCTTCCACCACAGAGATCACCTGTGACAGCCAGGCCCCGGCTTTGCGTCCCCCACCGCCAGGTCCAGTCTTCGTGTTGGCACTGGATGACCCATATAAAACCCCATGACTACGACCCCATCCGTGGCCTAGGGAGTGGGGGGAGGGGCAGGGGCCCTCTGAAAACTGCAGGTCAGATCACTTCCACCTCCCACACCTCCCCCTGCACGAGGATAGTGGCCTGGGGGGAGCCATGTGCCCCAACCTTGCACGGTCCCCTCCACTGGGTGCCAGCCCACTGCCTTCTCTCATCCCAGCTCCTTCTAGGACCTTTGCATGGGCTGCTCGCCCACCCTCATCCTCAGACCCTGGGGCCAGGTGAGGGTCTGGGACGGGTGAGCATGTAGCTCCTTGTCACTCCTAAACGTACACTATCATGGCTTGTGACCGTGGTTAAATCTCAGGGGCGACCGTCTCACCCAGTGGCACCTGCCTCTCTAGGAGGGACCTCTGGCTTTGCTCTCCACCGCATCCCGGCTCTAGGATGGGGGAGGAGTCAGAGAAGCACTAGAACGAATCAATGGACAGAGATTTTGACAGAAGCTCTGAAACCCCTCCCCTGGGACTGCAGCCATCACCCTGCGGGGTGTGATGCTGCCGTGCCCGCCGAGCTGGGTGGGAGAGACTGACACAGGCCCGGCACAGGCTCCCACACCCACTCCACTCCTCGCAGCTGGAGGTGGGCACACCCCAGCTGGGGGTCTTTACGCCGTGCAAGGAGCTCAGAGGTCCAGGCAGGAGCTCAGGGCCCAAGGAACCTGGGCGAGGACTTTGCTCTGCTTGCTGACAGGTGTCCTGCTTCTCAGGCGTTGGGTCTGTGTAATGGGCTGAAATGCCCTTCTGTCCCACTGTCCTGAGTGTCTCCCAGGTCCTTCATCCGTTTGTCCAAAACAGTGTGTGAATCTGACGAGTATCGGGACTGGTGGGCACAGGGGTGGCCCTTGGGGACAGAAGAAGACGCATCCCTGGTCAGCACGGCACTCTCAGCAAAGTGCCCCAAACAGCAGAGAAGCTGCAGTGACCAGGAGCTAGCAGGGGAGCTGGGGCCAGCCCCACCCCTGGAGAAGGGATGCCCACCGAGACTCCAGAGTGGGAGGGCAGCCAGGCTGAGGGGTGGAAGGCCCCGGAGCAGACGCAGAGGGAGGGAGGACAGCAAGGCGGCTGGGAGAGAGAGGGTGCCTGAGCGAGCGGCCGAGTGACCGCAGATTGTACAGACCCTCCGTGGTGGGTAGAATAGTGGCCCCAACGAGACCCACGTCCCAGTCCTCAAAACCTTTCGCCTTACCTGGCAAAGGCTGTGAACCTGAGACAGGAGTTGATCCCGATGATCTGAGTGGGCCCATGAATCTCAAGGGTCCTGAGTGGAAGCAGGCAGGAGGGTCAGAGCCAGAGAAGATGTGAGAAGGGAAGCACATGTCAGGGTTTTGGGAGGAAGGGCCGTGAGCCGAGGAATGTGGCGGCCCCTGAGAGCTGGAACAGGCAGGACTCCCCCTGGAGCCTCCAGAAGGAACTTCATCCCGTGGACACCTGGAGCCCACTGGGACCTGGTGGGACTTGGGTTCTCCAGGGCTGTACCACGGTGACCGTGTGCTGTTCCAGCCCCGGGCTCGGGTGGTTTGTCACAGCAGCAGCAGGAGACGCGCCCCACCTTCAGGGACGGGTTCTCTAGGGCTGTAAGCAGGACAGTGATCAGCCTAATCGGTGTTTCCTAAATGGGAGTGCGTGATGGGTCGGTGACCCCAGGGCCAGCATTATTGACGGCTCACAGTGTCCTGGCACCCTGTGGTGTTGTCTCATTGACCCTCACTACAGCCCTGCTGGGTACCCGCCTTACAGAGAGACAAACTGAGGTCCAGGGTGCTCCCTGCATGCTGGCCCTCATGGCGGGCACTGGATCTCAGAGAAGCCTGGGTGGGTGGGTGCCGTCCGCAGGCATGCTCATGTGCCTTGTGTGGCTTTGTCAACAGGCTCTCTCCTTTAGTCCCAAGTGTGGCTGGGAATCCCCTCGCTCGGGAAGCCTGTCGCTGGTCAGGCTGGTCGGGCTGTCCCCGCTTCCATCTGTCCAGTTCAGGGGCTCCGTCCAGGCTGAGCCATGTGCAGCTTACCAAGTGGCTTCTCTGGAGCGTTTAGGAACCTTTCCTGGGACTGACGGAGCTTGACCGTGGGTGCTGGTGGGACGCCCACACAGGAGGGACAAACGCCCCAACCAGCAACAGAGGGAGCTGGGAGGGGAGTTGCATTTTCTGCTCCATCAGAGAGGAGGAAGGGGGGTGACACAAGTATTCAGATCAGCGGTGTCCACAGACACGAATGTCATCACACATGTGCATTAGGGATGGTGGTGTCACCTGTGCAGGTTGGGGAGCTCTGTGACTTCTGGACCTGCCCCTCCTGGGACTTCCAGGCTGGTTGGCAATTGTGTTTTCTGCTCTAATGATGTAACTGATCCTGTTCCGGTAATTTTCCAGAGCTGAAACTTTCCTCTCAGGGCAGGAAGGACATTCAGTCACTGACAGCTCAACCAGAAACATTTCTACCCGACCAGAAGTCACAGCTGCCCAGAGCGGATCCAGGACGTGACTCAGCCCCACAAGGGAAGCAGGCAGCTCCTGGCAAGGCAGGGACATCAGCTGCTGCGGGGCTGCCATCGCAGGACCCCTCCGGAACCAGGAAGGTGGCCTGCTGGGCGGTCTGTCCGCGCCCCACCCTTCAGACCACATGCCTCTCTGGCGTTGATGGGGTACGGAACATTCCAGGGAAGGAGGCTCAAGTGGGCAAGCCCTCAAGACCCTGGCCGAAGGTGGGCGAGACGGCCGCTTAGGTAACCCGCTCCCGGTTCCCCTTAGGGGGGACGTTGGGGGAAACAGAAGTGCCCGACGACGCAGGCTTCTCTCAGCCCGGAGTCTCCGGGCTCGACTCTCTGCAGGCTGACAGTGGCTGCGTGTCCAGCTTCCCCCAAAATGACCCTGAGCCAGACCAAAACGAAAGAGAAGTGAAGTGTTACGCTGAACCTACGTCCAGGATGTCCACCCTCAGAGCACATAGCAGGGAGTCCCCTCCGTCCCCCCTGCCCTAGGGGCAGGAGGGCCCACATGGAAAGTGATGGGAAGTGACAGTCCCACGTTCCAGTGGGAGCCCACAGGACCCAGCCTTCCTGCTCCTCTTTCCCTGACCTGATAGCTGACACCTCAGCTTCTGCCTGGCACCCACAGGGACCTCCCGGCCAGGAAGCCCCTGGGAGATCTGGCCTGCTCCCGGGCCGGCTTGTTATGGCCGCATAACGGAGTCTGTTCCTCTTTCGAGCACTTTCCGGGCAATTCAGTATTTGGATATTTTTAAGGGAAGTTCTTTATTATTATCCAAATATGTCACTATCAAAAAAGGGAAACGCCATCCAGACCACATTCCTGCCAGTTTCACCGGAAAGAGCAGATTATGCCGGCACTTGATGTGCAGACTCGGACAGGCCTCCGGCCCAGAGAGAGGAGCAGCACATCCTCCTGCCCATGGAGGGAGGCGCCCTGACTGTCTCCAGCCCCGATTCCTCACCAGGAGCACCAACAAGTGGGAACAATGCAGGCTATGTCCCCAAGTCCCCACCTCCCCACGTCCCTCTGTCCCTGCCAGCCGCTGAAAGTCACCAGTGGTCTGAACAGACTCCACGGAGTCCACGCAGGTCAGCAGCCCAGGTTTGGGGGTCGAGACACCAATGTGAAGCCGAAGCTGGAACTCGGAAGCGACAAGAAAGACGCATCTCTGTGAAATGGGAGCAGCCTCAATGCAACGCACCTGCAAGAGGCAGGTGTGGAGCAGTGCTTGGAGGCCCGACCAACCGCCCCAGGCCTGCACCCCTCCCCCAACCCGCCCTGAGCCAGACGGGGCTTTGTGCAAAGCAGCAGCTAGCTGAGCGTGGGCTGTGCCAGGCTGCTCAGGGATGGCTCCAGGGTGCTCGGTCAGAGTGAGGAGCCTGGGGAGGACAAGGGTGACAGAGAGTGGCACAGTGAACAGCAGGGCAGGCCCTCCTCCCCTGCAGCCTGGCCCTTTCTGGGTGTCCTTCCATCACAGAGCCTTCCTTCCTCATTCCAGACACCTCAGGGCCCACCGAGGCCTCAGACCAGGAGGTAGGGGGTCCTGCAGCCTAGGGCATGTCTGAGGGGTCAGGGGGAGGGCTGGCACGGGAGGTAAAGGTCCCATCCCTGTGTCCTCCACATCAGCTCTGCCTGAATCTGTCTTATTGATCTGGGTTCTGTGTGAGAGTTCAGAACAGTCAGTTTACAGGTGGGGAAACTGAGGCCCTGAGGAGGCTTATGACTCACCCAGGGCCTCTTAAAGAGCAGGGACTGGGACATTCACAGCTTGGCGTTTAGGCCTCTTCCTAAGGGACCTGCCAGCTGGTGCTGTGTGGCCTGCTCCCAGACTCCAGCCAGCCCCCGAGCCCCAGTCCTGGTGTGTGGAGGAGGAAGCCCTCCGTCCACTCCAGCCGCTACTGCTGGGTCACCCTCATGCCTGGGCCAAGCTGTCCTTCCAGGAAGCCCTCCGGATGATGGGACCCAGGAACTTCCTCCTGACTCTAGGCATGAGTTAACCGCCACCCCCCCGCCCGCCCCAGGTAGAAGGACACCTGGGGAGAGGTCAGCAGCCTTGGCCCATCTTCTTGGGTGCTGCTGACAGCTGCCAGGATTGGAGGGACTATGCTGATGCTCACCCTGTCCCTCATGTCCCGGACGCCCTCTCCTTCACTGGCAGCTCCTTCCCTGTCTCCTCCCACCCAGAGGGCCCTCGGCCTTGGTCCTGGATGTATGCCACCCAATTGCCAGAGGTGACATCCCACTTCTCACCTCTGGGCCTGACTGTCCCTGAAACCCAGAGCTGAGTGCCCATCGTCACCTCTGGTGTCCGGCAGATAGCTCAGAGCTGCCTAACCCAGAAACTGGGACTTCCTCCCAGATCTGCGCTCCCGTTGTTCCCCTCATCTCATGGACGACCCTCTCACCTTCATGCCCAGCCCAACGTCTGCTCCAAGAGTCCTGGGCCCCACCTCTGAAACAGCCCTCCAGTCTGCTGCCTCCTCTTCACCCCACCTACCCGCGCCACCTCTTGCCTGATCTCCCTGCATCCACTCTGGTCCTCTGCCCCCACCAGTCTGACTCCATACCGTGACATCTCCTAAGAACACACTTCAAGTCATGTCACAACGCAGTTAAAACATTTCGGTGACTCTCCAGTGTTCTCCAGATAACGTTTGAGCTCTTTACCATGCTGTGGGAGGAGAGCTGGCATAAGGGAGACCTCCATACATCATTGTCACCATGACCACCATCATTGTCACCAGCACCACCACCACCATCCACATCATCACCACCATCACCACAGTTTGCCCACAAAGCAAGGGAGAGGCTCCCTAGAAGTGGGACCCAGGAGACGGACGCCTCTAGACAGCTCTTCTGTCACTGTGAGCAAGGCCTGGGCAGAAGGAAATTAACACCTCCCGGGCCACATAGAGACATACTAATGAAGGTTATGAGGAAAATATTTATTAGCACTCTGGGGGTTTTTCCATTTCTCTAATCTGAGGCAACCGGCTGTGAGTCACTCGTCACCAGAAGTTGAGTTCAGCAGGCCAGGCAGCCCCCACCTTGCTCAACCAAGAGTGAAGCCTGCTGTCTGGAGCCCCGACCGGCGCAACTGCCTTCTGCAGGCTCATTAAGCCTTACTGGTATCCCTTTGTGTGGACAGACATGTTGTTTGTCCATTCGTCCTGCGATGGGCACTTTCAGGTGGCTTCTGCCTCTTGGCTGTTGTGAACAGCGCTGCTGTGAACACAGGTGTGCAAATGTCTTTTCAATCCCTGCGTTCCATTCTTTTGGGGTTATAGCCAGAAGCGGAATTGTCAGATTATATGGGAACTCTGTTTTTAGTTTTCTGAGGAAGCATCAGACTGTTTTCCACAGGGGCTGCACTGTTGTCTGTTCCCACCAGCAGGTGTACTTTTTTTTTTTTTTTTGAGGAAGATTAGCCCTGAGCTAACATCTGCTGCCAATCCTCCTCTTTTTGCTGAGGAGGACTGGCCCTGAGCTAACATCCATGCCCATCTTCCTCTACTTTATATGTGGGACGCCTACCACAGCATGGCTTGATAAGCAGTACCATGTCTGCACCTGGGATCCGAACTGGTGAACCCCGGGCTGCCAAAGCAGAACATGCAAACTTAACCACTGCACCAGCCAGCCGGCCCCATAGGTATACTTTTAAGAATCCCCCAGAGGGTACAGAAGGGGGATGCGCTCTTGAGGAATGCTGACAGAATGCCCTGGAAAACGAAGTCCTAGGTGAGACCGAGCCTCCCTGAGTGGCTCCAGCCATCGCAGGAGCCAGGCTCCCGTGTCACCTGCTGACGTGGGGAGGACTGAGCGCTAAGGGCGGGAGGCAGGGGGCAGACCGGGATTGCGTCTTGGTGGAGGAGGGACTTCCAGGGTTCTCCGAGCAGCCAGGACTTCTCTGGGACAGCCACCCAGGACAGCGTCCAGCCCGGGGCCGGGACACCCGGTGGGCTGGTGCCAGCTTCTCCGGTCTCCCACCCTGAGAGCCACAGCTCCCAGCGCACCAGCTGATTCTCTCCCTAAGACGTTCTCTGGGTCACTGGCTTGGCCGGCCATGCCTGCCTGGGGCAGCCCCCTCTCCTGGGAGTTGCGCCCCCGCCCATCCAGAATCTCCCAGGGCCTCCCACAGCGGGGGGGTGGGGGGGAGGGGAGGGTGGAGACACCCGCTCTGGGGGTCCTAGGCTTGGGATTTGGGGAGGGGAGGAGCATCCTCCTGCAGGTGTAAGGGGACACGAGTGGAGCCTGTACTGGGGCTGGAGAGGCGGCGTGAACACGTTGGAGGCCATGGCCGCAGGAGATGGGGACTCCTGAACTCGGATAGGTCAGGGGCGGAGAAGTGGGGGAAGCAAGATCACCCCTGGGCAGAGCCCAAGTGACGTGTTGGATGGTGACACCACTGGGCAAGGAGGGAGGTTGGGAGAGGAGGAGGGAGAGACAGAGGGAGGAAGGGCGAGGGAGGAGCAGGAGGGAGGAGCTGCAGGTTTGAGGAGGAGGGGCTGGAAGGAGGGAGCCGACCCACGCTTCCCTGAGCAGGCGGCGCATTGGCTGACGACAATGCCGGGAGATGCTCAGCGCCCGAGGCTGGGCCTGGCTCAGGACAGGGATGTGCGTGGGAGGTGATGGCGGTGGTAATTGTTGGGTGCAAGAGGCCACCCAGGGAGCTGGTGCCACAGTGGAGAAATATCCTCTGCCTCGGGACAGGAGCCCATCCTCAGAAATGTGGCGTCCTGGGCCCGGGCTGCAGGCCCTCCAGGCTTGGCTGTGTGTAGAGAAGTCCCTCCTCCTGGTGCTTCCGGTGTGCTGAGCTGGGGGCATGTGGCTTCTAGGGTGCCTGGGCCCTCTGAGGATTCCTTAGGACAAAGGAACATGTGCCCTGTGGGCCAAGTGAGGGGCATGGGGTAAAAGTCAGCACTGCCACGTGGCGGGGCGCAGTGGCTGGGCACCTCGCTCTTGGAGGCATCAGTGCGGCACAGACGCGCCTCCTTCCGCAAGGAGGCCCTCGCGCCGCGTAACGGCTGCCAGGTGCTCCCGTGCCAGTCTCCCACCATGTGTCCTCTTCTCCCGGCACGCAGACCAGGCGGCGTGCGGTGTGCTGCGTCAGGGGTGCCCTGCAGTCCTCGTTTTGGTAAGGCCTGCCAGGTTAGGTCCCCAAAGGCTGAGGTGGGTAACCTACAAGCAGTCCTCATCGATGTCACTTGTGCCGGCTCCTTCAGGGACCTCTGAAACATTTTCCCCAGACCACAAGGAACAAGGCAAAGTGTGAGCATGTGCCAGCTCCGTGCTGACCAGCCAGGGAAGGGGGCACCCGCCGGAGTCCAAGTGGGGCTGTGGCCGTCAACGTGAGGGTGGTGACGGCACTGCTGATGAGGGTGTCACGACATGGACAATGTGGGCACAGAGTGTCGGGGAGAGGTCATCTCCCGAGCTGTGTGTGGCAAACGTGGACGGTGTGCCAAGACCAGGGGAAAATGTGAAAAGGAGGGAAGTAGGTGCTGAGCGGTCGCTTGGGCCAGGAGTGAAATTTTCTCCTTAAAAATTTCCCTTAACGCTGTTAGGGATGTTGCTTTTGCAATAAATAAAATTCCTGGGACAAAAAGAGGAGGCAGAGAGAGAGACAAATGAGAAAGAGTGAGGCAGAGAGAGACAGACAGAGAGACGATGACACAGACAGGGCAGAAGAAAGCCTGACAGGGGAGGAAGCTCAGCTGGGCCAGGAGGGGGAATATGAGGCTGGGCCTGAGGAGGGGTCTGGGGTCTCTGCGGAGCCCTGGGGTGGGACGCTGGGGAGGGGCACGGATGTGACAGTGATCGAGGGGTGGACCATGTGCTGAAGAGCAGCCTCGGTCTGTTCCCCTGGCCGGCTGACAATTCTTTATGAAATGCTAAAGGAGCGCAGGGGGGCACTGGTACTGGCCCCCGGCACAGCCCCCTGGAGCTCACATCCAGGGGGTCTGGTGTTGCACAAACACACACAGATCCGGCCAGGGGACCAGCAGGGACAGTGGCAGGCAGAGGTGACAGTGGAGAGAGGAGAATGGGAAAAGTGAGTGATTCCAGATTTGTTTTGGAAGGACTGGATGTGGGCAGACGGGGAGATCGGCAGCTCCAGGGTTCTCTCCTGAGCGGTCGCTGAGGAAGACGGGGACAGTGGGAGGGAGCAGGTTGGGACCGAGGAGCAGGCCCTGGGCCAGGACTGGGGTCTGGGAGACAACTGGAGAGGCGGCAGGGGACACGTGGAGGAGGCCAGCCGCAGGTCTCCGAGGGTGGAAGGCAGAGGATGCCTGGTGCGGACACGGGTTGGGGGCGTGTGACAGAGAACAGCCAGCCTGGGCCCCAGCAATGCCCGCCTCAAAGGTCGAGGGGACAGGAGGCCGCAGAGAAGGACGCCGGGCACGGGAGGCCTTGAAGGGCAGGCAGGCGAGTTCCGGGGAGGTGGCTGCTATCCTAGGAAAGCGGGGCCTCAGTGGGGATCAGCAGGAGAGGGTGAAGGGCGGGCCCCCACGGCGTGACGCTGAGTGAATGGCCCGGGGAAGGGCTCTGGTAGGGGTGCGGCTGTCTTACGAGGCAGAGGTGGAGTCTGCACAGGAGGAGGATATGGGGGGTCCAGCCACAGTGACCGGGGTGCCCAGGTTTGGAGGTGACCTCAGCGGGTGTGCTGGCCCAGCCGGGGGAATCTGGAAGCGTTTACAGGAAGCATTTCTGGGGGAAGCAAGCCGTGTGACAGCAGAGAGGGGTCCAGTGGCCCTGGCCCAGCCCAGGTGTGAGGGGGAGCTGCTGGGGAGGAGGCGGGACAGCAAGGCAGGGTTGTCTCTGAAGGCCTTGCTGAGGAGGCCGGCCGGCACCTTCGGGTCCCGCAAAGCCACAAGTCACCCCGCTTCCTGTGATGGAATGGGCCGTCTGGGATCCGGAAATTGAGCCGACTCTTCCAATGCCCTCCAGGTCTCCATGTTCCTGGGGTTGAATAGAACATTCAGGCCTCTCAGTGAGCCGGAAAATCACATTTCTACCCTGGGATGGGAACATGAAAATTCTCCCCAGTGGGAAAGTGCCCAGCTGCTCCACAGGGCGCTGGCCACAGGCCACGGCCCAATGGAGAGTTTTGAAAAGATTTCCTCACCACCAAGTGGGCTTAGATGCTGCCATTAACCCTCTCTGAGAACTCACCTGAGCCTGCCAGGCCCACTGGACTAGCACGTTTGGGGCAGAGCAAGTCGGCTCAAGCTGCACAGGGTCCCAGTGACTGCCACGGTTCCCAGGCCCTGTGGACAGCAGATGTTTCTCGGGAAGGAACCTCAGGATCAGAGGGCACGCCTCTTCTGTGCCCCTGGCTCTCTCCTGACCTCTGCGGAGGGGGCTTTCGGTGACCTCGGCCAGGAAAGGTTGGAGAGGGCCAGATCAGTCACTCTGTCCCGAGGCGAGGCTCTTCAGGGACACATACACCCTCTGGCAAAGTCCCACAGTCTCAGCTGGTCCCACGAGGGTCATCCTGGGCCTGAGGACCTCCGTCGGGGTCTCCTTCTGCCCGACGTGAGCTGACAAGTGCCTTTTGTCCTCTGGACTCGGTGGACCCTCCGAGGACACAGGCCCGGCTGTGGATCTGCAGGTCCTCCACCCTTCATCCTCAGTGCCCACCGACTCTCATGGGCACTGCAGGGCCCTCCCAGACGTGCCATCTCCCTCCCAGCTATCTCCCAGTGCTTACTGAGCGCTGCCGGACGGAGCGGCCACTGACTTGTCACAGCTCCGTCACTGGGTTAGAAGCCCTGGGGCTCGGTCTCCTGGTTGAGAATTTGTCCCTCCTTTTCCAGGAAGGCAGGCGGCTGGCAGATCACCCCAGAGGGGCTCTCAGGCCCCTGCAGCTCGTCAGCCAGTGTGGAGCCAGGTTGTCCAGGATGCCTGGCCACAGCTGTCCCTCTGAAGGTTGAAAAAGTCATGAGTTGGGGAGGAAGTGGACCAAGGGCTCAGGCCACTGACAGACCTGGCTGAGCCAGACCCATGGCTCTGTGAGCATGGCTGGCAGGAAAGGGCCATCCCAGGTAGCAGTTCGGGGACCGTGATAAGGCCAGTCTGAGCAGAGGGGACATTGGAGGCCAGTTCCAGGTTGTGGATGTCCAGGACATCTCCCAGGGCTGGGGAAACTGAGGCAGCCCCTTGCAATCATGTCTCGTGAAGGTGCACCCCCTCCTTCCCAACCCCATGGTCTCGCTAGGTGTCAGACACTGGACCACCAGCTTGCTAGAAGGTTCTCCAGGGAGCATGCAGCATGACAGGGGTCACGGCAAGGCCTATGCCCATGAAATGGTAAAGAACTACAGAGCCCAGTGATCTGGCTTCTAGGCGTGGAGGAGACATGATTCTGGAGGACTTCCTGGAAGAGGCAGGATGGAGATTTGCTAGTCAGCAAAGGAGGATATTATCACGAAGAACACAGGGAGCAAGAGCAGAGGCAAGGTGTGGGGCAGGGGGACAAGCTGAGAGTGTCTGTGGTACAGGGAGGGTCCTGGCTGGAGTGGAGAGAGCAGTGGAGCCCCCAGGAGGACAAGGCCAGCAGGGCCGGCCTGGAAGGGAGCCAAGAGCCAGGCGCGGGTGTGAGCTCCAGCCCCGGGCCAGTAGGGGACACAGGACAAGGACACTGAACAAGGGCCGGAGGGGCCCGGGGCATCCAGAGGCCAGGCGCAGGATGGACCACGCCGGCTCCACGGGAGAAGCAGATGCTGCCTGCCTCTCTGTATCCAGCTCTGCCCCTTCCTTGGGCCTTTTGCTCCTTTTTGTTGATTGCCACGAGTAGCAGCCAGGACACTTGGCTCCTGAGGAGGTGGCAGCTTGGGGGAGAATATGCTGAGGGCAGGGCCGTGGCAGCCCCCACAGTTTGCTGCAGTTCCCAACAAAATAAAACATGACGAAGTGCCCAAGCAGGGCTGCAAACAAGTGTCGATAATCTGAATGTTTGTGTTTAATGTTTTTAATTCAAAAATACGCTCCATGCAACATAATCTTGCTGGTCACAAGGCAGTTACCGCGTTCGCGGATAGTACGGTGCATCACAGGCAGGCGGACTGGGCGGGAGAGCCAGGAGGAGGGTGTGATGGCCTGTCCCAGCAGGGCCCGCAGCCTCACGCCGAGCTGTGTTTGAAACTGACGTAAGCACTCACCCACTGTGAGGTCCTTCCGGAAGGTGAGGTCTCCGCCAAATGGGCCTTCTGACCTCCCTCCACCCCCAGACCGGCAGGGCAGGCGCTGGGCAGGCCTGGGCACTTCCGAATGCCCTCTGTCTGGCGAAGACATTTGCCTCTTTATAGAAGCGAACGCAGAAAGACCACACAAGTGGATTCACAATTAAATTCAAATGATCCTTATAGGGAAATGCTGGGCAGCCGAGGCCCTGGGTCTGGACAATGGCTGGCTCTACGGGCCCTGGAGCCTGGCACAGCTCTTCCCATCGCTCCCACAGAGCCCGTGCCACCAAGCCACCCGCACCCAGCTGAGCTTCTCCCCACTCCACTGAATCTGCCTTTCCCAGAACTTAGGGTGCCCCAGGTGCTCTTGAATGGTACCCTCAGAGCTCGATGCTGTCTGGCCAGGCAGAGAAGGCCAGACTCCCTCTTTCTGCACCCAAAACCTAATCTCTAACTCCAGGATCTCTGAGCAAGGACCAGTCAGTTGGTGGCCTAAAGAGAACATGAT
The DNA here is from genome assembly GCF_041296235.1 of Equus asinus. NCBI lineage: Eukaryota > Metazoa > Chordata > Mammalia > Perissodactyla > Equidae > Equus > Equus asinus. The sequence continues at coordinate 49,680,901 of NC_091804.1, forward strand.
GCTGCATCTGCTGCCCAGACACCAAAGCCTGAGCTGTCACCAGTAGAATAAGCCAGATCCAGAAGCTTGTGGTTGAGGGTCTCTGTTCACCCTGGCCCAGAGCTCCCATCACTACCCAGAGAAGGGCAGCCTACGCTGGCTTCTTCAACGCATGTTATTTCCAAGTGACTTCTCCATGCATCTGTAACCCCAGGAAGAGTCTGCGCAGTCCACCAGCGCTTTGGAAGAAGGCCCGGGACCCGAGCAACAGAATCAGATTCCCCAGCACTGCTAATTTTTTTTTTGTCTTTTTCAAGAATTGAAACCTTGCCTCCCAAGAGTCATCTTGCTGTGGGAGACACAGAGACGGAGGGACAGTAGGGTTGTTTGTGGCCCAGTGTCAGCTACTCACAATTTGCCAGGTGGCTGTCACCCAGACAAGTCAACAGGCATTTGTAGAGAGCTGGCCAGAGTCCCGGCCTGGTGAGGCTAGCATCTCAGTTCACATCAGGTGAGCAAAGCAGCACAGAGTGGAACATGGAGATTGCTGCTAGTGACCGTGACAGCTCACACGGAGGGCTTATGCACAAGCGTCACCAGCACAGTGCCAAGAACTGTGGGGGTGGGGGGGAAACTGAGGCCCAGGGAAGCTAATAAAGTGTCCCAGGCAAAGGTCAGCAAAGTGGCCATAGAGGGTTCCAGGGCCCTCTGGCCACACCCTGCTCTGAAGGGGCTCTCCCCTCCTGCGATGGAACTACGACTTTGAGGGCAGGAAGTGCTATTTACCATCAGTGGACTCTTGCTAACAAAGACCCTCCCAGTGGCCCATGCCCTCCCCTTGCCTGACAATCTTAATCCTGCCATGAAACTCCACCTTCCAGGAAGTTTGGAAAACTCCGGGCTGAGTCTCTTCCTGGGACCACTCTGACCTCATGCTTCTCTTCGTTATAAGCCATGTACCATCTGTTAGCCCACACCCGGACTGCGCCTCACCTAAACATAGCATCTAGTAGATGGAGAGAGCTCACACACCTGTACTCTGTACCTGAGGACACAAAGCTGTGTTTTGCCTTGAGCCAGATCAATCCCCTTATCCTTCAGCAAAATCCTCTTTCTCATGCAAAACAGTGAAATCAAAACCTTAAGTATTTTTTAAACTTTCTCCGGAACCTCCACTGCACAGTCACAGCCTCGACTTTGCTGCAACGTGTCTTCATCGTTTGTGAGATTTGGTGTCGATTGTAATTAGGTCGAAAGGCCATGTTGGGAAATCAAAAAGGGAAGAACATTGGCAGTTTCATGTGATTCAACTAATACATATGCAAAACTCACCAAAACAGAAATGACCACAAAACAGCACGTTAACATGAGATTTTAAGTATTCTTCAATAAAGCATTCCTAGCTGAGCTGGTCACTTTTGGACACCATGCCTGGTGTCCCATTTTTCAGGCCAGACCCCCGGACAAGGGCGTCAAGGGTCAGGGGGCACTTCTGGTTTGGCCATTAACCCGTCCCACGCCCTGGAGAAAGTCTTTCTCTCTCTCTTCACTTCTCTTCCCGTCTGAGGAGGGGATGCGCTCCCCGGAAGCTCGATGCCCTTAGAGCCAGCCGCAGGTCCGGGGGAGAGGGCTGTGTCAGTACCAGCTTGCACACTTCAGCTCTTTGGGGTGCCTCCAAAGATGATGTCAGAGAGCAGTGACTGACCACAAACACGTAAAGCGGCCATTCGAGCCTCCTAGAGATTCCCCGACCGGCAGCAGAGCGTCCCCCGCAGGACCATGGAGGCGGGGGGGGGGCGGGAAGCAGTGGGACTTGGGTTCTTTCTTTTCTTTTAATTATTTTCTCGGCAGACAGAACCCTGCCGGGATAGAACTTACTGAGTTCGGAATGTTCCAGGGCACGTTCTCAGGCTGCCCTTGTGCTCAGAGGCTGCTGTGCTCTGTGGGTGACCTCTCGGGCTCCTCCCTGCCTCTCCTAATTCCTCCGAGGGGAGGAAGACAGGGAGAGAGCTCTTTTGTCCCCCTTCGCAGCCCAGGGCATGACTGTGCGACTGTGCGGGCTGCAGGGGGCGTGGTCTCAGGACACACAGGCGCTCCCGGGGACCCTGGACGTGCCTGGGCACCGGGGGCCTTTGAAGGTGGAAAGTCTGCGTTTTGCATTAACGTGCCTCAAATGCTTGCTCCCGATTTACCTTTCAAATCATTCCTGTGGACCCCTGGTAGGGAGACTGTCCAACATGACGGCCAGTTTGGTGGGGCCCACGGGGAAGGGCCACGGGCCCAGGCTCCTTAGGGGCCTCAGGGCCAGCATTTCCCGGAGGTGGACAAGGACCCCTGTGGCATGTGGGGGAAGGGGCGGTGCCCAGACAGCCCTGCCAACAACAGCGAGTCACAGTGGGAGCTGGGTTCTTTCCTCCCTTTTCATTCCACCGAGCTGATCACATCCAGGAGAAAGTCTCCGTGAGTGACAGGCCATCCTTAACACCTGTCTGGCACTGGCCAATGCCCTTTTGCAAACAAACAGGGAGCAGGTCTGAGGCTCACAGCCCTTAGTACACAGCTGTATGTGGCTAGGATTTAATACCACTTTCTGTTTTTTCTTATCTATTTGTATGGTAACCTCTCTATGGTAATGACACAGATTTACATTTTTCAAAATAAACCTACCCTTTTAGTAAAATACATGTGTTGTTCAAAGGAAAAACACTGTGAAATAATGGTTTCAAGGAATATGATCCAAAATGAAACCTGGAAACACTGAGTCAAATCCTGCTTCCGACATTTGAAATGCTTTCACAGCATCCCCATCAGAAGGTCAACTGTCTCTGCTCACATGCTTCTCCTGACAGGGAGCTCACTACTTATCAAAGTCATCTCTGGTCAGCTCCACTGGGCATTCCTGCTCCCGGCAGGTTCCCCACTGAGGCCAGGTCTGCAGGGCAGCCAGAGTCCCTCTCCTCACGGGGCAGTATTTGCAGAGCCTGCTCCATCTCCTCCTGGTGCCCTCTTCTTCCCGGTCCCCTTGCAGTTCCTCATCCTCTTGGAGGAAACTTCTTCCTCTTGGAGCAACAGCTGATGTTTTCTTCTCTTAAAGGGAGGTTCCAGGAATAGAGGCCAATATTCCAGGAGCAGCCACACCTCGCCCCGGTTTCCGGGAATGGAGGCTCACGTGGAGACAGCCTAGAGCCCCGAGGACATCACCAGGGACGCCCAGGACCAGACTGAATGGGCACAAGCCCCACTTGGAAGGAACAGCATTTCATAAATAGCTGTGGGCACGTGGGCGTGCTCCCATGAGCCCCAGCACCTCCTCCCCAGGCTGTGCCTCTCCTCCGCTCCTCCCCTCCCACCCCACAGGAAGAGGCCGGCCCCTGCAGCTCCTCTGTGGTCCCAGGGGTAGCAGCCTGCTGTCACACTTGGGTCATTTCTCCCTTGCCCAACTTATCTCAGGATTCAAACACACACACAGTTAACTTTTGTAGACTTCTTTTAAGATAAATTCACTTTATGGAAACTAAATAGAAAATAAATTGTGGAATGGTATTGTGATCAGCTGTTGATACGTTAACTTGATGACCCTGATGAGCCCTTATCTGCAGCAACCTCATCCCGGTTTCATTTCATTTAATGTTTTCAACAGCCCTTTGAGGAAGCCTTATCATCACCCCAGCCTCCCCGGTTCTACCGGGGGAGGAAACAGGCTGAGAGAGAGCAAGCAACTTGTTCAGGGTCACAGAGCAGGAAATACTGGCAGGAATTCAAACAGGACCTCCTGTTGATGGCCATGGGCCTGGTACCCCGCTCCTGCCTGATATCAGTGCTGACGTCAAAAAGAGGACCATTTTACCGAAAAGGCAACAGGCGGGAAACAGTGGATTCCCCAAGCGGGTGCCAGCCTCACCATGCGCCCAGGGCGCGTCCCCACACGGGCGCCCTCCCAACTCCCAGGGGTGCCGGGGGCGCACTGGAAGGGGCGCGCGCAGGTAGAGCGTCTGAGGCTGGATCTGGGGGCCAGACCAAGGCCTGCAGCGAGCTTGGCGGGGCCGCCGCTCTCCCGCCCCGCCCGCGGCACCCCTGCGCCTCCGCCCCGGCCCCCACGCGGCCATTGGTGGCCTTTCTGAAGAGGTTAGGGCGGGAAACCTCACTCCCTCCCACGTCCTCGGCCCCACACCCCTGGGTTCGAATTGTGAGTCAGTTCGAAACTGAGTCGCCGCGTGGCCCGGGGAACGGACTTCACCGCTCAGCTCTCTGTTTCCCGGCCTGTAGCTCCAGGATGCCGGGTCTCTCGGGGCTAGGGAGCGATTACTCAGCGGAAGGCGCGGGGCGCCGTGCCCGGCTCCGAGGGCGCCCTCGGTTCCTGGGCGATGGCCACCTGGAGGGTGGAGAGGTGCCGCAGCCTGGGGCCCCAGTCCCTCCGCCCCGCCCCTCGCCGGCTCGAGTCGCAAGCCCCTTCCTCTCTGCTCCGCCCCCCGGCCCCGCCCCTCGCCTCTGCATCCCCGCCCGCTGCCGCCCTGGCCCAGGCCGCGCGCTCCCGCAGCTGTCACTTTAGTGGGCGGGCCCGGATGCTCTGGGGGGCCGGGCTCCGCTCGCAAGGCGCAGCCATTGGCCCGAGCAGGGGAGGCCAGGCCGCCGACTGTCTGCGACGGGGGCGGGCCGCGAGCGGATGAATGAAGCTGGAGTGGGCTGCGAGAGGACCGCCAGAGCCTGGTGCGCAGCGCGGCGGCGGGGCACCTGGAACGGTGAGTGCTCCCCCGGGCGAGGGCCGCGGAGGGTCGGGGCGCCCAGGTTCGCCGGGCCGACATGCTGACGTCAGGAGCGCAGCAGGTGCCCGCGGATGTTGGGCAGGAGCCAGCCGGATCGAGGTGGCGCCGGCGCTGGCGCGGCTGGGGATGCCGGGCGGGGCGGGAGGCCGGGCCCCGGCAGTGTGCCCAGAGCCGTCCTCGGACGGGAGGGCGGGACCAAGCGCGGACCAGCGCCCGGCAGCCCGGCTGCCTCTGGGGAATCAGACGCAAACTGCATCCCCCTCTCGCTGCCAGCTCTCCAGGCGGGAAGCCTCCGAGGAGACAGGCGTAGAAGGAAGGGGATGAGCAGTGGTTGGGGCTCTGCCGGAGATGGAGGCAGTGGCCAGGGCAGGTAGCCTGGCAGGTGGCGGGGCGCGCACCCTGGCACAGGCCACGTGAGTCGGGCTGGGGACAAACGCGCCTCCCGGAGCTCCAGGGTTGCGGCGGGCCCCCACCTCCGGCGTATGCGGCTGTGCTGAGTCAAGGAGAAGATCGTCAGCACAGAAGTTTCTCGTGGGCGGCCGCGCTTTGTTCGCACCAGCCGCGCTCCAGGCACCTGGGGGAGGGGAGCGCGGGCGGAGCCGCCTTCGCGGGGCGGGCTACCAGGCCAGCGCATGGGGCGGGTCCCCAGCCGCGGAGACTCCCGCCGCGCCCCTGTCCCCACCCTGCCACCGGAGGGCCCCGTGCCTGGCGCAGAGCCTTGGCTGGGCGACCCAGGCGCCCCGGGGTGTGGGCAAGGGGAGGGGGAGGGTGGAAACGAGAGTGCGGGCCCACCCTTGACGCCTGGTGGACACACTTGACCCCGGACCGGGAAACCGAGGAACCCGGGGCAGACGCAGGGACTTCCATGCACCTCCTGGGAGAGGGCCTCTGCCGGCAGAACCGCGTGGGGAGAAGCTGGCTCGGGCAGTGTGGGTCAGCGCCGCTGTCAGCCTCGGCTGCCAGGCCTGTGTCGGTCTGACACGCTAATGCCCGCGGTAGTTTTCCACAGGAGGGCACCAGCCTCCCAGTCCGGCTCCTGCTCTGCTCTTTGGAACTTATCTTTCCTCTGTCTAATCAGAGACGGGCTCGGGGAGCCGCTCTGGGACATGAGAGCCCCAGCCCGGCCACGCTGCTAAGTTTTTATTTGGGGCAGGGCGGGCACGTGGACTTCAGAGGAGGGCCAGCGCCTGGTTTTACCCACTCCGTTTATGAATCTGACGATAGCCATCACATTACTGACGACAGGAGCTGTTTACTGACCAGTCAGCATATTCCAGGCCCTGTGCCAAGTGCCTTGAGTAGTATCTCATCTAACCCGCACAACACCAGCAGGAGGTGGCTACTGTCCCACCCAGTTTACAGAGGAGTAAACTGAGGCATTGAGCCATTAAGTGACTTGCTCACCATCACACAGCTAGTTCGAGGTGGAGACGTTTGAATCCAGGTTTGTGTGACTCCAGACATCTCACAGCTCTGTCTCTGGTGGGGAGAATTCGACCCAGGAGAGCCAGGAACAGTGTCCCAAAAGGTGGGCCCGCAGCTAAGGGGACAGGAGCCTTTGGCCAGCATAGCCAGTATCGTGGGACGTGGAGGGTCCTCTCGGGGAGCAAGTGTGCAGCGCTGGCTTTCCCACGTGCTGCTGCGGGGAGAGGAGGAAGGGCCTGTTGCTGGGCCCCATGCTCCTAGCAGCCCTGCATCGGGACCTGTGTCGCTGTCCTGCTGGGTAGGGCCGGCGGATACTACCTGGAAGTTTTTCACCGAGCCGCTTTGTTCTGGGTGGCTGTGACCTCCTCCACAGCTCCCTGGGTGTGGCCCGTGAGCAGGTGCCAGGCGGCTCCCAGCCAAGTTCCTCCCTCCGCCGTGGTTTGGTGGCCGGTGCCTGGAGGTCGGGCAGAAGGGTCGTGTGAGTGGAGGTCTTGGGACTGTCCTCTGTCCTTGTGAGAGGGCCTGACTGCAGGCGACTCAGCCCAGAGTCGGTCTCCCGGGCCTCATCGGAGCCTTGCCTTGACAAACCCAAGGTTGCAGCTTGGGTTCCAGCTCAACATCTGGCTTCCGAACAGCAAAGGTTTCCTCAGCTCCTTGTGAAATCTGAGTTGAATGACCAGCTTAGCATTGTCTCTGAAATGCCGTCCATCTAGAAGTCTCTGTGAGTGTTACTCCATTTCCCAGGACAGCACTGCTGAGCCAGTATAAATTCACAGCTCTGTGGACTCATGCGCTGGAGCGAGTCTCTGCCGACTGTGGTGTTTGACCTGAGGCCTCCCCGTGGCTCACGGGCAGGTCGCTGGCCCAGAGCCTGGTGCTCGAGGATGAGAGGGAGCTGGGCTGGGGCAGCTGGCCAGCGGGGGACCCAGAGGACTGCCCAGTCCTACTCCTGCTTCCTCCGTTGTTTCGTCCAGCTGGGTGTGGACAGACACCATGAAAATATTCCTTCCGAAGCCACCTGGTCTCCTGCTCTCAGGCATGGCAAAGAGCTCATTGTCTGCTTTTGGAAGGGGATATACAATAATCCTCAGAACCTGAAGGCTGCATTTGTTCCGGACATCCAGCTGCTTGTCTGGCCGTGGTGTGGTCGTGGTGGGTGTGGGAGCTGACCACAGGGCAGGACCCAGTCTCCAGCCTGGCAGGTAATCGGACAGGCTTCCAGGATTCCGCCCCTGAGCAGGAGGGAGGCACCAGCTCAGGCCTCATGTGACTGGGCTGTCGTGTGACTTAGTGGAGCCCGGGCCCTGCTGGAGGAAGAAGAGGAAACTGGCCTGGCTGCCAGCTCGCTGGACCCCAGCTTGCATCCCCCCTAGGCTGTTCGTGAGGACTCGTCCTGCTGCTGGACCTGCTCAGCCCTCAGCCTGCTGTCCTCAGGCAGCCCTCATGTTCCCCCATTGGCCGCGGCTCAGCCCCTTCCTGCCAGGGTTACACAGAATTAGCCTCTCGGACCACATTTCCAGGGGCAGGTGCATGCCTTCACAGACCACATGTCTTTTGCAAAAGCCACTCACGGTGTGGCCAGTTGAGGCCCACCAAGGACCAAAGGCAGAGCAGGGCTTCCTGGCCAAGGCCTGGCCGGCTCCACTTATCGGTGCCCAGAGAGTCGCAGGCTCACGGGCTGTGGGGCCGTCAACAGGTCTTCTCCTCCCACGCGGGCCCGGCTCCAAGTGAGCACCCTCGCCCTGGGGGCTGCCTTTCTCCATGGCTTTTTGATCTGGGAAGACTTGGAGGTAGCTGAGGCCTCGCCCCTCGGCCCAGCCAGAGCGGGTGTGAGCTGGCGGGGCTGAGGGTGGTGCCTGCTCCCACCCCAGGCTGGCGTGCAGTTTATTGTGGGGTCTACCTCTCAGCAGGCACTGTGGGCCTGATCTTTGGACCCACAGGCTCATCCTGTGGACAGAGCCACCTCCCCCCAGCACCCCAAGCCCCGTGCGGGCCCTTCTGCAAGTCTGTGTTTCTCACAAGCCCCAAGTGGTGTCCGGACCCACTGTGAGCAGAGGGGCTGGGTCTTCCCCTCGGGGACCCACTGCTTCTTCCCTATGATGTCACGCCCCTGTTACAGTGGAGAAACTGAGGCCCAGAGAGGACTGAGGGGGGAGCGCCTGCCTGGCTCCAGGCAGCCCCTGTGCGTCCTCCCCCTGCGCATGCCCCTGCATGGCACGGAGACTGGCTTTGTTTCCAGCCCCAGGGGTCAAGTGTTAGGGGTCAGACGGATGAGTGAACTTACACACGCCTCCCTCTGGCTTCTCCTGCCCTCCCCACACTCCTGGGCTCGGGCCATGGGGACAAGGGTGGGAGCAGGAATGTCTGTGCTGAGACAGCAGGACACTCCCTGAGGGACAGGCCCTTTCATGCTCTCTCAGACAGTCCTGCATTGTTAGCCTCCATGCAAAGCAGCTGACCTCCCACCCGCTCACCTGCTCATGGTCACCAGGTATGCAAATCGGGTGTACCGTGCACTGCAGTGGCCACCTAGATCCTGCCACCAGCATCCGCTCTATGAATAGCTTTGAGTCTCATCTCCACTCCCGGACTCATAGGAAGAGGCACCAGGATGGATGTAGGAGGCCAGAGAAGGGAGCTGCCTGCAGAGTCCCCAGGTCATGAGGGGAAAGACTCAGGTCATGAGGGTGGGGGTGGGGGAGGGAATGGCCTGGGTGGCAGGGGCTGTGCAGGAGCCCAGGCAGGGGCTGCCATGTTGGTGCAGGCACGTCCCAGTGGCATGGGTTGCCACTGGCAGCCTCAGAGCCATCAGGTGCAGCGAGAACCTACTGGCTGGAGCATAAAGAGAAGGAGAAATGAAACCTGTCATTCTTCCCCTCCTGCTGAGTTCTGGGCGGGGTTCTGGGGGAGCCTGGGAGCAGCCCTACTGTTCTGGCCGGAGCTGCTGGAGCCAGACTATCCCACAGGAGCCAGGCCGACAAGGACCAGGGGCCACCACCCAAGGCTTAAAATATTGCTCTCAGTAATCCTGTGTCCTTCCTACCTGCCCCGCTTTGTGGACAGCCTCCAACTGGGAAATGAGTCCATATATGGGGCCCTGCATGCATGAGCACCCTTGGACATCAGTGAGCAGAGACGGGGTGTGTGTTCCGGCTGGTTCAGGCCTTTGTTGACGCTGGATCTCAGTTCTCACAGACCAGGCTGTGGGGAGCCACCCAGTGGGGCCACTGGCTTCTCACAGTGCAGCTGTCAGGGGCTCGTGAGGAGGAGGTGCAGGGGGAGGTAGGGGGGAGGTTTGAAAAGAGGGCGTGCTTTGAGGTGCAGCTGGTGGGCCAGGCCAGTGTGTGGGAGTCGAAAGAGAACTGTGGTCTCCTTCTAAAAGAGTGTGCATGTGCACATGCGCACACACACACACCCTCCCCTCCCCCTGATGCCCCAGGCGCAGAGCCCTTGGCTGGAGGCGCCGGCTACACATGACCCTCCCCGCTAATCGCCCTCACCTAATCCCGCAGGGCTGTGACTCTCCCGAGGGCCTGAGGGCCTCAGGCAATAGGAGGGCGACTCCCAGGATGCCCTCCTCCTACCTCTCCCCTGCCCGGGGACAGGCCGGGGGATGGGATAAACTCCCCTGAGAGTGGGCGCCCTGCCTGCTTGCAAGGGCTGCGTGTTCACTGTGTCCTGGAGGTCGCTGCACGAGGAGGGTCGCACTCTCCTTGTACGTGAGGAGGGGATTTTCAGCTTGTGCGCCTCTCAGGCCAGGAGAGTCATCTCAGGCTTCACTAGAGCTTCTCCAGCCTCAGATGGTCTCCCACGAGAAAGCGGCAGGGAGAGGTCAGGCTGAGAGGTGAGCAGGTACCCCAGGGCCCGGCGGCCACAACGGGCTAGGGCTAAGGGTGGGGGCAGTGGGCAGAGCCACCAGCCCTGTCCCCTCCCCAAGAGGCCCCCTTCTTGTGCCGTCTTGGTTTGGGGGTCACGTGGCTGGAGCACCCAGGAGACCTTACCACTTGTCCAGTGTCAGCGGTCGAGCACAAGCCGTGGGGAGCATCTGGCTGGGTGGGGAGAGTGACCATCAATATGTGGGGTGAAGGACTCACCTCCCCTGATGGGGGATTTCAGTGGGTCTGTGTGTGCATGGGAGAGGGCCCAGCCAGCACCAGGCCGACGGAATGTTCGTGCACAGCAATGGTGGTGGTGGGCATCCTGTCAGATGTCTTTCCCCACAGCCCTGTCCCGGGCCTGGTGGCAATGTGGGCTTGGCTCCAGGCCACCTGCCTCTCACCTCCACCTGCTCTCCACAGGCTGTGCGGTTCGGATTTGTAGCCGTGGGCAGCTTGGGTAGGGGCTGCGGCTCCTCATGGATACGATGGTGTCCTGGGGGTCCCCGAACCCCAATGCCAGCAAGGACCCCCCTACAGCAGGGGTTGGAATAGAGCTGCTGCTGTGTCAGGCAGGGCGCCCCAGAGTAACACAGCCAATAGGACAGAGATATACACACATATAAAGGTTTATTATAAGAACTTGGTCCATGCGATTCTGGAGGCCAGCAAGTCCCAAGATCTGCAGTTGGCAAGCTGGGCCCAGGAGAGAGGAAGGTGTGATCCCAGTCTGAAAGCTGGACTCAGCCGCTGTGACCAAAATGCCCTTGTGCCCTGTGTCAGTCCACTGACTGCAGGACCACGTCTGGAGCAGAATCTGCTTCCCCCAGTTTCCCGACAGAAGGGCAGCAGAGCCATACATCGCTGCCTAGACGCAGCCACATGAGATCTTGGTACAAACTCGGCACTTTCCTCCGGAAGACCGTGGACACAGGACCGTCCTCATGGCTGTGAGATTCCAAGTGTCGCACAGCCTAGACTCGCTCAGGATCCGGCCCCCTCTGCTGCTGGGGGGGGTACATCCCAGGTGCCACCTGCTCCATCTTCAGCCCGAGGGCCCAGCCTCCCGCTTCCTGACTCTGCTGTTAGGGGCCAAAGCCTTCCAGAGAGAATCCGGCCTTCCAGCCAGGAATGCGGTACCTGAAGCAGAGCTCTGGCGTCGTGAAAGATTATAATAAACACTCGAACAGGCACTGTCACCCGAAAGCCGACTTGATGGAGAAACGGCACCGTCACAGACGAGGTGGGAGGGCACCCCACAGTCACACGGCTGTGGGTTCAGGAGACTCGTCAGAGGCTGGCTCCTGATGGAACTCAACCTGTACGGCTGCAACTGCCGGCGGGTCATCCGGCTAACAACTGAGGTCGGGTTTTCAATTTGCTACTTGAAGTGTATGTGGTGTGTGATTTTGAGTTGAGCTTTAAATATTCATGTCACATCCATAGCATTTAGTTCAGGTAACATTTTACCACTGGAGGTCTGACCCTTCCCGTCCATCACTAGTCTGTCACCTGTTTCTCCTGCAGCAGCTGGGCTGAGGGTTAAAGGAGTCCAGCGTGGGTGGGGAGTGGGGAGTGGGGAGTGGTTTGACGCCACCAATATCTTGGTCTGCAGCTTTTGGATCCCTTACTGGGAGTACTGACCTGGGATTCCAGAGTCCTCGTCAGCACTGACCCTCCATCCCCACAGGCCACTGCATACCCTGCTGCCCCGGCCAGCCCCTCGGCTGGTTTCGGCTCCTTCCCTTTGGGGTGTGTCCCCACCCAGAGATGAGGTCCAGTGCCCCGTCCTTTGCGTGTGTGTGAAGGTGCAGGCGGTTATGTGTGCACATGTTGGTGTGCAAGCACACAGATGTATGTTGGTACGTGTGTGTGTTCATGTGCACGTGCATTGAGAAAAAATGCTAGAGGAAAGCGTACCACGGGGTTGACGCATCACAGCCTCTGGGCCTTGGAATTTCGGGTGAGGTTGGGCGTTTCTCGTATTTTCTGCATCTCCAGGTAGCAGCCCGTCTGAGTTGCAGGCTACTGGGTGGCAGAGCCGCCCTGTCCCAGGGCTTGTCGCTCTCATCCAGGCTGCACGTGGCCATCGAGTGCTTGCGGTAAATGTGCACTAGGTCCGTCCTGGCTCCGTCCCGTGAAGGGGAGCATCGCCTTCTGCTCCTCCTGAAGATTTGCCCGTCCTTCTCTAACATGAACATCGCCCTTCCTTAGGTGTTCTCTTTCCAGCTCCTCTCGCGACCTCGCCTGCCGTGCCAGCTTGCACAGAGGTGGTGGCACTATAAGTAAAACGCCGGGCTTGGGCCTGGGCACCCGGGGAAGGGCTGCAGTAGAATTTCTGCTGCCCACGCACGGCCTCCAGATACGGCGGCCGACGCCTGGCAGCACCAGTTTCCAGGGTAAACAGCCGGCCCCATGTGTAAATGCAATTGGTCATGGGTCTTTCAATAAAATGTCAGTGGGGACGGCTGTGACACACGCACAGGGCTCTGGAGCCAGACAGTGTGGGTCGAGTCCTAACGGCTGCTAGGCCGGCTGTGTGGCTTGGGGCAAACTGCTGATGACCCCTCTGGGCCCGCTTCCCTTCCCTGTCTGTGGGGCCAGGGCCAGGTGTGCACCAGCGACCTGCACACAGCCTGGAAATGTGTGGCAACATCGTGGGATGGTGCCGAGATATCCCGTGGAGTGGGGTCTTCAGAGCTTACCGTGTTCCCCGGCCAGTGACATTTGCACCCGCAGCCCTGCCCAGGGAAGGCCAGAGAGGAGCCCCGGGGGGAGGCTTACGTCAGCTAAGCGGGCGCACCCTTCTACTTGCACAGAGGAGCATGGCGGTGGCCACTCACCTGCTGCCTCGGTGATGTGGCCGTGCCGAGAAGGCCAGGAGCAGGCGGAGGTTGTGGCAGAAGCACCCGGAACCCCCAGCCCCTGGGCTCAGTCCACGGAGGGTGGGGAGCGAGGGCAGCCAGCGCTGTCAGATCTCTTCAAGTGCCACACTACATCCCAGACCTGGGTGCGGCCACTGTGGACACCCCTGCTATCAGCCTGGGTTGGTTCCCAGTGTGTCTGCAGGGACGACACAGGATAACGATGCTCTTTTCTTTAAAAAAAAGCAACAAACTAAAGCAGCCACCTGCCCTCCGAGCACGGAAGTGTCTGCTTGGCAGCTGCAAAGCCCTCTTTGCTCTCGGATCGCAAAGGCCCTTGCTGGGGGCAGCCCTCCCGACGTACCCTCCCCACCCGCAGCCCAGCGGGTGTGGGTGCCTCCTGCCCTGCTCACCTCCTGTTCTGAGCATCTGTTCTGCTCAGACTCCACCTTCTGGATCCGGGGGCAGTATGTGACTCCTCTTTGCCTCCTCGGGGGGCGGTACCAGTGTCCCAGGGCTGCTGTGACAAAGCACATGAGCCAGAGGGTGTGAAACAACAGGAAGGTGTCCTCCTCCAGTTCCGGAGATGGGCAGGCTGAGGTCAGGTGTGGGCAGGGTGGCGCCCCATCCAGAGGCCCCGGGGAGGTTCCCTCCTGCCTCGCCCAGCTTCTGGGGGCCCCAGGTGTCCCTTGGCTTGTGGCTGCATGGTTTCCATCTCTGCCTCCGTCACCACGTGGCTTCTCTGTGTCCTCTTCTAAGGACGCTTGTCCCTGGACTTGGGTGCCCCAGTCCAGGATGACCTCATCCCAAATCCTGAATCACAGCTGCACACACTGTTTCCAGATAAGGTCACCCTCAGGGCGTCTGGGTGGAAGTGCCTTATTGCGGGGGCCGTCATTTGCCCCCTTCCGGGTCCCCAGTGAGGGCCCAGCAGAGCCATGTTCCATGCCTAGTCTCCTTGAAGGAATCTCAGCCTAGAAATTTGGTCTGAAATACAACTCTGGAGGCGGCGCCAGCCCCCTCCAGCAGCATCTCCGTGTCGGTCCGCCCCAGTGTCCTTGCGTGTGGTGAGGGTGGGGGTGGAAGTGAAGCCCTGAGCCAGGTGCGTCTGGGTCTGAGGACCCCTTGGGGCTCCGTGTTGCTGCTAAGGGGGCCCAGCCCTGGGTGAGGCCAGCAGGCAGCTCCCCCCCGCCTCTGAGCGCAAACCCATGGTGCTTCTTGTGCCTCTGTGACGTGATCGTCTCCAGAGTGACGGTGCTTCAGACACACTGGAGCCTCTGCACGTGAAGTGGCCCGACCTGAAAGGCAAAGGGTGTGTCAGTGTCCTGGGGCTGCCGGACAAAGGACCCCAGACAGTTATTGTCTCTGTTCTGGAGACGGGGAGTCCGAGCCGAGGGTGTGGGCAGGGTGTTCCTTCCGAAACCGTGAGGGAGGATCGGCTCCAGGCCTTGCTCCTCGCCAGTGGACGGCCGTCGTCGTTTCTCACCGTGCTCTCCCCGTGCGCGTCTGTGGCCAAATTTCCCTTTTCGAAGGGACAGCAGTCCTAGCGGACCAGGGCCCCCCTCCATGGCCTCGTGTTACCTGAGGCCCTGTCTCCAAACACACTCACTTTCTGAGTGCGGGCTTTGGGCTCCAACAGTCTCTTTTGCTGGGAGGACGCAGCTCCTCCGATGGGAAGTGTGTTGCAGGCTGCGGAAGCCCCTCGGCCGAGGGTGCCCCGGAGCCGTGTGAGTACAGCAAAGACCAACTGCTTTCTGTCGCGGCAACCGTGTGCTCGTGTGTTAACCGGTTTATTTCTGGCAGAAAACCAGCTTTTTGCCTCTTAAGATGCAGAATGGTTGTAGCTCCTGGAGTCCTAGGCAGCCTTGGGGCATCCAGGAGGAGCTGTTTACTGGCAGTAAGTGCCACCCGTCTAAACGTAGGAGTCGGGGGCAGGGGCATTCGGGATGCGCGGGGAGCCCCCGGGAGCCTCGCCACGCAGTCATGGCTCAACCACAGCCGAGCTCCTGCTGGATGGTGGGGCAGGAATGGGAAGTGAGGGCCCAGCAGGCGACAGGACCGGGCTGGTGGGGAGGTCAGCAGGAAGGTGGAGGGCCAGCACGCCTTCCTGTGAACTGGTCCACAGGGCTGCAGACCACAGCTTGGTTTACTGTTTTGAAAAAACCGCCGCAGGACGGAACACAGCTGCGTGGAACCAGTGAGGCCCAGTGCCGCCAACCCTCCTGCTGGGTGCCATCCCAGAGCTGCTGCGCTTAGGCTGGGGTCCAGGCCCGCTGCTCATGCCCCCGCCTCATTTCCCACACCCTCCAAGCTCTGGCCTAGGATACATTTCTTCTTTATACTACAGGGCGGCTACGGCTGGCAGGCTGTGAGTTAGGGAAGAGCCCACTGCACTCCATGCTCCGCGTGAAGAGTTTCCACACGGGGCTCTCAGGGACCCTCACCTGCAAATGGCAGAACACACAGCTCACACAGGCCGAGCAGGCCATTGGGGGAGCAAAGGTCAGGGTGATTCAGGGGGTCCCATGGGCGTCTGACTCGGTCCTGCTGTGTCTCGGCTCCACTCTCCCCTTTGTGGCCTCATTTGGGCTGGCTCTGCCCTGTGACCAGGCCGGGGCACATGCCCACCCACCGCCGAGCTGTGGCCACAGACGTGCTACCCTGAGTGTGTGGGTCTAGGTGGGGCCCTGGATTCAGGGAGGGGGCTGCTCAGGGCGGGTCAACCCCCCAGATGGTACCTGGCAGGCAGAGCCACTGGCGGCCCTGAAGGACAGGGCGTGCGTGAATGTTCTCGCTGGGACATGAATGCGTTCGAGGGGGGTGCACGTTTGCTCACCAGAACTTTTTCTCACAGAACAAACTGGCCGCTGGGACACTGTTTGGCGACTTCCACTGCTGGCACTGTCACCCCCTCGGCAGAGATGCCCCAGCACTCAACGGGGGACAAGCCGCTCCTCTCCACACCGCAGCTGGTCTTCCCCAGCCTGCCCTCGGCCGTAGACAGCGGGTGTGGCCACACCCCCCCCAGCCGGCGGGCATCGATCGGCTCGCCTCTGAGCCCCGGCGCCCTGCGTTCCGCCGCCCACAGCCCCCTGGACTCCTGCAGCCAGCCACTGTGCCAGCTGCCCGCTGAGAAGCATGGGCCCCCGGCGGCCCGTGAGGTGCGCTACGTGTCGGCAGGGCCCAAGCGCCTGGCGTGTGGCTGGTGGGCCTTCGCCCCTGAGTGTCTGCAGGCCTTCAACACGCCCAGGGGCTTCCTGCTCTTCCTGTGCGTGGCCTCCTTCCTGCAGGGCATGACGGTGAACGGTTTCATCAACACCGTCATCACCTCCATCGAGCGGCGCTACGACCTGCTCAGCTACCAGAGCGGCCTCATCGCCAGCTCCTACGACGTGGCCGCCTGCTTCTGCCTCACCTTCGTCAGCTACTTCGGGGGCAGTGGACACAAGCCGCGCTGGCTGGGCTGGGGTGTCCTGGTCATGGGTGCTGGCTCGCTGGTGTTCGCGCTGCCCCACTTCACCTCGGGCCCCTACCAGGTGGAGGTGGACGAAGGCATCGGGACGTGTCAGGCCAACCGCAGCGTGGCGTGTGGGAAGAGCACCTCAGGTCTGTCCAGCTACAGGCTGGTCTTCATGCTGGGTCAGTTCCTGCACGGCGTGGGCGCCACGCCCCTCTACACTCTGGGTGTCACCTACCTGGACGAGAACGTCAAGTCCAGCTACTCGCCAGTCTACATCGGTGAGTGGGGCCAGTGAGGGGACAGGGAGGGTGTGATGGTGGCAGCTGACACTGACCTGGCGCCTCCTTGGAGCCTGGCCTCATCCAAGCCCTTACATGCATTTCCCCGTTGGCCACACATGGTCACATGTGGCCACAGGTGCTCCTAGCGAGGCAGCAGGTGAGCACAGGCTTTGTTCCACCTGCAGCGCCTCAGGTGGTGGAGGTGGTGCCAGGGGACAGACAGCTGCAGAAACGCAGGTGTAGGGAGGGGTCTTCTCTTAGGCGGGCCCCACGTGTCTTCTGAGTGTCAGACGCTTGTGAGCCCCCAGCACTCTGCTTCCCTTCCAGCCATCTTTTACACGGCGGCCATCCTCGGCCCCGCAGCCGGCTACCTGATCGGAGGCGCCCTGCTGAACATTTACACAGAAATAGGCCAGCGGTGAGTGTCTGGGTCCCATCCTGCCTTGTGGCACTCTTGATACGCAGAGAAAACCCTGCGCTGTCTGTGCAGGACCCGCGTGGCCCTGGGCGGTGTTGTTACAGAGCAGGGTGCACAGTGAAAGTGTCTGCACTCCGAGGACCGTAGCCCTGAGCAGGAGGAAGTGCAGGCTGGCCTTTCTGTAGGGGACCTGGGAGTCTGTGGGTGGCTTTGAGAACTGGCCTGAGGGAGGGGCAGTGTGGACAGACAGCTCCCCGGACCAGGCGGGACCAGGCCACATCATCTCTAACGCCCTTTGTGTAACCAAGAGCCGGTTTTTCTGCTGCCAGCATCAGATTATTTTGTGTGGGGTTTTCCACTCCTGATATCAGCTGGGTGCCCTAAATTCAACTCAGTTCTGAGACTGACTCCCTGAAGTCAGTGCAGACCCCACAGGTTAAGGGCTCAGTCCCACAAGGCCACCCCACTTCAGACGCCAGCCGCAAGTACTGGGTCCTGGGTCACCCCCAACTTCTGTCCACCTTGGCTACAAATCAGAGGTTCCCACGACCCCCTCCTTGGGCTCGCTAATTTGCAGAACAGCCCACCGAACTCAGGAGGGCACTTCACACTTTACTAGGTGACCAGTTTATTATACAGGATGCGACTCAGGAACGGCCAGATGGAAGAGATGCGCGGGGCAAGGTGTAGGGTGGTGGGAGCTTCCACGCCCTCTGGCGGTGCGCCACCCACCTAGCATCCTCGTGCTTGCCCCCCGGAGCTCCCCAAATCCCTTCAGTCAGGGTTCTTGTGGAGGGTTCGTTATGTGAGCACGACTGATGGACTCATTGTCCATCAGTGATTGACAGCCTCCCAGAGGTCCGGGGGTGGGGCTGACAGTTGCAACTCCCTAATCACATGTTGGTCTTTCTGTGACCAGCCCCATCGGAAGCCCTCAAGGGTCCCACCAAGAGTATCCACATTGCAACAAAAGATGCTCCTGTCACCCAGGAAATTACAGGGGACTCAGGAGCTCTGCATCAGGAAACTGGGGAGAGGCCAAATGTTTATTTATTATGTCACGTGGTGTCTCTTTCGTTTCCTTGTATCTTTCGTTTGTGACGCTGGTTTTTATAAATTTGAGCAGGAGAGAGAGTTACAGAGATAGAGACAGAGAGACAGGAAGAAACAGAGAGATGGCGGGGGAGAGGTGGGGAAGGAAGGAAGCGTACCCTCCGACCAAGCAGGCTCTGGAGCCCGGACCATCCTCCACGGGGGCCCGTCCCTAGGTCTCCCCTCTGGATGGCTGCCCCGCTGTCTGCTGAGACTTGTGGTGGGCACTGCGGCACCGTGGGACTCTCTGCAGATGGTGCCCTCCAGTCGAGGTGTCTAGTGCTCTGACCTGGTACAAATGCCACCTCTGGCCTCAGGCTGACTGATATGGGCGTCAAATGTGCATGTTCTGTGCAGAGTGCCTGGAGATCAGTGGGGCTCATGTCCCTCACTCTCCACACCCTCTCCCTGTGCCGGGATCTGGGCCGCTTGGCACGAAGAGGAGGCAGGCAGCGAGGCCAGTGTGGCGCCCCAGTGCGAGAGCAAGGCAGAGCCGCTGCCCACCCTGTGGAGGGCTGCACTGCTGTCTGGTGGCCACATGGGGCATCGGTGCTCCCCACCTCCCTTTTCGCCCCTCTGGGCCTCTGGCTGGCCTCTGCCCTCGCCCCTGGGTTTCCCTCATCCATGATCCTTTCCCACTTAGCTCTGAATTTGAAAGTGAGCCTGTGTGCAGATCGCGGTCCCAGGTGCGCCCCAGCTGTGCCCTCTGTGCCCTGAGCTTCACGAGGCCCGGGCACCATCCGTGCCCCTCTATGCTGCTTTGGGGTGCCACCTCGTCCTGCTCTGTCTGGGAGAGCCTGCCGCTCCTGGGCCCGCAGCCTCCGCATGGCCTCATCAGGAGGCAGCCCCTCGGGGCCACGGAGGAGCATCAGGACCTGAGGCCAGAGCAGAGTGAGCCGGCACGGACTGGCGAGCAGAAGGATGTGGTGTGTGCTCTGGACGCATGTAGGTCTGACGCTGACCCCAAGCGCCTCTTCCCACAGGACGGAGCTGACCACGGAGAGCCCACTGTGGGTCGGCGCCTGGTGGGTCGGCTTTCTGGGCGCTGGGGTCGCCGCCTTCCTCATCGCGGTGCCCATCCTCGGCTACCCGCGGCAGCTGCCAGGTGGGTGCTCCCCCTGCGCGTGTAGAAGTCCTGCTCCCCCTCCTGGTTGTTTGGGCCAGCGAGGAGCACAGGGGAGTCTGGGACCTTACTTTGGGGGCAGGTGCTGCCATGCTGCGGGGCTGGCTGGTGGTCTCCCTCGACCCCTGCAGCCTCTTCTCGCTGGGGCCCCGAAAGAGGCTTGTTTCAGCTGTGGGGGGGAGGGGGTACTCCTTCAGTGCCTCTTTTTCCCTGTGGCCCCAGGTTGTTCCCCGCTGGCTCTCTCCCACCTCCCCTTCCCTGGGGGCCCGTCCCTGTGGTGCATCCCCACGCAACGGCTCTCCTCTCACCCTCTGTCCACCGGACGTCCCCATACTGGAGGGCAGGGGTGTCAGGTGTGGCCTCGCGCTGGCCTCTGGTCCCTGCCTCTCGCTGACATCTGTGTCTGCCCAGGCTCCCAGCGCTACGTGGTCATGAGAGCGTCTGAAACACACCAGCTGAAGGACAGCCGCCACAAGGTGGCCAGCAACCCCGACTTCGGGAAAACCATCAGCGACCTGCCCCTGTAAGGACCTTGGGGGGGATGTGCCTCTCGCTTGCACCCGTGTGCCCCAAAGATCCTTTGGGGGTCCCACACATGCTGAGTCTTGACCACGAACTAGGAGAGTCCACGTGACCCTCCAGGGCCAGTGGTGAGTGCTCAGCTTCTGGCCCTCCTCACAACCCAGCAAACTTAGGTCTTGGCCCCAAACCTTGGGCTAAAAGACTGAGGAGCAGTGGACTGACCTCCTGGGGCTGTAGCCACCAGGGACCTCAGGCCTCACTCTGCCTCATCCTCTGACCATTTCATTAAGTGCCACGTGCGCAGGGCCCACAGGGGCTCTGCGCTGGCGCTGCCCTCCCTGCCTCGGGGTCTCTGAGGACGTGGAAGGAGCCGAACCGAGTGCATCCCTCCTGCCTCCCACCCTGCACCTGCCCTGCTCTGGGCACACAGGTGTCTTGTTTGTTGTCTTCGCTCCCGGCTCTCCTCTCTCTCACTGTGCATGACCCGGACTGGCTTCGTGGTCTTCGCACACTGTTGAGACAAAGAGTCCTGGGCTGCCGGGGCCTCAGGGACGTGGGGCCTGGGGCTCCCGGCTGCCAAGTGCCCCTCTTAACAGACCAGGCATTCCCCGGGGGGCTCTCCCAGGGCTGGGGGAGGAGGCCCTTGGATGGCTGCCCACCCAAGTCCTTGGCCTCCTCCAGCGCCTGCCCGCCTCTGCAGTGCCCTCGAGTCTGAATGGCCACCTCTAACTGGCCACGTGTAGGGTCAGGGCTGTTAGTGGCAGAAATGAGCCCCTGTTGTCCGTCTTCAACACAGGGAGGGTGAAGGGGCATCAGGGCCTAGGGTGGCCTCCAGGGAAGCCCCCATGCTGTCCAGGCCTTGCTCCCCGCAGAGGGGAAGGAGGGCTGGCTGCTGGGGGTGGAGGGCTGCACGCCCCCCACATTTAGGACTTCACTCTCCAGTTGCCCACTTCCTGTTAGACCACCCAGAAGAGCTGCCCACTCAGGAGGTGCCCCCAGGGAGGCCAAGCTGGCCAGGTGTCACCCAGTGCCTGCAGTGGAGCTGCTCTGAGCTTGGGCAAGGCCACCTGCTCCCTCCATGCAGCTCTGGGCCCTGAGCACGTGACAGCCTGGTCCCCATGGGACCCAGGACCATGGCCAAGATAAGGAGGTTTATGCCCAGGCTCAGCCAGGCTCAGTTCACCAAACCAGTTGCTGGTAATAAAGTAAATCCCGGCACACATGCCCTTTACTAAGGTCATAACTAGTTCTCCAAGCAATTCAACATAAGAGTTTCAGCTGAGCAGCCTGAGGGCCAGGGTTAAGAAAGGAGGCCGTCTGCATGCCGCTGGGGAGAGTTATCTCCCCACCGAGCCTGGCCAAGCGCCCGAGGCCTGGGCAGGTCTGGGCAAGGCCCGGGGAAGTGACCACCACACCCAGGGCACCCCCTTGCCTTCACACAGGACCTTAAAGCCCCACCCTGGAGAAGGTGCTGGGGACAGGCCAATGCCCTGAGCCCACGGGAGGCCCCACCCGGCCAGCACCCACTCTGGGGGGCTTTTCCTCCACGGCCATTGTCTTTCCTTCAAGGACGTGGGACTCAACTAGTTGACCAGAAAGAAGCCTTTTCAGGGCTCAAGTTTGAAAGTCAGTTTTGACGGAATCAGGTCCCCCCATTTGAAGCAGGACGGGAACGAGACTGTGAGTGCTCTTCTGCAGTTGATCTGAGTGAGTCGACAAGACTCCCAGAGCCACTGTGTCTGAAAAGCCGGGTGGAGCCTCCTCCACCAGCAGCTCCCTCCCGGCCACCTGCTCCAGGTGTTGGGAGGGGCCCGAAGGCTGGTGGCAGCCACGCTGCGCATTGGTACTTTCCAGAACCCAATTTACAGTTGGCCTATGTCCTCAAAAGGAAGAGTCTGAGAGTCAGGGGAGCCAAAGTTGCTTTGCCAAGTGCTGGGAGGTGTCAGCTCTGACCCCTGGACAGACAGGAGGGCTCCCTTCTGCCGTGAGGATGACTGGGCTTTGTGGAAGCCGGTTCTCGGGGCAGCAGGTGCACGAGGACAGACGAGCACTGCCTCCCTTATAGAAGAGCCGAGAGCTGTCCACTCAGATTACGTGCACAAGGGAGGGCCGCTCTCCGCGCCGTCCGGTAGTAGTCGTTGTAGCCGGACAGCGGTCACTGAGAGAGTGCTCCTGTCCCGCCCTGACCTGGCTCCAGAAAGAACTCTGCCCCGCCCACATCACTCCCGCATTCTGGGGACAAGGCGTAACCACCTCCACCAGCTCCTGGGCGCTGGCCCAGCGCAGGTGTGCGGGAGAGCCACCTGCCGCAGGAGTGTCTGCCCCCCCAAGGCTGAGCCGCCTCCCTTCCAGACCCCGAGTGTTTCCCGTTCTGAGCTCAGCCTCCGTCACTGCCCAGAAAGGAGGGGTTTGTTTGTCTTGTTTTGTGTCCTCGTGATGTTTTGATGGTCCCTTGCTTGGCGTCTTGCGCGTTTAAACAGCGCACTCAGTGCTGACACTGCTCGGCCTCCAAACCCTGACGAACCAGAGCGTGGGGCCGAGGATCAGCCCTCAGGGAGACTTCTTGCTCATCCACGAGCGGGCGGACGTGGGGCAGGGCCTGGCGGGGAGCCCCCACCCTGCTGTGACCCTGGGGGAGCAAGTGGAGGCAGCGGGGTGACCCAGCACCTCCAGGTTCATGGCCTGCGGCCACCGCTCCTGGAGCCTGTTCTGCGAGCTTCCACCTCCCTACACCCTATAGCGAGACCGAGGCCGGGTGCCCCCGGTCCGGGCTGGCAGGAGTCCCCTTTGCCTCAGAAGGGGGTCCTGGCTGGGTTCGCTAGGGGACCCCTTTCTCGGGCCCCCAGCCTCACCCCACCAAGTGCTCACCAAGAGAAGTTGGGGAGCCAGCCAAGCCCCCCAGGGGCTCCCTGGAGGGGCCTCTCTGTCCAAATCCATAGGGCTTCCTGCCCCCTTCTCAAGGGCTGGTGGTTGAGAAGGAGCCCCCCTCAGCATCCTGTTCCCCTTTCGAGGGGGCTAGTCCAGTCCTGGACTTGGTGACAGCTGCCTCCCTCCAGCCCCCCGGCTCCTGGTTCAGGCCCCTCTGTTGGTCCTCCCAGCAGCCCCTGGAGGTGATTAAACAGAGTCACGGCCACTCAGGGTCTCTCCCCATGCCGAAGCCGGAACGCTGGCCCAGGATAAGGTCCTTCCGTCATCAGACTCAGCAGCCGTCACAAGCCGCAGGCTCAGAGTCAAGGCGACAGTTCTCCACCTGCCACAGCCCAGCGTCGACCCCCTCTCAGTTTCTCTAGAATAGTTGTGGGGTGCCCCCAGCTCACCTGCACCCCACCCCACTCTCCTCTCAAAACCGAGGCTCTGTGTCCTCGGGCGGGAAGGGCCATGACCTTGGGAACCGCGACTTCCTCAGACGCTGGCTCTGGCCCACTCTGACCTCTGTCTCCTCTCTGGTCTCTGTTGCCCCCTCTGCTGTCCAGCTCCATCTGGCTCCTCCTGAAGAACCCCATGTTCATCCTGCTCTGCCTGGCTGGGGCCACCGAGGCGACACTCATCGCAGGCATGTCCACGTTTGGCCCCAAGTTCCTCGAGTCCCAGTTCAGCCTGAGCGCCTCAGAAGCTGCCACCTTGTTTGGTGAGAAAACGCCCCTATCTTGGGGGTCTTCTGCTTTCTCGTTCATTCTCAGATGGATGGGGGTCTTTGAGTATCTGCTGGACAGCTAGTCCATGCGTGAGCAGGCTGTGGGCGCGTGGGGGCACGGAGACCCTGAGAGCCAGCATCGGGCTTTTACAAAAGGCGAGGTTGCTCCTCTGATGGTATTTACAGCCGCGGGGCCGTCCTTCCTAGCGGTTTGCGAAGCTGACTACAGCGTGTGCCGGGGCTGACCGGTTCTCTCCCCAGGCCCCAAGGAGCCGCCTCGCCCTCCTAGTGGGAACCCGCTCCTGCTGGGGGGCCGGGGGTGGGCTCTGCTCGCTTCACCACCCGCTTACCACTCAGGACCTCTGCCTCTGTCGTCCCTGGCTGGTGGCAGAAAGGGTTTGGGTGGTGACACCCATGGGGCACCTTTGGGCTTAGCTGTCCCTGAGAGCTGGATGGGACCATGAGGGTGGAGACCCCGGACCTGCCCAGCTGGAGGCCGTCTGTGGCCAGAGGCAGATGGGTCCTCCCGGGAGAGCGAGGACCCTTGTCAGACCCTTCCCTCTGCCACTGTTCACGGGGTATCCCTGCACTGGGGGGACAGCCACGGCCTCACCAAGAACAGGCCAGGCAGGAGGTATGTGGGGGTCATCGCAGATGTGGGATTAGTGCTGGCCGTGGGGGTCAGCACCACATGTGGAAAGTGGGTGATCTGTGCAGCCCGCGAGTTAGTCCTCGCCATGCCCCACCCCTCAGGGAGAGGGGCGGCAGATTAGGGTCCCACCCCCTTCTCGGACTAATGTCCCCAGACACCCCACCTTGCCTGGCTGCTTGGCTGACACCGCATGCCTGGACCCCCACCTACAACAACTGCCTCCCCTCCCCACAGTGACCCCCTCTCTCTGCCGACACCCCCTCCTGGAACAGCTGCAGCCTTTGGGGTCCCCCCTCCTGCACCCCCAAAGCTGGCCTCCGTCACTGCCCTGGGGGCTTTGAGGTGGCCTCCACTGGCCCTGGAGAGCCCCCACTGTCGTGTGCGCCCGCCCCGGGATGGCCTGGGAGCCATGTACCAACTCATCCCAATTGTTCATTAAATGGCGGCGGCCACAGGGTCTCCAGATGTCCTCTCACGCTGGACTCGGCAGAGGCCGTGGTGGGCCGCAGACCCTCCCTCCTCCCAGTCCTGCCCCACCCCCACATCCCTCGGCCTCTGGGCACCCGGTGGCCTCCTGGCAGTCCCCTGACCGAGGCTCTCCCAGCGGACCCCCCGCCCGTGTGGTGGTGAGGGCTCAGGTCAGGGCCGGGCGTGGTGAGTGCCCAGCCCAACGATGCCACCCAGATGGGGAATGATCACCCTGCTTGGTTTCCCCGCCTGCAAAGTGGGACAGTGACACCCGGTGGGTTGACGGCCCCGCCCCTAGGCTCCGAGGGCTCACCCGGCCACTCCGTCTCTGGCAGGGTACCTGGTGGTGCCAGCAGGCGGTGGCGGCACATTCCTGGGCGGCTTCCTGGTGAACAAGTTCAAGCTCCGCGGCTCGGGCACCATCAGGTTCTGCCTGCTCTGCACCCTGACCAGCCTGCTGGCCGCCTCTGTGTTCTCCATGCACTGCCCCAATGTGCCCATGGCCGGCGTGACGGCCAGCTACGGCAACAGGTGAGGGCCCGGCGGTGCCTGGGCAGAAGGAAGACCCCCAGCATACATGTCGGGACACCTGTGGCCCCAGCGGGGGGAGACCGGGTCAGGACTTGGAATGAGGTCACTGTTTGGACACCAGCAAAGAAGACCCCTCAGTGGGGTGCCCTTGCGCCAATTGATGGTCACACATAAATGGCACCTGAGCCTCAATTGTCTTGTCTGTAAAACGGGACCGTAGTTGCCCCGGCTCCTCACTACATGTTGATGGGGAAAGTGGCCCAGGATCGGCCCCGTGAGTCACTATGTCCTGGGAATGCGGGGAATGGCCCATCAGGTGGTGATTTGGGAATTTCTAAAATCGATGCAGGCTTCCTGCTCCTGGGCCCGGGGATTCCTCCCCCGGGAATGCCCGTGGAGGTGACAGGGCGAGGCTGCAGAGTACAGAGGTGCCGTTGTCCTGTTGTTGGAGACAGCCAGGACTGGAAAGCACCTAGGAGTTGGTGGCAGGTGGACGGGCTGACCTGCCAGGGTCCCCTCTCGGAGGCTCGGCCACCCTCAGTGGAGGAGGGAGCTCTGAGACCCGGTGTCGACGGGAAAAACCGAAGGAGCAGAACAATGGGCCCAGAGTGCCGGATTGGAGTAGAAACAGGGAACGGGTGCCGTCTGCCATGGCTGGTGTGTGCATGGATAGCAATCTGCACGAACACGCGGCCGCAGCCGGCGCTAGAGGACCAGGCCTGCCATGGGGCCCTCATACCTGGCACGCTTTTGTGGTCGTTGTGTTTTAAGCCACGTGAACGTGTGGCCTGTGCGCCACACAAACCAGTTAGGGGCAGCCGTAGGGTTAGGCACAGGGGGGCTGGGTTCGCCTTGCTGTGAGAATTTCTGACAAGTCTCTGAGCAAAGGCGATGTGCAGAGCGCCATTCCTCGGGGCAGCATGAACCCACAGATGTGGGCTGGTGGGGATGAGACTGGAGGCTGTGGGACTCTGGCCCCGGCCCCATCGCCACCGTGTCTCCCACCTGCAGCCTCCTGCCCCAAGACCCCTGGGAGCTGACGGCCGCCTGCAACGCCGCCTGCGGCTGCCGGCCAGAGCACTACAGCCCCGTGTGCGGCTCCAACGACCTCATGTACTTCTCGCCCTGCCACGCGGGGTGCCCCGAGGTGGCCGCGCCAGGTCCGGGCGGCCAGAAGGTGAGTGCGGCCGCTGCTCCCGTCCCCATTGGTGCCCGGACCTGGGCGGGCCCCTGTCCCTTCCTCCTGTAATCAGCGCTCTTGTTGCGCCCCTCAGGTGTACCGAGACTGTAGCTGTGTCCCTCAGAATTTTTCCTCTGGTTTTGGCCATGCCACTGCAGGGAAATGCAGTTCAACTTGTCAGAGAAAGCCCCTCCTTCTGGTTTTCATATTCGTTGTAATTCTCTTTACCT
The DNA here is from genome assembly GCF_041296235.1 of Equus asinus. Classification (NCBI taxonomy): domain Eukaryota; kingdom Metazoa; phylum Chordata; class Mammalia; order Perissodactyla; family Equidae; genus Equus; species Equus asinus. Next base: position 49,707,398 of record NC_091804.1, read on the forward strand.
TCCTCAGCAGCATCCCTGCGCTGACTGCCACCTTACGGTAAGCCATGGGCCCGGGTTGCTCTGTCTGGAAGCTTCCCTTTCAGGGTGCTAAGGTGGAGCTCGCAGTCCTGTGGGGTCCACGCCAGGCCCCCAGAAAGCTGCAGCAGGAGAGAGCGAACACCTCTGTGAGGTGCTTGCCACCTGGGGAGGCGGCCGTGCGGCCTGGGGCTCAGCCGGGACTCGGACGTTGGCGTGGGGTATGACGTGGCGAGCGGCCATGCTTGCCCGGGCGCTGACGCCATGGTCTTCCGTTTCAGGTGCGTCTGTGACCAGCAGAGATCCTTTGCGCTGGGAATCCAGTGGATTGTGGTTAGAACTCTAGGTACTGTGCCACGGGAGGAAGCCACGCACAGTGTTGTTGTGTGTCCACTGTGCAAGGGCACCCAGCAGCAGTCTCCTCGCCATGCCTGTGTGTGCCCCGGCAGGAAGCTGTGTCCACCTGGGGGAGGCGCATTCCCTGGCCATCTGCTAGAGGGACCCATGGTCATTTATTTGTCCAGAGGCTGCCTTTACCTGGTGCAGCAAAGGCTCCGTGGGAGTCGGAGATCATGAGGAATCTCCCAGGGATGATGCTGAGTCCCCACCCCAGAAGAAGGGACATTTGAGTCCCCTTGGTGTCGCCTGAGAGCACCGCTGGCTGATGTCACCTCTCTGAGAGCCGGTGCATTCTGCGTCTCTGGCACTGCCCACACCGCCCTGTCGTCCCGGGGCATGTCAGGCAGAGTCCTGAGGGAGCCTCTCTCCACAGGCAGCATCCCGGGGCCCATCGCCTTCGGCTGGCTGATCGACAAGGCGTGCCTGCTCTGGCAGGACCAGTGCGGCCAGCGGGGCTCCTGCTTCCTGTACCACAACGCAGCCATGAGCCAGTACATGCTCATTGCCGGGCTGGTGTACAAGGTCAGCGGGGCCAGCATCTGCTCCCGGGGCACTGGAGGGAGGGAGTCCGAGGGTCTACTCCAAAAGGCCAAGAGCCTTCTCCAGCTGGCTCGGGTGTCCGGGCACTCCACTGGGACCTTCCAACAGCTTAAACCCCACTGGGGCCTGGTGGCTGTAGGGGTCACTCCCACAGCCTGGTTTCCAGAAACACATCCTTTCCACGTTTAGGGCCGTCATTGTCATGCCCTGATGATGCAATGACAGTACAGGGGGCAGTGGGAGAGCAGGCCCCGGGGCCACAGGGCCCCCTTCCCGGCTCGCAGCCCCAGGCGTCAGGAATGGCTCCCTGGCCTCCCAGGGCCTTCCCCAGCACAGCTTGTTGGTTTCCTGTGGCTCCTGTTGGCTGAGGCTTTGGGGAAGTAAGAGCCAGCTGCTCCCCACAGGAGCCGCTCTGGCAGGCGGCTCGCTTCTGGGCTGTCGCTCCGTGGATCCACATGTGATATTGCTCTGTTTCCAATCTTAATGAGCCTTGAGTTTCATCCTGTTTCTTAGCCTGACCTTGTCTTCAGGTTGTTAAGAGAAACTTCATGCTGCATCTCTTGTGCTACGTGGGGAAAAGTACGTTATCTATATTTTGAATTTCTCCCCATAGAGGAAAAGGCACAAAACCTTCCAAATACAATGAAATCCTAGGGCCAGTCCTCTTCTTGGAGGGAGGACTCAGGAATGTCCCACTGGCAGGAGCCACTTGCCTCAGCCTTTTCCTGAAGGGCCTTGAGGATTCTCGGCCCCTTTGGTTTATCTCCCGAGGATTAGCATAAAAATAGCCGAGTGTGAGAAGGATTTGTGTGGCTGAGCTAGCAAGGGGTCACTTGTAAAGAGCCCGCCCTCGCCAGGGAGCTTCCCCTTCCTTCCGTGTAGTGTGGACCTCTGCCCAGAGCAGCAGGTGGTACCCCCCGGCGTCTGTCTGCCCAGATAAAGACCGGTGACCTCAGCATAGCCAGCGTGGACCACAGTGGTCAGGACTGGCTTGTAAAGTACCTGCTAATTTTAGTAGGGGGAGCAGACAGGTATGCCCTCCAAATGCTATGCCAGCAGTCCATCACCAGGCCCCAGAGCAGACACGGCCTCGCTCACTGACGTGGCTTCAGGCCCATCAGCCCGTTGATGCTCCAGGAAACAGTGGGCATTCCTGCTAAAACCGCGTCTACACGGTAAACACGTGCACGGCTATGCAGAGGCCTGCAGGCTGGCCCACGCTGTGATCTTTAAGGCCGAGGGTCATCCTGCAATGACCCGTGAGTTCAGCATGGTGGTTGGAGGTGAAGTACCAGCCAGTGCTCACCAGCTCCCAGTTAGATTCCTGGGGCTGCCCCAATAAAGGACCGCAAACTGGCAGCTCAAAACAGCATAAATTTTATTTTCTCAGTTCTGGAGGCCAGAAGTCCAAAATTGAGGTTTCAGTGGCGTCTGTTCCTGCTGGGGGCTGAGCGTCTCCCAGCTCCCTGTGCTGCTGACAGCTCTCCTGTCCTCGGCTTGTGGACGCCTTGTCCGGGTCTCTGCCTCCACGTTCACACGGCCGTCTCCTCTGTGTGTTTCTTGTTGAATCTCTCTTTTCTCTTATGAGGACACCAGTCACTGGATTTGGGGCCCACCCTAACCCAGAATGATCTCATCTCCAGATCCTTACTTAATTACACCTACAAAGACCCTATTTCCAAATAAAGGTCCTGTTCACAGGTTCTGGGGGCCAAAACTCGGCCATATCTTTTGGGGGGGGACACTGTTTAGCCCATGACAAGCCCCCCCACCTCATCTGATGCTTCTGTTGTTAGTCAAATGGTACTTGTCATTCGTTCACTAACAGTGTTGGTGTCCATGCTGGGCTGGCCACGCAGGAAAGATGAGTCTTCTCGCCAGAGCAGGGGTTCCTCAGGACTGAGAGCCTGGGGCTGGGGTCCAGGGGGGCTCAGGACTGTGAGTGTCCGGGGCTTCCAGGCAGGCCGCTCTAGTCCAGCAGGCTCCTTTCTCCCCAGGTCCTGGGCTTCCTCTTCTTTGCTGCTGCCTGCGTCCTGTACAAGCCCCCATCGGGATCTTCCAATGGCCTGGAAGCTTCTCTGCCCAGCCAGTCCTCAGGCTCTGACAACCCCACAGACCTCCAGGATGCCCCCACAGACCTCCAGTTCCAGAGTGATGTCTGATGTCCCACCCCCCGCCCAGGGGCATGGGCCAGCCACTTGGCACTTACCGCAACACTGCCTAATCTCTCCCCAAAAGGGCTGACCCTGCTGATTGATCTCCCAGCACTGAGGACCCTTCCAAAATCTCCCACTGGGTTCTGGGGGGCACTGAGCAGAAGGGGGTGTGTCCCAGCCCAAAGGTGCCAAGGAAAAAGAATGCAAGACACACCCAAAGTGGACACGCCACCCTCCTGGCCCCACCGGCCTGGCCCCTGGGCAGTGGGATGACCGCTCTCCCGCTAGGAAGGCGCAAGGCCCCACAGCGCCCGAGGCGGTGCCACCTTCCATCCTTCCTCCTGCTCATTTCACACACAGTGGTTGTTACCCAACGGACGCAGCCGAACAGCATAGACTGGAGCCTGGGGACCCCCCAGACACGTTAAGGGACACTGAAGCAGTCACACCATCTCTCCGTACCTCCCTCAGGGCTTGTGGAAGAGCAGAGCCACCTGTGGGGTTACGTGAGAGGCTCCCATCTCTGGTTTCTTTTCTAAATGGCCGATGTGTGGATCTGGCGGCCGCCTGCTGGTTTAGAAGTTGCTGTTCCCACGAGAGACGGAGAAGCACCTGCCACGACCTTTGATGCACACACAGGCCTGGCCCATGGTCTTTATTGATGCTGCACTGTGCTGTGGGGGCCGCTCTATGGAAGGGACAGAGCACTGACCCCACCACGGGGTGCTGGCAGGCCAGCCGGCGCTTCTCAACGGTCCACTTCATCTGGTGGCCAACCTGGCCCTGACCTCCTGGTGAAGGGAAGCTGGGTGTGAGGCCATCCCCAGGGCGCGTTCCTCCTGGAGCCTTCTCCTCGATGTGTTCACAACCTGCTGTCCTGGAAGCCACACGGCCCCGCAGTGGGACAGGAGCAATGCACATAAGCATGTGATTACAGACCCGTGTTTTGCATAAACACTTATTTATAGAATTTGTTTTACCTTTGGTGTGGTGGGCATGGCAGCAAACTCAGAGGCACCTGTGAATTCTGCCTGGAGGGCACAGGAGTTTCCTGGACTGTGTGTTTGTGGGCATTCTGAGCTAAAATTGCGTGTATGTTAATATATTTTAATATTTAAAGCACAGTGCCTGTCCAGTGTGTTTTATTTCCATTAATTTGCAAAGCATTGATTTGCACATCCTTCATATGGGTTTTCGTGAGTCTGTGCCCCGAAGTCTGCAGCTGGCTGCCCCAGGATGAGCCTTCGCTTGGCCCGGGTCCTCCCGGGTGGGTGTCCCTGCCTCACCCCTGCAGGACCCCTCCCTCGTTGTCACCCAGGAGCTTCCTCCCTCCTGGGTCCAGCGCCAGGTAGGCCTGGGTCCTCAACCAGGGTCCCCCTTCCCGCCCCTTTTGTGAATGACCTGGAGTGTTGGGATCCATTCAGGGTCCCGGACGTGACGTTGGTGAGGACCAGTGTGCATGGCGTCTGCTTGGGTGAGGGCCCTGTCTGCTCGTCTCCTGGAGGTCACACGTGGCAATCCGAGGCTCCCAGACGTTTCTGGGGAGAAGCAATGATGGAAGCGAAATGGAAACGATCCTCTGGTGGCACTGCCGGCTGAGGTGCCCCAGGGCCTCGGTCCAGTTTGACCAATGCCGGCCCCGAGCTGCTGCAATGCCAAAGGCCGTGCCCGTCCACCCCACCGTCCAGGTACCCTGAGCAAACGCCGTCCTGTCTCATTGCCCAGAGTGTCGGGCTCCTCTGCCACCTGCCACCTTGTCCTCTGGGGCTGGTCTATGAAGACCGGAGGATCACGGCTGTGGGGGATCCTGGGAGGTGCCCTACCTTCTCCAGCATGGGGCCGAATCAGCTGGCTGGATTCCAGCCCCTGACCTGGGGGCTCCCCAGCACCAACCCTGGGTTTGGGCCCTGAACCCAGCACCCCAGCTCTGGCCCCTCTGGTGCGGCCAGGGAGCCCAGAGCATCCGCAGTTGCAGCCTGTGGGCACTGGGGGGCAGCACAGACACGTCCTGGGCATAGGGTTCCCTCCTGCCGCGGGCCCTGGTGGACCCAAGTCCCTGTTCCCAGCAGCATCCTGTCCCCCTAAATGCAAGCCAAAACGGGGCGTTGCTTCCTTCCTCTCCCCTAGGAGATGTTTCTGTGAACGTGAACTGGATGCCAGTCCTTCTACAAGTCGGACCTGGCCGTGTCCACCTGCCAGGAGCTGGGCAGGGCCTGGGGCTACGCTGGGAGCAGGAAGCAAACAGCCTCCCTGGCCTTGTGCACGATGTTCAAGGATTCATCCAGTACCTGCTGCATGGCTGTGCTGGGCGAGTGGGACGGTTGAGGCCCTGCCCTGGGAGCCTCGATAGCACACCCAGGCCGGGCGGGAGGGCAAAAGGGACCGGGACTCACGGCTCAACCGGGTTGCTGGGACTGACCCACGGGCAGCACCAGGCACCCCTGACGCCCTCGTCCAACGGAGGATCCCCCGGCCCGCTTGCGGGGTGGGACCGGACCTGGCAGCAGCTGATGCTCCTGGGTCCCCTCACTCTCGTCTCTGCCCTTGAAAAGGGTCCGAGCTGGGCAGTGCTTGTTCAAGCCCACTTTCCTTTCAGCTTTATTGAAATAGATTACACGCCACATAATTCTCCCATTTAAAGTGAACAACTCGGGGGCTGTGAGATGTCCACAGACTTGTGCAACTATCACCACGGCTGACTGGAATGCTCTATTCACTGCAAACGGACCCCTTGAGCCATGGCCATCTGGCAACTGCTGGTCCACGTTCTGTCTCTGTGCCTGGTCTGGGCATTTGTTCCCTATAAATGGAATCGCACTCAGGCCTTCCGTGTCGGGCTACGTTCCCTGAGCCTCCTGTTTTGAGGCCCATCCATGTGTCGCGTGTGTCAGCGCTTCATTCAGTCCCTTCTAAGGTCAAGTAATGTCCCACCGTGCGGACAGGCCTCGTTTGCTGATCACGTTATTTAAGGAAGCAAAGGTCCCTGGCGTCTCCCAGCTGTTTCCAGGCTGAAATGCAAACGTCTGAGCGCTGGGGCCTTGGAATTAGGATAACACCCTCCAACAGGACTCGGACCATAAGCCACACTGGAGTGTCCACGGGGGACACGAGCGTCCTCCACCTGCCCAGGAGGACGCCCTTTCAGCCCAGGAATCACCCGCTTTCCATTTCCAGGTTCCACCAGGCAGGCCTCGTGCCCGGGTCAGACTCGCACCTGGCTCAGGCTTCCTCTGTGCTTCCTGGTTGGTGAAACCGGGGGTCCTTCGGGAGGATGCCCAGCACCCTGTATGTGCACACACACCATACACACCCAGCACACACACACCCATATGCACACACACCCCCATACACACCCAGCACACACCCCCACATGCACATGCACACACCCCCACATGCACATGCACACACCCCCACATGCACACCCATACACACCCAGCACACACCCCCACATGCACATGCACACACCCCCATACACACCCAGCACACACCCCCACATGCACACCCATATATACACAGCACACACACACGTACACACACACGCACATACTCCCCCTCCGTCTGCCGGTCCCAACAGCTGCATCTGCACCCGCCCTGTCGGCTGCACTCCCAGGCGGTGAGGTCCACGAGGGGAGCCTGCCAAGCTCACTGCTGAGACCGCTGGGCCGGGCCAGCCAGGGAGGGGCACGGGGCACAGGACGCTGAGGAGGCAAACAGCAGGGGCAGATGCCCGGAGGGGCAGGAGAAGCTTCCTGGAGAGGTGACATCAAAAGGAAGGAGCAGGGTGGCGCGGGTGGTGAGCAGTCACCGGGGCCCAAAAGGAGACAAAGCTTCGGGACAGAAGTGAGGCTGGTGTGTGGAGCTGGAAACCCTGCAGGCAGCCCAGGGGAGTTGTCGGCTGTGGGCAAGATAGAGAGAGAGAGAGAGAGACGAGGCCAGAGGGGCAGGGCCAGGGTCGGCACGGAGGGTGAGCTTCCGTGCTGAAGAAGAACGGCAGCCTCCATTGGAGAGGAGCGTGCTTCCAACGAGAAACCCCGGAGGAGCGCTGTGGGCCCGGACAACCTCGCCATTCCAGCTTCATCGCAGCCCAATCCTGAGGCTCAGCTTTCTCGCCCCCTGTTCCAAGTGGCAGCCTCGGCTCCTGGCAGCTGGACCGAGGACAGGAGAAGGAAGGTCTGGGCAGAACACATGCAGCTCCTCCCGGAGTTCCCGAGACAGACGCAGGTGACACTGTTCATACCACACGGATGCGAACTGTCACGTGTTCCCATCACAGGAGTGAGTCGGGAAAACCAGCCTAGTCCCCACTGGAGGTCACCCCAGTCCCGCAGGAGCTGTATGGCATCAAAGCTCTGGGTGGAGATGTCCCATGGGGGACCCCAGGACAAGGGGCAGGAGGAGGAAGCTGCTCACGTGAAAATGGGGAGGAGTGAGGGGTCGGGGAGGAGCCAGTGCATACGGGGAGGGCGGAGGGGCAGCACCTGGCACCCCAACCCTGCTGTGCGACACTGTGCTGAGGGCCGTCTGTCTCCCAGCCGCAGGTGGTCAGATTGTCCCCATTCTTTGGGAGCCTGAGGCCCTGGCCATGTTCCCTGTGGTCCCACAGCGATAAATCGGCTGGGGCACGAGTTACGGACTGAATGTTTGTCCCCGCCCCCAGAGTCCTGTGCGGAACCCCTGACCCCCAGGGAGACGGTACTGGGAGGTGAGCAGGGTTAGATGAGGCCATGAGAGTGGGGCCCCCATGATGGGATTAGAGCCCTCATGAGAAGAGGATGAGCCCAGAGCCTTCTCTTTCTCTACCACGTGAGGACACAGTGAGAGCGGCCTGCGACCCAGGAAGGGTTCTCCCTGGAGCCCGACCGCACCGGCACCCTGACTCGACCTCCAGCCCCCCGTCTGTGAGAGACAAGTGTCTGTTGTTTGCAGTCGTGGCACCTCAAGCCGAATAAGGCAGCAGGATTTCAACCCCTGTCTGCCGGCTCTGAGGCCCACCCGTCCAGTCCTGGTCCAGTGCCCTGCCCTCCGGATGCAGGAGGCCAGAGGGAGGGAGATGAGAGCCCCATGTCTGCACAGTGAACCCAAGCTCTGAGCTGAGACGGCAGCGGGCAGAGGCTCTGAGTGATCTGACTCAGTGCACACGACCTGGGCGGGGGGTTCGCAGAGGGGCACACACAAGCTGCTTGGCCCGCCAGGGACTGGGGCAAGAGCGGCCAGGGACTGGGGAGAGAGCTGATTTGCTATGACGTCCAGTCCGCCTTCCTGCAGTGGTGACACTTCACCATCACTGACGAGGTGGGCGAGCCCAGCTTCCTGCCCACGGTCCCAGGAGGGCCTCCTCATAGCCGACACTGCGCTGCGGCCCCAGCCCTGGGTCTCTGAAGCTCCCAAGTGCCACCACCCCACCTTGACTCCGGGCCAGGTGGGGGGGAGCCCGGGCCGCCTCTGCGCCACCCCCTGCCTTCCTCACTGAAGCTCGCTGGGCTCCAGATCCAGATCCAGTGAAGGGACGGAGCAGACGGTTTGCAGAGGCAGCCGGAACACGGGGAGAGAGAAGTCTGGTTACAGCAGGCCTGCCTCTGGCCCTGGCACCCTGGGCCATGGTGACAGGGGCTGCGTGACTCACGGTGTGGGAAGTCCTACCACAGAGGCCAGAACTGACGCAACCATAGCCCTGCAGGCGTCTCGAGGATCACAGGCGTGCAGCCGGCAGGCACGTGCACGCTGCCCACGCCCGCGGGTCCACTCAGGCCGTGGGCCTGGTTCCTCCTGTGGCTTCCCCTCCCCTCTGGTAGCTCTGGGGGCAGCCCTCCAACATCCCTGGGGACAGGGAGTGAGCCACCCAGATCGGGCAGGAGGGCACAGCAGACAGGGCCATGCTGCCCACAGGGAGAAGAAAGATGGGAGTTGGTGGTAGGACAGACGGGATCTCCAGGGTCCCCGGGACCTGCTTGGTTCTCTGTTGGAGAAGCTGCAGGGGCAAGAAATATCGGGACCACGAAGAGCCTTCCTGTGGGTCAGGAATTAAAAGCTGGTTTCCAAGAGTCAGACACAGGTAAAGATCTGAAATGGCTCAGTGTCTTCTGGTTGGGGACTGTGTTCCTTTTATCTTTGCGCTTTTTTAAAATAGTCATTGAGTCCAGAATATATGGAGAACCCTTACAACTCAACAAGTAAAAGACGACCCAATTTAAAAATGAGCAAAAGACTTGAATAGAACTTTCTCCAAAAGAGACATTTGAATGGCCAATAAGATGTGAACAGAAGCTCCACGTCATAGGCCCTGAGAGAGATGCAGGTCAAATCCACTTCACACCCCCTGCACGGTGAAAGCCGAAACGACAGAAAACGAGTGTCGGCGGAGAGACTGGAAGCTTCGGGCAGTGCTGGGCGGAGGTGAGACGGGGCAGCCACTCTGGAAACAGTTTGGCAGTTCTTTGAAAAGTTAAGCATTCAGTCACCATGTGCCCCAGAGTCCCGCTCCTCGTGTGAATGAAAGCATCTAACCATGTAAACTCGTTCAAGAGTATTCAAAGCAGCACATTCGTAACAGCCAAAAACCGAGACACCCAGACGCCCATCGACTGATGAATGGCAGACAGCAGTGGTCCATCCACACAATGGAATATTATCTGGTCGTAAAAAGAAACAAAAGATTGGTTCGTGCTACAACATGATAAACCTTGAAAACACGGTGCTCAGTGAAAGCAGCCAGACACACATGGCCACATGTGTGATTCCAAATGTCCAGAGCAGGAAAATCCATAGAGACAGAAAGCAGGTTAGCAGCTGCCAGGGCCTGGGGAGGGGAGTGGGGAATGATGCTAATGGGGACAGGATTTTCTGGGGGGAGTGACGAAAATTCTGATTCTGGAATTAGGTAATGGTGATAGATGCACAACCTTGTGAAGATACTAAAAACCACTAAGTTGTTCACTTTAAAGGGAGAATATTTTGGTATGTGGCTTATATCTCAAAAAGCTGTTATTAAATGAATAATGTAACTGAGCGCCTGTCATGTGTGATTCACTGCCCTAGACCCTGGGGATATATCAGCAGATGAGGCAGGGGCCCTGGCCTCCTGTTGTTAATGTGCCGTGACTCTGTTCTGTGACCGCACCTCCGTGGAAGGGAAACGTGTGGGCCCTGTGTCCAGTTGCCTGACGATGCCCCCCGACTTCCCTAGGAGGAGCCTTTGAGATCATATGTTCCCACTCCACTGTGGCAGACGGTATTTCCAATAATGGCCACAACGATGTGTCCCAATATGTCTCACCCCACGTGCCCTTCCAGCACCTGTCACTTCTCCATAAAGAGGTGGACTGTGCCGCTCTTTGAACTTGGGCAGGGGTTCGTGACTCTGCTTCGATGAGTAGAGGGCATGCCACTTCCAGCTGGCCTGGCCTGCGGGGGATGCTTGCCCTGGAGCCCAGCCACTGTGCTGTGAGGAGCCCAGGCCACGTCCATGGCCCCAGGTGAATCACCAGCCATTGACGTGCGCCATCTTGGATGTTCCAGCCTTGAGCTGCTCCCACCTGATGCCACGTGGAGCAGAGATGAGCCTTCCCCTCTGAGCTACACCCAAACTGCAGGTTCGTGAGAAAAATAAATCATCAGTGCTGGTTAAGCCTGAGCCTCGCTATCAGTGAAAGCTGGAAGGGAAATAAATTGTTAACGGAAACTAGAGCAAAGAGAGCAGCAGAAAGTCAGGCCACACTGTGGCCTCCTGTGACATAGAAAGTAGAAAACGTACCAAGTGCCCAGGCGATCCAGCTGAGGGGATTTCCACACAGAAGTGCCAACGGGTTTCTCTTAGCTGCAAGTAACAAAAAGAGAGCAAGATGAGTTAAAAAAAAAAAAAAAAACTTTAGTTTTCAAGCAAAATTTAGAGGAAATATAAAGAAGCCAGGACTTACTAAGATAAGAAAGAAACTCTTGACAAAACCAAGGGTTGATGAGGATACGGAGCGACTGGAACGCTCCTCTGCTGCTGGTGGAAAGGAAAAATGCCACCGCCACTCGAGGACACCCTGGCAGGTTGTTATCAAGTTGAACGTACACTTATCATATGACCAGCAATCCTGCTCCTAGGTATTTACCTTAGAGACGTGAAGAATTACGTTCACACAAAGACTTGTCCACAAATGTCCATAACAGCTCTATTCATAATCATCAAAAAACTGGAAATAACCCAAATATCTTCAACGAGCAAATGGATAAGCAGACTGTGGTACATCCATACAGTGGAATACTACTTGGTGGTAAAAAGCGAGGAATTGAGGATATGCACAACAACACGGATAGATCCCAAGGGATTATGCTGAGTGAAAGAAGCCAGACTCAAAAGGTTATACGCTGTGTGGTTCCACTTTTGCGTCATCCTCAACAAAGGCAAAGCTGCAGGAATGGAGCACTGACCACCGGTTGCCCTGGGTCGGGGTGCGAGGGAAGGTGTGACTTTAAAAGGGCAGCACACGGGAGTTTGGGGGGAGGTCATGGTGCTCGTGAGTCCTGACTGTGGTGGTGGTTACACAAATCCACATGTGTTAAAATTCTTACACTCATACACCAAAAAGGAAATAAATTTTACTGCGTGATAGTTTAAAAAGTAAAATTAAAATCAACTGTTTCCTATTCCAAGAGTCTCCAGGTGGCGAAGGGTCTCAAGCTGATAAAGGGCCTCAGGCCAGAGAGCACTCGGGAGAAGACGGCCCAAAGTGGAGCCAAGGACACGGCTGTAAACTCTTTGTTAAGATGGTAGAAAAAATCCAGGTAGGGGGTCGCAGACCCTTTAAAACAGACAAGACGCCCCCAACGGGTCTTAAGGTGCACCTCAGGGAGCCTCTACGTTAAACCAAGAGTCTGAGGGTCTTAAGGGCTTGTTCCAGAGCCCCGTTGCAGGGAGCCCGCGGGGCAGAGGGCTCATCCCGGCATGACGGGAGGACTGGGGCTTGGCTCACAGGGACCCCAACAAGGGTCAGACCCACAGAGTTGTCAGCAGCAACTGATTTATGTTTACAGATAACTGCCATTGTGTTTTAACTTCGGGTTCCTGGTGTTCTTCTCTGGTACACAGAGTCAGAATTGATAGTTGCCTGTTGACCTTGCATCCTGTCACCTGCTAAACTCACTTGTTTGCTCTAAGAGCTTTTGTGCACATTTCCTGGGATTTTCCACACAGCCAGCCACGTCATCCGTGAAGGGGGACAGTTTCATTTCTTCCTTTCCAATCGATATGCCTTGTGTTTCTTTTTCTTGCCTTACTGCACTGGCCAGAACCTCCACTGCGGTGCTAAGAGTGGGGAACGAGGACGTCCCTGCCTCGGTCCTGATCTCGGGCAGAAATGGTCAGTCTCCTGCCGTTAGGATGTTAGCTGTATGAAGCCTTTTGGCAGGCTGAGTAGTTTCCCTTCTATTTGTAGTTTGCTGAGGTTTTTGTTGGTTTTTAATCACGATGAACATTGAATTTTGTTGAATGGTTTTTCTACATCAGTTGATATGGTCATAGGGTCTTTCTTATTCAGCCTGTGGATGTGGTGGATTATGCTGATTGCTTTCTGAATATCACACCAACCTTCCGTTCCCGAATAATCCCGCTGGGTCAGGTACTATGTTCTTTTCATACGTTACTGGATTTAATTTGCTAATATTTTGCTGAGGATTTTCGTGTCTGTGTTCGTGAAGGATATCGGTCTACAGTTTCATTTTCTTGTACTGTCTGTCTCTGGTTCTGGTTTCAAGGTAGTGCTGACCTTACAGAATGAGTTGGGAAATATTCCCTCCTCTTGTCTTTCAGCTGTGATAATTATAGACTCAGACGCAGTTCTAGGAAATAACTGAGAAATCCCCACACTCTGTCCAGTCTCCCCAACGGGGATGTTTTGCAAAATTGCTTTACGACCACGCCCAGGACATCAACCCTGACACGATCCGTCCACCTTGCTCAGAGTCCTTCCGTCTCCCTCTCTTGTGTGTGAGTGTGCACTGAGTCACAGGCACTCTGCTGCTGTGCAGGCTCATGCGTCCACCACCACTGTCAGGACAGAAAACGCTCACGGGGTGGGCAGAGAGGCGAGCGGCTATCCTGGCCTCTCACTCTCGAGGCTGCCTGGAGGCAGCAAACCTCACATCTTCCTCCCGTTGGCCCCTGGCCCTGCTCTTGGGGCACAAAGCCCCCTTCTGCTGCTCGCCAGCCCTTCTGGGAACCATGGGCAGCTGTCGGGCTCCCCGTCCTTCTTGTCCCCGAGCCAAACATTCCCTGTTCCTCCCTAAGCAGAACCTGAAGACGGAGCCCGTCTCCAGTGGCTCTCCTCCCAAGACTGCGTGGTGCTCAGCAGCACGACAGTGTCACCTGAGAAGCACTGAGGGGCCGACATCTGAGCCAGCTCAGGATTAGGGTTCAGGGGCCAGGAACCTGCATCTGGACACTGGCCTCCACCCCCCACCCCAGTGCTCCTACTTGGAGAAACGGTGAATTCCCTCACCACAGCCCTCGAGAGGGAGCAAGGGACCCTCATGGCAAAGCCTGCGCACCCACCATGAGCAGTGCCCAGGGGGCTGGAGGGGAGAAGACCCCCACCATACCCTGGAGCCCACCCCCGGTCAAAGAACCCTTGTTCAGCCTTGCAGTGTCCGGGCCGGTATAGAAGGGAGCAAATCCCTTTTTGCAAAGAGTACTCAACACACCATGGGCTTGTCTGTTTACCAAAATGCAGAGGGAAAGGCCCCATTTGTGGACAAAGTTGAGACTTGAGCAAATTTGGAAGACAGGATATTTCCTAGAGTGCAGAAAACAGCCCCTCCTTGTTGACAGCGAGTGTCAGCGCTTAATCGGCACAAACTGTGTTTGAAACAGCAAGCAGAGAAATCCTGAGAGTCCAAATCAGGTAGTACTCACCAAACATCACACACATCCACCGAGCCGGAGTCTCCCCGGGGAGCGTCGTGACGGAGACTGCCACGCCTCAGCCTCTGTGCCTGTCCAGCCGGACGGGCAGCGGTGAGGGGCTGGGGGAGACGCAGCCAGGGGGCCTCAGGCAGACCCAGAGCCAGGCTCTCGCAGCAACGGCGCGTCTGAGAACAAGGATTCAGCCGCCTCGGGGAGAACTCCCTGCGACAGAGCAGTCTGGTGGCCGCTGAAAGATGTCCAGCCGAGAGGCTTTCTATCGCACCTCCTGTGAACCCCAGAGAAACCAGGAGGAGGAACCAGGCAGATTTTGGGGGTGGGAGGGGATCCGCAACATTTCCACCACCTCCATCTGGACTGAAAACCAGCAGCCAGAGGATCTGTCAACGCAGTCAGGTCTCACACCTCCTCTTAGAAAGGAGGGACTAAAGACCAGTCCCTCACACTCCCGGCCACACCCTGACTCCTCATCCTGGACAGACAGGCTCCACACACACACCAGGCACGCCGCTGCCCCAGGGCCTTTGCACAGGCATCTCCCTCCTCCCAGACATCCCCATGGCTCCTCCTTTGCCTCCCGCTCAGGCTTTGATCAAATGTCCCCTTCATCTGGCACTCCACTCCCTGACCAGGCTCTGTCATTCTGTTTTCCAAGGCATCCGGCACCTTCTAACTGCAGTGTAATTCACTGTCTTGTCTGTCATTGGAAAGCAAGTGCCCGCAGGGCTGGGATCTGTTTGTTCACCTAGAACAGCGCCTGGCTCACAGCCAGCGCTCAGGAGTGCCTGTTAGATGATGAGTGGGACCCGTGAGGCGGCAGCCAGCACCGCCCAATGGCCAGGATTACGAGGAGCAGCTGACGGGGGCTGGTGGCTCCCCACCCACCGTGTCCCACCCTGGCCCGCTGGTAGCAGAACTGACATTTGTCACCCACTCTCCACCTCGGGCAGCGCTGCTCACTGTCCTGCCCTTCCTTTGCCACTCCCAGGGGGTCTGTGAAAGGTCAGGCATGTGACGTCCACACCTCTGATGGAGAAAAGACCTTTCAGACAAAGAGAGACGTCAAGGCCAGCATGCCACCCAGCTGTCGCCCAGAGATGACCCGCTGCCCCACTGCCAGGGGATAGGCCAGCCTCCGCTGGCTCTTCAATGGGGCGGGGGCAGCCCTCGCCTCCCTACCAGCCCCGGCCAGCAGCTCTGTCCTGGGTCCTGCCCGTTGCCGGGAGTTAAACATGGGGCTCTCCAGGAGAGACCGGCACAGATTCCGGGTGTCAATTCCCAAAATGCCGCCAGAGGAAGTAGCGGGACAGAACGGAGGACGCCCTCCCCAAGACGCTGGCGTCCACCTTGCTTATAATTTTGAAAAGGCGGAACCGCCGACTGTCCTTTGATGAGAGAGGGTCAAAGGAATCATGATGGAGGTCTCCGCAAGAGTCAAAAACCGCCAGTAAATTTGTGTGAATTGATGTGGAAAACAGCCCAAGATACATCATGAGTGACAAGGGCAGGTGGTGGAGTGGTCCGTTGTGTGATGGAGGCCCCAGGTGAACAGAGACACTGGGGGACCACGGCTGGGGGTCACCCCTCTCCTACGAATCTCTCTGCTGCAGCAGCTGTGTGTGACGACACGGCATTGGCGTGTGACCGGTGACCTGGAGAGCCCGTGTCTCGCAGGCTCTGTGGGGGCACCCCATTGTCAGCCACGTTGGTGGGAGCCCTGGGTCGGGGACGAGCAGACTGTTCACAGGACACCTCCCTCTGGGGTGGGTGGGGCTCCTGGGTCCTGGGAGCCAGGCTCTTCCTTCCCATAATTCCCTGCCTCCTATTTGCAGAGGGTCTCCCCCAGGGGACTCGGGGGAAGCTGCACGAGTTCACAGGACTCTGGGGCGTCTGCTGAAACCTGGGGCATCACCCCACTGAGGCATAGGGCGGGTGTGCCTGTGTGTGCACATGTGCGTGTGTGCACGCGTGACCGTGCACACACACACCCACTCACTCTTAAAGTTCTGTGCCCGTGAAGGGTGGGTTCAAACCTGATCCTGGAGTGGGTTCCCATCCCGGCTCTGGCACCTGCAAGTGGCTTGACCTTGGGCGGGTCATGTCGCCCTGCTGCCTCGGCTCTCCCATCCGTCAGGGGCCCCGGCGGGGACCGGGCTCAGGGGGCAGCGTGAGGATGAATCGCTTCGTCTCTGCGGAGCTCCGAGGATGCCCCTGGCCACAGCGGTGCTCGATGGCTGTCATCCGGCAGCTCCAGGCCCTGAGGTGGCCGCCTTCCGGTCTAAGGCTGGAGCCGGAGGACCGGCTGTGCTGACAGGCAAGACTCCCGGTTCGAGACACTTCCTCTCCAGGCCGGCTCCTCAGGGCACAGAGATGAACCATGCAGAGCAGTCGCTCCCCGTGGTAATGTGCAGATTTGTTTTAATCGGCAGCACATTACTGAGGCACATGCGATAACCGTCTAATGACTGTTACACGTCTAATCCATTTTGTTCTCAGCGGGCTCCTGCAGTAATTACATTCCGCGATGTTTAATTCATTACTTGATCATTTATTCCAAGTTGTGTTGGGTCGGACGGCAGGCTCTCGGGCGCTGCGCGGAAGGAGCCGTGCCCTCCGCTCTGGCTCGGGGGGCTCCCAGCAGGCAGCTCCCCACTCTGGGCCAGGATGGAAGCCGGCAGAGCGGGCTCTGGGGCAGCGGAAGGGTCCTGAGGGTGGCAGTGAAAACTGCGAAGGCTGATCTAACATCGGGTGAATTATTACAATATTACAGTTATTACTATAACTCCACAACTCAGAGAGCGACAAGTGCTCACACTTCACTTCCAACATGCCCACGAGGCAGGGGCTGGCCCGCAGCGCGTTTAAAGGGCCTGGGTGGACCCTGTGGGCTCAGACACATGTGGCCCTGGGCGCTTTACCTCAGCTTTCCGTGCCTCAGTTTCCCCGCCTCTGAAACGGAGGTGACACTACAGTACCAATTTCATTGGGGCTTAAGAGGATTGGGGTACCCGGCTTATAGCAAGGGCAGGAAAGTGTTTATTAAACAATTAAAATCGTCACCATCCTTGCTCAACCGGGAAGGAAGCTGAGGCACGCAGAGCTGAGAAACCAGCCTGCATGGTCGGGCTTCTCCAGGGGAACGGCGCCCAGAGGCTGTGCAGACGTGCAGACGCGTTCACTCCGAGGGATGAGCCCACGATGCTGGCGGCCGAGAAGTCCTGCCATCTGCAGTCTGAGAGCTGGAGGCCCAGGGAGCCGGTGCTGTGGTTCAGTCCGAGTCTGAAGGCCTGAGAACGGGGTGGGGGGGCGATGGTGTGAGTCCCCCTCCCAGGGCAGGGCAGGACAGGCCGGACGTCCCAGCTCCTGGGCAGGCAGGGCACAATGCTCCTCCCCACTTTGTTCTATCCTGGCCCTCAGCGGGTCAGACGAGGCCCGCCTGCATGGGGGACGGCCATCGGCTTCTCTGCAGCCACCGAGTCAAACGCTAGCTCCCCCAGAAACACCCTCCCAGACACCCCCAGAATAACGTTCCGTCTGGGCCCCCAGAACATCACATCCCTCCAGGCCTCAGGTCTTCTTGGAGCCTCAGGTCTCCCCAGAAGTCTGTCTGCCAGGCAGGTGTTTCCCGGGGTCTGGCGACACCTCCACCAGAACCACTCAGACCCACTTTTACAGGCAGCATCCACGGCCCTCACACAGCCGCTGCAGAATCTCTGAGAGGGTCTTTGCTGCCTGCACTGAAGGCGCCCAGGCAGCTGGGCTGTCATCAGGTTTAGCTGCTGGTGTTTGCTTGATCCGTACCCAGCCCCTGCCCTCCAACCTCCAGAGCACGCGGGCGAATCCTACGCCCTCAGCCACGCGGTGGAGTCACTGTTTCCTCGAGCGCGTAGGGGCCCTCCGCCTTTAATTACAGCAGCCCAGCCAGCGCAATCACACACCTGGGAGTCACTCATTAGGATCTAATCAGCCCCATCCCCCATCTCTCGACCGAGGCCCGGCGTGAATTTGGTTTGCAGCTAATGACTGTGTCTTTGCAACAAGCACAACGACAGAAATGACAAGTGCTTTGTGTATTTATTTCCCACTTTCCCCAGAAAAGCTTGGAGTGGCAGCACGCACAAGCCCCTGTGGTTCTGGCGGCACCGTCCAGGGAGAGGCTGGAAATGAGTGCAGGGTTAGCCAGTGGTCAGGCCAGGGCACACAGGTCGCGGCGTGTGTGACCACTCTTCTCTCTTAGCAACGATCATAAAACAAGGATGGTTGGAGCAAAGGATGCTGCCGAGGAGGGGGCAGGAGGGTGGGTCGGAGAGAATGAGAGATTAGTGCTGGGGGAGGGGTGGGAACAGGGGTGCGGCACAGATGCCGGGAGGGAGTGGATTGGGTGAGGGTTGAGAGGTGGGTCAGAGCTGGGGTGGGGAAGGTGGGTAGGGCCAGGGTGGATGGAGAGGGGGGAGGGGATGTGGTGGGGGAAGGGAGGATGGGAGGACGGGGAGGGGACCTGACTGCTGCCCCCTTCCCCCCCTAGCTGGCCTGGCTCCCCAGAGATGGCCCATGGGGGTCACTTTGTACAGGGTCCCCTTCTGCTCTCTGTCTATCACGGCCTCACAGAGTACGGCGTCTTCTTGTTTGGTCTCAAGGAGAAAGAATGAAGGCGTCTTCTTGTTTGGTCTCAAGGAGAAAGAATGAAGTCGGCTGAAGACCCAGCGGGAGGCTCACTGGGAGTTCTCTGACTGGACTTTCTCCAAGGCCATGGGGGGCGTCTGGTCCACATTCCAAGCCCCAGCTTTTCTCTGGAGGATGAAGACCTGCCTTCTCCTCCGGAAAGAAACGCATCTGTTTGCAAGGCCCAGGGCACAAAAGAGCAAGACAAAGACGAGGATGGCAGAGGCTGGAGTCCGCGTCCTGGGACACCAGGGCGTTCGTTGAAAATTAAGGCTTTACAGGGAACGTGCACACGAGCCTGCTCCCTCACGAGGAAGGACAGCGCAGCCTTCCCCAGAAGGCTGGGCAATTTCGCCCAGAAAGGAGGGCCCCTGGGGAAGCCTGCCTCCCCCCCAGTCCCCTCCCCCTCCTCCGAGCTGCAGTTGTGGGGACTGTAAATGGGGCCGCTGCCTGTCTCCTGCCCGGCCCCTCCGATCTCTGACGACAGCACCGCCGAGAGGCAGAGCTCCTGAACCACGGCCGGAGCTGTGGGGACGGCGCCCTTCGCCCTTGGGGGTGAGAGGGCTTCTGGGCTCCGAGAGCCCGGGTCACGTTCCCAGTCGCCTCTGGCAGTGGTCTGTGCTGGGGGCGTAGAGCCAACACTGAGCTGATGATGGGGATGCAAAGCCCTGTCTCAGTCTGAGTGCGGCCCGTGAGGAGCTCCCGGGCAGGGACGACAGGTGGCGTCTGGAAGGCTGTTCCCAGGACGACCCGCGTGAATGCGCCTCTCCCCCCTCGCAGCTGAGAAGCGGGGCAGGCGCCTCCCGCTGTGCACCGAGGACAACGTGGACCACGGCTGGGGGTTATTACTCTTCTCGCATCCCAGTTGTGATGGCACGTCGTGTTCCACGGCTTTGGAATGAAGAAAACTCGGCTCCACCAAGGGCGGAGGCGGGGAGAGAGGTGGAAGACATGGTGCCAGTTCCACCAGCTGTGGGAAGGGGCAGATGTGGCCTGAAGAGCAAGCAGCATTTCTGAGCCCTGGGGGCCTTCTGACCCCAGCACACCTTCTCTGCCAGCTGGCCATCATTCCACAGTCAGATTTTTATTTTGTTTCCTTTTTCTAAATAAAAGCCTTTTTGTTATAAGATATAAAGGAAAAGAGGGTACATTAAGCCTTAGCAGTCATTTACCCTTTAGTCTGAAATAGTATCACTAATTTCACTAAGGGCAGATTTGGACAGTGCAGGGGGAGGGAGGAAGGTGGCAGCGTACATAGGGCCAAAGAGAAAAGGCAGATGGAGGGGGTACCATCTACAGGAAGAGTCCCCAAAACAGGACCTGGAAACCTTGGAAGACAAATGTCTTCATTTCGCTTCCTAATTTGGGCTGGGCTCTGGCTCCGCCCCACAGTGCTGCAGAAGTCCATGAAGACAGCTGCGGTCAGATGGCCACAGGAGGCAGTGTGCCTTAGTGCACTCGGTCAGTCAACAAACACATGCCGAGAGTCTTCTAGATGCCAGGCCCTGCACTGCTGCTGAGAACAGAGCCGTGAGCCACATGGGGGAGCCCCTGGCCCCTAGCGCCCTTGACCGACACAAGAGCATATGCTGACACCCACCAAGTGGGTGGGCAGGGAGGGGTACACCACAGGGGTTGGGGGGCCTGGGGAGGAAGTGACATCTGAGCCGAGACCTGGGAAGGAGGCAGCCGGAAAAGGAGAGCAAAGAAACAGTGCAATGCCCACCCAGGGCCAGGACAGTGGGGGGGTCGGGGAGCTGAGGACAAGGCCCCACCGTCCACTGAGGGAGTGTTTCCTACAGCCCAGTGAGCCAGGCAGGGGCAGGTGAGGAGGCAGCGGTGAGAACCACTGCGGCCCTGGAGAAAGGAGGCCCTTCCCCAGCCCTCCTCCACCCTCTCGGGGACCCTGGGCGCGCGGCCACCTCTCGGCCAGACTCCATACCCCAAGGGCAGGGCTGAGTCTAAGCCACATCACAGGCCACCTGGGAGGACGCCTGGACATGGAGGGACGACTCCCGCCTCCTGCACCTCTGCCGGGCCCCCACCCGCACGGCGCTCAGTGCAGGTGCTCATAGCGCCCAGGCCTGGAAGGTGGACACGCACCCAGAGCCAGAGCTGCCACACAGAAGGACCCCCCATGTGATGCCAACAGTGGGCAACCCCGGTGTTCCCAACAAAAGCACCAAGTGTAGGGAAGACACGACTTCAGGGTCTGGGGGGCGGCTGGGGGCCAGGCTGGCGGGGAGGGAGGGTTGTTGCTTCCTGAGAAACATGAATTCCTTCAAATAACCCAAAGGAGCACTTCTCTCAGTGTGAAAGCGCATCTGTCTAGGAGTTTAGAAAACCAGCTTCGTCGCAATGCCCCCAGTCTTCCCACAAGTGACAGAGCTGGGGTCCTCAGAGAAGCAAGCCGAGGCCTGGTTCTCCTGACCTGGAGCCACTCCCTGGACCGTGGCCAGCTTGGGTGCATCTCTTGCAGGGACGTCACCTGGGCAGACAGGACATGCACATGCGTGTCTTCTTTTCCATCCGTCCTTCATTTCATTGCAGGAGGGTTTGTAGAGAAGCTGGAACAGGGCGAATGCTGTCCCAGGCACCAAGGACATCAGACGTGCAGACACACAGACACTAAAGGCCTCCAGTGGACAAGCAGAGGGTGAGACGTGACAGAGGGGGCCCCTGGCTCAGCAGTTCCTCTTGAGATGCATCTACATCCACACTCTCCCCTCCTGTGAGGTTGGGTCCTTTCCTAAGACGTCCTGTGGTCTCAGACCCCCAGGACTCTCCAGAAGGCCATCTCCAAACCTTGGAAAGTCACAGAGGCTGATGTGGGGACCCCGATGCTCCCCAAGCCACAGGGACACCTGTTGTGTTCCAAGCAGAGGGAATTTTACGCTGTCAGCACCCAAAGCCTGTGTACACCAACCCTGCCCTCTCTGGTCAGGGTGACAGCACCTTGCAGGGCGAGGAGGATGGGCTCCCCCGGGCACTGGGGGGTGTCCTGTGGCCTAGGAAGGGAGCCGTCATCGTGCACGTCCCACACTGAGGAGCAGCAAGGTGACCATGGGGCAGACACCTCCCCCTCCCGCACTCAGCTGGCGTCTCCACCAGCACCTGTGTCCCTTTGTAACACGGCTGCTTTGTACCTGTGTGGCGGGTGAATCGGACCGGGAGCAGCCTTCCATCCACGACCGACAGGAGTCGCCACAGTGGGACAAGCCCAGGTGGGGTCCACACATCCCGGGTCCCACCTGCACTGCGCTCAGGTACCTGTGGCCACTTGCCTGTCTCACCGGCTGCCTCCAGCCGGGCCTCACCTGCCTGCCCCCCAGTGCTGCTTCCAAGTATCCTCCTGATACACAGCCGGCACACGACTCCCTGTCCCCCCTCTCTTTCTGGGGGACCCCCAGGGAGACAGATGGCAACAGCACGGCCCCCCGGTGCTCCAGGATCTGACCAGTTCCCACCGTGGCCCCGTGTGGAGGGTCAGCGTCCTGCCCCCTTTTCCAAGGGGGATCAGGAGCTCAGGAGAGGGTGTGAGCACTCACGCTCCCAGCCACCTGGTGGAGAGGCAGGACCTGACCCCAGGGCAGCTGACTCTGTCCTCTGCCCGGGGAGGGCTTTGTGGGAGCAGCGAGAGCCCCAACAAGGGAGCAAGCGAGATGCCATCCACCCCAGTGCAACCCGTTGCTCACTGCCGCAATTTCCAACTCACGCATGATCTGGTTTCATACACTCATCAACTTGCTGTCTTCTTCCAAATTATTTTTTTAACATTATTTGGCAAAGTCAAAAATCCCTCATCAATCCATTGGTGGGTTACAAATGGAGTGGATTGGTGGGCTGGCCCAGTGGCGTAGTGGTTAAGTTCTTGCACTCCACTTCAGCGGCCTGGGGTTTTCGGGTTTGGGTCCCGGGCATGGACCTATACGCTGTTCGTCAAGCCATGGCAACGTGGTGTCCCACATACAAAATAGAGGAAGATGGGCACGGATGTTAGCTCAGGGCCAATCTTCCTCACCAGAAAAAAAAAAAAAAAGAGGAATGGAGTGAAATGTTGGCATCCAGGTAATTTTCCACTGTGCTTTTTTTTTTTTTTTTTTTTTTTGCTGGGAAAGATTTGCCCTGAGCTAAGATCTGTTGCTAATGTTCCTCTTTTTCTCTTTTTTGTGTATTCTAGTTGTAAGTCCTTCTAGTTCTTCTTCTTGAACTGCTGCCACAGCATGGCACCTGACAGATGAGTGGTGTGGGCCACAACAAGGAACCAAACCCAGGCTGCTGGAGTGGAGCACGACTAACTTTAACCACGGGGCCATCAGAGCTGGCTCCCCACTGCGCTGATTTTGAAGGAGGCCCACAGATGGGCTGACAGCACCCCGGCACCTTGTGGACCCGGATGACAAAGCCCAGGAATTAATGGCCACCCCGTGGGTCCCGAGCAGAGGAAGGAACTGGACTCGGGGCTGTTCAGGAGTGTTCAGAGCAGGAACGTGCTGGGGGAAGCTTCTGGGATATCTCAAAAGAAGTAGCACTAAGGCCCTAGAATTACGTTTTCTCAAAAAATAGTTTTCTTTAAGTAACTTGGCTGTGTAGGCAAATCAGTCTGCGACGGTGGCGTGCTGCTATGAAGCTGATCATTAGCTGTCACAGGAAGCAGCACATCAGCTCCACTCGGCTCCCGGCGGACCCGAGAGTCTCAGGCACTAATGTCTTTATTATCAAGCCTTGAAATTCCCAGAGAAGACAAGATCTTTCACAGGTGACACTGTCATCGTTTCCAACTGGTTTAGAAAAATGAAACCACGGAGTTGCTCTCACCGCTTTTCTGCCATTTCTCCATCTTCACAGACAAAAACATCTGGGAATCAAGTGGCGCTAGAACCCTCGAGCGATGTCTGAAATGTCCCACGCTGGGGCTCAGCGTGTCCATTTGTGCTCAAATGCCCATGGTCACAACGCTCGCCTGCAGGTGATGGAAACTCCAGTCACACCAGCTGGAGGAAAAGCAGTGTGAGGCAGTGCAAGCTTCAGGCACCACAGGATCAGGGGTTAGAGAAATGCCATCAGGGCTCTGTGCCTTTGCCATTCCCAGATCTGCCTGGAACCAGCTTAGCACCCAGTGAGCAGGGCCACCCTTCCCAACAAGCAGGGAGGAGTCTGAGTGTCCACCTGTGTTCCTGGGACGGTGGGAATGGGGTCTCTGATTGCCTGGGGCAGGGGAGGCAAGGGCCAGCCTTCCCCAAGCCATACAGGGGGGCTCTCAGGAACAGAGACCCCTGTGACCCAGCAGAAGGCACCATGCTGGAGTAGGGGGCGCCGTGGTCCTGGACAAGCAAAACCAACAGACATGCCCCCATGGGTCCGGGCCAGCTGTCCACGGCAGAGCAGTGCTGTTCAGCCTGTTGCGAAGACTAACAAAGGAGCAGCCTTTTCCCATCCAGGGAGCATGCTTGTTAAACAGAAGTGGCATTTGAGAAAAGATTACAGAAGCCAGACGCCGAGATTCGAGGTCCGTTAAGGATGTCTACAGCAAGATTACTCACTTGGCGACTTCTAGCAGCCTCGCTCTTCTTCAAGAAAAATGGAATAACAGCTCATCGCTCTTAGCTATCACACCCATGATATGCGGGCATAGATTTAATATACAATTTATGGCTCTGTGTGTGTGTGTGTGTGTGCATGCCTGTGGAGAGAGGCGGGGAAGGAGGCCGAGGGAGGAGGAGCGTGCAGATTCAAGGAGACGGTGCCTGTTAAGGCCCCCAGAACGGTGCAAGCACAGAGTGTCCAGCAGGTCTCAGCTGGTACGATGGCCACGATATCGCCCGTATGCACAGGCAAGTGTTCGCGTATTTATGGAGACGAGAGAGGGAGCAATCTCAGCGGATCCCGTTCCTCTGTGAGGCATGTGCGGTCTGACTGTATGTTAACTGCTCACTTATACTGCAACACATTTTCCTCAAGCATGCTAATGCTCCTTTCCCCCCCATGATGATATTTTTAAAAGCCAGATTGCAGAGCTGTGCTTGTGCACTAAAAGAGATTTCCGAGGCAAAAACAACCAGCTGGCCCCCGTGTGCTGCCATTGCATACTCCCCACGGAATTACACCAACGGGGGGATGGTCTGCGAGCCCGCAGAGCACTCGGCCCTCCCCAGGAAAGGGCTTTCCCAGGACCCGGACAGAGAGAAGGTCCACGCTCGCCCTTGCCAGCGGGGCATCCTCCGAGAGCCCTCAGGGCTTCCTGCGAGTGGGACGAGAGTGAGTGTGTGTCTCCGCTGCTGTGCGTTGAGCCCCAGAGAAAAGGGTGGCTTCGTGCACACCCTGCATTCGCTGACCGAGAGAGTACAGCCCCCAGGCTGTGGTCACGGGTTACAAAGCCCCTGGACACTCACATGACCCAAATGAGACATTCTTCAATAGCCATCAATCAGCAGTTCAGAGAAGCACCTCTGGGTCCTGCTAGACCGGCACTGGCTCTGCCTGCGCCCCAGCCCGCGCCCCGGCTCTGAGTGTGTGGGAGGTGTCTGCATTTGGGTCCATCGCGGCCAAGGGTCCCTTAAAATCTTCTAGCTCTTCCGATGTTTTGATTCAAAACAGCAGAGTCCTCACCACTCTGTTGTCTCCCCGATGACCAGGGCACCCCTCACCTGCCCTGAGCAAGGCCAACGGGCAGCTACCCTAGGGTTGCTGTCTCAGTTCTGGTCCCCGGAAGCAGACGCCGTGTGCAAGCAGGGCACCCCGGTGGGGGGGGGCCTCTTCCCTGAGCCCACGGGGAGCTCTGGGGCGTAAGTTGCAGCTCAGAGGTTGTCCCATCTCAAGGAATGGGCACCAGGAGGTCACAGGATATGATCGCCCCAGGGGTACAAACCCCAGGCACCTCCAGAGACAGCTCTCTGAAGACCGCCTCAGCCGAAAAACCCGGTGTGCTGATGCTGGCCCTGGAATGTGCATATGCAGTGAGACCTGGCCGAGGGGACTTTGCAGATGTGATTAAGGTAGGGAGACCCTCCTGGCCTATCGGGTGGGACCGTCTCACCGCGGGACACCTTGACAGCAGAGAACTTGCTCTGACTGTGGTCAGAGATGTGGCTAAAGGGAAGCTGGGCAAGTGGAAGCATGAGAAGTTTGCAAAGTGGCGTTGCTGGCTCAGAGCTGGAGGCTTCTGTGCAAGGACAGGGAGGCCTCCAAAGTTAGGGGTGGCCTGACTGACCACCAACCAGGACACGGGCTCAGTGCTACAGCCACAGGGACCTGGGGGAGCCAAGGCCGTTCTCCCCAGAGAGAAGGCCTGGGCTGGACCACTGGACTTCCGGCCCCACAGCTGAGACAGGAAAGCTGGCTTTGGAGCCCTCAGCGAGCAGTAACTCGGGGGCAGAGCGTACAGGTGGGAGAGGGCCCAGCCGGCCTTTGGGAGCACGTGTTACAGGGGCAAGGCTGTCATGGACGTACACATGATGCCACTGAAAAGGACTCTTTCCAGGTGCTACCACCTGAGGAGAGACTCCGTGTCTAAACGGGGAGGGGGCGAGCCAGAGAGGGTCACCTCACTCATCTGAGCCCTCTGCTCGCTCCTCAGGGGCCCTGTCCCAGAGGCTGACCCATCGCTGCCTGGGCTGGTTCCGCCCTGCTGGCCCCAGACCCTTGTGCTTGGCATTGGCCTTGGCCTTGTGCTCAGTGGACTCAGCTTCCCCAAGAGGAGACTGGTCCCCTCGGGCCCTCTGTCCCAGCCAGCTAAGCATCTTGGTCCCATAGGAGGTAAATAATGGATGGAGGTGTCTTGTTAGCTCACAGATGACTGTCTTAGGACACTTCGGGGACAAGTGGCAAAGACCTAAGTCCAACCAGCCTATGGGTGTAAAGAGCTCATGTTACCACAAAGTCCGGAGGAAGAGCCGGGGCCCGGCCAGGGCCTCAACCTGTGTCCCAGGGCCTCAACCCGTGTCCCAGGGAGCTCCATTTCACCCCAGGAATGTGCAGGGACGTGGGGGGTCCTGGGGAGATGGGGATCCTAGGGAGTGGGGGCGTCCAGCACAAGGCAGGGGCTCCTCTCTTGCTGCTGGGTGTCCCCCCATAGCTTCCCTCTCGGGGGTCCCGCCACCATGAGCACTTGTCATGTGATGGAAGCCAGAGGAGGGCCTGACAGGAACGGGTGCCCATTCTCTGCACACCCCCAGCCAGACTGACTCCCACACACACCTGCCCACAGGGGAATGCAGCAGACAGCTGAAAGTCTGGGTAAAGTGGAGAGGGGACACAGGGATGCCAGCTGACCCCACCTCTGCCCGGTCCCAGCCCGGCCATCTCTCGCTGGAGTCCTAGACTTGCCGTGGAGACTGCGCGTCAGAATCCACAGGACACCCTCTTCCTTCAGAGGCTCTGTGCTTCAAGGAGCAGGGGCCGCCCTGGGCAAGCTGGGCGCCTGCCTTCAGCCCCACTGGCACCGGCTTCGTTCCCCGTGGGTGTCGCCTTGAACGGCCGTCGGAGCTCCAAAGCAAGAAAGACAAAGGAGGCACTGGTTCAGGTTTTATTTTTGGAACTCGTATGAAGTCACTAGGAGATGAGAGGCATTTTTTGCTATTTAAATATTTCTAGGCAACTACAACTCCTGATGATAGACAAAGGGAGCACGCTCCGGATCTCTGGAGAAGGAGCTGGAACGTCAGAAGTCATGTTTGTGCAACTCCATTCTCCCCCGGAGGAGGAGGGACGTAAGAGGCGTTGACACACAGCTGCCCCTTCCTGCCTCACCCCAGGGGCTGCCAGGGTGGAAGGCGCACTGGGGGTCCCCTCTCCCAGCTCACGCCCCCACACCAGGTTGCAAGGACATTCAGCCCTCAGCTGGCTGTCGAGAGCCACCATTCGCTCGAGTCCACGAACCTCCCATCCCACCTCTCCTGACAAGACACGGAGGCTAATATCAACCAAATGTGACCTGTTAGCTTTAAGTCACCCGATGTGTTCACAGTGCCTGGAAATTTAACTGCAAATTCGAAAATTTATGAGGCATAAACTCTGAGCTTCCCAGGATGAGAGCTGACGAAATGCTGCTTTCCTTGTAAACTGAACAGACAGAACTGCTTGTCCTTCTGCGTGGGATGTGCTGTCTGTGCGTTTGTCTTTTGCCCAAGAGCAAATTCGGGACCCTCCTTCCAGCATGACCTGGGGGGAGGGGCAAAGAGTAGAGGTGGGAGGGGGAGGGAAATGAACGGGGTGGGGATGGCCCCGGGGGGTGCTTATCACATCAGCTTCAAACCCTCTGGTCCGGAGAAGTCAGTTTGCAACTTCATAGGAAAGTCTGACAAGCATCCTTTGCCCTGCTCAGCCCCACACGAGCGCCCAGGGCAGCCTTTCCAAGAACAGCTCCCAGGAAACAGGCTGTGGCGAATCCTGCTTGGAAATGGGATTTTCTCCCTTCCCTGGGGGATGCTCCAACGTGGCCGCCTCCTCGGAAACCTCAGCCTTCCTGGCCCGTCTCTGCAGTCTTCAGGCTCCCAGGTGGAGCTCATGTTGGCTCAGCTGCACGCGAGGCTGCCCCGGCCCTGCTCCACAGGGACTGTTGGGAGCCGTCCTCTCACGGGTTCCACTTAGCAAACCTGGGAAGTGCAGGGATTGGTTAGGGGAAGGGGCTGTGCTTCTGTGGGGGGCTAAGTGACAACTGTGACAATGGCGTCCCCACACTGTGGCCCCTCCTCCCAGCCACCTGCCTGCCTGCTTCAGAGGGCGGGGGTCCCAGAGGGACCAGCCTCTGACCAGCGCTGTGGGGCTCAGCCTTCCACAGGATCCTCAGCACGGACCCTGCAGCCCACTAGGGCTAGAGCCCCATGCCCGCGCTATCCTCCCCATCCTCACTGGCCAGTCTCACTCTTCCCAGACCGCGCATCATGTCCCCATGTCAGCCAGGCCCCCTGCCCTCCTCGCTCACACCCTATACTCTCTGCCCTTAATGCCCCCCATGCAGTGGACTGGGAGCTCCTGGAAGGCGGCCCTAGGGAAAGGGCCTCCGGCCCATGGAAACCAAATCTCTTTGTCAGCGTTTGTCCACTGAGATCCAAGGGTGAGTGGTCCCCAGGGCCCGGGTAACCTTTTTGAGATGGTGCCCACAGTGGTTCTGACACACAGTCAGGTGAGAAGCTGCAGCCTCACTGAAAGCCTGCACAGCTGGGTGTGGGCACCACCCTCAGGGTGCTGACAGGTCTGCAGCCAGGCGGGGCCCCTCTGATGGAATCTGTAACAAAGCTCCCAGGGCTGGGGGACACTTGTTCCCAGGGCGTCCTCGGGCAGGCACCCTACCCACCTGCCTGCAGGTGCCTGCCTGGGGCCCCCCAGGGGGCCAACTTGGGAGGTCCTGGATGTCTGTGCAGCCACCCCACGCTCCTGCGAAGTCCCCTCCCACCCGCCCTCCTGGGGATGGGCTGATTCGCAGACGCCTTGCACACACTCTGGTGTCCCACTTGGCCCAGCCAAGCGGGCTGACCCCTGCCCGGGAGTGCCCCTCCCCTCATCACCCCATCCCCCTCCCCCCATCAATACTCCTCCAGCGAAGCTCCGTTCCTCTGTTGGGTCTTCTTTCTTCAAACGGCCGACGTTTATGGGTGTTGACTGCGCTGAGCACCTCACGTGCAGTGTCCCCGTCTCCCACTGCGGCTGTGACAAACGACCAGAAACTAGGGCTGAAAACAACCCAGTTATCATCTTGTGGTTCTGGAGGCCAAAGTCTGACCCAGGGCCCCCTGGGCTGAAGGCAAGGTGTCGTCAGGGCTGCTCCCTCCGCAGGCTCCAGGGGAGCACCTGTCTACTGCCCTTCCCAGTTTCTAGTGGTGCCGCATGCCTGGGGTGTGGCCCCTTCCTTCTGCAAGGCCCACAGCGGCTGCTCAGGTCTTTCTCTCACTGCCATCTCTCCGGCTCTCTCTTCCGCCTCCCTCTTTCCCATTTAAGGACTCCTGTGACTAGACTGGGCTCACCGGATGATCCAGGATAATCTCCCTATTTCAAGGTCAACTGATTAGCAACCTTAATTCCATCTGCCGCCTCACTGACCCTTTGCCATGCAGCCTGGCAGGGTCACAGCTTCCGAGCAGAAGGACGTGGGCATCCTTTGGAGCCATCATTCTGCCTGTCACATGCATTATCCCATCTAATTGTCTCCACAACCCTGAACATTAGGCCCAGTTAATGTCCTCATTTCACAGATGAGGAAACCGAGGTGCAGGGTCACCCAAGGTCACTCACTTTGGAGACAGCAAAGCCAAGATTCGCGGCCACTTGGTCCTACTCCAGACCTCGAGCCCTCTGCCCAGCCAGGTGGAGCCCATTCACTCACACAGAAACACTGGCCTCGAGCAGGAGGTGACCGTGCCAGTGCTCTGAGGATGGAGCCGGGGCTCCAGGAGTCTGAGTAGAAAGGACGCAGAGTGGCGGGCAGGGCGGCAGGGGCTCTCCCGCTCCGCTCTGGGCGTGGCTTTCTCCCATAGGCACAGGCCCAGCCGCTGGTCTCAGAGCAGGGCAGGGGAGGGGCTTGCCAATGAGGATTCTTGAGTCCCTGTGCCCGGGGGGCCCAAGACACGTGTGCTTGTACACGCACACAGACCACATGAACGGCAGGTGGCTCACCAGGAAGACGCGGCTTGCGGACATGGGGGTGCCGGCTGGGCGGGAGAAGAACCAGCTGTTCCTTCCTGGTGTGCGAGAGCTGCTCACGCCTACCGCGCCCCAGGCCAGCCCCTGGCTCCGTGCTGAAGGGAGGTGGCTCTGGGGGGTGAGAAGCGGAGGAAGGACTCGGCCCTCCCGCCTGCTCGGTGCGCTCCCTTGCAAAGTGCTCGCCTGCTGGTGGAGGGAGAGGCCGGCGCCTGCGAGGCTTCCGGGCTGGCGGACG
The DNA here is from genome assembly GCF_041296235.1 of Equus asinus. Classification (NCBI taxonomy): domain Eukaryota; kingdom Metazoa; phylum Chordata; class Mammalia; order Perissodactyla; family Equidae; genus Equus; species Equus asinus. The sequence continues at coordinate 49,737,945 of NC_091804.1, forward strand.
GCAGAGACGCGAGCGGTGATAAATGTTTGGTGGCCCCGTGAGTCAGACCATCAGGCAGAGTCAGAGCTGGGAGGAAATGAGCATGTACACGCGGGCCTCGGTTCCGAGGAGCTGCTCTCCGCTGAGCGGGCTTGGGGTTTGAACTAGAAGATTCTGGGCATTCAGGCCACAGGAGGTGAAGGGAGCCTCCTGTGACTTGGGATTTGGAAGAAGAAGTGAGAAACGGTCCTAGCAGGCGAGCAGGGGGCCTGCGGGGGAGAGAGAAAAGCAAAGTAGGCGTCTGTTTCAGAAGTCAGTCCGCAGAGAGACAGAGCCCAAAATCCTGGGACCAGGGGCCCCACGGCACAGGGCCCGGCCTCCTGAGGGGCTGCAGCTCCCGTCTAAACCCAGGAAAGTTCCAGGGCTGGCCCGGTGGCATAGCGGTCAAGTTCGTGCACTCCACTTTGGCAGTGGCCCAGGGTTTGCCAGTTGGATCCCGGGTACAGACCTACTACCACTTGTCAAGCCATGTTGCGGCAGGCGTCCCGCATGTAAAATAGAGGAGAATGGGCACAGATGTTAGCTCAGGGCCAATCTTCCTCAAAAAAATAAATAAATAAATAAATAAAACCAGGAAAACCAGGGTGGTCATCCTACCGTGACCCTCCCTGCCTGTCACCTGGCTCACCTCGGCCAGGTGGGACTGCCCAAGTGTCTGCAGCTGGACAGGGAACTTCCTGTACCGCTAGTGGCTGACATTTTCCATCCTCGGCCACACACACACCACAGCCAGGCAATGCCCCCGGAGCCAAGACCCCACCCTGGAAGTGCTGGGCCATCCTCTTCCCCATTCACACTCTCTCGCTCACCATGGGGGAGCCCACAGGTTAAAGCTGCCGTGTACTGAGCCGTGACCTCTGGGTGGCAAGAGGTCATATATCTGTCATGTGGTGCTTACAGCAACCTAATGACATGGGCCACATTGTCTGCACTTCACAGATGAGGAAACTGAGGCTGGGCCCATGGTCAGGGGGCCAGAGCCCAAGGTCAGGGCACGGCTGATCTAGGTGCCACCTCCTACCCAGCCCGGTCGCCCCCACGAGCTCTCCACCCCACAGCCCCTACCGTGGCCTGGCCCTCACGATAGCGGGATGCACTCACGGGCAGCCATGGCCTGTCTCTCTTCTGGTTCTTCCTGTGAACATGGCTCCCAGGCCCAGAAAGCCGACCCAGGGCCAATGGGCGATCCAGGAATCTGGGGGACGAGGAGGTAACAGCGAGGCTTAGTAGGCCTGAGCCGGACCCCCGGGGTCTGCCCACAGCTGAACACACTGGGAACCCACTGGTGCCCAGGCTGGAAGGAGGTTCTGCCTGCCCCTCCAGCAGCTACCACTCGCACTTCGCTTACACTTGTACGTGCTGCTCTATTTTTAAAATCCTCCTTGGAATGCTGTATGTTCTGGAACATGTGCAATTTCCATGCCGTGGGTGGGAAAATCGACAGCTAAACTCTCCAATTATGCATATTACACAGTCTGAGTGTCTCTAAATAAATGTACATGTCTCTCCATCTGCCTGTGGCCTCGTAGAAAACAATAATAATAATAATAATGATAATGATAATAATAATAATGTATGTGGTTTTCAGCCACTAAGTTTGGGGTATTTTGTTACGCAGCAATAGACGAATAGATAACTGATACAGGTGTTGCTGTGAACTTATTTTTGTCAGTTGGTGAAGAAGCCTTCTTGCTAGTGAGAGCTGCTCAACAGGGGTATGGGGACTGGAGACAGAGGGGGTCTCCAGGGTGGAAGGGCCCCCCTGGCACTCTGCAGTGTAGCCAGAAAGATAAAGCCCTCCTACCACCCTGTCCGACTTGGGCCGCCAGTCTCTGATGAGACGATTAAGCCCCTACCTCCCACAGCTGCGGGTCTGAGGATGCCTCAGGGTGCCAGCCCGGGGTCTGCCTCCAGTTCCTCCACCACACCCTCTTCATTTGGAAGCCTGCTGGAGAACCATGGGGGTACCACACGTTCCCCTCCCACTGTCTGTTGTCATATTTCCTCCCCTAGTTCAGCCAGTCCCCTGAGCACCAACTGTATACCAGGTAGCGCCACAGAGCTGGGGGCAAGTTAGGAAACAAACCCCACAGGGACCCCAGCCATGGCAGGGCTACCTGGGCATCTTTCCCTCGGCAGCTCTCTGGACTTGATCTTTGCCCCGGGGCAGAGCCACCACCCTGCTCAGCAGCCAGGACCCCACGCCACCTACATCACGCACGGGCTGGAAGAAAGCTGGAGCCACCCTACATGCCTGCTGCCTCCTCAACCAGAACTCCTGCTTCCCAAGAAACACAGACTCTCGTGAACGGCTCCCAGCCCTCGCCGCACACAGGATGGTGCAGCTCCCCTCCCACACACAGCATTTGGAGGGTCAAACTTCCACATGTCACTGTGGGAGCCGGGTGCTGGCCACGGGTACAGCCCAATCACCAACGGACACAGCTGGACCTGGCTTGGTCCTCCCCGAGCACAATGCCAACACCTTCTCAAGGGTCTCAGCTGTTTGGGAAGCATTTGTGTCGGGGAAATCAGAGGAGAAAGGGGCAAACAACTTGGAGTAGAAGGTTCCGGCTGCTGCGCCATCCCGGCTTCTCGATGCCGGAGGAGCATCCAGAGCAGGCCACCAGGGAGCCGTGGACGCGTCTGCTGCCCCCTGTAGAACAAGGCCTTCCAAGCGACATTTCCTTGATGGCTTCAAGCAAATGCCTTGTCATAATATTTGTGCTAAGTTGCCTTTTATGACTTTTTAAGCTCCTAGGCTGGCTCAAAAATAAATCTTTGAAAAGAAGGCCAGCTTAGCAGAAAGGTCAGGGGTTTGAAAACCAAACAGTGAGCTTAGGCAACCGGCAGGAATGCGTCTCCGTTGGCATCGTCCTGAGCATCTACAGCTAGAGGCCGGCAAAGGGACAGGCTCCAGTGGCCACTGACAGGTACCTTGCCCTTGGAGGGCTCCTGACGGAGGTGACCAGAGGTCACCATCCCTGGTAAGACTCCAGTGTTACCGTGGGTGCCGAGATGGCATTGAGCTCCCATGGGTCCAACAGGGCCCAGCACCATCACTTCCTCTTGTGACGCAGACACTCAGGTCTCAATCCCAAGATGGGTTTACTTAAGTGGTGGGTTTGTCTTCAGAGAACAAGCCTAGTCTAACCTGGTGGGGTTTTAAAGCAACTTTTGTTGGCCCGAGCATGTCCCCGTCACAACCCTGAAGTCGCCACACGGTCTGTTCCCCGGTGTTCACTCCACGGGTGTTCCCGGGGTGCCTGTGTGCCAGCACTGACAGCGTCTGCAGCAGCCTGGCCTCAAGCAGCGGCCATTCAGCCAATATTCCCATCTTACAGATGATGAAATCAAGGCACAGAGAAGCTACGACACTCGCCCAAGCATTAAATAGCAGGGCCAGGGGGTCTGTCGCCTCCAAGCCGCCCGCACCGGCATCCAGCAAAGGGACTTGGTGCTGCCTTTGAAGGCTAAAAGTACTTTCCCACGCTCAGACTCCCTGACAGGAGCAGCAGGTTTTGGTGGAACGGGCAAAGCCAAGAAGGAATAAATACAGACCCATGCTGGCCATGAGCTCATCAGCCTGAACTTCTCCCTGCTGGGCAGGCTGGACTGGGGCTGGGAGCTGGGGCTGGCAGCTGGGGGCTGGGTGGGTTTTCCTCAGCTTCACTCCCTCCCCTCAACACCCAGCCCCTCTCAGCCTACTCCCATTTCCCATTCCCAGCACAGCAAGTGCCGCCAGCCAGGTCCCCACAGGGACAGGGCTGCCCCTCCCTAACCCTGCCTGGCACAGGCTCTGAGGGTGACTTCTGATGACCAGCTCCAGGCGGTGATGGGGGCTGGGGCATGGCAGCTCATAGCACAGCAGCCTGGACAAGGCCACTCCTCCAGGGTGCCCGGTGCAGGGACCCAGCCTGCATGGGAAGGGGTGCTGCTTTGTTCCCCACTCTTTGCCCCCCTCATTCACCCACCCCCTTGGTTGTGCCAGGACCCCCTGGGCCACCAGCTTCAGGCACCTTAGGTAGGCACCCCAGAAGGGAGGGGCAGCCCAGCCACCCCAGCGGGAAGCTTCCTGCTGCGCCCTTCCCCTCCATTACCCCCTCACCCCCGCTGAGCGAGATGCTGTGAGGGGAACGGCTCCCTTCGTGGCGGGGTTGCGGGGCGGGGGAGTGAGAAGTTGGGAAGACTAGGGAAAGGAGGATGTGCCGCCTGGGGGAAGGTGCCTGAAAAGAGCCATTATCTCCTGTGCACCCCTCCGGAATCCCAGCTCCCCGGGGCACTCGCCCAGCCCGGATTGTCCCTGGGAGCAAAAACACGGGGGCGACCCGCCAGCCCTGCACTCCGCGGGGCGGGGACCCCGGCTGGGGCCTCCTCCTCCCCGGTCCACCGCCCGCCACGGCTGGGCGCGCCGCGCCGCCGCCAGCTCAGCAGAGGCGCGGAGCCCGGGAGGGCGCGGGCGCGGGGGGCGGTGTGCGGCGCGGGTGTGCGCGGAGAGCGCGAGGGAGGAGAGCGTGAGCGAGGGAGAGAGCGCGCCGGGGCAGCGGTGCGTGCGCTCCGCTCGGCGCCACAGGCTCGCCCCGCGCAGCCCCGGCCGGCCGGGTGCTCTCCAGCAGAGTCGGCACTGCCGCCCCGGAGCCCGAGGAACCGCGGCGTCTGGAGATCGGAGGAAGCCGGGGCAAGCGCGGAGCCCGGAAGGAACTCGCAGCCCAGAGCCGGGAGTCTGAAAGAGGAGCGGAGCCCGCAGCCCCGGGTGAGCGCAAGCCCGGAGCGCTCCGGGTGGCACGGTCCGCGTCTGGTGCTTCCCGCCTGGACGACGCGCCCCCTCGCCGTCTCGCGCCCTCCGCTCGGGCCCCTGGTACTCTGTCCCTGCCTGAGACGCGCCCACCCTCGCCTGGGCTTCCGGCCGCGGAGGCGCCCGACCGAGCCGCGGACCCCGACGAAAGCGGCGCCCGACCCCACGCGCCCACCATGCGCCTCAACAGCTCCGCGCCGAGCCCCGGGGGCGCGCCGGGCCCCGACCCCTTCCCGCTGCCGCCGTCGGGGATGGAGACGACGCTCCTGGCATCCGGCCTTGGCAACGGCTCGGGCAACGCGTCCGAGCAGGTCCGAGCGGCGCCCAACAGCGACCTGGACGTGAACACGGACATCTACTCCAAGGTGCTGGTGACGGCCGTGTACCTGGCGCTCTTCGTGGTGGGCACGGTGGGCAACTCGGTGACGGCGTTCACGCTGGCGCGCAAGAAGTCGCTGCAGAGCCTGCAGAGCACCGTGCACTACCACCTGGGCAGCCTGGCGCTGTCCGACCTGCTCATCTTGCTGCTCGCCATGCCGGTGGAGCTGTACAACTTCATCTGGGTGCACCACCCCTGGGCCTTCGGCGACGCCGTCTGCCGTGGCTACTACTTCCTGCGCGACGCCTGCACCTATGCCACGGCTCTCAACGTGGCCAGCCTGAGTGTGGAGCGCTACCTGGCTATCTGCCACCCCTTCAAGGCCAAGACCCTCATGTCCCGCAGCCGCACCAAGAAATTCATCAGTGCCATCTGGCTGGCCTCAGGCCTGCTGGCCGTGCCCATGCTCTTCACCATGGGCCAGCAGAATCGCAGCGCCGACGGCCAGCACCCCGGCGGCCTGGTGTGCACGCCCATCGTGGGCACGGCCACGATCAAGGTCGTCATCCAGGTGAGCGGCCTCTTCAAGGGGAGAAGGGCCAGGGAGAAATGAGGCTCTCAGCCGGGGCAAGGTTAGCAGGCACCCCTCAGAGAAGCCGCCACATCTCTCTTTTCCTCACCCCAAAAGTGATTTCCTATGTGGGCACCCTCTAGGAACAGGGAATTGGAGAAATGTCACTCTTGGGAGGGAAATGAGGGAGAGGGGTGAGGGGCCTCAGAAGCAGCCTGACACTCCCCCCTCTTCACTCCAGAGCTGCCGGATCTCAGCGCCCATCTCATCCCCTCCTTCTGTCAAAGGGGCCAGAACCTCAGGTCAGTGGCCTCCTGGGGGGTCCACGGATGGGGCTCAGCTGTCTCAAATTCCCTAAGATGGGAGATACTTGTGTGCACTGCTGGCCTCCTCTGGAGAGTCCCTTTCATCAGCTTGTCAAAGACTTTGTGCCCCCAAGAGGCTGGGTCCCTCTCCTCTGTAGCAGCGCCCCCAGTCTGCTCCCCCAGTGCCTCCTGCCTGCCCTGTCCCAGCCCACACTTGGGAGATGGAGCTGAGCCTGGTGCTGTCTCAGGCCAGTTCCTTAGCTCAGTCTCAGTTTTCCCTTCTGTGAAATGGGGTAATCATAGCTCCAACCTCAGAAGGTACAGGATTCAAGAGCGAATGTGTGTGCCATGCTGTGTGGTTCCTGGCTCGTAGAAATGCTCAAAGGCACTCCTACTGTCGGTGACGATGTTGTTTCTGCTGGGAAGATCCTAAGGTGTTGAGCGTGGTGGCAGGTGGGGGGCCTGTGTGAGGTGTATAACACTGGAACCGGGTGACAAATGCCGCTCTGAGGGTCTGAGCAAAGCGCCACAGGCACCCAGGTGGGAGCCCTCCCTGGGAATCGGCTTGGACGAGGCAGCCTGGCAGGGTGGGGAGATTCCCGCCCTGTGGAGAAGGCTAATCAGTCAAGGGCTGGCCAGGCAAGGGCCCTGAGCAGGAGGAGGGCGTCCATGGGAGGGAGTCCAGGAAGAAATGCCACTTTGAATGGTGCCATGGCCCTAGGACTTGGTAGCCATGGAGGTGCAGGGTGGGACAAGGAAGGCCAAGAGGCAGGATCTGGGTGGGGCCGCCATGCTCTCTGCTGAGCTGCAGGAGGGGGCCAGCGCGGCCAGCTGTCCTTTCACGCCAGAGCCAGCAGCAGCCTCCCAGCACAACTTGTGCTGCTTCCTTGGAAGCCCAAGTATGACACATGTGCTGGGGTGGGGGCAGCTGGTGTGCTGGGGCCAGCGCTGTCGTCTATAGTCAATCACTGGGCTGCGGCTGACCCTCCACCGGTCATCACCGAGGTGGGCCAAGTGTCAGAATTACGTTCCAAGCCCCCTCGCCTGCACTGAGAACTTGTCGCTACAGGTGTCCCTTGTGTGAGAGGCCCCCGCCAGCAGCCGCGTGTAGCAGGGAGATGAGTGAGGGCGCAGCCACCTCTCCACTGGCGCCCTCCTCGCGCTAGAAGCAGAAGCAGAAGCAGTCAGGGCGCCGTGTGCGGTAAACAGACTGGAAAATTACCCTCCCGCTTCCTCTGAGGTCTCCTCTTCCTTCCCATGCTCCAGTCTTTGACGGCCTATGCCCAGGGGCCTCTCCCAATCTGCTCTGGGGGGCTGCGGGGGCAGCAGCCACACTGCCTGCCTCCAAAGTTATGACGCAGCAGTTCAGGTCAGCAACAAGGGGTGAGCGGCGCTCACTGCCCGCCCGGAGACGCTCCGCTCAGACCCACGCGCCCTCTGGCTCCCATGGGCTCAGCCAGGAGCAGTCTGGGTGTTGTGATCATCAAAAACAAACAACAGACAGAGGGAGCACGGCCCCCTGAAAGCATCCTGCCCCGACTCCGTGGCCCGTCTGTCGATCCCACGGAATCGGACGCCTGAGTGACATCGATTCACCTCCCAAAGCGCCGTTCCTCTGAGTCCAGTTGCTCTGAGGCTGTGATGCTGGGTACGGCCCGGGGCGTGTCCCGGTCTTGTGTCCACTCGGCAAGTGTCTGTTGAGCATCAACTGGGACAGGCTCTCTGCATACGGACGCCGCACCGGCCGAGCGTTCACTGCATGCTTGCTGGCTTCCTGATGCCCTCGGGGAGGGGAGGTCCCCGTTTTCCTTAACAGCCTCGGCAGCACACCTGGGAACCATGGGTGGGCCGATTTCCCGGTGTGCCAACCGCTCTCGAGAGGCCTCTCGGGGTCCTGCGTGCGGGCTGCCCGTGTGCTTGAAGGAACGGTCCTTACAGGAGAAGCACGGCCTTGGCCTTGCTGCCTTCCCCTGTCCCTTCGGCACTGCCATCCGCCATCTCAGGAGAGGTTTTCGGGGGCAAGTTAGGTTCCCCACTCAGGGTCCTGGGCCACTTGGCAGGTGTGGGCAAATGTCCACTGTTAATAAACAGCGGTCAGGCCAGAGAGGGGCTGGGCAGCTGTGTCCGCATCTCCCTCTCCGATCGTGGTGGGGTGTGGAGGCCTGGGCCCATCAAAATGGCCCCTCTTTCCAGAACGGGGCCTCTCCAGCCAGTGTCTGCCGTGTGGCCGACAGCCCTCTAGGTCTGTGAGAGTCCGTCCTGGGACTTGCAAGCAGAAGCCATGGTTGGAAATGAGGTGGCTTGGTGATAAATTTCTGGGCAGCTCTGAATAGTCGTTGCTGACACAGCTGGGCATTTTCTGAGTGTGCAGCCCGGACCTCAGGCCGCACAGTGGCGAGTGGAGTTCACGGAGCAGGCAGGGCAGTCCCAGGCCAGCAAGGGCCCAGGGTCCCGAGCCACCAGGTGGCCAGGAAGAGGAGCCCCAGCGCCTGCAGTGTGTCCCTAGTGTGGCTCTTCCTCTGCCCCCAGGAGGGACTGGATTCAGATCCTCCCAGACTGTTGGTCACAGTGAAATTTCTGGGGTAGAAGACGCGCATTTGAGTGATCAAGTGGTCTTGCTGTTAGGAAGTCCCTCTAAGAAATAGCGCTGCCACCACCGTCCATTCATGCTTCTCCATGAGGTAGGTGTCGGTCCACACACGTAGCCCTGCCCATGTGGATTGGCCTTGAGTCCTGTTTGGTCCACTGCAATTCAGGCCAGACCTTTTGCGCTGAGCCCAGGCGTGATGCGGGTCCTGCTGTCACAGGTTCTGTGTCGCTGGCTTCACATTGGGCAGGGCCCATGTCCGCTCACCCGATGAATGTGCACTGAGCACGTCCTGTGCGAGAGCAGCGAGATGGGGAGAGCGAGAACGGCAGAGGCCTGGGGTATTTGAGTGTCTGGTTCAGATCTGACTTGGCTGGGGGCTTGTCCAGCCTCGTTTCACCTCAGCTGCCCCCAGCCCCCACCACACCCAGGACTTAGCAGCGAATGCACCGACTGCCCCAGGGCGGTTGCTAACACCGCCGCTAGCTCAGCACCAGGGCCGTGTCCAGTCTGGCGTGGGCTCCAGCCCCAGCTCCCTGGACACGCTATCCCTACGTGTGTTCTCATCTTCCCAGTTGTAGCAGGAGGCACGGGAGGGGCTGACCTCCTCCAGCCTAGTGTTCTAAAACTTGGGGGACTGTGCCCACACACACATGCAAACACACACAGAGACACGTGCACAGAGACACACGCACAGACATGCATACATGAACATATGCACCGACATATGCACACGTGCATACACACACGTACATAGACACACCAATATGCGCAAGACACACGCGTGCACACAGAGACAGACATGTACACACAGTTACATGCACACACGTGCCCACATATATGTGTGTGTGCAGACACCCACACGGTGTGTGTTTCACCGTGGTCCCTCGTGGCTTCCTGCAGGCTGTCTCCACAGCTCAGTTAACAGAAGGGGATCTGAAGGCCTCATCTTTTCCCTCAAAAGTACGGAGGTGTCTGTGCTGCTCAGCGCAGAGGGTCTGGGGGCTGACGCCTGCAGGGAGCCACGGCCCAACTTCTCTAACTGGACACTCCGAGCGGAGACCCCAGGATCAGGGTCACCTCCAACCAACCCTCAGGGGCACGTGCTGGTGGACACATGTGGGAAGAATGCCCAGTGTGAGCCCCAAGCCTGAGGCCCAGCTCTGCTGCGTCTGCAGCAAACCCACAGGCCTCAGGATGCTCGAGCTGGTGGTGCAGGCTTTCCATCGTGACAGCGCCTTTGCTTTGCCAGCAGGGGTGGGGCATCTAGAGGCCGCCCTGGGTCAGAGCAGCCTTTCTGCACGAGGTGAGGTGGGGTGGGGAGGCTGAATTAGGAGCTGCTTCATTTAAGCTCTTTCTAGAGAGCCCCTCCCTCAAGGCCACACCTAACACAGCCTGTTCCTCATCGCCAGGTGGGAGCTGGTCAGGCCCACGTAGGCAGCAGCTGGGGGCTCCTTGCGTCAGCCCTTCATTATTGCCCTTTTCCAGGACTGCCAACCTCGCAGCAGCTCCGTGCCGGGGCCCCTGCTCTTGGAGACTCCCTACCTCCTCGTTCATCTTCCCAGAAAACCTCTTTCACATTTTGTGCAAACAGATGTGTTCCCGGTAGAGTTGGACCCGACTTCAGAAGGGGTTGACTAATGCTGGGTGGGGGCTCACCCTCTCTAGCCAGGGGGTCACGCAGGAGGAACTGGTGTCCCACACCCACCTGCTCGGAGGCCACGGGCACACCGACTCGAGCCGGCATTGTGAACACCCGGGCCATTCAAGTTGGACACGATTCCTCAAAGAGAGAAGCGGCCAAGACCTGGCTCCACACAGTGGAAGAAAATTGGTTCCAAAGAAATCAGGCCATCGACCATTTTCTCAGTGTGTCTGTCCTGTGCCGCTGGCTGCACCCAGTGTCCTCACCCGTGGGCGGCACACTGAGGGCCGGTCCAGCTCCCTCTCACTCCCCCTCACTGGTTCTGTCCCTTCCACTGCCCCTGACCCACGGGCTTGGTAACCGTGACGCACTCGGCCTCCGTGAGGCTGACACTCGTGGGCGCAGTGTGACCAGTGACAAGGTCCCTACAAATTAACAGTGTACTGGGGAAACATGGCAGACACCAACAGGAACTCCCCAAAACTGGTGCCGTCATGCACCTCCTGCTGTGTGTGCGGAGGACACAGCAGCCCTTTGAGGGGCCCCTGCCCAGAGCACAGACCCTCAGTCCCTGAGTCCCCTAACTTGGGGACGCTCTAAAGTCAGCTGAGGAGCCGTTCTGTAGAAAGGGGATTAAAGAGATGCAGCAACTCAGCACGAGGCGTGGTTTCCAGTCAGACCCCGGGCCCGAGGGAAAATGGCTGTGATGGCTGTTGAGAAAATTGCCGAATTTGGAGATGGTCCGTGGGCTGGTGATATTGTATCAGCATTGAGTCTGATTTCTTGGTTTTGATAGCTGTGCTGTGGTTCTGTGAGAGAACGTCCTTCTCCAAGGACGAAGTCTGTCCCAAGGCTCGGTCCACAGCTTTGGGGGCGCCAAGGGCAGAGAGTGGGCGTAGTGAGCCCTGGGCAGTCCGTTCTCAGTCATGCTCATGAGCTTGGGGATGGCGGCCAATGGGCTGTTTTCCTCTCCCAAGTTTAGAAGGTCAGCTCTGGAGGGACGGGGCTGGCGGCTGGTGCAGGAGGCTCAGCCACGGCACCAGCAGGACAGCGAGGCCCGGGGCAGCAGGGCGGCAAGGCTGCGAGGGCAGCAGGCATCAGACCCACACGCCAGGGCGGGAGGCCTTGCTTTCTCTCCACCGGAGAGAGAAAAGCAAGACATCCTGTCGCATGACCTAGTGGCTTGTGTTACAAGGAGGAAAGGAACCACAAGCCTTCCTCTTTTTCTGTTGTGGTAAAATATCCACATATTTAAGTGCAGCCATCGCCACCAGCCGTCTCCGGAACTTCTCCATCATTCCCAGAGCAAAACTCTGTCCCCATCAAACTCTAGCTGTGCCCACCATTCTGCTTCCTTCTCTGGATCTGACCACTCTGGGCCCTCATCGCGAGGGGGCGGGGTCTCAGGCCTCCCTTTGATCTTTAGGATTCGGGTTCCCAAATGGATGCGCTGTGCTGAGTGAGAGGAGCCAGCCTCACGGGGCCTCCAACCATGTGACTGCGATTACAGGACGTTCTGGGAAAGGCAAAGCAACAGGGACGGAGACATCAGTAGCTGACGGGCTGGGAGGCTGACTTTGGGGTGACAGATGTTCTTGTCTTGACGGCGGTGTGGGTTACACAACTGAGCATTTACCAAAACCCATGGAACTATAGGCTAAGGGTAGTTTTAGTGAGGGTAAATTACATAAATTGTGTCTCAGTGAGTCTGTGGGAAATGAAAGATCAGAGAGCCCCTGAGCCCTCACCCTGCAAAGGCTGTTTGGGGACCAGGTCCTCTCTCTGGCCGGCCTTTGGGCACCTCAGCATCCTCCCAAAGGCTCGATGGCCTGAAAGGACCAAAGGAGCCCTGGAGACAAGTATGGGGAGCTTGAAGCCCCAGGCAGCCCCTGAACCCTACTCCCCACTGCTCCCGCTGCTCCATCACCACTGGGCATCAGTCAGAGCCTGGCATCCAGGAGGCAGAGGGGGATGCAGGGCCTGCTTCCCACACCGGGGGAGGATGGTGTTACTGAGCTCACGGCTGTGGGGTCTGCCTGGGCCCTGAGACCCCCTCCTCCCCAGCAACACCCTGGCATTTGACCTGGCTGCTGCCAGCAAAGGTGCAATGACCAAGAGGCTGCGGGCCAGCCCCCGCCAGGTGCCTCCCAGGTGAAAGCACAGCTCCTGAGAGGAACCAGCCAGATTCCTCAGGGCTGACAAGGAAACCAAGGCCCAGAGAGGGCAGGGCACCCGAGCCAGGCCCAGTACCCGGCCCCGTGCCCTCTGCTGCTCCCTCAAATGGCCGTGACGGAGCCGCCCATCTGCAGCCACACCCTGCCCACTTTAGGGACGTCATACACGTGCACCTGTGGGGGCTGCTTCATCAACACACAGATCTGGTTTGGGGAGAGTTAAGGGAGACAGGGGAGTTAGATGGAGACAGGCCAGTGCTTCCATGCCACTCAGGAATGGGCAGTTTGGGGTTTATTGCCAGTAGTGTTATTGGCACGTTGGGTTCCTGTTGTCCCCCAGGACAGAAATCAAGAGAGACAACAAATGGGAGAGAAAAGTACAAGTTTATTAGCTTGTGCACAGGAGAGGCACAAGGGAGCCAGTGCAGAAAGGAAAAGGGCAGGTGACCGCCTCGTTAGGGAGCAGGACTGTGGGGCTTTTATCAGGCAAAGGCTGGGGAGGAGGGCCTGGTCATGGCATGGAGAGCTGGGGTGTTTCTTGCACTTGGGCTGTTGTTCAACATGCCAGCTCGTGTGATGCATGTATCATTAGCACGCTAGCTCTCCACCCCTGGGTGTGATTTTTTCCATGCTAATGGAGCTAGGGTCACCTTCACTGGACTCCTGGGTGTCAGGGTGCATGCATAAGCCCAGGAAAGTCTGGAGGCTGCCGGATGTGGATCTTGGTGGCCTCTGATTCTCCTAGCTTGTCCACTGGTTTGGGGGGGGGGGGAGGGCGGCTTGCAGATGGCCCTGTCTCGTTAGGCTGGTTCCTGTCTTATTTCTCCTGGGAGATTTTATCCTCCTTAATCTTAAAGATCATGGGAGAAGGTATCTTCTTCTGAAGCTACTTTCTGCTGTCAGGGGGCATTGAGAAGGGGTCCCTATATCCAGGAGGAGTAAAAATCTTTTTCAGCTTGTTGCAGGGTCCAGTAGGGATGAGAATGAGGACCAGGTGGGTCGGCCATTGGAAGTGGCTGGAATCTTTGCATGACCATCAGTTTAACGTGGAATTGTTGGAGCCTAGAGGACACAAACACGACGAGATGTCATTGGGTGTTCAGGTATCTTTCTGAGTGGCTTACATGGCACAGACGTAAATCTCCCTTAAGTTTATATCAGGTTGTCCAGCATCCACCTTCACTCTGCAGGCCTTCAGGAAAAGGTCAGGTTCAGTTTTCGATGATTCCAAATGAAAATGATTGGAGAAAAAAATGAAAACATTAGTTTGGAGATTTGGAGCCAGATATGTTATGAGACTAGAATAATTCAGCATCTGGTCCAGTTTACAGATAGAAAACAAAAACCTCAAAGATAATTATCAGAACTAGAACCTAATATCCATGAATGTATACTATAGTTTCTATTGAAACATAATTTTTCTCTCTAAAATGACACTCATTTTTACCAAAGATAACCAACTAAGACTCATTGGTTTGTAAAATAAGTCTGGTTTCAATAAACTTGGCCCAATTATTTACATAAGTTCAGCAAGAATAGCAATCAATTATATAGGTTCTTTCAAATCTGCTTTGCTGGAACTTTTTAAATAAGGACTCTCACATTGAACTTTAAAATCCTCTCAAGGCCCAACCAAGCAAAGCCAGGGACTTGTCAGACTCCTCCTGCAATACCTACAGATCCTTGAGCTTTCTTGCACCTGCCAGAGGAGTGACTTTCTTTACTCACCCAGTAAGGTTGCTGGGAACCCTGTAAATAAGGTACCAGGCTGATATTTCCAAGTGCCTTTATTTCAGAAAGTCGACCTTTATTCCTCAAAAGCTGTCTTGTCATACCTGAGTCTGTATGGTTCTCTCAAATATGACATTTTCCAGTCAAAACCTTGGTATTATAATCAATGGTTCCAATTGTGTTCTGTTATAAGGAGAATGCAAATAACTATATTTCCGTGCAACAATACTCACTCACTAAGAGTTTCCAAATTCTGGAGGGATAAAGTAGAGAGAAAAAGATAAATGTTTCAATTCTGCTTACAGAGGTATAATTTACCAAATTGCTATCATAGTTAGCATGAGAGAAAAGCTTTCCTTAAATCTGGAACCAAAACAAAACATCAAAAAATCAGCAATATCACAAACTAAAAGTCATATAAATTATAATCATCCTCATCAGTTCACTTAGTCCCATGTAACCAATTCTTGATCTTGATCTTTCGTTAGCAGTTTTATGAAGCCATTAGTTTCTCCATTAGAGTTCTGTAGCTTCTTACCCAGTTCAGTTTTATGATCTGAAATTTTATCAGAAACGTGTACTCTAGAGTAAGTATCCGAGTCCTTTCCATGAATCTGTCCAAAGAGGAAACATCTTTGCAAAAGTGAAAAGCATCAGAGTGAAAAAGCAACTATCTGCAAATGACAAAAGACTCAAAAGGGCAATTGACAAAGAAGCTTGGCTACTTCTGTGACATACAACACTTCAAGAAAATAACTACAATTATGGCTGACCACAAGGATAGATCAGAATTTTAGGAATGTTATATGATTTTAAAACATTTATATCAATAACATTTATCCACATACCACCTAAGAAGGTTTATCATCACTTATTTGACAATGCTTCCCATGTAATTTGACATACCAAATAAGCCTAATTAGTTTCATATCTCCTTCTTTATAAGAAGAGAGAACAGATTTCTTTGAGAAGTCCCAGGGGCCCTCTGAAGATTCTCAAAGAAGCAAAAAAAATTTTTTTCCTTCTTCCAGGTCAAAAGAAAGGCTTCGTTCAGGATTTGAATTTTTTTTTTGAGGGGAAGCTTGTTAAAAATATCAAAAGATTTTAAAACACTTGGTCAAATAGGAAACAATGCTTACTGTAGCCATTCAAAGTGACAATAGACATAGTCAAGGGCAGAGAGTTAAAATAGTCAAAAAAGCCTCAATAGAGAGACCTCAGTCTTTTTGAACATAGGAAATTATTTTAAAAACCATAGATCTTCTGGGGCTGGCCCCGCGGCTGAGTGGTTAAGTTCGCGCGCTCCGCTGCAGGCGGCCCAGTGTTTCGTTGGTTCGAATCCTGGGCGCGGACATGGCACTGCTCATCAAGCCACGCTGAGGCAGCGTCCCACATGCCACAACTAGAAGGACCCACAACGAAGAATATACAACTATGTACCAGGGGGCTTTGGGGAGAAAAAGGAAAAAATAAAATCTTAAAAAAAAAAAACAAAAAACATAGATCTTCTGTCTTTTAGGTAAACTTACTCAAAAATAAAGGAAAGTCTTTTATAACCTCTTTACCAAGAGCAGACTAAGAGTTTAAGAAAATTATCCCTTTTAAGAGAAAGAAAACCAAATTCTAATTTTTGCAACAGCTTACTTTTTATGTGAAAACTTATTTACTTATACTACTTAGAACTTTTAATCATTATAGACCTTAGTGAAAATTAAAAAGTAAGCAATTATAAACTGTCTTTTACATTAGCATTCTGTGGTTTGGCAAGTTTATAAATACTTTTCACGATTTCTAGAAACATGCTACTTCATAGTGCAATCTTAATAAAAATATAAGACATGTTTACTAATAGACCCAAACATCTTTTGGTTTCTTTGTAATAAGAAGCTAAAAGTAGATAAACTTAGACATGTTTATCAATCATGTTTCAGTATGTTATCTTCTTTGAAAAATGGCTGAGACATTCAATGAGTTTTTATTGTTTAATTTCACCTGGCAAAACTTCAAAGTTTCAAGTTACCAGAGAGATTTTGGAAGTTCTGTTAAATATACATGCCATAACATGTAAAAAGTTTACCCAACACTTTTATCTCTTTCACATCTATTTGATTTACTCATTCCCCATAATTATTTAGATTGCCTACAAAACTTCATGAGACTTTAGACAAAATCAGCCATCCTTTTAAGTTACTGTTTTTGCTAACCAGTTTTTTAATAGAGAAAACATCAGCTTTTTGGACCAATAGATGTGGAATAAAGGCTGCATGTCTACATCAGAGCAATGCTGATAACTCTGAACACATGTCCATGTTAATCAAACCAAAAATCTTAAACAGGCTTTCAGTTACCAAAGATTAGTTTATCATGTTGACTTGAAGACATTTGGGTTAGTTGCATTAGAAATAACTTAAGCAAGACAATTGAACAGAGCTCTTTCAAAATTATACCATCCGGAGGTAAAATATCTCACATACATAACACACACATAGACACAGATACACAGAGTCTCCACGGCATTTGTGTTAAAATTACTGCCATGAATCAGGTACAGTAATACACTAGTTATGAATCCAAATTTTGTTTTGAGCCTTTTTACTAATATTTATGAAGAAGACACTCAAGATGCTAGATTTTTGGCAAGGGCACTCTTATGGCTGGGTTTTTTTTTTTCTTTCTTCCTTTTTTTTTTTTTTTGGTCCTGGGAATTAGTGATGGGCTAAATATTCCCCAGAGGATTTGCAAGCTCTCTGAGATGAGAGAAATGGGTGGAACCCGAACCGCTTCTAGAGCTGCTTTTCCGGTCTTACAAGGAATTTTTTCAGGACATTTGCTCCTGAATTCTCAAAAACTGGGTTGTAACTCAAAAGACATTGTAGGTTGATCTGCCTGTCCACCTACATCACAAAGGCACAGAGAAACTACTTAAGTTTCTCCAAGATGGAGGTTCTGGGGCAGAACCCATGCAATTGAAAGTGTCTCCAATTAATTAAAATGCACCCGAGGGGTGAGTCTCCAGGGACGCTTGGGGTGTTCCCCGTGATGGGAAAGCTGGTGTCCGACTGTCAGTGGCCCGGAGAAGGGTGCAGAGCCTGACTGCGGGCATCAATGTCGTTATAAGATTTAGTCAAGTCCCGCTCAGCCCAGGCACTTAGTCCCTGAGCCAGCACAAGGTGAGCCAGGCGGGCAGGAGGCAAAGGCCTGGAGTGGGCCAGGGGCCGGGTCTTCCAATGCCAGAGTTGAAAGTTAAGTCCCTGGCAAAAAGTTTTCAAGTTTTCTACTTTACAGAGGGCCCAGGTTCTGCTCAGGTCCAGCCCAAACTTAACCTTGACTTGATGACAACAGGGGAGGTGATGAATGAGACAGACGAAGGAGGGAAAGAGGTGATCAGGCCTGGCCTTCACAGACTCTTCCCGAGGCTTATCAGGATAAGGGTCACACAAACAACAGTTCCCATGTTGGGGCACACAGTGCAGGCAAGAAGGTTTACCGAATAAAGCGCAGGTCCCCTGTCGCCATACCTGACTCAGTAGACGCCTGAAATACTCAACAGATTCTTGACAGGAGGCAAAACAAAGTTCCAGATTGTCAGTCAAGTGACTGACCTAGGGGCCAGCCTGGAATCACTCCACGTGCCCAAATAGATTAACAGAAACCGGGACTGCCAAGAGAGGGCACCTCACTTGGGGTTGCCGGGTGATCAGGCCTGGAAGAAGAGAGCTCCCAGAGGTGAATGTGGACTCTCCAAAACCGGGAAAACCAGACTGTCGGGCTAATGACTGACCCAGGGCCTCATGGTGCCCCTGAAACCAGAGGGGAGAAGATTCTCCTATAGAGGATGAGAGAGAGAGAGCAAGAAGGAAAAGAGGGAGATTTTGAGAAAGTTGGTCAGATTGGGGGATGTTGGCTCCCAGGCCTTGACCTGACTTACTGAATGCTGGAGTCCGAAACGAAGGTTTTGCTGTGGCCACTTATGTCCACATTCAGGCAACCAGGCCATTTTGACGCCAGCCCATCCGGTCTTCAACTGAGACTCAAGAAACTCCCGTCCCATCCCATCCCTTCGTGGTCACCCAAATGTTACTGGCACGTGGGTTCTTGTCCCCCAGGACGGAAATCGAGAGACGACACATGGGAGCAGAAAGTAAAAGTGTATTAGCTTGTGCACTGGGGAGGCACGAAGGAACCGGTGCAGAAAGGAAAGGGGTGGGTGACTGGCTCGTTAGGGAGGGGGACTGTGGGGCTTTTATTAGGCAAAGGCTCAGAGGAGGGCCTGGTCATGGCATGGAGAGCTGGGTTGTGCTTGCGCCCGCGCTGTCATGTAGCACACTCGGATGTGCGATGCGTGTATCATTAGCACACTAGCTTCCCATCCCGGGTGTGATTTTTCTATGCTAATGGAGCTAGGGTCACCTTCGCTGGACTCCTGGGTACCAGGGTGCATGCATAAGCCCAGGAAAGTCCTGAGGCTGCAGAATGTGGATCTTGGTGGCTTCTATCTGATTCTCCTAGCTTGCTGATTGGTTGGGGGCCGTTTCTGGTTAGGCCCGGGGCCTTGCAGATGGCCTTGTCTGGTTAGACTTGTTCCTGTCTCAGTAGCATGATGCAGCAGCCCAGACCCCGAGGTCACATCCCAGCTTCACCACTGGCCAGCTTCAGGACCCCGGACAAGCGATGTGCCGTCTGGACCTCAGGTCCCTTGCCTGCCCACTGGAGGTAGTGGTTACTCTGTGGTCCAAAGAGTAATGGACATGAAATGCCGGGGATAGCTCCCTGACAGCTCCGGGAGCCGAGTAAGGGCTCGGTTACCCACCACAACAGTAGTGCAGTGGCATTTAAGGAGAGACCAACCCTCTGATTTGTTGCTCTAGGGTAATGAGAGTTGTCTCCTCCCAAAAGGGCTCCCCTCCCGGAGTTGGGAGCTGTTCTCGTCATCCAGTCTCATCTACACTCTGGGGGGTCCTGAGTCCCGCAGGAAACCCCTGATGCCCGGCATTGTTCCCATGCCTGTGGGGTCCGGGAACCATCCACAGCTGGTCAGCATCTGTCCAGCTCCTTTGAGAAACACTCGCTGCCTGAAGGCGAGGGCCCGAGCCAGGTCTCTCCAGCGTCACGTGTGTGAAGAATTCTCTTCTGAGCACCTGCGATGACATCCATCCTCCCTCGTTCCTTCCACGCTCGCTCGGTGACCACCGTGTGCCAGGCACAGTGGGCACAGCAGTGGACAAAGATACTTCTGCCCCGTGGAGTGCACACCCCAGCCAAGGCGGGGTGGGGATGCCACTTTAAGCAGAGAGCAGGTCGGAGGTCTCACTGAGACAATAGAGGAGCAAGTGTGGCGGCGTCTGTGGGAAGACGATTCCAGGCAGAGGGAACAGCAAGCGCAGAGGCCCTGGGGCGCTGCTGGAATGAAAAGACAGCGCGAGGCCTGCGTGGTCAGAGTGGCATGAGCACAGGGCAGTGCAGGAGGGTAACAGGCATC
This sequence comes from Equus asinus, assembly GCF_041296235.1. Lineage (NCBI taxonomy): Eukaryota > Metazoa > Chordata > Mammalia > Perissodactyla > Equidae > Equus > Equus asinus. Next base: position 49,757,590 of record NC_091804.1, read on the forward strand.
AGAAGGCCACACAGACCACGCAGTGGCTCATATTCTGGAAAAAACAGGTAGCCACAGGAGAGTCTGAGCCAGCAGCCATGTGGCTTATGTTTGAGGGGGTCGTCCGCCTGCCTTGCTGAGAAGGCATTTGGGGGTCAGGGAGAAAGGTCAGGGAGCTGCTGCGGGGTTCCAGGCGGGCGGTCAAGGGCGCTCAGACCAGGGTGGTCCTGGAGAAGGTGGAAACAGTGACTGGACACCAGATACATGGTTTTCTTTTTTTTTAGGCTTACTTTTAAATTTAAATCCAATAAAAATCACTTTTCTTCTGTTTACCTCTATGGGTTTGAACAAATGCAGAGTCGTGGAACTACCACCTCAAAGGAGAGGCCTGTCCTGGCGCCCTGAAACATTTCCTCCTGCTGCTGCTTTGGGGTCCCCCGTGCCCCACCCCGGCCCCTACAGCCCCAATCCATTCCCCTCCTTGGTGTCGGGCCTTTTTCAGGATGTTACGGAGAGGGAGCCCCACGGGATGTCGCCTCCCGAGTCTGGCTTCTTTCACTTATATAATGAGTGTGAGATCCGTCCATGCTGTTGTCTGTCAACAGCGCTTCCTCTTTTGTGGAACAGGATTCCGTGGTTCGAGGGACCACGTTTGTTTATTCATTCACCAGTTGAAGGACATCTGGGTTGTTTCCCGTTTTGAGCGGTTACATTAATATTTGCTACAAATATTCGTGTACAGGATTTAGTGTGAACATACATTTTCATTTCTCCTGAGTCAATACTTGAGTCAGGTTCCTGGGTCATACAGAAAGTGCATTTAACTTTACAGGAAATTGCCAAACTTTCAAAGTGGTTGTGCCATTTTGAACATCCACCAGCAAAATGGAAAGACTCATTGTGCATCTTAGCCAGTGCGTGGTTCTGTCAGTTCTTGGTTTTGTTTTTTGTTTCCATTTAGCCATTCTAGTAGGTGTGTAGTGGTATTTTGCTGTGATTTTAATTTGCATTTCCTTAATGACTCATGATATTAAGCATCTTTTTATGTGTTTATTTGGCATCTGCATATCTTTGGCAAAGTGTCTGTTCCAGTAGACTGCATTTTTAAATTTGGGTTGTTTATTTTCTTATTGTTGAGTTTCAAGAGTTTTCAAAATGTATTCTGCATAAAAGTCCCTTGTCAGATGTGTGGCTTGCAAGTATTTTCTCCCAGTCTGTGGCTTATCTTTGCATTTTCCTAACATTTCATGTCACAGAGCAAAAAGTTGTAATTTTGATGAAGTCTGACTTACCAAAAGTTTTGATGGAATGTGCTTTTGGTGTTGTGTCTAAGAGCTTGGTGCCTAACACAAGGTCACAAAGATTTTCTTCTCCGTGATCTTCTAGAATTTTTATGGTTTTATGTTTTGTATTTTGGTTTATGATCCATTTTGAGTTAATTTGCCGATAGGATGTGAGATGTAGATACCGAAATGGTCAGTACCACTTGTGAAAAGATGATCTTTTCTCCTTTAAAGTTTTTTTTGCACTTTAATCAAAAACTCCGCTGACCTCGAGGGTGGGGCTGTGTCCAGACTCCCATGTGGTCCTCTGAGCTGCGTGTCCATGCTGCGCCCGCCCCGCAGTCCTGACTCCCACAGTCTTATAGTCAGTCTGTCGAGTAGCCTGAGTCCTTCAGCTTCGTTCTTCTTTTCCGAAATTGCTTTCGCTGCTGTAGATCCTGTGCTTTCTACGTAAAGTTTAGAACCAGCTTCCCAATCTGTACAAGAAGGTCTGCGGAGGTTTGGATGGGGGCCGTCAGTCTGTAGCTCAGTGTGGGGGGTCGGGGCCTCCCAGCGCTGAGGCTCCCAGCCCGTGAGCTCGGCACGTGTCTGCGTTTGACTCTCTCTCCTTGATCCCTTCCTTCAGCAGTGGTTTGCAGCATACAGGTCCTACACAGATTTTGTTAGATTTACACCTAAGTACTCATGTTTTTGGAGTCATTATACATGTACTTTAAAAAAAACTTTCTATTTCCAATTTTCCATGGCTAGTATGTACAAATATGATTGGTTTTTGTATATTGACCTTATATCTTGTGACCGTGATAAGCACACTTATTAATTCTAGAAATTCTCTTACGGGTTCCCTGGGATTTTCTGTGCAGACAGCCCGGTCCTCTGTGCACAGAGAAAGTTTGTTTCAGCCTCTCCGATCTGTGACCTTTAATTTCCTTTTCTTGTCTTATGTTTCTGGCTGAGACTCCCAGTGTGATGTTTGATCAGGCTGATTAAACTCATATTTAATCAGAAAACTTCCTTGCCTTGTTCCTGATCTTAGAGAGAAAGTCTTTAGTCTTTGTAATTAAGTTTGAGGTTTCGACTTTAAGTTTTTAGTAGATGCTCTTTTTCAGGTTAAGAAAGTTCCCTTCCATTTCTAGTTGGCTGAGAGTTTTTATCATAAATGGCTGTTGAATTTTGTCCACTGCTTTTTCTGCACCTATTGTATGATCATGTGGGTTTTTTCGTTAGTTAACGTGATGTATGACATTAATTAATTTTTTACTGTGGTAAAATATACATAACATAAAATTTACCCTCGTAACCATTTTTAAGCGCACAGTTCAGTGACGTTACGCACATTCACCATCCATCTGGAGAACTTTCTTATCTTCCCAAAGAGGGGCTCTGTCCCCATTAAACACCAACTCCCCGTTCACCCCTCCCCCAGCCCTGGGAAGCTGCCACCCTACTTTCCATCTCTATGATTTTGACTACTTTAGGAACCGCATGTTGGCGGAAACCGTTGACTAATTTTTAAGGTTGAACCAGCCTCACTTTCTGGGGACAAATTCCACTTGGTCACGTACCATCCGTTTTAGATGTTGCTGGATTTAATTTGCTCATATTTTGTTGAGAGTTTTTGTGAGTATGTTTGTGAGAGTTATTGGTCTGTGGTTTTATTTTCTTGCCCTGTCTTTGTCTGATTTTGGCATCAAGATGATGCTGGCCTCGTAATATGAGTTGGGAAGTGTCAGCTCCTCTTCTGTTTTCTGAAAGAGATTTTGTGGAAATGGCGTTATTTCTTCTTTACAGGTTTGGTAGAATTCTTCAACTGGGCCTGGAGTTTTGTTGGAAGGTTTCTAATGACGAATTCATTTCCTTTCATAGATACGATATTCAGGGTATACGTTTCTTCTTGAGTAAATTTTGGCAATTCGTATCTTTCAAGGAATTGGTCCATTTTATATAACCTGTCGAGTTTAGGGGCATAGAATGGTTTGTAAGTATTCCTTATAATGTCTGTTTCTCTTTTTTAATTCCTAATATTGGTAATCTATATGTTTTTTTTTCCCCTGGCCACTGTAGCTAGGAGTGGATCAATATTATTATTCTTTCAGAAGAACCGGCGTTTGGTGTCACTGATTTTCTCTATTATCTTTCTGAGTCAACTTTATTTATTTCCTCTCGTTTCTGCGCTTCCTTTTCCTGCTTGCTTTGGGTTTAATTTGATCTTATTTTCCTAGATTTTCTTTTTTTTTTAAAGATTGGCACCTGAGCTAACATCTGTTGCCAATCTTCTTCTTTTTTTTTTTTCTTCTCCCCAAAGCTCCCTGTGCATAGTTGTATATTCTGGTTGTAGGTCCTTCTGGCTCTGCTATGTGGGACGCTGCCTCAGCATGGCTTGATGAATGGTGCTAGGTCCACGCTCAGGATCCAAACCTGCAAAACCCTGGGCCACCAAAGTGAAGTGTGTGAACGTAACCACTGAGCCACGGGGCCAGTTCCTCCTGATTTCCTAAGGTGGAAGCTTAGACTGCGGATTTAAGACCTGTTTCCTTTTCTAATACAAACACGTAATGCTATAAATTTCCTCCTAAATACTGCTTTAATAGCACCTCTAAATTTTTGAAATGTTGTCTTCTAATTCAGTTCAAAACATTTTCTTATTTCTCTTGAGACTTCACCTTTAAACTTTGGGCTATTTAGAAGTGTATTGTTTAATTTCCAAATGTTTGGGGATTTTCCAGATAACATTTTGTTGTTGCTTTCTGATTTAATTCCATATGTTCTGAGAACGTACTTGCATGATTTCAGCTCTTTAAAGGTGTGGATGTTTGTTATGGTCCCGGGTAATGGTCTGTGTTGGTGAATGAGATGTGCTCCTTGCAGGGTGTGTGTTCTGCTGTCGGTACATTATTCTACAAGGGTCAACTGGATTGACAGTGCTGTATTATTTAGTTCTAAAATTTTCATTGGTTCTTTTAGTATAGTTTCTTGCTCTCTTTCATGAACTCTATCACCCCATTCGTTTCCAGAGGTCCCTTTACCTCAGGGAGCGTGGGTGTGACCCCTGCTTTGAAGTCTTTGGTACTTCCATCGTCTGAGTCTTCTTGAAGGTGGCATGTATTGATCATCTTTTCCCCCAGAGTTAGTCTTATTTTCCTGTTTCTTTCAGTGTCGAGTTATTTTGGATTACTTCCTGGACATTTTGAATACAGGCACACCTCAGAGATGTTGTGGGTTTGGTTCCAGACCACCACAATAAAGCGAAAATTGCAGTAAAGCGAGTCACACGAAGTTTTTGGTTTCCCAGTGCATATAAAAGTTATGTTTACACTCTATTGTAGTCTACTAAGTGTGCAATAGCATTACGTCTGAAAAAACAATGCACATACCTTAATTAAAAAGTTGCAGGGCCAGCCCGGTGGTATAGCGGTTAAGTTTGCGTGCTCTGCTTCAGCAGCCTGGGGTTCGTGGGTTCAGATCCCAGGCACAGACCTACACTACTGTCAAGCCGTGCTGTGGCAGCGACACACATACAAAATGGAGGAAGATTGGCACAGATGTTAGCTCAGGGACAATCTTCCTCACCAAAAAAAGAAAAAAGTTTCTAAAAAGCTAAAACTTTAAAAAAATGCTAACCATCATCTGAGCCTTCAGCGAGTCATAATCTTGCTCAATGCAGGGTTGCCACAAACCTTCAATTTGTAAAAAACACAATATTTGTGAAGTGCAGTAAAGCAGAGCTCAATGAAGCGAGGTATGCCTGTGTTGTTGAGGTGTTTGGGTTTAAGTTAAAATCCTCTGGAGAATGTTGATGTTTCAGTTGATTCTTTTCTTTTGGCAGTCAGCCCAGGCAGAACCACTCCTCCTCGTACTGTTTGTGCTGGTGGTTCCAGCATCAGCTCTGTTTTCAGATCCTTTAAACCCATTCAGGGTTTAGTCTTGGGTCTTGGAGGTGGTTTATGTCACAGTTCGGTTTTCAGACCCTGGCTCTGGTTCTCTAGGTGTGTTTCCTACTTGTGCAGTTCAGGGTTACCCCAGCGCTTGTGTCGGTTCATGCACAGAATTAGGAAATCCCCTTTTCCACCTCTCCTTTGGCTGAGGTTTCCTCCCACGCTCTCCAGTTTCCAGAGATCCCTTTCTTAGTCATCTGGCTGGGAAGTCAGAGTATTCCATTTTATTTCCTCAACCGACTTTTTTTTTTTTTTAAAAGATTTTATTTTTTCCTTTTTCTCCCCAAAGCCCCCCATACATAGTTGTATATTCTTCGTTGTGGGTCCTTCTAGTTGTGGCATGTGGGACGCTGCCTCAGCATGGTCTGATGAACAGTGCCGTGTCCGCGCCCAGGATTCGAACCAACGAAACACTGGGCCGCCTGCAGCGGAGTGCGTGAACTTAACCACTCGGCCGCGGGGCCAGCCCCCTCAACCGACTTTTTTAGATATATCTCTCTGTATTTGTTCTTGTAATGGCTGCTCTGGGGCCATCAACATGCATCCTTACCTTGTCACAGTCTGACAAGAGTTCACACTGTGCCAGTTCGCACCTGACACCTCCCACTTCTCGCTGTTCACCTTAAGGTCTGTTTTAGTTGACTGCTTTTTTTCTTATCAATGGGTCACGTCTTCCTATTTCTTTGCATATCTAATAATTTTTTATTCATATTGGACATTGTAGATGACACATTGAAGAGACTCTGGATTTTGTTATCTTTCTTTGAGGAGCGTTGGTTCCCATTTGAAGAGGCCATTCAGTTGCAGACTGATCATCCTGACCTTGTGCAGACTCAATTTTACACTTCTGTAGTGACGCTTTATAGACCTTCTAATGTGGGAGGACTCAAAATCTAGACTCGGTCTCCTCTGTGGATATTGTGAGTTTGTGTTTGGGTTTAGTTAGGGTGAGGCTAGAATCGGCCTTCTCTAGGGCGTGGTCCTTACTCCCAAGGTGTGGGCTTGCTGGCATCTCAGTGGGATACTTGGTGTGTTAATGAGCCCTCTCCTTTCCAGCTCTGCCAGAATGCCAGCCACCCTCTCATAAGCTTTTCAAGGTTTCCATCTGCACACACAGCCCAGCCAGCCCAGAACCCATGGAGAGCCCCTGCAGGCTTCTGAGGACCCCACTGTGCAGGCCCCTCTCCAGTCCCTTGCTCTGCAGAGTCAAGCCATTCCCACAGCCCCAGTGTCTGATTTCTGCCTTCTCAGCTGAAATAGACATGCTCTGCCCAGAACCCAGCTCCTAATGTTGCAATCAGGAAAGTGTCCCCAAGCAGAGAAATGGATGACAGTGGGGCTCACCGTGTGAGTTTCCCTTCTCTCAGGGACAGCAGCCTTGCACTGGACTTGCGCAGTGTCTGAAAACAATCTCATGATGCATTGTGTACAATTTGTAGTTGTTTATGACGGGAGAGCTAGTCCAGTACCTCAAGTGGAAGCCATCTGTGGATTTTAAACAGCCCCTACTTTCAAAAATTTCCGAGGCAGCTTATGATGAAAGACTTTGGTTCAAAGGAATTCTTAAAACAATATTGCAAAAGCATGCACAACAAAGAAACATAGTTGTTCCAGAAACATAAAGTTGGAGACAGCCAGTGTGTTTGAATACATCTTATACTGAAGCTTATGGAAAAGAGCAACACTGTTTGGACTTAAACATTTTTAGCTCCTTGTCTGTTAAAAGGTGAATTTACTGTAAATTTCGGTAACTCTCCCTTGACATATTTAAAGGTTAAGAGCATTCTTCAGTGAGTTTTGTATTCTTATAACTCAAAAAAGTTTCCTCTATTGAAAAAACACGCCACTTCCAGCCTTCTGCAGTTCAGGGAGTCCCGGGGCTGTTTGGAATAGCCCTTATTTAGCAATGAGGAAGTTGTAATTGCTCACAGCAGGCATGGGATGCTGCTGTCCGGAGCGTAAGTTCTCAGTTTCTGGCAGGATTGCAATGCCTCCAGCTCCTGAGAGTCCAGAGGGAGTGGAAGTGCTTCTGGGTCATTTCACTTTGGAGCCCCGTGCGGCAGACTGTCCAGGACATGCTGGTCTGGAGCCAAAATCAAAGACTTACTCATTTGTAAGTCAGTCAGCTTTGGGCTCTGCGCCCAACAGGATGCGCACAGTCGGAAGCGGCTGTCGAGGGTTACTATTTATTCCCCAGGGATGAGGGAGAAGCAGTCGCATCTGTACTGACCCCATCTCCCGGGGTCTCTGAGTCTGAGCTCACCAGCTGCTCCCATCAGCCCAGCCACTCCTGGGAACCCTTAAAGGGAAGGAGCAGCAGGCAAGGGCAGGGATCTCTCCAGCCCAGGGACCCTCTCGGACGTGCAGCCTGGAGACCCCCTCTGTACTGTCCTCACTGTGGGGAGCCTTGTTACACGGCCCCTTTATTTTCCCCATTCCAGTGATGGGGAGGCAGGGGGACCTGCAGGAGAGCACGTGGACTTAGTGGAAATCGGTTCCTGATGAACCACCGCGCTCCGGTGGCCTGCCTGCCTTCCCACAGCAGCGGGTCAGGAGCACAGGCCCCAGCGTCCAGGGCAGGAGGCAGGCTAGGAGACCGTCACGAGGGATGGCTCAGGGGCTGAGCCCTGGCAGGTCCCTGCTGACGCCCGTGGTGATGCCCACGTGGCTTTAGCAGGCGGCAGGAAGGAGAGTGGCTGGCCCAAAGACCCTGGTGTCCCCAGAGGCAGGCACGATGCCAGGATCCCAGATTCTGCCCAGCCCTGAGGCCTGTTTTTCTGATGTGGACTGTCCTCTCAGGGGACTTGGGCCACACCTGGGGGACATCTGCCCTGCCACTGGGCTGGATGGGGTTTGAGGAGGGGAGGGGCAGACAGGCCCGGGGCTGGGGGGGCTGCAGGTCTCACGGGGACCCTTGAAGACAGTGGGGCCCTGTGTGACCTCACAGGCCCAGACGTTTGGGAAAGAACACCAACCAGCCACAGCGAGCTGCCAAACAGAGGCTTGAGTGGTGGTCTGGGGTCGGGAAGTGTACCCCAGCCAAAGGAAGCTTTTCTGGAGCAGCGAGACGCCCCTGAGGCCCCCGCCCTGTCACTCCCCTGCAGACTAGACGTGGATAATTGTAGGGCACTCAGACAAGGCACACCCATTAAATTTGCTGCAATTCATTTTCCTGACAGCTTGTTTAAAAGATGCTCGTCTTACTTATTAAAAATACCCACATTTGTGTCAGATCTGGAGATCAGCTGGAAGATGCTCAGAAAGCTTCCAGGTAAAACCACAAGGGGTGTATATCCATGTTTCGAGAAAGTTCTAATCCCGAACACCTTCTGTGCTTCTGCCTGTCATGAAGGCCACGGGAAGCTGTGCGGGTCTCACAAGCAGATGTGCTAGTGTCCTGGGGCCTCTGTAACAAAGGACCACAGACCAGGCTGCTGAAAACAACAGACATTTATTCTCCGCAGATCGGGAGGCCAGAAGTCTGACGTCCAGGTGCAGGCAGGGCCGCGCCCCCTGAGGCTCCGGGCGGGGGGGGGTCCTTCCTGCCTCTCCCAGCTCTGGTGGCTGCATCACCGCAGTCTCTGTCTCCATCTTCACGTGGCTTTTCCTCTACATCTGCGTCTCTCCTCTTCTGTCTCTTCTAAGGACACTTGTCCTTGGATTTCGGGCCCTCCCCAAACGAGGATGATCTCATCTCGAGATCCTTAATTGCCCACGAAGACTCTTTGTCCAAATAAGGTCACATTCACGGGTTCTGGGGTTAGGACCTGGACATGTCTTTTGGGGGCCACCAGTAACCCCACTAGACCACACTTCAGAGGCAGAGACAGAACATGGGACCAGGGGCCAACTCTGGCAGGGGCTGGCTCCTGAGCCTCGTCACACCCAGGGTGCAGACACTGAGCTCACCCTTCCGAGCACCTGATCGGGTTCCCCAGTTCCAGGTGACGGCCAGCACCGGGGCCGCTTGATAAATGCAAGAGAAGTAACAGGAGGAGCTGAATGCAGACCTCCAGCCCTCAAATGAGATTCTCTGGGACCGGCCCAAGACCAGCCAAGATGAGGCCTCCTGTGGGGTCCAGGACACGCCCTCTGGCCGCCCTGCAAGGACACAGTCCCGGGAGAGGAAGAGGGATGCAGGTCAGGCATGCCGAGAACTGCCTTTCCTACATAATCTCATTTAATCCCCGCTGGGACCCCATGAGGCGGGAGCAGTGATCCCGTCTTGATGCCGTAGCAGGATGCCAGGCAGCGTCCATCTGGCCGCCTCACCCCAGTCCCCTCCGCCTTCTCTGTCCTGCCCAGGCTGGAGACACTGAGCCCAGCTGTCCTCATTGCCGGCCCTGCCCCAGCCAGGCGAGGCCCATGGGGGCCCCCAGAGGAGGCCGAGGGAGGTGGGGAGTGAGCTTGCGATGCGTGCTCCCCATCTCCTCCCTGCTGAGCTGTGGGCGCCGTCTTCCCATGCGGCTGCTGGATTCCGTCACTGCCCAATTCCTGTGCCCCACCCCGGCCGGGGGCAGTAAGGGCTTCCCCAGGGCGAGTCTCTGAATCCTGCACCAGCCCTGGCCGATTGTCTTGCTTGTCCACACCTTGGCAGGTTATTCCTGGGCTGAAAGCTCTTCAAGTTGGCAGCTGGAGTAGGCTAGTGGTTCCTTCCGGGTCCTGTTCGACACTGTGATGAGCTGAGGTCAAGCTTAGGTGCACTTAATGACACGTGTGAGCCTGCGGGTAAGGAGGCCCCTCCAGCAGTCGAGGGCTCAGATGGTGGGTGCAGACGGGGACACGGAGCGTCTGGGGACGTCCACGGCTCCAGGGTCTGTCCTTTCTGCTCTAAGCCCATGACCTTTAGCACACCTGCAGGGTCGCTGAGCCTGGGTCAGGGTCCACAAAGGCACCTCCACGTGGCCTGTGACGGTCAAGGGGACATGCATGCAGAACGGGCCTGGGCTTACTCCTGGGACCAGCACCTGAGATGGCTCTGTTGTGCGTGGAGGGCCAGAGGGGCAGGCATGGATGCCAGGACCCTGGTCAGGAGGCTGCCCTGGCCCAGGGGGGAGCTGGAAAGGCGGTGATGGGCAGCGAGGCCAGGCTGCAGTCAAGATTCACGGGCGCTCCCCAGCCCAGCGTGAGGCTGCCGGCTGGAGCTCCCCGACCCGGGTGTGGGAGGGCTCCTGGTGGCTCTGCCTCAAGTCCCCAAATCCCGGCTCCATCCGCCGCCTGCCCCGGTGGTTCCCGGAAGAGCCAGGAGATCTGTCCTGTCTCAGCCCAGGGCTCGAGCAGACCGGCCAAAGGGGGCTGTCCTCACAGCCGGGACCTGCCGCATTCCGCCAAGACAGCCATGTCAGAGGCCCAGGGGCTGGTCACCACCAACCGCATCCCAGCATGAAGGGGGAGCTGCAGTTGACATTTGTTGTGAGCAGGTGGGACTACCTGCCAAGGTGTGGGCAGGCGGGACTAATGGCCAGGGTGTGGGCAGGTGGGACTAATGACCAGGGTGTGGGCAGGTGGGACAACCGGCCAGGGCTGCAGGATTCTGAGGCTTGCCCCGGGGAAGCCCTTTCCACCCCAGGCCCGAGGGGCATAGGGAATGGGCAGTGATGGAACCCATTGGCCGTGTGGGTTTGCAAATGTCTGAGGTTGACATTTATAGCATTTAGAACTGATTCCAGCCCTGTGTGGGGGACCTCCTGTGAGTTTTAATGGACTCCTTCCCTGCCCTTTTTAACTAATTCACAAAATAGACGGGCATCCCTGCATTGACTCCCCTGACACTCTCTCTGAAATTGTGAGCTGGGGTCGTGGTACAGGAACCACGGTTTAAACCCAAGCGCTGATGTGCCAGGAATCACAGGGAAACAGGTCTCCAGGGAGGCTCCAGGTTCTGGGAGCGGGCAGCTCGGCCCACAATGCCTGTGGACTTCCACTTCTGTTGCAATAAATTAAACTCATTTATTTCTCTTACCCCGGATGGACGGCCCCGGTCAGAGAGAGGAGACTAGGAGGATAGGCTGGGCCTGGGGTCGGGAGGTGACAGGCCCCATGTGACCCCTTGCTCTGCACCCAGTGTCCCACCTGTAAGATGGAGCCGGCATCCCCTGCCACCTGCATGCAGGGCCCGGGAGAGTCCAGCCACCCCTGAGCAGGGCAGCCCTGCAGACACAGGCAGGGGCTTCTCAATCACCGAGGCCTATCTTCTCCTTTTACGGAACTGGGAGTCAAGCGGTGCATTCTCCGAAAATAATGGGCACCTCAAGTGAGAAGCCAGGATGCCTGCTTGTCCCTGGCTACTGCAGGAGGCTGCAGACGCTCATGAACACATGCGTCTACGCTGACATTGGAGCGGGCACATCGACGTTAGGGCTGCTTTGAAAACCGGATCCTGTGCATGTATCCATGCATCTGAGTCCAGTTGGGAACGTGGCTACACGACGGGCTGGAGTGGGGCTCTGCTGCTCATCAGGAGTGCACAGCGGGAGGGTGAGCATTTAGCCCCACCTGTCTTCTCTGGTCCCAAAGGCTCCAGGTGCTCCTGGAGTCCTGGAAAGACCGTCTGTCCAAACAGGAAATGTTATCTCGAGAAACCAGGTCAGGTGACATCAGTGTCCCCATGGGAGCCTGTGAAGGTCCCCCTCGGCCCAGGGTCAGGTGTGGGGCCCACCAGCCCCACACACTTGTCACCGTGGGCGACCCTCGCGTGTCGTGGACTCTCTCTCTGCAGCTGCGTCTGTACTGTCCCCCAGCCAGCACGGCACCTCAGCCCATTGGCACCCCCGAATCTCCGTGCATCGGGGAACAGCAAGGGCTGGGAGGGAGGTGGGGAACACTGTGAGTCCAGATGGGGTTTGCTGGGAACAGGTGGGTTCAAATGGCGGAGCACAGCGAGGCGCGAACAGCTGGCCTCTGCCACCAAAAGTGAACAAGGCTGTTGCCACCTGGAATCACGACTTCCTTCCCTGAGTCAGGCCAGCCAGCAAGCGGGTCTGGAGCCAACTTCTCTGATCCACAAGGCCGCCGGCACTCAGCAGAAGTGACTCAGACGAGTGTCTCTGCAGATGGCTCCTGGGCAGCAGCTCTGAGCCCGTGGATGGCCGGCCGTGGGGCAGCACAGACAGGCAGCTGGACACGGATTTCCACAAGGACTTGTGTCCAGGGTGGCTGGAGGGAGATCCTTGGGCCAGAAATAGTGAACTCCGGACTGGACATTTCCAACCCCGAAAGCTTTCCTGCAAATGGCCCCTGGGCTTCAGGAATCCACGCAGACAGCCAAGGGTGGGCAGCATCCTGCTCAGCCTGCGCCCTGGCCCAGGGCTGGACCTGGGTCTGCAGGAGCTTCCTCAGGGCGAAAGTGGAGCCCAGAGGTGTGCCCGAGGGCGGGTGGGCATGGGCGCCCAAGGAGCCACCCCGAGTTACTTCATGAGGGCCCAGGTCCTTCCCAGGAGTCTGAGGAGAGATGTCTCCAACTGGCCAGGTCTGGCTCCTGGGCAAGGGCCAACAAAGCAGACCAAGGGACAGAGCAGCTGTGTCCTGTGCCCTGGGCACCTGGTGCTGTGACCAACGCAAGGCCCACCCAGCACTCAGCTCCCTACGTTCTCGCCTGATGTCACAGCAAACAATGCCAGGCCCAGCAAGGCTCCGGGATTGCCCAAAGCCCGCGGCACATGCAGGGCCAAAACAGGGCCAGCCTGACTCTTCGCACCCCTCCCAGAGCTCTGTGACGACAAAGAAGAGCAGCGTTGACTTACGCACAATGTGGGCTGGAGTAGCAGGAAGTGCTTCCTGGAGGAGGGGCCTGGCAGCTTTCAAGTCTGGGGGAGGGGGTGGATTGCCTTCCCTCGGGTTCTCCCAGCATTTGAGCTTCAACCCAGCAGGAGGGAGGTTTGGGATCCTTGGTGTCGGTGCTCTCACCTCCCCCCAGGCGCCCATGTCCCCCAACCTACTCAGTGGCCCTGAGGTTGCCTCCTCCATGAAGCCCTCCATCCGTCAACCCCACAGCTCCTGTGTGGCCATCCTCATGCTCTGCTTCCTCCATGAGTAAGGAGGGCAGAGCCAGGCGAGGCAGCTCTGACTCCCCAGCGCCCGGCACGGGGTCGGCAAGCTGCCGAAGCTCCCTGATGGGTGGACACGGGGACGGCCCACTGCATGAGTGAGCACAGCTTCTGTTTCCAACAGCAGCTTCACTCCTGCGGATTTTCACTGTTTGGTTTCTAAAAATGGCAGAGATCTCATTGCTCAACATCCCCTCTGCAAAGCTGTTTCTATTTCGGTAAGAATTGAAGCGGTTTGTGGCTTTCCCTGGGCCCCATTTCCACTTGAGGCCAGACAAGTGCTCTGCAGATAGCATGTGCATGATGGAAGTTTATTTCTGTGTGTGCCTTGCTCAAAAAGAGAGAGGAAAGGAAAAAAAGAATCCATGAAAAGCAAGCTGCCTCTGGGAGGCTGCGCTTTCTCTGCCGAGCAGATTGCAGGACGATCGCTTCAGTTGGTCAAACACCTGCTCCTCATTAAAGCTGGAGGGGTTGTCCACCGGGCCCGTCTGGACTGACCGGCCCGGTGCTCAGCTGCCCTCAGCAGGGCCCTAACACCGCGATCACCCGGCCTGGGCTCTGGAGGGAGGCGCCTCGGGGCAGAGAAGGGTCTTGGGTGGTTTGTATTCAGAAGGAACCTGGAGGTGCTGAGTTGGAGAGGGACCCCAAGACCGTCTGCTGACCCCACCCCACCCCTCCTGACAACAGTCAGAGGAAGGCGGTTGCAAGAGCCGAGAGATGAGTGTCCGGCCCTTGGTCCAGCCACACCTGGACAGTGACACTGAGATGCAGTTGTGCCCAGACCCACTCAATGCCTTTTCCCCTGCCTGTGTCCCTGGGTTTGCCCGAGCTGAGCCGGCTTCTCTGCTGTGCCTGTGGCCCCCAGGAGGGCAGTGGAGGAGGCACGAGGGGCTGGGCAGGAGGAAATAGCTCCCTGGAGCAACAGGGATGGCCCGTCAGTGCAGGGGCTGTGGTTACCAGCCCCTTGGAAAGAGCTCCGTTCCTCCCTCTGCTCTGGGGCTGGGGCGGGGGGGTGGGGGGGAGGGTCTCAGGTTAAGGGAAGAGGGAAGCAAGGGGTAGGCAGGGAGGGGATCTCAGCCTGATCCCACGGGAGCCCTAGAGCTTGAACTGCTCCGGAAATTGTCCCGCCCACAGGCAGGGGCTGGGAGGTGGCCCGCACATCAGACGCCTCTGGGCCAGCAGTAACAGCTTGGACGTGGTACGGCCTGCACAGGGCCAGGTGGGAGCCCTCAGCAGCCAGCGCTGCACCTGCATCAAATCACCATGAAGGAGGCCTGGGCAGGCCTCCGACTGTCCTCTGCGTCCCCACGGGGCACGTGTGCTCTCTGCTGGGCTCTTCGACCTCTGTCCAGGTCCCTGCCCAGCACAGCCAGGGGTCAGGCCTGTCCGAGCCCAGCCACCGCAGCGGCGCTCAGCGGGTCTGTGACACTTCCTGGCAGCCTGGGCGGAGCTCAGGGTGCTGAGTGAGGTGGTAGGACAGCTGTGGCGAGGTCTGGGGAAGGAAGAGCACCACTCGAGCGGATCCTTCGGCACCAGAGAACCTGGCTTCCCCACCCGAGGACCGAGAGTGTCCAGCCCTCCCTGCCCTGGTCCCGTGGATCCAAAGACGAGCGAGGTGTCTGTGTCCCAGGCTGTGGTGAAGACGCCAGAGCCTTAGCCCTGGCCCCGTGAGCCCCTGAGATGCTCCGGCATCAGCCTCGGCCTCGGCGGGGTGGTCGAGCTCTCAGCCTCGGCTCCCTAGTCCGGAGGGTGGGGACAGGGCTCAACCCGCCTGGGTCTCCGGCCCTTGGTGTGAGGCAGCAGGACCCTCAGGGAGGGAGGTTGTGGGGAATAGGAAAGGGTGACAGGGCCAGGGGCTCACTGTGGGAGCGTCCCACCCCCTGCCACCTGCACTGTGCAGGGACATCCCAAGACCCCTCTGTGGGAGCCGAGCTCAGCCCACCTTGGCTGTGCATGGTGGGTGGGGCCGCTGGGGCTAAGCTCCTGCCGCTGTTGAATTTTAAGAATTCTCTGTACATTTTGGAGGTTTTTTTCCAATTTTTTTTATTGTGGGAAAAGTCACATAAAATTTACCGTCTTAATCACTTTTAAGACTATGGTTCAGTGTATTAAATACATTCAGATTGTCGTGTACCCATCACCACCGTCTGCCTCCAGAACCCTTTTCATCTTGGAAAACTGAAACTCTGGCCCCAATAAACACTAACTCTCCCCTCCCCCAGCCCTGGCACCCACCGTTCTGCTTTCTGTCTCTGTGAATCTGTCTCCTCTAGGGACCTCCTGTGAGTGGATTCACACAGTATTTGTACTTCTGTGACTGTCTTATTTCACTGAGCATACTGTCCTCAAGTTTCATCCATGTTGTGTAGCAGGTGTCAGAATTTCCTTCCTCTTTCAGGCTGAGTAATATTCCGTTGTGTGGATGGACCACACTCGGCTCATCCGTTCGTCTGTCATGGAGACTGGAGTTGCTTCCCCCTCTTGACTGTTGTGAATGATGCTGCTGTGAACTTGGGTGCACAAATGTCTCTTCAAGACTCTGTTTTCAATTCTTTGGCTGCACCATTTTATATTCTCACCAACAGTGCAGAGAGGTTCCCATTTCTCCACTTCCCCACCAATGCTTGTTATTTTCTGTTTTGTTTTTTTAATAGCAGCCATCCCAATAGGTGTAAGGTGGTGTCTCTTTGTGGGGGTTTTTGGTTTATTTTTTTACCTTTGGCTCTCTGTTCATCTGTTTTTTTTTTTTTTATAAAGATTGGCACCTGAGCTAACAACTGTTATCACTCCTTTTTTTTTTTTCCTTCTCTCAAAGCTCCCAGTACATAGCTGTATATTCTAGTTGTGAGTGCCTCTGGTTGTGCGATGTGGGATGCCGCCTCAGTGTGGCCTGATGAAAAACCACTCGGCCGCGGGACCAGCCCCTCTTTGTGGTTTTGATTTGCGTTTCCCTGATGATTAGTGATGTTGAGCATCTTTTCATGTACTCCTTAGCCATTTGTGTACCTTCTTTGGAGAAATGTCTATTCAAGCCCCTTGCCCATTTCTGAAGTGAGTTGTTTATTTTTCATTGTTGTTGAATTTTAGGAGTTCTCTATGAATTCTGGATATTAATCCTTTATCAGATTATGAAATAACAAATGCTCCGTCAGGTATGGCTTTTGTAAATATTTCCTCCCAGTCTGTGGCTTGTCTTTTCATTCTCTTCACAGTGACCTTGCAGAGCAGAAGTTTTAACTCCAGTGGGCTCCAGCTGATGGGTTTTCCTTTCATGGATCATGACTTTGTTGCTGTATCCAAAATCTCATCGCCAAACCCGGGGTCACCTAGATTTTTCCAGTGTTATTATCTAGAAGTTTTATTGTTTCACGTTTTGCATTTAGGACAATGAGCCATTCTGAGTTAATGTTTTTGAGATATAAGGCCCATCTTTTACATGTGGACGTCCAGTTGTTCCAGCACCATTTCTTGTAGGTACTGTCCTTTCTCCACTCTGTTGCCTCTGCTCCTTGTCAAAGGTCAGCTGACTGTATTTGTGTGGATCCGTTTCTGGGCTCTTTCTTCTGTTCCCTGATCTGTGTGTCCGTCCTGTAGCCGGTACCGTGCTGCATTACTTTATACTAACGCTTGAACTCAAGCAGTCACTCTTTGTTTTTCTTCAGTATTGTTCTGGGGCTTTTGCTTCCTCTCCATACAAACATTAGAATCAATTTCTCAATATCTGCAAAGTAACTTGCTGGGATTTTGGTTGGAACTGCATTGAAGCTATAGATCAAGTTGGGAAGAATTGAAATCATAACAATATGGAGTCTTCTTATCCATGAACATGGAACCTTTCTCCATTTATTTAGTTCTACTATTTTTTTCATCACAATTTTGTAGTTTTCCTTCTATAGATCCTGTACATATTTTCTTAGATTTCTACCTAAAGTATTTCATTTTTTTGGCGCTACCTGCAAGTGGGAGCCAGGCGGGGTGGCTGGATGCACTTCCCTGCTCTGCACTTGCTGGCGGGGTGATGAGACCTCCCTTTGCCTCAGTTTCCCTGTCTGCACTGTGGTGAAGATTGAATGCATCGTCCTCTGAGAGCTCTGTGAACCACGCCTGGCAGAAGGGGAGCCCTTCCCTTGGCATTTGGAAATACGGGCCTCGGGCTCTGCTCGGGCTCGTGCAGATTTCCAAACTTCTTGCTACAACTGGCTTTAGTAGTGGTTAAACTGGCAGTTTAAACAGGAAGTTTGCCTTGGGCCTGCCCCAATCCCCTTGCTTGATTTAAAAGGATTATCTTTAACTGACTCCCAAGTTCCCAGGCCTTTGACCCTCTGGGAGCACACCAGCATTTTTCACCCCACGAGCAGAAGGGACACAGGGCCCGTCACAGGGCGGGTCATCCGAGGGCTGGCTGGGTCACGCAGCCATGACAGAAAGTTGGATGTTTCTCCCCGGTGTGGACGGCAGGCTCCCTGAGATGGCCCAGCACTCACAGATGGGCCGCCGTAGCCTTTCGTCGGTGCCCGTGGCCACCGGGGAGGGAATCCCCAATGCTCCCTGCTCTGTGCCGGGTGATGGACCAGGTGTGGTTTGTGCAGTGTGTCCTGGGGGAGCCCACTGCCTCGTCCCACTCCCAGGGACCTGGACACCTCTGAGCTCTGTGCCACAGTCCCCCATGGCTACCTTTGGTTCAAGAATAGCAGGTCAGTCCAATGGAAGACGTGAGTGGCCAGCTCCCTCCCACTTCGCTCTTGCATTCTCTGATTCAGCTTCTCACCTCCTGCCTGTCCTTGGCTCTTTCTTGGCCTGTTGGGGTCACAGTGGGGTGGGCCAGGCCTGAGGATGCTGCTGACATCTGGGTGCAAGGGGCCTCTGGCGGCTGGCAGCTTTCAGGTTCCAAAACATTCTCTGGTGAGAAGCCACCACAGGCGTCAGTCGGACTTGTCACATCGCTGCAGAGAGGTGTGGCACCCCAGGCGGTCTGTGTCCTGGGAGCCACAGAAAGTAGACATCCATGAATATTTATGCGAGCATTGGACTTGCAAATTCCAAGTAATTTAAATGTCATAAACAGTGTGTGAACGTCTTTTCGGGAAAAGATCTGTCAGAGAAAATGAATCTTGATTACCAGTCATAACAGGGACACGGCCTCCTGGTCCTCGGCAAGGCTGCCCAGAGGCTCCCCTGCATGGCCATCCTTCCAAGTCACAGCTCTGGAGGTGAAAATTAACGCTAATTAGGGGAAAGGCAAGCTGTGACTCCCTCATGAAGCAGTTGGCTGACGTGCTCACCCACGCACCTCTCTGTGGGCTACCAGCATTTCCAAGGGGACTGTTGTTTCCCGTGGGCAGGGACACTGCTGGCAGCCCCCCCACGTGGAGTCAGTCCCGCATTCTGTTCCAGCTTTCCAGGTCAGGAAGATAAGTTCTGGAAAGCTTGGCTGCGGTTGACCTGCTCAAGGCCACCTCGCCCAAGGATGCTGGAGGGCAGTTCAGGGAGCCCACAGTGTGGTGATCCGGCTTCTGCGGGGCGGGGGGGAGACAGAGAGTGAGAGAGAGGGGACACCACCCTCTGAGGGCCACTCTTGATGTGGGGTCTCAGCTGCTGAGGGAGAAGGTTCTGAGCTGGAAAGCAGACCTCACATGAGGAGTTGCTGTGGCAATGAGGGTGCAATTGATACATTATGTCAATAAAGCATCCTGGCAGCTGATAGTAACTGCTCACATGGTCAGTGATAGTTTTGAGAACTAACTCTGACCCTCAGGGCCACCCTCTGGGCTGGGGGCTCTTTCTCCTTTCCCCTTGATGGATGAGGAGACTGAGGCTCCAAATGGGGAAGCCACTTGCTCAGACAAGCACAGCGGGGGTGACCGTGGGACCCCATCTGTCTGACACCTAGTCTGCTTCTTATCCCTGCTGCTCCTGCCGTCCCCGCCCCCCACTCCCCAGCATCCGGTCCTGGGGCTTAGCTACTTGGTGTAACTCTGGTTCATTCATTTTGCTGGGTGGGTGATGGGGCAAGAGAGGAGAGTGTCTTCCTGGAGTGTGCCCTGTGCCCTGACCTGTGACGTCTTCCGTGTGGTCGGCTCTGCTCTCTCATGCTTTGGTGCACCTGGATGCTTCAAAGGAAGCCCCGTGCTGTTTCCAGAAGGTGGGGACCCAAATGCAGGCTGTCTGGGGACCCCCAACGTTGTGAGTGTTCTCCAGAGGGGCTTCCTGCCCCACTGTTCTTACAGAGGGGCTTCATTTCTTAGCGCAATTTTTTTCGTGAGTCATTTTAAATGAGTAACTCATGCTTGACCTTGTGCAGATTCTGACACATCCTATTTTAGGGGTGACCTGGGGGCCCATGGGCCACAACTCTCTCTCCTTTGCTGACCAGAGACAGCGCTGAGGACCAGGTGCTGATGCACCGGGCCCCGTGCGGCCCACAATGGCCTGTGGGTTAGATGCCAGCTGGCACCCGCCCTGCAGGGCTTCTCGTAAAAACTCTAGAGGTCCCTATTCAGTACAGTGGCCAGTCTGAATCACGAGGAGCTTTCAGTGTGAAATGCACCCCCACGATTCCAGAGCCTGAGTATGAAAGGAATGGACGATATCTCACTGACACCTTTGATGCTGGTTGTGTGTTGAAATGACAATATTTTGAATGCATTGAGTTAAATAAAATATCTTATTGAAATTCTTCTCACCTGTTTCTACTTTTTTACTGTAGCTGCTAGAAAATTTTAAATCCCATGTGACTGGCACTCTATTTCCACTGGGCTGTGCTGCCATGGACTCTGCCCCAGCAGAAAGGGAGCGTGCCTATCTGTGCACACGCAAAATTTTCCTGTGTTCTCTGGCCATTTTCCAGAATCTGCCTTGGCTCCCTCAGGCTAGGGCCCCCAACCCATGTTGGGACAGCTCGTCCCTCCCTTTGCCCGCTGTTATGGATCGAATGTTTGTTTCTTCAAAATTTGTGTGTTGGAATCTAATCCCCACTGTGAGGGTGTGAGGAAGGGGGCCTTCGGGTGATGAGGTCATGAGGGTGGAGCCCCAACGATGGGATTAGCACCCTTAGAAGAAGAGGCCAGACAGCCCCCTCCCCCTCTTTCAGCCAGGTGAAGACACCAGAAGGCAGCCGTCTGCAACCAGAAGAGGCCTCACCGGGACCCATCCACGCCACCCGATCTCGGACCTCCAGCCCCCAGCACTGTGGGAAATAGGTCTCTGTTGTTTATAAGCCACTCAGTCCCTGGTACTTTGTCAGAGCAGCTCGAGCTGGCTAAGACAGCAGCCATTCATTCATTTGTTCATTCACATTCTAAGTATTTGAGTGACTTGGGGCGCTAGCCTCTGTCCCCAGGCAGCCGCCTGTGTGGGGGGTGGGGACAGCGACCGGGAGAATAACACATACACATTTAAACGGCCAGGGGCCAACCAGAGGAAAACGCAGAGCTCTCCCCACCTGCTCCGCCCCCACCGGGTGCTCAGGTGACCGCCTTGCCTGCTGGCCACGGCAGAGGGACAATGCCAGGCACTCAGGGAGACCTCGAGCCTGCCTCTGTCTGTGCCAGAGAGGCCGGCCTGTCCCCACCTGGAGCTCCAAACAGCCCCACTCACATGATGCAAATTGCCTGATTGCCGCAGGCAGGCGGAAGAGGGGGGGCCCGAGGGGGAGCCGGGCCGGCGGGAAATGAATGAATGCCTCATTTGCTTCCCTGAAAGGCTGGTGGTGCTTCGGCTGGATTGCCGCACTCTGCAACAAAAACCCCGACGTTACAGGCTTGGAACACTCGGAGTCTAACACATGAACCAATTATGTCTTTGTGACAAACACGTTATTAGGAGAGAGATTCAATTCCTTTCCTGGGTAGAGGAATGATGCAGAGGAAGTGCCCCTGGACGAGATGCCCGGCTCCAGGGAGCAGCCTCCCCACGAGGGTGGGCAGCCACCAGCTCCTCCACACTGTGCGGAGGACAGTGGCCCTGGCCCCCAGCTTCCTCCCCAGGCAGGTGGCCGAGCCCTGCTCCGTTCCTCCTGCGGGTGGGTAACAACTTAGGGCTGTCTCAGTTGGCTCCAGCTGCTCTGACGGAACACCAGACTGGAGGCTGCTGGTCCAAGATCACGGTGCCGGGAGACTTGGTGTCTGGCAAGGGCCCTCCTCCTGGGTGGTAGCCAGCACCTCCTCACTGTGTCTGCACAGGGCAGAAGGGGCAAGGGGGCTCTCTGGGGCCTCCGTTATAAGAGCACTAACCCCATTTGTGGGGCTCCACCATCATAACCTAAGCACCTCCCAAAGGCCCCACCTCCAGACACTATCACACTGGGCATTAGGACTCAGCATATGAATTTGGGGGCACCAACATTCAGTCCATAGATGAATCTCTCCCATCTGTGTGATGTGAGGCAAGTCCATGTCCTCAGGTTGGAGTGAGGCTAAAAGAGGAAATAAATGCAATAAACAGGTGAGGAGATGCCCACGGACGTGGCCTGTGAGGTTGGGAGGGGAGCAGCCCTACCCAGGAGGGCAGATGGCAGAGTTGCCAGA
This sequence comes from Equus asinus, assembly GCF_041296235.1. Classification (NCBI taxonomy): domain Eukaryota; kingdom Metazoa; phylum Chordata; class Mammalia; order Perissodactyla; family Equidae; genus Equus; species Equus asinus. The sequence goes on from NC_091804.1 coordinate 49,779,357, forward strand.
AAACCGGGGTTCCAGCTTTCCTGTTCTGTTTCTGTTTCTGTTTCTGGTTCAAAGTTTCCTTCAAAGGGGTCTGTCTGGTCTGAATGCCAAATGTGAGTTCTGTGTTCCACCATTCTCCTCATTACATAGACTAGTTTTCAGAGTCTGCTAATTATCACCTAAATTTGCTAATTTTCGTCCCTCGACAGAAGCCAGTGTGCGGTGGTTACGAAAGCTCAGGTGTTGCCAAGGAGGAATTTCAGCTGAAACCTGTCCCTTCAGGGGTGGCAGGGTCAGGAGGGAGGCGGGGGTCTGCTCGGAACCTGGCTGCAGCAGGATGAAGATGAGGAACCAGTTGGCCCCCTCGGCGGCCACTGTGCGGGAGGCCAAGGTCCTCAGGCCTCGAGGTCACGAGGCATTTGTGTGTTCCAGTGACCGCCCTGGTTCTGTGTGAGCCAACAGCAAAACGGGGACAGAAAAGCTAAAGGCACACATGCTGGCTCACATGTGCACACACAGACACACACACACTCAGACACACACGCGTGCACCCTCAGACACCAGCACACACATGCACACTCACACAGCACACACACACACATGCACAATCAGCCAACTGAAGCGTGAACTGACATTTGTCGATTGTAGGGGCTTCGGGAAGACACCACTTAGACATCGTCAGACTCCAGACCCCTTGAAGGACCCAGCTCGCCCGGCTCATGCACGCTCAGCTGCCCAGGGCTCACTTGTGTTTGATTTCACTCTCGAATTTGATCCAGCAGCAAAGAGCTGGCTCTTCTCCTTCGAGGTTTAATTACACGCTGCTGGTTCTTCAAGAAGTCAGCCCCACAGGCCAGATTCACTGACGAGCCTCCCTTCACAGGAAACAAAAGTAAAAGAAAACCGTCCCCTCCTCTCCTCGTGCCCCTCCCCCAGCTCTGCGTGCCGCAGGTGGAGTAAGACGCCACAGTGACACCCAGTTATCTTTATAAACCCAGTCCCCAGGGCCCGCCCCAGGGCCGAGTGGTTAAGTTCTCACCTTCTGCTTCACCAGCCCAGGGTTTCACTGGTTCAGATCCTGGGCATGGACATGGCACCACTCATCAAGCCATGCTGAGGTGGTGTCCCACATGCCACAACTAGAAGGACCCACAAGTAGAATTTGCAGCTATGTACTGGGGGCTTTGGGGAAAAGAAGGGGAAAAAAAGACAGATTGGCAACAGATGTCAGCTCAGGTACCAATTTGAAAAGAAAACCAGTCACCACATTGTGGGGTAGGATAGCCCGGTCAACCACACAAATGCCCCTGCCCGCGTTTCCACCGCTTCCTCCCTCCCTCTCGCTTCTTGTATCGGGGCTCAGTGGTGGGGCCGTATTTTATTTGCTTGAGGAATGTTTCTCTCCAAAGAGGAAATGGAATGGTGGGACAGGTAAATAGGAAATATGGTACCCTGTCTGTGAGGCAGTGTATCAGTTAGCCTCTGATGTGTAAAAAACAGTCCAAAACTTACTGGCATAAAACAATAACTATTTATTGGCTTGTGATCTTTTGGGTGGCAATTTGGGCTGGCTCAGCTGGTCTCAGCTGGGGTCACTCATGTGGTTTCGGTCATCCAGTGGCTCCACTGGACCTGGATGGTCCAAGCTGCCTCATGCACCTGTCTGGAGGTAGTGCCTGGTCCTGCTTGGGCTTCTCTCTCCAGGAGGCCCATCAGGGCGTCCTCACATTGTGGCAGCCGCATCCTGAGAGAGCGAGAGCAGACAGTGTAAGGCCTGGCTCGGAGGGCACACATCTGCTGCTTTGCACTGGTCAGAGCCAGCCCAGTCAAGCCATGGGCCCCAGACCCCACCTCTTTAAGGGAGTGACCAAGTCACGTTGCAAAAGGTATGCGTCCAGGGTGTGAGAAACCATCAGCCATCCTTGAGGACCATCTTCCGTGGCCGTGAGGCTGACAAGTTCACAGCACAGTCTTGTTAATGGAGAGTTCATGATGAGCTGCCTCACAATCTGGGACATCTGGAGAAGCGCCAGCCCTAAGATGGCACCCCGCAACCCCAAGGCTCTCCACGATGATCAAGAAGGCCCTCAGGCCCCTGGGAGGCCCTGGTCATTGCAGGGATGCCGGGCCATTGTGGTGATGTTTGTGGGCAAGCATGCCACTTAGCACATAGGGGCTGGTGGCAGCGGGTCCAGGGACAGCAGGCACAAAGGACCAGGACCTTGCCTTGGTCTCGTGGGAACGGTACATTGATCAGATGTCCTTGGCCCAGGGGGTGATCTCGAGGTTGTTTTTCCACACGTGGGCATGCTCTGTCACCACTCCATCCCCGGCGTTGCTGTGGATTTTGCCTTGTAGCCTCCATGTTGGTGAGAATTCGTCCTGTGGTTGAGTTCTCGGGGACAGTGACAGATTGGCCAGAAGCAGAGACCTCATGGCATTGACTGTTACACAATAGACCGCATCATCAGTGCAGTCAAGTGGCTGATTTTGCCCACCAGCACGGTCCAGGCACAGCCCAGCACAGGGAGGCCAAGGCCTTTGAGTGCCTTCAAGTGGCCATTTCAAAGCCATCAGAGAAAACTCATCTCGCCAGTGTTGACAGAGCTAGCACAAGGTTGCACTGAGTGAGCCTCAGTAAATGCAGCCGGACTGTCACATGCCAGGATGCTGCTATTAGCACCCCGGTGGATGGTGGGACACATGTGTCAGCAACAACAGGAGCAAAATGACTGGCCTCCATTATGGCCGGAGCTGACAGGTGACCCCAGCCCATCTGGATTTGCAGCACCCATCTCAATGGCAATTGCACTTGTCCAGGCTCGGCTGGGAGGGCAGCTCAGAGGATGCCCCACACTTCAGTCTACTCTCTGATTCTGCTGCAGCGGAACAAATCCCATCGTACCGATGCCTTCTGTGCACCTAACAGTGAGTCGTTATGGGGGAGAGGGCACTGGCAGCTCAGGGACAGCTCTGCAGAAATTAGGATACCCGTGCCTCCAGGAAGATGGACCTGTTGGAAGACACCAGAAAGTTTCCCTGCTCAGGACATTTCCATGAGAAAGAGACTCAGATTGTTAGAGAAAAGATGTAAGGAGGACCCTCTGACCTCAGAGGTCATCAGCAGCAAAGACACTCGCATGGAGGTTTATTTAAGCAGGAGACACACCTCTGCGATGGAGCTGCCTGCACTACCGCGCACACAGCTCCGGCTGTCCGAGAGGCGGAGAGTCTAGCTGGGGTCCTCCTCTTGGCATAACCCTGGCTGCTTCCTGCCTGCACTCACCCCCACATCCACTCATCCCCAGGTCCTACCTCAGCCCCCTAGTCTCTGCCAACTCTCCACTGCTCCCATCCCAGTGGGGGCCGGCCATCGCCTGTCTCCTGGGCCTGGGCCCCTCCCTGGCCCCTTACCCCAGGCTCTACCCACCCTGCGGGCAGAGTGTCCCCAAATGCAAACGTGGCTGCAGGCACGCCCTGCTTCACCCCCTCCTCCAGCTTCACCCCCTCCCCCTGCATCGTCCTCTCCCCTGCTTCACCCCTCCCCCTGCTTCCACAACCCGGGGAATTGGTGCCGGCCCTCTGTGATCTGTCCTCTGCCTGGCCTCCCTGGGCTCCTGAGGTCTCACGTGCTCCTCTCCTTTCTCCAGCCCAAGGGTGCCCCTCATCCCTCAGGTCTCTGTGTAAAGATCCCTCTTTCAGAAAATGGCCCCTTGTCCCCAGCAGACTGTCTCCTGCTCGCCTCTGTGTCATGTGTGTTTTCTGTCCTCTGCACTCACCTCAGTCTGTGTGCAGAGGGTCTCACATTCAGCAGACACTTAATAAATGCTTGTGAAGTTCAGACGAGGTGAGCCTGGGAGTCTGGTGCATTCGGAGGATGGGAGATAGAGGATGGGCTGATGGACCCAGGATGGGGTGAGTAAAGAGAAGGGACAGTGCAGCCAGTAAGTGCTGGAACATTCCAATAAAAGATGGCAGAGCCTGTTCCTGGGCCCAGCCGCACAGCCTCATTCCCTTAAATTGCCTCAGCCACCACTGAGTTCCCGCAAGAGCAATGAGGGGCAGATGAGCCACTCATGGAATGTCAACAGCCTCAGCAGCCCCTGCGAGCCGCTCCTTCCAGCTCTCAGGGGAGCCAGGCTTCCCTTGGAGCCAACCAGCCCCCTTCTGGCTCCCGAAGCCTCAGAATGTCAACATCGTGCAGGCGCTCAGGGCCTCCGACTGGCCTGGGTCTTGGGGGTCCAGCTGGCAAGCCTCCCTTCCACCCAGGGGGCAGGCGGGGAAAGAACCCGAGCTGGGGGCTGCCATCGTTTCTGAGGGTCAGGATCTTCAGGGTGAATCTTCAGCCCACCCCCTCTTTATAGGCAGGAGTCAGGCCCAGCATGAGGATGGGCGTGCTCAGGTCACTTGGCAAGACCCAGATGCCGGCCTGTCTTGCTCTCCACTCCAGCTCTAGACACAGAGAGATCAAGGCCCCTCACCCCTGCAGCGACCTGTCTCACACGCACATGTGTGGAGAACAGCCCGTCTCACGTGCCCTGGGCCGTTCGTACACGTAGAAGCTGAGTCAATTTACCGTGGCAAATAGTCCTGCATGGCTGTAAAGGAGAAAAGCAAAATGGAACAGTGTGTTGTCAGGTGGCCACGTTAAGGCCACGTTAAGGCCCACTAGTCTCTAGGGACAAAGGGAAGAAGGGCCTTGAATTGACATGTTATCGGGGAATGTGCTTTGGGACGGCGCGTGGCTGCACGCTGGCCCTCTGGCTGCACTTGGTGCCACCACCTGCATTCCCTCCTTACTGACCAGTCTTCTTTCTACGAGAGATCTGCAGCCAGGCTCGCCCGTGCGCGTGGGGGCTGAGTGAGGGCGGTGCCCCACCCACGTTTCTAAGGTGCGCTTGCCCCTCATCACAGCCATTCGGGGTGGAGGCCCCAGGAGGAGGCCTGGCAGAAGGAGCATAGTGTCGCTTCCTGGGGATTAAACCCAGAGCACAAGGTACCTTCCAAGCCCAGGGGCTGGTCAACTTGGGAAGAAACCAGAGCCAAATGCTGGTCGCCTTGGGGTGAGTCCCTCCCCAACTGGGGCCCTGGGGACATGGGTGGCCACTCCTAGTCCTCCCCCTCACACCAGCCCCTCAGCTCTGGGCCCACCAGAATCAGATTCACCTAAAGCAGGACAGAGCGCTAATTCCATTGAAAGGGGCCGAGATGCTGGGTACAGAGCCAGATGTCCACGGGGCGCAGTGACCGGCTCTGCCGGTGGACGGTAATTCAAAATTGGGAGGGAACAGGATATTTGCTAAACTGCCCACACAATTACGTGGCAGGAAAACACTGAAAATTGTGGGAAAAGCTGGAGATTCAGCTGCCAGCAACAACAGTGAAGAACAGGGGGTGGGCCAGCTGCACCAGGGCGGAGGACAAGGCCCCACGCTGAGCCCAGGCCTTGCACTGTGGCTGGGGGCACGGCTCTTTTCTAAACACACTTTCTGAGATGTGGTCAATGCCTGCTGGGAGCTCGCAGCCCTGACAGGACGGCATGACCCAGTGTCGTAGGACCTCAGTCTCGGGCAAGGCTGTGGGATGTGCACAGCTCCCTGGAAATCCACTCCCAATATCCACATGCCGGCCCCCAGGGTCTTGATCAGATCAGGTCCCCAAGCTTTCCTGGCATGAGGCAAAAAACTTTGATGGCTTGACTTCTGTCACGGGCACATTCGAAGCCTCCAGAACGCTCTGTGCTAAATGAGTTGGCACCACTTTTAATCTCTCAGAGTCAAATTAGTGCCCTCCATGTTAGAAAAGTCCAAACAGAGGCTTACAACCCTGATCCAAGCAGCTTGTGTCTGAATGGCAGTGTAAGCAGTACGAGTTCTTGCAGACTGGGAGCCACTCTACAAGACAGACTTTGTCAAAAGCAAGAAAACAATCACTCTCATAGTGGAGGTGCAGGTGGGGATGAGAGCTAGGGCACACCCCATGTGGGCTATGGCTTCTGTTAGGTGACCACAGAGGTGGGGGCCCTTCCCCGGCGTCAGATGTCTGCCCACAGGCTCACTGCCCTGCCGCCTGTTCTCCTCAAGGACTTTTAAAGCCTTGCTTGTTGCTACTTAGCAGATGTCCCACTGGTTTGAACATTCTCATGGGCTTTTCAGCCAACAGATATTTGAAAACACAGCAAACAGGCCTTCAGCCCACACCCTTGATGGCTCGCCGCTCTGCACAGATGGCTTCGATGCAGTTTTGAGAGGTGCTGGCCTGACCGAAAAGCATCTTGCAATCCGAGCTGCTGCACCCAGAGCGGCCAACGAGTCCCCACCCAACTCTCGGCCAAGGCCAGACGCCCAGCACCCGTCCTGTGTGCTACCGAGGGGAGGGCTCCCCTCTGGCCCTCCTCGAGGACCCTCCTCCAGCACAGGTGGAGGGACAGGCATGTTGGGAAGGCCGTTTTCCTAATCTGATTGAGGGTCTCCCAGCAGTCTGTCTGGTGCCAGCTCTGCGGTGCAGCCAGGAGCAGACAGGATGTGGCGGCAGAGTGGCTTCTGTTTCGCCAAGTTCACTCTCAGACTGTGTCCTCTGTGGCTCCAGCACTCTGGGAGGGAAGACTCCCCAGTACAGGGCTGCTGGCTACACAGGCGGGAGGGCTGGGGGACAGGGTGGTGCCTCCTGCAGAGGTCACAGCTTGCTCACCTACTCCAAGGGTCCCCCCGCCCCAGGTCCCTCTCCCCAAGTCTCCTCCCCCCAGGTCCCCCACCCCAATTTCCTCCCCCCCAGGTCCCCTCACCCCAGGTCCCTTCCCCTATCTCCCTCCACCCCAGGTCTCCTCCACCCGAGGTCCTCCCACCATGGGTCCTTATGCCCTTAGGTCCCTAAGCCCCCAGGTCCCTATTTCCCCAGGTCCTCCCACTCCAGGTCCCCCACCACCACATTCCCCCACCCCAGGTCCCTATGTCCCCAAGTCCGCCCCACCCAGGCCTCTGTCACACCCAGGCCATGCCCTCCAGTGCAGCCCCATCTGCTCCTATGGGCACTGTCCGTGGTGCTGAACTCTGAGTCTCCCTAGGGCTCCAGAATTCCCTCCAGAGTCCAGCCTCTCCCAGAAATTTGAAACCAGAAGAAGAGCTCGGGGACCAGGGTGGACCAGAAGGGAGATCAAAGAAAGGAGAGAGAAATGAATAGAAGTTCAGCCCTGAGATATCACCAAGGAGTTGTGGCCTTTGGACTAGAAGTCATTCTCAAAAATTTGCAGTTACCTGAAAAAAGTCCCCTCTGGGAAGTTGGGATGGGGCACACACCCAGTGACTCTTCACTGATGAGGATGAGGTCCTTCCACCCTTGTCTAGCTCTCGCCCATACTCAGTGGATATGTGTTCTATTCATCTGCATCACTGTAAGGTGAGGATGCCGATAGCTTCTACTTCGTAGGCACCTGGCATGTCCTCTTGAATTTAGAGCACACAGATGGAATAAATGGAAACACGGGCCTGCCAGCTCCCCAGCACTCTCCATGAATCAGCTTGTGTCAGTGTCTGTTAGGTTTCTCTCCAGAACCATCCTGGGCGTCTCCTCACTTTACCAACATGCCAGCTGCTCTGTGCTCACTCTTTTCACTGAACTATGCTCTTGGCCCACCCTGTTGTCCTCATTCTCCCTGTCAACAGAGTGCCCCATGTTGCGGATGCATCATAACTTATCAACCAGCCCAAACCATACGCACTGAAGTTGTTCCTGGATTTTTGCCTTTCGAACTAGGCTGTGCTGAGTGACCATGACACTCAGCGACTCTGGAATGACCTACACGATTGTTCCTGCCCTCGGCTGTGGCCGAGAAGGGAGGAAGGGGAGTTGTGAGGGACCTCAGGTATTTGCTCCGTTTCAGCTTTTTCTGGGTATGAGGAGGGTTCTGTTCCATCTGGAGTCTGTCTCCAGAAGTCACCCCTGTGAGTCTGGGCCTGGCTGGGGGCTGGTCATCTGCTGGGGTGGGGAGTCCCCTGCCAGACCAGCTGAGACGGTCCCAGCGGTCTCCACAATGGAGGGCTTGGACAAGCCTTTTCTTTCCACCTCCCTCTCAGCAGCCTCAGAAGCTGTTTTGTGAGCCACTGGGTTTTGCAAACATCCTGAGTGATATTTTGCACCTTCCCACTCACCATGGGCTGGTTGTTGAGCCTTGAAGCACCACAGTGGAGAGTCCAGGGGCTGTCTCTTTATCTAAACATGATGAGATAAACTGGAGAGAAACAGACCCTGGTACCAAACAAGCAATTATTCTTCAGAAAAAGGGTGGAGGGGTCAAGGACCATTGAGGAGGCAGAAGAGTTGCCCCAGGCTGAGAATCCCCTCACTGGTGGAGCACCAGGGGCCAGGCCAGTCGGTCTGCATCCACACTGGGGGCTCCTCACCTGCCTTCACCTGTTTGCAGGCAGGCTGTGTGCCTTCCCACTGTCCTGGGGGTCAGCCCTCTCTTCCGGGCAGACCCACCATCCCATTCCAGCTGCCCCTAAATGCACACTTCCTTTTTATTGTTTAACCATGTCACTCTATCTCCCTCACAAAATTGCAAATGCTGGAGGCCCTGAGTTCTCAGACGGGACTGGCCACTGCCAGCCAATGCCCTCAGAGCATCGCAGCTCCCCAGGCTGAAGCCCCACCCAACCTTCTTCCTTTCCTCCCAGTACCGACCTGGGTACCACGGAGGACAAACTGTGCTCTCAGCACCCAGGTAAGTACCTTTGTTGTCCCCCTTTCAGAAATGAGAAAGCTGAGACCAAGAGGCCGTTCCAGAACTGCCTGAGGTCACAGCTAACCAGTGGACAAGCAGGGCTCCTGTCTGCCTGAGCCCAAAGTCCACCCCCCAACCCCAGGCACTAAAGCCCCCCAGGTACCCCAACCCCCAGACACCCTGCAGCTTCCTGGAGGCCCCACCCACCTCAAGAGTCTTCAGCTCAGGTCAGGGCTGCAGAGCCAGAGGGGGACAGCGAGGCAGGGAGGCATCTCCACATTTCGCCTGGCACCAGAAGGCCTGTGTTCCCTCAGGCAGGCTGCCCTGGGTGGTCAAAGCTTGCCCGTTGGTCAGTCAAAGCTACCTGGAGGGTGCTTAGCCACTGTCTCAGGGACAGAAGGTGGGCTCTGGGATGGAGATGTTCAGCTGCCCAAAGCCGGGACCTGGATCCCTCAAGGCTCCAGCTCTGGAATCTGCTTCCTCCCAGGGTCCCTGGGCACACAGGCCAGTCCCTGCCCTCAAACACCCCACAGTCCAGAGGAAGAGTGGGAAAGGAGGGCCTCAGTTATAGGAATCTTTGGAGGGCGAGGTGGGACAGGAATCTCCCAGGGCTGAAAGAATTGATGTTTTTCCATCACTAAATTTTATAGCAAAATTTTACAGCAGCGCCTGAACCACTTTATTTTTTAAAATTCCAACAGTTTAATACATAGAGTGAATAAGCAAAACTTCCACGAATTCTTCTACTTGTGTTGTTTTTATTTCTATGTTTTAATCTTTATTCCATCTGGATTTTTTTGGTGTGAGATCTCTGTGAGTCAGGATACAAGCTCCAAGAACTAATTCAGGTTGTCTTAAGGGGAACAAAGGAATATTTATTTTGCTCAAGAAAAACTAAAAGTCCAGGACGGATGGTTGCAGGCATAGCTGGATCCAGGAGCTCACCTGATGTCGTGGAGTGCTCTCCTTTTGAATGTACTGGCTTCATTCTTAGGCACGTCCTCGCCACAAGAGGGGAAAATGACAGCAACAGCTACAAATGCAGTTTATCACACAGCAGGCCCCTGAAAAGGTGGTGTCTCTTTCCTGAACAAAAGGCCTGGGGCTGGTCCTCATCAGACAAGTGTGATTGGTGCAGGGGTGAACACGTGGCCTGCATTTGTCCAATGAGGGCCAGCTCAGGCCTTTTGGAATGTGCCAATTGGCCAGGTCTGGAGAGGAGGTAGGCGACTGGGGGAGGGGTGGGTGGTTCCTGGGAAGCAGAGAGGAGGTCCCAGGAAGGGGCAGTGGATGCTGGCCGGGCAGGGGCAGCAGCCCGGAGGGTCCAGCCTACTTCTCCCGCTGGCTTAGACACCGTCTTCATCAGCGGGCGTTTCTGGCCTCTCTCCCACCCCGTTGTTCTCTCTGTCCATTCATTCATTGATGCCAAACTATTCTCATTACGGTCTCTTTTTAGTGTGGCCCAGTGGTTGGTGAGGCTCTTGTCTCCCCGTCCCATATTGACCCATCTCTCTTCCTTTCCAGGACTTTCCCAGCTATTCTTAGGTTATTATTTTTTTCCATTTGAATTTTAAAACCAGCCTGTCTATTCCCAAGTCACTCTCATGTTTTATTCGGACAGATGCCCAGACCACACATAGCCCATCCGTGTCCATGTGTCAGTCCAGGGAGCGCCCTGGCTTCCCTCAGTCAAGGCTTCTTTTCCCTCAGGTGGTGACATTTCAGCATCTCCCAGAGATTTTGCACATGGTTTATTGGATTATTCCTCTTTGCTCATTGCTGCAGAGTGGGGGGTAGATGCAGGAAAGGGGTGCAGGCTGAGCCCCCATCCGTGCCGTGAGCCTTGGTAAGAGGAGGAAAACCCTGAGACTCAGACCCCAGCAACCCTACAGTCCAGACTCAGTGTCAGTCTCCAGGCTGGAGGGGTGGAGAAGCCGAGAGAAAGCATCTCCTTCTGAAAGCCAGTGCTGGCCTGAGCCCCGTCTCTAGACCCAGAGGCCCCGCCTCTGATCAGGGCAGGCCTGAGGGCCGGGGGTTCTCACCCTGCTCCAAGACCTCGGGACCAAGGGCTTGTACTTCTTCCAACTGCAGGAGCCACTGGGGCCCTTGGGCCAGACCCCACAACCCACCAAGCTGGGCCCTGGACCCCTGCTTGTGAGCCCTGCCCAGCCCCCGAGTTAGCTATTTTTGCTGCCTGTGCCCAGCAAGGTATGGTATTTTAAATGTTTTGACATTTAAATTCTGTGTTGGATACATTTGTTCTAGTTAAATTATACCCAGGCTGTGGCGATTCTTGGGGAATTGGTTTGTCTCCTGGACCCGGCCCTGGCATCCCTCTGCGCCCCTACCCAGTCCCCCACCCAGCAGGGAGCCCCAGAAACCTTCCCAGAGCTGGCGCTCGGCCATCAGCACCTCATCATCCCGCAGAAGATGGGCAAGTGGAAAGCAGCAAAACCGGGGGAGGTAGGATGGGTCCCCAGTCTCTGGACCCGCCACCCAAGCTAGGCGGACGCAGGACACAAGGGTGCCTGGTGGAGGCGGCTCCCAGGAACCCATGTGGGCAGATGACGCATGATGGGTGCCGGAGCTGCAAGTGTGGACAGCCATGCTCCCGAGGGTCTGGGTGGCCCCTCTCCAGCGTGGTCCTCCTCCAGTTTAGCAGAGCCTTGTTCAAATGGGACTGAAGGTAACTTCAGGCCACCAGCTCCTGGGAGGCCTCAAGTCCTCGGACTGGGGCCTGGAGCACATGGGAGTAGGCAGGACCTTTGGAGGCCTTGGCCAGTGTCCCAAAGAGAGCAAGTGTGTGAGTCTGCCCTGCTCTGGACAGACGCTCGGCCGCCAGGAGGCTCAGGAAGCAAACCCGCCCGTGTTCCGAAACCTCCTGCACTTTTTGTGGCTGCTGGGTCTCAGTAGCCACTGCCCGCATTAGCAGGACAGGGCTGTGATTGTCCTCACCCCTGGTGAGACCGTCACAGTCGTGGTGTTGAGGAGGCCTCAACGCAGGACCCCTGGCTCTGCTTTCAGGGCTGTGGGCAAACCTGGGTGAGGAGGTGGCAGGAGGGTCGCCCAGCAAACCCCAACTGCAGCCGCCCTGGAACTGCTGGGTGAATTGCAGCCACCAGGCCGGAGCCAGCACAGGCAGGCCCCCCAGGTACCACCCGGAGCCTCTTGGATTCTGAAGTTCAAAATCAGCGTGAAGAGCAGCTTGGCAGGGCCGGAAAGGAGCCACTGCCTCCCCGTCACGAGGGCACTCATGCAGGTGCAGAGAAGCGAGGGGCGTCGGGATATGACACGACAGAGCCTTTAAGAAGGAATAAAAAGCCAACACAGTTTTGAGCCACTTGAGGCGATTATTTTGCAGCCTGGAGATGATGCCTGTTTTAGGACCAGCTCTGGGGGAGGCCCGTCAGGGCCACACGCATCCTTGCTCATCCTGCTCACGCACGTCCCATCATCGCTCAGCCATCCACTTGTGTTTTTGCTCCTGTTGTGAGCAGCAGCGCCAGCTCAGGAGGAGACCCAGCTACCCACCTCTCCAGAGGGCCACGGCCACTCGGGCTGAGCAGGTGCCTGGGCAGGTGCCAGCTTGGGCTGAGAAGGTGTCATCGCAAGGCCTGGCCAAGTCCAGGTCCAGCCACTTCTGAGCCAGTGTCTTTGGCAAGTTCCATGACTTCCCTGAGACTCGGTTTCCCCGGGTGCAGAGTGACGTGGCAGTTAGAGGTGCTAAAGGAGCACTTTTCGATGCCCTGAGTGGCAGTGGGGATGGAGTGAGAGGAAGGGTTTTCTGTTTGTGTCCGAATGTGAACTATCTGCCTGCAGGGCAAAGGATGCTGGGCTGGGCTTCCTGGAGAGGTCAGGTGGAGCAGCCACGTGCTCAGGGGCCTCATCCATGGACGTGTGTCCAGACCTGGGAACCTGGAGCCCCGGCCTTTGCCACAGCTGGGACACCCCAGAGTTCGCGTTCCACATTATACAGGCTGGACCCTGTGCAGAGGCTCCTTGAGGTGGCAGAGAGTCTGTGAACCTCCTCTGAGCCAGGGGTGGCAGGAGCAGGTGGAGAGTTGAGTTGGGGATAGGCGGCCTATGTCTGCCTGGCCGCCCCAATAGACCGAGTGGCTCCACACTCGAGGCCCTAGACCCCAGCCAGTGGGGCAGGGCCAGGGCAGTGTTCATGCATGTGGGTCTGATGGCCTGCCTTCCCCGTCTCTCCACAGATCAACACCTTCATGTCTTTCGTGTTCCCCATGGTGCTCATCTCCATCCTGAACACCATCATCGCCAACAAGCTGACTGTCATGGTACGCCAGGCCGCTGAGCAGGGCCAGGTGTGCACCGTTGGGGACCAGCACAGCTCATTCAGCATGTCCATTGAGCCCGGAAGGGTCCAGGCCCTGCGGCACGGTGTCCGGGTCTTACGTACGTAACCACTGGGACCTTCGGGGGGCGGGTGGTGGCCAGAGGCCGTCAAAGTAGCAAGCATGGCACCAACAAATGGGGCAAAGTTTAAAGACCCAGGGACACAGCACGACAGGGCCAAGACTCAGAGTGCTGGCTCCATCTGAGGTTGGTGGTGCTTTTGGCTCCATTCATTCTTCCATCCATTCATGCACTCATCCAATCATTCACTCATCTATTCATCCATCCATCCACTCACTCACTCATTCCCTCATCCATCCATCCATTCACTCATCCATCCATCCATCCATTCATGTCCTCATTCATTCATCCATCCATCCATCTATTCATGTGCTCATCCATCCATCCACTCATCCATCCTTCCTCTCACTCACTCATTCATTTATCCAGTCACTCATTTATTCAACAAGTCTCCTGAGCACCTACTTAGGGTGAAGCAGCTTTCTCACAGAGCCTGGGGGCAGCAGAAGCAGAGGTCCCCTCTACATTCCAGTGGGGGCACAGATTCCACCAGAGGAGACAAATATGTACACCACACACATTCGGACAGTGATAAGCATGGAGAAGAAAACGAAGCTGTGTGGCTAGATCTGGCAGCCAGGAGGGGCTCCCTGAGGAGGTGACGTCCAGCTGAGGCCAGCAGGACCAGGAGCTGGTCTTGGCAATAGAGCTGCGAGCAGAGGAACAGCTGGTGCAGAGGCCCTGTGGCGGGTGGGGGCTGTGAGCAGAATCACATTTTTGTCTTTCTGTGTCTGGCTTATGTCACTGAGCATAAAGTGCTCAAGGTTCATCCATGTCATAGTGGGTATCAGAATTTCCTTCCTTTTTAGGGCCGAGTAACATCCCATTGTTTGGATATACCACATTTTGTTTATCTATTCCTCTGTTGATGGACAGTTGGGTTGCTTCCATCTTTTGGCTGCTGTGAATAGTGCTGCTGGGATGTACAAATGTCTGTTGGCATCGCTAATGTCAATTGTTCGGGGCATATACCCAGGAGCAGAATTGCTGGATCTATGGTAATTCTATTTTTAATTTTTTGAAGAACTGAATATTATTTCCCACAGCAGCTACACCATTTTACGTTCCCACCAACAGGGCACCCGGGTGCCAACTTCTGCACATCCTCATCAAATATTCTTATTTCCAGGGGCCAGCCTGGTGGCATAGTGGTTAAGTTTGTGCACTCTGCTTCGACGGCCCAAGGTTCGCAGGCTCAGATCCCGGGCGCTGACCTATGTACTGCTTATCAAGCCATGCTGTGGCAGTGTCCCACATATAAAATAGAAGAAGATGGGCACAGATGTTAGTTCAGAGTCAATCTTCCTCAGCAAAAAGAGGAAGACTGGCAGTGGATGTTAGCTCAGGGCTAAATCTTCCTCATCAAAAAAGAAATTCTTATTTTATGGTTGGTTTGCTCTGTTGATAGGAGCCATCCTAGTGGGTGTGAGGTGGTGTCTCCTTGTAGCTTTGCTTTGCATTTCCCTGGCGATTAGGATGTTGAGCATCTTTTCACGTGTTTATTGGACATTTGTGTATCTTCTTTGGAGAAAAGTCTATTCAAGTCCTTTCCCCATTTTTGAGGTGGGTTGCTTTTTTGTTGTTGATTAGTTATCTCTATGTTCAAGATATTAACCCCTTATCAGACATGTGACTTGTAAATATTTTCTCCCATTCTGTGGATTGCTTTTTCATTCTGTTGACTGTGTCCTTTGACACATGGTTTTTAATTTTGTTGTCCAAATTATCTTTCTTTTGTTGCCTGTGCCTTTGATGTCATATCCAAGAAATCATTGCCAAATTTGATGTTGTAAAGTTTGAGCCCTGTATTTTCTTCTAAGAATTTTATACTCTTTACTCTTATACTTAGGTCTTTGATCCATTTTGAGTTAATTTTTGTATATGGTGTGAGGTAAGGGTCCAACTTCATCTGCATGTGGATGTCCAGTTCTCCAGGTACCATTTGTTGAAGAGACTGTCCTTTCCCCACTGAGTGGTCTTGGCAGCCTTGTAGAAAATCATGTGACCATATGTGTGCGGGTTTGTCCCTGGGCTCTCTCTTCTGCTCCGTTGGTCTCTGTGGTCTGTCTTTGTGCCAGCACCGCGGTGTTTTCATTCCTGTGGCTTAGCGGTAAGTTTTGAAATCAGGAAGTGTGAGCCCTCCAGCTTAGTTTTCCTTCCTCAAGGTTGTTTTGGTTATTCGGGGTCCCCTGAGATTCCATATGAATTTTAGGATGGGTTTTTCTATTTCTACAAAAAGTGTCGTTGGGATTTTGGTAGGGATTGCGTCGAGTCTGTAGACCGCTTTGTCCTCCTAACACAGTCAAGTCTTCTAGTCCGTGAGCACGGGTGCCCCTTCCACCTCCCTGAGGCCTGTCTCTGGGTGTGTCTCTCTCCCTGAAGCCTGTCTCTTTCTCTCTGCGGCCTGTCTCTGTGTCTCAGGTGCCGTGGTCCTCGCCTTTGTGGTCTGCTGGCTGCCCTACCACGTGCGGCGCCTCATGTTCTGCTACATTTCAGAGAAGCAGTGGACCCCGTGAGTACCGGGACGCCGAGGCCAGGGGCTGCTCCCCAAAATGGGTGGGCGTGGGAGGTGGGGGCGCTGAGAGGAGCAGCTCACGCCAGGGTGCAGGCCAGGTGTCCCCGAGTCAGCCCTCGGGAATGGCTGTGACTGGCCGGGGGAAGAAGGCCATGAGGGACAGATGCCCCGGGAAGCTTCTCGGCCGAGAGACAGGTTGCAGCAGAAGGAAAGCAGGTCCCTGAGAGTCAGTACCGGGGACAGGTTTAGAGATGTCAGAGAGTGACAGGGAAGGGCTGGCCCTGCTGGATGTGGGAGGAGGGATGGCAGCTTTCGGGGCTCCTAGACATTCCCCCCGGGGCTGGAGGCATCACTAGGACCCCCAGGACTCCAAGAGAGCCACACCCAGGCTGTGACACATGGCAGCGAAAGGACAATGCAAAATCCGCAGAAGGAAAAGCACCTGAGGAGTTGGGGGTCCAGGGCAAGCTTCCAGAAGCCCCTTCCCAGACTGACTCCCCCAGGATGAGCTGTGACAATATGTGAAATGCTGTCTACCAGGAAGCTTGCCAGAGACTGAGCATGCAGGGTTTTTACTGGGGGAGCCGGTCACGCAGGCACCCCTGCCTGGCAGGCACCAACATTCCAGACTCCCAGAAGGATGCAGGTTCTCAGTACAATCCATGGTGTCTGCACAAACAGCTTGGACCTAGGAGCCCCTCCTACCCTATCAGGGATGGTGGGGACGCTCCTGAAATCCAAGTGCCTGTCCCAGGCGAGACCAGCCTTGCCAGCAGGCGTTTCTGAGATGGAAGCCTTCCCTGGGCCCGCAGCGCGAGCTCTTCTGCACAGCAGGACTGCCAGGTCAAAGGGTCACGGGTTCTTCAATGTGACAAGGAATCGTTGGGGAGGGCAAATCTGGGAGAGGTAAAGAGAAGTTACGAGGAGCAGAGCGCAACCTCAGATAAAGGGTTTCTGAAACTCAGGGTTGCCTGGTGATGAAGTGAGCTGTCTGCTGAAGGGGTGAGATCCCTGTGGGCAGAGGCAAGTAAGCCGAGGGCAAGGTGCACAGCTCAGGAGACTTGGAGGCGGTTCCTGCCCTGTCTTTTGAGTTGCGGCCCAGCACAGCAGAGCCCTGCAGCCCTGGGGGCCTGGGATTCTGCCCACATAAGGGCAGGACAGGTGTGCCACAGGGAGAGGTGGGGACTGCAGCAAAGTGGAGCGGCCACACCCGGCCTGGGGACGGTAGATGCAAACCCAGCTCAGCTGACAGGTCAGGCAGGAGTGGGATCAGAACTTCCAACTTCTTCCTCAGGAGAAGCCAAAACCCTGAAATTCATCATGAAATAGCCCCACATCAAAAAATTTGCAAGTAGTTGTTCATTATTGTCCCAGGCCCTGCGTCCGCTGGCTGCCGTGAGCCCCAGGCCGTGACCGCAGCCGGGTCTGCGCCCTCTCCCCGCAGGTTCCTCTACGACTTCTACCACTACTTCTACATGCTGACCAACGCCCTCTTCTACGTCAGCTCCACCGTCAACCCCATCCTGTACAACCTCGTGTCCGCCAACTTCCGCCAGATCTTCCTGTCCACCCTGGCCTGCCTCTGTCCCCTGTGGGGGCGCAGGAGGAAGAGGCCAGCCTTCTCGAGGAAGGCTAACAGCGTGTCCAGCAACCACACCTTCTCCAGCAACGTCACCCGGGAGACCCTGTACTAGGGGTCAGGAGGGGGCCGGGAGGGGGCAGGAGGGGGCTGGATGGAGACAAGGATGGGGTAGGGAGGGGGCAGGGAGGGGGCAGGAGGGGGCTGGATGGAGACAAGGATGGGGTAGGGAGGGGGCAGGGAGGGGGCAGGAGGGGGCCGGGAGGGGGCTGGATGGAGACAAGGAGGGGGTAGGGAGGGGGCAGGAAGGAAGCTGAGAGGGGGTTGGATGGAGACAAGTAGGGGGCAGGGAGGGGGCTAGGAGGGGACTGGATGGAGCAGGGAGGGGGCTGGATGGAGGCTGGGAGGGGTCTGGATGGGGGCAGGGAGGGGGCTGGATGGGGGCAGGGAGGGGGCTGGATGGGGGCAGGGAGGGGGCTGGATGGAGACAAGGAGGGGGCAGGGAGGGGTCTGGATGGGGGCAGGGATGGGGCTGGATGGAGGCTGGGAGGGGTCTGGATGGGGGCAGGGAGGGAGCTGGGAGGGGTCTGGATGGGGGCAGGGAGGGAGCTGGGAAGGGACTGGATGGGGGCAGGGATGGGGCTGGATGGAGCAGGGAGGGGTCTGGATGGGGGCAGGGAGGGAGCTGGGAGGGGTCTGGATGGGGACAGGGAGGGAGCTGGGAAGGGACTGGATGGGGGCAGGGAGGGGTCTGGATGGAGCAGGGAGAGGTCTGGTTGGGGGCAGGGAGGGGGCTGGGAGGGGTCTGGATGGGGGCAGGGATGGGGCTGGATGGAGCAGGGAGGGGCAGGGAGGGGCAGGTAGGGGGCTGGCTGCCTGGCCTTCATCCCCCACCTGGGAGCTGGAATGGGGGTGAGCTGGAGGCCTGCACTGTGGCATCTGAGGCCTAGGACCTGGCACCCACACCCCAGAGGCCCCATTTCTTTCAGCTTCTCCTCCCTCACCCCTCCCCATCCCTCTCTCCTCTTCTCTTTGAAAGTCAGAGATTGTTCCTCTCCCGGATCCAAAAGGCCCCTAATGAGGAGAAATTAGTGTTGAGTCAAAGGCAATCTTCCTTGTCCCTGGACTAATGGATGCTGAGAGGGAAGAGAAGTGAAAGGAGCAGTGGGGCCGAGCCCCTGGGCAGCTGGGCTGGACAGGGGGACCCGAGAGGCAGCGCCGGGGGGAGCCTGGCTGTCAGGACCACCACTGTCCTGGTACCTGAGTGAGAGGAGAGGGCTCCATCCCGCCTCTGGTCCAGCTCAAGAGGGAGTCAGCCCAGGTGCCACAGGTGTCTGGACCCCCCCACCCTGACAAGGACGACTCCCAGGGAGCTTTGATGTGCCCAGAATGACAATGGAAGGGTCTGCCTGGCACAGCCCGACCCAGGCCTCCCCCTTCTCCTTGCCAAAGTGGCAAGTCTCTGCAGGGATGCTGGCCTCCGACGGCCTCACAGTCTTCTCTCCGGGCCTCCCCGCACGGGCCCAGGTGGCCCAGGTCAGGACAGGGCGATCCCTGGCTGCTTCCACTCCCAGCTGTGCAAGTGAGCTCCAGCAGCCCGGCTCCGAGCTGCTTCAGGGTGAACACCCTGAGGCGGAAAGAACTTGCCGTATCACAAGAGATTTTGGTCCCGGGAACTCGGCTGCAGGTGAGGAGGAAGCGCCGTGGGTCCAGGCAGCCTGCTGGCCAGCAGCCAGGCTGAGGCCCAGACTCGTTTGTTACCAGTTGTCAGGCGGCGGGCCCAGCCCCGGCTCCAGGCGCCCAGAAAGGCAGGCACGTCCTTGGTCTCCAGGAGCCACTCTCCAAACAGAAAGGACAGCCCAGCCCAGGAAGGTCCCCTGAGCCGGGGGGAGGCAGACCCCAGGGAGCTGCCCTGGACCAGCTGGGGCCTCAAGTGGCAGAAGGGGCCCGGAAAGCAAAATGGAGGCCTTTTTCAAGTAGCTTCTCCCACGTTCGTCCAGAAGGGAGATGGGTCAGAAGGCGGACAGCCTGCGTGGGCAGCCTTGGCTCAGGTCTCAGAAGACCTGGCCCTAGTTCAGGGTCTGCCAGGACTCAGTTCCCATCCACACAAACGGCGGTATCTGCGGTCACTTCGGATCTAGCCCCCCTGCTGTGAGTTGGTTTGTTACTTGAACCCTGAAAATCCTTCTCGGAGCCACAGGTCCTTTCAGTTCACCAAGAACAGGGCCAAGGACTCAGGCCCCCAAGGCGATCCTCGGGCCAAGCAGCCCTCCCACAACCCAGTGGCTGCTGACTCCAGGGGACAAGGCCAGCCCAGAGCGCCCACGCAGGCACCTGCTGTGCAGGGGAGCTTGGCCTAGCCGGGCAGGTGCAGGGGTCAGCACAGTCTCCAGCCATGTTCAGCGAGTGGACATCAGAGTTTGGCAAAGACTGAGGCTGGGCACAAGTGCCAGGCTTCAGATTGAGGACCTGGACTCACTCTGAGAGGTTCTCAGACCCCTCCCTGGCGGTCCCGATCTTCGGGCCCTCCAAGATTCATCTGAGCCTCGTTTTCCCCATCTGAGAAATGGGTGTGGTCGCTCCACCCTCTCAGCCTCTGCCAGGGCTGGATGTGACAGTGCTGGAGGAGCCAGCCTGCAAGGGACAGAAGGGACGGTTCCCTGAGATGGGGACGGAGTTGACGCGGATGGAGATGCCCTGCGGCCCCTTTCTAGGCTCAGGTCTTCAGGGCAGGATCCCCTTTACTGCTGGTCTCTATGTCCCTGTGTGCGCACTTCATGTAGCTGGGGACACCTGTCCACGTGTCGCCAGACACCCCTCCATATGCCGTCCAGCTCAGCACAGTCAGCTCCCGGCCACATCACGTTGTAACTGCCGAAGCCGGCTCTGCGTGCTGGGTGTCAGCCTCAGTGTCCAGTGTCCTGTGTGACTGCTCAGTGTTGATGGCGAAACCCCGTCGTGTCATTTCGCATGATGCTCAAGACGCCCCCACCCCCCGTGACGTACTACAGTCGACAAAAGCAACCCCTGAACCTCTCAATAAAGGAGACTGTCACCCGCACAGCTCAGACTCTTGTGTTGAGGGCCCATGGGCCTGCGTGCGTCCGTTCATGCCCTTACCCGTTCCTGGCACAGCTGACAGCCCTCCCCAGGGCCCTTTTACCAAAAACGCATGAGCTTTGGCCATGTCCCCCGAAGGCTGGGGTCTGAGGGCCCGGGATCCCCCACTCTGGTGCTGCCCACCCCCTGCTGCTTCAAGAAGCAGCAGAGACAGAGGGGCTTGTGCGGGAGCAGGCCCCCCTGTGAAGCAAGGCGTCCCCTTGAGGCCTGGAGCCAGGGAGACCTGAGTCCATGCTGGCTGTGTGGACAACGCCCAGCCCCTCCCTGAGCCTCAGTTTCCTGATCTGTGGGCTGGGCACAGAGGAGGCCCACTGAAGGGGGTGCAGGGTCCTGTGACCGTTTGACTCTGGTCCCCACGGCCCCTCTAGCCAACCCAGGGAACTGAGGGGACAAGGTCAGCTTCTCCCTAGGGGTCAGCAGGTTGGGGAAAGCCTGGGCCAGGGGTCACTAACCCTGTCCTCTTACATAGCCGCCCCGTGTGGAACCTCTTGCCAGCAGGTGGTCAGGACGCCCTCCATGGGAGATGCCTTCTGACTCAGGGCGTCCGCACCTCCCTGCCTCTCTGCCCTCATCTCACTGCTGCAGGGCCCCGAGGCCCCGAGCCTGGGGGGACGAGAAGGACAGCATCTTTCCAGACTGCGGGGCTCCGAGAGAGCCTCTGTCTTTCCCCTGCAGTCTCCTCAGCAGCCTGGACTCAGCGGGAGGGGCTCCCTGGCATCAGAACGGCCAGCAGAGCCTTAGAGACCGGCTTCCCAGGCCCCGGCCTGCCCTGTGCGAGCAGAAGCCCCGGAACCTGGACCTTTAACCCCTGCGGCAGAGTCCAGGCCCACCGAAGAGCAAGAACCACCCATACCCTTCCCCAGCCCCCCATCCACCCATCCATCCATCCGTTCATTCATCCACCTGCCGGGTGCTCCTTGGGGCCTGCCTTCCTCAAAGCTGACTCACCACCCCATTCTGGTTGACACAGGGATGAGGGTCTGAGGCTCCAAGTGCTTCTGGCCCCTGCACTTGTAAGCCACCACCCACCCTCCTGCCCCACAACCCCTCACCCGGTCAGCAGGGAAGACTCGGGACTCTCACTCACTCCAAGGTGTAAGGGACTTGCTGGCAAGCTCTGAGAGGCACACTGACATTTTACAAGAATATCCAAAGGAATGAAACTCTAACAGTAGAATTTCAGGCCAGTCATGGAGAGAGAAATTTGGGGATAGCAAGCAGGCAGCCCTGAACCTTGACCATACTTCAATGCCACTGTTCCATGAGGCCAGAGCTCTGGCTGAGCCCCTCCCTACCTCCTACAGGTTTTCTGAGCTTGGGTCCCTATTCCAGCACAGGGACAGGGGAGGAATCTACCCTCGTAACGGGCAGGTACCTCTGGCTCCATTGCCATCGCCATCGCTAGGCAACAGGAAGAGGGCTTGGGAGAGAATCCTATACATTTTAAAATACATTTGAAGGAAGAAAACAAACAGCCAGCCACTGCAGGAGCCTGAGGACAGGAAAAGCTCCCTCCCCACCCCCTCGCTCCCCCCCCTTCCTCCCATCACCCCCCATTGCCTATCTCCCTTCCCCCACCATCTCGCCTCCATCCTCTCCCTCTTCTCTCCTTACCACTCCTCCTTCCCACCCCCCCATCTTCTCCCTCCCACCCCTTCCTCCCTCCCGCCCTCTCCCTCCTCCCTCTCTCCCACCACCGCCCCGCCACACTCCCCACAATTATGATTTGAATTCTGGTTTCTATCAGAACACCATGGAAACCAGTCCAGACTGACTTTATGAAAGGAATCACCTAGCTAGGACAGATTGGGGGCAAGGGGCAGGCCTCAAGCCAGAGTCTTGCCACCCTCATGAGGGACCTCCCAGCACACATGAGTACACACACCTGACACCCAGCTGCACAGCCTCCCACCCCACTGGGCTTCCTTCCTGGGCTCCAAGAGGCAGCCAGGTCCCAGTCTGTGGTCCAGCTCACGAGGTGGTCAGCAGACGAATGTGCGCCCTCCGGACTGGCCTGGGCCTCTGGTCCCACCTTCTCTCCTCCCTTGGGGTGAAGAGAGACGTGTGGGGCTGCACCCCGCTCTCGGAAGCCCTGGGGAAGTCCTACAACCCCAGAGCCTGGCCCCGTCCCTTCCCCAGCGCCTGAAGCACGACCCCCCAGCTCAGTGCCTGCCACCTGGACCTTCAAGACTGACAGGGCCTCCTGGGGCGGAGGAGTACAGCACAGGCGGGCGCCAGGGCTCGCTGCACTCCGGGGCCCTGGGGTCAGGGGTCAGCAGCTGGGTCCAGAGCCTGCCGGACGGAGGCCCCAAGTGCCACATGACCCCATGTCTCGCCCTGTCCCCGAGCAGTGGCCTCCCTTCTCTGGCTCAGGAGGGTGTGGAACGGCAGACACTGGGGCTGTCACTCACGGTGCCAGTGGAAGTCAGTGAAGAGAAAACACAAACCCCCTGCAACTGTTTTTGAGGGAAATTCATCAGAGTCAAACTCCCACTTTCTTATCCGTGATACACAGGGCCTGGTCCTTAGAAGACAAAAAAGCTAAGGATGGAGCCACTTACCCCCACCTCCTCCACCAGTTCTTGCTGGGGTCAGCAGGGCCCTCTCCCCTGGGCCCCCTGGAGCTGGGCCCCGAGCAGGCGCTCAGGAAACGCAGGCCCAGGCAGGACTGGGGTCCCCGCCCCCGTGCCCCTGAGCTCAGGCGCCTGCCGGCTGGCCCACTGCTACAGCACGGCACCTGGCGCATTGTAGACCCACAAACCGAGCCCGGATGGCCGTGGTGTCCCCCCAAATGACATTCATGTCTTCAGATCTGCCGTCACCTGCACAACTCTGCAACCCCCCCTCTGAGCAGACAGCAGCAGACGGCAGAGCCGCCTGTCAGCTGGCGCAACCTGAGGCCAGGAGAACACGCGCTGCAGGGCGAGGAAGCATCCTGCCTGTTAGGATGGACAGAACCTCAGGGGCCGCCACAGGTTTGAGGTCATCTTGGCATCAAATGAGCACACAAAGAGAGGAGCACCCCTGGAACCACAGTCCTCCCCCTTGATCCTCTCCTCCAAGAGGCACCCCCCCAACCTCAGGGGACAGGGCCATTTCATCTCCCACCCACAACGCTCAGGGATCCTGCAGGCTGGAATGAAGACCTGCTGGGCTCCGGGCCCATCTCTTGGGAGGAGGCGCTTTCCCAGGTTCTGCCTCTCTGAACAGAGCTCCAAAAGGGACATCTTGCTCAAGGTTTGTTACCAGCGGTCTGTCCCATCCTTGTAAGGGCTCAACGCTCCCCTTACTTGCCCCTCAAGACCCACAGACTGTCTTTACAAGTCACTTCACACTGGCCGTGCTGGGGCTGCCGAGTGCCCGGTGAGTGTCCCAGGGAGGGGGCTGTGACAGAGATGCTGCACTTCCTGGGTGTCTGCAGGCTCCTCCTGCTGTCAGTCAGCTGGGAGCAGCCCTCCGCCACCTTAGGAGCACATCCCCTCTGACTCCCAGCGCCCCGGGCGGCCCCGGCCCACGGCACAGGCTTGCTGGGTGACACGCCGTGTCGACCCGTCCCGCCTCAGCTCCCCACTCTGCCGGCGTCCCAGGATCACCTCCCAAATAAACCGCTAGGACTCCAGTCCTCGTCTCAGGGGGTCCTGGCAAGCGCCCCTCGGGTGGGATCCCCGGACTGGGTCACAGGGCCCGTCACTGATTGTAAGTGGGAGTCGGAGCTCGGGAACAAATGAGGAAAAATAACCCAGGAAACTCATGTCCACTTGCTGCTTGTCTTCAAGTTCCAACCTCCTTCCAAATGCACCTGCTGGTGTTTACTTCGCAGGGTCCTGGGTCACCGCTTTTGTGTTCCATCCAGTCTAGTCTTCAGTAATCCGTGGGAGGGAGGGTCTGCCGTGGGCTTATTCCATCTCGGCGGAGCCGTAAGTCTGCACCGTGCTTCTTAGGCTCTGCAGACAGGTTGTGAATCTGTCCTCTGAGCGGTGCATGCTTCCGTTCCAAGGCTGCAGACCTTCCGCGGAGCCGCCGCACAGGTGCAGGGATGCTGGACACTAAGCCGTTTCCAGTCACACTTTCCGCAGGAAGGGGGATGAAGCCTTGCACGTCCTTCGTTTTGCTCTCTGCGTGCTACTGGGCTGTCCTTTCCGACAGTGGAATCAGTGTTACTGGGCCATGGGGTTTGTGCATGTGTAATTTTATTGCTGCTGCCCAATGCTTTCTGCAGAATTGTGTCAGAGCACATCCCCACCAGGTCGTGTTTGCAACAAGACTCTTCAAGTCCCTTTGGAAGGTTCTGGCAGAATATCCCGTGACATTGTCTCTGTGACACATGAAATCACCAGGAGCCCAGAGGAAAATGTCAGCCTCATTGAACCTTCAGGATGACCCGTTCACTGCAGTCTGTGAGGTGGCCCTAACACTCGGATGTCACCATCCGGGGGCGGTTATCACACGCGCTCAAGCTTCCCGACCTGCACCTCCTGTCACCACTCCGTGGATCCCAAACCAGATGCTTTGGGAACAAAAGGGGACTCTGGATTGCATGTGTCGCTTCTCTGCATGGGTGAGGGGAACCGCGGCCCCAACCAAACCACTCAGATTCCACTTGAAATGACTCTCTTGCCTGCCCTTCCGGGAGGAGACTCCCCCCACCTCCCCAGGCAGCGAATTCCTGACTCGAGCCCTACAGCGGGCCAGCTCGGCAGCCTGTGCCGATGGCTGGACAGGGCTTCCTGGTTGTGGTGGCCAGCTCGCCAGAGAGTGGCTGGGAGGACACACTGGTCTGTGCCTGACCCCTCAGGCATTCGTTTGAGAGTCTTATCAACATGAGATATGCTGGCTCAAGGTGCCAAACTGCCAGGCGCATCTTGAAATGGCAAAGCTACAGGGAAGCTCCCAGGGAGCTGCCTCCCCCGGTGGGGAGGCGGGGGGCAGGCGAGGGGGCGGCAACAATGATGGAGGAGGCCCGTGGCTGTCAGGGAAACACCTCACCCACCCCACTGCCCCCCGACCGCACTGGGGTTCCTGGTGGACACACAACTCTGGTGGCATCTTCTGTCATTTCACTGCTTTGCTTGACAATGAGCTTCTCGCCAGGGGCCACCCCTCCTATACACCCAGTGTCCACACATTTACCTGCCTGCCTCTTCACTCTTCAAGAAACGTGAGCTCAGCCTTGTGGTTGGGGAAAGAATTGGGACCAGGGAGCAAGACAGGGATGGGGCCCAAGGTGCTTGCGGGCTACAGAAGGGGCGCCTGTGTCTGGTCCCCCAGCCGGTGCTCCTGGCCTGTCAAGTTGCCTGTGTGCACATTAACTTTCAAGATGCAAATCCCTTTTCTTTTACTATGAGAGCATTTCATTCTCTCGTGAAAAATTTAAATAACATGAAATTGTACATAGTACAGAGTGAAGGCTCCACTTAGTCCCACCTGGAGATCATCACTGCCGGCAGAGGGGCCAGCACGCGGCTGCACAATGCACAACGCACAAACGCACCGACCCCGGAGCAGAGCTCTTGAGCATGCACACACAGGCATCCACACACACACCTCCACGCGCACACACACACACACACACATGTACAAGTGCACACACGCACACATACAAGCACGTGTGCTCACACACAGCTGCAGCCATGTCAGCACACATGGCACTCTCTCCTTCCTTTGTGTGCACCCACAAAGCCATTTTTTTTAGACACAAAGTTAAAATACATTTCTTACATTCAGATGTTTCCAAAAGTAAAATGGCCTGTCCTGTGCAGTCTCGAGGTCCCTGTGCCCAGAGTGTCCAGGAAGAGGACATGCCATGTCTCAGCAGGCCCCAGCTGACCCCGTGGGGGCTCGGGGACAGGAATGACTCTTCAGAGGTGTCTTGGGGGCTGGAATGGGGACCAGTCTTTCCACGTCTCCCCTCTTTCTTTATGGAGCCATCACTGGATGCAGCCCAGGTGCGGCCGACAGGGCCAGCAGGGAGGCAAGAGGGACAGGAAGGGGGGACAGTGAGGAGGGGTAGGGACAGCAGGGAAGGGATGCACCCCCCTGCTGCCCTCTCACCAGTTAAGTGGCCTTGAAATAGTCACTTGTACCCCTGCCTAGGGCCCAGGGAGGGGATGGCGCCCTTTACTGATGGGGAAACCGAGACTCGGAGGGAAGGCCCCACCGCGTCACCAGGGTCAGCAGCAAAGCAGAGGACACGCCAGGTCTCCCAGTTCCGGCCCTGCACTCTTTCCACCAGGGCCCCCTCCCCTGCCGGCCTCCGGCCTCAGGTCCGTGGATGCTCCTGGGCAGCTGCTCTGCCCCTCCTCAGCCCACCTGCCCCCCATGCCAGGAGTCACCTTATTGTCCCTTATTCCTCCAAATACGCTTTTCCCTGGATGGGTAATGGGCACACATATAGCTTTTCCCATTCGAAGTCTTCCAAGGGGCCTGATGGAGACACAAAAACCCAGTTGTAAAATCCGCATCCCCTTTGGCACCTCATCGGGGCAAGGAGGGGGTACCCAAGAAAGCACCAAAGTCCCCCTATGGCCTCCTGGCAGCCTCTGTGGCCTCCTGCCCACACCTGTCTGCCCAGATAGGGCCGCCCATGAGGGAAGGAGCCTCCAGCCCAGCGAGGAAGCAGAGCCCCTCCAGCTGGTGACTCTAATCTGGGGAGGCTGCTCAGAGGAGGCAGTTGGTGGGAGGCAGCCTCAGCAGCTCTCCCCCAGGGCCCACTGAGTGAGTGAAGATTCCCATGGACAGGTTTACCTGAGTCCCTCATGAGTGCCAGACCCGGGCCATGCGGGGACCCTGTGGTGAGCAGGGTGGGGCCCTGGTGCTCTCATGGGGGTCAGATGGAAATCAGGAAAACAGACAAGGAAATGAGGCAGTCGTGGGGTCGGCAATCAGGGACGGAGAAAGTGGCTGGGAGGTGACACCATGTGGCTGGAGTGGGAGAGCCGAGGGCAATGGGAGGACAGGTAGGTGGGGCTGGACAACACAGCTGTAGCTCTTATCCCGAGCTCCTCAGGGACATGTGGGCAGGGGGTTGGCATTACAGGGCCCCCAGGGCCACCCCCATCCCAGAGGCAGCCCGGCCCTGTGGATGGGGCCCTGGCGTCCCACAGACAGCCGAGTCTACACAGCAGCCTTCAGTGCTGGCTCTGTCCACATCAATCACTTCTCTTGGGCCCAAATTACCCTTAATCACCCAGTTCCTTCTCCCGGAAGGCAGTCGGGCTCCTCTGAGCGGCCCCGCCATTCATCTACATTAGAGCTGGGCACTTCCGATGGGCCCTTGGAGAGGCCACACCACCAGCAATGCTTCAGTGCGAGCTCCCTGACCGCAGCGCAGAGCAGAGGCCCTCCTGTCCCACGGCGTGGACCCCGGCCTACCTGAGCTCACCCCAGAAGCCGACTGGGCGTCCCCTCCAGGTTCTGCACACCCACGTACCCCCACATCTGATGATAGTCCCTGGGCCTCCCCACCCATGGGCTCAGCGGGAGCTCAGCGGTGCTGGCCCCTGCACTGGTAAATAGACGTTGAAAAAGAAAAGATTTCATTTTCCCTGGTGCAGAAAGGGAAGGAGACTTCCCTCGCCTTTTCTTTCAACGTTTACTTTAGAAGGCGTGTAATTGTACGTTCCTTTGAGAGGGCTATAAATCTTTTTAAAAAGCTAAATTAGCCTCTTGCCAGCTCACAGCCCAGGCCTGTCTTCCTCAAGGCCCTGGGAGCCGGCTCAGAAATGTAAGCATCAGGAAGGTGGTGCCCCTCTCCCAGCCATGTGGGCGGGGCCTGCCTTCCATGGGGATCTCACCCCAAATCACCTTCTGCCATAAAGATGCGAATTTACTTTTCCTTTGGATAAAGCCAATTAGCTAACACAGATGGTCACCCCAATTAGCAGGCGGATTTAGGATGAATTACGTGTGACAAATGGTGCTGTCGAGCCCTCCTACTCGAGAACTAGCTGTTGTTTACCTAGAGGACATGTGTGCAACGGGCTGCATCGTGTGGCTGCGGTAAAGGGTGTCCTTCTGTCTCCGCCATCTCTTAGCGGGATGCCTGTGCTATACATCGCATTCTGGTTAATGCTCATTAGATGATAAAACCGTTTTCTTTCTCCTCTACCTTCGTGGAGGCTTTGCCCAGCGGGCAGATTTTCAGTTCTATTTCCCCGGCAGCCCAACTGCACGTGACTTGGTGTGCCTCCGCTTGCCTGGCGCTGTCCCTTCTCACGTTACCTGGTTGTCTTCCAGTTTGAAGCTGCTAAATAGTTTATTTCTGACTTTCTCACATGCCCGTAGATGTGGCACCTTCTCAGAGAGGAGCCCACGTGCCACTGAGAGGGGAGAATGTGCCTGACCCCGAGATGCTAGAGCTCCTGAAAAGAAAAGGCAGAGAAGCCCCAGCACACTCCTCCCCCAGGATGCACTCGGGCACTGCTCGTCGGACGCCAGACGCCTCCCCGGGCAAAGGGAGGCCAGAGCCGGAGGAGCGCCTGTGTGGTAGCTGTCCCACCTGTCCAGAAAGCCAAGCCCATAGTAATTCAAGGAGCAGTGAGCATAGCCTGGCTGCTGGCCACCACCCACAAACACCAGCCAGAACCCGGGGTTCTTGAAAGGCAAGTGCCCGTGGGGCCTTTAAATGACTTTCCATCAATCACTTGCCAGGGGGCAATAGCTTCCCAGTCTGCAAGTCTCTGTGTGAGCCCCGACCAGACTCGATTCTAAACCCTGTCTTTTCATTTTTTGTTTTTTAAAATATATCATTTTCAAATATATATATATACTTTTCAAAAAGGTAATACACGCACATGGCATCACACAAAAGAGGTACAAAGCTGGTACCAAGAAATGTCACTGTCCGTCTCCCTGCCGCCCCTCAGGTCCTCCCCAGAGGCAGCCCCGGAGGGCGTGTCTGTTCTCGTGGAAGGAAGGCCACAAGCCCAGGGACCTGGGCGGACGGCAGCCCTCTGTCGTGTCTGAGTGCAGCCCTGGCTCTCCCATCTGAGATCCCAGACATGCCTCACTCTCGCGAAGCCTGCTTAGTGTCTACGGGAGGCAGAGCATCCATCCGGATCCCCGAGCCTGTGGAGGTTCTGGGCTATGCGACAGGGCAGAGGGACTTTGCAGATATGATTATGGCTGCAACATCAGGATAGGGAGAGGGTCCTGGATCACGAGGTGCGCCCAACGTGGTCACACCCCTGAAAGCAGAGAACGTTCCCGGGCATCTCCAGAGGCAGAAGGAGAAGTCAGGGAGATGCCAAGTGTGAGAAGGACATGGCTCGCCTTTGCTGGCTTTGAAGATGGAGGAAGGGGCGCTGAGCCAGAGAAGCTGGGAACCACCTCGGGCCACAGCCAGCAAGGAAGGGGGAGTTAGTCCTACACCCACAAGGAGCTGGACCCTGAGCACAGCCTGGATGAGAGGGCAGCGGCTTCTTCCTGGAGCCTCCTGACAGGACCTCAGCCAGTGACACCTCAATTTCAGCCTGTGCGACCCTGAGGAGAGTACCCAGCTGAGCTGGCCTGGCCCTCGGACCGCATTGTCTACAGAAGACGAGACAGTAGATGGATGTTTGATGGCACTACATTTGTGGCCATGTGTTGTGGTGACAATAAGGAACTGATACAGCGTCCCACTGCTCGGCTCTGCTACATTAACTAGTGCCTGAGTCATGCAAACCTAAGGTATTTTCAGTCTTTTGCTATTCAGAAAGTTTCACGCTGCTTTCCCTGAACGTTTGTCTGTGTGCACCTGTAGCAGAGGATAAACCTGCTCTTGAGCCCTGAGTTAAGCTCCTCCCGTGGTCCAGGGCAGAGGTGGCATCTACAGCAGTCACCATCCACAGGATGGGGGCAGCTGGCTCAGACAGCCCCAGGAACGCACTGGGACCCTCCCTGCAGGTGCTGTCTGAGTCTGGGAGTTCTGCGGCTGTCACTGGGCTCCTCCTAAGCATGCCGCGTCCTGGATCTGAGTTGGGGGCACTGGTGAGGCAGACAGGGGCCCTGACTCACTGTCTGTGAGGGGTACACAGCTCTGAGCTCCTAAGCCAGCAAGGCCCCGCACTCCGTGGCATTCCGAGCACTGCTCTTGAGGAAGATGGCCGTAGGGGAGAACTGGCCTGGACAGGATGATCAGCAGTGAGTGGACAGAAGAGGCAGGATGCAGGGACACGCACTTTGGCCTGGCTAGACCCCTGGCTGGGACCCGATGCCTCACCAGCTCCATCCTTCTGCTGTTGCGTGCTATGGCTGCTGGCTCACCTGCTCCGGTGACCCCTCCTGCTGAGCCTTGGGGTCCCCAAGCAGGCCTTTTTGACCCTCAGGGTCTGGCTGTGACACAGACTCAGCCCTGGGGTCATCAGAAGGGTTGTGCTTGGATGGGCTGAAGGGTCTGAGTCCATTTCTTACTCAAGCTCAGGAGAAAGGGTTTGGTTTGTGGGAAATGCTCTCTCTGGCGGAGATGCTGGGACCCTGAGTCCTGGGATTAAGCAGGTTGTGTCAAAAGCACAGAGGAATCAGTTTTGTCCAATGTCCTGACTTGGCCCGTGTCTGCCAAGGCGTAAGATCGGCTTTCCTGCCTGATTTGGCCACTGGTGAAGCCCCAGACCCCACAGAGGTGGCCGTTCCCAACTCACAAGCAGGTGGAAGAAGGAAAGAGAAGGCTATGGGAGAAAATCAAGTGTCAATTCTTATAGAAAACAGTTTTCAATGGCCGGGAGTCGGGATGGTTTGGGAAACCAAGGCACACAGATGGAGAAATATCAGCATCATTCGCAGAGACACTGTGGTGATGGGGGCCAGCTGGGTCAACCTGGATGGTGCCATTCTGAGGGAGAGAGACAGCTCTCAGATGTGCAGGAAGATAAGCACTGCAACAGGCTGAAGACAAACCCCAGGTGAGCAACTTGTGGCCTCCAGGCGAGAGGGCCACCCACCATGGCAGACCTCACTCACCTCGGCCCTGTTCTGCTTTTCTCCACTAGCAATATATTGACTTGTTCTCTTATCTTCTTCCTCCCTTATCTCAAACTTGAAGAACTGTGTTGAGTTTGCTTCTCAGTTCCTGGCATATACATAGTGGGCGCCCAGCAAATGTCTGTAGGATGGATGGGTGACGGATGATGGATAGAGGGGTGGACATGTGGATGGACGGATGGATAGGTGATAGGTGGGTGGATGTGTGGGTAAATAGAGTGGTGGATGGATGGGTAGATAGATGGATGGATAGATGGAAGAGTTGATGGATGGATGAATGAATGGACAATGGGTGGATGGATGGATGGATGATGGGTGGATGGGTGGATGGATAGATGATGGGTAGATGGATGAATGGATGATGGGTGGATGGATGGATGGATAGATGATGGGTAGATGGATGAATGGATGATGGGTGGATGGATGGATGGATGATGGGTGGATGATGGATAGATGGATGGATGGATGATGGGTGGATGGATGGATGGATAGATGATGGGTAGATGGATGAATGGATGATGGGTGGATGGATGGATGGATGATGGGTGGATGGATGAATGGATGATGGGTGGATGGATGGATGGATAGATGATGGGTAGATGGATGAATGGATGATGGGTGGATGGATGGATGATGGATGGATGGATGGATGGATGGATAGATGATGGGTGGATGGATGAATGGATGATGGGTGGATGGATGGATGGATAGATGATGGGTAGATGGACAGATGGATAGATGATGGGTGGATGGATGAATGGATGATGGGTGGATGATGGATGGATAGATGAAAGGAGACGGATGGATGAATGTACAGAGGTGAAACAAGGAGACATGCAGTACACTACAGGAAGAAGCTGTGTTGATCGTTTTGTCCCTCTGTCTGCAGAGGCAACATGAGGAAATTCCTTGCCTTTAGAGCCACAACAGCAGCTAATAACGAGGTCAGTGCCTGTCAAACTTTGCCAAGGAAATTTCCTTTTGGAAATGAAGATTCTGACAGGCTTGGCGGCTATGTCATGGAAATGGCCTGCAAAGCTGCAGCCACGGAGAAGACTGGAAGGGATCTGGTGCTTGAGCACACACATCACAATTAGAACTTTCCACCAGCTGCTCAGGTTGGGGCAGGACAGTGACTGTGGCCACAGAAAGTGAGGGTGGAAAATCAGCCACAGGCTGAGCCCCATTCTCATGCAGTCCCCATGACAAGGATCCCCCAATGGGCCCTGCCTGGAAGCTGGAGACCTGACCCTCCCCACCACCCTTGTCTGCCTGCTGCTTCTAGATGGTTCCTCCCCTACTCAGGGCTTCTCATAGGAGGGGCCTGTCTCCCGCAGGCCACCCTAGTGTGGGGAGAGTGTGTCCCTCGGGACCATGACAGGGTAAGGGAAGGGCACAGCCTAGGGTGAGAGGTGTGTGTCGCTCAGCGCCTACAGCAATTCCTGGGCGCACAAACATGCTGCTGGTCAGATTCCTTGAATTCCATGCCCTGACCCCAGGCAACAACAGCTCCTGAGTGCAGGGCACCAGGCTCCTGCCAGCCTCCTCCACATGCCCACCTTGGTCGCCCAACTTGCTCTGCTCCCATCTCACTCTGGACAGAAGCCCAAGTCTGGGCAGAGGCCACAGAGACCCCTGCTCTGGTGCCCAAATAGCTCTGGGCTCACTCCTCCTGCCACCATCCCCTGTCCACTCTGCCCTGGCCACACAAGCCGATCACTGTTTCTCAAATGTGCCACACCTGGTCCTGTCCGAGTCTTGGCCTGCACTGTCCCTCAGTGGCCAGCATTCCTCTTCCGAGTCCCACAAGAGATTCTGAAACAGACAAGGAGCTGGGTGCCAAGTATCTCTGGGAGATGATCCCAGGGGTCAGGTGGGCATCGATGAACAGGGGACGCCCATGGGCTGGGGGCTCAGCTCTGCCAGGGAGCCCTGGGAGACAGCAGGCAGGGGAGCCACCGAGGGGCGGGGGAGTTGGGTGCTCACCACCGAGGCCCACCAGGCGGCAGTGAAGCCTACCCCTGGGCATTCACTGACCACATAGCGCACAGAGGAAGCCCGAGGCAGAGGGGCAGCGTCTGGGGGCATTCGTCTGTCACTCACAGGTCTGTGCACTTGGACTCACTGCACCTTCTCGTTTCTCCAGGTAAGGGTGGTGCCTGGCACGGCATTGGCACTCCGCAAATCACTGGGCAAATACAGGCTGAAATGGAATAATCTCCATGACGTACCATTAGTTAAAGAAATGACGATGGAGCATTAGGTAGAGTAGACTCCCGTTTGTTTTCATTTAATGAAGGATTCTGGATAGAAAACCGAGCTTCCGCAAGCAGGAGTCATGATGCTGCCCCCTTAGTGGCCACGGGATGAGGCCGGGGTCACTTTTCCTCGTGGACTTTTGGACCCAGGATGAGTTTCCCATGTGGTGAGTATTCGTTCAGTTTTTATAGTAATAATCTTCATCAGCATAGAGATGGGTATTTATATTCTTCAATTTTTTGTTATGAAAAATGTCAAACACACAGAAAAGATGAGAGAAGAGTACAATGAGCACCTGCATGCACATCATCCAGATTCGACAGCCATCAAGGAAAAATTCCTACATTTTCTTTTGAGTTTGCAGGAGGTCACCGTCTAGGGCACAGTCAGTACAGCAGGAGGGAAACCTGGGGCCTGGGTAGGGGTGGAGTTGGGTGGGAGGGGGGCAGAGGAAGGGGCAATAGGAAGGGGGTGTGGGGTCGTGGAGGAGGAGAGGATGGGGAAGGACCTAGGAGGGGTGCGGGAGGGGGAGGGGAGGGGTGTGGGATGGAGATGAGGGCAGAGGAGGGGTGGGGCACTGGGGAGGGGGATGGAGGAGGAGACAGCGTGGACAGCAGCCCCCCAGCTCCCAGCCCCAGGACCAGGCAAGGAGGCAGGAGGGAGCGGCTCCCTGTCCTGTGTGGCCACACTCTAGTTCTGGGCAGTAGCAGGGAAGCTAATAAACGAGGACAAGGAGGAGCCCGCAGCCCGCAGTGGGGCCTTGGGGCAAAGATGTACCTGCTGGTGACTTCATGAGTCAGCTGTGATGTGTCGAGTTCTTGGGAAAACACGATAAGTGCTTGGAATCTCTCTCCAGAGATGCGGCTCAGAGAGAAGGCAGTTCCGTCAGCGCGTGCACCGACACGCAGGAGGGAAGGGCTCCAAGCCCTCAAGCACTGGGGATCTCGGGGACAGGGAGGGGCCCTGAGGGTAATGAACCTGCCAAGCCCTCTGGGACAGCTGTCCAGGGGTGGGCTTCTCCCCCCGAACCCTCCCCCTGACCCGGGTTGGCGGAGCGTGCCTATACACGGCAGGTGTGCTCCCAGGGAACAAAAGAGACTCCTTCGGGGTTGGTCAACAATCGTGGTCTTTCCAGAGGCAGAAGCTTCCACCCCACACTCAGACCCCAAAGGAGCCTCACCAAGAGACCGGCGTGGTGTCCTCCACCCGGCACACCCCCCTGGGTAGAACTCCCAAGCAGTTCCTCCGAGGCCTCAGACAACAGCCAAACTGGCCTCACTCCTTGGGCTCAGTGACCAGAAAACAGATTCTCCCTGGTGACGTGCACAGGCCAGATGCAGGCGACACGGGCCTTCCCCACAGTGACCCAGCAAGCCCTGAGTCCTCCTGACTGACGTACAGCTCGCTGGCCTGTGTGCGTCTGCTCAGAGCTCAAGAATGACCCAGGGCTCTCAGATCCAGCTGCAGCAGGCCAGGACGGGGCAGGACAGGGGCGCCAACTGGCATTTCTGGTTTGGGCACAACCAGCCTGCTGTTTGTCTCCAGCTCTCAGCAAACAGGAAGCAGCTGCATCACAGTGGAAGGGACGGGCGCATGCAGCCCTCGGCCCGGGCCAGAACCCAGCTGGCCAAGGAGAGCTCGCTCCTTGGGTCCTGGCTGACCGTCTGAGACTCTGAGCGCGTTTCCAAGCCTCAGCCTGGGGAAGGAAGGGTCTTCAACAGGTGGGACGGCTCAGATGGACCAGCACCCAGAGGCACCCAGCTCTGAGCCCAGCTCCTGCCTCAGTCTCAGGACAGGCATTTGTCCCCAGGAGGGCCAATGCTGCTATCTGTTCCAACTTAACCTAACTGTGCACAAACTGGCCGCTGAGGCCCAGCCTGGCCACACAGACCTCAGGGATCAACTAACAAGGGTGCTTGGTGAGCAAGGGGCCACAGGACCCAACAACAGAGCTTGAGGCCAGGGCCTCAGGGCTGAGAGCTCAGGGTGGGGGGGGCTCGGACGGGGCTGCATATGGTGGCCTGTCAGGGCCCATCCTGGGCTCCCCTGAGCTGTCCGTTCCCCTGCCTATGAGCCAGTGTGAAGGCAGCGGGGAGACATTCTCATGGTAACTGGGAGTCATGTCGGGCACAGTTAGGGGCTCAGGGCCCGTCCCTCTTCCGGGCAGCACCTCAGCTTTCCTTGAGGAACAACTTCCTTCCCACCAAGACCCGTCCCACTGGGTGATAATCATGCAGGCCTGGACTGAAGGACCAAAGTCAGAGGAGAGGGGACCTCATGTGCTCCGGCCCCCTTGGGGGTCCTACTGCAGACCCTCCCTGCCCCAGCGTCCCCCACTCCCATCGCCTCTGTGGGCCCTGGCGTCCCCTAATTGTTCCCTGTTCCCCTAAGCCAGCCGGGGCCCCTTCTGCTGCTCCCGACTCCTGACCCTGTCAATACAGAAACCGGGGGAGAACAAGTGGGAGGGAAGGCCCCGGGTTTGAGAGGGGGCGAGGAGAGTGTGCCCTCCAGACAGAGAAGGGACAGGAGCTCTCATATCGCGGATTCTCAAAGCAGCGACTGCCGTCGGAGAACACATGGTCAAAACCTGCGCTGCTGGGGCCACCCTGGGTCGAGGCCTCCTTGGCCACCCACACCCATCCTGGGCCAGAGCTGCCCTCGAGATGCTGGTGGGAGCCAAGAGCCCAGAGGCAGACAAGTCACAGCCAGCACTCTGGATGTGGCGGGTGACTCATGACGGTCCTGGGACAGCTCTCAGCAAACACTGTGTCCAGGACCGTGGCGGTTCCAGGGGGCCAGTGGCCCAGGGTCGCTGCCAGGAGCCATGGGGGTTCTCAGCTGCACCCAGGACAAGGCAAGAGGGTCTTTCCCCTCCCATCTAAAACTGAGGAGCAGGTGGGTCTCGGTGACTGTGCTTTTCCAACCAATGCAGGACGCTGGCGGAAGCACCAGAGCCTGTCTCTACATGAGTTTCCAGGAACCCAGAGCAGCCCCCAACCCCAAAAGGCCTCCACTCCCCATTCGGTGCTACGACAGCATCTTGTGCTCCTGGCAGAGACACCCCAATGCTCAAGGAAGACCCCCGGTGACCCCACGAGATCCTTCGAGGGGCAGAGGGGGTGGGGGCCAAGGGGGGTCAGCCAGGAAGCCCTTTCATCTCCCCCCGCCCCCCACTGACTACCACTTCCATCTGTCAACCTGTGGACTTCAGGAAAATGGAAACGACATCCTTTTAAGCAGTGGGTTTGGGAGTCGGCATAATCAGAAAAGCTTGCTCTGGAGGCAAGAGAGGCAGGGCTGGGGCTCAGTCGTGTGTGAAATTACGCAAATACTGTTTTTAAAAAACCACCACTGCGGTGGGTTTTCTTCACGTTTCTCTTTTCCTTCCCAATCTTCATGTATTTTTTAAATTTTTACTTTGAAACAATTTCTAACTGAGCAAAGAAGCTGCCCTCCCCACACGGGAACTCCCATACGCCCGCCCCAGTCGGCCCAGTTTGTCACATATGCTTTCAGTCTCTCTCTATATGGATGCTTTTTCTGGACCATTTAAGATAATTCCCTTTGTGTGTTTCAGCTTTTTTAATAAAAGTGAACATGGAGTTGGTGGCGAGAGTTTGGCCAGCACAGAGGTTCAGCGGGGAGAGCCGCAGGTGATAGACGCTCCCGGGCCACCTGGCTGTGTGCTGGGCTCCCTCTGAGTAGCATGTTCCTCACGGCAGCCCAGGGACCAGGGCCAGGTCCTTCGGGGGTCCCTGCCGTCGCCCACCCCCTTCCCAGGGGCCTCTGTCTCAAGGCTTCCTCCTAATTTTTCCAGGTTCTATGCTCTGAATGTTTGTGTCCCATGAGATTCACGTGTTGAAAGCCTAACACCCCATGTGAGGGGGTTTGGAAGTGGGTCACTGGGAGGTGATTAGCTCCTGATGGTGGAGCCCCCATGCATGGGGTTAGTGCCCTTACAACAGAGGCCCCAAGAACACCCTTGCCCCTCCGCCCTGTGAGGACCCAAGAGAAGACGGTCGCCCACAACCCAGAAGAGGCCTGACCAGGACCCGACCACGCCAACACCCTGACCTTGGACCTCAGCCTCGGGAGCTGTGAGAAATAAACGTCCATTGTGTATGAGCCCCCCAGTCTGGGGTCTTCTGTCACAGCAGCCAAGCGAAGACACTGGTGACTGAGAACATTAAATCTGCCGCCATCTTTATTTCTTGATTGTTCGATGTATACATGCTCTGAAAGATGATAACCTGGGGCCACTTATGCTCCTTCCTAACTCCCTCCCACCCCCCAATTCTCCTTAGCCGTATTTGTTTTTCTTGCTGAGGAAGATTCGCCCTGAGCTCACATCTGCACCAGTCTTCCTCTATTTCATGTGTGGGATGCTACCACAGCATGGCTTGGTGAGTGGAGTAGGTCCACACCTAGGAACCAAACCCAGGCCGCCGAAGCAGAGCGTGCTGACCTTAACCACCAGGCCACGGTGTAGTATTATTTTTAATCTGCTGGTGGAAGCTTTGTAACTTTAAATAATTCAGAGAAACCTCTTTCGTGGGATCAACTCCGACCACTGCCACCGAGGCGGTGTGAACGCTCCTCCTCTGACCCCTCCTAGCCGCCCAGTTCTCAGCATGTTCCCCTCACAGCGTCCAGATCCGGGACGTTTCTGCTCGATGGCAAACTTGAGACTTCCTCTGTGGTAGAAAGGGAGAGTCTGACCAGGTGCTGCTGATCACCAGCATTTCAACGTCGCGAGGGCGGCAACATTATCCTTTGAGAAACCACGTGTCCCTTGGGCCCCAGGTGGGAAAGGAGTCCTGCGTTAGGCCCTCCCACAGGACTGCCCAAGCGCTGCGCCCTGAGCTCCCCTTGGCTGTTAATTCGGCTTTTGCATCCCTCTTCCTGGCGAGCTGACACCCCCAGTGCTGCATGTGCAGTGAAGCCCTGAGCCTCATGGCGCCTTGTCCTCACGCCGAATGCAGACGCAGGCTGGCCGGGTTCTGGGTCTAGCATCACTTTCCTTGTGAAATTTGCTGGTCCCAGCCGGCCGTCATTCTGCCTGAGTCCTTTGGTTTCTCTCCGAAAGCTCATGGCTTTTCTCCTTGTCTCTGGTTCTGAGATGGCACCAGAGGGGCATCCTTCTTCTTCAATCCTGCTGGGCACACGGTGAGCCCAGTGGGCCACTTCTTCGTCCCCCGTCCGTGGTGTCCGTACATGACCTACAGCTTGTACTCCCCGGGCACACACACTGATGCCCCTCAAAGCCCCTCATCTTTCCTCCTCAGAGCGATGGAAACCACAAGGAGCCAAGACACCACAGAGCTCGGCCCAGGGGCAGCGCTGGGCAGGAGGAACCGCATTTCAGAAGGACTTTTCCTGCCTACTAAAAGAATTGATCCCTTTTGCAAAGAGAACATTAGCCATCCACCACACTGACCAAACACTCGTTCCCTTTGTTGTATGTGCACAAGAAAGCAGAGCTGGCCTTTGGAGGCTGAATTAGTGGGGAAAGATTCCATCTTTTTAAAATAAATTCAGCCCCTGCTTAGTCCGCCTGAAACTGACTTGAGAGCTGAAATGATTGGTAAGCCAGGCACAGTGTCCACGGCACTTTGTCGCATCGCGGTCCTGCGGTGTTTTTGAAGTCGTAATTGTCCTAGGGCTCTAAGAGATCCAAGAGAATAACAGCAGGAAGTGATGCACGACTCGCCATCAGATGGCCGTGTAAAAGCCTTCATCTTAAAAAAGAGAACGGTGGGGTGGGGAGCAGGGGTGGGCCTCTGTGGGGCAGGGGTGTTGCTGGAGTTGGCTCTGAGTTGCCCTGGGGACAGGTGTCCTCAAACCCAACATCAATAAAACGCCAGCCTCTGGAGATCAAGGGTCTGCTCCTTGCCCGCCCCCCTGGATTGGCAGGGCCATGTTGAGCCAAGAAGTGGGGGAACGAGGC
Source organism: Equus asinus (assembly GCF_041296235.1). Lineage (NCBI taxonomy): Eukaryota > Metazoa > Chordata > Mammalia > Perissodactyla > Equidae > Equus > Equus asinus. Next base: position 49,818,871 of record NC_091804.1, read on the forward strand.
CCCATCGTCTGTCTGTCCCCCATCCGCTTTGCCCGCCTGGTCAAACCCAGAGCTGCCCTCTGGCTGAAGGCAGCACACCCTGCCTGTGGTGGGGCTCCCCACACTCAGCCCTCGCTCTCCACGGCCCTCAGTGGAGGAGGGGATTCCTGCAAGCTGGTCCACAGGACCCGGGGGCCAGGGGCTGGAGGGAGCGGGGATGGGATGGTCAGTCCCAGCAGGGAAAACAACTGCTGTTGGCGGGACTCCCCCTCTTAGGGAAGGTGAGAGACTGAGGGTCGGCACTCTGGGGTCCCACTGGAAGAGCGCAAAACCTGGCCCCTATCTGTTACTGGACCAGCTACCCAGCATCCCTGCCTCGGTCTTCCCATCCACAAAGGGGATAATAGTGGCCACTGGCTCAGTAATCAGAAGACCCTCCTCTCATTTCTTGACAGCTTGGTCCCTGCTGTCGTAGGTGTGGCCGTCAGCTCTCATAGCCACCATTCGCCAGCTGAACAAAGGTCCTTCCAGCAGTGCCTGGCTCTCATGACAAAGAGCTGTGACCAAGGGCTTAGAGGGCGCCATGTCCCAGGACAGGCAGTAAACGCCAGTGAGACCTGACTCCCAGAAAGAGTGGAACAGAAAAAGATGATAAAAAGCAGCTCAGCCTGGCCCTCCCGACCCCACTGCGAGGCCACGAGAAGAGCATTCCAGGCAGCTGGGCCACGTCCTCACTGTGGTCCCCGCACCGAGACCCCCAGATAGTGTGCCTGCACACACGTGCGTACATATGTGTGGGGAGAATCTGTGTTTCTGACAAGTCCCAGGTGATGCTGAGGCTGATGGTGAGGGGCCACACTCTGAGAAGCCTGGGTCTATCAGAACTCAAACCCTCCTCCTCTTCTTGGCCCATCCCACAGCTCCAGGGATGTGAGATGCACACAAGACAGGATTCCAGGACAGGGCAGCTTTTCCTGGCGCAAATGCACAGAGGATCTGCCCATCCAGGCAGGAGGTGGTGGAATCGATGGCTGTTCATCCTTACCTGGGGTCCTCTGCACCCACAAAATCAGTGCCTGGAGAGCCAGGGCCTGCGGCCTCCCCTCGGCCATCACAGCAAGTCGCTCACTCACTCTACAGATCCCAATGTGACCGAGCGGTGGCGGGGCTACGCTCTCCCTCACTCACGAAATTCACATCAGCCAGAGGCAGGCAGGACACTACAGACGCAGCCGGCCCCATGTTTTGAGACAACTCAAGCTGCTGAGCAGAAGACAATTCAGGCAAAAGAGAAGGATCGTCAGGAAAAAGATTGGACACCGGCTAAATTTGAACCTTAACGAAGCAATAAATAATGTGGCTACGTCTATCCACGCAACATTTGGGACATATTTACAGGCACAAGTTTTCATTGTTTATCTGAAATTCACATCAAACTGAGTGTCATCCATTTTTATACGTTCAATGTGGCAACCCCAAAAGAAACCAGACCCCCCCACCGGGAGGAGTGACAGCAGCCAAGCCCAGTACCCCCAGCTCCCCACCTCCCTGGCCCCACTTAGACCTGCAGGTGATGTGGTGGGGACGGGGAAGTACCAGGCAGGGTGCTGAAAGGGTCAGTGGAGCTGACCGCAGCCTTCGGGCCACCACAGTGATTTCTCATATGCCCCGTCTGAAGAATTGGGCTTCCTTCTCAAAATGCTGTGTCGGGGGCCCTGGGGGTGGGCCGGGTTCCAAGGGAGCAGGAAATGCCTTCCCTGGGTTCATTCTGAGACCAGAGCCCGGTTCGGGTCCAAACAGCAGATGGGAGTCGCCCCCTAGAGGCGGGACGTGCCGGCTGCAAGCCTCTCCGGGCGCCACCCCACTGGTGGCCACTTGGTCCAGGGCAGCTCACCTGCGAGGACCCTCAGCCCGGGGACATAGAAAACCTAGCTGTGCTTAACGTCCAGATGTCTGGACGAGGCCCAAGGATGTGGTCGAGCAGATGGACGTGGGCGAGTGAGACCCAGAGCCGGCCTCCAACACCAAAGGCTGAGCTCTTTCTTTCACGTCAGCGTGCTCCTCCGAGGAGTCAGGCGTGAGCGCTGGCCAGTGCAGCGGGAAGGAGCAGCGGCAGCCTCGCAGGGGTGGAAGGCCACTTCCCTCCCAAAGACTCAGCCAGAGGGAGGACGGTGTGACCAAGCGCATGTGGACACGAAGGGCGTGTGGACAGGAGGTGTGTGGACACGAAGGGCGTGTGGACACGAGGTGTGTGGACACGAGGGGCGTGTGGACACGAGGTGTGTGGACATGAGGGGCATGAGGACACGAGGTATGTGGACACGAGGGGCATGTGGACACGAGGTGTGTGGACACGAGGTGTGTGGACACGAGGGACGTGTGGACACGAGGTGTGTGGACATGAGGGGCATGAGGACACGAGGTATGTGGACACGAGGGGCATGTGGACACGAGGTGTGTGGACACGAGGTGTGTGGACACGAGGGACGTGTGGACACGAGGTATGTGGACACGAGGGGCATGTGGACACGAGGTGTGTGGACACGAGGTGTGAGGACACAAGGGGCGTGTGGACACGAGGTGTGTGGACATGAGGGGCGTGTGGACACGAGGTGTGTGGACACGAGGGATGTGTGGACACGAGGTGTGTGGACATGAGGGGCATGAGGACACGAGGGGCGTGTGGACACGAGGTGTGTGGACATGAGGGATGTGTGGACACGAGGTGTGTGGACACGAGGGGCATGTTTGGTCAAAGCCTTCCAAACACTCCTTCCACTGGACCTCTTGTAACCAAGAACCAGGTGTCCCCTTGGGGGTGGGGAACAGGTGCCCTCTGGTTAGTGGTGGTTACCACCTTTCAGACATGACATCAGCAACCCAGGCAAGAAACTCCACTTGGTGAGAACCCAGAGCTGGTTTGGGGAATAAGTTTAGACTGGCTAAACTCATATATGACAGATGTATAAACCATAAGGCTTGCGTGTTCGTTAACCACAAGACAGATCCCTTTCCAGGGCCTAGGTGTTTCTCATCTAAGGTCCAAGCTCCCTTCTCCTGGGATGAAGGTACTTGGGAGGCCACGTGCATCCCTCAAAGGAAATTTGGGCAACACAGGTCAGGGGTTCATTAAGTCACAATGACCAAGGGAGTGCCTGGGTCAGTTAGTCAATTCGTCAACAAATGGTTATTGTCCACCTGTGATGTGCCAGGCCTTGCCTGGGAGGTGAGGTCAGTGGTGCAAAGCCAGACCAGCCCTGACCCCTGAAGCTGACTGATCGCTTGGCAAGGAAGGTGGACACTGAATGAGTTGTCACCAGTGATTTGTGATGACAGGCAGGTGACAAGGGTGCACCAAACACTTGATGAGCACTAGGACCCTGGGGGACCAAACAGGACCCTTTGAGGGTCGGAGAGCCCCCTGGGCAGCGACCTTGACCTGAGAGCTGAAGTCTGGGCAGGGGAGAGAGGGACCAAGCGGCTGAGAGGCATCTGTGGCCCCAGGGGTCTGGAGGGTGGGTTGCACGGGGGAGACCAGGTGGGGACCCAGAGGAACTGGAGCGGGTCAGGCCTGGCAGGCCGGGGAGCAAGGAGGATCCCAGGGGGTGGGCCTGGAGATCAACCCTGGCCTGCTCTTGACCGTGGGACCAGCGCGAGGCTCCTACCCTGGGAGCCTCCGTGCATCTGCCTCAGAGAGGGCGCCGTCGGGGGTAATCCCCCACAAGAGCTCAGCACAGAGCACAGATTTCCGCCGAGCCTGGATCTCGGTGTGGACATGGGACCACCTGTGGTTCTGCTGTCCCGGGCCCCCTCAGCCTGGCAAGTGCTTCATTGTTTGCTGACTTCTTTTACAGACAAGCAGTATGCCACCTTTTCTCAATAAATAGATAATTTCTCAATATATATAAAATATCGAATCATTACACTATACACCTGGGACTAATAGAACGTTAAATGTCAATTATACCTCATAAAGAATAGACAGATTTATTGTTTCTTAACAATTGCAAATAATATATCGCACATTAGATTTTTTCACTTAATTTTTTGACTAGGTAACAGTCATGTGATTCAAAAACCCCGGTGTACAAAAGGGCACACAGGGAAAGGTCTCATTGCACCACTGCCCCGTGGTCCCACCCCAGGGGGCCACTGTTACGTGTGTCATACCTTCCATGATGGACGGATGGACGGACAGATGGATGGATGGCCTGATGGACAGATGGACAGACAGACAGAGCGATAGAGATCGGTGATAGATACACAGATAGATAGATAGATAGATGATAGATTTCAAAGTTTTTTTAATACACTTGTTGCTCCTTATCCATTGATTCTTCTCTCTCTCTCCCAGGGCTTACTTTCTTGAGACTTCCTTCTCACCACACGTGTGCACACGCACACACGCACACACCCTCCCCCCTTCCCCACCACAGACCTAATGTCACTTCGCCTCTCTCCACAAGCCTCCACTTTCTCACTCGGCCTGTCCGAAGCCCCACAGGGGGCACTCATGGGGCCCCTCCCTTGTTTCACACACACAGGGCAGGGAAACCACCAGGTCTGCCACCCTCACAGCACCTCGCACTCATGCACGGGGCAGAGGGAGCGTGGGGTGACACTCATCACTTTACTAGCTCCATGCAGGTTCCATCTGGCCCTGAGCCCCCACCGTCAGATGAAGAGGAAATAATGTCTTTTTTAAGGGTGGGGGGCTGCCCATCCCTCACCCCCCCAGGGCTTCTGGAGGTCTAGGTGGCCCAGAATGTCCAGGGGAAGCCCTCTGTCTTAGCCAGCTGCTGCCAGCAAGTGTCCAGGCCTTCGAGGTCCCCAAGTGGGGATGTTCTGGATGTCTGAGCCACACCCAGAGTCAGGGACCTTTGTGCACTGAGATCGGGAGCAGGGGGCTCAGAGTCAGCCTGCCATCTCACTGAGGCCTCTCTCCGAAGTCCTGTTGGGCCAGGGGCTGTCCTCACCCCCAGAGAGGCTCCTCTTTTCCTCAGCTCCTTCTGCACCATAAGATCTCCCGCCTCCTTCTATGTGAGTCTGATCCCCAGACTACGTGCTCCCTCAGGAGAGGCACCATGTCCAGTCCCTCTCCAACCCCCTGTGCCAGGCATGCAGCAGGTGCTCAATAAACCACTGCTAAGTGACCCCTGGGTGACCACCTGCTTCCTAGCCAGCCGTGTTTTCATCTCTGGATAATCTACACCTCCTGCCTTTATAATCAAGGCAGGAAGAAACTGCCCCAACAGAGAAACTTGTCCTCAGCAGCTCTCTGCTCACTGGCTACAGAGGTTTCCTGCCTAGACCCTCATGATCCTCCAGACGGACACGCAATGTGCCCACACGCATCGTCTCTCATTTCACTTTCTAACCTTTTATCCTCATCTTATTTTGGAACCACTAATCCTAAAGAACCCCCTGGGTGGCCCAGTCACCCATGAAAGATCACCAACACAACCAAGGGTTGGGTATCGCTCTGAAGCCTGTTGTCTGGTTCACCAAAACCAAGAGGTGGACAGCGCAGTCACAGTGGTGACCGGCACGCCCTTTCGGAAGCCCAGGCTCCTCTTTGTTCCAGATTCCTTAATCCTGCCGAAGTCTGGCTCCAGCTGTGCTCACATCTGCATAAAAAGAGGGACATGAGCCAAAGTGGGTATTAGGCAAAGTCCTGGCAGGTGAGCACAGCGTTCAGCTCCCTCCTGACGCCGAGCATGGAACCCACAGGTGGGGTTTGTTCCGCACATGCCGGTGGAGCAGAGAAGGGGGCAGCTCCAGGAGGTTTCAAGAAAGAAAGACATGGAGAAGGCGGTTTCCTCTTGCCCAAATCATTCAACCTACCTCCCTGTGTCGAGTCTGATCCCCAGATACACATTCCAGGATCTGCCTATAACAAAAGGAGCCAGGTGTCTGAGGAGCGCAGCTGGCCCACCACGGTTCAGGCACGGAAGCTAGGTGCAGGCACACAGGACAACCGGCCCCCGGAGCCTCCTGGGCCATGAGGCGAGGATACAGGCACAGCCACCCGGCAGCCACTGCAGAAGAGGCTGAGTGCCCTGAGAGGGAAACAGAGGGGCCAAAGCTGCCCGGCAGGGCTCAGGGGGGTCCTGGGGGCCAGGCTCTCTGGACTGAAGATGCCGGGATGGAGTGGCGGAGGAGCAGAGAGCCAACCTGGCCAGGGAGCAGGGGCCCCACGCTGTCCAGGGAACAGTAAGGAGATTAATAATGCTGAGGGCCACCATCTGTCGGGCACTTACTGCTGTGTTAAGTGGCTTCGAGCCGAGCTTCATGCCTGCCTTGCAGCAACCAGCTGAGACAAGTGCCACCAGCGGGGCAGGGCAGAGGACAGGCGCACTGGCCGCCGGAATCAGCATGTCCAGCCAGATCTCGAATCCACATGACTGCTGGTGGACCTGGGCCATCGCGGAATCCTCTCTAAGCCACCTCTCCCCCGTGGCATTGTGGGGACAGCCCCCTTCACAGATGGGAAGCGGAGACTCAGGCCCCGCCAGCTGACCCCGCTCTGAGTGTCGTCCCAGGGGGTGAGGCTGACCAGAGCCTGCACCGGCCAAGGGGCGGCGCGCACCCGCGTGGCTCCAGCTGCGCACTAGGAAGCCCGAGCGCGCGTGCGGGGCTGGCCGGACAGACGGCGGGCAGGGCAGCCAGCCCGTCGGAAGCCCCGGGGACGCGCCGTGTGGTCCCACTGCCCGGAGGAGGAACCCGGAGCCTAACGAGGCGCAGCGCCCGGCGCGGCCCACACAACGACCGCGGAAGAGCCAGGAGAGGACCCGGAAGCCCGACCGAGAGTCCACATCCCGCGGGAGGGAAAGCGCGCTCTGCGCACGCGTCCGGGGCGGGCACCGCGGTGGGCGTGGCCTGGCGGGAAGGGGCGGAAGGAAGCCCGCGGGGGCGGGGGTGGAGGGGCGGAGCCGGCGGCCATAACGGCCTTGATTGGGTGCTGCTTTGAGCGCGTCACCGGACCGCCTTCAGGCCCCGCCCAGGCCCCGCCCCCGCCGCCCGGGTTAACCCTACAAGGCCCACCTGCCGGTCACCCGTGAGGCGGTGGTCCCGGCGGCTGGGCCCCCTGTCGGCCAGGGCAACAATGGAAGCGCTGGGAGCCCGCGCCCGCAGAATTGTCGGTTGCTGGTTCTTTTGTTCTTAGCCGCTTTATTGAGACGTAATTTGCAATTCCGCCCTTTGAAGCGCGCAGTTCACGGAGTTGTACCCAGAGCTGCGCAGCCACCGCCACCGCCTGATTTAAAGGTTTCCCTGCCCCCTCCAAGTCCGCTCTATTTCCGCGACCCGCCCGTTCTGACGGCGCTGCGCCGCGGGGCCCGGCCGCCAGGGGGCGCCGCGAGCCGGCCCTCAGTTGCGCCTGCGCCGACGCCGCGCGCGAGCCCGAGCGCGAGCCCCGGAGAGCGCGCCCGCCCCGCGAGTGCGCCTGCGCGGAGCCGTGGCCGCGCCCGCTCCCGCCGGGGGGCTCGTCGCTGGGCGGCCGGGCTATGGGGGAGGCCGAGGTGGGCGGCGGCGGCGCGGCGGGCGACAAGGGGCCGGGCGAGGCGGCCACCAGCCCGGCCGAGGAGACGGTGGTGTGGAGCCCCGAGGTGGAGGTGTGCCTCTTCCACGCCATGCTGGGCCACAAGCCCGTCGGTGAGCCGGGCGCCGCGGACCCGCGTGGGGGCGGGGCGGGCGGGCAACGGCCGGGGGCGCGGGCGGGGCGGAGTCTGCTACACCCCCACTCAGTGCCCTCGCGGACCCTGCCCCTCCTGCACCCCAACCCCGTGCCCCCGGCGGACCCTGCCCCTCCTGCACCCCAACCCCGTGCCCCCCGCGGACCCTGCTCTTCCGGCACCCACCCCTGACCTGTCTGCACCCACTCACCGTTTTCCCCTCCTACACACCCACCACTGCTCCCTCCTTCATTCCCACCCCTGCCTCCCCCTACACCCACCCACCTGGCAACCCCTCTTGCACCACCACCCCCTCCTAAACCCACTCCTACCCCCTCCTGTACCCCCACCCCCTGCCCCCCTTTTTACTCCTTCCCCCATCTCCTACCTCTGCCCCCTTTCTCCTCCCTGCCCCATCTACTCCTCCCCTCTTAGCTGCTGATCCCTTCCTCCTGTAGGTGTGAACCGGCACTTCCACATGATTTGTATCCGGGACAAGTTCAGCCAGAACATTGGTCGTCAGGTCCCATCCAAGGTCATTTGGGACCACCTGAGCACCATGTATGACATGCAGGCCCTGGTGAGCTGACCCTTCCCTCCCCAGTCCTCCCAAGGCCAGAGCCTCGCCTTCCCCAGACAGATCGGGTGGCAGAGTGCCCCTCTTGCCTCCCCTTGGGGCTGTGCCAGACTCCTGTTCTCAGAGAGCTTGATGTCCCGTGGACGTCCCGTGGGGGATCACGATAACAAGAGAGCTCCAAGTAGTTCTACAAAATCTACAAGCTTAGCTCTGGTAGCTTGTTACTTGTGTGGAACGTCTCTTAGATTGGGTGGTCAGTGGAGGTCTCTCCACAGAGGTAACTGGAGAGCTAGGCCTGTGGGGGGCCCTTAGGCCTCTGTCGGTCTTATGGGAGGGCCCAGAGTGCTCCAGGCAGGAAGCTGGCCAGAGGGGAGTCACATTAAGGGGAACAGCAGTGAGTACCAGGCACACAGGGAGGCCTCATGGAACCCCCAGCTAGCCTGGGCAGGTGAGCAGGTTACCTGGGTAACCAGGATGGCGAGAAGAGACAGAGGAACGGCAGGTGTCGAGGCCCCGCAGCAGCAAGAGTTGGTGGATCAAGGAGCTTAGAGAGGCGAGTGCACTTGGAGAGTGGGGGGGACAGGGGGCAGGGGACTAGAGGGGTGGGAGCCTGTTCCGGGGTTAGTAAGGCTCTGTCTCCCCCTGGACTTGGGCTGCACCAGCCCTCCCAGCTGAGACCCGGGGGGTCTCGCCGAGACGGGGAGCGCTTGCCCTGGCCTTGCGTCCAGATCCTGCAGTGCCACTTGCTTCCTGTTGGCCTTGGGTGAGTCGTTTGCAACTCTTTGTCATAGCGTAGAAAGGGCATAAAGATGACAGCTGTAGCCTGGCACTGACCGCCTAGCCTGCAGCATGCGCCCTAGAAACTCGAGCCACTGCTGCTGCGTTCAGGACAAGCTGCTAAACTGCAGGAGGGCCTCCTGGAGTGGCCTCACTTGTGGGTCAGAGCACGTCTGCTCTCGTGAATTCCCATGCCTGTCATGTTGTGGGGTCACCTGGTCCCCAGGCACTCCCCGTGGCCTGACTCCAGGCTGGGGGGGGCCGGATCTGGACACAGAGATGAGTGCAGCAGGGTCCCTGTCCTGGGGGAGCCCCTGGTGCAGAGGGGAAGACGGAAAGACAGACAGACAGCTCTGAGCTGCAGACAGTGGCTCAGAGGAGCTTGTAGCTGTGAGGCCCCACACGGGGCCCGTGTGATGCGCAGGGAGCTGCAGGGTGCCACTTGTTCAGGACTGGCCAAGACCTTGGGACTGTCCCCTCCTTAGACCTCATCACCACTATGAGTCTGATGCCAGAGTCACCCGGGGCCTTGTGAACACAAGTCCCTGGATCCACCCACAGGTGACCCATGGGCACAGGAATGGAGGAGCTTTTGAAGCTCCCAAATGTCAGTCAGCGCATTGCGGTGTGGAGGCCTCATCTCTTGCATCTCCCTCCCAATTGAGACCCTCCCAGCAGCTCAGCTTTCCCTTTGGCCAGCAGTCTGTGTTTCCAGGGTCCTGGCCCCCCTGGCATGTGTGCCCTGCAGGACAGGTGGAACCCCATAAGCGTTCGACATGCCTTGCTCTACTTTGCTCCCTTACCTGATTGCCGTGAGGCTGGCTTTCCTGCCAGCAGCCTGGCTCCTGACAGGCGGATGGGCACTCAGGTGCCGTGTCCGTTCCTCAGGGCTGTCACCGCCCTCTGACTATGCTCTCGGGGTAAGGGAGCCGTCGGCAGGGAGTCCAGCCTGCCCCGTGGCAGCCACCCCAGCCTCATCTTGGGGGCTCCTGCCCGTGGCCTGCACTGTAGTTTTTGCCTCCCCTGAGTCTGTGTGAGAAGCCCAGCCCCGCTGACCATGCCAGCAGAAAGAACGAAGGGTCTTCACACTCCCGGGGCCCACCCGCTGCAGCCCTCTAGGACAGCTGTGTGTGTTCATTGGCTGCTCCTGAATGGCTCTTACACGTTTTTAGTGACTTGCTAAAATCACTTTTTCTTGTTTGTTTCTTATAAAAAAATAAAATGCCCTGTTTACCATCAGCATGAGTCTGAGATTCTTCCATTCCCGAATCCAGAGAGGAACTTCGTCCTTCCGGAAGAGATCATTCAAGAAGTCCGAGAAGGTGAGACTCCAGGGGTCAGATTTGGGAATTAGACAAGACGGGATGTGGTGTCAGGGTGAAGGTCATGACCTCAGGGAGGAGTGAGGGTTGCTGGTGTGATGCTCAGTCCACCTGGATTGGGGAGGCCTGGGGAGCCTCCAGGGATGAGGGGGGACTTTGATCAAGAACACTCGACTTTCTCTAAAAGCAGCCTGGCCGCAGCCGAGGTCCACACACACCTCCCGAGTCGGGAGCAGCCCAGCCTGAGCCACCCGCAGGTTGGCTTCTAGTAAATGTCAGCTGTGTCCCCCACAGGAAAAGTGATCATTGAAGAGGAAATGAAAGAGGAGATGAAGGAAGACGTGGACCCCCACAACGGGGCCGACGATGGTAAGTGTGGAGCACGCCCCACCCCTCCCCTGAGGCCCGGGACCCAGCACCCCACCCGCTGCAAGGCCTCCCTGCAGGGCGCAGCCACACGACCCCGGCCTGTGTTTCAAGTCCACTTGTAGCCAGAGCCGCTCTGTCTGGTTCAGCAGTTAAGAAGGCAGCTTCCATCTGCTCAGATGGGAGCCTCGATGTGTGTGGAAGTCGTGCATGTGGCCAACTCCGTGAAGGAACCACAGGGCAGCCTCGGGCACCAGTGTCCACTCAGGTGGACAGTGCGCAGTGCAAGGGGCCCGACTGGAGTAAAACGTGTGCCTGTCGTCTCAGAGCAGGACAGACCCTGGATAGCAGAGATGCGCAGGGCCCACGCCTTGTTCCGCCTTGTAGGACGGGCGCACATGGACGGCCGGGCAGGGTCCTGCAGTCTGACCGCATGCTACCCGAGGCCCACACGGTAGGCAAGTCCTCAGGAGGACCAGGCACTCTTCAGGCCATGCGGGCGCCCCCAGCTCAGGAGAAGACTTTTGGTTCAGAGTGTCACGTGTGTAGATACAGATTTTTTTTAACTGAACAGGAAGATGAAATAAAATTCTGGATATTCTGTTTTCAGCCAAATGATTTTGTCTCCCAGTTTTTTCATCTTCAGGAAGCTTGGGGAAAGCCACAGAAAAACCCAGCAAAGACAAAGACAAGAACTCCTCAGACTTGGGGTCCAAAGAAGGGGCGGACAAGCGGAAGCGCAGCCGCGTCACCGACAAAGTCCTGACCGCCAACAGCAACCCCTCCAGCCCCAGCTCCGCCAAGCGGCGCCGAACATAGATGCTCCCCGGGGCACAGAGGAAGGCGGCTGGGCGGGAGCCGTGCTCACCAGGCAGGCAGCTGGCCAGACGCCGGAGGCCCCACACTGCCCGCTCAGACCATCTGGGCTCTGGTGGACCCTCGGGCCCAGGACGCCTGCTCTCAGGCATTGAGAGGTGTGAGTTGCGAGCCAGGCTCTGTCTTCTCTGGATGTCCACGCGTGACTGCCCGTGGTGTGGCATCAGCTCCACCTCTGCTGAAGCGCGGGTGGGCCTGAGGCTCCTGGCCGCGGAGGCACAGTGGGCCAGGCGGAGACCCGGCACAGCAGGCAGTAGAACGAGTTCCCCTCCCGCCTCTGAGGAGCGCTGGTCTTCCCGGGTGACTCGGCTCTTCCCGTGCATCCATCCGTCCATCTGTCCATCTGTGAGCCACTCCTACAGTGACTGCCTCCTCAGGAGACAGTCAGGCCCCTGGGCCCATGCCGTGCCCCCCTCGCCGCCTGAGAAACCGAGGACTGGATGTTTTGCCTCATTCACTTGTACTGTAACGATGTATATAATTTGGTTGGTATTTCATTATTTAATTTTTAAGAAGCCTATTTTACTAGTGTTTTTTATGAGGAAAATACTGCAGAAGTTGAACCTGTGTTGTATTTTTTCTGAGATGTTTTGTTTTAAGGTGATGACTACTGAGGTACTTTTTGCTCAGTTTTTATATGCCAGTACAGAGAATTTGTAGCGGTTATTTTTGTATTACTGAGTAGCTAGCAAACAGACCAAATGAGTGAGTGAGGGGAAGGCTCAGCCGTGGGCTGCCCAGGCGGTGGCCCCAGGGTGACTAAACACTGCCGTTCGACTGCGGAACATTAAAGCACAAAAAGCAAGCTGGAGTCGTGTGATTCTGAAGCGAAGATGAGTTACCTTTTCCTACATTAGGAAGTTGGTGTTTTTCCAAGGTTTGTAACTGCAGCTTACACTTAGATGACTTATTAACATTCATTGGATACAGTGTATATACAAAATAGTAACAGGCCAGAGAGGTTACTTTGTTGAGGGTGACTAGCCCTTCAACTGCAAAATGTTGGGAGAGCAAATGGGAGAGCTGGCGCCTCCTTCGGGCTGGATGGCCTGTGTGCCGTGAGGCTGCGGGCTGCTTGCTCTCCACGACGAGGGTCCAGCCATTCCACGTGGACCGAAAAGGAGGCGCTCTCCCTCCTGGCCAGCCACCACGCCCCGGCTTTTCCTCTCGACAAACCACGAGGAGACAACTGCCAGCCCCCCAGCGGACGGAGCCTTCCCACCGTCCAGGAGCAGGAGGTCAGAAGGTGCCACAGCCCATGAGGCCAGGCCAGGCAGCGTTTCTTCTCCATTCTGAGATGACGTCCCTGAGGTCTGCTGCTGTCCGAGCGCAGCAGATGCCACACTCGCCCTGAATACTCACATACGGGGCTCTCTGTCGCTCTCCCCCGCCACGGAGCAGGCAGTGTGCTCTGCATGCGTCTGAGAGGGAAGAGGGGGCAGAGGTCCGCGTCGTAGTAGGTTCTAGAACCGACTGGGGGGGAACACGCGCCTGCCTTCTTGGCTTCCCTCTCATGGCCAGCATGTCCTGCAGCCCGCCATCAGTCCTCGCTCTGTGCCAGGTCCTGTCGCTGGAGTCAGGATGTGTGAGCCCCGACCTGTCAGGGAGGCAGGACAGCCGGCACGGGGGTGGCACGTGGTGCAAGGAAGGAGCAGGATGGGGCGGGGGGCTCTTCCCCAGGCTCACTGGTGAACCCCCATCTGAAACAGCATCTTCTGGGACCTCAGAACACACTGGAAAAGCCTAATCAATAAATCAAACCTGCCTCATTTCAATTATTTTACATTTTACTGCCCTTCCAGGGGAAGGGGGCAGCCTGCAGGGCAGACAGTGGGTGCTCCCCAGCCTCGGGCGTCCCGCTCTCGCCCTGCTCCCTATGGCCTCACACCTGCCAGTGAGACTGAGCCAGCAGCCATGCTGGGTGGACAGATGCCCGTGCTCTCTGCGCTGCTCCATCTTGACCAGCTCACAGGATCTTGGCTTCCCTGTGGGCAGGTCCAGCTCAGTCTGTGCAGGTCAGACTCACAGGCATGTGTCACACCTAAGCTCTCCTGGCCTAGGGGTCTGTTCTGTGACACGAGGGTCTCGTACCCTCACCACGTAACGCAGGAGGCGCCGATGGAAGTCGGATGTCGGATCTGAAAGAGAAGACGGGGCCGCGGAACTAAGGGACACGGCGTGGTTGGTTCTGCAGTTCACTCTCTGCTAAGATTCCAGTTGTTAAAAACCTCTGTGGACCGAAGACGAGAACCCTCCACACAGGCTCCCTCCGCCAAGGACACCTGGGCCCGAGCACCTCCCCTGCAGCCACCAAAGACCTTTCCTGCATGGCCAGCCGGTGGGAATCGGGTAGGTGTGTGCTCAGCTCTCCCTTCTCTGGCCCAGCCAGACCCCCTGGATGGTCCCGAGGGACCGTGGCTCCCAGGCAGTTGGTCAGTTCATGTTGCTTGGCACGCGCAGGGTGCAGTCAGGCTTCCCACACGGCAGGTCGCGTGGGGATGGGGCAGACTTCAGCCAGATAACGTGGCTGTAACTATTTTTGCCTGAGGAAAGTGTTCCCGCAGGTCTAACCTGAGTCCACCTCAGCAAAACTAACTCCTCAAGACCCCTCAGGCGGGAGCACCGCCTCCAGGCAGACCTCCTGCTGCTGATGCCCGAGGAGTGCCCCTCTGCAAGTGCCTGTGGGTGTGACTTCCGGGGGGCATTGTGGCAGGCGCACCACTCTTAGCCCCTTGCCCAGCCTCACAGCCAGCTGTCTGGACGCTGAGCCCACAGTGGCGTCCCTGGACAGCAGAGGGGAAGAAACGCCACCCTGTCACGTGGAGCCCCGGCTCTAGCTTGTTCCCACAGCAGAATCTGGGCTTCCCACATTAACACCCTCGGAGAAGAACTCTGCACAGACTGCACACAGGAACACCTAGAGACGCAGCTGGGTGTGGCAAGGATTTGTAAAGCAGGAGCTGGGCGATGTCTTAAGAACAAGTCTCTTGGGGAAGTGGCCTGCAGTGTGGCCCTGGCAGCACACAGCAGTGAGGAGGCTGTGGGCGCTGAGCACTGCCAGGCCAGATGATGAAGAGACATCCTCCTCCAGAGCAGGCTTGTCTCTGTTTTCTGGGGCAGAGAAGGGGCAGAGCCTGCACACCAAAGTGCTCTCAGCACAGCCAAACCCTGGATGATGGCCCCAGCACCCATCCACGCCTCCATCAGAGGCCCCCCACCTACCCAGACGTCACACTCAGTGTCTCCAAGGCCAGCTGCAGATAGGCTACAAGAAGGTCAGGCCCAAGTCAGCAATCCACAGTTGGCGGCAGCTGCTGGCTCTCTTACTCCCCGGGAAACCCACCCTGGCCGTTGATGGAGGACAATCTGCAGAAATGCCCAGAACACTATCCCTTTGGGGGGGGGGGGGTAGGCACCACCACTCCTTTCAGAAGTGAGACAGTGTGTACCCAGCCACGTGAGACTGCCCAGAGAGCTGACGGAGGTTGACAACTACCACCGAGAAAGGGCTTTGGCTGTGCCCATGACCAAGACTGGAAGGTTCTCCACAGCTCTTGGCTGTCATCAGCTGCACAGCTTAAAAAGTGTCACCACCTCCGGGCACAGGCAGCCTGAGGCCTGTCAGCTGGCTTGCAGGGCTGGGAGAGGCCAGCGTCCCTGTGGGCTGGGCCTAGACTTCACCTTCTCACCCCCATTCCCCACAGGCAGCTCTCTCAGGAGCTATCCTCATGGCCAAATCTAAAAGCCAGACTTGAGTTTTAGCTAAAAACAACAAAATGGTATAGTAATTACAGAAGAAGAATTTTACCTAGGGTAGCCACTCCCAATTTTCATTTTGAGGCGTGGGTCACCGACTTTGCTGGAGCTCCCGTGGCCACCCAGCAGATGTCAAAGGCAGAGGTTAAGTAAGGGACTCACGGGCACTGGGAAATTTGCACCCGAAGGTGGCCTTCAGCTGCCTGAAACCTGCCAATGTCTGTAAAGAGGGCAGCCACCACCAGCCACCTCCCAGCCCCGAGAGGCCCCTAAGGGGGCACTTATCTGGAGCCAGCCTGTGTCAAGCAGCCCGAGGGTAACCCCACCTCCTGGTGTTCCAGCCTTTGTACGGTGGCCCCACTGAGTGCAGGCAGCACCCGTGTCTTACAACCAACAAAATGTGGCAAAGGGGACAGAGGTCAGGCCCACGAGGACGTGCATTATCGGATTCTGAGCACACTGGGGACACCCTCCTGCTGGACTTGAGGAAGCAAACTGCCCAGTGGTGAACCATCTGTGGAAGGGACAGGGGGACCTCCGTCCTACAGCCCCAAGAAGGTGGTTCTGCCAACAATCCGAGAGAGCCTGGAAGCAGCCTGCTCCTCAGGTGAGGAAAACAGCCCCAGCTGACACCTGGAGAGCATCCTGGAGGGTCACCTTCGGGGGACATTCATCTGGGGGGGACAACTTCCAGGCGGTATCCTTCTAGGGGGCATCTTCGTAGGGGGATATCCTGCTGTGGGCGTCCTTGAAGAACACTCTCCAGGGGGCACACTCTCCGGTGAGATACTCTCCAGGGGCGACACCCTCCAGGGGGACACTCTCTAGGAGGGCCATTCTCTGGGGAGAAAGGATATTCCCCGGGGGGCCGGGTTCCAAGACATCAGCATCCTCAAGAATCCGCCAGAGGAGGCTTCCTTCAGGAGGGCATCCTTGGGGGCATCCCCTGGGCGGGGACATTACTCTAGGGCGGCATCCTGGGGGGTGATTCTCTAGGGGTGGGTGCTCCAGAGACATCCTCTGGAGGAGGGATTCTCCGGGGTAGGCATCCTGCAGGGAGGGGCCTTCTCAGAGGGGAGGGCCTTAGGGGAAACCCTCTGAGGGGCATGTCGGGGGAGGGGGTGCTCTGGGAGGGGCTCTCCTGGGGGGGGTACATCCTCTGTGGACAGCCTCCAGGGGGCATTCTTCAGAGAGACGTTGTCCCTGAGGTCATCCTCCAGGGTGGGTATCATGGCGGAGAGGTGTCCTCCAGGGGCTACGTTCAGGGGGGAAGGGATTTTCGGGAAGGGTCTCTGGGGGACAGGGGTCCTCTAGAAACATCTTCCAGAGGGCACCCTGGGGGGGCATCCTTCGGGCTACATGCTTCTGGGGAGGACACTTCCGTGCGTGGCTACCTCCAGGCAGTCATGACCATGGGGACAGCTGGGGGCGGGCATCCTCGGGGCCGACGGCGTCAGCAGCACGGGGTCGCTGGGCGGCGCTTCCCCGGCCCGCCCCCCCGGCCCGCCCCCGCGCTTCCTTCTTCTTTCAGTTTCGCTTCCGCCGGAGCGCGGTCCCCGCCGCCGCCCGAGCATGGACGACCAGGACTGGGATTCGACCTGGGAGGAGGACGAGGAGGACGACGACGAGGGCCCGAGCGCCAGTGGCGACGAGGATGGCGAGGCCGGCGGCCCGGGGGACGCGGACGCGGAGGACGACGACGAGGACGAGGAGGAGCCGCGGCCCCGAGCGCTCCAGGTGCAGCCCCTCCGGACGGCCCGGCGCCCGGCCCGGACCCCCGCGCCCCTGGGGAGGCCTGCCGTGCCGCCGCGGAATGGGGGTCAGGTGTCCCTGCTCCAGGGAAAGCCGTCCCCCCGGGGCTGGAGCGGAGGCACCTCTTAGGGACCCGGCTGAGGGCTCGGCTCTTCCTCTCCAGCTGTTGCTCTCTTCCAGACCTGAGACCTTGTCCTGCTCCCCTCATGACCCCCTGGACACCCTGAGATCTGCCCTGACCTGTGCCCCCCCACCTCTGGCCCAGCCAATGGACCTTGCAGGGACATCCAGGGCCACCCTCAGACCTGCATCCCCAGGACTGAATATGATAATGACACTTTCTCCAGGGGATGCCCTGGGCGCATCCTTGACTTCCCTCCCTGTGTTACATCCCACCTCCAGTTCCTTATCTCTGTCCTCTAAATAGATCCCAGCTCTCTAGCTGGCCACCTCCACTGCTTCTGCCAGCCTCTCGGCCTCTTGGCACTCCCTGCTTCCACCCTAGTGCCGCTCAGGGAGCACCTCACCCTCTCCCCACCCCCCAAGACCCGGGTGCTCAGGCCCATGAGCCCACAGTGTGCCCCAACCCCACTGTTGCTCCCTGGGTGCGGCACCCACCCACGTGGGCTGGGGCCAACCTCCGCCATCCTGGAGGTGGCCTTAGAGCCTGCGCTGATGTGACTTGCCTGAGTGGGCTGCCAGTCCTGCCCACTGGTTATTTGTGGTTACCACCACCTGTTACTCTTGTCACCACCCATCACTGGTCCCTACCACCAGTTACTTTTGTCACCACTGGTTACTCTTATCACTACTGTCATAGAGTAGGTGACCTATCATAACCACTGGTTACTTGTCATTACCAGCTGTTTCTTTTGTTACCACTGGTTACTTGCCAGTTACCACTGGTTACTTCTGTTGCTGCTGATTACTCATCATTACCGGTGATTACTTGCTGGCACTCACTGGGTGTTGCATTCCGTCTGTGGGTGCTGTCGTCCCAGCTGGGGTTCCAGGTGTTACGAGGGGGGGATGAGAGCTGTCGCCCTGTGTCTCAATGGCTGTTGGATGAAGGTGTCTCTGCATTGTGTCTAGAGAGTCTTGGGTTCCAGCTCCTGTGGTCTCTGGGATGGGTGCTCCTGGTGGCAGATGAGAGCTCTGGTTTTCGGGTTTATCTCTGGGTGTCTTGCGGTGGTCAGCAGGAAGGACCCACAGGGCCTCCTGGGCCTGCTTGGAGGGCCAGCTGCCTCTGCACATCGCAGTGTTTGGGCAGGTGTGAGTTGCTTGAGGAGGCAGGCCAGGCAGTGGTCAGGCTCACAGGCCTGGAGTCAGAGGGCAGGAGTCTGGCTCTGTCCCCAAGGCAGATTCCTGCCAGGTGTGGCATGGATTAAGTGAGAGGACACTGTCCTCTCTGCAGTTCCACAGGCCATGCTCCTGAAGCAGTGCTCTGGCTCCTTGACCACCTCGTGAGATGCCCACAATCTTCCCCGGCTCCCTCCTGCTACAGCTTCTGTTCTTCCACAAAGTCCCAATCCCTTCCCCTTCCCCCGAGGACCCCTATGGCGCTCCCCGGCTGCCCCACACTGGGCCTCGGTCCTTCATGGACCCCCATGGCGCTCCCGGGCTGCCCCGCACTGGGCCTCGGTCCTTCATGGACCCCCATGGCGCTCCCGGGCTGCCCCGCACTGGGCCTTGGTCCTTCATGGACCCCCATGGCGCTCCCCGGCTACCCCGTACTGGGCCTCGGTCCTTCATGGACCCCCATGGCGCTCCCGGGCTGCCCCGCACTGGGCCTTGGTCCTTCATGGACCCCTATGGCGCTCCCCGGCTACCCCGTACTGGGCCTCGGTCCTTCATGGACCCCCATGGCGCTCCCGGGCTGCCCCGCACTGGGCCTCGGTCCTTCATGGACCCCCATGGCGCTCCCGGGCTGCCCCGCACTGGGCCTTGGTCCTTCATGGACCCCCATGGTGCTCCCCGGCTGCCCCGCACTGGGCCTCGGTCCTTCATGGACCCCCATGGTGCTCCCCGGCTGCCCCGCACTGGGCCTCGGTCCTTCATGGACCCCCATGGCGCTCCCGGGCTGCCCCGCACTGGGCCTCGGTCCTTCATGGACCCCCATGGCGCTCCCCGGCTGCCCCGCACTGCGTCCTGGTGGAGCTGTTTTGTACTTTGTCCTGGGCTGTGGCGTATGTGCACCTGTGGGGCTGGCCCTGCTCTGAGCTTTGTACACGGCCGGGGTCCAGTTAAGCCCCATCCTCTTGATGACCCTGAGAGGTGCCCAGCTGGCCGCAGGGAGGAGAAGGAGAAACTGATGGAGAGGTGGGGCCAACTTCTGCTGAGTTTCTGTTTCCTCTCCTGGCCCTTGGCCGGTAGAAGAGAACCTCACCAGCTGGCCCTGGTTTAGAAATCAGGCAGAGAGGCAACTCCAGACCCCAGCTGGAGCTCAGAACCATTGAGGGCATCTTGGGGGCTGGGGAAAGAGTTGGAGCCAGGGGACGCAGTGGTGGGCCTGGCTCCTAACTCTCCTTCCAATGCTCCTTCGCTCCTTCCAGGATCCTGGAACCCAGGAGTTTCCCCAGGATGAGCTGTGCCCTCTTGTCACACCCAGGGGCTGTATCTGCCCAAGCCCCTCCTCCTCCCCTAGCCTCAGTCAGACCCCAAGCTGGGCTCACCCTGCCCCGTGCCCCCCACCCTTGAAGTAGGGTGGGTCGGGCTGCTTTTACCCAGTATCCTGGTTACCAGTTACCTCCCAGCCTTCCCGGGATCCCTGGGTGCTTGGTCTGCAGGGACAGGGGCTGCAGGGGTTGGGGGGCAGCAAGGAGCCTCCCTCCACCCCAACCCCCACAGGGCTGGAGGCCAGGAGACACAGGGTCTTGTCAGTGAGAGTGGGGCTGGGTGGGGCTGGGATTGGCTCCCTGGGGCTTGATCATTCATCCCTTCACTGGACCCTGCAACAGGCATTTGGGGCCCCTACCGGGGTGTAGGTGGCAAGGCCACTACCCTCGGGGACTCAAGCCTGGTGACAACTTAGAGCACAGCACAAGGAGAATGCACTGGGGCAGGCGGGGTTCCTGGGGGCATATAACAGGCTGCGGCCCGAGTCGGGGTAGCTAGCAGACATGGGAGGAGGAAGCAAAGCTGGAGCTTGGGGGGCTGCACTCCAAGAACTGCGCGTTGGCCTGGGGGTCCTGAGGGCTGGAGCGAGTGAGGAGTGGAGCAGGGGTGGAGCAGGGACAGCCCTTGCTGCAGCCACTCCAGCCCCCTCTGGTTTTGCTGACTGCTGACCCAGGTCCTTGGGGCCCTCACCAGGACGAGGGCTCGCTGGGGTGGGTCCTGCTTGCTGGCCTGCCTGGAGGAGTGGGGAGGGTCTCCCATGGGGGTCTCATCTCGCCTCTTGTCTTCTCAGTCCAGGATGATGGGGTCCCGAAACCGGCGAGCCATGCAGGACACGCACAGGTACCGGCACCACTACCCGGTACGTAGCCGCCCACAGCACCCTCACACCTCAGCAGCCCGGCAGGGACAAGACCCTCCTGCTCTCCAGCCAGAGAAGGCCAGCTGGACAATGTGTCCCGTGTCTTGCCTGAAACCCCACCTGGGCCTACTGCTCTTCCCCTGTGTCTGGGGTGACGGGTGCCTTACCTTTAAAACATGGTAAAAGCACCAGTCCACGGGAGCCTGGCCCCACGAGCCCATCGCAGCCCCTGCCCTCTGCACCTGTGAGTCTCAGGCAACCCCTGGGCTGCCTTTGGGTGCAGATGAAGGGGACCTCCCAGCGCTGGCCCACTGTGGTGAGGAGGGGAAGGTGGTGGTCAGGGGGGGCTGCTGTTGTCTGCAGGGAGGCCGGTCCTCTCCTGGGGTGAGGGGTGCCGGCTGGGTGCTCAGGGTCCTCACCAGCCTGCAGAATGTCTGGAGGTCCCAGAACCCCATCCCCTAGGAATGCTTTAGTCTAATGGGCCCTCGGAGGCAGCCTGTCTCCAATGATGTCCCACCCAGCACCTTTCTCCGGCCCTTCAGGATTTGGTAGAAAGAGACGGCAATGGCGACATGCCAAACCTGAGCTTCTACAGAAACGAGATCCGGTTCCTGCCTAACGGTGCGTCCTCCTCGGCCGCCAGCAGCTCCGTCCTGGGGGGTGGGTGCTCTCCCCTCTGCCTGACCAGTCCACTAGGACATGCTTTGGGACAGGCCACAGCGTTGGGCTGGTGGCCTTCAGATAGCCCCAAGGTGCCCCCTGGAGGCTGCCGAGAGCAGACCAGCGCCCCAGCCTGCAGCCTGGAGCTGGCCTGCAGACTTGCTGTGGAGGGCTGGGCAGCAAGTGTTGGTGGCCCTGCAGGCCCAGGGTCTCTGTCCAGCTACTCAGCTCTGCTGCTGGAGTGGGAAAGCCGCATGTGTAAACTGAGTAAGAATGGCTTTTACACTTTTAAATGCTTGGGAAAAATTTAAGGTAGACTAATATTTTGTGTTGCGTGAAAATTACATGAAATCCAAATTTCAGTGTCCATAGGTGAAGTTTCATTGGAACCGCCACGCCCGTTCATTTATGTGTTGTCTGTGGCTGCTTTCCCGCCACAATGCAGCGTAATTGCAGCAGAGGCCATGTGGCCACGCAGCCTCAAATACTCACCTGGCCCTTTGCACAAACAGTGGCCGCCCTGCGGGACACCAGGCTACTGGGTGGGGCTTGCCTGGAGGTTCTGTTTGAGGACAGAGTTCCAGCTAACAGGCTGTGGTTTGGGGGAGCAGGGAGACCCCCTTCTGGGCTGGGACCACTTGTCCTTCTCCCGAGGGGCTTCTTGGGCCCTCCCACCCAGTGCACCCGGTGTGGTCTTCTCTCTCTGATGTGCCCTCGGTCAGCAATGGGGGTCCTGTTTCCAGACTGCAAAGAGGGCGTAAGTTGGGGGGTTAAAATGATGTGAGGTGTGCAGTGCAGAGCTGCTGAGTCCCTGGTTCCTCCAGAAAGGAGGGGTGGAGGCGGGAACAGGGCGTTTGGCAGCTCTGAGGTGACTTGTCCCCCTCCCGTGGGGCTGCTAGGCTGTTTCATTGAGGACATTCTTCTCAACTGGAAGGACAAGTATGACCTCCTGGAGGACAATCACTCCTACATCCAGTGGTGAGTGGGAGGGACCGGGGAGGCGCTGGGGGGAAGGGCTCTGGGGGAGGGGCTAGGGGTGCAGATGAAGGGGCTCCCCACCTCAGGCAGGACCCTGGCCTCTTCCCGAGGCACCCTGGTGCTTACTGAGCAGGCACGCTCATCCTTTCTGGAAGGTGCACAGCACTCACTGCGGGGCCAGCAGTGGCCGGGGTAGGAGTGCTTGTCCTGCAGATGCTCACCTGTGCCAGGGAGCCCCTCTGACCCGCGAGGGGGCAGGGTTCTCATGGCAGCTCGAGGTGACCCTCACCTGCATTGCTGCCTGGGAGACCCATGATGTTGCCCTGCGAACACAGTGTGCCTGTGAGGACAGCACACAGCACACAGGGCGTCACGGAGAACAATTCTGCAGCATTAATGACCGGAAAGAAAGAACTTCAGAACCAAAGGGAAAGCTGGGCCGCCCTGGGTGGATGGTGGCAGATCAGCCTTGCTGCTGGGCGTAGGCCCTGCGCGCCTGTCCTGTGCCCTTGTCTGTGACAGCTCCCTGGAGCTCTCCTGCCCTCACCCCTTGGCTTTATTGACTCGGGAGAGCCTGCAGCACAGGTTTGTCCAGCCAGCCCCTCCTAGAGTTGAGCAGTGAGCCCAGAGAGGGCGGCAAGCTGCTCCAGGCCACCCAGCCAGCTTGTGCCAGCGTGGCTGGGAGCCTTTGTCTGCCACTCAGGGGGCCTGTGCTGTCTCTTCTCCTGAAGGCTGTTTCCTCTGCGGGAGCCAGGAGTGAACTGGCACGCCAAGCCCCTCACACTCCGGGAGGTCGAGGTGAGCCCTAGGGTCTGAGAAGCCACCTGCCCAGGGAGGGGTCCTGTCTGGCCACAGGTGTTTACGTGCTGTTGGAAGCCTCGTGGAGCACAGGAGCTGGAAGAGCCCCCAGTGTAACTATCTTCCCTCCAAAGTGGTCCTCGCCTGCGCCCCTGGGTGCTCTTTACGGGCTTCTGGGAAAATCTGACTTTCAGCAGCAGTTGGCCTCAAGTCAGGGAGTCCAGAGCAGAGGCTTGGCCTCTGTCACCCCTGGAGGGACGTGAGGGGCTCGGGGAGCTGAGGGCCCGCGGGAGGTACAGCTGGTCTGCAGAGGAGATGGTGGTGTTTCCTGCCACCCAGCCAGCCTCGGAGGCCCCTGAGCTCTGCCCAGCGGCTCAAGGAGATCCTCCCGGGGCTGAAGCAGGTGCCTCAGGCCCATGAGCCTCGTAACAGCTCAGAGTAAAGGGAGAGCTGCATGGACACATCCCGGCTCCTCCCTCGTCACTCTACCCTAAAAGTCTGGGGCCGGGCCCTTAGGTGGATCACGGCCTGAGAGAGGCACCAGCCAGCCCGAGGGCCACTGAGCTCTCCGCTCTCCTTGCGTGTGTTTTCCAGGAGTTTAAAAGCTCCAAGGAGGTCAGGGAGCGGTTTGTCCAGGCCTACGAGCTCATGCTGGGGTTCTACGGGATCCAGCTGGAGGACCGGGACACGGGCAAGGTGTGCCGGGCTCAGAACTACGAGAAGTGCTTCCGGAACCTGAACGAGTGAGGCTGCCCTGCTGCCCCCCTGCCCTGGCTTGCCCCCACCCTGCTGCCTCCCTCAACCTACACCCCACCCTGCTGCCCCCCACCCTGCATCGCCGCCACCCTGCTGCCCCCCTCAACCTGCACCCCACCCTGCTGCCCCCCACCCTGCATTGCCGCCACCCTGCAGCCCGCCCGCCCTACACCACCCCAGCCCTGCACCACCCCCATCCTGATGCCCCCCTCAATCTGCACCCACCCCACCCTGCTGCCTTCCCTGCCTTGCACCCCCCACTCTGCTGCCCCGCCTCTCTGCTGTCTGCCTGCCCTACATCACCCCAGCCCTGCTGAACCCCAACCCTGCTGCCCCCCACCCTGCACCCAACTCACCTGGCTTCCCCCACAGCCTGCTGTCCCACTCCACCTTGCTGCCCCCACTGCCATGCACCTCCCCACCCTGTTGCCCCAACCCACCCAGTTGTCCCCCCACCCTGCTGACCCCCCTGCCCTGTGCCCCACCTCACCCTGCTGCCTCACCCCACCTTGCTGCCCCCCTGCTCTGTGCCCCACCCCAGCCGGCTGCCCCCTCATCTTGCTGCCCCCATGCCCTGCACCCCACCCCAGCCTGCTTCCCCCCGACCCTGCTGCCCCCCCTGCCCTGCTGTCCCTCTGCCCTGCACCCCACTCCACCTTGCTGCCCTCCCACCCTGCTGCCTTCCCGCCCTGTACCCCACCCTGCTGCCCCCTCACCCTGCACCCCACCCCACTGTGTGGCCCCCACCCTGTGCCAACCCCTCCCTGTGGCCCCCCCACACCCTGTGCCCCACCCCACCCTGCTGCCCCCTGCCATACACCCCACCCTTCTCTCTTGCCCCCCGCCCTGCACCCCACCCCTGCAGTGTGGGGATCTCCAGTTGAGCATGAGGCTGTGCTAGGTTTCAGGCAGATGTGGGGGCACTTCCAGGGGCACAGCACTTGGACAAGTGACCGGGGCTCTGAGCACCCTCTCCCTTGCTCGCAGGTGTGGGTAGTCCTACCTGGTAGGGTGTGGAAACGTAGAGAAAGCCCCAGAAGGAGTTTGGCTTCTTGGCTGTGCCCCTCCTGCCCTTGTGGGCCGGGGTCAGGTTACCAATGGGGCTCAACCCGCCTGTCAGCGTCCCTGAGCCTTGCACCTGGTTGACGGCAGGCACAGCCCCTTCATCCCCATTGAGAAGCGCTGGGTGGGGAGCACAGACAGGAAGTCACTCTGCTGATGGCACAGCCCCCTTTGCATGCGGGTGACTGAGGCCCCCATACTGGAGGCCCCTGCTCTGGAGGGTCCCCTGGCCTCCTCCTGCCACTCAGGGTGAAGGGGTTCCATGGGACTAAGGGACATCCCTGTAGAGGATGCATCACAATCCCGCACCTGCATGGTCCAGGACCAGGGACCTTTTTCTCAGGGACTGAGGCGAGGCCCAGGGTGGGAGCAGGTGGGGACAGAGACTGGGCATGTGGACTGGAGTGTCTCTGCTGGTGGACACCAGGGTCCTGGAGGGTGGGGTGGAGCAGGGTGGGGGAAGGCAGGCTTTGACTGGGACCGGTGCGCAGCCCACCAGCGCCCCCACTGCTCACCCTGCCCCCAGGCACAGCCACAACAACCTCCGCATCACACGCATCCTCAAGTCGCTGGGTGAGCTGGGCCTGGAGCGCTACCAGGCCCCGCTGGCCCGCTTCTTCCTGGAAGAGACGCTTGTGCACGGGGAGCTGTCGGGCGTGCGCCAGAGCGCACTGGACTACTTCGTGTTCACCGTGCGCTGCCGGCACCAGCGCCGCAAGCTGCTGCACTTTGCGTGGGAGCACTTCGAGCCCCGCTCCAAGTTCGTCTGGGGTCCCCACGACAAGCTGAAGAGGTTCAGGCCACACTCTCCACCTCGTCCGCCCCTGCGGGTGGGCCCCAGGCAGACCGAGGTGGACGAGAGCCCTGGGGACTCTCTCCTTGCGTCTGGTGCCCGGGGGTGGACCTGTGAGCCGGGGAAGGACAAGGAGGGGGACAGTGTGGCCCCAGGTTCCCAGCCAGGAAGTGCAGAGCCCCAGGAGGCGTCAGCCCTGGAGAGGGACCAGGAAGATGAAGCCAGGGGCTGCAGGGAGGAGGGGCCGGAGCCCTCAAGTCCTAAGGAGAGCAAGAAGAGGAAGCTGGAGGTGAACCGGCCTGAGCAGGCCCCAGGGGAACAGGCCCTCCAGGGTGCCTCAGAGGTGGAGAAGATCGCCCTGAACCTGGAGGGCTGTGCCCTCAGCCAGGGCAGCCTCCAGGCAGGGACCCAGGAAATGAGCAGCCAGGACCCAGGGGAGGTGGAGCAGCCGTGCCCCCAGCCTAGTGTGGCCAAGGTGGCCGACGAGGCGAGAAAGCGAAGGAAGGTGGACCAGGGCACCGAAGCCGACACTGAGGTGGTGGTCGACACTGAGGTGGTGGCCGGTGGTGAGGCCCCAACACCAGCCCCCACCTGGCCCCCTGCCCCATCAGGACGCCCTGAGGCCAGAGAGGGTGAGAATGGGGTCAAGGAGGAGGCAGAAGGCTATTCGGGGCCGGAGCAGGGTGCCCCCCAGAGCCCAGTGGCTGCAGGACCCACAGCAGATGAGAAGGCTGTGGCGACGGAAGTGGGGCCATCTGCCGAACCTCCAAAGTCTTAAGGGAAAGGAGAGCCAGCTGTCCATCTGGGAGCCATGGTGCCAGCTGTCCTCAGCACCCAGCAGTGCTGGCCCCTCCCTGTGGTCACTGCAGCAGCCATTGCAGCCGCTGGAAGGACACGCCCCCCTAGGGAAGGCCAAGGACTGTGGGTCCTCCCCACCTCGCCCTCTTTTCCACCTCCCCGCTCTGTGCCCTGCCCCTATCTTTGGAAATTGGCCTTTAAGAGTCTTGGGGGAGTGGGGCTCATTTTCTTAGTCTGGTTCCGAGGCCTTTCTGAATAAACTCATTTGACTTTGAGTGCTCAGGGTGTGGACAGTGGGCCTGTGGTGGGTGGGGGCTGGGGCTGGGTTCATGAGGGCTGCTGCTCGGGACTCCCTCCCTCTGGTGCGAAGTGCCCTCCTCGCCCGCACCCTGACCACAGGCCCCAAGCACACGTCCTCCTGGAGCCTCTGGGACAAGACGATCCCTTGGCTGTCTTTGTCACCAGCTCAAGAGCAGGTCTGGGGACTTGTGCACAGTCCTGTGGGGTGCGCTGGGTCGGGGGAGCAGTGCTGCGGCATCGGGTCTGGCCCATGCCTTCGCCTGCCGTGGCTCAGGGTGCCGCGATGCACCTTGGGGAGCAAGCTCAGCAGCGCCTGTGGCTCTGCCAGCTCTGTCCCCATCCTGGCAGCGCAGCTCCCGCCATCCCCCGCAGCCGTCCCAGGACCCCTGGGCTCCTCCGACCTGGCATGGGCACAGTGTGCCTCCCACCACAGCAGCCCCCTCCCCGCGGGGCACGGTTGGCTCCCAGCCCAGCTTTGTCCCCCTGGGCCAGCCCGGCCCGCCCCCACCTCCGCCCATGCACTGGCATTTCTACATCCCCACCAACCAGTGAGGAGACTACGGAGAGCCGCACACTCGCCTTTGGTGGAGTGAAAGGAGTGACGGAGCACACTGCTCTCCTTAGGGCGGAGGGAGGAGCATGGTTGCTTCTGAGAGTTTAGCTGTGATCCATGAAAGCACTGATGGTGTGGAGAGGTGTGCTGGACAAACGGGAAGTGGTTGGGGAGGGGGAGACCGAGTTAACTTTCCCTGGTGCTGGGTCACAGAGGAGTCTGACCTTTGCAGCTGGCTCCTTCCCCCAGCCCTGGTCTGCTGGAATGGGGGAACCCCCAGTGCCTGAACTCTGGTTTGGCTCAGAGATGGGGTTTCCACCAGGGAGGGGAAACTGAGATGGGTATGGGGTGTCAATCACTTCAGGATCCCAGTGACCCCGTGGTCAGGGTCCTTAGTTGAGACCATTTTCGGGCTCAAGTTCAGATGGGGAAGCTCGAAGCCTGAAGTGAGATGGAAATCGCATTGAGCACCCCTAGGGGAGGGGGTCTGTGCCCAGCAGAGGGACCTAGGCACAGGCTTCGGGGAGAGCAGTGGACAGTGCTCTGGTTCCGCCGTGAGGCACGGGTGGCATGAGGCCGCTCACTGTGGCTCTTTGGGCTTTGAGGCAGGGCTGCTCTCCAGGGGGGTCTGCACGGAGCCGGGGGTGTGTTTGTGCTGGGGGCGGGGGTGGAGTGAGGTTCCAAGCACCAGGTTGAGGCCAGCTGGGCTTCCTCTGAGGCTGGTCCAGCAGGAGCCCTCACTGGCCACGTGCTGGACGTGGGGTTGAGGGAGAAATGGGCTGTGGACCATGTGGGAGGGACTGAGGAGGAGAACTGGTGGGAGGAAGGGTCTTGCCCCCAGCCCCACCCTGCTGTTTCTGAGAGTGTCCTGGGATGACACGGACTCCACTGGAGGGCAGGAACTTTCTAGCTTCTCTTGGCCCTTCTGGATAGAATTCACACACACACCCCATCTGAGGTGTGGCCAGGCCTGAGGGAGCCCACAGTCCAACCCACAGTGAAGTGAGATTCTCCACTGAGCCATTGCCTCCCTGCATGTTCCCTGTCCTCTTCCGTCCGCTCCCTCTGTGTGCGTTCACATCATCTCGTGTCCCGAGTTCCCACCTGCAGAAAGGGAGCACTTGCAGCACCCTACAAGCTTAGAGGACATTTCCCAGGGAATTCTGAAGATTCAGACACGGGTGGGGCCAGGAATCTGCACGTTCAATGGGCCCTGTAGGTGACCTGCATGCTTGAGAGTCCACTGGGTGGCCATTGAGGCTGCCTGACCCCAGGCGGTGTTCCTTACCCTGATGTTCCCCTACCCCCCAGGGTGAAGCACGGCTTGCCCAACTTTGTAACCCCATAGCTGCCCAAGGCTTATGAGACACGGGAACTGCCATGCCAGCCTTGGAGTCACCGTTCATCACAATTTTGCTCGGGCCCCCGGGTCATGGTGGTGCTTACTTTCTGCCAGGGCCACCACTTGGCTCTCCCTTGGGGTGGGGGCTGCCAGGTCTTCCAGGGCCACCACTTGGCTCTCTCCTGGGGGAAATGGGAGGGTGCCAGGTGAGAGTCTGGCCTCTGCCAGTGATGGCTGATGTGGACAGACCACTCAGTACAGTTAAAGTTTGGGGCGAGGGCCCTGGGAGTGGGAGGTGCTCCCAGCCGAGCAGGCATGGGTCTAGACTCTTTCCCAGGACAGGGCCAGAAGGCAGGAACCGGGGCTGTGGGGGCCCTGTCTACCCCTGGCACAAGGGTGCTTGCTATCTCTGGGGGGCTTCCTGGGTCCCACTCAGGACCCTGAGATGGGATATGCAACTCCTGCACCCCGTTTCCAGGACTAGGGCTGCCCCTTCTCCAAAGGAGCCCTTCACTGTGGGATTCCTCCCTCTGCACACTGGGGCGAGGGGCAAAGGGAGAAAAGAGCGCCTTTCTTTTTTGCTAAAAGGTATATGTGTGTAAGTCACCAGTGCTGGGATAATTTTAACTCAGAGGCTGGCCAAAAAAATGCCACTGGGCTTCTTTTTTCCCCCTGCCTGTCTCGGCAGGGAGGCGCGGGGCGGCAGGGGAGCCCCCGCCCGCCCAGGTGGGCCCAGCTGAATGGGGGGCTTGTGTGCGGCCGGCTGGGCGGGAACTGGCATCCAGCCCACTGCCCGCCCCGCCCACCGAGCCCCGAGCCGAGCCGAGCCGGACACCGCCGCCGGCGCAGCTCAGAGAGCGAGTGCAGCCATGGCCGGAGCCCCCACCCTGGCCCTGCTCCTGCTCGGGCAGCTCCTGGCTGTGACCATGACCGAGGCACAGGTGAGCATGGGGCCACAGGTGTGCTGGGCTCGCACAGGCAAACAGCGGCCCAGAGTAGGGGATCCAGGGCTCTGAGTTCAGACATCAAGCAGTGCAGCCAGGGGTGAACCCCCACCCCAGCCACTCTGGGCCAGTGAATGAGGCCGGGATGCTGTGGGCCGTGGGCGCTTGGAGAAGCTGGTGCAGCCTTGTTGCCCCATAGCCCACCTTGCCATCTGTGGCACGGAGTCACAGTTGCCCAACTGAACCCCCAAAGATGCCGGGACACCTTGGGGATGAGCCCAGGAGGCCACCCCGTCCTTGCCTGGCTGGGGTCTGGCTGCTGCCGCCAACAAGGACGCACAATGTCGCTTTTGTTCCCAGCGGCTCCCTGCTGGGCTGGGACGCAACCCGTCTTGGCCAAACAAACAAGCAGCATGGATATTGCGCAT
The DNA here is from genome assembly GCF_041296235.1 of Equus asinus. Lineage (NCBI taxonomy): Eukaryota > Metazoa > Chordata > Mammalia > Perissodactyla > Equidae > Equus > Equus asinus. The sequence continues at coordinate 49,848,836 of NC_091804.1, forward strand.
GGATATTGCCATGGGGGTCTCTGAGGCGGTCCAGGGTTGTGCCCCTGACAGGGCCCAGTGCTTGGGATCGGGGAGAGGGACACTCCATCGGGCTGACCTGAGGGCCAACCAGGGGTACCCACCCCACAGGAGGCAGGGGCACAGCTGCCTAATGACATTTCTCCATTTTCAGAAAACGGGACCTCCAGGCCCCCCTGGTCCCCAAGGGCCACCTGGGAAGCCCGGCAAGGACGGCATCGATGTGAGTTTGGGGGCTGGGAAGGGCCACGGAGGGTTCTGTGGGGTTCCAGCTCTGACCTCAACCTCCCTGAGCCCCCAGGCCCAATGGAGAAAATGCTCAGTCCACCTCCCAGAGCTGGGTTACATCACGTGATGAGCCAGCACCCCTTGTGGGATGTGGAACGGGACAAAGATGATCCTTGTTTCTAGTTGGGGCACACCCCATGGGGATGGCATCCCCAGAGCAGGTGGGGGTGCCGCATGGTGGTCTTTGGACTGGAAATGGAGGGGCCCGTGTTCCTGGATTCTGGGGGTGGAGGTATGAGTCCTGTCCCTCTGGGTGGGTCTTGTGGGGGCTGCTGGGGGCTGGAGCCAGCCTTGGAGGGAGCTTGGAGGCTGGCTCTGCCCCAGAGATGGCATACTCCGTGGGTGCCTCAGTCCAAGTGTGGCCCAAGCAATATGGAGAGGCGGCTGAAATCCTGCCCCCCGACAGGGACCACCTGGGGTGAAAGCCCCCCATCCAGCCCCTCCATGAAAGGCGGAGAACCCCCGCAAGGCCTCTCCTCACCCATATGGCTCCCTGGGTGCATCCCCCATGGGTCCTCAGCCTCCTTTGAAGTCTCCAGGCCCTGCCCGGCCCTGATGGCCCTAAGCCTCCCCCGACCCTTCGCAGGGCAGTTGCTCAGGTGTTCCTCCCCGGCCTCCTGTGGGGGCTGGGCACCTGGTGCCCCAGGGCTCCCAGGCTGACTGGAGCCAAGCTGAATAGTTCCTTCTGGGGACACGTCTGCTTAAGACTTGGCATGGAAGCCTTGGGGAAAGATTTATTCCAGGCCTAGTGGTCGTGGCAGGAGGTGAGGGCAGAGGCTGGGGTGTCTTCCTGGGCCTCTATGCATCTAGGGGGCCGCTACCTCCGACCAGGCGGAGCGGGAGGCCTCTTGGCCCACTTTCTTAAGCTTTTCAGTTGGGTGGAGAGGAGGGGCTTCATGCTTCTTCCCCTCCTTTCTGGGGATCATGTCCCTGTGACCTGAAAGTGGTCCCCAAAAGCTGTGCGGGCCCTGCAGGCACTGAGCCATCTGTCCAGCTCACCCTGCCCCCCTCCGCTGCCTCTGCATGTGGCCTTAGAGGGGAGGTGGCCCTTACATGTGGACGAGGGGTGAGGGGCTCCCCTCTTCTCTCCTAGGACGGGGTTTCTAAGGACTCTTGGTCACGTGTGGGCGTCTCCTCCTCTACAGGGAGAAGTTGGCCCTCCAGGTCTGCCTGGGCCCCCGGTGAGTGTCCTGGCTGCAGTGGGGAGAGGGGCAGCCCCCTTCTGGTCTGGGGGGTGGAGGTGGGCCTAGGACAGAGGGGTCTGCACCACTTCCCAGGCGCTGGGCCTCAGAGGGCTGAGCCAGGAGGGGTGGGAGGGGACAGCGCGGGGCCCAGCGTCTCTGGGCAGGGTCTGGCTTTGAAGCTTTCTTTGGGCCGGCGCCCGGACAGGCCAGGGGAGGGGTCCATACAGCCCTGCACGTCCAGCCGGTCAGAGGTCCCACAGATGAGCCCTCACGCAACTGTTCAGACCCAGGAGTTGAGGGTCCTTGGGCTCACTGGGGGTCCCACAGAGCGACCCAGCAGTCCTTAGCTGGGGAGGCTGAAGCGACCAGGTAAACCAAGGGTCCAGGTGAATGTCCTACAGGTATGACTGAGAGGAGGTCAGCAGAGAGGGCAGCCCCCCCAGAGCCAGCAAGGGGTGGGCGGGGGAGCCCCAGCTGGGTCAGGGTCTGCAGGGCGGAGAGAGGCCCATCTCGAATTGCTAGAGCCCCAGCTGGAAGACACCTTTCTTCTCCGTGAAGGCCAAGGGCTTCTGGCGGACGACCTTCTCTCACGCCTCTGCCCTCTCCTCCGACAGGGACCGAAAGGGGCTCCGGGGAAGCCAGGGAAAGCAGGAGAGGCCGGGCTGCCAGGCCTGCCCGGTGTGGACGTGAGTGTGCCGCTGTCCCCAGAGCTCCTCCCCTTCTCCTCCCCAGAAAGCCCCTGCCCCAACCATTACCTAGAGTCCCTCTCCCCTCTCCCTCCCCAGAGCCCTTCTCCTCCCCCTTCCCAGAGCACTCTCCCCCTGCGGCCTCCCATTCCCCTCTGGGCCTGGAGTCAGGTAATTGCTGTTCTCCAGCTGGGCCTGCTCAAGCAGGAAGCCCAGTGCCCAGAGATGTCCGGATGTCCCCCAGCAGGGGTCCCTTGGCCTTCATCCCAGACCGGTTAGTGTCTGCCCAAGGCCTGGCGGCTCACAGACAGAGCCAACCCACAGCAGAGGTGGAAGTCCCACCAGCTCTTGCTTGTCTGGGAACAAACGCCCATTATCCAGGCCCCTCCCAGCTCCAGACTGCCTTGCCATCGGTCATCAAGGGCTCAAGGCCTGGCCTCAGGGCCAGCAGGCTTTGTGAGGACTGGAATGGGGTCTAAGGAGCGAACTCTCCTGCCTGCTGGAGCTCCTGTCGCTGGCGGCCCCTCCTCCCGCCAGAGCCCCTGGCATACCAGGTGGACAGTGGGTGGGGCCAGGAGAGGAAGGTGCCAGAGCCGTGGGCCTCTGTGGCCTCTCTGGACTCTTGTTTAGTTATGGAAGGGCTCAAAGCTTGATCGTCCCCCTGCGGGGAGCATGTCCTTCCCTGTGACCCCTCAAGCCCTCTGCCTCCCTCCCCAGGGCCTGACAGGGCGTGATGGACCCCCAGGACCCAAGGGTGCCCCTGGAGAACGGGTAAGTGCCTGAACCATGTCATCAAGTGGCTTCAGTTCAGTTCAGGGCAAGGTCCCTGGCCAGAGGTGGCCAGGCCAAGGACCCTCTGTCCACAAGGCATGGGGCTGGTGGTTCTGAGGACAGCTGCAGGACTGGGGCTGGCTGGGTCCTGCCCTGTGGTGGGGTGGAGAGGGCAGGTGGGCACGGGGTGGCGAGTGGCCATGGTGCTCTGTCCCACGCTCGCCTCTGCTCAGAGTTGTCCTGGCATTCAGACCGTGTTGGGAGGCTGGTATGGTTGGGGGTGACTGATTCTATGTGCCTTCCTCCTCGGGTGCACCGCCACCCCCTCTCTGTGCCCACCCGAGCGGCCCATGCCACCCAGCCTGTCCCCTAAGTCTGACCATCATCCACTGAGACCACTTCCTGACTGACCCTCTTCAGGAAGGATCTTTCTCTCGTGACTTCTGAGTGCAAAACTGAGCTCAACTTTCCTCCTTGCGAGAAGTGACTGTCCGCCCCATGGTCCTCCTTGGGGCGCAGAGGGCAGGGAAGTCAGGTGGGGGGACACAAGGACACAGCCCTGCCTTTGGGGCCTCAGTGGTGAGAGTGTTCTGAGTTGGAAATAAGGGAGAGTGGCTGCCTGTGGCCAGCGGGTCCTTCAGTGCTGAGGGGGCGGGAGGAGGTGGGGAGGGTAGGCTAGCTCCAGGCTTGCTGCAGGAGGGGCAGACTTACCCTGCGGGGGGTGGAGGGGGCGGGAGCACAGGGGCACAGGGTGCAAGGACAGTGTCTTTGGGATGCAAGGAAGGAAGAGGACCAGGCCTCCCCAGGTTCCAGGCTCCCTGGGAGGTCGGAGGTCTCAGTGACCTCTGAGGTGGGTTAACCGGAGGGCTTCTGTGTGGCTCAGGTCAGCCCTGCTGCTGGGCCTTCCTGGAGGCCCACCCAGCGCACGTGGTCCTCCTCTCCACATTTGTCTCCAGCAGGGCTCTTGGGAAAGGACCTTTTCTGGCTTTTCCTCAGCAGGATTGTTGGCAGAGGAGCCGTCCCAGAGCACTGGGGCATCAGAGGTCCCCCCCATCTCAGCCTTCTGTAGAGCGGGGACCCCTCCTCAGAGGAGCTGTAGGATGGACTTGGGAGGGAGGGGGACCAGTTTGCAAACAGGCGAGGGTGCCAGGGCCAGCCCACTCCTGACGCCCGCTTCCTTCCACAGGGAAACCTGGGACCCCCAGGGCCGCCTGGGCTGGGGGTGAGTACCGCCTCTCTTCTCAGTGGGCATTTGAGGTCCCACCAGGGTGGGGTGTCCTCCAGGAGTCTCCTGTCTCTGCCTTTCCCGGGGGCTGATCCCTGGGCTGGGGTCCTGGGACACCATCTAGGCTGTGCCCTTTCTCCCCTGGGGAGGGTCTCCTGCACCAGGAGCTCTTCCCCAGGACCCACCTGACCGTCTTGAGGGACGAGGGCTGTGGGCAAACCGCCTCCTGCCCCTAGCAAGTTCTGACTCCTTGCTTGGCTTTGCAGGGCAAAGGCCGCCCCGGACCCCCCGTGAGTACTGATAGCCCTTCCCCACCCAAGCGTGCCCTCCACACCCTGAGCCCACCTGGCTGCCTGGACCCAAATCAGGGCTGGGGGCGGGGCTCCTCGGGGACAGGGACCTGACCCCCACCTGCAGCCCCTGTCCCTTCAGGGTGGGCAGACTGGCCCTGCAGGGGGATTCAGGAGTGAGGTCAGAACTCCCCAGGATCCCCAGAGCTCCTTGGGTGCCATCCCCCATCTCTTACTTCCTTACCTCCCCCAGGGAGAGGCAGGGGTGAGTGGCCTCCCAGGTGGACTCGGCCTCCGTGGCCCCCCGGTGAGTGGCTGCCCCAGACCTTGCCCGACCAGTATGAGCAGGCAGGCTCATCAGCAGCAGCAGGCAGAGACGCTCCAGATTCATCCTCCAGGGGCTTCCACTCCCCCTCCCCGCTTTCTTCTCTCTCTCCTCCCCCTCCCCTCCTCCCTCCCCCACTTTCCTTTCCTGGAGGGCCTTGATGGAAGCCCTGGCTGACCTCCAGGGACAGGGGCAGACCAGACCTCATGAGCACAGAGGACCCCAGCAAAGGCCGGGGCCGGGGGAGGTGGGTGGAGCTGGGCGGGTCCCCGTAGGGCACAGTCAGGGAGGGAGGTTTCTCTCTGGAAGTAGCTGGTCACCTCACCTCAGGGCAGGGTGCTGGTCCTGCTCTGTCTAAGGCATAATCCCCCCCAGGGACCCTCCGGACTTCCAGGCCTCCCTGGCCCCCCAGGACCTCCGGGACCCCCTGTAAGTACTAGGCAGAGACTCCGGGCATGGGTGACTGTTGATGTCCCTGTCACCAGGCCCCCTAGCCTTCCCAGATCCACTCCCCAGACATGGGCCAAGTTCAGGGCTGAAGCAGAGGTCAGCCAACTTAGGGATAGGGCTCAGGCCCAGCGGCCACCCTGTCCCCAGGACAGGTGGTTTTTGTCATTGTCACCTGCCTGGCAGATGGGCCCCCAGAACCCAGCACTGTCCGCTTTGGGGAGGGAGGCCTAGAGTGTGACCCTTGGGGGATGAAGAGCCCCGAGTCTCCTGGTGGTCTGGAGGTGGTGGATGGCAGGGAGGGTGGGTGGGTGGTGTCAAAGTCAGCCATCTCTGTGTTGCAGGGTCACCCAGGGGTCCTCCCCGAAGGCGCTACTGACCTTCAGGTAGGCACTTGCAACCATTTTTGCAGGGGGTGGGGGGTGCCTGCCTTGATGAGAGGGGCTCTGGCTGGGTCCACAGCCTTGGGGACCTGTCTGGGGAGGGTCCGGTTCCCTACCTGCAGGAGGGCAGGGATAGGGGCTCCCTAGGGACAGCCCCCCCAGCCCCACCTCTGCCACTCTCTAGCCCTGCACTGTCCCCATGCATCAGCCACATGCAGCAGCGTGAACCTAACTTAAGCAAAATCAAATCTGCACTCAGTGTTCCCAGCCACACGTGGCCAATGGCGGCTGCACTGGGTGGCGCAGACACAATGCTTGCCCACCACAGAAAGTTCTGGACTAGAGTCTGAGACTCACTCTTGTCTTGGTCTTTGAGCTTTGTCACTCGTGTAAAAAGAAAAACAGCTACTGGGGCGGCCCCGGGTCTGTTTCTCTGCTGTGTGCGGCTGTGGGCTGGGTCAGCAGCTGGGGTCACGGAGGAGGGTTTTGTGCTCTTGAAGGAAGAAGCTGGCCCAGTCTGGCTCACCCGCTGGTGCTGTCTGCCAGCTCTTCTCGCCCCACCTTGTGTCCCGAGCGCTTGACTGGTTGGTGTCCCAGAGGGAGGGGAGGGATCTCCCAGAGTGAGGAGAATGGCTGGGCCCCTGATGACGGGCCGGGCAGCAGCAGTTGGGGAGGAGTTTGATGGTGCCAGCTCTGTGCCAGATCAGCCATGGAATGATCTAGAATCCCCACGCCATCTGAGGCAGGGAGCTTTGAGTCTGTGTCTGAAGGACACATCTCCTCCTAAAGCACGTTTGTGCCTAGAGGATAAGCCTGGCCTGACGCTCCCTGCAGGGAGCCGGGGCACAGGATGAAGGCCCCTTTGTGAGGCCAGCAGCCACCAGTGCTGAATGGCTGCTTTGAACCTGGCGTCTGCACTGAGGCTGGGAAATTGGAGCCGGGCTGTGAGGAGGAGGCTGTGAGGGGCCCGGCCGCCAAGGTCTGGCTCCGGCAGCACCTCACCACATCCCGCGGCCAGCATGAATGAAGCCCTGTCTGGGCTCCCCAGGAGGCCCCTGTGTGGCCCGAGGTCCCCTCCACCCGTGCAGAAAGGCCCATCTCAGGGCCCCTGAGTGCTGACCTCAGCGTCCTGCTCAGAGCTGCCGTCTGGCCCTGTTTGTCTGGGAGGGGGCTGACCACTCTGTCTTCCAACAGTGCCCGGCCATCTGCCCGCCCGGCCCCCCTGGACCCCCAGGAATGCCAGGGTTCAAGGTGAGTGGTGGCCACGGGGTGACTCAGATCTGGGCTCGCCTTCATGGCCCATGGGAGGCAGCCCAGCCTCCAGCTCTGAGATCTGGCGGGTAGGGGATGGGGTCCAGAAAGTCTGCCCTGGCTCCAGGCTTGTCGCAGGAAGAAAGGGGGCTGGCCTCCCGCCCTGCCTGGGGGCCTGGCTCTGTCTCCATCCCCCCTTGACACTAGTGACCTGTGGGCGCTGGCGTGTCCCTCAGGATTGGGAGGCATTGAGAGAGGGCTCAGGAGAGAGCTGGCATCAGGCCCCAAACCCCCTGCCCCCCCCCAGCCCTGCCCCCTCCCAACCAGGCCTCGGTTTCTCCACCTGAGCTGGGAGGTGGGCCTGTGACTTGTCACCCACCACTGGCTTTCAGGGACCCACGGGCTACAAAGGGGAGCAAGGAGAAGTCGGCAAGGACGGGGAGAAGGTGAGCAGGGGCGTGTCACGGGTGTGTCAGGACTGCTGGTCCAAGCAGTGGCCGCAGGGAGCGAAGAGCGCTTGTGGGGGACTGGGACTCTGGTGGGGTGAGTGAGGGGGTGCTGGCTGCATCACGGGTGCACTGATTGAGCAGCTGCCACGCATGCCTCCCCAAGGCCTGGCTGGGCAGAGCTGGGACAGATGCCCCCGCGCCCGGTGGTCTCTGCCACCCTGCCCAATGGAAGGCATCTGTCAGTCCTCACCCACAGGCTGGGGGCCAAGCTGATGCCCTCTAGTATGGCAGGAGTGGCCAGCAGAAGGGTCCCATGCCAGCCAGGAGAAGGCATCTGGGAAGCACTGGGGGCCTTGCTGGAACAGGGGCCACGTGCCCCCTCAGCCTCCAAGGCTCAGCTGTGAAGTGGGGCAATGCCCGCCACTGCACAGGTGTGGGCAAGGGGACCGGTGGGCATGAAAGCTCCCGGGAGAGCTCGGGGCTGACCTGCTCACCACCACTTTCTCCACCTCCTTTGCAGGGTGACCCCGGCCCCCCTGGGCCCGCCGGCATCCCAGGCACCGTGGGGCTGCAGGTGAGTGGAGGGGGCTGGACAGGGGTAAGGACACAGTATAGGAGCCGCTTAGACAACCACCGCCTTGGGCGGCTCAGCGCTGCAGGGGACGGTCCACCAACACCCGCAAAGGAAACCAGGCCAGGGTCCTGCCTCCACCAGGCTGCTGATCCCAGGAGGGTGGCCCCCGTCCCCCTCCAGGTCCTGAGCTGAAACCAAGGGCTTCTGGGAAGATACCAGTGCCCCGTGGTGGCTCCCAGGGTGTGAGAAGTCCCTGGGGGCTGCTGGCCCGGGCCCTGCATCTTCAGCTCTCTCCCCACAGGGTCCTCGGGGGCTACAAGGACTGCCAGGGCCACTCGGGCCCCCCGGGGACCGGGTAAGTCTACCAGCCCCCACCCAGCCCAGCCCGTTGGGGGATGTGGGCCAGCGCCAGGTCAGCCCAGGTGGTTGGGGGGCCACTGCAGATGTCAGATGGACCCCATGAGCACCAGTCCTCACCTGTGGCCATAGGTGGACCGTGTGATTTCGGCAAGGCTGCCTCTGGGCCTCCGCTTACGTGCATGGTTCCCAAAACTGGGATCTAAGAAGGCTGTTGTGGCTTAGGCCCAAGGGGATGGGGAGGGGCAAGTGGGGAACAGGAGGGGAGACCTTGGCAAATGCAGGAGGGGGACAGGGGCTTGGGGACTGCTGGGTGGATAATTGGGGAGAAACCTGCTGGGGAGGTGCTGAGGTGGGGGTGCTCGCGACAGGGCCCCTCCAGGTGGAGCTGGGTCCTTTGGGGGATGCTGGCCAGGCTTCAGATGAGAGGCCCCAGATGCCCCCCTCTCCTCCACAGGGTCCCATTGGATTCCGAGGGCCCCCCGGAATCCCAGGAGCTCCCGGGAAAGTGGTACGTGCGTGTCTAGGGTGGAGGGTGGCCCCTGGCAGACCCAGGCTCTGTCCCCTTCCCTGTCCCTCACTCAGATGCCCCCCCCAGCCCCACTGGGCTACGTGGGCCCTTCCCGGGGCTGAGCCGTCCTGTGGGCACACCTGTGGGGCATGAGTGGGCACACCTGAGGGGCACACCTGGGCAGGTACCTGTGGGCATACCAGGGGAGGCCAGTTTACCAAAGGAGTTTGTCTTTCACGGGAGATTGTGTTCTTTCTCTTTCTGGACATAAAGTGAGGTGTGGTTAGCCTCTCTCTGGCCTCTGCCACCCTCAGCAGCATCAGTCCTGCTCTCTCTGACCACTTCCGGGGCTGACCCCAGCCAGTCACACCTCAGTCTAGCTCTCCCACTTACTTCCTGTTGTTAAATCTGTCCCTGTCTCCCCTTGTCATTTCAGGGTGACAGAGGCGAGAGAGGCCCGGAGGGGTTCCGAGGCCCCAAGGGTGACCTTGTAAGTGGGAGAACTTCCTTGAGAAGAACCTCATCTCCAGGGAGGGGGAGGACACAGGGATGGCACGTGCCGGGGGACGTGGGGTGGGGGACCACTGCTCCTGTGTGGGCTGGGCCGGAGGGGCCCCCTGCAATCCCCCGCCCCAGGCTCTTCTCCCACAGCCTGGCCCGCATGCCCCCAGCGGCTCCTTGAAGCTGCATCTGACGACAAGCTCCTCTCTGGAGTAGCCGGACAGGGGCCATAGGACCAGACTCCTGGGTCTGAATTCTGGCCACTGACACATGTAGTCGAGAGCCCTGGACAGTGGTCCTCGGCCTTGCGCTGGGAATGAATGAACAGAGAAAGCCACTCTCGGGCTGAGCAAGTGAACACAAGTGAAGCCAAGAGACGATTAAGCATCTCATGAAATGAACTGAAGCGACCGTCCCCAAACTGGCCTTCGCCTGCGGACGCCTCCAAACAAGCTCGTGTTCCCCTGAACTAAGCCTAGCAGCCAGCGGTCCATGAGGGGTTGCGCAATGCTGCAATGTCCACGGGATGCTAAGATGGGCACTGGGTGTGCCTACGGCTCCCGCCCGGGCCCCCAGGAACCCATGAGATAATCTGCAGGAGCATTCCTCACCTCCCATCTGCGGCCCTTGTGTATCTTTTAGGGCAGACCTGGTCCCAAAGGCGTCCCCGGAGCGGCCGGGCCGGGTGGAGAGCCGGTGAGTATGTGTTACCCAGCACTGGGGCAGACACTGATGTCGCTCTTTTTCCCATCGGGGGTCATCCTCCTTCCAAGGTCCTGGGCTCTGCATGGGCGGCTGCACGGACGTGTGGCCCTCACTCAGTTTCACGCTCTGCTGTTGCATCTGGAAATGTGCAATAGTGCTTGAACAGTCCCCCTTTTTCATTTTGCATGGCCTGAAAACTGTTGCTGTCCTGACCGTGAGGAGGTAGAGGGTCTCAGGTTGAGCTCATCTGTGTTCCAGGGGAACGTGAGACGTGAGGGCAGGTGGGGTAGACGGTGGGCACAGGTGCGGGCATTCAGAGGGTCCTAGGGCGCCCGCCCTCCACACCTGTGTCCCCTCGTCACTGTTACGTGCCCACGCTCAGCCCAGACCTGCATTCCCTCCTGGCCTCTCTGGGCCCCTCCCCACTGTGGCCCTAGAGCACAGGCTCTTGGGTGCCCCCGTCAGTGTAGGACAGCCGGGGGTTGAGGAGGCAGGGCTGACGAGGGGAAATGTGGGGAGACCGTCTGCCCTGCTGCCACCTTCCCAGCACTTGGCTGTGTCCTCGGTTCCAGAATTAGTCCAGAGTGTGAGGTCAGGCAGGCCTGGGCCCAAATCCTAGCACCCAGCCTCAGTTTCCCTATCTGTAAAACGGGCTACAACGGGACTTCCCTGGGGCACTGTTACGAGTCTGGGCAGATGTGGAGGGTGGGCGTGGGCTCAGACTGGCAGCCCCTCTGTGCACCTATGCCCCCTTGCCTACAGCACAGGTTACCACGTGGCCACTGAGCCGTGAGACCACAGATACCCCAGGGCATTCAGGATCCTCTGGCCCAAGAGGGGCAGGCCCAGTGCAGGCGGGGGATGGGGAAGGGAGCTGCCCAGGATTGGGGATGAGGGGGAGCGAGGGGCATGCTGCCTGCCCAGTCTCACACTGTCTTCTGTCCCCAGGGCATGCCGGGCAAGGATGGCCGGGATGGCGTGCCGGGACTCGATGGCGAGAAGGTTGGTATTCAGCTGGCGGCCTGCAGGGGAGGAGGAGTCTTCAGGGAGTTCAGCCTCCTGGGCCTCAGCACCCCTTTCCTCCACAATCTCCTGCAGGGAGAGGCTGGTCGCAATGGTGCCCCAGGGGAGAAGGGTCCCAACGGGCTGCCGGTGAGTGCACGGGGCTTCCTGCAGTGGCCCCAGGGACTGTGCCAGGGGGCACTCCCAGGACAGGGGTGTCTCCTATGGGTCCCTGAGCGGGGGCTCATGCAAGGGTCTCTGCATTGAGGCCAAGGAAACTGTTGGAGGCCCTCGTCAGGGTCAGCAGGGCTGGGGGAGACTGCCCGCTGTTTGAGGGTGCTCTGCCTCGGGCTGTGTGCTGCTGCCCATGGCCTCGGCAGCTCTGACCCCTGACCTCTGCCCTGCAGGGTCTCCCAGGACGAGCAGGGCCCAAGGGCGAGAAGGGAGAACTGGTACGTGGCTTCTTTCTCCGGGAGGGGGGCCAGCACCTCGGTCCTGGATGCGGGGGATGTGGGAGGGCACTCAGGGTCTCTTCCCCTGCAGGGCAGAGCTGGAGAGCTGGGTGAGGCTGGTCCCTCGGGAGAACCTGGCATCCCAGTAAGTATCCACTGCCCTCACCCCTAACCCCAGCGCGTGGACCCTGCTGACACTACCTCCTCCCTGTGTGTAGGGAGACGTTGGCGTGCCTGGGGAGCGCGGCGAGGCTGGCCACAGGGGCTCAGCGGTGAGTGGAGGGCACAGCCTGGGACGGGAGGATTGGCATGGAGCTGCCTCTGTGTGGCCCAGTTTCCATGGGGGCTGGGGCGGTGTTTTGGACGCATCAATGGGCCGAGCCCATGAAAGCCAGGAGATGGTGAGGGCCAGGCTGGAGCGGTCCTGTCCTTGAGACCTCTGTGCTGAGGGAACAAAGCCACAATGCCCGGCTGACGGGAGCTGCCCACCTTGGGCCCCAGGAGTTGCAGTGGAAGTTCCCCAAGCCTCATGTTCCCGCCATAGACGGAGATATGGTGACATCAGCTGCAGGGCTCCAGGAGGCCCTGGGTAGTGGTGCGTGGCACCAAGTCTGGCTGATGCATGGGGCCTGAGGGCATGCCTGACCTCTGCAACCCCCCCCACTTTCCCCCTAGGATGGCCCCCCGCCTCTGTCCCCAGCAATTGGGCTATATGGCCGAGGACCAGCTCCTGCGTCTGCCCAGCCCCTTGGGGAAAGCAGAGCTGGACTCATACCTTCCTTTTGTCTTTCAGGGTGCTCTGGGCCCACAAGGCCCTCCTGGGGCCCCTGGTGTCCGAGGTTTCCAGGTGAGTGAGGTTTGGGGTCAGGGTTTTTGTCCAGTGAGCCCAGGTGGGCTAGCTGGGCAGGGTGAAGGGTCCCTGCTGGGCTCCCTGGTGGGTACTGATGAGCTGGGTCTCTGTCCGTAGGGCCGGAAGGGCAGCGTGGGAGACCCCGGGCTGCCGGGTCCCCAGGGTCTCCGAGGCGACATAGGTGACCGGGTAAGTGGCTGTCCCAGCAAGGGGTGTCCCACCCCTACCCCCACATCCACAGTCCCATGGGACACACAGACGGGGGCCCTATGTCAGAGGTCCTGCAGGGACGTCTTACACACTGTTGGTGCCCAGCAGTTGCACACTCCGGGCTCTGTGGGGCCTGTGGGGCCTGTGGGGCCGGGGCCAGCGGCTCCTGGCCCTCTGCTCACTCTATCTGTCGGGTTCCGCAGAGGATTTACTTGGCACAGGGTGACGTTACTGTAAGTGTGAAAACCATCCCTCTAAACTACCGTAACTGGCTGTCTAACTTTTCGAGACACTTTCCTAGTGGTCTTACGACAGCCAGTAGGTTCACTGTGGGGTCCCCGTTGTCCTGTGACAGTCGGGGTACAGAGTGCCCCAGGCTGGTTGGTGGTTGCCTGGTGGCCAGGGCACAGCCTTGGGTCACAGGGAGCAGGCTGTGGGCCTGTGTCTACACTCCTGCCCGGCCCAGCTACGCTGCACCGGGTGCTCGGGGACCCCTAGTGCCTTCTGTGGCCGCCGCCTGCCGGGCAGTGACAGAGCCCTCCAGAGGTGCACTCGAGGCCCTGCGAAGGCCACACCTGCTTCCTGACATCGCTGCAGACGGGGAGGCCCAGCAGCCAAAGTCCCAGATGCCCCTTCATCTCGGGCAGTGACAGGGTGCCATGGAAACTACCAGCCTGGATTGGGACAGCCTCCAGGGGTCGGAGACACACCAGCTGGGCCAGGGGCCTCAGAGAGGGTGGAGAGGAGCCCCTGGGCACTGGCCCGTCCCCAGTGGGGTGAGGGGCCAGTCACTGGGTCTCTCACCACCTTGCCCAATCCTGCCCTCACCGCACCCTGGATTCACAGGGAAGTCCCACCGTCCTGCCCTTTGGGCGGGTTCTCAGTCAGGCTGCTCTTGGGCAAATGGACAGTTTTTATTATAATATTTTAGGGGCGATCCTACTGCTTCCCAGACATGTCCCTAATCTCCCAGTCTACTGGGAAGATGATTCATGTCAGCTTTTGTCTCTTTGACTCAGCAATTCCACCTTGTGAAGTTATCCCAGGATCGCGTGCGCAGAAATACCCAATTCACTGGGATTGCAAACGTGGGAGAGAGCTGTTAGACCATCGTGGTGCCCCATGTGGTGCGACGCTGTGGCGTGCCTAGAAAGATGAGGCGGGTTTACAGAAAGACCCCCGAGACACTTAGGAGATGCACATGGAGCACAGTCTGTCGCTGGGACTGAGTCCAGGGGAGGGAGCCTGTTCCATGTAGCCCCCTGTGCAGGCAGCGTGCACATTCCTGGCTCCACAGCTCGGGCAGGTCACCTTCGGGATTCCTGTAACCCCCTAATGCCGAGGCTTCTCTCTGCTGCAGGGCCCGGGAGGAGCCGCAGGGCCTAAGGGAGAACAGGTGAGTGGGCACCCCCGTTGTGAAGTCAGATGTGGATGTGGGGCCGTCTTCGGAGCTCTGAGTGGCACCCTCACTTCTCATTTCTCTCCCTCCTTCCATCTTTGTCATTGGTTCTTGCTCCCTCTGAGCAGTGACGATAGCTTTGGGCACCCAGCCCCGGAGCCAGAGCGGGGACCAGGACCCATGTGAGCCGCCTTCCTGGGTGCAATGGCAGGGCAGCCCAACGTTGCCAGCTAGCTCCTGGGTACAACAGCAGCTGCCTCCAGCCTGGTGGCTCCTCTGGGACCCTCAAAGTGGAGGGGATGTTCCCTGCTGAGCTTCTGGGAAAGTGATCATGCAAAGGGGACAGAATCGGGTTCCAGAAGCAGACTAGAAATGTGTTCACTCCTCTGGCAGCACTTTGCTCTCTGGAAAGGCTCAGGGGTGGGAGGGGCCTGTGTCCCTATGGCTCAGCTTCTTCCGGCCTCCAGGCAGCACCAGGCCCTTTTTATGCTGGTCAAGGACCTAGATCAGTCGAAACCCGCCTGTGGTTCTGCTTGGCAGAAAAGCCTTATCATGTCAACAAGTGACTTCAGCCTGGCGTCCTTGCCCTGGGCCTGGGTCTGCTGCACCAGCTGCCACCCAGGTTTGACAACGGCTTAAGGCACGGACAGTTCTTTAACTTTGGGGTCTATCATTTTCAGGGGATCGCAGGTTCCGATGGTCTTCCCGGGGACAAGGGAGAACTGGTAAGTGTGATTAAGTTGACTCCACTTTTATTGACAGCTGAGATGAACCAGTCATGTTTGGGGATCCGTGGGGGCACCCACCTGTGGAGGAGGTTGGGTCCTGCACATCCTGGCAGAAGGAGAAACTCCCAGGGGGGAAGCCTTGCGTCACGGAGGCCCCGGCCCCTGAGCGGCCCTGAAGGCAGCGGGTGGGGCTGGGCTGGGCCTCTGGGGAGGGGTGGCCGCAGGCCCGGCTCTGGGGTTCTCCTGCACAGAGACGCTGCCTGCAAAGTCCCTCCAGCAGTGGCCTTTCAGCATGCATTAGTCACAGCTGAGTTTTAACTAAAGCAGACTCTGCTTCCACAGAACTAAAACAGGTTAAGTTTAAAATAAAATCCTCGATTGAGTTCGTTGACAGATTCACATTTCTCCTGGAGGCAACGGAACCAGAACAATCAGGGAGTTTGGGGCAGGACAGATCTGGCCCCCACATGGCAGAATTCCTAGTTCTGCAGTTAAGCCTTTCCTGTGTCTGGGTGAGATGGAAATGGCTCAGCCCCAGGGATCCTCTGGCAGTACCTTGTGGCCCAGTACAACTTCTTATGTCTCCAGCCAAGACAACCTCAGTTCTGTGTGCGTTATTTTGGCGAATTCCTAGACAACCTTGACAAACGGGACCCTGGGAATCCATCTCCCGTTAATCTGATGGGGGTGGCAGTCCTGCGAGCCGGGAAGCCTTGCACTGTGCCCCAGCGACTTCGGCAGTCGGGCCGTGTGGGCTGACCAGCTTCACCCCAGACTCTCCCTGTGGCTTCGACGAGGAGTCAGTGATGTGGCCCGAGCAGCACGTGGTGTCCAGGCTCTCACCCAGATGGCGACGTGGATGAGTCGGTCATGGGCCGTCTGTCTGGTGGGACTGTGTCCCTGTTTGCATCCAGCGGGCAGCTTCCTGTGGACACAGCTGGAGATGGGGGAGCTCTGAGCACAGAGACGTTCAGCTCGGCATGGCTTACAAGAAGAAAGAGTGGGAACAAAGTCCACATCCACGAGAAAAAGCACCACACAGCTACTAAAACACGCGTTGCAGAAATAAGCTAAAAAAGATCAGTAGATAGAACACAATCCTAGCATAGTAAAACACGTACCTAGAAGGGTAAAAGGATATGGCTGCTGCTGTTTTGGCAAAGTGAAATAGCAGTTCGGTGGATGGTTTGATTTTTTATTCCATCCCCAGCTAATAATGTGTTAGAGTCGTTCCTTGGGAGTTAATTTCCACCCAGCTAACACCACCACCAGAGTAATTAGAATGTACCCCTTCTCTTTTGCAGGGTCCCAGTGGCCCTGTGGGACCCAAAGGAGAGGTGAGTACCTGGCAGATGTTCCAGTGACAATATCCAAAGGAGCCCATTGGCTTCTCAGGCCACCTCTGGGCCACCAGGCTACCTGTGGGGCACTGACGGCCTGCAGATCATAAATGACCACTCTGTTCAGAACTCGGGCAAGGTGGAAACTGCCAGCCAAGAGGGCACAGCATGTGGGCTGGCAGCTCCTGGGCATGGCTCGCCCCCGACCCACCTCGTTCTGCTCTTTCTCTCCAGTCGGGCAGTCGAGGGGAGCTGGGCCCAAAAGGCATCCAGGGTCCCAATGGCACCAGCGGTGTGGAGGGCGTCCCAGGCCCCCCGGGCCCTGTGGGCTTCCAGGGTGTCCAGGGCGTGCCTGGCATCACTGGGAAGCCCGGAGTCCCGGTACGTGTTTCTTTCCTTCCTTGCGCTCAGTCATCGGTCATCAGTTACCTTTCAGGGTGTGAGAGTGGGGGCGCCTCAGAGAGCTGCCAGAATGCCCCTGTATGCTGATGAATTTGGGGGGTGAATTTCAGGGGAAAGAGGCCAGCGAGCAGCACATCCGGGAGCTGTGCGGGAGCATGGTCAGTGGTAAGCGCTCTCCCCTCCACAGGTGGCTCCTTGTGCCCCACGAGCACCTGGGGGTACATGCCTCAGCCCCACCTTCACCCCCAGCCTCATCCTCCACTGCTTCCCAGCCAAGCTGAGCTGCGGGCTGGCCTGTGGTCCTTGGAGGTCCACACTGGTGCTCTGGTCTGTCTGTCTGCACTAGACGAGGGCTCCCTCGGGCAGGATTCCCAGAGCCTGGCACACGGCGCATGTTCTAAGTGTCTGCTGAATGAATGGGTACAAGGGACAAATAATTGTGCCCTTTCGGCTTTGAGGGACCAAGTGGACGTCTTTTGGCCACTCTGATCCACAGGAATTTTAAGGAGCTCCAAAACAAACAGAATCCCCTTTCTAGGCCTGTCATTCCCTCTTTGGTACACAGAGGAAATCTCACAGCATCTACGACTTACCCTAAGGCAGTTAAAGCCATTTTCAACCAACAAACAAAACTTCTTTCTGAAAGGCACTTTAAATATTTTGTTTTACATAAAATACTTTTGATAATGCTCTTTGAATAAATGCTTGTGTCTTTGTTTTCCAAAAGAACAAATTGCACAGTTAGCTGCTCACCTGAGGAAGCCTTTAGCACCAGGGTCCATCGGTCGGCCTGGTCCAGCTGGACCCCCGGGACCCCCGGGGCCCCCAGGCTCCATTGGCCACCCTGGTGCTCGAGGGCCCCCTGGATATCGTGGTCCCACCGGAGAGCTGGGAGACCCCGGACCCAGAGGTGAGTACTGTCGGCCCCACCACATGGCCACTCTACTGTGGGCAGCCCCCCAGCCACATGACAGCTGCCCAGACATCCCCTACATTGTGAAACGTGATCCCTCCACGCAGAGAAGTTCTCCTCTGCAGGGACAAGGGAGGGAAGAGAACCTGAGGGAAAACTGGGACCCAAGCTCACCTGAACCCGAGCCCGTGGGCAGGTGCTCTGGCCTTGCCCAGCCTTACAAAGACCGTGTCTAACACACGCGTCTGAGTGGCCTCAAGTCCCCACCTCCTCTCAGTCCACACGGCTCCTCTGGAAATGCTGCAAGTGCTGGGAAAGGTTGGGCTGCCGCTTCGGTGAGCCAGGTGTGCTCAGGGGAAATGGGGCCTTCATGGTTTCGGGGCCCAGTATTGTGAATGCCCTTACTAACCCCACACGTACTGTAATATTTTAAAAATGTGATGTTTTTCTCAAATACCATCAAAACAACATTTAGGGGAGAAAAGTTTGATAAAAATGTGAGGAATGAATACTCCATTTATACTTCATAGCACATACCTTAATGAAAACTGGCATATATGAACATTTCTGTTACAGAAGGCAAAAATTATAAAATTGGAAAAATCCACTTTAAAGACCATAAAGAACTAGGAAACATAATTTATAAACAAGACAAAATCACGGATGCTCACTCTGACTGTTGACCCCCTCGTGGTCCCGTCTGTTCACAGTGACCATGCTGACGTCCAGGGAGGCCCCGTGCTCAGGCAGAGATGGGGCTTCCGGGGCACGGATAACACAGCTCTGTGAACTGTCGGACACTAACCTTTAACATTTGGTTCACTTTAACGTTCTAACGGTTTGCCCAGAGTTGGCTGCATCCAGTCAGCCAGCCCCACGGCCCAAGTGAAGGATTTAAAGCTCATGATTCCATTCATTCCAACTTAATGACCAAATAATCTGTTTCTAAAAAACAGCTTAAGGAAAAAGTTTCCAAGGGACACTGAATTCTGTGAGTTCCTTGCTTCCTCTGTGAGGTTCACGTTAAATCTGCTGGCAGGTGAAGGAGTTCCATCATTAGTGGTACCACTTCACTTGTTTCCAGGATTCTTAGAGGTTAACAGTTTCAGTGCCAGAGGGCAAACGTCAAAGTCATCTGCTCATCCCAGCTATGAGACCGTCCAAAATTAACTGTCACACAGCTCTTCAAGTGCCCACGTCTGTGGGCTGCCACGCTAAGAGAGGGCACTGAGGGGTGGCTGTCTTCAAATAAAAGACCACACGGGGTTTTCTTCAAATAGGGACCTGAATGCCTTTAAGTCTTTTGAAAATAAAATTCAAAAACAGCATTAATCACCTATATTGGTTCCCCAGAAAAATACCATGACAATATTGAAGTGAAGCCACCACAGAGACACAGTGGTCTGTGTGTGTCCTCCAGGAGCACTGAGGCTCCTCACTCCATCTGAAGATGGCCTTTCTCCGGAGGAGGCAGGCAGGTCGTTCCATCTCCTGGCGCCTTGGTCCCTTCAATATGGCAGCATGGGACATCCGAGGGTTATCGTGAGGATGAAATAAGAAAATAGACTGCAGGTCCTCAGGGAGAAGCCCTGTTACTGCTGAGCTTCCATTCCCACTCTCCCCCCGGGACACAGCGGGTCAGGGAGACAGCGGGTCAGGGACACAGCGGGTCAGGGACAAAGTGGGTCAGGGACACAGCGGGTCAGGGACACTGCACTGGAACCAACTACTTAAGGGCCTCAATGCGGGAAACGCCCACGCCCTGTGGGGAGGTCAGCTTGTAATTCCATGGCCACGGACGCCATCCCCACCAGTGGTCCATATGTAATAGGGGATGATGAGCACCGACTGC
Organism: Equus asinus; assembly: GCF_041296235.1. NCBI lineage: Eukaryota > Metazoa > Chordata > Mammalia > Perissodactyla > Equidae > Equus > Equus asinus. The sequence goes on from NC_091804.1 coordinate 49,867,949, forward strand.
CCAGTGGCCGCACACTGCTCGTCAAGCCTACGCATCTGATCAAAAAAGAGATACTGACAAACACCAACCAGAAGAGAGCTGGGGTTGCTACTATTAACATGAGGCAAGACAGGCCGCCCCAAAGAATGTTGTTTGGTTTACGAGTGTCGCTGTATTGACAAAAGGTTCCATTTACCAGGAACCTAATTCCAGAATAACTTGTATGCACCGACATCACATCAGGCACAGGCTGACACAGGGGCCTTCCTACCAGGAGACCTCAGCACACCTGCCGTGACTGTGGCCACCAAGACCAAACCAGCAGGAGGTGGGAGATGGGAATGACAATTAGAAGAACATTTGAAAACACCTGTAGATAACTCGTGGGTCAAAAATCATGTTGAAAATAGGAACACAAAATAAGCACTTAGCTGTTTAACAGGCAAAAAGCCTTCTGAATGGAACTAAAACACCGCCAGAAGCGGCTGCCCTGGTGCTGGTTGGCCGCACAGGTGGGCTCGTTTTGTCAGACTCCGTCGAGCTCTACGCTGTGCTCTGTGTGCTTGACCACATGTTCCACTTCAGTGAGAAGCTTGAAAAGTAGGGACCCCACTTGTACAAAGGCGGGGCCACCCACACATGGTGTGGTCCATGACCCTGCACCAGAGTCTGTCTTCAGACTTGAATCTGGCACTCTCAACATGTGTGTGTGTCAAATACCTTTGACAGGAAACCAGGGGGACCGAGGAGACAAAGGCTCAGCTGGCGTGGGTGTGGACGGGCCTGACGGAGACCAGGGGCTCCAAGGTACGAGGCCGTTGTTGCTAACAGCTTGTGTTTGGGGCATCCTTCCCATTGTATAACTTTGGGTGATGAACACGTCTCATCGTCTGCTAGCAGAACCATTCCTTCCTCTCGGCAAAGGCTTCTGAGAGGCAGGTTAGGAACGGTTCTAGTAACCACTTCGTCATGCAGAAGTTTAGTCGAGGACAGACCCCCCGGGTCTATTTTAGTCGAGGACAGACCCCCCGGGTCTATTTTAGTCGAGGACAGGCCCCCGGGTCTATTTTAGTCGAGGACAGACCCCCCGGGTCTATTTTAGTCGAGGACAGGCCCTCCCCGGGTCTATTTTAGTCGAGGACAGACCCCCCGGGTCTATTTTAGTCGAGGACAGACCCCCCCGGGTCTATTTTAGTCGAGGACAGGCCCCCGGGTCTATTTTAGTCGAGTAGATTCAGTTAAATTCTGCTTTAGTAAAGCTGTCTAGTATCGATTTCAGTTAAATTCTAACAGAATTTTCTCTTAGTTGACCCACACATACCCCGAATGTCTGAGTTTTTAATGCTGAATATAAATGCTTTGTCACGAGGGCGGAGGCGCCGCTGTCCCCGGCAAAGGCCAGCCCAGCCGTGGTCCACCCCGAGCTTCTCAGACTGTCCCGGGGTCATTCTCTTCTGCACACACATCCCGGAAGGCTAAGGCCTCCTGGTTTTCCCAAAACACAGCTGTCAGCTCCGGCTCTTCTCCGCGCTCCCTCCACACCGTGGGTGGGGCCCTCCCCTCGCACCCCACACGCCCTCCCCTCCTGTCCCGGCCTGGAGGCTGCACCCCACATTCCTGGTTTCTCCTTTGCTGACCTACTCTGCCTCCACCTGCCATCCACCCTGCAGGTGCCCACCACCTGGTGGGGGCGTCCTCTTCCACTCACACCCAGTCCACCCCCATGGTTGTCACCATCATCGCTCACCAAGCACCCCCCTTGCTCACTCCAGATCCCTTCGTCACATGGCACCAATTAACTCTCCTCAAGTCGGAGCCGGCGTCCTTAGGACAAACTCAGAGCCCAGCTCCCTGTGGCTCTGCGTGGCCTCCTGCTGCGCCGGCCACACCCCTGCCCACTTCAGACGTCTGCCCCTGCCCTTCTCCCAGCCTGGGCGCTCCTCCCTTTGGCCGCTTCCAGAGTTCAGAAATAAGCTAGGACAAGAAAAGAGCTGAGTGGCATGCTGACCACAAATGTTCTGTTCTTACTGCATCTACACTCACCTTCCTGGTCTCTCTCAAGGACCGCAAGGCGTGCAGGGCGTGAGCAAAGACGGCAGAGACGGGGCCCCTGGTGAGCCCGGGCTGCCTGGTGACCCTGGCCTTCCTGGTGCTGTTGGAGCTCAGGGGACCCCTGGCATCTGCGACACCTCAGCCTGCCAAGGAGCCGTGATGGGAGGCACTGGGGAAAAATCAGGACCTAGAAGCTCCTAAAACATAACTTAAGGCAGCAAGTGAGAAAGCGATGCCGAGCTGAGCAGTGAGCTGTGGAAGGACACCCAGAGAGCAGCAGTGTCTGGTATTAAGGAGTGGACGACACACCGTGCCGTGACGTCCAGCGACGCCTTCCTGGCCTGCCCCTCCAGGTCCTCACTCGCAGTGACTGGACACTTGGTCCCTGAGAGCATCCTGCATCGAGCTGTTGTCTCTTCGTGTACTGACCTTGGTCCATTCAGCTGTACCCGCATACCTCAGACACAGGCCCTACGTAATAAAACCGTAAACCCAGCATCTGAGAGGACATAGGGTGTACATATAACAAGTTCTGTACAATTCCATAGATAAAAAATACTTAGCAACTTGTTTACATAGCATCTGTGTAAAGACTAAGATACCATCCCAATAAAATGATATACTAAATCTTCAGATTAATGACGGCCACAGTCTAACAAGAAAATAAAGGCTCTCACGCACGGTGTCCCTTCCCTACAAAGGTCTGGTCTGATTTACCTGCTTCTGTGTACAAACTTTTCACTATCTCCGATTAGCAGTATTTATTGATGGTGACTTTGTATTGCACTAAAGGCTATTGGTATTATCTCTTGTAATAAATAAAGCCACTCATTTGAAAAACTCAGTTCCAAACACTACAGTTTATTACACAGAAAGTCAGACTCTCAGTATGAGAATGAGGGCGTTGAAGCAATCTACCATGACAAGGTCTCATTTATGGACAAAAGAAGTCTCTGGAAAATTTATAGCGAAGGTTTAAAATAGGACTGCATTTTGCAATACAGTACTCTGAGACGAAATCCTTACAAGGGGAAGTGACAAACAAATGAAATAAAATTTCCAAACTACTTCTAGTTAAGAACAATTTAACTTGTTCCAGTTGCTAAGGGGGCATATTTAAAATGTAAATAAAATAAATAAAAAGCAATGTACCTTTTAAGACTGAAGAAATTACCAAGGATGTTAGTTTTTTTAAGTTATCATGTTAAGAAAACATGATGGAATCAGACAGATAATTGAAAAATTACTTACTAATTATCAAGATGTCTTCATCCCCAAATGGTCTATGAGGACACTAATGGATAAGTATTTTGTTCTAAATACTTTTACAAAATGCGCTTCCAAAGTCCCCACTGGAGTCCCATCGACTTGCGTCACGTCCCTTGAGAGGGAGCCGGTCAGCGCAGAGTTCCAGGACCGTAGGGAGCGCTCAGGGTGGCACAGGGACGGCAGGCCGCCCAGGAGTGTGTCCAGCCTGGTCACTTCATCTCCACGGCTGGGCTACTCTGCAGGCTCTCCTGTGCAGGACATGTCACCAAAGAGTCTGGTCTGGTCAGCTTTAGCCTTCTGCCCGTTTTACCGCAAAATACACTCTCAAATTCCTAAAGTCGAGAAACGATCATTAATGTACCAAATTCACAGACATGAAAACCGCTATCTTCAAAAACACAAAAGGTTGAAATTAAGAGCTAAACTATTTGAAAATATGTTGTTAAATTAAGGTGTCTTTCATAAACTAGGTCACATCTTGTAAGAGGGTATATGTGACTAAAATAGGGATTCAAACATTTTTCTCAAATAGTTATATTTACATGTGTTTTTACTTAGTTTTCCAATAGATTCTCAAAATGCCTGACTATATTGTAAAGCCTTCTTATATTTAAAAAGAGCAACCATATTTCTATTTGTTATTTCTATTGTGGCCAAATAGACACAACAATTAAAATTTACCATTTTAATCACAGTGTGCAATTCAGGTGCATTAAGTACATTCACGCTGTGTGGAACCATCACCACCATCCGCCTCCAGAACTTTCCACCCCACCAGACACTCTGACCCATTACATACCCCCCGCCCGCCCGCCCCACGAGCATTTGTTTCCACACACACTGGCGAGTGCTGTGTGGCAGGCGTGGTCTCTGCACACGTAGGACTAAGAGCCGACTCCCACAGTGCCCTGCTGGCTGTGGGTCCTGGTTCACACTGCTCTGCCCCACACGCTTCTTTAAAGGCCTCAGTTTTAATGGCTGAGGCAGACAGATGAGCCCTGAGCACACAGGTCAATCCCAACTTCAGCAAAGGAGGTGGCTAGTTAGTGCCAGCAGACAACCGGAGTCTCATCAGCCTCTAGAAACAAGACCCTGGGTGTGCAAAACGCAGGAGGCAGGAATCTACAGGACAAAGGATTCAGTTTCTTCAACAAATAAATGGCAAGGAGAAAGGAAGGGGAGCCATTAGTGATGAAAGGATATTTAAGAGCTAATCACCCGATGCAATGTTTGGATCCTGATTCAAATAAGTCAACCGTGAAGAGCTGTGAGCCAATTGGAGCAATCCAGATAGGGCTGATGTTAAAGATGGGGACGATGTTGTGGCTAGGATTTAAACAGCCCTTTTCTTTTTAGAGATACATTTATGAATGAAATGATGAGATCTCTGGAATCGCTTTAAAACAACTCAGCAAGGGTGGGAGAATGGGGAGGTACAGAAGAAATGAAATTTTGCCTGAAGCTGAGTTACAGGGACAGAGGAGTTCATTATTATATTCCTTCCATTTTTGTGCATGTATAAATTTCTGTAAATTTTTTTAAAAAAGCATAGCATTCTTACACAATTAAATCTAGGTTTATATATTTTTATTGGGAAATAGAGATATAACATAAAATTTGCCATTTTAACCATTTTTAAGTGAACAGTTCAGTGGCATTAAGCACATTCACACGCTTGTGCAACCATCACCACCATCCATCTCCCGAACTCCTTTCATCTGGTAAAACTGAAACTCTGTCCCCATTAAACACCAACTCCCACCCCTCCCCCAGCCCCTGGCTCCACCATCCCACCTTCTGTCTCCACGAATGTGACAGCTCTAGGGCCCTCACATGAGTGGAATCGTACAGTACTTCTCCTTTTGTGACTTATTTCACCGAGCAGTGTCCTCGAGGTTCATCCACGCTGAAGCAGGTGTCAGGATTTCCTTCCTTTTTATGACTGAATAATATTCCATTGTATGGATGGACCTCATTTTGTTCATCTTCATTTGTCAATGACACTTGGGCTGCTTCCACCTTTTGGTTGGTGTGAATAATGCTGCTGTGAACATTCATGTCCGAGTATCTCTTTAAGTCCCTGCCTTCAGATCTTTTGGGTATAAACCCAGAAGTGAAACTGCTGGATCACACAGTAATTCTATGCTTAACTTTCTAAGGAGCCACCAGACTGTCCTCACAGCAGCTGCACCATTTTATATTCCCACCAACAACCCCACGGGTCCCAATTTCTCCATATCCTCACCAACACTTACTTTCTGTTTTTTTCGTTTTGTTTTGTTTTTGTTTTTTGTTTTGAAAGATTTTATTTACTTTTTTTCCTTTTTCTCCCCAAAGCCCCCCGGTACATAGCTGTATGTTCTTCGTTGTGGGTCCTTCTAGTTGTGGCATGTGGGACGCTGCCTCAGCGTGGTTTGATGAGCAGTGCCATGTCCGCGCCCAGGATTCGAACCAACGAAACACTGGGCCGCCTGCAGCAGAGTGCGCAAACTTAACCACTCAGCCACGGGGCCAGCCCCCTTACTTTCTGTTTTTTGCTAACAGTCACACCTAATGGGTGTGAGGTGGTCTCTCACTGTAGCTTTGCTTGGCATTTCCCTGACGATTAGTGATGTTGAGCATCTTTTCATGGACGTCCCGGCCATTTGTTTATCTTCTCTGGAGAAACGTCTATCCAAGTCCTTTGCCCATTTTTCAATTGTGCTGTCGGTCTTTTCCTTGCTGGGTTGTTGCAGGTTCCTGCTTCATTCACGTCCGGGACGAGAGCACAGCCCGCTGCCTCAGTCTAGCTTCTGGGCCGCCGGGACTGGCTGCAGCACCCGCCTGCCACACCCGAGGCGGCAGCCCGACCCCGGCAGCCCGCTGACTGCAAGCACTTCCTACCTCACACGCTACCTTCGCACATAAATATATCTCATTTTCTTCCCAAACTTTAAAAGATTTTAGGGTTTCAACACAATTTAAGATGAACCACATTTTGATAATTTCCAATATTTGACACCCAGAGCCTAAACATAAAATATTTGCCTATATTTGAGAACGTAGAATTTACTTTTGAGAATAACTAAGAAGTCAGAAAGAAGAATATAATCATTTCTCAGACATACAAAAGTACTTCGAGAAATTCTTCTAAACAACCTTCACACCATGAGGAGGCTAGCCCTGGGCATCGTCTTCATTTGAATAGTTCTCCACAAGCGGGGTTAAGTTGTAGCTCGACCTAGACCCCCACAGGGTCCACGGGCGATGTCTCACTGGCAGTGGGGCGACTGTGAGAGCGTGACACAGGCGGCCTCTCAGGCCTGCTCAGTGAGCCAAAGGCAGGCAGCTGTCATTTGACTCCCTCAACTAGCATCTATTTTCAACCAAACATAAGTGAAATAACTGAGTTTTAAGAGATTTTTACAACTCATCAAATCACCTTGAGATAATGCCTGACCAAAGTTTATATTCGCATTAGATTTATAAATATGAGGATGCTAACAATAAAAACTATATTTCTGGGGCCAGCCCGGTGGCGCAGCGGTTAAGTGTGCACGTTCCGCTTCGGAAACCCGGGGTTCGCCGGTTTGGATTCCGGGTATGGACATGGTACAGCTTGTCAAGCCATGATGTGGTAGGCATCCCACATATAAAGTAGAGGAAGATGAGCACGGATGTTAGCTCAAGGCCAGCCTTCCTCAGCAAAAAAAGAGGAGGATTGTCAGCAGTTAGCTCAGGGCTAATCTTCCTAAAAAAATACAAAAACAAAAACAAAAACAAACTATATTTCTTAGTAAGAAAAAGAGAGATGGTTCCAATTACACGTCAGGAAATTACACCAGGAAGTTATGGAGAGGAAGAAAGCTGGAGTTGTCTGTAGAGAGGGAAGCGAGAAGTGAACGCAAGGCTTCAAGGAAGCAAAGAGGGGACCATGAGCTGGCATCACCGGCCACACAAAGAGAACACAGCCCGGAAGGAATACATGTGCGCCTCACACAGCTCTCACCTGTGAAAGCAAACACGAGACACCTCTACGGGAGGTGGCAAATCCAACCACAGTGCAAGACGTCCCACAGGCCCCTCGGAACAGCAGGCCGGGCACACACAGGAGCAAAGGTTTGAACCACAATTCGTAATCTCAGCCTGACACACACGTGGCATTTGCCAAACGAAGGAGGTGCATTCCTTCCAAATGCACACAGAACTTTTTTTTTTTTTTTAAAGATTTTATTTTTTCCTTTTTCTCCCAAAGACTCCCGGTACACAGTTGTGTATTTTTAGTTGTGGGTCCTTCTAGTTGTGGCATGTGGGACGCCGCCTCAGCATGGCTTGATGAGCAATGTCATGTCCGCGCCCAGGATCTGAACCAGTGAAACTCTAGGCCGCCAAAGCAGAGCATGCAAACTTAACCACTTGGCCACGGGGCCAGCCCCAAATGCACAAAGAACTTTTAAAAATTGACCACATAGGTCACAATGCAAGTCTTTTAAAAACTGCTTTTTTATACAGACCATCTTCACGGATCACAATGTGATAAATGAGAGAAACAGGCAAAAAGTTGTTCTGTAAAAGACAGGAAAAACCCATACATATGTGGAAAATTAAAAACCAACTTTCAGAGAATTCCTGTGTTGAAGAAGCAAACAAAAAACTTACAAGGTATTTAGAGACAAGGAAAGCATTCTATCCTAGCCTGTGGGATGTCTGCAGAAAGAGCACTAAGGCAGAAATCTGCTCCGCTCAGAAAGACCAGAAACAAATGAAGCACTAAACTGAAGACGCCAGAAAAAATAAAACTCAAAAAGAAGACAGGAGGAAAGACTAGAAAAAGGTTTTAAAATAATTCACATAAAAGCAAAGTAGAATAGGACAAACACTACCACTGCCTCCTATCAGCCCCCAAAAACCAACAGAGCAGAACACGACCAGAGCCAGTTCCCTGGGAAGGCCCAGAACACACCAGGACGCCAGGAACCCAGGGGAATCCGGGCAAGGATGAAGGAGCTCAGGACTAACAGAACAACAGAGGAGGCACAAGTTCACTAGGACCACGAGGGCCGGCGACCAGCCCACTTCTCGAGGGGGAGCAATGCAGCGAAGCAGCCCATAGCGGCACTGGCGGAGCCTGAGGCTGGGGAGGAGGGCCCCAGGGCCTCTGCAGGTGGAGACGGCGAGCAAGCAGCAGTGGCCACAGGTCTCTGCAAGGTGGGCCTCCCCATGCTGGGCCCACCTACAAAACTAGGCACCCAATCCTCTCTGCCCCTGGGAGCAAAGGCTGGGGGTTCCTGCCTGGAAAGGGTGAAAGAGGGTTCCTGTGCAGGTGGGGGAGACACCCCACTGAAAATGGGGATCAGTGAACACTGTGCACCAACTGCTGGGACCTCCAGCTCCCTCAGCAGCTCAGCACCGCACCGGGACCATGAACTAAGCTGGCACCCATCACCAACAAGGGAGGGAGAAAGAAAGCACCCCTGGGGAGGGAGCAGGAACGCCAGCGAGGGTGGCGGCCTGAAGCCAATGAAGAAAGCAACAGGGAGAGGTCGCGCTCATCCTTAGACCCCTCACTGGCTAAACAGGGCTCTGGCTGTCCAAGGCTCTTGGCGAAGGGAGCCGGGGGACGGACAACCCCTTGGGGCTCTGCACTAGGAAGAGCAAGGAGCCAGGTAGCTGGCGGCAGGGGTCACAGGCAGAGAATCCTGGCAAGATCATAGGAGAGGGAGCAGCACCTTTCCACTGCAGAACCAGGGCTGGTGCCACAGGAAGTGGGCAGAGGGGAGGAGCAGTCCCGAAGCTGCAGGGCTGGCCTGACTTCAGACGGACCGAGAGGGAGGGCAAAGCAGACGGGCAGCAGCGCCCCCACGGTTGCTGCCAGAGATAGGTGAGAGGAGAGGGAGGCGGGCGCACGGCCAGCGGCCTGGAGGGGGAACCTCGCTGAGGTTCACCTCAAGACTCCAATGTCACCTTGCCACATATCCCGGCCTGGATTCTCACTGGGAAAGAAGCTCGAGAGGATGTTACTGGGACAACAGGCAGACCCTGAATGTTAACCTGGCATTAGATAACAACATTACGCCAATGTTAAATTTCCTGATTTTGATCACTATATTCTCGTTATGTAAGATAATGCACTTATTCTTTAAAAATACATGCTGAAATATTTAGGTATACAGGGCATGGTGTCTGCAATTTACTACCAAATGGTTCAGAAAGATACGTAAAGAGAGAGACGAAGCAAGTAGTTACAACAGTAACACGGGACTCAGGGTGAACTGCGCGGGGGTAAAAGGAGCTTTTACTACTATCGTAATTTTTCTGGAAGTCTGAAGTTATATCGAAATTTAAAATTACCACAGACATAACGTGAGTCACCTAGATCCAGAATGCAGGACACTCAACAGGCACCTGGCCTGATGGCAAAACCTCACGGTCATAATAAATGACTGTGGAGTGGGATTGTAGTAGCTTAAGGAGCCTGAAACCATACTTAAATGCATTTCTGGATGCAGGATGCTGGTTTGGAAAAAAAAAGCTATAAAAGTCATTTTTAAACGTTTTGGGGAAACGTGAATACGGACTGGATATTAAATGACGTAAGAGAATTCCCTCAGTGTTGTGAGGCATGACAACGGTACCGGGGTTATGCAGGCGAGTTTTTAGGACATGAATGCAGAAATATTTAGAGGCGAAGTTTCGTGATGTCTGTAACTGTCTTTGAAATTGTACAGCAAATGTGTGTGTGTGCATGTGTGCACGAAGTAAATGTGGTCAAGGTTAACAACAAGGTGACGGGCGCACAGGTATTCATTCTACTGCAGGTTCATCAGAAAAACAATACAAAGTGGACCATCTATTTGCTGATGATGGCCTTCTCAACGTGTCCACCTGCTACCCGCTGGGCAGTGACAACCTCGTGTGTCTGGAACTGAATGTGGCTTCTGCTCTACCCCGTCTTGTTTCTCCTGTCTCCCCATCTCAGTAAACAGCACTACCCTCCCAGCCACTCAGCTAGAACTCCAAGTGGCCCCCGATCCCTCCTTCCAGCACGTCCCGCACCTGGCAAGGCCAACCAGTACGTGCCGAAGCCTCATGGCTCTCACTCACTGCTGCACCTCGGCCAGTCTTGGGGGAGCTACAGCTGCGGCCCCCTGCTGCACCCCAACCTCCACTTCCTGGAGTCCATTCTCCCCACACAGCAGCGAGCGACCTTTCAACATGCCAGGCCGATCGCGCCACTGCTGCCTAATACTTTCCAGGTGCCCCCTCGGCACTCAACCTAGGAAGCCGCTCTGCAGGCAGGGCCTGCACAGCAGTGTCGCCCCCTCGCAGCGGGATGGAGACGGTTGTTCACTGCCTACTTGGGGATCGCCTCGCTCTGGCCAGCGGGGCCTTTGTCTCCCTCAACGGAGCCCAGCATCTTCGGCAGAAGCTTGATTGGAAAAGAAAAGATTGGTGGAACGAAATGTGTACTAAGACAATTCAGGAAAATCACTTCAGACTCTCAAGTATTGTATCTTTAGGAACAAAATTTTCAAGAGAGTAAGGCGGGGCAGCCGCCACAGACACAGCTAAGTACGGTGTTTGGGCCACGAAGGTTCTGGTTCCCTCAAATACAGTGCCGCCTGGTGCCACTCCAGCCTGCTTCCTGAGGGTCCTATAATCTGACCCAGAAACCATCTACAAGTTCGATGTAATTAAATTTCACAAGTGTCTGGGAAGCATAATATACATAAAATAAAGTATCCATAAACTTTTAATCTATTTAATCTGAGTACATATACAGACAGTTAAGGTTTTTTTGTTGTAGACACCTCCATCATACTTGAATGAATTATATCAATAATAATCTACTGCTAATAGGTACAGAGCCAAATGTTGTCATTTTCAAAAATATTAAGGCTTTATTTTATTAAAATAAACCAAGAGTCTATCTCTAAAAAACGTTAAAGAGTAACTACATTAAAAATAACCATAAATGATCCAATTAGAAAAAATGTGACATAAGTATTGTTTCAAAACACAATTAAATGTACAATAAAAATAAGGAACTTGATGAAATTATGTGACTCACAAGATGTAAATGTCACATGGACACACAAAACGGGAGCAGACCACGAACTCTCTGCACACGGCCCGAGGGGCCCACATGCCCGGCCACCCCGGGCCCTTCGGGAGGAGCTCTCTCAGGCCCTTCCCGGATCTGGATGCAGAGGCTCTTTCTAAAAAGGTTTCACGTTTGTGGGGCCACCCTCAGCTCAGTCCTCTGATCAGACTGGTGCTGCCGTCAACAGCAGCGGCTACACAACAGCTGCGGACAAGGAACAAATCAGGATGCTCTGGGTTCACTTCACTAAGCCTCCTCGCCACTCACGCTGACCCCCAGAATTCTGAGGCCAGTACCTAGAGCGGAGGCCGCCGCAAGGCAGAGCACTGAAGCCAAGGCCGCGAACGCCTCCGTCCTCTCATTTGAACCAGCAAGGAAGGGGTGGGCAGGGCTCACTCACAGCAAGCATTCACTCCTGGCGGGAGCCAGCTCGCTGCCTGGGGATGGCTCCTGGGACCGAACAGAGGGCGTCAAGGCCGTGCTGCTGTGTTAAGAGGTCGAGACGCTCGGGCCCCAGAGTCCCCGAGTCCTCCCTGGTCACCCACCCACGGAGATGTCTCTTCTCTGCCTTTTGGAGGCGTTTGAAGTTCAGATTACTTGACATTTATCTGCCTGTTTTCTTTTTTTTTTTTCCCTATTCTTGCTTTATTCTTTTCACAAAGTTTTCTCAGGGCAAAGAAAATCCCACCCTACAGGTCTCTGAAACCCCTTCCCACCCCAATACAATCCACTGCAGAGAGCAAGTGCTCAGTCTGCCACTTGACAACCAACAAACACTTCAGTCATTCATATTCTGCTGTTTAGCGATCGAATGGAGGCTGTGACTGCCACTTTAATAAATGACAAGTTACATCATTAACGAGCAGAGCTTTGTTTCTATTGGACTCAGGGTCTGACATCAGACTCCAGGAAACAAAGGAGAGTTTGGGATATCTTAGGGAAAAAGGACAAGAACACTGATAAGTTGATAAAACTCGGAAAATCTACCTGGCCTACATACTCACCTTTTTAAGAGAATCTCCGTGGCGCTCCTGAATGTATTTCAGGAACGCTGTGGTCCACTGAAGAGTCGTTGCCTTGTCAGTCTCAGCATTGCAGAACGGGACTAAGAGATTCAGCTCGTCACAACAAATGCGGATTCTGCGCCTACAGTCAAAACCCAAAGCATCACATGGGGAGGCCGGGGTGCAACCACGGAGCAGAGGGTCTGTTTCTGAAGGACACTCAATGCCGGGGAAGTGCCAGCCTCCTTCTCCAGGGGCCTCTCCTGCCTGGGGCGCCTCCCTCGCTGTGGCACTCCCTGGAGTTTTCCCTGTTTGCTTCTCACGGGCCAGGAGCAGAGGCCAGGGTCAAGTCTCTAGACCACAGATGCATCCAGACCCCCTGAAACTGGAAGCAAAATTTTGTGTACGGTTTTCCTGGGAAAATCATTCTTTCACTCAACAGTTATTAACATGCCCTCATGTGCCAGGGAGCTCATTCACAGCTAGAATTCACAGCTTTGATTCTCCAAGGGGCCCTGGTTCAAAGAGGACCACAGACTACCAGTCTGTTAATATTCCCAAACCTGGTCTTTCAGAGATAATTAACATCACAGCTGGAGTCTTATTATTAGACCATCTTTGAGTTTTGTGAATTCCATTCAGTAATCTGGAGAGTCCTATGCAAGCCGACAGGGAAAACTTAGACCATATGGTCTTATTTCCCATCTTCCCAACTGTACCCCAGGCTTCTACGCAGACACTCTGTGAGGGGAACACAGCCGGCATCTACTGGATGCTCTCTACCTTCTAGGCACTGAGTCTGACACTCTTTACATAGCAGCTTGTTTAATTCTAATCTCAAATCTATGCAGTGGGTAATCTCTCTCTTTTATAGATGTGAAACCCAGACGAGAGGTAAGAATTTGCAGCACGTTGTTAAACTAGGAAATGGCAGGGTAAGAATTCACACTTTTACTGTCAACATCTGAGAGTTTTCACAGAACAGGTATTTGGTAAATGTTTATTAAACAAATGTCGGAGTAGGAAAAACGCCCTTCATAATTCACGATGAGCTCAGTGAAGTGCTTCAGTTGGAGCACACGTGTGTGCACACATATTTAAGAAAGGCACCTAGCTGGCTCGTTAGCTTTAACATATGCCTTTAAAAAGAAACAAATGGCTTTGGCTCAACACTGGAGCTTCAAAGTTGAACATGTGTCTTACTCTATGTTTCTTGAGCCTAAAACAGAAACTGGTTCAAACTCAATAAATGACTAAGTTAATTAATTATATGTTAGGGAAATATCATGTTAAAAAACCCAGCTCTAATAAGAGAAAAATTAACCAGCTTTGGAATCTACATAGAAAAATAGCACAAATAAAATCCACAATAAAACGCCTTAAGTAAGAGCTTTAACCTCCTCCTTGCTCAGTGAAGAAAAACTAGTGGCCAGTGTGCAGGAAAGAGTCAAGCTAGCAAGCCAACTCCGCTTAGCACGGCCAGCTCACACAGCTGGCGCTGACTGCCACTTGGCAATTGAGATTGCGGGAGGGTTCCCACCACCACTAGTTAAGAGGGGCTCCCTGTGCCTACACTGTGCAAACAACAAGGTTTATGTCAATCACTGGCTTGCCTTCTGGGGGTCCGGAAATTGGCTGTGTGCCAGGGAGGGAATGCCTACATGACTAGCCCCCAATAAAACTCCAGAGTGCTGGGTCCCTAATGAGCGCTCCAGGCTGGCACCATCTCACACGTGGCCAGAGCTCGGTGCTGGGGGAGTTAAGTGGATGCTGTGACCCCCACTGGGTGGGGACTCGGGAGCCTGCACCTGGTCCTCTGTGCTTCTCCCCACGTGCCTTGGCTATTCCTGCTGTGTCCTCTCCTGTAATAAATCAAAGCCAGGAGTCTTCCTCCTGAACCATCACACCTTGGGGCCCCAACCCACCTAGCAAAACAAGCCAATGTTCACTTTTGCCAATTTTTCCTTCTTCGAACACAGAAATGGCTACGGTATGGTTTTATACAGTAACGTGCCTATTAGTACCCATAACTGTACTAAACTTGTGTGTCTAAGATAACTGTCTACAAACTGGCCTGGCAATCAAGCACACGCGTTACCTTCTATCTCTCTCCATGCGGTTGTGCCTCTCCCTGCGCTGGGACCGTCCTCCCTGGGGCCCACTCTGGCTCTGCTCTCCGAGGCTGGACTGCGCGGACTCCGCCGATTGCCAGGTGCCCTGTGCGGCTGTGGAGCCTTCGCCCACGTTCTGAATCTCTCCAAGGGCTCTTCGTTCCACATTCGTGTCCAGCTGACGGACTCTACTCCGATTCCTCTTATTTATTGCTTGTTTACATAGCGCTTCTTCTTTGCAAAAGAAGAAAAAAGTGGTATTTTAATTTTTTATTCTTCTTAACTTGCCCCCATTAATGCTGAGTATATTTTTTGGCATTTTCAATCCAAGAGAGAAACATCAGTGGGTACAGAGGCCTGAACCCGAGGAGCTGCACGACGGCAGCAGTTCAGCGTGAGCAGGTAGCACAAAGCTCCGAGCTCCAAACCACGGGCCCGAAAGTGACCCTGTAACTAAATTAAAACACTCCGAGTCTCACGTGAGCCACAGAACCCAGAAGTCCCCTCTTTAACCACCAGGTGTTAAAGGTCACGTATGAGCAGAGGACCTAAGAAGTTGTTTGATTTTTTCGGATATTCAGAATGGAAAAAAGAAAGCCGGAAACATTTCCTCTAAAAGATTTTCTTTACATACAATTATACTAATATGACAACTGACATTCCAACTGCAATGCTCAGAAGATGACAAAACCAAAGTTGTTTAGGAGTAAATATGCCCTCACCTTGCAAGTGACTCTCCCCACAAAAGCAGTAATCCCAGCACAGCTTTTATTTATGCTACAGAAATATGTCAGATTTCCATCAAACAAAGAACCGCAGGCATCTAATTAGTGCGTGTGGCGATGAGCATTCCCGAGAGGCCATGAAAGCAAAACCCCCTACAGCGAGAGAATCAGGCCAAACCCCCTACAGTGAGAATCGCTTAACAGAACAGTAGTAACTTTTCAAGGGAGACCCAGAGGGGAACTCACAAATATTGGTACTTTTATCCCCAAAGCTTAGTAGTCAGGACAAGGATTATTTTAATGTTAACCTTTATACCTTACAAATGTCAACATACACTTTTGCGTAAAATGTCATAACAAGAAAAAATTAATTACTGACATGGAGGAAGCAGGAGCACTCCAGCCCTATCCTAGCTTCATCAGCTCTTGAAAAGCTGAGTGTAAGCTGTGCTATTTTGTTGGATAACTTGAAAAATAATTTTTTTCCAGTGAGAAAGGGACTGAGAGTTGATCTTGGAGGTATGCAAAGCTTGCCTCCAGCAGTTTCTTTATTTCTGAAACTCTGAATCGCCTTGATGGCCTCTTGCTCTAATTCAATGCTTGCCCATCTGAAGACCATCTCCTAAAGCTCTTAGCAGATTTCAGACTCCTCCCTTCCCTCAGGAAGTATAAAACAAGGAAAAAAACCCCACAAAACTATTAAGCTCTTTAGTAACTTCATAACTGAAAATTTATGTAAGTCTATTATTTTTCTGTTTATGGAGTTTACTATTAAGAAAAAGCAGCTCAAACTCAATTCCACACTAAGTATAAAACCGACGTTCAAAATTCAGAAGAACGTTCACAGTGAGATGGCTGGGGGAAGAGGGGCGGAAGGTTCCCTCGGATATAAACACACTTCCAAGATCACTTCATCTGTTTATAAACCACCTCTCGCCCCCACCCCCCTAAGGCCACCACGCTGTCGAGGGCACAGCCCAGGCAGGAGGAGGGCACCTGCCACCTTCTGCGTTGTTGCTTACCTCCCACTTTAATCCAAACCTGCTCAGGCAAAGCTTTGTTTCTACTACCTAAAGTCTGTTTAGTGGATTCAATTTCTTGCTGATAACAGAAAGAAAATGCTCTAGGCAATCCAATATCCTGATGCTTGGCAGTTTCAAGTATAGAACATGAGTTACTAGAACTCTGGAAAAAATGAAGCAACAGGAATTTCATCAATATGCGACTTAATCTCCTTTTTACTGCACAAATAAAATGTACTTTAACAGAAGCAACGGTAAAGCTATTAACATGCAATTTGAAGAAGTTTAGGTGCACCGAGAATTTTAAAATGTTCCCAAACCACATAAATGCTCTGGATTTGAAAAGGTTATTCAGCTCAACGAAAGGAAAATAAAATCCTTGGGACCTAACTAAAATAAACTCACTTAACACAAAAGAGCAAAGCTTCACACATCATCATCCCTACCTGTGCTTGCGAGAGATTAGTGCTTGCGCCGGTAGAGCAGGTGTTTGTGGGAAAGAGCGGGTACGTAAACTGCAAAGCGGCCGTCGCAGCAGCAGTTTTATTTTTCACTAACGTTGTACATTTGTTCTGTTGCTGATGAAGAGGAACATTCATTAATTCGGATGGATGTCGAATAAGAGTTACCAAACTGCCAAGACAAAAGAAAACCCAGAAACCTGAAGAATTCGTGGCAGGTAAGTTTCCTGAGACCCTGCACTCACTGTCACTCTAACGGGTTGCATCAGACTTTCTAGAGAGGAGCTCAAATCTGTCAGGAGGACGGCCCCTCGTCATGGAGATCTCTGGAACAGTCATCACCAGCGCTGTCCTGGGCCTTCAAACCCCCCTCCTCCTCACAGAGGAAGATGGGACAGTGCATCACCTTTTACTTACACCCCCCTTCCCATCAGACACTTGACACCAATCTCTCTTTTGGGGGCCATCCTCCAAAATCTGATGACTATGGGCAAAATGGGGAAAACTACAGGGTGGGGATGGATAGAAAGCTGAGAAGTCACCCGAACAGACGCGACACTCCTCTTCCAATAGTTGTCCCTGGAAGATCACCATGGGCTGGCAATCGGGCTGCAGGGTGAAGCTGCATTTTATATTCTAAGCCTCACAATACGAGTTTCCTACACCCAGGCCCTGGGGGGCCTGCTCCCTGTTGAGACGTCAGCTAGAAGGAGACCGGTGGCCTTGACATAGGACCGCCTTGTCTACACCCAGACTGAAGCTGGAGGCGTTTGTATAGGACTGCCTTGTCTACACCCAGACCCAGCAGGTCCTAGGTCCTGCTCCCAGTTGACATCCAGCTCAAGCAGGCTGGTGCCCTCCGCACAGGATCGCCTTGTCTACACGCAGACTCAGCAGGTGCTGCTCCCTGCTGAGATGCCAGGCTGGTGGCCTCCGCACCGACCTCCTCCCTCCGCAGCCGCGCCCTCCCCGTCCCCGTCCCGCCGGCCCGGGGCGTGGGCACCCACTTGTTGAGCGCCACGCCCGGCTCGGGGGACTCGGCGCCGCGCGGGGCGGGCGGGGGCTCGGCGGGGATGCTGTTGAAGCGGTCCTCCAGGCGGACGCGCACGGCCGACTTGGCCCGCGCCTCGGGCGCGCCCTCCCCGGCCGCCGCCTTCTCCTTGCCCGCGCCGTCGGGCGCCTTGGGCCGGGGGGCGCCCGGGGGGCCGTCGGCGCCCGGCGTCTTCTCGGCGGCGGCGGCGGCGGCGGCGGGGGGCGCGCCCGCCTCGCTCAGCAGCATCATGCGCAGCTCCTGGAAGTCGATGTGGCCCAGGCACGGGTTGGCGCCCGCGAAGCCGCCGTCGGCCAGCGCGGGCGGGCACAGCACCGGGTACACGGGCGGCGCGCCGCCCCCCCCCGCCGCCGCCGCCGCCGCCGCCGCCGCGCCCCCCGCCGCCGCGAAGCCCCCCGCCGCCGCGCCCGGCGCCGCCGCCGCCGCCAGGAAGGCCGAGTTGAGGCGCGTCTCGAGCTCGCCGTCGGCCGCCGCCGCCTCCATGTGCGAGTAGAGGATGTGCTGCAGCTGCGTGTACTCGATCTCCGTCATCTCCACCAGGCTCAGGTCGGTGGTCGTGAAGCTCAGCCCCGCCTCGCCCAGCGCCGCGTCCGCGCCCTCGGGGCCCGCCGGCCCGCCCGCCTGCGGCGGCTCCCGCGGCCCGGGGCCCGACATGCCGGCGCCAACGGCGGGGCGCGCGGGCGGGCCGGCGGGGACCGGCCGGAGAGCCGGGCGGGCCGAAACCGCCGGGACGCAGCGCGCCTGCGCCGCCCCGCCCCCAACGGCACCCCCTCCCCTGCGCGGCCCCGCCCCCGCCAACCGCCCGCCCCCCGCCCCCGGCCCCGCCCCCGCCCCCGGCCCCGGCCGCCCCCGCGGGGGCTGCGCGCGCAGGTCGGGGGCCGGGGTACCGGGCGCAGGGCGGCGCGCGGGGGCCGGACAGCCCGGGGCCGAGTGTCCGCGGGGTCAGACCCCGCCCCGGATGGCGGGTCGCACGCCAGAGGCGCCCGTCCACGTGGTGGAGGTAACGCTCCCCCACGAGGGGTGCTGTGGGCCCCCAGCAGCGTGCGGGGACGCGCCGTCTGGTGCGCCCTGCAGTGGACGGCTGAAACTGCCCCGAAGGCCGGTGTGCCGAGGCAGCCTGCAGGCTAGGGGAAAAGTCGGATGAATGCATCTCGTGTTTTAGAGTTTATCCTAGAAGAGCGCAGGGCGCGTATAATTAATGCGCTTAGCAAATGCTGGCCAAGGATTAAGAGATTCTTTTAAACAGCTTTATTGAGATATAATGCACATGCCATACATTCATGCATTTTAAGTGTGCGATTCGGTGGTTGTGAGTGTATTCGTGGTGCTGCCGATCCATCACCACGGGTCAATCTTAGAATATTTTCATCACCCCAAAAGAACATCCCCATACCCCATCCCCGACGCAGGCAACCACTAATCTCCTTTCTGTCTCTGGGTTTGCCTATTCCAGGCATTTCACATAAATGGTATCACAGGACATGTGGTCTTTAAGAGAATTATTTTTGCAGGCTCAAGATAATTGCTGGGCCCACCTCTCATCTCTACCTCATCTCAACCAGAGGTTGGTTGTTTTCGTGTAGGAAGTGGGACGTTTGAAGGGCTGTGACTTAGGCACAGTTTTTTTCCCAACGGCTCTGAATCTTTGGCTTATTCTATCACAGCTCAGACAACATTTATCTTTGGAGTGCTATTCATTTCTTTTGTATTATCTTTTTTTTGAACAAATGTAAGATCATACTATGTATGTGATTTTATAATTTGCTTTTCTTTTTCCCCACTTAATATGTCCCCAATAGGGACTTAATGGATACTCAATAAAAGATATCAGGACAGTTTATTAATTATTTAGGAAAAAATTAAGTTAGAGCACTTTTTTTCACACCTAACATAAAAATTAGTTCCAGATAATTGAAATACCTACATTTAAAAAGCAAAATTCTGGGGCCGGCCCGGTGGTGCAGCGGTTAAGTTCGCATGTTCCGCTTCTCAGCGGCCCAGGGTTCTCTGGTTCAGATCCCAGGTGCGGACATGGCACCGCTTGGCAAGCCATGCTGTGGTAGGCATCCCACAGATAAAGTAGAGGAAGATGGGCACGGATGTTAGCTCGGGGCCAGTCTTCCTCAGCAAAAAAAGGAGGATTGGCAGCAGTTAGCTCAGGGCTAATCTTCCTAAAAAATAAGCAAAATTGTATAGAATTATATGGGTAAATTATTTGACTGAGAGGAGTCTAAGCATGGCACCAACACAGACCATTTGTGCACAGAATCACCCTAGGGATCTTGTTAAAACACAGATTCAAGTTTAGCAGGCCTAGGGTGGGACCAGGAACCCTGCCTTTCAAAGGAGCCCCCCACTGATGTGTGTGCTGCTGGCCCGTGGACCCTACTTTGAATAGCAAAAGCACAGAGTACAAGGAAATTTACAACGTTTAAAAAGAAAAAATAAAATCAAGATTATATCCAATTTGGCTTCTCATTTATCAGAAACTGACATTGTTTCTTGTTTTGGGTAGAGTTCTGGTGGATAGCAGTTTTTGAGCCTTCTTTTATTTAAACATGAAACATGATCATGACCTGGCTTTGCTGGGGCTTGCATTATAAATAAATAAAATACGAGGAGAACCGAACATGCTTTTCCAAACTCTCAACGTGGCTCCCAGAGGTTCTGGTCTGCCCCTCGGGAGGCAGCCCTCCTTAGTTGAGAATGCTGACGAGGAGTCAGGTGGAGCTCTAGTGAGCAGTTTGCGAGAGAGAAAGGCTTCTGCCATGGCTCCCTTGAGCAAATAGCAGGCCCTGCTCCAAACATGCAGAAGAAAAAGAAAAAGCGGTAGATAGCAAGCACAGACCCATGCCAAATTCGACAGGCACCACGAAGGAAGGATGGGCTTTCAAGGACAGAAGGGGCAGCACTGTGGACAGGGACAGGGACAGGGTCGTTTTCTAGGGGAAGACCCAGAGCGGGTGGCACAGTTGGTTTAGTGGCTCTGGACCACAAAGCACACCATCGTGTGAATCATGTGGAACGAGGATGAGGGTTGAGGAAACTCATACAGAGCTGTGCATTCTGTGAAGCCCCAAGACTCGAGGTCAAAATTAGATATCACAGGAAAATAAAGCTACAGAACAATATGACATGAACAGATATGCAAAAGTTTTTAACAAAATCTAGTACATTGAATCCGACAAGACTTTAAAAAAAGAATTATACATTGTGACCAACTGGAGTTCATTCCAGTGAATCGTTTTGTTCACATTTGAAAATCAACCAATGTAAATTACTATATTAACAGACGAAAAAGAGGAATCCTACAATTACCTCAAAAATGCAAAGATAAAAAAGTGTTTGACAAATCCAACATCCATTCCTGGTAAAAACTCTGCAAAGCAGGACTGGAAGGGAACTTCCCCAACCTGATAAAGGGCATCTATGAAATAACGACCGCCAACATCACATGTGATGGTAAAAGACTGAATGTTTTCTCCCAGATTAGGAAAAAAGCGAAGATATCCACCATCACCACTTGTCTTCCACATTGTACTGCAGGTTCTACTCAGTGTAACAAAGCAAGAAAAAGAAAAGGCTTTCAGATCGGAAAAAAGGAAGTAGAACTCTCTTGCAGACAGCATGATGATTTATGTAGGAAATTCTATGGAATCTATAAAAAATAATAAGTGAATTCAGCAAGGTCACAGAATATAAGAACAGCATACAAATGTCAATTGTATTCCTATGTACGAGCAATGAGCGCATGTACATTAAAATTAAAATATAGGCCGGCCCCGTGGCCAAGTGGTTGGGTTCACGTGCTCCACTTCGGCAGCCCAGGGTTTCCCGGGTTCGGATCCTGGGCGTGGACATGGCACCGCTCATCAGGCCGTGCTGAGGTGGCGTCCCACATGCCAAAACTAGAAGGACCTACAACTGAAATATATAACTATGTACTGGGGGTATTGGGGGATAAAAAGCAGAAAAAATTTAAACATAATACCATTTACAACCACTCAAAAAATATGCTTAGGCATAGATTTAACAAAACGTGTATAGGACATATATGTGGGATATCATACAAGTACTTTCACTGCCCTAAGAATCCTCTGTGCTCTGCCTGTTCAGTCGCCCCTCCCTCCACCCCCAGATGCAACTGATTTTTCATGCTCTCCAAGTTTTGCCCTTTCCAGCATGTCACACAGTTGGAATCACGCAGTATGTAGCCTTTCAATGGCTTCTTTCACTTAGTAACATGCATTGAAGTTTCCTCTGTGTCTTCATAGGTTGACAGCTCATTTCTTTGTTGTTGTTGTTAGTGTAGAAACAGCACATTAAAAATTGACCACCTTAAACTGGTTTTGCTTCCTTAAAACAGGTAATTGAGTAATCAAACCATGCTCAATGACAGAGGGGGGACTGCCCATGTGCCAGGCGGGAACCCATAGTCCCAGGATGACCCTCACCTTCAATGAGGAAAATCTGGCTTCCAGCAGCCCAAGCAGCTTGATCACCATAGATGGGCTGATTTGAGGTTAGCCTGTCAGCTCACACGGGCCCAGCTGCAGCTTAGTAGCCCCTATTTCCTTACATTTTACCCTAAACCTTGGATAAAGGAGACAGGTTTGCTTCTGTCTTCTTACCAGTCAACCTCACAAAAAAACTCTTTTCTCAAAAGCCAATGCCATAGTATTGGCTCTCTGTATGTTGGGTAACAAGCCCTTACTTGGTAACAATTTCTGGTGACCATTAAGGGACCAACGTCTTGTGACCGCCTGCCTGAGGCACTGTGGCCCCCAGTGGGATGAGGGCCCTCACCACTGACCCTAAGTGGCCACCTAGATTGAATTTGCCTAGAGGCTCATGGTTGGGTTCCTGCTCCCCTGCTGTGGCACTCCAGGCTCCTTGGGGCTTCTTTCACTTTTACAAAATGAAACTGCTTCTGGATCAAGATGTCTCTGGGCGCTGGGTTAGTAACCTTATAAAGCGACTGTCCTCACATCGTCTCTCTTGTCTGGACCCCTGGAATATAAGTTTGCCGTGTATTCTAGGGAATCCTGGTGGGCTGAGTCTGGGATGTTGGGACTGGACCACCAGAGCTAATTAGAGACAGGATAAGATGTTCACTCGCAGGTTACTCCTGGTCATCTGGGCCTGAGCACTCCTGGTGGTCTGGTTCTAAGCACTCCTGTAGTCTAGCTAGCATTCTGATTTCTGTTATATGTGGAATCGTATTGTGTGTAAATGGTATATTTTCTTTGGAAATGTGGCCTGGCCCCAGTACTCTCTAGGGACAGATGAGGTGTGGCCTGAGAAGGGGTCTTTGAACTATAATACCATCTTGCACTTAGGTCTACTATGTAAAAGGAAGGATGGCTATAGAAGCACCCTAGCCCCCAAAGCTAGCATATTAATCAAAAATTTAACAGGAGTTGTAAGGTGTGTGTCTGTATTTGTCTGTGTTCATATATGTCTATATGTATGTCTTGTAAATGTGAGATTTTTCTACCCCTGGGTGGCATAATTTCTCAAAGATCTCTATTACTTGGCTTAAAGTAAATGTCACAATAACTAACTGAAATGTCTTTCAAGTTAATGTGAAATAAAACAATCTTTGGTCAGTGAAAACTTGTTTAAGTTTGTTGGTTTGATTAAAGTAAATGTTTCCAGAGTTATCGGCATTGGGAATGATACAGACATGTTATCTCCATTACAAAATTTCTCAGCAAAGAAAATAACTTAAAATAATAGCCGATTTTGCCTAATGTCTCAGGAAGTTTTGTAGGCAATCTAAACAATTATTGAGAACAAGTAAACTAAATAGATGTGAAAAAGATGCAAGTTCTGGGTGAACTTTTTAACAATAAATATGTACTTAAGTTCAAAACCTTTTGGTAACTTGAAACCTTATACTAAATTAAATGCTCTAGCTCATTGCCACATAGGGTGAAATATTAGATATTGATTACTAAAATAGATTTATCTATATCTGACTTCTTATTACAGAGAAAGTAAATGTTATGTTTGGATCTATTAGGAAACACGTCTTGTATTTTATTGAAAGATTGTATATGAAGTAGCATATTTCTAGAAATTATAAAAAGTATTTTTAAATTTGGCTAATGTTAAAGTCAGTTCATAATTGCTTACTTCTTAGTTTTCACTAAAATTTAAGGTTTCTAAGGATTAAGAATTCTAATAACATGTGATTAAAGCTATTACAAATTAATAAGGAAAATATCTTTGTATTCAGGGAGAGTAAGATGTACATTTTCAGTAAAGAAGGTATAAAGAATGGAGATATATTTGTTTTGTTAAGAAAGGTAAATTTGTCCTAAAGTACTAGGAAGGAGGGAAGACATGGAACAAATTCTGAATGTAAAAAAAGAGTTATAGAAGTTTTGTAGAAGAGGAACCTTGAGAAAAGAGTTTTGTGCATGGTCAGTTTGGCTAAGATTAAAATGAATTTAATTAAGTAAGTTTTAATATGAAAAGTAAGCTGCTGCAAAATTAGAATTTGTTTTTCTCTCTCTTGAAAGGATAATTTTCTTGAACTTTTAGTCTGCTCTTGATAAATAATTATAAAAGCTTTCTTTACCTTTGCATAAATCGACCTAAAAGACAAAGATTCTATGTTTCGTCACAATAATTTCGTATGTTCAAAAAGGCTGAGATCTCTCTATTAAATTTTTTTAAGCTGTTTAATAACTCTCTCTGTCTTTAACATCTCCTGTTGTCACTTTGTTAACTGGATAACTAAGCATCGTTTATGTTCCTATTTGACCAAGTGTTTTAAAAGCTTCTGATGTTAAAATTGCATTGGAAGCATCGTCAAGTAGATAATAATAAACCTTCTTAGGTTATATTGTGTGGGTAAATGTTATTAATATAACTGCTTTAAAAATTATATAACATTCCTAAAATTTTGATCTATCCTGATTATAAAATGTTATATGTCAGAGAAATAACCAAATTTCTTTGTCAACTGTCATTTTTAAACCTTTTGTTATTTACAGACAGTTATTGTTTCACTCTGATGCTTTTTCAAGTATGTTTCATCTTCAGGGAGATTCATGGAAAGGACTCTGACCCTTAATCTAGAATCAGGTTTCTGATAAACTCTCAGATCATAAAACTGAACTGAGTAAGAAATTACACAACTCCAGTGGAGAAACTGATAGCTCACAAAAGAGCAAGATCAATAGTTGATTACACAGAGCTGAATGAACTCATGAGGATGATTATAATTTTTTTATGACTTTTTGTTTGAAATATTGCTGACTTTTTTCTTTCTTTTTTTTTTTAAAGATTTTATTTTTTCTTTTTCTCCCCAAAGCCCCCCAGTACATAGTTGTATATTTTTAGTCGTGGGCCCTTCTAGTTGTGGCATGTGGGATGCCTCCTTAGCGTGGCCTGATAAGCAGTATCATGTCCGTGCCCATGATCCGAACCAGCAAAACCCTGAGCCGCTGAAGCAGAGTGCGCGAACTTAACCACTAGGCCACAGGGGCAGCCCCTGACTTTTTTCTTTCTTTTTTATTGTTAAAGATTGGCACCTGAGCTAACAACTGTTGCCAATATTTTTTCTTTTTTCTGCTTTTGCTCCCCAAATCCCCCGAGTACATAGTTGTATATATTTTAGTTGTGGGGCCTTCTAGTTGTGGCATGTGGGATGCTGCCTCAGCATGGCCTGATGAGCAGTGACATGTCCATGCCCAGGATCCAAACCAGCGAAACCCTGGGCCACCGAAGCGGAACGCACGGACTTAACTACTTGGCCACCGGGCTGGCCCCTGCTGAATTTTTTAATGTTTTGTTTTTCCAGATTTAAGGCAAAATTAAAACGTTTATCTTTTTCTCCCTACCTGTTCTCTTCAGAATTGAGAATGACTGAATATTCTCATTTTCGTAGCAATATGGTTATTTGCATAAGTTCAATAGGAATTTGTTCTCCTTATAACAGGACACAATTGGAAACGTTATATTACCAAGGCTTTGACTGGAATGTCATATTTGGGAAAGACATTCATAGACTCAGATATGATCAGACAGCTTTAAGGAACAAAGTTTGACTTTATGGACCAAATAAAGCCAGTTGGAAATATTGGCCTGGTACCTTGCTTACAGGGTTCCCAATAACCTTACCAGGTGAGTAAAGAAGGTCACTTCCGGGCAGGTGCAAGAACCTCAGGATACTTGGGGGACCTCGAGAAGAGAGGATTGCACCCAAATCTATGGGTATTGCTGGCGGAGTCTGATGGCAAGTCCTTGGCTTGGCTTTCCTGGCCTTGAGAGGGCTTTAAAGTTCAATTTGAGATCCCTTATGAGAAGTTCCAGCAAAGCAGACTTAAAAGAGCCTGTATGATCACTTGCCATTCTTGCTGTACTTATGTAAATAATTGGTCCAGGTCTCTTGAAACTAGACTTATTTTGCAAGCCAATGAGTGTTAATTTGGCTATCTTTGATAAAAATGAGGATGATTTTAGAGAGAAAAGTTATGTTTCAGTAGAAACTATAATACACATTCTAGTTCTGCTAATTGTCTTTGGGGTTTTTGTTTTCTACCTGTAAACTGGACTGGATCCTGAATTCTTCTAGTTGCCTGAAATATCTGTCTACAAATCTCCAAACTAACGTTTTGCCTGATTGCTTGCTTACATGACACGGGACTAACTTTGGGAGCCCACCTGCATCCCCACCTCATGAAATGAATTTAACTGGATGGACCTATTGTGAGGACTAAGAGACTGGTTGGTGTATTCAGTGAGATGGAACAATCTACCAATTCAGCTTCTGGACTGTGAAACTTCTTGAAGTTTCAAAGTAGGGGACCAGAATTTGACACCCCAAAATGTGTCTCTTTGGCTTGATTATTTTTAAGAACAAAAGGCTCAGGAACTTCCCCCTAAAAGAATTAAGATAGCAGGTCTGTTCCAGGAAGTAACTGGAATGGTTGTCACCCTATTTCCCTCAAGATTGAGGAATGTACAAAGCAAAGGAGGAAATTGAAACAATACATAAAACATTGACCAGCTCAAACTAGTTTTGCTTCCTTAAAAAAGGTAATTGGGTAATCAAACCTTTCTCAATAATAGAGATGGCACTGTGCATGTGCCAGGTGGGAACCCATAGCCCCGGGATGACCCAGGCCTTCGATAAGAAAAATCTGGCTTCCAGTAGCCCAAGAAGCTTGAATACCATATATGGACTGATTTGACACTAGCCAACTGGCTTATATGGGCCTGGCAGAAGCTTGGTAGCTTCTAACTCCTAACATTTTGCCCAAAACCTTGGATCAGGAGACAGACTTGAGAGCTTGCCTCCTGTCTCCTGGCCAGTCAACCTTGCAATAAAGCTCTTTCTTTTCTCAGAGGTCAGTGCCATAGTATTGGCTTCTGTGAGTGTTGGGTATGAGCCCTTGCTCAGGAACAGTGCTGTCAAGTCAATTCTGACTCCTGGTGCTGCCATGGACAGCTGAGTGGAGCCCTGCCTGGTCTTTTCGCACCATCCTCATATCTTCCTGCACTATATCAGGCATTGCTCTGCTGTTATTCACAGTGTTTTCATGGCCAATTTTTTTTTGGAAGTGTGTGGCCAGGTCCTTCTTCCTAGTATATCTAGGCTGGAGGCTCTACTGAAGCCTGTCCACCATGGGTGACCCTGCTGGTATTTGAAATACTGGTGGCAGAGCTTTCAGCATCACAGCAACACAAAGCTGCCACAGTATGGCAACCGACAGAGGAGTGGTGTGGTTCCCTAACTGGGAAAAAAACCTGGGCCACAGTGGTGAGAACACCAAATCTTAACCACTGGAACTCCAGCACTGACTCATTTCTTTTTAGTGTTGAATATTATTCTACTGTCTGGATGTACCCCAGTTTATTTATCCATTCACCTACTGAAGGGCATCTTAGTTGCTTCTGAGTTTTGCCAATTATGAATAAAGCTGCCATAAACATCCATGTGCAGGTTTTGTGTGGACATAAGTTTTCAACTCCTTTGGGTAAATACCAAGGAGCATGATTACTGGATCATGTGGTAAGAGTGTGTTTAGTTTTGAAGAAACCACCAAACTGTCTTTCAAAGTGGCTGCACCATTTTGTATTCCCACCAGCAAAGAATGAGAGCTCCTGTTGCTCCACATCCTTGCCCACATTTGAGTGGTCAGTGTCCTGGATTTTGGACATTCTAATAGATGTACTTGATGGCAGTGCCAGATGGGTGATAACACCGTGTGGGGCTGGTGCGATGTCTTCCGGGATACAGTACATGCTCTAAGTGAGCAACCAATCAATGGTGCTCTTTCTCCACAGTCAGGATTCATGGACCTGGGAATCAAGATGTGGAAATGGATGCAGCTCCTCTCACTGTCACCTCTACTGGCCACTTGCAAAATCGGTGCTTCCTGCTCCTGAAACTTTTTCTTCTAGAGGGTTCAGTCCCAAGGGCAAGAGTGCTTCCTTCAGAGGACACGGGATGACTTCCATAGGCTGTCAGTCGAGGCTGTTGCCTGGCCACTCTGGACTCCTCATGCCAGTGAGTCAACGGGCAAAGATGGGAGGCTGCTGTGGCTGGGGTGACCGGGCGGGCCTGACTATCGAGGGGAAGTGGGGCTGCTGCTTCCAGCGAGGGTAAGGAGGAGCATGTGTGGGATGCAGGAGAACCCAGGCACCTCTCAGTCCTCCCCAGCCCTGTGATTAAAGTCAGGGCAAAACCCTCATGATGCAGTTCAGGCAGGACTGCCGATAGCTCAGACCCATCAGGGTGAAGGTTTGGGTCTCCCAGCAGGCAGGGAATCTTGACCAGCTGAGGAGTGTGGACTGCACAGTGGAAGAAGGTCATTACAAATACCAGCTCGACCACATGACCAGCTGCAGAAGTGTCTCTTCTACTTTTGAGATGAGCATGCTTGTGTGTTTGTTAACCACACGCTTTTGTTTTCTTCTCCTCTCTTGTGTGCTCTCATATAACATAAGATGTGTGAAGAGTGGCTGCAGGACCAGGCAACACTGGGAAGTGCGAGCCAGTGGAGGAGACTAAACACGGCCTAAAGAAGGGGGAAGGGGCTGAGTGTTTTCAGGACGGTTGTGTTGTGTTAGGAGGGAAAATGACTGTGTTATGTCTTCATTTGGAAATTATGGCTTAAAGAGCATTGTAAGCAAGGCTGGTGTGCTGGAGGCCACGGTGACAGGGCAGGATGGCTGTGTGGCTTGGCTGGACCACTTTTCTCAGAATCCCCTCTCCTGCATATTCCTGGTTATGGGCATCACCAGAGACATTTCTGCATGAGATCTGGAGGCCAGAAGAGAAGCAGCAGCCACATCGCTGTTTATACTTGGAGAGTTGAGCTGGGGTCATGCGCATGGTGCTGGCACAGCTCCCCACTCCCGGAACTGCCCAGCCTCCTGGACTTGGGCCAGATGCGTGTCTACCTTTCTGACAAAGTGCACCAACTTCTCAGGCAGGACACCTGTCTCATCAGGGTTGGAGGTGGAGAGGAATGCGTGAGTGCTCGTCCATCCCGGTGTTTTCTGGCTGTATGCTCTTCCTCCCACTCACCCCTTCCCTCTGCCCATCCTGCAGACCTCAAGCTCCTGCCTCAGAGGCAAAGACAGTAGCCTCCCAGCAGCAATTGTTCAGCCAGCTCCCATGATGCCCAGGGCAGATGCCTGTAAACAAAGTCTGGAGGCATCTCTCTTCCTGCTGTTTCTCCTGCTGTGTCTCTCTGTCTCTGCCTCTCTCTCCTCTCTCCCTCTCTCTCATCTGTCTGATCTCCTGGATGGTCCTCCTTCTCAGCTGCACCCTGAGTGACCCGAAACAGAAGAGAGAGAATGAAGAAACAAGTCGTGCCCATGGCACCAGCAGTCTGGACTCCATTTGCTACACATCTTGTTGTGGCTGTGATTTGTGAGTTTCACTGGCCCTTTGAGGTGTACAAGTACTACATGAAATCTGATAAACTTTTGTTATATATGTGATTTAAATTAGCTGCTTAGGAGAATTTGATTAAATACCCTTTCATCGATACCTAAATATTTAGAAAGTTTAACTTCGTTAAATATTTAATTTGGTGTTTAAGTGTTTCATATGCAATGTTTAAATACTTAAAGAAATATCATTTGATAGATTTATAGGACTGAGAAATGGGACACTGAAAAAAGTAGAGTTCCTCAGCTATTAAAGAATTGATTAATAATATATATATTATATACACACATACACACAAGGAAAGACAAACCAAAGGAAGGTTTTAGGCAACTGCTTTGAACTTCCAAGTCAATTAAAGTGAGCACGAGCTCACAGAAGCACAAGATCAACACCGCTGTGATAAAGGGCAGGTAACAGGCAGGGACAGAGTTGAGTCTTCAGTCAAAACCTGCAAAATTACAACAACACATTACAAGCAGCAAGTGGTAGACCTAATGCTGAAGAAAATCCAGGGTGGAGAAATTCCAGAACAGCCCTGGGGAAAGGCAGAGCAACCAAGTAGGATGCCGCAGTGGGGGACCGACAATGAGACTGAGAACAAAGGAATTAAAATTTCCCTCAGTTAGAGCAAAGAAAAAGGAAAAAGAAAATCAAGACAAGCTTTGCTAACTGCGGCTGTGCATACTCAGCTAAAACCAACCATATCTTTCTGTCTGTTTTTCCCAGGAAACCAACGTCCACACCGTCAAGAAGAAAGGAGACAGCCTCACGGGGCCAAATGCAGGGGTGGGAAGGCGCCAACAGCCAGGCCCCATGCCCCTCCCCTACCTAGAACCCCAGATAGAAACCCCTGCCTTTTTCCCTTCGAGGAGGCGGATCTGAGATTCAACTCCCATCTCCTCGTCTGGCTGCCTTTTGAT
Organism: Equus asinus; assembly: GCF_041296235.1. Classification (NCBI taxonomy): domain Eukaryota; kingdom Metazoa; phylum Chordata; class Mammalia; order Perissodactyla; family Equidae; genus Equus; species Equus asinus. Next base: position 49,898,543 of record NC_091804.1, read on the forward strand.
AATCAACCTCTTTCCTTGTCTCAAGATCGACATTTCAGTGATTGGCCCCACTGTGTGTCGGGTAAACAAACTTGCATTTCTGTTTGGTAACAACAGAGGTGTCCGAAGATTGGCCGTCTACGTAGTGGAGAAAGACAGAAACAAAGGGCGGAGGAGAATCTGAGATCTAGGCCGGAGGGTCTGTGGGTCATCTGCCATGTTTCTCTCCCCTCCCTCCACCTCTCCCCCTTCTCTTTGTTTTTTTTAAACAAAAAGAAAATATTCATTTATTACTTAGGTAATTACAAATATGTGTAATTGCTAACTGTGGCTTTTCTGAAAATACAGATGAGCCTGTCGTTGCAGAATGAAAGAACTTGCTGTGTTCCAGAAGAAAGCGTGATCGACGTGTTCACCTTCCAGAGCTGAACTTGTTTCCTTCTGTTCCTGATTGGGGTGTGTGTGTGTGTGTGTGCTCACATGTGCTGCATGTGCTTGTGTGTGCATGTATGGGGGGGTACCTGGTAGCTGCCAACCCAGCACCCAGCCTCCCCTCCATGTCTGGATTCCTGGGGTGTCACTCACATAGTAAAAGTCACCTTTTGGGGGCATCACTGTATGAGTTTTAACAAACGCAAGCAGCCGTGCAGCCAACACTGCCCTATGTGCCCCAGTGACTCCCACATGCTGCCCTCCCCACACCCTGGCCCCACACCCCGTCCGCTTTCTGTCCCGAGTTTTGTCTTATCCAGCATGTCATGTGATGGGATCCCATGGCTGGCGGCCTTTGGTCTGGTGCCTTTCCCTCATACGATGCCTCTGAGACTCAGGGGGCCGTCATCCCTATGGCGCTTGCTCCCTTCTTGCTGCTGGGCTGTACTCTGCTGTATGGCGGGGCCATGGTTTATCCACACACTGATTGAAGGGCATTTAGGTGGTTTCCTGGTTTGGGCAATTGTAAACAAATCACTATAAATATTTCCTTACAGATTTTTATGTGAGCAAGTCTTCATCTGTTTAGGGCAGTTTCTCAACCTTTTTAAAATTACTACTCCTTGAGAAGCCTCTTTAGACGTATTTTTCTTAACGGTCCTCCTCTGCCACGATGCTTTAATACCGCAGACGCACTGTGCACCTGCCTGTGCATGTTTTGAACAATGGGAAGATGTAAGTAATGCTTTTGATGAATATTTGATGCCTTTGGGAATTGCCTAGGATATAACAAACGAAAAAAAGATACAAGAATGTATAGAATCCCGATTTGGGGAAAGAAAGTTTAAGGGAAAATGTACAAATGTTAGCAGCAATTCCTGCTGGATATGAGGTATGGGTGGCCTTGGTGTTCTCGCTTTTCCTAACCGTCCCGCAGTGAGCATGGATTCAGCCATTTGCAGCCACAAGCCCCAGCAGCTCCGGCCTCCGTCCCTGCCACTCAGGCCCAGTTGGCTGCCTGACCTGTACACACTGGCGCCTGCCTCTCCTCCCCTTGTGCTCAGGCCCCTTCAAGGGCATGGCCACAGTATGGGCCCTGCTGCTGTGACCTCCTTGGGGCACTGTCATTGGCCTGTCCCTGGACTCACTGGTGTGGGGTGAAGAGGGAGAGTGCCCAGCCCTTTGGGGGCTGCCCTCCATTGGAGGTCCCAGCCCCTTCGAGCTCCCTGGTGAAATGCCTCCTTTCCTTCTCCCTAGAAATGCCCCTGCAGCCACAGCCGAGATCCCTGAAGTGCAGGGACTGGAGTCACAGCTGAGTGGCAGCCCCCGCTGGGTGCTGCGGCTCTCGCACCCTGAGAGGCGAGCCAGTTGCTGGGAGCCAGGCTGTGTCCTCAAGCTGGTCTCCTCACCAGGCAGGTCTGTAGAGAGCCGAGCACAGCACGGTGCTCCCTGTATGGTGGATAACATTGACTAAATGGGGTCACGGCTGGAGTTGTCAGCCTTGGTTCTGGAAGAAAGCCGGGGGTGACAGGGGCGATAGGGGTGATGGGGGTGGGGCAGGATGAGGACAGAGCTGCCTGGTGCTGCAGGAGGGTTTCGTGAAGCATGGAAAGAACAGACTTCAGGGTGAATGTGAATGAGACTAGACACTCGCAGAGCACATGGAGGCCGGAGGGTTTTCAATGGGGGCATACTTCGCCTATGTTTTGCAGAAACTGCTCTGACAGCAGTCTGCAGGCAAGAAGGGCTCACGCACTTTGGAGCCAGGTGCCATGCCCAGTGCTCCTTAGCATATGTCCTGCCAAACTTGGGGTTTACTGTCTGGTGGACCCTCAGCTACCAGGAGCTCTCTGTAGAGCGGCTTCCACAAGGTCAGGGCTAGCCCTTGGGGTTACCCGCAAACAGGCGGCCCGCTTCTGTGGGCCTTTGTGGGTCATGTGCATGCTCAGCTGGCGCGTTTCTGAGATGACAGTAGTCTGCATAGGGCGGCCCCACCCTGGGGTCCCCTTGTGGATCTCTGCTTTGTTGCACTTGGGTTCAGGAGCTCTTCCCTGGTTTGCTGTACACTCGGCCGGAAACCAGTCAGTTCGTGTTGAACTGACCCAACAAGAGTCAAGCCTGTCCTGCCCGAGGAGCGTTTTCTCTGTGTTTCTGCTCATAGTGGAGTCGTGAAAGCACGTGCTTGTTGAGAAGCTAAATTCCAGCACGAGGTTCCCCAGGTTGAGGTCAGTCACACATAGCCACTGACAAGCTGGAGTTCAGGGGCAAGGCTCACCCTGTCTTCTCAAGTGGCCAGGCATAGGTCCGGGAGAAGCTGCTCCCCTCAACCCAAAAGCTCTGTGTCTGCCCGCTGGCTTGGCCACCGCCAACCCCCACCCTCGGCACCCATGCCACCAACCCCACCTTACCACATGCTCCCTAACCAGCCTGCTGGGCAGCCAGATGCTCCTTTAAACGAGTCAGCAGCTGGAACTTCGGGGTTAACTCCTGATGAAGCCTTCCCCCACCCCATGCCCGCCCACCCCCATGCACCCACCACTTGGCATCCTCTAACCACACACTTCTTGGTTCTTTGTGTGGTGGCCTTGGGCTTCCTGCTCTGACAGCCCCAGACCTGCACACAGAGCTGTAGGGTATGGGTCACCTAACCCAAGGAGGTCGGCTGCACGGGGCAGGCAAGAGAAACATCTGCTGTGTGAAGGGAAGGACGTGGAGACCTGCACGGGGCAGTGACTGACACCGTCCCCTAAAGCAGGTGCACCACCCACCTCGGGTTCATCCCCAGCTCAGGGAGGGGTCTGTGGGCCAGATGGCACCCCCTGCTTATGCCATGTCCACTGGCAAGAAGTGGGTAGCTGAGGCATCGCTGTCCAGCTCCAACTTTCCAACATAGAAGAGGTCAGTGAGGACACGAGGCAGACAACCTTCCGTAGATGTTTATTCTACTTCAAGTAACAAAACCTATGAAGTTCCACGTTTTAATGTACAGTGATATACTTTGCAATATAAAATACAATTTACAGAAATTTCTATCAAGTAAAACTAAAGAAACACACTTGATTTTTACATTTGTGTATTTAAATTAGAAAAATTTGTTTTACATGTAAAAAACCTTCACATCATATTAAATGTTGGGACTTGACACCACCTTAATGTAATTTAACCTACTGACACTTGGTTTATAAACCGATCATCCCAAATTGCTACGTTCTCGTTTCATAACTTAAACATTTGTGCTAGGAAGTGAAAAATCTGTAGTGATGTACAATGGAATAATAGACTCCAAACAACAAATGAAATTCTCTAATTTTACATTTGTAAAAGTAAGTTTATGAAAATATAAAAAATTATCAAAGTGTATTTGTACAGTCAAATAAATTAGCAAGGTTTTCTCCATCTCACACTTCAGAAGTACTTGAAAAATGCATGACAAGAAGCAGTGCACTGCATGTCACAGTGAAAAGCTTTCTAGTTTGTAGTTCTTGAACTAATATCACTATTTTTCATCTCATTTTATACAAATATTGTTCCATTTTCAATGACAAACTTTAAAATTTACCACCTGACACATAGAACGGTCTGGAGCTGTGCACTTTCCCGGGACACAGGAAGAACTGCTGAGATGGTGGAGTTCCACGAACACGTTCCTGATATTCAGATCAAAGAAACCCACCCCCGCCTTTTAAAGTACGCTTAATTGGTTTATTTCCTCACTTTCTTTAGGCTGGTAAAATTTGAACTTCTTTCAATAAATTGTTATTTAAAATGCAACAATTTCTACTCTAGCAGATGTTGCTTTTAATCATGTTTTTGAAAAAAATGTATGAGGTGATAATAAAAACGGAACAAAACTAAGAAATGTGTTTTGTTTCCTGGATGAAATTTGTCATTCAAATTTATGGCAAAAGAAAAAAGCATTTGTAAGTTTTGTGTTTCTCACCATTCCAGGGACGAGCTGACATGGTTCTCCCACAGCCACAGCACACTGCCCTCTGGGAGAGCCTGTCAGACCTGGACCAACAGCTTTTGGAGCACAGAAAGACAGGAGACGTCAGCAAAGATATGGCTCTGAGCTCCACTGAAATTCCCCTAAAATTTACACTAGTCAAGTTATTGGAAAAGATAACTCTATAATCTGAAAAAGCAATATGCTTTTGTAGATACTTTCCCATTTTAGTAATTTTAAATGGAAACATTAAATGAGTTCTTAATTTTTTTAAAAAAGCATCAGAGTTGTAAAGATGTGAAATTTTGTAAGAAACCATTATACACAAAACTACAGTAATTTTTGAAGTCCAGAATATTCTATTCTGCATCTAAGTTTATAGCTATTTCAAAGACGATTTGTTGAACACATTTTATGAGCGTGGCTTTTACAGAGGCTGCTGCCTGCTGCGACACACAGGCAAGGACGAGGGAGCCCAGGCCCCTGTCGCAGCCCCCTCACCGGCCTAGGTCTGGGCGGTGGGGTCGGCCCGCGGGGCCTCGGCCTTCAGGTCCCGAGTGCTCTCCTTGCTTTTGCTGCGGTCCTTGCGGTCTCGGCCCCGCTCACGCTCACGGGCCTTTTCGCGGTCCCGGTCTCTGCTGCGAGACCGCTCGCGCTCCCGGTCCCGTCTCCGGTCCCGCTCCCGGTCCCGGTTCCTGCTGCGCTCCCGGCTGCGATCAGACTCCCGCTCCCGGTCCCTGTTGGCACTCCGCTCCCGGCCACAGTCCTTGTCTCGGTGTCTGTCCCACTCGCGGCCCCTCTCCCACTCACGTTCCCGGCTCCAGTTCCGGCTGCGCTCTCGGTCCCAGGGCTTCCCATGCTCCCGCTCCCGCCGGCGGTCTTCGAAGGCCCGGCCCTGCCGAGTCTCTGGCAGCTGAGCTTCAGGCTCATCCAGCGGTTTGTCTTTGGGCCCAGCTTCAAATCGCTCCCTCTGCCTCCCTTCAAAAGTCTGGTTTCTGTATTCGAGGCCTTTGCCCTCTCGGAAGTCAGAGGACGCCCACTGAGCATCAGCCTCGGGGCCCTGCCCAGGCCCACCAGAGGGCAGGGAGGAGGGTGGGCCGGCCTCGTCCCACCTGTCCTTCCTGTGCTGTGGCGGGTGGCTCGGGAGCTCCAGCAGGGGCCGGGGAGCAGGCTTCATCCCCTGTGCAGACTGGCCCTGGAAGTGGAAGCGGGAGGGTGCAGGGTCATTTTTTTCAGGAAAAGGCGCAGAGCCCCTTGGTCCACTAAACTGAAGGGGTGCTGGCGCCCTTTGGTTTGCAAATCTCGGTGGTGAATTGACCCTTTGTTCCTCAAACTGCTGAGGCTGAATCCCCCTGGGCCCTGGCATGAAATTCGGTGCTTGGCCTCTGGGTCCTTCAAACTGATTGGGATGAGGACCCCGGGCAGTTTCAAACTGACTAGGATGTGGCCCCCTTGGGCCAACAAAATGGCCAGGGGGTGGTCCTCTCTGACTTCCAAACTGAGAGGGAGGAGGTCCTCCCCGGGGTCCTTTAAACTGAGACAGCAGAGGCCTTCTTTGGCCTCCAAATTGGAAAGGTGCTGGGCCTCTATTTCCCATGAACTGGGCTTGTTCTGGTCCTTCAAACTGCGCAGGAGGGCCAGCCATCTCATTGTACGGGGCATCTTGGAATTCCCTTTTTTCCCCATGGGGATCCTTGCGTTCTTCGAATTGGGGTGGTGCTGCTCCTCTGGGCCCACCAAGGTGAGAGGGGGAGGGCCCCCTGCTGTCCCCGTAGGGAGGTGGCCCATGTGGCCCTGAGAATAGGGAAGGAATAGGCCCCTTCTGGGCCCCGAATCTGGCTGGCGGTGGCCCTCGCGGCCCATCGTTGTTAGAAATGATATTCTCTTCTGAAAACGGAGGGACTGGTCCCCTTGGTCCTGGGAAATTTGGGCCATGAAGCCCTGACATTCCAAAAGTGCGTGGTGTGGGCTCACGCTGGCCCTGAAACTGGGGCGGAGGGGCCCCTCCTTTCTGTCCAGGTGTGGGGAATGTGGTGGTCCCATCGCCAGGTCTGGACTGTGGCTCTCTGTCTCCTTCAGTTTCAACTGCCAGATGGTCACTTTTTTCAGGAAACTGAGCATTTCTTGGATCCTCATACGGGGACGAACCAAGGGATTTTTGCTGAGATGTAAATACTGCACTTGAGAAAGGATCCCTTCCTCCAGGAGAACTAAAATTCTGCCCCTCGTTCTGCACAGGGAGGTTAGGCTGCAAGGAGGTGCTCGGGGGCGTGGGCAGCAGCACCTTCCGGGCAGGTCTGGACATGCCCTCCCCACCTGCCGTGGGGTGAGTGCTCTCCACGGGCTGCTGGCCTGGGCTTTCTGAGGACTCACGCTGGGGGCCGTCCTGCTTGGTCAGGAGGGGAGCCTCTTCACCTGGAGGCCACAGCGGAGCAGCCAACTCCTTTTCTTCCTGAGCCGGCACAGGACCCTGGCCGGCAGCGGGCCCTCCGGGCGCGTCTCTCATTGGTGGGGCGCTGCGTGCACTGCTGGCTGGGGGCTTTGAGCCCGGCTCACTCTCGCTGCTCTCGGCAGCTAATCGCCGGGCCTGCCGGGGGTCGCGACTCTGTCTTGGGTCAGAGCTTGGGCCCGCTCCCTGACTGGTGGCAGGGAGCACAGCTGACTTGCCTGTAGCCTGCGGCTCCTGCGGGAACAGCTCGGCCTTGGGCAGCGAGGACTTTGGAGGCGGCGACATCAGCGCGTCTGACACGGAGAAGTGAGCCATGGAGACCCCGACGGCGGCCCTTTGCTGTCGAAGAGCTTCTTCTTGCTCTTCGACTTGTCTCTTCTGCTCCTCGATCTGTTTATTCAGCTCTTCTATCATTTTTTGTTGCTCAACCAAGGAGGGAGTTGAGACGTCGGCAGCATACTCAGCAGGCCTCTCTGTTGAGCTGCCTTTCACGTCTGCACACATTCTATTGGGCAGGTCGTCAATCGTCACTTTGGCTTCTTCTAAGATCGTCTCGTCCTCCGGGTCGTATGCCACCTCCTCCCGCTCGGCGGCCTCAGGGGCCCTTTCCCCGTCAGGGCGTCTCCCTCGCTGGCTGGCCTGAGTGTCAAAGGCTCGCTCAGGTCCATACTCCTCTTCAGGGTCATACGGTCTGTCATCTTCCTCTTCCTCCAGAGCTTTCTCCTTTGAGAACTGACCAAACTGCTGGACGATTGGATCTAGTAAAGGCGCTGCCGGCAGCCCGCCCTCAGCCTTGGCCCTGGAGTCGTGGTGGGAGGCTGAGGCGGGCTCCACAGGCTCTTTGGTGGGAGGGTCAAATGATTTCTTCTTTCCAAAGAGAGTCTGCAGGATATGTTCTAGGGGCGAAGCTGTTTTCGGAGCAGAGGAAGTGACAGAGGAAGCGGCTGCTGTAACCGTCGCTGGTGCGGGTGACACCGTGACGGTGTTCGTGGCTCCTGGTTTGAGGGATGACAGTATTTTTAACACCGATGATGAAGTTGGTGCAACTGGTGGTTCTGGCAGCGGGGGCGGGGGTGGAGGTGAGCCCGGGGGTGTGGTGCTGACAGCCGTCTCCCCAGGGCAGAGCTGATACTTGGGGGGCTTCTTCTCAGACGGCGGTGCTGGAGGCATTTTGGGATAGGCTGAAACATCCATTTCTTCCTGTGCCTGCAGTCTGGTCCGCTTCTCCTCTGTCTTGTCTAATTCTCCAGCATTTGAAGGACGTTTTATTTTTTGACAGATTACTAACCCAAGGATTATGTTTGGACGTGGTGACTCAAGACCTGAAAAACAAAGTATTTGTGCAAATTTTAGAATCTAAATTCAGCTTTTGTCCTTCAGAGTTAAACTTTATTAAGTGTGGTAGTGGGGAATGTTTTAATAGGTAGAAGGAAGAAATTCTGAGGCAAAATAAAACCAAATGTTTGAAGAGCTTATTGTAAAAGGCCCACCCAGCCCGACATGGGCCTTCTGACAGGAGCAGCTAACCCGAGTCCCAAACCACAGAACCAAGGGCTCAGTTCACAAGTAAACTCATCCCAATTGCCGGCATTTATGTTACAGATTTAAAAATTACATACGATGCTAAAGCAGGAGTGTGGGAGGAGGTGGGGAAGGCCTGATGTGAATGCTTAATGTCACTAGCCCACAGGAACGGAGGCGTGTGGACCAGGATGCTTTTTAAGCAACATCTCCAGCTGCGCTCTCTATTCGCCTCTTGCTACATACACATCAGGAGGCACAACCTTTCTGTCCTTAACTTAGGAGTTGCAATACATAAATTAAGCCAAATATACTAATATTAAAAGTTCAATTAGAAATCAATTCTATAACTCAATTATAGTGATCAATACAGCACACACCATTAGGTACATTCACAAGTGATTGGTGTCAAAATCACAATTAATGAAAAAAACGAAGCTGACTGAAATGGCTAAAATAATGTTCTTTTAAGTTTAGAAAAAGCTTCAATGAGCATTAACTTATCAGGAGCTACCTAATGCTCAAGTCTTTGTAAACACGGGACCCGGCGCTTAAATAAAGTGCAGAGGTGATCAGAAAACTGGCCGCAGAGAGCAGACCCCGTGGAAGACACCCTGGGAGCTCAGGGCACAGCAGAGCTCTTAAAAGCAATGATTTACTACAAAAGGATTATTCCAAACATGCTACACTGTGGCACAAGATATCAGGGATGCTAACACTTCAGTAATGACCCCCACCCCCACACTCATAATAAATTCAGAATACCAAAGGGAAGCAAAAAATCTAAGTCACAAAACAGCAATTTAGGGAGAAATGATATACAAACTTTGTCTCAATAGCAGGAGGTATTTAAAATTAAGCAAATTCAATTTATAGATATTTTTAACATTACTATGGTAAAGATATTCAAGCCGCATGATTCTTTTACTTCCTAAAAAAGAAAATCAGTACTTTTTTTCCTACTCTTTTTGTGATTTTAAAGATGATTACAAGTCACTTCAAATAAGCTGTTTTTGGACATCATTATTTAATTCTAAAACATCTGTTAATCTTCCTAAATTCCAGTGGAGACGGGTCAACAGGCTGACACACAAGGGTGGTGGACATCCCAGCCGCCCCTGAGGAGGACCAGGCACGCACTGAGTTAGGGTGAGCCAGCACACACTTGGGTGACAGGGACTGCTACCCTCCCTCCCAACTGTGTCCTTCACAGGCTGGTAGGCAAGAGCTGAGATGCCCAGTGAAGACAGCCATCCCAGGCCCTCACCACCACCTTCCTTAGAGAAATGCCTTCCAAAGTCCTCTCCCTGCCCTTGTGATACGCAGCTGTGTATCAGGGAGAGGAGGGAACAGAGACGGGACAGTTAGGCAGGCTACACTAAGTATCCCACCCAGCTGACTCTGCTCAGCAGATGTGAAGGGTAATCTATCAGGTTCACTTTCTAATTAACATGAATTAAGGATATTCTAACTTAAAACAGTACTTCCTTCACTATAATAGCTATTTACTGAGTACTTTATAACCTATTCAAATCCAGTTTTGGGGTATGATGAATTGGCTCTTACAGCCTTTCTGGACCAAATGTATGTCGACAGTGGTCCCAGAGCTTGCAGAACAGGTTTCCGTGCTGAGCACTCTCGGGGCACACAGCCACAGCTGAAGCTGGGGGACAGCTCTGAGCCTCCCTCTCCCTGAGCGCCTGACACCAGGAGCAGAGGAAAAGAATGTGCTTGCCACGTGGTGGGTGTGAGCCAGGGCTGGGGGGCCATAGCATGGAGAAGCCCACTCGAGCAGCCAGGACCCACGTCTTGTCCTCAATGCAGAGGGACTATACCACCCCATAAGGAAAAGCTCCACTTCTAAAGTGCCAACACTACAGCTTGTGGCACGAACCAAGCTTCAGGTCACTACACCGTGTGTGTGAGGGGTAAATCGTCATGGCAGACCCGGGAAAACATGGTCTCTGGTCTTGTGATGTGCACCACTCCAATGAACACTTTCAATGGCTTAATGTGCTTACCAAAGGAAATCGTCAGTATATCCCAGCCTTGGCAAGAGCCTTCAGATTTTAACCTTTGTTGTCATACTCATCACAGGTAAGGTCATGCTTAAATTACTTAATCTTTACGTCTGTTTTGAAAACTGCAAGCTGTCTGGAGACTGGCATCTAATTAAGCAGCTGGTATTTTTAAATGCTTCAATTCTCGCCCACCTCACCTGAACACACTCCTAAGTGTCTAATCAAGCTCCAGAGCCAGCTCAGTGTTAGTTCTAAATTTCCCCACTAATCTCCAAGATTTTAAATTTAAATTGGGCTGTCTCAAAATGTGTACCCCTATCTTGAAGCAGTCAAACCTTATCATCTGATTTATATGTTCTTGTTATGGTTGCATGAACATTTGAAATGTAACTAGCATCTTGGAAAGAACTTATATTCATGGAAGAAACAATAAAATTCACACTGATCTATCTTGGGCCTTGGAAGCAATCTCTCCTGAGATGAGAATACGCCCCAAATTGGATCCTGCTCTGCACCGCGTAAGGTGGATGTCTCACAAGGCGACCACTGACAGGAGATGATGAGGTATTCACATCTGGGGAGCAGCAGAGGGCCACCTTTCCTTCCCAGGCTCCCACTCCTGGCCTGGGGCTCTCCAGGCTCACCCACTTGGGAGCCTTACCCTGGGGAGAGGACCGGGTGCCCTAAGAAGGTGCAGCAGCAGTGACCATGCTGGCTCCAGCCTAGGCACAGGGATGCTTCTCTGGTTTTGCAAAATCGCTTTTTTCCATTATTAGGAGGAGGCATGCCTACTTACCCACCTCCCTTCTGCGGGTTGTTGTGAGGTTTATAACTCATAAAGCAGATGAAAACAAGCAACTAGACAGGTGGGATATGGAAATGCCAGCTGCAGCTAAATGTGCCACCCTCCACTTCCACACAAGGAGTGTCCATCAGACTAAGAAGGGTGGTGGCACTACTGGTCTGCCCTGCCTCCAAAACACGAGAGCCAATGTCTGTCTTCAGAATGCATCGTGTGGAAGAGAACAAGCCTTTCTAGCTGCATGCAGGCATCCTCTGAGTTCTCACAGTAGAAGGGTCTAGCCTCAGCCCCAGTGGTTAGAATGAGACCACCCATAGAGAAAAAGTGGACAAACCCAGGGACAAGGGGACATCTGAAAAGATGTGTGCCAATTGGTTTCCTGAGACAAGACCAAAGTCAGGATCCGTATATCCAGGTGTGTCAGCAACAGAGATGTGAGGGCAGTGAAGTGGCCGGGAAGCAGTCCTCTGGGGCCTCCCTGATGCACCTCAAACTTGGCATATTGCAGGATAAAGTTTAGTTCTAATAAATAAGCCATCTGAAAGCTGACTCCTTAACTCTAAAACTATTAAAATGATGCTTCTACCCCTAAATCTATCTGGTATGCTCCGTTATTATTTAAAATCAAAACCCTCAGACCCTCTTATGGTCTGAGTCCGCCAAAATTTTCACACCTGCTGGAACAGAAACTGTGCGGGAGTTAACAGGCAGTAGTGCTTAAGTATGACTTGGCTAGAAAGAACCTTGGCAAACACAGGGGAAAGAGTGTCCTCCCCCTCCACCACACACACCCACTCACACACAGACACACACAACTCTCCCTCTTTCCAACTTTGAATCCCTAAGACCTGTGCGAAGCCGGCGCCAGCACGTGTTTCAGGTAAAAGGAGAGCGTTGTCCATCTTCATCCAGGTGCCCCCAGAGCAGTGCCAGCCTGCACGCCCTCAGCTGGGCTGCACTCCCAGAGGTATGTCACGTTGGCTCGTGAAAAGCAAAGGTGGAGACTTTTGTCCTCCATCTCACTGGATCTGTGATAGGTACCAAGAGCTACCAAACGGTTCAAATTCAAACAAACAATGACCAGTTTCCATGAAATATTTTTATTGATATTGAAGAAGAGCAGTACATTCCATTCGATACTATATGCGACTTTGATTACAATATCTACGCACAGCTATTGATACATATGTACATGAAAATTGAAGAAATGCTTACCTGACAATATTTCAAGTCACAGAATTTTTCACCTAATTTAGAAAGCAGTTAAAGTGAATACCGAAAAGACGACTATGGATGACTTTCCATTTGAACTGTGAAAGTTCAGAGACTATCTGAGAAACGGCCCTCTCCATCAGAACCCCTAAGAAGGTAGAGTTCCTGCCCTCTGCGTATTCTGTGCCTGTCTTAGAAACCCACTGTCACTCCACAGGCCTTCTGAACGGAAAACCCGAGCCCTACTGACTGACTCGGGAGTGACGGGTGCCCGGGCCTAGGTCCAGTGCCGTTGGGGTCACACAGGGAAGCACAGAAGATGAGTGTCCAGTCTGACTGGTCTTCCTTCCATGAATAAGGCCCCAAGACGTGTAGACCATCTGAGCCCGAGTCCCCAGCGGTGAAGCCCCATCCGTGTAAGCACCATCGAGCTGGGCTAACATCCAAAGTGGAAAAGACGGTCAGCTGGACTCGAGACTCAGGCTTTCCAGCTGTCCTCTGAAATAACGCTGCCAAGTTATTAAAAAATGCCACTGTGTGACAGAACAAGATAACCTGGCATTTCTGTGCACAAATGATAAAAATATGCAAGGACAAAAATGTCCCGAGAAACAGCCCACTCTGGACATGTTCTGAATGCTGTGTGGGAACCCGGTGTGTGGAAACCATTTCCCCTGTTTACTGTTGATAGAGCATAGCTGAGATAACAACAGGGCACTGACCCAGGGGCAGGCCACTGCAGGCTTGACCGGGTGAGGACGTGGTCTAAGCACACTTGCTTCTCAAGTGTGAACAGCAAGAGCTGGAGGAGAACACTATGTCATCAAAATCTCCTGGTTCCTAAGGTCAGAAGCTGAGGGACACCTGTAATTTTCTATAGGTATGAAATGGATTTCAAGCTGAGATTACGTGTACGAGATGGTCACTCTAGCCTGTAACAACCGCTCGACCTCCAACAGAACCTCCTACATACCCTCTCACAGCAGAGGACTCCATCTGCTCACGTATCAGTCCCTTTACACAGACTGGCAGCTCCCCAAAGCTGGAGCTCCATGTCCCACCCAAGGCCTGTGCTTTGTGCACCGCACAGAGAACTGACGGGCAAAAAGGCCTTGGGACAGAGAGCAAGGTGTTGGAATGGAGACAGGACCAGGTGCAAACCCTGGCTTGGCCACTTACTGGATGTGTGACCTCGGGTGAGGGACGGCAGTGGGCAGTGCAGGTCACTCCCTTGGAGAACAGGGGTAAATGCTCCCTCCTGCAGGACTGCGGTGGGAGCCATGGACGCTCCTGTCAGGCTGTGGGGCACTGGCCATGTCCTGCTGGCCGCTCTGCTGAGGGACACCATTGCTACCCTCAGATTGGGTCTGTGCCTTTGAAGGATGCTGTGCAGAGACTAACTCCATGAGGACAAGGACCACCACCAAGACGGGAAAACCATTTCCATGCCCAGCCTTCCAAACACATGCACACACACGTGACATACACAAGCGACACACACATCACAAAACCAGGACACACGCCCAGCCTTCCACACACACACCATGAAACCAGGACACACAAGCATCTGTAACTAGAGAACGCCAAGCCTCACGATGAGTACTTGAGGCAGGGTAGGTGGATTAACCTGCCTGGGATCAAGTTTGTTGGCTCACGTGGAGTATATAAAACATACATAGATATTAATGTCAAGCAATGGTATCAGGAGGATAGAAAAGATAATACACTAATTAAACAGGCTTAGATTTAGAAGAAGATCTTAAATTTTAAAAAAAATCTTTAAAAGCTTACTGGCAAAATTTCATTCGTTACTACATTTCTAAAACCCTTTCTACTATTTTAACAAAACACTTTTGCTCTTTTCTGTGGATGAAAATCTGTGGGTCTTTTGGGTGTCCCCTTCGGGCAGCGTCAGAGCCTCAGGAATGTGGGTGGATGAGTGTGAGGTCCACTCCGTGGTCACCAAGTGCGTCTGGGTGGTCAGCGCCCATCAGACTTAGCAGATAAGGCAAGCACCCCTGCCCAGACCAGCCCTCTCCTCTCCTCCTGCCACTTGAGCTGTCACCCAGGACTGTACCCACGTGACCCAACTCCCGCTGCGGCTCCAATGAAAGGTCTCCTCTGGTGGCTTCCCTTGACTGACCCCGCCTGTCCAATGCAGGGAACCAGTCCCTGCCTAATCGTGAACCTAAACTCCTTCCATCCTCGTCACAGCAGGGCCTGTCATGGTACCCCGGGGCCCGTTCAACACACCTTATGACCCTGCTCCTCTGCCAAGATGCCAACTGGGATGGTCTCAGGGAAGCTCACACTGCTGAGTTTGCAGACGGAGTGGCAAGAGGAGCTCAAAGACGGATGAACTAGTGCTTTAATTCTGTTTAAAAGAGGCGGCTCAGAATTTTCTAACTTGCGTTTCTGTTATCAAAAAGTGCTTTAGCACTGAGAGGAAGATGTCTGTGTTAGTGGGAATCATGTGCTTACACTAGATCCTGCTCACAAGCTTCTACACGTGTGACTGACTGGAGGTTCTTCAAGGGCACCTGAGAAGTCAGCTTCTTCATCTTCACCTCAGGAACACAGGACGTGTCTCCCTCCACGGTCGTTCAGGGAGCTGGCCCATGTGCTTCACACAGCTGCTCACCAAGAACCTCTGAGACTCTTTCTGCCACCCATCAGGTGGTCTTTCCTCACCCCAAGGGGTGTGAGATGATACCCTGAAGTACTTGGCTTTTCAAATGTATCTGGTATTAAGATAATTTAGTGTATCAAGCCAGTATATATTTAACCCTGCAATTATTGACATCAACCAATACCTTTGTGGGTGCAATTCTAAAAACTGGCACAAGCTGAGCCCACCTCAAGTACTAAAAACGTGCACCAGTCAGGACGTGAGAGCGTGCTTGTGGGTGGTGGGCTCTAGCCCTAAGCAGGGCCAGGCAGAGCAGAAGCCCTATAGGATCCTAGCTGGTTTAGGTGTGGTGGGGGGTCAGCACGTGGCTGTGGCAGGAGCATTTGCCAAGGCTGGTGCCGGGAGCCAAGGACACGTAGGTGTCAGGGTCTAGGCAGCACAGCGACGGCTCAGGGCGTTCAGCCACTGCCTCCAGAACAATAAGGCACTTCAGCATTCAGCACACTTGGACACCACAGCTTTCAGGTAGGATCAATCCTGTGGGGACTGCATGGCCAAGGAGGGGCTTCCATCTAGGCACCTTTCGCCAACTGCGTAACTTAAGTCACATCAGCTTCTTCTCTGGGGCTAAGAAAGGGCAGGGGCCTCACAGACCACTGCCCTCGCAATCCCCCTCAAACCCTGGACAAGTCTGAACTCTCTCTTTAGGTTAATTTTAGGTAATCCTTTAAAAGCAGCACTTCCTAGGAAGGAGGAAACACAAAGCAGTTTGCTAAAGATAAAAGAACTTAATAAAATTTGAGCAGTAGATCTGAAAGCAATTATTTCTAGAAATATTTTTCTATTTTACACTATCTTTTGTAGTTCCTAGAAATTAATCCCTGTTAGAGGAAAGAAGCCTCTGACTAATCTTTGTTCATTCCTGAGCTGAGGATTAAGAATAAAAATCCCATCTGAGTGAAGACTGTGAGCGACAAGCCAATAGGCAGTATTACCTTTTCTTCCAGCTCTTCTCCGGGTTCCTGGGCATTTGAACATTCCACTGACCTGAGGCCGTGACAAGCTGGTTGGACGCTGGGTTTTTCTCTCTTCATAAAACTTTTCTAAGACAATTTATGTCAATGATAAGGGTACTCCTAGTGTCACCCTCCAATATCCCATAAGCTGAGTTCTATAGCTAAATGTTGCTTCATCCAGACTGCTAATTCCTGGTCCTAGAAGTCACAAGTTGGCCAAGCAGCAGATGTGCCTGTGACAAACTCAGCAGGACTCAGCGTTGGTGGGAAGGGGACGTGTGGGATCAGACGTACCTCAGTACCACCCAGTAAGTGGGCGCTTACCTGGTCCCTCAAAGGGCAAGAGTTTGGATGGAACGGGGTCCTTCGCACTCAGTGGGATCAGATAGAGGTCCTTGACGTGCCTGCTGTTATTAGCTACAACGCCGAAGCGGCCACGGCTGCTAAAATAGGAGTAGAGAGAGATATAGGCCACCTCCTCTTCCTCTGTTGCGGGGTGAAAGCGGATCAGACACAGCTCCTACAACAGAAACCAGGACAGAGAGCATTGACCTGCGGCTACTCTAGAAGGCATCTGCTGTCATTTTGTATTTAAACCACAAATGCAATCTGAAATGAGAGAAACGAGCAATTCTCTGATTCTGATTTTCACAGTCTTATGGTCCAACATGTTAAATCAATGACGTGGGAAAGAGAATCAGGCTCAAGTATCAGATTGCTGGATTCAGATCTTGGTTTCAGAAGGACTCTTTAATACTTCTCTACTCACAGCCCCAGTGTCCTCAAAACAGTGCCCATCTCACGGAGCCCTCGTCCCGACAAGGTGACCCACGTGCAATGCTAGCTTAGTGCTGTGTCTGGTACAGAGTAAGCTTTCACTACCTGTGACAACTGCAGTCACAATCAACTGGCTGTGTGAGCTACCAAAGCCAGAAACGGAAGGGCTAACCCAGACAAGAGGTCCACACCCTTCTGTGAGCCCAATAAAGACTTAAAGCCCCTTCCCAAGGGGCACAGTGCCTCCAAACACAGCGCAGCTCCACCTCAGGGTTCAAAGAGACCGAGCCCGGCAAAAGCCCAGGCCACACACCCCAGCCAGACCAGCTCCCGGTCCCACCCCTACTTCAATCACAAAACACTAAGGAAACAAGGTGTCTACACTTCTTACGAACACTGAACTGCATATATATTATTAAAATAGGAACAAAACTTGCATCACGGCATTACCCAGACACACTCTCCCAGTTATCCAGCCATAACTTAAACATGCACCTGGAAATATCTAACTACAGGCTGACATTTCTAGTATTAACTCATCAAGATGAGAAGTGAAAGAAAGAGCTGTGTTTAAACAAACACCTTCTTCCACAGGAGCAGAGACGAGACTGGGAGCAGGTACCTTAGACACGGAAGACTTGAGTTTGCCGACATAATCCCAGACTGTCCTGGGTGCAATCCTTCCACCGATGTGAATCGTGTCCGGCAGGTCCTAAACAAAACGCACCTTGCATAAATGACTGGTAAAACCGTAGCATTCACAAAAACTGACATAGTAATTTCAAAGCACCAACTACTCGAGATTCAGGAAAACCATAACTACTCCAAAGAAAACGGTAGTAACAGCGTTGCGTGCTGCTGGGTCCCCTCACAACCAGGGTTATGAGTAGCAAACCCAAGGAGGGCAGGACAAAAACCTTCTCCAAACAGAATTACGTTTGAAAACACGTTTACGTTCCCTTTCATGAACACATACGCACAGTAATAACTCAAATGCTGGTCAGAAATGCCTAACTCACTACTCTTTGCTAGTGCTGCTTTCATTAACTTTGAAAGCTACAGGAACTATCGTGTGTGTCACTCCACACCCATGGCTGGGTGCATGCACACTCTGGGTGAATGCCCCAGCTGAACAGGGGGAGGGGGGAATGAATCAGCTTTTTTATAAAAGCTGGAATGCCCGATTTCTCATTCAAATTTCCGCCACTGTCCAAACTGCTTCACCCGCTGACTCATCGCAGCAATCTCTATTTTGCCGTCAGAGATGCTTACACATCCAGACGCTCAACGGGAAGACTGTCAGACATCTGACTCCAGCATGTGATGAGCACTCCTGTGAAAGACATGCGCGTGCACACACACAGACACACTACATTCTCTCGGTTCTAACCTCACTGAGATAATCAAAACATCCAGAGACAGGATATGCCTTAGTGACAAATTTCGCTACACTCTGCATGTTAATAAATCCTTTCCAAATGGTGCTGAGTCGAGACAAAAAGAGGGTTGTATCTCCTTCTGGAGGGGAACGTGACTCTGAGATGCTGTAAAACAAAACCATAGAAAATAAGTAAATCTCTCTGCACAAAGAATTTCCAAAGTTTGAAGATTCTATATATTTATAAAAGCAAAAGTGAATTCCTGCCAATTTTGGTAGCTTATTTTTCCAAGTTAACTTCTTTAATCATAATGATATAGACAGACATTCCAGTCAAAGAAAAATAAACTGAACAGGAACGAGGCAGATGAGTATAAATGTAAATTTCAGTTTCAAGATTTGTACTTGTAAAATGATAATTAGGCATCCTAAAACTGGGCCTTTAGAAAACGCCCTATAAAATATTATAGAGTAAAGTCGTATTTCTGGATAGATTTTGGAGCTGCACCATTCCATCACTCATGACTACTCCTTCTGTTAATCTAAAGGAAAGGAGAGGTGCTGGGCTCCTTCAGACCACATGTGGAAGCCGCACCTGATGCCTGGTGAGGGTGGGACCGACAGGAGGTATCTGGGCTCGGGGGACGAGGACGGCTTGGCTAGTATGGACTTGGGCACCGTCACAGAGGTTGCCGCAGGCTTCAGGACGTCTTGTCGAGGTTCCACCGGGTGGGTGCTGTCCAGGTGGGCTGCTGTGGGGACTGCGACTGTGCATGACCCGCTTGGTGCAGTCCTGGGGTCTCGACCGGACACAGTGACCGTGGTGAGCACCCCACCCCCACTGGAGGCTGGGCAGGAGGAGTGGCCTTCCAGGGTGGAGGGCTCAGGGTGGCCATCTCCTGGAGGCACAGGGCAATACTTTCTCTCCAGGTGTGCATGAGACGCACTCTCCAGGTCGGGTTCAGAGGCATTTTCAGGCAGAGTGTCTGGCATCACTTCATCAGCTGAGCTGAGAACCAGGTCGGAGGGAGAAGCGTCACACTTGGATTTTGACTCTTCCTTCTTAGCAGAAGCTGACAACTTTTGTTTTTTCGGAGCTGGTTCGTCTTCTGATGATGGAACCTGACCTGAAAAATTTAAGGAAGGCCTTCGTGAGAGAGTCGAGACATTCAAGGGCACAGCTTGCCCACAAGTAGATAATTTCTTGCAAGAATAAAGAAATCAACCCTGTAAAAGTACAGCTAACTTCAACAACTTCAGAAAACCACCCAAGCCTTCTAATTTCTTAAACTTGGGCCAAATACAATTGCCATTAGAAGTATGAATGACTTTAAACAAAAGCTAGTTAAGTCTCATCTCTGAAGTTTCCTCCCCAAACTATGCTCACCTGTACAAATTTTACAGTTCAGATCAAACAGATGTGCCCGGTGCTGGCTCGTTGTGTCCTTCAACATACTGCTGAAGACGTCGAGAAGGGGCGCTGTGCTTTTCTCAGGGGCGGCTCGCACTAACTCTTGCTGTTCCTAAAAGGAAAAGAAACAACAGAGTAGGTCATTTCTTTCCCAATCCACCTCCAAATTCACAGCACGTATGAAAAAACAGCTCATGTGATTAAGAAACACTGAGGGGAAAAAAGGACCACTGAGGGGTTGGCCCGGTGGTGCAGCGGTTAAGTTTGCATGTTCCACTTCAGCGACCCGGGGTTTGCCGGTTCGGATCCAGGATGCGGACCTATGCACTGCTTGTCAAGCCATGCTTTAGCAGGTGTCCCGCATATAAAGTAGAGGAAGATGGGCACAGATGTTAGCTCAGGGGCAGTCTTCCTCAGCAAAAAGAGAAGGATTCGCGACAGATGCTGGGTCAGGGCTAATTGCCCTCAAAAAAAAAAAAGGCCACTGCATATAAGTTCTTGAGAAATAATGCAACCACACATATTGTGATAAGCGCAGGCACCTAAAAATACTTGGAATGGGCTCAGTCTAGCTGCTTCTGTGACCATGGGGAGCCCGATGCTTACGTCTGAGTCCGACACTGGTGGCGAGTCTTCCATGTCGGGAACCACCTCCTGCTTTGCAGCAGTCTTCTTACTTTCATTGTGCAGTTTAGGGCGGGGTTCCATCACCTGAGAGGAAAAGACAAACACAAGCCTTAAGCCTTCTTCTCTGCGACTCACTCAGGCCAGCAGTCTGCTAACTCACTTCTGGAGAGCCAAGCAGCCACCTCCCTCTGCACTCACAGGTTTTGTCGGCCTCTCTTTCCACACGGAAAGCTCTTTAGATACAAGTTCTTCTGGCTTCATTCTCACAAGTTTTGCCAAAGAGATTTCTTCACGTAGAACACGATGGAAGAGTCCCTATAAACAAACATGTTTCATTCATTCATGTGCCTGTTTGTAAGACACTAGAGAGGACATGGAAAAAAGAGAGCATGAGAAGTCCCTGCCCAGAGGCCTGTGACGGCAGGACAAAGGCCTGAAGCTTCAGATCGGGTGGAGCAGGGCCTGACCTCATCCAGCTCCCCAGCAGCCCGGAGTACAGCCTGGGGGCCCCCACTGAAGAGCAAATGAGCCCAAAAAGCATGGGCACTAAGTTTGGAGAGCTGACCTCAAGGCCTACCCTGCACCGCCTGCGAGGAAGCCCTCCTCAGAGAAAACAGAATCAACCCAAAAAGGCAGTGTTAGGTATAAAGCTAGGAAGTGCCAGGGGGTCAACATGGCGAGGTGGACAGTCAGAGTACTTGACCCTGTTTCTTAACAGAGGTAAGAATTTAAGAGGCTGATGGAGAAGATGCCAGAAGATGGTGACCCCACTGTGCAGAAGCCACACTAGGAAAGCAACTAACCCCTTTTCCAGCCTTAACTCCCGCTGGATCCCACACACAGCTGCTGTGAGGACTAAGTGTCCCACACACCAGGTGTGAACAGCACCTGTCCAAGCGGTGAGCCCGGCAGGGATTGCTATTACTTATCATCAACCTAAGGAAACCCAAGGTAGCAGGCTTGCTCAGCTGATGCGGAATGATGATAAGGCAGGAAAGGTTGTCTGAAGCCCAAATATGGAGATACCCATTTCCTAGGATTAAGAATTTGAACTTTATTCTGGAGCCCATGAAATGAGAGCAATGTAATTTTACAGCCATGCTTAGAAGAGACTAATCTGGTGAAATAAAAGTGGACTTCAAGGAGCCAGAGACCCCCAGGATGCCAGTTAAGAGAAGGAAGGGAAGGATAAAGACTCTCCACACCAAGAACATGGGGCCCGCAGCAAGTGTCGCAGAGGACAAAAATACCCGTTAGCTTTCACTAGGATATAAATGTTCAAAATGCTGTATTTGGTCCATTATTGTGAAGCTCAGCTAAAAGAAACTAGCTGCAAGTTCACCTCCGTGACAGGAATGTCGTACCTCTGAGCAATCGACACACACCTGGTTTTTGGGATCCTTGAGGTTGAACATGATGCTGCGATATTTACTCTTGTAGCGATTGTCTGTAACTCGGAACAAGTTGAACATCTCCTTCTCGATGTGGAGGGCGATCTTGCCGACCTCGTTTTCTGTCATGATTAAGTCGTCACTGTCACTGACTCTATACGGAATCCAAACAGAACTTGGTAAACCACTGCACCTGCACACATCACACCACTTACATGGTGGGGCAGTCCAGGATGACCACACTTTAAGTGGAAAACTTTAATAAGCAAATCAAGTAAACAGCTCACCTTTTCCACAAAATCTCCTTCAGGGAGCGTCTTATATTTTGCCGAATTTGCGAATTTGGCTGTGATGGGGCAGGGCTTGAGGTCCCCAGGCGTCCTGGGGCTGTAGAGGCCAAGGGAGCAGAGCTTGCCACCGGCTTCCTGATGGCTCCCACCAAAGCAGCAGAGCCCGGCAACTTTTTAGAAGCTGCTGTGGTAGTGACAGGCGCCAGCCCTGCCTGCTTGGCAGCGGAAACACCGCTGGCGGCCGGGAGCCACGGCCTCTTGGGTATGGTACCCTTGAAGCCTGAGGGCGACTTTTTGATAGCTGATTTGGCTGCCACCATGTTTGCAAAATGAGGTGGCTTCTTTGGTACTAGATTCCTGGACGAAGGCTGTCGGCTGCCCACCGAAGACCCTGGAGGAGCCGTTTTCTTGGGTGCTGCAGCCGCCATGGCTGTGTGCTCCTCCAAGCGTCTGTCCTCCTTCATGGCTGCAAAAGACACGCAGCAGGCTTAGTGAGGCGGGAGGACACACAGGTGTGCTTTGCCGCTGCCTTGAAAAGCACGCACCCCTTAAACTAGCAAAAGCTTACAGCATTACTGGATGAGATTTGGAGAAAAGGATTTTTAAAGTAATTATTAAATTCAGAAATGGAATGTGAATAAAGGCTGATAGCAATATTTATGATAGTGACGATACTTTATTTCAGAAAGAAATGCTTTATTATTTTATTAGATTAAGCCTTTTACTTCAACCAACAAACTTTAGGTATCAAAGGCTTGATTTAAATCATTAGCTAAGCTTGAAAACTGAAGGCAAATTTCAAATCATCAGAAAAAAGGTGTTTGGAAGAGCCCTTTCATTAAGAATTCAAGTGCAATGTGTTTGTAAACATGAGTTAAAAAAAATCTTTTCAAGATGGATCAAACAAATTCTCTTTAAATGCATATCCTCTCCCTCCCCCCAGGGCCTTGGAAGGACTACCAAGTCCATTCTTGGGGGGAGGGAGGGCACTCAAAGGTGCTCACCATTCTCTTGGACAAAAGTCAATTGATCATGACGACATTAATAAAAGACAGAAAGCTGAGAGAAATTTGCAACATGGGGAAGTTCAATCACTTTTATACTGAGAGATAACAAGAATACAATATGCTGTTATATAAATGTTCCCACTTACAACCCTCTAGATAGAATAAATTATGGGTAAGATGATACGTTAGTGCTTGTAATCCAAACAAGGATTGTAATCAAAAGCTAAAACAAGAACAATATCAAAACCTCTCAACTCATACAAAAATCGTTATACGATGCTAGTACTTTCTTTACAGAGAGAGACAGCAGGCTAGAGGGCTGATTATGTTCAACCCTGTCACAGACCGTCGGAACAAAGGTCTTCGGCACAAGGACGACAATCCTAAACCAGCACCGCGGCCCCTTGCTCTCTGTGACACGTGGCCAACCAGAGCCACGCTGGGGAGCTGTGCTCAAGTGCAAGTGGCACCTTTACAGATGGTCCTCACTCTGGCATGCCACACAGAATGGCAGGAACCCAGAGAAGTAAAATGGCTGGGAAAGGGTAGCCCAGTGAGTGAGCGAGGACACTATGTGGAGTGCCACCTAGGGCAGGCAGTCAAGTCATACAAGGGACAGACAGAGAAATCACCTCCCTAGGTGCAGGCTTTTCTCAAACTACCCACGCAGCAGGGAGCATCAAAACTCCCAAACACTGAAGTTGGGGACTTAACAGATACTCCAGCAGTCTTTCAATTTTACCCAGGGATTAAAACCAACCAATTGATCAATCATCAGTCAGCTACCAGTGCTCCTTTTAACTGTCCCCAATGACCAGGGAGAAGGTCTGAAAAATCTGGGAAAAGAGGTGAGACTCCACCTACAAATAACGCCTGCCCCAACAAACAGCCCTCCGGAGGCATTCACAGCACCAGGGGCCCCAGCTCAGCCAATACCACCAGCCTTGGCCATCTTGGCAGAGGGTCAGAGCAGTCACCCTCAAGGAACTCCCTCTTTCAGCAGCCAGCGAGGCCAGTTCAGCAACGGGCGCTAAACGGCTGGGGACCTCAAGTTTTTTCCACTTTATAGTATAATTGAAATTACCTAATTTTATGAAGTTTCATTACATGGATCCAAAACTTATGACAGTGTTAGAAGTGCTTTGTTATTATCAAGCATCAACTCTGACATTAAACCTCATATTTTCATCTCACAAAGCCTCCTAACCTCATGTCCCTGCCCACCCCTGCCCAAGGTGGCCTGTCCCTCGGACACCAGTGCTCCCCCACATTTCCACGCTTCCCAAAGACCACTGTGCTCTCCCAGTGAGCAGCCGGCTTGTACTCTACGCCTGCCCTGCTTGTCATTACTCATGTCCACTGTCTCCAACAGTCACACTTCTGAAGGCTTCATTCCTTTAGGAGTTGGGTTTCTAAACAAAGCACACTATAAAGTAATGACAACGTCTAACAAGATAAAAAATAGGGACACAATAGGAACAAAGATAAAAACTACACTTCTACCTGTATTATTTCATCAGATCAAGTTTACAACCTTAAGGAGTTAGACATTTGGAAATTTATTTTTGCCAACTCAGATTTGGGTAACAAGGTCCGCAGCATCGAAGCTGTGGGACTGCTCAAGTTCAGGTTAAATAAAATGGATGGAAGCCCTTTTCTTAGGGGAGGGGGCGGGAGTGAGGGAGAGGAAGAAACAAAGATGTAGCACAGCAAGAATCCAGCGCTAGCCGACACCAGGAGTCCGCAGGGAAGCCAGCCATCAGCAGTCAGGAAGGAATGAACTGGTCAGAATTAAAATCGAGACCTAAAGCCAGTTCAGCCGCGGCCTTTCACAAATATACAAGCTTTGCTGAGTACCCTAGTAGCACACTTTTAAGTAACTCTAAGAAGCTGACTTAAAGTGCTTCCAGAGACCTCCTAAGATGCCGGACTGTAACATACAGGATACTTGCGTGACAGAGCCTGAGACAAATCTCACCTTTTGACATTTACGCTGTTAGGTGACAAATTCGTATTAACTTCAAAAACGTTTGCTCACTCCAGGTCCCCAATCAGAACCTAAGATGAGTACTTCTACTGTTCTAAGGGGTGTTTTCTCACTCATTCAGGGAAAACCCAGTCAAGAGATTATTTTTAGGACATTCCTAATACACATGATTAAAATGACCTATTATCCAAGAGTGGTAAGAGTAAATGAATGTAATCTATTAACAAACACGGCATGGCTTTCCTTAACCATTATGCTGTTTTATAAAATCAATTGCTTCTGCTTTTTTAAAGTCAACTTCTGCTATCCCTTACCTATGCCTCATATAGAAACAGGTATATATTTATAAATGGGTAAATCAGACTATATAAATAGGTATAATTAAGCAAATTATTGGTGAAATGTTCTCAAACAGCAACTTGGCTATGGCCCTCTTCTACTTTGAAGGTAAATATTTACAACATGTAAAAAGTTCTATCCAGCAACTGTTACAGATGCTGATCCAGTTGGTTCCACTGTAAGCTGGACTTGGGTTGGCTGGAATGACAGTGATGGCCATACAGTGCTGGAACGCTCTGACAGTAAAAGAAACTATCATTTTTGAGCAGACCATAATCAAATTTGCAAATCCTTCATTTAAATTCATTTCTAACTGTATCATATTGTGTATAAATTTACAGAAGGGCAAGGACTAACTTTGTAACCAACCAGAAAAAAACGTCCTCAAAAGCAGAAGCACGCTTGCACTCCAGGGTGGCTTCAGGAGACAGCTGATTCCCTCCACTGCTACAGATCCTCTGCTGGTCAGCAACAGCACTGTGCTGGCAGCACCAAGCAGAGTTAACTGCAGTGTGGACACAGGCACAATGCCCAAACCCCACCCATATCTGCCTACGTCCTGGATGGAGCCGGCCCACCGGGAACGTGTGCCAAGTCTGTGCCATTCTGGCAGCAAAGCTTTCTTGAGCTTCCACATCCTGGGGGCCTGCTTGTCGGAGAGGAGCGCTGCCTCATTTCCAGGCCAGGTGATGACTTAGGGAGAAACTATCTCCAGGAGGAGCTGCTCCAGTGGGCCAGCCCAGTGTCCTAGATAGTTGTTTCTGAGAGTCTGGCCATTTGTCTGTAATGGAAATGAGTTGTTTGGGGTAAAGGCTGGCAGAGAACTAAGCAGGCCAGCGTGCACAGGGATCAGTGCCATTCTAATTGGCTAATTTCCCAAGCGTAAGACTGGGTGCCTCGTCACACTGCAATGTGGGCTGTGGTGTTACAGCATCGCTGGCCACTGGGTGGCACTGGAGGGCCTCCATGGAGAACTGGGAGGAAACAAGTCTCCACCAGAGGAATTGTGGTGCTGTGTTCATCTGGATAGAAGCTGCACAGCTGCCCAAATGAAGTTACAGCCGGACAGGGTGTAGACACGGGGCGCTTTATCAAGCCTGAACCATCCCAGGCTGTCCCAGATACCACATCTAGTGACGGCCCCTCACAGGTACAGTGACTGGTGAGAAACCAGAGGAATTGCAAATTGCTTTATACCTTTTGTCTTGCCCAAACTATGTGCCAGTTTACCCTAAACATCCCCAGACAAAAGACTTCCAGTCATACTGATGGCTGGGGTGGGCCCACTGCTTAAGAATGACTGGCTGTAAAAGCCAAGGAAATCAAAAAGTGAGCTTCTGGCATGACAATGAGTGGGTCAGAAACAGTGGCCTCTTCCGCAGGTGCACCACATGGCGCAGGGAAGTATCCTGCAGGTCCCAGGCCAGAGTGACCGCAGGCCTTTGCACAGGTGTCCCCTCCCTGGAACTACCCACTGACTCAGGACCCAGCATCCTGCTTCACACCATCGGTGACCTCCAAGCACCACCCACTCCCACTGGCTCCCAAATATGCTCCGCAGGAAGGCGAAGGCAGCTATCGCTGTAGGGACCGTCTGTAACAGGAACTGAAAATGAGGGCAGGGAAGACACTGTAGAGGAGCTGTGGAAGTGACAGAAGCTCTATTTTCAACTCCGCATGACATGTGTACAATGAGGCTTCCCACCTCAACTTTCTTAACTGTGTGAAAAATCAAGTTAACAGTAGCAGAGAAAACCATTTTGCTTTTGTGCCTTTTCTTAAATATTCTGAGTTGTTCCTCTAGAAGTACAATAAAGAACTGATTTGCTTTTACATCAGAAAACATGGATAATTCCCAAATAACCTCAAGTAAGCATAAGCTACTTCCCTGATGCTCTAGGACATTAGGATGTCCTTAGATGCATCCATAACCAAACTGTCACAGTTTGGCTACGTCAAGCTTTTCCAGGAAGACTTTGTTCTCACTCATGTCCAGTTTGAGTGACCTAACGGAGAGGTGCATGTAGCTCGCTGTGAGAAATTGGCAGAAACAAGGATACATCTGGAGGCCGTTGCCCTTCCTCCTTTTAACAGTATCACACGCAGTATTTTGAAAGTTAACCCAAGGCCTGATTCACATTGGATTGGTAATATGTAATAGCACTGCTCAAACTGTCCTTCAACATGAACCATGAGAGGGAACTGTGAGCAAGGCCTTGTGGGGAGACGGGCACTTTACCCTCCCTGAGCCCGGCTGGAACCCTGGCGAGCGGTCAGCTGTGCAGTGCGCGAGCCTGGCTGCCAGACTGGATCCACCTGGGAGGGCAGCTGCTGCTTTCCCAAGACCTCGAAACCAGTTTGCAGGCCCACCCATCCCTTTAATAAGGTTACAACATCATTTGTTGGTGCCCCGACTGCTTACTCCAGCCAACACGCTAGGGGCACGTTAAGAGTCCCTCTACCCTCCCCCGTGAGCCCCTAGTCCCAAAGGGTCGCTGTCAGCAGGAGCCCTGGGCTGGGCACTGTGCCCACACGGCCGGGCTGTGCAGCACGGTTACCTTTGTGTCCTTCTCGCTGAACTCCTCCAGGCTCCCAGGAACGAAAGCTGCCCAAACTTTCATTTAAATAAATGAAAGTGGCAAAACTTCTCAACAGTCTTCTAAGTTTACTTCTTTAATTTTCAGAAGAATGTAACTGTGTGCATGGTGATGTGTAACACACAAAAAATCAAGAATATTAAGTATTTTACAACTTTATACAAATATACCTGAAACTTGTGTACTGGTATTGGAGAATTACAGCAGCCTCTTCAGAGGGGACCTTGGGATCTTTGACACCAATAATGCCACCAGAGACTTCCCTATAGTACTAGTCATTAAACATTATCGAGTAGTTCCACAGCTCCAAAAGGTCATGTGAAGGTCACCGAAGAGCAGATGAAGTAAGGGGGACATCCTACTAGAAACTTCCAGCCCACCCTTCCTCCCGGGGGGCTGAAGCACAAGAACTAAGGGGCAGCCCAGAGCACTGCTGAGGGGTTTCGTCTCCAATGTTAAAGTTTATGTACGCGTGGAAACCTTTCCCTGACCTAGTTTTCTGAACTGCTGGCTTTTTTTCAAGCTTGTAAAAAGTAAAAGACTTAAGAATACCCAAAGACTGCCACTGCCAACCCAGGAAACTCCAGCTGTACGGACAACATTAAAAGTAGTTATCAAGCCAAATCCCTTTTCAGGACAAGTTTTGGTTGTTCCACTAACTGGGGGAAGAAAACTGGTTTGGATGTACAGTCTGGTTTGTCCCCAACCACATTTTATTGCCATGACAATTCTGGAAGAGACAGATAAAAATGGCTCATGAAACTGATAAAAACATGACTCGCCCTCCAAGGCTTTAAATTTCTCCCAAATATTCTTGGGTTCTAGCATCCCCCACATATTTAATTTTATTATGGGAAACTTGTTTCCTCTTATCATTTGTGAAATGTGCTTTGGGAGCCCACACCATCAGTTATCCTTGTGAGAATCTGTCTTCTCTTTGATCCATTTCACCACAGCACGTGGACTATCTGCGAGGCATGCACATGAACTACAGGGCAAATTTTGTACCTGAGTAAGATGCTTAAAAAATCACCTGGACTTGGGATTATGGGTTCTGTCAGAGTTTTCCATTTGAATTTTCATGGCTAGATGAAAACTAGAGAAATCTCATTTTCTAGTCAAAATTCGTTCAAATCCCCAGTGTTTCAAATCACCTAACAAGCCATTTAGGGAGTCCACAATACTAGGAAACTGGGCCTATCAATACGGATACCAGAATTCGACTTCTAAATTCTGTCTAATAAACCAGGATGTTTTAGAACAAAGTTTTTACCCTTCTTCATGCCTTGACAATAATGAGAGGTGAACCAACAGTGGAAATGAAGAGAAAAATAAGAATCAGGCTACAAAAACAGAGAAATATCATGATTTTGGGAGAGAAATAAAATGGCAATTGTTTCCATAAGTTAAAAAAATTGTACAGATATCCTCAAAAACAATTTTAAAAACAAATCAGAGGAACAACTGTATGTTATTTGCATCAGCCTGAGAACAAGAAAGATCTACTCATACTTTCATGGGGAGAAGCAGGGAGGAGCTTCCATACCCAGCAAAGTCTTGCCCAACATTTAACAGGAGCTCCCCACCACTGACATTCACTGAAAAGTTGTCCCTCTACCCGTTACCCCAGGTCAGCACCAGTGGCCTGGGAAGGAGAGGGAAGAGCGCCTCCAGGAGCAGCGTGTCGGCTCTTTAAACAAGGGGCACAAGGAGCTGAAGGGATAGGCCCAGACTGGATACACACCCAGGTTAACGTGGAAAACGCCTTCTCCTAAGAACTGTGCCAGCATCAGCTGCATCCTGAATCTCATCGCCCTCCACGCGGAAAAGCATGCTGGCAGCCAGCCAGGGAAGCAGGTGGGGGTCCTCGTGGGGACGCGGAGCTCTGGTGAGTGGATGTGGTGCTCTGTTCCCACACCTGAGGCGATGGTGTGGGAGAGGCGGGGAGACGCTGCCACCCCCAAGGCAAAAGCGGATATTCTACCAATGGCCTTTTACCCTTCTCCCAATCATCTTCTGGAAAGATGACATTCTGGATAACAAAAAATGATCAGAAGCAACTCACTCAAAAATACGTCCCTTAAACACGCTACAAATCTGGGGCACCCATCAGTTTTGATTTTGAGATGCAAACGTGCTGGGAAGAGTCCTCAGTCATGAGTCCGCTCCGACCTTCTGCCCACGGAAGCACGTCAAGCTTCAGCAAGGAGCTGAGGCGCAGAAAGAGGGAAGCGGTGGAGAGGAGAAGCCCCAACCTGTGAGCAGACACGGGCCTTCTCAGGATCTCTCCCCGCAGTTCCCTCTCCTCCCTCAAAACTGGGGTGAGGAGGACTAAGAATCAAGGATGAGCGCCATTCTTCCCATCTTCCCACCAACCTTCCACCCCTTATGCGCCCACAGCTCCACACTCAGGGTCTCAGGGCAGCTTTCCAGTTCCGGTTAATAGAGATGGAAATTACTGGACTGAAATCCATCACCCAGGGGTTTTGTGGTTATACCCCGGCCTTCCTTCTTTTTCTGTTATGTGCCTGTAAGAGCACTTTAGCTCTAAGTATTCCAATGCGACTCCTCCCCACCTGTTCACACGTGGATGAGGCTTATTTTAGAGATGTTCATGACCTCTATAAAAGTGCT
The DNA here is from genome assembly GCF_041296235.1 of Equus asinus. NCBI lineage: Eukaryota > Metazoa > Chordata > Mammalia > Perissodactyla > Equidae > Equus > Equus asinus. The sequence goes on from NC_091804.1 coordinate 49,928,988, forward strand.
ACTTTGTAGAGGTGCTGTAATTTCCTGAAAATTTGAGACACGTTGTTAGCATGAAATTCTTAGCTCAAACCATCTAAGGTGTATCGAGACTCATTTTAATACACCATTTAATTCTGTATTTAACAACTCATTCCTAAAATTAAAAAATAAAAAAATCCAGTATTGCTTTGCAATTTACTTGCAACTCCATTTCTTAGGTCTTGGGCTGTTTACGTTCCCAAAATGAGTATTCAGTTACCCGTTTTTCCAACCACACTCGATCCAGAACCCACCTACACAAGCCCCCTCCCTTGGGTGACCGGTCAGAAGGCGACTGAAGGGAGAACACAGCACAGCTCTGTAATCCGGGGAGTGAGGACCGGTCAACCTTTCGGTGCTTTTGAAAAAGGCACAAAACAGTATAAAAGACAGTATAAATAAATGCTGAATAAAAAATAATAATAGAAGAAGAAGTGCCCTGTGGATCAATTGAAATTTCCAAAATTTAATTCTGGGGAGTTAGAGTGAGAAATTAGAATAAACAGAAGAGACTCAAGCTGCATGATCTAACCTGGGATTTCAAAGATCTGTTTGAAACGTCTTGATTTCATTCACTAGCACTGTGGGGCACGGTGTGAGCCAAGAGCCCCAAGAGGGATGCCAGTTACCCTTGGCCATGTCCCTCCAGTGAGGGCACTGCTCAAAGTGTATACACATCACACTCACTTACCTTGGAACAGAGGTGGCAGCAGGAAATGGCCTTCAAAACACCAATGTGTTTGTGTAGGTGTGTAGTATGTGAATTGGACATGAAAAAAAATTCCTGTCTGGTCAAAAATAATTTAACTCCTGAAAATCCTACTTAAGGAGAGTATTAGATGCAACACAAGTTTGCAGAAACAGACTTCCACAACATACAGAAGAAGTGATGACTGCGTGTGCTGGAAGTGATAATGTGGAAAAGCCCTGAAGCGAGTGGGGCTGCAGAAAACTGCGAGTGAGGCTGGGACATGGCATCCTGAGTGCTGGGCAGAGTGTCTACTCAGTCAGATCTTGTTGGAGAGAACACAAACACTTACCAGAGCCTGACAATGAGAACAGAGATTAAAGACATCAATCGTCAGGTGACACATTCAGCAATGAGGTTTGTACAGCTTTTTGGAAAACACTGACAGGAAGTCTCAACAGACTAAGGATGGGTACAGGGGCTCGAGAGGCATCTTGGACTCAGGCATTTGCTTCGATCTTTGGAGGTGCAGCACTGCACACGGCTAAACTCCTAGGTCTGGACGGCCCAAGTGGACGGCCATCCAGAAAGACTGGGGAGGGTCCAGAGGCCACCCCCTAGGTGATACATACATTTATACAACAGTGATGGCCAGGGGGCAGCAGTCTGTTCTGGCTTCACTGCATTGTAATTGTGGTCGCTTGCCCAGGACGGCGTGCTGCTTTCACAAGTTGTTTCCTTAATAAGGACCTCACTCCTAGAAGGGGCCACCATCGCCTTCTTCACGGCGTTTTCTTTCTTGTCTGGAGCTGGTCTCTTGTGCACAGAAGAGATTTTAACGCCTGCCTGGATAATCAGTAAAACCCCAATCATTAAGGAGGTCAGAAATTAACCTTCGCTCATTTCACTTTGCAATGGAGGTCACCATACGCTCTATTCTTGAGGTCATTTCAAGCCCCCTCACCACCCTGAGCTTGTGCATTGCATCAGGTCAGCAGCAGGCTTTGGCTACACCTGCACATCCAGCAGACCCTCAGCATTCCAACGTAATATCCAGGACTTCAACACTTGAGCACTGTGAAGGTCCCTGACACAGAGGAACCTGTAACCCTGTTGAGGTACAAGGCTGCTGGGGTAAGAGAATGAACCACTTGAGTGAGGCAGTGAAACACGGCAAAAACAAAGTGGAAAGGGCCTCAGTGCGAGAATGCGCCCTACGAACACTGCTTGGCGCGAGGAGCGACACTTGGAGAAGAGACGGAGTACAAACGCCGTTTCCATGTTCTCCATCAGGTGCTCCCAGTGCTGTCATGCTCTTACGGTAAAGAGCAGCAACTGCTTCTCTGGCAGTTCTATGATTCAAAATTACCAGCCTTAAAAATTAAGCCATCGAAGGCTAAATAAGCCCTTAAAAATATTAAGAAAACTCTCTGAATAGCACTAGTTACGCTTTGTTTCTCATGAATTTAACAGGGACCAGAACGCAGCTGCATCAACCTGAGCTAAAACTCAATGAAGGGTCTTCAAGTGTATCAGTGCCTGTGATTTCTAAAACAACCTGGATTCTTCCCAAATCACACGTAGTATAAAAATGAGACAATTCTGAGAGCTAGGTCTTGAAGTGCAGCACACAGCCTTGCCTAGGAGCGCTCTCCCTTCCCGGCCCCCACCTGCCCGAGTCTACTTCCACACCAAACTCTCCTCACAGGACTGCAGGCGCATGGACTGCAGGCTAGCAGCCCTGCAGCAGCGAGCCGCCTGGGTCTGCTTCACTGCATTCAGTCACTCATCCCTCAGCTAAAGGGCAGAGAAAAGAAAACGTCAGAATATATGCTCATCTGTAATTCTGACGAGAATGCTGGTGGGAAAGGTGGAGGACACTGTGCGTTACTTCTGTGCCTGCTGTCCCCACACTCCACAAACCAATCAGCCAAGACGGTAACATTTACACACTTTTTGCTTCAACTGTTCAAACAGTTGGTCTTGTGCAACTTACCTGAACACTACATTTTGGAAGAATGAGCTTTTCTGGCTTCGTCTTGGTCTTTTCTTTAGGTTTTGGTTTTTGTTCTTTACCTGAATTTAGAAATTTCATGGTAGCTGCAGCATGTTTTAGAATGCAGTCATTGCTGCAGTAAACCGAGTCAGGCTGCGCCACGCTAGAACACCCAGGGCCAATACACTTTGAGGCACCAGGAGCCTCTACAACCTGCAGAATAAAACATGTGACTTCAAACAACGGACTTACCAATTCTAGCAGTTAAAATACTTTGTAAAAATCACTACTTATAATACTGAGATCACTGTTTTTAATCAAGAGACACTAACAATATTCTTAGTATAAATAAAAATGTGTCTTTGTTTATTCAAAGTACAGGAATCTATTTCCCCTGTGTAAGGCGCACACATTCTTAACTGCCCTTCACGCCATCTGTGGTGGCAGAACTCTAAGAGGACCCGAGGACACTGCCCCTGGCGCACACGATGGGATTTCACATCCACAATTAGGTTGTTATACGGCAAATGGGCAGGGATTTTGGAGATGTAATTAAGGTCCCAAACAAGATGATTGCTAGTTAATCAAAAGGGTCTGAGTTAATCAGGTGTAAACCCTTAAGAGGGCCCAGGCATTTCAGAGGAGAGGAGACTCCATTGCTAGTTTTGAAGAAACAAGTGGCCCTGCTATGAGAGGGCACTGCAGCCAGGCTCTGAGGTACAGCTGCCAGGTAAAATCCAGGACACTCAATTAAATGTGACTCTCAGATAAACAACAAGTAACTTTTTAGTATAAGTATGCCACAAAAATTGCATGGGACATATTTATATACCAAGCCATGTGAGAGCTTGCTTTTGGAAGTGGATCTTTCCCAGCTGAGCCTCTGATGAGCTCTTCAGCCCCCACTGACACCTGGGGTGCAGTCTGTAAGAGCCCGGGCAGAGGGCTCAGCTAAGCCAGGCCCAGGTTTCTGACCCATGGAAACTGAGCTGGTGAATGTGTGATGTTTTAAGCTTCTAAGCTTATGGTGATTTGCCTACAACAACAGGAATCATTTATACACCACAAGTCTAGGTTGCTCTTGTTCACAAATACTAAAGTATGTTTTGGTGGTCAAGACAAAATATACAAGAACATATCCTTCAAATGTACCTGAGCAAAATCTTATTTCTCAAATTAAATATTTAAGATAATTGTTTTTCCTCCATAGAATCCAAGTTTTACTCAGAATAAAATTTAAGCTTATGTAATCTCAAAAACATTGACAATAAAGATATGAAATTAAGACTTTTCACATTAATTTACATTTCCATTAACTTTTCTTAATGACTAAATGGGCCATTAACAGTTACTATCACATTTCCGCTTAGTAACTCCTAATACCTCCATGATAGACGTACTTAAACGGCCCAGCCCTCACGGCCCTTTCCCCTTGCAGCAGACAGTGCAGGGTGCTACGGCACAGCTGCTTTCCGACGCAGCCACCTCAGTCTTCTGCAGGCCCAATAGCTGCTAAAGGGCAGGCAGCCGGGCTGGCCAGGAAGCTGTCCTCTCCACCAACCCAGCTGACGGCAATAGGGGCAGGACCCCACTTCAAGGCTGGCTAGGGCCTCGGGAAGGCCCAGAGTGAAAACATGGTCTGGGTAGGACCATCATGAGTGCCTGAGACGGTTCTCCTCAACAACAGAAGCTGAGGACACGTGGAAAACATGACCAAGAACTGTGGCCCTGAAGGGGCCTAAAAACCAGTTGGGAAGGAGAAATGAGTAAGAGCTGGGAAAAGAGAAAAAAGAGCTGGGACAAGCACTAGTGAGTGTCTGGGACTATTCCAGAGGGTAGTGTAGCAGATGTGAGAGGAGCCTCAGACGCCGGGGCAGAGTTCCCTGGCCAAGGCTGTTCCACCACCACTCAGTGTCTCAGGGAGGCAGGCACAGGACCACTAGTTCTCAGAACATGGTGTCAGGTGATATATGTGCACATTTACTTCAGTAATTCAAAAATAACTTTGTTCATAACTGTACATCAAGATCAAGATTCCATTAATAAGAAAACTTAAGGAGGTGTCGGCCCTGTGGCCGAGTGGTTAAGTTCGTGCGCTCTGCTTCGGCGGCCCAGGGTTTCATCAGTTCGGATCCTGAGTGTGGACATGGCACCGCTCATCAAGCCATGCTGAGGCGGCATCCCACACGCCACAACTAAAAATATACAACTATGTACCGGGGGGCTTTGGGGACAAAAAGGAAAAATAAAATATTAAAAAAAACCAAACAAACTTAAGGAAAGACTAATTTTCAAAAAGTGAGTCCATTTAAGGAAAAAGTTAAGTCAGCATTAATAGTACAGGAGGTAGATATGTTCCCCGATGGTGGCACACAGGAGGGCCCGTGAAGCAGAGCACAGGACTGTTTTTCCACCAGGGCTCAGCCCCACAGCAGACACCACGCCAGCTGCAGGGAACACCTAACTTGTTCTACAAGAGAAAACATCTTCTAGTCTTCACGTTTCTGTTGATAAGGAGTCTGAGCTCTCTAAGGTCACCCTCCACCACCGACCTTGGCAGACAAGTACTTACAGGCTGGAATATCTTGAGTTTTTTCTTGCCGCTTGGGTTTGCAGCTTTCTCAATTCTACCCTTTATTCCTTGGTCTTCGCTACATTTCTGCTCTACTGTTCCTATACTGGTAAAGTCTGTGCCATCAGCATCTGCAGGTCTAACTCTCGTGTCCTGCTGACCTGCGGTTTCTGTGCTGGTCTCATCCTGCACTTGCAGAATGGTGCAGTTTGGGCAGATGTAATCTTCCCCGTTCCTTTCCAAGAGCCTCCCTCGAGCCTCAGAAATGCCCACACAGTCACCATGAAACCATTCTTCACATCGGTCACAGCAAATCATAAACCTGAAATTACAAAATCATGGTATACTATGAATGCAAAGCAGAGATAACACTCAATTTTAGACATACTAGCAAGTCAAACTGGTTTCAATGCTGTATTAAAGTAGAGAGAACAGAATAAAGAACACTCATAGGTCTTCTCTTGATTTTATTAACCTCAACCAGATTTGCTTCATATTTTTTGGCGAGTGGAGACTTAGTGAACTGTAGGCTTCATGGCATCGCTCCCTGGACACTTCAGCACTCACCTCCACAAAACGGGAACAAGGCCTTTATCCCACCTGACGGAGCCAACAGTGATTCCTCACACTACCTGATACCTTATCACAGCCAGAGGCTCTTGAGATGCCCTCAATGTCCAAACTATGGTCCAATCACAGCTGCAAGTGGGCATTACGCTAGGACAGTCTAGAGTAGCGCGTCTCTGAGACGGCAGCAATGTCCTAGTCTGAGCTGCCTTGCATGCTCACCTTGATGCCCATGCTCAGCCTTGCATGCTCACCACTGGCTGCGTGTGGCTAGTGTGATAAGGCAGTGAACGGCCCTGTGGACAGAGGCCACCAAGGGAGAGTGTGTGGCTCCAGGCAGTCCTTACCCACTCCTTCTGTTTCTTTTTTGACAATGACTTACTCATTTTTTTCAACAAAAGTTAATCATTCAGCACAGCTTTAGAACTCTTTAAATCAAATGAATGGAAAACTCTGCTGTTTCCATTACTTGTATCTCTCTCAAAGTGGGGTGGCCAACACCCCCTCTCCCCAACCTACCTGTTGTTGTGGGGCTGACGGCACATGCAGTACAGGGCGTTGGGGTCGTAAACCTCACACTCGGGCTTGTGTCTGACCGAGGCTCCAGGTTCTTCATCTTTCATTCCCTGAGCTGCTTTCCCTTCCAACTGACTCTCTCTATCGTCCTTCGCCCCCTGGGACACGGGCCCCTGGGCAGCCTCGGGCTCCTGTGTGCCAGAAAGTGAGCTTCCCGCGGCATCGCCTGCCTCCACGTCCACAATTTCCGCAGGATCCTCCTCCTGACGCTTCTTCCTCAGGCGATTCTGGATACCCTTCAGGGGCCTGTTGGCAGGCTCTTGTTCTCGCTTTCTTCGTAGGCGATTCTGAAGTTCTTTCAAAGTCAATCCATCACTGTCGCTATCAGAGGTGTCGTCCTCATCATCACCTCCTTTGGCCTTTGCAGAGGAGGCTGGTCGTTCCTTAACACCCCTGGAGCCAGACTTGGACCCACTTTTCATTTCAGAGGTGCTTTCTACGCTCCCTTCAGAGGCTGTTTCCACATCTGTAACTGGACAAGATGTTGGCTCACTGGAGTCCTCAAGGGAGACAGGAACATTCTTCCTTCCTCTGCGTCGGACTGTTGTGAGAAATTCTTCCACTCTCTCAGTCCGCTTTGGCTGTCTCCCACTGCGTCGCAGGGAAAGGCTTTGTTGTTGCTGCCGGGGCTGCTGCTCCAGAGAGTCCAGCTCTGCGTCCCCAGCGCCCTCCCGCTTAGCAATGGTGGTCCTTCGAAAACCCCATGTTTTCCTGAACTCTTTACTGGTGGGTTTGATGGCCTTGGGTGCGTCCTCATTGCTCGGGTCACCTTTCTCATCCATACCTAATGGTGAAACGCAACCAAACCACAACCAGTGTTAATGAGGTCACATTTCTTAGCCAATGACCACTAAACCCCTGAGCTCAAAGAGCAGACAACCTTTAATCGCACATGAGAGGGAGCACCACCCACAGGAACGGACGCTCATGAACACGGATGAAATGGAACAATTTTCTACCTACAAAAAGTGAAGATGTCTGGTAAAGCAAGTTATTTTGACCAGTGTTTCCTAAAATGTGATATATAAGGTGATTCAAAGTGATTCTTGAAGATTTTAATAGTTATATGTCTAATGTTTAATAGAACAAGACAGTAAGCATATCAAATCTATAATTATGTCATTTAACTGCTTGGAACAGGGTACCTGTCTCATAAAACAGGTAGTGGGGAAAACATTAATGAGTAACAATATAAGTGGTGCAAGGACTGACTGGAACAGTGTTAGCGTAGTGGATGAGAGGTGGCTGTGGGCTCTCTGGCCCTCTCAAGTGGAGACACGGGGCCCATCTGCCTCCCTGTGAGTCGGGATCACTGTGCACACAGAGCACAGTGGACAGAATGCTGTGCCAGTTCCCAGCTTAGCATGTAAGAGGACTGGCTGCTTCTCTCCTGGGTTGTGAAGCCCTGAGCTGCCACGTAAGAAGTCCAACACCCTGCTGGAGAGATCACGTGGGAGTGGGTGTTATGTTGGACCCTGCATCCAGCCCTGCTTGTGGGCTGAGTGCCAGGTGATCCCTGTGGACACCTTGTGGAGATAAGATCACCCAGCTGAGTCCTGCTCAGCTTCCTGAGCCTCAACCAAGGATACAAAATGGGCGTTACTGGAGTCCGCTGGGTTCTGGGGTAGTTGTTATGCAGCAACAGATAACTGGGACACTCAGGAAACACCGACCTAGGCAACAGCTTTGATGTGTACTACTTCTTTCCAATAGATCATTAAAAGGTCATGTTTGTGAAAACTTTACTCTTATTTAAAACCTCAAAAAATTACTATATACCTTGAGAAATTTTTTTCCAAGCTGTCCAGGCTTCAATCACATTTAACTGCTAATAACGACTCAGATTTTATGCCGTGTTCCATCCTAGGGGAAGGACTGGTATAGAATGAAAACATTCAAAATATAAAATACACAAAATTGGAATCACATACAACCTAATTCTTTTTTCTGCTTCCTACTAAGTGTTGTCACTTCCCATTTCCCTGGTCCAGCACTGCAGATCCTGAATCCTTCACTCTCTAACTTGGCCCACATGCTCACAGGCCACTCAGAAGCCTAGCGGGAGTGGCTGTGACATCAGGTGTGCCACCAAGGACCAGACCACTTTTCTGGTCACCTGAGATTTTCTGCAGGAAGAACTCTTCTCTACAAAATACAGTTCTAACCAAAGAGACAATATACAATGTCAATGTATATGCACTAATATATAACCAGTGTAAAAATAAAGGGACACTCCAAAGCAAATTCTTAACACATGATTAAACGTTCATCTAAAAACCTTAGGGCTAAAGTTTGGATTATTTCAAACAAATATGAATGTTATATTGTATCAGTTTCTTTACATATAATGCTACTTTAGCAATAACACATGATTTCAAATCTAAGTTAAAATTCTGTTGATGTTTAACACCACTGATACTTTACCTGCCCCAACACTGAAAGCCTGGCCACTTGTTCTGGATGTCCTAAATACCACAAAAACCTGGCCAATACAATCACTTGGTCCAAGTAAACAGCCAGGCCTCAAAACACTGCTGCTGTCAGTCACTGCTCACAAATAACAATGTAGATTATCTTGAGAATGTTCCCAGGGAGTGGGCTCCTAAAATAAAATAAGAAAACAGTTTATAGATCTTAAGTACAACCGAAACTACATTTAAAAAAAAAGGGCACCAAACTTCCCAAGTAATCTATTATTTGAGGGTACATTACGTGACCTACAAAGACATTCAGGGAGTCAAAAAAAAAAAAAAAAGCACAAAACACGGTCCCCTTCCTTAAGGACTTCTAAAGAAGGGAAGATACTATGACCACTGAACAAATGGGAGAACAGGCCTGGGAGGGAGCGGCAAGCCTTGGCTGGCACCCTGGGGCGGCAGGGGGAGCTGGTGCTCAGACTGCAGAGGCCTCAGTAGGGAGGAGGGTCTCAAAGAAAGCAAACGGGTATCAGCTGCTCTCCAATTAGGATCCTTTACTTTTGAGATGGACCCAGCTCAATAAAACCCAACGCTTGAAAGAAACACCAACAAAACGTGAAAAGGCTGAACAACAAAATTATTACGAATGTAATTACTTAAAAATCCTTAATATTGTAGCTATGCCATCACTTTAGATTAAAACCTAAGAAAGATTTTAGAAGACTAATGTTTATGATTACTGAATATCAACATGGTACAGTTCATCCATGTGTATTTAAAAAACACGTCCCCTCCTATATCCTCTTTCAAACAGCCACGCCTAGTTTACAGGCTCACTAACCATGCCTGTGTTCCTAGATAAGTCCTCAATTTTAATCTCTTAACACATTTCCATTCTAGCCCCAAATCCCACTCCCCTGAGCTGAGCATGAATCTGGCACCTCACCTCTTCCTCGCCTCACTCCAACTGCCTTCCCTGTAACCAAGGTCTCCTTAGTGACCTCAGAACAAAGACAAACATTCTGAGGCACCTCCTTTTAAAGAGACAGTGGCCACTTCACCCTGATTAGCCAAATCTGTAATCACGGCCATCACATCTCTTGAATGTGGTAAACCTATCTGAAAATGAGGCTTCACAGTCCAGAAACTTTACTTCTCAGAAGAAATGGTAAATAAACCATACTTCTATATTCCACAACACTGAGCATTTATAAATTAAGCAAAGAAATTAAGATGCTTTCAGGAATGAAAAATTTTTTTTTTTAAAGATTTTATTTTTTTCCTTTTTCTCACCAAAGCCCCCCGGTATACAGTTGTATATTCTTTGTTGTGGGTCCTTCTAGTTGTGGCATGTGGGACACTGCCTCAGCATGGTTTGATGAGCAGTGCCATGTCTGCGCCCAGGATTTGAACCAATGAAACACTGGGCCGCCAGCAGCGGAGTGCGCGAACTTAACCACTTGGCCAGGGCCAGCCCCGAAAAAATTTTTTTGAATTTATGTTAATCCGAAAATAAACATACTTCTGGATTTTATTTTAGCTCTAAATAATTAATCAGAAAAGGAAAATCTAGTTATTTCTGCTAAGTGGAATGGGATAAAGTACATATTCAGAATAGATCATTTTAGATAATTTGGTTCATTTACCTTGACTTTCTATTTGCAAAACTGATTTTTCATAATTATCTTCAACACAGAAATTCTAATATAAAATTTCAGCTGAAACAAAAACATGTATATCAAAAGAAAAAACAAAACCAACTATTTATAATCACGGCAAAAGTAAAGGAAAAATTGTGTTACGTTTCTAACACAACCCAGGTTTGGCGTGTAAATTCTACACTACAGCACCTCACATGAGGAACATGGTCATAAAACCATGATCACGTCATATTAGTAACAATTTTTCCCAGAAAAGAAGGTGTGCATCTCTGAAGCTGGGAGAGTCAACACCACAGGTGAACAGCAAGCGGACTGAAATAATTTAATTATCTTTCTACATCTGTAAGTGGACATATTTTCTCAGCTAAAACCTGCTCCATTTCCTATGCTATGAAATCTTAGGTTTAAAAATATAAATACAAGCCGACATTTCACAACTGCTCTGTTAACAACAGAGTCTGTGAGGTGACCCAGGGCACAACCAAATGGCTGAAAAGTGATCAAGAAGAGGACACACGGCCCCTCCCAAGTTCTTGAAGGCAGCTCTCAGAGCCCGTTTACACTAAAAAGTCGAGGACCTCAAACAGTTTTTGTTTATGTAGAATATATAAAAATTTCCAAAATTCAAACTGAGAAAAATTTTCAGGTAATTGGGGATGTTCTTTGATACCACATCAAACCTCGGCAAGTAGTAGTTTCATAAAACTTAGTTGCAGCATGGAATCTGAACCGTATCAAGGAACTTTCCACACTTTCTTACATGATAATCCACGGGCCTGCTTGCACTGTGAATGCATCTCTCACCCCAGCACGTGCTGGTCACCTGGAAAACCCGGGTTCACGGACGTCTGCAGAGCCACGTGTCCACACACTTCATTAACGTACAGACGACACGCCTGTAACGTCAGCACCCGTCTCCCAAAACATCTTTAATTACTGGGAAGGCATTAAGCTCACAATGGCAGATATAAGCTTTCCAAAATTCTACTCTTTGATTGAAAGCTCAAATTTTATCATTAGCAACAAATACTGTCAGTTGCTTTCCTCAAGACTCAGCTCATTCATCTTCGAGAAAATGCCTCCCAAAAACCAAGTCTGAAAACTGTAGCCCTCAGTTCTTTCACGTACAAATGGTGCTCCATGAAAAGGGGGCTGGACTCCACTCCTGAGGGCTCCTCCTGGAGACAGCCATCCAGCTCTGGGGTGCAGCAGGAGTGTTTTATGTGTGCCTGCCATTTCACCACAGGAAAGGCTAAAAAGAGGTCTGCTGGAGGGATGAGATTTAACGAAACCAATTATCTTTACTGCCTCAGCAAGGACATTCTTAAGGGAAGCCGGCACATTCTAACACTGACTGCACGGGGCGCACGCACACTTCATGCCACTGTCCTAATCTGCTTCCTTCTGCACCACCAGGGCCAACTATTACTGTGGAAAGAGTTCTGCCCTCTTTGTCCCCAAGAGGGGTTTGGGGACCCCGAGGGGTCCATGGAACACACTACGAGAACTTCTGTAACATGCCATTTCTATTAGTTTAAGAACACATTGGATATGTGCAAAGCAATAATACCTATCTATTTTTCCTATCAGAAGAGACTAAAATTTCCTTCCGGACAAAACTGTTCTACAAAAATTCTAAAGCAACTAAATTTTCCCTTCAGATTCTCCAACTCTTCAAAATGTTAAACTGTCAAAAGAGAATTTGTTAAACACAAAACCACAAATACCCTCCCAAAATGTTATACATTACTTAAAAAAAAAAACCCAAACTACTATAAATGTTAGTGACGCAGGACTCCACAACCACTGCCAATCTGAAGGCTCAACCTCCCGAGTGTGCTCAAGGCAGTGACTGCAGAGAGCCGTCGACAGCTGTTCGTTCTACAAACTTAGGAGACTAACTTCTCTAAGACACTTCAAAGTACGACGACAACCACAGTGAAGCTCCTGCTTCCGCAGCACGCCGCCGTGGAAGACAGCTGGGGCGTCTCAGGATACCGCACCAGCGCACGTGCCCCACCTGGCGGCCAAACAGTGTTTCTCCAAACTTCACGTCCCCCTGAAGCAGGATCCAAAACTACCAACTTTCGCTCTGAAACAATTCTCACCAGCAGTCAGAAATTATATCCAACGCTACAAAACAACCTCATTATTCTGGACTCTGCTGACTCAGAATTTTTAATTCTGACAGGCTAGGCTAAGTTTACATTTTATATGTTCTGTATTAAGGGTCTTCCCTCTCACCACTAATCTTTGCCGTGGCTGTGGAGGGACTGAGACGATGCCAGCTAAAAGTTCTTTCCATGACTAAGAAAGATAGATTTCTCAATTAAAGACTCTTTCACAATTTAGTTTTTATTAATGAAACGGTCACTAATGATAATATGCCCAGAAATTCCAGACAACTCAATACATCCCGAAAACACCAATGTTCTCCTACGATCAGCAATGGCTGCTTTCAGTCTACGTTGACTTGATGGCCCACGGGCCCGCTCTCCTCTCCTCAGTGAGCCCACAGTCTGCAGCAGCAAACACCACACTTACCCGTTAAACAGGGAGAGAAGAGCGGTTTGGGCCCACAAAGTAAACTAAGAAATCCAATTTTTGTTTATTTCAATATCTATACAGAACCTGACTCAACCGTAAAATTACATTGAAGTCCTTCAGATGGTGAATTCAAAGTTTTGCTGCTTACCATATAACACTGTCATTATTAAAATTATTCTGATGACGTGAAGGCGTCCACAACAGCATAAGTTTCTCAAGAGGTAAATAGAGAAATCTAGAAACAACCCTCCTGTTTAAAATTTCTTAGGTATTTCTGCTTTGCAAATATGCAGAGACAAAATGTAAAACTTGCTGAGGACTGATGCCTTGGGCCAGGCTCTGGTGTGAAGCCAGGCCTCCAGCTCCCTTGTCCCAGGTGTGCAATCGGTACTCTGGTTTCTCTCAGTCCAACACAGGCTTGTGACCTTGGTGGGCAACTCTCAATCAGCGCCAGGAGCCAGAGCAGCCATGAATACATCAAGGTTAAGGAGAAGGAAACGAGGCTTTCGACTGTGCTCTATTTAATCGTGTGGACACAGTCCCCTAAACAGCTTCTGCGGATGGGTTTTTGCTGTGGTCTGCACGTTTGTGTCTCCCCAAAATTCATGTTGAAACTTAGTGCCCAAAGTGATGGTACTAGGAGATGGGCCTTTGGGAGGTGCTTAGGTCATGAGGTCCGAGCCCTCATGAATGGGATCAGTGCCCTTAAAAAGAGACCCCAGAGAAATTCTTTGTTCCCCCACAACCCAGAAGACGTCTCACCAGGATCTGACCATGCTGGCACCCTGTCTGTGGTCTTTTGTTACAGCAGCCCAAGGGACTGAGCCAGCTCCCCTCTCATCTCTCAGTAAACAAAAAAATATGGTTTCAAACACTGTGCAAGGGACTGTCTGAATCTTACATCCTGAGGGATTGGTACTCTTAGGACAAGGCCACCACCTGGTTCCTCTGAACTGTACAGGTTCCCCTCATTAAAAAATCTGCCATATGGGACAAGTCTGGCTACAGCTAAATGCCCAAGGACAACACTGGGATGGGTTCCCAGACAGGAGCCTCCCCTCTCCTTCCCCAACCAAGACAGAGAGAGAGAGAGAGCTCTCACGCACACTCACAGGAGACCTGTAAAAACAGAGAGGATGCTGTCACTTCCCAGGACAGTACAAGGTAAAGTGCTGAGTCATCCTTGTTGAGCACTTCAGGGGCTCCTTCCCCTTGGAATCTGCAGATCCTGTAGCTGTTAATTAAGAAGCTGATCTCCCAGAGGACCACCCCCTCCTGCCTACCCCAACCAGCCACTCTATTGCTTTGATATCCAAATTCGTCTGTTTGGGCCCCAAGTGCATCTGTGCCGGCACCTACAAGGCACTGCGGCAAGATCCCTGCATCCTAGTTTGGTCTCCTGGGGTCATGCCATGAGGGGCCTGCATCATTCCACAGCCCCCAACACAGGTCACTCTCTCCCGTCTTCACCACGGCTACAGTTGCTTTTAAGGACCCAGTGAGAGGCTGTGTATAGTGAAAGGACATTCTACGATAACGCAAAGTGCCACTCAACGTTTCTCTCCTCTTCTGGCATCTGAAACAAGAGGCTGCGTGCCCTAAAGCCAAAAGAAGTCTTGGGCCCTTCCCACTCAGCAGGCACCCTGGCCACGCTCTGGGCCTCTGGTTTCAGGTGGTCCACTTGGAGGAAGAAGGTGTGCACTGAAACACCCTCACCTGTGATGACAAACTAGCCTTATTCCACGTTTTTCCCAAAAGGTACACATTTGAGCCAATCACAACAGTTCAAAGACACTGCCTATCTTCCCAAAAGTAATCCATTTTCTCAGGTGTTACAACTTGGAGTCAACTGTTTTTTAAAATTCTCATTTCTCTACAAGAGCATTTCTAATCATTATCTAGAGCAGAGGTTCTCAAAGTGCGGTCCACGGTCTCTTTCAGGAGGTCCCCAAGGTCAAGTTATTTGCACAACACTAAGACATTATGTGTCTTTTTCACTGGTCACTCTCTCAGGAGTATGTGGCAGAGTTTTCTGGGAGCTAAATGACAGTGATATCACAACAGTTTGAATGCAAAAGCAGGTGCGAGAATCCAGCTGTTGTCAGTCAGGCCAGACATTAAAGAGATTTGCAAAAATGTAAAACAATGCCACCTTTCTCATTAAGTTGTCTTTGTCTTGGAAAACAGTTTCCATAAAACACTATTCACATTAATATGCAGATGTCTATCATTATGATTTAAAAATGAATATAAACTTAAATATCCCACTTTTAGAGCCTAACATGGTAAATATCAATATATATATAATATAAATAAACAAAAGCTCTTTGGGGTCCTGGTAATTTGAGGTGTCAAGAGGTCTTGAGTTTAGCTGTGTAAACAGGTCAGTTTGAGAACGGCTGACATGGGCACAGACTTTACACTTAGGGTAACTTTGAAGGGCTGCTCCTGATGGGCCAAAAGCAACTCTGACGACCTTGCCTGTCAGGAAGACTAAAAGACAGTGGCAGTACCGCTTCAGTATTAGACTCTTCCAGACCAACCTCCCCTGCCACACCCCCGCCCCTGGCCTTTCCTCAATCACAGGTCCACATGACAACTGAGAAGGCGCTGATTTCCAACTATGAAACTGACTGCAGCACTCCCAGAGTGACTGCCACCTAAGTTCAAAGAGCACGTGCTAGGAGAAAAAAACAAAGGCCTTCTCTTACAGGCGTCTGCTTCTTGAGTGAAGCTGCATCTTATGAAGGTATTAGGATCTCAAGTCACAGGCCAAGAGGCAAAAATGCTTGGGGACCTCGGAAACTCAAAAGTCAAGAATGAACTGTGGTTTTTCAGCTGAAATCTTCCTTTTTTTCCCTGAGATTAGCAGACACCAATGTCTAGTTTTGTTTTTGGGGATAGTGGAAAAGGTCTGAGTTTAATACAGGAGTTTCTGTATCCATTTTTGCAGATCCATACAGAGCTGACGTGACAGTCAGGCTGTATACAATGTCACTTGACAGACTTGTACCACTGCTGCATGGGTTGGACGAAGTGCAGAGGAAGGATGTCTTACTACTAAAAACATGCTGTGAAAGGGAAAACAGTTTAAATGACAATCTAACCAACCCACAGTCCCTGGCTTGCATCCACCTAGCCCTGTATCTACATGGGGTGGCCAGGGGCATTTCAGGAGGGACCACTCTTCTTTGTGCAGGCTCAAGAGTCTCTGTCCTGACCAAGGCAGCCAGCAGTGCCCTCCCCGACTGACTACAGCGTGACACCCCACCATTCACAAGTGGGGTGAGTCCTCTAATAAGCAGATTGGGTGTCAGGAGGCTCAAGGGGTGGCACCATGGAAGAATGCAGGCTCCATGTCAGACGTCCCTGTCTTCCTTCCCAGCTGCAAACAAAAACAGCTTGGCATGCTGGGCAAAAGCACCTCTCTCTGGGCTGTACTTTCCTGCCTGGGAAATGGGGACAATTGTGACCTCACAATTTCCTAAAAGACATCTGAAACTACATCTTGTCAAGTGCCAGTCAGTGCTTGCACACAGCAAGCATGCAATACATGGTGGAAGTCATCTATTAAAATGACAATGCCCATGTCAGTGAGCATTTGGGGAAACAGGCCCTCTCAGGAGAGTCTGACAAATATTTACCAAGAGCCCCTATGTGCTGGGCATGGGGACAGAGCAGGCAACATCCCTGTTTCCATGGACCAGGTGGGCATGCTTCATTCACTCTGACCCAGCCGAGATAACTGGGAAAGGGGGGGGCATATTTATAAGAGTGCTCCCAGGCATGCATTTTTTTTTCCTGGGAAAGATTCACCCTGTGCTAACTTCCGCTGCCAATCTTTCTCTCTCTTCCCCTCCGCAAAGCCCCAGTACATAATTGTAGGACCTTCTAGTTCTTCTCTGTGAGCCACCACCACAGCATGGCAACCCAGAGAAGACTGGTGTGGTTCCAAGTCCAGGAATTGAACCTGGGCCACCAAAGCAGAGTGCGCCAAACTTCTACCCACTAGGCCATCAGGGCTGGCTCCCAGGCACTTTTTTTTCCACAAAGGAACACAAACTGATGTCCATTTTCAGGAGACTGGTTTGAAAAATTAAGAAACATCCATATAATGGAATTCTTTAAGACTGAAATTAAAGGATGATGACCCCCACGGCCACTGCCATGGAAAGAGGCCCACACACGTGAGTGAAGAGGCAGATCACAACTCAGTCCTGCACAGTGGCTACATTCCCTGAACACATCCTGCCATACACACACCCATGTTCACGAACACGTGAAGAGCTGTAATGTCAGCTTCGGGATGGCGCCATTTCTGGTGTTTGTGCTATCCTCTTTATATTTTTTATATTGTTTTAAGTTTCTATATATGTATTTAACTTTGTAACCCAAACACAGTAAAGCTATCTTTACACTGGGGAAAAAACCCCTCATGTACCTTCTTATAAAGGTGTATTAGATGCCACTTAAAGTATCTGTATCAGCATAGGAAAACAAAACCACAGCATCTAAGTTTGACTCCCAGAGAGAAATATCTGCTTCACAAATTACACACAAGATAAACACTGCCTACTGATTTAAGTACTGATTAAGTCACTGCTACAAGAATTCTTATTAAAATATGTACAATTACCTATTCAGCTTCAGATAACAACTTACCCTCAGTATTACTACTGAAGAAATAAAATAAGGCCTAAGCAAGAGACTACTGTCCAGGAAGTGTGGGCACTCAGACCAACTGAGCTCGCTTCAGACTGCTTCTGATCTCCTCTTCCTCTATTAGTAGATTAGTACGTTTCCATTAAGTGTTAATCATAGAGCCTTTCTAATGGCATTCACACACACCATGTGATAATGGCCATAAAGAGAGTAATATTAGATATCCACTGTAACAGACCTCATCATTTAAACAAGAAATGCAAAGGGGAGACTCCATTTAGGGAAAGCTTTCTTAATGGACTTTCAGTCCACCAGGCATATGAAAAATCAGGCCTCCACTGGACACCCTATCACTGCAGGGACCCGAGGACAACAGTGAGCTGGCCCGTAAACACAGCCAATCTTTGCTCTTGCAAGAGCCAAATGGAAGTCACTTGGTACCATGAGAAAAGTGCATAAAAAAAGGTAAAACGACGTACCATGTTAATAGAAGTATAAAACAATCAGGACCTGGAACATGTCACAAACACAGAACTAAAAAGAACCAGTTCCTGGGCTGCTCAGGAACACACACTCAGTGACTAAGACCCCTACGTTCGTACAAAGACTTACAGTGTCAACAGCAGGACCAAACTCCACTGCCAAAAGAAAATGGGAGCCAAAGTCCCCACAAAGGAAACTCCACAAAAGAAACTCACCCCAAAGCCCATCTGAAGCACTGAGAGTGCCCATCTCTAAGCCTCCATGACACATTTCCTCAAAAAGCCATTGTGATGTTCACACACGCATACACACCGTGAACAGCACTGTTTGCCAGGAAAGAAACCGGTAACCATGGGTACTAGCAGAGAGGAAGGAGCTGAGGGGAGCAGCAACTGCACAACTTTTTTTCTTTTGGAGGAAGACTAGCCCTGAGCTAACTGCTGACAATCCTCCTCTTTTCGCTGAGGAAGACTGGCCCTGAGCTAACATCCCTACCCATCTTCCTCTACTTTATATGTGGGACGCCTACCACAGCATGGCTTGTCAAGTGGTACCATGTCTGCATCCGGGATCTGAACCGGAGAACCCTGGGCCGCCGAAGCGGAATGTGTGAACTTAACCACTGTGCCACCGGGCCTGCCCCTGCATAACTTTTTATTTGTGCGTTTTCTTTTTTCTTTTTCCTAAAGATTGGCACCTGAGCCAATCCTCTTCTCCCCAAAGTCCTCCAGTACATAGCTGTATATTCTAGTTGTGAGAACCTCTGGTTGTGCTATGTGGGACGCCGCCTCAGCATGGCCTGACAAGCAGTGCCAGGTCCAAGCCTAGGATCTGAACCGGCGAAACCCTGGGCCGCCGAAGCAGAGCGCACGAACTTAACCACTCGGCCACGGGGCTGGCCCCTGTGCCTTTTCTTGTCAGAACAGAACTCACTTTGCTTGCAATAGCCTGAATTTAATCAAATGCTAATAAGGGACAGCTCTAGGCAGAAAATTAAAAGTAAATTAAAGAGAGACGTTATTCCTAAACTCACTGTTAAAGTAAGTGTTCAAAAACACAGGCAAGGAGGGTAGAGACAGCACTTAAGAAATGCCTTACGCGTAAAGTTTCCAACAGGGCTGGGTCTGTGTCTCCCAGGTGACACTTCTGAGATGTCTATGCCATGTTTAAAATGGGAAACTAGCGGACTAGCCACAGACACATATATATGTATACACCAACCCCAAGTGCCACAAGGGCTCTAGACTCCAGGGCACATGGATGGCAACACTGGGTTTCAGTGAAAGAGCTGGGATGCCCTCACAAGCCCCCGCTACACTTGTCTCCAGGACTGGAAAGACCATCTTTCTGGTCGCTGCTACAGCCAGGGTGTTCAGCACACAGACGCGATAAATATTTGCCAAATAAATCAAGGAACTGTTCTAAAGGTTACGGATTTTATGTCCTTGAAATGCACAGCTAAAGTACCTTTCTTGGATGCATTATTTCAGTTAGGGTCTATGTAGCTCTGGGGAAACCATGGGACATTTGTCTGGGGTGGCTCGACAGTCCAGTTAGAACCCAGCTCAACGATTTCAGGCAAGTTCCTTCCCCGTGCTTCACCTTCCTGGAGGTTCGAATGCGTACAAAAGCACTCGACTCATTAAACAAGTTAGCACTCATGAACTGCTCAGAACAGGGTCCACCTTGGTGGAGTAGCCACCGTGAGCTGTTATTGGCGCCAAATGGAGGCAGCTTCCCCCTGGCACCAATCTACAAGTACACTGAGAGTATGTCAATATACTGAGAAGATCTTAAAATCCACCTTTTCCTTCTGCAAAACACCCAGATACATTAGGCTCAAATCTCATTCTATCAGTGAGCAAATAATATGGATATTGTTATCTATGGCTAAGGTAAGAATTAAAGAGTACCTCCAATTTAACTCGTGCCCTGTTGTTACCTATGATCCCAACTCTAAGCTTATTTACTGAGGTGCTAGATTCAAAGCAGAAAACCTGGTCCTAACCTCCAGCGTCTCACAATCTGGCCAGGGAGCAACAGACACAGAAATACAGGGAAGCAAAGGGGAAGCCGAATGTCAAAGGCGTGAAAGGAGAGAAAGGGAACGGCCAGAGGCACGCCTCCCGTGGAAAGCAAAAGTTGCCCCTTTCACTTTCAGGACAAAGGGAGAGTAATATGTGACACAATATACATCAAATTGGCAAGTCCCACAAAAAAGACACTAGAAATCAGTATTTTACGGCTAGGCATACACTCTTTAAGAAAGTGAAACCGATTCTCTGAAAGCCTTCTTTGCTTACTATAGTGCCAAACATCACAGAACTATCGTAATGTACCCTCTACAAGAGCAGTCGGCCAGAAATCAAAACCATCAAGTTAAACGAAAAGCAACAGAACCCAAAGTTTAAAATAGGATCCTAGGATGAAACTTCATGATCCTTCAAGAATGTCTTGAGGAACTAACTGGGGTTGAAAACAAAAGGATCCAATCCTACCAGCTAGTTACTTGAAACAGAATCATTCCTTCGTGTAACCCAGCGAGCCTGAGAACTTCCAGGAAAGCGCATTTTCCCTCCTCTTGGCCTATTCCGCCCCCTACGCTGCTGATTGGGCAACATTTGCTATTATCCCTTCGAGTCGGATCACACTGTGAACAAACCACCGACTAAACACCCCTCGCGGGCTGACCAGGCCCCAGGCCGGCGCCCACGCATGGAGACCATCGCCGGGCCCCTAGCCGCCCGTCACCCAGGCGTGGCGCCCCGCAGCCCCCATCCCCGGCCTGCCCTCCCGCCCTCCGTCTGTCCCCGCGGCCGCCGCCATCTTCTCTTCCCGGCGGGAGCGCAGCCCAGCACGGACGCTGCGGCTCTGCGCGGGCCAGGCTCGGGCGCCGCAGCTGTCCCCGGCCGCCCGCCTACCCCCCGAATGCGGCCGGCGGCAGTCGGCCCCTCCGCCCGGCGCCCCACTCACCGCGGGGCGCAGGCCTCTAGGGTCTCGCAGCCATTTCCTCCGAGCGCCACGGAGCGGACAGGCGGGCGGGGTCGGCGCCGGCCACCGAGACATGGGGGCTAGAGGGGCCGCCCGCGCTCCGAGCGGAAGCGGAGCCACAGCCACCGAGGCCCACCGGGTGCTAGAGAGGCCGCCCGCGCCCCGAGCGGCGCCCCCGCGTGGCGAGCGAACGGAGGTCAGGCTCCGCCCCCGCCTTGCGCGCAAGCGCCCCGTGCGCCGCCCGGTTCTCGGAGCCCAAGGGCCAAAGCTGGGGGTGGAGGCGGCGGGGATCCCAGGCTGTGGGGCCCTGAGGAC
Organism: Equus asinus; assembly: GCF_041296235.1. NCBI lineage: Eukaryota > Metazoa > Chordata > Mammalia > Perissodactyla > Equidae > Equus > Equus asinus. The sequence continues at coordinate 49,950,481 of NC_091804.1, forward strand.
CAGCCACCCCAGGGAGTGCACCGTTGCCTGGGTCCCCTTGTGGCGGAGGGGGCGGGGACGAGGATCAAGCAGCAGGGCGCAGCGCTCTTTTCCCACCGACTCGTTCTGTTCCCCCCCGCGCTCAACCTGCACCCACGCGCCCAGCAGCGCAGCGACCCGCCTCAGCCTCCCTACACGCGGCCACAGCGAGCGTCTGCCCACGGGACTGCGGGGGGAGGCCGGTCACTGTCGGAAAAGGGAGAGGGGCGCTGGCAGATGCGTAACCCTCCACCTGCAGTTTCTTGCCAGTGCTGACTACTGACACCCTGCACCTGGCCTCCCCAGATACTCAGCAGACAGACCTCGGAGGGAAAGAGCTGCTTGCCTCGGGGCACCGTGGACACTGGACATTTGACCTGCCAGCAGCAGCCTTGGCCGGGCCTTTGCCCCCATTACTTCCTCCACAGCCCTCTTCGGAGCTCCTTAGAAACAGGACCCCTTGGCCTTTGTTTTAGGCCCAGCGAAAAGCGGAAAGCTGCCCTGCGCACAGTGAAGCAGAGATGCTTCCTTGTGCGAGAACCAGGGGCCTGGGAGTAGGCATGCTTTTTGATAAACATCTCTAAAGATCACAGGGCCCGCCAGTTTCTTTCCGAGAGAGACTGTCAGTTTTCTCCAAAGGAATACAACACAGCTTGTTTCTGCTGGCGCAGTTCCCATAGGACCACCTTCATTGAATCTTGCAAGGATGGGCTCTATACTCTTCCATCTCGATGTGGCTTCAGGTTTGCCCTCAGGTAGGCGTAGCGGGAAGTTTACAGACCCGCCAGATGGAGTTGAAACCAGCTTGAACAAGCAGTTTGATCTTGGGCAAGTTGTAAAATGGGACTCACATACTGTAACTCGGGGAAGATGACTTGAGGCCTCCCTACAAAGGGCTCCCTAAACAGGAGTTGGACGGGAAACTCCACACCGCCTCTTTAGATGAAGATCTTTAAAGAAAGCAAAACCAGCAGTCACATCTTTCTGCAAGGTGAGATTTTAACACTGGGGTGCAGTTCCAGGCTGGGGGCTCAGAGGGATGAAAGGCCCTTAGGAGTGGGCGGATAATGGAATAGGAGAAGGAAGCATGAGAAAGCTCAGAGTGGAAAACCAGCAGACAAAGGGGAAAACCCAGAGAGCAACAGCAGGAAGCCCCCACTCGTTGTCACTACAGTCCTCAAAGATCCTCAGGATGCCTCCCACAAAGCAACAGGAAAGGAAACCACTCAGGCCCCTGGAACTGAGCCTCCCCTTCGAATCTCTCCCAGCAGGACCTGACTCTGATTGCTGGCTCTGACTTTGGCTTGTGGGCTGAGGGGCACTTGCCACCCTGGTGAGGAGCCAGGCCCTCCCCCTGCGACCTCTTCACGTAATTCCAGTTCACCTGTTGTCACTCCTGATGGAAGCTGCTCTTCGCTGGTGAAAAAGGCCTTTCTGGAATTGTAGATTGGGTATTTTTTGGTTGAACTCTACTAGCTAAAGAATATTTCCTTCTAACAAATGTACTTTAATAGCTAAACCCAGAGGATGAAACAAATTTTTGAAAGGGGCTCCGGTTGTCTCAAATTCTTCCCTTAAATATCCCCAATGCACAAACGAAAGTCCCAAAGTCCTGTGGACTGACAACAAGAGTGGCTCAGAGGGTGGAAGGGGGCAGGAAGCTTAAGAGGCTTCCATGCCTCAAGGAGGTTTCAGAGTCTCCATGAAAAAAATATGATTGGCGCATCACCAACACTTATATACACCAGGTCCTGCCACCCCCACCCCATGGAAAGTTCAAGGAAGTTTATAGAAAACTCAGCAATCCTTTACAAAAACTGCTTCTTGGTGCCCACTCTTCTCACCCCTGAATTAAAGCCCATTGAAAAGCAGGGTCCTCAGCAGAATACCCTGATCCCAAATGAAAATCCTAAAGTAAAGTGCGCCTCTCCTTGGGGTCAAATGCAATCACCACAGGCAAAGCGCACCCTCAGGGCAGCTGTTTCCAAGGACAATTTAAAACCAGGCGAGGCAGCAGCAAGTACTTTTATTGTTACTCTCACTTGCAATTCAGACAGAGAGCAGCCCGAGGCCCTCTCCATGGGCGGGTCGCTGAGAAGTGACTTGAGGGTCAGGGTCACAGGTGAGGGGCAGCCCCTCAGCTAGCAGTGACCCCCATTGGACCCCAGGCTGGGTCCCAGGTGGCCCTGCATCGTACTCAGATGGACCTGGGGCAGAGGGGAGGCTCGGGCTGAGGGGGTGGCCCCGGGGTGGGGGAGGGGAAATGGGGTGAGGGCAGGGGGTGGTGGAAGGGACAAGGTCAGCAGCTCTTCTCCTCCCTGGCCTCAGTTTGGAGAAAACCCGCAGGATTCTTCCAGAATGGCCACCGCTGCCGGTGCCCTTTGATGCAGAGGTCAAGGACTGCAGGGCTCAGACCTCACACTTGCCCAGGCCCCAGGCTTGCTGGACAGACAGCATGTGGCACACTGTGGAGAACTATGCATTACTTGCAGATTCCCCAGTCTTCTGGGGGCTGCCCCAAGGCTGGGCCTGGTGCTCTCAGTGACAACAGCATCTCCCTCTGTTTTGCTTCTCACCCTATTCTGGTCCCTGGTGCATGGTGCCTGGCACCCAGAGGCTGTGCTCTTAACTATTTGTGGAATTAAATAGGTGAACGGAAAGTTTATTACAAAATACACCCCTGCCATTCCCCGGGGATACAATGTAGATTCCCAGGAACAGACAAATCTAGTATTTTTTTTTTTATTGCTAACAAAAGCTTTAACCACTGTATTCTTTTTTTATTTGAGAAACTGATGAATTTTCATTACTTTTACATTGTATAAAGCCAGCTAACTTTAACAGTTAATTTTAGATAAATTCACTTGGACGGTCCTGTCATCTCACAATCAAACTGGCTACTACTCTCCCAAAGCAAGACCCAGCACTAGCCTTTGGCTCTCCTGTAGGGCAAACAGCAGGTCTGTCTAGCAGAGGCGCAGATCCTGCATTTGTGCGTCACCATCAGAAAAGCCCGCTTCACTGACTACGAGAGTTCGGCTAGATGCTGCTCTGAAGGGACCAACTGTCTCAGAAGCAGAGTGCTGTGGTGGCGAGGGTAGAGGTAAGTCAAGGGGGCTGGCAGCATGGAACAGGGCCAGGAGACAAAACACAAGGTGAGGAAAAAGTTAGAATTAGGGGTTAAACTTTGTGTCCAATCCTGAAGACTTACAGAAAGTCATCTGCGCAATGTGATAGAGCTAAACATTCAAAGTAGCAAATGAGAATCATACCAATCTGTCTTTTAGGGAAAAGAATCAACAAAGGTGAAAGACTAGGAAAGGGAATAACGTGGGAGGAGGGAATCGCGCCCACTAATGCTGTGCCACGTAATCTTTCTACACTAAACGTCTGTAGCTGGCATTGGGATGGTGTCCCATCATTTGAACAAGAATGCCATAAACCACCGCTATGACTATCTTAATTAGAAAAGCAACAAGCCACGGCTCTTGGGTCCCTTCAGCCTGTGGAAGTGGCTCCAGACAAGGTGGCTGTGGCCTCACGACAATGATCTAACACTAGGTACAAAGAAGTGCAGAGGAGACAGGGCACTGAATCTAGATGTGTTCTCGGGTCTTCCACCCTTTTCCAGAGATCCTTAGAAAAAATTAAGTCCAAGTATTTTTCTCTCTCCCTCTATAATAAAGCCCTAGCTTTGTTACCTAAACTAGAGCGAACACATTCAAATAGAACAGTGCTTGTTACTCCTACCTTCTAGGACAGTTCCTGTTACTCTGAGAGTCTAAGTTTCCCTTTGAGTTGAGTGAGGAAAGGAAATAAAGTCAACTTCAGAAGAAATTAATATTTTAATAAGTATAAGGCATAAAAATCATATTTCCTTTCTGGTTGGTTTCATCTCTTAACAGTCTCTAAAGGAATACACCAAATAAAGAAGCCAGAAAAAATCAATGCCTTTCACAGATCTTGACAGAAAAGCAATTTAAGAGTAAAGCAATTGTGCCTAAATGGGCCCTTTAGCCTTCTAGGCTAATCGTGCTGCTAAGTATGTAACAGAGAAAAGGGAAACCAAGCCCACAGACCTTCCTTGAATTCCTAAACCCACTGGGGAGCATGAAAAGAAAGCTCCAGAACCTCCCCAAGGTGAGAGGATGGTCAACCTAAACCAAGTTCCAGGGCAGGGGCAGGGCACCAGGCCGCTGGCGTGTCGGGCTTCAGAGGGAGGGTGCAGCTACAATCGTACAGGCTACATTTTAAGAGATTATTTTTTTTCCGCAAATGAAAATACTTAAAAAGTGAAAAAGATTGTTTAAAAGTCAGGTCTAACAGTGGCTTTCTGGATTTGTCCAGAATAGAAATACTGTATAAATTCCTGCTCTTGCTTGGCTCACAAAAACAAAATGGTGAAAGTGAGAAAGAGTGTATTTGAAGGAAATACCAACAAGAATAACAGAAGCTGAGCTTTAGGGTTTTCAAAAGGACACCCAAAAGATTTTATTCTGAATTTCAACAAAATCAATACCCATAAATTACCCTTCTGATACCAGAATATGTTTGAGTTCCAGATTGAACAAACTGCTTCTAAAATTTAGAAATCCAAGGAAAAACAAGATCTCCCCCAAATCTGTCAACAGAAGGTGAGAGGCCAAGAATGTTCCCTGTTATGGTTGTGCAGAGAAATGAAAAATCTTAGGAGCCTGTCAGACGTACAAAAGTTCCTCTCACTCCAATAGAAAGTAAGCTTTTAAAGAGTAAATGTAAGAGGACTTTAAAGTCAAAAAAGCAAAAAACAAAAATTTTGCAAGTGTGTTTTAAAAAAGGAAAATGTGAACACGGACAGAAAAAATGTCTCATCTTCATTCAATGCTTCTAACTTCCAGTTAGACTTCTGATCCTAACAGCGGGTCTCATACAAAAAAAATCCTTAAAGCATACATAGATACAACTATACACATATCTATTATATATGTGTTTTTATATGGATATACATGTGTATATCTATATAAATTTTTGTTTAAATTTATAAAAAGAAAGAAAGGTCCAATCCCAAACTGATGTGTATATCAAACTCTTGACCAGTCAGGTCTGACGGGCAAAGTCAAATTCAATAGGAATGGTCCACAAACAGTCTGCAAATGGGCAAATTAAACAATGCCACTCCAGCGGTCTGCCCGTGCCCTCCTGCTGGCAGCCCCCACACCACTCATTTGTTTCAAGGAGCTTGATGCTGGACACAGTTTATGGTACAACCTCAGCAGGAGTTAAAGGTTAAAAAGAAAAGGATCAATAAAAACATTACTCTTACTTTTACCCATCCAAAGAAACGTCTGACATAGCCAGGCTTTCTGATTTAGTGTATGATGTAGAAAGAGATGGAGAGGGAGGGTGACCATATCAAACAACCCCATGACATGCTCCACGGGGGTCTTAGTCCAAGTAAGACGCATGGCATCTGAGTATGTGCAGCAACTACATCGTAATAAAATTCTTCCTTACTCCTTTCAACATCTCCATGAAGAAACTTAGAACACTGAACAGCTAAGCCTGTGGAAACTGACTCCCTGGTGTTTACTGCCTGCTTGTGGCAATGATTCTGAGCAGCAACAACCAATTCGTTTATTCATTATCCAGAACAATCAGGTTTGTTTTTGCCAAATCTCTTTGAAAGCAGGGGCTCCAGTATGCAGGGGTTTGATTTTATGCTTTTGGGTTTTTAGAGTAAGACAAAAATACCCACCGAAGTACTGTGGTTCTCTAAAACATGGCTGATATCCTAGTTGTGGAACAGTCTAGGATTTGAGTAAAGGAAGCACCGTGTATTTTATTCTCAAAATACTTTTCCCTTTTTAAGAACTCTTTAATGTTCTTTTAAGAAATAAACCGTTAACTCCTGTCTTTAAAGAACTGCTAATTTGTCAAAACAAAACTCTCCACCTGAGCCTGGAGAACACACTGGACCCCTGGCTGTCCCCCCCACAAAGGTGCCCCTCTTTCCTACCAGGAAGTGCAGCCAGTTAATGATCCCACTGGGCTGAAATCTTAGTCAGCCTGGTCAATGCTACAGATGGTGGCCAAAGTGGCCTAGAACCCACCCACCTCCTTCCTGCTCCCACACCCTCAGCCTCCTCGCTGCAGGCTGGTGTCTTCAGGGCTCCGGCCAGGCTCGCCTCCATCTTCACTCCATACACTCTCCACAGGGGACCTCAAGCACACCTGGCTGTGCTTGCCTTTACCTTGATCTGGATGCATCTACTCACCTGTTCCCCTAACATCTCCACTTGATGCCTCAAGTGCACCTCAAAACCTAAAGCATGCAAAATGAGCTCATGACTTCTGAGCCTCCTCACTAACCCAGGCCCTTTCTTGGTGTCTCTATTCAGCGATGGTCCCGGCCGTAACTTAAATGCACAAGCCAGAAGCCTGGAGATTCTCCTTGACAGGCCTGCCTCCCTCCCCCTCAGCCACCAAATCCTGCTGCTTCAGTGTTTAACGTGATCAGTTCCACCTGCTCACTTCTCTGCACATCTGCCGCACAGCCTGAATCACTTCTGAAAGTGGTAAACACATGAGCTGACTTCACCTAACCCCCATTCACCTCTCAACTCACCGCAGTCTAACTGCCACCCCACCTTGTCAGTGAACTTACTCTGTCACCAGGAACTGTTGGACAGTTGTTGCTGAATGCCGTACTTGCCCACCCTGCTGCATCTGACGCTGCTAATCACATCTAGAAACTATGCCCCACAGCTTCGGGAGAGCCTGCTGAGGCCCTGGTCCTTGTCAAACCTCTCCGGGTGTTTCTTCTCTGTTGCCTCAATGGACAACTTCTTTCGCTAATGCCTACATGTTGCTGTCCTCCTGGATTCATCCACTCCTCCTCTCTATGGAGTTTCTCTGAATACGTTTATCAGCCTTCACACACAAAACCCTCATCCTTCTCTTGAGCTTTAAAGTGTCCCACAGGCACCTCAAACTAAACAAGGTCCACAGTGAACTCATCATCTTCCCTTCCCTTCCATCTCACTCCTCATCATGATGGTTCTTTCTCAGTTGGCACCACCACCATTGACCTCATCAACCAGGATCCACATCTAAGCGTCACTCTTGACTTCTTCCCTCCCGTACCTCTACAAACTGTCAGTCACCAGGGACTGCCAGTCTTCCCTCCTCAGTGAAGGTCTCCCTTGGTCCATTTCCAGAGGCTGCTTCCAGTGAAGGTCTCCATCATCACTCACTCACTTATTCCTTCACCTTCTCAACAAATCTCTGTGAACTCCTACCACGTACTAGATGCTTCAGTTCCTGTCAAGCTCACGTTTGTGAAGCATGACATCCTACAGGCATCAGTGATACAGATCAGTGTGCCAAATGTTACAAAGGGATAATTCAGAACAGCACATGAGCACAAAAGAGAAGCAGCACATCCAACTTTGATTAGGGAAGGTTCCCACTCTGAGAAGTCAGCCTAGCCAAGTGTTTTATGTGAGAGCCCAGAGGTGAGACAACCTGGTTGAGTGGGGAGAAGTTCAAACAGGTCGGGATGCTGGAGCAGAGAGGGAAAGGGCAGGAGCGTGCTGTTTTTAACTGTGCTCACTTTGCACAGGCAGCTGCACAGTCCAGGAAGGGTGTGAGGGGGACAAGGAGAGATCACCCTGCCTGCTCCGAGGGTTTCAGAAAGGAGCTGGCAGGACCTCTGGGAGGGCAATCCAAGGAACAGAGAAGACAGCCTCAATGTTCTGAGGGAGAGGCTGGCACAATAAAAAGCAGCCAGTCTTTAGACCTAACCAAGGAGGTAGAATCTGCAGGACTTGGTAACTGGCTGGCTGCTGAGGGTAGGGGCTGTTAACCTATGACCCACCGAGAAGGGGCGGCTGAAGCCTCTGTGGACAGGAATACTGTATTTCCTTAGGACACTGCCATGCATGCTTTTTGCTTGTGTACCATTGAAAAGAATTTTTAAAATCCGCAACCTATCGCACACTATTAAGGTGACATTTAAATTTGTTTATAGGGTCAAGCAGTTGCAAAGAACGTAATCATGGACACGTGCTGCACCTGCGTTTTAAATACTAGATTTGTATCAAAGCTTTGGATCTGCAGATTTAGCTCGTTCCACTAATGGAAAATGTCCATAACTAGTCATCGCTCTTAAAGCTATCTGCCAAATTAGACTTGGTTTCCGGGAGAAGTCTGAGAACACTTTCGCGTTATTCAGTTCACTTTTGAGCAATCACATGAAACCATCTAACTCCTGACTTCTAAATGGGGAAGACGTCGGATTTCCTCGGATGAAATAAGAGGCTGCCACTTCAATTTCCTTCCCGAAGCGCTCTAACGTCCTTTAACATTACTCTCCGGCAATAGGAAGACGAGACCCTCCTCTGAGCCGGTCTGCTTTCTTCCTGAGCAGACGACCAACAATAAGCAAACGCGCGAACGTGTATTTCTGCGTCTCCGCGTCCCCCAGGACCCGGCTGCGGCACAGGGAGACCCTCCGGTCGCCGGGCAGCGGCCGCGGCACCCCGGGGCCCTGTCGCACACGCCTGCAGCCCCTGCCCAACCTGAGCGCGGCGGAGGGCGGGCCGGGCCCCGGGGGGAGGGAGCGCCTGGCCCCGGGCGGAGGCTCCCAGAGGGCGGCCCGTTTGTTGATTCATCTGGCAGCGGGCGAGCAAGCGCTCCCCGCCACGGCCGGGCAATCCCCGGACCAGCCTCAGCAGACGGAATGGAGCGCTCCCGTCGGCCGCGCTCGGGCGGGTCCTCCCGGGCCTGTGCGAAGGCGGGCGCCCGTTCGGGGGCACTCCGCCTCGGGGCGACACGAAACACCGGCGACTGTCTCCCGCCCTCACCCCATGCCCTCCGGGCTCACACAAACGACGGAAGGGACGCTGGGACGTTCGCCTCCGACTCAGTCTAGATGTCGCCATCCCGGCGCGAAGTTCCCCCACACGACGCTTCAACGGCGGCCATCTTGCCCAAAGGCGGCCGACGCCTTTTGACTCTCGCGCCAACCCGTAGAGCGAGGGCGCCGCGAGGGGAGTTCTGCGCAAGGGCGGAAGCTGGGGGTCCCCCGCTTCCGGGAAACTGCTGCGCCCCGCCCCCTCGCGGGAGCACTTGATTGGCTACCGGATCGCGATCTCGCGAGAAGTGGCTGAGGGGGGCGGCCGCCGGTGCGTCTGGCCTCCAGTTCCCCGCCCCCGCCCCCGCCTCCGCCGCGGCCCCCGCCTCCGCCTCCCCCTCCCCGGCGCCGCCGCCGCCCTCCCCGCCCGCCTGGTCGCCCGAGCTGCCGTGGGGACCGCGAAGCGCGGGCGGCGGGATCCGCACGGTAAGATGGCCGCGGCGGGCCGAGGGGGCCGGGCCGGGCGTCTCCGCGGGAGCGCGGCGGACGGGGGAGGAGCCCGGGGCGGGAGGAGACCGGGGCGGGGGCCGGCGAGGAGACGCGGGAGGGGCCGGGCTCGGGTCCCCGCGCCGCCGGTGCTTCCGTCCGAGGCCGCCGGCCCGCGTTCGGGCCTTACGGTTTGCGGGTCGCCGCAGGTGTCAGAACCGGGCGAGTTCTCGGGGGAGGCGGCGCCCTCCGGACCTGCAAGTCAGACTGTCCTTCTCGGCCGCGGTGGGGCGGGCGCGGTGGAGCGGGCAGCTTAGCTCGGCGTGTTCCTGGAGCGCGTTCCGGTGAGGGCTCCGGCGTTCACAAGGGCCGCTGGTCAGAGGGCGGTAGTTCCTGGAGATGTCGCACATGTGTCTCTGCGAGGAGAACGATTTTATCGCAGGACCGCTTCAGAGCAGGAACTGGGCTGCCCGGGACGTGCATGGCTGCTTGCACGTCTTCAGAATTGGGATTTTGATTTGAATCAAACGTTGAATATTTAACAGCTGAGTTCTTCTTGCAAGAAACAGAAAGGCCAGTCCTCCAAAGTGGTTGCTTTCAAAAGTCGCTCTCCCCGCCAGGGAGTGGTGCCTGGGTGACTGCTGGTTACCCAGTGGAAGCGGACAGAGGGTGCCTTCTTTGTCCTCGGTTATGTTGAATTGTTGTCTAGACATCAGAAGAGGGCCTGAGTGAGTCGTGCAGTTGGCCGTAGCAGGAGATGGGTATTTGTGTGCGGGACAGCGTCTCTTGGTTTTGCCTGCCCGGCCAGTTTTCTTCTGCTGCGCCTCCCCCCTGGGCTGATCTGTACGTTGCCGCGTCCTCCAAGCACCTGAGGACTTTGTTTTGTGCCCCTTTGCCTCCCTACCCACACTATCTCCCTTGGTGATCTTTGCCCAACTCTTGGCTTCTGGTATCATTTTTTGGCAGATGTTTTCCTAATTAATGTTTCCAGCTCTGAGCTCCCGACCTGCAATCCAGGTGCCTGCTTGACTTCTCCACCTGCGTGTCTCATAGCTCAGACTTGCCTTGCTCCTCAAACCTGTTTCTCTCCCGGTCCTTCCCTCTCATTTGTGGCCCCACCCTCCTAGACCTCAAGCTTGAAGCCTCTGGTCGATTGTCCTCGGGTCTTCCCGCTCTTTTATCCCTCCATGTTCAGTCCAGCAGCAAGGCCCATTGGCTCATGTCCACAGAATGTCGATCTGCTGTGTCTCCAGCTCTTCTGCCGCTGCCCTCTCTTGTTTGGCTGGCTCCTTATCTGTCTTCCTGCTCAGCTCTCACTACCCCACATTTGCCGTCTTTTATTTATTTGTTTATTGAAGTAGTTTAGCATGTGCTTAGCTACGTATAGTAGTACCCATAATATACATATCAGTTACGAAGGATTAAAATGAAGTGGACAGTGGTGGGCTCACCACTTGTCTCAAGAGCCCAGCAGGTGCTCCCAGGGTGGGCACCTACCTATCTGCCTGTCCTCCCACGGTAACCACCTGCTTAGTTTCGTGTTTCATGCCCTTACTTAATACAAGACAGTTCTGCCACGTGTGTATTTATTGCCAAAGTACACGTTATGTAGTTGTCTTGTTTTTGTTCTTTACTAAACTGTCTGCCATGCTTGGGCCTCTGCTGCAACTTGCTTGATTGATCCAGCTCATTTTTAAGGGTCATCCATGTGCTTGTGTTCCTTTATTTTAAGCGCTGTAGTGAATTCTGTTATGTGAATACACGGTCACAATGCCTTCTCAGCAATGCCAAAATCCAAATAGCTCTGAAAATGAAAGGTATGTGATGACAAAACCTGACCTCGTGAAGGCTGTTTAATAGCCTGTGTTCCACTCAATATGAATACACATACATTTCACTGAAGAAATACTTGTTTATGAGGTGCTGTCCCAGACCCCAGTGAGGATGTCATATACTGTGTGGTAAACTGTGCCATATAGTCTTTGTACAATCTGCAAAATTCTGAATTCTGAAACATGTCTGCCCAAGGATTTCGGGCTTGGGATTTTGGTTCTGTGAACCACAGTTCATTTGTCCGTGCTGCTGTTTAAATGAACATCTGGGTGGGTGGCTTCCATAGTTTGCTGTTTTGAGCAGTTTCTTTAAACAGGCTTGTCTGTGTTTGATGCATGGTGAGTTTACGAGGGTCTCAATCTAGCAGGAGTAGAATTGCTAGGCTGTGAGGAGCACACGTTTTCAGCTTTACGAGGAATGCCAAATGTTTTTGTACCACCAGTCTGTTCTGACAGCAGTGTAAAGAGTTCAAGAGAACCCCACGTCTCTGTTAACACTTGGTAATTTTTGTCAGTGTGGTGGGTATGCGATTGTGGGCTTCTTTTGAGCACATAAGTTGAGCATGTAGTTCTTTAGCTTATACTTTTCACAGGTGCCCTTTGTGCTGAGAGGAGTCTCTGTCTACACTCCTCCTGCAGCCTGTGAGGCCTTACTCACTCTGACCCCAGCTGACCTCTTGACCTCTTAGTTCTAAGACCCTTGGCTCTTACCTGCATTCATCCTAAGTTCTAAATACCCCAGCCTTCTTTCTGTTCCTGAAACCTGCGTTTGGGTCTCAGGCCCATTGCAATTGCTGTTTTGCAGATTTAAATTATCTTCCCACTCTCTTCCTTTTACTTCTTACTACGTCACTGTGTTTATTTCTGAAATGAGCACAGTTGTCATAGAATTCTTTACCAATTTCTTAAAATTTTTTTTTCCTGTAGAAATAAATCAGAATGAGTTATGCAGAAAAACCCGATGAAATCACGAAAGATGAGTGGATGGAGAAACTCAATAACTTACATGTCCAGCGAGCAGACATGAACCGTCTCATCATGAACTACCTGGTCACAGGTAATTCTCCCCTTTTGTACACACAATCAGAACTTTAGTACTGAAGTTCCGTGGTAAAGATATGTTGTGTTTAGGCATTATACAAACACGGTGCTAACTTAATAAACTTGTAAATTATCATGTTGAAGATATTCTCTTCTGAAGATAAGATTCTCCCAGGTCTCTGAGACCTAAGGCAAAAACCTCTTTCTTGGCCTTTGACGTTTTTACAGTTAATCAAGATAATTAAGAATGTTCTGAAGTACATTTAAAGCCCAAGTAATGGGCTTTTGGCCAGTCTGATAGATTATACTGGACTGTTTCTAGAAGGTGTGCCCAACTGAAAAGAGGAAACGGGGAAGGGCAGAAGCCTAGGAAGGAAAGAAACGTGCTCTATAGCTGACCCTCAGTCCTCCTTGACATGGGAGAGGAAGGGGCAGTTCTGTACCTGGAAGGAAAACCCAGATGTTTCCAAAGGGTGGAAGTCTCCTTCCTACCAGTTCCCAGCACTGGGCCCCCCACATTAGTCTCTGTGAAGACCTTTTTTGAAAGGTGATGAAGAAATACCAGCCTGTAGCTCTGTGTGTGTGTGTGTGTGTGTGTGTGTGTGTGTGTGTGTAGAGAGAGAGAGGGACACAGGCTGCTTTGATGTTGAAGAGAACTGTAGACTCACTGAGAGGTGGGAGTGGCCAGGTCACTGCCGGCTGTGACAGCGTAGCCAGTGTGCCTTGCCTCACCTGGACCAGCTCTGCAGCTTCTCTGCATCATACGTGGAATTGCAGCCTTCTTCAATGAGCCCACACCAACACTTTGGGCTTCCTGGCATTCTTTCTCACCTTTGGCTGGTGGATTAGAGTTTGTTTGAGTGGAGTAGAGCGAAATGAGCATGGTTTTCTCCTTTTCTGTATCTCACAGGCGTGACTAGTTCATCACAAAGCTGTTGATACCAAATCCCTAAGAAGGAGTGGGTCACATCGGAGGGGATTTACTCAAGGTGAACAGGCTTTCTAGAGATAAAAAGGTTTAACAGGAATGATTTTCCAAGCAATGAAGATGGTTTTCATTTTCAGAGGGCTTTAAGGAAGCAGCAGAGAAGTTTCGAATGGAATCCGGGATCGAACCTAGTGTGGATCTAGAAACACTTGATGAGCGAATCAAAATCCGTGAGATGATCCTGAAAGGCCAGATTCAGGAGGCTATTGCGTTGATCAACAGCCTCCATCCAGAGCTCCTGGACACAAACCGGTATCTGTACTTCCACCTGCAAGTGAGTTTCTGTTGAGAGGCGTCTGGTTTGTGGACACTCGTTAAATTAAGGTTATTTGCAATGATTCAGAAGTAATGAGGCTAATCTGCATCAATAGACTATTGTTTTAATTTACATGGGGAAGGGGTTTGACGTAGCTATTGTCATATATTTCAGAAGCTGTTTCTTGCTTTAAAAATGCCAATTTAGGGGCCGGCCCTGTGATGTAATGGTTAAGTTTGGCACACTCTGCTTCGGTGGCCCGGGTAGGCGGGTTCAGATCCTGGGCACAGACCTAGACCACTTGTCAGCCATGCTGTGGTGGCATTCCACATATAAAGTGGAGGAGGATTGGTACAGATGTTAGCTTAGGGCAACTCTTCCTCAGCGAAACAAGAACAACAAATTTAATAACTCAGAGATGCTAGGAAACTGTCCTTTAAGATGTCCTTCTGACTAGAAAGAAATGCCATACGACGGGGTGTGTGGTGTGTAAACCTGTCTGCCTTTGCCGACGACTAGCAACAGCACCTGATCGAGCTCATCCGCCAGCGCGAGACAGAGGCAGCGCTGGAGTTCGCTCAGACCCAGTTGGCAGAGCAAGGCGAAGAGAGCAGAGAGTGCCTGACGGAGATGGAGCGCACACTGGCCCTGCTGGCCTTCGATAACCCTGAAGAGTCACCCTTTGGAGATCTCCTCAATATGATGCAGAGGCAAAAGGTAAAGATTGGTGAAAGGAAAGTCTTCCTTCTCACCTTTAATGGATATGGAGAATGGGATTTTCAGAAAAATACAGTGTGTGTGAATTTATGGTGTAGAATGAGAGACAGATCATTTCTGGGCATGTATGGTATGATAGCATCAATTCTGCCCTAGTTTTTAATCGTTTATTGTGTTAAACGAGGAACAGCAGAGTGTTGTGACTTTATTGTCACATATTCGAGCCTGTTTGCCAATTTTTCTCATTTGTCTTAACCTCTTTCCTGTTTATTTGGAGACTTTTAGAGATAGGTGTCCTGAGTGTTTTTTATTTAAATTCCCATATTTGCTTCTTAGACTTGCTCCTTGCTCTCCTCACTGCTGCTTCTGTATTCCAGCCCACGTGATGGCTCGTCACTCCCAGACACAGCTCCCTGTCTCCCCGCTCTCCTCTGTGCTCGAAGGAGTGTAGCCCCGAGGCCCACGCCAGGTGTCCTCTTGAGGCTCGCTGGGATGGATCTCCTGTCACTCCCACCCTGGTCTTTCCCCTCTCCCTGTCCCCTGGAGCCTGGCTTATGGCATTTAACTGCTATCCAGGCCAGATGTGGTGTTGCCGACCAGACATGAACCCCCTCTGGGCAAGGAGTATATGTTTCAGCTCCTCCAGGGTCCTGCATGGTTCTGGGCTTCTTGTTTGTTTAAATAAATCACAACCTTCTGATGTAAGCTTCTCATGTAAAAATGGTTTTCGAGAGGTGTAAATGATATTATCACAGACTCTTGCTGGTGCTCTGCATGTGTGGTTGTTTTTATTGGATGTATTTATTTTCTAGGTGTGGAGTGAAGTTAACCAAGCTGTCCTAGATTACGAAAATCGTGAGTCAACACCCAAGCTGGCAAAATTACTGAAACTACTCCTTTGGGCTCAGAATGAGCTGGACCAGAAGAAAGTGAAATATCCCAAAATGACAGACCTCAGCAAGGGCGCCATTGAGGAGCCTAAGTAGGGCTTGTGCAGCGGTACCGCGCCCCACCCAGCACACTGGTTGGCCCATCTGCGACTGAAACATTTTTACTGCAGTAGAGAACTCTTTCCCCCTTTTACTTTTTTTTGACCCGGCATCTTTTTTGAAGGGAAAAATGGCCCTTTGAAGCCCGGGAAGACTCGCAGTGAAAGACACTGTCTCTGGCAGTCTGATCCGCATCCGCCTGTGGTGCAACCTGGAGGTGGTGGCGGCTGGCGCTGTCGCTCTGGCACTCGGTGTGTCGGCTGCTGAAGGGTTCCTTTGCCTCGAGAGCTGTTGCTGGGGACTGCCGGCTACACTGGGACTCCACCGAGCACACGAGAAGCACTGGTGGCTGCTTTGCTCTCTGCGGGCACGTGGGCAATGGCGCATTTCTCACTTCTCCTGAGTCTCCTCAGGCCTCGTGCGGAAGTTTCTCCTTCCCCCTTGGTTTTTGCTTTTTCATAGAAAAGACTATATAAATTTGTAAATCCTAATTCAAACACTTCTTCCGTGTGATGGTGTTGAGTTTGATTTGTTTTCCCTTTTGGTCTGGGTTGTGTGGCTTTTGGGGAGATGTGTGTGTGAGGGGTGGGTGGTGTGTTTTCTAATTTTTTAAATATATATCTTGGTGCTGTATGTGGTGAGAAACTTTCCTAGAGGATCAATGAACCATCTCTTCTAGGCAGTTTTGTTGAAAATAAAGGTTTCTCTTTGATTTCAAGAATGACCAAAACGGCCTCCAAAAAGTTTTAGTCATCTCAAACAAACCTTTTGTTTTGGCGGCTGACTTCCCCATGGTGATGGTAGTGACATCATCTGGTGCCTGCAGCTGGAGGACCAGTCCCCTGCTCTGTGTGCTTGGAGTGGACTTCTCAGAGGGAGGGAGTGCCAATGCTGACGGCTGTGTGCCTTGGTGTGGTGGAGTCCTTGGCTGGGAGTGCCCAGTGGGGAGCTTGAAAGTGGCAACCAGTGCAGCCAGTGAGATGCGAGTGCCATGTAACTTGGAGTGGAAACACGTGTGTTTGGATTCATTGCAGAGTGTCACTGAGCATTGGTGCTAGGAGTCAGTTTTGTGGAGCATAACAGAACCACTGATCCCTCAGGGCGAGTCTTGTGGAGGTGGCGGTGACGGTGACCAAGAGCACAGAGCTCCTCTTGCCTCTGACAGCTCATGCACTTCGTTGGGTGTGGGCTGCCAGCTGCTGGAATGGCTGGGACTAAGTTCCCCCTCAGTGGATTCCTTGTACTGGCACAGGGTGTTCTGGTACCCAGGGCTTGGTGGAGAGAAGGACCACTAGCAGCTGAATTTGGAGGAGTTTCTTTCCTTGACAAGCAAGGTTAGGCAGCTTGCAGGTACTCGGGTTGGTCAGGTGGCCTGCCTCTGATTGCTGGGGCCATCTTTGTCCAGGCCCTGCGCACCCTGAAGCTCCGTCACGCAGTGTCTGCGATACAGCTCTTCTCTGCCTGCGCTGAGGGGTCTGAGGGTGCTGCTGTTTTGAGGGCAGGAGCTGTGGGCAGCATTTGCCTTTGCCAGGTGGCGGCTGTCCTTCAGTCACGGAAGCATGTTAGAACTCCTGCGGCCCCTGCAGACCACTTTGGGCTCCAGACTGTCCCCTTGTGCTGCCTGGTTCATTTGGGGAGGGTGAGGGCGTGCCCCTCACCCCAGAAGTGATGTGTGTCAACTCTGTCTCCATAGTCGTTTTCAGGTGTAAACTTTCTTTAGGATCATTTCCTCTGAGCTTTGAGGATAAAAATAATTTAGAGGGAAAGAGAGTTTTAATATTCAGGTAATTAGTAGTTAAATATAGCAGAAGCTGGAAGAAAAATCTTAGAAGAGAGGTAGAGATAAAGCTGTACGTTTTTTGAAAAGCACCAGATAATTCAGCATGTTCCTATTTCTCTTTTATGATGGGTGTATATAAGACCGTTTACCTGCCTAATTAATATATAATCAGTTGGACGTATTCTCCAGATTAGCAGGTGTGAGGTGTGTAGTAATGGGAAGTCCTGTTCTCAGGAGTTATCCACAGACTCCTGGACCTGGGTGGGCTTTGTCACGCGTGTGAAATGTCAGGAAGTGGCTGTAAGACTCAGTGTTGGTGTTTCTGTCCCAGTTCAGCCGTTGAGTAGCTTCCTAAGCTAGTGCTGAAGACCAGCGTGAGCTCCTTGGTAGTGGTACTTGAAGGGTTCAGCTGTTATCCTTGTTTTCTTTACTTTGGTTTAAGAGGTTTAGTTACTTTTCCTGGGATCTCTTAGTGGACTAGAAATCTCCTCCGAAAGGAGCGGCTTTACAGACTTTGCCTGTTTGCCACCTTTTTGCAGTTTCTGCTTTTTCAGCAAGCAAACTAAATTAAGCCACTTCAAGATAATGAGCATTAAGTATAATTTGATTTTTCAGCTTCGTCTCATTTGGATTTTACTATCATGTTTATTAAAATGTAATGTTTTACAGAGGTAGTTACTTCTGCTTTTTATGCTTTTTTGTGGAAAGTGCCTTGAAATAAATAAAATCTGAGAATATTCTGGTACTCTATGTTCCTGATATCATGAAGTCATGTGAGGAATAACCCCTGGTTTGGAATCTTTCCAAAGCCTTGGGACTATTGCAAAGCAAATGAGAACTATATTTTTGCCATTTGAATTAAGGTTTCCAGGTTCTAGAAAAGGCAGATGTTTTTTGGACTGGTGTTTGAGATGAGAGTCTCCCCAGCACGTGACTGAAGACCCCGTGAATGAGGCCCCGGGGACACCGAGGCCCTTCTTTCCATCCAGTCAAGACGCGCTCTGAAGATGTGAGGAGAAAACACGTTGAGGATGGTTTTTCTAAGGCGATGTGATGTCTTTATTTTCCTCTTTCTGTACAATATTAGTTTTGGGGAGTGGCAGAACCAGGGGTGTCAGAAAGAATTGTGCACATTTTCTGTTAAAGACAGCGACGTCTTCGGGATAATGGAGCAGGACTCCCCTCCGAGTTGTTGTCGTCAAGTCTTGTGAACAGAAGACTAGATTAAAAGCATCAGGTGAATGCAGTGGTCTGCTTTTCTGCTGACCGAAGACATCGAGTGGGACATAGTAGGGCGTCATGTGGCGCGGCCACCTGCTGCATGTCCTCATCAACCTGTGTAAGTCCGGCTTTTCGACGTGTTTTACTCTGACACCACGCGTGTCATTTTTTACAACGGGTATGTTTTTGTTTCAGAAACATGTACTGCTTTTTTGGATTTATAGTAAATTGTATTGTCAGCGTCAGTCCTGTGAAATCCTGTATGGGACCATCCCTGCTGTAGTCCTTTTGTACGCCTCTGATTCTGTAACTCCGCTTTATTGTTGTGGGCCGATATGTGCTGCCCCCACCAGCATCTTGAAGAATGCAGAATAGGTTGCCTTTGCTGCTTGTTCTTAATTTCACAGTAAAAGTTCTCACATTTTTGTCTCAGTGGTCATCTAAAAGCTCCTTCTTTTTTTCCGTAAAGATAGCCTAATAAGAACAAGGAATTGAATGTAACGCCTTTTTATTGGAAGTTGGCCTGTGGGACTGAGAAGGGGGGAAGGACACTGGTCTCATTACTCTGGGCTTTGCTGTTGCCTTGTCCCCACTCTCACCAGCCCCTTTTCTTGTCTGGTTGGTGTGTGTCTGTTCATGTCTGTGCCTTTGCTTTGAAACCTGCTGTTTGTCCTCTAGAGTTGTGACACTTAGCTTTCATTTTTGTGAAGGAAATAGAACTATTTGGGCTACCCACCACATGATTTTAAGCTGAATTGGAATATCCTAAGTAATTTCCTTTTGCTTATGAAAGTTCCCAAACATTTGAGGTAGAGGGACTGCTCCAGTGAGCCCCAGGTTCCTTCTCACTGTGGCGCTTGTTCCGTGTCCGTCTGGGCGTGGGTCCCACTCTCAGGGCCACGAGCGCCTTCACGTGTGAAAGGCGGTTGTGGGGCACTTGACAGAGACGGTACCTTCTAGTGGAGTCCAGGGCAGTGGTACTGTGGAGTGTAGAAGTCAGAGAACAGGAAAAGGAGCCTCTCCCATCACTGTCCCCACATGGCAATGACACCTTATGCCATTCTTCATGCCCATGCTCCCCACCTTGCAGGAGGGATGTGGTGGCTCTTGATGATGCACCCTCACAGAGGGCTGGGGACACTTGGGTTGCACTCATGAGAGTCTGAGGTGTTCAGCAGGCGCCCCAGTGTCAGGACGTGGCACCTACCTGTCTTGGATGTCCTCCCATAACTCTGAGATGCCATTGAAGTCCTTTTCCCTTCCTCGTGGTGAATTTGCTTACGTGTGGACACAGGGTTTGGGCGGGCCTTTGGTGTAACTAGCCTGGCAGACTCTTCTGCGATGGGTGACCCTGGAGGTGTGGTGTCTTGAGCTGTTTATCATTGCAGGAGGCTGGCCACAGCTCCCTGGAAGCCAGGCCAAGCCCCAGCCCCAGTGAGGCGAGGGCCTTGGTGGGGCAGGGAGGGGTAGTCTGGGTTCGTGGTTCACAACATCCCTGTGTCAGCAGGGTAGGTGAGTTCCTCACTGCAGAGGGTGTGGAGTTAAGGATGTGGGACTTGGAGTTGTTTGCAGTGTGTGGAGGTCTCCCAGCTGGAAGGCCAGGTTCACAGGTCCGGTCTGACCACAGTGCAGAAGACGGTCTGTCAGACTCATTTGTACCCAGCTCTATCCAAAACAGTCAGTGAAGGAATAGCTGGAGGGGCGTGGAATTTGTCCACGTGGGCCCTTCCGAGTGGCTGCATTTTTACCCTCCTGTCTGGCTCTGGGTACTGTGTGGTCAGGCTGTGACACTGTGTGGTGATAGTCTGACTCGCACTGAGAGCTTGGGGGAGGAAGACATGGGGGATGCTGCTGTTGGCTGTACTGTGCATGTCTGCCCGGATTCCTAGGTGCTCTGTGTGTTTTGGGGTGGGATGTTTGAGCTTAGTAACCGGAGGGAAGTGATGGAGCTGCTGCCAGTCGACATGTTCTCTGCCTGCCTGTGACTTCTCGTCTGTAGACACATCTGCAGGCTCTGCTCACACAAGTGAGGTTTTCTCTCCTACAGATCATGGTGTCTGACGATCATGATCTTCCCAACTAGCTTTAGAAAGCAAACTGAGCTGTCACCAAGGATTGCCACGCCAGGCCTGGAGGGGCCAAGGAGGGAGGTGGGGGGCAGTCAGCCGGAAGCATGGAGGGCTGTTGACCACACTGGCCCAGGTGAGGGGCTAGGGTGTTGGTCCCTGCTTGGCCACAGACTCGTGGACGGGAGAGCCCTTAATCCCTGGGCGTTCTAGTTGTGTTCTTAGTGTATAACAGGAGTGTTGAGAGCAGTGTTGGTAAGATTCAAATACTGAGCTCACCAGCACTTTGAAAAGAGTGAACTCTGGGCCCGGCCCGCGGCTGAGTGGTTAAGTTCGTGCGCTCTGCCCAGGGTTCACTAGTTCAGATCCTGGGCGTGGACCTAGCACCGTTCATCAAGCCACGCTGTGGCGGCGTCCCACATAGAAGAAGTAGAATGACCTACAACTAGGATATACAACTATGTGCTGGGGCTTTGAGGAGAAAAAAAAGAATAAAGAGGAAGATTGGCAACAGATGTTAGCTCAGGGCCAATCTTCCTCACCAAAAACGTATATAAAAAAAAACTTGAAAAGAGTGAACTCTTCCAGAACCTTCAGGAATTCCACTTGTAGAGCCTATATTGACCAAATCCATTTGATACCATCATAAAGTCCATCTTTTCTGGTTCCAATGAAGTTGTACACAGTTCTTCGTCCTTGTTTTCCTCTGCCTCTTAAAATACGAATTCTGCTCCAAAGGGGGCTGCCTCCTTCCGTCAGCCAGTCCCTGCAGACTGTGTCCAGAGCTGGGAGTTCGTTTCTGAGTCTCCTGTCTGTAATGGCAGAGGGGCCATTTGTCAGTCTCTTTCATGGACTCATCTCTTCAGGAGAAGGAATTGTGCCTGTTTGGCTGCAAAGGGGGCAGAGGTGACAGGGGCCAGAGGTGACAGGAGAGGGGGCAGAGGTGGCGGGGTGGCATCTGCATTTTATGAAAAGCTGTGTGAGGTGTGATGGCTGGTCTGTACTTTGCCTGCCTCGTGCTGTGCAGGAGGGACGGCTCTGGGGGCCAAGGAGGGAGAGGTTACAACATAAGCAGTGAGGCGTGAATTAGCTTTAAAAGAACCTTTACGGCCTGTCTCGGTGCAGCAGCACTGGAAGTAAACAGACGTTAGGTGGGCAGGCCCCAAACAAGAAGGGGGAACCAACGCCCTAAGCCAGTGGGTGTGGCTGTGACAGCTCTGTCACCAACAGCAGCCCTCCATCTCTTGAAAACCAGCTGTTAAACTGTCTGCGGCAGTTCTCTCTGTACACATCCCACCCAGTCATTTTCCACCTTGAAACTCAAGGAGGGTTGGTTGGTTGGGTGTGGGGTAGCTCACGGAATCAACTAGAAGCCTGGACAGCATGTGTCCACCCTGGCCACTGCCAGCACCAGGTTCATAGCCTCCCCTTAGAATGTGACAGTTGGTCTAGCAGCTTTGGCTGCCACCCAAACCTTCCACCTCAGTGAGGACTGGGAGTCCTGCCGAGCTCAGGGGTCTCGGGAAGGTGTCCGCTGCTTGCCCTGGAGCCATTTCCCGGCCCCTCTTGCACAGCCTGTGCACTGGGCACCTCTTGGCCTCACTGCTCCCACCCTGGCCAGAGCCCCCTCGCCTCGGGCCTGGAGTATTGCAGTGGTCTTGTCCTCCCTGCCTCCACCCTGGCCCCTTACGCTGTCCAGACAGCAGCCAGGGTGGTCCTGTGACACTGGTAGCTTCCAACCTCAGAGCCCTGGCTGGCCTCTACTTGGCCTCCAAGGCCTGTGGTGCCTGCACTGCCCCCACCACTGTGACCTCGTTTCCCTTCTCCCCCTCCAGCCCCTCTGGGCCCCTGTGGTCCTGTGCACCTGAGCCTGGGCCCCTCCCGCCCCACCTGTGTGGCTTGCTCCTTCACTTCACTCAGGCCTCACTCACGTGTCTTTTCAGGGACACTCCAGCCCGGTCTATGTGCAGAAACAACCATTCCCGACCCTTTTATTCTCCTTTTTGTGCTTTGTCTGCCCGCCCCAGAACGTCAGTCAGCTCCAGGAGGAAAGGGACTTTGGGTAGTCAAGAGACAAATGTCCCCTACACTGTGATTCTAGGTCTTTGTCTAAAATTATCATCATCAGCCTCATGCAGTGGGTGGAAGCGAACGACCAGGATGACAGTGGAGTACTGTTGGTAGCAAAGAGTTCAGCAAGAATGCTCAGACTTTCCTTGGCTGTGGGCTGGGGCTATTTGAGGGCATACAGCTCTCTCCACACCATCTTTCTGATCCGTTGAGCGTCAGATGTTGACGAAAGGATAGCGATCTGTTCAGCAAGCGTGTACGGAGCTGGGCAAGTGAACCCCTGGGAACACAGTGCAAAGGCCTAAGGTAGACACAGCTGTTGAGGCCCAGAGAGGAGGCTGGAGCCGGGAAGGCCGGCCCCCGTGGTGCAGGGACATTTTAGGTTTTCTTCTAAGTGCAGTGAGAAGCCTTTGGAGGGCTTCGGCATGGTGTGACATGGCCCAGTTCGCTAGGCTGCTGTGTGGCAGGTGGATGGAGGTGGGTCGGGGTGGAGGTGGGGGGAGGATATGCAAGGAGGCAGCAGCTGGTAGAAGCAGAATGTGGCCAGAAATCCAGTCATCATTGTGTCCCCACGTTCACAGCCTTTGTGTGTTGCCTGCGTCCTTCATGTGGGCATAAGATCCACGTGCTGCAGGCTTCTCAAGTCACACGTGGAGCCCCTGAGAGTGAGGGCCCCATGGGACACAGCTCGGGGCCCAGCCTGGATCCATGCTCAGACACCTGTGTGAAGAACTCAGCCCTTCGGCAAGCATCTGCTGCGGGCAGACTGACTGCACTGCGCCGCTGGTGCCGGCAGGCTGGTTCAGGGTCACAGGGCTGGAGCCCACCTCCAAAGAGCTGTCTTAAAAATTGGTTGACCCTGGAGTCTTACTGTCATTGCACTTAGTTAAGATTATCCCTAACTTTCACTTGATGTGAACACAGCCCTGTGAGGTGGGGACCACCATCATCCCCCAGATTTATAGGCGGGCCCGCAGGCTCCCGGGCTCAACAACGTGTCCAAGGCCAGTGCCATCACTCGGCACTCGCGGGGGCCAGGATCATACCGGCTCAGCTCCGCCAAAGCCCCACCCGTCCGCCCACCGCAGGGGCAGCGCGGCGCCACACGGGGCGGGCTGTCTGCCTGCTCCAGGAACAGCGGGGAGGCCTGAGCGGGGGTCGACCATCGCGCCGCAGACCCGCGAGGCCCGGCCTCCCCGTCGGACGTCCGCGGGGCGGGGACCTGATTGGCGCGCCCCGCCCCGCCCGCCCGCCAGCCGCGGTAGCCGTCCGGGGGCGACACGTCCTGGGAGCGCCGGACGGAAGCGCCGCTGGGACTGACACGTGGCCTTGGGCGGCGCTGCCCGCGTGGGTCGGCCCGGCCGGGAGCCGGCTCCTGACACGCTGCGCCCGCGGCCGTCTGCGCCCGATGCAGCCGCCCCCGGACGAGGCACGCAAGAACGCGGCCCAGGACGCCCAGTGGTCCAGGTGGGGCCGCGGCGGGGGTGGGGTGGTTGGGGAGGGAGCGGCGCGTCCTGCGGGAGACGTCTCCGCTTAGGGCTCTGCTGGCTGCAGGGCTGCACGCCCAACACTCCCTTGGGTAGGGGCAGGAAGGAGCACACAAGTACCCCTACTGCCAGGGACCCTCTTCCCTTCCATCCAGTCCCAGGACCCGCGAGTACCCCCGTAGCCCTCTCCAGGCCAGCTGGGGTCCTGGGGGTGGTGTAGGCAGGGGGCATCCTCCGAGGCCTGTCTGGGGCAGGGAGCATCCTCTCAGACAGTGAGGAGAGATGGCTCACAGGCAGAGTCCGGCATCCTGGAACTGATCCTGCTAGGTAAGACCACACCCATTTACAGGCCTGAACCCCCACTGGTGACCACACACCAGAGGACAAGGAGTAGCACTGCAGGGTCACCCAACAGGGCAGTCGAGACTGGTCAGGGGGGCACACGCTGGACCCTGTGGCTGAATGGCTGAGTTCCAGTTGTGTGATGTGGACAGGGTCCCCTTGGGGAGAGTCAGTGGTCAGGAGGAAGGGCTCAGGCGGGTGACCCACTCCTCTCCATGTTCTGTTTCCACTGTCTACTGTCAAGTGCAGAAGACTCCTGGGCAGGGGGTCTGCTCACGAATGTGACACACACAGCAACCAGGGACGAGATGGGAACCCCAGAGCAGCCCCTAGACCGCCCGTGGCTCAGCCCTCGATCTGGTTCCATGGGCTGTGGCTCCTCGGCCGAGCCTGCGGGGCCCTGGGCCCAAAGTCAGGCCCTGTGATTGCAGAGCTAGCGCAGCTCCAGCTCAGCGTCCCAGAAACCTGCTCTCTGGGGCCAGCCCCTGCTGCCTGCAGGATGATGGCACCTTCCTGCCATGCCTCCCGGCAAGTCCCCTGATGTTGGGGCCCAGATGAAGGTAAAGCTAGCAGGGAAGCCAGAGGCTCCCATGGGACCGGCATGGTGAGCAGGGAGGAGAGTGCGAGCCACAAAGCCCAAATGTCAGCGCTGGCCTAGTCTCCCCAGCAGGTGCCTGCCAGAGCAGGGAGGGCTGCCCTGCGCAGGTGCACAGATGGGGGGGGTCTTGCAGCCTGCCTCTCACTCACTTCCTCCCTCCCTACCCTGCTGGTTATGGAGGGGCACAGCCTTGCTCTGAGCCCAACCCGTGTGTGGCAGGCCAGCCAGGCAGAGGGTTGTGGCCCAGGGCTATAGAACATTCTGCAAACTTCCCTCTCAGGTTATATTTTAATTGCTCTGGCTGGCTTTGCCTTTACTCCCCTCCCTGCTCAGTTTAGAGAGGAGCACGTGCAACAGCCAGGCATTCTGGAGGGGCCTGTGGGATCCTGAGTGGAGTTGGGCTCAGCTGGGAGAAGGTTTTCACACCCCTGAGTGGATAACAGTGATAATGATCATAACAAGTGCTACTGTTTATTGCTGCCGACTCTGCCTGCGCTCTGTGTGGAGAAGCACTGTCTGCTCAATGGGCAGGGCTGCTCTTCAGCCACACCCCAGTGCAGGGGGTGGGGGGCAGCCTTGGCCGGGCATGTTCCCTCCAGCTTTCTGCCCTCCTGGCCTGTGGCACGGGCACATTTCCCTTTTCTGAATTGAGGGAACACGTGACCACATATTTGCTCAGCCATGGATGCTTCTCCAGCACAGGCGCTGTTTGCAGGAAGCACAAGGTTCTAGAAGGTTCACAGGAAGCATCCTGATGAGCTGGGGACACTGACCTGAGGCTCAGGGCCCATCAAAGTGGGCGGGATGAAGCCTTTCAGGCCCTTCCTGACCAATCCTGCCAGAGCCTCCGGTGTTCCACCAGCCCATCCACAGGATCAAGGATTCTGGTTCTGACATCCTAATCAGCCCTCAGGCAGCTGGCCACATCTGGGTCGCCCTCTCCAGCCAACTTCCTTGTTCTGTTTCCCCAACGGCTGTGAAGGAAGTCCCTCTGCCCACCTGGCTGGCACTGCCCTCCTGCTCAGGAACGGGGCTGTGGGGGCCTCTGGGGCCCAGGGAGAAAGCAGACAGCACCTTGCCCCACGCAGCTCCCAAGGGAGCTCCCGGGCCAGTGCCTTAAGCTCAAAGTGGACTGGTTGCCTGGACCTCACGGGCCTTTCTTGACCCCTTGTGGCCATAAGGAGGCTAATGGGCAGCACCACATTCTCAGTAGCCGCCCAGCCTTCCAGAGCAGGTCAGTGTCAGCTGGCCTCCCGCTGTTTCTCACTGGACTTCCCACCCAACAGTAAACAGAGCCCAGCTCTCAGGGTCACCAGTAGGGTCACCTGAGGGAGGGGCAGGCTGCGGGGGCGCAGTCCCATCTGGACGCAGGTGACCCTTCACTGCTTTGACCACATAAAAGAGTCACGCTCCCTTTCAAAGGCACCTTTGGACTCTGGCTGCTTGTGGGAAGGTGAAAGGCTTGCTCCCACGTCCCCACCTCTCTCTCCGTCACTCAGGCTGTGCGTGAAAATCAGAGCCATGCACACATGTGCTCACAGAGAGCGCGCCTGCAGGGGCACAGGGAAACCGTGGGCCTGTGTGGTCCCCGGGACAGCTGTCTGGAGGCCGCGGCTGGGCTGTGGAGCAGACGCGCCTGCAGGTGGGTGCCCTGCCGGCCCCGTCGGGTGGGCTGACTTTGACGGCACTTTGGACTGCGTTGCTCTGTGCTTCCCACGAAGCCCAGTGGGAGTGTTTGCTCAGAGGGAACAATGTCCCTGACAGGCCTGTAGCACTTGGGACGGAAGCAGGCTGGGAGGTGGACTGGTGCCCTCGCAGGGCGAGCTTCGTCAAGTCCCAGGGGTGAGCTCTGGGGAGAAGTCAGGGCATCGTCCTCGTGTTTGGAGCCCTGGAGGAGACGGGTGCCTGAGCCTGTAGTGGCTTCAGCGCCTGGGGTCCATGTCGCAGATTCTGATGGGCATTGAGCCAGCGCCAGCGCCAGCTTGCGGATGCCTGGACCCCCCAACTGCCTCACAGCCTTTGGTTCTGCAAAGAAAACCAGCGTTTGGGGCCCCCAGGCCCAGAGCAAGAGTTGGTGAGCCGCCCCGTGGGGTTCTGC
Organism: Equus asinus; assembly: GCF_041296235.1. Lineage (NCBI taxonomy): Eukaryota > Metazoa > Chordata > Mammalia > Perissodactyla > Equidae > Equus > Equus asinus. The sequence goes on from NC_091804.1 coordinate 49,977,303, forward strand.
CCCCTCCACCTCAGCCTCCAAGCAGGGGAGGCCACCAAGACCTGTGCAGCCTGCCGCTGTGCTGTTGTTCCCATTGTCTCAGCTTCTGAGTCGTTCCAGTAACATTTTAAGAACTGGGAAGTGGGATCAGGGCATGATGGCCAGGGTCCCTGCTCTAGCAGTCGCTGAGGGGTCACTAGGCAGTTTCCAAGTGGAGCGCCCTCCCCTGGGCTCAGCCAAGGCACAGCCAAGCGGCTGGCTCCTGGAATTGCAGCACTGTGGATATTTTTAGCATGGGATCCTGTTTCCCACTGGACACCTCTAGGAAGTTTCAATATATAAAGCACATAGCAGCAGAGGGATGCCCTAGAGCCACACCCATGCACCCCTCTGAGCACCCAGAGACCAGCTTGAAATCCGTGGTGCAGTGCAACCTCTTCTGTACACATGGGGAAACTGAGGCCCAGGGAAGGGACAGGGCTCTGGAGTCATGCCGGGACCCGAACAGCACCCACGTCTCCTCCTGGAGAGTTCTTCAACGCAGAAGACCACTCGCTTCGTCGGGAGCTGACAGCACTTTGGAAATGTAATTCCCAAACTCTAGGTGGGGCCCCGGCCTACAAATGTGGATCTGTTTGGGGACAATAGACCAGACTGTTTGGAACTCAGACTCATTCACTCCAAACCCACGAGTGATGGTCTTGAACCTCGAATCATCTGTCTCGGCTGGTGGGACTGCAGGACTCCGCACCGGCTTCCTTGGCTGTGGAGGGCACTGCTGGGGGTGAGGGGAGTGTGACCCTGGGGCCCCCACGATGAGGTCCCTTGGCCAGCCCGAGACAGCAGGGGAGCTACAGCCTCTCCATCTCGCCCCCCGACTGGAAAAGTACACTGTGGTTTGCAAAGGGGGAGTGCACCGTGTGGAGATGCCGGCCAGAGGAGGTGGCCAGTCACAATGGCTCCTTGTTGGGGCACTAGGAACTTGTGGGTCACCCTGCTGTTTACTGAGCATGATGGAGGCAGGCATGGGCACAACCCTTCTCCACTGAGGAAACTGAGGCTCGGGGCAGCCAGGCAACTTGTCCCACGTGCCTCAGGCCTGTCCACAGCCAGGCACGGCAGGCCATGGCTGCTGCAGTTGCCCCAGGGTGGCAGCAGGCCCTGAAACAAACCACCTTCTCCTGAAAAGCTCCTGGCCAGCAGCGCCTTCTGGTCCCGCATTTTCACCCAGCTCCAGTGCTTAGTGGTCCACCCTGCTGGCGGGAGGGCACTGGACCATGGGCGTAGCCTCGGCTCGCTGCTGGCCGCTGCTGCCCCGGTGAGGTGGGCCCCGTTCCAGGTCGGGTGCTGCCTTTGAGACAGCGGACACATTTTGTTGTGCCTGTTTATCAGGCTCCTGGCGTGTGTGCCGCCCACTGTCTCTGGGCCAGCTGGCAATACCTTGAGGCATGAAGCTACCCTTAGGGCCTTATCCCCCCAGGAGGCAACCAGATGAGGACTCCGGCCCTCCCACGGGTGCTCCTGGCCTGTCCTCCTGAGTCGGACTGGCAGCCCGAGCATGGAGAGGGCCAGCGGGTGGGAAACATGCCCATGTGTCCACCGCAGATCGAGTCCAAACTTCCACCACCCCTGGCCACTCACTGTTCTCTGGTAGATCCCCACCAGGGCAGCCCAGGGGCAGCCCCCGCCAGGGCTAGACAGAGGTCTGAATGGGGGTTTGGGGGGCAAGGGAGAGACTCCATTGTCCCCCTCATCCACCAGGCAAGAGGTGTCCTTCCCCACTCTGCTCTGCAAACTGCCCTCTGAGGCTCTAGCCAGCCTCCCCTCCTGGACACCCCTTCCTTCCTTTTGGTTCCTGGCTCGTGGTCCCTGCCTTCCTCTCCTGGCTGAATCCCGCCATTTTCCTGGGTGACTTTGATGTCTATGAGCTGGCCACCTGGTGCCCTGGCCTCTCACCCTTGACCTTCTCCTCCCTAGTGACCTCCTCAAGGCTTGGCAGTACCGATGCCTCGTCCTCCTTCATCCAACCTGGCCAGGCCTCAGATCCCCAGGCTTGGAACCCCTGCCCGTGTCCTTCCCACAGCCCAAGCTTTCTCCCTGCAGCGTGTCACAGCCCCAGGGAGAACCCAGCCCCCTGTACCCACACCCCAGCCGGGGGGCGAGTCCAGGTGCAGCAGGACCCCGAGCCGTCTGCTGGGACTGCTTTAGGCTTCTCCATTCTCCTGACAGCTGCCCCCGTCACCACCCTCACTGCACACAGACATCGAAAGTCCCTAGAGCTGCCCCCTCCCCTGGGCCATCCCCCATGTGCCTCCCCGACGGGGTCTCTCCCGCACGGACAGTGCTTGAGGCTCCCTCTCTCTCTTTTTCTCTTCTTAAGAATAAACGTTGTCGTTTAGAAGAGTTCTAGATTTACAGAATCACTGTGAGGGTAGCACACCAGCCTCCCCAGATTAGTGCCCTGCGTCTGTACCATCAGTGGACTGATAGTGACACAGGATTGTTCTGATTTCTGCAGTTTCCCCGAGGTCCCAGGACCCCATGCAGGATCCCACAGGCCCTGAGTCGCATCTCCTGGGCTCCTCCTGCTGAGGCAGTTTCTGACTTCCTTTGGTTTTGGTGACTAATATCGAGGAGCACTGGCCAGGAGTTTTGTGGACTGTCCCTCTATGGACATTTGTCTGGAGGCCTTCCCAGGCTGCCAGGGCTGCCTCACCCCTGCCCAGGTTCCTCCAAGGGGCCACCTGCCCCCATGGCACTGTGTCCCCTGCTGGCTGCCACCTGCCCCCAGGTTTCCTGGGGACCCTGTAGGGGGGCCCACCGTGCTGGTCTCACCCGGTCATGGGACCCTCCCTCTGCCTCAGCTGGGGTCCTCTTGCCCAGCCCACTGCTCCTTCAGTGGGTTATGAGCTGCCGGCTCCAGCCTGGTGGCTTCCTGGGCCCCCTCAGTCCGTGAGAAGGTGGGTGCCCTGGTCCCGGCTGCCGGTCCTGGAGAGGAGCACCCCTGCAGTGGCTTATTTAACCTGCCCTATGGCTGGCCATTTGGGCTGTCCCCAACTCTGACGTTCTGAATGATGTCGTGCATCTTTCTAGTATCTGCTGTGTTCTCCTAGGAGTCAATAGACAGGGGCATTTAGACTTTGAGACATGGCTGAGCCGCCTCCTTCCAACGTGCGTGAAGGAGGGCTCCGCCTCTTCTGGGCCTGACCAGGCCCTCCTCTCCTGCAGGCCCGAGTGTCAGGCATGGACAGGGGCACTGCTGCTGGGCACGTGCCTGCTATACTGCGCCCGTGTCAGCATGCCCGTCTGCTCCGTCTCCATGAGCCAGGACTTCGGCTGGAACAAGAAGGAGGCCGGCATCGTGCTCAGCAGCTTCTTCTGGGGCTACTGCCTGACTCAGATCGTGGGCGGCCACCTGGGGGACAGGTAACCACCTCTCCCTGCAGGGCTGGGGGCTTCTCTCGGGAAGGATGGGCCCTGCTGGCACACAGGGTGAGGCAGCTCCTGGGAAATGAATGTGGGGAGAGGCCTCACACAGAGGAAGATGTGAGCTGGGAGACCCGAGGTCCACGTGGGAGGTGGTTGGGGGGCCAGCACACAGCTCCCCTTTGGGGTGCTCGGCACCCCAAGGAGCACCTGGCATCCTCATGAGGCAGCTCTGGGGGCTGTGGGGACAGACGAACCAGGCTGGATCCTGCACTCTCACGCAGCCTCCTCTGCAGAGGGGGATATGGCAGCACTGCCCACCCCAAAGGGCTTCTCTGAGCGAGGCATGGTGCAGGCCCTCCACCCGAGGCTCCTCCACAGCAGGATCTTCTGGACCAGCCCATCAGCCCAGGCGCACAGCTCTCCCATCACCGTCCTTCTGTCCCCACTCTAGGATCGGGGGTGAGAAGGTCATCCTGCTGTCAGCCTCCGCCTGGGGTTTCATCACCGCTGCCACCCCGATGCTCGCCCACCTCGGCAGCACCCACCTAGTCTTCATGACCTTCTCTCGCATCCTCACAGGCTTGCTCCAAGGTAGGGCTGCCTCAGGCTGCTCCCTCACGCTGCCGGCATTCAACTCTCGTGCCAGGCGTGGTAGAGCAGGGGAGTGTGTGCATGTGTGCTTACACACCTGTGGATGAGTGCATGTGTGTGTTCACGCAGGTGGGTGAACGTGTGCATGCATACATGTGCTCGTCTGTGCCCCTGTGTATGATGTGCTTTCAGCTCTGCCTTAAATCAGAGCAGGTGTATCACACCTCAGGGCTATCGCTGAGAGGGTCCTGGGGCCCTCAGCCTGGCGGGTGAGCAGCTGTCCTCGCCGGCAGCGCGGCCCTGCGCAGGGCCACGGGAGGGCAGTCCCTGTTGGCGGGTGCTGTCCCGGCTGCACTTCCCTACAATGACTTGGCACCTGAACCACTTTCCATTTTCTATAAACACTTCAAAGTCTGGCACATTCTGATGTCAGTTGTCCTCCTCTGCCAAAAAGTCTACTCTAGGGACCTGGGTGGCAGCCAGGTTGCTACGTGATATGTATTAGTCCCACTGGGCAGCACAGTGGGGACATGTGGCGTTTCTTTGTGTTGCTGGGCAGAGGCCACGACCCCACTAGCCAGGCCAGCAGGCTGAGGAGATGCAGGTTTCTTAAGACTTCTGTCTCCCATGGTTTGGGGGCATTAGACTTCTGGAGAGAGCACCCCCCAAAGACGCCCAGTGGCCTAGCTGATGGCAGGTGGTGCACAGCCCACCTTCAAGGGAACGGGGTGGCCTTCTGAACTCCTGCCCTGTACCAGCATGGCATCGACAGCTTCCATCACCTGGATGCGATCTGAGTGGGTGGGATCTGGGATCCTTCCTGAGTACCTCTCCCACTCACTCTGGAAGGGACCTCCACTTCCCCTCTCCCCTAGAGCCTGGGGCAGAGCATGACCCTGCTTCTAGCCTGTGCCCCCAGGAACCCAGATCTCCTGGAATTGGCCCCTGCCTGTTTCCTGACCAACCCCACCAGTCTGGCCCATGGTTGGTCCCACTGGTCTGAGTGGTCTGAGCGGTCTGGCTCCTGTGCTCCTGCAGATTCACCCCACTTGCTCCTCATGTGGCCTCTGGCTGGTGCTCTCTGTCCTGCAGAGGAAGGTCCCAGGACACCTGGCTGGCTCTCTGGGTACCCAGCTGGGTGGCCCTTAGCTTGGGCTGTTTCTCCCCATCATCCTGGGAGGCAAAAGGACTCCTCTGTACAGCTGGTCTGTGGCCAATTATGGGGGACAAAACAGGGCTCAAGGGGCAGCTGTCACCCTGGGTGACTGGCACTTGGCGTGGACAGGGGCCCAGGACCCAATGGGAAGGCAAGGGCCATGTCCTGTCCAGGGCCCCTGGCCTCTTAGCTTCCCTGGGTGTTTCTGCAGAAAAACACAGCGTAACAGGCAGGAGCTGCAGAGCTCAGGGCAGGGTTTTTTTTTAACTAGATTTTGAAATAATTGTAGATTCTCAGGAAGTTGCAAAGAAACATACAGAGAGATCCTGTGCTCCCTCCCCCACCTGCCGTGGTAACATTTGGAGTTGCTACAGGGCAATGTCGTGTCCAGGACCCAGCACTGTGGTTCCACAGGGCTGTGCAGGTCTCACTGGTTGTACATGCATCTTGTGTCCAAATGTGTATGTGAGTGCGTGACCACGTGAGTCAGTGTGTGCGAGTATGTGTGACTGTGTGTTAGTGTGAGTTGGCGTGTGTGCTAATGTGATCAGTGTATGGTGTGTGTGTTTGTGCACGTACAACTCATATGTGTGTGCGCACATGTGCATATCAGTGCCAGGTCTCAGAGCTGGCATGGCTCCGGAAGCCAGTGTGACAGTGGCAGGAGTGCCAGCTTGGACCCGAGTCTTCCTGCTGCCCACTCTGTGTTGCAACCTGGAATGCTCTTCTCACCCAAGCTGAGTGTCTCCTTAGCCGAGTGTCACTGGGAGCCCAGCCCTGTTGGTCCCTTGGGGGTGAGGTGGGCATGAAGAACGTCCCAAGCCCAAATAATCCAGGATGGGCCCCGGGGAGCTTCCCAGCCTGGCTCTCACCCCTCAGCTCGGGGATGTGGCTGTGGGGCCTCTGCATTCTCTGCTTGTTCCAGGAGTTTACTTCCCTGCACTGACCAGCCTGCTGTCGCAGAAGGTGCGGGAGAGCGAGCGAGCCTTCACCTACAGCACTGTGGGGGCTGGCTCCCAGTTCGGGTAAGTCCCAGCCTGGGTGGGCAGGGGAGGCAGAGGCAGTGCCCCTGGCAAAGCGGCCATAGGTCCAGGCAGGACAGGCCACATGGGAACATCTGCAGCTCAGGGTTATGTGGGCCTGGCGGGTTCTGTGCTCCAGGAGGCGCTGGCTGTCACTCCCCATCTCTGAGCACAGCGCTTCTCTTTGTGCGTGTTCTGTCCCCAGTGCCGGTGGCACGTGGCGTGGGCTCTGGGGTTCTGGCACAGGGCAGGGGCAGTGACTTCTTCATCAAGTCCCCTTTCATCTGTGCAGAAGGAACCTGGTGGGGAGGTGGCCTGTGCTCACCTGTCACAGCCCAGGTGTGAACACCCTGTGTCCCTCCTCCCTACGCCGCCCCCGAGCCCCAGGCCCTCATGTCCAGACCTCGCTAGGGGTGGAAGGATGTCCTGCTGTCCTAATGGGGCTGCCTGTCCCGGGGTTCTGACTTCATTGCTGCTGAGGTCTAGGCAGGAATTCAGAGGGGCAGGGGGTGCCTGTGATTGGGCCAGAAGGGCCCAAATGAAAACCCAGGGCGCCAGTGAAATGTCAACTTCAGATAAGCGACATGGGACATGCTCCCACAGAGAAACATTCCTTGTTAATCCAGAATCCCGTTTCCCTAAGGCCCAGGGAGAGATTGTGTCCACCCCATGGTTGGGGGAGCGAGGCTCAGAGGGCAAGGCCACCCCCAACAGGCTCACTGGCCTCAATGGAGAGGAGCTTTTTTCTTCTCTCTTATTCCCCTTTGTCTCCTGGCCAAAGCTCAGCAGATGAGGGGCAGCAAGGGGGAGGGTGGGCAAGGACTTATTTGGGACAATAGTGGGAGTTGGGCTTGGTTGCTGTTCCGTCCTCTCTGACCTGTGAAGCTGAGAACAGCATGGAGGTTTCAGTTCAGCATTGGCAATACGTTCTTCTTGTTGCCTTTTTTTGTTTAAAAGTATCCACACCACGATTGTAGGCCAACGGAGTGCCTGGAAGCAAGAAATTGCAGCAGCACAGGGCCCACAGCAGCCACCCCTGTGCCATGTCACACCCACGCAGCTGTGCCCACGTCCACCCTGGCCCCTGGCATCTGAAGCCCCTCCTGAAAGCTTGCAATCCTTAACAAAATACGCTGAGACTGGGGCTTCTGAGCAGCTGCTTTACAGGCACCAGAAACACCTTCTTTACTAGGGACTCAGTGCACACCAGGTGGGGGTTCTCTATCTGCTTGCCTGAGTGAAGCCGAGGGTCATGGCCACACTCCTCTCTGTCGTTCCAGGACCCTGGTGACGGGGGCTGTGGGCTCCCTGCTCCTGGACTGGTACGGCTGGCAGAGCGTCTTCTATTTCTCTGGCGGGCTCACCCTGCTGTGGGTGTGTTACGTGTACAGGTACCTGCTGAGCGAACAAGGTAACCACAGCCGGGTGGGCGAGTGCCAGCCAACACCACTGCCTGGGGAGGGGCCAGGCCCAGAGCAGCCACGGAACTTCTGCAGAGCATGCCAGATCAGGGGGACCCAGGGCTGCCCCAGGCTGTGAAAAGAGTCCCCTAGACTAGGGGCTCAGGAAACATGTCTGCCACCGAGCTCTCGGCCCGGGTGTGGCTGGGCTCAGTCCTCAGAGCTCCGCTCGGGCAGAAGCAGGCTCCTAGGGAGAGCTGCCGTGGGCACAGGCAGTCTGCAGGGCGGTCGTGGCTTCAGGTGGCAGGAAGGGGGCTGGGGGATTCGAGGACAGGAAAGGATCGAGAAAGAAAGCCTCAACACACACGTCGACCCTCAAAGGCAAATGCTACCAACCCAAGGCGCTGGCAGAGAGGATGGTGCCCAGCCAGGGAGGGTATGCAGGGGTGTGGGGGCCTGCTGGCCCACTGGAACCATCCCCGTGAGTGGTCTGTCATGAGCAGGCACCATCCTGCCAGATTCTGATCTGCTTTTGCGTGGTAACACCTTGCTCCCTCTAGATCTTATCCTGGCCCTGGGCGTTTTGGCACAAGGCCTGCCAATGTCCCAGCACACCAAAGTGCCCTGGAGACAGCTCTTCCGGAAGCCTTCTGTCTGGTGAGCTTGGCTGCCACGGGGTCGCAGTGTGGGGCAGGGGCGGCAGGATGGGGGTTGGAGCCTGGCGGGCCTCACGTGCTCCCTGGCACCAACTGACCACAGGGTGAGTACAGCCAGGGGGTCAGATCGGCCCATGTTGGGGTAGGGCCACTCTTGGCCCCTGGTGAGGGGAGGGGGCTGGGGGCTCGTGGACCTGAGCCTGGCGTCTGCTTCCCTGCAGGGCGGTCATCTTCTCCCAGCTCTCCTCCGCGTGCTCCTTCTTCATCCTCCTCTCCTGGCTGCCGACCTTCTTTAAGGAGACATTCCCCAGCTCCAAGGTGGGTTGGCCGCCTGGCAGCTCGTGCAGGGTAAGTGGCGCCACGAAGCCAGCACGTGGTGTGCAGATGGGCCCCTGGTTCCACCGGCCTCGGTGATGGTTCTGACACCACAGGGGCTAGTGGCTTCACCACTCTCGGGGCTGGCGCCCTGGGTCGATGCGCCTTGGAAAGGCCCGGTGCCATCCTGCTAATGCATTCACACCCGGGACCGTGTCCAGCTGCCCCAGCAGAGTCCCCACCATACAACCCAGCCGGCCGATCTGTGGATGGTCGTTCCTGATGAGGGCCAAGCAGGGGCTGTGATGTGGACAGGGCTGTCACCTGCCCATCCACTCAGCTCGCTCCACCAAGGCTGTCCGGCCACCCTCCCAGTTCTGGTGACCAGGACCCCTGAGCCGCACATTCCCAGGGAGGGGTGCGTCCCCTAGCTCTGCCCCATCACAGTATGGGGAGCCATGGGGGAGACTCGGCCTGCAGGGGCACAGTCCTGGTGGGCCCAGCGCTTGGCCAGGGTGGCAGAGAGGTTAGGGCGAGGGAGATCCCCAACCCCAGAAGGTCCAGCCTGCGGGCAGGAGAGCCTTACTGGGCAGTAGTGGGCATGGGCAGCCACTCTCCCTGGTGGCTGCATGCCGGCTCTGGCCACCTCTGAGGCCCTGTTCCCCCCCTTCCCCAACAGGGCTGGATCTTCAACGTGGTGCCCTGGCTGGTGGCGATTCCCGCCAGTCTGTTCAGTGGATTTCTGTCCGATCATCTCATCAGTCAGGGTGAGCGCTAGGGCAGGGGCCAGGCCAGAGCCACACCGGGCTTACCTCACTTTTCGGGGGCAGGGGGGCACCCCTCCTGGAGGTGCAGGTACAGCGATGGGAGGGGGCTTCACCCCCCTGAGGACCAAGCTGTGAGACTGGGACCCCCGGCTCTTGGGCCTGTGGGAGCTAGCTCCCCGCCTGACTCAGCTGATGACTGCCTTAAGCCTGTCGCCTCCCCCAGCCTCAGTTTCCCAATTAAGGGGGTATTGGGGCACAGTGAGAGGACCTGAGTCCCGCTGTGATGGTGGAGATCCCCTCGAGGGGCCAGATTCAGCCCCCAATCCTTTTCAGAGCAGGAAAGGGCACCTGGTGGTGTCAGAGGTCACAGACCTGGGGCGGGCTGTGCGTGTCAGGTGCCCGCCCAGGACCCGAGTGCGCACGCCCCGAGGACAGCGCCCTCGCACACACACATGCTCCCCTCTCCCTCCGCACACTGCGCTCTTTCTTAAATGCTAGTCTTTTCCTAGTTACAAAAGTACCGCACACCAGTTGTGGAAAAATTATAAACTTTGCAGAAACACAAAGAAAGCACATTTGTAACTGTCCAAGTGGCCTGCCTCCCATGCGTCTGCCTGGCCTCTGCTGTGGGAACCCTCTCCATGCACACGCACAGCAGAGTAGATGCACGCACATGCACCAACACGCATGTGCACACATCTCACCACGACACAGGATACCCCATCTTGAGCCAGGGCCCGTCTCTCGTCTCCCCTGCTGCCTCTCCTCAGTGTGCTGGGTGGGACCCCCACCCCCCGCCACCTGTACCAGTGGCATCAGTGCAGATGGGCCGATGGGAACATCTGCCGTATCCCCTCTGTTCAGGTTACAGAACCATCACCGTTCGGAAGTTCATGCAGGTAGGACCGTCGGCGCGTGGCTTCCTCTGGGCACCCCTGCTTTGCTCCTGGGAGCTGAGGGGTTCTGTCCCCAGATCACCTGACCCAGAAGGCAGCTGTTGTGGCAGGGCAGCTAGGGGTGCTCCGGGTCAGTGCTGGGTCCACTTTGGCTGAGCTGAGGTCTTCCCTGAGCTGCGTACACGGGCTCTGCCCCTCGGAGCCCTGGCACCCATTTTTGGGCCTGGGTTTGCTCATGCAGGATGGGGCCTCTCCCCTTTAGCTCCGACGAGCAGGGCTGGCTTATCATGGAGCCTCTTCCCACATGTCCCCTGGGCAGGCCCCAGCCTGGGAGGAGTTTGCTCACCGACCCTTGTTCGTTGTGCCCCAGGCCGCCTGGGGAGGGGACTTGTTGGCTGCCGTGGCTCCTGCCCTGTCACCAGTTGTCTCTCCCGCAGGTGATGGGCCTCGGCCTGTCTAGCATTTTTGCCCTGTGTTTGGGTCACACCTCAAGCTTCTGTAAGTCTGTGGTCTTTGCGTCAGCCTCCATCGGTCTTCAGACCTTCAACCACAGGTGAGGGCCGGGCGCCCTGTCCGCTGGAGCCGCTCCCTGCTGCCCACAAGCATCCCCAGCATCGTTCGTCCTGGGCGTGAGGGAGAAGCCGCCTGGCTCAGGGGCCACGTGGAGGGCGGCTGCATGGCAGGTCCCGTGAGTGAGCCACGGAGGCAAAGGGTTGTCTGAGCTGGTGTGGACCTGGGCCATTTGAAAAACAAGAACCTCACCTGGGGAGGGGCTGGGAGAAGAGATGCCATCTCCAGGTAGCATCTTTTGTCCCCAACACGTGAGGGGTGAGCTGCGTCTGCATCTGCCCCTCCCGATCTGCTCAGTGGTACTAACCTTTAATTAGGAAAACTTCACTGGGAGTTGTTTTGGGAATTGGCAATTCAATGTCGCTTTCAAATTAGTGAACTGCATTTGAGCAAGCTTGCTTCCCCATTTTTTTTGTCCCGGGAGTGGGTGCCTGTGCTGTGCCAAGGCCCAGATGGGAGAGCTGGGGCGGGTTCAGACGGCCTGGCATGGCCCGGCACCCGGGCATGGCAGGGTGGGTCCCAAGTGCTCCCTGACGGTCTGCAGGCTCCAGGCGCTCAGAGGGCTGGCTGCTGGCCTGGCAGGGTGGTCTGCCCGTGGTCACTGGCCTGCCTCCCTTCCCTTTTCCCACAGTGGCATTTCTGTGAACATCCAGGACCTGGCCCCGTCCTGCGCTGGCTTTCTGTTTGGTGAGGACCCTGCCGTTTGGATAGGAAGCAACTGCTTCCAGCCCAGGCATTGCTCACCCAGCCTCGTCCCTCCTTGAGCTCCCAGGGCTGCCCCCGGGCGGGTGAGCCAGGGGTGGGTCACAGTCAGTCTCCTCTGACCAGTCCTCCTTCTCTCTGCCCTGTTCGCAGGTGTGGCCAACACAGCTGGGGCCTTGGCAGGTGAGAGGTGCCCTGGGGTCCCTGCCTTTGGGGCTCAAGCCCAGAGGCCTTGAGGTGCCTCCTGGCTGCTACACCCCTGTGTCCTCCCACTCCCTCTGGCTGCTCCAGCCCTGCGGGTTCGGGCCGGGCACCTTCAGCAGGGTCCCACAGTGTCAGACCAGTGTGGGGAGAGTGCAGACCCCAGAGCTGGCCTAGGGAGAGAACAGAGTGTTCGCTTCTCCGACGGCACATAGCCCCACTCGCCCCCTGACTTGACCCCCAGATGTGAGTCAAATCCCCATGGTCCAGGGTCCCCGTGAGCCCAGTGCCTGGAGGATGATGACGGGACTCGTTCCCCAGCCCAGCCCCTCCCCAGTGCCCCCGTCCCCTGTGGAGGATGTGGAGGGACCCATTGGGTGGGCGATTTCCTGGATGGCCCCTGAGGTCTCTGCCCCCTGAGACCCTCGGCCCGGCAGCATGGACACCTGAATTTGGCTTCTCTCCTTCCAGCCCCCACCCCAGCCTCTCCTCCAGGCACCACCCCCCTAGCTTCTCATCCTGGCACTGCCCTTGAGACTGCCTGTCACTCAGCCCCTCGGTCCCCTCTCCTGAGTGCAGGTATCGTGGGTGTGTGCCTGGGCGGTTACCTGATCGAGACCACTGGCTCCTGGACATCCGTGTTCAACCTGGTGGCCGCCATCAGCAGCCTGGGGCTGTGCACCTTCCTGGTGTTCGGACAGGCCAAGCGCGTGGACCTGAGCCCCGCCCACGAGGACCTCTAGCTGCCCAGACCCCACAAGCCCCGAGGACCCAGCGCCATCAGCCTCGGGGCAAAGGACTCAGCTGAAGGGACACTCGCTCTCGACCCCAGATTTATGAGCAGGGGAGAGAGCCAGCCTCAGCCAGGCCGGCGGGCAGGGCGAATGCCAGAGCCAGGCAGCCCTGGTTGGGCCTCAGTTTCCCCACCTGCTGGTGGGGCGATCGTGCCCTCGTCTCAGGGTTGGCGAGGCTGCCAGGGGTGCATGGGTGTGTTTTTAGTGGCATCAGCTTCATAACAGACACAGCCTGTCCCACGTAGACCCACAGGCACCCTCTACAGTCGGCCCCCGACGTAAGCCAGTGCAGTGGCCATCCCAGGCTCTTCCCCTGAAACCTGCTTCCCTTTGTTTCTGTGCCCTTGGGGCTGGATCATTCTCTGTGGGGGGCCTCCCTGTGCACTGTGGGATGTCTAGCAGCATCCCTGGCTGCCACACAGTAGATGACCCCCCAGTCATGACAACCAAAACTGTCCCCTGACATCACCAGCTGTCCCCAGGGAAACTCCCGAGTGAGAACCATGGCTCTAGGTGAAGGCTGTTGGGGGGCTTCTCCGAATAGCCAGGCTGAGACCCCTGTTCCCTGGGTAGGCGGTGGGCCCAAGGCCTTTGCCCGTCTTTAGGCTCCCCCCGTATGCCCCTCTCGTGGATCCCTGGGCACTAGCGATGTGATCTGCTTCCCTGGTGCCTAGTGACTCCAGCTGAGAGGGGGGTGGGCCCCTCCTGCCCAAGCTGCTCCCCAGAATCAGGCGAACCTCCCTTTCTGAATTGTCTTTCACCCTCCCAGGTTATAACAGAGGAGCTGGCCGGCTCATGAATTAATAATAGATTCTGCAAGATGTATATGTAGAGAAGAGAAACTATAAAAATGTGGAAAATCACACCAAAGCCTTATTTAAATGACTATTAAACTATTTAAAAGGAAGACCGTTGTTTTATTTAACATCCTTTTTTAAAAAAAGAGTAAACGTGTTAAAGATTTATTTAACTCATTCACAAGGAAACCAGCAAAGTGCTGCGAACAGGTCAAATGAGAATCCAAGGGACACGTTTGTGGATTGGGAATGTTGAAATGAAAGTGCCAGTAGAGTAGAGCTGGCGCTGGGCTGCTCCTCTGCTGGGCAGGCCCGCCGTGTGCCTGGAGAGGAGGATTGTTGCTATCCACGGAGCTGTGCGTGCGGCTCCCGCAGAATCAGAATCAGAGTCGTTTTCCATTTAAGCACAAACTTTCCCTGACCGTCTCCCCACTCCTGACCAGAAAGAACCTGAGAGAAAGATTCTTGATGACAAAGTGAGTCTGACCTGGGTGGGTTTGCTCCGATGGTTTACAGAGGTGCAGCAAGAACGTGGATTTGCCATAAAGGCCTTTACGTCTGCTCGCCTTGGGGTTTTGACGAGGAACCTCAGGGGGACTCGAGCTGGAAGCCCAGCCCAGGAAATCCCTGCGGACCGTGGTGTCGTGCAGCAGCCACGCACCGCTGTGAACTCCTCGGGACACACACATGGGGTCTATTGTCGTAGCCACTTGTAAGCGCACAGTTGAGTGGTATTAACTACACTCATTGTTGTGCACCATCCCCGCCATCCATCTCCAGAACTTTCTCATCCCCCCAAACCAAACACCATTAAACACCAAGTCCCCACCCCCTCCCCCAGCCCCTGGCCCCCACCATTCTACTTCCTGTCTCTATGAATTTGACTCCTCTAGAGACCTCATGTAAGTGGAATCATACAGTATTTCTCCTTTTGTGACAGGCCTATTTCACTGAGCATAACGTCCTCAAGGTTCATCCATGTTGTAACAAGTGTCAGAATTTCCTTCCTTTTTAAGGCTAAATAATATTCCATTGTGTATATTTACATATATATGTGTATATACTTACACCATGTTCTGTTTACCCACTCATCCGTGAATGGACATGAGTTGTTTCCACCTCTTGGCTGTTGTGAATAATGCTGCTGTGAACATGAGTGTGTGATGAGCACCTTTGTTTTTAATCCACAGCAAACTGTAAACCCTTTGAGAGTCTGAGAGAGGAGACAGCCCTACCCATGGGAACCCAGAGTCGTCAGGTCTCAGTGCCTGGAGCCCCTGAGGGATGCAGGACCCAGGAGGTGATGGTGGGTTCTGCTCAGAAGGGGCCCCTGGGGCTCGCGTGCAGACTGTGGCCCCAGGCCTCCGGGACTCCACATCTGGCCACACTTCTGTCCCTTCCTTGCAGAACGGAGGAAGGAGGAGCCAGCAGAGGGGCCCAGCATCCTCCCATCACTGCTGAACCGGGTCTGGAATGTCACCCTGTAGTTGAGTGCCGTCTGCCTAACCCTTCCCAAGGCCCATGATGGACCCTGGGTTGGGGCTCCCCAGAGTCTGGGGGAGGATGTTTGCTACTGCAGAGGGCGCTAGTAGCAAACAGCGGGTTTCTAGCGGGGGTATAGGGCGGCCCTGGGCTGGGTGTTGTCTGGTACAGTCAGGCTCAGACACGTCCCCACACCCGGGGCAGCCCTGGCAGATCCCAGCGGCGGACAGGGACCCTGAGGTCGAGCAGGGACATCAGATGAAGCAGGAGGCGAGAACGTGGATCCAACGTCTGGAGGTTCCACCTGCCTTGTTCACCCAACACCAGACTGCGCTTGTCACCTTCCCTCCCGAAAGGAGGGGCCCCAGCCACCTGGGACGTGTGTGTGCACATGCGTGTGCATGCATGTACCTGCACGGCCCACAGCCAGGAGGAGGCTCAGGAGCCCAGGCCGCTGTCACCCCTCCTCTGGCTGACAGAGGGCGCCGTCCCACAGGGCTGTGTCCACTCCGGCCCCAGAGCAGCTGTCCCCAGACGCCGCCCTGGGACACCGCGGGAGGCACTGTGGCGGCCGGCCACTCAGAGCCCTTGTCAGTCAGTGTTCACACCCTCAGCTCCAAGAGAAGGGGACAGGCTGGAAGGACGTTCCGGGCGCAGGGAACCGCATGGGCAGTGGTGGGGGAGGCTGCACACTGTGCGAGGAGCGGTACACGGGGACGGGGGGCCTGGGGGCATGCGTGTCAAGGCGACTCTCAGGGGCAGGGACCCTCTCCCGGCTGCCCCTTGCCCAGACTGTCACCACCACAGTCCCTCCTGCTGGCCCAGGGCCTTGCACACGTGGGGCTTCCTGTCTCCACCCCCAACGAGAAGACAGAAGGCTGCAGCCAGGAGTTCGAGGTTTGAGGGCTTTGTCACCACTGGCCACAGTGTGGAGCTCCGGGGGCCGTGCCCTCCATCCCCTCCCTGGGACCAGACCGCGGGTCTTCAGGAGCACAGGGGTCTTCAGGGGGTGGAGCTGCCCCCCACTTGGTCAGGTGGGCAGCTGGCACTGCGGGCGTTTGGACTCTGAATGGGGTGGCTGTGCTCCCAGCTGTTCTGAGAGCTGCTCCCAGTGCCTCCGGCCAATGTCCCTCCTGCGTGGGGGCTGTGCCCGGTCCAGGCTCCCCTGAGGTCCTGTCCCCAGAACCTGACAGCCCCACACAGGCCTCCCTGGGCGCCCTTCTCCATCTCCCACTCACGTGTAGCGTCGTCCCCTCATGGTCACCCTAAGTGACACTTTCCTGTCTTCTCTTCAAAGTGGGGTCTCTAATGACCACTTAATATTCGTAATTAGCATGTTAATGGCCCCTGCACCTCTCTGGGCTGCTCTCCCTAGCCCCCCCATTTCTGCTTTGTCCTTCAGCTGTAGGACTGCAGCGCCCTGGGGGTCCCCACTTGCCCCCTCAGGGATTCTGTGCATCTGTTCCCCTGGTGGGTTGTCCCTTGTGGCCGGGATTTGCAGAGGCCTCCCCGGGGGCTGCCCTTGCTTGGGATGCCTCCAGGGACCACTGGCCTCTTTCTGTCCCGACCGTCCACAGTGGGGCCGCCGTCCCCTCTGAGCAAGCAGGGCGGCCAGCACGGCGTGGGGTTTACTCTATTGTGTTTAATTGAAAAGCATTGAAGCCGCGGTATGAATATTCAGCAGGGCGGCTGCTGGCGAGGGAGCCACTGTCTGATTGCAGGACGCACCCCAGCACGGGGCCTGTCAAAGTGGAGCGAAGTGGGGAAGCTATTAATTGAAATAGCTTCATTAATTAGTAATTAACAGCGGGGAAATGACTGTGTCACATGTCGTATTTCAGTGGATGCCCTTCATGTGTTATGGGGCCTTTAATTAAAGGACGCGCATTTTAATTAAAGGCAAGCCTGGCCCTTTGACCTTTGGAATACAAAAGACGCTCCCAACTTCCAAAGGAGATGGTGGGAGGCTGGCTCAGGCAGCAGGGGAACCGGGCGGCTAGGGCGTGCTGGGCCGGCAGTGGCCTCCCACCTCGGGACGCCGTACCTTTCAGACCCTTGTGGGGCAGTGGGCCCTGGCTTCTCCTCCTTGGAGTCCAGCTGACAGCCTCCCTGAGCCCAGAGGTGGTGGCCACGTGGGGTCATGTGGGGTCACAGGCCAGAATAGGAGGGTCCCCTGCCAGAGTGGAGTGTTGCTGGCCCTGACCCGGCACTGTGATGCCCCAGGAGCCCTGCCGGCCCCAAGTGCTGCAAGCAGGGCTGGAAGCCAGGAAGAAGGTCCCACGGGGCTGGCGCTGTCCCTGCGCCCTCTCCCGCCTCGGGGCTCCGGTCTCTCCGCTGTTCTGAGTGGGCAGCAGAGAGGCCAGAGACAGTGCTCATTCAGAACTGCGCCTGGCAGTGTGGGGAGGCCCTTGGCCTGCTCCTAACACCCTGTGTGCGAGTGGGTCCTCTCCTCATCTCACCTTCTGGGTGAGCAGCCCAGGGACACTTGAAAGTGACCGAAGCTCAGCAGGCGGACCCCGGATGCTACCCACAGCCATGCCGACCCTTGCAGACACCTCAGGATCCCCTCCTTGCCACCCCTGCCTCCTGCCAGACAAAGGAGCAAACAGCCATCTGGGGTCCCACGTCCCTTTCCAGCTTCATGCTCTCTGTCTGTCTCTGTCTTCGTCTCTCGGTCTTTCTGTTTCTCTTTCTGCCTCTGTGTCTCTCTGTATCATCTCTCTGTGTCTCTGTCTCTGTCTCTCTCCCCACAGGGGTCCTGTGCCCGTCACCCACACCATCTATTGAAATGGCTCTAGCTTAAAGGTCCCAGAGACGACTAAATCCAGCTGCCGCGCGGGGCCTGCTGCCGAGAGGCTCCTGCTTCCGCCTCTGCGACACGAGGCTCCACATCCGCCCTGGTGCCCACACTTGCTCAGATGCACCTGTCCTCTGCCCTGCCCCTATTTTCCCTCCTCGAGACTGTGGCCCTGGCCTCTGTCTCTGCCGGGATCACCTCCCCACACACACTTCATCTACACATGTGCACACACGTGTGTACAACTCACATACCAGCATGTACATGTACACACATGGAGCTTGTGGCGGGGGGTCCCCTCTAGACAAGAGCCCCCAGCACAGGGCTCCTGCCGGTGCTCCTCGTGGAGGGTGCCGCCTAAGTGGAACACAGAAGACCTGGCCTGGGCGTAGGGAGCACCCACTTTTCTGCCTGGCAGAAATACTCAGCATCAAGGGAACAGGGCACCTGCACCCCACACTGGGTGGCAGAAATCCGGGTGTGCTGGTCTCAGCATTGATTGGGCACCTTTCTGTGCCCATCTCAAGTGGAGGCAGACACAGGGGAGAAGACCCGCCCTGCTCCGAGAAGCCCGTCTGCATAGGATGCTGAGGCCGTTTCAAATCTTGGTCCCCAATTCTTTCCCTTGAGAGGTGAGCCTGGGTCCCCTCTGCGGCTGTCCAGTCTCTGCTCACGGTCGCTGCTGGGAGGGAATTTCACCGAAGCCGACTTTCTACCCCCTCCAAAAGCAGCGTCCTGCCTTTGCCACGGTGGGAGGTGCACCGAGGAGCTGCTTTAGGAAAGAACCAGGAGAGCATCAGCTTCAAGGACAGGCCATGGACATGCCACTAAAAGTGCCTGGGACATGTGAGTGACATACATTCTGTCCAATTAAATTATTTAACACGTTGGCATCGTCATCCTGCAAACCTGTGTGTCGCCCTCTTTTCCCTCCTTCCTCAGCTTGGACACCTGCGGTTAGCGCTCGGGTGGGAGAGCATTCTCACGTTTTCTCCTGCTCCCGTGAAAAGGAGGCCAGGGGGGCTCCCCATGCTGAGCCTGCACTGCCTGTGCTGCCCCTGCCCCGTGCCCAGCAGGGATGTTTGTACTTTTTGGCTGCCTTTTCTTCCTGTTGTCTATTTTACACCTGCCTGTATGAGCAGCTTTATTAGCAGAATCAGGCGCCTCCCCAGTGCTGTCTGGAAGGCCTGAGGTGGCATCCTGGCATCCTGGGACGGCCAGAGGAAAGTGCTGCAGACGTTGGGGCTTAAACAACAGAAACCGATTCCCTCGCAGCCTGGAGGCTGGACGTCCAAGACCCAGGTGTGGGCAGGGCTGGATTCTCCGAGGCCTCTCTCCTTGGCGCACAGAGGTCATCTTCTGCCTGTGTCCTCACGTCTTCCTTCTGTGTATATCTGTGTCCTGATCTCCTTCTTATAAGGACCTCAGTCAGACTGGATTACAGCCCATCCAGATGACCTCTTTTTAACTTAGTTACCTTTGCAAAGACCTTATTTCCAAATGCAGTCACGTTCTGAGGTCCTGGGAGTTGGGGCCTCGACATACGAATTTGGGGGGTACACAGTTCAGTCCCTAACAGTGCTACGCTGTCCTTTCCACCTGTCCTGAACCCAAGCCCCCAGGAGCCAGCCGAGGCTGCCCCGGAGAGCACAGCAGATGCTGCGGGCTGTCCATCCCCTTAGGGACAGGGGTGAGGGGTACTGGTGCTCATAGCTGAGTCCCTTTCCCAAGGTTGACCTCCAAGGGTCAGCCTGAGTCCAATGACTTATCAGCATGGTGGCAGAGGCCCTGCCTTTGGCCTCAGTTGGGGCAACCCTGAAGGCCCTCAGGCTCCAGAGCTCGCCGTGGGGCGGCGGAGCCTCTGCTGTGGCTGCATCACCTCCCGACTTCTCCCCTGCCCTGTCTTGCCCTCCCTGGTGCCAAGAAGCCCCAGGATTTCCTGCAGCAAATCTCCATCTTGGCATCATCTGCATGGGCCCAGCCTGAGGCAAGGCCCAAAACTCCAGCTCAGGGGGTTCCCCGCAGCCTCTCTGAGCTTGGGACAGACCCATGCCTTCCCTGTTTGAGACTCTTCATATGTTAAAAGAGAAGGACACGCCAAAGCAGGGTTAGGAGATGGCAGCTTAGATGAGACGCTCACAACGCCCCAGCCAACAGTATTCCATAAAAATGATGAGGCAGCTCAGTCCTGCTCACCACAAGGAAGCCACGGGACCTATAAACCCTGAGGGACACGACGGCCCACGGAGAGAGGGGCAACATCATTACCCCTCAGGGAAGTCCAAATCAAACCACTGTGAGGGACCACCGCACACCCACCAGGACAGACAGACAGGAGCAGGCGTTGGCCATGCTGTGGAGAAAGCAGAACCCTCACACAGGGCTGGTGGGGGTGAAACGGTGCAGACCATCACAAGGTTAAATACAGAGTCACTGTAGGACCCAGCAATTCCACCCCTAGGTACAGACCCAAGAGAAATGAAAATGTGCTCAGACAACACCCATACGTGAGTGTTCACAGCAGCACTGTCCACAATCAGCCCAGGTGTCCATCAGCGGGTGAATGGACAAACCAAATGTGGTCCGTCCACACTCGGGAATATTAATCACTCATAAAAAGGAATGAGGCACTGACTCAAGCTATGCAGTGGGTGAACCTTGAAAACATGATGTTCAGCCAAAGAAGCCAGACACGAAAGCCCAGGGCGCACAATCCCACTGATGTGAAATGTCCAGAACAGGAAAGGCCACAGAGACAGAACGCAGACTGCTGGTGGCCAGGGGCTGGGGTGGGCAAAGGGAAAACGGGAGTGACACCACCTGACATGCGGTCTCCTTTTAGGGGATGAAAATGTTCTGGAACTGGATAGATGTGGTGGTTGAACAACATTGTGAAAGTGCTAAACGCCGCTGAGCTGTTCACGGTAAAACGGCCAATTTTATGTCCTGTGAATTTCACCTCAATTACAAATGTCGGGTGCACAGGTGAGGAGCAGTACATGAGCGGCCTTTCCTTCCCACCCCAGTGCCCAGGCATGTGGTTGGGCAAGTGTGGGGCGCGAGTGGCCCTCCTTGGGTCAGCCCTCCTCGAGGCCATGGAAGGGTCCTGGGGCCCGTCTGTGTCCGAGAGCTGCCAAAGCTCCTTTGAGAGTGGGGAAAGAGGGCCCAGACCCCCGAGTGAGGTGCCATCCACCACCGCCATCCCAGGATCCCCCCGGAGGCGGGTCCCTGTGGGAGGTGGAGGAGGGGGACTCAGAGCAGGTGGCGGCCTGCCAGGGGTCACGTGGCTCCCGGGCAGTGCAGGGGTGCGTGCGGCACCAGCGTCCTCCTGGACCAGCACCTGCTTCTCTCCCGCAGTGTGAAGACGTTACCCTGAGAGACTTCACACCAGTGACACAATCTTTGCCGGGAAAGCAGAACTTACGAGTGGGGATGAGTGACCCCAAGAGTGGATGGCTAATGTTCGGCGACTGTGCTTAGGCCATTGTCGTGAGGGTGTGCTGCTGCACGGGCGGGGTCCTCTGTGCCCTCTGCTCGGAGACTTAGCCCCCACCGGAGCCTTGCAGCCCCTTGTCCAGAGCAGTGACCGTGTTGCTCCCTGTTTGCCGGAGTCCCTCTCGGGCACCTCCCTCCCTGGCTCCCTGCCCATGGACGCTCACCGAGGGGCCGCTCCATCCCGTCCCAGTTCAGGGTTCCAGCCCATGGTCCTCCTTCCTCTGTCCCCCCAGGACAGCGTCCTCCTCCCTCCCCTCACCCCCCAGGACAGTGGTCCTGTTTTACGGACTGAGATTAGAGGCTTGTTCAACAGTATAAGGTGCAAAAGTCTTCTGAAGGTCATTTGGGGCCAGGGCATCCCCTCCCCTGGTCCCCTCAGCAGAGAGACAGGTAGAGGAAACCCCAGCCCTCTACGTGCCTCATCAGCCCTCATGTCCCCATTCCATGGGGCTGATCCCAGGTGGCTCCTCTATCCCTCGGGCACCCCTGAGTCCCCATGGCTGAGCCAGCATGAGGAAGTTGGGGCCAAGCCCCCAGGCAGCCCTGGTCTCCCTCCTCCGTGGGACCTGTCCTGAGCTGGGCATGGGCGGCACTTCCTCCCGTCGGCCTGTGGGGACCAGCTTGGCGGGGTGCTGCTGTGATGGGTGGGGGAGCTCAGAGGCGGAGGACTGGTGTGTTCCTGATGGGCCCTCAGGATCACTGTGTCCTGACATTTGCTCCCCAGGCTGATGAGTTCTCAGGGAGTGAAAGCCGGCCCAGCCTGCAGGACGCCTCTCTGCTCCCCCGCCCCCAGCAGTTTTGCCCCAAATGGATGATCTGAGCACAGACGGATCTGAAGGAGCCAGCTCGTGAGGGCACCAGAGCTGCAGGCCACCCGGGACCCCCTTGACTCCAGGATGGTTTCCATCAAACTGGCAGGCTTTCCTGGAGAAACTTCCCTGGTTCCTTGCCGGGCCGGCTGAGCCTGGTTGTCACCCCACGAGGCCACACACATGGGTCCTTTCCAACATTCCCATCTCCATGTCTCCTTTGCCGAAATGACTCTCACCAGAGTTAATTCTTTTACGTGAAGAATGTACGACAGGGCTTGGCTACTTGGTCCCTGTCAAAACTGGCCAACAGTGGCGCCTGGTCTCTCTTGGGATCTGGGTCCCCTCGTCCAACTGCTCCTGGGTGGGTCTGAAGACCTAATTTTTGCTAAGCAGAGTTTTTTCTTCCATCAACCTCTAGTTAACACCACAGGCAACCCTGAGCTGAGCCCAGTGGCACTGTGCAGGCCTCAGGCAAAGATCAGCCAAATATTTGGGGCAAGAACAACATCCTTGGCGTCCAAACAGCTGGACCAGGGTCCCCAGTGCCAGCTGATTACTTGCTTTGGCTGCCTGTGCCTGACCCCAGCTTGACACCCCAGTCCCATCCTTCCTCTCCATCCAACGATGACCAGGGATGTGGCTCTGGCCAGCCCAGTCCTTCCTTCCCCCTCTGTCCTGTGGGGCTGAGATGATGAGATGATGGTGGGCCTTGCCTGTAATGGGCTTCCTGCCCTGCCACCCCCAATGCAAAGCCCTTGCTCATATTCAATATTCGGTCCATACTGAGTCGTGACTGTAGGCAGCAAGTAGCCTCAGGCCAGTTTCCGTCCTGGGACCATCTGCTGTTTGGGAGCAACGAGACTTGGGTAGCAGGCAGCGGGGTGTTGCAACTTTCCTGTGAGGAGACCCCTCAGAGCTGGCCAGGCCTGTTCTGGCTCCCTAATTAGCAACTCCCCCAGCCCCACCTGATGATCAGACCCCCACCCTGGGCCTGGGCCCATGGGTTCCTGTCACGGAGCTGTCTCCAGAATGGGCCCTAATTGGCGGCTTCGGAGCAGCTCTCAGTGAGACTGGAATGAGGGGCCTGCAGCCCCTCATGGGCGGAGGGCTGGCCTCTGTGGTCTGCATGGGGCGAGGACACCGCCGGGGGCGGGTGGGGGCAGTCAGGGTGGCTGGCCCAGCCCCTGATCAAATCTGTGGGACAGACTAAGCCAGAGCACTCAGTTTATTTGCAGAAAATCGAAGAGCAGAGAGAGGGCCCTAATGAAGGCGTCTGCCAGAGCTCAGTCCAGTCCAGCTGCCCCACGAGGCAGGGAGGGTCACCTCCTCCAGCCCCGGCCCCGGCACCTCGTCCGCAGCCCTGACGGACGCTTTTCCCCTCTCGCTTTGTTCTGTCGCTGTGGCCGCACTGGGGAGTCGCCTCCCTGCTGACAAACGCATGTCTTTGTCCCGGGCAGAAACGGGCCTGTCTTCTTGGCTCACCAGCAAGGTTCAAAGGGGCTTGAAAAATAAGTGTTTCCGTAAGTTTTAGCTGACATTCCATTTTAATGACTTTTTAAACAAAGTAACTATTAAACGTGTGCAGTTTACGGTCTCCTGATGTCTGACAGGTGTTTTTGCCCATGTGGGAAGCAGATGCTAATGGCATCCTCTTAATAGCTCACAAATTACAAGGACTTGGCACTTCCCTCTGTACGTGGCGCTGCCAATGGCCAATTTGTTCTTCAGAAGTGGCCACGTCGGCCTGTCAATCAGCTCTTGCCGTAGGCACTTTTTGGTGATTAGAAGCCCCTTAGAGAGCGAGAACTCCAAATTAGTTTTAAATAAAAAATAAGAATATTCATGCTGTTGAACATCTAAAGGTAAGAGGAACAACAGAATCCAAATCGGCTGGCTTGGGTCCTGGTGTTGCTGGCAGAGGGGGCTTCGGGGCCCAGACCCACCGGGGGTCCCTGGGGACAGAGGCGCAGCCACAGAGGTCGGGGTGACAGGTGCAGGAGGGATGCAAGTGACTGGAGGCCAGCCTGAGACGCACAGCCCCAGGACAGTGGGACTGGCGGGTGCCAGGTGGGCGCTTTTCATGTTGACTCGGCGCCTTTGCGGGGACATGAAAGCTCATCCTGAGGAGCCGGGGGAGAAGAGCCTGTCTCCTTGAGAGGAGAACAAACGCTCCCTTTGAAGGAGTTGATGAGAACACAGCATCGGGTGGGCGGCGTGGGCATGCCCAGCTGTGAGGCCCAGGCTCCCGTCCTCCTTCCACCCTCCTTGGGGCGCCGGCCGCTGCCTCTCCCTCTGGGCCCGGGTGTGTGGGTTCAGCCCTGCCGCCACCTCCTCCACATGGGTAAGTTACATCTCGCTGTTGTCCCCTCTGGGAATTGAGGTGACAACCGTGTGAACTGCTTCCAGGGTCCTTGCTGGGCTCCCTGGGCCCAGGCCCTGTCCAGGGTGCTGACTTGAGGTGTCAACTCAGACTCGGTCTTGCCCAGCTCAGGAAACAGGCCTGGATCACTTGTGGGACGGGAAGCGGGGCCAGCCTGGGCCGAGGGAAGTCAAGGTGGCTTCCCTGAGGAGGTGACATCTGGATGGGGTCTTGAGGGGGCAGGGAGAGTCAGGCAAAGGTCATTCGAGGCTCCAGGAACAGGGCCCGGTGGGTGCAGACTGCTGCAGGTTAATGCCTCGCTGTGTGGGCTCAGGGAACTGCTCCGAGATACCGTTGGGGTAAGTTGGCTGCATGGGAGCCTCCAGAACATCCTGACCCTCACTCCTCCGGCTCCCCAGAAAGTCCCAGCACAAAAGCTGGGGACAGATCCAGGGATGCACAGGTGCCCTGGCCAGCCTGCCGTGGGGTCCCAGGGGCCGTCTCCATCCTCTCCCACCCAGAGCCTGCAGACAGCAGGTGCAGGTGAGAGGCTGGGGTCAGTGGGCAGGCAGAGTGATGGAGGGGCCTGGGGTGGCTGGAGGACAATGAGCAGAGCTGGGGCAGGCTGGGAGGCAGTGACTCCACATGGGGCAGGGGACAGCCTCAGGCCTCATAAGAAAGGACAGACTGAGAGCAGAGGCAATGGGGTCCATGAAAGCAGGGTGGACCCACCCAAGGCTGGCGGGGCCTGGGTGCAGGGCACTGCTGTCTGACTACCAGCCTCTATGGGGCTGGAATGCATGACCAGCAGCCACTCCAGTCTCCCCAGAACGGGCCCAACAGCACAGACTCTCTCTGTCTCCTCCTAAGAGTATCCTTCTGGAGCCCAGGCAGACACTCCAGGCCCAAGAAGGCTCAGTTTCCCCTTGGCATCCAAGATCTGCCCCTCCACACGTGTCTCTCGAGGTGTCTCCTGGTCCTGGGGGTGGACTCTTCATGCCACTAGCAGACTTGAGGGCGCTGCTCTCTGCTCTGAGCTGTCCTGTGTGCTCAGACTTTGGGGAGGGGGTCCTCAGACTGTGTGCAGCCCGGGGCTGGACGCTGTGAGCCCAAGGGCCCAGGAGTTGAGGCTGCCCCAGGGGGTGTGGTGAGGAGCACTCCCTCCATCTCTGATCTGAGATCGAGTCCTGGGGCTGAACGTTCTCTGCTCTGGTCCAAGTCTGAGGGCAGTGGGACAAGCCCAGAGGAGGTCACACGTTTAGGCCAGAGAATGAGTGAAGTCCTCTCCAGCCTCCTTGCCTGGCCCCCGTGGTCCAAGGTCACAACCCCCAGCACCATTTTCACTGGCTATAACGCTTGTCCTCCAGAGTTCCCCTTAATGTGTCCTTGACAGACAAAGACAAATCCATTTTAGGGCCCCTTCATCCTGGAGCTGGCTTCCAGGACTGTCTCCCTGGCCTTCCAGAGCCCTGGGCGGGGAGGGGACAGAGCCCCAGTGGGGCCGGGGGACAGAGCCCCAGTGGAGCGGGGGAAACAGAGCCCTAGTGGGGGGGGGGGGGCACAGAGCCCTAGTGAGGGGAGGACAGAGCCCTAGCAGGGGGACAGAGCCCCAGTGGAGCCGGGGGACAGAACCCTGCCAGGGGTGGGGACAGAGCCCCAGTGGAGCAGGGGGCACAGAGTCCTAGCAGGGGAGGGGGGCAGACAGAGCCCTAGCAGGCAGGAGAAGGCCGCTGCTCATTGCACACAGGTCAGCTCCCAGAAGCAGACGGGGGCTGTGAGACCCAGGGTAGCCTCTTAAGGTGGCCCAGGAGAGGATCTGGGATGGAGACGCCTCCTCACCAAGGACGGAGAACTTTGCCCCAGTACTGCAGGCCACCGACCTCCCAGGCCAGAATGCAGCACCACAGCCCTGGGGCCCATTTCTCCAAACTTCTCAGGAGTCTTCATCCCGGGTCCTCATGGGAGCTGACACTTGGAGGGAGTCCCTGAAGCCCAGACGGGAGCTCTCCATCCAGACTCAGGCTGCAGGCCCTGCCTGGAAGCTGCTTGATCTTTACAGTGACCCACCCTCTCTGAGCCTTGGTGACCTCAACTGGAACGAGTGAGGGAGCATGGCGAGCCTCCCGTTTCAAGGTGTGAAATGAGTAAGAGAAACCAAAGTGGAGCAAACTGGAGTGGAGGGCCTGCCGGGGAGCCCTGGCCCATCACACACCGCCTATCACTCCAAACAGGAGACGGACTTGCACCTGGACAAGAAGCACAGCTACCTCACTGCTGCAGAAGATTTCTCTCCCGACCCGGCAACAGCCCAGCCAATGAGAAACACCGAAGCTCAGCCAATGAGAAACAGTACTTTTCAGCCAATGAGAAACAGTACATTTCAGCCAATGAGAAACGCCACAGCCCAGCCAATGAGAAACACCGAAGCTCAGCCAATGAGAAACAGTACATTTCAGCCAGTGAGAAATGCCACAGCCCAGCCAATGAGAAACGCCACAGCCCAGCCAATAAGAAACAGTACATTTCAGCCAATGAGAAACACCACAGCCTAGCCAATGAGAAACACCACAGCCCAGCCAATGAGAAATGCCACAGCCCAGCCAATGAGAAACACCAAAGCTCAGCCAATGAGAAACAGTGCATTTCAGCCAATGAGAAACACCACAGCCCAGCCAATGAGAAGCCGCAGCCGCCCATCTGTCCCTCCCCCAGTGGACTTCCGTCTGGAGCAGCCCCGCCCTCTCCCTTTTCTCTATAAAAGCGGCTCCTACGTTGCTCTCTCGGTTTGCCTGCGGTTCACCAGGGTACCCGCCCGAAGCTGCAATTCTTCTGGTTATTCCCAAATAGACTCGTTCTGGGGGTAAGGTAACCGGTGAGTGGTTTCCAGCTGACAGGGGCTTAGACAGCGCCATGTGTGCGGGGAGCCTCGCCAGGCGCGGACACGGACGGGCTCTGGGTTTGATCACAGCGCTGGGCGTTGCCCTCCAACCTGCCCTCTTTCTGTAGGGTGACCCGCTGCTCCCAGGGCAGAGCGCAGACTCTCCCACGGCTGGTCCTCCAGCCTGGACCTCCGCTCAGCCGGGACACCTGGCACCTGCCTCCCGACCTCTTCGTTCCCACCCACGTCGTCCTGCTCTCATCCCTGAGGGCCACGCTCCTGCCTCAGGGCCTCCGCACCTGCTCTTTCCCTGCCTGGGTCCCTCCCCCTCCACTCTTCTGAGTTCAGCCCAATGTCACCTCCTCCAGGAAGCCTTCCTTTGTCTCAGGCTGTTATCTGGTTGCTGTCCGTCCCTGTTCTCAACTGTGGATTCTGCCAGGGCTGAGGCCAACTGTTCTTGCTCATCCATGTGTCCTCCGCAGACAGCTGTGTCAGGCTCGATCATTAACGACCTTTGATAATCAATCAGGGCTAAAGCTGTTACAATCAATACCAGCATTGTCTCATCTTCGTGACTGTCTTTTACAAATTTACCATTTTAACCATTTTTAATGTGCAATCACCACCACTATCTAGTGCCAGAACTTTTTCATCACCGCAAAAGACACCTCATACCCACTAGCAGTGACCCTCAATCCCCTCTTACCCTCAGCTCCTGGCAACCACTAATCTACTTTCTCTCTCCCAGGATTTGCCTCTTCTGGGCATTTCACAAAAGTGGGATTACACACTGTATGGTCCTTCGTGTCTGGCTTCTTCACTGATCACAGTGTTTTCAGGGTTCATCCATGTTGTGTGAATCAGTACTTCACTACTTTTCATGGCTGAATGGTGTCCCATTGGCTAGAGAGACACATTTTGTTTATCTGTTTATGAGCTGATGGGCATTTGGGTTGATTCCACCTTTTGGCTACTTTTTAGTAGTGAACAGCACTGAACAGTTATTAAATATATGCATGCACAAGGGTCTGTTTGAGCCCCTGTTTTAAATTATGACTGTTGTTTGAATTCACAAATCCTCCCTCGGCCTTTGGTTACTCATGGTTTAGAGGGAGGGTGACTAAGTGTTCCCCTGGTCCCCAGAGGAGCAAATTCTAACTTCTCAGCCAGGAGAGAGCCACTCCCACCAGGACAGCCCCTCGCTATCGCTGCTGCCCGGGCCGCGGGCTAGCACGGCGCCTGTGCTTCTTTGCTGGAGCGGCTGGGCAGCCCAAGTCTCCAGCGAAAGCCCTGCCACACTATTAAATATTTTAGCGAATAAAATTTTGTTTTAAACGTGCGGCCAGATGTCCAAGTTGACAAAGTGCTCAAGGCATTTGACTGATGAAAAGCCGGAGCGCTTGGTGAGTGGGATTTGAAACAAGCCCTGAGGCAAGTGTGTGATATTAAAAACATCCTGGGCTCTCTCATGCGGGCTCAGGTGCACAGAGGTTTGAAGGCGAGGGTCCATCTGTCACCGCGATTGCGTCCTGACACGCAACAAAGCTGGGTAGATCTCGGAGCGGTGGCCACTCTGCAGCAGGCCCAGAGTGGGACGCTTGTCACAAAGGAAGTGCCATCAATATTCATGGCTGGGCCTGCTGGTGGCCTTGGGAGGGCCTGAGCGTGGGTTTACAGAGGACGGCAGCAGCCACGGGGCAGACCCCTTTCTGTGGCGTGGGCTCTTTGCTTTGGTTGATGAGGAGCAACTGCTTCCTGGCAAACTCTGCCTCCAGAGTCTGTGGAAGCATCCGAGAGACAGACGGGAACCCACAAGGCTGTGGTCCTCTTCTGGGGAGAGGGAGAGAGCAGCCCAGGCCCACAGGAAGGCAGACCTCTCCCCAAACAGAGAGGAAGAGAGAGAGAGAAGACCTGAGAGGGATGGGAGGCCCAGGGGGAATGGAGGCCCCGGGAGGATGGAAGCCCGGGTGGGGGTGGGAGGCCCTGGGGGGATGGGAGGCCCATGGGAGATGGAGGCTTACGGAGGGATATACAACCAGGCAAAACACTTTTAGAATTATCAGAAAGCCTGAACTCTGTTGTTTTTTTAAAATCCAGGGGCTTGATGTCCGACACTGCTCCCCAAGTGTTGCCGTGTGTAGGTTTGGACGGACTGACCGTGGTGAATCCAGGACGGTTGGCTTCACTGACACAGATACACACCTCTGTGCTGCTATGTCCTGCTTGTCTGTCCTGTCCTTATTTGCACCACTGATTTGATAATTTCGACTGTGATCTAAACAACTGTGTTAATTACTGTCTATTGCGTCCTTGCATCTGAGCTCCCCAGCCCCTCACAATTCCCACAGACCCTGAGGTCGGGAGGGCATCACCCCTTGCAGAGACCAGGCCCAGGCCTCTGGAGATGGGCTCTGGTCTGGGGCCCGCCCGGGGGACCTGGTTCCTCCATCCTCGCACTGACCTCGGGTGCTCACGTCCCTGCATCTGAGAAATGCGGCCGCCCACGTCTCCTCCCTGGCAGCTGCAAGGAGTCAGCCGGCAGAGTCAGCCCCAGGGTCTGGAGACCAAGGGAGGGTCCCAGATGAATCCCGGGAGCTGATCCATGGGGGAAGAAGACGTGTCACGTCCTCGAGAACAGCGTCATCCTTCAGGAAGTTGTGCAATCCTTCCTGCGCTGTCAAGGAACCACAAGTGCGTCATTTGTGGAAGGGCTTCACGCCTGCCTGGGTGTCCGTCTGCCCCGTCTGCTGAACCCAGGGGCAGCAGGAGCGCACCTCCCCCGGCCCGGCAGAGAGTCCTAACAGCCCTTTCACAGACCGGACGCTGAGGCTCGTGGTGGTCAGTGGCTTGTCAGGGGTGCCCCCATCTGCTGTTCAGCCCTCTCCCCTTCAAGCTGGGCCAGGGCGGTGGGGAGAGGAGGCTCTGTGGTGGGAGAGCCTGGGGGCGTGTTCCAGATCCCAGGATCTGAGCACCTTCTGTTCCCCAAGTGGAGCATGGGGGTGAGGCTCCAGCATCCCCTTCAGAACATTCTAGCACAACCTCTGCTTTGCCACCGAACAATGGAAACCCCCAAAATGCCACAGAGGAAATGTCATTAGTGCAGTTTTTGTGTAGGACCCAGAACAGCCACTCCTGGGCTGTGAAGTCCTCGCTACGGCTATGCCCATTCTCTTACTTACCAAGGGCGTTTAACGCTGCCAGTAAAAGGTAACGTCAGGGGGTTGACAGAGCCAGCGTGTCTGCATGTTCCCCATCCTGAGTGCTTGGGGAGGGCGTCAGGGGGCGGGGGGCTCAGTGGAGACAGGGGGACCCTGCTGGGGTCCAGAGGGAGACATCCCACTGACAGCTGGAAAGTGCAGTCATATCTGCTTGTTGAGTGACTCTCACATCCAGGTACTGAAGATGGACCTGAGGGGACAGAGGAGGCCCAGAGGGCAGAGGTCACCGTCTGCAAAGACCCCCAGAGAGAAGACAGCAAGTTGCTCTTGAGAAGGATCGAAGGAGGAGATTCCTTATCCGTGACGCCTTGCTGGGACATTCACATCAAACTGCAGAGCTTGGGGACTTGATGCTAAACTCAAAGAAATGAATGTCTAAAGGTTGAATTTAGACCCTGAGATTGTTTGTGGGCATGTTTTTATGTGTGTGTGGGAGGGTATCTTGGGGTGATTTTCTCTCAATCCCTTCAACTGAACTCTCCTAGTGGGGTGATTTTAAAACACATCCCCAAATTCTCTGACAATCCTCATCTCAAAGGGAGGCTTAATTCTTCTCAAGTGTGGGCTGGACTTACTGAGGTGCTTCTAATGAGTAAACTGCATGGAAGGGACGGTTTGTGTTTTCCAAGATGAGGTTCTAAGTCATTGCTCGCCCTGGGGGCCCCCCGCCCTGCTGTGAGGACGCTCAAGCCACCCTGTGGAGGGTCCAGGTGGGGAGGAGCTGAGGCCTCTCACCAAGGATGGTGTGAGGAGCCATCCTGGAAGGGGCTCCTCCAGCCCCAGTCCAGCCTGCAGATGACCGGGCCTCAGCCAATGCCTGGTCTGCAACCTCAGGAGAGACCCTGCGTGAGGGCCGCCCGGCTAAGCCGCTCCTCAGTCCCTGGTCCTCAGACACCGCGAGACGGCAGGTGTTCATGGTTGTTTTGGGCTAATTTGTCACGCAGACACCGAACACACCTAGGAAGCACCGACCAGATGCCCAGGGGGGAGAAAATGTTGAGGTCGCTGCAGAGACCCTTGCACCTGGTGTGGACCCCTCCATCCCCTGGTCTCTGCCCCCTCGCCCCACATCCCCAGCTGGCTCTGTTCCAGCAAAGTGTCTCCCACCACCAGCTCAAGCCGGCTCTCCTGTGACCCTGTTGGTTGGATCACGATTTACCCCTCGGGGTCAGAGGCCCAGGCTGGCCCCTCTCTCACCCAGCCCCTCGCAGGGCTCGGGGCCCCCGCTGAGCCCCTTCCTGGGAGAAATCACCCACCTCCTTCCTGGGCGGGGTTTGTCAAAGGAAGGAGGAAAGCGCATGAGACACAACCTGCTCTCTCTCCGGCTCCTCAGCCGGCAACCGAGTGGCCAGCGACGAGCCACTTGACCTTCCCTGTCCGCTCGCCACCTGTGAGACAGGAATGACAACGCAGTGCGAGAGAAGGTCAACACAGAGACATCCACAGAGCGTTTGGCGCGTGCACCCGCTAGACTGAGAGCCCACTGCCCGACAGCCCCCTGAGCCGGGCTCCAGGGCGGGCGGCACAGAAAGGCCCGTGCGTCCGCCTCAGCGGCCCTGTGGCTCGGTGTCTGGGGCCCGCCGGCTTACCTGTAGAACGGGACGGCTGTGCTGCCTGCACGCGGGCGAGCCACACAGACGCGGTGCGGTGAGGGGCCTGGAGCGGCCCCTTTCCTCTCCTCTGCTCCCTGGGGAGAACAGCATCCTAGAGGCCACCTGAGTGCGCCCAGCGAGGACGCGGGAATCTGCCGGGGAGTCCCAGCCTGCCGCAAACAGTGCTTCCTGTTGCTGCTTTACCGGCGGATCTTGGAAACCGCCCGTGTGCGTGAGTGTGGCGGTGCCCAGTGCCTGGTTGTGGCTGCATGATGTTCCACCCATGGGTGCGGCCGAGTGCCTTCCCGGCCCTTGCCGCTGGCAGGAGGTGATGGACAGGCCCTTGCTCTGGGAGCAAGGCTGCTCGTGCCCTTGTGCCCAGGTGTGACTGCGCTGGGGGGAGTGTTCCCACAGCAGGACAGCTGGCCCACAGTCTGAGCCTTTTCCGCGAGGATAGGAATTGCTGGATTGCCTGTCCACACAGAGGTTGAACCCATTCTGCTCCCATGGCCAGGAGTGAGGGTGACACTGCTAAACCAGACCTGTCGCCATGTCCCCAAACAGGCAAAATGTCCGAGTGTGTGTGTGTGTGTGCATGCATGCATGGGAATGTGTGTATGTGTGTATGCAGATGTGCACACGTGTGACTGTGCGTACATGGGTGTGTGGATGTGCATGCAGATTGTGTGCCTGGGAATGTGTGTTTGTGTGTATGCAGATGTGCACACGTGTGACTGTGCGTACCTGGGTGTGTGGATGTGCATGCAGATTGTGTGCCTGGGAATGTGTGTATGTGTGTATGCAGATGTGCACACGTGTGACTGTGCGTACCTGGGTGTGTGGATGTGCATGCAGATTGTGTGCCTGGGAATGTGTGTTTGTGTGTATGCAGATGTGCACACGTGTGACTGTGCGTACATGGGTGTGTGGATGTGCATGCAGATTGTGTGCCTGGGAATGTGTGTTTGTGTGTATGCAGATGTGCACACGTGTGACTGTGCGTACATGGGTGTGTGGATGTGCATGCAGATTGTGTGCCTGGGAATGTGTGTTTGTGTGTATGCAGATGTGCACACGTGTGACTGTGCGTACCTGGGTGTGTGGATGTGCATGCAGATTGTGTGCCTGGGAATGTGTGTTTGTGTGTATGCAGATGTGCACACATGTGTGACTGTGCGTACATGGGTGTGTGGATGTGCATGCAGATTGTGTGCCTGGGAATGTGTGTTTGTGTGTATGCAGATGTGCACACGTGTGACTGTGCGTACATGGGTGTGTGGATGTGCATGCAGATTGTGTGCCTGGGAATGTGTGTGTGTATGCAGATGT
Source organism: Equus asinus (assembly GCF_041296235.1). Taxonomy (NCBI): domain Eukaryota; kingdom Metazoa; phylum Chordata; class Mammalia; order Perissodactyla; family Equidae; genus Equus; species Equus asinus. Next base: position 50,010,540 of record NC_091804.1, read on the forward strand.
GCACACGTGTGACTGTGCGTACATGGGTGTGTGGATGTGCATGCAGATTGTGTGCCTGGGAATGTGTGTATGTGTGTATGCAGATGTGCACACGTGTGACTGTGCGTACATGGGTGTGTGGATGTGCATGCAGATTGTGTGCCTGGGAATGTGTGTATGTGTGTATGCAGATGTGCACACATGTGTGACTGTGCGTACATGGGTGTGTGGATGTGCATGCAGATTGTGTGCCTGGGAATGTGTGTATGTGTGTATGCAGATGTGCACACGTGTGACTGTGCGTACATGGGTGTGTGGATGTGCATGCAGATTGTGTGCCTGGGAATGTGTGTTTGTGTGTATGCAGATGTGCACACGTGTGACTGTGCGTACATGGGTGTGTGGATGTGCATGCAGATTGTGTGCCTGGGAATGTGTGTATGTGTGTATGCAGATGTGCACACGTGTGACTGTGCGTACATGGGTGTGTGGATGTGCATGCAGATTGTGTGCCTGGGAATGTGTGTTTGTGTGTATGCAGATGTGCACACGTGTGACTGTGCGTACCTGGGTGTGTGGATGTGCATGCAGATTGTGTGCCTGGGAATGTGTGTTTGTGTGTATGCAGATGTGCACACGTGTGACTGTGCGTACATGGGTGTGTGGATGTGCATGCAGATTGTGTGCCTGGGAATGTGTGTTTGTGTGTATGCAGATGTGCACACGTGTGACTGTGCGTACCTGGGTGTGTGGATGTGCATGCAGATTGTGTGCCTGGGAATGTGTGTATGTGTGTATGCAGATGTGCACACGTGTGACTGTGCGTACATGGGTGTGTGGATGTGCATGCAGATTGTGTGCCTGGGAATGTGTGTTTGTGTGTATGCAGATGTGCACACGTGTGACTGTGCGTACCTGGGTGTGTGGATGTGCATGCAGATTGTGTGCCTGGGAATGTGTGTTTGTGTGTATGCAGATGTGCACACGTGTGACTGTGCGTACCTGGGTGTGTGGATGTGCATGCAGATTGTGTGCCTGGGAATGTGTGTATGTGTGTATGCAGATGTGCACACGTGTGACTGTGCGTACCTGGGTGTGTGGATGTGCATGCAGATTGTGTGCCTGGGAATGTGTGTTTGTGTGTATGCAGATGTGCACACGTGTGACTGTGCGTACCTGGGTGTGTGGATGTGCATGCAGATTGTGTGCCTGGGAATGTGTGTGTGTGTGTATGCAGATGTGCACACGTGTGACTGTGCGTACCTGGGTGTGTGGATGTGCATGCAGATTGTGTGCCTGGGAATGTGTGTGTGTGTGCAGATGTGCACACGTGTGACTGTGCGTACCTGGGTGTGTGGATATGCATGCAGATTGTGTGCCTGGGAATGTGTGTTTGTGTGTATGCAGATGTGCACACGTGTGACTGTGCGTACATGGGTGTGTGGATGTGCATGCAGATTGTGTGCCTGGGAATGTGTGTATGTGTGTATGCAGATGTGCACACGTGTGACTGTGCGTACCTGGGTGTGTGGATATGCATGCAGATTGTGTGCCTGGGAATGTGTGTGTGTATGCAGATGTGCACACGTGTGACTGTGCGTACATGGGTGTGTGGATGTGCATGCAGATTGTGTGCCTGGGAATGTGTGTTTGTGTGTATGCAGATGTGCACACGTGTGACTGTGCGTACCTGGGTGTGTGGATGTGCATGCAGATTGTGTGCCTGGGAATGTGTGTTTGTGTGTATGCAGATGTGCACACGTGTGACTGTGCGTACCTGGGTGTGTGGATGTGCATGCAGATTGTGTGCCTGGGAATGTGTGTATGCAGATGTGCACACGTGTGACTGTGCGTACCTGGGTGTGTGGATGTGCATGCAGATTGTGTGCCTGGGAATGTATGTGTGTATGCAGATGTGCACACGTGTGACTGTGCGTACCTGGGTGTGTGGATGTGCATGCAGATTGTGTGCCTGGGAATGTGTGTATGTGTGTATGCAGATGTGCACACGTGTGACTGTGCGTACCTGGGTGTGTGGATGTGCATGCAGATTGTGTGCCTGGGAATGTGTGTTTGTGTGTATGCAGATGTGCACACGTGTGACTGTGCGTACCTGGGTGTGTGGATGTGCATGCAGATTGTGTGCCTGGGAATGTGTGTATGCAGATGTGCACACGTGTGACTGTGCGTACCTGGGTGTGTGGATGTGCATGCAGATTGTGTGCCTGGGAATGTATGTGTGTATGCAGATGTGCACACGTGTGACTGTGCGTACCTGGGTGTGTGGATGTGCATGCAGATTGTGTGCCTGGGAATGTGTGTATGTGTGTATGCAGATGTGCACACGTGTGACTGTGCGTACCTGGGTGTGTGGATGTGCATGCAGATTGTGTGCCTGGGAATGTGTGTTTGTGTGTATGCAGATGTGCACACGTGTGACTGTGCGTACCTGGGTGTGTGGATGTGCATGCAGATTGTGTGCCTGGGAATGTGTGTATGCAGATGTGCACACGTGTGACTGTGCGTACCTGGGTGTGTGGATGTGCATGCAGATTGTGTGCCTGGGAATGTATGTGTGTATGCAGATGTGCACACGTGTGACTGTGCGTACCTGGGTGTGTGGATGTGCATGCAGATTGTGTGCCTGGGAATGTGTGTATGCAGATGTGCACACGTGTGACTGTGCGTACCTGGGTGTGTGGATGTGCATGCAGATTGTGTGCCTGGGAATGTGTGTTTGTGTGTATGCAGATGTGCACACGTGTGACTGTGCGTACCTGGGTGTGTGGATGTGCATGCAGATTGTGTGCCTGGGAATGTGTGTTTGTGTGTATGCAGATGTGCACACGTGTGACTGTGCGTACCTGGGTGTGTGGATGTGCATGCAGATTGTGTGCCTGGGAATGTGTGTGTGTGTGTATGCAGATGTGCACACGTGTGACTGTGCGTACATGGGTGTGTGGATGTGCATGCAGATTGTGTGCCTGGGAATGTGTGTTTGTGTGTATGCAGATGTGCACACGTGTGACTGTGCGTACCTGGGTGTGTGGATGTGCATGCAGATTGTGTGCCTGGGAATGTGTGTTTGTGTGTATGCAGATGTGCACACGTGTGACTGTGCGTACCTGGGTGTGTGGATGTGCATGTAGATTGTGTGCCTGGGAATGTGTGTATGTGTGTATGCAGATGTGCACACGTGTGACTGTGCGTACCTGGGTGTGTGGATGTGCATGCAGATTGTGTGCCTGGGAATGTGTGTTTGTGTGTATGCAGATGTGCACACGTGTGACTGTGCGTACCTGGGTGTGTGGATGTGCATGCAGATTGTGTGCCTGGGAATGTGTGTTTGTGTGTATGCAGATGTGCACACGTGTGACTGTGCGTACCTGGGTGTGTGGATGTGCATGCAGATTGTGTGCCTGGGAATGTGTGTGTGTATGCAGATGTGCACACGTGTGACTGTGCGTACCTGGGTGTGTGGATGTGCATGCAGATTGTGTGCCTGGGAATGTGCATGCATGTGCATACGTGTGCACCCCTGTGTGGCATCTTTGGGGTGCTGGAGTGAGAAGGGGCCGTGTGGCTGGAGGAGGGGAGGATGGTAAGGAGGGTCTGTCCCAGGCCTGGCTTGGGGTGAGCTGCTCTCCATCCCTCCTCCCCAGCAGGGCCAGCTTGATGCCCCGAGACCTGAGTGGCTGCCCGGGCCCTGTGCCCAGAAGGACCCGCGCTTGGTTCAGTGCTGTGCTGTCACCGTCCTGCAGTTCTTAATGGAACGAGGGCCTACATTTCCGTTTTGCACTGAGACTGCAAATTCTGCAGTGAGTCCTGCCCCCAGGACTCTCTGGGCTTTGGAGGAAGGGATGCCGGGCGGGGTCTGCAGCCATGTGAGTGAACCTGGTTAGTGTGGCTTGGGGAGCCTGGGGGCTAAGTGTGCAGGGGCTGGGCACAGTGGCCAGATGCAGCAAAGAAGAATAGGATGGTCGGTTAAATCTGAGATTCAGACAAACGACAAATACGCTTCCAGCATAATTATGCCCCGAGCAATACTTGGGTACTAAAAATTAATTGCTATTTTTTAATCTGGCAATGCCAGCTGGGGGTGTCTGGCCAGGTGGGTGGGGAAGCTCAGTAGTCTGCAGGCAGGATTTGTCAGTGGGCACAGCCCGGCCACAGCCCCCCAACGGCTTTGCGGGTGGCAGACCCCGGGAGCGGCTGCCCTGTGTAGAGCAGGTGGGGCAGGGTGCCCTGCTGCCCCAGGCAGCCTCTGGGGTCAGTCGTCCGGGGAGAGTGTCTGTGGACCTCACCATCCCCGGAATTGGTTGCATTTAATATGGGTAAGGTGCAGAGAAGCGGGTCAAGGTCTCAGATTAGTGCCATCATGGAAAGAGGGCAGCGGCCGTCCATCTGGAGCCAGCTCTGTGTGCCCAGCCCACAGCTCAGCCCTCAGGCCTCGCCAACCGACGTCTGCTGGTCTCCATTTAATGAGTGGTTTTGGATTAAAATGGGAGCCAACAATAGGGCACCAATCTATATTAAATCTCTGCAAAATGAAAATTGCAAAGGTTTACTCAGGGTCGTTACAGGAGGAAATTTAATCACAGCCTCATCCACAGCGTCCCCTCGCCACCAGATGGACAACTGAGCTGCTGCTGGGGGAGTATGGGTGCCTCCTGTCTGTGAGGAGGGCTTCCTGCTGACGTCTGTGGCCCGGGCACTGCAGGTCCGGCTGAACAGGGCTCAGGGCCGGGCTGGGACACTCAGGCCACATGCACGTGGAGGTCCACCCATGACATCCGACGACAGCCCTTCGAGCTCACTTTGCTTATTAAAGACTTCTCTGTGTTATTCTCTATCCAAAAAGTACTACAAGAGAAAAAAGTTGTGACAAGATTCGAGCAGGAAGACGGCTCTCCCGCGCTCCCAGGTAGCAGGACGGTGATCTGTGGGGCCGCCTCCCGGTCCGTTTATCTCACCAGCCATGATCTGGTGGCGTCTTCCCTCTGAGTCCTTCCTCCTTTTCGAAAAGCATTTCCTGTTTCAGTGCGAGATTCTCATGTCTGGTTTACATTCCGTCCTTCCTCCACCTGAGCCCCGAGAAGGGGTCGGCTGACTCAGTCAACGCTAACTGACAGGCAGCTGAGCAGCAGCCCGGGGCGCTGAGCTTGCAGAAAAGTGATATCATGGGGGGCCCCCCGCCGGGCCCTCCCCAGGACTCCTCCCTGACCACTACTGTCATTTTTATTTAATCGGTGAGCTGTCCCAGGCCCCTTACAAGGAGGGTGTGTCAGCCCTCAGGCCAGCTCAGGGCGGTGGACTCGCTCACTCCCGTTTCGCTCCCCCGTGTCTGGGCCACCTCGGCGACTCCTTGCCCAAACTCTCCGCCTCTCATTGGGTCGGAGAAACCACCACCGACAGCCAGGCACTCGACTCTGCGGTTTTAGCCCAGAGGATGTGCTTTCAGGAAAGGGAAGCAGTGTGGGACGTAGTCAGACCAGCTCAGAGGGCCACGGGCATCGAGGGTGCACGGGCTTCTCTGTGTCTATTATGGGGCTGTCAGAATTGCAAGGGCCGTCTTCAGGCACCTCAACACGCCCGCCAGTCGGGTCCTCCCGGAAGGAGTAAGACTGGACCTCTCCTTTCATCCCCCAAAAGCCTCTTTCGTGTCATAGAGACTCACGCAGGGCTGCTTCTGCAAGAACCAGGGTGGCCCACAACTTTCAGAAGTCCGCTGGCACCTCCGTGGGGCAGCAGAACGATGAGGCCGCGGCGTGCAGCCCCACGGCAGGCACAGCCCTGAGGTTTGTGGAAACGTCTCACATGGCTCTCCCAGCTCTCATGCTGCTGAGATCACAGCCCCACCTTACAGAGGGTGAGCCCGAGGCACGGAGCGGGAACCGCGGTGAGCCGCAAATGCACAGCGCTGAGCGAAGGAGGCCAGACAGAAAGCTCCACGCCGGTGAGTCCATCCAGACACGGTCCGGAAGGGGCAAAGCTACAGGGCCACCACGTGGATCAGTGGGCGCGGGCCAGGCGAGCACGAGAGAGCTTTTTGGGGAGATGGCAAGATTCCCTCCTGGTTGCAGTGGTGGCTACACGCTGCTTGGTTTGTCGGCACTCAAGACTGTGCCCCTGGGGCGGGTGCACGTTACTGTATGTGAATTATACCTCAACAAGCCTGACTTTAAAAAGTCAAAGAGCAGGCGATAGATGGTTCTGGAAAGAGATGGTGGGGACGGTGGCACAACATCCTGAATGTCTTATGCCGCTGAGCTGTGCCCCCACAAATGGTTAAATCGGGAAGTTTTACGTGAAGTATGTTTTACCACAATACAAAGAAAGAGGACACAGTCTCGCGTAAAAGAAGAAATAGCCCCTTTAGCACAGCCACCCTGCCGCTCGTCCACCTGCAGGCTCTCCTGGCGGCCCCAGGGGTACGAGGATCTAGCAGAGCGCCACTGAGCCTATCGCCTGTTGCTGACATGGAGCCGCCGTGCAGCCCGCTGATCGTCTGGCCGGGAGGACGGCTGAGGCTGACACAGCAGCTCCAGGGCCTGGGGGCAGCGCAGCCGCTCGTGTGTGGCCCACTCAGTCCTCAGGATGGCTCCGAGCTCCCGGCTCGGCTCCGTCATCATTGTCTCTCCACGGGGGAGAAAACAGGGTGCAGAGCCCGCCCAGCCAGGGGGAGCTTTCCCCATCCTGGACAAGGGCGCCGGGCGGAGGCCCAGAGGGGCCTCTGACCTTGTTTGCTCATTTGTTAGGGTGTTGGAAACATTCTTTGTCCACCTGCATGGTGGGCGGAGAGGAGGGGCCGGGCGAGAGCAGAGCCTTCCCTTTCAAATGACACAGTTAGCAGTTCTGCGGCCGTAATGAGGCTGCTTAATGAAGTCAGTGCCCTTGAAAGTTCATCCACGTCCCTCATCTGTCAGCATGGCCACCTTCCGACAGAAGATTAATTAACCACCACGTCCCCTGCGGGGAGGGAGAGCAGCCCGACGTGAAAGCGGACAGGGTTAGGGGACGCACGCTTCCTCAGAACGACTTTTTAAACCAGCCTTTCACGCAGCAAGTCAGGGGAAACTGCCGGACATCGTGCTCAGGAGGCGCTGGCCCATCGGCGCCCATCCCTGCAGCCGCCAGCAGCTGCCCCTCCAGCCAGGGCCTGCGTCCTCCGGCCTCTCCCCTGCAGGGGCCTCCTGGGATCTCCTGAAGCCGGACGGCTGCCAGTTAAGTGGGGCGGGTCTGCTGCTGGGGGCGGCCAGGCTGAGCCACGCTGTCTTGGGGCGAGAAATCGGGGGCCCAGGAAGTGACCGCAGCTCAGGAGTGGACCCTCCCCCACTCCCAGTGGAGCTCCCGACTGGCCAGTTCGGCTGTCCTCGCTCCCTCTAGTCCTGGCTGAGGACATCCTCGAGCCAAGTGGAGACTGTCTCTCTCAGGTCCCGCCCGCTGACTGCACAGGGGCAGTCCCACCACCATCTGAGCAGCCTTGGGGCAGCAGTGCCTGTCACGCCCATGCTCAGGGGCGTGGCTTGGCCTTGGCAGTGGTGAAGGGTGTCCCCGGGGAGACAGGGGACGCCTGCAGGAGACTGTGGGACCCCCACCGCTGGAGCTTTTATTTACACTGCTTACCCAATCTTCTCTTTCTGAAAGGGTTGGAGACCTAACCCCTGGTGACCACTGGGTCCTTTGCCCAGGACTTGCCAGGTTTAAAACAGCCTGCGTTGCGGAAAACCCCCCAGTCCCAGCAAGTGGGCACGGGGGTCACCCTGCTAACCTCAGTCAGACACAAAGACCAGACGGTCGACAGAAAGGGAGGGGGTTTCAAACACTTGTCTTAGAGCGAGATGGGGGTGAGGAGAAACAGCAGAAATGGGGGTTCCGGAGGGTGCCGGGATTGCTCTGTCTCGCGGATCCAGGAACCCTCGAGGGGAATGAGACTGAGCAGAGGGTGACACGTGCACACACGCACTGCTCACACATGCACACGTGCACGCACACACAGGGCTCGGGTGAGTCAGGCAGAGAGAAGAGCAGCTGCCCCAGCTCCTCTTGCCCAGCGTCCACCTGGCTCCAGGCTGGGCTGAGGCACCGGGCAGCTCTTCTCCTGGATCGGCCTTTCCTTTCCAGACCAGCCAGCCTTCCCTGAGCCAGATGCAAGCAGCATCACGGTGGGAGCAGTGACCAGGGTCTTGAGCCCCCCAAGCTTGTGATATTTAAGGAGCAGGTGTGATGGTTGGTGGAAGAGGCTACCCAGAGGGAGGAGAGTGTCGTAGACTCTTGTTTTCTTCCCCAAAGAAGCTGCAGGAGTGAGAGGGACAGAGAGGGAGAGAGAGGCAGAAGAGCTATGATGTGTGTGCCGGGAGGGGCCTGGGGCGTGTTCTGTTCCCTGGGCGCAGGCGTCTCTGGAAGCAGCCCTTGGACGTCTGGGACGTTGCTTTTCATCCCATCTGGTGCCCTGAAGTCACTAAGGTGGAGAAGAAGGAGCTGAGAGAAAGCTGGAGGACCTACTCGTTCTGGACATCGCTGCCGACCCCACAGCCCAGAGGGAAGATTCAAGGGCAGATGCGCGTCTTTTTCAAGTCCTGGCAGTAGGTAAAAGGCTTCTAATTTATTTTGGAAACCCAGATTCCTGAACACAAAATAAACACCTTCCATTTGTGGATGATGCTTGAAATGAAGGCACTACCTTCACAGAATTCTCAACCATCCGAGAGCTAGGAAGGACGCTGTGGCGGTTGGGCTGGTCCTATCTGATGGGGCTGGTTACTGATGTGCTGGGAGAAAGGACCTTAAAACCCAAAGAGGCTTGTTCAGACACAGTTTCTGCCATCAACAGTCTGGCTGCCACGGGCCCACTGGCATTAACTGACTCACCAGTAGTGGGGTTTCTGAACCCCCACTATTACAACTCGCGGGCACGTCCACTCCTGAGCGATGAGCTGCTCCCTTACCAGTTTGCATTCCGTGGACGGCATCCAGGCTACTCCACACAAAACCCCCCAGGGACCTGGCGTGGACCTCGGCAGAGGAGACCTCCCTCCTGCCTTTGCCGTGACCACATGGCAGGGGGGGTCATGTGAGCCCCTCTCTGGTTGGCTCTGATCCCCGTTGGAACCTCCCGGGCAGATGCTGGCTAGGACCGGCCCTGGACTCGCTGCCCCAGGTGTTCGCTGGGGCCATGAAAGAAGGCTCTGTCCCGTGCAGGAGACGCAGAGACCCTTCCCAGGGATTCTGTGACTTCAGTGCCGTCTGTGGTCAAAAAGCAGGAAGGTGCTGAGAGGGCCGGGGACGCAGAGCTCTGGGTGGGCACACGAGCCAGCGGGCTGCAGAGGGATGACAGCGACAAAAATGCGTCCTGTCAGATGCCTCGTGGCCAGCAGAGAGCATCGCGGGTCCCCTTTGTGTCTCGGGGTTTGTGGCCAGGTTCCCAGACTGGCCGTGGCCTCGTTAGGGCTGCAAGAGCTGTCCACACGGAACTGGGGAGACTGGGTTCCCATCAGGCCGAATCAGGGCCCCCAGGAGAGCGACTGACTGTGGGTTCATTGCTTTAGACAAAAGGGGGCTTGGAGGCGAAAGAAGGCTGGCCAGGAAGGCTCGGCCATTTCTAACATGCAGGCGAGCTGCTCCTCTGAAACCCTTGAGCTAGGATCCTGCTCTCATCCCCGGAGGCACCACCATGTGGTCAGGCTGACCGGCATGGGGTGGGGTGGGCACTGAGTGTCACTGGGGACAGAAGCCATGGCCAGGTCCACGCATGGCTTTGCATTGCATTCTGGTGGCTGTGCCTCCAAGAAACGCAGACGGAGGCATCTGGGGTCAGAAAGCAGCTTCCCTTTGCATCCTGACCACAGCCAGGCGATAGCCAGCCGACTCCACAGGCCGACCACAGAGGAGCAGACACGTCGGTTTATTCAGAGACCCCTCCACACATGCACCTTAACGAGCGCTCCCCTCCGCTGGAACCTCCGGCATGATTCTGGCTGTCTTCCCACTCAGAGAGCCATGCTTCAGAATAGCTTTTATACATTTATATGAATACGCACGCCTCAGGCACTCAAGCCAGGAAAACGAGCATAAATCACTTTTTAAACCTGGGAAAACGCTGAATCAAAGGTAACTTTGAGAGCCTTTCTGCTCTTATGGTAACGTGGGTTCTGCTCCTTTGGGGTTATTTTGCAAATGTGCATTAACTTTCTAATTTTATGGAACAGACTTTTGGAACACAACATCCAGGGTTATGAATCCAAAGAGGTAATTGTTGGAGAAACGATTTAATACGTTGTAAATCCCTCTATGTCCGTCCCTTCAAATGGGATGCCAAAAGGGATTAAAGACTGAAAACGCATCACCGGCAAATTCACAGGATAAAATTGCTGTAATCATTCTCTGCTGGATTAACCAGGGCTCGGAGCCTCTGCACGGAGCTTCCATCGGAGCGCGCTCAGCCTCGAGGGTGAGGCCAGGCTGTGGCCAGAATGACGGTTTGCGCATCTCACCGATCATCTTAGGAAAACAGTGTTCGTCCTTTACGACAAGGTGCCTCTTCTTTTGACGTTCCCAACCTGCAAGGAGAACAGACACGCATATTTGGCAATGCATCTGCTCTGGACACTCATTAGCTCACCCGCAGGGCCCCCAGGAGTCTCTGACGTCTGCTTAAGTCAAAGGGAAATCCTGTCTTTGGGACAAAATCAACAGAATGAAACAGTTGGAGGCCAAATGCCTGGTGTGTGGTCTGTTGAACTCAGGTGGGCGATGGCCTCATGGGTCCACACTCCGGTCCCGGGGAGCAGAGCTGGGTTTGGGAGGGTCTGTCGATGAGCTCGGGTGGCCGATGGCCTTGTGGGTCCACATTCCGGTCCCTGGGGCAGCCTGGTTTCTGAGTTTGGACGCCGTTACCTGTCACTGAAAACCAGGGGTGCTGCTTTAGGTGAGCGAGTTTCCTAACGGGGGGAAAATGAAGATCTTTGGGCATAAAGTATTTTGGGCACCATCGGAACTGAGAGTGCTGGGGCCACGCCGGTCACGCCAGTCAGGGAATGAAGACAGGATGCAGGACCAAGGGACCCCTAAGGAGCCACTGGGCTCGGAGCAGCCAGCCCCAGGCCCCCATGAGCCTGGCTTCATGGGCTCATAACCTGAGTCTGAATGAGTCTTGCTCTGCGAGCTGCTCGAGCGACAGCCGGTGTGGCCGAGCTCTTCATTTGTGGTGTGGCTGGAGGAAGGAGGCCGCGTCGGCTTCCAGACAGCCCCTCGGCCGGAGTAGGGAGGACCCAGGGCTGTCACTACACCGGCTCTCCAGGCTTGGGTGTGCTGGGCCAGTGTGGGGCTGGATGGCCCGTGGAACCGGTGACCAGGTGGACACACGGCCACCACTTCTTGGTAGAAAACAGACAAAGGCCCTTCTTGCCACCCGCCTGGCCCAGCTAGCTCTGGTGAAAGAGGACTGAAGGAGGAACAAGGATGGAGCACGTCCTGTTGTCCAGCACTAGAATTTATTCCCTGAATCCGGGGCATTTCCTGCTTCCTCTCAAAGCGAAGGAAACAAAGGCCCTCCATGTTTGCATTCTTACCATCTAGAGCGGCAATGTCCATGGTGGGGGCCACGAGCCACATGGGCTGTTGAGCACTTGAAATAGGGCCCGTCTGAATCAGAACGGGCTCTAAGTGCAAGACGCGCTGCAGTTTGAAGACTTTGTACAAAAAAGAGAATGTAAAATAGCTCCCTAATAATCTAAAAATATTGGCTACACCTTGAAAGAATATTTTTGATGTGTTGGGATAAATAAAAGTGATTAAAATTAATTTCATCTGCTTCCATTTCCTTTTTTTACGTGGCCAGCAGAAAACGTAAACTTCCCCACGGGGCCTGCATGTTCCTTGCATGGCAAGGTGCCGGTCTGAAGGGCCATTGTTAACACCTCCGTCCTGGGGACACTTCCTCACACCTCGTCACAGCAGGTTTGTCTTCCTTGCCCACCACGGATCTTGAAAGGCTGTTTCAAATCCGAGCTATATATTTTTTTTTTAAAGATTTTATTTTTTTCCTTTTTCTCCCCAAAGCCCCCTGGTACATAGTTGTATATTCTTCGTTGTGGGTCCTTCTAGTTGTGGCATGTGGGATGCTGCCTCAGCGTGGCCTGATGAGCAGTGCCATGTCCGCACCCAGGATTCGAACCAACAAAACACTGGGCCGCCTGCAGCGGAGTGCGCGAACTTAACCACTCGGCCACGGGGCCAGCCCTCAAATCTGAGCTATAAACAAAGATCTTTCCTATTTAATTCCTCCCCCAAAGCTGAAAAACTCGAGCCCTGGGTGGTTAGACGCATGGAGATGAGTCCTCTCGAGTCGACCCACAGCAATTCTTGCCACCCTGCGGGAGGCAACGCTCGGGAGACCAGAGCCCCGTCACATGTTCCCAGAGTCTCGAGCTGGCAAACGGGCAGCGGACCGGCGCCCCTGGTTGTATTTTGGGCGCGGGAGCTGCCGGAGTCAGACCCTTTGTGCTGGGAAAGTCTTCCCGGCCCGAGGTTCTTAGAACGGTGAGTGTGCTGCGTGAACTTGTCAGAGGTCAAATGACATCTATCTTGAGAGACCAGATTGCTTGATTGGCGGCTGCCGGAGAGAAACCTCACCTCTGGTTTCACTTTGAAAAACGCCACTCGGCCCGTGAAAGGCCGCTGTAGACAAATGGCTTTGCAATTTTAGAAAATGTTTAAATTTAATTTCACTTTTACTTAAACGAAGTTACCCGAAGGATTTATGATTACTTAAATGGTTCTTTTTAAAAATTATTTTCCTCCCAAGAGGGGCACAGAGATTTTTTCCTTCACCTTTTTCTTATTATTTCAGACATTTGCCGGGCGGCTGTTTGCCGACCCGTTGTCCACATCTCAGAGACTTTTCAGACTCTGTGATTTAGAAGCATGGCCCCAACTTGACACAACTGTCTGAAAACTGAAATTACAAGTTCAGTCACAAATGAGCACTACCTAATCTGATATTAAAATTTAATCATATGATTTTTAAAAATCCAGTGAAATCTAATACTTTATGTTGAATATAAATGATGTACAAAACATGTCTGTTTTAACCAGAATAAGCAACTCTGTTTCAGATCATGATAAGTAAGTAATTTACAAAGTTGATTTAGGTCACTTTGAAGTGACCCAGGAGCGAATGACACCTGAGCCTCCCGCAGCCCTGGCTCAGTCTCCCAGAAGGGGCGGAAACATAGTTTCTAACACTCAGGTTTTGGGATGTGCAAAACTGATACACTAGTCTGTTAGGGGGAAAAAAAGACAAGGAAGAAATAAAAATGGAAATTAGCAGCAATCAGTATGAAGCATATATCTTTATGAATAAGACTTAATCACACACTTCATTTTGCAAATACAAAAGGGCCTTTTGAAATGCATTAATTAAAGTTAAACGCTAGAGACAGGCGCTTTGTGTGGCGGAGGTCCTCTCCCCATTAGCGTGGCATTAACGACAGCCGCGGAAATTGGGTTAATAAAGCCGGATGTCGTAGCAGAGCCGCCCGCACAAACCCGAGCGGACAGCTCGGTGCCCAGGGCGGCCGGCGGGCTGCGCGGCGCGGGACCCCGGATGGTGGCAGAATTCCGGGCTGCGCACCGACTTAAAAGAGACAGACCCTGTCTTCGCACCAACTTTAAAACAGACAGACCCCACCCTGCTCCAACCGGTCTGGGCGCCGCCCCCGCGTACTCACCGGTGGCCCGGCCTCCTCCCCGGAAACGTGCGGCCGGTTGGCGGGGAGGGGCTAGACCGGGCCCTCCCCTGACATCCCAGGGCCAAGTGAGGGCGCGGGCTGTGAGGACCCCTTCTCCGTGCAGCCGCCGTTAAGCAGAGGGCGAGCCGCAGTCTCCATCCAGCTCCACCCGGGCCGCGCCCGGGCGAGGATGTCCTGGCGGAGCGCTGCGGCTGAGTCGTCCAGGGCTGTTCAGGGGACAAATTCCGCAGACTTGGAGGCAGCTGGCGTTGGTCCATCTACCTCTAGAGGTAAGCGCCTCTAGGCAGACAAGTAAATAAACATCACAAACTCAGACTTGGGAAAGCCGGAAAGCCACTCCTCGGGGCTTCTTGCGTCCAAAGTCCAGTTCCGCTGCAAACGACAGTTGCAGGGCGGAGTCGGGGTGCGTCGGAGCGCTCGGCTGCGGGGCTGCGGGCGCGCAGGGGTCGTGGAGCCGGCAGAGGCCGGAGGCGCCGGGCGCCGCGCATCCTCAGGGACACGCCCACGCAGAGTGCGGCCCTGCAGTCTGGCCACAGCGGCCAACCCGGGCCGAGGAGGCGCCCGAAGGCGAGGGCCACGACCCGCCAAGCCCGGCTACGCTCTGTCCTCGCGCTCCGCGAGCCCGGGGCAGGCGCCAGGCAAGACCCCCTGTTCGGGATCGTGCTAGTCTTCGCTTCCGCTGCGGCCCTGGTTTTCTTTTTGAGGGTGAGCGGCGGTGCCCGGACCACCACTGTTGGTCACCCCCGACCTGTCCCCGGGCTCGATAACTGGGGGCGTCGGGAGGGTGGGCGCTGCGGGCTCCCCGGCATGGATTCCAGCGTCCCCGCTCTCCGGTTCGATCCAGTGCCGAGACAGGCTTTGCGCTTCCCCCAGCCGCCATCTGTTCAAGGGCTGGAAGGGAGGTCGGGCCGCCTTCTCCCAGTTGGCGGGGTCCGGTGGGGGCAGGGTGACACAGTCATTGGGGGCAATGTAAAATGGAGGACGTGCGCAGAAGGCGGGGGCCGCCCGCGACCCTTACGGCTTCTCGTTACAGTGTTTGCAAAGCGCCGAGGGCGTCCCGGAGAAGGAGGCGCACTTGTCTGGGCAGGGCAGCGCGGCGGCCGCTGAGAAAGGGTACACGGCGGCCTGGCCGAAGGGCGTCAAGGGCGCGGCGGCCACGGGCGTGGCCAAGCCGGGGCCCTGGTTGAGGAAGGCCACGAGGCGCCGCATCTCGTCCAGGGCCTGCGCCTGCATGAGGATGTAGTTCTTGGCGAGCAGCAGCGTGGCGATCTTAGACAGCTTGCGCACCGACGGGCTGTGCGCGTAGGGAATGACGGCGCGCAGCCCGTCCAGCGCGTCGTTCAGGTCGTGCATACGCCGCCGCTCGCGCGCGTTGATGCTCAGCCGCAGCGAGCGCTGCTCCCGGGGCCGCCGCCGCCCGTCCGCCGCGCCCCCCGGCCCGCGCCGCCGCCGCCGCTGCTCGAAGGCGTCGTCCTCGTCGCCGCTCTGCTCGCCGCTGCTCTCGGCCGCCGCGCCCGCACCACGGGGCCCGGGCGCCTCGGGGAGGTCGCCGCCCGGACCCGGCGCACCGTAGCCGCGGGCCGCCTCGGGCCCCCGGGCCGCCCCGTAGGCAAGGCCTGCCGCCGCCGCCGCCGCCGGGTAGCCGTGGCTCAGCGCCAGATACGCGTCCCCGGACAGCGACTTGAGCTCGGCCATGGTCGCGCCGCCGGGGCCCAAGGGCTGGCTGGGCGGGCGGGCGCTCATGCGGCCGTGCCCGCGCCGCCCCCGAGGCCCGCCCGAGCCGGCCGCTGCCGCCGCGGTGCCGCTGCCGGCTCCGCGCGTCCGTCTGGCTGGCTGTCGGTCCCCGAGCCTCCGCGCGCGGGGCCTCTCTGGCCCGCCTGGGCCCCACCTCCTGGTCGACTCCTCCTCTCCGTCCTCTTCTCCCCCCCGCCCTCCTCCACCTCGGCCATCTCCTCCTTCCTCCTCCTCTCTTTCTCCCCCCGCCGCTCTCCGTACTCCCCGCTGCCGCGCGCAGGGCTGGCCCGGGGGCGGGCTCTAGCTCCCACTCGCCGGCTCCGGTTTTAAGGTGCGGACGCGCCCGCTGGGACTTCGCGGCCATCCAATCAGAGGGGACCTGGTGACGGCCTCTTTCTGGAGCCTGGCTCCACTAGTGGCGCGGACCCACGACCTGGGGTGAGGGCACCGCCGAGGTGGAGGGAGCTGGAGGTCCGAACGGGGATAGGGAGGGGCGGCGGGGACCCGGGAGCGCATCGCCTGCTTCTCGGCGTCCCCTGCTACTACCGCCTGCCAGACCCAGGAGTTGCCATCACAGAACGCTCGCTTCCCCGTGGGCACTCTCCTCGGTCCGTGTCGCCCTCGGTCCCTTTCGCAGGGGCCGCCTCCAGCGTCGCGCAGGGCTCGGAGCAGGGAGCGCGCAGCACAACTGCGGACACCCCGACCCGCCGAGGCCGGAGCAGGTGCGGAGCGCACGCCTGGGGCCCTCCTCCGGGGTCTTGGGCGCGCAGCCCAGTGCGGGCGCCCTCGCCGAGCCGCTGCACAGCCTCGTGACCCGAGTCGGCAGACTGCGCGCTCCGGGCGCCCTGTGGGCCGGCTGGGCCGGGAGGCGCCGTCGGGGACTTGCCCGCCGCCGGCCGTTTCCTGGGCCTCCTGCTCCGCCACGCAGTTCGCCGGGACAAGTGCGTCCTGAGGTTTCTTCCACGCTCCCCCCCAGGTCGTAGTGACTTGAGGCAGGGGTTGCAGTTTGAGGACAAAACCTGTTTCAATTACCTGGTATTTCAGATGAAAGGTTTTTTCCATGACTTGCCTGACTATAGAGGGAGAATTTTCTGTTTTCTACTTGGGGGCGAGGGCTCCCCGCATGGCGTTGGGGAAGATGGCAGGCTCTGCTCGAAAGAGATGGTGCTGCTGGTCACTCTCCAAGCCAGTGAGAGACGGGTGGGGATGAGTCATATGTCCTGGAGCCTGAATCTCAGCTAAGACCCCTCCAGGGACGCTGCGGTGGTGCCCCCAGGTGGGCGTCAGACCAGAGGTGCTGTCTGAGCACCTGCAGGGTGGCAGGCTGATGTGTGATGCCTGGTTCTGCAATTCTCCCACTAGCCTGGAGTGGGGTGGGGGGCTCTGCTGGTCATTGGGCACAGCTTTCCTCAGGGTGAGGGGTGGGCTGGCTGGCCAGGAGAAGTCCCAGCAGCTGGGGGTTAGGGGCGGGGATTGATCCAGCCTGTCTGAAGGTTGCGGAGGGGTGGGGTAGTGATGGGGAACCCCATGAGCCGCTCAAACCGGGAAGGATAGGAAGCTGAGGGCAGCCCGGTTCCTTCCTCAAACCCTGCGTCCCTGTTTCCCGATACGCTGAGGGAACGGTTTAGCCCGTCAGCTCTCTGCCAGTGCACCCCCAGCTGACCTTCCTCCATGTTCCTTGACCCAAAACTGGAAATGCGGTGAGCGCAGGGTGCCTCGCAGGACTTGTGCCCCAGCTTCCAGAGGTGCCACCTCCTCTCGCATCAGCCCCATTTGATGGGAATCCTGCCAGCCTTGGGACCCACCTTTGCAATCCTTCCAACGGGGTGAAGGCCAGGACCCCAAACTTTCTCCCAGGTGGGAAACTGCCTGAAGGCACCATGGTGTTGGGGAGGGATGGTTGCTCCCCACTTAGTCAGCAGATGGGGGTCACCCTGGCCTCCGGCACCAGTCTGCCTGGCAACCACTCATCAGGCCCAGCTGTGTGACCTTGGCAAAGTTGCTTAACCTTTCTGTTCTCCAGGTTCCACCGGGGAGAGGAATAAGAGAGATGATCCATGTGTTGTCAAGTGCTCGGGGAGGGTGAGTGGGTGCCGTGCACTTTTGTGGAGTGAATGGCTGACAGCTGTGTGCTTTCTGGAAGGTTCTGGAAATCCAGCAGTGATTGGGATCCTGGCTCTCAAGGACTTCCATGCTGGGTGCGAGTGTTCGAGAAGACAGGCATGGACACGGGGATAAGCCATCACAGGACGCCAGGTTTTCTGTGCTCTGGGCCCTGCAGAGAGGAGGCGTGGGCTAACGTGTCTGCTCCCACTGGCAGCCTGGGTCCCCCCGGCTGCACGTTCCAGAGGGCCTCACCCGCCAGTGCACCCTGGCCTGGAGTGCAGGTGGGCTCGTCTTTGGCAAAGGTGAGAAGGGTGTGGGTGAGGCCCTTTCCAAGAAGGGCCTGTGGACTGGCCCCTGGGTGCAGGTCAGGCACAGGCAGGGCAGTGGGGCAGCCTGGCGTGGACAGGGCCGTGGTGTTTGGGCCGTGGTCTGAAGGGTATGTGGGTGTCAATTAGGCCAAGAGACTGACATGGGGGCACCCTGGGGGTGGGGAGGAGCACCGGCTATCTGAAGGAGCGTGACACATTGCAGGGGCAGCAGGGGGCCAGGGTGGGGCCCAGAGACCCCGGGTGGGGGGACCGGCGTGGTGGGGAGCTCGGTCTTTGATGGAAGAGCAGTGGCGGTCAGTGAACGCGCTTGGGAAGTGTTGTCAACAGATCAGTGTGACCCGCTGTGGTTAGGGGACTGGGGGCACTTCCTCCTGGGTGTCCCCCAGGCCTGGCAGAGCTGCTGGGGGATGTGGAGAGAGGCGGGCCCCCAGAGGCTGCCGTGAGTGGGGGCGCTGAGGAGGGACAGCCATGGATGACCTCTTGCCTCTGGGACTGAGGACTGGGGAGGACCGGCGTTGGGGGGGAGGGCGCGCTGTGGACCTACTGAGCCTGGGGGCGTCTGAGGCGCCCAGAGGGGCGTCTTGCAGGCGTTTGTGGGGACGTGGGGTGTTGGGTGGGGATCAGTGGAGCACGCGGGATGAGATCGGCTTTCAAAGCGTGGCCTGGAGTAGAGGCCGCCGCGGCTGCAGGTGAGCCTCCCCTGGGGGATTAAAGCAGATGTGAGGGTCCCAGCCCAGGGGTTCTGACGTGGTTGCTCTGGGGTTGGGCCTGGGGCTGTCTAAACTCCTTGCCAGGGCCCAGGCTCTGGGCCAGTTTCCAAATGGCCAGTGACCAAGAGCCCTCCAGAGCTCCGAGAAGGGCCAGAGGCAGAGGCGGGCTCGGTCGGACCCCAGGACCATCGAACAGCCCCCGTGGAAGGCCCACCGTCCAGCGTTGGAAAACCGGCCTGGAATCCCGCCTGGCCCCAGCTTGGGGAGAGGCCTCGTTTTTGGGCAGACGCCGCCACCTGCTGGCCGCCTGGGAGACCGCGCGCCGCCGCATTCCCGGGGTCTCAGAGGCGCCTGGTCCATCCTGGTCAGGGTGCGCAGGGGTCCAGGGACGAGTGGAGACACCTGCGTTGCTGTTGCTGAATTCCCTGTCCTGGGGTTCCGTACGCGGCCGAGACGGCCTCACCCAGAGTTCCAGCTGATGAGGCTGAGACGCACCTTGGTGCCACCGTCGCCACCTCTGGGCCCCTTCACGCTCGCGGGCGAGGGCTGTGTGGGGCGTGAGGCAGTTCTGCACTGACTGTGCTGCTTCCTCGGGCCTCAGTTTCCCCATCTGTAGCATTGGATGGTCTTGGTAAGGCGCGTGGTCTGATGGCTGCCCCCAGGGGTGAGCCCCCACCTCCCACCCCACCCGGGGTTCCTCGGCTTCCTCCAGGCCTGGGCCAGTGGTTCCCTCCCCCTCCCGGCAGCCACTCTGTCCTGCAGCCGCGGTCCCTGTGTGTGGCTCCAGCCCTTCCGAGATCTGGCCTGTGACAATCCGATGCCATGGCCCACATGGACGCCCAGTGGACATCATCAGCTGCCCCTGCTGCAGATTGTGCTTGTTAGGTCTCAGGGAAGGGGGCCAGGGGGATGGGGGGGACATGGAGCGCTGTGGGGTCACCCGGGGAGCCAACTGGACAGGCCTGGTGGGGGGAGCAGGCAGGAGCAGAGCTCTAGGGGTGAGAGGCTTGCCACTGAGGCCTTGGGCAGCCACCTTTCCTCCTCGGCAAAATGGAGAGACGGGCGCAGTGAGAAAATACCACTAGTGACCAGAAACGCACCCTGCCCCTCGACAGAGACAGAGGCTCCAGAAGCGGACGTTTGCACAACCCCAGTCTTCTCCAGAGTCGGAGAGGATGAGAGAAGACATCGTGGGGGAGGCTGCTGACTCAGGCCCCGGACAGAGAGCCGTTGGTTTTTCCAGAGGCTGCCCCCACCCCCCGCCCTGGGGTGTGGACTCCACCGGCTTGCTGTCCACACGGTGCTTGTGCCAGCGTCCCCAGCCCCAGCGCAGCGAGTGTTTCTCCTTCCTTACGTCGTGTGTGGCGTCTCAACAGTTTCTTTTCAAACATCACTGACTCAGGAGAGCTCACATGCGGACGCTGCTGAGGGCCTGACAGATATTCACCCCCAGCCTCTTTGGGTTTTTATGGGTTTTGTGTACATCCTCACACTTGCTTTTGGGTTGTGCTATTTCCTGAGTGTGGTCACAACTCCTTGCTGTGGGGAGGCCAGGGGCAGCGCGTTGGGGCAGCCGGCACAGCCCATGCGCAGGCAGGGAAGAGGCGTGGCGGTTCCTTCGAGGCTGACTTGGACCTGGGATCTCGGCTGGGACTCTGCCCTCTGCCTCATTATTTCTGTGGGTCTCTAGTGAGGGAGGCCCCAGGGCCCCACCTCTGGGGGGGCCGCTGGTTAGCTCATTTTAGGGGACACATGTCTCCGTGTGCCCCTTGCCAGGTGCCTCTGGGTGGCGCTTAGGCAGTGTCCTTGACACCCTCAGAGTCACTGCAGCGCCACGGGGCGTCTCTGTCTGCCGTCCGCTCGTCTCCACTCCGTCAGTCACATCCCTCCGGGAAGGTCCGGAAGGACCGGCCCCTAGTGGCTTACAAGAACCTGGTTTTGCTCAAGTTGATGTTAGAAGCTCCACAAAACGACCACCTCTTACATTTGTACAGCACTCAACAGTTTACAGGGGATCCCCGCCCCACACACCCACCAGCGGGTACCCCGCCAGGCTGTTGAGAGGAAGTTGGGTTTTTTTTTAGAATACTTTATTGAGATGTATTTCACATGCTACACAATTCACCCATTTGCAGGGTAGTTCAGAGGTGTTCAGCATGTTCCCGGTGTTCTGCATCCATCACCACAGTCTGCTTTAGGACACTTTTATCACCCCCAAAAAAGACACCCCACATCCACTAGCCATCGCTCTCCATTCCTCGCTTTGCACAGCCCCTGGCAACCACCAAGTCTGCTCTCTGTCCCTATGGATTTGCCTGTTCTGGACATTTCATGTAAATGGAATCCTACAACGTGTGGTCTTTTGTGCCTGGCTCCTTTCACTGAGCACGGTATTTTCTGGCCTCATCCACGTTGTAGGAGGGGAGGTTTTAACGAAATGTGGGCTACTGGTTTGTGGCCTTTTGGCGGGGTGCATGCACGACAGTCCCCTGGTACCAACCATCTCCCAAATGTGTCTCATGTCTCCCAAATCATGTCCTGACCCCATGGCAGTGGTACCTGCTGGGTATTCAGGTGGGATGTGTGGAGGCCAGCGCGGCATGCATCAGCGTGAATTGATCTCCCCACACAGTCTCCTTGGTTAGCGGCACAACCATTGACCTAGAGAAATCGAGAGCACAACTGAGCCAGGTGAAAACTCGGGCAGGAGTCGGTGCCTCCTGGGGTCCTGGCTGCAGCCCTGGTGGCTTTACCTCCGTCTCCTCGGTCCCACCTCTTCTCCATCACCACAGTGACTCCTGGCTGCCCTCATCTCTTTCCACGTGAAATGCACGGCGGCTCCCATCCCCTGTGGGATTGAGGCCCCACTCCTGGGGGCACTCCAGATCTTACACACCTGCCCGTCCCCTCGTGGTGAGCCTCATCCGTGCCGCCTCCAGCCCCAGCCCGGTGGACTGCACTGACACCAGTGATGTTGACATGGGTGTTTCTGGTTTCCATGCCCTGGCTTTAGCCCCCACCCACTTGGGACACCCTGCCCATCCCACAGGGCTGAACTCACATCCTCCTCTAGGAGGCCTTCCTGACACCCTCCCCCACGCTGGACAAGATGCCTGTCTGCCGTGCTTCATCAGGAGCAGCAAGCTCGGCCAGAAGACTCCTGACATCCCATCAAGGCTCATCTCTTCCCTCTGAGAATGCGGCCTGCGCCCCCAGGTGTAGACACAGAGCCTTTATACTCCTCTGAAACAGTGTTAGAAGATTTCCTGATGGGAAAGCATCCTAAATTTTGTAAATAAATCTTGGGTGAAATATCCAGATATGTGAATACCTTTTTAGTTTTTCTCTTCTTGCTGATTTCTGACTTTATCACATTGTGGTCAATGAAGATGGCTCATACATGTGACGGGAATTTTACTGGACATAGTTGAAATTATATATATATATTCACCCCACTCCCATCAAGCGTATTGTGTTGTTCAAATTCTTATTTTTGTGTGTATTTGTCTGATGGATGCCGAGACAGGCGTGATCAAGTCTCTTACTATATCGTTGAAATCAATCAGACAAAAGCTGACAAACAAAGAAAACTTGACACCCGCCCATAAAGCCATTCTGCTGGGTGCATGAAGATTAATCTGAAAAATTTGCTCCCTAAAGACATTCACACGAGGGCCAGCCCCCAGCGGCCAGTGGTTAAGTTCCGTGCACTCTGCTTCCTCGGCCTGGGTTCAGTTCCTGGGTGTGGACCTACACCACTCGTCTGTCAGGGGCCATGCTGCAGTGGCGGCTCACGTACAAAACAGAGGAAGATTGGCAACAGATGTTAGCTCACGGTGAATCCTCCTCAGCAAAAAAAAAAAAAAAAAAGAGAGAAAGAAAAGATTATCACATGATCACTTATTTTCTTTGTTGAAACTTGCTTTAGGCTCAGCATGTGGTCAATTAGAAAAATTAATACACATTCTTAAGAACAGTTTTAAAGTTTTACAGAAAAGTTGATGGGAAAGTACAGAGTTCCCACATACCCCCCCCCCCCCGCCCCAGTTACCCTGTTGTGAGCATTGTGCCTTGGTGGCTATATTTGTTACAATTGGTAAGCCAACACTGATACATTATTATTAACTAAATCCATAGTTTACCTGAGGGTTCACTATGTTATACGTTCTATGGGTTTTTACAAACGATAATGACGTGGATCCACCATACAGAATAGTTTCACTGCCCTAAAAGTCCCCTGTGCTCCACCTACTGTCCTCCCGTCCCCCTCCCCAACCTCTATGACTGTCTCACATGGTCAGTTTTTGTAGACTTTTTTTTTTTGGTGAAAAGTATGTACATTCCTCAGTCGTTGGGTGTAGTGTTCTATATAAGTTAATTTCGTCAAATTTACTGATTGTATTGTTAAAAATGTCTATATACTTAAAAATATCTTTTTGTCTATTTCATCTGTTAGTTGCTGGCAATTTTGAATAAAGTTGCTATAAATATCCATGTGCTTACAACTGATACCATAGAAATAAAAGGATCATGAGAGGCTATTATGAACGATTACACACCAACAAGTTGGACAACCTGAAGAAATGGATAAATTCCTAGAAACACACAACCCAGCAAGACTGAATCATGAAGAAATGGAAAATCTGAACAGACCAATCACTAGTCAAGAGATCGAATCAGTAATTAAAAACCTCCCAACAAAGAAGAGCCTGGGGCCAGATGGTTTCTCTGGTCAATTCTACCAACATTTGAAGAAGAACTAACACCAATCATTCTCAAAATCTCCCAAAAAGTTAAGAGGAGGGAACACTTCCAAACTCATTTTATGAAGCCAGCATCGCCCTGATGCCAAGGCCAGGCAAGGACACTGCAAGGAAGAAAACCACAGGCCAACGTCCCTTATGAAGACGTGGGAGACGTCCAAATCGGAGGGAAGAGGTAAAGTGTCACTAACGGCAGATGGCAGGACATTGTGTACAGAAAACCCTAGGACTCCACCAAAAAACGATCAGAACTAATAAGAGAGCTCAGGGGCGGGCACCGTGCCGAGTGGTTAAAGATCTGTGTGCTCCATTTCAGCAGCCTGTGGTCTGCGGGTTTAGACCCCTGGTATGGACCTGCTCCACTCATCAGCCGTGCTGTGGCGGCGTCCCACATCCAAAATAGAGGAAGATGGGCACAGATGTCAGCTCAGGGAGAATCTTCCTCACCAAAATAAATAAATAAACAAATAATAAATAAATAAATAAATAATAAATAAATAAAAGAATTCAGTAAAATTGCAGGATACAAAATGAATATACAAAGTCTGTTGTTTCTATTTGCTAATAATGAAACAGAAAGAGAAATTAAGAAAACAGTCCCATGTACAATAGCATCAAGAGTAACACAATACTTAGGAATAAATTTAACCCAGGAGCTGAACGACCTGTGCACTGAAAATGATAAGTCACTGAGGGAAGAAACTGAGGAAGATACAAAGCAATGAAAGGATGCTCTGTGCTCAGGGATTGGGAGTTGTTAAAATGTCCAGCCTACCCAGGCCATCTACAAATTCACTGCAATCCCTCTCAAGATTCCAATGACATTTCTTCACAGAAATAGAACCAACAATCCTAATATTTATATGGAACCACAAACGATCCTGAATAGCCAAAGCAATGTTGAGAAAGAAGAACAAAGCTGGAGGTATCACGCTCCCTGATTTCAAACTATCTTACAAAGCTGTAGTAACCAAAACAGTCTGGTAGTGTCATAAAAACAGACACACAGACCAATGGAACAAAGTAGACAGCCCAGAAATAAATCCATGCATATGTGGTCAATTAACCAATAACAAAGGAGCCAAGAAGGTGTTGAGAAAACTGGACATCCACTTGAGAAGAGCGAAACTGGACTATCTTGTACCATACACAAAAATCAAATCGAAATGAATCAAAGACCTGAAACCATAAAACTCCTAGAAGAAAACGGTCAGTAAGGTCCTTGACGTCAGTCCCCGCAATGGTTTTTGGATTTGACACCAAAAGCAAAAGCAATAAAAGCAAAAATCAACAAGTGGGACCACATCAAAGTAAAAAGCTTCTGCACAGCAAAGGAAACCATCAACAAAATGAAAAGACAACCTATGAATGGGAGAGAATATTTGAAAATCATATATCTGATAAGGGGCTAATATCCAAAATGTATGAAGAGCTCAGACAACTCAAGAGCAAGAAAGCACAATCCAGTTAAAAAATGGGCGGAGGACCTGAACAGACGTTTTTCCAAGAAGACATCCGGATGGCCAACAGGCACAGGAGAAGATGCTCAGCATCACTAACCAGCAGGGACATGCACTCGAACCACAGTGAGCTGTCACCTGACACCTCTCGGAGTGGCTGTTATCAGAGACGAGTGACAAGTGCAGGCGGGGCTGTGGAGAAGGGGACCCTGGGCGCTGTCCTCCCTGTGGACTCGCCATCGTTGCAGGTGATATTAAAGTGAGACCTTCCTGGTCACTTGTCCTCAGCCCCCTCTGCTGGTTCTCGTTTGCCCTGATGTTTTCCTTCTGGGGGCTCAGGATTCGGTCCTCCAGCCTCTTCTCTGTCACGCCCACCCCCCGGGGATCTCATCCAGGACCATTGATGTGCCCGTGAGTCCCACGGTCCCCCTTTCCTGAACTCCAGACTCATGACCCCGGCTGCCTGCTGGCGTCATGCCTCTGAGGCCACCTCAGAGTCCGTGCAGCCCTGCCTGAGCGCGCCGTCTCAGCCCACACCCGCCCGGCTTCCAGCTCCCATTTCTGTTGACAGCAGCCGTGCTTCCAGCTGCTCCAGATGCCTCCCTTTCTCTCACGCCCACACCAGATCCTCCGGAGCGTGGTCACATCTCACTCTTCACTGGCCTCCTCCAGGTCACCTCAGTGGCCTCCTAAGTGGCTTGCCCACTTTCACTGCTGTCCCCAAAGTCCATCTTCAACACAGCAGCCAGAGTGACCCTTGTATAGCGCGAACCAGATGCTGTGTTGTGACTCAGAGCCCTGCAGTGGCCCCGTGTCACCACTGTAAAGTCCAAACTCTGTCAGGGGCTGACGGAGCCCCATACAGTCTGCCCCGACCTGACAGCTCCCCTGGCCTCTCGACCCTAGGCTTCTTGCTGCTCCCAGAACACACCAGGCACCAGGTGCCTCGGGGCCTTTGCACAGCTTTTCCCTGTGCCTGACTCACTCTTTCCCTGGCTGCCCACACGGCCAACTCCCTCACCGTCTCAAAATTCAGCTTGAACGCTGTCTTCTCAGTAAGGCCCTCCCCTCCCTGTGATGGGGGTCGTTACCCACTGACTTTGCTCTCCTTTCTTTCCCCCATGGAGGCTGTCCCTTCTCCTGAGTACTCTGATTTGCAAACTGATTATGTTCATTGTCTGTTTCCCACCAGATTCCATGGGGGCAGTGATCCCTGTGGAATGGAGGAGTCGTGTGTGTGCTCAGAAGGGTCTGAGTGCTGTGCAGCATGTGCGCAGTGAGCCAGCGCATCTGCGAACAAAACGGCTCCGAGTCACCTCGTTGTCCAAACAGGCATGCGGTGGGGAGCGCCCTGCCTCAGTTTCTTGCTTGGGAGCAGGTGCTGGGAGCCCCGCCTCCGGGACGTCCAGTGCCAGCGAGGTCCTGCTGGGCTCAGCCCTGCTGCACCCTGAGCCCCTGCTTGCTTCGTTGTGGCCGTACGAGCTGTGGGGGTGGGTTTTGTTTCTCCTTGAGATGGGGGCTGCCTCTGTGTCCGTTTTTGTCTATGAGGCACAGACCTCAGCTGTTGCCTGAGACGGCCCAGCTCCTGCGTGCTGTTTGCTGAGGGGTGTCCACTGTGTCAGGAGGGCCTGGCGAGGGGCTCCTCCTCTCCTGTGATCCTGGCCCACTGCTTTCCAGTGTCGACGAAAATAATCCATAACCAATCTATAAATGAAAATTTGGGTGAGTTTATTCTGAGCTTAAATCTGAGGATTATAACCTGGGGCCTTTCTTCCCGAAGGGAGAAAGGGCACCAAAGAAGTGGGGTGCACAGACTGGTTATATACCTCCAGAGAGGATGTTTCACATAGGCTTGAAATGTCCTTTTTACAATAGTCGCGAGACTGCTCTGTCGGCACAGTGATTGATGGAAATAGCAGGTAGGTCTTCTGTCTCAGTGAACGCAGCAGGGTGGCAGTCTGCTATCTCCAGCTGAGTGGTCACAGGTGAGCTGGGTGGTCAAAGGTGAGTGCAGCAATCAGTTCCTAGCCTAAGGAAAGATGCTTATCCCTAAGGAAATGCTAATGTGGGGGGAAGTTGCACCTTTATCTCAAGGGCCTTTGTTCTGGCCGTAGGAAATGTCTAAGCAGATATGCAATGCGTTCTCAATAGCCAGTCAGGCCCTTTTGGAAAAAAAAAAAAACAAAACAACGTCAGGCCGAATTAGGTTTACACCAAATGGCTTCCTCATATATTCCAATATATCCTATTACTTGCCATTTTTATTTGTTACCAGGTCCCCCTGGGAGCCCTGGCCTCAGACTCTGAAGGGGTGGAAGTCAGCCTGAACCACCCACTGTGGCCAGACGAGGGGCTCCCGGGGCCGAGGAGGGGTTGGGGGGTCCACCAGCTGTTTGTGTCCCTCCCTGTAGTGAGCTGCCCTCATGGCTGCCTGGAGCTGGCAGGGCCACGGAGGAGAGGGCTGTGAGGACACTGACAATGGGGCGGGAGAAAGTCCTGGAGGCAGAGTCTGGAGAGGCCGGAGACAGGATGGGAGGGTGTGGGGCCAGCTCTTCCTCATCGCAGGGTGGTGGGTGGACTCCAGGTCTTCCTTGGTGGAGGCGCCCCGTGATGACGGACCATGTGGCAGCGTGGGCCCCCGTACCCCCGTCTCCACTGTGGGCAGCTGGGGGTGGTGTCCTGAGATTTCACCCAAGTCCTTGCCTTTTATTTGGGGGAGGGGTGTGCCTCTGGGGGACCAGTTACCCCTGGAGCCTGGGGTCCAGGCTTGCTCTTCTCGTCCTGGCTCGGGCACAGCCCTTGGGAAGCACGTAGCCCTCCCACGCTCCTGGCTGGTGAGGCAGCAACAGACAAGCCTCATATCCCCCTCCCTGCAGCTTAGGCTGGGACCCTCGGAGCCACCCTGACCCCTGTCTTTGCTCACTGCCACCCACCCCACCACCCGGTCCAGCCCTTGTCAGCTGGCCCCGGTCCCTTGGCCTCTGTGCTCCCTCCCTGAGGCAGCTCCAGCTCCTCACATGCCCCTGCAGGCCTGTGGCTCCGCCAGCGGTGGGCTTCCTGCCCCTCCCCTGCGTGGGGAGGCCTCCAACAGTGCAGCAAAGTGGGGCGGGGCTCTGTTTGGGGGGTCTCCGCCTGTGCTCTCTCCTACCTATGGCCTCCAGTCCAGATTGTCCTGGAGAGAGGCCACGTGGAGGGTGCGCCCTGCTGCCTGCAGGAGACCCCAGGGTGTTAGTGACCCTTTTTGGACCTCCCAATCCTGCGCAGCCCATGACACGGGCAGAGATGGGCTGTCCCCACTGAGCCCTGCTCCAATTCCTGACCCCAGGATAACAAGCGATAAAATAGCCATTGTTTTAAGCCAGCAAGTTTTGGGGGGTTTGTTGTGCAGCTGTCGTAACTGACACCACCTCTGGGCTGGCCTCCACTTGTGGGCTTGCTCCACTACAGTTTATCTTCCCAAGACGGTGAGGGGGATCCTGCTAAAAACACGTCAGACCAGCTCCCTTCTGCAGTGACCCCCCACTCAGGGTGAACTTGGGCTGCCTTGGCCCTCCACAAGGGCCACCAGCTTCCACTCTGAGCCTGGGAGAATGAGCGCATCATCCAGACCCCTGCAGGCAGAGCATTTCCTGTAAACCTCACGCCCTCGCCCCCCAGGCCCCTCCCCCGGAGCCCCTCCTGGGCGGTCCTCACGCCCACCCGGCCCCACTCCCCTCCTCTCCCCCTCTGCTTCTAAGGCCCCTGCCTCCTCCTTCCCTGTTAACCAGCTTAGCTGTGGGAGTCTTTGCTCACCGCCTGCCCCTCGCTGGTCCTTTGCCCACTGTGTTCTCTGCAGGCGCTCAGAGTAGAGCAGAGAATGGCCACCCAGCACTCGCTAAGGTACCTGAGGTCACCGTGCCCTGGGCTCCTGCTGAGCATTTACAGGTGTGGGCGTGAGTGGGGTGCTGTGCACAGGGCGGTGCCTTGGGACGGGTCATGGGGGGGCTCTGCCCTGGCTCCTCAGTGGTGCCCGTTGGGTGACAACTGGGTGTCCAGGGTGCAAGGCCGACGGCAGGACCCTCACCTGGGGCTCCGCTGGCTGTGGGGGGCAGTTCTCCTTCTGGCCTCCAGGGGGCAGCAAGCCCCTGGGTCTGTGCAGCCAGCGGCCAATTCCAGGGAGGTTTGGGGACAGCAGGAGCGTGGGGTCCAAGCATCCTTGGCTACTCTTGGGCTAGAACACAGGCCCTGGACCCTTGGGAGTAACCAGGATGCATCCAGGAGGGCGGCCAGTGCTGGGCTTTGCAGGTTGGGCCGGAAGGAGGGGGTGGGGGTGGGGATGGGCCCACCCCCACCCCCACCCCCAACCCCACCCCCACCCCCTCCCCAGGTCCCCAGCCCCACCCTGGCCCCGCTCTGCAGGCAGCAGCCCCTCCTCTGAGGCCTGCCTGGGCCCTGGAGAGGGCACTGCCGAGGTGGAAGGGCAGTGGGGAGGGGGCAGGAGTGTGCCGGGTGGCCGGCCTGGTGCCAGAAGGGAGGTCGGGTCTGGCTGCAGGGACCATCTAGGTCAGGGAGGCTGGGGTCGGCCTCAGGCACAGGAGGGACAGCCTGCAGAGGACAGTGGTCAGGGCCCAGGTCCTAGAGCCAGGCCCCTGGCAGCCCACACTGGACCCCCAACTCTCTCCTCACCCATAAAATGGTAAACTGAGGCCCAGCCATGGCACCTGCCTCATGGGTACTGTGTGCTTAGGTGAGTCTGGGGACAGGACCCCGCGTCCACTACGTGCCTCATGCACTTCAGTGGGTCACCCCTCCTGGGATGACCACAGCGTGGTCCCGGGTCCCTCTTCCATGGGGTCCCCTGTGTGGGAGGCCAATAGTTTCCCCATCTGTCAAATGGGTGTCAAGGCTGAGGGGTCACCTGGAGAGGCCATGGGAGGTCGGTCTCCCACCCGAAGTGTCCCCCACCCTTGGTCCCTTGGCCTTGGCCACACCACTTCAGACTTCTGTCTGAGTCCTGCCACCATGGCACGCTGTCCAGGTGCAGGGACGCTGTCCAGGTGCAGGGACCCAGCACTGGGCCAGGGGGCATGACAGTCCCTGCAAGCCTCACACCCTGTTGCACACAGCAGTGTGGGTGCCGTCCCTGCCTTGGAGGCCTGCCCCTGAGGCGGTGGCAGGAGCTGGTCCTCACTGGAGCTCCCAAGGCCGACGAGACGCGCAGCCCTGATCGCAGGTCAGTGTGGGCTCCCTCTCCAGGGCCATGCTGGATGACAGGCTGACACAGCTGTGCCCAGCCGTGTGGCCACCAACATCCACTGCCATGTCCGTGTGAGCCCGCGGCTGCTGGGCCGGGCTGCAGTGACGTCCACTGGCACCAGCCCAGAGCATCGTTGTCTGCTTTTGGCCCCTGAGGAGTTTGGCTGGTGTCCCTTTGTCACCCTCTGTGGGCAGAGTCCTTCCTCGATAAAAGGATGGACCGTCTTGAGGACTGATGTCTTACTGCCTTGACGATGTTGCATCTTTCCCTCTGTTTGGGCGTCTTTCGTGTCCTGGTGTGCATTCTGGTCTTCTGTTTTTCTCGCTCGTGTTCTGCGGTTTTTGGAACCACGTCTCCCACAGGCTTTGTCAGCCCCCGTTCGTCCCACCTCTCCTTGTTCCTGCTCCCTCTTTCCCTGGATTGTCGTGGACTGAGTTTTAGAGGCTTCCACTTTCACCTTTACTCCTGGCTCCTCAGACGTCCCTCCTTGTCTACACTGGCAGCGGTTGCTCCTCACAGGCAGTGAGTGTAGACGACGTCTCTCTGACTTGCTGTGTGCGCCCAGCGCATTCTCGCGCCTCTGCCCGCTTCCTCTGTGCTGCTGCCTCAGACGTCTTACTGCGTCTACGGGTGTGAGGATCCCACGACGCATTACTATTTCTGCTTCAAACAATTATCTTTCAAAAAGTCAAAAATGATAAGCCAGTATTTTATATTTATCCGCGTATTTTCCATATCTGGCTCGCTTTGTTCCCCTGTGTAGACCCGTCTGGCGTCATCTTCCTTCTCCTGAGAACTTTGCTGTTTCTTTCCGCGTGCCTACTGGTCGTAAATTCTCTGACTTTGTTTACAAGACTCCCCTTTTCTTGCCGGCCGCAGTCCCACTGGACAGGTTCGCTCCTCGGTGCTTTGTGTCGCCTCGGGTCTGCTGGGCTGGACGGTCTCCCCGCCGTCCCCTCCTGCTCTGCTCCCTGTCCGTCCCCGTGTAGTTCGTCTGTTTGCTCACGATCCTCTTTACCCCGGTTTCCAGCAGTTTGTTAGGATCACTGTGCTGGGGTTTCTCTATGTTTATTCTGCCTGGGGTTCCTTGCGCTTCTGCAGTCTCTGGACTTTCCACAGATTTGGAAAACTTGACCGTTATTTCTAAGGTCTGCCTTTCCCTCCCTCCACCACCTTCAGACTGGTTCACGGGCCGCTGAGAGTCTGCTCTTCTCAGTCTCGCTCTCTGGTGTCAACAGTGTCTACCGCATGTCTTCAAGTTCACTTCCACCCGTGCAGAGGCTGCTCCGCCGTTAGTCCTGTCTGCTGTGCTTTTCACTCCAGACGTTGAGTTCCTCGTCTCTGGAGCTGCCTTTGGGTTTTAGACTTTCCCTCACATTCCTCACGGTGTGAGTGGAACACAAGGGCATGTGGGGCTGTGTCCAGTCCTTGTCCCGTCCCCTCCATCGTCCGGGTTCGTATTCATCCTGAGTGCAGGTCACATTTCCCCTCTTCGCATCCTTGGGGATTTTGGATGCTGGCTCTTGGTGGGCGCCGGGTTTTGCTGCGACCCTGCAAGGAGCGTTGTCTGCCGTGCCGTAGAGCCAGTAGGGAGCACACGGCTCCTTCCCAGGCTCACTGTGACCCGTCCGTTGCTCGCAGGGCAGCCCTGGAGTTTCTCTGCCACAGCCGTTCCATCTGAGCCCTGCCCCCGAGGTCCTTGCTGGGGCTGCAGGTCCTCCAGCCCCATGTGAGTGTCAGCACTGTCCCCAGTCCTACTGAGCTCCACCCAGGCACGTGCGGATCAGTGTCAGCCTGAAGCCTGGGGGCCCTCTGCAGATCCCTGGGGCTCCCTCTCTGTGTGGCTCTCTCTTTCCAGTCCTCGGCCCTGTAGCTTCTCGCTGCCTCAGCCTCCCCGACACTGGCCTCTGTCTCCTCAGCTCAGAAGGGCTTCTGGGCGCTGTGACCTCTGTGAGCTGCAGCGTGGGGACCGTCCAGGCAGTGAGCTGGAGCAGTCGTGGGAGCCATGGGAATAAGAACCAACAACAGACACGTTCCATCGGCTCACAGCACAGGCTGCCCGGGCTGAGGTCCGGGGTTGGGAAGCTGCTGCCCAACGTGTGCCGTCTGCTTCTCCAGCCGTTTGTGATGGGAGGGCACTTCTTGCCACCTCCCTCCTTCCTGGATGGGTGGACTCTGGCTGCACCTGGTCACTTCTCCCTCCACCAGCCGGGGACCTGGAAGCCGTGGAGGGGCATGTCTGCAGAGGCAGGGCTCTCTGCCAGGCACTCGGTGCCCTCATTCCTTCCCACTGGGCAGAGGGTGAGCCCGCCCAGGGCCGCAGGCCCTCAGGCTCGGGGATGCAGCTTGTGCTGCCATCTCTCTGGCTTCACAGTGGGATCAGGTGCAGCCCCAGGCTTGGGACCCGGGGGCAGAGTCCAGAGTCCTGGGCGGGCGGTGCTGCCCTCTTTCCTGGGGGACCCGAGGTCCACATGGATCTGCCTGCCCTGCCCCCATGCCGGTGTCCAGAGTTCTCCCTGCAGCACAGACTAGCTCAGATGGATGTGGCTGGAGCTTTCTGCATCTGAACCTCCAGCAGGTGTGGGCAGGCAGGTGTGAGGGGAGCCCAACTGGACGCGAGGCCTGTGAGGGCATGGAGACCTGGATGTTGGGGCCACCAGGACCTTCCAAAGGCCCATGGAGGGCAGGAACTGGGTCCCGCCTGAACTTCCCCTTCTGTACATCACAGACAGCACAGGAGGCTGGCCTGCACCCTGTCCTGGGCTCCCTGCGCTGCCTGAGCTGCGGTCCAGGGGCCCGGGCGGCCTGCGGGGTCTGGGAAGGCATGAACGCCTGGAGCTGGCGGGGACCCTCGAGACGCACTGAGAGCCGATGGAACGTGTCTGTTGTTGGTTCTTATTCCCATGGCTCACACGTTATTATTGCACAAACGATTTTATACTTGGTTGAGATTAAATATTAATATGTAGAAATTTGAAAAGGAGAAATTCTGGGCCCCTAACGATTGCTTACGGCACAAGTAAAAAGCAAATAAAGGACGTCTCTTAGGAGCGAGTGTTTTGGCTGGAGTCCTGGGGGTCAGGAGGGGAGATGCCCCTGGTCGGGGCAGGGGCTCTGTGGCTCGGCCCCCTTGTTTCCTGAATGTTCGCCGTTTATCACGGTGAAGTGGATGACAGGGCGTCTCCTGCGCTGCCAGACCCACAGACACGGGAACAGCCTCTGAGGTGGCCCACTGCCCCTCCTCCATTTCTGCGAGGGGGGAGGGGGTCAGAGCTGCAGCGGGTGAGCAGCACGGGGCCACCAGGGCCCAGAGAACTGTGCTTGGGACAATGACAAGGGTCACCTCAGCTTCCTCCTGCTGACTCCATGCCTGTCTGGCTTCTTTGAGCTGTGACCCGCTGGGATCCGCTCCCTTGTGATTGAAGGAATCCCGACTAATTGAAACTGGTTTAAGAAGAAAAGGGACCTGTGGAGTTTTCGGGTATGTGAACCAAGGATGGTTTCAGGCACAGCCAGATCTAGGTGCCTGGATGATGGTACAAGGACTCGTGTTCCCCCATCTCCCATCTCTGCTTTGTTCTGTGCTGATTTTACTCTCAGACTCTGTTCCGTGCCACCCCCGGAGTGGCAGAGCTGCCAGCAACTGCAGGCTAACATTCTACCAGCTCAGCAGCCCCAGGGGGAGGCAGGCACCTCGCTTCCTCCCCAGCACCTTCTCTCTCTGGGCCTGGAAATTCTGTCCCAAGTCTCATTCCCTATTCTTGGTCCTTGTGGTTTGGGTGGCTGAACCCCTACCCCCATTGTAGGGATGGGCACCCAGCCGTCAGATCCTCCCCCGTGAGACCCAACTGTGTCTAGTCTGGTGAGCGCCAGCCCCCAGGCCTGTGCTGAGCTGCCCACGAAGGCTGGTCTTTAGAGCATCCCTCAGTCTAGAGTGATTGTCTGACTGTGAGTTCCCCCCGCCCTCCTTCACGGGCCCCTCCAACCAGTCTGGAAGACAGCAGGCCCCTGGCCCAGGAGAGGGTGGTGGGCAGGCAGAGAGTCACTTAGCTGAGTTAGTTCCAGGAAGGCTTCCTGGAAGCGGTTGCCTTTGGTGGCGTCCTGTGTAAGCAGAGGCCGTCGTCTTGCTGGGCCCGGGCTGCACTGATGCCGTCAGGAGGGGCTGGGCTTAGCAACCCTCGGAGTGTCTGGACCCCATGCTGTTCCATTCCACCCCAATCCAGCCGGCACTTGGGACTTTTCCGTGTGACTATGCCTTCTCTGGGCCCATCCCAACGAAAGGGACAGAGTCTCCCAGACGGACACTTTTACTGTCAACCCAGGTTCTGCTTAGTTAGGAGGGAGAGGGCTGCAGCCACAGAGGGAGAGGGCTGCGTGTGCGTGACCTTCCAACGCGCTACAATGGCAGAGCACCCGCCTCCGGGGTGCCAGGAGGAGACGTGGCCGGGCGACCACCTTCATGGCCCCGAGGAGGTGGGAGCAGCTCCCCAAGGTGGCGCCACCAGGTGGGGATGGCAGACAGTTACAGCCGACTCGGCTTGAAGTTTCAAAATGAGGCAAATGTGAGCAACTTTTAAAAACGGGCAGAGATTAGAATTATTTCACATTTTCCACGTAAAGTGAGACTAGAACCATGTGAACATTCGATGTGCGGCGTGAAGATTGTTGCGTGCAATGCCGCCACGCTCCCTGCACACAAACACACACGGCATCTCCCAACGCGACAGGAACAGCTTTGGGTCCGTGGCTATGGGGCTGCTGATCCGCGGGGAATGCCCACTGGGGCCGGGGCTGGTGGCTCTCGCGTCCCACACGGCCGTGGCTCTGGGCAGCACCAGTCACAGTGTCACAGTGGTGTCATTGGCTGACAGGGCCCCTCTGGGTGTCCCGTGGGGAGCAAACCCCGTGTCCCCGTGGCTGATAGGAGACCTGGCGCAAGCGGTCAGGAAGGCCTCCTCTGCCGACGCCGCGGGGCTGTGTCGTTGATTGAAACCGGGTCGCGGGCCAGGCCTTGCTGCTGACGCGCAGATGCCATTGTTCAGGGGACGCCGTGACTGTGACCTTCGGGGTGTGACGTGTTCCTTCTCTGTGTCCCCCCGCTCCTCCTCGGGGGTTCCTGTGAGCCGAGACCCTCTGGGCACTGCGGCCTTCGAGAGCGTCTCTGGGGCCGCGTCTCTGGGGCTCTGCCCTCACTGCCTGGAGCAGAGCAAAGAGCGCCCGGCCACCTCAGTCCCACTCTTGCTCCCCCGGCGAGCACGTACCGCGCTCCGGGGCACCAGCTGGGGCAGGCCCAGTGGCTCCTGCTCCCTCATGAGCAGCCGCTCTCGCTCGGCCTTGGCAACGTGGCTTTGACGGTGGCATCACGTCGCTCGCCACCTGTCACACAAGTGGGTGCCCCGGGGCCGGGAGTGAGGGGTCTCCCTGGAGGGGCACGTAGGCCCTGCCGTGAGCGGAGGGTGTGGTCATGTGTTCTGCAGCTCCAACTGTTCTCTTCTTTGGGGGGGTCCCCTGAATTTCCAGCAGCTTCTCTCTGCCAGAAAAGCCCCCCGGGGGACCTGCTGTGATTTCTCAAGTAGGGTTATTGATGGGAGGGGTGACAGGAGTGCTGGGGAGAAGCGGTATTTAATTTATCATATTTTCGTGCGCCCTAAAGCTGTCTTTCCCGGCGAGGGCCGGAGCACAGCCACGCAGAACGACCTTGGAGCAAGTGTTGTTGTTTCAGATAAACCCCTCTACCCCCTGGTAACCAACTGAAATATTTTGACTGTGAAAGCAGTCAGTATTGGGGAAAACGTGGGATTTCTGACTCTCTTACACCTGACAAGTCCAGTTTCCCCGTGGCCCTGAGCCACCGCCAGGCGTGTCAGTTATTGGGGTTTGGAGCTGCGACCTGGCGTGTGACAGGACCTCCGCCAGCGCACGAGGCGACAGCGGGCCTCATGGCCGCCTCTCCGGAGGGCACACAGTTTCAGCCCTAAGTAGGCAGGGCGCCGGTCTGCAAGGCGAATGGCACAGAAGAGCGGCCGCTCCAGCTGCTCCTGGAGAAGCTCCTTCTGGTCTCCAGGTGGACGCTCGTCGCTGGGACTCAGCTTCCTTCTGAAGCTGCGTTTCTCTGCGTCCGAGAGAAGCCGCGTCTCCCGTCGTCTGTGTAAACCGTCGTCTCCTCCTGCTCCCACCTTTCTCACACTGCGCGCACAACGGTGCTTCGCGGCTCTGCAGGGAATGTTCCGGAGCTGGGCCTGGAGAGTGCTGGGCAGGGCCGAGGGGGCCTGGGAGCAGGAAGAAGTGGGTGGGGCTCAGCTGCCACGGCACATGGCTCCCCGGTGGAGCAGGGAGGGAGGGCCACAGCGGCTGCCAAGGCATGTGTTACGTGGACACACGTGGCCGGGGAAACCACCCAGCTGGTTGCACCGTGGCACCCGGGTGGGTCGCTGTCACCGAGCAACAGTCATTAGTCTCACTGTGGCCCGGCTGTGGTGAGGGCGGTGCCCCAGCAGCGGCTGATGCCCCGTGGATTGTGGCCTGTGCGGCTGCAGCAGAGGAAACACCTCAACGCACAGGGTGGGTGTGGGGCCCAGGGAGGGAGGGAGGGAGACCAGCTTGCGGCCGCGGTGGCAGCATGCTTCCGCGCAGACGGCACTCTTCTCCTCATGTGCCTCCGCGTCACCAGGACCACCCGAGGGGGCGAATGCATGAGTGTCCCGGGGCCACGTCGCAGAGCCCCATAGACTATGGGGCGTAAACAGCGGAAACTGCTCGTCTCCTGGTTCCAGGACCGGGAGTCTGAGACCGAGGCATCAGTGGGGCTGCTTCCTTCTGAGGGAGTGTCCGCCCCGGGCCTCTCTCCAGCTTCTGCAGCTGGCCAGCATCTTTGGTGTCCTCTCAGCTTGTAGATGCATCACCCCGATCTCTGCCTCCAGCTTCACACAGCCTCTCCCTGTGGGCGTGTCTGTGTCCCATGTCCCCTTTATAGAAGGACACAAGTCCTGTTGGATTAGGGGCCACTCTAGTCCAGGGTGACCTCATCTTAGCTAACCACATCTGCAATGACCCTGTTCCCAAATAAGGTCACGTTCGGAGGTCCTGGGCGTGAGGACTCCAATGTATCAATTTGGGGGACACAGTCCAGCTCACAACAGGGAGGCCTGAGCAGTGATGGGACAGGATGGGTCCCCCCACTCACTGCTCCCACTCCCCCTCCTGCTATCTCCCCCACGACCCCCCACTCTCCATGTGGTTTCTTCTCTCCTGTTCACTGAAGCATTCATTCCACACGGACTGTCCCCTCCATTCGTTCATTCCATGCACCATCCCCCTTGCTGACTCTGCACTGGTTCCTTGCTGGTTGTCGGGGGATCAGCTGAGACCAATGGATGGCAGAGTCCAGGGGCCAGGGCCTGGGAAACCTGGGGTCCTACCCCTGTGGATGAGCCAGCCTTGACCTTCCCCGTCCCCAGAGCTGTCCCTCTGGCAGCTGTGCCTCACGTGGGCTGGCACGGCAGGGGTCCCTCTGGGCTTCACTCTAGGCCCACAGAGAGAGGGGTTGGGGTCAGCCTTCATCTCCCCCGATGGGGGAGGCAGGACCAGCTCAGAATTTGCGGGGCCCGGTGCAAAATAAAAATCAGGGCTGCTTGTTCAAAAACTGTTAAGAATTTCCTGATGGCGACTGCAGCTCATTAAGCTGCTAACTCTTCTGCGCACAGACGAGAGGGACTGCTAGGGGCCCCTGCTCACGACGCTGGGTGGGGACTTCTGGCTAAACTGACTTAGCAGGGTTCTTGCTAGAACCAGGCTCTACAAGGAAGGACCTGGAAGCCCAGGGTTTGAGGCCTGCTCCAAAGGGAGCTCAGAGGGGCCGGATTCGAGTCTGGTTGAGGAGAAGGAACCTGCCAGAGCTTCCTCCTTCAGCTGCTTCTGAGCGGAATGTCTGTGGAATCTGTTTCATCAACAACAGGCAAAGATCCAGCCACCCTCGCAACCCATCTACACAGTGCTCCGTCCCAAGTGGAGCGCCGACGACCGCCAGCTGGCTGGGAGGGCCAATGCCATCAGGGGCCGGGGCACCCTCCCACCTTCACACTGTCTGCACCGCACGTCTGGGTTTGTGTTTTTTATTAAGCAGCTTTATTGACACATAATTGTCAATTGTACTACTGTCCAATTCTCCCATTTCAAAGTGTGCAGTTCAGTGGCATTTGGCCCGTGCCCACACTGTGCACCCATCACCACTCTCTAATTCCAGAACGTTCTCGTCACCCCAGAGGGAAACCTGTCCCCGTCAGCAGCCACTCCCCGCCCGCAGCCCCGGGAACGGCTCATCCACAGTCTTTCGCTGGATTTGCTGGTTTGGACGTTTCCTGTCAGCGGCGTCCATACACTCTGTGATTGTTTGTGTCCGGACAACACATCTTCTGAGCAATCTTAATGTTTTCACCTAAAACCAAATGACTGAAATTAGGCCCAGACGCTTCATCCAGGCCTGGAGAATTCGGGGCCAGCTCCGCCTCTGAGAGCCCGTCGTTTATTAACATGGTAATTTATCTGGCTCTTGCCTGGTGATGCTACTCGACACCATCATTCATCATGCCCTTTAAGGCGGAGGGTCGCTTCTTTGGGGAGACAGATGTGTTCTTCTACTTTTCCTAATTTTAGGATGCGCGGTGGCGCCATGTGGGCCCCTCCCCACGGTCTGCCGTGCTCACCCCTTTCAAGAGAGACCACCAAGTGTCGGGGAGCCGAGGCTTTGGGCTGCTGGGCTGGCACGTGGAGATGGATGGAGTTAACCCCACGGTTTACAGTCAGCGGAGGGCGCTGGCCCCTGGAGGGACCGCGTCACCGGTGCCCTGCAGCCTGCACACACACCGCTTCCGGGGGCTCTGCCGCCAGATTGCCCTAATGTGGCATGAAATTAAAGCGCGATGTTTCTCCACAGCAGAATTTCCCTTTCTCTTCTTCCTCCGCTCCTTGTAACAATTCCGCTGCCAGGGAAGGGCTCCGGCAGCGTCTTTGCTCCTTGTTCCTCTGATCCACTTCCCTCCTCCCTCCCGACCTCTGGAGACCCCCAGGGCCGCCCACTTGCCTGGCCTGGCTGATCCTTCCCTGGGTGAGGTCAGGACGGAGGCTGGCTGGCAGCTCGGCCCCTGCACCTCCCTCAGCTTCTCCCCCAGTGCTGTGCTCTGGGGCGCCCCCTTTTCCAGGGGCTTCGGATGCCTGCCAGGTATGGGGGTGTGGGCCACAGAGCACAGCCCAGCTTGGCACTGAAGACGCAGGGGCGGGGCAGGGCTGCGCTGACTCCTTCCAGCCACGTCCTGGGGGGAGGTCCGCTGTCACCTGTCTGCCATCCTGAGTGGGGTGTGAGGGTTGGGGCAGAGACAGCGCTGCCTGTCCCCGCTCTTCTGGAAACACGATGCTGCCCAACTGCTCGTGGGTGGTTCCAGGGGAGGGGTCTGACTCAGGGTTGGACGCCCTCCTCGTAAGAATGACACTGGTGTTTTTAAGAAGCTCGAGTCTCAGAAGGAATGAGGAACTGGGTTCCAGAGAAGAGACTGCGCACCCTCACGAACTCAGGGAGACGGGAGCAGAGCCCCCAGACGCCCGAGGTTTCTTCACTTGTGAGGATTCTGTCCTTGCTGGTGAGGACTCCAAACGCCTCAGATCCCCCAGCCTGGCAATGTACCTGCTCCCTGTGCTCACCTGGCCCCCTACCCTGCACATCCCAGCCCCCCACCTGGGCTGGACCACTGGGTTGCAAGACGCATTTAAGTTCCACCCACCGAGCACTTCTGCTGGACAGGTGCCCTAAAGGGAGCGTCCCATGAGGTCTTTGTGTGTGGGGCTGCCCAGGCCAGGAGATGGGGCTGCCGGGGGCAGGAGATGGGGCTGCCCAGGCTGGGAGATGGGGCTGCCCGGGCTGGGAGATGGGGCTGCCGGGAGCAGGAGATGGGGCTGCCCAGCCATGGGGCTGCCCAGGCTGGGAGATGGGGCTGCCGGGGGCGGCACCACCTCACCGCAGACTCCCTTCTGTGTCTGGGTTCTGCTGGAGCTGCCAGCTGCATCATCGGTGCTCCTGGTTTGAGGTTATTGACTAGCAATTTTCTCTTGGTCCCATGGGGAGCTGGTCTGAGGCTGTTTGAGCAGAGAGGTGCGATGAGGAAAGATAAATATTTCATGGTCTGGACCAGTGAGGGAAGAAAATAAATTAACTATCCTCTCAATTAAGTGCAGGCTTCCCATGGAAGGCACAGCAAACCCTGTGTCCAGTCTCCTGTTCTCTTCATCCTTTTAAGGCCACATTGCAAACTGCCAAGTGTCCAGCTGTGTTGGGAGCAGCTGGTTCGTGGCAGAATCGGGGCTGGAGAGGAGAACCAGGTGCTTGCCGTGGGCTTCTCTGAGGCTGGGGAGCTGCGTGACGGGTGGAGGGAGCACCAGGGCTGTCGTCCCCAACCCGCCCTCCGGTGCCGTCTGTGCCTGTGGGCAGCGTTTACTGTGGGCCCAGCCCCAAAGCTGCGTGACATTTGCATCATTTGGTCCTTGGGTCCAGGGGCCCCTGGGAAGTGCTGCCTCGGTGGCACAGGCAGAGCCCTGTGCAGGTCAGTGCTGGCTTTCCGGGGGCCTCATGGGCACAGCTGCCTGCTGACTGAGCCATGTGATCCTGTCTGAGACCTTCTGGAAGCTTCCAGCAGAGCCACTGTTCCCCATCAAGTTACTGAAGCGACGCACTCATCAGGGCTGAGCCACCCGGCATGGGCAGCCTGCTCACCCATCTCCAGGGTCACGGCCCCCGACAATCAGCAAGAATCCCCTGTGACCAGTGCTGGGGACAAGCCAGGTGTCCAGGGCTGGGGCAGGTGGGCCCGGTGCTGAGCCTGCGCCCCTCTGCTCCATCCCATTCATGGTCACCTGGGAAGGTGACGGTCCCTCGATGAGCCATGGCCTCCCGTCTTCACAGTGGGGATAGTAGTCCAGCCCCCATGGGGTTGATCTGAAGAATAAACCCCTCCGTGTGAGTTGGCTCACGGTGGGCACCCAATGTGGTGAGAGTTCCCTGCATCGTCTCCAGGACTCCGGGACCAGGGGCAGTGGTCAGATGTGAGGCCACCTGGCTGGGCCTCTTGCTCTCAGTAAACTGCACTCGGTTCCCCACATGGGCTGCTCAGAGGCACTGATGTGGGCAGTGGAGCCCGTGCAGGCCCAGGCAGGGCTGTTGAGGGGCCCAGGTTTGCTCCTGGGGCAGCTGGTTTGAGCAGAGCGGCCGGGGCGCCCAGAGCTGCCCTCATGAGCTTGATCGCAAAGAAGAAGCCCAAGAACTGTGCCCTCCCAGGGTCCGTCCCTGCTGAGTTTGTGGGGTCCTCTGCCTCTCTCAGGGAAGGGGCAGACCTGCTCTTCCCTGGGGAAGGAGGGTCGTGTAAGGAAGGGCTGGGGAGGCGAGGCAGGAGGCAGGATGTGCCTCCTCCTGGTCCCTCAGATGGCTCTGGGGGGTGCTGCTCTCCCAGCCGTGTGTTCCCAGCATCAGTGCTGGACTTAATTAGGTGCCTGGACTCCTGGTCCCCGAGGACCAGCAAGGGGGTGAGGACCCCGTGGAATTGTCCTGTCTTCAACGATCTTAGCTGCCCACAGTCTCGGGCTGCAAAGAATGGCGACTTAATCAGACGGGCAGTCGGAAAATGTCACATTATTATTTATGAACTGTTTAATAATCATAGCACAATCATTGCAGGCAGCGGGCAGAAAGTACAAACGCAGTTTTTAAATTGTACGTTTGAATTTGGCCATTGGCAGGGAAAAAGGCAAAATAAACTCTTTCATCCGCCCCCATCTCTCTTTTGGTGGGTGGGGGGCAGGCAGTGCCCTTGCTGTGTGGGGTCAGCAGCTCACCCCCATCTCAGCAGTGATGCTCCTGCAGCCGGAGCCACTGATGGGCATGTCTGGTCCCTTCTCCGCTCTCTGCCGTGTGCCCAACACTCGGGCTGGGAACGAGACAATATTCATTCAGACCCAGGAAGCAGCAGTGTGTCTGTCAGGAGCTCAGCAAATTCCAGGGGGCAGAAATCAACCTCAGAAGTGAGATCCGAAGACAAGGGCTGTGGGG
This sequence comes from Equus asinus, assembly GCF_041296235.1. NCBI lineage: Eukaryota > Metazoa > Chordata > Mammalia > Perissodactyla > Equidae > Equus > Equus asinus. Next base: position 50,052,696 of record NC_091804.1, read on the forward strand.
TGTGACTTGCAGTAAAGTATCGGATTTTATTCAGTTGTGTCTGCATTATTTTGAACATCTTTTGGTTTGAGAGTAAAATTCCACAATTAGAAATGAAATGAGAGCAAAGAAACAAAGAACAGTGAAAAAGACTGACAGCCCCCCAACCCCTGCAAGACCCCTTGTTGGGGGACAGCAGAGGCCTGAACATGTGCAGACATGGTGTGTTCTCCAGCAGGGCACACGTGTGGGGTCACAGGTCATGGCTTGACCTGCACAGCGCAGATGGCCTTTGGGGGAAACGCTGTCTTTTTGGGGTCCCTTAGGAAGCCATCAACATGGAGGTGCTGGCAGACGCCAGGAGGAAGCCCCCATGGGGCAGCTCTGGGGAGGAGAGTGACAGAGCAGGAGGGACTGCCCACGGGTGAGGAGAGTGGCCAGAGGGGCAGGGCCTGGCCAGGTTTCAGAGCCTGTGTGGTCACTGCTGTGCAGCCTGGATTGGACCTTCTGCTCGCCCACAGACGAAGCCACAGGCCTGGGTCAGGCCTTTGACCAAGCAGAGGGGCCCAGGAAACACCCTTAGCTCCACACGCCCGAAACGTTGCTGCTTTCCGCTGAGGCTCCCTGCTGGCGATGGTGGGCACAGCCCCTCCCCAGGGACCAGGACAGGCCAACGTCTTGGCGGGTCTGGGTCCCACGAGCAGCCTCACATGGCATGTGCACATGTGGCATATCCTGCTTGTGGTGACCTGGGCAGGCATGGGCACATCCTTGCCCTCACTTAGTGAATGATGACACTGCCCCCCTCCACTCTGAAGGCAGGAACGTGAGCTGCAGGCCATGGCCAGGGTCTTGGCCAAGTCACAGCTCACCAAGTGGGGGACCTGGGCTGCCAGCCTGACCCACTTGGAGTGAATTACCTGCTGGGATGTCGATTGTTGGCTCCTGCCCGGGCTCAGGACACCGTGCTGGGGGGGAGGCCTGCCACTTGCTGTGAGCTGAGCCCAGGGACCCTCCGGCACCAGGAGTAAGGGTGGTTTTTCTTAGTTCAGAGACAGCCCTCGTCCCTGTAGGATCCCGGTGCAGTTCGCTCGGGTTCAGTTAGAATAAGATGAGTTTGCGAAGATCCTGTTCACCAGCCACGTTGCAGTCTCTCCGGTACTGTCCGTGGTGCTGACATCTGCTTGGTGAGGCTGCAGCTGTCACCAGCTCACGGAAGAGTTACAGGCTCCCTCCTCCCCAGACGCGGCTGTTGATCATGTCCAGAGTCAGATGCACACAGGAAACCAAGGAGCCCCAGGTGAAAACCAGCCTCGGCTGTCCTGCTTCTCCCCAAGCCCGGTAGGCACGGCCTTAGCAGGTCAGGGGCCCATGTCTGCAGATGCTGCGCAAGTGAGAGGATCCACCAACACCCACAGCTAGAAATAAAGGAAGCAGGATCCTGCTCAAAGCCCTCTGGCTTTTCCTACTGACATCCAACCTTGACAGAGAATTCACCTGGAGAGAAAAGAGGCCACAGATGGTGTGAATGCTCTATAAATGTCTCTTTCTTGAACATTCAGGTCTTAGGTGTTTCTATGTGCCACATTAACCTAGCGACAGAGTGCTCCTCAAATAACCACAGACTCCAGAACGCAGCCACGTGCAGCCTGTGATTTGGTGCTCAGAGCCATTGCATTTTCAGGGAGAAGGAGGAGGATTAAAAATCAGATCTGAGGGGAAGGCGAGGTGTCCACGGGCATCACCTCGTCTCCCACCTACACTGCTCCTTGATCTTGTCGCACTCTGAGCCACTGTAGGGACAAGGCACTTGGTTTGCTGTGTGGACAGCTCTCAGAGGCAGATGTCCATCGTAAACGCCAGCCACCCTGCTGCTCTCCCAGCAGGCAATGCTTCCAGAAGGAATGAGGATGCCTCAAAGCACAGTTCATGACAAGCTCCACTCTTTCCACGCCAGACGTGTGGAGGCTGCCAGGCCCTGACCCCAAGACAAAGCCCAGGCTGCTGGGAGATTCTGGGGACGGGTGATCTGGAGGGAAGGGCAGAGGCCCGGGCCGGGCGCCAGGCGGAGCGTCTCCTAGTGCTGGCTCTGGTTGCACACGTCTGCTCTCTTCCCATTTTCCACATGGGCTATGCCGACTGGGTGTGTCGGAGGGAGAGGGAAGTTGTTTGCTAGCTTGTCATCTCACAGCTAATTATTTAATTACCATAATTTAAAGTTTTACCAAATTTAGCATCAAAACATAAAAATCTGTGATTGCAGTGTCAGAAAGTAATAATGTAATTAGCTTATTTAGGGGTAACATATTAACTCAGTTGATTGCAAGGGGTAGATCCAGGAGGAAACTGTGCTTGGGATGTGTGTGGGTGCGTGAGGGGGACTCCAGGGCCGGGCAGGGGGCAGGTAGCTCCCAGCTGCTGGGAGCTCTTCCAAGACCGTGCACACTCACCAGGAGCAAGATTTAGGCTGGAGTTCCTCTAAACTATGAGACTTCTCAGAACTCGAGAATTCGATCCAATCTCACTTGCAAAGCTGATTCTTACACCTCGTTTCTATCTCCATTCCCTGCTGAGCGAGTAGCCTTCTCTCTTCCCTTCTTACTCCGCCCCAGCAACTCTGGGCATCCTCCCTCCGTGGATCTGCGTAGACACTGCTGATTTCTCCCAGCAGCGATGTGTGAACACACAGAGTGTTGCCAACAGGGTGGCTCCCAAGCTGGGGTGTCCAGGATTCTCTGGGGCTTGGTGATGTGGGTGTGGAGCCCGCGTGGTTGACCTCGGTTACACAGCCTCCGGCCCCTGCAGTGCGGGGCTGAAACTTCATGGCCCACCGTAAATCCTGCTGTTAGCATGGACATCCAGCACTGCCCAAGGCCGAAGGCGGCAAAGACACTCTCCTCAAGCAGGACATTCCACAGAGGCCACTGCCCGGGAACTGGTTAAGTGCCAGACCTTTCTACGCAGGATTTGGACAGCCCAGGCCTGCTGAGTCACCCATTACTGCCCTCTCTGACCTGGCCTAGGCTCCAGCCTTTAGCAATCTGACTCACCTGTTTTGGATAATTGTACTTTTCCCAACTGGCTCTGAGGGCTATCCTGGGAGAAAGCTGAGCGCAGGGCCAGTCGTAGGCTCTGGGTGGAGATCAGGGCCCCACAGCCTGGGCTTGGACAGTGGCCCAGGAATTAGCCCCTTGTCCAGGAGAGGGCCTGGCTGGGCTGCAGTGCCTGGGGCCCGGGAGCTGGGCAGAGCTGGAGGCCTTGTCAACTCGTGTCCTGACCTCAGGGCTGCAGGAAGCTCACCCGCCCTCCAGAATAGCGGCCTCAGTGAGTGGAAAACTCGTGCCCTCCACTGCGTCGAAATGACATGGCTGGAGGCCCCTCCCTGACGACCAGGGCAGGCGTTCACCCTGGAGAAGTGTGCAGGGAGGTGAGCTGGGTGCCTGAGCTGAGATCTGAGGCAAGGACTGTGTGAGGGGGCTTCTCTGGGAGGACACCACACAGAGTGAGGCAGGAAAAACTGAAATTATGGAGGTCAGCAAATGGGGCAGTGGGGCCCGGCTTTGCCAGGACTCCCTGAGAAACAGAAAGCAGCTTCCAGAACTGTCTGTCTTAGCAGGGGAAGCAGGAGCATTTACCCACGGGCTCCGCTCCCCTTGCCTAGAGGCGCCTCTGGGGCTGGATGGTGAAACAGGCAACGCCTGAGAAGCTGGGGGAAAGTGACGATGGTGGCAGGCACCAGGAGTAGGGCGTGGTCAGCCAGAAGGGACAGGAAGCCTGCAGGCCATGCCCCTCTCCACAAGGCTGCACTCGGAGGAAAGGCCAAGTGGGCAGACGTGGGCACCAGCTGCCCCACTGTATCTCCCCCTAGGTGAGAGCCTGGAGCCTCCTTATAGAAGACAGACTGCCTCTGGCCAGGGCAGGCAGCACAGCAACACCCTACCACCCGGGACACTGTATGCAGTTGGGGATCCAGGGCCTGGCTTGTCCACGGTGGCTGTGAAACCACAGCTTGTCCTGAATGGTCATTGGTGGGAGTGGATCTGATGGAGGTTGGGATGTGCATGCCTTTCCATGTGGTGGGCCTGGCCTGTCGGGGGAGACCCCACCTGCCCTGGCTGGAGGTGGGCTGAGAGCCTGTGCTGCCCTCTGTACAGCCCTCCTGGCCTGGTGGCCTTTCCTGAGCCCAGTGGACCAGGCGTGGGGCCAGCATGGGCATCAGGGTAGAAATGCACTACACGCTCCATGCTCTTGCCTGCCCATCAGGTCTGTACGGAGCGCCCACTCTGTGCCAGGCTCTGTGGAGAGCTCAGCCTGCAGGGAAATGCCAGCTGGCATGTGTGAATCCTCAAGGACATGCCAGGGACTTGGGCTGAAAAGAACTGGTAAGGGGTTGAGGTGCACTGGGGGCCTGTCCTGAGCCTCACCCCCTCCAGGGAGTCACCCAAGGCTGACCCTCTGCACCCATGCTGGTTCCTCAGCAGGACTGCCCTTTCTGGGGATGCAGATCCTCACTGACCTTGAGCCCCCTCTGCAGACACTGATGGCAGGTTCTGCACAGATTGTTGTGCCGGTGTGCCCACGCCCGTGCTCCCTCCTCACAGCTCTGGGAGGGCCACCATCGAGGGCACCCTCAGCCGACCCTTTTGTGTTCTTCCAGCAGCTCTTCTGGGCCCAGAGCATCTGTGTGGGTGCTGGGGCTCCTGGGTGGGGTGTCCCTGCCATCACCGTCATCACCATCACCACTACCATCATCATCACTGTCACTGTCATCACCACCACCACTGTCACCATCACCATCAGCTTCACCATCATCACCATCATTATCACCATCACCGTCAATCACCGTTAGAGACAAGCACACATAACTTGTGCAGGAACTGTAATCTTACTGCCTGTTTTAAGATGGAGAAACCATCCGATGATTTTTTCTTTTTCGGTGAGGAAGATTGGCCCTGAGCTAACATCTGTTGCCAATCTTCCACTATTTTGTATGTGGGACACCACAGAGCGTGGCATGACGAGTGGTGTGTATGTCTGCATCTGGGATCAGAACCTGCGAACGCCGGGCCACCAAAGCGGAGTGCGCAAAACTAACCACTACACCACCAGGCTGGCCCCCCGATGATTACTTTCCATAACTACCCTAAAGCCAGGCCTGAGGTCACCTGGCTCAGGCTCCAGAGGCCAGAACTCTAGCCGTGGTGCTGGGCCCCAGAGCCTGTGCTCCTGACCATGGCTGCCTCAGCGGAAGCTGCTTCCGGGGCGCAGTGGGATTCAGAGCCATGATGGAGCAGGGTGGGCATGGGGTTGGGAGGTGAGTAAGCAGTGGCTCTTACGGGAGGCACAGAAACGACACAGTAGCTGGGGGGCCATGTGGGCTGGGGGACTGGCTGCTGGGAGGGTTCTGGGGAGAGGAAACATCGAAGGGACAGCTGCAGGGCAATGTCCCAGGTGGGGCAAGGCTGCGGGATCCCGTGTCCAGGGGCACACGTCATCAAGCTACGATATCTGGGAGGGGCTGCTGAACCCGTGAATTACCGAGTGGTGTGCATGTGTGTGCGTGTGTCTGTGTGTGTGAGTGTGTCGTGCACGTGTGTGCTCATGTGTGCATTGCACGTGTGAGGGCAGGAGGCCCACACCTCACAAAGGCCTTTGGCTCACAGTCCGTTTGTGACGACCGAGCAGAGCCGTGTGCAGAGGAGGGCAGGCCAGCCCTTCCCTCGTGCATTTCCGCAGATGGGGCTCCTGTGAGCTGAGCTCCCTGACCTCGTCTGGGCCGGCCGTGGGTGCTCAGGTGTGTCAGTCTGGCACCCAGTATCCTGCCTGCCGTGTTGAGTCGATGCCACCTGTGTGACCCTAGGATTTGCTGTCAGGGAGGGGGGCCTCTCCATCCTGGGCACAGAGCAAGGAGGGGGAAGGGCTCCGGGGTCCTGCACGCAGCAGATGCTCCTTCATCATTGCAGAGACCTGCGATGGGGGCTCTGGGTCACCAGGGCACTTTGACCAGAGGGTGGGTGCAGCCTAAGCCTTTTGGGGGCTGCTGACTCTTACGTGTTGTGAATTGCTTGAATGAATGAGGTCAGATATAAATAAAAGAAAATGCAGGAGAGAGGGTTTACTGAAATAGCCGTGATCCACATCAGGGGAGAGCATCTTTGAAGTGTGGTTGCCTGAGAGAAACCTGTCCTCCTTGCCCCTTGTGTCCTGGGCTTAGCCGACTTCTGGAAGGCGGGGTCACCGGGTGCTCTCCCCATCTCCTCCGCAGAGGGACACTCCACACCAGGTCTGCTCCCCTGCACACCGGCCTGCCCCTGCTCAGGCACCTCCCACCTGAACCGCTGCTGCCCTCCCAGACAGCGACGTCTGTGGCCTATGTAGGCCGTGGTCCCCATGAAGTTGAATTTAGAGGGTCTCTTGTCTGCAGCAAGGCCTTCTTGTGGGGCCTCATCTCACTCAGCCCACGAGGCCACATTCTTCTGTGCAGTAGCCACATATCCTGCGCCAGCGGGGGCCTGCTCCCTCTGCCTCTTGTCCCTCACTCTTGTGCTCCCCTCTGCCCGGGGTCTCCATGCCCTGACGGCCACAGTCTCGCTCCCTCAGGGCCTCCAAGTGCCACCTTCTCAGGAGGCCGCCCCTGACCACCTGACGTAACGCTGCAGCCCTGCCCCGAGCTGAGCACCTCCCGTCCCTGGCACCAGGGGAGCCCCATGTGCCAGCAGGAGCCTGGCCCTCAGAGACGTCCTCTCGGGGGGCCCCCCAGGCACCCTGATTTACCCTCTGCTATGTCTTTAATGCTTGAGCACTGACCCCCACACAGTTGGGGTTCAAAAAGTATTTGTGGCAGAAGGAATTCACAAACGCACCAGATGTGTGTCCCAGGAGACGGGCCTCAGGTGGACCAGTGGGAGCATAAGCGCTCTGACCGGGGCAGGTGTGCGGCTGCCCAGTGCCGACGGGCACAGGACGGAGCAGTCAGAGGACCCTCCGGCTTCCCAGGCCCCCAACCTTGGGGAGGGGCGGAGCCAATGGCAGAGACCCACAGGAAAGGCCAGAAATAAACACTCCCGCCCTCCTCCAGGAGGGCCCCCTGGCCAGCCCACCCAGAAGCCAGAGAAAGGAAGCCTGCAATGTCCATGGAAGCCGGGGCACCCAGTGCTGCTGCAGCCCCTCCTCTGGGACCCGGTCCTGTTTCTTTTCTTCCAGGTTCGTTGGTGAGTCACTGGGCAGTGAGTCTGAGCAAGGGCTCCTTTCCTGTGTCCTGGACCCCGAGAGGTGGGAAAGCAGGGACGCCCATGGGGGTCTCTTCCTGCAGGGGAAGCAGTGGCCCCCATCCGGGCAGGGATGCCACAGGTGGCTGCACGGGAGGGCTCTGGACCTGCTCTCACGTCCTGCGTTTCCTTAACACGGCAGTGGTATTTCAGGGCCTTTCGCGATGCTGGGCCTAATTAGAGGTCTTGAAAACAGTGTTTCCGCTAGGCACCTAACACAGCGACAGGTCAGCTTGGAAAACAAGAAGTGTGCAAAGGCCAGGTGGACTGGGAGCCATAGCTGTGAAGAGACGCTCGTGTCCCTTGAGTGCTGGGGAAATGCGGACGTTTGGTGCCAGACGACCCTCCTGATTAGACTTCCGTCGGCTCCGGAGGGACCTGCTGAGGCAGTGAGGAATCCATGGCACCTCAGCCAAGCTTTGAGCCCAGGCACTTTGCAAGGAGACTGGACCCCGTGCGGCTGTCCCCATGGACGGGCTCCAGATGCCAAGGCCCTGCCTGTCTGTCCCCCTGCACGCCATCCTCTCCCTGCCAGTCCCTGCCCGCCCTCCCTCCCTCCCCTCTGGCTCCCTTGGCCTTTCTCTCCTCCACCCGCCCAAGGGGCAGAGGAAAGAGACACTTTCAGGGTTTGGGGCAGGACGATTCCAAGGCCGCACTTCCCTCATCACAGGATCCACCCCGGACTCAACTCACGATAATAACATGCTGCTTAAAAAGCTGTTCAGCTGAGAAAGTCGGATGTCATGTCTTTTCCAAAAAAAGGCTTTAATGGCCCCAAAATGGATGACTAGAAGAAGTCTGGAAAGGGAAGGAAGTGAGCGCTTACTGTGTTTCTCGGTGACATCTCGATTCTCAGGAAGCCTGCAGGTGGCGAAGGCCCCTCTCCCAGCATGGACGCCGTGCCTGTGCTTGGACACCGCCTTGCAGAGCCTGAGCTGGCTGGCCATTGTCATTGTCACACCTGGACGCGGGACCCAAGGGCAGCGTTCCCATCCCACACGCTGTTTTGTTTATTTACTGTGTTCATACGTGTCAGTGTCCCCTGATGGGGCCTGGAGCATGGTGGGCACGAGGTAGGAAGACAGACGTGGGAGGGGCCTTGGGGAGGAGGGTTGGGGGCTCTCTGAGAGTATGGGCTGTGAGCTGAGCCCCCACAGGCCCTGCTCCTTGGAGTCGGGGGCACCTTCTTTTCACTCCGCCTGGAACCAGGGCCCATGGAAAAGCTTGGTGCTTGGGGTCTTCCTTCTGGCCCAGTGTGGCTGGAGCAGAGGAAGACGGGAGGCAGGGCTCCCTAGAAGCAGGGCCTGGAGGTGGTTCAGGGTCACTGTGTATGGAGGGAGGGAAGCAGGAGAAGAGGGGCCCCAAGAGGGGTCTCAGGAGACTCAACCTCAGCCTGACCCCAGGGCGGCTCTGGGGCATGCACCCCACCAGGTTGTCCTGCCTCAGGGCCGGGGGCCAGGCTTTGCACTCCCATCTCAGGCAGCCGCTGCCACCTGTGACCCAGGGGGAACCTCTGTGAGCGTGCAGGCCGGTGACCCTGTCAGCTGGGGCGATGCTGCCGGGGACGCTCTCACCATTGGGATCTGGCAGGCAGGACGCGGTGTTCCCCGACATGGCGGTCCATGCTCCCCCGGTGCCTCCTCTGCCCCAGCAAGCATGGACTCACCACCCTGATATGGCAGCCTTTGGGGTGCTTAGCTGGGCCCCCACAAATGCAAGTCTTCTGCTTCTGCAGCCACAGAGTGGAGCTACACTTCCCACCCCGACCTGCCCCGCTCCAGCTCGGGGGCCTGGAGACCTGAGCCTCTGTCTGGCACCCCCTAGGCCTTGACCATCCTTCTCCTTCCCGGGTTGCTGCTGGTCCTGCCTGTTTGGCATGTCCCAGCCAACACCACCTCCTGGAGCCTCTGCAGTGCTGCCGGCCGGCTGGGTGGGGCTCGAATCCTGCAAAGTCGTGCTGACAACGCGCTTCCAGGAACTCGAGGTCCTCCTGTGCTCGAGAGGAACCAGCTGTTGAAGGGGGTTCTGTGGTGGGTGCTTGTGTAGCAGGAGCCCCTCCCCCTCTGCAGGAAGGTGCAGAAGGAGCCAGCCTTCCTGGGAGGGGGCTGCGGTCGCTGGCAGCAGGCAGGCCATTCAGGAGCGAGAGCCTGGATGAGCGTGCTCACCACCACCACGTTTACTCTGCATGAGTATCTGGAAATTAAACTAACGTGTCAAGCTAGTGATTTCACAGAAAATTTTGCTCAGGTGCAAAGCTAAACGATGTATTTAAATCAATTCATTAATTTAACCGAAAAACCCATGACTGTCTTAGGCTGGGCTCCCCCAGAAGTAGATCCCGAAACAAGGGTGGGAGGGTGTCAGAGCGTTGTAACAAATGACTTCAAACTGGGCAAACAAAGATTTCTTCTCCGTCCTGGAGGCCGGGAGTCAGAAGTCAGGGCTGTGTCCCTCTGGGGCTCTGAGGGGGTCAGCACCTTCCCCAGCTCCTGGTGCTGCCGCAGCCCTCGGTGTCCTTGGCTTGTGGATGCCTCACCCCCATCTCCGTCTCCGTCATCACCTGGCATTTTTTCTGTGCCCATGTCTGCTTTTCTTTGTCTTAGAAGGACACACGTCACTGGATTTAGAGCCGCTGGAATGCAGGACAATCTGGCCTGGAGATCCTTACCTTAATTCCAGCTGCAAGGATGCTTATTGCAAATAAGGTCGCGTTCTGAGGTCTGGGTGGGCATATTCTGGGAGGCCACGGTTCAGCCCGCCACAGGAGGACACATCGTTTGTTTCGGAGGTGAGCCCTGGAGCACCAGCGGGCGGATGCGGAGTGAGCAGGGCAGCCAGTGACCATGTGGTCACCGAGCAGGGCAGCAGGGAAGACGGCTGGGAGGCGCTCAGAGTGGTCTCGCCAGGCCTGGCCGCGGCTGCCCCCGGGCCTGAACTCCCAGGAGCGGCGAGTACCCGGGTGAGTGGGCACGGATGTCCTGCCTCGACAGGCAGATGTGGATGGTCTGTGGACGGCACGGCCATGTCCCGGCAGAGGCACTGGCTCCCACAGGGATGTCTCAATTCGAGGCTTCCTGGCCCACCTGGGCGGCCCGTGTGTCATGGAGTTAAAGTGAGTGGTGGTCCTGGCTGGGGGACAGCAAGGGAGAGATGCAACACAGAGGCAGGCAGCTGGGGCCCGACCGTGCCGTGGTCCCTGAAGGGCGAGAAGCCCAGGCCGTCGTCTCCCCAGAAACCCGGAGCTGGGCTGCCGCTCGGGTGGAGGCGGAGGCGAAAGGCATGAGAGGTGCCCCGAGGGGACAAGGGCCCCCAAGTCCAGCACTGGAGGGAGGAGCTGGCGGGGTCTGCCCCCTAAGACCCCAGGCCGGCCGCCCCCCCCCCCGCCCCCCCGCACGGCCTGGAAGGGCAGGAAGCCAGCTGTGTCCTCCTTCTCTCTTTCTTTCCTTCCTTCTTCCCTCCTCCCTTCCTGCCGGCCCTTCTGCCTGGAGGAGGTCCATGGGGTGCACACAGAGCCCTCCCAGCGGTGGCAGTGTGCAGGGCGGGGGTTCATGCTGGGGCAACACGTTGCCTTGTTCTACTCACTAGGCAGTGTATCTATTTGCAAGGTCCACAAATAATGACAAATTGTGAGAAGTGGCACTGGGACATGGGTGGGCAGTGGTGTGGGGGGCTCAAGGCTACATGAAGTCTTCATGAGGAGTGAGGGCCTGCAGGGAAGAGCATTTCAGGCAGAGGGAACAGCATTGTGAAGGCCTGGAGATGAGAGGAGGCAGAGCCTGTCCAAGGCCCCATGCAGAGCCAGGTAGGGAGGTGGCTGAGAGTCAGGGGGAGGTGGGAGTGGGTGGTGGGTGGCTTGGGAGTCTGGGGGGCCGAGCAGGTGGGAGTGGGGGTGCGTGGGTTGAGTGGGGTAGCCACAGTCACTCTCACGCCCTGTAATGATGTTGGTCAGCTGGCTCACTGTAGTGTTACCCCACCATGATATGGGGCTGGAGCAGGGGGCCTGGGGGTCTTTGGCCCCAGCATTGCAGGCCCTGTTTTATGGCCCCTCAAAAGGGACTGTCCCTGAGGTCCAGGAAGATCCTGGGGATCAAAGCCAGGGTCTGCAACACCCAGCAGGAGGCTCCCGGCCCCAAGGCCCTGCAGGCTCGCTCCTGCCCTCCCCTTCCTGGGGGGACACACCCACCTTTTCTCCCAGAGGACAGAAGCCCCGCCCTGGACTCTGCCTCTCTCTGGACTTTGCCCCTGGACCTTCCTGGGCCCAGAGGCCCTCCCTCCACCCCCATGGCCTTTGCAGGGCCTGGAAGCTCCACTTTCTTGCCCTGTCTGCCCACCCTGCTGGGGCTCGGCATGCCCCTCCTCCACCGCTTGCCTCTGCGGGTCTGCGCCCAGGACAGCTGAGTGGGGTGGTTCCGACACTCCAGTCCTGAGAGGAGAGCCACCCCCTCCAGGTGCCAGCCCCGCTCTCCCCACCACTTCCAGGCAGGCTCCCCCCTGACTCGTCCAACACCCCTGCAAAACGAAGGGGGATCTATTTTGTTTGTAAAAAGCTGATTATCATAGATAAATGTATCTAATTAGTCTCATTTGCTGACATACAAGCCTTTAATTGCAAGTAGAATAATTAGACATATCTGCATATGCAAATGAACACAGTTATATCCTATGTCAGTCTTTAACATGATTCCTCCAGAGACAAATAATTCTCTCTGTTTCGGGAGAGAATATGATATATTAATTTACATAGACAAATAACTTTATTTAGAACCAGCGACTCTCTTGTTGTTTACATGAAGTCATAACTGGAGAGCTAGCAGCCCTCTCATGTGGAAGGAACATCCGGGGGGATGCTGATGCTCCAGGCGGAGCCCCCGTGAGCCTCCCACTGGGTGGCACCCCAAGGTTGGGGCTTCCTTGGCCCTCCTGGACCCTGGCTCCAAGCTCAGCTGCCCACCCCCGCTAGGTGACGGGGGGGGGGGTATGATGGCCAGTGCAGCCCTGGAAGTCTGCAGCCTGGCCCAGTGAGGGGTAGTGGCGTCCCTTCCTGGGGCTGTGAGCCGCATACTAATGGGGCTGCCGGCCCCTGGGTCCTGGCTTCAAACAGCGCTGCAGCCCATGCCCGTCCAGGCCGGGTCAGCGGCCACCCTCCCTGACAGTGTTGTGCACAGCAGCCTCAGGAAAAGCCTGGGGTGCCTGGCTTTGGGGGAGACCTTGGGGTCCCCGCTCCATATCGGGCCTCCCCAGCCTCTGCTTATGGCTGAGCCCACTGACTCCTTTGTGACCAGGCAGGGGAGCCCCAGGTGACCACTCCCAGGTGACCGTCCCAGGCATTCTCTGGGTCCATCTGGAGGGGATGCGGCCTGTGAGAGAGTTCAGGGAGCACTGGCCAGGCGAGAGGGAAGGAGTGGTCCTGCTGAAGGCATCCTAAAGCAGAGCCGTGCTCCTGGTGCCTGGGCAGTGGGGGCCTAGCCCCTGGACCTTCCGCCTCCCTGGGCCTGGGTGGTCACATGGGCTTTGCTGGGGAGGCAGAGCGTGAGGAATTTGGCTCCAGCGGAAGGAGGACGGCACATTCCCTGCTTTCCAGAAGGCTTCTGCAGCAGCCCCTTCACCCCCTCCCGTTGCCATGGCAACCAGCTCGGTGATGCTGACTGGAGCTGACACCGTCCCAGTTCGCTGCCGTCCCCTCCCTCTCCCCGCCCCCAGCCAGGAGCGCAGTGGGCCCTCATGGCCAGCAGAGGGCAGCAGTGGGCCGGCCACTCCACAAGGTGGGGGCGGTAGGGGGACCTCACTGGATGTAGACCCTGCATTTCAGGGTCTCCATGTCCCCTCCAGAGGCCAGAGGCCAGCACCCTGTGGAGAGAGGTAGGCAGGTGGCAGCCATTAGCTGGTGTGTCCACTTCTATGACCTGTGTGACCCTCCGCCTGTCTGGGGCATTTGTCTGTGGCGGGGCTGCAGGGACAGGGTCTCGGGGCCCCCACCAGGATCCCAGGCTCTCATCTGCTCACTGGCCTGTTCACTCACTTGCTTACGCAGTCATCCCCCCATCCATTCATCCTCACACACGGGGACAGCAGCCCTTCCCGGCTCAGACGTCTGCTGGAGGCGGCACCTTGCTGCTGCTCTGAGCCGGGACCCAGCCTGCAGCCGGCCGAGAGGCCCTGGCGGCAGGCGCTGCCACGTCCCCTGTGGTCTCAGAGCGGGACACTGTGGCCCAACCTCCCTGTCATTTCTTTTTTGAAGTTTCCCCTCGTCTGTGGTTATCTGACATCTTAACTACAAGAAAGACAATATATCCTCGTGATTTTCTTTCCAATTCAAGTAATTCATCAGCTGAAGAAAGAAGAGAATTTCAGGAAGAAAGGAGGCAGTGCGGCCTTGAAAGCGCTGCAGGTGTGCACGTTGAGACCTCTCAGGATGCACCCGGAACAGGGCCGACACCCTCCAACGGTGGCTGCGGCTTGGAGGGGAGGAAGTGTCCGCAGAGCACGTTGAGCTCTGTGAGCCCGGCTGAGGCTCAGGGCCGAGGACAAAGAGTTAACCGCCCTCTCTTCCTGGGGGGCTGTGGCTCAGACGACACCCCCAAACCCTGCCCTGGGGATCTGGCAGGCCAGAGGGAAGCCAATTTAGACTAGCTTCAGAAACAGGGGGCTCTGCTAGAGGAGAGAGGGTCCGCGCCCCAAAGGGGGTGCCACTGCCCGACCACCGCTTGCCCTGTATGTGCCATGTGTGCATGCACGAGTGTGCTCTGAATGAGTGTCTCGGTGTGAATATGTGCTTGTGTGTGCTCATGTGTACGTATGCACGTGTGCGAGTCTATGAATGTTTTGTGCTCTGTGCACATATGAATGCAAGTGTATGTGTCTGTGAGTGTGGACAACACGTATGCACATGTTAACATGCATGTACTGCAGGCTCTGCGTGAGTGGTTACACATATGGGTTGTGCACACATGCGTGTGCACCTGTGCTCTGTGCATGCATGTGTGTGCATGTGTGTAGGAGTGTGCTCAGATGCACTGACCAGGGCCTGGCACATACCCTTCCCCAAGTACTTACGGCCAAGTCCTCAGTGTGGACCCCCTTTCTGAGCCAACAGCAGCTACATTGTGGTCAGCATGGCTGATTGATGGTGACTCACCGGTTGGTTGACTGACTGCAGAGGCCTCCATGCCCCTCCCCCTCAGGGCCACCAAGCCACTGCCCCTTGAACCAGGTGGTGGGTCCCGCAGGCTTGACCTGGTCCTGCGACAGTGGAGCACATAGAGTTGGAGATGGGAAGCCTGCGTGACTGCTGCCCTTGTTCCGCTCCTCTCCCACGCGGAGCTGGCCTTCTAGGTGAGGAGGCTGCAGAGGCTGGCGAGGACCCTTCAGTGCTGCTTGGGTCGGCCGGGCAGGAGGGAGGCTAGCAGCACTGGCGCGGGTGCGCTGGGCGCCCACTGCAGGAAAGGGCTGCTCCTCGGAGGATGAAAGAGATCTCTCCAGGGCGATTGGAAACCCCCGGCCCCTCCTGGTGTGTGGGCAGACGGGTGTGTGCACACGTGGCAGGCACACCCTGGAGCCTCTCTGTGCTGTCTTTCCCTCACGGGGCCCCTGCTGTAAGCCGTGTGGATGTCAGCACCCCCCCCCCCCCCCCCCGCCCTGGCCTGGTCCTCAGCACCAGGTTTTAAGGGCGGGTGAGCGGCCAGGCTCTGTGCGTGCTGCCTCTGCAGAGCCTCTGAGTGTCCTTGACTTGGTGTCGGCTGCAGCAGCGTGGGCCAGTTGAGGACGACAGTGATCTCAGAGGATGCGTGGTCTTCAGCTGCCCCTGGGAATGCACTGTCTTCGGGCTCACATGGCAGAGCTGCGGCCCAGGCTCAGCAGGTCAGTAGACTCCTAGGCTGCGCCTGGAGGATCCTGGGGAGGGGGCATGGCGCACGGAGACCCCAGTGCCTGCCCTCTCATTGGTTTGTGGGTCTTTGGCTCCATCTCCAGCCCCCATCATGTGGCCAATGGGCTTCATTTGTCACAGTGCCCTGGGGGGAGGGAATCCAGTTCCTGGGCCCCGTTCTGCAACTGCATCCTTTGAGGGGGGTCTTGTCCCTGAGAGGGCTTGATGTGGTCACCTGAGGTCACAGAGGGTCCAGGGCAGGGGGCACAAAGGGAGGTGCTTTCTGGATGGCGCCTGGGGTGGAGGTTGAAGCTTAGAAAATCTTGCACAGAAAGGCACTTCCTGAGACTGGGGGAATCAATGTCTGGATATTAAAAGAGCCGAGTTGATCGTGGCCACTGGTGGGCGGCTGACCCTCCTCCTGCGTGAAGCTGCGTCTCTGCCGAGCTGCTCCTGAGCTCCCGGGGAGAGCGCCTGTGCTCCCTCCAAGAGCAGTGTTATTCCGGGGCCTCGACTGCTGAGCACCCACCTCCAAGACGCCCGCGGCTGTGCACCCCCTTCCCTCTGGGGCACCGGGGGCATTGTTTTGGACAGAGCGCACCCTCCTGGCTGGCCCAAGGGTTCCATACTGAGATCCTCTGTCTCTCCAGCCACAGCTAGGGCCCCCTCTGCCCCTGGAATGGGCGAGGTGGGGGGACTTCCTCCACTGTGATTAACATCCTCCTCTTTCTCCCTTCACCCAGCCTCCTGTCTCAGGCTCTGCGAGAAGGAGGAGGAAAATGAAGAGCAGGAGGAGCCCAGGAGCCAGAGGCTGACAGACAGGCCAGGCAGAGTGCGGGCTGGAGTGTTTTAACCAGAGCCGCAGCCAGCAAGCCAGCCGGGCGGGAGGTGCCCGCACCCCGGAGGACCAGAGCCCAGGTGTGTGAGGATAGGACAACAAGGGGGACCGAAAGGCTGTCCTGCTGTCCTCAGACGGCCTTTCTGGCCCCACACCCTAAGGCAGGCGGTGGGGACCGGTCATTTGGAGGAGGTGTGGGGTGAGAGTGGTCAGGCTGAGCTCCCAGTGATGGGGCGCTGATCTCCGCCTGCCTCCTGGCACAGACGAAACCCAGAGGGTCAGCCCTGTGTCCCCGTCCATCCTGGACCTTCGGAAGGGAAGCGGGGAAGGAGCCCCAAGCTTCTGGGCTGCCTCGCACCGGCATCCCAGCCCCAGTCTCAGAGCCAGTGGGCTTGCACTCGGGGCTCCTGCAGCTGGGAACCCTGGGTGTCTGACCCTCCTGTCACTCAGGGGCGTGACTGGAGAGCGGCCAGGGTGGGATGGTCTTGTGCTGTCCCCAGGACTGTTCTACTTTATCTCTAAGGAGACACCAAGGCCACACAACCTGGGGGGCTTGGCTGGGGGGCCGCACTCTGAGAGCTGAAGGCCGTGCCTGTGGCTCCGCTGTCTGTCCTCTGCAAGGCTTCCCGCTAACCGGCGTGGGCTGGGGTCCCACAAGGGGCATGGCCCCTTCACATCAGCAGCTAACGTGGTTTGCACACAGAGGGGCTGGGCGTCCCACACAGGGATCAAGCGTGCCCTGGGAGGGGCCTCAGGCAAGTGCTGAGGCGAATGCTGTTTTGGGGTGTGGACGTTGATGCTTCACGCCCAACGGCCTGGTGACTCTGTTTCTGTGCCTCCCAGCCAGCAGCCCTGGCTGGCTCAGCCCTGCAGAGTGGAGCTGAGAGGACAGCTGCTCACCGTGGCCTCTCCCTGCGTGGTGGGGCCCAGGCAGGAAGATTCTGGAAGGCAGCACAGGGCAGGGCTGATTCCAGGACCACACCCAGCCACGCCCAGGGGAAGACAAATACTTCTCGGGAATACCTGCACTCAGCTGCTGTGTTGCCCGAAAGCCACAGTGGCTCCTGCGAGGGCAGTCAGGAATCCCGGGCAGGCCCCGTGCCCTCATAAGGAAACATCCTATGGCCTTTCCCTGCGGATTTCCGACTGCGAGGGACAGAGCAGGTTGGCCGCAGGGCTGGTGAGACCAGCCACATGTTACTGATCATGAACGCCCCTCAGCTCCCATTGGGGTCTCATGAACAGTGATTATGAGAAACAGTTTTAAATATTTACTTTCATGGGATTTCCGTAAATGTGGGATCTGAGGTGTTTCCCCATCAGTTTCTGTCCAGAAACAGTTTCTGGACCAGGCTGGGTCTTTAGACGCTGGACCCACAGGCTTCATCATCCTCTGCACAATTCACGGGGTCCACCCTAATGGAGCAGGACCACACGTCTGTCGGTCACAAGGGGAGGCGTGAGCAAGTTATGAGCATTAGAACAGTCACCTAGAAAGAACGTTTCAAGGGCATGCAATGTCGCTAATTTGGTGGAAAATTAACCTGGAAGCGGGAATGTGCTTCCTTATCAGCTCCGAGACATCAAGGATATGCGGACGCGGGAACGGTCTCCTGGCAGGCTCCACTCCAGGCTCGGCAGGGCCCTCAGGGCCCATGGAAGGAGGCAGGTTGGCCCTGCTTGAAGCCTGACCCACATTTTGGTCTGTCTTCTGCATTGAGAGGGCTCCTCCTGTCATCTGTAAGTGTGTCCACCCACGTCCCGCAGTGCATCGGCACACCTTTGAAGGAGTGGCAGCCGTGTTTGCAGGGGGTGCTGGTCTGGACGCTGTGCTGCTTGCTTCCCCCACATGCTCTCAGCTCAGCCTGGGAGGTGACGCTGCCAGCCTGGCCTCCGCTCTGGCCTGTGAGCACCATGGGGGTCTCTGGGGAGCCGTCTGATGGTCTCCATTGTCCAGGATCAGCTGAGGCTGGCATCGGCTTGAAGTTAAAACGGGAAAATGAGAATCTTTATACCTCTGTCAAGGTGTTAATTCTTCCCCAAACTGTCAGAACTGAAATAACTTTAGAAGCCATTGTTCATCACAAGCTCCATTTTTCATGGTTAAAAACAAGTCCTGCACTGTCGTCAGAGGATGCCGAAATAACCCTGCCAACCAGGGCGGCTGGGAGAGTGGACGGAAATAAAGGGCTTTGCGGCAGCGCAGCACAGGCACGGCACAGTGCCACGCGTCCCCCGCGGCTGCTCCAGCCAGCTCTGCACATCCCTTGCATGCAGTTTTGGGCTTTCTTTGGGCCCAGTTTGCAAACCTGCTGGGCTACTGGGAGGTGAGCCGGGAGGCCAGTGTCCCAGCCACACACCTGGTGGACAGCCGAAGGCTTCCTTTCCATCAACATTTAAACACGAGCCCCATTCCTCGTCCTGTTTCATCTTTAACTGCTGGGATGTGCACAGCAGTCTCCCTGCTCCTGGTCCTCTGCATCCAAGAGGTCTCCTCCTGGCTGGGTGTTTGTGGGAAGGCAGCCTACGCTGTGTGTCTCTGGGCTCAGGATGGGGGTGGGTTCCCCCAGACCTCAGGCTCTGTCACAGGCCAGAGCTGGAGTCAGACTGACCTGCTCTCTCCCCAACTCCTTGTGAGGGGAGCCACCCCTCTGATGGACACACACGCCGTTTTGCCAGGCAGCCTTCTCTCCAACTCTGCAATGAATGCCTGAGATGGGTTTTTTCCCCTTGCCTCCCGTCCTCTCTTGGTGATATAT
The DNA here is from genome assembly GCF_041296235.1 of Equus asinus. Lineage (NCBI taxonomy): Eukaryota > Metazoa > Chordata > Mammalia > Perissodactyla > Equidae > Equus > Equus asinus. Next base: position 50,071,404 of record NC_091804.1, read on the forward strand.
TTCAGAGGAGTCGCTGCTCACAAGAGTAAAGCTACCTGGATTTGCTGAAGTACTTGGTGGCTGGGCAGCCCTTTGCCCCACGTGCCTCATCCTGGGCTGGGGAGAGGTCGTGCTCCGGGGGGAGAGGTCAAGGGAGGTCAAGGACTGTGCCTGTCACAAGGATGCACTGCATTCACAGTGCTGTCCCCTGCTATGCCCCCGAGGTGGCTGGCCTGCGCAGGCCCTACACACAGCCTGTCGTGGACCTCAGACCTCACGGGCGCTGACGCAGGAGTCTGCCCTGGGCAACGTGGCGGCCACCTCCCCGCTTTCTACCTCTGTGTGGGTGGTTGGTTCTCTAGGGAGGGGGCTCCAGTCCAGACCCTCCTGGGGCCCAAGACCCACCCCTGCTGGCAGCTGTAAGGCTCTCCCAGCTGTTAGGTCGCCGCGTGTGGAAGCAGCCCTTCTGGGGACTGTGCGTGATGAGCACATGGGCCACAGAATGTTCTGGGGGGAAGGAGGGGGCACGTGGAACAGCCACTTCTCTGAACACTGCTCTGTTGTCTTAACTGAAATGAGACCTGCTCAGCCTCCCGGCCATTTTTCATTCAGTTTCTTTGCTCAGTTTGGCTAATGCTAAACACTATTTTAAAGTGTCCGACAAGAGGTCAAACCCTCACATCTGATGTGTTCTCTACTCCTGGTTCAGGTAACTGTTTCTCCTGCTCATTTGCCCGGCGCCTCCTGGGCCGAGGTCTGTCTATTTTTGTGTGGGTAGAAGGACCCTTTGTCTTGATTCCAGAGCACAAAGCGGAGGATGTTCCTTTCGTAGGGAAGGACTTTGACCTAAAGGTGCTGTGAACTTGTAGGCAAAGCATGACCACAAAATACAGGATTTAAGTTTCCAGAGTTTGTTTAAGAGGAAAATAAACAGCAATATGGCTTTCACTGTCATTGAAGGGCCTGTAGAGCCAGAGGGGCGACATGTCCTGTGGATCAGAGGTGCATCTGGCAGGGCAGGGCCACCGAGAGGCTGCCTGGCGAGAAGTTCTCACTGCACGCTTGGAGTGGGCAGGCTTGTTCTCGTGGCAGGTTCCTCCACTTGCCCTGACCCCCACCCCCATCAGACAGTCCTTGAGCAAGTGGCCCCTGCAGTGAGGGAGACGCTGCGCTGGCCTTCTCACGGGAGCACGTGTCCCAGTCAGACCCCTGCTGGGCCAGCACAGTCGTTCGGTCACTACAGCTGCCCAGATGACTGACGCTCTGCTCTGCTTCAGCTAAACCAGGACTCCTGCAGGAAGCACGTCACACACACAGTGAGAGAGCCCCTGCCTTGCAGGACTTAGAAATTCTCGCCGGGCTCCTACAAGGACGTGTCAGGGTGAAAGAGCCGGAGAGGGTAGGCCAGACCTCTCCCCCGTGGAGCTTAGGAGGTTGGGGGAGGGGGAGACGCCCAAGGGAATGACCACTGACATCCAACCGGGGTGAGGACGTGGGGGCACATGTGGGGGCTGCCTGGGGGCCGCAGCTCTGAGCAGGGGACCAGGAAGGGCTCCCAGTACAGGGACAGTGGGGGCCACGTTGACGGAGGTGGGGGAACAGGGCTGCCAGGCACAGCAGGGGACCCTGGGGTGTCTGGCCATCACCTGCTCCCGGCCCCAGGGCTCCAGTCTGGAAAGATCCTGGGGCGAGGTGGAGGGGACAGACTCCACTTCACGCTGAGTCCCCCATGCCTAACGCCGGCTCCTGACTCTCCTCCCCATTCACTCACTCTCCCCCCCATTCACTCCTTCCTTCACTCGCTCGCTCAGTCATTCATTCCCTCATTCATCGATTCATTCATTCTTCGTCATTCACATGTTCACTAAGTCACCCCTTGAACAAACTGGGCTGACTATGGGGTGGGAGGGAGGGGTGCGAGGGGTGTGAGGGGCTGCAGGCGCTCCCTGCCCTTTGTGAAGCTTTGATGAGCACCCAGTTGGGAGACACTTGCTGGAGGCCGTTGCAGGCTGCGTGGCGTGTGTGGAGCCCGAGGCAGAGGCAGAACCTGGGTCTAGCGCTGACTTGTGGTCTTTGTCACCTCCCCCTCCCCGCGTCTGTTTGTTCTTCACCATCCCCTCCCTGCACCCCAACCCTCACTCCAGGCAGTGGGAAAGGTGGCTTAATGTCAACAGGTAGGAGTCGGGGCTGGACAGACCCCAGACAAAGAGATGTCACAAAGAAGCGTCCACCAGCAACAGCCCAGGTTTCCCCTCCTCTCCCTTCCCACCAGCACCTCCCTGGTCTCCAGCTCCCTGCCCCCTGCCCGCATCTGATGCTGAGGGGCCAAGGGCAGTGGGTGGCTTACAGTGGCCAGGATGGGAGGCAGATGCCCAGGCCTGGGGGTCAGGGCCCCCTGCCCCACCCTACTGAAACCATCTGCTTTCCTGGAGTCCAGAGACACCTAGGCCTCCTGGGGCAGGCAGCGTGGGAAGAAAGGCAAATGGAACATTTCCATAGGAACCACTGCAGAAGCGCCCCCACACGGCAGCTCCAGGATCCTTAACCTTCTCCTGCCCCACAGGGCTCTGCACTTGTCCTCCCTTCTGGGAAGTCTTTAAGGGATTTTCCCAGGGAAGAGGGAGTTTTTTAGAGGAAAGGAAGTCAGGACAGCCATCCTGGGGTGGGGAGAGGTGGAATTCTGCAGGACGGGCACTCACACGTTGAACAACAAATGGAGGGCCTGACCTTGCTGAGGCAGCTGAGGGAGGGAGAGAGGAGTGCCCACGGGAAGCTCGGAGTGCACATGGGGGGCCCAGGTACGTGGACATCATGATTCCTTTCTTTCTGGGGAGACGTGGCATTTGAACTGATTTCTTTTTCAGGTGAACAAGGGAGGGAAGGCCGCTCCAGGTGGAGGCCCGCAGACTCCTGGGCCAACGTTCTTGTGGGCTGTCCCCTTGAATCAAACCTCTCCTGCCCACGCCCCTCCATTTGGCCTCGCCCAGGAAGGCAGAGTTGATGGAGAAGCCACTCTGCTGGGCCCCTCGTCACTCTCCATCCTGCCGGGACTCACGCACGTGGAGCATTGATGAGAGTCCTGAGAAGGAGGAAGAGAGAACCCGGTGGTGGAGGCCAGCGATGGGAGGAGCAAGAGAGCTTTGTTCCTAGGTCTCCAGGGCCAGAACATGGAGTCAACCAAGCCACGTTGGATGTAACTGTTGGGATTCATAAAACATCAAGGTTGGGACCTTGGCTGTTCTGCTGTGATCGATGGCAGGGCACAGAAACCACACAATAAAATACAGAGGAAACCTCTGCACTCAGTGCAACCACCTCACCGGCTTACGGGGCGCAGAGCCAACACTGGCCAAGGGGGCTTGGGTGGGGGCGGGATGGAGGGCCATGCTCCCTGCCACCCAGTGGAACTGTCCTTTCCTGCAAGTGGCAGCTTCCCCGGAGCACACCCTGGAGCACAGTGAGCCCTCCCCCTGCGTCCACACCCAGCTTCTAAGGGCAGCTGGATCTGCTTCCGTTCAGGAGTTCTAGGCTTTTAAAAACTGCTGGTTAGAGGCCAATTAAAACGCCGGGTCCGGAGAGGCTCATACTGGCCCCAAGGGAGCTGAGCTGTCATCACTCATCAGGGGCACGTGTCAGAAGCCCCATGGAAGACAGCCAGCTCGTAGGAGGCACAAGGCACGTCCTTGCCTGGCTGTTGGCAAAGCCTATTGCAGCCGTCCTGCCTCCCCTCCCTCCTGGAGAAGGCTGGGCGCTGTCCCTGGGGCAGCCGAGCTGGCCTGGCCCGCTGTCCGCAGTGCTGGGATCCGTCCGGGACCGAGCGCTGGGCCTGGGGTGCTCTCCAAGGTGCTGAAGATGCAACGCTCCCCCCTTGAATTTCGACCAGCTTCGACAAACGCCAGCTCAGCCGGGCCCCTAATGCATCATGAGTTATGGTTCTGCCTGCATGTCTTTGGGAACATAAGTCTTTTTATTAACCTCAGTCAGACCTTGAGCCTTTCCTCTGCTTTCCTTGATCCGATCCCTCCCTCTCCCTTCTCTCCTCCTTGCTTCTTCTCTCCTCCCCTTCCTCTCTCTCTCCTCCTCCCTCCCCACTGCAATTCCCCAGAGGAACAGGGAAGGACACCGTTCCTCTGCTTGGTCCCTTGAGAAAATGATTGGGAAATGTCTGAGTTTCTCCTAATCCTGGGAGTGGGGTTCAGGCAGGTGGGCAGAGCAGATGAACCCTGGCCACCTCTCAGTGTAATCCCAAACTCCACAGACCCGAGGAGGAGGCTGCATTCTCTGGCCTATTGATCTGTCCTGACACTAAGTTTATGCTGAAATATGGAGTCCCAGGAGGGAGAACCATCCCCTCCGTTCCCTATCCCACTTGGTGAAATAGAATATTCAGCTGCATAACCATCTGTTTTCTGAAACCAACACAAGCCCATTTGCACACACCTGGAACTTCTACTGCCAAAAAGCAAAAATATGAGCCTGTGTTGCTTAGAGTGGCCCCATTACCTGGTGCTTAGTGCCACATTTGGTGACCAACATTTGGTCTTTGTCACTGAGGGGGACAGACGCAGTGTGGGGAGGTGGGGAGCAGGCTCTCTGGGTCTGAGTGTGGGCTGGGAGAGAGGCAACCCAAAACGGGGCTCACTGCTGGGATCAGGAAGCTGACACTCCGGGCAGGGATGCTGGATGAAGGGGAAACAGCCCAGCACAGCCGACAGGGGTGTGGGCCTGGACTCCTCCCACCTGCAGTGGGATGCTGGCTCTGCTGCTAAGAGTGCGACCTCGGAGAACTGAGAAAATAGCTTATTTTGAACCATTATTTCTTAGTTTCCACATTGTAAAATGGCTACATTATCAGGGACTTGTTGCTGTAAACTCCAGTCCCTGGGCCAGAGCTCAGGCCTTTAGCGGGTAGCAAGCATCAAGAGCCCAGTATGCCCCCAGGTTGTGAGGGCACTGAGCCCCGGATGCCAGCTCTCCCAGGGCAGCAACTAGTGACACTGTCCTCCCTTTTCTGCAGCTCAATCCACGAATTTTCACCATGAATCTCAGTCAACGTCTTCTCAAGGTCTCCCTCAGTCCCTTCCCCTTGCAAAACTCAAGTGCAGGAGGAGGGTGGGTGGGAGACACAGCTGCTTTCTTGGGGAAGGATCGACATTCCATCAGGAAAACAGGGACCAGCCTCTCTGTCACCATTCCCGCGGTGAGTGGGGAAGCTAGTGCATGAGAGAGGGATGGGGTGGAGTGGCCCTGGGAGCATTCCCAAGGTGGGGCACAGCATCTGGAAGTCCTTGGCTTGTCCTTGGGCCAGAATGCCATAGATGAGCCCCCAGGATCTGGGCAAGGCTCTCACATCCGTCCTGATGGAGGCAACAATGGGAAAAAACAAGACAAGCAACAAGAAGGAAAATTCTCTCCACCGGAGCACCAGCTCGGCTCCTGGCTCTTGCCACCTCCTGCGTACTAGGGTTCAGGTCTCAGGGCAGGGGATGGAAATGTCACAGGGCACACCGTGAGGGTCTTGAATCTGGAAATGACACCAAGTGGACTGCTGCGAAGATGGGTCCTGAAACAACAAGGGGGCATTACTGAGCTCAGGGTGAAAATGCTTGAAGCTCATATTTTCGTAAAATGATGCTTTTGGCACGTTCAGGTCTGGGCACGTTAGAGATGGCAGCACACAGGTGCATGCAGCAGGCACCGAGCCCTGCGCAGAGCCCCACAGAGGACTCCTAAGGAGGCCCCAGGAGGTTATCCCTGTGTGGGCTGGTCACCAAGCTTGCTCCCCATCTGCCTGCCTCCACTGCCTCCTCCACTCCCTGCCACCCACGTGCCTCCTACACGGCCCCTCCCCCATCCCCTGGCCCCTCCCCTGCTCTCTCCCCCACCCCTCTCCTTCCCAGGTCTGTCTCAGCTTGGCTGGAGGTGGGCAGGGGGTACTTCTGCATCCATTCCTGCCTCCTCACCTGCTCCCATGCCGCTTCCCCAGGCCCACCTTCCTCAGTGCTGCCTCTGTCCTGCCCCAGGCCCTTCAGGGTGATGGATTGGACAGATGTCTGGGCTCGGAGGCCACTGCACTGGAAAGGTGGGAGACTGAGTCAGAGCTGGTTGAGCTTGAGCGAAACAGTGATTTGCCCCCAAGTCCCATTTCTCCTGTGGAATGACCCCAGAAAGCCCTCGCTCTGTCCTGGAGAGGGATCCACACAGGCCAGTCCAGAGCAGGTGCGGACGCTGGACCCGAAGCACCGAGCCCCATGTGCTCCCTTCTGCCGAGGCTCCGCCCCACCTAGTCCATTCCTGCCCATCGGATAAGACTCGCCCCCTTCCTGGCCCCACCCTCCCTCCCTGGAGGTGCCCCTTCCCAGTTCTGCTCCTGCCCCCTCCCCCATTCCTGGAGGAAGGGACCACCACATTCACTGACCTGCTGGGGCTGGCCTTGTGCCCACTGACACGCTCCCCACCCCTGAGACCACTGACTGGACCAGATGTGGTCTAAGATGGCTTGGCATGAAAAGCTCTGCCCAAGGAGGGTGGGTTGGGATACCCTCTGCCCTTCCAGCTCAGGGCCCCACAGGTAGGGGTAGGGAGACCCCAGAGAAGGGGGGTGGTCCTGGAGGAGGAGGGCCCCCCCCCCCGAGAGAGAGAGGGAGGCCCCAGGGGGTAGTGGTCCAGCAGAGCGGAAAGAAGGCTAAGGTCGAGGTTTCTGAATGGAACGGGCAGTGAGCCAGACCCAAGGAAAGGGAGCAGAGAGCCGGAGCTGGACTTGCCGGGGCCGAGAGAGGGACAGCCGGTCACGGTCATGGTCATATGAGGGTCAGGGTAGTGGGGGGCAAATTCCAGATAGTCCTTTTACTTGGCTCTCAACAAGGCAGGGCTGGGTCCAGAGACACCAAAGCCCGTGGCAGTACTGGGAGGAGCTGCACGGAGCAGCAGCCTGCAGAGACTCATACGGAGGAGCCCCGGGTGCTTCGAGACCCCAGGACCCCAAGCTCGTGTCCTGGGCACGGGCAGGGGGCAGATCCCCACGTGTCAGGACAAGTGGAGGTGGGGTGAGGGCCCTGCTGCCCAGGCTCCCTGATGCCAGGGTGCATGTGTGCCCGTGTGTGTGTGCACATGTGTGTGTGCGTGTGTGCCAGTATGTGTGTGGGGTCCCATACAGTAGCTGGAGGGAGCTGCTGGGGGACGAGGTCCACAGTGAAGACAAGTTGGTTTAAGGGAAATAGCGTGGTTCCCAGTCATGTCGCCACTTGGGGTTGGGGGATGTGAAAGCTGGGGTCCGTCCTGCCCCTGAATCGCAGCTGCTTGTCAGCAGAGAGGGGCGTGGGCACCACAAGACCCCACAGCAGGAGGCTCTGTGCTGGGGTGGAGACCCCCACGTGGGCCAGGCTTGGATCACCAAGAGGAGGACAGCCTGTGGGAAGTGCCTGGCCCTACCAGCCTTTCTACAAACTTAGAAACCAGAGAGGAATCAGTTCAGATGTTGCAATTTCTGATGAACGTCAAAACATGTAAATATCGAACCCGTTTCCTTCGGCCACTAAAACAATGGAAAACACGTTTATTAGCATAGAGATGAGTTTAATCAAATCAGCCCTAGTACAAATTAGCCACAGGAAACGTGACGAGCTGGGAATTAATTAGCAGCGTAATGATAATACTGTTGCCTGCTGATTACCTCGCGGCCACACTGCTGTCCCCGCGGCAGCCACGGGGCTCCCCGACAGCGGATCTTTTCCTTCGTAAGAGGCTCTGAGCTGGGACCACTGGACAGCCCCTCGGCCCCCTGGGAGCCTGGAGGAGAGGTGGCTGTGGGGACCGGGGTGGAGGCGCCTCCCAGGGCAGGCCCACAGACCTAGGGGAGACGGGTCTGCTCTCCTCGGCTGCTCAGGGGTTCCTACCTGGGGACTGCTTCCACTGAGGACCCAGGGATGGCGGTTGAGATCCTGGATAGCACAGGGTGTTAGGGATGAGGGGTGTCCAGGAAGGGCCCCCCAGGGCCAGCTCCAAGGCAGCCATCCTGGAGGGTGAGGAGAGGGCGTGGCCCTGGTGTGGCCCAGACAGGGACCTAGGGGACACCCCCAGGGGGAGATGAGGAGCAGCCCAGAGGGGGCTATCCTGCTCCAGGGGATCTTCCAGTGGACGGGCCCCGGCAGCTCTGGGTCCCACCTGGACGTGGGACTTGATGGTGTGTATCTCCCTCCTGCACTGGGCGGGGGCACGTCTCACGGTCCCAAACGACCTCTGTGCATTTAAAATCTGAGGGGAAGGCTGAGAGCCCTGGTCTCCTTCACGGGAGGTCCTGCAATCAGCCCCATCAATTCCAGCAGGATGGAGCAGCGACATCTTGGAACAGCTTGCCAATTTGTGGGGTGGCTGTTCATGTCTGAGAACACCGAGCTCAAACCCAAATTAAAACGACTGTGTCACGTATTTGCACCACTTGCAAAAGCAAAGTTGGCGGTTTTAAGTCAGGAACTGAAATAAAGCCTCAAACATTTTCGTCATCTTTTCCAAAGAAATTATGGACAAGGAGGAAAAATAGCAAAACGTGGCTTGTGATCACCCATAATAAGACCCTCTACCCTGATGTTTTTCAGAAAGCCCGGAGGCCACGACAAAGTAACTCACCCTCAGAGCCGAAGAGGAGACAATTCACGGTCCTTTGGTCCTAATGTTTATTCCTTTGGTTTCAGAGCCCAGGTGTTTAGAATATTATCTGGGCCCTTGGATCTCTGGAAGTTGATAATTTCTACCAAACCAACCTGAGCATTGCCACTGATGGTGATGACAATCATGACGGAGGAAGAGCCAAAACGGTAGCTGACGTTCGATGAGCTCCTGCCACGCCCCGGGAGCCGTCCTGCGCGCTTTCTGTAAATGTCTTGATGGCCTATTGCTGTGTAAGAAAAGACCCTGAAATATTCTGGCTGAAAAAACGATCATTGGGGCCCACCCAGTGGCGCAGCGGTTAAGTTCGCACGTTCCACTTCAGCAGCCCAGGGTGCGCCAGTTTGGATCCCGGATGCAAACATGGCACCGCTTGGCAAGCCATGCTGTGGTGGGCATCCCATATATAAAGTGGAGGAAGATGGGCACTGATGTTAGCTCATGGCCAGGCTTCCTCAGCAAAAAGAGGAGGATTGGCGGCAGATGTTAGCTCAGGGCTAATCTTCCTCCAAAAAAAGAAAAGAAAAGAAAAAAAATGATCATTAATTGTGATCGGGAAGCTGCAATCTGGGCAAGGCTCGGAGGGGCTGGCTTGCCTGCGCCACAGTGTTAGCCAGGGCGGTGGGACTTGGTCTGGGGCACCCACTTCCAAGATGGCGTGCCCCAGGGCTGGGGAGGGCCTGGCTGCCGGTTCCCCTCCACGCGGGCCTCTCCATGGGCGGCTTGAGCTTCCTCACAGCATGGGGCTGGGTTCTGAGGGTGAGTGTTCTGGATACAGGTGGCAGAAGCTGCCCGTTTCTTAAGGCCTGGGCCTGGAAGCTGGCACAGTGTCCTTCCACCAGATTCTGTTGGTGGAGCAGATAAGAGCCCAGATTCAAAAGGAGGAGAATGCTCCCCAGGTCTTGAAGGGAGCAGTTTCAAATAATTTGGGGGCCATGTCTTAAAACCACCAGCCAGAAGTTATTTACATTTTTCCCACCTACAAAATTCTCTCGGTCCCCCAATGCACCCCAAAGTGTCACCCGTCCTGGCATCAGGCTGGGACCTGGGGGCCAGGCTCTTGTCATCCACATCAAGTTCAGATTCAGATGAGGCCTGGGTCCAGCTCTTTAAGGGCATCCCTCTTGACCTGAATTAAAGCGACAGGTTATCTGCGCCCCCATCCAGTGGAGGGACAGGCATAGGGTAACTGCTGGGGACCCTACCGTTCACATAGGGGTGACACTGGAGGCTCCTGGCAGTCCTGAAATCCAGGTGGCACAAGGGCCGGTTCCTTGCTCAGGGCTGCATCAATTGCGTGGAGCTGTCCTCGGTGGCTCTGGGCTCTACCCTCGGAGCCTCCTCCTTCCCTTTCCCTAATTACAGTCCACGCCGGCTGCCGAGTCTTTTTCTCAGCCTGATTCCCACCTGCTCGTGTTCTGTGTGCCTCCTGCCCTTTGTGGTCCAAGCCAGCACTGCTCCCACCAGAACAATTCTCACAAAACACTGTGAGTTTTCTATGGATCTTATTGGGGTTCATTCCATTGGACAAAAGCGACACCCACAGATCTCTCTGAGATAGGCCCCCTCTGTCCCGGGCCCCCTGTGAGGCTCCAGAGGGGAACAATGCCCTTAAGGTTCTCAGAAGCCCTATTATTCAGTGGACAGGACCTGCCAGTACACCCCTCGGACCCTCAGGGGTCCTCTGTCCGGAAGCTCCCCTCAGATCCCCGTGAGGTCCCACTGCAGGTCCGACAGCCTCACACTGGGTTTGATCTTTGCCCTGAAGCCGCGTCCCACTCTGAGCGCCCCAGACCCTCTGCCTGAGAGACGGTTCTGCCTCGGGATCCAGCGTGCGCAGCTCCGTCACGTCTCCTCCACAGCCGCTCAGACTTGAACCGTTCCTTCCTTGGTGTGTCTCTGAGCTCCTGTGTTTGTGCGTCTGTGTTTATGTTGTGACCTCAGGCGGCTGGAAGAAGACTGATGTGGCTTCAACACTCTGCCTGGGAGCCTCCTGAGCTGGACGGACCCTGCGTTCGGGGGGTGCTCACTTCCCGTGTCCCGCCGTGCCTGTGCTCACGCCCTGCCCCCCACCCCGACTCCTGTCCAGCCACAACAAGGCCCTTTCCTCCCCGTGCGTGGTGCGAGCCCGCAGACCGTCTCCTTGGGGCGCCCGGCCCCGCGCCTTTGGATGGTGCTGTTCCACTTCCAGGCGCCAACACCTGTCCCGTTGCTGTGGCAGCAGAACAAATCCCCCCAAAACTTGGTGACTTAACGCGACAGTCGATCATTGGGCTCACAGATCTGCAGTTTCAACAGGCCAGAGAGAGGAAGGCCCCTGTCCTCCCTGTGCGGCTTCAGCTGGGGCAGCTCGGAGCGGCTCGAGCCTCACTTCCCGCTGGGCCCTCACGTGGCCCTCAGCTCGGAGGCCAGCTTCTCTCCACGTGGACCTGCCACCCAGCGCTGGGCTTCCTCATGGCCTGGGCGCGGGGTTCGAAGAGCCAGTGTCCCGAGAGGACCAGGAGGAAGCAGTGCCGCCTTCTGCTGCAGCCCTCCGGAGTCACAGGTGGTCCCCTCTGCTGTGGTCACAGGCCGCCCAGAGTCAGGTGGGGGAATGTAGACCCCAAGCCCCACCGAGGGGGGTCAGAGGCCCACGAAGAATAGCATGTGGGATGGAGGATGCCGTTGAGGGCGTTTGGGGAACACACCATCTTCCTCAATTCTCACCCCAGCTGTGTGAGGCCGGGCCCATCACCATTATCCCTGTCCAGATGGGAAAGTGAGGCCCAGGCTGCCTGAGTCCAGATCTGACTCTGCCTGGTGCTGCTGTGAGGCAGCTGGTCAGTGTGCTGGGGATGGGGGGCAGTGAGAGCCCGGCTCCGGGGGGCACCTGCCCGGAGCCTCTCTCCTTTGCTGTCCGTCTCACTGATGCCTTGCTCCTGACCTGACTTGTCAAAAGTCAGCATAATAATTTCCTGGGGGCATTCCCACGGGCTTCTTCATGGTCTGCTCAGCGCCTCTTGAGGAACACACGAGAAGCAATGCCTTCCTAAGCCCTTGTGTCTGGAGGCCTCCCATGGGGCAGAACGGAGGGACAGCCATCGCACTGGGGGGCCCCCTGGTGTCGGGGGCGGAGGGAGCCCTGCCAGAGCCACGCCTGGTCCCCACCTGGCCCAGTGCCTCCTGGGGAAGAGCCAGCTCTGGGGTTCTCGGTACCCCTTGTCCTCGGCCAGCTCGCAGCCAGACTCTGAGGAAGCTGCAGAAGGCGAGCAAGCTGTCTGCTGGGGGAGGAGCTGCCTGGCTGGGCTGGAGCCTGGGGCTGGACCTTCCCTTGAGGTGAGGGGCCTCGGGCTGGCCGTGGCTGCCATGGCTCTTCGTCCTGTCCAGCCTTGGAAACAGCAGCTTCTTTGAGCATTCTGTGCTCTGCAGGGGACGGCTTTGGTTTCTAGGAGGGTTTCTTGTGGTAAGGAAGAGCAATCTCCCCTCATGTGTCCCCATTTCCAATCAGTCAGAGCCCAAAGGGATCTTGGAGGTACTTTAGCAGGGGCAGGCCTGTTCTGACCTCAGGACCTTTGCACATGCTGTTCCCTTATGCCTGTCTGGCTTTCTCCAAGGACACACAGAAAGGGGGCAGGACCTGTGCCAGAACTCAAGTTGTTTGTGTATTTTTTATATACCAGAATATCCTATTTTTCACAGAACCATTATTTGTATTCCAGAAGTTGCCTTCTACAAAATTTAGATTTCAAATTATTTCCTATGGCAAAAGAGCCATAACGTGTGGCAGGGCATGCAGGTATTGACTCTCTGGAAATGATCCGATTGAGATAGTGACCCCCTGGGATGTTGCTGGGGGATCCTCTGCCCAGTGAGGTGTGAACTCCCCTGTCCCTCTGCTTTTGAGGCTATGAGGCTGTGACTCCTTGTGTTACAGGTGCTCACTGTGTGCACTGACCCGTGACAGTTGCCTGCGGAGGGATGTTTTATGATGAAGCACACCTCCTTCGGCCTCATAGAGATCCTGCCAGGACGGCAGGACATCACCAGCTCCTGCCTGGAGCATGGACGTGGCTCCCCTCCCCTGCTCATCTCAGGGCACCAAGGCCCAGAAAGAGTGGGCTCTGGGCCCCAGCTTGCGCCCCCAGGTCGGGGCTCCTGGCCTCTCCTCTGTGTTTTTAAACCCTTCCCAGCCCACCCATCGCCTCTCCCACCGGCCAGGGGAACCTTCGTCATCCCGAGAGATGCTTCTGCAGCCCTCCAGCACCAGAACGAGGTGGGGGCTCAGTTACGGAGTTCCCTGCCCCCTAAGACAGCCACCAAGAGCATGTGTGCAGCCCGGGGATCCCTCCTGCCCGAGGGTCCAGGGGTGCGAAGAAGAAGCCTGTGGTCTGCAGGTGGAGGGGTCAGTGAGCGGAACAGGAAAGGAATGTCACCAGGTGAATTCTGCTCCTCCCCAGTCAACAGAAATGGGGAAGCCCGCTGCTTCCAGGGCCTGCTCAGATGCTCGTTCTGCTGCATTTATGGGGTCTCCAGGGTTGGGGAGGAGCTCTCTGCTGCTCATATGTCTGCTGAGTGCTCAGTCGCTCCATTTCCTGGAGACACTGACACGCTGCGGTACGTACCCTCCCCAGACAGCAGGTCCGTGTGGGGAGACGTGACAGCTCCTCAGCCACTTTCCAGGAGCCTCCACCCAACCCTGCTCTTTCCTCGTGTGGCAGGAGAAGGGTCCTGTTTGTTAAAGGTATAAAGTGTGCGTTGGCCAGGACCTGAAGCTCCACCCCATCTGCATGTCTCTGCACCTGTGTCCCGTCCTATTAACAGTGGCCACTGCCCCGCCTGCATTCTGTCGTGGGGCTAATTCCTCCTGGGTGATCCTTTTCCCAAGCGTTTCACCTTGGGGATGATTGAGAGGACCGACGGATATGAGAAAGTGCAAACACCAATTAGTGGGTTGACTGAGAAAGTCCACGCCTGCAATGTGCGGTCCAGGGGCAGGGACGGTCTTTCCCGGGCACCTCAGACCAGCCGGGCCACTCGTCAGAGCACAGAGATGCCTGTTCCGTGTTCATGGCCCCAGACAATGCCTGCATCAAGTTTTCTCGATGTTTAAGTCTGAACAAGATTTGTCCAGGTGTCAGCACCGCTGTGTACCGGGCTGCTGGACACCAAAATGTGCTGTCACCTGTTTGCGCCTCCCTAGCAACGGAGGGACTGCAGGGAGAGGCTGCAACGTGCTGGGTTGGCCTGAGGGCTGGGTGCTACCTGAGGCTTGTTGGTAAACGTATCGAGCACGATTCAGCCCCATAAGCAGCAAATTGGCCGTAACAGGTATGAGCTGTTCCAGGCAGCCACCGAGTCCCAGGTCCCAGGAGATGAGAGAAGATCCCGGGAGGAGCAGGGGCCCCTCCTGGGTCCTCTTCCCACGGCCCTCTCACCCCAGGGCAGGGGTGGGGCTTGGGGAAGCTGTCCTTCACCAGGTGAACCCCAGAGGATAGAACCCTGTCTTCTGGGCCCAAAGCAGATACAGCTGCTCCCTCCAGTTTGCTCACCTTATGACAAGGAAGGCCAACAATAGACACAAACACACCTGGATGACACCAGATGCTAGGAGAGAGAAGCCAGGTAGGAGGGCAGAGCAGAGGGAGAGAGGGGAGGCCTGCCACCAGGTGACATCTGAACTGAGATCTGGGCAAGGGAAGTGTGTTTCAGGAAGTGGAGCAGCCAGTGCAAAGGTCCTGAGGTTTGGCATGTTCCAGGACCGGGGAGGCCGGGGCAAGAGGCAAGGCCAGAGAAGCAGCCGCACAGAGCCTAGTGGAATTTGCTCCAAATTGATGGGAACCTGCAGGAGGCCTCTGAGCACAGCAACGCCATGGCCTGGGTTGGGTATAAAAAGACCAGTTTGGCTACTTTCTGGAGAGCAGACGTAAGGCTGAAAGGCAGATGAGAGCTGTGGCCACAGGTGAGCAGCGAGGCTGGCTGGACCACGGCGGTGGGGGTCGGCCGAGAGCCCCGGCTGCACTACCCTCGAATCTGGGAGGATCTGCTGACAACTGAGCAACAGGAAGGTACTGAGATGGAGGACTGAGAGGAGAGCAGGCTTGGAGGGGAAACCGAGAGCTGGACTCTGAGCTGTGGGGTCTCAGCCGGTGTGAAATCTCGGCTTCCCTGGGGGCCACTCTGTCTGCAGGCAGCTCCGAGGACCTGTCCAGCCCTGAGCGATCTGGAATACCTGACCTGGAGGAGGGAGGTGTGAGGATGCAGCCGGATGCCCTCCAGCACTCGCAGGTCAGGGAAACGGGGAGGAACGGGCCTAGGAGACCAGGAAGGGTGGGCAGGGGCACAGAGCCGAGGGGCCCGTGGGGGCGGCTGGCAGCGCACGCCTGAGTCCCTCTCCCAAGGTTGATTCCCCAGGGTCAGCTTGTGTCCGAGGACTTGTCAGCGTGGGGGCAAAGGTCCCGTCCGGGCCTTAGTTGGAATGACCCTCAACTAGGATGACCATAGGGCCACGGAGGCCTCTGTCATGGCTGTACTGTGCCCCAGCTTCTCCCCTGCCCCATCCTGCCCCCCAGGGCTGTGCCAAGACCCCCTGTGCTGCACTGGACGGTGTTCCACAAGCTCTATATCCTTCCTGGAACCTTTTTGGAAATAGGATCTTTGCAGATGTAGTTAGTTAAGACGGGGTCGCACTGGAGTAAGGTGGTCCCTTAATCCGGTGAGTAGTTTCCTAATGAGAAGAGCAGAGAGACACAGACAGACACACAGAGGAGAAGGCTGCGGGAAGACGGAGGCAGAGGTCAGGGTGACGCACCTCCAAGCCAAGGACACTGAGGGTTGCCGGCAGCACCAGGAGCTGGGAGAGGGACGTCCTCCCTCAGAGCCTCAGGAGGAGCCGGCCCTGTGACACCTGGATCTTGGGCTTCTGGCCTCCAGCACTGCGGGAGAGTGAAGTTCTGCTGTGTAAGCCCCGGGCTGTGGTCCCCGGACCCCTCCTGCTGCACCTCTGAGTCTCAGCCTCTGTCGGCAGACAACCCGGGAACAAAGGCCACCGTCACCACGAGCTTTGCAGGAAGAAGAGCAGAGAGACAGAGCGAGTGTGAGGTCAAGGGGAGTGGCCTGAAGGGGGGGACACTGAGCACAGCCCCATCCTCGCAGGACGACCGAGTGGAGGGGATTGCCAGCCCCTTGGGCACAAGCGGCCGGCCTGGGCTGGGAGCACGAGGCCCACGGGAGCAGGTGGAGCCCCTTCCCCAAAGCTCCTGGGACAGGCACCCTACGAGGAAGGAGGTGGGAGGTATTGCGTGTCCTTGACCTTTAGGCTGTGCCCTGCACCACCTCCCCCAAGTCAGAGGGCCTCTGCTTGGTCCAGGAGGGCGAGGCTCGATGCAACGAGCCCCGTCGACTGGACAGATGGAGACTCACTGGGTGGGACACAGACCGAGGCTGCCAGGAATGGAAGGGACATGTCCCTGAGGGTCTCTGCCCTCCTTCACCCCCGGGTGTCTCTGTGCAAGGCTGCTTGAGTGGTCATTGTGGCTAAAACCTGGATTCTGGTGAAGTCCAAGGTGAGGAGACAAAAATTGGTGCACGTGGCACTTCCGTTTGGAGCCCTTGTCCCTGAGGCCGTGTTGCCTCCCGACCCCTCACCCCCTCCAGGGCCCTGTGTGTGAGGCAGGCCCGTCACCTCCTTTGCAGGGGAGTCCCTCCTCCTCCAGGAGGCCCCGAGGCTGCAGCCGCCTCGCCTCCCCCAGGCCCTGCTCTCCTCCGCCTCCCCCCCGCCCCCAAATTCTGAGGTCTCGGGATGGGCGAAAACCCTTGCCCAGAGTGCGGGAGAGTTGACCCAGAGAGGAGCACGTGAGGAGCCCGGCTGGAGCCACGCTCATTTATGGAGGTGATGCTTCGCAGCTAGAGCTCCCATCTGCCCAGGAGCCTGTCCTCAAGCTCCAGCTCAGCAACTGTTCTCTCTCTGCTTTGCAAACAAGGACTCATCATGTCTGAAGAGAACCCACTTTATTGGGTCTGGGTTGGGGCAAATCTTCACCTGTCAGTAGCCGGCCCCACCTGAGCCCTCTCCACGTAGCACCTCAGAGCCCAGCGCCTTCCTGGAGCTTGGCCACCTGAGCCCCCGACCCCTGGAACAGCAGTGGAGGTGGCCCAAGGTGGGTGCTGGGAGCGGCCGGCAGGTCAGAGTAGGACACGGGACCAGCTTGCCTGTTGGCAGTGTCCGTAGCTGACTCCCGGGACCTCCAAGGGAGGAGGAAGACCGGGGTCTGTGCTAAAGACGCGGCAGGGGTGTCTCTCCTGCACGTAGCAGAACGTCCCCTGCTCTCAGCTGAACCTGGCAAGGTCCCTCAAGGCCATCAGCAAAGGGAGCCAGGCCAGTGTCCTGGTTCCCACGTGTCCCTCCTGCCACGCTGGGATGAACACCCCCATGCATGCTCCAAACAGCCCCCAAGCCCGGTGGACACACCTTGACTCCTGCCCCCCCCCAGGTTCTGCAGCTCCGATGACCTCAGCTCTGCGCTGTGACCCTGGGGCCTCCAGGAGCAGGCCGCCCCGCGCGCTCTCCCAGCCCGCTGAGTCCATCACCCGGAGACGCCCGTTTCTTCCGAGCCAGGGATTTTCTGTGTCTAAGGGTTGGAAGCTGGTCTCCCAACCTAGCTCGGAGCACTCCATTCTGACTTTACGGTTAGCTTCCCTAATAAACTGTTTAAAACATATGCTAATTATGTTTATTGTAATCTTTCATTATCATATGTATCATCAAGGCTGTGCTTCCCCTTGGAGCCTCAGGGCCTTCCAGCCTCACCCAGCCTGTGGGGGGGAGCGGTGGGGAGTCTGTGTGTCTGTACCTCTGTCTGAGTGCCCACATGTCTGTTCATCTGTCTGTATGTGTGTCTGTGTGTCCATGTGTGTCTACATGTGTCTGTACCTGTGTCTGTGTCTGTCTGCATTTTTGTGTTTGTGTATGTGTCTGGACGTGTGTGCATTTGTTCCAATTGTACAGAACAGCTCCTACTTTTCACAACCAGAAGAAACACCTGCAGGAGGCTGCGTGTCCACTGGGGTGCTCAGTGAGGGACACAGACCGAGTCCCCGGGCTGGGCCTTCCCTGGAAACAAAGGCGGGAAATGACCCGGCTGGTGGCCAGTTATCCCGGGATGTGTTTTGAGTCTGCTGCAGAGAGATCATTATTTCTTGTTTTGGGTTCAGACTGCTTGAAAGACAAGTCTGCCCAGCCAGGAGCACTTTGAAACTGCGAGAGTAGCTGTCGCTGCCGTCTGTGTAAAGGGAGTGGAGGGGAGGAAGAAGATTTCCTCCACCTTCTGGGTCCTTCTGGCTGGGCTACAAATTAAATTGACATGAGACAGACAACAGGAGAAAATCAGACAAAGCTTTATAACATGCGTGCATGGGAGACACTCAGGGAAACTGAGCAACTCGCTAAAATGGCAGAGGCTCTTGTCTTAAATACCATCTTCAGCTACAGAGGAGGGTGTTGGGGTAGTGGTTTGGGGCCTCAGAGCGCAGGAAGGCAATTCACATGGAGACGGAAAAGCGAATGTTTGGTAAATAGAACTTTCATAAGAGTGGGGTTAGTAAGGACCCTCCCAGTCTACCGATACCCAGAGTTATCTGTGGGGTGGCCTGTCCCAGACGGCGCTTCTATCTTAAATTCCTTTAGGCAATTGGGGGAAAGTCAAAGTTTCTTTCAGAGTCATTTCTTCTCAAAAATAATCAAGCCAAACAAAGAGACACATTTTGAGATGGCCAATTCTGATCCCCCACAGGAGTCGGAGTGGGCGCGTGGGGAGGCAGCCCAGGTGGTTACTGGGACTGCAGGAGGAGTGGAGCAGAGAGCCGGGCCCTCCGGCTGCCTGCCATCTTCAAGGTCTGCCTGGTCCTTTCATGGATGCTAGCTCGGCCCAGCCTCGCCTCCCCTAGGGCACCAGGTCACCTGTGTTCATGCATGCAGAGCAAGCCCCTAGCGAGTGGACCAAGCACAGTGTCCTGATTTTATTCCAGTTCTGCTTTTCAGTTTAGAAAGACTCGTCTGGTCCAAGGCGTTTGGAGAAGTCGCAGGCTCTCCTCGGATGATGAGGCCCCCTCTCCACAAGGAGCAGGTCTGGCTGTCCTCCAAGTGGGACTGGGCGAGATTGGCAGTCACAGCCACTCTGGGGGTCTCAGGCTGCACTCCAGGCTTGTGGCAGCTCCCTCAGGGACCTTGTTTCTTTTCATTTACAGGGGGTCTGGCGGGGGCAGAGGCACGATGCTGCCAGAGTGGGCAGCTTTGAAGTTCAAACAGAGACAGAAAGTGGGGGTGAGCCTTGCAGTGTGGGGGATGGTGAGGCATAGAGGGGCGTGGAGGGAGCTGTAGGGGTGGGGGTATGTGGAGGGGTGGGGAGGTGGAGGGGTGGGGGAGGTGGAGGAGTGGAGGGAGCTGTAGGGGCGGGGGTATGTGGAGGGTGGGGGAGGTGGAGGGGTGGGGGAGGTGGAGGGGTGGGGGTATGTGGAGGGGTGGGGTATGTGGAGGGGTGGGGGAGGTGGAGGGGTGGGGTATGTGGAGGGGTGGGGGAGGTGGAGGGGTGGGGGTATGTGGAGGGGTGGGGGAGGTGGAGGGGCGGGGGAGGTGGAGGGGCGGGGGAGGTGGAGGGGTGGGGGAGGTGGAGGGCAGGGGTATGTGGAGCACCCTGGAGGGTGGCTGTGGACTGGCTGTCTCTCTAAAACTGTGGGTCAGAAGGACGACCTCGCCCAGACTTGGGGCGCAGGCTGTGGCAGAACAAAGTCCCCTCTGGGTCCTGCTGGGGGCGGGTCCTAGGCTCCTGCGGCCCGCACACTCCTTGCCAAGAAGTGGCCATGCTGGCCTTCAGGCTGGGCTAAAACAAGGGCCAAGGGCCAGCACAGTCCAGTGGATGGACGTCGCTTATTATCAAGGCCTGTGTCCACAGGAGATGTGGTTCTGGGTGTACATGTGTGTGCATGCATGTGTGCAGGCATCTTGCAAGAGCGAGCCCAGCCTGTTCTAAAACTGGCCACATGAGGGGGTCTTTCTAGAGGAGACCGAGTGAACAAAGGGCAACTTTCATTCACGCCTTCTCTTCCTGGCGGAGGGCCCCTGCTTCTCCCTGTTCCTGCCCCATTCTGGGTACCACCCCCGCCAGCTGCATGTGCAGAAAGAGGAACCAAGACGGGTAAGTCATTTATTTCCATGCAGCCAGCAGGCTCCACCCCCAGGTGAGCTGCACTCCACATGCTGCAGGGGGACCGCCCTGTCTGCAGTGTCCAGACTCACCCAGGACCAGAGCGAGGCACTGATTCTCAAGGTGGGAAAAAGCCACGTTCCCCTTGCAAAGTCCCCGTGCCGGAGGCCTTCCCTGGAGTCAGAAACAGTTGTGTTTTTTTGTTTTTTTTTTGTTTTTAGGAAGATTAGTCTTGAGCTAACATCTGCTGCCAATCCTCCTCTTTTTGCTGAGGAAGACTGGCCCTGAGCTAACATCCGTGCCCATCTTCCTCTACTTTATATGTGGGACGCCTACCACAGCATGGCATGCCAAGCTGTGCCATGTCCGCACCTGCGATCCGAACCGGCGAACCCCAGGCCACTGAGAAGCAGAACGTGCGAACATGACCGCTGCGCCACTGGGCCGGCCCCCCGAAACAGTTTGAAAGATGCAGCTGTGCCCGCTGGGGAAGCATCAGTGATGTGCCTCCAGGGTTGACCCTGCCTGGACCTTTGTGGCCTGGGAAGAAGCAAGTGTAGAAATGACCTTTGACATTGAGCCTCCTCCCACGCGGGAGCACACCCCACAGCCACCGCCGCCCCCACAGCCACCGAGGCAGGCTTGCAACAGGCCACCCCCACCCCAGCAGCTTCCATGCTGACAATGGTGGCTTCACCTGCACCTGAAAATGGCGAAGGTTGAGAACCCCCAGAACATGCCCCGTCTGGGACTCAGTTTCCTCACCTACAAGAGGTAGTGGTTCTAGCCCCTCACTCCAGGTGAGGATGAGAACCCAGCTGGGGAAGCTCTGACACACGCGGGCTCCAGGTGAGGATGAGAACCTAGCTGGGGTAGCTCTGACACACGCGGGCTCCAGGTGAGGATGAGAACCCAGCTGGGGAAGCTCTGACACACGCGGGCTCCAGGTGAGCATGAGAACCCAGCTGGGGTAGCTCTGACACACGCGGGCTCCAGGTGAGGATGAGAACCTAGCTGGGGTAGCTCTGACACACGCGGGCTCCAGGTGAGCATGAGAACCCAGCTGGGGAAGCTCTGACACACGCGGGCTCCAGGTGAGCATGAGAACCCAGCTGGGGAAGCTCTGACACACGCGGGCTCCAGGTGAGGATGAGAACCCAGCTGGGGTAGCTCTGACACACGCGGGCTCCAGGTGAGGATGAGAACCCAGCTGGGGAAGCTCTGACACACGCGGGCTCCAGGTGAGCATGAGAACCCAGCTGGGGAAGCTCTGACACACGCGGGCTCCAGGTGAGGATGAGAACCCAGCTGGGGTAGCTCTGACACACGCGGGCTCCAGGTGAGCATGAGAACCCAGCTGGGGAAGCTCTGACACACGCGGGCTCCAGGTGAGCATGAGAACCCAGCTGGGGAAGCTCTGACACACGCGGGCTCCAGGTGAGGATGAGAACCCAGCTGGGGAAGCTCTGACACACGCGGGCTCCAGGTGAGGATGAGAACCTAGCTGGGGTAGCTCTGACACACGCGGGCTCCAGGTGAGCATGAGAACCCAGCTGGGGTAGCTCTGACACACGCGGGCTCCAGGTGAGGATGAGAACCCAGCTGGGGAAGCTCTGACACACGCGGGCTCCAGGTGAGCATGAGAACCCAGCTGGGGAAGCTCTGACACACGCGGGCTCCAGGTGAGCATGAGAACCCAGCTGGGGAAGCTCTGACACACGCGGGCTCCAGGTGAGCATGAGAACCCAGCTGGGGAAGCTCTGACACACGCGGGCTCCAGGTGAGCATGAGAACCCAGCTGGGGAAGCTCTGACACACGCGGGCTCCAGGTGAGCATGAGAACCCAGCTGGGGAAGCTCTGACACACGCGGGCTCCAGGTGAGCATGAGAACCCAGCTGGGGAAGCTCTGACACACGCGGGCTCCAGGTGAGCATGAGAACCCAGCTGGGGAAGCTCTGACACACGCGGGCTCCAGGTGAGCATGAGAACCCAGCTGGGGAAGCTCTGACACACGCGGGCTCCAGGTGAGCATGAGAACCCAGCTGGGGAAGCTCTGACACATGCAGGGTCCAGGGAGGGGTCACCACTGTTGCTGTTGCTGCCATAGCGAATGTTTCTAGAATCCTGGGCTCCATGGGTGAGTTTAACAGGTGAGAGAAATGAGTCCGGCGTAGGGCTCCCTGTGAATGGGAGGGTTTGAGGGAGGCCATCAGTGATGTGAACAGGGGGGCCAGATGCCGTCCAGGCTGGGGCAGGCGATCATCAGCCAGCCACCCCAAGAGCAGAGCATCGGGGAAGGGACACGGGGATAAGCCAGTCTGCAAACGCCAGCAAACTGTTCAAGTAATTGATTAGTAACTATCATGTAATTGCCAGATAATCACATGGTTATTTTTGCTTGCAAATTGAAGTGTTACTATGAGATTGAACAATTACGCAGGGTAATTATACACCGATTCACACGCTAACTCAGGGCGAAATAGTCAGGTAATCCCTAGGATGTGTGGCTCCTGTGGGGCAGGGAGTCAGTGTCACCACGTAATAAACACTAACGGGAGGTAGTTGGCCTCGCACACGGGTGTGCACCCTGTCCTGTAACTTCCTTACCCTCCCTGGGCACAACCAGACCCTGTGAGCAACACCGTTTGCCCCGGGGAGGCGCCAGGAGAACACGTGATGGTGGACCTGGCTGGACAGGGCCAATTTTCCAAGACAGGTGTGCTCCTATTGCCTTGGGATTATGGCAGAGCTGGCCGCCAGCTGGAGGAGATGACTCATAAAGGCAAGAGCCTGTCTCTGCCACGACCCAGACAAAAAGCCAGCCCCACCTGTGCTCACCTGGGTGCCCCAGGGCTGTTCCTCTCACTTGTGGCAGTGGCTTGACGATGACCCAGCAGGTAACCCCGTCTGAGTGTTCGTCACTCCACCTGGTGCCTGGAGAGGGACGGCTCACAGCAGGCAAGGGTTCCTGGGTCACCCTTCATTCATTCACTCACTTATGTTCCTCCTGCCTTTGGATCCCACACCCCTTAGGTGGGCAAAGCACATCCCTGTGTGCGTGGTGGTCAACTGGAGGCTTTGCATGACTGAATGTGCATGTCCCCAAATTCCTACACTGAAGCCCTAATACAGTATTTGGAAGTGGGGCCTTTAGGAGGTTAGGTCATGAGTTTGGGGCCCCCAGGATGGGATTAGCGCCCTCATAAGGCTAGGAATGGACCGGAGCCCTCTCTGTCTCTGCCGTATGAGGACACGGCGAGATAGGCCATTTGTGAACCAGGAAGATCTCACCAGAACCCAACCGTGCTGTGCCCTGGCCGTGGAATCCAGCTTCCAGACCGTGAGGCGTACGTATCCGTGTTGAAGCCCCCAGCTCGGTGTCTGTTATGGCAGCTGCAGAAGACTGAGATGAGCTTAGTAAGATCTGCCCAAAGCTGCAGTTATGACGTGACGCGATGCCCTCAGCTCCCCGGCTGTCACGTTTCCTCTCTAGACTCAGGAGTCCAGACCACAGTTCCTCAGTCTTGGCACCCTTGACATTTTGGGCACAGAACTCTCTGCTGTGGGGGCCATCCCATGCATTGTAAGATGTGTAGCCATATCCCTGACCTCACCCACTAGTTCCCGGCAGCACCTTCTCTGTAATATGTTTAGTTTAAACAAATAAAAACACTCCAGACATTGCCAGGCGTCCCCTCGCAAGCATCGCCCAGGTGAGCCCCATCGGTCCAGAGCAGCCCGGTGGTGAACTTCATCCTCAGGCCACACCTGTCCCACCGCCTGCTTTTAGAAATAAAGTTTTATCGGCACACGGGCAGCCCGCCTCTTACGTGTTGTCTACAGCGGCTTTCATCCCACGAGGGCAGGGCTGGCGGTGGCCACGAGACCGTGTGAGATACTCACTCTCTGGCCCCTGGCAGGAAACGGTTGCAGGCTCTGCTGAGACTGGAGTACTGCTGGCTGAAACCAATAGCTTCAGGGAATTGAAAAGTGGATTGTGAGCCACCCAGGGGTTTGAAAAGCTAATTAAGCTATTTCCAGTATACACTGGACATTTTAAATTCATTAAATGTATTAAGTTCCAAGAGGGAGAGTGCTCATCTAACCATCTGTGAGCTGACAAGGTGACACAGGCCGCCCCGGGAGCCCAGAATGGTGTGTTCTGCTCGGAAAGTGGGAGCTGGGTTCTCCCGGACAAATGCACGAACCTCCTTGGTGTCCCCAGCCCCCTGACCCAACACGGCAGGTGCCCCACAGCAGCTGAGCACGTTCCTCAGCCCGAAGGCCCCGGGGTTCAGTGCGACCTGCCTTCCGTCCATCTGGGTTTCTACCAGGAGCTTGGATGGGGTCTTGCCTCTCAATCTCGACACAGATTAACGGCTCTCAATCCCCAGCACCCCAGCCCTTTGGCGTAATCTATCCTGTTACCTCTGCCGAGAACGTCCTTCTCACGGCTGTCCAGCACCACCTGGGGAAAATCCGTCCCTTGGTCAGGGAGTCTTGCCTCTGTCTGTCCCTAGAAAGTTCCAGGCCAGCCTCCGGGAATTGCTCCTCCCTCCAGCACGGGGCATCTCTGTTGCTGGGCCTGCAGGGGGCCTGTTCTCTTTGAACACACACCTGTCTCCCTACCAGCCTGGGGTCCACTGACAGGTGGGGACCTTCCGGCTGGCCTCGTGTCACCCCTTGGGGGACCCTTTGGCATGCCTGGAAACCTGGGCGCACTCAAGAATTTGATGAAGACAATGAAGCCATGGCCATGGGTTCACACATGGAGGTCTTCAGTGGGAGGGCTCAGTGGTCCTGCTGAAGGAACACTTGACCCCCCCAACACGGGTGTCTGGACCTGGAGCAGGAGCCAGAGCACAGGGTCTGGGCATGCCGACTCATGGGCTCACCCTGGAGGCCGGGCTCTGCTGCCCTGGGGGCCATGCAACCTCCTGCAGCCACCACCCGTCTGCAGGCCTCTGTGGAACAGAGGCAGACCACTCCCAGACCAGCCCCTCTCCCTCTGCAACCTGGCGTCCCCACAGAGACCCAGGCAGGCGCAGAGATGACCCCTAGTCAGGGCTCCCACAGTACTCTCTCCTGTATGCGGAGCAAGGACATGGCTGGCTAATGAAACTCAAGCCGGAGGGGTGGGAAGCCCACTCGGGGTCACCTGGCACCACAGCAGTGAAGGCACATTTGGGAGCCAAACTGCACCCTGTAATTAGTCACAATGAAAAGGGCAAGAAGAAAAGGTCAATATTGTTCTAAATTAGACTAACTGCTTCCTTTGTGTGTGGACAGCGAGCGGCTCCAGGGCGCTGATGGGGGCAGGGCAGGCTTGCTGCTCTGGGCGGGTAGTAAAAGCCGGCCAAGCAGCCGAGGTTTGGAGCTCAGCTTGCAGGTTGCACCAGAGAGCTGATGCAAATTAGCCTGGTCAGAGTGGTCACAAACCTCACAGCAAGCCGGATGGGCTGGGGCGCCACCCCGAGCCAGGGGCCGGGCAGGGAGTGGCCTCTGGGTTGGGAAGTTGAGGGGCTGGAGTGGAGTGGCCCTCTGTCCAGCTCCCCTCGGGGCTCCAGTTTTCCTGCAGACCCAATTTTGGATGGTGCCCCCTCCTCCCGATGCCCCATCCAGTCTGGAACGGGGAGCCTGGCAGAGCTGGGCTGAGGAGTGCCAACTCCCTTGGAGCTGGGCCCCACGCATCCCCTTACAGGCGGGTGTGCAAACCTGGCACCCGCCCGCTGCCCACACTCAGCCTCCTTTTCCACTGTGATTCTGCACATTTACCAGTTACTGTCATATGGGTGCACCAGGCCCCTGCTCCCAGTCTGGGGACTTCCCCGAGAAGGGGACCTGCCCGCCTTTCACCCATAGGCCCACCACAAGGCAGGCCCTGTGACCCCCCCAGCCTGGGGCCTCTGCTTCTCCCTAGGTTTGCAGGGGCCACGGCCGTGTTGGGGCTGCGGGGAGTCCTGTGGTGCCCAGGCTCCCTGGGCTGTTTGCACGGGGCACAGGGATACAGAAAAATGGGGGCACTGCAGGGCACCCACTTTTTGCCAAAGTGTGCGTGTGTGTGAGGGTGTGTGAGGTGGGGTGCACGAGGAAGACAGAGACCCCATACTCTCCTGACAGGCTAATGCACTTCCCACATGGGGGATCCAGCCCCTCAGGTGTCTCCCGGGCCTGCCTTTCCCACAATCCCACATTTCCTTCCGGCCTTTGGAAGGTGCCGGCTGGGGCCAGGAGGCCATGAGCTGCGGTCACTGACACCCCACAACACGGTCTGTGCGGCCACCCTCTGTGGGACCTCAGGGCCGGGGCAGCAAAGCTAGCGAGGCGTCTTCCCAACGCCTGGCCAGCGGGCCTCAGAGGCCAGCCAGGGGCACGTGCCCGGCTGCTTCCCTCGCCCACAAGGGATTGGAGCCACAGCAATTAGTGCCATTGTTAACAGGAGAGGAGGAAGGTGAACTCGGCTGGGACAGTGGGGGGCTTAGGACTTCCTGGCGGACTTCAGAGCAGGTGAGCGGAGCTTCGAAGGAGAGTGGGAGCAGAAGCCAGGCAGGGAAGGGCGGGCAGAGCTTGAACATGGGGAGCTTGGGTGCTGGATGGTCTGGCCGGGTGCGGGTATGGGTGCCCACTCTGGCTGATCCGTGAGTGAGGACAGCTCACACCTGGCTGGCAGAACCGACAGCTGAAGACATGCCCCCATGGGTTGGAGTAGGGTGGAATTTAGTCTCGTGCTTTCTGTTCCTATTTTAAACATCATTTTCCAATATGACGTTCCCAAGCCCATAGCCCAGGACACATCCTGCCCCGGATGGTCCCACATCATCTCCAGGGGCCCTGGCCCTTCCAGGCAGCTCCCAGGTTGGGAGGAGGGAGCAGCAGCCTTGCTGGAGGGTCAACAATCGGCAGAGTCACTGTCCGGGGCTGTCCATCTCTCGTCAGGCTACACGGCCAGTGGGCTGAGCCGCCAAGGGAGGGTGTGGAGTTGGATTTACTGGGTTGTAAACCACACAGCTACTGCGGGAACAGTCTGGCAGGTCCTCAGCAGCCTGTAGAATTGCCATATGACCTACAATCCCACTCCTGGGTACGTACCCACAAGAATTCAAAGCAGGGTGTTATGGACTGAAATGTGTTCCTCCAAAATTCATACATTGAGGTCCTAACCTCAGTGCCTCAGAATGTGACTATGTTTGGAGATGGGGCCTTTCCTGAGGTGATTCAGTTAAATGAGGTCATTAGGACGGACCCTAAACAATATGACCCGTATTCTCATAAGAGGGGATTAGGACACAGACGCATGAAGAGGGACGACCATGTGAGGGCACGGGGAGAAGATGCTGTCTACAAGCCAGAGAGGCCTCAGCAGAAACCAGCCCTGACGACACCTTGCTCTTGGACTCACAGCCTCCAGGACTGGGAGACAATAAATCTCTGTTGTTTAAGCTGCCCGGTCTGTGCTATTTTGTTACCTCAGCCCGGACAGCTATTTGCACACTCATGTTCACAGCAGCGTTATTCACAACAGCCAAAGATGGGAGCAACCCAAGGCCACTGATGGACAAACGGATAAACAAAATGCGGCCCATACACACACACAAAGCGATGTCACCCAGCTTTAGAAAGGAGGGAAATCCTGACACCGCCTACAGCACGGATGAACCCTGAGGACGTTATGCTCAGTGAAACAATCCAGGCACAAAAGGAGAAGCACTGTGTGAATGCACTCAGCTGAGGCACCTCGAGGAGTCAAATTCAGAGACGGAAAGTAGGATGGTGGAGCCAGGGCTGGGAGAGGGGAGGGAGTAAGTGCTAATGGGCGTGGGGTTTTACGTGGGGATGTGGGAATGTTCTGGAACTAGATGGAGGTGGTGATGGTTGCGCAACATGTGCTAAATGCCACGGGACTGCACACTGAAAACGCTAATTTTACGTTACGTGAATTTTTTTAAATGACTGAGGTTTTAAAAGTCCGAGTTATCCCCTCAGGAGACACCGTGGCCACCTCGAACGCCCCGGTGGGTGGGAGGGGCACATTCCCCTGTGTCCCCCAGCAGTCAGGCTCTGGGTCATCAGCTTGCACAACCACCGGGCGTGGTTTCCATTGCTGGGGGTGGGGGGCCTCAGGACCGCCTGTCTCTTCAGACCTCCAACTCTCCCAACAGATTAAAGAAACAGACAGGAGCATTTCCTCCCGGGCTCCCGGCCGTCTTAGCCCCTCTTCAGTGCTCAGCTTCCCCACTTCCCTTTCTCTTTATTTTAGGTTGAGATATCTGCCTGAGAACAGGTTTCTTCCAGGGCAGGGAGCTGGCTGGCCGAGGGGTGGCCGGGAGCCCCCCAGTGGGGAGGCGCCTCCCAGCGGGTGAAGGGGGCTCCCTCGGGGCCCAGAGACCTTGCTCCAGTACCCTTGGAGGCACACGCAGCTCCGCGCCGACACAGGCTGTGTCCTCTCATGCGGAGGCCTGACGGTTACTTCTTGTTCACGTCTCCACACTCTGGTGCTAGTTAGCCTCAGTTTTGGTCCACAGTGGGGTTTGTAAGACTCTCCAAACTCATACCTGTCGTGGGGTGCATGGTGGCCCCCAAAGGTGTGTCCCCTTGGGACCTGTGGCTGAGACCTTATTTGGTAAAAGGGTCTTTGCAGATGTACTTAAGGATCTCAAGGTGAGACCCTCCTGGATTAGTGTGGGCCCTAAATCTGATGGCAAGTGTCTTGATGAGAGACAGGCGGAGACACCCGAGACAGAGGGAAGAGAAGGCCAAGTGAGGATGGAGACAGAGAGAGACAGAGACAGAGAGACAGAGAGAGAGACACAGACAGACAGAGAGGAAGACGAAGAGACAGAGAGAGAGAGGGAGAAACTGGCAGGCTCCCGTGTGGCGTACTTGCAGAGCAGTTGTGGACATACTGAACAGGCGACTTTCTGCTCTGGTCACTTCCTAAGTTCTCCTCCCCTGGAAGTCATTGGTCACGGCTTCAACTGTGATCAGAGGACCAGACCCGCCGGTCAATGTGCAGCGGGTGACCTGTGGTGGCAGAGGTGGTTTCCAGAACATACCAGCCGGGCCCTGGAGAGGCCAGTCTCGCTCCCGGGCGCCCACAGGGCACAGAGGCAAAGCACTGACTTGAAGTCAGAAGGTCCGAGCCACCCCTTAGCGCCCCTGATTCTTTCCTTCCCCACCTGCAGACAGAACCAGAACCGAGGTTCCCTCTTCCTCCTGCCCTCCTCGGCTCTCCTCACCCCTCCACTGTCCCAGAGGAGCAGCCGGCCCGCTGCCCACTACCCGCCACCGCAGCGGGAAGATGAAGGTGTGGTCAAGAACAACACAGGGAAGAAAGGGGTGGGGTGCTGAGGAGATAATTATGGGAAGGCACACAGGATTTTCCCTTAAAAGGTATTGATGTGTAAACGGGTGAGCAAAGCTGACAGGCAGAGCTGGAGAAGGGCACAATGGCACCTTCAGTCACATTCAGCCGACACCTGCCTCGGCCAACGGCGCGGGCTCCGCACTCTCCAGCTGACAATTAGGACACGTGCAAAAAAGCAAAAATGAAACTCAGTGTGCGTTTTAAAGAACATGAGAAAATAAAAGGGAGGCCTATTAATTGTCTAACATTTTGTTAATTCAATCAGGCATACAATTTAAAAATAGCTTTGCCTTTTACTGAAAAGGAAATTAATTATAATTTCTTACTGGATCCAGCACAGGGGAGGAAATTTGGGATGACGTGCTTGCCTGAGAAAGGCTCCTTACACATCACCCTCCAAAGCCGCGTGGCCTAGCCGGACCCAAGAACGATTTATAACGGTCAGTGTCTGACGAGAGCCAGGGGAGAAGGCCCGAGATGAGTCACCTCCGAGCGGCACTGTGAGCCGCTCGGAGGTGAGTCCAAAGGGCACTTCCTGGGAAAATCTGTGGGTTAGTAGGGATCCTGACACGTCCATTCAAGGTCATTGGGATGTCCTTCCAGCGTGGACGCGCAGGAGCTCTGTGGGAATTCAGCTCAGAATATTCTGGAGCCACTGTCTCCTTGCTGCCCAGGTGAGCCGGTGCTCTGGTGGAGGCGGCCGCTTTCTGCAGCCTCATCTGTTCTTGATGAATCCACGAGATGGAAGCCACGTCCCTGGTAATGGAGGCCAGTGGGAGAGCCAGGCCGGGCTGGGAAGGGCCCCGTCATTGTGGCAGCCTTGCCGCTCGCACGCTCTCCTCGCATTCAGCATAACCCATGCTCAGTGAAACAGCGGATCTGTTTTCTCAGTTTCTGCTTTACTCCGAAGAGAGCAAACCCTATCTGATCGTCTGGTTCCAACCAAATTGTCACCGGGACGGAGGCCAGCGGAGGGACTCGCGCGAACATTAGAAGACACTATAAAT
The DNA here is from genome assembly GCF_041296235.1 of Equus asinus. Lineage (NCBI taxonomy): Eukaryota > Metazoa > Chordata > Mammalia > Perissodactyla > Equidae > Equus > Equus asinus. Next base: position 50,101,596 of record NC_091804.1, read on the forward strand.
CAGACCCTGTGGTGCAGGGGTGGGGGGGCCTGGTGGGGCGCAGCAAGCGCTCTCATGATGGAGGGCACTGTCTTGGTCCGAGCACGGTGGAGTCTAATCAGCCCAGATGCTGGGAGCCAGTGACCCAAAGAGAATGAGCGGGGCCTGAGTTCAGAGCTGTTGCCCAGCTGCTGTGACTCAAGGTGCATCCCTGACCGCCCTACGCTGACCGGTGTGTGTCTCCTCTTTCACTGTGTCCCAGGTCAGGGGTGAAGGACAGATTCAGAGCCAGGTGCCTGGAGGGAAGCCGTCTCCCCAGCGCACACTGATTCTCTGAGCCGTTGGACAGCAGGACAGGCACGGCTGCTGTTTGGAATCTGTTGTCCACACTGTGCTCATCTTGAGGGGGGCTGGGGGATTAATCACATCCCATTTCTCCAACTGGGGAACTCATCTTTGCAGTTGCGACTCAACCATCTCTAAGAGTGGGGCTGAGGGTGCCAGCTACAGCGCAGGACGTCCTGCAGCGCTTGAATGGACTCTGCAATATTTGGGACAAACCTTCACTAAGACTATTCATTGCTTATCTGAAAGTCAAACAGTGATGTGGGCTCGGTGAGCCGAGGAGTCGAAAGAAAGATTTCTTGGACTCTCAAGGTCTGGTGGTAGTCCTCCTTTATTCAGACAATAGCGTGGGGACAGGACCCGTGGGCAGTGAAGGGCTGCAAACATGGGTTGAGGGTAGGGCTAAATTTACAAGGCATAGGTATGTGAGTTATCTCTTTACAAGACAAAGGAAAGATTACGTAAAAAAGTCGTTAAAACAGTATCAGTGTAGGTGGGGTCTTGTTATTGGATGGGCCTATAACTTTAGAAAAGAATCGGATCGGACCAGGTCAGGACGTCCTATGCTTCCCGGAGCATGTTCTAGGTCGGCGTGTAGGGCAGAACGCCTTGGGCTTCTCTCTCTGGGTCAGCCTGGATCCTCATCAACAGGACTGGGAGTCCTGTGTTTTTATTTGCTAAACCTGGCCACCCTAAGCATGATCTAGAATCACAAAACCAGATCCTGAGGACCTGAGGTGGGTAGAGTAGTGGCCCCCAAAGATGTCCTCGTCCCAATCACCAGGACCCGTGAATATGTGAAACTACATGACAAAGGGGGATTAAGGGAGCAGATGGAATTCAAGCTGTTAATCAGCTGGCTTTAAAATAGGGAGAGGACCCTGGATTACCCAGGTGGGCCCAGAGTAATCACAGGGAACCTTAAAAGTGGGGAGGGAGGCAGGAGAGAAAGGGAGAGCGAGAGAGAGCACAGAAGCAGGTCAGAGGCAACGGTGGGTGTTGGCTTTGAAGAGGGAGGAGGGACCTCAAGCCAGGAATGTGGGGGCCTCTCGAAACTGGAAGAGACAAGGAAAGGCCTTCTGCCCTGGAGATGCTGGGCCTGGGGGTAGGTTAGGCAGCCTTGCACCGAGATGGGGGTGAAGACTCTCGAGAGGCCTGGGCTGAGACCCTGGGTTGCTGGAGACCCCTTAGCTCCACAGTCTTTCTCCAGGACGAAGCACCCTCAGCCCTTAGCCAACCCGCAGCTTCACGGCTGTGCCAATCTCCTGGGGCCGCTGTAACAAACGACCACAGCCTCAGCGGCTTTCGCAGCGCGCATCCTGTCTCTCAGTCTGGAGGTGGCAAGGCCTTCTGGTCAAGGTCATGGTGTGGGCAGGCTCCAGAAGAGAACCCTTTTGCAGCTTTGAGAGATGCCCACATTCTCGGCTCCGGCTCCTTCCTCCATCTTCAGAGCCAGCAGGGCAGCATCTTCCCGTCTCTCTCTAACTCTGACCCTCTTGCCTCCCTCTTATGAGGATCCTTGTGATGACACTGGGACCACCTGATAATCAGGACCGTCCCATGTCTCAGGGTCCTTGATTCAGGCACATCCACAAAGTCCCTTTTCTATTTTGCAGATGGGACGTGGACGGTGCAGGTGCAGGGTAGGGAAGCAATCGAGCGTGAGCAGAACCAGAACACGTTTGTGCTGTTGCAGCAGAGATGGGGGATGCGTCCTTCAAGGCGCCGTGGCCAGGATGTGAAGAACCGGAAGCTCAGGAGGGCTGGTGGGGATGCGGATGGGCCAGCGCAGGGGAAGGCACTCCCCCAACGATGAAACACAGTCACATCTGCCCTGGCAATCCCGCCCCTAGTATCTTCCCAAGAGAAATGACAACACTTGTCCACACAAACCCATGTACATGAGTGTTCACAGCACATGTCCACACAAACCCATGTATGTGCGTGTTCACAGCACTTGTCCACACAAACCCACGTACGTGCGTGTTCACAGCACATGTCCACACAAACCCATGTACGTGTGTGTTCACAGCACATGTCCACACAAACCCATGCACATGCGTGTTCACAGCACATGTCCACACAAACCCGTGTACATGTGTGTTCACAGCACATGTCCACACAAACCCATGCACATGCGTGTTCACAGCACATGTCCACACAAACCCGTGTACATGTGTGTTCACAGCACATGTCCACACAAACCCGTGCACATGCGTGTTCACAGCAGCATAATTCACAATAACCCAAAATAGAAACAACCCAAATGTCCATTAACGGATGAACGGATAAACAAGTGTGGTCCATCCACCCAGTGGAATATTGCTCAGCCTTAAAAGGAATGAAGCCCTGACACACTGCAGTGAGGATGGACCTTGAAGACATGACGTCAGTGAGAGCAGCCACGTGTTGCAGGATGCCATTGCTAGGAAATGTCCAGAACAGGCAAACTCGTGGGGACAGAAAGTAGACCAGTGGCTGCTTAGGGCTGGGGAGGGGAGTGACAACTGAAGAGTATGGGGCTTCTTTTTTGGGGGATGAAAGTGTTCTAAAACCAACTGTGGTGATGCTTGCACAACTGTGTGAATAGACTAGAAACCACTGAATCATACACTTTAAATGGACGATTTATGTAGCGTGCAAATTACACCTCAATAAAGCTATTAGAGAAAATTCAACACTATTAAAAAAACAAAAACAAACCACAACCTTGCCAGTCGTGGGGCCGCTGCAGGGCTGGGCTCCTCCTCACCAGACAGCCACGGGGCCACGTCCTGGACATGTGGAGGGCTCACCACGGCACCGTGGGCTTGGGGCCAGTCCGTCAGAGCAGAGCATTCCCCTCGCTGACCTGGAGGGGCTTTTGTTCCTGCTGCCTGCTGTGCTCCGACAGCATCCTTTCCCCTCCCCTTCCCTCCAAGGAGACACTGGCCCCTTACCGGGTGGGCAGGGTCGGCACCTTCCTCCTCCTCCTCCCCTGAGCTGACCCTTTCAAGGCAGCTTCGTCAATATTTTGGGCTGACATTTGTTCCCTCCCATGAGACTGGTCTCACATCTCATTCTTCTGTGTCTAGCCCAGATGGATGGAGGTGTTGCCAACGCTGGATGGACAAATGGACGCGGCTTCTGTGCTCACACCTGGCTGTGCAATGGACGGAAGTGTCACCAAGGGGCCCACGCACAGAGGGAATGGAACAGGCTGGCTACCCAATGTGCCTTCCCAAGGCTACTGGACCCCAGCCCACCCCGGGCTGCAGTGTGTAGGAGTAGGGCCAAGGATCCCCACCAAGAGAAGAAGGCAGTTAGAGGGCAGAGGGCAGGGTCAGAGAGGGTCAGCAGTGGCACTGGGCTCTCCACGGTCGTCTCAGGCAGGGAGTGTCTTCCCTCCCCTCCTGATCCAGGGACCCCCCTCAGACGTCAGCACTTACTATGGAGATCAGCACACAACCACTGCCCAGAGCAAACTCTGAGGGTCACTGGACGCAGAGAGGGAGGAGGGGCCAGCCTGGCACCCCAGGGAGGAGAGAGGCCCCATGGCCACAGAGATTCTCCATCCATCGGCTGGGGGCACCTCCACCACCCACCGGCAGAGGGAGGCCTCCCCTGGCCCCTCCTGCCTCCCCTGGGGGCCCATGGCACTCAGACTCCGAAAGCATATTTGTTAAACGCAGCATATTGCACATGATTAGATTTTAATTTCAATACACTTTGTTAAAAATAGATTGGCTCTCACCAAGAGCAGGGCCGCAGGAAGGGGCTTTAAGCGGCTTGTCTTTGGAATATTAATAGCACGGAAAATGCTATTAGAATAATTTTTCATCATGAATAATAAATTAATAGAATAAGTTGGTAGTGCCATGCGATACCGGGTAAGAGTAGGCTTTGCTTTAGCAGAGCGGGAGGGGTTCGGGGTGTGGGCGGAAAGCAGAGCTGCCCGGCGCTGAGGATGCCACAAGTGTTAGGGGGTGAGGGGTCTGGCTCCAAGGTGCATCAGCTGCAGGACGGGGCTCAGGACCAAAGCCTAAGGAGATTTTGAGCTGAAGGAACGAGGCCTGGATGCCAGACCAGCCCTGGCGAGCTCCTGATTTCCTATGGAAAGGCTGAGAAGTTTACAGTCCGAGAGCCCCAGCCCCACAGGCCCCAGTGGAGGGGGGCAGTGCTTTGTTATTCTCCACACTCCCTGCAAATTCTCTAATGCTTTTTTTCCCCTTGGCAAACATGAGGAATTTTTTGAGTCACCAAAAGGCTGGAGAAATTGTTTGACAGAGCACAGGGGCCTAATTAAAGAGCAAGGGGATGTCTCTGGGGCCCCAGGAGCCGGGCCCCAGGCACCTCCTCAGCCCTCTCTGCTACTCAGGACACCTGCAGACCAGACCCCTGCTTCGCCTCCTGGGTAGAAACTGCCCACAGGCATCCCATGATGACAGCCCACAGGTACCAGCATGCGGGGACGCCCTGCTGAGACCAGATACCAGGACAGAGACTTCCACTGGCTCAGCTTGGGTGAGGTGTCCCCTCCCGGACCAGTCAGCCATGGCAAAGGCAATTGCTGCCTTGAACATGGAGGTGTGATGTGGAGTAGGACTCTGAAGACGGAGGTGCAGATGTGGGGTTGACCTTGAAGGTGAAGGCGCAGACGTGGGATTGACCTTGAAGACGGAGGTGCAGATGTGGGGTTGACCTTGAAGGTGAAGGCGCAGACGTGGGATTGACCTTGAAGATGGAGGTGCAGATGTGGGGTTGACCTTAAAGGTGAAGATACAGACATGGGGCTGACCCTGAAGGTGGAGGGACCACTTGCTCATGGAGTGTCCAGACAGATTCTCATCTGCCTCTCAGCTGATGCTGAGGTGTGAGGCTAGTGGGACTCCTGGGGAGGTTTCAGGGGTATGTGCTGAGACAGGGGCTTGCCAGAAAGGCTGGCCTCAGGATGGGTCACTGGTTCCACCCTAGCGGAAGCTATGCCCTGAGCACCAGGCTGCTTCACCAGGCTGTGGTGTCCCAGAGACTTACAGGGCGAGCTCAGGGCTGTGGATCTGGGAGGTGGGTCCAGGGTGAGCAGGGCAGCCTCAGGTCGTGGCCATTGTGGGGAGGGGCCAGGAGACCAGCCTCTAGTACCCACTGGATGAGCAGGAAGCAGGCGTGGCTCCCCCAGGGGTGTGGGTGGAAGGCAGGGTTGGAACACCTTGTCCACTGGGACATCCCCCTCCTTGTCTCCAGATTGGGCCAACCAGGGCATCTCAGACTGGATGTTAGATAATTTCTTTTGCACATGCACATGTACACATACCCCAGTGTGAGTGTGTGAGTTAGAGTGTGTGTGTGTGAGTGTGTCAGTGTGCGTGTGCAAACACGTGTCGGAGTGACAGCTGCTATCCCTCAGCCCTCTCAGTTTAGGACTGTAGGCTGGGGAGCAGGGGTCCCGACAATGCCTCTCTGTGTGAGCCCAGAATCGCTCACACTGCCAGCCACACAATCGCCCGCAGACGCGCCCAGCCACGCGTCATTCTCTCTTTTCTGTAGCGTCTCACCCTGCAACTGACAATTAATGTTCGCAAGAACATGAAATGGAGGAGAAATTACAGCAATTTATCAACAGAAATTACAGGTGTAGACACACGTCAGCAGTGGAAACAGTTTCTATCAAAATTAAAGTATTTAGAGATTTTCCTCACATTTCAAATTATGCAAATCCCGTTTTCCGCGATGCTACAGTGCTGCGGCTTCAACTGCAGGATTCCCCAGAAGCGCCACGTGGCGCAGTTGTGGTGCAGGGTCTCTCCCTCCTGGCTGCTCCTTTGCTGCCCAGCTCACAAATGTCACAGGGACGGCTCTGCCCCTTCGGCGTGCCAACACCTGTGGAGCTGGTCTGCTGGCTGGACAGAGGTGGGCATCATCCAAGGCAACTGACCCCTGCCACGCCTTCACCACCGGCACAGCGGCTGTCAGCGGGGAGGGAACTGCACCGTGGCTGAGGCGAGGGTGCCGGCCAAGGGTGCAGGTCAAGGTTGGCCGTGAGCAGAGATCAGATGGGCCCAGATTCTCCCTATGAGCCAGGGCTCCCTAGAACAGGGTTTTTCAACTCAATGTTCCTACAAGACCCTGGAGCCCGTGTTCAAGTGCAGATTCTGACGCAGACGGTCTGATTCTGCATTTCTAATAAGCTCCCAGGTGATGCAGCAGGAGCTCCGAGGGGTGGGCTGTGGCCTGGTGTCCCTCAGGGCCAGGGCGGTCCCTGTCAACCCACATGAACCAGATGCTGCTGTGTGCAGCACAGGCTGCCTGCCGCCAGGGACCTCAGCCAACGGCCGCCCTCGAGGGGGAGGCTGGGACTGACCTTGGCCCCATGTCCTGCTGTAAGGTCACACCTGCCTAGTAGCCAGGCCCTGTGGTTTGGCCTCTCGCTGTTAACTCTGGGAGGCAGACCTGGTCCCAGAGCTCTGTCCCCATGCCATGGGCACGGCTACTCGACATCGTAATTGATGTTGAGTTGGGTATTCAGTCCCCCTGTGAAATGCCTAATGAATTCACCGTGATTAATGGTATTCCAAGCCCAGGATGGTGGCCAATCAGAGCCGCCGCTCCTGAAGAATGTTAAGTGGGCCAGGGATACGCGTAGAACAAGATGGAGGGAGGGGCGTCTTGGCGGGGCACCAGCCGCTGCCTCTCAGCGGCCCCCAAACCACAGACCATGTAATTAAGCTGTGTTTCCCGGCCACCAGGGCCAGGAGGTGGGAGAGCAGGTTTCTAGTAAGTAGGGGAAATAATGGGGGGATGAGGAGGGCGACGGAGAGGGAGCAACTGTCCGCAGGGGCCATGTGGGCAGAGCTGGGGGCCTGGCTGGGAGTGATGGCCCGCCCCGGCCTGCTTCTGAGTCCTGGGCTCTAAGTATCCTGCTGAGGCCCTGAAAACCCTCTAAATAGAAGGTTCCTGGCCCTGGAGCGAGGGGAGAGGTGGTCCCGGGAGAGAGGAGCTCACCAGGGTCATGTGTTCCCGCTGGCTCCACCTGGTCAGAGACCCTGGACCTTGGAAGGTGGTGGGGTGGCGGGTGGTGGACCCAGTGACCCAGGAGGTCCTGGTGCTCTCAGCTTCTCGGGTGCAACCTCCTTGCACAAGCCGGCTTCCAGGAAGACAGGACAGGCACCCTCAGAACAGGGCTGGGCTGGAAGCTGGTGTGCCCCGTTGTAGGAAACCCCATCCCACGAAAATCCAAATTTAACGTCTACTGACCTCTCCCATCGCCACCACTCCCACTGGGTGACATTCGGTTTAAAGTGTTCTCTTCCCCCAGCGTTTCGGGAAGGCACGCTGCGCAAAGTGGGGACCCCCACAACATGGACACTGAGGGTCAGAGGCCCCAGAGCTCCCAGGTCATCCTAGCCTTCCCCTTTTGCCATCTGCCTCCTGTCCACCCCGTGGAGGGATGGGCTTGCTTTCTGTCAGAAGGCTCTCTGGCAGCCGGGAGGGACGGGGCGGCTGGAGGGAGCAGAGGCCAACGTGAGTGTGGCCACCGAACCTCGTCCACACTTCCTGCTCTGGGCGGGGGGGGCTGCCTCCGGGAGACTTACCCCATTTCTCTCCAGCCAGCGGGGTCCTTCCAGGAGGAGGGTGGGGGCTGCATTTCCCTGGGGTCCCACCCTCCTGTCTGTCAGACTAGGCCCTTTCGTGGAGTCAGTCCTCACGGTCAAGGCCAATCCCCGAGAGAACAATGTCACTCGGGATGGGGATGGAGGGCGGCTCCCAGTGAAAACCCCAGTCCCAAAGGCCATCCCGTGTTACCCTGAGAGGACATGGAAACAGCCGCCCACCAGGGAACCCCAATCTGCCCATGACACTCGGCCAGGCCTCTTGCATGTGTCCTCCCGAGAGTGTCCTCCCAAGACTGTCGTCCCACATATTCCATCGTGTCCTGTTCCAGAAACCTCTTCCTTCCATCGTGTCCTGTTCCAGAAACCTCTTCCTTCCATCACATCCTGTTCCAGAAACCTCTTCCTTCCATCATGTCCTGTTCCAGAAACCTCTTCCTTCCATCACGTCCTGTTCCAGAAACCTCTTCCTTCCCTCATGTCCTGTTCCAGAAACCTCTTCCTTCCATCACGTCCTGTTCCAGAAACCTCTTCCTTCCATCACGTCCTGTTCCAGAAACCTCTTCCTTCCATCACGTCCTGTTCCAGAAACCTCTTCCTTCCATCACGTCCTGTTCCAGAAACCTCTTCCTTCCATCACGTCCTGTTCCAGAAACCTCTTCCTTCCATCACGTCCTGTTCCAGAAACCTCTTCCTTCCATCACGTCCTGTTCCAGAAACCTCTTCCTTCCATCACGTCCTGTTCCAGAAACCTCTTCCTTCCCTCATGTCCTGTTCTAGAAATCTCTTCCTTCCTTTCCTGTAGGATTTGCTGTCTCTCGAGTGTGTCTCTACTCATTAATGTTGCTCTTCTTTTCTTCCTTCCACTTCCTGTCGGTGTGTTCTCTGGGTCTCCTTTTGGCTTCTTCAGTTGAACACTCCATTTTTTTGTTTCCAGTCCTTTACGTCTGTTATTAAATTCACTTAAGGCTCGAAATTTTCCCCATGGCCGACTCGGCTGCACCTATGAACAGGAGTCGTAGCAGCTGCGCTCTTTTAAAGCTCTAAATGTTTTAATTTGCCTCAGTGATTTCCTCCTAGATTTGTGTGACCTAGAGCACAGGATCAAGTTTTCAGTGTCTTTACTGCTGATTTCTAGTTTAGTGACTGCGTTGAACTCCCTCTTGGCAGGATTTTGAAAGGCAAGCTGTCGCCCTGCCCTCCGGGCACAGGAATTCGTGACGTGAGCGTCTTCAGGATGGGCCTGAGGGGCTCATCACACAGCACAGAGGGACGACCAGGATACGGTTTAGATTTTAAAGCATTGTCTGTTAGTTTCAAGTCTGTACAATACGCTAAACCAGGCTGACCAAACCCCGAGGGCCGTTAGCATGTTGAGTTTGGCCATCGGTTGCATGTAAGTGGGAGCTTCCAAAGTGCCTGGAAACAGCGGGCTCCCTCAGTGCGTTTCAGGGTCCCCTTCGCGTCTTGTTTGTCACACGACATGTGCTCAGCAGATGCTTCAGCTGAGAGAGGGCTCAGGGGGAACCTTCCCTTTGCTGCCAAAATACCGCAAACTTCAGATTAGTGGGAACTAGATCAATGAGATTTCACTGTAAAAAGTGACCTCGGAGACTAAAGGGACCAGCGTCTGCTCTGTAAGAGTGTCCCCACGGCGGCTGCACTGACGCCGTCTCAGAGATGAGCTGTGCCTCGAAGCAGCTGCGGATCCAGCACTTCTGAAGCTCGTCACCTTGGGACTAGATGCAGACACCAGGTAGGGGAGGCAGGGCCAGACCTTTTTGTGCTAACGGCAGTTCAGGCCACCGTGGCAGGCCAGGCAGAGGTCCTCCAAAGGTGCCTCTGCAGCCCCCGGGCCTGGGGTGGGGGAGACGACGCTTCCTCCAGCTGGTGCATCCTGGACTCGTGTCTTTGCCTCACTCGGGGCCTGAGTGGAAGCTGCTCTCAGGTCAGTGCTTCTCCGCTTTGTGGGTCAGTCTCAGGCTACAGACCTGCTGCAGGACAGGCCTAAGTCGTCCCTCCCACCTCTTGCCACATCTAACTCGGGACTCATAAATTCACCCCCAGCCCCACAGCTGAAGAAAAGACCACGGAGGCCTTGGATGTAACGGTGCTTCAAGAAGTTCAGAGCGATGAGCTAAAGAGGAATGTTGTGGGCCAAGTTTTCCACCCCATGGAATCGTTTTGAGTTCAGACACCCCTGGGAACCAGGTCTGAGCTCCCTAAGGCTTGTCCTCAGTCTCTTGATTTCACATCTTCCTCCTGGCCATCTGCCGACATGCCATGGAGACTAGCCCTAATTCACCCTGACTGAGATCATTTGGAGCTGGGCCTGAACACAGCGGAAGTCGGGAACACGGCATGGGGGCCTCAACCTCCCCTTCAGTGGCTCTTCTCCCCGACCCATGGGTGCACCTGCTCCCTCCTCTCCTGTGGATCTCAGGTGATGCCCTGTTGCTGCAGCAGCAACAGCCTTGCTGGTGGGAGTCCAGGCCAGGTGGGAGTGGGGAGGTGCAGAGTAGGGAGACGACCAGTGATGAGGGCGGCACAAGGGACATGGGGACACGCAGACCAGACCCAGGGCAGCCTAGAAGCCACCTGGAACTCAGCAAGGGAGAGGACAGACTGGCAAGGGGTTTCCCAATGCAAGGAATGTGCAAAGGGGCAAGACGGCAGGGGCAGAGCCAACAAGAGGAAGCTGGAAGGGGTATGTTGGGGGCTGCAGGAGGGCCTGTGGGCTCTTGTGACCACAAGCAACCACTGTTCCATCCCTAGAACTTACTCCCACTCCCACGCATACTATACACTGGCTCTGCTGGTCCTCTGCTCCCAGGGAGGTTGCCTAATGACCCATTACTCAGATGGAGGGACTGAGGCTGGAGGTGGGTGAGGCATCTGGTGCCAGCCTGCTGCACGAGAATTCGAACCCCAGCCCTGACTCCAGTTCCTGTCCTGTCCTGCCCTCAGCTTGGGGCCGCTGGTCAGGTGGAAGACTGGACTCTCTGAGGTGGGCCTTCCCCAGGGGAACCAGGCTTAAGATGGAGCTCAGAGCCCCCAGGCAAGGTGCCCCTGAGTCCAGATGAGTCCAGCATGGCCAGGATCTGGCAGAGCATTGGGAGCCTGAGACGCCCCTAAGAGCATGAATCTGCACAGACCTTAGACCAGCTGGGAATTTATCAGAGTCTCCACGAGACTGGGGAATTTGTAGGGGTCTCACACACTCTCAGAATGATTGCCCCAAATCTCTGCAGCCTCTGCCTGCACACGGGCTGAGCATCGTGGCCCGGCAGCGCCCGCCCCCCCCCCCAACGCTTTCTTTGTCTTGTTTTTCCAGCTCGGCTGCCCTTGACCTCAGCAAACCTGTCATTCATCTTTCAAAGGTCCTTTAACAAGTAATTACCTGTGAACCTAAAACTGCTCTAAAAAATAGTCTCTAAAAAAATTGAGAGAGACGTAGATTTAAGAGTTTTAATGTAATTAATGAGCTGGTAATTTCAAGGTGGATTTCCTCATCTCTTTCCAATGGGGTTTTTCTTTCTCTTTCTTTCTTGTTTAGCAGATAAAGCAAGAGGACACGATCACCTCTGAGATATATTTTTAGGGTGGCCAGGACTCTTAAACTGGAATAATGATACTTTGGAAAATAAACCTACTTCTGGATAAAAGTCTAACTAATGAGGCATCAGCACTAAAGAGGCATAAAGTACATCTTTAGGAATGAGAATTGGGACCAAAATTGGGCAAGCAGCACTAAACCCACAGCTCATGTGCCACCGGAAGCTCTGTCATCACAAGAGCATCAATGGGGGACGAAACGGCGTCTGCTTCTGGGCGCTTGCATTCCACTCCTGGCAGGAAGGCAGGCCTGTCACCACTTTCAGAAGTGACGCCTGAGACCCGCCTCTTGGTTTGGATCCCCTGGAGATGCATGCACACGTGCACACACACAGATACATGTGCACATAGACACTCGCAGATGCGTGTGCACAGACACTCAGGTGCACATGTTTATGTGGAGGGTGGCCCTAGAGAATCCAGTCATGGGGTGGGGAAGTGAAGGGGCTGGTCGACAAAGGGCGTAGTGTGAGCCAGCTGCGGCCGTCAGGGCATGTGGGAGCCAGTGTGGAACGCTCATTGCAGAGGTGTCTCCCTGAGGTGGGGATGGTGGTACTTATACCCCGACTCCTCCGGTCAGTCGCAGGTGAGGCTGCTCCCAGCCCTCGGCAGCTTTGGAGAGAGGCCTCGAGCAGAGAGACGCAGAGGAGCAGGTGGGCATCAGCTGGAGTGGGAGGTGGTGCCCGGGGAGCGGGGTGGAGCCAACAGCATCTGCTCGGCTTAGATTTAAACCAGCTGTGAAGTTTCCCAGCATTTACATCTTCAGAGCACCTTTATGTATGTCAGTGTAGCCAGAGTAAGCAGGGCCTCGTTTCTCCTTCAGTAAGTACGTTGAGGCATTGGGGGTTGGTGGCCACAGGCAGACCCAGGTCCCTGACCTTGTGGGGACTTTGGTCTCTTCTTTCTGGCACATTTGACCTTTGCCCTAGTGCATCAGGATCTCCACTGTGGGGCATCTGCGGAGGGGAGATGCCGGCTCTCACGTTCACATGAGTGCGACTGTTCTGAACGCAACCGACACAGCCCAGGGGAGAATCACATGAGCCACTTTGGTTTCATACGTTGTCGTGAGATGCCCAGATGTCAAGGGTTGAGGGTGAAGCTGTCAGCGATGATGCCAGGTCAGCATGTCCTACTCAGCATCTCAGCTGAGGCAGATAGAGCCCCTCCCCTCACACACACACATGCAGGCACACAAGCACACACATACACAGGCATATATACACAGACACACAGAGAAACACACCACATGCATGCACACAAGCACACATGTAAATGCATCTGCACACACATATACATAGGAGCACAGTGCACAGACATATGTGCACACGGGCACGCATATGCACAGACACACACCACACATGTACATGCACACACACACAGACACACAGAGGAGGCAGCTGTGTGGTTAGTTGGCTTAGGGGTACAGGAACCTGGTCTGGTCCCAAGCCTGCTCAAAGGCACTGGGATCTCCCTGGGACTCAGTTTCCCCATCTGTAAAATTAGGGTGATGGTTCTTGCCTGGCCTAAATCTCAAGAAGATGATGAAAAATCCAAATGATATAACAGATGGACAAAGCAGCTTGAGGGTGAAAGCCCTTTCTAGGTGTAAGGAAATGTCATGAATACAACCTGTGAGCTGAGGACAGTCGAGGGTGAAGAAGAATGCATTGTACTTTGGGCAGGTGCAGGAAGGGGCAGTTGATAGTGAGAGGACCCCCTGCTTGGGAACGTGCATGCACAAAAAGCAGGTGCCTTCCCCAGGACAAGGCAAGAGCCTTCCCTCCCCCTGGTCAACTCCTGTCTTCGTGGAGATGCCAGAGGCAATCGCTTAGACGCAGGGCCCAAACGAGCCACCTGGCGTCTGGACAGGCTGAAAATTACGGAGGAAGTGAGAGGACACAGGGGTCCCCTTCTCCTTCGGGGGACACCTCCTCCACTCATTCCCTCCCTAATGACTTTAATCAGTGCTAGACAGAGGAACGTGCAAAAACCAAGTGCCATCTCAGAAGGCTCACCAACAACTCCAAAGCATCCGCCACCTTCAGCTCGGTGCCACCTGCTCAGGGAGGCCTTCCCCAATGTCCAGACCAGACCAGGTGCACCCGTTTATCCCACATCACACAGCACTTTTCCTCTTCACAGCCTTATAACAGGTGTAGTCTCATGTCCACTCATGTGCTAATAGGAGATCTCTCTGTCCCACTAGATTGTGAGCTCCATGAGGGTGGGGGCCAAGCCTGGGTTTTTTTCTATTCATATCCCCCATGTAGCCCAGAGCCAGGCATAGAGTACAACAGCACCCAAACTTTCAGCATTTCAGCCATTTACTTCTCATTTCATTAAGTGCAATGAAATGCCAGTGCACACACAATCCAATGGGAAAAAATAATTTGTGGATTTCCTTGGGGTTCACGGCTATGGAAACTACTGCCCACTTGAGCACACCTGTGAGGAGCCAGATGGCTGTGCAGGGATCAGCCAGAGGGCTGAACAACTGCAGGTTTAAGTCCCCGAGAGACCACTGTCAGGGACGGCGGGGGGCCGAGCGGGCAGACGCCAGGGACCGGCAGCAGCGCCGTTCAGCACCGTGGACAGCGCCCGCCGCGGTCCGGGTCCTCTCTCCTGGCGCGCAGTTTGCTCTGTCTTCCTGGGGCTCCAGGATTGTGAAACGGGCGGTTGCACAAAGCCATGATGGACGGAGCTTTTCTTGGGTCAAAGTGTTTGCTCTAGCCCCTCAATGCACCCCCTGACTCTGAACGGGAAACGGGTTCTGGCTCGGGCTCGCCACCAGCCACTCTGTTGTGTGATTGGGGCCACGCTTCACAGCTCCTCTGGGTCGGTTTCCCCCAGGAGGAGGAGGTTTCTTCCAGCCTGAAAGGGGGGCATGACGACCAAACGGAGGCCTCTTTGAGGGTCCTTGGGTGTTGCCTTCTCTGCGTTCTTGGCTCACTTTCTGGCATCTTCTCTAACTCTCTGGTCAGAAACCTCCATTTCTGCAGCCAAGAAGGTGTCTGTTGTATCCACTCCTGAGTCTCCACCGTGGCATAGAGCTGGCCCATAGTAGGAACTAATAAGCAATTGTTGACTGAACGACAAGAATGTGACTTTCTGATTTCCTTCCTGTAGTCTAGCTTGTGTGGGTGCCAGTAGAATTCAATTTAAATGTGAAAAGAGAGGGGCCCGCCCCGTGGCTGAGTGGTTAAGTTCCTGCGTTCTGCTGCAGGCAGCCCAGTGCTTCGGCGGTTCGAATCCTGGGCGGGGACATGGCACTGCTCATCAGGCCACGCTGAGGCGGCATCCCACATGCCACAACTAGAAGGACCCACGGCTAAGAATATACAACTATGTACTGGGGGGCTTGGGGAGAAAAAGGAAAAAATTAAAAAATCTTTAAAAAAAAATGTGAAAAGAGAAAATAAACAAGCCTATAAATTGCTTGGCTCTCCACGGAGTCAGGCACTTTGCCAAATGCAGGTGTCATTGGTGGGAAACAGTGGCCTGTTTTCCACGTGCCCCTCGCACAGGCTGGGTAACAGGCTTGCCTCTGGCTGATGGACAAATGATGTGTTTGCACGTGGATCACAGATGGCGTCCACAGCATTTTATGAACGGCTCACGATGGCTGATAATTCCCAAGGGGAGATTGACCTTCAGGCAGAGAAGTGACATCCCAGCCAAGGGGCCACCTGTGTTCTCACAGACGTATGATGTTCCCCAGCACCCGCCCTCCGCAAGTGGCCAGCCAGCGTACATGCAGACGGAGAGCAGCGTGGTGAAAGGGGTTTGGACGGGATCTACGCCTCTGAACCCCCAGCTCCTGGTTAGTTTCTCGGGGCCACTGTAACAAGTGGCACAGAGTAAGGGGCTTAAAACAACAGAAATTTATTCCCTCAGCTCTGGAGGCCAGAGCTCCAAAATCAGAAGCCACAGGGTCGGTTCCTCCTGGGGGCTCAGAGGGAGGATCTGTCCCTGCCTCCCCCACCTTCTGGGGTTGCTGGCAGTTCTTGGCATTCCTTGGCATGTAGACACCTCACCCCGATCTCTGTCTCGTCTTCATACAGAGTTCTCCACATTTGAGTCTGTGTGTCTCAAATCTCCCTCTGCTTGTCTCTTCTAAGGACACCATCACTGAGTTTGGGGCCCACCCTAAATCCAGGATGATCTCATTTAGAAATCCTTACTTAATTACATCTGCAAAGACCCTTTTTCCAAATAAGGTCCCATCATCCTGGGGGTCCGGATGTGGACAAAGTTTTGGGGGCCACCACTCACCCACCCTCTGAGCTTACTGGTCCTCACCTGCCCTCCTGGCTAGGGCGTCCCTCCAGACACAGCAGATGGCTGTGTTGATGTGTCCCCTGGCCCAAAACAGCAGCGAGGTCCTGCTGTGCACCAGGCATCTCACACAGTGCTGCCCTACTGATGCGCCCAGGTGGGGACCCCACGGGGGGGTGTGCTTGAGGGGATGCGTTGGGTGGGGTACGTGGGGGTGGGGTGCGTCGGTGCCAGGCCCTCATCCCAGTGGCAGAGACCCTCTGGGAGAAGGGCCTGGGGTGGGGTGAGGGGGATTTCTGAGTCCGGGTTCTGGGTCCATGTGATCTGGAGCTGTCCGCAAAAGAGGGGCTCCTGAGAGCCAGCCCCCGACCCTCCGAGAGCCTGCAGTAACCCCAGCCACGCTGTGGGGCTAGTGGGGCTGGGCCTGGAGCTGCTGCCTTTCACGGGCAAAGTGGAAGGTGGGACAGACTCTCCCTCTCTCTCTCTGTCACTGCCTCTGTCTCTCTCCCTCTGTCTCTGTCCCTCTCGGGCCCAGGACTGTGGCCCTGGTTCCCTCCCACCTGCCCAACAGCCTGATGGGCATGGTTTCTCCCTGGGCTGAGGACCTGGGTCTCTGCACAGTGGGCAACTCCATCTGCATTCAGCTGTCGCTGTCAGTCCTCAAACTCACACTCAGAACAAAAGAGAACAAAAGGACCAAGATTGCTATTCTTTTTTCCTTATTAACCTCTTTCCCTCTTCTCTTCCGCTGGGCAGAGGGAAGTCCAGCCTCCTGGTCTTCATGTTTGTGAGGCCTCAGAGGCTGTCGTCAGCTCGGTCAGTGCCAGATAAGCAGTGAAAGGAGCAGGGGGCAGAGCCAGTCATCAGGGGAGGGACAGGGGCTGCAGGCTACTGTCTGGACCCTGCACTCTTGGATGGAGGCTGACCACTGGCCCAAGTTAGAAGAGGAAGACAGAGAGATGGATGGAGAGTCAGACCCAGGAGGGGCTTTGGCAGGGCCAGCTGGAGGGGTTGCAGCCAGACGTGGAGAGGCCGCCACTGCCCAAAGCATCAAGCAAGGCTGCCCCCACAGCCTGGGCTCTGTGGAGGGAACACCTGCCCCCGGAGGGAAGGGCTAAGAGGCCGTGGTCCACATCATCCCCGGGTGTGGACACTCCCATGGCTGGTGCCAGGGGCAGAGCACAGCATGGCTCACCCCAGGGGAGGGAGGGCTAGCAGGGGTGCCCACAGGAGCAACAGCTCTCTCCATGCTAGTCCAGGCAAGAAAGAAGGGCCCAGCTGCCTCCCCAGGGGTGCTGGGGAGCCCTGCACCTTCATTTCCATGGTGACACCAAGGGGCAGATGGGCATCACCCCGATTGGCTAAGATGAAGCAATCCCATTCAAATTCAGTTGGGAGTTTGTTGATAAGACCCTACTCCCAGGATAAGCTGCATGTGGATGGAGCCTGGAAGGGGCATCCTCTGAGGGACGTGCCTGACCCTCCAGCCCCCAGCTCCCCCTCAGAGCCCAGGCTTGGGTGCAGGGAGGTGAGGGACCCCCACGCTGCTGTTGGGTGTCAGCACTGAGGCACAGGAGGCAGCCAGAGTGATGCCCTGAGCCCTTACTTCACAGAGCAGGAACTGGGGGTGTGGGGGGCTCCCTCGCTGCTGGAGGCGGGAAGGCTCAGGCTGGTCAGTCAGGAGCGTGGCATCAGGGAGCGCTGGGGGCTCATCTTTGGGGCATCGTCTTCTTCCCCCTCCCAGGTCCCCTCACAGACACAGGCCTCCAGCAGTGCCTCCTCATCTAGGCCAAGCCCTGCCGTCTCTAGGGAACTTTTTAAAATCTCAAGTACCCCGCAGAGGGGGAAACTGGGAGCGGCAGGGAGATGCTGGAGTCAGGAAATCTGGATTCTCATCTTGGGGGCACCACGTGATGCCGTCGGACACTAGAGCTCAAAGAGGCAAAGTGGTCTGCGTGATTTCCCGTCTGCAAACCAGGCAAGCCACACGAAATGCCCACCCCAGGGCCCTGGCACCCTGTGACCCCTTCTGTGGCCTCTGATGGGGAGTGACCCTGGCTGGGCCTGAGGAGCAGAGGTAGCGTGAGGCGCCGTGTTCTCGATGAAGAGCGGCTGACATCTCTTTTTGTAAACGAGGCCAAAGAAGGTCACTTTGAGAGCCTCCTACTGGGCAGACAGCCCTTTGTCCTCTCCTCCCAGCTCTGGCCACTCTCCGGGACTGTCTCTGGCTGGATGCGGACAGGAGATGTCCCCTACAGCCCCCAGGTCCCAGGGGAGAGCAGCCAGGAGAAGTGGCGTCCAGGAGAGCAGACCCGGGGACCCCTGAGGCCCTGGGGTCTTGCCAGACACTCTCCTCCGCCACTTTTCCGATGACCCAGTGGCAAGGAATCAATCAGAGTTGATCCGGGGAGGCCCGAAGCATCAAGCTAACTCAGCAGTGGGAACTTGCTCCTGGTGACAGCAGAATCAGGCGCTGGAGACGTGGGCAGACAAAGAGGGGCCTCCGCTGAGCTTTACACTGTGGATTCCAGACCCCACAGAAGGCACAGCAGCTCTGCAGCATCATCTCGCTGAGTGCACGCTTCGAGCAGGTGCCTGGCCAGACTCACTCATGCCCGTGGAGCAGGCTCTCTGAGTGGACGGATGCTGCTCATTAGAAGCAATTTAATTAAATGCATGAATGGGGTGTGTCGAGTGTGAGATGAATGAGGTTTCCTGATGGAGGATGGAGCCCTCGCCCTTTCTGAGGGGCTGCAGGTGGAATGTTTGAGCCTCAAGGAAATTCAGTGCTTTGGAGAAAGCACAGAGGGAGTTCTGGGGTGGATGAGTCTGCTCAGGGAAGCGGGACCGCTGAGCACTCTCCCGCTGGGACCCAGTCAGGGCTGCAGAATCAGAAGCCTCACGCTTGGCCAAGCTGCACTGGACACTGGGAATTAAAGAGAATGACGTCAGCCTGGCTCCTGCCTCAAGAAGCAGGGGTGAGAGAGGGTCGAGGGAGAAGAGTGGAGGAGCCACTTGCCTAGACAGGGGGGCTCGGATCCGACCCCCGTGAGGCTCCTCTGGGAAGGGCTGCAGGTTTCAGGCAGCAGGCGCCCGGCTGGGGCAGGTGCTGACCGCCTGTCCAGGGCTGAGCTCTGTGTCCGGGCAATCAGGGTTCCAGGCTAAAGAGGGGCCTGCGTTTCCATAGCCTGAGTTAGCCGTGTGACTAGACACCAAGAAAGCCCAGTCTGTGGCCACAGACGGGGGGTGTGGCGGGAATGAGGACGGCTGCCTGGAGGGACGGCCACCATGAGGAACAGGCTTCTTGGGGTGGAGAAAGCGGCTTCTGATGGGAGGGGATGCTCCAGGTGTGTGGACCCATCCAGATGACATGTACGGGCCCTGTCCCGGGCTCCCGCACACAGCTCTCTTTCCAGATGACACAGCGATGTCCTCACCGCCTACCGGGGACACAGGAAGCACGTTGAACAAACGCCTGGCTATTTCGCCTCGGTGGGCCGTGGCTTCCTTATCTTGCGGCTTTAACAGATTCTCCATCACTTAATAGCTGAGCCGCGTGTCAGATCACCTCACTCACCAGATGCACTCAACGTCTGGAAGCGACTAGCGTGTCACCGCCCCGAAGGACGAGTTTCTTTGAGGAGCCCCCGTGGGAGGTTCCTGATGACACAGATTACGGACAAGGCCTTCACCAGTGCGAGCACAGGCACAGCGGGCCACCCGCCTCCAGGCCTAGGGCTCGGGGACTGCCGAAGTGGGTGCTGCCACTCACACCGGTTCCGGCGCTGCCCGGGAAAGCCGGCTCTGGGACCCTGTCACCCAGCCAGGCAGCCACAGCAATCTGCCTGAGGACCATGCCACCCGGCCGAGGCCCCCACAGTGCCAACCAGGCCCGTCCTGGCTGTGTTCTGTTTCTCCCCAACGCAGGGCTCGCAGAGGTCCTTCCGTGCATCCACTACTGTCCCCTTGAGGAAAGCTCAGTTCCCTGACCTGCGAACCGAGGAGGACATGGGGAGGAGGGTAGCAAGGAGAAACTTCCAGAAGGGGCTGCTCCTTTGAGTAAACCCCCAGCAGGTTCACACCTGCCCATCTGCCATCCGGGCCTCAGCTGTGCTCCTGGTCAGAGTGGAATCCAAGGTCCTGCAAAACTAAACACCATGATTCCCGGGGAGAGGCCGACAGGGCCCTGGGGCAGACTCGGTGAGGCCGGCCGCTCATTCAGCTCAAAGTCGAAAACATCAAGTCGAATCCTGACAGCGTCGCGAGCCTGGACCGGGAGGCAGCGGCCAGGGAACTCACGACGTCGTGTGGCATCTCTCGCCAGGTGCTGCCGCCACGCACACATGCACACTCACTGCCCCTCATGAGCACACACCTCCTCACATGCACAACCCCCACACTCGCTCTTACACACGTGCACACACGGCCTCCGGCGCTCTGAGCCAACCTTGTGGTCTCCGCATCACGCCCCCCTCCCTGCTGTGAGTCCTTGGCCGGCCGGCAACTCAGCAGTTCTGTGTCCCAGGACCTGCACCTTTCCTGGAACAATAAAGGTTTACCGAACCATGAGAGGACGAGTGGACGGATTAATGACAACATCCTTCAGGTCGTTCTTCCCGCTACCTTGATGTGACGGTGAGGAACTGGGCTCAAGGGGCTGCGAGGGGCCGTGAGGTGCCGGTCACGAGGCCAGCCGCCTGAGACACGCTCCAGGAGCGGCCCTGGAGGAGGCCCTGGTGCTGGCGGGGGCAGGTTTTGCTGGCTGTTCCAGACACTCCGTAGCACGCTCCCACATGGCACTTACTCAGACGAAGGAAGGAAAACACTGCTGATGCCACTGCAGCCCGGTCACCATCTAAGACGGGACGCTGAGCCGAAGAACCCAGACAGGGAGGGTGAGTGCTGAACACGTCCTCTTACGTACAGTTCCAGAGAGCGAAAGCTGGTCCACAGGATGGAAAGAGCGGGCGTTGCTTCGGGTGGGGAGGGCCGGGGAGACGGTGACAGAGGCTGGTGGAGTGTTCACCACAGACCGTGGCGATGGTCTTACAGGGGTGCACACAGGTCAGACTCCCCAAAGTGAGCGCTTCAGACAGGTGACACTCGTGTGTCAGTTACATCTCGATAAAACCGTCTGAAATGAAAGAGAAACTGATGGGAATGGGTCCTCAAAGGTAACTGGAGCGTTTCCCAGCGTTGAGGGCACGGCTGCCCTGGGAGACCCAGGTCAGAGCAGGTGGACCTTATGGGCTGTGGGCAGGGACATACGAAGAAGACGCCCCTCTTTCTATGAACACAAAGGGGCAAGTGGCACCACGCCCACCATCAGCCCTTAACGCCCAGAGAAGAACGTGAGGAGAGGAGAAAGGACCAGGGGCCACGTCCATGGTCTTTGTTGTTGAGTCAGTGGCGGGACCCAGGTTGCTGCATCATACTCATCTTTTCCTTTTAAATATTCAGTCATAAAAATATTTTGAAAAAATATTTATTTAGGGCCTAACCTATTTTGGCAAAACTTTTAAACTGTTTGAGGAATCAACATTTAAAAGGCCTCGGTGCCACGGAGACGGGGAGCTGGCGGATGGGGCTCTTGGCCCCACTGAGGGCTTGGGGTTTTGTCCTGCAGAAAGTATGAAGAACTGATGGGATGGGTCTTGGTGTGCCCAAAAGCTGGTGCTGGCTGTCACGTGGAGAGAGTAAACCGACCAGGCAGCTTGGGGGCCGGAGACCACTGGGGACATCATTCTGGAGGTGAGGAGTTTGTGCCAGGTCCCCACTATGGAGTGCGGGAATGGTGTGATCCAGGCATCACCCTGTCCTTGCAGGGGAGCACACGTGAAAGAAATCCAGCCTGGAGACGGCTGGGAAAGAGGCTGTGGGCAGAGCAGCAGGGGCGCTTGTCCCTCCTGAGGTTCCAGGCAGGTGTCTGGGAGGAAGGGACACTTGAGCTGCTGAGCCTTGGGAAAGCAGTGGTTTGCCGGTTAGCGTGTGGGAGGGGCAGAGAAGAGCCCATTCCGGCGGAGTCTCCGGTCAGCTCAGAGGCAGCCTGAGGGCCAGGGGTGCCGGGCGTGTGGGCCACGTGCCTTCCCATGGCTTCCCCCATTTCTCACGTCTTGATCAAATCGGGGGATCGCTCCTAGAACCGTGGAGAGTCCTGCCCAGACCCGCGGCAGCCTTGGCGTCCACCCTCCACGGGGATGGCAGAGGCGGAGGAGAAGGCAACTGGCGCGGGCGGCGGGTCTCAGGGAGAGTCACTGTGGGGCGTTTGCGATGCCCACAGATCAGGGTGGACGCCAACTCAAATGATCTGACCCTCCCAACGACCGGGGAGGCTGGGTTCTGGGGAGGGTGCCCTGTGACGTGAGGGGCCTCCGCCGGCCACCGCCACACAGACGCCTTCTAGGGCCTGGCGCAGCCTTGACGCCCCGCTGAGTCCTCACCGTCGGCTGGCTGCTCTGAGTGACAGCGTCTATCTGCTCTTGCCGGCAGCGTGCAGCCACCAGCAGGGGCCTCACAAATGCAGAAATTTGGGATTTTGAAAATGTTAATTTCCAAGTGGATTCTCAGTGTTTCCCCCAAAGTCTCCGGGGGCTGTCTCGGGAACGCGTCTCAGCTGGGCCCCTCTGGGGACACAGGAAGCCCTACCTGACCCCTCGCTCACCAGCGAAGCCCGTCCACGGCCCCTCTGGGGTCCAGGCCCCGCCCATCACAGCGTTGGGGCAAGGAAGGCACCTCACAGTGTCCCCCCTCCTGGTCCCGGACAAAACCCATCTGTTGAAGAGACGGGAAATGTGCCAATGTGGAGAATGAGAGCGACTGCTGCCACGGAGACCCCCAGACCTTCCGCTGCAGGGAGGGGAGGGGCAGGGCAGGACAGTCAGAGCAGCCGGCCTGCCCACCCCCGGCCCCCAGAGCTGCCACCCACGCGGCAGCCCGTCCCTGGGACCACTGCTGGGTAATGGGTGACCCACCAGGGGGCTCTGTGGGCTCTGGTGGGCGAGGGCGGGCCGTGGGGGACATCCAGGGGACATCCTCGTGCAGTGGGGATGCTCGCGGTCCTGCCGTGCTGCTGGTCCCTCCGGCCAGCCCCTGGGTGCAGGGACAGGAGCAGCCCCTGCCCTCTGCTGGAGGGAGGTCTTGTTACAGCGGCAGCCAGTTCCCACCTGGGAGCTGGCAGAGGGAGCTGAACCCCGTGGTGGGGGCTGGGTTCCCTCCGGGACGGACACCAGCAGAACTCCTGGGACGTGGGAGAAAGTCGGGGGCCGAGGGAATCCACACGTTTGCCCCTCTGCTTGGCGCTCAGCTATCCATCTGCACAGGACGGCCAGTGCCCACACGGGCCCGGGGCCCAGAGCAGACCACCAGGCTCTCAGGTGGGGACAGGGTGCTCCTTGCTTTGGGAATGGGGGGAAATCCAGCTGGGATTGGGCTCCAGCCTCCCCACCTGGACAAGACCCTGCAAATGGAGAGCAGCCCCTGACCGACACCCCACCCCAGACATATGCAGGCCAGTGGAGGGTCCTCCCTGCCCTGTGAGACGACGGGACACACGCCTACTCAGCTTGGCAGGGAAACATAGTCAGGGAGGGCTTTCTGGAAGAGGGGGCACCTATGCTCAGACCTAAACAGCCCATGGATGACAGGGAGCCATGGAAGGATCTTGTTTGGGAGCTCAGGCTCGCTGCTGGGGGAAGAAGAACTCAGAGGGAGCACAAGGGAAGCAGAGCATCGTGGGGGTTGGGCACGGCCATGTCTGGGGGAAGCGACGGGACTGGTAGACAAGGGGTGGGGAAGGGGTTCAGAGCAGTTGGAGGGATAAGATGAACAGTAGGAGAGGGCTCCACTGACCAGTGGTGTGGCCTGGTCAGGTCACATCTTCTTGGGGTCTCCATCTTATGGTCGGGAGGCTGCAGGGTTGATTTGAGTCTGTGTCCACTGATCCCCAGGACTTGCTCCCCCTCCCCCAGCACGGTGATTTCTGCAGCAGGTGATACAGCTTTGTCACCTCCACCCTGGGGACGGCTCGCCTCACGCTTGTTATACCAGGTGGATGGACACCCGGGCACTCAGAGTGCTGGGCCAGGAAGGGGCCTCTGGGGGCTACGCTGCGTCTGCCATGTGCACACACACGTGCACACACAAGCACACTCAAACATGCACTCGCACTCAAAGTCATGCACACATGAACACACACACATGCACAGTGCACAAGCACACACACCCTCCGTGCCCGGCGGCCACCCAGTCTGAGGGCCCAGTCTCATTGCCTTCGAGAGGAATCGTGTGTGGTGGCTGCCAGGAGAGCCAGGACCCCAGAGAACACCACGTCGAGGTGCCCCCGCCCTGAATCCACGTGCACACGCACAGGCCTTGCACCACAGGCCCAGCGCCAAGAGCTACGGAGCGTCCAGGACCGGCGGGCGGGGCCAGCGCCTCCTCTCACCCCCACCTCGGGCCCGGGATTAGGAAACATGGAGGAGGCCCCTCCTGGGGCCGAGGGGCGAGCCGAGGTGTCCCCCACAGGCTCCTCCACAGGCCGCTCCCCCTCTGCCAGCTCGAACGCCCCCTCCATAAGTCTCGCTCAGAAAAACACAATCGATAAGCCGCGGAACCCACATGCGACGGCAAAGCTCCGTTCTTAAGTCTGTAATTGCCAAGAATTAATGTGCTAATTGCATGCAACTAATCTGCATCCTTTATGTTTTATATCAATTAACAGAGTAATTAAAAAAAGCAATCTCCTTGATCGCTCCTCCCCGGCAGCCCCGGCCGCCGGAGCTAATGAGGCCAGGCTGCCCTTTCACCAGCCTCATTAGCGGCTCCGCTCTTTGGTGGTGCCTCCTGCGAACACAGTCACTTGTGCAGCGAGGAGTCCTGGATAGGACGCGGCGGCGCCCGGGGAGGCAGTGCGCTGGCGCAGGGCAGGCCTCGGGGTCCCATCAGAGCCTCCAGTGGGTGTGGCCCCACGACAGACTCGGCGCGGGATTCAGGGGGTTGAGGGTGTGCGAGGCCCTTGTCCGGGAGGTTTTGTAGACCAGGCAGGACTCTCCAGCCCACCGCCCGGCCGAGCCAAGTGGGCCTCGCTTTCCTGCCGCTCAGGCAGGGGAGGGACAGGTTCCGAGGCCGATGCAGAGCTCGCACCACCTGTGGAGTCCGCCTGCTGCCCGGAGGCCTGGCTGCCCACTGACCCCAATGACAGCGAGAAACAGATGCTCCCAGGACACTGAGCACGGCCCTGCATGCTGGCCCCTCCATGCCACCAGCCGGGGCTGTGGGTGCCGGGCAGCCGCTGGAGGACAGAGAGCCATGCGGGGAAGGTGTCGGCACAGCTCCCTCGCCTCCGTGGCTGCCGTGATGGTCGGAGGCGGCTGCCAGGAGTAGAGGCCAGCACCTGGGCCAGCCTGGCTCTGGGGCTACCCGCCCAGCTCACATTGCTCCTTCCCCGGGTGAGTCCACTGCCAGCTCTGGCTCCCTCAACAGAATCAGAGCCAGACATAGGCAAAAAGCATTTTCATCCCAGTGGACACCTGGCCACTGGCTCGGTGCCCGTCCTTGAGCGGATGGTGGGCCAGCCAGGGAGACCGCCACGCAGGCCACCTTGTCTGGTGGCGGGTGAGGTGCTAATGCGAGATCCCGCCAACCAGGCGGGAGACCCCAGAGCAGAGCCGCTGGGCAGCCATGGTTGCGTGCAGGAGGCCCCAGGTGACTCACCTGGTCCTCCACAGGTCTCCACCCTGCCCTTCCCTGTCCACCAGCTGCCAAGCAACGCCAAGCACGTGCGCTTCGCTGGGACTCTCCTTAGCGTTGACTTGCCCATCTTTACAAGGAGGTCAGAACGATGGCTGGCCTGGGTCCTGCCAAGAACCAACTCAGAGAGGTTGAGTGACTGTCCCAAGGCTGCACAGCAGCAGTGAGTAATGGAGTTGGATTTTGGACCCAGCCATCCTCTGGTCTGTGTTCCTGACCACTTGGCAACATTGCCCGCTGCTCAGGCCCGCTGCACCATCCACACATTCCAGCCAACTCTGCACATAATGACTCTGCAGCCCCAAGTGGGTGTGGGCAGCCCTCTCCTCATATCAGGCCCGCAGTGCCCTCCCTGACCCTCACACCACTCCTGGGTCCTGCTTGTCCCTGTCACCCTGCCTAGGTCAACCTCCAGCCTTGCCATCCCTCCGTCACCCCTTGTCCCAGAGCCGTCGGATTCTTGGATCTAAATATCCGCCGAGACGACCTGCCCGCACTCTGACCCCATTGGCCACACGGGCGACCTGTCCTCACCCACCCCCAGCCCTCCCTTGTCCAGTCCCCGCGCCCTCTTCCAGCCCCTCTCCCATCCTGCCGGAGCCGGGAGCCCTCCGCCGGGATCTCACTCCTGGTCACTGGCCCTCACCTGGCTCAGGGTTTGGGGTGCGTCTTCAGGTCGCCCCTTCTCACACACGGCCTCCTGTCTCTCTGACTTCATTGGTTCACCTCCAAAGCCCAACCCTGGAGAAATTACACTTTCTGCCTGCTCGGCGCCTGTGGCCGGGATGCGGCGGGGGTTCTGGAGGACCCCGGCCGCGTGGACACTGCAGTCTGTGCTGAGATCAGAGGCCAAGGTGGCCTGAGGACGCCTGGCACCGTGTCCACCCTGAGTCCTGCACTGTCCCAGAGACAGCCCGGCAGTCAGGGGGACCGTCCCCGGCCAACATGGGCCATCGTCCTACAGCCGAGGGCAAAGCACGACCTGAGCAGCCTCACTGCCCAGCATGATGGCTTCAGTGACGCCGCCACCTTATGACTCCTTCCAGTAGGGGCTGTCTCGTGCTCAGTGGCGCATCCTCACCCCTCACACCTCAGCTCGGGGATCTGGATCTGTTGGGAGCAGTTCACGGCTATTTCCCACTAACGGCTTTTGCCTCGTGCCGTTCACGGCAAGCAGAGCTGCGGTCACGCTCAGCCTCAATGCCGGGTGTTAAAACAGGATGTTTGTTTGACTTTATTTTGACCACAACCCTCAATCAGATACTAATTATGCTTAAGGATGGGGCTGGCCGGCTTTGTTCACCTCTGGGGACCCCAAGGGCAGACACAGGGCACAGGGTGCGCACCTGTGCGTGCGTGTATGTGGGCACACCCACGCAGGCATTGCTGTGTGTGCATCTCTGTTCACATGCACAGGTATGCACACGTGCTCTGTGTGAGGGCGTGTGCATGCATGTGCATCTGTGTCCACAGGCACACGTGTGTGTGTCCCCCTGTGCCATGGGTGTCCACAGGCATATTTAATGGCATATGGACAGGGAGGCCTCAGTTCAGCAACAGGGGAACCAGGGCTGTCTTGATGTTTATGTAACAGATGTGACATGAAGCTGGCTGGTTTGAAAGCAAATAAAAGTCTGCCCAGATTTACAGTCCAGCCATTTCCCTCCATAATCAGCTTGTGCTGTGGAGTTAAATGAACTGACAGAGACACGTGCAGGTGGACGCTGCTGTCAGCTGGAAACTTGTAAGTCATCCACCAGTCCACACAGCCCTCTGAGTGCGCTCAGTGAGCGGGGCCCAGGCAGGCGGGGGCCCAGGGAGGCGGGGGCCCAGGGAGGCGGGGCCCAGGGAGGCGGGGCTTCCAAGCCTGTCTTGGTCTTCAAGAGGCAGGAGCGTCTGGCTGGGACGCAGCTCCCAGCCCGGCCACCAACCCTCCCTGCTGTGGGGCCCACACCAGGAGCAGCTGAGAGGACTCACCCTCTGCCAGGCCCCACGTGTCACCCGCAAATGCATAATGTCCACAGAGATGCCTCTTCCAGGCATCTGGGCAAGACACACGGACCTTCACCCTGGGGCAAGGAGGTGCAGCCACGGCCTCAGCAGGTTCAGGGAACACGGTCAGCCTGAAGGTGGCCTTCAAGTGGGGAGGCTGTGCCCACTGGGACCCTGCCCCAGGCCTTGGAGGAGAGCTGAAGGTCCCAGGGCCCAGGGCGTGGCTGGGCACAGGCAAGGAGGCCACACCTGGGCAGGCAAGTGCCTGACTTGGGTGCCCTCACCCAGGAGGATCAGGACAGGGAGGTCGTGCTGGCTGGGGCTAGGGCAGACCTTTGGATGGGCCAGGTTCTGCTTTCACCTCCAACGTCCACCACCTCCCGAGTTGAACACACACTCATGTGCACTTGTGTACACACCCACACACACGGCCTCTGCGCCTACGTGGGGGTGGGGACCCACTGACAGCAGGGGCCTTCCTCTGTGTCTCCTGAGCTCCATGGCTCTGGGCTGAGCTGAAAACCCTCCTTCAACATAAGGGTCCCCGACCACAGCCCTCCACCACCCTGGGGGCCTTTCTGGTGCTCCTGCAGCTGAAATGGTCGCTGTCTTTTCAAAAGTGATCAGGACACATCTTCTGCTTTTGGAATTGAAGTTTCTGAGTGTAAGATGAAGGCAGAAATGGAAGCCTTCTGGAGCCTTCTGGAGCCTTCCAGGGTCTTCCACAGTCCATGGGGACACGTCATCACTCAGCTCTGGGTGGCCCCTGGCATCTGTGCCAGGCATGGCCACCCCACCAGAGAAGCCCTTCAAGCCTGACCTTGAACTCCATCCTTGCATCTGGCTTCTTGTTCTGGGGCCTCAGAAGAAGCTGATGATGGCGGAACCCCTCCTGGGCACTGATGACCCCAGCCTCAGTGAACCAAGGGGACACCAGGAACCACAGGAGGGGTAGGCGCGTGATGGTGGCCCCTTGGCCTCACCTCACTGTCCACAGGGCCACAGCTCCCAAGAGTGCTTCCGACATGAGGCAAACTGGCCACAGAGCGTGCACATCCTGGGTATCAATTTCCTGCGGCTGCTGTGATGAGTGACTACAAATTCCAGGGTTAAAACCACACAAGCACATCATCTTGCAGTCCTGGGGGTCAGAAGTCCAGCCCGGTCCCCCTGGGCCAAAGTCCAGGTGTGGGCAGGGCTGGTTCCCTCTGGCTCCCAGGGAGGATCCATGCCTGGCCTCTTCCAGCTCCTAGAGGCCGCATTCCTTGGCTGGCAGCCCCTCCCTCAGTTTACTCCGACCTCTGCTCTGTCGTCTCATCTCCTCTGACCTCTGCCTCTCTCTTGTAAGGACCCTGTGATCACATTTGGCCACTGGATAATCCAGGATCATGTCCCCTCTCAAGGTCCCTAGTCGCACCTGCAGAGTCCCTTTGGCCACGTGAGTCATGGTCGCACAGTGACTGCAAGTCACACAGTCATGGGTTGTGGGGGCTCGGATGAGGACAACTTTGGGGGCCCTTTTTCAGCCTTCCATGTTGTATGACCTCAATTGTATGCAGACACATGCTCGTCAGGAGGAAGGTGACAAACTCTCCAGGACAGCTTTTCCATCTGTCACCAACACAGAAACAAAGGGTCTGGCTGCCCGGCCTGGAGGCGGTGACCCACATGCAGGTCCATGTGCATCCACCACACAGGGGCCAGTGGGCAGCTGTCCCAGCCTGGCCCCGAGGTTCCGGGCCTCGTCTGATTGGCCCTCCTCCTCCACGTGGGCTCACTGGGCAGCACTGGAGCCAGGGGCTGTAGGAGCAGCCTCTCAGGGCCCTACCCTGGGGGAAACTGAGGCACAGGCTTAGCTGGCCTTTTCTAACATCACATCAGCCCCTTTGCTATTAGGGCAGCTAGACAATGCCCCGTTAAATTTAAATTTCAGAAAAACAACAAATACTTTTCAGTAGAGGTACCCAAATACTGCATGGAACTTCCTTACGCTACAAGCCTGCCTGCTGTTTCTCTGATATTCTGATTTAACCCGGCAACCCACATTTTGTCGGCTGCCCTGGACTTGCTGGTGTCCTTCACCAGCAGAAGCAGCAGCTTCGCCCTGAAACACGAAACACGGAGATGAAAACAGAATAATTTGTTCTGGTTGCGCCCACTCCCCGTCTCCTCCAGCATTTCTGGCTCCACACCAAGTAATGTCCAGCCCAAGGTCACATCAGGAACCCTGTGATTTGGCACGTGGAGACTGGCACCGGGCCCTGGAGGGGGATGAATCATGGACCCTCTTGTGTGGAATCAGGGTGGGCTGGCCAACTTCTCCCAAGAGATTTAAATCCCTTGAGGCCAAAAGAGGAAGGGGGAGACCCCACTGCCTCACTGACGCTCTCTGTGGGGCCTCCGGGCCACAGCAGCGACAGCTCGTGTCCACACGCCAGCCATTAATGCCATCTCAGGGCAGGGCAGTGAGCACCCAGTCAGGCGGATGCAGACAGGACTTCCATGCTGTGGATGGACAGACAGGCAGATGGACAGACCTCAGCCGCTGCCAGTCCCCTGCCAGTCAAATGCCCCCTTTTCTGGGCAGGCCGGGGTCTCTCTCTGCAGCCCCAGTGGCCCCTGATCCAAGGGGAGCCCACCCCTAGCACAGGGGGTCCCCTCCAGCACCCGCTCTGTCCTCTCTCCCCGGTACTGTCCCCACCCACATGTGTCTCCTTGGATTTTGGGGGGCTCTCAGCAGGCTGACGACGTGCCTATCCATCTTCCTCCTCTCCTGATACACGGTAGGAGCCCTGGGGGCAGGTGGCTTGCATTGGACACTCCCTGACTTCCACGTGCCCAGGCCCCCCAGATACCCCACAGCCAAGGCCACCATTCACTAAGTAAGGGAGTCGTGGGCCTCCACTTGGTCAGTCCTCAGTGTCTGCTCTGTCCAGCAAACCTCCCCTCCCTGAGCTCAGGACTCTGCCCGTGACTCCTGCTGCTGGCCACAGAGCCTGCCCCACCTGTGCGCCGTGCACTCTTGGTAGGCGCCACCTGGCACTGGGGGCAGGCAGCAGCAGAGGGCAGGACAGAGGCCATCCACGTGGGGGAGCTGAGGGGCAGAGCTACACGTCCCCTCTGTGGCCCTGCCTTGAGGACTATCCTCAGCAGGACAGGATGAGGCCAATTTGAGCTCCTAGGAGGAGGGGTGGCCATCAGGAGCTGACCCCACACTGCACAGTCCTTGGGGCCAGGAGCCCCCAGAAGGAAACCCCTTGCTCCTTAGAGGGGAGTGGTCAGGAAGCTGCCCCTTCTCGGGGGTCAATCTAGACCTGAAGCTACCAACAGTTTGTGCCAACTGTTCAGAGAAGAGGTGGACGTGTGGGGGACATTGCCTGGAAGGACAGTGGCTTGTAGGTGGCACTACCCCCACCTCCTCCACCCCCAGGCCCTGGGCAGGGCCAGTCCTCTCATTTCTAAGAGGCAGAAAATGGCATTTCCTCCTCAACAGAGGGGCTGAGAGTTGGATGATCCCATGCTCCAGTGACCTGGGGAGAGAGGGGGGTGCTTATTCACACGTCCTCATCTCCTTACTCACACACCCTAATCCTCATACTCATGTGTCCCCCTCTCCATATTCACAATCCTCATCTCCATATTCAACAGCCCCCACTCCATGTCACACACCCTCATCACCACACAGGCATCCTCATCTCCCTGCTCAGAGCCAGCCCCAGCCCACCTGCCTGCCTCCAGAGGATCTAGGGGTTTGGAAGCACAGCCCAGACCTACCCACCTCAGCTCCACCATTGGATCCCGATGGGACGAGCCTCCCCTGGGGTCTGGGTTGGGTCTGAGGGCTGGAGTGTCAGGGCTTCCCACAGCAAATCTACCAGCAGGATTGTGACAGAGCCATTTATGGCCATGAAACTCCCCCTCAATTTACTCAACACCTGGGGACCCACAGTACCCAGAGACCCCCCTCACCTGCACGAAAGCATCACAAATGTGACCACATCCCCAGACATCTCTCGAAGGCAAGACATGACCATGGTGACAGGGGACAGTGGTGGCATCTGGGCTTTCAGGCAGAACAGAGCCTTGACGTGGTGGTGGCCTGGGGTGGGGGGCAGCCTCAGAGTCCAGGCACCTTGTTCTTCTGTTCTTGTTTTTTCCAGGGCCTTTGCATGTCCTGCTCCCTCCAGCTAGGATGCTCTCTCTCGCCCTCTCCTGGGGGTGCCTCCTATCCACCATTAATCCCTCAGCTCACATCCCACAGCCTCCGGAGAGCATTCCCTGAAAACTGTCCTGCTGCACCTTCCTCTATATCCACCTGAGTCAGGACCCCAAGATGGTGATGGAGGGGTGTTTAATCAAAGGCCATTCCCAAAGCAGCTCAGGGAAAACAATGAGGGATGAGCAGAACCCTGGGGCAACCGTGGGTGTCCTGACCACTCAGGGGAGGTGCAGGGCAGAGAGCAGAGCTGGCGCCTGGACAGGGCAGGTGGGGAGGCCATGGGGAGGGAGGCCCTGGAGACAGAGGCAATGGAGAGGGAGGCCATGTGGAGGGAGGCCATGGGGAGGGAGCCCTGCAGGACAGGGGCAGGGGCTGCCCAGATTCACTCCTCTTTGGCCCTTGGTCCTCCCACCAGAATTTCACACAACCAGAGGCAGAGGCAGAGCTGGCTGGGGAGGGAGAGAGTGTTGCTGGGATGGGGAGGGGCAGGCTCTGGGTGTTTCCTCACCACACGGCACTATCTGTGAAAAGCCCTGGGAGATCAGGGAGGCCATCCTGGAAGGGGAAGCCCACGGAGCACCATAGGGTGGGGTGCGAGCTTAGACAGGCCAGAGGGATGCCCAATGATGTCGCTCTTATTGCTATGGAAATTACACAACTCAGTAAACTAGGACCAAGGAGATGTGGAGCAGAAGGAGAGGTGCTGTCAGGCTGGGCTCCACATGGAACGCTGCAGAATTCTGGAAGAGAGGCTACGCGGAGCATGGCACCAATGGGCTCACCAAGTCTGAGTGAGATGCCTGACTCTAAACCTGTCCTGAGTTGCAGCCGTGCAGACGAGCTCACACTCACCTGCTTTGCCAGCCCTGGCTCCTTCCTGCACTTTCAACAAACGGGACCCAGAGACTCAGCTGACAGGTTCTGGGGTTCACGAGGGAGAAAGCAGCGCCAGGAGACTTGGGCTCGGCCGCCTTGCCCAGCTGAGTGTTAGGGCACCTGCTGCACGCGGCCCACAGGTCCCCACCTTACGCAGTGGCCAGGGTGCCTCACTGTCTGACGAGCGTGAACCTGGCCTTCCTGGTCAAAAGCTAAGCTGAGCTGGGAGAGGGAGGGGCCCCTGGGGCCACATGCTTAGTGGGGTTCCGGCCTGTTCCCACCAGTACCTCCCGCTGTCTCATTACCTGAGTCTGGTCTGGGTCCCACAGACAGGATGGCCCTGTACCCGGGTCGCTGTCCCCCAGCCTGGTCCTCTGACCTCCCCAGGCCTTGCCCCCGCCTGCCCCCAGAGGGTGCTCCCTCCACCTGATAAACGAGTCACGTAAATGGAGTCTTGAACTCCAGAGGTACTTCATCTGTGTTCACAGACGCGTTGCCCCAGGATAAGAGATACAATTCCTGGAAATGAAGAAAATTCAATCATTACCCTCTTTGCCAGGCCTCTTTGCTGGTGGAAAGTTAGTTTTGCATTTAATGAATATGGCTGTGTCTCTAATGAGAATAAGATGGGGTGCAATTGAAAACGTGATAGAGAACTCCCCACAAGTCTTGGGGGGAGGAATTAAGGGGTTTGCCTTTTTTAGTATATATTAACAAAGGAGGTAGGGGCAGGAAGACTACCAACTCTGCTGAGCACGGGACTGACTTCCCAGGGCCCCCGGAGCCCAGTTCCCCGCATCTGCCCATCTCATGGAAGAGGGACCTGTCTCTGGGCTTGAGGGCAGAAGTTGGAAGAGATTAGTTGAGCATCCACAACAACACTTCAGAAAGGATCCTCAGTGCCTCGTCAGAGCCTGAGCGTCCCAAGACACTTCTCGACCCACCTGGTCCCTCCCTATCACAGACAGGCCAGGTGACCCCTCCCCCTCACAGACAGGCCAGGTAGACTCCCCCTCACACACAGGTCAGGTAGACCCCTCACTCACCCAAGGAGCCTCAGCCAGTGGCCGTGGGGCTGGAGGACCCTCACCAGCAGAGACACAGAGGCAAAACATTCCTGCCCAAACATACCAGATGAAATGGGGGCTCACCAAGAGAGCCTCTGCTAGAGTGTCAAACCAAAGGAGCTGTGAGTTCTCAGGTGGCAAGCGCTGTGGGCATGGGGCGAGGCTGACCCTGGGCATGGCAGGCCCGATTCGTGCTGACCAACTGGTTACTGAGCCTTGTTTTGCTGGGGAAAAGGTGCAGGAACGATGGAGTATTATTCAGCGCTAACAAGAAATGAGCTGTCAAGTCATGAAAAGACACAGAGGAAACTTAAACGCATAAAAGTTGAATACAGATTACTTTCACTAAGTGAAGGACCAGTCTGAAAGCCGATGTGCTGTCCGACGTCAACTGTGCGACGAGCTAGAAAAGGGAAAACTGCGGAGAGAGTAGAAGGAGCAGTGGTTGCCAGGGGTTGGTGGGGAGACGAACAGGTGGGGCACAGAGGATTTTTTGGGCAGTGAAACTATTCTGTGTGATTCTGTAATCGTAGATACATGACACTATACATTTGTCCAAACCCACAGAATGTGCAACGCTGGGGGAACCCTACGGTAAACTGTAGACTTTAGTTAATAATAATGTATCAATATTGGCTTATTGTTACAATGGTAACAATTGTAACAATGAGCCAATTTAACAATTTAACATTACAATTGTAACAATTTCCCACACCATGGGGGATACTAATAACCAGGGGACTGCACAGCCGAGAGAGTGCTAGGTGGGAAATCCCTGTACTTTCTGCTCAATTCTTCTGTAAACCTAAAACTGCTCTCACAGGTAAAGTCTACTGATTAAAAAAATAAAAAATCCTAGCAGACCACACATAAATGAAGGAGGGCTGGCGGGCAGAACTCCAAGTCAGACCAGCCGCCTCCAAGACAGAGCTGGTCGCCTGAGACAGAGCCCAAAGAACGGGAATGTTAACTGAACACTCTGCTCATCTGCCCCGAATTGCACTCATTTCTGAACAGAAGCCTAAAAGTTGTATTCCCAGCAAACAGTGAGGCTTGAGCCTCAGATGCTGCCCTTCCCTTGGAGAAATATTTTGTCAAGATAAAAATTTGAGAAATCAGCGAATTTCCCACTTCTGAGGTTCCGAGCTGGAGCAAAGCGCTGAGGCCGCCATTCCCCACAAAGAGCTGTGAGATCTCTGCCTCCCGAGGACGCGCCTGCCCGGCCCCCCTGGGTCGCGAGGGCGGCTCCTCCTGCGGGCTGGGGCCGACAGGGAGGGGACACTGGGCGCCTCTCAAAGTTCACTAGTTCTCCCCAAAGAATTCGTGGCAAACTGACTTCGCAGAAGAACGGCAGGTAGAGGCGAGCATGCTCGGCTCATGTCACATTTTCACTACTTGTCGTCTGAAACCACATCACAGAAGAGTGTGGAAAAGTATGCGCTTCTAAGTGATTATGAAGTGAACATCCAGGACCGGAAATAGAACGTTGCTGGCCCTTGAGAGGCCCCACACGCCCTCCCTCCAACAGAGCCTCCACCCGTCCCTTAATCATTGTTCCCTACTTTTTTTCCTCAATTTTTAAAATTGTGGTAAAATTCACGTAACATAAAATTTTCCATTTTAACCATTTTTAAGTGTACGTTTCAGTGCCATTAAGTACATTCACGTTGTTGTGCGCCATCCCCACCATCCGTCTCCAGAACTTTCTCATCTCCCCAAATGGAAACTCTGTCCCCAATAAACGCCAACTCCCTCCCCTCCCCCAGCCCTGGCTCCACCATCCTACTTTCCATCTCTGAATTTGACTCCTCAAGGTGCCTCAAGTGAGTGCATTCACACAGTGCTTCTCCTTTTGTGCCTGGCTTGTTTCACTGAGCATAACGTCCTCAGGGTTCGTCCGTGCTGTAGGCGGTGTCAGGATTTCCTTCCTTTCTAAAGCTGGGTGACATCGCTTTGTGTGTGTGTATGGGCTGCATTTTGGTTATCTAGTCATCTCTTGATGGACACGGGTTGCTTCCCCAATTCAGCTGTAGTGAGAGACGCTGCTGTGAGCCCTGGAGTGCAAAAGGCTGTAGGAGTCTCTGCTTTCGGTTCTTTGGGGGATATACCCAAAAGTGGAACTGCTTGATGCTCACTTTCTCTTGTAGTTTCACCACACTGACACGCCTCCTAAATAAAATATTTGAAAATTCTGCCTGTTTTTGAACTCACTATAAATGGAATCACTCTTGCTGTGTTACTCTGTGACTTGCTGCTTTCACTGAACCTTGTCTTTCTGAAGTCCATCCTCATGCGTGCGCACCCACTGGTCATCCGCCTTTCAGGGTGTGGCTGTGCTGCTGTCTGGGTGGCAGCGTCGGTGGGCGTCTGGATGGCTTCCATACTGAGGGCTGGAGCACGGCTGCTGCCTACACCCCCTGCTTCTCGACGTGGCTGTGCTGGGCTGCCTCCTGCACAAGCCACACTCGAGCTGAGGGTGTTGTCACCTGACGGGCGGTGACCGCACCCCCTGGCGGGTTCCGTCTACAGCACCCAGCGTGTGCAGGGCAACATCTTGTCTTGTCGGTCGGCTGTCTGGTTTTCCTCTAGGTGAGCAGTCTGTCCACAAGTTTTGCCCGTTTTTCTGTGGAGCTGTCTTTTCCTCACTGGCCTGCAGCTCTTCTTACTCTGGTTTTAGCTCTTTGTCTGTTTGATGAGGTTCAGTGTCTTTACTCTGTGATGTCTTCTAATGAACAGAGTTGTTCATTTTAACGTAGATGATTTTGTCAACCTTTCCACTAATGGTTAACACTTTGGGGATCTTGTTTAAGAACTCTTTCGCACCCTGAGGGCATTAAGATAGTTTTCCACATCGTCTCTAAAAGTTCTATAGTTTTATGCTTCATGCAGGTTTATCATGCACCTAGAATTGATTTGTGTGTAGGGTAGGGATTAATTTAATTTTTTTCCCCAGGTAACACCAGTTTTGAAGAATCTGACCCTCCTCAACGACCTGCAAGGCCCCCTCCCTGGTCACACTTGCAGTGTCAGGGTGTGTGCGTGGACCTGCCCCCACTCTGTGTTCCGTGTCCTCTCCGCTGTCACATGCCCATCCCGCCACCAGCACCTCCCACACAGTCCCTGCGGCTTTGGAGCCAGTCTCATCCTCTGCAGGGCGAGACCCCGCCTGCCCCTCGGGAATGTCTGAGCTGTTCTCAGTGTTTTCGTACCTCTACACACATTTTAGAATCAGCCTGTAAAATCCATCCCTCTCTCCTTACACACACACACACACACACACACACAAGGGCACACACATTCCTTCCCCATTGGGATCTTATGGCCATTGACTTGAATCTAGAGACAAATCCAGGGAAAACCGTCACCTCAGTGATCCTTCCTGTCCAGGTCTGTGCTTTCTCTGTGCACGTATGTAGGTCTCCCCGACCCCTTAGTTAAGGTGGTGCAGTGTTTTCCGTGGTGAATTTTGCTTGTTTGTCATATTTAGTTTTGGGTAGTTTGCGTTTTGATGTTACTGTAAACTGTGTGTCTCACGTTTATTTTCTTCCTTTTTGCTGTCACTGTATAAAAATATGGTCAGTTTTTGTATATTGTGTTGAATGCAGAAAGCTTGTAAACTGTCTTGTTAGTGACAATGTCTGTAGTCCACGCTGGGTCTCCACACACACAGCCACCACCTGCCCAGGCGGTTTTCCTTCCTCCCCCGGCTAGCCCTCGCTCATTCGCCGGCGCAGGCGGTGGGGGCGAGCCCTCGCCGGGCTCCTGACAGCGCCGAGGAGCATGTGGTGCATCTGCTGCTCCGGCACGTTGAGAAGATTCTGTCTCTTCCAGGTTTGCTATGAGGCTTTTGAAGTATTTAAGTGGAAGTTTAACTTCATTGACAAGACCTTCTCCTCAATGCGCTGTTGTGTCAAGTCGCTTGGATGGACTCTGTCCCATTCAAAGTCTTCACCAATGATCTGATGCCCCTTGAGTTCCCGCTGCCGCTGTCTGGACCACGCTCTGGGCTCCGGGAGACGGATGTGGGTGCAGGAGCCTGGTCCCCAGTAGGGGATGCCGCACCAAGCCCCCGACTCGGGGTCTCGAACCCCAGGATGAGGTGCAGGGCGGCTCCTCTGCAGTCTCCTGGCTCATCTTTTAAGTCTAAGCCTCAGTCAAGCCCAGACTCTACCACCAGCCACTCAAGGTCACTCCCCACCCCCGTCTCATGTCACCTGCTGCAGTCAGCAAGGGCTGAGGATGCCATCCGTGGAGAATGGGTGTGCCCCCACCCCTGGCGCCCTGTCCAGAGGGAGACACACTCTCGCTCCTGGACACACACTCCCTGCCTTCCGTCGGCGCACTCCACGCGTGTCTTCCATTGTCTGGTGAAGACTTCCGGGTGGGGGGCGGTCATTACTGTCGCATTGCATGACATCATAATAGGCTGCTGTCCCAGAAGACAAAAGGCTTTCGGAGATGGTGAGGAGACACGTCCTATTTATGTCGTCACCAACTAGACAGTCGTGGAAATGGAGGAGGGGCAGAGGAGAACAAACATCTGTATATTGAGAATAACAATGACGTTTATTCTCGCTTTTATTTCCGAAGCCGCTTAAATTACGCCGCGCAGCACAGAAAGGGATGTTTTTGTGTCTGTGCAGGTGGATTAATAAAAAACCCATTGAAATGAAAAATGAGGACTCCCCCCTCCCGCCCCAAGCTGGAGAGAGGGACCCTCATCCAGAATTCCGAGGCCCAGTCCTCGCTCTTCTTCTGGATCCTCTGAGGAGGATGCAGGTCGGGGGCCGAGGACCCAGGTGAGTTAGACTCAGGACCTGCAGGGAGAAGGCCTGAGCCCCAACCCCAAAGACCAAAGAGGGGGCACATCGCCAGTCCTAAGAGCTCAGACGTGCCAGCAGCACACAGGCCCAGTCAAGGGCTCTCTCAATGTCTTTGCCGTTTCCACCCCTCTTGTGGAAAGAAGAAATCCCAACGCCGTGTTATTACATGCGTCAGCTGGACATTCTGCTCCTCCCTGGGACTGCATTCTCCCTCAACATCGTGAGGCTGACGGTGGTAGAATAAACCAGGGCACTCACCCCCACACCCCTACACCCGGGACAGGCAGGGGTGTGCGGTGGGCCTCCCTAGCCTGCCTGGGCCATCCCGCCAACTCCGGGGTGTTCTGCCCACACGGCAAGGGGCTGGGGCCATGTATTTTTTCAGATGCACATAACATCATTCCGTGCATTCTTCAAGCCCCTGTCAGCTTTGACGTGGTCTTGTGGGAGCACAACACCCGGAGGAGAGGAGCACGGTCTTGAAACTCCTTCCCTTCCCGAGGGTTCGAGCATCGCATACAGGAGCGGTGACCTCACTGGAGCCTCTGTTTCCAGCCCCAGATGAAGCCACCCCAGCAGGTGCGGTGCTGGGTGCTGGAGACACGGCCCAGCATCACGGGAGTTCACTGGCTAATTCATGCCATTCAGTGAGCGGCAATAAGCATTCGAAGATTCTCCTGGTAGTTAAGCCTAATTTATTCTCTTTATTAAAAATGATATCAGACAATATTTCATTCTGCCCTTTGGTGAAGATTAACTGTTTATAACCCCGCCGTACGACCGCGGGTGATAAATATTATTCACTCACAACTCAGGGCCAGGGCTCCACCAGGCCATATATTAAAGGCCTGTCTGTTCTCCCTTGGAGGGGCCTGGCATGCTCACTGGCATGTGAGCCTCACACACATCTGTCCGCCGGGAAGACGGCGGCCTCGCGTCAGCACCCACAGGGACTGTGATCCGTGAGCATCAGCCCACAGCCTAGACAGAGGCTATGTGAAAGCAGGGCACTCGCTAGATTGCGTGCACACACACATGTGCAATCACAAACACACAGACACATATGCACACACATACATGCATGCTTTCAAACACCCACCCAGACACACATGCACACACGCACACAGCCTGGGCACGTGACCTGGAGCCATAAGTGCGAAATTATGCCACTCCCCAAGGCAGGACATCACCAAGTGTGTAGGCCACATGTGGTTTAGCACACAGCCTTCCTGGTTTCTTCTGGCCTCATGAGGATCCCAACCCCAGGACATAAGTCAGGAAGAGGGTCTTCACCCACCTTACAGATTTGGAGATCAAGGCTCAGAGAGGTCCCACAGCAAGCAAGGCACAGAAAAAGGATTGACCCCCTCATTTCCTCTGCTGAAGCACAGGTGTAGGGGTGCTGTCAGCAACAGTGCACCCCTCAAGGGCTCATCCCCGAGTGACACAACCTCTGCCGTGCCCACCTCTCATCCTGGCTTGTCCTCATCCCCAAGGGGGAAGGGCATTCACTGTGACTTCCCACCAAGGGGTCCAGCCCCATCCTGGACTAGGCATCTGAGACAAGCCCAGCAACAAGGATAGGATGACCAAGGGCCCTGGAAATGCCCAGATCTGAGGTGAGGGCCAGTGCCAGCCACAAGGCGCCGGCACTGACCACCCTGCTCTGTGGGACCAGACAGCTTTCCATAGAGCTTCAGGTAACAGTGCTCCAGCACATTCCTCCGGGGGCGGGGCCTGGGAGCCTGTCGGCACCAGCGTCTGTGACTGTGGAAGGGAGCCAGGTGCAGAGTGTGTACCTCATCTGGAGCCAGATGCTGGCAAAACAGATGCGGACCCTCCCCACGTACAGGATGGTTGCCAGGTGGAACATGGTACACAGAAAAGTTTGGCATGTGGGGTCTGAGGCCAGCGCTCCACGGGCCTTGCCGCTCCATGGCAATGTCCCCAGGAAGGGCTGACTCCAGAGAGTGACTAGGGTCCACTCCATGATGCTGCAGCCACCCCGGGTGGCTCCCAGCCTTGATCCGATGAGAGGACTGTCTCTTGTCTGGGTTGGCGCCATAGACTAGCAGGCACCATTCCCACCAGAGCAGTCCCCTAAACACACGTCACCCACTCACCTTCCAGCCCCTCAAGCTCGGCTCCTGCCCACGCCCACACCTTGCACCCGGCTCTCCAGCCTCTCTGAGCTGCCTCCCCTTCTGAGAATGCACGCATCCCTGCTTCTTGCCCCGATCAGGGCGCTGCCCACCTATAGCAGAAGAGGCCAGAGGGTCACCAAGCTCCCAAACCCCTGGGCTTGACCACATGCTGAATCACTTACGATCGATCCAGAGCTAAGTAGAAACACCCCGAGGACCTGGCGCCGCTTGTCTTCTGTGGCCCCCTCCCTGGGGACACAGTGATTCCCGAGCAGGAGCCCCCTCACCCCAGGCACCCCAGGGCCGTTGCCAAAGGCTGGCGAGGACCCGCCACAGAGGGCGCTGACACACAGGGACACGGTCAGGGTCTGAGACTCCGGCTCCAGCAAGGTGGTGGGCAAGGGGCCTTCTCCAGAACCATCCACACAGGTGGGCTCTGCCCTGGTGCCCTCGGCCGGGGCCTCTGCTGCCTGTCAGAACGCGGCACAGGCTGTGGCCTGTTTGTTTTGCTTTGCTGCCAAATGGGAGGCCCGTGGCAGCTGCTTGCCGCATTGTGGGTGCCTGTTGCGCCCCTGCCCTTTGTCTCTGGCACATGCCATCCATGCCACATGGCAACACTGCAGGGAGCCCCGCAGCCGGCCCTGCCTGCAGTCCCTGGCCCCAGGGCCAGGAGTAAGGGAGGTCGGAGGAGTCCGGGGACATGGCCCCATTCTCGGGGTTTTCAGAGGCCACGCCATCATCGCTGACCATGGTGTCACTGGCCCTCTCATGTCCCCCTGCAGGACATTCCACAGACACTGGACAGCACGGAGGCTGGAGTCTAAACTTTGAAGTGGGGAGGCCTGGGTCAGGATCCTTGGTGTGGGCTTAGTAGCCAAGGGCCCCGACACCTGGTGAGCCCCTCTGAGCTTTGCTTCCCTCTCCCGCAGAGGGGCAGGCAACCTGGTCAGCTGAGGGGACATTAGACAGGGTCACATCCAGAAAGCTCACAGCCCTGGGAAAGGCCAGCATTCAGCCACCAGAGTCTGGCTCCGCAGCCAGGAGGACCGGGCCGAGGCAAGCCGCAGCACAGCTGCTTGTCCAGCAGGCAGGAGGGCAGCTTGGATTCAGAGCCCAGATGAGCAGCCCCCTGCACCGATCCCCTGGGCCGTCCAGCCCCAGGCTGTCCACAGTCCAGTGAGGTTGGGGCAATCGCACCATCTCCATTCTGGACACAAGGACGCCAGGCTGACAGCCAGAGTCCATGGGACTGACCTTAGACTCTTGGACCCTTCAGACTTATCAAAAGCAATAGATCTTCCCAGAAGGGCAGCCACAATTCTGCCTCTGGTTTTGAGGATTCACGGACCCCTGGCAGGCAAGCACAGACACCCGGGACCCTGTGCGTGGA
The DNA here is from genome assembly GCF_041296235.1 of Equus asinus. Lineage (NCBI taxonomy): Eukaryota > Metazoa > Chordata > Mammalia > Perissodactyla > Equidae > Equus > Equus asinus. The sequence goes on from NC_091804.1 coordinate 50,143,657, forward strand.
GTAAATGCCCCTGGGCTAAGTGGGATGGGGGCTCCTGGGGCAGGAGCCAAGGCTGCTGGGGTCCCCAGAGAGACCCCCACCCTAAACACGAGCCTCACTGGGTTGTGGGTGGGCCCGGACTTACAGTGGGCGCTCTGGCCATCCAGCCACACGCTCCCTCTGCTGGACCAGGGAGAGGATGAGAACCAGGGCAGGGGGCTTTTTTGGTAAGAAACACATGAAAATGTAGCCCCTCAGATCACATCAGTCTTCTCCTTCGGGCAGGCAGGTGATGGACGAGCCACATGCAGGGTCTTGAGGAGGGCCCAGGGGGGTCCAGGAGCCCTGCCCTGCCTTCCTCCCCACCAGGCCTGAGGTCACCAGCACCACTATGGGCCAGACACTTGGCTGATGAAAAAGCCTCATAAAGACTTTCAAACATGAATCAAAAAGGCACGCTTCAACTAGGTTAACAGACAGCAAACTAAAATGCTGCAGAATCAATCTTTTGGAAAAATCATTTTCTCAGATCAAAATAGGTGGCAATGGATCAGACTAACTGATCTTGAACTTGCTGATTGGGGATTTGAGGGGGGTGGGTAAGGGAGACCGGGTAGGCCAGGCTGGAGACGGCACGAGAAAGGAGGCCACAGAGGCTCAGTTGATGCCCACCTGACACCAGCTCCAGGGACACAAACACATATTCTCAGGTGCCCAGGGGGCAGGCAGATGTCCCCAAAATTGACCATCTTTGGGGCCATTAAAAAAAACTCAATAAGACTCAAAAGAGATAAACAGTAGGAGTATTACTCTGATCAAAATTAATAAAACTAGAAAATAAAAATAAAAATAAAAATTCCCCAATTTAATTAAATTTTTTTGAAGTCACGAAACTAAGACCAAGTTCACCTGCGAAGGAGAGTGGGTGGGTGTGGCCAGTCTGAGCTGGGGGCCACCCTACGGCCGGAACTTCACGCTCCCAGATGGATAATACAAGGGATGGACAGTTGCCTGCAGCCCACAGAGGTCAGAAAAAGAGCTAAAAAGAAAGGGGGCCAGGCGAACACTTGTCTGGCAGCCACCTGGGAAAGCACTCAACAAACATCCTCAGGGCCAGTGTGGATGGAGCACAGGAAGAGCCAGCCTGGGGCAGGGATGGACGGCGTGGAGGGCGGGCAGTGGGCGGCCTTGGAGCCACAGCTCCCAGAGGCCTCTCCCAGCATGGGGTCCATCCAGCCTCAGCACCTGACCCAGCAGTCAGGCTGTGTGCTTCGAGGGATTTGCGGGCAATTCTAACCACAGTCTAGAAACCCAACCAACAGCCGCAGGGAGGACCCCACACGTCCAACAATGACCAGACTCCTTTTCATCATGCACACGACCTGTGAGACAGGAGAGCGAGTCACAGCGCACCATACCCGACTCCTCGGCCCCCCAGAAGCAGCATCCGCCACCCGCGGTCAGAGGAAGGCCCTCACCCTGCGGCCATGGAATCCCCAGGGGCTGCAAAACACAGGCGCCGACTCTGCCACTGAGGCCCCGGCAGCTGCCTCAAACCAATGTCGGCACACGGGTTACAGGTTAATGGAGGAACCCTGGAGGAAGGGCCACTGGCAGGAAGACACAGTATTTACAACCCAAAGAGTCCACAGCTTCATCAGTTCCAGTGGAAATAAATAAAATCAAAGAAATTAGTCAAAATGAAAGAAAACTTAAGGGCATGAAAAGACAAGCTAGAGACTGGGATAAAATATTTGCAAATCACATAGGCAACGAAGGACTCGTATCTAGAATATATAAAGAATGCTCAAAATTCAACAGTAAAAAACAATCCAGTTAGAAAATGGACAAAAGGCACAAGTAGACTTCCCGCCAAAGAGGAGATGTGGATGAAAACAAACCCACGCAAAGAAGTCCGCATCCCTCCCCATCGAGGAAATGCAAATTAACCCTCGGTGAAGTGTCACCATGCACTCACCAGAATGGCCGGAACAGAAAACAGCGACCTCACTGAATGCTGGCAAGGATGTGGAGAATTTGGATCCCTTGTCCATGGCTGGTGGGCTGGAAAGCAGGGCTGCCACTCTGGGAAATGGCCCGGCCTTCTTAGGAAGCTAAGCACGGAAGCTAAGCACGTGCTTCTCGCATGACCCAACAACGGCACTCCCGGGCGCTGACCCCAGAGAAAGGAAGAGGCATGTCCCCACGGAAACCTGCGCACCATTATTCCTAGCAGCCGTGCTTGTAATAGCCACACTGGAAACAGCTGCAGTGCCCTGCAATAGTGCCTGGCTAAGCAAACCATGCTGCAGCCCCACGTGGAGCACACCCAGCCGCAGAAGGAAGTAACTACTGCTCCAGCGACACTCAAAAAAAGGGTGGGTCTCTGGGGCACAACACTGAGTGAAAGAATCTGGTCTCGAAGAGTCACACACAGTACGTTTCCAGTTACACAACACTCTTGAAATGACAACACTACAGAGTCGGAGGACAGATTAGTGGTTGCAGGGGTGGGGCTGTCACAGGAGGAGGAGGGTGGGAAGGTATGACTGTAAAGGGCCAGCAGGAGGAAGGTCTCTGTGGCGACGCAGCAGATGTGCTCCAGATCGCGGTGGTGGTCGCGGGAACCTGCACGTGTGATAAACCGCGAGAACTAGGCACATGCTTTGCACAACAAAACGTCCTGGTCCTGGTGCTGGACTGTGCAAGATGTCATGCACGTTACAGATGAGGAATCTGCAGGGGACATCTCTGTGCCATCTGTCCTGTGACTTCCTGTGAATCTATAGTTATTTCAAAATAAAAAGCATTTTTTAAATGACGGCAGGCGCTGCTTTGTTCCCGGGGAGTGAGACCTCCAGCCCGTTTAAGTGTGCCATGAAAGGGGCTTACGCTGCCCATGATCTGGGCACACTGTTGTTCTGGCAACTGCTACTCCAGTATCACTTCATCTCACATTCGAAGTTATGAAAAAGCCCCATTGTCATAACAGCAATTTTTAAATCTGTTTGCACAGCAAGACAGCAGCCAAGTGCAAAAGCCTCATGGAGAAAGGAGGCTGGGAGAAAACGTGGCCTCGGTGGCGAGGTTTCTAGAGTCCTCCTCACAACACAACACAGTTAATCCAAAACAGATCCCAAACCGGGGTGGGACGCTCGGTCTGCAAGGACAGAGTCTGATGCGTGGAACTGCACACCCGTTGGAGGACGCGCTGGTGAGCGTTCCCACAGTCTTTGTTCGAGTGTGTTAAATGAACACGCAGACATGCTCCCGCTTTCATCTGTCGGGGAGCGTCCACTCCGTCAGGGCTTCACTGTGTGTGCGGAGGGCAAACGCTCTGGGAACTGTGTCGTTACTGATTTTTATCCATCTTCCCAGTATTTCGGCTGGAGCCATCATTATCTTGCCGGAGCAGCTGCTGGAATATTAACGAGACGCAGTGGTAACAAGTGTAATATAATTAGCACTCCTTGTTCCAGTGAATTTGCAGTTTTAACTGGGAACAATTTGCAGTGCATCTCCGCGTGGCTGTAATTAACTTAGCTAGCGCACACACAGTGGGGGGCCAGCCGGGACCGCAGCCTTCATCTGGGCTGAAGGCGGGGTCCCTCTGAGGTGCCGCCCACTACTCCCCAGCCCAAGCATCCACCTCCTCTGGCAAAACTTCCTGAAGGCCCCCTGTTCCCAGTCACTCTGACCCCTCCAGCAGCTCCTTCATTCGCTCCAACATTCCTTCCAATATTTTTTGAGTGCCCACGGTGTGCCAGGCTGGGACTCAGTGGGGAGCAATCGCCCTACCTTCCAGGCTCCTACAAAGCCCTGTGTCACCGAGCCCTGCACCAGGAAGGCTGCACACAGCAGAGCAGGACAACACAGTCAGGCGTACCTGGGGAAAGGTGCTGAGCTGGGGGCAGGTGAGGCGTGCGCAGCAGCTCCCTGGAAGAGGAAGGCTGCCTTCAGGCACCAGGAAGCGTAGCTTTTGTCAGGGGCGGCGTGAAAGGAGACACGAGCCTGCTCTGGGGCTCAGAGGAGGGGGCAGGCCCCTCACCCCCACTGTCCCGACAGTCCTGCAGCCTCCCCGGCAGGGCGGCCCAACTGTAGATGTCTCGTGGAGCACAGGCTGCAGTGCCTTCGCACCCACCCGAAGCCCCCAGCCTTCTCCTGCCCTGGAAGTTCTGGTGGTGCAAGAATGATATCAACGGTCAGCGCACAAGCTTTTCTATGAAAAGTCGTTCATAAGCATGAATCCTGGAGGCAGTCAGGGCCCTCACCATTCCTGTTTCACTGATGAGAAACTGAGGCACAAGTATATTCCATGACTTTGGGGAAAGTCACACAGTAAGTAGGTGACCACCTGCCATGGCCAGGGCATCAGCAGGACGTGATCCACTGGGAGGGCTGCATACCCAGTGGGGCTGGTTTCCAGTGGTGTCTGCATGCCGGCTCTCCTGAAACACTGACTGGGATCGACTTTATCTATCTATCTATCTATCTATCTATCTATCTATCTATCTATCTACCTACCTACCTATCTATCTATCTATCTACCTAACTATCTATCTATCTATCTATCTACCTATCTATCTATATACCTACCTATCTATCTATCTATCTACCTATCATCTATCCATCTAGAGATTATGATGAATTGGCTCATCCGATTATGGAGTCTGAGAACCCCATGAATTTCTGTCTGAGAGCTGAGGCCCAGGAGAGCCGGTGGTGTAGTTCAGTCCGAGTCCAAAGGTCTGAGAACGAGGGGGGCCGACGGTGTGAGTCCCCGTCCCTGGGCAGGAGAGGACAGATGTCCCAGCTCCGCTGGGCAGAAGGCAGGAAGCAAAAGGGTGGATTCCTCTTTCCTCCACTTTTGTTCTGTTGCAGCCTCAGCAGATCAGATGAGGCGCCATCACACGGGGTAGCACCCACCCTACTGAGCCCCCTGACTCAGGTGCTGCTCTCCTCCCAGCACAGTTGGGCTGGGCCCCAGAGGTGCATTCGGGCTGACACACAGAGGAGCTGTCACAGCCTCAGCTGTGGGTGGCTTCTCTCAGACTCCAGAAGCTCCCACCTATTCCTCGTTTGTGGAGACGTTCTGTCATGAGTGGGTGTTGACTTTTGTGAATTTTTCCTCTGCATCTATTTAGATGATCATATGGGTTTCTCCCCTGTTCTGTTAAGATGGTAAAATAAATCAACTGATTTTAGAATATTGAGCCAACCTTGCATTCCAGGGATAAACATTCCTTGGTCATAATGCATTGTCCTTTCATTATATCACTGGATTTAACTTACTAATATTTTCAGGAATTTTTTGCCTCTGTCCATAAGAAATATTTGGTCTGTAGTTTTCTTTACTTATAATATCTTTGTCCGGCTTTGGTTTCAGGGCTATGCTGGCCTCAGTGGTGTGCTGGGCCTGACTCACCTGTGCACCTCTCTTCCCAACTCTGCATACACCTGTCACATTGCTAACCAGAAATCAGCCAAAGTGCAAGTACGGACATCACAGAAACTGGCAAACATTGCAAACCAGATTTTTTCCCCTAGAAAGCTAGTTGTCAAACATTTACCAGCAAACCACTGGCTGGCCTCGGAAAGCAAGTTGTTTTTCCTCATCATCTATTTTCTGAAAGAGTTTATGTGAGATTTATAATATCTCTTCCTTAGGTTTTGGCAGAATTCACTAGTGAAACTGGCCGGGTCTGGAGTCTTCTCTGTGGTAAGGTGTTTTTGTTATTAATTCATTAACTTTCACAGATGTAGAACTATTCATATTTTTTGTTTCCTCATGTGTCAGTTTTGGGTTAGTTGTGTTTTTCAAGGGATTTTTCCATTTTGTCTACATTATCTAGTTTATTGGCATAAGTTGCTCCTAACAGCCTTTATCACCCTTTAATGCCCACAGTATTCTTCCCGGTGCTGGAACACGTGAGTGTTTCCTCGATCACTCCTGCTAGGGGCTGTCAGTTTTATTAATCTTTTCAAGAGCTAACTTCTGGCTGGTGATTCTGCTGTTTGCCTGTTTTCTGAGTCATTGATTCTATTCCTATCATTACTATTCTCTTCCTTTGACTTGTTTTGTGTTTAATTTATTCTTCTTTTCCTATAGTCTTAGGTGAAAACTTAAAATAATTTATTTTGGACATTTAGATCTCTCTGCTTTTCCACAACAACCATTTAAAGCTCCCCTCTGAACACGCCTTCAGCTGTATCCCACAAATTCCCATACGCTGCATTTTTATTTCATTTCACTAGAAATAGTTTCTGGTTTCCCTGATAGTTTCTCCTTGGTCCCAGGGGAGATTTAGAAATGTACTGCTTGATGTCCAGATACTGGGGCTTTATGTAGATCTCTAACTTAATCCCATCGCACCAACAGAACATGCCCTTGGAGACGTCCATCTTTTGAGACAACTGAGCCTCATTTTAAGGTCCAGCATATGGCTTATCTCAGGGGATGCTCCAAGCACTTGAAAAGATTGTGAATTTGGCACTCGTCTGGTGCAGGGGTCTGTTACTGCCCATTAGGTCGAGTTGGTTGGCAGCATTGTCCACCTCTTACAGACCACTACTGACTGTTGGCATCTCGTCCCATTCAAGACTGCAAGAGGGAATGAAATCTCGGGCTCTGGTTGTGGATTTCTCTGCTTCTCACTTTGCTTCACAGAGTTGAAGCTCTGGCACGAGGTGCCCCATGTCTGTGACTTACGACTTCCTGATGCAATGAGCTTTTCATTATGAAATAGACCTCGTCCTCTTGGGGAAGCCCCTCGCCTGATGCTCTGTGGCCACATCCTTGCTCGCTGCTGCACCACACACCCTTTCCTCCTCTCATTTTCGACCTCTCTGGGGCTCTGTATTCAAAGTGCATCTCTCACAGACAGCACGTAGCTGGGTCTTGCTTTTTTGGTCCAGTTTTGACCATTTCTGCCTCTGAACTGGAGTGTTCAGTCCATTTCCACTGAACGTGACTGTGACATGGTTGGGTTAAGTCTGCCATCTTGCTGGGTGTGTTCCTTTTGTTCTGCTTATTGTTGATGCTATGTTCTACTTTTCCTTTCTGCTTTTTGGCAAATCAAGTGTTTTTAGTATTTCATTTTATCTCCTCTATTGACTTATTATAAACAAAATAAAACTCTTTTTTCCCAGTGGTTGCTGTAGGAGTTACAATATGAATTCCTAACTTGTAACAGGCCATTTGCAGTTAATGTTGAGCGGCTCTACATAAAGCACAGACTGCTCATGATGGGGTCATCCTACTTGCCCACCTCGGACTCTTACAAGTTTCACAATATTTATGGACTCAGATATTTACTTTTCCAATGCCTTTCATTCTTTCCTAGGCATGCATTACATCTAGTTTCATTTCCCTGCAGCCTGGAGAACTTAAACATTTCTTGTAGTTCATGTCTCCTGGCAACAGATTTTTTCAGCTTAAAAAAAACCCTCAAATGTCTTTATTTCACCCTCATTTTTGAAGGATAATTTCCACTGGATATAGAATTCTTGATTGACAGGCTTTTTTTTCAATGGAGCGCTTTTAAGACATCATTCCATTGTCTTCAGGATCCATTGTTTAAAATGAGAAGCAGCTATTGTTGCCCTGTTTCTTGGGGTCCTTTTTCTCTGACTGCTTTTAAGATTTTCTCCTATTCTCCAGTTTGAGGCAGTTTAATTATGCTGTGTGTAAGTATGGTTTCCTCTGTATTTGTCTTATTTTTTGTATCAATGGGTTGATATTTGTCATCAAATTTGGGAAATATTTCGCTGGTTGTTCTCTAAATATTTTTATGCCTCATTTTGTCTCCTCTTTTTGGGATCACAATTACATATTTACTAGACCACTAGGTATATTCACCCCCACACACAACAGACATGAGTCCCACGGTCTCAATGTTCTTCCAACTGGATAATTTCCGTTGACCTGTCCTCAAGCTTACTGACCTTTTCCTCTGCAGTTTCCTGTGTGCTGTTCAGCCTGCCCAGTGACAATCTTATGGCTTCCATTTCTCTGATGAAATTCCCCATCAGTTCTCTCCTTTTGTCCATGTTGTCACCTACATCCTTGAAAATATTTACAACAGCCGTTTGAAAGTCCTTATCAGCCATTCCAACATCTGGGTCATCTCAAGTTCTGTTTCTAGTGATTACATTTTTTTCCCTTTTTTTTTTGTACTTTTGAGATATGTCACATGCCATACAATTTGCTCACTTAAAGTGTATAACTAATGGTTTTTAGTATATTCATAGCATTGTGCAACCATCATAACAGTCGATTTAAGAATGTGTTTATCACCCAAAAAAGAAACCCCATGCCCTTTGGCAGTGCCCTGCGTCCTCTCTGCCACCCAGGCAACCATCTCTATAGACTCACCTCTTCTGGACACTTCACTTAGATGGAGTCACACAACATGTGCTCTTCTGTGTGCGGCTGTGCTCACTCAGCAGGACGTGTTCGAGGCTCATCCACATGCAGTGTGTCAGTGCTTCACCTGCTTTGTGGCCGACTCGCATCGCATTGTGCAGATGGAACACGTACATGTGCCCATCATCGGGTGTGGGTTGGGGTTGTTGGGACTGCTGGTTTCACGCTTCATCAGGGCTGGTCCTCCTCAGTTTTGTCCTTTACCCTAGGGCAGTTTCCTTAGTGTGAGGTGTGGCCGTGAACCCTAAGGCAGGGCCTCTCTGGTCCACAATGTCACTGCACTCAGACTGGCAGGAGCTCAGAGCATCCCCAGCCTCATGTGTACCTGGCACCTCCGTGCAGCAAGCAGCCCACAGTAGCCCCACTCTGCTGGGCCTTGCGGTCTCACCCTGAGCACGGGCAACCCAGCCCTCACCAAGGACCACGCGACCCCCACCCAGAGGCCCCTGCCCCCTCCCCTCCTGCACAGGCCCTTCCCCTCCAGCACCCGACCTGAGACGGTGAAATGCCTCAGCAGCTCCCAACCCCGGCTCTGCCTCCTCAGCTCCACATGACCTCTGAACTCTGACTGGGCTCCACATCTCAACACAGGCAGGACGCAGGGCAAACCCGGCACTCGCCTCCCGTGTCCCCTCTCCCATGGAGTCCATCCTGTGCTGTCACATCTGCGAATGCCGGCCTCCTGCACTTCGTGTGTTTTTTACTGCCAGTGGCAGGAGGCGAGCCCGGACCAGCGACTTCTTCACAGCTGGACATGCAAGGCCACCCCAGGGATTGTGATGCTTCATTTTTACCAAGACCCCGCCCACCATTGTGATTCTGTTGTGAGTGGTTTCGAGACCACTTTGAGAAATTCGGGTCTGTCTGGAAGAGCACACAACGTTAAGCACCTACTATGTGCCCAGCCCCGAACGAAATGCCACACGCACACGACCTCGTCCGACCCTCTCTCAGCTCACCCGAGTGGGGCTGGGCCACCACTGGCCCCAATTGTCAGAGGAGAAGACTGAGAGTGGCAAGACTGAATTATTGCTTCCAGGTCACGTAGCCAGCACAGTGAAAGAGGCAAGATGCCCCCGCAGCCAGGCCCAAGAGCCTCTCCTGAGCCACTTGAAAGCCACCGCATCCCTTAGCCTTGGGCCACATCTTTGATTTCTAGGCCCCGACCTGCCACCACATCTCAGGACAGGATCGCTCGTCTCTGGGTGTTTCCAGGAACTCACCGCTCGGCACCGAGGCTCCCAGTTCCAGCCCCTCCCTTCCCGGAGTCCCTGTGCTGGCAGCGGCGGTAATTGCACTAATATTCCGCCTGGCGCGTGAGAAACCAGGTCTGCGCGATCCCGGGCGGCCAACGAGAATATTTAATTTGTATGTTTTCCTGGCAGCTCTCCAGAGACTTGGAAATTGCCAGAATGACTCACTTTTTATCTCAGCACGTCAACGCCATGTAGAGCTAGCACGGAATTCATGCAGGGCACCATAATGGAGAGCCCTCGGACCCCCGGCTCCACGGTCAGGCCCACGCTGGGTCAGGCACTGCTGTTACTCCTGCTTGTGTCTGATCTGTCTGTCTGTCCAGCCAGCTCAGCATTCACAACGAAGCGACTGAGCCCATGCATCGGCTGGGAAAGAAGCTGCCTCAAGTCCCTGCGGCCAGGACGGCCCCTCTAGACGGGCGTGGAGCAGACGAGGCCAAACTGGAAGTGGGGGGAAGCATGGAGACTCCGTGGCAACTGTTCTTGGTGTGCTGTCGTAACAGAGATGAACAGCAAGAGGCTTCCTCAAGGTTGGAAAGGGAGGGAGCAGGCGTGGGCCCTCTTTGTCGTGTGCTGAATCGCATCCCCCAAAAAGATAAGTTCAATTCCTCACCCTCATGCCTGTAGTGCGACTGTGTTTGGAAATAGGGACTGTGGAGATGTCATCAGTAAAGATGAGGTCACACTGGAGCAGGGGGACCCTAAATCCAGTGACTGGTGTCCTTACAAGGATGGGGAGATCTGGAGACACACACACAGGGAGAAGTCCACGTGATGACGGAGGCAGAGACGGGAGCGATACGGCCACAGGCAAGGACACCTGGGGGCCCCAGACGCTGGGAGAGGCAGGATGGACCCTCCCCAGGAGGCTCTGCAGGGAGCACAGTCCCACCCACACCTGACCTCAGACTGCAGCCCCACTGAGGGAGGATGCACACCTGCTGTGTTCAGCCAGCCAGCTTGTGGAGCTTTATTACTGCAGCCCCGGGACACTCCCGCCAGCCATGCCTACAGCAGGCCTCTGTGCATCCCTCTGCCTGTCCCTCTGTCCCTCTGCCTGACTCTCTGTCTGTCCCTGTGCCTGTCCCTGTGTCTGTCCCTCTGTCTGTGCCTCTGCCTTCCTCCCCTCTCCCAGATCCTGGATGCTCGGGGTGGCGAGGCTTGGTTAGCATGGAGCATGGAGACTGTCCCAGCACTCCTTCAGCCCAGCACACAGGACTGGACGCTGAGCATGTCCAAGAAGCCAGGTGCAGGCAGGCCCAGCTGGATGTCTGGACTGTGGAACTGAGGGGTGATGTGCTAGACACCTGGCCATCCTCTCTGTGCCCGCACTCAGGTCTGAATAAACTCCCATGCTGGGGGTGGGAAGGGCGGACTGGGAGCCAAGGGTGTGCAGGAGGCAAAGCACAGCCGGGGCTGCGCCCAGAAGGTAGGGGGCTGCCAGGACCAGCCCCTCCCTCTACAGAGCCCTCACTGCTCCCCCAGGGGCCCAGCTATTTCTAGAGGCAGAAGGAGAATTCAAGATGGCTCAAGGCTGGTTATACATTCCACGAAGGACGGGAGATGGCAGCACGGCAGGACTGTAGGCCATCTCCAAGAGCCGGGGGTGGGTCAGCGTCTCCTCTGGGGGACTCTAGGCCCCTGGGCCCTGTCACAGAAGCAGCCCTGCCTGCTGCTCTGCGGGTCTGCCAGCGCCCAGCCTTCACATCGCCAGCGGCAGCGTCGTCCTCTTCTCTCACTGTGCAAAACTGCCCGGAAAACCTTGGGATGCAAAAAATAAAAAAATAAAGGATTCTACATTTGCTTTCTTCTTTTGGCAAATGACCTGACACACGGCTCCGCAGAGTTGCGTCTGCAGCCTGAATTTCCCATCACAGTATCTTCCGGCGGACTGAATCCAGACGTCTGCACTAAGGAGGATCCGAACGTCTGGCGTTGCTGTCCCGGGCAGGGCGGCGAGGGGATCGGGCGCTTTCCCCGCGGGTGCGCAGCCGGCGTGACCGTCCGGGGACGCGGGCACCGTGCCTCCGCGGGCCTCAGCAGCGCCATGGCGCCCGCGGCCGGTGTCTTCCCCGGTTAATCCGAGCTGAGTTCGTGTGCGGCGCCCACCTGCGCGCTGCCCGTCCTCAGGGTGAGGGGCGCCGGCGCTCCCAGGAGGCTCAGCATTCCTGCTCCCGACGCCTGAGAGGACCAGGCGCACAGTCACTCCAGCTCATGCTGAGGCGGATTTTGAACCAGAGACGCACTGGCAACGAGGCCAAAGGAGGGAGTGCAGTGCAGGGGAGGCTCAGCGGGGGCCATGGCCGACCCTGCGTCCAGCCTGCCTTGGGCAGCCACACCCCCACCTGATGGTGATCCCAGGGCCACAGGAGGGCGTTCCTCGGGGGTCCTGTGACATCCAGCTCTGGGCCAGTGTCAGGGTGGGTGGCCCCCTCCATCGCTCACTGGGCTCCCACAGTTCACTCCATTCTGCCACGTTTGCTGAGTGCCGGCTCTGGGCACCAGGGCAGAGGGAGGGTCAGGTCAAGCAGCATGGCCAGCCCGCCTCTGGCCGCGAGGCTGCGTCTAGGCCGGCAGGGCCCCAAGCAGCAGCCGGCTGCCCCCTTCCTTCCCCACGTGGGGCTCTGCCCAAGACCAGGTGAGTGGCCTTTGCCCGCCTCCAAGAAGGACAGGTGACAGGCCCCCCTGTGCCCCTCTGTGGACACTGAGCGGGCTGCTTGGGGTGGGGTGGGGGTTAGGGGTGCCCAGTGGGAGCAGTCCCTGGTGGGGCCAGCAGCCCACTCTCAGAAAGCAGGGTTTTCTCTTCTGAGCGTCAATGCGCTGCTCCTTGCGCCTCTCCTAAGGCTGGGGAGGGAGGAGCCAGCCAAGACCTGGGGTGAGGTGGGAAGCAGCCTGCTCACCCCTCCCCCGGGACCACAGCCCAGGTCCCCTCCAGGATCCAGTGAACATGCTGGTGCAGGATGAGCTGGCCTGACAGTCAGTGGCCCAGAGGTTTCAAACACTGACATGCACACACATCTCACATGTGCACACATAACTCACACATGTATGCTCACATGCACGCACATATGTGCACCATGTTTCTGACTTCATTTTGTGGCACCTCCCGGCCAATGATACACCCACACACCCCATCGTGTAGGCTCCGCCTCCCTCACAAGCTGATCCCACCAAGCCCCTGCCTGGTCAGCCTGGGCCAGTGCTGACTTCCACCTGCCTCACCCCCAGCAGCCGGCAGCAGGTCTGAGGGGTGGGGAGGGGACTCGTGTCTGAGACTGAGGCTGGGGGCGGCTCTCTGGGCCTGACCTTGCTGGCCTCGGGTCCACACAAGGCCATGTGCTCACGGAGCTGCGAGGAGCTGGGCTGCAGCACACCTGGGCAAGAGGGGGCCGGTGGGGACAGGGGAGGACTTCGTGGCCACACACCCAGAGCAGCGGCTGGAACCTTCCAGAGCTCTTTGTGCAGACACAGGCTGAGCCTTTGGATTTGCAAACCCTGAGACAGCTCAGTTGCACCCACGCAAAGGGAGAGGCAGCCCAGCACGTGGGCCCCCTGCGCCCTGCGACCAGGCCCTTTGCTGCCACGGGGTCTGATTCTGCTCCAGCAGGAGACCCGCAGCTTAGAGGAATCCCGCCATGAACCTCCCACTGGGCTGCCTTCCAGAGAAGCTCTTGGCCCACCTGACATTTCCCCTGACGTGTCCCCATCATCCTCCCAGCCCAGCCCCCTCCCCAACCCACAGCCAGCCAGACGCCAGTCTCAGTGCACCTGCCGCCTCCTCAGACAGCCCCGGGCGTGGGTGAGGCACTCACGTAGTGTTTTGTCTTTGTTTGTGTCTTTGGCAACGGGGGGTTTACAGCCCGTCTACCCCCAACTCAGCTCCAGGAGGGAGCGTGCCAGCTCCCATGTGCCCACAGTGCCTAGGATGGTGCCAGCAGACGGGAGGCGCTCAGTAACGGAATGGCCAGACAAGGGTGCCAGCAACTGGGTCAGCCCCCAGCCTTTCTAAGCTCCCTTCCTGTCTGCACAACGGGTGTCATGGAAGAGGGGCGTTGTAGGGTGTCGGTGCCGTTCTTGGAGACGGGGCATTATCTGATGAAGGCAGAACCGCCTCCGTGGACGCTGAGGCCCTGCTCTCCGCGCTGTGTATGAGCTCCTGGGGCTCAGCACTTGATGCAGGGACACAGGTTTCCAAGTCTTTCTCCAGTTGCTGGGGCCTTCGGTGCCCACATCCTTGGGTTGGCGAGGACTCAGAGGCCCTCCAATTGGCCCAGGCCACAGATGAGCCCTAATTTGGCTGTGGTCCCAGCCAGCTCTGTTCCCCGAGGCCCGGGGTCTGAGCCACTGTGAGGCCAGACCTGCCTGGGGTGGGGGCACCTGGGGGCGTCCCACAGATCCTTGCTGTGCAACCCTCTGTGGAGTGGGTGGAGCTCATGTGACATGAGTGGGTGCAGCACACCCTCCACTGAGCTGGCTGGGACGTGCCCGTGAAGGATGCACCTGTGCCTGCCCTGTGGTCTGGCTCTGTGAGCCATGGTTGCCAGGGTCCCTGCAAACCGCTCACCCTGGCTGCGGCCATGCCCCCAACTTTGCTCCCAGTGCCCCTCAGGCCTCGGGGCCCCCGGTGGCCAAGCTCCAGCAGGATGGAGAAGGGGCGAGGGTGTGTGGAGCACAGAGCCCTCGGGGGCATCTTGGGAGCCCCGCAGCACCTGGAAGGGCTTTCACATTCACTCCTGCTCTTCACGCAGGTCCTGAGGCATCTGACGTCTCCACCTGCTTCTGAGAGCCATGTGCCCAAAAGGAAAAATGGATGGAAAACCCGTGTGCTTAGCTTCGCCGGCCCCCAGGAGAACACAACTCCAAGGAGGGTCTGGGGCGTGCCCTGTCCCTGCCCGAATGACCCACACAGCCACCTCGGGGTCGGGGCACTGGGTCCCTGATCACACCGCCCATCCCAAGCACAGCACCCGAGCGACTCAACCTGAGGCCAAGTTTTAAAGGGAGCATTTATTTTTAGAACATGCTTTTAACTGGAATCACGGCAAAGTCGGTAAATTGCAGTGAAAACCGTGCAATCCCGCTGGCAAGGAGCCTGCTCAGCAAAGTGTCCTTTGGTTCAAAATAAAGTGCAAAATGGTTTTTTGCAACAACACTTTGGGCAGACTTGAAAGGTCAGCTAGATGGGCTGAGGGGCACCCCATGGAAAACGACCAAGGAGCACCTCGCTCCTCAGACGGTGTGCGGCCGCCGGGGTTTCCCTCAGAACCTTCTCCAGGGCAGATGCTTGTTACTGCGGACGAGGACAGGGGCCTGCACACCTTCTGGACGGGAGAGCTGGAGACCAGAGGGTCTGTGCTCACTGGGCTTTGACTCTGCCGAGGCGCCGGTGGACTCCTCTCGGAAGGTCCAACCGGGGCTCGTCAAGAATCCTCGCGTCCTCTGGCCTGCACTGGGCTTGTAGCGTAGTCACAGGGAACAGGGGCCAACAAGCAAAGCATTCCACCTGACCTGAATGTGTTTGCACTGTGGATTGTGGGAAAACCAGAAAAACAACCTCAACCACAGAGAAAGCACACAGCTGAGAGGGGACTGAGGCACAGAGAGGCTAAGGGACTGGCCTGCAGTCACACAGCAAGTGTGGCTCCAGAGTGTGTGCTTTGCCTTTCACCACCATGCACAAGACCCCTAAAAGACCCCTAAAAGACAGCTACACAGGGAACGATGGGCCCCTCTCAGCCCACCTGAGCCACCTGGAGCTTCGGCGGCTCTCAAGGTAGACTGTCTGGGCCACCCTTTGTAGGTCTGAGAGGGAGAAGAGCCCGCCACACAGTGGACACCTCTGTGCCCCACTGTCTGCTCCACTACCTGGGAGAAGACGAGCTGTGGGCGGCGCCGGCACAGAGGGAGGTCGCCCATGGCCCTTTGCCCCCCAGAGAGTGCTGCTCATGCCTGGTGTGGCGGAAGTGACCCACAGCCTGGGACCTTGTCCTCACTGGCTCCGCCAGCCGCCTCCAGGGACAAGCCCCTGCTCAGAGGAGGCCTTTATCTCACAGTGTGTCCAGGGCTTCTCCAGGCTGCCACAGGAGCGGCCTTGGCCTGTGTCCCAGGAAAGTGGGTTTCCAAGCTCCAGGGGCTCAGGGGGCTCAGGTGGGCCCCTAGTTCCCTGAGCTGTCCCATCTGGGAGCTGAACTAGGGTCATCTTGGGGCAAAGATCCTCGTGTGTCCTCTTGTGGATGGTGGTGATGGACAAGGCACACTCCTGGAGCCACACTTGCTGTGTGACTGCGGGCAAGTCCCTCAGCCTCTCTGTGCCTCAGTCTCCTCTCGAGAGCCATCTGAAGATGAGCTCATGGACCAGCAGCATGAGGGCATGGGCGCCGCTGCTGGCTGGAGTCGAGTCTGCTCGCAGACGTCCCTGGCCCTGCCCTGCGCCCACGAGGCCACCCAAGGTGGTCCCAGGCGTAGGCACCGGTGTTCTCAGGCCTGAATCTAGTCAAGATAGTAACCCCATTCTTCTCATGGATGAAACTTTGTCTTGTTGTTATTAGTAATGATTAGAAATGTGTTTATCAGTCATGGTCTTCTGTTCCGCTGGCACTTGGGTCACAAAGTGGTTTTTGTGGACTAGGAGCCAAGATGCCACGTGTGCTGGGGTCGTCCACATTTCACCCCGCCCAGCAGAGACAAGGCCACCGCGAAGCCACCGCAACACAACCCACAGAGCCAGCAGTGATTTAACTCTGAATATTTTGCCTTTAATCACAATAAACTAATAAAGATTTCAGAGATGCTCTCATTTCAATAGAATGCAGAGTTATAATTGGTGACCTATTTTAAGCAATTTAATTTCCCATGACCTGTTTTCCAAATTAACATGGTAATAAAGGCCGTGTGCTGGGAGGGGCCAGACCCTCCCCAGGTGGCCCAGCCTAAGACTCTGTTTAAAGGGGTATCTCTCGCCAGCGTGTCATATGAAGAGGGGAGGTGCCCCAGCCTGGCTGGGACAGAGGCCCTGGGGTGGCTGGAAGGTGTAGTGCTGGTGGGGGCGGGGGACTGTCAGCCTCAGCTTCCCTGTCTATAATGTGGGAGCCTGGAGGGCTTCTGGGGGCCGGGGAGCAGCAAGTTAAGTGACACTCCTGCCGAGACCACAGCCCTATGCCCTCTTTCCAGTCCCCACGTGGGGCTTCAGCCTCCAGGATGGGCTTCTCCTCAATCTGCTGGTCTCAGTTCAGCAACTCCCAGCTTCCCTCCTCTTCCTCCCCTCCCCCTCCTTCTCTCTCCCCCTCTTCTCTCCTTCTGTTTGCTGGGTGCCCCACCCCAGCCACCATCCACGGGTCTGTTCTTTCGCACAAAAATCTGCCCTCTGCTTTTAAATGCGGATAGAAGGCTGTTTCCAAAACACACCTAGAACAAAAAAACACTTTTGAAAAAGGCACAAGAGCAAAACACAGCCCTCTTCCAAGCCCACCTGGGATACTAGAGGCAGCCCCAGTGTTCCCAGAAATGGGAAGCCGGCCTCTCTGCCCCGGGCTAAGCTCCCCTCAGATCCTTCCTTCTCTGGCACCTCACTCCTGTCCCCACCCAGGTTGGCCAAGGCCCCAGGAAACACCCCATCTGCTCCCAATGTCCTTGAGTTGGGCAGAAAGGGACCCAGACTTGGGGGCCTGGTCATGGAACAAAGGAGGGGTGGAGAGGGTACCAAGTCCCTTACAGGTGAGGACCTGGTGGGCTGGCCTCTGCTTCCCCAGGTCTCCCAGGGTCCCAGGTGCCTTTGCTAATGGGGGTAGCATCTGGGGCTCCTTGAGGGGCAGTTCCCTCCAGAGGCATCTGAGGCTTCTGAAGGGAGAGCGAGGGGTGAGGGTTTACCCCGTTAACCAGCCCACTGAGCGCCCTGCCCAAGGGTCACTGCTCTGGGCAGGGACAAAGGTCAACCCCATGGCCAGTGAGGACAGGAGCAAGGCTGTGAACGCCTGGTCTGGAGGCCAGTGGATTTGAGGCCACAGGAGTTCTGCCCACCGGCTCCTGGGGGCCGAGACCCTCACCAGCCTCCCTCTGCAGCCCCCGACCTGCGGCCCCCCTATAGCACCCCGCCCACCCAGGAGGAGGGGACTGGGAAAGACACTGGGGGACTCGCAGCTTCAGACAAGGATGATCTCCTCTGACGTCCCTGACCCGCTGCTGCCCCTGAGGCCTTTTCCAGGCCAAACTGCTCCCTCGTCAACAACATCTCCCCCCCCCATGACAGCTCCCAGAGCCCCAGGCCCTGCCAGCGGCAGCTCCCGGGCCCTACTTACAGAGAAACCAGGGCTCTGTGGCCCAGCTGGCTGCTGCCCGGCACTCGTCTCCTCTGACCTTGGGATCGTTGTCTGGAGCGATGTGCTGGTTAATCTCGCTCTGAGCAGGATTAATTTCCCAAGATAAAGCCTCCGGTTTGCGTGCGGTGCTATTTGTGGTGGCGTCAGGCGAGTGCGGCCCCAGAGGAGCAGGAGGAATTAAGTGGGGACCAATTCCCTGAGGACACGGGGAGTATGACACACAGCCCCTCCACCCTGCGGGCTGCCAGCTGCTGGCAGAAGCAGTGCTACACCGGGCTGGCTGGCTGCCCCGGCTGCCAGGTCTCCTCGGAGCCCAAGCTGGAATGCGCTGCAGCCACCGGAGCTGGCCTTCCAGGCAGGACAGGCCTGGGGGCAGTGGCTACAGCTCTTTCCCGAGTCCTCCTCTGGGGGAGTCAGAGCTCTTGGTGGCTCACAGGACCACGCGTGACTCCCACGCTGGGAGTGGTCAAGGTCCTTCCCCAGCCCCCCAGAGTTCCTCCCTCCAGACCTGTTAGCTGTGTTCACCACCATCCTGCAGGTGATTCCAGCACACATTTAAGATTGAGAAGCGCTGCTGCCCTAGACGACTTCTGGGGGAGGCAGGCATGGTTGAGGGGCCTGGAAGCATGGGTAGGGCCAGGTAGGAGGCAGCACACAGCCCTTGAACTAGAGTGTTATGCAGGGCCTGACATCCCATGCCTCATGTCAGGGCCTTGGTGCAGCCATTGCCTCATCACACTCCTCTTTTAAAAGCAAGAAAACCCCCAGGAAGGCACCCACACCCCTGGATGTGGGTACATTGCCCACCACTGTGCTTCCTCAGTTTAAAGATCCTCATGCACTTGGAGGGCAAGGAGCTGCGTCCCCACCGAATCCTGCACCCAGGCTTGGGGTTTAGTTGGTGCTCGGAGAACACATGGATGATGGATAGATGGATGGGTGGATGGAGGGATGGATTGATGGGTAGATGGATGGATGGGTGGATGGATGGATGGATGGGTGGATGGATGGATGGATGGGTGGATGGGTGGATGGATGGATGTGTGGGTGGGTGGATGGGTGGATGAGTGAATGGGTGGATGGACGGGTGGATGGATGGACGGATGAATGGATGGGTGGATGGATGGATGGGTGGTTGGAGGGATGGGTGGGTGGGTGGGTGGATGGGTGGATGGATGGATGGGTGGTTGGAGGGATGGGTGGATGGTGGAGGGATGGATGGGTGGACGGATGTGTGGGTGGGTGGATGGGTGGATGAATGAATGGATGGATGGATGGGTGGATGTGTGGATGGATGGATGGGTGAATGGGTGGGTGGATGGGTGGATGGATGGATGGGTGGGTGGGTGGGTAGATGGTTGGATGGATGAATGGATGGCTTTAGTCTCCAGAAAGGAAGGAAAAGACGATATTAAAAAGCAAGGTGAACCTTCCCACACTGCCAGTGTGAATACAAAATGGTACAGCCACTTTGGAAAATGGCCTGGCACTTCCTCAAAAAACTTAGACTTATCCTATTATCCAGCAATTCCACTCATAGGTATATACCCCAGAGAAATGAAAACATACATCCACGCAAAAACTTGTCCACAAATGTCCATAGCAGCTTTATTCATAATGGCCAAAAAGTGGAAACAACCCAAATGTCTATCACATGATGAGTAGATAAATAAAATGTGGTCCATCCATACAAAGGAATATTATTCGGCCTTAAAAGGAATGAACCACTGACCCTGCTACAATAGGGATGAATCTGAAAAGCATCCTGCTAAGTGACAGAAGCCGACACAAAGACTCCGTGCGTCACATTACTCTGTTTCTATGAAACATCCAGAATGTACACATCCTGAGAGGCAGAAAGTAGATTAGTGGTTGCCTCAGGCTGAGGGAATGGGGGCACGGAGAACGATAGCTGGGGTACAGGGTTTCTTCTGAGGCGACAAAAATGTTCCAAGATGGACTGCAGGTTACGGCTGCACGACTCTGACTACACTAAAATAGTTTAATTGTACACTTTGAGTGGAGGAATTCGGTGTGGAATTATATGTCAACAAAACTGTTATCAAAAAAAAGGGAGGTACAGTAGTCTCCCCTTCTCCATGGTTTCAGTTACCAGCCGTCAACGGCAGTCTGAAAATATTACATGGAAAATTCCAGAAATAATTCATAAGTCTTAAATTGCACCCCATTCTGAGTAGCATGATGAAGTCTCGCCCCAGCCCTCCGGGAACCATCCCTCTGTGCAGAGGATCCACCTGTACACGCCGCCCACCCATTAGTCACGGAGTAGCCGCCTCAGTTATCAGGTCGAGCGCTGTGGCATCGCAGGGCTTGTGTTCAAGTGACCCTTATTTTATGTCGTAATGCCTCCAAAGCGCAAGAGTGGTGATGCTGGCAACTGGGATACGCCAAAGAGAAGCCGTAAAGTGCTTCTTTTAAGTGAAAAGGTGAAAGTTCTCGACTTAATAAGGAAAGAAAAATTCGTATGCTGAGGTTGCTAAGATCTCAGTAACTTCTATGGCAGTATATCTTTATAATTGTTCTACTTATTATTAGTTATTGTTGTTAATCTGTTCCTGTGCCTAATTCATATATTAAACTTTGTCATAGGTATGTATGTATTGAAAAAAAAACAGTATATATAGGGGTCAGTACTGTCCACGGTTTCAGGCATCCACTGGGGTCTTGGAACGTGTCCCCTGGGGATGAGGGGGGACGACTGTCTATGGAGTTATCCAGTGTGTAGCTTTTGAGACTGACCTCTCTCACTCAGCATGATGGGGTCTTGGAACGTGTACCCCGAGGACGAGGGGGGACAACCATATTAAACCATAGAAAGTGAGGCAGTCAGGCCGCATCCCCCCTCCTCCCCAGGGTGTGGGACTCGAATCAGGATGGGACAAGCAGGGACAAGCCTTGGATGGAGGCTATGATGTGTGGCCACCTCTGTGGTCACTGTGCTGCCAGTTGGGCCTGGTCTCTTGGCTGCTTTGCCTCCAGCCAGGTGCTGTGCATGGCCCGGTTCCTCTTGTGTAGCAGAGGCCAGGCTGGCGGGCACCCTGCACCCTCCTCCACCTCCAAGAGGCACCAGCTTGTAGGGCCCGTGTGCTCCAGGTGGGCTTGCTCAGCCCTGGGATGAGCCACCTGGTCTGTGATAGTGACATCAAGGCAATGTGCTTTAGAAATACTCACTGGGGGCTCCAGCCTCTGTTCAGAAGCTGGACAGCCGAGGCCACAGGGCTGGCCACTGGACAAATTTCCCCCAGGCCAAGCCCCAAGGTCCCCTTGGCTGTGGAGCAAGAAGGCTGGGAGTGGGCAGACATCCAGTCTGGTCCCTGCATCACCTCCAGGGGGCGCTGTGCGGGCTTCCACCCTCCCCATGGATGTTCCCAGTGCCCGGGGAGTCCACCAAGGCTTCAGTCCCTGTGGGACGATGCCCCCTCCCTGAAGTGGGTGAGAACAGTGCTGGGCAGAGAGGCCGCTGGACCCATCCCTGGGGGCTGCTCTGCCCCTCGCCCTTCCAGGGGGTAGCCTTGCTGGAGGTAGGTGACTGCTGGGGCCGGCAGGGCCAGATGAGAGAGGCTGCAGGGTGGAGCTGTGGGGGCCACAGGGGCCCCTCCCGCTGCTGTCGGGTCCTGGGCTCTGCTACACATGTGGAACCCCACTCTGAGTGGGGCGGCCAGAGGAGTTGCCTCTCCCTGGAGGGCCGGGTAGTGGGGAGGAGACCAGGCGTCAGGGGTCCCGCCCAGGTGCACTCAGGGCCACAGGCTCTCCCACCCTGCCACCCAGAGTGCTTTCCCCAGCACTCAGGACCAGGGCCCAAAAGCAGGCCCTGCTCAGTCGTGTGCACAGAGCACAGTGGCCATCATAGAGCCTGGAAAAGCCAGCGTCCCCACCCGCCCTCAGGACGCATCGGCTCCCACCAGTGCCATCAGGAAGCCACAGCCAGAGGAGGCTTGTCGGAGACTACTGCTGGGCGGCTGTTGGGTCCAAATCAGGACAGGGTCCTGCCTGCCAGGCCCCAGCACGTGGCGGGGACCCCACAGGCCCTTCTGGTGGTGGAGAGACGTGCCCACCATGCGGCCGTCCACAGTCTTGGCTCCCCCAGCCCAGAGCGCCTCCCTCAGTGCCCACACCTCCACCTGGCGGCCTGGCTGGGCCTCTGGGAGGACAGATGTGGCACCAGCCACGCACCCGAGGTCCAGGCGCCCTGCAGAGCCTTGCTGCGGCTTCTCTTCAGACACACCTCACCTCCACGGTGATGCGTCTGAGGCCGCGGGTCTCTTATGCCCCATTCCCTCACTTTCCCCCCATCACACCAGTGCACGTGGCCAGGCACAGCCTGGAAGACCATGTGAGGAGACTGACGGCTGGGCCTCCCTGAGACTAGACTGGGGTCCCTCCCAGGCACCACGACAAGCCCACCCTGGTCCTGGGGGCTGCCCCTCCCTCCCTTGAGGTCTTTGCTGAACAGGCCAGGTGTCCCAGCTGGCCCTGCATGGCCCGTCTGCCGCCCACTGAGGGGTCAGCCCACTGCTGGCCACCTCCGCACTCCAGAGGGGGCTTTGTGCCTCTGAACAAGGGAAGGGCCGGCCACTCTCCTCAACCTCCGAACACCACAGAGGGTCAGACGTGGCCACACGCCCAGCCCTGGAGGTGCATCTGACCCTGACCTGGGCCTCTGCGTGCCCTTGTGACCCCACCGCCAGGTGCCGAGACCACCCCCTCCACCTGCGAATGCCATGCTTCCCGGTGGCAGTGTCCTCCGACACACCCACATCACACACACATCTCTCTCTCTCTCTCTCTCTCACACACACACACACACACACACACACACACCAGTGAATCTTCAGCTCTGAGGACACAAAGGCCCTGAACAGCAAAACCAGAACTTGTGGCCCGGCAGGTGTGAGTGGGATGTCCCAGGCCTGGACTGATGCCTTGGGGCCTTGTCAGGAGTCCCACTGCGCCTCAGGCATGGCCCGCCCTGCCATGCCCTGCCGTCCTGTGCCGTCCCCTGCCCCAGCGGAGCCTCCCAGGCCTTCTCGAGGAGGAAAATCGGCAGCTGAAGTGCTCAGACCTCAGTCTCTTCCAGTGACACGTCCCACTCAGGACATCCACCTCCTCACTGGCCAGCCAGCAGGTGGGAGCTCCCACCTGTCCCAGCTCCACACACACAGGGGAGCCCCCACACCATCGTCCACCTCAGCCTCAAGTGGAACTCCGCTCCCCCAAATCCCCGGACGCCAGGCTCAGCCCTGGAGCATCAGCCTGGGGCGCCTGCCCCCTGGGAGGGGGCTCGGGTGGGGGTCCAGGCCACCTCTGGGGCCTGCCGACCTGTGGACAGCCCAGGGAGTGAACCGCATGGTACCTGAGGGCTCCAGGGCACACCTCTCTTCCTGACGGTTTACTGGGGTGGGAGGCGGGGCTGCTGTGAGCAGCGGGGCGTCGCCGTGACCTCCCCTACAGGCACACCAGTCCCCATCATGGACCCCACATGGCCCCTCCACCCTGGTGTCCCAGGGGTGGCCTTGGGCCAGGTCTTTGGCAGCTGGGGGCAGAATCCTGGGCTCCCCTGCCCTCCTGGACTCCAGGGAGATCTGCACTTCACATCAGCCCCCAGGGCCCCCCAGACACGTGAGGACCTCTCGGGGTCCTTCCACCTGCTCCAGCCATCCAGGTCCTTTCTCCTCGCCTTCCCCTCTCTGGGACCCTTGCCTCTGGCCTCACCACGTCTCTCGGGCTGTCAGGGCCCCCGCCCACCCTCAAGCCCACCACTGCTGCCGAAACTAGCTCCAGGCACGAGTGTGGGTCCCTGGGCAGGGCCCGGGCTGCTCCCACCACTCACCCAGCCCCTCCCAGGTCTGGGGTGGACACAAATCAAGAGCCACACGTGTCAACCCCAATCCTTGAGGTTCCGGAGAAGCCTCTGGGGGCTGCCATCCAGGGCTCCCCACCCTGAGCATCTCCATGGAGCCTGCCCTTCCTCCCGGGGCGGAGCACCTCAGCGATGTGAACTTGGCTGGCACCATGCCGGCTGATTGGAAAACCCCCGCATCCCTCTCCTCCCAGGACCGGCTCAGATGCCCTCCCCCTGCCTGACCTCGGACACCGCCTGGACGGAGTGTGAAGCCCCTGCCCAGCAGGGAGAGGGTCTCAGGGAGGCACAGGGAGGGGGCAGAAGGGCAGGATTCCCAGGGGCTGAGTGCCCGGCAGGAACCGATGGGGGCCTCTCTCCTGCCCCAAAAGTCTCCATGTTAATCAAACCTCGACTGGTGTTCAGTCAGGGCAGACGAGGGGGCTCCGTCCTCCTCTGCACCTCTGTCTGCATTTCCCGAGTCTATTGCCCACGCCACGCGTCCAGACAACTGCTCTCAGGCTGCCCAGGCCACGGAGTGGGGGGATGTCCTCCCCTCCTAATGGATGGGAGGTTAAGCCGCTGTGTAGCTCTGCACTGCAGACGCTTGTCCGCGTGTTGAACATGGAAGCTGCAGGGCAGGGGGGCTCCATGTGGGGCACAAACAGTCGTGCTTCCATCGGTCAAAAACGAAGAACGTCTGTGTCAGCTGTTGTCACGTGTTCTGAGTGCACCCACACATGCACACCGTGTGCACACAGACACGCTACATGAGAGGAGACCAACGGTCCAGATGGTCCCCTTGGGGTGGGCGGGGAGCCGGCCTCTGCACACAGCACACGTTGCTGATTACATGCTAGCAGTTGACTTTGGGCCCAATTCCCTTGATTTCTTGATCTTGATGTGCCACTGACATCAAAAAGTTAAGGTCTTTGTTGTCCCGAAATAAAGGAAACTTAGCAAATCTCCAGGTGTTTGCTGTGATTTCTCTCCCCTCGTCCCATGGGGAAGACAGTGACCCTCCCACAGGCCTTTTTGAAAGTTGGAACTGGCCTCCCACCCAGCATCCCCGTGGCCAGTGGGCCCTTCCAGTTTCATGGGCTGCCCACTCTGGCCGAGCTCTCCCTGCCTGTTCAGGGCAGGGCAAACAGGACCCCGCGTCCCTGATGACCCCTGCCCAGCCCCCACCTCCGTCCTCTCCCCAGACATTCCCATCCCCAGGGACATGCCAAGCAGGGGCAGGGAGACGGTGCTGTGGCCGGCACCACCATGGCCGGCTTCAGGAGACGCAGGGCAGGCCTGGCTCCCTCCCCCACCTCAGGTCTGGGCCCCAAAACTTACCTGGGTGCACTGCCGACTTCTCTGGTTTGAAATTCTTAAATCTTTTCTAAGCAAAACACAAATGGCAACACAGGTCAGAGAGGCTCTCCCGTCACTTTCTTCCCAGGGGCTGGTCCTTCAGCATCCACTAGAAACCTCCCCCAGGAGGACTGGCCCAGGACAGAGCAGGGCGTGACCTCTGCTAAGGAAGGGACTGGCCGAGCCAAGCAGGATGCTCCTGGCACGGCTCTCAGCTCCCCACAGCCTCCTGGTGCCACCCAGCAGTGGACGCTGGGACCCCTCACACCACAGGTCAAATGCCATCCACCCCAGCACTGTGAGCCTGACACCCTGGTCCATGAAGTGGCAGAAGCCCAGCGTCACTGCTGGACACGCCTGGGCATTCACCAACGAGCCACCTCATCTTCACTCTGCCAACGAGGAACTGAAGACAAGCTGTGTCCCGCAATGCCTGTGGCTCCCCGAGGACTTGGGTTTTGGGACCCCGGCTGGTGGGTGACGCAGCGGGCAACCAAGGACATCCCACCCAGGTGGGCATCCTGCGCCACCCCCATCACATTCCCTGGAGGAAGGGACGTGCCCAGACGCTCAGACTGAGTGTGGGGCAGGTGAGAGGGGATGTTATGGGGCACAGGGGCACCCAGAGTCTCTGGGGTCTGCTGGTGGAAGGGGCAGCTTCTTCCTTGCACACACACCCACAGATATATGTACACCTGTATGTGAACACACGTCCACACGCACACACACCACGGACAGACGTGTCCACTCTCGGCCTACGGATCACTGGCTGTGGCTTTAGGGAAAAAAGGGAGAAAGGGAAGAGTTGCTAGGCAACCAGCCAGGTTGCTATGGCATTTCTGTGGGAGCGGCTGGGCCAATCAGAACCGAGTGCGGGCTGGTGGCTGTCAGCGCAGACGGAAGGGGTGTGTGGCAGGCCCCACGAGTGTGCGCACAGGGTGGCTGAATGCAGACTGTAGGCCTGAGCAGGACAGCGCATCTCATGAATATTCATCAGGCTGACTGAGGTGAAGCCAATTAACCACTTGGCAGCTCGATTTTTCCTGGGCCCATTCTTCTCTTTTAGCTGTTGGGTGGCCACGGGCTGGGCTCCACTGACTTCCCACCAGCCCTGGGAGTGGTCGACATGGTTCGACCCCTTTGATCTTGCAGTCCTGGCCCTGACCCAGGGATTCCAGCTGCCCTGCCCTCTGCCCCTTGGTCCCCAAGCAGGATCCAAACTCCCATCCCAGAGCCAAACACAGCACAGAGGGTTCCCTCAGGACACATCCAACATGCCTCCCTCGCTCCCTGATTGGGGCAGTGACAGAGCAGTGACCGTGACCTTAGCCAGCCTCTCCAATGTCACCCCAGCCACTTCCTCGAGCCCCAGCTCTTGTCTTAGCCCAGGTACCCAGCAAGCAGAGCCTGAGGCAAGAGTTACGTGACCCAAGGGCAGGGACCAGAAACTGCAAAGGAATTCTGTATGGGGGGAGAAGGGCCACTGCCTGGGGCCACACTGTTAGGAGTCCTAGTGGGATGCCCAGAGGGCAGGAAACCTCCAAAGTTTGGGAAGAGAAGCTGACCACATTGCGGCCCACAGAGGAGGGCCAGTTTCTCTGCCTGGCCCCCTCCTGCCTCCGTTTTCCTCCAGTCCAGGGTCACTCCTCGGGAACCTCCCCCATGCACGTTGATGTTGATTTGTGCTTTCAGGGGCCACCCAGGAAGCCAGGTCCCTCCCTGTGCTGTTGCTTTTCATCCAAGCCTGGAGGTGGCCAGGCAAGCTGCTG
Organism: Equus asinus; assembly: GCF_041296235.1. Classification (NCBI taxonomy): domain Eukaryota; kingdom Metazoa; phylum Chordata; class Mammalia; order Perissodactyla; family Equidae; genus Equus; species Equus asinus. Next base: position 50,170,620 of record NC_091804.1, read on the forward strand.
ACCCAGAGAGGAAGGAGAGTCCAGGGCACCTGGCTGAGCCTGTCCCAGCAGCGGACGCACTGACCTCTCTTCCTCACAATCACCGTCTCCAGGATCCTCCTCGGGGGCATCTGTACCCCACCCCCACCCCTCCAGGCCATGTGGAGCTCGCCCTGGACACCTCCTCAGAGAAGCCCTCGCCAACAGCCACGCTGCCACGTCCATCCACCCAAACAGGAGTGGGCAGAGGTCAGGGAGAGCCACTCAGCCTGCAGGCCCCACAGCACATTCAATATCTCCTTGACTGATTATGCTGTGACACCTTCTGAAATGTGAATCCCACACGCTGGCTGCAGCCAACCTTTGTGATACTTTCTGCTGAAAACACAGCTGTCTAGCAGAGCAGTATGCCTGTCCACCCCGCAAAGCCTGCCCCGTCCCCACAGCACTGGGGAGTCAGTGACGGCCGCTCCTTCCTCAGACACTGGCTCAACTGTCCTCTGCCCAGGTATGGGTGAGCTGCGCCCCAGAGCCCTACCTGGGCCCTACCTCAGCCCTATGTGAGTGCTACCTGGGCCCTACCTGAGTCCCCCTACCTGGGCCCTACCTCAGCCCTACGTGAGTCCTACCTGGGTCCTACCTGAGTCCCCCACCTGGGCCCTACCTGAGCCCTAACTGGGCCTTATCTGAGCCCTACCTGAGACCTACCTGCGTTCCCCTACCTGAGCCCTACCTGAGACCTACCTGAGTTCTCCTACCTGAGTCCTACCTGGGCCCTACCTGAGTCCCCCTACCTGGGCCCTACCTCAGCCCTACGTGAGTCCTACCTGAGTCCCCCATCTGGGCCCTACCTGAGCCCTAACTGGGCCTTATCTGAGCCCTACCTGAGACCTACCTGCATTCCCCTACCTGAGCCCTACCTGAGACCTACCTGAGTTCTCCTACCTGAGTCCTACCTGGGCCCTACCTGAGTCCCCCTACATGGGCCCTAACTAAGTCCCCCTACCTAGGCCCTACCTGAGCCCTACCTGAGTTCCCCTGCCTGAGCCCTACCTGAGCCCTTCTGAGCTGGGTACACTGCTTGCCCCTCCCTGGCCTGCTGTCCTGCTCCAGCTGTAAGGCTGCCCCTAGAGACCACATCTCTGGCTCCCTCACCCTTGAGCTTCCAGCTGTGATGGCCCCATGCCCTCCCTGTCCACCTGCTTCCTCCACCTCAGCCCCTCCTTAGCCACACTCCCTCAGGTGATGCCAACTCCCTGCCCTCCCTTGACCCTCAGATGAGGGGTGGTCACAGCCTGTGCAGCTCTGAGTGCCCTGGAAATCGACCCTTCACATCTGGGTCCACAGGGCCAGATTCCTAACAAGTGTCAGGCTCCAGAGAGATGAGGTCCACCCAGCCACCTTCCAGGAGTTCCAGCGCAGAGGGCGAGGAAGGCACTGAGAGGAAACAGTCCACAAATGACACCTTGCACTCTGGGCTGAAGATGGGGGCCTGAGGGAGACCAGGGGGTGGTACTCAGGGTGGGGGCCAGGCAGAGGGTCCAGACAGACGGTGGGGAGGGAGCAGACAGGGAGGCGGGGCTGGGATGCAGGTGTCTCCCCAGCGCAGCCAGGAGCCGTTGGAGGGAAGCATCGAGAGTGAGGTGTGTTTCTGTGTGCCGCGTGGATTGTGGGCAGGTGGGGGGCTCCAGTGTTCAGGCGAGAGGAGGGTCCCAGCCCAGGGGTGGCAGGGGGGTGAGGCCACCTGGGGGACTGCACTGCAGAGAGGAGCAGACAGGCTCAGATGGTCTGGGGTGGGTGGAGGGAGTGGGAGACGGTGAGAGATGACGTCCATCCTGGCCAGTGCCGTGGAGACAGAAGTCCCAGGCCAGCGGGGAAGAAAGGGCAGGAGGCCTGGGGCCCAGCCAGGCCTTGGGGCAGAGGTGCCGGAAATCAGTGGAGAGAACCTTGGAGAGCCCCATGCCCCCTCCTCATCAGGGCCTGGTGCCCAGAACAGAGTGGGAGCCTCTGAGGCTCAAAACCAAGAGCAGGGCAGCCACTGGCCCAGAATCATCTGGAAGCCTGTAACACAAACACTGCTGATGGAGATGGGGGCGAGGCTTTATAGTCATAGGGGGGCTTCCCAGGAGTTTAGACACCTGCCCCCTCACCAGGATCCCCTGAGTTCCCACCACCTAGACTATGGGGCCTGAGGCCAGCGTTTTGGACAAGCCAGAAAGGCACCTCGTGTGAGCTCGCGCTGGGGTCTGGAGACCCTGGTGGGTGTCCCTCACATCTGATAGCTAACTATGGGTGTGCTTCTGCCCCCATCAAATGACAGGTGGGCCAATGCCTGTGAGGGTCCCTTTCACAAGAGACTGGGCGTTGTCAGGCCGGTGAGTGAGCCCCAGACCTCTGCGCAGCACCTCGGACAGCTCCCTGCCGGCCGGCCGCCGCCAGCAGGACGCCCCGCCCACCACAGAGCCGGGCGCGGGGTGCGGGCTGCGCCGTCTGGGGTCCTGGCTCCCCCTCCCGCCCCTTGGGGTCCATCAGGTTCTCTCCCTGGGAGGAGTCAGGTTCAGCCACCGTCCTCAGGAGTGGCTCGACCAGGAGGAAGAAAGCCACCAGCAGCCTTTACTACGGAGGCCCCACCCCAGTCCTCTCGAAATTCGAAATTCGAAGACCACCCTATTGGCCCATTTTGGGCACCTCCTTCCCCCTTGCCTTTCTCCAAGTTCTGGTGGAAACCAGGAGCTCATAGATGAGGTAGGGCCCTTCAAACTGGGAGAAAGTGGGGCTCTGAACAGAGCTTCACAGGACTGTCTTACTTCAAAAGTGTGCATTTTCATTAAAATGTTACTTTTACAAATGAAACAGCTGCTGTATTCTGTCCCTCCCTATATTCTCTCACAGGCTCCAGGAGGCAGGGCTGCTAGTGTCCCCATTTCTCAGATGAGGATACTGAGGCCCAAGGGGCTCAGGAGCCCTTGGCAAGAAGGAGCAAAGTGGGACTCACCCAGGCCAGTCTCCTTCTGAAACCCACTCTCAGGCCATGAGGCAGGCCCTGGCTGTGTGTGGACCCCAGTAAAGAGGACCGAGGCCGTCCCAGGGAGAAACTCAGCCCAGCCCATACTGACCCACTTTTGGAGCCACGCCCCTCAGAGGCAGCCAAATTATGGGGGGGGGGGCAGTGAAGAGCATCTGGGGGGGCAGGGGGGCAAGGCCATCCCTGCAGAAAGGAGCCTGAAGGAGCAAAAGGTATCAGGAGGGTAAGAAGAGAGACAATGCAGGGGCAAAGGGTGGGGAGGGGCAGGGAGGAGGCAGGGAGGAGGAGGGGCAGGGGCGGGGAGGGGAAGGGACAGGGGAGGGGAGGGAGGAGGAAGGGTGGGGAGGGGCGCGGGGAGGGGCAGGGAGGAGCGAGGCCCTGCCACTCCTGTCAGAGGGGCTTAGGGAGGACCAGACAGTCCATGGCAGTGTCCTCACCTCAGCCCCCAGACTCCTGCCTAGCACTTCTTGCTCTGCCCTCAAGTCCCCCACTGGAAATACCCTCTCTCCCTGCCGCCCGGTCTGAGTCTCAGGCTCATATCTGCCTCCTTGGTCACTGAAGGGAGCCTGGGGGGCCTTTGGGGCCCCAGAGGCTCTTGCTCCTGTCTGGGGGACAGGAAAGCTTGCCATTTACTCAGTCCTTTTCGGCAAGGCCAACTTGCAAGCAAGGTGAATAACATCGGAGAGTTTCCTAAGGGGCACCTTCCAACAACACAGGTGGGAGCAGGACACCCAGGGACAGAACAGCATCCTGGAGCTCATGGAATTGAGGCTGTCACCCCACCAGGACAGAGGAATGTGTCTAAGAAGTGCCTGGAAGGAGCAGCAGCCATCAGTCAAGGACAGGGCACCCTGCGAGGAGGGTGTGGGGTGAACACCACCTCACTCTCCCCTCCCCCCTCAGATCTGCTAGTGCCTCCCACAGCCAAGCCAGCTGGGAGCCAGAGGCATGGAGCCCACAGGTGCAGCACACGGCAGCCGCCCAGAACCCAGAGCAGAGAGGGCGAGACAGCTGCACACTGGAGAAGAAATAGCAAGCCTTAGCAGTCATTCACACCTCAGTGAGAATTAGTGTCTAAGACACTTTCCAAAGGAAGATACAGGGAGAAAAGAAGGCTTGGAGAGACAATGAAAGACAGGGCTTGCACAGAGTGGTCCCAGTGATGGCCAAGGGTGACAGCGACCATTGCACATGCTCAAGTGGACATGCCCATTCTTTGCCTCTGCTCCTGCCCAGTGGGGACATTCAGCTCCATCTCCCTCCTTGCAGGCCCCAAGGTGGGCTCTTGAGCAGCACAGAATGACAGCATGCCCTCCTTTGTCCAGCCTGAGACGCCTCCAATAACAGAGACAAGGGCCCCGGGGAACCCCCGGGTCAGCCCACGCCACTCTACCTCTGGTCACCACCATGGCTGACTCCAGGCAGACCTTCCACCAAGCAAGCTCTTGGTGGGAAACAGCAGAATTTCAGAAGTCAGAAGTCAGGAGGTGAAAGCCAGTGCTTGATACAAGCCTTCTGTGCGGAAACCACAAGACCCCCCGGGCCTGGAGACCCTGCAGCCACCAGGTCCCTGAACCTCCATGTCCCCACACCACCGGGCCACAGAGACCTAGCTGCTGCTCTCCCTGACATCACACCTCTTTCAGTCCCTCTTATGGCAGCCGTCTGTCTTTTAAAGGTATCTTTATCTGGGACTTTAACCCCGCGAGGAAGACACCTAAAGCCAAGCAGCTGGACTCGACTCCCGCACGTCCGTGGCCGCTGAAGGTTTTGACGTGAAGACAAACTGGTGCTACCGAACCCGTTCTCCTCACCCCTCTGAGTGGACAGTCCCCACAGGACCCGGGGACACCCCTATCGAGTCAAGCCCGGGCCCACCAGCACCACGTTCCTGCCTGCAGCCTCCTGCTCTCCTCCCAGAGCCCCCAGGCACCCAGCACAGGCTCGCTGTCTGTCCTCCCCCCAGCAGCAACAGCAGATGCCGCCAGCACAGCCTTGCACCACATGCTGCACAAGTCCCAGGCTCTCGTGCCCCTCCCTGGGGTCCACACTGGTCAGACAGGAGGGGTTGATTTTCCTGGGGCCCACTGTCCTGCTCAGCTGCCAGGACACAGGGCTTGTCCCTGCCTGCACTCCCCAGGCCTGGGTCCCTGGAAGGCACAGAGGGGTGTCTCCTTGGGGCAACGGCCTGTGGTGGAGGTTCCAGATATTTGTCCCAGCATGGGACACCCCTATGACATTTGATTTACAGGGTGGGGGCACCCCTGAAGAGGAAGGCAGGAAGGTGCTCTTGTCTCTAAGAGCAGACAAGTCTGAGAAGCCCTGGGCCCTCCTGTGGACCCCCCAGGGACACCCCTTTCCTGCTGGAATCCTCTTGAGAAGCAATCGGCAGATGCCCTGGAGGAAGGTGTGGGCTGGGGAGGAAAAGGGAACCAGAGACTCTCAGAGGTGGAGGGAGGTCTAGGGAAGAGAGACGGGGCAGAAGGAAGGAGATGTGGGTAGGGGGAGGGAGAGGAGTGAGAGGGGGAGACGGTGGTGCAGAGACGAGCCAGAACCGAGAAGGGAAGTGTCAGCAACACACAGATCCGTGGGAGAGAGAGATTTGGAGACTGGAGAAGAGGAAAGAACAGCCTAGAGGCAGAGTGACAGCTACACCAGGACAAGGGGCAGGGACCTGAACTTGAGGGGGAGAGCCGGGCCTGGCAGGAGGCCACTCTGGTTGCTCACCCTGGTCTTGGCCGCTATGACCAAGGCTGCCAAAGACCAGGATCTGACCCCATCAGCCCAGCCAAGGAGGGTCCTGCCCCTCCCTCCCCAAGCCAAGCCATTTCTCGGGACACCCCATCTTCCAGGATCTGGGTCTGGGTCGGCTCAGGCCCCATTGCCACTATGGTGGGACTCTCTCGCTGGGGGCCTGTGCACTGGAGCCTCTGAGAAGCAAGGGAGGAGGGGGCAGCCCTGGGGCCCTGGAGCAGCCACCCCCACCCCCACCTCTGGCTGCAGAGCCCGTCCTGCCTCTGTGATGGGGGGGCACTGCTGAAAGGGCTGAGGAAGTGGGGGGCTGTCTGAGGGCCAGGGACCCTGTTCCCCCTGGAAGGGCAGGCTGGCCCCCAGAGGGAAGCCGCCCCTCCTCACCCGCCCTCCTGGGTGGGCAGCCAGAGGCCTGCTCCTCCACCAGGTTGTAAGCCGAGAGCCCACACCCCATGCAGACTTGGGGACAAAGAGCCTTGGACCTGGGGCCGGGTCAGCCTCACTCCACCTCCACCCTGCCTGGCTCAGGAGATCAATAGCTAGCTGGGGGCCAGGGTTCCATGGAGGGAGACCCCAGGGCCAAGGGGGTCCCTGCCCCCAGCTCTGCAAGGCACAGGATCCAGAAGGAAAGCTCCTCTAAATGGGGTGCTCACCCACAGGGTCCTGCACGCCTGGCTGGGCACACCACCCTGGGAGCTGGGCCTCCACCGCTGAGCAGGAGGGGCTTTCACTGCTCAGGGCTGGCAGGTAGGCTCTGCACCCTGGAGGAAGACCAGGGCGATCAGCCCCCAGAGCCTGCTCCCACTCCTGCTCCTGCTCCGGCCTCCTCGGTGCTCTATGGAAGGAGTGGTGGGGGTAGGCTCTGGCCTCCACCTGCTCAGAGGTAATTTGCTGACACCAAGACTCCTAGGTGGGGCCAGCAGGGGTCAGCCTGGGTCCCCTCTCCACAACACACCCTCTGGGACCTCAACCGGGCCTGGAGGCAATGGGGGGCTGCTCCAAAGCCAGGACCTAGTCCTGTGGAGGGGGGAGGCTGGCCCTGGGGCAGGGGCTGGGAGGCTGGTGGGGGAGGGCAGCTGATCGTGGTTCTGCTTCCTGGCTGGGTGGTGAAGGAGCCGCCTGGAACCTCGGGAGGCCAGGCGCCTGGGAACAAAAGCTTGTTCCCGCCACTGGCCAGGCACGTGCAGGCGGCCCTTGCTCCAGCCCCGCCTGGGATGGTGCACCAGCCTCAGTGCTCCCTGCCCACCCTACCCAAAGTGTCCCTCACCTGGCCTCCTGCAGCGACCCCCCAAGTGCCTACAGCCCAGCAGCTCTGCTGCCCTCAGGTCCAATGACTAGGATGGGGAGGAGTTGCACCTCTGTGGCTGCTGGCCCTTGGTCCATCTGTCCCTCCTGTGAGGCTGGGCCAGGGCCAGGGAGGAGGGAGCAGGGGGTGGGGGGGGGGCGGCCGGAAAGGGGCTGCAGCCTCATTTGCATGCTGGGGCCCCTAGCCCCTGAGCAGCTCCCGCCCATTGTGCGCCACTCCAGCTCACAGTTGCTGCCTTTGTGCTGGCCGGCTCTGGCCCCCAGCACTCAGGCACTCAGGCGTGGTGGGGGTCCAGGCCCCCCACCTGCTTCAAAGGGCAAGAGAAGGGACTCCCTCTCAGCATTGGGCCCCATCCAGACCTGAGCCCAAGGGACAGGCAGGAAGGGCCTCTGAGCTTGGCGGAAGGTTTTCCGTGTACTCCCACCCCCCAGTCATGCAGGGGGAAGCACCAGGCAGAGCGTGCCCACGAGGAGGGGCCTGCAGCTGGGTTGGGCAGGCCCTCCCCTCTGGGCATCAGGCACCTGCTCTGCCTCTGCAGCATGGCCCTGCTGTGGGAGGAACAGGGAGGTCCACCCTGCTGGGAGGGGCAGGTTCTGGGTGCTCCCTTTAGGGGAGATGTTTGGAATCACTGGTCTCTGGTGGGAGGGGACCGAGGCCTTGCTGAAGAGCAGGTCTGCAGGGGGGTCCTCTGAGCTCCCTGGACCACCCAAGCCAGCCCTTGGAAGCTGTGGACCAGTTTGAGGCTACAGGGAACCCAGAGCAGGGGTTGGACCCGGAGCCCCTGTGCCCAGGACAGCAAACTGTCCCCTCCTCCCTGAGGCTGGATGCCCTCAGCTTCCCGCTCCCCAGACAAATCTGTGTTGCAGGGCCCCTGCCCTGCCCTCCTGCCTCCCCACCTTCTGCGGGTCAAAAGACCCCATCCCCCATTCCTTCCCCACCTTGGAAGGAAGGCAGGGTCAAGGGTTGAGAGGGTGAGCCAGCTGTTCCCAGATGTGGCCACGGCCACGCCCCCTTCTGAAGGAATGACAGACCTCCTGCCCAGGAGCAGCTGCAGTGTGAGGAGGAGGCAGGAGCAGGAAGGGAGGAGATTCTTCACCGTTTCTGTGGGTTTGTTTAATCCCACGCTATTCGCAGGCTTTCACGGTGGCGGAGGGGAGGGAAAGGGGAGGGGGTCTCCTGCGTCCCTCCCTTCCTCCTCCCGCCCCCACCCCGCGAAGCCACCTGACCCGTCTCCAAGTTATCGGGGCCGTGGTGCGCGGGGCCTTTGTGCGCACGGAGGCAGCCGCCTGGAACCTGGAGCCCTGAGCGGCCTGGCTGCGCAGCCTCCCCACGCCCTTCACTCCGAGCGGGGAGTCCCCTGCCCCCATCTGCGGAGCTGGCAAATAAATAAACCCTCAAACAAATTCTCGTGTGCTGGGGAGGAGCGGCGGTGTGGGCAGCGCTGGAGAGAAGGCTCGGGTGCAGCGAGGCTGGGCCCGCGGTGCGGGGCAACTGGAGCACAACCTGAGCCGGGCCTGCCAGCAGTAAGTTGACTCTTATGAAACCTTCAGAGGCTCCCAGGCCACCAAGAAGGTCCCCAGTGGCTGAGGCAGAAGGGCGGACGGGGCGGAGGCTGGAGGTTGGCTCTCTTTCCCACCGGGCACCCCGGTTGACTCCACCCCCACACCCAGGGCAGCTCTTCCTCCCTCGGGCCAGGGTGGGGGCTGCCAGTCACTGGGAATGCAAGGGGTGAGCCTCGGACCCCATCGGTGCTCAGGACTCGGAGAGGTAAAAATGGCAAGAGGAAATGCCCTCAGGCTGCCCTGGGGATGGCAAAAAGCGAAGGGGTGCAACCAGGCCGCCTGCAATGCTTGTGCAGAGGCCTCCGTGGTGGAGCAAGTCAGAGGGGAGGGGGGCGCAAGGGTTGGGACAGGTCTGAGGGGCGGCACCCTCCCCCGGGCCTGGGGGAGCCAGCCCTGGGGGAGGAAAGGGGACTCGGAAAAGGTTTAGCATCTGTAAACCTGAGGATCCGTGCCCCCTAGAACGCAAACAAGCTCTAGGGAGCTGGAGGCCGGAGCCGCCAAGAACCCATCCAGGAAGCCAAGGGTGGGGGCAGGCATCTACCCTCCCGGCCCCACCTGGGCCTCAACTCTTCCTGGGAGAGGACGGACGAAAAGTCTGGAGGCAAGGCCGGAGAAGTCGAGACGGGTTCAGGGTTCAGCTTTAACACCATGGACAGCGGATCCCACTGCTGTGGGGAGCAGCATCAGGCTGAGGGTGGGTGTCCAGCGCCATAGGGCCGGCAGAGGCAGAGGGAGACGCAGTCTCTGATGAAGCTGAAACTGCCAGCTGCCCAGCGTCCTTCACTGTCCACCCCGGCCAGTGAGAGCGCCCGTCGCGAGCTGTGAGCCCCAAAGGTCTGGGGAGGTTTCCTGAGCGTGATGCACTGGGGGTATGCGTGGGGGGGTGGGTGCGTGCCTGCCTTGGGAGAGAGAAGGGTCGGTAAAGGGTGAAGGAATGAGGGCCAGCCCAAACGGTCAGGCTGAAGCTGCACCGAGGGGGAGGGGCAACCTGGCTGGTGGAGGACGAGCAGGTTTGGGGCAGAGCCACCCTGAGTCCCAACACCCTTCCCAGTTGGCTCTCCTTGCCCCGCAGTGCTGCAGAGGCTGAGAGGGAAGGAAGCAGGATGGCGCGCCCAGGGCAGTGGGGTCAGTAGGTTCTGCTCAAAGGCAGATGGCGCAGGGGCTGGGCTGGCCTGGAGGGAAGGAGAGGGGCAGAGGCCTGCGGCCCACCCTAGGCCTGCAGCTCCCGCACCCTCTGCACCGCAACAAAGACCCATGGGGGAGGCATGAGGCGGTGTGACTTAGGAAAGCCGCTGATCCTTGGCCCTAGAGAGACAGATCAGGGTCAGCCCTCTGAAGGACCCTAAGGGGAGAGCACTCGCCCCACAGTCAGCCCATGAGGTGTCTGTTGCCTGCGCTTCCGTGGTCTCTGGGGGCAAGAACTCCCCCAGCCCCGCCCCAGTCAGGACACAGTGAGAAAAGGGAGCCGTCTTTGACGAGGGGTCGCCGTCTCTCTCCTCCGCATAACCACCCAGCAAGGCCTGTGCCCCGTGGGCGCTGTGCTCCCTCCGCAAGTCCCTTCCCTTCCTCCGGGGGCTGGAGGGGCTGCTGGGAAGTGACGGCGGGAACCTGCGGTGAAGGTCTGAGTTCAGAGGAGCGTCTGCGGGCGCGGCTGGCTGTGTGCGGTCGAGGCGTGGCTGGTGGGTGTCAGTGTGTGCCCAGAGCGGCTGTGGCCGGCGGGCTGCAGGAGGAGCACCCGCGTGGGCGCGGGCGGGGTTTGAGCGTGTGAGAGAGAGAGGTGTTTCCTTGGTCATCCGTGTGGCCACAGGGCGCCGGGCACGGTCCAGGATGCTCGAGGGCGGCGTCCATTTAAGCAGAGGAGCGCGCGGGGCGGGACGCGGCGTGTGCGCGGGAGGCACCGGGCGCGCAGTGCGTGTGTGCGCGTGTGCGCGGCGCGCGTGCCCCGCAGTTCTCAAGGACACCTCGGGGAGGCGGCGGCGGAGCTGGGGCCGGTGACGTCACCGCGCGCCCCAGTGATAATCGCCGGGTGCCCGAGCCGAGCGCGGATACGCGCGGAGGCAGCTGCTGCAGGCGCGGGGACAGTCGTGCCCGGTTCGGTCCGGGGGAGCAGGAGCTGGGCGCCCCGCAGCTGACCCCGCGGACGCTCGGCTCCCAGCCGGCCCGCGGTGCTCCAGAACTTGCCCGGCACCTTTGGCGGCGTCCCCGCGCCCTCCTCCCCCAGGCAGCGGCGTGTGGGGCCCGCGGGCACCGAGGAGAAGGCGGGAACGGGCAACGCTGGGGAGCGGAGGCGGAGACGGCGGCGGCAGAGGAGCGGCAGGCGTCGGCGGCAGCTCCCGCCCGGGACGGGTAACTGCGCTCGGGGCCGGGCCGGGGCGAATCCAGTGAGCGGCCTCTCCGGGTCTCGCCGTCTTTCTCCCCACCAGCAGCTCGAACCTTCTCGCCGGGCCCCGGCGCGCGGGGTGGGCGAGCTCGCTGGGCTGTAAAAAGAGACTGGTTTCATCTCTGAGCATCGAGATTCTTTCTTTTAACCGCATCCGTAGCGCACTCGTGGGTCCGGCGGGGAGGGGAGCGCAGCGCGGGGAGGGCGGCGGCGGAGAAGCTCGCGCTGGCCTGTCGGAGCGGGCTCTGCACCTCTCGCGGCCCGCGGGAGGCAGCCAGGCGCGCACACGCTCGCTCGCCTCCTCGCCGCGATTCCGCGGGGCGCCAGTCACCCAGGACGCCCCGAGGGGCTTGCTTGGGGCCCCCTCCCTGCTGCGGAAGGGGAAGAAGAGTGGGTTCCTCAGAGTTGGGGGCGGATCCGGGCTGGAGTCCGAGGAAGCACCGTCGGCGTGGCGCAGCGCCCCCGCCCGCCCGCCCCGCGGCGAAGACGCCGGAGCGTTCGCGCCCTTTGGGCGAGGACCCCACGCGAGCCGGAGCCGCGGCCCCGACCCCGGCCCGGCCGCTCGCCACCCGCCGCAGCCCTGAGGGCCCCTCTACGTGTTCACAGCGGACCTTGATTTAATGTCTATACAATTAAGGCACGCGGTGAATGCCAAGAGAGGCGCCTCCGCCGCTCCTTTCTCATGGAAATGGCCCGCGAGCCCGGCCGGCGCGGCGCCCCTCCCGCGGGAGGAAGGCGAGCCCGGCCCCCGGCGGCCCCTCGCGCCGCGGACAAATCCGACGAACAATGCGCCCGCCCAGAGGGCGGCCCAGCTGCCGGGCCGGGGACCTGGCCGCGGGACACAAAGGGGCCCGCATGTCTCGGGAGTCGCGGGGCGGGTGGAGGCGACCGAGGGGGAAGCCTGCGGCCCGGACGAAGCTGCGGCCACCAGGCCATAGCCCTCGGCCACGTGCGCCCGCAGCACGGAGCGCCAAAGAGCCCAGAGGGTGGCGGGGACCGAGAGGGCATCCGAGGGAGCGCGGGGGCCGGGAGACAAAGGGAGGGTCCGCGGGGAGCGGCGGAGTGGGGGGTGGGAGCCGGCGGGTGGTGGGGGTGCGCCACGCGCCGGGGAATCGGCGGCCGCGGGGGCTCGGTTTGGGGAGGTCGGGCCACCCCGCGGGCGGGTCGGGGCGCTGTCCGCGGTGCTGGCGGCGGGGCGGCCCTTCGGGACAGGAGCCACGGGCGCGGGGCCACCTGCGTCCCGAGGGCCACTCGCCCCAACTGGCAGGCGCTCTGGGCAGTTGCCATGGCAACGAGGGAGGGGGTGGGGTAGGGTCTGAGGTCATTGCAAAGTCTCCCTGCTCAGTCCCCGCGGCGGTGGGGTGGGGGGTGGCCCTTACTGAGCTCCTGGACCTGCCCCCGGGCCTCGAGGAGGAGGAGACTCGAAATGGGGGCGGGGGGAGGGGACACGTCTACACCTGCGTCCAGGGTCCAAACAAGGACAGGTGGATGCGCCGGACCTCAGCCCGCTCCAAACCTCACTCTAGACTGTGTGGGACCCAGGCACGTGAGGCTCTGCAGCCCAGGGGGAGGATGGCAGTCCCTCCCCCACCATCTGCAGCCGCAGTGACACCCACTCAGGTTTGCTGCAGGCATTTTTTTTCTGTCCTCAGGAGCCAGCGCCACCTGCTGGCACCCTGGCCCAAGCTGGGCCGCCACCTCCTCCTGCCTCCCTTCACCAGCCAGGCTCCCCTATCCCCGGGCTCCCCTACCAGCAACAGTGCCTTGGGTCACTCGGCTGCAGGGCTGTGCTGCTCAGGCCGATACAGTGATGGTCAGTGGGGGAGGTGACCACATGTGCCCCCTCCCCCCAGCAAGTCCCTGACCCGGGCTCTGCAGCTGCCAGTCTTTCTTCTTAACTGGGGTGAGGATGAGCCCCTCTGGCGCCGGGCTCCAAGCCTGGGTAAGGGCCTTGGTCTCCCCCAGATTCTCCCAGCCCCGAGGGCCTAGGAGAGAGCAGCAAACAGGACAAAAGGAGCCACTAGGGTTTCAGGCCCTGGCCCCTGCACCCCACTCCCTCCTGCAGCTGCAGGGCAGGGAGCCTACCTCCCATCCTCTCCCAGCTCGGACCTGCAGTCCCTCCCTGTGACGCATGCTGCAGGCACACACAGAAGCCAGGGGCCTCCGTCTTCCCACCCCTACCCTGAACCGGGGTCACTGCAGAGCCCGAGGCCAGAGTCCTCCAAACCCGCTACCCCCTGGAGGACAGGGAAGTGCCAAGTGGCTCCAGCGAGCCCCCGCCTGACCACGGCGCGGCAGAGCTGGCCCCACAGCACTGACCTTGGGCTTCGCAGCCCCTTCTCCTTCCCTCCTCCATGAGGAGTGCAGACGGCACGCTCGGGGGCACCTCTGGTCCTGGGGGGAAGGGCCCCAGGGTCACTCCAGGACAGCACTCAAGGGACTGGGGAGTCAGCCTGGGTCCGGTGTCCCCGCTGGACATGGACGGAGTGTGGCCCTTGTCCAGTCTCAGCCTTCTCGGGGCTGCTCAGATCCTCCCTGAACTGGCAGTGCAGACCTTCCCCCGAGGAAGGTGGCCCTGCTCCCCTGGCTCTCTGGACGAGGATGGGGCCGGGTGCTGTGCTTGCCCACCTCCCTTTCCTGGGGACCTTGTCCTGACCAGAATGCACCCTGAGTGGTCAGCCAGGCGGGGGCGGAGGGGTCACCTAGAGCTGAGGGCTGGCCCTTGGAACCTTCCCTGGGCTAGTTGGTGTCTGGTAGGGTCACCCAGGAAGAAATTGGGGAGCTCCGTCCTCCTAAAACCTCCCCTAAGGAGGTCAGTGCACCTGCGCCTCAGGCCCCTGGGTGGTCTGCAGCTCTGAGAGTTCTCAGGGCCGCCACTGGGCAGCCTCAGACGCTGTCGCAGTGCAGGGAGCACCACGTGCCGCAGGACAGAGCCCAGACCTCGGCACTGAGCCCAGATCCTGCACTCTGCACCCAACACAGCCCTCAGTGTCCACGCTCAGCCTCCCCCTCCTCACATGCTGCCACACGTCCTCACACAGTTACATGCTGTCACACGCTCCCACGCATACCCATGCTCACACAGCCCACTGAACCCACGCCAGCGGAAGAGCTGGGCCCCTGCCTAGTGCTAACGGCCCCAGCTCCTGGCCAGGCCCGACCCACAGGACACTCCCTGCAGAGGTGCTGGGGAGTCATCCTCAGCAAGCTTGGGCAAGTGCTCAGAACATCCTCCGAGACAGGGCTGGCACCAGCCCCAGAGTGAGGCAAGTGAGGGGACAGGAGCAGAGGCAAGAGACCCCTGCTTGGCCTGCCCAAGGATCCGCCCCTGCGGAGAAGACTTCTCTGCTCTGAGTAAAATCTAAACCACCAAGGTTGGTGCTGCCTGCCCCCAGCCTCCTCCAAAACTCCTCCAGACCTCCCAGCACCGGCCCGCCCCCACGCAGCAGCAGAGAGGGAGGTGCTGCAGGGCCAGGCCGTGGTCAGCCGGGGCTGGGGCAGCCACTCCCCTCACACTCCTGGTCCCCTCGGCCCTGCTCTGACCTCACCTCCTAGTCAGGGCCCCCTCAGTCCAGGCCGTGGCCAGGCCTCTGGCCAGTGTGGAGATTGGAGCTGGGCTCTCCAGGCTGCCTGCCCCCGGCTATCTCCAGCCTGGCCCATAAGCCTGGACACTAGTGGTGGGTGACCCCAGAGAGCACAGACCCTCAGCCCCAGGCACACACCCTGGAGCCTCCACAGGGGCCTCTTGGGCAGGCCAGGAAGAGCGCGCCACCCTCGGGAAAGCAGGAGCTCCCCTCGCACTAGGGCCCTGGCGCTGCATATCCGCACCTGCCTGGACTCTGGCCCACCAGCCTTCTCAGCATCATGTTCCCGGTGGACCTTGTCTTCTCCTCTGCACAAACAGAAGAACAAAATCCATGTGTCTCCTAGGGGTGGACGAGAGGCTGTTCCAGGGAGCCGAGCAGGGCATGTTTTAGGAGGAGAAAGGAAAGGACTCATTTGCATGGCCAGGCGTCACCCCTCCCACCTACGTTCCTACCACCATCCTCACCATCCTCATCCCGGGACAGGCACAGACCACCGCGGCTCCCTTGTGGGGAGTCAGCAGCAGCCAAGACAAGAATGGCCACAAAGATGGGCACACACCTGCCCTTGCCAGGTCTACACTCCACCCCAGCTGGCCAGGCTGATCCCCAAATCCTCCCCACCCAAGGAGCGCCCAGCAGGAAGGCAGGGGCTGGGGAACAGGAGCCAGAAGTGCTCAGAAGAGG
Organism: Equus asinus; assembly: GCF_041296235.1. NCBI lineage: Eukaryota > Metazoa > Chordata > Mammalia > Perissodactyla > Equidae > Equus > Equus asinus. The sequence goes on from NC_091804.1 coordinate 50,185,894, forward strand.
CCCTCACAGGCCATTTCTGCAGATTCTCTGATAGGGTGGGCCACTAAAAGCCCAGGGTAGCTGAGCCCCCTCCCCTGGCCAGGGGCCAGAAATGGAGCAAGATGGAGACGCACAGCCCCTGGGTAGGTAGCAAGGCTCTGCTCACAGAGGCCAGGCCTCATCTCAGGTCCTCAGCTATGTGCAGCAGGCCGTTTCAGGCTGTGCCAGAGACCTGTGGGCCCCTCCCTTGCCCAGCTCCTCACCTCAGGGGACACACTGCCTCCTGGCAGGGCTTGACCTCAAGGTCACCCCTCAGCAGGGGACACCACTCTGGCCCCAGAGTCCAGTGGACTCAGCATTTCAGCCTGGCCCCAGGGCAGCGCCTCCATACGAGTTTATGCCAGGAGCTCTAGAACTCAGGGGGCACCTGGATTGTCACTGGGTGTTGCTACAGACCCTCGTGCTGAGAGCCCCAAGCCAGGACCAGGACCCGTGACCAGCCCAGGGACGTCCAGCCCTGTGAGCAGAGTCTGCACCCCACAGGAATGGATGGCCAACAAGACGAGGCTTGGGACACTCTCAGCCCCAGGCTGTGCCCTGTTACAGCTCTAAAAGCCCAGTCAACACTCGGCAGTGGGCATGGTGTCTGTAGGGTCAGGATGGGGCTGCTCCACGAAGCACATGCACCAAGCTCAGGTAGAAGCTGCAAGTCCAGCCAGGCAGCACAGACCCCCACTCAGGTGCATGCAGGATGCTGCATGCCTCACCCCATGGAGACCTGGACCTGCGGGCCCACGCCCACCACACGAGGCTGTCTTGGAGCCGCTGCAGGATTCTGCACCTCGACAGGCCCGGGAGGGACCTCCAGCACTAGACGGGCAGCAGAGGCCAGTCCTGAAGGCCATCTGCATGCACGCGATGGCAGAGGCAGCCCCCTCCCCACTGGGAGAGAGCCCCCTGCCCCAGTACCTCAGACCAGGGGAGCAAGGACCCCCAGACCCACATGGGGTGAGGCCCCCCCACACCTGGATGCTCTCCATTCATTCCTTCAACACACATTTCCGAGCCCTTCCTAGGGGCTGGGCCACAAATCCTGCCAAAATCTGGGCAACCCTGCAGGGCATGGAACCCTGATGGGCAGGGAGAGTACAGGGTTCCTGCACTCCTCCCAGGAACCCTGCTGGACCTGAGTCTAGGACAGAGCAGGAGCATCTTCATGACAGCAGGCAGGAAGTCTCAGGCCTTACCCAATTCTTTCACCTCTCTGTGCCTCTGTTTCTTCTTCTGTGGCTGGAGAGTAAGCTCAGACATGTTCACTCAGTAAACGTGAGCAGTTATCATCACCATCAGCACCATCATTCTCTCTACCATCATCACCATCATCGTCATCTCCACCATCCTCACCATCACCATCATCACCTCTATCATCTCCATTATCATCATCAACCTCAAGATGGGGCCACTCAAACTCCCTCTAGCTGGTCCTGTTTTCACTTCTTTGAAGCAATGAGGGTAGGCCAGCAGAATGAAGAGGATGCAGACCCCCTGGAACTATGGCCACCAAAAGGTCACTCAAAAGACCCATGTGTTCCTAGGAGGGTGACCGCATGCTGAGGACACAGGAGAGGTAGTGATGGGGTGGGACAAAGAGCTGAGAGTTGAGTGGTAAAGTGTGGGGCACTTAGTGACAGACACTGGGTGTGTGACACTCAGGTCCCCAAGCCCCTGGGAAGACAGCTCTCCTCACGCTACGGAGGCCCCTAGCCATCACTGCCCAAGCAGCCTCAGCTGATCCTTAGACAGCTCTCCTCATGCTACGGAGGCCCCTAGCCATCGCTGCCCAAGCAGCCTCAGCTGATCCTTAGACAGCTCTCCTCATGCTACGGAGGCCCCTAGCCATCGCTGCCCAAGCAGCCTCAGCTGATCCTTAGACAGCTCTCCTCATGCTACGGAGGCCCCTAGCCATCGCTGCCCAAGCAGCCTCAGCTGATCCTCAGACAGCTCTCCTCATGCTACGGAGGCCCCTAGCCATCACTGCCAAGCAGCCTCAGCCGATCCTTAGACAGCTCTCCTCATGCTACGGAGGCCCCTAGCCATCACTGCCAAGCAGCCTCAGCTGATCCTTAGACAGCTCTCCTCATGCTACGGAGGCCCCTAGCCATCACTGCCAAGCAGCCTCAGCCGATCCTTAGACAGCTCTCCTCATGCTACGGAGGCCCCTAGCCATCACTGCCAAGCAGCCTCAGCTGATCCTCAGACAGCTCTCCTCATGCTACGGAGGCCCCGAGCCATCGCTGCCCAAGCAGCCTCAGCTGATCCTTAGACAGCTCTCCTCATGCTACGGAGGCCCCTAGCCATCGCTGCCCAAGCAGCCTCAGCCGATCTTTAGGCAGCCTCCAACGTCCCTTACCCACAGTCCTCCAAAAGGACAGGGGAAGAACTCTGTCTTGGCACACAGATCGCATCTCCCCAAGCACGTCACACTCAGAGGAGTGCAGGACCCCTAGGGCAAGCAGTCCTGCCTCCCGGCTTAGAAGGCATGGTGCCATCCCTCTCAGAGCCCACCTACCAAAGACTGGAGAGTGTCCCAAGAGCCCCTAGAAAGGCCTGTTTCCAGCCAAACCCCACTTCCCTCACTGGCAGAGCACCGAGGAGGTGCTCTTCCCCTGTACCCAGAAGGAGGAGAAGGCAGGATTGCCCCCAAGGGTCCTTGTTTCTCTTGGACCATTATTATCTTTACAACTGCCAGTGTTACCAGGGCCCGTGTGTGTGTGTGTGCGTGTGTTCATGTACGTTTGTGCATACATGTGTACATGGGTTGCATGTGTGCACACAATTGGGTGTTTGTGTATGCTCACGTGTGCATCTGTGCATTTATATGTATGTCAGTGTGCCTGTGCATGTGTGTGTGCACGCACAGAGCACAGAGGGCAGCTGGAGAGGAGAGAAGAACCAGCAACCCCTAGACCTCTGGACTCCCAACCACTCCAAGCTCCAACTGGAAGGTTCTTCTCCACTCGCCCTGCCCCTCTCCAAACAGCCCTTCCGGCCTCAGCTTGATGTCCACCTTCTGGAGGCTTCCCTGACCACCCCAAGGGCAAGTGTTCCCAGGGCACAGGCTCTCCTTGAGGTCATTTCCTTATACCACCTACTCCCTGAAGCTGCCCCAACCTGGAGTCCCTCACTAGCCACCAGGGCTGGTGACTGGCCAGGAGAGGCCGGACCAGAACACATCCCATCAGCTGGGGCTGCTCAAGATCTGCCTTCCTCTCCAGCCAGGTTCTGCCCGCCAGGCAGCGCCCCTCCACAGCCAGTGGGCAGAAAAACTGGACAGAGGCAAGAGCAGAGCTGGCTGCATAGCATGCCCCACCTGGGACCCCAGGCCACTGGGTGTGCACAGGAGCAGGGCCAGCCCCGAGCTTCACTGCCCCCACCCCCGAGCTGCCCTGGAGTCAAGGGATCTACAGGGGACCGTCCCAGTGAGGGTGGGCCATTTGTCTTCTGGCGGCACCCACATTTACTCCCACCCTCCAGTGCCCCTGGCCTCTGTGCAGCCAGGACCCTGAGCCCCAGGAATTTCCCCAGAAGGCTGGGGCCCTGCCCCTGGCTCTCGAAGGCGGGGACAGATGCGGAGCCTGCTTGGGGCAGGGCCATGGCTGAAGGAAGGAACAGCTCTCAGCGGGCAGCTCAGGCACAGCCCCCTAGCCTCTGGCCTCCTCGCCCACTGTCCTGACCATATCCCTCTCAGACCACGCTCCCGTGCCCTCACCCACTCCCAACCTCCAGATGCAGATGCCCGGCTGCCTACTGCTCTCCTGTTGCTTGCAGCCCAGTGCCCTGTCCCCCCAACCTTCCCTTCCCACCCAGGTATGGGCTCACCCTCCCGGCCCACTGTCCCAGTGCCTAAGCTGCTCCCCCAACCCCCACCCCCGGCTGCCCCTGCCCCAACTCTGGCCCTGCCTCAGGCTCTCAGCAGCCCTGCAGCCTGGCTCCTCCCACATCCTCCCCTTCTCGGGGAGGCCTACCCCAGCACTGTCCACACCAGCCTTGTCCTTCCTCTCCAGAGATCCTGCAGCAGCAGGCTGCTGTCTGCTCACCCTCAGAATGACCCCTGTGACCCGTGGGGGTCCTCACCCCCCAGCTGGCCCTGTGGCCCTCAGTAGCAAGGACTGTGTCACCAAGCCCTGTGCCCTTGAAAGCAGACAGTGAGCCGAACCTCAGAGGCTGACTGATTTCCAGGTTCTGGTGACTTTAGGGCTTGGGGGCCTGTGAGAGGCGCTTTGGGTCCCACTTGAAGGAACAAATCTGCACCGAGTGGTGACAGGACTCACACAGCTGCACCAGGAGCAAACCTGGGCAGGTAGGAACCCAGACATCAGTGCTGTGGAGGGGAGAAGGGCAAAAGATGACATCCAGCCAAGCAAGAAGAGGCAGGCCACAGGAACTGGCCACTCACTGGCCAGCCCATGAGTTGTGGCTGGAAATCGGCCTCTGGCGGGATCGTCCTACGGTGCAGGCATGAGGCACAGAGACCCCGTCCTACCAGGGCCACATCAGAACCTCCACCAGCAGCTGTTCTAACATCTGGGTGCAGTGGTGCTAGCCCCCATGGTGGGGCGCAGATGGCAGCCGGCACTCGGGACACCACTCAGAGGACCGGCCTCCCCAGAGCTGGCAGTCAGTCTCACAGCAAGCAAGGAGACCACCTTGGTTGACCCCCGCAGTGGGAGTGGCCTTGTGGTGCCCGGGCCACCCAAAGAAGCAGTGACCTGCTGAGCGTCCAGGACGGACGAAAGGCGTGTGTTTCTGGTGTCACCACCTCTGCCTCCAGGCCCGGCCCCAGGACCCCTGACCCTCCTCTGCCGGTGGGCACACCCTCCCTCTTTGTATGGCCCAGGGATTAGACCCGCATCCATGGGCCACTGCCCAGGGTTTCTCCGGCCACAAAGATATGCTCATGGTGCACTGCCCTGGGACAGCAATCACCAGCTATCCTCGATATCCTCCACCTCCAGCAGAGGCCATCAAGAAGCCAGCCACCCAGTGGACCCCGCAGGAAGGGGCAGGAGGGGGTGGCATCGACCCTGGGGCCTCCCCACCAGGCCTGTGAGGAGGTGGGGGAGGGGAGGTCAGTGGAGCATGGACTTTGAGGTTTCCTCAAGACACAGGGTGAGCGGCTGGGCTGAGAAGCCTCCCTCTGCCCCTAAATGCATAAAGGACATTGTCATGTTAATGACCAAACTGGAATCAGATGGCTCGTTGGTAAGTGTCACCATCGTGTCACATTCACTGAAGAGCCTGATGCGCTGTGATCAAATACACACCAGGGTGTCTGTGTGAGAGATCCATGGCAGACCTCAAATGGTGCAGAAAACACACACACACATGCACACACATATGTAACATGCACACGTGCACACACAGTAAGCAAATGGGGCAAAATTTTAACAAAAGCAAATCTAGGAAAAAGGTATTCTCCGTACTATTCTTATTCTTCCAGCTTTTCTGTAAATTTGACACTACTTCCAAATTAAAAGTTTGAGAACAAGGACTGTGCCCTCCTCACCAGCCCCCTTCCTAACCCCCCCCACAACGTGCCTCTGTAGAGCTTCTCCTGACCTCAGGCCAAGCACGCCTCTCCAGGGAACCCAGGACCTCTCCAGAGCGGGGATGTCCACACCGAGTGCAGAGGCTTTGGCTCCCCACCTCCCGGTGCCTCAGCCCCATCCCCAGGGTGTGCCAGGCCTCCCAAGACAGTCAGGTGGGAGTGAGGCCTCCCCACCGTGGAGCAGCTCCCCCCAGGGACCTGGATGTTCTTGGAGCTCATGAAGCCCACCCTCCTGACCTCTCTACCTAGACTGAGAAAAGGTGCCCGCTCCCTTCTCAGGCTCCCACCAAGACACAGTGCCAAGCTGGCCATGCCTGCCAACCCCTCCCGCCAGCCCCTACAGATGCCCATGCCTATCACTAACCCAATCCAAGCAGACTGACAGTTTGGACAGAAGAGACGGCGTCGGGTCTCCTCCTGCCCGACACCTGGGGGGTGGGAGGGGCACTGTCTGGGCTGGACGCCGGCCCCAGGACAGATCTCGCCCAGAAGCACTGCGCCCTGGACCTCCATTGTGGCTAAGTCAAGACCTGGGGAGAGCAGCTCTCCCCTCAACCTACAGAAAGCCCCACATTTCTGAGGCAGTGAAGCAGGGCTGAGGTGACGTGGTGCCCCTGTCCTCATAACAGGGGCCACCCACTGTCCCCTCATCTCCCTCCCCCTCACAGACTCCCAGGGTGCAGAGGGCAGAAATCGCCTCCCAGGTCGTCAGCCGGCAACAGCCCAGAACTGTCCATGGTGAGTGGTTGTGCCATTCCCTACCTGGAGGAGGTTCTCCTGTAGCCTCCCGGCTCCTGCACCCACACTGAGCCAGCACGGCCCTCAGGGCTCCTGCGTTCTACGTCTGTCAGGACGGGTGGCCTGCACCTGGCAGGAATGTCCTCTACCCAGGAGCATGGCACTTGGGTGCTTGGGTCCACCCTTGCTTAGGACAACACAGCCTCTGGCACCTCTTCGGAGCCTTTCTGCTTACAGCTGACATGCTGAGCTCCTGAGGCCTCAGAGCCGAGGAGCCGGGGTCAGTCTCACACTGGTAGCACTTGGCATCTGTGTATGAGTGCCCCGGATGTTGCCCGTGTGCCTGGAGCTCTGGCTAGCTGTTGATAGAGGTTGGTCATCCTTTGATTCCGGGTTGACTGGACATTAGGGGGCGTGACCACAGACACCCCTGTAGGTGATCCAGAGTGCGGTCGTGGGAGGCCTCGTGACCCTGCCAGAGCCAGAGGACTTCAGATTTGTTCTGAGACCTGGACACCTGGTGCCACCACAGGTGCCAACAGGTTAGGGCACCTCTCTGGTCACTCCTGGAGCCGCCCTTCAGGAAGGCCACTTCTCAGAGGTGAAGCCTGGCCCAGCACTGGCTCTCCCCACTTGAGCAGGAGGCCATCTGTGCCTGCCGCAGGAAGGAGGCGTCTCAACAGTCACCTCCCAGCGTGCGGCCACTCTCCCTGTCACATCTAGGCCTGGACCCTCTCCCCAGGGTCCTTTCCAATAACGATGAACTCTGAGAGAAGACACTCCACTGGGTGTTCCTTTAGCTCAAAAAATTTCACCACGTGACTCTCAATAGAATTATTATAGAAAAATACGATGCAGGATGATTCAAATACCTTTTCTAACACACTGGTTTCAGGAAAAAAAACTGAACACGCAAATCTCAAAAGCAACTCCAGGCTGCAGAAGGAGCAGTTGCACGGGGCAGGTGCACGGAGAGCGGGAAGGGAAGCAGTGAGTTATCCACACACGGCTGGAAAGGCCCAGGCAGACTCCACTGGCAGCCCACATAGCTCACCAGAACAGGCACGTGGAGCACGCCGCTCTCTGCTGAGGGCCAGGGAACCAGGCTAGTAGCCTGGTCACGGGCCCGGGTCACAGCTGCCCTCGTCCTATCAGAGGAAAGAGGAGTTCCTCAATCCTAGACAGTGGGGAGCCTGTGGGAGCAGATCCCAGCCGAGGGAGAAGCCCCAGGAGCCTCAGCCAGCATTCTCCACGCTTCTCTCACTGGATAGCTTAACGCCTGGTGCAGAACAGCTGCCTGCAAACCCAGCCAGGGATCCAAGGGCAGCCCACAAGGAGGCTGTTTGCACAACTACAATCAGACCCTCCAAGGAAACTTCTAGAGCCAGAGGGACCTCAAAAAGCACGTCAGACTAAGAGAACTCATTATGGAACTAAGGATCCTAACACGGCGTGCTTCGGGTGGGACAGAGGGAAGAGGGAAGAAGGCTGACGCTTTTGGATTTCCGGGGGAAATAATAACAAGCAGCCCTTTATAAGCAAAGCCTGACACCTGTTAACATTCTGTGAAGTCCCTCTGGTTCTTCCACACCACAACCTAGTCTTTCCTTCCTCACATGCGCTTGGTTCCTTGAGACCAGGCACAGGAGTGCCAGGATGCAAGCAAGGCAGCCCGACTCTGCTCTGAGTTGGCAGGACTGGGAGGACGCATTCAGAGTAGGTGACATTTAACGACTGGGTACAGAGGCCAGTCAGTAACAGATCCCATTGGACAAAATGAGCCGCTGTCCCAGCCTCTGCTCCTTGGTAACGGGCACATGGCCCTTCCCCTCCGCCCCCCATGAAAGCCCTCACCCTGTTGTTCTGACTCACTGAGAGGTGGGACATCCTCTGTATCGTGCACTGCCTCTCAGTGTATGGCTCAGCCGATCATTACAAGCCAGGAATCAATTAGCTCCCAAGGGAGCCCAGAGACCACACACGTGTCAGAAAACTGGCAAACAGGAGGGAATGAACACTCGGGGGCTAAAACGCACTTCCCAAAACAAAATCACAGCAGCCATTTTGAGTAAATGTGGAGCTACGTTTTCACCGGCAGAATACCCACCAGAGGGAGGACAAACATCCCTTTGACCTGTTGGAGTACAGGGTATTTTCCTGTTTGTTTTGGCATTTCCTCATACCAAGGCCATGTTCTGGAAGGTGCCTGGGACAGTGCATGAGGGCATCTCCTGGGATGATGCTCATGTTCTGTATCTTTATCTGCACCTCAGACTTGTCAAAACTCCGCAGGTGTACACTCAAGGTTTGTGCATGTTTGTAAATTCTACCCCCAAGGGAAAACAAGCCATGAACAAACATTAAACTCTTACTGAATGCACACGGAACTGCTTGGAGGGAGTGTACTGGTCTCTGCAGCGTGAGATAAAATGGACTGAAGAATGGATGGAGGAAGGAGACGGGGGAGAGAGTAAGTCAGGAGCTGGCAGTGCCAGCCGCTCACAGAATTCTTGCAACTTCGCTGTCTGAAAAGGCCTAAAATGTTGGGGACTATAAATTCTGAGTTATCTAACAGGATTCCTCTAGATAAAGTTCCTCTATCTTTTCCAGACTATAGCAAGGGGTGAGTGAAGTCACACTATAATATACAGTCTGAGGGCATTGTTGGCTCCCCTGCAGCAGAGACAAGAGGGAGAACCTCAGAGGCTAAGAAACACACTGGCGCTTTTGGACAGTGGCCCTTTAACTGGTTCTACAGTTAAAAACATTAACCTATAAGATAGGGCTGAAGAATGAAACGACACCAGACTTGCTAAATACGTCTTGTTTATTAAGGCTTGTATTCTCCTAGAGGAAAAGTTATCCCATGTCTTCCGTGACTCCACACAGGCAGTAACAGTTCAGAGGAAGAGACACGTTCTAAATACAAGTCTAAGTAATACAGCTTAAACTTTAACTCAGAGGGTCTTTTGGAGTAAATAGTTTTCAGAAGGTATCTGCTCTCTAAACAGTAAGATCCTCTACAATGGGCACGTGCAGATTCGGTGTGCGAGAGCGACAGGCATGAGCACCATTTTCATGCTTAAACTCAGACTCCAGGTGGTGGCGAGTTCTTCAACGGTCCCTCATTCCACAAAACATGACAGCAAATTCAGTTTCTAAAAGGTTTTTTGTTTGTTTTTTGCTTTTTTTTTACCCATTCAACAGGAAAAGGAAATTAGACACACACGGTGAAATTTACAATCGGTGGCATCATCCATCGCACTGTCTGTACTATCAGATCCTACATTAAAGCTCACATTATTGGTATAAAAACTTAAAACAGCATTAGGATTCTCAAGTGAAGGAAAAGGGGGAATTAAAATGATCTGCACACAACAAGGGACACCTGAACACTGACCCCATGCCCTGCGCAGGCTGGGTCCTGTCATCATCCCACCGGATCAAAGGGCAGAGCAGTGAGAGATGAAGCGGCTGCTCTGGATGCTGAGACTGCAGGAGACACGTTCCAAGGAAACAGCATGTTCACCAAATTTGAAACACTAAAATTCTTCTGTCTAGTAGAAAAATCAAACTGGTAGGGTAGCATTTTAGATAACAGATAATAAAAATGGCAAACCAGCCAAACAAGGTGATCCTCAACCTGGTGATTTCAGCATTTTGAAGAGAAGTATTTTAACAGATATGCTACATGACAAAACGACTCATGGTTTATGTTCACTGTAAAGCAAAAAAGGGTGAGAAATGAGAAGTCTCACATAAGGATGTTAAATGACAATATAAGAACATAATTTCTGCCAAAATAAAAACAAAAACTTTGGGATGATTTAGGTTTTTTGTTTTGCTTTTTTTTGTTTGTAAGGATACTATATTTCACATTAGGTCAGTCTGAGTGACAAGCTGACAAAACATACTCCTTTATTAGTGAGTTCTACAATACTATAATACACAGAAAAATACAATGAGTGCAGATCCGTCTGGGCAGAAATGAACTAGAGGTGAAGATGTGCTCGCCGAGCCTGCGCAGGAGGACAGTGCACAGGAGGACAGCTGGGGCCGACGCCAGGAGACAGCACCAAGCACACTGTTCTGAAACTGTTTCTCAGTCAAATGTTAGAACATATAAGAAACTGGTTTGTCCTTATTGTTTGTTTCGATTCTGTCGTTCCTGTAAAAAGAAAGAGAAAAAAACTGTAACATGTTGAGTGAACGTGCCTCACAAATTCCCTCAAAGTGAGGTCCCAGGCCGCCCTGTGGGCTGTGGCCGTAGATTTGGACCCCTGCTCCCCAGAGACCGGCCACGCCAGCACGTAGTACTTCCCTTTACCACAGCAGCTCCCAGCTTCAGGGTCTTGGCCACACAGGTTGGCCTCTGACAACCGCCTATCCGCAGCATCCACCTGTTTTTAGGCCGGGCTCCTCTGGCCAGGTTTGTTTCCGATCATAAAAAGAACCATCTTTCCCAGAGTATGTCTGACAAGCCTGTGACTCACAGCTGAATCTCCCCCCGAGTCTCCCTACCTGGCTTCTCACTAGTCGAGTCAGAAGGCATTTCAGTCTTTCTTTACAATGCTGCAACTGAATTCAGCTCGAGACACGGAAACGTCAGTTGTAGAAGGAGCCACACACTGATGAGCATCTCCCTGCACATGCAGCCTCAGCCTACCTGTTTCTACCAAGACGTAGTAAAGGACACCACCATGCAGGGCTGGTCGATGGCACAATTCCCAAACGGACCAGATTACTAGAGATTTAAAGCATAAGGTAACAAATTGAACCCCTCTCTTTTGCTAAAAATGGACTGAATGTGTCTTCTGGTTAATAAAACACACCAGCTCCCTCCCCCAGATCACCCAGGGCAAGGTGCTCCTCCGAAGCACCTATGGTGCTTTTTAAACGGGGCTCCCCATCCTGAAAAAGCTCCAGGGCATCTGGATCAACAAGCTGTGTAGACAGCCACTACTCTGAGCAACATCATCTCTTCCTTACCCCAAGTTCAAAAGCTGGAAAAATTAAAACTCCGCATTTTGCATTCTCTTAAAAAAAAATCACAGGTCCTACTCCTCCCAGAGAGGAGATGCTAATCTTTCCTGAGTTCCAAATGGCTGCTGCTGACGCAACTCAGATGTGGACAGCCACCCGGCGCCTGGGCTCCCTTCAGCCATTATAAATAACTACTAAGTTCACCACATGCTCTTTAAAAAAATACTATTACTCATGAAACTGTTAAATACTCTCTTCTCAAAAAACAAACCAACTTAAGAAAGGAAGTACAGCTCATTCTTCAGAGCAAACATCCCAGGAAAGGCTGGTTCTTCACATTCTCCCTTCACCCGGTTTTCCGCTGAGCCGCGTGTGTCTGTGCAGAGGACGCTGGGCCGCGGCCGGGGCCAGGGCTGAGGCGGCATGAGGAACTCCCCCACTTGACTCTCACTGTCATTCAAAACCTGCACTATTTTAAGCACCCAAAGGAGAGACTATTGCCAGATTAAAACCCACAACCTTAAGGACCTGGTCTGACACGGCTGCTGCTAAGTTAGTGCCTCCTGAGGGAATCAGCACATTCTCAGACTGACAGTGAGGCGCATGGCAGTACAGCCATCCTGCAAAATGTCAACCACATTTTACTTTCTAAACGCTGACATACTTTTACACTGATCACTTGAAAACAATGGAGTCCAACTCTACAAAGGATAAACCGAAGGTGTGTGTGCTCCCAGGCATCTTGGGAGAGTCTCCCATGCAAGCCACCCGGGCAGCCTCCCCAGCGAGCTCGAGTTTGTAAAGGAGTCCCTTCCTGACCTCAGCTCTGCACACTTCACTCCTAATACACCAGATCCCTCCCTGCAAATGCTGAGGGAGAAAATACTAGAAACCCCAAGATCCAGATTCCGATTCCTGAATGAACTGACAACCACGGAGCCCAGAGCACTCTGGCGGAAGTTTCTGGGGCCCAGGCCAAGAACCACCTACACTCCTCGCCACAGCCCAGTGCACTCGAAGGAGATCCGAAATCCTAGCAGAACATTAACAAGTCAGGGTTCTTACCTGTCACTTGCAATAACAAGAATTAACATAACCTTAATACATAAGGGCCAAAGGCTTTTCAGGTGGCTAACCCGTGGTTTGGGAGTCTGTCCTATGACGCTTGGCCTCACCTCCAGAGCACTCCTCGAGAGGGCAGGAGCAGTGCCCAGAAAAGCATCACAGGAAAGCTCAACTGCGGCTGTTCTGGGAGAACTTCAAAGCTCTTTGAGCTCCCTGGAGGAAGAGCGTGCAGAGCCGAGGGCCCCATGGGTCTGACATGGGCAGGGGCCCCATGGACACCACCACCCAGAGACTCACTTCCCAAAGCCAAACAGCTAACACGGCCACCTAAGGACCTAGTTGCTACAATGCAAGTTTTAGGACACTACAACCTTAACACCAACCAGGTTAGGTGCAGAGATTTATCCTTAAGCTCGTGATAACCTTCGGAACCCAGTGAGCTTAGGAAAAGACCCAGGTATTACTGTACTTAAGAGCAACGACAGACACACACACACACACACAGCCAGCGACCAGCTTAAAGTCAACTGAAGACCTCAAGTTTCATGACCAATGATCTCTGTTCCAGCCCTGTAAATTCAGCAATTATTTTATTTCATACCTAAGAGAGCTAAAATACAGAATTTCAGTAACTGGAATAAACGACAAGCCCTTCTCTTTTCCACATAAAAGTTAAAGAGAGACAAACTGTTTTCACAGTTGTGCAAACCCTAAGTTGTCACAGTCTGTGTAACTTTCACAACTGTTCATAATACCGTGCATTATCTCTGTGCTCCATATCTACATGCCCTTCTGCTAAAAATGCTTCAGGACATCTGAAGCTCACAGATGAGTAATGCTATTATTTAATACAGAGGACTGACAAAGCATTAAAAACCCATCTATTATCAACTGACACTTCATGAAGGGAAGGACATTTTAATACCAAAAGAGCAGGAGAAAATCTCTGGTTGAATTCTCTCGAACCAAGCAGCTTTACAAAGTACATTACACTGTCCTTATTTTTCCCACTTCTGGGCCAGCTTATGGGCACTGGAGCCCCATTCTACAGAGCAGACAGATTCACTCCAGTCTCTGGGAAGCTCTCTGTGGTTTAACAGGAAATTAGGACCCTCTCAAGAGACCAGACTCAAGGTTTTCGCTGTTGGTTCTACGTGCTCATATTTACAGTCACAAAATGTCCGCATTCCAAACCTCCCCCTCTTCCCCCGGAGCTTCCCACCTGCTGAGGGCAGTGCCCTGGGAGGCCCTCGGCGGGTGGGCGCCCCAGCCCCCAGGCCACGGCCTGCAGCTCCAGCAGCCTGGCTTGTCTACCCCAGCGCCATAGGACACTTCTAAATGTTTCTGAGTTGACAAAGACGAGGAAGCACTCTTCTAGGAAAGACCACAATTCACAAAGAAAAAAGAGTAAATTAATTACCCTCAACTTCTTTGAATTTGTGCACTGTGGTCTCATCGTTACGCTTCCTAAAACTTGAAAAGGATCAAAGGTGACATAGTGATGCCCACTCCAATGTCACCCCTGGTGACCACACTCGGGGAAGCCCAGGTGACACTGCCTGTACCCTCTGTGAGGGGGCCACCCTATCCGCGGCCACTGGGAACTGCGGTCCGGGCCCCAGGCAGGGACCACTGGCTTTCGACCGTGGCTCTCGATCCCGGCCAACGCCCCAGTCTCAAGCACATGTCCGGGAAAGGCAGACTCACCTTGCGCACCACTTCCTCCTCCTCCTGGCGCTTCTCATAGTGAGAAAAGTCGTCGAAGATGGAGGTTGTGTGCTTGTAGGAAGCGATGATTTTCAGCACTTGCTTCGCTTTTTCTAAGGGCACCTCCTGGGTGTCCCGGGAGTTTGTGACCGGCTTGTTGTCGTTATTCTCCAGTCTGATGTGCCGCAGCTGGTTATTGGGCACGTCCTTCACAAAAATCCACTTCACGTCAAACTTGCCCTTCCACTTGTCCTGAGACCAGACGCCAGCACTCGTGCCGTAGTCCACAGGCGACTTCATCTCAGCCACCCCGCAGAAGTGCCCGCTCCCATTGACGCTGAAGAGCAGGTAGACGGGCCCCTTGCTGCTCATGGAGCGGAAGGCACCATCCAGGCGCTTGTTGCCGTGCTCCGTGCTACACCAAATGGAGTACTTAATGGAGCGGTGAATGTCATCCTCGGAGTAGCTCTTTATTATGAACACACGTCCGCTTTTAAGATTCCAGTCAAACTCTTTAGGATTATAGCTGTGGGCAGCCTTCAGTTTCTCAAGGACGGGGTGGGATTCCACACTCGAGGCAGAATTAGGCTGGGTATTTCCAGGAGAGTTACTATCACCGCCAGTTCCTCCGCTCTGCCCGAACGCCGCGTTTCTGTTGCGAGGGGCGACCCAGCGGGTTTGGGGTGGCTGCTGAGGGCTCTGATACTGTGGCTGGGCCAAAGGGGGAGGCTGAACGGGAAGAGGCTGCACAACCGGCTGGGGCTGTGGGGCAGCCTGGGGGGAAGGCACCCGCTGGGCAGCTGGGGCCTTGGGCACAGGCCCCTTGTTATCCCACGTGCCAATGTCCATGTTATGCTTTATAGGCGGAGGGGGCAGCGTGCCCCCAATTACAGGTCCACTCTTGGCTTTCATTTTCGGTTGTGGTTTTGCCGGCTTGCTGGCAATGGCAGCCCAAGAGGTTGGCTTTGAAACTGGCATATTTATATTGGTCCCACCATTGCCAGAAAGGACACCAGTCATTGCCACACTGCTGACGACTGACCCTACCGTTTTGACTGCAGAGGTTGTGACATCCCCAATCTTCAGGCCCACCATGCCCTGTTCCAGGCTGTTCATTCCAGGGGCCTTGTTGAGGGTGTCACTGTGAAAGCCCGTCTGCCCGTCCACGATCGTGCCGCCCAGGGAGCTGGGTGGGTAGGTGTAGCTGCTCCCGTAGGCTGAACTCTGAGCCTGCTGCCCCTGAGACCCACTCGTCCCCCAGGCTGAGAAGGCAGGGTTTTCGGGGAAAAAATTAAACCTGTGCTGATAGATGTTGTTCCCCAAGCCCCCAGGCTGCCCAAAAACAGCATCGTGCATAAAATGATGGTCTCCGTTACTGAGCTGTCCGTAGGTGGTGAGGTATGGGATCGGAGGGTCCCCTCCAGTAGACCATGGCGCCTCGTTGAGGGAATAAGGAAATCCAATGGACGGTGGGTAATAACTGGACAGGTAGGGGTCAGCCATGGAGGGGTAACTGTTACTCTGCGGAAACAAGCATGTGACGAGTTAGTTTTCATGACACGGGAATACAATGAAAATGACAACCACCTCCTGCTTAAGTGCAGGGTGATCAGAAACAAGATTTATACAGCACTGGTCATCACGTCCAACAGGAAAGCTAAGATGGCTGAGAACACAGCAAAGTGAGAGAAATTAATAACAAATAAATCCAGGGGGTCATCGCCAAACACAAAGCACATCTCCAATGATTCAGACTCAAGTGAAGTGAATGAGCTCAGCCACGCCAGAACTGGCTGGATGGCAACCTACTTAGCAATCCCTTCAAGAAGCCATCCATTTAAAGGAACCCAGGGTGTGGAATGAACCTCTGGTCCCACTGGCAATCATGCTTATGGTGGACACTGACAGCATGGGCAGCACATTGGAAAATGAGCGCAGCTTTAAAGAGGCAGGAAGCTATTTCTAACAGCAAGCTGGGGTGTTTAGGGCTACAGGGTGGTTTGCCCCACAAACTGATTTCAAGCTGATTGCTCACGGACGTCCCACCTCATCAGGAACCCCCTTTCCCACTCTTGACTCACAGGCTTCCATACCACCTGTCAAGAGCCACTTCAGAGGCCCCTTGCACATGCCTTTCCTGACAGCCCACCCCCCCACCTCTGAGTCCAAAGGGGTCTTGCTACCTCACATCCCCATGGCATGTGAGCCCCCCATCTCCAGGCTCTAGGAGTGGGCCTCGCAGCATGGGGGCTCTGGCTGGCTCCAGCTCCTTCACCACGAGTAAGCCTCCCACTCTGCTCTCTGGGCTGGAGGAGCCCTCACTTCAGGCTCCAGCCTCACCTGGGCTCCCTTACTGAGAATACACCTCTCTGTGGCGGCTGGAACCTCAGAGAGAGGGTTTAAAGTGGCTGGACTGCAAGGCAGCAGCGCCCGGCAGAGAACACAACTGCAGCAGGGCCTTGTCTAAGGCACCTCCAGAAAGCTGCCCAGGGCGGGAACTGAGTCCCGGGCTCAGGAGTTCTGGGAAGGCATCTCCTTGCAAAGAGACCTGGGGGTCTGGTCAGAACTGCTACCGTCTGAGGTAACTTAAATGCGCTCCTGGGGAGTAGGAACAGGGTGCGGGGTGCTGAGGAGCAGGAATGTGGGGTGAGGAGGCTTCCCACCCAGGGCAGCTTCTCTGAGAGCGGAAAGGCTGTGAAGACAACCAAGAGTGGGGGCAAACGAGACGTCCTCCAGTCTGGGAGGCCCTTTTCTGATTCCTTCATAGTCCCCATCCTCTCCCTGTCTCCCAGATAACCAGAAAGTTCCACACGGAGAGCACTGGCTACAGACCTCCTCCCTGGCTGCAGAGAGTGGCTGGTGTCCTGAGTGCAACCTCTAGTCTCGATACCTGAGAAGGGAACTGGGCTGAAGCAGCCAGGGAGGGTCTGGAAAGCCAGATGACATTGCAGCTCTGTTTCCCTGGAATGAGATGGGCAGTAACTCTGCGCCCCCCAGAAGACCCAGTGAAGAGCAGGCCGGTCCCTCAGCACATCCCAGCCCAACAAGTGACCACGGGGACAAGGGGGACCCAGCCACCTGGCCACCGGTTTCCACTGCCACCTCCTGCCTCCCTGTCCCATCCTAGGATTCTTGGGGCTTCAGGAATCAGATTGCCTTCTTGTTGGCTGCTCCACTAGACAGTAGGCTATTCCAGAATCACCTTTTAAAATGCAGAAACAATGCTCCCTACACCAAAAAGTCTTTGACATTCTCAGGGAATTAACAACAAAGACAACAAATGGGTACCATCAATGTTCTCTAAGCATGGGAATGGCTCGAGCTACCTTCCCTTAAAGGATTTCAGTGACTCTGGCCCCTTCAGTGTAACCTCTCCCTCAATTTGCCTCCACCCAATCTGGGCCCTCAGGGCAGCCTCTCCAGTGGGCCAGAGACAGGAGGGAGGGCAAATCAGTGGGAGGTTTGTGCAGAGGACTTGCTCTGCTCTGCAAGGGGCAGCCCCAGGGGCTTAAGCCTCTGACCTTGGTGCCCAAGAAGGTTCAAGAGGACAATGGGGATGGTCCTGCCAGAGGGAGGCCAGCCCTCCTTCTCCTGTCAGCTGGTGCACTCTCCTTAGCAAGGCTGTGTTCACATCAAGGCATTCTGCCTCACCCGCAAGGAGGACACATGGGAGAAAAGAAGACCTAAGTGGCTGTGTGGCATTCCAAAC
Organism: Equus asinus; assembly: GCF_041296235.1. Lineage (NCBI taxonomy): Eukaryota > Metazoa > Chordata > Mammalia > Perissodactyla > Equidae > Equus > Equus asinus. The sequence goes on from NC_091804.1 coordinate 50,203,683, forward strand.
ACTTGGCCACAAAAACAACCAGAGCAACGGGACGGTGGCCACAGAGCGCTGTGCTCCACACAAGAACCCCCAGGGCCAGCTCCTCACTTTCAACTGACACTTAAGCCTTGATCTTAACAGGACCGAATTTAGGAGATGAGATGACATGCATTATGTTAACCATTTAACATCCCTCAAAATCCATCTCGAGTACTACTGTTACATGGACAAACCTAGCATCCGAGTAACATGGGCACCACTCTGCGGATGGGCGGTACTCAGCTGCTTCCAGCTAGGACTGCCTGGGGAAAGATGGGGCAACCACGGCATCACCTGGACCTCCACCTCCAGTCACAGGTAAGACCAAGGCCACAGGCGTCTGGGGGAGGCAGGGGCCGGTGGCCTGGCAGTGGCAGCCCTGGGAGGACCTTACCCCTCTCCTCCTGGGATCTGTCAGTGTGGGCAGGTCACTATGAGGTGAGCACTGGGAAAGCTGCAGCTTACTGAAATGTCGTACAACTTAAACACTTAAATCCACACGACAAAAGGAATGGAGACATCTCCCTTCAAGTTCCCAGATGAAGAAGGTGTGCTTTAGGAAGAGCTTCCTCAGAAGTGGCTGCAGGCCTACCAGGGGCTGTCCCCATGTGCACCAGGTCCCACCCCACACTGCCATTCTTGGGGTCCTTCTCAGCACAGGGCTCAGAGTCACCGGAGTCATAACACAGGGAGAGCTGGGCTGTGAACCAGCCCTGCCCAACTCCTCCGCACGCTGTCCACCCTCAGCGGGCCACACGGCAGGCTGCGTGTGGTGACCTCGAGCGCAGGGAGCCCGATTTCCATTTTTACCCCGATCTTACTGGCAGCCTATTTCCTACTACATCTGTTATACTTCCTTCAACTCAGAAAGAAAAGCAGCAAATTAATTTGCAAAGCTCTGAAATAGTCATTTTGCACAGTAAGAAACCCTGGTGAGGTCACCCCTCTGCAGCTGGGCTGCAGTCTGCAGCTCACACCCTCCTTTCTTGCGCTGTGAGGGAAGCGGTTCTGGTCAGCCTGTCGGTCACAGCCTGTTGTGCATGGGGAACTGTTCAGGCCTGAACTCACAGCGCAACTAAAACCAAACTTACTTCCAATGTGAACTGCAGTGCAACCCCCAACTGAAGATGCAGAGCCTGGGCTGCCTGTGGAACACAGGGAGCCTCTCAGGACTCTGTCCTCCCTGTACCCTGGGCTGGCAGGCACAGCTCAGCACCCTCACTAAGAACTGCTTTCCAGACCAGAGGCGCTGCAGCCCAAATGCTCCTTGGTGTGGCTCGTGTGACATCAAACAAGCGCCCCAGGTAGTCCCTGTGCAGCCAAGGTGATGACTATGAAAGCTTGCTTACCAGGGATATGCAGGCATAAACCCAAGTGATGAAAATGAATTCTGAGCTCTCTGAGCAGACTAATACCTCTGAGCAGTGAAAGGAGCAGCACAGAGCGAATCCTCTTAAGGACACGGCACTACACCACCCCTGATGAACGCTTGTGCGTGCGAGCCTGCTGATTACAGCCTGCGGCATAACAGAGGGCCTCGGGAGGGCAGGCTCATAGGTCTTCAAGGCAAGATCAGTCCAGTGAGGTTGGAAAAGACATCCCCAAACGCTGGACTCTTAGGGTGCCTCCATGGGACTAAGTTAAAAAGGATCAACAAAGTGAGCGCTGCAAATAAAATCAATGCCAAATGTGAAGTGACCATCATCCCAGGTCATTTTCTTTGAAAAACCAGAGTAAGACACAATAAAGTCATCAATCTATTTAGAATTAAGAGTTTTTCATACTAAAATTTAACCACATAAAAAAAAAAACTCATTCTGAATGATCAGAACCATTTACTTTAAAGTTGAAATATTTGCTTGCTAATTCGTTTTTGGGAGAAGAAAGGAATCTGAAATTACTCAAATGCTTTAAGTTTCACAAACAATAAAGTGACTCAGCCATTAAAGTGAGTGACCAAGAGAAGGGAGGGAGAAAGCGAAAGGACCCTTCAAAAGCCCAAGGTAAACAGAACACTTTTGGAGTATGTTGAGAGGCATTTACTTAAAAAGGGAAAAAAAAAAAAAAGACTAAATGATGTAAAAAGGAAAATGCTGGGGCAATTATGAAAACGGTGACAAAGTGACACAGACTCCTGGGAAACTGGCTCTGAGTCCAGGCCCGCACCACTGTTCCTGGGAGATGCAGAGGTAGCTGCCGGCTCTTCACGTGCTCAAGGCTGCGGTTTCAGCCCCTCAGCTGGTGAGGTCATATGCAAGAGCGCAGTTTTTCTAACATCCACAGAATTTCTGCTTTTGTTTCATGCCTCGAGGCTCGTACTTTGAGCAACGTGACAACAAGAAGTATGTTAAGATTCCACTGGGTCTTGCTAGCTGCATTTTGTGATGGCAAGTCCCTACTGAGTGGGCACCATCGCTGTGTTTTAAGGAAGTTCAGTCTCTAGATGCAACTGTAAGAAACCTATGGCAGGCCAATGCCAGTGTTCTTTGCTGACCCCTCAGTTGGCCCCAGGCCCACCAGGACCGCCCAGTGCAGCAATAAGCTATGTGCCGAGTTTCTCCACGGCTCTTTGCACAGAACGGACACCCTGACAAGGCATCAATTTAGCCTGGCTTTGGCTGGCGGGTGAAAAACCCCAAAGATGACAGAAACGCAGGGTGACAGCTGAGCGCAATTTTCAAGACCAGCTTGCCTTTAAACTGAAACATCTCTCGAGGCCAGACAGAAGCTCCTTGCAAACAGAGTAAAGAGGTACAAATTTCAACTTAACCACATAAGACAACATTTGAGAAATGGTATACACAAGGTACTCGAAGAGACGGCACTCGAAAGCCCACGGCATCCTAAACTCATAAAACACACCGGTTTTACTGGTCAGCACTTCAAGCGGCTCTGCTCCACGTGGAACGCATTCCTCGTGTCAGAGACCCTGACCAGCAGGCAGCTTTCTGAAAGAACACTTCAGAATAGGCGTAAATGATCAGCACTGGAGCCTGAAACACGAACATTTATAAGTCTTTCTTACAAAGCGGATGCTTCCTATTACAGTTTGAACACAACTGAACTATTTAAGAGGAAAAACGAAAGAAGTTTACTTTTATTCCTTTCTGTGCCTGTCAGTTGTGACCGGGCAAAGGGATGAGTCTGGTGACAACTGAGCCCTCCACGTGCAGCCGCAGATGCCCTTGGGGACCTCCCTCAGTGCCCACACCAAACTCAAAGGCTCTGTCCTTGAAACTCTGAGTAGGAACTTCTCTGGGTCATTCAGAAAACAGTGACCCAGGAAAGCAGGAAGGCCCTGAGGGCACAGTCAGGACCGGACCGCCAGCCACCAGAGCCACCCAGGGCCCTTACCCAGAACTCTTCACCCAGAGCCCCTCGCCCCCCATGCTTTCCTTTCCCCCCTCATTCCCAAAAAGCTGACAACTGTGTATTTCGAGTCACAGAGAGAGATCCAGAGCTGCCACACCAGGATCTCCCAGGGTGACCGGGAAGGACTGCGCACACCAGAACCGCCCACCCCGAGGGCAAGAGTCCCGCCTGGCACACTACACAAACTAACCTAACGGAAGGGGCTGGAAGGGGCGTGCAGAATGGAGGCCTCACAAAACAGAAAGCCATAGGAGCCTCCGTGCAGCGACTACAAACCACGTCTACGTTAAAAAAACATTTCCACAGGCTGATGGCTCCATCCACCATCCTTTCTGTGGTGACGGCTCACAGGTGTGCATGTGTCCAAGGGACAGTCGCTCAGGAAGCGTCCCACTCAACACGTGCAGGTCCCACAGGTCAGCAGCACCTCAGGAAGTACTCAGTGCACTGCCAGACGCTGTGCGCTTACTGCTTCCATGCTAATTTACTCACTGGCAGCCTAGCTGGACATCCCGGCATGTCCTCAATCTGAGAACTGGGGACCAAAACGCAAGAGAGAACCCTTCTAAACAGGAATCTCTGCCAGCAGAGTCCAAATCTAGGAGCAGCAACAATTCCCAGGCCACACTGCACGGTGGCCCATGTGAGGGAACGCGTGACCAGTGCCAGGACAGAAGGAGCCTTGGGGCACGCAGGGGAGAGAAGCACCGCGCCCCGTCAGTCAGGAGCCACAAACTGGCTCCACCTCCCAAACAAGGGCCTCTCTGGTCTTTAGTTTCTTCACTTACAAAACGAAAGGACCAGGAAAGTGAGGACGTGAGAGCTCTCCTGTGTCGCGTTTCCCACACTCTAACATTTGGGCGTTGCTGGAAAACCTGCCCTCAATCAGGAGCAGGAGCTCATGCTCATACACCGGGCTGATTCACCATCATGCAAGGTGAAGGGGCTGTTTAAGGCTGTTCGCTGGCAGCATCAACCGACAACGGTCTTTCCACACGGTTCCCCCTGGACTCCACTGACATCAAATCATCTACTCCATTCTCGGTGAGAAAGATCAGCCCCGAGCTAACGTGAGTACGAATCTTCCCCTACTTTGTCCGTGGGACGCCTGCACAGCACGGCTGGTGAGTGGAGCAGGTCCACACCCAGGATCTAACCCTACGAACACCGGGCTGCCGACGGGGAACACACAGAAGTTTAACCACTCGGCCACGGGGCCAGCCCTTCACCTACTCCATTTTTAAAGAAATCCTCCCGAGTGACACAAAAGCTCCTACTTTATAAAAATATATTTGAAGTGGAGTGAAGCAAACTCCCTGTTTTCGTTAAAATTCAATACACAATACTGCTATATTATTCAAGTCATGTAAGAAAAAACCAGATAGTCAAAAAAATAAGTCCATTTAACGTCCTGCCATCACCTCTGGTGGAAAGGCCATCAGCGAGGCCGGGTCAGCTCTACTCCGCAGCACCTTGTCCTGCCCAGAGGAGGCGCAGAGGCTCAGTGCCCCCTGTACAGGGTCTCCCAGGTCCCTCAGCTTCTCACTTGCCAGAGCAGTAGAAAGAAGGAGAACAGAAAAGTTCTAAGAAACCCTAAGATGCTTTAGAGAAGAACAGATTAGGAAAAAAAGAGGCAGACTAGCTTTACCACCCCCCAGGGAAGCGGCAATGCCTGGTTTCACTCTAGAGCAAACATGGAGAGTGCCTGTTGAGAGGGGTGGACACTGTGCTTGAACCTGAATCCAGTGAGCCTCGTGGTTTGAATCAGGGCAGCTCAGTCCCCAGGACACACCTGCCTGGACATTTCTGGTTGTCAGATGGGGGGACAGGGGGTGCAGTTACTAATGGCACCCAGTGGATGAGGGTCAGGAAAGCTGCTAAACATCCTACGACGCACAGGACAGCCACGAAACAAAGAACGTTTCAGTCCAAAAAGCCCATAGTAGCAAGGGAGAGAAACTCTGAAACACCCGAGGAAACAGCACAGCTGCAACACCCTGTCTCAGATGCCAGCCTCCCAACAATCCTATGAGGAATCACCACCACCTGTTTTACAGAAAAGGAAACTGAGGCACAGAGAGAGCAAGCCAGCTGAGAAAGTGTCACACAGCCAGTGGTGGAGTTAAGATTTGAACTCAAGGCCAGAGTCAGGCGCCAGAGCCCAGCTCCTAGCTGCTCTTCCAGACCACAATTCCAATCGTTCCGAGCTAAAAATAAAGTCAGAAATATAGCAGTAGAGGTGTATTAGAAAATTCAACCAAACTAATGTAAAAATACACTTTGAACAATGAACTCACCTGGTTAGATTGTCCAGAAAGGTAGGGCTCAAAGTCATTGTCATGAACCGCGTCCTTCTGATGCAAAGAACCATTTTGTGCTGGAACAAGAAGTTGCAAAACATTAAATTTAAAAAAATTACTTTTAAGTATTTTAAGTTTTAATTTGTCACAATTTAATTTAATCATAATCAATTAAGAACCTAAAGTCTATGTCAGCCAATTTCTAGTAAAAACTGCTTTTATTTTAAAGTAGACACAATCAGTATAGAACTGATATTTACACGACTAATCAGAATATCGACGCAAAATCTAGGTTACGTTTTTGGTAAAGATTTAATCATAACTTGGTAAATGTGGACAGAATAAAGGTACAAACACAACGACACGAGGAACTTGTGGCTGGGTTTTGGGGAGGACGATGTGCGCTGGGAAGACCTGTGCCTGCCAATAGAGGGGGGCTCCCCAAGGCCGGACGGCAGCGTGGGGGACAGCGGGCCGGGAAGCTCGGCGCTCAGGGGCCTCCGAGCTCGCCGCCTCCGGCTGCCCACTATCCTCCACTGTCACAGGGCCGGGCCTTCCCCAGTCTCAGAACACGGTGAGCCGTCTTCGGTTACACCCGAGTAACACACACGGGTTACAACAGTCCTCCGAGTAAACATGAAATGTCACCTACGGCTTCTCACAAGAGTGAGTTTTTTGGGTTCACCCCGAGACAACAAGGGCTGCAACCCCCGGGGTGTGGGGCCTGCCCCTCACGCGTGGGCGGACAGGCTGGTCACCAGCCCCGGAGCCTCCTCCCATTCCCCGCGCAGACCAAGCACGCGGCGGGGGAAGGGCATCGCCCGAACCACCCACTGAGTTACTACTTCTCAAAAGTCCCGTTTCCGACCCGTCAAATCTCCGCAAACATCACAACCCAGGCTTATCTCCAGAAGCCGAGGAAGGAAGTTTCCGCTTCCAGCGGCCGCTTCCTAGACCTTCTCCCCGCCCGGGGGCCGCCGTCCCGGGGCCCCTGCCTCCTCCTCCGCCCCGGGGCCTGCGCGACGCCCCCACTTCGCTCACCTTTATTATCCTGTCCTTTTGTTCTCTGCACCGCCGCCGGCCGGGACGCGAGAGCAGACAGACCCGGGGAAAGGGGAGCACAAAGTTAACCACCAGGACGCCTCCCCGGCGGGCGAGCGGGGGCGGCGCCGCCACACGCGACCCCGGCCCTGCCCGCGACCCCGCCCCCCAGCCCCGCGACCCCGGCCCCCAGCCCCGTGACCCCGGCCCGCGACCCCGGCCCCGCGACCCCGGCCCGGTCCCTACCTGGGGGTCCACGCTGGTGGCCGACATGCTTCATGAACAGCCCGGCGCGGCGCGGGGCCGGGGCGCCCGGCGGCTCGGGCCTCTCCGCGGCCGGGCCTGTCACCGCGCTCTCGCGGCCCCGGGCCCGCCGCCTCCTCCCCGGGCGCCGGCCGGGCGGCGGCGGCGGCGGCTGCTGGGCGCGCGGGCCGCTCGAGGGCGCGGCGCGGGGGCAGAGCCGGGACGGGACGCACTGACGAGGCGCCGACTCCAATGGCGGCGGCGGCGACGGCGGGGACGAGGCTGCGCGACGTCAGCGCGCGCGGGGCAGGCCGGGAGCGTCTGCGGGCCCACACGCGCCGCGCCTGCGCGCCGCCGCCTGGCGGGACGGATCTCGCGCCCGGGTCCAGGTCTCGCGCGGTGGGGGCGGGGCCGGGGCGAGCCCGGGACGTCACGTGGGCGTGGCCCGCGGCGCCGCAGCGCCGTAGCGTGAAGCGGCGGGCGGGCTGCGGCAGCAGGTGTGCACCTGCTCCGCGGTGCACCTGCCTGGCCTCGCGCCTGCGCCACGGCGGCGGCGGTGATGCTGCAGCCGCGGGGCACAAGGGCGGGCAGGCCCGGGGATCGCGTGCAGGCCCTGGCCGGCCCGGTGTGGGCGCCAACGGCACCCGCGTGCTTATCCCCGACAGGCGAAGAAGCGGAGCAGCCACTCACACTCAGTGCCCTCCTTTCCCCATTAACCCTTTCTCAGGTCCCCGGTCACCTCGTCAACTAAATCAGGACTCGGCCCTGGTCAGCAGCCTCCTTCCAGAAACCTCCCTGTCTGTGCTTTCTCTGGACCTGCTTCATCCCCACAAAACCTGCTCGAGTTCTCAGGGCACCTCTTGCTCCCCCTTCCCCCCGAGAGTAACATTGAGAAGCTTCCTGTGATTCCTATGGGGAGTTTTAAAACCTCTTCTCTTTAAGTAAGTCACCGGGTCATTCATTCCGTAAGTGTTAATTGAGCACCTGCTACAAGCCCTGCCTGTGTGGGACACTGGGGGTACAGTCTTGTCCTGTGGAGCTCCCGGTGGCAGGACACCTGCACAGCCTGCACAGTGGCTGGGCTGGATCAGCATTCACTGAGCACCTGCTGTGCACCAGAGCCAGGCATGCAGGGTGACAGAGAATGAGCTAGATGCTGCCCGGTGACCTGGTGGGGAGGAAGACAGGGGTAAACACATCACCTTGGATCAGAGCGGAGTCTGTGCCAGGAGGGGTGCTGGCCTGGCCTCGGGAAGGCTCTGAGGCCTGTCCCGAACTGAGGTTCAGGATGGGCAGACGCTCGCCAGCTAGGACCCAGAGCCTGGGCACAGAGGCAGCTGCCCGCACACCGGAAGGGCAACTCCCCACATCTGGGCCTTGCTTGTGTCCACTGCTGAGTGCAGTGCTGAGAAGACAGCTCAGCCTGTGGGAGATGCATGATTTAATAGTAGAGAGCAGACTATTGAGTTAGAAGCCTTTCTGGGTTCCTGGAGCAGCTAAGCCTCCCAGAAGTTAAAGAACTGGTCCAGGCCACAGAGCTAATCCACGGCCAGCTGGAGGACTTGAACCAGCTCCCAGGGCCCGGCAGCCTGCCCCGACCTTGGCGAGCACCCTTCAGCTCTGCCCCCCTGCATGACTTCCCCGAGGGTCCCTGAAGCCCCCCGACCCTCAGATGCTGATCTGCGGCTGGTCGGCTCCCTCCCTGCTTCTCCAGGAGCCACACTTGCAGTGTTTTAACTCCACTTTGCCAAGGGCATCTTCTGCCTCAGTAGTGAACCACTGTCTGTCCCCAGAGACAATGCCGGTAGTCCGGGGCCCGGATGTCTCGTGGGTGTGGGAGCAGGACGCGACGCACCCCGCCTGGTGGCTGATGCAGCAGCAGGGACTGGTCGCCCTACAGGGCTGTCCCAACTCAGGTCGTGTCGACCTTGACAATGGGATGATGCAGGCTGCTGCAAAAGCACTCTGTGCTGCTCACATGAGGAGAAGTGCACCTCACTTGGCGACCAGGGGGGCAGCTCCAAGTCCAGGAGGGCCCAGCAGGCCTGGCCCAGTGCTGGCTGAAAATGTAGTGCCTTGTTCAAAAAGCAGGAAGAGGCTTTTTCCTTCCTTCCACTATCTCTCTCTGGACCTGCCTTTGTGTTTATTATTTGCTATTTAATATCACACTCCCTCAGGCAGGGGATGCTCGCAGTGGAACACAGACCCTCCTAGACACCCTGAGCCCATGCCTGCACCTCGCTGCCCCTCCATGTTCACACCCAGGCCCCTGCTGGGGCAAGCGGGGCCGAGATGGCTGGGTGGCCGAGGTCACTGGGCAGGGGATTGGGGAGTGGGCGGCCAAGAATTGGTCCTAGGGGAAGAGGTACGGGGGGCCCCAGGCCCCTGACACTTGCCCCATTGTCCCGTTGGATGTCACCTCACAAAACACAAATTCAAAGACAAAAGTGTTGAGAATGTTAGGATGGCGACTGCAGAGCTTTAGACCCCGAGCACCAGCCCATCTGAGTGCATGAGGAATGCCGTGAGGCCAATCCCGGGTCAGGGGCCCCAAGATGCCATAAGGACTCTCCACCAGAGGTTCACAAAGAAGGGGGACCACAGGAGCCACTGTGACCAGAAAAAGAGGGGGCAGCACCAAAGAGGGAGGAGAGGGGTAAATGTGAAAAGGCCATGCAGAGACACAGCAGGAGCTGCAGGTGGCCCAAAAGAGAGGGGCCTCGATGGCTGGAAAGGTGCTGGGAAGGGCAGGCAGGTGGGGCAGGCTTGAGGGTGAGCAGGACTAGCCCTGGAGAGAGGACTGGCGCCTGCCGGGGCCTGGGAGCCAGTGAGGAGAGTGGTGCTGGACACCACAGCCCTTGTAGATAAGCGGAGCACCTGGGGCCTGGAGCGACTGTCATGGGACCAGGAAGCCTCTCCTGCTGCCCCGATTAGCCACTGGCCTGCTTCTTCTCATGCCAGCATCACCCCATTCTGTAGAGTGACACATCCTGCTATTCTTTTGGGGAGGCCCCCTCGGTCCCTGTGGTTTGAGGGTGGGCACCTCACCTGGCCTGATCAGAGCCTGTGAGCCCCAGGGAAGGACAGCGGCTGGGTCTCTGGGGATGAGATGCTTCTGGGAACAAGATGCTGCTGTGAGCGCAGGAGCTGTCAGCGGCTACCTTGGCCTGGAAATGACGCAGCGAGAGGGCAGACCCAGCAAGAGAGAAGCGGGCGGGCCAGCTGAGCCCAAAGCAGTCCACCGCTGTGCTTTCGGTCACATGGACCAACACATTTCATTTTTGCTGAAGCTCTGAGTTTCTGTCATCTGCTACTGAGAGTCCTAAGCGCAACGATGATACATGACCTACAAACCTCAGGCCCAAACTACCCACAGAGGAGGGTATTGGGGGCCCAGGGCGGGTTTGTAAGCCCAGTACTGCTCAGCTAGCACCTCTTGGCCTGCTCCAGGGTCTCCATGACCTGCCCCGTACAGCCCTGCACCTTCATTCTCTTCCAGTCCCCACAAGCACCAACACACACGTGTCCCCCTTGCTGTTCCCTCTGCCTGTGACACCCTTCCCCGCTCTCTGCACTGCACACTCAGCTCCTCCTTCGCCTCCTCTCCCAAGCCTCCCCTGAAGGCCCTGGGTAGTCTGTCCCTCCCTCCTGTGGCTCCTCTGAACCTCATGCTCACTGGAGGGGCACTGGGGGCCCAGCCGGGGCATCAGTTGTCTGCAGGACCTATGTCTGACCCAAGCCTGAGACCCCTGCCCCAAACAGTGCTTCCTCATGGGCTTTAAAATCCACGGAATGTGAGGAGGGAGGGGGAGACAGAAAGACAAAGGTTTTGAGCCCCTATAATCTGCTTGCCCTTCAAATTCTGCCTGCATGGAGTTGGGAAATGCAGTACCTGTTTGCCCTTGCAGCCGATAAGGTCTGTTTTCCCTGGAGCATCATGGTTGGTGAGCTCCCTGATCTAGCCCTTCCTGAAGCTGAACCCAACACTACTCTGGATCCCTAGCTGAGATCTGGGGCCAAAGATGGGACCTCTCAAGTTTCCGGTTGGTGCACAGACAGCAGGGCCAGCTTTGGACGTCCAGCCGGTGGGCATCCTGGGCTCAGCAGGGCTGTGAGACCAGAAGGCTGCTGCTCACCCTCCCTCCTCCCCCTTTAAGCCCCACGCCATGACCTGGGTCCACGCCCCAGCCTCCTGGCTCAGCTTTGAGGGGGACCAGGGATGGGGAAGGGGCAGGAAGGAGTTAGGCTCAGCTGTGCTGAATCATCTTCGAGGAGAAGCCAGTTGTCCTGCTCAGGCCTGGGGCCACGTGCCCCAAGAAATAATCTGATTTAACAATCCTGGGGCTGGCCCCGTGGCCGAGTGGTTAAGTTCAGGCGCTCCGCTGCAGGTGGCCCAGTGTTTCATTGGTTCAAATCCTGGGCGCAGACACGGCACAGCTCATCAAACCACACTGAGGCAGCGTCCCACATGCCACAACTAGAAGGACCCACAACGAAGAATATACAACTATGTACCAGGGGGCTTTGGGGAGAAAAAGGAAAAAAATAAAATCTTTAAAAAAAAAAAACCAATCCCGAGGGGATGCAGGCTGGGCCACCCTGATGCTGTGGTCCAGACGGCTGCACTCAGCCCACAGCCGAGTTAAGGTCCAGGGGTCCAGCCATAGCCTGTGGGAAGCCCACAGTGGGCCCATGTGCCCCCTGCTGGCCTCTTGTGGCTCTGCCTGCCGCTCTCTTCAGCCCCCCAGCCAGCCAGAGCACACACGCCAGGAGACTGGGAGTCCACAGGCTGCACGGCACCCAGCAGGGGTGCCCACAGCCATTGTCCCGACAAGCTGGGCCCCACTACAGTGGTGGGAAGGAGCTCTCCGTTTGGATGGTCCCATGCAACCCCAGCTGGTTCTGAGTCTCGCAGGGAGAGTGGGGATCTGGTCCAGATCCACAGCAAATTGCGTGGATCCCGTCTGTCAGGCTGCCCTGGAGGTCTCTCTCCCACCATCTCTCATCTGGCATCGTCTTACCAGGGAGATTTCATGGTAAAGACTCACAGCGCCCCCGAGGTTGTGGAGGTGAGCCATCCAAGGCATTGACAGAAACTGACACACGACATTAAGTAAGAAAAACGGGTGAACAGAGCGAGTCTGGAAGGAAACACAGAGCAGCGACAGCCGACCGCTCAGTGGGGAGAGGCTGGTGCTTTCTTCAGATGCTTATTTTGAAATAATTATAGATTCACAGAGAGTTGCAAAGAAACGTACGGGGCTGGTCACCCCTCCCAATGGTGACATGTCGCATGGCACGGGGCAAGGTCAGATCCTGGAACAGGCCCTGGGGGTGCCCCAGAGCTGGTTCAGATGGTGACTTGTCTTCTCTATGTTCTGGGTATTCTCAAAATTTCCAGAATAAGCATGTTATTTAAGCTCCTTACTTCTATTTATTTAATTATATAAGCAACACATGGGTAACTCCTTGTCTCTAGACTTTCTAAAGGTGGCTGCAGACGAGCGGAGGCCGAGGCCGGTCCTCCTCCGAGGTGACCACTGCCCTTGAGGGCGGCCCTCCCCACCCCGCTCTCCACGCAGCTACACGCGGACGTGCTGGAGGAACACCTGCTCCGGAGCGTGGAGGGGAGGGCGCCCGCCCAGCTCGGGCACAGACCCCCTTCCAGGGAGTCCGACCTCAGATTCCACCTCAGGGGCTCAGCTTCTCTGCCCACCCCCACCCGTGGGCGAGAGTACGCTTCCTTCCTTCCCTTTGTAATAAGCAAAACAAGGCATGTTTGGAATTTCCGGAAGTGAGGGACACTGCTTCTCCACTCCCAGCCCCAAAGCAGCGGCATCTGAGGGAACAGCCACAGAGGCGCCGCCCAGGGACCCTCATCCTCCTCCCTGTCCATCCAAGGGTCGGGGTGGAGCAGGGGCAGAGGGTTGATCCCGGAGGAAACCTCCCAAAAGGGCCCTGAGGGTGGGCACACTTGCTGTTTGCTGAAGTGGCCACAGGTCACCAGTATTTCTGTGATCTGGACGCTGTGCTGACTGGGGAACCGGGGCCGAGAGCAGGTGACAGCCCAGATATCCTGAGACCGACATGTCGGGAAGTCCCATCTGCGGTCTAGCCTCCTGCACTAGCCCCCACCCCTCCCACACCCCCTGAGCTGTCCAGGTGCCCCTCCTCAGTTGCCCTCCAGGCCCTGGCCTCAGACCTGGGAGCCCAGGAGTGGGCAAAGCAGGGTGCAAAGGGGATGCTGCTTGCTGCCTGGCTTCCCAGCCACACCCTTCACTGGGATTTCCTGCTGGAAACCAGGCGGCTTCAGGCCTCGGATAGGAGAGGGTTTCTGGGACTCCCTGGGACTCTAGCAACATCAGGGTTGAGCAGCCGGTGCAGCCAGGATGGTTACGGCACCCCCTGGAGGGCAAGGCAGCAACCCCGGCTCCCGGGGAGTGAGGCTCAGGTGTGGGCTGGTATGTAGGAGCCTGGGCTCTTGGCTGCTCCATCTGTGCCGGGTTCACATAGCTCCAAGCAGGAGGTGCGTGAGGGTAGCTGGGGCCAACGCCGGGCCAGTGGGCGGGTGGGGGTGCTCCAGGCTCGGGTGAGGACCCCCTTCTACCCAGCTCCTCTTTGCGACCCTCGCTGTGGCACAGCCCACCCTGCCCACCTGGCCCTGGCCATGGTCTCATGGCCAACCCTGGGCAGTTAGCCGCCTCCAGCCCCCACCGTGAGCAAGGGGCCTGCACAGCGAGTAAGGGTCCTCTTTTTAATCTTGATGATCTTGTTTTCAAAGGCTGATGCGTTGAGAGCAGGCACGTGCCCACACCTGGACGAGAACAGCAAGGAAGAGGTGTTGGGGTGAGAGAGGGTGTGGGGCCTGAGCAGGGGGATGAGCCACATCTGCTCAGGGGAAGTGGGGAGGGTTGCACTCCTGGGGGGCTATGGGGAGGGCAGGGGCCCCGCACTCCACCCAGTCTTCCTCTCCATCCCTTCCACACCAGATCCTCTGCGTCCCTGGGCTCCGGCTCTGCCCACCCGGGAGCTCCAGCTTCCCTGGGTTACAGCCCACCTCCTGTGTTCCCTAACTATTGGGGGCGCTGGGACCTCTGTGCTTGGTTGGTGGAGACCACATTGCTGTGAATACATGTGAGGGAAGCCCGTCCAGAGAAGGGGTGCTCCCCACGTGGCCAGCAGCTTTGACCTGGGCCTGGAGCACGTGCAGTCCTGAACCACAGCCCCCGCCCCAGACCAGGAGCCAGGGCCCCCCCAGGCTGACCAGGCCCCATAGCAGGGAGGTTGTCCCAGAGCCGGGCCTGGGGAGGGGAGCTGGCTCTGAGGCAGAGCCTGGTGGCACCCCAGGGCAGGTGATGGCAGCAATGGTCTGGTCGCCCCTGAGCAGCAGGACTAGCCTGATGCAGCAGGTACAAGTAGTTGGAATTTCTGACTCTCCCCAAATGTCCCTGGTGTCTAGGTCACTGCAGCCTCAGGGATTCTAATTCAAACAGGAAAACTGACCTCGCAATGTGTGGCTTCACCCTCCTAGCCTACTCCCCAAATCCTCCAAGGCCACGGGAGGTGGGGGGGTGACAGAGGCGAGCTCAGGCCAAGCCCCTACCCCAGAATCTCAGGAAGGGCGTGGGCCCATCTGCCCCCCAATCTTTGTGACCTGAGGACAAGAGCTGCTCACAGACCTGCTGCTCAGGCCAGGCTGGGCACAGGGATGTCTTAAGCCCCTTTGGGCTTCAGGGTTCCAAGCAGGAGACCATCTAGATCAAGGGCTCCAGGGCCTGGGCCTAGCCCTTCACTAGGCACCCCTGCATCCTGGGCCACCCCAGGTCATCCCTATAAGAGGGGGTGGCCCTCCCCTCCCGGTGGCACTAACTGCATAGTTCAGATCACCTGGGACTTTCTGCTTCCAGAGGCTGTGCCTGGCGCCAGGCCAAGAAACTGAGAGCTGACAGCATGTAGACTGCTCCTGTCCACACACCACCATTGCCACCACCCCTCCCCCCCCACCGCTGAGGTCCTGGAGCCAGCCCCAGCAAGCCGTAGCCCTTGCCGCCTGGGGCGGGGTCTCTGTGCTCCTGCCCCTCCCCCTTTGTCCTGCCCCTGTGGAGCGGAGGGAGACCTGCAGCCCCCACCACCATGGCCCCTGCCAGGGAGCCCCGTGACACATCCCCACTGCAGAGAACATGTGACATCAGCTGCCACGCTGGCCCCTTCCAGAAAGTGGCGGGCCCCAGCAGCCCTCCCGGCCACTCCCCAACCTGGGGCATCTGGGGGGCAGGACCATGCCTGCCCTCATCTCCCAATTGTTGGAGGTGAAGGCCACCACTGTCCCCAGGCAGGGCCCAGGGGCCAGAAGCCCCAAGGCGAGCTGGCTGGGCACATTCCAGGACTGGCCATCCGGGGGCCCGTCACTGACACAGAACTGGTCAGGGCTGGTGGTTGCTCCATGGGGCCTGAGGACAAGGCTAAGTGCTGGTGCCGCGGCCTGGAGCTGAGCCACCAGGCAGCTGGTGGCAGCCCCATGCAGGGGCACCATAGACCCCACTGTCTGTGTGGCTGCATCCTGGGCCAGGACACTGGCAGCGCCCTGTCCTGGGGAGGCCGGGACCACGTGGACGGGCAGATCTTGGGCCAGCTGCACCCCCTGGCAGAGGAAGAGGAGGAGGGAGCCGGGGCCGTGGCCGCCCCATCCACAAGGCCTGCCTTCCCCAGGATGGGCTCTGAGGAGCTACGGCTGGCCTCCTTCTGTCACTGGCCGCTGACCGCCGTAGTACGACCCGAGCTGCTAGCTGCCGCTGGCTTCTTCCACACCGGTGAGCCCTGGGGACCTGGGTACCGTTAGGGACCCTTCTGGACTGGGGCTTTCCCTTCTCCGTAGACCCCATCCCCCACAGCAGGAGGGTCCAGGCCTAATGAAGAGGGGTTGGGGGTCCCACAGCCCAGGAGTCTCTCCTAAGCATGTGCTTCAGATGGTGACAAGTGAGCCCGGGGAGGGGCTAGAACAACACAGGACAGATGTACCCTGGGGGCAGGTGAGTGGCTGGGGCAGTTGGAGCCAAGAGGAGGAACTAGAGGAGTGTAGAGTGTCTGCGGGGCCCCTGGGGGTCCAGGGACAGGCTCTCAGAGGTCTGGGGTGGGATGTGCCTGTAGCAGCCCCCGATCTGCAGTCTCTGCACCAAATGACAAAAATATTCATGGGGGGGTGAGGTGAAGGTGAGGGCCGCAAGGGGGTGGCGTGGAGACAAGGGGCCCCCATCCTCAAAGGGAGACATGAGCCTGGCAACAGACAGTCCCCCTTCTCTCGATCACTGGGAATCTGTTCTGGGGAGGTGACATCTCAGGTGGAGGTGATGGGGGTACTTGGTCCCCCCATGCCCCACCACCGCCCACCTGCCTTTCTGTGAATGACACAAATGCCCTCTACTCCTTTCACAAACGTCCTCCTCAGGCCTGGCAGGTGCCCCAGGCATCATAATCCTATTTTTCCTTTGAGAAAACCAGGATGCATGTGAAACCCGAGGGGAACACAGGCCAAAGGGTGTGGCTGAGGCCAGTGGGAGCCCCTCCTCGGCTCACGAGCCACCCCAGGTGGCCCCCGCCACAGAAGAATGGCCATCTGGGAGCCCCTGCCCCCAGCCTTGGGGACACATCTGGCCCAGTGGGCGGGGGGCTCCTGGCTGTGCCGAGGGGCCATGCGTGGGCAAGGCCCGCATCTTTGCTCTCCCCAGGCTGGCAGGACAAGGTGAGGTGCTTCTTCTGCCATGGGGGTCTGCAGAGCTGGGAGCGAGGGGATGACCCCTGGACTGAGCACGCCAAGTGGTTCCCCAGGTAAGGGTCCTGCCGGCAGTCTTGGGGTTGTGCGCAGAGGCCGGGGCTGGGCACAGGCCAGCTTTCCCGACCCCAGCCCCGGGCGGCAAGTCTCGGGGATGAGGCCTCTCTGGGACAGCACTTTTGCCGTTGCTTCCTTGATGCTCAACAGGTGTGGCTTCCAAAACAGCCTTCCCAGCAAATGCTCACCACTCAGGCTCCCCGGACCCCGCCCTCTGCAGGGCCCTGTGGCGGAGCAGAAGGCACTCCCTGGCCTGAGCGGCTCCCCAGGGCTTGAACTTGACAGTGAGGGGCCTGGGCAGCCCAAGCCCACTGCCCTCAGGCTTCTGAACTTGGTTTCTTCAGATGTGAATTCCTGCTCCAGACAAAAGGGAGGGACTTCGTCTGCAGGGTGCAGGAGTCTTGTTGCCACCAGCTCAGCTCCTGGGTGAGTCCCGCCCCTCCTTAGGGCTATGGGGCTGGGGGCCAAGGGTCCCTCCCCTCCCCACCCCACCCCTGCCGCTCTGTCTACTCAAGACACCGGTGTTCTCTGGCTCCTTCCAGGATCAATTGGAAGAACCAGAAGATGCTGCCCCCTCAGGTGAGCCATGACATGTGGCCTGTGCCCTACTTCCTGGGCACCTGCAGCCTGCACTGTGGCCAGTGGGTGTGCCCCCTTCTGGACAGCAGGAAGAGTGAAGGCTGCCCAGCCAGGCATGAGGGTGCTGCCTGGGCTTGCTTCATGGAGGGCTGCGTGCAGGCACTGCGGTGTGTCCAGGGCTCCGGGTGAGGCCGAAGCAGTCCCCTGCTACCACTGAGCAGCCACCATGAGTATGGCCAATCCCGGGTAGGGCAATGAGAGCGTGGAGAGGAGAGGTGGGCTTTGCTGGCCCCAGAGCCAACCTGGTTGCAGTCACGAGGCCACAGAGGGGCCGAGCTCTGCTCTATGCCCGTGCCAGGCCTCTGGGGCAGGGTCCGAGGGGCTACCAGGGCTCCAGGGTCCAGATTCGGCTCTTCTATCCAACCCTGGAGCAAGTGACTTTTGCTCTTGGAGCTTCAGTGCCCTGAGCTGTGAAATGGGATGGTGCCTGCCCCATTTGTGATTAAACAGGGTCCATGGGACACTGTGGGAGCAGCGCCTGGTACCTGGAGCATCCATAGTGGCTTTGTGACAGGTTTACCACATTTCCTCCTGTGGTGGCAGCTCTGAACAAGGCTCTGGGGACACGGCCTCTCTGCTGAGAGGGTCTGAGCCTCCACTGCACCTCAGTGGAACACAGCCCCACTCAGACACTGATGGAGCGGCCGTGACGGCCAGCTCAGGGCACTGAAGCTCAGACAGCAGATGTCCTCGTGTTAAGGGGGCCCTGGTGATGGCCAGGGTGGCGGGCCGTCTGCCTCTCTCCTGTGGCCCTGAGGCCCCAGCTGCTCCCTGCCCTTGGTCCTGCGCCCCTCACCCTGCCTTGCAGACACTAGGGACGGCCAGGAGTGGTCTGCATGGGGCTAGTGCCCAGCAGTGCGGGCCATGCTCCAAACGGCACCTGGTGGTGCCGGCCAGTGTGTCCAAATCGCAGCTGGTGGCCAACCTGCCCCAGGAAGAGGACGGGGCCAGGTGGGGGCAGAGGCACCTCCACCTCCCTGGACACCCCCCTCCCACTTCTCCTTGCTAATCCCCTCTGAGCACGGCCCTCCCTCACTGCCCCCAGAGTGCCTGGCAGGCAGCGTCCATGGCCACTGCAGGAGGGGCTGGATGGGCAGTGTCCTGGCAAGGAGGTGGGCTCTGGGGGTCCTAGTATGCTGTGGAGGGAGCAGGAGGAAAGGGGCTGGGAGCATGGGCTGGATCTTCCACCTCTCCTGCCAGAACTGGATCCTGCCCTTGGCCAGCCCAGTCTCTGGGCCCAGCCTCACTTTCCCCTGGGGCCTAGGCCAAGAGTCTATTCCTAACTGCCCACAGCTCCTGTCCACCGGGGTCCTGACCCACCCATGCCCAGAAGAGAGGCCCAGTCAGGTGCTAGGGAGCCAGGTGAGGGTGGGGACCCACCAGGGGGCGGGCACAGCTCTCCTGTACCCTGAGGTGGGAGGGGTGGCTCTTCTGGGCTGGCTCCAGCCCCCCTCCCCCATCAGCCCAGCACAGAGGGTGGAGGTCAAGGTGTGGGGATGGCGTCACAGGCCCACCCCCTCGGAGGAACCTGGTAAAGCCCAGGCCCAGAGGGTACTGGTGGGTTCTTGAGCCCCCAGGAGCCCAGAATGTGGAGGAGCAGCTGCAGCGCCTGCAGGAGGAGCGGACCTGCAAGGTGTGCCTGGACCGAGCCGTGTCCGTCGTCTTCGTGCCCTGCGGCCACCTGGTCTGTGCTGAGTGTGCGCCCAACCTGCAGATCTGCCCCATCTGCAGGGCCCCCATCGACAGCTGCGTGCGCACCTTCCTGTCCTAGGCCAGGTGAGCATTTGGCCACAGAGCTACCTACATGCAGGTCTCAGCCTGGCCTGACTCAGGCATTTCCCCACGTGGGCCTCGGAGATGTCAGAATGGGCCTGGACAGTGGCGCCAAGCACACCCTGTTCTCCTTGATCCTGATACTGGGGACGCAGGCATTGCAGGGAGCACAAACAGCAGGAGGCAGCGCCCCTTGCGTCTGCCCCTCCCTGGTTCTGGCCAACACTGCTAACCACCCACCACCTTCCCTTGACGCTTCGCCCCTTGCTCTGAGTCCTCAGCACTGCACACTGGGTGGCCACGACCATGTGCCTGGGTGTATTAAACCACACCTGCTGGGCACATCTCCACTTGGATTTCCCTCGTGGTCAGAGGGGACAATGCCTCCTGTCCAGCTGGCTGTACAGGGCCACAGCCAGGCCAAGGATAGAACGGCTTTGGAGACATGTGGGGACACGACGCCCCTGTCACAGGAAGGGCCTGGGCCTGCCCGAGGGGAATCTTAACCTGGCAGCCAAGGCCCGGAGGAAACATGGGTGGGGAGGGTGCAGGAACCTTTGATTGTCATGGAAGGTGGGGAGGGAGCCATGGCCTCCTCAGGGCTCTCAAATGCCCGGAGATCTCCTCAGGAATCTTCTAGGGGTGGAAGAGGCAGGGAAAGGAACTCCCTGGGGGCTGAGGGTACCCCCGCCCAGCCAGGAGGACAAGCCCCCTGTGAGCTGCTGACTCATCCCTCGTCTCCCCTCCAGGTGTTGTGAGCCCTGGCACCCTGTCCCTCAGACCACACCACGGGCCCGCGGAGGACCGCTGAGCCCCAACTCCCGGACCACAGCCCAGGGTGGAGGAAGGACTGCGGAGGCCGGGCCTGGGGGGTGGGGGTGGTTTTACCTACTTTAGCTGCTTTTGAAGAGATGCAATAAAGTGGTGGGTTTTCCCCAGATGGCCCACAGCAGCCTCTTCCCTGGAACCACCAGCCCCTCCCACCGCCCTGCTCCAAATGGTCCCGGCTGCCCCCCCACCTCCTCACCAGCAGGGCAGCACCTGCCCACCAGGCCCATTGCAGGCCATTCTTCCAAAGCCTCCCTCAGTTTGAGGGCACCCCTGTCCCTTGTTCTTCTCTTTTTAGAGTTTTAAGGACTCTTCAAGTCCTTCCAAGACTCAACTCGTGATCATCCACTAAGCCCCTGGTGGCCCGCAGGGCAGCGTTCCTTTTTATCATCGACTTGTGGGTACCTTGGGGATGCTGTAGGGCCTAAGATCCCCTTCCATGATGGTGTCACCGGCCTGTGACAAGGAAGCACCTTGCCTACAGGTGGAAGGGCCCCCACCCCTGGTGAAGCCCAGGCCCCCACCCCAGGCTCCTTCAGTCGCCGTACCTGGCGCAGGGCGGGGGGCTTTGCCTGGGACAGACTCGCCACCGGCCAGTGTACACAGTGTTTAATTGGGGACCCCACCACTCACGGGGGGGACCGTGGGCTCACACTGACCTTCGTGGTAGGGTCATGCGTTCTCTGTCTCTCAGTCCCCATGGCGAGCCCCTCCCCACAGCAGCAGTGTGCGCAGGAAGGGGCTCCTGGATAACAGTCCCAGGACTGCTGCAGGTGGAGCCTGATCCTGGTGCTGATGGAAACCGGGGATGCAGTTTTCTTTTGTGTCTTCTATTTTTTCAGAAAAAGGGAAATGCAAACTCTCCTGAAGTTGCAGCTGTCCCTGCCTGGTGTCTACTCACTTGGCACTGGGGCAGGTGCTCTGACCACTTGCAGGGCCCTGGGGGCGGGGAGGCTGTGAGTCTCCTGGCTGCCTGCAGTGGGTCATGGAGGCTAGAGGTCGCAGGAGTGGGATCGGTGCTTCTTCACTTACGCAGGCCTGTGGGGGTGAGGCGAGGGGTGGATGGAGGTCAGAGAACCCCTGAGGAGCAGCTCCCAGCCAGGGGAGGAAGGCTCGGGCAGTCAGCGGTCAGTGGGGGCTGCTGTGCCCTCTTCCCCTGGGGAGCTTGAAATGCAATTGGGACAAAATCCAAGAAGAGGAGAGCTTCCTGGCCTTTGGCAAAGGGGTCGGGGGTGAGGGGCTCGGCTTCTGGAAGGCCCGGCCCAGGCCTCAGGCTCCTTGCCAGGCAGGCCAGGCCTTGCTCCTGCAGAGCTGGCTCTGGCCGCTCTGCCGGGTGCAGGCAGGGGCCAGGGCGTGGAGCTCAGCGCTCACCCTGGGTCATTCTGGCCCTCAGCCTCCATAGCTGGAGGGAAAGCCCCAGAGGCCTGCCCAGCCTGGCAGGCCTTTCAAAGTGGGCCCTGGACGTCAACTGTCATGTACCCTGCCCAGCACGTGGGCTTGCGTGAGGCTGCTCCCCTGTCACAGGAGCTGGATGCCCTCTACCTCTGATGGCCCTTGGCCGTGATGGGCCTTCACTTCCAGGGTAGATGGTCTGGGGTCCCCAAGAGGGCCAGGGTCCCCAGGGGATGGCTGCAGGTGTGGCCCTGAAAGGCAGGCTGGTCTCTGAGGGCCTGGGCAGGACAGAGGAGGCACAGCTCTGCCGAGAGAAGGACCACAGCCGCCTCTTCTGAGCCCAAATTTCAGGATTACGTGTGGGCAGGACTGGTGGCAAAAGCTGCTCCGGAGCAGCCCAGGCCCAGGGTGTGCGGGGCTGTGGATGCTGCTCTCCAGGAGGGAAGAAGTCTGCTCCTCCAAAGACAGCAAACTGACACCCCAACTTGCCCACTACAGTGAGACCCCTGGAGAATTTCCACGTCCCCTCCTGGGAGGTGGCCTTTTGGTGCCCCATCAGCCCCCTGGCACAAAACCTGCTTAGATGCAACTCCCCAGACCTGCTGGCTCAGAGTTCCAGGGAGTGGGGGCCAAACTCCAGGGGCTCTGTGCCCCCATACCCTGCCCAGAGCCGGCAAGGAGCAGATCTCTGAAAAGTGGGGGATGGATGGATGGATGGAGGATGGACAGACAGACAGACAGATGGATGCCTGGTGAGGCTTCCCCACAGAGAGGAACTTCATGGCTGTGCTAACCCAACTGGCCAGGCCCAGCCGGGGGCAGGCCCTGCTGGCCATACTTACAAGTAAGCCTGCTTGAACAAGAGGCTGGAAGGCTTTTCATGGACATGGTAGAGAGGAAATGGATCAAATCCACCAATGAAATCAACTGAAAGAAATTGAGATCCAAATAAAACAAAACCCAGACAATGGAAAAGATGACAGAATGGAGAACACGCCCACCACAGACCCTCCTGCACTGATGGGGGGACCGGATGAGCCTGGGGAAGGATGGACACAGGGCACAGGGATGCAGTGATGGGAGGACGGGGCAAGCTGAGGGGCCCCTGGGAGGATGGATACTGGGCACAGTGATGGGGGGACAGGGGCGAGCCAGGGGGAGGGTGGACAGTGATGCAGTGATGGGGGGACAGGGGCGAGCCGCGGGGAGGGTGGATACTGGGCACAGTCATGGGGGGACAGTGGGCACAGTGATGGGGGGACAGGGGTGAGCCAGGGGAGGGTGGACAGTGGGCACAGTGATGGGGGGACAGGGGCGAGCCGCGGGGAGGATGGACAGTGGGTACAGTGATGGGGGAACAGGGGCGAGTCGTGGGAGGGTGGACAGTGGGCACAGTGATGGGGGGACAGGGGCGAGTCGTGGGAGGGTGGACAGTGGGCACAGTGATGGGGGGACAGGGGCGAGTCGTGGGAGGGTGGACAGTGGGCACAGTGATGGGGGGACAGGGGCGAGTCGTGGGAGGGTGGACAGTGGGCACAGTGATGGGGGGACAGGGGCGAGTCGTGGGAGGGTGGACAGTGGGCACAGTGATGGGGGGACAGGGGCGAGTCGTGGGAGGGTGGACAGTGGGCACAGTGATGGGGGGACAGGGGCGAGTCGTGGGAGGGTGGACAGTGGGCACAGTGATGGGGAGACAGGGGCGAGTCGTGGGAGGGTGGACAGTGGGTACAGTGATGGGGGGACAGGGGCGAGTCGTGGGAGGGTGGACAGTGGGCACAGTGATGGGGGGACAGGGGCGAGTCGTGGGAGGGTGGACAGTGGGCACAGGGATGCAGTGATGGGAGGACAAAGGTGAGCTGGGAGCCCCAGGGGAGGGCAGACACCGCCCAGACCTGGAGACAGCTCTCTTTGGATGATAAATAGTGTGAGTGGCTTCCAGGTGAAAGGTTTCAGTGGACACTCTCAGCAGGGGGATGTGGTCTGGGGGAACCGAGCAGGGACGTGACAGCCAATCCTTGGAGCCTGTTGAGGGGCTGCGCCAGGCCTGCCAGGCTCTCCTGGTCATTGCCCCCATCATGTTCACAAACGTCAATCGCCTGCCCTTGAAGCTGTGTCTGCACCAGTAGTGAGCGGCACAGGCTTGCCGGGCAAAGCCGGTGCGTCTCTGACTCCAGGGCTGGCTCCCCTCCCAAAACGCCTCCGTGTAATCGACACACGAGCTCTGTTTTGTGTCCTCCCAGCCAGCTGTGGTCTGAGTGATGATTTGGCGGTCGCGCAGCACAAGGGCTGAGGGGGATGGTGGCTGGTCCTTGAGTGAGCCTGGTCTCTGAAGGACACATGGACCACCCAGCCCATGGCCACTTGACTCCTGGGAACAGAGGCTCTCAATTCTGATTCCAACTCCAGAGAAGGTTCTGTCCACAGAAGCTGTGCACCCCCGGGTGTGCCCAGCCCCTGCCCACCCTGGCTCTGCTCTTCTCTTTGGGGTCTTCCCATGAGACCATGTCGGAACTGGGGCACGTCGGGGCCAGCGAGGGCACCTAAGTGTTGATGCTGCTGATCAGAGGAAAGTCAAAAGGGGCTTCCACGTGGAGGAAAAGTGAGAAGCTGCTCAGATGGGCCCAAGCCAGTCCTGAGGGCTGGTGGGATGCCCAGGGCCAGCAGGCCCAGCTCTCAGTGCAAGGAGGGGAGCGGTCTGTTCCTCTGCAGGCCTGAGGACTCAGCCTTCCACCTGCAGCAGCTGTGGGGGTGATGGGGGGGGGCTGGCCCCCCAGCACAGAAGACCTTGGACCTGGGGGGCCAGGGGGTAAGCTGACCCTTGGTACCCACAGCCCAGGACCCCTCCTCATCTCTTCTTAGGGGGCTGGACCCCAATGGGCATGGGGGCCCATCTAAGAGGTGAGGTCTCAGGCTGAAGCCACAACAGGCAGGAGCAAATGAAGCCTCCCCCTCTGTGGCCAGCCCTCTGCTTCCCTCTCCCTCCCCCACTGCCTGGTGGGGCCTGGCCAGGTCACTACCAGGCTCCTGTGGGAGGCTGGCGGCCGCACACTTACAGCTATCTTCCTCCTCGGTGAAAATGCTGATCACATAGCAGGCACAGACAAAGCCCACGAGCTGAAAGACACGGAGAGGCCAGGGTGAGGACGCCAGGCAATCTCCAGGAGCATCACTGTGGGACGTGGGACAGAGGCCCCTAACCACGAGGCCACAGCCTCTCCTGGGCCTCAGTTTCCTCTTCTGTAAAAGAACAAGGAGAGCTGATCTGCCCGGCCTCTTTAGCTCTGAAGTTCCAGATTGCGTCACTTGTGGGCGAGGGGGCGACGTAAGTGAAGGCGTCGAGGGGGTGAGGACTGGCCAAGGGACAAGTCAGTCAGGAAGATGACCAAGCCCCTGCTTTAACAGGGGAACGGAATGCAGAGAGAAGCCCTCGGAGACAGGCGACCACAGCCTGGATGGAGCCCCAGGCTGACCCCCTACCCCCTCAGTTGTGGCCAGTCATCCCCCGGGCCTCTGGTCTTAAGCAGCCAACCACGAGGTTTCTCCTCCTTGGGGAGGGAGCCATCTACACGCAGCCACAGCTGGAGAGGTTCGAGCCAGCCAAGCTGCATGGTTCGGAAGAAAGTGCAGGAGAGATGGACTAAGGTCGCAGCTCAGGGGGTAATTCTGGGCAGAGTGGATGGGGCTGCTGCCCTGCGGGACCTGGGGGCTCAGCTGGGCAGAGGCTCCTCAGCCAGGCTCATGAGGATGCTCAGACTTCAGGGTAAAGAGGGCAGGCCCACATTAAAGCCCACACACATGCCCATGCTGGGGCACCAGGGCCACTGTGAGAGAAAGGGCTCCAGCTGAGATGGGGTGGGGCTGGCGCTGCCCACTGCCCTGCCCCTCTACACTTACAAGACCCGGGCGATACTAATGGTGGGCTGAGTTACTCTCAAGCGTAGCGTTTACTGCCATCAAAACTGCATCCTCCTTAAAGAGAATGAATGGGACCTGCCCTGACGCAGCTGGGCTGAGAGACGACACGCACAGCGGCCCTGGAGCCAAGCTGCTCATTTTAACATGACAGCAAAATGCATCTCGATGCCACAGGGGCAGCTCCTGGGGTTCCCATGGAAGCCCACAGCCCTGAGTGCTCGCAGGGCCCCTGGAGGGGCTGCCCCACCCCAGCTCATCTAGGAGGCTCTGCAGAGGAAGCAAATTCAGCCTCTTCCACAGAAGCTGGAAGCCTGAGAGGCAGCCCAGAACTGCAAGGTCATGCCCTCCGGCCTCTGAGCCCAGACCTGCACCCTCTGGGGCATCACCACTTGTTCCTGGAGCACCTCCCATACCAAGCACGGTCGGGGCCACCAGGACGTAGCACAGAGTGAGGTTCCACTGGTGGTGGGTCGGAGGGGCTCCAGACCCTCCCTCCACATTCTTGACCTTGCACAGTGTGGACAGTGTCCACAGGCTCCCATGCCCTCCAACTTGGGTTAGCCAAGGGGAGCCCAGCAGGAGATGGGAGGGAGGAGGAGAAGCAGGGCAGCATCCCCCAGCCCCTTCTCTGCAGGGCTGCCTCCCACCACGGAGCAGGGATGGGGGAAAGGGGGGGCCGCAGCTCCACAGAACTCTGCCCGGGTATCCTAACTCCTCCCTTCAGGCCAGGCTGGCAACACCGCTGTGGCTATGCACCCCTGGGGAGTGGGGTACCCAATGTGGTCCCAACAGGGCACCCACACTTAGAACAGCCCCTTCACCAGCCCCCGGGAGTTAGCCTAATCTGAGTGCACCACCTCTGTCTTGCTGGGACCATGACTGGTCAGGGAATAAACAAAGATTTCATAGGGGCTCCTGCTATGGAGGAACTACAGCAGGTCTTCTGGGAGAGGGCAGGGAGTGGGGGGGTCTCTCTGTGAGGCAACCCAGGAAGGGGTGAGAAACACCGGTAAGGGGAGGCAGCCGGTGGCACGGTTTCTGGAGCAAGGGGCCAAGGGAAGGAAAGAGCTTCCAGCATCATTCCCAGGCCTGACTAGGCCGCCATCAGCAGTGGTGAGGCCTCAGGGGGGTTACTTAACCTGGAACGGGCTCAAGAGTCCACTTGACACCATGATGCACATCAAAGGAGTAGAGAGACCACATGGGGACGGCACTGGCGCAGAGGAGAGCAGGAAAAGCTCAGGCTCTGTGCCCCTTGCTCGGGAAGCCCCGGTCCTTCAGGGCGGCAGGCCAGGGACTCCTCCGTGCCCACTTGGGCAGCCCTGCCTCCTCGCTATTGAAACAAACTTAAAAAGCCTTCCCAAAGGCTTCTCCTGCCCCCACTCTCTGGCTCCCCCCCAAAACACACACACACACACACACACACACACACAGGAGTCGAGCCCGGGAGCTGGCCGTGGTGCTGAAACGCCTCCACAGCCCTCCTCTTCCTCAGGCGGGGTCCTGGGGGAGGACACCCCACGCCCACACCTCTGCCTTCCCACCGCCCCTCCTGGCCATCCTCCGGGCTCCCACCCAGATCCTCCACGAAGCTCTCCAGACGCCCCCAGGGCCTGCAGTCGCTGCTCCCCCAGCACCAGCCATACTGCCTCCTCTGGCTGGCCGTCTCCTGGCCACCCGACTGCACAGGGATGGCCAAGGGTCTGCTTCTCCTAGACACTCCAAGCAAACAGCAAAGGGGTGGCTCCCAGCAAGGCAAAGGACGCAGGGCTGACTGGTCTTTAGAAACCTACATTTCCTTAGAGAAATCCCTTAGAGAACCCCTGTCGTGAAGGAGAAAAGCAAAGGAGAGGCCCCTCCTGTCTATCCCATCGACGTGCAGAACTCTCCCCCTCCAGCAGTGGCCCCACCAGCAGCACATCACAGATGCCCCCCGAGAATCTCCATTTGCCCGTCTCCAGTTTGCTTTCTGTCATCTCTCCACAAATTCCGTAAGAGACTTCAGAAGCTTGGAGTATCCTGGGCAAGTGGGTCCTTTCTCCTTTCAAGGAATACACCTGGGTTCTCACGTGGTTTCAGGTAACCCGGGCCCTCACTTTGCCTCAGTGAGGGAGCTGTGGAGGGAAAGAGAGGGTACCAGCACCAGAGGGAAGGGCAGCACCCCAAATGCCCCCAAGTCTGGGTTGCTGTAGGAAAATCAACAAGAGCAGGAGAGGAGGGCACCCTGGAAGTTTGCCAGGCCACCTGAACTGTCACAGTTTCTCACCAGGGATGTCCCTAGATTTGGAATTCAGTTTCCGCCGTCAGCTGCTGACTGCAGAATCTCCGTCCTCTAAGCCCAATATCCACCTGGACATGTTGGTGTTGACCACTGAGAGCACCAGGAGAGGCAGGAGCCTCTGGACCTGGCCAGTTCCCTCCAGTGGCCACACCAGACAAGACCAAGCACAGCACACATCCTCGTGGTGCCTGTGAAACCACTGCCAAACTGAGCACTTTCTGCCCCTACCTGCTTTTCCCATCGAGTCCTCCCACCCACACTTTGAGGAAGGTACTGTTACCTTCCCACTTTACAGAAGAGGAAGCTGAGGCACAGAGAGGTTGAGTGGCTCACTGAGGGAGCACAGTGGGAAAGTGGCATCACTGGGACCCACGTCCTCATTGCTGTCCAGGGCTGGAGAACCCATGGCCAGGCTGCACCTGGTTGTGTGATGCCAGCCTCCCCTGGGCACAGGCTCCAAAGTCCCCTGCAAGGCTGCTCCTTGCCGAGAGGCCTTAGGTTCTGTGGGCTTTCTGCGACCGCACGGGCTCAGGGAGAGTGGTGTAGGTGGGCAGGACACAAGGAGATGGCCCCCCTGGACAATCGTGTCAGGAGACGTATGCCGCTTGTCCTCCAGGGCCACCAAAGCCCACAGTGGGGCCTCCCACTGGCCTGACTTGGCCCATCACCGTTCACCATGCAAGCATGACAGGCAGCTTCAGAAAGGGCCTGGATCACCCCCGTGGGGACAGTGTTTTGCCACTTCAGTCCTCCAGGGGCTGGAACCCACACGTAGAATCTTGAAGGTTGTTCAGCTGCTGCTGTGGGTTGAATTGTGTCCTCAGATATATGTCCATGTCTTGAACCCCAGAACGGATGAATGTGACCTCACTGGAAACAAGGTCTTTGTAGATGTGATGGAATTAAGACAAGGCTATACTGGACTAGGGTGGATCCTAAGTCCAATGACTGGTGTAATTCAAGGAAAAGGAGACAGAAATTTGACATAGAAATACACACAAAGGAGACAGCCATCAGGACACAGAGGCAGAGATCTGGGTGAGACATCTACATGTAGACGACGCCAACAGCTGCCAGCAGCATCAGGAGCATGGGGGGCCTGGGATAAATCCTTGCTCAGAGCCCCAGAAGGAACCAGCCCTGGGACACATTGATTTTGGACTTCTGGCCTCCAGAACTGAGAGAATAAACTTCTGTTGTTGCAAGCCACCCCATGGGGTTCTTTGTTACAGTGGCCCTGGGAGACTTATTCGGTTGTAAAGCCAGAATTCTGCCTGGGCTGGCTCAGGGCACACCAAGACGCTCCTTGCTCATGCAGCCCTGCCACACATGGGGCAGTAGTCACCCTGCTCAGAGAGGAGCCCGGCGTGGGGATCTCCAGCCCAAAGGGCACCTCTCCCCACATAGGACAAAGCCCCTCGGTGTGGCCAGGGCAAGGCCCTGTGGCTGCCCTTTGGAAATGCTTGATGACTCCATCTTTCCTCATGGACCTCCAGGCTGTCAGGACCACCTCTGAGTTCACAGAGTTTCTTCGTGGTCAATCCACAATCCCCGACCTCTGACCCACTGCTCGAATCCAGACACGTCTCCTGACACTTGGGTCCCCTGATAAGGCACACCCCTGGAAGGACGAACTCCCTGTGAGACCCCCAGCTGAAAGGCAGCCCAGGGTCGGACATCCTCCCTGTAGTAGGCTCCACCCCTGGCGAGTGACATCACGACACACTCCAGACTGCCATGGGCCATGAAAGTCTGGTGACAAAACTCAGCCCTGCTGCTGGACCTGGGGTGGCCTGCTCAGGTCGATGCCTGGGGAACGGACACACATTCAGTCTGGGCCCCGGAGCAGGCTCTGTGGGACGCTGCTGGAGGCTTTGAGAGCAAGGAGGTGTCTGGAGATTTGTGAGATGAGGGTTTCCCCTGGTGCCAGCTTTGAGGGGATCTGGGGAGGGAGGCATGCTTCAAACACACCCCATCACAAGGGGCCCAGGTGTCTTTCTGGAACGAGGAGGCCACGCACTCATGGTCAAGGCCACCCTGGGCTCTGCTGACCAGGCAGTGGTGTGTCCCAGACCAGCCAAGCCCCAGAGAGGGCGTGGTACAGGTGCCCCCCACCTCCTGTCTCTGAACGAGGCTTGTGCCCACACTCCCGCCGCAGCCTCATCCAGATTCTAGCTCCTTGCAGCTGGCTGTGTGGTCTTAGGTCAAACCTCCACATTCCCCTTCTTAAAGTGGGGCCACAATTCCTCCCCTCCCTGGGGGAGATGATGGAAAGAAAGAGCGGCAGCCAAGAGCTCTGGGTCTCCCTAGAACTCAAATCCAGGGACCCTGGGCCTTGGCAAAAGATGGGAATCTCGGCCTGTCTGTGTTGACAGAACAGTGAGAGGAGCCTCTGCTCCTGCAGAAGCCCCCCAGCCACCTCCCTGGCCCTGCCCCCACATTCATGCCCTGTGCAGTGATCCCTACACTGAGCAGGGCTGGCCTGCATGGACACTGAGACTGCAGCAATGATGGAGTGTGACGTCCCAGGCCAGGTCAAAGGGCACTGCAGTCGACTCTCCCTCCCTCTTGGATGGCCGCCCTGGGGGACCAGCCACCATGTTGAGAGGATGCCCACACAGCCCTGAGGGGGGTTCACGTGGTAAGAAACTAAGGCCTCCCGCCGAGGGCCACCGAGTCCTAGTGCGGCCTTCAGACGACCGGAGCCTCAGCCGACGTCCTGACTGCAGCCTCATGAACCACCTTGAGCCAGGACCCACCATTTAAGCCACTCCCAGATTCCTGACCTCGGAAACTGAGACAAAGCTGTATTGTTTCAAGCCACGACATTTTGGGAAACTTTGTTACACAGCAGTAGACAGCTGCTACAGCTACCAACCAGCTCCATGGCCTTGAGCACGTCCCCTTCACTGTGCTTTGGTTTCCTCATTGACACGTTGGGGGCACGAGGGAGGTAACGAGAGGACAAGTGAGATCAATCATGCCATGTGTGGACACAGTGTCCCCCACACAGGGCCCAGGTTTGAAGCTAACTCTGTCTAGGTCGCAGAAGGGAAACTGAGGCTTGGAGAGGTGACCAGTTTATTGCTAAAGTCACCCAGGCTGCCACCCTAGTCCCCAGGAAAGTCACCCTCCATGGCCCAGCAGGGGTGAGGTGTCAGGCATTCACTCAGCCCCGGAGCCCTGCAGACGCTTGTGCCCACTCCCAGCCCCTTATGTTAAATCGCTCCTCTTCTCTGAGGCTGCAGATAAAATACAGAATGTCCAGTTAAATCCGAGCTTCAGATAGCTGGCAGATCATCTTAGTCTAAGTATGTCCCGACGTGGCATGGAACACACTCACACTTGTCGCATATCTCAAACTCAAGTTTGACTGGGCGTCTGCACCCTGCTCTCGACACACAGGAGCAGAAAGGCTGCATGCAGGCCAGACTCGACTCCGCCTCCCTCTGCAGGTCCCTCTGCCTCCCAGGAGGTCAGGGGGAAGCTCTCGAGGTTCCTCCCCTGGCCCCACTTCCCCAGGGATAGGAGGGGACGGCAGGAGCCTTCATCTGGATCCCCCCTCATAGAGGGCCCCACTGTCCCCAGCCAGGCCCACAGCATCACAAGAACCTTCCAGCTCTGTCCCCTCGTTTCATCCTCACATGGACCCTGGGGTTGGAGCTGGTCCTTGGCCCATCTCACAGAGTGGGACACTGAGGCTCAGGTGGCCCAGGCCACACAGGTGAGGGTGGCAGTGTGATTCCTTACCTCTCGGTCAGGGATGGGGGTGAGGATGGGCATCCTGCCCCGGCAGAGGACAGCGGGTCCCGCCGCGTGCACAAAAGGCCTGAGACCTGGTCCCCCAGCAGGTTAAGCACCCCTGACACCCCCATCGCCCCTCCCCCACACTCACCGCCACCAGGATCTGCAGGGCGCTGTGCAGGGCCTCCACGTAGCCGTGCTCCAGGGCGCAGCCATGACCCGGCACCGGGGCCTGGCTGTCTAGGAGCCCCAGGCTGGCCGCCGGCTCCTCACGCACACAGCCCAGGCCATGCTCACGCCACCAGGAGTGGTGGCGGGAGAGGTTGAAGGTCAGGAGCTCACTGTCCTGGGGGTGAGGGGTGGGACCAGGTTAGAACCAGAGACGCTGCCAGCCCCCACCCAGCGCAGCCCAGCGTGGGCTCCCTGGGAAGGGCGAGGGGTGACCTGCCCTCCCGCCTCCCCTGCCCCCGGCCTCCTGGGCTCCAGCCGTGGGGGGCAGGGGCACCAAGGCCCTCCCAGCTGCTCCCCTACAGCGAAGGCCTCGCTCTGCTTGTGCTGGGCCCTTATCTCACACCCCTCCTCTAGGAAGGCCTCCTTGCCCAGGTCAGACCCCTAGGGCGTGCTCTCAAGGTACCCTGGGCCCCCCGTCACGTCTCACCAACGCTGCCATTTTAGTCGTGTTTGAACTGGATGTCTGTCTCCCCCGCTGCTGCCCCAGATGTGGCCCCACAAAGCAGGGTCCAGTCTGCCCCACCACCCACACGTGCCAGGCACTTGGGCCAAACCCCACCCCAACTCCTGGCTCTTAAGACCTACCTCTGAGCTTCGTGCAAGGATGAAACAAAACACTATGCCCAAAGTGCCCCAAACCGCGCAGCTCAGACAGAATTTCTTCACCAAGGACACTCCCAGAGGAACGCGGCTTGGATGTGGTCCCAACCCCTCCCTGCCGGAGGGGCCAGCGGACTTCATTGGCATTTGGAAGAGCAGAGTGGCCCAGAGGACAGGGCAGGAAGGCAGCGTCTGCTCTGCCTGGCTGGCGCAGAGCCCCCTTGCTGGCATTCCCACCTGCACACCTCTGCTAGGGCTGGTCTCTCTGCTCCCTGGCTGCCCGCCCTGCCTCTCCTTCCAGGCTCTGACCAGGCTCTGAAGCACCCTCCTCCAAGAAGCCTTCCCTGGTGTATCTCATGCCCCCGGCTAGAGGCCGCTTGTCCGCCAATGCCCACAGCCCCTCATCCATCCATCAGTTCACTGGCTTTTCCCCAAACATTTACAGAGTCACTACTGTGGGCCGGCACTGCTCTGGATGTCGAGGACCGAGCCACGAGCAGACCCAGCCCCTACCTCCGTGGAGTGAACAAGCAAACGTGTCCAGTTCCCAAGGTGGCCCGACCACAACCTCCTCCGTTGCATGAAACCCTCAACTTTACTCACCTTCGAGAGGCCCCCCACTTCCAGGTAGAAGCAGATGATGAAAACGTTCCAGGTGACCCAGACGGCCGCCCACACAGCATACTAGGGAGAGGAGACAGCGGGGCAGGGAAGGTGAGCCCAGCTCTTTGCGGGGAGGGGCCCAACCCGCTTCTGCCCGGTGCCCTCAGGAGACTTGAGCGAGGCCTCTGTGGGGGCTCTGCCCCAAGGCTGCGCCCGGGACACTCCATTCGGAGGGTGACTTCCCTCAGCCCACTGGGACAGGTCTCAGCCAGGGAGCTTCCCGCGCCGTGCCAAGAGGGTGACCAGGCTCCCGCTCCCATGGCAGAAATGCCCGGGAGATGGGCCCACGGGCACAGCCAGCCTCAGGGCACACTTTACTTGCTCACTGTCCTGGCCAGAGATGCCTGTGGCTCATCCAAGGTGGGCAAATGATGAGCAAGAACATGAGTGGCCTGAACTCCCAAGTGCCCCTAAAAACCACCCCAGAAGAACGCCCCGTGCGCTGCCCGCGGGGAGCAGAGGCCTGCAGCAGTGCCTGCTCTGTGGGTCCCGCTGGCACACAGCCACACTCGGTGTCACCAGTGCTCAGGCTCATCTGGGCCATGGCAGAGCTGAGCCCCTCCTGCAGAGACTAGCCCAAAGGCCTGAAACATCCACTTCCCGGCCCCCTGCAGGAAAACTTGCCGCAAACGCCAGTCTAGACCAGCTGTTTCGATCAGCACTGAATGAAAGTGCTACTCTGATCAGAGCAGAGCTTTCTGCTCCTTGTTTGAGCGTCTCCAGAGGCAGGACGGCTGCGTGCAGGGGCACGGGCCAGGGCATGTTGGGGTCAATCATGGCTTGGGCCCCTGGGCACGGGCTCTGTGCCTCAGTTTCCCAAAAGCATCCCCGAAGCCACAATTTCCAGCTGAGAATTCTAAGTGCCCGGGTTGTGGAAAGGTTGGAGCTTGGGAGTCTGGGAAGACGATGTGGGGCTGAAATCCTGGCCTTTCCGGGGTGTTCTGGTGGTTTTTAGCACAACGTGCTGCTGGAGGCCCCCTTGTTGGTCATCCCAGCTAGCGCACCTGTGGGAGGGGGACTGGAGCACAGTGGACTCACCACCACAACGTAGCGAGGCCGGTACTGGATAGTGCCGAAGAGCCCCAGGATGACCACGACGATGTGGATGAAGGTGGCCAGGATGGGTGCCCACTGGTAGCCCAGGAAGTCGAACACCTGCCGCTCCAGGGCGGTGACCTAGGAGCAGGGGGGTGAGGGGCGGACACCTGCCGCTCCAGGGCGGTGACCTAGGAGCAGGGGGGTGAGGGGCAGTGGAACCCAGAGGGAGGCCCAGGCCCACCTCTCCTGCCTCATCACCCCACTGAGGGCCACTGAGGTCTCGGCTCTTCCAGTAAAAGTGTGCAGTGAGTCCGACGAGCCCTAAAACCTCCCCATGGGGTGTTCCTTCTGTCCTGAAGGGCCCTCTTTGAGTAAGCACCCCTGTCCTCAGTTTCCTCATCTGGAGAATGGGAACATGGGGCTGCTGTGACTCATGGGGTTCTAAGGCCAACAGCAGGCACAGGGCAGGAAGCTCGAGCTGAGACACGCAGCTCTCGGGGTGGTGGTGGCGAGGGTGCTCCCCACTTCCAGGGCATTCTCGCCCGCCAGCTCTGCAGGCACCAGCCCAGCAGGTGCAGCCGACAGGACCAATGGAAGGGAGTCAGACATCTGGTAACTTGATGTTTCATCCTCAAGGGAGATGGACTGGCTCTGGGCACAGTCCTGGCTCCAGAGAGCACTCAGTTGTTCATTCGTTCATTCGTTCATTCATTCATGCCATCTGCGGGCCAGCCCATCACATGTGCTGGTGTTGACAACGCACCAGGAGAAAATACAGCCAGATCTGTGGCATCCCACCTTCCTGTCTGTGCTCAGGACAAGGAAGGCGCGTCCTGCGAGGGCTGGAAGGGGCCGCCACATCCTGAAAGGACAGCCGCAGAGAAGGGACAGCATCCTGGCGGCCCCGCGGATGCCCTCCACCATTTCCCTGCAGGCCCACTGTGTGCCCAGGGCTCCTGGAGCTGGGAGAGCTTTCCTGACCCAGAGGGATGGCTGGTGTGCGGCCTGGGGGGGCGTCCGCTGAGCCCTGGCTGGGGGAAGGCTCTGAAAGGTGAGGAGTGAGCAGAGCCCTCCAAGCAGACACCCACCTGGCCACTAGAGGGAGAAACAATGGTCTTCTCACAGCCGGTGGCCAGGTCGCTGCACAGCCCTCCCAGCACTGGAAGGGCTGAAACCATAGGGGGCAGAGCAGGGGCAGAGCAGGGAGGGTGGGATCAGGGGACCAGGGCAGCTGTCATCTCCTACAGGGAGCCCTGGTACTGTGATTGCAGATGGAGCCTGGCAGCCTGGGCCTCCGTGGATTTACCCGTGGTCACCAGGCCTGCTGGCCACAGATGCCCCGACCTCGCCCAGAGCATTTGGCCCTCACCCCACCCAGGCTCCACTCCCCGGCAGCCTGGAGCCCTCGAGGGACAGACCAGCTCCCAGAACA
Organism: Equus asinus; assembly: GCF_041296235.1. Taxonomy (NCBI): domain Eukaryota; kingdom Metazoa; phylum Chordata; class Mammalia; order Perissodactyla; family Equidae; genus Equus; species Equus asinus. The sequence goes on from NC_091804.1 coordinate 50,239,019, forward strand.
GCTGCTGTGGGTGCATCCTGGGCACTGCCTGGCCACTGTGCATGGCCCCAAGGTGGGGGCAGCTATTTCCAGGAGGTCGGTGCAGGGGGACATTCCAAGCATGTCCTGCAGGGGGCTGGGGTCTGCCCTAGGAGACAGCTGGGAGTGGGGAGTGGGGAGCAGGGCTGGCCCACAAGCGTGGCACTCTGAGCCACTTTCCCTCTTGTCACAGCGTGTCCCACCCCCAGGTCTGTCATGGGTTTTTCCAGGCGAGTCCCCTGAGGCCGGCGACTTTGGCCAGGCGGCGATAGGCTTGTCCTCTCCAGTGACCAAGGAGAACCAGGGCCAGCGACCCCCTTTGTCTCCCAGTGTGCCCTCCACAACCAGCGAGAGTGCCAGGTCCTGCTGTTTGCTCCACAATGAACAAACTCTGTTACCGGCAGCCGTCTGAAACACTCCGCAGAGAAAGGGGCAAGTTCTGGAGCGATGCGCAGCACCGTGGTTGTTACTGGGACGGCCTGGGTCAGCTGTCTGAGCCCCCGGCAGGCAGCTGGGACCCTGGGCATGGCCCATCCATTACAGGAACCCCCCAGAGCCAAGGGGAGGAGGCTGGGCATCCTCCCCTGCTCCCTCCAGTCTGAGGTAGACAGTGTGGGGCTGCAGCCTCCCTGACCACAGGCCCTGTGTCCTTCGTCGCCAAGGTCCTGAACCGTGGGGGGCATCCCTGGGGGAGGGGGCGTTCTTGCTTGGTGGCCTTTCAAGAAGGGGGCAGAGGTCGGAGGGTGCTAACAGGCCAGGAATGGGGACAGGGGTCTGGTTCAGTGCCATGGACACAGTGGGACACACAGAGACCCAGCTGCCCATGAGACAGCTGTGTCCTCACCAGCCAGACTTTGCCTTCACGGCGCCACCACTGTGGCTGTGTGCTCACCGCTGGTCTGTCTGTCTGTCCCTCTCTGACAATGTCCGCAAGCCCCTGCCTCGGGGAGCACTCCAGCCCCCTTCCTCGTCCCCAGAGCCCATCTGGGAGAGGCTGGGGTCCACCTCTGTCCAGCTTTCCCAGGTCTGAAGATCCCACTTGTCCTGGGCTTGCTGCCCCTCGCTCTTAGAAGGTCCCCCCCAGGACCTCCAGGTCAGTTTGGGGCAGCCAGTCCTGTCCTTGGAGACCAGCTGCACAGCTACCACCCTCCCCTGGCTGTGGGGAACTCTGGACACTCCTGACTGCTTGACCTCTGCCCGACCTTCACCCCTAGGGCCCAGTGCCTGGCACACAGTAGGTGTTCCACAAACACAAGTGCAAGAAACAGAAACTGCTCCAGAAGCTGGACGGCAGGGTGCCAGGGCCCCTTGGGGATTCCCCGGTGCCCCCGTCGGGCAGCGGCCTCGTCAGGGCAAGCCTGAGACAGGGCTCAGGTGCACATTGTGGGTTACGAGCCCCTGCTCATCCGACGTCCCACCACGAAAAATAACCCTTAATTGCAACCCTGACAAACACCCCCTACGTGCAAGGAGAGCCCCTAGATTGCATACTGGGGAGGCTGGAGGGGCTCCTAACCGGAGACCCTTCATGTCTGTTCTCACAGTCCCCGCTGGCCAGTGGCTCGGTGGACAGAGAGCTGCCCTGAGACCTTGGCCAGCTGTTTACACAGAGAAAGGGAGAGACCGTGAGCAACCCTCTGCGTGAGCAGATACGCTCCGGCCAAGGCGAGAGTTCTGGCCACAAGAACTGGATTAACCAAGACGGGTCTGAGCCTGGGGGGAATGGGGGGTGCCCCAGCTAGCCGTGGCTGCGTAAGAAGCTACCACGAACCTTGGGGCTTTTAACAACATCTGTGTATTATCCCATGACCCCTGCGGGTCAGGGGTCCAGGCAGAGCTTAGCTGACTTCTCTGCTCGGATTCTCACCAGACTGAGATCAAGGGGTCAGCAGGACCAAGGTCTCAGTGGAGTCTCCTGACGGCGAGAAGGCCCAAGCTCACCACACGGGCTGCAATGGGCGTTTGGAGTGATGAAGCCCCAGGACAGCTCCTCTGATGAGGCCTCCACACGCCCCTCTCCACATGCTGTCCTGCTCCCACGTTGTGCCCCGCACCACAAGGGGGACCACAGAGTTGCTGTGACACCAGGAAGGCGCAGCCAGGGGCTTGGTGGGCAGTCCCCTCACCATCTGTTCCTCATAAAGCAACAGTTCTATTTGGAGAGAAAACCCAACATCTCCCCCAGAAGGTCTGACCCCACGCCCACTGGGAAAGACCCTCCCTCACTCCTCTTGCTGTCAGAGACTCCTCCGTGCTGGAGTCTGGACCCGCGTTCCTAGGTCCCACCCTGAGTCCTCGGCATCTGGGCTTCAGTTCAAGGCTGGGTCAGAGGGACAGAGAAGCTCCCCAGGACCCCCGCGCAGGCCAGGGCAGGGGCACGTGCCCACCCGGAGGGCCACCTCTGCCTTGATGAGACTCAGATCAGCCCCACATCGAGGGAATGTCAGGATCGGTGAGCACTCTGGACCGTCATAGCTTGAAAATGAAGGATCTCAGCGCAGAACCGTGGATGTCACCGAGAACTACACACAGAACGGAGCGAACATGCCATTGACATCTCCCACAGGAACTCCTAGTGACACTTCACCCTGAAGGGTCCTGGGGAGCTGCCTTGCCATCACCTCAAACATGGGGAATAAAAGGAAGCGTCGGGCCCAGAGGTCTTTCTCCTTCTGCCGTCTGAACCATGAGGGGAGGGGATGATGCTGCTGCAGAAGAATTACAGCTCAGAAGCTGAACAAGAACTAAAGAATCATCCCAGGCAAGGACCCCACGGGGAGGGGCACCAGAACCCCTGCAGGCAGGACGCACGCAGCGGCTGCAGATCACAGCCCAGATGCAGACCTTGCTGCAGCTGGATTCAGTTTCAGGGGACGAGGACAAGCAGAAATTAAGCCCCCTCCCTAGTCTGCCTTTGGCTGTGGCCAAGAAGCCTGTTCCCCACAGGATGGGGCGCCAGCAGCCTCCCAGGCCTTTGGGGACATGGTTCCCTCACCCTGTGCCCTTGAGACAAAGTTTGAGCCCCTCACACGGGGCGGGGGTCAGACCTCCCAGGCCTCTCACTGCCATCGCACCAGGTGGGGGCAAAGCTCTGGGAGAGTGGGAGAGGAGGAGGGGAGCGGGAGGGAGGGAGGAGCCCAAGCATGAAGGGCCTACACTGTGGTGGGCAGTCGGGGGGCTAGGAAGAAGAGAAATGCACATCCACATGCACAAACACACACACATGCACACGCGCCGTCCTCATGGGCAGAGCCAGCCAACACAGAATGACACAGAATGAAATTATGCTCTGAGCCCCAGACCTCCCCTGGGTGCCCAGAAGACCCTCACCAACCGGTAGGGATGCCTGCCCTGCCTAAGCCCTGAGCGCTATGCACAGAGGTGGTGGCGGAGTGAGGACAGCCCCCAAGACCCCTCTTCACCCGCTGCCTCGCATCATCTGCCACTAGGCACTGCCCTGTGAGGCCCAGGCTCAGGGCTCAGACTGGACGTGTGTCCTTGATAAGGGATCTCTAAGGCTGAGGGGGGCTTCCACCCTCCGCTCCCAGAAGAGACCCTGCAGCCCGGGCAGAGTGGCCACCATGGCACAGTGGCGTGGGGGGGGGTGGGGCGTCTTTTTCATTTCTAAGCCATGGCACTGAAAGGCTCAGTGCTCTGTGGTCCTGTGGCCACAGTCAGGAGGCCAGAGGGGATGAGCGATTTAGCTCCGGTGGCAGCTGCCCCACACGTCTCACTGAGTTCTCGCTCCCCTCTCGTCACTGTGCTGGGGCACAGCCCGGGAAACCGCAGCAGCACACGCTGGCTGGCCCCGCTGGCTCCCAGTAGACAAAGTTCACGCTATTCTTTGGGGAGAAAGCTCCCAGAAGAGATGCGCGGGCCTTCATCCCATGGCTTGGTAACAGAAAGCTCTCATGCTTGTCAAAAAGAGAAAAGAAAAGCCACAGGACTCCCCCCATGCTTCCTCCTCGGCTCCCCACCCCGCACGCAGTGACCAGAGCCCCAGGTGGTGTCAGACCTCTTCCTGCTCTGCTGCCCCTCCACCCGGCCGAGAGAGACGGGTGGACAGCCAGGACAAAAGCCTTTCCAAACTCCCTGCTGCACTTCAGCCGCAGCCTGGCCAGCTGCCCGGGGACAGTCTCGGCCCTCGGGCTCGTGTGGCTGAGGCTGAGAGTTTTCGAGGAGCCCTCTGTCCAGGGAAACCCTGCTGCCCTCAAGTGAAGATAACACTTCCCTCTTGGCTGCAGCCAAGTCCTAGGGGCCTGCAGGGGCACCCATCTGTGCACTGTCCACCACAGAGGCTAAACCGTCTGACCCCCGAGCCGGGAGGCCACACCCCTCACCCAGAACATTTATTTCTCCTGCCCCGAGTTCCAGCCCATCTGACAACTGCGAGTGCATCCCACACACCAAACTCAACACATCGAAACCAAAGCCATGGCACCCCAAAAGCAGCTCTGCTTCCTGAGGCCCAGACACCACCGCCAGCTGCCAGTCGCCACACTGCAAACCTCTCGGTCAGCCCGGGCTCCTCGCTGTCCTTCACCCCATCATCCCTTCCTCCCCTTTCTGCTTCCCAACTCCACCCCTGGGAGCCTCCTAAGGGATTCCTACTAGTGGGGGAGCCTCCCGCTGAAGATAGTGACACCACTGCTCCAAAGCTTGCAATAGCTCCCTATTGCCAGTGGAGCAGTCCTGGGGCCTCACAGCCTTTTGTGGGGCCCAGGGCTATCTCTCAGCCTTACCTGTCCAGCACAAACCCTGCAGACCACCCACCTCCCTCCAAGCTCCCCATCACCCATGCCCCTCACGCTTCAGCAGCACCGAGTGCCCCACAGGGAAGCTCTGGCAGTTCCTTCCCCCCGCAGGTGGGACACGCCAGCCCGTGTATCCTGGTCCCCTGCCAGCTCGGCCAGAGCCCTGCCCCAGGTGGAGGACAGGACACGGACCCTGCACAGCCATGGGCGCAGGAGGACTTTCTACCTAACACTCCTTTGAGGCACCCTTCTTCCTCTCTGGGCCCTCTGGCTTCCCGAGGAGAAAGCACCCTGCCCAGCTGAGCCCAGAAGCACACCCAGTGTAGCATCAGCATAGCAGCATTTCCTTTTTAAGACCAGAGACCCAGGGGCCCATCATCATCTCCCCCCCACCCCCAGCCCACTGGAGACATTTGTTTACCCCCCTCCCCCAGAACAGCAGGTCCTGGGATGGGGGAAGACCTGGGGTCCCTGGAGCTCTATCCAAGGGCAGAATGGAAAGTTGGCCAAGGGATGCCCAAGTTCTCTGATAAAGCTCTGCATCCAGGGGGCCCAGCTAATCCCCCCACAAAAGATGCGAAGTGCAGCCCTGGGCACGTGCCCCACCCCCTTCTCCAACCTCCCTCTGGCTCCCCATCTTTCCAGGCCCGGGTGAATAAGGAGGGACCACCTCCTCCAGCTAGGGAGGCAACAGGGATGGGCAGGGCCGGGCTCACACACCCCAACACACACACTCATTCCCAAACTTACAACCACAAGGGGCTGTCAGGTCTCAGAAACGAACTCCGCGGCTCACTCGGCCCCTGGTGCTGGCTTCGGAAAGGGAGCACACACTCTCACACGTTCTGTGCGCCTATACTCCGGGCCACCCACGCCTTGCGACACGGGTGGACACCGCGCGCAGCAGCGCCCCTTCCAGACGGCGCCGTGCCCACGGGACTTGTTGAGCGCGGGCCAGGCTCCCCCCGCCCCCAGGGACGCCCCGAGCCCGAGGCTGCGAAAGCAGGGTCCACGCGTCCCGCCCGAAGGCTTTTGTTCCGCGCGGGCCCCTTGCAGCCGCTCCCCGGCATCTGTCCTCGCAGCTCAGGAGCCCCCGGTCGGCCCCGGCGCGCGCGCGCACGGAGGGGCTGTCGCTCACAAGGCGCTGGCTCCGCACGCCCCCAGGGGCGAGGGCGAACTTCGGCCACAGAAGGCCCCGGGTCTCAGACGTCCCCTGCCGGGAATCCCCGGGCGCAAACCCAGCGGGCAGGGCTGGGGGCGCGGGACAGCGCCCGGATTCCTCACTGTGCGGGGACCGCGGGGCCCGAGGAGGCGTCGCCACTCACCAGCTGGAAAGTACAGAGGAAGATGAGCGTGCAGCGGCCGGAGCAGCAGCCCATGGTGTCGGCGCAGCCCGCGGGCGCCGCCTCTGCCGGTCTGAACGCGGAGCCGCCTGCGCCCTGGGCGCATAGAGCCTTGTCCCGCCGCCCCCGGCCCCGCCCCGCAGCCCCAGGCTGGTCCACCGCCCTCTCCCCGCCCCGCCCCGCAGCCCCGCGTCCCCTGGCCCAGCTCCGCCCACTCCGAGTAGCAGCTGCGCCGCGTCTCTCTCCCCGCCCCCCACACGCGGCCTCTGGGGGCTTCCCGCCAGCTGGGGTTGGAGCGTGGGACCCCTTCTTAAAGGGGCGATGGTGTGGCTTCTCAGGCGGCTTGGAGCAGCGAGGGGCCACACCGGTGGCCCCAGGACAGTCCCCAAACTGCTTTGATCCCTCCCCATACAGTCCAGGATAACCAACCACAGCTCCCTTCCCCCGGGGAAAACCTCCTGCCAGGCACCATTGTGCCTGCCCCTGGCCTTAGGTGTGCCGCCCCCCCCCCCCCATCAACCTCCTTCCTATGGGGCCGGGCGCACACCAGGTTCCCAAGGCATTCTGGACCCAGGTCAAGAGCTCAGAGGCCTCCCTTCGGGGGATGAGGGCCCAGGGGTAGGAGGAGAGGCCAGCTAGCCTACCAGGAGCCCACCTGCCGAAGAATGTGGGGTTACCTGCAGGCCAGTTGTGCTCTGACTGTGACAGGGCCAGGGCAGGGTCAGGCTGGGGGACCCTGGGGAGACCCTGAGGTTGCAGGCAGCCTGGAGGCATGGGTTGTGCTGTGCTGGAGGGAACTTGGGGAGGCCCCGCTGTGCAAAGGAGGGGAGGTGGGACTGAGCAAGGTGTGGGGCAGATGGCAGAGGGGAGGCAGGTGAGGTGAGGCCCAGAGGCTTTGCACACGGGCTGACCTGGACTCCATCCCACTGGTCATAGGGGGCCACTGGGGTTCTAGAGTAGAGTGAGCCATGATCACACCTGCCCTTGATCAGGAAGTGGATCTCGTGCTGGGAGACAGGAGATGGTCATGGTCAGGGCCTGGAAAAGGGCAGGACCTGAACAAAGGGGTGCATGGGAGTCGGGGGAGGAGGGTCCACGCCAGGTGACAACACAGGCAGCACTTCTGCTTCTGGCACAGTCCAGCCCGTGGCACTTCCACCTGGGGCTTTTGCTCTTGGTTCTAGCAGTCCAGGGCCAGAGGGTCCCACCCCACTGTGATGGCAGTGACAGTGATGGGAACGGCCTTCCATGGCTGAACAGCACCACCAGGCAAGGGGCACTTGCAGAGGGCTCACTGGACATCCACTCCTTGGAGCTCCGGCCACCCTGTTATCACCAGCCCCCTTTACAGAGGAGGGAGCTGAGGTCAGTTTCCCACAGCAACCTCATTCCTGACCCCACTCATGTGATTTTACAAACTACCAAGAGTTTTTGCCTACTTGACATTGGTTGACTGTCCCACAGTCCCTCAAAGTGGTCAGGGCAAAGGTTATCAGTCCATTTAGCAGAAGAGCAAGGTCAAGTTCTCCTAAGATCTTCAGTGAACTTGGGAGGAAGCCACCCCAGACCCGTAACCCAGGCTCTATTGGGGACCGCAGCTCCCAGACCCCAGCCAGCAAGAAAGGTTTGGCGAGTGAGGGGGTCCTCAGCCTGTTTGCTGATGGGAGCAAGGGAGGGAGCATGCAGTGTGGGGCATAGAGGGGGCCCTGGAGACCACTCAGGACAGCCTTGGGGGCGCTGGGCTGGGGAGTAGAGGGGGCCTCTGAGCCCCTGAGTGTGAGGTCCAGTTCCTGATGGTGACTCAGCAGGCCTGGGGTGGGGGCTGTGGGGCTCTACAGAGACAAGGCCTCACGTGGGAAGCTTGGGCTCACTGCCCAGCGTCTTGACCTTCTTTGCAAGTCTTGACCTTCAGAACGGGCTGAATGAAGATGGTGGAACTTCCTACGAGGATGGTTGTAAAAAATTATTCAGTGAAAAGAACAGGTGGCAAAATACTATTTCAATGGGGTCTCAACAGCAGCATCCTGGATATGTGGGACCGGTAACTCTCTGTTATGGGGCGTCCTGTGCCCTGTGGAGGCATCCCTGGGCTCTTCCCACTAAATGCCAGTGGCAGCCCCACCAGTCATGACAATCAAAAATGTTTCCAGACATGGACAAATGTCCCCTGGGACAGCCCCTCGTTTTGTACAGTGTGGTCTCAATTTTATCAAAAGGAAAGAGCTGTGTAGCCTCCTGGGTGGCATAGGTCAAGGGGGTGGGATGGCAGCTCCAGTCACCAGGCAACACCGTGAACGCCCTTGGGTTCCTTGACCACTCTGGGAATGTCTCCCCTGGGTACCTTCACCCCCTATGCCAGGATGCGTGGATGATGGTGTCGCTGCACTGTCTACACACAGAAGATGGACAGCCCAAGGCCCATGCAGGAGACAGACTAAACTGCTATAGTTCCCAGTGCTCACCTGGAAAGGGAAGTGTGAATCTAAACCATGTGAGATACCACTTCGCACCCCCTAGGATGGCTGGGATCTGAGAGACAGACAGGAGCAGGTGTTGGCACAGACGTGGAGAAACCAGAACCCTCACACGCAGCTGCTGGGGTGTAAAATGGTGCCACCGCCGTGGAAACGGGCTGTCAGATCTTCAAGAGGTTGAGTATAAAGTCACCATAGGACCTGGCAATTCTACTCCCAGTATAGACGCCCAAAAATGAAAACGCTCAAACAAAAACTTGCACACAAATGTTTATAGCAGTATTGTTTATAATAGCCCAAAGTGAAAACAACCCAAGTGTCCTGAATGGATGAAGAGATTGTTTAAAATGTGCTATATCTGCAGAATGGAACATTATGCAGCTATGAAAAGGAACCAAGCACTGATGGATGCCACACTGTGGATGGACTTGAAACATCACGCTAAGTGAAATAAGTCATGGGAGGCTGTCTGCTCTTCCTCTTGAAAGCAAATGCCCGGTGAGCCTTGAGCAGTTAGCCTCCACTTGCTGACAGCACTGAGTATCAGAGTTGGTGGCCATCCTGGGTGTCACCTGTCCCAGAAGTGGAGAGGTCAGGGGTCAACCAGAGCAGCTCGGATGTTGACCTCAGATGTGTGGGGCTTTGCAGAGGGTCGATGGCATCCATACACCTGCACCCCACCTGCCCTGGGACATGCACACTGCTGTGGCCAGGTAGAGGGACCCCTGGGGTGTAGAGCACCCATTTTACAGATAACAAGGCTATGACTCTCCCAAGTAACACTGTGGGAAGCACAGAGCAGTGCTGGGACCCAGCCTCCTCTAGGCAGTGAGATTTTACATAACACCTCATTTCACATTCCGTCTAGCTGAGTATTATAGTACTTGAAAGCTGAATGCTGCCAATCTCCATTTCGCATCAACTCCCAGATGGCAAGACACCAATCAGAGCTTCTTCCCCCTTGCAGGAACCGGATTTGGGGCAGCAGGAACCTGCAGCATTGTGAGTCACAGCCAGAGAACAGAGGTGGGCTGTCTCCAGGCCCCTCACAGACCATCCAGGGCCTGGGGGAACGGAGAGGAGCCTCACCCCTGGGCAAGGATGCCTCAGTCGTCAAAGAGGCTGGGAATGTCACACGGCCCACGGGCTTACAGGGACAGCAGATCACGCGGAACCCTGCCCTGGGGTCTGCGTGACAGAGCTGGGACAACGGGAAAAGCCCCTGAATCCAGAGGTGAAAGTGGATGCTCCCGAGCATGTGGGGCCATCCTGCCTGGGGGCAGTTGTGCTTGAGAGCCTGGGCCGGGCCGCGGGGCACCAGAACCCCTTCAGGCCGGGCTTTGTGTTCGTTCTTTTTTCTTCCTTAAACCTCATGTATTAATTTGCTGTGGCAGCTGTAACAATTTACTACAGACTGGGTGGCTTAGACAGCAGAAGTTTATTCTCTCAGTTCTGGAGGCCAGAGGGCTGGAATGGAGGTATTGGCGGGGTCCTGCTCCCTCCGGAGCCTCAAAAGGAGGATCCGTCCTTGACTTCGGCTCTCATGGCTCCAGGCGTCCCTGGCTGGTGGCCGTGTCCCTCCCATCTCTGCCCCCATCTTCACGTGGCTTCTCCTCTGTCTGTCTCTCCCTTGCGTGTCTCTTACAAGGGCATGTGACGGCATTTAGGACTCACCGAGTCATCCAGGATAATCTCGTGAGGAGATCCTTAACTCGGTCACGTCTACAAAGACCCTTTTCCCAAAGAAGGCCAGCTTCACAGGTTCCAGGCGTTAGGAACCTATCTTTTGGGGGCCACCATCAACTGCTATGCTTGGAGAGGCAGGATTCGGGTTCTGGGGTGCTCTCCTGCAGAGCCCCCGCCCCCAGCAGAAACAACAGGAAAGCCCCCGAGCCGGCCAGGGTGCGGCGTCCGGGGGGCCTGTGTGGGGTCAGCTCACAGCCTTTCCACTGTCAAAACGCCTCCAGGTCCTCACGCACCAAGAGCAGCAGACACGGCCCCGTGCACAGATGTTTTCAGGTGAAGTTGGGAGAGATCTCTAACAAGCAACAAACACTCCGGGAAAAGTAGAGGCCAATCCCCAGAACTGCCCGAAGAGGACAGCCTGACCCTCCATCCCCACCAGATGAATGGCAGCTGCGGGCACCACCGCTGACTGTCCTTCCCTTGAGAGCAAACGGCCCTGGCGGTTTCGGTCCCTGCCAAAGAGCCGAGAGGAGCCCCTTTCTGGCCTGGGTCAGCCTAGCCGCCGCCCTGAGGGACGGTCCCACCCCGCGGCTGCTTGGACCTGCCTCCCGCATGGAGGGGCTTGTGCCCCAAGTCTCAGGCTGCCCAGGTCCTCCCAGGGGGGGCTGCACCCCAGATTCTCGGGGCCCATTCCCATTCCCTGGCATATCAGAGTAGACTCAGTCGTGCCCACTTCAAGTCTCGGACCCTTGGAATTCTGGACCCACCCAGACCCAACTACTCCATTTAGCACAGCCCCCACTCCTGACCCCATAGCACACACCGTGTTGCCCTCACCGCTGCTATGCTTCTCTAGTCCAAAGTCCCTGTTCCCCCTGGCCATCTGTTCTCTGAGCAGACACACTCCCATTCTGGGGCCCTCTTTCCAACAGCACCCCATTTCCTTTTGGGGAGTCACCTCGCCTCATATGGCCTATTCACGGGCCTCCCACGAGGCCACATGGGCTGTGCACACATAACCTCATGGAGAACATGACATCGATGGTGCCCCTGCGCCTGGCAGCACAGACCCGCTCTTTTTGGGCTGGTCCAGACAAGGGGTGGTACTGAGTTGAACAAGATCAGTCGGTCCTGAGATGACTTGTGGTCCCAATGGCCAGTAGCTCTGGCGTGGGAACCTGGGAACCGGCTGGTCTGTTGCCTTAGCCTGTTCTCCACGCTCCCTTTGCCCTCCCTATAAATTCCCTGCGAGCTTCGGGTGGCTGCGTGGGCTTCTGTTGCTGGCAACCGCAGATTCTTGAGTGGGGCTCTCCGTCCTTCCTTCAGGGGGTCGCCCTCCCCACGTCTCAGAGTGCCTTGTCCCGCACCCCTCCACTGGCTCTCAGAGCTGTGGCCGCGTAGCTGAAGCGTACCTCTCCTCCTGTGTCTCCGACTTCCCGCGGCTCCCACGGGTCCTTGATTGACAAGATCGCAGTGATTTGTATGCACACATGAGGCATCTCTCCCCAAGTGCTAAGTGTCTGTTAATTTGGGAAGCCCCTCGCGGGCCCACCCCTCCTCATCCCGCCTCCCCTGACTCCTCCTCCAGAGAGGAGCCTGAGCACCAGCACCATTCTTACGCTCTGCATCCCACCTCCTTCCCCTCCAGCCCCAGGCTGCGGCACCAGGATGCGGAGGGGAACATGACCCCCATCTTCCCCAAGCATTCTCCTGTCTGAGCCTGTTCTCCGGACCTCAAACAGGAGGGCCCCCAGCCTGGGTCGCTCGCGGCTCTGCTGATGGAGGGCAGGGAGCCAAGAGGCACCCTCCGAGTCTGGTGATCCCAGCGCAGCCCGAGCCCACCTGCTCTCCAGCCCTCAGCCTCAGGCAGAGGGGAGCTGCGGATACGAGGGGCGCAAACTTGAGTGGAGGGGGCTCTGCTGAGATGCACAGTGGCCCAGTGGTGGCAGAGCCCTATGGCCTCCTCCCATGGCCTGGGGCAGGGGTGGGTTCTGGGCCACACGGACCCATGTGGAGCATGGGTCCCCTGGGCACTGAAAGAGCAGGAGAAGCTCAGAGCCTGGGGTTTTCCCAGTTCATCGTCCACCCCACAGAGTGGCCCCAGTGCTGCACGTCCCCATCCTAACCTTTCCTGGCCCCAGTGCCAATGTCACATTGTAACAGGTCACTGTTGCGAGTGGTAACAATGCCCACAGTTAATAACAGCTGGGCTAACATGGACCACGAGTCTAGCCCCTGCCCCCCCCACCGCCCCAGAGAGAGTGGCTGTCTGCTTTGTCTGTTGCTCTCCTGCAGCCTGCGATCCTCAATGCTCGTTCCAGGGGAGGAAGCTGAGCCTCAGGGAGGGAAGCGGTGGCCGAGGTCACACAGCTGGGAGAGCAGGACGAGTGAGGGGCCAGGCCCGTGTTACATCTTCAGGCAGCCATCCGCCATCACTAGGGTCGTGCACATTGAAAGGACTGGACAGAAGGCCTCGGGCCACTGGGGGTTCCCATCCAGGAGCAAACTCAGTGCCACAGGCTGCACAGTGCAGACAGCAGAGACCACCGGTCAGCGCTGGCCGGCGCCACAGATGGAAACAGACACCAAACTGGTTCCGTTCACTTTTCTCAGACAAGTGACAGACACTCCAGTGCCTCACAAGGGTGCCGGTCAGCAGGGTGGGTTACAGATGAGGCGTTAACCCCAGGAGCCCCCGCTGCAGGCCCTAGAGAGCCCCTGACCCCAGTGTGAGGTGCACAGTGGGAGGAGATGGCTCGCTGCCCTGATGCGGACACAGAGCCCAGCAGGCCAGGCCGGCCCGGAGCTCCCAGCACCCCTGCAGGGGAGCCGAGGGGCTGCAGCCATCCAGCGGACCAGTGTCGCAGGTCTCTCTTGGGGCCTCATCGTTACTCTCAGCAATTCAGGGAACAAAGAGGAAAGCCAAGCGGAGGAGGGGCTGCGCCTTCCTTCCTCAGTGCTTGGCTCCTGAAGCAGACTGGAAAAACTGGAGGACAAGGGAAGCTGGTCTGCAGGACTGGGCGCTGGGCTCAGCGGGTCCATCGCAGGTTCTCCCTCTCTCTGTCCCTCTCTGTCCCTCTCTCTGACTCTCTGTCTCTGACTCTCTGTCGGTCTCTGTCTCTGTCTCTGTCTCTCTCTCTGTCTCTCTGTGTCTGTCTCTCTCGATGGAGGCCTCGGTGTGGGGTTACGATTCCCAGATGGCACATGAACGTTGTGTCAAGCTGGTGTTCAGGGAGCACTGGGAAGGACTCAGAAATGACCCCTCCAACTGTGCCCTCCACTTTGGAAGCAGAGGAAATGTCAGCTGACCTTCATTAGTTTTATTTTGCCTGAGGAAGAAACGTCGATGCACCCCCCCACCCCCCCCCCCACCCCCGCGAAGACTCTGCTTCTGTGTCTCTGTGTGGGGTGATCAGTGACAGGGAGGCCCGGGGCCCTCCTGCGCTGAGACGTCACACGAGCAAGGAGCTGTAGCAGTGGGTCCTTCCTTCCCCCATCATCCTCCTGTCATCTAGATTAATTTTACAAGAACCCTTGGAGGGAGGGACCCTCAATGCTCCCATTTTATAGGTGAAGAAACTGAAGCTCAGATGTGTTGAGTGTCTGTCCTGCAGCTAAAAATGGCAGAGGCTGGATGTGACTCCAGGTCTGTGTGACTCCAGCTTGGGGCTCAGGGGCCAGGGGGCGGGAGGCGCCTCTCTCCCTGGCAGCTGGAGGAGAAGCGCAGGGAGCCCGGGAGGAGGGTCTTGGGATAGTCAGCACAGTCTTCGGCTGCCCCCGCAGGCTCCTGTGTGACGTGATGTCGCAGCCGGCACGTGTCCAGGAGGCAGGAACACAGGATGATAAGCACAGCGTGCTCCACCTGGGCTGCAGGCTCTGGGCCTCCTGGCTGACCAGAAGGGCTCTCAGCCCCAAACTCAATTGGGCTGTGTTTTGTGGTCTTCTCCAGGCCTGATTTCCACCCCACTGGTCAAGCTGGCCTTGGGGTCAGTGCGAGTGAGGTACCGCTGTTCCCAGTTCTCCTCCTAACCTGTGCCTGTCCCTTCTTAGGCTCTCCATAGGCACCAGCTCCTGTGTCCACCTGAAACCCCAGAGCTCCTTGTCCTGCCTAGGGTGTCGCGCAGCCTGTGTGTCAGCTCCGTCACAGATCTCCTGGCCTGTCCCTCCTCTGCATGCCAGCCCCTCGGCCTCCCTGGGTGCCCCAAACTCGACATGTCCACAGCTGGACTCCCAACTCCAACACATCCCCATCCACTTCTCTTCCTTGGTCCTCCCTGCACACACCCCTCCTCCCTTGATCCCAGGCCCAGTTGCCACTCCTTGGACGATCCATCCGTCCACCTGCACCCATACCTCCTTCCTTTCCAGCAGCCGCCAGCCTTAAGAGAATAGGAGAGACAGGCAGAGCCCTGCCCATCCATTGCAAGCGTCTATACCATGCTGGCTGTCTGCAGCCTGGCTCCATGCTGGGCCCCAGGGACACAGAGGGGAGCCACGAAAACCCCACCTCAGCCTCTGCCACAGGGAAAGCTCGCCTGGTCCCCAGGGAGCGCGGAGGCAGGTGGCACAGTGCAGGTTGTGGCCTGCTTGGTCTCCAGTGTCTTGCCATCTAGCTCCCCAACACCTCAGACTTCTGTTTGGGGGTCCTCATAGTCCTGGGGAACCCACCTCCCCGTGGGGATCCAGGGCTGGAGCTCAGGGCCCAGAAGCCACCGGTCAGCTTCTGGCCTGTGATTGGCTTAGAAGTAGACACGTGACCAGCGCTAGTCCAATCAGAGTGAATCAGGCTTTTGGCTGGAATATGGTACAAAGCCATTGTCTCCCACTGGATGCAAACCAGGGAGCTTGCAGACTTCAGAGCTACATCTTGGGACCTTGGGATGAAAATGGAACCGTAAAGACACGGAAAGAAACCTGGTTCTCGGCAATATTGTTGAGCAGCTGGATCAAGTCTTGCCTGAAAGCAAACTTACTGCTGGACTTTCCGTCACATGAGTCAATAACTTCCCTTTGCTGTTTAAGCCATTTGGGGTAGGATTTGCTGTGCCTAGCAACTAGAATCTGGAAAGATTCTGACTAAGATAGGCATGGGAGGGGCTGAGTCAGGGGTGTGAGGGTCCTTACTGTCATATCCCAGGATCTGAGCCATCAGGCTTGCAATCTGAGAAGCTGGCCCAGTCTCAACACATTCTTAGCCACGACTCTTTAGACAATGTGACCAAGTGTCATTCAGCACAGCTGCAAGTTCCTTAGTGTTTTAGGATGGGTGATGTCTCAGGACCTTCAGGAACAGTTGCAATTCTGGAGCGATGCACAGCCTCTCAGATCAGCTGGGCCACGTGTCTTGACATCTCTTCCATTTCCTCCTGTCTTGGGCCCCAATTCTTCCTGTGCATCATTCAGAGGCAGTGGCAGGGGTTCAGATGGGTCTGGGGCCAGCCAGGCCCTTCTCCACTTGGGACTGAGTCCCACCACCCAGCAGGTCAGAGGCCAGGAGTGTGGCAGCCCCAGCCTGGGTAGACCTGAGCCAATCCCACACTCTTCTCTCCAGGTGCAGGACAAAGCCGTTTCCGGAAGGACCTGGAGGTGGAAGGTGTTCGATAGAAGACAAAAAGGTGCAGAGAACAATTGCAGGGTCCTCGGGGGGACGTCCCGTCCACTCACGTGTGCTCGGCTCCGCCGCCGTGAAGGAAGTGAAAACCAAACAGCAATGACGATGCAGGTGCTTACAGCACAGCAAAGGCAAGCAGCCTGAGGACACCCTGCCAGGACAGGCCGGGAGAAATGGGTGTGCTCACGTCAGGGCAGTTAGTACAAAGGTCTGGGGAACAACTGAGTGGACTCTACCAGCATCCGCCCAGGGCTTCCACTTCTCGAGGTCAACGCTGCAGAAACACTCACGTGAATGCAGAGAGACCACTGCAGACAGATGTCCAGTACAACTGTGATGGTGAGGCAGAATAAAAACAATAAAGATAATAACGATGATAGTAGAACGCCAGTGTCCACTAGGGGGCAGTTAGAGAATTATCATTAGTATCCGCAGTCAGGACGAGCGAGGTTCCGATAGGAAGGCGGACGGACAAGGGAAAGGCGCCCGCAGAGCCAGGTGCTGAATGCCAGGGAAAGCGATGCAGTGTGTATGTTTATGCGAGAAAATCCGTGTGGCAGGACCACCTCTGGAGGGCCTGTGCTGGACCCGAAGGGCCCTGCACAGCGCCCCGGGCAGCAGGATGCGTCCTTCCAGCCCTGTGAGGCCCCTGCTGGGGCTACCTGTTCACATGGGCTAGTGGGCTCCCCAGGCCTCAGCCTGTCCCGCCCATCATGGCTTGAACCTGCTGTGATCTTGGCGGTCAAGTGGGACGCAGCAGTTGGGCCAAAGCAACTTACCGAGAGCCGCCTCTGCGTGAGACCCTGTGGGGCACACTGAGTGACAGGGAGAGGTCGAGGATGTGGGCTGGCCTTCCAGCAACTCCCAGACCACAGGGCAGAACAGGGCGGGCTGCAGGGAGGGGCGCCAGAGGAAGGAGCAGCAGGGTTCCCACAGGCGGGGACGGGGGAGGAGGGCATGGAAGAACACACAGGGGCGCGAGGGCCCGAGTACCAGGACTCGAGAACACGAAGAAAACGAGGGGCAGGGCAGACACCAGACCACAGTCCAAGTTCTCGGGGAGCCTGCAATGCAAGTTCAGGGAATTGGACTCTACTCTGAAGACTGACGATGCTGAGTGGGGGTCTGAGCGGGAAGGAAGAACTCCTGGGTAGGAAACCTTGAGAGGATTATGTATGGATGCAGGAAGGCAAACCCAGGGGCCGGAGGACACCGTGCTTCTGTGTCCCGTAAACCTGGGTCTAGTCCCCGCAGCACCACACACCAGCTGTGTGACCTTGTGTGGTACACTGTACCTCTCTGAGCCTGTGCCTTCTCCGCTTAATGGTTCCCACTCCCAGGGCTGGAAGGGAGAATCACAGAGAAGCAGCTGGGGCCTGCACAGACTAATGGCTTGTGTGACACCAGCTCTTGCACCCAGGAGTGACCCAGGATGGTTTGGGCCCTTTCTGGCTGTGGTTCAGAGTGACCAGATTGAAGCTGGTGACTGAGGGCCAGAGTGATGAAGGAGATGGTTTGGGAGAAACTGCCCCCTGCTGTATCTACCCGCCCCTCCCCCCTGCCTCCGCTAAGAGGGGCCAGCACCTGTCACAGCAAATGGCCACCAAATGCCAGCTCAAATGGCTGGGCCCATCTCAGGTCGGTTCCCTGGAAGCAGGGCTGAGCCATGACCCCTGTGCATGACCCACTGGGAGGGGTCTCAGGAGAAGGGCCGGTGGGACGCAGGATGGGGCAGGGGAAGCCGAGCAAGGAGGTGGTCCCTGCTGGAGACAGGCCTCAGCCTGATTCCCGGGGGTGGAGACTCCGGAGCAGGAAGTGGTCTGCCCCACCCACCGACAAGGGGCAGGTCCCCTGTGCCCCCTGCCCTCCACCTGTCAGTCATTGTCTGAGTCCTGGTGGGTGGTGTGGACCTGGAGGAGGGCCACTCTGGAGAAGGGGCGGCTGTGAGCTGTGCATCCCACAGGCCCACACCTGAGGTGGGTGCACCATGGGGGAGGGGATCTGGTAGGCACCACAGCGCCCACTGTGCTCCAGAACCTGGCACGGGGCAGCACTGACCAGCAGGGGCTCCTGCCCCATCTCCCTCGATTCTACATCAAGAAGAGCAAAGGGCCTGGGCTCCACGCTCTGTGCTTTGCTGTGATGCTCACACGCTACCGGGAACAAGTGACAGAAGGTGGGTGATGGGAAGCAAGGAGTGCATGTCCCTTATTTCTTGGGCCTCCCGTCACAAGGCCTGGCACCCAGGAGGGGCACAGTTCTTCCCTCGGATCTGGCTCAAACGTCTGACACGAAGCGTCTGGATCCCCAGACCACGCCAGGCCACGTGGTATTGCCCCACTACCCAGCACTTCCTTCATCACAGCTCCAGTTGTCACTGACGCCCCAGTGCCTGTAGGTACGGGGCACAGGCCCCCGTGTCCCTCTGGTCCCCCCGCACAGCGCCCAGCAAACAGTAGGTTCAATCTGTATTGGTGGGGCAAACGATTCTGACAGAGGGCCTTCCTCACTCGTCTGCCGGCTGTATTTTCCTTGAAACAGTTCTCAGGAGACAGGAAGGATGAACAGCTGCTCACAGAACCTGAGGCCCTGTCGACCTAAGGTGGGTTTAACTGCTCCCTGGAGGCCAGCAAGTGCCTGCACAACCCAGATGCTCCCTGAACATCTGTAGGAAATACCTCTGGACCATGAGCTGAGGTCAGCCAGTGGCCCCTGAGCTGAGCCCAACATGGGAGCAGTTTTCAAGATGAGCTGAGAGTCCTGAGAGCTATGGTGACATTCAGGGCCAGGTTCCACCTCTCCTGGTGGCCCTGGAGCCCTGGCCAGTTGATGCAATTAGAAAGTCATTTCAAGATGCCCCGTTGGTCCTGCCGTAATGGTGCCTGAGGCTCCTGCCAGGCCAGCAGGCTGGCTGAACCTTTAAATGTAGGCAGTGAGCCGCTGCGTTCCCGGGCGGGGCAGGCACGCTGTCCTGGGGCTGGTGCTGGGAGCACAGGGAGGGTGCAGCCTCACATCGCCACCCCCCACCCCATGCCCAGAGCCAGGTTTCAGAGACACAGTCCCTCAGCAGCGCTTGGAGTGAGGGTGAGGCAGGCACAGCCGTGCGCAGGAACTCGAGCAAGCTGCTGCTGGGGTGTGCCTGCATGTCAGGCCAGGTGACATTCCAGCGAGGCTGACCCCACAGCCTCTGGATCCTTGTGCATCCTTGTGCTGCTGCCACCAGCTGGGGTGGTCTCTCGGCCTCTCTGAGCCACAAGCCTCTGCAGCTGTGCAAAGCAGACAGTGCAAGATCTGCCTCTCTGGGAAGCTCTGGGTAGCACCTACCCTGGGACATACTTCTAAACCACATCTGTTGTCTCTGTGCAGATGGGGGACCCAGTACAACCAACCTGAGCCTAACAAGCCTTCAGGCACGGACCCATACATGCAATATCCATGCACACACATGCACCACTCACATGCACAGGCAGACACCAAATGCACACAAATACACATATGCATGAGCACATGCATCCATGTGTGCTCATGCACAGCACATACTTAGATGCACACCTGCATATGCACACACATGTGCACCTACACGCAAGCACACACAGCAATGCACACATTTGCACGCTGCACACGTGTGCAAACCCAAACACGCTCACAGACATGTCCACTTACTCACATACACACACACAGCCCTCACAGCCCTCACTAGCCCCAGTTGTTTCTTCGGGCTCTGCCACCACTACCGGCAGACGGCTGGACCCCCTGCACCTGGCTGACCATGCTGCAGGGCCCAGACAGGGCGCCAGTGACCGGTGCTCACCACTTCCCGATTTCTCTTTACTGGCATATGTTTGGAATGAACTCGCTATGGTTCTGACTTCAGACTGGTACTGGGTTTCCTGATCGGAAGACATGCCCCCCCCCACCACACGGATGCCCAGCTCCACACACCCTCCTTCTACTCTGAGGAGGACATTGCAGAAGCTGGTTCAGTCCTTAGCTCCACTACTTACTGCCTTTTCAACCTTGGGCAAATCACTTATCTGTTCTGGGGCTCAGTTTCTCCATCTGAACAATGAGTTCATATCAGAAAGAGCTTGCATGGTTGTGTGGTTTAAATGAGATCTCTGTCGAGCCCAGGGCCTGACTCCCGGCAAGTGCTCAGGAAGTGTGCACCTCTAGCCTGAAGGGGGAGCTGGAGACATCCTTTTACCGCTGGGGAACCTGAGTCCAGGAAAAAGTAACCATTTGCCCCAGGTCCCATGGCAACCTCACAGGTGACCTGCCTTCCTGCCTGGCTTGCTCACCTTGTGGCCCGGGCTGGCGCCAAGAGCCCCCAGCCATGCAGGGCTATTTGCTCTGAGGCTTTCATTTCATGGCTTCACGTTCCCTTCAGTTTCATTCACATCAAGAACTCCAAGAGCCCCGGGGAGGAAGCCACAAACATGATCACATTACTGTAACTGAAAATTAATGGACTGCCGGTGGTTCGAAAAGAAAAACAAATTATCTAAATATTTTTTTTTTTTAAAGATTTTTTTTTTTATTTTTTCCTTTTTCTCCCCAAAGCCCCCCGGTACATAGTTGTGTATTCTTCGTTGTGGATTCTTCTAGTTGTGGCATGTGGGACGCTGCCTCAGCGTGGTCTGATGAGCAGTGCCATGTCCGCGCCCAGGATTCGAACTAACGAAACACTGGACCGCCTGCTGCGGAGTGCGCGAACTTAACCACTCGGCCACGGGGCCAGCCCCTCTAAATATTTTATGTGGAGTAATAAAACGTTTTCAATTTGCAGCTGCATGTTCTGCACCATTCACCACTTTATGACCCAGATTCTGCCGTTGTCAATGAGCATTTTATCCTCTCTGTTACTTGGTCACTGCGTGAGCCCTGAGATCAAAGAGAGAGGCAGAGGCCGCAGCAGATGCTGTGGGTGGCAGGCTTGCCCTGTCCTTGGAAGGGCCACCCCTCTGGGCTTGCCTCTGGGGATGTGGGCCTCACTCTGGGGGTGAACATAGCCCCAGACTTCCCAGAGCCAGAGGTGGAGTAGGGGATTGACATTTTTGCTGTATGATCAGAAAACTGAAAATTCAGCCTCCACTGGTTGTTTGGTCTACCTGGTGCCAAGTTGGCTCTAGCTGTGACCTTTCCAGGAATGCCTTCCCTTTCCCTCTCCTCCTTCTCTACAGCTCCTCCTTCGCAGCCTGCCTCCTCCAAGAAGCCCACTGTAAGTAGTCCAGCACAAACTCTCGCTCTTGGGACTTGTGGAGCCTGCACCATCCCAACCACAGGCTCTCGTGCTGAAATCTACGGTCTCATATTGCCACTTATGTAGACCCTCTTGGTGCCCCGTTCACATCACTTCAGCCCTTGTCATATCTGTGAATGCCAGCGGTTTCTTACTATAAGATATAGTGACTCCTTCCTGAGGATTTCCTCTGGCTGGAGGAGGGTGCTCAAGCCCAGCTGGGCACAGAGCAGGCTGGAAGTGCCGGGAAGTTAAAATCAGCACCCAGGGCAGCTTTCAACTAACAATGGAGGGAAAGGCACATCAAACTGCTTACCACTTTGTACCCACTAGACTGTTTGCAGTAAAAAGACTGACAATACCAAGTGTGGACAAAGATGTGGCACAACTGGAACTCTCACACTGCTGGTAGAAGTATAAAGTGGTACAACCATTTTGAAAGACTTTTTGGCAATTTCATATAAATTCAACATACACCTACCCCATCTCCCAGCAATTTTACTTCTAAGTGATTAAAGAAGAGAGGAAGTATGCCCACAAACAGATTTGTATATGAATTTCAGGGCAGTTTTATTCACAATAGCCAAGACTAAGAGATGACCCCAGTGTCAAAAATGTGAATGGATAAACAAAACAGTATTTTCATTTAATGGAATACTGTTCAGCCATAAAAAGGAATGAAGTGCCGACACACACTACAACATGGATGAATCTGAAAACATGACGCTCTGTGAAAGAAGCCAGACACAAAAGGTCACATATTGTATGATTCCATTTATATGAAATACCTAGGACAGAAACACACAACAACATGGATAGATCTTAAAAACATTATGTTAAGTGAAAGTAGCCATTCAAAAGAGTAAAAGGAGCATGATCCTATTTATATGACGTTCCAGAACAGACAAAACTAAGATATGGGGACAAAATGAGAACAGAGGTTACCTCTGACGGAAATGCTCTAGAATTGATTGTGGTGGAGGTTACACTGGGATACCTTTGTCAAAACTCATTGAACTGTACATTTTATTGATTGTACATTGTACCTCGATAAAAATGTTTATACTGGATCATTTGAAAGTCATACAGACCCATGAAGAATATGTGGAAAATACAGAAAAGCACGAAGTAAAACCAAAAAGCACTTGCAACGACAGCCGAGGCAATCACTTTAACGGTTTCCTTTCTACAGTCGTATTTTCGGGTGTTTGGGATCCTGCTATTCACGCTGCTTTGCAGCGTCTGCCCCGCGTTACTGCTTGCTCCATCTCTCCAGCTGCCGCTCCGCACTCACTCCCCACCCTTCTCCACCTCCTTCTGCACCAATGGGTTCAGACAACAGGAGGCAAAACCAGGAGATCAGAGGGCGACAGGCCAGAGAGGCCAGGGTGTTTGCTGTTGTGGCTTCCCTGCTGGGTCACCTTGGGCTGGCGATGCCCTCAACCAAAGGTGACAGCTCTTGTGGGGCGGCGGCCCTAAGGACCCTGCCCTTCCCGAGTGCGGGAACCTCCCCCTTTCCCTCGGAGCCTATTGACGTCACAGCTCTGCCGCTCCAGCCCCGGCTCTGGCAGGATTCCTGCGGTTTTCCCAAGCCCGCCCCCACTTCCGAATCAGCCCCTCGTAAGCACGCCGTCCTTGAGTCATCCTCAGTGGAGCGGGCCGTCAGTTCTCGTTCAGAGCCTGACGACGCGCCGACCGCATCTTCCCGTCCGCCGTCAGCGACGGCGTCGCGGTCCCTCGGACGATCCGCTCCGACACACGTCGCTGGCCCTCCCGCCCTGCCCGGCACAGCAGCGCCGGGGTCTGCAGGCCCCGACCGAGGACGCGGCTCCAGGGCTGTCCGAGCCGGCCGCCTGCTCCCTGCCGCGTCCGCGCAGGCAGGGCCCCCCTCTGCTCCCGCGCGGCCGCCGGGACGCGTCCCCATGGCGACAGGGACGGGGCCGCGCTTCCGGCCTGCAGCAGAGGCGGAAGTCCCGTCCCCCGGCCTCCCGTGATGCCTTGCGAGGTGCAACGTAGCCGGAAGCTGGTGGCGGCGGGGTGGGCGGCCGGCGCGGCCTCGGTGCGGCTGGCGGCGCGCACCCCTCCAGACCCCGCCCGGACCCCCGCTTGGTGCTGGCGCACAGGATCGAGTCCGCCAGGTAAGCGCCAGCCGGAGCCCCCGACCTGGAAGCGCCCGCGCTGCCCCGCCGCCCCGCGGCCGTCCAGGCCCCTCCCGGGCGGACGCCCCCGAACCCCCGAGGCCAACCCTACCGCGGGCTCTGGACCCTCCGCGGGTCGCGGCCCTGCCCCGCCGCCCCCCGGCCGTCCAGGCGCCTCCCTGGCGGACGCCCCCGAGCCCCCGAGGCCGCCCCCACCGCGGGCTCTGGACCCTCCGCGGGTCGCGGCCCTGCCCGGCCCTTCCCTCGGACCCAGGACCTGGGCACAGCGCCCAGGCGGCCGATCTGAAGGGCTTCCGCCCCTAGGAGGTGAGGGTCCATCTGCTCAGAGCCCTGGGCCGGCTCGGCGCTCTCCTCCCCACCCGACATCGGCGGTGGAGGGTGAAGAGGCCAGGAAGGGACTCGAACGTGTCTTTTCAGTTGACGTGGATTTGGGTAGAGCCGTGCTTCGTGTCTGCACCGCTAAACAGTTGCATCACAAACCGCTTCTGGGAAATAGCTGCTCGTTCGGCGCAGGTCCGATCGCGCCGCGGCTCTGTCTGCGATGGCGAAGACGGCAGGAAGGCGGCGGGATGGTAGCTCTTGGCGGGTTGTGCGTCCCCTGGCGACCTTGCCCTGCGAGGGTCAGGAATGATCTGTCAGGAGCGAGGGCTGTGCTGGCACACAGCTGCCGGCTGCCTCGGCGGTGTCTGAGACGGAGGTTACTGTTTCTGCCTGTCTCCTGGGTGACATCCCATGTCATCTCACACGTGGAGGAGGTTCCACCGTGAGGGCCAGTGTTTGCAGACTGACAGGTGGCTCACTTAGGGAACTAGGGAAAAGTGTCCCCATTTGGCTCAACATTTACTGGCTTTGTCCACTTGTAGAAAGAGCTGCATTGTACCATCTTGGTTTCAGGTGTTAAAACAGGAGTTCTTGGATTATTTTACAAGATAACCCATATCTGTGGTTTTGAAAGTTAGGAGGTATTTGTTTTTGTGTGTTAAAGTTAGTATTTCTGAGAACTCAAGGATTCTCACATCCAAAACTGGTCACTGAGGGGCGTTCCTTATAAATCCAAGCTGGGTCGTTTATTTTTCACGGATCTTCCCTGGCGGTTCTGCACACATTCGCTCTGCCTTCCCTTACGCAGTTAGAGAGTCAAGAAGCTCACCCCATTTCTGACTTTGTTTGCCTGTGTCCTGTGGGCCGGAGCCTGAGCCTCTGAGGGTCGGCACAGCTCTGTGGAGAGAGCGCAGGGCCTGGTGTGGAGGCCTGTGCGGGGCAGGTGTGCGTCAGCCCTGCGCTCCAGCCCGCACAGGGCGCTCCTGGGGCTGCCATGAGACGAACGTGAGCAAAGGGCTTGGTAAACACAAACCCCCAGACGTCTCTCCAAGGGCGTGTTCCCTGTTTCTGCCTCTCGAGCTGTGGCTGAGCAGGCTGCTCAGCGTGAGGACGGCGTTCTACCTGCATGAGTGGTGCCAGGGCCCAGTACTGGGCAGGATTCTGCACCCAGCTGTTTGCCCTCGAGATCTGGTGGTTTCAGTAGACCCTCTGGCAGCACAGAGAACTGCAGAGCAGAGAGGAGCCTGGGGAAACTCCGGGTTTTGCTTCTGTCAATTACAGAAAGCAAACGTTTATTTCCTGACTTCAGCTAGCTTGAAAGTGGGCCCTGATGAGCATCAGGAGTCGTGGACTCCAGATCGAGCAGGTTTGGTTGTGTGGAGAGGCAGGGCTCCCCTCAGTGAATAACTTGTTTCTGCATACTTAAGATTAAAAGGGAAATATACCACAGAGATCCTTCTGGGTTTTTAAAGCTTCATCTCAGTGTAAAGCTCCAACTGCACCTCAGTGGAAAGCTGGTCTCAGCAGTCGCGTTGCGTGCAGAGCAGCGAGCGGGTAGAGAGGTGGCAGCCTGAAAACATCCAGCAGCAGTCTGCCACTTAGAGTGTTCCAGAGGATGTGAGCTGCCCTGTGAGTTAGAGGGAACAGCTCACGGGTTCTGTTCACGGGTGAGAGCAGGGCCTCAGAGAGGCCACACCCTCAGTTGTGGGCTGGTGGCGGTAGAGGTGGCCCAGAACCCAGGTCCCATCAGAGGTGGTGTGTGCAGGACCAGTGCAGGTAATTTATGTCCGACACTGCTTGGCACCCATCCCCTTCTTCCAGCTTGAGTCTTATATCGATTTTCCTGGTCATGAGTTCAGTGGGGCACCAGTTGAAGTTGAACTTCGCCAAAGCTAGATCTGTCAAGAAATAAGTGATTTTGGGGCCGGCCCTGTGGCTGAGTGGTTAAGTTCACACCCTCCACTGCGGCAGCCCAGGGTTTCGCCAGTTTGGATCCTGGGCGCAGACACGGCACCACTCATCAGGCCATGCTGAGGTGGCATCCCACATGCCACAACTAGAAGGACCCACAACTGAAAAAATACACAACTATGTACTGGGGGGGCTTTGGGAGAAAAAGGAAAAATAAAATCTTAAAAGGGGGGGGTGATAAATGATTTTTCTCTTCAGCCCGAGCCTGTGGCTGCTGCTCCCCAGCAGTGTCCCTTTGAGGCATGGGGGCAGGTCTCCTGGTCCATAGGGCACTGTCCTTGCCCTGCTGTGACCGTGCCAGCTGTCACTTCATCCCTCGCGATGGCCTCTTGGAGGACCTACCTACAGACCCCCCCGCTGACTTCACACATCAGTCAGGACCACTTCTGCACTGTGCTGGGGGGGGGTGGAGGGCAGAGAACTCGAGGCCCGTATCTTCAGAGGCCATCAGCTCAGTCTGGTGTGTCACCCTTTTAGGTGGGAAGTGAGATATAGCGGCCAGTCTTTGCGTGTTTTATAGAGGCCACCCCTTACTATGAACTTCATTAGAAGACAGGACTTTTTATAAATTGTATGTAATGCTTAAGCAAAGTGGACACCAGTAATTACGTTATTCTTAATTGCATTGCCATTGACCGGGAGCTCCAGACTCCTCTTGATTCTAGAGTGTGGGGAACAGACTCCTTCCGTAAGTGGCTCCTGACACTGGCTGCAGTGAGTAGCGGTGTTGCCCTCCAGCTTCTAAGCAGCTTAGCAGAATTTCTCTGAAACTATGTTTTGTACTGGTTTTTATACTAATTGATTTTCTTGTGAAGTAACCTATTTGTAAATTTTAAAAGTTTTTTTCCTCTTTTCTAGCATTATGGCCAGCCCGAGAACCAGGAAAGTTCTTAAAGAAGTCAGAGTGCAAGATGAAAACAATGTGAGCTTCTGCTTTCCTTTGATGCCTCTGTTAGGGTTAGCAGCCTCTCGGAAGTTGCCTACAGCCTCAGAGCCCTCCCTCCCTGTCGCTGTTGGTCCCACAGCTGTCCTCTCCTCTGTACCCTCTTGGGGCCACCCATTGGGTCTCAGGGGTCCCCGAGCCCTGCCCTGAGCCGCCTGGGTGAGCCACACGTGGCCCTCTTTGCAGGTGTGTTTTGAGTGTGGTGCGTTCAACCCTCAATGGGTGAGTGTGACCTACGGCATCTGGATCTGCCTGGAGTGCTCGGGCAAACACCGAGGGCTCGGGGTGCACCTCAGGTCAGTACCCTCTGCTCAGGGCAGCAGACGTGCTCCTGCCCCTCAGGCTCCGTGGGCATCCTAAGCCATAGTCAGGGGCCTGCCGTCAGGAGCCAGGTGGCAGAAAAGCGCGGGCCACCTCACACGCCACCTCACACACCGTGTGCTCAGGTGTCAAGGCCAGGCCCTCCTGACACAGGAAGCACATGCTCCTGATTCCCAGCGTGGCTGGGGTCGGGGCTCTTGGATACCTGGTACCCGATCATCACAGTCATCCTCTGGTTTCCAGCTTCGTGCGCTCTGTTACTATGGACAAGTGGAAGGACATTGAGCTCGAGAAGATGAAGGCCGGAGGGAATGCAAAGTTCCGAGAGTTCCTGGAGTCTCAGGCGGACTACGACCCTTGCTGGTCCCTGCAGGATAAGTACAGCAGCAGGGCCGCCGCCCTCTTCAGGGACAAGGTGAGGACAGGCAGCCAGCAGGGGCCAGGCTGCTCTGTCCGTTGGCGGCCTTAGTGGTTCCAGGAGTTGGGGTTCTTCTGTGGGCTCTGCCACCATGGAGGCTATGTGCAGTCCCCGTACAGACAGTTGTGTCGCCCTGTCCTGTCCAGGCAAGGGGAAGCAGGTGCCTGTCGTTGGCAGGGGTGGAGGACGAGCCTTCCTCCCCAACATTTGGGACAGTGTCACGTCCAAGTGCCTTTTTACATCTTGGGTAAAACTCCTGAGAACACAGCACCTGCTGGTGCCGTCATTTGAGGGACAGAGAGGTGGGTCCCAGGCGTTTGGGGTTGGAGCCGCTGACCAAGAGCTCACCGGCACTGCTGTTCACCACAGCCAGAGTGAGACCCAGCCTCAGTGATCACTCGTGGCAGAGACCCCAGCCCACAGCCACTGAGGCTGGAGGGGCTGCATGCAGGGCGCATGAGAGTGTGCTAGAGTGGACAGCGTCTGTGGCTGCCCCGCACAGTTCTGGGCTCTCTAACCCGTGTCCCCTTGGCAGGTAGCCACTCTGGCCGAAGGTAGAGAATGGTCTCTGGAGTCATCGCCTGCCCAGAACTGGACTCCACCCCAGCCCAAGACGCTGCCGTCCACCGCCCACCGGTAGCTCTCCGCTGGCCCGCTAGTCGGGCTCTGTGCTGTTCTCAGCCTGGCTCTGATCTTAGTTATAGCTCAGGATCCCCGGGGTGTCGTGGTATTGGTTCTAATTTTGAGCTGTTCCCAGAAATCAGTGGGAAAAACAACTTTATAGGTTGCTGAAACAATAACAAGTTTTTAGTAAAAATTCAACCAATAAAGACACATCTAAAACAGAACATATTATCTGCCCGGTTCTCAGATGTTAGCCCAGTGCAGGTCCTTCCAGACATGTACCGCTGATGCATGCGGCTCTGTGAGACGTGGCCTGGCTGGGGTTGCCACCTCCCCAGAGCATAGGCACACTGTGGGCGAGCTGATCCCCACGGTGAGTGTCCTCTGTCCTCGCACATTGGAGGCTGGTGTTCTGGGGTGACCACTCAGAGAAGGCTCCTCGTCTATGCCAGGGGTACCCAGCGGCCCTCCCTTTGTCCCCCTGCTCCCCTTGCATTTTGTGTCAAGGTGTCCTTGTTGGAAGGTCTCCAGACCAGTACCATGTGCTTGTTCTGGCCTCGGTCCTCCCAGCCTCTCCAGGGCCTCCGTGCTGGCACAAGCAGGCAAGGAGCCGCTGTTGAGACCCTAATTGTGAGGCTTGGTGCCTCTGCATGCTTCTTGCTGGTGTCAGCTGCCGGGCCTGAGCCCCCTGCCAGACAGAGCTGGAGGCTGGCCTGCCGGGAGCTTTGTTCTCAGAGGAGCCCAGGGGTGACCAGGTGGATGAGACAAGCACCTCCCCGAGACCCGCCTGGTTCCCGCAGGCGTCTCCCCTTCCCCGTCCTTTGGCCTCACCAACTGTTGACTCTGATTTTAGAGCCTCTGGCCAGCCGCAGAACTCAACCTCCTCTTCAGACAAGGCTTTTGAAGACTGGCTGAACGACGACCTCGGCTCCTACCAAGGGTAAGGCCTCGAGGTCGGCGGGGGGCTTGGGAGGACGTGGGGGCTGCACTCTGGGCAGACTCGACCGTGGAGGGTGTCGGGGGGGCCTCAGGAGGACGTGGGGGGGTACTCTGGGCAGACCTGGACTTGGAGGGTTGTGTGGGGGGGGCTTAAGAGGATGTGCTGGGTGCAGGGTCAGCGTGTTTGCAGGCCTGCCTGCCTCAGCCCTGGGCCAGCCCAGGTTTGAAGAGGGGTCTTAAGTCGAGAGAAACGCTAACATTTAGAAGGAAGAGAGAATGCATTTTCTTTGAATCTCTCTGGCCTGTGAATGTGTTTTTGTCCCTCGAGCCATCAGATTAAACTGTTTTGGTGCTTTTTGCTGTTACTCTGGTTGTTGGCTTTGTGTCTTGCTGGGGCTCCTCTGGCTAGACGCAGCAGGAGGGTGTAAAGAGCAGAGGAAGGCCTGCCTCCTGTGTGCTGCTGGACCATGGGCAGCACAGCGTGTCCTGTGCGAGGGGGAGTCGCTACGGCCTTCAGAGGGCCCCTCGGGGCGGCTGGCCATCCACGCCTCTGTCCTGGGCTCTGGGCACCTCCCACACCCATGGCTTTTAGCTGCTGCTTGTGTTTCCATCAGGGCCACGGAGAACCGCTACGTGGGGTTTGGGAACACAGTGCCGCCTCCGAAGAGAGAAGACGACTTCCTCAACAGTGCCATGTCGTCCCTGTACTCGGTGAGGGCACACAGGTCCTGAGGGGGTGTGTGTGTGTGTATCCGTGCGTGTGTGCATGTGCGTGTGTCCCATGCCAACCCCCAGGGGCCTCCCAGCGTCGCAGACAGGCTGGGCCCAGTGGGGCAGTGCTGGGCTGCTCTAGGAAAGCGTGCTGCTTGTTCTGGTTGAGGCTCCTCTCCCTCTCTTTCACTGAAACTGTATGTGGCTCCCGTTATTCAGATCCCATGTGTGTTCAGTCGTCTGCCCGCTTTGGTTACAAGTATGTCTTTCAAATTTATTGAGGGGCGTATCCTCTAAAGCACTAAAGTTCTGCCTGGAAGCTGCCTGGCCGCCCTCTCCTGGGAGAGCACTGGGCACAGCCAGCAGCTGACCCTGCCTTGCCTCCTGGCTGATTCTCAGTACCGCTCTTAGCCAGCTCCTGAGGACGAGATTCCAGGGGCAGAGGCGAAGTGCTTGGGGGTAGCACGGGCCCTGGCGCCCTTTGGGGATGGTGCCCTTGGCTACGCGTGCACATCCCTACCTGCGTCACCGCTCCAGTCAAACCATCATTTTCCAAGCAGACTTTGTTTCTTTAGAATGCTTTTTATTCATCGCAGCATCATCCGTGACCCCGAGAAGCACAGACCGCCTGAGGGTCTGCCTGGGGAGGGGGTCAGGTGACAGCTGGTGTGTCGTCTGGGTGCTGTGTGTGTAGAGGCGAGGAGGGCTCTTGTGCTAGTAGGGTGGGTCTCCCGCAGTCCGAGTCAGCAAGGAGGTGCAGAAGAGGGGCGTGCGTGTGAGAGGTGACACTGCACTGCCCATGCCGCATGTGCGGGGAGGAGACTGGAAGGAAGCAGTCACGTCTCCGGGCCGTGGACTCAGGTCCTGACTTAGGTGTGATGGGAGGTCCTCTTTCACCCCTGTACGTTTATTGTTCCAAAGATGAATGAACTTCTCGCTCAAAAATTGTTGAAAACTCTCTTTACCCCTGAGGCGCCCCGGGCTGGCTCTCCGGAGCTCCAGGTCTTGGGCAGCTGGAACAAGCCAGCTGGAGCCCTGGAACCTGAGGTTGCACCCCTCACAGTCGTCGAATCTTTTCCAGGGAAAAAAGGCAAATCTTTAGTTTGAAACCTTCTGTGTAGGAGTTTATTTTAAAACAGTCCCCACCCCCATGGAGGAATGTAGTCTTTTCACGTCCCCACGTCCCCATCCAGGAATGTAGTCTTTCCACGTCCCCACGCCCCCATCCAGGAAGGTAGTCTTTCACGTCCCCACGTCCCCCTGCTGTGGATCTTTAATTCTTAGTGAAGGACTGAACGGGACTGTCTCCCATGGTGAGGTCTGTCTCTCTTCCTTTGGAGGAAGAAGCGACGTTGGGTTTAAACGAGACGTTCATGGCTCTAAATAGCTTTAATTGATTTTGGAGGCTTAGGAGAACACAGCCTCACACTTAGAAGAGAATGGGTTGCAGTGACCCGTAACCAGCCTCACAGTCTTGTATGTCTGGAGTGGGCACCAGCATGGCACTGGACTCCTGACCCCTCAGAGGGGAGGCGGGAGGGTGGAGGGCAGCAGGAGGAGCAGGCCCAGGCTTGAGATGGAGGCTCTGGGGCTGGGGCCAGCGGTCCCACCCTGTGGTCCAGGCCTGGCTCTTCCGAGTCCCTCCTGTTGGGGGCTGAGGATGGTCCTGATGGGGTGGTGGTGCAGGGACGGGTGCATGGTGTCCAGGCGTGCCTGTTGCGGGAATGCTCACTCTGTGTGGAGAGTGGATCTGTGAGCTGCTGTAGGGCCCTCTGCAGGCATCCAGACCCTCCTTTGCCAGGTGACGGCGCAGCAGGTCAGAAAGGCCCCTCCCTGGGCAGCGGCATGTGGAGCCTTGACTTGGCTTCTCTGTTCTTCCTTTCAGGGCTGGAGCAGTTTCACCATGGGAGCGAGCAAGTTTGCCTCAGCAGCTAAGGAGGGCGTGAGTAGCTCATCCCAACATGCCACCAGGCCCTGTGGGACCCACCAGGCTGTGCTGGCTGGTATCTGGGAGCAGGAGAAGGGTCTTGAAGGGCCTCTGACCAAGGGGTGGTGGGTGTTCAGAGGCCATGAGCCTTCCCTCCCGTGTTCAGGGCTGCACGCCCACCTGTGCCAAGGGACTCTTGGTTTCTGGCCCTTCGAGCTGCCCTCAGCCAGAGCTCCCAGGGTCATGGAGGAGCCTCAAGGCCACGTAGAGGGTCTCTGCTTTCATAGCGGGTTTCATAGTTTGTCTGTGTGTCAGAGGCTCAGCAGGCTCTAGAAGAAAGAGGCGCTGTGTTGAGCTGGGGGCAGAACGTGACCCGGACTTGCCCTCCCTGCAGTGTTGACCGGGCCCCCACTTAGGCCGAGTGAAGCAGCTGGTGGCCCTGTGGCCCCTTGAGTCTCTCCTGGGTGCTGGGTCTCCAGAGCAGAGTTCTTTCTCTCTCACCCTTGCCTGCTCAGCCCGAGGCCAGGGGAGGATTTGGGGGTTTTGTCAGGACAGACAGTGGAGAGTGGGAACATACCTGGCCTCCTGGCAGCAACCTGGACAAGTGCCGGGCGGAAAGGAACAGCCAGAAACTGTATGGGGATGTCAGCCTGGAGGGAGACAGCCTGCAGGGGAGACCGCGAGCCGGCCGTGTGGCCATGGTTGTGAGAGGAAGGTGAGAGAAGAGGGGGAGCCCAGAGCAGGGACAGGAGGCTGCCTGGTGAGTGACCCAGAGCAGACAGACCCTGAAGGTCAGGACAGGAGCCTTCTGAGGGCTGGAGCCAGGGAGCCGTGGGCCAGCCGGGTGCCTGCAGCCGCCCCCACGTCCAGCGGAAACCACCGAGTTGGCTCTGAGCTGGAGTAAAACCTCAGGGAACATTTCTCAGGGGTACCCCTGGGCCTGCCCCCACCCCCCTCAGGCCATGCAGGGTGGAGGGGAGGCCCAGAGAGGTTTGGCAGCCCGGCCCTGGGAGGAGCCTGGTGCTGAGGGGCTCAGCTGCCGTGGCACTGCTGTCGTGTGGTCCCCTACCACGTGGCCTCTGCTGGCTTTCTCTAGAGCCTGGTCTCTGAAGGAGGGTGTGGCTGGGGTGTCCATGCACCTTCCAGCTGGAATATCATGGCCAGGCATTTTTCTTCTTCAGTTGTTATAAAGGTGACTGGGGTGCCAGGTAGAGACGAGCAGCGTGACTGGCCTGTTGAGCACCGAGTGGGAGGTGGTGTGGGCACGGTCGTGAGAAAGCCCAGTGAAGACGGGGTTGGGTGGCCACCTCTGCGCTTGTGGTTTACGGGGCCCCCACTGCTCAGGGTGGGGAAGTTGGAGTTGGGCCGGCTCGCCGGCCCTGGGTGCTGCACGGGTGCTCTCGTCCAGTGGCCTCCCTCCAGCGGGGACCTGGTGCTGTGGGCAGCTTTGCCGGGCCCCTCGGAGCTGCTGCAGGGTGAGTGCTGGTGCCTCGCGGCCGTCGGGACCCAGACCTGGGACTGAGTGTCTGAGCCCCGTGGAAATACAGCTTGGTGGCCAGAGTCAGGACGGTTGATCACAAGGCATTGTCTTTGCTTTTCCTTTCAGGCCACAAAATTTGGATCCCAAGCAAGTCAAAAGGTAACAGAGGAAGCTTCCGCGCCCCGTGTTCTGTTAAAACTCCCAGCGTGATGTCCCATTGGTGTCTGGACCCTGCCTGGTCTGCCCTCCGTGGGCTGTGTGCTCGGGAGGGACATGGCCGTATGCAGCCTGGACTTGGACCGGCCTGTGCGTGTGCACCCGTCCCCCAAGCTCACACATCAGTGGGCGTCACCTCAGGTGCCCATGGGCTTAGCAGGTGGCGTAGGAGGCTGTACCTGCCTAGGGTCTGCTCCCGCTGTCCATCGCAGCCTGTGAAGGAGCAGGCAGGCACACTGTGGGCGGGACGAGGGCTCTGTGTTGTGTGTGTGGCAGCCGCAGGCGGGCTGAGCCGGCCCAGTGCCCTCCATCCTGGTCAGTGCTGCTCTCAGAGGTGGCTGGCTCAGGCCTTGGTGTTTGTTGTTTCTTCAAATCCTGGTCAGTCGCCAAGCAGTCCCCACGTGGTGCCAGACCCTGGGCCGGCCCGTCCTCCCGGCGCTGGGCGTCAGTGCTCACGTGGAGGCTATCCCGGCCACTCGAGCCCTGCCCTCACGCCCAGGGAGGGAGCTGGGTTCTCCAGGGGCTCGGAGCACTGCCCATCTGTGGCGACATTTCACCCAACCCCACTCAGGAGCCTCTTCTTTGCTTTTATCTCTGAGCCCCCATTTCAGCTCCTGAATCACGCATGCCCCCTCCTGCGGTTCTGGAAAGTGGTCAGGTGGGAGTGGAAGGTGGTCAGGTTCAGTAGCCGTGAATGGGCTCCAGGGTCGTTTTTGGGGACCCCTGTTGGGGCGATGCTGTGAGAAACAAGACACTAGTCAAGCGTGCCGAGATGCTTCTGGATTGTTGTGAGATGCTGCTCCTACCGCCTTGCTTTCTCTCTCTCTCTTTCCCCCAACCCGTCTCCCTATGCCGTCTGGGTAAAGTTTTGGGGTCCCAAGCAGCAGCCGGAGCTGGTAAGGCCCTGCGTCTGCTCTTGCGCGCGTCTCTGCTCGGTGCGTGCTTTGCTCTGTGCCGTCCCGCCTGCCGTGGCCTGTCTTGTGTCAGCGCTTTTGTGTGCGCGCACTCAGCGCCTCTCACCGGCTGTCCACGATGCTCAGGGATCCGAGTCTCGGGCAGGAGACACAGGATCCGGCGCCCGGGGGTGCTGCTCCTCCAGGGGCACTGATGGGCCCAGGGCACCTGGGCTACTTGGTGTGATTTTCACTTTGTTTTAATTATCTTGAGCACATAATCTGAAGGAGTTTTATCCCAGTGGGAGGTCCTGACACCCACGTGGTGAGCCTGTCTCACTGTCCCATGCTGCCCCCCACCTGAGCACTGTGCTAGCCTTGGTTGATCCCCCAGCTCTGTCCCCGTCCCTCCAAGCTAGCTCCTCGCAGGCCTGCTGGAGGCCGGTGGGGCCTGAACCACTCCAAGGACTGAGGATGCACCCGTCTGCATCCTGGGGCGCCATGTGACCTGCTGTCAGCACCTGGCTGTCCTTACGCCAGACCACCTGGGATCTGACGGGAAGCTCCTGGAGGTGGCCGCCAGGCAGGGCAGACTCCCGGGGGCTTGCTGCCATCCCCAGACCCCTTTTTGTGAGCACATATGCCAGGGGCAGCTGTCTCCAGCCTCCGTGCAGCCAGGCTGCCCAGCCACTTCTGTGCAGCCACCTCAGGTGCCGCAGCCGCTGCAGGAGCCTGGGGTGTCCCGTGTGCTGCCCACCCTCCGCTGCCTTCCCTCTGTTGGCACAGCTTGTGGCCGCTGCGCCAGTGCATGTGCTGGGAGGAGCGTGCCGCACGAGGAGCTCACGTGACTTCTCTCTCATCGCATCCTTCCTTCAAACAGGCTTCCGAGTTGGGCCACAGTCTAAACGAGAGCGTCCTGAGACCCGCCCAGGAGAAGGTGAGGCGGCCCCCGCCAGGGGCTGAGTGCTCCACTGGGTGTTCCTCGTGCCTCCCCAGTTGGCCCCCGTTTCCGGGCGCAGCTGAGCTCGGGTGCTTTTGTTCAGAGGCTCTGACTCCCACGGGCTCCCTGTGTTCCCGCAGGCTCCCATCCCGGCCTCAGCGAGGCCTGGCCTTGCACTCTGCTCCTCGGGGTGGGGGGTCCTCTCCTCCCACAGGGCTGGTTGGGACCCGGCCCTCCCTAGCACGCCCGCTACAGTGCACAGAGTGCTCAGACTGGACAGGACAGGCTCTTGAGGGGTGGGGGCCTTTGGGATCAGTGCCAGCCTGTCCTCTGAGGGTTGTGGGTGAGGCAGAGAACACTGGGAGAGGATGCTGTGTTAGACCAGCCCAGGCGCTGGGTGTCGTTGGCCCTGACTCCTCTCAGTTCTGGGGTGACAGGTTCCTGTGACACAGCTGCTGCCGCGGCCCTTCTCAGCCTGCATGTCCTCTCGGGGTTGGGCTGCTGTGGGGCTTCTGGCCTCAGCTAACACTGCTGTTTCAATCCTTGCAGGTGAAGGAGGGAAAGATTTTTGATGATGTGTCCAGTGGGGTCTCTCAGTTGGCGTCTAAGGTAGGGCAGGCCCCGCTTGACGTGCGGGCGCAGCTGGAAGCCAGTCTCCATATTCCAGGGCCCCTGGAACCGAGAGCAGGCAGGGGCCTGGGGGCTTCATGCCCCAGTCGCTTCTGTGGCCCGGCATCCTCTGAGACGTGAGGAGGGTCAGGTAGATGCTCTGGTGCCGACAGCTGGAGGAATATGGAAACAGCTTGACGAGGGCCTGTCACAGCCACTAACCTGTCGCTTCTTTTCCTTTTGCCCTGTCTTGCTGCCGCTGATCTCTCCCTGGTGAGTGCTGGCCTCTCAGTGTGCTTGGGAACGGCCCGCCGTCTCTGCCTTAAAGCCGGGGCTAGGGTGTGCATGTCACCCTGCTCCCAGTGCGAGGCTCTCTGGGTGGGAGGAGGCCCGCGGGGACTCCGTGTGCCTGCCGGGAGCTTCACTCGCAACTCGCCTCATTCGGGTTGAGCTCCTGAGGGCTGCAGCCTCACTTCCACATGGGTGCCTGCCCGCCCCAGCAGACCCTGCTGGAGGCAGGGTGCCTGGGCCCTGCTGTGTCGCGTTTCCAAGCTTCACTAGGCCTCAGCAGGATGCCGTGGGCGTGCTCGGGTCAACCGCCACTGAGCTGCCTCCTCCCGTCTCCTTGCAGGTCCAGGGAGTTGGCAGTAGGGGATGGCGGGATGTGACCACTTTTTTTTCTGGGAGAGCGGAGGACCCCTCGGACAGGTATGCCAGGCCCCCCTGTCCTGACGTGGGCCTCCCTTCCCCAGGCTCTTCCTGCGGGGTCTCTGGGAGGCAGTTGCCTGGGGGACAGGTGTATCATGCCCCAAGGGTTCAGGGGTCATAGTGCAAAAGCCCTGAGGCCTCTAGAGGTGCAGAGAGGACGGCTGGTGTCTTTTCCTCTTCCACTTTGACCCTGGCAGGAACTCCCACTGCCCAGGGCTGGGGGGCAGCCGAGCTCTGAGCCCACTGTCTCCTGGAATCTGGGCAAGTGGGGCGGTGTCTGCTCTTAGGGCTGGTGCTGGCCCTTTCTGCTGGAAGCGCCGTTGGCTGCCTTTCTCTTTCTCTGACCCCACAGGTGGGACCCTGGGGATGTGATGGGGAGACGGCCGCAGGCTGGGTGTGGAGCAGTGGCCTCTGGGGCTGGCCGTGGTGGGCACTGGGATACATCTCCATGCTTGTGGCAGAGTGCCACGCCACCCTTTCCAACATGATGTCTGGCATTTTAAATGGTGTGACTGCAGCTCTGGCAGGCAGCAGCTCAGCTCAGGGGCTCTCTGAGGGCAGCCTGCATCCCCAGCTGATTCTCTCAGCAGTGCGGATGAGACCCAAGAGCACTGGGTTTGTTTTTCTTCCTTAATGGTTGCAGAAAACCAATGTTTTATGTTTTCCTTCAGACATTCTCTATTTTGGGTGGGACTGATGGAGTGTGGGTCTGGTGGCAGGAGGCCTGTTTGACTCTTTCCAGCAGGTCCATGCCCTCAGCTCCATGGCGGAGCTGCGCTGAGGCCTGGTTCCTCTGCCCTAGAACAGGGAGAACAACTCCCAGACCCTGAGAGGCCTGGCCGAGCGCTCTGGGCCTGGGGTTGTGGAGCTGGGGGGCCTCGGGTCTGAGCTCTCTCTCGGGAGATGCTGATGCAGAGCAAAGGCCCGGTGGCTCGGGAGGCACTGCCCCGTTGGTCTCCTGGTTTTGTGAGGCAGCTGTTCAGAGTCGCCCCCTCTTTTCAAGACCCCCGGAGGGCCAGAGCTACCAGAACAGCGGTGGGGACAACTGCCAGAACAGCTCCATCGACCAGAGCTTCTGGGAGACCTTCGGGAGTGCCGACCCCTCCAGGGCCCACAGGTCCCCGAGCAGCGACAGCTGGACGTGCGCTGACGCCTCGGCCGAGAAGAGGAGCTCGGACAGCTGGGACGTGTGGGGCTCAGGCTCCGCATCCAACAACAAGAACAGCGACCACAGCGACGGTGGGGAGGCCTGGGCGGGTGGTGGGGAGAGCAGAGCCAAGACCGCCAAGAAGGTGGCGCCGCCACCAACAGCGCTGGTGGACGAGGGCTGGGACAACCAGGACTGGTAGGCCCTTCGCGCCCCAGCCCTTGGGGCCCCCGTCTTGTCTGCACTTTGCCCTCCTCCAGCCTCAGCTGTTTGACCCAAGAGGCAGCAGCGGTGTGTGAAGACAGCGCCTTGGGCGGGGCCCTGGGGCCCATGCTGCCTGCCGAGTGGGAGCAGGCGCTCACGTCACGGGGCAGAGGCCATCCTGTGTCTTGCATCTGTGTCCCTGCTCTCCTGGGATTCTGGGGTAGCTCTTGGGCCCTGGGGCCAGGCCCCATTGAGGGCAGGACCTCTGCTGCTGCGGGAGGACATACGTTCTCACTAATAAACCCCACAGCCGCGGTGTCAGGAATGAGAGT
This sequence comes from Equus asinus, assembly GCF_041296235.1. Lineage (NCBI taxonomy): Eukaryota > Metazoa > Chordata > Mammalia > Perissodactyla > Equidae > Equus > Equus asinus. The sequence continues at coordinate 50,277,007 of NC_091804.1, forward strand.
GCATTCTGGAAGGGGCTTTGACTCCGTGTTCCCTCTGGTTCTCTTTCTCTTTGAGGAAGACACCTGGGGTTTTAGAGATGGAGATAGAGCAACACCAGAGCTTGCACCACTGTCTGCCCCGCCCTGGAACCCCGCCCCCACCGGCCTGTGCCCACTGCATGCTGGGAAGCTGGCTGTGACTCACCCAGGGGCTCTCCCTCATCCGCCCGTCCAGTCCTGCATAAGCGGCTGCACGCACAACCCAGTGGGCTCCACCTCACACTGGACACCTGAGCCTGTTGGCAGTGCTTCAACTCAGCCGTGCCTGTCGGAGCTGATGGCGGCACCTGCCAGGGATGCCCGCGCAGCTCAGAAACATGGAAATAAGATTCCAGTGTGGTTAGGAAGGAAGGAAGGCCCTGAGTGCCCTCCAAGCCCGAGTCAGTCCCCAACCAGGTCTGGGGGGCCGTACTGGCAGGGTACGCTCATTGAGGAGCAGTGTGGGGCCTTTGCCCAGGCAGGGGCCTCTGCCATGCCGCTCCGGTGTGTCTGCCTGTTGGTGTTTTGAGGTGTGTGCCAGTAAACCAGTAGTCCCCGTGACTCCAAGCCTTTCTGGCAGTGGGAGTGTGGGGGGAGTTTGCATCAGGCCGGTCACCACCACTCCTGTCCTTGCTGGCACTTAGCTGTCACACAGCACTGTCCTTCCTCTGTTGGCCCTCTGTTCTTGCACTGTTGGGGGGAGCTCACCATCTACCCAGAGCCCACTCGGCTATGAGCCACCGCTGCTGGCCACCCCTCCCTGTGGTCGACCCTGCATGTGACAAGGCCATGGTCAGTTTTCTGTCCCCGCACCCACTTTTGCTGACCCTTGTGGCACCGTCAGCCAAGTTTTGACTGGGCATTGTATGTACCTGTGGCCTCCTGTATGGTTTATTTGTGTGGGACGTGCCTGTTCCCTGCCCTGGGCTGGTGGCCGCTGTTCCGTGGACAGGCCCCTCTCCCCACGTGGGTGCCCGCCCTCAGATGGCCGTGTAGCCCAGGAGCAGCCAGGTCACAGCGTGTGTTGGTCTGCAGCACAAGCCTGAGCCAGAAGTGACAGATGGGCCTGCATGGGACAGCCCTGCACCACAGCTCTCCTTTTAGGAGGGCGCCCCCAGAGGGGAGCGGATGCCTGGTGCAGAGCACTTGTGCCTTTGGTGGCCACTTGAGGGTCTCGGTCGTTGGACCAGCAGCCTGCTGCACTTGGGTCTGAGGTCAGAGATCAGGTCTAGGGTGATGAGAAGCCCCAGGTCAGAGTAAGAGCCAAACCCACAGTTAGTCTGCCAGCTGGGGACCAAGGGTTGTGGAGTGCAGGTGCTCAGGAGAGCTGAGCCAGAGGTGAGGGTGCTCACCAGCCGACGTTTTCTCCCTGGAGCGGGGACTCTGAATGCGGCCGCTGCAGGCCTTCTGCCTGGGGTCAGCGCCCAGCAGGACGAGGATGTGCGGTCCCATGTTTCTGTACCAGGGCTGCCTGTCAGGGTGGAAGCTCACACGGGTCTTCTGCTCTCAGCTCTGGAGGCTTCCGTGGCGTTGGGGCAGTTTTCTCTTGTCCCTTCGGGCCCAAGAGGCCACATTAAGTTGGGAGTCTGTCTGCATGGGAGCACCCTCCCATGCCAAGTGCAGTGATTACAAGGACTGTGTTCTGAGTTCTTAGGCTCGTGCCCATAGCGCGTCTGCTCTCCACGTCTGCTTCTGGAATGCTCAGATGTGGTGGTCAGAGACCACTCACCAGCAAAGGACAGACACCCTTGCTCTGCAGGTGCTGTCCGAGGTGGGGCCCAGGACAGGTGCGAGGACTTCTCTCTGCTGCGTTGCGTGCATGGGCCTGAGTGTCCAGTTCCCCCTCCTGCACAGGGACGTGTGTCACAATAAAGTGTGTGGGAACACAGATGGTTTGGCGAGCCCCTGAGGGGCCGTTTCCAGCCTGGGTGCGGGTGGGGGGCAGGCCAGGTGCCCATGGAGCTCCCATGGGTGCAGGCCAGGCGCTCGCAGGGAGAGCAGAAAGTTCTCATTGGGCATCTGCCTGGGACCTGGGGCTGGGCAGTGACTCCTTGATGGGTGGGCCAGCAGAGAGGCTCACCTGGGCCTGGGTGGAGATGCCCCGGCCCCCGTGTGTGGGGCCACCAGCAGGCTGCCTGGACTCTGTGCCCTCCACCTGAGCCTGCATCCTGAAGCCACCTGCTGGAGGAAAGGTGGCCGGGAGAGGCAAGTGGGGGTTGTCCTGCCTGGGCAGTGTGGGGCGGGTGAGCCGAAGCTGGACAGGTGAAGGCAGTGGTCCTGAGTAGGGAGGCAGGTCCAGGTTGGGTGTGGCCCCGGTGGGAAGGCAGGTCCTGGAGTCTATTGGCTGAATCTCGGTTGGTCCCACCCACCTGTGCTTGCCAGCCGGGCCTCTGCCTCGGGCCAGCTGGGTAGGAAAATAGACCATGGACCATGAAGCTGCCGTCCTGCCCAGGCTCCAGCTCCAGGAGGCCGGGCTGATCTGTGACCAGCATGTTTACCACCAGTTCAGGCCTATCAGCCAGTCTCTACCATCTGTGTGCCCCAGGCTCCTTGGCTAAGGTACCAGGACTGACCTTGCCCAGCTTCACATCCCATTTTGGAATGAGGGTGATGTGAGCCGGCCAGGATGCTGGCTGCTGTGTCGCTTTGGGAAGGATGACAGGACTCTTGCTGAGCAAGAGGCAGCACCTGGCTCTGACCTGTCCTTTCTCAAGCTGGGCCACTGGGCAGCTTGGGCCCCAGTACTGCTAGGTGGTCTTGGAGGCTGTGGGGGCGTCACGGGCATCAAGTGCCTTCTGGGCGCAGGGGCCCTGGGCACGTGGATGAGGAGCTGATGGGGCCCAGCCAAGAGCACCGAGGACCTGACTGGCATGCATCTGTGGAGGGCGGCGCCTCAGTGACGTGTGTGAGTGCACACACGTGCCCGGAGTGGCTGTGAGCCTGAATGGACACATGTATCCGCTGTGTGAGTGTGGGAGTCCACCAGGCCAGGCGCCCTCTGCTGGCCACAGCTCGGGTCTGTAGGGCCCACTGGCTCGGCCGGGGCACAGGTACCAGGACACCCAGCCGTCAGCGTCCACCAGCTCTGCAGCATCCTAGCGTCCAGGCTCCAGACCTCAGGCTCGGGCAGCTCTCAGGACACGGCAAGTGGAGGAGCTCCTTTTGCCCCGGGGTCCTCATGGGGCAGAGGGTCTGAGGCCCTTTCCAGCCACAGGAGCGCCACCTGCCAGGGCGAGTGCTGGCTCAGACACAGGCAGGACAGGGGAAGGAGGGGCACTCCGAGGGGCCTGGGACCTGGACCTCCACCAGCAACGTTCCCAACCCTCAAGGTGGTGGACCGGCTGCAGGGGCAAAGTGGTGGAACAGGCTGGATCCTGCAGCCTGCCCTATGGGGGAGACAGCTGGGGACAAGAGCTCCTGCGGGAGTCCAGGAAGGAAGGACCACCCCCCAGCAACATCCAGCCCCACCTTCTCAGCCCACCGACCCCTCCCAGCCTCCAGCGAATGGGATATCTGGACTACGACCTGCACTGCCCGCCAGCAGCTGGAGGTTCTGTGCAGTGCCCGCCTCCCCAGGAGTGCTTCTGCCTCAGGAAGCTGCCCCAAAGCAGGGCCAGAGGGGCCCCAGCAGCCTCTTGGGCAGGAGCGGGTACCCAAGGGTCTGGTGGGGGCAGGGGCAGGACGGGGTCTGAGTCAGGGTCAGTAGACCCAGGGGCAGGTCCGGGGTGGGGGCAGGTCTCTGTCGAGGTTGGGCAGGTCCTGGGGTCTGGTTGTGGTGGGTGCCCCCTCCCAAGCACCGTTCCCCCGGGCCAGCCAGTGGGAGCCTTGTTGGCCAGGCCGTGGAGCTCTCAGGGTGGGCTGGGGGGACACAGGGAGGGGCCGGGCTTGGCTGACCTTTGCAGGCTGGGGAGGATTGTGGAAAAGTGACCACCACAGAGGAGACATATGGTGGGGGTCAGTGAGGGTGTGGACCTGGGCATTGGAGACCACTGGACAGGCCCGGACAGCTTGGGTTTGGGGTCCTGGGCCCTGGGGGTGGTGCTGAAGGAGGGGGGTGGTGGAGGCTGGTATGGTCCACATGCTATTCCAGGTTGCCCCCTCAGGCTGCCAGGGACCACCCCCCCCCCCAGTGCCCATCACCCACAGCTTGGCACCCATGGCCACACGTGGTGGGCTTTGTCCCTGAAGTACCATCCCCATGAGTCTGTCTTTGGGACAGACCCTGTGGGTGAGGGATGAAGGTGTTTGGTCAGTACTGTACCTCCCCCCGCCCCAATCCCTGGTGAGATCCCAACCCCGCAGTGTGGTGGGGTCTTTCACACTGGGATCTCTGTGCCCCTGACTCCCGGGCTGCAGACAGGAAGGGTGGAGAGCCAAGTGGGGGAGGAGGCTGAGGGGTGGACCATGGGTGGGCTGGGGCAGTGACGTCGAGGAAAGGGGCCCTCATAAGCTCCTGCCTCCTTGTGGCTGCAGCAGGACCAGAGTGAACCGGAGCTGGCAGGGATCGAGGGACGCTGCCCTTGGACAGGAGCAGGTTGGTGACTCTCCAGGAGGCTGGGTGGACATGGAGGGGCCACCAGGTCTGGGCAGATGCCATGGAGAGGTCTGTTCACAGCCACGACCTCTGTGTGCTGGCAGGAGTCCCTCTGAGTCAGGCCAGTTTTCTAGGTAGGGGAGGGGTCTGGCTTCAGAATGTGGATCAGGAGAGTCTAGGATCTGGGGTGCCCAGATAACCCATCCATCGCCCTCCAGCTCCTCCACAGCCCTAGGACCTCCACGAGCATAGCAGTCAGGCAACAGGCCTGTCCTGGCCACCACCTGCTCCAGGTGTGCTGGGTTGAGGGTGGCCGGGGACCTGGGTGCCTGCGCTGCGTGTCCCCTCTGCACTGTCAGCGGAGGCTCAGAGGCAGCCCCCAGGCAGTGTGCAGCTTGGAGTGGGAGGGGCTCCCTCAGAGGGTTCTCCCAGGACCCCAACCCACCTCCTCGGGCCTCCCCCTCCCCACTGAGAGGTCAGCTCTGAGGCCAGTCCTTAGCTGGAACAGCTCCTCCTGGGGCCAGCAGAGGGGCACCTGTGCCACCCCTGAGGGGTTCTTCTCAAACGGAGGTCTCAGTCCCAGCTCTGATGCTGCTGGCAGGGCCTGCCCACACCCCAACCCAACCTCAGTTTCCACCCCAAGCTCTTCGGCCCTGACAGCGGCCGTCCCAGTCTGGTCTATTGGCAAGTGAGTGACCGGAATAGTGGACAGGGCCCCGTGCTGGCCTATGGAGAATGTCCCAAGGGCAGGATGCAGGACCAGAGACTGTGATTGGGTCAGACGCGTCGAGGGGTGAGCAGGAGAAGGGCAGCTGACCTCTCGCTCCAGTAAGCACCTGGCCAGGCCCTGCGGGTTGCCGGCCCACTGTGGATGGGAGGGTAGGGCTGGCTGTGGGGTGCAGCATTGCCTAGATGAGGACTTCAGGTCTCGGGGTCTCCCCACGTGTACATGGGGATGCCCAGCATGGTCTCAGACCCCTGGCCCACGAGAACGTGGATGGTGTAGCTCTGGCTTTACAGCATCAGGAGGGGACACACGGATGGACAGATGGCTGAGTGGCCCTCCTCCTTCTGCAGGCTAAATACCATGAGCACCCGGGGGCGTCCCCACCACGGGATCTGGCTCTGGCTATGGCTCGGTGTCACCATGGGACTCTGCCAGGGACATGGTAAGGATGTGGGGTCGGGGGCTGCCTGGGGACTGTGGCCCCGGCCTGCCCCCAGCCACCCACCGAGGCTGTTACTGCCCAGGGCAGAGGCCCCGCAGCAGATGAGCATTCCCCCCTGGCTCCCCACCATCCCCAGGAGCTGCTGTTCCCAGTGGAAGACGTAATCAATGAGTGAAGACCAGACGGCCCAGAGGCGTCTGTGCCCCTCTGCCCAAAGGGCCACTGTCAGTTTTCAGCTTGACCTTTGCTCTCGTGATGGCTCCCTTTGCTTAGGAGTGCTTCTGTGTTTTCTGGTTGTGTTTTTTTAAGGTATCAACACACTGTGCATTTAATTCTCTCATGTTACTGTTTCGTTTTGAACTATTCCACGGGTGCCTTTTTGATGTAAAGTTTTCAAACAGCACAAATCTGGAGGAAAAAGTAAAAAGCCCCTTCCCCAACCCCCTCCCCAGGGGAAAGCACTGCCCTGTGGGCTGCAGGCTGCCAGAGCCTTCCAGCTCAGCCGAGGCACGTCGAGCGAGCATGCAGTCCTGCCGAGCTGTCTCCCCGCACGGCGCCTGCCCGCGGCGGCTCACACATGCATTGTGTTCTGTGCCATACCTCTTGGTGGCTGCACACGTCCAGTGAGGATGCTTCGATCTAACCGCTCCCCAGTGGACATTTAGGGTGGTTCCCTCTCGGGTGGCCTTCACTGCCCTGTCCTCGGTAGTACCCCAGCAGGGACGCTGCCCACGACGCCAGCAGGCGTCTTTGCCGAGCTTCTCTCGTGATGGGCGTGGACTGGACCCATCCTGGGAAGGCAGATTCTGTGTCCTAGGGGGACGCTCTAGGCTCTGGTCATGCAGCCGGCTGGCTTCACCCACGGCCCGCAGGTCCTGGCTCCCACTGAGTCTCATGAGGGCAGGAGAAGGCGCCATCACAGTTTGAAGCTGCGCTTTGGGTTACTGCCGAGGTCTAACGCTGTCTGCATCTGACTCGGTTTCTGTTTGAAATGCGTTTTCTTGCCCGTCACCGTGTGCAGAGAGGGAGGGGCGCATGGCACAGCCAGACCCAGCGTGGAGCCGCAGGTCTGCTGACCCCTCTCTTACTTTGCAGCATGTTTTCCTCGTTTTTATTTTGCACACAGGTTGACAACTGCCGCCTGGGCGGGTCCCTCGGTCCCTGGGGGTCTGACAGGGTCACCCCAAGGTGGGGCCAAGTCACTAAGTGATCCCACAGACAACTCGAGTTCAGGATTCAGCCCCTCACAGGGTCCCTTTCAGGCTCTGGGCAGACCCCACGGAGGAGGGCTGGATTGGGTGGGGCCCTAATATGCAGGCTACCCTTCCCCAAGGATGGTCCTGGGGAGGGAGTGCTCCTAGGGGTTGCCTCCCGCCAGCTGGCCGCCAGCTGTCTATCCCACACCCTGCCAAGGCCCCCAACACGCGGACTCCCAAAGGCAGCCCGGGATGTCTCCCCGACTGTGTCAGAGGCACCATGAGACAGAGGGCTCTTCATGAGCGGGAGCCGGGCCCCCTGCTCACAAGTGGCTTTTCAAAGCCCCCACCCCCAAGACATTGCTGCCTTTCAGCCCGACACTGCCAGGAGCAGCGGGCCCATCCGGAGTTCGAGCTCAGCTGCTTCCTACTCTGAAGCCGTCATTGTGTCTGCCCTGGGCGCCCGCAGCCCCTGCCCTTCTCCCTGTGCCCCACCTCCCGGTGGGGTGGCCACAAGAAGCCCATCTCTGTCTTCATTTTCCAAAAATAGCCACCACCACCATGAAGCTCCCGGAAGTTTCCCCGGGAGGTCGAGCACTGCCCCTCCTCCTCCCAAGACGGCCACGGCACCCCACTCCAGGGCACCCCCACCTTCATGGAGCCATGTGAACCTGGCCGTGACCTTGGCAGCTGGGGGTCTGTAGTTGCAAGGGGCTTCTCTGGCTGACTGGGCGAGAACTCTGGGCCAGCTCCAGGCCCCATGTGGCCTGGCAGCTGCTGTGTTATCTCAGCACCCAAGGGTGCCAACCGGCGGTTACTGCCACCCTGGACACTGGCTTGGTCCTTACTGGGCAGGGACAGGGCGGGGGGACACCACTAGGAGAGATGGGCGGGGGCCTCCCTGGGTGGGGCGGTCTCCCTCTCGCTGGAGCTACCAGGCGGCCCTGGTACCTCGGACCCTTAGGAGGGCTCAGTGCTCTTCCGGCCCCGGGCAGGGCCTTGTCTTCTCAAGTCCCCCCAGTGGGGCCAAGGCCTCCTCAGAACCCAGATGTGGCCACGCCCCCTCACACCGCTCAGGACGGGTTCCCTTGGCCCCACAGCTGGTCTTGGTGGTCCCTGGTGTCGGTCCTGAAAACCCCATTCTCTCTCTGCAGGGAGCAGCCGCCTGAGGCTGTCCGTGCTGCCCGAGGACCGGCTGCAGATGAAGTGGAGGGCATCAGAGGGGGGCGGCCTCGGCTACCTGGTGCAGGTGAAGCCCGTGGCAGGTAAGGGGCCTGCGCCTCCCCCTGCTGTGAGGGCTGGCAGTGACAGTGGTCAGCAGGGCAGTCCCAGTGCCAGCTCCTGCATCTCAGCACCCATGTGTCCCTGTGATTCTGCTTTCCCTCCTGTCTGTCTGCCCTCACTAACTTGGGGATGGAGGCCTTCAAAATTCCCATCACTGTGTCCCCACGTCTGGCACATGCAGAAGGCACTCAGTCAGTGTCTTCTGAAGAAGCTGTGAGCCCCTCCTCACACTGAGAGCCCCTCAGGATCTGTGTGCCAGCGACCCCGCGGGCGGGCACCTGACTCTCAGGGCTAGCCCGCGGTTCACGGGAGGGGCCGGGCTGCCCGGGAAGGTTAGCACAGGCCCAGCAAAGAGCCTCCAGACGCGACAGCGGCTGCCAGCTCACAAGCCTGCAGAAAGCCCGCAATGGGGTGTGATCACAGCAACTGGCACACTGCGAGTGCAAACCTGGGTTCCCGTGAAAAGAGGTGTGTCCCGGCCCCTGAGTCCCCTCCAGTCTCCACCACTCTCTGCTCCCAGGACAACCCCACTTGGCACTTGGCTGCAGTTTTCTAATGTTTTAGTGAAGCCAAATTTATCTACCTTATTTTTCAAATATTGTATGTTTTTATTAATTTTCTTTGTCTGCTTATCCTCGTAGTTACTCAGAGGAATATTTTAAATCCCCATTACAGTTCCTTAGGTTTGTCTTTCTCTGGTGGTGTTGCCAGTCTTTGTTGCATGTGCTGCGGCTCTGTTGTGAGGTGCACGTGGATTTAGAGTTCTTGTGTCGTCCGGGTGGACTGAACCCTCTGATGAGACTCCCTCACACGCCTGAGGCCATCTGCTCGCGCTCTGCTTTGTGTGAGGTCAGCATTGTTCCGCCACGTGGTGTTTGCACTGAACGTCTTTCCCATTCGCTGGCTCAGCCTTTCTCCAGCCTTTCATTGTAGATGCATCTTCCAAGGAGCACGTGATTGGTGTTGTTTTTATCCAGTGTGACAGTCTTTGCTTTTTAATTGAAACATTTTTCCATTTACATTTAATGAAATTACTGATTATATTTGGGGTTAAGTCTGCCATCTTCCTGTTTTCTTTTTGTTACACTTGTTATAATTTTTTCTCTCCTTTGTTGTCTTCTTTGCAATTGAATTTTTATGGGAAAACTTAAACACGTGGCAGAGAAGAGAGCAGAGCATAATGAAAGCTTGGGTTCCCGTGATTTAGCTTCAGCAATTATCAACATATGGCCCACACTGCTTTTCTAATTGTTGAAAATTCGCTCTCTCATTTTTCCCATAGACTGAATTAGCTTTGATCTCGAGCATCACATAATACGTCTGTAAATATTTCGGTGTGTGTCACTAGAAGGAGGACTCAACAGTAACCCCACTGCCATGCCCCCAAATAGAAGTGCTCCAGGCCTTCCAGCTTGTCTGATGGGCGTCTTTTGCAGTTGGCCTCTTGCAGTTGGGATCCCAACATAGTCCACATACTGTATTTGGTTCTTATGGCTTAAGTAATGTTTAATCTAAAACAGTTTCTTCCCTCCTCCTTTTTCTTGACATTTTTATTTGTTGAAGAAAGAAGATGGCTTGTCCTGGGACCTTCTGACATTCTCCATTTTGCTGATGGTAGCTCCGTGGTGCCACTGAGATTGTTCCTCTCTCCTGAAATTGCCTGTAGATTGACGGTTAGGTCCCAGAGATTTGGTCCGATTTAGGTTTGATTATATTTTGTTAAGAAGAATTATTTTTCAGTGGTTCTGTGTAATTCCTGTTGTACCACAACTAGAGGTACACAATGTCTAGTGTCTCATTTTTTGTGTGAAGTGAAGATTGATCAGTAGGTGTGAGATGACTGAGCGCTTTTTCTTATTCCCCGTCCCCAGTCTGATTGGGAGTTGTGTGTGCCTTTACTGTTGCAGTGATCCCCCCAGAGACAACACGCACGTTAACTTATGGCTCGTAACAGACATGACGGCTACATCAGCCCCTGGATAGTGCCAGGACCTGGAACATCACAGCTGCGATTGCCCCCTCTCATGCATGTCAATTCTGCATCTACGTCAAATCTCAAAGAGCATTTTCATCCTTGTAGTTGTATCCGTTCAATATTAATGTAGACCAACTCACATATCTACCCTTTCATTGTCCTTTATTCCTTGCGGAGCCTCCCAATCTGGGATTGCTTTTCTCCTGCCTGAATATAGTCTTTAGTGTTTCCTCTAGTATGGATTGCCAGTTGCAAATTCTGTTTTGGAGGTTTTTCTTTTTTTGTCTGAAAATGTCTTTATTCCACCTTCATTCTTAAAGGAGATTATCGCTGGGATCGAATTTGGAGCTGGTGCTTTCTTTCAGCACTTTGAAGGATCTTTTTATTGTCTTTTGGTTTCTGATTTTGGTTTTTTTTTGAGAATTTAGTCTTCAGTCCAATTGTTGCTCCATTAGATGTAATGTCTCACTTTCTTTTTTTCCTGACTGCTTTTAAGATTTTTTTTCTGTTTGAGTTTTCAGCACATTTAAGCTGATGTTCTTAGGTGTGGATCTCTTTTTATCTTGCTTCACATTCATAAGACTTCTTGAATCTGTGTCTTAATCTCTTATAGTTTTGGAAACTTCTTCAGCCATATCTCTTCAAATATTTCCTGGACCCCATTTTCTCTCTCTTCTTTGTGGGACTCTGACGACACAGGTGCAGATCCTCTCAGTGTGGGTCATGGGTATGCCTCTTACTCTTTCTTCTATATTTTAAATTTCTTTGTCTATTCTTAATTCTGTGTTTTTATTCTGACCTGTCTTCCACTATTTATCTCTTCATCTGTGTGTAAGAAGCTGTGAAGTCATTCTTTGAATTCCTAACTCCAGTTTTTGTTTTCCATTCTAGAATTTCCATTTGGTTTTTCCATTCCAGCATTTCTTTTTTATTGTTTCTGATACCCAAATTCTTGGGCTTGTCTTTTAAATCCTCAAACTAGTTAGCATGGTTATTTTAAAGTCTCACAACTCCACTATCTGGGAAATCTGTGGGTCTCTTTCTCTTGTCTGTGCTTCCCTTACCTTTCGATCATGTTGTCTTGCTCCTTTGTACACCTGGCTACTTTGCATTGAGAGCCAGACATTGTGGAATCTTTCAGAAATAATTTGTGGCCTTGTAGAACATTGTTTTCCTTGAGACACAGTTTGTGTTTGCTTCTGACAGATGTGAAACAGCAGTTTTGGGTCATCTTCATTCAGATTTAGAAGTTAAGATTATTTGACTTTGGACTTCAGTCCCTTCAAGGGCCAGTGTCTCCCCATTAATGCTTGCTCCTCGGTGTGGCTCTTCAGGGTCTCAACCCAAAGAACTGGGTGGGGAGGGAAGGTGCCAAGGACTCACTTCCTCAAAGGGCCTGGACGCCTCTTCTTGTCCCTCAAGCCCCCAAGCCCCTCAAGCCTGCTCGGCCTTCAGCCTCTCTTCCAGCCACCCTGTCTTAGTCCGTTTGGGCTGCTCTGACAAATTACTACAGGCCAAGAATCCCAGACAACATTTATTTCTCACAGTCCCGGAGGCTGAAAGTCTGAGGTCTGGGTGCCAGTGCGGTCAGGTTCCTGGTAAGAGCTCTCTTCCTGGTTCATAGCATCCCGTCTGCTCGCTGTGTCCTTACATGGTGAAGGGACAAGAGAGCTCTCTGGGGCCTCTTTATGGGGGCACTAATCCCTTGCTGGGGGCTCCACCCTCAGGATCTAATCACCTCCTACAGGCCCCACCTCCTAATACCATCACCAGGGGGGTTAGGATGTCAACAAGTGAATTTGGAAGGATGCAAACATTCAGTTGGTAACACACTTCTAGCGTAAAGGCAGCACCAGTGGCTGGGCTGACTTCTTTGAGTTTTGGATTGTGGCCTTGCGATTCTTCACTGCCTTGTTAGCTCTTGGTTCAAGCAGATTCTTAAAAAGTATTCTATCCAGTTTTCCTAACACAGCAGGAGAGTTGTCTGATTTACGTAACCCACCAGCCCCAGAGCTGAAGCCTGACTGCTGCCATTGCATGTAGTCTCTGTGCTGGTGTGAGTGGACGGGTGGTTGCCCTGTAGAACTGGTGTTTGCCAGGATCTTCAGGCCACGAGCACAGGCAGCCTCAGTCAGTGCTTGTTGAGCTATTGCATTGAAGCTGCTGGCTTGTGATCTATTTAACGCTTTGTCTTTAAAAAATACTTAGCTTCTTTTAAAAATAATGAGCCCGTGAGAGTGTGCAGGGCATATGGGATTAGGACTTTGTTCTCGTGTGTGAAGCTCCGACTGCATGAAGCCAGCCCCCAGCACGCAGCGGCGGGGTGGAGGTGGGGGGACAGGAGAGGGTTCAGAAGAAAGAAATGGCAGGCCTTTGGGCAAATGTGAGCAAAGCCTATGCTGACAAGTCAGGAACCCCAAGTCCCCGAGGCCAGGTGATGTGGGTGGGCACCGAGAAGAGCAGTGTCGTGTGCATGTATGCACGTGTGTGTGTGGGCACACATGGATGTGACTCCCACCATCTGTTACTGTTAACACACATCCGTGCAGGTGGGCTCAGGAATCTCACAGGCCTGGTTTAAATCTTGGTTCCACCACTGAGTGGCTATGTGGCTTGGTCCCTGGGGCCTCAGTTTTCCCATCTACAAAGTGGGGTAACGGGTTTGCAAAGATCTCACATCTTGGTGCATGTGAAGTGCCTGGGTTGCTGCCAGGCACACAGTGAATGCTCAATAAAAGTTAGCCATAAATCACAATGGCAACAAAACGCCTGCCTAGTGACCCCGACGACTCCCCTCCCTGTCCCACCTCCCCAGTGCGGGGCGAGGCCCAGGTTTGGGAGCCACCTGCCACACATGATGGGCGACAGGTGGCTTCCTCTCCAGGTGCAGGAGCGAGGGTCTCTCCTCCATGCCCTTCTGCATCTGGACGAGAGAGTCGCCAAGTGCTTCCTGACACCCAGCAGTGGTCTCTCCCGCTCTGTTCCTAGGCCAAGTCCTCTGAGAATACGGCCGTGTCCCCAGGTCCTCTGAGAATATGGCCGTGTCCCCAGGTCCTCTGAGAATGCGGCCGTGTCCCCACGTCCTCTGAGAATATGGCCATGTACCCTTTGGAATCTTCTATTTATCTTTAATACATGAAACCCAGCCCCCGAGCTAGGACTCACGGAGTCAGAGCTGGAGGCGTTACAGGCTCATCGGCGTCATACCTTCCAGCCCCATGTACAGAGCGGGGGCCTGGTTCCTCCAGTCATCTTCCCTCTCCATCTTCAGACCTGCGTGGTGTCTCCGAGGCTGCTGTGCTGGGCACCGGAGGGTTATGGGTAAGCCCCTCTGAGGAGGCTTGCTCAAGGACGTAGTATTTTGCTGCTGCAGAGATACCTTCTCTCTCAGTTCATGACCCAGGAGCACAGGCCCTCCCAGCAGACCCCCAGGGAGGAGCAGAGACCCACCCCCTGCCCAGAGCAGAGGAGGAGGGGAGGGGAAGAGGAGGAACCTGGAGGGTTTGACCTCTCCCCGACACACAGGCATGCCTGCATGCACACAAGCACACGCAGTACCCAGGAGGGCACACAGCACACACATACACACATGCATACCCACACCCGCCCACCTTGGCGGCCTCGACAGCTCTCCCCACCCCCACACCAGGGGACCCAGAGCAGGAGGTGATGCTGAACACCAAGACCCCAAAGGCCACCGTGGGCGGCCTGAGCCCCTCCAAGGGGTACACCGTGCAGATCTTCGAGCTCACTGGCTCAGGAAACATCCTGCTGGCTCGGAGGGAGTTTGTGAGTAAGTCCACCACCCCACTTGGGATTCCAGCCTCTGGGGTGAGTGTTCATGGAACGGCGGGGGGAGCTGAGCACTGTCAGGAGCTAGGCTGGGAGTCCCAGGCCTGGGTTCGAGTCCTGGCTCCCCATGCAGCTGCCTGGGAGACCAGCTTACAGCTCCTGACACCCCCGCCTGCCTCGCGGGGGCCGGGACCCACGGAGCCTGGGGTGCGCCATTGTGGCGAGGGTTCTGTGCGCAGGCCCCCGAAGCCTCTGCTACCACCCTGGGTGGTGGGGTCCTGACAGCCCCTCGGGTCTCTCTGCAGTCACAGATTTGAAGAGTAACTCCGTGGGCAGGAGCAGCTGGAGGCCACTGGGTGCAGCCCTGGAGCCCACCCCTTCCCGTATGGGGAGCCTAGACCCTGAGCCCCGAGTCGCCTTGGTCCCAAGCCAAGACCCACCCACTCTTAGTGGGTCAAAGTGGGGTGAGGGTGAGTCTCGGGGAGGAGGGAGTAATCTTCAGCATCTCACGTGTTCTCCCCATGTGGCCGGGAAGTTCTTCCTCACATCTGACCTCACACTCTCTAGCTTCACCTGAAGCTCACCTGTCACCCTCCTGGGCTCACTCTAACCCCTGAGAGCAGGTCACCCGCTGGGGGTGTACTTGGGGCTCCAGTGCCCAGTGCCCCCCAGCCTGTGCAGGTGAGAGGTGACAGAGCTGTGACCTCCCCCAGGAGTGCCCGGCGAGGGGCAGTGGTCACCGACAGACGCTGGGGGGAAGGCACCCACTCAGCCCACCCCAGGCCTGGAGAAACAGAGCCGAGCCAGGACCTCCGCTGGAGGGAGAGAGGAGCCAGGTAAAACCACCAGGGCACCACCTCTGCTGGCCTGTGGGGCGGGGCCACTGTGTGACCCGGGGCAGGGCAGACACGCCTTGCATTTTCTGCCGGGCCCTGAGGCCCTGTGGGCAGGGCTGTGCCTCCCCTGTCTGTCAGACCTGGATGTCCCTGACTTTATCTCCCAAATCAGATTTGGAATGGAAGGAGGTGTCTCCCTTCTCATACAGGCACAGCCCCTCTCACGTGGGGTCTTGGGTCTGGGTCCCCTGCTGTCTCCCAGTGGACTTGAGGTCCACCAGAATGGTCTCCCCACCACACAAGGTCTTTAGGGCCTGGCTGTGCCTCCCCCATTGGGCGGGGGTCTCACCTCACTTACCCTGCCCAGGAGCCTCCATGCGGGGTCTGGCCCTGGCTCTGGGGCTCCGCCTGGAAGTGCTGTCTTGCAAAATTCTCAGGGAGCCCAAGATCGGGGGGTCTGGCTTTGTCTCTAAAGAGATCCTGGGTTCTCAGGACCCCCCACCTCCGACGGTGAAGCCTCAGCCCAGAGCTGGCCCCACAGACAGCGCCCAGCCCTGCCTGGAGCTGTCCACAGTGCTGACCCCTCACCCACCCCAGCTGCTGCCCTCTGGGCATGGGTGTCGACTGGGCAGGGAAGGTGGACCCTGCATAGCAGCCCCCTGTATGGACACCATGCAGTGACCAGCCCTGCCAAGGCTGCTGGAGCACGTGGTGTCTCATTGACCCTCTCTGGGGGGCTCGGAAGGGCTGAGACGATGGACCAAGGTTCATGTGGGGTTTTCTAAGTGGTGGGACCCACGCTGCACTGGAGGCCAGAGGCCCACAGCCCCTCCCCCTCCCCCAGCCCCAGGGAAGGGGATCCTGGGGGCTGGAGCCCAGCCCAGAGCAGCTCGGGGTCCTAGAGCAGCAATGGGCGTCACCCAGCACCTCACCTCATCCCCGCCTGCCCAGCCGGCCCCCAGTTCCGCTGCACGCCCCCTACACCTGTGGACATGATCTTCCTGGTGGATGGGTCCTGGAGTATCGGCTACGGTCACTTCCAGCAGGTCAAAGACTTCCTGGCCAGTGTCATCGAGCCCTTTGAAATAGGGCCAGATAAAGTCCAAGTAGGTGGGTACCGGGCCCCAGGCCTGGCCAGACCCCTCCTGAGGAGCTGGAAGTGGGGCGGATACTGGGCAGCCTCCTCGGGAGAGCAGGGAGGTGCTCTCTGCAGCCCACTGGCCCACTGTCCAGCCTGGGCAGGAGGGGAGGGGCCCCACCGCACTGGAGGAGCAGCCGGCTCCTGGGGCCAGTTCTGGTGGCTCCTCTGGGTGGGAAGCTGGGGCTCAGCCAGCAGGCGCCCTCTCCAGTGACCCTAGGCCAGGCTGTGTGCAGAGCAGGAAGCTGGGTGTCTTGCCCAGCTCGGCACTCCAGCAGGCTGTGTGCACCCCTCCCTGAAAGGCTTGACTCAGTACAGTGGAGACCCCCAGACAGAGTGGGACCTGAACACCTTTGGCACTAAGGAGGAGGTGCTGGCAGCCATCCGCGGTCTCCGCTACAGAGGGGGAAACACCTTCACAGGTCTGCCTGGGCCCCGTGACCCCACCCTCGGGGGTCTGCTCAGGTCTGTCCTGATGCCCCTCACCCCGTCCTATGGGTCACCCTCCCAGAGTTGCAGTGTGTAAACCAGGCCCAAGGGCTGGTGAACGGCGAGCCTGACTCACGCCTCTGTAGAGGGCATGTCAGCCCTGTTTGTCTTTGGAAAAAACACAGTGTCTGTCAGGCCAACTTGCTGAGAGTGATGGCTCCTCGATCATAGAAGCTTCTGGGAGGGGCCCACCAGTGGGCTTGGGCATGGCCTTAGTGGAAGCCTCCCCCTCGGGGTGCCCCCCACGGGCAGGCCCCTCCCTGTTCCCTCGATGCTCCCAGTGCTGCTGCCAGCTGGTGGAGGGGCAGGGTGTGGGGCACCAGCCCTGGAGCTTGGGGTGCCTTTGAGGGAAGGAGAGCTGGTGTCCCTGCTCTCCCAGCACTACCAGCCCAAGGGGGCCAGGACTGCATGGAGGGCAGAGTGCTGGGGTGGATGGCTGGTGGAGCCGTCTCTGGCGGGGAGGACTCAGGAGGGGCGTGGGGGCCGCCTGCACTTCTTTCTCACTGCATCCAAGGCCTGGCCCTGACCCACGTGCTGGAGCAGAACCTGAAACCCATAGCGGGTCCCCGTCCAGAGGCAACCACGGTGGTGATCCTGGTGACAGACGGCAAGTCCCAGGACGATGCCCGCACTGCTGGCCACGTCCTCAAGGAGCTGGGAGTCGACGTTTTTGCCGTGGGTGAGCAGCCCCCAGGCTCTCCCTGGAGTTCTTGCAGTGGGGTGGGCCCCTGGCTGCAGGTGGGAGTCTGCACCCCGGCTTCACCTGGGCTGGAGGTCTCGTGGCCCCTCTGAGCCTCCGCCGCGCATCTGCGAAGGGGGAGGATGAGTCTCGGCTCGGAGCAGCTGCGTGACGATGCACGAGAGCGAGGAGCTACGCGTCTGTGGGCGGGGCTGCTCCCTCCCTGGCCAGTCGGCCAGTTTGCAGCACGGTCTGTGGACGTCTCCCCGCCCCGCACCCCTCAGTGTGGCACCCGCTGCCCCACGGCCCAGCCCGCCTTGGGCCTTCCTCTGCTCGCTGCTCTGGCCAGTTATTAACTCTGTCCCTTGAGAAGGAAACCTTAGATTTGGGGGCGGATTCCTGGGAGCAGAAACCCTCCTTGGTGCCCCAAATCCTCTGGCACATGCCCCACCCCAGCCCCCGGGTGTGCAGTAGCTCACCAGAGTGTGCTCAGGACCCCAAAGAAAGCACACTGGCCTCCCTCCTTGCCACAAATGCCACGAGACCCAGGCAGGCGCAGCACAGCCTGAGAGGGGCCGTCTGGGCTCCAGCACCCCCTCGCATTCGCCCCCGGGCTGCCGCCTGTCACTGGGACACGCCGGGTGACCCCATCCTGGGGCCTGTGGGGTCTTGGGTACATGGCTTGGGAAGGGACCCCCCCAACCCACTGAGTGACTCAGGCAAGGGGCCCAGTGGTCCCGTTTGTAAGATGGACCCAGTGCTGAATGGGCATGTCCTCACCCTCCGAACCCCGTGGGCAGGCGTGAAGAACGCTGACGAGGAGGAGCTGCGGCTCCTGGCATCCCAACCGCTGGACATCACCGTCCACAGTGTGCAGGACTTCCCCCAGCTCGGCACGCTGGCCGGCCTGCTCAGCCGCCTCATCTGCCAGAAGGTCCAGGGCAGGAGCCCGCGCGGGGGCCCAGGTGAGCAGTGGGTGGTGATGCGAGGGCAGGATCGCCCACAGCAGCCACTTTGAGCAGAGGAACAGGGGCCCGTGGCTCCTGTAAGGAATGCCCTGAGCCCCCTCTCACCCCAGTTCTCATGGCTCTGAGGGGTCTGCACCCCCACCTGGGGAAACGCTGTCCCTGCTGGAAGTGGCTGCCATGGGGAGCAGGTGGACCTGCCAATGCCAGCTGCCTGCTGGGGCAGTTGACCATCCCCTCCCTTCCCACAGTGACACCGGCAGCTGCTGCTCCAGCCCCGGACCCCCTCTCTGCTCTCACCAGCCTGGTCCTGACTCAGGTGACCTCCTCCAGTGTCCACCTGTCCTGGAGTCCAGCCCCGAAACCACCCCTCAAGCATCTGATCGTGTGGCGGCCTTCCAAGGGCGGCATCCCCCAGGAGGTGAGAGCTGGCCCCTGCCTGCACCCGCAAAGTCAGGGCCCACCGTGGCCAAGTCAATGTGGATTGAGCAGAGTGGGTGTGGCCCTGCCAAGCCTGCAGCCCCCACAAAGCCAGACCCTGAGAGCACCCTCCGGTGGCCGCGGCAGGCCAGAGCATGCGGGCACTCACCTCTGATGACAGGTTTGTGGCCAACAGCTGCCCTGCTCCCGGAGCCAGGGATGCCGCTGTAAAGGAAGCAGGGGCCGACCCCAGCCCTCACCTGAGCTGTCTCCCTGTGCCCCCAGCACCCCTCCCTGCCCGTTCCATCGCAGCTCCTGTTCCAGGTGGTGGTGGAGGGGCCTACCTCGTCTGCAGAGCTGCACAACCTGACTTCCAGTACAGAGTACCTGGTGTCCGTGTTCCCCGTCTACGAGGCCGGGGTCGGCGAGGGCCTGCGGGGCCTGGCAACCACAGGTGGGCGGGTGGAGGTGGGCCAGGGCTCAGGGAGGGGGGCCTACCCTCACCCACAGCATCACCTTGGAGCCTGGCACCAGCAAGGGTGGGGCAGCAAGCAGTCCTGAGTCTTAACCCAGGTGAGGGCACCTCCCCCAACTTGCTGTGTGACCGAGGCTGAGTCACTGGGCCTTTCTGCCCTCAGTGTTCTCTTCTGAACCCAAGCACCATCATTTGTGTCATTGCCACCATCACACCGCCCATTCCTGTCACAGCTCGCAGGGTTTATGCAGCTCCCGCCCCCCTGGCCTTCAGGCCCCCAGAGAAGCCATGAGCCCCTTCGACAGCTTCATTGAGATGTGGCCTACAACTCCCCCACTTCAAGTGTGCGATTCAGTGGCTGTTAGTGTGTTCACAGTGGTGCGCCCATCCCCACAGTCACCCTTAGAGCATTTTTGTCACCCCAAAAGGAGACCCCCTATGCATTGGCTATCACCCCCAGTCCTCCCCACCCCCCAGGCCTGGCAACCCTGATCTCTGTCTCCAGGGATTTGCCATTTCTGGGCATTTTATAAAAATGAGACCACACGGCCTTTTCCATCTGGCTTCTTCCTGGGGCCCTTGTATCCCCACCCGCAAGGCAAGTGGCCTTAAACAGAAACCCCAGGGGTGGCCGTGTTTCCCCAGAGCTGTGAGCCTGGAACTTGGCCCAGATGGAGTTTGGGGACAGACTGAGACTTGTCTGTGGGGCCTCCCCGCCCGGGGGCTGTTCTCCGGGCTCTGTCTCGTGCAGACGCATGCACAGTGCGCTTCGAGATCCTGGGTAGGATTTCTGCCTGGGCCGCGTTCCTAAGGCGCCCACTGTCCCCACAGCGCCTCTGCCGCCACCCCAGGCACTGACCCTGGCCGCAGTGACGCCCAGAACCGTGCATCTCACCTGGCAGCCAGTGGCCGGGGCCACCCACTACTTGGTCTGGTGCTCACCTGCCCCCTCCAAGGGCGAGGCGGACAGGAGAGAGGTGCGTGACCTCAGCCTGTGGGGATGGGGCGGGGGAGGAGGGGGCCGGCAGGGGCCAGCGTGTGTGCCCTGACCCTGCAGGTGCAGGTGGGGCGGCCAGAGGTGCTGCTGGACGGCCTGGAGCCTGGCAGGGACTACGACGTCTGGGTACAGAGCCTTCGAGGGGCAGAGGCCAGCGAGGGCCGGGGCGTCCGCGCCAGGACCCGTGAGTGCCTGGCCCCATCAGGCTGCCACCCCCTCGCACTCCCGGGAAGAGGCCCACTCTGGTCCCCTGAGCCTTCCACACAGTGGAGGATGCCAGACCCTACCTGGTGGCCCCACTAGCTCTGGCCAGCACCCACCCTTCCCCCATACACATGGGGAGGGAGCGGCAGCCGGTCCCTGAGGCCTTGGTGTGCTCCGCAGCTGCCCTGGCCTCCACCAGCCTGGGCTTCTCGGATGTGAGCCACGACTCGGCCCGTGTGTTCTGGGAGGCCACCCCAAGACCTGTGCGCCTCTTCAGGGTCAGCTACGTCTCCAGCAAGGGCGGCCACTCCGGGCAGGTGAGAGAAGGCCCCACCTGGGACCCAATGTCTTGTGGGACCACCGCAGGACCTGGCATCCAGGGCAATGAATTGTCCACAGGGGGCCCAGTGCCCTCAGCCCTCCAAAACCCCCGCCCCTGGTGCACTCCAGCCTTGGCCTGGGGCAGGGGGAGCGCAGAGCAGTGTGCCAGCCCTTGGGGACCCCAGGCTGGCAGGGGCGGGGAGGAGACAGACATGAGGCAAAGGGTCAGATAGATATGTGTAGATGACTGTGTGATGTGTGCAGGGGCACGTGGTGTTGTGAGAGGCTGTTTGGGGGGTGGGCGGGGTGATTGAGGCCCCAAGGACCCCAGTGTGGTGGGTCCCGCATCCCACGCCCCCATCTATGCCAATTTCCCCATTCTAGGGGTGGCCACGGGGCAGTCCTGGCTAGCAGGTCCCGAGCCTGGGTCTCCATCCTGGCAGGGGCTGCCTACTCCCTGGCCTGGGGAGTCGGCTCCAGGCCCTGCGGGTGTCCCCACCTGCCTTGCAGACGGAGGCTCCTGGGAATGCCACGTCGGCCACCCTAGGCCCCCTCTCCTCCTCCACCACATACACCGTCAGAGTCATCTGCCTCTACCCTGGTGGCAGCTCCTCCACACTGACCGGCCGCCTGACCACACGTAAGTAGGCAGACGTTGAGGGGTCCCCAGGCTGGGCTGCATCCTTCTGCCCCGACAGACAGTTCAGGTCAACACGGATGTTGGGGTGTCTGCTCTGTGCAGCGCTGAACCAGGTGGGGACAGGCAGACAGGTGTCACGCTGGGGTGCAGGGCCCTCGAAGGGACCCAGGGTCCCCAGGGCTGAGCAAAGGCGGGGGCTGGGGCACCTTTAGGAAGCAGGGCCTGTGCCCAGCCCGCAGCCCAGTTCTGGGAAAGGGGTGTGTGTGGCACGGCTTCCGCGTGGGGATGGGGGTGTCCTCTGCCCCCAAGGGCCTTCTCTCCAAGGGTGGCCCTGTGCTAGCGAAGTCTCCCTCTTCCATCTTCCAGGGAAAGTCCCCAGCCCTAGCCAGCTGTCAGTGACAGAGCTCCCTGGGGACGAGGTGCAGCTGCATTGGGCAGCCGCAGCGGCATCCGGCGTGCTCGTCTACCAGATCAAGTGGACACCCCTGGGAGATGGGAAGGCCCATGAGGTGTGGGGTGGGGAGAGAGGACCACCCCCTTCCCACACCCCAGCTCTGGGGCTGCTCAGAGCCCAGTGCAGCTTCTTGGGGACACCTGCCTGCCTGTGGCTTGTGAGCCGGGCCCCAACGTGGACACTACTCCACAGAGTGGACACCTGGTCCCTCCTCTCTGCAGATCTCTGTCCCTGGCAACCTGGGCACAGCTGTCCTGCCCGGCCTGGGGAGGCACTTGGAGTACGAGATCACCATCCTAGCCTACTACAGGGACGGGGCCCGCAGCGACCCTGTGTCCCTCCGCTACACTGCCCGTAGGTGACCCCTGCTCTGCCCCTCAGCTGTGTGGGGGGCAGGAACAGCCCAGAGGGACCCCAGACTCTCCTGGTTCCATGGCCCAGGACCCCAAACTCCCAGAACCGCTGATAGGCAGTTCCCCAAGCCCCTGACCCTCTGGCCTGCCCCCTTGGGTCCCCAGGGCCTCCCTGAGCCCTCCGAGCAGGTGTTCTGGGGGTGGCTGAGGATCCAAGTCACCCGGTGTGGTGACAGTGCTCAAAACAGTCCCAGAGCTGACCTCGTGGCCCTGTCTGTGCCAAGAACACGGGGCAGCAGGCGTGGTGGGGGACTGTGGGGGCAGTGGGGGCAGTGGGTGTGGTACAGGGCACGGGCTCCCACCCCCTGTGCTCTCCCCACAGTCAGCCGGAGCCCACCCTCCAACCTGACCGTGGCCTCCGAGTCACCCAACAGCTTGCGGGTCAGCTGGACGCCCCCGAGTGGCCACGTCCTCCACTACCGGCTCACCTACACGCTGGCCTCAGGCTCAGGACCCGAGAAATCGGTGGGTCTTGGTGGAACCAGAAAGCTGTCTCCCTTGTGGGCCCCTGGGTCCTGGGGGCGATGGGGCCAACACAGCCCACTCTGCCTGTTGAGAGTGGCAGATCTTCCACGGTAGGACGCAGAGATAAAAGGGATCGGAGATGCCTAAACGAGCAAAGACACTCTAGAGGGGCTGCTCAGGGGAGCTGTCCCCCCAGATCTCTGTTCCAGGACCCAGGAGCCACGCGATACTCCCCGACCTGCTGGCAGCCACCAAGTACAGGGTGCTGGTCTCTGCAGTCTACGGAGCAGGGGAGAGTATGGCTGTGTCAGCCACAGGCCGGACAGGTAAGCGGGCACCAAGACCCCAGACCCCTGCCAGGCTCAAGAACTCCAGACACAGCCAGGCCCCAGACACTCAGACCTAGGCAGGCCCCAGACCCTAGCCACGCCCCCAGATCCCAGACCCCTGCCAGACCCAAGACCCTCAGACCCAGCCAAGCCCCCAAACCCCAGACCCAGCCAGGCCCCAGACCCTTAGACCCAACCAGACCCCAGACCCTTAGACCCAGCCAGGGCCTCAGACCCCAGTTGGGCACCCAGTCCCCAGGCCTCAACTAGGCCCCCAAGACCCCAGGTGGACCTCCAGACCCTCAGACCCAGCCAAGCCCCCAGACCCCAGTCAGACTCCCAGATCCCAGCCAGGCCCCAGACCCCAGACCCAGCCAGGCCCCAGACCCAAGCCTGGCCCTCAGATGCCAGCCAGGCCCCCAGACCCCAGTCAGGCCCCAGACCCCAACCTGGCCCTCAGATACCATCCAGGCTCCCAGAACCCAACCAAGCCCCAGATGCCAGCCAAGCCCCCAGGCCTGAGACCCCAGCCAGGCCCCAGACCCCAGACCCAGCCAGGCCCAAGACCGTCAGACCCAGCCAGACCCCAGACCCTCAGACCCAGCCAGGCCCCAGACACCAGCCAGGCCCCCAGACCCAACCAGACCCTGACCCTGGCCAGCACCCAGAAGTCCAGAACCTGCTTGGAGGGGCCACTCAGCAGGATGTGTGGGCCCTGTCACTCCCACATGGGGCCCAGTGCTGCAGAGGGAACTCAGAGTTTTCATGTGAAACCTTCCATGTCGTAGAACACCAACTGCTAACCGCAGTGTTAACACCACCCCTGTCCAACCAGCCTTGTGCAGCTGATGCAGCCGGGGCTCCAGCTATAACCTCACCTGCAGATGCCCAGGCCTGTGTCCCTCCTGTATCCGCGTCCAGGAGGTGTGGGGCAGATGTCCAGCCTGTGGGTGTGGGCAAGCCGAATGCAGATCCCAGGGCAGGTGGGTGGACGTGCCAGGGCAGCTGCAGCTAGAGTCCAGGGCCCACGGGCTGGCCCTGCCTTGATGCTCCCGGCAGTGGATATGGCATCGGTTGTCCTGGGGTCCTGCCACCTGCAGGCCAGGCCCAGCTGAGAGGAACCTATTGCTTTTGTTTTGTTTATGCTGATTCTCTTGGACAGTCGCAGACGCTCAGACCAGAAGGCCCTCGAAGGCTGGTCAGCCTGACCGCCTCATCCCCTTCCTGAGACCATCTAGTTTTGGCTTGAATGCCCCTGGGGAAGGGGGTCTCGCTACTCAGTGGGCAGCTGCCGAGGCTCCGCACCCTTCCCATTAGAGGGGAGAGCTGCTTCTTGCCCTCTGGGTCCCAGTTCCTGCCTCACTCACCCGTAAACACTTCTGAGCACCTACTATGCACCCGGCAGCGGAGTAGGCCTTCCAGCCAGGCCGCAGTGCCGCACATGCCCCTGATGGGAGTGTCTGCGCACCCAGGCGTCTCCCTGGCCCTGCCGTCTGGGACACGTCGGGGTGGCTGGTACCCTCTTGGGAAGTGGCCCCCAGCGAGAACCCCCCCCCAGCCGGGCACCGTCTTCTGGGGGCGTGGAAGTGAGACTCCCAAGGTCGCAGGACGCAGCCCTGTCGTTTCCCCATCCCTGAGGCATGGAGACCCAGGCCTGAGGAGACCATTGACCCAAGCCCCTGTCACCTCTCAGCAGCCTGCCAGGCCCTCCACGCGGATGGCTCCCTCACAGGTAGGCCCCGCCCTTGAGTGACAGCTGCTCCCTCTCCACCCCCACCTGCTCCTCTCGGGTCCTCATGGGGAGGGTGGCCTGGAAACAAGAGGACGTGCGACAGGCAGGGCGCACACCTTCCAGGGGCATCCTCACGTTGTTGGCTGGTGCCTTTGTTCCCACAAAGGCTTGTCCAAGGTCGCTCGTCCAAGGTCAGGGCTGGGACGTGGCAGAGCAGAGGCAAAGCTGGGGCCCCTGGGTCCTGTGTGGCCTCTGCTAGCCTCTGCTGGCCAGGAGCTGGGCGGTGTGAGGGGCGAAGGGGTCACAGTGTCTTTAGTTCTTCGTGGGTCTGAGACCCTCACCAGAGAGGGCCGACGTGTGGGCCCCACCACGGTCTGCGCGGACTGGGGCGGTGGGGGCAGGTTGCGGGGAGGGTGGCCCTTGAGGGCGGAGTCTCCCTCGGGGTCTCCAGCAAGCAGCAGGGCTGTGGCTGCTCAGACCCGCTGCAGAGCAGGGCCTGCTTCTGGCCGGCGGTGGGGCAGGCGAGGCTGCCCGCTCCTGCCCTGTGGCCACACTGAGCACCCAGAGAAACAAGACCTTTCGTTTACTTCGTGCCGTCAACGCTGGGGAAGTCACGGGCACTTTGAGCCGGCCTCAATGGGCTGGGCGGTGGGACCACCGCTGGGCTCTGCTGGGCGGGTGGGACACGGTGGTGACACGGTGGGTGGGGGCCGACAACTGCGAGCACAGAGGAGCGGGCAGTGCTGCCTGTGTGTCCTTTCCCCGGTCAGGATGGAGGCAAGGGGAAGGGACGGCTGGGGCGGGGGTGCCAGTGGGGGCTCTGGGCACCTGGGTGGACCCCTGCCTGCCACCCAGGCCCTGAGCTCCCAACTCCCACCCACCTGAGGGCCCCGTGTTCCCCTTCTGGACGTCTTCATGTTCACCCAATCCCGTCTCTGCGTCCCTGTCTCTGTCTCCCTGTCCTCCCACCTTGCTATCTCTATGTCTCTGTCTCCACATCTGTACGTCTCTGTCTCCCTGTCTCTATGTCTCTGTCTCCCTCTCTCCCCACCTTGCCATCTCCACGTCTCTATCTCCACGTCTCTGTCTCCCTGTCTCTATGTCTCTGTCTCCCTCTCTCCCCACCTTGCCATCTCCACGTCTCTATCTCCACGTCTCTGTCTCCCTGTCTGTCTCCCCATTTCCCTGTCTCTTACCAAAGCTCTTGCCTTTGGCTTTCTCTCTCTCCTCTCCTGCTCATTGCCGTCACCCTGACACCTGGTTGTCCTCTCTTACCTCCTGCCCCTCCCCCCCGCACCTCCCATCTCTGACTGACCCTCGGTCCTCCCCGCGTCTGGTCCAGGCTTTGACCTGATGGGGGCCTTCGGCCTGGTGGAGAAGGAGTACGCCTCTGTCCGCGGTGTGGCCATGGAGCCTTCGGCATTTGGCCCGACTAGGACCTTCACACTCTTCAAGGATGCTCAGCTGACACGCCGGGCCAGGTGGGAGGGCGTGGGACGGGCTGTGATGTGATGAGGGGCAGGCGCAGTGGGGGCACCCACCACGTCCCCACATGACCCTCCAGGGGAGGTGGCGGGAGGCAGAAGTGTCCAGGCCCAGGGCTCCATCCCCCAGAGCCAGCCAGGCCCCGGACCCGTCAGCAGTCGGTGCTCACTCGGCATGTGGGCTCCAGAAATTCGATTTTTACCTTAATGAATCTCACGTGGGTGGAATGAGGCCACATGTGGGTGCTTTTCCCCACGTGGCCTGACGATTGGTCCAACCTGCAGACTTCTGCAAAGGAGCCACCAAATTTGTCCCCTTGAGAACCCTGCCTCCTGTGGGCGTTTGATTTGATGAGGCGAATCGGTAAATGTCCTAGCTCGTCAGAAGCAACTGCTCTGACTCCGCTCGTGACGACTCGGGTCAAACAACCAGCCTCTGTGTTAGTGAAAATATCTGCGATCGTAAATCGAACTTTGATATGCAGGGCGTCATTTTTTCTTAAGTTAAAATGTTTTAAACTACAAATGTCTGTCACAAGCTCTGTAATAGAAATTTGAAAACTACAAAATATGTAATTTTACAAAACCCACCCAATGCTAGTAAGATTCAGGTCTGTTTCTCCCCAGACAGCGCTAGTGTGGCAGGCACGGCCACAGTAGGCACCCTGGGCTGGCCCCATCACACATGGCGTTTCGTGGCTGAACTGATGCCTGCCCACCGTCCCTTCACCACCCTCTGCCTCCTGCCCGATCTTTGCTGTGTGCACCCCCTGCCGTCTGTCCCCACTTTCGTTTCTTTTTGAGGGGGTGCAAGGTGCACTTTTTGTGCAGGGGGCTAGCGCCTGTCTCTTCCTCGATGGCCCCTCCTCCCGTCCGATCTTTAATCTGGGGCTTGGAGCCCCAAGGTTTACACAGCTGCAGTCTCTGCTCCTCGTCCCCCGGCTCCGACTCTCGCAGCAAACCCTGAGCAGACGAGGAGGCCGCGGAGGTTGAATGCTGCGGTGGCTCTCCCGTAACTGTCCCTTTTCTGCAAATGACAGACTTCTCCCAGGGCCTCACAGTGTAATGGGTGCTTCACGTTTGTCTGTCTGCACTTCTGGAGCTCACAGCCCAAGAGGTGGGGTGGACGGCCTTACAGGTGTGGCCCCCCAGCACAAGTGTGGCCCCCCAGCACAAGTGTGGGCCCCAGCACAGGTGTGGCCCCCCAGCACAGGTTTGGCCCCCCCACCATGATAACTACCATGAATGAGACTCCAGGGCCACTAAGAGTGGAAGAGATCCCTCCCTGTAATGGGGACAGGAAGGCTCCCTGAGAAGGTGGCAGATGAGTAGAGTCACTAGGGAGAGAATAGGGGAGGGGAAGGGAACCAGGAAGAAAGAGAAGCATGTGCCAAGGCCCTGGGGCCAGTTCCAGCAGGAACATGGCTGGGCTGGGTCTTGTGGGCTCTTGGTCATCCTGAGTGCAAATGAAAGCAAATGGGGAGGGTACACTGTTAGGAACAGTTTTACTGGGTGACCCAAGACCCTGTTCCCTGCCCCTTCCCACCCTCCAGCCCCCTGGGTGGGCACTGGCCCCGGTGTAGATGCCCACTGCCCACCCAGTCTGAGCACTCTGACAGCAGAGCTGCCTCTGGGCTTGTGGGCTCCTGACCCCCCGGAGACAGTCCCAGGGACCCTCCTGCAGGTCCCCTTGACTTGCATCCTCTCCACCACACAGAGACCATGAGGAACGGGGTCCTGGCAAGCCCTGCCTGGGACTGTGGTGGACACTAGCTGTGGTGGGATGGCCTTTGGTCCTGGCCGGCCCCCGGGGACAGAGTGTGTGCCATGCCCTAGGGGCACTTCTTGTTGACTCCTTCGATAGCCCTGGGGGGAGTTCCCCATGCCACTCATGGGGAAACCAAGGCAGGGGAGGCCCCAGCCTGGCCCGTGGACCCCTGCAGCTCTGCAGTCCTGGGGCCTGGGGTCTGGGCTCTGGGGACAGCAGCACCGCGGCTGGGCGCAGCCTGCTCTCAGGCCCGTGGTGGCCCCACCTCTGCCCCACAGCGACATCCACCCGGCCGCCCTGCCCCCGGAACATACACTTGTCTTCCTCCTACGCCTGCTCCCTGAGACACCCCGCGAGGCCTTCGCACTGTGGCAGATGACGGCTGAGGACTTCCAGCCTGTCCTGGGGGTCCTGCTGGACGGTCAGTCCAGAGGGAGGGCGGTGGGCCTCGGTCGCCCCTCGAAGCCCTGCAGGCTGTGGGTCCTGGGCGATGCTGCCTCTGGCCCTCAGCGGGGGGCAGGTGTCCCATGGGGCTGCTCTCCGCAGCCCAGCCTTCAAGGTTTGGGGAGCACTGGGGTTCACGCCTTCGTGGGGGCCGCCCCTGTTCCACTCTGGGGGGCGTCAGGTCCTCCCTGTCCTCTGCCCCAGGAGGCCTCACGTGCTCCTCGCCCCACTTCACAGCCAGCAGGAAGTCGCTGACCTACTTCAACCACGACCTCAGGGCCACCTTGCAAGAGGTCACCTTCGACCTGCCCGAAGTGAGGAGGATATTCTTCGGGAGCTTCCACAAGGTCCTGGAAGGTTCTGGAAGGATCACAGTGGGCCTCCTCCTGTCTGAGACCCTTCCCGGCTCCCCAGGTTCTGGAACAGACCCCTCCATGGGGCTCTGCACGACGAGGCCGCCTCCCAACCGTAGGCTGCCCTGGTTGCCATGGCTACCCCCGAATGCTAGAACCTCCCTTGAGAGTTGCACTAGCCCGTCTGGGGTCTCTGCCCCTGCGGTCCCCTCTGCCCTGGACATCCCCATCTTAATTTGGGTTGAAGAGCATCCCAGCCCTTCTCTCTGGGTCCCACAAGTTCCTGGGAGGGGCCTTTGGCAGGTGTCATTTGGTCCATTTTGCAGAGGGGAAACTGAGGCCCAGTGAAGGGGGGGGTCCCATGAGAGTTGGGGTATGGTCAGGCCTCAGGTGATGGGCATTGCCACCCTCCCAATCTGGCCCTGGCCTCGTGAGCAGGGACGGATGCCCCTCCTGGCTGGGGCTGCAGGAGACCCTCCCGTGGTATCCTGTAGGTGCACGTGGCTGTGGGCCGCTCCAGGGTCAGGCTCTACGTGGACTGCCAGAAGGTGGCTGAGAGGCCCATAGGGGAGGCTGGCAGTCCTCCCGCCACCGGCTTTGTCACGCTGGGGAGGCTGGCCAAGGCCCGGGGCCTCCGGAGCAGCTCTGCCACGGTGAGCCTGGGCCGAGTCCTGCGAGGCTGGGCCAGTGGGGCGAGCAGATTCCTGCCCCAAGCTGCACTGACTGACCTGCTCTTCCTGCCTGTAGTTCCAGCTCCAGACGCTGCAGCTTGTGTGCAGTGACTCCTGGGCAGAGGAGGACAGGTGCTGCGAGCTCCCTGCCTTGGTAGGTGGGCAGTGCCCTCCCAGGCTGTGGAGCCTGGGCAAATGGCCATCCAGGGCATGGGTGCTGGGAGAGATCAGGGCAGGCTTCCTGGAGGAGGCAGCCTCCAGGGGCAGAGCCAGAGCTCAGGCAGCTGGATGGGAGAGTTCTGGAGATCCTGCAGCAGGGCAGGCTGCAGAGGGCCAGGGAGCCCCCAGCTGAAAGGGTGGCTGCTGCTGTACCACTTCGCTTTTCTAGGGGCAGGTGTGAGCAGGGGCCTGCCGACTCCCCATGTCCCTACGCTGGGCTTGACATGCTGGGGGCCTATGAGGGAGTCCTGTCTGGGGCTTGTACTGGACAGCCTGAGGGGTGGGCGCCCAGGATGGGGTCCCCTCCCCTCCCCCCAACCTCCCAGATGTGGGTTTGGAGGTTCCTGGGACCCAGATGTCGATGGCTACCCTGAGCTCTAGGGTCAGACAGGAGCCTAGCAGAGGGTCCACATAATGAGCAGGGGTCTTCTACCTTCCAGAAGGATGGAGAGACCTGCCCGGCCTTCCCTTCTGCCTGCACCTGCTCCTCAGAGAGCCCTGGGCCCCCAGGGCCACAAGGACCTCCAGTGAGTCCAGCAGCCCCTGCCCTGGAGGTGACCAGGGACTCCTGGCAACATCTCACTGCCACTGGCAGATGAGGGTGCCCCCTCCTACGCCCCTAGCTGGGACGCAGGCCCCATCAGCCGTCCCCAGGCCTGCAGCTCAGATGGGACCCACTTCATGAGTCTCCTGGCTGCCTCGTCCACCCCCGGCCCATGAGCCTGCTGCTGGCAAGCCCCTTCCTCCCACTGGCCTCCCTCTCCCAAGCCGACTCCGCTCTGGTGTGAGATCCAGCATGTCCCCAGTTTCCCCACTGAGGTGGGGGCAGAGGCCCAGCCAGTCTGCAGCACTGTGCTGGTGGGGGCAGGCTGGTGTGACGTGGCACTCTGGGCCGTGGGGCAGCCCGGAGGAGGGGGGCCCTTCCATCCAGGCCCCAGGGGAGGCAGCTCTCCAGGCCCTGGGCCCCACATGGGGCAGGCCAGCCCCTCTGCCAGCCCAAGGCTCCAGGGTGCTGGGTGAAGGTCAGTCACCGAGCTCTCACTCGGTGCTCATTGGTCCACAGACCTCAGCAGGGAGGGGCCAGGGTTTGAGCTTGGACACCCCTGAACCCGAGTCCGCACCTAACCAGCGGCCGTGGCAGGGAAGGACAGGCCAGAGTGCCCTCGCCCCAGAAGCCCCTTCCCCTTCTCCACCTAGAGGTGGGGCTGGAGTCCAGGGCAATGCTGGGGCCCCGAGGTGCACCGGCCTCGCGGGTGGTGCTGGGGCTCAGCCCTGCTTGCACTCCTGCAGGGCCTCCCCGGGAGGAATGGAGCGCCAGGAGAGCAGGGCTCCCCAGGGCCCAGGGTAAGTCGTGGGGAGTCCTGGGGTGGGGTCCTGGATCCCACCTTCCAGAAGAAGCCCCCAGCACATTCGCAAGCACGCAGGAGTGAGCCCCACGTGACCTCCCCCAGGCGTAGGGGCTCCCCAGCTGGGAGCAGGTACCCTCCCCTCCTCAGTGAGGGGCCAGCTCCCCACCCTGCACCCGAGAATCAAGGAGAGTCACAGGAGTAGGTGAAAATGTCTGTCCACGACATGTGAATTTGTATCTCTTACAAGCAGCTTGACACCCTTTGGAAGTTGCTGGGGTTTTCTGTTGGACTCTGGTCCTTTGGCCCCTTCCCCACGGGCTCCCTGTCCCGTCCATTCCTGGAGTGCCCTGTGCAATATGGGAACTGACGCCCCACACCTGGGGGCTGAGGCCGACGAGCTTTACGCCGTTCTGTCATCCTTTGACCTTGCTGGCCGTGTGCATGTCTGTGTAGCTTTTTAAGGTGACCTTTATCTGGTCAGGCTTATGGGTCTGTCTGCCGTGGGTCCTGCCTGTCTCGGTCCGTTTCGGAAGCTCTTCCTCAGTCAGAGCACAGAGGCACTTCCTCTCGTTCCTTCCAGAACCTTTACACATTCAAACGTCAGTTTCTCTAAATTTATTTTGCGTAAGGTGAGACCACCGCCCAGTCCTCACCATACTGTGATGGACCACCAGCCCCTCCCTGACTTAAGCTCACTCTTGATCCCAAGCTTTCCACAGGCTCAAGTCCCCAGCGGTGACTGCAGACAGCCTGCCGTGGCTGCTGTCCAGGTGGAGACCCGTTCCTGGCGCTCCCGGCTCTGCCTCCGTCTTCCCAGAACCTCGGTCTCCATGTGTTGTTTTGTGCTCTCCTTTCTTACTCAACAATCTCATTTGTAATAATTTATTATTTTCACACGGCTTTCTTGGAATTTCCTGGTTTAAATTTACATCACCTGAAAAACATTACTTCACTTTCTCCTTTTCAATTTTTATGACTCTCATTATTTTTTTTGTGATGGTGTTGACGAAAACTCCAGAATTTTGTCCAAGAGCAGCAGTGGTAGCAGACCCGCTCATCTTGACTGAATGGAAAGGCCCCACTGTCCATCCACTGAGTGTGGTGCTGGCCTGGGAACCGGGACAGGTTGTTCTGTCCTGTGATAGTAGAGTCCATTCACAGTCAGGGGCCACATAATGATGTTTCAGTCAACGACGTATCGCACAGGCAGCTGTGGTCCCGTAGGATCAGTGCCACAGAGCCTGGGTGTGTTGGAGGCGCTACCTGCCGGGTGTGTGTGAGTAACTCTGATGTTCGCTCGACAAAGAGATCGCCTAATCACGTGTTTCTGTGTGTCCCCGTTGTTAAGTGACATGTGGTGGTATTCTTATTTTATAATGAGATTTTAAAAGTCAAGACTGGATATTAAATAAGATTTAGTGCTTCTTCAGCTGCTATGGACACAGTCAAATAATTTTTCTTCTTGGAGCATTGGTTTAGTGAATGATTTAGGTTCACTCCTAAACACTGAACTCTTCTTGCATCCATTAAAAAGCCAGCCTGGTCACTGAGAGCTTCCTGTCCATCAAATGCTGCAGGATTCCGTTTGCTAATGTTTTATTTAGGGTTTTTTTCTGATGTTCATAAATGACAACGTCTGCTGTTTTCTTTACAGAGTTTGGTACGTTGATCTGCTTAATTCACAAAAATTGTTTGAAAGCATTCTCTCCTTTCTTCCACCGTCTCAAACTATTCAAGTAGCGTTGGTGTCTTTCCCTTAGAGGTCTGCTAGAAAGTTCAGTGAGGTCTGAGTCTGGTGTTTGGGGTTCAGAGCTCTGTGACTGGTCCGTCGGGGTTTTCTCACTGTCCCCCCAACTCCCCCACCACTGGAAACCCGAGTCAGGGTCGCGGGCTGGCCTGGGGCTGGACAGACTGGTTTATATTTCCCGACTCCTGTTCACTAGCTCTGTGACCCGTGACGCGACCTTGGCGAGTTCCTGGCTTTAGGTGGGGCCGTGGCAGGACCCCTCCAGCGTGGGGCAGTGCTGCTCATGGGGTCCACATGGGTCACCATGGGAGGGACGTGAGGGGTATGAGACCCCTGCCCCAGCTCACCCCTTCCTTTGTCCTCAGGGAATGAGAGCAGACGCCTCCGTGTGGGCCTGGGTCTGGATACCATGGCTGGCCGGAGGCCTGGGTGGGCCACTGAGGGCAGGATCAGGGAGGGGCTGCAGGAGGGGCTGCGTGCCTTCTCAGCCCTCCCCCTGTGTCTCCAGGGAGAGCCAGGACCACCCGGACAGATGGGACCCAAGGGTCCTGGAGGTCAGCAGGGGTCGCCAGGGACCCAGGGTCGCACCATACAGGGACCCATGGTAGGTTTTGCCTCTCCTCTCCCTCCTGCTCGCTGTCACCCACCCCAGCCCTTCTCTCCCCTCTGCCTTGCTGCCCAGTCCGTCTTCCCCTCCAGGGTCCACCAGGGGTCAAAGGCGAGAAGGGGGACCATGGACTCCCGGGCCTGCAGGTAGCGGGGTCAGACCACACTCAGGGCGTGTGGGCAGGGATGGCGGCACGTGCTGGGATGCAGGTCTCAGGGACTGGGCCTCCTCCTCTGGGACAGACCCTGGCCCTGGCCTGGCCAGCCGCCTCTGTTCTCTTCCAGGGCCGGCCCGGCCACCAGGGCTCCCCCGGAAAGGTCGGCCTCCAGGGACCAAAGGTGGGAGAGAAGCTCATCCGGGGAGGGTCTTGAGATGGAGGCTATGGAGGGGGCTTTCTCCTCTCCACCCCCCACTTCCACCCCATCCTGCCCCCACAGGTGGTCTGGGCGGGGGGAGGGAGCATCAGTCCTCGGGGGGCAGGTGTGGCCACTGGCCGGGGCGGGGGCAAGCCCCGAGCCTGGCCGGCCTTGTCTGCTCTCAGAGCAAGGGGCAGGTATGCAGCCCGCCTTCACAGGGTGGGTCATGGGGTGTCTGGGTGCTGCTCGCGGGGGCCACATGGGTCACCATGGGAGGGACGCGTCGGGTAGGGGCCCCCTGCCCCAGCTCACCCCTTCCTTTGTCCTCAGGGAATGAGAGGCCTGGAGGGGACTGCTGGCCTGCCCGGACCCCCCGGACCCAGGGTAGGCACCGCCTCCTCCTTGAGCCCCCCATGCCCGCCCCCACCACTCCCCACAAGGTTCCTCGGGGCTGAACTGGACAGTCGGCCACATCCTGGCTGCAGCCTGGTCACCCCCAAGTGGGGACCTGGGGAGGCCTCTCTCCCCTGGGCAGAACCTTCTAGGGCTCTGCTGGACACATGGGTGTCCTGTGCCCTGGAGTATGGCAGCAGCCGCTCTGGCGAGGGTTTTTCTACCCCCACTGGGCAGTTGGTACGGCACCCCAGTCACGCCTGCACCTGATTCCACACGGCCAGGAGGTGCCTGCTCCGGATTGGCCTGGGGAGGGCAGACAGGTGAGGCTGGCTGTGGGGACATGGCCCAGGCCCCCTTCTCCCCTCTGTGCGTCCAGAGCAGCATGATACCCCCTGGCAGCCCGAGGACACCCTGTGCTCAGACACCCTCTCTCCAAGCCCGGCGGTCAGTGCTGAGCTCAGTGCCTGGGAGCTGCTCCACAGCGGGGTCTGGGGCAGGCAGCCCGGCCCCCACCAAGATCCTGCGGGGGCCTGGCCTGTGGTCACGCTGGGGACAACTGGAACACAGCCAGGGGTTGCGCAGTGCAGAGTCAGCGCCTACGGGTGGCGTGGGTGGGGTCTGTCCTGGCACAGCGTGGGGACAGTGGGGCCTGGGCAGGGTGATGACGTGCAGCCTGCAGGAGGCTGGGGACAAGCAAGGGGTCTGGTCTTGGTCCAGGGCAGTGGAGACCGGGATGTCCGGCAGCCAGGGTTGGAGGGAACAGGGGTCAGACTTGCCGGGGCTGCAGCCAAGCCCAGGCTCTGCATCTTCACAGGGCTTCCGGGGCGTGGCAGGGGCCAGGGGCACCAGCGGGGAGCGAGGACCCCCAGGGGTCGTGGGGCCCACGGTAAGTCCCCTCCCCACACCAAAGGTGAGAGGGAAGACGAAGGTGTGCAAACTTGTCCTTGCTGACCACTCGGGCCTCGCTGACCGCTCGGGGACTTCCTGCTGCCAGCACACTCGTAAAGCGAGGCCTGCGCAGGGCTTGGGTTTGGGGCTTGTGGGAGTAGAAAGCGGGGGCACCCCTGCAGGCCAGGACAGACCAGGGCCTGGGGCAGGGGATCTTGTGGGCTCGAGAGGGTGGGGGCTCCAGCAGGTTCCCGGGAGGTAGAGGGAGGTGAGCCGGGGTAGGGAAGTGCTCTGAGCCGCCTGGCTGGCTTCTAGGCCTGGGTGCTGGCTCTGGGCCCTTCAGCATGTCTGCTCTCCCCCGGGGCAGCGTCCCAGCTGCTGGGGAACAGCTGGCATTGGCAAAAAGTGGGTCCTTTGCCCCTGAGGATTCCCTGCCATCAGCCCTCCTAGACCAGGGATTCAGGATGGGCCCTCGGCTCTGCCCGCCCTGCGGGTCTTGGAGGCTGGTCTCCCTCCCGCTGTGTGGACGGGACCCCCCACGCTGTGAGTGGCAGTCAGGTCTGCCTGAAGTCAGGAGAAGCTGACCCAGGCCGGCTCAAGGCCTCTACTGCCCAGAGCCCCTGGGGGCTTGTGAGCGGGTGGCGGGAGTCCAGGCTTCTCTGCTGGAGTCCCTTAGCGTGTCACTCTGCTGACCTGCTTTTCTCCGTCTCCTCCTGCTTCAGGGGCTGCCGGGGCCCAAGGGGGAGCGGGGAGAGAAGGTGAGTGTGGCCAGCGTCTGGGGTCCAGGTACTTCCCGAGGGGTCACAGGAGGCACTGGCGTGCACACTGGCCAGGCTGGTCATGGCGCTCGGCCACATGGCCTGTCTTCCCTCACAGGGCGAGCCACAGTCTCTGGCCACCGTCTACCAGCTCGTGAGCCAGGCCTGCGAGTCTGCCATCCAGAGTGAGTGGCCCAGCTTCCTCGTGAGGACCCCTGAGCCTCCCACTGCCCTCCCCCCATCTCTGTCCTCACCCCCACGAGGCTGGAAGGAAGCCCCGGGGCCCAGTCACCAGGCACACCCAGCCTGGTGGCCACTCTCCCCAGCCATGTGCAGAGCAAGGGGAAAGCAAGCGAGGGTCTTCCACGTGCCCGCTGTCCTGCTGATGGCCCTTCCTCACCTCCGCCCCTCAGCGCACATGCTGAAGTTCAACTCCTTCCTCCACGAGAGCACCAGGCCCCCCATGCCCATCTTGGAGGCCCCCAGGCCCCCCGGCACGCCCAGCGAGGCCCGGCTCCCTGGAGAAGGGGGTCGTGGTGGTCACCGCCCTGAGGCCAGAGGTACCAGGCCCCTGGGGGAGGGGTCTGGGGGGACTGCAGCTCTCCCCTGAGGGCTGGGGCTGGTCACTCTGTGTGGACCCCAGCAGCCCCAGCACCAGCCCCCGGGGCCCACACGGAGGTTGGTCACCACAGAAATGGAGGCTGCCTGGCTTCCTGGGTTCCTCGAAGCAGGCCCTTCCCCAGTCTCCCAGGAAGCCTGGGCTGGCGCCATGTCCCCGCCCTCTGTCCCTCCCATCGGTCCTCTCCTGCACGCACACTCCTTCCCCCACTCCTTGTCTCGGGACGAAGCAGGAGGCTTGGTCCAGGGACCCTGTCGTGCGTCCGTCCCTCTGACTGGGCTGCAGTCACAGCTCAGGTGCTGAGATGGATGGGGAGACGGAGCTCATGGGCCTCGGTGGGAGAGAGGAGACAGAGGGGGTGGGACTGTGGTCAGGCAGGAAGGACAGTTCTGCACTGTGGGCAAGAGGGGGTCCCACCTCACCCCTCCAGCTGTGCATTTGGGAGGAGAGGGTTCCCCCTGGGAGAACCCCCCTGGGGGCCCACAGGCCTGTCACAGTCCCCCACACTTGCCTTTGGGATAAACGCCCCATCTTTGCTCCTACCATCTAGACAAGGCTGGCAGGTGCTGTCATGAGGACCCCACCCTGCACCTCCCCCACCCAGCCCCCCACCTTACACTAAACCCGGGCCACTGAACCAATGACAGGGGCCTGTTTAGGGCTCAAGGAGCCCATCCCTGAGCTTTCAGCCTTGACCTGAGGCCTGGACCTACTACCCCCAGGCCCAAGGAGGGGCTCAGGCACCCCACCTTCCCCTCGGCCCAGCACATCTGCCTTCCTCTCAGCTGAGCCTGGAGCCCTCAGCCAGATAGGCGGCCCTGGGCCGCAGGAGAACAAGCCTCCAGAACCCCTGGAAGGAGCGAGAGACTTTGGTCTGTGGAAGGGGAACTCCTGAGGGGCGGCCAGGGTGGGGGCACAGGAAAGACAGACCAGCAGACCCTGGGTTGGGGCAGGAGGGGCATGGAGAGGCTCCTGGGCCTTGGGGGAGCCCAGCAGGACTGCAGGTGGGTGTGGGGAGCCAGGAGAGATGCCAGGACCTGAGCTGGCCCAGTGGGCACCCAGGGGGCCCTTGATCGGGGTCAGCACAGCAGGTGTGTGGAGCAGGTATGCAGAGCAGGTGTGGGGAGCAGGTGTGCACCACGGCAGACACCTGGCCAGGTGGGAGCTCAGTCAGGGCAGGGGGCACATGGGAGCAGCGCCCCAAGGAGCAGGTTCATGCAGAGGGCTCACAGCGATGCTGCTCTGCCCACGGCCCAGCTGGACACGCCAGGGCTCTGGGGGGCCTGGGCACACGGTGCCAATGGGCTGGGCTGCCAGCTGTTCGCCTCCTGGACCAGGTCGCCCTTCTCCCCTGCCAGGACAGTCCCTGTGCTGCCCCCACTGAGCCTGCACTTCCTCCCTGGATCCTCTGGACGCCAGGAGCGGCCGTGCTGGAGGACCTGGAAAGCACATCCTGGGAAGGGCCTGGAGGTGGGAGGAGAAGGAGGCAGAAGACGGACCTGGAACCTCAGATAAACCACCAAGTGCTTGTCAAGGGAGGTGGCTGCTCATTACGGGGGAAGGGCGGCGGGGGGCGGGGGGCGGGTCGTGGGCCCCAAGGCTGTCCCTGTCAACTGGAGTCTGAGATTCCACACCCCATCTCTCTGAGAGAAGCTGCCGCAAGCACCACCCCCCACAGACTCCCTGTTTCCTCGCGTGCACCCCTCCTTCCCGAGAGGCCACTGCGGTCCCGGGCTCCCCAGAGCTTAGTCCCCGCCCAGTCACCTGGTGGGTGTGGGCTTTGAGGTGGGTGCCCGGCCCGCCCTCAGACGCTGATGTGACCGTTCGGGGCCCAGCCTGGGTGTCGGCGTCTGGGTGCTCTCGGGGGCTCCCATCTCCCTGGTAGCGGTCCCTCCTCTCAAGTAACATCCACTCACCTGCTGGTCCCAGGCCTTGTCACTGCCCAGCGTCCCCTCCTCCCCCTGACCAGCCTGGAGGTTAACCACTCCCCTGGCCGGCTGTCCACACTTACTCACCCGGAGAGCTCACAAGCTGTGGGCATCTGGGTGGCACCTGCTGTGGCCGATTCAATGCCAAGTAGTTTTCTAAAGCCCAGGGAATTTGGGGTAGGGCTTCTTTACACATGGGGCCAACAAAGACCTCCCAGGTGACGTCTGAGCAGAGACAAGAACAAGGGAGGGGTGGAACATGGTCAGACGTTCCAGTCGGGGGCACACACGTGAGAGGCCGAGGCTGGACCTGCCAGCACCACCCAAATGGCAGGAAGGCACGGGGCCAGGAAAGGGGTCAGCGGGGTGCGGGCTGGGAGTCTGGGTTTTGTCCTAAGAGCGACTGGAAGCCCCTGGGGGTTCTGAGCAGAGAACTGAGGAGCCTGGTGTCTGTTTTAGATGACCTGTCGGTAAGACCTCAGGGAGCCACATGGGGCCGGGACCTCACCCCAGTCCGCTGAGCAGAGGTGACTGGACTGAGCGGAGGCGGCTCTGGATGAGCTGATGGGTTGGAAGCGGAGGGCAGGTGGGAGGCTGGTCCCCTGGGGGAGGTGGGGAGACCTTGCGAACAGGTCCTGGGGCCAGAGAGCAGGTCCAGGCACCCACAGTAGCCAGGGGAGAAGGGCAGGGCCCGTGGGTTCACCGGGGCAGAAGAGTGGGTACTGCCATGTAGAGGTGAGTAGAAGCCACGGGGCCAGCTTCGCTGGGTTCCCAGGATGGAGCCCCAGGCACTGTCATCAGAGGCTGGGAGGGAGAGCTGTGGGCGGCAGCAGAGACCCTTGTCAGGATGCTGCCAGAGAGGAAGACAGGAGGTGCTGGAGCTGCGGGGTGTTTGGTGCCGGAGCAGGAAGTGGGGACAGCAGTGCCTCTTCCAGGAGCTGCCACTGTGGGAAGGGAGAGACGGCAGGAGCTGGCTCCCGGCACAGGCCTGCTCATCCAGCAACGTCCCCACCTGCGTGCACCACCTCGCCTCTGGTGGGGCTCAGCAGGCTGGAGAAAGACACCAACCCAGCTGCTGGCCCTTTGCACTTTGACCTGTCATGGCTGACTGGCAGACTGTAGTCGTCCACATGAAGCCATTACAGGACAAGAAGCCGTCCCTCCCAGGATCTCTCCACGCACACGCACCCACTCACACACACACACACGTATGTCCCCGTGTGTGGGCACACATACATGCACTCACACACACATGTATCCCCATGCGTGTACACATAGGCACCCGCTTACATACGTACACATATATCCCCATACGTGCACATGCACACACCCACTCACATACACACATGTACACTACATGCAGACACATACGTGTGTCCCTGTACGCGCACACTCACAAACACACACGTGTATCCTCATATATGCACACACGTTCATGCACACACCACTGTCACCTGGGTTTGGGAGACGAGTTAACAAGGGGAAAACGAGGCATCTGAGGAGCGAAAGCGCTGAGCAGGACAGGCCAGATGAAGAACGCTCGTTCTCTGTGGTCCATTAATTACAAACCACAACAGGTATAGGGAAGAAACGCTCAGAAATACAGAATGGAAAACATCCACGGAGAAGCAGGAAGATGAGCACGGGGCCGAGTGGTCAGGGCACAGACAGTGGGCTGTGGGGTCGGCGAGGGCAGAGGGAGAGAGGAGAGTGAGGCCCCCCCCCCAGGCCAGCCCAGGAGGAGGGACACTCAGTGCATGAGGGTGGGATGTCAAAATCCGTAGTTTTAAAGAATGAGGAGTTAGAGAAAGATTTGAAACCTCAGATTGAAAGGCTCAAGGTGCCAAATGGGATCAATTTTTAGAACGTACTCCTGGATTCATTAATGCAAAACCCAACGAAGACAATGGAAACACTCTTTAAATATCTCTCTATGGAGGAATAAGAGTCGGCTCGATGTCAGGAGACATGAGGATGATGACCTCAAGGTGTTCAATCCAGAAGAATTATCGCTGCAATGAATGGAGCAAAAATATATTCTGAGGCCCAGAGAGTCTGAGAGGGTAACACAAGATCCTCCTTGAAATGCAGTTGGGAGTGTATTCCGCAGAAACAGAAAATAATCAGAAATTAGACCCCACAGAGTGGAAACCCCAGGGTAGTGAAGTTTGCTGTTGATGGAATGATCGAGCCCCCCACAGCCAACGGGAGCCAACCGGAACGCTCACCAGTGAACAGATGCACGGTGCTCGAGTCATAAACACGAGTGAATCCCATGCCCATAACGTGGTGGAGCCAAGACATCGTGCTGAGCCCAAGGGGTCGGACGCAGCGGGCGTGTCCCACCGATGAGGAGTTCTGGAACGTGTGAGAGGAGTCTACAGCGACAGAAATCCAGCGCGGCTTCATGCCGTGTGGAGGGGGCTGGCTGCAAGGGGCGGGGGGAGCTTCCTAGGTGATGGGGATGTTCTGTCCTTCACTGGAGTGTAGACCCTGTGGTCTACAAACCCACTTTACATGCGGTGACGTGACGAGAGGATGGAAAAGGCACATTGCGTGAACACCACTGAAAGGGAGACAAGGGGCTGCATTACCGTCAGGAAAAGTAGACTCGAAACACAGAAAATCACCAGAAAAAAGGGGGACATTATGTAAGAATGGGGGCAATTTGCCGAGAGCACACAACTGCCCTCAGTGTGGCAGCAGAGCTTCAAAATGCAGAACCCACAAGCTGAGAGCTGGGGGGGCCTGGACAAGCCCACCACGGTCTCAGTGACGTCAGCGCTCCTCCCTCGGGAAGAGAGAAGAGCTAGACAGGGTCAGCAAGGACGCCAGAGACCAGAGCAACGCTCAAGCAACTCAACCTGCGGGCAGTTCTGGAACATTCCCTGAACCACAGAAGGCGAGTGCCTCTTCAAGCATATGTGGAACACAGGCTGAGAGACCACACGCTGGCCCCAGAACGTGTGTCACAAATTTAAAAGAACTGAAATCAAATAGAATATTCTCTGTCTACAACGGAACTAAATTAGAAATCAATATTGAAAATCCAAAATACTGACAAAAGACAAGAATGAGCATTTTACGGAAGCAACACCAACAGTCAATTCACATTTGACAAGACACCCAGCCTCACCACTAGTTGGAGAAACGTAACTAGACCCAGCGAGAGATGCGGCCACATCCAGCCCTGAGGGCAGCAGCGTACTGCATGACCGCTGCAGACCGCCTGAAGGCAGCCGACACACCAACCGCACGCGCCACCCACCTCGCAGCAGCCACCCCCAGTTACGTCCAGCGGAAATGCGCAGACCTGTGCCCCCAAACCTGTTTCCAGGTGTTCGCGCATAATTGCTCACGACAGCCCAAACTGGAAACACCTCCCGCCAGCAGGAGAGCGGATGACTATGCGGTGCGTGGCCTCACCTCGGGATCCCACAGCAGAGCGGATGCACAGACGTGGTGCGTGTGGCAAAGGGACGAAGCTCAGACACCAGGGGGAGAAAGGAGCCGGCACAAGAGCACTTGCTGTGTGACTGCTGAGACCCAAGTCCAGGCACGCCCAGAGGAGGTGCCAGCCTGCGTGTGGGGTGGGTGGAGGCCTCGGGCTGGCCGTGTGGGCGTGGCCAGACTGGGGGAAGACGGACAGAGCTGTGCCCTCCGTGATTCTGTGTCACCTGTGAGCCAGGCCAGTGTCCAGACGTGTCAGCCAGGATGTGGGTGGGGGATGCCCATGCCCGGCAGCAGGGGTGCCGTGGTGGAGCCCCGTGGAAGCACCTGGCACCATCTGCTGCAGGCACGTGTGAACCCCAGGGCCCCAGCACAGGCCTCAGTCTTTGTCCTAAGCCATGCGCTTCAAGCTGAGAGTCAACAGAGGATTAGGGGTTGCAACCACCATCTTTATACAGATGGAAACGGAAGCAACTAGAATAAAACACACAGAGCACAGAACCTGTTGTCAAGGTCACTGTGATCACAAACGCTCCTGCGAGGGGCCGGGCAGAAAAGACTCAGCTTTGTGGCCATGGGGCCTCTGTCATAACCTGGCAGGCCCGCCCTTGTCGACACATAAGGAACGACGGGGCTGTGTGCCCACAGAACTCGACTCGTCATGGCCGGGCCGGGCCTGCCATCCCTGGCGTCGAGGGTTGGCTGGCAGCCATTTCCGGTGGGAAAGCAGAGTGTACAGCCACTTTGGAAAACAGTGAGTGTGCCTGTACCCCACAACCGCACGACCCCACAAGAGCATGCACCAAGAGTGCTCTGTGCCGGGTCTCAGCTCATAAATTGACGGAGGGATGACACAGAGAGGCCAAGGCCCTTGAAAGAAGAGTCTGTCACTTCATTTCCCCAGAGAAACGGGCTCTGCAGGGCCTCAGGGCAGCGCCCGGGTCAGGAGGCAGAGGGAGCGAGGGGAAGGCCTGGCTGGAGCCTCTGCTGGGGTTTCTGAGGGCAGCGAGGCAGGTGGCCAGCCCCGGATGGGCCAGTCTGAGCAGTGCCCGTGGGCTCCAGGCACAGGGGCTGCCTGGGTTGCCTGGTGCCCGGCCCTCGGCAACGTGGGATGGGGAAATCCAGCGTGGTGTGTGAGGCTTGGATAGGAGTGTGGTGGGCAGGCTCCAGACGGGCCTCTGCACCTGAGAGCTGTGTGCCGGGCAGGTCGTCCAACCCCGGGACCAGCCAGCCCTGGAGGGGCAGTCTCCACCCGGGTCCATAAGGCCCCCAAGATGTCAAAACGTCACAAGACAGAGAAAATAAAAATATGCTTAATACAAAGAGAAATGGGAACATACACCCACTGGTGAAGACCAGTGCACACATGCTCACAGCAGCTCAAGTCGTAACCATCGACAGTGGAAACGAATCCCATTGTCAGGGATGGAGAAACAAACTGGGTTCTGGTTTGTTCAGACAGAGGAACACTGCTCAGCAACTGACGACAAGACTGTTTGCCGACAGAGACGAGGCCCCAGACAAACCTCAGCCACGCCCCTCGAGTGCAGAGGCCCGACAGAGAGGCCGGCGCTGGGGACCCACTGACTCCAAGTTCAAGAACAGGCCAAACCCTCCCTGGGGAAGGAGGTGGAGCCTCCGTGTGGGGGCCAGCTGGAGGGCAGCGCGCAGTGCGTCCTGGTGTGGAGCGGGTCCCTGGGCCAGGAGTGACTCGGGTTAAGCCCCTGACCCGAGGCGCGAGGTCACTGTCTGTCGTATGCATCGCAGTCACACACTGGAGGCAGACCCGCCAGGACAGCGGTGGCGGTCCTCAAGGTGTGGCGGGGATATGGGCGCTCTGTGTGTGTGGATGGTCTGAGTTTTCTTTTTGTCTCAAAAAAAAGAAAAAGCCAAAAACAAGAAAGGGAGAGGCGTCTTCGTGGCAGCCACTCGGCGGCCTCTCCCGACCCAGAAGAGAACATCCCGGCTAGGCCAGGCGCCAGGCCTCCTGGCAGCTGTCGCGCACATCTGGCGCTGGGTCCGCTTACATAAGGAGGATGGTGCGATCGCGTCTGGAACCTGCACGGTGCGGACCGACTGGAGAGGCAGGAGGAGCAGTTCCTTCAGCCTCTGGCCACCTTCCTCCTCCCGGATGTCGCTCCCAGGGGAGGGGCCACGTGGTCCTTGTCCCCGCTCCCTACACTTGGAGCCTGAGGGTTCAGGAGAATCAGGGAGACGGGGGGCAGCCCACGCCCACCCCACCCCACACCACGGGGCAGGTCTTCTCAGGGTCACGGGGGACATTGCTGGTGCTGCCGGCGCTCTGCCTTTGGGGGAGGGTGACATGGGCCCCAGTGATGCCCTCTGGGCAGGGGCTCCCACACTGCAGTGAGCCTAGTGGGGCACAGGCCCAAGGGCGGGAGGCCCATGGGGTCCCCTCTCCCCCCGTGCTGCTCCTCGAGGCCCTGGCCTCACCACGGCCACCGTGTCAGGACGTCCTTCCTGGTGTCTGTGCCCCAGAGGGGGTCTCCTGGGCTGTGAGCAGAAGGGCAACCCATGGGCAGGTGTTGGGGGAGCCCTGGGCCCTGTTTCTGATCCCTCACAAACCACAGGGGCCTGGGGCCTCACTGGGCCCCCGAAAAGTGCTCACCAAGACCCCCCAGAGCCTCTGAGAGGCAGATGCCCGGACTCTGGGGCCGAGGGACCTCACCTATGGGGGACCTGCCGCCTGATTCTCCTCCCAGTGGAACCAGGTTTATCGTCTCCAGTTCCCAGTGCCCCTTGGGCACAAATCCCGGGTTTCACTAATTTACCCAGAACAAAACAAAGTCCCTGCCAGGACGCACCCAGCCAACAAGATCCAAGGGTTTGGCTGACGCCTCTGCAGGGTCTGAGGAGCATCCCCACACCCAGGTGCTCAGATGTCTGGGCCTTCGGGACCCCATATGGATGAAGGGCATTTGGGGCTGAGTGGGGCTGGAGGTCGTGGCCCCTGGACAGTTGGGTTGCCGGGATGTTTGCCGAGACAGCGGTCAGACGTGTGTCTGGACAGGAAGCCAGCGTGTCACCATGCTCTGGATAAACTTTAATGAGACTCAGGCAGTGACACCGCCCTACAGATGAGAATAGGCATCTACCAGCCACCCCTTCCAGCAGGGCCACCTCCGGGGCAGGTCCCAGCAGGACTGAGCCAGAACCAGCTACCCCAGGAGGCAATGGCTCTTTCCAAGGCCGTCCTACATGAGACGGAAGACGGGGGA
This sequence comes from Equus asinus, assembly GCF_041296235.1. Taxonomy (NCBI): domain Eukaryota; kingdom Metazoa; phylum Chordata; class Mammalia; order Perissodactyla; family Equidae; genus Equus; species Equus asinus. The sequence goes on from NC_091804.1 coordinate 50,321,808, forward strand.
CAATTCAGCAAATGGCGTGACCCCGTAGAGTGCAGAGAGCCGGCATCGGCCCCACAGACGCTGCCTGTGTCCTGCACGTGCCTGGGCCACTCCAGCCTCTGGCCCCCTAGATCATGCCAGCCAGCCAGGGCGGCAGGAAGAGGCCCGCGGTCCCCAGCAGGCAGACGATGATGAACACCCAGAGAAAGATGCGGTCGATGACCATGGCCACGTACTTCCAATCCTCCTTCACCTGCAAACAGACACACAGTCACTCCCAGATCCCCACCCTCGGCCACGGGGCAGCAAGAACCTTCTAGAACCTGGTGCTTCACATGGCAGGTTCTCCATTTCCTGTCCTTGCCCCCAAGGGAACCAGGGTTGCGGCACACCTGCACTGAGGTGATGAGAAGGGAGGGGCACAGAGAAATGACCTGTCCAGCTGAGGTGTGGGCTCAGAAAAGCTGCGGGCTGCAGACAGGTCAGCGCCCTGTAACAGGGGGGCCAACATCGCAGATGCCGAGGGAGGTGGGTTTGGTGCTGTGGCCCCACCAGACTTCACCTGCCTGGCAGGGTGCCTGGGCTCCACGGAGGTGGGGACAGTGAGGGCCTCTGGAAGAACACCAGGGCCCAGGCCATTTCATGTGAAATTTGCCCTCAGTTTGCTAAAGCTGAAGGGGCACTGTGGAGGCCATGGAGGGCATCCTCCATTTTGCAGATGGGCAAGGGGGGCTGAGAGAGGGGGCACCCACACCCCTGATTGTGCAGGGCAAGGGCCAGGAGCGTGCTGGGTAACAGGAACCTGACTTCTAACAAGAGCCCCTGGGGGTAGACCATGTCCCGATAGTGACGGCAAAGGACACCTGCCCTCCCTCTATGCCCGCCCTCCCTGCCCCAGGGGTGCCCAAGGCCCCTCAGCCAAGGCCCCTCAGTGTCCCTAAGTCTCTCGAGGGGGAAGGCACATGCCAGAGCTGGGCGAGGCCCGGTGCTACGAGCAGGCTCTGAGCAAGGCAGAGCTTTCAGGGCACAGGGCTCCACGGAGGGGAGGTTGGGGAAAGCAGGCTTGAGGGGGTATCCTGGATGCCGGAGCGGGGGCGGGCCGTGGGAACCAGCGCATATGAGGCAGGTTGACATGTCACCTGCAGTTGCTCACTCAGACCCGATGAGGGAGGGACTGTCCTGTCTACAGACGGGGACACTGAGACACAGAGTACCTGAGGATGGGCCACGGTGCCCCCTCTATGAGTGGAGCAGACCCTGGCCCTCGCCTCCCCAGGGTCCCGGCTCCCCACCCCTTGGCCTCTCCCTGGGGCTGAGCGGGAGCAAAGGTGTGGGGAGGTGGGTGCAGCAGCCTGGCCAGGCCACAGCAGGTCCTGAGTGGGCAGCCTGTCAGCACTGAGTGACCAGAGAGGATGCAGCCCCAGGGCCCAGGCCAGCTGGGCGCTAACAGTCCAACGGCCGGGGAGGGGCAGGCTCAGTTGACCTGATTTGGGTGCTGAGGGAAGAGGATTCTTCATGGCCGCTGTCGCCCCGATTCTCTCATCAGAGGCGTCCTGATGGTTTTAAACCAGCTGAAAGGGCCGTGTTTATTCACAGAGAACCTGAGAGCACACAGGTCACTTATAAATGAAAAGTCTGCTGGCCCTCGGCGCCAGGGAGGCCCTGCAGCAGCCGCGCGCCGTCCTTCATCCTCTGTCTGAGCACGGTTCCAGGATGAAAAGCCTTCGCAGACCAAAGCCACCCTGATCCTCACCCCAGGTCCACTCTTGTCAAGTGCCTCGCGCCCCAGAGCCTGGGACACTCAGAAACCAGAACCAGGTCGCGGCAGCCGGAAGGCAATACAGATGAAGGGCATGGGACCAAGGAGCCAGCCCTGGCTGATGGCGCCACCCGACCGCTGGATGTTGTTATGTTTGCCATTACCCTTCTGAAGGCAGCGGTCACTCAGCAGCCGCTCAGACCCACACGTCACGTCGTCACATCGCCAACTTGGGGACCTGTTTAGTTTCAAGAGCTGGCAGCAAAACGCATTCCCAGAGCCCGCTTCTCCCAGGCCAAACTTGCAGAAACCTGCAGAACGGTCTCCCAGACTCTTGGGATTCGGTGGGGTGACTGTGGGAGACCGACTCACTTCTCAGGGGTGTGGTGTGTGGGCACGGGGGCCCTGCTTCCTCTCCAGGGCTTGCTCAGCTAGGGGGACAGACAGTCCCCAGGGACCACACGTGTCCGATAAACTGTCTCAGGCTGGGCCTCAGGGAGGCAGTGACCCTTCGGAGTAGGCAGAGGGAACGAGGAGCTGACGATGAGATGAAGGTCAGGGAGGGGGGACAGCTGTGTCACACCCAACCCAGAGTCTGTGTCAAGGGCAGTGGCAGCCACCAGCCAGCAGAGGAGGAAGCTGACGCAGGGCAAGGTCGATGCAGCCCCACCGATGCCAGGCCCCAGGCTGAGCAGGTAGTAATGGCCAAGCAGACTGACTGGGGTGGGCAGGGCACTCCCCCTGCCCACCTGCGTGCTGGGCCCACCCTCCCTCCCTCTGCCCATGCTCTGAACTGGGGGCTCCACCATCAGCCTGCACCCATGCTCACGGGTGCTCCAAGACGTGGCCGGCAGAGCCTGGGACTCAGGGAGCAGTCCCATTGCCCTCCCATCTCCACGGGGTCCTGAGTCTCCCACATCTGAGCTGGGACCCCTGGCCCCTGAGACCCCACACGTGCCGGGCAGGTAAATGTCTATAGAAGGAAAGAGGAAATCCCCCAAGGTGGGGTGCGGGCGGACCTGGCCAACCACGCACCAGCTGGGGGCCCGGGCACACCCTGTAACCTCTCGCTCGTGACCCAGGTACAGCAGGCATGGGGCCGTCCTGTCTCAGGGCGACACTTAGCAGAGGACTCGAGACGTTCTTCAGGCCGGCCTCCGTCCATGCTGGGGACTGAGGTGCCCCTCTGATGGTGTTCCCAGCCATGCTTGTTCAGGAGGACCAGCTCTCTGGGTTCCCCGGGTCCCTGCACAGCCTCACAGATGGGCCAGCCTTACCCCCACACGACTCTGGGCTCCCTCTCCCCAGCTTGGCGGAAGGGGCAGGGCTGTGTCCCAGACCCCAATCCTCCTGTCCTCCCACCAGGCCAAGGAGGCTGTCTGGCCCCATCCTATCTCCTTTCAGCCCCTCTCACCCCAACCCTGGGGCCCAGACTCCTCCAGGGCTCCCCAGCACTACCCCAGGGTCCCACGGGGAAGGGTGCACGCCAGGGCCTGGGGTGGAGGGAGAGGCTCACTGGGCATAGGTAGTGCCAGCAGACCCCTCCCTGTCACTGCAGGCTCCCTGTGTCCTGAAGCCCAAAAGGGATGCTCCAGTGATCCCCTCCCGGATAGCCACTTGGGGCCACCTGCCCCAGCTCCGCCTCAGGGCCCCCAGGCTAGTGTTGGAGGCTGGGGGAAGGGGGAGCGGGACAGGGTGGGGCTTGGGCTGCTATGGGCCCCAGAGCCTAGCAGCCCTTCTGGGCCCTGGTTTCTGGAGCTTTCACTGGCCGCGCCCTCCTGCAGAGTGGGAAGGGAGGCAGAGAGCATCTGCTTGTCCTGTTTGGGGCTAGCTACGGGCAGAGACTTACCGAGAAGTCTGTGTCTTCTGCCTTGAGGTGGTCTGCGATGTACTGGACGCCCTCAACTGCCCGTGTCAGGGCCGGTGACAGAGGCACATGCCGGGGCGGCCCTTTGGTGCTGCGTGCTTTGAGCGCGGTGTTTGGGGACTCCAAGGCTGGCTCCTTCTTGCGCTTGCATTTGCACGGAGAGGCCTGGTCTGGGGGTGGGAGCTTGGTCGAGGGGGCCTTCAGAGAAGTGGAGGAGCTGGCCGCTGGGTCCTCAGCCTCGGAGGCAGCAGCATCTCGGGGAACGCTGTACTGGATGCTCTGAGACCGGCACCGGACGCCGCCCTCTGCTTTGCTGGGGCTGGACATGTGCTGGACACTCAGGGACCTGGCTTTGGCAAGACCTGGGGCCCGGGTGCCAGTAGGTGGGTGGCCTGGGGCCAGCGAGGGGCAGGCGCTGGCTTTCTCGGTCTCTGAGGGCTGCAGAGTGGGGACCTGGTCCGAGGGTGACTTGCAGGCAGGCTGGGGCTTGACTGTCTCATCCAGGGGGCCACAGAAGGACGGGGTGGGTGAGGGACCCTGGCTCCGGACTCCGCTCACGAAGTTGGGCTCCCCCTCGGGCTCGGGCTCGGGCCAGACGCGTGGGGTGCTGGCCATCTTATGCATGGACTCAATAAGCCGCCTGCAGTTGTCCTTGACCACGGACGGCCGCTTCATGAAGAGCAGGCGCGGCACGACGTCCAGGAAGACCCGGCGGACCCAGGCGGGCATGGTGTGCGTGCGTGGCGAGCGGTGGTGGACGTTGAGGACAAAGACGGTGATGATGATGGAGAGCGTGACGAAGATCATGGTGAAGAGCAGGTACTCCCCGATGAGCGGGATGACCAGCGAGGTGGAGGGGATGATCTCGGTGATGAGCAGCAGGAAGACGGTGAGCGAGAGCAGCACGGAGATGCAGAGTGTGATCTTCTCGCCGCACTCGGAGGGCAGGTAGAAGACGAGCACGGTGAGGCAGGAGATGAGCAGGCAGGGGATGATGAGGTTGATAGTGTAGAAGAGCGGCAGGCGCCGGATGACGAAGGCGTAGGTGATGTCCGGGTAGACCTCAGCACAGCACTCGTACTTCCTGGTGTTGTAGGTGCCCACGGCGTCCACGATGACCCACTCACCGCTCTCCCAGAAGTCCAGCTGGTCCACGCGGCTGTGCATGCTCACCAGGTCGATCTTGGCCTTGTCGTAGGTCCAGGACCCGAACTTCATGGTGCAGTTCTGCTGGTCGAAGGGGAAGAAGGTGACATCGATGCTGCAGGAGCTCTTGTAGATGGCCGGCGGTGTCCACTGGACCCGCCCATCGTGGAAGAGGTGGGCCTTGGTCAGGTGGGTGACCGCAAAGTCCCCGTCCGCGCTGGGCAGCAAGAGAGAGAAGGGGTGAGACTCGCCAACACCCACAGCCCCGGCGCCCAGCTCTCAGGCCCCTGTGCGCCAGCCACACACACATTCCCCCCTTGCAGTGAGTGGTGAAAGGGGACAGGGCCAGGCAGAGCTGGGCAGGTGGCACTGGGCACGTCACTCACCTGCCCGCCGCAGCTCGGTCACCCCCACACTGGGGACACACGCAGATGGATACCTCGAAGCAGCCGTGTGTGCACCGTGCCTGACACACAGCCTGGTGGGGATGTCGATGATGTGATTATCTGGGGGCTGGGGCAGGGACTGGGGCCTCTCTGCCCACCTGGCCGTCCACGCCACATCCAGGGCCTCAGAGGCAAAAGCGGCCCCTGGGCACCACACTGCAGACTGAAGAACCTCACAAGGCCTCCCGGACGGATGCCTCATACCCCATGGGTCACCCCTGGGGGGGGCCAAACTCGGGGTGAGACCCATCCAGCTGCCTTCCTCTGCTCCAGACTGTGCATGCCAGCAACACTGAGCACTCTCAGTGCTGTCTCCTCGTGCACCCCCCACGACTCAGAGGCAGGAAGGACCCCCGCCCTGCACAGGTGAGGACTTGGCAGCCCATGGAAGCACAGACGGGGCCACCCAAGCAGGACGTGAACTCGAGCCTCTGGTCATCGGCCCTCCTGCCTCTCCCTCAGGCAGAGCGCCAGCTTGTAGCCCTGGGCTTCTCAGACAGAGATGTCCACCTGAGTTTCTCCAAGAGGATGCCTGCAGGTGGGGCGTGCCACATGGGCACATTTGAGGTGAGCCAGCCGGCTCGTGGTAACTCAGGGACACCTACAAGCAGCCCCATAGCCCTTGCCTGTGCCTGTTGTTGGCTGCGCTCAGCTCCGATGCCCTTCCCTCTGCAGCGAGAAGGGTCTGCTCCCGAGTCTGGTCCCGGGCGTGTACCCCGGGCTGTGGTGTGCCACTCTCTTGGCCTCAGTTTCCCCACAAGGCCCCAGCCCATCCACGCTGACTGTGGGTGGAGCCCACAGACAGGCAGAGGCAGCGGCCGTCCCTCAAGCCCCTCGGGGCAGGCCCTGCCCTCTTCAACTCTAAGCTGCTGCCGGGAGACCTCTCCACAGCCCCACGGAGCCCCACCGACAGCGTGCTGGTCTCAGCACAGAGGGTGGCACGGCTACCACGTGTCCCTCAGGCACAACGGCTGAACTGGAGAAGCTGCCCAGACCCTCTGCTCGTTGCCCCCCCTCACTTCCTTTCACACCCAGCCCCTCAGGCCTTGGAGGCAGCCGCTCCACAGTGCACGCGTTGCCATCCACATATCTACGCCAGGCAGGGTGCTGAGCGCTGCCCCAGGGAGGCTGTGCAGCCGGAGGACTCCAGGGCTCGTGGTGCAGACTGGGCGGCTTGCAGAGAGCAGAGTGCGTGCCCCGCGGGGGGAGCAGCGCTGTGCCCCCCGCTCCCCAAGCTGCCCCCTCTTAATGCATCCCCGAAAACCATCTCCGAGCTCCTTTATGAGCTGCCGCGCGTCCCGCTGCCATTACTGGAATCAATTAGGTTGAAGAGGAGCCCGATCATTCTTAATCAAAGAGCGAGGTTTTGTAGGTCAGGCCCGACACCCGGGGCCCTGGAAGGGGCTTTGTGCAGGAGCCCCCTGGGGTCTCGCGGTGGGGAGGCAGGGGCTGGACAGATGGCTGGACGAGGGGCCTAAGTGCTTCCATTTGCTCGTTTGTGAGTGCCAGGGGAGCCACTCCGCCCAGGCCTGGGCCTGCGACCAGGGGTCCCGCACGGATCACGCTCAGAGCTGCTGGCCCAGTGATGACACGGCAGCGACACGGGGACACGAGAGGACATCGGGCAGCCCCAGGCTCAGGGACCCCCAGCGAGGGTCCCGAGAATGGACAAGTCTGAGCCCGCCATCCGCGGCTGGGCTGCAGAGGCCTGGCTCCTGGCACAGAATAACCGTCGCCATGATCAGGCTGCAGCCCAGCCTCCCGAGCTGGGACGGCTCAGCCACAGGCTTTGTTTACTCAGGAACGTGAGGAGCAGGGCTTGGGGACTTGCGTTGACGGCTGTGTGGGGGAGGGCCTGAGAGCACTGCAGGGAAGAAGCGGGGACAGTGGCCAGAGCGGGCAGGCAGTTCTGGGAGCTTCCTCACCTCTTTCAAGAGCACCCTGGGCCCAGACTTTTCTTCCAGAAATGAAGTGAGGGCATGTGGCATGGGACACCTGCCCCGGCCAGGGGCTGATTGGGAAAGTGACTGCAGCCCCAGGGGAGCAGCTCTGGGTTTTCAGTCATGGGGGGTCCGATTCCCTTTCCCTGCCCCCAGGAGAGACGGGGCCCGGGGCTGGTCTGGCTGGGATGGAGCCCCCAGAAGCCCACGCGCACCCGTCCCTCCATCTCCTCAGCACTTAGCTCACAGGTGGACCTGCCCCCCAGACTCCGACAACCTCCTCTGCTCCCTCTTCCTTCTTCCGGCTGGCTTGTTGGCCCTGGCTCACGAGGGTGGGGCCCAGACACGCTGCCAGCCTCTTGCTCTCACGGCCTCAGCAGAACAGCCTGGCTAGCGCACAGCTGGACACAGGCACCTGCCACCCCTGCCCGCTAAGCCCCCTGGGGCTCACTTGTTGTAGAGGACAATGTCCGGCCGCCAGATGAGCTCAGAGGGGATGCGGATGGAGGTCACGTTCTCGTAGTCCTCGGGGTCCCAGCGCAACTTATAGTCGTGCCACTCCTGGGGCCAGGACAGGAGAAAGCCACAGGTGGTGAGGGGAGGGGCAGGGATGGGGAGGGGTGAGGAGTGGGGGAGGGGCAGGGATGGGGAGGGGTGAGGAGTGGGGGAGGGGCAGGGATGGGGAGGGGTGAGGAGTGGGGGAGGGGCAGGGATGGGGAGGGGTGAGGAGTGGGGGAGGGGCAGGGATGGGGAGGGGTGAGGAGTGGGGGAGGGGCAGGGATGGGGAGGGGAGAAGTGGGGGAGGGGCAGGGATGGGGAGGGGAGGAGTGGGGGAGGGGCAGGGATGGGGAGGGGAGAAGTGGGGGAGGGGCAGCAGCCCAAGCTCCCCTCCCACTCACTTGCTTCACCCACACATTCGTTGTCATCATCTGATTCTTCTCGTCCTAGGACACAAAGGAGAGGAAGAGAGGTCACAGTCCCCTCGGCGACAGGACACGTCTCTCTCTGGCCCTGAGTGTCCTCACCCACAAGCAGCAGCGAGGGCTGAACATGGGGACTGGGCAACCTTAGAAGGGAATGAGCAGCTCATCCCTGGAGGCAACCAAGCCCAGGATGGCCGCCCCGAGAGGACTCAGGGACGTGGGGACAAGGCCTTCTGAACATTTCCAGAAGGAAAGTGGGGACAAGGTTTGGCCAAGTTCACATGCGGCCAGGGCCTAGCCTCCCTCAGCTAAAGGCAGGTGTGTGGGAAAGGGAGGCAGCCCCCAGGGCTCCCTGGCTGCTGGAGGAGCAGCCTCCTCCCTGGACAACCTTGCCGGCCCCTGCTCACCTGTACCGCTCCCTCCCAGCTGGCTGGGCAGCCCCCCTGCAGATGGGCCCCAGGAGCAGGCACCTCCTGCTGCCAAAGCCACCCTGGTGTACAGGTGAGAAGGGCTGGACCACACTGCCCACCCTGCTGCCTCACGCCCTGCATTCCCTACTGGTTCACCGGGCTAGGCGTCAGACATGCTCCTGCTGACAAGCCAGCAGGTGAGAGCATCCTCTGAGCAGTCAAATCCCAACACAGGCGGGAGCCTCCCGAGGAGCATGGGCACCCGCAGGGACGCGGGGGTCTGCGGGAACAGGAAGCCCGGATCCTCACGTCCCACCCTGTGGGTGCTGAATGCCAACCTCTGCAGCCACGGCCACACCCCAGCCCACTTGGCACCCACTCGGGAGCGGGGCTGGGCTGCAGGTCTGGCTCCTTGCCCAAGGCTTGGGCTGGGGCCCTCAGCACCTGATGGGGAGACCCCTCGGACAGCAGGGTACCCATGGGGTGCAGGGCGTTGGGGGCAGGACCCAGGGTGCAGAGTACTGGGGGCAATACCTGAACAAGGTTCTTCTCACCCTCTGACGGTTCAGCCTTTTCCCTCACCCGCCCTGGACCAGGGACACACAAGGCCGTGGGGAAAGATGCTGAAGCCAAAGAAGGGCATCCAGGGTCAGGGCAGGGCCTTGTGCCCCTAAGGCACAGGCCTGGGTGCCTCCCACTCCTGCTTCCCCCAGGGGACAAGCCCCCCATCCTCCAGTTCAGGGAGAGGGGATATCATTCCCTGCCACTCCCGGGTACTGCCCTGGTCCTGCTCTCCCCAGGGGCCACCTAGGACAGACCACCCGGCTGCCTGAGCAGGACCCCCCGAAAGGACACTGAGGAGTAAGTGTGGCCTGAACAGGCCCAGCGCCAGAGCCTGGACACAACGTCCAAGGACCTCAGCAGTGAGCCCCGCACCACCAGACCCCTGCCTGGCCACGGTCCTGCCTGCCCCATCCCCTGCCCAGGCTCAGAATGAGCTTCACGGTGGCAGGGCCTGGCCTCCTTCCCGGGTGCCCTCCCAGCCTCGTGCTGTCCCCCAGGCGCCTGTGTATTCACAGCATGCAATGTCAGCCCAGGGCCCGGAAAGCGCCCTGGGATCCCTCAGGCTCCTCTGCAGGCGTGAACTCGCACACGCAAGCAGTCCTACCCAGACACAGACCTGCAGCAAGTACAGGAGCCCCGTGAAGGCACGGGCAGAGAGTGGCCCAGACGCGGGGCGGCCCCTCCACACACATGACCACGGGCCTCGAGCCAGCAACCAGGACTCGAGCAAGGACAGCACACACACGTGTGCTGGCATGTCCTTGGCAGCTCGGGCGGATAGCAGAGCACTCCTGTGCTGCCCGGGGCCTGGAGCAGGTCCCTCCCCGAGGTGTGGAGCCGTGTGCTGCAGGCCTCACCCTCTCCTGGGCAAGCTGGGGACAGGTGGCGGTGTGGGGAGCGATGAGCAAGCCCCAAGGAGCTCAGGTGGGAGGCGGTGGTGCAGGTGACCCAGAACCTTGAGCAGCAGACGAGGCCCCTCTGCCAGCCACCGCTGGGAACCGTTTGCGAACCTCGGGTTTGCAAACCTCTGGCTGCGGCCCAGCCGGGAGCACTTTACAGGAAGCCTGGAGGCCCAGTTCCGAGATACCTGAGGGCGGAAGCCTGGACACAGCTGAGGACAAGGCAGACCGATCGGGTCTCCCTGCTAACGGGCCCAGGCTCGAGCCTTTCTGAATGTGGCCACAGGCCCTCCCATCTCCCAAAGTCCCTCAGACACAGCTGTGCAGCCCAGGATGGCACGGCTGTGCCCATCCCATTTCATGGGAGAAGACGGTGGCCACGGTCACTAACATGATGGCACCGGCCTGGAACCAGGGCCTCCAGATGCCAAAACTAGTGGCTTCTCCCCTCACCAAGCTGACTCGAGGTTGGGGTCCTGGCAGGGGAGCGGGGTGGGCATGGCGGGTATCAACAGCCCCCTGCACCTGGACGAATTCCGGCTCCCTCCCCGGAAGCAGAGCCGGCTGGATCTTAGTGTGGAAACCCAAGCCCTTCCTAGCCCAGGGGGCCTCGGACCTCCTCACCCTCACGGAGAGCCAGCCAGGCTCCCAGAGGCCCCTCCCCACCAGGCCGGAGCCCACACTCCAAGGCCTGGGCTGTGCACCCACCACCCAGTCAGACGGCACCTGAGGATGGGCCCCCAGCTCCTCCAGAGCCATGGACCCCCAGCGGCCTCCCAGCAGCTCCTGGGTCCCTAACCAGGAAGGCAGACATACTCACACCTGTCGCCGACTCGCAGGGACCCAGCATTCCCAGCATTCCAGGCCAGTGGGTGGATAATGGGGACCTCCCAGAACAGGTGGGGGTCAGGTGCCGCCAGGGCACCGCAGGCCAGCCACCACCCACAGAGGCATTTTCCGCTCTTTGCTTCTGAAGGTGACGGCCCTGACCCACTGGTGAAATGTGGCATTTTGGTGTTTCTGGTGGAGAGAGGAAAGCGTGGAGCCTGGGGTCCATTCCCACAGAACCTGCCCTTCCTCGGGGCTCGGGCGCGGCCCCAACACGCGCAGACTACCTGGAGCTGATGGCAGCCCTTCAGCTCCTCCAGGCTCCCCCCGCCCAGGGGCCTCCTCCAGACATGGGTGCTCGCTCCAGGGTGACCCTCTGACCTATGTGTGACGGCCAAGCCCCAGAGGCCCCGCTCCCCACCTCCGGCACCTACCACGTCAATGAGCTGTGCAATGGACAGGCCGAAGTGGACAAAGACCACATCCGAGATGTTGGCCACAGGCCGGGACCACTTGTTGTAGCCAGAGAAGAGTTTTTTCAGCAGCCGCTCCTCGGCGTGGGCCTGGGTCTCCACATCGCTGCTCACTGTTGGGCGGGCAGGCATGTGGCTCAGGGGTGAGGAACCGTGGCCATGTAGGCTACCCCTGCCGGCCTCATGCCAGGCCATGCTCAATCACCCTGGCTTCCTTCCAGTACCTCACAGCACATTCCACCCACCTCAGGACCTTTGCATGTGCTGCCTGACTCTCCGCCTCGGTTTCTCCTCTCCTCTCAGGTGTAAAAGTAACTCCCTCAGGGGAGCCTGTCCAGATCCCTCAGGCCTTCCTAGCAACCTGCACCTCACCACAGAAGCTGGGAACTGATCTGATAAGTGCCGATTTGGATAAGTCTCCTCGTCAGACCATGACTTTGGGGGGAGAGGCTGTATCTCTGGCTACCAGCAGAGTTCGGAGAACCTTGCCTCCAAGTGCAAGGTAGGGGTAACCGCAGGACAGGACACCAGGGGCCAGAGGGCAGAGGGTGCAGGCCCAGGTGGGGAGACAGAGGAAGGGGAGTGAGGTCTGCCCACCAAGAGCCTGCTTCCTGTGGCTGCCAGCAACTCTGACTCACCCCCAGAAGGAATCCCCTGCTGCCTGGGGAGGGGCCCCCTCCTTCAACCCAGCCCCACCAGCCAAGCTGTGGTCTGAGGCCTCCCTGCACTGGTGCCTCCACAGCACGAGGGGTTGGGGAGGGGATAGGAGACCCCCGCTCCCTCCCCCTCTCAGCTCCATCCTGCTCAGCTGTGAGTCACAGACTGGACCTCAGGAGGGGTTCACAAGCTCCCCTGGGGTCAGTCCTAGACCCCCGGGGCTGCCCAGGGGATGGGAGGGGAGGGGGAGGCAGAGGGGGCTGGAACTTGCCTGCCGCAGGGAACCTGGGGGAGTAGAAAAGGCGCTCAAGAGGCGCCACTAAGGGCAGAGGCCACCCCTCTGATCCCCTATACAAGGAGCAGGCACGGGGTGTCTGCAGGGAAATCTGGACGAGGGACGGGGGCGGGGTGGGGGTCCGGGGAGATGGGCCCCGCCTCTCTCTCCCCAAGTTGGAGCTTCTGGGTCCAGCTCCTGAAACAGCAGCCCCTACCCCCACCCAAACCCCTCTCCTCGCGTTCGCGGGCTTAACTCCTTCCTCGCCGGCCTCAGCCCGCCCCGCACCACAGCCTTTGCGTCTAGTGGGTGGAGGAGCCCCCGCGGTTTGGAACCGCAGCCAGGTGCCTCTCCTCCTTTGGCTCCGAAGGTCTGAGGATGCCCTGAACCGAGCGAAACGGGGCCGTCCAGCGCCCCGAAACTTACCGGGCAGGAGGCCGACCCCCAGAAGCAGCAGCAGCGGCGGCAGCAGCGGCGGCGGCGGCGCCCCCGGGCCCCCGAGCTCCATGGCGCGCCGAGCGGGCTCTAGACGCGGGCAGCTCCCGGCTCCGCCGCGCCCCAGCTCCAAGGCCCGCGCGCGCCCAACTTCATGCCCCCCGCGCCGCGCAGGCCGCTCCGTCCACCGGGCCTGCTCGGCCGCTCCTCCCGCGGGGCGCGGCGCACGGACACCGGGCCGGAGTGCGGGGCTGTGGCCTCAGCGGCGCGGCCCCGCCCGGACCTGCCCGCCGCCAGCCGGCGAGGAGGAGGGGGAGGAGGGAAGGGAGGAGGGAGCAGGAGGGAGGGCGAGGGACGCGAGGGGAGGAGGAAGGGGGGACGGACCACGCGGCGGGAGGGGCGCGGAGGCTGCGCTCGGCCGGCGAGGGGGTAAAGTTTTCGTCGTCCTCCCTCGGCTGGGGGCGCGCCCGAGTCATGTGGGGGCCCCGTAGTCACCGCATGCGACTGAGGGATCCCGGCACCGGTTTCCGGACCACGAGACACTGACCCCCACCCCGTCTCCAGCCCCAGTGTCCCCGCCGCCTGCCTGGAGGCGAGGCGCGCACCCAGGGGCTCCGGGTGTGAGGAGGGGCGCCCCGCACGCGTCTGGTTAACTCCATGCCCCCCGCCCCGCTTCGCAGTTTGGAAATCACAAGTCGCTCGTCGCCTTCCCCAGCGAGGCGTTCAGGAAAGAGCCGACCCCCATCCGCCCGTCCCTGGCGGACCGGGAAGCATCCACTGGGAGCCCAGGCCCCGCGGCCCGCCTTTCTGGGGACAGGGAAGGACCGTAACGCCCCGCCCGGGGCGGAGCCGCCTCCAGGTCCGGCCTGAGGCCCGGGTCTCCACCCCACCTCCGGGCGGCCTGCGAGCCGGCGGACTGCGCGGCGTGAGGGCGGCCCCGCCATCCCGCTCGCGGTGGACAGAGGCGGAGGGTCTGGGCCAGGTGCCCGGAGAACAGACCGCGGCGCCCGGGCCTGGCGGGGGCTCCGCCTCAGGTGGGTCGAGGCGGCTGCCGCCCGAGCAGCAGGTGCTTGGAGGAGGGGCCGGGAGGGGCCGCTCTGTGCGGTGGGGCTGGAGCTTCGCGAGCAGACGGTGCCGCTCCGCAGAGGCCGGGACCCTCGGCCACCCCTGCGCGCCAGCCCCCGCCCGGAGCTCTGCAGGGGGACCCAGCGCCAAACGGAGGCTTCGGTCTGGCTGCGGGCAGAGAAAGGCTGGAGCCGGCCCCGGCGCTCCCCTGGCGTCCACAGCCACCCCTGGGGAGCAGAATGGGGGTCAGGAGCCCCCTCGGCCTCCCCTACTTCATGCAGGGGATGCTGTGCCAGTAACAGGCATAGGCCAAGGTGGCAGCTTGGCCAGCGACAGGCACTGCCCCTCCCCATCTCCCCTGCCCCCTATCACCCCCTGCACCCCATCTCCCCCTGCCCCCTCCCCATCTCTCCCTGCCCCTCTGCATCTCTCTCTGCCCCTCCCCATCTCCCTTGTCAGCCCATTTCCCCTGCCCCCATCACCCCCTGCCCCCTCCCCATTTCTCCCTGCCCCATATCACCCCTGTCCCCCCCCCCCGCCCCCTGCTCCTGCCCCCAGCCCGAAAGCACTCTGGCTCCAGGTTTAGCTCATGGCACACCTGCTCTGAGGCCTCCAGGGGATCTTCCCACAGGAGCCTTCTGTCTGCTCCCAGGCACGCAGCTTTCAAAATGCTGGTCCCTGAGCAGCAGCCAGTCTCAGCAGTGATGTTTGCTCCAGTCTGTGGGCTTCCCGGACACTGGCCCAAGCCACTGAGACACCTGGACGAGTTGGGCTCTCACAACACCCCTGTGAGGTGGGTTCTTGTTATTCCTGCATCCCGATGAGGAATGGATGCACAGAGAGGTTAAGCCACATGCCCAAGGTCGTGTCGCCGGTAGTGGGATTCCAACCCAGGCTTCAGGGACTGCACCCTGGCTTGCTCTGGGCCTCGGGCATAGCATGTCCTAAGGCTCGCCTGTGCCCCACTGAGATGATCTCCTCATGCTGCCCCATGGTCCATGCTTCCTGGAGCCAGGGAAGCCTGTGCTCTGGGAAACCTCTTGGACAGGCCAGCCCAGTGCGTCACCCTCCCACAGGTCAGCCCACAGGCCGGAGCCTGGTCTGGTTGGCATCCATTTCTGCAGGCAGGCCACAGTCCCTCCAGGCAGGACCCCTCTTCCTGTTCCTCCTTCTCAGCCAAGATGCCACCCACCCAGGCAGTGTCAGACCCTGGGTTTCTTGGCATCTATTCTGCCCCTTCCATGAGCCAGCTCTGTGCTAGGAACCAGAAGGTTCTCCAAGCTGAGTGGAGAGTTGTCCTGAACCAGGAGCTGGAGAACAGGCTCTGCCATTGCTAACCAGGTGCAAGGGAGGGAGGAGGGCAAACCAGCGACCTCCTCGCCCTCCCTGGGACGTTCCCTCACTGGCAAGCAGAGGCCACTTGCCCCCCAGGGCACCAGCCACATGAAGTTTAGAACCTTAGAACCTGCCGGAGCCTCTCTCTCAGGAAGGAGACCCAGGGAGCCCGACGAGCATCAGGGGCTCCTGGGTGGGAGCATGCTCGCTGCCCCCTGTGTTTCACATCCTGCCTCGATGAGAAAGTCCCTGCTCCACACTGTCCCAGAACAAACGGGACAGCGCCTGCTCGACAACCTGCAGAGCCCATCCCACGTGCCCCGGGTCCCTTCTGGAAGCCTCTCCTGATGATCTCAGCATCCCCATGAAGAGAGGTCACCATTACGCTCATGTGACCACTAGGAAGGTGAGGCATACCCAGGGTTTGCCGCTGGCTGATAAAGCAATATCTGCCAGTCATTCTGGGACACACCAATGCCTGTCGGAAACCAGGATGCTCCCTCATGCCTCTGCTTTTAGGCTCGTCCCAAGGGACCCATTAAAGTTGAGTGCTCCTGCGAATGTTAGGCTGGAGTCAAAGGAGAGAGGGGTCACGGTGAGCTGGGCCAATCCGTGAAGACTTCCTGGGGGAAGGGGCATACAGGGAGGTAGTCCCAGGGACCACGGACGTCCACCCACGGCCAGGCACGTGGTGGGGAGTTTACCTAAGTTCCAGATTCTGGCACACACACCCCCAGACGACTCTTCAGCCTGGGCCAAGGCCTCCAAATCTGACAGCCATCTCCAGGCGGCTTCAGACTCAGAGCTGATTTGACCCGAGGACTCATGCAGAGAATCAGGCTGGCCCCCACCCCTGGCCGGGTGTTGGAATTGCCCCCGGGGCTGCATCTGCACAGGGAGAGGAGCGCAGGGCCTCAGCAGGAGCTGCAGCAACTCAAAGGCTGAGTCAGCTCCCTGTCTTGTTTCTCTTCACTTGGGCTCAAGCTGTCGAGATGGTGACTCTCCATGGCCAATCCCACAGGTGAATTCAGCCAGAGAGCCCAGCCAAGTCCAGCAGGCCTGTCTCTCCTGGCACCTGAGGTCAGACTGGGGTCAGCACAGGTCCCGGGGGCTCCTGCAGACACAGCCCTGTGGCTGGCATGCACACCCTCACACACATCTGTGCAACCTCGTCTGGCTTTCCCTGGGGCTTTGCTAATGCAGCGAGATTAATCATGTCTAACTCATTAATTTGCACGGCCCTCCCTCCCCACCTGCGCCCGCTGGAAAGCACTTGTCATGGGAACCTAGTAATCATGACAGCCACTGAATTAGGTCCTTACTCCAGGCCTCTGGGCCCTTCCCTCTGCTGCTTCTGAAAGCCTCTTTCAGAGGAAAGGAAAACCCCCAATTCACAGACAAATGAGGCCTTTGGGGCCCAGGAGCCTCCCTGCCCCGGGGAGACTTTGTGACAGGGGCCACGTCCTCTGAGGGTGATTGCAGGTGGGGGCTGAGAGGGGGAGGGTTGTGGAGCAGGCTCCTCAAAGACCCCTCTCCACACCCCGCCCCCCCCCCCAGCCAATGTCATGCCAACTCCAAAGACAGCCACTGGCACCGGCTGACGTGGAATGTGGAAAGTGACATCTGCAGGCGCTTCTCTCTCTGGCTACCCCCCCGGCCCCCCCGCCACATGCCGTGCCTGCCCTCCACCCTCCACCCCATTCGAAGGACATTTCCATGGTAACCAGTTGTTGGATAAACAGCAATCTGAATTAAAGGTGGGAGCTTCAGCTGAGTGCCAAGTCCGAGCCGCACGGGAACAAGGAATCCTCTTGGGGGCCGAGGGAGGCAGGCGAGAAAGAGGCAGCAGAGGTGGGCCCGGGAGGGGACAGGAGGGCCCATCAGCACCGGGACCCAGTGGGGCTTTGGTGACCCATGGGAGCCGTGGGCAGTGCTGGCCAGCCCAGCAGGGGCGCAGGGGTCCTGCCTGTATGCCCACACCCCTGGGGGACTTCCTCTTTCACCTTTCCAGCCAGGCCTCAACCCCGTCTTACCCAGGTGACACTGTATCTGATGTCCCTCCTTTTCTTCCTAAGGTCAGTCACAGCAGGCCCTTTAAAGCCCAAATAGCCCTGAGAGAGGGGACACATGAAAAGTGCTGTGCTCTCTTGTAAATGGACTTTCCAGATGTGTTTTCTCTCGCCACCCCCCGCTACTGCGCCATAACATGCTGTGTTTCTCTTCGCATACTCTTCATCTCCAGACATCATTTTGCATGTCGTCTGTTGGTCTCACCTCCACCCCCACCCCTGCTAGTAATGTAAGTTCGTGAGGGGAGGCTCTAAGCTTTGCACACAATGCCCGGGTCTGAGTCGAGGCTGGGTAAACATGTGGAAGCATG
The DNA here is from genome assembly GCF_041296235.1 of Equus asinus. Lineage (NCBI taxonomy): Eukaryota > Metazoa > Chordata > Mammalia > Perissodactyla > Equidae > Equus > Equus asinus. Next base: position 50,339,188 of record NC_091804.1, read on the forward strand.
TGGATGGGTGGCTGACTAGATGGATGGATGAATGAGTGGATGAATGAATGAGAGGCTCTTTGCTTTTTTCAAGATGCCTGGCTCTGGGGCCGGCCTGGTGGCACAGCGGTTAAGTGTGCAACGTTCCACTTCCGCGGCCCAGGGTTCGCCAGTTCGGATCCCAGTGCGGACATGGCACTGCTTGGCAAGCCATGCTGTGGCAGGCGTCCCACATATAAAGTAGAGGAAGATGGGCATGGATGTTAGCTCAGGGCCAGTCTTCCTTAGCAAAAAGAGGAGGATTGGCAGCAGTTAGCTCAGGGCTAATCTTCCTCAAACAAAAAAAAGATGCCTGGCTCTTAGTAGGGGCTGAGTAAACAAGTTGAATGCATGGACAGATAGATGGATGGATGGATGGAGAAATGAATGCATGCATGGAGAAATGAATGCGTGGATGAGTAGATGGATGGATGAGCAGATGCCTGCCGGGAGACTGTCAGGGAGGGGGATCCAGAGGGGGCTCCAGTTCTGCTGCATCTCAACCCCACCCTGGCCCGGGCCTTTCACATTCAGGCTGAGAGGATCCAGGTGTTTGGGATTGGTTCTGGGCTTACCAGCAGGCGAAACCCCAAGAGGGAGGAATAATGACCATGCTGGGTCAGGCAGGAGCAGGGACGCTGGGAACTGGAGAGGGTTCCATTTCCACCTCATCGATTTTCCTGTCATCTGTCAGGGATGGGTCAGGAGTGAATTTAATGCTTCTCACCTCACTGGGCCTGACAAGGCCACCCTGCCCTCCCACTGGTCAGGGGTCGTTCCCGCTGCCGGGCGGCCCATGAAGCACTCCTCTCAGCCAGTCCTGTCCATGGGACCCTCCCCCTGACACGCAGTGGATACTGCCCCCCCAGAGCCTCAGCTGACCCTGGCTGCATTCTCCCTGGGGCTCTTAGGATGACCTTGGCCTGACCTTGGTCAAATCCCTCAGTAGGAGCCCTGGTCCAGCACACACTACCGGTGAGGGCTTGAGGGAACTGTGTCTAGCTCCTAGGCCACCCTGACCGCTGCATGGAATCAAATACCCTCCTGAGCAGAGGCCTCCACTGGCCACCTCCCCCAGGCAAGGCTCCTCCGCGTCCTGTCTCCCAGGCCCCCTCGGCCTCCCTGCTCTCAGCACCACGGACAGCTCCACCCACCGCCCTGCTCCAGCCTCTCCCATCCGCAACCCTGGGGCTGATGGGAGAAAGAAGACCTGTGAGCCCCTGTCTTTACCCACTCCCTTCAACAAATCTCTGAAAGCCGTAAAGCACAAGTGAAATAGGAGAACTGGGGTCGATATCTCCAAGGGGCAATGCTCTCCTCTGTCCTCAATTGCAGACGCTTCAACCAGACCCCGTAGAGAGACACCTCTGCTGCTCAACTGGAGGTCACCCAGATGCTGGGACGACAGCTGGGGGAGAGGGGAGAGGGCGGCTGGGAGGCCTCAACTCCACCAAAGCATCGCAGTTTAGAAAACACCAAATGTCCTTGCAGCAGAGAAGTGGACAGTGGCACAGAGGCCCCTCCCCAGACACTGCAGCTCCCCCAGGTTCAGGATTTAAGCCATGAAACAGTCGTACTGGGCTGAGTCAGGGCCTGCAGCCCCAGTGATTTCCTCCTGCCCCGGCGTCCTTGACGTCCCGCAGCTTCTGCCTGGAGGAATGTGCCTTCCAGAGACAGCAGCTGCTGGCAGGTGCCCGTCCTGCTGGGGCTCTGGTCCACAGCTGGAGTCCCTGCAGACACTTTCTCTTCCTGTGCCCATGTGAGTGGGGCTCAGCCTTGCTCCCCAACCTTCAAGAACACTCCAGCCACAGCTGGGTTTCCTGGGAGCGGGACCTTGTCCTCCAACACCCTGCAGGGTCTTGTAGGCAAGTGTTGATCTGCCACTGGCTGGGCTCCAGGTTCACAGTTCTGAGTGTCTCTGCTTCCACACCCCGGCCTGCCTCTCTGCTAAGTCATTAATTATCTATAAACACACCCAGAGGAGGGCTCCGGCCTCCAAGGGAAACACTCTGCTGAGTCAAGCGTTGGCTGGAAGGAGCGAGTGACGGCACTTGCTCTGACTCCGAGTCTTGCTGTTGGCCCAGAGCACAGTGGGCACTGGACCCGCCAGCTGGGCATCCTTCCAGCCTCAGTTTCTTCAGCTGTTGCGTGGGGGTGGCGACAGCGCCCAACGCAGGGGCCATCGTGAGGATGCAGGGACGCTGGGCAGTGTGTGTTTGGCACCTGGCTCAGTGTCCGGCAGTTGCTGAGCCGTCGGTGCCGCTGCTGCTGCTGGGAGCCCTCTGGCAGTTACTCTTCTGCTGTCTCAGAGGAAGGTGCCTGTGCCAACGGCTAAGGGGCTGGATGCAGGGTCTCAACTCAAGTGCCTTCAGAATCCAGGTGTGGAGCCCACAGACACAGGGCCTGTGCCCTGCCAGCTGCCCCGGGACCCCACCTGAGGCTCCACCCCACGTGGCCTAACCCAGCCTCTGACCAGCAGGTCTCTGAACTCCTGTCCGACCCTGGAGCCAGCAGACACAGCCAAGCCGTCCGGCAGCTGCCCCTGAGGTAGATGATGGAAGGGGGAGCGAGGCTGGCACTTTGGGAAGAATCACCTCCTGACAGGCCTCTGGCGCAGAAAAGCCCTTTGTCTGCTGGCGATTCGCAGCCTGAGCCCTGCAGACAGATGTCCTGGAGGGTCAGATCCATGCAGCTCCCGCCTGGGAGGGCCAAGGGTCTGAGCTTCCCTTGGAGGAGGGGGCCGGGAAGGGAGGACAGGCCATGGTCTGAACGGCTGTGTGTGTGGACGGTGAGCCGCTGAGCGGAGCTGAGGCAGCCACTGCGGCTGCAGACAGACCCAGAGGGGAATTCAGCCACTCTCCAAGGAGAACGAGAAGCGCTCCTGCCAAATTCTCTTCTTTCTCCTTCACCTCCTGTCACTTTGCCCTCTCTTGGGCCCCTAAACCTGGCCCCAGGTAGAGAAGAGACCCCCGAAGCTCCTGATGGAGCTCTGCCCGGGGCAGGAGGCCCCTCTGGGCTGAGGGAAGCACCTCAGCATTTCGACCTCACGCTCTGGGGTCCCCTGGCCACCTGTGGAGCTTCCCTCCCACGAGCACAGCCATGAGTGTGCTCTGGGCCTGACCCAATTCTGCCGACTCAGGAGGGCCTAAAATCTCTGGCTGTGTGTCCATCTACCCCACCAGGCCCTGAGCCCCTTGAGGCAGGCAGCTGCCAGGACATCCTGGAGGTGGCACAGGGAAGGCCACTGGCACGTCCTGCCCAGAACAGACTTGGCTGCTGCCCACAGAGCCCCCCGAGGGACCTCCAGGTGAGGAAGGAGCTCCTCCTGGGGTTGGCCATCAGGACTCAATCTTCAGAAACGGACCTCACCAGCCCGGGGGAGGGGGTGCAGATGCGTTCACCCCTGTCGGCCCCTGGGCCCCACAGCCGCCCGAGCAAGGAGGGCTCTGTTTCCTGCAGGCCTGGGGCAAAGCAGATGCTCCTCCCCAGCTTGTCACCTCCACTCCTGAACACGTGTCCTGGGGCCCCCACTTTCACGGAAGTGTGCGAGGCCCAGGACCCCGCGTCAGGAGACCCAGGCCTGATTCTGCCCCTCTGGCCACGAGACCTCAGCAAGCTCCGTCCCCTCGGCTCTGCCCCCCACAGGTAGAACCGGGTTGCTGCCCCTCTCTTCCCAGACCTTGAGAGCAGGGATGTCCCCAACCCAGGGAAGGCACTGCAGACGCGGGAAGCTCCTTTCTTCAGTGGACACGGGCGGAGGTGGCAGCGTGGCTGTCCCAGGACAGTGGCCCTGACATGGGCTGCCCTCCTGCTGCTGAGACCACTTGCACTTGTGGCCATCTCAGACTGCCTGGGGAGCAGCACAGTCGGGGCCCCTCAGGCTGGGCTGGACCCTTCCTGCTGGACCTTCCAGGCCACCTTCTGGGGGCCTGAGTTCCCACAAACAGGCTAGAAACGGTGGTAGTGTGAGCCCCACTCCCCTAGCAACTCAACAATGCCATCCGGCCATGGGACCGGGGATAGCCGCATGGTTCCTGTAGGGGGCATGGGGTCTCTCTGGGACCTGAGCTGGCTGAGGCCCAGCAGAGGAGGCCCCCACATCTCTCTCAAAAGCCAGCAGCATGGCTACAGGACCAGAGACCAAGGGACGGTCCTGGAGGCCAGGGGCCATTTCCTGCATGAGTTTGTACAGGACCGCCTGTGAAACCCACGTGCCCACACGGGACCTCGTTCCTGTGGCACGGCCCTGGGGCCCTGCCTGCCCTACTCACTCACGCCATTTTCACGCCCCCCTCCTGCTCAGGAGGGACCTCCACAGGGAAGGTGGGCCCCCAACATCCACAGCCTGACTGAATCTGGGGGGCATCCACAGCACCGCCATTTCCAGCCTGCAGTGGGGGGAGCTCAGGTCCCAGGCCCAGGGGCTGATCCAGAGAGCACAGGCTCCCTCTGCCAAGCAACTGGATTTGCAAATCAGCATATTGCTCCGGAAGGGGGCAGGGCTCTCGTCCTCAGACGTCCTCCAACCAGCACGGGGCACTCAAGATTCCTGAGGCCGCTTGGCACACCCCAGTCAGGCCTGCAGCTCAGGGACCATTGACAAACCAGGGGCTGCTGACCCCATCCTCAGTGGGTCACCCTGGGCAGACACGCCTCTCGTGGGGGCTCTGCTGCAGGGACAGCTGGGATGGAGCTGCACTTGGCACCTCTGGGTACCCAGGCACTTTGGTGAGGAAGCCAGCCCCCAGGCTCCAGGGCTCTAGCCGAGCTGGGCAGGTGAGCGAGGGCAGCCTGAGACCAGAGGCCCCAGGGGCAGGGCTTAGAGGGAGAGGAGATGCGGGAGCCCCAGGGAGAAAGAGGAGGACTCTGAGTGGTGGAGATGCTCCCAAACCAGCTCCCGAGGGCCCCACTGGACCCCCAAGGGCCACACCCTCCCCGCAGAGCCCCATCATCCTCTGTCTCCGTTGTCACTGCTGCTCGTTCTGTCCCAGGTTCATGGACGCAGTGAGGTCCAGTGGGCCCTCAGGCTCTTGGACTCAGTCCTCTCCTGGAGGGGATGCTGGGCATTCAGCCTCTGCACAGGGAGCTGGGGGCCAGGACGGGGTGAGGAGGAGATGCAGCTTGGTGACTAGGTCCTGTTGATTAGCATGCTGATTCAGACCCAGCTGGATGTGTCCCTGACCCCAGCACGGGTGCCTGTCGCCAGCATGGAAATACCATCCTGCCAGGAGGCAGGGGGCTCCACGCACCTGCCTTTGGGTTTCTGAGCCCATCCATGGCCTCATTTTGGGGGAGGGAGGAGATGGGATGGTGCTCATTTGCGGCATGGAGGACTTTTCAATTTCCGGCATGTCTACCATTTGTCAGCAGACGGACGGTCACAAGCATCTGGGGCAGCATTATTATTCTGTTACTCCCAGGATGACAAAGCCGAGGTCATCCACACAAGGAGAGAGCTGGCCCAGGTTCTCCCCCCACCTCCAGTATCACAGCTCCTCGATGCCCCCAATTTAGAACAGAGGCGCCCAGCATCCTGGTCAGTCAAACCTCTTGCTGCCCCCACCCCACCGTCCTCCCCAAGCTGTGCCAGAGCCGTCTGCTCAGGAAAGCTCCGTAAACCCAGCCCTGCTTCCTGTTGACAAAGACATGTCTGCAAATAGCTCCTCACGGCTCCAAAAACGAGGAGAAGGAGCCAAGACAACACATGCCAGTGAGGCCTCAGCTACCTGGGCAAGGCCGCAGCCTCATGAATATTCACGGTGTCTTCCTAACTCTCGTGAATTAAGCCAACCCAGCTTCCCGAGCAGGCTGCAATCCCTCCACTTCAGCTAGCCCTCCCCATCCTTCTCTTCCTCCCAGCTGGGGAGGTGGTGGTGGAGTGACCTGTGCCTCCCTCTCTGCCTGGCCAGGGTCAGTGTCTGTTTGGGCTGTCCCGGTGCCAGCTCCCCCTTCCACTTCATTGTCTTTCTCCGAAGCGCTTGACACATCCCTGGCCTGTTCTCAGGGAGGCTCTGGCCCTTGTCCCAGTCCTGAGCAGAGATAATTACCCTGACGTCCATTTGCAGAGTTTAAATACGTTTCCTTGGTGTTGGAAACACAGATTTGGTTGAGGTGGGCTGGAGGGCAGGACATGTCCTTTCTCTGGCTCAGCCCCATCGGAGACGCCATTTCTACCATTGAGGGACTGGACGCCTCCTTCTCACCAAGCAACCAGCACGGAGCTCTGCATGGTCACCACGTGCTCAGAACCTGCTTGTTGGAGGGCATTGCCCCCTGCCTGGGACAGGACGTCCCCTGTGCCCTGTGCCGGCCTGAGAAGGGGGCCGTCCCTGTGCTTCCGCATGGAGCCCGGGGGCTGGCCGCCCTGCTGCAGGGGGACGGGGAACAGGGACACACGCAGACAAGAGGGCAGGTGGCTGGTGGTCTGGCTCCATCGCAGCCTGGATGCTCCACACCTTTGCGTAGCACTGTAGGAGCATTGGCAGATTTGGAAGCCACCTCCTGTGAGGACCCGGACCTCACTCCAGCAGCTCTGGGCTGTGATGCAGTTGGGCATACGGCTGCCGGGGTGCAGCAGCTCCCGGAGCAGGGCACCAGTTTCTGTAAAAACAGAATTCCAAATGCTGGAGCTGCAAGAGGTCAGAGACCCCTGTTCTGCAGTGAGCAGCCCAGGTCAAGACCTGGCCGGACAGCAGGTCGGCAGGGCCCCAGAGCAGGCTGTGTCTGGCTGGCAGGAACCAAGCTGGGGCCATTGGCTTGCAAACATCCCATTCAGCCTGGCAAACACCTCCTGGCACAGGGCCAGCCCCATGGGAAACTGAAATGATGTAGGTCCCCCACCCTGCATCTTGGAGCTTAAATCCAGGATGATCTTGACGGCAGAGGGAGGGGCTCCTGGGTACTGTTCAACCACATCCCGAGCCCAGGGGACCCAAGTGATCTGCCCACCTTCCTCTTTCTTGCCTCTGCATGCTACAATGCGAGGTTCTAGAAGATTCTAGCTGGGCCTTTCCCTGCTGGCCTGCCCCACCCACTGCCTGGCTCCTTCTCGTCATTCAGATCTTTTTTTTTTTTCAGGAAGATTAGTCTTGAGCTAACATCTGCTGCCAATCCTCCTCTTTTTGCTGAGGAAGACTGGCCCTGAGCTCACATCCATGCCCATCTTCCTCTACTTTATATGTGAGACACCTACCACAGCATGGCTTGCCAAGTGGTGCCATGTCCACACCCAGGATCCGAACCAGCAAACCCCAGGCTGCCAAAGCAGAATGTGTGCACTTAACCACTGAGTCACCAGGCCGGCCCCTCATCATTGAGACCTTGATGAAAGGCCACCTCCCCAAAGAGCCCTCTCAACATCCCTCTCAGAGGACAGTGTCCCTGCTGTTCTCCACCTTGGCCAGATGTGAGCAGCTCCAGGACAGGGCCCGTGTCCACCTCGATCAGCCCTGACCCAGGACAGGGCTGGTGCCTGGTTGAGGGCAGGTGGGTTGGGGACAAGGTCGAGGGCAGTGACATGTCTCGGCATGGTGGCTCTGGCACGGTTCATAGGGTGCTGGTCAGGGAACAGCTCCTGAGCCAACGGGCCACCCGCAGGCCCAGTGGAAGAACCCAGCTTCGGCAGAGAAGGGTTACGAGGAGGGCACAGAATCGGCTTTTTGTTGACAGTCCTGCGCAGGGAAATCGTGCTGACACCCCGGGGGAGGTCGGCACCTACCCACCTACTCGGGCCTGACCCCAATCTTCTCCCAGAATTAAGTGGCTCAGAGAGATTTCCCAGTCAACACTGAGCTTCCTGCTGGGTCTCAGTCCAGCGCAGCCTCTCAGCTGCAAGGCCAAAGGCCCCGGGCTGAGGCTCACCCTCTGGGTCTGGCCAGCCGGTCTCTGAAGTGGGGGCCCTTTTCCCACGTGATGGTTAATCCCCTTTCTGCGTGCCTGGAGCCCAAGTAGAAAGAGGCCTTTGCAGCAAAGCCCCTCAGAGGATCGCGGTGGGTGTCAGGCTGGGCGCCATGGCCACAGCTGCTGGTGGGGAGCCCTGTCGTGGGGCCCCTTCTGCGCTCCTCCCTGGCCCTCGCTCACCCCCAGGCTGCAGACCCTCAACCCCTTTCTGAGCACAGGGCAGGTGCTGGGCTGGGGCCCTGGTGACCGTCACAGTGGGCAAACAGGGGTACTGATTCTGTTGGAAATAGTTAAATGATCAGACATGCAAAATGTGCAAAATTCTGAGAAGTAGTAGAGAGAATGACAGGCGCCAGCAATGGGGGTGCTGCCCTGGACAGCGAGCTCCAAGAAGACGTCCAAGAAAATGGTGTTTGGGGTGAAGCTGCAGATGGACCGAGTCAGCCGGGTGAATGGGAGGCTGGGAGTCCTGGAGGCCAGCATGGCAGGTGACAGGCGAGCCAAGGTGGCCCCAGGCGCAGCCAGGGCCCAACACAGACACAGGCGACTGGTCTCTGGGTCCTGCCTGATGCCCGTTGCAAGGGCTCTGAGTGGTGCACACAGATCGAGGGGCTGCAGTTGCAGCAGGGCCTCCGCGGGAGGTTGCTGCTGTGGTTCAGGTGAGGGGGTGGCCTGTGCTGTGGGGCTGCAGGGAATGGGCCCCTTGGGGTCCTGGTCATGGTGTCTCACCTCCCTGCTGAGCTCTTCCTTCCCCAGAAGGCTGGTAGACAGCCGTCAAACAGGACTGGGTCTGCCTCCACCGGCTCCGGCCCCAGCATCAAGGGGCCTTGCCCGGCAGCCCCCTCAATTCCTCCATTTTGACATTTGTCATCTTCCTGGAAGGCCACCATCACGGCGGGCCCAGGAGGGGCAGGACTCATGGTGAGATGGGCCTGGAGCACTCTGACTCCCCTGGCCAGACAGGCTCCCCTGTAGCAGCCCCCACAGCCCCCATTCCTCCTTTCTGCTGCCTTGATGTCTCCCACATCCCATTTCAGCAGACCCTGCTGGGCTGAGGGGGTGCTTCTGCCTTAGAGGACACAGACGAGCAGGCCAGGGCCACATGCTGACCATGGCCCTCGTCCAGGCTTCCAGTGAGCTCTGTCTCCCCAGATGCAGCCCAGGTTCCTGGACCCCCAGTGCACAGGCCCCAGCAGCAGCATCTTCTGCAGCAAGAAGCTCCAGTGTCTGTCTCCGGAGTGCCAGGGCCTTGGGGTAGCCTTGACCGAGATCCTTTGACCTCCCAGCGAGGGCATGACTGAAGGCTGGTCCTTGTGTGGTGACCGCAGCAGGGGAAGGGCTCTCCAGGTTCTAGAAAACCCCAAGTTTAGAACCCCAAGTATTAGAACCCCAAGTATTGGGGTTCTAAACCCCAAATCCAGAGTCTTGCTGCTTAAAGCCAGAAGGCCTTTTAAATCTAAGTCCCGAGGGAGGGGTCCTCCAAGCATTGGTTCTCCTGTGTTCCCTGGAATTAGGGGTCGTTAAATCCACATGCTGCACACCTGAAGGGAAGCGAACTGTCTCAGAGCCCACGGGGCGGAGGAGTGGGAGTGGGGGTCTCTGAGTCGGGCAGCTCGGATGGCCTCTCCCCTTGGAGGCACACGCTGGGGCTGCTCGCTGGTGTCCGATCTCCGACAGCGACCGTCCACATCCACATCAGATGCCTGTCTGGTGAAGAGGCTCCGCGAAACTCTGGTGAGGCTCACGGGCTGATGACGGAGATCCCACTCCTCACCTTCCACTAATTAGCTGCTGCTCCCCCTCTGCCTGCAGTGGGCTCTTCTCTGTCCCCTCGAGAGACCCCGGGAGGCCGAGCCCCAGTAACTAGAGTGTGTGCGTCCTTTATCTCCGGCTGCAAATGTTGGGGGGTGCTCAGCTCCCAACAAGGTGATGTGGTGTTCTGTGGGAGAGACTGCTAACTCAGAGGTGAGTGATTCTCATGGGGTTTCTGTGCCCACGGCCGTCCTTGCTGGATGCTGTCTCTAGTGAGGCAGGTGGGAAGGGGCGTCCCCAGGGCCTCACTCCCGTCCCTGCCACCCCCATCTCCCTGCTGCCCAGAGCCAGTGCCCAGGGTCTCTTCAGAGCTGAAACCTCAGCAAGGCATGACAAGGGCATGGGGTCACGGCTGCCCCTGCCCCCAGGAGGTGTCCAGAAGCTGGCAGGGCACGCCCCTCACCAGGGCCTAGACAAACCTGGCGTCCACTCCAGGCTGCCCCCAGCCCCAGTCTTGTCCTTCTCAGGAGTCCATTGACCAGGCCTTTCTCCTGCCTGCCTTTCCTCTGGGGCCCCCACGCCCCAGGCCCAGCCCAGACAGACGGACAGCAGTAGCCCCTGAAGGCCCCTGTGCTTCGAGCTTTGGGAGGGAAGGCCAGCTCCTGGGCCTCATCCTGCAGACCACTCATGGGCTGGAGTGGAGCCCTGGAGATCCAGACTTATAGAAATTGCCTAGGGTGTCACTAAGGGAGAAACGCTGGTACCACAGCCAAGACCAGTGTCCCAGGGGCCCGGGTTTGAGTCCAGCCCTCAGTGGACAGCAACCCAGCCTGAGCCTCCATTTCCTTGTTGGCAGCTGGGGCTGAAGTCCTTCCCTCTGGAGTCACCGTGCAGCCTGCGCGTGTCTGGCGCCTGCAGCCTTGTGCCTCGCAGGGGATTCTGCCGTCTGTGCTTTCTCGGAGATGAGGCCCCTCACTGTCACCCAGTGTCATCCGTGATGGGCACAGCATCAGATCCGGAGCGGGTGCAGGATGCCATGGATCAGGGGCACGTGGCGGTTAGTGGGGGCACTCTGGACAAGTGACCTTCAGGACAATATGTTGGTGGATCCTGGTTAAACAGAGGCAGCCCTCTTCGTGTGGCCAACGTCTGGGGCCTCACGGTGCTGGGGCTGCACTGGTTCCTGCCAGGACCCCGCCCACACGACGTCAGTGCAGAGCTCTCCAGAAGGCTTCAGGGCCCTGGGGTCCACAGAACACCCTTCAGGAGAGGCTGGAGTCCGAGGTGGCGACGGGCAGTGGGGTCCAGCTCTGTTCCAGGACCCAGGAAATGCTCTGTAGGCTCAGGAGTCCTGGAGGCCAGAGGCCCAAGACTCCTGTGGGGTCCACGGTCCCGCCCACCGTCCTGGCGAAGGTGACGACCCGTACTGCCCTCTCAGACACCCTCCTCGTGTCCTCCTTTCTCCCCCTTGGAAGCTGCCCCAAGGGTGAGTAGTAAGACTGCGTTACTGCAGCCAGCTTCCTGTGTGTCCATGTGTCCGTGTGTCTGGAAGGGCAGGGAGAGCAAGGGACTGGTGGCATGGCAGGGGATGCAGTGCCAGCTGGGGTCCCAGCCAGGCCCCATCTCAGCCTGGCTTCTGTTGCCCGGTGCCAGACCCCCCCTGAGCCGGGCAGGGGATGGTGACCTTGGGTGACTTTGCCTGCATTCACTGATTATGATTTAGGAGATGACATTCAGGACGGAGGAGAAAGAATTCGTGAAGGCCAGCAGCAGCCCTTCGGGTGGGAGCGCAGAATAACACACATCGACCCTCGACGGCTCAGAGTAAACCGCTGGGAGCCCTGACGTCGGCGAGGCTGCACAGACGTCAGGGTCAGGGACCTCGAGTGGCTGGAGGCGCACGGGAGAGAGGCCTTCCCAGGACAGGGAAGGAAGGGAAGGCTAGGGTCCAGCGGGGGGGGGGGGGGGTGCATCCGCCCCTGCACTGTGCCCCCGAGCTTGCTTGGCGGGGGTGTCTCTGCAGGGTCCCAACCCCCAAGCTTACAAATCCTCCGCCCGAGCTCAGAGGGGCCCCTGCCTGCCTCTCCCCTCAGACGACGGCGGCCCTGAAGTCAGGACTCCTCCGACCAGGTGCTTGCGGGAGGCTGCTCCTCCAAGCAGAGGAAAGCGAAGGACACTGCCATTAAAATGGGTCGGCGGGCGGGGCCGGAGCGGGAGGGGCCGAAGGCGGAGTCGGGCGTGCAGGGCCGTAGCGGGCAGGGCCAGGGACTGGGGCGGCCGGGGGGCGGGGCCGATAATGGAGGCGGGGGGAGGGGCCGAAGGCCAGGGAGCGGGGCGCGTAAACCGGGCGGGCCCCCCTTGCCCCCTTCCATCCTGCCAGACAGGCGGGCTGGTCCCGGGGAGGCGGGTGTCCTGCTTGTGATCGTGGGCTGAGGCCTCGTGGCGAGAGTCCTCCTCGCGCGGGCTCTCCCTGTGCCGACGACGGCTGTGTTGGTGCCGCAGCCCGCACAGGGCGGACACCTGCTGCCCCCGCGTCTTGCCAAGGGCCGCGCTGGGCCCGGGCGCTTCAGGACGCACCGCGGGGCCGTGCCCGGGAGCGAGCCCACCCCGCTGATCTCCCGCAGCCTAGGATGAGCTCGTGAGGGGACTTTGCCCAGGTGTGCCCCCAGAGCCACCCTGGGGGGAAGCGTGTTTACAGACTCAAAGAGTGCACACGCACACCAGGGGGAGGACAGAATGGTCTCAGTGCTGCACTGGGTTTGCTGAGAGCTTTTTAAATGGACAGTTGCCTGACACCCGGTGTGACCCGACGGATTAATCCGTAGCATCCCAGAAGCTCACAGCGGCCCAGAAGGACACCTTCCGCACCGGCCTCTGCCCTGCCTGCTCAGAGCCTCATTCGTCTTTCAACACCTCACCCCAGACCCTGGGGCCCATCCCCCAGCCCGCAGCCTGTGCGTGTTTCCATAGCAACCTGCCCCTGCTGCTGTGGTGACATCCCAGCGATGTGAGCTCTTTGAAGGCCGCCCGACCTGGATCGCTCCGCAGAGTGGGGAGGAGGGGTGCCCGATGACACTGAGCACAGCCTCCCTTGGGGGCAGGCGGGTGAGTGCAGGCTGTGCCTGCTATCAGCTGCTGTGCCTCGAGCCCTTGACCTCGTTCATTCTGAGGACGTCTCGAAGATGGGGAAACTGAGGCCCAGAGAGAGGGAACCTCCCTTTTCAGTTACAGTAAGAGAAGAGGTCATGCTGACTGGTGACAACCAGCCCCCCGTCTGGGACACCCCAGAGGAGAAGAGTCGCCGCTGAGAAGCGTCCCCTCTGGGTGTGCCCCTGGGGGATGAAGGCCAGCTGCCCTCCCTCCGGTGGAGCACCAGAGGGCGCTTCCCTCCCCCTTCTCACCCAGAGCCCCCTGGTCTCAAGGCCAGAGGCAGGCGAGTTATCTGCTCCCTCCTGCTGCGCTGAGCCTGGGGGAGGCTGACTGCACATGGGGAGGGGGACGGCTTCTCACCTCAGCCCAGCGGTCCCAGTGCTGGCGACGTTTCTGGAGCAGCTGAGTTTCTGTCTGGCTGGTGATCCTCTCTTACAGCAAAGCTGTCGGTACCCCAGCGCGCGCCTGGGGAATATCTAGGGCATCGCAGAGAGGCTGAGCGCGGAGGAGCAAATGTCAGCAAAGGGTCAGGCGGGGGCCTGGGAGTCACTGCACCGGGGTCCTGGATGGAATGCCTCCCAAGCAGAGGAGAGGGTAGAGGGGGCTCCACGGGAGGAGGGCTGACCTGGAAAGCTCCCCCATTGGGGAGACCGGCTCTCCACTGAGACCCCAGGATGCCCTGTGTCCTCTCCTCCCTCAGCCGCTGACTTGGCTCAGACTGGACGCCACTGAAGCAGAAGTCAGTTTCAAGTTGAGGAGGAAGATGGATTTTCCCAGAGGCTCTTGGCCTCCTCCCTGGAAAAAGGCAGCTGCGGATGCGGGTAACTCCTGAGGAGCCCCGAGGTTCCACCCCCTGGCTGCTGGCGGGAGATGCTGACCGGGCCATCCCAAGACCCGCCAGCTCCAAGCCCCACGGAGCCAGGAGAGCTGGCGGCCCCACAGCACCAGGTGCCAGGAATCACTGGGGTGACTCCAGGCCTGGAGCCCAGGGGCAGTTTGGTGCTGTGGTCACCACAGGACAGTGGACGCACTGATGGGTTGCGGATCCTGACTCCTCCATTTGACCTATAAAATGGGGTTCCAGCACCCCCAGTTCTTCACGGCTGCCCAGGTCCGTGCCCTTGTCCTGGGGAGCTTATGTTGGACAGAGTCAGTGTGCCTTTGGAAGGAAAGATGAATAAACCAGAGACTAGGGACCCTCCTGGTCTTATCAGGACAGTTTGGCTGCCCTCCTGAGACTAGGGCTCCCGCCGGGCCTGAGCTCAGGCCCACCTTCCGGCCCCAAGTGGCATCACAGCAAGGGGGGTGGGTGGGACCAGGAAACCCCCTTCTGCCCACTCTGCTCCCAGGAAAGGCAATCCCCACCCTGAGGGGCTCCAGGAGCCCAGAGACCCTGTGTCCTGAGCCCCAGCTCCACCCTGTGTGGGCAGGCGCACTTGTTCACTGTGGCTGGACCCCTGTCCCCGTCACTGCATGGAGGTGTCACCCAGGCCTGGCCCCTCCCAAAGGGACGGTCCACTCTGCCCTTGACCCAGCCCCCTCCCTTCAAGTGAGGGTCCTGTGGCCAAAGGCACCCCTTCTCCCCGGCCCCAGCTGCCCAGGATGGCCAGGCGCCCTCCCTCCCAGCCCCAGCGAGGGGTGGGTGACAGGAAGGACTTACAGCTGATGCCCTTCTTGCCGTGACACACCTCCAGTTTCCACATCACTGGCCCGTCAGTACTGGCAGGACTATCTGACAAACAGAGGCCTCTCTCCACCGAATTTTTTAAAAGGCACATAAAATATTTACCTGATCATTTTTGCTACCTGAAGAAAATAATTTGCTTTCCGTCCTCAGGAGCCACGACCCCCTCAGCTCTGGGAAGTGATGGCCAGCCCCCCGCAATTCCCTGATGGCACACAGGGTGGGGTCTGACCACAGACCATGGGAACTTTATTTTCCAAGATGTCAGCCTGGCTGGGGCCCCTGCCTGGGTGCCCACCCGCGTGGGTGGGTTTTCACTGCCTGGTCTGCCTCATGCTTTTTACTGTGTTTTACTTCCTTATTGGTGAAATGATTAAAGATTTGTTTGATGTTTTTAAAGTAAAAAACGGCACCAGGACCAGCCGCAGCTCTGCCTGTCCTTGCGGGGTGCACTGTCTAGAAGCCCAGTGGTCCATCCCAGTCCCAAACAGAGCTGAGCATGCCCCAGAACACGCAGGTGCCGACTGGCCACTACAGGAGAGGGGCCAGTTCCTAGGACGCCCTGTCCTCAGAGGCGCCAGGGCCCCAGGACTGTCTGCGTGCACCCTTATCCCCCCCGGCACCATGTTTACTGGGAAGCCAGGCCGGGGTTTGTTACAAGTGTTTGAGCACCTGCCGGGTGTTAGGTGCTGTTCCAGACAGTAGGGGGCACTGACCACACAATCCTTTCTTGAGCACCTGTCCTCCCCTGTGTCCCGCCCACGGTCACCATCTTCCTCTCCGGGCACCTTCAGAGCTGCAGAGCGAGATCCCCCAGCTCATATCAAACTGAACTCTGATGGGGAGTGTTGCAGCCCATTGTAAGCAGAGCATGGGGTGTGCCAGCGTGGCCGACACTCCACAAGGCCACCTGCCACGCCATCTGTCCTGTCTAAGTGTCTGTAATGCACCTCACCTTGCCCACTCTCGTCCGTTTCCAATATATCAGGAGCCCACGGCGGATGCTGACCACAGTTCCCAGACTCTGAGAGTCCTCCTGGTAGGGAGGACTGGGCTGGGGTCCAGGCTAATCCCTGGATGGGCAGGCAGCCCCTCCTCCCCTCTGACCAGAGACCCCATCCCCACAGAAGCTGCAGCCTGGGGTGCCCGTCAGCCATGCCCAGAGATCTCTCGGGTCCCCTCTGGCCTGGGTACGGGTCTCGCGTGCACAGAAGGAAGACCACAGGCATCCGCCTCACAGACTCGTCTCCTGGGCTGTTTCTAGAGGGCCGGGCAGGGATCTCTGGGGCCTGAGGCCCCTCCCAAACCCCAGCCAGGATCCTCTGTCCCCCTCCCTCTGCCGTCCTCAAGTTCTGAGCCCTGAGGAACAGCCCGGGCTGGCTCAAGGCAGAGGCCACAACCCCCAAGACAGGCACACCCTCCTCCTGGCCCTCTATCCACACTTGTCCTCACTGGATCCTCGATCCCATCCACCCCCTGTTCCAGGAAGCAGCCTGTCCCACCCACACCCAGTAGTAGGTGCCTCTGGGCTCCAGGCTCTGCCATCTCCCCGTGGGTGCCCCCACCAGGTTGCTCAGCCTCTCAGCCTCAGGCTCGTGTCCTGAACAGGGAGAGGCTGTGGATGCAGGTCAGGTGGCAGATGGAGGACAAACTGCGGCCACGGCCTCGTCCTGGGACAGGAAGGACGTGCTGGGCCTGGCTCCCAGGGTCGGGCTTGGGGTTGGGTGTGCTGGGCTCCCAACAGCAGGGTCTGCCCAGGCCCCCTCCCCGCCTGCAAAGTCTCCATCTAGCCCCACCTCACACTCCCACCAAAGTCCCTCTCCTTAAACGCAGGCCCCTCCCCGCCACCCAGGCTGAACCCCAGCCCACCCCAGCCCATCAGAAACCTAGGGAGAGGTGATGCAGAGGGGCAGGGCTCCTCCTGAGCAAAACTCACGTGGAGCTGGCAGGCGCCCCTCCCCCGGGGCACCCAAACTGCTCAGTCTCCAGCTTCCAGCTGGCATTTGTCTACAAGACAGGCGAGCCTCTCCCCTGGAGTTGGCGGGCACCCATTCTGCGCCGGCTACATGCACAGCAGAGCCCAGAAGAGGGTGGACGGCATGGCTCACGGTGAGTCACCAACGCTTCAGGGAACACGTGCGCATCCTGCATGATGCTGAGATGGAAAGGAGAGAGCCCAGCCGCCCCCTGAGCCCCGGACGGTGATGGGTGTTAGGTGCTGAGATGATGGAGGCGCAGGGTGTGACCAGGGTCCACCAGGGAAGATGACCCCCGGATGAGGGCCTGTGGGGGAACCTTCATGGAGGAAGCCACACTGGAGGGCGGCCTTGGGCAGGAGGGGCAACCATGTCCTGAGGTCGAGGTGGGAGCAGACGATCCAGGTGCGCCCGCTGCCCCAGAGCCTCCCCTGGCAGGGCGGGCGCAGGCCTGAGTGGGCAGGGCCCTCGCACGCTCAATGCCCAAGCAGCCAGGAGGATCCGCTCTCCGCGCCAGCCGCGGGGAGGAAGTTAACAAACCGATTCCAATGCAAATGTCAAACCAACCGTGCGATGGAAAATTAGCAGCTCTGAATGTCAAGGAGGGAGTCCCAGCCCCAGCTGTCTGGCTCAGGCTGGTGGAGCGAATGCAGACGTGGCTGGGCTGCTTCTCCAGCTCCTGGGCTGGGGGGCTGAGGGAGGAGGCAGGGGCTGCAGGAGGAGGTGGCAGTGGGAGCAGGGCCACTGCCAGGTGCAGACCGGCCACCAGACTGTCTGTGAAGCCAATGCACACGAGGGAGCCAATGTCAGCACTTGTTGTGCCTGGTGGGAAGGGAGAGCCCCGTCCAGGGAAACCTGGCCCCAGGAGCAGGGTTGCTGAGCGAGCCCTCCCTCCAAGACCAGGGCTTCAGATGACATCGTCAAGGTCTACAGAGTCTGGACCCAGAAGGTAAAATTTAACAGGGACAAAGTGATACCCAATCCAGAGTTGCCAAACCGAGACCTGAATTCACTGTCTCGGATTGAGATCGGGGCACGAGCAAAATACTGAAGATATAAGTCGACCATAAGCCACCCAGGACACAACTTGGCTGCATTACAAGAGATCTCCTGTTTGGAATGCAGGAGGGGATAGAGCCTTTGGCCTCCTCTGGGGTGGGTGCCCTGGGGTCCTGGGTCCAGTTTTGGGCTCCACGCTGAGAGGAGTCCAGCTGACTGGGCTACCAAGAGGCCACGGGGAGTGTGAAGACAAAGCTGCCTGAGGGCCATGGGCAGTCCAGGACAGACCGTGGCTGAGTGATCACCCAGCACGGGGCTCCAGGACTGACTGTGCACTGAGTCAGAGAGGAGGTGGGGACGTCTGGGGAAGGGGGGACAGAGGCTCCAACCAGGGTGGTGAAGAGCTGCCCCCACAGCTCCCCAGAGACCCCGCTGTCTCCTCGGCCCCCTGAGTTCTCAGGTCCCTGAGGGGCTCAGAGACATGGCTACTCCCCCTCCATCACACAGCAGCTGCTCCGTAGATGCTCTTGGCCACATGGTCTCGGCCCCAGGGAGTGAGAACCCGGGGCCCAGCTCCCCCTCTCTTCACGGCCATTGCAGACCTGTGCCGGTCCACAGGGTCACTCCAGGCAGAGGAGCCAGCTCGGGGGTCCCTGTCTCCCCAGCTGCCCCCTGGGCTGAGGTCTGCCCGGCCGGCCCGCTCTCAGGGCCGTCCTTGGAGACCGACAGGCAGCTTCCCTGTGAAAGAGTCTGCGAAAACAAGCCGCCTGCCGCTGTCGCAGTCGCGCCTCCCTCTGCGCGTGCAGAATAAAACATCGATTTCTTGAGCTAAACCGCGTCACTATTAAATGGAAAAAGAAATGACATGTTTGCAATCTTATAAAAGCAGACGATGGCTGCAAAAAAGCAAGGATTCCTGAGGACCCAGGGGTGCCCGGATTCTGGGATTTTCCTGGTATCCGCCCCCAGCGAGTCCTCAAGGCCTCGGGTGCCCAGGCCGGGGACGAGAGGAGAGACCTGGCCCTGCCTGGAGGAAGGGACTCAGGAGAAGGAGCCCATCAGAGAGGAGGATGGGGGCTACTCACCACCCACGGGACGCAGGTCCCGGCGAGGGGGGCCCAGAGCCCCGGCCCCTCGGCTCCAGCACTCACTCCCCTCCACTGCTGCGGCCGGCTCAGACTCACGGGGACCTGTGGGGAGGGTTCACTCCAAAAAGATGGGACACATCGCGGGACATTCTGCCCGAGAGAGGGACAGTGCTGGCCGATGTCGTGAGTCGGTGACAGGGGCCAGGGGAGGGCCAGCCCGCGGCACTGGGTGGAGCTGGTGCGAGGTGCGGGGCCAGAGAAGAGCCTGCAGCCCCTACAAACCCTCTGGCTCCCAAGGACTCCGCCTGCATCCTGTGGAAAGCCCATTCCCCGTAACCCCGTTTTCAGAGAAGAGCCCCCGAGAGGCCGCCGGCACCGGCTGGGTGGTGCTGCCCCTTCCTCCTGAGGCAGGACTGGCTGCAGGAACCAGTAAGGTTTGCAAACACACCCAGCGCGCCTGCCTTCCTCGTCACGTCCAGGCTCGGGCCTGAGCCAAGCTGCCTCAGGACAAGTCAGGGGCGGCTCACTCTGTGAGCTTCCAGAAAGCAAGACGTAGCAACAGAGGCCTCGCTCCAGGTGGCCTCAGAGTCGGGGCCCCTGCACTATCTGCTGCTCCACAGGCTGAGCGTCTGGGTTCCGGGGGCCCCACACATGCACACGCATGTGCACACACACAAGCACGAGAGGCAGCGCTAACCCCTCGGCCAAGACGCCTGCTGGCCTCTGGGAGGGGACCTTTCCTGGCAGGAGCTCCCCGCAGTTTTACGCAGGTTTTATTACAGGGCTATGTCTGACCTCAAACCTCACTCGCACTGTTGGGGGTGGGCCAGGATTGGTCTCCACCCAGGAGAGACCAGGGGCCTGGACGGACGATGCCAAACACCCCATCCTGACCTGCCAGATGCCGCCTGGGTTCTGTGGCGGCTGCTCCGGCCCCAGCGGCAGGCAGAGGAGCCCACGTGGAGCGAGTTCTGCCGCTCAGCGAGGGAGGGGCTGGGCCGGGGTTTGTCCCTGTGTGTTGTTTTAAACTGTGGCAAAATACATGTGACGTAAATTTACCATCTTAACCATTTTAAGTGCATATTTCAGTGCCATTAAGTACATTCACGTTGTTGTGCGCCATCCCCACCACCCGTCTCCAGAACTTTCTCACCTCCCCAAATGGAAACTCTGTCCCCAATAAACGCCAACTCCCTCCCCTCCCCCAGCCCTGGCTCCACCATCCTACTTTGTGTCTCTGAATTTGACTCCTCAAGGTGCCTCGCGTGAGTGCATTCACACAGTGCTTCTCCTTTTGTGCCTGGCTTGTTTCTCTGAGCATAACGTCCTCAGGGTTCGTCCGTGCTGTAGGCGGTGTCAGGATTTCCTTCCTTTCTAAAGCTGGGTGACATCGCTTTGCGTGTGTGTATGGGCTGCATTTTGTTTATCTCTCGGTCCACCCGTGGACACTTGGGTTGCTTCCACGTTTTGGGTAGATACACAGAAGTGGAATTCCTGGACGAAACGGCAATTCTATTTCTTGTTTTTTGAGGACCCGCCACACTGGTTTCCATAGTGGCTGCCCCGTTTCACAGGCCTGCCAGCAGAGCGTGGGCCCCATTTCTCCCTCAGGAACACCTGCTGTCTCCTGTGTTTTGGTCAGTGGCGTCCCTGTGGGTGTGCATGGTCTGTGTTTCCTCAATAAGACTTTTAATCCCTGCTTGAAGAGTGGCAGCCCTCCCGGCCTGCTCTTCTCTGCTTTCACCCTCTTATCTGAGGCCAGCTGCCCACCTCTGCCCACAGCCTCCGCCCGTGAGAGCCACCCTGGGGCAGAACCTCCTGGAAGCCGGCCGGCGCTCACCATCCAAGGCTGATTAGCCACGGGAAGTCCACCCAGATCCACAGCCAGGAATGCCCGTCCTCACAGCAGCTTGCAGCTCTGAGGGGTGGGGGGCTCACTCGCCTCTGCTGCTCGGCCCCGGGAACAGGCCTGGCTTTTGCGGCGAGGCAGCCAGACTCACCAAATGAGTGACCTCCCCAACAGGCCGTGCTGAGTGGTCAGGCCCTGAGGCTGCCACTCTCCGGGGCTGGCTCGGCCACACACGTGACCCCTGGCTGATGGCAAGATGACCACCCTGGCCCTGGCCCTGCCCTGCCCTGCCCTGGGCAGAGGAGGTGAACACCCCCGGGACGGTCTGGCCCAGCTGCCCTTCCCCCAGTTACCGGTTGCCGGCTGTGGTAGGGACCCATGCATCTCAGGGGCGGTTCTGTTTGCACTTTACATGCTAGAGCAGCCGCGATGAAAGGTGAGGTCTTATACCTGGTGTCCAGGGTCCCAGGGCTCCTGTCTGCTCACTCTCCTCGCTGCCTGGAGACTGACACAAGCCTATGTAGGGAATGAATGAATGTGTGAATGAATGAGGTGCAGCCACTTGCAGCAGAATGGGGCTGGGGTCAAATCTGAGAACACCACCCCCTCATGGCCTGGACCACCAGGACAGGCCCTGCAGACCCTGGGGCTGAGAGTCCAGCTCGGGTGGAGCTGGGTGAGCCCTGGGCACAGAGCAGAGCAAGGAGCTGGACAGCAGGCCCTGGGCCAGTCTACAGGCCCTGGGAGCCAGGCCGGGTCTGGACCTGGAACAGCGCCTACTGCTGTCCCGGGGGTCTGAGGGTCCCGACGAGGTCCCGGCCCCTCCTCCTCCAGCCCTGGCCCCGCAGGAGCCCCTCTCATGACAGGGGTCCCCTGTGACCCCTCGTGCCCTTCCCCAGGCTCAGCAGAGTCTAGGGCCAGGCCTGAGGACGTGGGTCCAGCAGGAGCAGCCCGGCCTTGGGTCTGACCTGGCTGAACGAGGGTTCAAGAATGGGAGGCGGGCACTGATGGGTTGAGGGGTGGTGGGTGGCGTTGCCAGGTTCACTCCCAGCTCCTGGAGCTCCAAACAGCGGGGCCGCTCAGCCTGGGTGGCCAAGGGTGCAGGCAGGCTCCGGCCGGCTGGAGGCCCTCCTCCGGGTGAGCGCTGCCACCTAGTGGCATCCTGGACACGGCGGCTCTGGGGCCCAGGACGGGTGAGAGGAGGTGTCCGTCCCTGGGGGGCACAGCGGCCTGGCACAATGGGGGTCAGAATCTCCCCGCCACCTTCCCTCGAGCCCACCCTGCCCATGGCGTCTGTCCACACCGTGTCCCATCGCACCACTGACCGCGGCCCCTCCAACCCCTCCCTGGCTGTTGCACACACCCCTGGGTCCCCTTTGGGTGCTCAGAGGGGTCTGCAATGTGCCCCCACAGGACAGAACCCTCCGCGGAACATGGGGTCACAGCAGGCCGGGGCAGCGCATTTGTGGCGCACCTGCCCTTGTCGATTAGGGGGCATCGAATAGCCTCATAACCTCGTCAGACATCTGGGAATGCCGAGGTCACCAGGAGAGGTCGTCCAGGGCCAGATGAAGGGGCAGGAGATGGGAGGGGGGAGCAAGATTTCAGGATGGGATCGGAACAGAGGGTCCACGTGGCGGGCAGGCAGTGGGTGAGCTGGGGGACAGCAGGCACTCCTGTCCGTGCCCCTCGGCCAGCACCCCCAGGAGGGAGAGCTCGGCCCCCCAGGGGCCTGCAGTGGCCTCTCCTCTGAGCCCAGAGCCCTTGGGCCCTCTGCTTCCCACTGTTCCACAGCATCTAAGCGCGCTCCTGCCTCAAGCCTTTGCCCCAAGAAGAGGGTCGCTGGGCATCGCCCTCTCCATGCCCGTCCTCGGCTCCCATACCCGCAGCCCGAGATGACCGTCCAAAGCCCCTGCCCTCACCCCATCCTGCCTGCCCCCCAGGCTGCCTAACTCTGGCCCCACCATCTGCAGCCCTCCCTGTTTCACACGGCCGCACGAGCCCAGGTCCCCGGGACGGATGAGATTGCCCACAGGACCCAGGTGATAGCAGGATGCTGGCTGCCTGGTAGGGGACGGGAACCCCAGAGGGCAGTTCGGTCAGGGCCCAGCACCTCTGCATTCTCCGACCGCATCCCCAAGCAGGTTCTGGGGCCACATACTGACTTTCACTTACCTCCGACCAGGGTCACCCTCAAGGTCTCTGTGCCTCAGTTTCCTCCCCCCCATGCAAAGGGGTGACTGGTGATGCCACCTCACGGGGTTGGGGTGACGAGCACAGATCAAGGGATGTGGTGTGGGCCTGATACACAGTGGGCGTGTGGCCACAGAATGGGCAGCAAAGCCCCGGATGGGCAGGGTTGCAGGGCTTCAAACGCAAGTCCCCCCTCCCCCCACCCCCCGCTCTGCTCATTCTGTCGTCTGGAGGCTGGGGTCCAGTCGGGGCCTGTGTGCCCCGCAGGAGCAGAACCTGGGTCGGGATGGGCCTGCTAGGCATAGGCTGCTGGAGGCCCCCAGGAGCCTTTCCTGCTTTCTCAGCATGGAAATCCTGGTTTAGATGGGCACATGGCATCTGGTATAAAAACTATTTCCCCGTTTTCCCTGTAGACTGACTTCTAGCTGATAATAAACAAACGGAAGCCATGTGTGTGTCTGTGTGTCTGACTTCAGAGACCAGTCCTTAAAGGGACAGGGTGCCTTTCTTTGTTACATCCCCTCCTGCTAGCTGGAATTCAGATGTAATGGGTAGACTCCAGCAGCCACGTTAGGCCTGGTGATCCTGAGGAAGAAGTCTTGTAAAGCAGAGAAACAGGACAGGAGAGTCTTGGGTCCCTGGCACCACAGAGCCGCTGGCTACACAAAGCCAGACAGCCTCCCTCTGGACTCGAAAACCACAAAAGACAAATATGAGTCTATTCTGTTGCATCCACAGTCATTTAGGGTTTCTCTGTTGATCACAGTCAAGCCTGAACCTAACCCTAATCCCACGTGATGGTTCCTAGAGAGACTTCTTGGCACAGAGAGAAAAGGTGCACAGCTCAGAGGCCGCTGAGTGAAAGCAGATGACATTCTTCTCCTGGGACCGAGGGGGGGACAGAGGTGGGGTCCCACCTCCCACTGCAGCCCCCTCCACGCACACAGAGGGCACGGGTGTGAAGGGGCAGCTGGAGACCCCTCGAGCACACTGAGTCCAGGTTGTTCACCAGCTCCACCCCCCAGAGCTGTGGAGAAACCGGGTGGGGCAGGTGGTGCCGGCCCCGTGGCCCCAGGGCTCACGGCACAGGCTCCGGATATCCTGGTGGCTCTAGGGCCCACAGCCCCTTGGCTCTAGCAGAGACAGGCAGCGGACACTGCAGGACCATGGTACGTGCTGTGGGTGGACAGAGGTGAGCCCTGTGGCCGCCCCCAGCCCTGCAGGCAGGACCCTAGTCCCCTTCTCCTCAAAACCCAAAGACACCTCAGCCCAGAACTTTCTAGAAGTCCTGCAGCATAGTGGGCACTGGTCTGTGGCCTGGGCCTGCCAGGCCCCTCACCACCCCACGGCTTCAGGGCCAGGATGTCTGCACAGGGGCTGGGGGACAGCAGGACTCGAGCTGCGGTCAGTTGCACCAGCCGAGAACTGGCCACTGCCTCTCAGGCCACTGAACCCTGAGGAGTTGCTCTTCTACTCAGCTGACCCCCCAGGAGGCCCAGGGAGGGTCTGGTGGGTGGAAAATTCCAGAGGGCAGGGGCAGAGCTGAAAATATCCACGGGCTCAACTTGCCGCTGAGTCTCAAACCCAATGGCAGCCCAGCCCTCGCCCAGGCCCCAGGCAGGAGATGGAACGGTGTTTCCACCCCACACTCCTGCACCTCACCCTGCTGGGCCTGCAAGGGAGCTGGAAGTCAAGGGGAACGAGGTGGAAGAGGAGGTGGGGGCGTGACCCGGCAGGTGCCAAGGACAGTAGGGGTGGCTCCGAGGACATCAGAGCCCAGGCTGGGCACCAGCGGCACATTCCACGTCTGCATCAGATCCTGGCAGACCCCTGGGCTGGGAGCCCACGCCCAAGAACTGGGGCCGGCGTCCTGATGCTCACCCGGCATTTCCCAGAGGGACCAGAGGGCTCGCCCGGCCCCAGGCCAGAGGCTCTGTCCCGGGACCCCAGCTGCTCCTGATGGCAGAGGCAAGGGCCACAGCAGGAAGCCTCAGGCCCCGGGACTGTGTGGGTGAGCGTTAATTTCTGTTGTTTCAAGCCACCAGTTTGTGGTCCTTGTTATGGCAGCAACAGGCCCCTGACAGAGCCCAACGCCTTAACCCTGGAGAGCGCTGGCCCTCCTGTGGGGCACAGTGACCTCTTGGGGAGGCCATCACTACCCCTCCCACTGTGAGGCCGTGACGCAGCCTGCAGCCCAGAGACGGTGAGAGGAAAGAGGCCACACGCTGTCCAGATTGAATCACTGCGTTTTACTAAGTGCACAGGTCCACTGGCATCCGAACTCGTCCCTGTGGCAGCAGAACTTTCCAGAACTTTCCACGTGCGTCCCTGCCGCCAGACTCCACACCCGAAGTCCCTAGGCAAACCTGCACTGGGCCCCGTTCTTGCGGCATGAGCATCAACCTGACAGTGGCTGAGCGAGTTACAATATCGCTGGTCCACAGGAAACCAGAGTCCGTCCCTGGGCGTCCATCCCTAGAACTCGGGCCGTGCACGGGCCGCAACTCTAGTGGGTGTTGGCAACACATTCACGAAGAAAGGCGCGATCGCTCTGGCACAGGGGTGCTCGCGGGGTTACGAGTGTGCGTCGGTGCTGAAGGCATACGAGGGTTCTTTGGAGCGTGAACAGAAGTGCAAAGACAGCCAAGGCAACAGCACGGAGGGGGAGCTGCAGCCGCCTTCGGGCCAGAGGGCGACATGCTGCGAGCATGGGGCGCGGGCCGAGGGCGCAAGGGGATCCCGGGCAGACTCCCCGCAGGGGCGATGACTGGCGTGAGATCTGCTGCCCCCTCTGTGCCCGTCCGTGAAGCTGTCCTTCGGACCACGGGCGAGGAGGAGGCAGTTGTCTGCCTGGCGGGCGCCAAGGGGGCACAGGGTGACCTTGGTGACTTCCCGTCAACGTGCATTAAGGCATCGACTTTATGAAACCCAGTCGGGGCGGATGTGCGGCGCGTGGTGACTCCACACACCTGCCTGGAAGCCCTGGACCCAGGCCGCCCCCGAGTCCCCTCCTCTCCTGGGACCTGATCTGCCTTCTGGAAGGTCTCCAGGGACGGGGCCATCGGCCAGACCCGGCGTCCTCTACCAGCCGGGGGCACCCACGCAGTGTCCAAGACGAGGGACTGCTGCCTCCCACACACCCTCCCAAGGTAGTGCAGACGGTCTCACCTCCTGAGGAGCCCCTCCTCCTCACTCGCTCTACCTCGTTCCCTAAATCCTCACTTCCTCCAATGTCACCTCCTCCTGGGGTCAGCCCTCGTCCCCCATCCCTCACAAGATGGCAGAATCCAGCAAACCCGGCCCCACTCATGCACACCCCAGAGGCTCCACAGGATCCTGGCCCGGGCAGCCAGCTTTCCCGGGACCCTTGGAGAGAGGAGAGGCATGAGCCCCGACCCCACCACACCACCGCCTTCAGGAAGCTCTCCTTGGTTGTCTCTCCTACTTAGTGCTTGGCAGGTACCCGAGTGGAGCTGACCCTGGGGGCAGGCACGCCAGAGGGCAACTGGTCAGGGACAACCAAGCAGGTTCCCCGGGCACTGGAAGCAGGCAGCCACCCCTGCTGGGCCCACTCAGCACCCCTGCCCACACCCCACGTTAGTACACACAGTGGGAGGCCTGGAGATTTGCTCCAGGGGCACAGATGTCCGTGCGCACCCCCACGGAGGGCAGCTGAGGACCACCCAGGACGGCGCCAGTCAGGGATAGGAGCGTCTGATTCTGAGCCAGTGTGCACGCGGGCACCTGGGACACTGACCCCCACCCACTGCTCAGACTTGCCCCGGTGTGCAAGGTGCCCCAAACCCTCCCTGGTGGGTCCTCACTGTCCTGCTGTCCCTCCTCACACCACGTTTGTCTCAGGGTTGGGATGTCAGAGGGTGTGGAAACTGTGCTGTCCTCGCTCTTGCAGCACGAGGCCCGGGCCACGCCCGCAGCTCTGTACATTATTTACAGCTCGGGGTGGGTATGAAATAGATAAAAGGCAGCATTTCTACAAAGGCCCCCAGCAGCCCCCCAACCCCTGGGCCTCAGGAAGCATCTAGAAATGTCTCGGGACCAAGTTCTGTTCCCCAACAGCAGGACAGGAGCACCTGCTTCTCTGGGAGACCCCCAAATGTGGGGGCGGCAGAGGACAGGCTGCTCCTGCCTATCTCTCCGTGTTAACAGCTGGAATCCACGACCGGGGGTCTCCGGCCGGGGCGAGGGGGACAATCAGTTAAATAAATTAGCACATGGAAGACGCGCAATGCTGCAGCCAGTGCTTTGCTCTGGGCTGGGGGACGGGGGACAGCGGAGGACAGTGCCAGGCTCCCGTTCTCACCAGGTGGGCCCCCAGCAGCAGCCCTCGCCGTGCAGGCTCCCAGAGCCTGGGGAGACTCCCAAGCCTCCAAAGGGAGTTTGAGGAGAGTCCCCACAAAAGGAGGCGGTGTCACTGAGGGGGCAGCCGTGGGGAGGCGTCCGCCTCCTGGCCAGGTCCCTCCGTCCTCCAGAGCCGCCCAGTTTGAGGCCGTGGCTTGCGATTTTATGTGGACATGAGAGGGAGACGTTGGATCACAACACACCAGTGAAGGGAGACGGTGATGTGCCGCCAGGCCACATGGCCAAGGAGGGCAGAGGGAGCCACCAGCACCCCAGCATCGCATCTGGACACCCCTCAGACACCAGAACCTCCTGGCCTAGCCCAGGCCATCTCTTGGCATCAGGCTGACCACATGCTCTGGATGGCTGCCCAGCCAGCTGCAGGGAGGGGGTGGTGTGAGACCCTGGGTGGGCTCCAGCAGACCCTCTGCGAGTGCTGCCCAGGAACCCTGGATGTCCTACATTCCCTGGGTCCCACATTCCAGGACCAC
Source organism: Equus asinus (assembly GCF_041296235.1). Classification (NCBI taxonomy): domain Eukaryota; kingdom Metazoa; phylum Chordata; class Mammalia; order Perissodactyla; family Equidae; genus Equus; species Equus asinus. Next base: position 50,366,646 of record NC_091804.1, read on the forward strand.
CTGTGACTCCTGAAATCATCAACTTCTCGTGGCTAAAAGCGGGCAGAGCCAGAGAGAGGTTAGAAACACAGTGTGTGTGTGCACGTGGGCACATGTGTGTGCAAGCACTGTGTGGTGTGTGTGCCTGTGCACGTGTGTGAGTGGGCATCGGCTCGTGCACGAGTGTGCATGTGGCGCCTGTGTGTGCAAGCATATGCGTGGTGTGTGTGCCTGTGCACGTGTGTGAGTGGGCATCGGCTCGTGCACGAGTGTGCATGTGGCGCCTGTGTGTGCAAGCATATGTGTGGTGTGTGTGCCTGCGGGTGTGTGTGAGTGGGCATCGGCTCGTGCACGAGTGTGCATGTGGCGCCTGTGTGTGCAAGCACTGTGTGGTGTGTGTGCCTGTGCACGTGTGTGAGTGGGCATCGGCTCGTGCACGAGTGTGCATGTGGCGCCTGTGTGTGCAAGCATATGTGTGGTGTGTGTGCCTGCGGGTGTGTGTGAGTGGGCATCGGCTCGTGCACGAGTGTGCATGTGGCGCCTGTGTGTGCAAGCACTGTGTGGTGTGTGTGCCTGTGCACGTGTGTGAGTGGGCATCGGCTCGTGCACGAGTGTGCATGTGGCGCCTGTGTGTGCAAGCATATGTGTGGTGTGTGTGCCTGCGGGTGTGTGTGAGTGGGCATCGGCTCGTGCACGAGTGTGCATGTGGCGCCTGTGTGTGCAAGCACTGTGTGGTGTGTGTGCCTGCGGGTATGTGTGAGTGGGCATGTGCTATGTGTACACAGGCGTGTGTGAGAACAGGTGTGTACAAGTGGGCATGCAGGGACCACACGCTCTAGCTAACAGACGCACTTGTCTGGGGAAATGTCCACTGCACTTGCCACGGGGCAGGGGCTGCCCTCAGCCACGCTTGTGTCACACATGCATACCCAAGAGAGTGCAGAGACTTCCCATGGAAGCGTCCAGCCCCTTCCCTGTGACACTTCTCTGAAGGTGGGGAGCCCAGGCAGCCGATGGGCACCAAGGGGTAAGGAGCTGCTCAGGCCTGGGTCTGGAGGTCCTGAGAGGGAGCCCCTCCCTGTAATTTCCCCAAACTGCACCCCCAACCACCCCCAAACAGATGCGTGCCTTCTCTCTTCTGGGGACCAGAGATGCTGGAGGAGACCCCACGTTCCCCCTGCTCATGGGGGCATGTCGATGGTCTGGCCTCAGTTCCTCCCACTGCAACCCAGAGAGACCCCCAGGCTCTTGTTCTCAGCACCTGCGTCTGGCTCAGCAGCTCCGGGGATGGGAGGCACGTCTGAGGCCAGCTCCTCCTGCCACCAGGCACACAGCACAGGGGCCGCGTGGCAAAGGACACAAACCTCTCCTCAGGGGCAAAAGGCCCCTCCCAAGGCCTGGGGCCCACGACAGCCAAGATCTAGCAGAGACGGGTCCCTGTTGCTGGCAGTGGGATCTAACTCTCCCAGGGCTGTGCGAGCAGCTGGCTGAGGCTGGCATCAGACGAGGACACGTTTGGCTCGGGGGGCCCTGCTGGTCAGGGGGGCTGGTGGCTGGAGTCTCCGTCTCCTATGGCGGGAAGGTGAAGGCGGCTCCGACGCCAGCCCCGACCTCACCCAGAGGGAGGTGGCAACAGCAGTGGCCATTTGCCTGGGCCACTTCACACCAGCCACGCCAAGTGCCACAGTGTCTACACTGGAAGGGAGTTTTCTCACTACCATGGGACCCAGGGCCTTAGAAACTCTGCCTTTGAGAACAAGAGAGTGTGCAGAGCAGACATATCGGGGTGGGGGGTCAGTCGAGGGCTTCTGGGTGCCTCCTTCCATGCCTGACCCCTACTGCAAGGCTGGAAGGAAAGGGTGCCCTTGCTGCAGCTCTGAGAATGGATGGCACTCTCCCGCCCCGGGCACTGACCTCGGGCAGGCACAGGACCCAGCCCACCCTCCAGCTGCCCGGTCAGCAGCCCCAGCATGGAGGTGCCCAAAGGTGGGACCCAAGTGTCCTGGCAGGCGCAGGGGCTGCAGCATTGGCCCCTGCCGTGGACGGCAGGCGTAGCTCCAGAGACCTCCGTGCACCAGGGCAAGCGACCCTCAGACACGGCTTCCACAGTCCTTCCCAGAGGGTAAGACGGACTCTCCTGCTGACTACGCTATCCGCCTCAGGACGGACTTGAACGAGCACTGCGAGGAGGGGCAGAAGCCCCCCCTGGACCTGGTGCTCTGGGGGAGGCAGCCACGCGGTGGGCTTAGCTGGGCCCAGCCCTGGCGCATGCGGGGTCATGCCCCCAGGCACCCAGGCCTGCAGTTCTGTCACCCCCAACACCAGACGCCCCACACACTGACTGCCGAGGGCCCAGACGGATCCCACCTCTGCCTCTTGGGCTGGGCTCCCGGCTCGAAGCTGCGGTTCCTCTGGCCAAGGTGCCGACAGGAGGGAGGGGGGACCTGCTCCCCAGGGACCAGGGCAAGAATGGGTGTCCCTGACTCCAAGACACCAAGAGTCACAGCCAAGGGACTGGTCAGTGGAGGAGAGGGTGGGGGTGGTCAGTTCCCGTGGGGACAGGAAAGAGGCCCCCCCAAGACAGATGGCCTCTGTCTCCAGATGGCAGGGGCCTTGCCGACCTTGCCGGCTGCGGGGGCTTTCCTCAGCGGTTACGGCCCCGCCCAGCCCTGGGTCCTGTCAGCGCCCCGACGGGCGACAGGTGAAGCAAGGCCCCCCAGGGAAGGACGGCGTGTGAATCTGCTCCCCAAAGCCCACCTGGCCCCAGGACCCTGGAACGTGAGCCTGGCTCAGGGCGGTACCCCCAGCTGCACAGCAGCCCTCCCTGCACGCGGGTCTCTCTCACAGTGGGGCTGAGGCCTGGTGACGGGCACCCAGCCAGGGCAGAGCAGAAAGGACACGGGGGTGACCCCCCCAGATCTCCTGTGGCCAGGACGCCCCAAGGGCCCCCTTCCAGAAATCTACGGAGCAGTGGCCGGGGGTCAAGGGTCCCTGGTGCTGCGGTGTGGTCTCCAGGTCTGGTGCCCCTGCCTCCAGGCCAGGGTCCTGGACTTGGGGCCCACTCCTATCACAGCACACTCGGAACCCAGGGGGAGGAGGGAGACGACGCGGACCGGCAGCTCTCTGGACAGGCACCCAAGAGGCAAGGAGGCACTGCCTCAGCTGTGCACACAGACGGACGGACGGAAGGAGGGAAGAAAAGACAGATGGGGTGGGGACAGGAACGGAGGAACAAAGGCAAGCCACGCCCAAGGGGCCGGCCACACCTCCTGCAGCCGCCTGCCCTGGGTCCCTCCCCACCAGGCCTCAAGGCCACCCATCCCTCATGAGACAGCCCTGCCACTTGCTGCCACCCTCACCTGGGCCCTGCTCCCTGACCCCACGCCTCCACCCAGCAGCCAGGGGCCTGTGCTTGGCCATCACGCCAGCCCGGGCTCACACCTGGGCCGACGGCCTGCAGAGTGGGTAGGGCTGGCTCAGCTGCCCCTTGTTGGAAAAGAGCTCTTGTCCCCACCGGCTGCAGCTCTGCATCGCCACCCGCATTACTCTAAGAAAGGCCCTGCAGGGTCCCGCTCCGAACCCGGAAGGCCAAGAGTCAGGGAGAGGCCGGGGGCGGCCTCATTTCCGGGGCCCGGCCCAGCCCACATCGCCAAAGGGGCCCTCGCCCGTGGCAGAGCGTGGCGGTGGCCCGCACGGGGTGCAGAGGTCCGAGTCTGTGTCCGACTCGCCCTCCGCGATGTAAGGTCTGACTTTGGCGCAGGGCGCCACGGCCGCGTAGCAGCTATTGAGTGCATCCAGGTTCTCCTTGGACTGGGAGATGCTGAAGCCGCTGAAGGAGCGCTCCAGCTCCTCGTGGTCCACGGACGGGATGGAGATGGACGTGTCGCTGTCCCGCAGGGCGCCCTCGTGGGACCTGCAGGCCGGCGCGTCCTCGTGCCTCAGGAACTCTGTGCTGGCCCGGTTGCCCCCGCTGTAGGCGGACAGAGACCGCTCATGGGCGGGTGGTGGCGGGATGCGCACCAGGGAGCCATGGTCCCCCACGGGTGAGGCCCCGTGGCCCTGGCGTGGGTGGCACTGCTGCCAGGAGGTGGAGGGCGGGCACTGGGCGGGGAGCGCAGCCGGGGGCGCCGAGAAGTTCTTCTGGCCCGTGGAGCTGCTGGAGCGAGTGAGCTTCAGGATGCAGCCGTTCCTGTCGCCGTGCTCCCGGCTGTCCTCAGGGCTGTGGTACGGTGGGGCTGGCTCTGGCTCCTTGGCCCCGAAGTAGGCCTCAGTCTCCGTTGGGGGGATGCCCATGCGCTGCATGTATATGTTCACCAGGAAATCCAGCTTCTTCTCCATGGACAAGACCTGCAGGAGGAGCTGCTGCACCCTGAGCTGCTCCCAGAGGTGGGGGGACCCAGGCTGCTCCCTGAGGTGGGGGACCCTGAGCTGCTCCCCGGAGGTGGGGGACCCTGAGCTGCTCCCAGAGGTGGGGGGACCCAGGCTGCTCCCTGAGGTAGGGGACCCTGAGCTGCTCCCCAGAGGTGGGGGGACCCTGAGCTGCTCCCTGAGGTGGGGGACCCTGAGCTGCTCCCTGAAGTGGGGGGACCCAGGCTGCTCCCTGAGGTGGGCGGACCCAGGCTGCTCCCAGAGGTGGGGGGACCCAGGCTGCTCCCTGAGGTAGGGGACCCTGAGCTGCTCCCCGGGGGTGGGGGGACCCTGAGCTGCTCCCTGAGGTGGGGGAACCCAGGCTGCTCCCTGAGGTGGAGAGGTATCAGGAGGCGGACCCACAGCAGCCCGGGCTGTGACTCCACCCTCCCATGTGGCCCTGGAGTCTCCTGCTTGTCTGGGCGGCCCTGCTGCCGCGGTGGGTCCACCCTTAGAGCAAACTCTACAGAGGGAAGGACCCCGCCATCCTTCCCTGGCTCCCAGAGATGAATCCCGGGACAAAGTTCTTGTGCGTGCTTCCTGAGGACTCGCTCCCAGGAGAGCAGCGAGAGTCAGGCAAAGAGGCTGGTGGGGGCAAGGCCAGCCGGCTGCAACAGAGGACTACCCGCTGGGCCGAGAGTACACAGTGCCCTGCGGCAGCCCTCAGCCCTGATGGGCCTCATGCCACCAAAGCTTGAGGACCCCCACAGCATCCAGCCCAGACGCCCCCAGGCTACCAGGGCGGGGGCGGTCCCTCCCCGCAGCCTCTCCCACCTGCTTCTCCACCTTCCCCAGCCGTCCCATCATGCTCGGGTCCTCCGGCAGCTCCGCCTCGGCCGGGCCCTTGGTGCGGTCCTTGTCCGTTATCGCTGGGCCCCGGCCCACAATCTGGTCCACTCTGCCGGGAAGAGACCCACCCCCCGGCATGAGTTCAGGTGAGTGCCATGGAGCCCATGGCCCTCTCCTCCTGGGCCAGGCCACAGCTCCCCCAGATCCAGGCTCCAGGCTGAGCCCAGAGCTGACCAGGGGGCAGCGGGGTGCCAGGACAGATGGATGCCAGGCGCCAGTAGCCGCCCTGTGCTCTGACCCCCTCGGGGCCTGTCCCGTCCATTCCGTTCCAGTGGGCTGCACATTAGTGAGGAGTAAAGAGAAGGGGCTTGGGGCCACTCACCCCTCAGCCCCCCTGCGCCTGTGCCCTGCCCCAGCCCAAGCTTTACTCCTACATAATGTGCCACCGAGGCCGAGGCCCGACTGGGGTCTGGTGGGGACGGAGCTCAGTGTCTGCGGCGGGAACAACAGAAGCAGGGAGGCAGTGAGAGTTCGGGCTCCATGCACCAGGACGGGGAGGGGGCCGGAAACAGACCAACACAGGAAACCAACGCACGACCAAAGGAGGGGAGACAGAGCACTGCCAACCAGAGAGTGGCTTGTGTGCTCGTGTGCACGTTTCTGCCAGTGTGCATGTGTGTGCATTTGTGTGCACGTGTGAAATGTGTGCTGTGGCACGTGTGTGCTTACTGTGTGCATGTGTGTACCGTGCATGTGTGGAATGCAGAAGCAGCTGAGCTGATCTCAAACGAGGCCATGGGTCACGAAGGCCAACAAGAGGGGAAGGGTCTTCCTTCGGGGAGCACAGCATCCCCTGATCCCCATGGTGAACAGGAAGGGCACCAAGGGGCTTGGAAGGGGCTGCAGGAGCCATGTGGGCTCCCAGTGCTCCAAGCTGGTGAGCAGCACATTTGTGGACACTCACTCGGAAACAAAGGCCCCACTGTCTGCAAGCTGCTGGGCCAGCTGCTCCAGACCTGCGGGGCAGACGACACTGGAGCCAGTCGGCTGAGCAGGAGGGGCCAGGCGGAGGCCACACAGCCCCACCCCATCTCCGACCTGGAGCTTTGAGCACGAAACGCACTTCTCACGTGCGTGTGGGAGTGTAGGAGGCTGCCAGCTCCCACGGCCCAGCAGGCGCCACCTGAGCCAGCCGGGCTTCCTTCCTCACCCACAGGGCCACCCTGCCTGCCTCTGACGGGGGCCTCAGGGGTGACCTTTCTCTCTGTCGCATAAAGCAGAAGGGTCAGGCTCGCGTCAGCCACGGTGCAGCCTCCTCATGCTCCACTGGGCTCCATGCTGGACTCATGCACAGGGGCCGGGAGGGCGGGAGGGGCTGGGCCTGGGCTCCAAGCAGACGCAGTAGGACGTGGGGAGGGAGACGGGTTCTCTGGTGTGTCCAAGTGTCCACACAGTCCAGACACAGGTGCTCAGCGCCTTCACCCCTGCCACATGACGGGTCGCCTGCCCGGCCGGTCCCACTGGGAGCCTTAGCCAAGGGCTGCTGCTGATGGGGGGCTGGGAGAGGGTCCTCCAAGAGCCTGTGCCACCCCCTCCCCTAGGCCTCAGGCTAAGGAGTCGGGCTTAACCCCCAAGTGCGCAGACTGTCCTTCCAGCCCCGTTTCTGAGTGAATCCACGTGTCCTGTGGCTGCAGTGCTCCGGGGGGTCTTGGGGGCTCCCAGGGCTGGCAGGGTCTTCCCAGCTCACGGCCCAGCCGCCATCCCCTGCAGCAGTGCCCAGAAAGATAGGCTTAAGTCTCAAGGCTCAGCATCCTCGGGGCGGGGGGCCAGAGGCAGAGTCTGGAGCTCCCGGGGGAACTCCTTTCTCATGGGAGAGCCACTGGGTTGAGACGCCCAGCACATTGACCCTTGGCCTCTGTGCAGAAACCTTGGCTCCTGGGGAGTACAGGTCAGACACTCCAGTCGCTCCACTGGGCAGCTTGGGCCCCGCTCCACGCACCCAGCTCCAGCATCCCTGCTGGCCTCCAGGGCGCCCCTGGGCCCCACTGTCCTTGAGCTGCCAGCATGGCTGGGGTGTGTCTGCTCTCACCTTCATATCCCCACCGGCCAGCTCAGAGTGGGGCGGGTTGCAACCATCACCTGCCCAGCCCCTGGAAAGCAAGAAGGCTCCCAAGTCTGAATCCGTCCCCAAAGAGCCTGTGTCTGCCAATCACTGCCTAACTGTCCCGTCCCATCCTGCCCCTTGGCCGGGCCGTCCTCATGAATGACACCAACTATGATGGCGACTAAAGTAAACACACCCTTGGAGACCCACTGGGTGCTGAGAACCTGGCAGGGACTTTCCTCTTTGTTCTTCACAGGAGTTTAAAGGCAAGAAAAGCGACAGGACCTCCGAGATCCACATAGCAGCCCAGCTTGACCCCACCAGCAGGCGGGTGCTGGGGTTCTGAGTCGGTGCCGGGGCAGAGCCACCGACGGCCCTGGGCCCACAGGCCCTCCCTGCAGTCTGAAGGCATCTGTCCTCCGGGGGCTGCCCTCTGCTCCTGCCCAGGGAGCCCCCCGCCAGGCGGGCATCATGCAGGATGTCCAGACAGGATCCCCTACAGAAAGCTTCCCCAGGACCCCATCAGAGGAGCAGCTCAAGGGCACCTGACACAGCCCACCCAGGGCTGCAGGGACGGCCTCCCCCCAGTGTTGCTTAGTCAGGGACAGAGACGTCCCCTCCGTCCATCGGAAGAGCAGTGCGGGAGCTGCCGTCATGTGGCCTGGAGCGAAGGGGGCTGGCCATTCCACAGAGACAAGGAGGGGAGGGTTGGCATCCTGACCTAGGTGAGTACTGGGGTGACTCTCTCGGAGGGGCCGTGGGTCCTTTGGTGGGGTACTTCTTGTGCCGGGGAGTTGAAGGGGGTGGGGGGCCCACAATCATATCTATCCTGGCGAGTAAACAAGAAAAGAGACACCAGCAAATGCATCGTGAAGCAACACGAAAGGGGAGTCGGCTGGAAACTGGCAGAAACAGAAGGAACCACTCAGTTTACGGTAACACAGTGACACTTCCCACAAACATGTTCCACTCAAAACAGAACGCAGTGGACGCCACGCTCGTGTGACCTTGGCTGTGCCCAGGCTTTCCTGTCTTCAAGTGAGCGACCGGGAGCCAAGTGCCCCAGGTGTGCCCAGGCGAGCATGCATGTGCACGGGACGCAGGGCAGCTGGCAGCAAAGTACCAGGGCGCCGGCTCGGAACGACAGTAAGGCTTTGCCAGCTAGGACAGAACGTCCCAGCTCCTTGGGGTTGTTGAGTGTTTTTTTTTTCCCAGACAGAAAGGGAAGGAAAAGGGAACATTTAGGACAGAAGAGCCTGGTGAACAGAAAGCTGTAGTGAGAGACGTGGAAACAGGTCCAGTAGTCGAGACATAGGACTGTCTCACACACCCACACGTTTGTTCACGTGGGTACATGCACACGTGTACACAGGCGAGATGCACATGCTCTCATGTGGACTCACATCTGCACACACACGAACACTCATGTTTGCTCCCACACATGCCCACTCACACGTCTGTGCACAGTGGCACGTTTGCTCACATCTGCACACACGTGTTTGCTCACATGTGCACCCACATACATTTGCACACTCGCACACATTTTCTCACACGTTTGATCATGTGCACAATTGCACATGTTTGTCACACAGACCCACAGATCTAGTAACGCTCTGGGAGGACACTGAGCAAGGGGCCTCCCAGCCTGAGCCCGTGTAGAGGAAGGGGTCGCTTCCTGGCACCCCTCTATGAGAGCAGCTTAAGGCCCAGAGAGACCCCTCTGCTGGCATCCTGGAGCAGGACAGGGGAGGTGCCCCAAGGTGGGCATGCCGACCTCCCCTGACTGAGGACTTGGCTCCTGCCAGGGCGCTGGGAGCTGGGCTGACCCCAGGATTGTCCCTGACCATCCAGAACCTCCCACCTGTGGCAGCCTCATTGGAGGCCCTGCGCAAGGGAGGAGCTCTGACTGGCAGAGCATGCGACCCACTTCAGGAGAGACCCACCACGACAGCCCATGGCCTCCGTACAGGCACCGCCAACACGTGTGTGCACATGTTTGTTTGTGGTAGAGGGTATGAGCCTGTGAGCACAGGTGTCCTTGGTGTGCATGTGTGTGCATGGACTTACAGGGTATACGTATGCAGGCAGGAGGCTAAACGTATGCTTATGTGTGTGCACGCTCATGCCAGCACACGTGTGCAGACGGGAGTGGACACGGTCTGTGTGCACATGCCTGTACACACCTGTACATGGGTGTGCTCACGTGTGTCCTGGGCCTGTGCTTGGTCTGTGTATGCACACACACAGGTGACTGCTGGGGTGAGCAAGCCAGTCAGTCCTTACACACATGGGGCCGGAGACAGTGGAGTCAGCGTATGTCCTGCTATTGCCACGCCTCAGACACACCCCAGCTCCGCTTCCTACCCGGGATGTGAGAATCACCTGTGAGGCGGGGAGGGTGGACAAGCCCCTCTGTGCTGGAAGATGAGGTGCCAAGTGGAGTAACTGCTGCCTGATGGACCCACGAAACCCTACAGCTTCATCTTTCAATAGAACTACTCTGTTCCCAGCACACACACACACCTGTGCACACACACACGGACATACTGCATACACAGGACAACACAAAGAGACACACCCACACACATGCATGCACTTTTACGTGTGCAAAGACCTGTACATGAGTGCACATGTGCATTCATACACGTGTTTACATGCATGTGTGCACACATACATGCTTGACCATCACAGTGTGGGCAGGAGGGGAGAGAAGGAAGAGACAACAGAAATGTTAGAAACAGACAGACCACACGAGGACATGGCAGAAAGCCCCTGTGGGATTGTCGTGGGGCCAGAGAGGAAGGGCCCGGAGGTGGCAGCAGGCAGGGCCAGCCACCACACCCCCTGCAGCCCTGCCCACCACCCCACTTCGGGCAGGGCGTGTGTGGGCTCCTGCACTGCACTCCTCTCGCACTGGCCCCTGACGGACACTCCCTGACTCGTGCCAGGACGGCCTGGCCGCCACGCCCCAGGGCTGGGCAGGCAGGGGAGGGGCTCTTGCCTGGACTGCAGGTTTTTGATGCGCGACAGCATGTCCAGGTGGCCGGCCGAGTACTGCTCGATCACGTCCATCACGTCGTAGGGCCGCAGGCTCTCCTTGAACTTCCGCTTCGACACCAGGAACCGCATCACACTGAGAGGGGACGTGCAGCGGGCGGTGAGCCGCAGGCCGGTGCCCACCGCAGGCTGCACTCCAACCCCAACCCAACATCCGCCTGCCTGAGGCCTCCCGGCATCTCCGAGAGCATCCACCAGTTGTCTGGGCCACCCACCTGCCGTGGCCACCAGCCACTCGGGCCCAGCTGCACAGACAGACCCTTGTCCACCCAGGACCCCCCTGGGTGGGGGTGGCTCCTGGCCGTCTGCTAACAGCTCTGGGGCTCTGCACCCGGGACGGGCAGGTGACACGAGCTGCTTACCAGCCACAAGAAGCCGGGACTGCAGGATGTCAGCCGTCCCACCAGAGTCTGCGCCCACACACCAACCCCCCAGAGGCCTGGCATCCCAGGGAGGGGTGGACACGCCCCTTTCTGGGTCTCACCCCAGGTGCCCCGGGGTCCCTCACCACACAGCCCGGATGCTGACTTTGAGGCCCGGGGTCAGGTCCTCGGTCACAAACTCGCAGTTACAGCTCTTGTTGTCATCCACAATGTCCTCCCCAGGGAGACTTGCTTCTGGGTGGAAGGAGACACAGCCTGTGAGGGGACGGGCCACCCTGGGGACAGAGGGGACCCGGCCCTGTGGTCCTGCAGCACGCTTGTCAGAGAGGGTGTCAGGGACCCCTTGGTGCTTCCCTGGGGCACCCCCCCAGGACCACTCTGCTTTAGAATCCCACCCCTCCATCCTGCCCTCCTCAGCTGGCTCCTCGCCCCTGCGGCCTGCAAGGAGCGGCTGTTTTGAGGGTTTAAAATGTGAATGGACCGAGGGACAGACCAAATGTGATACATCCACACACAACAACAACAGAACATCACTCAGCCCTGGCAAGGAGTGGAGCACCGCTGTGCTGCGGGCGGTGGACCTGGAGAACGCCGTGCTGGGCACGCAGAGCCAGACACGAGGGACAAACACCGGGTGAGTCCCCAGGTGCCAACTGCCCAGAACAGGTAAATCCAGATACAGAGCAACTTGCGTTGGCCGGGGACTGGGAGCAGCTGCTCCCAAGCCGGGGCGCCCTTTGGGGTGATGAAACGTCTGGAACCAGAGAGTGGTGGGTGCACGCCACTGTGGATCACTGGGTGCCACTGGGTCGTTCACTTTAAGAGGATTAATTTCACGTTCCATGAACGTCACCTCAATAAAAGAAGAGGCCACGACGGGGGTCCCTGCTCAGAGGCCGCAGGGCCCGGGGAGGACCCTGGAAGTGCTCCACTCAGGAGGGTGACAGGCTGACCCACCTTCTGAGTTCTGCCGTGAGGCGGCGCCCTTGATCCGGAAGGCCTGCCGCGCCCGGCTGCGGTCCCCAAAGCTCCAGCTCTTGGGCACCTTGCTCGGACTGTCCTCCAGGCTCTGGTCAGCGCTGGGCGACCGGCGGACAGTCTGGGCCTGCGGGGACCCCTTCCCCTTGGCAGCCACTCCTCGGGGGCTGGAGAAGACACGATCTTTCAAACTGACCTTCTGACTGCTCCGTGAGAACCCACAGACAGACGGACAAATGGACACACACAGCAAGAGAAACACAGCAAGAGAGGTCACTCCGGAAGAACGCCCACACCCCTTGTCTGCTCGTGGCTGATGCCGTCCCCGTGGACGGGAGGGGGACGCGGACCCAGGGAAACGACCCGACGCTGGGTGAGCAGGGACGGCGCTGGACGGTCAGCTCTACCACAGCTCCCCGGGGCAGCTCGGGGGCTCAGCCTGGCCGGGGAAGGGGTCAGTGGACGCTTAAATTACTTTTGGCTGCCACCAAAAGGCTCCGGAGCCCTCTCCATGCTGTCCTGCCAGCCTCCTTCTCCGTGTGACACTCCAGGGCAGGACAGGTCCCAAAGCACCCGTGGCTGAGGCCTTTCCCTGGGCACCTCCTGGGGGCCCCGGCCACTCCAGCAGTCTCCTGCCTGCCCCTCCACCCCCATGCCAGCCCCGGGGTCAGCCCTCCTCCCTCCACCACTGGCCCCAGGGTCAGGAAGGGCAAGGTCTGCAGCTGAGCGGGGGCCCCTCTAGAGCACCCCGGGGAGCTGCCTGGTGGGACAGAGTGGGTAGAGAAGCAGGGAAACGAGAAGCATTGTGGAGGGTAAGGGCCCTCCCCTTGGTTTTGGCGCCTGGGCCCGCCCCACCTCCCCTCTGCCCAGAGATGTGCGGGTGCCACCCCGAGAAGTGCCCAGGAGCTGGGTGTCCACACTCCGGGCGGATGAAGCAGATGCACCTCCGTGGTGGCCGCCTCGGCTGAACAGGCCTGATGCCCGAGCCCTGGACCAAGGCCACAGGAAGGAAGTGATCATGGCTGGCCAGCCATAGCCCTGTGGGGGTCCTCGGGCGTCCCTGTTCCTTGTCTCTCAGTAACCCTAGAGATGGGCCTGGCACCCGGTCTGCCTGGCTCTCGCACCTCTGGGCAGTGACCAAGAGACATGATGGCCCTGTGGTCCGGAGCTGCCTGCGGCTTGCAGGGCCAGGCGGCCACTCACTTCCTCCCACTGGGCAGTTCCCACCATCTGCCCAAGAGAGGAGAGTGGGACTCTTGTGACCTGTGACCTGCTCACACCCAGCCACACGCAGGAGCCATAGAACCTCCCCGAATGAGTTCTGAGCAGGCCGCTCGCTGCCCACGGGGCTGTGACAAGACTTCCGGGGGCCTGGCAAGGCCTCTGCTGTCACTGGGAAGCCACCACCGCCAGCTAACCCCTCAGACACTGTCCGCCCCCGCCGCAGCCCCCCTGGGTCAGCCGCTTCCATCAGCCCCAGAGGAGACCCACAGCCGAGACGCGTCCATCAGACAGCAAGAGATGACAGCCACAGAAGAGAGAAAGCTCACAGCCCAGCCCACCCAGCCTGGGCACTGCGGCCGGGTTAGCACCCCCTCCCCAGGCCCCGGGCAGCTGAGACCATATGTGCTTGTTCACGGGTCTCTGCAGGACAAGAAGAAAAGGAAGAAAAGAGCCCCTGGGCAAACAGCCGGAGGCCTGGAGCCCACTCAGGCAGCCCTTATCCTGTGAGACTATAACCACTACACCCAGAATGAGGCCACGATGGGCAGGTGAGGCCAAGGGACACCCGGAGCCAGGCGCCACGGGGGCCTCTGTCCAGATGACCTTCTCCTTTGTTCCCGTCTCAACAGAGACCACCAGCTGGTCCAAGGAGACCACGAGAAGCGACGGCCCGCTTGGCCTGGGCGTCCCCACTGGACCTGCTGCCCCGTGCAGCACAAGGGCCCCCAGGACATGAGGGAGGAGCCTTCCTTGGCCTTGGCCTTGGCCTGGCCCCACGGTGCCCAGCTCTCCAAAGGGCAGGCCAGGGAGAGGCGCCCTGCTGGACAAGCCCACGGTGGGGACCCCTGGACCTCGCTGTCACAGCTCAGGGCCCACAGGCTCACAGCCCACCCAGCTACACTGGACCTGGCTCACTCGGGGTGCCCACATGGCTGGGTGGTCCCGCAGGTGTCAAGAGGCCCCTCCCTCATCTTGTAAGGCAAGGGCAGGAGCAAATGTGTGGAGGGGCTCCAGCCACCTGCCTGCCGGAGATAGCCCGCGGCCAGAGTCCCCTGTTGAGAGGTAGCCTGTGGCCTCTGAGCACTGGCGTTTACACAGGGCCAGGAGAGCAGCTTCAGGAGGGTCTAGGGGAGAAAGCCAAGGCCCAGCCTCTCCTCCCCTGCCTGCCAGCTCCCCAGGATGAAACTCCAAACACGTGGGGCCAGCCGTAAACAGGGACGGGGTGAGTGGGAAGCCCCAGCTGAGACTGGCTGCTCTCCAGTCTGCATGGCTAGGGCCCAGCTCAGCGGCGCAGGAGCCAGCATCCAAGGAGAGGTCTGCCTGGTCCACGGCCGGACCACAGACGCCCAGGGAGAGTGGGGAGGATAAAGTGACATTGGTGGGACTTGCGCACAGCAGGGCCAAACATGGCCTGGGCTCCTGGCCTGGCCGTGGGCACCTCCAGCCCTTCTGGTCCCTAAGAAGCCTGATCATAGCCCCTGACCCAAGGGACCAGTCTGGCCAGAAGCACCCTGGACACAAGCTCTGGGCAAGCAAGACAGCTTCTGCCAGGGCCCAAAATCTTCCCTACTAGGGCTGCAACAGTCTCCCCACAAGCGCTGACCTCTGGGACACACAGGCAGCGTGGAGGGTTGGGGAGGCAACCCTTGGAGCCCCTCTGGGCTGGAGAAGGATTCGCAGCATGCACGGATGCAGACGCATAAGCATGCTGCCCCGGGGCCCTGATCCTGTTGCATGGCCCCCACCCCATGCCCACTGCTCTGAACCACCACTTCCAGGGCCAGCACCAACGCATGCACACGGTGACAGGTGAGCACAGCTGCCAACACGTTGCAGAGCTGCACCGGTCAGGGAGGGAGGCGGGCAGGAGGGCGATGTGGGGACACCAGAGCAAGCAGGAGGACAGATGCTTCCACGCACCCAACAGCAGACAGTGGACAGGAGAGAGGAAAGGAGCAGTGAGCAGCCCGCAGCACGGAGGGCTGGGGCAGCCTCCCATCCTCCAGTCTCCAGTCTGCCCTAAACCAGCCTGCACATGAGACGGGGAGCGGTGGACCCTGGCTTTCTGGTGTGTCCGGGTGTCAGGGCCTCGGGGAGCCCGGCACACACAGGGCGAGCTGCCTCCACAGGTGAGGCGGCAGGTTAGGGAGTGGCCGTCCTCAGGTGCATAATAGAGGTGCTAGATTGACGAGCCCCTGAGAAAAGGCCGTTAGGACCCCAGGAGGCGCCGGCGCCCTTTCTGGGTCTCAGTGCCCGTGGCCGCCCTCCTGCTCAGAGCAGGGCACTGTCGGGCTGTTGGAGAAAGACAGGCGTTGGCGCCCCGCGACCGCCGTCTCCCAGGAGGTCATATGGAATCGGCTGGAGCCTAGCGCTCCACCATGGGGGCCCGCGGAGGCCGAGCTGCCAATCAGAATTGGGCCTGGGGCGGGGGGGCACCAGCCCCCCCTCACTCATCTAGAACCTCTAATAAGCAGAGGGTGTGAGGAGCGGGCAGGGTAGGAAGAGCCGTGCAGCAATGGTCGGTCCGTGCGGCGCGTCCGCGGTACCTAGAGTGTCCAGGACAGCATCCACACAGGGACTCTCTGCACGGTCTGCCTTTACTGGAAACGAGGAGAGCACAGTTAGTCCCGGGGGCCCAGGCGGGGGCAGACAGCGCAGGTAAACTGAGGCACCATGACCACCCCAGGGTAGTTCTGGGCTCGGGGTCCAGCAGCCGAGCAAGGACAGGCTGCACGTAAAGTCTTCCGCCGGCCTGGAAAAGAAAACAGTCCCCTATTTTTGGAGAGAGAAAACTCCCTGTTTTCTCTCTCCAAAAATACCTTTTCCTTCCAGAGTCAGAGTTCAGGGCCACGTCTTTTAAAAGATGTATTATTTTTTGCTATATTCATGCCAACAAAAAAATAATACATGGGCTAAGACTTTGCAAAGGCTTGTTCTAGATGGACAGGATTCCGGAAAGCACACATTTTAGGGAGGAAAAATGTGCAGTTCGGTTTCACAAACCAATCACCGAGGTTTCACAGAGCCCAGCCAGCTGCCTATCGGAATCCGGCCTCGGTTTACCCAGGAGGCAGTGGTGCCTCCACCTGGAGGGAAGCCAAGGAGGGGGGCGGGAGCACCGGGACGTAGAGGGACAGCCACAGGCAGTGCAACCCCAGCTCAGGAGAACCCGCAGAGCTGGAGCCCTGGCCGAGCGGACGTGGCGCTGTGGGCAGCTCCTCAGGGAGCCTCTGTGCATGGCCAGCACTCCCCAGGAAACTCCCAAAGGCCCAAGACCCATCCTGCACTGGAACGTGCGAACTTCTGAACAAAGATGAAAACAGCAACCAAGAACGACGAGGAATCCTTCACTTTCCCGGGGCCTCTGCCTCTCGCTCCGTCTTCGCAGCTGTTGCCCCTGAGATAGCAGTTCTCAAACTGTGAACCCAAGGAACCCAGATGTGTCTGATGGTCTCAACTCACAGAAAGGAGCTCCACTGGGAAGGACATGCTCAACGCCCACACGTCCATGTAAACACCAGGGGCACCTGCTGGTGTCCAGACAGGGTCTCTCCATGCACGTATAGGGACGCACGTGGCTAACTCTGGTAGGCAAGCAGGTCAGGGTTCCTCAGAGGGCTCTGTGCTGCCTGAGAGCTGAGAGGCGCCAGACCCCTGCCCACCCTGGACCTCTGAGGGGACCCTGCCCATCCTGGACCCCTGAGGGGACCTGCCCACCCTGGACCCCTGAGGGACCTGCCCATCCTGGACCCCTGAGGGGACCTGCCCACCCTGGACCCCTGAGGGGACCTGCCCATCCTGGACCCCTGAGGGGACCTGCCCACCCTGGACCCCTGAGGGACCTGCCCATCCTGGACCTCTGAGGGGACCTGCGCACCCTGGACCTCTGAGGGGACCTGCCCATCCTGGACCTCTGAGGGGACCCTGCCCATCCTGGACCCCTGAGGGGACCTGCCCATCCTGGACCCCTGAGGGGACCTGCCCACCCTGGACCCCTGAGGGACCTGCCCATCCTGGACCTCTGAGGGGACCTGCCCACCCTGGACCCCTGAGGGGACCTGCCCATCCTGGACCCCTGAGGGGACCTGCCCACCCTGGACCCCTGAGGGACCTGCCCATCCTGGACCTCTGAGGGGACCTGCGCACCCTGGACCTCTGAGGGGACCTGCCCATCCTGGACCTCTGAGGGGACCTGCCCATCCTGGACCCCTGAGGGACCTGCCCATCCTGGACCTCTGAGGGGACCTGCCCACCCTGGACCCCTGAGGGGACCTGCCCATCCTGGACCCCTGAGGGGACCTGCCCATCCTGGACCCCTGAGGGGACCTGCCCACCCTGGACCCCTGAGGGACCTGCCCATCCTGGACCCCTGAGGGACCTGCCCATCCTGGACCCCTGAGGGACCTGCCCATCCTGGACCCCTGAGGGGACCTGCCCATCCTGGACCCCTGAGGGGACCTGCCCACCCTGGACCCCTGAGGGACCTGCCCATCCTGGACCCCTGAGGGACCTGCCCATCCTGGACCCCTGAGGGACCTGCCCATCCTGGACCCCTGAGGGGACCTGCGCATCCTGGACCCCTGAGGGGACCCCGCGCACGAAGTGCACTTCCTCCCTGGGGGACTTTCCAGTCACTTCAGGATGCAGAACAAAACTGACTAGATGACGAGAAACAGGGAAAAACGCCACAGGGAATGGGAACTAGGCCATAACAGTACATCACAACCAGGATCACCCAAACCGTGGCTGGTTCACACTCTAGATACTGACTTCTCTGAACAGACAAATTAACCCCCGACAGACCGCAAGTTGCTGTTCAGAACACGGTCCCCTAAAGATAAGTAGTGAATGGCTCCCAGGTGCTGACCTCACCTGCTGGGTTCTAGACAGCGGCCTCTCGGCTACCTCAGGTTTCACCTGAGTTCCAGGTGCCAACCTCGACTGGTGCACAGGCCTCGGCTCCTGGATTCCCCCAGGACTGAGGTCCATTATGGAGGGGATAGTAAAATTTGGGCTATTTCCCTAATATGTACGGTCACGTACATAATCATA
Organism: Equus asinus; assembly: GCF_041296235.1. Taxonomy (NCBI): domain Eukaryota; kingdom Metazoa; phylum Chordata; class Mammalia; order Perissodactyla; family Equidae; genus Equus; species Equus asinus. The sequence continues at coordinate 50,384,619 of NC_091804.1, forward strand.
AAACGTGGACTTAAGTGTTGTTGCAAAGACATTGATCAGAGGGCTGACACATTAGTCACGCACCTGGTACCCAGCAGCATTCAAAATAAAGCTGGAGCAGTTCCTTCCTCTGACCCTAGTCTTTGCCCCCACTCCCCAAGATTGAGAAAAGACCCTGAGACAGCGGGGACTGAAGCCAAGGGTGAAAAAGTTAAAAGCTTCTCTGGGGGAGAAGAGAGCAAGAACCTCGAGGCGAGTGCTGCTGACGGCAGCTGTGCATCCTCAGCATAACCAGCAGCTGTTCAGAACTAACCAGGTCTCTCCGTCCCTCCTTAGCATGAGAGGGAGTGTCTTTCCCAGGAAACCAACGTCCACACGGTCAAGACGAAAGAAGACTCAGCCTCACGGGGCCAAACGCAGGCTGGTGGGAAGGCGCCCACAGCCAGGCCCCATGCCCCTCCCCTACCTAGAACCCCAGATAGAAACCCCTGCCTTTTTCCCTTCGAGGAGGCGGATCTGAGATTCAACTCCCATCTCCTCGTCTGTCTGCCTTTCGGTGATAAACCTTTTTCCTAGCCAGAAGCCTGGCATTTTGGTTAATTGGGCCTCCTGGGCCTCAGGCAAGCCAGCCTGTGTTTGCGTTTGGTTTCTGGGAGGGCGAGAGGGAGGGATTTGGGGTCCAGCTGTGTGGCAATTGCTCTCACTTGGGGGCAGACCTCCCTGTGACTCAGTATCCCCAGGACCTGGACTCCCCACAGGGCAGCTCTGGCTGCTCACAGAAGCCCCTCAAATTTGGGGCAAATGTTCTCTCCCAGAGCGCACCCTCAATCAGCCACAGTCCCACCAGGTGGTACAGACCAGGACCTCCCAGCCGGCTCCTCCCAGGGCCCCCAGGCCTGCACACAGGGGCCCCGCCTGGAGGCTCAGCCCCTGGGAAAGAGGAGGATGGGGGATGGTCTCCGCCTCCAGCACCTTAGAAGGATCCCAGCTCCAGCCAATCCCCAAACCGCTCTGCTGCCTCCCACACTCCCAGCACAGACGCCTGCCCTGAAAGCAGGTCCCAAGGCCCCACTCCCCATGCTCCCGGCTGCACTGCCTGATATGGCGACCACCCCACGCCTGGCTCCTAAACACGAGAGACTGAGGAATGCTCCTAATTGTATTTAATTTTACTGAAAATTCAAACAGCCACACGTGACCAGTGGCACCGCCTTGGGGGGTGCGAGGACCCCGACTCGAGCCCATCCCCCTGGGCTACAGGCTGGCACTGGAGTTTTCCTGCCCAGGTCAGCAAAGTGGAGCTTCATCTGGTCTGAGGACAGACAGCAAGCCTGTGGCGGGGCGGGCAGCAAGCCCAGGGGGCCCACGGCTCATGAGGGTGGACTAGGCACCCAGACACCAAGACAGACGGACAGACAGGCACCCAACACGGCACACTGCTACCTGTGACGAGGAGGGGACCCACAGGGATGAGGGGATGAAGCGGCCAGGGTCAGGGGTCTCCTCCAGGCACAGGGGTGGGAACAGTGAGAAATAGGACAGGACAAAGGCAAATCAGAGACACACCTGGAGGCGCACAGCCCCGCCCCTCCCCACCCCACCACAGACAGCCTTGGTCTGACACCAGCGCAGCCACAGCGGGTCCTGCCGGGAGCTGAGGACCCCAACACAGTCAGGGGGCGTGCCCATTGTGAGCTGGGACCAACCGGGAGGGGGCCTCATGGAAGCTGAGAGCCCTGCGTCTACCCTGTCCACCTGCCCAGGCTGGCTAGGGCCAGTGGGATCCTGGTGTGTAGGTGGAAGGCAGGGCACGGCCATTACCTTCCACCACGGGGGCAGAGGAGGGGCTGGGGAGCCACACTCCCATTAGCACTTCACAGAACAGGGTCTCCTCCCCGGGCAGCCCAGGGACAGCCCCACCCCCTCACGGGTACAAATGGCAGAACAATGTCCTCCATACCTACTACGCACCAGGTGCTAAAAAGGAGGTCTGTGGCTGCCCCAAGTGAGGGGACAGGAATGCCACCTCCATCACCTGGCTGACAGGCATGCACCCCAGGAGAGCAGGCCCTCTGCTCCCAGGGAACGGGACAGGGGCTTCACTGACAAACTGCTCCTCACTCCCACAGCGCCCAGCGCCTTCCCAAAGCCCTCGAACCCAAGAGGAGCCGACTGTCCGTGCAAAGGTCCAGTAGCTCTTGCCTACGGACGAGGCCCCCATCCGGCGGCCACATGCCCTTACCCGGGGACTTGCAGGAGCAGGTCGGGCCAGGGTGGCCCTTGGGGAAGCACTGGGTCACAGGCAGGCAGGGACACACGGACACACGGGGAGGAGATGGAGGAGCGGTGTGTGGGACGCAGGGAGAGGGGAGCCACGGAACATTCCGGAGAGCCCGGGGGAGGGCGCCCGTGTGTCCTCACCTTGAGTCCTCTTTCAGGTCAGCCACCTCATCCCCAAAGACAGGGCGGACGCGAAAGGGCCCCGAGAAGGGCAGTGACATGGTTAAAGGCACGTGGGGGCAGGCAAGATTTTCCAGATTGGGGGCGGGGGGGGGCAGGAGAGGAGAGAGAGAGAGAGACAGGCTGAGACGAACACTGTCGGGCGCAAGTGTAAAGCGCGAGCTCAGGAAGCGCGGCGGGTGGCGGGCGGGCCATGGACAGACGGGGCGGTGGGCGGGGGGCAGCACCCAGAGCGCCAGGGAGGCCGCCCCGTCCGCAGGCACCCCACTGGAGCAGAGCCACGGCCCCACCTCCCCAGGCTCAGGGAGCACTGACGGGACTGTTGAAATGGGGCACCTCACGTGCCAGGCCGTGTGGACAACAGCCGGTTGGCACCCCGCTCAGTCCCATCTTGCTGCCAAACCAACTCTGACTGACGTGAGTTCTCTTAGCCTCTCTGAGGGAGCTCGTCACCCACGTTCTCTTGGCTGGTTCGGGGCAAAAACGCTGCCAGTCTTTTCAATTCCAGGCACCAGCTGCCATTCCCCTTTGGGGGTTTGGGGGCTGGAGGAGGGCGCCCTCCTCTGATGGATGGAGAGGGTGGGCTCAGCCCAACCCCATCTCCCCCGCCTGAGCAGCCGGGTGAGCCACCCACAGTCCAGGAGGGCACTAACGAGGGTGGACAGGAGCCTCTGGCCCAAGGTCTGGGGGACCGGACTTACTCTGAAGTGTGTGGATGGGGCACTGGGGGGACCTCGAGCTCATTGATATGCAGGTGGAGTGCATCAGACTTGAAAGTTGTGAAATGACCAGGATTTTCTTTTTACTACTAGGAAAGTGGTAGACTGACCCCAGCCCTTCTCTGCCCCAGAAGAGACCGCCCGCAGGAGTCCCTCACGGGGTCCGGGTCTCTAACCTGCCTGAGACAGACAGGTTGCAGGGACCTGCGGGGGAGGGGCAAACAAGATGTGTCTCCACGGAGGGGGTGGGAGGTGGGGGAGGGTATCCTGACCCTCCTCCCAGAGGACAGAAGACCCTGCCCCAAAGGGGAACCTCTCCACTCCCTCCAAAGACCTCCAACAAACCAAGACAGGCCTGTGGGCCTCAGAGTGGCCCCTCCTCCCTCCAGCTGGCCTGACCCAAGGGAGGGTTGGGGGGAGACCCCCAGGGAGTTTTCACTCAGAACAGCTGCAAGTCCATCGTGTGCCAGGCCAGGTGAGGGCGTGCTCCCAGAACCCGCCTTCCTCAGGGGCCCAGGGCTGCACCCACGGACGGGCAGTCGGGGAGCTTCCCCAGCAGCGAGGCAGGGCCAGCTCCAGGGGAGGGTGGCACCACAGGAAGTGATTTAAGGGCCCACGTCACCGCCAGGCGGGGTCCAGAAATGGTTCACACAGGAGCACGCGGGACCCCAGCAGCCCACCCCCCCCCCCGCCGCCGCCGGCTCCCCTGTCCCCTGATGACATGCGGTGCGCAGACACGGGGGCGGGACGGGACGGCAGAGGCATGCGGCACTGACCTTGGAGACGGCTCCGGCTGTGGCTCCTTCCTTCAAACAGAAGCGACAAGACGTTAGCAGCCAGCCCACAGACAGACTCCACATGGGACCCGCTGCCCACCCCACCCCGCCAGGGGTCCACCCGTGCCCAGGGGCTGAGTGAGGGGGCGCAGAAATAGCCCGCCCCCTCAGGAGCACCCCGGAGGGCCCGAGGAGGCAGGTCCTGCAGGAAAAAGGGAATTCGGAAGGGGCCGCACAAAGTTTTGACCCCGGGGTCATTATCACTCTGTGTACCAACGTTCATTTTAATCAGAATCGCCAATATTAACAAAATCTCAGAAAAGAAGTGAGGGCCGGGAGAAGCTCCAGGGCGTCGACTTCAGGACCAGCCAGCAGGACACACAGCCGCCACGCTCCTCCCCGGCTCTGACTCGATGGAACTTCTGTGTGGTCTTCTCACGCAGGGCTGACACGGCCGCAGCACAGGGCCTGTCCAGTCCCACAGAGGCTAGCTCTCCCAGGTCCACATTCAAGGTGATTCTGGCCGCCACCCGTTCTGTTTGGGTTGACAACTTCCACTGGTTTATAACATCCATTATAAACTGAGTAAAGGTCGGTGGCTTGGACTCTCCTTGGCTTCTGTCTGTGGCAGGAGGCTTGTCCTTGGACCCAGGGCCCACCTGGATAACCCAGGATGATCTCATCTCCAGACCCTTAACTACGTCTGCAAATCCCCATTTCCCAAATAAGGTCACACTCCAGGTTCCAGGCGTGGACATATCTTTTGGGAGCCACCATTCAACCCCACGCAGACTGCCCCCAGCCCCTCCGAATTCATGGTCCGTTCAGAATACACTGACCCCATCCCAACACCCCACAAAGTTTCAACCCATTACAGCATCAGCTCTACGTCCCAAACCTCACCCCCTCATCACCTGTCAGTGTGACTGTGACGCTGGGTACGAGCCATCCTGGGTGCAGGTCCTCTGCAGGGAGAGACCCCTGAAACTAAAGAACAGGTGATCTGCTCCAAAAACGCAAGAGCAGGAACAATACACTTGGGGTAGACACCCCCAGCAAAAAGGGAGACGCTGCAGGGAGTATGGGGTCGCCAGGCGCCGAGTCTGAAATCGAAGAGGACAAGTGCCACTCGGCCCCCGGGGCCTGCATGCCCACTCCTCTGGCTCTGGTCCATCTTCCTTCTCCTTGAAGGGCTGCACGCGTTCACAGCCGCACGGCTCTGTCAGCCTGTTTCCTGCTGCAGAGTCCCAGCAGCCCGACACCCCTCCTTGTTTCCCCCCTCTGTCTCTTCCAGTCCAGGCTGGCAGTGTTTCTGCTGGTGCAAAACTCCAAGGACATCACGGGCCTCCCGTGCACGTCACAGGGACAGAGGCCGCTCTCCAGCAGTCCCCACACCTCTCTCCTCATGACCCATCTCTAGTCCTGCTTCTGCCGAGGGCAGGTTGGGCCCACTGGTCGCACACAGAAGCTCTCCCACAAAAGCCATCCAGCCACGCCCATGGCCCCTGCGCCAGAGCGCGCTTTCCCCACGGACAGCACAAGAACACCCCCAGGTCTTCAAGCGCCAGCTTCACTTTGCTCAGCAGGTCCTTCAATTCACGTCTTTCCTCCCACATTTTTCTGTAAGCGGCGAGGAGCCAGGCCGCAGCCTCCACACTGCGCTTGGAATCTCCCCGGATGAGTCCTGCTTCCCGCCCAACAGGAGAGCACGACCCAGCCGCGTGCTCTGCCACTTATGGCAGCGACCCCTGCCCCCGGCCCCCATGTCCCAGCCACACGTTCCGCGTTTCCCTCCGCCCTCACCAGGGGCAGCTTCACTGTCCATGTTTCCAGCCACACACTGTTCACAGCGAGATCCATGTCATGACGCGCTCCTCCCTCCTCCGAGCTCTTGCCAAGTCGCCTTTAATTTGTCTGTTTCCACCAACCATTTCTTCCAGGCAATCGAGGCCTTTTCTGTCATGCTCTTCAAAATTCTTCCAAAACTGCCCTCTGCCCGTTACCCAATTCCAGAACCACGTCCACACTTCCAGGTGTTTGTCACACAGCACACACTCTGCAGCGCCAGAATCTGCAGCAAGCAGCCTGCCGGGGCCACCCTGACAAGCGCCATTTGGGGTTTTCACAGCAGAAATCTCTCTCCGGGCTCTGGAGGCCAGAGGCCAGGCTCCGGATGTCGGCAGGGCCTCGCTCCGGAAGCTCTGGGACAGGATCCATCTTTGTCTCAGCTCCCGGGGACACCAGGCGTCCTGGGCTTGTGCTGCGTCCCTCTGACCTCCGCCTCCGTCTGCGCCAGGCCGTCTTCCCTGCCTCGTTTAGGACACTGGGAGTCGGAGTGAGGGCCCACGCTAACCCAAAAACGATCTCGTGTTGACATCACATCTGCAAAGGCTTCCTCCAAACGAGGCGGCGCTCGCAGGTTGCAGGGCCGCCAGCCCACCCACCAGAGCTGCCCTGCCCGGCTGCGAGCTCTTCGGAGTCGGCAAACAGCTTGGGGGCAGCCCTCGGCTTGGGGGCCCGGGGGCGCCCTCCTCTCCACTCTCCCGCAGGCAAGCCCTTCTCCGCACACCCAACTGTGCCCATGAGTCACAGATTTGCGGTTACGGGAGCACCAGCCGCAGCCACCGCATGTCCACCCAACTCCCCAGGGAGAGGCAGGCTTGGACTCTTCCTCCCGCCTGGGGCCGGAGCACCAGCCACGAGCGGAGCCCCCCGGCCCCATGTCCAGCCCACTCTCTGTGCCCACCCCCCAAGCCAGCCACCCTCCAGGGATGGGAGCCTAGACCCCGATATCACCAGGCGCTTGCTGGGAGCATCTTGCAACTGCCTGCCCCTCGCCGAGTTCTCGTGGCAGCAGGGACCTCTCGGGAGGACTGAGACCCCCCGAGCTCCGGCCGGAGCCCCTTGCTGACCTGAAGGTGAGTCCAGATTTACTCTTGAGGTTCCGCAGAAGCTCCAGCTGGTTGAGCGGAGGGATCAGTCTGTGGCAAGAGGAGAGGTGAGTGAGCGCCTGCCCGCCCGAGCCCCAGGGACACCTCACCCAGCCCTCTCCAGCGTCCACCTCACACACGGAGGGGTGGTGTTACTGCCCGGAGGACATGGGGTGTGGCCTGTCACAGGCAGAAAGGGGGAGAATTCCATGGCAACGTGTCTCCACCTCCAGGGCCCTGGGGCACTGTCTGCATTCTCTGGGCTGCACCTCTCCTGGGCACCTCAGCCCTGGAAGTGGGCAGTGACCAGCATGCAGAGCAGAGGGGCCAGAGTGGTGCCCAGGCCACCCACGGAGACCCTGGCGGTCTCCTCTTGGACCTGCTCCTCCCTCCCGCCTCTCCTCCCAGCAGCTTTGCTCGCAGCCTGACGTCCTTCTCTCCCTCTGAAGGCCAGGCCAGAGCCCACCAGCCTCGGACCATCACCACCGTCCCTTCATGCGACTCCTTCATCATCCTCCCACTCAAACACTTGATGGCTCCCCACGTCCCCAGAGCAGAAAGACCATTGAGTCCACTGCACTCACGGCCCTGACAGTCTGCCCACTAGTCTCTGGCTTTGCTCTGTCCCTCTGCACTCCTCCTCTGTCCAGCTATGCCCCCCAGCCCCAGCGGTCAGAATGCCCCTCCCACCTCCCGGCCTGCCCTGTCACTGCCATCCCCATTGCCAGCAGGTGCAGCACCCCATGGCCCGCTCCATTCCCTGTGTGGCCCAGCAGAGCCAGGCCCGGGTGGGCAGTGCTCCACAAACGCTGGTGGGAAGGGCAGTCCTGTGAGCTCTCTCCCCTCCTCCAGGCTGTCCCCTGTCCTCATGGTCAAGACTAAGCAGAAGGCCTGGGCAGTCAGGTCAGTTCACGCTATGGGCACAGCAGAGCCCCCAGGACGGGACACGGGTGCAGCGCTGGTCTCCCCACCACCCTCGACCACTCACCCACGGACCTGGAGCAGAGACCCTGACAGCCCTCACCGCTCGACCCACACACACAGGTCCAAGGTTAGGGACACACAGATAGGACGTCATGCCTCGGACACACAGCAGCAGGGGACAGACACAGAGGGCAGGGCCGCGGGCAGGGCTGTGCACGCACCACACGTGAGGGCTGCGCACACGCAGCACCGGACACCTCCGGGGGTTGCCATGGAGGATGAGGGTGCAGCGTGCTGACAGGAGTGGGGGACACATCAGGGAGCATCTCCCAGGCCAAGGGGTGAGGTGGGGAGGGGCGCCTCCACAGACGTTGGGGGGTCTGGGGTGGCTGGAGAGGATGGACCAAGGGACCACTGAGGTCTAGGAGGAGCCTGTTGGGGCCTGAAGCAGGGCCAGCCCTCCTGCCCAGCAGCCTGGAGCCCCAGAAGCCCAGGGTCAGCAGACAGGGATGGACGCCGCACCCATCACCCCTTCTCCTCTGAGTGAGGCCTCTGGGGTCTGAGGCCAGCAGTGAAAGGCAGGCGCTGGGCGGGGAGATGCTTGTGGGCACTCAGGTCCCTCCCACTGTGGGGCCCTTCACTGCCCGGCACGGTGCCCTCTCCCTTCTGGGAGTGGAAGGTTAGCCTTCTAACATGGTCCCATGCTGGGCACCAGGGAAGGATGAGAGATGCTGGAGGGGGCCCTGGCTCTGTCTACACGGGGAGAAGGTGGCCCCTCGCTCTGCAGGGCTGTGAGTGATGTCACGTCTAGCATAGTGCCCCCCCAACTCTGCACGGAAGGCGAGGGCCTGTACAGGCACCTGGGCACTGGGCATGGGTGAAATTTCCTGCAGCAGCTCAGCGTCCCCCAATCTGGACAAACGACCCCGTCTCCCTCCTTGAGGCAGCAGCTAAAGGTACAGCAGGAGAGAGCCCCCGGTGCAGACACAGCAACCAGGGGCAGCATGGAAGGACCACAGGCCCGCCCTCCTCCCAGGGCCTGTGTCTCCCTTCACTGCAGTGGGAAGACCTGGGGGGATGGATCCAGAGAGGGAGACCCCACCCTGGGCCAGAGGTGAGCTGGCTGGGCAGAGGCCCCTGTGCAAAGCAGAACTGCCTGCAGGCACGGGGGCTGTGGCTGAGGGCGCCCCCGTCCCCAAGCCCTCTGCCTGCGTGAGTGGGGCGCGTGAGTGGGGCCCGTGGCGTGGGGCGGAAGACAGGGAGGGACCCCAGCTACTGAGACGAGGCAGAAGCAGCACGAGGAACAGGGACGACCTGGGCAGACGTCCAGCACAGGAAAGCAGCTGAGGGAGGTAGTGGAGAGGGAACCAGGGCGGGGAGGTGACGGCACACGGGGGTCCAGCAGGGGCCACAGGGCCACAGGGCAGCCCGCCGCCGGCGTGGGACCACAGGCTAGGGCTCGGTGCGGGGGCGCTCGGTGGGGCGGCCGTGGGGTCCGGGCGGCCCCGTGACACTCCCAGACAGAACGGAACCACAGCACGCACTTCTGCCCATGCGTTCCTACCTGGAGGCCCCGTAGGTTTGAGTTTGCGAGCTTTCCAGTGTTTTCACACACACACAAAGGGAAAAGAACGGAAATTTAAAAAGAACGGGATAATAAAAAGCAAATGAAAAAAACCGTCAAGGAAAGTGGGGGAAACAACAGAACAGAGAGAATTAGCTGGAGGGTCAGCCTACCCACCAGGCACAGAGCCTGCCGGCAGCGGACGCCCCAGGCCTCTGGGGAAGCCGGGCCGCAGCCACCCCAGCCAGGCGTTCCAGACACGGGGGAGGGGATGCTGGCGGAGGGCACCCTCCTCCCAGGTGACAAACTCCTACCAAGGCAGGTGGCCGGTGGGGACGGCCTCCAGCCATCACTGACTGCAGGACGCTTGGGAGGACACTGCCCCAGCCCAGAAGCCCCGCCCACCCTGGGGTGAGGGCTCCATGGGTAGAACCCCCTGGAGGCGAGCAAGGGACATCCTTGGGCTCAGAGCCCCCGGGCTCAGCTTCACTCCTGGGGCGGGTAGAGGGGATGGACAAGCCAGCAGGGCCCACCAGAGAGCATCAGGCCTGGGGACACTAGGAGGCCCCCAGCCTCTCTCACCTCAGATCTTTTTCTAGGCAAAGCCCAGAGCAGAAAATCCTGAGGGCAGCCACGCTGTTGCCCCGGGCGGCCACCTGCCCTTGAAAACCAGGGCCTGGAAAGCCGCCTGCTGACAACATGGCCTCATGGGCCTCTTGGCACTGCCTTCACTGACTGCACCCCGGAGAGGGCCTCAGGCCCTTCCCTCCCACCTGAGGACACCGGGGGTGTCTGTGCTCTGTCCTGCTGGGGGTGCCTGGGACGCCAGAATAATGTGGGCCTCCTGCTCTTCACGCCTCACTATGGTCTGGGTCACACAGAGACCTGGTCCTTGGTGGAGAAGGGAGGCTAAGGTTGTCCTTTCCCACGGGGCGGCCCGGCCTTGACCTGGACGGGCCCTCTGGGGAGGGGCCATCTCTGGGATGCTCACAACACAAGCCCCGCCCCGAGGAAACCACGCTGAGGGGCAGATGGAGTGAAAAACAAAAGCCACAGCCATGAAACCAAGAACAGAATCAATGCTGGAAATAAATCACACACAGAGTCCCTTCCTGAAAGTGCAGACGCTTTAAAGGAAAAAAGAAACAAAAATGAATCAAAATAATAAACAACAACAAAAAATGGGGTTTAAGGACAAACAGAAAATGGAAACACAGCCCAGGCCCGGTGGCGGAGGAGCCCCGGGGGCACGGGTACCTGTACATGGGCACGGTGACCGTGCGCTCATAGTACTGCCACGTCGAGTGCAGGTCCGTGCGCGAGAGGTTGGTGGCGTAGAACCTCCAGGCGGACTGCGGATGGAGGGACAGAGGGTCAGGCGCCAGCGGTAAGGGGACGGCGACCATGTGGGCGGTCATCCCATCTCTCTACGGCCCTGCCCCACCACAGGGACCTCACTTTACCCTCTTCAGCATGAGCACACACCATCAGCCCCCAAGCTGGTGGTTTGGAGGAGAGGGCGCAGGTCAGGCGCACAGTGAGTCCGCAGGGAGCCTCGGGGGTTTTTCCTGCCACTGTCTGTCCTACCTGAGGCTGGCGGTTAGACCCTGTCATGGTGGTCACCTTCCTGCTGGCCCCGGTCCCCGTGGAGACACTACACTGGGCCCTGTGGGACCTCAGGAGCTGGAGGGCAGGGGGCAGGGCGGGGGACGCATGCCTCCATCCTCCCTGGCCCAGTGGCCAGAGAGGAAATGAACCTGAGCACAGCGCAGGGTCTTGGGCCTGCCGTGTAGACTGTCCTCAGCCTGGCCTGGGCTTCTGTGCCCGACTTCTGCGCGAAGTAAAATACAGCTGACGCACACTCACCCTTTTACCCATTCGGAAGCGAACAATTCAGTGGCCCTCAGTACACCTGCCCTGCTGTCGCCCATCAGTCCAGTCTCACATCTTCACACCTCAGAAGGAAGCACCTTCCAACCCTGCATCCACTGGGCAGTCACCACCCAGGCCCCGGGAGTCCGCATCAGCCTCCACGCGTTCCTGATTCTGGACATCTCCTGTCAGCGGAATCACATACCATGTGGCCTTTCGTGGCTGGCTTCTTTCACTTAGCGTGTCTTCAAGGCCCACCCGTGTGGTGGCAGGTCCCGGTACGTACTCTTTTTACTGGCTTGAGAACGTTCCGTTGTATGCACGGACCACATTCTGTTTATCTATTCATCCACTGATGGACGTGTGGGTTATTTCCACCTTTTGGTGACTGCGAACAGCGCCGCTACAAACACCCGCGTAGAAGATTTTGGTTGAACACCTGTTTTCAGCTCTTTTGGGAGTCGGATTGCTGGGTTACGTGAGAATGTTTAACTTTTTGAGGAACCACTAAACCATCTTCTAGAGCAGCTGCACCGTTTCACATTCCCACCAGCAGTGTGTGAGGTCCAATTTCTCCATATCCTGACCCACACTTTTCTATTTTCTTAATTTTAGCCGTCCCAGCGGATGGGAAGTGTCTCGTTGTGACTTGGATTTGCATTTCCCTAATGATGACGGATGTCGAGCACCTTTTCATGCGCTTGTTGGCCACCTGTGTATCTTCTTTGGAGAAACACCTATTCACATTCTTTATCCATTTCTTACCTGGGTTGTCTTTTTGTTGCTGAGCTGTAGGAGTCATTTATATATTTCGGATATAGATCCCTTATCAGATATACAACTTGCAAATATTTTCTCTCTTTCTGTGGGTTTTCTATTCACTCTCTTTATAGCGTCCTTCGATGCACAGAAGTTTTTTATTTTAATAAAGTCCTATTTACATATTTTTTTCTTTTGTTGCTTGTGCTTTTGGTGTCATAGCTAAGAAACCAAGGTCATGGAGATTTACACTTATGTTTTCTTCTAAGAGCTTTATAGTTTTAGCTGTTACATTTAGGTTTTAGACCTATTTTTAGTTTAGTGAAGTAAGGGTCAAACTTCATTCTTTTAAAAATGGGTACCCAGTAGTCCCAGCACTGTTTGTTGAAGAGACCATTCTAACCCCGTTGCATGTACATGGCACCCTAGTATTGACACTTGTTTTGAGGCCCAACAAATGGTCCATCCTGGAGAACGCTCCGTGGGCACTTGAGAGGGATGTGTGCTCTGCAGTTGTTGGGTGAACCATTCTGTAGACGTCTGCAGGCCTAGCCGGGTCACAGTGTTGTTCAAGTCCTCGTTCTCTTTGTGGTCTTTTGTCTGGCTTTTCTATCCATTCTTGAAAGTGGGATGTTGAAGTCTGCAGCCATTATTGTAAAAATGTATATTTCATCCTTCCATTTTGTCCGTTTTTGCTTCCTATATTTTTGGGGCTCTGTTGTTGGTGTATGCATGTTTATAATTATTACATATTCTGTATGGATTGACCCTTTTATCAATAAGTAATACCCTTCTTTTTCTTTTTAAAATTGACTTAAAGTTGATTATTGTCTGATATTAGTGCAGCCATCTCTCCTTAGGTTACTATTTGTACGGAATATTTTTTTCCCATTCTTTCACTTTCAACCTATTGTCTTTGGATCCAAAATGAATCTCTTATAGACAGTATACAGTCAGACAGTTTTTTTTTAATTCATTCTTCTAATCTCTGCCTTTTACTTGGAGAGTTTAATCCATTTACATTTAAAGTAATTGCTGACAAGGAAGGACGTGCTTCTGTCCTTTTGCTTTTTGTTTTCTGTATGCCTTATGTCTTTTGTTTCTCAATTCCTCCATTATTGCCTTCTTCAGTGTTCATTTTTTCCAGTGTATCACTTTGATTTCCTTCTATTTTTCTTTTCTGCATATTTTTATGTTATTTTCTTAATGGTTACCCTGTAGATTATGACTAACATCTTAAACGTATAACAATCTAGTTTGAATTAATACAATTTAACTTCAGTAGTATAAAAAAACTCTGCTCCCATACGGTCCGCCCCCTTCCTTATGTTGTTACTGTTACAAGTTACATCTTTATACATTGTGTGCCCAGAAATATAGATTTGTGACTATTACTTGATGCATTTGTCTTTTAAATCATATAAGGAAAAAAAGATGAGTTACAAACCAAAAAATTATAACACTGGCTTTCACGTTTACTGTGCAGTTGCCTTGCCGGTGCTCACACAGCCTGAGCTGCTGTCCACTGTCCTTCCGTTTCAGTCTGGAGGACTCCCTTGAGTGTTTCTTAGGGCAGGTCTGTGAGCCACAAACTGCCTCGGCTTTGGTGGCACGGGAAGGTCCATTCCTCCTTCACTGTTGAAGGACGGTTTTGCCAGATGGGGAATTCTTGGCTGACGGTGTTTTTCTTTCAGGATTCTAAGTGTGCCGTCCCGCTGCCCTCTGGCCTCCCTAGTTCCTGGTGGGAAGTCGACGCTCATCTTTACTGAGGCTCCTTGTACGCGGAGAGTCACTTCTCTTCTGCTACTCTGCAGGCTCTCTCTGTATCTTGGGTTTCGACGGTGCAGCTGCAGTGTCCTAGTTTGCATCCCTTGAGTTTATACTACTTGAATATACTGATTCATGCCTTTTACCACATTTGGGAAGTTTTGCCATTATTTCTTCAAATATTCCTTTTGTCCTTTTCTCCTTCTCTTCTTCTTCTTCCTCATAATTTTTGTTGAAAACTGGTTGTTTAGAATATTATAACGTGGAAGTCAGATTCCGTCCCCTCCCCAGGGTTTGTTGTTGTTGCTTGTTGTCGACTGTAGCTGTTTATTTAGTGACTTTTCTAAACTATTTCATGCTCTTTGTTGTGTGGTCACTCAAGTCTCTGCTCCATTAGCTCGGTGGTCAGCTACTGGTTTGACAGAGGTTTCCTTAAACCCAAAGAACTGAAGAGGACACAAACACGCCCAGCCTGCAGATCGGCCCTGTGTGGGGTACCCCTTCAACACCTGGTGCGGCCACTTACGACTCCGCATTAGCCTTCACTTCCTGCTGGACAGATCCCAGAGCTCAGCCTGAGGTAAAGCCTCAGGGTCTTCTCCGGTCACTCCTGAGCCTGCATCCAGCCCTGGACATGTGTGTGGCCTCCTAGGCCCCCCCAGTATTGGGGGGCTCTTTCTCAAGCCCTAATTCCTCTGTGTCTCCTTTCCCAAACCTCTTTCTTCCCAGGCTTTCCAATCTGTCTGCCATCCCTGCCCCACTGGCTGCAGCGAGGGGACCCCCTTCAACTGCTTGTGACAGATACCACCTGGAGGCCTCTCCAGCCCTAAGGAGGTTTCCAGATGGGGACAAGAAAGGCAAGCCCCTGAGCTGATCCCTCTGAAGCCACCAGACAGGTCACAACAACAACCATAATTCTTTTGGAACAAGGTGCATTTGCCCTCTGACAGCGGCAGCTGCACTGGGAGTGTTGGCCGTCACCCCACAGCCGCCTCAAGCCAGGAGCAGGGTGGCCGGTAGGAAGTTGAAACGCCGCACTCTTACTGAAGCCCCCCGGCTGTTGCAGAACTCTGACCAGGCTCCGGAGTTCTAACCAAGGTGATCTGACAACTGTTTGCTTCACTGTTGCATTAGCGGAGGAACGAGGTTCTGGAGTTCCACGCCACCACCTTCAACAGGGACGTCCCTGTTCCCTAAACTTTCATCCGGATCCCTCGACCAGACGGCGAGGTCCTGGGAGGAAGGCTCTGGAGCTCCGGATCTTCATCTCAGCCCCAGGGGCTTCTGAACAGGCTCCCCACGCCTGCAGGGCCCAAATGCTGCTCCTCGTCCCACCTCTGAAGTCTGGGGCCCAGCACTCAGCCCTGAGCCCCAGATCTTCACTAGGAGCCTCATCCGGTCCCACGGCATCACTATACCCTCTCCCGCACCTCTGCGTCCGGCCAGGACCTCACTCCTCGGCTTCAGGCCCCTGTCTGAGCCCACCCCCACCCTGGATTCACAGAGGGCACCTCGCACACCCCTGGGGACCTGGGCACACGGCTGGCCATGCCTCCCCCTGCTGCTGTCCAGAGCCCACGTTGGGGCCTCGAGTGAAGACATGCCTTCCCCTGGGCAGGGGCCTCATCTGGCAGGACCGTGTGCGAAGGCAGTGAGCGGGGTGCTGGCCCAGGCACCTTGGCTCCCACAGGGATGCACACATTGGCCCTCCGATGCTTCCGGGGCAGGGAGGGTCTGGGCCCTCCTCGGGGGGTCAGGGCTTCCCCACCTGGCCTTTTCCTCTCTGGGAGCCAGGAATCACACCAGGTTGCGGACCACTTAGGAAGCAGCTATTCAGTTCTCCTGTTCCACCCTCGAACCCACGCAGCAGGACCGTGGGCTCGCCATCAGCCTCCACAGGAGGGTCAAGACATGACCCTCTGACCAGCAATCCCACTGCAAAACATCGCCCCAGGACCACTCACCACACATGAACCGGGACTCCTGCAGCCCTGGGGACAAAGCAACGTCCTTCCACAGGGAAACCACACAAGCCTCAACCTGAGCTGCTCCCGAGTCCCAACGGGGAAAGGGTCCAGGACACTCGTGGGAGAAGCTGGGTGGCTCTGCCACCATCCAGGGTAGCGAACATTTAAAGGACTAAAGCAGAGGTGCGACCAACCTCTGGGGTGGTGCGCAAGCTGCTGCTAAGGGTGACCTTCACAGAGGAGCGGCCGTGTGCTCGGGCCACGCTCTCCCCTGAGCCGTCCACCCTCTGAGCCACAGGGATGCGTGGTGACACATCGTCAGCGGTGGTGTGAGACTGGACAGTTCTCTTCCGCTTTGCACTCTTGCATTTAAGGAGCCGACTGAAGTTCTCACAGTGAAAGGTAAACACGTACAGATGTAAAAGCAGGCCACACCAGGGGCGAGACCCAGCATGGACAAAAGGAAGACGCGTGAGCGGCACAGCCGCATCCAGCCAGCAATAATCCCGGTCGGCTCTGAGGGCCTGGGGGTCCCAGGCTTCAGGAACGGCTGCAGGAACCTTGGGCCCCTCGGGCAGCCGGCCGCTGGGCCCGAGCTTTGGGACAGCTCCGGAAGCAGTGCTGGTGCTGGAGGCCAGGACGGGCACCCACCTCAGTGGCATCTCTGAGCCCGGACCCCAACATGAAGGATGGCTGTGGCGGCACGCCCACCTCCCGGGAGCTGGAAGGGCAGGCTCGGGGGCACCCGCGGCAGCCAGGCAGCCAGGCCTGAGGCCCAGCTCCTCACTGCCTGCGCTGCACTGCCAACAGCTTCGGCGTCTAAAAGGGTTCTCAGCACACTGACTCCACGCCCCCACGCCCGACACGCTCCTGCAGAGGGACGAGGGCTGCGGTCCAGGCGCACACGGGGAGACGCCAGGCAGAGCTCTGCTAGGGACACGGTGGGACCAGGCCCAGGGTTGCACGGCCCCCAAGTGGGGGCCGCCGGACTCACCTGGATCAGGCCCGCGGCTGGGTTCCGCCTCTTCTCAAAGTGCTTCTGCCGATGTTGCTCTTGGACCTTCAGGGCAAAGCCGGACCCCAAGATGCCCTGCAAGTCATCGGGGTCAGAGGGCACCCGGGACCACAGCCCCAGCTCATCAGGGTCAGACCACGTCCCGGGGACCACGGCCCCCAGTTCATCAGGGTCAGACCACGTCTCAGGGACCACAGCCCCAGCTCATCAGGGTCAGACCACGGCCCAGGGACCACAGCCCCCAGTTCATCAGGGTCATACCACGGCCCGGGGACAATGGCCCCCAGTTCACCAGGGTCAGACCACAGCCCGAGGCCCACAGCCCCAGTTCATCAGGGTCAGACCACGGCCTGGGGACCACGGCCCCAGTTCATCAGGGTCAGACTACATCCTGGGGACCACGGCCCCCAGCTCATCAGGGTCAGACCACGGCCCGAGGACCACGGCCCCAGCTCATCAGGGTCAGACTACATCCTGGGGACCACGGCCCCCAGCTCATCAGGGTCAGACCACGGCCCAAGGACCACGGCTCCAGCTCATCAGGGTCAGACCACATCCTGGGGACCACGGCCCCCAGTTCATCAGGGTCAGACCACGGCCCAAGGACCACAGCCCCAGTTCATCAGGGTCAGACCACATCCTGGGGACCATGGCCCCCAGCTCATCAGGGTCAGACCACAGCCCAAGGACCACGGCCCCAGCTCATCAGGGTCAGACCACGGCCCGAGGACCACGGCCCCAGCTCATCAGGGTCAGACTACATCCTGGGGACCACGGCCCCCAGCTCATCAGGGTCAGACCACGGCCCAAGGACCACGGCCCCAGCTCATCAGGGTCAGACCACGTCCTGGGGACCACGGCCCCCAGTTCATCAGGGTCAGACCATGGCCCAAGGACCACAGCCCCAGTTCATCAGGGTCAGACCACATCCTGGGGACCATGGCCCCCAGCTCATCAGGGTCAGACCACAGCCCAAGGACCACGGCCCCAGCTCATCAGGGTCAGACCACATCCTGGGGACCACAGCCCCCAGTTCACCAGGGTCAGACCACGTCCCGGGACCACGGCCCCTACCCCTCCTTGCCTTCCCACCTCCTCAGTCCCTAATCACCATGTGACAGGCTGGGGGAAAAACCAGGGTTTGGGGTAAAGGAAAGGACAGCTTGCAGAAGCGGGCAGTGCTCACACTGAACACATCTGGGCCCAAAGATCACCCTTCCCCATGATCTGTCCACGTTGAAGCGAGTGCAGGGCCAGGACGAAGAGGCCGCCTGGGAGAACAGCCTCTCTGCCACCGCCCTGCCCTGCCCCCTGTGGGTGCATGACTAACAGACCTCACATCACTTCTGCAGGAGACGGGCTCCTGGGTCCCTGGAGATCTGACAAGGGAGCCCTGTCACCACGCAGCATTTGCTCCTGGTCACAAGGGTCACAAGGACCCTACTGGCCAATCCATCAGTCTGGAGGGAGGTGACAGCAACCGACAGACGCCAGGTCAGAGGCCACAGCTCAGGCACACTCGGCGTGCTCCAGTGGAGCCTTATGGGAGCAACCAGCTCCGGGCCAGAGCAGCCCGCCTGGCCTCAGGATTGTGTCTCCACGCACTCCGGCTGCCACCTCCGGCTCCTGGGGGCTGTGGACCCTGCAGGGCTTCCTGCTCCTGTCTCACATCCCCCTGAATGGACCGGTGCCCCGGGAAGCCTGCCATCACTCAGGGAGCCCGAGACCCCGTCCCCACCAAAGGCCAGAGGGGCAGCAAGACTCACCGCAGGAAGAGCAAAGAAGGAGACACCGATGAGGGTGAATGTGGCCGCCAGGAGCCTCCCGTTCCAGGTCTGAGGGTACTTGTCCCCGTAGCCAATGGTGGTCAGGGTGATCTGCGGGACAGCGAGCCTGGTCACTCGGCCAGGCCTGGACGCTCCTCCTCAGCCCTCGGAGGGCTTACGCCAAGGGCCACCCGCACCTGTCAGGGCAGGCTGGACAGACACAGAGGCCACTTCCTCCCCCATGGGGTCCCAGCGAGGCCAGGGCAGCACTGCCATCCTTATTCCCTGTAACAACCAAACCAAAACTTCCCCCAATCTCTCCTTTTCTCCTACACGCCGGGGGGTGGGGTCCTTTGAAGTCTCTGCTCCCATTTCACATTCGGGAGGGCCAAGGAGGCCAGCAGGGCCACTTCACCCAGGACGGAGGCCACAGACTGACTCTGGGTCTGAGCTTGAGGCCGGCGAGACAGCCAGGAAGCTCAGAAAGAGCCTGGAGCCAGAGAGGGGACAGTGCCGAGAGGCACCACCAGGAACAGGGACGGGGCCCAGAGAAATGGGCCAGGGCCACGTGGGGGCCTTCAGAGGGTGACACGCGAGCAGAGGCCAGAAGAGGGGGAGGGGCCAGGCGGTCTCGAGGAGGTGACAGGAGGGGAGAGACGGGGAGGAAGGGGCCCCCGGGATGCACAGGAGTGCGGGCTCCTCCTGCAACACGGAGGCCGGAGCACGCGAGCAGAGCAGCACCTGAATGGATGGGGCACTGGGTGATGAGAAGGGCGGCCGGCCCAGACGTGTCTGCAGGTAGCTCCCACAAGACCTGCCCACGGGGTCTGACTGCCTGCTGGGCGCAAGGGCATCTCACCGTCCACCCTGGCAGTCTGCTCCCCAGACTCTGGGAATCGTGCAGGGAGCCCACCTGAAGCACACTGTGTAGTCTGAGGAAAGTCTGAATAAATTGCAATGTTCTGGAAAGGCTCCAGCAAGCTGGGCACAGGAAGCTTGGGGAAGGGCAGCCAGGAGCCGGGCGAGGCAGGAGAGATGCCCGGCCCTCACCGTTAAACCCCAGTCGACACTCCACCCCGTGCAGGATCATCTGTGCCACTGTTCCCAACACAACTAAACCTATTTAAGGACGTGAGACACTTAAGATCGCCGGTCCCTCCCCTGCCAGACGGTTGTGAGAAGGAGCAACAGGGTGGCCAGAGGGCGGTGGACCCACGATGACGGGTCAGGGGCTCGGCAGGAGGGGTGGGACACGGGGGCACGGGCGCTGTCCCCGCAGCCGAGTCCCTGTCCAGGGAGGAGCCGAGGGAAAGTCCACAGAGAGATGGACAGAGAGACTCCTCCCACCCAGCGGTCCCCACGCCGGCCCTGCTCTGCGTGAGGACCCCAGAGCTTGGCAGGGAGCAGAGGACTTTTGAAAAACTCCGTGTCCTCGGACAGATAGAAGAAATCGTGTCCGTAAAACAAAGCGATCTTGAAAACGAAATTAAAATCAAAGACCAAGAAATAAGGTTGAGGAGTCTCTTGGGAGTTAGACAAAAAAGATGAGAAAACTGAGAAAACCGAGAGGACGAATCCCAGGTCCGTCCGTCTAATCAGAGGCACCGGGAGGCGCCCACAGGACGGAAGGAGGGAGGGGTGACCTGAGAAACAGCCGTCTTTAATTGTCGGAACTGGACGACCTGCGGCCGCAGACTCAAAGCCCCTCAGAGCACCCGGCACCCGGGCACGGAGCAGAGGCTGCTGCTGAGGCCACGTCCCGGGAGAGCACCCGGGCCGAGTGTCAGAAGGAACAGCCGCACGCCGAGAGCCGCGCCGCCCTCAGGGCCCCGCGTCCAGGAGGGCGTGGAATTGGGACAATGTCAGACCTGCAGGTCTCAAAAATTTCTCCCTCGGAAAGCCCGCAGTGTCCTCCACCAAAAGGAGGGCCGATCCAAGAGACGGGAAGCTGGGGGCCGGCATTCGGGGGGCCGGCATTCAAGGGGCCGGCTTGAGAGGCAGGTGCGTGGGAGAACTCCCCCGACGCTGGCGACGGCCCCCGGAGGACACACCAGAGCAGGCCTGCAGCACAGAAGAGAGGGGGCCTCCTGCAGGATGCTGTCCAACAACGATGAGACGGGGAGGGGCTAAATCTCATCCTATCCCAGTAGAAAGCAAATAATCCACGTCCAGAGTTTAAACCGAGAAATGCCGGTGTGAGTGTGCATTTGGCAACACGGAGGTAAACCACGCAGAAAAGCCACAAGAGTCACCACGTCTGCCCCGGAGGGCGGGAGGGGGCACAGCGGCATTTTCACGTAACATTTAGGTACCATTCACGTGCTTAAATATGTGCAAGTGTTACTTTGATAAAATGCCTAAATAAAAAGTTAAATTCAATTTTAAAGATGCTGCAGCCCATGAAAAGTCTGGGGCGGGCCGGCCGCCTCACCAGCAGGGGCCCCGACTGTCTGGACCACAGGGCAGGCACCGCGGGCTCCAGTGCACCGCACTCTGTGCCCCCAGCCTCAGCCCCACCCCCGCCGTGCCCCAGGCTCCTGGGTGCCCTGCTTCCCGCGTGGTCGGACGGAAGGACACGGATTCTGGGCCTCCCCGCAATTAGTAAAATAATTACGAATAAATTGCATTCTGGCTCAAGTGCCGGGAAAAGCTACGCACTCCTTTCCCAGCAACTGGATTCGCACGCAGTATCTGCCCACAGCCACACAGCCAGCATTTGCAGAGGCAGGTCTGGGGCCCCACGAGACAACGGACTCTGCCCTCCCAGACCCACACGACCTCCACATGACCTCCACGCGACACCGGGCCAAGTGCCTGCCAGGCTGAGCACTGGCCCCCAGCAAGAGGGGTGCTCCAGCCACCCACGGCATCCACGGAAACGGGCAAAGAAGAGCTGGGCCGAGGCGCCTTCTGCCAGGCAGGAGCACGCTCCCCAGCCAGCCACCCCACACGGAGCAGGAGGGCCCATCAGAGGGTGGCCCGGCAGGATTTCTCAGAAAAGGCCTCCTGCCCTGGGTGAGAGGAGAGGGGCCCTCAAGGGGCCAGGTGAGCACGGGCCACCAAAGGAGGACTCCAGACCTACCTTGGGTGGGGGCAGCCAGGAAGGAAAGCCCGGGGAAGCCAGGGGGTCCAGTCTCCCTTTTCAAAACTCTCCTGTCCCTCAGTGTGACGGGCAGGACTGCCCCCCTCCCCTCCAGCACAGGGGTCACACACACATGGTCAACGGGAAAGAAGATGGCTGGCCATGGTAGGGTGCAGGCTCCCTGGGGGCCTGGCTTCTCTGTTCCCAAACACAGGCCAGCACATCCCCCGCCACCATCCGGCCTGGACCACCACCTCCACATGGCACCGTGGTCATGAGTGGCCAGCAGGCGGCCCCAGAGAGAGCCGTTGAGTCTATTATTCAGGCTCTGAGGCTCAGGGGGCACGTCCTGGGGCAGGAGGCTGGACAGTGGGCAGGAGGAAGGCCCCCAAGGAAGGCCACAGCAGGCAAGCACATCCTCAGTGAAGGACAACGACCCCAGTGGCGGGGACTCACCAGGCCCCACCAGAGAGCGTCGGCGTAGGTGTCAAAGTGGTCATTCTCGCCCTTCTCCGCCAAGTACACCAGGAATGAGGCCAGGATGAGGCAGAGGAAGCCGATGTACCAGGCGGTGACCAGCTCCTGGAAGGGAAGGCCACGTCACGGCCGCCTGGCCTGCATCCAGCCCACTCTGCCGCAGGAGGACCGAGGGCCCTGCTGCCCAAGGAGGCCTGCCCCCAGGTCCAGGACACCCCTCCTGAGTGCACAGAGCCCCGGCAGCCCAGGCCAGCAGCTGCCCACTGTGCCGCCCGAGCTCAAGCTCGGGGCAGGCAGGCGGCGGGCGGTAGGCAGCAGGGGGCGGGGCAGGTCAGCTGGTCTCGAGCCCGGCCCTGGGTGGTCCCCGCACCTGTGCACCTCACACTTGGGAGGACGGTGGCTGAGGATGGCCAGCACGCCCCATCTGCTCAGGTTTGGGAGTGTCCCCAGGCAGCCCTCAGGCCCAAGAATCTTGGGACTTGAGTTCCTACCTTGACCTCCCTGAGGCTGGGGGAGACCCCCGGACTGGATGCCTTCCTTCGGGGGCAGCACCTCAGCACCTCAGAGGACCAACACTTGCCCCATCCTGCCAACCAAGCCCCGGCCTCAGGGCTCAGACAGGAAGGACAGTGGTGGGGGCGCCATTTGGGCCAATAAACCCACCCACGAGAGGGGTGGCCTCACGGTACAGCCTGGCAGGGTGGGGTCTGGGCCTTGTGGGGGGGGATCCCTGGAATATGGGGAGGGGCTCAGGATGGGATGCAGGACTGCAGCCTCTCCATGGGTCCCATGGTCAGCGGCCACCTCAAGCCGTAGCCCAAGCGGGCAGGTGACTCGGGGCGTATTGATCTGAGCACACCCACTGACCACAGAGCAAGCCGGCTCCGGGGCGGGGGAGCAACAAGGACTGGGCCACGCAGAAAAGCTGTTCTGAAAAGAGACGAGGCCGTCACATCATGGAGAGATGCCCAGAAGGAAGGGGGAGCTGGCTCCTGTCTGACCAGCCCTCCTGGACTGCATCCAGCTGGGCCGTCGCCCCTTCACCCCAGCACTGGGCCTCACGCCGTCTCCCGCCAGCTCACCTTGCTGTGGGCGTAGACCACTGAGCCCAGGAGCTTCCAGGTGCCACCGCGCCGGTCCATGCGGATCATCCTCAGGATCTGCAGGAAGCGCAGGCTGCGGAGCGCCGACGTGGCAAAGACGTTGCCCTGGGAGCCGGCGGCCAGCACGGCGATGGAGGCGATGAGCACCATGATGTCTGCGGGACACAGCGGAGCTCGAGGCGGGGCCGGCCCCTCCGCACCTCCATCTCTGGCTGCAGATGGGGGTGGGGGGCCCCCTGACCAGGGTTCCGGGAGGATGGATGGGTGGGCAGTGTGTGTGGCGCACCCGGCGTGGGGACAGACACTACTGTCACTCAGCCCTGCTCTGGGCGCAGGCTCCATTCAGCTTGTGTTCCCCACGGGCTCTGAGGCCAAGTGGACAGGTGGGAGGAAACTTCCCGAAAGAGTGGATCCTGTGATCTCGCCCGGCCTCCCGGGCCAAAACGGATGCCTGCTCCTTCCCAGGGCCTGTGTCTATCGCGGCACGCCCCTCCGGCCCCCCACACACACACCCCCCGAGCCTCACCGATCACACAGAAGGGCTTCCGGGCAAACTTGAGCCGCCCCCTCCAGCCGCGGTACCGGCAGCAGCAGCCCGCGGCCCAAATCCTAACGAAGTACTCGACGCCAAACACCACGATGGTCACGATTTCCTGCAGGGGAGGCTGCATCTGAGCCAGCGCCCGGCCGGGGGCAGGAGTGGGGACTGGCCTGGTGTTGGTGTGGGGGTCCCATCCTGTCCCGTGTGAGCTGGTGTTGGTGTGGGGGTCCCATCCCGTCCTGTGTGAGCTGGTGTTGGTGTGGGGATCCCGACCTGTCCCATGTGAGCTGGTGTTGGTGTGGGGGTCCCGACCTGTCCCATGTGAGCTGGTGTTGGTGTGGGGGTCCCATACTGTCCTGTGTGACCTGGTGTTGGTGTGGGGGTCCCGTCCTGTGTGAGCTGGTGTTGGTGTGGGGGTCCCATCCTGTCCCGTGTGAGCTGGTGTTGGTGTGGGGGGTCCCATACTGTCCCATGTGAGCTGGTGCTGGTGTGGGGGTCCCAACCTGTCCCATGTGAGCTGGTGTTGGTGTGGGGATCCCGACCTGTCCCATGTGAGCTGGTGTTGGTGTGGGGGTCCCATACTGTCCTGTGTGAGCTGGTGTTGGTGTGGGGGTCCCAACCTGTCCCATGTGAGCTGGTGTTGGTGTGGGGGTCCCATACTGTCCCATGTGAGCTGGTGCTGGTGTGGGGGTCCCGACCTGTCCCATGTGAGCTGGTGTTGGTGTGGGGATCCCGACCTGTCCCATGTGAGCTGGTGTTGGTGTGGGGGTCCCATCCTGTCCCATGTGAGCTGGTGTTGGTGTGGGGGTCCCAACCTGTCCCATGTGAGCTGGTGTTGGTGTGGGGGTCCCATACTGTCCTGTGTGACCTGGTGTTGGTGTGGGGGTCCCGTCCTGTGTGAGCTGGTGTTGGTGTGGGGGTCCCATCCTGTCCCGTGTGAGCTGGTGTTGGTGTGGGGGTCCCATCCTGTCCCGTGTGAGCTGGTGTTGGTGTGGGGGGTCCCATACTGTCCTGTGTGAGGTGGTGTTGGTGTGGGGGTCCCATCCTGTCCTGTGTGAGCTGGTGCTGGTATGGTGGGCACAGAAGGCAGAGCTGAGGGAGAATCCCAGGTAACTACAAGGAGGTGTGGGCTCCCCCAGGCCTGGGGCAGCCTCAGGACAGAGGTCAGGGTGGGCGAGGGGTGGGGATCCCCAGGGGTACATTCTGGATTTGGGATCAGCCTCCTGGAGGGGCCACCCCTCCATTACCAACAGCAACACAGAAATTGTGCTGTGGTTGCCATGGCGCCCGCCTCTGCCACCACAGGGTTGCTGAGCTTCACAACCCTCGCCTGGCGCCCACATCTGCCAGGGACACCCCACACCTCCCCTCGGGCTCTAGAGAGAATGGGAGGTGGGAACAGGCATAGGGCATGGGGGCTGAGCCGCCAGGTGCTGTAACAACATGGGGGGGGGGGGCCAGGCCTAGTGAGGGTGTTGGGGGAGGGGCACATGGGGGCTGAGGATGCTGCACCGCCAGCAACGTCAGAAGGTGAGGCCGGAAGGGGCACCAGGCTAGAGCCAGACGATCAGGGCTGGTGGGTGCAAGGAGGAAGGGGGGGCCCCTTTGGGGGGCAGCCTGGCTCACAGGGGGCTGGGGCTGGGAGGGGGGCCAGGGGGCCATCCACCACATCCACCACCTCCCCACCCCACCAGTGCACAACGCTCACCAGGATGTAGAGCGCGCCCTCCGAGCTCTTCTCGTACTCTTTGATGGTGGAGAACACGGACAGCACGAGGCAGGAGAAGACCAGCAGGAACCTGGAGGACAGAGGAGAAGATGCAGGACACTGGGAGCCGGGCCCAGGGCTGCGTCTGCGGAAGCAGAGCCTCATGCCCTCCACCAGGGCAGAGCAGAGGGCACAGGCCGGCAGCCGACCCCCAGGGCTCTGCGTGACGCCTGGGGCCGCCCAATGCCCTCCAGGACACCCACCCCCAATCTCGCCTGCCAGGCTCGTGCTTTGAGGAAGCGCCCCAAACTCTCAGAGTAAAGACGGCGCAGAGCCGGCCTCCTGGACGCTGCGAGAACAAGAAATGAGCCAACCCCAGGGAAGGTGACCAATGGACATTCTCTCCTTCCAGACACCGAGGCAGAAACCTTCCCCTCTCCCACTCAGCATCGGCCCAGCACCTCACCCCCCGGACCTGCGTCTGCTGGCCACACTGTGCAGCTGCCCAGAAGGCCCCGGCAGTGCCCAGCTAACGGTAACAGGGAGCCACTGTGCAGCAAGCGTGGACGCTAAGGCCCCATCCGACCCACCAGCCAGAGGGTCGGGCCAAAGCAAACATGGTGGGGGTGGGGTCTCCAGAAGCACAGCCCCTGATGGCTGAGGACAGGGGTCCGGGGCTCCTGAGAAGCATAAAGCACGTGGTGTGAGGAAGCTGGATGGGGCCCCACACCACGCCCCTCCTGTGTGTCATCACCGCCCTGGACACCCCATCGCCCCAGCTCCACCAGCCCCAGGAGTCGAGACCACCAGCCTCCCCATTGAGGGGGCTGAGACACATCAGGGCCAATGCTGCGTGGTCCGACCGGAGCCCAGCCTGTGCTGCAGCACAGGAGCCCAGGCTGCACCTAGAGCACCTGGCACCAGGGACTCCGAGCCTCGGCCGGACCCAGGGCAAGTCCAGCAGCCCGGCCCCATACACGCCGAAGAGGCCCAGAAACACCCAGACCCTCCCCACGGGTGACCCAGCCCCTCCCAGGAGCGAGGCCCGTCTCCCAAGCTGCTCCCAGCTCCTGAGCAGAGGTGCTGACGGCAGATACAAAGGCGCACAGTGCCTGCCGGCACAGACAAAGTGCACGCACAGAAACGGTCACATTTCAAAACCGCAATTAATTTCCTTTGCTCATTAGCCAATTTATTCAATTAACTGAGCCCTGGGGAAAAAAAAGTCCAGATATCTCATATGCCTTGTATTTGTAATTCCCTCCTGGGGTATTTTCTCCTGACTCAGTGGGGAAGAGCGTCTACCCAGTGGGTCTGCAGGGACGGAGCTCCCGGAGACTCCAGGGTTGCGGGCAGGACCCTAGGGGCTTGGGCTGTGGGAGAGACTGAAACCATCACCCATCGCAGGGGGCACCCAGACCTAGCTCGGCTCAGCGGGTGATGCAGGGAGCCCAGGGGAGACACAGAATCCAGTGGGCTCCCCTGAGGAGGTGTCCACAGGGACCAGTCCTGCAAGGTGAAGAGCAGTTGGCAAGACAGCGGACAAGACAGGAGAAGGCAGAGCAAGTCGGGTGGCCCAGAGGGAGAGAGGATGGCTCGTCCCAGGACTGTAGAGGCAAGTCTGAGCCGACCAGAGAACGGGTCATCCTCACGTTAGGGAGACTCTGAGTGCGCTGCACCCACGAAGGCCAGCTCCTCATGCAGTTTAAAAACTTCCTCTAAAGTAAAAAAGAGAAGGCCCAGGTCCCAAGGTGACCACCTCTAGCCCTGCTTCCTGAGGGCGGCTCTGCCCGGCATCTCGGAACATTCCGGAATGGCCTGGCCATGCTGTACGGATGTGCAGCCCTTCCCAGCAGGCAGCGACTGGACATCCATCCATGCCAGCAATTCAGGAGGAGACAAACCCACAGCCGGCCCCTGGGAACGTTCCCGCTCGGCGGGCAGAGGGGAGCAGACTCAGAGAAGCTGCCCTGGGTGCCAACCCTCCCCAGCAGCCTCACCTCAGAAAGTGCCAGCAACCGCGCCACGCTTGTTTTTGAAGTTTTGGGAAGAGATGGCCACAGATGGCACCGGGAAGTGGGGGCGCAGGGGGGCAACAGGCCGGACACTGGAAAAGAGGCTCAGCACAGCCCCCAGGCAAGGAGGAAGACGAATGAGAGAGGGGTCACCGCGCGTGGCTCCCTGTCACGTCCAGCGCAAGGACAGACTCACAGGTGAGAGGGCACCCACACGCCAGCCACACGCCAGCCACACTCCAGGCCCAGGGACGGTGCCTGACACAGCAGGAGAGAGACGCCCCCAGACTGTGGCTAATTCCCTCCATGCCTCAGCCACTCCAACAGCTGGACACCAGAGCAGACACATCCACTCCTGGCCACTTCCTGTCTGCGGGCACCTCGGTGACCTGCGACCACCCTGCCCAGTGCACAGTGGCATCCCGGCCCCCCAAGACATCCGATGCTCATGTCCATCTCAGAGATGGGGAAACTGAGGCTTGGCAAGGCTGGTAGGGGCTCTGCTCTGGCCTCACAGCATCCTCGGCGACGGAGAACACTTCACTGGGGCCCAGCCCCAGGGAGCCAGGGGAGGGGGCTAGCTCAGACCTGAGGTGCCACCCTCCCCCAGGACGACACGGGATAATTCCTTGCAGCCCCACAGCCCATGGCGGGGTCACCGGCTACACTCATGCTGGGACCCTGGGCAGACCTGGAGCTTCCTGCAGTCGCTCGAGCACGTGAGTGTGGCAGGGGCTCCCACCTTCCTTCCTGCAGGCCTTCATGCCTCAGTGGTCCCCAGCATCCTAGCTTCTGTCTCCTGAACAGACTCGGGTGCTGACAGCTGTGAACTAGAAGGAACCTCTCCTCCCCTTCGGGAGAGGCACTGGGGACATGTGCGTGGGGACCACCAGAGCACCACCGTGGGCCCTGTGCGGCGCCCTGAGCACTTAGAGTGCTGACTCCCCCAGGGCCCAAGGATGCGGGTGGCTCGTGAGAAGAAACTCAGCCTGGAAATCGTTGCTCCACTCGCCCGGGTCGGCTGGGTCTGCTTCCTCCCAAGAGGGGACACCTGAGGAGCTCCACCCGCCCCACAGGCCAGAGCCCTGTCCCTCAGCTGAAAGCCTCGGCTGAACGCCCAGCACCATGTCTCTCCAACACCAGGCCAAGGTCCCGGGGCCCTGAGGGCTGCTCTGGTGCCCCGCAGTCTGGGCACCATCCAGGCTGCAAGGAAAGAAAGGAGGAAGGATGAAGGCACCTCTGCTGGAGGGGGTGGTTTTCCTGCAGCCCAGGGCCAATTATGATAATGAATTCAGCGTCACACGCTTCCCCCGGTTACCAAGGAGATAAGATGCACCTCCAGCAGCTGGTCCCCAGCCCCAGATTCCAGGGCCAGGATGGGCCGAGGGGAAGGGACCTCAGCCAGCGTTCACCTGAACATGGGGAAACAGGCCACCTGGAGAGTGAGCACCAGCCAGAACCACCCACGCCCCCAGCAGACACCAGGCTCCGAGCCTACCAGAGCACCCAGCTCACAAGTGTCCTTGGGGGGCGTTGACCCCTCACACCAGGACCCACAGCAAACAGAGCGTCTTCAGCCAGCAGCAGGAGAGACAACAGCCAGATGTCAGGAGGGACTTCCGAGCCGCAGCTTGAGCTCCAAGCAGAAGCAGGACCCCTCTTTTGAAACAGGCAGAGGCACAGGAGGCTCTCAAGGGGACTCTGATGTACAGAGAGACAGGGCAGGGAGGGGTCCCAGGGCAGGCGGGAGGCGATGGGAGGGACCGAGGGTGGTGGAGGCACAGGCACTGGCCAGAGGAGCTCCCACTCAAGGGGTGACGACACCCCTCACAGTGGGCAGCCCACAGCCACACGGCGGGTCCCGGGATGCACGCGTGCCCCTGCAGGTGTGTGCATGGGTGTGCACCTGCCTGCTCCCCGCTCTTTGGAAGGGTGTCCCCGCCTCCAAGGAGGGGCCCCTCTTCTTCGTCTCTCCCCCCGCACCCCTCCGCCATCTGACTGCAGGAATATTTCTTTTCTGGAGAAACATCGATGACGCTGCCGCCTCGTTCCCCACTTGTCTTTGCTGGTGGGGGGCTACAAGGAGGGCTCCAGGGCGCAGGCGGGGACAGAGCCCCACGCAGTCGATCAAGGCCCAGACTCCCTCGCTGCCTCCGAAGCCTGACTCAGGAGATGCCTGGGTTATTAATCCCGTTTTGCATATTTAATGAAATGAACATTGAACAAGCGAATGGCGGGGGCGGGGAAGGCAAGTCGTGCCCTCAGAGCCTCGCGTGCTCAGCCCCAGCCCTGCGGCTGCTCTCAGGGAGAGCAGGGAGGCGGGGGGAGCGTGTCTACCACGTGCCAGGTCCCCGACGACCCTCAAGGCAGGAAGATGCTCTCGCCCACTGTACAGATGGGAAGGCGGAGGCCCTGGCTGAGCACCCCCTTCCACGGAGGGGTCCCGGGCATCCCCCGCAGAAACCCCCTCTCCCAAGAGTAACATCCCTTGCAATAAGCCTGGGCCTCCCTGGGGCCAGGGGGACCTGGGGGAGCCCAGCGGGGCCAGGGGTGGGTGAGCAGTCAGCGTGAGGCCAAAGCAGGTCCCTCTGGTCCAGACCCGCGGCCGGGCTCCCCCGGGAACCACCCACCTGCCTCGTCCATTAGGACTGCGCTGGCACTGCAGCCTGGAATTTAATTTCTCCTCTAATAAACTGCTCTGCCTCCAGCACCCACTGCCACTTCCAATGTCTGGGTGCGACGGAAAGGCCGGGCAGCTGACGGCGGCTCCAGGCGCAAACCAGACGTGAGAAATCCCTGCGCCATCTGCCAGGGGCCAAGGGGGCAGGAGGAGGCTGCCCCCGTGGGACGGCTGCTCGCAGATCCCTCTCCTGAAGCCAAGCGGCCCACCCCCAGCACCCCCTCGTCAGCCGGGCCCCTGGCTGAGCCCGCGCATCGGAGAATGACAGGTGCTCGGCAGCACCCCCTGAGGCGAGGGCCACAGGGTGAGGGCACTCAGGATGCATCTCTACAGCAAGTGCTCAGTGAAGGCCACAGCTCAGGCTGCCCCAGACCCCCAGAAGGCCCAGCTCCTGACTCGGCATTCGAGGCCTCCACAAACAGCCTTGGCCTGGGCCCCACTCTGGCCACCTCCACCAGCTGACCCTGATGGCCGCTCCACACCCACAGCCTTTTCACACCAACCCACCCGGTCCAGCCCACCCTCTCCCAACACCCAGGGCAGATGGTGCTCTCAGGGGACTCCTCAATGCCCCCCGCTGGCCAGTGACCCTGGGGTGGCCAGTGTCCCTCTGAAGCCTTGGCCCTGGGCTCTCTTCAGGGCAGGGGGGATGTAGACGTCAGGGGTCCTACTGTCCCTGGCCATCGCTCCCTAACAAGTCACCCGTCAGAAGGCCCAGGGTCACAGGGACCCCCAGCTCCCGCTTTGCCTGCTGCAGACCTCAGCCCCCCAGAAAGAGCAGTCATCCGAGGTGATGCTCCGGGAGCTGCGGGCTGTGGGGAGGAGCTGTCCCCACGGGACCGAGGCTGGCAGGACTCCAGGCCTTGGCAGGAAACCTGCTGGCTCAGCACATGAGAAAGCCGTTTCCCGAGACGCCGCCCACTCGATCCGGGAGACGCGGCTCTCCACGTCACCTGTGCCCACACGGACCCCAGCACAGGACCTGGGTGCCCTACTCCAGCCACATCCCAGGGCAGCACCTGTGACACCTGTCCCTACCACGCCCACACCGGGCTCCACCTCTGCCCTCCTGGGTGTCCTCCGCCTCCTACCCACATCTTTCACACAGACGACGGCAACCGCCCAGGCTCAAGGCCCCCACAAGGCGATCCTCCTGGGTGTCCTTCTCTCTGCTAAGACTTGATCTCGGCTCTTCCATCCCAGGTGCCCCGACTGTGCTCCACTCCAGCCACCTCTGACCCCCTCACCACAATGACCACAGGGAGAGCACCCACTCCCCTCCTGCCTGTTCTCAGCCTCCCCAAGCCAGCTCTCTGCCCCAGGGCCTTGACACAGCCTCCTCTTGCTGCCTGGAAGTCTCCTTTCCCACATGTCCATCTCAGGGCCGCCACCTCCTTGTCCTCCAGGTTTCATTTTCAATGTCACCTTCTCTGAGAGTCTGCCTGGCCCCAACTCCCTCCAGTTTACTCTACTGGGGCTCCTGTTCCTCCCAGGGCTGGGGTCCTCTGAGCAGGGCCCACTCGCTCTCTTTGCCCACTCTGTTCACCTGGCCCCCCAAGTACACAGCCAGAACCCGCAAACGGGGTGGCCCACATATCCTGATGGGTGATGATCAAGACTGCCCTCACTGAGGTCTGATCCAGCTCCAGAGCAAGACTCGACAGCACAGCCTGCCCTGCTTCCAAACACTGCCAGATGGGCCAGAGCAAGGGGTCAAGAAGGGGCCCTGGACAGGAGACCTGTGTCCTGGGGGGACCCAGAGAGCATCCAGAGGCACAACGTGGGTCCTGAGAGCAGGAGGAGCATGGCCACCCAGGGGCTGCCACATGTGAGCCCACGATGGGGCAAACAAAGCTCATTAAAAACAGGGCCACACTACATGAGAAATGACAGCATGCACCCAAACAGAGGCTCATGCATGAGTGTCCACAGCAGCACCATGCACAGCAGCCTCGAGGTGGAGACAGCCCAGTCTCGTCAGCAGATGATGGGTAGATAACCAGGCCCATCCACACGGTGGAATATCATTCAGCCTTAAAAAGGAGTGTACACTGAGTCACGTGACAACCTGCACGAATCTTAACAACACGAAACTCAGAAAAAGAACCCAAACACAAAAGCCCACGTACTGCGTGATCCCACTTACGTGAAATGTCCAGAACCTGCAAACCTGCCCCAGGGGCTGGCGGAGGGGAAACAGGGGCTGACAGGGCTCGGATGACAGAAAAGCTTTGACTGGGGCTGGCATGGAGGCACAGTGGTTAAGTTCATGCGCTCCACTTTGGCAGCCCAGGGTTCACGGGTTCGGATCCCAGGCATGGACCTACACATGGCTCACAAGCCATGCTGTGGTGGCATCCCACATACAAAACAGAGGAAGACTGTAACAGACGTTAGCTCGGGGCGAATCTTCCTCCCCACCAAAAAAAAGCTTTGAAACTAGAGAGAGCCAGTGGTCACCCCTCATTGTGAACACACCAAACATCACTGACGCATTCACTGTAAAATAACTAACTGCGTGTTCTGTGAGTTTCACCTCAATTAAAGAAAAGAAACAAAGCCAGTTGTCGAGGTCTGAAGCGGCGGCTAAACCCCCTGATCTGCCCATCCATTGGCAGCTCTGTGCCGGGCAGTGCCCTCCCCAGCTGTGCCTCAGTTTCCTTCTGTGACAGGACAGATTTGGGTGGGAGAGCCAAACGCCCACACACACACTGTTCCCTCCAGACGTCCCAGCCCTGCTGGAAACCCATCCCCGTCACCAGAGGAAGGACACCTGCTCCGAGGCCGGGGGCAGCGCAGAACGGGCCCCAACCTCGTCCTGTGAAGCTTGAACATCCACACACGTGTTTGCACCCACAGGGAGGGCAGAGACTCACTCCTGATTTAGTGAGCTGGGGGGCTCCTCTTCCAGAATGTGTTTTCTTCCATGGTTGACACTGGGCCCTGTCTTGTGAGCCTCGGTCTCCCCCCAGCCCCGGATCACTCTGGGCGCCCCAGGCCTGCCCATCCCAAGCTCCCCAGCCACATGTGCCCCGAACTGCAGCACCTCTGGGGTCCTTTGAGCGCCCCTGTGCCGGAGGAGCTGGCCTGAGTCACAGCTGACTCCTGTCCTTGTGGGTCTCACATCCCCCACCTGCTGCGCCCTTGGCCGCGGCCCGTGGAAGCCCACGCGGTCTTGGGAGGTGGAGGGGTGGCGCTGCTGTGGGCACGGGCTCTGGGATCAGGACGCGGGGAGCACAGCCTGTGATTCACTGAGCAGACGTCAGCTGTAGGGAAGGCGGTCTTCTCTCCCTCAACAAGGGGCTCAGCTTGGACCACATTCTCCCCCCGTGGCATTCCTCGTCCCCTTCGTGGGCACAGGAGCCCCATCACAGGGGCTGAGGGCACCCCAACAATGGCTCTCCTGACCCAGGGCCCCTCGCAGACCCTCCTCCCGACCCTGCTGCCCCCCGATGCCAGTCTCCCCCAGACTCTTTCTGAAGACCCTCCACCCGGCTCCCATCACTCAACACTCTGGCAGACTGGTCCCCCAAAACCGTCACTAGGGAGTGTTCTCTCAGCCTCCAGTAGCACACCTCCAGTGACAGAGGGCTCACCCACAGGCAGGACCTCGATTCAACACACCCTCTCCCGGGCCGGCCCTGGTCCTGACCCCTGGGGTGGCCACCAGGCGTGTGCTCGCTCAGGTCCCTTCTCCAGGCCAGCACCCGTGGCCGTTATCTCTTCCCCAAGCCACTGAGACCAGGAGGGCACAGGGTGAGGGCGAGCCAGAGACAGGGCCTCCTTGTCTCCTGGCCCAGGGAGCACTGGGAGCCCCTACGAGCAGACAAAGCCCAGCGCTCACCACAGGCAGGCACATCTAATTCCACAAGGAAATCCCACAACACACCATTAACACAAAAAGGATTAGAGTCTGAATCCTATCTTGTCTAAGAAATGCAGAGATGGGCACAGGGGCTTGAAAATAAACCAGGAAAGACAAATGTGCTTCCTATGCTTTTCAGCACCTTCCCAATTTCCTACGATGGACATGTACTATTTTTGTAATCAGAAAAGATAACACATCATAACCAAGTGTTATGAGGCCCCCTCGCTCAGACAGCGCAGCGCTGTCTGCCCACTGTCTGGGTCAGAACACTTGATTTCCATCCACACGATATTAATTCAGCTCTGGGATAATTAAACGGCACATGTGGGAGAGGACCGTCTTGGAAACGCTGGCAAGAATGCTAACTGGGGAGGAAAGAATCCGGCAAGCACTGAGATGGAAGCAAGTGGCAGGCAGGAGTGGTGTTGCTCTTGTGTCTCCGCCCCCCCCCCCCCCCAGCCCGGCACCTTCCCCAGCGTCAGCCAGTGGTGGGCCAAGCCCCCCACGCTCCATGGGCCTGGCCTGATGGGCTCACAGTCAGCACCACGGCCAGCGCCCCTGCCCAGCGCCCCTGCCCACCCAGGGAAACCCAGCTGGCCGGCCTCCCACCCGGTGCTGGGGGAAGCTAGGAAATGCTCTGCCTCCCGTGCTGCCACGGGGTGAAACCCAGCGGGCCCTGCCCTCCTGCTGGAACACACCAACCGGTGTTGCCAGCATAGCCCTCACCGAGGCTCCGTCTCTGGGAGTGAACAAACTTCCAAACCCCCACGGACCCAGCAGGTTCCTGTGGTGACCTGTCCACTGATGGGCCCGGGCAGGACCCTGCCCAGGAAGCAGAGCCAACCAGCCCAGCTCTCGCCTGGCTCCTCTCACTTCCACACCCCTTCTGGTGAACGGGCTTCTGTGCTTCCAGAAGCTTTTCAACACCTCCCCCAAAACCTGAGATCCCAAAGTTGGTCTTTTCCTCCTACGAACCTTCAAACACTTTTTCCAAGCCTAAATGGGAAAGCAAACTCAAAAGTTCTAAGCTCTCTAGTTAGGTCAAGACCGAGGCTCCATGAGGAGAAGGAGCAGGCCAGACGGGAAGGGGAGGCGGGACAGGCCTGGGCAGGGGACAGCCGCACTCTGCAGACAGCCAGGAACAATCTGGAAGGACTCTCCCCGCCGGCTGGGCTCACTCGGCACCGTACACCCACTAGGAGCGGCCACCTGCCGCCGTCACAGATGATAAAGGATCTCTGGAGACACCGCGTTTCCAACGACTCCATTTAAGACTTTCTGGAACAAACGCTGTTTGGTACATTTACAAAATTATTCCGAGAAATCCAAAAACATCAAAGACCTAATTTTACTCCAGCCAGGTAACTAGTAGAGACCAGCGCACTCCACTCTGGAGCACGTCCTGGAGACGAAGGTCAGACTCAGGGCCGGCCGCCTGGAACACACCCACCCTCCCACTTCCCCAAGTGGAGTGGCCACAGTCCCCAACCATCACGGCCTCTCAAGGAGCTGCCAGAAAAGGAGGGTCCTGCTCGCCCGGCATCCCCTCCTTTTGGCCAGCCTCAGCTGCTCTGGGCAGTGGAACCGAGGCTCTGGGCAGCTGGCGGCCGGAGAGAAGCCAGGGCCTCATAGGCAGGTTACCTCCCCCAGCCTGCGGTCTCCTCGCTGCACACGTGGAGAAGGCCGTGGCTCCTGCAGCTCAGAGCCTGCGGGCCCAAATCCTGGCGGCCCTGACCAGCACGTGGCCTTGGGTCCATTACTGAGCCCCTCGCCTCAGCATCTGGGCAGGATGACAACAGGCGTGTGAAGCGCCTGAGGAATCTTGCCGCCATCCCTGCTTTCGCTCGACGTGCATCGTCCCAGAGACGGGGCACTTGCACCTGTTCTCTCAGGAACACATGTCCAAGGGTTAGGAAACCCCCTTTGAGAGACCCCCCCACACACACTGTGACCGAATCCCACCCCCACGAGAGCCCAGGCCTGCTTTACAGGCGGAAGCATTACCTTCAACACTGTGACCCTGCATGGGACCTGCGTCCCTGCCTTTCCTGGCACTCCCTCTGCTTTCCCACCGGGAAAAGGGCCACCCAGCCAGTGAGGGGGCTCAGCAGGGCTGGTGAGGGCTGCTTTAGAAACAAGAGGCTCCTTAATCAGCATTCAGACCTTCAGGCTGTGCTCCTCGGTGTGACCACCAGGAGGGGCCCCTCCTTGCCCACAACAAGGCCCCAGCCCCCTCCCCACGGCTCCTGGCGCCGAGCAAGCCTTGCACACCCAGCGAGACGACTCTTTGAACGGGTTGCAGAGAAAACTACACAAACTAAGGCAAATCATTTTAGAAGCACCTTATTCCTCTGGACACACGGACCCAACAGCTCCCACGGTGAGGCCTTGGGTCCAGCAGAGCGTCTGGAATGCAGGTCCCAGTGCATCCAGAGCACTTCCATCCAGGGGCACCAGGACCCTCAAGAGCTTCAGCCCTATATCCTTCTGGGTGAATTAAAAGCAGGGTCCCTCCCAGCTTCAAACAGAAACTCCACCCTCCCTCTGCCTAACTCCAGACCAGCCCGTTTGCTGAACAGCCTTCGGTGATCTCCCCTCCAACCCTGGGGCCATGGCTATCTTAATTCACATGAGGAACAGAGGCTCTAGAAACAGTCATTTCTGCCATTGATACTCTCCTGCGTGCACCCACCTAGCCGAGAACAAGTTCAGGACCACAAACTCGTTCTGCGGGTTCGCTGCTCTGCCACCAGCCCCTGCAGAGAGCATGTCAGCACATAGCGGCACTGAGGAAGGCTGGGCACTGGAGGGGGCCGGGGCAGGGCAAACCTGAGGCACGTCCAAACCACTGCTGCTTCCTCAAAACCCTCCCCACAGCACGAAGACGACGTTCTCTGGGGACAACCTTGAGGCTGCACGTTCCTCTTCCTCCTGCTTCAGATCCTACTAAGCTACTCTGGCTTTGTCGGGCGGGTTGGACAGGTGCCACGCAGCCATCACAGGAAGGCGCACTTCCTCCTCGGGCGCCAGCCGGGGCCTCGCCACACACGAGGTGCCGTTATGAGAGGCTGTGGGAGCTGTCAGCAAAGCGTTGTCAGAAAGCACAGCGGAGCTCCCACCTTGCAGGATAGAGCAGCCGTGCTTGGCCAGAGTCTCCCATGCTCCGGGGTCCTGCATCTGAGGGTGAGCTCAACCCCGAGGCCCACATGGAGCTAAGTCACCAGACGACTTAGACGAGAAGAGTGGAGGGCTCATCAGGACGCAGGCTGTGTGCAAACCTGGTGTCCCTGGGGGGGTTCTGTACGGTCTAGGGGTCCATTGGTACAATCTGCCTGCAATGGTGTCTTTCAAGCCAAAACTGGTCTTGTCTCCGTGCTGGTAGCCTCAGGATACCGGGAACGGGTGTCATTCAGACGTGAACATCTCCCAGGACCCGGGCAGCTGCAGAGCGAGCTCTCTTTAGGGAGATGGCCAACATTCTGGATAAACACAAAGCATGAGTCTGAAGCGTCAGACCAGGGCCTCATGCTGAAACGCGCGGCCTCACTAACTGCAGCCCCAGACCTCCTCACCAGGCCCAGCCACTGGCCGAGGGGGGTGAGAACTTGCCAAGGTCGGGCTGAGGGGTAGATGGCCAAGGGTGTTGCCCAGGACAAGCTGACCTTCATCCACCTGGCCCTCCACTCTCCATTCAGGACGAGGTCTTTCCCTCTGCTGACCCACAGTCATGGGGACATAACAACGATGGCTACAAGCTTCGTGGACGTCACAGGCACGAAGCACCGTGTGCATGATTCACAGGAGGTAGGCACAGAGCAGTCAACCCACGTCACAGACAAGGAGATGGGCATCGGGCTGCCCCAAGAGCCCGCAGTGCCCACCACTCACTGTCTGTCCCAAACGTGCCCCCTGAACTGTCTTCATGGGTCATAAACTCACACCACATGCAGCGAACCATTCAAGGAACACACCTAACGAGGGTGGAATCACGGCCGCACGGCCTCAGTGGGGCAGCCAGGCGATGTCGGCTAGCAACACACCGCGATCTCCACCGAGGACGGAGCCCACCTCTAGACTCGCCAATACTTAAAATGACCCACCTGCCAGGAAACTCCGGCAGCACTGTTGGTAACAACGAGAAATGGGACACACACCAACTTCCCTCATAAGCGTTGCCTCTCGAAGGGGCAGCAGCCTCCAGCCCAGGGCCACCTGCGGTCCTGAGACTTTCACAGCCGGAGCCACCCACTCAACCTCACATGGACGCTCTGGGGGCCCAGAATATGAGCTGCATGTCTGACCCCTCCTTCTGCACGAAGTTTGCATCCTCCGCATGGTCTCCACCTCCCCAAACCCCACACCCTGTGGTCAGGCCTCCACGCGATGCACCCAGGGGCTCTCAGCACTCTGGACCCCACTCCTTCTGCAGGGCGTCGGGAATGCCAAGCCCTGGAGAGGGGAGACCAGCCCGGCAGCTCTAACCAGCAGGGATGTGGCATATCATGCTGCCTGTTGCGATGCACAGATGTGCTGGGCCTGCAGGGCAGACAGGCAGGTGCGCAGAGACTAGCAACCTGCGGGACGAAGAAAAACTGGGAAAACCTCAACCCGCCCCTGGACGCAGCCTAAGTGTCCGGCTTCTTCAGAAACATTCCAGGGTGTGAGCATGTTCAGAACTGGAGTGGGGCCTCCCACTGTGAGGTGGGCTCCGAGGACC
Organism: Equus asinus; assembly: GCF_041296235.1. NCBI lineage: Eukaryota > Metazoa > Chordata > Mammalia > Perissodactyla > Equidae > Equus > Equus asinus. The sequence goes on from NC_091804.1 coordinate 50,423,308, forward strand.
CTCACGCACAGCAGCACTCACGTCGAAGGCCCTGCAGGCCCAGCCAGCGGAGCCCAGTCCTCCTGAAGTTCCGTCGAGACCAGTCTGAGTATCTGACTTGTACCAATTTCTATTTTTCTTCTTAGTGTTTCTTTTTCCTTTTTTTTTTTGCCTTCTTCTCCGCAAAGCCCCCCAGTACATGGCTGCATATTTTAGTTGTAGGTCCTTCTAGTTGTAGCATGTGGGCCGCTGCCTCAGCATGGCCTGATGAGCGATGCCATGTCTGTGCCCAGGACCCAAACTGGTGAAACCCTGGGCCGCCAAAGCAGAGCGCGCAAATTTAACCACTCGGCCCCGGGGCCAGCCCTGACTTGTACCGATTTCTAATAGGACCGAGGTGTCCCCTGCTGCAGTCCGTGAACCTGTCAGGGCCAAGCATGCCCCCCACCACCCCTCCCCCCGCTACCTAGACACAGAGTGTCCGTGCAGATTTACTCCACAGTGTAACGAGACAGAGTGATTAAGAAGGAGCTCGTTGTCACAGAGTAATTTCACTTTATGTTGTCTGGTGGGGGTGAGAAGTCCTGCCCGGAGGCCTGAGGATAAGTCTGATGAGCCCGTGTTTCCCTGGAAACCACAGCCCCCCCCACCCCTGGCCTTTTCACCTTTTGTGAAATTTCTGTAAGATTTCCCGCCTCTTCAATCAGAGAACATCCTCCTCAGGACTGTCGGGAGGTCCAGGGCTTAGAAGAAGTGGAGAATATGGCCATTCAGACCCCAGCCTCCCCGGAAACCTCCAGAGATGGGACTGTGGGCACCTCCCCCAGCCGCACTTGCCCCTCAAAGGCAGGCAGACCAGGGCGGAGAGAGGGGGCGGCAGCCGGCCTGTGGGTGACTGAAAGCATGACCCCACCTGGGTTATCTGAGGCCACAGGGACTGTAGCAGGGCCCTAAGGCCCTGGACCCCAGCCCCCTGCTGTGAAACAGGAAACAAGGCCGGGCTGCAGCCCCAGCCACAAGCCCCAGAACATTGAGGTCTCTGAAGGCGCACTGGATGCTGCCCGAGGACCGAGGGCTGGCTGGCCCAGCCGGAGAGAAAACAACTCACAAAGCGAGGCTGTCAGCGGGCCCTGCCACCCACCCCCACCCCACCCCCACCTCACGGCATTTTCAGTCAGGCCTCTTCCAAACGCAGCCTCATCCTGGCAACTCAGAGCAGCTCTCAGACGCTGGAGAGGTCAAGCAGCTGCACCCCCAGCCCCCACAGAGACCCCGTTCTGGCTGGAGAGGACAACTCTGGAGCTCACTCAACCCCACCAGCGAAAACAAGGCAACACGAGCCTCTCACCGGCTCAAGCGGGAAACACGGAGACCAGCACACAGCAGGTGCATGCTAAGTGCACTTCCCTTTCCCACTCCTGCCTTGAGCAGCAGAGATCACGCAGAAGAGACGTCCCCGTGATGGAGTAACTCTGGCTCCCATCCAACACAGGGGTGGGCTGATACCTCTCACCCAGGCTCTCAAAGGACTCCCCCCACAGGCTTCCCTGAGGCAGACAAGCAACCCCACCAGCCCCCTTTGCCCAGACACATCCCTGCAATGGCGGTTTGGGGTCTTTTTTGCGGCTCACACCCCCTCTGAGAATCTCGTGGAAACTCTAGACCTCGTACCTAGAAAATCCTCTCATGCACAGAGACTTCTGCTCTAGGGTCACACAGACCTCTGAACCCTGAGCCCTGCCCGAGCTGTGAGGGTAGGCAGCGGTGGGGAGGGTCTACACAGCTGCCTGCGGCTCAGCTGCACTCCTTCCTCACCCCACTCGGCCCAGCTCCTCGCCACAGGCCCCACCCACTGCTGACAGCACCGGTGGGAGCCGTCCAAACTCAGCCTGCCCACCCAGAAACCCATCCAGGCCCCAGGCGGCTCCTCCCTGGGTCCACGCACCACCCGGAGCTGCCCGCCCAGCCTGGGTGAGCAGCCATGCAGAGTGTGGTCTGCCCACCAGGGCTGCTCTCCATCCACCTGCGGGCAAAGGAAGGGACCCTCCCAGCTCAGGGTTGGGAGGAGCGGGTCCGAGCTGTTTCTGCCCAGGCGGGCCCACATCTCGGCTGGTCTCAGATCCCTCCTGACTCAGGGAAGCCTCCTGTCTCCAGAAGTGCTTCTGGAGCCGCTCACAGGCTGAGGGGGTGATGGCCATGGCTCCACGCCCAGAGGCACATCTGCAGAGAAGGCCCTTCCCACAGAGGGCAGGGGGCACCTGATCTGATGCCCACCAAGCCCGGGGGCCACAGGGAGACCGCCTCCCTCCCCTCTGACAGCAGCTGCCTCCAGGATCCGCAGGGACACCCAGAGGGGCTGGCACACCTCCGCCTTCCAGAAGCCAGGCTTTGGCGGCAACAAGTAGAAGAAAGGTGGTCCAGGAGGGCTCAGGGCAGCCCCAGACCCGAGGATTCGTTTCCAGCCAGGATGGGCTGCAGCAGCAGGCCTGCCAGCCCCAGGGCCTTGTCCCTGCCCCCTGCCGGCTTCCCCAGGCCCAACTCAGCACCCAGAGGGGAGAAGCGGCCTCAACTTCATTTAATTAATGAATCGACAAACAAAATGATGCACAAACATGGGCCAGTCCATGCACAGGGGCGGCCAAGCCCTCTGGAAACGCAGGCCTCGGGAAGGAGCCCAGCACAGAGGCAGGAAAGGCCCCCCGAGTCAGGGTGGGGCCAGGCCCCAAGGAGAGTTTTGCTGGGGACCTGGGGGAAAGGCGATGAGCAACGTCAGCAGCTTGGAGAAGTGTCACCTTCGGGGAGAGCCCCCTGGCCAGCCCTGGGGGAGCAGATGCCCACAAGCTCATGTGCACAACGCTCTGGGTGCAAGGAGCAGCTGTGCACACCTTCCTGACGGGAAACTGAGGCCTGCAGAGCTCCTGTGACGAGGCTCACGTGCCTAACCCAACAGTGGCCACAGACCCTGCTCTTAACCATTGCCCCCTCCTGCGTACCCCACTCCCCGGAAGAGACCCGCCTGCTAGTGGGGCTGCCTTCCCCAAGTTTGAGCCCCTCAGCTGGTGAGCTGAGGGCTAAGGGTGCTCACGGAAGCCCCGTGCCCTGGGTGGAGGATCCTTAGCAGGCTGAAGGGCTGGGGCGACACCTCTAAGGTTCCACGCTGTGGCCCGCCTGTCCTGACTCAGGGGTCTCCAAGGTGGAGATGGCACAGACCCCGTACCCGCCAGAGCAGCAGCCATACCGGGGCTCCCCAAACTCTGCTTCCGGGGCTGGACACTGCAGCTTCAGGAGGCAGGAGGCACAGAGGGCTGAGCACTTCAGGCCCAGGCAGGGAAAGGCCACTCAGGGCTGGGACGGGGCCACACAGCGGGGACCCCAGGGAAATGCTGCCAGCCAGGGGACATTCGTGCCCAAAGCACAGAACCCTCTGGCAGGCACACTACGGGTCAGACTAGGGGGCCAGCCGCTGGACTGAAGGGCAGACTCTGCCCACGCACCAGAGGTCACCTGAGGCCAGGACCTGGCTGACCAGAGCCAGCCCCCCGGGAGCCAGGGGGAGGGAGCGGGGGTGGGGGGCTATTGGTGATGAGACACGGGGTTCTTCCAAGCACAAACAGCTCTAAGAGCACTCCTGCCCTGGAAGAGCCAGAGCCGTCCCTCTGGGGCAGGTAGGGGTGACTCTCACCACGCCAGGGAAGCCCCTGCCTCTCGGGACTCCCAGAGTGGCTCAGCGCTGAGGCTGGGGACAGGGCCCAGGGCCCCCCCCCCCCCAGGGCTGTGATCTCCCCTCAGGACACCCTCCCCTCCAGCAGCCTGGCATTTCCCTCCCGGGGTCTTCTCCCTCATCCCACGGAGGGTCCGTCCAGAGCGCACACTCATGGCACACGGGCACACTCAGGGCACACATGTCCCTCCATCCAGGTAGGTCCTTGGTCAGAGACGGTTTCCCAGAATCCGCCCCTCATGCCCATCCCAAAATGCCTCTTTCATACAAAATGGCCGAGTCCTGGTCCCGGTCTAGCTGGAATGGGAGAGAGCGCCTGTATGCTCAGAGGCTGCACATGCACACGCACACACACGACTCTGCACAAATACCCACACAAATACCCATGTGCACACACCACCAGGCCAAGGCCACTGCCCTTCCCCAGGGACCAGGAGTTCTGGGAACACCAGGCCTAGGGAGACCAACAGCCCCTTCTAGAGCCAGGGCTGGTGGGCCCAGGACCGTGGCACCCCTCCTCCTGGGTGTCCCCTCTGATAGGGAGGGAGTCCAGAGCCCAGAACGTGCACCTGGGGTACCCCGCACACACCTGCTCCTCCAGCTAGCAGCTGCAGAGAGGGGTCAGGGCTGTTGTTCTGGGTGGAGGGGAGAGCGGGGGCACGAAGGCAGCCAGGGATGGGTGCAGGCACCACGGGCAGAACATCACTGCCCTCAGCTGAGGCTGGGGGAGGGGAGAAACATTAGGACCCTCCCCCATTTCAGCAACCCAGAAGCTCAGCCCAGATGGAGAGTGAGTGGCTTGGAGAGAAGGGGAAGGGTAGGAAGTCTCCCCTTCCTTGGGGGAGCCCAAACTACAGGGGTCCAGATCCAGTGGCAGGACCGGCAGCGCCGCCCTCCTCCCTGGCCGGCCCTTTGTTCGATGCAGCGGCCTTGGGGAGGGGCCTCTCGGGCTGAGGAGGGGAGGCTGGGGCGCCCGCACATCTCCCCATCCTGCGGGGGAGGGGCTGATGCAACCCAGCCAGGCCGCCGGCGGGGGAGGGGAACGGGCGCCCCCGCCACGACCTGAACTCCCGGACCCCAGAACTCCCTTCTGCCCGATCTCTCCGAAATCACTCTCCAACCTCCGCCCTTCGCTTTAGCCAGAGGACGCAGTCCTCCGACTCGGACCCCAGGCAGACGGTGTGACCGACGCGGGCGCTCGGACATACACACAGGGACCCCTCATCGCCCGCAGCTGCGCGCCCGCGGGCCTTCACGGCCGATCGGGTACCCGGCCGTGCCCCGCGACCCCCGCGCAGCCGCCCGCGGGTGGGCACTCACACGTAGGCGTGGTAGATGAACGCCCAGCCGCGCGGCCGCTCCAGCACGTTGTAAAGGAAATTCTGCAGCTTGCGGTAGAAGGCGTTGCGCTTGGGGGGCTTCCCGGCGCCCGCGCCCCCCGCGCGCGGCTTGCTCAAGATGCTGCCGCGTTTGGGGGCCTCGGAGCCGGCGATGAGCAGAGCGCCGTCCCGGGTGGAGTCGGGCGCGCCGGGGTCCAGCCCCACGAAGCCCACCTTGAGCTTCTTCTCCCCGCTCGGGCCGGGGTACACGCCGCCGTTGCGCGACTTCTGCACCATGGTGCCGGGCGGCGCCCGGGCGGGCGCGGGCTCAGCGGAGGCGGCGCGCGGGGGGCGGCGCGGGCCCGAGCCCAGGCCCCCGGCCCGGGAGCCGCATGGCCGTGGCGGCAGCGGCGGCGGCGGCGGCGGCGGCTCCGCGCTCCTGCCAGGCCCGGGCCGCGCGCGGGGACGCTGCGGCCACCTCGCTCCGCGCGCGCCTCAGCGCCTGGCCCGAGGCCGCGCCGGCTCCGCCTGCCGCCTCGCCCCGCCCCCCGTTAACCCCTGCGACGCCGCGCAGGCCGCCGAAGGGGAGGGGAGGGGAGGGGAGGGGAGGGCAGGGGAGGGGAGGGGAGGGCAGGGGAGGGGAGGGCAGGGGAGGGGAAGGAGCGAGAGGAGGCAAGGACCCGGCTGGGCTAGGCGTCCCGCTGCCCGGGCAGACCCGTTCGAGCTCCGCCTGCCACGTGTGCCCTGACGAGGGAACCCGGTCCCCTGGTCACTTCTGAGGTGGGCAGGACCCGGCAAGCGCACCGCCCCAGCGTCCCCCGGCTCTCCCTGGGATCCCAAAGCGGTCCGATTCCTACCAGCTGGGCCCCAGGACTGGACACCTCAGAGCGGGGAGAGGTTTCGGTTCTTGCCGGCTCTTCATTGTGTGGCCCAGCCCGGGTGGACCTTATGCTCTTGGCCTCGGGGGGACCAGGCATGAGGCCCCCAAAACCTGGGTTTCCAGGGTGTCCAGGAAGGTGTCTGGGGAGACTTCCGAGGAGGTGGCCTGCACTGGGCCTTGGAGAAGGAGTGTGCAAGGGAGGCCACAGGGGCAAGGGAGGCTGCAGAGGCATGAGAGGGGCAAGGACAGCCAGAGAGGCTCACCCTGGAAGCCCCCCCAAGAGGCCTGGACTTCATTCTGCAGAGCCCAGAAGGGGAAGAGGGGGGAGGGTGGACCCCAGGGCAAGACGGAGGCCTGAGGCGGGTGGGGACGCTGGTGCTACAGTCCAGAACAAAGGAGGGCAGGCTCTGGACACAGACGGCAGGGTGTCCCCTGGGGAGGGAGTGGGCAGAGGTGGGCTATTTTAGCCAGGGAGCCATGGATGTCCTGGGGGGCCTCTAGGACTTGCTGCTGGGAGGCCGAAGAGGGGCCCTTGCACACTTGGCGCTCTCAGCTCCCCACCGGGCCCCCGCTGGAGCCTCCCGCTCCACAGCTGGGATGGTGGGGCTGCAGGCGCCTCTGTGGACTCTGTCCGGCCTCTTCCAGCAGCTGCCTGGCACCCTGGGGTCCACCAGGGGAAGGACCCTGTACGGGAGTTGGCGCTGTCCTCGTTGGTAATCGGCTCATAACAGAGCACGCCCCCCGGTGCCGGTTCAGCTGTGCTGCCCACCTTTTGGTTTCCAAAGCTAGTGGCCATGTGGCGTGTTTATTTATTTATTTATTTTAGTTGGGCAGAAAACACAATAGTCAAATGCAGGCACAGTGCTAATTTGTGAGTCGTCTGGAATGTTGGGGACGGACTGCAGCTGATGCCACACACACCTCTCCACACAGGTGGGTCCCAGGGGCCACACTCCTGAGCCCCCCTCCCTGCCTCCATGCCCAGGCATCAGCTACACTCACCAGCCTCAGGTGGCTGCAGGTTTTCTGAGTGTGTGCCCCCCACGAGCCCAGATGAAGAAGGAGGCACCAGCCTGGTCAGTTCAAGAGGAGGAGGGGGTCTGGGCTACAGAGGAAAGAAGGGCCTACCTTCATTCCCCTCAGGAGCTGGATCTGCAAGCTGGTGGCGTCTGGCTGGCTTTGCTCACTGGCCTCTGGTAGCCCTTGTTCTCGCTCTTCAGAAGACCGAGCAAAGGGACTGCAACTCAAACGCAAACTCTGGAAGGGCCAGGCCACCTCCTCCTGTTAAGGGGAAGCTCCACACTATGGGGTGTCACCTGCACTGGCATCACCCCTCCTTGGGGAGCCCCTTCTCAGGCTGTGATGGGAGAGCAACACGGGCCACGGTTAGGGCTGGTCCACAGAGGATGAATGCAGAGTGATTCCCAGGTGTCATTTTTGAAGATGCAGGAGCACTGAGATGGGAGCAAGGTGGGCTCTCTGGCATTCCAGGACACTGAGGAGAGACAAACTTGCTCATCTTTTTTAGGAAAGAGAAGGACACATCCCCAAGGCCTTTGGGAGCCACGGCTGCCTTCACAGTCTCCTGGGGGGTGAGTCAGTGCTGAGAGGGACGCCCCTCTGAGGGGAACCTGCTCCAGAGGTGGTGGCCCGTGAGTCCTGGAGCCCTCTGTTCTCGGTCCACACATGGTTCTTGCACCCGCCACTTTGCCACATCTCTCGGATGTTCTGGAAGGCAAATCCTACATCAAGTTCTGAAAAATCCTTGCTTCCTCTGTTCTGGGTGTCCTTTTGGTGAGCTGGCTCATTGACCATTTATGTTTTCAACTTTGTGTCACGCACACTATGGACTGTGCATTGTCAGCAGTCTGGCCACCAGTGCCCCCACCCTGCTGCCCAGATGGAGCAGGTGGTGAAACGTTCAGTTGGGGTGAATTTCGTGCAAGAGACAGGAATTCCATTTATTTAAAAATAGATGGGAAAAGCTTTCAGGCTCAAGCCATCTTTGCCAAGACTGCACTGACGGATCCAGAGAAGAGAAGTGGAAAAATTCAGATGCACATGACACCTAACTCCTGCCTGAGGAGACGGCTCTCACCGGACTCGGGTGACCCATGCCTGGCACGGCTGCCCGCCAAGCTGGGCGCTGTCCTTTCAGCACCTCCAGCAGTGAACACTCTCCAGAACCTTCGCAGCCCAGCGCCCTGCTCCTGCCCTCTCCTCATGGCCTCCTCCTCCTGTCCCCAACATCGCTGTCTACACTAAGCAGCCGAGAATGGACTATTGAGCTGACACAACCGAGGTTGGCCACACTATCTCCCAGACCAGCCCAGGGTTCTCACAAATCCCCACACGCCCCTCCGAAGCATGCCTGTGCATCCCCTCCGCACCTGGGGGCTCATTGCACAGGCTGTGGCCTGCTTCCCAGCCTGGATCCCCTGCCTTTGTGTGCATCTTGTCCACTACAGTGTCCCACCAGAGCCTGGCATGGAGAAGTACCCACGAAATGTGGTCAGTGGACATCGAAGCTGCTGGTTGCAGAGGCCAACTCGAAGCCCATCTGGGTCGTTCCCTTTCTGGGAACCACATGGTGACTCTTGCCACAGTGGTGTGGGTCGGAAGTGGGCTCGGCATCTCCTGGAAACCCACTTCTCCGAAACCCTGGTGTGTTGTGACTCCAGTCACAGACTTCACAGCGGACAGTGGACCAGAGAGAAGACGTCGGAGCGCAGGGGAAGTGAGTCAAGAAGAAGTAGGCTTCCACTGGCTGTCCGTTCCGGCCGAGGGACAAGAGCAGCAGTTGTGCATGCCGTCCCTGTGGCGGAGCTGTTGTTGGCTGAGGGAGCCCTCTCCACACAGCCCGGGTCTGAGGCTCTGTTGACACCCTGTGGTCACATCAAACGTTCTCATGTCCAGGTGTTCAGCCACACTCAACTTCCGTGGGCCAGGGACCACGTGGACACTGGGGGCAGATGCTGAGAAGCAGAGTTTCCTGTTCCACCTCTACCCCGTCTTCTCCCAGGAGAAAAGGCACGAGCCCCCCCCACCACCAGCCACCACACCGCACAGATGCTTCTGGAAAAGGCCCCGAGGAGAAGCTCCACCCAGCCTCCGGGAGACAAGACTTAATTTGGGGAATGAGAAGAGACAGGTTCTCAGTCAATTAACCTGGGTCAGGGCTGTTGCTGAGCTAATCCTATAATTTGGAGAACAGGAAGTGCCTAACCAGACAGAGGTCCCAGCCCTCCCCACAAGGAGTTTTCCGCTATGAGGAGGAAGAAGGCCGCCTTTATCCAGGTCATGGGGAGCAAGGAAATGAGGAAAAGATTTAAGATGTGAAAGCATTGATTTTTTTAAAACATCTTACACTAAAGTCAATAAAAATTTAATTTATAGGTTTTCTTTTTAAAGGATCTAAGCTCTCAACAAGCTTCCCCAGCCTCTGGCAAGGCAGCTAATTGCATGAGGGAGCTGACTTGTCTTTCTCAGCCACCAATAGCACCTGACACTAGGTGTCCATGGTCACCTGTGATGGCCAAGACGGGCTGGGCAGTGAAGGTGGCCCTGGACGTGTCTGGAGGGCAGAAATCAGTCTGCAGATTGTGGGCCCTCAAGGGAAGCCCTGCGTGGCTCTCTGTGCACCAGCTTCCAGGAGCCAGAGAGGGTGCTGCTCAGGAGGTTGTGCATTTTGTCATTTCTGGTCCACAGGCCTTCCTATGAGCCATGCCACACTCCCCTCCCACACCTCTGGGCAAATGAAGAAACTGGCAGTCAACCCATTCCATGGCAGATAAAACGTGAGGAACAGCCAGGCCCCACGGCGCAGACATTGATGCTGAGGTGCGACCCAGGCCCCGCCGAGCATCTCCACGTGGCAACGCTCCCATGGCACTAGGACAACATCTGAAAGCTTTCCTCTCCCAGTCTCTTCACCTGCGTGGTCTGGCCCTGCAGCTCTCTGACTACCCCACCTGCCTGCACCCCCACCCCCTACACACAACAGCCTCAGTGACCCCCAAGCAGATGAAGGAGCCTTTGCACGTACTGTTCCCTTGGCTAGGAATGCTGTTCCCTCCACTAGCACCAGGAGGCTCCTGTGCATCTTCTCAGGAAGGCCCTGCTGGTGAGTCTTCCCTGAAGTGGGACCCCTGCCTTCCCTCTCAGTTCTGGTTCCTCATCACAATCTGAAACTGTAATATTTATTTGCCTCCTGTTCACCTTCCCACTAGACCTGGAGCTCAGCAAGGAGGGCCATGCACACACTCACAGCCCTGTGCACACACTTACAGCCCCATACACACACTCACAGCCTGTGCACACACTCACAGCCCCATACACACACTCACAGCCCTGTGCACAGACTCACAGCCCCATATACACACTCACAGCCCCATACACACACTCACAGCCCTGTGCACAGACTCACAGCCCCATATACACACTCACAGCCCCATACACACACTCACAGCCCTGTGCACAGACTCACAGCCCCATATACACACTCACAGCACCGTGCACACACTCACAGCCCTGTGCACAGACTCACAGCCCCATATACACACTCACAGCCTGTGCACACACTTACAGCCCCATACACACACTCACAGCCCGTGCACACACTCTCAGCCCCATACACACACTCTCAGCCCCGTGCACAGACTCACAGCCACATATACACACTCACAGCCCCGTGCACACATTCACAGCCCCGTGCACACACTCACAGCCCCATACACACACTCTCAGCCCCGTGCACAGACTCACAGCCACATATACACACTCACAGCACCGTGCACACACTCACAGCCCTGCACACACTCACAACCCTTTGCACACATTCACAGCCCCGCACACACACTCACAGCCTGTGCACACACTTACAGCCCCTTGCACATACTCAGAGCCCTGTGCACACACTCACAGCCCCGCCCAGTCCACAGAAGGTGTTCATCAACATTCCTTCAGTGAATGACAGTCACTTTGTTGTAGGATTGGGCATCGTGGGAGCCTCCAGCCACTGTGTGCCCCCGATGACCGGCCTGGGGCTTGTGTGGTTCAGGGGCTGCCAAGGTAGACCCTGGGAAGATGTGGGCTGGAAGCTGGAGCTTGGTGCCGTGGAGACGGGCTCTCCGCCAGCAGAGCGGTCAGCCGCCCTGCCCACACACAGGCTGTCGGCAGTGGGGCCCTGGCTGCCTGCCCACTGCCGGCCCAGGCTCACTTCGATGCCTTGCTTGCTTGGGCAGATGTCCAGTGTGCTTGGGACAAAGCTGTCCAGCCTGGGGCAGAGCCTGTGGGTTGTCAGAGTCCCTGCCCCCACCCACCCTCTCGCCCAGGACAAGGTGACCACATGCTAAGCCAGGGGGATAGGACAGAAAGGCTGGACTCTCTGACCAGTAAACCAGGGACACATCAGCCTGGACCGAGGTGGAGCGCCCAGCCAGCACCAAGGGCTCTGCTGGGGTGACCCCTGATGAACTGCTCTGCCGGCAAACACCAGGCTCCACCCACGGGGTCGCTGAAGGTAGGGTGTTGTTGGCTGCAGGACACAGCCCCGAGGTGACCCCTGTGGGCTTGTCTGAGCTGTGCAACCTTGAGCAGGTCAGGGAACCTTGCAAAGCTCCAGGTTCCTCATTGGTCAAGTGGAGAGAAATGGCTCCCACCTCGTGGGGCTGCCAGGATGCTGAACCGAGATGCTCCTGTTGAGGAGCAGAGTGCCCTGAGCAGCGTCCAGCACGGGGTGGTGTCCAGGAGACGGCAGGAAGGTGCCACAGCGAGCAGCTCTCAGCTTAGAAACGCCCTCTTCCTTGATTTCTCACAGACCTTCCGGTAGCTGCAGTTGAAGAGAGAATGATCCGTGTGTCCCCTCAGCTCAGACATGCCCCATCCTTTCCCAGTAGCCCACCCACAGAGATGAGACCCCCTTTAGGCTGTTAGATGAGACCCATTCCCCAGCATGGCTTCATCCCCCAGGGGACATCTGGAAATGTCTGAAGACGTCCTTAGTTGTCACGACAGGGGCAGAAGCTACTGGCAGCTAGTGGGTAGAGGCCTCCTCTGTGCGCAGAACAGCTCCCCCACCCCCACAGCAGACAGCTAGGTCTTTTCTTAAAATGCAAATGTTTTGATGTTAGCCATTCATATCTTAGCATGAAATAGTGCAAACAAATGGATTTTCTCCCTAAAGCTCCTTGGAATACCCAAGCCACAGGATGAAAATTTTCACAGGAAAGGAGACAGGAGTCTGGGATGTTGGAAGGAGGGCAACACTCCCTCCCCCAGGAAGGGCTTTGGTGGGCAGGCGTCTGTGTGAGGGTTGCCACACACCAAGTGGCAACAGGATGCCCTCATCATCAGACTTCAACAAAGCAACCCTAGGTCTTCATGTTGCTATTTTCCAACTTTTGACAGAATGCTACTTTTACACCATCACAGAACCGTGGGACCTTCACTGTGTTTCACAGCTTACCAGCTTAATTCACATGGGTAACTTTGGACAATTTGCTGGGCCTCTCTGTGCCTCAGTTTCTCAGCGTGTACAGTGGGGTTGAGATAGTGATAAGCACATCGCAGGCTTGTTATGACAGTGCAGTGGGTTGAGCTTTGTTGAGCATTTAGCACAATGCTCAGCATGAATAAACATTGTATAAGCTTGAAAGTAAAAATAAGTGACTCGATTCCAGGGCTGGAACTGAGTGCGCTGCATTTCCAACATGCACCGCCTTCCTCGACACTCAAGACGAAGCCGCTGGGTGTCAGGAGACACACGGAGTAAAGAAAGGGAACAGAGAAGGCACCAAGGCACCTAATGTCTCAGGAGCCCCCCCACCCCCAGCAGAGGCGGCCGCAGCCCTCCGAGAGAGCTGGGCACAGGGAAGAGCCATTTAACCAGACCCCAACCCCAAAGGGACATCCATCCAGGCCCTGCCCTCTCAGGGCGAGCGGTTCGCTCAGAGGCTGGGGGATGCAAGGGGAAGTTCTACACTCCTCCATGGGACTGGGGGCACGGTCCCTCTTCCCTGCCCTCTTCCCTCTCTCAGTGTGCCCTCGACTCCCCATTCAGTTCAGCACTGCCTCCACTTTCCAGGCAGCTGGGCCCTGGAACCCAGGACCCCAAGCCAGCTCCATGGGCCCAAGTTGAAACAGTGCTGGCAGTGGACAAGAAGGCTGTCAGAGGCCTGGGGCCACTTTGTCAAGCGTCTTCAGGGCAATGGCCCAAAGAACGTGACACTCCCTACCCCACTGACCACTCCTGGCCCGCCCACTCTGCCCTGGATGCCCTCCCATCTCCTCCCAGTTTGGGCAGCTCCCCACCCCTGCCTCAGGGCCCCACTCAGCCTACAGTCCAGGCCCAGCCCCTGGGGTGATGAGGCTGATAGGACCTCCATGCTGGCAGCGGCCCGGGCTGGGCTCCCAGCCCACGAATCCACGTCTGAGCTTTTCTCGCCTCCTGCAGCCTTGATGGGCATCACAGCTTCCCCCAGCCCTTATCCACCTCCTCCCCAGCCAACCCCACAGTGCAACACCAGGAGCAGCAAGCGGAGCCAGGAAGGGAGCCAGCACCCCACAGCTCCTCCAGACCCCATTGGCCATTCCTCCCTGACACACCCCAGCGGAGTCAGGAGCAGCCTGGAGCTCCTATCCCTGGCAGTCCAGCCACCCTGGCTGGCTTCTCCCTGCATGGCTGCAGGACAGGGAAAGCTGCCCAGCTTGCCGGGGTCCAGCCACCCTCGGACACCCCCCAGGAGCTCAGCCCTGACTCCAGGCAGCCAGCAGCACAGGTGGAGCCAAGATACGTGCTCACATGCACACATGCTTTCCATCTTGAGCATGCACAAACACACATCCCAATGCACGTGCATATACACATGCCAACAAACACACGCCTGCAGGCACTGACACACATACACACATGCACACACTCACTGCCCCAGCTCCCAAGGGCTCCAGGACACCCACCAAGTCTCCCCCACACTCCACACAGCAACACACAGATACGCACCGTTCCACACCCAGGCCACACTCACACAGATATGCACAGCCTACGTTGGGTACAAACTCCAGGGGCACGCACATAATCCAGCACACCCACAGCCTCACTCAGAGACACACTAGGAGCCCGGGAGGAGACACACCCAGTCACCCACAAGGATGGTCACTCCCCAGAGAGAAACCCTGGGGTCCTATCGCTGGGGTCTGAAGCCACTATTCAGACACAGGACTGTCATGGCCAGGGCCACCTCGGACCCTGGGGCAGGGTGGGAAGGTGCCTCCTGCCTCGAGGGGAGTGTGCCGGGAGCCGCGGGGAGACAAGGCAGGAGTCAGATCAGATTCGGCCAGCTCAGCAGGACCTGGCAGCCTCAAGGACTCATGAATTTTTTAGAGGCACCCAAAGTGCAGATTGAAGCTGCCAGTCAGGTCCTGGCAGATCCTGCTCTAAATTATTCACCAGCCCAGCAGAGGGCTGAAGCCCCCGCCCCAGGCCCTGGCTTCAGGGGCTGCCTCGCGGAGACCGGAGCAGCACCAGCCCTGTGATGGCCGGCAGGGCACCTCGCTGGGCTTCCATCCTCCCGGTGTGAGCGCTAGTCTGTGTGCCCCACCTGGGCCTTGGCCCTGAGGCTATAGCCCCCACCCCAGGGGCACTGTCCCGGCTGTGATGCCTGCCCTCACCTGCCCACAGCCCTGTCCAGCTGCCCACAGGGCTCCTCAAGCTGATGCCCCCGCTAGGCCTGGCGGACTCTGCCTGCTCCCCCGCTCCCCTGCCTGCCTGCGGTGGGAAGGGGCCCCCAGCTCCCTCCAGGCCTCGAGCTTGCACGTCATCTCACCCTGCCACCCGGGCAGCTCTGGGAGCTGGACCACACAGCTCATCTAACCTTTCCCCGCCGCCGGGGCAGGTGCTGCTGTGCAGCCACAGTACCTGGCACGTAGCGAGTGGAGCTGGGCCTCAAACCTACACCCTTGCCACAGCACTGCAGCCAAAATCAGCAGTTCTCAAAGTTTAATCCAGGCACCCCCAGTCCTAAGAACCTTCCAGAAGACCTCGAGGTCAAAACTGCTTTCACAATAATGCCAAGGCACTGTCCTTTCCACTTCTGCTCTCTTAACTTTTCTCTCTTTTTTTTTTTTTTTGGTGAGGAAGATGGTCACTGAGCTAATATCTGTGCTCTTCTCTATTCTCTGTCCATCTTCCTCTATTTTTTGTATGTGGGACACCGCCACAGCATGGTGTATAGTTCTGCACCCGGGATCCAAACCCACAACCTTGGGCTGCCGAAGTGGAGTACAGGAACTTAACCACTGTGCCACCGGCTAGCCTCCCTACTCCTGTTCTCTCTGCGGCGGAGTTCTCCAGAGGCCACGTGACATGTGGCTGCTCCATAAGCTACCGTATTCTTGTGTTTTTAATATTTCTGTTTCCATTTCCAGTGCGCTGACTGTCCAGAATGCAGCCTTGGAATGCCGCCGGAGGGCTGAGAATGAGAACGACAGCTCAGCGCACACCCGCAGGGCTCCCGCTTCCCGCCTGGCGCTCCCCTGCCACCGGGCACATGTCGCCCCTTTGTGTCTCAGGCTCCAGGTGTGGCCAGCGTCTTCCATCCCCCAGAAGCCCTTCCCGCTGAGTGCGGGTGGCTCCAGGAACAGCCCAGGGACCCCCAGGCCCCGCCCACCCCCAGCTGGCAGGGTGCTGGCCGCAGGGGCGCCCACCCTCAGGTCAGCCGGAAAATCTTGGGAGGTGCCTGTGTGTGCTGCCCCCACGTGGACACCGGGAGCTACTGCACATCCCCACCAGGCAGAGGTGCCTCTCCCTGCCGCGTTGACACCCCTCTGAGCCAGATGCCAGGGGTGCAGTGAGGCCAGGAGCCCCACCAGGCACCAGGCCCAGGAACTTGGAGTGTGAGGGCCCCTCGGGGACCACGGAGGTGGCTTCCTTCAACCCCAGCCAGGGGCTGGTTTCCACTCTTACCGTCTCTGGCTGACAACTTTCTTCAGTTTGACCCCAATTCTAACTGGGCCAGGTGTGCACAGACAACCTCCTGGGGCGGACAGGCTCTGCAAGGTGACACCAGTTCCCTCCTGCCAGCAGCTGTGGCCCAGGCGAGGCCCAGGACAGGCCAGGGGCTCAGAGAGTGGGGGGAAGCCCTAGGCTCCCTTGGGTGGGTCCGCCTGAGCCTACACAGGCAAGTATGAATCTCAGATAAACAACAAATACTTTCTCAGTGTAACTATTGAGTGGGACATCAGAAGTGCCCACTGGTCATCTGAAATCCACATTTGACCGGGCATCCTGGGTCGGCGTTTGCTACCTCAGGCCGCTCTCCTTGAAGGCCCCTGTGGGTCAGCCCAGACCCTTCCCGGATGGGTCTGCAGGCTGCCAGAACCGCCCTCTGGGAAGTGGATCCCAGACAGCACTCTGTCTAGCTATGGGGGTCTTCCTTCCTGTCCTACTCTCCCTTCACATGGCTGCATGGGGCCCATCCCCACTCTGGGACCAGCTGCCCTTCCATGAGCACCTCTGACCCGTGGGCACCCATCTCTCAGGTTGGTAGCACTGCCCCTTAGGTGGCTGCATCATTTCCACCCTCACCCAGTGTCGTGGGCTGGACATCCCCCAAGGACGTCAGGCCCCAAGGCCTGGGACCTGTGATGTGACCTGGGTGGCAAGAAAGGGTTTGGCAGAGGTGACTAAATTAAAGATCTGGAGATGAGGAGACGATCCCGGATTATGCAGACGGGCCCTCAGCACCATCATGTGTGTGCTTGTAAGAGGGAGGCCGAGGGGGACTCGATACTAAGAGAAGGCCATGTGACCACGGTGGCAGAGCTACAAGCCAAGGAACTCCGTGCCACCAGGACAGACCCTCCCCTAGAGCCTGCGGAAGGAGCGTGGCCCTGCCAACGCCTTGATTTGGTCCCAGTGATACTGATTTGGGGCTGTGAGAGTGCATTTCTGTTGTTTTAAGCTGTCAGCTTGAGGCCGTTTGTCACAGCAGCTTGGAGACTGGGACACCATGGGATCTGTGGTGGGCCTGCTGCTCACCCAGGGGAGCCCCCACAGCCCAGCCCCGCTGGAGGCAGGCATGTCTGCACTGGGAGCGTGGTCGAGGAATCTGCTCACCTCCACCCCAAGCTCTGTCTGCAGTACCAACACCAGGCAGGGCTGGGGCTGCTCTCCTGGAACAGGGGTGGCTGGGCAGGGAGTGTCCCCGTCCTTGCTGACCAAGGTCAGGGCCTGTTCCGGCATTTCTGGAGATGGAGCTCCCGGGTGTGCTGAGGGCCTGGGACTTAGGGGTGCTGCCTCCAGCCACAAGCGATCGGCTGGGGAGGAGAGTAAGACCGGAGTCCAGGGCCTGGGAGCCCAGGGACCTGGGCGAGGAACAGTGAGTGAGACAGGCATTTGTGGGGGAGGAGCCCTCAGCTCTCATCTGGTTCTCAGAGAGACCCCCCAAAACATTCAGCCCCCCTTGTGCGGATGTGAAGTGACCGATTCTTTGTCCTAGATGCCCCCATGAGGGCCGTTCCAAAGACCCCTCAAGGCAAACCAGACTTCGCATCCGGCCTCCTGAGCTGGGCCACAGCAGGGGGGCCCAGCACCTGCTGTGCACTGGCCCCAACGCCTACCCTGGCAGCACGGAGGACACCTGGTCAGGTCACCCGCAGGGGTGACGGATGCTGGGCAGGGCACCCGAGCAGGAAGGAGCTTGAGGAGAGCGCAGGGCCTAGGGGCCCGTTGCGGGGCCGGGGAGAGGGTCCTAATGAGAGTCCCCTCGCAGTGCGACAGCCCCCACCCCCCAGCAGCAGGCGCACACGGCTCTGGGGTCGCTCAGTTTATTGGTAAAACAGGCACTGAGCACGTGGAAGGCTGGACGCGGAAGCCGGGGCGGTGGGGGCGCTTTTCCTCTTAAAGAACTTCCACTGGACCTTGATGGCGAGCATCCAGTCGCTGACGGAGAGCCTCTGGCAAGCGGAGGTGCAGACATGCGCCTGGCGGGGGGGCGGGGCGCCGGGGCGGGGCCGGGGGCGGGGCCGGGGGCGGGGCGCGGCGCCGCCGGGGAGGGTCGCGCCGCGGGCGCCCGCGCTTCACTTGCCCGCTTTCTGCGCCTTCTGCGCAGACTTGGTGACCTTGCCGGCGCCGCCGCTCTTCTTCTCCACGTTCTTGATGACGCCCACGGCCACCGTCTGCCGCATGTCGCGCACGGCGAAGCGGCCTGAGGGGAGGCGGAGTGAGGCGCGGGCGGGGGCTCCCAGGCCCGCCCCCGGTCCCGCCCGCCGGGCGGTGGATGCGGCGCGCAGGCGCACTCGGGCTCGCAGCATCCTCCCCAGCCTTGGGCCCGCTAGCCATGTTTCTGGGTGGGGCGGTGGGGCCACAGCTTGAGGATTGAGAGACACTAGGAATGACTGGCACATAGGCCTCGCCCAAGGCGTTGTTGTGAGAAGTGAATGGCACGCGAAATGCCCTTAGAGCAGGCCTGGTAGAGTAGCCCTTTAGCTGTTATCAGACGGCTGGCACCCCTGCATAAGGCAGCTCCCTGATAGAGGTCTGTGGGTTATCCCGTGGGTATCTGTGGGGCAGGCCAGCTGGGGTCGGGCCGTCAGTCCTAATTCTGCCACTAGACTAGCTATGGACCTTGGGCGAGTCACTTAGGGGCCTTCATCTGCAGAGGGGGACACCAGGGCCACTTATGCTCCATGAGACAGAGGCCAGGGGTCTCCTGCTAAGCTCCAAGTGCAGCAAAGGACCACACGCTCTCCCACCCCCACCACCCCCACCCCCCGGCAGTGTCCTCTGCCTGCAGCCTGGATGGCAGCCACCCAGGGGCTGCCCCTCCCTCAGCCGCCCACTCACCGAGAGGCGGGTACTGGGAGAAGCTCTCCACACACATGGGCTTCCCTGGGACCATCTCCACGATGGCCGCATCGCCAGACTTCAGCGATTTGGGGTTGTCCTCCAGCTTCTTGCCGGAGCGCCGGTCAATCTTCTCCTTCAGCTCGGCGAACTTGCAGGCGATGTGGGCTGTATGGCAGTCAATGACCGGGGAGTAGCCAGCGCTGATCTGCCCGGGGTGGTTCAGAATGATGACCTGCGGGCAGAGTTGCATGATGCTGTCAGACATGCCCTGAGTGGGCACCAGAGCTGGGGGAGGCTCCGGCCACAGGGCTCACCTGCCGGGTCCCAGGGTGCTGACCATGGAGGAAGGTCAGGCTAGGGGAACCACCCCCTCCAGACATGGACCCCCAGGTCCTCGTGAGGCACTTGGCAACCACGAGAGAGAAACAGCTAACAAGTGCATTGTCTGAAAGGGCCAGCGGGCAGAGCTCACCTGCCAACCCTGAACAGAGCTGAGGCAGGTGGATGACAACACCGGACCTCAACTGTCACCTTTCAGGTTATCTCATTAAAGCCAATTGTTAAAGTGCTGTCACGTGAAGAGATGATCAGAGAGGGTGCCGTGAACTTGTAGAGAAGGAAAGTTTACAGAGATGGCTCCGGCAATAAACTAATAAAAGCCTTTTCAGGACCCACGTGGGCCCTCGATGAGGCTGGAGCGACAGGGCCTGGGCCCATCCCAGCATCTGCTCTTCCTGCCCCCCAGGCCCCACTGGCCTCATCTGTAAAGCAGGGGTGTGAGTTCGCCCCAGCACCAGACTGCGGGGTGTCAAGTGCTCAGCTGGGGCTGGGCAGCCACTTGGCTGAGGACAGCGGACAGCCCCGTTACCACCCCGGCAGGAGTTGACTGCCCACCTGGGAGGTGAACTGGGCAGCCTCCTGGGGCGGGTCGGACTTGCTGTCCCCGCACACATTGCCCCGGCGGATGTCCTTGACAGACACGTTCTTCACATTGAAGCCAACGTTGTCACCAGGCAGGGCCTCACTCAGCGCCTCGTGGTGCATCTCCACTGACTTCACCTCCGTAGTGATGTTCACGGGTGCAAAGGTCACCACCATGCCCGGCCGAAGGATGCCCGTCTCCACTCGGCCCACAGGCACGGTGCCAATGCCTGGACCAAGAGGAAGGAGGCTATGAGGCGCAGACGGGGGCCGGGGGTACCCCGGTAGTCTCTGGCAGGCAGGGGGCATGGGGGCGTAGAAGTGGTGAGGGGAAGGGACGAGCCCAGGCAGGGCACACTAAGCGGTTCAGACAGAAGTGGAGCTCCCCAGACCCCGTCAGGAAAAGAAGGAACTGAACAACAGAGAGTTCCCAGGAATACAAGGAACACGGGGGGCAGAGGGAGGGGAGATGGGAAGGAGAGGGCCATCTGGACCTGGACCCCATCCCTGCCCCAGCTGGTGGCTGTCCCCGGAGGAGGCACTGTGGGGACCCTTCCCCTCTCTGAGGCCCCTCCTTGTGAGGCAGAAGCATCAGTGGGTCAAGGACCAGCCCGCCAGGGATTGCCCAGCCTATCTTTGATGCTGCAGGTCTTGGGGGCTATCCCCGAAGGGCCACTGGCACCCAGCACTTCTCATGGATCTGCTTACATGTGTGGCAATGGGCTGCTCAATGGGCGTCAGGTCCCCCCCAGGGCGTGGGGCGGGGGGGTGACTCCATCCCCATCTCCCCGGCTGTAATGGAGGCTCGTGTGACATTATGGTATGATGGAGACTGATGGTGACAGCTGTTCTCTATGCTGGGTGAACATGGCATCCCCTGCCCTGCACACAGGCCCCCAACATCTCTGGCCACAGCCCCCTCATGGGTCTCACACTTGCTTATGGTTTCTATATCATCTCATGACAGCATTTCTCATCTCTGGAGTGCATCATGTCTCCCACAAGACTGGGATCTCTGGGGGACCACGGGATATGTGAGTCATCCCTGTGCCATCATCCTGTGCCACCAGCTCCTGGCATAGGGCTGAACACTTACTTGAGGGAAGACCCTAGCAAACGCTGGACAGATGGGTGGACGTGTAAGGGTGGATGGGTGGATAGATGGATGAATGGATGGGCAGACAGACGATGGATGGATGGTAGATGGATGATGGATAGGTAGATGATAGATGATGAATAAATGGATGGGTGGGGGTAGATGGATGTGTGGATGGAGAGATAGACGGATGGGTGGACAGATGGGGGTGGATGGATGGATAGATGGGTGGTTGGGAGAATAGATGGGTAAATGGATGGATGGATGGATGGATAGATGAACAGATAAACAGATGGATGGATGGATGGATTAATGGTGGATGGATGGATTAATGGTGGATGGATGGGTGGGTAGATGGATGGGGGATGGATGGGGGATGGGCAGATAGCTGGATGGTCCCCCAGAAATAACCTGGCCTCGGGAGCTCCCTGTTGAGGACCCTGGTCTCAGGAGAGAGGTCTGAGGGGCAGAGGTGGCCAAGGTGGGCTGGGACAGGTGCCTACAGTGGAGCTGCGAGCGTAGACCACTGAACCCTCACTCACCACCAATCTTGTACACGTCCTGCAATGGCAGACGCAGGGGCTTGTCCGTGGGACGTGTGGGGGGCAGGATTGTGTCCAGGGCCTCCAGCAGGGACACACCGCTAGCGTTCCCTTCCTTACGCTCCACTTTCCAGCCCTTGAACCACGGCATCTGGACAGGAGGAAGAAAGCACCAATCATAGAGACCACAGCGCCCACCCTACCCTGCCCAACAGCCCCACGGCCTCCCCAGGACTCTCCAGGAATCCTGATGAAGGCATCTGACCTGAGGAGGGTCTGGGGGGCAGGGGAGCACAGACCCACCCCCTCCACTGCCTAACGTCTGACTGTTCACACTAAGTCGCTTCATGCCCATTGAAAAGCTGAAGTGCCCCCCCCCCCCAGTCCACACTCCCAACATCACAGAGACCCTGGGGAAGGAAGGCAGGCACAAAGATGCAGAGCCCCGCCGCAGCCCAGACTGCTCGGGCCAGGGGCTCGGGCTGGGGCTCAGACGGAGGGTGATCCTGATGCTTCGGAACCAACATCCCGTGTAGAGTCCAGCCCAGCCCTCCTCCCCGCAGCCCCGGGCCCCGGGCCTCAGATCCCTGGGCAGGACAAGCATCAGAGCAGGAGGGGACAGAGTCCAGCCGATGGCCCGGCCAGAGGCACACAGAGTCCAGTCTTGGCCCCAGAAGACCACTGTGCCGGCCACAGACAAGGAGAAGGGAAGGGGCTAGCAGCACTGTGCCCAGGTCCACTCCCAGGGACCGTGTCCTCCGGACAGCCCAGATCAACAGGGGTCCAAAAATTCAGGCTCCACTCATCACCCCCTGCCGAGTCAGAGTCCCTGGGACGCAGGTCACCAGAGCCACAAGCTTCCCAACGGAGCAGCGAGAACCAGCCCTTGGCCCTTCCCAGAGCCCCACCCGCTCAGGGTCCCCGGGAGGCTCCTGCAGGAGACAAAAACTAACCGCAGCAGAACCCCCAGAGTTGGGTCACATGGGCCTGGGCCCCAGGGACCACTGCCCCTGCACCGTCCACCTGTGGTGAGTGTCCCTGCCAGAGAAGGGGCCTCAGAGGCCATGCCGGCCTCTCGTGGGGAGGCCAAGCTGAGGGGCGGCCCCGAGGAGGCTGGGGCTCCTCGCCAGGCTAGTACCCATGCTCATATAGGTCAAAGGAGCCCAGCAGGGCCGAGGGGAGCCCGCCTTGACCCTGCCTGACCAGAGATCCAGTGCCTGGGGCCCAGGGAGGGGTCCACCTGCCATGCCCGCCCGTCGCAGCACTCACATTGGGTGAGGGCTCCAGCATGTTGTCACCGTGCCAGCCTGAGATGGGCACGAAGGGCACGGTGGCGGGGTTGTAGCCGATCTTCTTGATGTAGGCGCTGACCTCCTTGACAATCTCGTCGTAGCGCTTCTCACTGTAGGCAGGCTCCGTGGAGTCCATCTTGTTGACCCCCACGATGAGCTGCTTCACGCCCAGCGTGTAGGCCAGCAGCGCGTGCTCCCGCGTCTGCCCGTTCTTGGAGATGCCCGCCTCGAACTCGCCCACTCCCGCCGCCACAATCAGCACCGCACAGTCCGCCTGCCCGGGACGTGTGGCACAGTGAGCCCCAGACCCCGCCTCGCCCCCGCTCCAGGCAGCAGACAGGGGCCTGAGCAGTCACCCGGGGATGGGACCTGGAGGTCTGGACCTTAGAGGCTGCTGCGGGAGCTCATCCATCTGTCTGTGTCAATGCCTGGCAAAGTCTGATTGTCTGAGTCTGTCTGTCTGTATTTCTGCCCACACCTTGGTGCCCCATCCTGGCCTCTGTGTCTGTCTGTCTGCGAAGGTGGGCCTGACAGTGTTGGCTGTCCTTACAGGCACCCCCACCTGGCTGAGATGCCAGGCACTTAGTCAGTAATTTGGGGGCTCTGCTCCAGGTGGGGCAAATGGTGACAAAGGTGAGGACCTCCTGCCCTGGCGAGGAAGCAGAGGAGACCAGCTACCCTGCGATGGCTCCGGGTCCAGTGGCCCTGACTGGGTGCCCTGCGGGCCCACTCACCTGGGAGGTGCCGGTGATCATGTTCTTGATGAAGTCGCGGTGGCCAGGGGCATCAATGATGGTGATATAGTACTTGGTGGTCTCGAACTTCCAGAGGGAGATGTCAATGGTGATGCCACGCTCCCGCTCCGCCTTCAGTTTGTCCAGCACCCAGGCATACTTGAAGGAGCCCTTTCCCATCTGGAGGGGTGGGGCACAGCTCAGGACAAGACCGGGACTCAGCCAGCCTGGCCAGCGGGTGCCCCTGGGCTGTGGGAGCCGCAGGTCACAGTAGAGAGGCCCAGGCGCAAGGCAGGAGAGGGCCCCAGGCCCCCTTGCTCCCAGCTGGGACCCTGTGACTCTGGGCCCATCTCTGGAATGAAGGAGCCGGACGCAAGGACCCCTGAGGGACATCCAGACCTCCACCCTGCCCTGCCCAGCCCTGCCATCCTGTCTCCCCAGGTCCAGCCTCTCACCGCCTAAGTGGGTGCCACTGCGCGTCCACCAGCAGGTGGCGCAAGGGCCTGGGAGCGGGTCTTACAACGAAGCGCCAGAAGCTTTAAACCCCTCCCCTGGCTGATGGCTCCCCTTTATCTGAAGCCGGGGCGCCCCCATCCCTGCTTCAGCCACTGGGGTTCAGGCTGTCAGAACAAAAAAACCCTCTGTGATTTTATTTTTAAGGGAAAAAGAAAGAGGATGAGGTTGCAAGGAAGGGCCTGGCCTTCCAGCTCTTTCTACAGCCGCCAAGGCTGCCAAGCAGCTCTCAGCCCCTCCCCCCTACCTCGCCCCACCTGAGCCGGAGCAGCTGCTCTCTGCAAACACCTGTGCCCAGCGCCCCGCGAGACCCCCTACCTGGGGCCAGGGCTGCCATTATGGCTGCCCAGCCGGGCAAAACTCCCCACCAGGGCCGTGCACAGATGGGGCTCTGCCCTCCAGGAGGGGCCACCCAGACAGGACCCAGACAGGACCCAGACAGGACCCAGCTAGACCCAAAACAGACACTGTGCAAACACCCTCAGCCCCCCTCCTCCCGCCCCACAGGGAGGGATGACGCAGCTTTGGGGCCCCGGCGCAGAGGAGGTAGCTCAGAGCACCCCACCTTCCCCCTTTCTCCCTGAGCAGGGTTCAGCCCAGGCCAGCAACGGGCTCCTCCCGGGCCCTGGCCACAGCCCCTCTGTCCTCAGGTGGAGGCAGAGGTCGCAGAGAGCAGACCCCCACTCCACAGCCACTTATCACCAAGGGTCTCAGTCAGGGGAGGTCAGCCCACCTGGCCCCTCTCATCCGCACCAGGCAACCAGGAACCCCCGAAGGGTACCACCCTGGACAAGCAGCCCTCTCCAGCCCGGCACGAGAAAGTACAGCTGAAGGCCCCATGCCCATCAGTCCGCTATTAATAGCCACCCTGAGTCCTGGCCCAGCCCTGGGACAAGTGAGGGCAGCGCCACCTCCAGCCCCAGACCTCAGTCCTAGGAACACAGGAACCCGACCCTGGGGGCGCAAAGACAGGCTGCAGGGCTCTCAAGTCCAATGTGGCAGAGTCCCTGAGCCTGCTGTGCACCTGTGCAGCAGAAATGCTGCCTCCAGGCCACTCTCCCACCCTGGGGCAAATCCAGCAGGCCATCCCACCGCCACCCACCAAGCACATCTGCAGAGAGAGGACGCTCCCCACCACACCACTCCCATCGGGACCCTCGGAGATACCTGTCCCTCAGGAAGGGCCCCCTAGGGCCCACGCCCCTCTTGCCCTGAGCCACATGCCCCAGAGCTGGAGAAGTGCCAGCCCAGCCACCACATGGGAAACCGTCCTCACGGTGGAGGCAAAGGTGTGAGCCCCCCCAGGGCTCACCTCGGCTGCCTCCTTCTCAAACTTCTCAATGGTCCTCTTGTCGATGCCCCCACATTTGTAGATGAGGTGGCCTGTTGTGGTGGATTTGCCGGAGTCCACGTGGCCAATGACCACGATGTTGATGTGGGTCTTCTCCTTGCCCATTCTGCCCGGGCTGCGGGGAGGGGCTGGCACGGCCTGGGGTGCTCTGGCTCAGGATGAGGGGGATGCTGAGCAGTGATTCTGTGGGTCGGGGCAGGCGGACAGGTAACAGAGAGCCTCAGAGGGAAGCCCAGCAGAGACACTCCCTGCCGGGGTCGAGAGCACATGCCTGCCCACAGACGCGGGCCCCATGGCTGGGGCCAAGTCCCCACTCTTGGTGGGGAGGGAAGAGCCCCCCAGCCTGTGCCCGGCCCAGCCGAGACAGGTGGCAAGCCCAAACAGCCCAATCTGCCATAAACGTCTGGGAGTCATGCCCCCAGAGCCCCCTCCAGGGAAGAAGATTAACCCCCATCTGGAAAGACCGAGAAGCATGAGGCTGGGGGAGCCCCATGACCAGTCAGGAGCCTGGTGATGACTCACCCTGCCCAGCTCTCCATTGCTCTGTCCCCGATGCTCCCCGACCCGGAGTCCTGGGCCAGGACGCTGCACCCTACCCCACCCCCACCCACAGAGCTGCCATGGTGGAGAGACGGTCAGTGCTCCCCATTCCCCTCCTCAAGCAGCGAGGGCGCCATCTTCCTCTCATCCCTGCCTGGCAGGCTGGCACTGGGGAGACAGGCTGGGCCAGAGCTCTGACAGGGCAATGCAGTGCTGGGATCAGGGACCCAGAATAGCTCAGGTCCTCCCCAGATCTGGGCAGGGGGCAGACAGTAGGGCAGAGAGGTGGGGGTCTCTGCTCTGTCCAGAGGAGAGAGAATCTGGCCCCAGCAGACGAGCTCAGCAGGTCCCAGACAGGGATGCTCTCAGCCTGGTGGGGACAGGGGGCACCCCTCCCCCTTCCCTCTGGTCAGGGCCCAGATTCACAGCCCCTGCCCCATCCTGGAGGTCCCTGGCGAAACCAAGGCAGCACGGGAGGGGACAGGTGGCTGGGGGAGGGAAAGTGGGCACCAGCGTCGCACCCTAGGGTGCGAACACCAGGTGGACACCGCTGGACCCACTCTGGGTGGGGGCGGGGTGGCGAGGGCCCCCCAGATCTCACCGACTCCCTGTCCCCGGCTCCGTCTCCCGGGCACCCCCAGTGGCTGCAACCCACCAGCCGCCAGTACTGACGACCCTGCCCCAACCCCGCAGAGCTCCGGGCGGTCCCAAGGTCACCGCTGCAGGGCGATCGCCGCCGCTCAGGAGACCGGCCCCGCTGCCGCCGCTGCCGTGTAAACAAGGGCCACCGCGGTGCCCCCACCCCACCCCTGCCGCCCGCAGGGACCGACCCCGGTGCCAGGTCCGGGCGCAAGGCGTGGGCGGCTGATCCCCGCGGCGAGCAGTGCAGCCTCCCTGGGCGCCGGGGCCGGGTGCCTCTCTGCCTCCAGGATCTGTCCCCGGGGAAGGAACCCTCTGCGGAAAGCTGGAGGCAGCGGCGGGGACCCAGAGGCCGAGCGTCCTTACCCAGAGCCGAGGTCTCAGCCAGAGGGACTGGTGGCGCCGGCGCCGCCGGTTTTATCTCTCCAGGAGGGGGTCCACCTATTGACGGAGCGAGCGCAATGCACTGCGCCCCTGCAGTACGGCATTGCGGTACCGGCGGGCGGGGCCGGGGGCGGGGATGCGAGGGAGGCAGGGAGACGGGGACGGCGACCCGCGGACGCGCGCGGGCGCGACGGGGACGCGAGAGGAGGATGCGGCGAGGGAGGGAGCTACAAAGGCGCGGAGACGAGACGCACCCGGAGGGAGCGCAGGCAGAGACAGAAAAACAGGCGGAGGCGGGCGGGGGGCGGGGGGCGGAGGGCTGGGGGCCTGGAGAAGGAGGCCGGAAGGAGGGAGGGGCAGAGATGGAGAAAGGCACCAGGAGAGAAACTCAGGAGAGACGGAGCACAGCTAAAGCAGAGACTGAGAGGCCAGGCCCAGGCACACTCGGAGAGAACAGGGGTGGAGAGAGGATGGAAAGACACTCCAAACATAAAAGCAGGTCCCCGGGGACGGGGCCAGTCTGCAGGGCCGGGAAATGGGCAAGTGAGGCAGAGGGGGTGTGGGTCAGGCCCACACGGCCGTCCTAGCCGGCATCTCCCAGAGCCGGGCCTGGCCCTGCGTGTGGCTGGTGCCCTGTGAACAAACGCAGCTCTGCTCTGTGGGTCTCCTTGATGTGGCTCAAGGGGTGCAGCCCTCCCGGTAGGACCCCAGAATCTGCTTGCTTCAAGGCCCTGGCCCCCAGGTGCCTGCCACATGGGCTCACCCCGGCAGGCCCCCAAAACCAGGCTTCTCCTCACCTGGCCCATGGTGTGGCCAGAGAAGGGTGCCTCCAGGGTCCCCTCAGCTTGGCCAAATGGCCCGAGGCTCTGCCAGCAGATCCACCCAGATCATCCTCCCTCTGAGGCCCCTACAAAGGGCTGTTTTCCACCCTGAGCCCCTCTCGTGTGGGGAACAGCTGAAGTGTGTCCCCAGAATGCCTGGATACCGAGGGTGGCCCTAGGTACACTATGGGCACGGATTCCCAGGCAAGCAGAATTTGCCCCAGGTCAGCTCCCAGGCACAGTTCCAGTCTGTGGCCCTGGGGCCTCCCCTCATCCTGGGCCTGGTGGGGTCAGAGGGTGGAGCCACAGACAGCCCTGCTCTGCAGGAAGTGGGGGTCCCTGAGGGTCCCGGGCAGACCAGGGTAATGACTAAACTGGGTTTTAAGGAGGGGAATGGAGCAGCGGTGTGTTGTGTGAGGCCCTGGGACCTCTGACCTTGTCAGTTCACCCGTTATCACAATTCCCCATGGCCGTCTCCCCATCTGGCTTGGATCCCAAGGACATGTGGGTCTTATTCATCTTTGTGACCAGGGTCCAGGAGAAGGTGGGCAGGGTCTCAAGAAACCTGTGTTGAGTGGGTGAGAGAGGAAGCCAGCATGCAGCACCTCCTGCTGGGGTGACGCCCGATGGAGGCCCCCAGAGATGGGACCCCCAGCGGGGCAGGAGTAGAGGGGGGCCCAGGGCAGTGTTTGGGGCCAAGCAGGTCTCCCCAGCCCATGAGGAGGGTCTCAGGGAGGGAACGAGCCCTCCCTGTGTCTGCCCCAGGACCAAGGTTGGCAACCACAGACCAAGGGACTCAGAGCCGTCCCGGGCAGGGAGGGGCTCGAGGATGACCTGGCACTTTGGAGTGCTGCTGATACCGTCAAACAGGAGCCAGGAATTAAAAATAACCGCCTGGCGAGAAAGCAAGACTCACCCCACCCCTGCCCAGCTGGTCTCTATATTTAATGCGTCCTGTCCTGCCTGAAGGTTAGGTGGGATTTGGGAGACGCTGTGACTGGCCAAGGCTGGGATGGGCGAGACCAAAGGGCAGGAGGCTAGGGTCCCTGGGGATGCCCACCCCAACGTCCCCCAAGGAACCACGAGCGCCCAGGACCCTGGGCTGCGTGCAGCCTCAGAGGGTGTTTGTCAGACACACCGCACAGGTCTGAGCCTCACCCTCCGCTCCTGGCTCCCCCACAGCTGTCAGCTGCCTGGAACCAGATCACGGTGAGGTGCCTGCACCAGGGGCCGGCCGTGCTGGGAGGCCTGCTGCCCAGAGCCGCAGCCACTGCTGGTGGAAGGTGGCCTGCACACCGACCCTGGGAGGGTCTCAGCTGGTTTCTCCAAAGAGCCCCATGTCCCCAGGATGCGCTCTGTTACCTCACGGCCGAGCTGCGCCGAGGCCCTGGAGCCCGGGACGCGGCCATCTGGAGAGGTGTCTCGCTGAGCAGCAGCATGGGACTGCCACAGCGGCTACCCCCTGCAGAGGGCCAGGCAACTGCTGGACTACTGCTAACTACTGAACGGTGCTTAACGACCACTGACCACTGGTTAGTCCTTGATAAGCACTGAATGTTACGGGATAACCACTAACCACAGAATATCACTGAATGACTAGGAAATGCTAACCAATACTAATGCCATGCGACGTACTGAACAGCCACAGTCGCCTAGTCTTGCGAGTTTACCATGTGCCAGGCAGGGCTACCAGGTAACCCGAGGACCCATGGACCAAGAGCCTACTGGGCACAGAGAGGCAGAGCACAGTGCCCAAGGTCACCAAGTAAGGAGGGCAGAGCTCGCAGTCCGCTTGGAAGGGCTGAGCCAGGGCAGTGTGACTTCTGGATGGAAGCCTGCCCAGGTCCCACTTGTGCTCCCCGCCCTTCCCCCCAGGTCAGGCTTGCCCCCCCAAGGCTCCCTTCTCCCACATCTGAGCCACTGGCCACAACGGCCCATGTTGCAGCCAAGGCCATGGGGGCAGGACAAACAAGGAAGGGTCACCAGCCAACCAGGTGGGGAGCTGGGCAGGAGGAAGGAGAACACGTCCCCCCAGCCCCCTCGTAGCGCCCCACCCCCCACCACCCAACCCAGCCAGGAGCTGTTGGAGCTGTTCGGGAAGACACCGGCAGCCCCCTCTTTGGCTGGCTGGGGTTTCACGAGCCTGGAGAAAGAAGATCCAGCTAAAATTAACCATTATCAAGCTGTCAGCCCTGGAAATAAACCCGTTTCCCATTGGCTGCCGGTGATGTCACTGCCAGTTAATAATAACCTGTGAATGCGTAACTAACCACCTGTGCGTGTGCCTTCCTCTGGGGGGCCCCCTCCCGAGCAGGGGAGTGGGGGTGGGGGTAGGGGGCTGGCAACCCAGATGACCATGGAGATGGCAGCTTCAGGGCAGAGTGGGCACCAGGGCCCAGGGCACCCTCGGCATTGGGTGTCTCAGAATGACCACAGGCTGCCCTCTGACCCCAGGGCACTGGTGCGCACCCTCACGTCCGCGGCAGTTGCATCTCGTCTCCCAGACAATCTGGGCAGCAGGACTCTGGATGGCCTCGGGGACAAGTTCCCCTCCCCCAGCTCTCTGAGCCGGGCACCCAGGGCACTGAGCTGCCCAGAAGGCTGCAAATTAATCAGTCTCCATGGCGAATAGGAGCTCTTACCTATGGAGCTTCTCCGGAAAAGCAAGGTCATAGGCCCTAAATCAGAGAAGCGGGCCCAGAGGGGCTGGGGTCCCGGGTGGGGCCAGGCCCAGCAGTTGTCATGGTGCTGGGGGATGGGGGGTGCGGATGGGGCCTGGGCTCAGGTCCAGATGGGAGGTTGGCTGAGACGAGGGGTGGGGGGTCGGGCCACATGCACATCAGCTAGACCCCAAGGCCAGCCCAGGGCCCCACGAGCCGGCCAGCCCTGTGCTCGGTGCCGGGCCCAAGTGACATGGGGAGCTGGGGTGACCGGACACTCCAGGCCCCCAAACACGCCACCCCACCAAACCCCGCGTGTCTGGGACGGTATGAGGCCGACCTGAGTCAGCCTGGGAAGGCGGGGCTCGGGGGACGGCGCGGAGGGGACACAGCCCGCAGCGAGGGGGAGGGGCGGCCGCGGGAGCTGTAGCGGTGCCGCAGCGGCGCGGCCCGTTGCCATGGCGAGGGCGCAGGCAGCCCCGCGGGCTCCTCCCTCAAGGCCCTCGCTCCCAGCGGCGCGGTAGGTGGCACCTGCGTTCCGAAGGGCAGCCGGCTGCCAACGCCGGAGCTGGCCCGGGCCTCGCGCAAGCCCAGCGCCCACGGCTTCCGGGGAGCAGACAGCCGCCGGCAGCGCTTTCCCTGCTGCGGTAGCGGGGGAGGGGGTCTGGGGCTTTGAGCTCTGGGCCGCACACAATCGGGGGCTCCAGCCTGACGCCAAGAGGAGGGAGTGGCCAAGGCCCCACCCTGCCATCCGTTTGGCCCATTGCAGGCTGGAAGGCCAACCAGAGAGCCCAGGGGAGCCGTCAGCGGCTAGGGGCCAAGAAGGGGCAGCCACTGCAATCCCGCCCAGCGACAGAGGAAAAACCGCGGGAGGGTCTGCAGGCCCCACTGCCGGCTCAAGTCAGTCGTCTCCAGGCCGGGTGGAAAGAGAGGCCAGGTGGGCATTTGCTGCGTCATGGGTTGCTCTTCTTTCTGCAGCTGGATCCAGGTTCCCCTGGGGGCTCACCGAAAGCAGAGCTGCCCTCCTGAGATCCTGGCCTCCAGTGGCAGCGGGAGAGGCCACAGTGCTCCCCCAACCCCCCCACACCCAGTGGGGGCATCTCCAGGCTGGAATTGCCCTGGGGAACCTGAAGCTCTTTAGCAACTCGGAGCCCCTGCTTTCACCTCTTTGAATAGAGCTTCCCTCAGCTGGGCTGTTGGGAATAACCTGCCTCAACAGCCGGAGCCCTCGTGGGCATCTGTGGGATGAGCTGACACGGGAGGCTGTGGGCAGCACCATTCTCCCCATGGGTGGCAGAGACCCGGAGCCTCCCCTGCCCCAGGAGAGACTCTCTCCACACCTGCAAGACAGGAGCCTGGACCTCTGCTGGGGAAGGACCGGGGACTGAGAGGACAGTGCTCAGCCTTGTCCTTGAAGGTACTGAGGGAAAAGTGCACAAATTACAAATGTGCTTGAGCACCCAGATCAAGAAACAGAGCACCCCCTCCTGCCCCGAGGGGACTGCTGCCCTAACTTCTCACACCCAAGGTCACTTTGCCTGCTTTTAGTCTTTGTGCAAATGGTAGACATGGCTTGTGCTCTTTGCTCTGGCTTCTTTCACTTGCCATTGTGTCTGCGCCGTTCATCCATGCTGCTGCACTGGGCGTCCGTTGTCTGTCTTCCCTGCGGTGCAGCATGCCACTTCCAGTCTTGAGCTGCTACAGATAACGCTGCTGGGAGCCTCCTGTGCGTGTCACTTGTGCGAGTGTTTCTACTTGGCTTCCACCCTCAGGGGTAGAGCTTCAAGCCATGGGGTCTGTGCACCATGCCGGTCACTTGCTTACCGCCTCTTGCCTCTAAATTCAGCCTTCAATAGCTGCTCTGTGATGATGAACAAAATTACTTTAAGCATTTCTCCGTTAGAACGAGCAGATCCATCTTTGCAGGGCAGGCAATGAAGTGTGAATTTACAGCTGAGAGGAAATTAATTGATAACTGACTTTCCCCCTTGACTCTGAGGATATTTTCCTATTTCTTTGCAGGTCTAATGATTTTTGGCTGAATACTGCACATTCTGTAAAGACTCTGGATTCTGTTGTCTTCCTCTGAAGACTGTTGGCTCTTCTTTTAGCAGCCATTCGATCACTGGACCTGTGTAGGCTTGTTTTCACGCTTTGTTGGTGTCGATCTGTGGAACGCCCGGTGTTTCCAAAGCCCCTCAACTTGGTAAGATTCAGCTTCAACCTGGTTCCCCTACGGCTCCTTGTGAGGCTCATCTTTATCTTTTCTTAGATGGGCCTGGAGTAAGTTGTAGTCTTTTCTCCTAAAAAGTAAGTAAGAAGGTCTCTCCCCTCTGGCCAGGCCCACATGCCAGTGCTGCCCAGCACAGCTGGTCTTGCAGCATTTTTGTTCCCATCTCAATGCATGGCAACCCCCAAGGAGTCCTGCCCTTGCATGACCTCTTCCCCTGAGTGCAGAAGGGACCTGTGGCTTGCATCTAGCCAACAGACTATGGCCAAGGTGGTGAGCCATCACTCCCCTGACTGGCCTACGTTGGCAGACTGGAACAAGAGACTCCCTCCTGGCCTTGAAGAAGTAAGCCACCAGGTTGTGAGAAGGCCTGTGAGGGGTCACGTGTCAGGCTGCAGGCAGCCTTTGAGAGCTGAGGGTGGCCCCTGGCTGTCCACCAAGAAAGCAGGGACCTCTGTCCTATAGCCACAAGGAAACAGATCAGCCAACAGCCACATGACCTTAGAAGAGGACCCCAAGCCTCAGAAGAAACACTGACACCTTGTTTGCATGCTTTTGAAACCCGCACCTGGACCCCTGACCCTGTATGTTTTTAAGGCCACTAAATTTGTGGCAATTCGTTATGCAGCCATAGACAACTAGTGCACAGCCCACAGTGGCTGCTGTCTGGTAAGCCTCCAGTGGCCTCCCCTGACCCTCAGCCACAGACTGAGGGGACCCCATATGAACTTCCAGGCCCCTGAGCAGCTCCCCACCCTTCAGCTCCCCAGGACTCCACCCCCAGCCGCTGGGCTCACCTGCACACCATGCTCTGCTGCAGCAGCGCGGCCAGAAGACTGTCCCCCGGGGCTGGCATGCGTGGGCCCACCAGAGCTCCCTCCCCGTCCACCTTACCCTCTCCCCACTGGAGCGGCTGCTGCCGTCTTGGGTCCAGTGCCAGCGCTCTTTATGGAATAGGGATGGCCTGCTATTTGCCGCTTCTCCACGATTATCTGAAGGAATTTAAACTTACAGAAAAGTTGCTGGAGTCGTACCAAGGACACTGCCTCGTGCCCTCCGTCCACACGCGCCGCTTCTTCCTCTTTGCTCCCTTGCCTTCCCCATCCTCTTTCTCTGCGTGTGTCTGGTTATATTCTTTGTTCTGAACTGTTTGAGAAAAGGTTGCATAAATCATTGCCTTTACTCCTTACTGCTTCAGTGTATAATTCCAGTGGGCACAGTACTTCTGCCTACAGTCCCTGTTCTGAGCGCGTCAGCTGTCCCAACCAGACTTTCGCAGCTCTATTGTTTCCCAATCCAGGGTCACATGTCGGTTTCACTCATCAAGCCTCTTAGTCTCCTTAATCTGAAACAGTTCCTCAGCCACTTGTGTCTTTTATGACACTGACATTTTTTAAGAGTGCAGGCCAGTTGTTTTGTAGGATGTCCCTCTATTTGGGCTTTTCTGATGTTTCTGCATGAATCGGTTCACAGTTTATTTTTCTGGCAGAGATACCACCAGAGCAGTGTGTATCCTTCCTGATACATCAGACAGGCAGGTGCCAGGTGTCAGTTTATCCATTAGTGGTGATGTTATCCTTGACCACCCGTGAAGGTGTCCACAACTTTCTCTACAGTGAAGTTACTGCTTCCTCCTTTGTGATTATTAAGTAGCTAATGAGGATGTACTTTGGATTCTGTAAATATCCTGTTCCTCATGGGAACCCCTCCCTCACGTCAGCACGCATTGGTGATTCTTACCTAAATCAATCTTCACTGTGATGGTTGCGCTTTTTAAATTACTTATCTACCTATTTTTGTTTTCTGAATTATCACACAGAAAATTGACTTTTTGGAAGGTGTGCAGTTCTATGAATGTTAACACACGTATAGATTCCTGTAGGCACATCACTCAGGACACAGAATGTTCTGTCACCTAACAGCCCCCTTCGGCTCTCCCTTTATACTCAGACTGTGATAACTGGACATCCAGATGCAGGAGAATGAAGTCGGACCCCTGCCTTATGCCATACACAAAAATTAACTCAAAGTGGATCCAAGGCCCAATAAAACTATAAAACTATTAGAAGAAAACATAGGTATAAATCTTCATGACCTTGGATTTGGCAATGAATTTTTGGATATGACATTAAAGACACAAGCAACAAAAGAAAAAATAGGTAAATTGGACTTCATCAAAAAGGATACTATCAAGAAAGTGAAAACACAATCTACAGAATGGGAGAGAATATTTACAAATCATATTGGATAATAGTCTAGTATCCAGAATACGTAAAGAATTCATACAACTCAATAATAATAGGCAGATAACCCAGTTTAAAAATTGGCAAATGATATGCATAAATATTTATCCAAAGAAGATATACAAATGGTCAATAGGGACATGAAAAGATGCTCAACATCATTAGTCATTATGTACCTAATAACAGACCATCAAAAAATAAGAAAGAAAATTTACAGAATAAAAGTAGAAATAGTTCTACAATAATAGTTGGTGACATCAATACCTTGCTCTCAATAATGGAACCAACCAGATCTGACAGACTCGCACAGACACCCCACCCAACGACATTAGCACACGCATTCTTCTTGAGAGCACATGGGGCATTTTCCAGGCTAGACCGTATGTTAGGTCACAAATTAAATCTCAATAGATTGTAAAGAGAACAGAAAAATAGAGAAAATTCATGAAACCAAAAGTTGGTTCTTTGAAAAGAGCAGCAAAATTGACCAATCTTTACCTAGAGAGACTAAGAAAAAAAGGAGAAAATACTCAAATTACTAAAATCAGAAATGAAAGTGGGGACATTACTACCTATTTTACAGAAATAAAAAGGATTATAAGAGAACTATTAGCAGCTATGAAAAATTGCATGCCCACAAATTGGATAACCTATATGAAATGGACAAATTCCTAGAAACACAAACCTACCAAGACTAAATCACAAAGAAAAGGACAATCTGAATAGATCTATAATTAGTAAGGAGATTGAATCGGTAATTAAAAATCTCCCAAAAATGAAAAGCCCTGGGCGGGATGGCTTCCCCAATGAATTATTCCATACATTTAAAGAACTACTCCCAATCTTTCTCAAACTTTCCCAAAATAATTGAAGAAGAGGGAACAATTCCTAACTCTTTCTATGAGGCCAGCATAGTCCTGATACCAAAGCCAAACAAAGACACTAAAAGAAAAAAAACCTACAGACCAATATCCCTTATCAACATTGATGCAAAAATCCTCGACAAAATACAGAAAACCAAACTCAGCAGCATATTAGAAGGATTATACACCATGAGCAAGTGGAATTTATTCCTGAAATGTAAAGATGGTTTAACACACAAAAATCAATCAATGTGATACACTGCATTAATAGAATGAAGGAACAAAGCCCACATGATCATCTTAATTGATGTGGAAAAAACACTTGTCAAAATTCAACACCCTTTCATGATAAAAACACTCAACAAACTAGGATTAGAAGAAACTACCTCAACATAATAAAAGCCGTATATGAAAAAAACCCACAGCAACCATTATAGTCAATGGTCAAAGACTGAAAGCGTTTCCCCTAAGATCGAGAACAAGTCACGGATGCCGTCTTCACTGCTTCTGGTCATCACAGTACTAGAAGTTCCAGCCAGAGAAATTAGGCAAGAAAAAGAAAAGCATCCAAATTGGAAACAAAGAGTAAAATTATCTCTGTTTGCCAATAATATGATCTTATATGTAGAAAACCTTGAAGATTCCACACACAAACACACAAAAAACCCTATTAGAACTAATAAATAAATTCAGCAAAGTACCAGAATACAAAGTCAATACACAAAAATCAGTTGCACTTCTATAAACAATGAACAACCTGAAAAAGAAATTTTACAGAAACAATTTCATTTCCATTAGCATCAAAAAGAATAAAATACTTATAAATTAACTTAACCAAGGAGGTGAGAGATTTGTACAACGAAAACCAAAAACATTGCTGAAAGAAATTAAACAAGACATAAATAAATGGAAATACATCCCATGTTCACAGATTGGAAGACCTTATATTGTTCAAATGTCAGTAGTACTCGAAGTGATCCACAGATTCAATGAAATCTGTCAAAATCCCAATGATGTTTTTTACTGAAGTAGAAAATATACATTTTAAAATTCACTTGGAATCTCAGGAGATCTTGAATATCCAAAACAATCTTGAAACAGAAGAACAAAGGTGGAGGACTCACACTTCCTGATTTCAAAACTTACTACAAAGCTACAGCAATCTAAGCAATGTGATAATGACATAAAGACGAACAGGCAGACCAATGGAACAGAGCAGAGAGCTCAGAAACAAGCCTTTGCATACATGGTCAAGTGACTTTTGACGAGGGTGTCAAGACCGCTCGATGGGGAAAGAACTGTCTTTTCAACAAATGGTGCTGGGAAACTGGATGTCCACAGGCAAAAGAATGAAGTTGGACCCTTACCTCACAGCACATACAAAAGTTAACTCAAGATAGATCAAGGATTTAAATGTAAGACCTAAGACTATAAAACTCTTAGAAGAAAACATAGGGCAAATGCTACACAACATTGGGTTTGGCAATTATTTCCTGGATACATTACCAAAGACTCAGGCAACAAAAGGAAAAAATAGATGTATTGGACCTCATGAAAATTTTTTTGATTAAAAATTTTTAATCAAAAGAAACTGTCAACAGAGTAAAAAGGCAACCTGCAGAATGGGAGAAAATATTTGCAAACCATGTATCTGATGAGGAATTAATATCCAGAATGTATAAGGAACTACTAAAACTCCACAAGAAAACAAACAACCTGATTCAAAAATGAGCAAAAGACTTGAATAGACATTTCTCCAAAGAAGATACACAAATGGTCAATAAGCACGGGAAAAGATGCTCCACATCACTGCTCATCAGGGAAATGCAAATCAAAGCTACAGTGAGATGTTGCCTCATCCTTAAGAGGATGACTCCTATGCAAAAAAAGAAAGAAACAGAAAATAACAAGTATTGGAGAGGATGCGAAGAAATAGGAATTTTTGTGTACTGTTGGTAGGAATGTAAAATGGTACAGCTGCTATGGAAAACAGTATGGCAGTTCCCCCAAAATATTAAAAACAGAATGACCATATGAGGCAGCAATTCCACCTCTGAGCACATCCTGAAAGAGCTGAAAGCCGGGTCTCGAAGAGGTATTTGCACACCCGTGTGCACAGCAGCATCATTCACGATAGTTAAAACATGGGAGCAGCCCGGTGTCCACTGACAGACAAATGGATAAACAAGATGTGGTGTATCTATACAGTGGAATATCGATCAGCTTTAAAAAGGAAAGGAATCCTGACACTTGCTACAACATGGATGAACCTTGAGGACATTATGCTCAATGAAATAAGCCAGACACGTATGGACAAATACTGTGTGATTCCACCTGTATGAGATACTTAGATTAATCAAAATCATAGGGACAGAAAGTCAGGTGGTGGTTGCTGGGGAGGGAAATGAGGACAGAGTTTCAGTTTTACAAGATGAAAGAGCTGTGGAGACGGGTGGTGGAGACGGGTGCACAACATTATGAATGCATTTAATACCTCTAAACTCTGCACTTAAAAATAGTTAAGATGGTAAATTTTGTTATGTGTATTTTACCACAATAAAAAATTTTTGAGAGGCTGGCCTGGTGGCATAGTGGTTAAGTTTGCACGCTCCCCTTCAGCTGCCCAGGGTTTGTGGGTCCGAATTCCAGACATGGACCTACATTACGCTTAAGCCCTGCTGTGGCAGCGTACCACATGCAAAATAGAGGAAGATTGGCACAGATGTTAGCTCAGGGAGAATCTTCCTCACCAAAAAACCCAAACTTTTTAAAAAAGAAAGTACTGACAAACGGTACAACGTGGATAAACCTTGAAAACATTGTGCTGAGTGAAAGGAGCCAATCGCAAGGGACCCCGTGTTGCATGATTCCATTTATATGAAATGTCCGCAATAGCTTAATCGTCAGAGACAGAAAGTAGATTAACTGTTGCCAGGGGCAGGGGAGGGGGAGACGGACTGCTTAGTGGGTACAGGGTCTCCTTCTGAGGGGTGAAAACGTTCTGCAACTACATAAAAGGGGGTGGCTGCACACCACGGTGAATGTGCTAAAGGTTTGCCACTAAATTGAACACTTTAAAATGGTTAGTTTTATGGGGATTTTACCTCAATAAAAAGATTTATGTATTACAATTTCTCGATATTCTTATTTTTCAAAAATGTTTTAGTTATTACAGTTCATTTGGCTTTCCATATTAATTTTAGGATCTGCTTGTCTATATCTTCAGAAATCTTGCTGGGACTTTTATTAGAAGGGTATAAGTCTACACACCCGTCTCACAGGAGTCGTCTTCACTGTGTTGAATCTCCACTCACTTAGGTCTTCTTTGAGTTCTTTCATTAGCTCTTCTTTTTTGGCATATAAATCCTGTACATGTCTCGCGAGATTTATACCTCAGTGTTTCACGGGCAGAGGGTAGCTATTATAAATAGTGTGTTTTAAGTTGTCTCTTCTAATTATAAACTGCTAATGTATAGAAATACGAGCGGTTTTTGTGTGTTGCCCTTTATCTTGCTAGTCTCATTTGTTCAATTTGTTCAGTTAGCTTTTTCATAGATTCGTTGGTGACAGACCATCGTCAAGGAATGGGACAGCTTCATTTCTCATTTTCAATCTGCATGCCTTTTATTTCTTTTTCTTGCCTTATTGTACTGGCTAAGACTTCCAGTAGAAGTTGAATAACTGTAGCAAATGTGGACATCTTTGCCTTGTTCCCACTCCTGGGGGAGGCATTCTGTCTTCCTCCATCACATACAATGTTGGCCGTACTCGCTGTAAGTTCTTCATCAATGCTCTTTATTAAGATTGAAAGCGTTCTTTTCTATTCCTTGTTTGCTGAGTTTTTGCCGTGAACGGACGTTAAATTTTGCCGAAGTCCATCCTCCACCATTTCATCTGAGTGCTCAGAGTTGCTTGTTGGTGCATTGTTACAACAGCTGCTTCGAAGCCTCTGTCAGATCATTGCAGCGTCCATGTCGTCTCCGCATCTGCGCTTGGGTGTCCCATCCTGTGCCGCCTGAGATTTTCCTGGTGCTTTTATGCCGAATAATTTTGGATTTTACCATGAAGTTCAGTATTTTTGATGAATAAACACTCTGTTTTGTTGTACGACTAAGGTTGAATTCCAGAGCACTGAAATGGTTGTTTCTGACAGTTTTTCCCAGATTTACAGTTGCATCTGAAGAGTGTGTTGACCTCCTCACTCCTTCACACTGGAAACCTGTGATGTCTTTTGTTAGGCGATTACACTGTCATCAAACACATTCATTGAACGCCTACGACATGGTGACTTCTTTCTTAGCCACTGGGGACAGAATAATTACAATCTCTGTTCCCATAGATTAGGTTATTCCTAGTAAAAAGTGTTGTAAATATTGATCATATCTAACTCTCATTGAGCACCTAGTCTGTGCTAGGTACTAATCTAAGCGGTTACACGAACGTCTCAACCTCAAAATAGCCCCGTGAGTCACCTCCCATTTTACAGATAAGGGAGCCGGGAACAGCCGCCCGGGTCCTGGTAGGGAAGCCCATTCTCAGGAGCAGGCTGAGGGCCCCAGCCCTGGGCTTGGGCCTCTCACCTCACCCCCAATACCTCCGGCTGAGTGACAATACAGGAAACCCTAACAGCTCCCGGTGCACGCGGGCACCAGCACCTTGTCTCTCCCATCTTGTCTTCACAGAACACCTGCTAGGAAGGCGCCTGCTTACCCACATTCTGCACAGGAGGGAGTGGAGGCTCAGGAATGGCAGGAGACCTGCCAAGGCCACACAGCTGCTGCACAACTGGGACTCAAACCCCAGTCCCAGCAACTCCAGGGCCGGAGCCTCTCCCTCCCGCCCTGTGGGAACCTGTGGCCGTCAGCCACCAAGGTCCAGCTACGAGGTCTCCTCTCCAGCAGAGGCATCCAGGCAGGGAGCTAGCTGGGTGTGACCAGCTTGGTGCAGCAAGTAGGTCTCCAGCCCATTGAATGGTTTTCTGTCACCATTTGTCTGGTGGCTGGAGGCTCAGGTGCTGCTTCCTGACACAGTGCCTAGCCCTGTCCACCCTGAGCCCCCGATAACCCCCCAAGCACACAGGCCACCAACCCCTCGGAGCCAGCAGAAGGTAAGGCCTGGCCGTTCCTGAGCTCAAGCACCTATTCCAGACACTCTTGTTACTGCCCACCCTACAGACAGGGCGGCTGGCTCAGTCGGTCCTGCAGCCAGCAGCAGGTGGAGGCCGATTCCATCCCAGACCTCGTGGCTCTGAAGCCTGAGTCCCCCAACCGTTGGAGCCACACGAGGGGGGCCGGCCAGCAGGACAATGACCCTGGTTCCTCCAGTGGCGCCTCGGAGGACACCAACCCATGGTGCGCAGCCCGTCTTGGGGTCATCCCATGTGGTCCACACCAAGGCTGGGGGTGGGCCAGATGGAGACTGACACCCCTTTCCCCACTCTAACCAAGATGTCCCATGATCCCCTCTTCAGGGTCCCTGACGCCTGCTATGGGCAGGGACTGGCAGAGCCCCCATCTTCCTGGCTTGATAAATGCAGTTTTTACATTTTCACTTTAAAAGAAAAACCCCCTTTTCTGATTTTCTGTTACTGAAGTCATTGGTGAGGTTCAGAATGGGGTGGACTGGGTCAGGCTGGCCCAGCCGGCTTGAGGGTGACCTGAGAGAAGGGAGATGCACCCCTCAGTGCTCCTTCAGGGAAGGCCTCCTCTGCAGAGCTGCCTCACCCACAGGCTCCCTCCCCTGAGCGGCTGCATCTGTCCTAGTGAGGCGGGATAGAGGCCCTGCCACCTGGGCCTGAGGCAGGTCACCCCAGTGGTCCCTTCCGGCTCCAGGACTCCCCGCTGGGCCAGCCCACTGGCCCCGCCACCCGATCTGGCCCCTCCCCCTGCCCGTCCTCCATCCTCTCGGCTCCCTTCCCAGGTACTGGTCACCAACAGGCATCCTGCACCCCAACCTCCATCTCAGCGTCTGCTCCCGAGGCCTGACTGTGACACTTCTACAAGCAGGAGTCTCAGGTGGGAGGTGGCCACAGCCAGGTCGTGGCTGAGTGCCCTGCCTGCCCAGGCTGCCAGACGTGGCCTGCCACAAGGTGACCCCAGGGCACAGCTGGCCTTGCCCTCAGCCGTGGAGGACGGGGTCGTGGGCTCTGCCAAGTGTCCGCACCCAGCACACGTCTGCACCCAGCGAGCGTAGAGTGTCATGTGGCCTGAATGGGCTAAGGAAGAGCCTGGCCGGCTGGAGATAGGGGTCAGTGAACGAAACTGAATCTAATCAAATCAAATAGAAGAGTATCGAATGGGTTGTCACTACTTAGTGGCATGATGGGCTCTCGAATGTGGAAGAAGACACAGCCCCAGGAAGTCGCAGCTCCGCTGGAGAGAAGACTGGCTGAGAACTTCTCATCTCTCCCGAAGCTCTGGAGCTTCCCATCCATCCAAGGAGGGGCGGCTCTGCCCGGGGGTGGGGGGGTCCATGGTTTCTTGAGGTCCGGAGCAGGGCTGTCGTGGCCCCAAGTGCCTGGCCCTCTTCCCTTCCCCCAGAGCCCTCCACCCCCAGCTGCCAGGCCTGGGCTGGGCCCAGGGAGCCCCAGGGAGGCACAGGGCCTGGGTCCCAGGGAGCAGATGCTGGATGCGGCGCGTCAGGGCACCCTAGGGGCCTGGCACTCTTTGTGAGCCCCACAGAAAGAGGAGCCGCAGGGGGCCCAGAGGCAGCACTGCCCAGACTGTGAGGCCCAAGAGGAATGAACGCTGGGCTGTAAACATGCCCACTCCTGGGTAGTGGCCGGGACCCCTCGCCCTCTGCTCCTGCCAGGAGGTGGAGCTAGCTTCAACCTCCCCACACCCACAGCCCAGTTTACCAGGGCTCCCTCAGGCCCTGGGGCCTTTGCACCTCCCTGGGACGGTGCTGCAACAGCACTTTCTCAGCCTCCGAAGACTGAGCCTGGAGAAGGCGGGAGCTCCTGCTCACCCACAGAAGCACACCCAGGCCTTGCATACCTGGTGCACAGTAGGTTCTTGATAAGCTCTGGATGGACAGAAGCCACAACAGCAAGGCCAGCACCGGCGTCCAACCTCGAGCCCCTCCAGCAGAAACTCTGGTGGCCCTCCTGCCCCACAGGGCCCCTAAGCTGGCCCTGTTCTCCAGGACGGCCCCAAGTCCCAGCTCTCTCTGCTCAGATACCCCATGGGATGGGTCTGCCCCAGGGAACCTGACCGCATCCTCCCACTTCTGTCACACTGCTGTTCTCCACCCAGGAGTACTCTGCGTCCCATCCAGGCCCCAGGGATGGCACCAGCCCTCATCCCCCCAGTTGCACCCCTCCCAAGTAACCACCGTGCCCAGGATTCAGAGCGGGCACCTCACTGCCTCAGAGATGGGGGTCTGGCCCCCACCCTGGCCCCACACCCCAACCCCACTTCCTGTGTGTGAGAGCTGTCCAAGGTCCTGAGCACACGCAGGCTTCTCGGACCTCAGGCCCTGAAACCACAGTCCTGTTGGAGACGCCACCAGACGCCACACACGGGGCCGTGCACCACAGGGACACGGAGTCCAGCGAAGGGGCAGGGCCCTGCAGGCGAGGGTCCTTCAGAGAGAGAAGGCCTGGGTCTTGCTCGAATGCTCCGCCCTCCTGGTGTCCACCACACTGACCAATCTGCCTTATTGGTGACCCCTTGGTGGCCCTGGTGAGCAGGCCTGGCTGCCTCTCCTGTCACAGGTCATGCCACTGTGCTCCACATCCAGGCCTGGGGCCTCTCCGAGCAGCACTGCACACCAGGTCTCAGGGCATCTGTGCAGGTCCCCACCCCCCCAGCTCCCCCTTCCTCAGGCCTCAGCTCTCACTCGATACCCCTCTCCTGTCCCGCCTCACCAAGTGGGTCCCTCTGCCTGCTGGGCTGGCCGGTCCCCTGGAAGGAGCTCCCGTCTGGTTCACCGAACCCTCCTCACTCGACTCAGCCATTTCTACGTGGTAGATGCTCCACAAGCCCATGCACTGAGTGAACAGAACAGGGCAAGGTCCGAGGCAGGGCCCCCCCTGTGTTCATCCTCAGGGGCACGCAAGCCCTTCCTCCTCATGTCTCCCTCAGACACCTTGCCCCAGTGTCCCTGCCTAGCTCTCTGTGTCCTTACTGTGCACCCTGTGCAGGCAGGTGCTGTTGGCCTGTTTCCCCCACAGCACCCAGCGCCAGGCTGCTGCTCAGCCACTCCAGCCGTCTCTATGAACCACAAAACCCCAAAACCAATCACACTCCAAGCCACTGAGGGCTGCTTCTCATTTGGGGGTGGGGCCTAGACGGTGCCAGCATCTGGTCATGCATCAGGGTGGGGCACGCACCACAGATGCACAGGCACCCAGTAAGTCAGGGGGACACACGCTGGCCTGCTAGGGGGCTGTTATGCCACCCATCCCAGGCCAGTATGTGGTCAAGGACCGTCACCAGGGCAGAGACTAGAAAGGAGAGGCTGTTTCTGCACAGCAGGCAGCTGCACAAGGCCCTGAGCAGAGCTGATGGCCCGAACCTTGCATGGGCCCTAGACAGCCAATAACCCGACAACGTGGCTTTGGTGCGTCTGGCCCGCTGCGAGGCTCCGGGTTTGGTGAGTGTGGGGGGATGTGGGGGTTGCAGATGCCCTTTAAGAATTAAATTCGATTTGCACTAAAGTCATACCCAGTTTTATGATCCAGAATTGGCCCCTAGAGGGGAGCAGGAAGCTGGCTGGGGCATGGTCGTGGGTCCTGACCTGGAGATACTGAGAAGTAATGAGAGTTCATGGGCTATAAAGAGGGGTTTGGGGTTGCAGCACTCCATGAGCAGGCTGGCAGATGCCACACGCCTCTCCTGCATGGTTGCATTGTCTTACTCGTGTGTGCAATCCAGTTGAACCCCCTGCATGAGACACAGTTATCTTGGAAGCCCTGGAAGATCTGGCCAGATGAGTGGCCAGGAGAGCCCCTGGAACTGTCCTCTTTCCAGTGGACCAGCAGGGGCCCAGTCCATGGGGACACCAGGAAGAGATGGAGGAGGTGGAGAAGGAACCAGAGTTACCTGGGACAGGCAACTGCACCTTCTCCCAGGGACCCCCAGGCCCTACTACTGCCCAAGCCAGGTCACAGTCAGAAGGTTGGCAGCCTCGACCCCCACCTAGCCCA
Organism: Equus asinus; assembly: GCF_041296235.1. Classification (NCBI taxonomy): domain Eukaryota; kingdom Metazoa; phylum Chordata; class Mammalia; order Perissodactyla; family Equidae; genus Equus; species Equus asinus. The sequence continues at coordinate 50,468,028 of NC_091804.1, forward strand.
ATAAAGGGTCGTATCCAGGGGTGACCAGGGTTCTCCCCCTGCTTCTGCTGAGTGAGAAGCTAGAGTGAGGTCCAGGAATCCTGGAGGAGTCCTTGAGGGGGTTTGAAGATGTGGAGGGCCCAGCAGAGGGATTTATGGGATCTTCCTGGTGGCTTCCCCCTGAAACCACTACAGACCTCCTGGGACCCTCCCAACCACCAGGAAAGAGACTGCCCAGCTGGAGCTGTGAACTTCCCTTCCTGCAGAGGGAGGTTGAGGCTTGGGGCCTGCTGAGGAGGCTGGGAGTGGGGCTCCACACCAGGAAGGAAGTCCTCCTCCTGATTGACAAGCCAGAGTGTAGAAGGACCCCAGGCACCTGTTCCCAGCAGGCAAACATTCTGGGGCCGCCCAAAACATGGGGCCTCTGCCTCCAGCCACAGGAGACATCCCCAGACAGCAGCTCTCTACCCCATCCCACTCGAATAAGGCTGCCCCTGGCTGCAGCAGCTGGGTGCAGGGTGGAGCTGGGCACCCAGGATGTGGGTTCAAGAGCCACCAGAGCTGCGAGGGAGACGGGTGGGATCCTCAGCTTTCTATCCACTGTGAGGTCCCTGAAGGGCTGAGTCCACCAGACCCGTGGCTGGAGAGCTGGAGGCACATAACACTTCTGGGTGCCACCAGTGCCCACAGCTGGGGGTGGCGTACGCCCCAAGCCCACTACTGGTTGGGAGGCTGGGTGCACACCAGCAGATGCCCCCATCTGTCCTGGGTGAGAGCGGAGCAGGCCCCATCCTGAGTGGAGGCTGTGCCTACAGGGCTTGACCCTGGGTGCTGAGAGGCACAGGAACGGACCACGGCCACGGTCCTCGCCACCTCCACAGGGCTGGAGAGGTCGAGACAGGCTACACAGCCGGGCCGATCAGAAAGGATGGCCGGGGCCGGGGAAGCGGGTGGGCCTTGCTCTAGGACAGCGCGGGGCCTCCTTTAGGGTAGGGGAGGTGGAAGGGAGACAGGCTTTTCTCTAGGACAGGGACGGGGGCTCCTTTAACGGCTCCAATCCCAGGCCAGCCGGACGTGCTTCCCAAGCCGCCCAGGTCATACGGACGCCGGGGGGCACTTCCGTCAAGACCGGCCTGCTGGGAGCGGGCCGGGCCGGGGCCGGGGCCTCGCGGGCTGGGGGCGGGCCGGGGCGGGGCCTCGCGGGGGTTGGGGGCGGGCCGGGCCGAGTTGGGGCGGGGCCGGCACGCCGCCTCGCTATAAGTGGGCGCGTCCGCGCATGCGCAGCCGGCGCGTCCCGGTCGTGGGTCGGCCTCTCGCGTCTTCTCTGCAAATGGGCTCCGTGGCCTAGCGTCCCCGTCCCCGCCACCCGTGATCGCGCGCCTAGGCGCGCGAGGGGTCGCCGCCGAGGTGAGGGCCGGGGCGGCGCGTGGTGGGGCCGAGCGGGCCCGAGTGGGCGGCGGGGGCGGCCCTCAGCGCGACGGGCGGCCGGACGGACCGAGCGGCGGCCGGAAGGACGGGCGGGGACTCGAGCCGGGGTCGCGGGGGACCGGGCAGCGGCGAGGAGGGGCGCGGGTCGGGGCGGGTGGTCGGGCTGGGCCGGCGTGGGCCGGTTCCGGGAGCCCCCGGCTGGCAGCCCTGCGCACAAAGCGCCTTTGTTCCTCCCGCGCGGCCGGTTCGGGCCGGTTGGCGCCGCCCCGCCCCGCGCGGCGAAGGCGGACCGGGCGCTCCGGAGCCCCGCCCCCGCGAGGTAAACAAACCCGGGTCGCCGCCCGCCCGGGAGTTCGGGGTCGGCCGGGGCCCCCCCGGAGTGGGCGCTCCCTCCGGGGGGCAGCCGGTGACCGCAGGGGCTCCCCGACGCCCTGCGCAGGCTTCCGCCGGCCCACAAACAGGAGCATGGCAGCCATCCCCTCCAGCGGCTCGCTCGTGGCCACCCACGACTACTACCGGCGTAAGTGAGCTCCTTCCCGCCGCCCGACAGGTCTGACTCCGGGCCCTCTCCCAGCTTGTGGTGTCTGCAGCCCCTTGAGAACCCCTGTCTGGGTGGAGAGTGGGCTGCGCGGGCCCCCGGCCCTGCCCCTGTGCTGCCAGCAGAGCCAGCGCTTGGCCTAGAGGGGTGGGCGGGCCTGGGCTGCGCGCTGGGGGCTGACCGCGGCTCCTCCCCAGGCCGCTTGGGTTCCACTTCCAGCAACAGCTCCTGCGGCAGCGCCGAGTACCCTGGGGAAGCCATCCCCCACCACCCCGGTGAGTGCAGGTCCGCGGTCCTGCCCGAGCGCCCCACCAGGGGTGGGCGGCAGCACCGTGACCCCGCTTTGCTTTTCTCAGGTCTCCCCAAGGCCGACCCGGGTCACTGGTGGGCGAGCTTCTTTTTTGGGAAGTCCACTCTCCCGTTCATGGCCACAGTGTTGGAGTCCCCAGAGCAGTGAGTGCCCCGTTCTGGGGGCCAGTGTGGGAGAGGGGGCAGGCGGAGGCAGGCTCTGACCACCGGTTCTCCCCCAGCTCGGAGTCCCCCCAGGCCTCCAGCAGCACCATCACCTGTGACCTGGCTCCAGAAGCCTCGAGGAAGCAGCCTGGTGGCCAGCCTGCCAAAACCAATGCTGGGCCCCCGTCCTGAGTGACCACCACCTTCCAGAGGCCCTGGGTTCCTCAGAGCCCCTCCCTGCCCCGCCCACCCCCTACACTAGGCAGGCTGGTGGAAACAGAAGCAGTTGGGTTCCTTTATATTGAAACAGCAAAACACCAAAAAGGAAGATGAGAGAACCCAGCTCTTTACCACCCCAGCCGCACAAGAGCCTTCCTGACACCCAGTGACCGTGTGCCTTGCCCCAAGTGCAAAATAAACTCCAAGTGGCCAGCAGCCCTGGTGGTGTGTGTGAGCTGTGTGCCTCGAGGCCCGTGGATGAAGTCACTGAACCCCACCCAACCTTCTCACTTCTTCCTGGGGGTGGGGAGTGGGCTCTGCTTCCTGGGCCTTCCTGGGGCCCCTCGCTGGAGGCCACGTCTGAGGCCTGGCCCAGGTTCACAGGTGTAGGGTCTTGCTCCTGAGAAGGGCTGGGGTGCCTTGCTATTTCGAGGAGTATGGGAGAGCAGGCAGTTTAGGAACTGGACAGGGAACCTCAAGGGCAGCCACTGAGGTCACGGTTTTTTAAGTGGCTTCATCCCTGCGTCCCGTGGCCACCGTTGGAGACTGGGCCTCTGGGTAAGGATTCAGGAGCCCTCAGCTGGAGGGACCTTGATGAGGCCCCAGTTGATACCAGGGAGGGAGATGAGGGAACACGACAGATGCCGTGTGTCCCAGCTGGGTGAGGCAGCTTAGGGGGGCAGGCATTGGGCCACACTGCCTGCCAGCTGCCTTCCCTGAAGGGTGTCACTTCCTCTAGCTTGCGGTGAGGCTCACTGGTCAGGGCTCCCAACCCTGGGGCTGAGGGGCAGGAGTGTGGGGCGCTCCAGAGGGCCCTCCCCGCCACAGGCAGTCCCCGCCTTTGGGCACAGTCCAGCTCAGGGAGCTGCGGGCGTGGTTGTGTATTCTCTGCTGGACTCCTTCAGCGGCAGGTGTTGGTGGAGGACTGCCCGTGCCACATGCCTCCAGTGGCCAGCAGAGATTGACCCAGGTCTGTTGGTCAGCGAGGGCCCCAGAAGAGGGCAGCTTGGGGGACGGGACAGACTTGGAGTGAGGTCTGGGGTTCAGTGAGGGGAGTGGCCTCCACTGGTTGGTGGGCAGAGCTCAGGTATCCTGAGGGGGCCGTCCTCTTCCTGCCAGTTGGCCCTGCTCTGTGCTATAAATAGCAGCGAATCCATTCCAGGTGTCTGCAGAGTTTGTGACCCCAAAAGGCTTCAGCCTCTGTCCGTTACTGCCTTCGGCATGTCCAAGCAGGCTGCAGGGTGGTGGACAGCCTCTCCCAGGCTCCCTGAGGCCAGTGGTCAGTGCTGAGGCCGGGTAGGGGAGACCCTCATTCCCATCCCCTTGGATGGGCCTGGGGGAGTGGTGCCCCGAAGTGTAGTCAGGCCCACCCGGTCTTTCTGGCCAGGGTCTAGAGCAGGCCCCAGAGCCCCTGGCAACAGCGGCTGCTTGGTGTGGCAGAAGGCCAGGGACAGCTGCCTGGACCCAGGTGGCAGGCGGTGGTGCCCCACCACCAAATGACCCATCTGCATGGAGTGTTGGGGAGTCTGTGCTCCCTGAAATCACGGGGCAGGCGGGGTCCAGGGAACAAAGGGCCAGTGCAGCCGAAGTCCAGGTGGCGCCCATGTGTGGTCCAGGGAGGCTCAGCCCTGGTCCTGACTGAGCTAGTGGGCTTCGGGTCAGGACCAGGGATGGGTCCGCTCCCTTTGCGAGAGGGGCAGCCCAGCTCCTGGAGGGCTCCAGATTTGGAGTTGGCCCGGGTGGGCAGGTGCTTTCCAGGAGCTGGTGTCTTGGGGCCAGTGGGAGGAGGGGGCAGACTTCCCCTGCAGTCCAGACTACAGAGTGTGCTTCCCCACCCCAGGACCGGGCAGGCCCACAGCCCGAGGAACTCCTACTAAGGAATCTTCTCCTAAGGAATGCACAGCCTGGCTCTGGGAGCTGTTGGCACTTTAGGCAAATCCATGAATCAGAGGGTCAGGCCAGGCCCTTGATCCGAGGTCCATGTTGTCGCCCCAGGCCCCTGCTCACCAGGAGGCAGTGGCAGGGAGGGCCACTCAGAGCGGATTCTCGTATCTGGTGAAGCTGGAGAGCTTCTCCCGCAGGGTTTTGAAGGAGGGCCTCTGCTCTGGGTCCTTGTGCCAGCAGGAGAGCATCAGCCTGTGTGCAGTGGGAGGGCACTGGGGGGGGCAGGGCATGCGGTAGCCTGCCTCCACCCTCAGGAAGGCCTCGTGGTTGGACATGCCTGCCAGCGTTGGGATGAGAGGGGCTTTCAGGGGCTGGGGGACCGTGCCCACCTGCCCTCCACCCACCACCAGGAAGTCCTGCCCTGCCGCCTGCGGCCCCTCCCAGGAAGCCTGGGCCTGCCGTGCATCCCCTGCACACGTTGCTAACACCATCCTTTGGACGGCTGCCCCTGGGAGGTGGCCCCTTCCACCCTGCCCACAGTGGGGGACATTGGGGGCCCAGTACCTGGATAGGGCATCTGACCCCTGCTGAAGATCTCATGGAGGAGAATCCCGAAGGACCACACATCAGATTTGATGGAGTAATGCCCTCGGGAGAGTGCCTCGGGCGCGGTCCACTTGTAGGGGATGTTGTGGTCATAGGAAAGGTAGATGTCCTCCTGTGATCAGACACATGCTGGAGGTGGGCCTTGGGGGAGCCTGCACCCCTCCCGTTCCCCCAGCAGGGACAGGCATGGGGAGCAGGGGCCTGGTGGGAGGTGTGCGGCCGCCTCGCCTGGAGAGTGGACACTGATGACATGCTGTCAGGACACACCGCCATCACGGCTGCCACTACAGGCAGCTGCTGCTTCACTTGGAGACAAGCAGGCCCAGGGCCCCAAGAAGAGCTGCTTTCCCTCAGATTGGTGGAGGGAAGGAGCAGGAGGTGTGGGGGAGACAGGAGGAGGAGAGAGCTGGGAAGTCGGGGTCAGGAAAAGCATGGCCCTCTTGGGTCATGTCAGAGGAGCCCAGAGGTGGACAGTGACCATCATGTGGAGCCTGCAGACGTTCTCAGTCATGAGTTCACAGAGGTGCCAAAAAAGGTGGACTGGCTACCACTGGACGAACTCAGAAAAGCCTGCCTTTCCATCCAACCTGGCCCACTACTGGCTGCGGAGTGGAGGAGAGTCATGTGTCTTCTAGAAGCATCCAGCTCACGATGAGGAAAAAACCACAGCATCAGCACCTCACCCCCGTGAGCGAAGCAACCTGATGCCTGCTGTCCGCGGCCGGCCAGCAGTGTCACAAAAAAAGAAGCAGACTGCTCCCCATCTGCCAACAGACCGCACCCCACCAGCCGACAGACCGCACCCCATTAGCCAACGGACTGTGCCCCGGATACCAGCAGACCGCACCCCAAAGGACCGAATGACAAACCCAGAGCAGAGGGCTTCACGGAGGAGGGGCGACGAGTCTCAAACGTGAGTTTTGAGGAGACGGAGCAGAGCGGTGGTTTGAGAGACAAGCAGTCAAGCAGCTGTGACACATGGGTCTGCTCGAGGGGCAAACTGAAGTGAACTCACCGCATTTGCAAGAATTTGGGAACTTGGCTCTGAGGGGACGTGATGACTTTAAGGAGTCCCCACTAATGTTAACAGTGTGATGATGGCATTGTGGCTGTTTTGTTTGGAGTCCTTATAGAGATGCCAAGGTGTGCACCTGCGCGGGACTTTGGTGTAAGCATGGAGGGAGGAGGGCCGTGCGGGCTGTCCCCTGGTGGTACTGAAGCTCGCTGCTCTCCTCTGGCCCCATTTGTCTCCAGAATCCTCCGTAAGAAACAAGTTTCCTGTATGTGGGGGGCAGCTGGGGAGATGTTTACCCTGAGCTCACAGACCAGCCTGCAGGAGGCCGGGGCAGTGACACTGAGTGGATGAATGAGCAAATGAGTGGGACCCTTAGCACCCGGCCCCTGCTGCACCACAGCCCACCACTCAGCAGAGACTTTTTGCTCCGTGGACCCCCCACCCCAGCCTCTGGCCCTGGGTGGTTTCCCTTTCCCTTTGCAGCTCCTGGAGTCGTCTGTGTGGCTCCTCAGCCCTGTGACTCACCTGTCAGAGCCACAGCTGCTTCAGCTCCCCAACGGCAGAGAACCCATGGGAATCCCCAGCTTCATGCACAGAGGAAGCCCCGCACCCTCCACCCTTTGCCCCTTGCCCTCTACCCTCCAAGGGCCCCACCTTGACGAGCCTGGCCAGCCCGAAGTCCCCGACTTTGCAGATGTGGTTTTCCCCCACGAGGATGTTCCTGGCAGCCAGGTCCCGGTGGATGTAATTCTGTGATTCCAGGTAGCACATTCCCTCGGCCACCTGCCATGTGATGTCCACCAGCTCTGAGACGGGCAGGGCTGTCTCGTCAGAGTCTGGAGACAAGAGGAGGCCAGGGTCAGCGGGGCTGGCCGGGGCCAAGCTCTCTCTGCCGTGGGCTCTTCAAGCTCCTGGGCTCGGGAAGGGCTGGGGCAAAGGGCAGTTGGCTGATTTAAAATTGGAACAGTGGACCCGCTGCAGCCCTTCTGAAAGGCAGTTAGGTATCTGAGCCAAAGCACGGTGCAAACATGTGCTTTTCCCCACATTTTGCCTTCCGGGAATCTACACGAAAGCAACAGGAACGCAAAGACATCAGGACAGAGGTGTTCATCACAGCATCGTTTACACAGCTGCGAACCTTGAAAAGGTGCAGCCTCCAGCAACGAGCTAAATGGACGTAGCCTATCTACACGGTCGTGTACAGACCCTCAAAAATTTCTGAAGAACATTGAATGACACGGGAAACTGCGGCAATCAAGCTTATGTGAAAAATTTTCCATTCAGAATATTCCCAATGTTGATGTCTAAGTATGTTCCCAGATGTGCACACACACGTCCTGGGTGTCATTCACCCGGCCCTGCACGTCTTCCCATTTACCGTCTCAGGACGCGGGTGGCGTCCACACACACTGGCACTTCCACTCATCCACAGCTGTTGTCTTTGGTTTGGGAGTTAAATAAAATAATGGGCTTTGTTACAGATGATGAGGTCTCCGAGCCAACGGATACGTCCAGTGTGTGAGCATGCATGTAAGTGTGCGTAAGTGTGTACTGTGGTGTGAGTCTTGTGTGCATCTGTACGTGTGGTGCGCATGCGTGCGAGTGTTCACGTGTGCGTGTGAGTACAGGTGGCTGTGTAAGTGTACATGCACTCAAACCCAAGAAGGAGGGGCGGTGCCTTCTAAGGAGAGAAGCAGTGAGGACCAGGCCTGCAAGTTCCAGAAGCAGTGGGGGTGGGCAGGCCGCTCCAGGCATTAACTGTGGGTGCAGGAATTATGAGTGGCTCTTGTCTTATTTGTACTTATCCGTGTCTTCTCAAACTCCTACAATGAACAGATGGTACATTTATCACATACTGTAAGTCGTTCCTTAAACGGGAAAGGGCTGGCGAAGGCATCTGAGTCCCTGGCTGTCTGCACGTGGCAGGGGGTGGTCTGGGTTTCCTTTTTCTTTGTCGTGTGTCCCCTTGCCGGCTGTGAGCAGGGGTGACTTCCATCCCCGGGAAGGGGCCCGCTCACCCCGCAGCAGCGCCAGCAGGCTCCCCTTGGGCATGAGCTCCGTGACGATGTACACGGGATCTCCCACGGAAGCCACGGCGTACAGCGCCAGGATGTGCTTGTGCCGAAGCTGCTTCATGGCCTGGATCTCCGCCTGGAATGTGTGCTGGTGCAGGAGGTCATCTGCAGGGCCGGCTGCCTCAGTGGGTGCGGCCCCATGGAGAAGGCCAGCCCCTGTCGCTCCCCCATATGCGGCAGCCCCCAGGCCAGGATGTCAGGGCAGGCACAGCCCAGCCCCAGGGCAACCCAGCGCCACAGCCTCATGTTCACAGGAGCAGATGGCGCTCACCACACCCTGGGCACCTCCAATGCCCCCGCGTGGCCAGCACCTGCTGGAGCCAGATGCAGGGCTCAAACACCCCCAAGTGTGTCCCCACGCCCCCTGCGCCCTGGTTCCTGAAGTGGGATCCAAACCCCAGTGGGTCCCAAGGAGACTTTAGATGAGCCTTTTCAGATTCCTAGTGATCTCTTTATTTTACTGGCTTTCCATTTACATCAAGGATTTAAAATTCCCTTTTAAAATAAATGAGTTTAGGTAAAAACATACACAATTGAAAGGAAAATGCTACCTTGATGCCGCTGTAGATGCCATGTAGGGCTCAAGTTAAGGCAGCCTGCAGCACGTGGGACATCAGGGCCTGGGCTGGATTGGCTGCCCCCACCCCGGTGAGCGAGGCCAGAAGTCCCTCTTGGTGGGACTGGCAGGGAGGCGTGGGGTCAAGCAGGCCCCCCGGCCTGAGGCCCACTCACCTCGGGCGATCACCTTAATGGCCACTCGGACCTGGTCCTTCCAGAGCCCTTCGAAGACCTCCCCGAAGTAGCCAGAGCCCAGCCTCCTGCAGAGCGTGAATTCCTCCCGCGGCCGCTCCCAGTCGTCACACTGCGGCAGGGGCTCCGGCTCGTGCTGGAGGAACAGGCAGGGCACGTGGGGCGGGGGAATGCTGTCCAGCCACCCAGCCCATCCTCCAGGAAGCCCACTCTGCCTCCAGCAGGGGGTGCCCCGCTCTGTCAGCTGGGTCGTTCAGCTTGGATGGTCCCTGAGTGCTGCATGTGGCTGGGCTCTCCTAGGGGCTGCCCCTGCCTGGCTGCCCCTGCTGTGCATGCAAACACACGCCACCCTCATCGCCCACTCTGGGCCAGTGACTGGCCTGAATGCCACTGAGACAAAACTGTCCGCCTGCTGGCCAAGGCACACAGCCCTTGTCCCCAGGCTCCCACCAGCCCAGAGAGACTCAGCGTATGACAGCGGCACAGCTGACCTCTCACTGGCCCAGGGGTGAGAGTGACCCGGCAAAGGAGGGCAGTTCCCCTGCACACCCTCCTGCTCCCACACCCAGCTCTGTGCAGCCACAGCTTCCAGGCAGCCCTGATCCCCGGGGCCCAGTCCCCTCCAGGGGGTCAGTGCGTCAGGACCCACACCCACCCTGTGCAACCCTGAGGGTCCCTGTTGAGGAGAGACGGCTGTGGGTGGGCACGGGCAGGGCGAGGGTCCAGCAGGGCAGCCCTACCTTCCAGCAGGGCACAGTCAGCCGCAGGCCGTGGGACAGGCTCTGGGCCTTGTGGTGGTCCACGAGGTCAGGCAGGCTGGGGAAGGACACGGCCTGGTTGAGGTGCAGCCGGCCGGCCCGCCGCCAGATCTTGTAGTGCCGCACAGCCTGCGTGTCCCGCACTGAAGCGCAGGGAGCACGGGCAGAAGGAGGGACGCACGTGAGCAGGCGCGTGCACCCTGGGCCCCCTCAGAAAGGAGCTTGCAGGTCAAGGGGCAAAGTGGGCACCATGCTCAACTTTCTGCCCCAGGGTGCTACCAACAGGGAAAGGACAAAACGCAGACCCCGGACCCCAGGGGCAAGCCATGCCCACTGGCAGGGGTCAGAGCTCCCCTGAGGAGGGCCGGGATGTTGGAGATGCCACAGCAAGACAGAGGGGACAGGCCAGAGGGAGCCGGGCTCTCTGCATGCAGGGAGGGTTCAGGGGCAAGGAGCCCCAGAGTCAGGCGGGGTTGGGCCGCAGAGGGGAGGAGCAGGGGCTGTACCTGAGAGGACGTAGTCCACACCCGGCTTCTCGCTGACCCTGATCAGGAAGGCACCCGGCTTGTTGCCCTCGGCCTGCAGTCGGTGTAAGGCTTCTGAGCGGGAGATGCGGCCGAAGAACCACCTGGGGGGAGTGTGTCCTGAGCTTGCTGACCCCCACGCTGCCCACCCTGAATCCCAGCCCCTCACCTGACCCTCTGCCTCCTTGTGCTCCCAGCCGAGACCCACAGCTGCCCTCTGATAGTCCCCCACCCAGAGACCCCTTCCTTGCCCATCATAGACCCCAAATGTCTCAAATGGCCAGTTCTGGACACCAGGAAAGGCCCTAGTGGCCCAGAAGAGGGCAGACACCTCCCACCACCTGCCCTGATGGCCCCATCCCAGAGACATGCCATCCCATCCTGTGCAACCACATCATTCTGTGATTCTGTGGCCACCTCCTGTGACCTGGGCCATGGACACAGTGCTCCTGCTCTGTGGGACCTAGGGTTGGGTGTCTGAGCAGCAAGAAAATGCACCCGTGCACTTGGACTCACATACATGCACCCACATACTCACACATGCACCCGCCTGCTCACATGCATGCGCCCACACACTGACACATGTGCACTTGCACTGATATGCATGCATCCACACACTCACACACATGCACCCTGCAGGGGCATTAGCTGGTGTGCCCCTTTAAAGACCACATGTCCTTGAGGCTCCTGTCTGGGCTATGCGCCAGCACTCACAATGATAATAGTCCTGGGCTTGGCCAACCCAGCTGCTTTCTCCTGGGATAGTTGGCACAGAGACCCTTGAGGTCTGAAGGAAAACAGAGGCCCTTGGGGAGGGGGCTTTGGTCCTTGGAATGCAGGATACAGGGACGTTCCCCCATGGCAAGCATGCAGCCTTTGTCCTTCTGCCTGTTTAAGCTGGCTTCTAGCAGGGGGCGGTGGCCATGTGCAGGTCTACGTCCAGCCAGCCACCCCTAGACTCTCTCCCTGTACATAAGTCCCAATAAATCTATCCGTCTCGCCCACCATCTCCAGGGTATTTCTTCCATCCGTTGGCACGATACCCTGCTGCCCTAGCCCAGCTGGGTGTGCAGCCTTACACTTGGCGAGCCAGCCAGGAGACCAAAGAAACCCCCGTGAGCACCGAGACTATGGGGGATGGGAAGGGGAAATCCAGGGAGGGAATACCTGGCTGGCAGGCCTCCTCCATGTGGGAGTGGGTCACTGCCATCCTAGATGGACGGGGCTCACCGCATGAGTACGGGGACGCCCCAAAAATGCCAAAGGGCCTTGGGGAAGTCCTGGGCATGGTCGATGTGAGGAACTGAAAATCAGAAGCCCGGGTGGCAGCTGCTGCAGTGGGGTGGCCCCTCCCTGCTGCTGTTCGCTTAGCAACAGAAGCTGAAATGGAAGCTAAGGCGACGGTGAGGGAGCTGCCAGGGGAGTTAAAATTAGAAAGGGAAGCAGGGCTGGTTCAAGCCGAAACTACCCGGGCTCTGTCAGCACACCTACGGAGTCTGACGGGAGGACAGTGGCCTTAGCCTGCCGCCTCGCCAGGATGAAAGGGCAACAGCTGCCCCAGGCAAAGGTGAGAGCTCTCATGACACAACGAGATTGGAGCCCAGAACAATGGGACTCGTGAGATTCAAGCAGTGATGGTGAGGAGCTGCTGGCTGGGATGGACCCTTAGAGGTCCCGTACTGGCCCCACACTCGCCCTAACCTGACAGTTAAAGTCTGACCAGCCCCCGCTCGTGGGGTAGATGCCCTGGACCTGCCTCTGCCTGTCTGGCGTGTGCATTCCCCCACGAGGGACTGGACCGCCACAGAACTGCTGGAACCGGGGAACAAATTCAGACAGAAGGGGAGACAAAGCGTCCCTGGCTGGTTTCTGCACCTCTGGGTCGCTGGTGCAAAAGGCATTTTGTCATCGGGGGTTGAGATGAGCAAAATGGCTTCTGTCACCTCCCACCCCGACCTGCGGCGATGCCCTTAAGCCTTGGTAAATGAGCACGGGGCCGTCTCTCTCTTGACCTGGCCAGTCACTGCCTGCAGGGGTGCCTGGCCCAACGAGAGGAACATGCCCGTGCCCCGTCCCTGTGGGCAGACCATGGAACCAGCACAGGAACCATGAGGGAAGTGGGAATTAAACATGCTGTTTATGCCGAATATGTCCGAGGGGCTGACAATGAGATTTTTACAGCAGACACAAAAGACACTGTGCTGCACACAGCACCTGACCAATGTATGGGCCTTGGTTTCTATGCTCAGTCCTTTGTGGGTCAACCTGTGTCCAGGTGGCCCAAGCTGCAGCCGACCTGGGAGAAACAGACAAAATCAGAAAGAAGAAGGTAAGCACTACCGGGGTTCCGGGAGGGAAGGAAGATAAAGGGGGCAAAGTGCAAAGGGTCCAGTTAGGGTGACTCACAGGCAGATGTGGCAAGACTTGGTGGCCATGGGCGCCCCTCTGGAGAAAATAGATAAGCAGCCGAATCCTGTCTTGGTGGCACTGTGGCAGAAATTAGGGCCAAAATAGAGGTTCACCAAGCCTCCCTCTGGGGAAGTTTCTGGGCTGCCCACTCCACGGCAGCCCCTGTGACAACATGGGAACATCCCAGCCCCCTTGACCAGGGAACAAGCCAAGGGACCCTGACTCATCCCTGTAACCGTGTGCATGTAGCACGAGTTTCGAGGGACTGGAGGCCACACGTAGAGCTGACAATTTATTGGTCTGCCAACAATAAACAGACTGTTTTAGCCTTAGTAGACACAGGAGCAGAATGTGCTTTGGTTGATGGCAATCTATCCCATTTTGATGGCCCTATTTCTGTCATAGATGGTTATGGTGGGGGCACAGTCGAGGTGACACTGATGCTGCAGGTAGGGCGTCTCTTGCCAAGATGGTACATGGTTTGTATGGCCCCCACAGCGGAATACATCGGGCGTGGATGTCCTCGCTGGCCTGACTCTTCAGACTACTGCTGCAGAATCCCGCCTCTGGGTCCGCACGATTAAAGCTGTAATAAGGGGCTGTGCCAGGTGGACTCTAGTGAGGTTGCCCCAACTGCATCGTGTGGGACGATAAAGTAGCATCATCTCCAGGGGCATAAGACGAAATCACAGGAACCGTACGGAAGTTGGCAAAGGTAGGAACCGTTAGACCCACACACAGCCCATTCAGTAGCCCAGTGTGGCCTGTGTGGAGGCCAGACAGGTCCTGGTGACTGACTGTGGGCTCTAGGGAATTGAACAAAGTGACACGGCCCGTGTCTGCTGCTGTCCCCATATAGCCTCCCTCCTAGAGCACAGAGGGCGCACCCTGGACCCATCATTTTGTCCTGGACCCTGCTGGTGCCTTTTTCAGCATCCCCTGGAGGAAGGTAGCCAGGACCACCTTGCCTCCACCTGGGAGGGCACACGAGGGACTTTCACTGCTCTGCCTCAAGGGTGTCTCCACAGCCCCACAATTTGTCATGGTCTCGTGGCTGCTGACCTGGCTCAATGGACAAAACCCCCTGATGTCGCCTGGTTTCATTATGTTTTGGATGCCATGCTGGCCTCTGAGTCTTTTGCAGACCTCCGGGAAGCCTCCCGCTCCCTCGCCGCCCACCTATGCCAGCGAGGACGGGTTGGAGAGGACAACAAAGTGCAAAACCCTGGGCTCTCTGTCCAGAACCTGCGTGTTGTCTGGTCGGGGAGACAAAAGTGGCTCCTGCTGCTGTTGTAGGTAAGATACAGGTCTCCCCACCATCCAACACCCCGAAACAACCGCAGAGCTTTCTGGGCTTAGGAGGTCATGCCTCATCCAGCCCAACTGCTTCGCCCCCCTCATAAGTCGGTGTGGAAGGGGGGGTCTGGGTCTGGGGGACCACCGAGCAGGAGGCCTTCGCCCAGGCCAAAGTAGCAGTGAGACAAATCCTGTCCGTGGGTGTTTCAACACAAGGACAGCCATGTGAATTGGATGTTTCCAGTCACCTAGAGGGGTTCAGATGGGGTCTCTGGCAGAGGCAAGGCAACAAACGGGTGCCCCTTGGCTCTGGTCCCAGTGTGGAAAGGGGCTGACACCTGGTGCAGCACCTGGACAGCTGTGTGCAGCTTACCCAGCCCTCCAGCAGGTGGAGCCCACAACCCATGCCCTGTCGGTCACTGTCCACACTCATCTGCCCATTGCGCGGTGGCTGCGGGCCACTTTCCAGAAGCCTCACTCGGAATAGCCCAAACACGGACACTAACAAAGTGGCATGCTTACAACAACGAGGGACCCTGGCCAGTCGTCCCCTCTGCAGAACTGCATGACATTCTCGGGCCAGTAACATACACCGGAGGAAACAACCCCGTCAGACGGGGTGTCCGTGCCTGAAACCCTGCCCAACGTACAAGGCCAATCCCAGCAGAGGCCTCATAGACGGATGGCTCCACAAGGGGTGACCATCAGCCACGTGGACAGCCGGGGCCGGCTAGCCTTCGACCGACAGCATGTGGTTGGACTCTGGCTCTGGAAACAGTGGTCAACAGGCTGAATTGCGGGCTGCCTGGATGGTGTTGACCTGTGAGTCCCATCCAATGTGCCTCTGTACAGACAGTCAGGCGGTCTTTAAGGGCTCACCCTGCAGATGGCCCAGTGGGCATGACAACAGTGGACTGTTAATGGTCGCCCATTGCGTGGGCTAGAGCTCTGGGGTGATATCTGGCAGCGGGTCCGGGGAATGACGATAACAGTGTACCATGTGTCTGCACATCAGCCAATAATACTGCCAGGAAACCAACAGGTGGACGAGTTAGCTGAGATCCACCTCCTGGAAGAAGCATGAGCCGAGAGAGCGGCAGAATGGCTACACAAGAAGTCTGGACATAAAGGACGAAGAACCCTCTGGGCTATTGCCAAGGCCTGGGGCCTCCTGCGCTATGCGGACGTGGTGCAGGTCTGTCAGGAGTGCCCTTCCTGCTCCTTGCAGAGACCCCAGGCCATTCCCCAGGACACAGACCAAATAGTCAGAGGTAACCAGTCTGCCCAACACTGGCAGGTGGACTACATCCAGCCCTTGCCTCTCTCTGATGGATGTTGGTATGCCCTCACTTGTGTGAACACGTACACAGGACTGCTGCAGGCGTACCCCAGCAAGAGGGCCACACAGAAGACCACCATGAGAGGCCTGGGACACCTCTGTGCTGTATACGGTGTTCCCACTGACACTGACAGTGACTGAGGGACGCATTTTCCTAGCCACCCAGTACAGACGTGGGCTGATCAAATGGATGTACACTGGCATTTCCACCTGCCATACAACCCCACAGCCGCGGGACTAGTGGAACAAATGAAACAACTAAGGACAGAAGACAGGACCCTAGCTCATTGGATGAGACGCCTGACAACGGCAATAAGTCAACTGAATGAAAGTGAGAGCCACACCCAACCCAGTACATACCAGATGTTGACACGAGGACCTGACGTGACAGCACGTCTACAGACAAGAGCTCATTGAGGAGAGAAACGGCAACCACAGAGGGGCACTCAGAACAACTTACTACGGCCTCTGCCACGGGAACTCGCTGCCGGGACCCACGCGGTCACTTGGCCCTGGGACTGGCAGGTGGGGCCCTGCTGGTGTGGTCTCTTAGCCCCTTGGGGACAGGCTTAGAACAGGATATCACAGTGAGACACTTCATTGTGGGGGGGCCACCCAAAACCTCCAAACTTACCACTCCAGGGCCTCCGATTCCCCAAGGTACATTCATCCTTTGCCTCTGGTGTGTTCTTGCTCCTCCCTTATCCTTTACCACTGCCCCTGCAGTGCCCACACCAACTGGACAAGCGGTGTGGTATTGTCAGCCTCGTCTGAAACCACAGGCCGGTATCACACTGACCCAAGACACTGCAACTACATACGTCCTGCTGGACGGTCATGACCTCCCTGTTCTGGTCCCCTCTAAACATCTTACTTTTGTCCTTAGGATGTTGTCTGCCAACCTCTTCACTGCCCGGGCACACATCTTTGCTGACTTACAAAGTCCCTCCAGCGGCTGGTATGCAGCAAGCTCCCTCTCCTCAGCCACCGGGTCACCACGGCGCCTCCAAGCAGCCCGCCCCTCCCCCTGGAGAGCCCACGAGAGTGGAGGAGTGCCGCCCACCTTCCCATTCCCACTCCTCTCCCCCCAAGCGACCTGTCCTCGCCCTCTTATGCCGCCTCTCGAAAGTATATCCTCCAGCTTGTGTGTGAGCAGGTTAGTACAACCCGAAGGGTGGGGTGCTCTGTTTCTGATGGCATAGGATGGTTAACTGCTGTGCAAATAGAATTAAGTGCTTCCTTTCCCTGGTGCATTGAACGTCACAACAACTCTGCACCGTCAAACGAAAGCATTTCAAAAAATGTGGGGTGGACACCTAAAGCAATGTGCAACCAAACAGTTATCATTCCTGCTGAAATGTGGCTGGGAAAACAAGGCAACACCATCAGAGGAGCCTATGTCTCTCCTCGGGGTGGCTGTGGGCTTGTGGCACCCGCGGCTGGCCCTGTCTGCCCTATAATTGGACGGGCAGATGCACATGGGGCGCCCCTACGACCCTGCACGCATCCTGTCTCCCTTCACAGCTTCCTTCTAATGGGGAGGCAGTCCGTGCACACCATCGTGTGCAACACACCGCAGAGTGGTTCTACCCCTCGCCACCCTCTCTCCACAGGCTGCAGTTGTGGATGCAGAACGGCAAGTGTCTGCCTTAGCCCAAAATATGGCAACAGCCCTCAATGACACTGGACATGCAGTAACTCTACTAAATGAAGAAACCTCCCAGATGAGAGAAGCAGTGTTGCAAAAGAGATGGCCTTGGACATGCTTACTGCAGCCCGAGGGGGGACCTGTGCCCTGATCACAGTAGAATGCTGTGTATGTATCCCTGATTATGCCCACAATGTTTCCTGCGCAATGGCCTCCTTACTGGTCACATACGGGTCACTGACAACCTGTCCACCGACCCAGCATCCACTTGGACACAATCCCTCCCCTCCAGCTGGTGACATGTTTTCATTGGTGTTCTTGCCTTTTTACCGCTTCTTTTATTTTCATGTTGTGCTCTCTGTTGCTGTTGTGGACTCTGCCTACAGTGCTCCTCTCTGTGTCTGACTTGAGGGAAACCACAGAAGACTGGCACAATGAGATTGTAAGGGCCATCTGGACACGTGGGGGATGGAGCGTAGGGGCACTAGCTGGTGTGCCCCTTTAAAAACCATGTGTCCATGAGACTCCTATCTGGCCTATGTGCCAGCACTCACGATGACAACAGTCCTGGGCTTGGCCGACCCAGCGGCTTTCTCCTGTGATAGTTGGCACAGAGACCATCAAGGTCTGAAGGAAAGCAGAGGCCCTTTGGAGCAGGGGGCAGGGTGGGGGGCTCTGGTCCTCGGAATGCAGGATACAGGGACAATCCCCCTTGGCAAGCACGCAGCCTTTGCTCCTCTGCCTGCTTAAGCCAGCTTCTCTCTGCGGGGCGGTAGCGGGTGCACATTGCCTGTCCAGCCGGCTGCCACTGCACCTTCCCTATACATAAGCCCCAGTAAATCTATGCGTCTCGCCCGCTGTCTCCAGGTCATTTCCTCAGTCTCTCGGCATGATACGCCGCTACCCTAGCCCAGCTGGTGGTGTAGCCTTATCCACCCGCATCCTCACATCCATGCACCTGCAGGCTCACAGACATTCACACACACGCTCACACACATGCACCTGCAGGCTCACAGGCATTCACACACACTCACACACACATGCACCTGCAGGCTCACAGACATTCACACACACTCACACACACATGCACCTGCAGGCTCACAGACATTCACACACACTCACACACACATGCACCTGCAGGCTCACAGGCATTCACACACACTCACACACACATGCACCTGCAGGCTCACAGGCATTCACACACACTCACACACACATGCACCTGCAGGCTCACAGGCATTCACACACACTCACACACACATGCACCTGCAGGCTCACAGGCATTCACACACACTCACACACACATGCACCTGCAGGCTCACAGGCATTCACACACACTCACACACACATGCACCTGCAGGCTCACAGGCATTCACACACACGCTCACACACATGCACCTGCAGGCTCACAGGTATTCACACACACTCACACACACATGCACGTGCAGGCTCACAGGCATTCACACACACTCACACACACATGCACCTGCAGGCTCACAGGCATTCACACACACTCACACACACATGCACCTGCAGGCTCACAGGCATTCACACACACTCACACACACATGCACCTGCAGGCTCACAGGCATTCACACACACTCACACACACATGCACCTGCAGGCTCACAGGCATTCACACACACTCACACACACATGCACCTGCAGGCTCACAGGCATTCACACACACGCTCACACACATGCACCTGCAGGCTCACAGGTATTCACACACACTCACACACACATGCACGTGCAGGCTCACAGGCATTCACACACACGCTCACACACATGCACCTGCAGGCTCACAGGTATTCACACACACTCACACACACATGCACGTGCAGGCTCACAGGCATTCACACACACGCTCACACACATGCACCTGCAGGCTCACAGGTATTCACACACACTCACACACACATGCACCTGCAGGCTCACAGGCATTCACACACATGCTCACAGGCATTCGCGCACACACACTCACAGGAATTCGCACACACCAGCTCCCAGCCCCAGGGCATGAATGAGCTCTTGACTCTGGACTGCAGGGTGAGGGCTTTGGAGCTCCCCAGGTGACCTCTGCTGCCCGCTGCTCTGTCCTTGGTCCCCCAGCTCTCTTAGGCATCACTGGAACTTGGGCCCCTTCACAGAAGGCTACTGTCTGTACAGAGCCCCTGGGGGTCCACGCCCTGCCCCTGACCGATCCAGTGCTCTCGAATCTCTCTCATTGACTCACCCCTCCAACCACCCTGTCTCCTTCCAGCTTCTCAAATGTGCTGGGTTCTCAGGGCCTCAGGGCCTTTGCACTAGCCATGGCGACCCTGCATTACCCCTGCATGGAACTCCACCTTCTGAAACTGTCCTGTTTAAGACTGTGCTTGTTTTCTGCTCATCTCCCTTCAGTAGGAGGGAGCCCCTGCATGTGTTCACGTGCTCTCCCAGCACACAGCTGGTCTCAATCAGTGTGAAATGGGGATCACAGGAGCACTGGCAGGCAACGGGTGTTCCTCTTGCTGGACCCACCCCACCCAGATCTCAGAGGAACCACCTCAGGTCGCCATGGACATGCCCTTGCCAGGCTTCCCCTTGTGGTCCAAGCTTCCTGGGCAGACCCTCAGGGCTGGCCACCGCCTCCGGGAGCCGCCTAGCCAGTACCAGGCAGCTGTGAGGATGCAGGGAGCAAACGCCTTGGCCCACGCCCTGGGCAGGCCTGGCACAATGGCCTTTGGGCTCCCTCCAACTGGGTCACACAGCTGGTTCGGGTTGTTTGGAAGGTGAGTGAAGCTTCCCTCCCCAAAAGTCCCACTCCTGCCTCAGTCTCCCCTGCGTAGCTCATCTCTGTCAGCCAGCCACCCGGAAGCCCACTGCCAACCCTTCTGTCCTCTCTGGGTCTTGGCACCCTGGTGGAGCCCAGGGAAGAAGCCACATGCCTCAACAGCCCCCAATCCCCATATGTCACTCAGCAAAAGCCCAGTTAGCGCTCCCAGGGGTCCAGTCCTGACTGGGGGACACAGGGAGATGGAGCTATGGGTCCCCACCCTCATTGGCCTCCCAGGGGCCAGCCCAGCACACCTGCCCTGCCCTAAGCACCGCCACAGCAGCACAGAGCTCTGTCCCATGGTCACCCTGCCCAGAGCTCTCCAGGGGCCGCAGGGCCCAGGGAGTGGGGGCACCTTGGAGTGAGCCACGAGGGCCACAGGGACACTCACGGCTCAGATTCCACGGTCTCCTTCTCGGCCAGGTAGTTGTGGGGCACGTAGCCCTCGGCCAGGGCCATGCCCGCCTCGTCCAGCAGTGTAGCCCACCACCACTCCTCCTCCTTCCTGGCCACGTGGAAGAGGTCCCCTGCCCGGAAGCTCAGCTCCTCCTCTGTCCGGGCCTCGAAGTCCCAGAGGCCCACGTACTTGGGTCCCAGGTGTGCCTGGCCCCAGGACGCCATGGTGGGTGCAGTGGCAGGACCTGGTCACCTGGCCTCACCACCTGTCACTGTGCCGGCTGCCGGCACCACTGGCTGGGAGTGACGGGCCATCCCCACCCAGCCAAGGAGCCAGCCCACTTCCCTGTGACAAGGCAGCCAAACCAGGTCGGCCACACCCATGCCCCGGGGCTGGCCTCTCCAGGGCTTCCCCAGGCACCCTAGCTCCACCCTAAGGGCCCCACAGCCCCACCTGTCCTCCTACCCACCATGTCCAGGTCAGTCTTGGCACTGCTGTTGCACATATGCTGTGGGAAACCTGCTCACCAACCGGCCACTAAGCTGCCCCTGGCCACACGGCTGGACCTGAGGCCAGGGGGAAGGAGGGCGGAGTAACTGCTGGGACTGGTGGGCACTCAGGTGAAAATGGAACCCAGGCGGGGTGCATCTTGGAGCTGGAGGGCGAGGGGAGAGACAAGGCCCTTCCCAAACGTCCCAGGGCTGCTGGGCCTGATCCAGACAGAGGACAGCAAGCTCCCAGCAATCACTGCCAGAAGCCCCCCAAGGAGCGCCGCCTCCCTTCCCATCCCCGAAGGTTCTCCCCGCGTCCTAGCTGCCTCTCCCTCCCCCACGGAGCCCACCCCACTCGCAGCTGTCCTGTGCACCAGCCTCCAGAGGAGAGGGCGTGCAGAGACCCTGCCCCCAGGCGGGAGGGCCGTGAGGACAAACGGCCAGGGGAGCATCACCTATGAAACCTACATGTTGGCACCTTCCCTTTGACTGAAAAGACAGCAGTGGCGCCACTCACTCCATTCGAGGCTAAGGACAGGAATTACTATTTAAGGACAGTGTGTCATTTAACAAGTTCATGCACATACTATGAGCTGGGCAGCCCAGCTCAGTTCTGCCCCAGGTGGCGAAGGGGCAGCAGAGGGAGGTGCAGGGAGGGCTTAGAGGGGGCGGACGGACAGCTGGGCCCTGTGTCGGGGCCCAGGGGGCTCCCACGTGCCCCCCAGCTGCTGCGTGCCTGCCCTCACCGCTCAGCAACATGCTCCAGTCCCCTCAGCCCTCGGGCTGGCCCAGGAGCCCATGTCCAGGGGGCCGAGGCGTGTCGCTGGGCACAGATGTGCCCCAACTCTGCCTGAGCTGCACCAGGAAGCAGGAGAGCGTCAGGACCGAAAGTCCCCGGCCCCTCCCGGAGGCCAGAGCACCAAACCTGCTCAGCCTGTGGCTGACGAGACACCCCAGGAATGAGCCAGTGACCCCCACGCACACCGCCTCTCCAGCTGGTCCGCGCCCAGCACATCCCCTCCCTGGAGGCGCCCGCCCAGCCCATCACTCCGCACTGCAGCTGCAGGAAGCAGAGGCCAGCCCTTTGCGGAGGCTGGAGCCCCTTGGTCCCACACCGCTGCTCACGTGTCGAGGAAACGCCTAGAACCGAGGAGCTCAGCTCCAGCCCTCATACTCTCAGCCACCAGCCAGAGCTGGCCCTCAGCTGTCCTGGGACAGGATGGAAGGGGTCAAGGGCCACAGGCCAGGGCATGGCTTCAGCTAAGCTGCCGGGGTCCCAAAAGTCTCAGGCTCAATTCTCCTGGTCTGACCATCTGCCCCAGTCACAGCAGCTCCGGCCCGACGCCCAGGGCTCCTAGGGGCTCTGCCCTCTCCCCACTCGGCCCTGACCCACAGCCAGGGTCATGGGGGCCCTGAAGCGGCCTCACCCGTGGGTGCCACCCCCACCTGTGGTTCCCCCATTGCCCTCCCCTCTGGGAACGTCCCCCACTGTTCTCGGAGCATCTAAGTGGCCCCTGGGTGGGTCACTTATCTCTCGAGGGTCCCAGCTCCCTCCAGTGCCAGCCCACGGGCGGGGCCTGTGGTCAGTGGTGAGGGGCTGACTGGCCTCTGACGGCCCAGAGCTGAGCCCAAACTGCACATGGTGCCTGTTCTCTCCAGGGAAAAGTGAGCTCAGTGAGGCCTTGCATGCTCTGCCCCTCGGTCCCCACAGGCCTTCTGGGGCACAGCTGCCAGCGTGGGGCTCCCAGGAGGGTGGTGGTCGGGGACCCTGAACACAGACCCCACCTGCCCAGTCCCCCGGCCCCTCCATTTGTCCATCTCGTGGTGACCAGAGCCAGGCAGGGTGAGCAACAACCAACAGCTCACGTCCTGCCCAACTCCTCATTTGGTGGTGTCAGCAGTGGCTTGAAATCCCCCCGGGGGGAGCAGTCACACCCCGGAAACCCCAAAAGCCACGCATCAAGGCTGCTTCCGTTTTCTCAAAGAGCTAGCTGTCACCCAGCTGCCCCCACCCGGCGGCCTCCACCCTGACCCCGCCTGCCTCTGCACAGCCCGGGCGCCTCCCGGACCGGCACCACGAGACAAAGGCTCTGCCTCTCTGACCTCTGCCCCGTCCCCAACGAACTGACCTCAAGGGTCACCCGACCCCAGAAACAGCCGCCTGGCCACCACTGACCTCCCTGCGGCCTGACCCAGGCTCCTCCTCCAGTGCCAGCGGTCATCTCTGCTCCAGACCCCAGGGAGACGGAACTGGCTGTTCATGCCTGGGTCCTGCCCACGGCCCAGGGGTAGTGCTGCCTCTGGGTCCCTGCTCTGGACGCCAAAATGCCCTGGGTGGGAACCTGGACCATATGAGGGTCGGCTGCCCCCCGCCAGGATAAGGCAGCTGGGGGGAGGGCCCCCAGATCAGCCCCAGCTTCTGCTCTCGTGCGGGTGGCTGCTGCCCATGAGTGAGCCAAGCCTGCATGCGTCTGAGTCAGTCGATAACATTTATTGAGTGTGGCCTTCCCACGTGCTGGGGTCTGCACACAGGGACCTGTGTGCCCGTGGGAGATGGTGGCCACGCCCCGGCATATGCCCAGTATGTGCCATGTGGGCCAGTGCCCAGGGCTGCCTGGGAGCCCAGCACCACTGCTGCAACAAGGCCATGGCAGGACTCTGGAGAAAACTGGGAAGCCCTGCCCCTCGTTCTTAACCCTGGGAGGGGTCAAGGGGGCACAGGGCAGCAGGCACGCGTGGAGGGGCCTCGGCCCAGGCCCAGGGCTTCTCCCGCCAGCATCTCCCTGAGGCCAGGGAAAATTTGGGCTCCACTTGGCCTTCTATACTGAAGTCGTCCCTCACCGGGGACAATGGTCACACTGCACAGAGGACATGAGCCTGTCCCCAGTCCGAGTGGGTGTCTGTGTGTCTGCCTCCTGTGCACATACATGTGCATGTCAGTGTTTGTGTCAGGGCGTGAGGCCACAGCCAGAGGCTCCACAGGCTGGCAATGGTTCCGGGCGGTCTGGCACCCCCGTACATGTTGACGGCAACCACCATGCAGGGGTACGCCCAACGGGAGCGAGGGGCCCGGCCGCAGCCTCAGCAGCCTGGGTGGTCACATGAGGGCAGGGTGGAGGCAACTGCAGATGGCACCCAGCTTCTCCTGCAGCACGGCGAAGGCCGGCCGCTCCTCGGGGCTGTCCTGCCAGCACTCCAGCATGAGCAAGTAGACCTCAGCCGGGCAAGCTGCTGGGCGCGGCAGGCGGTACCCTCGCATGATCTGCTGCAGCGTCTCGTGGTTGCTCATTCCTGGGGGAGCCGAGGAGAGGGGCTAGGCAGGGGCTGCCTTGCTTCTGCCCGGGGTCACCGTGGAGACCTCCCCCCAGCCCTTGGCCGGACCCTGTCAAGTGGGCAGCATTGAGGGTCAGCGACCTCCAGGGTGGGGTGTGCCTCCGCCCTCGGGCTGGACCCCTCGCTTCCTCCCTCACACTACCCCTTTCCAGGAGAGGCCTCACCTCCCCACCGGGGCTGCCTCGTGACCCACCTTCATAGGGACACTGGCCATAGGTGAAGACCTCATAGAGCAGGACCCCGAAGGACCAGACGTCCGACTTCTGGGAGAAGATGCGATAGTTGGCTGCCTCGGGCGCCGTCCACTTGACAGGGATCTTGGAGCCGCTGCTCGGGGAGTAGATGTCGTCCTGGGTGAGGGGAGACAGGGGAGGGGTGGGCGGAGTGGCCCCTCCTCTCCCGGCGACTCTGCCACCCAGCAGGGGCAGCGACTCGCACTGACCTTGAGCAGCCGGGCCAGGCCAAAGTCGGCCACCTTGCAGGCCAGGTCGTCGCCCACGAGCACGTTTCTGGCGGCCAGGTCCCGGTGCACGATGCGCCGTTCCTCCAGGTAGCTCATGCCCTCGGCCACCTGGCGGGCACAGCTCAGCAGCAGAGGTGGGCTCAGGGCCTGGCCCTCGGGACCTGAAGGGCAGGGCCGACAGTCAGGGGCAGGCGTCTGCACCCGTCACGTCCTTCTGTGCAAGCTGCTCCTTAACCTGCCCGGGCCTCCAGCAGGGACCAGGGACAGAGAACGGCCAAAGCAGAGAGGGGGCACGCCAGGCTGGGCTGGGTCCACGTTGACCTTGTTCGGGGACTGGGCCCTCCCCGCCCGCACTCTGCCCAGCCTGGAACCGCAGTGTTCTCACTGTCCCTCTGTAAGGCCCAGGCCCGGTCCAGACCCGGGACCCTGAACCTGCTGTTGACCAGAGCCCACCACAGCCCTCTGGGCCTGGACAGTCAAACGTCCAACCAAAAGGCCTGGTGCACCACTGCAGGTCCCTGCAGGGAAGGAAGCGGGTGCCACTGTCAACCCTGGGCCGGGTGGTTATGGCTGCGGCAGGGATGCAGGCCACCCCAGGCAGCCGGCAGGGGCGGACACTCACTGCCCAGGAAGGCCTGCAGGTTGCCCTTGCGCATGAGCTCGGTGACGATGTACACAGGCTCGCCAGCGGAGCACACGGCGTGCAGCCGGATGAGGCGCTCGTGCCTCAGGCTCTTGAGCGTCTGGATCTCCTTGGCGAGGTCAGCGAGCTTCATGTGGGCTGCGGGAGAGGGCACCGCTCCAGAGCCTGCCCATCGCCACCGTCCCCAGGGCTTCTGGGGTCAGAGGGTGGGACCAGCAGGGGTGGGCGGGCCCTCACCCACCTGATCTGATGACCTTGACCGCCACTGGCACGGAGCCGCGCCACACGCCTTCCCACACTTCCCCGAAGTAGCCCTCGCCCAGCCTCCTCCTCAGGGTGAACTCGGAGCGCGGCCGCTCCCACTCGTCCTGCCTGGGGGGCTGCTGCAGGGGTGGGGGCACTCAGCGCCTCTGCCTCTGCCTGCTGTTCCCCCGGCAGAGCAGGCAGTGTCTCCTGGGGGTACCAGGCCACTGGCACCTCCGCCCCCACCACAGGCTCAATGCCGGCCCTGGCCGGGTGCCGACTGCCAGAGGCCTGGCCCCACCTGCTTCCGGGCCAAGTGGCACCTTTGCTGGAGGTGGACATCCGCCCACAAACACTCGTTACTGCCCCTTCCTGGCTGTCATAAAGAGACCAGAGGAATCAGATGGCTATCCCGGTCCCTCGACAGCACTGCTCCTCAGGGACAGTCATGGGAATACTGCAGCTCCAGCCCAGGTGCGGCATCGTCCTGATCAGCGTCTCCTCCCACAGCTTCCACCCTGGGGCCCGGGGCTGCTGTGGGCACCTTCCCCAGACACCTCCCCAAACTCGCCCCTGCTCTTCGTGCTGCTCCCCTGCAGAGGTGGACATGGAGAGGGAGGGCATACCACAAGTCCCATCTCCCTCCACCCCGGGATCCCCAGAGAGCACACCCAACCCTGGGACAGGGCCCCAACCGGAGTGCGGAGGATTTGCTGGGACACCGGGTGCTCCCAGGCCTTATCAGACCCCGCATCAGCACCCAGAGTCAGGCCCAGGCCGGCTGCCCTGCTCACCCCCCTGGATGCATGTTGGGCAGTGTCTGAGGCCTGGTGAGGGGCAGCCTGGCAGGTGGCAGGGGCAGGGCTGGGCCCACCTGGGGCACGCAGGGCTGCAGCAGCGGGTTCTGGATCAGCTTCCAGTGGGCCTTGTAGTAGGTGAGCAGCTCCTCCAGGCTGGAGAAAAGCCGGCCCTTCTGCAGGTAGAGGCCGCCGTCAGCTGCCGTCGAGATGCGGTAGTGGCGGACTTTGGCCTGGGCCCTGACTGGGAGGGCACAGAGATGGAGGCCGTGTCTTGGCTGCAGCCTGACCCGGATCCTCCCGCCATCCCAGCCAGATGAGCCCTACAACGTTCCGGGGGGCCTGGCTCAGATCTGGCCTTGTGGGCCCTGAGATGACCAGAGCTGCGTGGAGAAGGAGGGAGTGTGGGCAGTGCAGGCCAGAGGGGTAGTGAGAGGGGCCCTGGGAGGCTCTGCCAACAGTGAGCACAGAGCACAGAGTAGGCACTCAACGGATTCTTGGTGAATTAACTAGTCGGTGACTAAGTGAATGAAACAAGGGGGGACTGCGAAAGAGTGAGTGAGTGAGCGAGTGAACATGTGTATGAGGGAACAAGTGAGAGAGTTAGTGAGTAAACACGTGGATGAGGGAATGAGTGAGCGAGTCAGTGAACCCATGGATGAGTGAATGAGTGAATGAGTGAATAAATGAGTGAGTGAGTGAGAGAGCAAACTGGGGGAGACCAGCGTGGGTGCCATCAGGCCCGAGGTAGGGCCGGGCATGCGGGGGCTGGACTACCTGGGGAGCCACCACCCCCGGGTCAAGGGTATTCCGGCCTGGCGGGGGCTGGGCAAGGTGCCTCCTGTGGGGACGGGGGTGCGAGGGCCACCCCCATACCTGACAGCGAGTAGTCCCCGTGGCTGCTCTCGCTGGGCCGAACCAGGAAGGCCCCTGGTGCGTTGGCCGGGGACAGGAGCAGCTGCTGGGCCTCGGTTCGGCTGATGCCACTGAAGTACCAGCTGCAAGGGACAGGCGTGGCGGTCACCACACAGGCCCAGCCCTGAGTGACCACTGCCCCCACACCGGTCAGGGGCCCCAGAGGCCTGCTCCATGCAGGCAGCAGGGCGGAGCCCCAACTGTCTCACTGTCTCTCAGAGAAGGGGCACCAGGTGCCTGATGCTGGGATCGCAGTCCAGGATCTGGACCTGCCCCAGCCTCCAGTGCTCACTCTGGGGTCATTGGGACTGAACAGAAGGACTGCGTGGGCTGGCACCGAGCTGACAGCCACCAGCAGTGACCTGCGTCAGGTGAGACTGTCCACTCTCCTCAGCCATGGGCTCTCCATTAGCCCTGCTCATAAAGTGACCACCAGCCCTGGCCATGAACTAACAATTAGCCCTGGCCACAGGCAGAACCCTCCGAAGTCCAGCCTGCTGAGCCCCTGCAGGGGCAGGGGGCCCATGGGAATCAGGGCCTGACAAGCTGCCCAGGAGTGCCAGCTGGTGTGGCACAGAGGACCACAGGTGCCACCTGGCTGGGTGGGACCACATGCCTTGGGAGGTCAGCAAGAAGAAGTGAGAGAAACAGGCCTCGGTCCCCAAGAGGCCGGGACGGCCCCAGAGGAAGTGGCCTGAGCGGGGTGGGCAGGAGAGGCTGGGGACACTGGGGGAGGCTCAAGACCTGCCCAGCACAGGCCGGCCCAAGCCCCTGGCCCTCTGTCCATATAGAGACGCTCCCCTCATGATGCCAAGCAGGCTGAGACCACTCTAGGTGCCTGCTCCTTGGTCCACGTGGGACTCCCAGAGACCAGGAGCCCTCAATCCCGAGTGTGGTGCCAGGCAAGGAAGGGGCCCGTCTGGGGCTCCCCCACTAGACACCCCACTGGGGCTGGCAGCCCACCTGAGTCATGCCAGGTGCGGCTCCCTGGCTTCACATTCTTGGAAGGAAACAGAAAAGCCCCTGGCCCCACCCTATTGCCTGTGTCTGCTCCCCAAGGCCCAGGGAGGGGAACCCCACCCCTGAGTCAGCTTCCCACCCTGGAGGCTCCCACTTCCTGGAGCTTCCGGGGACCTGGTGACAGCAGGCCTGTCCCTCAAGGGGGAGCCACAGCAGCTCAGAGACAGTCCTGGGAGCACAGCCCCTCATCCACCCTGACGGGGCGAGCACAGGGATCTGGGGGCTGTGGGAGTTGGCTCTCAGAAGCCCAGGGGTGTGCAGCACCAGCAAGGATCCTAGAAGGCCCAAAGCACGACTCAAAGGGAGTCAACACAAGGCGGGGCCCCCAGAAAGACAGGTGGTGGGCAGCGCTGCACGGTGGGCAGGTGCTGCTGGAGCCTGGGGCACGGGCAGGGCTGGGCAGGAGGGAGAGACAGGCCTGAGCCTGGCACAAAGACCTGTGCCTACCCTGGGAGCTGCGAGGAGGGACCAGGAACCAACATGGCCAGAGCCAGGGTGGGCCGGGCTGGGGCTGGAGGGAGCAAGGAGCCGGAGACAGGCAGGGGGTGGTGATGGGGGTGGAGGCAGAGGCCTGAGAAAGGTCAGGAGGTGAAACCCGCAGGCCCGGCGGGGCAGGGTCAAGGACGTGTGGACGTGGGCCCCCTGAGATGAGATCAGGTTGGCCAGCAGGCTGGGGGGCAACGAGCTTGTTGTGGTGACACATTGATTTGGCAGCAGGAGGCGGGCAGGCTCCGCCCACGGAGGGCCCCCTGAGCTCTCACCTGTGAAGGGGCTACAGGGGACCCTCCCAGGGCAGCAGGGCTGTGTGGGAGGAGGAGAAGCAGAGGCTCCCCAGCCCCGACCCTCCCCTGGAGCTCCACATCAGGCCCGGAGGGCTGTGCCCTGTGCACATCCTGGGCCTCAGGGTCTCTCCCTGGGCCACGGTGCAGTGGACAAGATAAGGATCGAGGGGGCAGTTTGTGAGCAGAGGCCTCACGGTCGAGGTTGAGGGGCCTCTCCCCGCACCGCCCGCTGGTCTGGCCCCAGGGACAGGCGGCCAGGTGTCTAGGGCTAATGACACCTTGAGAGTGGTCAGCCCTTTCATCTCCAGCCCAGGCAAACAATCATTAGCTCTTCCTCCCAGCAGCGCCTCCTCCCCCGCGAGCCCCACCAGCCGCCTCCAGAAGCTGCTCACAGGGTCTGTCTTCCACACCTGGGGTGACTGTGGGACCCCTCCCCATCACAATGGCTGCTCAGTCCCACCCATTTCTCCTGGCAGGCTAGGCATTGAGTGGGGGCCCGGAGTACCCTTGGAAGACGTCTTCCTGTGGCTCAGGCTTCCCCCACCACATGCAAATCCCCCAAGAGACCCTGGAAGTGCCAAGGGGCCCCCCGGAGGCTGGAGGTGGCCTAGGTGAAGCTGAGACCTGATGCTGGTCTGCAGTGGACACACCAGGGCTCAGGCCTGGCCAGGCTGGGTGCAGGACCAGGGGCCCGCACCAGGGTGAGGTCTGGGCGGCTGGGCTGGGCAGCGGGGCCTGGCTTTGCTCAACCTGCTCACCAACCAGCTTCTGGCCTGTTCTCACCCAGCACACTGCCTCCGTGTACACTGGGGCTAGTAGGCAGCGTCTCTGCCGAGGGTCCCCCACTGCCCCATCCATCTAGACATTGAAGATTGCAATGGTCACAACATCCTGGCTGGCCCACTGCATTCAGGGGAAAGACAAGTAGAGGCCACTCCAAGGTTTGAGGCAAAGGCTTGAGGCTTGCCCACCATGTCCAGCGCTGTATGGCAAGGCCCGGCTCGGAGCTGGCACAAAGCTGTGCCAGGAGGTTATCCTGTCCTGTGGACCCTGAGCCTGGGCCAAGAGGTCACCCCCTCCGAGGAGCCTTCTGGGAAAGCCCCCACCTGTCTTCCTTGCTGTGTGGTTGCAGACTGGCCTGCAAACAGCCAGGTGTCCCTGCCAGCCGCTCCCTGCCTGTGGACTGCCCCAGCCCTAGGAGCCTCGGGCACTCTGGGGGGAATGGGCGGGCTCCCCTCACCTATGTCCACTCCCCAAACAAGTCTCCTTGGGAGCAATCCCTAAGGCCAGGGCCCTGGCCCTGTCTGCCCCTTTCCCGGCCCAGTGCAGGGGAGACGGGGCTAGTGACTGTGGACAGGAGGGAGGAGAGAGTGAACACAGCTCTCTGATCCAGCTTATCAGCTCCCACCCCAGCCACCGCCTCGCCCCCCACAGCACAAGGGACAACTGGATGGTCTCTCTGCTCACTCATGTCCTCACTGGGAGCCCAGGAGAATAGGGGCTGTGTCTGTCCCACTTGGAACTGCATCCGGGACCCTAGCCCCCTGCCCTACAAGCAGTGACCACTCAGCAAACGGTGTGGAAGGGGAGACCCTCAGAACGTTTAACGTCAGGGCTGAGTGCCCATGTGAGAGCAGGAAGGCCGGGCGGGCGGGCAGCTTCCCAGAGTGACTGCCAGGCTGGGTGCCCGGCAGTGGCATCCATACACACCATCCCGCTGATTCCCCACTGGACCTGACTACTCCGGCCGGAGTCCCAGCCACTGTCTCTCTTAGCAGTATCAGAGCACAGCGACTACCGTCCTTGCACCACACCTGTGTGCCTGCTCAGGGCTGTGTGGCAGGGCCTGGGGGAGTGGCCATGGGATGAATGGACGCACGATTGAAGGATCCTGGACGGCCCATCCCCAGACTCAGTCCTGCGCTTACTCCTGACACCCCAGAGCGGGATGGTACTCACGGTTGGTCTGAGAGCGTCTCAGGGGTGGCCTTGGCCACGTAGGCGATGGGCACCAGCCCGGCGCTGGGCGGGCCCGAGAGCCTGCGCGCGAAGATGTAGTCGCCGTCCTCCTTGAGCGCGTAGAGCCGGTCCCCGCGGCGGACGCTCAGCTCGGCCGCGCACCGCGCCGTGAAGTCGTACAGCGCCCTGAAGAGCTGCGCGCGCGCCGGGGGGCTGCGGGGCTCCGCGGCGGGGGGCTCCGGCTCGGCGTCGGTGCCCGCGTCGGGGAACCGCGGCATGCCGTCGTCCGGCGCGCCCGCCGGCCAGATCTTGTCCCAGAAGAAGGACAGGAAGGTCAGCCGCTTCCTGAGAAAGGGCTCCATGCTCCCGGGGCGTCGGGCCGCGGGCCGCCGAGTTCATGGGGCCCTGCAGAGGAGGGACCGCAGCGCGGGGCTCCGACGTCCGACGCGGGAGAAACTGGAAGGGCCGGTGGGACGGCAAGCGGGAAGCCTCGCAGAGCGGCGTCCCTGCTGGCGGGGGTGGGGGGATCAGGCCACCGAACACGGGCAGGTGTGCAGGCCGGGCGGGGCGCGAGGTGGCCCTCCAGCCCACGGTCACACGCAGCAGCTCCTCTCCTCGAGCTCCAGGGCGTCTTGTGGGCACCACTCGTCCAGACTGCTCAGGGCCGGGGCCGAGCCGGGGGCGGGTCGTGCTGGGCGGAGCCTCCGGACAGGGCAGCCCCCTCTCTCCGTCCCCACCCCCCACCTCCCGGCCCAGGGAGGGGCGACGGCCCGGCCCTACTGGGCTGCAAGGCCGACAAAGGGAGAAAGGGTGCCGCGCTAGCGCCCCACACGCCTGCCTGGCCCTGAGCCCCGCCTCGGAGAAGTGGGCGCCGTGACGGGCACAGCACTGTCACCTAGCAGTGAGCTGCACTTGTGTGGTTAACTGCCTGCTTCTTTCAATGTTGGCTAAACCTGCTAACATCGTACAAACCCTGTGCAGGGCAGAGGCACACACGCCCAGCTGGCAGCCGCTGCAGCAAAGGCTCCAGGTGGGGCTTGGGTGGGGACAGCTGGGGCCGCCTTGGCCTTCCACCACTGCCTGTGCGACTTCGGACACGTGAGGCAAGCTCTCTGTGCCCAAGTTTTACGTTAAGAGGGAAGCTGGTGGTAATTGCAGGGGACTCAGCGAACACAGTGAGTGCTTGACAGATGCACAGATGATGAGTTGATACGACTTCTGGGCCACCTGGGCCTGGGGACGCCCAACAGCCACTGCAGGGAGGAGGCAGTGCTGACATCTCACTTCCAGCCCAGGGATATGAAGTGGGCGCCAGTGGCAGAGACTGGACAGCGGGTGAGTCCACCCTGGGCCTGCACCCCCTCCTCGTCCTCTCCCTGGACAGCACCAGGACCCCTGCACACTGAAGCAGCTAGCTGCCCAGGCTGCCTCTGCTTCTGGCTGGGTGGGGAGAGCAAACCCCAGCCAGCCTGGTCTCCAGCGGGCCCTGGGGTGGGGTCTGTGGGGCAGGGTCCCAGCCCGGGGCAGCCTGCAGGCTCTTTCTCTCCCAGCTGGCCTCCCCCAGTGCAGCCCCCTCAGCACCCGGTGGTCTTTATTGAGCCCACACCCTTTCATGACAGCTGCAGATCCTCCTTCCAAATCCCACACTGGCTCAGGCCGGAATGTTTGTGATCTGTGGTTGAACAGGCACCGGCAACAGGTGTGCTGACTGTCTGAGCCCCTGAGGAGCCACACACCCATCCACCTCCCCTAGAGCTGCAGCAGGTCATTTCTCTCTGAAACACACTCCGTTTGCTTCCTGGGGCACATGCCTGTGTGAGCGGCTTGTACAATTTACAAACTGTGGCATGGCAATGATACACGTCTGGTATCTGGAGGGGGCCCGGGGTCCCAAAGGGCAGGCTCCCTGGAATTGAGACTCATCCTGTTGGGGGGGCAGTATAGAGAAGAAGATATTTACAAACACAACATTGAGGGGAGCCCCTGGGAGGGCCTGAGGCCTCCACCGAGCCACCTGTTCCTCCCGCGTGCGTGCAAGTTTGGGTTTTTGCACACCAGTTTCCTTACATCCTCGAAACCTGCTCTGCTTCTCCTCCTAGGAAGCCTGACCCCATGGCCGCAGGGAGGCCTCCTTGGATGGTGGGAGGGTCCCACTTGTGTGGACCACCCTCAGGGTCATGCACTCAGAGCACTGGACGCAGGCTCCTCCTGGACACTCCCAGTCCCTCAAAGCCACAGGATCTCTGCCTCTGGGACTCAGCACACTGCCTCTGGCGATCAGGGTGGGCGGGGAGGGACCCTGCCCCACAGAAAAGCCCAGAGAGTGGATCAGGGGACCAAGCACAGAGGGCTGCCCACTCTGCTGCTACAGACAGAGACCCATGGCGGGGCGGGGTCTTCCTCCTGCTCCGACGAGGAGACAGGGCTCTGTGCATCCCTGCTCCAGGTCAGAGCGGGGACATTTTCTAACAGGACCTGCGCTGGGCGGTGGAGACCCAGCTCACAAAGAACGCCTAGCCCATCCCCTGGCGACCAGGACAGATGGTCTGAAGGAGGCCCTCTCCCCAAGACGGAGAGAGGTTCCTCCTCATGGGCCCGGTGCAGAGGCCTCTGCAGGGAGTACCCCACATCACCACCCCTCTGACTGGGCCCTCCACCCCACAAACCCCCAGATCACCTCTCCTCATTCACCTTTCCCCTCTGAACACCTGTCGTCCTTGCACCACTCACGGCCAGTGTTGGTTACCAGAGGCCACAAAAGCTGGTTTTGTCCCTCCGGTTGTCGGCTCTCTGAGTCCCCAGCCCCTGCAGGCCCAGCTGCCTGCACTGTGATTTGTGTTCCCTGGACCTGCAGGTTCTGGCCCCCTCTGTCCCCTTCTTCACCTCAGCCACCTGATACACCAGCGTCCAGCCACCGGCCCCACGCCCAGTCCCAAGGACGGCCCCTCCCCTGACTCTGCCACTCATCTCCCATTAGCCTCACCTCCTCCACGGGCCCTAACCACAGGGACTGTGCTGGGGGGGTGGGTAGGTGTGTGAGTGAGGGGGAGGACGCCCGGAGCAGGACAGCTCTGGCTGGGCTCTGTCAACTTCAGCAAATTTGCCTATTATTTTACCTCAGAACAAGTTTATTTGGTAATATCCAAAATAATTGCAACTCAGACCCTGCAAGCTATGGTGAACCACAGGCAAACCCAGAGAGCAAAGGAGGATCTGCTCTTACAGAGAAAAGGGAGAGAGGGAGGGGCTGTTCCAGAGGAAAGTCCATTGTGGGGAGAGGAACAGATTGGGGGGCAACGGCTTCTCACTGGCTGAGCTGCGGTGTTTCTCATTGGTTGGGCTGGGCATCTCCCGTTGGCTGGGCTGTGGCATTTCTCATTGGCTGAGCTGTGGCGTTTCTCACTGGCTGGGCTGTGGCGTTTCTCATTGGCTGGGCTGTGGCATTTCTCATTGGCTGGGCTGTGGTGTCTCTCATTGGCTGGGCTGTGGCGTTTCTCATTGGCTGAAATGTACTGTTTCTCACTGGCTGGGCTGTGGCGTTTCTCATTGGCTGGGCTGTGGCATTTCTCATTGGCTGGGCTGTGGCGTTTCTCATTGGCTGAAATGTACTGTTTCTCACTGGCTGGGCTGTGGCGTTTCTCATTGGCTGGGCTGTGGCGTTTCTCATTGGCTGAGCTTCGGTGTTTCTCATTGGCTGGGCTGTGGTGTTTCTCACTGGCTGAGCTTCAGTGTTTCTCATTGGCTGGGCTGTGGTGTTTCTCACTGGCTGGTCTGTGGCCTTTCTCATTGGCTGAAATGCAATGTTTCTCATTGGCTGGGCTGTGGCATTTCTCATTGGCTGAGCTGCGGCGTTTCTCATTGGCTGGGCTGTGGCGTTTCTCATTGGCTGAAACGCACTGTTCTCATTGGCTGAGCTTCGGTGTTTCTCATTGGCTGGGCTGTGGTGTTTCTCATTGGCTGGGCTGTGGTGTTTCTCATTGGCTGGGCTGTTGCCAGGTTGGAAGAGAAATCTTCTGCAGCAGTGAGGTAGCTGTGCTTCTTGTCCAGGTGCAAGTCCGTCTCCTGTCTGGAGTGATAGGTGGTGCGTGATGGGCCAGGGCTCCTTGGCAGGCCCTCCCCACTCCGATTTAGTTGAGGTTTCTTCTATTAATTTCCACAGTTCAGATGATGGAGTTGGAATCGTGCTCGCAGACTCTTGGCCGTATGACTTTGGGCAAGGTGCTGAACCTCTCTGCCTTGATTTCCCGTCTGTAAGAGCACTGAGCCTACAGTGGCCGAGGGAGGATTCAGACCCTGTCGGCTGGGGTGAGGAGGGGCTTCCCAGGTATCCAGGCTGAGGCTGGCAGCCCAGCATCACCACCCTGTGGGCTCAATGAGAGGGCTCATCCCTCTGGGGGCCTCTCTGGTCGAGGGAACCCCCCTGACCCAGGGCTGTGACCCCACAACCAGCAGGCTCGCCACCCTCACGGCCCAGGGTTGCTCCGTCCACCAAGGGATAGCACAGCCTGGTGGCTGCAGGTCATTTCTCTCAGGGTCAGGCAAGACAGAATATAGGCCAGTCTGCACCTGGGAACACCCCAGCAACGTGTTAGGACTAAGAAAGGAAACCTCAACTGGGATTGGAGTCGGGAAGGCCTGTAGGGGAGCTCTGACGCCCTGCCACTCCTCAGTCAATTACTACAACAGTAAGATGCCAATTACAGACCCCGACAGGAAGAGAGTACCTTGCAGTCCCAAATAGGAAGTGCTCCAGCAGGAGGAAGAAGACTTCCTTTTTCCCCAGCAACAAGCCCAGCCAATGAGAAGCCGCTGAGCTGTTGTGACCTGCACTTTTACTTTCCTCCAATGAGCTTTCATTTTTTCCTTGCTGCTGACTTCCTTTCCTTGTCCTGCCCTCCTTACTAGAGAAGCTTTCCATGTTGTGTAACCCCTGAGCATCTCCCTGATTGCAAGATGAGATGCTGTCCGATTCATAAAGCTGACTGAATCTTTGAATTTACCCCACTGGATTTTGTCTTTTAACAGATGAAAGACTAGCGGTGCACAGCCCAAGACTGAAGGAGCCAGTCCCCAAAGGCTGCACCCATATGGCTCCGTTTACACAAGATTCTTGAAAGGGCACAATTAGAGTTGGAGGAGAGATTAGCGGTTACCAGTAGCTAAGGAGAGGCTGGGGGTGGGAGGGAAGTGTGCGTGGCTAGGAAAGGCAATGTGGTGGTCCTGTGGGGATGTGTGGATGTCACTATCCTGGTGAGATCCTGTCCACAGTTCTGCAAGGTGTTTCCACTGGGGGAAACCGGTCAAAGGGCACACAGGATCTCTGTGTTATTTCTTACAACCGCATGTGAATCTACAATTATCTGAAAATTAAAAGTTTAATTTTAAAAAATTGGCTGAAGGACAAGAAATAGAAAAAAGAGGGTGGGGCCAGAGATGGCAGAGGTTTAGGACACACTTGGATCAGAAGAGGAGGGGAGGGCTGCTCTGCCCCACTCCCTCTCTGGGTGGGCTGCAGGGCTGGGGTCTGCCTCCCCCTGCTTTCCATCTCCTCCCCCCTTTCCAGGTGCCAGGCTCCCCCCTCGACCTTCAGACAGCACCCTCCTTTCCAAATAACCCGGCTCTTGTCCCTCAGACCCCTAAGTAACAGCACTGACAAAGCCATCACTGAGTTAGAGCCCAAGGCGGGGAGAGGAGAGAGGACAGCGCCTCCGGGGCCTCCCCTCCCAGGCCTGGACCTGAGGATAGGCTGATGGGCACCTAGCCAGGGGAAGCCTTCTCCCAAGAGTGGGGTCACCAGAGGAGTGGGGGTGCCATGGGGGAAGGCCCTGGCTACAAAAAAGACTGGGAGGGAAGCTCAGTGACAGACACCTTGTCCTGGAAGGGGCCCCACCACTGACCTCGCAGGGGGTGGACACAAGGATGGCAAGGGGCCTCCCTGCCTCCTCCACCCTCCCCAAGGTGGAGCAAGGAGCACTTTGGGATGTCGGAGATTGACGTTCTGGTGGGAGACCCCAGGCTGGCTGAGAGATCCCTGAGGTCCCAGTTGGAGGTTACCGGTGGGGTTCAAGGGGCTGGGAACTCCTCTGAGGGGCTCCCTGGAGCTGTGTAGACCTCATTTGTCCAGAGCCAGATTAGGGGCATCTGCCTGGGCAGGCCGAAGGTAGGACAGCAAACCTGCTGGGCAGAAGCCGCAGCTTCTCTCCCGGCTCTGCCGCTTTGTCTGCTCTCTGGAGCGACCAGCCCCGCCTACCTGCCTGTTCACGTGGTCGCCACCTCTCCCCAGGTCCTCCGGGGGGGGCCCAGGGGCGGCGCTGGGGCAGGGGGTGGAGCAGGAGCCCCCTTCCCGGTAACCTACCCCGGAAGCCCCCGAGAGGAAGCGCTGTGGCGCAGAACGACCCCGGGACAGGGTACCCCGCGCCGAGGGGCGGCAGCCTGCCTACTCCTCTCGGTGGAAACCTACTTTGAGCCTGGCTTTCGGACCAAGCCACGTGCGGTGGTTCGCAGGTCGGGGCGCCGGGCGAAGCCTCCGGACGGCTCCGTCCAAGCTGAGCCCGGGGTTTGGGGTCCAGGGCTGGAGATCCGGCTGAGACGAGCGGTTCTTTCCGGCGGGATCCAGGGACCAGAGTGCGCGCCCGCGCCGTCTTCCTGCAGCCCCTCCAGTCGAGGGGGCCCGACGGGCGGGGTCTCCCCGCATTCTCACGCCCGGGGCTCCCCGCCCCACCCCCGGGCCCCGCGGGGCGTCACAAAGGCCCGCGGTCCCCACAGCAACTCGGGGACGCCGCGGCGCGAGTCTGGGCGCCCTTGGCTCTGCGCACAGTCGGCCGCACGGCGCCGCCCGCTTCCGGAGGCCGGGCAAGTGCGCGAGGGAGGCCGGGCGCGGCGGGGAGGCGGGCGAGGAGGGCACGAGTCTCGGGGAGGTGGGCCTGGGGGAAAGGGGTGTGTAGGCGGGGTCGGGAGGGCCCGGGAGGGTGTAGGCCTGGGTAGGGCGGCCCCTTCCCCCCCCGAGTTCACGACCCACCCCCCTGCCGGTTTCCAACTTGGGAGACGGCGGCTGGGAACATCCCTGAGGCGTAGCCGGACCCAGGAGTAAGAGTTCTGTCCAGAGGCGGTTAGGCTCCGCCCCAGCCTCTGGCCAGAGAGAGACTTAGGCCAGGAGTCCTGGGGTGTCTGCTTCCACCTTGCCCATACCCTCCCTGCTGTGCTCAGGGCCTGGTCTGGCTCCTTTGGCCCAGGAAGGTCAAGGGTTGGCCTTTGGGGAGGGAGGTCGACTTGTTCCAGCCTTACTCTGCCACCTGGGGGTGCAGCCTTGGACAAGTCACTCAACCTGTCAGCTCTCATCTGTGATTCTTCCAACCCCTGGGTTGCTGGGACAACCTGAGATGTCCCACATGAAGCCCCTGGCCCAGCAGCAGGGTCTGTCTCACCGTCTTATGGGGGACAGAGACCTGGGACGGCAGCCAGGGATGCTCGCCCCTTTTCCAGTCCTTGTGGCCTTGTGGCCTGCCTCAGCCCAGCCGGGGACCACAGTTGTGTCCAGCTGTGGACTGCACTGGCCCCCTCCCACTGACACCCAGAGCTGGGGATCCTGGGTCGGGAGGCAGGGTACAGAAGGAGAGTCAGGCTCTGGAGTCAACTGCTGGGCTCAAACCCTGGATTGAGAGCCAACTACACAGCGTTTTAGCCAGGTGCCCCGTCTGTGAGACTGAGGGACGGGATCTTTCCACTTCATGGGGCTTTTCTCGTGGAGCCAGTGAGTTGAGCAAGGCACACTAGCCCCCGGCACACAGCGGGGCTCAGTAACTAGGAGCTAGCATGCTTATTCTTCAGAGCTGAGGCCTGGGACCACCCTGCCTTCTGCTCTGGCCTTGTCTTTGGGTGAGCCCTTCCCTCTGCTTTGCACCCGCAGTGAGGCGTGGAGGGTCTACGGCAGCAGGGTCCCCAAGGGGATCTAGTGCCACTCAGCAGGATCACACTGAATCCTCTCCACAGCCCCAAGGGAGTACCATCACCCCAATCAGACGAGGAACTGAGGCCTTTGCAGGCCACACAGCTGGTTGGTGGCTAGGGTTTCTTCCCAGGCTGTTCTGGTCCCAGAGCCACTGTCTCAGCCCTGCCTTGTATCATCATATCCCACAATTAGTAGAGTGTTTTCCCCTCAGTGTCCACTTTTGTCCAGATCTTCAGCCTCTTCCCAGAGAGAGGTGTGCCCCCAACAAGCTCCTCCCCCTGCCCCCAGGAGGACAGAGGGCCCTGTAGAGGGGGCAGTGGGCCTGAAGTCACCCCCACACACGAACACTGCTACATGTGAGCCCCTGGGAGGGCAGCAGAGGCCAGCCTGACTGTTCCGGCTCACGCCCCGCCCTCCACCCCCATTTGCAGACAATGAGCTTCCAGGTGACAGGCCTAGGCCTGGACAAGATGAAGCTGGGCAGTCCCCAGTCCTTCCTGGACCAGGAGGAGGCGGAGGAGGCTGAGGATGGGCAGCTGCTGGAGCCGGAGGCTTGGAGGACCTACCTGGAGCACCGCAATGCGCTGCGTGAGTTCCTGAGCTCGGCCCTGAGCCCCCACCTGCTCAAGCGCCACCATGCCCGCATGGAGCTGCTCAAGAAGTGCTCCTACTACATGGAGATCCTCCCCAAGCACCTGGCCCTGGGCGACCAGAACCCGCTGGTGCTGCCCAGCACCATGTTCCAGCTCATCGACCCCTGGAAGTTCCAGCGCATGAAGAAGGTGGGCACAGCCCAGACCAAGATCCAGCTCCTGCTGCTGGGGGACCTGCTGGAGCAGCTGGACTGCGGCCGCGCCGAGCTAGACGCCCTGCTCGAGTCGCCCGACCCGCGGCCCTTCCTGGCAGGCTGGGGGCTCGTGGGGCAGCGGCTGGCAGAGCTGTCGGCCATCATGGACAGCTTCCTGGCCATGATGGTGCCGGGGCGCCTGCACATCAAGCACCGCCTGGTGTCCGACGTTGGCGCCACCAAGATCCCGCACATCCGCCTCATGCTGAGCACTAAGATGCCCGTCATGTTCGACCGCAAGGAATCAGTGGCCCACCAGGACTGGGTCAGCCTGCGCTGGTTTGTCACCGTCCAGCCAGCAGCGCCCGAGCAGTTCGAGCTGCGCTTCAAGCTGCTGGACCCACGGACACAGCAGGAGTGCACGCAGTGTGGCGTCATCCCTGTGGCCGCCTGCACCTTTGACATCCGCAACCTGCTGCCCAACCGCTCCTACAAGTTCACCGTCAAGAGAGCGGAGAGCTACACGCTGGTGCACGAGCCCTGGCGGGACAGCCTCACCCTGCAGACCCGGCCGCGGCCCCCCAAAGGGCCAGCCCCCAGTCGGCTGGACAGGCCAGGCCCACCCCTGACCACACCTCCCGAGAGATGATTTCCTAATATTTATCCACTAATACAGAGGAGTATAAACTCACTTACACAATTCAAGAAACAAATCTACTTCCGTTTTAAAGGTGGCAGCAGCCACACGAGTGCTTTTCCTGACTCAGCCAAGCCCCCACTCCCCGAGCACTGAGAACCAGCTTC
Organism: Equus asinus; assembly: GCF_041296235.1. Lineage (NCBI taxonomy): Eukaryota > Metazoa > Chordata > Mammalia > Perissodactyla > Equidae > Equus > Equus asinus. Next base: position 50,508,349 of record NC_091804.1, read on the forward strand.
CTGTCCACCACCACGCACACACCCTGGCGGTCGCTAGGACCACAGGCCCTCTGAGAAGACAAGGTGTGGCGAGCAGGGTTTTCGGGAGCTAGGAGAACTGACAGAGGTGGTCTAGTAAGAGAGAGGGGTCCCCAACTCTGTCAGAAAGGCCAAGCCCCCTCCCCCCAGCTATGGACAGTGTGCTTGGCAGTGTTGGGGTGGGCTCAGCCTGGGTGGAGGCCCCCTCCCAAGCCTCTCCAACCGCTGACCTGCTGTGTGCTCCTGTGTGCCATCAAGCCAAGACTGTCACACACTCTGTGGCACCATGTGGCTTGAGGGACTCTCTCCTGGATGTCTGGCAGGATGGAGTCACCCCAGACGCCCAGAGGTCCAGGGTAGAGTCATCATCTTGTTCAGGAATGACCAGAGGGGTGGGGTGGGTGCAGGGTAGAGAGGGCTGGGGAGGGGACCAGAGATTGGGGTTGGAGCTGGATCATACAGATCCCACCGACAGAGGGGGAGCGTGAAATCGGGGATCGCCGAGGGAGGCACATATGGGCACACGGGCTGGGGGACTTCCGTCCTGGCTCCTCCCGCCCCCAGCCCGGCCTCGGGGCCTCATCCGGAAGACACTGCGCAGAGGCCAGCCTCCCGGCAGCGCCGCCACTGCAAGTCCCCGGCTGTGAGCGGCTCCGCGGCGCCCTCCCGGTGCGGCCCCCGAGGCTGGGGCGCAGATCCGCCGCCTCCCGTCGCCCGCCCCCGCTCACCTGCCGCGCCCCGCCCCCGCTCACCTGCCGCGCCCTGGCCCTCGCCCCGCCCCCGTTCACCTGCCTGCCCCGCCCCCTCGTGCACGGACTGGCTGAAAATCGCGCCCCTGGCTTGAAACCGTGACCCTAATTGCGGCGAGGCCGAGCCCTTTGCCAGCGGCCTGCCCTGCGCGCAGCTGCCCGACCGCCGTCCAGCCCCGCTGCCCGCCGGCGCGCGCCCTCGAGGCCTCAACGCCCCTTCCTCCCGGAAGCCCTTCCTGCCGGAAGCCCTTCCTGCCTCTCGGCGGATGCGGTCCTCATCTCCGTCTCGGCGTCGGCTAGTCTTCTGTTCAAGCGCTTTTCGCTAGATACGGTAAAATTTCTCCACGCTTTCGTGGCTGCCCGAGAACACACGTGCTCTCCCAGGTGGGGCCCACCTGCCTCACTCCACCGCCTCACAGTGAACACGCGGGATGCGGAGGCCCGGGGACCCCTTTTCCCTGCGATTTCCGTCCGTCCGTCTGTCTGTCTGTGATCTCCTAACCCCTCTCACGCCAGGGCTGGCGCTTAGGGAGGCCGGGCCCTGCCATGCCTTCCCCTGGGGAGCTGGTGCTGTCCAGTTGGAGGCACTGGAGACCCGACCACAAACGAGCCGAATGCTGAGTAGCCCAGATCAGCCTGGAGGGCCCCGCGATGCCCAAGGGTCCTGGGGGGTAATTTCAGACCCGAGACCTTGCCTGACGCTGTCAAGGCTGCAGCCTGCAGACTTTGGACTTAGATTTTGGGGCCAGCCCTGCCTAGGGTCAGAGTTCAGTGGGCTGGGGCTTGCACAATTGGGCACAGCTCACCCACTGAGGCCCGTCCTTGCCAAGCTGCCCCCACCACTTCCAGCTTCCTTTATCACAGCACAGACAACTCTCAGCCTGTTGGCTGTGTTGTCAGCTGTAGAAGGGGTGACATGGGCCCCTCTCTACCTGCTCCCTCATCCAGCTGCAACCAGCTCTTGGCTCTCGACAGCCTCAGCAGCCACTTTGCAACCCAAAGCAAGAGGAGAGGCCACCCCTTTTTGCCCCCATGTCAGACCTCAAAACACCCAGACATGAGAAAATCAGAGTGGTCTTTATAACAAAATTAATAATCATATAACACAGAGTCCAAGAAAATATACTAAAATTTAATTGTATAAATTTAATTGTATAAATTTAATTTGTATAAAACATCAGACAGACACATAGACACCCCACCCCTACCCCCACAGAGGGGTCTGCTGGGGGGCCACAGGTGGGGCGAGCCCCTCCGGTGTGAACAGCTCCTTTGCAGCATGCCCAATGCCACAAGCTCTGTTTTCCAGAGTCAGAGCAGCCTCAGGGTGGGCAGGAGTGGGCCAGCCATGGAGGGCACAGCTTTCCAGGCAGGACCCAAATGCGTGTGCAAAGGTCAATCTCACAAAGAAAGATGCACTGGGCAGGCCGTGCCGAAGGCCCTGACCTGGGAGCAGGCCTGAGTAAACAGGGTGACACAGAGCTCGGGGTGGGAGTATGGGTGCCTGTCCAGGCACCTGATCCCGCCCCACCCACGCCCACAGGAGCACCGCACGGCCTGGCACGTCCAGAGGGGCGGGTCCGGGAGACTGTGTGGCCATCTGGTTCGAGTCTGCCCTCCCCCTGCCGGGCAGTGGCCCCTCAAGAACACAGGCTGTGGGTCCAAGCAGACGGGGCAGTGGTGACAGAGAAAAACCTCTCTCCCAGGGAGGCCTCCTTGCCCTGAGTGTGGGCTGTGGACCCTGTTCCAGTAAAAAAAAAAAACTGGCTTTTGGTTTATTTAAAAATAGAAAATAAAGCTGAGTTCCCTGGCCAAAACCAGTGTGGTCAGGGATGGCGTCCAAAGATCAAAGAGCAACGGGATTTCCTTCCTGACCCCAAGCCTTCCCAGCGAAGGTGTCGTGCTGGTTCAGGGACCCCACCACCACCCGAGATGCTCCCTGTCCCCAAATGTCCCAGCAAATCAGCTCTGCAAGGAGGGCGGGACCTGCCCCCCAGGTTGATGCACATGACAGCCGGGCACTGCCTGGCCTGCTCCCGCCTGGGGAGAAGACAAGACTCAGGAATGTGGTTATTGTGCACCATTGCGGCCAGCCTCCAGACCCCTGCCCAGGCAGCCAGGTGGCCGGATGGTGGCTGGCAGTGACCACTGAAGGCACATGGGATTCTGCTGAGTTGGGCCCACCAAGGTGTCTGGCTCAGGAAGGCCTGAGACTTTTCCTTACAGTCCTGGCAGCATGGGGGCAGTGGGTGGGCAGGGCTCTTCAGAAAGACACGGCTGGCCTCCTCTGGACCCGCACCTGGCCAGCGGGCACAAGGCTCTGCTGGGCCTCACAGGAGTCCAGGAGTCGACGCCAGAGAGGACAGCACCGCAGGAGGAGGTGGTCTCCTGCCAGGGGAGGAGTCAGTGGTAGACCCCAGCCCTCCCCCACCAGACAGCCCCACCCCCAGGGAGGAGCCCACCCCCGCCCTGCCCCAGCCAAGCAGCCCTCACCGATGAGGCAGAGGCCCTCCTGGGCCCGGGTGATGGCCACGTTCACTTGGTTGGGGTCCACCACAAAGCCGAGGAACTTCTTGAGCCAGCCTTTAGTCGGCCGCTGGTCCACGTCACTCTCAGGGCGCGTGCGGACGGTGCTCACCAGCACATAGCGCCACTCGCTCCCTGGGGGCCAGGCAGGCATTGTGAGGCCCCTGCTGGCTGTGCTCGCCATGCCGCCTGCCCCACTAGCCCACCTGCCCCCTCCCAGAGCCTCACCCTGGCTCTTGGTGATGGAGCACACTGTTACTCCCGTGATGCCCTCTCGCACAAGTCTCTTGCTGATCTCTGTGGCCTGTGCATTGTAGGGCGTGAGGATGGCAATGTCCTTGGGGTCCACTGTCCTGCCCAGGGTCAGCTGTTTGGCAATGCGAACCTGAGGGACCGAGGAAGTGCAGGTGAAGCCGGCCCTGATGCCTCTCTCCTCCTTGGCACCAGGACCTCACCTGTTCCCTCGTTTCCTCTGCCTCCTCCCCCAGGAAGCCCTCCCTGACCAAATGGCACCAGAGAGGGTCTTGCTAACACTCACCACCTCTGCCACCTCCTCCAGGTTGGCCTTAGAGTTCTCGTTCCCTTCATCTGTGGACACCAGCAGGCTCTGCTCATGGCCCTGCACGTAGCCAAAAATGACAGGGCAGCTCTCCTTGTCAGCGTGGCCTAGGACGCTGGGCGGCCTCCTCAGGCCATGCCAGGTCTTCAGCTTGCTCTTGTAGAACTCCATGGAGGGGAAGGTGCAGATGTCCCTGTGCTGTAGGGCAAGGCTGTGAGCAGGGGTGGCCACCCGCCCACCACCCAGGGCCAAGAGCTCCCACCTGCGCCCACTGTGGCCCCAGGACAAGGCCTGGTGGATGCAGGAGGTAGGGGAGTGGGCCACAGACCACACCTTGGGCCGGAGGCGCTGAGGCTGGGGCGGCTCACCATGCGGTACTGCGTGTCCAGCATGTAGGCGTCCCTGTGATATCGCTCGAAGAGAGACCGATCCAGACCCAGGTTTTGCAGCTGCTCGTTCTTGACCACAGGCCGAAGCTGCTTGTGGTCCCCAAGGAGGACCACCTGGAGGGACAGGCAGGCATGGTCCTGACAGCCTCAGACCCAGGGGGACCTGGCCCCACGGCCCTCGCGGCCCCACCACGACGCTGCCCTCCCAGGTGGGAGGCCACACCCAGCGACACCTGCCCAGGGCACCAGCTCAGCACCGGCCTCACTCACCTTCTCCGCCCTCGAGAAGGTCACCAGAGGGATGAGGGTCTCGGGCTCCGTGGCCATGCCTGCTTCATCCACAAGGATCTGCCGGACGTCCAGATTCTTGAGGCTGACCGAGGCTGCACACGAGCACGTGCACAGGATGACCCTGTGGCGGTCCAGCTCGAACTTCCTTGCCTTCCCCAGCGTCCTCCTGTACCTGTGTGTGGGGACACTGTCTGGTCACCCAGGGACTCTCCCATGCCAGGAGACAGCCCCACGGCCCTGGCCACTTACCGAAGGAGGTCTTCCTTGGAGAACACTTCCCCTTTCTGCAGCCGGCCATCGAATGCCTTGAGGTCGGAGGCGTAGGGGTTGGAGGGCTGCCGGATCCGGTGGTGCAGGGTGATGCTCCTGTGGGGACACGGCCATGAAGCCCTGTGCTGCCCTGAGGCAGGACCACTGGGCCCCTCGCCTCCACCCAAACAGACAGTTGAGAGGCCACACCTGAGGGTCTGGTTCGGCCTCCCCTCCCGAGGGGTATTCTTGGGCAGACCCCTGCTGCCCACACCGGGTGCGGGGAACTCGGTGGCCTCGGCCTGCTCGCTGTACACACGAAGGGGCTTCAGCTCTGCTCTCCTGCTCAGGAGCAGCCCTGGGGGCAGTCGGGGCGTGAGTGACTGTCCCCTGGCCCAGCACCCCCAGGCACAGCCCTCAGGCGATGACATAGCGCACCTGCCAGGACGTCCACCGACTTGTTGGAGGGGCCGCAGTACAGGATGCAGGGGCCCCTCAGGCGCGTCTCCCCCCCAGGGCTGCCACAGGCCAGCGCCTGCTCCTCGTTTGACTTGTGAAACCAGAACACGAGGTGGAGGGCCACCACCGTCTTTCCCGTGCCTGTGGGCAGAGAGTGGGTGAGCGGAGGCCTGCCCGCCAGGGTGCCCACAGCTCCCCCAACATGGCCCACCTGGTGGTCCCTGGATGACCGTGAACTGCTTTCTCAGAGCTGCCCTAATGGCTCCGTTCTGGCTGGGGTTCAGCTTGTGGTGGCTCCCGGGGATGTCGAAGGCCTGTTGCTCCAGGAACCTGCGGGGGGTCCCTGAGGGAGCAGCCAGGCCTCCCTGAGCACCGGTGCAGGGCAGCGCCGGGCCAGGACAAAGGGGCAGGGGGGAAGTTGGAGGGCCTCCCCACCTACCTCTGTGGAGGGGCTGCTGGTGAGGAGGGCAGCGGGGCAAGGGGATGGGCTGGCCCAGGGCGATGCTGATGACCAGTGGGGACGCACTCTCCAGATCACGCACAGCTTCTTCCTTGCGGCTGGGGGCAGGTGGGAGTGAAGATGGACACCGGAACGTCGACAGGACTCCCTGGGGAAGGGACCACTGCCCCAAGAGCCACCCCTCCCAGAAGAGGGAGCCCAGGGCGTTCTCACCCCACCCCGCCCGCCAGCCTCTCCCTGGCCTCTGGCCCCGTAGAAGCCACTCACAGGTCGGGAAGCTGCTTGGGCAACACCTCAATGGTGAATCGGCTGCCGGGCCTCAGCACCTCTTCTGGAACCTTCTCCATGGCCATGTGGTGGATAAAGAAGTGCACCTGCTTGCGGGCCTCCTGCCGGTCTGCCCTGCCCTCCTTCAGGTCCCCGTCCTCGGTCAGCCCATGGGCCACCCAGGTGTAGGTGTCAGGGTCAATGCTCAGGACGGGGCTGAGGCTGCTGGGCCCGCGGGGTGGAGCAGCGGAGGGAGGCTGGCCAGGACTGCCCGGGGGGCATGGCGCCCTCTTGTCGGGCACGGCCAGCAGCCCCTCAAGCCGGATGCAGAGGTAGCAGTGGTCGAGGCTGATGTCGATGCAGTGCTCACGGAGGAAGGCAGCCTCAAGGCAGAAGGTGCCCTGTAGCTGGCCCTGTGTCGTCCGCTCCGCATCCCAGGATATTCTCACGTGCTGCAGCGTGATGGAGTCGTTCTCAGCGACCGCGCTAGTGGCCGACTCCAGGGAGCAGAACGGCTGCCACACGCGGGAGTACTCGTTCACGTCCCGGCACCGGTCCCGCCCTGCCTGGGGCACATGGCCCGAGAAGCAGTCGCCTGGCCGCTCTGCGTGCTCCAGGCAGAGGACGAGGCCAGGTGCCACGGTCCACAGCTGCAGGACCGGTGCCAGGAACCCACGCTGCAGGGTGGCGCTCAGCTGCACCTGCAGCGTGTCCCCGCCCCTCAGCTCCCGGGCCACCTCCATGAAGTGGTCACAGTGGTTCCGCCACACCCGCCCCAGCTCCCGTGGCCGGGGCTCCGTGGCGCCCTGAGCCTGCACGAGGGCAGCTGCCTCGGGCCACCGCTGCTCCTCCACCAGCTCCAGCAGCTGCTGCCACAGGGCAGTGTCAATGGGCCGGGTATGTGGGTCGAGCAGGGCGCCGGGCAGTGGGTGGCACGGCTGATCCGCCTGCACCGAGTAGATGCGGCGTCGCCACAAGAGACGCAGTCCCGGCCGGCCCGCCAGGCCGTGGGGGTGCTCGGACAGCTGCAGGGAGCGGTAGTAGACAGGGCAGGGCTCAGGCAGGGTCTCGCGGTTGGCAGGGAAGAGCAGCTTGAAGCAGCGGGCGCCCGCCTCCACGTCCACCACGAAGCCCAGCTTGTCCTGGGGTTGGGCCTTGAGCCGCGTGGCCAGGTGCAGGCTGTAGGCCCGGCGCTGGTACCTCTGGGCGCTCATGTGCTGGTGGCTGAAGTCCTGGCAGAGCCCGTCGATGTCCCTGGCGGAGTAGGCGGAGCCCCCCTGGCCAAGCGCCAACAGGATCTGCCGCTGGAGCACCACATCCAGGTACCTGCGGATGGGCGAGGTCGCCCACGTGTACCACTCCACCTGCAGCGAGTAGTGGCTGGCTGGCTGCTGTTCACCCTGGCTGGAGCGGCCGAAGACAGAGCGGCCCAGGGCCCGGCGGAAGTCGAGGCCTGCGGGAGCCAGCGAGGGGTGCACGTCGTCCGTGGTGATGAGGTCCACCAGCCCGTCAAAGTCCTGGGCTCGGGCTGCAAGCTGGACGTGCCTCCAGAGGGAGGCCAGGAGGTGCAGGTGTGTGTCGGGGGGGCCGGGGCCGCAAAGGTGGTGGCGCAGGTGCAGCGACAGGGGCACCAGCCCCCCATGCTTCTCACGCACGGCTTCTAGCTGGCGGCTGCTGGGCATGGGCTGCCACCTCAGTGGTGTGACCGTCCGCGTGCGCTCACTGCCCACCAGGAACTCAGCTGCCAGTCTGTTGAATTGGATCATGTACTCCTGGACCATGACGTGGGCTGCACGGAAGCCCAGCATGCTGTCCTCGTCCAGCTGCTTGTAGTGGCAGTCGCCCTGCAGGCGGCGGCGACGCAGCACCCGGGAGAGGTGGCACGCGGCTGCCACACAGGCGTCCACCGAGTCCAGGCGGGCTGGCAGCTCCAGGCCCGCACCCGGGTGCCCCTTGATCACCTGCTCAGCCTCCTCATAAGACAGCTGGCGGTTGGAGCGGATCATGGAGGGCGCAAAGCGCAGGCCCCGGACCTGGTCACTGCCCTTCTCCACGGTGAGGAAGAGGGAGATGGCCAACCGGTCCTGGCCTGGCAGGAGGCTGAACACGTCCTGGCAGAGGCCAGTTGGCAGCATGGGCACCGGCTCCCGGTCGGGGGCGTAGAAGGAGGTGCCGTGCCTGCGGGCCTCCACGTCCAGCCTGCTGTCCCGGGGCATGACGCTGGCCACGTCGGCGATGTGCACAGCCACCTCGTACCGGGGGCCCAGGTCCCGGACGCTGAGGGCGTCGTCGAGGCTGCGGGCGCCCTGAGGGTCCACGGTGAAGGTCAGGAAGCCGCGGCAGTCCTCTCGGCAGCCAGGCGCCCGGCCAAGCTCTGCGCGGAACTTCTGCAGCGCCTTAGAGACCGAGGCTGGGTCTGGCGAGGGGTCCCTCAGGCCGAACTCCAGGTCCAGGGCGTGGAGGCCCCGCTGCCAGGTGTCGGCCTGGGGCAGCACCTCCAGGACGATGCCCAGCGGATAGTAGAAGCGCTCCCGCCACAGGACGACACGCACCCGGAAGAGCCGGTCGCGCCGGGCTTTGGCGGTGAGCGGCTCGTACCTCACCCGCTGCACGTGGCCCTGCAGGAGGCGGTGGATGGGCACCTGCAGTGGGTCCTTCAGCTCAGCCACGAAGATCTTGGTCACGGAGCCGTCGATGGGGGTCATGATGCGGGGGTCCCACTCATCCATGCGGCACACGAACACGAGCTCACGGCACCTCCTCTTGAGCACGCCCACCACGCGGCCCTGCAGCCGCCCCGTGGAGCCCCTGTCGCCAGCAGCCCCGCCAAAGACTTTCACCAGCACCTCGTCCCCGGTGAAGGCCATCCCGCAGTTCAGGCGGCCCCTGACCTGGATGGGGCCGGGGCCTGCGCCGTCCAGCGGCACGGCTGTCGCCCGCTCAAAGGTCTCCTGTGTGAAGGCGCAGTGGCGGTACAGCTCGGGCTCCTCACGGAGCAGCCTCCACAGTGTGGCCTGGGGCAGGTTCACATACTGCCGGGCCTGCTGTGGGGATGTGGGCCTAGGGATGGTGTCCAGCAGCCCGTCCTCCCCAACGGTCACCGTCACATTCCGGCTCTCGTCCAGGAGCTCCTGCAGGAGGGAGTCGTCGGCATCGAGCTCCCCGTCGGAAGGCCAGAAGTCGGACTCGGAGTCCTTGGGGTCCTTGGACCTGCTTGCGGTGGCGTCCCTAGGGGCCACATCACCCCTCGCCAAGTTCCCTGCTGAGGCCGTGTCCCCCTCCTGCGTGTGCACTGGGGCTGCCCCTTCTGCTGCTGGGAGCCCCCCAGCCGCAGACCCTGACACTGTGTCCCCAGCCTCTGCCTTCTGTGTGGCCACGTCCTCTGCCGCCGAGGTCCTGGACGGGGATGCACCCTCCTCGGCCACAGCCCCTGGCTTGACCTTCGCCACTGCCGTGTGCTCTGTGGTTGGGCCCCCTGCTGCCCCCTGCTCCAGGACAGTGTCCACGGCCTCCACTGCCACCGATCTCTCTGCGTGGAGGTCCCAGCGCTGCCTCTGGACCACGCCCTGCTTGATCTGCTCCAGCGATAGGTCCTCAGGGAAGACGCTGCGATGCTCCACACACTCGCGGATGAAGCTCTTCCAGAGCTTGCTGCAGTCCCCGAAGGAGCAGAGCGCCACGGCGTCGCCCACAGCCACCACCTGGGACTGGGCTCGGGTCATGACGGTGTTGAGCACGCGGGCATCTGTGAAGAACTCCAGGGCAGGCGCCCCAGGGCCCAGCAGACTGCGGTGGTTGTGCACAGTGCTCAGTACCACCACCCGGAACTCCCGCCCTGCAAAGGGGCGAGGGGATGCGTCAGACTGGGCCAGGAGCATGGCCCCGCCCCACCCCGCCCCCAGCACTGATCACCCACCTGGCAGGATCTCAAAGCTGCCCACAGACACCTGGCCCAGGCCCCTCTTCCTCAGCTCCTGCCTCAGCGCACTCACCTGAAGATATATGACCGATCGGCAAGTGCTCGGTGCACGGTGAGGGGCCCCAACAAGGACGAAATGCCAGCTTCCACGCCCTGGCGCCCTTGAGCCAGCCAGCCCTGGCACCAACCATGTGGTTCAAGCCCCACACCAGCCCTGGGAGATGAATTCTTCAGCCCCTCTTACGGAAGGGGAAACTGAGGCTGCAGAGGCCCAACCGGGGGCACACAGGTCCACCAGACCCCAAGAGGGGCCCCCCTCCGTTTGCCGGTCGGGAGTGGGAGAGCAAGGCTGTCACAGCGCTGGGGGCTTACCTGGGCACCGTGGGACACGGCACAGATGTGCTTCTGCTCGCGGCTGCCCCAGCAGCGGGGCCAGGTGTCATGGATCTCCTGCACCTTCTCGACAACCTGGGCAATCTCGGCCGTGTTGAGCCAGGACGTCATCGACATGTCGCGCTCGGGGCTGCCCGCCACGTGGCAGAACATGAGCGGGTAGTGCCGGGGGTGGCGAGGGACTCTGCCGCTGGCGTGGATGGGGTTGCCCTTGGCCACGTAGAAGTGGTGCGAGATGAAGCTGATAATGGCCTCGGTGGAGCGGTAGTTCTCGTGGAAGACGAGCCGGCTCCGCCGGGCGACCTCATGCGTCTGCTGCTGGTAGTGCTGGAAGAGGCGGTGCAGCAGCGTGTGGCCGGCCGCCTGGGCCCTGGCCACACTGAAGAGCCGGGGCGTGACCTGCATGTGGTCGCCTGCCAGCACCACACGGGTGCTGGGCAAGGCGTAGCGCAGCGGGGTGAGCGCCTCGCACTCCAGCATCTGGGCGGCCTCGTCAATGAGGATGTGCGAGAAGAAGCCGGCGGGCACCCGGAGCTCCCGGGCCTGGGAGGTGGTGGTGATCACGATGCGGTGCTGCTCCAGCTCAGCCTGCGTCGGCGGGCGGAAGGCCCGGCGGTCCTCCGTCAGGCAGCAGTACCGCAGCGTGGCTGCATCCGTCTGGCTGGGCGGGCGGTCCGTGTACATCACCCGGAGCGGCGCGGCCTCCGGGTGGCCGCTGCTGACGTAGCCGTGGAAATGCTCCTCGATGTAGATGTCGGCCGCGCTGAGGGGGGAGAAGGGCACATGGGGCCTCGGCAGCTGTCTGCTAAAGCGCCTACTGTGCGCCCGGTCCCACCTGGATGCCAGGAATTCACAGGAGGCAGACAGACCCACGTCCTGTCCCCACGGAGCTTAAATGTCAGCAGAGGGGACAGACACACAGACAGAGAAAGAAGGGAAGGTCAGAGCCCAATGAGGAGAACTGAGCAACAGCACAGAGCATCCGGGTGATCAGGGAGGGCTTCCCAGAGGAGGCGAAGGAGCTGGCCTTGTGGAGAGGCAGAGGAGGGCACAGGAGGGGCCACGGCCCAAGGCAACCCAGGGTGGCCGGAGGCCAGGGTTGACCCTGAGCTTGGCTCCCGGTCAGCTTTTCGTGGGTGGACAGCAAGATCTGGTGCCAGCTCTCAGGGGCAGAGTAGGAGGGACAGAGAGGCCAGCCAGGGACAGCCCCCCAAACACCCAGGGCCAGTGCATCGTGGGACACGCCGGAGCCCTGCGGCATCTCTGCAGAGACTCGGCATCTCTGCAGAGACTCGTCTTCCCCCAGCCCCCAAGGCCCGCCCGGGAACCAGCCCCCGGGCAGAGGCAGCGACAGGCACCTGAGCAGCAGGCAGTGTTGGGAACTAAGAAAACCTTACTGGCCAGAGGGGAACTTCACGGCTGAGATAAGAATCTGCATTTCTCTAAAAACAGCACAGAAGCCTCGCCCCAGGAAATGCGGGTGGGCTGGGCCGCACCCCACGCAGGACTCTCTCCTGGCCCAGGGCCTCCAAGGAGGCACCCACAGCCCTTCACCTGAACAGCAGACCCCGACCCCAGGGTGCCCCGCGCTGAGCCTGAAGCACACACGTCCCTTGCCCCTTTCAGCCCAGGACTGACAGGGTAGAGAGCCCGAAGAGTCAAAGGGACCGGGACTCGCCTCAGGGCTGCACCGCCCACCCAGTGTGCACAGGGCGCCAGGGGCGGCGAGCTCAGCCAGCCCAGCCCCCACTCCACCCACGGCCAGGTAGTCATGGCACGTGTGCTCTAGAACTGGCCGCCCAGGCCTCCAGTGAACCTGGGGACCAGACAGAGCCCCAGGCCCAGGTCCCCCTTCGTCTCCAGGGCAACGCCATCACAGCTGGGTGCTTGCCGCAGCCGGGGTGGCAGCTCTGGGCTCACCTGTTGGTGTGTGTGCAGATGAGGACCTTGGTGTGGGGCTGCCGGATGACCTCCAGGGAGGCCATGGCCAGCGTGTAGGTCTTGCCCGTGCCAAAGGGGCCATAGATGAGCAGCGGAGCGATGGGCTGTGTGCCCCCAGGGTTGCTGCCCACTATGAACTCCACGGCCAGTCTCTGCTTGCGGTTGCCGTGCAGGGCGGGTGGGGTGGGCCACGGGCAGGGCAGGGTGCAGGCCAGCAGGTCGGGCACCACCAGGCGCTCCTCAGGCAGCGCGTCTACCGCTTGGTGCCAGAGGCGGAAGGTCAGCGGATCGATCTGAAACTGCACCTCCAAGACCGGGCTGGCCTCAGGCTGCAGCCCCAGGGCTGTGCAGCATTGGGCAGGCAGCAGCAGCCACAATGCCTGCTCTGAGCTGGCCCGGGTCTCCAGCCGCACCTCGAACACTGTGTGGTCAGGCGCGGGCACAGGGGCCACGAGGGCCGTGCTCACCGCCCGGCTTAGCAGAAAGCCCTGGTCTGTGTCCGGTGTCAGGGAAGAGGGGATGGGGACCTGGGCGTAGAGGGCTCCCGGTGGCGGGAAGAGCATGCCCAGGGCTGGTGTCTGCAGTGCTGTCTTCAGGGACACTGGGCCCCGAAGGTTCAGCCTAGTGGGAAGGGCATGAGTCAGCTGACCCGGGCCACAGCGCTGCCGTCAGCACCCCGCAGCCCCCACCTGCCCTCTGGCCTCCACTCACTTGGCCACTAGCTGCTGCTGAGCGGCCTCCTCTTCATAGAGAAACTGGTGCATCCTCTGCCGATAGTTGGTGCAGGAGATGGGACCTGGGGCCGGGCCACTGCGACTGAACTCCAGGGCCAGGGCAGGCACCTTGTACTTGGCCATCAGGGCCACCTGCTCTGCCGTCCGAGCCACACTGGGCACCACGTGGCGGTTGCCAGGGTGCCAGCGCTCCAGCTCCATGGGGTGGCCAGGCACTGGCGTCCCTTGGAGCCCTGTGCAGTGCACCTGGCCCAGCTGCAACCCCAGCTTTCGCAGCAGTGCTGGCCGGCGGCCAAAGTCAAAGACCACCCACTGCTCGAAGGTGCCGAAGGAGGCGCTCTGCACACCCACCCCCACCTGGAACTCAGCCCGGGAGCCGGGCACACAGAAGCGCTCCCCCTGTGCGTAGACCTGGCCCCGGGGGAGGCAGGGAGCCTCCAGCGAGAAGTCTGCTCCCGGCTCCTGCTTGAGCAGGGCCACGTGCAGCAGCGGCTCCTGCAGGAAAAGATGGGATGGTGTGGCGGCCCCCAGGCCCCGTTGCAACCATTAGGGTCCAGGCTGATGCACAGACCCCTCCCCACCCTCCTGTGCTTCCTGGCTGTGACCCCAGCAGGGTGCTTGGCCTCTCTGAGCCTTGGGGCTCCCTTCTGAAAAATGGGGTCATAGAGCCCCCTAGGCTGCCCCCATGGACACTGAGCAGGGGATGGCACAGCATCGGACGCTTGGGGCGTGCATAGTGGTGACCAGCCTGGTCCCTCACTCCGTGCCAGGCACTCCACAAATAACCCCATGGGGCCGGGCACAGAGACACTAGGGACTTGCTCCAGATCACACAGACTTGAGGGAGAGGCTGCACTGGGCTGCCCTGATCCCTCACCTCAGAGTGGATGGTGAACATCCAGCTGTGCTCAGTTTTCTTCTCCTGGGCCTGATGCACCAGGGGCTGGTTGCAGGTGATGGACACGCCGTCGATGGTCTCGGCCAGCTGCACACAGAGCCCTGGCCATCAGCAGGGTGGCCCTGGCCCCCACCCGCCCCACCCACTCACAGCCCCCACTCACCACCGTGATCTCACTGCTGCTGCGCCGGTACTCTGCCAGCAGCCGCACTTGGTAGGGCACCAGCCCCTCCTGCCAGGCCGCCTTCTCCCGCAGCTCCACGGTCTGCACCCGTGACACCCACTCCTGCAGCTCCTGCTCCGAATGCGCCTTGGTGCAGACAACCCCGTACTCACAGAGGTCGGGCCTGGAGGAGGGGAAGTCAGCAGGCCGCATGGGGGTGAGATCCCTCGGCCCAATACTGGCCTGTGTGGGGGAGCAGGAAGAGATTCCAGGCCAGGGGGCAGGGCAGGAACAGGGACCTCCCCTGTCCTGTCCGCTACTGTACCCCAAGATAAGGCCTGGCACAAGCGGCCTCAGTGGACCTCCCTTACCCATCCCTCAGAGGCCGAGGAGGCACCAGCCAGTCAGGGGACAGCAACTCCTGGTTCCAGCTGAAGGTGGGTTCTTCCCCTGCCCCCAGCCCCAGCCCCACTGTCTTTACCTGGGGCAGAGCTCGAACGTGGAGAGCCCAGTGGGCGGGCTGCGATGCTTCCAGGGCACGGCCTGGTCCAAGGCCACCATGTGCGCGTGCTCCACGGATGAGCAGTGATTCTCAAAGGCCTCCTGGGAGTGACAGGTGACCAGGCAGACGCGGCAGTACAGCCGGACTCTAGGGGGCTGGCTGTGCGGGGCTGTGTGCCCGTTTCCCGCGGGTGCAGGGGGCATGAGCAGGTCCCCCCGCCGGAGCCCACTCAGCTGCTCCGCCTCCCACACAGCCATCTCCACAGCACTGTGAGCGTACTGGCAACGGGATGCCCCGTGCCGGCATGGCCGCCCTCGCCCGACAAACATGCAGTAGGCCAGTGGCTGACTGTACTGGGGCCGCGGCCGCACCTCCACAACCTGCTGCCTGCGGCGGCCCTCAGTGCTCACGTGAACCAGGAGCGAGGGGCAGGCCCCGTGCTGGGAGCACCACCCCGGAGGGTCCACAGGGCAGAGGCGCGGCGGGTAGCGTCGGAAGCAGCACGAGCAGAGCAGCTGGAACTGGCCACCAAACTCCGCGTAGATGGCATCAGCCGGGCTGCGCAGCTCGCCCTGGGCCCCGCCGCCCTGCACCGCGGCCTTCAGCCACAGCCGGGAGAGGTTGTGCTCACGCTCGAAGTTCCAGACCAGCGCCTCCTCAGGGCTCCGGGCGAAGGTACACTGGTTGTAGTGGCGCCGGCACCCGACCCCAGGCCTGTAGTAGCGGCAAACTTCATAGCGCAAGGGCTGCGGGAAGCTGGGCCGCCGGTCCACCTTGCGCCAGACCCTGCGCTTGGTGGCTCGCTTGGAGCGAGCCAGCAGGATCTGGCGGGGGCAGCTGTGCTCCACCGCGCGCAGCAGGTATGTGCTCTCGTTGAGGCGCTGGGTGCAGCGGGAGCAGCCCAGATGCAGGTCCACCTGGGCGCACAGCCTGGCCAGAGGCGGCTCCTTGGCGGCCGTGGGGCTAGTGGGCGACGGGCCGAACCCGGGGAACACCATCTCTGACACTGGCCTGTCTCTGCGGAGCGGCATCTGAGGCTCAGGGGCTCAGCTGGCCCTCTGGGGCTGTTCACCCACAATGAGAAGGCTGGGACAGAAGAGCAAGGAGCAAGGTCAGGCCCTGAGGCTGCAGGGCCTCTCGCACCCAGGTCGGAGCTCAAACACACCCTGCCTCTCCTCGGGCAAGGGGCCGAGGAAGCAGAAACAGTAAGGAGAATTCTTCCCACACGATGGGAGGAGAGGGTCGTTTGCTCCAAAGAGGCTGGGCCCCCTCAACCTTGACCCAGCTGAGTCTCCTCCCTTTCTGAAGTCTCTGGGCCCTGCCCAAAAGGAGCCAGCCCAGCAGCGAGTGGGAGGGGAGTGCCCCAGCAACAAGAACCCTGGGGACCGGCAGAAGCCCTGGGGGCCCGTGAACTTCCTGACCCTCCAGCCTTCTTCCTGGGGCCTGGCGTCCTAGGGCGCCTCAAGCTCCTGGTCTCCTGACTCTTCTACAGAGACAGCACCCCTGTTCTGGGAAGGACGGTTGGCCCCTGGGAGCAGTGCCCCCACAGCTGCCTGGCCCGGGGGACTGGTTTCCTCCCCATTGGGGTGGTGCAGGATCTGGCGGGGGCAGTGCTCCACCACGGGCAGGAGATAGGTGCTCTCCGCCAGGCGCTGGGTGCAGCGGGAGCAGCCCAGATGCAGGTCCACCTGGGCGCACAGCCTGGCCAGAGGCGGCTCCTTGGCGGCCGTGGGGCTAGCAGTCAACGGGCCGGACCCAGGGGACACCATCTCTGACACTGGCCTGTCTCTTGCTGGGGCACCCCCCTCCCACTCACTGCTGGGCTGGCTCCTTTTGGGCAGGGCCCAGAGACTCTTCAGAAAGGGAGGTCAGGAGGGAAACACAGCAGGAGGCAGAACCTCACAGAGGCCGGGCCCTGCCCAGGTAGGACTGTCTCCATCAGGGCTCCAGGAGAGAATGGGGATGCCCTGGGGGTCCCCAACCCAGCTGGGAAACCACTCCCTGCAAATATTGCTGGGTGGGTCTAAAGAGAACTTTCAAGGCAAACTGAGGGTGACACAAAGATGTTTTAACAGGAAATGATTAGAACGGCTGCCTTGAGAGAGAAGCCACCCCAGTCCAAAGGGGAGCCTGAGTCCACCCGGAAGGGACCAGAGCCCAGACCCCGAACCCGGGGATGTTCAGAAACAGGGGCAGCTAGAGCCCCTGAGGACGAGGCTAAAGGGTTGGGTCCTTGGGGTCCGGAGACCCCCGCCTCCCCCACCCTCCAGGCGCCGGCCAGGTCGTGGGGAGGGGGCTGCTCAGCCACCCGGGCCGGGGGCTCCGAGGTCGTGGCCAGAGTTGCCCGGGCCCGGCACCGAGTCAGCTCTCCCAGGGCAGCTGGCCAGGCTGCGCGCCTCTCGGGGGTCCTTGGGCTCCGCCCCCACGCCCCGGCGCCCCATCCTGCCTCCGCCCCCCACCCCGGGGTCCCCAGGAGGTCCCGACCCGGGAGGGCGCTGGAAGCACCGGCCGGCAGCCGAGACCCCTGCGCGTCCCCGGGCGCTCACCCCGGGCGCGGAGCCGGCTCCCCGCCGCCCTCCTCCGTCGCCGCCGGGCACCCCATTCGGCCGCGCCCCTCCCGGCCCGGCGATCACTTTCGTTTCTGCCCCCGGGGTGACTCAAACCTCTGACGCCCGACCGCGGAAATTACCTCACTGCCCCCCGCCCCGCCCCCGGCCCGCCCCCGAGTGATCTCACCACCGCACCCCCGACCCCGCCTCGTGCGCGGGCCAGAGTGCCCCCGAGCGCGCGGCGCGTCCTCCCCGCACGGGGCGCGAACCCGGCTCAGCCCCGGGTCCCGGGCGCACCGGGCGGGCGGTGTGCGGAAGGGGCCTGCCCGTGTCGGGGTGAGGAAAACCAGAAGGACATTTAAGGTGGCCCGGTGCCGCCAGCAGAGCCGGTGGGTGGCCTGGCGCCCCCATCCTCCAGCGCAGACAAACAGGGCTGCTGACGACATTCCGCAGCAACTGGGGGTCCACGCAGGAGCAGGGCCCTAACGGGAGCGGGAACAGGCCAAGAGCTGGGGGCCCCACTTGAGAGGCAGCCCTTTTCTAAATGGCATCGGCCGGTCTGGGTCAGAGCCCTCTTATTGGGGGGGGTCCTACCTGAGGAAGTTCTTCCCTAGGGGGCCTCTGATGTTATATCCAGCCTCTTAAAATGCACCAAAGATGTGTGGCCAGGGCCAGAAGAGTGAGAAAAGCCCCCAGTTCCAGAGCAGGGGGAGCCGCGAGGCTGTGCAGTCCAATTGCATCTGATGCTCCCAACCTGCCTGCGCAGGGCCGCTCTCAGCCCACTGCAGAACACAGAGGGCTGCGGTCAGTGGGGAAGCCCCAGCAGCCAGCTAGTAGCCAAGCTCCAGCTCCCCACATTACCCGACTGACCCCAGTGACCCTGCTTCCTAGATTCCCATCCCTGTGGAGTCCCCTTGAACACTGAAAAGTGCTCATCTGTGTAACCAGCGGCTATGGCAGAAATGACGGAGCAGGACAACCAAGGCTGGGTCATAAAAGACACTGCACTTCCTCCTTGCTCTCCTGGGTCCCTGGCTCTGTGGGAAGCCGGCCGCCATGTTGTGAGGATGCTGGAGCAGTCCTGCGGAGAGGCCCAGGCGGCAGGAACTAAGGCCTCTGCCAAAAACCAGCACCAGTTGTCAGGCACGTGTGCAATCGTTTTGCAAGTGGACCGTCCCTCAGATGAATGCGGCCCCACGAGAGACCCAAGCCTGAGCCACCAGCTGAGTGGCTCCCAACTGTGAGACAGTAAGTGGGTGAGATGATAAATGTGGCTTATTGTTTTAAGCCACCAAGTTTTGGGTGAATCCTCACCCAGCAATAGAGCACTGATACACCAGTGTTGTCCCTCGGGTGATGCAGGGCGTCGGCATCAGCCCAAGGCCAGCATCCTCTTAGAAGGGGCAACAGTGGAAGCTTCCCATTTGAGTCAGGAGGTTGCCTGGATCTGCCATTAATAATCACATCAGGAGCCTCAAGATACATAAAAATCAATAGAGGAAAATATTCTATAAATAATAGCAGCAACAAAAGACCCAGGGATGAGCTTAACAAGAAATATGAGAGAAAACAGAAGTGTTCCTGAGACACACAATAGAACACAGTGGAAAATGGAATGGAATGCTACATTCTTGGATAAGCAGACTTAATATTTCACAAAGACGTCTAGGACATTTCACAAATTTATCTATGAGTTTAATGCAATCCTAAGAAAACTTTAAGAGGAATTGAGGGGCAGACGAGTTGATTGTAAAGTTCATTTGGAAAAGTATAACATAAACAAGCAAGAATGGATAGGAAAATTATTACGAAGAAGACTAATAGAAAGTTGAAGAGGACAGAACACTCCAAAACTCATTTTATGAGGCCAGCATCACCCTGATACCAAAAGCCAGACAAGGACACCACAAGGAAAGATTATGGACCAATATTCCTAATGAACATAGATGCAAAAATTCTCAACGGGGGCCGGCCCCGTGGTGAGTGGTTAAGTTCTCACGCTCCATTTCAGTGGCCCAGGGTTTCACCGGTTCGGATCCTGGGTACGGACATAGCACTGCTCATCAAGCCATGTAGAGGTGGCATCCCGCACAGCACAACCAGAGGCACTTACAACTTGAATATACAACTATGTACTGGGGGGGGCTTTGGGGAGAAGAAGAAGAAGGAAAAAAAAAGATTGGCAACAGATGTTAGCTCGGGTGCCAATCTTTAAAAAAAAAAAGAATGAATAAAGTGTTTTAAAAAATTCTCAACAAAATATTAACAAACTGAATTCAATAGCACTTTAAAAGGATCATTCACCATGACCAAGTCGGGTTTATCCCTAGGATGCAAGGATGGCTCAGCATCCGCAAATCAATCAATGTGATACACCACGTTAATAGAATGAAAGATAAAAATCATGTGATCATCTCAACAGATGCAGAAAAAGGATTTGACAAAATACAACATCCTTACATGATAAAAACACTCAACAAAGTGGATATAGAAGCAATGTTCTTCACATAATAAAGGCCATATGTGACAAACCCACAGCCAACATCACACTCAATGGTGAAAAGCTGAAAGCCTTTCCTCTAAGATCAGGACCAAGACAGGGGTGCCCACTCTCACCATTTCTATTCAACATAGTATTGGAAGTCCTAGCCAGAGCAATAGGCACAAAAAAGAAGTAAAAAGCATCCATATTGAAAAGAAAGATGTAAAATTGTCTCTGTTTGCAAATGGCATGATCTTATATACAGAAAATCCTGAGAATCCACTAAAAACTATTATAACTAGTAAACGAATTCAGCGAAGTTGCAGGATACAAAATCAACATACAGAAGTCAGTTGCATTTCTGTACACTAACAGTGAACTATCTAAAAGAGAAAGAAAGCAATCCCATTTACAATAGCATCAAAAATAATAAAATATTTAGGAATAAATTTAACCAAGAAAGTGAAAGACCTGTACACTAAAAACTGTAAGACAATGATGAAAGAGATTGAAGAAGACACAAATAAATGGAAAGACATTCCATGTTCTTGGATGGGAAGAATTAACATTGTGAAAATGTCCATCCTACCCAAATCAATCTACAGATTCAATGCAATCCGGATCAAAATGCTAACGGAATTTTTCATAGAAATAGAAAAAAGTATCTTAAAATTTATTTGAAACAAAAGACCCCAAATAGCCACAGCAATCCTGAGAAAGAATAAAGCAAGAGGCATCACATTTCTGGATTTCAGGCTATATTATGATGCTATAATACATAATCGAAACAGCGTGGTATTGGCATAAAAACAGGAACATAGATCAGTGGAACAGAACAGAGAGCCATGAAATAAACCCATGTATACATGGTCAATTAATTTATGATAAAGGAGCCAAGAATATACAATGGGGAAAGGACAGTCTCTTCAATAAATGGTGTTGGGAAAACTGGACAGCCACATACAAAAGAATGAAGACGTGAAAAGAATAAAGAATGGACCCCTATCTTACACCACTCACAAAAATTAATTCAAAGTCGATCAAAGACTTAAATGTAGGACCTGAAACCATAAAACTCCTGGAAGAAAACACAGGGAGAAAGATCCTTGACATTGGTCTTGGCAATGATTTCTTGGATATGACAACAAAAGCACAGGGAACAAAAACTACAAGTGAGACGACCTTGAACTAAAGAGCTTCTGCTCAGCAAAGGAGACAACAAATTGAAAAGGCAACCTACTGTTTGGGAGAAAATATTTGCAAACCATATATCTGATAAGGGGCTAATACCCAAAATATGTAAAGAACTCACACAACTCAATAGCAAAAAAAAAATAATACAATTTAAAAAGGGCAGAGGACCTGAATAGACATTTTTCTAAAGAAGACACACACGTGGCCGACAGGTACATGAAAAGATGCTCAACATCCCTAAACATCGGGGAAATGCAAATCAAAACCACAATGAGATATCACCTCACACCTGTT
The DNA here is from genome assembly GCF_041296235.1 of Equus asinus. Classification (NCBI taxonomy): domain Eukaryota; kingdom Metazoa; phylum Chordata; class Mammalia; order Perissodactyla; family Equidae; genus Equus; species Equus asinus. Next base: position 50,529,385 of record NC_091804.1, read on the forward strand.
AGAATGACTATTATCAAAAAGACAAGAGAGGGGCCGGCACAGTGGCACAGTGGCCAAGTTTGTGCACTCCACTTCAGCAGCCCGGGGTTCATGGGTTCGGATCCTGGGCATGGACCTACACACTGCTCATCAAGCCATGCTGTGGAGGCGTCCCACATACAAAATAGAGGAAAATTGGCACAGATGTTAGCTCAGGGACAGCCTTCCTCAAGCAAAAAGGGGAGGACTGGCAGAAGATGTTAGCTCAGGGCCAATCTTCCTCAACACCAAAACAAGACAAGATATAACAAATGTTGGTGAGGATGCAGAAAAAAGGGAACCCTTGTGCACTGTTGGTGGAAATGAAAACTGGTGCAGCCAGCATGGAAAACAGTATGGAGCTTCCTCAAAAAATTAAAAATAGAACTACCACACGATCCAGCAATCCCATTTCTGGGTACACCTCCAAAGCAAATGAAATCAGGATCTCCAAGAGAAGTATGCACTCCTGCATTCACTGCAGCACTATTCACAACAGCCAAGATATGGAAACTAAATGTCTGCCAACAGATGAATGGATAAAGGAGATGGGGCATAGATCTACAGTCAGGCATCGCTTAACGATGGGGAGGCACTCTGAGAAATGCCTCGCTATGCGATTTTGTCATTGTGTGAACATCACAGAGTGCACTTACACAAACCTAGATGGTAGAGCCTACTCCACACCTAGGCTATGTGGCACTAATTTTATGAGACCTCTGTTGTATATACAGTCTGTCTTTGAAATGTCATTATGTGGTACACACACACACACACACACACACACATTGGAATATTATTTAGCCATGAGAAAGAAGGAAATCCTGCCATTTGTGACAACATGAGTGGACCTTGAGGTCATTATACTAAGTGAAATAAGTCAGACACAGAAAGACAAATATTATATGATATCACTTATATATGGAATCTAAAAAAGCCAAACTCTTAAAAACAGAAAGTACAATAGTAGTTCCCAGGGGCTGAGGGGTGGGGAAATTGGGAGATATTGTCTAAGGGTACAAACTTGCAACTAGCAGATGAATAATTTCTGGAAATCTAATGCACAGCACAGTAGTTATTGTCAACAATACTATATTATAAACTTCAAAGTTGCTAAGAGACTAGATCTTAGTTGTTCCCACCACAAAAAAGAAACATTAATTAAGCAGCATGATAGAGATGTTAGCTAAGGCTAATGTGTCAATCGTATTGCAATACACAAACGTATCAAGTCAACACATTTTACACAAACTTACACAGTGTTACACGGTCACGCATCGCTTAGCGAGAGGGGTACATTCTGAGATGCGTCGTCAGGCGATTTTGTCACTGTGCAAACATCACAGTGCCCCGGGTGGTGCAGCCTATTACACGCCTAGGCTGTATGGTGCTAATCTTACGGGACCACCATCATATATGGAGTCCGTCGTTGACTGAAACGTCCTTATGTGGTGCATGATTGTTATCTCAATTAACTAATTAATTTTAAAAAAGAGTAACAGAGGATACAAGTCCTACCAAATATTAAAACACATTGTAAAGCTACTAAAAGAGTGTGGTCCTGGAGCACGAATGGACAAGTAGGCCACGGAGACAGAGCAGGGTGTCCAGAAATAGGCTGACGCACACGCAGGGGATTCACACGCCATGAAAGATGGCATTTCAGATCACTGAGAAATGATGGTTTATTCAACACATTCTGTTAGAACTGTTTTAACTCTAACAATTCTGTTAGAGCTGTCTGGTATCTTAAAACAAAAACGGGGCGGAGGGCTCTCCAGACAACACCTTACACCAAAATAAAATAGCGGATGGACCAAAGATTTAAAATGAAACCGAATCAACCAGGAAGGTACTAGCAGAAACCAGGCGAGCGTGTCTGTTGAGCAGTCTCCTTGGAGGGCCTTCCGCAGGGAAACACGCAGCAGGGGCGTGTGGGAGCCGGCCCACGTGCTCATCTGCTCAGTTCAACAACTGAGTTGGTGGCTTGAAATCAGCCATGATGGAACATTTACACCCTGGAAATCGACGTACGCTATGAATTATGGCATTTTTTTTCTTCTTGAAGAGCCAGTTGTTAAACATCCACTAGCACACGACCAGCATATCACTAATAAATTCAACCACACAAAAATAAAAAAATCCTACATGGAGGAAAAAAATCAATAGAGTCAAAAGACAAATACAAAGTCAAAAGAAAATTATACCTCATATCACAGCTAAAGGTTCTGTTAACAAAACAAAATTCAACAGGTAAATTTGAAGATCTAATTGGCTTTATTAGGCGCTTCATGAACTGGACAGCGTCCTCCTTCCAGCAAGAAGAAAGGCACTCTGAGGAGGTGTACAGAGTGGAAGGTTCTTATGGGGGAAGCTGGGGAAAGGGAGCTACTAGCAAAGAAGAGAAAGGACTGTGTCAGGCCAGGGCGTCCTCTGTTGTGGGGAGGGGGCGGCAGGGGTCTTTCCATGTAGACGACCTCACTAGTGCTAATCAGGAAATTTCAGATTCCCTGTCTCAAGGCCACACTCCCGGGAGGGGTTGAAGCTGCTGCTAAGTCTTGGTTCGCTGTCATGGGGGCAATGGCTCCATCTGGGGCCTGTTTTTTCCTTTTTTAACAGCTCTAAACGTAGTGAAATCTCACTCTGAGGAAAATGCAAATTAGAACTACGTGGTAATATTTTTACTTCCTTGATCAGTAAGCCCACAAAGTCAGACATCACATTATGGGGCTGGGACCATCTAAACCACAATGTAATCAGGCAGCACCCAGGCAGAAACACAAGCCCACACACCCTCTGACCTGCAGCTCCGTGGACACTCGTGCACGCACAGGGAGGTCTGCGTGTAACCACAGCCCTCTGGAACCAGTGCACACTGACCCCATCTCAACAACAGCAGGCTTTTCAGGGGCAAGCCAAGAATTTGCAAATCACATAGCCAGAGCATGTGCACAGGAGAAAATCTTGACCTGAAATGACACCAGAACCAAAGATTCTCCTCACGGAACCAAAAGACAGGGACACGACCAGAAGTTGAAAGTCAGACGCTTATCAAGCAAGCAATCTGTTGTCTGTGAAGATTCAGTACTAAATCCCCTCCCACACCTTGCCCTGAGTGTCTAAAGCCATCCTATCGAAACCCGCCCTGCCTGCGTTTCCACGTAGCAGCCTGTTCTCCGGAGCCTCTGAAATTCTGCCCCAAACCCTGAATCAGGGAGACAGATTTGAGAGCTTTGCCTCCTGTCTCCTTGCTGGTCAACCTCGCAATAAAGCCTTTTCTTTTCTCTTCTCGAAAGCTGATGCTGCAATAATTGTTTTTTTATGCACATTGGGCAGCGAACGACAATTTTGTCTGGTAACACATATACGAGCATGTCAGCCTCCCCTCTGCTCAGCAGGCGGACAGCACTCCAGTGCCCACCACCAGCATGTGTAGCTCCTGGACTGGCCTCACCCTCCCCATGCCATGGACTCTGAGGCCACAAAAGAGAAGGAGGCATCTCAAGTGTTCTGAAATGGAGTTTTCCCAAAATAACTTGTTAAAGAAAATCAAGGTGCTTAAGAATGTACCTAGAGAAAAAAAGAAAGAAAGAAAGAATTTAAAAAATATATAAAGCACCAAACTCAGCTGCGGACATCAGAAATTGGCTGCGTGGCTGGGCCAGGAGGAGCCCGCCTTTCCTCCTCTACCTTCTGTACATTTGATTTTGTGTCGAGGGCGTGTACTCCTTATTCAAATAGAAATTGAAGTGTAAAAGGCACCACAGCCAATATGAACATGGGACATTTGCACAGTGACCATTCTCTGGCCCCTCCCTGGTCACTCAATTGTTGGAATGATTGCCCCTTCACCCTCTGGTCGTGCAGATTATCCAGATGCCGATGGTGCCAGTTTGTCATCTCCAGCAGGAATTTTCCCTAAACTCCACAGGCACAGTCCTTGGCCTCTGCAACATCTTCCCCTGAATGTCAAGCAGGCACCTAACACCGCGCTTGGCCCAAACCCTCTCCTCCTGCTTCTCCAACAGCCTCCGGTTCCCATAAATGACAACCCCATCCTCACAGGGGCCCAGGCATCCTCCTCACACACTACATCCAACCATCAGCAAACACTGTCAGCTCAAAACCCACATTGATCCAGAATCCAATGGTCCCTTCTAAGCCTAGGATCCTCAGCAGCCTCCTCACTGGCTCCCTGCACCCACATGCCTCCCTGTTAGGAACACAGCAGTCCTTTCAAAACTCTACTGAGGAAGACCAACAAATCAATCCAGAGGATGAGGTTTACAGAGGGATGATGTTTGCAACCATCATAGTAATAACCGAAACAGGATATTCATGTAGTCTCAAAGTGTCTCCCTGGGATGCCTACTAGTTACCAAGGGAAACGGTAACCTTGTAGTGGAGAAAACATCAGAGTCTCCTGAGCTGAGACAGCAGGGCTCACATCTCCAGAGACAGGACAGACTGATGAGCACCCCAGGGATGCCAAACTGAGGAGGACACAGCCCCCCTGTGGTCGAGCCAAAAACACAGAACCTCATCCCCATCACAAGGGAGCATCATGGACTTTACAAAATGCCTGCCCCATGCTGCTCAAAAATGTCCAGGTCATGAGAGACAAAGGCTGAGTAGTCAGCCCAGGCTGGAGGAGACGAGGAGGCACAAGGACTGAATGCATCAGAGGCTCCTAGGTGAGACTTTAGACCGCAAAAAATCATACATGTATATGAAGTTAGTAGACTGTTAGCATTTGAATGTGGGCTGAGTTTCAGCAATATGATTGCATCAATGCTAAATGTCCTGCTTAATAATTGACAAAGTGCACGTTCTTAGGAAACATACACTTAAATGTCAGGGGTAAAGGGCATGATGTCTGGGTTCAGAAATAAAAGTTCACATAATAAGCCAAATGGGAAAAAATGTAAGCAGTAGGTGAATCTAGAAAAAGAGTATATGGAAGTTCTTTGCACAACTTTTGTGTAAGTTGGTTTAGAATTATATACTTAAAGGATAAACAAAGCCCCGCCCAGCACCTCGCTCCAGGGACTCAGCCTTCCTCACCTGCTCCTCCCAGTAGATGCAGCGCCGCCCCTTGCCCTCCAGCCCTCCACCATCGCCAGAAACCCCTGGAAAGGCTCCACATATCCCCCCACCCCCACCCCCAGCATCACTGTCCGCTGCGGCTGCGGAGGTCGCGAGTCTGCGGGCCAGGACTCCGTTTACCTGTGACGGATCTGGTCCTCTCAGCTGATCCTAGCAGCCTCTGGATACCACTCACCGAAATGGAAGTTTAATACCCAGGTCCTGGCCCTCAAGGACGCTCCCATGATCCCACCCAGGGACCCTCCCACCCAGCCAGGTCACACCTTGGCAGCGGAGCAAGGAGTAATAGAGTCTACTGGCGGGAGGGTTGCAGACCTCATCAGCACCCCAGGAGGGTCCCAGTTTAGGCTGGGGGAGGGGCGCAGCCATGAGGAGGTCTTAGAATCGTCCATCCCTGTGATGTCACGCGGAGAAAGTGTGGGGGCTGACTCCCACGCGCATGGGGACTAGGAAGGGGCATCTGACTCGCCCCAGGAGGCGTCTACACCGCGGCTCGTCCCAGCTGCTCTCTCCCTACCCCGACCCCACAGCGTTTCTCACCGTGGGTTGGGTTCCTACCTGCAGTCGTGCACCCCAAGCCCAACCCTGCCTCCGGTCCGGAGCCCTCAGATCAGGCCCTGAGCGGGAGGCCGCTCGGTGGGCCGGACGTTGCGGAGCTGATGAGGACGATCCGGGTGAAGATTTGGGACAATCTCATCAACCGCCCGGGGAGGAGCCGGCGGCCCCCATGGGGGAGTGGCCTCTCTCTGCCCCGCCCCGCCCCCGGCCTCGCCGGACCCCTGCAGGGCGACACGTCGGGGGCTGGACTGCTCCGCCCCGTCCCCCGCGCGCCCGCTGTCCCTCGTGGCCCTCTCGCCCGGTCGTCGTGGGCGCCCCTCCGGAAAGGCCCGTGGGAGGGCCGCACTAGGGGCGGGGTGGAGAGCGCGGTGGGGGGAAGCGTCTGCCCTCCCCGCAAAGGGGGAGCCCCTCTTGTTAGGGGGGCTGGCGGTCTGGGAGGGCGGCAGACCCGGCTCGGACCCCGGCCCTCCGTCCGGCACCGGACCGCTTGGTGCCGCGCTGGGCGCCAGTGCGCTCAGTCGGCTGGGCCGCCCCGGCCAGCTGCACCCACCTGGACGCCGCTCACCGCAGCGGGTGCAGCGGGAAGCCAGGCTCCGGGTCCTCGGAGGCCGGCCCGCGGTCTCCTCCCCGGAGACACAGACTGGCTTGCTGCCGACGCCGGAGGTTCAAGTCCACGCTGCTGGCCTCCGGGCCTCACTGCTCAGCGTGCCGCCCGCCCCGTCACCTGCCAGGGGAGGCCCGCTCCCCAGTCACACTGGCTCACACCCGGTGCCTCTGGGACCTGCAGCCGTAAGAGCAGATTGGTCCTGCAAAGAGAGAGCTCGTGACGAGCGAGCGTTTGCAGCACGGTGGGCGCTGGCTGGGCTGGAGACACGAGGAGCTGCTCTTCTGCAGCCCAGCACACGCTGGACAGAGGTAACTGGAGGCGGGGACCCGCGGGAGGGACTCTGGAGCAGACCCATACCTGCCTTCTGCTGGTCTTCTTGAAAGGGCACCAAAGCAGGCCAAGGACAGCCTTTCCAACCAGCGGTGCCGGGACAGCTGCGCAGACGACGAGGAAGAAATGAACCTTTAGTGGCACATCACATCACACAAAACAGGAACTCAAGATGAGTCATCTGACAGTCAAGGGTGCGCTGCAAAGCTTCTAGAAGAAATCTCCACCGCCTTGGGGTAGGCAAATATTTCTTTAAAAGGACATGAGAAGCACTAATGTAAAAGAAAAAGTTGATAAACTGGATGTCATAAATACCAAAAATTTCTGCTCTTCCAAAGACGCCAGTGAGAAAAATGAAAAGGCAAGCCATTGACTGAAAAAAATTCAAAATATACATATCTGGTGAAGAACTGTATGCACATTATTTTTTTAATCTTAAAACTCAATTAGGGGCCAGCCCCGTGGCCGAGTGGTTAAGTTCACGTGCTCCACTTCGGCAGCCCAGGTTCGGATCCTGGGCACAGACCTAGCACCACTCGTCAGCCACGCTGAGGCGTCCCACACGGCACAGCCAGGGGACCCACAACTAGAATATACAACTATGTACTGGGGGGACTGGGGGAGAAGAAGAAAAAGGAAGATGGGCAACAGATGTTAGCTCAGGTGCCAATCTTAAAAAAAAAAAAAAAAAGCTCAATTTAAAAAAAAAGCTCAGTTTTTTTCAAATGAATAAAATATTTGAAATGACACTTCATATAGGAAAATATACAAAAGGCCACAAGCACATTATAAAGGTGCTTGACGTCATTGGCCACCAGGGAAATGCAAATCCAAACCCAAGGAGATACCACTTTGAACACTGCAGCATGACTAAGTTTAGAAAGACTGACAATACCTAGTGCTGGCGAGGATGTGGAGCAGCAGGAACTCTCAAACATCACTGATGGGAATGCAAAATGGGGCAGCCACTGTGAAAGACAGTTTGGTAGGTCCTAATGAAGTTAAAGGAACGTCTACTTATGACCCAGCAATTCCACTCCTAGGTATCTCTCCAAGAGAAATGAAAACGCGTCTTCGATCTTCACAAAGCCTGGGGTGGGGTGTCGACTGTCCACACAAAGACTTGTACCTGTAGGTGCACAGCAGCTTCACTCATAGGAGCAAAAACTGGAAACAACTCCAACATCCATCGTCAGGCTACCAGATAACCAAATTATGGAATATTTGTATAATGAAATACTACTCAGGAAAAAACAATGACTGATACACACAAGAGCATGGAGGAATCTCAAAAACATTGTGTTGAGTGAAAGCAGCCAGACCCGAAAGAGTATTTAATGTATGGTTTCACGTACATGAAGTTCAAGAACAGAGAGATTATTATAAACCAGGTCAGTGGTACACAGATTCATCATACCCGCATGGTGCAGGTACCCTGAGCAAAGAAAACCACCTAGACTCTGATCTGAAAACCTGTGAGTCCTGGCTGAGGCCAAGGCAAAATTACCCTGTGGAAACCCAGCCTCATGCAGAAGAGCCTCCAGCCTTAGCCATCCCAACAGAAAGAAAGCCACTCAGATGAACCCCTCCCTTGGTCCAGCCCCTAAGGCCACCAAACAGTGAACAGGACCCAGATGCAGTGTTCACGTGTGGCTCAGGTGGAGAGAAGCTGATCAAGACACAGTATGCCCCAGTTAATGTAGCTGTGTCACAAACGACCCCAGAACTCAGTGGTGACCATTATTTATGTTCATGAGTCCTGTGGGTCAGGAATTCAGACAGGGACCAGCAGGGACAGCTGTTGTCCACTCCGTGATGCCCAAGCCTCAGCCAGAAGACTCAGATTCTGTGGCGGGGTCATCCGAGGCTCCTCACTCCACGTCTGGCACCTGGGCTGGGGGCTGCAATGGTGGGGGCTCCTTGAGCATCTGTCTCTATCTCCACGTGGTCTCCAACATGGCAGCTCAGGCTCCAGAAGGGGCATGTTCTGAGAGACAGAAAGAGAGAGAGAACGGCGGGTGGAAACTATCACCTTTTCCCAATCCAGCCTCAGAAGTCAAACAGCATGACTTCTGCCACATCCTAGTCACTAAAGGTGAGTCACTAAGGCCAGCTCACATCTGGGGAAGGGAAATTAGACTCCAGCTTTTGCAGGGGGGAGTGTTGTGGAGTTTGCGGGTGTTTTAAAGCCACCACACAGAAGAGAGCTGAGAGTCATCCATATTATAGGAAAAAAAAGTGGGAAAGAAAAGGCAGACCCAACTTGGAAGACAGCACAAGTCAGCAAACTCTAAACACTTCTGCCTGCAGGGCGACTTACCAGGAGACGTGGGTCCCAGCATGTCAGTCCTTACAATAAACATAAAAGGACCACACCACCAAAAGACTGAGAGTCACACGTCGGATGCTAAGAGAAGGAAAACACAAACATTTGCTGCTTACTAGAGATGCACTAAAACACAAAGACACAATATGATTAAAAATAAAAAAGGAGGGGCTGGCCCCATGGCCTGATGGTTAAGTTTGGCGCGCTCTGCTTTGGCAACCTGGGTTTGGTTCCCATGGACACCACTCGTCAGCAGCCATGCTGTGGCAGCAACCCACATACAAAATATGTGGAAGAGGAAGATTGGCACAGATGTTAGCTCAGGACAAATCTTCCTCAGCAAAAAATGAATGAATGAATGAATTTTTTAAAAGGGAAAAATATATGCCAGGCATCTACCACCCAAAAACAAATAAATAAATGCTGACATAGCAATATTAATGTAAGACAACCTAGAGTTTAGGGCCAAAAACCCCCCACAGAATAAATAGGACCGGGAAGGAACACTACTTAATGAAAAAGGGTTTTTCAAACTTTTTTGACCGGGATTTGCAACTAACATTTCCCAAAGTAGTAATTTTAATACACGTGACACACTCTGAAATTTCTATTCTATTCTGTTCTACTACATTCTGTTTTGTTCTATTGTATTCTATTCCTCCATGTTTAAGAAAACACTCTCTTCTAAACTGGTTTTACAACCCACTAAATTGTGTTACCACTGTTTGAAAAACACTATCCAAGAAGCTAGATAAACCATTAACATGTATATACCTAATAACCTAACCTTAAAATATAGAAAGCACCCAACTTCATCTATAGATTCAATGCAATCCCAATCAAAATCCCAGCAAGTTCTTTTGAGGATATACACAAACTGATTCTAAATTTTATATGGAGAGCCAAAAGACCCAGAAAAGCCAAAATAATATTGAAGCAGAAGAACAAAGTTGGAGGACTGACACTACCTGACTTCGAGACTTATTACTCAGTAATCAAGACGGTGTGGTATTTGTGAAAGATAGAAAAATAGACCAACGGCACAGAATGGAGAGCCCAGAAATAGACTCCCATAAATACAATCAACTAGTCTTTGACAAAGGAGCAAATCAATTCAATGAAGAAAGGACAATCATTTCAACAAATGGTACTGGAAAACTGGACATCCACATGCACAAAAATGAGTCTAAACACAGACCTTACATACTTCATAAAAATTAACTCAAATGGATCATAGACCTAAACGCAAAATGCAACACCATAAAACACCTAGAAGATAATAGAGGAGGAAACCTAGATGACCTTGGGTTTGGTGACGACTTTTTAGATACAACGCCAAAGCCATAATCCATGAAAGAAAGAATTGATAAACTGGACTTCATTAAAATTAAAAACTTCTACTCTGCAAGATGCTGTCAAGAGAAGGAGAAGACAAGTCACAGACTAGGGGAAAATATTTGTAAAAGACATTACCTGATATAGTTCTGTTATCCAAAATATACAAAGAACTATCAAAACTCAACAATAAGAAAGCTAAAAACCTGTTTAAAAAATGGGCAAAAGACCTGAACAGATATCTCACCAAAAAAGATATACAGATGGCAAATAAGCACATGAAAAGACACTCCACATCATATGTCATCAAGGAAATGCAAATTAAAACAACAGTGAGATACCACCACTACATATCTATTAGAATGGCCAAAACCTGGAAGACTGACACCAAATGCTGGTGGGGATGTGGAGCAACAGGAAATCTCATTTGTTGCAGGTGGGAATGCAAAATGATACAGCCACCTTGGAAGACAGTTTGGTGGTTTCTTACAAAACTAAACCTATTCTTACCATACGATCCAGTAATCATGCTCCTTGGTATTTATCCAAAGGAGTTAAAAACTTATGTCCACACAAAAACCTTCACACAGATGTTTATAAGCAGCTTTACTCATAATTGCCAAAACTGGAGATGTCCTTCAAGGTGAATGAATAAATAAACTTCAAGATGAATTCCAGAAAATGGAATATTATTCAGTGATGAAAAGAAATGAGCCGTCAAGCCATGAAAAGACTTGGAGGAAACTTAAATGCGTATCACTAAGTGAAAGAAGCCAATCTGAAAAGGCTACATGCTGCATGATTCCAACTATAAGATATTCTGGAAAAGGGAAAACTATGGAGACAATAAAAAGATGAGAGGTTGCCTGGGAGTAGTGGGAGGGATGAAGGTAGAGCAGAGGATGGTTAGGGCAGCGAAACTACTCTGTGTGATACTATAAGGATGGATGCACGTCCTCGAACATTTGTGCAAAGCCACAGAATGTACAACAGCAAGAGTGAACCCTTCTGTAAACGATGGACTCTGGGTGATTCTGATGTGTAACGCAGGTTCTTCAACTGTGACAAATGCACCATCAGGTGGGGGATGTTGATATGGAGGAGGCTATGATGTGTGGGGCAGAGGGTATATGGGAAATCTCTGTACCTGCCTCTCAGTTTTGCTATGAACCTAAAACTGCTCTTAAAGTAAATATAAATAAATGATAATAAATGAAGCAATAAATAATAAAATTTTAAGTCTATTTTATTTAAGAGATGTCAAACAAATTCACCACCCCAAAGAGAGATTGTAACTCACCTCTCTCAGAAACTGAGAGGTCAAGCTGACCAATAAGTAAATATAAATATAGAAATGCCCAGGGCCGGCCCTGTGGCCTAGCGGTTAAGTTCAGCACATTCTGCTTGGGCAGCCTGACTCCAGTTCCCAGGCATGGACCTACACCATTTGTCAGTGGTTATGCTGTGGCAGCGACCCACATACAAAAAAGAAGATTGGCACAGATGTTAGCTCAGGGAGAATCTTCCTCAAGCAAAAGAAAAAAATGAGGAAGATTGGCACCGATGTTACCTCAGGGAGAATCTTCCTCAGCAAAAAAAAACAAAACAAAAACAAAAAAACAGGAAAGAAAGAAAGAAAGAAACGCCCAACAAGTCAGTGAGCTTGATCCAATAGAAAATGTAGGAACGCATGCGGCCCAGAGAAAACACACATTTTGTTTTCAAGCACACATGGCCATTTACAAGAATTGATGTGGTTCCAGGGCAGTGTCTCCACAACAGGGAAAGAGGCAAGGACCCAGCCTCTGATCCGGGGGAAGGGGGCACGAGGCCCACGAGGCTTTGGGGACGGAGTGGAGGTTTAGGTCTTAGATCAGACTGCAGCTGACAGGTGTTGAAGTGGGAGACCAGTTAGAGAGTGGCCTTGGCAAGCCGACTCTGCCGGCCTGTTCAGGGACAGGAGAGATGGAGAGGAGAGGTGAGGGGCTCTCCCGAGCCAGGGCCCCTAACACTGAGGGTGGGGGTGGGGAATCGACTCCTTTCCAGCCCGGGCGCCTGACTGGGTGCCGGTGCCCCTCCTGAGACAGAAGATGGGGGGAGGCAGGTGTGGCCACAGGGCAGGGCTCTGTGCGGGGGCTGGTGGGATATTGGGAGATGCAGACCATACGGGAGAGGGCTGAGGCTGGGGGTCAGGGAGCCGTGGGCGAACCCTGGACACAGAGTGGAGGACAAGGTCTAGAGCCCCCTGCTCCCTCTCGAGGAGACTGGGCATCAGGATGTCCGACACGCATGCGGTGAGCGCCTGCGGCATACACATGGCTCTTCCTGAGCGCAAATTCCTAGGCCAGCCATGCCCAACATGCAAGGGGGCTGAGCACGAGGAGCGCCCAGTGCAGCCTCGAGGAGGAACGTGTAGACAGACCACACTCTCTCCGGTATGCAAGGACTCAGGCTTTGCTCCCAGCAGACCTGCGGCCAGCCCGTGGGGAGGAGCAGGGGTCCCTCTGTCTGCCCTGTGGGCTGTGTTAAGAGGCTGCACCCATGCTCTTTGACCCTCTTTAATATGCTTTCAATAATCAAAGAACCGGGTTTTGAGAGTGTTATGCAAGTCGCTGCAGGATAAAAGTTGAGACTGAAGGGGAACCTTGACCCAAGGCTGGAACAAAACAGCCTCCACCAGTGGGAGCTCCACAAACTCCCCGCCTGCAAGAACTCCCACCTTCCCCAGAGCTTGGTTCTGGATCCTTCTCTTCACCAGCACTGCTTCTCCCGGCGTTAATGTCCAGGCCAAGGCTGCAGGAACCAGTGCACACGACGTGGCCAGAGGCCGCCACAGAGTCCATACCGTGCAACTCCACTATCACGGTTTGGAACGTTGGAGGAAACAACATGGGCTTTGAGAGTCAGGGTCCTTGTTGCCCTTGGTCCAGGTGCTGGGTGCAGGGGTCCCCGCTGGGAACTCACCCTTCTGAGTGACGGGTGCTTCTCCGTGCACATCCTCTGTTGCAATAAATAGGGAGCTAAGGAGTGTGCTGCCATACCCTTCCTGTGGGGTCTCACCTGGGGCCACTCCTGCCGCAGTATCTGTGGGCAGCTCAGATCTGATGGCCCAGGACACAATTCTAGGGGGCACCACCATCCACCCAGCTGCTCGGGCCAGCCTCCTGAGCTCCCCTTTCCCAAGACAGGTCCCCTCCACCCGTCTTGGGCCATGGTGACTACACTGCTCTGGCCCTGGGCCCTCTTCGGTCTTCCTACTGCCCCCTCCATGCTGTGATCTCCAGCTCGCTGAAGCACTGACACCACCCGGCCCTCTCGTGCTCTCTGTCCCTGGACAGGGCTGTGCTGTCACTACTAGCCCGACACCGTCCACTCCTGAGACTGCTTGTTGGCTGGTTCACAGGCCCCGGAGCAGGAGCCTTGTGCCTTGCTCAGAGGAGTCAGCTCCACATGCCACAGAGTCTCCAGCCCCAGCCGCTCCACAGCTGAGGACATGGGAGTGGGGAGCAGCCATCCACCAGGCTTGCAGCGCCCCTGAGTGTCCCCGCAGAAGGCAGTGGCGGCAGAGCCTCCGCCAAAAACACAGGTGAGGAAAAGCCACAGCGTGGCTGAGGGCTTTCCTCCTGACGGGTGTAGGGAGCTTCAAGGCATCGTTAGCAGAGGTATGGCAGACAAGTGACCCCTAGAAAGAGCTGTGTGGAGCCCGAGGCACAACGGACCGTCCAGACCGGTCAAGGCCCTGTCACCAACAGCAGTCCCCACAGCTGTCCTGCTTCCAACTCGGGACCAACCAGAGAAAGCCGCATGTGCTCCCCACACAACTCTGGGACGCCCACCTCCTGCGGGCCGCCCGCCATCCCTCTTCCCCACAGGCCTCCCCGCCACCCGCCCTTGCACGAAACAGCTGCCCCACCCCACAGGGAGCACCTCTGCTTGTTCTCCACCAGGGACTTGAGGGTGACAATCCCGCAGGCAGGGAACAGCTGCTGGAGACGTGGCAGGAAGACCCCCAGCTCTGGGCACCAGCAGGAGCTCCCACCGGGGACAGGAGCAGGGTGGAGAGAGGGCAGGCAGCCCCAGCCAGATGTCGGGGAAGGTTCACATCCCGGCTGTGCCACCCTCTCCTGCCCGGCTGCCCCAGCTCAGCGGTATGCACAGGGGTTGGCCCTTCACACATCAGCACAGCAGCCCCACACGCCGTCTCAGGACCCAGTGTCTCAGCACTGCCACGTTACAAGTTAAGTTCGACCGCACGCAGAGACGTGAGGACCTGCAGCACATGCTCCACGGGCCGTGGCCACAGGTCAGGGCGACGACGTGCCTTGGCCTCTGGAAGACGCTGCACACAGGAGAAAGAGAACGCCAGCAGAACCTCTGCTGTCAAAAACAGCTGTGACCTCGGGGCCCCCAGAGCACTTTCTCCAGGGCAGATGTCGGAGTGTGAGCACACGTGAGCCAACACTGCAGGCAGTGGGCACGCACTTACACATGACTGGAGCATGAGCACACGTGAGCCAGCACTGCAGGGAGCGGGCATGTGCTTACATGTGACTGGAGCGTGAGCACATGTGAGCCAGCACTGCAGGCAGCGGGCAGGCGTTTACATGTGATTTGACCCCCCTACAACCTGTCATCACAAGAAACAAATTATGAAAAACGTTTTTATTTTAAATCAAAGTACCGAGCGGATACTTGCAAAACAACATACAAAGTAGAACTCAGATGCTTCCCTTCCCCAGGCTGCCTCTGAGCACCGACGGGAAAAACCAAACCTGACCCTGCCTTCCCAGCATTCAATGCACAGGCACTGGGACAGCCTGTCGCTCTGCCCCAAGGAGACTGGGGGTGGGGCGCGGGCCGGCGCCCACAGAGCGCACTGACCCCTTCCCCAGTGGCTGAGGTTTCCTCGAGGACGGCGGACCCCTCCCCGCAGCCTGGGGCTTGGGCCCTGCCAGACACGGATGTCCACGAGTGAGCGGACCTAGGGAGTACTGGACACAGCCTCCCAGCCCTGCATCCGAACGTCCCGGGATGGAGTAAGGGGCTGGGTGTTGATTCTGAAGCTGTGTGTGATTCCATGTAGATGGCTCTGAAGTGAACTTTCCGTCCAGCACTCCCGGTACAAGCGGGCTCCTCCAACTCTGACAAAGGCTCCATGGGCAAGACAGTTTTATCAGCGACATGGTATTAATACAGTCTGAGCTGGTGTGGACGGGTGGGCGGGCCAGGGGTACCCACACACAGGGTCACACTCCACGTGTAACAGGATTCATGACTCAGTGAAGATGAGCTTAAAAAAGGAGTATGTACACCGACGAGTAAAGAGCACGCTGCAACCAGCTGGCCCATGACAACAGCAGACAAAACATAACAAAGAAAACAAAACAACAACCTCAGTAGCTTGACGTGGGGCGAGGCCCTCTGAGGGGGTTCTGGGGCACTTGATGGGCGGAAGGACGGACAGACGGAGCCCAGTTCTCTTCAGAGCGTGAGGTGGGGTGGTGGCTTTTCTCAGGGGCCCCTCCCCCACTGTGGGTGGCAGCGGTGACAGAGCTGGCAGGTCGTCTAGGGGTGGCCGGGGACCCTGCTGGCGACAGCTTAAGGCCTACAGAGCGGCCCCTGCCTGGTCTTCCTGAGTCCAAAATGAGAACTGCAGATGCCCAGGAACAGCCCTTCCCAGGAGCACCCAGGTCCCCACCTTGAGGGGAGTGGCCCGGCCGAGCCTGCCAGGCAGCCGCCTCACACATGCTGGGGCACCGGTGTTAGCCAGCAGGGTGTAGCCGCCTCCAGGTGGGGGGGCGTGGGGGGTCCCAGGCTGAGGCTGCTATGCTGGCCGCACCAGCAGGTTGAGCACAGGGAGCGACGATGAGCCCGTGATCTGAAGGGGCATCTCCACCCTGTGGGAACCCTCCACAGCTCCTGTCTTGTGCTAGTTAGGCTCCCACCCCCAGGACCAAAGCCCCAGGAGCACACCCGCCATCACACTCCCCTGGGGGGGCCAGTTCAGTGCTGGGGGCTCATAGGGGAGAACGGCAGACCTCCCCAGCACTTGGTCACCCACGGGCCATCCCAACAGCTGTTTTGTACAAAACACTCTGGAACCCAGAGCAGATTCAGGAAGCCTAGGCACTAAGCATCGTTTAGGTTGAAAATGCTACAAACTTGACTCCTCCTAGAAGCCTACTAAACAAGTCACTTAAAACACCCACAGTGCATGTACAGTGGCCCCTGAGCACCTGCCGGGTGAGGGGAGGTGGGTGTCCCCATTCTCGCCTGTGGGCAGAGAGAGGAAGCGCGTGCTGCTCGTGGCCTTCAGCCCCCTCTGCTCAGGCGGGTGCCCCTGGGCTCTGCACCCCAACCCCTGGGTGCCCGGGAGCCCCCAGACCTGAACCACGTGCAGACCTGCGGCCCCACTGATGCCTGTTCCAGAGATGAGGAACAGGATGTGGCTGCACTAAACCTACAGAAAACTGTGGGAAGAAACCAAATCCATAGGATCCACGGGTTTCCACACTTGGGGACGGTTCCCAAGACAAGTGCTAGTCACGTGCCCCCAGGCAGCGCAGGCCTGCGGGTCCACAGGCACCCCCTCCCTGGCTGCTCCTGGCACCCGGCTGCACCTAGGCCTTGTCCCCTCCGCCTGGCTCCTGATCAAGGCCCAATGTGTAAACAGTATTAATAAGCAACAGATGGAAAAATATATTTCCCAAGAAAGAAGGGGAGAAGCTCAGAACGCGGGACAGGCGCCAGAGGCAGCTGCATTTTTGTCCCTCTCTCTTCTCTCCACTGTTTCGGTGGCTCCTCTTTGGTTCAGCAGCCCCACGTGACCCTCCAGACGCTGGTGCCATGTTCTGCCGGCCACGGCCTGAGGAGAGGCAGCCATCCCTGTGCCTGAGAGGGGCCTCGCCCTCTGCTGATGGCTACTTGTGCTCATGGCCCTCCGCCAGGGCGGCCACCTCAATGGTGGCTGTGTGCTCCTCAGGCCCTGGGGCAGCCACAGCGCTCTCCATGGCCCCCGTGGGAACTGTCACAATGGTGCTGCCCCCGGGTGACACCTGGGCCACGTTCTGCAGGGTGGGGCCTAGGCCGGGCAGGGTGAGCAGCTGCAGCGGGCTCACCACCTTGACCACAGTGCTGCCGTCCTGCATGGCAGCCGTGCTCAGCACCGTGAGACTGGACGCGTCCGGGTGGATCTCCACCGCACTAGGAAAGGTGGTGCCCGAGGAGGCCAGCACTGTGTAGCCCCCAAGCAGTGGTGAGGCCGGGGAGCTGGCAGGAGCAGCCTGGGGGGAGCCCTTGCCCAGCACAGGGGATGGCAGGGTGGACACCACTTTGCCAAGCGGCACGCTGGTCAGCTGGGAGACAGGCATGCCCGGGGCGAGGGCAATCTGCGCGGACTGGGCGAGCACCTGAGAGGCGATGGCAGCCGGCCCGGACGTGGCCCTTGCGAGCCGGGGCCGCTTCACGGGGGGTGGCAGGGAGACGGGCGTCAGCGTCATGAGCACATTGCTCAGGTGCTGCGACTTGTGCTTGAGCTCCTTGGCCCGTCGGCGGTGCTCGTCACACTGCTGCTCCAGGGCTGCGGGTAGACGGGGCAGAGCATCAGTGCAGGTATGTGGAGACAGAGCGTAAGACCATGCACACCCTGCGCTGACCCGGGGCCCGCCCTGACCCAGGGACCTGTCCCGCCAAGGCAGCAGAAATGCCGTCTCAAAGGCAGCACCTCTGAGCTGCCAGACCCGCCCATTCTCCTCAACAGCACCCTCCCTTTGCAGGGAAAGTTGCTCTTGTGACATATTAAGATAAAAACAGGTCAAACCAGCCCACTTTACACGTGTGCACACACATGCACACCCCCATAAGTCCAGGCACCAGGGGCACGCTGGGGAAGAGGCACAGAGGTCAAAGGTGAGCTCTGGGGGTCACAGTCGGCCTTTGCCGCGTCTCTAGTTGGCTCTTAGAAGTAACTATGTAGTGAGTCACCAAAGCACAAGACAAGTGACTATGCTCTCCACATGGCGGTCTGACTACGGCGGTCCAGGCACCACTGACTCCCTGCATGGCAGCACTAAGCACGTTCCTGGTCTGTCCAGGACTTCACACTCTGCCTCCATAGCCCTCTAAGGAAAAGCTCCCCTGCGTGGCTGTGACTAGGGACAGTCGTGCAGGCACACAGCCCAGAGAGGCAAGCCCTAGCCGCCAAGCCTGACTCTACCGCCTGGACGCACCCGCCAGGTCGCGGGCGTACTGCTCCCGTGAACGGTCCATCTGGCACTTGTGGCTGGCCAGCACCTTCTTCACCAGATCCAGCATGCCGAAGTTCTGCACGATGTTGTTGAGGAGGACGGCATCTTAAAGGGGCAAGGTGAGCACAGTGAGAACAGGACAGGACCAGGGCCGGCTCCTCGGGGCTCCAGACCAACCAGAGATGCCCAAGAAACACACACGCCAGCCTGGGAGAGGCGGGTCTTGCCTTCACCTCCTTCACCACCAGAAGCTCAGCCTAGCTTAGGACTCAGCTCCCTCCCAGCGGAAAGGCCTGGAGGGAGACGCTGCTGGGCTCAGCTCGCAGCTGCAAGGAGCAGGCTGCACCCGGTGGCATCCTGAGGTAGCCAGCCATCCTGCCGCTGCTCAGGAGTAGAACGAGGCCCCAGGGGCGGCACCCACCAAGGCCAGGGCAGACACACAGCCCCCTTACCTCGCAGTTGCAGGGGAGGATCCTGCACCCGCTGCTGCAGGCCTTTCATGGTCTCCACCAGCTCCTGGTGGAACTCCTGTATGACCTCGTCCAGCAGGCCAGCGTCCTTGAGCCCTCGCCAGAAAGCAAAGGTGTCATCTATGAGGGAAGGAGAGGCTCAGAGAGCAGGAAGAGTCCTACATGGGCAGCCTCACCAGGGGCTTCCAACCACAGGAAGGAGCAAAGGACTGCCAGGAGGACACAGCTCTGGGGGTCAGCAGCATCCCCCTCCCACTGAGCTGGGCCTCAGTCAGCCTAGGCGTGTTCACATGCGAAGTCCAGGGGGTCGGCCCACAGGAAATGGCACTGAACACAGCCTCCAAGCACCTGGGGGACAGCTGCTGGTGCCCGGCCAAAGGCAGAGCTCCCCCCACTGCAGGGCCACTTTCTCCAAGAAGGTGATTCCACCGGCCCCGCCTGCATCTGCCTGAGGGTGAGCACCGGCGGGAGCCTTGCTCTGTTGCCGAGCACACCCGACTCCTGCCCCAGGCCCTCCACCCACAAGAAGCCCCGGGAAGGACCTGTACCTCCGATGGCCGTGGTCCAGTCGCTGGGGTCCTCGCAGGTCTCTATGGTGATGGTGGCAGGAGACCCATTCACTGCAACAAGATGGAACAGCGGTCAGCCTCGCCCGCCTAACCTATCCCCAAAATATGAGCTCTGAATCTCTCCTTTGCACCAATTTTCACAAAACTGACACAAACGTGCACTAGTGCGACAAAGGACTGACTTGCCTCACACTTGAAACTTATTTTCAAAATTTCCAATCACAGACACTTTCAAACACAAAGAAGAACTAAAAGATCTCCTCGAGCCCATCACACAGTCTCAACAGCTCTCAACATTTTGCTCTTTCCATTGCATTTATAACTTCCCCAGGAGCTTCCAGGGCTCGACAGTTAGGCGCCAGATGGTAGCTCCTCCGCCTGTCTTCCTCTCCCGCGAGCGCGGCACAGGGCCATGCTGCACACTGAGTCCATCATGCCTGGACTTCTTCCTCCCCTTGCGTCTTGTTTCACTGAAGCCACCATGTGTCTGGGTATCTCTTGTGTTTGCATTCTCTACATCAGAAGACGTGGGGCTTTGAGAGACAGACGCTATCCTCTTTGGCCTAATCGATTCCCGCCCTCGGGCCTGCAGCATGACGTGGATGCCCCTGGCTTGGCCATCTGGCGCTGTTTCTATTGGGACCAGGCTTTTAAACAAGCCTGGCAGCCGGCTGGTGTCTGCGTGAGCTTCTCCCCCTCATGCTGGCCTCTTCCACACCCGGCAAAGACAACATGCTGGGGAATATCACACACTGGGAATGATCGGGGTCACGAACGGATGTTTTCACTCTGAGCTGATACAAAACCCTTGACTAACTCCACAACAGGCGAGCCAGCTGCTCTCACAGACTCTGGCTGAAGAAACCACCACACAGATGAGTTTAAGTAAAGTGATAGACAGACTGGCCAAATCATCAAGGGACAACAGAGTTCAAAGAACTAAATCCTAAACCCGACGTGCACTTCACCGGACACATGCACTGACAGGAGCGCTCAGAGCCCGGCCCTTCCTCAGAGGTCAGTCTGCTTATGATGGGCTGCCTGTCATAAGACGGAGCAGAGGGTCTGAACCCAACAACCCAACGTGACCCTCAGTTCTCAGGAACTGAGTCCAAGTTCTCAGGAAAGCTACTGGCCCACCGGGAGTGGAACACATGTTCCAATGTGTCTCCAGGAGGAGGGGCTGGGCTGTGATCTGGCCCCTCCCCACACTGCCTCGCGCCGTCCAGGGAACCAGACCAGGACCCAGCCTGGGGCTTTGGTGCAGAAACGCCTCATCACTGCCAACTGTAACCACTGCACGAGGAAAGAGCTGACTGGCAACCTGTGTGTTCCCGGAGCGCCCAAGAAGGACCAAACCAGAGCAGCTGTCCGCACTGCAGCCGCCAGCCCACTCAGGCAGGGCGCAGGGAGCACATCTGGGGTAAACAGCAGGACCTCGCCTTTGCCCCCGGCCTCCCTCTCGTTCCTCCCAAGTACAGGGCAAGGCCTCCCAACTGACCACTGTCTGGTCAGTGATAAGGACGGTTCCTGGACACACGGCAGCACGCCCAAACTGACCCCATGGAGTGACAGTGTAGGGGTAACCCAAGTGACACCAGTGGAAATGCAACACTGGGATCATCCCTGGGTGACACGAACAGGGAGCTCAGGACCTGATTTCACTCTCACTGCAGCTTTAAAGAGCATTTCTCTACTCAAAAACCTGGAAAGAACTCATAGTCCTTCTACAAGTCGGAGCAAGAGATATCAACAGGGAAGAACAGCTAAGCACGTCGGTGGAAACCCAAGCGGCAGGGAGCACGCGCGCACACACACAAGCAGAGCGCCAAGTGCTGCAGGAAGAGTGGGCCCCCAGCTGGGGCGCAGCTGCAAGGGGAGGGTGGGGGTTGGACGGGACATGAGGGGAGCCCCCGATGGGTCAAACTTGGTGGTGTGGGCACTGGACTTCGGCCTTACTGTTCTTATATGCTTCTCTACTGAGTTATTACATTTTACAACAAAAATGGCTTAAAAAGAAAAAGTACTTTAATCTCCCTTGTGGATGAAAACAGCAACTCAGCCAGAGGTGGCCACCGACACCGTTGGCCCAGAGGGGACAGCAGGCTGCCATGTGTGCACGCACAGAGGCCCAAGCAGCAGGCACATTCACCTCCTGTTCACCTCTGCAGGCGGGAGCCAGAGTGGGGCTGGGTCATGCTGAGCCAGCAAGAGCAAAGCCTCAGCCCCAGCACGTACCGTCAGCCGTGGCAGGCGTGAGCGGGATGTACTCGGCTGACGTGGGGCTGCTGAGGGACACGCGGGCTCCCGAGAGGTCGATCTTGGTGCTGCGGCAAGTGTTGGAGCAGACCTTGTCGTGCTGGTAGAAGTCTAGCTCCCCGGAGTCCATGATCTTCCTGTGGCAGAGGAGGGACAAGAGTGTCACCCGCTGCACCCAAGGCCGCGGCCAGGGCGCCTGCGAGCGCGACTGCAAGGAACGGGGTCTGGGAGCAGATCCCAGGAGAGGTGGTGGCTACAGAGTGGTTAACCAAGGCCAAGCCTTCAGGAGGCGGAGGTGGGCTCCACAGAAGCTCCCAGACAGGCCTCTGTCACCCCTCCAGCACAAAGCTCTCAGCCAGCACGGGGACTTGCTGCAGCCAGGCAGCTGGCCCTGGTGGCCTGTGTGTGACTGTGGCCACAGGCAGTGTAACTGCAATGGCCAGTGCCCCCAGGGAGAAATGGGGCCCTGACTGGCGGGTGTCCTCGAGATGCTGGTCGAGCACTGTGGGGCTAGGCCTTTCCAGGATGCTCTGCCATCCGCAGGCCCCCGGGGAGCAGACCCACAGCTAACAAAGGCACTGGCAGTGGCACAGCCGCGTGCTATACAGCCAACTGTGAAACAGAGAGGTGCCAAGCCCTTCAGGAGGAGGCTTGCCCTCTGCCCACACACGAAAACCAGGACCCGGTGCCTCTGGCTTCCTGCAATCTCCAGGCTGCATCACTTCCCGTCCTCAGTTTTATCAGCAAGGGAATTCCCCCTCTGCACGTCCTCTGCCTTCCTGGATGGCCCTCCCCAGGCCCTTCCCTCTGCCTCACACGTCTCAACACGCGCACCTTGACCAGTGCAAGGGTCACACAGCTCTGTAGAGTCAGGGCTCCAACCACGGGCTACAGGCACTCCCCTGGCAGCAAAGGCACAGCCAAGGGCAGCAGGGAGCCGCTTCAAGAACAAACGCGTTGAGGACAGCAGCCCCTCCGGCAGCACAGCGAACCAACTCAGCCACACCAGACACCGTCAAACACGGCTGGCGTCTCCAGGCAGACAGGCAGCAGGCCTGCGGGGATGGGCACAGGCAGGAGGGCGGGAAGGCTGGTCAGAAGGCCAGGCCACATCAGGAGGGGCTAACATCACCACCAGAGCAGAAAGCGTGAGCATGTGGGACCTGGGAGGTGGCCTCTGGGGTGAACTAAAAGCCTGGATAGCGTCTGTCCTAGGCTTCTCAGAAGGCATCCTCCTCCTTGTGTTGCAGTTGACAGGAAGAGGTCAGAGGCCATCCGAGACAGGGCACACACACCCAGGGTGGCCACAGAGCAGACACTGGCCCTAACACCAGCCCCGGCAGCTTCCCACAGACAGGAGCGAGAGGTCCCATGGAGGCCGGTATGGCCACTGGAGCCTGAGGAGTGACCCCTGGACCCTCAGCGTTCTCAGACCTGATGTCTATGTGAGGTAGCTGAGAACTGGCCCAAACCTTCCCACAAATTTCTAATGAATTTCAGAGGGAAAGGAAGTGTGTGGGGAGAAAGTGGACTCCTGACCCCAGAGCACGCCACCACTGAAGGCCGCAAGGGGCGCCAGCACTGCCGAGTCCACAACAGGCTGAGGAACCATCCAGACTCGAGGAGACTGAGATGCAGCCACCAAACGCAGATATGGTCTAGACAGGACCCTCACCAGGCAGACTGGCCATGCCAGGAAAGACAGTGCAGACAACCAGCCAGACTAACACGCACCGCAGGCTAGAGAGAAGTAGGCTGTGGACCTGGCTCTCCCAGGCTGGCGACTGCGGTGGAAAGCCAGGAGCACGTTCTCATCCAGAGGCAGGAGGCTGCTCACCAATGACCTGTGTGCTTTGCATGTCCACTTCAGTAAGAAGTAATGCACATAAAGAAGAGCACAGAGGCTATGTTGAGAGATGACGCCTGGGGGCCCGTATGACGTGCAAACACTTATTACACTGTTAATATTTTACTGATGAAGTAGTCACAAGTTCCGCCAGGTAAAGAATTGGTGGAATCAAAATGAGACAAAAAACTCTCCACGTCTGACAGCGTTGCATGCAGGCTAGAGAGTGGGCCGGGCAGCCCCCGGGGATGCTACTGACTCTCATGTCCAAAATGTGCCTCCCTTTCAAAAACCAAGAAACAATGAAACAGCAATGGCTACTGTGCTTCCGCCAGGTGGGGCGCGTGACAGAGTCACGGGCACTTGAAGCTGTGTGGCTCGCCGGCCTCACCCACCTGAGCATGATGCCATTCATGCGGATGGCTCTCTTCCAGTCCTTCAGGGTGGACTTGCCGGCCAGGTGCACGAACTCCTTCGGGCTGATGACGTGCTCGTCGTACTGTGGAGGGAAGCGCAGCAGCACAGGGTCAGGATGCAGCCCCTCCCTGCCCTTCTTTCTCGCCGGGCCTCCCGTCTGGAGCCCAGCCTGGGGAAGGGGCACAGACGGCGGGCAGAGCACCATGGCACAGAGGAACAGCAGGCTGGCTCTCAATCTAACATTTAGGATTCAGCCAGCGGCAATCTTGATTTGGGAAAAAGAACAAGTCAGGGAGCAAAAGGGACGGCCCCCCTGCACAGGGGCTGGAGTGCGGAGCTGGCCTCCTCCTGTCAGCAGTGGCAGGCACTGCCCACGCCCAGGGGGGGAGCTGAGCACCTGGCGCTGTCTGCCTAAGGACACACCAGACACCAGGGCCAGGGGAGAGCTGAGGCAACCCCGCCATTCAGGGAGATGTGGTGCTCTCTCTGCAGATGGGAGTCAGCAAACCTTCTTAGGAGTGATTCATTCAACAAACAGCATACAGATGGACCCCAACTTAGAACGGTTCCACCTAGAATCTTTCAACTTTACCATGGTGCAAAAGCAATGCGCATTCAGCAGAAACTGTACTTCAAATTTTCATCTTTTCCCAGGCTAGTGACATTTGGTACGATGCTGTCTGGTGATGCTGGGCTGTGGCAGGCGCAGCTCCCGGCCAGCCTGCCCTCATAAGGGTGAACAACCAATACACTGACAACCATGCTGGACCAGACGGCTTTCACTTTCAGTCCAGGACTCAATCAATTACACGAGATACTTGACACTTTATTATAAAACAAGCTTTGTGTTGGTGATTCTGCCACCTGCAGGCTCATGTCGGCGTTCTGAGCACTGAGGGAGGTGGGGCTGAGACAGGAGGCTGGGTAGGTTAGTGGTGCTAAATTCATTTTCAACTTAGAGTATTTCAAACTTATGATGGGTTTATCAGGACATAACTCCACCATAACCTGAGGAAGACCTGTGCATGTCTTAGATGAAAATAACCTGAGACAGAGAGTACCAGATGAACTGTGAGCGCCCCTCACCCGGCCCAGCCCACTCCTAACAGTGCCCTTCACAGCACAGAACACGCCGAACTCTCGCACTGAGACGCACAGACATCCTTTTCAAAGTCAGGGGGCTGTCCTCCCCACTCACAGGGTTCTGGGGCCTGCTAGTTTCACCCAATGTTGGAGCTCAGCTGGCCTGAGAAGGTAAAATATCCTATTCAATCTTGTTAAATGAGCATTTATTAGAACCAAAGAATCAAAATAAAACTCTGTTTACTTAGAAAACAAGCAGGCTGCAGATGGAGTCACTGAGTCTCAGCAGAGACAGAAACAAAAGCTCCAACTGTGGTCTGGACGCACCACTGGACCCAGGCCAGGGCACTGGGGCTGCCTCCAGGGCCTCCCCTCCCTAGGCCCTCCCCTCCCTGAGACCTCCCCTCCCGGGGGCGACTTCCTCTCGAGGTGCCCTGCTGTCTGTGTTCAGGTCTAGCCCAGATGATCCTGCCGCCAATGCCTCAGCTCCTGAGTCTCCATCAGCTTGGGTCATGGCAAAAGCAACCAGCTGGAGAAGCCCTGCTGAAGGAAGTCATCTTCCCCATTTCCTGAGCATCTGCACACTGCCTCCCTGAGCCCAGGAAGCCAGTGAACCCTTCACTTGGCTGTTTGGGAGATGGGCTCTGAGCCCAGGCAGGCGGAGTCGGAAGACCTCTCTGACCACTGGCCCAAGCCAGCAGGAAGTTCACACGGTGCCCAGGCTCTGCACACCCCCACATGTGAGCCCATCTCTAGCCATCGCCTCTGGCCCACCCCAGCAGCACCTGGATAATCCAGCTGCCACCTGAGCAGTGCATTTCTCACTGGGATTCTGTGCTCTCCTCCACCAGTCTGCCTTCTCCAGACGCCGTCGTCTTGCCTCTCTCTGGGCAGACGATTGCTTTTTGCCTTCCAGACTTTTCTCACTAGTCAGGAAGTTGCACTCTGCTCTTCGGTGGACGCTGCACCTGCCTCTGCTGTCAGGGTCCAGAGCTAAGGTGACTCCTTCAATCCCTCCTGACCTCAGTACACATAGCACTGGATGCTTCTTTAGAACCTTCCTAAGGCAAGCCACCAGGGTCACACAGAGTGGACCACTTAGACTCACATTCCCACTTCCTTTACTCTTCGCACCTTCTTGCACCTAAAAACTGCCTGGAATCACTTCCCTCCGCCTGAAATACGTCTCTTAGAACACGTTTCTTCAGTGATGACTTGACGGTGGCAAACAGTTTTGTCTGAAAGTGTCCTTACCCCCCTAGTTTTAAAGAAAGTCTCACTG
The DNA here is from genome assembly GCF_041296235.1 of Equus asinus. NCBI lineage: Eukaryota > Metazoa > Chordata > Mammalia > Perissodactyla > Equidae > Equus > Equus asinus. The sequence goes on from NC_091804.1 coordinate 50,555,837, forward strand.
CATGCAGTGCAACATCCTCCTGCAGCCCAAGCAGGCAGCTCTGCCGTCCTCCAGCTCCCACGGGCGCTGTGAGGGACTCAGCTGCCAGTGGGTTCCTGCTCCTGAGTCAGTGTCTGCTCTTGGCTACTCTAGGACCTTCTTTGCCTCTCACTCTGTAGTCCACTATGATGCTATCTCTGGTAAATCTCTTGTTTATTTCTAACTTTTTATTTTGCCATTATTTCAAACTTACAGAATAACTGCAAGAGAAGTACAAAGAGCACTACTACGCCTTTTCCCAGGCTCAACGACTGTCTGTGTCTGGCCCTGTGCTTCCTTGTTCTCCGTCTGTGTGCACGCGTGTGTGCACACCACTCCTCTAAACAGTGGAGGGTGAACTGCAGACATCAGGCCCCTGCTCAAGGCACTTCCTGTCTATTTCCTGAGAACAAGGCCCTCTGACGTAGCCACGTGCACCCCTTAGGATCAGAAGATTACTGTTAATATACCACCTAGTCCATAGACCATGTTCAGATTTCACAAACTGCCCCAAGCAGAGCCTTAAAGCAACTTCTATTTGATGTGGTACCCAGCCCAGACTGCGCACTGCACCTACTGTCACGTTCCTCCAGGCTCCTCAAACTGGAGCAGCTCCTCAGGACACTTGTCTTCCCAACCTTAACATTTTTGAAGCACGCAGGTCAAGTTTTTTGTAAATTGTCCCTCAATTTGTGTGTCGGATGACACAAATTTCTCACAAGTAGAATCAGGTTATGTACTTTTGGCAGGAATGTCACAGACTTCCTGTCACTCGATTAGGAGACCCATGTGGAGGTTTGTCCCAATCCTGACACCTAAATGTCAATCAGTTGGTTAAGGAGCTCTCTGCCAGGCTTCCTTCCCACTGCAAAATTACTGTTTTGCCTCTGTAATTAATACCAAATTGATGGGGATATTTGGAGACTTAAGTAAATACCCTGTTCCTCAACCAGCTTTCACTGATGAGTTTCAACACCCACTCACAGCATTCTGGCTCCATCACTCCTTCTACATTTATTAGCTGGCATTCTAATGTAAGAGCTTTACTTCTCCCTATTTATTTGATATAAATGCCATGAAACACTGAAATAAATATGAACTCAACAAATATGAAACAAAAAATAAGAAACAGGCTCTTATTTTACTTGAGTTACAATCCAAACTATCATTAATTATTTTGATGTCAAACTGCCCCAGATGGAGCCAGTGGAAGGCCCTCTGAACTGCACCCATAGCTCTTTGAAATGTGGTGGGTTTCTTTTCATCCATTCGTTCTGGGATTTGCTATGTCTCTTGAACTGAGGACTGGTTATGGAAGTTCCCTGACCTCCCTCTGCTCTCCTGCCAGAGCTCAGATAATGCATTCGACTCTCCTGCTTCTACTTTCCCTTTTTATTTCTGTAGTCTGTATTCTGGATAACTTTACCTCTATCTTCCAGTTCTCTAAATATCTCTTCAACCGTGTCTAATCTGCTGTGAAACTTATTCACAAAAATGTTCAATTTTAATTCTATTTTTTATTTCTAGTATTTTTTGAAATCTGCTTATGTTTTACTCCTATTCAAGCCTTTTATTCTTGAAATAAATCAACATCATTATTTCATATTTGTGCCTCAAAATCCCATCACCTGAGCATCTGTGGGGACTCTGCTGTCTGGGTGCCTGTGTGCTCTCACTCGGGCACTCTATTCCTGTGTGCTCACTCAGGCACTCTGTCGCCTGCGTGCTCGCTTGGGCGCTCCATCTCCTGCGTGCTCGCTCAGGCGCTCTGTTTCCTGAGCGCTCTCACTCGGGCACTCTGTTTCCTGCACGCTCTCACTCGGGCGCTCTGTTTCCTGTGTGCTCACTCAGGCGCTCTGTCTCCTGCATGCTCGCTCAGGCACTCTGTTTCCTGCGTGCTCGCTCGGGCACTCTGTTTCCTGCGTGCTCGCTCAGGCACTCTGTTTCCTGCACGCTCTCACTCAGGCGCTCTGTCTCCTGCGTGCTCGCTCGGGCACTCTGTTTCCTGCATGCTCACTCAGGCGCTCCATCTCCTGCGTGCTCGCTCAGGTACTCTGTTTCCTGAGCGCTGTCACTCGGGCACTCTGTTTCCTGCACGCTCTCACTCAGGTGCTCTGTTTCCTGTGTGCTCACTCGAGTGCTCTGTTTCCTGCACGTGCTTGCCTGAGTGCTGTTTCCTGCATGTGCTAGCTCAGGTTCTCCGTTTCCTGTGTGCTCACTGGTCTTGTTTGCTTTACGTGAGCAGCTCCTTCTTTTGGAACTTTGCCAATATTACTTGAAAGTTGAGATAAAGAGGAGTTCCTCCAAAAAGAATTTTTCATTTGCTTCTGTCAGATGCCTGGGGCAACTGCCAGCCAGGAACCGCTCACAACTAAACTCTCGGCTTGAGATTTTCAGATTGTACAGGCTACACAGGACTCCTCAAGAGGGTTCCCTCTTCACTCAGTGCTGAGACGTGAGGCAGGAGTTTTCACTCTATCTGGGGGGCTGAGCAGGGCTGGGAGGACATTGTCAGTGGCCCACCCTAACACTGTGGGGGAGACCCTGGAGGCAGCAGTATCACAGGGTACAACCCGCCAACAATGCTGCGGGGGAGCCCCGGGCTTCACCTCCTCATCTCCAGCTCTGCAAGGCAGAGAAGACCAGGGCCAGACAAAGCTCTGAAGGTGAAAACCGGGCTGCAGTTCTGCCTCTCTCCAGCCCCACCATCCTCGGGCCCTCGGCCTGAGTATTTCTTCCTTTTATTGCCAACTTGAGACATCTAGAAGATGCTCTGTGAAGACTCTGACTAGCACTCTCGGCTGTTCTCAGCACCAGGTGGAGTCTGGGTACCTAACCCACCATGTAACCAGGAAGAACAGCTTTCCCATCCCTCTCACTCGCGGAGACTGAAGGCGTGGTTCCAAAGCACATCCCTCCTTCAATCGGCCAGATAAAGCCGGCTTCCCAGCTTAGCATCATGGCTGCCCCGACATGAGCAAAGCTGCTTTCCAGCCTCCCTCCACAGCTGTGTTCCACTAACATGAATTACTATCCCAGATGCTTTCCCTCATGCCCTCAGCGACAATTCTCCCATCCCAGAAGGCTTATTCCTGGTCTTTTGCTCACCCGAGCCCCTGGGACTCTGCCTCCTGTACCCCAGCGTACAGGTCACACCCCTCAGAGCAAGCTCTCCCGTCTGCCTAGCAGTCACAGTGCTGCAAGGCCTGGCGCATGGGCAGTGTGTGGCTGCGTGGGACCCTCACCTGAACACACTTCACGTTGATGCCAGGACGCACGTGCCATGCGTGGCTGCGTGGGACCCTCACCTGAACACACTTCACGTTGATGCCAGGGCACACAAACTTCCTCCAGATCAGGTTGGCTCGACTGTCCCCACAGGTAATGGGGTACACGATCTCTGCCTCCAGGTTCTCCTCCTCTTCAGCCATCTTCACTTCTCACAAAGTGATTGACAGGGAAAGGGAAAACATAGAAAATCAGTTACAACCCCTGCAAAGCACTTCCTGCAAAAGCACAAACACAGCTGCCAATCTGGAAACTTAACGAATCCAGGAAGGACCAGGACAGGACCCAGGTGGGGAGGTTCTCATCAGCCCTGAGTCAGAGTCTCAGATCAATTCACAAAACCAATTTAACAACAGTCATATTAGCATAATTACATTAAACTATGGTCCAACTGAAGAGCCATTTAAGGAAATAAAATCAAACTTTACTTGGAACAATTCTAGAGAAAATTATTCTTGATGTTTTAAAGTTCTGAGGCCTTTAACGTCAGGCAACAGGAAAACACCAAAGGAGCTAGGAAGCGTTTTCACTACCATTCGCTGATGGTAACCAACAGAGCTGCCAAGCTGGGGCTCTCCCCACCTGCCACAGGCGAGGCTAGTGCCATTCCAGGCAGAGCCAAGCCACCAGGAGGCCCTGGAAGCTGGGCCCCCACCACGCATGGGCCTATCTGCGCAAAAGCAGCGGAAGGGCCTGTGAACCGTTACCCTCTTGATCGGAGCACCGTCTCTGTGGGGAAAACCACCTCCACAGCTGCTTGCAGGCACTGGGTGAGAAGGCTGGCTCCTACCTAACACGGCTTCCTTGAGCTGCGATGATGCTGTGAAGGCAGCTGCCGCAGCTGCTGCCGCATTTTCTGTCTCCATGTTATCTTCTGTGAGGTCGCCCCTGGAAAGGAGGGGGAGAGAAACATCAGCACACCCAACAACGGTGGGCCTTGGGCACCCTCTGCTGCTGCTTCTGCGTTAGTCTGGAAGCCCAGTGGCCGTGTGCGTCAGGGGACCTTGCGCTGACGGTCCCTGTACTGCTACCCCCGAGCAGGGCTTTCTCCAATGGTCTCTTTTGTTCATGGCTGTGTCTCTGGTACCCACAACAGTGCCTGGCATGTGACACCAGCACCGCATGCTTGTGGAAGCAACAAATGCGTAAGTGGGTCTAGTGAATTCTTTAATAAAGTTTCTTCTGTACTAAAGTCTTTTATCATATTATAATGATTTCACATGGTTATAGAAACTACCGAAAAATATAAAATTTTAGAAAGGAAGAAAAAAATCACCCATGGCATAAACAAATCAAGCAGAAAGGCAAAAGGTAAAACCATAAAAGTGTTCAAAGGAAAAAAAAAGAACAACTTTAAAATATTTCAAAGTGGCAAAAGGTTTTCTTATACAATACAAAACCAAGAAATAAAAAAGATGATAAATTTGCCTTAAAAAATAAAAATAAAAACCTTCTGGTGGGGGGACACCAATTTTTCTTTGAAAGAACTAGGGGGAAATGTGTCAACACGAGGAAGACAAGCAGCTCACTTCCCGGAGTTCCAGAAGGAGCCCCCCCCCGGTGTGAAGCCCAAAGTGAAACGGGGAGGCCACAACCAGAGACCGTGCAGAATGGGGGCAGCCCGAGGCCTCTCAAGAGCAGTGCAGAAGGAGACTGCTCCAGCAGCCACAGCACCACCAAGTGGGCGTGACAGACATGAGCCGTGAGGTGGGCGTGGGTGGATGTGTGACACCATGAGGGGTGTGCCCACGGCCTGGAGGGCGTGCACCTCTGACCCAGGCACCCCCTCTAAGAACTAACCCCGCAAAGAAGACGTGCTGACCGTCTGAGACAGGAGGCTAGTCTGGCTTGTGGAACCCGGGAGCCACGTGGACAGGACAGGCTGGGCCCCAGGTGTGCTCACGTGACCACTGAGTGTGCGACATGGGCATTCTTCTGTCGGGCACCACAGTGCAGGAGGAGGTTTGCTCATGAACAAACACGCTCTAGGGAATGGCACATGGTGTCCAACAAGTCCCTCAGCAAACACCCACGCCCGAGGCCTCCCAAGAGTGGCCGCTCTCCCACCAGCACGGCGCCAGCGCTCGCCTGACCAGTGGCCCCAGCCCAGGGTCTGGGGTAGAGACTTCAAGGACACAGCCCTGATTCCCCACAGCTCACCACACCCTCCCCCGACTGGGAGGAACAGGGACCCAAGATAAACAGCCAGGGCAGCCACCTGTTCTGGGGGACACTGAACCAGGGAAATACTGCAAGCCAGGAGCCAGTGCAGACAGCATGGGAGACCCCAGGAGACATGCAGGGTGCGAGCCAGGCAGAGAGGCAGGGGCCTCGCTGCCATGCTAAAGGGTAGGAACTGACCCCGAAGGCAACCGGAAGCCTTGGGATCTTTAACAGAGGAGAGACGTGGTCAGACTCCCATTTTAGAAGGACATGTGGCAGCGGAGCAGAGGAGGAATTTCAGGGGCAAGAAATGAGCTGAGAGAGCCGGCGACAGACTGAGTGTGAACCTCAGCAGAGGACCCAGGGCCACTGGGAGAGTCCCCCTGTGGGAGGGGACACACCGGACTCTGTGGGCGCTGGGCTGGAGTGTACGACACACTTGGGGTGACTGTGGGACGCCCAGCTAGTGTCTGGCTGGGGGGCTGAGAGGTGTAACCCACATGCTCAGACCCCCGGGGGCAGCAAGGCAAGGCCACAGGAGCACCCTTGAGGTCCCTGCAGTCACTGCCCCTAGGGTGGCCAACCACCTCAACTTCTAGCACCACAGACCAGGTTATAGCCTCTGAGCTTCCTATAAAGAAGTCACAGTACAGACTCTTTGGGGTCTGGCTTCCCTCCTGCCAACAGGTCTCGAGGTTCACTTTTGCTGTGTGGAGCCGCAGGACTTCATTCTGGTGGTTGGCTCGTTCCGTTCTGTGACTACACCATCGCTTGTTACCCACTGGGTAGATGTTTCTCACAGCGGATTTGCAGCTCAGCCTAGATCAGGGCTTGGCCCAGACGTGGGGTCACGGTGAAGCCCTGGCTGTAGAGGGGATTCCACGGGAAAGGTGACAGTGGTAAGTGAGGAGGAAAGAGCCTTTCTGAGCCCAGAAGTGCCAGCATCTAAGCAGCAGCAGAGAGAGTGAGGCCCCAGGAGAGAGGCCACCATGGAAACAGGGAGGGGTGGCCTGCAGTGCTGACTGTTCTGGCTAAAAGATACCTGGGGATCTGCCAGAGACCCCTGGGGAGTATTCTCAGGGCGAGTGGGGGTGGTCCAGGCAGTGGCAGCCGTGGACGCAGGAAAAGGAGCAAGAAATGCAAAGGCTTGGAGGGGGGGTCAGGCGGGAGGAGGAGCTCCTTAGGGAGGAGAACAGGAGGCCTTGGGGACCGTGGGCGGCACTCAGCTCCTACAGAGAACCCGCCTACAGGGATCCGGCTGCCCAGGCCCGGAGGCTCCTCTCACAGCAGTCTGTGTCATCACCCCAGGGCCTGACTGACCTCTCGGAGCACTGGGCCTGAGGCTCTTCCCACCCAACTCCTCCCATTGGGTCAGACGGGCACCACTGTCCCCTACACCCCCCCTTATCCTTCCCAGGTGCTTCTCCCAAGGAGCCTCCCGCACATCTAACTCCACCTGCCCCACGGAGGACCTGCACTGACAGCTCAGAGCATCCTTGGGAGCAGCCAACTGTCCACGAGAGGCTGCCCTCTCGCTTGCTGACGACCGCTCCTCTGCAACAACAGCCCCGGAGCACTGGGGATGCTGCCCAGTCAAGCCGCTGCCCTCCAAGTCTCCGAGGCTGTACTTCACCTCACACAGGCCAGAAATGAGAGCCGACGAGAAATGCCTACTTGGAATCTGGTCTGTGGGGCCATGAAGAGTCACTCTCGCATGAAGAATAACACCGACGGGGCCGGCCAGGCGGTGCAGCAGTTAAGTGCGCATGTTCCGCTTCTCAGTGGCCCGGGGTTTGCTGGTTTGGATCCCGGGTGCGGACATGGCACCACATGACAAGCCATGCTGTGGCAGGCGTCCCACATATAAAGTAGAGGAAGATGGGCATGGATGTTAGCTCAGGGCCAGCCTTCCTCAGCAAAAAGAGGAGGACTGGTGGCAGATGTTAGCTCAGAGCTAATCTTCCTCAAAAAAAAAAAAAAAAAGAATAACACTGAGAACATCAGCACTCCAACGGAGGTGGGTAAACTCAGAAAGGGAAGCTGTCCTTTTAAGCCAGAGCTCTGGGAGGTAGAGCAGATCATGACACAACAGGAGAATGTGCTCCTTACCACAAGAGAACCAGGACACAGGGTCAGAGTCAGGAGTGGGAGATAGGAAGAGAGCTCAGCAGTTCACAAGCCAGAGCCATGGCCCCTATCACACACTGCATGCAAGTAAGAGGCCACAGCCATCCACAGCGATGGCTCCCACCAAGACCAAAGGGCCTTCCAGGGAGGCAGACACAAGGGGCAGAGGTCACCGCCGCCCGCCTGCCTCTGTGCCCGCCACTTTGCACACACTGCAGGAAGGAATCCTCCACCACTCCTGCAAGAAGCCAATTAATTGGCATTTGCAGTTCAAACTTCATTCGAAAAACATCCATTTTACTTAAAGCAAATGTCTGTGGGGACGGCCGGCTATCTACACAGTGCTTCTTTCTTCTTCCTGGCCTTGGCCACGCGCGCCTGTGGACACGGCAAAGCGTGGGCGGGAGACAGCCCTAGCATCAGTGAGGAACATTCCCAAGTTCTCTCCCAAATGCCCAGGCAGGAGAGAACCCAGCGCCCACAAAGTAATTAACTCACTTCACTCCCCCACCCTTTCTTAAACATGCAGCCTACAAATCTCAACTTTTAACTAGCAGGATAATAGATAAAACTTCCTGCAGAAAAAGAAGATAAATATCTTCAGGTCCTTTAAGATAAACCTCCCTCCGCTGCCAGCATGCAGTTTTCCTCTCAAAGGAGGAGGCACACACACAGCTTCTCCTTCCCTCCATCAATGACTGACCCACACAGGCAGCACTTCAGTATCGTGGCACTATGACCACAGGATGCAGCCAGGCCCTAGGAGGCTTGCAGCTCCCACGCCTGCTGCTGGAACCTTCTGCCATGAGGACAGCAAGGCAGGTGTCCTGGAGGGTGAGAGCCATGTGCAGAAGCCCCAGCCATCCCAGTTAGCACCCCAGACACTCCAGTGAGGGCATGCGAGACCACCCAGCTGGGCCAGCAGCACAGGCCTGGCCAGAACCACTGCCTGGCCAACCCAACAACTCCCAGGAGCAACAAGCAGGTGCTGTTTGCTTTAAGCCATTAAGTTTTATGGTGGTTATGCAGCAATGTACACAGAACCGCACCAAAAGTGGGGCACTGCTCCCCACCCTGGGAGAAGGCAAAGAGATGTCAGCAGGGCCAGCCAGGGGCACGAGTGGCTGTAGTAGGCTTGGAAAAGGGACCCTGGGCCATGCAGTGGGGGACCAGCTGGCAAAAATGTAAGCCACTGTCACTGAAGGTGGAAAACACCCTGACGGACTTGCGTATGGCTCTCATAAGGAAAATTTCAGGTGGAAAGCAGAAAGTGTCAACTGGCTCTTGGAGTGCAGATGACAATGTGTGGGAAGAGGGCAAGTCTCCTGTGGGATGCAGAATTTGCAGGGAATATGGGGGCCAAACTGTGTTACATCTCCAGTTCCCACCTGGCAAAAGCTTTTCAAACTTAGAAATGGCCTCAGAATAACAACCAAATCAAGGACCTGGCTGCAGGACCCTCTGTTCTACCCTCAGAAGTTTCTGGCCAGGAAAAGAGCTCTGAGCACCTCCAGGGCACTGTCCCAGCAGCCTGCCCCTCAAGGCAGAGAGGGTCCACCTCAAAGAACCAGGATGAGCAGGAACTGAGTATCAGAAGATATGAACATGTGCCAACACGGAAAGGTGGAGACCACCAACTAACACAGGACGAGACCAGAACAGACAGCTGCACACATGGTGCGGTCAGAGCTCGTCTGCGCGACTGGAAGGGCTGGGGGCTGTGGGGTGCCGGAAATGTCCTAGTGCAGTGTCCCACGTCCATGTCATACATGTATCGTGCATTCACACGTAAACAGACCATGTGGAAGGACCTGCTCTAGGGTCTTAGCTGCAGGAATCCTGGGTGTAGGAACGCACCCTGCTTTCATTTTTGCTTATCAGTATTTTCTCATTTTCTACCCTATATATTTTGTAATAATAAGCTATTTTCAATTTTTAAAAATCTATTATAAACTCTTCAGTAAAATGGTAAATTAAACATGGGATAAGATGATCATTAACCCCATTTATGCCCCAAAACCCCAAACCTGGAGACCTGGGGGCACTGGGTGCCTCTGGCAGCAGGAATGAGAGGAGTCAAGATAAGAAGACTTGGCTGAAAGCTGGGAAATGAGCAGTTACATCCCCAGACCATGAACACAACCCCCACCCCAGATCATACAGTCAAACACTGTCCCCAGCCCCATCTGGCAGAAGACCCTAGGAGGAAAAAGCAGAGCCCTGTCTATAGGCCCCCGAGCACAGTTGGGGTGGGCGTTGCCCTAACAGGGGAGGAGCACAGAGAGAACCCAAGACCCTGGAGACAGGGTCTTTAGGTGGTAATCAAGGTTAAATGAGGACAGAAAGGTGTGGCCGCAATCTGAGAGGAGAGAGGGAGAGAGAGCTCTCTCTTCACCATGTGAGGACACAGCAAGAAGGTGGCCATCCCCAAGCCAGGAGAGTCCTCACCAGAAACCGAACTCTGCTGGACCTTGATCTTGGACTTCCCAGCCTCTAGAACTGTGAGAAAATAAGTTTCTCAAGTGTCAGCCTCACCATCTATGGCATTCTGTTATGGCTGCCAGAGCTGATCAAGACACATTCTCTGGGGAACCTGACCAGCCCAAGCGGATAGACCTAGAGATGCTGATACCGATGGCGCCCCCCAAGAAAGGCCTGAATCACGTCACCCTACGGCAGTAGCCACAATGTTGGGGGCTGCAGCCGGGAAGACCCCATCATGGGACTGGATCCACTTGGAGGCCCCTTCCCTGCCAGGCCAGGAGCCTGGGTGGGGTGACTCAAAAGCTAGGCTTGACCGGGACCAGAGCGTCTCCACAAGAGCAGCCGTGGGCTGGGGCTCCTCAAAGTGCCCCAGGACACCAGGAGGAAGCAGCTGGACCTGTTCTGAGCAAGTGTCACTTCTGCCACACTGTGCATCTCAGCCCGTCCCAAATCCAAGGGAGGGGGCCTGGTCAACCCTCTTGGTCGGGAGTGGGAGGTCACTGCAGAGCATGTGGACTGGACACGCTGGTGTCACTGTCTGGAAATCTGCCCACAGCATGTACACAGACAACATACCTACTGGCAAGGGTAACTGGAGAATTTAGGTGGGAAAATCCAATCACAAGGTCCTGCATTTCCACAGACACGGTCACACGCTGTCAACGAAGCAGCTGAGGATCACATAAATCGAACCAGGAACCAACCAAGAGCTAAGCCTGCCTCCGCCCTGCCCACAGGAGGGCAGGTAAAAGCATCGGTCCCAGAAGGAGAGCTCCAGAGCAACAGAGATGAAGGCAAGGCCGTCCGGAGGCCCAGCCGGACCACAGAGCAACAGCAGCAGACTGCGCAAAGAAGTGAGACCCTGGTGTCCTCTCTGCGGCAACAGGAACCGCGGCTGTGGCCAGGCCCTGGTCTAGTCCTTCCTCGCAAAAGCTCGCAGACGGCGAAGAGGCCAAAGCTCGCCCCTACTGTGATGACAGGCTGAGGTCAGTGGGAACACGCCACACACGGGACTGAGCACACGTGAGGCCAGCAGGACAACCTGCCTCAGCCCAACCCCTCCGGGCAGGAAGCTGAGGAGAGCTGGCCCCTCTGTCCAGGGCTGATCTGCCCCTTCACCTCAGCCCATCCAGCGAGGGGCAGAGGCAACAGGCAGTGCATGGGCAGGAGCTATTCTGCCCCACGGGACCATTCCAGCCACGGGGATGGCAAAGGAAGCCACTTAGGTCAAACATCAACTTTTTTCCCAACTAACATTCTATTTGGATCCCCCTTGCAAGAGATGGGGAAGAGAACACTCACCGTTATCAGAAGGAATGTCGAGAAAACCTCTGGCTCTTCATCTTCATTTTGAAAAAACGGTTCCCAATTGTCCCTGCTGTCCATCTTACCCAAAGAGAAACTATGTATTTTTGGAAATGAAAACCATGTGGCCAGGATGCAGGAGAAAAAGGCCAAGATGAAGTACTACCTCTCCTTCCTGGCTGGTGTGACATTTCTACTTTTCCTTCACACTCTCTGCTTACAAAGACCCTTGAGCCCAGCTTACAGTAACTAAGTAAAGGACAGTCCTGAAGTCCCCCCTTACACCATGCCCAGGATGCCCACCCAAGCCTGACCAGCCCTCAAAGGACAGAGGCCCGTCCTCACCCATGAGGAGCCAAGTTGGTCGTGACCAGTACAGTCTTCACCTCCTCCACGCCGCTGCCGTCCACTGCGGTGTCAGGTGTTGTCACCACCACGACCTCCTCCATGTGGACGCTCACATCCGGGGTTGCCATGGCACAGCTGAAGAGGATGCCCAGGACCAAACGCGTCACTCTGCCAGGGTCCCAAGTCCTGGAGGAAATAACAGGCAGAGCACAGGTCACAGGCAGCCTCTGCGTCCACACAGCACTTGCAGTGCCTGCAGCCGTATGCATCTGCGCAGACCCACCCTTCAGGCCCAGCCCGCCATCTTCGGACAGAAATGACGGCAAGAGAAGAGCTATTCCAGGGCTTCTGGTGCTGGTGAGGACGGAATAAGCACAAACCACCCGTCTTTGCTACCATAAGAGCTAAAATCCCTGAGCAGAAGGCACAGAGCTGCTGCAAGTGGGCCTGGAAACTCAGTGTCCACAGCAGGGGTCGGGGAAGGAGACCAGTCCAAGGAGACTCCTCGGGAGGTGAGTCTCCTGGTTTGTTACTTGTTCCTCTGTGCCCCCTGGCCTGAACTCAGAGGCAGCCCATATCCCAGAGCTGTGCACAGAAAGCACTTGGAGACAAGTTCCGTCTCTGGTCTGGGAGGAGGGAAGGGAAACCCACACAGGACACAAAGGGCGGAATTCCCTGCTTTTATTATCATTGTTGTCTTGCTGGCTCTGCCCTCCCACAAGCCCAGTCCCTGCTAAAACCCTGGGATGGCGGTGGCCGGGCAGGCACCTGAAACTCAGGGACTAGAGGCAAGTTAGTCCAAAGACCGTAGGGGTCCCCACTTGTCCCGCTCTCTGTCCTCTGACATGTGGCCCAGAGCAGACCCTGTCCCAAGGTGTCACAGCATAGAGGACACACAAGAGCCCAGGTATCCAGCCAGAGGACAAGGAAGGGGACTCTGAGGTCAGAGGGTACGAGGGAGAACAGAGAGGAGGGAGGTGCTGAAAGGGATTGCACCCTAGAGTGTACAAATGCCTGGGTCACTCCACAACTGTCCGTGTGGGAACTTGATCCTAAGTGGCAAACTAAAGGTTTTGAGAAGTGACCCCCAGGACAGATCCAAAGGGCTCTGCCAACGCTCTGAAGACTGATCTGATGGGAGGACCACCCCAGGAGGGCTGGGAACCTACAGCCTGAACCAGGTCCATTTCCTGCTTCCACAAAAATGGTTACATTCTCCCTGAGGTTTAAACAAGACCCCAAGTCTCACAACAATATTCAAAGTATCCAGAACGCAATCCAAAATTATTTGACATACAAAGAACCAGGAAAGTCTGATCAACTCTTAAGGGAAAAAATAATCCAGAGAAGCCCACTCCGAGATGACCACTGGAATCCACAGAGACTTTAAACCAGCTACTATACATTGCTTCAAGACGAAGCCAGACATTCTTGAAACAAATGGAAAGAGAGGAAGTCTCAGCACTGGCAGAAGTTATGGGCAAACAGAAATTTGAGAATTAAAAATATAATAACAGAAATAAAAAATTCACTGGATAGGACCCATATCAGAATGGAGATAAGAGAGGAAAGAGAGAAATAACAATAATGACATCAATAAAAATCATCCAATCTGAACAGAAAGAAGCTGGAAAAACAAAATGAACAGAGCTTCAGGGAATGTGGAATAATATCAAAAAGTTCGACATCTGTGTCATTGACTCAGAAGGAAAGAAGAAAAAATTGTGACGCTGGAAAGAAACTTAGAAGAAATAATAGCTGAGCACTTCCTGGATTTAGTTAAAGATATAAACTTACACACTCAAGCAACTCAGGAAACCTCAAACAGGATGAACTTAAAGAAATCCACGCCCAGATCATAATCCCATTGCTGAAAACCCAAGACAAAGTGACACCACCTCAAAAGCAGCTGATAAAACACACACATCACCTATGTGAGAACAACCCAGAGGACTTTGGAATTCTCATCAGAAGCGGTGGGGCCAGAGGCAGGGAAAACATCTTTAATGTGCTGAAGAAAAGAACTGCCAGTCCACGAGTCTACAAGTGAAAAAACCCTTTAGAAATGAAGGCAAAATAAAGATGTTAGCTCAGAGCCAATCTTCTTCACCAAAACCAGTAAAACCTGTAAAATGAATTTCTGTTTCCTGAGGAAGGTTAGCCCTGAGCTAACATCTGTTGCCAATCTTCCTCTTTTTTTTGCTTGAGAAGGATTAGCCCTGAGCCAACATCTTTGCCAGTCTTTCTCTACTTTGTATGTGGGTCACTGCCACAGCACAGCTGATGAATAGAGTAGGTCCACGCCCAGGATCCAAACAGGTGAACCTGGGCCGCAGAAGTGGAGTACGCCGAACTTAACCACTACACCACAGGGCCAGCCCCTGTACAAGCACTTTTATGGCAGCTTTATTCATAATTGTCAGAAGCTAGAAACAAGCCAAATGACCCTCAGTAGACGAATGGATAAACAAACATACAACAGAATATCTATGTTGTATGTCCAACCATACAACAGAATACTACTCAACAATTAAAAAAAAAATGAAACTAGGGGCTGGCCCCGTGGCTGAGCGGTTAAGTTCGCGCGCTCCGCTGCAGGCGGCCCAGTGTTTCGTTGGTTCGAATCCTGGGCGCGGACATGACACTGCTCGTCGAACCACGCTGAGGCAGCGTCCCACATGCCACAACTAGAAGAACCCACAACAAAGAATATACAACTATGTACCGGGGGGCTTTGGGGAGAAAAAGGAAAAAATAAAATCTTTAAACAAAAAAAAAATGAAACTATTAATACGTGCAACAACCTGGATGAATCTCCAGAGATTTAGGCTGAGTGACCTGCATGTTGTACGAGTTCATTTACATGACATTTTGGAAAAGGCAAAACTATAGTGATAGAGAAAAAAATCAGTGGATGCCAGGGGTTAGACTGTTCTGTATTCTGATTGTGGGAGGGGCTATACAAATCTATACATGTGTTAAAATTCACAGAACTGTTCATCAAAAAACCATAAAAGTTTATCTTACCATTTGAAAATCTTTTTAAAAAATTAAATTGGCAAAGAAAGCACTATTGCACCCTTGCATATATGGTCAACTGATTTTCGACAAGGGTGCCAAGACCATTCAATAGGGAATGGGGACAGTCTTTTCAACATATGGCATCAGGACAACGGGACAGGGACATCTACATGCAAAAGAATAAAGCTGGACCCTTATCTTACACCTTATACAAAAATTAACACAAAATGGATCAAAGGCCTAAACATAAGAGCTAATATGGTAAAACTCTTAGAAGAAAACATAGGAAAAAAAGTTCATAACAATGGATTTGGCAATGAATTCTTGGATATGACATCAAAAGCACAGGCAACAAAAGAGAAAATAAATGAATTAGATTCCATCAAAATTAAAAACTATTGTGCATCAAAGGACATTCTCAAGAGAGTGAAAAGGCTACCTATGCAAGAGGAGAAAACATTTGCAAAACATATATCTCGTAAGGGATCAATATCCAGAATATAAAAAGAACTCCTATAACTCAACAACAACAAAAAAACAATTTAAAACATG
This sequence comes from Equus asinus, assembly GCF_041296235.1. NCBI lineage: Eukaryota > Metazoa > Chordata > Mammalia > Perissodactyla > Equidae > Equus > Equus asinus. The sequence continues at coordinate 50,571,143 of NC_091804.1, forward strand.
GGCAAAGGACTTAAAACAGCCACTTCTCCAAAAAAAATATGCAAATAGCCAGTAAGCCCATGAAAAGATGTTCAGCATCACTAGTCATTAGGGAAATGAAAACTGATACCACTTCACACTCATCAGGATGGTTATTATAAAAAAACACAAACCAAAAAATGGAAAGTAAGTGTTGTCCAGGATGTGGAGAAACTGGAAGCTCGTTCATTGTTAGCAGACAAGTAAAACGGTGCAGCTGCTGTGGAAAACAGTTTGGTGGTTCCTCCAAAAATTAAACATAGAATTACCATATGATGCAGCAGTTCCACTTCTGGGTTTATTCGCAAAAGAACTGAGAGCAGAATCTCAAAAAGCTATTTGTACACCAAGATTCACAGCAGCATTATTCACAACAGCCAAAAGGCAGAAGCAAGCTATGTCCATCAAGAGATAACTAGACAAACAAAATGCAGCCCATACACACCCACAAAGGGATGTCACCCAGCTTTAGAAAGGAAGGAAATCCTGACACCGCCTACAGCACGGACGAACCCTGAGGACGTTATGCTCAGTGAAACAAGCCAGGCACAAAAGGAGAAGCACTGTGTGAATGCACTCACGTGAGGCACCTTGAGGAGTCAAATTCAGAGACACAAAGTAGGATGGTGGAGCCAGGGCTGGGGGAGGGGAGGGAGTTGGCGTTTATTGGGGACAGAGTTTCCATTTGGGGAGATGAGAAAGTTCTGGAGACGGATGGTGGGGATGGTGCACAACGTGAATGTACTTAATGGCACTGAAATGTGCACTTAAAATGGTTAAGATGGTAAATTGTATGTGAATTTTACCACAATAAAAAACCCTTTTTAATCCTATTACAATAGAAAGACTTATCAGGACTAAATATAGACTACAAAGTAGAGAACATAAAAACTTTCTAGAAAAGAAACATTTTCAGACTTCATTTTATTTATACTTGTTAATGTGCGAATGACACCACCTGCCTAGCATTGTACCAAACAATGAGTGTGTCCTAGGATAGGAGCTGGGACATCGCTGGCCAGCAAACACGGGCACCCACCCAAGCTGGAGAGACAAGGGGGCCCGCCAGCACTCGCTCACCACAGAAGCTCTTCCAGAGGAAGCCATCCACGCCTGCCAGGCCTCTGAGCGCCCAGCAAGACCCCAGAAATTCAGCCTTGGGAAATGAGTAAGAAAAACCAAAGTGGAGCAAACTGGAGTGGAGGGCCTGCCGGGGAGCCCTGGCCCATCACACACCGCCTATCACTCCAAACAGGAGAGGGACTTGCACCTGGACAAGAAGCACAGCTACCTCACTGCTGCAGAAGATTTCTCTCCCGACCCGGCAACAGCCCAGCCAATGAGAAACACCGAAGCTCAGCCAATGAGAAACGCCACACCCCAGCCAATGAGAAACGCCACACCCCAGCCAATGAGAAACGCCACAGCCCAGCCAATGAGAAACAGTACTTTTCAGCCAGTGAGAAAGGCCACAGCCCAGCCAGTGAGAAAGGCCACAGCCCAGCCAGTGAGAAAGGCCACAGCCCAGCCAGTGAGAAACAGTACATTTCAGCCAATGAGAAATGCCGCAGCTGAGCCAATGAGAAATGCCGCAGCTGAGCCAATGAGAAACAGTGCATCTCAGCCAATGAGAAATGCCACAGCTCAGCCAATGAGAAACGCCACAACCCAGCCAATGAGAAACACCAAAGCTCAGCCAATGAGAAACATCACAGCCCAGCCACTGAGAAAGGCCACAGCTCAGCCAATGAGAAACAGTGCATCTCAGCCAATGAGAAACGCCACAACCCAGCCAATGAGAAATGCCACAGCCCAGCCAATGAGAAACACCAAAGCTCAGCCAATGAGAAACAGTGCATCTCAGCCAGTGAGAAAGGCCACAGCCCAGCCAGTGAGAAACAGTACATTTCAGCCAATGAGAAATGCCACAGCCCAGCCAATGAGAAACACCAAAGCTCAGCCAATGAGAAACAGTGCATTTCAGCCAATGAGAAACACCACAGCCCAGCCAATGAGAAGCCGCAGCCGCCCATCTGTCCCTCCCCCAGTGGACTTCCGTCTGGAGCAGCCCCGCCCTCTCCCTTTTCTCTATAAAAGCGGCTCCTACGTTGCTCTCTCGGTTTGCCTGCGGTTCACCAGGGTACCCGCCCGAAGCTGCAATTCTTCTGGTTATTCCCAAATAGACTCGTTCTGAGGGTAAGGTAACCGGTGAGTTTGGTTTTTAAGCTGACAATATTAAACACAAACACTAGTGATTAGATGCCAGGAACAAGAAAGTATTCCTCCTTTCCTAGTTTAGAGGATATAAACAACAAGCGATGGGAAGAAAGGCGGTGTAACAACATGAGGAAAGACACCATACTAGAGCCCTCGGCCGGTCCTGCCGTCCGTCCCCAGCGGGCAGCCCTCCGAGGCCGCCTTCAGATGCCTTTTCGCCAGAAAAGCCGCAACAAGGAATTCACGTACATAGACAGACGTACTGCTACTTCTAGAACATAACTTTTGCGTTTTAGATTTAGGCTTTGAAACAGAGTATTAAAGAAACATGAGTAAAAGTCCACTTTAAAACTGCCCTTATACTACCACTGATCCATGGTGCTGGTTTCTCAGCATTTAGCCACCTTGCCGAGGTACCTCTCTTTTCACCAGGTGGGCTCCGTCAAAGTCACGCTTCAACCAAAAGCTGCAGAAAGACAGGAGTCCACCTACAAGCAGTCCTTCTCACCCAAATTTCAAAACTTCACAAAACACTAAGCAGTGTAAATGCACAAAAATGAATTCTTGCCTCTCCAATGGCAACTGTATTAAGTTTTCAAAACAACACACACAAAAGGTACTTCACAGAAAGCAGTTCAAGTACCTGATTCGATGACGTTTAGACACAGGACCAGCACTGCAGCGGGCAATCCCCACGCCCCCGCTCCGGGAGGGCCAGCTCCCGACCGGAGCAGGATCCTCGTGGCCCCTTAACACACGGCGGAGCCGAGATCCAAGCCCCGTTCTAATCCCAAAGCTGGGGCTCCTTCCTAGTATGAACTGAACCCCAATTAATTTTGAGGCAAATGAGATATGTGGAAATATTTTTAAAACAGCATTTCTGGGCATAAATATGCAAAAACAAAACAAAAAGGCTAATGTGCAATCGGTATATCACATCCAGATCTAATTTCCCACGTCTTCTGCAAAATCACAAATATTTTCCTTTGACAAAAATACCACTAGAAACATAGCAGAAATCACATACCAGTGCCCCACAGGCATGATTTCTTCGATTTTCACATCGTTTCAAGTTTTCTGAAACGTGTCAGAAGAGGTGACCCCTGGACCCGGTCCCGCAGTGCTGCCTCTGCTGGAGAATCGGCTTCCGCAGCCCCGCCCTCCCCTGGGGGGCACAGATGCACCAGCTGCCCGCCTCGGCCACACCCTCCAGGTCACCCCTGCCAGGCTGCACCAGGCACGCGAGTGTCCAGCCCCCGATACACACGAATTTGTCTTCTGGCCCTGAAAAGATACTTGAGCACTCTCCCTTCCCAGTTCGGGCATGAAGTAGGTTATTCTTTTAAGGCCTAGGTTTGAATACAGTGTTATAAGTGTTCTAAATTCATAGAAACAGTTACATGTTTGTACATAAATATACAAATTCTTCCCCTGTCCAGAATGTCTTCCCAAAAAGTTTTAAGATACTTTTCTACGAAAAAACAATTTCTGAACAAGCAGTCTGCTTACTTTATCTTGTGACATTTGGGGTTTACTGAATCCATCTGATTTTACCTTAATAAGACTGAGGCACACTGCCGAGCAGTGTTGTGCTGCGCACTGCTGACGGGAATGTAAACTGGCGCAGCCACCACAGAAAACAGTATGGAGGTTCCTCCAAAGACTGAAAATAGAACTGCCACACGATCCAGCCGTTCGCTTCTGGGTACACCTCCAAAGGGAGTGAAGTCAGGGTCTGCAAAAGCTGTCCGCAGGCCCTCGCTCACTGCAGCACCGCGGGGAACCTGCCCGAACCCCAGCCGCGGCCGGGCGGAGGGGAGGGCGATGGGTGCACAGCCTTCACACATGGGAACCCCAGCCGTGGCCGGGCGGAGGGGAGGGCGATGGGTGCGCACGGCGGGACACAGCCTTCACACACAGGAACTCCTGCCGTTGGCGACACGGGCGGACCTGGAGGACGGTATCCTGGGTGGAATACGCCGGGCACAGAAGGACAAACACGACATGATGCCACTGACACGAGGGACCTACAACCGTCAAGCCCAGAGGAGCAGACACGGACGGCGGCGGCCACGGGACGGAGGGAGGCGGCGGGAGCATCGGCCAAAGATACGAGGTTTGGGCCGCAGGGGCCGGACAGGCCCTGGAGACCCACAGGACAGCACCCGCCCAGGCGAAGCACGCGGCACCGGACACTGCAAAGGTCGCTACGAGGGCGGACGCCATGCAAAGCCTCCTCACCACGAAACAGGGACAAGGCAGGAGGAAGCCTGTGCAGGCGCGCGCTGCGGTGACGGTTCACGGGCTCACGCGGATCTCCAAACTCATCAAGTTATGTACAGCTTTTTGTACGTCAAAAAGAGGGACACGTAACTGTAACTTGTTTCTGAAACGCTAGCAAAGAACGAGAACCAGAGTTCGTTCTATGGGTAATGGGCCCGCTCTGATTGGATTCCTACGAAGGGTCTATATGGATACGGTTCCCACCAAGGGGTCCGAATCAATACGGTTGCCACCAATGGGTCTGCATCAATCCAGTACCTACCAATATGTCCACATGGATAGGGTTCCTACCAATGGGTCTGCATGCACACGGCCCCACCGAGGGTCCGCAAGGTGGGGGGGCCCGCATCCACACCGTTCCCCGGGGTTGGGGGAGGACTCGCGTCCACACGGTTTTCTGCGGGGAAAATAACCCGTACCCACACGGCTCCTGGGAGGGGAGGCGGGGAGGGCCCGCGTCCACACAGCTGGGGGTTGGGGGGTGGGGAGGAACCGCGTCCACACGGCTCCCCGGGAGTCTGGGGAAGCACCCACGTCCACGTGGCTCCCCGGGAGTGGGTAGGGCCCGCGTCCACACTGCTCCCCAGGAGGACGGGGGTTGGGGGGAGGGCCTGAGTCCACATGGTTCTGGGAAGGAAGACCCGCGTCCACACGGCTCCTGGGGAGGAGGCTAAGGACCCACGTCACATGGTCCCCCGGAGCCGGGGCGAGGACCCGTGTTCACACGGCTCTTGGGGGAGGCCCGCGTCCACACGGCCCCCCGGAGCCGGGGCGAGGACCCGTGTTCACACAACTCTTGGGGGAGGCCCGCGTCCACACGGCCCCCCGGAGCCGGGGCGAGGACCCCTGTTCACACGGCTCTTCGGGGAGGCCCGCGTCCACACGGGCCCCGGGAGGGAAGGGAGGGCCGCGCCCGCCCGGGGCGCTGCCCCGCACCGCCCGGCCGCGCCTTCCGGCAAGATGGAGGCGGGCGCCGCCGCGACGCCGCCTGACGCGGGCCCGTGACGCCCGTGACGCCCGCCGCCGCCGCCCCTCCCCCGCTCCCCTCCCCCCGCCGTAACGTCCTGACGCTCCGCAGGGACCCCTGACTGGACGGCGCGCGCGGCGGAGCGGGAGGCCTCGCCGCGGGGGGCCGCGCGCGCTTACCTGGGCCGCGGCCGGGCCTGCGCGGGCGCCGGCGGGCGGGCGGCGGGTGCGCGGGCAGCGGCGGCGGCGGCGGCGGGCTCCGCTCCTTGTTGGGGATTCGGCGGCGGCGGCGGCGGCGGCAGCGGCCCGGGCGCGCGCTTCCTAGTGACGCAGGCGGCGGAGCCGCGCACGCACGGGCAGGGGCGGGCCCGGGGACTTGTTTGGCGCTCGGCGGGGAGGCGGGCGGCGCCGAGAAATAAGGCCCGGAGGGCCACGGCGCGCTTGCGCGGGGCGGGGGGCGGGGCCCGCCAGGACCATGCGACACGCCTGCTGGGTGCGGCACCCTGCGTGGGTCGTCCCAGGGGAACGTGAGCCGGGGAAGGATGCGTTGGGAGACTTGTTTAAGGGTGGGGGAAAATGCGTGAACAGGTGACGGACCGTGGATGCAGGTCGCCTGTCATCTGGAGGTGCGAAGAGCGCCCCCCCCCCAGAGCCCGCACAGCCTGCGCCGAGAGAGCGGCCGCCTCCGGGTGCTTCCGATCTGTTAGTTCGAGTCCTGCTGTTGTCACGTTTCATTTCCTATGGGACGCTCTCCTTTCTGAATCTGCACAGGGCCACGCAGTTCTTGGGAGTGGTTGACCCGGCCGCGCACTCCAGTGCTGCAGCCACAGGCCACATGTGGTCATTTAAGTTAAAGGTCCGTTTCTCAGTTATCACTGAGCTATAAAAAACACCCAGATATAGAGTTGAGGACGCTCTGAGAATTGCTCTCTTTTTTTAATAACGGGTAAAGGACTGGAATATAAAGCCCTCGGATTTTCCAGAATGTAAGAAGATAAGCATCACTCGGCTTTGATGAGTGCCTTTCTCGGGAGCCAGGTACAGCCACTCCTTGCTGTTTGATTGAAAAGTGCAGTGGGAGGCCCTGGGTGGTGGTTAGAGCGACTCAGCTGCCCTGCCCAGAGCCGTCTGGTTTGAGGCATCCTGCTCTTGGCCTGGGGCCTCCTGGAGGGAGCTCTGCAGCGGTGTGGTGTCAGGCATTTGCCTTAATCTCCCTGTGTTCCGTCTCGCCCCCTGCAAGGGACAGTCAGAGTGGGATGCAGAGGGTGGCTGAGGCTGTCCATTCTCTGAACAGGGTGGGCACCCTTGAGCTCTCCTGATGTGCCCACTGTCATCGCTCTCACTGTTCACAGCTGCCAGAAAACTTATGCGCCCACTGAAAGGCTGCCGGACCCCACTCGGGGCACAGAGAAGGCAGGAGACAGATGTCTTGTTTAGGACAGAGCCTGGAACGCTTGCCATACTTCAGCAGGAAGACCTCTGAAGCCGCTTCCCAGAATGTGAAGTTTTCAAGCAAACTTCATTTCAGTGATGTTATCGTTGGGAGAGTTGCACTTTTATTCTGTTTTCAGTAATGCAGACTGTACTCACGCCAGTGATGGAAAAGGGCTTTCTTTTTAAAGATTAGACTGTTGAGCCTATGTCAATACCGCTATTTTATTATCTGGTAAATATGAGACCAGGTGTACATGGTCTGTGTTTGTCATTTATCTGAATTTCCCTCTCCTCATATTCTGGAAATAAACGCCAATAAAGTCAAAGGGAGAAGGCCCAGTAGGAGACAGGAACCAGACCTGCGTGGCGGGGGGCAGAGAGCACGCAGGTGGCAGCGAGCCTGCACCAGGGGCCCACTGCTGTCTGGTCAGAGTGAGCTGTGGCCACAAGCTCCGGAGTCTGAGGGCACCCCAGACTCCCCAATCTCCTTGCCCAACCTCGCCTGTTTCTGCCATGGGACGTCAGACTTGGCATTTGAACCTTTGCTGACCTCTTCTGTCTCTGAAAGAGTGAGGTCACAGCAGTGGTCTCTGCTTGGCTGGCAGGATGGGTTGTTCATACAGGGGGTGGAGGTGGAGATGACCTGTGCACCTGGGACTCCCAAGGAGAGGGAGCTTTTGCTCTTGGCTTGTTAGAGAGAAGGGGAAAACATGCTCCTCCAAGCCACTGACTTCAGACCCCTGCCAACAGCCTGGACCCCCAAGAGGCTGTGAGGCCATGACGTCCTCACCAGGCCTGAGGATGCTGCAGGGGCGCCCCACCCTGCCCTCTGCTCGGGCTCTGCTTCCCACAGCGACTGACCAAACAGGAAGCAGGACCAAGGCAGGCCCCAGCCCACCCCGTGATGACCCTTCCCCTCCCTCTACGGCTCCTCAGGCCCCATGCTCCTGGAGCCCCTGTCCAGGGGAGGCGGCACATGCTCTGGATTTTACAGAACCACATGTGGGTGAAAGATGGGCTCAAGCACAAGACAGACCCGTGGACTAATATAAGAGTGTGAAAAGTTCACTGGTATGGTTTTAGATTCACATTGCAGCTGACTCTTAAGAAACTACCCCTCATCAAGCTTTGGTTTAGGATTGAAGAACAAGCTATTAAAATACGCTTTCCTTTTCCAGACACATGTCTGTGTGAGGCGACATTTTTTTCATATACTTCACCCATTCTCGTTAGTTTTTTTTTTTTTAGGAAAATATCATTGTTTTTCTGTTTTTTAAAGATTTTATTTTTCCTTTTTCTCCCCAAAGCCCCTTGGTACATAGCTGTGGATTTTTAGTTGTGGGTCCTTCTGATTATGCTATGTGGGACACTGCCTCAGCATGGCCTGATGAGCAGTGCCATGTCCACACCCAGGATTCGAACTGGCAAAACCCTGGGCCACCGAAGCAGAGCATGCAAACTTAACCACTGGGCCACGGGGCTGGCCCCTGAGTGTATCATTTTTAAATGAATTACTTTTTTCTTTTTCTTTCTTTTTTTTTTTTTTGCTGAGGAAGATTAGCCCTGAGCTATCATCTGTGCCAATCTTCCTCCACTTTATATGTAGGTCACCACCTCAGCATGGCTGAGGAGTGGAGTAGGTCTATGCCTGGGATCTGAATCTGTAACCCCGGGCTGCCAAAGTGGAGCACGCCAAACCTAACCCAATGCCACAGGGCCAGTCCCTAAATTACTATTTTTCAAATTTAAAGTTTAAATTAATTTTTAATTTTTTTTCTTTAAGATTGGCACCTGAGCTAACAACTGTTGCCAATCTTCTTTTTCCTTTTTTCTTTTTTTTCCTTTCTGCTTTTTCTCCCCAAATCCCCCCAGTACATAGTTGTATATTTTAGTTGTGGGTTCTTTCAGTTGTGGCATGAGGGACACCGCCTCACTGTGGCCTAATGAGTGGTGCCATGTCGACGCCCAGGATCTGAACCAGTGAAACCCTGGGCCGCTGCAGTGGAGCGCACAAACTTAACCACTAGGCCATGGGGCCAGCCCCATAATTTTTAATTTCTAATGTAACTGTCAATCCATATAACTCACAGAAACAAAGCTCTTTGTGGGTTCTCCATAAATTTTTAAGATTGTAAGAGGTCCCTGAATCCAAAAAGTTGGAGTTTTCTCAAAAGTCCTAGTACATCCACAAAATAGATGGTTATGCAACCACTGAAGTGACGTTTATGAAGCCATAGGAAAAGTGCTACATCACTGTGTGTGGTTCTCAGAGGTCTGCACGCTGGCTTCTTCACCACCACTGAGGGGGCAAACCCTCTTGAGGAGAAGGAGGTCTGAGATTGGTGGATGGAATTTCCGGCTTTATACTTTGCAGGGATGTGATGAACACGTATTATGTTTGTAACCACAAAAAAATGTAAATGTAATAAAATAATATCTGCCCTGTTCTCCTCATAGTGGACGTTGTGAAGATTAAAAACATTTCAAAGTTGTATTGACGAGCATGCAGTTTCTCCTAGGGCCAGGCTGGCTCCTCAAATCCATCACCGTTCTCTGGAGCATGACACACGTGTGTAATAAACACTCGCTAAACTCGTGTTGAATACACAGATAAACGCATGAGTGCTTTAAAGTTACAAATTCAAGATCTACAACTGCTGCTTTTGGTTGAATTGTGTCCTCCAAAGCTATGTTGAAGTCCCAACTCCCAGGACCTCAGAATGCGACTTTATTTGGAAATAGAGTTGTTGCAGATGTAATTAGTTAAAATGAGGCCATATCAGATTAGGGTGGCCCTCAATCCAATGACTGGTGTCCCAGAGACAGACACACAGAGGGAGTTGGCCATGTGACTACGGAGCCAGAGATTGGCGTGATGCCTCTATAAGCCAAGGGACGCCAAGCATTGCCAGTGTCCAGCGGAACACCAGCACCAGCTCCCAGTCCCAGGGAGGACCTCTGCCGTGTGGAGGGGAGCAAAGCCCATCACGCACTGGCCGCCATGGGTAGAGGTCCAAACACAGCAGAGCTGCCAAGCGAAGTGCAAGCACTGAGACAACAAGCTTCCCTCCTCAGAGAAGGGACAAGTAGGTCAGCCTCAGCACTGGGCGTCGGTCCCCATGCAGGGTTGGGGAGGGCCTCCCCCTGGCATTTGGCCTGCAAACATCTTTCCTGTGTGCAGTAGAAGGACCTGGAGCGCCCCGTGGAGTTGAAATGCTGAAAGCCGGGGGCCTGCTTGCGCAGAACACAAGCGCGTTCATTGAGTACCAACGGGGAAGGCTACCCCACACAGGCGGTAAGCCCCGCACAGGCTGTGTGGGCTCCTTGTCTGTTAAAAAGAAGTCTTCCAGGCCCAAAGCCGTTCTTAAGTGGCCCCGTGGGGTCAGAAGGCTGAAGCTAGGGGAGGCAAGGACCATCCCCTTACAGGATTCAGAGGGAACATGGCCTTGATTTCAGAGTCAGCTCTCCAGGCTATGAGAGAATATGTTTCTGTTGTTTCAAGCGCCCTTCTCACATGCTGTTCTTCTCACAGTAGGCCTAGAAAGCGAGGGTAACAGCTGCATAGCAAAATTACTTCTCTTCAGCAGAGAGAGAAATGGCTGTGGTTTGTACCCACTTTTTTCTGCTCTCACTTCTTGCAGCCACACCTGAGATCACCTGGCGAGGAAACGCGTGAGAGAGCTGGGGGAGGCCCCACTGAGGACAGGCGTCTGTTGGTGCCACCACCCACCTGCTTTGCAGGACAGCCTGTTTAGGTGCAGGCCCACCAAGGCCCCCAGGCGCTGAGTGAGCACCAGTCGTGTCTGGATACATGTGGCCACTCAAGAGCCTCTGGGGCGGTTTTAAAACACGTCCACACATTCTGTGACATTCCTCCTCTCCAAAGGTGGATCCTCACCCCCTCTCCAGTGTGGGCTATTCTCAGGACTCACTCCTGACAAGTAGAATGTGGGTGACTTCCCAGATTAGTTCACCCAGTTTCCTCTTTCCTCTCTGGACGGTCACCCAGGGGGGCCAGCGCCATGTTGTGAGGACCCTCAAGCAACCCTGGGGAGGGTCCACATGGTGAGGAGCTGAGGCCTCCTGCCAACGGCCTTGTGAGCGAGCCATCTTGCAAGTGGATCCTCCAGCCCCAGTACAGCCTTCAGATGACCAGAGCCACAGCTGAGGTCCCACCTGAAATCTCACGAGAGACCCCGAGCCAGAACCAGCCAGTCCCAGCATCCCTGACCTACAGAAACTGTGAAGTAGTGTCTGTTGTTTTAAGCCCCTGCTTGGGGTGATTTGTGCCACGCAGTAGATAACTAATGCAACTCTGACTGGCTTCCCAGAAGGAGCCCCACACCCCACCTGGCTTTGCTTTGTTACAAATCAGGCTCTGAAGGATTCCCCATCCTCGCCCAATGTCAGAGCCTCCATGTGGTGACTGGCACAAATGCCACCTGCCCCTCAGTGCTGTATTAGGGCCCCTAAGATCAGCCTGGTCCTCTGGGAAAGCCAGGGCTGTGTGCTTGTATGTGGTGTGCATGCGTCCTGGACTCATAAAACCGTTTTCAACATATCTCCCTTCTCTCCTTGCTTCGCTTTGCACTCCTGCAGATTTCTGACGTCTCCATCTCTTTGGCAGTTGTGTGTCCAGGACTCTGACTTTCCCGCCTCTCCCTGGCCAGGGGAGGGAGGGGAGATGGTGAGAGCTGCTTGGAGCCCGGGCAAGTAGCCAGGACTGCCCCAGGGGAGGGCGGTGAGCGCAGGGGAGGTGAATGGGTCTCTCAGGTCCTGGGAGCAGGCACCTCTCCAAGGCCTGGACCTGAGGCCCATGTGTGGGCCTGAGCATGGACAGCGTGGGCATCTACCAAACATGCCTCCTCCCCAGCTGAGGGGCCCTGCTGGGCACCCAGGGGCTGCCTGGTCCCGTGGGACAGGCTTGTCCACCAACCTGAGTCAGGATGCCTGCTTCCTTCCACTCCGGGTGCCTGTCTTGGGGCCTGATCTGTGTCTGCAAATAATCAGCTGCCTGATGGGGTCCACAGAGCCATTGGGCACACCCCTGGGAGGCTAGGCCCCCCCCCACCACCACATCCGAGCAAGACCCCAGCCCTGAGGCTGTGGTGAGCAGGGCAAGCCTCAGACCTCAGACACCATCTTTCCTCCAAGCTGCAGCCTGCGGCCTGGACGGAGCCCAGCCAGCAGGAAGGCTTGGCCCAGGCACAGCCGTGGGCCCACCTCCTCCCTCCTGCCCCACTGCCTCCTGGGTCTCTAGAGAGGAAAGTGGGCTTGTGTGTCATTTACACGCTCATTTCTCAAAATCGCCATGGTCATTAGCACTGTCCATAATTGTGGTGATAAACACGCCGCAGTGCAGTTACAGGTGGCACTCACACACACACAGGCAGGGGCCTCGAAGCCGGTTCCCTCCCCACAGGTGCAGGACACACACGGGGACAGTTCAGCCGTTTCTTAAACACAGTTTTTATCTTTAATCATTCAGTTGATTTAAGTTTTCACTTTCACTACGTGGATGAGATGGGTGCATGTTACACTAGGCTTCCGCTACGAGAGAGCTGCCACCACTAGGGAAGTCCAGCCCTCAGTTCCCTTTCCGCTTCCCTTTCTGAGTCCCACAAAGCCACAGTGGGCACCACTGGGTTCCAGTCCTCACTTGTCGCTCCCTTGGAGGCTGGCTTGGTGGGGACAGGGAGAGGGGTCATGGGTCCCTACTTCCCCTTAGCCCACCACAGAGGATCAGTATCCACCCATGCTCTCTGCCTTGGCCCGGGGAGACCACCAGCAGTACCCCACCCGCCATGGGTTTCTGTAGGATGGAAGCCCGGGATACTGGGGGCTGCAACCACCTGGTTTCTGAGGCACTGGCTCTGGGTCCTGTGAGAACTTGTACTCTATCCCCTCACACTTTCCACCAAGAAGACGGTCAGCAGGGACCCGTGGGGTGGGGCTGCCATGGAGAAGGGGAGGATGCTGCAGTGGCACAAAGACCAGATACCAGCCACATCCAGGCAGGTGTTAGTCCTCAAAGGCTGGTGCTAGGAGATCTGGAGATCCAGGCTGAGGGAGGGAAAGGAACAAAACCCAGGAGGGTCCTGGCAGGAGGGGCCTAGAGCCAGGCCTCCAACCAGCAGGCTGGCCAGAGGGGCTACAGGCCAGGAATGCCAAGGATGGACCAGGTGGGGAGGTGGCTTAGGAACCCTGTCCCCTGCCCCCCCACCATCTGAATCTGCAGGCAGCTGGTCCCCTGCCCCTCCTGCTGTCTGCTCAGGGTTTCCTGAGGGGCACTTGCGGCTGCCACTCACTCACACCTGGCCACACCTGTCTGGAGGTGAGCCTGAAAGCCCCATGGCCAGGAGCATTGTGGGAGCATCTTTCTACCAGAGCAGAGGGCACAGGAAGGACAGGGTCTTCCAAGGATGTGGCAGGGGGTACAGGGATGGCGGACAGTGGGAAGTGGGTTTTCCCCACACAGTTGCTGGGCCAGAGGCTCCTGGGAGGAGGGCACTTCTGAGTGTGAGGGGCTAGCAGAGGATGTCACACTGCCCACAACCCTCTAGGCCATGGCAGCCTACTCATGGGTCCCTGGTGGAGTGGGCAGAGAATGCCCATTCCCCTGAAGACTCGAGCCAGGCCACACCCCACCTAACCCCAACTCCAGCCATGGACAATGACTGCAGGGTGCTCACTGCAGGCCAGGTGGTCTCAGAGGACCCCTGTGCAACCACATTAAAGGATGCTGCAGCCCCACCCACCAATTCTAAAAAGCTCCACTGCACACACAACTCCCAGGGCTGCCCACAATGACATGGTGACTTGGCCCCATGCTGCCCAGAGGTCCTTCTCCATCCAACACTTTCTTCTTCTGCCCACTCCTGTGTGCACAGCCCTCTTCCACAGGAGAACACGCAGGCAGTGTTACCTCAGAGGACAACCCAGCATAAGGACCCACATGCTCCTACCACCGTCACTGGATTTATTGAGGTCATCACCACATTCGCTAACAGGGCTGCCAAGAGGGGACTCCGCCACTGCCTGATCTGGTGCTGAACTGAGGGACCATGTGCCATGCCCTGCTGGCTCCTCCAGAGAGAGTCTGTGGTCACCGAATGGGCACAAGGACTGGACAACTCAGAGTGCGGAAAGAGAAGCATGAACTGGAGTGCAGGGGGAAAGGGAGGGAGCAGGAACAAAAGTCGCGTCTAGACAAAGTTGAACAAAACAAAACCAAAACCCGAATGTCTTCTTGTCTCATCTCAGGATCCAGGTGCTTGTGTCCAAAGCCCTTAGCCGGACATCTCCTCTCGCTGCTCCTTGTTCCTGCGCACCTCGGCAGCGTGCAGCTCCTGCGAGGACAGCCGGCGGTGGGCGGTGCCCAGCCCGCCCCTACTCCCCGGGTTCCCGGGGTCTGGGGGCCCTGGTATCCTTTCCTCCCTGGACTGGGACGGCCCCAGGAGCAGGAGATGCCACCAGTGAGGACACCTTAGGGACCAAGACTCAGGAGCAACAGTGAGCAGAGGAGGCCCGTGTCACCACGTGACACCATGTGGCCTGAGGGTGCGGGCTGGCCCTCAGTGCGCCTAGGGTTGTACCCAAACCAGAGCGTCGTGACTCAGGGAACTTACCACGTGTGCAGGCTCTCGCCCCGCCCCCACTAACCGGGTCCCACTCTGGGCGGAAGCAGAGGCCACTCCCAGGGGCTCGCCTCGCCCTGGGCTGGTGCCAAGCAGGACAGGGAGTCATGGAGGACCGGGCTGCGGGAGTGCTGGTGAGGCCGTGCGCAAGAACCAGCCACAGGAAGGGGCTCCCACAGGAGGGACTTCCCTGGCCCCTAACCTAAAGCAGCTCCTCTCCTCTTCTAGCTCATACCTGGGATGCGCTTCCTTCAGAGCACTTCACAAGTAATGACTATCACTTATCACTGCGATTATTGACTGTGTCCCACAAGGACCGGATGTGGGCCTTCGTTCTTGCACTGCTGGAGGCGCCCGAAAGACTGTGCGAGCCCCTCCTGACGCCCCCACCGCAGCGCCGGGGCCCCTGGCCCCGCCCCGCTCAGGCCCCGCCCCCCGAGCACCGCACCGCCCAGGCCCCAGCACCGCCCCTCCCCGGGCTCCGCCCCGGCCCCGCCCAGGGCCCCGCCCCGCCCCCGCGCACCTTCTCCCGCAGCCGCTCGCGCAGCGCCGCCAGGTGTGCCTCGCGGATCTCCTTGCTGAGTTCCATCTTGTAATTGAGCTTCTCCTCCGCCAGGCGGCTGAAGTTGTTGTTCTCCTCCAGCGCCTTGTGCAGCACCTCGCGCTCGTGCTCGCGCCGCTCCGCCAGCTGCTTCAGCACCTGCGCCTCCTGCGTCTGCGCAGGCGGCGGGCGGGTGAGCGCGGGGGCGACGGCTGGGGCCTGCCCAGCCCGCTCCCTGCAAGATTTGCCCGGGACTCCTCGGGCGTTAGCACTGCAAGTTCCGCTGGCCCGAAGACCCCCAGCCCCAGGCAAACGGGAAGCAGCTCGCCCTTTCGTTCGTCCTTGGCCCGCAGGCTGCCCCCTCCTCAATGGGCTGAGAGGGCCCACGTGGCAAGGCTGGGTCGCCCCGCTCGGCTGCCGCCCCCAAACCGCTCCAGAGTGGTGAGCTCAGGGAATGTTGGAGGCGCAGGGGAAATTCTAATCTGTGGCCTGTCCCTGAGGCCTCCCCGCCTCTTCCCGCGGAGCACAAAGCAGGTGCTTGATATACTCCAGGTTTAGAGCTCCCTAAGGTGCTGGAGGGCGGCGGAAAGGTCCCCAGGGCCGCTGGGGAAGGGACGAGTTGGAGCCACCCAGTGGTAAGTAGCCGCCCTCAGCCTCCTTTAGAGGCTGCTGGTCCCACTCATGTGCCAGTCACTACTAGTTAACCCTGTGAAGCCTGGGTCCCCAGATCTCAGCGGGATCTGCTCTAAGGGGGATGAGCCACTGCCCCTGCCTAATAGGCTTGGGCATCAGGACTTCACTCCTGAGAGCATGTCCTTTTCTGTGTGTGTTTCAGTCTCAGTGGGGATGGTGTGAAGAGAAGGGGTGGAAGGGGGTTGGGGACCACACCCACTTCTCCTAAGGTCCCCCTGAGCTCCCAGCAGGTCCTCACTCAGCCCCCAGCACGTGGGAGACCCTTCCTTCTCACTTCTCTGCCCAGAAGAAGGATGCCAGCCCAGCTTCATGTCCCAGGGCCCCCCTCCTGGAGCCACCTGACACCCTGCAGGCCACGGCCAAGGGTACCCCCCTCCCACAGTGTCTCGGTCCTGTCTCCTTTCAGCTGGCTGCCACTGGGGATCCTTCCACCTCCCTGTCCTGTTCTGATCTCTCAGGAGGAACCATGAGACCCTCTCCACCCCAGGCCGATGACCAAGCAAGGGCTTGGAGCACCCTGCACCTTGGGGGCCCTGTCCATGGTCAGCGAGGCCTGACTACCTTCATTAGGACTCTGAGCAGGGGGCAGGCTCCTTACCTTTCTCCGCTCCTCAGCTGCCTCCAGCCGCTTCTGCAGCTCCTCCAGAGAGGTGTCCTTCCTCTTGGGGGGAGAGGAGAGCACAGGGCTTTCCGGGGATAGGTCAGAAGGGGACTTGAGGATGACCTCGAAGCTCTGGCCAGAGGCCCTCTTGTCCAGCTGCTTCACCTCCATGTCTGCAGGGCAAGACCAGATGTAGCCTTAAGGAAGAGGCATGTTCCCAGCACACATACAAACCAAGGGCTGAGGGTGTGTGTGTGGCTGCTCATGTGGGCTTCCCAGGCCTGAGCCTCCAGAGGCCCCCCTCTCCAGAAGCCAGCCAAGCTGGGTGGTCCAGAGAGGCCATGGGAGTGGGGAGCAAGGTAAGGTGAGGGCAGGCACTGGCTGGGCAGGAGTGGGCAGCAGCCCGGGGCACACTCACCCCCATACTGGTAGATGGTGTTGGGGTGCGGCTGTGAGTAGAAGCAGGAGCAGATGAGCGACAGCACTGACAGCTCCTTCATCTTCTCCTTGTAGGCTGTGGGTGTGAGGCCAGCGTGAGCATGTATGACTGCCACCTCCTGACCCCACCTCCCTGGCTGTTCGGGCAGCATGCCTCTGGCCCACCTTTCCTCCCAATGGCTGCCTCCAACATGTCTCTCTGGAGCCTGTTTATCTCACTCCCTTCTGTGTTCCCACATCTCTGACCCTCTACACCTCTTCTGTCCCCCTCCTCCCTCCCAGACGTTGACTCTGCCTTTCCCTGGGCACACCTCCTGGTGGGTCTTCCTACATTGTTCTCTCTGCTCCTGTCTCTTAGTCCCTGTCTCTTTCTCCCTCCATTTCTCTCTTGGCATGTCTGTCTCTCTCGCTCTCCTAAATTGCTGGCTGGACTTATGTCTCTGTATTTTGTTCCTTTTGTGTGTCTCTCCCTGCCTCTTTCTATGCCTCTCCTCATCCTTCTGTCTTTCTGGCTCTCTGTCACTGTCTCCGCCTGTATCTTTCTATGTCTCTGTGATTCTTTGTCACTGTATATCTTCCCGACTCTCACCTCCCTCTGCCTGTCCAAGAACTTCTCCTTCCCTCCTCCCTCCCCTTTCTCTTACAGGGACACTGGCCTGCTTGAGTAGACAAAATAAACTTACACTCACGACTGGGCTGGCACAGACGTGGAGCTGCTGTGGGCAGCACTTTCTTGGCTTGTACACTTGCATGAAGCCTCAGACCCTCCTGTCTTCACACACACACCCACACCGTTTAACCTGATAGTAGTGTGACCACCCCGATAAAGCCAAGCCCTCACGAGACGCATACTCACTGCCCATCTAGGGCCAAAGGGAAGGGAGCTGTTCATTCAGCACCACAGCCTGCCCATAGCCTTGCAGAGGGAGTGCCCACAGCCAGCGTCCCCAGTGCCCAACCAGAAAAGAAGGTAAGCCTGGCTGCTGAGGCCCTGAGCCCTGTCAGGGGAAAGGAAGATGCCTGCTTTCACATTGGAAATAACTGAGCTATCTGTGGTCTATCTGTGGTGAGCCAAGCCCCAAAGGAGACCAGTTGGTTCAGTGTCTCACTAGTTCTCAAAAATCCTGCAAGCCCAAATCTGTCACCCCTGCTCAACCGGGATGACACTGGGCCCAGTGGCTTGGGAGACTTGCCCAAAGCTCCTTGAGCACAATCCCAGGTGGTCTTTTATTCCACCACTCCAGCAGGTCCCAGAGACTAGGAGGTCCGGAGACCCATGCAGGTGCCTCCCTGGCTGGAGAAGCTGGAATAGGTCTCCAGAGAATCTAGCTTCCACGAAGGAGAAAGCGTGACAGTTACCTCCAGCATTCTTCCAAGGGTCAGACAAGAATTTGGACAACAAACTTTCTGATCAAATTTCACACAGATCATGTTTTTAAACTGAGTTCACAAGAAACTGGGAAAAGTGTTAGTGTAGAAGTAGACACAGGACAGAAACGATCAGGCCCTTATCTGAGGGAAGAACTCATGGTGAGCAGAGTCCTCCCACGACCAGTGCAGAGGATGGTGTTATTTGATCTAAACGTCCTGATGACCTAGGCTCTCTGGAGAAAGCTAAAGAGGTTGTAAAAGGAGTACAAAGGAATCCTGGGAGTGGAGAGAGAGCCTTTGGGGCTCGGAGGGGCAGCATCGCAAAGACATGTCTTGGTTATTAGCTTCAGGAGGCTGGGAGGAAGGAACAGGTGGACATGGGCCTCAAAGGGATTTTGGCCTGACTTGTCAATTTTATTTTTTCATGAGCAGAATCTATTCATGTAATACCTGTGTTATGAGCAGTTAGTTTTATAAAGGAGGCAGAGGGGTGCATCCCAGTACATGTGCTGGGGAGTTAGAGGGTATAAGACCACGCAGAGCCACCTCTTCAGGAGCAGCAGGCCAGGAGACATTCAGATATTTGGAGAGGCTGGGGAGGTGGCCAGCCTGTGCTCAGAAGGGAAGGTGGGGAAGGGGATCAAGAGACAGTCTGTACCCAGGGTTGGGGGCACGCCTTAGTCCTGGGTGAGGCCAGGAAGGAGCAGACGGTTTAACTCTGCTAGCACCTGCCACCCTGGCAACAGACACCAGGCCCCATCCTGACATTTCAGGGAGTCCTTCCTCATCACATGTCAAAACCACCAGATGGGTTCACCTTACATGCCAGGAACCTGGGGCCTCACAGCTGCTCAAGCTCCTCTCTGACTTGAGCCTGAAATTTTCCCAGAGAAGAAGCTGCAGATTCGTTACAGAGGAAGAACAAGCTCATGGACAAATGCCAGGGGAGCCCCCTTCCAGGGAACTGTCAGTTCAGCATGGGGGGAGGCTGGCAGCAGTTCAGGGGGCAGGATGGGGAACCTGGGCAGGTGTGAGCAGTGTACTGTCAGGAGAAGGAAGAGAAGGACGAGGGACTAGAGACTGAGGTCAGAGCTGTTGGAGGTCACGGCTCCCAGGGGACGAGTGTCCAGCTGAGAAGTGAGGGGCTGTGTTCAGCGGCTCCACATGGACTCGGCTCAGCAGCTGGTGGTCTGTGCAGATTTCCCGGGTTGGTTTTCCCAGCTGATGGCCCATGAGGAGCATCCTTCTCAGAAGGAAGCCAAGTGGGAGGGGGCGCCCCCCAGGAGGGGTCTGGGGAGTGAGGCCTGCTCTGTGGTCTGGATGCAGGCTCCAGGGGGCTGGATGGCAGGTAGGGGATTGGCAAATTCAGAGAGAGCGAGCAAGGGGAAGCCCGCATGCACGTGTGTGTGCTGGAGTCCAGGGCCAGACCCAGCCGCCCATAAGGCAGGAGGTTGCGCTTGTGTCTTCAGAGCTGGAGGGGCTTACAGGTCACGTCCCATTGCAGAGGCGAGAGGTCAAGGCCCAGACCCATCCAGGCCACCTCTCCACAGACAGAGCTCAAGCCAGGAAGCCCCTCCAGGGCCTTGAGGCACACTCTCCCTTTTCTCCCTCTCACCTGGACCCGTCACTTCCTTCCCCATCACCGACTTCAGGGAGTCATTAAAAACACACCTCTGCCAGGAGGTGGATGGCTTTCACCTCCCTCTTTCTCTTCGTGTTAAATGTTAAATGCACAAAAATGCATATTGGCCTTTGGGATACCTTTGTCAGCCTCATTTCTACAGAGGCAAAAAAGAGGCTCAGAGAGGGCAAGTGACCCACCCAAAGTCACACAGCATACCAAGATGGGAACCTGGTCACAAGCCTAGGTCTCTGGCTGCACTTTCCGTTGGGAGCCTCATGGCGGGGGCAGGGGGGAGGTCTGTTCAGAACTGGGTGGCAGAGGGGCTACTGATGCCTACACACCCCTAGAAGGGCCCTGGAGGCTGCTGCTGACTGCTTCCTGACAGGTGAAGCTCGTCACCACGCAGGCTGCCCCTTTCTCACTAGTCAGAGTCACCTCCAACAGTGCCAGGAGCTCTGCATGGCAGGAATCGTTGGCAGAATGTGCCTTTCTCTGGGTGGGAAACTCTGGGAAATGTGGCTACAACAGTCACGCTGCCTGGCATGGACAGGGCA
Organism: Equus asinus; assembly: GCF_041296235.1. Taxonomy (NCBI): domain Eukaryota; kingdom Metazoa; phylum Chordata; class Mammalia; order Perissodactyla; family Equidae; genus Equus; species Equus asinus. Next base: position 50,591,520 of record NC_091804.1, read on the forward strand.
CTCACCTCTTGCCACGCACCAGGCCATGCACCTTTCCTGAAATATCTTGCTCGACCCTCAGAACAAGCCTAGGGAGGTGCTGTCACTATCATCGCAACTCAGATGGGGAAACTGAGGCCCTGAGAGGTCAGGTATCATGTGCAAGGCCTCACAGCTGGACGGAGTTGCATAAGGAGCTGAATATGAGCAAGAGTCTACAAAAATGTGTGAAGAGCTGAGTGCCTGGGAGGACGCTGAGAGACGGCCATGCCTTCCCCACCAAGTTCCCAGAGTGTGGCCCGTCAGGAGGTGCTCAAGGGAAAGGAGGCGGGAAAGCTTTTCAGTGCACACAGGGTCAGAGAGCTCAGGTGAACCCTGCAGAGGCTACGAGATCATAACAGACGATGGTCCTTCACCCTGGTCACCAAGACCAAGTGGGCCACCAGTGAGCACAAGGAGACAGGCCACTTCCACATGGAAGGCCGGTGGCTGCTTCAATCAGAGATGTCAGTTAATAGAGAAGCCAGGAGCTGGCCCAGGGGCGCAGTGGTTAAGTGCGGACGTTCTGCTTTGGTGGCCTGGGGTCCGCCAGTTCGGATCCCGGGCGTGGACATGGCACTGCTCATCAAGCCATGCTGTGGCAGGCATCCCACATATAAAGTAGAGGAAGATGGGCATGGATGTTAGCTCAGGGCCAGTCTTCCTCAGCAAAAAGAGGAGGATTGGCAGATGTTAGCTCAGGGCTGATCTCCCTAAAAAAAAAAAAAAAAAAATAGAGAAGCCATAGCTTAAGTTCACTTAAACCCATTTTGGCCTCAATTGCCGGCACTCATGGCCAGGCATGTGTACGTGTTGGCTGCATGCTGTTGAGGGCAGTGCTGATGACAGAACAGGTAAGGCCCAGCCCCATGTGACACTGGCCAGGGGGCAGTTCAGCTGCTGGCACTGTGGCACATCTGCGACGCCGTGGCCATGCTGAACAAAACTAACCGAATGCACTAACGGTTTGCCTTTTGGCACCACTGGCAGAACCCTTGGACCAAGTGTGGGTCAGCAGTACCCCAAAGTCCGGCCAAGAAGAGATGGCTAGTGTCAGGGGGCACTGAAGCTGGAGGGTCTGGGCCCAGCTCTGATGGCCATCAAAGATGTGGCTTGGTTGTGTCCCTTTACCACCTACTCTCAGTCTGCTTATCTGTCAGATAACAGGAAGGAGGCCTACTGAGTAGGGTTTTTACTAAAGGGGGTGAGAGAAAGGCTGAGAACTGCTCCCCACGAGTGGCTGCCCACCATCCCCGGCACAAGCACAGGAGCTGAGCAAGGACCTGCAGCCCCGCCTAGTGTGGGACTGGGCAGCACTCCGGCCACGGAGAAGACAGAGCCACCCTCATTTGTCAGGGGAGGGTCCTGTTCTGCCCAAAGCTGGTCCCCATATTTCTGAGGATATCAGAGAGAGGACAGCGGGGCGGATGAAGCCCAGATGGGCACACGGGTGGGGGGTGTGGTCAGCGACGCACGTGGTCCGCTCCCAGACTGGTGCAGAAGTCCCCTGGGGCCTGGAACCCGCAGGGCCTGGGGGCGGGGGCGGGGCGGGGGCGGGGCGGGGCACACGTGGGTGGGCGGAGCTCTGGCGCCTCGCTCCCAGGGCGAAGGGAAGGGTGGCCGGGAGTGTGGTTCGGGCTGGAGGGTGGATGGGGTAGAGATAGGGCACTGCCTGCCCTGCCGTCCCAGGCGCCGCGTGCAAAGGTGAAGCTGGTCCTGGGGCGGCCGGACAGAGCAGAGCGTTCCGAAGGTGAGCGAACCCGCGTCCTCGCGACCAGGGTCGCCCCGCAGCTCCCCCGCGTTCAGTATCTACCCGCGTCGCCCCCCTCGCCCCGAGCCCGCCCCTTCGTCGAGCTCCGCGCCTGACCAGGCCGGGTCAGGAAGGAGGGGGTCACTGCCCTAGAGGACGGTGCGTCTGCAGCCTGGGAGACCGGGCGGCGGGGGAGGGACAGGTAGACCCCCGCCCGATCCTCGGAGGGTTTGGAAACGGCAGCAGTCCCTCCCCCACCCCAAACCCCCTGCACAAAAGGTGGTGGCTTTTCCAACCAGAGCGAGTGGCACCGTGTCGCAGAGGGTAGTCCCCCAGCCCGAAGCGGCGAGAGGAGGGGGCAGCGACGTGAGGTGCGGGTGCGGCTCTCCTCGCTCCCGGCTCGGGTCTCCCTTCCCCGTCCTCCCGCAGGGCTCTTTCCAGCCCGAGGGGCTCTCCATTGGCGCAGGGAGGGCCCGGGTCCCGACAGCCCTGGGCCGGGGCTCCCGCAAAGGGTCCCACCCGCTTCCCTCCTCCTCCCCAACCCCCGCCCCGAGAAGGCGCGGCGGACCAGGGGCACGGGCCCGCGCCCGGGTCCTCGGAGCCACCCTGCCGCGGTGGCGCTCGGCTTGGCACAGCGGCACCTGGAGGGGCAATGCGCCCCCGCGCCCGACTCCCCCCACTCCCCGAGAGCGCTCCCCCCGCGCAGCCCCTGCCCAGCGGCCCACGCCCGCCCGCCCAGCCGGCGCCGCAATCCCTGCCCTTGGGGCACCGGGTTGCCTCAACCTGGCGGCCCTGAAACCTCGGCTCTTGCGGGTTAGGCCCGGCCGCGCCCCGCGCCTTGTAGGGCGCGGGGTCCGAGATGGAAAAGAGAGTCCGCAATCGGTCCCAGCGTCAGGCGAGGGCAGACAATAGCCTCTGCTCAGATAATCCGCCGCCCAGGGAAGCCCGCGGCCCGGGTGCCTACCGGACATGGTGCTGGCCATGGTGCTGGCGGCGGCGGGGGCTGCGGAGGCCGGAGAGGCGCGGGCGGCGGCTGGAGCTGCAGTCGGCGAATGCTGCAGTGCCTGGGAGGGGAGGGAGCGAGGAAGGGCGGGAGGCGGGAGCGGGGTGGAGGGGGGGGGGGCGAGAGAGAGAGAGAGAGAGAGAGAGAGAGAGAGAGAAAGGACCTGGCTGTGGCAGGGGCTAGAGCGTCAGAGGGAGAGGGGCGGAGGCACGGCAGGATGGGAAGGAAGAGACCAGCCTGGGACACAGGGCAGAGGACTGCAACAAGAGGCCAGTCCTCCCACTGCTCACCACATGGACCCGATGCTCCCCCAACTTGGCTTTGTGCAGGCTTGGGGGATGGTGGAGACAGTCCCCTTCCCCACGGTGGGCACTGCAGGACAGGCCCCAGTGCCTGGGCGGGGTGGGAGAGCTCTGCACTGAGGCTGCTGGAGGCTGGGAGGTGCCTTCTGTATGCCCAGGTCTGTGCTGAGGGGAAAGCTTGTCGTGGACAGTGGGGGTGGGCGCTAGTCTGGAAGGGCTCCAAGAGGCCTCCCAGAGGATAAGCAGATTCTGAGGCAGAGAAGAGAGTAAATGGGGGTGGTGAGACCTAGAACAAGGACTTTGAAGTGAGATAGAGGCTGGTTCTGACCCCAGCCCTGACATCTACTTGCTGTGTGACTGGGGGCAAGTTTCTGACGTCTCTGGGCCTCCATTTCTTGGGTGTTAAGATGAGACAATGATGCCATTCCCCAGATGAGGAGGAGAGCAGATGCCCACACTTGGTCAGTAGGTAGGCGTCCTGCCTCCTCTCCTCCTATGGGCTCAGGGTTCTGGTTGATACCCTCAATGGTAAAGCCTGGTAGAGATGGGGGTCCCTCTCCTGCAGTGACCATCTCACCTCACTTTGGGGATGGGAAGTCAAACAAATGGAGTGCTGTTCCTGTTTTAGGCGTGGAGCCACTGAGGCCAAGAAGAGTGCTTACTCCACAAGCACTTAAGTCCTAGTGCCAGGAATAAAGCTCTGGGAACCCTCTGGAACCTGCAGAGAGACGAGGTGGGCTCAGGAAGGTGAGTGACAGGGACAACTGAGGATCAGAGTCAGCCTGGAGCAGGCCCAGCAGTGCGTGTATAAACATACCTCCACGTGCACACACAGCAAGCCCATGGCTGGTTAACATATGTCCTGTGGTCTGCATGGTGTCTGGTCTGCTGTGGAGTCCCACAAAGCCTGCCAGAGCAAGTGCTCAATTCAAATTTGTTGACTTGGTTGAGATCCCTTGCTGTGGCCAGCCTCGGTTTCCACCCAGGATGGCCATGGCCATCTCTCAGGGTTGGTTCAGTACAACAGCATTTACGTGTTACAGCTTATAGGAGACTGGGCAGCTTCTGTGCATGATGTGCAACCAGGCAGCACGTGGGTCAGCTCAGGGTCTCGGGTCCTCAGCTCCACTTCTGGCCCAGGAGGTCACTGAGCCTCTGTGTCCTGGCCTTCCCTTTCTTGGGCTTCTGGGGGATGAACACCACTGCTCTCAGCAGATAGGGGTTGTGGAGGTGAAGAGCAGGCCTCCTGGACCTAAGACTTGCTAGCTGCTGGCTTTGGGCCATCTTCTAACCTACCTGCTCTGTGCTTCGTGTCCTTGTTTGTAAAGCGTGGATAATAGAACTTATCTCAGAGGTCGTTAGGAAGACAGACGTATCAGCGCAGGCATGGATGGTACTGAGCCCTGTGCCTGGTGAGCACTGAGCAAGTATGTGGCCCCAGGGTCCTCATCTTCTCCAAGCTTGCTGCTGGGTGTCTAAGACAGACACTACAGTGCCCTCACCGGAACAGGTGGGTGGGGTGGATGCCAGCCTATGCCAGGGGCTTCCCCTGGCATGATCTCACACATATCAGCATAGACACACCTGTGACATACATGTGCCATCAGCAGGACAACATCTGGACATGAGAGAGAGCCCAGGAGAAGCTCTGAAATCAGCATTGCCAGCTGGCTGTGGGCAGTCACTGCAGCATCAGCTTCTTTTATTTATTTATTTATTTATTTATTTATTTATTTATCTTTTTGAAGAAGATGAGCCCTGAGCTAACTGCTGCCAATCCTCCTCTTTTTGCTGAGGAAGTCTGGCCCTGAGCTAACATCGTGCCCATCTCCCTCTACTTTATATGTGGGATGCCTACCACAGCTGGTGTGCCAAGCAGTGCCATGTCTGCACCCGGGATCGGAACCGGTGAACGCCGGGCCGCCGAGAAGCTGAACTGCGAATTTAACCGCTGCGCCAGCGGGCCGGCCCACAGCGTCAGCTTCTTCCTGCTGCCTTGTGGGACGTGCTGGGGTCGCCTAGACAAACATCTCTGACCCCACAGAGCTGTGCGGACCCTGGGGCCCCGCTGTTGACTGCCAGCTGGTGCTAGGTCCTGGGGTTTCAGAGGGCCTGGCCCTCACCAGTGGGGGACATTGACTGGAAAAGCAGCGGGACCCCGGGTACACAAGGAGAGGAGCTGTAAGGCTCTCAGGAGCCGGGTCATAGGCGAGGGGCCGCCATTTGCAGCTTTTAGGGGGCGTGATCTGCTCAGACCGGAGTCTTAAAAAGACCTGGGTGTTTCGAGAAAAGAGAGGAAGCCAGTCAGGCCTGTGCAGTTGTCCTGGCAGCGGAGATGGCGTGCCCCGGGGAGGAGCAGCGGAACGGGGGCCCTGGTGGGGCGACGTCGAGGGAGGGGGCGGGCGGGCTCCCGGTTTCTGCCCGCGGGCGACGGAGGTGCGGGCCCGGGCTCAGGGTCAGCGGAAGGGCAGGGTGGGGCCCGGAACCCAGTGCTCGGGCAGCGCGCGGACCGGTCGGCTGGGGAACGGCTTCCGCCCGGCGCAAGGCGCGGCGGACCGGAATTGGGGGCGGAAGTGCAGCGCGCTGGGGGACGGCTCCGCGCCTCAGCCCGCGAAGTCCGAACCGCTGACAGCGGGGACGCGGTGGCGGTGCCTCGGCCGACCGGGGTGAGTCGAGGGCCCCGGGCGTGGAGGCCCCCCGCGGGGACCCCGGAACCGACGCACACACCCCTCCCCCGCCGAGCGGCGGCCGCGCTGGGGCCGGTAGTTCCCCCGCACCGGGCGCCGGGCTGCCGGGAGGGGCCGCCGCGCCCGCGTGCGGACCGCCCGCTGGTCCGGTGTCCAGGCGGAGCTGAGGCCGAGAGGGGTCGCGCGGCTGCGGGGGCCGCGCGGCTTCGCATCCCGGGTCCAGCAGGCGCTCCGCTCGCTCGTGGGCTCGGTGGCCCACCTGGGAGGGGTGGGGCTGGCCGGCCGGGGGAGCTGAGGGTTGGGGGCCCCGGGGGCCGCAGGTCCAGGCCACCCAGGCCCGGGAGGGGCTTCTGGGATCTGGCCCGTCCGGCTCTGGCGGGGGTAAATGAGTTATTCTTGCCCGGCGAAGCAGGTGTGGCTGTGCCCGGCTCTGGCTCTCGCGTCTCTCTGAGCCGGGTGGCCTCTCCCAGAGCAGGATGGAGTCGTGTGGGGCGGGAGAACCAGGCAGGGCTGATGCGTTAGGTGCTTCACCTCCCCAGATGCCTTGCGATAGGGTGTCACGGGCTTGCCTTCAGACCTTGGCCACAGAAGCGCTGCCGGAGATGGCTGGTCAAGTGGCCTGGCACTCCAGAAAGGCTGGCCACAGTCTTTTTGTCGTCCCCATCTCTGTGCCCTAGGGGTTCCCCGGGAGAACAGCATTGTGTCCCAGCACTGCAGGCTGGCATCACTTACCTGGAGTGGCTGAGGTCCCGAGATGTGCAGAGGGTCTGTCTCACAGACCCAGACAGCCTGCATTTCAGCAACCTCTGTGCCCTCCTGAGAACAGGCCATTATGCCCAAGATAACCCTGAACGGTGTGACGGTGGACTTCCCTTTCCAGCCGTACAAATGCCAAGAGGAGTACATGACCAAGGTCTTGGAGTGTCTGCAGAAGGTAGAGCCGCAGAGGGAGGGGTCTGTACCTGGGGGAAGGGTCAGCCTGGGTAGAGCTTCCGAAAAGGCCTGATGTACTTCCACCTTCCTGTTCACTCCAGCCAGGTCCTGTGGGGTGAAATGTTCTCTTCTGGACACGGGACTCAGTCATAAGTAGGGCCAGTGGTCCAGGTAGGGTAGGAGACATGATAAACAAGGAAACAGAAAAGATAATTCTGCATGGCGATGAAAGCTGTGAAGAAAAGATGTAAGGTGATAGGCTTGGGAGCACCTTGGGGGCCTCTCTGAGGAGGTGGCATCTGAGCTGAGGCCAAGCGAGGAGGAACAGCCAGCAATTTGAGGATCTGGAGGAGGCGTTTCCACATAGAAGGACAGCCCTCGCTTTAGAAAGCCTTTAAACCTCCAGGGTGTGGAGGAAGGTGGAAGGGCTGCAGGTTGCTGTCCGCTGGGTGTCTTAGCGCACCCTCCTGTCCCAGCCCACGGCCCCAGCCCCTGAGGGCTGGGTCTGCATCTGGGCTCCTGGCTGCTGTTGTGTCAGTCGGGAGCCTGGTTCTGTGGCAGCTGGGAGCACAGCTCTGCCTTCCTGCATCCCCAGGCCCCCCGCTCAGGCTCCATCTGAGAGCTATGTAGGCCATCAGGTTCCCCTCAGGTAGTGTAAATGCCTGGATCCAGAATCACAGAACAATATCCTATTTTGGGGCTTGGCACCTAATTAATCATCTTACTATTTATATTAGTCTGCAAAGTAGTGTCCCATTTTGGGTAATGACCTGCAGACTGTCTGCTAATGAGGACTGAGTTAACCACAGCCTTTGGGTTGAGGGTGAAAACACTGTCCTATGGAATTGCCACCATCACTCAGGGCTCCTGTCACCTCCTGGGGGGGGCGCTGCCCGCAGAGCTGCCCCGAGGCTGCTGGGCCGCCTGTCTCGGTGGGCTGTGTGGCCTGTAGCACCTCTCCCAGCTTCCCTGTGACCCTGCTTCTGACCCCATTCAGAAAGTGAACGGCGTCTTGGAGAGCCCCACGGGCACGGGGAAGACCCTGTGCCTCCTCTGCACCACGCTGGCCTGGCGGGAGCACCTCCATGACGCCATCTCTGCCCGCAAGATTGCCGAGAGGGCACAAGGGGAGCTCTTCCCAGATCGCGCCTTGTCGTCCTGGGGGAATGCTGCTTCTGATGGCGACAACACAGGTGACGCTCCCTTCAGTTCCTTTCAGCCCCTCTCCCTCATCCCTTGTCCCCTAGTTGGTGAGGAAGGGATGGAGCGGGTGGGCAGGGTTCTGAGCACAGCCAAACAGGGAGGGTTGTAGCTGCCATGTCCTTTCCCACCATTCCGGCTATAAACCTAGTGTCGGAGCCTGATGACCGAATTAGGACACTGCAGACACCCACTTAACCCATTCCTGGACGCAAGTATGGGGCGTCCAGTCAACGCTCAGCAGTCCTCAGGGTAGAGTTAGCCGAGTGCCCCGGGTTAACAGCATGCGGGAACGTTATCTCATTGAGCCATAACCTGTTTTGCTTTCTCATGCTTGGGCAGCTTGCTACACAGACATCCCAAAGATCATTTATGCCTCCAGGACCCACTCACAGCTCACACAGGTCATCAGCGAGCTTCGGAACACCTCCTACCGGTGGGTTAGGTGGCATTCACCCCGCCTCAGGGTAATGGGGGATGGCCTCGGCACGGTGGTTGATGGTGGTGTTCTGCCTGGGCCCCACCCTGAGGGCAGGCTGTTCTCTGGTGGGCAGGACAACAGCAAGGGCCAGGCTATCTCTGCTTCCCACGACTTGTAAGAAAGCAACTTTGAGTTTATGTGCTGACCTTGGGTTCACCCCCTGAGTCCCTTGCAGACACTGTGGTGTCAGCTGTGGGTGGGGGTCAGTGCAGCTGCTCACATGATGGGGGAAGGAGGGTCTGCCCCGTGTCGGAGCCCGGCAGAACTGCTGCAGGAGCCTTGGTGTCCCGTCCCGGCCTCCTGCGTGAGGGAGCACAGAGATGTTGGGGTCACTGTGGATGTTCAGCAGTCTCCTCCCATGTATCCCATTTCCCCTGCCTTGTCTCTGCGCTCACCCTGGGCCATGATTCAAAGTGGGCCACACAGCAGAGAAAGTCCCTCCCAAGCCCTGGGCATATTCTGGCCACGGACACTCTGTCTGGCTGCCCATGTGCACACGTGAGCCAAGTTTCCTGGAGCTCCCTGTGTGTCCCTAACAAGTCACGCTACTGGACAACACCATGGGCTATTGTCTGCTGGTTCTCGACCCCACGGCTCTCTCTTCTGCTAGGCCCAGGGTGTGTGTGCTGGGTTCCCGGGAGCAGCTGTGTATCCACCCTGAGGTGAAGAAGCAGGAAAGTAACCACATGCAGGTGGGTTCCTGGGGCACCTACCCCGTCTCTGGTTCTGCTAGGTGGGTGCTGCCTTGGCGTTGAGAGCCCCTGCTGTGCCACTGGAGGATGGCACATGAAGAGCTGGTGGAGGTGGAGCTGGCAGAGGGTGGCTGGCGGTGGGCAAGGGCCAGAGTGGGGCTTGGCCTTCACACGCTGGGCAGCAGGGCTGGTGGTGTGCCCTTACTTGGCCATCGTGCTAACTGGGACCACCTCCTTTCTCTTCTAGATCCACTTGTGCCGCAAGAAGGTGGCGAGTCGCTCCTGTCATTTCTACAACAATGTAGAAGGTAAGATAGGGTTCATGGAAGCTGCACCTGTCCGTCAGCAGGCAGCAAACTGGGAGTGGAGCCTCTGTGGCCTCTTAGGGCCGAGCTTGGTGGCCTCACAGCCTGGTGGCTCTTGCCCCCTGGGGCTCCAGTGCAGCCGCATCCTGCTCAGCTGGGTGAGGGAAGTACCTGGGCACTGTCTCTGACCAGGGACCTGCAGGGGATTGCGTGCAGAAGAGCTCGCACTGCAGGCCTAGGGAAGGCTTCCGTCTCAGAAACGCCTGCTGACAAGGCTGGTCTCGCTTGGGACGGGCACTTGGATTTCAGGAGGGTCCCCACCATCCCTGATTGGATAGGAGAGGCTCCTAGGTCCAAGCTGTTTGTGCAGACACCATGGATTGTATTGAGCACCTGCATCCTTCTGGGAGTCTGGAATGTTGGTGCCTGCCAGGCAGGGGTGCCTGCGTGACCAGCCCCCCCAGTAAAAACCCTGCACACTTGGTCTCTGGCAAGCTTCCTGGTAGACAGCATTTCACATATTGTCACAGCTCATCCTGGGGGAGTCAGCTTGGGAAGGGGGTTCTGGAAGCTTGCCCTGGACCCCCAGACTCCTCAGGTGTCTTCCGGATTTTGCATTGTCCTTTTGCTGCCATGTGTCACAGCTTGGGTGTGGCTCTCTTGGAGTCCTGGGAGTCCTAGTGACACCTCTAGCCTTTGGTGCTGTGAGAACAGCCTCATCCAGAGACAGGGAGAGTGATGAGCACGTGGTTTGTGACAATGGCCAGCCGAGTGCTGCTCGACGTGTGTGACTGCAGGCTCCCGTTGCCCTGTGGCCAGGACTCCTTGTCTCTTGTTGCTTCCTTTTCTGGGGTCCAGAGTGGAGGAGCTTGCCTCCACATCTCTGCCTTTGCACTGCGTGGCTGCACCTCGTGTCTGTCAAGGACTTCTGGAGGCAGAGGTGATGGCAGAGAGGCTTCTCTGAGGTGTGGCCTCTACAGTTTCCTGTTTGCATTCAGGACTCTGTGGCTGGGGTGGGGGGTTGCACTTCTGTTGGGTCACGGTTCCCTCTGCTTCCTGCCTTAGGCTTGGGACACAGACCCTGAAGCAGCAGTGACATGGGCCCAGAGCACTCATAGGCGTTGGTGGTCTGTAGGCTGTTGTTTGCTCTGGGGTTTGGAGTACCCAGTGTGCCAACCTGTGCTGGGCAGAGGAGGGTCAGGACAGCACTGTGCTCAGAGGGCAGAGGCCTAAGCTGGGGTCCCTCACCGGCCAGCACAAGGTGTCCTTGTGCCCTGCCCTTGGAGAGATGGGAGGAGAATGTGCCTGATGTGGCATGGGCTCAGGCCCTCCAAGGGCATGACTGGCTGCGAGTCGAGGCTGCGTGGGGGCCACTCCCTTGCACAGCTTGGCCTCTGCAGTGAGGACCCAGGCTCCTGGAGCTCACTGTTCTCTGCCTTCTCATTTGCTGCATTTTTTGGTCTGGTGGCACCGAGGACCCTCTGGACAGCAGTGAAGGTACATGGGAAGCATTGAGCATCGGCCTGGCCCCCAGTGACCCCAGATGAGGGCAGCTACCAGTCTCTCTGGCCTGTGTCAGCTGGTCCTAGCCCCAGGCAGGGGACAGCTGACTGCCTTACTTTGTTTCCTCTGCCTGCATCACACCTGTAGGTGTCAGGGTCTCTGATGGCCCTTGTCCGCCCCTCTGCTCACAGCCGTCCCACCTCAGACCTGTCTTCGCACAGGCACTGGCGTCGTCCTCATGTTGCTCAGTGGAGTGGTCCCCTCTCTGCCCCACCAGGCTGCCTCCCTCATCTACATCCCTGGCAAAGGGAGTGGGTTCAGGTGCCCTGTTCACCATGGGCCAGCGCCTTTGAGCAGCACTGGGTGGGACCTGCTCCAGCCACCTTTCCACAGCTGCTTGTGGGTCAACTCGCCGGCTCTGCTGGTCCAGCCCACATCTGCTGGGTCCCTTGCCTGCACTGCCCTTGCCTCTGCCGGAGGGTCCCTGAGCAGGCAGGGGCCAGGAGGCCAGGGAACGGGGTGGGAGCTGAGGGGAACTTTCCATCCACAGTGGAGGTGCTGCTGGAGCTGGTGCATGTTGGCTCCCTGAGCCACAGACCCCATCCCCACGGTCCTAGGTCCTGTGAGGCAGAGCAGGGCGGCTGTCCCAGCTGGCCTGCTGGCTCTGGCCTCCATTTGTCTCCTCAGTCACAACTCACCTACTCTGTTCTCAGTCTCACTGTGTGTAGGGGGAGGTCTGCTCACCATAAAACTGCACTCCTTGCTCTGTCTCAGCCTCCCCTGTCCCCCACCCCTGCAGGATGTGAGGGGGCATCTTCAGCAGCTGCCCAGCCCTCGGAGGAAGGAGAAAAGTGGGCAGAGACCCCAGAAGGGGTCTGAGAGGAGGGGGAGGGCTGTGTGTGCGAGTAAGGAGAGAAATGTAGAGCTGGAACCCTGCATAACCTCTGTCCTGGGGGGCAAGCAAAGGGCCCTGCTGCCCCCCTGCGGTGTCTCCACACTGAATCAGCCCTGGGAGACCTGTTCTGCCCCTTCTACCTGACTGCTCCCTCCTCACTGCCCCCCATCCTCATTGCCCCTCCTCCTCGCTGCCCCCTGAAGGAAGGTTCCTGAGCTCTCCAGCTGGCCTGCTGCCGAGCGTGGGATTGGCTGGTCTGTTGCTATGGTGACACTGAGTGTTGACTCTTCCTCCTCCCCTTGCCTGCTGTCTCTGGGGCATCTTGGGGGTGGGTCGCCACTGAGCCCGTGTGTTCCGGCCTCTGTAGTTAGAGGCTGGTCCTGGTACCTGCCACAGTGGGGCCGGGAGCCAGGGCTTCACATGTGAATGTCCTGAAACTTCTTAGGGTGCTTGTTAGAGGGGACCCCTGGTCGCGCCCACCAGGACGTGGGCCCTGCAGTCGCTGGGGTAAAGCAGCTCCCCAGTGGATTCCTGTGGGCCAAGTTGGGGGGCCTGTACTCCTCCTTTGTGCCCTGGGCCATGCAGCCATTGCACCCTAATGAAAGGGCTCTGGGGCTGTTGGGCCTGGGGTGGGCTCTGCCTCGGTACCCCCTGCCCCTCCTCTCTGCCCAGCCTCAGATCTGTGCTCCATGCACTGTTACCGGCAGGCAGTGACAGCCCAATATTCCTGCTTCCGGCTCTGCGGAGCCCAGCTTGCCTTTAGAGGGAGACTCTGGGCCTGTTCTCACAGGTGGGAAAGGGAAGCAAGAGGAAGAAACTTGCTGCCAGTGAAGCCTAATTACAGGACAGATGCCTGCAGGGTTTGTGGGAGACACTGCGTGTTCTCAAGAGTGTCTGGGGTGGCAGTGACAGGCTGAGGGGCTGCCCGCCATCCCCAGGGGTCCCATCTCCTATTGATGCTCAGCCTCAGGCCAGCAGCCACCTTCTGGGGTGCAGAGCAGAGCTCCCTCAGGATCACTTCAGGTTCGGGGTCCTCCCCGGGGGACCCTGAGACCCACAGGGCAGGGATTCTCTCTGGTGAGTCTCGAGGTGGCTGGGTACCTCAGTCCTGCCTAAGTGAAGGTCCTGGGGTGGTGGCTGCCCACTGTGTAGGAGCCATTCTGTCATGCGTCTCACCCTGGGGTCTGGGGCACTCAGTGGACCTGAGGGCATGTATTCACTCCTGCTCGTATCCACAGAGAAGAGCCTGGAGCAGGAGTTGGCTGCCCCCATCCTGGACATCGAGGATCTGGTCAAGAGTGGGAACCGGCACAAGTAAGAGCTGTTGGTGGGGCCTCGGCCAGCTGCGTTTTCCCCAGCCCAGCTCTCCCATCACATGCACAGGCACATGCGTTTCTTTTCTTTTCTTTTTTTTCTTTTTTAATCATGAAACTGACAGTTGTTCAGTATGAAGAAATGTCAGCACTTCTGAGGACTGTCAAATAGGAAGTGAGGACCCCACTCCCTTACCACCATGGGTTGTGGACCAATTTGGTTTTCAGCACCCAGGGGGCATGTCCTCTTCCTTCTCCCTGAACACACACTCTCCTCAAACTGGCATCCCAGCTCTGAGCCTGCTGGGACCTCTTAGAGCTTCAGGGCTTTTGGAGTTGCGATAAGATAGGGCATGTGTTTTGTTTCAGATTACTTAATTGATCTACTCTGGAAGAGGGTTGGGGTTTTTTGTCTCACATGATGGAAACTGCATGGAGTGAATGGCACTGCAGCCAGCTCTCCTGTTGTCCTGCTCCGCTCCTGTCCGAGCCGCCTGTAGCACCAGGGCTCTTCCCTCTGCGTGCTGCCCATCAGAGGACGCAGCATCCAGCCCAGCTTCAGGGCCGTGGCCCAGTGTCACTGCTGCCCGTCCTGACCACCTGCTCCCGCCTCAGCCTGTGGGAGCCCCTCTGAGGGCCTAGAATGCCCCCCAGGCCTGCATGTGGTGCTCACAGTGCCTTCTTCCTCTCCTGCTCCCAGGCTCTGCCCGTACTACCTTTCCCGGAACCTGAAGCAGCAGGCTGACATCATCTTCATGCCATACAACTACTTGTTGGATGCCAAGGTGAGGTCTCAGCCTGTGTAGCTGGTGATTCCTGATGTCAAAAGAATGTCCCTGGGTTCATGAAGGGCCGTCAGAAACTTTGCTGGTTCAGGTCCTGGGATCAGACCCTCGCTCGGAGCAGCAGGCATGCGTGGGACGACCTGGCCTCCCTCACTGGTCAGGGCAGTTGTAAGCAGCCCAGGGCCATGGATCGATCATTCTGAACTCTCTGGGAGCAAGCGGACTGGCAGGAGTGAAGAGACCCCAAGGCTGCAGCCAGGGCCAGTCCCTGACCTTGTCCTGGCAGCTCAGCTTCTCTCTTTGCAGTTGGGCACCATAAGGCAGCCAGGGAGTATTCTCCTCTTGTGCTCATCCCTTGGAATGCGTGTGCATGCACGTCTGTGTGCCCCTCCTGTTTTAACGTAGGGGGCATCATGTTCCATGTGCTCAGTGACTTGTACTTCACATAAGGACAGCACTGGACGTCTTCCTGTCCGGCCTGTGTTGATCCGTTTGTTCCTGTGGCAGATGTTCACTGAGATCCTGCCATGCTGGGCGCAAGTCTGGGCACTGGGATGCAGAGGTGAGGGAGACCAGCGCCACCATGTGGAGCTTTGCGTCTAGTGGCTGGGTAGACAGCGGGAGAGTAAGCGCACGAGTTGGTGGTGTGTAAGGACCCTAAGGGGAACTGAGCATGCAGGGTGGAGACGGGGCTGCACCAACAGGAAGGCCTCTAAGGAGCAGCCGCTGCCTGGGCAAGCAGTGGGCACAAGTGTGCCAGGGTGTTGAACTCTGGCCTGTTGCCTGGAGCAAGTGGCTGGAGCAGAGCGGAAGGCGAGGTGCATGGGAGGGTGAGGGCGGGTCCTGAGAGGTGGCCCAGACTTGGGCACAGAGAGCCAGTGGGGTTTGCTGAGGAGTTGTATGTGATTCTTACAAATGAGTGCTTTCAAGCTGGCCGCCCGGGCCTGGGCCCCACCCTGCGATCGTCATATCACAACTGATAAACTGATTTTAAAACTTACATGGAAATGCAAAAGATCTAAGAGAGCAAGACGATCTTGACAAAGAAGGCCCGAGTTGGAGGGCTCGCACTTCTGACTTCAGGACTTACTGCAGGGTGCAGAAATGAAGATAGGGCGGTGCCAGCCAGTGTTGCGGAGTAGTGAGTACAGAACAGACCTGCACCTGTGGCAGTTGGTGCTCAACAAGCTTGTCTAGGTGTTTCAGTGGGGAAAGGAGAGGTTTGGGTTCCTTTTCCAAAATATGCAGCTAGAACAGCTGGATGCCTATTCGGAAAAGAATGAATCTTAGCCAGTCCTTCACACAGTTAACCTGCGAGTAACAGCTGGAACCCTGAGACTCCCCGGAGAAAGCATGTGTCACTGCAGTTGCAAGGGCCATGGCTTCTTAGCTCAGATACACAAGACACTAGCCATAAAGACAAAAATCGATAAGTTGGTCTCTTGGAAAGAGTTAGGCAAATTAAGAAAATTTAAAGGCCAGTCACAGAAAGGAAAGAGGGCTCCTGGTATAGTTGTCCTTCAGAGGGCTGGGCCCAGAGGACTGCACCTCTCTTGTAACTCAACAGACAACCTAGCCGACCCTTGGCAACAGTCCGAACAGGCACAGCACCGAAGAGACAGACAGGTGCCCAAGGCAGCGAGCTTGTGGAAAGCATCCAGCATCACTGGTCCTGAGGAAAGCAGACAAGAGCCACAAGAGGGGACCCTGCATTCCCATCAAAATGGCTAAAATTAAGTAGACGTAGAAGAACCACTGAGGACATGGAGCATGGAGGTCTCGGCCGTTGTTGGTGGGCATGTGCCATGGCGCCCTGCTCTGGAGATGCCCCAGAGCCTTGCACAGCAAGTGCCTGGGGCTTCACTAACAGTTGCCTGAGCTGGGGATAGCCCCTGTCCATCAGCAGGTGGATGTCCCTAAGTCAGAGCCTACAGATGATCAAAAGGGTGACCTGCCACTACATGCAGCAACATGCGTGGGTCTCAGAACACACCAACCCAGAGGGGACACAGGAGGCCCTGCTGCCTGACTCCATTTCCAGGACAGCCTAGAAAAGGCAAATCTGATCTCTGCTCTCAAAAAGCAGCACAGAGCTCCTGTGGGTGGGGAGGGGAAGTCTTGTCTCCTGCTCTGGCTGGTGGCTGTGCAGCGCTCACATTTGTCAGCACTCATCTGCACACTTATAATAGGCACTTTATGGAAGTTGAACTTCAAATTAAGTTGATGAAAAGAAATACCGAGGCCAGATCCCACCCCAGCTCACTCCCATTGCACTGTCCTCAGGGGTGTACCAGGTGGAGGGCTGGTGTGGCCTTCCCCCTCCACTCTGGCTGTGCAGCGTGGGGCTGCCTGTCTGCTCCCTTGTCGCCAGGACAGATGCCTCAGGTCCACTTCCTCGGGGGGCGGGCAGTGCCTGGTGGCCGTGGCCAGCTGCCCCCCCAGCACAGGTGTGAGAGGCCCTTTCCCCATGCCTCCCAGCAGTGTGGTAACCAGCACTCAGGAGGCTTGTACCTCCCTGAGCCTTCCCCTGCCTGCCACTTGCCTTGGTCTCTCCCTTCCCTGCCTGGCCTCTGCAGGCCCCTAAGGGGCAGTGGCTGCCCTGCTCGGCTCCAGTTCAGCCTCCTTCTCCTCTTGCTCCAGAGTCGCCGGGCACACAGCATCGACCTGAAAGGAACCGTTGTCATCTTTGATGAAGCTCACAACGTGGTGAGTGTCCAGACGGCCTTCTCGATACCCACTGCCTCCTGCCCACTTTCCTGTGGAGAATGGTGCAGACCTGTCCAAACCCCGGCCTCCCTGGCTGTTGGGACCAAGTGGACCTGGGCAAGGTGCGGTGGCCGGCTGTGTCAGCCTTTTCCGTGAAACACCCCCACAGGCCCCTCCTGCCGTCAGCTTATTCAGTCTCTTCCCTTCTGTCCCATGGTGGCCAGCTGGCCTGACACTTGCCCTCTGGTGGCCACACTTAGGCTCAAAGGGGCCACCGCCCAGCCCCTCCATGTCACCTGTACCCCTCTCCGCCCATTCCTGTGGCCTCTGTTCAGGGCCCTATGTTTCCAGGAGTGGCCAGCCTTGACCAGGACATGAAGAAAGGCTCCTCGGGGCAGTTGTGTTCATGCTCCGGAGCCTAGGGGAGGCTCCATGAGACTCTCGCATCCTGGGATGGCAGTGGCCACCTCAGCCCCAAGCAGTTGTTGCCGTGGGGGATGGTGGGCCCGGTGGGTCAGATATGACTTTTGAGAGAAGCCAGAAATTTGGTTTTACTGGGAAATTTTCCAATTGTGAAATGTTGGCAGCTCAAGTAGAATTGTTTCCAGACAGTAGTGTGGCCAGACAGTCATCTCTGGACCAGTTTGTGAGCCCGTCTTAGAGACCACGGGGTGAGGCTGCCTTCTGCACCTTGCCGCATCGCTGCTTCCCAGAGTCCCCGAGTCCCTGTGCCTGCTCCACTGTAACACAGCATGCTTGGGCTTTCAGGAGAAAATGTGTGAGGAATCGGCGTCATTTGACCTGACCCCCCACGACGTGGCCTCTGGACTGGACGTCATAGACCAGGTTTTGGAGGAGCAGACCAAGGTGGCGCAGCAGGGTGACCTGCTCCTAGAGTTCAGTGCAGACTCCAGCAGCTCAGGTGGGCTGATGGGATGGGCTGTGGAGTGGCCTCGTGTCCTGGAGGCCAGAGTCTGCCCAGGGACTTCTTTCAAGTTGACCTTTGGGGAGAACATCAGCTTCTTTAAGAGGCTTCTCAGGGCCTCACGCCATTCCATCCTGTCCCAGCTGGTGTGGACTTCCCCACTCCTGTGTGAAAGTGAAAACCAAGTGTTTTAACGATGAGGACATTTCCTAACGAGCTGTGAGCATTGTCTGCACTACCTTCCTCTCCTCATAGCTTGCTCTCCAGGGTTTGCCTCACACAGCGGTAGTCACAGTGCACACAGGCATCGTTGGTGGACGCGCTTGCTTTGTCCATGCATTCCGCCCGGCCTCTGAGTGGCTGATGAGGAATCCGAATTGGCTCACGCAGACTGCTTTGTCCATGCATTCCGCCCGGCCTCTGAGTGGCTGATGAGGGATCCGAATTGGCTCACACAGACTGCTTTGTCCATGCATTCCGCCCGGCCTCTGAGTGGCTGATGAGGGATCCGAATTGGCTCACGCAGACTGCTTTGTCCATGCATTCCGCCCGGCCTCTGAGTGGCTGATGAGGAATCCGAATTGGCTCACGCAGACTGCTTTGTCCATGCATTCCACCCGGCCTCTGAGTGGCTGATGAGGGATCCGAATTGGCTCACGCAGACTGCTTTGTCCATGCATTCCACCCGGCCTCTGAGTGGCTGATGAGGGATCCGAATTGGCTCACGCAGACTGCTTTGCAGTAGATGTTCCCACTCTGTGGTTGCTGCGGGGTTTAGCATTTATACCCTGGACTGTGCACATCGTCAGATGTTCTCCTGCGGGGTTTAGCATTTATACCCTGGACTGTGCACATCGTCAGATGTTCTCCTGCGGGGTTTAGCATTTATACCCTGGACTGTGCACATCGTCAGATGTTCTCCTGCGGGGTTTAGCATTTATACCCTGGACTGTGCACATCGTCAGATGTTCTCCTGTGGGGTTTAGCATTTATACCCTGGACTGTGCACATCGTCAGATGTTCTCCTGTGTCTTTCTCTCAGATGTGGGACATGGGGTGTGGGCGAGAACAGCCTCAGCTTCCTCGTTCCCTTTACAGTCATGCCCATGAACAGACCCCGAAGGAAACAGTCCCCTGGCGGGTGGGCTCCCTCTTTGTCCTTCTCAGCAGGCAACTCCTTCTGCCCTCTGGGCGTGGGTCTCTGGCCTCCTCTGATGCACTCGTGCACCTGCGTTGGTACAGGGAGGGGTTGTAAATACATTTGTTTAGCACAGAGGTTCTGCAACGTTTTGGCTCCAGGACCTTTTACATCCTTAAAACTTTATATTCTTAAAACTCACTGACTTTGGTTTATGTGAGTTTATCTATCAATAATCACTGTATTAGAAATGAAAACTGAAAAATTTTTAAAAATTCGTTTGCTTATTCATCTAAACAACAGACCATGACACGTATTCGCTTCCTAGGGCTGCCGAAACAAAGTAGCACAAACTGGGAGGAGTAAAACAGCAGAAATCTGTCCTCTCAGTTCTGGGGGCCAGAAGTCTGAAATCCAGATGTTGGCAGGGTTGGCTCCTTCTGGAGGCTCCATGGGCATCTGTTCCAGGCCTGTCTCCCGGCTTCTGGTAGCTGCTGGCAGTCCTTGGCCTGTAGATGCATCACTCCAGCCCCTGCTCCCTTTTCACACGGTCTTCTCCCCCTGTGTCAGTGTCCAAATTTCCTCTTTTAAGAACGCTAGTCACTGGATTAGGGCCACTCTAGTCCACTATGACCTCATCTTAACTTGAGTGCCTCTGCAAAGACCCTATTCCCAAATAAGCTCACAGTCACAGGCATCAGGGATTAGGGCTTGAATGTATCTTTTTGGAGGATATAATTCAATCTATAACATGTTAACAAAACACTTTTCTGAAAAAATAACTGTATTTAAAAAATTTGATGTGCTGTGATATCACACATCATATGCTGTGTGTGTTTTCTACTGCTGCTGTAAGAAATGACCAGAGACTTAGTGGCTTAAAGCAGCACAAACTTACTGTCTTACTGTCTCACAGTTCTCAGCAGTCCAAAATGGGTCAGCGGGCTGCTTCCTTCTGGCAGCTCCAGAGGAAAATCTGTTTCCTGGCCTCTTCCAGCTTCTAGAGGCACCCCATTCCTAGGCTCGTGGCCCCACAGCGCTCTAGCGTCTGCTTCCATCGTCCCATCCCCTCTGACTCTGGCACCCTGCCTCCCTCTTCCACTTGGAAGGGCCCCTGTGTTGACAGTGACCCACCCAGAGAATCCAGGGTCATCTCCCATCTCAAGGTCCTTGACTGAATCACACCTGCACAGTCCCTTTTGCCGTGGAGGGTGGCATGTTGACAGGCTCCCGGGATTGGGACATCTTTGGGGGCCATTTCAGCCTCCCACATGTGGCCTGTGGAAAATTGTACTGTATATTCACAAGACAACAAGAGGGGGAAAGGCAGATAGTGTGTCAGTAGGAGGAGAGGCAGCAGCAGCGTGAAAACAGGTCTGGCCTGAGCCCTCCTGAATCTCTCTGGCCTAGGTCCCCAGGAGCCCCCCGCTCGCCTGGAAGCTTGGATTTGTCTCATGTGTCCTTGTGGTTTGATTCAAGTTGCTGTCTTTTGGCAGGAATAACCCAGAAGTTCTGTGTCCTCAGTCCAGCGTATCATGAGACTCAGCATGTCTGTCACATTATTGGCGATCACGGTTAAACGATGCCTGCCTGGTTTTTCTGCTGTGAAGTTACTGTTTTCCCATTTGTAATTCTTAACTAATTTGTGGCATCTGTTAATGGTTCTTCCCTGAATTAATAATTACCATGATGTTTGCAAAATGGCGAATGTTCTTATTCTTCATTCCTTAGTTGGAATTCTCCTGTAGGGAAGGTCTTTTACGTACTTACGCCCTCTATTTCAGTATCTGAGTATTTACATTCATTCACTCGCCCACACTCACATGCCAGTGTGTGTAGAATGGTCAGCTCGCGCTCCCGCCTCCAGTTCTAGTCCAGTGCTACACAGCTCATTCTGGCTTTCTCCCCTCCCCTATTTGTAACACCTTTCTAATCATAGAAAAGCAGCTTCCGTTTTCCTCAGTATTTTGCTTACCTGTTTGATCCTAGAACACTCACATGGTTGTTTTAGAATTGCTAACCCACTTGTGAGGAATGACAGTCTACTCAATAGACCTAGATATGTGTGCACATCCTTTTTGTCAGTAGTCTGAGACCACATGGTCAAAATACTACGTTCAAAAGTGTCTTGGGTTATTTCCTCCTGCTTCATTGTGGTTATATTATTCGTTTTAGGCTCATTTGTTTCTGTTTGTATTTCGTTTTTTACTCCATTTTTCTCCATTCGTGATGATTTTATCATTACTGTTTTTTTGAGTATTCAAAACATTAACGTGGTTGCAGAGGTTGCAGTCGTAGTTCAGTCAAGGTAAGTGTCCTATTAGTTTCCGGTTTATTCTTTCTTTGCTTTTTTTTTTTATTTTTTTTTATTTTTTTATTTTTTCCTTTTTCTCCCCAAAGCCCCCCGGTACATAGTTGTATATTCTTCGTTGTGGGTCCTTCTAGTTGTGGCATGTGAGACGCTGCCTCAGCGTGGTCTGATGAGCAGTGTCATGTCCGCGCCCAGGATTCGAACCAACGAAACACTGGGCCGCCTGCAGCGGAGTGCGCGAACTTAACCACTTGGCCACGGGGCCAGCCCCCTTTCTTTGCTTTTTTTAAAAGAAGCAGATACAGGTATATTTTACTTACTCTTCTCTGTCTCCCACACACAGGATTGTGTTGTGTTTTGTCGACACTTGTCTGTATCTTGCTCTTCTGAGGCGTCTTGGGAGGCCTCACCTCACAGAGACCCCTCTCCTCGGCTCTTGGCTCCCTCCTCTGGATCTTCCATGTCTGTCCAGCCATTGGTGTGGCATGTAGATTGTTTCCAGTGTTTTGTGGTGACAGACTGTGCTGTCACGAGTAACCTAGTGCATCCGTACTTTCATCATGTTTGAGGTGTTTCTTTTTTTTTTTTAAAGATTGGCCCTGAGCTGACATCTGTTGCCAATCTTCCTCTTTTTTTTTGTCCCCAAAGCTCCAGTACATAGTTGTATATTCTAGTTGTAGGTCATTCTAGTTCCTCTGTGTGGGATGCCGCCTCAGTGTGCCCTGAGGAGCGGTGCCATGTCCGCGCCACTGATCCAAACTGGTGAACCCCAGGCCACCAAAGCAGAGTGTGCGAACTTAACCACTCAGCCATGGGACTGGCCCCTCAAGGTGTTTCTTCAGGGTAAATTCCAGGCGGCAGGGCTGTGGAGTTCACAGTGACTTGTTGGCAGCCCTGTCAGATGCTGCAGACGCCCTGGTCACGGGGAGCAGTTTGCATTCCCACCAGCAGCAGGCACAAGCCTCTGTGTCCTAAGGGCCTCACCAGCAGAATATGACGTCAGTCTTTTTAACTCTTGCCATTTTTTTCTAAAGATTTTATTTTTCATTTTTCTGCCCAAAGACCCCCAGTACATAGTTGTATATTTTTAGTTGTGGGTCCTTCTAGTTGTGGCGTGTGGGACGCCGCCTTAGCGTGGCCTGTTGAGCGGTGCCATGTCTGCGCCCAGGATTCAAACTGGTGAAACCCTGGGCCACTGAAGCGGAGTGCACGAACTTAACCACTCAGCCACGGGGCCGGACCCTACCCTTGCCATTTTAATAGATGAAAATGGGTCTTGATATGATTCTGATTTGCTTTTCTCTTAGAAGTGAAACTAAACATCTTTTCAGCAATTCAGGGACTATGTGTTTTCAATAATGGCTGTCCTAATAGATGTGAAGTGGTCCATGTCCTTAGTTATCACCTGCTGTCTTTGTTCTGTCCTGGGAGACCACAGGACACTAGTCCCCTCTCCTTACCCTGCTCTTATCTTATCAGTTTCTCAGACTTTCCTTGTTTCTGAGGACCTTGATGCTTTGGAGGAGGATTGGTCAGGTGTTTGTAGAAAGTCCCTTAATAGGGATTTGTCTGATGTTTTTCTCTTGGATTTACTGGGGTTGTGGGAAGAAGAGGGCAGATATAAATTGACCTTTTCGTCACATGCTAACAAGTGTCCATACTGTCAACTCAGTGTGACTGACAACTCTTGATGTCGACCTTGATCTCCTGGCTGAGGTCATCTCTATCAGGGTCTTCACCTGATAGGAAGGAGGGTCTGCCCCTCCTTTCCACTCTGTCCTCTTTTGGAGAAGGTCACACTTAAGGAGTGGGGGTTATTCACATAGGTGTCAATCTCATGACCGTGCGTTAGGCAGTGATTGTTTAGAAATGACACCAACAACACAAGCACCGAAAGAAGAAATAGATAAATGGGACATCATCAGATTTAAAGACTTTTGTGCTTTAGAGAACACCATCAAGAAAGCAAAAAGATAACCCACTGAATAGAGGGAATTTTTTGCCAATCTAAAATATGTCAGAAACTCTTATAACTCAAGGAGAAGATAACCCAGTTTAAAAATGGGCGAATGATATAAACACATTTTTTCAAAGAAGATGTACAAATGGGCCAGTATGCACATGAAGACACATCATTAGTCCTCAGGGAAATGCAAATCAAAACCACAATGAGATACCACTTCATACTTAGGAGGATGGTTATTATCAACAAGATGGACAGTGACAAGAGTTGATGAGGATGTGGAACAGCTGGAACTTACGTACATCACTAGTGGGAACGTGAAATGGTGCAGCTGCTATGGAAAGCAGGCTATTCCTCAGAAAGTTAAACATGGAGTTCCCATGTGCATTAGTCTGCTTGCACTGCCTCAACAAAATACCACAGACTGGGTGACTTCAACGGCACAGACTTATTCTCTCCCACTTCTGGAGGCTGGAGGTCCAAGATCAAGGTACCGGCAGGGTTGGTTTCTCCTAAGGCCTCTCTTCCTGGCGTGTAGATGGTGAGATCCGCTGTGGCCCTTGCTGGACTCAGGTGGTGGTGTGTTTTTCTCATCAGGAGGCACACAGCAGTGGGTTCACTGTTTTGATAGTAATGCCGTTATGCTCAGTGCCTAGATTCATTAATTATTGGGGGATTCTGAGGGGGGAGGGACATGCTGACTCTGTCATTGAATTGGTCAGGAATAATTTTATAAAGTTACTATTCACCTCATCTGCTGTTTGGTGATACCATTCTCTTTTTTTGAGGAAGATTATCCCTGAGCTAACATCTGCTGCCAATCCTCCTCTTTTTGCTGAGCACCCGGGATCTGAACCGGCAAACCCTGGGCCACCAAAGTGGAACATGTGCGCTTAACTGCTGCACTACTGGGCCGGCCCCATGGTGATACCATTCTTGTAGGAAGGCAGGATAAACGCTTGATTCCCGCTCCCCCCCTTTATTTTCCCAATTTTCAAATTTGGGAGTTTGAATTTATTCCCAACTTATTTTTTTTAATTGAGTTCCTAATAGTTTACATCATTGTGAGATTTCAGTTGTACGTTATTTGTTGTCTGTCACTGCATAAGTGCTCCCCTTCACCCCATGTGCCCTCCCCCACCCCCTTCCCCTGGTCACCACTGAACTGCTTTCTTTGTCTGTGTGTTTGTTCACGTTCCACATATGAGTGAAATCATCTGGTGTCTGTCTTTCTCAGTCTGGCTTATTTCACTTAGCATAATTCCCTCCAGGTCCATGCATGTTATTGCAAATGGGATGAATTTGTCTTTTTTATGGCTGAGTAGTGTTCCATTGTGTAAATATACCACATCTTCTTTATCCAGTCATTGGTCGATGGGCACTTGAGTTGCTTCCATGTCTTGGCTATTGTAAATAGTGCTGCAATGAACATAGGGGTGCATATGTTACTTTGGATTGTTGATTTCCAGTTGTTTGGGTAGATACCCAGTAGTGGGATAGCTGGGTCATATGGTATTTCTATTTTTAGTTTTTCAAGGAGTCTTCATACTGTTTTCCATAGTGGCTGCACCAGTTTGCATTCCCACCAGCAGTGTGTGAGGGTTCCCTTCTCTCCACACCCTCTCCAACATTTGTTATTTTTAGTCTTAGTGATTATAGCCATTTTAAGAGTTGTAAGGTGGTATCTTAGTGTTGTTTTGATTTGCATTTCCCTGATGATTAGTGATGTTGAACATCTTTTCGTGTGTCTGGTGGCCATCTGTATATCTTCTTTGGAAAAATGTCTGTTCGTATCCTCTGCCCATTTTTTGATCGGGCTGGTTGTTTTTTTGTTGTTCATTTGTGTGAGTTCCTTATATATTATGGAGATTAACCCGTTGTTGGATATATGATTTGCAAATATTTTCTCCCAATTGGTGGGTTGTCTTTTCGTTTTGATCTTAGTTTCTTTTGCCTTGCAGAAGCTCTGTAGTCTGATGAACTCCCACTTGTTTATTTTTTCTTTTGTTTCCCTTGTCTGAGAAGACATGGTATTTGAAAAGATGCTTTTAAATTTGATGTCAAAGAGTGTACTACCTATATTACTTCCAGGAGTTTTATGGCTTCAGGACTTATCTTCAAATTTTGATCCATTTTGAGTTTATTTTTGTGTATGGCGTGAGATAATGGTCTACCTTCATTCTTTTGCATGTGGCTGTCCAGTTTTCCCAACACCATTTATTGAAGAGACTGTCTTTTCTCCATTGTATGTTCTTGGTACCTTTGTCGAAGATTAAGCTGTCTGTAGATGTGCGGTTTTATTTCTGGGCTTTCAATTCTGTTCCATTAGTCTGTGTGTCTGTTTTTGTACCAGTACCATGCTGTTTTGATTACTGTGGCTTTGAGGTACATTTTGAAGTCAGGGATTGTGATGCCTCCAGCTTTGTTCTTTTTTCTCAGTATTACTGTAGCAGTTTGGGGTCTTTGCTTGCCCCATATGAATTTTAGGATTCTTTGTTCTATTTCTGTGAAGAATGTCATTGGGATTCTGATTGGGATTGCGTTGAATCTGTAGATTGCTTTGGGTAGTATGGGCATTTTAACTATGTTTATTCTTCCAATCCATGTGCATGGAACATCTTTCCATTTCTTTATGTCATCATCGATTTCTTTCAATAACGTCTTATAGTTTTCATTGTATAAGTCCTTCACCTCCTTGGTTAAATTTATTCCTAGATACTTTATTCTTTTTGTTGTGATTACAAATGGAATTGTATTCTTGAGTTCTCTTTCTGTAAGTTGGTTATTAGAGTATAGAAATGCAACTGATTTTTGTAAGTTGATTTTGTACCCTGCAACATTACTGTAGTTGTTAATTATTTCTAATAATTTTCTGATGGGTTGTTTAGGGTGTTCTTTACATAAGATCATGTCTGCAAACAGCGAGAGTTTCACTTCTTCACTCCCTATTTGGATTTCTTTTATAAAACTTTCTCTTGTCTGATTGCTCTGGACAAAACCTCCAGTACCACGTTGAATAAGAGTGGTGATAATGGGCATCGTTGTCTTGTTCCTGTTCTCATAGGGATGGCGTTCACTTTTCCCCTCTTGAGTATGATATTGGCTGTAGGTTTGTCATATATGGCCTTTATTATGTTGAGGTAATTTCCTTCAGTCCCCATTTTGTTAAGAGTTTGTATCATAAATGGCTGTTGGATCTTGTCAAATGCTTTGTCTGCATCTATTGAGATGATCATGTGGTTTTTATTCCTCATTTTGTTAATGTAGTGTATCACATTGATTGATTTGCGGATGTTGAACCATCCCTGTGTCCCTGGTATGAATCCCACTTGATCATGATGTAGGATCCTTTTGATGTATTGCTGTATTTGTGTTGCCAATATTTTGTTGAGGATTTCTTCATCTATATTCATCAGCAATATTGGCCTGTAGTTTTCCTCTTTTGTGTTGTCCTTGTCAGGCTTTGGTATCAGAATGATGTTGTCCTCATAGAATGTGTTAGCAAGTGTTCCATCTTCCCTAATGTTTTGGGATAGCTTGAGAAGGATAGGTATTAAATCCTCTCTGAAAGTTTGGTAGAGTTCTCCGAGGAAGCCATCCGGTCCTGGGCTTATTCTTCAGGAGACTTTTGTTAGTGTTTCAATCTCTTTCCTTGTGATTGATCTGTTCAGATTATCTGTTTCTTCTTGGTTCAGCTTTCGGAGGTTGTAAGGGTCTAAGAATTTATCCATTTCCTCTAGATTGTCCCTTTTATTGGCATATAGCTTTTCATAGTATTCTGTTACAATCTGTTATATTTCTGTGTTATCCATTGTTATTTCTCCTCTTTCATTTCTAATTTTATTTTATTTATTTATTTATTTATTTATTTATTTATTTTAAAGATAAAAGCCCCTGGTACATAGTTGTATATTTTTTGTTGTGGGTTCTTCTAGTTGTGGCATGTGGCATGCCGCCCCAGCATGGCCCGATGAGCAGTGCCATGTCTGCGCCCAGGATCCGAACCAGTGAAACCCTGGGCTGCTGAAGCGGAGCGCGTAAACTTAACTATTTGGCCACTGGGCCAGCCCCACATTTCTAATTTTATTTATCTGAGCTTTCTCTCTCTTTTTCTTTGTAAGTCTGGCTAGGGGTTTGTCAGTTTTGTTTATCTTCTCAAAGAACCAGCTCTTTGTTTCATTGGTCCTTTCTACTGCCTTTTTTGTTTCAATAGCATTTATTTCTGCTCTGACTTTTATTATTTCTCTCCTGCTGACTTTGGGCTTTGTTTGTTCTTCCTTTTCTAATTCAGTTAGCTGTAGTTTGAGATTGCTTATTTGGGATTTTTCTTGTTTGTTAAGGTGAGCCTGTATTGCGATGAATTTTCCTCTTAATACGGCTTTTGGTGCATCTCGTATGAGTTGGTATGGTATGTTTTCATTTTCATTTGTCTCCAAATATTTTTTGATTTCTCCTTTAATTTCTTCAATGATCCATTGGTTGTTCAATAGCATGTTGTTTAGTCTCCATGTCTTTGTCCTTTTCTCAGCTTTTTTCTTATAATTAATTTCTAGCTTCACAGCATTGTGATCGGAAAAGATGCTTGTTATTATTTCAATTTTCTTACATTTACTGAGGCTCACCTTGTTTCCAAACATATGGTCTATCCTTGAGAATGTTCCATGTGCACTTGAGAAGAATGTGTATTCTGCTCGTTTTGGATGGAGTGTTCTATATATGTCTATTAAGTCCATCTAGTCTAGTTTTTTATTTAATTCCACTGTTTCTTTGTTCATTTTCTGTCTGGATGATCTATCCATTGATATGAGTAGAGTGTTGAGGTCCACTACTATTAGGGTGTTACTGTTAATACCTTCTTTTAGGTTTGTTAAAGTTGCTTTATGTACTTTGGTGCTCCTGTGTTGGGTGCATAGATATTTATAAGTGTTATGTCCTCTTGATGGAGTGTCCCTTTGATCATTATATACTGTCCCTCTTTGTCTCTCTTTACCTGTCTTATCTTGAAGTCTACTTTGTCTGATATAAGTATCGCGACACCTGCTTTCTTTTGTTTGCCATTAGCTTGGAGTATCATCTTCCATCCCTTCACTCTGAGCCTGTGTTTGTTGTTGGAGCTGAGATATGTTTCCTGGAGGCAGCATATTGTTGGGTCTGTGTTTTTTTATTGGAGAATTCAATCCATTTACATTTAGGGTGATTGTTGATATATGAGGGCTTAACGCTGCCATTTTATCACTCGTTTTCCAGTTCTCCTGCATTTCCTTTGTTTCTCGTCCTGTGTATTTTGGTCTACCAATTGAATTATGTAGTTTATGTTGTGTTTCTTTGTTTTCTCCTTATTTATTATTTGTGTCTCTGTTGTGCTTTTTTGTTTGGTGTTACCATGAGGTTTGTATTCAAATCTCGTAGATAAGATCGTCCATTTTCTGATGGCCTCTTATTTTCTTAGACTAAACTGATTCAGTCCCTTTCCTCTTCCCCTCCTAAGTTGTTTTTCTCACATCTTATTCCATCTTGTGTTATGATTTTATGGTTACAATGACAAGGTTATCTTTGTTTTTGGTGTTTTCCTTCCCTTTATCTTTAATGCTATACTTGAGTATTTGCTAACCTGTTCTGATGTATAGCTACAATTTTATGCTTTTGCCTACCTATTTATCTTCTTACTCCATGCTTGTAACTCCTTTCTCTCTCTTTTTTTTTTTTCAGGTATGAGGGCCTTCTTGAGGATTTCTTGTGGCGGGGGGTCTCGTAGCTACAAATTCCCTTAGCTTATGTTTGTCTGGGAAAGTTTTTATTTCTCCATATCTGAAGGATATTTTCATTGGATAGAGTATTCTTGGCTGAAAGTTTTTGTCCTTCAAAGATTTGAATATGTCGTTCCAGTCTCTCCTATCTCCTAGCCTGTACGGTTTCTGCAGAGAAATCTGCTGAGAGCCTGATAGGGGTTCCTTTGTAGGTTATTTTCTTCTGCCTTGCTGCCCTTAGTATTTTTTTTTGTCATTTACTTTTGCCAGTTTCACTACTAAATGCCTTGCAGTAGGTGTTTTTACATTGACAAGTCTAGGAGATCTGGAAGCCTCTTCCACATGGATTTCCATCTCCTCTAGGTTTGGGACATTCTTTGCCATCATTTGTTTGAACAAGCTTTCTGCTCCATTCTCCTTCTCTTCTCCCTCTGCAATACCTGTAATTCTTATGTTGCATTTCCTAATGGAGCCAGATATTTCTCGGAGACTTTCTTCATTTCTTTTTAGTAGTATTTCTCTTTCCTCCTCTGTCTGGAGCATTTCAACATGTCTATCCTTGATTATGCTGATTTGCTCCTCTGTGATGTCCACTCGAGCATTCAGGGAATCCATGTTTTGTTTTCTCTCTTCCATTGTGTCTTTCATCCCCAATATTTCTGATTGATTCTTCTTTATAGTTTCAATCTCTCTTGTGAAGTAGCTCCTGAACTCGTTGAATTGTTTCTCTACGTTCTCTTTTACCTCGTTGAATTTTTTGATGACAGCTATTTTGAATTCTTTGTCATTCAGATTACATATTTCTGTGTCTTCAGGACCGATGTCTGGGTACTGGTCTGGAGATTTAACATGATGTTTGATACTGCTAGAGGGCGTGGCTCTGTTTTTGCGCATGGTTTTATTTGGTCGCAGTTACCGCCTGTTGCCACTGGGTGTGGGTCAAGCACTGCATATTCTGAGCTCTCTGCATTCCGCCAGGATCCCAGGCACTGAGCCGGCACTGGGCGGGTTGTGGGAGGGGCGCTTTCTCCTGCGTGCTCTCTGGGTTTTCTTGCTCTGCCCTCGCTATCTGCTCTCCTGGGGTGTTGGCTTGATGAAGTCACCCCCGCGTTAGCTTTCACCTTGGTAGGGGCTTGCCCCTAGGCTGCGAGGTATCTCAGGGATCTTTGATGTTCCCGAGGACGAGTATCCCCTCCCCCGTTCCTTCCCTCTCAGAGGCCGCATGTGGTGCTGGATCCCAGTCTTTTGGGGAGGGAGCGAAGTTTTCTCTTACCCCGTTCCACCTGCTGTAAGGGGAGCTCCCACCTCTCGGCCCTCCGTCATAGTATGGCTGCTTGGATCTCTCCGATGTCTTTTGTGTTGTGTGTGGATGTGCTCTGTTGGAGTGTGAATATCTTTTTTGTTCTTTGGTGGAGGGGAGAGAGTACTGGGAAAGCTCACTCTGCCATGATGCTGACATCACTCCTGTATTCCCAACTTATTATTGGTCCCTTGTCACCCTCAGGAGGGGAGTAGTTTTTAATGTCATCAGCAGGCATGTGTATTTAAACACAGATGATGGTGTTAGTTCATTGTGAGTCTCATCACTATTGAACTCAGGGGTCCCATCTTCAGCTGTTGTCTCATTGGCTCCTGTGTCCTTTTGACGTGGCCCAGTGGTGGCTGATGGGGAGTCAGCATGTTCCACACTCATCCGTGCTTTTCCTGCCTCAGACCTGGAATCAGCCACATCTCCAAGAAACCCTGGTTTCTTTTGATGGGAGATGGTATCGCAAGACCCACGGTGCGGGCACTGGGACGCTCCCTGTTGCTGGGTTGGTCATTGTCCTGGGTTTCTGGTGGATGGAGCTAGAAATCGTGTCCACATGTGCATGTTCACACAGTGTCTCTAAAGGCGAGACACCCGTAAGCTCACACTGCTGCTTCCAGGTCAAGTCCGGGCTGCAGGGGTTGTAGAGCCTCCTCTCCTTCCCGTTTCCTGGCCTCCCAACGTGGACACTCCAGGCACGGTTCTTCTGGAGGCGGGTGGTGGAGCTGGGTGGTGCAGGCAGTGCATTGCCCGCTTTTCTCTTGCCAGGGCTGAACATGGAGCTGGAAGACATTGCAAAGCTCAAAAGTAAGTGTCTCCCTCCCCTCCTGCTCTCTGCTTGGTGGGACCTGCCCCTGACCAGCCCTTGTCTCTCAGTGATCCTGCTTCGTCTGGAGGGGGCCATTGATGCTGTCGAGCTGCCTGGAGATGACAATGGCGTCACCAAGCCAGGGAGGTGAGGGATTGGGAGCTGACCCCTTGACCCCCAGCTCTGCCTGGTGCTGAGATGGAAAATGGGTATCTGGGGCTCTGTCCTTGCAGTGTTCCACCTGGCCCTGGCCACCCGGTGGGCGTTGCTGGTGTCACACACCAGTGGGGCTTGTTTCATGTTGGGAGGCCCAGGAGGGGCTGCCAGCTTTTCATTGGATGGTTGAGGGTGTTGGGACCACACGCTTGTTGGCACTGCTGGGGCTGAGTCTTCCTGGTCCAGCCCTTGGTTTCCAGTGCAGTCACCTTTTAGAACGAGACACCTGATTCCGTGTGCATCTTCTGTTAGGATGAGAAGTGCCACCTGTCACCTCTTTAGGCCTCTAGTTGGCCCAGAATGTTCTGAGCATTCCACAGACCTCCAGTCTTCTCAGCAGCCCGGGGCAGCAGGGTTTATTTCCTGTAGGCAGATGAGGGATCGTGGCTAGTGCACAGCTGACAGCTGTGCTGGGATCCAGGCCTGGGTTTGTTGAGGTGTGGAATGTTCCGGAATGGGCTGGAGCACTGGGCTGCCTGCCTTCTCCCTGAGCCCCTATCTGCTTCACTGTGCTCAGCCCCTTGCAGGGCCCCTAGTCACTTCCCAGATGAACCAAGCTCCTCTGCCTGCCCCATCCCGCCCACCCTCCATGTGCCCAGACCCACAGGGCTTTCCCTGGTCCTCCTCCAGCTTCTGCTGCGCTCCTTACCTTCTCTTTCCACAGCTGCTCTTCAGGGTCCCTGCCCACAGCCACCGCCTCAGGGAGCCCTGATGACCACCTCCTGACCCCCATCTGAGGCCTGAGCCCTGGGGCTCTACCTTTTCCTCGGAAGGCAGGTCTCCAGCAAGCAGCTCTCCCCCAACCTGGGCTCTTGAGGGCAGAGGCCTCTTCCCTCCAGGCTTCGCCTCCCCCAGAGGGCTCACAGCTTGTTTCTGAGTGAAGGAAACTTGAAAGGCTGCTGGCCATTGGGTTCCCACAGCTCGGCGTGGTCTCCCGCGGGCCTGAGCCTCCTCTCTTGTCGGCAGCTACATCTTCGAGCTGTTTGCTGAAGCCCAGATAACGTTTCAGACCAAGGGCTGCATCCTGGACTCCCTGGACCAGATCATCCAGCACCTGGCAGGACGTGAGTCCCCAGCCCACCCTGCGTCTGTGGCCACCTGAGGCTCCCTGGGGCCTTGGCTCAGGGCTGCAACTGCTGTACCCTCAGGAGCAGGGACTTGGCCTCTGGAGTTCTCTTTCTGATTGGGGCATTTGTGCCATGTGACCAGCACCATCCAGCTTTGGCATTTCCCTGTCAGCCCCTTTTAAGGAGAGCAGCGAGGGTCCTAGTTGGGTCAGTGAGCTCTGGGTCTCACTGGCCTCTCCCCCAACCTCCCCACCCTGCCTGTGGCCCGTGTCCACTCAGAGGGTTTCCATGGGACTACTTCCCAGAGGCTATGCTGCAGAACCCACTTCTGCTGGGGAGGGTCTTGTCTCACCTTGGACACTGGCCTTATCTCATTCCTGGGCTCTGGGGGGGCGCCCAAGCCTCCCCAGCCTTATTTGGCCACAGAGTCTCTTTTCTCATCCCACTGACCGCCCCCCCCGCCCCCCCGGAGTTACACTGTGAAGAGTGGGCAAGCTGCCCTCTGAGGGCTCACCCCATGGCCGAAACTGGGTCGAGGCAGAGCTTGGCGGCATGAGCTGCGCTGGCTCCTGAGGCCGAGGGTCTGGAGCCTCCCCTGATGGCGTGGGATGGTCAGTGCCTGTGCTCTCACAGGTGCGGGGCTGTTCACCAACACAGCAGGACTGCAGAAGCTCGCAGACATCATCCAGGTAAGGACCAGCCTTTGAGGAGGACGCGGCCTCTCCTTTCCTGGTGGAAGTTTGCGTGGGCACTTGCTTCTTCTTCCAGAGTGGTAATTGGTTCCTGATTTGGAGGCAGGACACGGTGCCTACCCCATGAGCTTCAAATCAGCAACCCGTGGGCTCCTTTCCGCTCGTCCTGAGGGCACCCCGTGGCCTCCGAGGGAGCCGGCCATGCTGGCAGTGCCCCTGGTGTTTAGACAGGCCCAGCAGCTCCTGCCTGGCATGCTGCCCACACGTTTTCTCAGATTTTTTCCTGAAACAAGTTCTCAGAGGAAAGTCAAAACGTGAGCCCCTCACAGAGTGGGGGGCGTAGACTCTCCCCCTGACCCCATGTTCGCAGAGCGGGGACGCACTGTGACCCCAGCCCTGTGTCTGGCCACCAGGCTAGCCATGCCCAGAGAAGTGTTCCTACATCTAGGGTGTCCAGGTAATGCCCGTGGGCCAGTGTGTGGAGTCAGCAGGCATGGTCAGCACGTCCCCCGAGCCGGCCAGCCTCATTCTGGGCTCTGGGATCTGCTTTAGGGTGGGGTGGGGACAGTCGCAGGGGTGGCTGAGCCCCTCCTCTGCCACGTGCAGACCCCACTCTTCCCTGGCCAGGCCACCAGTGGGGACACCACGTGCCTCAGGCCTGCTGGGCGTCGCCCTCTCTGCCCCCAGCATGCTGTCCTCGGGCCCAACACAGCCACTTCCCCAGCTAAAGTGGACGAGCCAGAGCCTGCTCCCCCTCAGCTGGGAGGCTGCTTGGCAGGCTGCCAGGGGCCAGTGGCATTTGCAGGTGGTCTGGCCCCTCTGGCGCCTCACCAGGCCCTTCTGACAAGGACCCTCAGCAGCTGTTGGTCCTTGGTAGGTTTCTTGGTTGAGGCACGGGAGGTCCCGTGCCACGTCGTGCTGTGCGTGCCTTCTCTCCACACTGCACATCTAGCCTGGGGTGATCGGGGTGACTGGGGCGCTCGAGGTCGTGAGGGCTGGCATGGGCACGCCTGGATGCGTGACGGCCTGACGGCCCTGGTTCCACACCAGCCTTGTTCACAGTGCGGCTGCTCTGTGTCTGTGCTGCTGGCCTTGGGAGGTCTGGCATGGGGTGGACGGGCAGGGAGGAGCCAGGAGGAGTGCAGCTGCAGCCCAGGGAGAGCCAGGTGCGGCTTTTCCACAGACCAGGCTCAGGCCCTGGGCCAGGGGCCTGGGCTCAAGCTACCTGCCCGTGGCCAGCTCTGGCCTTCACCCCCAGGGGTTCAGTCTCCTCGTCTGTGAGTTGGGGCCAGGCTGAAAAGCAGTAAGCGTAACACTGGAGGAGGGATGTTCTGGCGTCTTGTCCTGGAGGGGCCAGGCTCTGCTCTCCTGTCCTCCCAGCACTTCTCTGAGCGTGCAGCTGACGTCCATGGCCTGGTGTGACTGCTGGGCTTCTGGGCAACCCTGACTCCTTTGGCTGTGGCTCCTGGCTGCCCAGCTGCCCTGCCCCGGGCCCCTGCTCTTGCGAGGTGGGCCTGTCCCTCCAGGATGCCCTCTGCCCCCTTCTCCCCACCACTTTCCTCATGGGTCCCTGCAGATGAGCAGGCCAGTGCACCAGCAGCCACTGTCCCCTCCCCAGGTGCCTCGACTCTGAGGCAGCCCTGCAACTCCAGCCCTCCGTCTTGGTCCTGCACAGCCCTTTCCTCCCCGGATGCCCATTTATGGAGCAGGTTTCCCCTCCAGATTCTCTGGAACCCAAACACTGCTCACCCCATTGGTCTGGAATTTCCTTTGGCAGCTGCTCTCAGTAGCTCCTGGCAGATGACTCCGCATCCCCTGCCTGCCCAGGGTTGACTGCGGGCCAGGTTGACATGTGGCCTGTCCCCTCCAGCCAGAAGAAGTGTGACTGGTCAGTTGCTTGTTTCATAGCTGATTCCTGAGTCCTGCAGGTGCCAGTGTGGGGCAGCTCTGTGGGGAGGCAAGTGCGCTGGGCAGGTGTGGACAGGGACACGGTATGCTGCTGGCCTGGCCCTGGAGCACTGGCTGCCAGCTGGGCCTTGGCAGAGTGGTGGGCTGGCCAGACAGGTAGCCTGCGGTGAATACTCGAGAAGCTCAGGGCTGCAGCTCGAGACCCCCGGCTAAGCCGGAGATTCTGCAGCTCTTCAAAGTCAAAGCCCTCCAGGTTTGTGTGAGATAGAAGGTCTCATGCCAGGGCAGGTGGGCCTCGGGATGGAGAACAGGCGGCAACAGAGGGGAGCCCCGGAGGTGGTGTGAGACTCACTCAGCCGCTGAGCTAGCCCCGACAGGAAGCCCATGGTCCCAGGTGCTGTGGGCATCAGGCAGGTTGGGGGCCCAGCGAGCCACTTGGACAGTGCTGCGTGTAGAGCAAGGGAGACAGCAGTGACAGGTGCTGCCAGGCAGGCCACTGCTGGGCAAGGATGCTGGCCTTTATCTAAACTGTCTGTCCCTCAAGGCGTGAGGACCGCTCCAGGGCCAAGGCGCACTGGTTTGCCAAGGAAGCCGTTGCCCCCAAGCGGCCTCACACCTGCTGCTGGCGGCCCCTGGCTCCATGATAAAATTGCGTGTGCGTTTCCATTCCCACAGGCAGATGCTTGGTGAAGCGCAAGGCCAGTGTGCGTTTCCGTCCCTGCGGGCGGACGCTTGAAGTGCGAGGCTGGGCGTTTGGCCGCCTGGACAGTACAGATGGCTTTTGAAGCTCCTATCACTTTCAGTGTTCATCACGGACCACACCATCTGTAGGCCACGCTCTAGGCCAAACTGTGTGCCTATGCACGCACACAGACATGATACACCGCAGCCGCCACCAGGCTGTGCCTGGTGCTGCACTGTGCTCTCCCACCACACACACCTCGGGGTAACCCAGGTGCCTCGAGGTGCCTGCCTTCCTCTAGCCGCATGGGTTCTTAGGACTCAGGGCATCAATCCATGCACACAGCACACTCCTCCACTGGTCTCCTGTCTTCTGTTTTTATGAAGGGCTTGGGAGACGAGGCTTCACATTGTCAGCTCACGTTTCTCCTGCTCCCTCGTGTATTAGAGTCCCGAGGGCTCTGGGCCGTGATGATCACCTGCTCTTCTGCTTCTACAACACACAGCAGAGTTAACACAGCTTTGCGTGTGGCTTCTGACCCAGCTGACATCACCTGAGAGTGATGCGAGGGCAGAAGTCTGATTTATTCTTCCCAACACAGTGAGCCAGTTGCCGAGCATTGCTGACCATGCAGGGCCCCGACCCCAGCACTTGGGCCCCTGCTCTGTCGGCTCATTTGCTGCACGGTTTGTTTGCGATGGTTTTGTGATGTGTTTGGGTATCAGCCAGAACAAATTTCTCCTCGTGGTTCCTTTAAAACATGTCTTGGCATTTTCTCCACCAGGTGAATTTCAGAGTAGCTTGTTCACTGTGAGAACCCTGTTGTGGTTTTGCCTGGGATGCCCTGGACTTCCAGGTTATCTTGGGGAGAGCCAGCACCTGTATAAGAGCGTGTTTCTCCAGATTGGCCCGGTCTCTGTTCCCCAGGGAGGTCCAGTCTGCGTTCCAGAGGAAACGAAGTGCATTTCTCCATTTTATATCTAGTATCATATGCTTTCTGTTGCTATTGTGACAGGGGTCTTTTTAACCCATCAGTGCTTGTATGTAAGAAACCTAGCGGCTAGCCCTGTGGTGTAGTGGTTAAGTTTGCACATTCTGCTTCAGTGGCCTGGGGTTTGCCAGTTTGGATCCCAGGTGTGGACCTACACCACTTGTCAGCCATGCTGTGGTGGCAACCCACATAGAAAGTGGAGGAAGATTGGCACAGATGTTAGCTCAGGGCTGATCTTCCTTAAGCAAAAAAGAGGAGGATTGGCAACAGATGTTAGCTCAGGGCCAGTCTTCCTCAGAAAAAAAAAAAAAAAAGAAACCTATTGTTTTCATCTGTTGGTCTTGTATAAAGCTATCTTATTAAATTTTCCTTTTAGTTTTAGACGTTTCTCACTTGGTTTTCTTGAATTTTCTATGAAGAAAGTTCTATCGTTTGTAACATCCAGTGTTTTGTACCTTCTTCCCCAGTGTTGATCCCTCTTTACTTTTTTGTGGCTTGTTGCACTGGCTGAGTCCAATTCTATTTGTTTGACTTAGGGATCCTATTACTTGTGGGAGTAAACTAGGTTCCCCTCCCCTGGTCCCCTGACCCAGCCCCAGGGGAGAGGGGAGAGGGAAGCTGCTCCCCTGGGCCTGGTCCCTGTGAGGACATACAGACTGGTTGCTGAGGAGAGGGTCCTGCAGGGCAGCTGCACCTCCAGTGCAGTGAGGTCCCGAAGGGGAGGGGACAGGCCAGTGTGTGCTCCTGCACCTTGGCCTAGAGCTCCTTGCTGGGGATTCTGTTGACTCGAAGGCAGGGGCAGGTGATGGCGATGCTGGGCGTCCACCTGTCTTTCAGTGTGTGGGGTCCCTCAGTAGGAGCAGTGGCCTCTCATGTGTCCTGTGTGACTAGTGTGTCCTGCTGACTTTGTCCCTCACCTCTGCCTTCCAGATTGTGTTCAGCATGGACCCTGCCGAGGGTGGCCCAAGTTCCATGGTCGGGCCAGGGGTCTCTCAGTCCTACAAGGTAGGGGCCACCTCTGGGGGGTGCTCCCGGGTGGGAGGTCTCAGCCCTACAAGCTGGGGGCCGCCTCCAGTATGCAGGGCTCCTGGGCTGGGCCTCAGGACACCTGTCCATTCCGCCCTTCCAGGTGCACATCCACCCCGATACCAGTCACCGGAGGACTGCTCAGCGGTCAGATGCCTGGAGCACCTCAGCAGCCAGAAAGCAAGGTGCAGAGCTGCAGGGGCCCGGACATACTCCGCTGCAGTGTGGTGGCACGACCAGCTGTGGGTCTCCTGGCTGGCTGTTAGTCCAGGCCGACTTCTCTGAGTCCAGCCCTTTCCGGGTGACCTCTCCACTTGCCCTTTCAAAGTCAGGGCTGTCAGAGCTAGAAAGACCTCCAAGGAGGCCTGCCCAGAGTCGCCCCGTGGGTCTCCGCCAAGCCAGGCCACAGCCAGGCCTCTTGCCCCACTGGGGACGTTTCTGTGAGAGATCGGCACACAGGGAGGCCCCGGCACGTCGTGTCGGTAAAGACATGCTGCTTTCATGCCGTGTCTAACCAGGAGGACAGACTCTGGGCAGGCTGGGGCCGAGGCCACTCCTCAGGCCTCAGGGTCACATCTGAGGGGCCCACTGGCTGATGGTCACTCACGTCCTTCTGGTGTCGGCCCTGTTGCCCTGATACCCACTGTGAGCTCAGAGCCAGCCCTGTGTCCCACCTGCTCTGCGTTCCTCGTTGGCCTCAGCTGCTTCCATGTGTCCTGGCACTGGGCCACTGGGGATACTCAAGGATGGGATCTGTGCTGGGCACATTGCAGTTCTTGTATGGGGCTGGCCTGTCCTGGCCGTGGTGCGTGGGCCCTGGCCAGTGTCCTGGCTGCCCCAGGCAGAGCATATTACCTCCTCAGCTTGGCCTTTTGGGTGGCATTTGCAGCCCAACACATCTGGTCCAGCCCCCAGCCCTGCCAGCACACCCTTCCAGTCTCTCCAGACCCTCTTTGAGCCACACCCTTCCTTGGGCTGCCGTCTGCCGGCCCCGTGGAGCTGAGCGGGAAAGAAGAGCTGGGAGCACGGCCAGGTCGGTCGCCAAGCAGCCCACGTGCAGCCTCGGCAGCTCATTTGGCCTCTCTGAGCAGGAAGTGGCTTCCGTGAGAGTTGGGCAGACCAGTGCTCCCCTCACGCGGCATCCATGTGGTCACAGGAGGGAGTCTGTGCCTCGGCAGGGCCTGATGCCTTCCTCCACGTTTGCCCCCTCTCCCTGTGGGCGTTAATGCTGGTGGGGTGCACAGGTACCGAGGGTAAGTGGGGTGTGGTACCCCTGTCTTCCGTGTTCCTCCAAGAGCACGTGAATTCTCAGAAACAGCCACTCCCTGGGTTGGGTGTTTGTAGGAAATTAGTTCATCTCTGGTCTTACTGGGAAGCTGGGGGTACATGTGAGCAAGGGGTCAGGTGGGGGTCAAGGCTGGGCCTTGGACAGAGAAGCCCTGCTCCCTGGTCCGCACACCCCTCGCTCCCGTTGTTGCTGTTACAGGGCCAGTCCAGGAGCCGCTCTCCCCATCACAGGGCAGATCCCCCTCCTCAGGGTGAGAAAGGCTTCTCTGGTCCCAGAAAGTAGTTTGTTCTTTTCTGGAAATGTCCCTGCTGACCTATGACCTAGTCTTGACTTCAGAGTCGTATTGAAAGTCATTCTACTTGACTGTTTTAATTTCCCAAGCTTCCGGTGCCAACCGGGAGTGAGTAGGAGGCAGGCATGTCTGTCCTGTGGGGGCCGTGCCCTCGTGTTCTCCCCCGGCGGCCAGGCCCTTGTAGGAACTGCCTGGTCCCTGTGAACCGTGACCTTGTGGGCTGTGGCGTCACTGCTGGCTTCCTGCCTCCTGGGGACGCAGGCTTATGCTCCCTCTTTTGCAGTCCCGCCCGGAGCGTTGGGAGGCCCTGCTTCCTTCCCGGAGTGCGCTTGGGCCATTGCGCGGTGGCGGCCCCTGTGCCTGCTCTTTGCACCCTCAGCAGCACAGTGACCTCTGTGGAAGTCTGGGTTTGGGGTTGGCTGCCTCTCTGGAGGTGACCACAGCATCTGCCCCAGGGGGGCTGCTCTGTCTATGTCCTGCTGCCAGGACCCCTTGGGGTAGGATCCCCGCTTGCACGCTCAGCTCAGGGCTCAGATGAGCCCCCCTCAATCAGACTCATGCACGTGGGCCACGGGGCCC
Organism: Equus asinus; assembly: GCF_041296235.1. Classification (NCBI taxonomy): domain Eukaryota; kingdom Metazoa; phylum Chordata; class Mammalia; order Perissodactyla; family Equidae; genus Equus; species Equus asinus. Next base: position 50,631,035 of record NC_091804.1, read on the forward strand.
AGCAGCTGCCTGTGGAAGAAAGACACGAGGATGGTGGTCGGGGCAGCGGCCGTGGGCCTCCCTGCGGGGTGCCCCCACATCCCAGCCTCACACTTGTCACCCCCCAGGGAAAGTGCTCAGCTACTGGTGTTTCAGCCCCGGCCACAGCATGCGCGAGCTGGTCCGCCAGGGTGTCCGCACCCTCATCCTCACCAGTGGCACACTGGCCCCCGTGTCTTCCTTTGCTCTGGAGATGCAGATGTAAGCGTTTCCCTGTGCCCCCAGGGGGTCCCAAGGTCAGCCTCCCTGCTATGGGCCACAGGGGGTTCAGGGCCTCACAGGGGCCACCCCCTGCCTCCCTCCCTGTCACCGCCTCCAGCCCTTTTCCAGTCTGCCTGGAGAACCCACATGTCATCGACAAGCATCAGATCTGGGTGGGGGTCGTCCCCAAAGGCCCCGATGGAGCCCAGCTGAGCTCTGCGTTTGACAAACGGTAGGGAGCCTGGCAGGCACGGAGGGGTCGGGTGGAGCGCTGGGACCCTTGTGGCAGCAGCCTCCTGACTTTGTGCAGGTTCTCTGACACGTGTTTGGCCTCCCTGGGAAAGGCGCTAGGTGAGTGTCCACTGGAAGCCCTTGATCCAGGCTGGCCTGTCCTGGGCCTCCACCCCATTCTGTGGCATCTGGGGAGCCCTGTCTTGCACTCCCAGCTCTGTTCCCTGGCCTGCCTGCCCTCTCTGGGGAGCCAGGGGGGCCTGTGCAGATCCCCACTCCTGCTAACCAAGGCTGTGGCCCTTCCAGGCAACATCGCCCGTGTGGTCCCCCATGGGCTTCTGGTCTTCTTCCCTTCATACCCCGTCATGGAGAAAAGCCTGGAGTTCTGGCGGGTTCGTCCCCTCTCCGTGTGTCCTCCTGGGGGTGGGAGGGGAGCCCCAAATGGCCAGGGGTCTGGCAGGGCCTTTGTCTGAGATGGCAAAGGTGGCTGCAGAGCCACCCTCAGCTTGCCAGATGCGCTGGTGCAACGGCACCCTGACCCCACCTCCTCCCGCAGGCCCAGGACTTTGCCAGGAAGCTGGAGGCCCTGAAGCCCGTGTTTGTGGAGCCGAGGAGCAAAGGCGGCTTGTCAGAGGTCTGGGCCCACCTGCCCAGATAGGCCCCGCTGCCCATCATGGCTGCTCTGGGCTGGCTGCTTCCCTGACCAGGGGCTGTGGCCAGCTCCAGGCTGTTTGCCGGGCCTGGTGTCGCCTTTTAGAAAGTTTGGGCATGGGGCCGATAGCAGCAGGCCATCATGTCTGAGGGACTGCCAGGGAAGCGGGGCTCCCCCGACCCTAGCCCTGGGTCCCTGTTTTCTGGGAAACACTCTGGATGCTGGGTACAGGTCAGCCTGGGAACCGATGCCATCAAGGAGCTTCCAGCACCCTGCTGGCCCGCCTCACAGCTGAGACACCCCGTAGTCTCGGAGGACGAGACCAGGGGTGTCTCTCCCGGAGGAGGAAGGGCTGGGCACAGGCTGAGCAGCTTCTCTTCCCAGGTGATGGACGCTTACTACAGCACAGTCGCCTCCCCCGGGGCCAGCGGGGCCGTCTTCCTGGCTGTGTGCCGGGGGAAGGTGAGGCCTCAAGCATCCACCCAGCACTCACTGGCCGGCCTTCTCCTGCCTAGTGCCTGTACCTGAGGGGGCTCATGGGTTGTGACCTGAGGGCTGCACCACGGTGGGGACAGGCCAGTCCCCTCCCTCGGGCCCCACGTCCAGCAAACACAGGAGGGCACAGCCCTACTACCCTGGCTGGGGCGAGCAATGGGACCCCACTCATGGGCTGCCAGCAGGAAAGATGGAGGAGGTTTCAAAAGTGTGAGAAGTTGGTCATGGGCTTCTGGGAGCCAAGGACCCAGGGAGGGCCTAACCCGAGGTTGGAGGTTTCTCCTGCCCTGACCATACCTGGGAGCGTGTGGCTGTGAGGATCTGGGCACAGGCAGACCCTTCGGGAAGGTCCCTGGGCTTGTGTGCAGGAAGTAGGGGGAAAAGAGTTCTCACCGTCCACCAGGTCAGCGAGGGGCTGGACTTCGCAGACACGAATGGCCGTGGTGTGATCGTCACAGGCCTCCCATACCCCCCACGCATGGACCCCCGGGTTGTCCTCAAGATGCAGTTCCTGGATGAGATGAAGGGCCAGGGCGGGGCCCGGGGCCAGGTGAGGTGTGGTGGGGCTGGGTGGGGGCAAGGGAGGGCTCCGTGCCCCCGTGACCAAGCCCCATGACCAAGTCCCCCACAGTTCCTTTCTGGGCGTGACTGGTACCGGCAGCAGGCATCCAGGGCTGTGAACCAGGCCATTGGGCGGGTGATCCGGCATCGCCACGACTACGGGGCCGTCTTCCTCTGCGACCACAGGTGTGGCTCTCCTCTGCTGCATGAGACCCCTGCCCTGCCACCTTTCAGCACTGGTTGTCCTGGGAGCAGCGCTGGCTGTCCCCTTGGCAAGTGTGAGCCCGGAAGGTGGGCTGTGGGGCAGGCAGGACTCCCGGGCTGATGGCCTACCACCCTGCTAGGTTCAGCTATGCGGACGCCAGAGCCCAGCTGCCCTCCTGGGTGCGCCCCCACGTCAAGGTGTACGACGGCTTTGGCCACGTCATCCGAGACGTGGCCCAGTTCTTCCGCATCGCTCAGAAAACCGTGAGTGCAGACGCCCAGCTGGCTGTGCCCTCACACCCTAGCCGGGGAAGGGGCTGAGCGGGACCCTCAACCACCTTGTGACTATCCAGATGCCAGTGCCGGTCCCCCTGGCTGCTGCCCCAAGTCTGAGTGAGGGAGAAGGTGCCGTCACGGTGGCCGTGTCTCCCAGGCCCCTGTCCACAAGGAAAGCCAAGACTTTGGATGTGCACGTCCCTAGCCTGAGGCAGAGACCCACAGGTGCGTGTGGCCAGGCTGGTGGCATGCTGGGCCTGATGACTAGAGGGCCCTGCCAAGCCTGTCTGTTGCAGGGTGCTTTGCTGCCCACACTTATGTTCTCACAGGACCGCTGGCCACCAGGGACGCTGAGGGCAGCCTGTGTGTGGAGTATGAGCAGGAGCTGGTCCATACCCAGCGGAGGCCCATGGGGCTGCTGGCCGCCCTGGAACACAGCGAGCAGCTGGCCAGGGGGCCTGGGGACCAGGCCATCCCCCAGGAGGAGGAGGTGTGGGTGCCAGGGGCCCTGGAGATGGACACAGACACCTAGACCCTGCCTGTCTAGCCTTGGGCACTTCCACACTCACTCCTGTAAATCCCCTTGTCGGATGGGCAGTTGGAGGTTTCAGCCCTCGCCTGCCAGCACTGTGTACCCAGCATAGCCCCCAGCCCTCAGCTGGCACTCCTACACGCCCATTGTGGTCCTCTGTGGAGAGTCAACCTGACACTGCCCACTCAGGGTCCAGCGCCTGCTGCTCCCGAGGCTGGCCCTTTCTGGGTGCCTGAGCTGTGGGCGGTCTTGGTCCTTCTGCCCCAGGGCCTTTGCCCAGAAACCCATGATTTCCCGGCCTGACCCGGAGCTCCCTACTTCCCGCTGGCTGCCATTCCCTCCTCTGCTCCCTGTCTTGCTCTTGGCCCTGAAGTGGGCATCCTGTTCCTTCCCTCCAGTTCCCTTCAGTTACTGTAAAGCCACTTGCCCTGGACCCGCTCCCGTGCTTTGCCCCCTGCAAGCCACCAGGGAGGCCAATGATGGGACTTGGGGAGAGGGCCCTTCTCCCCACCCCGTGGGCCAGGCACAGTGTCACACGGGGCTTTGGGGACCCTGAGGGTGTGGGTCAGGACCACAGCTGTGTTGCCCTCAGGCACATCGCTCTACTTTGTCCCTCCTGAGTGAGAAGAGGCCTGTGGATGAGCAGAGAGGAGGAAGGAAGAAGATCAGGTTGGTCAGCGGCCAGGTACGTGAGCCACACACAGAGTGGGGATCTGGTTGGAGCCACAGGGCATGTGTGGCTCTCAGTGCCCGTGCCCATGGCTGGTGGCCCCCAACCAAACAAGAGTGTGAAGTTTGAGTGGGCTGAACCTGCTCACCATCCTAACTCAGCTGTCCCCACGTCTGGGAGCTGGGGTCCCAGGGAAGGGAGCTGGCTGGGCATGGGCCTTGGTCTTCTCATGGGGTCCTCATGCAGCTACAGGAGTTGAGGGGGTACAAAGTGGAGAGTGACCCCGCTGTCCACAGCTGCTCCAAGGCCTGCTTCGCCCCCTCTTTTGTTTCGGCTGGAATGTTTACAGCGAGTTCCAGACACCATGCCTCTTCAGACTTTCCTCCAAACGAGGAGCTTGTTTGTCCTGCTGGCTCCCTCTCCAGGGCAAGCTCCAGGGACCCCCTGCTATCCCAGCTGTTTGCGCTGCCCCGGTGCACTGGGACCGTGGCGTGCACGGCTCCCCAGTCTCTCATTTTAACTTTTTATTTGGAGGCCGTTTCTCACCTCCATAAGCTCACAAAAACAGCACAGAGCTCCCACGTGCCCTCCCCAGGCAGCATCAGGTGGTACCCTCACCCATCTCAGACCTCCTTCACATTTCCGGGGCTCCTCAGCGTCTCCCCCACTTGGGGTAGCTCCTCCACACTTTGGAGTCACGCAAACTTGCGGTCAGATCCGAGGCTTTCATTTTGTTGCTTTGTTCCTTTGGGAGGGCACCTTGCGGGTGGCTGGTAATGTCCTCACAGACCCATGCCAAGCGGGAGTCAGGCCCCGGCCCTTTAAGCAGATTTGCTGTGGGCCTTCAGCTGGGCTGGCTCCCGAGGCAGGTTGGGCTGGGCTCTTGGCATGAGTGTAGATGCTGACGTGCCTGAGTGTGGGGAGGGTCTGCGTTCCCAGCCTCAGAGGAAAGCAATTAAGAGCGTCTGAGTTACAGCCCAAGCCAGGAAGCCTCCGGAAAGCCCCATGAGCTGCTGCCTTTGTCCATCTCCGCTGGCTTCTGGGAAGAACTGGGTGGTGCCCGGGGGACTGACCTTGTCAGGAAGTAGGCTGGGTGCCAGGGCCCTGGGCCTCCAAGGGCTGAGCTGGATAGGGACTGGGACGCCTGTCTGGTTTCCATGCTTCCTTGTCGAGAGTCCAGCGTCAGGGCCTGGGTTGTGCAGCAGAAATGGGGCATGGGGACGTTTTAAGTCCCCAGTACATTGGGGAGTGTCCCTTGCTGTGAGCTGACTGTCCTCTGCACCAGGGGCATTGCTGCAGCTGTGCCTGCCATGGGTGTGGTGCTTGGCGGGCAGCAGGAGCTCCCAGTCTGGGGACAGCAGACCCAAGCTCTCCCCCTTGCTGCTCTCAGAGGGCATGCCTGTTGCAAACTGGAGCTGCCATCTGTGGATTCTCTCCCAGCCCCACCTGGCTGCCGTGGGTGACCCCAACCAGGCCTGGCGCTGGACATGCCCCCCCAGAGACCGCCTTCCACGGGCAGCAGCCTCCACAGCAGCCTGCTGTCCCTGGGGGCATAGGAGGGTCGGTGTCATCTGACAGGGCACCTGGCCATGTGTCCAGCAGGAGGGACCAGCAGCCAGTGCACAGGCTGGCAGGGCCAAGCTGTTCATGGTGGCTGTGAAGCAGGCACTGAGCCAGGCCAGCTTCGACACCTTTGCCCGGGCCCTGCAGGACTACAAGGGCTCTGATGACTTCGAGGCCCTGGTGGCCTGCCTCCACCCCCTCTTTGCCGAGGACCCCAAGAAGCACAGCCTGCTCCAAGGTGCGCTGGCCTGTCCCCCAGGGCAGTGTCACAGTCATGGGGTGGGGACCACAGAGGACACTGGGCAGGCCACTGGGGTCCACGGTTGTCCCTGCTCCCTAGAAAAGGTGCAGGTGGGTGACCCACGGTCCAGAGATCCCAGCCCTGCATGTTGGCTGCGGCATGTGGAACCCATGGGCCCAGATGCTCCTCCCGACAGGCTTCTACCAGTTCGTGCGGCCTCACCACAAGCAGCGGTTTGAGGAGGTCTGCATCCAGCTGACCGGCCAAGGCTGTGGATACCAGCCTGAGCACAGCCTTCCTCAAAGGCAGGGGGCACCACCGGCCCTGGACCCCAGCGGTGAGCAGGGCCCTACTCCGTCAGGACCATCAAACTCAGACCCTGAGGGTGAGGCAGCACCTGGGGCTTTAGGGTGGGTCTTAGCTCGGCCCACCCTCCCTGTCTCCACATGGGGGCTGGCAGGAATCACCACTGCAGGGTGGTGCCATGTAGGGGAGGTATGGGGTCCCCAGGGCATGCACCTGGCGAATCATGCATGTACTGGGTTCTGGAGCCGTCTGCCCACTGTCTCTACCTGGGGTGGACCCTGCATCTCCAGAGCCTGGGAGTTTCTGTTCCCATGCGTTAACGAACAGCCCAACCTCCCTGAGAACAGGTGTCATGGGCTGAGGGGTTGGGGGGTAGGAAGACCCCTCCCTCTGCCCCCGAGGGGGTACTTTCCAGCTTGAGAGTTACTCCTCCCCCTACTGGGCTTGGTGCCCATGAAGTGTCCTCGTGCCTGGCCCTCCAGCTAAGGGATGGGCTAAGTCCTGCCCCCTCCCAGCACTCGGCCGTCATGGGAGTGCACAAGTCAGAGCCCTCCTGCTGCGGGCCGAGTCTCCCCTGAACAGGCCTGCCTCCTCCCCAGGGACCACTCCGACCCCCCCCCCCTCCCCTGCCCCGGGAACCACCTAGGTAGCTACTTGTGTCTCCGTATTTCTTCAGGAAGGAGGGAGTTTGACCCCAAGCTGACCCTGTCCCAGGGTGCGGCCAGGCAGCTGGACCCTGGAGAACATCTGAACCAGGGCCGGCCCCACCTGACCTCCAGGCCGTCTTCCGCAGGTACCCTGGCCCTGAGGACGCTTTGGACCAGAGCCAGGAGCAGAGCTGCAGACCCCTGGGGGAGGAGTCACCTGGGGGGCTGCTCTGGTTCTGCACCCCCCAGAGCAAGGGAGGCTGATGGTGTGAAGGCTCCCCAGGAGTGCCCAGGAAGCCAGGTGGAGCTCTCTGGGCCCCTGGACCCCTGACACGGCCTGAGACACATTACCTCCCCACCAGGAGTCTCCAGCAGCCGTCCACAGGAGAAGAGTGGAGCCCCCGGAGCAGAACGGCAGGGCCAGCCCGCCGTGAGCGCCTACCTGGCCGATGCCCGCAGGGCCCTGGGGTCCGCAGGCTGCAGCCGGCTCCTGGCTGCGCTGACCACCTACAAACGGGATGACGACTTTGAGAAAGTGGTGGCCGTGGTGGCTGCCCTTACCACGGAGAGGCCTGAGGACTTGCCCCTGCTGCAGAGCAAGTGACTGCGGAGGGGTTCTGGGGGCAGGGGGGCAGTTAGGGGGCTGTGCGGGCAACTGGGCTGGGCTGGGCCTGAGCAACGCTCCACGCAGGGTTCAGCATGTTCGTGCGCCCGCACCACAAGCAGCGCTTCCGGCAGACGTGTGCTGCCCTGACCGGCCCACCCGTCCCGGGCACGGACACCGAGCCGCCGGGACCCTGGGAGGGGAGCCCTGCCGTGCCTCCTGACCCCACCCACGGGGCTCCTGGGCCAGGTAGGTGACTTGCCTGGAGCTCCCGCCATCCCTGCCTGTCACCCTGGAGCCCCACTCAGCTCTGTGGGGTGGGCAGCAGTGAAGCGCCAGGCACCCCCCAAACTCACTTCTCTGTCTCCAGGCCCCTCACAGCTGGACAAACCAGGGAGGACCCAGAGCAAGATCTCCTCCTTCTTTAGACAGAGACCGGTGGGGGGTGCGGGGTCTCCCAGCCGGCCCCCCGGGGCCCCCCGCGGGCACGCGCAGTCTGAGTGGGGTAGGTCTCGTGGGGGGCTGCAGGGACTGTGGGGAGTGGGGGCCAGCTGAGCAGCAGGCCCGTGGCACTCACGCGGCCCCCTTGCAGCAGGCTCGGCGTGCCCCGGCTGTGGGGCGGAGGACGCTGTCCTCTTCCAGTGCCCCTCCTGCAACTTCCACCGCTGCCGAGCCTGCTGGCGACGGCACCTCCAGGTCGGCCGCCCGACCCTGTGCACACAGCCCCATCCCCCTTGGACATGGCCTGCCAGCACCACCCCACCCAGTGGACAGAATGGGGAGGTGGGTAGCGGTGTGTCCAGTGCCCTCTGTGTCTCCACAGGCCTCTAGGACGTGTCCAGCCTGCCACACCGCCACCAGGAGGCAGAGCGTCACGCAGGTCTTCTGGCCAGAGCCCTGGTGAGTGTGGAGACACTCAGGCCCTGCAGGGTGTGTAGAGGCTGACCGCCCCACCCTGGACCAGGCTTGGACACTTCCTGTCGGGGCGTGGGCCAGACCCAGCACAGCAACCCCGGCCAAGAGCCCACCTTCGAGGGAGGCCAGTCCTGTGTCTCGGACAGCTCTGAGACAGCAGCAGGGTCTGAACCCACCTGCAAGAAGCCCTGAACCCCCCGAAGGTCTGGGGGCAGGGGGGTCAGCTGGAAGGTGTTTCCAGAACTTTACCCTGCTGCTGGCTTGTGGGGGGAGCCCTGGGGGCTTCGCAGCTGAGTCCACGACCGGGAAGGGGGTCCTCCTCTGCTCCATCCTCTGGGGGACATTCTCAGGGGCCTATGCATGGGCAGGAGACCTGCTTTTAATCAGGCGACAGGGCTCGCCCTAATAAAGCTGCTGGCACTACTGGACGCTGTTTGCGCTGCTGAGCTTGGTGGGATTTGAAGGTTCCCTGAAGGAAGGATGGGGTGTCTGCAAGGGTCCCCCTTTCACCCTGTCCCTTGTGAGGGCGCCCTGAATGCTTCGTCCCAGCTCGGCTCAGCCTCTGTGACACAGATGAGCAGAAGCTGGACCCCCCTTCCACCCTGGATGCCAGGGGCGTTGGGTCACGAGCTATACTCCTAGTGTCGGGAAGGCTGGCCCTGCACTGGGCTCGCGGGGCTGGGTAGGCGCTCGGGGAGTGCTGCCCGAGGAAGGAGGGGCCCCAGAGCTGTGACGCTGCCGACAACTAGATCAAAGCATCGCCCCCGAGGTCGCCGACCCCTCCCACAGGGGCGTGGCGAGGCCGGCCCATATAGACGCGGCACCGCAGCTGAGCCGGAGCGCGGGTGGCTGCAGGTAGGACGGGCCGAGGCTGTCCCCGCTCCAGGGCGCCCGGAGGCCGAAGCCGCCACTCCAGCTGGGAGAGGACCATGTGGGCGCCCGAGCTGCCGCTGCTGACCCCGCCGGCGGCGCTGGCGGCGCTGCCCGCGCTGCTGCTGGCGCTGGCCGTGCGCGGGGCGGCGGCGGGCGCGCCCACGTACCCTTGGCGGGACGCGGAGACGCGGGAGTGGCTGGTGTGCAGCCAGTGCCCCCCGGGCACCTTCGTGCAGCGGCCGTGCGGCCGGGACAGCCCCACGACGTGCGGCGCGTGCCCGCCGCGCCACTACACGCAGTTCTGGAACTACCTGGAGCGCTGCCGCTACTGCAACGTCATCTGCGGGGAGCGCGAGGAGGAGGCGCGGCCGTGCGGGGCCACCCACAACCGCGCCTGCCGCTGCCGCCCCGGCTTCTTCGCGCACGCCGGCTTCTGCCTGGAGCACGCGCCCTGCCCGCCCGGCGCCGGCGTGGCGGCCCCCGGTGGGTGCGGGGCCCGGGGGGGTGGCGTGGGCACTTCAGCCCGGCGAGGAAGACACCCCAGCTCCACTTGACTCCGTCCCCACCTCTCGTCCCCAGGCACTGCCAGCCGAAACACGCAGTGCCAGCCGTGTGCGCCGGGCACCTTCTCGGCCAGCAGCTCGAGCTCCGAGCAGTGCCAGCCACACCGCAACTGCACGGCCCTGGGCCTGGCGGTCAACGTTCCGGGCTCCCCCTCCCATGACGCGCTGTGCACCAGCTGCACCGCCTTCCCGCTCGGGGAGCTGGAGTCTGGAGGACCAGGTGACCCGGGGGTCCATGGAGTCAGCCTGTGCCCCTGCCGCTCAGCTCTCAGAGCTGAGTCCAGCCCTGGAACATGAGGCATTTAGCTGGCCCCTGGGAAGGGCCTCCAGAAGCCTTGTGAGGTCAAGGGGCACTGGAAGTCCCCCCCCCCCCCCACAGAGCCCTGGGGTGGTAGGGGTGCACTTTAGTGCTGGCAGGTGATGCTATCCCCACCCCACTCTCGGACATAGGGAAACGGAGGCCCAGAGAGTTTAAGCAGCTTGTTTGAGGTTACACAGCAGTGAAGTGGCAGACCCTTAGTGAGGCTTCTCATCCTTGGCCACGGCCCCTCCCAGCCCTCCCCCCATCTTGCAGCCCCACTTCCCCCTCCCACTAGACTCTCAGCGCTCACCCGTTTCTTAGCTCAGGGATTTCCCCTTTGTCCTGCACCCTCCCAATGTCCCCATCAGGGACATCAGGGTCTGCGGGCTGACGACCTGCTGCTGGGCCTGACTGAGCCCCCGACCCCGACCCTCCTACAGGAACTGAGGAGTGCGAGCGCGCCGTCATCGATTTTGTGGTCTTCCAGGACATCTCCTTCAAGAGGCTCCTGCGGCTGCAGCAGGCCCTGATGGGCCCCGGGGGACAGAGTCTGACACCCAGGGAGGGCCGAATGGCCTTGCAGCTGAAGCTGTGGCAGCAGCTCACGGAGCTCCGTGAGGCGCGGACTGAGCCGCTGTTGGCAAGGCTGCTGCAGGCACTGCGCGAGGCCAGGCTGCCTGGGCTGGAGCGCACCATCCGAGAGCGGTTCCTCCTGGCTCACTGAGCACCCCCTTATTTATTCTGCTCCCCGGCCATGCCCTCCGTGGGCACTGCCCCCAGCCTTGCCAAAGGAGGCTTCTGACCAGGCTCCTGTTGTGCTAAGAGTTTATTTTTTATAAAGCTGTGTGTCAAACTGAGCGCTCTGTCTGCTGGGAGCACAGTGGGGACGCCTGGTGGGGAAGACACCCAACGGGCCGCCCCAGTGCTCCTCAAGCCCTTGGGCTGCCCAACCCCCCATCCCCCACCAGAACAGACCCTTGATGGGGGAAGCATTGTTGACCATGGCCAGGTGGCAGGTGTGCCCCTTCCAGCTGTGGGGTGCGGCAGGGGTCCCTGAGGCTCACTCTGTGACCCCTCAAGTCATTCAAGGGTCAGGACAGCGTGGAGGGTCAGGGCTGGCCAGGGAGGGTCATTGTGGCAGACAGTGCCCAGAAGGGGCACATCAAGAAGTCCAGAGACTCCCTGGCACAGGACCCAGCTTGGACCGGCCAGTGCCAGACTGTGTGCCCTGGGTGGCCAGGAAACCCCATCCCTCTTACTCTGCCCTTCCTTCAAGTTCCACCCACTCCCAACCGATCCCAACCCGCTCCCAACCGGTGGGGATTTCCCAGAAGGACACCAGCCAGACTTCCTCCAAGGCCTGTGCGTCCCATGCTTTCTGGGAAACAAGGCTTTTCTGCTCCTGGGCAGGCTCAGATGAAGGCTTGACTGCTCCAGAACAGCCTGGGGGACTCCCAGCCCTCCCCTCAGGCTCTGGAGCCCCCTGCCTGACCCCCAAAAGGGGAAGGGAAGGGCCTCACAGCCAGTGAGTCACCTCACCTGCAGCTGGGTCCCCACCCCCACCCTGACTCATCCCTTTCCCAGCAACTCCTCACAGGCCCCCACTGGGGAGGGAGGGCAGGCTGGAGGGACCTGACCCTCCAACACGAAGCCACCAGGTCTCTGGCTGTTGCCATGGAAGCAGGAAGGCAGTGCCCAGACAGCTGGGAGTCCACACCCAGAGCAACGATGGACAGGAGCTACTCGGACCACCTTTATTTTGCATGCTTACCCCAGCCAGCACCAGCCAGACAGCCTCCTGCCCACAGCCTGGCCCACTGGATGTTGCCTGCTCCCACAGGGGCCGTGTGTATATGTGTGTGGGGGGGTCTCCACTCCCCCGCACAGGCCTGGAAAGGGATTTCTAGACATCTTGTCCCCAGACCTGAGGGAGACTCCACTCCTCACCCCAGCTGGGAATGCAGGCCCAGCACACCACCAATTCAGCTCCTTGGGGAGCTAGCTCACCTTCTCAATACACCCGTGCAACCGGAGTGGGCAACCATGGTTGTCCCATGTTGGTGGCAGGTGTGTGTGCTTAAGAGGGGACACCCACACCCAACACAGCCTCCTGGCTTTTCCCTTCTTGCTGAGGATCAAAATGACGCCATGTGGGGTTGAGGCGGGGCACATGGCCTCCCACACATACTTTCCCTGCCCCGTCTCAAGACTGCATCAGAACCCAAGGCCCTGCTGGCCTTCGGGGACGTGGACAAGGTCTCCCTCCAGGTGACACCAGCCCCCAGCCCACCTCCAAGATCACAGGAGGCAGAGGCCGAGGGCAGCTGTGGCCCCAGTGTCCTCCATGGGTGCACCATGCAGAGCTCCTGGAGCTCCGGAGGGTCCCACAGCTCTGGAAAGCCCTACTTCCAACCAGCTCCCCTGAGGCTGTGCCCCGGGCAGACATGCAAGCTCCAGAGGGAGAGTCAGCCTGCTCACGCCAAGGCCTCACCCCCACGGCCCCAACCGGAGCCTCAGGGGTGGGGAACTAGGTCTGATGTGGCCACAGGCCCCACTGGGGGTCAAATAGGGCTTGTGTGGTGCCCGGTGGCCCTGCTGCCCCAAATCCCCTCAGCAGAAGCCTCCAGATGCCTACGCTTTTCCAGACACAGAGAAAAGTTTGTCTTAGAGAAAAAACAAAGCAAATGGAAAAACCAAAAGGCAAAGCAAACCCAGCCCCCAGGATTGGACGGCTGGTGCCAGCAGGAGCGCTCCTCTTGTGCCCGGGGACGAGCTGTGCGCCTACGTGATATCCCTCTGTCGTGGTGGCCGGTGCACATTCCGCACAACGCACTTCACCATCCACTCGATGCCTTCGCGCACCCCTTTGCTGTGGAGACAGTGGGCATGAGGCAGGGCCGGCCGTGCCCCCGGCCCACCAGATGGGGCCCTACTCACCCCGTGAGGGCCGAGCAGGCCTGGGTCAGGCAGTCGCGCCTGCCGATCTTGGAGGTGCAGTCGCTGAATGCTGTCTTGATGTCAGGGATTGAGAGACAAGTCTGTGGGGAGGCGAGGCCGTGAGGAGCAGTGCCCTGTCCCTCTGAGGCCATATTCCCGGCTCCAGGGCAGCCTCTAGAGCTGGCCTGGGTTGGACATGAGCTCGTGGCGGGGGGCTGAGGACAGGGTATGAAGCAGTGGTGGCCCCTTGGGGGCTTCTCTTCCCAGGAGGGGTCCTGTCTGGTGAGTGGCCTGACAGGGACATGGGAGCAGGTGGCAGGGAAGAGAGAGCTGAACAGACCACACGTGATCTAGGACGCACCCTGGCCCTCAGGACCGCTGGTGGTCATGACATGTGCTCCAGAAAAGGGGCACTGCCTATACAGCACCCCCACCACGCAGACAGTCCATGCAGTCACCAAGCCACCCCACACCTGGGTGGACAGGTGCAGCTGACCAATGGCCTGTCTGTGCCCCTCCACTGCTGCCCCTGGTCCTGGGAGGTGCCAACCCCAAGAGCAGCACACAGATCAAGGGCTGTGCTAACTCCCACCTTGGGGTCCCTGTCGTTTCTCTCCAGACTATCACCTGATTCTCCCCATCACGAGGCTGCCGGCTGCAGAGGGACAGGCTCAGCCACCCTCCAGTGGAGAGAAGGCACCCAACGTGGCGGCAGAGGCCTGGGGGAGGGGCTCTGTGCACCCTGGGAAGGCCCAGCTTGGGTGTCCAAGGAAGCCAATGGCCCTCCTCTGGAACAGGCACCCCTGCCCCCTGGCAGTGGGGAGCTCACACCAAAGGGCTCACCTCAATGTCCTGCTTGTTGGCCAGCACCAGGATGGGCACACCGTCCAGGGCCTCACTCGTGACCATCTTCTCTGGCAGCGGAGAGGTGGCAGTGAGCACCCTTCCTCTGCCCTGGTGTCCCCACGTCCCTGCCAACCTCTCAGGCGGGGATGCTTTCTCTGGGCCAGGGCCCTTCTGACCTGGTGTGGGCCCAGCCTCCCCACAAGGCCAGCTCCAGACACACGAGATGTGCAGACTGGACCCAGCCATTTCCCCCAGCCCTCTCCCAGCCCTGGCCAGGCCACACCCACCGAATGCTTGCTTGGACTCCGAGAGTCTCTCCTTGTCAGTGGAGTCGATGACATAGATGACACCATGGCACTCTGCGTAGTACTGAAGAGGGGCAGAAATGGGGTGCTGAGCCATGGGCCCTCGGCTGCCCCAGGGCAGCCCCGAGTAGAAGACCCTTCCGGGGGCGGGGAGGTAGGGTGGAGTGGAGATGTGCCCCCTACCCCTTCAGGAAGGGCTTCTGAGCTTGGGCAGGGAGTGGCCCCCTCCCCCACACTTCCCAGTGCTGCATCTCAAACCCCACTTCAGTGTCTGCTCCTGAGAACCGCCCATGACCGCAGCCTCCTGGTGGCCAAAAGGGGAAGATAAGGCTTGGGGACTGGACGAGACCAGACCAAGCCGGTCCCTCTGAAGACCTGGAGGTGGAGAGAGTGCTCTGGTGGGTCCTTGTGCTGACTCAGACAGTAAGCCTGACAGGTGAGGCCAACACCACGTTAGAAGCAGCTCTGGCCCCTACACAGGATGGCAGGGCCAAAGACGGAACCGGCACTACCGAGCTTGCAGCTCTATAGGCCAGACTGGTGCCAGCAGGGCGGTCAGCCCTGGGCTTGCTGACACCAATGGTGTCTGTCACAAGAGCCCCTGCAACATTTAATCACCAGAGACTGGGGCCTGGGGCCAGTTATGCGGGTGCGAATGGAACGTAGGACCTCTGGGAAGACAGATGCACAAAGCGGGGACATCTGAGGGAGGGACGCCCTGGGCACAGGGCGGAACGGATGCAGCCACAGACCTGGTGAGTCAACCCCCTATCCTGATCAGAAGAGAACGTCAGGAGCACCCGCATTCTCGGGGAGCAGACAGCAGCATCTTGGCCACTTGGCCCCAGCTCTCCTGCTTGTCCATCAGAGAGCCCAGGGACCCAGAACAACTGCACATTTGACAGACCACCACACTGACTGCTACAGCAAGGCCATTCTGCTGACTGGGCAGGACGAGCCAGTGGTCAGCAAGCTCAGGGCCCTGGTGATGCATGTGTTCCCAAGGGTGGGAGACAACTGGGGAGGGGCAAGCCTGGTAGCCCTGGACAATTCTTGGGGTGCAATGAGCAGGGCACCCCCACCCCAGCACAAGACAAACTTTTCTATCTGCATTGCCACAGAGAAGGAACCCAACAAGGGGCCTCCAGTGTTCTGCAAACCACCAGCCCCACACACAGGAACTTCTCTGGCCTATGTGCTGGGCGACGGAGAGTTGCAGGCATTCTGCAGGGGCTCCAAGGAGCAGTCTGGCTGTCTTGGGGCTGAAACAAGGGAGCTGGCAGGCCCTACAGTGGAGGTCTCCAAGACAAGAAGGGCTACTGTGTGGGGTTTGCAGCAAGCCCAGTGAGAGAATCACCAGGCAGCCACTGGGGCCCCAGGCACTGGCAGAGGACTTCACTCCTGGTGTGGAACTGGGCCCTGGCAGATGGGTGCTGGAGCCACCACCATACCTGGCAGATGTACGGTGACAGCCCAGCAGTGGTGGCAGTGACAAGAGCAGCACGACTGGGGCTGAGTGTGAGCAGGACCAGGGCACAGCAGGCTGCCCTGACCCTACAGCACCTGCCATGCTCCCAAGCCTGACGGCTGCGTCACATGTGGTCACATGGGGGGATCCTACACAACCAGCAGAAAGTGAGAAGGGCTCAAGCTTGGAACCTTGGCTTCTGGGTGGGCACACGCTGAAGTGTGTGGCCTGGAGGAACAGGAGCCAGAAGTCCTCCCTGTGACAGACTGC
Source organism: Equus asinus (assembly GCF_041296235.1). Taxonomy (NCBI): domain Eukaryota; kingdom Metazoa; phylum Chordata; class Mammalia; order Perissodactyla; family Equidae; genus Equus; species Equus asinus. The sequence continues at coordinate 50,646,735 of NC_091804.1, forward strand.
CAGGTGGTCCAACTGGTCCCGCATGTGGGTGGACGTGGCCCAAGGCTGGCCGGCATACAGACCCATGGACACCACCACACAGTCTAGATGAAGGTGTGAGGCAGACGTGAGGCAGTGTACACAAGAGTAAAGGTCCACCAGACATCCACCAGGGACAAAATGACTCAGCTGGCCCAACAGAGTGCTGCAGTGCTAGACTGCATGGGGACCAGGGACTAGGACGCAGCACTGAGGACCTGGAGAGGGAGTTAAGAACTCTACTTCCTACCCCCCGGGGACCCACAGGGGACTCTGCTGTCCATCCCCAGGCCTGGGCTCTGCAGGGCTGGGGGTGTGGTCAGCACCAAGGCAGCGGCTCAGCAGGAGACCCCCTGAGTCACGACCCCTGGCTGCCTCCTGAGCACATTGGGCAACTAGTGTCCAGGGCTCAGCAGAGACCCCTCCCTGGCAGGAGGTAGGGCACCCACTCCCTGGCAGGCCAGGGAGCATGTGAGGAACCCAGGAGTCCACCAGAGGAGGGCTCAGCAGGCAGGGGCTCAGACCCTCATGACGAGGCCACAGCACGGGCAGGAGTGGCAGTGAAGGTGGCCACAACCAGCTGCAAAGCCGGCCTACAGTTTGTCCCTCTCTCCTTCTTCCAGCTTCCCCTCAGGAGAAGGCCCTGGTCTTGGAGGATCCACTCCCCAACGCAGGGCGTGGAGGCGAGCAGAGCACGGTGGGCGGTGACTGCACAGGAACCTGTCCCTTGCTGCGGTCTGGCTGCCCAGTGGCAGGCTGTGTGCCCAGTCGTCAGCCTCTAGTTGGCTCCTGCAGGACCCACTTTGATCCACAAAGGGCCGCCTTAGCAGATCACAGCTGCCTAGAGCAGCCCACCATGGTGAGCTGCCAGGCAGCAGGGAGTCCTGGCCAGCATGGCCTGACAGGGGGCAGCCATGAGCAATTCTCCTCTCCACGGTCCCTCCAGCCCCAGCATGGGAGCCCTGCCTGGTCCTGCATCCTCTCGGGTCCCTTCCCAGGTGCTGGTCACCAATACGCACCCCAACCTCTGTCTCAGCCTCTGCTCCTGAGACCCTGGCCTGTGACAGAACATCAGGATCTGTTTCACTCCCCACATGGGTCTGGGGTTTGGACTGCCTCAGTCCAACTTAAACAGCCACAGAGGGCCTATCAGTGATCTTTTGACCACAGGACATAAGCTACTCTCCTGGTTAGAAAAGAGAGCAGGAGAAGATGCTTTGAGGGGACTAGAAAAAGGTCACTGGGTACCTGCTACTGGAGTCACACCAGAAATCAGGGCCTGGGCACTCAGTTCTAAACACATGGGCTACCGGCAAGCGTCAGGGCAGGTATACCTGCGCCCAGCACCGGGCTGGACCAACTCACCCTGCCAATCCACCAGAGGGGGCTGCCCAGGGAAGGAGCTAGGTCTGCCCTGCTCACCACTGGACCCCAGTGCTGGGCGCAGGCTGAGCTGGATACAGACTCCAGCCTTGGGGTGTCGGGGCAGGAGCACCACAGTAGGGTCTGAGAAATGCCCCAAACCTACGGCGAAAGATGAGACAGTTACTGTGGGCTTTGAAGACATCCTCCCCGATGGGGAAGGAGCCACCATGGGGAACAGGTCCTAAGCAGGGGACACAGGCCCGGGTGGTGGAGCTGAGCACCACAGGTTTGGCACCTTCCCCACATCTGTTTCTTGGCCATGTTTAGCAACACAGTCTCTAAGCTAAAAGGAACCAAGTGTGTCCTCACTGTCGGGGGAGCAACGCGGGAACTGGCAAAGGACTAGGGGAGCGGACAGCTCAGGAACAAAGTGGGTGAAGGGAGCTGCTGACAGGAGGGAAGGACAATGATGCTGAGGCTTCCGGAGGAGAGAGAGGAAGAGGCCCAGGGGTGCCACCTGGGGAGAGATGGCCCGAGAGGCAGGCAGTGCACGGCATCCGTATTACCTTGTCCCACAGAGACTGCAGCTCCTCCTGCCCCCCTAAGTCCCAGAACAGGAGGCGAGACTTTCCCACATCGACAGTGCCAACTGGGGGGAGAAGAAAACGGGCGAGGCTGTGGCCTTGATCCCTGACACACCATCTCCCAGCCCTCCAGGGAGAGTAGGCCACTCTGGTGCTCCTCCAGGACCGGCCCACGGAGCTGGAGCAGAGGCCTCACACACAGGGCTCTGCTGCCTGCCTGCTGGCCTGAGAACATCACAGCATCCTCAGGGGTCTGCCCCCCAAACCCACAGCCCTAAAGGACCCCCTTACTGTTTAGACCCACGGTGGTGGTGATTTTGGATAGACTCATGCCCTTATAGTTCTTGTTAAACCGGGTTTTTGACTGCTCCAGGAAGGTCTACGGAGAAGGAAAGAGAGGTGTCAGATAAGGGCTGGAGAAGTTTCCAAGTCTGTTTCCCAAATATCCCCCCTTGGACCCATTCTTCTAAAACAAAGCAAAACAGAACAGTGTCTTGCGTTTAAAGCAGCGGGTGCCAACTGTCCCGCGGCCTTAAATGGGGTTTGGATCCTGTCTGGGCAGTGGATGTGCAAGTGAAGGAATAAAATCAAAAGGACCAGGGGATGTGGGCACAAGAACGCACCGTCTTCCCGGCATTGTCCAGACCCAGGATGAGGATGCAGTACTCGTCCTTCTGAAACATGTACTTGTACAGGCCCGACAGCAGCGTGTACATCCTGCCCTGGGCACCGCGAGAGACCGGTCACAACGATCCGACGGCGCCCCCTCCCGCCAGCTGCCCACAGTGGTGGACGGCGCCCGCGGCCCAGCCCGCGGCTGCCCAGAGCTGGCCTGGGGCACTCCCGACTCCCCGCGCCGCCCGACCCTCTTCCCCGCAACTCTCCCCATCCCTCCGGGCGTCTCCCTGGCGTCCTCGCTCAGGGGCGTTCTGCCCCCAGAACACAGACCAGATCTCTCCTCCTCCTCCCCAGTCACCGCCGAGCCTCCCTCCGCTGCCCGCCCGGGCCCCCGAGGCGCTCCCCGGCCGGGTAACCCCGCCCCTCCCACTCCGGCCCGCGAGGAACAGCCGCCCCTGCCCGCCCGGGAAACACGGCGAAAACCCCGGACGCCCGCCTCTGGGAGCGGCGTACGTGTGCGGGGCCTCCCGCCCCGCCCGGACACCGGTCTCCGGGGCCCGCGGGCCGGCCGCCGCGACGGCGGAGCCCCGTCCGCCGGTTCTCGCCGAGGCCTCGGGCCCGCCCGGGAGGCGGAGACCCAAGCCGCCTACCTGCGCCCGCGGGCCGCCGAGCCTGACGCCGCGGACCCGCGCTGACCCGCTGACCCCGCGCTGCGCCCGACGGGTCGCGGGCCCAGGAGTCCGGAAAGGGGCGGAGCCGTCCCGGCGGCCCCCGCGCCAGGCACTTCCGGTGGCGGCCGCGCTCGGGAGGAAGCGCGGGTCGGCCGTGAGGGCGGAAGCGGGGCGCCAGGCCGCTCTAGCCGGTGAGGCGGCGGGCTCTCTATGGCCCGGCGGGGCGCGGAGGCGGGGGCGCGGCGCCGAGGGGGCCCGGCCGGCGGCGACGCCGAGGCCCGATGGAGCCGGCGGCGGCTCTTCCGCCTGGAGCTGAGCGCCGCTCCCCGCCTGTCTTCTCGACCCGGCGGCGGGACCGCGAGCTGCTCCCGGCTCCGCGGGCGGCCCTGAGGGGGTCCTGAGGGCCCCGCGCCCGCCGGCACAGTCTCCCGCCGGCTCACCGGCTTCTCTCCCCGCAGCGCCGGCTCCCGGGCCGACCCCAGCATCCGGGCCGCTTCCCGAGGACCCAGGCGACCCCGCCGCGAGACCCCGGGCAACCGCCCCCACGAGCACCCGGGCGCCCCCCGCGACGACCCGGGCCGCCCCCCGGGGCCGGGCGCCCTCGGGATGGATGAGGACAGCCTGCAGGCCGCCCTGCAGGCCCACGGCGCGCAGCTGCGGCAGGTGGAGCGGGCCCTGCGCGCCGGCCTGGACGCCTCCGAGCTGGCCGACCTGCGCCGGCTGCAGCGGGACCTCCGCGAGCTGATCGCGCTCACGGAGGCCAGCCTGGCGTCCGTCAGGCAGAGCAAGCTGCTGGCCGCGCTGGACGGCGAGCGCGCGGCGCAAGACGAGGCCAAGCGCCCGGCCTTCCCGGAGGCCGCCGCCGAGGCCGCGGAGGGGCCGGAGGCCGAGCCCGAGCGCGAGGCCGGGCCCGAGGCCGGCGCGCCGGGGCCCGAGGCCGGCTGGGAGGCCGGCGCCGCGCTGAGCGGGCGCACGGTGAGCGCGCCCTACCGCAGCCCGTGGGGCGCGCTGGAGTACCACGGCGCCATGGTGGTGGGCGCCGAGGCGGCGGCGGGCGGCGCGGCGGGCGTGCGCGTGCTCTACCTCTACCCCACGCACCGCGCGCTCAAGCCCTGCCCGTTCTTCCTGGAGGGCCGCTGCCGCTTCCAGGAGAGCTGCAGGTAGGCGCCGCGGGCCGCGGGCCTGGCCCGAGGGTCTCCGGGGTCTCGGGTAAAGCAGGAGTGCGCAAGCGCGCCGGTGGGGAGAAGGGGCCCGGCTCGTCGCGGACTCGCCGTGGAGCTGCAGGGCGCGGCCGCCCGCGGTCCGCCTTTCCCGGCCCCTTCCGTCGGCTCTCCCTGCCCTGCGTGTCCCTGGGCCTGTCTTAAAGCAAATCCTGGGAAGTTACTGGCTTTCCATCTACAGAGACTTCAGGACGTTCCCCTAATGTAACTGATAAGGACGTTCTAAGAAAGTTAACCTCCGGGTCGTCGTTGCACCTAACAGGTGTGGCAGCAGCACCTCGTTCCGCTCACATTCCCACGTGGTTATGACGACGTCTCCTTTCTCTCAGGGCGTGACTTGACTTTTGCTTCTTCGTACTTTATCTTTGGAAGGGGTGTTTGCTGAAATTCCTAGTAGATGGTTTTCTTCTTTAGCCAATAGTCCAGGGTGCCGCTCTAGTTCTTTGCTCATCTTAGTTCTTTATAGACTTATTTGTCACATGCCCCTTTTTTCCTTCTTTCTTCCTGGGTCTCACTAAAGAACAGCACATGTGCAGAGCACTGCACGGAATCGTAAGGGCGCTCCCTAAGTTTGCGGAGCAGACTCCCGTGTCACCAGCAAACACCTCAAGGAAGGGGGTCACCCATCCTTTGTGCCACTAGTCCCTCTGGAGGGCATGTCCATGTCCCTGTGCGATGATGAGAGCTGGCACCTCCGGGTGCTGCTTGCTCTGCGCCAGGCACTGTTTCTAGAGTGTTGTGGTATGAACGTGTGTGCAGCCCCACCAGCTTGGTTCAGAGGACGAAGCTGGGCCACTTGGCAGTCTGGCTCTGAGACAGCCCCTGACCACTGTCCTTTCCAGTGCTGCTTCCTGTGTCGGCGTTAGGCCTCTCTGCCGAGTCCCACAAACACCCACCTTGCCATCCTGGGACTAAGTTATTGTCTTGCATTTGCTGGGGGGTTGTAAAAATAAAGTAGGCAATATTGAAGCAGCATTTGACCCCCACTTTGCCACAGTCCCCTCCCCATTCTGAGAGGCTGTCGTTGTCACACTTTGGTGTGTGTCTCTCTCGTATGCGTGTTCTTTACAGGCATATGTGTGTCCATAAGTAGTACTTGTCTGTGCTTTGTTCTCTCAGTAAGTTCATTCTGCAACTTGCAGTTCTCACTAAGCACGTTTGTGGGAGACAGGCTGATATTTATAGGACTAGTTGTTTGTTTTAATTTCTGTATCTCCCCTCAGATGAATATGCCACATTTTACTTAATCTGTTCCTTTCTGATGTTTCCCAATTTTTACTTATTACAGTGTGCTGTGAAATTCCTAGTTCCTGTCTTCTTTTGTACCTGATGAGAATTTCCCTAGTGTGTAGCCAGCATGGAGGGTTGTGCACGTTTTCTGGTCTTGTTGGCGTAGGGTCCCTAGTCCCTACTCTTCCCCACACTTGCCCTCAGTAACATTATCTGACTGCAGATTTGCGCCCATTGAAAGCTGGGAAAATGGTATCTCGACTGAATCTGTATTTCTTTGGTTACTAGCGAGATTGAGCATCTTTTCATATGTTTGTTATAACTTAATCTCTGTATTTCATTCTTCTTATCTGTAAAACAGATGAGAATCATCTTTCACAGTTGTTGGGAGGATGGAGTGCATTAATATGTGCAAAGAATTTAGAGTGGTACCTAACGTGAGCACACAGGAAATTTTTAGTTTTTATCTTGTTATTGTAAAGTAAAATCAGATACAGGAAGTAAATACATAGTATAGGGAATTATTGGAACACCCTAATAATCACCACTCATATCAAAACTACACGTTTGCTGACCACCCCAGAAGCCCCTCCTGCACCTCACCAAATACAGTCTTCCTCCTCCAAAAATAACCACTATCCTGACTTTTATGATAATGCCTCCTCATGTTTTTTATGGTTTATTTCTCAAGGGTAGCTGTGGTGTAGACACTGTAATCTTGCTCACGTTTAAGCCTGCTGTGTCTCGATCTGGTGGTGTACACCCTTCTGCCTGCCCTTCCTGGCCTCACAGCCTCACTGTTGAAGGGCCTGACTCTGACCTGTCCTCACACACGGCTGGTGCAGCCCCGTGTGTCCGTCTGTGTGCTGCAAGCTGGCACCTGGACCCAGGGACTTGGTTACACTCAGGTCCTCGCCCTTTGGCAAGGCTCCAGGTGCTTGTTCTTTCATCAGGAGCACCTCACCTCACAGCGGGTTTTCTTTGGGGCTGTTAGCAGCCACTGAAGCTCAGTGCCTAGACCCACTGCTTCACTGGGGATCGCAGAATAGAGGTCTTTTAACTGTATCTGTTCATTTCATTTATTAGCTGGCATGTTAGAAAGAGACGCTTTCCCTTGTCTACAACTTGGCTGCCTGGTACAGTTCATACAGAAAAGGTGGGTTGCATGCTGGATTTTCCTGTTTTGTTTACTTAGTTCCCAAGGTAATGATTTGGTTCTCTTGTATCCTGAGAAGGTGATGAATTAGCTTTCAAAAGAATGCTTAATATCTTTACGGACTCACGGATTTAAATATATTTGATGAATTTCAACCTATTGAGATTCTGGTCCTTGTTGAGGCTCAAATATCCCACCTTTGGCAAGTGGGATCCTCGTTGGCTCCTGTGTCCTTTTGACGTGGCCCAGTGGTGGCTGATGGGGAGTCAGCATGTTCCACACTCATCCGTGCTTTTCCTGCCTCAGACCTGGAATCAGCCATGTCTCCAAGAAACCCTGGTTTCTTTTGATGAGAGATGGTATCTCAAGACCCACGGTGCGGGCACTGGGATGCTCCCTCTTGCTGGGTCGGTCATTGTCCTGGGTCTCCAGTGGGTGGAGCTAGGAAGTATAGGTGGACACACATGTATGTATGTGTGAGTGTATATATACACATACCATGTATCTCTGTTTTTAAGGACAAAATACCTTATGAATTCATCTGGATAGTTCCAATTTAAACTGAGGACTGCAGTGTTTTATTTAGTATTTTCTGGATCACATCTCTGCCCTGGATTTCCTTCTCCACCCAGGATTCTGGTGCTCAAGGACACAGGGGTTGATGGATTCCAAGTGTCCCCTAATTATGTATTTGTCGCATCCCATTTTACACACAGATGACACTCTCAGAATAACAGCACTCGTTCTTCAGTCGCGATGATTGAAGACTGTTTACAATGTTTTTACATGTACTCCCTCCATTCTCCCCGCCGTTATTATGATTGCACTAGAGCTGCACCGTCAGATCATATGGCCATCGTGTACCTTCATCTCCCTCCTACCCTCAGCCTCACTTCTGAAAGGAACTAGAAGGAAGGTGCTTTGTGCTCACCATCAGTCCATATGTTGGTGTCTTTCTAGTTATTTTGATTGTCTGAGGCTCATGTTCTAGTAGATTCCCCAGGAAGGGCTCACGGGAATACAAGAATACTATGTTTTATTGCGCTTTGCAGATACTGCGTTTTTTACAATTTGAAGGGTTTGTGGCAACGCTGCATCGAGTAACTCTGTTGGCACCATTTCCCCTACAGCATTTGCTCATCTTGTGTCTCTGTGTCACATTTTTGTAATTCTCACTATATTTCAAACTTTTTCATTGATATTATATTTGTTATGGTGGTCAGTGATCTTTGATGTTACTGTTGTAGTTGTTTTGGGGTGCCATAATCTGCACCCATGAAAGACAGTGAACTTAATCGATCAATGTTGTGTGTGTTCTGACTGCTCCGTGAACCTACCGTTCCCCTGTCTCTGTCCTTCTCCTTGGGTCCCCCTATTCCTTGAGACACGGCAATATTGAAATTAGTCCAGTTAATAACCTTACAATGGCCTTTAAGTGTTCAAGTAAAAGGGAGAGTCGTGTGTCTCTTACTTTAAATCAAAAGCTAGAAATGATTGAGCTCAGTGAGGAAGGCATGTGGAAAACCGAGATAGGCCGAAAGCTAGCTTCTTGTGCCAAACAACCAAGTTGTGAATGTAAAAGAAAAATTGTTGGAGGAAATTAAAAGTGAACACACGAATGATGAGAAAGAGAAACAGCCTTATTGCTGGTATGGAGGAAGTTTTAGTGGTCTGGATAGAAGATCAAACCAGCCACGACGTTCCCTTAAGCCAAAGCCTAATCCAGAGCAAGGCCCTAACTCTCTTCAATTCCGTGAAGGCTGAGAGAGGCGAGGAAGCTGCAAAAGAAAAGCTTGAAGCTGGCAGGGGTTGATCCATGAAGTTTAAGGAGAGAAGCCATCTCTCCATGACATAAAAGTGCAAGGGGAAGCAGCAAGTGCTGATGGAGAAGATCCAGATAAGATAATTTAATGAAGCTGGCTATTACTAAACAACAGATTTTCAGTGTAGACAAAAGAGCCTTCTGTTGGAAGCCTGGACTTTCATAGCTAGAGAGGAGAAGTCAGTGCCTGGCTTCAAAGCTTCAAAGGACAGGCTGACTTTCTTGTTAGGGGCTCATGTAGCTGGTGACTTGAAGGTGAAGCCAATGCTCGTTTACCATTCCAAAAACCCTAGGGCCCTTAAGAATCATGCTAAATCTACTCTTTCTGTGCTCTAAATGGAACAGCAAAGCCTGGATGACAGCACATCTGTTTACAACATGGTTTACTGAATGTTTTAAGCCCACTGTTGAGACCTGCTCAGAAAAAAAGATTTCTTTCAAAATATTACTGCTCACTGACAATGCTCCTGGTCGCCCAAGAGCTCTGATGGAGGTGTACAGTGAGATTAATGTTGTTTTCCTGCCTGCTAACACAATGTCCACTCTGCAGCCCATGGATCAAAGAGTAATTTCGACTTTCAAGTCTTTTTATTGAAAAAATACGTTTAGTAAGCCTGTAGATTACATAGATAGCAATTCCTCTGATGGATCTGGGCAAAGTAAACTGAAAACCTGGAAAGGAGCCACCATTCTGGATGCCATTAAGAACATTCCTGATTCAGATTAAAGAGCTTCTTCAAGGCAAATGAAAACAGGATTGAAACAAAAAAACAACCCACTAACTGGGAAAAAATATTTGCAAGTCATATATCTGACAAAGGCTTAATATCCATAATATATAAAGAACTCTCGCAACTCAACAACAAAACATCAAACAACCCAATCAAAAAATGGGCTGGAGACATGAACAGACATTTCTCCAAAGAAGATATACTGATGGCCAATAGGCACATGAAAAGATGCTCATCATCGCTGATCATCAGGGAAATGCAAATCAAAACTACACTAAGATATCACCTTACACCCGTTAGAATGACAAAAATATCTAAAACTAATAGCAACAAATTTTGGAGAGGTTGCGGAGAAAAAGGAACCCTCATACACTGCTGGTGGGAATGCAAACTGGTGCAGCCACTATGGAAAACAGTATGGAGATTCCTCAAAAAATTAAAAATAGAACTACCATATGATCCAGCCATCCCACTACTGGGTATTTATCCAAAGAGCTTGAAGTCAGCACTCCCAAAAGTCCTGTGCACCCCAATGTTTATTGCAGCACTGTTTACAATAGCCAAGACGTGGAAGCAGCCTAAGTGTCCAGCAACAGACGAATGGATAAAGAAGATGTGGTACATATATACAATGGAATACTACTCAGCTGCAAAAAAGAACAAAATCATTCCATTTGCAATAACATGGATGGATCTTGAGAGAATTATGTTAAGTGAAATAAGCCAGCGAGAGAAAGATAATCTGTGTATGACTCCACTCATATGAGGAATTTAAAATTATGGACTAAGAACAGTTTAGTGGATACCAGGGGAAAGGTGGGGTGGGGGGTGGGCACAAAGGGTGAAGTGGTGCACCTACAACATGACTGACAAACATTAATGTACAATTGAAATTTCACAAGATTGTAACCTATCAATAACTCAGTAAAAAAAAACATTCCTGATTCACGGGAAGAGGTCACAATACCAACACGAACAGGAGTTTGGAAGATGTTGATTCCAGCTCTCGTGGATGACTTCGAGGGGTTCAAGACTTCAGTGGAGGAAGTAACTGCAGATGTGATGGAAACAGCAAGAGGAGTAGAATTAGAAGTGGAGCCTGAAGCTGTGACTGAATTGCTGCAATCTCACAATAAAACTCTTAACGGATGAGGAGTTGCTTCTTATGGATGAGCAAAGGAAGTAGTATCTCGAGATGGAACCTCCTCCTGGTGAAGATGCTGTGAAGACTGTGGAAGTGATGACAAGGGACTTGGACTGTGACATGGACTTACTTGATGAAGCAGCGGCAGGTTTGAGGGGCTGATGACAGTTTTGAAAGAAGTCTGCTGCGGGTAAGATGCTGTGAAACAGCGTTGCACGCTACAGACAAATCGTTCATGAGGGGAAGAGTCAGTCAAGGTGGCCAACTTCATTGTTGTCTTCTTTTAAGAGATTACCACAGCCACCCCCATCCTCAGCAACCACCACCCTGATCAGGCAGCAGCCATCAACACCGAGGCAGGACCCTGCACCAGCGGAAAGAATATGACTTGCTGAAGGCTTGACAATGGCTAGCACTTTTAGTAACAATGTATTTTTTTTTTGAGGAAGATTAGCTTTGAGCTAATCCTCCTCTTTTTGCTGAGGAAGACTGGCCCTGAGCTAACATCCGTGCCCATCTTCCTCTACGTTATACATGGGATGCGTACCACAGCATGGCTTTTTGCCAAGCAGTGCCATGTCCGCACCTGGGATCCGAACCGGTGAACCCCGTGCCACCGAGAAGCGGAACGTGTGAACTTAACCGCTGTGCCACCAGGCCGGCCCCAGTAACAATGTATTTTTTTTTTTAAGTAAAAATACCTTTAATGGAGATTCTAAAGTTTTCTAAGCAATCCATATTTAGATACATAGAAGACATTTACAGCCAGCACTTTTTTTTCCCAGAGCCTTCATTGCGACAAACGTCAACAAAAAAAATATGGCAGTCTTGTATTTTAAGCTCACGCTTTTGGGGATACATTCTCAGGTCTTCTTTAACGTGGGAACTGCAAATATAACGGCCATTACATGGTAATGGGAGTTAAAGAATGTGGAGTCCTCATGGAAAGATTAGAACACACTTTTCTATTAGTATGTTTGATTCTAATAATGCCATGCTGTGAGTGCACTGGCTCTTCTTCACTTTGTAAATGTAACTGGGCTATGTGAAATTTGCTATCAACAGATCAAGATTTTGGAGTTTCAGTAATGGATGAAAACGGTCTCGATTCAACTTTTATTACCCTCATCATGAGTACGCAGGGTGTGCAGACAAAAGCTTTTTGTCAGCTAACTATATGAAAAGATAAACACTGTAATAATTCATGTGATCCAAAATGGGCAAAAGCAAAAGACTACCTTCCCCTCAAGAAGAAGAATTTCAGACCTGTGCAAAGGGCAACAATACTGATAAAAAAATTGTGTTTACTTAGAAGCATTCGGAATGTCAACAAAACAGTTGCAACTTTTTTTTTTCAATTACAGAGTGGTGTTCAGTTAACAGAACAACAATTATTTCGTATAAGCTGCATGAGAGACAACTGAAGATGAAAAAACTACCATCCCCATATATAACTAATTTGTGCTGTGCACCGACAAGAACCTGCTTTAAATTTCCGTGCCAATTTACAACCCCCATACTGTACCAGGCAAGGTTAGTGGCTATTGAAAATACCACCAGGACAGGGCTATCTAAAGACATATTCGGTAGTGTGTTAACTATACAAAAAAAGACACTGTACAGTTTAAAAACAAATCCTACACAGCCTTACATTTCAATTTTTTTCTTTAAAAGGAGTGAGTTGTGTACAGGGGGGCTAAATGCTTTATAGACAAGGAAAAAAAACCTATGCTAGAACCAGCTTATTCATCATCATCATCTTCTTCATCTTCATCATCTTCCTCCTCCTCCTCTTCATCTTCCTCGTCTTCCTCCTCTTCCTTCTTTTTCTTGCTTTTTTCAGCCTTGACGACTCCCTTTTTCGCTGCATCAGGTTTTCCTTTAGCTCGGTATGCAGCAATATCCTTTTGGTAGTTCTCCTTCAGCTTAGCAGCCTTCTTTTCATAAGGCTGCTTGTCATCTGCAGCAGTGTTAGTCCACGTCTCTTCCAGTTTCTTTGCAACATCACCAATGGATAGGCCAGGATGCTCTGCTTTGATTTTTGGGCGATACTCAGAGCAAAACAAGAAAAAGGCCGAAGGAGGCCTCTTAGGTGCATTGGGATCCTTGAACTTCTTTTTTGTTTCCCCTTTAGGAGGGGTATAAGTTTTCATTTCTCTTTCATAACGGGCCTTGTCCGCCTTTGCCATGTCTTCAAATTTTCCCTCCTCTTTAGCAGACATGGTCTTCCACCTCTCTGAGCACTTCTTAGAAAACTCTGAGAAGTTGACTGAAGCATCTGGGTGCTTCTTCTTGTGCTCCTCCCAGCAAGTTTGCACAAAGAATGCATATGGTGACATTTTGCCTCTTGGCTTCTTAGGATCTCCTTTGCCCATGTTTAATTATTTTTCCTCAGCGAGGCACAGAGTCGCCCAGTGCCCGTCTGGCTCTCACTTGCCCCGGCGCTGTCTCTGGGGCTCAATGTACTGCAATGGCTGTCAGTAACAATGTATTTTTTAATTAAGGAATGTACATTGTATTTTTAGACATAATGCTATTGCACACTTCATAGATTACAGTATAGTGTAGACATAACTTTTATATGCACTGGGAAAGCAAAGACTTCGTGTCACTCGCTTTTTGCGATATCCGCTTTATTGCGGTGGTCTGGAATGGAGCCCGCAACATCTCCGAGGTGTGCCTGTACTGTTCCCGGAGATCTGGAATCTTGATAAGTTTTTGTTTGTCTTTTATAGTTGAAGGTCAATTTTGTTGGATATAAAATTCTTTGCTCACGTTACTTTCCTTGAATATTTTAAATATGTTCCTCCATTTTCTTCAGACATAAAGTATTTTTGAAAAGTTTAGTAGTAATCTCATTTTATTTCCTTGTAAATCACGTGCTCTAAAAGTGTGAGGTAAGGGTCCAGCCTCATTCTCTTGCATGTGGACGTCCAGTGTCCCAGCATCGTGTGTTGAAAAGAACATCCCTTCCCCCTTGAATGGTCATGGCACCCTTATCAAAAATCTATTGGTTATATATGTGAGGGTTTATTTCTGAGCGCTGCCTTCTATTTTGTTGATCTATGTGTCTGTTCTTGTGCCAGTGCCACACCGTTTTGATTACTGTAGCTTTATATTAAGTTTTGAAGTCAGGACGTGGTAGTGCTGCAGCATTTGCTCTTTTCAGATTCTTTTGGGTATTCAGGATCCTTCGGAATTCCATATGAGTTTTAAAATCTGCTTGTTCCTTTCGGCATAAAAGACAATTGGGATTTTGATAGGGGTTGCATTGAATCTGTAGACCAATGTGGGGAGTATTGCCATCCCAGCAGTGATCCATGAGCAGGGAGTGTCTTTCCATTGATTTAGGTCTTCTTTAATTTCTTTCAATGGTATTTTGTGGTTCACAAGCCTTGGTTAAATTTATTTCTGAGTATTTTATTCACTTTGATGCTATTATAAATGAAATTATTAATTGCGTTTTTAAATTGTGCATTGCTAATGTATTAAAATGCAACTGATTTTTGTATAACATTGCAGAATTCATTTGTTAACTCTAATAGAATTTTTTGTGGATTATTTAGGGTTTTCTATGTATACAATCATGTCGTTGGCAAATGGGGATAATTCTTCTTCCTTTCCAATTTGGATGGCTTTTACTTCTTTTTCTTGCTTAGTTGGCTTGCTAGAACTTCCCGTACAGTGTTGAGTAAAAGTGGCAAGAGGGGACATCCTCGTCTTGCGCCTGCCCTCGAAGGGAGAGCTGCCAGCCTCCCACTGCCAAGTGTGTGGTGGCTGTGGGCTCCCGTCATCAGGTTGAGGCAGTTTCTTCTGTTGCTGATTTGTGGAGTGTTTTTATCATGAAGGAGTGTTGGATTGTTTTTCAGATGCCTTCTGTGTATCAGTTGACATGATCATGTGTTTTTTTCCTTCATTCTGTTAATATGCTGTATTACATTGAATGATTTTTCATATATTGAGCCACCTTTGTGTTCCTGGAATAATCATACTTAGTCTTGGTGTAAAGTCCTTTTAATATGCTGCTGGGTTCAGTTTGCTAGTTTTTTGTTGAGGGTGTTTGCCTCTATCCTATCCCAATAAAGGGCTGTTTATCTATTGTTTCCTTTTCTTGTGAAATCGTAGTCTGCCTTGGTCTCGGTAATACTGGCCTCATCGAATGAGTTAGGAAGTATTCTCCATTTGGGGGAAGAGTTTGAGAAGGACTCGTGTTAATTCTTCTTCAAGTCTTTGATAGAATTCACCCGTGAAGCCATCTGGTCCTGAAATTTGTTATTGTTGGAAGTTTTTTGATTAATGACTCAATTTCTTTATTTGTTATAGGTCTATTCAGATTTTCTGTTTCTCCTTGAGTTAGCTTTGGTAGCTTGTGTTTTTAGGAATTTGTCCTTTTCATCTAGGGTATATAATTGTTCATACTATTCTCTTACCATCCTGTTTATTTCTGTAGGGTCAGTAGTAATGTCCCCACTTTCTTTCCTGATTTTACTTATTTGAGTGTTCTCTTTTTTTTTCTTGGTCAGCCTAGCTAAAGGTTTGTCAAAGCCTCGGCTTTGGTGGCACGGGAAGGTCCATTCCTCCTTCACTGTTGAAGGACGGTTTTGCCAGATGGGGAATTCTTGGCTGACAGTGTTTTTCTTTCAGGATTCTAAGTGTGCCGTCCCACTGCCCTCTGGCCTCCCTAGTTCCTGGTGGGAAGTCGACGCTCATCCTTACTGAGGCTCCTGGTACGCGGAGAGTCACTTCTCTTCTGCTACTCTGCAGGCTCTCTGTGTCTCTCATTGTGGATCTCTGTTTGTACTCCTTCCAGTTAATTGAACTTCTTCAACTTGTAGATTCATATCTTTCATCAAATTTGAAAACTTTTCAGCCATTATTCTTCAATTCTGCAGATATTCTTCTGCTCCTTTCACCCCCTCCTCTGGGCTCCATTATGCATTTTTGGTTTCCTGTGGTTTTGGCCTTTGACTATGTCTTGTATTTTTTCTTGATAGCTGAGCGTGACATCCTGGGTGACAGGAGCTGCTGTAAATGGGCCGTTAGTGATGGGGGTCACAGTCCTCTGGTCAGACCTCAGTCTGTGGTGAACCCCTGCCCACAACCGTGAATGTCCTATGTGCTTCTCACTCATGCACACACACCCCCCTCAGGCAGAGCGGGACGGCTAGAGTGCGTTGGGTCCGGGCGTTCCCCTAAGCCCCAGTTCAGTTAGGCTCCAATAAAACCCCGTCAGGTTAGGCCCTGGTTAGCTGCTCTCCCCTGAGGCTAGGCCTTGTGAAGGAGAGCAGTGTGGACGGCGTGTTCCGGAACGGTTCCTTCCCTCCTCTGCCAGAGCATGAGGGGCCGTTCTCCAGCACGCACCATGAGCGCCCGCTGGAGCTCCTGCCGCAGCGCTCACAGAAGTGTGGGCCGCAACTCACCCCAGTGGGCTTCGCCTCTCAGACTTGCCCACTGGCCCCCAGCGACCGTCAGCCATGCTCGGGGTTCCTTTCTGGCGCTGGGTCCTGGGGTGGTTCGTGCTCCGGTCGCTGTGACTCTGTATTTGCCTGCTGGTCTCCAAATTTGGGACAGCACTTGGCCCTGTGACTTCACTTCTCTTACAGATCTAAGAAGGTGGTTGATTTTTCAGTGTGTTCAGCTTTTCACGTGTTATCAGGACAGGGTAACTTCCCAGCTTCTGACAAGCCAGCCTGGAGGCCGGAAGCGTCCCACCTAGGACGTTTTCATTTCAGTCATTGACTTTTTAACTCTGGAATTTCCATTTGATTCCTTTTGTATAATTTTCACTTCTCTTCTGAGATTCTCTATTTCTTGAATCATTGTCATTATATTCATTTAATTCTTTGAACTTACTTACATTATCTGCTTTGAAGTCTTTGCTAGATTCAACATCTGGGCCCACTCAGTCAGATTCTGTCTACTACTTTTTTTCCTAAATATGGGTCACACTTTCCTGTTTGCATTAATTGTAAAGTTTTACTGAAACTGGATATTTCAGATGCTATATATAGCATCTCTGTATAGTAACTCTGGATTCTGAACTGCTTTCCTGAGTGTTTTGGTTTATTTTAGTACATTTTCTGGACCTAAATTACAAAAATTTCATTTTCAGGGTCTCGCTGTTAAGTACTTGGCTGGCCCGATGCCCGCTCCACCTGGGCCAGTGCCCCAAGCCATCAGTGCTGTCACTTTTCTCCGTTAGTTTTTACAAGGCTCACCCTTTTGGCTCCAAGGCCCCTGCCCCACTTCCACCCTCTGCTGCTCTGTTTGCAGCCCTGAGCTGTTGACACTCCTGTTTGCTGGTCCAGGGCTGGGCAGGGAGCAGCCCCCAGTGTGAAGGCTGCAGACCCTCCCCATGTTCTGTCCCCAAACTGGGCAGTTTTTAAAGAATAATCATTTCTCGGTGGCTTGTCTGCTTTAGTCGATTTCCACAGCTCTGAAGCTGTGAATTTTGTAATTTTGCTCAGCTTTAGCCTTGTTTTTCTGTGGGGAGGATTTTACCATCTCTGTACGTGGCTGTGGCTAGAACTCACCACCTTCTTTGTAGTTGCAAATGCTTTTTTTCAGGTTCAAGTTTTTACTTATTCTGGAACGTCTTTCCATGAAAGTTGTGAGGTGGTTGGTTGAGTTGGGGTGTTTTTTTATAGAAAACCAATTTTTTTCTTACTGTTTTTTTAAAGATTGGCACCTGAGCTAACATCTGTTGCCAATCTTTTTTCTTTTTTTTCTTCTTCTCCCCAGAGTCCCCCAGGTCATAGTTGTATATTCTAGTTGTAGGTCGTTCTGGCCCTGCTTTGAGGGACGCCGCCTCAGCACGGCCTGATGAGCGGTGCCGTGTCCACGCCCAGGATCCAAACCGGCGAATCCCTGGGCTGCCAAAGCCAAGTGCGCAAATTTAACCACTTGGGCACGGGGCTGGTCCCAGGAGACCAATTTGTAGCTTTTTCCTTGTGAAATCCATAATCCATCTGTTTCTGACTTTGTAATGCTTCCCCTGTCCTGTGTGAAGTTTCTGTGTGCATGGGGCTCTTCCTGGGTGCTCTTTTCATTCCACTGATCAATTTGCCCATTCTCTTAGGTTTTTTTTTTTTTTTTTAAAGATTGACGCCTGAGCTAACAACTGTTGCCAATCTTTTTTTTTTTTTGCTTTCTCTCCTCAAATCCCCTCAGTACATAGTTGTATATCTTAGTTGTGAGTCCTTCTAGTTGTGGCATGTGGGACGCTGCCTCAACATGGCCTAAGGAGCAGTGTCATGTCCGCGCCCAGGATCCGAACCAGCAAAACCCTGGGCCGCCGAAGCGGAGCATGTGAACTTAACCACTTGGCCACAGGGCGTGCCCCTCTCGTAGTTTTAAATTCATTTTATGGATATGCCACTAACTACTCCCCATGGTTGGAAATTTAGGTTATTTCCAAATCTTTTGTATTTGGTTAATATACTTGTGGCTAAATCTTTGCATACTTTCATTATTATTTTTTTTAGGATCATTTCTTAAAAGGACTTGCTGGGTTAAAGAGTAATATACCAAATTTTAAGGCTTCTAATGTCACCGAGGATTCCTGCAGAAAGGTTTACTTAGTGGTGTCTGTGGCTGTATGGACGTGTGTGTGCATGTGTGTGCGTGGGTTGAATTCACCCCTGGGTTGCCCTGCCCTTCCGAACACGCTGTTTTGCTGCTCAGCTGAACAGGGCTTTCAGCTATAGAGTCTCCATGGCAGTGTACGTTTGGGGCCCAGTCTTGCAGCTGCTGGTGCCACTCGGTCATTGGCAGTGGCCTGGGTGCCTGAGGACAGTCGTTGTGAGAAGGAGGTGCCTGGAATCCTGCTGGGGGAGGTGTCGGAGGCCATCTTTCTCCACCATGGGAGGGCACCATGGAAACTCTTTCCATTTCCTCTCCATTGTCTTCGCCACCGATTCCTGCCTAGAAAGACAGCCATGGCCAACATTGGCTCCATGTCACAGAGTAAATGCCAGCCCTCGATTGCTCTTGTTGGGTTAGAACAGCTTCCTCTTGAAGTTACGGCACAGTGGAAGTCAGTGTGTGGTTGGTTTCTTCATGTCTTTATTTGGCAAAATTGAAGATGGCAGGCCTTGGTCCCCACACTTCCTCCTCCTCCTCCTCCTCTTCTTCCTCCTCCTCCTCCTTTCTTCTCCCCACCCCACCCCCGTCTCTCTCGGTTTTGGTTTTACTTTCACTGGTTCACTGATACTAAGAGTTAAGGCACCAGTATGAGAACTGGATTCTCCCAGTCACTTTGTGGGGACTCAGTCCTGTGCGCACACACCTGCCTTCACTGTCTGTTCATCTCTGATGGAGAGGCACTGGGGACCTAGAGTCACAGGGCCGTCTGCTGGCCATGTGGTTTCTCTAACCCAGAAGGCTGGGGAGTGACACGAAGCATCTTGTCCTCTGTGTAGCCAGATCCACCCCCAGAGAAAGCATGAGAGTGCAAGAGGGCACAAGCACACAAGTGTGTGTGTCTGTGTACATTATATACCTGTGCATGTGTGCATGCATGGGTGTGTATGTATACGTGTGTGTGCGCAGGTGTGCCTGTGCATAGGTGTGTGTGCATGGGTGTGCATGTATACGTGTGTGTGCGCAGGTGTGCCTGTGCATAGGTGTTTGTGTGCATGGGTGTGTATGTATACGTGTGTGTGCGCAGGTGTGCCTGTGCATAGGTGTTTGTGTGCATGGGTGTGCATGTATACGTGTGTGTGCGCAGGTGTGCCTGTGCATAGGTGTGTTTGTGTGCATGGGTGTGTATGTATACGTGTGTGTGCGCAGGTGTGCCTGTGCATAGGTGTGTGTGCATGGGTGTGTATGTATACGTGTGTGTGCGCAGGTGTGCCTGTGCATAGGTGTGTTTGTGTGCATGGGTGTGTATGTATACGTGTGTGTGCGCAGGTGTGCCTGTGCATAGGTGTGTGTGCATGGGTGTGTATGTATACGTGTGTGTGCGCAGGTGTGCCTGTGCATAGGTGTGTGTGCATGGGTGTGTATGTATATGTGTGTGTGCGCAGGTGTGCCTGTGCATAGGTGTGTGTGCATGGGTGTGCATGTATACGTGTGTGTGCGCAGGTGTGCCTGTGCATAGGTGTTTGTGTGCATGGGTGTGTATGTATACGTGTGTGTGCGCAGGTGTGCCTGTGCATAGGTGTGTGTGCGTGCATGGGTGTGTATGTATACGTGTGTGTGCGCAGGTGTGCCTGTGCATAGGTGTGTGTGTGTGCATGGGTGTGTATGTATACGTGTGTGTGCGCAGGTGTGCCTGTGCATAGGTGTGTGTGCATGGGTGTGTATGTATACGTGTGTGTGCGCAGGTGTGCCTGTGCATAGGTGTGTGTGTGTGCATGGGTGTGTATGTATACGTGTGTGTGCGCAGGTGTGCCTGTGCATAGGTGTGTTTGTGTGCATGGGTGTGCATGTATACGTGTGTGTGCGCAGGTGTGCCTGTGCATAGGTGTGTGTGCATGCATGGGTGTGTATGTATACGTGTGTGTGCGCAGGTGTGCCTGTGCATAGGTGTGTTTGTGTGCATGGGTGTGTATGTATACGTGTGTGTGCGCAGGTGTGCCTGTGCATAGGTGTGTGTGCATGGGTGTGCATGTATACGTGTGTGTGCGCAGGTGTGCCTGTGCATAGGTGTGTGTGCATGCATGGGTGTGTATGTATACGTGTGTGTGCGCAGGTGTGCCTGTGCATAGGTGTGTTTGTGTGCATGGGTGTGTATGTATACGTGTGTGTGCGCAGGTGTGCCTGTGCATAGGTGTGTGTGCATGGGTGTGTATGTATACGTGTGTGTGCGCAGGTGTGCCTGTGCATAGGTGTGTTTGTGTGCATGGGTGTGTATGTATACGTGTGTGTGCGCAGGTGTGCCTGTGCATAGGTGTGTTTGTGTGCATGGGTGTGTATGTATACGTGTGTGTGCGCAGGTGTGCCTGTGCATAGGTGTGTGTGCATGCATGGGTGTGTATGTATACGTGTGTGTGCGCAGGTGTGCCTGTGCATAGGTGTGTTTGTGTGCATGGGTGTGTATGTATACGTGTGTGTGCGCAGGTGTGCCTGTGCATAGGTGTGTGTGCATGGGTGTGCATGTATACGTGTGTGTGCGCAGGTGTGCCTGTGCATAGGTGTGTGTGCATGCATGGGTGTGTATGTATACGTGTGTGTGCGCAGGTGTGCCTGTGCATAGGTGTGTTTGTGTGCATGGGTGTGTATGTATACGTGTGTGTGCGCAGGTGTGCCTGTGCATAGGTGTGTGTGCGTGCATGGGTGTGTATGTATACGTGTGTGTGCGCAGGTGTGCCTGTGCATAGGTGTGTGTGTGTGCATGGGTGTGTATGTATACGTGTGTGTGCGCAGGTGTGCCTGTGCATAGGGGTGTGTGTGTGCATGGGTGTGTATGTATACGTGTGTGTGCGCAGGTGTGCCTGTGCATAGGTGTGTGTGCATGGGTGTGTATGTATACGTGTGTGTGCGCAGGTGTGCCTGTGCATAGGTGTGTTTGTGTGCATGGGTGTGTATGTATACGTGTGTGTGCGCAGGTGTGCCTGTGCATAGGTGTGTGTGCATGCATGGGTGTGTATGTATATGTGTGTGTGCGCAGGTGTGCCTGTGCATAGGTGTGTGTGCATGGGTGTGTATGTATATGTGTGTGTGCGCAGGTGTGCCTGTGCATAGGTGTGTTTGTGTGCATGGGTGTGTATGTATACGTGTGTGTGCGCAGGTGTGCCTGTGCATAGGTGTGTGTGCATGCATGGGTGTGTATGTATATGTGTGTGTGCGCAGGTGTGCCTGTGCATAGGTGTGTGTGCATGGGTGTGTATGTATATGTGTGTGTGCGCAGGTGTGCCTGTGCATAGGTGTGTTTGTGTGCATGGGTGTGTATGTATACGTGTGTGCGCGCAGGTGTGCCTGTGCATAGGTGTGTGTGCATGGGTGTGTATGTATATGTGTGTGTGCGCAGGTGTGCCTGTGCATAGGTGTGTGTGCATGGGTGTGTATGTATACGTGTGTGTGCGCAGGTGTGCCTGTGCATAGGTGTGTGTGTGTGCATGGGTGTGTATGTGTATGTGTGTGTGTGCATGTTTCTGTCTGTCTCCCTCTCTCTCCCTCCCTTCAGGGCAATGCCTAGGCAGGTAGACTGGGTTCTTCTGGACTCACTTGCCGCTGATGGGCCATGTCTGAGCCCCCGCCCTCTGTGGCCCTCTCTGCAGGTTCTCCCATGGGCAGGTGGTCTCTGTGGATGAGCTGCGCCCCTTCCAAGACCCAGACCTGAGCTCTCTGAAGGCTGGCTCTGCATGTCTGGCCAAGCAGCAAGACGGCCTCTGGCACCCAGCGCGGATCACTGGTGAGGCTGCCTGTGGCCTCCTTGACAGGGCCCTTCCTTGAAAGCCCTCTCCGTGCTTCACACGTGGTGTTTTCATATGACCACTCCTTTGGTTGGGCCTGGGGACCCTGCTGTGTGCCCAAGAGGAGAAAGACCACCATTGCCTTGGCCGCACGTTGCTCCCAACTTCCACTGTGGCTTCTACCACCTGTTGAGGCTGCTGACCTGGCCTGTCTTTGTCCCCCCACCTCCAGATGTGGACAGTGGCTACTACACAGTCAAGTTTGACTCACTGCTGCTGAAGGAAGCCGTGGTAGAGGGGGACAGCATCCTGCCCCCACTGCGCACAGAGCCTGCAGGGTCCTCTGACTCAGACAGCAGCGACCCAGATGACCCCAGTTATGCCAGAGGTATGGCAGCAGCTCAGGCTCAGGGTCCCAGAAGCCAGGAGGGTAGGGACAAGGGGCAGCACTGGTAGCAGTCATCCTGAGAGGCCCCCAGCTGGTGGGGTACCCTGACTGTTAACTAGATGGTGAGAGAGCATGACTGCAGTGAGGTGGGCGGTGCTCATTAGGTGGACCCCCTGCAGAGGGGCACTAGTTGTTCCTGAGGAGGCATGGAAGCCCCCACAGGAGGTTGGGGAGATGAGAGAGTGCGTGAAGAGTCTGAGGCAGGACTGGAGACCCACAGACACAAAGACCTGGCCCTTGTCTTAAAGGAGTGCATGTGCAATGATTACAGTCCCACATGATGCAAACCTGTGGCCGTGGCAACTGGAGGGCAGGGGGCCACTGATGCAGAAGCTGCTGAGGAAGTTGATGCATGGGAGGGGACTGGTGGGACATGGAATGCAGGAAGGAGCAGCTCCTTGCAGTGGCTTCTACTTAGGGCCTGGGTGCCCTGCGGACGGAGGAGGGGCTGTGTCCAGACAGCTGGGGATGGGAGAGTTCCGGGAAGGGGCACTGGCTGGCAGTGTCCAGCCCTCCTGAGGTTCAGTTAGGATGAAGATGGGAGGTGTCCCCGTGGGATATGTTACATGAGTTGGTGGTTTCTGAAGCCCCATGTCCGTGGTGATGGAGGGGAGGACTGAGCTGAGCAGGTGAAGTCGGTGACTGCTCTCCATGAGGGGAGCGGGGCAGCTCCCCACCTGGAGAGGTAGGTCAGGGTGGGGCTGTGTTGGGAGGCAGCCATGCAACCAGGAGGGCTGGAGCAGACTGTGCCGGACTCTGCCACAAGCTCTGTCTATTGTCACGTGCCACCACCGGCCTGGGCAACCGGCAGAGAGCCCGAGGTGCTGCGGATCACGGCCCTGGCCCAGAGCCGAGCTGGAGCCCAGCCTGCTTCGTGTCCAGCTGGGCTGAGCCATTGCCCTTCATTTCCTGCAGTGATGGAGCCTGGTGCTGCCGAACATGGGACCTGCAGCTCTGCCTTCGCTGGCTGGGAGGTGCACACACGGGGTATTGGCTCCAGACTCCTTGCCAAGATGGGCTACGAGTTTGGCAAGGGTGAGTATGTGCTGCACCGGGGAAGGGAGAGTGCTGCCACCACACAGCCCAGGGGTCCAGCAGCAGTAGTACCAGCCCCGTGTGCCCCTAGGTCTGGGTCGACACTCCGAGGGCCGGGTGGAGCCCATCCACGCCGTGGTGCTGCCTCGAGGGAAGTCACTGGACCAGTGTGCAGAGATACTGCAGAAGAGGGCCAAAGGCAGCAAGGCTGGCACCAGCAGCCTCCCAAAATGCCCAGGGAGAGGGGGCAGGCCTAGGGGCCGCCCACCCCCACGTAGTGTGTTTGACTTTCTGAATGAGAAGCTGCAGGGCCAGGACCCTGAGGCCCTGGAGGCTGGGGCAGCTCCCCCGGGCAGGAAGAGCGGCACAGAAACGTACCGAGGCACCACGAGCACCAAGCGGGCCCTGAGCCTGCAGCTTTTCCAGACTGAGGAGAAGATTGAGCAGACCCAGCGGGACATCCGGGGCATTCAGGAGGCCCTTGCCCGCAACACAGGCCGGTACGTATGGGGCCGAGCTCAGGGCAGAGGGCGGGTGCCCAGCCCACGGTTCACATGCAGGACCTTACCCTAACCCGGGGGTGGCGGGCCAAGTTTGAGGAGTGTCTGGATGATTAATGGTGATGGGCAGTGGCCACAGCAGCCTGAGGGTTTCATGGCAGCGACCCAGGAGCCCACACTGAATGGTGGGCCCCTCTCTAGGCACAGCGTGATGGTGGCCCAGCTGCAGGAGAAGCTGGCGGGAGCCCGGCGGCAGCTGGGGCAGCTCCGGGCCCAGGAGGCAGGCCTGCAGCAGGAGCAGAGGAAGGCAGACACCCACAAGAAGATGACTGAGTTCTAGAGCCCCTGCGCGCACACTGGCTGAGCCCAGAGACCCCTGCTCCCGGCTGCCTCAGGAAGACCAGCTGTTGCCCAGCAACCAGGATGCCACCAGAAGAGGGGCTAGCCTCCACAGCTGGCCTGCTTGCCAGCGGGGGCGTGTGGACACTGCTGAGTGGAGATGGGCTGCAGGGATCACTCTGGACACTTACTTGCCCGTCAAGTCCACCTGCCAGTGTCTGAGGGCATCTCCTGAGCAAGGACATTAAAGTGCTTTTGTTGCGTGTCTTTCCGTGGAGGCTCGGCTGGCTGTGGGGTCTTTGGAGAGAGAGGAGTCTCTGCACCAGGCGGGGGGGCGGGCTAGAGGGGTCCCGAGTGAGGCTGCTGCCCCCTGCCCAGAGGCAGAAGGCCCAGGAGGACTGGCATTCTCCCTGTTCTCCCAGATGAGGCGGTCAGAGCCCAAGGTGCCCCACATGTTGCCTGACACCCAGAAATGGGTGGAGCGCGGTGCTGCAGTGGTGGGAGGAGACTGTGAACCGCAGCAGGCCTTGGGGAGTGCTGTTAAGGAGGCAGGAGGACCTGGGTGGCGTGGGTTGGGAGCCTGTGAGCCTGGGTTTAGCCCCAACACTCGGCGGCCATGAGACCGCCCAGTTCCCATGTGTGCTGGGCCTGTCTCCTCACCAGCTCGAGCCCCCCTCACCGTGGGTGGAGATGACGTGAGTTAGTCTCGGAACAGTGCCAGCTCGCAGCTCACACCCACCAGTAACGTCTAGACCCCAGGCGGGGGCCACAGCAGGTGGGTGAGGCCGAGGCAGTGGCTCTCCTGGGAGCAGCTGCAGCAGGGGGTGAGCTGCTGCGTGGGGAGATGCAGCAAGCTGCATGGGCAGGAAGTGAGGGGGGAGCTTGCTGAGGGCTGCATGAAGGTGCCGTTCAAGGTACCCGAGCTGCCTGGCCGACCCCAGGGGCTGAGGAGGTGCCACCACGCCTTTGGCCTGGGTAAGTCCTGCTCCGGCTTCCAGCCTGACCAGGTCCCCAGGCCCCTCCTGAGGGCAGCTGAGGGCTGGGCTCTGGGAGGACTAGGCCCTATCAGGTCAGTACACTGGGACTTGGGCTGGGACCAGGTTAGCCAGCCTGGGCCCTCTGTGAAGGAAGCCCACTCCCTGGGCCTGGGTGGACGGGCCCCACCTCCAGAGACCCCACCCGCCGTTTCTGCTGCTGGACTAAAGGCTGTGCTGATTGTGCAGTAGACTCCCACCCCAGCAGTTCTGCTGAGGCCTCAGGAAGCAGACAGGTCCAGGGGCAGGGACCGTTGGAGGCGCGGGGTAGGGAGCCAGGGAGAGGTGGGGTGGGGGCGGTCAGTGCCCAAAACAGCCCCTTCTGCCTGCTCCCCCTTTCCAGCTCCCCAAGGGGCCAAGCTCTGTAGAGGATGGATGGGCATCACCCGAGACAAGGCCCATGCCTGGGCAGGGCAGGGCCACAGGTGAGCGGCCTGTGGCTCGCAGGCCCAGGGGTGTGACCTTAGGGGCTTCCCCAGGTCTCAGGTTTGGGCTGTAGCGATCACAGCAGGGCCTGGGCCTGGTCACAGCTGCCCTGCCCCTCCTCACTGGCCATGCTCAGCCGTCACCTGGGTCATCCTTGCTGACCTGGGTACTCGTAGGGCCAGGCAAAGCACACCTCCTCACACCACCAGGAGCCCCCACCCAGAGGGTGGGCGCTGAGGCTGTGTCCTTGTGGTGTCTGTAGGGGGAGGGGCTGTGGAGCCTTGGGGTTTCCTGTGTGCTGAGTCAGTGTGCCCAAGGGGAGGAGACCGCCCGGCAGCATGAGGTACAGCAGTGGGGCTGCCAGGTGGGCTCCAGTCCCTCAGTCTGCCCCAGCACCCCTGTCTTCTGCCCCCAGGCCAGCCCTCAGCTTCACAGGATGGGGCCACAGGTGCCCGCAGCCCCTCCTGCCCTCTGGGTCCTGGGGTGCCTTGCCCTGCTCCTCTTGCTGTGGGCGCTGTGCGCAGCCTGCCGCAGGTATGTCCACCCCTGGCCTAGGTTTCCCGTGGGGCCTGGCTCAGCTCTGGGACCAGAGCGGGTGGGACTTTAGGCAGGTCCCATCCAGCTCTCTGCCCCGCCTCCCTCCTGGGCTTGGACCAGAGGCTGACACCCCTTCCCCTGTCTGCTCCTTGGCCTGACACCCCCCCACCCCCACGTCTGCTCCTTGGCCTGACACCCCCCCCACCCCCACATCTGCTCCTTGGCCTGACACCCCCCCACCCCCACGTCTGCTCCTTGGCCTGACGCCCCTCCTGCCCCCAGGAAGCAGACACAGAGGCAGCAGGCCCGCCTGCAGGGCAGTGTGATGCGGGCTGAAGTGGTGAGTGCCAGGCTGTCCCCGGGGCCAGGGAGGGGCCAGCAAGGGACCGACCAGCCTTCCTTGCCCCCAGTCACTGCTGAGACGACCCCACCTCTGCTCCCTCAGCAAGTCGGACACCAGACTGCATGAGCTGCACGGGGGCCCTCGTGGCAGCAGAGGTGAGCTGAGTGAGAAGGGGCAGCCCGGTGGCGGGAGGGGCTTACTGCACGGCACCTTGACCTATCCCCTGACCCCACCCCCAGCCCTGCGGCCTGCCAGCATGGATTTCCTGCGCCCACAATGGCTGGAGGAGTCCAGAGGCACCATCAGGCCTCCAGCAGCCTTCTCACACCGGGAGCTGCCCCAAGCACCCTCCATCAGCCCCGAGGCCACCTATTCCAACGTGGGGCTGGCTTCGATTCCCAGGGCTAGCCTGGCAGCCAACCCTGTGGTGTGGGCAGGGGCACGACTGACCAGCAGCTGTGCCAGGCCTGGGCCTGAGGTCAGACCCATGGTGGCTGAGTATGGTTGCATCCAGAAGCTCCAGGGAACAGGTCCAGGCCCCCAAGCCCTGGAGCAGAGGAAGGCCCAGGTGATCCCAGAGGCTGAGGTAAAATGGAGGGGGCCAGGGAGGGGGGTGGGACTGGGCAGATCCTTGGCAGAGTGGATGGTGCTGACCCCTCTCTGGGTCGGCTTCCTATTTCCAGGTGGACATCCTGTACTCCAAGGTTAACAAGCCTAAAAGGAGGAGCCCAGGACCTGTCATAGACCAGCCGGACCCCAAGGGCAGGGGTGCGATTCTGGTTCTGGGGAGTGACCGGGCCTATGAGGCCCTCCCACTGAGGGGCCGAGGCGTGGACAACAGCCTTCTGGAAAACGTGTATGAAAGCATCCAGGAGATGGGGGCCCCTGAGCGCCTGAAGCCGCCCAGCTCTGGCTATTAGCACGAGTGGACACGTGCAGGGCACACAGGCCCCTGGCTGCCTGCCCCAGCCCGTGGAGGGCTCTCCAATTGCTCCCTGCCCCGAGCACCAAGCGCAAATGTTCCTTCCTCCACTCGCCCCACAGCCCACAGCACAAGTTCCAGATCCCAGGGCTGCCAGCCTGAGGGCCCCGGGGCCTTGGCTGCGTGGCCTCTCCGGGCCAGCGTCTCAATAAATCCCCTGCGCGGAGGAGGAACGCAGCCGTGCCTCACAGCCTCCTCTTCTCCGAAAGCCTGGCGGGGTTGGGGGGAAGGGGGGGTGCTGTCTGGAAGGAGGAAAGGCATCTCCCTGGCCTCGGGACAAGCTTCCTCCGGCCGGGGGGCCGGGGCCCTGCCAACCGAGGCCGTGCCGGCCGGTCAGGCTCAGAAGGCTGTCGGGAGGGCGGCGAGCGCGGGAGGCGGTTCCCTGGCCGTCGGTCCTGCGGGGCAGTGCCGCCCCAGGGTGGGACTTGGGGCCTGAAGGCCAAGGGAGGGCTCCGCCGCCAGCCCCGCAGTTACGTAAGGCGGGGGAGTGGGCAGTCGTGCGTTAAAGAATAACCTGCTCCCGGGCAGCCCGCCAGGCGGACGCGGCCCCTTCCCGGGCCGCCACGCCGCGAGGACGCGGCCGCCGGGCGGCCGGGGCGCGGGGGCGCGCGGGTACCGGGCTCGGCCGGGCGGGGGGGCCGGGCCGGGCCCCTTCCTCGGCCGCGCGGGAGCAGCCGCCCGGGGCGGGGCCGGAGGGGCGGTGCCGCGGGGCGCAGGCCAATCGGGGCGCGGCCGGCCGGGCCCCCTCGGAATGTTGATACCGCGCGCGGGCCAATGGGCGCGCGCCGGGGCGGGGCGCGCGGAGGGGCGGGGCCGGCCGGCAGCCTGCGGGCCGCGCGGCGCGGGCGGCGGCCGATCCAGGGCGGGGGTCGCGGCCCGGCCAGCCCGGCCCGGCCCGGCCCGGGGCCGCGTCCGAGCGTCCGCCCTCGCCGCTGCAGCCTGGCGCCCGGCCAGCCGGCCATGGAGGCCGAGCGCCCGCCGGCGCCCGGTCCAGGCTGCGGGCGCCCCCCGCCCCGCGCCGCAGGCCGGGACCCCGCGGCCGCCCCCGTGCCGGTGTCCGCGCCGCCGCAGGTACCGGGCGCGGGGGGCCGACCGAGCTGCAGCCGCGAATATGGCGTCGGGGCTGCTCGGACTCCGGGGGCGGGGCGGGGCAGGGGGGAGTCGCGCCGGTCCGCGCGTGTCCGTGGGGCCCGGGGGCCCAAGCCGGGCTCCGGGAGCGCTTCCCGCCGCGCGGGGCCGGGGGCGGGGCCGGGGCCGCGCTGGCCGCAGCGGGCGGGGCGTACCGAGAGGATCCTGGGCGGGGGTAGGGGGTTCCGGACCGCCGCCCCCGCTGAGCTGGCCCGGTCCACAGGGCCTTCCCGGGGGCGGCGGCTTTGCAGGCTTGGAGTTCGCGCCGGAGCCGCGGGCCGCGGACCTAGGGGCCTCGGGGACGTGGGCGGGGGCGGCGGGGCCTCCGACGCCGTCGGCGCACATCCCGGTGCCAGCGCAGAGGTGAGCCGGTGCAGTGCGCACACGTGCGCCGGTGTATGCGGGGGTGGGGGCGGCGCGGGCACGTGCCTCCCGATCCCCCCACGGCGGGCCTCGGTGAGGGGCGGGTCAGGGTCCCAACTGGGTTTCTGCTCCTTCCAGCTCTCCAGCCCAGAAGTTGAGGAGAAATGGTCAATATGTTAATATCCTTGTTTCCCACAAATCCTGGGGCCAGAGAGCAGATCTGGGAGGGAGCTGTTGTCAGTTTCTGTGCAGAAGAGGCTGCGCGGCCGGCTAGGGGGTCGACTGTCCAGGAATCCTTGGACTTCTGACCGCCATCTCCCCAGCCTGGCCGTGAAACCTGCCTGGGTGCCGGATACCGGGCTAGCTGCGCAGGCGGGGGCGGGCTCTGGCCTGGCCGCCTGGGGCCCCAGGACCCGAGTGTGCTTCAAGCCCGTCTCCCCTGGCTGCTGCTAGCTGCTGGCTGCTCCCGCCCTCCCAGCCTGGCGGTAGGCCCACAGCTGCTGTTGTGCAACCCTGGTTAATGTGTGATGGGGAGGGGGGGCCGGGCCTGGCCTGGCCCCATCAGTGGGGCCTCAGACCCCTGTCCAGCACCAGGGTCTGAAGGAGCCACTGAGGAACAAAGCCCAGGCAGCAGAGAAGTCAGGCTTCGGGTAGGCCCCAACCCAGGCCCTGTTCCTGGTGGTTCCTGGAGATTTGGGGCTCTGCAATCTGAGCTGGGGGTGGAGCTGGGCCTCCCGCCCAGCTCCTGGAGTGAGGGAGCCTGGTACACACACACGTGCCCAGGCCTGCACGTGTGTGTGTGTGTATGCTGGGTCAGGGGAGGGGCCTGGAGTACTTGCTGGGCCCCACCCGTGCCCCGCCCCCATCTCCTCCAGAACCCCCCCAGGAAAAGCCAGGCTGGACGAGGTCATGGCTGCGGCAGCCCTCACAAGCCTGTCCACCAGCCCCCTCCTGCTGGGGGCCCCAGCTGCAGCCTTCAGCACAGGTGAGACTTAGAG
Source organism: Equus asinus (assembly GCF_041296235.1). NCBI lineage: Eukaryota > Metazoa > Chordata > Mammalia > Perissodactyla > Equidae > Equus > Equus asinus. The sequence goes on from NC_091804.1 coordinate 50,676,784, forward strand.
CCTGGCATGGGGTAGGGGTTGGGGCAGGGCCCAGGACCACTGTCTCTCCAGAACCCTACAGTGGGTGAGCCCCTGTGGGGCAAGCAGAGCCCCCTCACCTGGAACACCACCTTCTAAACACACCTCTTGAGGCCTAAAACAGACATCTGGACCCCAGTGCCGCTCCCAGAGGCCAAGCCACAGTGCCCCAGACCTGTGGGCCCTGTGATCTGTCCACACGTCTCCATCTCGCAGGCATCTCTCCACAGAGAACTTCTCTGATTATCTTTCCCTGTATTGGGGAGGCTAGTCCCCTGCTGCTGGGGCCGGCTCCTCCTGGTCACTTGCCTTCTCCAGGAGGCTCTGCCCACCGAGCTCACCTGTGAACAGAGAGACAGGTGGAGTCTCAGCGTTAAGGGACTTGCAGCTGGCAGTTCCTGCAGAGCAGCCTGAGCCTGAGCTGCAGTCCTGACCCCAGCGCTGGTGTGTCCCCACAGAGGCTGGCGTGGAGCCCTGGAAGGAGGCCCTGGTGCGGCCGCCAGGCAGCTGCAGCAGCAGCAGCAGTGGGGACTGGGGCTGGGATCTGGCCAGCGACCAGTCCTCTCCGTCCACCCCATCGCCCCCGCTGCCCCTCGAGGCAGCCCACTTCCTGTTTGGGGAGCCTGCCCCGAGGAAGAGGAAGGTGAGCCTGGGGGCAGCCCTCAGGATGGGATGCACATGGGTGGCCTAGCCTGACCACTGGCCCTTGTCGCCCAGAGCTCGGCGCAGGTGCTGTTCCAGTGTCTGTGGAAGCGCTGTGGGAAGGTGCTGAGCACGGCCTCCGGGATGCAGAGACACATCCGCCTGGTGCACCTGGGGTGCGGTGGGGCTGGCAGGTTGGGGGGGCGGGCCAGGCGGGCCACCGCTTCAGCTCCCCCCCGCCATGTCCCCAGCAGGCGGCAGGCAGAGGCGGAGCAGAGCGATGGCGAGGAGGACTTTTACTACACGGAGCTGGACGCTGGTGTGGACACACTGACCCGTGGGCTGGCCAGCCTGAGCCCAGCATCCCCCATAGCCTCCGCACCACCTGCCTTCCCTACCCTAGAGCTGCCAGAGCCCCTGGCCCGCCCCCACGTGTGGCACCGTGACCACGCCTACCAGGTGGGGGAAGCCACAGGCAGCAGCTGGGGTCGGTGCTCAGGGCGCCCCAGAAGGAAGTGAGGCCACAGCTGTGTCTCCTTTCAGGGCTGCCTGGCACCCGTCCGCCTGGAGCCACCACCCACCACAGTCAGGGCCTGCGTGCCCGCCCTGCCCACCAAGCTCGGTGCCAACCCGAGGTGCGTGTGTGTGGAGGACTGGGGCAGGCGCCAGGCAGGGAGGGTCCTGGCCTGACAGCGTCCCATGACCCCCATGTGTCCCCCAAGGAAGCCCCGAGGTGATGCCAAGAAGTGCCGGAAAGTGTACGGCATGGATCACCGGGACCTGTGGTGCACGGCCTGCCGCTGGAAGAAGGCGTGCCAGCGCTTCCTGGACTGAGCCCACCACCCTGGTGCCACTGCCCGCCACCCGGCAGGGCTTTTTAAAGGGGAAAATAAGCTACCCACCCCCCAGCCAGGGGCCTCTCCTAGCCGCAGAGTCTACTTTTTAATGTAGGGGGTAGCCGGTGACCCTGGACCCCCAGAGGTGGAGGGGGTCCCATCACTCAAAGTGCCTCTGAAGAAACCAGCCTTTTGCACTAAAGCCAAACCCCACGGCTGCCCCCTTGGCCCCAGGACCCTTGGGAGGGGGCCCACCCTCCCTGCCTCTCAGCTGGTGGACTTGTCAGGGTGCTGAAGGACCTGGCTTCTGGGCCACACGGGGGCCGGTCCTTGATGCACTTTGAGGGGTATCAGGGAAGGCCTCCCCTGCCCGCACTTAACCTGATGGCTCGACGTTTGTGCCGCGTTTTCAAAGCTCAGGTGTCTCGCGTCTGGGCTCCACCAGGCGAGGAGAAAAATTAAAGATTTGAGTTTTTTCCAGAAGCTGGGTCTGCCTCCTGGGGGGGAAGGGCATGGAAGTAGGGGCCTGCCACAGGTAGGGTGGTGGGCAGGTGGGCCAGGGAGGCCGGCATCAGGCCACAAAGGGCTGGGGGTCACTCTCTGGCCACCTCTACTCAGGGTGAGGCCAGAGGAGGGGACACTGAAACACACAAGGCGTCTGCTTGAGCAGCAATTTCCGAATTTATTGAAAGTGATCACTTTGCAAGAATGTCTAAGCTAACCCCATCACAGAAAGGAAACCCACAGGCAGGCCCAGAGCGTGCCCAGGCCGATGAGAAACCGCAAGACCACTAGAGAAAGTACTGATGACCTGTCCTATGGCTACAGAGAAGCAGACAGCAGAGCTGTGATTTCCCACCAACCAATACGAAAACCTTCTCCCCCAAATATTAAACACATCTCCAGTACAAACACAGGTTTATAACAATTAATATAAAGTCGATATAATATAGCTTATCCCCAGAAAAAAGCAACAATCTTCAAACACTGCCCCTTTTTTGTCTGTTTTGTTTTTGTTGACAGGTTGAAAGCATGTTGAAAAAATAAATATTTAAGAAAAGCACATACAGCACCCTCACTACACAGAGTTCTAAAAGGGCTGCATACAAAACACAACAGAGGATCTAAAAAATTAAAACAACCACCATTCAGTATGGCTTTCTTAAGAGGTGCACATGTCACAGAATGAGCAAAAATAAGATTATCTTTCATAATATTGCAAAAAGTTCCAGTTTTTGCATTTTTCTCAGAGTTTTCTTTTTTAAAAAGCAAGATGTGCAAAGTTGGAAGCAGTAGCTGTGTCTCTTGAGTAAATAAAGGTCCCTCTTGAGTCCTGGCAGTGTTGTGACTGCTCCCCAGACCCAGAGTCAAACATACAACCTGGTCAGGATCCAGAGCTTGACACGAAAGTCATGGTTTCCTTGCCCCACCCCCACCCCAAGAACTCACCACCCAAGTGACTGTTCCATTTGTGGCGTTGCCAACACCAAAATACAGGCAGACATAAACGGAAAAGTACAAAATGTGAAATGTAATCTACACAGTTTTTCCTCTTCGTAAAAAAATATTTATTAGTTTCAACATTGATTAAAAAAAAATCAGTCACATAAAAAAAAGCCTCATTACGCGTCTTTTTCCTCCACGCCTCCCGAGAGGTGATGTGTTCATCTCCATCTCTGAAATCCAACACTCTCCGATCAGAAACCGCACACGAGAATAATGAACCTGCCACACAGCAGACGCCTGGGGAACCTGTGGGACAGGACACGGGACCCTTGGTTTTCAGTACAGTATTGGTTTTAAGGAGGAAAACGCCCTGTGGCACTGACAGCGAACCCCTAAAAAGGCCAGTGAGGGCAGTGCAGAGCGGGAGCGCGTTGGTCACAAAGAGCAGGATGTCCTGAGTGCGGAGGAAGAGGTGGCCGGGACGTGGGCAGGGCAGCCTGAGAGGTGGGACCGGTAAAAAATCCAGAGACACTTGTTGGTAACAAAGGTCTGGTTTCCAAATGCATTTTATAAGAAAGTCAGTCTGTTTACAAAAGGGCTTAGAAAGTGGGAGGGGACACAGTTCTGAGCCCTGCCAGGCGGGCCCCCTGGGGAAGGCAGAAAGGGAAGTATGTCCCCGAGCCCCCTTCCGATCCTCCGCCCTGCACTGGCCTCAGCAGAAGCAGCCTGCAGTCCGCCCTGCCCCCGAGAGAGTTGGGGAGGATCTTGGGCTTTTCTCTGAAGCCACCAGTGCTGAGGTGCTCACAGCCTCCCCGGCTGAGAGATGTGGGTGCGGGCAAGCCAGACGACAGCTCTGTCAAGAGCACCGCCTTCTCACCAAGAGAAACAGCGGCTGATCGTAATAAAAACAAAGCTGTGGCTTCTCCCCAGGCGCAGGCTTCAAGGACAGCACCGGCCGTGCGTGCACACAGGCAGCCAGGGAGGCTGGCGCCCCGCGTGCTACTGGGGGCATGTGCGCCAGGCCACCAGCGGAACCTAAGTTAGGGTTTGTTTTGTGGGATTTCCCTTTTTCCACCCAGAGAGAGTAGATGTGACACAATGAAAAACTTGGTAAAAGCCATTTGGCTCACAGTCTGTGGAAAAAGAGAAAATGAAAGGCTGTCTCTCCAGTGAGGCCCCAGCTCAGCATCCTGAGGGGGTCCTCGCGCCGAGTGGGCAGGGTGGGAGAAGGAGACGGAATGTCTTAGTAAGGAGTGTCGTCAGGGATGGCCTTAACAAGGAGGCGGACAGCAGTGAGGGGCATCCTCACAGGGTGATGCTGGCCCACTGGCAGAAAAAAGAGGGCGAGTGGGTCGTGGGCTCGTCCAAAAAGACAGCAGGGGGACGTGACAACAAGCCGAAAGAATGACGACTCTGTTTCCTCAAGTGAGAAAAATAATGCCAAACAAAGTAACTATGTAACTACCTCAAAGTCTCTACTCAAGAAGTTTGGTTACCCGCCAGGGAGTGAGCAGCACGCGGCAGTTGAATACCACCTCCAGTGTTAGCAGCGACAAAGGCAAGCGCACCCAGGAGGTCAGCAGGAGCGGCCTGGGTGCGACGGGACGGCAGAGCCGAGGGGACAAGGCCAGCCCCTGGCTCTCCAAGGAAGTGCACACAGAACAAAGAGCCGAGGCCCCCCAAAGGGACCCCAAGTGGCCTGCAGTGGGAGCACGGAGCCCTGCCTGGGAGGAGCGGGTGCTTCAGTCCCCACGCTGCCGCCTCCCCCCGAAGATAGCACCTGGGAGCGCTCGGCTGCAGCAGGGGCCTCTGCAGCTGTTTTGTGTAGAGCACCAAAGTCCCGAGGCAGGTGGGCCGTGGCTTTCTGTACACAGGCCTGAATTCTGCAGGCTGCACAACGGGGCAGAGCCACGAGGGCAGGAAGCAGCAGTGGCCACAGGCAGTGACCAGGCTGCTGAGAAGGGGGGATGGAGGGGAGGGCAGAAGGGAGGGAGGAGGGTGGACTCGAGCACTGGACGCCAGGGCTCGGGTATAGCAAACTCTCCTCAACGTCTCTTGGACCTGTGGCCTCGGAGGCTGCGCTCGGGGGCCGCACTCGTGACCCCAACCAGCGCTGGCCCTGAACTGGCCACTGGGCCTCCCTGCGTCCAGAGGCCAGGCGGGCCACACGGGCTCCTCTGATACACCACCCACATGCACCTGCCAGGGACCCCTATCTGTCCCTGGGACGGTGGGAGCACACGCCCTCCCTGTGCTCAAACGCACCCTGCACGCCCACTTCATGTTGGGTCCCAGGGCCCCCCCGGGAGCTGGGGTTGCACCTGCCTCTGGGCCCACAGGGCTGGCTTCTGTGTGAGTCTGGGGGCCGGAGCAAAATAGAAGGGACCCAGAGGAGGGGCTGTGGGGGGTCAGCATGGCCCTGTCAGGCGAGTGAGGACCCCTGAGGATGCACACACAGTGGGGGGCCTAGGAGATCCAGGCAAAGTCCTTGTCGGGACCCCCAGACGGGCTGCGGGGTCCCCGTGGCGAGTCCTCGTCATCCTTGTCATCCCCCAGCAGCGCGTCCTCGGGGGCCAGGCCCACGTCGTCCTCGTCCTCACCCAGCTCCTCCTCGGCCTCCCCACGCGGGTCCTCGGTGTCCTCCAGGTAGGGCCCGTCACCTGTGAACAGCTCGGGGGAGCCCTCGGCGCCACCACCGTCCAGGGCTCCAGCCACACCACGGCCCGCGCAGTCGGCACACACGCCGTGGCGGCGGGACCCGTGCTTGATGCCCACGCTGGCGGCCGACATGAACACACGACTGCACAGCTTGCAAACGTACTTCTTGTCCTTGCTGTGGACCTGCAGGGGACGGACAGTCAGTGCAGGGGGAGGGGCGGTCAGTGCGGGACGGGTCCCACAGACCCGGATGAACTTGCGTCCTCCCAGCCGCATCCCTCTGAAAACCCTGCACCATGAAGACCCATTGCTCAGCCATTTGTTGCCAGGTGCTGCCCCACAGGTTCTGACTCTAGAAATGGAACTCAAATGACTCGGTCCCCGGGACCCTTGCTGGGTCTTTTTTGTTTGCTATATTTTAAACCCAGGGTTTCCTTGACCCCTCCCCACCCCACACACACACAAAAGAACAAAAACTCCAGGCCAAGCAGCAGGGACAGTGACAGTGCGCTGGGTGAGCAGGCAGAGCGAGGCTGGGCAGTGGGGCTGCTGCTGAGGCCCCTGAGGCCTGGGGCTCCCAGGCAAGGGAGCCAGGGGCCACCAGGACATCCGCCAGCGACTCAGGAGTCGCAGGAGCCTCTGGTCAGGACCAGACGGCTGGGAATACATCCAAACAGGCAAATGGAAGGCAGAGAGAGGAAGGATGCGGGTGCCATGGCAACCAAGGCCCAGAGACCCACAGTCCAGACCCAGCCCTGACAGCTCTGCCGCCACTGGCAGGAACAAGGTGATGCCTCGGTGCTGCCTGCTGCACTGGGGCTCAGTGACCCCCAAGAAATTAAAGGGGAAAGTACGATCCCCTCCTCAGAAAAAGGCAAGCCCTCCCACGTAGTCACAACATCTTCAGGGATTTATGACCCTTCCTGAAGCCCAACCATGAATCCAGGATAAAAATCCTGCCCCATCCAAAGTGAACAGTTCTGCTAAAGAAAGATGCGGCTACCCACATTGCTGTTGCAACAACTTTCCAGCACTTGTGTAACAAACAAGATACAATTCTCCTGGAAGAGAAACAAGGGGCACAGGCGTACATACCCTCCACATTTCTGTCAGTCATTTGGTAAAATAAGTCTCTACGGTTTCGTACTTGGATTAAGGGGATGCTGATGGACAACTAGAGAAAAAGCCATTCTCAAGTCACCGTGTGGTCGAGCTGGTGCTCCCAGCTCCGCAGACCTGCCTCTCCACACCCAGGGCTCCCCTTGCCTCCTCTGCTTGACCCCCTGCATGGGAGACATGAAGAGAAACGGGAAGGCCACGGCCTGCCTCCTGTGGCTACTGGGGACACTCAAAGGCTGGGGCCCATGGGGCCAGCCAGGGGGACATGGGCATCTCTTGTTCAGCTGGGCTAGGCCCCGACTCCAAGGGCTGTCTCTTCCTCCAGGTTTTCGACCTGACCCCAAGGGAACTCCCCAAATAAGGGTCCCAACTGGGCTGGAAAAGCAAAACAAATGACCAGCTACGATTACCCAATATAGAGAACAGACTGGAGGATCCAACAAGAGCCGAACCTGGACGGCACCCCAAGGCGAGCCAGGGCCCCTCACGTGCGGGTGGGGGACAGGCAGAGGGCTCTGCTCACCGCATGGACAGGCGTTTGGGGCTCACCCTGACAGGGGCCAAGCCTGAGGGTCTCGCCTTGGCCCCTCCCAGACTTTCACCGTTGTGCCCGGGCATGCCCAGGCCATCCTTGCCACCACGACAGGGCTGCTCCAGACAGGCCTGGCTGGTCTCACCTTCCCACACCTCCTGGTGGGTCTGCTCCTGAAGGTCAGCAGGTCAGCATGCTGCAGGGGTCTGGCCAAGCCTGCACACCCCGCAGACAACTCCCAACACTCCTGAGATTCCCAAACTCATAAAACCACCCAAAGTCCTGTCCCCTGCCCCCACAGCACATGCTGAGGGTGCCGGGCAGCTACAAGCCCAGAGCGGCCTCCACTGCCTCCTGCTTAAACCACTGCAAGACCAAGCCGGCCCCCTTTGGCCCTGCATCCCACCTCAAGTGTGTGTCCAAGAGGGGCTCTGTCACCACGTGTGGCCACAGTCCAGCCCCTTGACTCCGAGCTGCCCAGCCTTCCTGGTTTATCTCAGCCACCCAAGGGGGACCCTCACCCTGTTTTTCTTTTGGCGAATCTGTATCCCTGTTTCAAGGATGACCTTTCCCATGGTGGCCAAGCAAGTCCATCCATCTCTCCTGCCACCTGATGACTGTGAGCGAGAGACAGGCCATCAGACACCTAACAAGGGTCAGTGGGGAGCAGGGCTGGGGTCCCTGCGACTGCAGGGCGGGAGCTCAGAGAAGTGACCTCATGGTAGCACCAGGGGTCTGAGAGGGAGGTCCCAGCAGAGGAGGAAGTACTTGCCAAGACCACGCTGGAGCAGAGGGGATCCCAGAGGGAAACCCAAGAGCTGGGGCTGGGGGTGATGTGGCCCACCTGCCTTCTGCACCCAGACCCAGGGGGTGGAGCCTGTGCGGAGGGACACACGGGTCGGGGCGGCTCCCCCTGCTCACTGGGTCTTCCCACCACAGAGTGGACTCCACTTCAGGGCTTCCAGGGCATTCTGGACACCTCACGCCCCCATCCCACGTGCCTGGACACCTCAGCCCAGTGCAGAGCGTGCCCTGGCAGACCCCATGAGGACCCCATGCTGACCTCTGTGTTAGCCCCATACTAACCCCATGCCAACTCCCCCCCCCCACCAGTGAGCCCTGTGCTGACCCCGGCTGAGCCCTGTGCCGTCCCTGTGATACGGACCCCACACTGACCCTGCGATGACCCAGCTCTGACCCCACGCTGACCCATGCCCCCTCCCGCGCTCACCAGCGTGTGCCGCTTCATGTGCTCGCGCCGCGTGAACTTCTTCCCGCAGATCTCGCAGGGGTAGGGCCGCTCACCGGTGTGCGAGCGCATGTGCCGCTTGAGGATGCACTGGTGCATGGCCGAGAAGCTGCAGTAGGGGCACTTGAACTTCTTCCTGATCACCGTGAACTCGTTGACTGAAAGAGAGCGGACAGGAGTCACCGCGAGGCCCTGTGCAGGCCGCCCACCGCAGCCAGCAGCAACCAGAGCAAAGGGCTTTGCTTGTGAGGTTTGGTGTCAGAGGACCGGACAGGCCTGGGCCAAGGCCAGAGGCCACCGCTTCCCCTTTTTAAGAGAGTACATTTCCTCAGACAGCCCAGTGTACACACCAGCCTCTAAAACACAGTGACGGCCACACACAGAATCGCGACAGAAAAACACAAGTAGAAAACAGGTGAGACCAGAGAGCACCCGAGCCTGCAGCTCTGCCCACAGCCACAGACCAACAGTGCCCAGGAGCCGGTGGCACTCAGCTGCCCCAGCCAACCACCCACAGGCCAGCGGCCGGGCCCGTGGATGCCCAGGCAGAGGTACAGCCTGCCACACCGTGAGCCACAGCGCGTGCGAGGCCGGCTCAGCCCCAAACGCACCACGAGAGTGGGGAGCGGCCTCTGTGAGGCGTGGCTCGTCCACCAAGTTCCCTCCCTTCCACAGTTCAAGGACGATGCCACGGGCCCCCGAGTGGTCACCCCTGTGGCCAGCTGGGCCTCATGGCTGCAGCCACACTGCACATCAGGATTCGGCCACACCCTTGGAGGCGTCTTGTCCCACATTCCAGGTAGTCTCTCGGTGGCGGTCGGGGGTTTGGGTCCCGTGGTGTGAGCCTCACTGTGCAGGGCCCCACTGGCCCCTGGGACAGCTCACCCCAAGGGGCACCCTTTGCACTGGGCACTCACAGACACCACGGGCACCCCGTCTGGAGCCTGCAGGGCACTCATCCAGTACCTAGAACCCAAAAGGCCCTGGGGTCAGTCATCCTAGCCTTCACCGGGATTGCTGGGGGCAGCTGAGTCCTACCGCGTGAGGGGCCCAGGTGACAGACACTGTCCTTCAGGGTCTGGATGCAGCTGCCGGGCCCTCACGCCACCCCACAACCTGGAGGGGTACAGAGGGCACTCTGCAGGCTGTGTATCGGCACAAGCACCTGGAAGACAGGACACAGGTCCCGGTAGTCAGAAACACTGGACCTGGTCAGAGGCAGGCTGCCAGAACAAACACCAGCAGGAGGGGGCACACCTGGCCAGGCCAGAGCCGCCTCTCTCCATGCCCTCAGAACACAGTAAATGGCCATGCGTGGCAGGCCCTGGCCACGGTCACAGCTGCCCCTGGAGGCCCTGCAAGGAAGGCAGGTAAGAAAACAAATGCCACGGAGTTACACGGTGTGGGGAGGAGAGGAAAGCCCTGGGCCCTCTCGCTGGAGGGAACTGGCCAGTCTGCTGGAAGAAGGACCAGACAGTTTAGTCGAGCTCTGTCCCCCTAGCCATGGGCCACCTGCCGTGTCACACAACAGCAGGGACCCCTCATCACCATCCCCATGAAGCCTGCCCCAGGGGCCCCTGACTCCGTTCTGCGGCTCAGACCCCAGCCACGGCCACATCGCCATGGAAGTGGCGCCAGTGGGACGGTGCAGAGCAGGAACACCGAGCTCACAGGCCCGGACGCCCAGGTGCCGGGTGCTTGTGGAGTTGGTCCTCGCTCCCGCATCTCCGTTCCTGACACATGCTGGTTAAATTCAGGGAAAACGCTGAGCGGAACATTTCATGTTGCGTCCTAAATAAGCCATGTATCTTCTCTCAAGAACCCTTAAAAGGTGTCTAAACAATCAAGCAACCCAGATTCTTTTTTTTTTTTTTTTAAGATTGGCACCCGAGCTAACAACTGTTGTCAATCTTTTCTTTTTCCTGCCTTTTCTCCTCCAAATCCCCCGAGTACAGAGTTGTATATATTTTTTAGCTGTAGGACCTTTTGGTTGTGCTATGTGAGACGCCGCCTCAACATGGTCTGATGAGTGGTGCCACGTCCGCACCCAGGATCCGAACCAGCAAAACCCTGGGCCGCTGAAGTGGAGTGCGCGAACTTAACCACTCGGCCACGGGGCCGGCCCCCGACCCAGATTATTTCTTATTTTCCAGTGAGACCATCTGCGAGATCCGCCACAAGCTGCGTCCAGACTCCTGCACCAGGGGCTCTCAACTCTGGGGTCTCCCCGACCCCCTGGACAGTTAATCCACACCAGGGACACGCCTCCTGGGGTGACCTGTGTCCACACTTGGCCAGACAACTTCACCAGGGTGAGGCTATCACGGCCAGGACTGGGCTGTGTGGACTTCACCAAGCTCACAGCCACTCCCCAGAGCCCGGCTGCCTGCTCACCTTACAGCTTTTAGGCACATAAAAGGGATTCCCCACCACGCCTGAGGACAGAGCTCACCAAGTCTCTCAGAATTCTAAAGGATTCTAGGAAGTAAAGGCTTTAGGTGCTTCTACCCTGCGTGTGTGTGTGTGTCTGTGTGTGTCCGTGTGTGTGTGTCTGTGTGTGTGTGTCTGTGTGTCTCTGTGTGTGTGTCTGTGTGTGTCTGTGTGTCTGTGTGTCTGTGTCTCTGTGTGTGTGCCTGTGTGTGTGTCTGTGTGTGTGTGGCTGGGAGCTGGGGGCAGGAGGGAGGCACAGCTTGGTCAAGAGGCTAAAACCAGAACCCTGTGGAGAACCTGGAAGGCACTCAGGAGACGAGAAAGCCTCCCGGCCCCATCACACATGGTGCCCGTGGACACTTTAACGTCTGTCTTTCGAGTCTCTTTTCTGTGCATAAACATATAATTTTTTTTTGAAAGATTGGCACCTGAGCTAACAACTGTTGCCAATATTCCTTTTTTTTTTCTTTTCTGCTTTTTCTCCCCTAATCCCCCCAATGCACAGTTGTATATTCTTAGTTGTGGGTCCTTCTAGTTGTGGCATGTGGGATGCTGCCTCAAGCTGGCCTGACCAGCAGTGCCACGTCCATGCCCAGGATCCGAACCAGAGAAACCCTGGGCCGATGAAGCAGAGCGCGCAAACTTAACCCCTCGGCCACAGGGCTGGCCCCTAATTTTTTAAATTACAGAATTGAAATTATAACGTACGCAGTTACATAGAACATCCTCCACTTACCACTGTGACCGCTTTTCATGTTGTAATTTTAACTTGTATGTTCTTAAATGTTTGAATATCCCATAATTTATTAAACGGAGAGCCTGTGGTTGGATATTTAAACTGTTTCCATGTTTCCACCCTTGTGAATGATGCCTCAGTGAAGTTCCTACAACGAATATTTGCCTCCATCTATCAGCTCTTAAAGGTAAATTCTGAGAAGCGGGACATGTGGAACTGCTCTCCCACTGGCTGCTCCCTCGGCCACACTCCCTCAGCCCTCCCAACGGCCCGAGAGCACAGGAAACTCAGAGCCGCAGACACAAGCACGTGGCATGCGGCCAAGAGGCCTGGGGGAGGTCTGCCCGGCCGGCGGCACCCATCACACCTGGCAGCTCCAGAGGAGGAAAACCTCACGCTCTTCTTTACTCAGCCTCCCATCCCAGCGCCAGGTCAGCCTGGACCTGCCCTGCTGTCACCCTCCACCACACGGCCACAGGGTCTCCTCCACACGATGAGTCCAATTTTCTATTACCAACAAAAAGAGCCATCAGGCCACCTGCTCTGAGGTGGAGGTGGAGGACAAGGAGGGAGCTTTCAGGTTATTTTACATAAACAACTTTTTTGGAATGTATTTATTCATGGTTTCCATTCTGCTATAAACATGAAAATTAACATTTTGAATTATATATTCTAGTCTTCTGTATTTAACAATTCAGACCTACATGTTAAAAAAAATACTTTTCTCCATACAGAAGTGCTGTATTTTTTCCCTAGGAAAACAATTAAGAATGCACGGACATGAGAATGACTCACCCTTAGTGACCCTCCCGCCTAAGCTGGGCACGACACATGCGACTGCAGACGGTCCACTGAAAACGCACTTTCTGAAGTTACTCTGTGATGATACCTTTTGGTGTTTTCTTAATGTATTAACTTCCTGTCGCTGCCATAATGAATTACCACAAACTAGTGGCTTAAAGTAACAGAAATCTGTCCTCTCACAGTTGTGGGGGCAGGAGTCCTCAGGTGTGGGAAGGGACGAGCTCCCTGCGGAGGCCCTAGAACCGGGTCCTTCCTGCCTCACAGCTCCCGGGGCCCTAGGTGTTCCTGGCCTTGCGGCGGCATCACTCCAGCCTCTGCTCCCTCTTCACAGGCTCCTCCTCTGTGTCTGCGTCTTCTCTTCTGTCTCTTACAAGGACACTTGCCATGGGATTTACGGCCAACTTTGATATTCCAGGACGATCTCATCTCGAGAGCCTTGATTTCATCTGCAAAGATCCTTTTTCCAAATAGGGGCACAGTCACAGGTCCCAGGGATGAGGACATGGACTTATCTTCGGGTGGGGGCACCCGGCAGTCCACTACACTCAGTGAACAGTACTGTGATCTCCGACGGACACTTTCATCAGCTACTTTGATTAAAATAACTTCACACTGGCCAGCCCTGAGGGTCTGGTGGTTAGGACGCGGCGCTCTCGCCACTGTGGCCCGGGCTCCTGGCCCGGTCAGGGAACCGCAGCCCCGTCTGTTGGTTGTCACACTGTGGTGGCTGTGTGTGGCTGTGATGCTGAAGCTCTGCCACCGGATGTCAAACACTAGCAGGGTCACCCAGGTGGACAGCTTCCGGCTTCCGGCAGAGTCTCCAGACTAGACAGACGGACCCGGCCAGCCACTTCCAAAAAATTGGCCACGAAAACTGTATGAACAGAGGCAGAGCATGTCTGATAGAGCGTGGGAAGGGGAGAGGATGGTGAGAGGATGGTGCAGAAAGACGGGCAGGGCGCCCTGCTGACACCAGGTCGTAGGAGTCAAGTCGACAGCACTGAATACAAAATATTATTGTTAAGAAGCCAACACTTCTAGAACTTGTGGTTTCCGGTCCACGTATCTTAAAAAAACCCTCCACATCATAGAGTGTCACTCTTATAAGCACTAATAAAGCCTAGAAAACCCACATGGCAAGGGAATAATTGAAATACATGAAAAGGCACAAATATCATTAAATGAAACAGAGGTGCTCCACTCATCTGCCCTGAAACTGGGCCCTTGGGCCTGGAATCGAGTATCCAGGACAAACAATGAGCTCGAATAACCAAGAATCAGGGTTTGAGCAGCTGGCACTGGATTATGGAAAACATGAAGCTCAGAAACATTCGGCTACAACTTTACAGAAACGTATCAACAGGAACACTGCTGGGGAGTGCGGCCTAACAAGTGGCCCCACCGCCACGGGAGGCGCACAGCCCTCCCGAGGTCTCCTGGCACCACACGTGACCCGGGCTCTTTGCGGCCACGGGTCCTCCATCCTGTCTGCCCCCCCGCACACTGCAGGAGAACCAGACCTGTCATGAACATCCACCATACAAGCGGACAGTCCAGAAACACTTCATGACCACATCGAAGACTCCAGAGACCACCAGTCAATCAAAGAGGACTGGCAGGCGGCAGGGGTGCGACGGGGCTTCTCCAGAAGGGCACGCGAGTCTTGCACCACGAGACCATCCCAGGTTTTTGTTCTTCCTTCAAGTGAATTTCAGAAATGGATCCAAACGTGTGCCATACTTTGTTTCTCTATCTACAATTTATTAGGCTGTCACCTATTCTGTTAGAAGATAGTGAAGCTATGATGCATCCAAATTATCTTCAAAAGGCTTTAACCTAACGCGAAGTGCACACTCCTTCAGTGTACGGTGGAGTGGATCTGCACCCATGCAGGACCCACCTGCCCCCACCTCAGTGAGGACGCTGCACACTCGCAGCACATGGGAGGCCCCTGGCCCCTCCTGGTCAACATCCCCTGAGCAGTGACCACTCTGCCCTTGGTCACCATCATTTGCTGTATCTGCTGACTCTGCACATGTGGGATCTCACACTCAGTTCGGCTCTGTTCACTCGGCATGGTCTGCAAGCGCCCCACACAGCTGCTGGAGCAGCGGCGCACTCTCGTTTGCTGTTGCATCCGCCGCATGACTGCAGGACCAGTGCCTGTCCCACGGCTGATGTGCACCGGACCTGGCAGGCAGTGGTACCCACGTGGCTCTCACGCACGTCTTCTGGTAGACAAGGCTCTCGTTTCTGTTGGACGTACACCGAAGAGAGGAGTTTCTGGGCCACGGTGTATTCGTATGTTTGGTTTCAGCAGACAGGGCCGAGCAGAGCCCCACAGTGGCTGCACCAATTTGTGTTCCCACCAGCCGTGCATGAGCACTCCAGCTGCTCTGCATCTCCCCGAGACACAGCACTGCGGCGGGTCCCGTCCACCTCCGTCAGGGGTGGGAGTGCAAACGCCACAACGTGACTTGAATCTGCACTTCGCAATGACGGCAGCACTGAGCCCAAACGGGGGTCATTTGGACGTCTTCTCCTGTGAAGTGCGTTCAAGTCTTTTGATTATTTACTAAGTGGGCTTTTCCCTTGGTTTTCCTAGTTTTATGTATGCTGAGTATGAGTGCTTTGTCAGATATGTTTATTGCCAACATTTTCCCTTGTCTGTGACTGGCCTTTCACTCTCCTAATGGTGTCTTTTAGTGAAGAAATTAATAATTTTAATGAAGCCCACTTTACCAAACTTCTATTATTAGAGCTCTTCCTGAACTGCTTGAGAAACGTTTGCCCACCACCGTGATCATGATGCCTTTCTCCCACGTCGTCTTCTAGGAAACCTCATGCCTTTACACTTAGGTTTAGGGTCCATCCTAAATTAATTTTTGTGCTTTGCGTGAGGTTGGAGTCAAGATTCATGTTTACCCTCCTGATGACCTCCAGTGCAGGCAGAACCACACACCGAGAAGACCATCCGCCGCGGAACCCCAGGGCCACCCTCCCACGTCAGGCGCCACAGTCTGAGCCAGTCTGCCCCGCCAGTCACTGCAGCTCCGTGCGTCTTGCTACCAGCTGACACCTGTCCTCCACGCTCTTCCTCTTCCAGATTGCCTGGGCTGTCTGCTGTGAACAGGCCTCTTGCTGTCTGCATTCTGAGGCGTGGACATCTGGGGCCTTGCTGACCCTGGGGGGACGGCCCAGCCCGGGACAGGCCAACTCCAAGGTAACACATAACTTTCCTGCACCCACCCCCTCTACCATGCAGTCCTCCACTCTGAGTCACTAACTTCCCTAACCACCCTGGGACCAGACAGCCAGGGCCGGCCCCTGTGCCTCGGAGCGGCCGAGACTGTTCAAACAAGCCAGTCCAAGCCAGCTCACTCTGCCTCAGCTGTCCCTTCCAGGCTCTCGCCCCGTCTTCCCTCACTCCCCCTGCCTCCTGGCCGACCGCGTGCCATGCTGGGCCTCCTTTGTGCTTCAGTTTTGGTATATTGGGTATTGTGTTTTCAAGGAATTTGCCCATTTCCTCCAACTTGTCACAAGTATCGGCATGAAGTCATTCATAATATTCTCTTTCTATTGTTCTAATCTCTGCAGGATCTTAGGAATGATCTTTTTTTTTTTAAAGATCGGCACCTGAGCTAACAACTGTTGCCAAGCTTTTTTTTTTTCCTCTCCTCAAATCCCCCAGCACATAATTGTATATTTTTAGTTGTGGGTCCTTCCAGTTGTGGCATGTGGGATGCCGCCCCAACATGGCCCGACAAGGCGCCATGTCCGTGCCCAGGATCCGAACCGGTGAAACCCCAGGCTGCCGCAGCAGAGTGAGCAAACCCAACCACTCAGCCAGGGGGCCGGCCCCAGGAATGATCTCTTTTTAACAGCTTTCATTGAAAATTGGCACTTTCCTCTATTTTTATTGATCACTTTTGATAAGAGTTTATTAGTTTCATTAATCTTTTCAACACACTGCCATTCGGCTTTGTTCATTTTTCTGTTGTACATCTACTTTCTATGTCATTGACATCTACTCTTTATTTACTCCTCTTGCTTTCTTTGGGTTTAACTTGCTGTTTTTTCCCTCACTTCTTGACCCTCAAAGTTAGAGTCTTCCTTCTTTTCTAGTAAATGCTACTAGAGCCATAAATTCCCCTTTAACACCGCTTATGCATATCCTGCAAGTTCTGATATGCTGTGTTTTCAATGTCATTCAGTTAAAGATATAATCCCCACTGTGACCTGCTCTTCCAGTCAAGGGTCATTTAACAGTACGTTGTGTGATGTCCTAACACTTGGGGATATTCTAGTATCTTCCTGTTACCGATTTTATAAGTTTAATTTCACTGAGGTCAGAGAACACACTATGATTTCAGTCCTTTGGTATTTGTTGCGACCTGAGTTACAGCCCCGATTGGTCTATTCTGTAAACGCTTCCTGTGCGCTTGTTTGGTGTAATGTTCAAATTGGTTAATTGTGTTATCAGCCAACCCCTCCGACCACAGAGGCAAAACTCCTAAACAAATAGCAAGTTGAATTCAATGATATAAAAAACAAATATGCGGCCAGCCTGGTGGCGTAGTGGTTAAGTTCATGTGCTCTGCTTCAGTGGCCCAGCATTCACAGGTTTGGATCCCGGATGCCGACCTAGCACTGCTTGTCAAGCCATGCTGTGGCGGCATCCCACATGCAAAATAGAAGAAGATGGGCACAAATGTTAACTCAGGACCAATCTTCCTCACACACAAAAAAAATTAATAATAGTACCTCATGAATAGATGGATTTATTCCAGGAATTCAAGGTTAACTTAACATTTGAAAACTGTGTTCAAATCTTCTCTGTCCTCATTCTAATATTCTGTCTGCTAGTCTATCAATGACTGAGGAGATGTGTTAAACATCCCCAGGTCTAACTGTGCGCTTGTCCCTCTCCTTTCAGTGCTGTCCACTTCTACTGCATTTACCTCAAAGCTGAGCATGCACATTCTGCATTGTGACATTTCCTACTGAACTGACTCTTCCGTCATTATGCAGTGTCCCTCCTGAGCAACACTTCTGGAAGTCGACTGTGTGACATTAATATTAACGACTTTCTTTAGTGTTTCCCTGGTTTGTCATTTTTACCTTAAACCTCTCTGTGTTCTTACCTATAAAGTATGTCACCTACAAACAGCAAACTTTTCTAAAGAGCAGGCTGGAAACGTTTTCTTTATATTGGTTGCTCCGTGCACGTGTAACAAGAGAGGATGGATGCAGCTGGTGTAGGCCACCGTCCTGCTGCCTGTCTTCTGTCTGTCCTGCACGTGTTTTGTTCCTGTATGCCTCCTCACTCGCCTTCTTTCAAACTAATCAAGTCTGATTCCACTTTTCTATTCATGAGCCTGTGAGCTGTCCTATTTTGGTCACTATTCACGTGACCTCACAAAGAACGCAGGAGCTGTGCAACAACCTCGCCTCCCCTCCCATCTTTGTGCTGGCAGCATCATGCATTACACTCCTTTTTCTGTTAAAAACCCACAGAAATGACCAGTGTTGCTTTAAACCATCCAGATCCTTTCCTGACTTGCAAGGTCACCCACCCTGGTGCTTCTTCAGTCTCTTCTGTCTGGGAAAATTCTTCTTCAGCCCGACGGCTGGTTTTTCATACTTCTTGTCAGCTGGCAAGGAATTCTCTCTGTCCTGTTTGTCTGCATGAAAGGGTCTTCATACGGCCTTGATGCACGAAGAATGTTTTTGCTGGGTACAGACTTCGAAGTTGGCAACTCTTTCTGCAGCTCTTCTGAGATGTCGTTCGTTGTCATCTGGCTTCTGTAGTTTCTGCTGAAAAGTCAGCCATCAGTCTTATTCCTCTGAAAGGAATGTTCTTTTTCTCCAGCTGCTTTTAAGATTTTTCTTTCTGTCTTTGGTTTTCAACAGTGTGACCACAATGTGCCCAGATGTTGTTTTCTGTTGTTGCTATTTGGTATTCATTCTTCTTGGGGTTCACTGGGCTTCTTGAATCTATAGACTGATGTCTTTCAACCGTTTTGGAAAATTCTCACCTGCTGTCTCTTTGGATATCACTTCTGTTCCATTTTTTTCTCCTCTCTTCTCTGAAACTCCAATGACACATAAATTAAACATTTTCACTATCTTCCATGTGTCTCTGCTTTTTTCCCATTCGTTTTATTTTCTCTGAGCTTCAGCACGGATATTTTTCATTGCTCTGCCTTCCAGTTCACTAACCTTATCTTATATTGTATCCAGACCATTATTGCACTATCTAATGAATTCTTAATTTCAAATATTGTATTTTCAGCTCCAGAATGGTCACTTGACTCTTTTTTTATAGATTCCAGTTCTCTTGAAATTCTCCATCTTTTAATCCATTTCATTCACCATTTCCTTGAATGTGTCATCAATATCTTCAAGTCCCTGTCTGAGAACTACAATATCTGACCTGGTGGGCTTTCTTCATTTGGCTCTGTTACTTAGCAGACACTGTCACTTTCTATTAAATGCCACATGTGAATGAAACAGCAGAGACACTGCATGCAATATCAGTATTTCTAAAGACAATTAAGGTTGTTTTTATCATTGTTTTCCTTCTGTCAAGCAGACAGATTCAGGAGGACTACCTTGACTCTGTGGAGCTTCATTCCAGCTTTTCTTGGGGCTTGTCCAAATCAGTCTTGGTTTCATTCCTAGGGAGTGACTCTCACTTCAGGGTGTGGCCCTTCCGGGGTCTCAACTGGAGGCCCAGGGTGTCCCCAGTCTCCTCGACCTCGCCTGGGCTTGGCCGCCCCATCGCAGCGCTCCATGGCTGCACCTCCCCACCTCGCACCGCAGCCTCCCAGGGTGTGGTCAGCTGGGTTCTTGGGATGTTGCTCTGTGATGAGCTTGGAGGGTGAAGGGTTTTGTAAGCCAACTTGGGAGCTCATTCTCTGTGGCTTCTTGCTTTTTTAGGGATTTGCTTCTCAAGTCCCAGCTACCTGGGCTGCCCTGAAGGGCAACGTCCATCTCCCTGGCACCTAACACTGCTGCTCCCTGCTCGGCCTCTGTTTCCCACTCCAATGTTTGAGAAACATGCCAGAGAAAATCCAGGGTGAAAGTACAGGTCATTTTGTGTTCTTCTCTTCTCTCAAGGACCATGGTCCTTCATGTCCCACCTGCACCAGCTGCTCTCCAGGATATGTGTATATGCGGGTTTGGCGGCTTTTTGCCACTGTTTCAAATAGTTTTTGCCTGGAGGGTAAGCCCAAGACAAGCTAGTCATGGTTGAAGCTGGAAGTTCAAAAAGTTTTCTGCAAAATATTTTCTTTGAAACAAATCAATGCCTTTTCCTTAGCACGTAAGTTATGTGCAACTGGCAAACTGACAATGATCAATACTGTACTATACATTTTAAATGCAGTCTAAATCGGTACGTGAACATCCCCAAGTGAGCACAGGCGTCATTTCTACACACACCCCTACAGCACATGACTGACACCCACGTTTGTGAGGGCACCTATTCACATTTTGTGAAAATGGTAGATACGATGAGAAGCCCAAAATGAATTTTTAGACATGGAGCAAGTTTTGTGGCAGTAAATAGACCTAAATAAAGAACCACCCTTTTATTATTGCAATTCTCTGTGTTCAAGAAAGATTAATGTGGGGCCAGCCCAGTGGCGCAGCGGTTAAGTTCACACGTTCCGCTTCTCGGCGGCCCGGGGTTCGCCGGTTCGGATCCCGGGTGTGGACATGGCACCACTTGGCACGCCATGCTGTGGTAGGCATCCCACATATAAAACAAAAAAAAAAAGTAGAGGAAGATGGGCATGGATGTTAGCTCAGGGCCAGGCTTCCTCAGCAAAAAAGAGGAGAACTGTCAGTAGTTAGCGCAGAGCTAATCTTCCTCAAAAAAAAAAAAAAGAAAAAAGATTAATGTTACATATCAATAAAATTTTTAAAAAACTCTTTGAAATCAATCCCTGAGACACAGTATTTCAATGAGAAATTCAATTAAATATAAGAGATACAATACCTAAATGAATCTGCTGAAAATTTCCTATGTCAGATGACTATATAGTTTTAAGGGACATGATGTTAAATGTAAGAACAAAATTGGGTGGCTATCTATCCTAAAAATGTTTCTTACATCCCTTATCATTTTGCCATCTACCACAAACCTATTTCTTTTTTAGGAGCATTTCTTTATTTTTCATTTGTTTTCAAAAGAAATTCAATTTACTTAAACTAAAAAAACCAAACCAACAATTGACCCATTTCTCCCACCCCCACGCCTGCCTCTGCAACCACCAGTCTGTTCTGTGTCTGAGCTCGGATTCCTTTCTTTTTAGATCCACATATAAATGATCACTTGGAATTTGTCCTTCTCTGTCTGACTCATCTCACTTAGCACAGGCCCCCGAGGTCCATCCATGTTGGTGTAAATGTTCGGATGTCATCCTTTTTCTTGGCTGAGTAACATTCTGTCGTGTATACACCACACCTCCTTTATCCATAATCCATCACAGACACTTAGGTCATTCCCACATCTTGACTACTGTCAATAACGCTGCCGTGAACAAACCTATTTCTTTCGGGTACTACGGTAACTGTCTGACATCCTCTACCTGTTTGAGGAAATGGACCACAGCCCTTCAGCATGACAGCACAGAGACACTCCCCAGAACGCAGGCCTCCTGTGCCTGGTCCACACTCCATCCAGCCCAGAAAGAGCCCCTCGAGGACCAAATGAAGGAAAAGCAGCCACGCAGCCTCGCACCCCAGCCTGGCTAACTCAGAACCTACACACGCAAGAACCTTGAAGTCAGGCAGTCGCCTGTGTTCCTTCTGCCACAGTGTGTCCAGGTTTGGATCTATAATCCCCGAGAGATCCCATTGTGACCAACAGAAAAAAAAGGGAGAGCTTCCTTTTCTCTAGAAATGACGTTCAAACACAAACGGGCACTGACATAAACCCACGAGGCAGCTGACCTCGCAGACGGGCAACACGCACCAACCGGCCTGGAGACGCCGCCCGCCTGGGGCAGGGGGCACCTTGACAGCAATGTCCTAAGCCTCTCTGAAAACCCAGCCTTTCTCCGTCTTCAGAACTCATTTAATGAAGATAAGACCAAGGAGCGGGGCAGGCAGAGGCTGCTGGACCACACGTGGACCACGCCCCGGCCACCGTCACAGTCGGCGGGGATGGGCATCAGACTGATGGGGAAGCTCCTCTCTCCAGAGACCCATCCATGCCCTGCTGGAGGGCGCGGCTCCCATTGTCCCAGAACCTGGCGACAGGGGCACCTGCTTCCTTCCGAAGCCCAGCTGCTGCTAGGCAAAAGGTGAGTGTCTGCCAGGCCCCAGCACCGACCACGTCCACAACCACCTGCTCCGCGTGAGCAGGCAGATGCGGACCCCGTACATCCAACGGAGGTGGACAAGCAAACGCAAGGCGCTCTTTCTGAAAAGAAGCAGTTTTGGTAATTCTCCGTCAACACCGTCACCTTCACACTTGGAGAGAGACGCCGTGTGATGCACAGAGCAAGGAAGTGGGGGCTGGGCTTCGTCCTCGGATCTTTCTAGAAAGTAATGGGGTCAGAGTGATTGGGTTCCTCTCCCCATGGATGGTGCGCGCTTTTCTGCCTCTCCACTCCTGCTCTGCCCCCGTAAGTCAGCAGTCCTACACCATCCCGGTGAACTCAGCCCCTGTCGCCTAGAGGCGGGAGGTGCACCTGCCCCACATGCACACAGGCTGGGCACAGGGCCTTCACCTGGCCGCTGGCAGAGGATGCGAGAGTGACAGCTTTAAAGGCACACACCAATGCCTGCTCCCAGCCCCTGCAGGCTGCTCCCACCCCGACGTGGCTTTGCGGTCACCCAGTGGCCACTGGACCTGAACGCCAGGCCTGGCCGCAGGAGAGGCACATGTGAGCGTCCAGTGCTGAGCAGACAAAGGCACCTGTTCCAGCCTGTCCGGCCTCAAAGCCACTCTGCGCAGGGAGGCGTCTGAGTCCACGGGGACATTCTCCTCGTGGCTCCACAGCTGACTTCAGGGTACAGCTTTGGGCCCCCCAGGGGCTCTCGGGAAGTTCATCCAGGCCTGTGGGAGGAGCGCTGGCTGCACAGCGTGCTGGAAGAAGGACTGGACATCCTGGATGGGCAAGCAATCCCCACAGAAACCCACCCGGGCACGAGCTGGGGCCAACTCCAGAAGAGGCCTCACCACTGAGCCCAGGTCTCCAGGTCTCGAGAGGCGTCGATCTAGAACGAGAGACAGACAGGTTACAGGCCATCAGGACGCGGTGAAATCGAGCAGACTTAGAGCAGACACGTTCCGCTGCCTCCTACTCACCAGGTGCCCGTCCAGCCACCACAAGGACGACTGTCATGTGTCTGGAAAGGAAGGCTACAATTAATCCTCAGCGAGCAGACATTCAAAAGAAAACCCACATTAACAGAACACCAACACCCCCAAACCATCCTGCCAGGACAGACCACCTGGGAACTGTACTGATGTCAAAATCCAGAATATGTGGTCAAGCTCTTCTGAAAGATTTATTTTTCTTCGGGGAGACAAACGAGCCTAACAGACCTGTCCTCACATAAACACCCCGTGGCTTCAGGAGCAGGGAGGGAGCCGGCCCCGGTTTCTCTGGGCCCCTGAATGGCAATGGTCAGAACCGCCATCGGCAGGACCGGCTTAAGCCGGGTCAGCACCACTGATCTCGAGAAACTGGTGTCTTTAACCCACTGCTATATGAGTTGAACGTCTTTACGTGAGGGAAAACAACTCCTCAAAAACATTTTAATTTAGATATAAAAACCAATTTAATTTCATGTAACACATTGCTAAGGGAGAGAAGCAATTATTACTGCACACGCTGACACTTCGTCCCCATGACGCAGGCTCTGTTTCCTGGCTGGGAACAGGGCGTGGAGAGCAGCTGACACTACAGAGGCTCATTCCCGCCCTGAGCTTGAGCTGTAGGGCACTGGGTCCAATGGGACTGGTGTGTGGGACCGGCGGCTGGTTGGCTGCCCGGGATGTCGGCCGCTCTCTGGTCTTACCTGGGCCGGGGGGTGGGGTCTCCCTGGGCTCGGGCTGGCGAGTCACCAGAGCGGGCCACCGGCTCTAGTGGAGGAGGGTAGAGGGGCCAGAGGGAGCCGCTTCCCTCTGCTATCGGCGTCCCCCCACGAGTGACTCGGGCTGGAGCCAGGCCCTGGGAACACAGGAAACCGGTCTCACCACGTGGACGGACGCCAGCTGGCGGCTTTCAGAGGCTCCGGAAGCGCCGTCCTGGATGTTCCACGGTGAACAGAGCTGCCAGTGGAGGCCGGGTCTCGCTGGAGGTGGGTGTGTGGGCACTTTATCAGCTCGCCAACCCCAAACGCCAGGGGTCTCCGCCCGCGACTGCCTGGGTGGGGCCTCTCCCGGAAGCACGATAGCACAGAGGTTCTGCGCAGACAGTTGGATATGTCGCACAAAGGCAGAGCACACGTCCCTGCAGCGAGCAGAACCATCTTCGGTCACGGCCACACCACCCTGAGCACGCCCAGCTCGTGTGATCTCAGAAGCTAAGCAGGGCCGGCCAGTCAGGACGTGGATGGGAGCAATGATTCTGGAAAGCACTGCAAGGTATGTCAACTTGGCTTTTTACCTGAAAGTGTGGCAGTGTCTCCACCAAACACCCTTTCATGGGAAACTGTCTGAAGTTCCAGCATCAGTCCAGAAGCAGGGAAAGGTCCTTGATTCATTTTTAAACCCATAAGGAAATAGTCTTTACAGTGCAATCAAAACAAAAGCAGCCCTAGCCATCTCCACTCGCGTCCCCCACGCCCCGGACATCTGGGCAGCCAGCAGGACAGGAAGGCCCAGCGTGGAGCACCCCACCCACCTCGCCCCAGGCTCTCACGAGTCCGCCCTCCCGTGAAGAGCCTGAGGGGACTTCGCACGTCCCTCCCGTGAGGCAGGACAGCACCACCACGACCACGACGGCTGGGGAGAACCCTCCACTCTGTCAACAACAGTGTCGAGGGCCGCCAGCTGACAAGTAGGACGATGCTCTTGTGGTTCGGGTTGTGGTGCGGCTGGAGTGACGGCCAGTGGCACTCACCCTCCTGCACCCACAGGGCTGCTGCGTCCTCATTTGTTCCCTGAAATCACGGCTTCCTGTGTCCTCAGGGCGTTTTTCAAGGGCCCACCCAGATCAATGCACACCCACAACACAACTGGTAAAACAGGGCCATGTTTTGAGCCACAAACGATATTTTGAACAGGTTGTATTCAGCAAACAATGACCATTAACAGGTAGGATGCTGGCCCACTGCGGACAACTCACAGAGTAAAAGAATCAAGTTGAAGGACTCAAAATAAAAAGGACAAAAGTTCTCTAACGGAAAAAGCAGTCAAAGGGTGATGACCTAGTGATAAAACCGCCTGTGGATTTAGTAGCCAAGTCACTGTCATTAGACCCATGAAATAAGGACTCTGTTGTTCTAGAAGCTTCCAGAGCCATCCAGAAAGGATCTCTCCATACGGGCTGTTGCTACTGCCTGACCAGTGCTCACATATTTAATGGTTCTCTTAATTCTAACATCTGCAACTACTACCACTTTCTTCTGCGAACTTGCCATGAGCGGCCCACCCTGAGCAGATGAGGCAGAGTCAGGGGCTCGGGGACCCCCAGCGCGCCCTGCACCGCGGAGCTGACACTGTCAAACATCACGTCCCTAAAGTATTGTCTTCTCCTCGATTCTCCAACCACGAGCCACGTCTGCTGGGGTGTGGGCCCAACGGGCACCCCAAGTATCGCAATAACAAAAGGCTTGGCCCTAGAAAAGCTCACCATTAACAACCAGCCTGAGCAGCTGGAGGTCGGAGCCAGAAACAAGGCAAAGCCCCCTGCCCCCCACAGCGGCCCCCACACTCGCCGGCCCTCACACCGACCAGGAACGAGGGACGCCCTGCGACACAGCACGCGTCTCCCTCCCTGGGCCCCTCTGGGAGGACGTGCAGCCACGCTCACTGGGGCCGAGGAGTCTCCAGCGCTCTGGGAGGCTGGGGCGTCCGGCGAAGGGAGGCAGGGTGCGTGCGTTGCCTCTGCTCTGCCGTGAGGCCGTTTCTTCTCTCTTCAGACATGTGATCAGCTTCCTCACACCCACACGCCCGCGCTCCCCAGCCTGGCGGTCCAGTGGAGACGACAGCCACCACTCGGGCACCTGGGGCTCGGGGCACCCCCAGCTGAGCCCGCAGTGGAGCCCACAGGAGGAGGGTCCCCACGGGATGCAGCGGGAAGGCCGTGCGGAGCCTGAGACCAGGCTTGCTCATCACAGCTGCCTGTCCGTGGGGGGCAAGAGGAGGAGCCATCACGCTCGCAGCATCTTCCCTGAGCAGAAACCCACTCCCCGCGACGGCATGTGTGAACCCATGGCTCAGAGACAAGCCACCGAGAGCTCCGTGGGCCCGGCACTTCCTCACACGCGCCTGCGACTCAGCGCCGCAGGGCAGCCAGGCAGACACTGTCAGGCCCCGAGGCTCGGTACCCCCTCCTGATCTGGTGTGCAAACTCGTGAGTCGCTCAGCTACTCTTCATGCTCTCCGGGCGCTTGGAGAAGCCACCACAATCACATCTCAATCACGGGACAAGCGGCTCACAGCCTCCGGCCGCCTGCACACCCCCCGCCCACCCACCAGGGTGCGATGCCCACTATGATGAGTGCTGACACAAAACTTTGGGAAATAAAGGTTTTTTCTGGATATTTCCAACTCTCATTTTAGCATATGCCCAGAAACAGGCAGATTTTACTTATGATGTCAGGAAATAATACTTTAAGACAACCCATTCCCCACCCAGTTCTCTGGCCTCTGCTGGCTAAACGCCGGGAGCCCACACGATGTCTCAGTTCAGCTCACAGCCCGACCGGTAAGGGTTCCGCCAACTTCTCACCCCGACTTATGGAAAACTAAAGGGCAGACTCTTACAAGAAAGGTGGGGAATTTAGAATACTAAAAGCAAGGAGGTTAAAACACAATAGCAATAACGGAGCACCAGACCCCAAGAGCCGACCTCACCTGGCAGTCGGCACACGCACTGCAAACAGATGGGACAGGGCTCCCTTCCCGGCTCTCAACTCAGCTGCGACGGGAGCTGTGTGACGGCAATGACAACGCAGGAGCAGGCGTGGCTGCCCGCTCCAACGTCCAGACTCATGAAAGACACAGTGGACAGTGACCCACACTGGAAGAAAAAATCTGAAGACAAAAATCCACCCAGCACGGCCGCATCCTACAGGGTCACCACCCGCCCCATGACCTCACTCAGGTGCAGGACTCGCTGCAGGAGCATCTGGGCCTCTGCTGGGGTGGGACTGAGACAGAGGAGCCAAGGCCGGAGGCGGAGAAACCACCCAGGGCAGCCACGATGGGAGTACGTCCGTCTCTCCCTGCTCCGCAAGCTGCTTGGGGTTCCAGAGGCCCAAGAGCCAGGCCCACAGCCCACGGGTCCTACTGCTGGACCGAATGTGGGTGGAATCAGTGTTTGGGGGCTACCCAGGCCCCCTGGTCCCATTCCTGGGGTGGTTCCCAGCAGAGACGCACCAAAGGCCTCCTGGACATGCCCATAGTGGGGGCAAGGCTGCCAGACATGGAGACAGTAGGAAAAACGCCCACAAATCAGCCCTCTCATTCCAAAGTCGTTCTCGATGACAAACACAGACCAGCCACGTGTGGGGGCGCAGAGGGGAACTGGGCCCGCCCCCTGGAACTGATCACACACGGAGTCCACGCCTGAATTAGGAGCATCTGGAAGATGAAGCAGGCGTCCAGACCCCGAAGGGAGAACACTCCGCCAACCTCCCCACACGGCCACAGATTCCCAGTCACATCCCAGCCGCTCCTTCCCCGACAGCCACAAATCCTGTCCAGTCGTCCCCTCAGTGGAGGCCCGTTGCTGGCCTCATCTACGCAAATTCCACACGCCCCAAATGCCCTGGAACCACCTCCAGGACGTCCCGGGATCATCACAAGCCCAACAATTTCCACCGACAAGCAGGAGTGCTGGGTCCGCGGCAGAAGGGACTGATGTTCTGAGCGCTGATCATCTGCACTTTGCTCACGTGTTTGATGCTTTTACAAACGCTACTCGGCTTCAAATTCACACCTGTGTAAGCGATGCTACCCCCATTTTTCAGATGCAGAAAACGAAGCCTAAACACGTTTCTAAAAGCATGCCCAAGACTACGCAGCTAGTCAGCGCCGTGGGATGCTCAGTCCCGGGTCTGACTCCACCGCCCACCTCAGGCCCTGGCAACGGCTCTGAATCAAGTACACGAAAATAGAGAGAACGTAACGTCACTTTCCATTTTAGTCTTTATTAGCCACAAGTAATTTTCATCACTCCAACACAAAAACTGAGGATATTTTAGCGCTCATGAAAACAAAGTTGTAAAAATATTGTTTTTTAAATTGGAGAAAAATTAAAGATACACTTCCGAAATCCCCAACATCCACAGTGGCGGCAGATAGCCTCTGCTTCATCCACTGGCCCTAGAAAACCACTGCAGCCACACACACTCGCCCCCGGGGGCCTGGGACGGGGCGCCCCCCACGCCACGGAGAGAAACGGGGCAACACCTCGTTCTCTCACACCCACAATGAGCACCAACCAAACTCAGCATTTCCCCAGGATGGCCGGTCAGCGCCTCCTCCTGCAGGACCCAGACAGCCGCCATGCTCCCCGAGCATCCCCAACACAGATCTTGAGGACCTGCACCGAGGAGAGCGGCCCATCCCAGGCTGACACCTGGCAGGCACAGGCAGGTGGAGATGAAAGCTAAAAGCCCTCGTGTCTTGGGAGAAGGAAGTCTCGGCTGAGCCCGATGGCAACCGCTCGGCCATACCCTAGCTGCTCCTTGGTTAGTCTGCCATCCGCTTCCGGGCAACTGGAAGTCAGCTGGAGACATTTACCTTATAACCTCCTTGTAAAAATTCATGTATGACCATCATCAGCTGGTGGAAACAGCGAGGACGGGCACCCTGCTCGCCCGCAAATGCACCGCGGTCAGAGCGGGGACCAGCAGGGGGAGCCCGCCGCGCGAGGCCCTCCGTCCTGACTCGCCGGCTCCGTGTGCATGCCCAGGTGCTCAGGCTGAGGTCGGATGCCCCATTTCAAGTGGGAAACGGTGGCTCCCCTTCCCGTTGCCCTGACAACCCGCCTTCTCTGTGCAGCAAGGCCAGCGCAGTCCACCCGGCTCCTGTGCGACCCCCGGGACGGACCTCAGGGGAGGTTGGGAGGGGACCTGAGCCACAGCTGGCTGTAAGGACAGACGCCCCACCCTCACCCCGACTCATCGCGGTCTGACGGCCCCTCTCGACGGAACAGAGCAAATAGAACAGGCGGCGCCTGCACTTACGGGCCAGGGAGTGCGCGCCCTTGGGCAGGTACTCCAGCAGCAGGGAGCTGTCGTCCCCCAGCACGTCCGCCTTGAGCGACAGCAGGCTGTTCTTACTCATGAGAGCCGCCCGCAGGTTGGCCACCGCGGTGGCCTGGTGCAGCGCGTCGTCCTTCTCCGGGGTTAGGGGTGGGCCCAGGTAGCTGGTTTCTCCTCCCAGGAGGCCCTCGTCCACGTGGGCATAGAGCTCCGCCCTGTCCCCGCGGCTGTCGGAGCCGCTGGCTTCCGTGCTGGTCAAGTCCGCGTCTGGGGGGAGGAAACACACAGAGAACACGCAGGTCATTTCGAGACTCCAAGCAGGAAACAGGCACACTCAGGAGAAGCCAGCGTAACGAGCTTCCTGACACCCAAGCCTGTCCTGCCAAGGCCCCAGGACGGTGGCAAAGTCACAGCCCACACCTTGGGTTGGGGGCTCAACTCAAAACAATGGGGGCCAGCCCCCCAGGACAAGGGGCCGAAGACCTGATGCAGGCTCAGTTCTGGGCCGAGGGTCAGAGGCCGCTGTGCATCTGCAGTGTTTTCGTGTCTCAAAGAAGAGACGACACCCTCATGGACAGATGAGCCAAACCACAAGCTCCTGGAAAATCACCATGATCTCAGACCTGGCAAAGGGTTCTCAGACAGGACACCAAAAGCACAGCCACAAAACAGATAAACTGACTTCATCAAACTTAGAAACTCCGATGCCTCAGAGCACACGATCAAGAAAGTGAGAAGACGACACACGGAATGGGAGAAAATATTTGCAAATCATCTACCTGAGAGGAGCTCCCACCCAGAATACACAAGACACACAAACAGCCGTGAGCAACGCTCGCCATCATTTGTCATCAGAAAAATGCAGCTCAGAACCACAATGAGGCTCCATCTCACACCCACTAAGACGGCTGGGATTGAAAAGTCAGATAATAAACATTGACAAGGGTGTGAAGAAATGGAACCCTCGTACGCTGCTGGTAAGGATGCAAAACAGTGCAGCCGCTACGGAAGAGTCTGCTGGTTCCTCGAAGGTTAAGTACAGAGTTACCATACGGCCCAGCAACTCCACCGCAGGAGTGCACCCAGGAGCCGTGAGCACGTGCCACAGAGAACCTGCAGCTGTTGTACCTTCGCGCTCACAGCAACATTGCTCATAACAGCCAAAACGTGGACCAACCAAAGGCCCATCTATTGATGAATGATAAGACGTGGTCCATCCACATGCTAGAATATTACACAGCCATAAAAGGCACAGAGTGCTGGCACATGCTACAACATGGACAGACCTCAAGAACATTATGCTCGGTGAGAGAAGCCGACACAAAAGGACACGCATGGTAGGATTCCACTTACACAAACTATCAAGAAGAGGCAAATGCAGAGACCGAGGTAGATTGGGGTTCCCAGGGGCTTGGGGGAGATGTGACCGCTAGGGATAATAAAGATGCTCTAAAGGCGACTGTGGTGACGGGCGCGCCACTCTGTGAATACAGTAAAAGCCACTGAACTGCACACTTTAAATGGGTGAATTGTAGGATATGTGGATGATGTCTCAATAAAGCTGTTACTAAGAGAAGGAGACGTGACAGTCTCGAGTCATCAATTCAACAGACTCGACGAGCGCCGAGCTCAGACCAGCACGAAGTCAAGGCATGACCCAGGAGCTCCCCTCTGCTGGGGAGACGCACGGGACGAAAGTGCCCCAGACCGTGCTGGCCGGGCAGCCCCAGGAGAGGGCTGCTGCCCTACAAGGGCCCCTTGGAACACGCGGAAACTCGAGAAGTCTAAATAGAAACAGGCAGAGCCTCCACGAGACAGAGGCGGGAGGGTGAGGAGGGACGTGCGGCCAGGCACTGGCTACGCGCACAAAGGGCAAAGCCTGGCCTCTCCTGACAGGGACGGAGGGTGCCCGGCACGTCCTTTCCACTCCGTCACTGTCCTTGGAGAGGAGGGCGGAGAAGGGAACGCCCAGGAAGGCGGAGGGTGGCACCAGCCGTGGGAAGGAAGCTGGGCAGGCCCCAGGGAGGCAAGAAAGGAGGCAGGCCACTGGTCCCGGAGGAAGCGAGGCGATGGCAGCGAGGGGTGGAGCTGGGTCCCGGAAAGGACAGGCACCCTCCTCAGAACTCCGGGGAAGCAAGGGGCAGCACCAGGCTGCAGAAGTCACATGACACCCAAATGCAGCTCGGGCATCAACCTCAACATCACAGAAAGTGGAGACGGCCGGCCATCCTCTGCTGTCACAGAAAATTCTGGAAAATCGTGCCCAAGTCTGCTCACGCTGCTGTGTCTGCCAGTGTCCGGAGAAGTCCGGGGCAGAAGCACATGTCACACGGCAACACAGCGATGCTACCGCCAAACGCAAATGTGGGAAATTCTACAGCTTCTTCAGCCAAACACGGCTGGGAACACAGGGGTT
The DNA here is from genome assembly GCF_041296235.1 of Equus asinus. Classification (NCBI taxonomy): domain Eukaryota; kingdom Metazoa; phylum Chordata; class Mammalia; order Perissodactyla; family Equidae; genus Equus; species Equus asinus. The sequence goes on from NC_091804.1 coordinate 50,708,071, forward strand.
TGGGGCTTCGACAGTCAGAGGCTAAAGAGGTGCCGAGTGCAGTGCCACGTGCAAACACCCGCCCAGAGACAGGGGACAGGGAGCGCCCAGCTGGTCACTGCTGAGGAACTGCTAACTTCCCGGGGTGTGCTGCGTGTCCAACGAGTGCCTCCCTTTTAGAAGCTGAAACGTCCAGTGACAGCGACGGGAACGTCTGTGCCGACCTCTCTGAAACTGAGTGACAGAGACGCAGTATCGATTTCTTCTCCTCCACGCACGTCGTGAAATTTTTCATAATAAAAGTTGGGGGGGAGAGTCTGAAAGACAAGAACTGTTTGAACAATCCAGCATTTGCCAGGAAGGCTCAGACGCCAGCCGTGAGGAGAGAGCGCGAATGAGCCAGCCCTCAGCAGACGCCTGTGAACCCAACAGAAGTCACGACCCAGGACAAAAGCTCCGCATGGCCTTGGCCTCGCGGTGTTTAAGAGGACGAGTCAATGGTGGCTCCTCACTTCTCTGGGGACACCGACGGCGGGAGACAGCCTCGTCGGGGATGGGCATGAGTGAGGATCCCTCAGACTTGGGACGTGGGACCACACGGCTCCAAGCTGGATCTCAGATCGCTGACGAAAATCCATAGCCCCTCAAAGTCTTAGTCCCCACAGTTCTAAACACTCAGAGCCACTCGGGGGCGCGGGTAACAGACCTGCCACCTAGAGGGAGTTCCCTAACGCCAGCACTTCCCACTCCGTTCCTTACGTGAACTAAATCCTAGAAATGATTTCCTGTCATCGACACGTAAGAAGAAAAGAAAACCACATTAACCTGAAAGATGGAACATCTTGCAACGGCCAACTGAGACACTCTTTCACTGTGAAAAGCACTGAGCCAACGTCGGCCCGTGAACTAGCAGCACCCCCGCAGCCCACAGAGCAGATCCTGGTGCTTCTGCAAAGCCCTGGGCTGCAAGGGGGACCGGCCCAGGTGCAGAAGGATGGGGTCACAGGTGCTGGTCCCCCACAGCCTGGAGGAGACCCTGTCCCGTTAGTCTACCTGCATCTATGAGGGCAAGGCGCCACGGCCAGCAGCCAGGGGGCACATCTCAGTAAGAAATGGGGACAGCAGCTGGGCATCACCTGGTCAGGAGGCCTGAGCCCGAGACGGCCATGCAGATGACAAATGTGTTCGGCGTTTTGACGCCCCTTGAGCTGCAGGGAAGGCGAGAATGAAGAATGGGGCAGAGGGAGAGTGTTTCTGAGTCTGAAGGTGAATGGAAGGGGCGGGAGGGGACACGGCCACACAATGCGCGACCCGGCCCAGGAGGCAAGCTGTGGACAGCGAGGGTGGGGGGCCCCAGGGGCCAGGTCACCTCCAGGAAAACCTGAAACACAAACCATGAGAGGAGAGAGCCAGGCACCCCGGAAAGGGCTGGAACCTTCCCTGCGAGACGCAGAGACGCCTGGGGACAGAGACGCCGAGGCTGTCCCTCCTGTCCCGAAGCGGCTCAGCCAGCATGGACCGAGCTCTGGTTGTGCCCCTATGTGCCGGCCCACAGAGAGCAGGAGCGACTTCCATGTGTGCAGGGCCGCTCCTCCCTGCCTGCAGTCAGCAGAGGGCTGGCAAACACTCAGAAAGTAACTGAGGCTGAAGTGGCTTCACAACGCATCCCATTTTGGAGGAAATTACACGGAGCTGGGGAACACTGGGCAGAGGCCGAGACCAGCCCGGCCAATGGCCAGTCCCCCACATTCACCAAAACTGCTTCTGACAGCTTTCACAAAACAGTTCAGTAATTGCCAGAGAATGAATTATCAGCTGTGGTCCCTGGATAGGATTCAGGATCAGGGCCACAGAGTCAAGGCAGGCAGTGCTGGGAGCCAGAGGCCAAGGCACCTGGGGACACTCGGCCACGACCATGTCTGCAACCACCCCCTGAAACAGAAACGTGTGCCCATTCACACAAACCCTCTGAACACTCCACACAGGCCAAGCGTGGTGAGGACTGGGCAGTCCAGGCGCAGGGAGGGCCCAGCTCAGGCAGAGCAGCTCAGCATCGGGGTCTCGAGGGCACTGGTCCCCAGGGGGGTAGGCTGAGAGGCCACCCATGTCCAGACCCAAAGGCCACCCCCCTCCACAGGACAGTGAACCCTTGGTGCATCATGCAGACAGAGTCCAACTTGAGGAACGTGTGACCCCTGCCAAGGACCTGTGACCCTGGGAACACTTTCGGGGGATCGTCCCCACAGTGCTGACTGCTTTTGGAGGCCTCTGAAGGATATTTTCTATTTTTTCAAACTATAAGCTTTCTAATATCTTTCTGCCAATTCCTCGATGGTATATCAGTATTAATTTTGCATTTCTAGCAACTAAATGTAGGGATTAAATCAACGTTTAAGTTAAGGCTTTGTTTCAGTCAGCTGGGGCCATAACAGAGCACCGCGGACTGCGTGGCTCACACACTGCCCTGGCAGCTCCGGGGCTGCGAAGTCCAGGACTGAGGTTCGCTGGTTCTGGTGCTGGTGAGAACTTGGCTTGCAGACAACCGCCTGCCTGCTGTGTCCTGACGTGGCTGTGCCTTGGCGGGTGTGTGTCGACAGAGGGCGAGCTCTCCAGTGTCTGTTACAAGGACACTGATGCTATGGGATCAGGGCCACACCCCCAGGACCCCACTGACCCCTAATCGCTTTCCTACAGGCCCGGTCTCCAACACAGCCACACCGGGGGTCAGGGCTGCAACATCCACAAACATTAGGTCCGTAGCAGATTTAAAACTAGAAAACACCAGATTTTAAAACCAAACTTTTAATTAAATTATATTAACAATTGAAGTTCAAAAGGTGTAAAAGAAATCAGGATTAGCTGAAAGATCCTCCACGTGTGAGAAGCTGGAACCTGGTTTCAAGGAACATCTGGGATCCACTGGTTGGGAATCACCGGGAAAAGGTGAAGTGGTTTCTTTCCTCAGGGGAATGAGGATGGTGCGGGTCACAACTCCACTCACGAGGAGGGATCCAAAACACGACCGCCAACCACCCTAAAAATGCTAATCACTGCTGATCAAGGGTCCACCGCACACAGATGACAGCAAAGGAGTTTTTTAAAATCCCTTTAATTGAAAAATTCCCAAATGAATATTCACGACTCAGAAAAGCTACCATTTGTTACAGGAAATCAAAACCAAAAGCACTGTCAAACCGTCAAATCGTCCTGGGTGAACCCGCACCTGTAACAAGGGACCTGCGCTTGAGCAAACCAGGGGACGTGGAGGGACCGGGGTCACAGCAGAGCTTCTGACCAACACACGGAGACACCCCAAGCCTGCGGCCCCCCGGACAAGACAGCAGGAGCCAGGGGCGCCTTTCCGAAGCCCCAAGTCTTCCACGGCACCGAGGTCCCAACCTATGTCCCAAGTTTCTGGAAACAGCACTGGGACGCCTCCTAACGTAAGGATAATACCGTTCAAATAAAGCTTCCAAGTAACTGGCCCACTCTCAAGACTGGAGCTGTAAAGGAGAACGAACAGCCGCACCACATCCGACACCCCGAGAAAATCCACATGACGAAGGCAGAGCCCGGCTGGCCTCGGCTCGTCCTGCGTCCACGCCAGCAGTGACTTTCGGAAGAGGCGGCAGGGCTGGTCTTTCCGGAACTTAGCATTCTTCAAATGAGGAAGCAGAGGGAAAGTGCCCAGGTGGGAGTCTGAGGCCGACCCCGGACCCTCCCAGGTTCTAACCCCCATGGAACAGCGGAGGCCGGGGTCCAGGCTCCGGCGGAAGCACCGAGGGACACCATGCAGACAGCTGGCATGGGCCTCAACGAGAGGTGCCAGGAGCGTGAACAAGACGCCCATCGCCTCCCGGTCCTTCCAGACCTCAGCTGGAGTTCGGAAAGAGGGATCTAAGACGACGGTGTCAAACATGAGATTCCACAAACAGCATGGGAAGTCGAAAGCAAGCTTTATACCACAACTAGTCCATGTGTAGATAGATTAAAGAGTTTGATGTTAGGAAAAACCACAAAATTCGCTCTTATTAGATTATTCTTATGAAAAAGCTAAAACCATTCAAAACACTCAAGGGGCACTGTGAGCAACACAGCAGCTCTCTCGATTAGGAGCAGCCACGGCTGCGCTGCAGCAACTTCACATTTAGGGGTTAAAGTAAATTCAGAATGCGTTTCTTGCTGAAGTGCCTACTGCCAGGCGGGTCCCAGTGGGCGGTATTCCACTGCCAGGCGGGCGGCAGGATGCTGATGACACAGCGCTGGATGGCGGCTCAGGCCTGTAGCTCCAGGAACTGCCTCCACGGTGTCACTCAGCCATAAATGTGGACAAGAATTGTCCCCACACCGCCCGAAATCTGTTCCAACGCAAGGATGACATTTCCTGACACCCAGGACTCCAGGGCCAGCGGTGACCCACTTCGAGAGCTGAGGACGGCGCACGAAATCCCTCAAGAAGCTGCCCGCGTTGATCCACGCCAACAGCCGATGCAACTCTCCGGACCCTCCCGCATCACCCGACACTTTGCCTCCGAAGAGCTGTCTGGGCAAACTCAGACGGTGACAGACACTCTAACTCCTCTGAGCCCCCATGAATTCCACCAAGAACTTCAGGAAAGGCCGTTCGAGCAGCCCTGCCGCCCACGAGCCACGGCCGCTTCTCACACACAAACTACCCTGTGTGATCTGAGTGCTGGCGAGGACGCCCCAACCCCTGGGCGAGGCTGTGTCTGGACAGGAAGGTTCTGGAATAAACCCCTCATCTGTGAGGCCAGAGTACCAGACGGGACCCCTCCCGAGTATTTGTAGGACTAGGGCTGCGCTGTTTACGAAGCACTCATGAGCACCCAAATGCCCAGTCTTGCGTCTGGAAAATGGGCTGGGCTCCAAAACCCATTCATAAGCTAGGAACTTAGGATGTTCCCTCCATCTGGAACCACCACATGTGTGTACACACATCCCCTTCTCAGGAGCAGCGTGGCACCCCTCGCCTCCCAGCACGCCACCATCCACTGTCTGATACTTGTCTCTCCCCTAGAATGGGGGGCAGAGATTTGTTTGATTTTGCAGGGCAGGGTGGGTCACTGCAGTCCCCAGCCCCCGGATCAAGGTAATACTCTCAGGAAATATGTTTTTCAATTTTTTTTATTGTGGAAATACACATAACACAATTTACCATCTTAACCATTTTAAGTGTACGTTTCAGTGCCATTAAGTACATTCACGTTGTTGTGCGCCATCCCCACCATCCGTCTCCAGAACTTTCTCATCTCCCCAAATGGAAACTCTGTCCCCAATAAACGCCAACTCCCACCCCCTCCCCCAGCCCTGGCTCCACCATCCTACTTTGTGTCTCTGAATTTGACTCCTCAAGGTGCCTCACGTGAGTGCGTTCACACAGTGCTTCTCCTTTTGTGCCTGGCTTGTTTCACTGAGCATAACGTCCTCAGGGTTCGTCCGTGCTGTAGGCGGTGTCAGGATTTCCTTCCTTTCTAAAGCTGAATAATATTCCTTTGTCAGGATGGACATTTGGGCTGCTTCAGTAAATATTTTTGGAATGAATGAATGAAAGAAAAAAGGAAGGGAGGAAGGAAGAAAAGAAAGTCACACCATTTGTCTGCAAACAATATCACAGACAACAGCCCCGGCTCCTCCCCACCCAGGCTGCTCTGGGCGGCGCATAGGAGGCCCAGCCGAGGTCACTCCCACATCAGGGCTTTCAGGAGCCTTTCACCTATAGCCAAAAGTTGAGTTCAGGGTCAGTATTTTTGTTCATTTTGTGGGAGAAAACATGCCAGTAGTGCCACTTGGAATTTCCAAGTATATAAACCACATTTGTAGCTTGATAGAAAGGGGACAATCATTTGTGACCAGTTTGGGGAACCCAAGAACGTGGAAGCTGCCTCCCAATGCCCCTGACGGCCCCAAGGTCTTGGATGCCCCTCATCCAGGACCTCACGCCCCAGGACACCCCCTGCTGTCATTCCCAAGGCTGCACCCCAGGCTCCACCCTGGCTCAGCCCCACCAGACACCCAGTGCCCCCTGCCAGGCCCCCACCCAGGGCACCCACTAGTCCACCGTCCACTGCTGGGGGCTGCATCCCCACTCTATGTTCTTGTGATAGACACATTTGTCTGCTTGCGTGGGGACGGGGACGACGGAAGCTCTCTGGGGAAAGACACCTACGTTCCCTGGTTTCCTCCTGGGACTCCCTCGGGGCACGCAGTGGCGTGGGAAGGCACACGGGTCCCCTGCAGGGCACCTGGTGATGCTGCAAGTGGGCGTGAAAGAGTGCTACCTGCCCTCTGGACAGACATGAGACACCGGCACTGCTGGGTGTGCAACGGGGAGACCTGCTCCCGACACAGGGACAAAGTTGTGAGCTGCTGCTCTGCAGGCATTGCACGCACGTGTGCAACACAAGAAACCACCACACGCCCACTGCACGGGGTGACAGAAAAGGCGCTCAGGGTGACCTCCTGGTGCTGACCTCTTTTTAATAAAGGAAGCAAACCAGATGTGAAATATCAACATCTAATTGTAGAGGGCTGCATGTTAAATGCAAACATTGATTCTGGAGTGGAAAACACGGCTTTTTCCCTCTTCCTGTAAGTGACATGTTTGCACATTTTGAAATTTTCGCTCACAATTGTTAGCTGAAAAACAGAAAAGAGATTTTAATAAAATTAAGTAGAATTTTTAAACAATTAAATAGATCACGCAGTGTTAGCTGCAAAGTGGGGTATAGACAGAGGATGAAACAGCAAAGAATGCACTGGCGCTGTGAGGGCCGAGAGCTCGGGGCCTGGGGGAGAAGGGCCAAGAGGGAAGGGGAGCCGGGCTCACGACTCGGCCTGGTTGAAAGCAAGCATGCAGTGCCTCAGATTCCCCCAAATCTCCACTAATTCTTAAAAACACCCTTGAGAGCGTTTCTACAGATGTCACAGCCCTGCCTGACGTCTCTCGTCCAGGAACAGGCACCCCATGTTCACCGATGTGCACGCAACAACACAACAGAAACTTCCGGAACTTCTGGACCAGTGGAAAGTGGAAAACCAGCAAGGCTGAGCAGCAGTCACCACAGACTCCACCCCGTGGCGGCTACAGCTCAAACCAGACCTGGATCCCGATCCTGAAAAGCGGTTGTACGTCCACTTTCACCAGATCTCACAAACGGTGAAAACAAAGTTCAAAAAATGTGAAGTTCACAGAAATAGAAGCGATTTGTCTAAAATTCACCCTCTTAATTTGTGTTTAAAAAGTACTCTCCATTTCCTACGTGTCGTGCTTCTCTATCCAAGTTAAAACCAAGTTTCCTCATTTTCTATAACTATTGATAAGTTTAACATCATATAAGAAATCCTCTTTAATTAAAAAATATAAAAGACACATATTTTGGCAAATGGAATAACTGGACGTCCATATGCAAAATGTGAGCCTGAAGCCTGACCCCAGGCCACACGCAAAAACCAACCTGAAACACAGACGTACTGTTACACCTAAATCTATAAAACTTCCAGGAAAAAACAGGAGCAATCTTTGCGACTGTAGGCAAAGATTTTTTAGTTAAGACCCAAAAAGCATGAACCATAAAAGAAAAAAGTTCGCAAATTGGACTTCAACAAAATTTAAAATGTATTCTCCTCAAAAGACACTGTTAGATGGAAAAGCGAGCCAAAGCCTGAGGAAATGTTTGCAAAACACGCACCTGATGAGGACGTGGAACCGGGATGTCCAGAGAACTCTCAGCTCACAAGGAGAAGTGGGCAGAGACTTGAAGACATGCCCCCCAAGGAGGAGAGCTGACGGCAAGGCCGCGCTGGCCATCACCAACCGGAGCCCCAGCACGCACCCCGCGCACCAGCGAGGTTGGCGTTTCCATCTAACGACATAAACAGCCTGCAAGGCCCCTCACAGAGCAAGACAGCACACAGCTACTAAACCCGCGGAAAGAAGCTAATGGCCACCAAAGAAACACAAATTAAAAACCATAAGAGATGGCACTGCACACCCTCCAGAATGGTGAGAAGCTTCAAAACGAGCATCAGCTGTCAGTGACGACGTGGTGCAAACGAAGGTGCCACGTGCTGGCGCGGCGAGCAATCACACAGCACCAAGGCTGCAGGTCCCTACACGGAGACGCACATCCAGCGCCCGCACTGCCTCTCCCAGGCCTTTCCCTGAGAGGAGAGGAGACATCCACACAGAGACATGTCCTGGGATGTTCACAGCAGCTTTACTCATAATAGCCAAAAATCGCCCAAGTAACCCAAATGTCCATCAACAGGTGAATGAATAAACAAATTGTGTTACAGCCAGAGAACAGAATCCTATTTGGCAATGAGTGAATCATTTATTTTATTTTTTTGGAGGAAGATTGGCTCTGAGCTAACATCTGTTGCCAATCTTCCTCTTTTTTTTTTCTCCCCACAAAGCCCCAGTACATAGGTGTATAACCTAGTTGCAAGTCATTCCATTTCTTCTTTGTGGGACACCACCACAGCACAGCTTGATGAGCGGTACCATGCCCACGCCCAGGATCTGAACTGGTGAATCCCGGGCCACTGAAGTGGAGCACACGAACCTAACCACTCAGCCACAGGGCCAGCCCCATAAGTGAATGATTTATTGATGCACATGGCAAACAAACAAAGCTCAAAGTATGCTGAAGTCATAGGCCTGGAGGCAGGCTGGGGGCTGCAAAGACTGGAGAGGGGAGCAACCCAGGGCCCCTCAGGTGGCGGGACCTTTCAGATGCGGCTGAGTCGGGGTGGGGTGGGGGTGTCAAGGTCAGTGTCCTGGTCATGACAGTGACTGTAATTTCCAAGATGTTACCATGGGGAAAACTTCATAAAGGGCACACACAGGAGCTCTCCATGTTATTTCTTACAATTGACTGTTAATCTACAATCATCTCAAAATTAAAAAAAAAAAAGGTTAATAAAAGAAGCCAGACATGGGCACACACATACGGTGCTCTGCGCTCACAGTGTCCAAGCTGGACACTCTGGTGACAGGCATCGAGGGGCGGTCTCCGGGTCCCAGGTGGGTGTGGAGCTGATGGGAAGGGGCAGGAGGGAACGACCTGGGTGATGGAAGTGTCCTCTGTCCTGATGACAGAGGTGCACACATTTGTCAAAATTCATCAAACCCACCCAAAAGAGCGGCTAAAATTAGAACGATGGACAAGAGCAACGCTGTGGAGGTTGTGGGGCAGGGGGCACGACCTCTCAGGGGAAAGTCTGGCAGTTTCTTATAAAACTAAAGTCACCCCTTCTCAATGACCCAGATGCCCCACTCTTGAGTATTTACTCAAGAGAAATGAAAACATACGTCCATACAAGAGGCTTGCCAAAAATGGTCACAGAAGCTTTATTCATGATGGAAAAGGCTGGCAAGAGCCCAGATGTCAACTGACAAGAGCCCGGATAAACAAACAGCCGTGTATTCGGGCAATGAGAGACTCCGCCCAACCAGAAAAGGCTGAGCCACAGCAAGACGGTGAAAGCAGCATCCTGCGAAGGGCGCCCGTTGTGCGGCTTCGTTCACATGAAGCGCTAAACAGGCAAAGTCAACCTCCGGTGGGAGAAGGTCAGTCGTTCAGGGTGGGGGGGATCCCGAATGGCCAGAGGCACACGGGATGCCAGAGGGAACGTCCTGTCCCCTGTAGGGGTTTGGGCGCCTGCATTTATCAAAACCTTATCGAAAGGTGCGCTGGGCATTACTGCATTTCATGGTGTGAAAATCACCTTAAAAATGTAAACACAGACTGAACCCTAAGGAACGGAACGTTAGCATCTGGCACGGAGCGTCCAGGGACGAAGGGCACCGTTGTCTTCCTCTTACCCCGAAAGGCCCTGAAATCCACAGTGGGTTTGGGATGATCAGATGGATAAACAGTTAGTAAAGCAAATGCGGCAAAACGTGCCCAAGGGGAGAATCAGGCAGGAGGCACTTCTGCTTTTTCGACGTTTCTCTAAGTGTGAATATTTTCCCAATAAAGTGCTGGGGAGGGAAACAAAACATTATTCAAACTGTACACTTGAAATCTGTGCACTTTATTGTAGGTATATTATACCTCAAAAAATGGAAAAAAGGCAGAGCAATCTTCACCAAAAACCCTCATTATTATGCACACCCCCTGGGGGGCAGCCGATAGGAGGCCCTAGATGTGCAGATCCCAACCTCCAGAGCCTGAGGATACACACCTCACACGGCAAAAGGGACTGTGCAGGTGTGATTCAGTCAAGGACCTTGAGATGGGAGATGACCCTGGATTCTCTGGGTGGGTCACTGTCAACACAGGGGCCCTTCCAAGTGGAAGAGGGAGGCAGGGTGCCAGAGTCAGAGGGGATGGGACGATGGAAGCAGACGCTAGAGCGCTGTGGGGCCACGAGCCTAGGAATGTGGTGCCTCTAGAAGCTGCAAGAGGCCAGGAAACAGATTTTCCTCTGGAGCTGCCAGAAGGAAGCAGCCCGCTGACCCATTTTGGACTGCTGAGAACTGTGAGACAGTAAGACAGTAGGTTTGTGCTGCTTTAAGCCACTAAGTCTCTGGTCATTTCTTACAGCAGCAGTGGGAAACCAATACACCCCTGGAAGCCCCCTGGGCAGACAGCAACAACACACACAAGCACCGAGCGGCACGCGCTGAGGGCTCCAGCCGCACTGATGGAAACAGCCCCGAACACCCCAAGTTGTGTTCACACAGCAGGACCCGCCCGCGTGGGAAGGAGCAGGACGGGAGCTTTGTCCCGCCGCGGGCCGGTGGAGACACCAGAACACAAAGGCCCCAGTCGGGACAGCCCTTCTGGGGGAGGTGGTCCTGGACGGCCACGAGCAGCTCGGCCAGCAGAACAGCTGGGATTTTGCACTTTGCTGGTGTGTATGTTATACCTCGGTTCTTAAAAAGCTTTAAAAAGCAGTGGCGTGAAAGTTTTCAAATTAACACTTAAAACTTACGCTATTCCTTTAAAATCTCCATTTAAATCTAAGTTTACAAGCTGTGCTTTTAGGTTTCCGTCCATCTCTCCCTCACTCTGAGCCTCCCAGCCCCTCCTGCCCGCGGGCTGAACGCTCCTTGCTGTGGCGCACAGACCCAAGCAGCTGGGGCTCTGGTACCCCCGTCGGCACCCTCACTCACTCCGGGGCGCCACTGTCACGGTCTACAAGTTCAGATCAAAACAGGATCCAGCGGGACAGTGGCACGTCTGTGGACCTACCACGAAGCAGCAAAGGCTACACTTCCGATGGAGAGCAGCACAAACTTTATCTCCAATACGCTCCTAGGGTGCAGCCTCCAGACCCTATGTGATCTCAGAGCAGGACCAGGCAGTCACACCTCCTGCAAAAATGCATCCTGGGAAAAACGAGTATCAAAAAACTACCACCAAGTGCTGCTCAGCAGCATAGCGATCAGACCAACTCACCCTGCGTCCCACTGCCAGTCCTATCCTACCGTGTCAGGGAAATGCCAAGCCGAGCCTTGGCGATGCTTGAAGGAGGGCGTCTGCCGTGCTCTCTGCGTCGCCCGAGCCTGGAGAGCCGCTCGGCTCGCGGGCCTTCCAGAAGCATGTCCTCCTGCTCCAACAGCACAGCCTCACGACTGGGCCTGCCTGGTCCTTCCTCAACCCAGAAGGCTCTCGAGTTCTTCCTCAGGGCGTGGCATGATGGGGGCATCGCCCCAGCTCTGCTGGGCGCTCCCCTGGGTGACACACAAGCCACTGAGCAGCACCTAGCCTCAGTTTCCACACCTGGAGGAAGGGAGAGGCCAAGAAGGACGTCCATGACAGAGCTTCAAGTGCTCGTCCTTTGTGAACTCAACTCCTAGAAAAGCCAGTTGCCAAAGAAAGACACTTCCATTTGAGCAGGAAAAGATGCCGCCCAGCTGGCTCTGCAAATCCGAGGTGACGAGGGTCTTCCATTCAGGACAGTGATTCCAAAGAGCAGCCTCGGGTCATGGGAGAGCCACCAGAAGTGCAAACGGTGAAGGTCAGAGGGGAGGAGCCCCCCCAGGAGACGGGCGCCTGCCCTGGCCCCTGGCGGTTGGCCCGTCTGCTCCTTCTCCACCCACCAGATCCCACCCGCGTGGCTTCTGCTCTTCTTCTGCCTGTTCTGTGTCACCAGTGCTTTGGGCTCTCCTGGAACAGCATGAGGACACACCTTGCTGCCTCCCATCCTGGCAGCAAGTCCCCCGCCATGGCCCGTTCTCCACATTCCCGACCAAACCTTCCATTGGAGAGGGCCGCTGTCTCTGCTGTGGCACCAGCTGCGGCCTGGGCAGATGGCAGCGAGGTCCCTCGGGACCGATCCCAGGTAACTCTGCTCATGCCTGAAGGACAACATCTGGGGGTGCAGTCGAGCTCTCAAACCTCTGAGAGCACTGAGCAGCAGAGAAGGGGATGGGGGGTGGAGCCCCCAGGTCTCGGAATGGCCCCTCGGTCGTGGTGTCGGAGGCAGAGCCAGTCCCAGCCCCGCAAGACTGACAGGAGGACACAGTGTCACCTTTTGTTCAGACCCTTCTACCCCTAAAATACAAAGATCACACTAAGCAAGCTGATTTTCTTTAACAGAGATGACCAAATCTGTTGAAACAACAGAGGCGGAAAGGCAGCCTCTTCCCGAAGTGGATGGCGCACCTGCGAGTCTCCCCAGGTGCCAGGAGGGTCAGCCTGGGCACTGGGCACTCCGGCCACTCCTCACAGCTCTGGTCAGCTTGAGGAACCAACGTGCAAGTGGACTCAGACACACTCACAGGTTCACTGCTTCCTGAAGCAAGTCCTCTGCGCCCTGTGGCTCAGGACACGGTGCCCGTGGCCAGGCTAAGAAAGCCCGGGGCCTGTTCCCCTTCTCACCCTCATGAGGGGAGGGGGGCCCCAGTCTCGGACCTGCCACATGCCAGCTCCTGCTTCAGCCCCAGCGATGAGCTCCAAGGGGCTGGGAAGAGAACTTGTGAACTCGGCAAAGGCAGGCTGGGCCCGTCCTGGGGCCACGAGGAGAGTCCCCCAGCCTGAGAGCTGTGCCACCTGCTCCCCTCCCCCAGCAGGAAGGAGGCTGTGAGGGCAGGAGCCAGGTGACTACAGAGACACCTCGCCCACCCGAGGCAGCTCTGTGGTTCCAATGCACTCAAGACGCCCAGTACAGCAAGGTCCAAGCTTAGCCAAAGGCTCCGTACAAACACGTACCTTACAAACCCACGTGTTTCATTCTCACTGAACTAGTGGCTACAACTCCGCCTCATTGAGGGCTCACAGCCACCCTTGGGACGGCAGACAAGGGATGAGGCCGGAGCCCAGGGAAGGTGAGGGGTGACAATGCAAGCCTGGCCACAAGGCCTGCCTGCATCCACAACCCAGCTGTACCCACAACAAACCTGCACATTTTATGCCGTTTCCCACAAGCAGTCACACAAATGAGCTACCATAACTCACAAGCAAGTTTCAGGGGATGTTTTCTTAGAAGCTGCCGGGTTACAATGCTTTTTCCTTGGAAAATCACTCTTAAATGCTAACAGGCCCCAGAGTCACCACAAGCCAAGGAGGGGACACACAGAGGGCACAGGGCGGGCAGCCCTGGCCGCAGGGCTGGACATCCAAGCATCCACGTTTCTTTGGAAAGGGGCCTTTTCTCTTTAAGTGGAATGAGAAGTAAAAAATACTCGCCTGTAAGGTATAATAAATCTTCAATGAAAACACACTGACCCCCACTGGGGATCAGAATTTACGCCTCCAAATCCTGGCCCCAGGGCCAGGGCGGAGGACTCGATGGTCACCAGAAGGCGGCAGAAACCCTCCCACGCGAGCCCACAACCTCATGTCCTTGCCTTAGCAACTCAGAATCATCTACCAGAAGTGGCTCACAGTTGCCGTGGTAACCCAAGGGATTTAAGACATTAACAAAAGTACACAGCCGAAATCACTTGTTGGATTCCAAAAACACCTTCTGCTCGACAACTGCATTTAAAACATCAAACCCACGGGCTTAAGGAGCGTACCATTTCTTAACTGTTGAAAAACTCTCATATCTAAAGGCCTCCAGCATCACAGCCTATTGGCGACTCATGACACACAAGCAGGTGTCCCGGGACAGGAGGTGAAGGTACCACTCCACCAGCCCCCTCAGAAGCTTCCGCACGAAGCATCCGTCCTTAAGTCATTCATCGTGGACTGCTGCTTTTCAGGTTCTAGTCAGAGCCAGTGAAAGATTACGAACCAAGCTGGGAGCAGACGGAGAGACCACGGTCACCCGCCAACGCCTGAGCACCTCTCCTTCCCAACAGCCAGTAGGGTGATGGACAGTTCTTCTATCTGCTCAGAAACGTAACCTTCTTCTGACTTAAGTTCAGTTAAACTCCAAGGGTTCTGGGGGGCTGCCCGCTGGGGACATTTGCAACGTCTGGAGACATTTTTGGTTGTCAACCAGGGGGTGGGTAGCTACTGGCGTCTGGTGGGTAGAGGCCAGGGATGCTGCTAGCATTCTGCAGCGCCCAGGACGGCCCCACGGCAGAGAGTCATCCGGCCGAGGCTGAGAAAGCCTGGGTAAACCAACTTGTACTGAACATCCAGGGGTCTGGCCCTGTGCTCAGGGCTGGGAACACAAAGTAACAATGAGAATGTGAATGAATAATAAAGGCTACAGCATATCCTGGGGAGGCAGTGCTTAATGGATACAGACTTTCAGCTTGGGAAGATGAGAAAACTCTGGAAATAGATAGTGGTGATGGGTGCATAACAGTGTGAATGTACTTAACGCCAATGAATCGTACACTTACAAATGGTTAAAAGCGTGAAGTTTATGTTATGTACACTTTACCACAATGATAAAAGCTGTAGTGTATTGAGCGCCCCAAGGGGGGCACTCTCGCCACTGAGGAGAACAGGAGCCGGCTCACCCGGGGCCCAACGGAGCCCTCTAGGCAGGGGGAGCGGGCGGCCTCCCCCAAGCACAGGGTGCTCAGTGTTTGCGGCCTTTCTCAGAGCTTACTGCCCCCACTCCCTGGTTTGCAGCCTTCTGTCCACCTCTGTCCGTTCACACAGTCCGCTGACTTCCCACCTCCATGCTGGAGGGGCCTCCCCACAGCGGGCAGTTGCCAGGAAGCCTCCATTCTGCTCTGGACCAACCCCTGTTCCTCCACCCTTCCTTACCCCAAACGCAGCCCCCAGGTCTCCAGCGCACGTGCAGGGGTGCAGGGGTGACAAGCTTGTTCCCAATCTGCCACTCAGAAAGGCTGGGAGTCACTGTAATGGCCACGTGCTTGGCGCCGGGAAGCACGTCTGCTATTTAGGAAACATCGAATTTGCTGTTTCCTGGTCTGGGTGACAGACACAAACTGTCCTCTCGAGTGGAGGAGCAGCTTCAACAGAGCGAAGCTCAGAGCCCGCTTGAGCCTCCCAGGGGTCAGACTGGGGTCGGGAGAGGCCCCCGTATTGTGCAATGACAGCCACTGGCTGTGAGAACAGAACACCACGTCTGTGGGTCCGACATGGGAGCCCACGCTTGCTGGCAAACAGCAAACACCCCTCGTTGTGAGGGGCTTCGTGGCTACAAGTCCTCAAGCCCCAGGTTGAGGAAATTTTTTACCGAGGACAAAACTCATGCTCATGAATCTTTTGTTCACAGCAATGACCACAGCACAGCACACGCCCGCTGGACAGGGAACCCAGAGCTGAAGCCGCGTGACTGGGGAAAGGTCAGCACGCAACATTTGGTCCCTCCCTCCCGCCTTCACATCACCTCATTTAACGCACTTTCCATCTTTCTAAAATTTTAACATTTAAATCTTTTACAATCCGGTCACCCCACCAGTGCTTAGGAAAGCCATGCCCCATAAGAGAAAGCAGGCCATGCCTGCCACTTGCACATCCTTATGCTGGGGGCTCCTGCCAGGCACCACCTCACTCCTCCAGCTGTGGACCCCGCAACTCAAGTACCGCCCAACTTCAGAGCAGCCCTACCCCAGTGCCCTCTGTGTGTCGGTGATGCCGGTGCTGTACTGATGGGGACGCCTGGGCCCTTGGGACACGTTGGTCGAACTCCCTGAGCTCACAGCAATCTACTGTGAGAGGAGGTGACCCACTGGAAATGCAGAACTTTGTCTACAAAAGGAACAGCCATGGGGCCACCAACACACAGTGCACCTGGGCCACTAACGGCCCCACGGTGCCTGAGCCCCGCCTGTAACAAATGAAAGGCTTACTTGAGTCTCGGCTGCTGAACGGCCACCCCGATGTCGGAAGGAAAGACGGCACCGGGGAACCGGCCTGGCTGTCGTCCTCCGCCTGCTGTGTGATGTGCCGGACAGTCTCTTTGTTTTTCCGATTCTTCCTTCGGCCTGTGGGCTGCCAACCGTCCCCTCCAGCCTGCTCTGAGAAAGAGTTCTGGATCACACCGTCCCTGGCAGAAGGCAGCTCGCTCCCTCCATAATGAGATGGCGAGATCTGCTCTTCCTTGATACGCAGAGACCCGTAGCCCACGTCGCCAGGCCACAGGGACTGCGAGGAGACGTCGTCAGGGCCGTCGGCCTTCGGCTCCTGATCCTCTTTCCCGTAGCTGCTTCCGCCTTCGTGGCAGCTGGCGATGGCCGAGTCTCCAGAAGAATTGGCAGGACTCGTGCGCCGTGCCAACCACGGGGAGATGCTCCTGCCGGCCATCACGGCAGAGATCAGCGCGTCTGTACTGCTGCCCGATGGGGTGCCGAGCTCAAACTCCGAGAGCTCGTCGGAGGCGTCTGGCTTGATGCTGATGTCCAGCGCAGCCTTGATGAAGTCGTGGCATGCCTGCACGATGTCCGTCATCTGCAGGAAGCTGGCAGCAGACATCACTTCGATGACATTCCTGCTGGTGAGAGCCAGGTGGGCGGAGTACATGAAGTCGATGATGGCCTTGAAGCCCTGGGCAGTGACGATGTCCAGGTGCGTGACTGTGGCCTGGTCAGATGTCTTCTGCACCTGGCAGTAGAGTGTCTTGAAGTAGCGGCTGCTGCCCAGGAGGACGTTCTTGTGTGCCTTGAAGACCTTGCCCTCGACGACGATGCAGACGTCACACAGGACGCCGTGCTGCCTCTGCTCGTTGAGCTCACGGAGCAGCTGCCGGTAGTGGGATGCGATTTCCATATCTTCCTTTCGGTTGTTCATCGGGAAGTCTGGTTGCTGGACGCCTCTTCTACAGACTCTGTGGGGGCAAAACCAAAGAGTTACCCACACGGTCGACACAAACACGCTAGGCGGGAGTCAGGCACTGACTGCATGTGAGGAAGGTGGGCACGCAGGCCTGTGCACAGTGCACATCTGTGCAGGGAGCAATCTGTGCACGGTGCACACCTGTGCAGGGAGCACACTAGCACGGGACACACGCCTGTGCAGGGAGCACACCTGTGCATGGTGCACATCTGTGGAGGGAGCACTCTGTGCAGGGAGCACACCATGTAGGGAGCACACCTGTGCACAGCACACATCTGTGCAGGGAGCACTCTGTGCACAGCACATGCCTGTGCAGGGAGCACAACAGCTCAGGACACACACCTGCGCAGGGAGCACACCTATTCACGGTGCACGTCTGTGCAGGGAGCACTCTGTGCAGAGTGCATGCCTGTGCAGGGAGCACGCCTGTGCATGGTACACACCTGTGTGGGGAGCACACCTGTGCACGGTGCATGTCTGTACAGGGAGCACTCTGTGCACAACACATGCCTGTGTGGGGAGCACACCTGTGCATGGTGCACGCCTGTGTGGGGAGCACGCCTGTGCATGGCACATGTCTGTGCAGGGAGCATGCCTGTGTGGGGAGCACACCTGTGCATGGTGCACGTCTGTGCAGGGAGCACTCTGTGCACAGTGCATGCCTGTGCGGGGAGCACACCTGTGCACGGTGCACGTCTGTGCAGGGAGCACTCTGTGCACAGTGCATGCCTGTGCGGGGAGCATGCCTGTGCATGGTGCATGCCTGTGTGGGGAGCACACCTGCGCGGGATGCATGCCTGAGTGGGGAGCACACCTGTGCACAGTGCACATCTGCATGGGGTGCACGCCTGGGGGAGGAACACGCCCCGTGGGAGGCCTGGCTGCTGTGCTAGGGCAGAAGTGACAGCAGCGGGGCCCAGAGCACTGCTCGCAGAGGGAGTGGCTGTGCCTTCGCTGGAATCTGAAGCAAGTTTCCGGGTTCAACGCTTACCATCGTCAAAATGGACACAGAGCTCTGAACAGAATCCTCACACAGCATCCAAGTCTCAGAACAAAAAACAAATATTCCAGAAACAAGGAAAACACCCATCAGTGGGTGGAGTCACCTTCTTACCCAAATGGAAAATCTAGGCTAAATGACCCAAGTGTCCCCTCATCTCCCACCCTTAAAAGAAAAAACAAAAAACTGACCTCCTACACAAACAAAACCCACAGAGCAGCAGACAGTCGCAGCCCCAGCCCCACAAACTCCCAAAACTCCAGCTCAAACGGCCCAGAGGGAGGAGGTCAGCCCGCCTGCCGTGGGCTCCGTGGGAGGGAGCCCTGCGACCAGCTCATTCCCAGGCAAGGCGCCCAGCGCGGGAACCCAGGAGAACAGAGACTCCCGGTGCTCCCTCGGCGAGAGCAGCGCCACATCACAGAGTCTGGAGGCTGAATCCTCCTCGACCGCGCCCCCCGCGGCCTCCCGACCTCCGTCTCTCCTGGGATGACCAGAACAAAGTGCCACAGACAGGGGACAAACAGCAGAACTTGAGTCCGGCAGTCTGGAGGCCAGAACCCGAGGCCAAGGTGTGGGGGGCCACACCCCCTGCAGGCTCCGCGGGAGGAGGTGCCCGAGACCTCTCTCCGCTGCTGCCAGTGGCGGTACCCATGGCCTTCTGTGGCCTGCAGACGCCTCGCCCCGTCTCTGCCTCCAGTCCACACACCTCCCTGTGAGTGTGTCTGTGCCCCGTGTCCCCTTCTCACAGGGACACGGTCACACTGGGTTAGAGGCCACCCTACTCCACTGAGGCCTCATCTTAACGAATTAAACCCAAATTGGGTCAAATTCTGAGGCACCAAGGGTCAGGACTTCAACAGATGCGTTCCGGGGACATAGTCACCCCATGACAGGCCCTGGGAAAGAGAAAGTAGCTGGGGTTGACCTTCCCTATCACATGCTCCACTTTCCTGCTAAGCAGCAGGGCTCCCCTGAAAACCAAAGTGTGTCTAATGGGAGAAAACTAGGCTGTGAAACGCAAGGACGTCTGCACCTTTCCCATGAGGGGCCTCTGGGGGACGCACCAGGGTGACCTCAGACTCGGCTTCATTTACCCACGTTTGTTACAACATGGACCTTCCTTCGGTCTTTACAACATGTCCTGAAATGTCACCTAAATCATCGCAAAACGCCCTTGTGAAAAAGGCAGTTACTCTGCTTCCTGTTCCACAGGCCAGGCAGACGAGGCAGGAAAGAGTGAACCAGACAGCAGGGTCCCGGGCACCATCCCACTGACCCCTCCGCACCCTTCCTGCTGGTGGCCCCTGGTGTGATGGCCGAGGCCCTGGTGACCACCTGCTGCTGCACGAGTCCCTCATCTGGACTGAGCACTCCTTGTGGCCAGGCGGCTGGGCCACAGCCGAGGACAAAGGCCACCCCCAAAAAGGGCCCCCAACTCAAGACCCGAGGTAGACACGCTGCCTCTGTCATGTCTCAGCCTTTCGGCCACAGCAGCTGAGCCTGTCCCCAATGAGGACGGGCCACTGAGGAGACCTATCCTGCAGGGAGGGCCATATATCCACGGGTGACACCATGGCCCTCGACCTCGAGCGCATCAGACCCCGGAGGATGGGTTCTAACCAGATGCTGCCCCAGGGTTTGAGTCGGGCGGGAGCAGGGTACGAGAACAAATGTCCAGGCCTGGCTTTATTCCTCATGCCTGGCCTTAGACGCAGACTGACCAGGCATTGAGGGAGGGACCAAAACACTTCAAATCAAGGAAAATGACCATTTAAACTCAAGGCATCAGTTTAATGCCTCGCATCCATACGAAGTGGCAACCGGTTCCTGGGCACGTGTCTGGAAGAGTCAAAAACGTCTGCACCCTGTGTTCAAATCAGGAAGCTGTATGTCTCATTATCTGATTTAATATATGAACAGTAAGTCTCTTTTCTCACCAGTAAAACAGATCCTTTAAGAATTGGGATGAAAAGGAAAAGAAAATGTCATTTTACAGAAGCAACAACCATCTCTCAAGGCTTGCATTTCTAAAATAAGTTCAACTCGTGGAAAGTTTTGAAATAAATTATTATTCAACCAGGGCAGCTTAAAAGTCAGTTATGCACTTCAGAGGGATTTTTCAGTACAACAAACAATACAATTTTTATTAGGGAATAAGGTTTTTTGTACACTAAAAAGAAATCTAAAATAATGGAAAATAGACGAGTCTGGTACGGAAATCTTAAGGACACACACGACTTATCCACGCCCAGGGAAGCTTCAGGAGAGCAGTGAGCTCCAACATAAAGCTGACGATCTCTCCACATCAGTAAGATGCTCATGGAGGCCCCGCCCTCGTGGCCACAGCAGAAGAGCGGCCACCCAATGGCCGGTGCCCAGTTGCTTTTTGGCAGCTGCAACTCTAAAAATAGAAGCTTCCTGGCAACACGGCCAGTCATATCATGTAGCAGCTTGACAAGTAAGATGCAGACTTGAGACTAAAGCCTCTCACAACAGTTTTTCTTTGAAGGCAAGGATAGCAGAGCCCCTGCCCTGCCCTGGAGGAGTGCACCATCTAATGGACACACCAGTTCCAGGAACACACACCTGCTCACAGGACACACACCTGCTCAGGGAACACACACCTGCTCACAGGACACACACCTGCTCAGGGAACACACACCTGCTCACAGGACACACACCTGCTCAGGGAACACACACCTGCTCACAGGACACACACCTGCTCAGGGAACAACCTGTTCTGGGAACACATACATGCTCACAGGACACACACCTATCCAGGGGACACACACCTGTTCATGGGACACACCTGCTCACAGGGAACACACACCTGCTCATAGGACACAAAACTGCTCAGGGAATACACTCCTGCTCATAGGACACATGCCTGTTCATGGAACACACCTGCTCACAGGACACACGCCTGTGGAGAGAAGCTGACCGTCATCTCTGAGCTACCGGTGCTGCTGTGCAGGTCTCAGGGCATCTTCATGGATTCAAGGGTCCATGTGTGGCACCCCTGTGAAGAAGGGGCCCTGTCAGAGAGGAGCCTGCGGTCCATGAAGGGACACAGATGCCAAACCACCGTCCAGTGAGGAGCTAAGGGCTGGGTGAGACTAAGGAGGCCAACAGGCTACCTGCTGCCACGCTGGTATCCGAGGCGGCACAGGGTGACACAAGGACGACCTCGAGGCTACACCAACTCTGTGCTGTTTTTTCCAAACACCACTTCTGTTTCTATTTCTCCTGTAGGTTCTCTACTATCTATTTTATTTGTAGCTCACTAACCTCAAGATACTTCAGTTTCAGACAGAATCACTTATGAAATGTTACCACTTTGGTACCAAAACAACTTGAACCCCCACTCCAGACCGAACTCCAAAAGTCGAGTCGCCCTGAACAGCGCTGGGAGCTCGTGAGCCCCACTCCGGGTAACCAGGGACACGGTGAGTAATGCACACGACCCACACGTCTGCTAGATGAAGGGTGCCAGCCGGGGCCTGTGCCTTCAGGGCAGCCAACCTGCCTGGCACTCCTGGGGCCACTTGCAATCCCACAGCCTCCAGGAAGGGCAGAGGTTGTCCCCATCTGCAAGCCAGGGGAACTGAAGCTCAGAGACCCTAAGCACCTGGCCAGCACAGAGCAAGCTTCAGAACCATGCGTGCATTTGATGCCAAAGCCCCAGGATGCCCGGGAGCCTTGCTGGGCCACGCTGGCTTCAACAACCGATGCGACACAAAGTCTCAACTCTGCTCGGTGTGGGGGCCCAGGGGCAGCGAGAGAACATGACTCCAACGTTCCAGTAAAACAAGCCACACACAGACCTGAGCGCCGGAACCGGCTCCCAGCACCTCCTCTCTGCGCAGCGGGCGCACATCCTGCCAGCTCATGATGCAGGCGTCCAGATGCCGCAGGGAAAGGCAGCTCCCTCACCCATCACTTACATGGTGTGGAGCCCTCAGCACCCAGACTCATCTTGGAAGTTACAGAGCACATTCCCGAATCTTCTACCAGCATCCGAAGGTGAAGGGTTCTCTTCAGAGGCATCAGTAGAAGCTACCCTATCGAAGACAGACGTTTATCATTGACTCCAGCTCCTCCAGCTGGCTCCTGATGCTTCCTTGTAAAGGCCAGATGATCACTGTCTCAAGATGCACGGGAGCCACGAGACGTGGACGCTGCTGTGAGCAAATTCCATCTGCTGCCTGTGTGCTCAGAGCACCAATTCCAGGAGCACGGGTTCTTTTTCCCTTCGTCCCTAAAGGGCTGGGAAGGTGATTTGTTCTAATCAAACTGTAAAGAAGTGGGTGCGACTGAGACTGTGTGCCCCTCTTACATCCAAACGAGTGCCAGGTCTGTGCCAGGACCTGGGCCTGCAGCCGGCCGGCTCCTCCCCAGGGCCCATCACCGAGTCACCTTCAGGAAAAGCCCACCGCTGACTGGGAACAAGCCAAACATCACGCAAACCTATGTCACCACACCAGACCTCCTCCCACCTTCTTACCACCAATATAACTTCTGTATTTCATTTAGGTTCAACTTAAACTTACTTAAAATTTTCCAGAAAATGTAATCTAACAGACAAATATCATTTTAAAGTAGAAGCAAGATACCTTTGTGCTAGAACCAAACCGATCTGATCCCGGCCTCAGTGGCCAAGCGGCTCCCCTCAGGCCCAGCTGGGCTCCCGGAGGCGGAGGGAGGAGACCCAGAAGACGCTGAGCCGGGTTTAGCTCTGCAGCAGTCGTGTGTCCCTTAACGACAGGGACACGCTCTGAGACGCGTCGTCAGGTGATGTCGTCGCTGTGTGCACATCACGGAGTGAACTTACACACACCTGGATGGCACTGCCTGCGACACTCCTGGGCTCCAGGGTACTAACCTAGGGGACGGTGGTCGTCTACACGGTCCATCGTCGACTGAGACTGTGTGACTGGTTCCAAAGCTGCTCTTTGTGATTGTTCTGGTGAGCTTCTTTAAAGGGGCCACATTTTGAACAGACACACCACAAAGCAGATGTACAAATGGCCAAACAGGGGCAGATGCTCTACTCCACAGCCCTCAGGGAAACGCAGACACAAACTGCCTGGGAGACGCCCCTCAGAATGGCTAAAACTGAAGGGAGTGACCACACTACGTCAGCAGGATGTAGAGCAACGGGAACCCTCACACTCTGCTGCCGGGGATGCGACACGGTGCCGCCATTTTGGAAGACGGCTTGGCAGTGTCCTCAAGGTTGAACAGACACCATATGAGCCAACAATTCCAAAGGGAGGTGCTGACCCAAGAGAAGTGAACACAGGTCCACACGCACTTACACGCATTCACAGCAGCCCCATTCAGGACAGTCAGAACCTGGAAACAACCCAAATGTGCATCAACAGGTGGACAGACCAACAAACGAGGGTTATCCCCACGGTGGGACGCGCTGGGCAGGAATAACTCAGGTGCCTCCTATCGCCTTCCTGTGCCGACAAAACATCACTTCCACAGACACAGTGGATCTCAAAATAATCATGATGCACGAAAGAAGCCAGACTAAGGGAGGGTGT
The DNA here is from genome assembly GCF_041296235.1 of Equus asinus. NCBI lineage: Eukaryota > Metazoa > Chordata > Mammalia > Perissodactyla > Equidae > Equus > Equus asinus. The sequence continues at coordinate 50,731,779 of NC_091804.1, forward strand.
GCGTCCTCTGCTGGGAAGCTGGAAAATGCAGACGCCTCGACAGGTACAGGGACAGAACCAGGACCGCGGCCGCCTGGGCTCAGGACATCCGGGGGGAGGTAAGCGTCCTGCCTGGTGGTCTCACCAGTGTGAGCAAGCTCGTCGAGTGATACTCTTTAAATGACAGCAGTGTGTGGCATGTAAATTATACCTCTATAAGGTGAACCAGAAACCTACCTTTCTGAAAATATTCTCACTCAACTACAAACTTGTACTGATTTATTGCCCTTTGTTGTGGGTTGAACTGTGACCCCCAAAATCCATTTGTTGAAGTCGTAACCCCCACGACCTCAGGAAGTGACCTTATTTGGAAAGGGGGTCGTGGCAGACGTAATTAGTTACGATGAGGTCATTAAGGTGAGCCCAAACCCGATGACTGGCGTGCTTATAAGAAGAGAACAGTGGGACACAGACACTCTCGTGAGGAGAGGCCTGTGAAGGTGGAGTCTGCTGTGGGTCCAGGATCTGCCAGAAGCTAGAGAGAGGCCGGGGCAGAGCCTCGGACCTCGGACTTCCGGCCTCCAGGACTGTGAAAGAGTAGACCCTGGTCGCCTCAGACACTCGGCCTGCGGTCCTCTGCTGAGCAGCCCCAGGACACACGCACACCGCGCTTATCTTCCGAGGACACCACAGAGGCCGACAGAGCGACGGCACACCAGGAGAAACACTGCTCGTTCCACGGGAGGAGCCACGCTCTGCCTGACCCCACGTGTCCCAGGGGAACCAGGCCATCGAGGGCAGACCTCAGCACGCCTGCGTCACTCCCCACACACTGAGGCGTCCAGACAGTTTACCATCTTCTGAAAAATCTAGGCTAAGACACCAACATGAGAAGTCACTTCATAAATCGAGTTTTATATGCATGGTATTATTATTGTTCATGGTTGCATTTTAAAATTTAAAAATGAGTTCCTGACTGGAAAAAACTACTCTGAAATGTTAACAGAAGACCTCTTCACATGGCAAGACGGGCAGGGTTCGATCCAAACCTTCTCTGGTGAGCACAAACTGACACCCTTGTTCCCACACTGAAGCCAGAGAGAGCAAAAACATAAACCTGGGACCCACCCCGGCCCCCTGTCCCTTCCCGGCCCCCTTCCCTGCCCGCCTCTGTGTCCCCTCCCTGCTGCCCTCAGGTCTGGAGGCCCTGCCAGCCCAGCCCTCCACCTCAGCTCCCTCGCCCCTCCTCTTCCCGGCTGCTGCCTCTCTGGGTTCCTGGTTCCTTCGCCACCACGGGGCCCAGAGCACCTCTCCCACCTCCCTACCTGGCCTCCCTACCTGCTTAACTGTCACTTCCTCTCAGGGGCACATCCCCCACCCTGACCACATAGGGCCCGATGTGTGCTGCAGCCTCAGGCACCCCCATTTCCAAACTCCGTTGGGCAGCGGCCCCTCCCTGCCTGCTCGTCTCATGTCACACAGCTGTCACGTGTGGAATGATCCACTGAGCAGGATTCTAACCGTGGGAGCAGAATCTGTTACAAGTCAGCCCCTCGGTGTGCAGAAGCCTGGGGCGGGCCCCAAGTCTGAGGAGGCCCTCCCACCTGCCCAGACAGGGCTCCCCGCTCAGACGGCCAAAGCCAGAGCAGACATGACTCCAGGTCAGCATACAGATGCTGTGCAGACACTCAGGGAGGGACGGGGCTGCGGGCAGCTTCCCAGAGTTGGGTACAAACCAGTCAAGCCGGGAGAGGGGCCCCAGTAGGGAGCAGCCCACATTCAGAAGGTGGTGTTGGCCTCCAAACAAGGCCCCCAGTGAGCCACCACCCCAGGGGTCAGGGTCTTGGGTGGCCTCTCCCATGCCGACCCTGGCCTGGGACTGAGCAAACCAGGCCTGAGCCTTAAGGTGGCTGGGCAGCATCCACCTCTGCACTTTCATGAATCTGTGCCCAGCAACTCAGCTACAGGAACAGAGACCTGAGATGGCGTGGAGAGAAAGGCATGGCCACCCCAGGGTCCCAAGCAAGCCCAACAGCACGAGGTGCCAGACCACTGAGCCCCCCACCCTGGCCGTTCCAGCCCAGCCCCAGAGGACCGTGGCTCCACCGGAGGTTGCAAGGACAGAAGAACCACCCAGCCGAGCCCTGTCAGCCACAGAACCTCGAGACAACAGGCCACTGGTTTCAGGATGTTCGGAGCACGGTGGGAGAGCAGTGGGAAGACGCAGGAGGATGAAACCGGGCAGGGCCAGCAAGAGGCCCTGTAATGAGCCAAGCGCAGGGGCCAGTAGAGGGTTCTGCCAGGCGTCAGGAAGGTTCTGGCAACAGCCACCAAGTGGGGGAACCCAGAGCCCAGCGCTTCAAGGGGAAACATGAGTCCTCGAGTGCAGCCACCCAGTGGGGTCCCAGACATCCTAACAGGTTCTGGCACATGGGAGAGTGGCCCAGGGCCCTGGGAACAAGACGGGGGTCGGGGGGCAGAAAAGGACAGAGCAGGACTGGGAGCGGAGAGCAAGGCCTCTGATAAAAGTCAGAGCCAAGGCGTCATACCCGGTGCCCTGAGGGACGAGTCAGCCCAGCGGCTCTGTCGGCTTCCAGGTCCTCTGCTTCTGCAGGTGGGAAGCTGGTCTGGGGGCATTTCTTTGTTTTGTAGAGTAGGGGAGAGAAAGAGGAAGAGGTCACCTCTCTATGCACTTCCTGCTAGACCTGAGTCCTGTTCTGGACCTTCCATCCTTAAAACACGCTTGATCTTTTTTTTTTTTAACTTTTTATTAAGATTATCATAGTTTATAACCTTGTGAGATTTCAGTTGTGCATTATTGTCAGTCGTGTTGTAGGTACACCACTTCACCCTTTGTGTCCTCCCCCCACCCCCCCTTTCCCCTGATAACCACCAATCAATTCTCTTTGTCTCTATAAAACACGCTTGATCTTAATGGGCAGCTAAACTCCTTTAGGTCATGCATGAAGCATCGGCAACACAAACACGCTCGTGTGAACAGCTCACATCCACACAGGCAAATTCTGCCACGGAATACAAGAGTGGTGGTGAGCCACTTTCAGGTGCCAGACACTGCCTCCTCTTCCAGGAAGCCTCCAGGTGCCCGCCTCACAACAGCACACATGGCGCCTGGTGCCTCCATGCCTGATGCTGTCCTGCCTTCCCTCCAAATCTGGGAGCCCTCAGTGCAGGGACCACAGCTTGATGCTGAACAGACTCAACGCATACTCTCAGGGTCAACAAAACTATACACCTTTTCACATTAAATCTGCAATATTGAAATCTTATATTTTAAACTCAAGAAATATTTTTAAAATGTCCCATATTAAGTGCTGGCCAAGTAGAACGAGACAACAAACTCCTGACCCTGGACAGTGGGTGTGAAGATGGACAGTGAGGCTGAGCAGCCACACACATGGTGACACGCCAGCTCCAAGCCGCCAGTGTCACAGGAGCCATGACTCCAGACAGGGCAGCGCACGTGCTCCGGGTCTTACAAGTCAGAGCGCGACGCCACGTGTGCAGCTCAGGGGGACTCTGAGGTTCCCTGTCAGTCTCAGCAAAGTTGGGGGATGGACACCGCCAATCAATGTTCTGCAGTGACCTGTGTCCCCAAAAGACATGTTGAAGGCCCAACCCCCAGGACCTGTAAAAGGGGACCTAATCTGAAACACAATCTTTGCAGATGCAACCAAGTTAAGATGAGGTCCTGGCCCAAGAGGACTGATGTTCTTACAAAAAGGGGGAATACGGACACAGACGCTCGAGGGGCCACGTGGAGACGGCGGCAGAGACGCCACCACTGCGACCACAGGCCCAGGACGCCTGGGGCCCCCGGAGAGAAGTGGCAGGAAAGGGTTTCGCCCAGAGCACCAGGGAGCGGCCCTGTCCACACCTGGACTCCAGAACTGCGGGGGGGACCTTTCCATCGTTTTAAGCCTCCAGTTTGTGGCTCCTTCTTACAAAAGCCCTAGGGAAAGCCACACATCAACTTGAAAAAATTTATTTTCTTAAAAAGAAAGCTGACCAGCTTAACGAGGCAGAAAAACTGTTTCTGAGAACTTTAAATGTGAGATATACTGTGACTTGAAATGTTAACTCTATAGACACCTGTGCTCCTGCCACCAAGAAAACACAGCATGTAAGAGAAAACGAGCGCAGTGCCACGCTGGCAGGCAGGACGGGCCCTGTGCTGTCTTTTTCAACTTCCTGCTTTGAAACACTTTCCAACCTATGGAAAAGTGTCAAGAATAATTCAGTGAACTCTCACCTCCCCCTTAACCAGATCATCATTTTTTAACGTTTTACAACATTTGTTTACATTAGGTAATATGCTGGAACCTTTAGTCAGTCCCTTTTTCTTAAAGTTTTATTACTCGAACAGGAGAAGCCGCCCATCTACGAGAGGTGCCGCATGGAGTGGCCGTGCGGGCCTGGACCATCCTGGGCAGGGTAGACGCGTCGTGACCAAGTCCCCACCCACCTCTTGGGCCAGAGCAGACAGCAGGAGCCGTTCGTGCCACCCGAACCAGCACAAACGTCGGCTCCAGTTTCCAGCAGAACGTCCAGCAGCTGATCGGACGGGTCCCAGCTCCGTTCCTCCCTTGTCACTTCTGCAAACGGCACAGGCCCTTCAGAAGGTAAACAACCTCAGATGCTGAGCACCCAAAAGATGGGTGGAGGCTGCTGAGCGAGGGAACGTAGCTGCCTGAGCAGGGGGCAGACGGCCACACAGACAAATCTTGTCTCCACCCCTGGCCTCCTGTGACCGATCTGTCCTCAGTTTCCCCAGTCTGCATCAACATCAGCAACACAGCCAGTCCCAAAGCTGACCAGGCCTCAGCAATGAGCAGGTTATAATGGTCCCTGGCACTCCCACAGTGGCCAGCCAAGCCCCTGACCACGGCGGCTGAGCACTGCACTAGCTGGGGACACCTGCCAGGCCTCAGGGGCCCCAGGAAGGGGGGCCGAGGTGGGACACATCCAGCCGGAAGCGGGTGCCAGCCTGGGGGTCACCTGGACCTATAAGGAGCCAGCCAGGAGCCAGCTCAGTGGGTGTGGGAGGCCGTGGGGGAGGGGCCTGGAGGAGGGGCTGGTTCTTCCCACGAGGGCAAGAAGGTGCCAGGGGAGGGCTGGGAGGTTCAGGGCGGGCACTCTGTCCCCCCTTCTCCGAGGTGTGAGGGAGACAGAGCCTCTCCCTGGGAAAGCCCCTGTCTGTAAAGTGCTAGCTGGACCGGCTCCAAGGTGCTTTAAGAAATGAAACTCATGATTCACCAGGAAAGACTGGGACCTGCCAACTAGAGTCCGGACTCAGGACTCGGGGACACACCGGGGAGGGCCACTCAGGGCTCTTGGGGCCGCGGGGGCCCACAAGGGGCTCTCCAGTCTGCCCTACCGACAGTGACCACACCACTGAAAGGGCCAGCTCAGCAGGGCAGCCCGCGGGGAGGGGTTCCCCAGCAGCCCCGGTCACAGCCACGTGTCCCTCCCGGTGACTTTCTCGTCCTCAGGGCCCTGCTGTGGGAATTATGCCCACACAGGGTCATGGGGTTCAGCAAATGCTTGCTGGGATGGTGGGCAACCCTTTGTCATGACAACCACCCCGCAGGTTCTGTGCCCCACGGGCCACTCCCGCCTTGCCCTCCTCACCAAATGCACCCGTGCTCCTGCACAACCCTGACGAGGGAAGGCGCAGCCGAGGCTGCGGAGCTGGAAGGTCTGGGGGCTGCAGGGCGGACCCCACAGCCCTCTCTGCTCCTTCTAAAATCAGAGTTAATCCTCTGACTTAATGTTAAAACTTTCAAGGTGTCTGGGCAAGGCCTAAAAGAAACACAGCGAACAAATGTACTAGACTCTGAGAAAAGATTTCCAAGAAAAAGCTGAATGTATGAAGCTGGCAAAAATTAATGTAAAGTCCTAAAAACCCAAAGATGGTGGCGACTGCAACTGGAGAGCTGCAAGCCGCGGGTCCTTCTAGCATGCAGCCCGCAGCGAGGCGGGGCAGAGACGCGGCCCATCTTGGACCACTACTTCTACCCCAAGGAAAAAGCCCCAGTGCCCATTTGTCCCAGGGCGTCCCAGCTGCCATTCAGAACAGCAAAAAGGGAGGAGCCACCCAGAGGCCACAGTCAGGGGACAAGAGGCGGGAAGCGGGAGGCCAGCTCAGGGGCAACGGGCGTCGCCCACGTCGACACCAAGACACTTAGAAGAAAGAAACGGGGAGAAATCAGAGCGGAGGACATGGAACCTAGGATGTCTGCTCAAATCCCCTTTCCCTCCAAAGGAAGTTCCTTATCTACAAAACTCCAAGAAGTTGTGTGGGGCAGGGTGACACCATGGAAATTAACGTCCAGGAGGCAGAATTCAGCCTAAAGACAGGAGAAACCCACACTTCCCTTTCTTCACTCCTCCTGGGAGCTTGAAGGTGTGCGGGGTGGGACACCACGAGGCAGTCAAACTTTCCTAACAGGACAGCACATGTTGGCCTCCTTGGGTCCCAGAACCCCACACGGCCCTCAGGGGTGGGGGTCCATGCGGGGGCCACTGGGGGCCAATGTCTCATCTAAACCTTAGAACTACGGGGCCCCCAGGGGATGCAGGCTGCCCCTTCCTGCCCCACCACCTGGAGTGCCCGGCACAGAGGCCTCCCACTCCGACTCCTAAGGAGCAGACTGCGGGGCAAGGCGCTCCGGCGGTACGACTGTCACTTTCTCTACAACTACTTCCCGAGCCTCCGCACTGAGGCAGACAAAGAGCGAGAGGGGAGGCCGCCTCGCAGGCTCCTCAGACACTGCGACACTGTGGACTGATGGTCCAGGAGAGCAGGCAGCAGCTACTTGACTCTTCCCACCACGACCTTGAGCTGGATGGCAAGGCCGACGGGCACACCCACGAGGCAGTGAGCACCCGGACAGTCACTGCCCCGGCTCTGCAGCGACCTGCCGCCTCCTTCTCCTGGTGGAGGCAGCTGCCAACCAACTGCTAACGGCTGACCCAGTGGGACCCGGTGCTCACTGACGTCAGGGTCCAGGCAGTGGACAGGACGGTCAGAGGAGAGACCACAGGGGACATGATTTCAGCTCTCTCACCTGCACAGGACTCAGGAAATGGTGGGTGAAAAGAGACGGATGAACAAACCCAATTTCCTCACCAGCTCTGCCAAAATTCCAGCATTTTCTTCATGAGACGGAAATCCTAAAATCAAGCCCCACATCATCTCATCAGCTCCCACTGTTCCCGAGGGGCCAGCTCACACATTTTCAGACCCAGTGTTGGCTGTGGATAAAAATGATTTATCTGGGGAAAAAACTAAGGTAAAAATAGCTCATGACTCCAAACAAGCTGAGAAGCATGCATTAAAATACTCAAAAGGAAGATCCTGCAAATTAAGGTCTTAGCACTGACCCACGAGAGGGGTAATCTTTTTGTAACAAAACTTCTCACTAACAGGAAAATTCCAAATTCAGGCAAAATTACACCTCCACTTTTCCCACATTAAAAAAAGAAAAGCAAAGGTAAATTTAATTTGTTTTAGTTCAAAACCAAATGAAAATCAATTTAAAAGAAGAGAATTGAGACAATTCTCTTAAGTTAAAAAAATTTAAAGATACTACTGTACTTTATTAACCAATAGCAAATCTAAAATTTTTAACATAAAACTTACATAGGTGATAATTATTTTGAAAGTTACATGAGCATCTCCTTAACAAAAGGCACACATATCTTTAAAAGCAGGCACCAAAAATACAAAAATCGTAGTCTTTAAAATACTATAAATCAGAAATTCTGACATAGATGTCATTTTTACACTTCAGATGCCGGGTACAAGACACGTGGGGCCCCAGGAGATGCTGACAGGGCTCTGCCTGCCCCAAGGAAGGTGAGCCGGAGCCCATAGCCTCCATCTGGTCCTACAGCCCTCACAGGAAAATGGGGTGGGGCTTCTTACAGTCAGAGGATGAAACGAGCCAGACCACCACGTAGGACCAACAAGCTCCAATGTTTCAACAGACAAATAGCACAAAACAGAATGGACGAGATTTCAGAGGCACCACCCCAAGTGCCATGAGTGGGCCTTGTCTGGACACCAGTTCAAACAAACCAGCATGAAGACGCGCACGACGCAGCCTCGGATGTTGAAGCACGCTGGGATGGCGGCACGGGGAGGGCCTCACTGAGTGCACAGCTGCACACGCCAGCCACGCACCGTGAAGCACTGGGAGGTAAAACAAAAGGTCTGCACTTTGCTTTCAAATACTCCAGAGCAAAACACCGAGGGGGAGAAACGACCACGAGGAACAGGCACTGGGGTCACTGTGATCGATGCCAGGCATTCCCGCCAGGTCTGTGCACGTCTGAAAACTTCCAAAATAAGTTCTTAAATATAATTAGGTTGTGAAAGAACAACATCACTTTTACAGAATTGGGAGAATATGTGATTGAGCAACGCAGAAGCTGCAAGAGACTCTAACCGGATCCTGCAGACCACGGTTCCGAGCTGCCACAGGGCCCGAGGTCAATAGGGGCAGCATGGCCCCGTCCACTGTGAGACCCACACGGGTCTGCAGAGGGACCCACTTCCGTCCCACCCCATCAGGCGAGGGTCTTACTTGCAGGGTGACCCTGCGAGTGAATCAAGGTGACAGCAGTGACCCCTGCCCTCCCCTCAGTACACGGCCTCCAACCATCCGCGTGCCCTCGGCACCGACAGGAGAGGGACCACACCTTTGTGAATGCGGACACCAAGCCACAGGCCACAGCTTCTTCCACATCCCCACGGCTGCTGCAGGCCCCACAGAACACTCCCATGCTCATTCCTGCTTCAGAATTACAAGTTTCAGACCCTCCACTTAATGATATTATTTGATACATTAAGTTCCACACGTTATTTTAGCTTGAAAGAAAGTTTTCTAAATTTCGAAGACTGTATTTCAACAGCCGCTGTCCTTCGTTTTCCTGTGTATCTTACGGGAAGCAATAAAAACGCTATTCTGAAAAGGGGCCCAGGTCTCGCCAGCTGCCTGGGGGTGAGAAGAGTCCCCAGGTCTGAGCTGGTGGGCAGGTGGCACATGTGCGTCCAGTGCAGCACAGACAGTGCCCAGAGGAGGGCCCCGCAGCCTGCTTCGGAGCCCCCTCCAACTTCCCCTGCCAGACACCCTCGGCTCCCCCTCTGCTCACCCTCTACCCAAAAGTGCCTGACCCCCGTCACACGGCCCCTCCTCTCTCCACAGCAGGGTGGCCGTCTGTCTCTCACGGCCTCTGTCTCTGCTCTGTTGCTTCCCCTGCAGGACACTCAATCCAGCACACAAGGGCCTGGCTGGCTGTTGTGTTGCTGCAGGCTCGGGTCCGAGTGCAGGTTTGCTGGACATGTTCACTGACGTGCTAGGCACTTGTCACCTCTGCTATACGGTCGAGGGGACAGCAGCTGTGAGCAGTGACAGCTGGTGATGGACAGAGAAGCCTCAACAAACTCTGGGATTGAGAAACATATATGGAAACATGTCAGGCAAATAAAAGCCACAGTGGTGTTGTGGGTTGAATTAAGTCCCACAAAAAAGATACGTTCAAGTCCTAACCACCGGTACCTGCAAATGTGACCTTATTTGTTAAAAGGGTCTTTGCAGAAATAACCAAGTTAAGATTACATCATTACGGTAGACCCTAATTCACTATGACTGGCATCTGTATGAGAAGAGGGACATTTGGACACATGGTGAGAGGCCATGAGAACACGAGGGAAGAGACTGGAGCGATGTGTCTTCAGGCCAAGAACACCCAGGATTTCTGGCAGCCACTAGAAACTGGAAGTGACATGAAGGATCCCCCCAGGGAGGATCTCTGGAGATCTCTGGAGAGATCCCTGGAGAGAGTATGGCCCTGCCCACACCTTGATTTAGCACTTCCGGCCACCTGAACCGTGAGACGATAAATCTCGATTGTTTTAAGCTACCAGGTTTGTGGTTCTTTGTTACAGCAGCCCCGGGAAACTCAAGACTTACAATCAGACAATGGAACGGCCCTGTGAGATGGGGCATGAGTGGTTCTTAACCCAGATCTGCACAAGGCCCGCCCCCCCTCCGATTCAGTAGTGTGTAATGGGGCTGGAAGATACATCTGTATGAAGCTCTCCAAGGGGTTCTGAGGTGAGAACCATGGATACAGTCCACCCCTTCGGCCAGGAAAGCCATGTGGCAAAGCCACTCGCACCCAGAACCCAGAACCCAGAACCTGGACAGGGACTACAGCACAGCGGCTCAGCCAGCCACCCCCTCTATGCCTGGGCCAGAATGCCAGAGCTCTCCCAGTGGGCCACTGGGGGCAATGTGGGGTGCATGTCACGCGCCTGAGTGAGCGTGACAAGTGTGGTGCACGGCTGCTCCTGAAGCAGAGAGCAGATGGCAGAGAGCAGTGGACCCCTGAGGGGTGGTCCGCACACCACAGCCACACCCAGGACAGCTTCTGGCCAACTGGCAGGCAAATCTTTATCTATCCTCATAGTTACGTGACCATGTTAGTGTGTGTCAAGAAAAATATAACCGAGACATCAAACTCATGATTTCATGGCTATTCTTGCTCCTTAAGACAAGGCAAAAATAAGTTTAAGTAAAAAGTGAGGTCGTTGAGAACGCTGTCAAGCAAACGTGGTTAGCATACAGGTGAGCTGAAGAGGCTGTGCCCACCCCACCGTGCTGGCTCAGGGGAGCAACACGTCCACTGGTCAAGGAACACACCCGCCTCTGACCGACCGCCAGCCCTCTGTGCTGGCGCAGGTTTGCCGGACACAGTGAAGGCCTGTCTCCTGGTGTGGACACTCCCCGACCTACTTCTCAGCACATGAGTGCTCACGCATGCCCTGGAACAGCACGGCTCTGCCCCACCGCAAGAGCCCTGCTCATGCATGAGCCACAGTCACCGCGGCCACACAGCCCTGCAGGCACTGGAACCCTCTGCCCTCCCTTCCTCCAGGGGTTTTCCACCACGTGTGCAGGGTTTCCACCACGCTGAGGACAGTCATGGCCACGAGGCCTGACAGAAGACGAGGAGCAGGGCAGCCAGAAGACCACTGTTCAACACCCCAGACGGCCGCTCCACCCTCCAGTCAACTTCAGGGAGCGACTCAGGCCGACTTTAACTAAAAGGGGTGTCCAAGGACAGTGTCACCTTTTCACTCCTTGTTCTTGTCTCATTCTGCCAACAATGTAAGAAAGAAAAAGGAGGGGCCAGCCCAGTGGCATAGTGGTTACGTTTGCGTGTTCAGCTTCAGTGGCCCAGGGTTTGCAGGTTCGGATCCCGGGTGTGGACCTACACACCTCTCATCAAGCCATGCTGTGGTGGCGTCCTACATACCAAATAGAGGAAGACAGGCACACATGTTAGCTCAGGGACAATCTTCCTCACCAAAAAGGAGAAAAAAAAAAGGAAAAGTGAAAATGTACCCAATATTAAAAACACTTTGTTCAGTCACGGAGCAGGCTGGGTACGGCTCCAGGTACTGCCCCGTGGACAGCGTGTCCGTGACAACTTCTGAAAAGTTCTTCAAACACTCAGAGGTGGAAGAAAAAATTCTTCGTACAAAATGAAAGTGATGAAAAGATAGAGACACGTGTTTCCAGATCACCTCAGGCAATGGAAAAACAGGAAGCTCCGCTTTTACGGAGTTACCCACGAACGACCAAAAACAAATGCAAAGGCGACAATCTAGAGTTAGACTGTGCTTTCACAATACGATGGCGAACAGAACCACATCAAAGACCAGGACGCTGCGCAGCTCCGGGCCAGCACCTCGCCCCTCAGGAAGCGCCCGCATGGCCTTCAATGTCCCGACTCCCTCAGCTTCCCTTCAGAAATCAAAAATCACAGACGGACACACAGTCAGTAACAGTCACTTCAAGTCACAGGGAAGAGCACCTTCGTGCTGTTACTGAAATGCTCAGAAACAGGAAGATCTGCAGCCGGCCCGCGCGCTCGCCCCCAGAGGGCTGGGCCCTCACTCAGGACTCTGCAGGACGCTACCTCCTCAACTCTCCTTCCCATCTAACAAGTCTGTACAGGAGGCAGCACCTGGAACTTCCTCAGCAGCGATTCTTACTGTGAACACTGTAGAAATGAGAGAAGCAGCGCTGATGGCGGGGCAGCGCCTGAAACAGGGACAAACGGGAGGGGAGGGGGCCTGTCCAACCTTTCTGAGCATGAATGCCAGGAAATACCCCCAAAACCTCTGCTGGTGCACACACATGCTCCCCCAGGCCCTGGTGTCTGAGGGCTCATGGGCCCCACGCACAAGAAGGATGCAGGAGGCGGTTCACACGTTAATCGTCAGGAGTTCTCTGGTCAGCCACCGACACGGGCTGAGTCCCATACGGCCCCGCAACCCCTCTCCTCCCACATCTGGATCCGAAGATGCACCATCAAGTCAATGCTGCCATCAGGACAAACTGGAGTGGCACCAACCACCATGCACGCACAGGGTGCGCGTGGGATCCAGGCCCATCTGACGAGCATGAAAACACGAGGGAGAGAAAGTCAAGCTGGCAAGTCTGCGAACTCCAGACCAGGACCCTGCGTCCTCCCTGTCTGAGGCTGCACCTGCCATCACGCCCCAGAACGAGGGCTTTATTTCCTCAAAAGTCGAGCATCTGACTCTGCACCGCCTGGGCAGGTCCCCCTGGAGCATGGGGCATCGCCAGTCCTGCAGTTGGTCTACAGATTCTGCGCTAAAACTGGAGGACCAGGAACTGAGCTGAACAGCCAGTCCCCCTGCCGTTCTGGGAAACTGCAGCCCTCTGCAGCCAGCTCGTTCTCCATCTCTAAATGAAGCTGAGTAATTCCCACTTGTTTCAAAATTTTCTAAGCTGGCTTTGAACTTCCTAAACAAAAGGATATTGTCACTCAAAACCTTCATTATTTTAAAGGGGATGGGGTGAGAATGCAAAATAAACCTTTTCCAGATTCGAATAGGGACAAGGCTGCCCACGGACCACGCTCTCTAAAGCTCTTTTTGGGCGCGTGCCCGACGGCGGAGGCGCTGTCATTTCACTGCACGCCACCCTGGGCCTCCCCCGCCTTCCGGCTCTTCCTGCCCGGAGTCTGCAAGACAGGGGCCACACCACCACCTAAAACCACACGCTCGTCCTCTTCCTCCCGGGTTCTCCTGGCCACCCACATGATGGCATTTCCAATCATCCCCGTCTACCCTCCGTAATCAGCTCCCTGCCCTCGCCCTCAGCCCCCTGAGTGGGGCTTCTCTCCTCTGCGCAAACAGCCCTGGGTGTTGGGCGAATGTGACGCTCACTTCACACGCCGTTCCTCTGCCAAGAGAGCTGCTCAGTGGATCGTGAGTGTGTTTCTAGAAAGCCTGTCTGTCTGCATCTGCCCCTCCACACCCCAGAAACCAAGGACCAGGTCCTCATGGGTCACTTTAGTGGGGTTGTTTCTGGGAAGCCTTCTGGAGAGCAGCAAATCGCCACGAAAGCAGGAAAATGCTGGGCTGGTGGACTGCCTGCTCCTCTGCCGGACTTGAGGGTCCTCAGTTTGCTCTGTGCCCCAGGCAGGTCCACATCACCTAGTGTCCAGAGTGGGATGGATGGAAGATCCAGGTCAGACCTCCGTCTGCCAGGGGGCCCACAATGACCACGAAGGTGACTGGCCCAAAGCCACCTGGGCCATGCTACCCACAAGCCCACCTTTCACGGACGCAGCTCCTGACATGTGCCACTCTCCAGCCCTCCGTCTGCAGCCAGGCCGAAGACTGCCTTCTTTCTGCCCTACGAGAAGGAGTGTGACACAGGCCTGGGGGCCTGGCCGCTGTGTGTCAGTGAAAGGGCATTTCAGCTCCCCACGAGGGGCCGGCTTTCTGCGGAGTCGCAGGTGCTGATGTTGGGGGGGGGGGGCAGAGAGGGAAACAAAAATGTCTTATGAATAAATGTCTTATGAATAAAAAGCACCCGTATCCCATGCCATCCAAATGCTGTGCCAATGAGGACCCTTTAAAAACAACCGTTTCCACACACACGTGGACCTGCAAGAGCCGCCCGCTGCTGACAGGGAAGCGAGAGGAAGACGCCGCACACCTGGTCCACGTGAACCGGCAGGGACTGGGTGCCACTCGGGGCCAGGACAAGGACTGAGGAGTGGCTGGAGTGTGGGCATGCAGGACATGACTGTGCAGAAGCTGCCTGGCCCCTCCGGTCCAGCACGGAGCAGAGAGGGTCTGCACAGACACCCCTTCCCTCCAGTCCTCTCAGAAATTCAGATGCCCCCTCCCCACCCAGTGGTCTACACTCTGTCCCCCTCCAAGCTCTCAGCCTTTCCCACCAGCATTTGTTTCCCACACCGGGTCACGTCAGCGGTTCCTGTGTGCCCCCTGACCCATCCCAACAGATCACCAGCCCCTCTGTAGGAACTCTGTCCCCTAAGTGGCCTAAAGGCTGGTCCACAGCAGGTCCATGATAATGCCAAACAACTGTCATGAGTGAAAAACCCTGGTACTGTCACTCTGACTCAAAAAACACATCTGTCACAGCACAAAGGCTCTGAGGATGCTGCTGAAGACACATTAACACGGTTCTCAACTTTTTTTTTATTATTTTTATTTTTTCCTAGGAGGATTAGCCCTGAGCTAACATCTGCTGCCAATCCTTCTCTTTTTGCTGAGGAATACTGGACCTGAGCTAACATCTGTGCCCATCTTCCCCTACTTTATATGTGGGACGCCTACCACAGCATGGCTTGCCACGCAGTGCCATATCCACACCCGGGATCTGGGCCAGCGAACCCTGGGCCACGGAAGCCGAACGTGCACATTTAACCACTGCACCACCGGGCCAGCCCTGGTTCTCAACTTTCCATTCCAAGATACCGAAGTTAGTAATTTTTAAGTCCAAATAATGTTTAAAAATACTTAGTAATTTTTTAATCTAAAGACTTAAATGGCACTTTTGATAGATACTGAAGAGAAAACTTTGCATAAGTCACACTAAGGTCAAATTTGACTGATCTGGCTCGTTTTTATCCTTTACTATAACAACTTTTTAGTTTAATAGAAAATGTTATTTCCCTTTTCCACGACTTTTCCATCTACAACAATTCCCACAGGGCGTCTTCTGCCATCACCAGCAAACCAGACCACAGAGCCTGAGTGTGTGCATGTCAGGAGCACAGAGCAGCTAAGCTGGAATGGCAGAACAGAAGGAAAAGCCTTCCGTGATCCCAGGGTCTGACCCCAGCGGTCATGGCTGCACCAGAGCCAGAGCCGAGGGCAGAGGACACAAGAACCAGGACGAGGACAAGACAACGTATTTCAAAGACTTAAATAAGTCTTGTGGCCTCAACAGAGATTTTTAACCATCCATTTATTCTTAGGAGTCAGGCCATTCAGGCAAACTTGTAGCAACAAGAATAATCTTTTTTTTTTTCTGGGAAGGGGACAGATTCACAGGGAATTCTTGACAATCTACTATCACTCGACAGACTTTAAGATAAAATGTGTTAAGTCAGAGAGAAAAAAAGAGCCTACATTTTTATGACAACATGAGTTGGGCAGGAACATGAAGCTCCCAGAACAGGGACCACCGTGGCAGGTGCTGTGACACTGGGAGTGGGGACAAGGAGCAATGGCTTCTAGAACTCTCCTCTCACTTTAACAGAGCAGCCAAGAGGGCACCTGAGCACAAGCAGCATCAGCAGAGGGAGGACTCGGCTCGGCTCACGCTCTCGGGTCTGCGGAACTTCCTAAACACCGCGCACTAAGTGGGGCTCCTCAGCTCTCAGGGGCTGGTCCGAGACCTCTGGCAGAGAACAGAGCATGAACACTGCACAGCTGTCCCAGAAACCCAGACCACAGGGACAGACTGGCCCACTTTCCCTTCTTTAGAAAAACCCCCACATAAGGACAGTGTTGGAAAGTTCACTCTTGCAATTTAATTTGGTTTAACATGTTTGTAAATAATACACCGTCTGACATATCAGGGTATTTCCTCCAAGTCCTTACAGCTGTTCCACACACTCTTGGGGTTTCCCTTGCCCTTTGTGAGCGAGTGGCTGTCACCAGGGCACTGGGTCACCTTGATCCTGGATAACTGAGTGGGACACACAGCATCCAAGAGGGCTGGTGCCTCTGCAGGTGCCGCAGTCCTGAACATCAGAGAGCAGACGTGGACCAAGGTTGGAGGACAGAAACAACTTATTTTCAAACACAAAACAGCTAAACCTGAACAGTGGTCATCTCATCTAATCAAAACAAGATTCTCATCTCCAGGAAGACGTCAGTGAGAGGCTTAATTAAATGTCCCACGGCTGGCCTCCAAGAAAGGCTGCACTGTGGGTTTCTGAAGAGCCTAAAGTGAATCCATTTCCCATTCTCTAAAGAGACCTCTCCCCACAGCCCCACACCTTCTTCCCTTCAGGAAATAACTACCAACATTTTAGGGGACACAATGTTTAAGCTCCTACTTAAACCTTCAGTAACTTCTGCCTAAGTAGGCTATCATTAGCTTAATTCTTTCTGGAATAACAAATCTCCAAAGTTTTCAGTTTGATAATATCTAAAATTATCATAAAATATACCAAACGGAAGGATTCTACTGTGATAATATTGTTTACTTCATTATTCATGTAAAAACCTTTCTATAAATTTCCTGTTGACGAACAAACTATTTTCCACTCTTGCAGAGCGGAACATTGCCTTGCTCTGGCAGCATGTGGACCAGCAACGGAGTGAATCCACAAGACTGCTACCCAAACGGGAAGCCGGCTTCAATAATAAACCCAACATGAGAGATTCTACAATTGATACAATTAAAGGCTCGCGAGTGCTGCCTGCACAGGTGTCTTCGCCCAGCCTTTTGCTAAACACGTTGCCTAATTAGCATTTCTTTAAACAATGCTGATAACAATCTTGCCACTGTAATCCAGGACAAACGCGTCGCTGAGATTGTAGAAGGAAAGCGCGAGGAAATTCACTGAGAATCTCAGTCAAACTTTCGTTTGTTTATATTTCCGTGGTGCCAGAAAATATCTGTTCTTCGCCCCATTTGGTTTGCACCCAGGCTCCTCGGTCCAGCCCTATTGTGCGTAGTCCGTTAAACCTATAAATAAGGAATTTGTTAGCGGAGCTGGGGGAACCCCAACTAGCCAGAGCTCTCCTCCTGGCGCAGAACATCCCCCACTGCCATCAGGATTGAGTTGTCAGACACCGACTCGTGCCACCCTGCGAAACTGACATATCTATTTACAGAGAAACAAAGACGCGGCTCGCGGCGGACCCCACTCCCTCCGCGCGCCCCGTCCGCTCCGCGCGCCCCTTAGCGCTCGGCGCGCCCCGTCCCCTCCGCGCTCCTCCAGCCGCCCAGCCCCGAGGCCCCTGCGCCCCGGTTCAGCCAGTAATTAAAATGGAGACGAGGCCACTGCCCGGCTTCAGGGGGAGACAATGACCCCCAAGGCCCGGCGGGGAGCGGGGACCCGCCCGAGCCCACCTCCCGCAGTTCTGACTCTTGGCAAACTCGGCGCGGGCGGGTCCGGGTGCGACTCGGCGGCGCAGGCGGGGGTCGCGCGGGGCGGCGGGGCCGGAGGGGTGCCAGGATGCCCCCGGGCTGCCTCCTGGGGCCGGGCGTTGACGCAGCAGAAATTACCAGCTGGAAAATTCCCCTTTTGGAGGTGACGGGGGAGGGACCGCGGCGGCGGCGGCGGCAGGAGGCGCGGAGGGCGAGGGGCGCGGGGCAGCCCCACGGCCGCCTCCGCCTCAGCGCGCAGCCCCGCGGGGACCCCGCGCCGCCCCCGCCCGCAGCGCCCCGCCCCGCGCCACCCGAGCTCGGGGACCGGCAACGGCCGGGCCGGGGTCGCTGCCGCCGCCCCCGGAGCCGCAGCCCGGCGCGCCGATCGCCTCCAGGAGGGCGCCCCCGCGGGGCGGGGCGCGGCGGGGCGCGGGGCGCCGGCAGCGGGGGCGCGCCCGGCTCCGAGCGGCCCCGGCTCCGAGCGGCCCCCGCCCAGCCCCGGCCCGGCCCCGCAGCGATGCGCCGGCCCGGCCCGCGGACAATGAGCCGGCGCCGCTTACCTGTGACCCCATGGGGCGCGGGCGAGGGCCGGCGCCGCGGCCGCCGGACCGGAGCCGATGATCGCCGCCGCCGCCTGGCGAGCGCTGCGTCCGGGCGGGTCCGAGCTGCGCGCTCGCCTCGGCCGCTGCGTCCGTCGGTCCGTCCGTCCGTCCGTCGGTCCGTCAGGCCGGCGCGCGCCCCCGCGCCCGCTCCAACCCCGCGGCCCCCGCCGCCCGCGCGCGCGCCCCGCCTGCGGACCCCGACCCCGCCCCCCGGCGCGCGCCCGGCCGCCGCTGATTGGCCCGCGCCGCGCCCCGGCCCCGGCCACCGCCCCGGGCCCCGCCCCCGCCGGCCCACCGGCCGCCCGCCCCCGCCAGCCCCGGCTCCGGCGCGCGGCGGGAGGGGGCCGCGGCGGGGTCGGTTCTCCTCGCCCCCCCCGCGGGCGGCCGGACAGCGGAAGTGCGGGCTGGAGCTCGCTGGGCATTGTGGGAAGCCCCCTCCGCTGGGCTGGCAGGGGGCGGGGGCGGCGCGGCGTGGGGTCTCGGGCGCCCGCTCCCCTTCCCCGGGGGCTGAGCGGCGGCACCCCGCCCGGCTGGGAGATGCGGGCGGGGGCGAGGGCACCCCAGGCGCTGCCCGGACTGCGCACCCCGGCGTTGCCCGCACGCCTGTTCCTCGGGAGCGCGCGGGTCCCCGGGCCACAGGCTGTCCCCGCGCCCCGACGCGCAGTCGCACCGCGCGCGTCTCGCAAACTTCGCGACTTCCCCGCCCGCCCGGGCGGCCCGCTCTGCCGCGAAACGCGCTCCCACGGCCGCGCAGGGGCGCCGGGCCGAGAGGGCCTAGGCACCGCGCGCCCGCGCCGTCGGGGGACCTAGTGCGCCCAGGGAGAGGCGCACCTGGGGGCGCGGGCCACGTGACAGTGCCTGCCGCTGGGGCTTGGGTTTGGCCAACTTAAAAGCACTGGCGGCCACGCGAGTAGGTCCTTTCCGCTGCCTTGTCTGTCCCCTGGGAGTGTGGGTCCCCGCGAAGGGGCGGGAAGCAAGAGGCCTGGGCCCTGCCCCGCAGCCCCCACCCCTCGCCAGCGAGCCCACATCTGCTGCGCCCCATAGGCCCTGCGCGTCCCATCTTGCCCCCGCTGTCCTCGAGCCCTCAGGCGGGCGGAATGGGAAGCGTGGCCCCGCATTCCCGGCTGGCCTGTGAGGGGGTCAAAGGCCAGCTCGCTTCCTCTCTCGGCGCGGCAGTGGGAAGGGAGGTGAGCCTGTGGCTGGCCAGCCGCGCAGGGGAGTCAAGCACGACTGGGCCATCCAATGGGGAGACGCCGCGGGCCATGCGCGCCCTGCTTCCCTGTGCGGAATTCCTTGGGAGGTGGGAGGTGACGGGGCCATTATGGATGCTTTCTCAGGATGTGTAAGGAGGCATTCACTGGGCTGCAGTGGGAGGGAAGGCTGGAGGTGGGGGGGTGGGGGGGGCATTCTCCTTGAGTGAACAAGGGTGAGCACGATCTGGCAGCCAGCGCTCGGACACTCCCTCGCTGCTGGCGGCGCCTGGAAATGGCTGTGCCGACACTCACCCCACTCCCTTCCCGCTGCCTGGTTGGCACTGCCCACAGGCCTTTCTTTCTTCTGGGGACACTCTCCTCACATCCCGCTGGTCTGGAAGGACAGGCCCGAGTTCCCCCTCCCTCCAGAGGTGGGGCCGGGCACTGCTGCCCTGAGAAGCGCAGCGATAGGCCTCCAGGAGGGTCTGGCTGGTCACCCGCCTCCTCCCTTTGAGGGCACAGCCAGTGCTCTCTGCAGGAGTCCCCGCAGCTGCCTGCCCAGAGCACAGTTGTGGCCCATGGAGGAAAGGAGGCCAGAGAGACTGAGGAGGGTCCGTGGGTTGCCCGACCAAATTGAGGAGGATCAGACTCCTGAGGCCTGCCCTCCTCGCTCAGAGAGAGTCCCAGTCTCTCCCAAGATGGCTTGACCCCCCCCCCCCCAGACACTCCCAAAGAGAACAGCATTGCTGGGATGCTGTGTCCATCGTCGGTGCAGGAACGGAGAGCCGCAAAGTCTGCCTCGATCAGAGGCCACAGTGGTGCTCAGTCATTGCTCGGGAGGCCTGCCCAGGAGACCTAAGCCTTCATCTCACCCATAGTAGGGCCCACCTGCCAGCCTGGGGCTTCTGATTTGCGTAGAAAGCCTTGCTGAGTTCTGGAATGAGTCCCTGGGGCCCTGGGACTCTCTCTCCCCATTTCCCTACCCTGCATGATGATGAATCGAGGTTACATACACCCCTCCCCCCAGCAGTCCTGCCAGTGATTGGGGACAGATTCCCACCTTTTTTGCACCAAGAACCAGCAGAAGGCCAAGCAGTCTGAAGATGAAGCTGATACACCAAAAAGGCAGAACAAAGAACAGTTCCAGAGAGCCCTGATCAAGCCATGCCTAAAGCCCACCCTACCTCCAGACAGTTACTGTTCCGTGAGCTAATAACTTCCTTTACCGTTAAAAAAGAAAACCAACAGCAGCAACTGTGGCCTCAGCAAAGCCGAGAAGAGGAGGAGGATCATGGAGCTGGAATCCCTGAAGGAACCTCAGTGCAGCTGCTCTGATGGGGAGATGCTGGCAACGTGGCCCCAGGAACCCCACGTTCATCAGTGCTCAGCATTGGCTAAGCCTCTACTAGGATTGGGCTTGCATCAGACAGATGCTTCCAGGCTGGGTCACAAATCCTCCCCTCTTGCTGGGGTTCCATAGATCCCAGTGCCCGCAACGTGCACAGCTCCTCATCCCTGAGGCCAGCAGAGACCCCAGGAGGGATCTGCTGCCTGACGACCAGCTGACCCCTCACCATGTGTAGACCGGCAGCCTGGTGAGGGCAGCTCCAGCTGGAGGCGGCTCTGGGAACAGGTGAGAACCGAGAGCGAGAGTTGGCCTCAGCGGCACACTTTGTCCAGGGCACCCAGTATCCAGGGCCAGCACAGCCAGCATATGGGTGTCTGGGAGTGTCCAGGAGATGGGCCCTGAGAGTGCCCTGATGAACTAGACATGGTCCCTGCTCTCGCTGAGCTAGTGGACAAGACAGACCAACAAATGGTTGGTCTGGACTCTGCACCGGTCACCGTGTGTGGTGGTCATTCTGGAAATTCCCCCTCACCATGTGTGTGAGTGTGTCTGGAGCCTGCCCAAGGGACACCTCGAGCCCTGTAAGGGTCTGGGGGCCTGGAGAGAATGAGCAGCAGCAGGCCTGGGCTGGGGCCCACAGATGCACCAGCTGATGGCAGCCCCCCAGAGGTGCTGCCTCCACCCCCACCACAGACCCCGGGCCTTTGAAGGGCAGGCTCAAGTCGGTGAGCCGCGTGACTGGCGGGGCCCCGGGAAGGTCCTGGCACAACCACCTGCGCTCACAGCCCTCTGCCTACCCTCTACCCCCACTTTGTGGCTTCAGGGGGACAGAGGAGCTGAGAGGGGACCCAGCCCCATGCCAGATGCTCTGATGCCACCAAGAGAGCAGGGACCTGCCTCCCACAGGTCTGCTCCTGTGAGGCCTAGCCTGGGAGGGGCTTTGGGAAAGAAGATGAGAGGAACAGCAAAAATCCCTTCACATCTTCCTTCCCAGTGTACGCTGGGCCACCTCCCCTTGCCAAGGCCTTTACACCACCCCCACCTTCCCCCAAGGCCACATTCCCCATCCACCCCCAGCTGGGTTTCCAGGCCATCTTCACAGTGGTCACTGGTCAGGGAACCTGCCTGTTTATTCTCCAGCCAGTGGTGTTGCTCAGCCGTCCCCATGGCAACAGCCCTGGGAGTCCTGCCCCCTCCCAGGGAATTGCCCAGAACCTGTCCCTGCCCTCTTCCAGCCTCTGCTGGAAGCCGGACAGGGAGGGAGAGAGGCCGAAGGCAGGGCTGGGAGGGAGGCACAGGCAGGCTGAGGATGCCTGGGCTGTGCGGCAGGAACCGCCCTCTGCGCGTCATCCTGGGTCCTGCGGGTGGACCAGAGGCCAGCCCTGGCTGCAGCGAGCCCCACCCGTGGGGTGGGGAGGCTGCCTCGCCGAGGCTGGAGCTAGGCCCGGCCTACTCCCGGGCCTGGCTCAGCTGCGTCTGGTGCCAGCTGGCCCTGCCCTCTTGCTGGGCCTCCTAGAGACCACCCTCCACAGCCACTCAGGGCCAGGGGCTACCTGCCAAGCCCACGGCTGCCCCACCCCAACTGTCCTCTGGGCCTACACCCCTGCCAAGCCCCAACTGCGGCTCCAGCTGCCGCCGCCAACTGTCTCCCCATCTCCATTCCAAACGCTCACCCCCAACCGTCCTTCCAAGGGCCACTGCCAACTGCCAGCCCTTCCTTCCTGAGCCCACTCCTGCCACCCACGTCCTGGGACCAGGCCTCTGCTTCCCAGACCTTCCCTCCAGGACACAGGCTGGGCTACACTTGCCCTGTGCCTGGGCAGGGGCCGGTGTCAGAGGACAGGGGCAGAAAGCTGGAGAAGGGGGTGGGGGTCTGGCAGACAGAGGGGGTGGGGAGGGAGCAGGGCAGAACCACTGTCCTTGGTGCCAGCTGCATGACCAGGCCAGCACCCGGAGGGACGGCAGCCAGGGCCTGGCCTGGGCAGGCCCCAGGGGCTGTGGGGTGGAGCTGGGCCCTGTACTCTGAGGGTCTGTGAACAGTTCAGCCTGACCAGCGACCTTGGCCTGATCTGGCAATGATCAGGGCATTTTGCCTCCCTCCCCGACCAGGCCTCTCTCTGGAGGCCAGCAGCCTTCCACAGCCCCAGGTGGGCCCAGCTCCTGGGTCTCAGCTGTCTGAGGCCAGCCTGAGCTTGGAGGGGTGGCCCTGGCCTCCCTCCTTTGTTGCCACCCCAGGACACTGGGCCAGCCCGGGTCCCTGTGTCATCTGACCCCTGGCTACTGGTATGGTCCAAGCCTTTGCCTTGCTGCCCCCTCTTCCTATCTCACTTCTCTTTCCCTATTCATCCCTGGTCCCTGTGGAGGCCTCGTGTCCTCTAGGGGAGCCTCCCTGATCCCACCTTGCCTCATCCACAGCCCCTGCTCCCCCTGGCACACAGCAGCCACCCTATCCGAGCTGTTCCTTGCCTTGCCAAGCCAGGAGACTCTGCTGCCCATCACAGGTGCAGGCCTGGGGCTGTAATTCCATCTCAGGCGGGCTCTGGAAACTGGGAGGCCCGGGGGACCAGCCAGTCAGCGCTGGAGCAGGGCAAGGGGGCCGGGGCCTCTGTCCCCGCTGAGGAGCGCAGCTGCTCCCTGGGGCCTCAGCGCTGAGGCTCGCGTTGCACAGCCCGGTGATTGCTGCAGATACCACCACAGGTGAAAGGGACACCAGCTCTGCCCTGTGTCCCATCCAGGAGTTGCCGGGCCAGGGCACAGTGGGAGGTACTGGGGGACGATGTCAGCCAGGGCCTGACCAAGTCCAGTCCCGGGAGAAAAGGGGAATCGTGTTTGCTGAGCACCGGCCAGTGGGAAGTGGCTGGGCAGGGCTTGCGGGGGCCACCTGGCTGGCCTCCTGTGCTAGACCTGGAGAGGGAGGAAAAGGAGGCGACTGCGGCCCCCAGAGGCCTGCCGGATGAGGGACTCTGTCCTGCCCAGATGGGGAACAGGCCCCTCCCCTCCCACCAGGGGAGGGTCTTCTCCGGCCCTTCAGTGAGCAGAAGAGGCTCCAACAGTGTCAATGCCAGCCTGCTGCCTCGACCTTGTTTGTTCATTCACTCCCTCACTTGTTCAGCAACGCTCTTGGAGCATATGGGACGTACCCCATGCCAGGACGTCCGAGCCTGGAGAGCAGGACAAAACCCCTCGTATCCTGAGAGGGAGCCAGGCAACGAACAGGTCAGCCAAGAGGCTGACAAGGGCACTTCCAATGGCAGAAGGGACCTGGGAAGAGGGCTTCTGGGAGAAATGGGTGATGCTAGGACTGGGGCAGGGATAGTGCAGGTGGGATGGAAGGCTCAGGAAACAAAACGATGGGGCCAGGACTGAGGGACGTGGGAGCTGACAGGAGAGATGGCCAGAGCCGGAGCCATCTGAGCATCAAAATAACGTGGTGCTGGATTATAAGTGTGAAGCAAAGACCCACGTGTGCGCCAGTGTAGACACGACAATGAACTAAACTCAAGACAGAGCTGCCTTCTGGGACTCCAAGTGACGTGTGCAGGTTCTGCCCTCCGGGAGAAAGAGCTGGAGTGTGGGCTGTGCTGAGGGACTGTCCTCTGAAGGAGAGGCAGAGGGAAAGTGAGGACGACACCTGGTGGGCGGCATCTTAGCCAAGTGACCATGGTCAGCGTCACAAGGGGTGTCATGGGGTGTCGGGCACCACCAACGTGATGTGATGAGAGGGACACCACACCCCTGCTGTGTTCTCCCCCAAAACTCATAGCCCTGGTCTAATCATGAGAAAATACATCAGATAAATCCAAATTGAGGGACATTCTACAGAATGCCTGACCGGTCCTCCTCAAAACTGTCACGGTCACGAAAAACAAGGAAGTCTGAGGAACTGTCCCATCCCCGAGGACCCAAGGAGATGTGACAACTCCATCAATGGGATAGAGTGGGACCTGGGTGGGACCTTGGAACAGAGGAAGGATGTTAGTGGAAAAACTGGAAAAGTCCAATAGAGTCTAGACTGCATTTTCTTTCTTTCTTTTTTTTTTTTTTTTTGAGGAAGATTAGCCCTGAGCTAACATCTGCTGCCAATCCTCTTCTTTTTGCTAAGGAAGACTGGCCCTGAGCTAACATCCATGCCCATCTTCCTCTACTTTATATGTGAGACACCTACCACAGCATGGCTGCCAAGCAGTGCCTGGGATCTGAACCAGTGAACCCCGGGCCACCAAGAAGCAGGACATGTGCACTTAAGCACTGCGCCAGCAAGCCAGTCCCTGGACTGCATTTAAGAGAGGTGTAGCAACAGGGGCTTCTTGGTGTCAATAGACAGGCCACAGTGATGCAGGATGACAGCACGGGAGGAAACTGAAGCCAGGGGAGGGGTACCCAGGAACTCTCTGTACCTCGAAACATGGCAACCTTTCTGTACATCTAAGATTATTCTACAATGAAAAGTTTATTTTTAAAAAGCAAAAACTTCAAATCCCAAGCAATTAAGTGAACAAAATCTCCTCCTTCAGGGTCATGTTGGGGGTTAAGCAGCCTCTCAAGGTCCATCTCAGCCCAGATGCTCATTTTCAGTTTTAGAATTTGAAGCCACAGGATGCTCTTGGCTCTGCCCACCCTCAAAACACAGGCAGGCCGCAGGGGCCACCAGACCACTGTCCACACATGACCCACGGGCTGTAAACCGTGGACTCGCATGAAGGCTCAACCAGCACTGTGCTGAGCCTCAACCCAACCTCAGCCTGGCCTCCACCTGCACCCGGCCTGTCCCCGAAGGTGAGCCTGGCCCTGTGCTGAGTCTTTGCTCAAGAAAACGAATGCTGCCAAGCCGCAAAATGTGCTTTGTCCCAGCCAAACACTTTCAGTCACTTCCACTCACTCCTTCTGGAATTTTCCATCCCCTATTGCCCTCTTTTTGTCTCTTCTCCCTTTAAAAGCCCCGGTCGTCTGTCTCAGCAGGAGTCGGGTCTGTCTGTACCCCCCGTCTGGCCCTCGCTGCAGTGGGTCTCGCCGCCTTTAGCAAGGGTCGGTACTGTTTCTCAATACAGTCGGCATGAGTCTACGTCTTCGCCTGTGCGTGTGGGGCTGTCTGTGTGTTTGCACACGTGTCTGTGTGGGTGCACATGGGTCCTGGGGTGTGTCTGCGAATGGTGTCTGTATGTGCCCGTGTGTATGTGTCTGTGTGCACCTGTTCAGAGGTGGCCATATGTGTGCAGGCGTGTCTGTGAGTGTGTGACATTTCATGCCCTTTCCTCCCTCCCAGCTGAACAAACACACGCCCGTGAGCTAGGCCCAGTTCTGGACACTGGGCAGGAGATGGTCCTGCACAAGCCTCAGGAATGAAGGCCAGCCTCACCTCTAGATAGGGAGGTGGAGGGGCGTGGCTGTGGAAATGGAGGGACAAGGACAGAGCGGTCAGCTGGAGCCGGGCAGGGGTAATCCTTGGGGAGATGATTTAAAGGCCTGCCGGGGCCGTGGGGATGAGCCCGGCTCCAACTGTTGCTAAGTGTGGGCTTCTGGGTTTGTCCACAGGCCACAGTGCTGTGGAACGGGAGACAGACTTGATCTGATAACGACACAGAGTGACTTTTCGGGTGCAGAGCCAATGTGCCCTGGTGGGAGCAAACATGGGACACGAGGGGAAGCACAGGGGGTGCCTGCCTGTTCTCGGGACAGGAAGTCGGAGTGGTTGTGAGTGTGGAAGCCACGCAGGTGCTGCCACCCAGGTTTGAGGAGAGAGGTCAGGGCTGCAGGTTCAGCACGGGGCCGGGGAGGCCTCCAAGGGAGTGGAGCAGGCTGGGGTCCCTGTGACAAAGGGGAAGTCCCTTCCCGGTGATCACTGGGGCAGACTGCCCCCGTCCCAGTATGGCTGGGGTCAGGAGAGGTCGTGTGGCAGCAGGGTGACCCCAGGGTACTTCTCCCTCTTGCTCCCTGGGGGTTTCAGATGTCACTTGGGCAAGGCCAGGTCAGAGACCCCTCCCCAGGGTGCCTGGGCCCAGGGCAGCTCCACAAGCTGTGTCTGGAGGAAACGGTGCCTCAGTCGCCCTGATCCAGACTTCCAGTTGGCCCAGGACTCCCTTCTCCAGCCATCCTTAACCGCAGACCTCAACATCCCCTCCAAGACCCCCCCACCATGATTGAGGGCTGGGACACCAGCGTCTGTTGTCTGGGGCTCAGGGCCCCCGTTAGGGACCCCTGGAGGTTCTCAGGACCTCCAGTCCTGCCCAGGTGGGACCACCCCTGATGGACACTCCCTCTCCCCTACAGCTCCAGGATGAAGCTAGCCCCGAGTGCTAGCTGGTGACGCTGCCTTCCACGGAGGCCCCACCCAGCACAGTCTGAAGGGAGAAGGGAGCATCTGGAACGAAGCAGAATAGTGCCTCCTACCCCCACCGTTGGCGGGGCAGGCCTCCCTCATTCCTGCCTTCCACTCTGCTTGGGAGCCTGGGCCCACCTCCCTCACCACCCATCGTTTGAGCTGCACCTGTGGCTGGTCTCATGACACACGGATTCCAAGCCTGCACACCCTGCTTTGGACAGGAGATTGCCTGCTGAGTGGGCACCCACACCTGCACTCAGACCCTGCCTACCACCAGTCTCCCACGCCCACGGCCCAGCCTGCCAGTGCCCAAACACTGCTGGTTCTTCACCATCCCAGGGCCTTTGCACCTGCTGTTCTTGCAACCTGGAATGCCTGTCCTGTTCCTACCTACCTGGCAGTTCTCAGCCATCCCTGAGGACTCACTCTCAACCCAGGCCCCCAGCCTGCCAAGACACAGTCTCCCCTCCTGATCCAGGAGAGAGAGGACCCCGCCCAGACTCTGGCCTAACACCTGTGCTTTTTGTCTGTCCTTCACCCTCTCCTGGTGCACCACGTGGCAGGGCCATATCTGATTCCCTTTGTGGCCTAGGTCCTGAGGGCTCTGGGCCAGCCTGGCCAGGATTGGGATCCCCACCAGCTGTGTGGTTTGGTAAGTCACTTACTTCTCAGAGCAGCGGTCTGCACCTAAAGACCTTCCTGACGGAGCCAAGGGGGCTGAGCAGGACGGCCTGACACAAAAGCCACCCCAGAAGGCACTGCCTTTCTTGTTGGCATTATTGGCATGAGGGCAGTTTAACAAACACCAGTGCAGGGCGGACGCGTGGAGGTACAGGGCCCGGTGGGGGAGCTGAGAGCAGCTCTGTGGCTTTCTGCCACAGTTTCGAGTCTTGGATGTCCTGTGGGCACCTCCTTCCTGTTGGGATTTGGGCTGGAGTCATCCTGGGATGCTGCTGGGAGTCCCAGGGCTGGCAGACCCCAGGCAGTGGCCATGTTGGAGGACAGCGGCTTGCCTGATGCTAGGAACTGGGCAACTGCGCATGACTGGGCAGGTGCCGGGCAGCGAGCAAGAGTTGGGGGCAGATATTCCTCCTCTGCACCCCCCACGATAGGCTCAGGTAGGGTCAGAAGGAAAACCCGCGGTGAGGGGCTGGAGGGGGCTTGGGACCTTGGCCAACGCCTCGGGGGAAGGGGATGCCCTGCCCCGGGGGAAGCCTGGTTCGAGCCCCTCTGCCTCACAGCCCCCAGACCCAGCCAGGGTCCAGGGCTGCTCAGAGCCCCCTTCCCTTGGAGCCATGCCTGGAGGCTCTGCTGTCTAGGAGTGGTTGTGGAGCACCAAGAAACAGGTCTCCAGCTCAGCGGCCACAGCTGCGTGGGGCTCTCGTCCCTCCTCCCCTGGGGGGTCCCGGTGCCGGGGTGGTTTTGAGAACTAGAGACTGGAGGCCTTATCAGACCACAGGTTTTCCTGAGGAAGGAAGGGTGGGTGTGGGCCTCCGGGATGGGGCGCCTCCTCTGGGCGTGCCTGGCCTGGTGGAGGGTGCACACACATGTTGCCCATCCCTCCTGGCAGGAGGACAGCCTCTCCCTGGGAGACCCCAGCCCAAGGCCCAGCCCCTCCAAGGACAAACAGACCCAAAAGACCAGACAGACCCGGTAGGCTAGACTCAAGTTTCAGGAACCTCCAGGAGGTGCACCCTGTGAAATCATGGGCCAATCCCAGCCTTTCTGGGAGAGCGTCCATAGAGCCCCCAGAGGGATGGTGGCTAGTTCCAATGCAACTCCACTCCTAGGGGTGCCCAAGGGAAATCTGGACTCAGGTTCACCAAAACCATGTACAGAATCTTCAAGGCCACCCTATTTGTCACAGCCCCAAACTGGAAAAACCCAGACGCCTGTCAGCAGCGGAGCAGACAAACGCAGCTGGGTCCATCACACAGCGGAACGTGGGACAGCCTCGAGAACCAGCCACCTTCCGCTCTGGGAGCCACTGTGGACGCCTCGCCACGTGTCGTCCAGGCTAGGGCAGAACTGCTTCCACGACAGGCTAAGTGCAGAAACAGGTGGGACCAGTGGAACCAACAGAATCAAACAGTGATAGCCTTTGGGGTGTGGGCCCAAGGAGGCTCCTGGGGCTGACCATGTCCTGTTTTCTTGATCCAGGTGCTGGTGACAAGGTGCATTCAGTTTATAAAAATTCATTAGGCCATATACTTAAGGTATGTGCACTTTTTCTGTATGTGTGTGCTACTTCAATACAAAGTTATACAAAACCCCCCAAAAACCCTCCACTGACCGCACCCCACTAGGGAGGAGTGTTCCCTGGCACCCTCTGCTTCTGTGGAGGGAGTGGACTGACGGGGGCCAGGAATGGGCGGGAAGGGCAGGAGAGGGTAGCCCCAGGGAGAGGCTGTCAGAGAGGGGCTGGGGGCCCTGCCTACTCTGGGGACAGAGGCCAGGAGCAGGGCTCGGGCTAGGCTAATTGCATCAGGACCAGCTCTGCCTTTCTCCAGAGCAGGGCCCAGAGCAGCCAGGCAGGGTCGGGGTCCTGCAGCCTCACAGGTGGGGCCAGGCGGATGTGGAGCCCGCCCTGCTGGAGCCTAGCCGGCTGGCCTTGGAGTGCTGGCGCAGACCCGGGGGACCGCCCGCCGCCTGCTGGGCCAGGGGTGCCTCCCACCCTCCTCCCTCTTGCTGCCTGCGGGTGCCTCTACCCCTTCCGCTTCCAGAGGCCCCAGGGCTATTTTTAACTCAGCAGAGCTGCCCTGCTAAAGGTGGACAGAGCCCTGGGGGGGTGCGGAGAGAAGGCACAACAGCTGCCTTCCTGCCCCAACCCCTCCTGGGGTCAATGCTTTCTTGGGTGGGGGACTGGTCATTCTTGACCTTAGAGGGAAAACAGCACTCCACCCCACAAATATAGATGTGCACGGAGGCCACACAGATACCCTGAGATTCAGACGCAAGCCCGGCATGCAGACTCAAACACACGTGCACTCACACATGCACATCCTTGTACACACACACAGTGCCTGGGGACCTCCTCAGAAACCTACCAGATGCACGAGACTCGAGAGACAAATACAGACACACACAGACAGATCTCCACTCAGTCCCTCCTAGACACCTACCCACCTAGAAACACACACACTCAACACACACACACACTCATGGGAAGACACACACAGAGGCCAAGAGACCACCAGCTGGGGTGCAGGGACCACACTTGCGTCACACTCATAGATTGCTGGAGAGGAGGGGCCTGCACCTGGGGTGCTCAGCCCATTGTCTCTGCCCCGAGTATCAGCCCAAGTTTCCCACAGCCCACTTCAGGCTGAACTCTGGGGATCTCAGCACCCTTCCCACCTGAGTTCCCCCACCCGGGGCCTCGCTCTCCCCACAACGAGAGGCAGGCTGGTGGCAGGAGCAGAAGCTGAGCTGAGATGCACCCCTCTTCCCAGACATTCGCGCCCACACACCCTGAGGACAGGAAACCTGGCAGCTCACGAAGAGGTGGCCTCAGAGCCTGCTCATCCCTTTCCCCTTCCTTTTCCCTGCTCCTCACTCCCTTCTCCTCCCCTGGTCTTTGTTCCTTAGAGCAGCGCCCCCCCCACCCCCCACCCCGCCAGGGGAACTAGAGTCTGTCCTGGAAAAATCCCAGGTGTTAGGCTGGGGGCCTCTGTCCCCTGTACCCAGGTCCAGGGGGGAGGAGGGAACTGGGAGAGACAGGGCTCAGGACCCAGCTGTAGGGGGACAGCTGGCTGACTTCCAATTCCTCTCCACCCCCACATCCCCACCTCCATCGCTGGAGGCCCCAGAGGGATGGAGGAGGGCGGGGAGCTGGCCTGGAGGACAGGACATCCTCTTGGCAGGACACAGGACGCCTGGCCGGAGGTTCCCAGCCCCAGTCAAGGCCACAGGGGGAAAAGGTCACTGGGGCCTGGGGCTCGCCAGTTCCAAGATTGGCCTGTGCCTCAACAGCCAGTCCAAGTGACTTCGAACAACGGCTTTGAGAAGGACAGCAGAGCCAGCACCCATGACACAACTCAGGCCCCTACTCCCAGGCTCCACCATGGCCAGCCAGGATGCAGAGTGGCCACACACCCACCGTAGGTGGCACCAGCCCCAGGACCCACCCTCAGGGAGCCCATGGAGTGTGGGAGAGGCCCATAGGCCTGCCACTTGCAACGTGGGGCACCTCTACCTCCACAGCTTTGCCTTCACCTCTCATGATGGGGCCCGCTCCTCCAGGTGGGTCCTGGGGCCCACTGCCCTAGAGGGGGGCCTCAGCCTGGGCCTGGCCCTCCCTTGCCCAGGACAGGAACTTCAGGGACAGTCCAGCTGAGGTGAAGGCCATGGGAACCCCTTGCTCCTGTAGCCCCTTCCCACGGAGAGCAGCAGCAGAGCCTGGTCTGCCCTGAGTGGGCACTGTAGGCTGAGACAGGCTGGCAGTTTGCTCACTGGTCTGGGGGACAAGGGTCTTAGGAGCGCTTGAGGCAGCAGATCAAAGGACTTCCTGTGGTTCCACATCAGCTGCCAGGACCAGGGGGACTCTCCCACCAGGCTCCCTGGGCTTCGCCTATTGGCCAGCGGTGAAGCCAGACCAGAGAACCCCTGCTGTTCTGGGAGACCTGGGGGCCTCCCACTCCTCCCACACCGGTCTCCTGGCTTCAGCCTCAGCCATACAAGTGCTTGCTGGTCATTCGCAGCACATCCTGTCAGTCTGTTCCAGTTACCCGAGCAGGAAGTGACGTCTCATCTAAAACAGCCTCTAACAGTGAATCACCTCAACAAACAGGGTAAGTCTGAATTTGCCTGTCTACCTAAGGTTCAAGTCACCAAAGGGGATGTTAGGCAGAGAGTTACCATATGACCCAGCATTCCGCTCCCAGGTGCCCACCCAAGAGAAATGACACCTCTGCTGAGAAGCCAACCGCCAAAAACCAGCTCTTACAACTCCCAGCCCTCATCTCCTTCCCCATCATGGCCCCTCCTTATGCTTCTCATGGTTCCAGTCAGTCTTTACATCTTTTTATAAGTTGAGCTTTACTGAAGTATAATTTACATATAATGATATTCACCAATTTTAAGCATACAACTTGACGAGCTTCGATAGTCGTATGGTCATGTAACCACACCCACCACCATGCTGTGGAACACTCCCATCACCCAGAAAGCCCTCTCAGCCCCTGGGCACTCATTCTCTCCCCCGGCCCCTGCCCACCATTGATCTGCTTTACGTTACTATAGTTTTGTCTTTTCTTGGATTTCACATAAACATCAAGCAGTATGTGGTCTCTTGTGAACGGCATCATGAACTTAGCATAATGCTTTTGAGATTCATTCTGTACGTATCAGCAGTCCATTGCTCTTTCTACTATGTGGATGGACCTCACTTTGGTCACCGTTCACCAGCTCATGGACATTCAAATGTTTCCAGTTTGGGGACATCATGAATAATGCTGCTGTGGACTTTGGAGGACAACTTTGTGTGAGCGTGTTTTGTTTCTTTGGGAAAATACCGGCGGGTGGGATTGTCGCGTTGTTATACTTCTCGTTTTCTAAATCTTTTCATGCGTTTGTGTTCAGTCTGCCCCATCGGACTGTGTGCTCCCCAAGGGCAGCGGCCTCACTTGTGTTGCTTGTCGCCATGACCAGAGCTCAACTAAGATTCCTTGCCAAGAGTATATTCTCAAGCTATTTGTCCACTGAGTGAATGAATGAATGATGGTGGATTTTGGTGATGCTGATGGGGAAGTGATGACAGAGCTGGAGGCAACAGAGGTGTTGATGGTGACGGAGGGGACTGTGGTTAGGTGACAGTGACAGTGGCTGTTGGCAGTGATGGAGGTGAAAGCTAGAGTCACCTCCCTTGTCCCTCCTGGAGATGTCAGTTACCAAGATTCCAAACTCCCCTGGAAGATGGCCTGTGGGCCCCTCTTTGAATGCTTCCTCCACCTCCTCACCTCAAAGACCTCCAGTCGCCCACTCTGAGTCAGACCTTGGAGCAAGCTGTCACCCACTCTGAAATAACTGTTCCCACCTTCTCCCTCTGTGGGCACACCCCCAGTTTTCCACACAGCCATGACATCTCACCAAGCCCTTAACTCCAGGAACAACTCTCCTTTCTCCCAAACACGTGGACTGCCCCTCTCTCTGGCTTCCTTCTTATCCAGTTCAGATTCTGTATTTTCTCTTGCAAATACCAGAAGTATTAGCATTTCTGTCCTCTTGGGGCATCATCTGGAAGAACTTGGACCACCCACTTTCTCCTTGCCAACACCTAAGCCACTGCTCACTGCTGGGAAATCAGCCTGGGAGGGCTGGTGCCACCAGAAAGTGGGACCTGGAGTGGACCCTCAACACTCCTGGTCCCATGATGCCCCCCAGGGGCCCCTTCTGCACTGCCTGCCCCATATCTCAGAATCCACCGAGATTTGTGCTGGCCCTCGGGCTCCGCTGCCTTCCCTGCCTTCTCTCCAGCACGGCTCACCCTCCCCCATCCATCCTCCACAGAGCAGTGACCTTTCTGAAATGCAAACATGAGTCTGGAACTTTCTTGTTGAGAATCTTTCAGTGGCTTCCTTTCAAACTCCTGGCCCCAGTCTACAAAGCCCTACCTGATCTGCCCCCGCCCTGGCCTCATTCCTGCACCCCTACAGGTTCCAGCCACACTGGCCTTGTTATTCTTCCAAGATGCCAAGCTCCCTTCAGCCCCAGGGCCTCTCCCAGGGTCAGGCCCCCACTCCACAATCCAATTCATGGGCTAATTCTTACCCATCTTTCTGGTCTCAGCTCCTGACCCCTCTCCTGCCCTCTCTCCTCCAGGTTGGTGGCCACTGGTGTTTGTTCCCTGAAAGCCGGCAAGCACCCTGGGGGCAGGGATGGAACAGACCATGCTCAGCCCTGTCCCCAGCCACCAGCACAGCCAGCCCTCCCTTGGTGAATGTCTGTGGAATGAATGGTTCTTGTTGAGCGTGGTGAAATGGGCATTGGAGGGTAGGGCAGTTCAGGCCATCACCAGATGCAGAGAATGCCTGAGGGAGAAAGAACTGCCTTCCTCTGGCCCTCCTGGTGTCCATGGCCAGAGACCAGCCCAGGCCCAGGAGGATGCCATAGCTGAGACAAGGGGCAGCCCACCTGGCATTCGAGACCCAGCCTAAGGGACCCAGGAGACTTTCGCCCCATGCAGGTCCGAAGACACCACCTGGGACTTTCCAGCGGGCTGTGTCCACTGACTGGAGCCTTTGCTGGGGGGCCAGCGTACCCGGGCACTTCCTGCCGGGCCTCGCTCCCCTGGCCCTGCTCCCCACTCCCTGTGGCCCCAGCCCTGCAGCCTGCTCCTTCCTCTCCCGCCCCAGGGGCTTTCCACAAAGCCTGAGACTGCTATTTTTAGCTGAGAGCAGGGAGAGGGACCGATTCCTGGCCCCACTGCCTCCTCTACAGGAGCCTGGCCGAAACTGGGGCTGGGGTTGGGCCCCGAGAGGCGGGGGAAGCAGCCCCCTGGCTGCCATTTCCTTCCTTGCCCCCATTCCCCACCCCATCCTGTGGCCAGGTGGGCACCTTGGCAGCCAAGGTGGCTAGTGCCTGGGGATACCTCGGGGCCTGAGTTCCCTGCCCAGTGGTCAGGGGCTCAAGCCCTCTGGTAGGGTGGGCCCAGGGCTTGGGTGGGCTGTGGCCCACTTCCTGCAGCCACACCCCAGCACTTCAAAGGCTGCTGGCGGCCCTGTGGTCACTCCCGGCTCCCACGCAGCCGGAGGGGTGGAGCGTGCACTAACCCCTGGCAGCTGGGTCCTGCTCCTGGCAGCTTCAAAGCAGCGGGTGGGCAGCTTTGCGGTTAGTGCTGATCCCCAGGGCAGGGTGGGGGACAGGAAGGGGGGATAGCGGGTCTCTCTACTCTGCTGCTTCATCCTCCCATCCACTGCCTTCCTGTGTGGGCTCAGGACAAAAGCCCAGACACTTTCCCGGCCCCCCAGATCCTGTCCTGTCTGTATGCATGTGGGGTCCAGGTGGGGTCTCCCCAGAGCGCAGTCCCTGTTAGAGAAACCACAGGAAGGAAGGCGGGGCACCCCTCCTGGACCCCTCAGGTCCCTGCCAGTGGGAGGCAGACATACTGGCTTCCTTTCCTCTCCCTTTGCCCCCCCCACTTCTCTCCCCACTTTCCTGCCTGAAGCAGCGCTGAAGGGAAGAAGGGCCTGCCGTCTGGGCCCGCCCTGGAGCGGCCCCTGCCCCCCCACTCCAGAGGTGGGCTCCCGGCTGCTGTGGGCTTGACCTCGCGCCAGGCCTCCAGGGACCCGCGGGGCAAGCGGGGTGGGGGAGCGGGAGCCTCAGAGCCCCGCCCCAGAGTTCCGCAGACGCTGAGAACAGAGAGTGCCTGTGCGCCGGCGGGGGAGGGGACTGTCAGGGTCCCCTGGGGTCAGCTCCGGGACAGTTGCCGTTTTTAATCTGCGCAAGAGACTTAGAAGGAGCCGCGAGGGCTGTAACCTAGATCCGCTCAGAGCGAGCTCCGGAGGTGCCCGCCGCGCGGCCCCACAACAGCCGCCTCCCCCAGCTGTGCTCCGCAGGGCAGAGTGGACCCTGGTCGTCGTCGTCGTCCTGTCCTGCGGCCAGAGACCTGAGTTCATGGTGATCCTCCCCAGCGGAGGTCCGCGGGGGCCGTGCAGGGTCCCGCCCACCCTGGGCTGGCCTGCCCCGCCCCCACCTCCAGGTCCCTCCCCTCCTCCCCCTCTTTCGAGTGCCAAGGTCTCCACGGACCTCCGCGAAGCCGTAGGGCCGAGGGTCCCCCAATCTAGGGTCACGAAGGAGTCCCGCTCATGAGCGCGCAGCCCTGACGCCTGGGCCTCAGCGGAACCCAGCTTTCAGCCCCACCTCTTCCTCCCCGCGCAGGTGGGAGATCCGCACCAAAGAAAGCAGGTCTGGGAAGTGCTGGCCTCAGGCCCTCCGGCCCCGCGGGCTCCCCACCCGGGACGGTGACTCTTCGCTGCTAGCGAACCCGGGCCTCGCCAACCCTCTCTACTCGCGCCCTAGGCTGTCTCCCCTTCTCGAGGCGCAAGGAGGGCTCGGCTCCCGGACCCCCACACCACCGCACGGCTCTCCAGCTCATGAGGGGTGCTGGGAGGGGCTGCGCAGGAACGCGCCCGCGCCCCGGAGACACGCCGCAGCCCCTCCGAGCGAAGCCTCGAGCCACAGGCGGGGCAGCAGGAGGGTGTCTTGGGTCACCCAGCCGTTCTCCAAGGGCCGCCGTGCAGACTGCCCCTTGGCGACAGCTTCCACCTTCCGCGCGGCCTCACCACCTTGTGAGAAATGTCGCCAGTTCCACGATCTGCAGGAACCAGAAAAGCAACCTCTGTGCCCTCCGGGGACCTCGGGCCCCCAGTGCAGTCAGAGTCCCCACCGGCGGCTCCTACCGGGAAATGCGGGGCTCCGGTTATGCCTTTTTCCCGCCCCCACACTGAGTTTCGGGGTCTCACGCTAGCCATGCAAAACGCGGCGGATCCCCCAAGCCCGAGACGCGACTCTCAGGCCGAGGGTCTCCCATCCTTTCCATTCACCCCACCACCCCGTCCTCTTAATCTCCCCTCCCCCAAAGCAGGGCTGGCTGGCTGAGATCCAGGCCGCAGTTTCTGTCTGGCCATCACGAAGGCCCGGGGAGAGGGTCCCACGGGTGAGGGGTCCCCGAGGGGCAGCGAGGAAGAGCGGCGTGGATCGCGCGACCTGCGGAATGGCTCCTGGTGCCGGGCCGTCTGCGGGCCAGGATCAGTCAACATTCGCTAACCTTAGACACACAGAGGCTGACAAATACGAAGAGCACTGGGTTGCCCTGCGTTGCTGCAGACAAACTCGCTCACAGGACTCACAGATCGGCACAAGCTTTTGAAAAAGCAATCTGGCCAGATCTCCTGGCCTGGAGAACACAGGCCCCCTTTGACTCAGGCCGGTGCTGTTAGGAATCTAGTGTGTAGGGAAAGGCACCTAGAGGCAAGGGTCCTTGGACAGGGTGCTCATGGCAGCCACGGTTGCAGAGGGGAAAGGGCTGGAACCTTTGCATCCACTGGTGAGGGCTTGCAGGCGCCATTGTGCCTGCACATGGGGAGGAGTGTGCATGCAGCGATGCTAATGAGAAAAACAAGCTGCCATACCCACTTATGTAAGAACAAATAATATGATAGCCACCCTGGACGGTATGTTGCACATGTTTGTAGGCAAATGGAGAAACGTGTGAAAGGACACATCCAGGTTAATCTCTCTGGAAACCAGAGAGGGGTGTAGAAAGGACAGTTAACTCTTCTACATCCTGTCTGATTGCAGTAAGCTTGTGTTACATTTTGAATAACGTAACAATAGTTGAGAACTCACGTGGTATCAAACCCTGTGCTGGGTGTTGTAGTGGTAGAAAGGATGGGGGCTCCCAGTCAGGAGTGACACAGTGACCCTTCAAGTTCATGTATGGGGCCCCAGGGACCATCCCAGGAGCAGAGCCATAGCCTGCACAGCTCCAGGGGGCACTGGAGGGGTTCACCCACCGGAGTCTGCAGAAATGATGCAGACTGTGCACGACCCAGAGGGACTGAGCCCCAGGGAACTTGGCCCCATCAGACCGGCCAGCAGGGCTCTTGACCCCAACCCAGACTTTACCCTGATGGTGGGGGCACAATAGGAGAAGAGACTGAGGGGCTGGCCTTCCAGGGAGGCAGGAAGGAGAGGTCGTGGGCGTGCACCACTTTCCACCAACCCCACCATCCTTGAGGGTGCTGGGTAATTCTGTGATTCCAGATGTTCAGCAGCTGTCTTGGCCATTTCCGCCCAGTCTCTGACCCCGCATCCGCCAGGAAGCGTCCCCTCCTGTCCTCAGGCTCTGAGCCACCCCCACCTTCCCTGCACCCCGTTTCCTTAACAGAGGCATTTGTGCAGACTCAGCTCCCTCTCCCGCCAGGGTGGCTTCAGCCTTCCCAAGGCCTGGGCACTACTCCCAGCGCCCTGGGCTGCTGTGGTTGGCTCACACTGCTGCCTGGCTGGACACCCTCTGCCAGGGGCTCTGATCCTGGCCCCCGCCCCTCCAGCCTCTGGGACTGGTTTTCTGTCTCTCCATTCCTTCTCCAAGGTTGGCTCTGCTGGCTCCCAAAGCATAAATCAGGGCCTCCAGGGGGGCTGACCACTGCCTCGGTGGGGGAGGGTGGAAGCCCTGTGGGGCAAAGGCCAGAGGTCATAGAGCCCAGCAGGCTCTGTGGGGGTGGGGTGCATGCTCAGATGTCTGCCTGGAGGACCCTGCGGGGTGAGGGGGGTTGCCTCCTCAAACGGAGAACTGATAATTGGGGACACAACCTCACCTTCCCTGAGCAGGTGGGGGTGGGGCACAAGAGGTCACTGCTGCTGCAGCTGGTCCAGTTTGGTGGGCTATTCTAGAGAGGGGACAGCGGGAGGAGGGTTCCCTTCCTGTCATATGCTTTCCTGTCTCAACAGAGCTGGTGGTTCTGGGGCACTGGGGCTTCCATGGGCTGGGGGCAGGGCTGGTAGGGTCAGGGGTCAGGCTAGACACAGGGGAAGGCCCCAAGGGTCCAGCAGCTCCAGCCCACTGACCTCTGCCCCTCTGAATCCGGTCTCTGGCTCCCCCACCTCCTCCAAGCTTCCTGCTTTTCCGGGGAAGCCAAGGGCAGGTGGGACTGGCTGAAGGAAAGCCTACTTCCAAACATGAGTCTCAGAGCTGACCAAGCTAGGAGACTGCCCCCAGGATGGCTCCTCTAAGCCCCATCTTTCCCTGGGGCATCAAAACAAAATGTGGCATGTCCAACATACTGTGTGGACAATCTTCCAGGACACCCCCTCTCATCTATTGTGTCTGCCTGGATGCAGGCTGAGGACACAATGAGGCCCTCTGCCCTGTTGTTGGGGGTTACTCCTAGGGTCTCACAAAATGAGCCTGGAGCCTCTGGGTCTGTACTCCTCCTCCCCGGGCCAGGATAAAGAGCATCAGAGTTTATGAAAGCGGTTCCTGGGAAGGAAATGCCCCCACCCTCCCCCAAGGTTTCCGTCTCCACCCCTAACAAGAGGGCCAGGGTGCATATTTCAGGAGGACAAGGACCACCAATCCCCATGGGCAACTCTGCCCATTCCATGACCCCAGGGTTTGGTACCCAAGGGGATCCCTCCTGGGGCAGTCCCCATGCCACCCAGGACTCAGTGATGAGGTAAGGTGGCTGCAGGGCAGAAGGAACAGGAGGGCCCTGCCCAGGTGCACCAGTGGACCCAGAGACACTCCCTTGGTCCTCAGGACCTGACCAATGAGCTGAGCAGCCCAATCTGGGATAAGAGCTGGATAATAATCAGGAAAATTTGGATCTCAGCTGGCTGCGGGGAGAGGTACCAGGGGTCATGACAGACTTAGCAAAAAACAACAAACAAACCTAAAAAGAGGATATCCAGTTAGAGTTGAATTTCAGATAAACAATCTCAATATAAGTATGTCCCATGCAATATTTATGACATACTTATACTCAAAAAGTATTTTTGTGTTTATCTGAAATCCAGATTTAACTGGCTGTTTTGTATTTTATCTGGAAACCCTGGTTGGGGGGATATTCACCCCTCCCAACTCACTCACTCTCCCAGTTGATCCCTCCGGCCCTCCAACCCCCAAGGTCAGCAACAGTCCTCAGCTCTGTTTCCCTATCCTGGTGGGGGCTGACTGGGCCAGCAGTGCTCCCGACCCAGACACAGAGCAGGAGAGCAGAAAGGGCTTGCTCAGGCCTGGAACCCCCTCCCCAGAAAGCTGGGGTCTCTGAGGCAGGCCTGGCTCTTGGGCTCTGAGGGTCTGGCTGGGTTTGCCAAATCCTGTTTCAGGTCCAGGCAACTGTTGAAGAGCCCCGGAGCCTAGCTCTTTCCCGACGCCCCCTGGTGGCCGCCAACGCTGCCTGCTTTGCCTTCAGGTGGGCTCGCTCTCTCTGGCGCAGGAGAAAAAGGGGAACCCACCAGAGCCCTCCAGAAAAGAGGAAGGCACAGCTTTCGGAGCGGTTTGAGGGGGAGGAAGGCTCTCCTAGGGCTGAAAATGAGGAAGGCTGGCTAAGCAGGACCCCCACCTGGAGAAGGTCATCACCTCTGCCAGCGCTGGTGGAAAGAGGATCCAGAACAGGAGGGGGTTTCCAGCCTGTGCTCACCCCCTTTCCTGGAAAGGAAGGGAGGGGGTTCAGGCTAGAGCAGACACTGCCTCTCTGCCGCAGCAGCAGTCCCACCCGCAGCCTCTGTCGCTCCCCTAGGGTGACACTGAGCTGGATTTCCTGGGCTCCTCCCTTGCTCTCTCACACAGCCTGACCCTGGAGCTGCTTCCTCCTCCCCCTGGCTCCCTTTCCCACCAGTGTGGGTACCTCGGGAGGTGGGGGAGGGCCCCACAGCAAGCTTGGCTCAGGGCTGTGGGGAGCCTTGCATTTTTCCCAGTGAGACCCCAGTCTCCACCTAGGAAGAGATTAAGGCTGTCCATTTCCGGTTTGTCCGTCCATCTTCAGTTTAAGGAGGTGGGGGGTGGGTGCTGTTCAAGGGGCGAGTGGGGTGGGCTTGGGTGTGGGTGGCAGGTGAGTGAAGCAGGGCCAGGGGAGGATGCAGGAGAAGGAGGGTCTGGGGAGGGTGTGGCAGCCGTGGGATCCTAAGACTTTTGAACCCGGGGCGGGGCAGAACTTAAGGTCCATCACTCCTGGGAACCCTTTGTGAGCCCATCATGGGGTGTCGCCTCTTCCCCCAGCAACAGTGACTCACAAAGCAGGCTGGTGCCGGGCAGATGTCCCCTCCCCTGGGCCCTGGAAGGCCCAGGTCACAAAGGCCATCAGGGTCAAGCCCTGAGGAGGCATGTCCCAAGACAGCCCTGTGCGCGCTCACCCCTGCAGCCGCCCCCCCAGGCCGGGCCTGGGTCTCCCGCCGCGACCCCAGGCCGGTGACTGGGCGTTAGGGCTCGCGCTGAGCGCCGGGTAGCCTCGACGCCCATGTGCGTGGTTTGCTTCGTGAAGGCGCTGGTGCACGTGTTCAAGATCTACCTGACCGCCAACTACACCTACAACTTCCGCAGCTGGCCAGTGGACTTCCGCTGGGATGACGTGCGCACCGCAGGCGGAGGCGGCAGCGGTCACCGCGCGCTGACGTGCGCGGCGGCCGCGGCGGGCGTATGGCTGCTGCAGGGCACGGCGCTTGGCCGGGACGCGCCGGGGCGTCCGCTGCGCGGGTCGCGCAGCCAGGCGCAGTGCCTCCTGCAGCAGATCCGCGAGCTGCCGGGCCAACTCGCTAGCTACGCGCTGGCCCACTCATTGGGCCGCTGGCTCGTGTACCCCGGCTCCATGTTCCTGATGACGCGCGCGCTGCTGCCGCTGCTGCAGCAGGGCCAAGAGCGCCTCGTGGAGCGCTACCGTGGCCGGCGTGCCAAGCTGGTGGCCCGTGACGGCAACGAGATCGACACCATGTTCATGGATCGCCGCCAACACCCGGGCAGCCACGGCCGCGGCCTGCGCCTAGTCATCTGCTGTGAAGGCAACGCCGGCTTCTACGAGATGGGCTGCCTGTCCGCGCCACTGGAGGCCGGCTACTCCGTGCTGGGCTGGAACCACCCGGGCTTCGGGGGCAGCACGGGCGCGCCGTTCCCACCGCACGACGCCAACGCCGTGGACGTGGTGGTCAAGTACGCGCTGCATCGCCTGCACTTCCCGCCTGCGCACGTAGTGGTCTACGGCTGGTCCATCGGGGGCTTCACGGCCACCTGGGCCACCATGACATACCCAGAGCTGGGTGCGCTGGTGCTTGACGCCACCTTCGACGACCTCGTGCCGCTGGCCCTGAAGGTCATGCCCCATAGCTGGAAGGGACTGGTGGTGCGCACCGTGCGGGAGCACTTCAACCTCAATGTGGCCGAGCAGCTGTGCCGCTACCCTGGGCCGGTGCTGCTGCTTCGACGCACGCAGGACGACGTGGTCAGCACCTCGGGCCACCTGCGCCCCCTGCCGTCCGGCGACGTGGAGGGCAACCGCGGCAACGAGTTGCTGCTGCGCTTGCTGCAGCACCGCTACCCCAGCGTGATGGTGCGCGAGGGCCTCGCCGTGGTGACCCGCTGGCTGCGCGTCGGCAGCCTGGCTCAGGAGGCCGCCTTCTACGCGCGCTACCGCGTGGATGACGAATGGTGCCTGGCTTTGCTGCGCTCCTACCGCGCGCGCTGCGAGGACGAGCAGGAGGATGAGGAGGCCTGGGGGCCCCACGGCCTCGCCTTCCCCTGGCTAGTGGGCCAGGGCTTGAGCCCGCGGCGGCGCCGGCAGCTCGCGCTGTTCCTGGCGCGCAAACACCTCAAAAACGTGGAGGCGACTCACTGCAGTCCGCTGGAACCGGAGGACTTCCAGTTGCCCTGGAGGTTGTAGCCTGAGCCCCTGTGGCAGCTGGCGTGTTCGCGCATTCGTGCACCTTCAGAGCCTTGGTCCATTCCCTCCCCACACCTCAAAGCAGTAAAGCTGGCCCGCTTGGGGATCCCGACTTGGTGTTCTGGGGGAAAGTGGGGCAGTACATAAGGACCTGGTGCTCTCCCTCACTGGGGCCTTCCCTCCTCTTTTTTGTCTCTTTCTCCCTCAAACACTGTGGACGTCCCCATCTGCTCTCAGCTCCTAAAAGGGAATGCAAAGATTAACCAGACCCAGTTTATGGTAATGCTGTGTGATGGGCGCCTTGATCACCTCCAAAGAATGGTGGGAATACAGGTTGTGAGACCCCAGGAGGTGCTCTGCACCTGGCCTGGGTTGCAGGATGTCTCTGGGAAAGATGAGTGTTGAAGGGTCTGCACAAGTCGCCCCAGGCTATGAAAGCACATTGGCGCTGGAGGGCTGTAAACCAGGTCTTGGCAGCTGGACCTTCCCAGGACTGTGATGCTGCTGCTCCATAGGGTCCCCTCCCCACCTCCACACTCCTGGCTTCTAGAGGAAGGGGTTCACTGTGGGACCATAGACTGAGTAGCAGGTATACACAGTGGCATGTCTAAGTGGGG
The DNA here is from genome assembly GCF_041296235.1 of Equus asinus. Lineage (NCBI taxonomy): Eukaryota > Metazoa > Chordata > Mammalia > Perissodactyla > Equidae > Equus > Equus asinus. The sequence goes on from NC_091804.1 coordinate 50,774,697, forward strand.
CTACAGACACACCTGCACCAACCACTCATTGCTGGGTGTCCCCTTGAGCCCCACTTGGGCTAGGCTCTGTTCCTGGCTCAGAGATGCAATGCAGAATGAGAGACGAGCCCTCTGCTCACTACTATGTGTAATGCAATTGCTTCCTTACCATCTGCCATGAATTGCATGAAGCAGGGACTACTGGCTGTCTCCAGCCTCTGGGGACAGAGGCTGGCTAAGGTGGGTTGAGCAAGAAGCTCTGGAAAAACTGAAAGAAGGCAAGTGGAACAGACAATAATTGACAGCATGGGGGCAGAACATGGCCATGATGCACCTGGGCCAAAGCAAGCAGAGATAGGTACCTAAGGTGACCTAAAGTACTAGGAAGACGCCTGTGGCGAGCAGGTGAGCTTTGAGCTGAGACAGGAAGACGAGTTAGCCAGGTTAAGGAAGGGGCTTCCATGCCTAGGGTGAGGGCTTGGCTGGGAGTGGGGAGTGCAGTCCAAAAGGTCAGATCCTAAAGGATTGAATACCATTTAAGGATTTGCTTCCAGGGACAATTAGGGGCCAAAGAAGAGAAGTTGTGGGACTTGTTTAGCGGGATGGGGTTGCCTAGTGGTTACACACCTCTCTTGGGAAGTCCAGCAAACTCTTGTTCCAGAGTCTGCTGGAAGCCCCTCACCTGGCTGAGTGAACTTGGGCAAGCTACTCTAACCTCAGTTTTCCCCTCTGGGAAGTGGGGAGGGCTCCACCTGGCTCACGGGGTTGCTGGGAAAAGGAAGTGAGAGAGCACCAGGGTGCCCAGGGCGGGCCGCAGGCGCGCTCACGCCCAGGGCCCGCGCGGACCGAGACGCCCCCAGCCAAGTGAGGGCAGCGGCGCCCGCAGGACAACAGGACGAATCGCAGTCACGCCTTCTGTTGCGCGAACCCCGTAAAAAAAAAAAAAAAAAAAAAAAAAAAACCTCCATAAAAAAGATGAACTAAAAAACCAAAAAGACTGGGGGAGAGGCTAACCCCAAAGTCAGAGGGTCGGGCCTCGGAGGGGTCTCACCGAGTCTGACCCGCCACGATGCGTGAGCCGCGGCGCTCGCAGGCAGCGGCAATCACCCAAGAGACCTCCCAGCGCCCCAGCACTGGGTTTCCACAGCGCCATGTTGGACGGTCCTCCCACTTCCCATCTTCCCGGTGCTCTGGCGGGCCGTTCTACCTGTGCGTCTCGCTGGTGGCGCCGACCTGGGAGGGATTCCCTCAGAATCCGGCCTCCCTTTCCTGCCGCGTCTGCAGCCTCGGCCAATCAGGTTGGAGTGGCTGAACGTGGACTGGGGAAAACAATGCCCTCATTGGACAACGCTCGCGGGGGCGGGGAGAAGGCGGAGCTCGGATCAAAGCGGAAGTGGCCGTCGCGTCGCTGATTACGTAACACCACGGTGGCTGAGGCAGTTCCGCTGGCTGTGTGTACGCGGCGGGCGGCTCCCGGTGCGGCGCGCTGGGCTCTCGCGGCGCCCGCGACCCCGGCCCCCGCCTCAGCTGCAACCCGGCCGCCGCTTGAACATGGACTCCGCAGGCCAAGGTACCCGCGGCCCGGCTCGCGCTCCGCCCCTCCCTGGGGTCGCGTCTCAGCCTTTGGTGTCCCCAGTCCCGCGGCCCCTTTTCAGCTCCCCGCGCCCGGCCTCAAGCTCCCGATGGCCATGGCGCGCGTCTCCCGCCCCCGGCGTGGACCCTCCGAGGACCGATTCCCGGAGTTGTGAGTTCCTCACTCCAGGCGGCTCTCATTATGCTCCCGCCCGGTGCCTGCAGGGTCGGCCGTCCTCTGTCCCTGCGCAGGACCCTCGGGGACACTATCTGGCCCTGGACCCGGGCCGAGGTGTTGTGCGCGGCTTCGGGGAGCGAAGGGGAGGTGAAGCCGTTCTCGCATTCAGCGCAGCGCCCCGTGGGTGGCAACGCTGCTTGGAGCTCAGCCTACTTAGGGGTTGTCTCGAGGGGGGAAGGATGTAGTGAGTCAGGGGCACACCCAGCATGCCAGGCCTGTTTCCTGAACAGACACCCCGGGCCAGTTTGAGATGGCCGCTGGGGGTGTGGAGCGGGCCCAGAAGATTAAAATCTTGAGGAGGTGATACAAGTGTGTCTTCTGCTCTGGGGCTCTAGAGAGGGGATGCTGAATTCCCATGTTGACATAACTACACTGGATAATTTCTGGGTGCTCTTCTAACGTTTGAATCATATTAAGCATATTAATCGAATGTTGGAATTCCTGGGTCCTGATACATTTTGTCTGTAGGTTTTTCTGTTTTTGACATCTACATACAAAATAATTAAGCATCAAAAGTCCTGGGCTCTGATAAATTCAGGAGACTTTTCACCGTTGACTTGCATGTCTAAGTAGACATCACAAGTACTGGATTCTGATCGTGAGAATGACAGGAAACATATGCTGAGCACTTACATGTGTCAGAAACCATGCTGAACCTGTTTCTCAAATGATGTTTTTCCATTTTCAGCATGGCCCTTTGAGATTGGTCCTTGTATTGGCCCCATTTTGCAGATGATTATACAGGCTCAAGAGAGCTGGGGTTTCACCCCGGGGAAGGACTCTAGCCCCGTAGTTTTGCCTTGGCCACCAGCCCTGTGCCTATTCCCTGTAGGTCTTTTGGTAAGACACTTTCCAGTCTCCTCTTCTCTAAATCAGGAGACCTTAGGATGTGAATAGTGTCTCCCTGCTGGGCTGGTGAGGTTGGTGTCACGCAGAGCGGTTGTGCAGTGCCCGGCGTGTTTGGTAAGTGTCCACTTTTGAACTGGTGGTGATTTCCATAGGATCCAATTTTAGCTTTATAGGCAGAAAATGTGTAAAGGCCTTCATTTATTTGTTAAAAATAAAAGGGAAAAATTGTAGAGATTTTAAAGCATTTACTAAATTTGGGTAGGTTCAACATAATGGATACAAACCATGAAGTAAAATCATGTAGATTGAGCTCAATTAAAAATCATAATCGGGCCGGCCCCGTGGCCAAGTGGTTAAGTTCGCGTGCTCCACTTTGGCAGCCCAGGGTTTCACTGGTTTGGATCCTGGGTGCGGACATGGCACCATTCATCAGGCCATGCTGAGGCGGTGTCACACCTGGCACAACCAGAAGGACCTACAACTACAGTATACAACTATGTACTTGGGGGGCTTTGGGGAGAAAAAGAAGAAGAGAAAAAAAGAAGATTAGCAGCAGTTGTTAGCTCAGGTGCCAATCTTTAAAAAAAAAATCAGTTGATAAAGGGGACATGCTTCATTTAGTAAACATCCATTGAGCGCCAGGAAGGTGCCAGCTCCAGCTGTGTGGACATGTGAAGGGGTGAGCCAGCTCAGTAAAACATCTTTGGTTTTAAGTGCATTCAATCTGTTTTTACTAGACTCTAGGATTTCCACAGTAGACAAACATATTTGCAATTAAAGAGACTTTTACCTCTTTCCAACCTTTATCCCTTGTATTTTAATTTACCTTTAAAACTTGCCAGACAACATACAAAGCCTGTTTCTTCACGTAATGTGCTGATGAAAATGGAAGATGTTTTCGATGCTTTCGGTTGTATAAAAGTACCATGTGACACTTGTGTGGTTGGAGTTGCAAAGAACTGAAGTAGACCCGTTTTTCTTTGTGTGATATTCTGTCAACTTTTAGTGCAGACAGGAAGATGCACTTTGTGAAGAAGAAATAGTGACTGCAGGAGTCTGAACCTGATCTGGGTGTAGCAGAGGTGTGTGGAGGCAGTGTTCCCTCCATGCCTCACTACGTGCTGTGACCTCCTTGCTGTAGGATGAGGGTTGAGGATGCAGTAAAGGGGATTTTTGTTTTGTGCACTCCTGGCACGGGCTGAATGACTAGCGCATGCTCCTTGTGTGTAGTTAAGTGGCAGGTCACTTGATTGGAAAGTGCTGTTTGCTATGTTCATAGCCTATTAAGTTCCGTTGCTCTACAAAATGGAAGATCTGTTAGATCAGGCTGCTTTGTTTGTAGCAAAGCTTTCCTGTCTCAGAAGCTAGTATTCCCACGGGGAGAACCAGAGTTAGGGACAGTTGCCTTGCGCCAGGCTCTTTGGCTGCCTGAGATGTGGCTGCCTTCCATCTGATGGCCCAAACCATCTTTGCAGAAACCTTCAGAGAAGAGGCATTGTTAGACTCCACCCCCTCTTCCCCTACACCCTGTCCTTTCACTCTTGCTTTCGCCCTTGGTGGAGACCTCTGCTCTGTTTACTGCTCTGTGATTTCTTGCCTGACTCATTTTGTCCCTTGCAGATATCAACCTGAATTCTCCTAACAAAGGTCTGCTGTCCGACTCCATGACAGATGTCCCTGTCGACACGGCGGTGGCTGCCCAGACTCCTGCTGTGGAGGGTCTGTCGGAGGCTGAGGAGGAGGAGCTCAGAGCTGAGCTCGCAAAGGTGCAGCATCTTGGCTGTCTGTCCTGGGGTGACCATGAGTTGAGGCCCTCTCAGGCTAGTGAGGGGCCAGAGTGCTGGGCATGCTCTGGGGAGCTTGCCCTGGAGGTCATCCCCAGAGCCCCACAGAAACTGCTCTTTGTTGCCCTCACTTTCTGTGTGCCTGGACCTTGTCGGTGTCCATGAGGAGAGTGTCCACACATGGACGGTGCTCTGAGCATACCATCTGCTGGGAGTCTCTCTGTGGGAATTAACACTTGACTTTTTCAAGACCCCAGCAGTCTATCTGCTCCTGGATCTTAATTTTTCTTTTAAAAATGCTTGTTTTGTAAAAAGTGCTATGTGATCTTTTTTAAGTGAGAGTCCCTTAAGAAGAAACAGTAGCTAAGAACAAAAGCCTCCAAGTATAATTTTTATTCAAACCAACTGCCAAGAGTTTTTGTTTTTACTGTGTGATGTAGGATCTAATAGTGACTCACTTGAGATTCTAGAATCTGGTGAAATGAACTTGTTAGTATCTGACTGTAGTGTCCAGTCAGGCAGAGGCTGGAGCTCTGCTTGACCCGGGCCTCCACTGTGTCTTCAGAGATGAGCTCATCTTGATACATCCTGGGTCTAGTCCTAGGGCTGAGGAGAGCCAGCTGTGCAGACGAACCCCAGCCCCAAGACCAGGTTTCCGATCACGGGGGAAGCGTACAGCTATTTCCTAATGGAACGAAGCTTATGGGAGAAGCAGCGAGAATCCAGGCAGACTTAGACTTTGTGTTTTATTTAGGAATATGTTGGTTTAGAGGCTAAAACCACAAGGTCTTTTTCAGGGTTGAATTGCAAAGTGAAGAAGTTATTTCGTCACTTAAAGTTTTCAACTTGCATGTCCCCCAAGACAACTAGATTACATGCCCTTAAGCCCTGTTGGTCATCCCACCATAAATGGAACGTTCTAGTCACTGGCTGTAACTGCTGGAGTGAATGGCAATACTTTGGCTTCAGATGATCCTATGTTTTTTAATTATTTTTTGTTTCAACTATTTTCTAAAGCAGAATCTAGTGATACACAGGGCTCTAAGCTGTTTTTTAGCATCTTAATGCAAGCAATCACTTTTCTAGGAAAGGGATTTTTTTTTTTAGAATAGCTATTCCCATAGAAGCTGAAAATATTGAGAACTCCAAAGTAGTAATCCTCTAAAAGAGGCTCCTTTCTAAAGTCACATCCTTTTTTTTTTTTTAGAACCTGAGAAGGTTCAGGTCTTTATTGTCAGGATTCTTTCTGTCATCCTACTCAAACTACATTAAGCATGAAAGACAATTTACTGTTGGCTTGTGTAACTGGCTTTTGCCAAGGCCTGGAACTGACTTCAGGAGCACGAATGTTGTCATCAGGGCTATTTTTCTGTCACCTGGGTCTCTGGCCGTCCTTTTTCTGTCAGCTCTGCTCCTCCCCACTGCACATGGAGTCCCCACAGTGCAGGTGGGACCTGGCTGCTGCAGTTCCAGCGCCTGTTTTCCAAGCCCAGACCGGGAACCCAGAGGGAAAGGGGCTTCCCTCTCCTGTCACCAGTGCCCAGTCCCAGGGAAGAGCACTGACAGGCCTTGCTTAGTCATCTACAGGTGGGCACAGTGGTTGGTAGCCCCTCCAGAATCACTTGGCTTGGGGGCATGGGACAACAGTTTTCCAGAAGAAGTTGGGGTGCTAGTACCAGATGAAAACAGAACAGATGTTGCCGTATATTCTATTCCTAAGATGAGTTATGTTTCTGTAAGCGGAAAGTCCTTACATAATTCTGAGAAACCTCTCATTGCAGCGTGTATAAGCATGTTGGTCACTTCCTGCAATAGTGGTAGCTGATCGTGTCAACTGCACGCTTTTGCAGGTGGAAGAAGAAATTGTCACTCTGCGCCAGGTTCTGGCAGCGAAGGAGAGACATTGTGGAGAGCTGAAAAGGAAGCTGGGCCTCTCTGCCTTGGAGGGCCTGAAGCAGAACCTGTCCAGGAGCTGGCATGATGTGCAGGTCTCTAACGCGTAGGTACCTGCTCTCTGGTGGGGACACCTGATGGTTGGAGAGAGTGCTCACCAGCGTGGTGCCTCTGCCTTGTTGATGGCCATTGAGTTCTTAGGGTCAAGGCGCCTCACAGGAACAAGGGGATCAAGTGTGCCTGTTTGGAGGCAGCCAGCCAGGGTCCCTGTGTACTAGCAACCGTTCTTGTATTTATTCAAAGAGCTTGGAGTCTACACATATTTTAAAAAGATGGGTGGACACACTAGCTAGTGGTCCAAGCAGGAACTGATGAGAAGAATATGTTTTAGGGTCTAAATTTGAGAGAACACTTATTAGGTCCTAATGAGACTGACTTTCTTTTCGTCTCCATAGCTCAGTTGTTTGCTGAGGTGGCCATGGGTCCTTCTCATGAGTGTGACATGATCACAATCCCAGGACCTCTGACTCAGATGTGACTCGGCTCTCTTGAATTTGGGGAGTGCAGCTACATGGCTCCTCTGAAGTGTATCCTCCTAGGTGGCGGGATGGGAAATGTTTCCCACTGTCTTTTTTTTTTTTTGAGGAAGATTAGCCCTGGGTGAACACCTGCTGCCAATTCTCCTCTTTTTGCTGAGGAAGACTGGCCCTGAGCTCACATCCGTGCTCATCTTCCTCTGCTTTATATGCGGGACATCTACCACAGCATGGCTTGCCAAGCAGTGCCATGTCCATACCTGGGATCCTAACCAGTGAACCCCAGGCCACCAAAGCGGAACATGTGCACTTAACCTCTGCGCCACCGGGCTGGCCCCTCCCACTGTCTTAAGAAGCTGCGTGCCTGAAGAAAGACGGATTGAATCGAACTTCATAAATTTCACCTGTGAAAAGCCCGTTTCTCTGTCCTAGGAAATCATAGGTTTTGAATCCCAAAGGGTGACTGTCAGAGAAGTGTTTGGGGCCACGGGCTGTGCCCTGCTTGCTCCTCACACCATTGCTGTCCCCAAGAGCCATCATACACTGAGTGACCATGCCCTCCCTTGGCATGACTGGTGAAGAGCTGTTTGCTTCCTCTCCTGGCCTCACCTGGGCCTGCACAGCAGTGCTGAGCAGAAGTGGCAGACCTTGTTCTCAGACGGGCAGGAGGTTCACTATTCCTGCCAGCTGGTCCTCCGTTTTCCCTGGAATTTAACCTGCAGTTTGAAACCTGGGTTGAAATAGTTTTTCTAAATAATTTACCGCAGACTTTCTATTTTTAGCTATATGAAAACTTCTGAGAAACTTGGAGAGTGGAATGAGAAAGTGACCCAGTCGGACCTGTGAGTGCCTCTCCATCAGCACCTCCCTCCTCTTCTTCCCTGACACTCCTTTTAGGGACAAAGAGGCTGTGCACACTTGGCACAAGCCTGGTTCTGGTGTTTCTTGGCAAATTAGTTTTAATATAATTCTCCTCTCAAACAGAAGTGAAATGGTCCTTTAAACTCTGGTGGGACAGGGTGCAGTTGCTGAAGGAAATTCACTCAGCCACCAGACCATGCTGAAAACTTCCCTCTGTGTGACTCGTGTCCCTCAGACAGAGGCCGGAGCTGGGCTCGGGCACTGTCTCTGGCCAGTAGATGCTCCTTGGCTTCAGAGCGGGCACAGTAGTTGAGTGCTATCTGGACTGATGTTGGTGATTTTCATGTTGTTTTTTGGTCTCCTTCCTTCTCCTGCGGACCTAGCTCCAGCTAGTGGGTCCTCAGAACTTCTCTCGAACTTAGGGGTGGTAATTGAGTAGGGGGCATGGCACAGGCCATGCCAGTGGGATCTTGAAGGAGTCCCTTTTGTCTGAGAAGCACCAAGCTGGCAGCCGCATGGAAGGTTAGCAGAGCATGAAATGCGCATGAGTAGCTTTTCGTATATGACTCCTGATGTTTTATTTCAGATCCTTAAGCGAGATAATAGCACTGTGCTCCAATCTGATTCCAACTTGTTTGCACTGGGTGGGACAATATTTAAAAATGGTTACCTTCTGGGATTTTCCTGTCTCTCATTTAGAGGGAAGTGCTGTCGTGGTTGCCAGAGAACATGGGCAGAATGTCCTTCCGTGTTGGGCTGAAAGGACGGTGTTGCTCCTGAGCTGTCTTGAAGGTGCCTGGGACCCCAGGTTGGCCGGCTGTGCTCATGGTGCCATTCCAGCTTCATGCCACGAGGGGAGCCAGTGCCAGGGACTCTGTTGATTCGTGTTTCACTGTGTTTGTGTAGTTTGGCATGACAAGCACTTGCTGCCATCGGTGTTCTGGGAGCACTGGTGTGCTGTGTCTTCAGGGCTGTTCGGCGGTGCCTCTCCCGAGGGGCAGAGGTTCAGGTGAGACAGTGTGTCATTTGTGTAGTTTGGGCAGCAGGCAGGTGCATAGTGCGGATGATCTGAAAACAGCCTTAGGGGATTAGTGGTCTTCGGTAAAACCAGCTGCCATAAAGCTGCCAGGATGCCATTGCAAATACAGTCCTGGCTCCTCTGAAAGAAACCTGTGGCTCTGGGCCTGGAAGTCTGGCCAACAGGATGGCCCTTTCCAAGAGCTATACCAGGCAGTGGCCATTCCCTTGCAATCTCACCAGCAGTCTTGTTGGTGAAGAGTTGTCAAAGTGACGCTTCCAGGGCTCGGGGCATTGACAGCCCAGGAGGAGGGGACAGCACGGCTCAGGAGATGGGGTGGCTAGACACATTGGCTGCTCTGCACTCTGAGGTGAAGGAGTGCTGGGGGTGCCTGTTGGGTGCCTCCCTAGTTGTCACTCAGGGAGACTGCTGGCAGGTTCTACTGCCCAGAGCACTGGGAGGGGAAGGTGCAGCAGGAGCACACCCTTGCCCCCAGCCCGCCCCGCCACGCCCGTGCTCAGCCTCCCTGTCTGGACCGTGAGGTGAGGACAGTGTCTAACCCTTGTACTGTGGCTGCCCCTGTTTGGAGGTTCCTGTTTCTGAAGGAGTCACTTGTGTCACCTCGTTTCCACACCCTAGAAATGCTGAGGGCTGTGGAGTGCGAGGAAATTGCCTCTCGTTGGTGTCTGGTGGGGGTGCTGCCTTGTGGAGTCGCCCACAGCGAGCTCCTCTCCTGTTGGTGGCTCAGTGCCCGGACCCCCTTCTGAGTCACCCTCAGGGCTCTCCTCCCCATCCATAAGGACTCACGGCATAGGCGTGTGTTCACTCCAACTTGAGATTCCCAGACTTGGCCCCGTGGGTGCAAATTAGAGATTCTGTCAGGGTTTTTCTTTAAATCTTCTGCTTCAGACTGTTTTTTACTTCAACAAACCACAGAATGTTGACATGGTCTTCCGTATTTGTTATTCCAGGAAAACCTGAGCTTGAAGATGTGTTCTGACTTTGTATTTCTGAAATTCAGTGTTGCATGTTGTTAGTTGCCTGTACCTGGTGTTTTGTAGATAACGACCATGGCTCCAGGTGCACAGAGGTCTATTTCTTGTAGTTAATCTTAATTTACTCACTTTAAAATGTAAGCAATTCGTCAGGCCAGGTCTTGGGTTGGGGTTGCTACCAAGCACTGCAAATTAGGGACCCCAGAGAAGGCTCCAGAGCCTTTCCTCAGTAGGCTGCATTGTGAGGGATGTGCCTTTGCACCTTTATTGCCACAGTGTTGTTAGAGCCTGAGACAGACTGTGGTGTGGGTGGCAGCCCTGGGCAAAGGTGCTGTCAGGTGAGAGGGTGCCTGGGGGGTTACCCAGAGTCCATGTGGGACCCTCCTGGAAGGAGCATGTGGACTCTCATCTTCAGTGCCAATCAGTTGTGGCCTAGGACAGACCCTGCCCCTCTGCTTGGGTGACCCTGTCAGGTTCCAGCCATGCAGCTCTCTGGGTTTCTGTACAGGTGGTTGGATTTTTAATTAATTTATTTTTTTGAGGAAGATTAGCCTTGAGCTAACATCTGCTGCCAATCCTCCTCTTTTTGCTGAGGAAGGCTGGCCCTGAGCCAATATCTGTGCTCATCTTCTTCCACTTTATATGTGGGATGCCTACCACAGCATGGCTTGCCAAGCAGTGCCATGTCCGCACCCTGGATCCGAACCGGCGAACCCCGGGCCACCAAAGCGGAACGTGCGCACTTAACCGCTGCATCACTGGGCCAGCCCCTAAGGTGATTGGATTTTGTTTCAGTTCCTGTTAATTTCAGACCGTCACAGGGGAGGGGATTTCAGGTAGTCAAATTTGTCTAAAGCCTGGATTCAGAACTGACTTCTTTTTAGTTATTGACTCCAGGAAATGCAGAAGCAAATTTTTTTAAGATTGGTGCCTGAGCTAACAACTGTTACCAATCTTTTTTTTCTTCTTTTTCTCCCCAAAGCCCCCCAGTACATAGTTGTATATTTTTTAGTTGTTTAGCTGTGGGTCCTTCTAGTTGTGGCATGTGGGACGCTGCTTTGGCATGGCCTGATAAGCAGTACCATGTCTGCGCCCAGGATCCAAACCGGTGAAACCCTGGGCCGCCAAAGTGGAGCACATGAACTTAACCGCTCGGCCATGGGGCCGGCCCCCAGAAGCAAATTTTTCAGCAATGGTTTTAGAAACTGTTTTCTTCCCATTGTTACAATATGTTCCAGAATCCACTGACCTTCCTGGGAACAGATAAATTCGAGGTTCTAGTGACTTCAGGATGCTTCCACACTCTCCTGCTAGGCAGCAGCACATGTGTTGAGTCTTGGGTCCTCTGGACACCAGTGAAGCCCGAAGCCCCACTGTGCTGTGAGTGGGCCACTGTCAGGTAGAGGGAGGTCCCTCCTGGGATGCTCAGGGTAGGGCAGTCCCCACAGAATGGTAAGATCAGAGGGTCACGGCAGAAACTGATCCTGCGTGGACAGGCTGGAGTGGTCAGGAGACTGGCCTGAGGGAGGAGGGCAGCAGGTGCTCACATAGGGCCTCCTGTAGGTGGCAGTGGGAACAAATGGGAGGGAAGGGCTCAGAAGACCCATTGCTGGTGCCGTCTGACACTGCCCACTGTGACCTGCTGACACTGGCAGGGTGAGAGAAGACTGGCATCTCGGGAGCCCTGCTGTCTTTAGCTGTTATTTCCTCAGGGTTGCTGGGGTGACCAGAAAGGAGCTCTTGGGTTCAGGATGCTGTGTCTTTTTTTTGTGGTGGCAGCTGGATGAGGGCCGGCAGCTCTAGGTGTTAGCTCTCAAGGTGTCCTTGCCGTCCTGTGGTCAAGGCACCTGGCCTGTGCCCACCTTTGCCCGTCTTGCTGACATCAAGGTCATGGAGCCATGTCTCATGTGATGCACCCGTGTGTGGGTGGACAAGGCAGGAGGGCAGGGAAAAGGCAGTCTTTGTTAAGAGCCAAGACCACCTCCTTGCACTGAGTGAGAATGGTGGCGTGAGATGAAGGTCTCCCCAGTGCTGAAAGGATGTTGTAGAGACAGCACAGAAGGATGGTGGGCTGGAGGGGCTCCTCAGTCTGTGAAGGCCGGCACACCACAGGCCGCGTGTCCCACTGTCAGATGCGTTCACCATGAGTGTGGTTGGGCTGTGTTTTCTTCCCTCAGAGGACTGTCTTACATGAGGAGAGAGGGAGGAGCTTCCTGAATGCAGTGACAGGGACTCGTGAGGACTTTTCTGGTTCTGCCCCCGACTCATGGCCCTTGGGCCTGTTTTCTCTGCAGCAGGCAGATCCCGTGCCTCCCGAGTAGTCAGTCGCTGAGAGGAGTCAAGGAAAGTGGGATAAGTAATTATCAAATGAGGAGGACAAGAACTTCAATTGCAGTAAGATCAGAAAACAGTATCCTTGCAGGATGGGAGGCCCTGACCTGGCAGTGCCGCCTCTGTCCTCGCTGCAGGTCCCCTGGCGCCCCAGAGACTGAACACGTGTCCCCTCCATGGTGACCAGGCGAGCACTCACTGACCGCTCCTCCCTCCTTTCTGGGCACTTTCCAGGCACTCTGTGTCCTTGCTTGCGAGTGGTGGCTGCCCCTTCTGCTTGGTTGGTTGAACTGGTGTTTCTTCTTCCCAGCTACAAGAAGACTCAGGAGACTCTCTCGCAGGCGGGACAGAAGACTTCAGCTGCCCTGTCTACCATGGGCTCTGCCATCAGCAGGAAGCTAGGAGACATGAGGTGAGACACCTGCCCCGGCCCCCTGCCCTGAGTCAGGGGAGGTTTTAGATCCATCAGAGGTTCTGCGGGAAACCTGCTGGAGCCCCATGGCTCAGATGCACCTCCATATGTGGCCATACCAGCCCCGGACCAGTTGGCTCACAGACTCTCGTTTGCAGGGTGCGTCTGCCTCCTGTTGGCTGCCTCTTTGCCATTTCTGTATTTCTCGGGGGAGGGGTGGTCACTGGTACCTTTGGGTAACTTCTGATGCTTGGAATTGTTGAAGGTGGATGCTTCTCATTGAAGTCTCCTTGAGAGAAAGTGACTCCGGCCTGGGGGTCAGTGTCAAGGTGGGCTGTCAGTCTGGGTGGGCCAGCAGCCAGGACAGGTCCAGGTCAAGCTTGTTTCCTTGTTGTGTTTGCCTGGCCCGGATCTCAGAGAATGTGCGGTCGCACACCAGGAGCCCCGACTGAGTGTTCTTTCCTGGAGGCTGATAAGACCCTCATGGCCACCAAAGGTGCCTCTTGAGCAGAGCCTGGGGCCAGGGAGTGTGGGGGTGGCTCAGGCACTGTTGGACTGCACATGGCGGCACCCCAGCCTGACAGCCATGCCCTCATCCAGCTGGGCTACTGCTAGCCCTGCATTTCCTACTCTGGGCTCCTTGGCCATGCCCACTAGGCCGCCTTTCCTACACAGCACGGTGCCCAGGGGAGTGGCCTCTGTGCCATGGTGAATCCTGGGTCAGCTACCTCTTAGCTGTGTCCTCGGCAAGGCCTCCCTCTTGGGGTTGTTAGGATGAAACGCATATCGGTGAATGACAGGGTGGAATGCAGGTCTTTGCCAGTGCTGTGGCCCTGGCCCCTGGGTGCTGCTGCCCAGCCCTGCCCTGGCCCCTGACCCATACTTGGGACTAGTCCCCTCACTTTTGGACTTCAAGGAATGCCTCCCTGTAGCCCCCACCTCGTCTTCAGGCTCCTGTCCTCCTACAGTTGAGAATCACATGGTGGTGGTGCCTGTGGGCTTGGCATGCTGAGTGCCAAGGGGGTCCACCCAGCTGACTCCTCATCTCTTACCCTTGGGTGAGCTCTCTCCCTGTCTGCTTAGGTTAGGTATTTCCCCACCTCACAGGCCTGGTGATTGCCTTGTGGGGCCTCAAGGTGGGGGCTCTGCCCTGGCCACTTAGCCAGAGGCAAAAACACATACTCACACCCCCGGGGACCCACCCAGCCAAGCAGAGGATGGCTTATACCTAGAGCTGTGCTCACTTTTTATTTTTGTTTGACGTAATTATCTCACCCCCCAACATTTTAGTTTGAAAAATTTCAAACCTTTGGAGAAGCTGAACAATCAGTACGCAGTCTTATATGTTCCTCTGTGCCTAAGGAGTGTGCCCTCCACACCTGGGCCTTTAGGCACACTCCTGAGCAGCTGTGGCTGTGGCTTCCTGCAGGTACCGTATAAATGCAGGCCTTGCCTGCTGTAGCTGTGATTTGGACCCAAGAGGGAGCACTCTCCCCAAGATGCGGCTCTGAGTGAGGAGCAAGGAGGGTCTGCAGTGATCCCTCCCAAGGCTTCACACTAATCTGCTGACAGCTGACTTTGTGAGTGTGTTCCTGTAACAAATTTCGTTTGAAATTAGATGGGACGCCATCACTGCTGCACTCTGGGACACCTGCTTTGGCCACCTGAGCCACACTGTGGTAAGCCCGGTGACAGACTGATCACATGCCAGTGGTGGCCTGGCCTCATTCCCAGGGATAGCCACAGAGGGTGAGGCAGGCAGTCCCCGCACCATGGAGTGAGCAGTGTGTCAGGTTGTGCCTGTTCTTTCCTCAAAATGCTCGTCTGATAACAGCATTTGAAGGAAGCAATAAATGCTGTTGTGCTTAAATTACATTCTTTACTAGGAAAGTTCTCTTTGACTTTTGGCATTATTCACTCATTTTAAGTATTCTCACTTACTTTTGAGTGTGTTCAGAGCACCGTTGGTGGAAATTGGACAAGAGGGTGGAGTCTCAGCACATGGCCTCAGGTGGTCTCTGAGGCCAAGGCCCGTTAACCTCCCCAGTTTAGAGCCCAAGGTTTAGAGTTGACTGCTTCTTGAGAGTGAAAATCGGGGTCAGGGAGTCTGGGCCTGGTGGTGCAGCAGTTAAGTTTGCATGTTCTGCTTTGGTGGCCTGGGATCTGCCGGTTTGGATCCCAGGTGCAGACCTGCACACTGCTTGTCAAGCCATGCTGTGGCAGGCATCTCACATATAAAATAGAGGAAGATGGGCACGGATTTTGTCTCAGGGGCAGTCTTCCTCAGCAAAAAGAGGAGGATTGGCGGCCGATGTTAGCTCAGGGATAATCTTCCTCAAAAAAGAAAATCAGGTTCAGGGAGGTTTACATCATGAGTTTAGGGCTGGGAGATCCCTGGCTGGCTGCTGTGTGGGGCCAGGTCCTTCAGGACAACTGCCCCCTGGTGGTTTTCTCAATGTGCCTGTCCAGGAACAGCCCTGGCCTGAGAGGGGTTGGGAGAGGGAGTGGGAGCTGGATTTGAGTCAAGGGCTGGGTTGAAGCAGGGTTGAGTTTCTGTCCAGCTTGGTGACCTTTAACAAGTCACCCGTCTTCTCTAAACCTTAATCAGATTTCCTGCCTGAGTGATGTGCGCACATCAGGCCATGTGATTGTGTGTGTGTCACTTCTGAAATGACCACCAGGTTGAGGGTGGCCTCCAGAGTGTTAGAGGTGGAGGGCCTGGCTGGGGAGTGGAGGTGGCCCTGTGCCCCTCCCCGTGCTGGCAGCTGCCCTTGGACACACATGCGTGCATTTCTAGGTTGGCTTCTGTCATCCTGGTGATGGAGCCAGTGCAAAGTGCTCAGCCCTGAAGGGGTCCAGATCGGTGTGGTGTGTGTGTGTGCTCTGGTCCAGCTGAAGCTCCACAGAGAACACTGGCTGGTCTGTTGCCATGTAGTGTGTTGGCCAAGCCTGGCTGACTCAGGGTTCTGGGTGTTGGCACACCAGACTCTGAGGGTTGTGGAGTTGCATGGCCCATCTCACACCTTTCCACATCTCTTCTCTTTGGGGCTTCTTCCCTCTAAGCTCCAGATAGGGTTATGGACCTGTGGTCCCTTGCAGAGTCGGGACTCAGGGAGATTGGACATGGGGTGCATGTTCTGTTCTCCCTGGCAGTGTGAGGACTGGAGGGGTGTCACAGGGGTCCCTGTGTGGCCTTCTGGAGCTTGTGTGGAGGGGCAGGGTGGGCACTGGCCTCCCTCTCCTAATGCTGCATTTCTTCTTTCCTCCTGCTGCCACCTCGTAGGGCTCGTCCGTTCTCGCACTCCTTTAGGTA
This sequence comes from Equus asinus, assembly GCF_041296235.1. NCBI lineage: Eukaryota > Metazoa > Chordata > Mammalia > Perissodactyla > Equidae > Equus > Equus asinus. Next base: position 50,790,478 of record NC_091804.1, read on the forward strand.
AGCCTGATGTGGGGCACACCTGTGGAAGATGTTTTTCTGACTCAGGGCAGGGTGCACTCTGGCTGGCCCGTGGGAGGCTGTGCTGGATGAAGAGGGTGAGACAGAGGTAATGGAACGGCCAGAGGCCGCCCCTGCCCAGCACACAAGGCTGGCCAGGCATTGATTGCAGTGTGTTAGAGTGTGCACTGTCACTTCCTGAGCTGTGGTTGTGTGGGTCGTCGCCAGCGGCACGATTGATGTAGGGACTCCTCCTTGGCCTCCCCATCAATGGTTGTGTTGACACCCAGTTGCTGGCGCTGCCTACTCCAAACCAGCCTCATGGAGCACATCCATCTCAGCCAACACCCAAGTTTATTCCCAAAAAGAGACATGTTCACATGAGAGGGTCGTGCTGGACCCTCCAGCTGTCGTGTTCTTTACATCTTCCTTCAAAGCACGGCCCCCATTTCCTCCTCCTCCTGAGAAGAAGTCCTGTCCCTTCCCGTTGAGTTTGCCTCGTTTATTGCTGAGAGCTCTTTCTGCACTAGAGCAGTGTGGGGACCCAGTTAGACACCCTCCCAAATGGTCCTTTATCTCTTGCTGATTAAATTGTGCTCTTCCAGGCCAGCACCAGTGCTCTGATGTCACACACTCTTCTAGCTTCGAGGTCTGGAACCCAATTCCAGAACAATCTGTGATTTTAAATATTTTTATTCACTTGACCTAGTGGTTTCTCTTTTGCCGAAAAATGTTTTAACTTGCTGTGAAGTCAAGTAAGGACATGTGACATCTATTTGTACCAAAAGGTTTTTAAAGCTCCAGTCCTCGGTCTTCTTAGTTTCCCTATTTTAATGCCATCCCTCAGGAATGTCTCACTTCTGGGGTGACTTTGGAGCCGAGAGGGAGGAGCCTTGGGTTGAGTTTTCCTCCTGGGGAGGCAGGCTTTACAAGGCTCCTCTTGTGTGGTGGCCAGAGTGTTCCAACTGCTGGGAGTGGGGGTCCCACTGCCCACCCTGCAGTCAGGTTCCTGTGTGCACTGAGCTGGTGAGGATAGTGAATGTGGTCTTGTCCTCGTGTTAACTCTTGCTTCCTTCTCTGCCTCTACCATGCTTCCAAGCAGCAGCTACTCCATCCGCCACTCGATAAGCATGCCGGCCATGAGGTAATGTACGCCTGCGCTCCAAAGCTCCCAGAGCCGGGTGGGAGCTGGGTGGGAGCGGGAGGCTCCTGCTGGTCAGCTTTGTACTTCCCATATCCCTGAACCAAGGACCTCCTTCCCCTGGCAGCCTCCTGTCAGCTAAGAGTTGGGAAAGACCCCTTCTAGGCTGAAGAGCTAGTAGGGATGAGGCTCAGAGGAGACCCTTGTGCCAAATTGGACTCCATCTGGAACTTTCCAGGCCTGCCTGTGGGGTCGGGCCAGAGAGGGCACAGAGTCTCACACATTCACCTGGCACCTGGGAGGCTTCAGGTATCTCCAAGTCTGTTCTGGAGACTTTTATCTCCACCTAGAGGGGAGCCCTGGTCTCCTTAGAACCCCCAGAGCTGTGGCCTGTCCCTCCTGCGAGCCCCCGCCCGCGTTCTCTCCTGCTCTTCCTTGGAGCCCTGGCTCTCAGTGAGTTCCTGCCCTCCTTCCAGGAGAATCTGCTGCAGCTGCCGCACCCCAGAGCATGCAGGGAGTCCTTGATAGGCTGCCTCCAGGGGCCTGGGGGCAGGGCGGCGAGCCAGTGAGGGGAGAGCTGGTTGTGTAAGAGGGTGCTGGGTGGGACTGGGGCTGGCCTGCTTTCTCCTCTCCTGCCTCTGTATCACTCTCTTGTCCCAGAATTGTCCTTGGTTTTCCTTTTGCTTGACGTCTGTGAGAGATTTGTCTGAAGAACACATGGGACTTTTCATAACCCTAGTACATGTACATTTAGGGTGCAGCAGAAATGTGCCCCACATCTCACCTGCTGCCCAGGTGAGGGTTCTGCAGTTTGCCCGGGTGAAATCTGGGTCTCACCAGCTGGTGGCATGCAGGTCTTCGGTCCTTGCAGTTGACGGGTGTGGCTGAGCTCAGTTCTGACCTGGGGAAGTCTCCAGAATGATGTTAGCTGCAGGGGGTGTATCCCCTTCTCCTTTTCTTAGCTTGTTACATTTTTGCAGTGAGTTCTCAGGATGCTGTCAGGGATCTTTCCAGAGGATGACCCTAACCTTGAGGCCCTTCAGATTTAGGAGGGCAACACAACCATTTGCTCCTTATAGTGACGCCTGTTCCCTCTCTCTTTAAAGGAACTCTGCAACCTTCAAGTCATTTGAAGATCGAGTTGGGACCATAAAGGTAACTGTACCTGGACCATCCGATTTTCTTGATGGGGTGTGACCTGTTGCTTCCATAAACTTATGTAATCGTTGTAGATTCACATGTGGTTTAGGAATTAATACAGAGGCCCTTGTGCCTTTTATACACTTTCCCCCAACAATAACATCTTGCAGCATCACAAGCAGAATATGACGTCAAAACATCTAGATACGGGGGCTGGCCCCGTGGCCGAGTGGTTAAGTTCGCGCACTCCAGTGCGGTGTCCCAGGGCTTCGCTGGTTCGGATCCTGGGCACGGACATGGCACCACTCATCAGGCCACACTGAGGGGGCGTCCCACGTGCCACAACTAGAAGGACCCACAACTAAAATACACAACTATGTATTGGGGGGATTTGGGGAGAAGAAGTAGAAAGAGAAAAAAAAAGATTGGCAAGATTGGCAACAGTTGCTAGCTCAGGTGCCAATCTTTAAAAAACAAAACAAAACATCTAGATACAGAAGAGTTCCATCCCCACAAAAATCCTTCATGGGGCCCACCTTCATCCTGTCGTGCCCCCGGCAACCACTCAGCTCTTCCTTTTCTATAATTTGGTCATTCCAAGAGTGTCACATAAATGGAACCGTACAGCATGTAGCCTTTTGGGATTGGCTCTTTTCACTCTGCGTAATTCACTGAGATCGTCTAGCCTGTTTCCTGTCAGTAATTTGTTCCTTTTTATTGCTAGGCGGTGTTGATGTTACATAAATTTATGTAGAGAATAGAACACTTTGAATTCCCAGCACAGGCCTAGGACCTGCCTGGCATTGTGTGCTCTGTCTCAAGTTTTTCTTTCTTGGTCTTTTCCCATCTGTAGTCTAAGGTTGTGGGTGGCAGAGAGAATGGCAGTGACAACCTTCCCTCCCCGACTGGGAGTGGCGACAAGCCCCTGCCTGATCACACGCCTTTCTAAGCCCGTAGCAGCTTCGCCCGGCCGTGGAACACATGCAAGTACCCTCTCATCGCCACAACTGCACCTCTGCGCAGCGGAGCAGCCGGCCGGGCCGCTGGTGAGCGCAAAGAGCTGGTTTTGAGGACAGTCCTGCCATCCACACGTAGACGTGGCCGCTGCACTCACATGAGTTAGAGAACACAGTCTTGTACACAGATGCTTCACACTAAAGTTGGTAGATGCAGCAGGTCACTGTGTGTCCTTCCCAGGGTGCGGGAAGTGGACAGGGTGGCAGGTCCCACGGCATCTTGAGCCAAAGCCCAAGTTCTCTTTGGGAACCTGTTAGTTCATCAGAATGTTGAAAGAATGGGAAGAGCGATAAGTATAAAATAAGTGGTATTTCCTAACTCCTTCCCTAAGTCACAGAGGGAAGAGTCATCCAGAAAGCCCTATCTAATCTGCAGTTTTTATTTCAAGATGCTAAACGAGAAAACTGTCCATTTTCTGAAACCCTCCAGAAAAGAAACTGATTATCAGCAGCTGCCTGATTGTTACACTAATGATCTAGCTTTAACAAAAGCAAATTCTTTATTTTTTAAATGCAGTGGATTTTTCAAAAATTAAAACTAAGCAAAGCAGCTTTAGTGTCATAGTTAGAAAATATTATTTCTTTGGACTCAAGCTGAAATACAAGCCTTACATCGCCTTATGCTTTATTGGTTTATAATGTTTTTATATATAAAAATGAGGGTTCTTTAGGGGTTTTGAGCACTATGTAGAATTCTGCATCTAGCCCAAGTGGCAGCATGCCTGTCTCAGTGGTGTGTTTTATTTCACTGACACACTATCCCAGTATATATTGCTTCTCTCTCCTCTCAACAACTGTGGCAACTTCCGCTGGCCAAAGAGCTCCTGGGCCTCTGGGGTTGGGGGTGGGGGACAGGAGAAAGAAAAGCAGCACCTTCCACAGTGCTGCTGAGGTGCCCTTGTGCAGGCCAGGTCCTGCGGCACGTTACTGCTCAGCACCTCTAGCCGGGGACAAGCCAGCACCAGATGGACCCTACAGGGCAGGTCGGGGCTGGGGCACTGAGGTCTGCTGGAACTCTGCTGTCCCCTTTTCTCAGGAGCCACAAAGATCTCTTTCCCATTTTAAAGCTGCCATGCCCCAGCAACCTCTCACCCAGGGCCCCACATGTCGGGTGTGTCTGAAGGGGCAGCTCCGTGCCTTACTGGCTCTGAGCAGGCAGAGGCCTTGCCTGCACGTGCATCTGCACCCCCTGTGGGTATCTGCTCTGGGAGACGGCAGTGAATTCTCTGGTGCTGAGTGTGTGCTGGTCACTTCAGACCCCCCCCCCCCCCCGCCCCAGAGGACTGCGGGCCATGCTTGTGCCAGGGGAAGAGCACTCAGCGTTCTTTCTCTGGGGTAGAGTCTCTCAGTTGGGGTGTCAGGAGAAGGCAGGGTGCACGGGTAGTAACTGATTTGGCTTTTCCTTAAAGTAAATAATGGGTAATTTGTCAATAAAGCATTCCTTTATTATGGGAAAAATCCACTTCAGCTTGTGTGGTGTGTCTTCATTCAGGAAGGTGACGAAAGAGTGGCAAGTAAACTGACAGGCAATATCCCTGCCGTCATGAGCCTACAGCCAGGGAGAGGCAGGCAGGAAATAGATAACCTCAAGACAGATTCCAAATCTCCAATGCTATGAAGAAAAACAGAGCACGCTGTGAGAGAATATAGTGCTGACAAACCTGTGGAGTCCCTGAGGAAGGGACATGGAGGGCGCGGAGGAGCTGGCCAGGTTCCAGTTAGGTCAAGGCTGAGCTGCAAAAGTTGTGCAAGCCAGCATTTGCCCTGTTGAAGGAGCCGGGCCTGGCATGACAGCAGCTTGGAGTCCTATGAGCATCTAGCTGCAGTTATACCAGCTGTTGCAGTGCAGAAAGGCTACCTGCATCCCTCAGTCAGTGAAGAGCTCTCGCTGGGTCTCACACAGGCGGAGGGAGCTCACTCACTGGGAAGTGAGCATCAGGAAAGAGGCTCACGCTCTTCCATCAGCAGTGTGCTGGCTGTCCCATCCTCAAGTCCTTGCTCTGCAGATAGGACCATGTGAAGATAATGATGGGTAAATGACAAAGCCCTGAATGAATAAGGCGAGTGTGGAGCAAAGATGAACTAAGGTGACATAGGCAAAACGTGGGGACGGGTTCCAGATAGCGGCAAGGGCACGCGGCAGCTGCCAGGCGAGGCCTGCCTCGAGAGTGTGCAGAGGCACTGGTGGGTCCCCAGGTGATTTGAGGACTCCTTTGTTGTTAAATCTTTTAAGGTAATAGGTCTCCAGGGGTCAAAAGTCAAAATGGGATACAAGGCAGGAGCAAAAATGTGCCTGGTCCCTGCCGGTCCCCCACCCACCCTCTATGATGACTGTTAGTACTTGTTTATCTTCCTAGTGTCTCTTCATGCAAAAGCAAGCAAATAGGAATGTGTATTCTCACAGCCTTCCCTTTCTTACTCAAACGGTGGCATACAGTGTTCTGCACCCTGTGTTTCCTTCCTGCGATTCTCTGGAGTGCCAGCCACACCACCTCTGAGGCCCTTTGAGGGAGAGCCACTGCTCTTTGCTGCCCTGGTTCTTCAGACATGTCCGTTCCTGGCATCCTGAGCGTTCCCAGTGGGAAGCCCCTTTACTAGGATCATTGGACCTCCTTAGGGGTCAGAGAGTAGGGCTTGCCCCAGATGTAACAGCAGGGAAAGTTAGTGACTTCAAATTGTATGAGACAGACACTCCAGCACGACAGTCCAATACAACAGGGAGCTGGTACAAAGGGCAGAAGGCACCACCGCTGCCTTCAGTCAGCGTTTCCCCTCATTTATGTTTGAAATGGGTTCCATGTGGTCTTCGTTTATTCAATAATTAAATGCCCTTTGGGTAAGAGTCTGCTAGGTTTTATGGAGTACAAGGGTGAATCTGATGTGGACCCAGCTCTGAAGGGCTTGGCACTTCCATTTGTGGGAGAAGAAAAGGTATCCTCTAATCAATTTGTAGAGATGAGATTGGAGAACTGGAGTAACTGGTGGGTCAACTGGCACCACGGACAGAGTGGGAGGGACTGGCATTGGAGAGCAGCAGCAGCACCTGCTTCTCCAGAGCCTCAGTTCCCTCATCTCGGGGTGCGGGCAATGGGGTCTGTCTCCCCAGTTAAGAGGCATGTAAAGCACAGGGCCTGACTGTCGCCACTGGTGACATTTGACAGGTACCTTTCCTGTCTTATTTTCTCTAAATGGGCTTATTTATTTATAAACATACTTGTTATAATGTACTTTTTATATATCATGCGTCTTACTCATTTTACTTTCAGGAACTATCACAAGAATTTTCTATGCGATTATGTAGCCTTTCTATACATTTTTAATAACTATGCTGTTCCCTTTGAATGTGCTTATTGTACAGGTGGACAGGTTTTCATTTTCACCATAAATGACACCAATCAAGAGCAGCTTAGTGCACACAGCTTTTTCTGTATTTGGAAACATTTTCTTAGGGCAAATATCCCTAAAGTGGAACTACTAGGTCAAGAAGGGACTCAGTAAGGCCTGATTCATTCATTCCTGCAGCTCCCAACATGGGTGAACACAGCTTCAATCTGAAATTGCCACAAGGTCCATTTTGTTCTTTCAGTGCTATGATTCTAGCCTGAAATCTTTCATCCTCTTGAATCAACGGACGTAGATTTTAATCTTTCCGCTTTTTGGTTTTCATAGGCCTTTTCTTCTGCCTGCTTGATGTTGCACAATTTAATGATTGCCAGGAGACTTCTTGAGCTCTCTGCCACTTACAGGCCCTGAGCCTGGGACAAAGTGGGCGCTTCAAGGCTGGCATGATGGAAGAGAGTTGTAAGCAGACGGCAGAGGTAGACAGGGGCCAGAGCTTGTTGGCAGAGTTTGGATTTTACTCAGTGTGTCATAGGAAGACTTGGATGTCCTTAGATCTCTATTTCTAAGAGGACTCTGCTGAATGGAAAATGGCCAATGAGCGAGAGTGGAAGTGAGGAGGCATGAACACTGATCAGAAAGTTCTGTTTTGGTGGCTTCTTGGATGAAAACTGGCACATACCGGTGTACCAGACACAGAGCAGGCACTCAATAAACGGTAGCACTATTATGGTTACAGGGAGTAACAGGGAAAAGTGACGAGCAGGTCTTCTCTCCCTCAGGGGGTCAATGGGATGAGCAGGGGTCACACCTAGACAGGAAGGGAAGTGAGTGGAAGTGGGTTCTCCTGCCCTTCCACACCATTGTCTGAGGGTGATTCTGGGAGGGTAGCTGGATAGATGGCTGTGGCACTTCGGTGACTGGGAAGAAAGGAAGTCCCATCTTTGCGCTCCAGGGATGAGCAAATGTCAGTCCCAAATAGTGGCTTGGGGGGCGTTGGCCTCCGGGTTGTCTCCTACCAGCTGCCTATCCCGTTCTTTGACGAGGACAGTTACGTTTCCGCAAGCTTACGTAAAGCGCTGAGCAAACTCAGCTGCAAGACAAGTCTCCACATCCCTCCCTCTGTGCAGTTCGCTGCAGCACCTGCCGGTCTACCTGAGAGCACCTGGCGGGCAGGCCCCGCCCCCGCGCTCGGCCCCGCCCCTTCCGACTCCGCGGTGCGAGCTCCGCCCACAGCTCCGGTGCCTCCGCCCCCTCACGTGCCGTCACCCAGGCCCCGCCCCCCGTGGGCGGGGCCTCCCGCAGGGCGCTCCACAGCCTCTGCCCACGCCTGTCACTCGGGGATAGGCCGTCGCATGGGCGGAGCCTCCTCCTAGCGCTCTGGGCGCACGCGCGGCCTGCCCCGCCCGCGGCTCCTACCCGCCGGGCCCACGTCCTTCCGGGAGCGCGCGCGCCGGTGCGGGTGCGTGCGTGAGCGTGCGTGAGCGTGCGCGCCCCCGCCGCCTCTGCCGGTGTTGCTCCCGCGCCCTCTGCCGCTGCCCCCGCTGCCGTCCCCGCCGCCGCCGCCCCGGGTCCCCGAGGCGCAGACCCGGCTGAGGAGCGCGTGGGCCGGTGCCCAGCAGCGCCGCGGAGCGGAGGAGCGGAGCCGCGGAGACGGGGGCCGCGGACGGCGGGCGGGCGCGCGGACAGGTGAGCTCGCGGCGGGCCAGCGGCCTTCCGTCAGGCCGGGGCGGGGCGAGGAGCGCGGGGAGGGGGCGCCGGGGCCGCGGGGCGGGGGCAGGGGGCGCGCGGGGGCCGCGGGGCGGGGGCGCGGGGGCCGCGGGGCGCGGGAATGGCACGGTCGCAGCCCGAGATGGGGCGATCGTCCCTCGGGGCGGCGGCGGCGGCGGCCGCCTAGAAGGAGGGCGGGCGGCCCGGCGGGCGGGGAGCTGCGGGCCGCCGGGTGCGGGCGCGCCTGGCCTCCGGGGGTCTGCGTGAGTGGGGGCGGGTCCGCCGGCTGTGCGAGGCCTCCGCGGTCGGTCCCCCGTTCTTCCAGGTCGCGGTGAGCGCGCCGCGTCCCTCCGCCCCCACTGGCCCCGTGACCGCCTGGAGGGTCTTTCCCTCCTGGAGGCGGGAGGAGGTTGGGAATTGCTGGTTTAAGGGAGCAGGTGACCTGGTCCCGGGCCATTATGTTTATAGCTGGGGGAGATGGAATTTGTTCCTTAATGCACTGTAAAGTAATCTTTTAGATTAAAATCATTTGGCTTGTAGAAAAATGTTTTATGTGCCTCGCAAAGACGTTATTTTCAGCAATTATTTGTATTGTACTCTTAAGGAGAGAGTATTAGTAACTCCTCTGTTCAGGTTCTAACTTGCTTGTGTTGAGTGGCTGGATTAAGGACTCCCTTCTGTGCCTAAGAGATTCCTCAGAATTCATTCAGTTGTGTCATAACAGGAAAAGGAAGCAAAGGTTTGTTTCTGTCTGTCCTCAGACTTGATGGGGGACATTTTAAGCCACGAATCATAGCCTAAAGGGTCTGTGTTTGAATGTTAGATCCTTTGTCCTTACTTAGTCATCTGTTTAAAAACTATCTTAATGCAGAAACAGTTATATCGCCCCATCTATTATCATGGTTGCTAGAAGGCAAAGCTCCAGCCAAAGCCTCTAAGACATTATATTCATTATTTGCTTCTCTCTTGTCAAATATCGTGCTGGGTTCCAGGATGGAGTAATCCGTCAAACCGGAGGTGGAATTAGAAGCCAGGGTTTACAGGCTTTGGGAAACTTTATAATTGAGGGTGTGGTTTTCCTTTCACCTGTGTCAGAGTTCTGTCACTCAGGGCAGCTCTTGGTGGCTTGTGGCCAAGCCCAGGGCTGTAGGAGCTGGCTCTGGCTGGCTGACTCTGGTGGATCTGCTTGGGTGATGCAGATGGCCTTGTCCCCAGGTGGTCCTTGTGGCTGGTCATCTTGGACTAGCACTGAGCCCTGAGAGAGATGTGTGTTGCAGGACCCCCGTGCCTGGCCCCCTTGGCCCTGGTGAGAGCAGAGCACTCAGGGCTTGTGTGGTGGGTATATGGAGGAAACTCTCAGCCTTGCTCTGGGACCTCAGCTGTGGAGCTGGGCTGGGCTCTGGATGGGTACCCTTGTTGGGGAGGGATGGCTGTCAGGCCACCCTTGCCCCTCTGTGACCAGTCTCCTACCACTGACCCTCTGACTCACTGCCCATGTCACAGCAGCCTCCTTCCTGGTCTCTGAACAAACTCATGTGCTCTGTCCTCAGGTCTCCCTGGGACACTCACTCCTTCACACTCGTCCTGTGTGAGGCCAGGCCCTGCCTGACTCCCTTACCTAGAATTTCAGCTTGCCACCTCCTGTTTCCTGTCTGCCTTCCCTGCTTAGTTTTCCCACATCACTTAATTTAATTCTTCTAATGCCTTATTTAATGTGTTTATTATATTTTAGTATTTTACTATGAGGGAAGGTCCCCAGGGAGGCTGTTCTGTGCAGAGAACAGTTGCTGGCACATAGTATGTGCCCAGTGAATGCTTGTTGAATGAATGAAAGTGATGTGCTTAGCGACAGCTGTGCGATACGAGGATCTTGTGACTTGGAAGTCATCTTAGGTGAGTACTGAGCACTCAGGAGTACTGGGTGCTGAGGGAATCTATGGTGAGTACTGAGCAGTCAGGAGTACCGGGTTCTGAGGGAGGTCTATGGCAAGTACTGAGCAGTCAGGAGTACCGGGTTCTGAGGGAGGTCTGTGGTGAGTACTGAGCACTCGGGAGTACCGGGTTCTGAGGGAGGTCTGTGGCGAGTACTGAGCAGTCAGGAGTACCGGGTTCTGAGGGAGGTCTGTGGCGAGTACTGAGCAGTCAGGAGTACTGGGTTCTGAGGGAGATCTGTGGCAAGTACTGAGCACTCGGGAGTACCGGGTTCTGAGGGAGGTCTGTGGCAAGTACTGAGCAGTCAGGAGTACCGGGTTCTGAGGGAGGTCTGTGGCGAGTACTGAGCACTCAGGAGTACCGGGTTCTGAGGGAGGTCTGTGGTGAGTACTGAGCACTCAGGAGTACCGGGTTCTGAGGGAGGTCTATGGCGAGTCACCTGCTCTTTGGGAGAGGACAGCCAGTTAAGAGGCAGAGTGGAGAGATGCTTGAGACCTCCCTGTAGATCTTTTTGCAAGTACTAGTCTGTAATTATTTCAAACTAAAAAGTTTTTTGTCAGATGTGCTACTGGTAATAATGCTTTTAGAAATTTTGCCTTTGGTTACTCTCCCCCCCCGCAAAAAAGCCACACGCTTATTGGTATTTGTTGATCGGGTGGAGTGAGGTGGAGCGATCTCTTGGAAGGACCACATGGGGTGAGCTGTGGCTGATGCCCTCAGCCTGAGGCTCGTTCCTGTGCTGCTGTGACAGAGCCAGCTGGACCTGCTTTGTGACTGAAGGGCTCTGGGGTTGCTTCTGGAACCCTCACCTCGTGCCTGCGTTCACTCAGCGAGGGTTTTATTGCCTTTCTAGGGAGGATTCTGTCAGTGTGGTGCAGGGACTGAACAGACGCTGCGTGTGTCTTGGCCGTTTTTGTTGAGTCCCCCTCACTTGCAGAGGATGGGTGACCCCGTGGTCAGTTGTGAGCTCCCCTGGAGACCAGTGCCTTGCTCAGTCTCAGGCCTGGAATTTGAATTCAGGCATTCTGTATGGTTCTTGTCCTGACTGCTGCCTGACACCACCGTGCAGAATCCCATAACAAGCTGCTGATAGTGCTCCTCACATGGGCCCTGGGGTGTAGTAGATGCTCAGTAGGTGTTTGTTGAATGAATGACTGAAATGCAGTGAGGCTGGGGGTCACGATAAGGTAGAATTTTATCTCCGGTGGCACTTTGCTTCTAAAGTCAGGGAGTAAAATGAGCATGACATATACACATATAATCGCCCTTGAAAAATCCCTCAACTCTTCCATAAAGTACTCTGCACAGGGTTTGGAGTAGGCAAACCGTGTCTCAGCCAGTGAAGGCAGTCCATTTTCCAGTGAGGAGACACCTCTGTGTCTTCCGGGGATGGATGACCAGTTCTTGCACAAGAAGTGGAGAGGAGGCTCTTGGCTCGCAATGGTGCTCTCCCTCTAGCGGTTAAAGTGACAGTGCTTCTAAAGTGAAGCTCCTTCTTATGTTCTGATTGGATGATTAGATCAGAGCCTTCTTGGGCTGCAGACCCACCTGCGGCACTGCTGTGGCCTTTGCCCCTCTGCGTGTCAGCAGGATGTGTGCTGGGTGTTCCTGAAAGAGGCCTTACTAAAATGAGTGTGGTGGTGCCTGCCCACTGGAGGGTTACAGGGGTTGATGAATGGAGAGATACCTCATCGACCGCTTCCTAACTGTGAGACAAAGATGCTGAAAAATGATAATAGTCATATTTTATGAAAATGCTACCCCTAATTTAAGAGGGGGAACTGCTATTCCTTTACCATCCTGACTCCAGGGCCAGCTCTCAGATAATGACATCTCCTGAAGAAGATTAGCAGCTGGTCTGCTATCAGAAGATTTAAGGATTAGATACCAAAGAACCTTTAGTTTAGATTTTGTCTTTCGTCATTGTTTGTGTTAATTTTGTTTGAGAAGGTTGTGTCAGTGAAATACTGTGTTCTGCCTCCTTCTTGGTAATGGCAGACATTTAATAGGTTTAGGCGTTTAACAAATAAAAATTGTTTTAAATTCTAATTGTTTTGCAAACATATTGGTAGTTAACACTGATATTGCAGAAATGAAGTACAGCATCTCTTTCTCTAAAGACAGAAGTATGTAGTGAGACCAGGTTTGGGATGTCACTGAAAGTGTCATCTTAAGCCGGTTCCTTTCAGGACTGATCGGTATACAGTCAAGATTCACTTCATTCCGAAATCATTCTACATTGTACGTGTATCTCCATAAATGGTTTTTAAAACTTAGTTATGTAGCAGAAACTGTTGTCTTTTATTTCTGATGTGTTAAACCTAGCCGATATTTTTAAATTGTGTGATCCATTTTGAGTGATCAGTCAGTATTCTTTCTTTTTTAAAGATTGGCACCTGAGCTAACATCTGTTGCCAATCTTCTTTTTTTCCCCTCCCCAAAGCTCCCCACTGCATAATTGTATATTTTAGTTGTAGGTCGTTCTGGCTCTGCTTTGTGGGACGCTGCCTCAGCATGGCCTGACAAGCAGTGCCAGGTCTGCGCCCAGGATCTGAACCGGCAAAACCCTGGGCCGCTGAAGTGGAGCGTGCAAACTTAACCACTTGGCCGCGGGGCCAGCCCCCAATATTCTTTGAATGTATGAATGTGAATGAACCTTATTCATCATCATGGGTTATTTGTAATTTTTTTGTCCTTTAAATTTTTTGACATTGAACTTGTATCGCCAGCAATCATGTTCGTTTACAAGATGAAATGTGTGGTTATTTGGTGTCATCATCCCCGTGTTCTGAGGGATTCTGTGCCTATTGGTTATAAAGTTGCAGTCCTGGGAGTCAGAGGGTTGGAATGCTGACTTGCCACCCCATCAGCTGTGCACCGCCCTGGCTATATCTCCGATGGCCAGCCCCTTTCTTAGAGAGCCTTCCCTGCCCTCCGCGTCTTTTTTTCCTGGGTAGAGTGGAAATGTGTTATAGTGAAACCAGCAAAACCAAAATCTTCTGTCTTATTCTAAGCCTGCATTGCCTCAAGGGCTAAGGGCTGAATTCAAGTGCTAGAAGCCCAAGACCGCAGGCTCCCCATGAGACAGTCCCAGTGAGTCGGGGTGAGCCCAGGCTGGAGGTGCACGGCCGCCTGAGCTGTAGGCCCTGAGCAGGAGGAGAGGCTGGGCTCCGAAGCTCCACCTGGCTTTCGTTTTTTTTTCCTTCTATTATTGGAAGGGATTAGCAGCATAGCAAATGTACGATTGTTAGCTAGGCAGTCCCATTGAATTTTTCTTTATCAAATAGTGTTTTTTGTTGTGAGGATGTTTCTCTAAGATAAATAATGAAAAATTCTGGCCTGAACAGTAGCAAGTTTATAATTTTTGCCTTATATTACCAAGTTTATATTCCCTCTGGCAGCATCTTTTCCTTTTCAAGATTTTTTTTTGACCAGTTGCAATAAATTTTACTGTGTCCTTTAAAATAAGAATTTAGTTATAAATAACGTAAGTTTAGTTATAAATGGATTTTTTAAAATGGATGAAACCAGTCAACATCTGTATTTTAAATTAACTGGAAAAGAAATTGGGTTCTGGATAAGGACTTTCTGGACTATTTCATCTTGTGCTTGGAATCATGAGGCTCATCACACATCAAGGTGAAAAGTTTTTAATGCAATCTAATGGTCCAATTTCATTTTGAGATGAAACTGGAAAGTGCACAGTTTAAGGATGGCATTTATCTACGAAATATTTCTGAGCTTGTCCAAGCAAAGTTGCCCCCTGTTTGAGACTATTTTCTCATGAAATTCACTTGGAGGATGCCTCCCCGACCCCACAAGAGCAAACCCTGTGAAATAGTGCCGACTACTGTTTGTGAACAGGTCAGGGTCGCTTAATGTGCATCAGCCGTAATCCCAGGACAGCCTTGCAAGGTAGCTGTTATTCGATTTCGTAGATAAGGAAACTGAGTTATGTATTTTCTCTAGTATAAGGGTGGGGTATTAAAGAATATGCACAGGGCTGGCCCGGTGGCACAGTGGTTAAGTGCGCACGTTCCGCTTCGGAGGCCCGGGGTTCACGGGTTCAGATCCCAGGTCCGGACATGGCAGCGCTTCGCAAGCCATGCTGTGGAAGGCATCCCACGTATAAAGTAGAGGAAGATGGGCATGGATGTTAGCTCAGGGCCAGTCTTCCTCAGCAAAAAGAGGATTGGCAGCAGATGTTAGCTCAGGGCTAATCTTCCTCAAAAAAAAAAAGACAGAAAGAAAAAAGGATTTGAAAAAAAGAATAAGCACAAATAACGCCATTACGTGTGTCAAAATGACAACACACAGGATATACACCTTGTAAGATGCTGTTTCTGTTGGTGTGGTTTTCTCTTGCATCATCCTGCCTGGTTGGGTAAGCCTAACTGATTGTTACCAACAGCATATATTTCTCCTTGGGGTGTAGTATGGATGTAACTCTTGGATTTGTTTCATCTGCCCCTGCCTTTTCTTTTCTAAAAATGTATCCATGACGAGGGTAACTGTAACACATCATCTGAGGGTCTGTCTTGGCAACCCAGTAGGCCAGCCCGTCCAGCCGGCTCTTAACATCAGCGTCATCTTCTCCTCATGCAGGCCAGCAGATGGTGATACAAATAGCTGTAAATGGGATAGGCACACTCTCGTACCTGCTCTGGTTTGGAGAAATGTGCAAACCCTCATGAGCATCTGTGATTTGTACCTTTTACTTGTGGCATATCTTCCATTGCTCAAAGTCACAGCATGTTGTGAGGCAGACCTGGGTAGACCTGTCCGTTCGTCAGATCCATGTGCTGCTCCCTGGAGTGGGCCATGGTCTCTGTCCTGTCTTCACCCAGCGCGACTGTCCCGCTGATGCGCAGCTCACCTTCTTGTCTGTGGTGGTCGCAGGTGTAGAGCATGTTTCGTGAACCGTTCAGTGCAGCCTTACCTAATTAGATGCTAGCCCCCCAAAGCCTTGAAGACAGATCTTGCCCTGTATTTTTAAAACACAAATGACAATAAAGCAAATTAATGAACTATGGATTTTTTAAGTTGAAGATATAAAAGGGGGTCCGGCCTCCTGGCTGAGTTTGCATGCTCTGCATCAGTGGCCCAGGGTTGCACAGGTTTGGATCCTGGGTGCGGGCATGGCACCATTCTCAAGCCATGCTGAGGTGGCGTCCCACATAGCACAACCAGAGGCACTCACAACTGGAATAAACAACCATGTATTGGGGGGGTACTTTGGGGAGAAGAAAAAAAGAAAAAAAAAGAGGATTGGCAACAGATGTAAGCTCAGATGCCAATCTTTAAAAAAAAAGAAAACACCTTTTACATTTAAAATATATGCAACAATAATTAATATTAGTGCTCAAGCCGAGAGTTAAATAAAATAGAACCAACATAATTTTTATTCAGCACTATAAACTTTGTCTATACGTGTAGTATTTATTTTAAAAATACAGTAAAAGGTTAATATAGTACCTTATTCTGTTAAGTCTTAGTGTATAAGAAAATAAGTTATTTGTGCTCAGGGCAGGAAGAATTACTCCCGTTTGTAAACACAGTTGCTGAGAATCAATCAAATTGTTCCGCCCTTGGGAGTCAGGCCAGGATTTGAACCACAGCCCTGCCGATCCCTAGCAGTGACCTCGAGTAGATTACTCAGCGTTTCTGAGCCTCGGTCTTCTCATCTGTAAAGTGGAGATCATCATCATAATAGCTGATATTTATTGTGTATCTGGTACTGTTCTAAACACTTTACACGAGCTAGCTCAAGGACACACCACGTGGGACTGTTTCTACCCCCGCTGGTCAGAGAAAAGATGGAGATGTGGAGATAACAGTGACTTGCCCGGGTCACTGAGCCTCTCGGTGACAGAGGCAGGCTCCAGCCCAGGCAGGTGACTCCAGAGCTGCCCTGCTACCACCCACCGGACCAGGCGCCTGTCCAGCAGACTTCTCACAAGAGTTCAGTGGGATCCAGGTTATGTGTTCCCCCATGCCTGCCTGCACGTGGTAAGTGCTCCCTAAATTGTAGCTGCTGTTGATACAATTACAGAAGTAATCAGAAGTTCTGTCACAGTTGTACTCACTTTCTGTTTTGAGGTGTGTGCATGTGTTTTAACACTCACTGCCTCCAACACCAGGCGTCTCTTACAGTTGGCTTGTTATTGTGTAATTGATGCGCCTTATACTTGGTTTCAAACTGGATTCGCTGGATGGTCTGATTGTGGTCATGGTGGCAGGGAGGTGGTCCCACTGCAGCTGTGTCTGCCTGCTTCATCAGAGGCAGGCCGTGTGGGAAGCATGGGCCGCCGTTTCCCCAGGGGCTTTTCACCTCAGTAGCCCTGGCCGGAGAATCACGTTGAAGGGAGTCGTGCTGCTTCCCAAAGGTGCGTTTTGGGATGTGTTCCTGTTGGACATGCAGAAGACGTCATGCATGCCCTCATTTGTTGCATTTTATGAACAGTCACCCACTGGGTGTGTCTTAAGCTTCCGTTCTGGAGTCGGCCCTGTTGCAGCATCCAGTCCATTCAGTGGGGCAAGAGCCGCAGCCAGGGTGGTGGGTCATTTGAT
Source organism: Equus asinus (assembly GCF_041296235.1). NCBI lineage: Eukaryota > Metazoa > Chordata > Mammalia > Perissodactyla > Equidae > Equus > Equus asinus. The sequence continues at coordinate 50,807,323 of NC_091804.1, forward strand.
TGTCAGCGTCACATGATGAACTGCTCTGCACCTGTGGACTCACCCAGAATGTTTCAATAGGTATCTTAGCCCATGCCGTACCTAACTGAGTGACAGTGATCTTTCTTACCAGTCAGATTTCAGTCCTAAGTATTTTCGTGTGTTCTCTGAAGTTGAGGATTCGAATATTGTGCTGGTCTCCTGTAGATAATAAGAGGATTCTTCCTGGTCGGCATTCACAGGAGTGGACTTGCGCTTGGTTGCCTCTCATGTTATGCCCTCTTTGCCGTGATACAAAGTACCTCCGGGTCTCCAGGTCTGCCTGCTGGTCCTCAAGCCCAGTCTGCAGAGAGCCTGGAGGCAGCAGGTACCTGCCTGGGTTGAAAAGTGGCTGTGACTTTAATATATTGAGATTTTCGGTGTTGGGAGGTTAGCATATCAACAACCAAAAAGCCCTAATGTGCATTTCTCTTAGGAAAAATACTCTGTCTTCCACTGCTACTTTCGCGTTGAGATTTGGGACTGTGTTAGGGTTTTCTGGAAATTTGTGATCATGATAATGGTCTGTCCTAGGATCCTCTTCTCTGGCATCGTGCTTGATAAGGACTTGTTGGTTCCTGTGCTGTGATGGTGGAAGTGTCCCTTGGATCTGTCAGTCGTGTTCTGGGTTGAGGGCTTCTAGCTCGCTTGAGGCTCCCTCGGTACAGAGGGTTAGAAGCTGTGTTAGACAGCCCCGCTGCTTTCACACCCCGACCCCTCATTTTATGTCACTCAGATTCAAGTCCCTGCTCTTTGCGCCTCAGAGATGATGAGCAGCAAACCTGGTGAGAGCTGACGGTCGCCCTCCCAGGATGGGTGTTGGGCATTCATTAGAGGCCAGGCTCCCTTCCACGTCGGTTCACAGACAGCCTCCTCTAGGAGTAAGAGGCTTCTGAGAATGTTCAGTTCTTTTTGATTTTCCTCATATTTAAACATGTATCTATAGTTATTTTGCTCAACTTCTGGCCTTCTTTTCCTTTTCACTTATTGTACCCTAAGTATCAGTTTACTAGGAAAATCTTTATTTGATTTCTGGACATAAGTCACTACTGATAAAATTAATTCAACAAACATGGACTAAATGCTCTGCCAGGACTTGGGGCAGCCACTCAGTTTGTGTTAGAACGGCTTCGGTGTGCCGGGTTGTTTCTCTTTCTTGGCCGCCATCATACCCTCCTTTTGCAGGAATGGTTTGACTGTCTGGGAAGCCCCAGGTTCCGGGCAAGAGTGTGGCCCTGGGTTGAAGCATCTCGATTCTTCCTCAGTTATCTGCTGCACTTGGTGGTGGTCGGTCTTGTTGCTTCCTCTGGTAGTTTTGTGAATCATGAGGGCAGAATGTTTGTTTTCTTCAAAACAGGAATATGTGAACACTCTCTTTGTGGCCACGCATAGTACTTATTGTTATGTGAAAAATTCCCTGTAGTTACTCTCCTTTGCAGATTCTGTTCTGTGCTTCGGGTTGAGATCCATTCCCTCTCTCATGCTTTGATGCTTGTTGGGGAGGTTGTCTTTAAAGAAGTGGTCCATTTTACTCTTTTTATTCTCTTTGTTATAAGACTCAACATGCTTTTTTCGTTTTTCTTAGAATTAAGGAGGAGGGGTGAAATCTTTTGGGGTTCCTATATTTCCAGCAACTTTAGTGATTCTTTACATTTGAATTCATTTTAAGTTAGGAGTAAAGATAACAGGAGACCCTCTGACACACTCGGCATCATCTTTTACACCTTCCACATTTATTGACTCTCGCTTATAATTTCTTCAGTTATATCTATGGAGTTAATTGGTGGCCAATTCCTTCTATTCTGCAGTATATTAATTTTCTCCTTTTGGAATAGATAGTAAATTCAGAGTTACGCATTCAAGCCGTTGGTTTCTGAGCCTTCTCACTGTGCTCAGAGTCTTTCCCCAGCGATGGTAGTTGTCCTTCCCTGGCTGGAGGCAGGCGGTCCAGACCCACCTGCTTCTTGAATGTGTTTTGGCAGTCGATTTTTACAAGGTTCATCACGGATTTTAAATGAAGATTCCTCCAGAGATTAGAAGCCAGCTCTTTTTGGGATACCAGTTTTATTTCATTTTTACTATTCTTATTTTTAGCAAAGTTTTTCTGTAGGGTTGGGTCCAGGATTTTGTGACCATACAGTTGTTTGTCTGTAAGCTTACTACTGAAAATCCATAAAACGCTTACCTTATTTCCACTTGTGAACACAGTGTTAATTATGGAGCCAGGTTCCATGCTCTGATTACATTTTCTCTCTAGAGTAGTGCCCTTCTCCCCCGGCTTCCTCACAGCCTTTTTCTTAGCTTCTCTGTTTCCAGACTGCCTGTCCTTGTGGCCTGGAACTTTCCTCTGGGTTTCCTGTCTTCCTGCTCTGGACAGACAGTGGCTGCCAAGGCTCCCTGTCCAGCCCCATCCCTGGGATGACCCACAGTGGCAGGGAGGCTAGAGGGCACCACGTGGCAGCCTAGAGGCCTCTGCATCTTGGGGGAGCGTCACCAGAGACAAAAGCCCTTGGCGTGACCTTCACGCGGCCTCACAGCTCCATTGCTGAATGGCACCACCCAGACTTCAGGCCATAAAGCCTGGACCCAGGGGACAAGGGAGCAAGCCTCTGCACCCCGAGGAGTGCGGCTCACGAGCCTCCGTTGTAAATGCCTGTAACACCCTCCATGTCTTCATAGTGGATGCTTATATTAAAACACAGTTGTTTAAGTAGTAGTATCTAATAGCGTGTGTAGAAATACCAAAGAATTTGTAGCTTTTGTAAAAATTTTTGAGATTGCCTCCGATTATTTTGAAGGTTTTTGAATAAAGTATGCTGAGAATGGAACAAAACAGAGAGCCCCCAAAGAGACGTCACGTGGAAGTTTGTAACAAGCTAGAGGCACCCTGCAGGTCCCAGGGAAAGACAGGCCCTTCTGTGGGGCTCCTGGAACTTGGGGCCCTGGGCATCACTCAGACAGTTGTAGCTGGTCTGTGCCCATGCCGTGCCCAGAGCACCTCCAGATGCGGCAGATGACCTGTGAGTGACAAAACTGCCGAAAAAGGGGTAGGAGAATTTACTTTTGACCTCGGGATTGAGAAGGATTTATTGAACAAAAAAGGAAAAAAAAGGTAGATTAAATTCACAAAGAGTTGATATGTTCAATTACTTAAAAATTAAGAACTTCTGGGGCCAGCCCCGTGGCCAAGTGGTTGGGTTCGCGCGCTCCGCTTTGGCAGCCTGGGGTTTTGCAGGTTCAGATCCTGGGTGTGGACATGGCATCGCTTGTCAGGCCATGCTGAGGTGGCGTTCCACATGCCACAGCCAGAAGGACCCACAGCTAAAATATACAACTGGGTACTGGGGGGATTTGGGGAGAAAAAGCAGAAAAAAAGACTGGCAACAGTTGTTAGCTCAGGTGCCAATCTAAAAAAAAAAAAAAGAACTTGTGAGACATCTGTTTCACAACAGTGTGCATATTGTTAACGCTACTAACTGCACACTTAAAAATGGTTAAGACGGTAAATTTTGTTTTTACCACAGTAGAAGGATTTAAGAACTTACGTTCGTCAGAAAATAGCATAATAAGTAAAAAGAAGTATGAACTAGGAGAAGATACTGGTAGCCTTTATAACCCGTGGAGGCTTGGTCCTGGATGTGTCAGCAGCTCCTCCGCCCGCTGGGGCAGCAGAGAAGTGGTGCGAGCATGCACCCTGCACAGTGGCACTGCCCACACCCATCAGGCTCTCTCCGTCAGCAGTCCCCACGTTGAGGGTTCAGGCGGCGTGAGGTGCCACTCTGCCCAGTGGATGAGCACTCCTGGGAGGCCTGGCACCCAGGCAGCGCAGAGGTGAGAGCAGCAGGGAGCACGTGTTGGTGCAGTGCGCCTACCCGCGCTCCGGGACCCTGAACTTCCACCTTTAGGTGCACATCCTACAGCAGTTCTTCCTAAACTGCTTGTGGGAAAGGACCAGGTTTTATTTTATTAAATTTCCTATCTGTCATGGACTGATGATACTTTTGTAAACTACAGTGAAAATAACTAGAAAAATAAATCACAAATGAAACGTATAAAATGCAAGCTCAGATTATTTTCTTCTTTTATTTTTTAAATAAACATACAGTAAAATTGACCTTTTTTGATGTGCGGTTCTCTGAGTTGTATGTAATACCGTCACCCTACTCGGGATATGGAGCATTCTGTCAATACCCTCTCCCAGCCCCTGGCATCTCCTCTTCTGCTCTCTGTCAATATAGTTCTGTCTTTTCAAGAATGTCATATACAGTAGTCTCCCCTTCTCCACGGTTTCAGTTACCAGCCGTCAACGGCAGTCTGAAAATATTACACGGAAAATTCCAGAAATAATTCATAAGTCTTAAATTGCACCCCATTCTGAGTAGCATGATGAAGTCTCGCCCCAGCCCTCCGGGAACCATCCCTCTGTGCAGAGGGTCCACCTGTACACGCCGCCCACCCATTAGTCACGGAGTAGCCGCCTCAGTTATCAGGTTGAGCGCTGTGGCATCGCAGGGCTTGTGTTCAAGTGACCCTTATTTTATGTCGTAATGCCTCCAAAGCGCAAGAGTGGTGATGCTGGCAACTGGGATACGCCAAAGAGAAGCCGTAAAGTGCTTCTTTTAAGTGAAAAGGTGAAAGTTCTCGACTTAATAAGGAAAGAAAAATTCGTATGCTGAGGTTGCTAAGATCTCAGTAACTTCTATGGCAGTATATCTTTATAATTGTTCTACTTATTATTAGTTATTGTTGTTAATCTGTTCCTGTGCCTAATTCATATATTAAACTTTGTCATAGGTATGTATGTATTGAAAAAAAAACAGTATATATAGGGGTCAGTACTGTCCACGGTTTCAGGCATCCACTGGGGTCTTGGAACGTGTCCCCTGGGGATGAGGGGGACGACTGTCTATGGAGTTATCCAGTGTGTAGCTTTTGAGACTGACCTCTCTCACTCAGCATGATGTTTAGGAGTCATCCAAGTTGTGTGGGAAATGCCTCCTTCCTTTTTACTACTGAGTGTGTCCCATGTGTGTGGATGCTCCAGTTTTCCAGTTTGTTATCCATTCACTAGGACGTATGTGTTGTTTCTGGATTTGGTGACTATAAATGTTCGTGCACACGTTTTCTGTGTGAACACCAGTTTCCGTTTCTCTTGGGTAAATCCTTGAGTGGGATTGCAGGGTCGTATGATAAATCTATTTTTAACTTTATCAGAAACGTGAAAACTGTTTTCTACAGTGGCTGCCCCATTTTGTGTCCCACGTGCAGTGTGAGGGTTCTAGTCATTGTTCATCCTCACTGGCACTTGGTGTTATTGGTTTATTTTTTTAAGCCATCCTAATAGGTGTGTAGTGGTTGCTCATTGCAGTTTTAATTTGCATTCCTCAAATAAGTAAAGATGTTGAGTATCTTCTCTTGTGCTTGTTTGCTGTTGCTAAAACAGTTTAAATCTTGCTGTCAACTTCTGCCCTACCCACTAAGTGTGAGGAGCACTGCCCTAGAGAAGTGTGCCTGCCAGGACCTGCTCGGAGTGAGCAGAGCAGCTCTGCAACAGCAGAATGGCCCAGGCATCCTCAGTCCAGGCTGGATAAGTTGTGCTCTGTTCACAAAATGGAATTTGTCCAGTACTGGAAATGAATGAATTATAGCTACATCCAGCAACATGGATGGATCTTAGAAACATACTGAGTTTCAAAAGCAAGACACAGAAGGCTGCATACAGTGTTGGACCATTTTGTTAAGCTCAAAAAATTAAAAGTAAATACTGTTAAGGGAGAACCGTATGAGGTAATCTTATTAAAGCAAGAGAGTAATAAACATCAGTTCAGGATAATGTATATGGGGAGAACACAAGCTTCATGGGTTATTGGTAATTTTCTCGTTTTTAAATTGAAGGAGGGTGGGCCAGCCCTGTGGCCAAGTTTGAGTAAGTTCGACACTCTTACTTCTAAGACCCAGGGTTTCGCCAGTTCAGATCCTGGGTGTGGACCTAGCACCACTCATCAAGCCATTTTGAGGCGGCATCCCACATGCCACAACTAGAAGGACCCTCAACTAAAAATATACAACTATGTACTGGGGGGATTTGGGGAGAAGAAGGAAAAATTTAAAAATTTTTAAGTAAAAGTAAATTGAAGGATGAGATCGTGGTGTTTATTTTATCGCTATGCAGCATAACTTATGTTTTTCATATATCCGTTTCTGTGTATCAAGTATTACATAATAAAATTACATAATAAAATAATTAAATAGAACAAAAATAGTCTTCCTTTTAAATATTTTCAAATCTGTCCTTCCAAAGTTGGCATGTGAGTTTTCCCCCAGTACTAGGTTGAATTCAGCAGCAACTCTAAAACAGTGCATGCTGCAATTACACCTAGAAATGCAGGAGTTAGAGTGCACAGCTCTTTTCCCTGAAGATTTTTGTCTTCTAGAGAGCATAGATGTGGCCCAAGAGGACAGGAATTTTTGCCTGTTTTGTTCATTTTGTTTGCTGCTAAATCCCCAGCTTTGAGATCAGAGCGTGGCATGTGGCGGGTGCTTCATAAACATTTGTTGAACAAATGAGTGACACAAACACATGGCTCAAGGCCCAGGACAACTCCACAGAACATGCCAGGCTCTGCTCTCTCTGCGTGGAGTGAGTGCCAGGAGAGGTATCCCGGGGCCAGAGATGTGTCTCTAGGGTTCAGAGGTCTAACTAGGAGCTCTCCACATAGCAGGAGAGACTCAGTTCTTGTGTGTGACAGCACTGCCTTTTCTGGGAGCAAGCGGTCCCAGTGTCAGGCCATGAGGCCCAGTGGGCGTAGCTGTGGGAAGAGGCTAGTGGCGGACAGGGCCTGCGTCCACAAGGGCCTTGTAGGGCAGGCCAAGGAGCTGGGATTTGATGCTACAGCCACTGGGGTGTTGGGGAAGGACCTGAGTAGGGTGGTGATGGGAGCAGAATCTGGCAGCACTGAGGGAGGGCAGACCGTGTGTCTTCAGGAAACCCTCCATCTTACCCGATCCCTTCCTCTTGTGCTTGGCGAGCTGGTTGCCCCTGCTGTGTGTGGTCTTGTCTGGCTGGCGGTGCAGAAGGGCCTGGCGCTCTTTCTAGCAGCTCCCACCAGGATACACTACAGATTCGCAAAATTTTTCAAGATACAATGTTATTCATAGTTAAAATGTCGATGCTCCTTAAAGCAGTCTACAGATTCAGTGTAATCCCTATCAAAGTTCCAATGACATTTTTCACAGAAATAGAAGAAAGAATCCTAAAATTTATGTGGAACAACAAAAGCTCCCGAATAGCCAAAGGAATCCTGAGAAAAAAGAACAAAGCTGGAGGCATCACACTCCCCGATTTCAAAATATACTACAAAGCTGTAGTAATCAAAACAACGTGGTACTGGCATAAAAACAGACAAAAAGATCAATGGAACAGAATTGAGAGACCAGAAATAAACCCACACATCTATGAATAGCTAATTTTCGACAAGGGAGCCAAGAACATACAATGGAGAAAGGAAAGTCTCTTCAATAAATGGTGCTGGGAAAACTGGACAGCCACATACAAAAGAGTGAAAGTAGAGCATTATCTCATACCATGCACAAAGATTAACTCAGAATGGAGTAAAGACTTGAAGGTAAGACCTGAAACCATAAAACTCCTAGAAGAAAACAGGCAGTACGCTCTTCGACATCTATCTTAGCAGCGTTTTTTTTTTTTTTTTTTTTTTAAAGATTTTATTTTTTCCTTTTTCTCCCCAAAGCCCCCCGGTACATAGTTGTGTATTCTTCGTTGTGGGTTCTTCTAGTTGTGGCATGTGGGACGCTGCCTCAGCGTGGTCTGATGAGCAGTGCCATGTCCGCGCCCAGGATTCGAACTAACGAAACACTGGGCCGCCTGCAGCGGAGCGCGCGAACTTAACCACTCAGCCACAGGGCCAGCCCCTCTTAGCAGCATTTTTTGAAGAAGAAGAAGATTAGCCCTGAGCTAACTACTGCCAATCCTCCTCTTTTTGCTGAGGAAGACTGGCCCTGAGCTCACATCCATGCTGATCTTCCTCTGCTTTATACGTGGGACACCTACCACAGCATGGCTTTTGCCAAGCAGTGCCACGTCCACACCTGGGATCCGAACTGGCAAACCCTGGGCTGCTGAGAAGCAGAATGTGCAAACTTCACCACTGCACCACCAGGCTGGCCCCTTAGCAGCATATTTTTAAATAGCATGCCTGACCAGGCAAGGGAAACAAGAGAAAAAATAAACAGATGGGACTGCATCAGACTAAAAGGCTTCTGCACAGCAGAGGAAACCATCAACAAAACGAAAAGACAACCTAATATTTGGGAGAAGATATTTGCAAACCATATATGTGGTAAGGCGTTTGTATCCAAAATATATAAAGAACTCATACATCTCAGCAACAAAAAAATTAACAACCCAATTTAAAAAAGATTAAAAGATCTGAACAGACATTTTTCCAAAGAGGATAGACAAATAGACGACAGGCACAAGAAAAGATGTTCAGTATCACTAATTATTAGGGAGATGCAAATCAAAACTACAGTGAGGTATCACCTCATGCCCATCAGAATGGCTATAATTAACAAGACAAGAAATAAGAAATGTTGGAGAGGATATGGAGAAAAGGGAACTCTCATACACTGCTGGTGGGAGTGCAAACTGGTGCAACCACTATGGAAAACAGTGTGGAGATTCCTCAAAAAATTAAGAATAGAGGGGCTGGCCCCGTGGCCGAGTGGTTAAGTTCGCGCGCTCCGCTGCAGGCGGCCCAGTGTTTCGTTGGTTCGAATCCTGGGCGTGGACATGGCACTGCTCATCAAACCACGCTGAGGCAGCATCCCACATACCACAACTAGAAGAACCCACAACGAAGAATATACAACTATGTACCGGGGGCTTTGGGGAGAAAAAGGAAAAAATAAAATCTTTAAAAAAAAAAAAAATTAAGAATAAATCCACCATACGATCCAGCTATTCCACTGCTGGGTATTTATCCAAAGAACATGAAAACACAAATATGTAGATACATGCACCCCTATGTTCATCGCAGCCTTATTCACAATAGCCAAGACTTGGAAGCAACCTAGGTGCCCATCAAGGGATGAATGGATAAAGAAGATGTGGTATATATACACAATGGAATACTACTCAGCCTTAAAAAGATGAACTCTCGCCATTTGCAGCAACATGGATGGACCTTGAGGGTATTGGGCGAAGTGAAATAAGTCAGAGAAAGTCAGATACTGTATGATCTCACTCATAAGTGGAAGGTAAAAACAACTACAAACACACACATAGACACAGAGATTGGATTGGTGGTTACCAGAGTTGAAGCGAGGAGGGTGGAGGGGGTGTCTAGGCCCGTGTGTGTGGTGATGGATGGTAATTAGCCTTTGGGTGGTGAACATGATATAATCTACACAGAAATTGAAATATAATGATGTACACCTGAAATTCATATCATATTTTATTAATTTTTTTGGAAGATTTTATTTTTCCTTTTTCTCCCCAAAGCCCCCAGGTACATAGTTGTGTATTTTTTTAGTTGTGGGGTCCTTCTAGTTGTGGCATGTGGGACACCACCTCAGCATGGCTTGATGAGTGGTGCCATGTCCGCGCCCAGTATTTCAACTGGTGAAATCCTGGGCCGCTGAAGCAGAGCGCGAACTTAACCACTCAGCCATGGGGCTGGCCCCTATATCATATTTTAAACCAGTGTTACCTCAAAAAAGAAAAGATAGGATGTTACTGAAGAAGATAACACCTAAAGGTTGGGACTTAACCTTCCTGGAAGGAAGCCTGGGAGTGACCCTGTGGCGGCCGTTTGTGAGCCACAGCACATGATACTCAGGTGGATGCAGCTGCTCTCCAGATCTCAACGTGGGTCTCAGGAGTGCCTTTGAAATTTAATTAAAACAGCTTTAGGATAAACAAAATGGTGAGGTGCTACTTCAAACACCAGGTGGTAAACTCCTGAATTCATCACCCCAAGGAAATATAAAGACATCTGAAAGGATTAGACCCAGTTGAAGACTAGTCACCAGCTTAGCAAAGCTGGGATATCACAGGACCTCCAGGCTGGTGGCGGGTATGCCTGGTTTCCCCGTGACCCTTCTGTGGGCCTGTTTATGGCCTTGAACTTGGAGCCCGTGATGCCAGGTGCTGGGGAAGTGGAAGGAAAGAAGAGGGAGCAGGAGGCAGGCGACAAGGAAACTGGAACATAACCAGGTGCATACTGAGTATTCTTTCTTCAGTTTATCACTTGTAGGCTAACATTTTTAAGATGATCTCTTTTCCTGTATTGGAAAAATGTTTGTTTCTTCTATCATTGAAGTATACTTGCTCATTATAGAAAATTAGGGAAATAAAGTATTAAGACAATAACTTTTTTCAAAAGTTGATTTTAATGATTAAAAAACCCCAGAAAACTTCATTCCTTCTTTTGGTTATAAGACTGTGTTCTACCTGAACCTGAAACTTTTAAAGATGCGTATTGCCTGGCAATGTTTAGCTTCTAACTAGAATGCTCACTTTTGAAATGTGTATGAAAACGGTGTTGAAATTTAAATTTAATAATTTCTGTGCTTGGACAGCATTTATTTCATCTTCGACTCTAAATATAAAATACCAATTTGAATAATGTTTATAGCAGCTACTTTTTTTCTTAAAGGGCCAGACAGTGAGTATTTTAGGCGTTATGGTTATACGGTATCTGTTGAGAGCAGCCACTGACTTACAGGGGTAAAGGGGTATGACTGTGTTCCAGTGAAAGTTTGTAAAAATAGGCAGCCTGTTCTAGAAGATTGGAGGATTTTATGTTTCATTTGATTTTCTCTAGTATCTAATTTGCTTTGCGAACAAATAACCTTAATTACAACAGCTGCTTTCTTTTTTGAATGCAGGTGAAATTGACGGTGAAGTGCACAGATCTTAACTGTGTAAGTTTCAGTGAGATTTGGTGTGTTCACACTTGTGAGATCACTATTGCAGTTATAGAATATTTCTGTCACCCTGGAAGATTCCCTTCACTGCCTTTAAACAATCACTTTTCTGATTTATGTCACAATTCATTGTTTTTCCTGTTCTTAACCTTTGTGTAAATGGAATCATTTTGTATCTAGCTTACTTGCTTAACCCAAGCTGTGCGGTTCGTCTCTTTCACTGCTTGTGTCAGTGTGTCACCTTTTTATTGGTGAGCAGTGTCCCGTGTAGAATAGACCACAGACCGGCGGTCCCTCTGTTGCCGTGTGGTGGCTGCTCTTCTCCGCTCGCACTCCACTGAAGCCACGTAGGCGAGTTCCTCCTCCCCCTTCTCCGCTAGGCGTAGATGTCCTATGTGTTATGTCTTACCCACATTATGAACCCACAGCCTTTTTGCTTTCAACAGTCCTCTGTATTTTTAAAAACAAGGAAAAAAGTGTCTTTTACCTCAACAGCTCGCATTTCTAAGGGCCTTCGTTCCCTCCTGAAGATTCCAGCCCCTGCCTGGGTGGTCTCCCTTCAGCCCAAATGACTGTCTTTGGCGTGTCTTTAGTTTAGGTCTCTGTGCTGGGTTCTCTTGGTCTCTGTGTGTCTGTTATCTGAAAATGTCTTTATTTCATCTTTGTTTCCAAGGGATGTTTTTGCTTGAAATAGAATTCTGGTTTGACAGGTTTTTTCTTTCAGCACTTTAAAGATGTGCCCCACTGCCTTCTGGTTTCCGTGGTCTCTGATGAGAAGGGTGCAGTTCACGTGATTGCTCCCTAGGTAACATGTCAGTTCTCACAGACAGTTTCCAGATTCTCTCTTGATCTTTGGTTTTCTGCAGTTTGACTGTGATGTGCCTAGGCATGGTTTTCTTCATATTAATTCTATATCTTGCAACCAGAATGATCCTAAAACATAAGCTCCCTGTCTTGCTTATTCCCATAAGACTGTGAACTGTGTTCACACTGATTTCAGGTGTCTGCGTTCATTAGACTCCCTCCCTAGCATAGGGTCATGTCCCCTGCTCATAAAGGTGTTCCCAGCACCTGGCATGTGGGAGGGCTCAGTAAATATTTTTTGCATAAGTGATCGTGAAGAATGGTAAATGCTGCATGAGACAAACTTGTGTCTCTTGAACGGAGTGAGAGGCACTGAAGCCCTAGCAAACTCCATGAAAGTCCTCTTATTCCTTAGGTGTGGTCTTGCACTGTCGCTGGTCGTGATGCACAGCTGTTGGCGGTAGTGGACAGACTGGCAGGGCGTCCTCCTCAGGAGCACTTTGTCCCTGAAGCCATCAGTGCCCTCTCCACTGGAGAAGCGTATGCAGACTAGGGGATCTCGTTTTTATGTTCTTTGGTATGAAAATATTACAAGGGTAGTTGTTCCATATTACATAATTTAATAAGTTTAATTAAAATTCCAGTTGGAAAACCCCCAGGATATGTTGAGGCTTTGTGATTGGGAGGGTCAGCATGTCTGTTGTGTGAGCTGTCGTGGTCTCCAGTGGTTTATTGTTTGAAGTACCCTTCCTCTGCCCGTCCAAACGTCTAGCAGTGTGGGTGTCCCAAGCAGTGTGTTGAGGACCCGGAGGCCTGGCCGGTGACGCAGCAGGTCACAGCTCCCGGCAGAAGGTGCTGTGCTCGCCAAGGCCCTTCTCACACAGTGTCGGAGCAACTGCTGCTTTGCAGTAGCATCTGTTTCCTGACCTGTGAATTTGTCTTCTGATTCAAATTTTCCCACTTGCTGCATGCTTGTTTCCAGGTATGTTGCCAGAGAAAATAGTGCGTAAATTGTTATGTAAGGAGAATTGGGGCCGGCCCCTGGCTCGAGTGGTTAAGTTCACTCGCTCCGCTTTGGCGGCCCAGGGTTTCGCCAGTTCGGATCCTGGGCGCGGACATGGCACCGCTCATCAAGCCATGCTGAGGTGGCATCCCACATGCCACAACTAGAAGGACCCATAACTAAAAATATATACAACTATGTACCCGGGGGCTTTGGGGACAAGAAGGAAAAATAAAATCTTGAAAGTAAGGAGCATGAACTAATGAGGGATAACATTGAGCACTCTGGCGTGATTTCTGTTAAAACTGCCATTCTCTCTCACAGATTTCCCAGGGGTTTTATGTAAACAAGTGGGCACTCTTGCTACTGTCTGGCCTAATTGCTTTGTGTTGCAACAGATTTCTTTGAATTTTGCCGTCTTGATTGATTGAAAATGTGTATTCAAGACATTTCCTTAGTAATGGTGTGTGCCTGCATCTTTGTTTTGTATTTGTGCAAAGTTAGCTTTGAGGACTAAGAAAGTGTCACAGTAACTCAGCTTACGGTTGTCCACAGTACGTGAACATACGTGACCGTCTGCAAGACCTAACTCCCCAACTTCCCTTAAATAACTCACGAGAGAGCCGTTACTTGGCCTTGAGGCAGAGGTTCTGCCCAGTTCTGGGGTTAGGCCAGGCCTCACTGGAGCCCAGCTTGCCCGTTCTTTACATGTTGTGTGCCTCTGTGCTTCACATGCAGAGCTGAGAATGGGGAACCTGGCGGCGGGGACCAGACGGCCTGTAAGACTGAGAAGTTTACTGTCTTGCCCTTCGCAGACAAGCTTGCCAGCCCCTGCTCTGGAGTAAATAATCCTTTGAGGCACAGCACCGAAGGAAGCCTAAGTGGCAGAGGTTGTGTACCCAGCTTGCTCTTCTCTGGTGTTTAACTTTGATGTAATTAAATTAGGCTTGAGCTGTGCAGGTCATCACTGGGCTGTCAGTTATTTCATTAAAGTGTAAGGAAGGTTCGTGTCTCACTCTCACTGTGACGTCAGAAAACTCCGAATGATTTGAAATTGGATTGGGAGGGAGTCCACGTTAGGATGTTTGCTGGTTCTTAGGAAAATTTGGGGTTGACTAGACCCTGGTTGACTGGACCCTCCATCTAGGTCCCTTTGATTGGCGAGTGGCCAAAACAGACCCCAAATAAACAGCTTTCTCTTGAGCTCTGATGACAAGGGCTCTGTCGGGACTGTTTTTGGAGATTCTCTGATTGCAAGAGGGAAGTGAGCATGTGGGGGTGAGCTCCAGACCCCTGGGGTTAAGGGGACATTGTTGGCTAGGTGGACTGGGGTTCTCAGTACCCCTTACAGCCCAGCCACTGACGTCACAGACAGGTGCTTAGTAAAGCTCGTAAGAAGTAGCCTTCTAGGACAGGCAGACACACCTGGAAGCACTGTTAGGCGAGGCCTTGTGGCTGCCCATTCTCTTAGAATGGCAACTTTGTAGTTTTTATAAAAATGATACATAAGTTTATAAAAAATTCAAATAATACAGAAAAGCATGGAGAAGAATATGATGAAAAACGTCAAGTGGGGGCTGACCCCGTGGTGTAGTGGTTAAGTTTGCTCACTCTGCTTCAGTGGCCTCATTTCATGGGTTCAGATTCTGGGCTCAGACCTACACATAGCTTGTCAAGCCATGCTGTGGTGGCAACCCACATATAAAATAGAGGAAGATCGGCATGAATCTTAGCTCAGGGCCAATCTTCCTCACCAAATTAAATTAAATTAAATTAAATTAAAAAATCAAGTGATAGTATAGAAATAGGTAAAGAAATGGTATACAACAAAGAATAAGTCTTTTAACCTCTGCTCCCTAGTTCTTTCCAGAAACAACCAGATTACCAGATACTTACCTTTCAAAGATATTTGCAAAGTCTTTTAAATAAAAAAGCATTTGTTTCACTTTTCCTTGAATTTGGCAAACAGAAAATAGACATCATACTCGTGGAGTTGCTGCTCCCGCACCACAAGCAAACTCACGCCCTTAAGGACGGATGCCGTCCGTGGCACCAGGGTTTGTACCCCTGCGGGGGCCGATGCAGAACTCCACACACTTTCCCCACTTGCCTCCTGACTGTCATTTTAGGTTTGTGATGTTTATATCGAATTTATCGCCATGGCTCCCACCACTTTGAGTCTCTTTCTTGGATTTCTGCGGGTGCGATGCCTGCTGCAGACCTGCTGCCCTGGTCTCCATTTCTGACTACCTTCTCTGTGTTTTGTCTCCACTGGCTGGACTTTGTCACCAAGTGCTTTTTTCTAGAAGCTCCTTGTTCCGTAAGTTCTCGCATCCATGTGAACATTAGTCTGTTCCTCTGTCTGTGGAGAACTTAACCTGATTATAGCATTATTGGGTCAGAAATGTGCAGATATTATTCTGCTAATGTTCTGGTGCTAAGTATTACAGATTGATGCTCCTGGAGTTACAAGAAAGAGAACACTGCTAGTCACAAATGGCTTAGGATACATAACTTTGTTTTTTAATCTCTGGTTTGAGGAGATGTGTTTTTGTTTATCAAAATTAGCCTTTAAAGGATAAAATCGTCCCATTCACAACAACATGGATGGACCTTGAGGGTATTATGTTAAGTGAAATAAGCCAGGTAGAGAAAGACAATCTCTGTATGACTCCACTCATATGTGGAAGTTAAACATGTAGACAAAGAGAACAGATTAGTGGTTACCAGGGGGAAGGGGTGGTGGGGCGTGGGCACAAAGGGTGAAGTGGTGCACCTACAACACCACTGACAAACAATAATGTGCAACTGAGATTTCACGAGGTTGTAAACTATCATCTCAATAAAAAGTAAAAAATAGCCTTTAAAGTTTGGATATAGTTACTGGCAATTCGTTGAAACTAGGAAAATTAATTCTAAAGTTTTAAAGTCTATGGTCTGTACCTGTTAAGAAGCAGATAATGAACCAAAATGATCAGCTTACCTAGTAGCTAAACCAGGTGTCTATTGATTTTTCTCAGGCTGGCTCTATCTGAGATGAGGAAGTTTTGGCATTCGCTGCAGTGATGTCTGTGCTGTCTTGCACACTCACTGACTTCAAGTGGTTTGAATCAATTTTTTTTTTAAGATTGGCACCTGAGCTAGCAACTGTTGCCAATCTTCTTTTTTTTTCCCTGCTTTTTCTCCCCAAATCCCCCCAGTATATAATTGTATATTTTTTAAGCTGTGGGTCCTTCTAGTTGTGGCATGTGGGACACCACCTCAGCATAGCCTGACGAGCGGTGCCGTGTCTGCGCCCAGGATCCACACCGGTGAGACCCTGGGCTGCTGCAGCGTATCGCGAAAACTTAAGCACTGAGCCGAGGGGCCTGCCCCTGAGTCATAATTTAAAATGGAAAAGTTAAAATGCAAATTCTCTTCAGTCACATTAAGTAGCTGACTACTTAATGTAAGTAATTGACTATGTCTAAGACATCTAGTAGTAACTTAGATATAGTCAATTACTTTTAAAGAACAGACGTAAAAGTATTAATTATTGATATTTTGCTGTGGATGGGGTCTAGAAACCAACTATTTAGCAGTCACTGAGTAACTGAGAATAGAAAATACTTTGTTAAATTTGTGTTTTCTGGAACAGTTCCTGAGGACCAAAAAAATTACTTAATGGGTAGTAGTTAAAGCTGACTATGCTGTGGTACTTCTGTTACAGAGTAAATGGATAAAATACTTAGTAATGGAGAGTGGACTAGAACATGCTACTTGATCAGCATCAGTGAAAAGCCTGCTTCTTACCCATGGTCTGCTGGCTCTGTGCCAGCCCAGCCCTGAGGTTCATGTCTTTGTTCCCCCCGCAGGTGAGGAAGACTGAGCCCTGTGGGGCTCATCCCGGTTACACGGCAAGGAGCTTCCAGGACTGGGCTTAGAATCCCCTCATCCTGATTCCGAAACCCATAATCCCTCAGGTGCCTCTGAGACCTGTTTTATTTTCTGCCCTCAGCAACACATCACCATCCCTTAGGCTTGGGGACAAGGTGGCTTTCCTGGTGTCCCTATGCCAAGAGGCAGTGCCCTTCGGTTTGGGTTCACATCCTGACTTCACCTGTCTGCTTCCCTCTCTTCCCCTGTGGTATCATTGCCGTAGCTCCTGCCTCGTGAGGCTGTGGGGGCAAGGGCAGTGGCGGCCCCTTGGACTGCCCTGTGAGGGAACCCAGTCCTGCAGTCAAGGGGTCCCTGGAGGGAGTCGAGGGGCCTGGCACATTCTGGCCATCCACACCTGCACGCTCCTCTCCATTGTGAGAGTCATCTTACCATTTGCATTGTGTGTTGTAATTAGGCACGGGAAGGAGTGTAAGCGCCTGCCGCCCGCAGGGTTGTGAGTGGCTCCTCTTGGCTCTTGCTGCCCGCCCTTCTGCTGCTGCATGCCCACACACCACCTTTTTAGTCACATGTTTCTGCTTTCATGATTTCCTTCCTCATTTTGTTGAAGCAGCCCCTCATGTTTCATTTAGAGTGCATGAGCAGTCCTTCTAGACTTTTGCGTTTATGTATTCTCTTGACCCAGAATTTGGTTGGTAGTAGAATTCTAGGCTGAAAATCTTTTCTCTTTATGATTTGAAACTGTTTTGCTTTGGGAGATTCTTGGTTTTGAGCAGGATGTTTGTGTGTGGCCTTGGGGCTTGATGGGGCCTCATGTTTGCACATGTGTGTTTTCTTTCGGCTCTAGTTTTATTTATTGTTTCTAATTTACTTTTGTCTCAGTTGGCTGTATTCTTTGCCTTTTGAATTCCTGCTAAACAGATTTTTTCATCTGTTCTGTTTTTTTTGTGCTGGTTCTCTTAAGATACGTCCTGCACTGTGTCTTCTCTGTGCTTCGGCCTTCAGCCTTTTCAGTGCATTATTGTGCCCATCTGCTTGGTTTACAGCTCTGCTGCTCAGGTGGTGACTTCCAAGGACCGTCGCATCCTTGTGTGCTCCTTCTTCTCCGCAGCTTATTTTATTTTTTTTTTTGGTGAGGAAGATTGTTCCTGAGCTAACAGCTGTGCCAGTCTTCCTCTATGTTTTGTATGTGGATCATCACCACAGCGTGGCTTGATGAGTGTGTAGCTCCACTCCCAGGATGCAAACCTGTGAACCCCAGGCTACTGAAGCGCAGTACACGAACTTAACCACCATGCTGGCCCCCTCCACAGCTTATGTTAATTTTATAGAAATAATAGCCTTCAATCTCTGAGGATACCAAAACTTGAAAGTTTGCTCCTTTTCCTCTGGGATCATCAACTATTTTTTGTGTTTTATTTTTTAATTGATAGACTATTTTTTTAGAATTGTTTTAGGTTTATAGAAAAATTGAGCAGAATGTCCAGAGTTCCTGTGTTCTTCCCTCCAACGCCACAGTTGCCGGTCTTATGAACATCTTGTATTGTGGTATGTTGTTACACTTAATGATCCAGTATTGATACCTTATTAACTAAAGTCATAGTTTACATTAGGTTTCATCTTGGTGTTGCGCCTTCTGTGGGTTTTGGCAAATGTACAAGGACACGCATCCACCAGTGTGGTATCTTGCAGAAGGGTTTCATCCCCCTAAAAGCCCTCTCTGCTCTGCCTTTTCACCACTCCCTCTCCCCTAACCCCTGGTAGTCGCTGATCTCTTTACTGTCCCCGTACTTGTGCCTTTTCCAGAATGCTGTATGCTTGGAATCATGCAGTGTATGGCCTTTTCATGGCTTGATCTCCCATTTTGTCTCATCACTCAGTCATAGTCCGTTGTGTGCGTGTACCCCAGTTCGTTTATCCATCCACCTACTGGAAGACATCTTGGTTGCTTCTGAGTTTTGGTGCTTATGAATACATCAACTTATTTTTCAGTAGTAGCCTGTAATCAGACTAGATTGTTAGATCAGTAATGCGTTTAGAAATTGTGTCCATCCCCTCGTTTTTCAGATGGTTGACCCCAGGTAGTTACTAGATGCAAGTGAGTGATGGAGCTGGGCGACTCCTGGGCTTTGGCCCATCCACTGGTCTCTTCGCCAGATGCAGAAATGGTGGCGAGATGGTGGAACCCCCTCTTAGGGGCATCACTGTGAACCTCACTGCAGGTGTTTACTGGACAGGTAGTTGATTCTGTTTGTAACTGAGCGGTGGCTGCAGCTGTAGACACGCGCCTTTGTGTTGCTGATGACACAGCTCTTCCTTGGTGGTCAGCCTTAAGTGAGGAGTGGGCCAGCAGGTGTTTCTCAGTGCAGTCTATCCCTGAGTTTAAAGTTAGGCGGGGCCTTGGGGCCGGCCCGGTGGCTCAGGGGTTAAGTGTGCATGTTCTGCTTCAGCGGCCCGGGGTTCGCCAGTTCAGATCCCGGGTGCGGACGTGGCACCGCTTGGCAGCCATGCTGTGGTAGGCATCCTACATATAAAGTAGAGGAAAATGGGCATGGACATTAGCTCAGGGCCATTCTTCCTCAGCAAAAAGAGGAGGATTGGCAGCAGATGTTAGCTCAGGGCCATTCTTCCTCAGCAAAAAGAGGAGGATTGGCAGCAGAAGTTAGCTCAGGGCTAATCTTCCTCAAAAAAATAGGCGGGCGTCCGGGCCTGCTCCTGTTACTAATTATGTGTAAATTTTGATAAACCATTTCCTGTCTCTGGGCTTCCCTTTGATCTTCTGTAAGGTGAGGGAATTAGGCGAGATCACATCTGAAGTCTCTCCTTCCAGTGTTTTATGGTTTCTGGTTGGTTTAGATCTGGCCTTTGCTGCTGGTACCAATACGCTGTGTTATCTCTAGTTAAACGTTATTTTAATGGTCTAAACCAACCAGGTAGCCTTGAATTGGTCCAACAATTAGCTGTTAATTCCAGTTTTAATTCAGATAATGTAAGAAATAACACCTTTCTTTGCCTGGTTTCCCCATTGATACTTTGTAGATCTGTAGTTCATATCATGACTGGGGTACCAATGTTGATATGATCCACCCGTCTTACCCAGATTTCCCCATTTTTACATTTCCTTAAGTGTGTGTGTTTCAACTTCTCTACATTTTTATCACCTGTGTGAGTTTGTATTTCCACCGCCAGAATCAAGGTCCTGAGTGTTGCCAGTAGCACGGGCCCCTCGTGGACCCCGTGTGGAGGCATGCTCCCCTCCCCTCCCTAACCCGTGACCATCAGTCTGTCTGCCGTTTCTAACATTTTACCATTTCAAAAATGTTATATAAAGGATGTAAGCTTTTGGGATTGGCTTTTATCTGCTCAGTGTAATTCCCTGGAGATTCATCCGAGTTGTTACATGCATCAATGGTTTTGTTTTTGCTGAGTGGTGTTACGCAGTATATATGTACCACGGTCTTTTAGTCATCCAGTTGAAGGACATCTGAGTTGATTCCCATTTGGGGCTGTTACAGACACAGCCACTGTGAACATTTGTGCACAGGTTTTTATGTGAAAATATGCAGTCTTTTCTCTTGGATAATCACCCAGGGGTGGAACAGCCAGACCTTGTGGTAGGTGTGCGCTAAACAGTTTTCCTAAGTTTCCTTGAGCCCCTTCGTAATCCATCTCCTCCTGCCCCACATTCAGGCAGCCGTCAATCAGCCTTCTGTAGAGTACTCTGCATTTTCTGGACTTTCATATATGGGACTCTCATATTCTCTTTTAGGTCTGGCCCCTTCACTCAGCAAAATGCTTTGAGAGTTACCACGTGTCGCGTGCTGGCAGCCCGTTCCCTTTGTGCTGAGCAGCATCCCATTGTTGCGTTATCCATTTACCTGTTGGTGGACATTTGAGTTGGTTCCGAATTTTGGCTGTTGTGAATATAGCTGTATGAACTTTCGTCTGTAAGTCTTTGTGTGGACATATGTTTTCATTTCTTGTAGGTAAGTACCATGCCTAGCAGCAGAATTGCTGTGTCATTTGGTGAGTGTATGTTTAACTTTTTCAAGTATATCAGACTTTTCTAAAGGGATTGTGCCAGTTTCCATTTGCAGCATAGGTGGGAGTCCGTTGCTGCACGTCCTTACAACACGTGAAATAGTCGGTCTTTGCATTGTAAGCTGTTCTAGTAGATGTGTAGTAGTGTCTCATTTATTTTGCATTTCTAAATGACTAATGATGTTGAGCATCTTTTCGTGTACTATTGACCATCTTATCTTTTGAAATGTCCAAATCTTTTGTCCATTTTTATAAATTTGATTTGTCTTAATAATTGAGTTGTGTGAGGGGTCTTTATGGATTGTGGATGAGTTATTTTTCAGATGTATGTGATGTGACTATCTCCTCCCGTCATGTGGCTCGCCTGTGAGTGTGGGTCTGTCTGTCTGTTCACTAGTACCAAGCAGACTTGATTAGCATAGGTTTACAGTACATCTTAGAACCAGGTTGGGTAAATCCTCCAGCTTTGTTCCTGTTATTAACGTTGCTGTGGCTAATCTAAACCTGTTGCATTTCCATGCAAATTTCTACAAAAAAAGCCTGCTGGGATTAGAGTTAAGATTGTGTCGAATCTATAGATCAATCTGGAGAGAACTGACATCTTAACAATACTGCGTCTTCTAATCTATGAGCATGGTAAATGTCCATTTTTTTAGATTGCCTTTTATTTCTCTCAGCAATATGTAGTTGTCATTGTAGAGGTCTTGTATGTCTTGTTAGATTTTACTCCTAAATAATTTTGGATGCTGCTGAGAAGGAAATTTATGTATAATGAGATTTTCCAATTGTTTACTGCTCTAAAATAAAAATACAGTTGATTGTTTTCAGTATTAAACTTGTATCCTGTGATCTAGTTCTGCTCATTTTTTTGTAGGTCCTTTAGGATTTTCCAAGTCATCTGTGAATGGGGATAGTTTTATGTCTTTCTATTTATTTTTTTCCTTATTGCAGTGTTTAGGGTCCTAAAACAGTGTTGAGTAGAAGTGATATAAGAGCAGGCATCCTCGTCATGTTTAATCTTAAGAGAAAAGTGTTCAGTATTTCACTGCTAAGCATGTCGGTTGTAGGGTTTTGTTTGCAGGTCCTTTATCAGACTGAGGAAGTTCCCTTCTGTTCTCAATATGCCAACAGTTTTTAAAATCATGAATTGGTGTTGAATTTTACCAAATACTTTTATGAATCTATTGAGATGATCATGTGGTTTATCTCATTTGTCCTCTTAATCTAATGAATTACATTGATTTATTTTGAAATGTTAACTCAAGCTTGCATTCCTGGCATAATTTCTACTTGAACTTGAGGTATATAACTTTTTGTATATTGTTGGATTCAGTTTGCTAGTGTTTTGCTAAGGATTTTTGCATCTGTGTTTGTGAAGGATTTTTTCGTAATGTCTTTGTCAGGTTTGGGTGGCAGGGTCGTGCTGGCCTCCAAAACAAGTTGGGAAGAGGCCCCTCCTCTGTTTTTGGAAAAGTTTGTCTAAGATTGATGTCATTTCTTCCTTGAATATTTGGTAGAAAAACCATCTGGGCCTGGAATTGTCTTTGGAAAAGTTTTCTATTACAGATTCAATTGTATTAATGGATATAGGGCTATTCAGATTTTCTGTTTGATCCTGTGTTAATTTTAGTAAATTGTAATTTTCAAAGCATCTGTCCATTTCATCTAATTTCTTGGCATAAAATTATCTGTGACCTTCTCTTTTTATCTTTTCACGCCTGTAGGGTCTGTAGTGATAACCCTTCTTTCTTTTATCCCTCATGTGGCTGATTCATTTGTTTCTTTCTTTCTTTCATCAGTCTGGCCTGTTTATCAATTTTGTTGTTGTTTTCAAAGAGCCAACTTTTGGCTTTGTTAAATTTTTCTATTGTTTATCTGTTTTCTATTCTGTTGCTTTCTGCTCTGTATTATTTCCTTCCTTCCGTTTCTTTTGGCTTTGTTGTTTTCTAGTTTCATGAGGTTTGGACCTTAGGTCTTGATTAATGTGTTGTATTTTGTTATTATTTAATTCAAAATATTCTCTAATTTCCCTTGTGACTTTCCTCTGAGCTACGTGTTATTTAGGAGTGTATTGTTTAATATTAAATACTTGAGGTTTCTCTAGGTACTTACTGCTGGGTTTCTAATTCTCTTAAGGTCAGGGAACGTACTGTGTATGGCTGCGGTCCATTGAGAGGGATTGGAACTTGTTTTAGGCCCAGCATGTGTGTGTCGTGGTGACTTTGAACAGCGTGTGCTCACAGGTCTCGGGGTCGCACGAAGGCTGCTTGGGCTGTGGTGACTGACAGTGTTATTTAGATCATCACTGTGTTTCCTGGTGTTTTGTCTCTCCTGTCGGTTGCTGAAAGGGGAGTTGAAGGTCTGTCTCTGTGGAGCTGTCTGCCTCTCCCTAAATCCTGTCAGTGCTGGCTCCGTGGGTTTTGAGGCTCTTGGGTCCTGCACTTTTATCCGTTCTGACAGTCTCTTCCTTTAATTGGAGGTTTTAGTCCAAAGAGTTTCCTTTTCCTTTTTCTTTTCACTTTTTAACTTAGAGGTGGCTCTAGGGATTACAGTAAACATAATTTTTTACAGTCTACTTAGAGTAGCGACATTGTAGCACTCCACACTCACAATTAGAGGCTTTGCCCTTTGCCCCCGTTGTGGGGCCACTCCACCCTCCTTTCTGCTGTAGCTGAGTGTGTTCTTTCTGTGGCATTATGACCCCCAGGAATAGTTTGTGATTTTTTGCTTAAAATAGTCATACGGAGTAAAGTCTGTCAGCTCTGTGCTTTGTTTTGTTTGATTTTAAGATTTTATTTTTCCTTTTTCTCCCCAAATCTCCCCAGTACAGAGTTGTGTATTTTTGGTTGTGGGTCCTTCTAGTTGTGGCGTGTGGGATGTCCCCTCAGCATGGCCTGTTGAGTGGTGCCATGTCCGCGCCCAGGATCCCAACCGGTGAAACCCTGGGCCCCTGAAGTGGAGTGTGTGAACCTAACCACTCGGCCATGGGGCCGGCCCTGCGCTTGGAGTTTTTATCTGTACTTTTTGTGTTTTCTTTGCATTTTCTTGTAGATTAGCCTACCATGGCAGATCAGAGACAGCGCTCACTCTCTACCTCTGGAGAATCACTGTACCATGTTCTCGGGCTGGACAAGAATGCAACCTCGGATGACATTAAAAAGTCCTATCGGTAAGAGGCCAGACTCCCAGGACTCTGGCACCTGTGTGGTTTGATCTGCATTTACCAAGAACCACTGCATGTGGGTTTTCCTGGCCAAGTCTGTATTTAACTGTCACAGTTCCATTGCATCTTTGTATGGCTAGTGTGTCCCCTTATAGCTTAAAATTGTTATATTAGTGTTTTCTTGGCAGCAAAAAACAGCACTTTGGAGATAACACGAACTGCTGGCTCTGGAGCAGACAGTTCACAGGGAAGCAGGTCTGAGCCTGCCGAGCAAGGGGCTCAGGACGCCGTTGACACAGTGACGGCAGCATGTCCTCGCCCTGCTCTAGCCTTCTGCTTGACCTCGAAGGCCTTAACCCTTACGTACAGTGTCTTGAGTAAGCGGTAAGAGACAGATGTTGTCATTAATCCAGACACTTCGAGTGGTCTTGTGTGCTCTTAGCATAGTAGAATTATTACACGAATATTAAATGCCTTCATCACGCCCTCCTGGCTCACCACATCTGCCACACGTGCAGTTTGGCCACTAGGCCGCTAGAGGTCAGCGGTAGGGTTGCTGTTGTGCTGTGATGGTCACCAGGAGTGGGCCCTTGCAGGCTGTGCACAAGCCGGCCCCTCTGCCAGGCCAGCTCTCCCCTTGGGACTCTTGTCTGTGGATGGGCGGGGCTGGGAGGCTCACCCTGAAGTGGCTGTACATTTCTCCTGACCCTGACGTTCTTGAATTCGGAGGAAAGTTGGAAGCGAGGTGGTAAATGGGTCAGCATCTCTCCCTCTGTGCCCTGCATCGGTGGTGAAGGTGAGACGCGAGACCAGGAAATGGCTTTGGTTTGCAGGAAACTTGCCTTGAAATACCACCCTGATAAGAACCCCGATAACCCGGAGGCCGCAGACAAGTTTAAGGAGATCAACAACGCCCACGCCATCCTGACGGACGCCACAAAAAGGAACATCTACGACAAGTACGGCTCGCTCGGGCTCTACGTGGCCGAGCAGTTCGGAGAGGAGAACGTGAACACCTACTTCGTGCTTTCCAGTTGGTGGGCCAAGGTGAGGGCCGCCGGCTCGACGGCAGCGAGAGCACACTGAGATCAGCTCGCGCCGGTAGGGTTTCAGACCTCACAGCGTCCGCGCGCTTCTCAGATCCTCTGCACTCTTGAGAAATGGTTTTGGCATAGGGCAGTCTTTCCTCATCCCTGTGAATATGGGGAAAAGTTTCCGTTGCCTGCTGTTTGTAGCTAGCTTGCAGCCTGCCTGCAACGAGCCAGGGTGCACAGAGCAAGATCAGTGTGGAGCCAGTGGCAGCAACATATTTTCTTTCATGAATCACTGTGCATTCTTAAAAAGAGAGACGAAACACACTGTTTCATCATGCTGTGGGTAGGTCTTTTTTGTTATTAGGGAAGACTTGTTTGAATTCTCTCTAACTTAAGAAACTTTGGACATGTCATTCAGTTGTTTGATTTTTTAATGTTTCTTCTTGATTCGTTCAAAGCTTCTGTCACGTGTAAGGTCAGAGCATGTGACTACTTCCTTGGCTCTGAGCCGTGTGTGGGCAGCCCATCCTTGCTGTTTACTAGCCAGCCCTCATTCCCACCTTCAGAATTACCTTTCTTGAAGCCACTGATCTCTTTCTGTCTCTCCTGTCTTCGCGTTTTAAGTTCTTTCTTTATACTTCTTGGTCTGGAAGAGAACCCTCTGTTGCTCTTGTTGCACGAGCTGCAGGCTCACGGTGGGTGGGCTGGGGTGAGTACCAGTTGCCCACTGGGGTCTTGGGGTCCCCGGAGACCGTGGTGCCAGCGCTCCTGTTCTCTGCCCCAGGCCCTCTTTGTCTTCTGTGGCCTCCTCACGTGCTGCTACTGCTGCTGCTGCCTGTGCTGCTGCTTCAACTGCTGCTGCGGCAAGTGCAAGCCCAAGGCGCCCGAGGGCGAGGAGACCGAGTTCTACGTGTCCCCTGAGGACCTGGAGGCGCAGCTGCAGTCTGATGAGAGGGGTGAGTGCCGGCCCCAGGCCCTGGTGTGTGTGTGGGGCAGAGCCAGAACGGGCCCTGAATGGTGTCAACCTGTCTTGTCAAACAGGAGGGCACTGACACTGTGCCGGGAGTGTTTGTGGTGGCAGCTGGGACTGTTGAGGTGTGAACGTGGACACTTGAGGTAAAAGCAGACGCAGAGGCTGTCCCCACCCGCGAACTGTGGTAGCCGTAGTTCCGAGGGACCAAGTAGCTGGGGAGGGGCCAAGGGCTGGCGGTGACCTAAGGCGACTGAGGAAGGTTGTGTCGGGCGGAGGTCAGCAGATAGCCTCTCTCCTTCGAGCACTTGTCCTACGACCTCTGACCCCAGTAGAGCAGCGGCCAGGCGACCGAGCGTTGTTACACAAGGACGGTGTTGCTGGGGGGCCGCATGGTTGTTCGTGAGACCTGGTGTCAAGGCTGCTGTCCCTACAGTGAGCATGCGTGTGCTTGCTTTTCAGAGGCCACGGACACGCCGATTGTCATCCAGCCAGCATCTGCCACAGAGACCACTCAGCTCACGGCCGACTCCCACCCCAGCTACCACACCGATGGGTTCAATTAAGTTCAGAAGAAGCTGCGATTAGAGGATAAATCAGCACCCGGCCGCTTCCACCTTAGAATCATGAACTGTGTTACAGAGATGAGGGGAGCCGCTCTGGCCAGGAGGAAGGGCAGCTGCCAACCTGCCACGGCCGCGCTGAGGCCCCTCCCGCCTCTGTGCCCGCCCATCCGTCGATCCCTGATCCATGAAGTGCGTAGCATGCAGTATTTAAAGCAGTTTAGCTACGGTCTTCTTCTGTTTTTCCTTTTTTAATAGCATGTCTGGGGTTCTGTTCCGTGTCTGTGTTGTGGATGTGTGCTGCGTGACCGCATCAGCCGGACGGTGGGGCCCCTTGGGCTCTCGGTCAGGTGGCGCAGGGGATGGGCCACAGCTGCGTGCTGCCTCCTGGCCAGGCCGGAGGGGCTCCCCCGTTCCCCTGCGCTTGTGGGCACAGAGGCGGGTGCTGCCTGGTGGGAGCTGTGGAGCCTGGTCCCGCTCTGTCTTGCCTGCTGTGTGGCCGCAGGCAGGGCCTCCGGACTCCCCTGCTGGGAAGGAGCAGGCACATCCTCCCAGTGCCAGTGCCACTGGCATTTCCGTGGTGTTCGTGTCGAGGACAGTTTGCAGGGTCTGGCCCTGCTTGCTGCGCCTTGTGGCAGGGTTTCTCCTGCGGGCGAGTTTGTTGTGGGAAATGCAGGAGCGCCCTGGTCCCGAGACCACATTCTATGCCTGTGTCCAGCCTGGGTCTCCGTGTTGCACAGACCTGAGCCTCCTGTCCTTCTAGTGTGTTCCCTTGCCAGGGGTGGGGTTGGGTTTCCTCTGTCCCGCACCCCCCAGGCCACAGGCTGGGCTGCCAGGCCACATTCCAGCGGTCCCCTCCCCTCCCTGCCTCCTCCTCCACATTCCTTCAGGCCCCCCTGGCCTCTTTATAACCCTTAAGAACCACACATGGCAGCAGCGGCCCAGTTAGCGTAGCCAGAGGGGCTGAGAGTCCAGGTCACTGGTGGCACGTGGCAGCACAGCCCGAAGCACGCATAGTGAGCGCAGCCCTCCTCTCTCTGCTGCCCAGAGCCCCACCCACCCGCCTCCCTTCACCTGCCCCCTTTGGCCAGCCATCGATGGTTCAGGCAGAGCTGGAGGCGTCGGGTTCCTGGAAGAAGGGTCATGTTGACCGAAGGCACACTGTGGCCTTGGAGGGTCAGTCCCAGGGAACCCTGTGCCCTTTGGCTTGTTAGCCAGCAGCGAGAATGCTCCCTCACCTCTGTCTCAAGCCGCATCTTTTGTGAATTGTGGGAAGTCAGTCTTTCTTGTCTGTGTCCCAGACCTTGTGGGTGGTGCCCCCGCTGAGAGGGACTGAGGAAACGTGGGTTATGCTGTGCCCCTGCTGGACCTGCGACAGGAGAGCCATGTGGCTCAGATGGGCCTGGTTTCTGCAGAGCAACCCTGATGGCTGTTGCTGGGAGTCTCCTGAACTTCCAGGAGGGATGAAGAACGAGGAGGAGAAGGCTGCGTGAGTGGCCCTTCTCTGGCTCAGACAGACCAGAACATATTCCCAAAGCCCACTGTTTTCCCCAACCGTCTGCTGACACACGGCCCCAGCTCCCCCGCCGCCCTTGCCTGCCCCCGAGGACCATGCAGAGAGTAGGTTCGTGTTGGCTAGGAAGTGTCTGGAAGGAACAGCAGTATCAGGCAGAGTGTGCGTCTCCTGGAAAGCTGTGCTGATATGAAGGCCCCTGGCCAGCTCTGGCAGAGCCACTTCAGTGCCAGGGCCCCTAGCCGACCTCTCGTGCAGGCCAGCACCAGGTCCTTGGGCAGTTTTTTGGTCCCCTTTTGCTTTGTTTTTTTCTCATTAAAATGATCATGCAGATATTTGGTGAGATGGAAGATACACACTATGATATTAAATCAGAAATAACTTGCTGAAATCAGATCTCTCATAAAAGGATAAGAAATTCGTCGTTTGACTCAGCGTGGAACAAGGGAGGAGGCAAGACAATGGGTGATCTGTGCCAGTCCCAGAGAGCAGCAAGGGTTCAGCCTGAGAGGCAGGCCACAGTCACCTTTGTGATGTCTCTGGAAAGAGGAAGTGAGTAGTTTCTCCCCAGAATGGCCAAGAACCAAGTTCAAAGCTTAGACTTAAGGTAGAAAGCCCCCCCTTCTGCGGTGGCTGTGGTGTCACAGGGGCCTGGCCTCAGCCCAGCCAGGCCCCTCTGTGGGGTCTTCAGGGGACCCCTGCAGCTCTGGGCTCGCCACGGGTGTCAAAGTGAGTGTCAGTTACAGAATCTTATGGATCACTTCCTAGAAACACGAAGCTCCCCTGGAGACCGGGGGTGGCCTGGAAAAGAGGCAGGTCTGGAAGTCGTTGGACCCAGTCTCTTGTAGAATTTGTAAAAACTAAGTAAGTCCTGACAGTGATGGTAATCCTCAAGGTGATGGTGAAGAGTGCACCAGGCTGGGCACTCAGGAGCCAGATGTGACCTCAGGCTTCCCCCTGACCCAAAGGCTTCTCCCCTTTGTGATTCAGAGGTAGAGCCCCTTCCAGGGCTTTACTGCCCGCCCTTCAAGGCCCCTGTCTTGATGCAGGACAGGGATGCCCTGGACACATTTCCCTTTTTCTTGGTGGTCTGTCTGTTTCCCTGGTGAGCAGAGGGGTTGAGTCTGGAGGGACACCCCCGTTTGTGTGCTAAGTTGGGGACGACCCTCTGCCTCCTGTAGCAGTGACAGGAGCACCTCGGCCCTCACTCTAGGGTTGCCCAGGCCCGGGGTCATGTGTGGCCAGTGCTGGTGTCATTTAATGCGAGTGGCCAGAGAAGTGCTGGGGTCAGTGCACACCGGAGCCTATCCCATTTCACAAAGGGCAGTGCTTGCCCCACAGGCACCCAGAGCAGTGTCTGGCGGCAAGCAGGAAGCGTGAGAGAGGAATGCCAGGCATCTGATGGGAGCACTGGTGTGTAGATTTCTGTTTCTGGGTGACGTGGTCTTCTCTCGTCTTCCTTTGGCTTTATTATGTTTTCAGACTGCTTTAGGTCTTACCGCTCAGCGTGTGAGCCTTCCTAGTTCTGTCAGTCACTGCAGCCAGCACCTGCTAGAACCTGTTAGAGTAAGAAGCCAGGTGCGTGCTATGGTTGGAGCAGGTGGCGTCTCCACTCTGTGCGCCTCTGGGCTTGGCCACAAGGCTCCTGCTCAGGGAAAGGCCCTGCTAGGATCATTCCTGCATGTCCTAACTGCGGGTTGTTCCAGGTGAGCTCATGCTGGAGGAACACCCACTGGGGCAGCTGGTGGTCTGGGGGGCCAAGGGGCCTCCCTGGCACCTGGCACCTGGCATGAGAGCAATGAGCAGGATGGCGCCGCACACGGGCTCTTGCTGCGGGGCCGGGCGATGCGTGGGCAGAACTTGGGGTCCCATGCATCCTTGCCTGGCTCTCAGCACATCCTCCCAGGGGATGGGTTGTGAGGGATATGAAAAAAGTGACTGAATCTCATTCCTTTCTCTGTATGCTGAGCTATGGGACGCAGGACTTGCCTGTTTTTGTTATTTTGGTTGTGAATCATCCTCCTGTGGAATTGGCAAACGCTACATTTTTACTGTCCTTACAAGCACGATTGGCTCGTCTGTGCTGTCGGTGTGGGCAGTGGGTGTATCTCCGTGTGTGTACATATGTGTATATGTATATATCACGCAGCGGGCGTTTCTGCTGTGTCCAGCGGCGAAGCAACAAGTACAATAAAAATTGGCTCCAAAATGGCCTCTGGTTTCTTGGTGAGTCGGGACAGGAACAGGGTCTCAGTGAGCCCCTTCACCAGGTGCCCAGAAAGAAATGCCAACCCTGTTGTGTATCTAGAACTTGAGGGGATGGCTGGGTGTGGCGCCTGAGCACACTTAAGTGGCCATCCCCTGCCAGTGCCAGCTTCTCCAGGGCAGGGTGCCAGAGCTCCCAAGGGCACAAGTGTCTCAGCCATCTCTGGGTGCCCTCCCGTCACGCTCACCTAACCCACAGGTGAGCATCCCCGTGTGACATCGAGGTGGTGACTGGAAACCTTTCCCACCCCTGGAACATTAAAGCGCGTTGTGTAAGCAGCAGACACAGTCAGGGACAAAGCTGCGTTCTGCTAGGTCTCTGTTCTGAGCCCTGGTCGGCCCTGGGAGGGCCCACGGGGAAGAGCAGCGCCAGGCAGTACCATCTGCAGGATCCTACAGGTGGCACCTTTTGGTAGATTCTGTTTCCCTGGAAAACGGGATAATGTTTCAAGCTAAGTGAGGGGAGGCAGTTGACACTGAAATATACATACATGTCGTTTTTAAAAACTAAATGCTGGGGCCGGCCCTGTGGCCGAGTGGTTAAGTTCGCGTGCTCCCCTGCAGGCGGCCCAGTGTTTCGTTGGTTTGAATCCTGGGCACGGACATGGCACAGCTCATCAGCCACGCTGAGGCGGCGTCCCACATGCCACAACTAGAAGGACCCACAACAAAGAACATACAACTATGTACTGGGGGGCTTTGGGGAGAAAAGGGAAAAAATTAAATCTTTAAAAAAAAAAACCAAAAACTAAATGCAAATACCTGGAAAGCAGTTGTCCATGCGCTGGTTCTGCCCTTTACTGGCCCTGACTGCACACCTCGGGGCTGGTGGGAGGGTCAGGGTTTCCACATGGTCTGTGTCTCGTGTGTCCGAGTGTGGCCTGGAATAAAGGTAACTGTTGTGCAATAAACATCCCACTGCAGGTGCTCCAGGCGTACGTCATCCTTCCTGATCCCTGCAGAGTCCTGTCGGGAGCGTCTCACCGAGGGGGTAGCTGACCCCGAGCCCCCGAGTCCCCTGGGGGCCGGGACCTCACTCCCACCTGCCTGGTCTGTGTGTGGACAAGTGCCCCCCGGGTTTGGTTTATTTCTCCGTTTTTGAAACACCACGTCTGGAGTCCCCTCCTCCCAACCTAGTGACCATCACTCACTCCTCCCACCTCAGCCTCTGGGAACCTCCATGCCGCCCCACAGACAGCGGCACCACCTTCCATCCTGTCGCCCGTTAGTGACCGTCCAGCTGGATGAGCAGGGCTGCAGCTGTTGCACAGCATGGCCGCACAAGGTAGGGAGGGGGTGATAGCACAGGGCACCCCGTGCAGGCTGGCCAGCCCCTCACAACCTCTGTGGCAGTGACCTCACTGTGGTCGGGGCAGTGGCTGGGCCTATGCTCTGTGCTGACCCTCAGGCAGCTCCGTCCACGTCCACCTCTGGTCCTGGCCATTCTGGGGTAGGCTTCCCAGTGTTGTCCCCCTGCCTGCCCCGCCCAGGGCATCAGTGTGGAGTGCACAGGATCCTCATGGCTGGACACGACTGTCCCATCTTCCCGGTGAGGTCCATCCTCTTGCCTGGCCCTCTAGCAGTCAGTTGCCAGGTGGGTTTGAGATTCTCCTCCCCTTGCCATCCTTGAAGGCAGAGGGAGAGGAGCAGGGACCAGCCTGGGCCCAGACAGGCCCCACTCCCCGGACACGGTGCCGGCCGTAGCCTGGGGCGTCCGTAGCGCAGACTCAGCCCACTCTGTGCCTGTTTCCTCACCCTGAGAGAATTGTGCAGGCTTTGGCTCTCTGCCCCAGGGAGTGTGTCCCTGGGAGTCTGTCTGTCTGGCCACGTGTGTCCTGCGCACATGGAGGCGGGTGGGCTCCTGACCCAGGAGCCCCAGTGGGGTTGTGGGCAGCAACTGCCTCCAGAGAAACCAGGCCTGGGCCACAGATGCCACCTGCCACCGCCTTTCAGTTAATATCCCTCTCACACCTGTGTCCCCAGGTGGGGTGCTGGACTTTCGTTGTGTGCCTTTGGTCTTAGCTCAGTGCAAGGGAGAAATATTTTGCTTTAAAAAAGCAGCATAAAAATACCAATATTAATGTAACAAACATCTTGAAACAAACCACTCGGACACAAGAAATAGGAAGCAGCTTGATTCACATTTTCTGTAAAAGGAAAAATGACAGCAAAGGGGGCCAGCCCTGTGGCCGAGTGGTTAAGTTCATGCACTCCGCTTTGGTGGCCCAAGGTTTCACCGGTTCGGATCTTGGGCGCAGACATGGCACCACTCATGAGGCCACGCTGAGGTGGCATCCTACATGCCACAACTAGAAGGACCCGCAACTAAAAATACAAAACTAAATAGTGGGGGCATTTGGGGAGAAAAAGCAGAAAAAAAAGTGAGAGTGAGAGCAAAAACCCATTTGTACCTCTCTTTGCAGCCCAGTGGCCACTAGCACTTCAGTCCATTTCTGTCCGTGGTTTTAAACCCTCAGCATCTTAAATCACGTATGGCTGATTTCTAAAACTTCACATAAATTGTACTACACTATTGAATTAATATCAGTTTCATTCACTGTAGGGGTTTTTTTGATCAATCCATGTCGCTACATCTGGGTCTAGTTGCGGTATCGTAGGGGCTGTACAGCTACATCACATGAATTAACACAAACAGCTGACGGTAGTCGTCCCTGCTGGGCGGCGCTGCCCTGCTCCCTGCCGCCCCCCGACTGCCGCGCCCCGCCGGCGCTGTCCCCGCCTGCAGCCCTCGTGTCCTCAGCCATTCTTCCCTACTGTTTAGTCGTCTGGATTATCTTTTTTTAAACATTATTTATTTTTAAAGATTTTATTTTTCTTTTTTCTTCCAAAGCCCCCCGATACATAGTTGTGTATTTTTAGTTGTGGGTCCTTCTAGTTGTGGCATGTGGGACGCCGCCTCAGCATGGCCTGACAGCGGTGCCATCTCGGCGCCCAGGATTCCAACCGGTGAAACCCTGGGGCTCCGAAGGGGAGCGCGCGAATTTAACCACTCGGCCACGAGGTCGGCCCCTGGATTATCTTAATTAGGTAGAATTCACGCTGATTATTTTCAGTATTTTCTATATGGGATTCTTAGAAGTGTGAAGTAACACCAATGCTTAATGATAGACGTTCAGGGCGGTGGGCAGCGGGCCCCCCGACTCCTGGTCTACGGGCCGAAGGGCGTTCCGGGAAGATTCTGAAGGCCCGCGCAGTCCCGGGACGCGGGGCTCCTGGCGGAGGTCGCGGTCGCCGCGTGGGGCAGGGGTCCTCGGCCACGTCCGTCCCGCCCCGCCCCGCCCCCCAGGCGGCCTTGCTGGCGCTCTTCTCCCGCGCCTGCACGAGGGGCGGGGACTCCGCGGCCGGCCCCCCGCCCCGTGGACCGCGCCGCTGCTCCGCGTCCGGGTGGACCCAGGCGCACAGGCGAGCGCAGGACTGATCCGGCGGTAAGTGGCCCTCGGGGGCGCTCTAGGCCCGGGCCACCAGGAAAGGTCCGTCTGCGCCCCAGGCCCCGCGTCCGCTGTCCCCGCCCGAACCCCCGGAAGCGCCAACCTGCTTCAGTGTTGGAAGCAGTTTGTTCCAGAAGCTGGAGGGGCGATTGGGCAGTGGCGACCGCAGGCGCCAGTCCCCTCGGGGGGTGCAGGGGTCTGGGACCCGGGCGTCAAGGCTTCCTCTTGCTCAGTGACCGCAGCAGCGACTAGAGGAGGGCGCCTCGAGCGGGCCGCTCCGGTGCCCTCGGCCCCGGGCCGGACCCCAACCCCCGAGCGTGGGCGGCACCAGGGCCCGAGACTCGCCACCCAGCACCCAGGACCGCGGCTCCCTCCACGCTGGCCGGGTTGGGGACACTCGCATCAGCTCCCCTTGTGCTGCCTGGGCGCGCGGCGAAGAACCTGGGGGGCGGGGGGGGGGGGGGGGAGTGGGGGGGAGGGGAGAGCCAGGTCCAGCCCCACCCCCAGCCACGTGAGGCCTGGGCAGGTCCTCGCCCGAAGCTGGAAGCTGGTTGGTGACCAGATGCGCCAAAGGACCCGCGCCCAGAGCTAGGCCCACCCTTCCGCTGGCCGCCCCCCAGATATGTTGCCCTGAAGTCGCCACTGCTCCTAACCCAGTCCTTCCTGGGGCCCCATCCTGTGGCGGTCACAGACGCGGGTCTCCACGAACCGGATGTTGAACTGCCCCATGCTCGCCCTTCTAACCGGAGCATAGCTAAGATCCAACGGCTGCCTGCTTCCCTGCCCCTTCGCACCTCTGAGTCCATTGCTCCCTCCGTTCCTGCTCCCTGCCTTCTTCAGCTTGACCTTGAAGGACCTGAGAGTTCCCCCAGCCTCCTGCCACAGGCCTGGCCAGGAAGCTGTGCAGGCCGCCCTCTTCCCAGGACTCACCCTGGAGCACTCGAGCTGCATCAGGCCGGAGCCCCAGGAATCCAGGTGCTTTGGGGGATGCTTCCTGACTCCAGGTGGCCCACCTGAGGCACCACACGGTGGAGTCCTCCCCCAGGCCTCACCAGCACTCCAGACCCTCCTACAGGCAACACGTGTGGTGGGCACACACGACCTGCTGACAACCACGTGTGCCTAATGCTGGGTCTGTGCCCCATCCTCTGCAGAGACCCCCTAAGCTCCCTTTCCCTTTGGCAGCCACTGCTGGGGAAGGGGCAGCATCTCATGGGCTGACGAACCTGAGAACGACCCTGGAGACTCACCATTCTCAGGTTGGACAGTCCTGGAGTCACTGCCCAAGGGCGACCGGTGGAGCCCTCAGCAGCTGGTTTCTCCTCAAGGACCCTCACCCTGAGTGTCATAGGAACTTCTGAACAAGTGCAGGGAGGGGCTCCAGGTCTGCATCCTGCCCACCTCTTCCCCTGCCAGGCTCTGAGGGTATCTCTAGGCTGTGGCCCCATCCTCACAGCTCTCCTTGACTTCTCCTCTAGGTGCCTCCTGCACACGCACCCTTTAGCCTCTGCTTGGCCCAGAGGAGCCCAGATGCCCAGAAGGCAGCACAAAGGCCACCTGGCTCCCAGCCCCCAAACAGCCCATCAGACGGTTTCCTTGGGATGGACTCACCCACCCCTGAAGAACACCACGGAAGTCTTCTCCCCTAGCTGGAAGCCCCTGATACCCTCAGCAGCTGTGCTGAGTGTTGTTTCCAGGAAAGTCTTAGCTCTTGGATCCTCGTCCTGTGTCTGGGACTGAAAGGCTCCTGGGGGCCGGAGGAATTGCCCTATCCAGCCATTGGCACTGGAAGACCCTTCCCTAGGGCTGTTTGGAAGGTAGCTCACTTCCACCACCCTGCAGGGCCCTGGCAGGAAATGGGCTCAAGAACTGCCCTAACTTGTGACCTCCCTGAGCTGCCTCTGATGAAGGCAGTGCCTCTGGTTCAGGTCTCTGCCTCCAGGCTCTGCCCTAGGCCCCCGCCTCCATGGACCTTCAAGAAGAGGGAGGAATTTATCCTCCCCGACAGGCTGGTGGCTGAGTGGGGTGGGGGCAGCTGTGCCATCTCCTTCCAGCCCTGAGCTGCATTGCGCACACATGCACATGTGTGTGTCTATGGACATGTGCTCACTGTGCTGCTGTGAATAAGACATACATGTGTGTGGCGGTGGTGGCACATGCATGTGCATGTGTGAGGTTGATTTATTCTCAGGAAGCTGGTTAGGTGCTAGCTGGACTCTAAAGGGGCCCTCCCAGGAATGCCCCAGCCCTGCTGGGCTCCTCATTCATGGCCCCATTCCTCATTTGGGGAGAACTGACTGGACAGAATGGCCTCCTCCCAGCCTCACGTCCCTGTCACACCTCCTGAGCAGGGCCAGGCCTGCTGCTGCCTCCAGGTTCCCAACACAAGGATGAAGGAAGGAATGAATGGGGCCTCTGGAGATATGGGAGAGGGGTCCACTCACCAGGTTGGGGAGAAGCAGCCCCTCCTGCTGACCTCTGGCCCCATGTTGGTCCTCTGCCCCTGTTCATGGCCACCCCTTGGACAAGCCTCCCGCCTTTATCTGCCCGCCTTTGGCCTGGCCCCCACCCAGTGACTTCCTGTCCCCGCCTACAACAAGCTTTTCCATGACATGGCCTTTGTGAGGTGGGGGGAGGCAAGGAGACCAGGGGGCAGGAAAGAGGCGAGAGCCAGGCCTGGAGAGCAGAGGAGCCCCCCTGGAGCCCACCCGAGACAGCCCAGGCACCTGCATCGTGCACCCCTGACCCAGGCAGGCCTGCCGGGAAGGGCTGTCTGGAGCAGGAAGAGAAGCCTGTCCTCACCCCCGAGCCAGGAGCAGTGAAGGCAGGGTTGGACTTGGGCTTCTGGCCCTGAGCAGCACAGCTGGCCCATTGAGGCCCTGGCTATCTCCCCCTGCAACTGGGGCTCATGCCAGTGGCCAGGACCAGCTCCTTATTTCCTCCTACAGCTGC
Source organism: Equus asinus (assembly GCF_041296235.1). Taxonomy (NCBI): domain Eukaryota; kingdom Metazoa; phylum Chordata; class Mammalia; order Perissodactyla; family Equidae; genus Equus; species Equus asinus. The sequence continues at coordinate 50,843,924 of NC_091804.1, forward strand.
CCACACAGTTTCCGCTGGGTCTCCTGATGGTATAAACACGTGGTTGGGGGGGGGAGTGCAGAGGAGGTGCCTTTTGTGAGACCTAGCGCCCTAGGTCCAGGCCAGGGAGTCACCAAGGGGCCCATCAGGCAGAGCCAGGAGCTGTGGCCCCAGCTCTGCCCTCTCCTAACCCTGGCACCAAGTCTGGACTGCAAGGAAAGCCAAGAGCAAGAGCAGGAACCCTCGTCTGCGGGGGGACATCAGGGCCCCTCAGCTCCGCCCCCTCCACGGTGATGTTGCCGCTTGGGGACTGGGACAGCCCTGGGGCCACTCCCTAAGCCCAGATCCCAGGCAGGACAGTGCTGTGCCCCCAGCTAACCAGTCACAGCTTCATTTTCCTAAAGCTTTATTTATTTTACAAAATGTATAGAATAAGTTATTGGTAACATCTTTTTTAATTAAAATAAGTTAACATCTCTGTACTCGGAAAGCAAGAGCCAAGAGGCAGGCGGGGACTGGTGGGGGTGGCTCAGCCTGCACAGCTAACTCGTGGAAGCCACTTCCTCCTCGTCACTGCCATCAGGGACAGCGTCGGTCCCAAAGTAACGGTCACCGAAGTTCCCTAGAGAAAGAAGCAGGCCCTTGTGGTGGGGGTCTCAGGTCTATCTGGCCTGATTCACCACTGACCCGGGCTGGGCAGCCTCACCAATGCCGGGGATGATGCGGAACAGGTCGTTGACGCGCTTGTCCACCGCCGTGGTGATGATTCTCACTCGCGGGAAGGCATAGGCCACTGAGTGAACGCCCATCTCTGCCATGAGCAGCGACAGCAGGAAGATCTTGTCTTCAGGCACGTCATGGTCCTGCGCCACAGGGCAGGTGAATCCCGCGCCCCCCCCCCCCCCCCCCCCGCGCCCTCCAGCCCGCCCGGCTCTGGCCCCCTCACCAGGAGCACGCGCACGGCCATCATAGCAGCAGCGCCTGTGGACACAGTGCAGTCCATCAGGATCACATGGTCGTCACTGATGTCTTTGGGCAGACGCAGGTAGTGCAGCTGCGGGAGGCGCAGGGTCAGGGCGGGCGAAGCCCAGGCCCCAGGCTCCCGCCCCACACTGTCCCCTCCCGCGTGCACCCAGCCCCCAGGCTCCTGCCCCGCACTTCAGGCTCCCCGGTGAGCTGGTTGGTCTGGATCAGGATGGTGCCAATGCGCACATCTTTGCACACGGCCCGCAGCGCTGGCTCCATGGTCTCACCAGCCCGCAGAATGGACACGCCTGTAATCTGGGGGGAAGGGGGAGTCTTACTGGGCCAGACCCCCCCCACATCCACCCCCTAGTCCACAGGCCCAGCGGGTACCTGCTTCCCAGCATAGCACTTGCCCGCGTAGTCCTGCCCTTGTGGGGTCTGCACCACACAGTCCTGTGCACAGAGCCGGGGGTGGGCATGAGCACAAGGAGCCCCCAAGGTCCTGGCACCCACCCCACTCCACCCGCTCCACACCTGGAAGGGCAGGAAGGAGAGCGCGTGCTCGATGAGCAGCCGCATCAGCCTCTTGGAGTAAAAGATGAATTCATCTCGGCTGGTCTCCTTGTCCCTGTGGACCGGTCACCAGTTGGTTTAGCAAAAGGGTGGCCCCACCCAGCCGCCCGCCCCCGGAGGGCCCTCACCTGATGATGGTGTGCATGCCCCGCACCTGCGGTGTGCTCTTGAGGACACTCAGCGTCCGGGGCAGGGGGTGACACTGGTGTGCTGAGGCCAGCGCGGCCCTGGGGACAAGCCGATTGAGGACTCAAGAAGGGATGTCTTCTCCTGGAGCCCCATCCTCCCACTGTGGAGGCTGTGTTGGGGCAGTTGTGGGGATGGCAGGGGGAGGGGCACTGCCTCCCAGTAACTGATGTGGAAGGAGGGCCCCACCCCCCAGGTCCCCCCTTCACAGCCAAGCAAAGGTTAAAGGACACAGCAGAAGGCAGAGCAGCTGACCATTAGGCAGGAGGCGAGGGGCCGCAGTGTGCATCTCCCTCCCAGTCCAGGTTCCCTTGCTCAGAGGCAACAGAAGGGACCAGGCAGCAGGAGGGCAGCCTCTCACATGTGGATGTCTCAGCTCCCAGGAGGGGCAGCTGGGCCCCAACCCCAGGACGCCTCTCCCTGGGGTTACAGCTGAGCTTTGGGGCCAAGCCTAGCTCTGACTCATACCCCCATGTGATGTGTGGCCCCCTCAGGAGAGGGTGGCAAGGCTGGCTCAGTGCGGCCCCTGCAGCCCCATGCCTGGGGGGGGAAAGAGCAGGGTGGAGGGGAAGGAGCAGAGGCGTCTTGGGGAGGGCTGTGGGAGGGGCCTGGGGAGGGAAAGTAGAAGGGACAGGGGCCTGCAGGAGGGGGATGGGGGGTGGGGGGTGGGGGAGGGGCCTGGGGAGGAAAAGTAGAAGGGACGGGGCCGGCAGGAGGGGCGGGGAGGAGAGGGGAGCGCACAGCACAGCGGCACCACAACCAGAGCGCACTCTGTGCTCACATATCCCAGCGCAGCTTCCTCTGCTCGCCAGGTGAAGAGTAAGTTCAGGGAGGGAACAGGGCAGGAAACCCAAAGGTTTACAAGACGAAAAGAACAAAGAGAAAAAGACCATTTAGCAGGGGAGCACGGGCAGTTCCTGCGGCCACCAGCTGGCCTGAGGAAGGAGGCAAGTGGCCAGTGGCAGGACACCCTTGAGCCTTTGCTTCTGTGGGCATGGCTGGCGGTAGGGCATGAGTGCCAGCACAGTCCACACCCGCCATGCTGCGTCCTGCGGGTCCCCCCACCTGCCCCCCAGCCTCACTTCCTGGGGCTGATGGAGGTGAGCAGCCTCTGGCCACCACTTCCTTGGCTGACCAGAAAAGGGAAAATGTAGCTGGCTGCGTTTAGGTGTTTTTTTGAGTTTAAAACCCTGGAAACTTTTTTTGCTCAGAACAAAGGCTTCCAGAGGACCTGACATGGCAAGACCTGCAGGTGCCCTGGGCTGGGTGAGAAGCAAGCAGGGACTGGTGCAAGGGCAGGAAGCTGGAGGCGGCTGGTGACCAGCCCTGGAGGCATTTCCAACACTTTGGTGCTATGAGTGTGACCTGGGGGCTCTGCTGACTTCACAGTAAGGCTGGGCTGAGGGCAGGTCACAGCGTGACTGCTGTGTGGGGTTATATCTCTTCTCACGAATAGGATGAGGATGCAGCCCCTGGCCCATCTGGAGCTCCTCCTGGTTCTCTGTGCCTTGGCTCTAGGACGAGGGTGGGCAGGGGGGCCAGGGGCCAGGGGCCTCACCACCACCTGAGGGAGTCAGACTGGACCCTCTGATCAGGCAGAGGTGCAGATCCAGGTCCTCCGGCTGCTGAGGAACGTGCCTGTGGCCATCGCCCTGGGGGCCTAGCAGTGCTGGCTCAGGATGGCTGTGCCTTCTGGGGTTGGACCCCACAGAACCATCCTCCAGTTGGGGAAGAGCCTCCAGAGAGGCCTGGTCAGCCACGTCAGGGTGCTGTATGACCTTGAGCAAGTCCCTTAACCTCCCTGTGCCTCGGTTTCCTTGTCTGCTGGCAAAGGCAAGCAGAAGCAGCATGGGGGCCGCCACACCAGCCCTTCTGTGCCTGGGGCAGGGCTGCCACAAGGGGTGGGCACAGTGGAGGACCCTCCTGCCTGCCCAGGTGACAGCCCAGACATGGAGCTCCCACGGATGTTGAAAATGCCTCCGTCCATGCAGATAGCCGTGGGAAGTCTTACCTGACACTGAGCTCACGCTGCACGGCAACACAGGGAAACACGGAACGGTGGCGTGTCAGTGCGGGCGGCACCACCTGCCACCCCACCCAGTAAGGGGCACCCACAGCCCCACAGAGGGAGAGGGCCAGTTCTATCTAGCCTCCAACCTGACACCCTCTGGGCTGGGTGCCCCATGATGATGATGAGCAGTGCCTTTGGCCAGCCCAGAGCTTATGATCTCAGGTTAGGATATACGTCCACGTGGGACTCAGTGCCAAAACCCAATGGTCCCCAAAGGGTTGGAAGGGACAGGAGGCCACTTCTCCCTGCAAGGCCCCGCTTGGGCCAGGGAGCTCCTCTGTGCCCCACACTCTGTCAGGGAACCCAGCTGTCTCCAGCCAGCACAAAGTGCTGCAGGCTGGGGGGTGAAGGGGCTGACCGAGCAGGCCCAGACACCAGAGGCTGGCACACAGCAGAGGACAGTAACGCGTGGGGACTGCGAGAGCAGGTGGCTGTGGGCAGCGGCAGCAGTGGGACGGGGCGTGGGCCAGGTGGGCTGCAGGGAACCTGGCCTGGCCAGCTCACCTCCTCCAGCTGGCTGTGCACATGCTGCACGATCAGGTCGATCGCCACCGTGTTCCCGCTCCCTGGGGTGGGACAGGCCAGAGGGGGATGCAGGCGGGAGGGTGAGGTGGGCCACCGCACCCCCGTCTGTACCTCCCAAAGACAGGCAGGGCTGCAGGCTCACCCCGGGGCACAACGATGTCAGCCACGCGCATGGTGGGCTGGATGTACTGGTCAAAGGCGGGCTTGACAAACTTGTTGTACTGCTTGATAACACCCTCGATGTCTCGGCCTCGCTCACTGATGTCCCGGCGCAGCCGCCGCACGAGGCGGATGTCAGAGTCTGTGTCCACAAAGATCTTCATGTCCAGGAGCTGGGCAGGGAGAGCAAGTCACTGAGCGGGGCCTGGTAAAGAGGGGCTCCAAGGCCCAGCCAGCAGCAGGGCCAGTGTGGGCCACATGGGCACCAGCTTCTGCAGAGGCCTCTGGTCTATGTGCTGAGCCAGTAGTCTGGCTGGTGGTGTGTAGGGGATGTGGGGGGACGCAGGGGCATGCACATGAGTAGAGGTGTGTGTGCGTGGAGGGGTGCAGCGGCATGTGTATATGTGAGGAGATGCAGGGGTGCGGACATATGTGAGGGGTGCAGGGGTGTGTACATGCAGGTGGAGATGCAGGGGCATCTACATACGTCAGGAAATGCAGGGGCGTGTACATGCGTGGAGGGTGCAGAGGTGTGTACATGCGTGGGGGTGTGCGTGAGGGGTGCAAGGTCATGTCCATGCATTGGGGGGTGCTGTCCGCCAGGGGCTTCAGTCAGAGGGCACTGGGTGGATGCGGGCTGCGGAGATGGAAGGGGTTGGCGCTGTGATCCGTGGGCTCATTAGCAGCTCTCACAAGCACTGGGGCTTGTTCCCTCCCTACCACACCCCACACGACAGTTCTTGGGGTTTGGTGAGTTCAGGGTCTGGCCCCACACTCAGCACATAGCAGGTGGCCCCTGAAGGGGCCATGGGGGCCACTGGGTGACCAGGCGGAGCTCCGCATGGTACAGCGAGGTTCCCTGGGCCTGAGCCCAAACTCCCTGGCCTCAGCACTACCACAGGGAACAAGGACAAGCACATGGCCGGTTGTGAGCACAGGCTCCCTCACAGGCCTCAGCAGGGGCAGGAGAGGGAGCTGCCCTCAGAGTGGCCTGGTGGGAAGGATGAGGCTGCATCATCCTGGAGCAGCTGCCCGGAGCCTCCCAGGGGCCAGGAGTGCCTTGTGCAGATAGTACAGACACGAGAAGCCACCTTCCTCCCAGGCGAGAGTGCTCGCGTGCACTCACATCCACCCCCTCAAGTCACTCAGACCTCGGTGACTGTGTGGACCCCAGAGAATGTCAGAGAAAACACCGACACGAAGGGGACGAGTGAGTGGTGCCCAGGGCTCACACCCACCCCCGGGAGGTGAGCCGTCCTCACCCGCCACCCCTGCCAAAGGTGTCGTGTCCCCCGTGGGAGCGGCAGGCCTGTCTTGTCTGCTCCACCTGATGGCCAGCCCTCACCCAACACCCAGTGACTGCACCACAGGGATGGGGCAGGGCAGGTGAGCAGGCACCACGGGGACAGGGTGAGTGGCTGGGGCCTCCCTGCAGGAGGCGATTTAAGGCGAGTCCCACAGGACAGGCAGGGGTGAGCAGGACCACGTGGCTGGAGCCTGCCCTCACCTCCAGCAGCGTCTTGTCAGCAAAGGCCATGATACCCTCGAAGATGATGACGTTCGCGCCATAGAGCGTCTTCTGCAGAGGCACATGGGGTTGCTCGTGCTGCCTGCATGTCCAGGCGGCCCTGTGGCCCCCTCTGCCGGCCCCACGCAGCCCAAGACCCCCGGGCCTACCCAGTCCTTCTTCCGACTGTGGGTGGTGAAGTCGTAGATGGGCACCTTGACGCTCTTGCCCTGCTTCAGCTTCTTGAGCGTGGAGACGATGAGGTCAAAGTCGAAGGCGTCCGGGTGGTCGAAGTTGAAGTTGTTGTGGGCGGCCTGCTCCTGCTGCTGCTTGGTGAGCACCTGTGGCAGGAGGAGCTGCGGCTGGGTGGGCCCACCTGTCTAGGGGCAGGGGCTCCAGGCCCTCCAGGGACTGCAGCCTGCAGGTGCGGGGCCCCTCACCTTGTAGAAGGAGTCCATGGACAGCAAAACCACCCAGGGCACGTCCAGGGCCTCGATGATCATTCTGGCCACGGTGGTCTTCCCGGAGGCACTGCCCCCTCCCAGGCCTGCAGGGAGGAGTGGAGAGACCCTGAGCAGGAGTGGCGCGTGCCGGCCTCACACTCGGGTCCCAGCGGTGCCCACCACCCGCCACGCTGCCTCAGCCTGCAGGGACAGGACAGCCCTTTCCAAGTAAGACACAACTTCCCTCTCCCCAGGCCTGACATATGACCAAGAAGCCCGAGGCAGCACAGGCCAGAGGAAATGGCGCCCCAAGCGGCCTCAGCCTGCCCCTCCTGCCCGCCAGCCGTGCTCACCAATGGCGAAGGCCTCCTTGGACTGTGTGCCATGTTCATTGTACCAGGGCGGCCGCCCCGCTGTGTAGATGGTCCGCTTGCTGGTGCGCAGGAGAGGCGGCTCAGACTTGCACTGGCTGGTGGTACGCTTCCGGGGCGAGCGCCCGGCGCCCACGGGAGGCAGGAGCCTGTCCAGGGACTCAGCACTGCTGCAGGGGGGAAGGGCATACTTGCCTTAGCCCAGGGCCAGCGCCCCTGCGACCCTGTGTCAGCCCAGTGGGCTGGTCTATGTAGGTCACCCCTCACCCAGGCACATGGATGTGGCCGAGGCAGGTGGGCTCAACCAGGGGCACATGAAACCCTCCTGCAGCCCGTTCATGGGCTTCCTGGTCTCCGACAGCCACTGCCCACACGATGTCAGAGGGACAGCAGCAGGGGGACTGGGGGAGTGCTGTCCCAAGCCATACTCCTCCTGCCACATGGACTGGGTGTCTGCCGGGCTGGGCAGGGCCCCTGTCCCTCCAGGAGACGAGAGGTGGGCATACCAAGGACCATCAAGACCCCATCGAGGACTGTGTCCCTCCTAGGACACTCTGGGCAACTCTCTCACTTTGTAAGTTCTGATCCCTTCCAGCCTGCAGGGCACACAGGGCGAGGGGCTCCCAGAGAGAAGCTACCTCTAGGGGAGCTGAGCAGGGCTGCAGTATAGACAAACCCAGGAGGCAGGCCCTGGGCTAGGAGATCCATGGGGAAGCCACTGGTTCTAGCCCTCCAGCATCCCACAAACTCCAGGGAGGAGGGCGGAGACCCCCAAAGGCAAAAGGTAGAAAAACGCAATCTGGGAAAGGCATGGATGCCAGAGGCTTGCTGCCGCCCCAGCTGCATCACTCACACTAAGCTGACTACTGACTTCTCCGTGGGTTTATACTCTCAGGGGGCATGGGCCCAAGGCCTCAAGCTCCAACAGGGAAAGCTTCTGGAGAGGCTCAGTTTGGCTGAATGGCCCAGCCAGGAGGTAACGTCTGCCTGATGCCTGCTCAGAGCCTATGCTGAGAGGCTCAGACGCAGAGCCTACTGTAAAGACGGCCACGGGGACAAGACAAGCTTGGGCAGAAGCATTTCTGGCCACTGCCTAAGAGAGAGACTGGGCTGGCCACAGTGTCACCTTGCAGACCCGCCTGAGGCTCCAAGGCCGGTCATGGCCCACCACAGCTGCTGACTGTCCTGGCAGAGGCCCAGCCGGTGGCAAGGAAGTGTAGGGACCTGGGCAGGGGCAGAGGATGCTGCCTTGCAGGATGCTTCCTGCAGCACTGCCTGTCCACCCACAGTCTGCAGTCCTGCAGTGCTCGGAACACAGGCGGGAAGACCTGAGGACACAGTCAGGACGGCGTCCTTGAAGTACCGGTAGGTGAGAAAGCAAACTGGCTATCGTATGATCCCGTTTATGTAAACCCAGCAAATGACGAATGTCACCTGTGTGTAACTGCGTGTGAGCAAGATGTGTGAGCACAGAAAAAGCTAGAAGTGGATGTGCCAGGATTGCCCTGGGCACCAAGATTTGGAACAGGGACTTCTGCCACATTTCAGTGTTTCATAAGCACATGCCCCTTTGTTATCAAAAACCAAAACAAGTCCTGGTCTGTCTCTGAGGCTCGCTGTCCTGCTGTCACTGCTACAACCCGCACTACCAGGGCACGGGGAGCTGGGAACCCAGCCTCAGGCACAGGCCCCATCAAGGGCTTGCTTGCCCAGGGCTGTGACAAGTGACTTCCTGCTCTGGGATGGCCTGAGCATCTCCAGCTTGGGAATGCTGATGTTTCTAGCTGTGTGATCCTCCCAGAGCACCCAGTGTTGCTGAGAACTAAGAGGATGGTGTCTGTGTGCACATGTGTGGGGGGTGGGGAGGCAGTGGAAGGAATTAGCTGAGGTCTAACCCGTGACAGACAGGTCACAGCAGCAGCCCTTGAGGGCCCAGAGGACGACGCTGGCACTAGCGTAAGCAGCAAGAAAGCCACCCACGGTATCTGACAGAGGACACACAGTGCCACCCTGGGGGACAGAGAAGACAAGGCTGCAAGCCACTGTGACTCCTCTGTCGTCAGGGCAGCACAAGGAGCGAGCCCGGGGGGATAATTAGCCAGTCTGTGTGCAGTGTCCTCTGCCTCTCTGGAGACAGCAATTACCCGATGAGCTCTGCTCTAGCGCTGGGTGCCGATGTCTGTGGCGGGCTGAGCACAAACACAGCAGGGCACCAAGACAACCCGGCAGTGACAGCGAGCACATGGGGACTCAGCTGGGCAGAGATGAGCCGCCCCAGAGGTGCTACTCGCGTTCTCACTCAGCCAAGCAGGAGACAGACGGTGAGCACAAGCCGCAGTGTCTCCAGGCCCCAGACGGAGGGCAGTGCTTGCTGCTCCCCTGTACCCACTCATCCACCAACAGTGAACACAAGGCCCCTGGGGCTCACCAACAGGCTGCCCTCCTAGCAGGCGACCTGCACACCTGGAGATGATAGCCGGCCCACAGCTGGGAAGAGTGGAGCCGGCCCCGCAGCAGCAGGGGAGCCCCCAGTGGCCCTGGAGGCTGCAGTGGGCAGAGAACGAAGTCCAGGCTGGCCCCTCGTCTCTGTGCTTCTACTCAGGGAGGAAACTCTGACACAGAAAAGCTAACCTGCAGAGGAGCAAGCCTGTCATCTGGAGGAGTGTGCCCTTGTGCACCAGTGCTGAGCACACTCATGCAGCACTAGGGCTGCCAGCAGGACTGCGTGGGACAGCCAGGGCTGGCGTGCCCTGCTTCTCACTTTTGTCTGGTGGCCTGACATCTCCAGTGGGAGCCTTCGGGTCCCTATTTTTAACTGTCCCTCATCCTACGGAGGCAATGAAATCACCACCACGGACCCATGGATGACTTCTGAGGCTTGTGCTGCTGACACCTTCTCAGGGAGGAACGCCCTCACGAGGGGAAGAGCCAAAAGTAGGCCAGGGATGACTCTGCCAGAAACCCGCCCACCTCGGGCTTGTGCTGGGCCCAAACGGCGGTGGGTGGGTCTGCAGCCAAGCCCAGCTGCAGTGCCTTCTCCAAAGCCCTGTCTCTCCGGAAGCCAGGGACAAAGCTGCACTGCGCCCTCAGAGCAAGCTTCACCCCACTTTCCAACGGGAGGAACTCAGAGGTGAGAAAGTCACACAAAAGACCTCGTTTCTCTGTTCACAGACGGACAGGGTGCTTCTGGCTACAGTGATAAAAGGTAGTTTCAACCCAAAGGATTAAGAGCCACAACGGACACAGACCAGCTTGTGACCTACAACCCCAAGCAAAACCAGCACTTGCAGGTGGCGGGCGCTGCCTGGCCCCTCCAGAGCACCTGCCCAGCCTGTTTGTTTCCTGACATCCATGAGACACACCGCACAGGCAGGCGTCCCCACCACAGCTGCGGGAGACAACACGCCTGCCACTCACCTGCCTTCCGCTCCGAGGGCCCAGCACCCTGAGATCCTGATGCCAGGGTAAGCTGGGGGGCTGCTCATGGCTGGGACACAGGGGCACCAGGATGGCGGTGGATCCCAGGTGCGTGCAGGGGCATCACCACACTGCCTCTTAGACCCACGGTGGCCTCCCAGGTCAGCTCAGGAGCCACCTGAACTGCCCCTCCATGAGTGGGTGGCACAGCAGGTGAGGAGTGGGGGTGGGGGTGGGGCCCCCCAGGAGCCCCGTGCAGCAGGAACAGCACTCCCTGCCCGCCTCAGAAGCCCAGGCCACAGGCATAAGAGGATCACCCAATTAGGGGCTGTGTGCTCAGCTGATATTAATAGCACTGACCTGCTGGAGACAACAGCCTTGCGAGGCCCGGGCAGACCTCAGGCCAGCCCTTGGGCGTGAGCTGCCCCTCCTGCACGCAGGCTGGCACACTGCCAGCCCAGGGCTTGCTAAGGACCACGGCACACCCCTCCCAGAACACAGTAGAAAAAGCTCCAGACCCCTGGCCTGCCAAGTCAGCCCCCCACCCCCCCAAACAGGACAGGGAAATTTGAGGTGTCTCTGGGCCAAGCCGAGCTGAATGTCAGTGCTGAGCTGGGCATCCCACTCCTGGCCCCAAAAAGCCTCCGAGAGGCATAAACAAACCTGACACTCTACCCTCCTGTGGCATCCCAGAATAACTGCCCCCGCCCCTCCACGGGTAGGCTCCAGCACGCTCCCCAAGGCCACACAGTGCTCAGCATTCAGCCAGGGACACAGCTACCCTCCAGCCTGGCGGCAGGAGTAAGAGCAGGTTCCGCCCCACTCCCAGCAGGAGTGGGTCATATCTTTCCTCAAGCCTGGAAAGGGATTTGTGTCCACAGGTCCCCAGCCATTTATCGCATGTAGCACCTTTCCTCCTGACCTGGCTTCCAACATCGAGACAGCCAGAAGGGGTTCAGGGAAGAAAAATTTCCACATAGGGTTCACACACCTGAAGGGGGCCCACTCTCTGGAGCTGTCTCAGGGGCAGCCTCTCCTGGCTGCCCAGGGAGCATAGGTGTCTGCCCCTGCTCCAGAGGCACCCAGAGGCAGGACTGACCTACTTGTCTTTGCCCACAGGAGCTTCTTCCTCCTGACCCCCTGCCTGGGAAGATGGGCAGGGACCAGCCCACACTCTGGGAGGCTGGAGCTGTCCTGGGCAGGGCTGCAGCATTGGGGCATGCAGTTCCAGGTCCTCCACTGGAGCCTGACACCCCATCCAGGTTTAGGGAAGTTTGCCAGGTGACTGAGTAAAATAAGGCCAGGAGAAGGGAGGGAGGAGCTGGTCTACTGGGGTCTGGCCCCAGGGGTCCCAGACTGGCTCAGAGACAGAGGTATAAGGGCAACTTTCTCTGAGAAGATGGAGAACTGGGGGGCTGAAACAGGCTCCAAGGACTTGCACTGCCCCCACCCCTCTCCCTGGAAACCCCGGGCAGGACTCCTCCTTCCCACTGCTTTGGGTGGGGCCAGCAACCCCTCTCCACCTAGAATGCACAGGAGACAGACTGAGGGGCGTGTTGTTACCAGAAGGTGTTCATTCGTCCACCAGCATGCCCAGGGCCAAGGGAGTCTGAGGTCCCTTCCTCTTAGGGCTGACTCTCTAGGGGGCAAGCAGACAAGAAACAACAGCAAGGTGTACAGCCCACACAGATGTGGCCACAATGATGTGGAAGGAGAAGCTGGTCAGGGAGAGCCTTGGCACAGAGGCACCTGCATATGCCCCTGGATACCAACTAGAGCCGGCTGTCGGGGCGTGGCGGGGCGGGGACTTCAGGGCATGAGCTTGAGGAACAGCGCAGGGGGGACCCTCAGGGAGCAAGCATCAGGGAATAATGTGCAAGAGGTTTCCCAGTGAAGCCCAGGGGCAGTGCCAGGGCAGATCCTATGAGTCTCTGGAGAAGAGTGCTGTGGTCTGCACTTACTGCCCCCTGGTCCCGGAGGACGGGATGACTGCTGCCTCCCCGAGCACTGTGGGGTGCCCGTGCCCACCACGGGGTCTGTGCAAGGGGCAGGGCCTGGAAGGTAGCTGCCACCAATCTGTGTCTTCAGAGGACTTTTCTCAAGAGCTTATCTAGCCTTGTCCTCTCTGGTCTTGGGCTAAATCAAAGATACTTTGGAACCAGCAGGTGTCACAGACTCAGTCCTATTAGACTCTTACTCCATGCTAGCCTCCTAGTCACTGCCTGCTGGGAGGGTGTGAGCCTGGAAGGACACAAGACGCTCCTTCAGAGCCAGGGCAGCCTCTTCCTGCCCGGCAGCTCCTGGAGAACAGATGCCACTGCAAGGCACCCCTCACCCCAGTTCCCCTCCCTGCTAATTAAGCGGCTCCACTGACAGCACCCTGGCCGTTGTGGAAGAGCCCAGGTGCACAGCATTTCTGCCGCAGAGACCCGGGCGAAGAGGCGCCCAGGCTGGTCTCTAGCGCCGGGGCCTGCGGCCATCGCTGAGCCTTCCCCAGGGGACATTCAGACCCGGAAGTGAGGAGCCAGTCCTCAAATGCAGGGAGCCGGCCCTGAGCACTGCTGGCCACCGCCCCCTGGCGGCCCTGGCCCCAGCGGGACCGAGCAGGAGCCCATCTCCTCATGGCCATTTCGGTCTCTCCACCCCGGGTGACAAAACGGCCCCTCCCCCGCCGCGCCCGCACAACTTCCCCTCCAGCAAAGGCCGGTCGGAGCCTCGAGGGTACCCACACCGGGCGGGGCCGTCAGAAGGCACCACGCACCACCCCGCCCCAGAATCACGGCCCCCGGCCTCTCGGGCTGGACGGGGCGGGGCGGGGCGAGGCTGTCCGCGCGGATTCCGGGACCAACAGCCCACCTCGCAGCGTCAGGCGGGCACACGCGCAGGACAGGTGCCCGGGGCCCGTGCACGCGGGGCAGAAGCCGGGGCCGGCCCTGGGGTGCAGGGCCCGCTCGCTCGGCTGCTCGGCTCGGCGCCCGCGCTTCCCGCTCCCGGCCGAGCGGGGTGCGGGCCCAGGCCCCGGGGACCCTAGGCGGCTGGGCCCCGCGGTGCAGCCCTGCCCGTCGCGGCCCCGGCGCACGAGGCCCCCTCCCCGCAAACGGAAGGGCGGCCGCGCCTACCGGTCCTCGCACGCGGTGCCGCTCTTCTCCGCCGGCCGGTCCGGCCCGTCTCCGGCCGCGAAGGGCGGGGGCGGCGGCGGCGGCGGCGAGCGGGGAGTGGCGGAGGCCGGGGGCGCCGCCATGGAGCTCGGAGGCCGCTCGGCGGGCCGCCGGGAGCTGTGGTCCGGGCCGCGCGGGCCGCCGGGAGCCGTGGTTCGGGGCCCCGCCCGCCGGAGCGCCCGGCGGACTACAACTCCCACAAGGCCGTGCGGCCGTGCGCGCGGGCCTCGCAGCCCGGCAGCACCCTGCCCGCGCGGGCGTCGTCCGCGGGAAGGGCCCAACCCCGCGCTCCCCTACAAATTCAGCCTCATGAAACCCCTGGAAAAAAATCAATAAACATTTATTTGATACAGTCATTTTTAATACATACAGTTGATGGCCCGCCCCCACGCCACTCAGGTCCGGGGGCGGGGACGAGGATCGGGGACAGATGGTCACAAGGCGGGCAGGGCCCGAGCTCACCGTCAAACATCTTGCAAATAAACACTTTGTAGATAGAATATATAAGTATATATATGAATACAAGTGATAGCTGGAGCCTCTCTTCCAAAATGCACTTATGTACCGAGAACTGGCATTAAAAAACCCAAACCAAGAAACCCAAAGTACAGGACATGTGGCTGCCAGGCTGGAGGTGCTGGCCACCCGAGCCCCAGGTCTCCAGGACAAGCCACCTGGGGCCCACCCAGCGAGGACACATGGGGACAGCCCTCCCCTCCACAGACCAGGGTGCACCTGTTCTCTCCCTTCTGAACCAGAGACACAGGAGGGAGGCTACAGGTGGGAGGGCCGCTGGTCACACAAGGAGACACCCTCATCTGCCTTTGCATGAGCAAATAAAGTGCATCCTATTTTTGTGTGAAGTGTCAGCCCCTTGAGTGGGCCCTTTCCTGTTCTCAGGGCAAGAGGGGTGGGCTGGGCCAGAGGTAGATCTTCAGAAAGGGACCTGGCATTGTGCCCTGGGCTTGGGTTTCCGGTAGGTTGCACACCCATCACACCCGGGGGGCCTGCCACTCCAGTCCCTCTCACTGAAGGTGTCAGTCAAGGCCAGGTGGTTACCTGGCTGCATTCCCGCCAGAGTGGGAGGTGGGCAGATCCCGCTGAGCTGCCCAGGGCTCTGCCTTCTCTGGAGGAGGGCTCTGCAGACCACCTTGCCACTGCCACTCACCAGCCAGAGCATGGGAAGCAGGGAGGGAAGCAGGGAGAGAGGGGTCCGACCCAACAGCCTCTTTTGGCATCAGCCCCCATGCCCACTTTAAAGACAAACAAGGAGGTTAAAGTGCTAAACATCAAGTTATCCAGGACCCCCCTCTTCCCACACCAGTGACCATCTGTGAACTTTGGGGGGTGACCTGGAAACTCACCCCCAGCAAAAACCAGCCCCCAACTCCCCAAGGGCCAAGTACCTGAGAGGCCGGGGCGGGCGGCCATCCCCAGCAGAGGTGTTGAGGTCCACCCTCCTCCAGGCATTGGTGACAAAGACAAAGTGCACCTGGGGCTCTGACAGTGCCTGCTCTCCCTCCCCTCCCGAGGCAGCCCCTGAAGTGGCTGCCTGACCCCAGCTCCACCTCCACTGGCTGTACACCATAGTGACACCCAAGAACACAAGGAAGCAAGCCCTCTGGCCCTGAAACCCTGCCCACACTGTCCTCCTTGATCTCTGCCACGGCCCAGGCCTCCACCCCCTGATCAGATCAAGGTGTGTGTGAGGGAGGGGAGCCCACATCTCCATACCAGGGCTGCCTAGGGTCAGGAAAGAGGAAAAGCTGGAGGCGGGAGGCATGGTGACCCACCTCCAAGGCCCTCTTGGAACCTGTCTCCCTACTGTGGGCAAGGAGAGCCGAGCCCACCTTGGAGCCTCTCCTCTCCAGGGGCTGGATGAGGACAGGAGCTGAGGGCAGAGGGTGCCCAGTCGGCACTGCCTCCCTGAGCAGGGCAGGGACCCCAGCCTAGCCCCCAGATCCACCGTCGCACCAGGAAACCCTTAGCACCAAAATGTCAGATTGTTGAGTTTTTGTATAAAAAACAGAATAGAAAAAACGTTGTTACTTGTCACAGCAACAAGACTGGCATCCACTACACACACACGGGCAAATATCAAAATTCACATCGTCCAGGATCGGCAAGGCCGAACCCTGAGCCCACCCCCACCCCCAGTGGGAAACAGCCTCTGTCTAAACCCAGTGGTTCTGAGGTTGCTCCTCCCTGCAGTGCCTCAGTTGGAAGGCAGGGGCCAGGGCGTGGCACCTCCTGCAGGAACCCTGGACTCCAGCCTGGCCCCTGCCCAACTGTAGACCTAGCCCTCCTCAGGGACCCAAAGGGCGTCAAGACAGAGCCCCAGAGCTGCCACCAACCTGTTGTGATCTTGGCCAATCCCCCTCCCTGGCCTTCAGCTCTTGTATCAAAAAACCCCACAACTACAAAGGAAGTGGCAGGTATTAAAACAAAAAAAGGGGGGGGGGGGGCTCCCATGGGAGCTTGGCCACGTGCCAACCCAGCAAGCAGAAGGCTGCCCCTGTGGTGGTCACTCCTCAGAGCTAGGCCAGTGCTGCCCAGCTCCCCACTCTGCATGCCCATGGCCCTCAGTCAACCCAGAGCCCAGAATGGCCCATCCTTAACCCATCAGGCTGCCCGACCTAGGCCCGCAGTATTAGCAAAGCAGGAGGCAGAGCACGCGCTCCATTCGGCCCCTCCCCCCAGGGCTCCTGTGGCCCTGTAGGTGGAGGAAGTGGAGCCTCTCTCTTGCCCCAAGCAGGGAGCACCACTGGGGATGGTGGAGAGCCCCCCGTTAGCGAGGGCACCACTCCCCACCATAATGGACATGGGCAAGTGGGGAAGGCCCAAGCACAGGGTGGCACAGCAGGGAAGATGGGCCTGGAGAGGTAGAGAACAGAAGATGAGGAACCAGAGGCTGGAGCACGAGGGGAGCGAGGGGGCAGGCGGACTGTCAGGTCAGCACGGCAGCGGTCAGACTCAGGGTCTGTCCTGGGAGGTAGCTGGGGGTGCTGGGGTTCCAGTGTTGGGTAGAGAGGCAAGGCTGCTCAGATGCCCTCATCAGCCCAGAACCACAGGTCACCAGGGACCCCCCCGAGCCTTGGGCCTGAGAAAGCAGATGGGGAACAGAGCTCACGTGGCAAGGGCCAAAAGGCCATCTGCCTGCTGTGCACTGCCCCCACAGCACTGAGTCCCAGGCCACTGACCCTCCTCCTGCCAACCCAGGGCCCCAGACTCTGCCAGGCCCATGAATATCCTCCAGACTATTGCACTTCTGCTGCTGCCACTGGCCCTCCCCCGGGGGCCCACGCCCAGGTGTGCCCTGTGGCAGCCTGCACAGGGGAAGGGCCACCTTCAGGGAGGGGAGAGGAGCTGGCTACCCCCACTGGACAGATGACTAGGCAGGGGTGGGGGATGGAGAACTAGAGAGCACAGGTCCCGGAACTAGCTACCCCCAACCTGGAGAGGGGGCTTGGTGGCCAGCGTGGGGACCGGGCCCTGCCAATCTGCTGGCCCCCAGGCTCACTTCTCAGGTGGCTTGCTGGCTCCCACCTTCCGGGCAGTGGAGCCCCGGGCCCCCTTGTCTCTGCCTCCGGGGGGCCAGTCGTCCCGGCGGGGGGGCATCTTAGGCGCAGGCTCCTCGGGGGGCCGCTCCTTGGGCTTCCGGCCCCGCTTCTTCCCACCTGCTAGACTCTTCTCCTCCTTCTTGGGTGCCAGTGAGTCCTGGCTCCTGTGTTTGGGAGGTGGGTCTGCTGAAGTACGGAACCAGTTCTGGGGAGACAAGAGCAGCAGTGAAGACCCCAGGCCAGAAAGATGCTGAGCCCGGGGGCCAGCAGATGGCTAGGCGTCAGGGCACCATCCCAAGGGGCTGGTTCCTGCTCAGGCTGCCCGGGGCAGGGAGCACCCAGCTTCTCAGGTCTTCCAGGGAAGCTGGAAACCACTTTGAAGAGAAACTGCAATGTTTCTCAATGTTGGCCACTTGCTCAAACAAATATCACACAAGCCATCACCCCTACCAGCCCTACCTGGCCCAACCCCCTCCATGGAGCCAGCCCATCTAGCCGCTGGCCTAGTGGGTCTCTCACACCAGGCCCCCATCCCTGCCCCACCTCTGCGTGGGTCTTGAGAATGTGATACTTGACACCGCTCTCGGAGCTGAACTCCTTCGGACACAGCAGGCAGCAGTACTTCCCCACCAGGTGGTCTCCCTGCAAGACAGGGGTCCCCGGCCCCCGGAGGTTGGACCCCACCCCCACCCTTGGAGGACCAGAAACATCCAGATCGAGCCAGGACCCCCCACCCTGTGTAGCCAGAGGAGCAGCCACAGCTCATCTGGACGGATGCCCAACAGGTGGGCTTCAGGGACGCACAAGGCCACCCTCTGGCAGGACCACTGAGTCGTCCCTACCGCGAGGGGGTGAGGGAAGAGTGGGAAGAGACAGGCACCCTGAGGAATGGGTGCAGCCTTTGCTGAAGGCCCCTCACCCCAGGCCCAGGTCAGCATGCCCATTTACACCCTCACAGATGAGGAGCCCCCACGGGCATGGCAACTCAAGACTGACTAACTCGTGGCGAAGGCTAGGGGACAGTGAAGTGCCCTGGGCTGTGCTGGCCATTGGGCACTCGCCAGCCCCTGAGCTCATGGAAGAGGCTGCCCCACAGGGGCAGTGTCGCACACCCACTGTGTGGGGATCCCTGGCAGGTAGCAGGGAGTGCCAAGCACCCGCCCCGCCGTGGAGGAGGACCTGGGGACTGACCTTGCTGCAGCTGGCAAGATGAGCCTTGAGGCCGGACACACTGGAGTAGATGGCTTCACAGCACTGGGGGCAGGAGATGACCGTGGGAGAGGGCCTCCTGGCCAGTGCCCCTACACAAACGTGCACCCCTTGCCCCAGCCTGGGGGATCTGGGGCCTCTCTGGAGGAAGTGGGGGGGGGCTTGACCCAGGAGTCCTGGGGTATGGGCAGGCTAGGCCTCTAGGGCTGAGATCGAGGTCTCTCTGCTAAGAGACTTCTGCCTGAAAACCCTGCCAGGACGCAGGGATCAGAGATTAGTCACCCTGGAGGGCTCCCACCCAGGGCCACACCTGGGCTGTCTGTCCCTGAGTCCCTGTGCCCACCGCACCAGCCTGCCGCAGCTTACATCATTGGGGCAGTTGACATGGCCTTTCTCCTTGACTTCATTCTTCCACGCCTCCAGCAGCTGGGGGTTAACCGTGGGGAGGCCTGGCCGAGTGTAGTTGAGCTGTGAAAACAGGCAGGCCCCAGGGTGAGCCCAGGGGCCTGGGTAATGGGGGCTACCAAAGGGCTGGGCCAGAGCTGACCCCAGACACCCCCAGCTGCTCTAACAAGGCCCTCAGCTGTGCCCTCCACAGGCGGGAGAGCTGAACCTTGGGAGATCAGCAGATGGCCCAGGTGATAGGGGACCCCAAGCTGAAGCATGTCCTGCTCAGAGACCAGGAGGCTGGGGGCTCTAGGGCAGAGCACTGGGGGCTCGGGGCAGGCAGCTCACCCGTGCAGTCTCAGGCACCAAGTCGTCCTTCATCCGCCGCTTGGTCCAGTCTCGGGCCAGCTCATCCTCTGCAATCTCCTGCAGGTGGAACACGGCGACCTGGGCCGACGTGCGGCGGATGCGGCCACTAGGGGTCCGCTCAACACCCAGTAGGTCCTCAGCCTCAGCGGGCTTGTCCTCGGCCTCCTCAGGGGGCTGTAGGGCAGGAAGGCCAGGGTGAGCAACAGAAGCCATGTGGCATGCAGGTATGGGAACCCAGGAGCACGTGCCGTAGATAAGGGACACACGAACAACTTGTTGGGGACTCAGAGGCACCAGGGGCCCAGCCTCACTGCCTGCGATGCACGCGGCCCCCAGGGAGGGAAGGAAAAGCACACGCAGCAGACGGCACATGGACACGCATGCTCAGTGACCGAGGGCAGGAGAACCCAGGCTGCAGGCTGCTCACTGGGGCCGTGTGCTCTGAGCGCATGTGGTAGTCATGGCCGGCCTTGGAGCGGTAGGTCTTGCCACAGTGGATGCAGGGGAAGGAGGGGCTGTCCACCTCACAAGGTGGCTTCCCGCAGCGTCGCTGGTGGTACTGGTAGCCCATGAGGCTGGAGAAGGCGGCCCCGCAGCCCTGAGGGTCAAAGATCAGGTAAGTAGCCAGCAAGAGGCTGTGCCCCATCCCACACCGTGTGCCCCACACCCACGCCACCCCACTGACCTCCTGCGGGCAGCGCAGCCTCCCCATCTGCTTCAGCACTTTACGTAGCCGCTCCCGCTCCTCCTGCTCGCTCCCCTCCGAGGCCTCGGCATCAGAGGGCTGGGGGGCAGGCCCGGCCTAAGTGCCCCAACCACCACAGGGCCCCTACCCCTGCCCAGGGGTTGGGGCCACAAATGTCCAAGGTCAGGCATGGGAGTCACTAAGCTCTGCCACGGTGTGGTGACGAAAGGTCAGCGATCTGGGCTGGGCAGGTGGGGTGGGGAGGGGAGTGATGGAGTGGGAGGCCAGCAGTCAGCAGTCAGGGCTGGGTGATACCTTGGTGCTGTGCTCAGCCATGGTGTGGTAGTTGAGGCCGGCCTTGGACTTGAACTGCTTTCGACAGTGCTGGCACTTGAGTGCATCCTGCAGCTGCAGACACGGCCCTATTCGTGAGAAGCTGGCCCTGGGGCACCTCCCTTCCCATGACCCCCAGAGGCAACCTTACCTTCTGACACACCTCCATGTGCTTCTTGAGCCCCACGAGGGTCTTTCGGGCGACCACATTGCAGGTGGGGCAGACAGCCTCCCCCCGTTCATGGATGGCCCGCTGCCACTGCTCCTCAGGGCCACCTGTGGGGCAGGGCCAGGGCCTCAGGGCTGGCAGGGGCTCCCGGACACCCTGGACACCAAGCACAGAACCCAGGGTCCATGCTCAGCCCCCCATCCCTGAGTTCCAGGATCCATCCCACAGTTGAGACCTGGCCTGGGCCCCGCCACACCATAGCCCCCACCTGGGCCTGGGTGGGCCACGGGGGCCGGCACCTCCTTGCTAACAGTGCTGGTGGGGGCCGGCACCTTCTTCCGCACATCCTCGGGGCTGGGCCCCTCCTGCTTCTTGGTGCGGTGAGCCCGGGACTTGTCCTCTGCCTTGGCCAGGCCTGTGTGCACACATGGGGTGATCGGTGCAGATGTGGGCACACGTGTGCACGCACCCAGCCCCACAAGTCCCTGGCCGGCCAGGACCTCACCTTTGAGTCCGAAGGTCCCTGAGATGGACGGCTGCTCCCCTGTAAACTTCTTGGGTGTTTTCTGTTTCCTTCCTGACTCGGGGTAGAGAAAACGAGGCCCAAGGTTCTGGTCACATAACCGTCGGGAGGCCTTTCCAGCCGGCCACTACCCACCCTGGCCACAGCCCCCCGCTCTAGTCTTACTGTGCTTTGTGCGCTCCGTGCCCTCCTCAGGTGGAGACCCAGGGCCTGCAGCCCTTGGCACCTCTTTGCCTCCCAAGGGCCTGCTGCCCAGAGCAAGGGGTCCGCCACTGGGGTCTGTGCTCAGCTGGAAGGCCGAGCCCTGGCTTGCGGTAGATGGGCCACATTCCCCATTTTCCGGCCTCGCCTGCTTGGGCAGGACAGGGCATGCGTCCAGGCTGTCTGCAGCCCTGCAGGGAGTGGGGAGGTGAGGGGCAGGAGGGCCCACTTTGGGCCCTATTCCCCCAGGCTACAGCTGGGGAGCACCCCAAGCCCACCCGGCGGGAGCCCCGTACCTTTTCTTACCACTGCTCCTCCCCGCGGCACGAGGAGTTTTGTTCTCAGACTTGGTCAGCAGCACCATTTTGCAGGGCGTTGTGTGTCTGCTGATGGCAATGGGCCTGCTGACTGTCACTGGTTTACTGACCACAATGGGCCTGCTGACTGTCACCAGCTTCGTGACTGGCACAGGTTTTGTAACTGTCACAAGCTTTGTCATTGGCACTGGTTTGTTGATGGTCACTGGTTTGGTGACTGGCACGGGTTTGGTGACTGGCACCGGCTTGTTGACAGTCACTGGCTTAGTGACCGGCACAGCTTTGGTGACCGGCACAGGCCTGCTGACCGTCACTGGCTTGGTGACCGGCACGGGCCTGCTGACCGTTACTGTCTTGGTGACTGGCACAGGCCTGCTGACTGTCACTGGCTTGCTAATACCGATGGGTTTACTGACACCCACAGGTTTGCCAATAGTGACAGGTTTGCTCACTCCAATAGGCTTGCTGACCCCAACAGGCCGGCTGATGGTGACTGGCCGGCTGACTGGCCCAGGCTTGGGGGTAGGCAGAGGTCGGTCCATGTGGTTCCAAATCCGGTGCTTCTCCAGCTGGGTCTTAGATGTAAATGCAGCCTCGCAGAAAGGGCAGGGAAACGTCAGCCTTTCTGAGATGGCACCCTGGGTGGAGAGAGCAGGCGTGGGAGGGGCTGCCAGGGCCCCTGCCCAAACACGCCCCCAGCCGACAGCTGGGACAGGGTGGGCCGCAGGCCTCCTCTCCCCCAACCCATAGCACCTTACCCCTTGGCATCGCTGGTAATGGTACTTGAGCCCGTAGATACTGGGAAACTCCAGCCAGCACCCCGAGTTTGGACACTTCACCCTCGAGTGTGCCTTGAACTCATCCTTCCACTGGTTCATCAGGGAGAGCTAGGCGTGGGAAGGACCGGCTACTGACCCACCTAGGCCTCTGTCAACTTGGGCTCCAGACACAACACCCTCCCTGGGCCCACAGGGCAGACAAGCTGCAGAAGCCCTCCAACCTCAGGACCGAGGCAAGATCCAGGCCACCCCGAGCAGCAGTGGTGCGCTGCACCTGTCCTAGGAGCCCCACAAACGTGGCCCACTCGGCCCCAGCCACCCACTGAAGCCCTGAAGCACAGAGCCGCCTGCTAACACAGGCTGAGGGCCTGTGGTGGACGTGTGGAGGGCAAACAAAGGCAGTGCGGTGGACTTGACAGGCAGACCCCAGCAGGAACCCCACCCCAGTCCTCAGGGAGCTCACGGGAATGTCTCGGAGGGCCTGGTTTTCAGCTTTCGGACGCCCTTTCTTCTTTCCTTCTGTCCTGTCAGTGGCTTGACTTCCCGGGTCAAAGCAGAGTGGGGCTTGGCTGGGCACTGTCTGCCCACCCCTGACCACCGGCACCCCTGAAGCACACGAATCGCCAAGGCTCAGAGGAGACTGGTGTCCGGGGAGGCGGCCCACAACCCCGCACTGGCTGCCCATGATTGCCTGGAGTTGGCCTTGGCCTGACCCCTCTTACCCAGCTTCGGTGGGTCATGCAGCACAGGAAGTCGGACCTCGCTCCGGCTGCCATCCTTCCCAGGTCCACTCTTGCTGGACCCCGGGAGCCGGCGGCCTCCTCCAACGCAGAAAGGATCGGCCATCTCTGCAGAGCAAGTGGACAGGCTGTGAGGCCCACCAGGCCTGACTCAGTGTTGACACAAGCTGCCCTTGAGCTCCACCCCCAGACGGGCCCACTTTCTGGCCCAGGGAAGGGAAGCCTGCCCACCTGCGCTTTTGGCCACAAGGGAAAGCAGGTGATGGGGGTCCTCTGGCCTAGGCGAGGGGCTACCTAGTCAAGGTCTCCCCAGATGAGAGACGAGACACAATCAGCTTGGCAGGATCTAACCCTGTCCACAGACCCTCACCAGCTCTGAAGAGCTCCCTCTGTCCCCGGACATACATTCCCAGATCGCGCTGAGCTGGGGCCACCCCAGGAGAGGAGGTGTGCCAGGGACAAAGCAGGCCAACAACACCCCTCCCGGGGGCCAATTATGATACCAGTACGGCTGCTGCTTCACAGGCTGTGCTGGCCTGGCACCTTGGGACACCTTCCTCCACAGCCCCATCCAGACCCAAGGCAATGCCATGCTATCGGGGCAGATACCCCTGGCTCCTTCTCCCCAGGACACAGATGGGATAGCCAAGGTGGACACTGACGCCCCTCGCCTACTCCCCAACTGTACGTGCCCCCTCTGGGAGGCAGACCCAGGACCGAGGACCCCGAGGAACCTGGATCTGATCCCCATGCCAGCTGACCCATCCTACCTGTCTCTCTTTCGGGCCTTGTCTTCATCTGGAGCCCCTCCACCCAGATGAAGGCCTCACCTTGGGCCCTCACCACCCTCCACCTGGCTGACCTCTTCCTCACCTCCACCCTCAAGAGCCTCTCTGCCCCACACCTACAGGCCCACCAGCACCACTCCAGAGACCACTGGTCACAGGAAACACCCTGCTTCCTGAGGCTGGGCCTCCATG
Organism: Equus asinus; assembly: GCF_041296235.1. Taxonomy (NCBI): domain Eukaryota; kingdom Metazoa; phylum Chordata; class Mammalia; order Perissodactyla; family Equidae; genus Equus; species Equus asinus. The sequence goes on from NC_091804.1 coordinate 50,867,531, forward strand.
GCCTATTCTGCTAGGGAACCCCACATCCTGAGAGCTGGGAGGACTCTCAGCTCAGCCCAGTTGGGTCCTCCCACAGGTACACCCAAGGCCACAGAAAAGGGTGGGGGATTGTGTGGGCAGGTGACCCCTCCCCTGGTAGTTTCTAACTTAGAGGAGATGGGTGGGGCTGCAGTGCCTAGAAGCACTGCAGAGACCACCTGGGCAGGCTGAGGTCAGAGGTCAGGACAGCCACTGCCCACTGCCAAGGAGGTGCCCACATCCTGCGCTTGGGGGAGGAACGGGTCCAGAAAGATCTAAACAAACTTCTCTGGAAGCCCTCACACTCTAACTTCCAAAGGAGACACGCCAACATCAGTCACTCCAGCCCTGTTTCGACCCCAGCAGCCTGGGATGCGGGTGCCTGCTGAGCAGCCCCTTTCCAGTCTTTCTCCAGCTCGGGTGGAAAATTCAGAGTTGGGGGGCCTGGGGCCAGGGCTGGCCTAGGAGGTAGAGACCCTCCTTCCATCCAAGGCCTGTGACTCGCGCACCGGGAGGAAAAAGGGCTTCCACCCTCCCAGAGGGCCTCGCAGGGTCGCAGAGGTGGGAGGGAGGGGCGCCGTGCTGACCGCAGGAGACGCTGGCCGCGGGACCCCGGCCCAGGCCCGGGCGCGCGGATGAGGCCGGCCAGGGGACGCACACCTGGAGGCTGGCATGGCCACCCACCTGTCACCTGCGGCCGGGTGCGGGCCCGACCTGGCCCCGGAAGGGCCGCCCGCGGCGCCTGGGGGGGGCCCGAAGGCAGTGAACCAAAATGGCGACTTTTTCTGGAGAAGGAGGAGGCGGGCGCGGGCGCGGCGCGGGGCGCGGGCGCGGGCGCGGCGCGGGGGTCCGGGCGCGGCGGGGGCGGCCGCGGGGCCCGGCCCGGCCCGGCCTGGTCGCGTGGATCGGGGTCGGGGCCGGCGGGCGCGAGGCGGCCCCAGGGGCGGGCTGGGCGCGGCTGGCGCTTACCTGCGGCGCCCAGCGGGCCGGGCCGGGCGGGGGCCGGGCGGCGGGCCGGGGCGCGGGCGCGGGGTCCGGGCGGCGCAGGCTGCGCGCCGCGCTGCGCACATGCGCGCTCCCGCCCCTCCCACCTTTGACAGTTTTACTGTGGGGGGGAGGGGGCGAACTCTCGCGGTATTCCCGCCGCCGCTCCGCGATGGGGAGGGACGGGTCGAGAGGAGGGGGCCCCGCGGGCCGGCCTGCTCGCCCGGTCCCGGGTCGGTGTCCTCCGTGTGCCCAGTTCCAGTGCAAAGTGGCCAGTTGCGCCGCCCATAGGGCGGGAGGCTTTTTTCAGGCAGTGGGGTAAACTGAGGCACGATAGGGGCCCTGGGTACTGCCCCAAGCCCAGTGCAAAGGGATTGAAGCGACCAGATGTCTATACCGGGTCCCTGATCTCCTGGGCCCCGGGGGCCCGGGACCTGCAGAGCAGCTTGTGGCCTCTCTTCCAGCTAGCCCTGTGGCCACCCTCACGGGACTGCCCGGCTCCTTGCGGCGCCCGGGCAGTTTGAGGTCGTGGGCTTTCCTGGGGTTACTGTCCACTGGACCAGCCTACGTCTGCTTTGGGGATGGGGTCCTAGACCAGCGGCCAGTGCCTTGCCCCTCCGTGCTCCAGAGCCCAGCCCTCTGCGGGGACACTGGTATCAGGTCTGGGGGAGATAGGGCACCAACGCTGCCAGACTTGGGATGAATGATACAGGGGAGGGAGTGCTAGTTGGAAAAGGGAGTTACAAGGTGCACCTCCTTCCCGCCTCCCCACCCCGCACCCCCGTACCCCCTCCACCTCCTCTGTCCACCCTGGAGCAGGCTGGGCTGCACTGCTTGAGGGCAGGGCACAAAAGGTGTGGGCAGATTTGGGGGTGGCCTCTCCTCACAGGGACCTTTGGGATCCACTTCTCTCAAGGCCAGCACAAAGTGCTCACTCAGAGGCAGAGGCAGGGTGGGGCCCCTCTGTGGAGGGGTCTGTCAGTCGGTCCTTCCCTGGGAAATCAGAGCCAGAAAGAGGCCTACGTGACCCCAGGAGGAAGAGGGAATGCCTTCTCTTGTTGACTGTGCCTACTCTGGGGACAGCACAGGCAGGATTTCTGGAGGGGGTCAATGTGTGTACTCTGAGGTCCACCCAAGGTCGTCACCTTCCCCATTTAAGTCTGCATGTCCACATATGTGACACGTCAATGTCTCTTGGGAGGTGTCTGAGTGACCATGTGTGTCAGGCAGTGTCCTGTTTGGACATCACAGTGTCAGGGTATGTCCCTGTGTCCTGCACTATGTGAGGAGGATGCCTATCTGTATGCTAGAGTCCAGGTGGCTGGACATAGGGTGTGGGGGCTGTCTGGGTCTTAGCAAGTGGTGTCCAGGCTACAGCATGTCTGGATGTCAGGGCATTGCGTGATCTCATATGTGTTTGTGTATGGGGTGTGCTGTGCCCCGTGTGTTTCTGTACGTTAAGGGGTCATTGTTTGTCTGGGACACTGTGTGGGGGTGTGTTGTGGGTCTGGTTGCTGGTGTCATTGTGTCTCTGAGTGTTAGTTTCTGTGGGGCCAGCCTGGTCGTTTTATGCCTCTGTGTTACTATTTGTGTGAATGGCTTCTGTGTGAGTGTGTCAGGGCATGTCCCGTGACCTGTGTGTTTCTTATGTCAGGACATTGCCCTGTGGGAGGAGGGGCGCTCAATGGAGGCCCCTAAAAGATAGCCACGCCAAACTCCTGAAACCTGTGAGTGGGACCTTATTTAGAAAAGGGTGTGATTAAGTTAAGGATATTGAGAGGAGGAGATCATCCTGGATTATCCAGGTGGGCCCTGAATCCAGTGACAATTGTCTTTGTAAGGAGATCTGACACAGACAGAAGCCGACATGACCATGGAGGCCGGGACGGGGTGATGTGTCCATGAGCCCAGGAGCCCCTGGGGCCACCACCAGAAGCTGGGAGAGGCAAGGAAGGATTCTTCCCTCAGCCCCTAGAGGGAGTGTGGGCCTGCTGGATTTCAGACTTAGCCTGTAGAACTTGAGAGAATCAGTTTGTGTGTGTCAAGCCTCCCAGTTGTGGTCATTTGTTACAGCAGCCCCAGGAACCTGACATACCTGTGTCCATGCATCCAGGTGCAGTCCATAGCCATTTCCAGGCAGCCTCTTGTCCCCACCAGTGCCCCACTAGGATGTGACACCACTGCCCCCTGGTGGCCCCAGCTGGAGGCAGCTGGGCCAGGCACGGGGCTTCCAGGACCAGGGGCCCCCCCAGGGCTCTGCCCACCCCTACAAGGCTGGTTGGTGGGCGCTGGACATGGACACCACACTTGGGGCATTTGAGAACCAGGTTTATTTCTGGTCTTTTTGTCAGAATATAAAAAAGTGAGCGCAAAACCAGGGAGACGACACAGGAGCACGTGGGCGGACAAGACAAAGGGGGAGGAAGGGGCAGGGGCGGGAAGGGCCCTCTGAGGAGGACAGCGTCGTGATGGTGTGGGCTGGCTGGGACACTTATGGTAGCCACAATGGACAAGGGGTCTTCCGGTCGGGGGGCATACAGATGGGGGGCACCAGGCCAGTTGTTCCAATTCCACCACAATGACCAGCCTCCCTTCCCAAGGCCAGCTCAGGGTACAGAGCAGGGGCTGGGGGTGCAGTCTCATCTATCCTTGAGATTTTCAGACTCCCCTCGGGGGCTGGCAGGGCAGAGGAGCAGGAGCTTAGGAGCTGCCAGGACCACCCTTACTGTCCTGGGCAGCACTAGCCCCAAACCTTGGGGCCTCAGGTCCACGGAGTGGTGGCTCAGGTGCCAGCTAGGTCTCTGGTGGGCAGGCGTGGGGGGTGCAGCCCTCAGGACAGGTTCTTGTGTGAATCCAGGTTTTCCTGGGAAAAGGGCAGTGGGAATGCCCCCCCATGACTGCCTCAAAGATAGTCTCTGTGATCCCAGGAGGAGGGAGACTTTCCCAAACTAAGGGCAAGACATGCTGGAGCCTAGCGTGGGGCACTGGGCATGCAGTCCTCCTTGTGCCATGTTAGGGCTTGGGCACTTAGGCAATCCCAGGACCTCTCTCGCCTCTGTTCCCATGAATAGAGGCAGCATGGGGAGGGTTTCATAAGTAATGAGTGCTTGGCACAGTGCCTGGCAGGGCGGATGCCGATGCGGATTATCTGGCTGTTGGTTGGGCCTGCTGGGCCTGGGCGGAGGCAGAGGAGGGGTGCACGCTGAAGGGAGCCCTGGCAGTTTACCCCGTGTGGGCAGTACTCTAGGTGCAGGGGGAGGGTGTAGAACTAGACGAGTGGAGTGGGCCGACAGACAGACCTCTCTCACCCTGGGAGAGGGCAGGATGCCCAGAGGACGTGTGACTCAGCTGGCAATGGGGGACGGACATCAAGGTGGGTGAAGGAAATATAAATAAACACACTCCTTGGGAGTCTGGGGGGACATCCAAACCCTGCTCTGGCTCCAGGTGGCTGCCCCGAATGCTGCCAGCAGCACCCGGCAGTGGGCTTGGGCTCAGGTCCTGGGAGGAGGGGCCATGTTCAAGCAGCCCCTGGCCACCCAATCCCAGGCACAGCCCAGAGTGCACAATCAGAAGTGGCTGGAGGTGGCAATCCTGATCCCACCTGTCCACTGGGCTGGGCTTAGCCCTTGGGGCCTCTTGCAGGGTCTGAGAGGGGCTGCTCAGCCGGTGCTGCCTCATCCTTGTCCCGGGCTCCGGTCACAGTGCTGGGGTCTGGGGTTCAAGCCTCAGGCAGCAGCTACGACACGTTTCCGAAGGAAGCTATGGGGTGGATGGGGGTGAGGAGGGGCGGGGATCTCTGGCATCATCCGCTCTGTCCTGGGTGCAAGATGGCCCTTACTGGGGTCCCACAGCCACCCTCCTGAGGTCAACCTACCCACCCTATGCTCAGGGGCCTTGCAGCCCAGCCCCCCAGACCTCTCTAGTGGCTCTGGCACTGCTGGTTCCTCCCACTGACCTTGGCTGAGCAGCTGCAGGCTCCGCCCCTCCTCGCGCACCTGCAGGCGCAGCACCTGCTGCAGCACCTCCTGCCGCTGCGCCTCCTGCGCCAGCCCCATCCGCTGCAGCTTCTCCGCGTTCAGCCGCAGCAGCGCCCGGCCTGAGAGGGAGGGGAGAGGGGTCAAGCCGAGGTCAGCACCCAGGGACTATCAAGAGCCAAGGCAGAGAGAGAGAGAGAAGGGGGAGAGGGACAACACGGAGAGACTCAAAGACAGAGAAAGAGAGGGAGACGGAGGACTGTGGGGGGAGAGACGGACAGAAATTCAGAGAGACAGGGAAAGCAGGGAGAGGGGCAGAGGAAAGATAAGGATGGATAGAGACAGAGCAGAGAACAGCTGGATGAAGACAGAATCAACGACTGGGAGAGACAAGGAAAGATTCTGCAAAGAGACAAAGACCTGGAAGGAGAGGTTGGCTCAGGAGGAAGCAGAAGAGAGGGAAACAGCAAGAGAAACAAAGGCAGGCTGGGTGTGGGGAAGGAGCTCTCCTGGGGAGCCCTGCACCCTCCCCACCCTCAGCCCCCCAGAGAGGCACCCGTGATGGCGTGTTGGGAGAAGGCCTCCACGTAGACGAGGTAGTTGTGGGGACAGTGCTTCTTGAGCCACTTGCAGACGTCCTGCTGACTCCACAGGACCACAGGCCTCGTCAGGCCACCCAGTGAGGGACTCGTGTGGTACAGGCCATAGTGCTCAGCGTACAGCCGGCCCTGCAGGGGAGAGGGGTGGCAGGTGGAGTGAGGTCATGGGGAGGGCAGGATCTGAGGTGGGTACAGTGGGTGGGTACCTGGGGGGCCTCTGTGCCAGGCTGCTGCAGGAGCTTGACTGGCCGGTCGCCAGCTGCCCTCTGGCTGCGGGAGTCATGCCAGGTGAGGCTGGTGCCTGGCGTCCTAGGCAGGTGGCAGGGGATGCTCTCTGCCGACACTGTGTGCTCCAGGAGGGTCCGGCAGAAGCTGAAGTGGGCAGTGGCTGTAGAGCAGGGGTGGCTGGTCAGAGTGGTCAAGGGCAAGGCCAGAGGTTCCTCTCCCTGTGAGCAGCTCCCTGCTCAGCCCATCTCCCTTCCACTTTCCCATTTAGAGGTTCCCAAGCCCCCAAAGGCAGAAGGAAGAGTGTAAGAGCTGTCTTGAAGACCCCACCCAGCCAAGATGAAGAACTGGAAACACCTTTCCCCTCCGAGTCCACAGTCTGTGCTTTGGGGAACAGGATGGATTCTGCTTAGATTAGAGAGAGGATGTGTCCCCAGGGGGCCTAAGACTTGCAGCCAGGCCAGGGGCCCTCCTGGGACAGCCTTGACTTCACCCTTGCCTTGGGCTGGTACATGCCCCACCAGACCAGGGCATACACATAGGACCTGCCTTCGAGGAAACAGTGTCCCCAATATCCTGGGAGGCCCTGTGTGGTGGAGAGGCACCTCTGGGTGCACTGCCCATCCTTGTTGAAGGCACTCAGTCTCTGCAGCCGTACCTGGTGTTTGAGGCTTGGCTGCTGCATTTCTGTGCTCACTAGCTGTGACTCATCTCCAAGAGGCCTGAACTCTGGGCAAGCCAACAACAAGGATCCCTGCTCCCCACCTCCCACAGGGACCCCGGCCTAGGACAGCTCCTGTGTCAGGGTCCTGCGGGCATGGGCTGCTTAGCACAGGTATGCAGGGTGCAGCCATGTGCCCCGGGGACCCATGGTGATGCCTTCTGCTCTCTCTTCCCACACCAACTTCATCACTCTCGTCAAGTTTTAGTTTTACCGTCATTTCTGGGCTCGTTGCTGACAAGAGTCAGGGAGGGCAGACACCTGGATGGGCCTCTCCCAAGACCTTCCAGAGGTCTTGATGCACAGAAGCTGCCCGGAAATATTGTGAGTGGATGAATGGAGGCTCTGAGTGGTGTCCACAAGTCAATAGAACCCTGGGGAGAGACTGGAAGCTGCACCCAGGCTTGCCCCCGTCTTTATAGCATCCAGGCCCTGACTCAGCAGGCAGGATCAGGTTCTGAGCCCCTAGCCCTTGCCCCCCACCCCAACAGAGTGAGAGAGTCCCTCCCGTGGACACAGCCCCCAACCCCCACTGAGGGCAGGTTCTGGCCATGTGCCCAGGAGGTCTCAGGAATGAGGGAAACCCCATAACATTCCTCCGACTTAGCACCCCCTCCCCATTCTTGCAACTTTCTGGAATCTGGATGACCCAGGTGACTAAATTTCAGGTCTAGTGTCAGAGAGGGTGTGGCCAGTGTGGCCGTCGCCCCAAGTGGCTTCTAGTACGGCGAAAGAAGACTTATTCTAGGCCGCCACCTTTCAGGGTACAGGCAGCCGGGTCACGAGGCCTCGCCCCGCGGGAGGCCCGGCAGGAGCGGGAGCGCGCAGTTTCGGGAGGACCAGTCAGCCGCCTCTCCGCGCCGCACCTGTCCCGGGCCAGCCGGGCCCCGCCCATTTCCTGCCCGCACTAGGGGAGGGATCTCTGTCCGTCCGTCCGTCTGTCCACCGGTCCTCCCTCCCTCCCAGCTCTAACGTCACAATTCCAGTAGGAAATGGGGCGGGGGCATCCGAGCCTGACTATGGCCTCAGCCCACTCTCGGCCCCACTGCAAGGGCTGGGGAGGGTTTTTTCCACGCGAAGGAAGAAGTGATCACAGGGTGGTGCCCCCTGGGGACAGGAGTCCCAGCCGGTCACCTCCCCCAAGCCAAGGAGCGCTGATCCCCAAGGCCTGAGGCTGCCCCCTCAGCGCGGGACAAAGACACCGGGGACCCCATTCGCCCAGAACGCGCCCCGCACTCTGCGCGCCGCCGCGGCTCGGAGTCCGCTAGGTCTCGCCCCTGTCTCTCTCGGCCCCCGAGCCCCCAGCCCGCGATATCCCCCGCCCCTGTCCAGGCCCGCTCACCGTCCACATCCCGGCGCTCCCCGAAGCCGGCGCGCACAGCCCCGGCGCGGCCTCGCGGGGGGCTCAGCTTGGTCCTCAGTTCCGTGAACATGGGGCCCGCGGTCCCAGGCCCACGCACACGCCCCTCGCCGGGCGCAGGGCGGCCGGTGTGGCCGGCGGGGAACGCGCGCCGCCGCCCCGCCCCGCCGGCCCCGCGCCCGAGCCGGTCCCAGCGCCCGAGCCGGTCCCCGCCCCACCGGCCCCGCGCCCGAGCCGGTCCCCGCGCCCCGCGAGTCTGCGCGGCGAGGCACCTGCCGCTGAGCCCACAGTGCCAGGCGCGCTCCGGGAGCTGCGAGGTGTGTCGGCGGCGCGCGGGTCTGCGTAGGCAAAGGGTGTCAGAGCAGGGGGCGTCCGTGCGCACCTGGGCATGCCTCCAAGGACGAGTGACCCTGTGCACCTACAGGAGGTCCAGGCGCCTGAGGGAGCCTCTGAGCCAGCGAAGTAAAGATGCATTCGTCCCCTCTGTGTGTGTGGCAGGGTGAGGCGGGCATCCTACCTGCTCCTGGGACCTTCTGCCCACTGGGGCCCAGGTCAAAGGCCAGACCCTCTCCCAACCACTTCCCTCCCCATTCCTACCCCAATTTACTCACTTCTTTACTCAGCATTCTTCAGACCTCTCCAGAGGTCTCTCCCTCAAATGGGCACTTGCTTCCCCAGAAAAGCCAGTTTGACCGTCTCTTACCCCCCACACTGTGAACTCCAGGAGGACAACCAGGGTCTCTCCCCTTCCCTCTATAGCCCCCAAATCTGACTCAGTGCCCAGGATGTGGTATTGAAATAGGTGTGGCTGGGGACTGGGAGGAGAGAGAAACTCCAAGGAGGCTGCAGTAGGCAGGAGGAATGCATTTGCTTCAGGACCTCAGTAAGGAGTGCTAGGGTGGGCTGGGGGCTGCCTGGTCCAGCAGAAGGCCATTGCAACCAGCTGAGTTTTGCCTGCTCTGCCAGGAGCCTGAGTGCTCCTCCTAGGAGTGTGTGTGGGCCAGCACATGTCCCACAGCAGAGTGAGCAAAGGTGCACATGGACATGCAGAAATGTGTGCAGAGTGCAGTTATGCATGTCCACCTAAGACGAGCACAGGTGATCTGACCTGGACCCCTGTCCACCGATACACCAGTAAGGATTTTTGGGAACGCACAGTGACTGCCGACGCCCACTACTGACTTGTTTACATAGATCTGCTGCATTTATTTCTTTTAGTCAGTTAGCTCATTGGGGCTGAGTTCCCACCCTCACTGGAATGTGCCGGGTCTGGTGGGGGTGTGACTGGGGCCTGTACAGGGACAGTGGCCCAAGTGGGGCCAGGCATCTGAGCGCTGAGAGCAAGGGCAGCAGTCTGCACACAGGCACATGCAGCCAGATGTGCCCGCAATCACGACACATACACCTGCACAAGCCGGACCCTGGAAACTGGATAGGTGTGCACCTGAGCTCAGACGCGTTAGGGCCTGCCTAGGGCCAGGGCGACTCTAAAGGGCAGGGTCGGCGGCCAGGGCTGCATCGCAGGGTCCCTGGCGGCCCGGCAGGCTCAGAGGAGAGGACCCATGGGTCCCGCTCGGACAGGGGGCCACCTCGGCAAGGCATCGAGAGCACGTAGTAAGCAAGGATGCACCAGGCTGTTTTGAGCTCCCGCATGATCTGCCCAGGATGGTGTCACCCCCTCGCCCGCCCGCCTCACCACAAACAGGCGTGCCCGCGCATGCGCCTGCCGCATCTCTGCCTCTTAGCCGCCGCCGGAAGTCGCCGGAAAACGCTTTTCCGGAACTTCCGTCTCGGGAATTCAAGGCGGGCGGGGCCTCGTGCGGACCGCGCTCTCTGCTTCCGGGGCGCGGGTGACGCCGAGCTCGTGAAGTGAGGCGAGACCGCGGACGTTTCGGGGTTTTCGCCTCTGGCTGCGGCCTCCGTCCTTTCGCTTCCAGATCTTCGTCGTCCCCGGCGCCATGAACAAGAAGAAGAAGCCGTTCCTGGGCATGCCCGCGCCGCTCGGCTACGTGCCGGGCCTGGGCCGGGGGTGAGGCCTGGGGTGGGCGGCGCGGGCCGCGCGCTCTTGGGGCCGGGGCCGGGGGAAGAGACCGGGCCGGGCTGGGTCTGGGGTAGGGGCAGGGGCCCGGGGCAGAGGCCAAGGGCCCGGGCCGGGGCCGAGGCAGGGGCAGGCGCAGGCGCAGGGTGCCGACCCGGGCTAGACCGTTCTAACTGCCCGCAGTTCTTCCCGGGAGGCAGCCGGATTAGGGTAGCTCGCCGATGGCGACGAGGAAGACGAGAACAATGATAAAAATTAAGCTACTAGGCAGTTTGGCTTAATCCTTGTAGGAAGAATAGTGCTTTGGGATTAGGACAGACGCGAGTATGAGTTCTGCCTGTACCGAAGAGGTGTGTGATTTGGGGTTTAACTGTGGGTTGGCCCGTTTTCTGGTCTGTAAGATGGGTAATAACATCATTTTGCTGGTCTGCTCTGACGAGCGAGTGCATCACTGACACGTGGTTGGAACACCGTGGTTACCCTCCCTAGGCCAGGCAGACCCCTCAACCTGTCTTTTAAACATGAATGATCCTTTCCCGATATTCCGGGCTAGGTTCCTCTCTGTGGCCGCTGGTAGTGCCTCATTCTTTCCCTATAGTGTTGGTCGTGATATGCTGCTTGTTCGAACTCTGAGCTCCCCAGGGGCAGGGATGCCACCTGTGAGGCTTATGACTGGGTCTCGTATGCCTCTCTCACAGATGACTACCACAAGTTGTTGAATAAATGAGCAGGCGTTAACATCCTATTTGTTGGATTATTCATTTGATTAGGAAAACTATTGGGTTTCTCTTGTTGGGGGTATTATGTTAGAATCTGTGAGACACACATAAGTCTAAGGTATTGACACTATTTTCAGAGGACCTGCTGTTTACTAGGAGATATGAGGTGTTTGCATAAATAAGTACATGAAGAGGAAGAGATTTAGAACTCTGGGGTTCCAGCGATCAGGGAATACTCTGTGGAGTGGCATTGGACCAAGTTTAGAAGGTGAGCTGGATTTAGGGATGGAGAGACGTGCCAAAGTTAGAGGAGGAACTGACATTTTGTGTGTTGGGCAGTTGGCGGGGAGGACGATGAGGGAGTAGCAAGGAGTCTCCGACTGGAACATGTAGTGAATGGAGTGGAGCTGCAGGAGGCCAGAGGGGTCAGATCTGCAGGCACTGGAAAGACAGAAGTCTTCCGAATGCCACAGTCAGAGTGGCATCGAAGCGGAGGAAGGCTGCAGGAAGGGCTGGCTAACTTGGTTCCCAGCTGTGATGGGAGTCATGGTCTGGGGAGGAGGGCTTTTGAAGGTGGACTCAGTAGAACTTGGCAACAGATGGGATGGAGAAGGAGGAAGAGGGAGGCAAAGCTGATGCCATGGTGCCTGGGGTGGCACTGCTGTCATCAGCTGGGACAGCCCAGAGCAGCTGCAGGGCAGGCACGAAGAGGAAGTGTGATTGGGTCAAGTTGGGTCTTGGGGGGGGGATGACTAGCAGGTTGTTGGAAGTGGGAGGCTGGTGCTTGAGAAGGAGGGAGGTCTGATGTCCTGGTGACTCTCAAGGAGAATGTGGGGTGGCAAAAGATAGTCTTGGTAACCTCCTCAGGTTAGGTCAGAAGATTTCTCCCCTGAACAGGCTAGTAATGTTAGAGAACGTGGCTGTGCGTAGTTCACTGCCATCTGGATCTTTGAGGTTTCCCAGAGGTGTTAGAAAAAGAGGGGTTGTCCAGTGACGACTGTGGAGGGCAGAACGTGGGAACAAGGTCACCCAGATAAAGGGGCTTCTCGGGGTCTTCTGCAGTGCCACTGGCTTTACCACCCGGTCGGACATTGGGCCTGCCCGGGATGCAAATGATCCTGTGGATGACCGCCATGCACCCCCCGGCAAGAGAACTGTCGGGGACCAGATGAAGAAAAGCCAGGCTGCGGACGATGACGACGAGGATCTGAATGACACCAACTATGACGAGGTGACTGGTGGTGGGCTCCCCGGCCAGTCTCCAGAAGGGCTGACCAGCTTGTTAACCCAGTGTGCTGTTGGCATCTGTGATGAGTGGCTGGGAGTGGCTGTTACATTTCATATTTCGGCTATTCAAGGAATATGTTTAGCAGCAGGTGAGAGGGGAGCAGGAAAAATACAAAAATGTACACTTTTGTTGTCTCTTTAAAGGAGATGTCCTGGGGCCAGCCCCATGGCCAAGTGGTTAAGTTCGAACGCTCTGCGTTGGCTGCCCGGGGTTTCGCCAGTTTGGATCCTGGGCACGGACATGGCACCGCTCATCAGGCCATGCTGAGGTGGCAGCCCACATGCCACAGCTGGAAGGACCCACAACTAGAAAAAATATACAACTATCTACCGGGAGATTTGGGGGGAATAAGGAAAAAAAATAAAATCTTTAAAAGAGATGTCCTGGGGCTGGCCCAGTGATATAGTGGTTAAGTTGGGTACTCTGCTTTGGCAGCCCAGGGTTTGCAGGTTTGGATTCTGGGCATGGACCTACACACCACTCATCAAGCCATGCTGTGATGGCATCCCACATACAAAATAGAGGAAGATGGGCACAGATGTTAGCCCAGGGACCATTGTCCTCACAAAAAAAGAAATGTCCTTGCAGATATTAGCACCTCTGTATTGGTGTTTTATCTTGGTTGATCTCTCGTGTTGAAGACGGAAAGTGAAACTGGTGATCACGTTTGCTCTCTTTTGCTTTAGCGTTCACCCTCTTAGTTAACTGGTATTTGGGCAATTGAAGTTTTCTTCAGATGTGTTCTAACAGATGGTACTTTTCCTTAGAGGAAAAGATTTTTAAAAAGATTTAATTCTGAAATAATTTTAAATTTACAGGGAACTTCAAAAATAATATGGAGGATCCCTGCATACCCTTCACAAGCTTCTCCCCATCTTGTGTGATCTTAATTCAGTTATTGAAACCAGAAAATTAAAGTGATACAGCACTCTTAACTGATCTGTAATCTTATTTGCATTCCACACCTGTTTTTCCACCTGTGTCCTGTCTCTGGTCCAGGACCTATTCCAGGATCCCACGTTGCCTTTGGTTGTGTCTTCTGACTCTCCTCCAATGCGGAGAGCTGCTCCACCTTCAAGCCCTTGACACTTTCGAAGAGTACTGACAGTTTTATCCCTCAGTTTGGGTTTGTCTGATTCAAAAACCTTGTTTAGCAAGCATTTTACAACTAGGATTGTTCTCTGTTTCTGCTGGTGGGGACTGTGTTGGAGGAAAAGCTGGCCCTCTTAAGTGTGGTGTTTGGTTCTCAGTTTAATGGCTATGCCGGGAGCCTCTTCTCAAGTGGGCCCTACGAGAAAGATGATGAGGAAGCAGATGCTATTTATGCAGCTCTGGATAAAAGGATGGATGAAAGAAGAAAAGAAAGAAGGTAAAACAAATGATTGCCGTTTTAAAAGTTTATCCAACTTTTTAAAAAAGTTTTGTTTTGACTTATTTCAGACTTGGAGAAAGGTTGCAAGAATAGTATGTGTGTCTGCTCAGCTTTGAGGCCGCCTGGGTCTTGGTCCATGGCAGCCGCACTTGGGTATATGCTGGGCTGCGGAGGAGTCTTTGGGCCTGGGGCCTGGATGGAGAGTTTAAGAACTCTGTCTGGTTTTCCAGAAACTGATAAAATTTGGAGGATTGTTCTGAGTACACATCAGGGTTCCCATCTTTGAAATGGGCATAGTGATGTCAAGTAATGTATATTAAGTAATTTGGAAGTTAACTCAGGGTGGCGAATGAACATCTAAATCCTCTTGGGCAGGCCGTTGGGCCTTGAGAGTCTCGTTCCACACCTCCCTATTGGGGCATGACCACGGGGACTGTGGGGCATCGGGCTGGGCTTCTGGGGGCAGACTGCAGTGAGCCTGCAGGGAGCGAGGCCCCAGCCAGCGAAGGAGTGTCTGTCCTTGGAGTCCTGTTGAAGGCAAGACTGCTCTTCAGCAAGGCCCTCATGTTTTCTCCATGGGGCCCTTAGTGGGGGTCTTGCGTGGAAGGTTGGTCTGGCCCGTCTTTGTGTTGATGTTGCCTCAGTGTACCCATTGGTAAGGCGACTTTCTGCGTTTCCTGTCCTTGCTCTGGGGAAGCTTATGCAAAGTGAACACACACTCTTGCAAATCATAATAAATTATATTGCTTTGTAAGTTTGTTACATTTTTTTGTCAGAGAAAGAATATATTCTCATTATAGACTGTAGGATAATGAGATTAACTATAGGTAAGAGGATAACATTTATTCATAAACCCAGAAAGTGACAGTTAACATTTTGGTTCACTTTCCTTTTTCTCTTGCTCATTATGTGTACAATTTTGTAACTTCCTGTAGTAGATGTAGAATTTTTGTTTTTCAAGATCATTTTAGAGGAGTGAAATATAGTTCTTCAGGGGAGTTTTTTTAAAGCTTGTTATTAAATTGATGTGTGTGAATATACATTTGTAGTAATTGTGTGCCTGGTTTTGCATACTAAAGATTTGAATCTAGTCTTCTGGAATTCATTCATAAAACCTGAATGACATGGATATGTATAGAAAGTTGTCATATTAAGTGGTTTTAGAAAAGTGGTTGGCTTTTAAAAACTTTATTATGAAAAGTTTTCATACAAACAAGTAGAATAGTGTAGCAAACACACACGTGCCCCCAGGCAGTCTCCACACTTGTTCACAGCTTGCACGCTTGTTGCATCCGCATCTGCAGGTGGTGTTTGCTGGGTCATGTCAGGGCCAGTTTGCCCTCAGCTCAGCTGTCCGTCTCCCTTGTCAGCGCAGCAGCACCTTTGTCATGCTCAGCAATGTGAAGGCTGATTCTTCGTCACCTGATAGCCAGTCCGCCTCCGTATTTCCCTGCTTGTCCCCAGAACATTGTAGAACTGCTTTTTTCAAACCAGATACAATCAGAATCACTCCTCAGATCATGTGTCCTAACCACTCCTGCACCCCCATTTTTAACCTTTTCGTGACATTGGCCTTTTGAAGAGATAAGTTGTTTTGTAGAACGGTCCAAATTATGGAATGGCTGCCTGTCTCCTCAGGCTGTCCTTGAACTTGTTCTGCTCTCAGTATTTCCTGTGCAGTGGAAGTTGGTGCCTGAGGCTTGATTAAAATCAGGTGGAACATTTTTGGCCAGAAAACCTGATAAGTGCATCTGTGTCTGTTGCTTTGCATTAGGAGCCATGATGCCTGACTGTGTCCAGCTTATGGAGAGGTGTCTGTCTTTTCCAAGCACGTGATTTGTCTTAATACATTCCAGTTCCTACCTACGGATATTTTCCTTTTCCTTTACAGAGGAAAGTGTACATCTCGATGGTAGAGTGTATTAGCTCCTTGGTTCATATCAACTTGTTTGCGTAATGTGGTTGGTACTTTGTCACAGTTTCCTGTTACTCTTTGTTCAAATCTAACCTGCAGATTTTTTCCAAGTCCCTAGACCTGGTTTTAAATTACCACTAACCCAGTCACTCTCCATCCCTGAAGATCAGTTGTGCGGGGGTTGGCACAGACCGGTAGTTCTGGCCGATGGAGCAGTAAAGCTGACAGAGGGCTGGTTGTTTGTGGAGGGGCACTATTGACTTGGAAGAGAGGGAAGCAGCGACAGGTAGAGAGTCAGGTGGGCAACTAGGACAATGGTTCAGCTTTTCCTCTCAGTTGAGCATTCACAGAAAGGGCCTACCTTTGGAATTGTGTAGGGTTTTAGAGCATTAGTATACTTGTGCTCAAATGCAGGTGTTTATGTCAGAGTAAGACAAATCGTTTTTATTTTGGTGAATTTCTGCATATTTTCATGTGGTAGATAATTGAGTTACTGTATTTGTGAATGTATCCTTTGTTACCTTAAAATATATTTAGTTTCGGTCTTGAATGTGTGGAGTTATTCTTTTTTGTGATTTAAGTATAATAAAGTGACTTTCAGAGTAAACATCCAGTGTTTCTAATGCATGCACACATTTTACTTCCTAGGGAGCAAAGGGAGAAAGAAGAAATTGAGAAATACCGCATGGAACGCCCCAAAATCCAACAACAGTTTTCAGATCTCAAAGTAAGCAGATAGATGACATGCTGTTTCTAGTGTACTTAACCTACCAAGCAGAGAACCAGACTGCCCTGGAGTGGAACTGAAGAGACCTCACTGACTTTGCTCTTCATTTGATTCAGATGGTAGAAGGTCCCCCTTTATATGTTTAAGTATATGTTGATTTGTGCAGAAAGCCTCTCCTCCCCCACTGAGAAAGGCGGGACAGAGGAGCTTGTTTTCTTTGTATCTTTAACTCCATTTGTACATAAGATTTCCTAAACTGTGTCCTCTGAGCTTTGACAGAAAAATTTACATTTGAGTGAAGTAGAGCAGATCCAACAAATTGATTTTTTTAAGAGAAACAGATAACCATTTCCGCCTCAAAATCCTAAGGCATGATGATTTGGGGGCTAGGGATCAGGGAGAGCATAATTTTTCTTGTGCATGTGAAATTCTGCCAGAGAATTAATGTTTTCGGGGGTCGGTGTTTCCAGAGGAAGTTGGCAGAAGTCACAGAAGAAGAGTGGCTTAGCATCCCTGAGGTTGGCGATGCCAGAAACAAACGCCAGCGGAACCCGCGCTATGAGAAGCTGACCCCTGTTCCTGACAGTTTCTTTGCCAAACATTTACAGACTGGAGAGAACCATACTTCAGTGGATCCTCGACAAACTGTGAGCATCCAAAAAGAAGGCAAATGGGACTCCTTTAGTCTGGTCGATGGGCCAGTGGTGGGGGCTCTGGGTGGTGTTGCAGAAGCTGCTTCTGTAGTTCAGTAGCTGTGCTGTGGCTGAGTCTTGTCTGTGCAGCGGTGTATGTCAGGCTATGATAGAAGGATTTCAGGTTCTTCTACATGGAAATGCAAGCTAGCGTTTTGTCTTCTTCCTCTCCAGCAATTTGGAGGTCTTAACACACCCTATCCAGGTGGACTGAATACTCCATACCCAGGTGGAATGACACCTGGATTGATGACACCTGGCACAGGTGAGCTGGACATGAGGAAGATCGGCCAAGCGAGAAACACTTTGATGGACATGAGGCTGAGCCAGGTGAGAGTTTATGTCATGCAACATTTTCATACAGGTGATACTTAAAAACTTTTGTTTTCTGATTATAAAACTAATGTATATTTGTGAAATGTTTATTTTTTTTTAACTTTTGTCCAAATTTTTTAATTGTAAAATACACATAAATTTTTCATCTTAACCATTTTTAAGTGCACAGTTCAGTGGCATTAAGTACATTCACATTGTTGTGCGACCATCGCCACTGTCCATCTCCACAACTCTTTCATCTTGTAAAACTGAAACTGTGTATACCCATTAAGCTGTAACCCCTCCCAGGCCCCGGCAACCAGCATTCTGCTTTCTGTCTCTATGATTTTGACTACCCTAAGTATCTCTTGGAAGTGGATGCATACACTATTTGTCTTTTTGTGACTGGCTTGTTTCACTTAGCAAAATGTCCTCAAGGTTCATCCATGTTGTAGCATATGTCAGAATGTCCTTGCTTTTTAAGGCTGAATAATATTCAGTACGTATATACCACATTTTGCTTATCCATTCATCTATCAATGGATACTTGGGTTGCTTCCCTGTTTTAGCTGTTGTGAATAATGCTGCTATGAAGATGGGTGTGCAGATCTTGCTTTCAATTCTTTTGGGTATATACCCAGAAGTGAGTTGCAGGATCATAGACTAATTCTGAATTTCTTTCTTTCTTTTCTTTCTTTTTTTTTTTTTGCTGAGGAAGATTTGCCCTGAGCTAACATCTGTTGCTAATCTTCCTCTTTTTGTATGTGAGCCACCGCCACAGCATGGCCACTGATGAATGCTGTAGGTCTGTGCCTGGGAACCGAACTTTGGCTGCCAAAGTGGAGCACCAAACTTAACCACCAGGCCACTGGGGCTGACCCTCTATGAAATGTTTATCTTTTGAAGTGCTTTGTCACAAGACAAGCAGACCTGTGATGATGTACAGTTCCTGTCCCATTAGAGTGACGGGATTCTGCATTCAGGCTGGTTCTTGCATCTACCTACAGGACATGCACAGGTGCAGTGCACTCAGAGTGCCCACAGCAAAGGGCCAGCCATGGTGGGTACTCCTGCTCCCTCTCGGGGGACTGGGGGCTGTCGCAGGTGACAAAGGGCTGCCTGACACGCAGACTGGATGAAGGCACTCCTGACAAGCCTCATGCTCACTGTGAACGAAATTTAATGTCCTTCCCTGTTTACATAAAAGTTAAATGCACATATTTTCTTCCTGCATCCTAGTAAATTGTTGTGGCCCTTGGGGGGCATGTGCTCCATTAAATGCTCCAGAAAACCCAGGTGAGGTGGAAAACCTTTATAATTGTGACATGCACATCAGAAACCAACAAGGAAAAGACTTTCACATTTGATTACGTACAAATTAAGAACTTGCAAAAAAGAAAGCACTATAAAGTCAAAAGAACCAACAAATTGTGAAAAAGTCATCATGCACATGAAAACCAGTGGTAGAGTAGTATGTGTAGTTTTCCATTTGTGCTGGGGAAGAGAATGTCCACACACGCATGTGTTTGCACATCGTGGAAAGTGTCCAGGGCTGCACACCCACACCACCAGGGAACAAGCTAGGTGTGTGGAGTGGGAGCGAAGTGTTAAACGGTTTTTTTTTTTTTAAAACGATTGCCACCTAGGCTAACAACTGTTGCCTTTTTTTTTTTTTTTCCTGCTTTATTTCCCAAACCTCCTCCCCCTGCCCCCCGCCCCGGCCCCCCCGCTGGATACATAGTTGTATATCTTAGTTGCAGGTCCTTCTAGTTGTGGGATGTGGGACGCCACCTCAACGTGGCCTGATGAGTAGTGCTGTGTCCGCACGCAGGATCCAAACCCTGGGCTGCCACAGTGAAGCGTGCGAACTTAACCACTCAGCCTCAGAGCCAGCCCCGTGTTAAACGGTTTTTAAGGAAAAATTTCACACGTACTTGGAAGTAGAAAAATAATGTAGTGAACTATTCAACCATTACTATTTGATGCAGTGGGAAGTTTTAAATTTTAGTTGAGCTTTTACTGTGCCTCTTAAATTTTTTCTGGTGAGCAAATATTTTATAATATAAATCCAGTAGCTTACCAATTAAAACAATTGCACATGTTTTCGTGTTCCTAGATGTGTATCTACTTTATAATTTGGAGAATAGTTCATTGTTTCCGAGTATCATGATTTTGTCCTTGGTTAAAGGTCCTTTTGTGTTGTTGCTACTTTTTTACTGTTATAAGCCATGCTTTGACGAACTCCTCATGCTTTTATCTTTGCACATTAAGGAAACATTTGTATAGTATCTTTAAAGTGGAGTTGTTGGATCAGTGTATTTTCACTTAAATACCAAATTGTCTTTCAAACACATGGCATTTCATGCTCAGCAACATGAGATGAGCATGTCTGTGTGATCACACCGTTGGCAATGCTGGCTCAGCGGTCATTGTCTTTGTCGTTTTTGCCAATCTCAAAGGCAAACTCCCTTCGCCTCAACAAGCCTTAATCTGCATTTTCGTTACTGGTGAAGTGGGGCATCTTTCCTGTTTGTTTGTCTTGGGCAACTCTTCTGTGAAATGCTGCTTTTGTCATTTGCCCGTTTTCCTCTTAAGTTTTAACACAGTGATCATTTATGTTGCGTGTATCTTCTCTCCTTTGTTGTGCTCTTTCAGACTTGTGTGTGGAATATAGAAATATTTTCTTTGAAAAGACTTTATCATGGTTAATTTTTTTGTGGTAAAATATATGCAAGATCAAATTTTCTGTTTTAACCATTTTAAGTGCACATTTCAGTGCCACTAAGTACATTCACGTTGTGCACCATCCCCACCATCCGTCTCCAGAACTTTCTCATCTCCCCAAATGGAAACTCTGTCCCCAATAAACGCCAACTCCCACCCCCTCCCCCAGCCCTGGCTCCACCATCCTACTTTGTGTCTCTGAATTTGACTCCTCAAGGTGCCTCACGTGAGTGCATTCACACAGTGCTTCTCCTTTTGTGCCTGGCTTGTTTCACTGAGCATAACGTCCTCAGGGTTCGTCCATGCTGTAGGCGGTGTCAGGATTTCCTTCCTTTCTAAAGCTGGGTGACATCGCTTTATGTGTGTGTATGGGCTGCATTTTGTTTCTTTAGTTATCTCTTGATGGACATAGCTTGCTTCTGCCTTTTGGCTATAGTGAGAAACGCTGCTGTGAGCCTTGGTGTACAAACAGCTGTTGGAGTCTCTCCTTCCAATTCTTTTGGATATAAACGCAGAAGTGGAACTGCTGGTTCATCTGGTAATGCTATTTTTGATTTTTGGAGGAACCGCCATACTGTTTTCCACAGCAGCTGCACTTTTAGATTGCCAGCAGAGCAGGACCTCATAAAGGTTCTAGTTTCTCCACATCCTTGACAACACTTGTTATTTTCTGATTTTTTAATAATAGGCATCCTAATGAGTGTGAAGTGATGTCTCATTGTGGTTTTCATTTGCATTTACCTGATTAGTGATGTCAGGTATCATTTCATGTGCTTAGTGACTATTTCCGTCTTGGAGAAATGTCTATTCAAGTCCCCCTTTTTTTTTTTTTTTTTTTTTGAGGAAGATTATCCCTGAGCTAACATCCATGGTTGTGTATCCTAGTTGTTAGTTTTAGTTCTTTGTGTGAGCCACCGCTGCCACAGTATGACAACTAACAGATGGGTGGGATGGTTCCTGGTAAATGAGCCTGGGCTGCAGCAGTGAGAGTACCAAATCTCTACCACTAGACCACCAGGGCTGGCTCAAAAAAAAAAAAAAAGAAAAGGACTTCGTGTCTTTTTTTTTTTTTTTTTTTTTTTTTAGGACGATTAGCCCTGAGCTAACATCTGCTGCCAATCCTCCTCTTTTTGCTGAGGAAGACTGGCCCTAAGCTAACATCTCTGCCCACCTTCCTCTACTTTATATGTGGGACACCTACCACAGCATGGCTTGCTGAACAGTGCCATGTCCGCACCCGGGATCCGAACTGACAGACCTGGGCCAATGAAGTGGAACGTGCGCACTTAACCGCTTCACCACTGGGCCGGCCCCTCAAGTCCTTTTTCAAGAGCAGTTTTAGGTTCACAGCAAAACTGAGAAGCAGGTACAGAAATTTCCCGTATACCCCCTGCCCCACACATCATAGCCTCCTCCATATCAACATCCCCCACCTGATGGTGCATTTGTCACAGTTGAAGAACCTGCGTTACACATCAGAATCACCCAGAGTCCATCGTTTACAGAAGGGTTCACTCTTGCTGTTGTACATTCTGTGGCTTTGGACAAATGTTCGAGGACGTGCATCCATCCTTATAGTATCACACAGAGTAGTTTCGCTGCCCTAACCATCCTCTGCTCCACCTTCATCCCTCCCGCTACTCCCAGGCAACCTCTCATCTTTTTATTGTCTCCATAGTTTTCCCTTTTCCAGAATATCTTATAGTTGGAATCATGCAGCATGTAGCCTTTTCAGATTGGCTTCTTTCACTTAGTGATACTCATTTAAGTTTCCTCCACGTCTTTTCATGGCTTGACGGCTCATTTCTTTTCATCACTGAATAATATTCCATTTTCTGGAATTCATCTTGAAGTTTATTTATCCATTCACCTTGAAGGACATCTTGGTTGCTTCCACTTTTTGGCAATTATGAGTAAAGCTGCTTATAAACATCTGTGTTCAGGTTTTTGTGTAGACATAAGTTTTCATGTTCTTTGGGTAGATACCAAGGCGTGCAATTACTGGATCGTATGGTGAGAGTATGTGTAGATTGTTAGAAACCACCAAACTGTCTTCCAAAGTGACTGCACCATTTTGCGTTCCCACCAGCAACAAATGAGATTTCCTGTTGCTCCACTTCCTCACCATCATTTGGTGTCAGTGTTCCAGATTTTGGCCATTCTAATAGGTGTATAGTGGTTATCTCAATGTTGTTTTAATTTCTGTTTTCCTGCTGACATAGGGTGCGGGGCGTCTTTTCATGTGCTTATTTGCATCTGTATGTCTTCTTTGGTGAGGGGTCTTTTCAGGGCTTTGGCCCATTTTTTAGTTGGGTTGTTTGTTTCGTTTTTGTTGTGTTTTAAGAGTTCTTTGTATATTTAGATAACAGTCCTGTATCAGATGTGTCTTTTGCAGATATTTTCTCCTAGTCTCTGGCTTGTGTTTTGATTCTGTCCTTTTTTTTTAAATTGAGGTTGTATTGGCTTATAACGTTGTGTAAGTTTTAGGTGTACATTATTATATTTCAGTTTCTGTATAGATTGCATTGTGTTCCCAGCAATAATCTAGTTTTTATATGTCACCATACTTGTCTTTTCATTCTCTTCACAGTGTCTTTCACAGACAGAAATTTTAAATTTTAATGAAGTCCAGTTTATCAATTCTTTATGAATCATGCCTTTGATGTTGTATCTAAAAAGTCATCACCAAACCCCAGGTCATCCAGATCGTCTCCTATGTTACCATCCAGGAATCTTATAGTTTTGCATTTTATATTTAGGTCCTTGATTCACTTTGAGTTGATTTTTGTAAAGGACTTGTCTAGATTCATTATTTTGCCGTGTGGATGTCTGGTTGTTCCAGCACCATTTCTTGAAGAGACTGTCTTTGCTCCATGGTATTGTCTTTGCTCCTTTGTCAGAGACCAATTGACTATATTTATATGGCTCTATCTTCTGTGCCACTGATCTATTTGTCTATTCTTTCACCAATACCACACTGTCTTGATTATTGTAGCTTTATTTTAAATCTCAAAGTCGGATAGTGTCAGTCTTCCAACTTTGTTATTCTGTTTCAATGTTGTGTTGCCTATTCTGGGTCTTTTATCTCTCCATGTAAACTTTAGAATCAGTTTCTCAATATCCACAAAATAGCTTGCTGGGATTTTTATTGGAATTGCATTGAATCTATGGATCAAGTTGGAAAGAACTGATATCTGGGGGACAATACTGGGTCTTCCTTGCCATGAATATGGAATCTCTCTCCATTTATTTAGTTGTTTGATTTTTTCATCAGAGTTTTGTAGTCTTCCTCATGTGGATCTTGTATGTGTTTGTTAGATTAATACTTAAGTATTTCACATTTTTGGGTGGTAATGTAAATGTTAATGTGTATTTGATTCCGTTTGTTCCTTGCAGGCATATAGAAGAGCAGTTGACTTTTGTATTCTGAAACCTTGCTATAATTGCTTATTAGTTCTGAGAGGTTTTTTGTAGATTTTCTACATAGACAGTCAAGTCATCTGTGAACAGGATGAAAGCTTCATCCTTTTCTGGTCTTGCTGCATTAGCTAGGACCCTGTTCCCGTTTTTCACTCGGGCTTTTTGTTGTTTATCATAGTGATTTTAAAATACTACAGAGAATGGTATAATGAACTGCTACATTGCAGATGTAAAGAAAGTAGTTGAAATAATGAATCTTTTATGACTTCTGAGTTTCGCTCATTCTTAGATAGACCTTTCTTATGTCCAGTTATGTTTTTTTTTTCCCTAGAACTTTTATGGTTTCACTTTTTTAATGTAAATTTTTGTTCCATGTAGATGAAATTTGTTTATCATCATCAAAAACTGTGGTTTGAGTTAAGGTCATTTTCCTACTTTTAGAGTTTCCATATCCACTGGTAGTCAAGACGGTGGGAAGGGGCTCCAGGGATGTTGAGTCCTTTGTTTTGGGCATTCCTGCCCTTTCTAATCAACTTGGCTTGGCCTGTCTTGCAGGTGTCTGACTCGGTGAGTGGACAGACTGTGGTCGACCCCAAAGGCTATCTGACGGATTTAAATTCCATGATCCCAACCCATGGAGGGGACATCAAGTGAGTGCTCTGCAGAACTAGTGGGTTGGGGTGGGACTCTGCTTGCCTAGAATGTTTTGGATTTTATTTGAGAAATATGCAGCCAAAATAGGATGGATATTCTAAGGAATACATAGTGGAGTAGTTTCATTTTCTATTTAAAATATATCTGGCTGGGGCTGGCCCCGTAGCCGAGTGGTTAAGTTCGCGTGCTCCGCTGCAGGCGGCCCAGTATTTCGTTGGTTCGAATCGTGGGCGCGGACATGGCACTGCTCATCAAACCACGCTGAGGCAGCGTCCCACATGCCACAACTAGAAGGACCCACAACTACGAATATACAACTGTGTACCGGGGGGCTTTGGGGAGAAAAAGGAAAAAAAATAAAATCTTTAAAAAAAAAAAAATAGAATTTATAAAGTATATCTGGGGGCCGGCCCTGTGGCCGAGTGGTTAAGTTTGCACACTCCACTTCGGCGGCCTAGGATTTTGCCGGTTTGGATCCTGGGCGCGGATATGGCACCACTCCTTAGGCCATGTTGAGGAGGCGTCCCATATACCACAAATAGAAGGACTCACAACTAAAACAATATACAACTATGTACTGGGGAGGTTTGGGGAGAAAAAGCAGAAAAAAAAATATCTAAAATACATCTGTACCCATTCATTGTGGATCTTAAGCTGTTACAAGTAATACTTCAAATCTGTGCACAAGCTGAGCTAAAGAGCGGCCTGCTAATCATGTCCCGTGCTTGCAGCTTTCCCCTAAGTGCTCAGCCCCTGGCTCCCGAAGAGGTGCTCAGAGGCTCTGTGCAGGGTGCTAAGCAGGCGTGGAAAGTTGCTGACTAGGGTTTTGAGTTGGTTATATCACTCGGGACATCAGGTTTGACAGATCGTACATTGTCTCTGTGCAGTGGCGCCTTCTTTCTGGGCTCAGGTACACCCTTGACAGTGTGGTGGCCTGATCCTGTGGGCTTTCTTGCCCTCTAGTGATATCAAGAAGGCACGACTGCTCCTCAAGTCTGTTCGGGAGACAAACCCTCATCACCCACCAGCCTGGATTGCATCAGCCCGCCTGGAAGAAGTCACTGGGAAGCTGCAAGTAGCTAGAAACCTTATTATGAAGGGGACGGAGATGTGCCCCAAGGTAAGACATTTTCCTGGAGGCTGCATGATGCCATTCCTGGGTGGACTCTCGGTGTCTGTACCACCCAGGACACCTGTGGGAGTGAACCTGCCTGCCTTTTGGTGTCTAGACAAGTGACAGTAGGACAGGTGTGGGCTGGCACCTGTTTATTTTCCCTTGGACTGAAGTTCCCTCCACCGTTAGTTTAATGGCAGGACAACCCTAACTAGAAAGCACTAAATTGGTTAGCTCTTCCACCCCACCTAATAATGTAAGAAACCTAAGCATTGGGGCTGGCCCTGTGGCCGAGTGGTTAAGTTTGCGCGCTCCGCTGCAGGCGGCCCAGTGTTTCGTTGGTTTGAATCCTGGGCGCGGACATGGCACTGCTCATCAAACCACGCTGAGGCAGCGTCCCACATGCCACAACTAGAAGGACCCACAACGAAGAATATACAACTATGTACTGGGGGGCTTTGGGGGAGAAAAAGGAAAAAAATAAAATCTTTAAAAAAAAAAAAAAGGAAACCTAAGCATTAATGCCAACTCTCAGGAGAATATCCCAGCACTATTTTTTGGAGTAGAGTGATAGATAAGCTTTAAAAAGTCCTACAAGACTTTCTAAGTGATCATACACTTACTGTGCAGACTGCGGTACCCTTGACAGTGAAAGATGCTCTATGAAAACTTACCCTAGGATATTAGGCATGAATCAGAACTTCCCAGGCAAACGCACAGCCACCTGCCTGTATGTTTTCGCTTTGCCTGTGGATTGACTTATTATCTTGCAGGGCAAACTGTTCTTTTCCCATAATGTGGTTGCATGTCCCCTGACTCAGACAGAGACATGCTGTAGCCACATTCCCAAGCGTTGCTGTTATTGGATCTGTGATGCAGGTGTGTTTGAGGCCAAGCTGATGGAGTTTGTTTGATCATAAACCCCATGGTCCCGATGAGCCAAGCCCTTCCTGTTTTCGAGGTTTCTGTGTGCACTTCCAGGGATGCCTGCTACTCTGTCATGGCTTCCAGCCTGCACAGACGCTTATTGTTCTTTTCTTTTGTTCCACAGAGTGAAGATGTTTGGCTAGAAGCAGCCAGGTTGCAGCCTGGGGATACGGCCAAGGCTGTGGTGGCCCAAGCGGTTCGTCACCTCCCACAGTCTGTTAGGATTTACATCAGAGCAGCAGAGCTGGAAACGGACATCCGAGCCAAGAAGCGGGTGCTTCGGAAGGGTGAGTCTCCGGGGTGTCTGTGAGGGGCAGGTGCATGTGCACACGTGCAGGAAGTGCTGCCTGCTTGGTCCTGGTGCCATGCTCTTGGAGAGCAGCTTTTCCACCGCTTTGCTCAGGCTTTAGTGGCGGTGGTTCAAGAATGGGTGACGTTTTCCAGGCCTTTTTCTGGCTGGGTTGCCTCTGCCCTTGGACCCTCTGTGGGAGGAATTTCTACCCTGATTGGGGTACGTAGGTTCAAATCACACTCCTGCCTTTTCATGCTGTGTGACCTTGAGTGAGTTGGGCAATTGCTCTGTGGCCCAGGTTTTCCCAACTACAAGACAAGAACAGCAACAACATTCAGAACCTGCTTTTTAGGGCTTGATGAGACCGTGTGCGTGAAGGGTGGAGCTGAGCCAGCACAAAGCAGACCTTGTGGGTGTTAGTCTTCTCTGCTGTCTGCTAGGAGCCGGATACTTCAGTAGGTAGAAGTGTGCCACTTGCTTTTAAGTGAACTGACGGGGTGGTCACACCAGAGCTGTGCATTAATTGAACTCCTTCCCATCTCATCAGCCTCCTGTGAGGCAGTGCCTCACCTTCTTGCCTAGTGTTTTAAGCAAGGCAGTGTGTGCCGTGGGCCCCAGTCATGGTGAAGGTTTGCATGCCAGGGAAACGGAGTCCATCCAGGGATCACTGCCAAGATGAAGCTTTTGTGGGCAGTTTGTTTTTCATTGTTGGGGAATTGATAAAAGGGATGGTATTTCTCTCTTCCCCAGAACTGTCTGGTCGATGCTGCTTTGGTCTTTGTTCCAGAGCAGATGCTGATCAGAGGGCAGATCTGGAGTAAACCTGTGCAGATGGCTGTTCCCACCTGAGTTTGTAGAGTGGGTGAAATCAGTGAGAGGCTTCCAGCACTCGTTTGTAGGAGGTGCGTTTGAGTGAAATGTTAGAGGTGTGCAGTGTCAAGCAGTACAGGTATAATCACAGTGTCCAACTCTGTACTGTGTGTGGTAGAGGCCAGGCGGAGTCCACCTTGTATGTGACCCTGTCTGCGTGCCTGTGTTTGTGCTTGTAAGTGTTTTCCTCTCTTGGGTCTGATTTCTTGATTGAAGCCCCGCTGCCCATTAAATGCCCAGAGCTAGTCTGAAGGGGCCAGTAGCAGAAAGTTAGCACTAGTCTTGGTTTGTAGAAATCGACTTATGTTTTCCATCCAGGAAAACAGTTCTGTAATGACAAACACATTGAACTCTGGGTAATTAGCATTATTTATTTAGGATAGCTCTACTGATTTTCCCCTGCCATGGCGTGATGAATGGTCAGAATGTCTTTATGGCCCCTCCCTGTTCATTACCAGATTGCTTCAGCTCGTTTCCAGTTGGCTTCAGATTTGGAGAGGGGAGCGGGCACAGAGGTGGGGCCTGCGAGGAGTATTGAGTGACTGCATTTCCAGGCCGTCCTGGACCTTGAGGGGAGTGGTCCTCCTGGCTCTGCTTTCTCTCAGGCAGAGAAGCTTTGCTAAGGTGGAAAGAACATGGAATTCCCAAACTGACCTCTGCCCCTGCTCCCCGGTCCTGATCCTGATCCTGGCCTACCCCCCTCCTTAGAATATTTCCAAAAACAACGTTCTTTTTCCAGGTGACTGGGGCAGAGCTGGGCACCACCTCATTTAGCTCTTGGTGAACACTTGTCAGCCACTGCTTGAAGAATCTGATTTTCGATAACTAAGATGACAGCTATATCTATCAGTGGCTTGGGACACCATGCCAGCCCTCAGTTTCTGGCGTGTGAGCTCTGGGATGCAGCTGACGTCTAGTCCTTTGTTGGGAGAACTGGAGCTTCAGATGCTGGTCTGAGCCCTGAGGAGGCCGAGGGACCTTGGGTGTGGTGCTTGATCGCTGAGCTGCGGTGTCCTCTGTAAGGGCACTCTAGGCCTGTAAGCATTGTGCCCTGGGGCCAGGCCTTTGGCTGTTTCCTAATAGAGGTGAAGCACTCTCTTACTCTGCTAATTACTGCAGTCATATAAGAGTGGAGTTATTTGACCCCAAAACTATATACTCTGGTCCATAGAGTATAGCATCCTCCGGCAGCCATCACTGTTGGGTCACTGTGAGCACAGGGACAGCACCTGAATGTCCTCACCCCCAGCGCCATGGGCTGGAGATCACGTTGACCTCTACATGGGCCCGGCTTCTACTAACAGGCATAGCTAGTTCAGAGAGCTCTCTTCCTGTCTGGGCCGCCTCCTATACGCCGGCCGGCTGTAGCTTCTCAGGCAACCTTGACACAGCAGCACAGCATGGTAGCTTGTCTCTGGGAAGCGCGTTGGCAGGAGCTGGACCCATCAGCAGTGGTGGGCTTTAGCTCCAGTCCCATGGCTGCTGATGAGATGCCAACGAAGGAGTTCCTGCGCTCTCTCAAAAAGTGGAGACGCAGAGTCCTGGGGGTCGTATGCACCTCTGGGTGAAGTTAATGACCCTACAAGTTCAGTCCCACCTGAATGTTCTGTACCTTAGAAGCTAACTTGGAAGCTCACCTCCATCAGTATGTATTATATGTATGAAATAAAGAGAAGGAAAAGAGAAGAAATAGTTAATATGCGAATGGAGAACAGGCAGGAGGATCAGATATCTAGTTCTGTGTCCTCGTTGCTCCGCCTGGTCACCTGTCTGGAGGTGAAGACTTTCTTCCGTTGCTTGGGCCCTCTGCTCATGTCTTACTTGGTCAGAGTTCTTCTTTCCCTGGACAGGTGACCAAACCGTTACTCCTGGAGGGGCTAAATCCTCAGTGATCTTGCTGTCTTGGGCTGCTATACTTCCCATTAACTTTAACTGTTGGAAATGGGAATACCCTCAGGACCCTCTGGGCTCTAGTCATGGTCTCCCTGCCCCTGCCCCTGGCACATGGCAGCAATTCAGTCTCACTTTGGAGCCAAGGTTCACTTCTCCGACCAGTGGCACCAGGAGACCAGAGAGATGGGTGACTGCGTCAGCTTGCAGTGTGCCTTGGTGGACACATCCTCCCTTGGGATGAGAACTCCCGACAGCACAGTTCAAAGACATGGAGGTGGGAGCCAGGCTCTCTCAGTGCGTTTGACGTGCAGCCCCAGGGAGCTGCTTGGATGTCACTGCTTCTTCCCAGACCTGTATGTTCTGGCTGTGTGAGAACCCCCACTGTAGGTGGTTGGTTGTCATGGCATTAGTTGCATCCTGTAAAGTCGAGGCCCGCTCCTCTGGGGTGTTTCTCTCACTCGGTGCTCTGAGTGCTCAGTAGACGTCCCCTTGTTCTACTGAGCTGTTGCCTGAATGACAGAGGTAGGGTGATGCCAGAAAATGTCAGGGCTCAAACCCTTTGCTGCACGTCTTTTTCTGGGAAGTAAGTTTCTTGAATGCGTGATGGGTGACTCCATGGGTGGTGGTACTGGCAGAGCGCTGCAGGCAAGGAAGACAAATCCATTCCAGTAAGAACCAGTCACTGGCCCTCCAGATGGAACCAGTCCAGGATGTCGGCCTGGTCTGGGAGCTGACCAGGGAACAGTTCTCTTGGAGGGGACTCAGCTCAGCAGTGGGCAGCATCAGACCACCTGTGGGAGGGAGCCTGTGTGGATGAACCCTGAATGGCTATGGTCCTGCCTCTCTGGCGCTTGCACACGGCTCCAGGAAGCAGGCGGGGGCAATGGGTACCCGGAGGAAGCCAGCCCACATCTGCAGGACGTGGTCCTGTGTGCTATGAGTGTGAGGCCAGATGGATTCCTTAGAGAGCACTCACATGGGTCACAAATATCTTCACACTCTGATTGTTCTGCCGTCATTCCATGGCACATCTCTTCCCCCAATTTCCAAGCTTCCCACCTGGTTTCTTCCGCTTCCTAGAACCACGGTCAGCTCTTCAGCTGCTGCATGAATCAGCATAGGCCCATCTTGGGCAGTCTCACTTGACCAAGCGGATGATCAAGTGATAACCTGATGCCAGGTCAGGGCAGTCAGTGCTGGTGTACTGTACAGAGTCATGTGTAGACCAAGATGGGCTTTTTCTTCTCAGTCCCTTGATCCTAAGGAACTCCCCAGAGGCCGTAAGTGAGGGCCGAGGGAGGAGGAGGTTGATCAGCAGCCAGCGTGGGAGGCATCTGCCCCATGGCCCAGGCAGCTTACCTGTACCGTACCTGCCTTTGCTCCACCCTTCCCTTGTGCCATTCCACCTGACCACAGGCTGCTGTGCATCTTCCCAGCTTGTGGCTTGTCTGTCACATAGCACCCAAGTTCATGGTGGGTAAATCAGGTTGCTCGGTCACTTAATGTCGCTAAGCCAAATATTCGGTCTCTGCCTGGGCTTAGTGGCCAGCTAGGGGCTTCAGGAGAGAGTAGCTTTGTTCCACAGCCCTAGAGGGGCTCCGTGACTCCTGCTGGGCCTTCCCAGGGGTTCCTTACAGCACACTGGTCAGAATATGTAGACCAAGTGTAGCTGAGTCTGTGAGGTCAGAAGCAGCCTGTGGCACTCGGAAAACAGACGGTAGGGCCCCTCCTAGGTGGTGTGATTCCTGAATGCCCAGGCCCAGGCTGAGGTACTGTCTTCTGTGGCAGGTGGTACGGGAGCAGCAGCTTGTTTTCCATCACAGAGGGGAGGTCCCCACGAGCCCCGGACTGTGGGACCCTTCAAAACTTGCTAAGGGCAGACCCCTGGGGTTTGTGAGGTGTTTCTCCCCACTCCCCAGCCCACTTGTTCTGGGCATCTTGCATATGTTCTGCTTCCTGCTTACCAGCATGATGACAGCCAGCTAGGGCCTGACATGGTGTGCCATGACCCTAGAGTAGGCTGGGTAGGCCATAGGAGAGGGGATGGGGCACCTCCATTTTTACAGGGCCTGTAAAGGAGGGAAGGCCCATCTTCTCAGACAATGAGGTGAGCTGCTTCTGCTGGTGAGGGAGGCTCAGGGTATCACATCCTGGCTTCATCCAAGTCCCCCGGATGGCCCCAGTCTGTGCCCGCATTTCATGTGGGAAACTTTGTGGGTCTGCAAATTCTGCACCATTAAATCTTTCTCTCTTTTTTTTTAAAGATTGGCACCTGAACTAACAACTGTTGCCAATCTTCTTTTTTTTTTTCCCCTACTTTTTCTCCCCCAGTCCTCCCAGTACGTAGTTGTATATTTTTAGTTGTGGTTCCTTCTAGTTGTGGCATGTGGGACACCGCCTCAACGTGGCCT
This sequence comes from Equus asinus, assembly GCF_041296235.1. Lineage (NCBI taxonomy): Eukaryota > Metazoa > Chordata > Mammalia > Perissodactyla > Equidae > Equus > Equus asinus. The sequence goes on from NC_091804.1 coordinate 50,898,786, forward strand.
GATGAGCAGTGCCATGTCCGCACCCAGGATCCGAACCAGTGAAACCCTGGGCTGCCGAAGGCAGAGCGTGTGAATTTAACCACACTCAGCCATGGGGCTGGCCCCTGCACCATTAAATCTTAGGTCTGCTTTCTGCAAGGTTGGCCCATGTATTTTCAAGAAACAAGAGCTCCTTTAGAAGCTTCAAGGTGTTGGTTTCCTGCCTGTGGCCCGAGTTGTCATGTTCTCTCCGTCAGCTCAGTGGTCATCGTCACCCTGCCAGAGGCTTGGCCTTACCCTCCCCTAGTGCTCACTCTGCAGGGCTCTGTGTTTATCTGCCTTCTATTTTGGACTGTTTGGTAAATTGCGTCTGAAGAAAGGGCTCTGCTGCTTGAACAAAGGTTTGGAAGTTTTTGGACTGCATTGTGCCTCTTCTGGGAGTCTGTCCCCCTTCCCTGATGTCACTCTGTTTGCTGGCTGCCCGTGTCTGAGCTCCTGAGGGAGCCCACCTGCTGCGGAGCTGGTGAGGTAGCACTGCTGTCAGTGTGGTGTAGCCACACAGTGCCCTGGTTCTCCTTGCACTCCTTGGGGCCCAGGAAGGAGTTCCCAAGCTTAGTGGCCCTCAGACGCACGCCAGCCTGGGCAGACACAGATCCCCGTGTCGTTCTGTTTCCTTTTCCTGTGATTTCTGCATGACTCACACTCACAGCTCGCGGGGCCGGCCCTTCCTGTGTGGTGATTGTCTTCTTGTGTCTGCCTTGCTTTGTATTTTAATGTTGATTTTCAAGTGTGAGCAGGAGTAGAGATGACGCACAGTCCTCTGTGCTATCCTCAACTGTCTCCTGTGCCCGAATCTTGCTTTCTTTTTCAAGGTGTTTCGCATTGGTCTGGTTTCTGTCTGCCCCAGACCTGAGAGAACCCGTTGAAAGGGTAGGCCTGCAATCCCAGTCATCCAGGGGAGAGACCATCTGACCCTGCTGACACCAGCATCCTCTGACACAGCATCCTGCTTTCAGTTCCCCTTTTCTGTGACCTGGTTTCTCGTTTGACCTCTCCAGCCCTTGAGCATGTTCCAAACTCGGTTCGCTTGTGGAAGGCGGCTGTTGAGCTGGAAGAGCCCGAAGACGCTAGAATCATGCTTAGCCGAGCTGTGGAGTGCTGCCCCACCAGCGTGGAGGTGAGTTTGCCAGGTTCTCGTCCGCTAGCCCTGCCAAGGCCTGAGCCAAGTTCAGTGTCTGGAAGTGGGATCAGCTGAACATTGAGCTCACCGAGGCTGTGATTCTGGAGACTGTAAGGCAGTGTGAAATCACAGGATGCTGCCCTGTCACACAGCTACCAGGCAGAGTAGTCAGTCTGGCTGTGGCCAGTTCTGCTCCTGATGGAAGTGCAGAACAGAATCTTAACTCTTCTCGGACCACTGCAGAGAATTCTGTGTTGAGCACTGTTTTTCAGGGGTCAGTCCTCCTAATTCAGCTTAGTTTGTAAATGGGACCCGAAGGGTAGAGGGTGATAGAAAATGCTGGTGTATCTTTCTGCCAGCCCAGCATGAGGTTGGCTCTTTGTTTCAAAGCTAGTTGGATTTCTTTAGTTTTAAACCTTCTCTTCATAACATTCTGTGCAGTGATTTTTAGTCTTGGTTTTATGATATCCAATATGTCTTTCATTATCCTAACGGGTATTGTGAAATTCTCCAAACGAAATTAATCTTAATTTATTTACATAAAAATAAATAGAGCCCATGCACATTTTTGGTGATGAAATGTTACAGAATCAACAGCTGCAGTATGAGAACTCCAGAAGGCTGAACTCCATGTGTCCTTTCACCTTGTGAAGGCAACAGTCATATCGTGTTCACCTGCTGTCCTGACACCTGGGACAAGTCTGGCACACTGTGTATGTTTAACCGGTGTTTGGAATGTGTGACTGAGAATCTGTCATCTTTTTGCGTTAACCAGAGAGTCACTAAATAAGTCAGAAGCATAACTGAACAGTTACGAGATTAGGCAAAAAAATGCTGCTGCACCCATTCATGGGCTCTGTTTACGTGGTCCTTGAAAGCTTTTAGAAAGAATTCTGTGAAGGTGCTGTGGGCCTGTTGAGATAGGCTCACCCTCCAACCTGGCAGGTTGTGCTGAGTGCTGTCCTCTTGTTTTCTGGTATTTTGTCCATACAGCTCTGGCTTGCTCTGGCGAGGCTGGAGACCTACGAAAATGCCCGCAAGGTCTTAAATAAGGCCCGTGAGAACATCCCTACAGACCGGCACATCTGGATCACGGCTGCCAAGCTGGAGGAAGCCAATGGAAATACGCAGATGGTGGAGAAAATCATTGATCGTGCCATCACCTCCCTGCGGGCCAATGGTGTGGAGATCAACCGTGAGCAGTGGATCCAGGTAAGGTTGGCAGGTAGGACTCCAACTGTGGTCGGATACCAAGATGTCTGCTTTAAAAATGGATGTTCTGCACGTTGGAGTCTCTCGTAGGGTAGGGGCTGCAGGATGGTCCCTGAGAGTTCCCATGCTGTCACAGGGTGGCTTCTCTTATGTGACCACATCATTGCCTTTTGTAGAGTCAGGACCTGGAGCACAACTTGAGGTTGGACACTGGAGAACTTTCAGGGCACGTGGGACCTCACCCCTCTGCAAGTAGAAATAATGTGATTGAAAAGGGAATGACAGTCTTATGGCTTCTTTCATTCTTTCCTGTCTTTTAACTTTTTCTGTGGACTGTGATTAGTGGAGTCTCTGAAGAGCTTCTAACCCAGCCACCAGGACGGGTGCCCTCTATTGCCTTGCCCACTGCCAAGTGAGCTTTCTGGGCAAGGGCTCTCCACCTCCTGGGAGGCCCAGCCTGTCATGTAGCCAGCCTAGGAGAAAGCGCCTCTTTACGCTGGTCTGCATCATTCCACCAGGAGGGGCCCTACAGAGCAAGCCCCTTTGCTTCACCCACTACCCCTCAACATTGGAAGATGGCCCCAGACCTCCTGCCACCTCCCTTCTCTGTGCTCCTGCTGCCACAGTTCCAGTTACTGTTCTCAGACTCACCCAGGCTGTCTATACCTGAGCTGCTCCAGATGTAGCTGCTCTAGGTATAGCTGGTGAGGGCATTTCCCCTCCTCCTGATGAGGCTGCTTCCAGTGATGCTGCTCCCTCTTCCTGGACCCCTTCCTGATCACTGCCTCTGCTCTTTTTCACGTGTATAGTATTAATCCATGTGGCCCCTTTCTATGTTTGGGCAATTTTTTTTTTTAATCTCAGGTGCAAGGCCTCCATGTCCCTCTAAAATTTAACCATCCAAATTCAACCCTTTTGTTACTTCAGTGTTTTTTAGCCATATTGTTAACATGTTTGATGCTCTGATTCTTTTGCAGAGATCCAGGTTCCAACTAGTATCATCTTCCTTCTGCCTAAAGGACTTTGTTTAACAATTCTTTTAGTGCAGGTCTGCTGGTGGAACATACTTCCAGTTTTTAAATGTCTGGAAACAGTCTTTATTTCATCTTTCTTTTTGAAAGATATTTTCTCTGAGTATAGAACTCTAGGTTGACAATTTTTTTCTTTCAGTACTTTAAAGATAATACTCTGCTGTCTTCTCGCATGCATTATTTCCACTAAGAAATCTGCTGTCATCCTCTTTATTCTTCTGTACATAGTGTCTTTTAAAAACTTAATTTAAAAAATTTTCATTTTCTAAATTTAAAACTTTCTCCCTGCTTTTAAGATTTTTTTATCATTGGTTTTGAGCAGTTTGATTGTGATATACCTTGGTGTAGCTTTCTTCATGTTTCTTCTGTGTGGAGTTCGTTCAGCTTCTTGGATCTGTGAATTTAGAGATTTCATCAAATTTGGAAAACTTGGGTCTATTGTCTCTTGAACTGCCCTCCGCCCACTTCAGGTACAGACCATTGAAATTGCCCCACAGCTCATGATGAGCTATTCATTTTTTAAATTATTCTTTCTGTTTCATTTTTTAACAGTTTATTAAGCTATAGTTAACATTCCATAAAATTTACCCACTTAAATTGTACAGTTCGGGGGTTTTAGTATATTCACAGAGTTATGCAACCATTGCCGCAATCTAATTTATAGCTTTCTCATCACCCCAAACAGAAAGCCTGTACCCGTTAGCTATCACTCCCCTTCCTCCTAATCTTAGGCAACCACGTTCTTTCTCTGTGTACTTGCATCTCTGCTTTTTTTCCTCTATGGATTTTCATTTTATGGACGTTTTATATTGAATGGAATCATACAAGATCTGGTCTTTTGTGACTGGCTTTCACTTAGTATATAATGTTTTCAAAGTTCATCCATATAGTAGCATGGATATGTTGAAATCTTTTGCCCATTTTAAAATTGTGTTATCTTTTTATTAACGCTTACTTGTTATCTTTTTTTTTTTTATTGAGTTGTAAGTTGTTTTGTTTTTTCCTGAGAAAGATTGGCCCTGAGCTAACATGTGTGCCAGTCTTCCTCTATTTTGTATTTGGATCATGGCTGCCAATGAGAGGTATAGGTCCATGTTGGAGAATTGAACCTGGGCCGCTGAAGCAGAGTGTGCTGAACTTAACCACTAGGCCACGGGGCTGGTTCCAGAATTCTTTATATATATTCTGGATACAAGTCACTTATCAGACTATACGATTTGCAAATATTTGCTCCCCTTCTGTGGGTTGTCTTGATTATATCACTTGTAGCACAGATGTTTTTAATTTTGATGTAGTTCAATTTATTTATTTGTTTCTTTTGTTGTTCATACTTTAGGTGTCATATATAAGAAACCTTCCCTAACCCACGGTCATGAAGATTTACTCCTGCATTCTCTAAGATTTTTGTTTAGGTCTCACATTTAAGTCTATGATCCGTTTGAGTTAATTTCTCTATATGGTATGAGGCAGGAGTGTGACATCATTCTTTTACATGCGCATGTCCAGTTGTTCCAGCACCGCTGTATCTTTCCCCCATTGAGTGGTCTTGGCACCATTGTGGAGGACCAGTTGATCATAAATGTACAGGTTTGTTTCTGGACTGTCAGTTCTGTTACATTGGACTGTGTGTCTGAATTTATGCCAGCACAATACTGTTCTGATTACCGTAGCTTTGTGGTAAGCATTGAAGTCAGGAAGTGTGAGCCCTTCTCCTTTATTCTTTATAAGGTGGTTTTTAGCTATGCTTGTTTCGTTCTTGTTTCTATGTGAATTTTAGGATCAACTTGTCAGTTTCTGCAAAAAAGGCAACTGGGATTTTGATAGAGATTGCGTCGAATCTGGATCAATTTGGGGGACTCTTGCCATCCTAACAATAGTAGGTCTTCCAATCCATGAGCATGGGATGTCTTTCCATTTATTTAGGTCTTTTAAAAAATTTTTAGCAGTATTTTAGTATACTAGTATTACACTTCTTTTGCTTTATTTATTTCAAAGTATTTTATTATTTTTGATGCTATTATAAATAGATTTTTTCTTAATTTTATTTTCAGGTTGTTCATTCTCAGTGTATAGAAATACAATTGATTTTTGAATACTGAGCTTGTGTCCTATGACCTTGCTGAAATAGTTTATTAAATTGTAATAGTTTTAGTGGATTCTTTAGGATTTTTTATGTACAAGATCATGTCATCGGCAAATGTAGTTTTACTACTTCGTTTTCAATCTGGATGCCTTTTATTCCTTGTATAATTGCTCTGGTTAGAACCTCCAGTACAATGTTGAATAAGTGATGAGAGCTCACACCTTGTTCCTGATTTTAGGGGGAAAATGTCTAGTCTTTCCCACTGAGTATGATATGAGCTTGTACAGCTCACTGATGCTCTGGTTATTTTTTAAACTGTTCTTTCGTTCTCTCAGTTTCATTTTGAATAGCTTCTATTGCTTTGTCCTCAGGTTCTACTAGTCTTCTGTAATGTCTGATCTACTGTTTATCTCAGATAGGGTATTTTTCATCTCAGAGTTTATAGTTTTCATTTCTAGAAATTTTATTTTGGTCTTTTTAAAAAAAATTTATTTTGTGTCTCTACTTAACGTTTTGAACGTATGGAGTATAGTTATAGTAGTTGTCTTAGTGTCTTTGACTGCTGCTTCTAATATCTGTGTCAGTGTGGGGTTGATTTTGGTAGATATTTTCCCCCTCGCTGTAAGTTGTGTTTTCCTGTGTTCTTGTGTGCCTGGCAGCCCTTGGTCTGCAGCGGATGCTGTGAGCCTGCCTGTTGGGTGCTGAATCTGCTGCATTCCTGTGGGCATGGGGGGCATGGTGTTGGAGGGCAGTTCCATGGTCAAGGCCTTCTGGTTGTTTGGGTCTTGCTTTGACACTGTGCTAGGTCAGACTCAAGCAGTCATCAGTTTGGGACAGTTTAGGGCTAATTTCCCTATGGAGACAGGGCTTCTCTTTGGATTCTTCCCAGGGCCCTGTGTCTCTTGGGGGTTTCCAGTCTGGCTGGTGGGAATGGACACTCTTCCTGGCCCCCTCTGAGCGCTGAGGACTGTTCCTACTAATCCTTTCAGCTGGTTCTTTCCAAACACTCGTGTGCTGGGGGGTTGTTCAGTGAAGACTTGTGGGGGAGCCTCTACAGAACAGATGGCTAGGGTTCTGTCTCTTGTGCTTAGGCTTGCGTCCACTCTCCCCTTGGTCTTCCAGGGCTCTCAGCTCTGCCTCCTCCAGTAGCCCTTCCTGGTCCCCCTCCCTGTGCTACAGCCTGGAAACTCTCTCCAGGCAATGGGCGTGGCAGACGTGGGGCTCCCCTTGACTGTTTCTGTCTCACTTCTCACGGCCCTTTGCTACTGATGTCTAGTGACTTGACAACCACCGCTTTGTAAACTTTGTCTGGGTTTTCTGGCTGTTTCAGGAGTGACAGTCTTGGCTGGCAGTGGCAGTGTTTCTTCTAGTCCTTTGAGAGCCTTTTGGATGCTGATTTTGCCTGCCTCAGGGCTCGCTCTTCCAGCTCTCTGAGCACCTTCTCCATCTCCCTTGAGCCCTGTAGCCGTGTGATGCAGCAGAATTGAGCAAGAGCCCTGTGTGTCCCTGGAGTGCTCCTCTGCACCAACTTCCACTCCTCAGCCCCTCTTGGGGTGCACTTGCTTGGCCATAGCGAGTCTGTCTGTCCTGCCAGCTTGCATTTTCATCCTGTCAGGAAGGATGACTGCAGGAGGTGATGGCAGATGTCCTGTCCCCTTGGTGGTTGTCAGACCACCCTCCTACAGACCCTTCACTAGTACCATGCCAGCGTGCAAAAACAGGACAGGATGAGCTAAAATAGTGTTCATCTCAAGCTTTGCTCAGAGTTCGTTTTCTGCTACTGCTTGCTTATACTAGAGTGTAATGCAAAGGATCTGAATGTAGACCAGTTCAGTCATTTTAAGGTTAATACAAAGTTTTTCATGTTGTCCTGCAGACAGCATTATAACTTGGGAAAGTTTGCCTCCTGAGTAAGTCACCATTTATTGAGCACCTACTGTGTCTAAACGTCATTTAATCTTTGCCTTCTTACTTCCCCACTTCCCATTCTTTCTGGAACCCACTCCAGTGAGTCTCAGACCCCACAGTGCTGCAGTTCTGGAGAGCCTCGGTGGCAGATCCAGCTGTCGGCGCTGTTTGTCCTCTCAGCCTGCCTGTGCCCTTGGGTCACTTCGACACGTGCTGACACGCCTTGTTTTCCTTCCGTCCCACTGGTCTCTGTTCTCCCTCTTCTGCTGATTTTCTTTCTCTTCTCACATTCTAAGTAACTTGGCTGTTTGGCCCTAAGACCCTTTTGGAGACTTTCTGTGCTCCCCTCTTTGTTGGTCTCATCTCACCTCATTGCTAGGAATGTTGTTTACATGCCAGGAAACCCCAAATGTGCACTGTGCTCTGGGTGCACCCCACAGCCCTGAATGCACACCCATGCTGCCCTGCATTCCCCTGGAACATGGGATAGCACCACAGCCTGGTGTGTCCAAAACGCGTCTCCTGGTTTGCCCGCAAAACTTACTTACCTGTAGCCTTTCTCGCCTTAGTAGACAGCAGCACAGTTCATACCTCATGAGTGACTCCTTTCTTTCACACCCCCGTCCACAAGCAGTTTGAGTCTACCCCTACGTCTTTCCTGGGTCCAGGTGCTTCTCGTCAGCTGAGTGAGCTGCCATCCTCGGCCAGACTTGGCAGTGATGCCCATGGGCTTCCCTGCTGCTGCTCCACACAGCAGCCAGGGAGGTCCTCTTTTTCTTTTTAAATTTTTTTAATTTTATCTTTTTGAGGAAGGTTAGCCTGAGCTAACATCTCCTGCCAATCCTCCTCTTTTTGCTGAGGAAGACTGGCTCTGAGGTAACATCCACGCCCATCTTCCTCTATTTTATATGTGGGATGCCTTCCACAGCATGGCTGGATAAGTGGTACCATGTCTGCACCTGGGATTCGAACCGGCGAACCCTGGGCCACTGAAGCGCAGCGTGAGAACTTAACCACGGGGCCACCGGCCTGGCCCCCAGGGAGGTCCTCTTAAAACAAGACTGGTTCTGTGACTCATTCTGCAGCCTGAAATCTCCCAATGCCTTCCTGCTACCCTTGCCATGGCTTGCGAGGCCCCAAGGATGCAGTTGGGGCTGTCGCCCCACCAGTTTGCTACTGTGCTTCCTTGCTCATCACTGTCCTTTCCTGTGCCTTAGCATGTGCCCTCTCCTCAGCTCTTTGCCCTGGGTTCTGCCTAGGATGCTTTTCTGGTGCTTGTAGGGCCCCAAAGGGCTCAGGTAAGGGCTGCTGTGCTGTGCTCGTTTCATATCCAGGTCTATCTAGTGAAGCCTCTGGGTCGGCAGCACATGTGCCCCTGTACCGTCTCCCTGACCGATTCATCACAGATCTCTCGCTGATGGAAACAGCAGAGTGGTTCTTTCTCTTTTCTGTTGCAAACAGTGCTACAAAAGGGTCCTGGTACATATGTTGTTTTGCACATATGAGAATATATTTGTCAGATGAATTCCTTAAAATGGAATTGCCGTGTCAACATATGTGCATTTTGTTTCGATAGAGAACTTGAAATTGGCCTCTAGAGAGGTCCACATGTACTCTGCTGCTGTGTACTGACACCGTGTCCCCCCCACCTTTACCATACAAGTGCGTTGGCACGTGTTTTGATGGTTCTGGTCTGATATGTATCTAAAGTACTTACAGTAGTTTAATGAGCATTTTAAAAGTAAGAATAGCCTTGAGTTTCTTTTCAGATGTTTAAAGGTAATTTGCAGTTTTATTTTCTGGAGAACTGTGTGTTTATGTCCTTTGCAGTGTTTCTGTTGCATTGTGGTCCTTTCCTGCTTGATGTACCAGTGACTTCAGTGGTAGAGTTCTGAGTCTCGTGCTATAGAACCATGACTGTCTTCTCTCTCCACATCCTGAAACTGCTCTCCAAAAGTCAAGTGCTTTTCTGCTCGTCAGCCTGCCCACCTGCCCAATGGGATGCCCTTGTGATTGGTCCCTTCCCCAGGTTTCTGTCTCGTCTTCCATGTGGTGGGCTCCTCCACACCCTGACAGGTCTGTCTCATGGTTAGTGTGTGTCTTCCTTCTGTTGATTTTGAATTTTGAGTTCCAGACCAACAGATACAAGTCTTTGAACTTGTCTTTTACTCTGACTGCTTGGGAAGTGTCTTTAGCTTAGGAACCCCTCATAGCTACTGAGTTGCTTACTCTGGTACTTCGTACACAGTAGATGCTTATGTAATTTTTGTTGAGTGGATGGATGTAGCTTCATTCAGTCATTAGATATTCCTTGAGCATTTATCTGCTGGGTGGCAGGAATGGGTACATCAGTGATCGAGACAGACACAGTCAGACAGGCAGTGGCAGAGCCTTAAAGGCATCAGAACCGTCGGAGGCCACACCACCTGCAATACGAAGGATCTCTCAGTTCTCACCATCCAGGAATGCATACTCCCTGCCAGGCACCTGCAGCTCTGGGCTGTGAATTCAGTTTTGTGTCCCTCTTTCAGGATGCCGAGGAGTGTGACAAGGCTGGGAGTGTGGCCACCTGCCAGGCGGTCATGCGTGCCGTGATTGGTATTGGGATTGAGGAGGAGGATCGGAAGCACACCTGGATGGAAGATGCTGACAGTGTAAGTTGAACTACACCCACCTGGCGTCTGTTTGTGGGGAACAGCAGGCACCTTAGACTTAGGCTGTGGTTTGAAAGTCTTTTTGACCCCACTTATTTTTAAACATAGTTACCATTGTGAAGAGTGCAGCTTTCTGTTAACCCAGGTTTACATGAAGAGCTGCTTCGTGAGGATTTGTTAATCTCCAGAGCTCCCTGGTGCAGGCCTGGTTATATATGTATTATGGACCAGGAGCCAGCACAGAGTCTGAGCTCACACAGCTTCCTGGCTGTTTACCTCTCAGTGTCTGGGTTGTCTCCCACCCCCTGGTTTCTGTTATAAATTGCACTTCAGAAAACATTTTGCATGCAAAACTTTGGCCTACTTTGAGATTATTTCCTTGGAATAGTTTCCCAGAGCAGAGATTTTGGGGTCAAAATGGATATACGCTACACATTTAAGTTACTAAATACCTTAAGTGTGGCCATCTCTTTTTTTAGCTTTATATTTTGAAATAGTTTTAGACTTATAGAAAAGTTGCAAAACTGTGTGAAGAATTCTTATATGCCCTTCACCTGGATTCCCCAGGATTTACCCACTTTACTATGTTTGTTTTTTCATTCTCTGCACAGGTGCACATGCACGCACACACATGCCTTCTATTTTTTTCTGAACTGTTGGAGAGTAAGTTGCAGATGTGATGCCCTTTACCTCTAGACACTTCTGTGTGTTTGTTCAAAAGAGCACATTCACTTACACAACTACAGCGCAGCTATCAAAATCAGGAAATTAATGTAGGTACAGTACTATTACGGCATTTGCAGACTGTATTCAGATTTCACCAATTGGCTCACTAAGTGTCTTTTTAGGTAAAGGATGAGGAGCTGCCCAGGGTCACGTCCTCAGGTCTCCGTGGTCCTGGCAGTCTTGACGAGGGCTTTAGTCTCTGTTTTTCATGCATCTGACTCTTTTGAGGAGTACAGGCCAGAAATGGTGTAGAGCCCACTTGGTTCGGGCCTCCACAATGTTTCCTCATGGTGAGTTGAGGTTCTGCATCTTTTAGGGTGTTGTGTCGTCTTGGTGGGTTGTGTCGGGAGGCACAGTCAGCTCTGACTTCTGACAGGTTTCTCTGCCGGAAGGTTACTGTTTTGTTCCTTTGTAATTAGTGAGGATTTTGTGAGGAGAAACTTTGAAACTATGTAAATACACCATTTCTCGCCAAACTCTGATCTACTAGTTTGTAAGTCCATTAGTAATGTTTTTGGCTTGTATCAGTTTTTACTGTGGTATTGACCAAATGGTGATTTTCTAAATACCATTTCTTCTAGGGTTTATTAGAGTTTATTAGTTGGAATTCTACGGTAGCAAGGAGGCTTCCTTTCTTCCTCATTCACATGGGTATTCACTTCTTTACATCTGGAGAGACTAAGGGTTCCCGCTCTCCTCTGTGAGATTACAGTCCACTGCTGGCATCATCTGTGTGGCACTCACGCAGCCATCGTCTTAGGTCCTGCATGTGCCAAGTCCCAGAGCACAGGCACAGGCTGTCCGTGCACCTGCCAGGGGCTGTGTGGCTGCACATGGCCTTGTGCACACTAGACACACACTCTGTTCGTTAGAGGAATTAAGTCGCAGGCCAATTGTAATGGTTTTTTTAAAGATTGGCTCTGAGCTAACATCTATTACCAATTTTTTTTTCTTCTTCTTCTCCCCAAAGCCCCCCAGTGCATAGTTGTAGGTCCTTCTGGTTGTGCTATGTGGAATGCCGCCTCAGCATGGCCTCATGAGCAGTGCTAGTTCCACACCCAGGATCTGAACCAGCAAAACCCTGGGCCACCAAAGCAGAGCGTGCAAACTCAACCATTTGGCCACGGGGCCAGCCCTCATAATGGTTTTTAAAAAATTTTTCATTGTGTAGTATTTAAGACATAAAAAAGTTAGAGAATAATTTAACAAATATCCGCACAGTGTCTGTTTTGGAAGAAAATTCTTAAATATGCACAAGAATCCCAGCTCCTGGTTGCTGAGCCCCTCTGTATTCTGAATGTGGAATTAAACACTTTGCTTCTTTTTATGCTCCTTACTGCCTTTGACAACATTGGAAGCCCTCTCTGGGGGTGTCAACCTGTGGATACCAGATCATGGGAGCAGAGACCCACGAGCCAGTCAGGTTTTCTCTTGGTTCTGATCATCTCTGTCGTGTATACTGGAGTCAGCACAGCTCTCTTTCAAAGCACTTTGTAATCCTGGAGGAAGAGCTGAAGTCTCTTGTGCTCAGAAGTATGGAGTGTCTTCCTGGTGCTCCCAACACCTCGGGACTGGCCCAGCCTGCCCACACCCGAGACCCTGGGCATGCTGTCACTTGCTCTTCTGGAGCCGTGGAGGCCTGAAGCCTTTGTAATTGGCCTCCAGGACCTTGGTCAAAAGTCAAGGAGAGGACCCACAACTAAAATGTACAGCTATGTACTGGGGGGATTTGAGGAGAAAAAGTAGAAAAAACCAAAAAGAAAAAAGAAGATTGGCAACAGTTGTTAGCTCAGGTGCCAATCTTAAAAAAAAAAAAAAAAAGTCATGGACAGGGGTACAGACCAGTTTGTATGGGGTCCCCTCCTTGCCTAGCTCCGTCACTTCTCCAGCTGCTCCTGGGCAGGACATGCCTGAGGCAAGGCCCTACCTGGTTTCTGTGGTGGTCAAGTCAGATCGAGGTCACGTGACCAAGGAGCGACATCTGAATGAGGAGGCCTTGGCTGTGCTAAACCCTGCTCTTTGTTCTCCTCTACACCCATTTCTATGCTGCTGGTCCTTGAATACCCGGAGGCTTGCTAGTGGCCCTCTTGGAGGAGGCAACTGTTGATCTGGGAGGTGGCCTTGGGTGGCTCAGGTGCCCGCCCCCCCCACTCCCCCCCACCCTGGTGCGAGGACTTTCAGGGCTGTGAGGCCGCCTGTCTAGTTCCATTCCATGCCATTTTGACGTTCATAGTGTAAAACTTTGCTGCTGACACACTTCCTAGTGGCTTTTCACTTACCTCAAGATACAAAACCCCTTCTTGGGGTGAGAGTACTTTCAGCATCCGCAGAGCGTGGAGGACAGCAAGTTTTCTTGGGCAGTGAGCGAGCATCCGGCTTTGAGGTCTCTGTTGGGCTTTGTCCTGCATAAGGCTCAGTGAGAACAGCCATCAGCCTGTTCCACTGGGCGTCCGGGGGCTGTGACCACCTGGGGAGATGATCACCTCAAGTAGTGGCTGGCTTTCTTATCGTCTTGCTTGACACTAGCCAGGGAACAAAATCACTCTTGCACAAGGAAGAAATGTCTAAAGAAAAGAGAGTATTTGTGGTAGTTCTCTTGGAGTGTATGGTTTCTTTCTCTTTGTATTCACCTGTGTTTTACAGGTTTCCAATGAGCATAATTCCGTAATGGAAAATGTAGACTGCATTTAATTCTGAAAAAGAAAAGAGTATGTGTGGCATGTGGTCACACCGTCCTGCCTCACGTGCCTCTAGCAGTGGCTGGTGCTCCAGTGCGCCAGCTCCTATTGCCTGTCGAAGGCCAGCAGACAACCCTGTCACGGGTCCCACCTGCTTCTGTTTTGGTGTTCATGTCCCCAGCCTCCTGGACTGTGCTGCTTGTTGGATCATCCCGTTGTATGATTTTAGCAGGTGTTGTCATTAGGGAGGTGTGACTCCTCCTGCTCCCATGCTGGTGCTGGGCCGCCCATTCCCACACCTGTCTCTCTGCTCTAGTGTGTGGCCCACAACGCCCTGGAGTGTGCGCGAGCCATCTATGCCTACGCCCTGCAAGTGTTCCCCAGCAAGAAGAGTGTGTGGCTGCGAGCTGCGTACTTCGAGAAGAACCATGGCACCAGGTACATGGGAGACTGTGTGCTAATTAAATGCTGACTCTAGGTTGTGCTGCACTGATTTTTTTTTTTTGAGGAAGATTAGCCCTGAGCTAACAACTGCTGCCAGTCCTCCATCTTTTGCTGAGGAAGACTGGCCCTGAGCTAACATCTGTGCCCGTCTTCCTCTACTTTATATGGGGGATGCCAGCCACAGCATGGCTTGTCAAGTGGTGCCGTGTCCGTACCTGGGATCCAAACCGGTGAACCCCGGGCTGCCAAAGCGGAACATGCGCACTTAACCGCTGCACCACCGGGCCAGCCCCCACTGCGCTGAATTTAAACCTCACGTCCCCCAGATGGGCAGGTGCCCGAATTTGAGGTTCAGCCCTCTGTGATGAGGGGCAGCAGCTTCTATGGCGCTTGGGACTTTGCAGCTGGAGCTGTCTTTAAGGCTCCTTCTGCAATAGGATTATTACTGCTTTATAGTTGAGAAACTGAGGCACCAAGGGGTCCTGTCTGCTGAAGCGCTTACAGCTGAACCAGCGCATGCCTGATGGCCTTGGGGTGTGTGCGGCAAGGTTGTAGCCTGAAGCCCCACGTTTGTGCCGAAACCAGCTTCAGCAGTGTGGGCGGTGCGGCATCTGGGCCCAGGCAGGCATGTTTTTCATTTAGGCTGTGCTGGATTTGGGTTTGGGCTGGTTTTTTGCTCTAAGGAGGTCCTTGACAATTTTCTTTAATTGTGCTCTTTAATTGAAAAAACCTTTTGGGTCTGCCTTTTTGGCTGTGACTGCTGATTCACTTAGGTCTTGCAATTTCTGGTGTTGAGTGGATAGCTGTTCAGGGCATCGGGCTCACGTCACTGCACACCCTCTGCCTGGGTCCTCTGCTGCTGGCCCTGTGCTGAGTGGGGACCACCTTGCTGGTTGCACCAGGGCTTCAGTGGGGCGTGTGAAGCCCTTATTCTTGTTTTGTGGCGTTGTTAAGTCTCAGTCTCTTCAGGATGTCTTTCTTTCACAAGTGTTGCTGAAGCTCCTGTTTCCTCCCCACTCCCGCCCACTGGTTTGGTATTGTGGAGTTAACTCCTTTGGGGACCTTTTGAGATAACAACAGTGCTGGCTTGCCCTGTTCAAGTTCACCTCACACGGTCCAAGTCTGGAGCAGAGCCTCTCCTGCCGGGTGTGGTTTGTGGACATGCCTCCATGTGGCCTTAGTGGCACTGCTGCTCTTGATCCCTGGGCTCAGGGGGCCTTTGCCCCCCATCTCTGGTGCCTCTCCTGTCAGCTGACACATAGATGATGTGCGGAGGTGGCGTGCTCAGGGTCTAGGGTTGTCTGGAGCACAGTGTATGCTCTGCCAGGCCTCGCTCCACACAAAGTGGTTCTGTGCCCTCACTATCCTGCTGCTGAGGTCCCCAGAGGTTGTTTGTGCCAGATGGTACAACAGGGTGGTGGGCCATATGAGAGCTGAGGGGACTTTACACCTGATAACCCGTCTGGTGGTCTTCTTGCTCAATAGTGACCTAAAATAACTTTCTTCCAATAAGACAATTTCTTTGGATGCCGAAGAATAGACTTGGGGTCATAATCTTATCGCAGATATCGGCGGATCTGTGTTAAAGATGAAAAGGCTTCTCCTGTCACCCCAACCCTGCGGTTAGCGCTTGCCCCTGGACACACGGCCATAAACGGGCTCTTGAGAAGCTTGTAGGTCAGGCTCTGCTGTTTAAACAATGTGTCGCTTTGTAGCACCCTCTCCGTGGTTGATATTAGAACCTTTATGGAGAGAAAAGATTTCCCCACACTCTCCCCATTGTAAAATCTGGTAAATCATTTATAGTGTCGAACTTTGGAGCAGTAACTATCTTTTTAGCACCCGCACCACTGTTGCGAGCACCCTGTGTGCTCTGGCGGTGACCGTGCCCTCTGTCTTGCAGGGAGTCCCTGGAAGCACTCTTGCAGAGGGCCGTGGCCCATTGTCCCAAAGCGGAGGTGCTGTGGCTCATGGGCGCCAAGTCCAAGTGGCTGGCAGGGGATGTGCCGGCGGCAAGGAGCATCCTGGCCCTGGCCTTCCAGGTGGGTGAGGGGTCGCCTACGCTTCGTGGGGCCTGTGCACACAGACCCCTGGCCTTCCAGGTGGGTGAGGGGTCAGCTGTGCTTCTAGGCGGCCTGTGCACGCAGACCCCCGCCTTGGCTCTGGCCGAGGCCTGAGGGCTCTGGTGTGCACGACCTTCCTTAAGCCCTCACCCTGCTCGTTGATAGGAGCTGACCTGAGAGAGGGGACATGCGAGGTCAGGACGCACGGGACTCGGGCTGTTCTAGGCAGCTGGGGCCCTGAGGGGACCTGAGAGTTGGAAAATGGCCCAGCTGGTGGACACCGGCCTCTTGGTCACTGCCATTCAGGGTGACCACAGGCCGAATGTTCCAGAACGCAGAACACAGGGCAAACAGCACCATTCCCCAAAAGTAGCCGAACTGCACTATGTCCCCACACAAGACCACAGTGACAACCCTGTTCCTATATGGCAATTAGATTGTCCAATCCTTGGAGGAAGGCGGCCAGTCCCATGTACTCTGAGCCCAGGGGCATGCTTTGGGGTCACACATGGGCCACCAGTGCTGCCCAGGCCCCATGGTAGGAGGAGTTACATTCAAACAGCTGTACCCAGCCAGGCTTATTACGATTGGTGTCATGAGCTGTGCAGTTTTTTCTCAGTGCTTTATTTTTGTTGTCACTTATAATATCCTAATACTGTGTGACAGTATGAGTATTAAGTCAGTAGTTTGCAACATCCTTTTTTTATAAACTGTAGAGCACTATGTAAATGTCAATCTCTTGTTGTAACCCAAGCTAGCATAATGAAGTTGTCCTTCCTTGAGTAAATACTGTGATTGGGGACCAGCCTGGATATAGCCTTTTGCTGTCTGCTGTCTGTCTGCGGGCTCCCAGTTTGAGGACACTGCTCCTCTCTGGGTAGTCACAGCACTCTTGCGCCATCCGCCTGGGCACTGCTGCCTCTCTGCAGCACCCTGAGGTGACTCTCCTTTCCTTGCCCATCACCGTGGGGCTGCTCATCAGCTCTGTGACATGGCAGCCTGAGTGTGGCCAGTGGGTTGTGTGCTTTCAGGAGGGTGCAAGGGTCCCACCCACGTGTCCACTAGACTCTAGGTAGTATGTGACCCAGTCCTGGCCCTTGGGAGCCCAGTGATGCCCTGGGCATCCTTCTGTCCTGCCCACATGGACACATTGGGACAACCAATTCTTCGTCACCAGGCTTGGGAAAGAGCAGGTCGAGTGTGGCAGATCCACATGGGTGGGATGTGAGTGACCCATTCCAGCTTGGGGTGGACCCTTGTGAGAGTGGCTCTGCAGCTGCAGCATTGCCGCCTGAGCACTGTAGAAGCCTCGTGTCTGCATCGGGGAACGTGGGCTGGCTTGTTTTCAGGTAGGTCATCATTCTTGGACTGGATTCTGCTTTGTCATCTGTCAGCCTGGGAAGTGCTTAGATCAGACTGTCCTGGAGCAGAGTGAGGCCCGGCTCGGCTCCCAGGCTGGCTGCTTTTGATTAAGTATAATCTACGCCCGGTCACTTTTGTTCTGAGCCCATCCTGATGCTGTTGTGCTCACCCTCCAGGCCAACCCCAACAGTGAGGAGATCTGGCTGGCAGCCGTGAAGCTGGAATCTGAGAATAACGAGTATGAGCGGGCCCGGAGGCTGCTGGCCAAAGCACGGAGCAGTGCGCCCACTGCCCGGGTGAGCAGAGCTACTCAGGCCACGCAGAGCCCTCCTGGCCACGTGGCCTTGGGGGAACGGGAAATGATGGGAGGCAGACTGAGGCTGTGACACTCTAGGTTCATCTGTTCACACTTGACTTTAAAATGCATTCTTGTGTTTGTACCCCACCTTGTTCCAAAAGACATGAGACAGCTTACAAAAGTACAAAAAATACAGCAGCGTTTAAGGTGAGCTGTAGCATGAACTATGTGCCATGAAGGTGCCATCCTGGCCCCGGGCCCAGTGCTAGACGCTTCCCGAGCCAGGGTTGGCCATCCCCTCTAGACCGGTGGTGGACGCAGGGGTTGCTTCACGGTGCGCCTGCCTCACAGGTGTTCATGAAGTCTGTGAAGCTGGAGTGGGTGCTTGGGAACATCGCGGC
The DNA here is from genome assembly GCF_041296235.1 of Equus asinus. Taxonomy (NCBI): domain Eukaryota; kingdom Metazoa; phylum Chordata; class Mammalia; order Perissodactyla; family Equidae; genus Equus; species Equus asinus. The sequence continues at coordinate 50,916,805 of NC_091804.1, forward strand.
TGCCCAGGAGCTGTGTGAGGAGGCCCTGAAGCACTACGAGGACTTCCCCAAGCTGTGGATGATGAAAGGGCAGATCGAGGAGCAGGAAGAGCTGACAGAGAAGGCTCGGGAGGCCTACAACCAGGGGGTGAGCCTAGCCCTTGGAGACAGAACACGCTGGGGCAGGCTGTCATTGCCTCTCTCCTCCTATGGGAATTGGTGGGCCAGTGGTCAGCGACTTGTTTAGGCCCCAGCTGGTGGAGTGGTGGACTAGGGGGTGCTGGACCCTGGTCCCCTCACTCAGTCCTGTGCTTTTCCTTCTACAAAACTGTACATGCTGCACTCAACCAAGTGCCGGTTGTGGCACACCTAGTGTACAGGCCGCTGTGTACACACTATGTGCATGTGTACACAGCACAGGCATGCACATAAACACACACACCCTATATACACTTGTACAGAGTGCAGCCATGCACATAAACACATATACCCCGTGCACACATGTGTACAGCACAGCCATGCACAAAAAACCCCACACACAGACCTGAGGTGTGTGAGTCTCTGTGGACACAGGTAGCTCTGACTTGGCCTGAGGAGCCGGCCACAGCTGTCACAGCCCCTCCCAGACACCAGACAAGGCCCTCTCTTAATTGTCTGTATTGGCTGCAGTTGAAGAAATGTCCCCATTCCACACCCCTGTGGCTTTTGCTTTCCCGGCTGGAGGAGAAGATTGGACAGCTGACCCGAGCTCGGGCCATTTTGGAGAAGTCTCGCCTGAAGAACCCGAAGAACCCTGGCCTGTGGTGAGTCCTGGGGGGCCCAGCTCGCCTCCCAGTGGGCTGTCCTTGTTCCGTTGCTCTTGCTGAGTTGTGTGCAGTGTTTCCAGCTCAGGCTCCTTGAGAAGGGTGGCAGGTACTGGCCATTGAGGAACCCGCTTCCTGGCTTGGTGGGTTCGGCCCGGACACTCAGATGGCCCTGGAGATGATCTGATGCAGTGTAGTCTGTGCCGTGATAAGAGGGTGCCCAGAGGAGCCAGGAGCTGGGGATGGATGAAGCCACAGAAGAGGTGCCGTCTGGGCAAGGCCTTGAGGAATGAATGGGAATTTGCCGGGTGAAGATGGCATTCTGTCCATAGGAAACAGTGCACACAGAGGGGCAGCACAGAGCTCAGGGTGTTAGGGCTGGAGCATGAGGGGGGCACTGAGGGAGACACCAGAGAGATGGGCAGGTCCTGCGCTCCACTCATGCCCTGGCACTTGCCGTCCCGGTGGTCTGTCCTGGTCCTGCATATCTTTACTTGCACCTGAATCTTGGCTACGGTGACAGCTATGGTGGGCTGACAGTGGGGTGGGCACCACCTCGCTTCTCTAGTGGAGAGCTCTACTTGTGGAGCTGGAGGCTCTAGTCACTGTAGCTCCCCGCGCTTCCAGAACTGCAGCTGGGTTTGTGGCCCAGCTGTCGGTGGACCAGTGCTGGACGTCCCCTCTGGGCCTCTCTGCAGGTTGGAGTCAGTGAGGCTGGAGTACCGTGCGGGCCTGAAGAACATTGCCAACACACTCATGGCCAAGGCGCTGCAGGAGTGCCCCAGCTCTGGTGAGAGGCCGCAGGGACCATGGCCGTGCTGAGAGAGTGGGTCTCCGAGCTCACACAGACTCCGGGAACGTGCTGTTTGTGTGAATCCTTCCAGTTAGAAGTCCCAACTGTCCTTGGGCACTAACATTTGACCAGACTCCCAGTCTCAACATGGGGGGTTTGACTTCGTGTTCTGAGGTGTTGCCATTGCTTTTTCTTTTAAAATTTATCTTTTATTATTTTACCTTGTGTGTATAAATAATGCACATGCAGTACGTATAAACAAATTTGGAGTATAAAGAAGGATATAAAAATTACCTGTATGCCCACTACTCAGAAATCATTGTTTTTAACTTGTTTGTATTACTGTACAAAATTAAAGTCGTACTGTGTGTTTAGTTTTTTGCCTTTTTTTAAAGCTGAAAATTTTGTGAGAATTTTCCATTTTCATTGAATCTTCAAGAACATAAATTTTTTAGTGGTTTCATAGAATTATCTGTGTGGATATGCCAGAAATATACCACTCACCCATTGGCGATTATCTGATAATAATCTGATGATAATTTGAGATTACTGCCTTTCTGCATGAGTCTTCGCTCGTGTTTCTGACTGTTTTGTTACAGTAGATTCTTAGACATGAAATGACTGAGTCAGTGGGGATGAAACCTTGAAGGCTGTTGGTACTCCCGACCCTACTGCTCCCAGAAGGTTGTCCAGACTGTGCCGTCAAGGCTGCTGTGGTTCCAGGGCAGGCAACGGGGCGGGCGGGCACGTGTGGCCTTTGTGTTCTCCCGTGATGGGCCCTGTGAGCAGACGTTTGGGAGATCACAGCCATGGTGTGTGCACACACCCCGGGTTAGAGTCTCCGCAGGCCCCTCAGGCAGCCTGTCCGGATGTGTGGGTTTCTGGAAGCAGAGGTGGGGTCTTAGACGTGGTGTCTTTGTGTCTGAATTCCAGGTGTCCTGTGGTCTGAAGCCATCTTCCTCGAGGCAAGGCCCCAGAGGAAGACCAAGAGTGTCGATGCCCTGAAGAAGTGTGAGCATGACCCCCATGTGCTGCTGGCTGTGGCCAAGTGAGTGGGGAGTCCTTGTGGAGTTGCTGGCCTTTGGGGACCTGATGGGACTTCTTGCTGGGGTCCAGCTGGTCCCCTGAACAGGGCAGCCTTCCCTGGTCCTTGGCCGCTGGGGCCCCGTGACAAAGTCTTTTGCTTTTTTTTTTTTTTTTTTTTTAAGATTTTTTTATTTTTTCCCTTTTTCTCCCGAAAGCCCCCCGGTACATAGTTGTATATTCTTAGTTGTGGGTCCTTCTAATTGTGGCATATGGGACACCGCCTCAGCGTGGTTTGATGAGCAGTGCCGTGTCTGTGCCCAGGATTCGAACTGATGAAACACTGGGCCACCTGCAGCGGAGCACGAGAACTTAACCACTCGGCCACCAGGCCAGCCCCAAGTCTTTTGCTTTGACCTAAGGCCATGTAGATGTGTGCTGCCCAGGTGGGCTGGGCTGTCCCAGACCCCCAGGAGGGCAGCCTCCTTGGGGCCCCTGGCCCTCCTTTCCTCTGTCCTGAGCTCCTTCTCATGGGACTGCTTGCTCTGTCTCTGCCACTCTTTAGCTTGTACCTCTGTGTAACTTGGGTTGCCCTGCTTCCGTTGTTCCATGCAGAATTTAAGTGATAAGCAAAGCCCCTTTGGCTCGAAGGGCTGTAAAGGAGAAAATTGTTTTCCTCATGTTAGGGTGAGACGGTGGATGCTGTCACCTTTGTGACTCCTGGGAGCGGTCCAGGGCCTGTTGGTCAGGCCTAGTCAGCATGCCTAGGGGTGCAGAGATGAATGTGCCAAGGCCACCTCTCCTTTAGGGTGATGGTCTCCAGGGCGAGAGCAGGTCAGCAAGCCCACCTAACACAGCATGACTCAGGTGTTGGGTTTTGGTAGCAGGGTTTCCTGGGGAGGCGTGTCGTGTGCAGTACAGGGCCTTGGGGGCCCTGGGAACGTTGGATGAGGTGGTGGCTAGAACATGGAGAGCTTTGGGAGCCATCCTGACCTCGCAGGATCTCTCCTTCCTGCTCCCTGCATCCAAGAGGATGATGGCCTGAGAGGAGCCCAGCTGAGTGCAGGGCAGGGGAGAGTGTGGTCAGAGGGGGCAGGGAAGCGACCATGCAGGTTGGGGTGGAGGGGTTGTCAGGAGGAGCCTGGCTGGGCTCCTGGGACTGCTGCTTGGGGCTCTCACCTGGGGGAGGTGGTGTGTGTGGCCTGGGAGTTTCAATATGCTGGCGCCGCCTGAGCTGCAGCCTGGCCTACCCCTGACACATGCCCAGGTGGCGTTGGCCCCACTTCCTCAGGTCCTGCCTGGCACTTCCTCTCCAGCCGCTGTGGAGCCGAGGGCACTGCACATGGGGGCTTCCCACAGGCTCCTGCGGCCCAGCGTGGGCTCCCTGCCCCCACCTTGTGCTTCTGCCTCCCAGAGTGACTTTTATGTGTGACAGTCTGATAGGGCAGCCATAAAACCTCATAAAAGGCTTTGTTAAAGTAAATAAGTCACTCTTTGCTGTTCCCGGGCTGGTCTTCTGTGTGCCTGCTATCTGGGTTTGTGCTCTTTAAATCACAGTTTATCTAACACCAAGCAATTAAGAATACCACAAGGCTTAAAAAGCAATCAAGCTATCAGAGCATGAAATAATTCTGTTTTGTAACTGAGGCCAGCCCAGACAGCTGCCTGGAATGGAGAGTTCGTGGTGCACTCGGCTGCTTTGGTGCTTCTGGCCACACAGGGATGCAGAACTGGGTGGAAAGTGGAAGCCACCAGGAGTCCCAGCCTGTCAGAATGCTCCCGTGCTGTCCTCCCCACCGTCCATCCTTCTGTCTGCTCCATCCTGCCTTCACTGGCGTGTAGGGGAGGGCTCCCGTGGCCCCTGATTTGATTTCCGATGGTCCTCACTCATGGCTTCCAGCACAGGCCCTCTCCTGGCCTAGTTTCCAGGTGTCTATCTGCCACTGCTGACCTGAGGCCCCTCTTCTCTGTTGGCTTGGGTTCCTGCTGGAGGCTGCCCGATGGGGCATAATGATCCAGAAGGTGTCTGTTAACGAGCAGGCTGAAAGTTCACTTAGCGCTACCTAATCAAAGGCTTAATTTTCTGTTGTTTACTTTTATCTGTTTGTATTTTACTTAGTTTACCTTTAGTAACTTCTAGGAGTTTGAAGTTCTTGCTCTGTGTGTGGGTTTTTAAGATACAGTTTGATGAGACACTCGAAGGGTAGTTCCAGCATCTGGAGTGATTTCCAGGTAGCCAGGCCCCACTGCTTGGCCGTCCTGGTGGAGCTAATGGTTCACTGGGGACAGGATAAAACCGATGCCGCCAGAGCCATGCCCCATGCCGGCCACAGTGGGTCATCGTCCACCCAGTGAGCAAGCTGTGGCCTGAGGAGGCTGGAGCTGGCCGCACCTCCCACCGCCCCTTAAGCACCGTCGTCTGGCCCCTGACTCCAGCCCCCACCCTCTGCCTTGGACAGGCTGTTCTGGAGTGAGCGGAAGATCACCAAGGCCAGGGAGTGGTTCCTCCGCACGGTGAAGATCGACTCGGACCTGGGGGACGCCTGGGCACTCTTCTACAAGTTCGAGCTGCAGCATGGCACGGAGGTGAGGCCTGCTATGTGCCACCCCCACCTTTCCACCTGTGTTGGCCAAGGGACTGGAGGGAGGGAGGGAGCATGGTGGCACCCTCTTGACAGTTTCTGCCTCCACAGCTGTTTTCTTTTTAGAGCCTTACAGCCTCTCAGCATGATATTTAGATGTTTTAAGTGGCCTATTAGCATTTCTCAGTGTGTTGGTTGGTGACTGAGGCCTGGGCTCCCAGTAGAAGTGGGAATGGAGTTTGCGCCCTGAGGAATGTCTTTGTTGGCAAGTTCTGTCTTCCCAGGCCCGAGTGTGTCTTCCAGGGGAACCTGGGCAGCAGACTCTTTCAGAGAGCGAAGCATTGTCAGAGCTGTGCTCCTAGTGTGTGTGTGTGGGGGGGGGGGGCGGTGGTGGGGTGTGCAGGCTGTCCTGGGGTCCCCATGGGGAGCGGAAGCCATGGCATGTGGAATCTGGCAAACTCCTTGTTCAGGGAAGGTAGACTGGGGCACCTGCATAAGGCACAAACTCAGGGGCCTTGACTTGGCTCACACCTTGTGCCAAGGCCTGCCCCAAGAATGTCAGTGCAGTGGGGTGCAGTGGGACTTGCTCCCCAGGGGAAGGGGCTGTCTCAAGGGACACACCTGAAAGACAGCTTTGCCCTGGTGCAGGGACGTGCCCCCTCTGCTAGCTGGGCTGGCATTGGGCTGGGTGTGCACAGTGGGGGGCAGCTTGGGAGGAGCCCTGCCTCAAGTGCCCGGTGGTCCCCACCCAGGAGCAGCGGGAGGAGGTGAGGAGGCGCTGTGAGAACGCTGAGCCGCGGCACGGGGAGCTATGGTGTGCCGTGTCCAAGGACATCGCCAACTGGCAGAGGAAGATCGGGGAGATCCTCGTACTGGTGGCAGCCCGCATCAAGAACACCTTCTGACTGTCGGGTCCCTGTAGGGCGGGGGCCTTGGGGCAGCAGTGAAGGAGTGTGTGGTGGTGAAGAAGGGAGTGGAAGCTGTTAGTCATGCTCTTTAATTCAAGGTTTTCTGGGTCGCGTTGGAGTTGGTGACCTGCTGGCTTTCTCTGGGCCCGCCCCGGCACGTGCATTGCCGCCCCAGTCTAGTCTCCCGTGCTGTTTGGGGCTCACTTCTTGCAGACAGCCCGTGCCCCGCAGAGGAAGCACAGGGGAAGCCGAGTGCCTCACAGGATTTTGTGGAGAAGGTGGTAGAAGTGCACATGCTGTGTGGGAACAGCTAGGGTGGCTCTCCTGGTGACTGGTCTGTCCCCTATCCTCTGGCAGTCCCTGTCACAGGTCTGCAGACACAGGGGAAGTCTGCAGTCTCCTGGGCACCAAGCTGCATGAAAGTGCCCACGGGGCAGGTGCCTTCCCCCTGTCAGAGTGCAGACGGCAGGCCAGCTCCCTCAAGTGTGTTGCTAGAGGATCGCTGGAGGCCCCCTCGGGGCTGTGTTGAAGGAAGATGTCACAGTAAGAGGTTTTCCACGTTTGCAGATGAATTTCTTTTTGCTAGTTTATAACCAGCAGTTTTGTCCTAAAGCACTCGTAAATGTCCTCATCTCTAGATTGAAAAATGCATCCCCTGGGAGACTAGCATGTTTTCACCATCTATGCTGTGTGAAGATAAAGGGCTTTCTTTGGATCCGTGTGTGTGTGTGTTCAATTAGAAACCAGCAGTTCTTTAGCAAGGGGATGTGTGGCCATGACTGACACCTGGCTGGGGGTCATGGGTGGTCCAGAGGCTGTGGGCCAGGGAGAAGAGATGCTGATTGTCACATGTAGTGACCAGGTAGCTGGCAGCTGTTCTTGCACATTCTTGTAAGAGAAGATCCCAGAGGGGCCCCTCGGTGCCCCGCAAATGAGGGGGACCTGTGGTGAGGGTCAGTGACTGACCCGAGGCTGAGCCCTCTCGTGGCAGCCGAGGTTGGGGGCACTCACCTTGATGTCAGTACCTGGGGCACAGGCATCTTTGCCTGGAGAACACAGGCCGTGCTGTGTCCACCTCCGGTGTTCTGACAGGCACAAGGACATGGCCAGTCCCGGGCAGGGAACGGACCACCACTGTGTGGGGTCAGGAACTACTGGTGCCGGGGCAGGCAACTTGGACCCAGTCCCACTCATGGAGTCTGTGAGGTTGGAAAGCCTTCCTCTCTCCACCCTGAGGGCCAGTCCTGAGGAACCACGAAGAGGTTCTTGGGAGTTTTTCCTGATCTCTATTGGAGGATGCGGGGGATCCTGCCCGTTATGCCAAAGAGTGAGTCCTGCAGCTTTTAGGAGCTCGAAAGCCAGCCCATCTCTGTTCTGATGTGGAAACTGAGGTCCAGGAAGGGGCAGTGGCTTGGCAGTGGCCACTGGGCTCCTGGTGCCTTCTGTGCCCTGAGTCAGGCGTGATTTCTCCTGGGCACTTCCTCTGACCTGGGTGACAGGTGAGGCCTCCTGCAGGACCCTTGGAAAGTTCCGGACTATCTGGATTATCTGAGTCTGAATGTCTTCTTTCTCCATTCGGTGGGGGTTGTTTTCTCAAATGCTTTTAGGTGGTTAAACTACTTTTCTCCCTGAGGAAAATGTAACCTAGCTTTTCTTCGACTGATATTTTTTCATATCCAGCTCAAGGCATGTTGGGTTCCTGGAGGCTGCCTACTCTTGGGGGGACTACTGGGGGTGGTGGGGGGATTTGACCCAGCTCCCTGAGCACCTGCTTGGGTGAGCAGCCCTCACCTCCCCCAGTGAAAGACCCCGTCAGCCCAGGAGGGGCATGAAGCAGGAGGTACCTCTTGGCTGAGCGCTGGGCTGGGAGGAGCCCAGGAAACCCCACTCCTGGGACCTCCTGGGGCAGGACCCCCAGACATCAGGGTGCAGGGGCCTGGGGGCAGGGGTGTGTGCTCACCTGGTTCTGCAGGCGACTGGGTCCCTGGGAGAGCCAGCACCTGCTGATCACTGAGGATGGCCCTGGTGGAAGGGTACAGACAGGCCCCCTGCCTCTCCAAGCTCCCTTCCCCCACCAGTTGGGCCCTGCACTGCCCTCTGCCCGCTGGGCCCCACCCCCTCCTGGATGAGCAGAGATGGCTTAATCCAAGACCCACTGGATAGGAAGGGAGCCCTGAGGCTGTTGGCTCCAGGGCCAGGTTAATTGAAGAAGCGATTGGATAGGGAGTGGAGAGAGGGAGGGGGCAGGGCTGGGATCATGGGGCCTCCCTCCTGCTCCCTCCCTCCTTTCTCAGAGGAGCCAACTTCAAAAGCCCTGTCCGCCTGCCTGCTCTGCTGCAGCCCGTCCAGGGAAGCCCCTTGACCAGGCTTGTTGGCTGGGCTTGGAGTGGGACCTGGAGTGGCGGCCGTACTCCCCACCTGAGGACGCCAGGATCATGTGTGAGGCCCAGTGGCGGCAGTGAGGGAGGGCCTGACCCTGCGAGCCCATGGTGAGCAGCTGCCGGCCGCTGGGGAGGGGGCTCACCTGGGCCAAGGGGCTGGGAATGTGCACAGCCCAAGAGGCTGCTTGTCTTGCTGTGCCTACTGGGAAATCCCCCCTGGTTCCCGCCACCACTGCCTGGCTCCTGGGTGCTGTGCCTGGCCTTCCCGGCAGTGTGGGGGAGGGAGTGTGCTGGCCATCCCAGTCTGCCTCCTGGGGCCGGGCCACCCTGTCCTCACAGGCTTGGCTGGTATGAGCCTTGGGCCTCTGGGGCGGGAGGGCAGACAGGCCTTCTCAGGACCCCCAGCAACCAACCTACTGTGCTGGGACTTCTGCAGCACCACTGAGGGCTCCTGCTCTCACTGTGACCTCTGACCTGCAGCAGGCAGAGGGGCGACTCTGAGTTAGCCATCATGCCTGCTGAGAATGTCTAGAGGGGTTTGAGAAAGGGCCACAGCTAACTGCATCTGCTCCTCCCGCTAGTGCTGCTGGGTGCCTCAGGCAGGAGCCCGCCATGGACACCCAGGGCCAGGTGCTGGGTCGGGCTCCCCTGCCAGTGCTGGGAAGCGGAGTTGCAGAGTCGAGTCTTGTCGTCGCGCTGAGTTCACATGATTAATTTTCCAGTCGCTGTCTGACTCCAGCTTGGGGGCCTGAGGAAGAGCTTGGGGGCTGGGAACCTGGGGACAAGCCTGCCTCTCCCTGTCTCTCTCCCCCCCCCAATCTCTCTTGCCCCCTCTCTCCCTCATTCTCCCTCTCTCCCCCTCTCTTCCCTGCCCCTGTCTCTCTCCCCTTCCCCTGCCCCCTCCCCCTGCCCCCCCCCTCCCTTTCTCTCTCTCTCTGATGTTTGGGCTTCTGGGTGGGGCTTCTCCCCATGAGAGCCAGTCTCCTCCATTCTAGGGGAGGGAGGTGGCCTGTGAATGGAATGTCTGGTGGGCATAATATGGCCCCTTCTTTACCTCTGTGGGTTTCCCCAGGCCTTCCCCTTCAGAAGGGATATGGCCTTGAGCTCTGAGCCTCACCCCAATCCTGGTTAGGTTAGAGGTACAGGGGGACCCCAGTTTCCATGGCTCTGAGAGCTGGTTGTAGTAGAGCCATTGATGAGAGGGGTGTTGCAGAAGAGAGATCAGTTCTGCCCCAGGCTCCTGTGGGGAGGGCAGAGCAACAGCTGTGCAGCCCAGCTGTGGGCACCCAGGGCAAGCAGAGTGCTGAAGAGTAGGGGGGCGCTCACCCAGCGTAGAGCCCATCCCTGGTGGGGGTTGTGTCTGGGAGGTCTGGGGACGGGTCCAGGCACGTCAAGGGCAGGGTTGTTCTTGGAGGGACTTGCTGCTGTACCAGACCTAGGCCACCCCTGCCCTCCATGGTCTTGTGGGCACTTGGCCCCTCACTCCCGTGCAGACCAGAGCACCAGGTGCTTCTGCCTCTGGAACTCTGTCTCTTTACCAGCCCTTCAGGGCTCAGCCCACAAATCTCTGCCTGGAACATCGAGCTGTCCGGTTTGGAGGCCTTTTGTCTATCCTTCCCTAAAAACTACAACGGGCAAGGATTTGTCCTGGCAGACCCATGCCTGAATCATTTGTTGAATGGTAGAGTGACATCGCCATTTTACACCAGCTCAGATTCCCCGTGGCCAAGGGATTGGGTGGGGTGGGGGGTGGAAAGCAAATTGCTCCGGGGCTGCTGGAGGTGTGGGCGCCCCACCTTGACCCGGTGACCCTTCAGGTGCCCCCCAAGCCCATGGTCTGGGTGCTCCTGCTGGCGCTGCTAGGGATCGTGCCACGCCAGGCTGCACTCCGTGCTTGCAGCGTCCCTGACGTGCTCCACCACTACCGTGCGGTCATCTTCGAGGACTTGCAGGCTGTTGTAAGACGTGTTGGGCCAGGGGCCGAAGGGACCGGGCCAGGGTCCAGAGACCTCTATTTCATTAAGAAAAACCTGACTGGAGCTGCAACCCCCCAGCGGCGTGGACTGATGGGAGCCTCTTGTGGCGCCCAGAAGGTATGAAAGAAGCCCAGCCCTCCAGCCCCCTCCCTCCGGGCCTCTCCATAGGCTCTTCCCCCAGCACTGAATTCCTTTCTTCCCTCCCCAGGAGCACAGTATCCTCCTGTCCATCGCGTCCCTGGGTCAGACCCTGCGTGGGGCGGTGGCGGGGGGCCGCCGCGGGGCGCTGGAGAAAGCGGCATGGGCCGTGGCCGTGCGCATCGAGGCGGTGATGCAGCGCCACTGCTGGACGCTGCGCCAGGTGCGCGTCCCTCAGTGTGTGTGGGTCCAGACCCCGTCCTTCTCCCTTGTGCCCGCTGCACCTCGCACAGCCCCACGGTCTTGGGGCTCACGTCGGGCCCAGTGACCGGCGCGACTCCCTTCCCCAGGGGCTGGATGCGAGCTGCGGGCGCGGGCCCCTTCGCACTCGCTGACTGCCCCGTCCCCGACAGCGGAGCCGCAGGCCGGAGAGGCGACCCGCGCGGCGTCGTGGCGGCCGGAGGCGGCTGCTGCTGCGCGCCCTGGACGCCGTCGCCACCTGCTGGGAGAAGCTCTTCGCGCTGCGCGCCGCGGGCACAGACGGCTCCCGGCCGCCCGGGCGGCGGCGAAGAGCCGGCGGGCCGTGGATCGTGGGCGCCAGCCCGGTCGGTGGACGACTGCGTGCTCCCGGTCTCCTCGGCGGCCTCGGTTGACCGCGGGGCCCCGGCCCCTCCCCTGTCGCGGCCCCAGGACTTGGAGATTCGAGCCCCGCGCGGCCGCGCTGGTCCGGAGGCGCCCCGCTCTCCACGCGCCAGAGAAGCCTCAATAAACTGAGCTGGTGCTGCGATGCGGTTCCCTTTCCCTTCGTCTGCCGGCCGTGAGGCCAGCCTCCCCGGGTCTGCGCCTCCACGCGGAGCGGGGCTGGGGGAGACGGCGGGCGGCGCTGCCAGCTTCGGGCAGCAGGGGGCGTCTCGGGACGCTGGACCGAACTCCCGCTCAGTCCCGGGCCCAGGTCGGGGGGCGGGGCGGAGGATTCCTGCGGCCCTAAAACGTGGCGTGTCCGTCCTGCTCTACTCGAATGGGGGAAGGGGTGGAAATGGAGGGGAGGGGAAGGCTGAGCTTTGTGAATTCGGAACAAAACAACCGGATAAAGGAAACGGGCCTGAGGGGAAGCCAGAGTCGCTGGCCCTGGCTGCAAGCGGGCCAGGCCATTTCCTGTGGCCCTGGGAGGGTCACCGAGACCCACCCCCACCCCTGGACTGGACAGGCTGGCCAGGGACCCTACATTTGCTTGGCTGGGTGAGAGGCCGACCCCTGGACTCCCCCGCCCACAGCTGCGCAGGCCTGGGGGTCCGGTGACCCCTTCCTCATCGCAGCCTATGGAGGGGGAAGTAGAGCACCTGGCCAGGGCCGACGTCCAGTGGGCTCAGCACCTATCATCATGTCCACCAGACAGGTGGACCAGCCCAGGAGGCACCAAACAGGGCTTGCTTCTGGGCACCCTGGCAGGAGGTGCAGAGAAGCCTCCATGTGGAGCAGTGGGCATGGGCCCAAAACCACCACAGGGCTGACCCTGACCCAGCTCCCCGCTGGACACATGTAACACGTTTAGTCTGTGCAGTAGGAATTACTGTCACTGTTTTATAGATGAGGAAACTGAGGCCCCAGGAGGTTACAAGACTTGCCCCAAATCACACAGCCGGGAAGCGTAAGAGCTGGGGTAACACCCAGACCCGGAGCATGGTTACACCCCCTACGCGCCCTGGGCACAGGATGGGGAGCTGAGCTTCCTGGACCTCAGTGTTTGCTGGAGTTCACATTGCTGGGGCCCTGCTGTTCGAGCCTTGGGGTGTGGCCCCGTGTCCAGGTAAGAGAAAAAAGGCCTAATTTAGTTGGGGATGAGGTGTAGGGCAGCAGAGTTGGGGGCTGGAAAAGGTCAGTAAGAGAGTCCAGGGGTCTTGGTGTAGGGACAGGCCCTCCATAGAGGCCTCCACCATGGCCCTGTTTCCCCAAGGACAGCTGGCTCATTGCACTTGGACCTGCCCCAGCCCCCAGGTCGGTGGGGAGAGTATTCCTCTCATGGCACCTGAGCATGGCCTCCTGGGCTATCATGGCTGCTGCCCACCCATGATGCTCCCCTCCTGCTGCTGAGAACAGTCAGACTGTGCTAGGGGGGACAGGGCAGCCCCTCCATCCACCCATGCCTGAGGAGGGTTCGAACCACAGTCCCTGGGGGGTAGGAGGAGGAGCAGAGGCCTCAGAGTTTGGGGGATACAATCTCTGCCTGAGTCCTGGACCATGACCACATGAATGGGCAGGATGCTCCAGCACCCTGGCCTCTATTTCTCCTGGGGTCTCCTGCTGGAGCCCAGCTGGTAATATGTATGTGTGTGTGAGTGTGTGCACAGAGGTACGTCCTGGGGGGCTGCCTGCAGGTGTGTACATGCAGGAGTGTATGTTTCTGCACAGGTCCCAGCTCACACCTCCCCCTGCCTGGCAGAGCTCCTTCTCAGGCAGGCCCTCCTGATGTCTAACCAGGTCTGTCCCGGCAAATTGAGTGCCTGGCGGTGGGGATTGGAGGCTTGTGGCCTGAGTCAGTAGAACTCAGTGCTGCCCATTCTCACTCCCAGGTGGTTCTCAGCACAGCCCCCCACCATACACCCCCTGTCCTTTCTTTCAAGGCCTCACCATGCCAAGTGGCTTTGGCGCTGGGCACAGGCTCTGCACGTCTTGCCCAGTCCTGTTCCTGCCAACTCCCCGATGCTGGGCGGGCATTGTGGGTGTGGTGGTCTGGGTCCCTGTCCCCATGTCTCAAAAACCACCTGTGCAGTTTCCTAGGGGTGCTGCAGCAAATTACCACCAACTGGGTGTTTGAACCCAACAGAAAGCTCTCACTGGCCTGAAGTCAAGCTGTCGTGGGGCTGTACTCCCTCCAGGGACTCCAAAGGGAGAATCCATTCTTTCCTCTTCACTTCTGATGGCTCCAGGCATTCCTTGGCTTGTGGCTCCCTCACTTCCAAATCTGCGTGTCTTCTCATGGCTTCTCTTCTCTTTATAAGGATCTTTGCCACTGGATCTCGTGCCTCCTGGGTAATCCAGGATGATCTCTTCCCCTCAAGATCCTTAATTACATCTGCCAAGACCCTTTCTCCAAATAAGGTCCCACTCATAGGTTCCAGGAGGTGGACACAGCTTTTGTGGGGGCCACCATCAACCATTCAACCTCCTACAGCTCCTTCCTCAGGCCAGATGCGGGCAGGGTGGACTTCTGGGACAGAGTTCACTTGTCCATGGTGGGGACATCCCAACCAGACCAAGTCTAGGGGCAGGCACACAGCTACATCGGGCTGCCAAGGGACAGAGACTAGAGAGAACACTGGGGGTGCCCTGCTCAGACCCTGAGACGCCCCTTCAGACTTCAGTGCCAGGACCCCTTTGTGGATTGTTTGCAGCCGCACATGAGCTGCTCAGTTAGCGTTCGCTGGCTGGAGCTGACTGGCACTGACGCAGAGGTGGGAAGAGACAACCACGGGCATAGCCATTGGCCATGGGGCCACTGGGGCAGAGTGCTGGCAGCATGACTGGTGCATGGGCCCTGCGTGTCTGTGGACTCGAGGTGTCTGCCAGGCCAGCCTGCTCTGCTCTCCCTGCTGAAGACGGAGCATGTGGCCTGAGCCTGGTGCTTCCTCCATAAGACATTGTTTCTGGGGCACATATGTGGTCGGGTTGGGGCCTGCACCCAGTGGTGGTATCCCATCTCACACGTGCTTTCCCTGCTGCTGCCAGGGAGCTGGGGGCTGGGGCCCAGAAGGAGGAGGGGCTGTATGAGGGTGGCAGATGGGGCCGCAGGGCACTGACCAGGGTTGTGCAACTTCCTGCAGCCAGGGAGCCAAACCCCCCACCCCCAGCCCATGCAGCGCTGAAAGGCAGGGGGGGCCAGGCAGGCTTTGAAGGGTAGCCCGGGTCCCATGGCCTCCCCAGACTGAGAGCCTTTGAAAGAACATCTGGAACACTGGCAACCAGCAAACTAGTCTCTGGATTTGAAAAACCAAAAAGTTAATCCCAACTTTGTCCCTGTGTGTTCCCCACCCCCACCTCCCACCTCCCACCTCCCACCTCTGCCCCTTCCCAGGTGGCAAACAGGCCGCAGGGGTGGGGTCCATGCCAGCCCAGTGCACTGGCCCTTCTGAGGGCTGCAGGCTGCCCTGCCCCGGGGTCCTTTTCTGAGCTCTGGCAGCACCTCCCCCCACCCCCCCACACACTGGCCACCACCCCAGTCCAACTGAGCAAGGGGAGGTGGTACAGAGCCCAGTGCCTCCATGCCCAGGCCTCGTGCTCCTGGAGCCGAGGCTATGGGACAGGACGTGGGTTCACCGGGCCGTCCATCTGGCGCTGGGTGCTGAGGAGGCTGCGGCAGCATGCAGACTGGGAGGCTCAGGAGGAAGCACCTGCAAGCAGCCCTGGAGGATGCGCGGGCCCTGCTGGCACTTGGCCCTGTGTGTGAGCCTGAGTGTGGGGTCCCCCAGCCCTGCAGGTGTGCAAGGAGGCCCCCTACGCCAGCTGTGGTTGGTGCAGAAACAAACAAGGCCCCCCCACCAGGAAGCAAAGCAAATACTGCTGGTGGGGAGTGCCAGGTGCTGGAGACCATTGTCCCTGCCAGTGGCCTGCGGGACCCTGGGGAGGGGGTGCCCAGGGACAGTCCCCATCCTGGCCCCTCCCTAGGAAAAGACCCAGCTTTGTAAACAAAGAAACAAACAACCATTGCAACCCCTCCCCCAAGAACAAGCAGGGAGCTGGCACCTGCTGGGGGAAGTGAGTCTTTGTTTGGGGGGAAATGGGGAGGTCAGAGGAGGGGCTGTAGTGTGTGTTGTGGGCAGGTGCGGCATCCTGGGGTGGACGCTGGCCCCCGGGGGTCACCTTCGGCTGTGTCCTGAAGGGACCTCTGCTCACGTCTGGGAGGGGCACCGCCTGGCTCTGTGAAGTCCTGTCGCAGGCCTTGTCGCCTCCCTCCAGGGCCCAGTTGTGATCGTTGTGGCTTGGGGGTGAGGTGGCCCAGTCCGCCGGCCGCCCCCGCGTCCCCTGCCGGCCTGCGCGGGGCGTGAGGCCAGGGGTCCGGCTGCGGCCCGAGATAAGCGCCGCACCCGCCGCCGCTTCCTGCGCTTCCTCCCGCGCCGCCGCCGCGCGCCCCTTCCTGTTTTCTCGCGGCCGGGCGGGGCCGCGGGGGCCGGGGGGCCTCCGGGGCCGGGGGCGTTGGGGACGGGCCGGGGGCGTGGGGAACAGGAGGCGTGGGGGACGGGCCTGGGGCGTGGGGGCCGGGACTAGGGGCGTGGAGGACGAGGGGGACGGGGGGCGTGGGGGACAGGGGGCTATGGGGGCAGGCCGGGGGGCGTGGGGGCCGCAGGGGATGGGGTGGGGGTGTGGGGGACAGGGGGCAGCGGGGGACTGGGGGACGCGGGGACGGGGTCCTGCGGGGGCAGAGGGTGTGGGGGACCGGCCGGGGGGCCGCGGAGGCCGGGGCCGGGGCGCGGGGAACAAGGCCGAGGGCGAGGAGCTCCCAAGGTGCTTGCACCCCACCCGGGGGAATTCCCCTAGAGGCTGAGCGCTGGTGTGGAGGTAGGGGAGGTGGGAGGAAGCCGGAGTGGGCTGGGGCCTGAAACCCAAAGTGGAGGAATCTTGGGCTCCCACCCAGCCCCCTCCCCAGTCCTGGGCCAGGAACCTCCACACACAGCCAAGACCTTGGGGGTCTGGACCTGAGCGTGTTCCTTAGGGCCCCTCCCCAGTCTGTTGCATGAAGCAAGGTGGGCTGGGGTGGAGGATTGAGTTTCGATTTTGGGGGGGGCCCATGAGGATTGCAGGTCACTAGCTCTGGACCCCCTTTTTGGGATCAGCTGCTCTAGCATATAGATTTAAGGTGCTTCTCACTCAGACTTGGTTATTTGAGTTACAAATTTATGTAATTTTAATGAAAACACGCATCTACACAAAACCTTGCATGATCATAGCAACATTCTTCACAATCCCCCAAACATGGAAACAGCCTGAATGTCCATCAGCTGATGAATAGATAGAATGGATCCATCCACACAATGGAATATTATTCAGTCCTAAAAAGGAACGAAGTGCTGATTCATGCTACAACAGGGATGAACTTTGAAAACATCATGTTCAGTGAACAAAGCTAGACTCAAAAGGCCACTTTGTATGATTCTATTCATATGAAATGTCCAGAACAGGCAAATCCACGGAGACGGAAAGTAGATTAGTGTTTCCCAGGGACTGGGAGCAGGAGGAATCAGGAGTGATGCTAATGGGCATGGGTTTCTTTTTGGGATGATGGAAAAGTGCTAAAATTGGACAGTGGTAATGGTTGCACCTACTAAAACCACTAACTTGCCTACTTGAGAATGTAGGTGGGCTTTGTAGAATGTGAGCTCCATGGGGCCGGCCCCGTGGCCGAGTGGTTAACTTCGCGCGCTCCTCTTTGGCTGCCCAGGGTTTCGCCAGTTTGGATCCTGGGCGCGGACATGGCACCGCTCATCAGGCCATGCTGAGGCGGTGGCCCACATGCCACAACTAGAAGGACCCACAACTAAAAATACGCAACTATGTACCGGGGGGCTTTGGGGAGAAAAAGGAAATATAAAATCTTTAAAAAGAAAAAAAGAATGTGAGCTCCATAGCTGGATCATGTCAGTGCTGTCTGGTTGAGTGGAGGGAGCTTAGGTTCCTCCTGCCCGCCCAGCATGGCCTTCTTGGTGTCTGAGTATGAGCACAGCCTTGGTCCTGGTGTGTCTCTTGGTGTGGTGTGTGACTGGGTGTGGGTGGGGGCGTGTGGTGTTCCTGAAGGTGTCTGAGGTGATGGTGTATCTACTGGGGAGAGGGGTGCACCTTCTTGCTCTCAGCAGCCCCTGCCAGACCTCCTCCCCTGGTGGCTTGCTGGGGAGAGCTCAGCACCTCAGCCCAGGTCACTCCAGGGCCAGGCTGGGTCCCGGGCGTGGGAGCTGTGGCTTTTGCCAGGCAGGGCTGCTAGAACTTCCCGCCAGGAGCTAGGCGGCCTGGGTCTGTTCCTGGCGGGTCTGACTCAGCGGGAGCTGGGGGTGGGGACTTCCCTTCTCTAACCCTTGGGGAAGCAGGTGGGTGGAGCCAGGAGGGGGAGGGGTGGGAAGCCCGACCCAAGGCAGGAGCCACCCAGGCCCGCGGCTGTGGTCCTGCCTAGGAGGGCGGCTCCATGTAGCTCCGGCAGAGCCAGGCCTTTTGGGAGCTCCCCAGTCAAGGCGCTGGGCAGAGGATCCTCTAAGGAGACCCCTACCCCACCCTCTGTGCTGGCCCACTGCTGCTGAGGAGCAGCTATTTGAAACAGCTGCCCTCGGTGGGAGGCCCCTTTCATGTTCCCGTTCTGCTCCTGCTCCCGGATGCCCCCAGCCCCTGGCGCTGGGGACTCGCTCCAAATTGGGCCCCTCACTGGTCTCCCACCCTGGCACTGGGGAAGGGGCTTCTGGGGAGCAAGCTGTTCTGCCTCCTTGGGCAATGTCCTCCCTACTCTGGCAATGGGGTGTGCTGCCACCTCAAGGCACTCTTATGGCCCCGCATCCCACTGATCCCAGGGGCCTGGAAGGGCAGATCCTCTGGATTAGGGGGGAGGGAGGCGGGGGGAGTCAGGAGCCCAAAGAAGGGGATGTGAGAATACTGCTCCAGCCTATGCCAGAAAACAGGAGAGACAGACGTAGCATCCGCTCGTCCAGGACCTGTTCTGTGTGTGTCCATGGGTGTCTCTGGGGTGAGGGCACGGATGGGACAATGGCTGGGCCCAGGTAGTGAGGCCCTCTGTGGGGCTGTTCACATAGCAACAGGACAGGCTGGGCTGGTCCTCCCTCCCCCTGCCCTGGCCAGGGATGGGGTACAGAGGTGGGAGGGTCCACACCTGGGCAGAGGCTCCTGGACTCTGGCTGCCGTGGGTCTCGTCCCTACAGTGGGCTATCCCCACAGTGGGCGCTCCTTGGCCCAGCTGACCCAGGGCCCCAGGGGTGGGTCACCTGTCCCCCAGGGGGGCAGGTCCAGAGCAGGAGTTGGTGGGCTGTGAGGGTTGGGTGTGGCTTGCACACTCATAGGTGATGTGTGCTTCTCTTCATGCATGAGCCCAGGACTCAGCATCGGTTCCCCTCCATGACGTATGTGGCTGGATTGGACCACCTTTGTCCCTTTGTGCCTCAGCTTCCCTGCCTCCCTACTGTGTGCCAGCACTCATGTATGCTTTGAAGGAGCAAATGACGCCACTGGTGTCCCCTGGGCTATTTCTGTCTGTCCCTCCACCTGCTCAGGCCATCTCTCTCCACCTCGGAGTCCATCTCCCACCCTCCTCCGCTTGTCTGTTTCTGTCCCTTTATGTGTATCTCTCTCTGTCCCTTTGTCTTTGAGTTTTCTGGGCCCTCCTGCCGATGGGGTGGGGATGGGGGCCCAGGTGCAGCCCCCTCACTCCGCCAGCTGAGATGTGGGGCTTTTGCCAGTTAATACAAAGATGATGTCAACCTGCCTCCGAGAGGCAGGACACCTGAGGACAGCCCCACAGTCTGTTCACCTCCCTGCACACTCAGGCAGCAGCGTGGACACCCAGGCTTGCTGCACGTCCGTGTGCAGTCTCAGACACCATGGGCG
Source organism: Equus asinus (assembly GCF_041296235.1). NCBI lineage: Eukaryota > Metazoa > Chordata > Mammalia > Perissodactyla > Equidae > Equus > Equus asinus. The sequence continues at coordinate 50,935,980 of NC_091804.1, forward strand.
TCACACACAGAGTCACCCTCAGGGCTGGTCACACAGAAGCACATGGCCACACTGTCACAGCATCACAGCCACACACATGTACACACTCACTCACACATATGCAGATTCAGTCTCACCAGTAGTTGACTCACAGAACCACACACATTGTCATACAGAACCCTCATGTGTCACAGACACCCGCACTCGCAGGCACTCGGAAGACTGAATTCAGTGACTTTCCCACATCAGGGTTGTCAGGAGTCACCTGTATCCCTCAATATGCTATGGGGGTGGGCGCTGGGGTAGGATAGACCAAGGGGACACATGACCCCTCCTCTTGGCTTAGAAGACCTGCTAGGCCCTGAGAAGTATGTGAATGAGCAGGGGATTCACTTCTGGGGGTGTCATGGATCCTGTCCCAGGAAAGAATCACCCAGGATGATTGCTGCCAACTTCTCTTGAACCTGTGGGCTCCTCAGTGAGGGGCACTGGGAAGGAACTTGGAGTACCAAGGAGGAAGTGTGAACAGAGGGTGTCCAGTCTTGCTGGGAGGGGCATAGGGCTAGTGTGATGGGGCTCCAGAGTTTAGGGCTTGAGATGTGCAGCTTGAGCCCTGCTGGTCTGGTCATTGACCTGGACAGGTCACCCTAGGGAGCAGTGTAGCTGACATGGTGCTGCTCTCTCTGAGGACACTGGATTGAGACTGACAGTCAGGGGCCCTGTGATGCACGTCTGCAAACAGATTTTGACACACACACACACTCCCCCACCTCCTTGGGAGAAGGGCACTGTCCTGGGCAGGTCTTGGGCTTGAAGGAAGTTCCAAGGAGGAGATGAGGATGGTGAAACCTGGGTGGGGATGGAGAGGGGTTGCTGGGTTAGTCTGATCCTTATTAGGCTTAAGATGGGTGGGCCAGGAGGGGAATGGAGGGCTGGCAGGGTTAGGGGACCGCACGTGTGCTTCCCAGCAACTCTGCATGAGGGGCGCATCCTGGAAGGATGAAGTGGGGGCTGTGGGGTCCTCGCTGGGGTCAGGCTCTCTGGGGGCCATCTGGAGGGAAGGGCACAGCCAAGGGTGCTCCAACAAGCACAGACGCTGGTGGCAGAGGAAAGGTGAGGGGCTTTATTGTGGCTTTGCCTGGCCCAGGGGGACCCAGCTCCGGCTCCTCCTTCCCTTTACAGCAAAAAAGCGTTGTTATTCCTCACGTTTAAAAAGCCCCTGCTACATGGATGTTTTTGATCAGTGAAATCCCTTAGAAAAAGAGTTAAAGGTTTAATAAAAATTAAATATGTTGTATTATGTATATAAAAAAGGCAAAGTAAAAAATACAGCTTGGTTCTAGAAAATACACTGCAGGAAAAGGATTAGGCGCTTCAAAAACTTAACCTTGGCAGGGCCCAGCCAACAGGTCATAGGCCTGGGCTCCCTGGAAAAGCCCCAGGCGTGTGGGAACCACCCCAGCAGGATGCCCGCGGCGGCGGCCGCTGAGCGCACGCGTCGCTGGTTCCCGCGGGGCTGTTCCAAGTAGCCTGCAACGTACACCCGCGACAGACAGAGCGGCGACACACGGCGTGGGCCGCCGGCCTAGCCGGAGATGCATGCGCTGTAGTAGACGGCGCTGCTGGCGTCGGACAGCGCGGCTATCAGGCTGCTCTCCTCCGGACAGGACATGGCACGCGGGCCCAGCTTGGCCAGCGCCACGTGGTATGGGAGCCCGGTGGCGTCGGGCCGAGTCCGGCTGCAGTTGAGGTACTGGTCGAACTCGGTGAGGTCCACGTCGGCCCACAGGTCGGCGGCGGGCCCCAGCGGCTCCGCGCCCTCCAGCGGCGGGGCCTCGGGCGGCGGCGACAGCGGGCCGGGATACGGGCCCGGGCCGGGCGCGCCCAGGGCACCGTAGTAGAGGCCGGAGAGCGGCGCGGCGGGGGCCGGCGCGGTCCTGAGCGCCTCGGCCAGGGGAGCCCCGTAGCAGCCGCCGGGGTCCCGGGGCAGCTCGGCGGGGGCGTAGGGCGCGCGGAAGGGCCGCAGCGCGCAGTCCTCGGGTGCGGCGGGCGGCGGGAAGAAGGCGGCCTCTCCAGGCTCCAGGCCGTCCAGGGGCGAGCGCTCGGGTGTGGGCAGCCCCAGGCCGTCGAACTCTGCGCCCAGCGTGGGCAGCTCGCGGAAAACACGGGCCGGCCCGGGCGCCGCGGGGAAGGGCTCGGGCGGCGGCGGGGGCGCCAGGCCCGGGAGCAGGAGGCCGGGCTCCAGCCGCCGGGCCTTGCGCGCCTGCTTCTTGCGGCGCGGCCGGTACTTGTAGTTGGGGTGGTCGCGCAGGTGCTGCACGCGCAGCCGTTCCGCCTCTTCCACGAAGGGCCGCTTCTCGGCTGTGCTCAGCTCCTTCCACGCCTTGCCTGCGGGGCGCGGGCGCGGGTCAGTGGGGGGCCGTCGGGCGGGCGCACTGCCGGGCCCTGCGTGCGCCCTGGGCGCGCCGCGAGGGTAGGGAGCGGCCCTTGCCCATTCTGATCCCCTTCCGCGAAGTCCCCCTCCCCCGACTGCTCACCCTTCCCGCCCGTCCGCGTCACTCACCCAGCATCTTGCTGAGCACCGCGTTGTGCAGGTCTGGGTTCTGCTGCGCCAGCCGCTTGCGCTCGTCCTTCGCCCACACCATGAAGGCATTCATGGGCCGCCGGATGCGCGACTCGTCGGCCGTCTGGCGCTCTCCGCGGCTGGCCGGGCTGAGGCCATAGCGCCCCGGCTCGGGGCTTCGCGGCGGGCTGCGCTGCGGACTGGGCGGCGAGGCGGGCGCGGCGGGCGCGGCGGGGGCGGCGGGGAGGCCGCGCGGCTCAGGGGCGGCCCCGAGTCCCGGGGCCCATGCACAGTCGCGGCGGGCTGGCGGGTCGTCCTGTGCGCCGTAGCCGGGCGGCGATCTCTGCATTCCAGCTAGGCGCGGCCTGGGCGGAACGGAGCGCGGGAGCGCGGAGGGTGGGCGGCTGGCACTGCGGGACGGGCGCAGAGGACGGGCCGGGACAGGCGGACGGACGGCGGTGGCCTCGCGCCGGGTGGGCGCCCAGATATAGCGGCGCGGGGCCAATCGGCGGCGCTGCGGGCGGGGCGGGGCGGGGCGGGCCAGGGCCGGGGCCGGGGCCGGGGCCGCCCCTCTCCGGGGGCTCCCTTTCTTCTCCACCGTCCGGATTCCTCCGCGGCCTCCACCGCGCAGCGCCCCCCGCGCTCTCTCTGAAGGAGAGACCCCCCGAGTAGGAAAGGGCCACTGATGTGGGCTGGAGCTTGGAAGGGAGCGTCCTCATGGGAGTGTCAGACTGTGAGAGACAGCTGCCGCCCCCACCCACGGAGAGAGACCCCCCAGGCGGTAATTGGTGGAGGGTGGCTGCCCTCGCCCCTCCCCCATGAAATTGCATTGGGAGGAGGGGTCATATTTTAACACTGTGTTCTTGGGAGGCTGCCTGTCGCCGGCCTGTAAGTCCTTCCTCGAGTCCCGCTCAAAGATAAGGGGCACCTTGGAAAAAGCGCCCTGTATCTTGGGGAAGTGCTCTAGAAAACCCCAGGGTCATTGTGTGCCCCCCAACTTCTACCCACATGTGGAACTTTCAGCACTGGGGGCTTCGATCTCTACCCCCAAGCCTGTCCATGGGGTTAAAGGAGAAGATGGTCTTCGTGTCCTCTCCTCCACTCCCAGACCGATTTGGAACAGGGCGAACCTCGGCGGCAGACCTCCTGACCCAGTGAGCCAAGGGGGCTGCGAGGGCGGAGCAGCCTGCGGGGAAGGCAGAGCCCCCGGCCTCGCTGCCCCGCTTCAGGGCTTCAGGGCCTGTGGGGGTCGACGGCTGGGACCAGCAGGAGCTCAGCCCGGGCAATCCCTGCAGTGAGAGTGGGGCTGGACCAGGGTCAGGGCAGGTGTGGGGAAGGGAGCCCCTCCCTGGGACCCTCAGGCCTGGGAGGGTTTCCAGAGGAGCTTCCAGCCCCCTCTCGGTCTGCATTCCCCCACCAGGAAGGGGTCTGGGCTCTGGAAGCTGAGGGGTCCTCCCCGGGGCAGTCTTCCTCTCATGCTGAGGGTGGTTCTTTTCGGGGTAGGGCCAGTGTCCTCAGCAGCCCTGGGGTGGTTCACAGTTTTCCCTCCTGTGCATTCATTTGCAGCCCCTGCTTACCATGTCAGGAGCCCCCACCGCAAGCCTTGGGAGCTCCGTGGTACATTGCCACAGGTGTCGGTGACCCTGGGCCTGTGTAGCCAGAGGCTCTCTGTCCTCTGTTCCTCTAGGCCACATACAGTCAGCGTTTATGAATGTGGTGCGTCCTGAGCTGCTCCCAGGAGCCCTCCTGCCCTGGGGAGGAGCCAGCACCCCCACAGGGCTCCCTTGACCTAAGGGCTGTTGGGTGTACAACTTGTCCCCACATCAGGTTCTGTCGTGGAGGATCCCGTCCATCGGCTTGAGGAATAAAGGGTGAGGTTTCCAGCTCTCCCAGGCCCCAGGGCCTGATTCTCGGACACAGCCCGCACTGGTGTTTGGGGCAGTCAAGGCACCAGGAAGGGGGTTCTCTGGGCCCCAGGGAAGCCGGCTTTTCCTGGGAGGCAGGCAGGAAGGGTGCTGGGGTGGACGGACACACAGGCCTCTCCCAGAGATGCCAGCTCCCCTTTGGCCTGTGTGGGTGGTGGGGGGCAGCCTGCAGCGGTGGGAGGGATGTGTGTGGAAGGCTGTAGCTGAGGGACCGTCCGAGGGGCCAGTGCTTGGTGGATGCTGCCACCTCCCGCAGTGTTCTGGGTGTGGTCTGAGGTCAGCCTGGGCAGCAGCTGGTCTGGGACAACGGTCACTGGCGTTCAGGAAGGAGGCCTGCAGGATCCTCTGCTACAGCCCCTCCCACGTTGGGATGGATTTTCAGTCCCCCCAGGAGCCCTGCCTGGCCCCCTGCAACCCCCGACGGCCCAGAGCTGTCCCAGCTGCTGCAGATGCAGAGGCAGCCATGTCCGGCGTTACCTCACTGCCCACTGCTCCCTCCGGATGGCCGCCTCGCCCGGCGCCAGCCCGTGGCCCTCCCTCTTGGCCGAGCTGTGCGACTCAGGTGTCCGGCTGTCATGTCCTGTGGGCTGCGGCTGGGCAGAGTGAGCAGAGAGCCTCCTGGCGTGCCCCCCCGCCTCTTCTCGGTCAGGCCACCCTCCTCTGCATGCTGCCTGAGGGTGAGGACGGTGGCTCTGGCCCACTGTCCAGATGCAGAAACAATGGGGGTGTGGACTGCAGTTGGGGTGGCCCTGACCCCAGAGTCTCAGGCTGAGGGGACTCCCCAGGCCTGGTGTGGGTGTGGCCAGCTGTGCTGGGGGCAGGGCGTCAGCAGTGTGTGTCTGTGCATCTGTGTGTGGTCTGTGTGTCTGTCTGTCTGTGTGCCTGGGGGTGGGGGTGAGGAAGACGCTAGTGTTGGAGGCTGCCCAGGGTCTTGGGAGCCAGAGTCCAGCCTCTGCTATGAGGAGATGGGACCCACAGGGTGTAGAAAGGGGGTCCTGTTCAGTGAAGTCCTGGCCATCCACACCCACCAAGGGAGGGGCCCCCAAGACTTCTCTGGCCACCAAGCTGTGGCCCCGGTTCCTTCCAGAGCGGGAGTGATTTGCCAGTCCGCGGGCATTCCTGTAGCTCCAGAACCCACTCAGCCTGGCCTGGCCAGGGTCTGCAGCCCCCAGCTCCCTAGAAAGAAAGGTGAATTGAAGGGGCCAGCATTCTCTGCAAATGTGGGGCTAGCCTCCCTGCTGTCCACCCACCACCTCCCTCACCCTGGATGGGACCCCCAGGCTCTGGGGGAGGCCTGCAAAGGATGCTGGATAATCCCCCATGGTGGTGGCTCTGGGTGGGGGCTTGGCTGGGCTCCGGGGCGGCGGACCTCCCAGGCACTGCCCGGGGCACAGACCTCACAGGGTCCCACCGCCCAGCCCGGCTGCTGCAGGAGCAGCGAGGCTGGGACCAATTACAGAGTCTCAAGGGGCTGGACCCTCCTGCTCCCTGAGGGTGGGGTGGGGTCCCCGCTGGACGAGGTCCAGGTGGAGCGGACTCTCTGGTCTCCTGAGGCCGGAGCTCTGGAGCCAGGAGGCCCAGAAGAGGTCCTGCCTCTTGGTCCTGGAGACCAGGGCTGCAGGCCTAGCCCGCATCCCCAGGCTTTGCTCTGCGGCTTCTCAGAGGGCTGGGGCGGGGCAGAGGGTGGGAGAGAATTCGAGGTGTGGGGTCAGCCTCAACCTCTGCCCTGGGGTCAGGGCCTCTGGGGAGGCCACCTGAAGGCCTAGAACCAACCGGGCCCACATGTGTGTGTGTGAGTCTCTCCCAGCGGCAGGACTGGGGATCCAGGTGCTTGCCCCACCCGGTGGGTGCTGTGCTGCTGTCAGCCTGGGGTGCTGGACCTGGTGTGCACAGAGCCCCCAGGCTCCTGGGAAAGGTCGGGGGTGGGCAGGAGGGAGTGGGCTCGGGCAGCTTTCCAGAACGTTGGTTTGAGGTCATTGCGCGACTTGCCACAGTCATGTGGCCCTGAGAGCCACAGGCTGAGCTGGGTGTTTGTCAGTGTGCTCTTGGGGTGTGGGACCACCTGAGGGTCTGGAGCCTCTTGAGTGAGCAGAAGAGTGGGGTGCTGCTGCGGCTGTGGGTGTCTTGGGGGTGTGCTGCAGGTCCAGGGGTGCCGTGCAGGGTGTTGGATCTGCCCCCCAGTGCTGTGGGGTACTCAGTGCTCAGCAGGACTAAGCAAGTGGGGGCCTCTCTGGGCCGAGGGCACAAGCTTGTGGATGCTGGGGCGCCAAGTGCAGCGTATATGAGGAGCCCGCCCCGTGGCACGGGCAGGCGCACCGTGGATGGTTGGGGCTGGGCTGCGTGCAATTGGAGTGGCTTTTGTGGGTGTTCCAGGAGTTGGGGATGTTGCAGAGGCTGTTTCCAAATGCTGGGGGTGTCGAGCTGTGTCGTGGAGCCGTGTCCTGGGGTGTTGCTGCGTGCTCAGCGGGAGCTCCATGGGAACCGGCAGCTCTGGGTTTCCGCGGCAACAGCAGGGAGGAGCCAGGAAACCCAGCTCAGGAAGGAAGGCCACAGCTGCGAGGAGGGAGCCGAGGGCCAGCCTGGCTGAGCAGGCGCCAGACACTCTGTCTGTCCAGTTGTCTGGCCCCAGCCAGGCCCGGCGCTCCTGCCCCTGGCTCCTCCCCCCTTGCCTCCCGATCCAGGCTCGGGGCAGCTGCTGGTATGGTGTCTTCCTTCAGAGCTCAGTGCCCCAGGCCTGGGTGTGGGAGTGTCCTGGTCCTGCAGGAGTCGTGCCCTGGTCCCCTTGGTGGCTTTTGGTGTGGCAGAGCCCTCTGTGGCACACTTGGATATCCTGGGCCCCCAGGAGTGCGGTGCCCACCTGCCCTGGGCTAGGCTGGCCCCCCACTCTCCTGCCAGGCTCTGGTGACAGTCCTCAGCTGCCCTGGGAATTGTGGGAAGAAGGAGCAGGGCCCCCGGGTGTTGTGGGCCCCCCACCGTGGGGGCAGGGCAGCCCTGTGCTTCTTTTCTGCTGCTGCCCTGGCTTTGGTGACAAATGGCTTTGATGGTCCATCGGTTCAGAGCTGCCAAGTGGGCTGGAGGGGGCAGGTCTGTGTTCCTGGGGACCATTCACCCCTTCTCCCTCAGGGGCCGGAATCGTTCATCATCCATTCATTTGTTCATTATCGAGCACCCACCATGTATAGGCCCTGTTCTGGGAGATAAGGATTTGACACAAATCAAACAGACCCAAGTCCCTGCCTGTGGGGAGCTCCTGCTCTGATGCAGAGAGAGGACAATGAACAAACCCACAACCAGATCAGCGTTTGGGGCACCAGGCTGTGAGACGCGCTGTGCAGAGTGGGGCTGCCAGGTGTGGAGGAGGGAGTCAGGGGTGTCACTGCCTCTCCTTTCACGAGGTGACTTTTGAACCAGCCCCTGAAGGAAACACATGAAGGAGATGAGAGGATACATGGGGAGGAGTGTTCTACGCAGAGGGAACAGAATGTGCAAAGGCCCTGAGGCAGGGAAGAATGCTGGTGGGAGAACAGGGAGTGCAGAGGGATGGGGATGAGGAGCTGTATGGGGCCTGGGAGGGTCTTGCTTTTTTCTCTGAAGGAGACTTGGCAACCTGGGAGGGTTTTGAGCAGAGGAGGGGCATGATCCGACTTAGCTTTCCATAGCCTCGGCACAGTTGCTGTGTGGAGATGCGCCTGTGCAGGGCAGGAAGGAATGGACTTACCACTGGGAGTGAAGGACAGTGATCTGCTCCTGGAGGGGGGCCTGGCCAAGGTCACCTCCCAGTGTGCCTCCTCCGTGAGTTTCCCTGATCCCTCTCCAGGAGGGCAGGGCCGGTGTGCTGGACCCCTGGGAGGCACTGCCTCAGGGACCCCTGGGGAGGGGGAGGGTGGAGTGGCCGCCAGGCTGGCGGGCTGGCAGGGCAGAGAGGGCGGCGTTTCTGTTTCTGGGAATTGTGTGGGGGAAGCGCATTGTTAGAGCGAGCCTGGCGCAGCCTTCAGGGCCGCTGGGGCCTCTGGGGAAGCCTCCTGCCTCCCCCCAGTGCTGCCTCGGGGGAGGGAGCTGGGCCTGGGGACTTTCCAGAGATGCTGCCCTGGGCAGGCGGCCCTTCCCGTTCTGCAGACAGGGAGACTGAGGCCCAGAGAGACGGCAGCCGCAGGTGCCTACTGGCGCACGGGCTGGGTCTCTTGCTGGATCTAGGTCCCTGGTCTCTGCGCTGCCTGAGCTCAGAGGCCAGGCTCTGAGGAAGGCTTCGATGGAGTTGGCAGGGGTCATCGCCCTGCAGAGCCCCTGTGGCGGGGACCCGCGGCCCCACGGTGGGCTGGGGGTCTGATGGAATAGGGTGCAGAGACAGCTTGGTGTCTGGGCTGTGGGGAGCTGCCTCCCGGCTGCAGGGGATGGTGCCCCAGAAGCCCTGCCCCCACAGCCATGGGGAGTGAGGGGCTCCCTGTGAGCTGGGCAGCAGGCCCTTCCCACCAAGGCCCCTGCCCCAGAGGAGGAGAGTGTGCACGTGTGTGGCCCGATAGGGTCAAGGCCACTTTGGGTGGGTGGGGGGCACGGGACACATATCAAAAAATAAATGGCCTGAGCTTCCGATGTTTCCCCAGCTGAGGACAGGCAGGGGAGGCCTCTGGGCCAGAGGTGCAGCCAGCCCATGCAGGTGGACTCTGGCGGTGTCAGGTGTCCCCAGACCCTTGTCAGGGCCACGTTGGGCCCCTCAGAGCCCCCAGGACAGGGCTGGGCTCCCCAGAGAGGGGGGCTCCTGAGGGCAGACCATGCATCTCTCCATAAGGGGGTCAAGTGTGGACGACTCTGCAGGGGAGATGCACCTTTACAGATGAGCTGCGGGGTCAGCCCCCGGGGGGGCGGAAGTAGGGCTTCTCCCTGCAGGAACAGAAGGAGGCCCCTTGGCCATTGACTGGCAGAGCGTCCAGGAGGGCCTTCTGGAGTAGGGCAGGTGGGGTGGGTCTGGGAAGGTGAGCGTGCTGGGCCCCCCCCGCCGCCCCCAGGGCTCCTTCCCTGCTCCTTGCTGAGGCCCCCCTCCAGCCACACATCCAGACCCAGCCCCTGTCCCCCTTGACTTCATGCCTCCTTGTCAGGCCCACCTGGCCCTCCAGCCTCTGTCCTCCATAGCCGCTCCTCTGCCTGAGCCTGTCCCAGTGGGAGGTGGAGGGGCTGTGGTCCTGGAGAGAGGCTGGCCCTGGCTCTAGGAGGGCCCCCGTGACAGGCCTTCCGCCCAGAGTGGCAGGGAGGTCAGTTCCGAGCTGGCTAGCTCTGGAGGTGGGGTCCCCGCTGGGTGGCAGGCTGAACGTGTGGGTCCCTCCTGCCCGCTCTGCAGGCCTTTGCTCCTTCCTCTTTCCTGAGGTGTTTACTGAGCACCTGTCAGGTGTCTGCGGTGGGGGGCACGGCAGATGGTGGCACACAGGCCTCGTTCTCCTGGCTGAGCGGTCCGGGGCACACAAATGCTTCTGGATGTCCGTGGCGGCTCTGAGTGTCTGAGTGCCCTTGGGGTGCCTGGTGTGCGCACGTGCAAACACCTTCACGCTTCCCCTGGGTGGCTGGGCCGCATGTGCAGGTGCACACCCGACGTATAAAAGAGGAAGTGAAGTTCTTCACCTATGGGGGGTTGGGGTGAGTCTGGAGGGACCCAGCCCTGGCAAGCGCCCTGTTGGGGTACAGCCAGGTTCACACGAACACCCCAAAGGAGAACCCCAGGTTCTGATGTCGCCCTCCGGGCGCAGCTTTCTGAAGGCACAGGAGGCCAGGGGCCCAGGCAGCTTGCTGGTGGACGCTCCCCAGAGGAGGAAGTTCAAGGAGGGTCTGGGGTAGGCGGTCAAGGTCCTGAGCGATGCTCCAGGGTCGTGAACTCACGGGGGCCCCAGGGTTAGGGACTTCTAAGGCGAGGAGTTGGAAGTTTCAGGGCTGGTCATTGCTCCTCTGGCCTCAGCCCTGGAGCAATGGAGGGGTGGGACCCACTTACAGCCCCCACATATGAGGGCCACTCTCCAGGACTAACCACAGTCCCATGCTGGCTGCTGCCTGGCCGGCTGTCCAGTCTGTGGCTCACTCCTGCCACCTACAGGTCACTGCTTATTGTGGGCCACACAGGCGACCAACCAGGTCAACCCACCTGGGCTCCTGGCTCCCCGCTCACCCCTCATGCGGCCACGCCCCTCCCCAGGTGGTGGTGGCCTCCATGCGGGACTGGACTGTGTCTGGATTCAGGGCTCCCATCACGGGGGAAGGGCTGCGGTCCCCGGTTCCCCAGCTCAGAAGCTCCCTGCCTCTTCCACCACCCATCCTGACCAGCCCTGCCCTGGGCTCGCCAGACGCCCTGCTGCAGCCGCGTGGGCTGGGCCCTCTGCTGGCCCTCCTCATGCAGGGCCCCCACCTCCTGGCCATTGTCCTTGTGGAGCCACTGCATCTTGGTCTCCCTCTGTCTGCAGTCTTGGTGGGCCTCAATCGAGATCCACCGAGACAAGCCAGGCTCTTTAAGAGCTGTCCCTGTGGCCCTCCCCGGAGGCCCCGAGGTAGAGACCACCTGGCTTCTCATGGAGAAGAAAGGGCCCAAGGTGAGTGATCTGGGATTTCCACTCTGGCTGGGCAGGGCAAGGCCCTGCTTCTCAGCCAGGGCTCCTCCTCTCCGTGTCCTTACTTTGGTGCCACGTAGGGGGCAGTGCAGAGAGTAGAACCTACGTTACAAAGGAAACCAATTACACTGAAACACAGTTGTCAAAATATTTTCTGAAATGTGTGACATAGAAACCTAAGTGCTTCTTTGTTACCGCAGTTCCCAGAAGGGGTGGGCGCCAGGGCGTTGCAGGACAGCGTGGCGTGAAGGGGTTCTGGCCTGTGCTGTGGTGGGTGCAGCACGGCTGTGGGGTGTGGGTCCTGTTTCATTCGTAACGAAATGCTTCTGTTAGAGACCAATGGAAAGGAGACGACAACTCCTTCCCACCTAGTTTCTTTTGCAACAGGGGGCTGGTCCCTGACTCCCATCTGTGTCTGGGATCTGAACCACTGAACCCTGGGCCACCGAAGTGGAGCCATGAACTTAACAGCTGCACCACCAGGCCGGCCCCAAGGCTCTTCCTTCTTAACAGCTCCCTCGCCGTGCTTGAGATCCACTGTGCTGGCACAGCTTTGTGGCTTAAAACATGCAGCCCAGCCTAACGCTCAGAGGCATCCCTTGCACAGAGCCCCTTGTGGGGGTGGTGGGAGGCCTTCCCTTGCGAGGGGTGGTCTGCCAGGCAGGGTAGGGGTGAGTCCTCAGGCTGGCTTCTGGGGTGTCTGCATGCCTGCTGCCCTGCCCAGCACTTTGTGCTCATCCATCCTGCGGGAGATCACACGGGGCAGCCTCGAGGCTCCCCGACAGCACCTGCTCCAGGGGCTGTGTTGGCACCGTGGACGAATCATGCATCTGGCACAAAGCCTTCCTGACAGCCCGGGGAGGCTCCTGCAAGCCTGTCCTGGTCCTCTGTCTTCTGACTCTAATCTTAGGGACTGGAGGCTGTTTTGAGGTCCCTTGGACACACAGCTGCCTGCTCCAGAGGGTGCGGGCTGGAAGGCCTGCTCCATACTGGCCGTGTGGGTTTGTGTTCCCTCCCCTGGGCTCCAGCCTCTGTCAGAAGCCAGAGCTGAGCCCAGCATCTCAGGACCCCCAGTGGTACTGGGAGGTCTCCAGCCCAAGGGGGAGTTCTGTCCAAGAAGCCCTTGAATCAGCTTGCCCCTGTCTGTCGGGAGGTCCGGGTGGGCAGTGGGGACCAGCTCTGAAGCCCTCGCAGCCTGGATCTCTGAGGTTGCGCTCTCTGGCCTTCCTGCAGGTCCCTCTTTTACAGGACCCTGGCAGCTCCCTGTTCTGGCCTGTCACTGTAGAGAGGGGGGTTGAAGGGTGTGTGACTCCAGCTTCCACAGTGTCCCGGACATAGCTGGACCCTCAGAGGCTGCACACACATGCTCAGAACACAGGATTCTGGCCACAGACTTGCTTGGTTGCATGGGCTCAGAGCTATGGACCCCAGCTTACAGTGAGGGGCAGAATCAGAGTCTGGAAACTGGAGGTGCTGAGTTCACTCATCATAGGGCCTCTGTCCTGGAAAACCTTTGCTCCCTATCAAGAATTCCATGCTTTTTCCTTATGATTACTAAGGAATCTCATAACTCACCATGTTTCCCTTTTCACCTTGGTTGCTGGGAAGCTCAGTCATATCTAATTAATGCCAGTGAGGGCTCAAGCATGGTCAGCCCAGGTTATCTAGACATCCCATTTGCCACCTGGCGTCACAAGTGGCCTGAATTTCAGTGACTGCGGGGCCCACAACCCTATAGACATAGGTCTCCTGGCCTCTACCCTCCCCTAGGGTTGTGCCCCTCCAGCAAACCACCAGCATCCGCACCACTGAGGCCGGATGCCAGCCCCTCCCCTCTCCTCCTCCCCTCTCCTCCCGCCCGGCTGGGCCCTTCCCAGCGACGCCGCCGCGAGGACAACCTCATTGCTCGTGCACGGCCCCGCCCTGCTCAGTGCCGTCCCGACAGCTGCCCCGCGAGGCAGACGTCACTATCCCCATTTCGCAGACGGGTAGACTGAGGCACAGAGCGGTCAAGGCTAGTTTGCACGGCCGAGCCCGCCTGTGGCGGCAGGGGCCTCGCCGGGGGAGCCCTGCAAGTCCCCTGGCGCCTCCCTCACCCGGCGCTGGCCGCCTCCAGCCCCGCCTCCGGCTGCTGCTCCCCGCCACCTCCGGGCCGCCCTCGGGCCGCACGGCCGGACGCCAGCCGAGCGCAGGGCAGGGCAGCCGCGCAACGGGAGAGAAGGGCTCGCGGCTGGTGGAGAGAGAGGTCGCGCTCGAGGGCGACCCCGGGCCGCTCCGGGGCGCGGGGGTCGGCGGGAACGCGCCCCGGCCGCGCGCGGCCGCAGCGCCCTCCACCGGCTAACCCGCTCGCGCGGGGACTTGTGGGATCGCGAGTCCTTCGGCCCCCTGGGCCTCCCGCGATGGCCTGCATCAGGACTACACTTCCCAGAAAGCCATGCGCGGCCGCGGGGTCTCCTGGGAGTTGTGGTCCGGACGGGACGAGTGCTCGCGAGGCGGGCGGGCGCGGGAACTACGTGTTCCAGGGTGCAGCGCGGCAGCCGCGGGGCCGGGATTTGAACCGAGGGTCTCCAGCCCGCGGCCCGGCTGCGTCGTCTGCGGCGGGTGCGGGAGGCGGCGGGCCGGGTGCCGGCCGGAGGCGGAGGCCGGGCTGGGGGCGCTGCCCTCCAGGCCATGATGGGCAAGGAGGAGGAGATTGCTCGGATCGCCCGGAGGCTGGACAAGATGGTGACCAAGAAGAGCGCGGTGAGGGGCGCGGGCCGCCAGGACCCCGGGACCCCCGTCCCGCCGAGCCCCCGCCGAGCCGCCGAGCCCGTCGGGCCGGGAGATCAGCCGAGGGCAAGACGAGACCCCGGCCCGGCGGACACCCCCGGACGCGGGGAGACCCGCCGGGGGTCGGGACCCCTGCCCTCCCGCCCCGCGCCCTCGGCAGAGGCCACGATCGGCCTGGACCTTGTCCCGGCGGCCGCCCGCCCTGGACTCGGACCCGCAGACCGGGGTCCCCCGCCCGGTCCCCCGTGCCCTAACCCCTGTCCCCGCCCCGCCCCTCCAGGCCTCGCGGACGCCGCGGGGCAGCCTCTCGTATCGGCCTGCCCGGCCCGGCCCGCCCCGCTGAGCCCACCCGGGGCCCCGCGCCCTGCTCGGGGGCAGGAGTTTGGAGAGTGAGACCGACCCTTTCCCTGGAGCTCAGCGCCTCCCGACCCCGCGGCCTGGGGCTGCGGCCCTCCTCCCCCCTTCACAGGCCGGAGGCCTCTCTGTTTGCGAGGCCCGGTTCCTTTCCTGTCTGCGCCCCACAAGAACCAGGTTTCCCTAATAAATTCTTCCCTTCCCAGCCAGGACTCAGCCAGCATCAGCTGGAGTGGGAGGACGTGTAGAGACCCTTGGGAAAGAGCCTCGAGGTCCCACCTGGCCTGGGATGCTGGGCGCTGGAGCCCCTGACCCGTGGTGCTCCCGTGTGCCCGGGCTCTGCAGGAGGCCGCGCTGCTGCTCTCAGAGGGCAGGCAGACAGGGTTGCAGTCCCAGCCCCCCTCAGCTTTGAGACCTTGGCCACCTGGTACCCTCACACAGAAGCCCCTTGGTGGGTGGTGCCTGCCTCTGTGGGGTGGGGAGGGGTCCCAGCTGGCTCCCTGAGAGGCTCAATAAACACAACCTGCTCTCACTCCCTGCCTGTGAGCTCCTGGGGTGGCCGAGTCATGGGCTTGATGCCTGTGCCGCCCCCTTGGGCTGTGTGCCTGCACTGGGGATTTGGGGGTGGCTTTTTGGGTTGAACAGGGTTGATTCTGGGTCCCTGTTGACCCAGGTTCTGGAGACGGGTCTACCCTGAGCCAGGAAGGGGGCCAGTTCCCACTCATCCCTTCATCCAGCAAGCGACCCCTCCACCCACACTCTGTCCATGCGCCTGGGAGGCCTGGGCAGCATAGGCAGGGGTGTGGGAACTTGAGCTGTTTCCAGAGAAGACCAGAGAGGAGCTGCTTCCCCCTGAAGGAGACAAAACAAATGATAAAGGCCGCCTGGGGGGCTGGGTGGGGCCGGGTAGAACTGGGGAGGGCTATCCAGGTGGCAGCACAGCGTGCTTGGAACCCCAGGGGAGAGGAAGGGGAGCTAGGGGCCTTGAGTGCTGTGGAGCGGGCCGGGAGCCAGCAGGGCTCCTGGCGGGTCCCAGGGCCTGCAAGGCCCTGCCAGGGAGTTGGGGCCATGACTGGGAGGTCAGTATTGTGTTGATGCCTCTCTGGTCCGTAGCCCACGGGAGGCTGGTGTTGCGCAGCAGCCCAGGCACTGTCTCGGAAGATGACCAGTGACCAACACTGTGCGCTGGCTCTGGTGACCACCTGCCCCCTCTGAGGAGGTCACCCAGGGCTGGACTCTGCACAGCCCAAGAGGCAGGGCCTGCTGGGGCAGTGAGGAGGGGGCTGCAGCCTGAACAGAGGTGCCACACAGTTGGCGAGGGCAGGGGCCCACCCTGCCGTGGCCTGGGCTGCAGGACGTCAGGCTCACCCTCAGGTGGCTGGGTGGGAGCATCTGCCGGCTTCACGTCAGGGGAGAGACGTGCACATGTGAAGACATATCAGTGCATGAAAAAATGAGGCATTTGTGGAGGAAAGCAGGAGAGGAGAATGAGGGTGTTAAGTAGGAGAGGCCTTGCTGAGAAGGTGTCATTTGAACAAAGCTCTGGAGGGAGGGAGAGCACAAGCTTGTTGACATTCTGAGAGGTGTGTCCCTGGCAGTGGGAGCAGCAGGTGCAAAGGCTCTGGAGCAAGCAGCTTAGCTTGCTGGAAGAACATCAGGAGCTGTGCTTGGAGCAGAGACATGCAGCGTGTTTGTGCGTGGCCTCAGGCGAGGAGGCTTTGAGAAAAGAGATGTGGGGCAGGGGTGAGGGGCAAGGCAGAGAAGGGAGAGGCGGGGTCTGCTGGAATATTCCAGACGAGAGGTGGTGGCCGGCCTGAGAGGCTGATGAGGTGGTGGGGCCGGGGGACTTGTAGATGCTGGTGTGGGTGTGATGGGGGTGGAGGCGCCTGAGGGTTTGGCCTCAGCGGGGGCAGTGACTGTTCCTGGGTTGGCCCCTCACAGCTGATGGATGGGCCACTTTGGGAGGGAGGCTGCCCCACCCACTTGGGCAAGGAACACAGGACAAGACGGGGTAGTGAGCACTCCTGGGGCTATACCTTCACCTGGACGCAGTGCTCCTGCTGGGGAGGGGCTTTGGCCCTGGAAGGTGTTTCCCGTTGTCATGTGCCCTGGGACCTGTAGCGCTGGGGCTGTGTCTGCAGAGCCACTTCTCTTCACGTTCCCATCCTCCCTGGGTGCCTGGCCTCGGGGGTGTCTCAATTGTCATTGCCTCGTGTCCCCTATCCTCATGTAGGAGGAGTGGGATCATCCACCGAGCTCTCGAGGTCGTTTGTGAAAGTCCCCCTTGTCCTTCCAGGAGGGAGCCCTGGACCTGCTGCGGGAGCTGAAGGCCATGCCCGTCACACTGCACCTGCTGCAGGTAGGGCCCTGCATGCCCCTGCCTGGGATGGTGCCTGGCACCTGGCAGGGCTTCCTGGCCCCACCCTGGGCCTTGGTTGGCACAGGCGCCTGTTCCTGAGGAGACCGACCCTGCCTTTCCCTGCTGCCCCATGAGGCAGGGGGGGCGTCCGAGGATGACCGCCCTGTTCCTGGCTGAGGCTCCTGAGTGCCAAAGGGGACAGGAGCCCTCGGGAAGGGTGTCCACCTCCCCTCACTGGTCCAGCCCCTACCCCGTGGGGAGCCTCCCAGGGTCTGTGAGGAGGGTCTGCCTGCCACCCCATCCCAGGCCACTTGCCTTGCAGTCCACTCGCGTCGGCATGTCCGTCAATGCCCTGCGGAAGCAGAGCTCAGATGAAGAGGTCATCGCCCTGGCCAAGTCACTCATCAAGTCCTGGAAGAAGCTACTGGGTGCGGGTCAGGCAGCATGGGCCGAGTGCTGGGGCGAGGGGCACCCCGAGAAGTGCTGGCTCTATCGCTGGCCAGCACTGTGTAGGGTGCTGGTAGTGCTTTCCCCTAGCCAGGGCCCCCTGGGAGTGGGGTGGGCTGGCACGGGAGGTGGCTCCGCATAGAGCAAGGAGAGGAGAGTTGAGGGTAGGAGCAGGGCTGCATTGAGGGCAGAGCCCGAGAGGGACCCCCGTGGAGCTGGAGAGATCTCATGGAGGGGACAGGGGTCAGGGCCCTCCCGCCCCAGGGGAGGAGCTGGGAGGAGGTGAGGAGGAGGAAGGGGAGCCAGCGCCACTCAGAGGGAAGGGGCTGCAGAGATGCCCACTCCAGACACTGTGCCCCCCCCCGCTCTCCCGGGCTTTGTCAAACCCTTGGGAAATAAAGCCGCCTGTCTTGGGCCTCTCTCCAGTCCCACGTGGCCATGGGGCCACGTGCTGAACAAGTGTGTTTGTTCTGGTGGTGTGTGGGATGTCTCGTCCTGGGGGAAGGTCCCCAGCGTGGGCTGGGGTTTCTGGATCCCTGTGGGGCATGCGCTCGGTGGACTTTGGCTCACTGTGGTGCCCGAGGCCCGGCTGGGGGGGGGCGGTGCCCAAACACTTCACCTGTAGAGGCCGTCACCCTGAGGGGTTTCCATACTCAGGGAGCCCTCTGGGTGGACGGCAGCCCCTCTGCAGGACAGGTGGTGGGGTGGACCCAGAGAGGCCCCCAGGCTGCCTGCTTGAGCACAGGCATGTGGGGGAGAGTGGCAGTGGGAGAGGGCCTGGTTGTTGGCAGGGAGCCTCAGCTGGCCCCCTGGGGAGGCTGGGCCTTGATGGTGCCATGCGCTCCTCCCTGGCCCGGCCCTGCCCTCTGGATCTGCTTACCCCCCGGCCAGCCACCAACTCTCTCCTGGCACCTGCAGATGCTTCAGACGCCAAAGGCAGGGATCGGCGGAGGGGCGGGGCTCTGCCCACATCCTCAACAGAGGCCTGCGAAGCCAAGGAGCCCAGGTAGCGCCCTGGAAGGCAGGGTACACCCTCCCGCCCCCGGCCCCCTTGCTTGGTGGGCAAGGTGCTGATTTCCATGTGCTCCCAGGGCTGAGGCCCTTTAGCTCCTTGGAAGGGCCCCCCGGGGAGCCGTGCCTGGCTGGGTGGCCTCTTGCTGGACACTCCCCTTCCGAAGCTCCTCTCGATGCTTGAGAGCAAGGCTTGTCTGCCTGGCTGCAAGGAGTTGCTGCACCTTGAGAGGGCCTGTGGGTCATGGCCCTGGCTTCTCGCTGGCCGGCGTCCCTCACTCCTGGCCCCCCGCGGGTGCCTCAGTGGTGTGGGCTCAGGGCGTCGGGCTGCGCTGCCCCTGCTGCTCCAGGGAGGGCGGTTGTGGAGATGGGGCGTCATGGGGAGAGGCTGCTCTGCCCTTGACCTGTGGGGCAGCAGTGGCCGGGGCTGGAGAGGCTGAGCTCTGGACTTGCGGCGTGGCCGAGCCGGCCTGGGGCTCATCCACCCCCCTGCACTGGAGTTTGTCCTCCAGGAAGCTGCCTGCCTCTGCTGCTTCCTTGGGGTCACGGGGCTGCAAGGCACGGGTGTGAGGTGTGCTGGGTGGATGCATCTTGGCAGGCAGCCAGGCAGTTGTGGCCGGTGGGGCCACCTGGGGCATGGTACTGGGTCTCAGGCAGCCCCGAGTGCCCTCTGCCTCTCCCTGTGCTGCTGCTGGTGTTGGTTGTGTGGCCCTGTGGCCGCTGTCAGTGGGGGCAGACGGGATTTGGAGGGATTGTGGTCGTGATGCTGGCTTTCTGGGGACTGGCGTCTCACGGGGTGCATGTGGCCTGAGCTGGCCTGTCTCTCCAGTCGCAAGAGGCCGGAGCTGCCTAGGACGCCGTCGACCCCCAGGATCACGACGTTTCCCCCGGTGCCCGTCACCTGCGACGCCGTGCGCACCAAGTGCCGCGAGATGCTGGCCGCAGCCCTGCAGACGGATCGTGAGCGCTGCGGCCGGCCGCCCAGCCCGCTGGGGTCCTGGGTCCTGACACACGCCGGGTTCCCAGGGGCCTAGGCCTGCCTGTCCGTAGAGGCCTGAGTCCACTGGGCCCTCAGGGGCGGCCCTCCCCCAGCCCGTTGCTGCTGACCCTGGGTGGGGCAGGGGTCTTGGGGTCCACCAGAGTGCCTGGGTCGGGGCTCTGGCTGCCGGTGCTGGCCAGGCCGAGAGGTGGTGGGTGGAGCCAGTGGGCGGCTAGTTGGGGCTGCCTCTTGCAGATGACCACATGGCCATCGGTGCAGACTGCGAGCGCCTATCGGCCCAGATTGAGGAATATATCCTTTGTGCGGGGGCTGGGAGGCTGGGGCTTCTGGTGGAGTCCTGAGGCTGGCCAGGCCAAGCTCCCCCTGGTGGCCACTGCCTGCTCGCCGGGCAGTCTGGCGGCTCACCCCTCTTGGCGAGGAGGACCTTCCCTGGACGCACTGAAGGGCTGACTCTGCCTGCCTGTGGTGCCTGGCCCCCAGGGCCTTGAGCCTGCAGCTGGGTATCAGCTAGGATTGGGCCCAGTGGGGCCCCTCCTGGCAGACCCTCAGCTCCCTGTCAGGCCTGGGTGGGCAGACTGACCCCTGTGTTGCTGGGCTCCTCTTCCCAGCCCAGCCTGCACCCCCAACAGGGCCCCAAGAAGAGGCCTCCGCTGGCCCTGGTGGGCCCGGTGGGCGGGTGGAGGGCAGCAGCCTTGGCCTCTGGTGGGTCCTTAAACATGTGCACGCATCTTCCGGGATGTGGGGAACACTGACATGAAGTACAAGAATCGTGTGCGCAGCCGCATCTCCAACCTCAAGGATGCCAAGAACCCCGAGCTGCGGCGGAACGTGCTGTGTGGGGCCATCGCGCCCCAGCAGATCGCGGTGATGACGTCGGAGGTGAGCCCCGGGTGGCGGGGAGGCTGCCCCAGGAGCGCAGGCTAAGCCACAGCCCCTCGCCTCAGGAGATGGCCAGCGATGAGCTGAAGGAGATCCGCAAGGCCATGACCAAGGAGGCTATCCGTGAGCACCAGATGGCCCGCACGGGCGGCACGCAGACCGACCTATTCACCTGTGGGAAGTGCAGGAAGAAGAGCTGCACCTACACACAGGTGCGGCTGCCCGCAGCTCCCGGCCGCACCCTCGGCTGCACACGCACCTACACCTGCCCCATCTCTGGGCCGGCGTCCACTGCATGCCTGGGCTCATGTGGGGTGGCAGTGCCTGAGTTGGGGTCCGAGCCTCTTGGTCCCTGACTGGATCTCCTTCGGGCCCTCCCCTGGCCCCAGCGTCTTGGGTGGTGGGTCCTCTTGCTCTGAGGCACTAACGTTGGGGGTCACGGACTGGCCTGGTGTGGAGGGGCCCCAGGAGTGTTGCTGCTGGCAGGAGGGTGGGTGTGCTGTGCTGCGTAGTGATGGCCGCAGGACTCCACTCACATGCGTGGAGGTGGATGCTGATGTGGACCCCCAGAAGTGCTGGGGAGCCCTGGTAAGAAGATACCACTTGGGGCAGTTGGAAGGTTGGGGTTGCTGGGCAGCCTCCAGTGTAGGTCACCTGTGGTGGCTCAGCAGCTGTGAGGCCAGCACTGCCTGAGGCCACCAGTGGCCTCCCTGGGTTATGACTCCAGGGAAGACCTGCTGCCCAGGGCCTCCTGCTCTGTGGCTGTGGCCTTCTCAGTATGGCCCTCCCCACAGGTGCAGACCCGCAGCTCTGATGAGCCCATGACCACCTTTGTCGTCTGCAACGAGTGTGGAAACCGCTGGAAGGTACCCCAGCTCCATTCTCTGGAGGCGAGTGTCTCCCGCCTCTGTGGGGTCTGCGTGGTGGGAAGTGGCATACAGGCCAGCCTCCTGAGAGCTTCAGAGGTGGTGGGTGGAGACAGCAGCCCAGCCTCTCGCCCTGTGGGGTCACGCAGGCTGTGCAGCCATCCCTCCCACCTGGTCTCTTGCAGTTCTGCTGAGCCCTCATGCACGTGTGCCTGCAGCCCTGGGCCGTGGCCAGCGCTGGCGGCCCTCCCCATAGACAGCTTCTCTGGAGACCTACCCTCAGCCGGCCCAGGTTCCCCGGAAGCAGTGCGTCCTGCCCCCACCTGCCTGCAGCACAGCTTTCTCCCAAATTATTAAATGTTTCTTTTTGCCACTGTGCGGTTCCTGGTTCTTGGTCCTGGTGGGCTGTGCACAGGCTTGGGCTGCAAGCTGGGTCCCCAACGGCCCCTGTCTGGTCTGACCCCCTACCACCGCTGGGGACAACCCTCCTCCCTGATCTCAGGGACACTGGAGTTTGGCCCTGGCGTGAAGAGCCTGCTGGCCCTGAGGGGCTTGTGTGGCTCCAGGACGCTGGGTGGGCCCTGCCTGTGTGTCCGCGAATGAGGGGCAAGTGCTCAGTGTGCACGGCGCAAGTTTGTACAGGCACCTGGGTGGGAGGGGCCTGGGGCACGTAGGGAACCGTCCCCAGGCACCGCAGCTCAGGGACCGGGGCTTACGTGCCTGCCTGTGGCCCTTCAAGATGGCTCGTCCTGGCCCTGCCTCTGCTCATGGGGCCCAGACCGGAGTCTCAGGACCCAGGGCTGGCAGGAGCTGTGAATCGTTTCACCTTCGAGGGAACAGAGTGCGGTCACATGCCTCATGGGCCTGCAAGTCAGTGGTGACACTGCCTGGCCCCCAGGAACGCTCAGGGGGGGTCAGCCCCAGCAGGGTCCTGGCCCCGCTGGCCAGTCTCTGGGGGTGACCTTTGATACATGCCAGGGTCCCTGCCCCTGGGACCCAGGTCACGGGGCCCTCGCCAGGGTGGGGCTGGGCACAGCTGCCTGCTGGGCTGTTGCTCTGAGTCGGGTGGAGGTGGGCAGAGCACACAGAGGCCAAATTCCCTCACAGAGCTGGCTGTCCCCCTGCCCTGGGCCTGGGCCAAGTCTTCACCCGCTTAATCTCCCTCCAAACACGGAAAGAGAGACTTTTGCTTTAAAAATAGCTTCAATAGGGGCCAGCCTGGTGGTGTGGTTAAGTTCATGCACTCTGCTTTGGCAGCCTGGGGTTTATGGGCCCAGATCCTAGGCACGGACCTACACACTGCTCGTCAAGCCACGGTTTGGTGGCATCCCACATACAAAATAGAGAAAGGTTGGCACAGATGTTAGCTCAGGGACTATGTTCCTCAGCAAAAAAAAAAACCCCTTCAATAAGATGACATCCTATTCTGGGGGAGGAGGAATGGAGATAAATATGAAAACTTTCTTTTTGATAAAACACAGTGAGGACATGTTTCCAGGTTTCAAGTTAATGAATGTGTGTAAAAGAGAAACCGGGTCCTGTTGCCTTGAGCCTGGCTCTGAGGTCCTGGGTCTGATTCCAGGTGCGGACAGCTCAAGCTGGGAGGGCTCCTCCACCACAAGAGCAGATGGTGCACAGGCTCCGTTCTCCAGCAGGGCTGCCAGGGAGGGGGCCCAAGCCAGGCTGCTGAGTCCCAGGCACCCCTGGGAGGGTCCTTCTCGCCGTGGGCACACAGCTGGCTGGCGGGGGGCCAGGGCAGGAGGGGCCCTCACGCTTGCCTCTTAACAAGACCTTGGGGCGCTGGGTCTCCTGGGCAGGAGGAGCTTCTGGCCGACGCTGCACCTGCAGCTCCTGCCTGGGACTGCCCCCAGCCGTCCTGGCCCCACACATGTGTCAACACTAGCTGACACACACACACTTGCGAAGGCAAGCTGAGTCTCTGCCCTTGGGAGGGGTTGTGTGTCGGTGCTGCCTCGGCAGGCGGCCTAGGCCTCGTTGGAGGACTGGGAGCCCCCCCGGAGCAGCAGGGCACGGTAGGTGGGGGAGCTGAGGAAGCGGGGGTACGAGTCCCGGTGCATGAGTGTGTAAATCTGCAGCTGTGCGTCGTCGAACGTATGTGCAGACGGCTCCTGCATCTTCTTGTTGATGCCCTCTCGTACGCGGGAGTCCAGGCTCACCTGCAGGACAGGGTGCCATGGTCAGGCCCAGGAGGCGCCCCCACCCCCACCGTCCCCGTGTGGCGCACCTCCTTGGGCGACAGGATGGACACGTAGTCCTCGTAGATGAGCCGCGCCTTCTCGTCCACCACGTGCTGGTTAGCCTCGGCCTTGAGCTCCTCGCAGGCCAGCCAGAAGAGCATGTTCTCCTCGCTGTACTCAGTGCGCAGGAACTCCCGGAACACGGTGCGGCCTGCCGCGCTGTGCATCAGCTTGTCAAAGGACTGCGCCCAGCTCCGCACCTCCTCAGGGCTCGGTGTGGCGCTGTGGACATTTGCCGCCAGGCTGGGTCAGGCTCCAGTCCCCTCTGCCCAGACCCCCCCGACACACAGGCACGCGCACACGCACGCTGCCCAGACTCACCACGCCTCACAGCTGGGGAGGGGCTGCAGCTTGCTCTCCCGGGAGGCCCGCCATGCTCGCCGCCGCTCTTCATTCCTAACGGCAGAGAGGAAGGGGCACTGTGCTCCAGCACACACGAACAGGTGTGTGCACACAGGACACCAGCACCGTGAACCTGATATGCATGAACAGGAGGCCAAGGGTCTCTCGGCACACCCGTAAACCCACTGAGGTGGGCAGCTCCTAGGAAAGCGTCTGCGCCCGCTGTCCACCGCCCCCGGGCTGAGCCGTGCCAGCAGCATTTGACCTGGGGACCTTTACTGCCTTCTTGCTTTTGGGACTTCATGGGCCCCCCCTTCCTCCCAGAGGCCCTGACTGATGCAGTGGGAAAGCCCCCGGCCCGCATGTCTGACCTGACTCTCCCTAGGGGACTCTTCCTTCCCTTGGCTCCCAGCACCGCTTCAGTGCTGGCTCCCAAGTCCATACCTGCAGCTGGCCTTCTCCAGGCCACTAAGACGGCGAATAGACATCTCAAACCCAAACGATCTGACAGAACTGAGTTCCCACCCCACCCCCGCCTGCCAGACCCCAACCCCCTCCCTCGGCCCCACAGCCAAACTCTGAGTCCCACCTATCCAGGGCCTCCCACCTCGACCCCCAGGCCACCTGCTCCTGTCTCGGGCCTGGGCTCAGGCCTCAGTTGCTCACTGGTCAGCTGACTCCACTTTGGGTCCCCACAGTGCTGGCCACTCAACAGCCAAGGCCCAGAGCCTGAATAGGGCCAGGTCTCTGCAAGGCGTGGAAACTCCAACAGCTTCCTTGCATGCCTAAAAATCTGTTCCCACCTGGAGGCCCACGCCTGCCCCCCCCAACCCCACGCTGCTCTGGAGGGTGGTCCCCATTGTCCCCTGGCCCGCTCTCTGCTCAATGCCCCCTCACTGACACAGTCAGTAGGATCTGCTTCTGTCTTGCTCTGCTCTAGGTCCCCAGGGCTAGCCGTGGCCAGCTCATAGAGGTGTCAGTAAGCAGGTGCTGAGTAAACGGACGAGTGTGCATACATGCACATGTGCATGCACACACACACACATGCACAGAAGAGTAGCCAGGTGCCTGCACATGGACACACTCTTGGGCACACCAGGCACAAAAGCCACCTGTGCCCTTGGACAAGTGCTGTGGGTGGCAGGTGTGTCCTGCCTGCAGGTGACACTTCAGAAGCCACCTGTGGGTGTGGGGAGGGGACCCTGGCCCAGGTCTGCTGCCTCCCCACTACGTACCAGGAGCAGCTGCAGCAGCAGCACCAGCACAGGCAGCAGGGGTTGCGGCTGGCGGCAGCCGGGGGGGCCACTTCATGACTGGACATTGAGGGGGGCTGGTCTGCCTCCTCTGGCCCTGTGTGCTGGGGAAAGACGGGGCCTACCTCAGGTTCCAGGCCAGAACCCACGGGCACAAGCACCTCTCACCCACTGCCTGCCCGCTGGCGGCCACACTCCCAGGAGAATGACCCTTCCAGCCTCCCAGGTGTCATCACCGCCCCCCCACCCCCCCCCCCCCCCCCCGGCGCCCCCAGGGCGGCAGAGGCGGGGTGGAGGCGGCGCACCTGCTTCTCAGCCTCATGCGGGGTGGGCATGGGTGGGTGGACCAGGTCACCCGGGCTCCGTGGTGCTGGCTCTGGGACCCTCACCACAGCCTGAGAGTCTGAGAAGAGAAGGTGAGGTTCGCACTGAGCCCTGAGACCCCAGACCCTGACTGCCCCCTGGGAGGGGTCGTCAGAGTCTCTCCCTCCTTCTCGGAGCCCTGGGGGCCTGTTCCTCTGCCTTCCACCTCCAGACTCCTCTGTCCAGCTCCTAAGCCAGCCCAGCTTGCACCAGGGCTGTGAAGGGGCAGGGCTCAATGAGGAGGGGGCCCCAGACAAGATCCCCACAGGAGGTTCCGGGACACCCCTATCTACTCCTCCCTGGGAAGCCGGAAGCCTGGGTTCCTCTTTCTTGGTTTTCGGCTCCTAGCCCCTCCCAAGGGGGCTGGGGGCCCCAAGAACCTGGGGCTATCAGGTCGGTGCATAGGGGGGTGGTCAGACATTCAGACCCCCCAGTTCCCTCCATCCCGGTGTCCTGCAGGTTTTCTGCTGGGGGGATGCTCCCCACAGGGAGTCCAGGTCAGCCTGTGGGCCCCAGAGGACTCCGACCCGATCACTGGGGCAGCCAACTAGGCCTGCAGTATGGACGACTTGAATGGGACTCGGGCAGGACTTCCTGAGGGTGCGGGAAGTGGGGCAGCGCAGAGTGAAGAGGGCCGCGAGCTTCCCAGGGACAGAGGGCTCCTCGGTCCCAGCCGCTGCCCCTGGCACCACCCCCGGGGTCTCCCGGCGTCCCTCCCTCCCCCACTGTACGCCAGGCTGCGGAAACCACAGCGCGCGCCGCGAGGCCTCCCAGCAGGGCGGGCGCGCCGTCGGGAAGCGGGGCGGCGGGGGGAGTCCCGCTCCCGAGTGGGCGCTGCGGGGACCCTGAGCGGGGCGCCCTTTCGAGCCCGAGCGGCACCCTCCGCGGCGGAGGCGCGCGGGGTCGCCGACGCCGGAGCCGAGCAGGCCCCGCGTGCCCCCGTGCAGGGCCCGGAGTCCAGCAGGCCGGCGCTAGTCGGCGCCCTGGGGGAGGTTTTGAAGCCTCCCCGCCACCGCCCCCTCCGGCGCCCACCTGGGCCCAGGTAAGGCCCTCAGGGCCCGGGGCGCACCCTGCACTTCGGCCACGCGGACCTTCCTGAGCGCCCGCCCCGCGTCTGGCGGCCAGGAGGCTCACGAATTGCTTTCACTTTATTTCCTCATTTAATTATCGTTCTTGCTGCCCCCCCATCCCTCAGCTTGTGGCCTTTTAATCCCTGTTTGGTCCAAGTTGGCCTCTTGGGGTCTGGAGGACAGGAGGAGAAGGCAGATACTCCAGGGGAGGCCACTCCTGGGGCAGGGAAGCAGAGCTCACCTGGGGCTCTGGCCAGGTACGGGCGAGGCCGGGAGCGCATGTAGAGTAGACGCCCCGAGTCAGGCACACTCAGGGCACCTCGCCTCCTGGGCCTGGGCAGCAGAGGACCCTGCCCTGAGCCAAGTCTAGTGGCAAGGAGCAGGGTCCTCTGGGGCGTGGGCCTCTCACCACCTGCCTGGCCTCCTCTGAGATCATGGGGGACCCTCACACTGGGGTCAATCAAGCAGATGGGGAAGCAGCAGCCCCAGAGCACCTCTTCCCTCAGGGGGCAAGTTTCTAGGGAAAGGAAGGGGTGTGGCAACCTCTGAGATCTGGTAGCTGTACCCCAGACGGGTGACTTCCCCAGGCAGATCTGTCCTTCCTCCTCTGCACCACCACCCACTGCGTGGGGGCAGGGCCTCAGCCCCAGCGCCCTGAAGACTGCGCCCCTCAGCTGCCATCTCCAACCAAGCCCAGAGTTGGAGGAGGGAGCCTGTCTGAGGGTGCAGGGCTGGGTGTTGGGGCTGGGTCTGGGGCAGAGAAAGGGCAAATCTCTTTTGTCCTGGCTGCAGGCCCTGGACCTGGCTCCCTGAACCGTCCTCAGGGTAGCTGGGGCCAGCCGTGCCCCCAGGGCACCCGCTCTCTCCAAGGGAGTACAGAGGCTGAACCAAGGCTCCTGCTCCTCATCCTGGCATCCGGGAGGGTGCACCCTCCCCTTCCACAGCTCCTCCAGGCTTTGGGCCCCAAGTCTGGGATGGGAGAGGCGGGACAGGCAGCAAGTTTGGCCTCTGGGGACACAGGCTCCCTCGGGAGTGGCTGCTGCTCTGCTCCACAGAAGGAAAAAGAACGTCCCCGAGCCCGCCAGTCCAAAAAAAGAATAAGAAAATGTGACAATCCCAGAAAAAATGCTGTCGTCTTTAGGAGGGGGTGGGCAGAGGGGCTCCATTCCCTCCTTGTGATCCTACTCAGTTCCTTTCCTATCTGCTGCCCACCCTCCCCATGTGGCTGCTGAGGGAGCCCCGCCTGGGTCCTCCAAGGTAGACCAGGTCTTCCTAGCCCTGGTGACCCTCACCCCAGCCCACCTCCGCAATGGTGAGGCGACCCACTTCTCTCTCTCCCTCTCTCCGCTGGGAGGGTCTGGCCTGGAGGAGCCCGTCTCCTTCAGGGGCTTCTTCCTCCAGGCTCCGGTGCCCCCACCCCTACCTCAAGGAACTCGCCGTGGCGCTCCCACTCACCAGCGACCCCAAGGCAGGTGGGGGCGGAAGGGGCCAGGTTCGCTCTGGGCCCCACCCTGGCTGCCGAAGGGGCGTGCACTGCAGCAGCAGGGACTCAAGTCAGACGGCAGGAGGAACTCCTGCGGCGTTCTAGAGGGAGGCCGGCGCCGAGAGCCCTCGATCGGCTGGGGCTGGGGGCGCAGCGCCTCCCATGCGACTCGCAGGGCTGAGCCACTGCCGGATCCAAAGGGGTGGGGGCGGGGGCGGACCGGGTGTCCTGCCTCGGCCCCTCCCCACCAGGCTTGGAGACGCGGAAACCTGGGTTCTTCCGGCCCCCCCTTTGAGCAATCACTTCCCCAGGCTTTGCGCTGCAGAAAAAGGGGAACTCTGTTCCAGCGCCCCCTCCCCCACGCGCGGGGGGCGGGCTCCAGTCCTGCCGCGGCCCAGGGTCCACGTGGACCCCGCGGCGGGAGTGCTCGGGGTGCGGATCCCGGCGCCGACTCCCGGAGCTCCCGGCCCGCGCGGCCCCGGGGCCCGGGGCGGGGAGAGGCAGGGCCGCCGTCCTCGGCGCCGCGCGCGCACTCACCGGCCGCGCTCCCGAGCCGCTCGCGCTGCCGCCGGCCCGCGCGCTCCGAGGTCCGGCCGGATGGTCGGGGAGGGGGCGCGGGGCGCAGTGCGCAGGCGCCTCGGCGGCACTTCCCCAAAGCGCGGGGCCGGGACTTCCTCGCGCGGGGAGGCGCCCGGCCCGCCCCGCCCGGCACGCCCCGCCCCGCGCGCGCCGGCTTCGCGCCCCACCGCCCCCTCCCCACGCCCCGCCCCCTCTGGAGCTGTGCCTCGGTCCCCACCGTGGCTGAGGGTGGCCCGTGGAGATGAGGTGTAAGAATGGGGCCGCTCGCCTCGGGGCGGCCTGAGCTGGCACTGTAGTAGATGGGGGTGTGGCCGTGCCCCCCAATCTGCTCAGCTGGGCCATTCCAGCTTGGCCATTCATGTGGGCGTCCATGAGACTCCGGTCCAGGGTGGGGCACCAGAGCCCTCCAGACTTCCGCGTCCCCACGTGCTACTTGGCCCTCTTGAATAAGAAGAGGCCGCTGGAAGGGACCGTCCGATGGCTACTCCCCGCCGGGCCCTAGCCTCTCTGAGACTAGGTGCCGTTATCTGCGAAATGGGGTTGAGGGCGGGCTGTCTTCCTGCGGTCGGGGGCTTCCCAAGGAAGGGGGGGTTCCTGTGCTGCGGTGCCAGTCGATGCTGGGGTCTGGGTTCTTAGATCTGGACTCACCAGATGTCCCTGGCAGTGGGGCCTGGCTGAGTCCTTCCGACTCCTCCAGTTGCCCCAAGATGTCCTAAAGTTTGAAGCCACACCCTCCCCTTTGCCACTGTCGACGAAAATAATCCATAACCAATCTATAAATGAAAATTTGGGTGAGTTTATTCCGAGCTGAAATCTGAGGACCATGGCCTGGGGCCTTTCTTCCCGAAGGAAGAAAGGGCACCGAAGAAGTGGGGTGCACAGAGTGGTTATATACCCCCAGACAGGACGTTTCACATATGATTGAAATGTCCCTTTTACAATAGTCCCGAGACTGCTCTGTCGGCACAGCACAGCGATTGATGGAAATAGCAGCTAAGTCTGCTCTCTCAGTGAACACAGCAGAGTGGCAGTCTGCTGTCTCAAAGCTGGGTGGTCGCAGGTGAGCTGGGTGGTCAAAGGTGAGTGCAGCAATCAGTTCCTAGCCTAAGGAAAGATGCTTATCCCGAAAGGAAATGCCAATGTGGGGGGGAGGGGGAAGTTGCACCTTTATCTCAAGGGCCTTTGTTCTGGCCATAGGAAATGTCTAAGCAGATATACAGTGGGAGCTCAATAGCCACAGTCAGGCCCTTTTGGAAAAAACAAAGGCCGAATTAGGTTTATACCAAATGGCTTCCTCATATACTCCAATATATCTATTGCTTGCCATTTTTATTTGTCACCACGAGTGCCCTCTCCCTTCTTTTTGGCCAACTCTCCTCATGTGTTATGACCCGGTACAGCTGTAAGTTAGATTCCTATCCTAGCATGCTTTGGGCCTGTGTCTGAGGAGAGCTGACCCTGCTGGGGAAATGGTCTGCAGCATGTCTGGGACCCCAGGATCACTGCGGCTCCTGTCCTCAGTGCAAGTGCTCAGCCTGATCAGCTCTGGTGCCCGGCCTGCTCACAAGTGCCTTCCTACTGCGCCAGCCGTGTGTGCATGCTCATCAGAACTCTCCCCCTTGAGGGGGAAGGACTCATGGGTGCTGGGAGTCCTTTCCACAGGGATCCTGAGCCCTGCGCCAGGCAGTGGGGCCCAGCAGAAAGCAGGCAGGCGGGCAGGAGGGAGGTGTGTGGCGCCACATCTGGGCTCCGCGGAGGACCCGGTGGCAGGACAGCAGGGCGGGGCCTGGGAGCACAGGGCCAGGCTAGAGGAGAGTGAGGTGCAAGGTTAGAGGTGAGAGGGGCCCTGGAGGTGGGGGTCCCTCTCAGTGCTGCGTGCCCGGGGAGCTTGGCGACTTGACTGCGGTGCTGTCTGGCTGCCCTGCCCACAGGCTGGTCAGGACAGGGCAGAGGCTGGAAGCCTGTTCAGACAGGAGGAGGTTGCTTCCCATTTAGCCCAGATTAACAGTCCTGAGAAGCAGGTCCCACAGAGACGGGCCAGCACCTGGTCAAGGTCACACAGCCGGTGTGACACACAGCACAGTGCTTAGTGTCATGTCTCCACCCCCTCCTGAGAAATGTGTGGGGCAGCGGCCAGGGGGTCAGCACACGTCTCTCCGCTCTCGACACCCCCTTCCACCCGCACACCCCCCCAGTCCTCCATACAACTCCCTTCTCTCTTCACTCCCCATGTCCTCTGGCCACTTGGGCCTGCTGTCCATTCCCCTTGCCTCAGCCCTTCTGGGTCATCTGTATCTCCTCTGGGGAGTCTGTGTCTGCACAGACCACCCCCATATTCTACAGGAGGAACCCAGGTGTGCTGGGCAGGAGCTCTTTCAAGGCCATGCAGCAGGTAATGATGGAGATGGGATTTGAACCCGGGACCCTCTAGCCAGAGCATGAGCTCCCAGTCCCAAGGACCCGCCAGATCCCTCACAACCCCCAACACATTGGGCCTTGGCCCACATGCGTTGCTGTCCCATAGCAGAAACTTCCTCTAGGCCCTGCAGAAGGGTCCTCGGCCCCTCTCCCTGGTCTCCTCTGCAGACCTAGGGACCACTCCCGGTGTGAGGATCAGAGACACCGCATGTGCCAGCTCTGTGTCTGGTGCAGAGCAGTCTGTGAGCCCACCTTGTGCTGGCCTTCTCCTCAGGGCTCTGTGCACTTGTCTTGTCCGTCTGTCCTTGTGTGCCTCCCTGATACATGGTGACCCCTCTTATGGAGCTCTCACTATGTGGGGCATGGCGCCAAGCGAGAGGCATGAGACCTCCATTTTGAAGATTTTATTTTTTCTTTTTCTCCCCAAAGCCCCCTGGTACATAGTTATATATTTTCAGTTGTGGGTCCTTCTAGTTGTGGCACGTGGGACGCTGCCTCAGCATGGCTTGATGAGCAGTGCCATGTCCTCGCCCAGTATCCGAACTGGCAAAACCCTGGGCCGCCAAAGCGGAGCACGCAAATTTAACCACTTGGCCACGGGGCTGGCCCAGAGACCTCCATTTTAAAGAGGAAGAAATAGATGTTCAGAGAAGCGATGAAATAAAATGAGCTTTTACTAAGCAGATCACACCATCCCAAGCACTCAGTACTTCCCCAAGAGACAGAACGCTGGGGTCCAGACTGCAGGGGCTTGGCCAGGGAGCCAGGGCTGGCTGCCATCCTGTGCACATCAGGGTTCAGTGGCCGTCACTCCTGGATGGGGAGACTGCCGCCCATTCCCTATCTCTCTGTCCTCTGCCCACGGACACCTTCTCTCACCCTGTTCCTCTTTCCTCCCCCTCCCTTCTAACCCGCCCCCCCCCCCCCCATACATAGCTCTCCCCACCCTCCTGGAACTGCCACAGACTCCACCTCCATACACAGTTCTGGGCTTGTATCAAGGCCAAGGGCAGCAACAGCTCAGAAAGGGTGAAGGGTCAAGTGCAGGGGAAAAGGGCTTGCTGAGGGCTCCGAGGGCCCAGGTCCCCATGGGGCTCTGTCCTGTCCTGAGCCAGGTTAGGGAGGGGCACTGGCTGTCACGCAGCAGGATTCCTAGTCAGAACCCAGCTCTGCCCTCTGCCGGTAAAGAGCGCACCTCTCCCTGATCAGTTCTCTGCCGGTGGACTCAGCAGGAGCCCCTGGCAGGGAGAGGGCTCGTTTGAGTCCCTCCTGCAGACCCCCCTCTGCAGCCAGTGGCTGGGATGGGCTGGGAGGGAGGAAAAGGCAGAGGTGGCCTAAAGAAGTTCCAGACTCCACAAAGAGCCTGTCTCAAGGAGAAGAGTAAATTCTGTCCAGAAACTTGGGAGGCTTTTCAGAGCCCAGAGGGTGTGCAGGATGGGCGTGTGTCAGAATGGGGCAGGGGTAGTTTCCTTCCTGTCCTGTGTGTGAATGTGTGCGTGAGGGTGTGTGTGTGGTGGGCGGGTAAGGGGGCGTGAGGGGAGCAGAGGAGGCCATTCAGAATGGAAAGGAAAACCAGAGGGTGATTTTCTGTCTGGAGCACTAGGGGCCTGCCTCGCCCAGCCCCTCAGCCCTCTGGAGGACCTCCCGCCCAAGGCTGACCCTCCAAAGGCCAGCTCTGGCTGGTGCAGTTAACCCCTGCCCAGGACGTCATCCTCCTCTCTGATCCCCTGATGGGATGACCTGACATCTGGGGTTCCACTTAGGCCCCACTTTCTCCCCAAGGCTGCCGTTACTTCTGGGGGTGTGACTGTTGCCCAGCCAGGTTCCTCCTGTCCCCCCCAGACTGGGGGCCCTCAGGGACTCAGAGGGCACTAGGTTGCCTGATGGGGGCAGACCTGTATCTGGGAGATTAGGAGTGTCTCTGTCCCCTGATAATCTGACACCTGTCCACTTGCACCTTCCTACTTTGTTGGGGGAGCCCCACGCTGTGTACCCAGATGTCTGTGGCATCCGATGTGGGGGAGGCAGCAGCCACACTCCCCCCTTCCTTCTCCGTGGACCTGGAGAGGGGGAGCGGAAAGACCAGGGGGCACCTGGAGAACGAGAACTTTATGTGTGAAGGTGGGGCGCGTTCGCGTGCTGTGGGGTCACCGTCAACGCGGGAAGATGCTGCCATCGACTTTCTCCTCCAGGATGGTCTCCACGCGCCTCCGCTGCGGGGAGAAGGGCTGGGACCAGGTGGCGGGGAGGCGGGCGGGGCCCCCTCTCCGCCCCCTCCCGGGCTTGCAGGCACCTCTTGACGGTCCAGCGGGTCCCGAATCCGCGTGGGCTTCAGCTGCGGCGGCAGGAACAGCTCCAGCCTGATGGCGGCGCGCGCGGACTTCTGCTGCAGAATGAGGAGGGAGATCTCCTCCGCCTGCGGATCCCGGGGTCGGGGCGTTTCTGAGCCTCCGCGACGCTCTGCCCCGCCCCGCCCCGCCCCGCCCCCTCCCGCAGAGCACCAGGCGGGTCGTACCCCCACACGCTATCGGCCTCCACCCCGCCCCCTCCCGCAGGGCATCCCAACTGGTCCCCTCACCCTCTAGCCCCGTGTTTGATCCGTCCCCACCCCACCCCACCCCGCCCCGCCCCGCCCCTTGCCTCAGGGGGCCCAGGCCGGTCTCCCCCTCCTGGCCTGCCCCCTAACCTTCTCGCCTGCTCGTCCCCTCCCTCCGGCCCCCTCGCCTCACCCGCATGCGGGTGTAGCGCAGCCGCAAGGCGCGGATGCGTCCGCGGGCCTCGGCTGCTTTGAGGACGCCGAGGAGCCGGTCCTGGCGCTCCGCGGGCAGCTCCAGCGACTGCGTCCACGCGCGCGGGTCGGGCATACGGTTCGCCAGCTCCACCGACTCGCGCGGGAAGATGGAGGCGGCCGCGCCCACGTCCTCAAGCAGATCACCGAAGAGCAGCTGGTGGTGGCGCTGCTCGGGGCGTAGGGCCGCCAGCCCCTCCAGCGTTAGGGCCCAGCCGGGCTTGGGGGCCTCCGGCGTGGACGTCCCCCTGGTGCACTCCTGCGGGACCCTGAGCCCGGCATCCTTCTCCTGCGGCTGCATCCTCGGCCCTGCCCCGGGAAGAGGGCTTTCCTTTGGTGCCCAAGCGGTGTCCCTTGGGCAGCTGCCTGCCCCTCTGGCCTGACCTGGCCCCACCGTGCACCCCCAGCTCCGGCCGCTCTAGACTCCTCGCAGTCACACTTGCCCCAAACTAGCACCGGTCCTCATCAGCTCAGCCTACCTACTCAATTCTGCAGGCAGCTGGAACTTTCGGATCCACTCAGAGTTTCAGGAAATTCTCTTCCTGCCCACAGGCTGTTTCTCTGTCCACTGAGAAAATGCTGAGACCTCAGAGTTGACCTCAGGCCTTACCCGGGCCTTACCCACGTGAACCTGCTCTGGGGGATGCTTGGTGGACCCTTTCCCGTGAGGCTGGGGATCCTCACTGTGCTTCAGCCCCCCATGTCTGGGGTCACCGGTCAGTCAGCAACCTCCCACCCCCCTGGGAACCCCAGGGACTGGTCTGGTGTAGTCTGCCCCACACTGGCCTCAGGCCCCTCTGCTTTAGGGGCTGCAGGTGGAGGAGGTGAGCCTTCACTATACCCTGGGACTCATGCTCTTCTGGGAGATATGTGTAGGTTTGTGTGTATCTGTGAGTGTGTGTGTGTCTGGGTGTTCCTGTGTAGGTCAGTCTCTGTGACTGTGGGAGGTCTCGTGTGTGTGTGTGTGTGTGTGTGTGGTGGGGGGGGCGGTTCAGAGCCTAATGGACAGACGTCTTGCTGCAGGGGAGACCCCATCCTCCTAGCTTGTCCCCTGCTGGGTCTAGATGGCAGAAGGAAGAGCAGAGCCCAGGGAGGAGGTGATAGAGGGGAGGGTCCTCGAGTGGGGAGAGGGAACAGCCTGAGGAGCGTTCAGCCCTGCAGGTTCCTCCCTTCCCCCAACCAGCCCACAGCAGCCAGACCCCAGACTCTGGGCCGGGTCCTGGCCCACTGTGGGCCAGAGGCTACAGCCACAGTCTGGGTGTCTGCTGGCAACGTGCCCCCCGCACCGCCCCCATCCTTAGCTACCGGGTCGAGGGCCAGGCCCTTGCCCTACCCGGCTTCCAGGCCCCACACCCCATGCTTCATATACTTCATGCCTTTTGGGTCTGAGCCTCCTACTCCACGCCGCCAACTCTCTGGGGCTTGTTGACTCGGTTGCCCGGCAACCGGGAGGCCAGCCCCTCCCCAACCCGACGGGGGGCGGAGCTGTCCTCCGGAGGGGCGTGGGCAGAGCAGGAGTCCAGGGCTCCCGGTCGCTCACCCCAGCTGCTCTGGGCGGTCGAGGACTGTGGAGGAGGTGACCGCTGGCTTTTTCAGCCTGAGTCCTTGTCTTTGCTTTTTGGGGAGCCCCAAATGCACTCTTCTGGGAGCTGTGGGGCCAGCTTCCTGGCTGGAGAGGTCTTCGAGGGCTAGTTTTGGGGCAGGGGGCACAGCTATGAGGAGACCTTTGTGGCTGAGCCCCTTTCCCCTCTGCATGGCCCAAGAGGCCTCCCACAGCCAGTGGTGTTCACAGAAAGGGGAAAGTGGAGCAGAACTCTGGACGCTCACCTCTTCCAAGGCAAGTTTGGGCCCCGAGGGATCCCACCAGACCAGACCCCGGTTTTACTCAACCTAAATCTCTGGGTCCTGGGTTCTAGATTTCCGTCATCTGAGTATTCATTAATTTCATAATATTTTATAACTAATTCGCTTTTTAGTTTACTAATTCTATAATTTATTCATGAACTCAACAGTTTATTCTAGAATTCATTAATTCACGCTTGCAGTCCACAGTTTACATTCGGCCCAAATTAGTGCATTCAATCCATAATTTGTTAACGTGTGGGTGGCTTCCACAGTGCATACATAACTCTACCCCTCACTCTTGAATGTGCCCCCAGGGCCGACGTGGGTGAGGGGCCCATGGATGGTGCCTTTTTGGGAGTTCAGGACCTGAGCCCTGAGGTCGTGCTGTCTTGGTTTTGGGGGTGGGGTCTCAGCTGAGGTTCTGGCCTTTCTGCAGGAGGCTGTTGACTGTTTTGAAAGCTCGTTCTGGCCTCCTGGTCAGAGAGTGAGCGATGTCTCTGTGCCTCTCTATTCCCAAGCCGGCACCATCCCCCAGCTCCACAGAGTGACTACCACCCTTCCAGCCCCCAAGACTTTTCATGGCCGTTCCTTGGATGCTGCCCCCCCAACTCTGCATGTGCCTTTAGGGTGTGGCCTGGGCCTTGAGATTCAGCACCAACCTGGGGCTTTGTTGAAGACAAAGTTCTCTGGGCCCCGGAAGAAGCAATGAGGGCTTAGGAAGACTGACCAGCAGGTCACCTCCTCCAGACAGGCCTCCTAGATACAAGCAGCCCAGGTTGGTGCCGCCTCTGGCCCTCACTCTGTGCTCCCGCATGGCGAGTTCTCTGAGACAGGGAGCTGGGCCCCTGGGGTCTCAGCCTCCTGGGGTCCAGGTCAGGGGGCAAACAGGAGGGGAGTGGCTTGCTGGCTTCTGGTGGTGAAGTGGGGTAACAGGGGAGTGGGGGCACCTTCTCCTGCAAGAAGGGACTTGTGACTTGCCCGCTATTTTTGTAGGATTGAAAAACTTTGATGCTCCCTTCCTCCCTGATTCCTGGAGGGCTTGGTGCCCACAGAGCTCACATTCCTGAGCATGGCCTCTTCCTGCTTCTCCATACACCTGCGGTTGCACTGGGAAGGGAGGTGTTCCCCGTGTGTCTAGGGCCCAGCAACTGCGAGACACCCACCAGGCAGGTGTCTTCCATCTGTTTCTGTGTCCAGGATTCGTGTTTTTCAAGGGCCAATGGAAACGCTGAGATCTAAAAGCGTGTTGATTGGCGCCAAAGCCTGAAAATAAACTTCAAAATAAAATTAATAAGCTTTATTGAATGGCTACAAAATTTAACACTATATTGAAAATCTATGACTCAATTCTCTTGTTACTGTATATAAATATTATGAGGTTGAAATCATAAGAGCAAATTAGTTTATTATGATGAAACTTAGAATTATTAAAATCCTTTCACTTTTTTGACAGCACAAGTGGCCGAGTACGGCCTGGTGACTGAAATCCCCAGGGGACGGCTGTTCAGTGTGAGGCTGCCAGCAATGATGCTTTGGTTCCCGTGCCCAGCCTGGGGGTGGGGAAGCATGCAGAGAGGGAGGGGAGCAGACAGCGAGCCTGCCCCAGACCGTGGGGCCAGCGCTCGAGTCTGCTGTCTGGCCTTTACGGGCTGTGAGTCTTTGGATGCGAGTGTGAGGTGTGTTTACCGCAGGCTGTGGGTGCAAATATCACCCTGGGCCCAGGTCCTGCCCCAGATGCCTCTGACCTCTGAGCGCAGCCCAGGTGGGGCTTTAACTGTGATTTGTGGACGTGTGTTCTGTGCTGTCATTCGTGTAAGCTGCGTGTCGTGGGCTGTCCCTGGTGCCCCTGTGTCTGTTTTGCCTGCATATGACGTGTGTTTGAAGTTGACTTGCTTTGACCCAAATGCTCTCTTGTACAACATGTGTCCCCTGCTGTGCCATGTGTCCATGTGTGACGTATGTTCTGTGTCTCACCCTGGCAGCTCAGGGGTCAGGAGAGGCCTAGACGATTTCTTTTGGGTGTTAGCCCCCTTTGTGAGGGCCCTCCAGGGTCCAGGGCTGGGCTGCTGCCACCCACGAGGAGTGACCAGCCAGGTGACCGAGCCTGCCCTTCGGCTGAGACTGTCCCTGCGAGGGGCCAGGTGTCCGCTTCCTGCTGCCCTTGTGCTGGCTGGGTTGGATGTGCCCTCATGGGGCTCTCAGGCCGTAACTCACGCGGCCTCCGAGCAGCCTCATGGCCCATCCTCTTCCCCAGGCTGAGGTCTGCTGGGCGAGGAGGTAGCTATAGGCCGTTAGGAAACAGCTCTGTTGGCTGGTGAGCAGGTCGGCGGGCACAGGTAGCTGGGGCAGGATGGACTGAGGTTGGCTGCTTGGGCCTTGGGGAGCCCAGCTCGGGGGCTGCTGGGGGCCACGGCTCCCTGGGATCCTGCCGCTGCTGGGCCCCTGCGATCAGCGGGAGGTGCTTTGAGCCTCGTCTGCAGAGGTGGTGCAAGTGTCTGCTCCCTGGGTGTCCGAGGGCCCTGATCTGTGTGTTTCCTGTTCTTGTGTCTACGCACATGCCTCATGTGTGCCTTGGTGTGATGTGCATCTGTGTGCACATGTTTATGCGTCCCTTTGAGTGTGTGTGCATTTCTGAGCGCATACCCATGTCTGTGTGTCTACCCATGTGCCTGTTGGGGCATCTTTGGTGTGTGCAGGCATGTGAGTCTGTGTGTCCCTGCATGTCCTGAATGTCTCTGTGGACATGCCCTGTGTCTCCACACGTGTTCCTGAGTCGGCTGTAGTGAAGAAGTCCTGGAGGACAGCTTGAGATGCTGAGTCCTGGGGCATCTGCCTGCTCCATCCTCTCCTGATTCGCCAGGTATCCTAGCGACACTGCTCCTAGTTGCCTAGCAACCAGGTCCCCATCCTTGGAGACGGCTGCTCAGAGCAGGGTCTGGGTTGTGTGGGTAGAGCCCATGCAGGAACAATGACCCAAGGCTGAGTGGGGCTGGTGACTCAACTCAGGGGTCACACACATGGCATCTGACCCCAGTGCTGGGAAGGAGGCAGGTCAATGGGAGCTCTTCAGCTGTGTGGGTGCTGGGGGCCCAGGCTGTGAGGGAATGATACTCAGATGTTGCTCTGGGACCCAGCTGTGGCAGAGACACCCTTGGTGTGTCTTGGTGACAGACAAACCTGAATTCGAATCCTGTCTCTGCCATTTTGACAGATGGCTTCACACCTCTGAAACTTAGTGCTCTTGTCTGCACAAAGGTGATGCTGATGGCAATGGCCAGATGCAGTGGGGATGGATGAGCTCATGTTCATGATGGACGTGGTGCACAGTAGGCATGCAAGGTACACAGTAGGCATGTAGGGTGCCAGCAGAATCCGGGCATCCTCTTGTTACAACAAGGCTGTGATCTGCTTAGGGCTGGCCGGGCAGGAGCACTGCCACGTGTCCACCCACCTGCTGGCCCACTGTGGTTCAACTCCCCCTGGACCTGGCTGAGGGGCACTGTTCTGGGCATGGAATGCCAACTAAGGCTGGTGTGAGTCCGTCCAAGGCCGTGTCTCTGCGTGGGAGACGTGGCCCCATGTCTGTGTGTCTTGTGTGTGTCTCCCCGAGTTTCTGTCCTGTGTGTCTGTTCTGTCTGTGTCCATGTCTTTGTGAGTCCCCATG
This sequence comes from Equus asinus, assembly GCF_041296235.1. Lineage (NCBI taxonomy): Eukaryota > Metazoa > Chordata > Mammalia > Perissodactyla > Equidae > Equus > Equus asinus. The sequence continues at coordinate 50,974,779 of NC_091804.1, forward strand.
TGCCTCTCCCTGAGTCCCGGTGTGTCCTTGTGTATGTGTCTGTCCACGTGTCTGAGCTCCTGTGTGCCTCTTTGTCACTGCATCCCAGCCAGTCTCTGTCTAGGCTCTGTGGATCTGAGCCTCTCTGTCGTTCATCACTAGGTGTGTGCCCTGGTCTTTGCGTGTGTCTCCATCCAGCGTGGGGCCTGGTGACCTCTTCCCTGTGCCCCCTCCTCCAGCTTGCGTGGCCCCTCCCCTTCTGGAGCTGCAGCCTCCTCCCCCTCCCCCAGCTCTGCGCTAGGCTGCTGCGCCTGGTCTGGCGTCTACTGAGAAGGAGCAGCTGCCGCTGCTGCCGCGGCCCATCCAGACCTGGCCCTGGTGCTCGGGCAGGCGGGGGCTCCCAGCCCTGTTCTGCCAGCCAGCCGAGGGTTAGGGTCTCTACCACCCCAGCTCCCCAGAGGTTGCTGAGGTAAGACTTGAGCTGCTGGGGTCGGGTGTGGGGGTGACCTGCAGATGGCCTGCAGCTCCTGGCAGGACTGCAGAGGGGCAGGCGGAGGCTGTGTGCTTGGCCGCCCTGTGTTCTGTGTCCCAGGTGTTTCTGGGCATGTCTTGACCCCTTTTGTGCTTGTGTGTGCATGAGGGCAGGTTTGGGTATCTGTGTGAGTGCGGGCGTGTGTGTGTGCACCTGTGTGTCCCTGTGCCTGTGAGCACACGGGTGGCTGTGTGTCCCTGAGTCCCTGTGGGTGGACACATGTCCCGCTGGGTAACTACATCCACGCGTCCCATGTAGGAGCAAGGCAGATGAGACTGTGTCCCTGTGTGTGCACACGTGCCTCTGTGTTTGTGTGTCCCTGTCTGTACATACACGTCTCTTGTGTTCCTGTGTGTGTACTCATGTGTGCCTGCGTGTCCATGCATATACAGGCACATCTCTGTGCTTTGTGTGTCCTTGTGTGTGTGTGTATGCCTCTGTCTGTGGCTGCCCCTGGGGGGTCCATATGCCTGCTGGGCTGTGCACACTGTGCTTGGAGGCCTTGGCTGGGTGGGTGTTGGGTCTGCGGTCACATGTCCCTGTGCCCTCCCAGGTACTGAGTGGCTTCGCAAGCAGGGTGGCAGCATGGAGTCCCTCTTCCCTGCCCCATTCTGGGAGGTCCTCTACGGCAGCCACCTGCAGGGCAACCTGTCCCTCCTGAGCCCCAACCACAGCCTGCTGCCCCCCCACCTGCTGCTCAACGCCAGCCATGGCGCCTTCCTGCCCCTCGGGCTCAAGGTCACCATCCTGGGGCTCTACCTGGCTGTGTGCATCGGGGGGCTGCTGGGGAACTGCCTCGTCATGTATGTCATCCTCAGGTAGGCTGGGCCCTGCTGAGCTCCCCGACTGGTGAGTCCCACACAGCTGCAGAGGGGAAACAGGCACGGGCTGCTCCCCAGGAATTTCCTGCTTCCCCATTCAATTCCTGGTTGTCCTGTCACGGGGCAGGGTCGATCCTGAGGCCCTGGATACTCAGCTCCTCGGGGTGGGGGCCCCTGACTAGGGGGAGAGGGAGAGGAGGGGACCAGCCCTGCCCCCCCAGTTGGGGTTGGGGAGGGGTGTGCAGCTCTGTCCCAGACAGAGCACCATCCTGACTCCTGACAGATGATGCTTCCTGGTCTGAGCCGTGGGCCAGGCTCCCAGTCAAGCCGCCGCGTGAGGATCTCATGGGTCCCACAGCAACCCCGAGAGGCCGCTCTTGTCAGCCCATTGCAGGGCTGGTGCTGGCAGGCACCAGAAACGCCTTCCCTCCAGCTCCAGGACTCCGTGTTCACTGCTGGTGTCTGGGCTGACTCCAGCGTCTGTTAGTGCTCAGAATGGGAAAGCTTGTGGGGCCAAGAGGGGAGGGCAGGCTGCTGGAGGGGTTGACATCATAGGGGGACAGCGTGGGGGCCAGTGTGGGGAACAGTGTGGAGCAAGTGTGGGGACAGCTTGAAGACAGCATGGTGGACAGGGTGGAATGACAGTGTAGGGGGACAGTGTAGGGGCAGAGTGGAGGACAGCATGGGGGCAGTGTGTGGGAGGTATGGGGATGTGCTTGTGTGTGCACGTGTGCACATGGATATGTGCATGTGCCTGTGTATGTATATGCACACTGCACATGTATGTGTGCATGGTGTGTGTAGTGTGCATGCTCAGAGAAGGGGCTGGGAGGAGCAGCTGACCCACAGGGTTCTGGACTCACATGCCCCTTCTTGGCTGGAGGGTGTGTTGTGGGTGAGAATTGAGCCGTCTGGAGGGTGCTGTCCATCCTCTGTGAGTGCTCCCCTCTGCTTCTCCCTGCACTGGGGCCTCACGACTCCCAGAGTTACATCCTGGATTACAGGAGACAAGGAAGGTTGTCTTGCCCACAAGCGGCCCCCAGAGAGAGAGTGGTGCACAGGAGCTGTTGTGACTGCACTGGCCCGAGAAGCAGCACGGTGTGCTCTGAGCCGGTGGGCTGGGCTGGGCTCCCTCAGGATTTAGAAACACCCAGTTCCAAGCCCTGCTCCTTTCTAAAGACTTTATTTTTTCAAGAGCAGTTTTAGGTTCACAGCAAAACTGAGAGGCAGGTACAGAGATTTCCCATATACCCTCTGCCCCACACATCATAGCCTCCTCCATATCAACATCCCCCACCTGATGGTGCATTTGTCACAGCTGAAGAACCCACGTTACACATCAGAATCACCCAGAGTCCATCGTTTACAGAAGGGTCCACTCTTGCTGTTGTACATTCTGTGGCTTTGGACAAATGTTCGAGGACGTGCATCCATCCTTATAGTATCACACAGAGTAGTTTTGCTGCCCTAACCATCCTCTGCTCCACCTTCATCCCTCCCGCTACTCCCAGGCAACCTCTCATCTTTTTATTGTCTCTATAGTTTTCCCTTTTCCAGAATATCTTATAGTTGGAATCATGCAGTATGTAGCCTTTTCAGATTGGCTTCTTTCACTTAGTGATACTCATTTAAGGTTCCTCCACGTCTTTTCATGGCTTGACAGCTCTTTTTTTTTTTTAAGCGCTGAGTAATATTCCATTATCTGAATGGACCACAATTTATTTATCCATCCACCTACTGAAGGACATCTTGGTTGCCTCCAAGGTTTTCTATTCTTTTCTTTTTTTTTGCTGAGAAAGATTTGCCCTGAGCTAATATCTGTGCTAGTCTTCTTCTATTTTATATGTGGGTTGCCACCACAGCATGGCTGCCAAGGAGTGGTGTAGGTCCTCACCCAGGATCTGAATCTGGGCCACTGAAGTGGAGCGTGCCGAACTTAACCCTAGGCCAAGGGGCCTGCCCCTGCCTCCAAGTTTTGGCAATTATGGATAAAGCTATTGTAAACATCTGTGTTCAGGTTTTGTGTGGACATAAGTTTTCAACACCTTTGGGTAAATACCAAGGAGCATGATTGCTAGATCAAATAGTAAGAATAGGTTTAGTTTTGTAAGAGACTGCCAAACTGTCTTCCAAGGTGGCTGTATCATCTTGCATTTCCACCAGCAAAAAATGAGAGTTCCTGTTGCTCCACATCCTCGCCGGCATTTGGTGTCAGTGTTCCAGGTTTTGGCCATTCTAATAGATATGTAGTGGTGTCTCACTGTTGCTTTACTTTGCATTCCTTAATGACATATGATGTGGAGTGTCTTTTTATGTGCTTATTTGCTGTCTGTGTATCTTCTGTGGTGAGGGGTCTGTTCAGGGCTTTGGCCCATTTTTTAACTGGGTTGTCTCTTTTCTTTTTGTTGAGTAGTAAGAGTCCTTGCTGTATTCTGAATAGCAGTCCTGTATCAGATGTTTCTTTGGCAAATATTTTCTCCCATCTGCAGCTGGTCTTCTGGCTCTCTTGACTGTCTCTGCTTTTCACCAGCTCCGTGGCCTTGAGAAGGCCAGTTAGATCCTCTGAGTCTGTATGTCCTCCTGCAAAGAATGGGGATCAAAATAGCATTTTTGGACTCTTAAGTGAGATAAAACCCATGTGAAGAGCTTGGTGCAGGTGTCTGCCATCATCATTTTTGTTGTTGTTATTTGATCATCAGGAAGTCTTCTTCATGCTTATTCTTAACCCCTCTCTAAGAGGCAGAACTAAACCCCAGGTTCCTTCATGGCAGCTTAGTTGACATGGAACATTGTCACTTCTGGTGCTGCCACTGTCATCACCGTGTCTATGACCACCACCACCATAGCCACTATCACAACTGTTAATTCATTCAACAAATACTTATTAAGCACCCATAATTTTCCAAACCCTGTTCCAGGTGCTTAGGTACAACCCGACCCCATTAGCACCCCTCCCACCCCTGTCATCGTTTCCTCTCTCCATCGCTAGATGACAGTGTGGACTGAAGCCCTCTGACGTACTCTTATAGACTCTGGAGCCCTTGAAAGCCTCTGGCAGCTGCAGGGCCAGCCTTTCAGTCCACAAAGGGTCTTGGCGGAGAGTTGAAAGGGAGGAGGGTAGGCTCCTTCTCTGACGATTCCTACCCCTTCACTCCCCTGCAGAGTCAGGTGTGAGCTCTGCTGCCCGACCCGACTTTTCTAAAACAGACCAGTCTTTGGGTTCGGAACTCACACGTGTGCTTGAAGTACTTGAAGGGCTTGTTAAAATGTTTGCCCCAGGCCCCATGCCCTTGGGCTGGGCCTGGAGCCTGCGTTTTACCAAGGGTCTCAGAGTGCGTGCCCCTCCTGGTGGCCAACAGGAAGGGCCGCTTGCCCTTTGCTGCCAGGTCCAGCCACGGTGGCTGAGGAAGCTGTCCTTTTCGCCGTCCTCTCTGCAGACACACCAAGATGAAAACAGCTACCAACATCTACATCTTCAACCTGGCCCTGGCTGACACCCTGGTGCTACTCACACTGCCCTTCCAGGGCACAGATGTCCTCCTCGGCTTCTGGCCGTTTGGGAATGCCCTGTGCAAGACGGTCATTGCCATCGACTATTACAACATGTTCACCAGCACCTTCACACTGACCGCCATGAGTGTGGACCGCTATGTAGCCATCTGCCACCCCATCCGTGCCCTCGATGTCCGGACGTCCAGCAAGGCCCAGGCTGTCAATGTGGCCATCTGGGCCCTGGCCTCCGTCGTCGGCGTCCCTGTAGCCATCATGGGCTCTGCACAGGTCGAGGATGAAGGTCAGTGGGGTGGGCCCTCCCCAGCACCATGCTCCCCGCCCACCTGCCCTGACCCCACTTCTCTCCCCGCAGAGATTGAGTGTCTGGTGGAGATCCCCACCCCACAGGACTACTGGGGCCCCGTGTTTGCCATCTGCATCTTCCTCTTCTCCTTCATCATCCCTGTGCTCATCATCTCTGTCTGCTATAGCCTCATGATTCGACGGCTGCGTGGCGTCCGCCTGCTGTCCGGCTCCCGCGAGAAGGACCGGAACCTGCGGCGCATCACGCGGCTGGTGCTGGTGGTGGTGGCTGTGTTTGTGGGCTGCTGGACCCCTGTCCAGGTGTTCGTGCTGGTCCAAGGGCTGGGCGTGCAGCCGGGCAGTGAGGCCACAGTGGCCATCCTGCGTTTCTGCACCGCACTTGGCTACGTCAACAGCTGCCTCAACCCCATCCTCTATGCCTTCCTGGACGAGAACTTCAAGGCCTGCTTCCGCAAGTTCTGCTGTGCATCTGCCCTGCGCCGGGAGATGCAGGTGTCTGACCGTGTGCGCAGCATTGCCAAGGATGTGGCCCTTGCCTGCAAGACCTCTGAGACAGTCCCGCGGCCTGCATGACTAGGCGTGGACCTGCCCATGGCTCCTGTCAGCCCGCAGAGCCCGTCAACACCCAACACGGAGCTCACCCAGGTCACTGCGCTCTAGGCTGACGCACCACCTGAGCCCTGAGCCCCTCCAGCCTCAGTGAGCTTCCCTGTGGCCCCATGGGGCCTAGTGACATTATGGGACAGGTCAGAGCATTAAGGCTGCCTCCGTGGACCCGGTCAGCTCAGACTAAAGCTGCCTTCCTGGTGCAGGGTGGGGAGGGCATGCAAGGACTCAGCAGTGAGCGTGACTGGCCAGAGCCCATGCTGACCCTCCCGTGCTTCCTGGGCCTCTCCCCTGCTGCGCCCTGCATGCTCCAGTGGGCACTCACCTGGAGGTGCAACAGCAGCGTGTGTAGTCCTGCATGCCCCTTGTGCTGTGTGCTGTCTGCATGGAGCCCTGTAGCATCTTGGGGCAGCCGGACCCGTTTGGCACTGCCTGGAGAGCCAGCAGGCGTCTCTGGGCAGTGGGACTCGCCCTGAGCACGAAGCTGCTGATAGGACTCGCTCGTGCCTCATGCTGCTGCTGCTTCCTCGTCCCCTACTCCCGCTTCCCCTCATAGGCTTCTCAGTGAGACTCTTCCATCCAGAAGCGCAATGAGTTATCTGCAGACGCAGCCGTCCAGGCGTGCGGAGGTGGCTCAGGAAGATGGACGGGGCGGAGTGGGGGCTGCGTGACCACTGCAGGCTGCTAAGTCGTACACGAAGTGGCCCCGTGTGCCTGGTCTCAGCTGTTAGTGCTGAGGAGGGCTCTGTCATGCTCCATCTGGGGGCTCTCCCTCACCGTCTCACCTTTCCTTGAAATCAGAGGTCAACGGCTGTGCAGCTGGCAGAAGCCTGTGCCCTGTTTGGGTCCTAGTGGCCTTGGAAGAGTGGGGCTCAGGACAGCTTCTGCTCTGCACCCCAGTAACTGACCCCCTGCTTCATTTACAAGCCTCCAGGCGTCTGTGGGGGAGGCCTGAGCTTCCTGCTGTCAGGACTCATCTCAAACGGTGCCAAATTGGAGGCAGGGTTCACGTGCAGAGCTGGTGTGAGCGCTGGGGCTTGGCAGGGCCTGCTGGAGCCAAACTGTAGGGACTCTCTGGGCTGTGGGGACTGCAGGGGTATTCCTGCTGTGGTCACTGGCAGAAGTGCCCTCCCCGGTCTGCAGATGGAAGCTGCACGTTGGAGACCTTACACACTCTTCCTGCAGACACACTACTGACACACCTGTGACACCGAAAGACTGTTCTGCCTTCGCCTGTGGGCTGAGCTGCAGACTTAGGCCAGGCGCCCTGGCGCACCTGCAGAGAACAGAACGGTGGCTCTGGGCTGGCTCTGCTTCAGGGGCCCTGGCCCCTCGGGTGCGTCCCGGGAGGATGGGCCTCCCCGTGCTGCCTGCAGAGCAAGGCTCTGAAGACTTGGCGGCCGTTTCTTGCCACGGCTGAAAGATTTATGAATTTGTGCCCGTGTAACATGTATCTTCATGTAGTAGTGCATGTGACAAGTATGATTTCCCAACACGTAACCAACCCTTAACCTGTCTCCAGGGGTCATGAAGGGGTCGTAAGAAACCCCTGCCCACTGGCCAGGGCACTCTCCTCACCAAGGTGTTTCTGACTCGGGCTGGGTGGGCACTGGCATGTGGGGGTCAGTTGGTGAGTCCGCCTGGCACTCTCTACCTGACCAGGCTCTGTCCTTGGCAGAGGGTCCCTGGGAGGCTCCTACTTTGGGACTGGTGCGACGGTTCATGAGAGGCTGGGGGCTGTTCCCTTTTCTTCAGCATTCACAGTTTCTCCCTAAACAACCAACTCCTGTACCTGCAGCACGAGGCTCCTTGCGGATCCGGGGGGGCACCCTTCCCACGTGGGTCCCGGGGCTCTTTGCCCCATGAAGTCACAGCAGACCTCCAGCCCTTCTCTCTTCCTTGAGTGGATCCAAGAGGAGTATTTTTTTTTTAAAGATTTTATTTTTTCATTTTTCTCCCCAAAGCCCCCCAGTACATAGTTGTATATTCTTTGTTGTGGGTCCTTCTAGTTGTGGCATGTGGGACGCTGCCTCAGCGTGGTTTGATGAGCAGTGCCATGTCCGCACCCAGGATTTGAACCACCTCCGCCCCACTGTGCCCCCGCCTCCACCCCACTGCACCCCACCTCTGCCCCCACTGTGCCCCCACCTCCACCCCACTGTGCCCTCACCTCCACCCCACTGTGTTCCACTGCACCCCACTGCGCCTCCACCTCCACCCCACTGCGCCCCCACCTCCACCCCACTGCGCCCCCACCTCCACCCCACTGTGCCCCCACCTCCACCCCACTGTGCCCTCACCTCCACCCCACTGTGCTCCACTGCACCCCACCTCCGCCCCACTGCGCCCCACCACTCCCCCACTGTGTCCCACCTCCACCCACTCCTCTGCCCCCATCAGCCGCTGGGCTTGGTCAAGTCTCCCGACTTCTCTGAGCCTCGGTTTCCCCACCTGTGCAAAATGGATGGCTGAACCTTCCTTGAAAAGTTTTGGGAGGAAGGCCAGGGCCGTGGGGAGGTGTCAGCGTCCAGCTCCACCTCAGGGAAGCTGTGGGCCACCTGCCACATCCAGGGATGTTGTGGCCTGTGGAGGCCTTGCTGAGGGCCTGGGCATGGTGGTGCTGGGCCAGGGTCCAGGCAATGGCGGTGAGATTTGGGGACCCGAAGGGGAGGACCAGGTCCTCCCTGGGGCCAGGAGTCAGAGCACGGGGAACTTCTCCTCGTGCCCACTCTGTCTCAGGAGGTCACGATGGCGTGTGAGGAGACAGCCAGGGTCCCTCCAGCAGCTCACTTGGGCAGGACACTTGTGAGGGCTCTCCTCTGCCCTCCATCTTGGCTGGCCCTTGGCTCTCTGTCCTTGGGGTCTTGTGGCCCCTGCTTGAGGACCCTCTCTGCTATAGGATGTGGGGATGGGGCGGGGGCTGTGGACCTCCTGGCAGTGCCTGATCTGCCTTGATCCCCACCACGGTGCTCCTGGTGGAAGACGTTACTCCCACTGCTGGGCTGTGGATGGGGTCAGGAACTACCCAAGGAAATGAAGGGTCTGGGGTCTTCTGAGGAGACTTGGTTGGCTCCTTCTCTGCTTTGGATGTTCTGCTGAGGCCCGGGGGCAGACTAGGGTGGCATGGGAGTCTACACAGGAGACTGGCCCAGGAGTCTCTTGCTCTGGCACTGTTGGAGGCTTCTCATGACACAGCCCTGCCTGTGTTAGTGCTGTGCCGGTTCATTTGCTCGTCCACACCACGCACCTGCTCTGCCACCACTGTGGCCCTAGACGGGGAGTCGGGAGGCTCAGCCTGTCTCCTCGAGGAGCTCTCAGGGCACAGGATGAGCGCTGATACCGTGATTGCGGCTGCTGCTTGCGAGGTATGACTGCAGCACAGTGAGGAAGCCGCTAGCTCCTCCACGGGGAAGTGGGAATGTATGGAGGGCCGGGGGAGGCCATCATGCACCCTGGGCCACCTCCCCGGGTGGTGAGTGGTGGGTGGGTCCTTCATGCTAGCTTAACAGACTCATCAAGCTCTGTCATGACGACTGAGCCCCAGGGCATCTGTGCTGAGAAGGGTTATTGGGAGCTGCTGGGTGACTCACAGAACAGCAAGGCTGGAGCACCAGGCGTGTAAGCAGCTGGGAGCCACGAAGCCTAGAGCGGGGAGCCTGGCTGAGGACTACCAAGGCAGTCTTCAGGGACCCCACCCCTCCCACCTGGCAGAAAACAGTCTCTGAGCAGCCAGCCCCTCAGTGTCCCCACCCAGCCCTCAGAGTTTCAGTGTGGACTCCCTCTGGCCCCACACCCTGGCGAGGAAGGGGTCCAAGTGACCACTGCTCTCTCTAGACTGTGGGGTCAGAGGTCCTGGCAGAAGGGCCCCGGGTCCTATACTAGAACATGAGTGGGCCGTAGGCCATCTCACAGAGCGCACAAAGGGGCATGGCCCACAGCACTGGGGGACTCGAGGAGACCTGAGCCATGGCATGGGGCAGGCGGGGGCACAGGCGCCCTGGTGAAATGTCACCCGCGCAGCAGGCCTTGAGTGTGTGTTTCCTGGCTCTTTTGGCGCAGCATCTTTGGCTTCTGCAGGGACTGGCTTTGCTGCCCCAGGGAAGCCCTGTCTTGGAAGGAGCCTGGAATCTTGAGGGTGGAGTGTGGCGCTGGCCCCAGATGAGCTCACCATTCAGGTTCCTCTCTCCCCAGACCACTGTGGTCAGGGAGCTGTCTAGGCAGGCTGTCCACCGGTCCATCTTTCTGTGGTGACCTGAGTCAGATGTCTCTTGTGCCAGGACCTTTGGCCTGGGTCAGAAAGGCAGGGTTGGGCCAGGACCTGCAGCCCCGCACCTGTCCACCCAGGGGCTGTCCAGGAGGCAGAGACGTGGGAAGGGATGGGCCCATGGCACCTCTGCAGGTTTGGTGACCAACCTGTATCAGTTTTTGTCTTCCTGCATGGAGAAAACAGTGCTGGGAGGGGAATAGGCGGGATGTTCCTTGAAAGGGACAGCCCTTTTCCCGCAGACCCGCCAAGGCCCTGGTGGGAGGGGTGCTCAGGCCCCTGGGCACCGGAACGTAGTGCGGAAGCTCTTGCGGAAGCTGTTGTCCAGAAAGGCGTAGAGGAAAGGGTTGAGGCAGGAGCTGGTGTAGCTGAGGCTGGTGATGGCATAGGAGATGCCAATGACCAGTGACGTCTGAGGGAGGTCTGTGGTCAGGGCCACGATGGAGGCCAGGTGGAAGGGCGTCCAGCAGAGCAGGCCCACGGCTAGCACAGCCAGGACCAGGACGGTCACCTTCCGCTTGGCCTTGCCCAGAGCCTTGGCTCCGGAGTGGAGCCGCAGGGCGTGCAGCCGACGCAGCAGATCTGCATAGAGTGCACAGAGGGTGCACATGGGCACCATGAAGCCCACCACCAGCGTGTAGACGCGGCTGGCCTTGAGCCAGGCCCGCTCAGGCCGAGGGAAGCTCAGCCCACAGCTCGTGACCTGCAGCTCGTTGCTGTGGACGCCGGCGAAGGCGAAGTAGGGCAGCACCATGACAGTGACGGCGAGCCAGATGCACAGGCTGGTGACCTTCGCCCCCCGGAGGGTGCGCTGGGGCATGCGGTGGGACCGTGCTGTGGCCAGCACCACCAGGTAACGGTCTACGCTCATGGCCGCCAGGAAGTAGACACTGGAGAAGATGTTGTAGTGGTCGATGGCCAGCACTAGCTTGCAGAGCAGCTCCCCAAAGGGCCAGCGCTGCAGCAGGTGCTCAGCGATGTTGACGGGCAGCACCAGCGTGAAGAGGTCATCTGCGATGGCCAGGTTCAGGATGAACACATTGGTCACTGTCTTCATCTTGGGCGCCCTGAGGATCACGTAGATGACGGCTGTGTTGCCCGTCAGCCCCACGGCACAGATCACAGAGTACACTGCTGGCAGGAGCACGTAGAGGACCGGCGGTGGCTCAGGGAAGGTGACGTTGTGGCTGGTGCCGTTGTCCCCAGAGAGGCTCCCAGAGGGGGAGCCTCTGCTGCCGAGGGGCTCGGGTCCAGCAGCCTGCATCATGAGGTGGGGCCGAGAATGATTCATGCCCTGGGCAGTGGGAGGTGCCTCGGAGTTAGGGGTTCAGGCAGGGGCTTCCTTGGGCTGGATTCTGAGAAAGAAACAACCAGAAAGCTTGGGATCTGGCTGTCAGCTTAGAACAGCAGCTGCCTCAAGTTCTCTGACAGAGGCTGTGGGCTCTTTGGCAGGATCGAGGACACACAGGGTCTCTGTCCACTCCTGTCCAGTGGCCAGAGAGAGCCTGGTGGGGTACGTAGGGGCCTCCTCCTGGGCAGCGCTTTTGGCTGGTCACTTTCTTTCCCCAAGTTCGCCTCCCCCTGCAGAGAGTAGCTGCTGACCACCCTTCTGGGAAGAGGGGACTTGCATCTTCATCTGCCCACTCTAGCCCTTGTCCCGGCCACCCCCCCCAGGCACATCTACCTAGAATCAAGTCAGTCCCCTAAAAAATGTGCCTCCCAGGCATATCCCTGGCTCCCTTTGAATCCTGGAGTCCTGGAGCTCCTGCCCTCCCGGTCACACTGCACACCCCCTGCATGGCCACCTGCTCTTCTCCTGACTGACCTGTCCGGTGACACTTGTCCAGAAGTTCACATTGGTGAGCGTGTGGTGTCCAGCCCAGGCGGTGGCAGGGGCAGAGGGGGTGATGTGGCCCCCACAGATGGACTTTTAGGACCTGACCTGTCGGCAGCCTCAGCAGAGCTGGCTTTCTGCCAGGTCTCCAGCCTGTCAGCAGCACTGATGCACTGTGAGGGTGGGAGGCGGGTCCTGCTGGCTGACGTGGAGCCCTGGTAGGAAGAGGGGGCGGGAGCTGTGGGTACCTGCTGTCATCCCCAGGTCTCTGTGGTGTTCACTTGCCTGGGCCCACTCTCCAGCGGGAGGCCCTGGTGCATGTGCCTGTCTGCACGTGTGTCAGGAGGGCTTCTGGTGCAGGGGCTTCTGGGCTCTCCCGGGTCTATGGGCCCCATTGAGCATATTCATACCTCTGTCTGAGGGTCTCCACAGACCCGGGCACCCTTATCTGTGTACGGGGTGTCTTGGTCGGTGTTATGCCTGACGCTGTGCGTGTGGATGCGTGCATGTGTGTGTGTACCTGCACTGTGTCTGTGTGCGTGGAGTGTCAGTGGCGAGCTCTGGACCTGTGTCTGAGGGGTCTGTGTGGGTCCCTGGCTGGGTCTGTGTGCCTTCGTGTGGAAGCAGAACTTGTTGCTCACAGACAACCCAATTTCCTATTTTTTTTGTGCTAAAAGAGGAACACGTACATGTGCAAAATCACGCAAGTGGCTGGAGGCTGCTGAGGGAAGGCAGTCACTCTCACCAGCTCCTGGGCCTTCCCTAAGCTGCCTGCTTCACTGGCCACTTGCCCAGGTACCTGCACAGGGTGAGAGCATGTGCCGCTTTGTGCTGAGGCTTCACTTTGCCATGGTCTCTCAGTTCTGCTCGGCCGCACGTGCCTGACTTACCTCATTCCATTCATGGACTGCTGGGCTGTCTCTGGTGCCGCTTTTGCAGACAACGCTGCGGCTGACGGCAGTGCCGGCCCTGTCCAGCAGTCTTTCAGCATGGTCTCTGCATCGGAGCTCTGTGCTCTGGTCTGGGGGGACGTGGCTGCTCACAGCCGTCACCCCCTCACCTGCTTCTTTCACTAGAGCTGTGGCTCCGTGTCCCCAGGCTGCAAGCCTCAGCCAGGGGCTCCAACCGTCCCACCAGGGCTGAGCTTTCATCTAACAGGCTACCTCGAGGGTGACCCACCCCACTCCCCTGGCAGCCCCAAGGACCAGGCCTAGGGTGGGTGTCCTTCACAGCAGGCCACACCCCAGAAGGGACCCTTGCACCCTTCTGCTCTCTGCCCCAGCTTGTGGGACACCAGATGCCACCCCAGACTTTCTGCAGAGTTGGCTGTTCTGGAGGGGCTCTTCTCTCAAGCCCCTGGAGGGGGAGCAGCCATGTACAGGAAGTACAGGAGCCCTCCTGTGGGGTTTCCCACCATGTCCCTGCTTCCTCTGAGGCCAGCCACAAGTCTGGTGTCCCCTCTTCATCCCGCCAGTGTCTTGCTGAGTCTGTGACTCCGGGCTCCTCCCAGACCTGTGCTCTACTCTCCTGAGTCTGCCCTGGGGGCCGGCCTGGCCTCCCATCCAGCCTGTCACATCTGAAGTGGGACGGGGGTTAAGGGGCTGTGAGGCTGAGGACGGGGCACCAGGCGTGCGTGCGTAGTTCCTGGCACACTTGCTGACGGGCTCAGGGCCCTGGGGAGCTGGCACCTCTCAGATGCCCCCGACCCACAGAGGCGTATCATCATGGCTCCACTGCCACACCACGGCCGTGGTGGCCCAGTCCCCCCTCTCCTGGCCCTCGCAGCACAGTGGGGCAGCTTCTTTGGCCCATGGGCTGGGCATTGTGAGTGTCATTTTTTGGAAATGATTTCTATTCTCAGATGATTTGCCAGTTCAAATCAGCCTGTGAGGCCCTTCCAGGCTGTGGTGTGCAGAGGGGAGGAGAGGGGCAAAGGCTCTGCTGGCGTCTCAAGGGGCTGGGGTGGAGCGACAACAGTACAGTGCGGGTCCGTGTGGGGCAGGGGTGTGGATCCGTGTGGGGCATGGGCATGGGTCCATGTGGAGCAGGGGTGTGGATCCGTGTGGGGCAGTGGTGTAGATTCGTGTGGGGCATGGGTACGGGTCCGTGTCGAGCAGGGGTGAGGGTCCGTGTGGGGCATGGGCACGGGTCTGTGTGGGGCAGGGGTCTGGGTCCGTGTGGAGCAGGGGTGTGGATCCATGTGGGGCATGGGCACAGGTCCGTGTGGGGCAGGGGTGTGGATCCGTGTGGGGCAGGGGTGTAGATCCATGTGGGGCATGGGTACGGGTCCGTGTCGAGCAGGGGTGAGGGTCCGTGTGGGGCATGGGCACGGGTCTGTGTGGGGCAGGGGTCTGGGTCCGTGTGGAGCAGGGGTGTGGATCCATGTGGGGCATGGGCACAGGTCCGTGTGGGGCAGGGGTGTGGATCCGTGTGGGGCAGGGGTGTAGATCCATGTGGGGCATGGGTACGGGTCTGTGTCGGGCAGGGGTGTGGGTCTGTGTGGAGCAGGGGTGTGGATCCATGTGGGGCATGGGCACAGGTCCGTGTGGGGCAGGGGTGTGGGTCTGTGTGGAGCAGGGGTGTGGATCCATGTGGGGCATGGGCACAGGTCTGTGTGGGGCAGGGGTGTGGATCCGTGTGGGGCAGGGGTGTAGATCCATGTGGGGCATGGGTACGGGTCTGTGTCGGGCAGGGGTGTGGGTCCGTGTGGATCAGAGGTGTGGATCCATGTGGGGCATGGGCACAGGTCCATGTCTGGCAAGGGTGCTAGTCCGTGTGGAACATGGGCGCCAGTCCGTGTGGCGTTGAGCATGCGTTGTATATCTTCTTTGAGCATTTGCTTTGTCCCAAAGACAAGAACAAATGCCCTTAAGATAAATGTGTAGCTTCCCCCACATTGACATTTCTTTAAGGACAAGCATCTCTCCCTAGGCTGGGGACTGATTGCTGTGACCACTCAGCTCAAGACAGCAGACCTGTCACCCTGCTGTGTCCATCAATCGCTGTGCCGACAAAGCAGTCTGGTGACTATTGTAAAAGGGACATTTCGATCATGTGAAACATGCTCTTTGAGGGTATATAACCACTCTGTACACCCCACCTCTTTGGTTCCCTTCCTTCTTTGGGGAAGGAAGGCCCCGGGCTATATGGTCCTCACATTTGGCTCAGAATAAACTCACCCCAATTTTCATTTGTAGATTGGTTATAGACAGGC
Organism: Equus asinus; assembly: GCF_041296235.1. NCBI lineage: Eukaryota > Metazoa > Chordata > Mammalia > Perissodactyla > Equidae > Equus > Equus asinus. Next base: position 50,989,845 of record NC_091804.1, read on the forward strand.
CTGAGGGATCCTGGCAGTTCCTGACCTTCCTGTGCCAGGTGGGAGGGGGGCCCTGGGCTCACAGTGGGTGGGACAGGCCTGGGGCAGCCAGACTGGGGCCCACAGGGGCTTTTCCTCAGCCAGCTCTCAAATATCCCAACCCTAGGCCGAGTCATTCATCTGCACCACAAGCATTTGCCCAGGAGCACAGCCGCCAACAAGGAACCCTCCTGCTTCATGGGGCTGACCCCTCGGTGGGGAAGGCAGGAAATAAAATAAACTCCAATGCCCAGTGCACTGCAAGGGGTGGCCCAGGATGTGGAGGCTGCAGAGAAGCCAGCGAGGGGCCCCGGCCGTGCTGGTGACCTGTCCGTCTTCAGTGGGACCATCCTTGCTGAAACCCCAGGGAGGTGGGACAGGCCTTGCAAGTGTGCTGGGGGGCAAAGGGCCGCGGTGGGAGGAGCCGAGGGGGAGAGAGGGGCCACCAGGGGAGGAGCTTGGGGGAGGGGCCTCTGAGAGTTTTCAGCAGGGAAGGATGGACCTGCCTGGTCCTCAGGCCAAGAGGGTCTGTGGGGTGAGGGGTGGGGGGAGCAGGGGGCCCAGGAGGCTGAAGGAGGGGCCTTGCGGGAACCCTGCCCTGGAGGTCTGTTGAGGCAGGGGGTCAGAGGTCAGGATGGCGTCTGGAGTCCAGCTGGCCATGCGCGCAGCACCAACCCTGCCCCAGGCCCTCAGGAGCAGGGTTTGAGGAGCAGCCTGGGCTGGGGCTCAGCCTGTTGCTCTCAGGGCTTCCTCGGGGTGTAACGCCTGCGTAGCCACGGCCATGTGCACTCCCGTCTCCCCCAGGCTACAGCACAGAAGCTTCCAGCGTGACTTAGAATGCAAGCGTGGGAAAGGAGGTGGGATGGCTGTCTGGCGCCCAGGTCCTTCCCTGCCTGGGAGGGTCGTTTGAGTCAATGCCGGGAGAGCTTGCTGCCTCCCTTCACAGACCCCTGGAGGAAGGCTGGCAGGGCGGGGGTGCGGCTGCTGCCCCTCCTTCCTGCCCAGGCTCCAGCCCCCGGAGCACGCCTTCCTGGTCTAGAGGGGGCTTCACTGAGGAGGCGTCCCCACCCTGAGTTTGAGGCACAGGACGTGTTTGTGGGTGTGAGGGGGTGGGGAAAGGCCTCTCCCTGTCCCCTGCCGGATCCTCTGTGGTCACTTAGGGAGCGTGGACAGGACAGGGGGCAGGCAGGTACCTGTCTGCCTCAAGTGGGAAGGGTCATGGGCTTGTCTGTGAACACACACATGTGGGTGGGGGGAGTGTGTATGTACCTTGACACCTTCCGCCTGTACCTGCAAGGGTAGAGTTCCCTGGACCAGAGATGGGCCCAGGAGGGAGCCGTCCATGAGCATGGCTTCCTGGTCAGTCTGTGAATTCTTACCAAAGGTTGGTGGACGGGTAAGGCTGATTTGTGCTCAAATCAACTCTCGCGGAGTCGGGACTCAGACAAGGTCTCCGCTCTTGCGATGACCCTGGAGGTGGGCAGTGCTTGCCCGTCCACATGGGCTCTTGCCCACACTGCTCGGTGGTTTCTGGGCCTGGGGAGTGTGGGCAGCCATCCTCCTCCAAAGGACTGGCTGGGTCTGGATGCTCCAGAGGCCAGACCAGTTGACCTCAGACTAAGCTCTCTGTCCATGGGCAGACGATGCAGGAGCGTGAAGGTTGGAGCAAGGCCAGTCCCCCTTGGCAGTTCCTGGGCAAGGGAGGGCAGACTGAGCCAGCAGCTGCTAGGGCCTGATGATGGGCCCTGTTGGGCAAGGGGTCTCTGGCCTTGCTCACTCCTGTCCCTCTCGCCTCAGAGGACAGAGCTTGGCCTGAGCTTGCTTCAGAAGCTCTGGCCACCTTGTGCCCTGAACCTAGAACCCGCCACACGCCGTCTCGCGTGTGCACAGATCTCAGCACATGTGTGTGGACTTCCCCTGGTTAATTCCAGATTGCACAGTGTTCTGTCCTGACAGATGGTTGCGGGGGGCTGTCCGGACTGGTCACTGAGAGATTGCCCCTCTGCTGGGGAAGTCTGAGCACTGGCCAGGGACCGTCTCTGGCTGGGGGCACATCAGTGATGTGGAAGGTGGTTGGGGCAAGCGCGAGCCCCATGGTCACACGCTGCTGCACACATCCCTATAGCGCGGGTGTTGGTGAACATGCGTGTATTTCACGCCCTGTGTTCACAGCATCTTGCCCACACATGTCATGTTTACACACCCTGTGCTGTTTGCTCAGCCTCAGGCTGATGCTCGCACATGTGACTTGCTGATGCACCTCCGTGTCCCGCCTCCGGTCTGCACGTGGCAGCGGCACGTGTTCCTTCCTCTGAGTCTCATTTGCACCTCCCGAGGCTGTTCCACAGGGATCAGAGCTCTGGGCGCCTTCCCCAAGGGCTCTGCCCCCAGCCCACACCTTCTTTGCAGCCTCTGGCCAGTGAACGGGTCCTGCTTGGTTGGCACCACTCTGAGGGCCCTGCGGGCCCTGCGGGCCCTGATGCTGGGAGCGGTCAGGTGCTCTGTGTGGGAGGAGCACGGGGCAGCACGTGGGGGTTGGGGAGGGCCCTGCCTGGGCTGGGGGAGGCCTCACAGAGTGGGCAGAGTGCTGGGAAGGAGGCCAGGCATGACTGGGGGCCCTGGAAGGCGATATCCTGCCCATTTACCAGGGAGGCTGCCTGGGCGGACACGAGAGAACACTGCCTCCCAAGAGAAGGCTGCCTGATGTGGCCCAGAGGGCCAGGCCTGGGTTCAGTCAGAAGATGACCCCTTGTCTCCCTATCTCCACCCAACCAGGCCGAGGCATCTGTGCCAACTCTCTTGTCCGTCTCCTCCTGGTGTGAGTGTCTGTTCTGTGCCAGGCCCTGGCAGTGCCATGACACACAGGAGCAGTGTTGCCATTACCTCTTTGTGGGTAAGGACAAGAGGCTTTGCGGGGGGCTTCCCTGGCCTGTCCTGCAATCCTGTAGCAACAGGATACCTTAGCGTCCAGCAGAGCTGTTGCCATCAGCAGCGTCTACGGGGGAACAGCTAGGGGTTGGCTCTAGTGCCAAGCCCCTGGCCTCCCTCAGGAGCCTGGCCTTCTGTAGGCAAGTGCCAGTGCAGCTGTAAACTCAGATCCCCTGCTTCCTTCCCAGGGGTGGAGGAGACCCTCAGGGCCAGCGGCTCATGCCGTGGAGACGGGTCCTGCCTGAGGTCTCTGTCCACACCTCCAGGTGATGGTCAGGAGTAGAGGTCTAGCTCTTCCTTGCTGTGAGATCCAGGATGGGGGTATCCAATGTCTCTGAGCTTCCATTTCCCCATTTGTCAAATTGAGATCATAATTTTCCTGCCTCATTCACAGTGTAGAGAGGATTAGGTTGAGATGATGTGGGCCCAGGTCTGTGCGCGGTGCCTGCGCAGATCAGGCCCAGTGGGCATCGATGTTGGAAGGGGCCCCCCCTGCCCATGCTGCTCTGGACGTGGTCTGGGGCTTCAGCCTGGGGCTCTGGCAGCTCGGATGGACACTTGGAGCAAACGCTGGCCTCACATCGTCTGTGAGTGGGACAGGGGGCTGACAAGGGGCTGTGAGCTGCAGGCTGCAGGGATAGAGGGCTCCCTGGAGGCAGTGTGTAGGGAGATCATCAGCCTGCACAGGGAACTGGGAAACTGAGCGGCCAGCCACTGGCTCGAGAAGTGCAGCTCCGCCGCGGAGATGCAGCACCTTGAAGCCCCCCTCTTCCTGCCAGAACAGCTCTCCCCTACCAACGAGGGGCAGCCATTTTCCCCAGGGGTGGGGTAGACGGGCAGAGTCCCCGGCCTGTGCCAGGCTGGGCCGGTTCTGTGCAATGCAGCCCAACACTGACCCCCAGTGGCTATTTCTGAGACTGCTGCAGAGCAGAGGGGACAGTTGGCTTAGTGGGGTGACCCCGGGATGTCCCACCCCAGCCCAGATGCCTCAGCACCCTTCCTAAAGAATCACCTGGACACACTCAAAGAAGGCCCAGTGGTAGGGCCGCAGGCTTGGTGACAGCGCTACACATGGCTCATTCAACATATTTGCCACCTCCCGTGTTGGGGGGAAGTCTCTGAGGATCCAGGGACAAGTGGGTCTCAGCCCCAAGCAGTTCCTTTCTGGAAATGCTCTTTGTCATGTCAGAGGCTTCTCTGTGACGGGACAACCTTGATGGGGTCAGGTCAGGCTTCCTGAAGAGATGTCCTCTGAGCTGTGCCTCTAAAGGTGATGGGGTCTGGGGTTGGGGTAGAGGACCGTGCAAGTGAGGCTGGTGGGAGAACTGTGAGGTGCCAGAGTGGGTGAAGCGGGGGAGGGGGTGAGGCTGGAGGGCTGGCACAGCTGCACTGGGAGGAGACCACAAGGGAACTCTATCTGCAGGCAGTGGGGGGCACAGAGGGTTTTAGACGGAGGAGTGACATGGCCACATTTGTGTCCCAAAACAATCATTCTGGATGCTGGTTGGAAGGTGGACCAAATCATTGAGGCTGGCAGTAAGTGGCCCAGCCTGGTGGGGGCGGAAGGCACTGCCAGGCAGGGCCTGGGGACAGGCTGAAGGTGGGGGAGGGGAAATATGAATACCAGCAAGCCTGAGGATAGAAGAGTGGTGACATCTGGTGTCAGGAGACCTGGTTGGAGTCTCAGTTGCCAGCTGACACAGTGACCGAGATGCAGAGGGGTCTGTGGGAAGGGGCTTAATGGGTCTCAAGTGCCTCAAACTGAGCTGAGCCCCTGGGAGGCCTCAGTCTGCTTCCTTCTAGCTGCGCAGTGAGGTGTGGAGCTCTGAGGGCAGCACGGGTCAAATCCTACGTCTTGAAACAGCAGAGGAGGTTTCCAGGGTTCTTCTGAGGGTGGAGGGGTGTCTGGGCAGCAGAGGCTGCCTGGAGCCGAGAAAGACAATGGACAAGGCAGGAGGGAGCCTGAGGGCTCAGCCTGAGCAGGACACAGCAGCTTGAAGGGCTGTAGGAAATGGTGTCCAGGGGGCTTTGGGGCCTGAGATTTATGTGTGATCTGTGCGGAGGTGTCACCCCTGCAGTGGGGGAGAGCGGATGTGGTGGGCATGAGAGAGTGGACACTCACACGTGGTGCGTGTGCATGTGCTGTGGGCGTGCCTGGGCGTGTGTGTGCACATGTGCACGCACGTGTGATGGGAGTGCTCCCTCTTGCCTTCCTCTAGTCTCTTCCTTCAGTTTCGCTGAACTTGGCAGCCAGAGTGATTTTACTAAAATCCAGTAGAATCGTGTCATTTCTCTCTCTAAAAGCCTTTAAAAACTAGTCACTAATATATTCATGAATGAAGTGATGTGACCATGTTTGGGTCTGCTTCGCGATGATGCTGCGAATGTGGGTGCAGAACAGACAGAGGACAGTGGTCCCGAGCTGGTCTTTCTTAGGTCTGGTGATGTCCACGTGTGTTCTCTCTACTTCTGTGTGTGTTTGACATTTTGTCAGGATAAGTTGCGAAAGACTTTGAAATGTCAAAAAAAGTTTATTGGGTGCCCTGTTGGCTCATCCTTCCAGATTTCCTGTTTTTTATTATCTTTGAACTATTTGATAGCTCTATAACTGCAGGAAATTGACAGTAATGCAAACAATTCTTGTTCGTAGAATTTCACGCAGTGGAAAGCAATCAGTGATTGCTCTTTGGGTATTGACCAGTTTTACATCTACCTACAAATGCATTTCAGGACTCTTGATTGCCCATGTATGCATCTGTGGTTTGGATTCTCCTTTGAACTGGGTTCTAACATTCTACTGGTTTCTGTACTGATGAGTGTTGTTGGTTGAATTCTGTCTGCAAAAAGGATGTGCTGAAGTCCTAACCCCCAGCACCTGTGAATGTGTCCTTATTTGGCAATCAGGTCTTCTCAGGTGTGAGTAGTTAAATGGGGTCATACTGGAGTTGGGTCCTTATAAGAAGAGGGAAATTTGGACACAGACACAGAAGACACAGGGAGAATGCCAGGTGACGACGGAGGCAGACAGAGGACACCTGGGGCCACCAGAAGCTGGAAGAGGTGAGGAAGGACTCTTGCTCACAGCCTTTGGAGAGAGTTTGGCCCCACTGACACCTTGATTTTGGAGTTCTGCCTTCCAGAGCTGTGAGGGAATAAATTTCTGTTGTTTTAAGTACTTCCCTCCCTGCCCAGTCTGTGGCACTTTGTTAGGATGGACCCAAGAAACGCATGCAGTGCGCATGGGAAGGGTGTCCCAGGCCTGAGGAAAGGAGCCCAGTGGGAAGCGGGCCTGGGGGATCATGGAGAGGAGTTTGCACTTCTTCCTAAAGGCAGTGGGAGGCTTTTGAAAAACAACTCATTCTAGAAAAAGTTAAAGGATAAGTTTTTGAAGGTAAAGTCATGACCCTCACATCAAAGATTTTGTCTTACTTGTTGTATTAGTTCTAACTCCTGCGGCTGAGAACACGGTGCGTATCTGTGCAGCCACGCTCGGCTCTGCAGAGGCTCCTGGCAGAGGTTGGCCCAGGGCGGGGGCTGGGGTCATGTGGAAGACCCCGTTGTGTTGAAGGTGGAGCCTTAGTGCATCTGCCCTGGATCATTGACTCTTATCATTCAGTCCACGAACGGCAGTGGAAGTGGTTCTGGCAGTCCTGGCTCCAGATGTGTGCATGTGTGTGTGCATATGTGTTTGTGGACACGCTGCAGTGTAGATGGATCACAAGGTGGTAGATGCCCTGGGGGCGAGTGTGCTGCAGTGTAGACACATTGTGGCTGGATGCACTCCGCTGTGTGTGCATTACAGGTCGGTGCACTGAGTGTAGTGCAGAGAGGACCCTCTGCAGTGTTGATGTGCTGGCTGCAGTGTAGATGGACCACAGTCTAGACCCTGTGGTGTAGATGCAGGTCTCAGAGTGGACAGTGTGGGTTGTCCAGTCACCACATGCACACGCCGCTGCTCCGAGGCCTCTGTCTGGGCCCACACTCTGGGCAGAGTGGGAGGCTAGGGCCCTGGGCCAGGGCAGGTGGGGCAAGCCATGAGGGTGGGGCTGAAACTCAACCCTGAGCCCAGGTGGAGGTGCCCTGGTGGGGTTGTGTCCTCCTTGGCCAGGCCCCTGTCACACCCTCCTCACTGCCCATCCTCATGGCCCCAGGCCTGAGTTCTGCCTGTGCTGGGGGAGCCCTGGGAGCTGGGGGGCGGGTGACAGGCCACATTTCTCTCCGAGGGCCCCTGTCTTGATCCACGGCCTTGTTGGAAAGGGCCTGACGGCTTGTTTCAAGGGCCTGTGGATCATGTTAACCGTCCCACTGCAGGCAGGTCGGGGAGGGGCCTGGCACTGGGTTTTATCCTTTATGTTTAGCTGAAGCACAAGAAACACACTGACGCATTCAGATCACCAGTGTGTGCCCCTGTGGACCCTCACAGCAAGCCCCGTACCACACAGAGCGCCACCCGTGACCCCCGGCTTTAACAGGGTCTTCGGGACCCCACTTGCATCCCCAGACTGTGTCTCCTCCCTCATCCGCCAGCGGTGGCAGAGTCTCCTCCAGTTTGCCCACTGGGATGGCTCCCAGGGCTTCTTGAGGGAGTTGGGGGGCCCCCTGTCTGTGGGGCGCTGCGACTTTCTGGGAGTCAGCAGCATGCTCCCACTAGACTCGCCACAGGGCCAACATCCAAAGGAGGGGCAACCTATTGCCCCAGCCCCGACCCCTGACCCTTCAGAATCCCTGGAATTGTTCCCACCCCGAGGCCCCAGGGTCAGAATCTCTGGGGTTGGCAATAGGACTGGGCATTCAAAAATGTGTATTTAAATATCTTACTATATTTTATTTATCCTTTTTTGAGGAGGCGGAGTAGCTCATACATGCAGATGGTTCAAAGGGAAGAAAGCACAGGAGGAGCCTGGTGCCTCTTGGCGGCCACAGAGCACTGTGGTTTTACGCGTGGCCGCCCGGCCTGTCCATGTAGCGCCGTGGCGGGGAGAGGCTAAGCATGGTGCAGGGCTATCTAGTCCCTTACTGATGGACATTTAGGTTGTTTCCAACCTTTTTTCCCCGGTCAATGGTGCCAAAGATGTCTTTGAACATGTGCATTTCCCAGCGACGAGCACATCCTAGGATAGACTCCTGAAGTGCTGGGCTAAAGCATGTGTGCAGTTTAAACTTTGAAAGATCTGTTGTCAAATCACCCTCTACAGAGCTCCCCCCAGTGCCCGCCCCACAGCAGTGGGTACAGTGTTTTGTCCCCACACCCTCCCAGCATATCCATGTTAGGAAACCTTGGGATCTTTGCCAACCAAAGAGGTTTAAAAGAGAGACTCTGCAGCTAAAATTGCATTTTCCCTACATGAGTCAGGTTGAACAACTTCTTATATGTTTAAAAGTTGTATTGCCCCTCGTTCTGTAAACTGTTTATATCCTCAACCCATTTTTTTTATTGAGTTGTTGGACTTCGTCTTATTGATTTGTACATAGCAAAGCGTTATCCCTAAATACTTGCAAATATTTTTCCTCATTTGTTATCTGACTTCTGTCTTCATTTAAAGTAGTTTTGCTGTGTAGAAATTTCTTATGATGTGAGGTAACTAATCTTTCATGGTTTGGGCTTCGTGAGCTCGTAATATTCTCCCCATGCCTTCTTCTAGCACTTTTATGGTTATTTTTAAACGTTTAAGTCTTTGACCCATTTAGGATTTATTTTGGTATAAGATCCAAGTTAGGGATCTGTGTCAGTTAGGGTCCAAGTAGGAGATAGATGTCACCCTCAAATTGGGAAATTTGGGGAGAGCTGAATAAAGGGATCGAGGTGTGGGCAGGGTGTAGAGAAACTACTAAGGGTAAGTCGGGGTCTACCCTTGGACCTGAGAGGATGCAAAGAAGCTGCCCAGTGACAGCTGAGACCTGAGGGTTGGGATCCTGCAGGGTGGGGCTGGGGAACATGGGGCTCCTCGTTGGCCAGTCCCAACCAGCAGCCAGGAGGCCGGCAGCTGGCAGGTGCATCTGCAGGTCACTTTCGGCTCTGGGCAGGGCAAAGAAGGGGAGAAGGAGATGTGCCGGATGCCGGATGTGTCCAGCACGGGATGTGAACCAGCTGTTGGATCCACACGTCGCCTTGGGAACGGGCTCTTTGAGGGTCTCCCCGGGGGCTTGGACAGAGCCCGCCGAGGTTGCAGAGTGGAGTTAGGGTTAGAGGGCTCTGGAGGCCACGGGGAAGGGCCTGTGTGGGATGAGCTTGCCATGAGCTGGTCTGGACAAGGCCACGATCTGTCTTTCCAGCCCAGGGCTGTCCCTGGTGAGCAATGCAGAGTGCGCAGGTGTTGGTCTTGCAGTGGTGGGGGGCTGATCTGGGGATGTGGAGCTGCACGGAGAAGGTCTGTGGGGATGGGGAGTGTGTGCAGGGTCCCCATCCTCCTCCTAACGGCCTGAGTGAGGACACCATGTGCACCCTCTTTCATTCATTCATTTTTTCATTCATTCATTCGGCACACATGTGTCAAGGCCTTACCAAACAGTTATGATGCTTCTTGACATACAATTCCACATAAAAACATTAAACCATAAATCAGTGTAACAAAGTCCAAAACACTGATGATTTTCCCCAGTATGACTATTTGGAAACTTTTGGGCAAAAAGAAAAATGCCGAATTCTTAGAACAATTGTTTTTGGTGCCCTGATTTGGTGGTTCCCTAAACAATTGTTATGACTTAGAAATTCAGTGCCCAGGTGGGAAGGTGCCCTGCGGTGGCGCCTTGGCAGTGCAGACTTGGGGAGAGGGAGTGGGAATTTGGGTCCAGTGCAGACAGCCTAGGGAGAGGGGCTTGGCAGTCGTCCTGTGGGAGCTGCTGCGAGGGCATCCTGGGGCGGGGGTGGGGGCTGCCCAGGGCTACTAAAGATGGCAGTAAGCAGAGCTTGGACAGCATGCGATGTGTGCGGAGGGGGCCCCACGGTCCACGCCCAGGTCAGAGGAGAAGGCAGGGAGGCAAGGAAGCTGGTGGGATGTTCCTCCTGGTGGGAGGCATCCAGGACCAGAGGAGACCCTGCCCTGGGAGACGGCGAGTGCTCTGTCTGGGGTGGCCGGGGTTGGGGGGTGGATCCCAGGGTGGAGATTCACTCTGCTTGTGGCATTTAAATTTGGGGAATCCATGGGGACGCAGGCAGGTATGCAGGGGTGCTGAGGGTGACACAAGAAGACTGCGTGGGAGTGGGCTGAGGGGTTGACCTGCTGCTTGTCTCCAGGCCCCCTGGTTTGCCTGGATGAAGGGGTTGCCGGGACCCTCAGTTTTACACCAGGACAGGCTGGGCAAATCTCAACGGGCTGGTCACCTGCCTGTGTCTTTGCTGCTGATGTGGCTGAGCTGCTCCCTGGGTCTGAGGGGCTGGGGTTCTGCAGGAAAGAGAGAGGGAAGCCAAGTCAAAGTTCAAGCTGCTTCCCCTACCCCAAACCAAGGGAGCCGTGGACACAGAGGGCAGCCCCACCCAGCATGCCCTCCCACTCCCAGGTGAGGTGTCCTGCCTGGTCTGCAAGGCGATGCTGGACCTGGGCCCCCGGGCCACCTGTTCCCCTGCTCCACCCTGGGCCTTGCCCATCCTTTGAGCTCCTTGGTGGCCATGGCCCTGGTGTGTGGGGAGGGAGGGGAGTCACCTCACCCAGTTTACCTGGAGTGAGGCTTGTTTCTCCTTGTCTGTACAAGGCTAGGCTGCTCTGCATTTTCATGGCAAATTTGTTTTCCGAGCCGCTGTTGAAATTCTGAAAGCAGAGAAAATGCATTTGCTCCATCACCTTTCCGGATGTGACAAGTCCTATAAAATCTATTAAAGCCTTTAATGAAATCCCTGCTCAGAGCTGCTCCTTGAATGAAGGTGGAATCAGAATTTAAATTAAAGTGTTTTTGTAGTCTGTCTGCTTTGCCTGGGAAGAAATTAAAGGGACAGCTTACCTTTCTGCCGTCATTCTCAGGCTTGGTGGGTGCCGGGCTTGGCGGCCCTCTGACCAGGTGCTGGGGGCCTTCCTCCAATGTCTGGGGGAGGCGTGGGCTGGCACAGAGGCAGCAGCTGTCCCCACACCCAAGACAGAGGATGCCATACAGAGGAGAAGGCAGGTGCACCTGCAGGCCAGGTAGCCACTTGGCACTGGAGACAGATGTGTTTACTTACAAGAAGATGCAGCCCCTGTGCTCATAGAGCCACAGTCTGGGGCAGATAGGCTCACTCACTCGGAATAGCGCCAATGCCCAGAAGGGAGAGCAAGAGCAATTACGGGGCTGAGGCTGTCGGGGGTGGCTGTGGGAGGGTCAGTGCAAGGTGGAAACACTTGAGCTCCTTTGGTTAGGATGGGGCAGGGAACAACATCCCAGACAGGCGACTGCCCGTGGGAAGGCCGTGCAGGAGGCAGGGTGGGGCCGGGGCAATGAGAAGGCCCTCATACCGTTCCTTCTCCCCATGAGCTAAGTCCTGCCCTGAGGACTTCAAACACGCTCAGCAGTGTGTCCTTAAGAAGTAAACCCAGGGCCTGTCAGCTTCTGTCTCTCTTCACAGAGAGTTCTGCAGAGTCTGCTGCTCCAGGGGCTCTGCTGACTCCTCCTCAACCTCTCTCCTCTGCCAGGCACCCCTGGCTGGAGGGGGAGACAGACATCGACCGGAAGAGCTGGAAGACCTGGCGTTGCGCAGCGGCCTTGGGTGAGTGTGCGTATGGACAGCGGTGTGAAAACACACACAGGGCACCAAAAAGATGCTATTCTTTCCTGTTTTCCAGGTTGGCAACATCACCCCCTTCCTTCTATGATGAAAAGGAGTTCTAAAAAACAGTCAAAACATGTTTGAAGTGTGTTGCAGCTAAGGGCTATGAAGCAGCTGCAGGGGGGAGGCCCAGGGACCCCCATTGTGGGCAGGGGAACTGCATAAGCAGCGAGTGTGGGCCAGTTCAGGGGAGAAGATGCAAAGAGTCACAACTGAAGGAAAGTGGGAGCCCCAGCTGGGTGTGGACATTTGTGAGACGCCAACTACTCCCTAAATGTGGTGGAAATGCTTACAAGTCAACAATAATCACAACTGAACAGAAGAAAAGGGCCGCATGGGACGTGCAGAGACGAGCTTTCCAGAGTGGAGGTGGGGAAGTGGTTTTGGGGAGCCATGCATGTTGCCTCGGTCTGTCCCCAGAAGAAGCCTTGCAGGTGTGGAGCCACCTGTGAGCAGCGGGGACCCTGGTGCCACCCTTGTGGCGTGGTGGGGTGGAGGGTGCGGCATAGCCAGCAAGTTTCCTCTAGTGTGAAGGGCACCATCCAGGGCTATTTGACATGGAGGATGTTCCAGGCCCAGAATCCTCAGGGAGCAAGACCAGGGAAAAGCCTCTCCCGCCCTCGTGACGTCCTCAGGTTCTGGGTCTTTGGCCAGTCACTGGCAGCTTGAGAGTGTGGTGCCTCCGCCTGTCTTGAGGCTGTCTCCACTGGCCCAAATCGTATGAAAAGACACCCAACTTCACTAGTAACTGGGAAACACAAGAGGGTGGCAAAATTGAAAACTCGGATCCCCCAAGCATGGGTGAGTGGATGTGAAGTGGTGAATTTCATGCTGTGGCAGGAGTGTGACCAACATGAGCACTGGAGAGCCTCATCTGCAGCACCCAGGGTCATCCGAGTCCCCCAGGGTCATCTGAGTCCCCTAGGGTCATCTGAGTTCCCCAGGGTCATTGTGACACCCAGGGTCATCCACAGCAGCCAGAGGCAAGAAGATAGGGTCATTGAAAGTGTACTTGTCATGACAAAAAAGTGGACCTGGGTATCCCTCAGCAGAAAAACACAGAGGTGTGGCTTATTCATTCTAGGTAATGCCACACAGGTTAAAATCAGCCAGATCAGCTCTGATTCACCTCAAAAATAATGTTGAGAGATAAAAGCAAGTTGCAAAGGGTTTGGCTCTGTGTGATCACATTAATGTAATCTGCAAAGAACGTCATGTGTTGTTCTTAGATGTGTATGTAGATAGTACAACTATGAAAACATGCAGAGAGATGATACACACCCATCTCAGAGATGATCCCTCAGGGGAGCATGGCGAAGGCCTGAGTGTTCCCCACCATCTGTTTGAACATTTTCACACTTAAAAATTAAAAAAAAAAAAAAAAAGGTTGTGGGGGATGGAATGAGGAGGTAGCATCCTGAAGGAAGTTTACCCCCAGGTGGTGGAGGGAGCGAGCAGGCGCTGGTGGGGCTGGGCAGAGGGAGGACTTCAAGCGTTCCAGGCAGGATTTGGCAGGAGGATGAGCTGAAGAGAAGGGAGAGAGGCCAGGGCACAGGCATCTGGGGGGGCCAGCGGCCAGACACCAGGGGCCAGGGGACAGGCAGGGCTAAGTTTCTGGCCTCAAGGTGGGCTGGTGCTGAGCAGGTCACAATGAGTCAGGAGGACACTTCTGGAAACCTGGAGCTCAGGTGAGGACACATACCTGCAGCATGCCGCAGACTCTGGGCAGTAGAGACAACGTGTGGCCCAGGGAGGGGTCAGGCCCTCTCCATCCAGGCTTCAGGGCTCAGGTACTGGGTCGGGATAGGGCTGGGCATAGAGATATGGGGTAGAGAGGGCTGGAGATCTGCAGAGCTGAGAGCACGCTTAATTACGTGTCATATAGAAGGCGGTTCATGAAGCAAACAGAGTGTTAAAGGCTGGCTCAATCATGGAGAGTCGTTTCCTGTGGCTCAACAAGTTTATAATAAACAGTGAAACTTTTATTTATGGCACAGCTGCTAATTGCACAGTAAACATTTTTTCATCAAGCAATTGCTGTTTACTCATTTGCCAATCAGCTCATTATCCAGCCACCTCTCTCCGTGCTCCTAGTATTCCCACTTCCCAAACCCTGTTGTTTGTAAGGATTCCCCCTGCAGCTGTCCTCCAGGTCACCACGGCTCCAAGGCTGTGCCCACTCACCTCCTGTGGGGGGTCATCCCTCCTCCCCAGCCGGTTCAAGCCCTGCTCTGTCCTGCTGCCCATGCTCTAAGTTGGGGCTCCTCATGACCAGCCCTGACCCTGGAGGCCCTGCACGATAGCCCTGCTGACCTGTCCCGACTGCCCTTCCTTCTCTGGCTCCTGAGCCTTACGGCCCCCAGGGCAAGCCTTGCCTCCCTCTCTCCTCACCTTTATCATAGCCCCTCAGCTTGCCTGGAAGTGTTGAGGGAGGTCTCCAATCTGTTCATACCTTCATTCATTTCTTTATTCAGCCTTCACCACCTCCGGTGTACGGGACATGCCATCAATCCTTCTCTGGGCCGGGCCCCTCAGGAGCTCTTGTCCACTCCTTCCCACGTGTCCTGTGCAGGCTGGCCACAGAGTGAGCCCAAGTGGAGCTGAAGCAATGTGGAGTGTGAACTGGTTGATCCCGTGGGTGGAACAGACCTCTCACCCAGCACTTGGACATCATGACGCCTTGTGGCCATGACCGGAGCAGCACTGGTCACGCACTGGTGGGGCTCTGCTGCTCTCCACCTGGGGGGGGGGGCCACAGGACGGGCCTCTGGGGACTGAGTAAGCCCCCAGCTGTTTGGGACAACTGCGTGTGCGTGTTGGAAGGGCAGGCTTAAGAAGGAGATAGTAGGCTTTGTACTAATAGAGGATTTGGACGCTTGCATACTGATTGGAGAAAGAAAAACCTGTGCCTGTGTGGGCATCCTGAACTGGTAAGGGGTCATTCATACTGCTCTCCTTCCCAAATGTTTCCGGGCCCCTTCTCTTGGGGTCCAGGGGAGGATGTGGCTCAGGCCTGCTTTCTGGGCTCCTAGTTGTTGGGTAACAGAGCTGTCATAACTGCACTGAAGTGCAGCAGGCACACAGAGCGCTGTGGGAAACTGGGGGCCCTGGGACCCCTGTGCTCAGCCCTGGGCCTGAAGTTTGCTGAGTGGACCAGTGGACCAGTTGACCAGCAGGTTGAGCTGCATGCAGCCCAGAGGCCCGGTGTGTGTGTGGGGGTGCCTCAGATCTGCTTGTGGATTCCACACGTGTAAGGGAGACTGCGGGCCTTTCCTGCCCACAGTCACCCCTGCCTCAGTCTTGTCCTGGGCCTGGACACTCCCTGGGTTTGAGTCTGGTCCCTTCCCCCTCTGCCCACCAGTCCCAACTCCAAGCCTGGCAGGGGCTGGACTGTGTCTGGGGTCAGGACACAAAGAGCCACTAGGCTGAGGCTCTGAGCAGCCTAGGGGCTTCGGCTCAGGCTGGGGGATGCGCCGCTGACGTCTCACTACATCTTCTTCCTTCGTTCCCCCTAGACTCTGTTTTCAATCAGTTCAATTAGTACAAGCTTAAAGCACTTAGGGAGAATTAGTGCCAGGCTGTGCAGAGACACTCGTGCCCCCTCCTGCCCTGTCCCCCTTGTCTCCCACCCAGGCCTGTCCTGCTTCTCCTGGAGATCCCACTCTGGCCCGACCTTCTCTCCAGGGCCTGCAGAGGGGAGGGTGGGCAGCCCAGGAGAGAGACCTGGAGACACAGGCCCTGAGATGGGACAGGGGCAGGGGACAAGGAGAGGATAACCCGCTACCCCAGAGACCCTGGGCCTGGGCTTGCTCGTAGAGGAGGCAAAGCAAGGATGCTGGTTAGAAGCTCAGCCCCTGAGCCAGGGTGCCGGGTGCAAATTCAGGGCCGTGACTCTAGCCAGCCCCTCCTCTCTGCGCCTCCCCCTCTGCTTCCCCCTCTGTCTCACCCCCTTCTTCCTTCCCCTCCTTTCCCTCACTCCCTCTCCCATCCGTGCCTGTCTCCCTCCCTCCCTCTCCCTGACCTCCCTTGCAGGGAGAAAGAGGAGGATTCAGTCCCTGCCCTCGGGGTGTGGGTGAGTTTGTCTGTGATGCTCCTGCTGACAGCTGCTCCCACTTCTGTGATCTCTGGGGAGAGGGAAGGAGTCTGCAGCAGTTTTCTAGGGTGGGGGAAATGTGCCAGTCTCTGCCCCCCTCTGTGGTTTCCAGTGACCCCCAGCCTGGTACCCCTTGCTCCCCTCCATGAGATGGGGATCTGTGCCTCAGAAGGAAACCTCTGCACTCTGCACACCAGGGTGAGTAGGTGCCAGCCCTGTGCCCCTGCATGTGGCGAAGGTTTTCTGAGCCAGCTCCAGAGCCACTTAGAGGAGGTGACCTCTCTGTGCTGCAGACCCCCTGGTCAGAGGCCTGGGCCCCTCCTCCAGGCGAGTAGATGGAGGGGGAGCAGGGCAGGTGCAGTGCCCAACTTTGCAGACAGAGCCCTTTGTATCAGGACCCACCCACCCCTCCCCAAGCCTTCCGGCCCTGCCCCTCCCCACTCCCCCAGCCTCTCAAAGAAGGCCTGTTCTCGCATCCTTCTCTGGGAGATCCCCCACCAGTGCAGCCTCCCTCAGATGTGTGCACTGGGGGTGTCAGCAGTCCTACCAGTGTCCTTCCTTCCTTCATTCATCCACACTGATCTGGAACTGTGAGCAGGCCTTGAGCTGGGCGCTGCGTAAGACAGACCCACGCTGCCCCTTATCTTCTCCCTGAGGAGTTGGATGCTGGACAAATGATTACACAATTACTTGTGCAATTCCATCTGTGATCAGGGCTACCAGGAGGAGGGGCCCAGGGGCCCAGAGAACTCCAAGGACACCCTGACCTATCTGGAAGCTTCCCAGAGAGGGCTTAGCAGGAGGATCCAGGGGAAGGAGCTGGCAGGGCAAAGCCTGGGAGGTAGGAGGGAGAAAACCTGAATGTGGCTTAGCTCAGGGGAGAAAGGGGCTGGGTTGAGGCCCGAAGGGGGTCCTGCCAGCAGGTGGAGGCCTGTGTATTTGTCCTGAAGTGATGGGGCCTGACAGGGGTGCGCAGGACAGGGTGGTGCTGCTGTCAGTGGGTGTAGGGAGGGGCGGGGAATGGGCAGGGGGAGGGGCAAGCCCCAGCTGTTCTCTAGCCAAGGAAGGTGTAAGCCTGATTCTGCAGGGACACCTTCCCATGCCCTCACGCATCACGGGGCCAAGCACGGCAGGCCGACACAGCCCTCTGTAGACAGCTGAAATGGTCTGAGGGGGGCACTGGAGGTGTTTGCACCTCAACAGCAGGAGATGAAGGAGACCAGCCCACTTGTTAAACTGACACCTGTGTCCAACCTTCCCTGTCCTGCTCTGGCTGTCCATGGCCACGCCCCGTGGCAGCCTTCCCTGGACCCCATCACACTGAACTCCAGCACACGCAGGTAGCCATGTCTCACATCGCCACTGAGCACGTGAGTGCACCCAGGAGAGTCTCCCAAGGAAGGGATGCTGAGGGGTATGAGGCAGTGGGCTCCAGAACTGTGGACCTCACTACCCAGTAAAAGTCCATTAGAAGTGGTTGGACCACCCACGGAGCTGCTGTGAGGGGCCAGCCTGGCGGCAGTGCAGCGTTAAGATAACGTGTTCTGCTGTGGCAGCCTGGGGTTCCCCAGCGAGGACATACACACTGCTTGTCAAGCCGTGCTGTGGCAGGCGTCCTACATATAAAATAGAGGAAGATGGGCACAGATGTTAGCTCAGGGCCAATCTTCTTCAGCAAAAGGAGGAGTAGTGGTGGTAGAAGTTAGCTCAGGGCTAATCTTCCTCAAAAAAAAGAGCTACGAACTTATGTTACTGTCTGTTCAAAACAGAAAGTGTGTTAGATGCCCCTCACCTAAAAGGGCATCATCTCAAATCCAGGGTAACTCTTCATGTTGGAGACATTTCCCTTCATCGAAACCTCCTTTCTGATCTTGTGCACTCGTTCCTGGAGTTGAAGACATTCTGGGTAGGGAGGAGCTGCTTCCTGACCCCCACTCCCAGCTCCATTGAGGGCTTCTGTACACGTGCAGGATGAGACCAGAGGAAGGTGGAGGGACCTCAAGGATGCTTAATGGCCAGGATGTTCCCTCTCTGGTGCTCTCTGTTTCCATTACAAGTTTTCACTTCCTAATGATGCAATTTCTAACGTAACAGCCCTACATTGTAGGATAACTGTGAAAACCACCAAAGAGAGGCCGGAAGATAAAGACAGTTTGGATCATCATCTGCAGAAGGCAGTCACTGCAGGTAGCTTGTGGGTGAGCCTGTGGATACCCCTGAGGCTCATCTTTGAGGGAGACACCCAGCAGGCACTGCAGGTATTCATGCAGGTCATGCTGGGCTCAGGACAGACACCTGCGCAGAGCAGACCAGATGCGTGTCTCGCAGGGCTCCCAGCCGAGCAGGAGAGGCACAAACAGAGGCATGCCTATGCACAGGAAGATGAGTGCAGTGAGGGGACCACATCCAGAGCAGAGGGCTCTAACCACTGGCCAAGAGGTCCACAGGCCTCTGAAGGAGCTGAGACCTTGAGATGCAGCCTGTTCCTCAGCAGTGGGAACTGGGGAGTGTCCCAGCTATGGCCAGTATGTGCAAAGGCCTGTGGGAGGAGGCGACTCAAGAAGCCTCTGTCGGGGGGACACACATGGCTCACCTCAGGGAAGGCCTCTTAGTCTGAGGAGGGGAATGTAGGGAACATGCTGGGCCCTGGGTGGAGAGGGAGTGGACACCAGTGGGGATGGGTGGGGAGGGCTGGACCTCAGCCTGTACCCAGGCACACCCACTAGCTGGGAGCTGATAGAGGCTGGTCCACATGGCACCCTCTCGTGGTTGTGGGGCTAGATCTGTAGCTCTTGTGCTTTCTTTAGCCCCATTCCCTTCATGGGGGCAGGAATGGTGGGTGCACATGTGTGCAGTTGCACTCACAGACATGCGTGCACACACACGTGCACACCTAGATGTGCACATTTGCAGGCACGCACACACATGCACACATAAATGTGCATGTACACTTGTACAAGATGTGTATACACAGACATGTAACCACAGGTGTGCACACGCGTCCACACACAACGCATGGACAAACAGCCCCACTGTGCAGCTCTGCCTCTGCCACTTGCTGTTACTTCTCCCTGTTGTGGGTTCTCCTTTGAGACGGTGGGAGCGCAGGAATGGAAGTGTGTTCTCTCGAGGCAGAAGCCCTGGGTTCAACTCCTGGCTGTCTTTTCTGGGCTTAGTTTCCAGTCTGTGGCCGGGGGATTCTGGAATCTTGCTCACAGGCTGCTGGAGGGAGTCAGTGCACATGGGCAAGGGGCTGGCGCTGGCTGCTGGGAGCTGCTGTCAAAGACGGTCATTATGCAAGACCAGGGGTCTGCTGCCCTGTTTCTGTGCTCTGCGACCCAGGAGTTGGGTGGATGGGCTCCTGGCCTGAGAAGGGGAGGGGCTCTGTTGTGGGTGTGCTGGGGATTCACGGGCAAGTGTCACTTCCCCCCAGTGGGTGGCAGTACTGGGTTCAGCCTCATATGGAGCATGACCTCGAATGCTCCCTCTTGTGCTGTCCTCCCTGGAGCCAGGTCCCTGGTGGGCCAATCCCCCACAGACTCCACACAGTCCAGGAGACTTTTGGGAGAACTTCTGGTCAAAAGGCCAAGTGACCGGGTAGAGTGGGGTCAGGATTAGGCAACTGATCGAGGCTGGTCTACACGGGGCCCTCTTGTATGGGTGGGGCTAGGGTGAGGGTTAGGGTCAGGAGGGTCCCAGTGAGCTGAGAACTTTCACCTCTGAACTCTGGTTCAAGGACAAAGTTTGGCTGGGTTGGGGCTCCAGCATGCTTGGATGGGCCCTGGGAGCCCAGCCACTAGGCCCCCAAGATGACTGATTCACCACAGGGCAACTCTGTCTTCTGTCCCCTGCAGGGTGGTCAGCGTGAGGCCACCATGGGGTCAGGCTGGCAGTCAGTGCTGAAGCGTCTTACCGCTGTAGCACAGCCCCTCCTGTGGCTGACACGGCTGCTGGTGTCCCCACTCCCCGGCCAGCCTGGCTTTGTGCTCTGTGCCCTGAGAGCTGGGAGTGGGCAGAACATGCTGATCAGGTGGCCTCGGAGGCGGACACCCAGAGCAGTGCTCCCGTTTCTGACCACAGAATATGGTTTCCACCTTGTCTGCCACTTTCTTGCCTGCTGAAACGTGGGTGACTGAGCACGGGGTCCACAGACGTCTGGGGCAGCTGGGGCAGGTTGTGAGGGGCTGCTACAGAGTTTCCTCTGTCTGGTGGTGGCTTCCCCATCCCTTTTCTTGGCTCCATGAGGGGCACAGAGACCCAGATGATGCACAGCAACTCTCCCTGAAGCAGGTGAACTCTGCACCTCCCTGTCTTCATCTTCATTCATTCAGGAAGCAGGCGAGCACTCTTCTTGGTGTCCGGATGCAGTGTGGAGAATGGGCAGGCTCTGCTCTGGGTCGGAGGTGGTGGAGGAATGGTGGGCCCTGCTCTGTGGAGGGGGTCATGGAGAACAGTCAGGCCGACACACAGTCCAGGGTCAGCAAGGCTGGGGTGAGTGTGAGGATGTGAGAGAGCAGCGTCTGGGGCGGCTGGACTGGTGTCAGGAAGGCCTCTCGAGGAGGGAAGGGACCAGCCGTGGGACGGGGAGAGCCTCAGCACGGGGGACTGCAAAACCAGGGCTGTGGCGGGGTCACGCAGAGGGAGATACAGGGAGCCATAGCTGGACATAGGGCCTCAGCCACAGGAGTGAGGGGAAGGGTCTCCGTGGGCAGCCACTCGGGGGCCTGAGCAAGACGTGAGGCAATCTGCCCTGGGAGAGCTCAGGAGACAGTCTGTCCCTTCATTCAACAGGTACTTAACAAGTGTCTCAGGGGTGCCAGAACCCTCTCGCCCATGGAGCTGGTGCCTCAGTCGGGGGAGACAACCACACACCCAAACGTCCAAGTTGTTCCACGTTCCAGGCTGGTAAATGCTGGGGACTGCAGGGTAGTGGCCCTGAGGCGCTCGGGTTGCTCAGAACCGGCCTTCTTGGGAAGTCGCAGCTCAAGAACACCCAGGGAGGAGGCTGGGGTGGCTGCTGGGGAGGGTGGGCACGGCAGGGCATTCGGTCCCCAGGGTGGCAGGGCCTGGGCTGAGGATGAGTCCAGAATTGGCTTTGGAGTCAAGACAAGAAGAGGACATGGCAGCCCGCCCCTGCAGGAGGGGCCCCGGCCAGCCCCAGCCCCTCTGTCCACAGGATGCTTGTTGGCTGCCAGGAGCTTCCCACCCATCATCCTTCCAGGATGAAGTTGAAGGTAGAGGTGGCAATTGCAACCTACAGCACCAGTCACGGATACGTCTCCTCTGCTGGTTTGCCATTCGCCTTCTCCGTGGCACTGGGAGAAAGCAGCT
Organism: Equus asinus; assembly: GCF_041296235.1. Lineage (NCBI taxonomy): Eukaryota > Metazoa > Chordata > Mammalia > Perissodactyla > Equidae > Equus > Equus asinus. The sequence continues at coordinate 51,010,949 of NC_091804.1, forward strand.
TTTTGCAAACATCGGTGACGAAGGTTTGAAGGTTTGGTCGCACAAAGGGAAGCTACGGTGTGGTGGGAGTTTGCAGCCTGCCTGTTGATTTGGAGCCTCATGTGTGTTGGGAGTCTTCTTTGATTGAGAAGCTGGTGGCAGGCAATGCCCCATGTTTCTGGGTGCCCCTCAGAGTCAGGTGTGAGGGGTCCTTCTGTGCACCTTGGATGTCCAGCTGAATCTCAGCCGCCTTGAATCTGATCCCAGGGTTTTGTGTAGTCTCAGGAATCTGCATATCTGCTGGCCCCACCTCCTGCACCCCTGTGTGTGCACATGCAAGTCTGTTCCAGGCTCCGGTGCTGCATGCGCTCTGTATGATGCTGTGGGACATCGGCAGGGTTTTCGAGCTTCCAGCAAGTCCACCTTGGCTGACGCAGGACAGGGTACCAGTGTCATGGCTCCGTTGTGGCCAATTCGATGGACCACAGAAAAGCCCTTTACCCTTTCTGAGCCCCAAAGCAGGTAGAAGCAGTCCTCTGGAAACGCAGTGGCAACCTGCTGTGATGCCTGTAAGCCGGTGCCTGCTGGGGCTCAGCTCATGGTCACCGTGACCACTTTCCTGACATTCTCTATCGTTGCCCTCCTCTTCAGCGCCCTGCTCATATCTGGTCCACTCAACCTCCCTCTCCCTGGGCCCTGCGTGAGATTTGCATACAGGTGCCCCTGCCTGGTGCAGCTGAAGGGGTGGGGATGGGGCGAGCAGCCCATGCTAGGAGGGCCAGCAGCACAGAACACATGTGGTGGGAAAATGGCTACTCGGAATGTGGGTTTTATTTCCCTGCCACCTCCTCAGAGCTGCCTCCTGACTCCTGTGCCAGTTGGGAGAGGTGGGCTCTGGTATTTGGAGCCCTTTGGTATTAGCTCCCCCTGGAGCCTTGTCACCTTTAGTCACTGTCCAAGCCTCAGTTCCTGGTCTATAATTGGGGGGATGGAGGCATGGGGAACAGCCTACAAGAGCTTGTGTAAGGAGGAACCCAGGCCCTGCACCTGCTGGAGATGGACTGCCCAGGCCCCTGGAGGACCCCTCCACCCAGGCTGCACTTGCACAAAGGCCTCCTGTGAAGACTTCCAAGGCTCCCTCCAGACGGGTGGTGCTCAACTAGGCAGGACTGCGAGCCTCGACAGGGCCACCCACAAACCCTGATGTCACTGTGTGTCTGAAATGTTTTTATAAATCCAGCAATTATCTGGTGAGTAGTCCAACTCTAAAATAGGTTGAATTTTAAAATGTAAATGTTGGACATGCACCCCGGTTTTTGCGATACCACTCTGGAATTCTTTGCCTTCTGACAGCCTGGGAGCCTCATGGATCAGAGGTGTCTCACTCTCCTGATTTTCTCAGGTCCTGGTTACCCACCTTGGTGAAGGTCGGGGAAGGTTCTGGCTCATAGCACCTGCTTCCCAGTCACCTCTGGGTCCTCTTCCGTCAGCCTCTTCCGAATCTCCCACCCCAGCCTGTGCTCCTGGGGCCAGGGCTGCCCATGTTCTGTTGGCCTGCCCCTCTTTCATTCTAGATTCAGCAGTGCCCAGACGTTGGGGTTGAGGTTGATGTTGTCATCCAGGCCTCTGGTTGGGCATGGGGCTGCCTTGCCTGGATGTGTCCTGGGCTCTTGGTGTGCATGTGTGTGGTGGGGATCAGGTATGTAGGGGCATGTGGATTGTTACTCTGGTGGCCTCCAATGAGCCATGTCCCCTGTATCCACACCTGAAGTAGCCCCTCCCTCAAGTACTGATCTGCACCAGCAAATCTGATGCACCCATCCATCCATCCATCCACACCCACCCGTCATCTGTCTATCCACCCACATACCTACCCATCCATCCATACATCCACCCATCTATCCATCAATCTATCCATCCATTCATCCATCCATCCACCCACCCACCTATCCACCCATCCATCCATTCATCCATCCACCCACCCACCCACCCATCCATCCATCCATCCATCCATCCACCTATCCATCCACCCACCCATCCATTCATACATCCACCCACCCACCCACTCATCTATCCACCCACCCACCCAACCATCCATCCACCTATCCATCCACCCACCCATCCATCCATACATCCATCCACCCACCCACCCATCCACCCATCCACCCACCCATCCACCCACCCATCCATCCATACATCCATCCACCCACCCACTCAACCATCCACCCACCCACCCACCCACCCATCTATCCATCCACGCATCCATTCATCCATGCACTCCTGGATGGCAGACTTGGGGCCTGGAAAGGTCAGGACTATTGATGGGCTCATTGCAGCCTTATCAGCAGGTTCAGGGTTCTGGGATGTGTGCATGTTTGTGAGTGTGGTGGGGGTGGGAGGACTGCAGAGGGTTGAAAGGTTCCAAGCTGCTCTAACCTGTGAAGACTGTGATATCTAGAGCTTGAATTGGGTTGGAATCCAGGGGAAGTGTGGCCTTGGGACCCTGGGTAGAGCTGTTAGGCCTGGCCTGATTCAGGCCCACTGGTTAGTTGGGCAGTCCTAGGCTGACCAGGCCCAAATACCTGGAGGCCCTCTGGTCAGCGTTCCCTCTAGTTGTCCTGGTGGATGTGTCTTTCAGCCACCTGCCCAGGGCCCCTCAGCCATCCCAGCTGCCCGCCACCCTTCTGGCTTTGCTTATGTTCCCATCAGATGTCTCCTGCTCACTCTGGGGCTGGGACTAGAGTGAGGCAGTTGGGGCTTCAACACCAACCCCACCCTTGCCCTCCTTCTCCCCTAAAAGTTAGGGTGGGACCTCTCCCTGCCCAGAGGCTTTCACCCTGGGAGCTTTCTCCCAGTGAACTCCCACTTGGGGAAGGCACCACTGAGGCCTCTCCTTGTGGTGTAGAAGGCCCAGATCCCGCCTTGGGCTCCAGATGGTCCTGGGCTCCAGTCCCACCTCTGCCCTGAGCTGTGGGCCCTTTCCCCTTCTGAGCCACGTCTGCAAGTTGGGAACAACACTGTCGACCTTGCGGGGGACCCCATGCATGGAGGTGCACGAGCTAGGCATAGATGGGGTGTTCATCTTCCTCAGGGGCTGGAACCGTGGGTCAGGTGACCAGCTGGGATGACTACCTTGCTCCCTTGGTGGGGCTAGTATGCTTGTTGGGATGATGGGAGAGCTGGCACCAGGATCTGACCCCACTACCAGCTTCATTGAGGGCTCCAGCTGCCTTTTCCCACTGCTGGGCTCCCGGGCCCCAGCTGGGCCAGGGCGGGGGGTGGGGGCGGGTGGGAGGCGGGGAGGCCCTTGCCCCAGGGCACCATGTGAGACTGGTGGGCTGGCCAGGTCTGTCCCCTCCCTCCTTGCTCACCCAGGAAGCTGCTCCTGTCACACCCAGAGCGTGTGGCTGGCTCTTGGTCTCTAGCGCTGGGTGTGGCTGGAACCACCCCAGGATCAGTGTGTCCTGGGCTCCAGCCTGGGCATCTCAGAACTGAGTCTTGGGAGGGAGGGTTTCTGCTGACGTGGCCAGGACATGGCTGTCCCCAGATCTTGCTGAAGCTAGCCCGTGCCCGCAGCTGCACCAAGCTCTGTCCTTGCTTCATTGGGGCCAAAGTGTTCGGGCGAAGGTGTTTCTCTCCTGGGCTCTGCGGGGGCACCCTCATGACCTGTCTCTTGTGGCTGCTCTTGTGGCCACTAAGAAGCAGATGCCACCAGCCCAGCCTGCCATGGCAACCACCTGGGCCTCACTCTCCGTCCGGGTCCCTGATTGGCTTTATCTCTGAGGCCATCTGTTCTTGGAGCAGAATTCCAAAGCCGTTTAAACAGAACCTGGAGTAGGGCAAGGAGCTGAGCCTGTCCTGCACGCAAGTGCACACACACACGAAGCACACAAAGCACACGCAAACAAGCGCACACACGCACACGTGGACGCACACACAAACAAATGGCGGCCCCTGCAGGGTGCCAGGCCATGAAAGGGGCAAAATTGGGGGAGGTTCTGTCTCCCTGGCAGACAGGCATCTCTTCCCCGCCCCCATGCGGGGAGCTCGGCTGCCGGTGCATGTGCCTCAGCCGTCAATGTCTGTTCTCCTGTCCTCATGGCTCCATCGGAGAACCTTGGAAGGACCCTCGGACCCAGCCTGCCTCTGCTTGGTCCCCAACCCAGCCTCCCCACACAGTGCCTGTGTGCAGCTCAAGGTCCCAGGCCTGGGGCCCTGACTCTGGCCCTCCCAATGCTGCCTCTCCTGCTCGTGGGGCTACTGGTCACCTTCCTGCTCCTACTGGTCAGATGATCACCTATCATGTCCGCTTCTCGGTCCTGGCATGACCGGGTGGCTTCCAGGCCCCGACACCTACCAGGAAAACAAGAACAGCCCTCAACTGCTCACTCTCTGTCCCTCACTCCCTGCCCCTCTCTCTCCCTGTCCCCTCACTCCCTGTCCCCTCACTCTCCCTGTCCCCTCACTCTCCGTCCCTCACTCCCTGTCCCTCACTCCCTGTCCCCTCACTCCCTGTCCCCTCACTCTCCGTCCCTCACTCTCCATCCCTCACTCCCTGTCCCTCACTCCCTGTCCCCTCACTCTCCGTCCCTCACTCTCTGTCCCTCACTCTCCGTCCCTCACTCCCTGTCCCCTCATTCCCTGTCCCTCACTCCCTGTCCTTCACTCTCCGTCCCTCACTCTCCGTCCCTCACTCTCCGTCCCTCACTCCCTGTCCCCTCATTCCCTGTCCCTCACTCCCTGTCCTTCACTCCCCGTCCCTCACTCCCTGTCCCCTCACTCTCAGTCCCTCACTCTCCGTCCCTCACTCTCCGTCCCTCACTCCCTGTCCCCTCATTCCCTGTCCCTCACTCCCTGTCCTTCACTCCCCGTCCCTCACTCCCTGTCCCCTCACTCTCAGTCCCTCACTCTCCGTCCCTCACTCCCTGTCCCCTCACTCCCTGTCCCCTCACTCCCTGTCCCTCACTCCCTGTCCTTCACTCCCTGTCCCTCACTCCCTGTCCCCTCACTCTCCATCCCTCACTCTCCGTCCCTCACTCTCCGTCCCTCACTCCCTGTCCCCTCACTCCCTGTCCCTCACTCCCTGTCCTTCACTCCCTGTCCCTCACTCCCTGTCCCCTCACTCTCCGTCCCTCACTCCCTGTCCCTCACTCCCTGTCCTTCACTCCCTGTCCCTCACTCCCTGTCCCCTCACTCTCCGTCCCTCACTCCCTGTCCTTCACTCTCCGTCCCTCACTCTCTGTCCCTCACTCTCCGTCCCTCACTCTCTGTCCCTCACTCTCCGTCCCTCACTCCCTGTCCCCTCATTCCCTGTCCCTCACTCCCTGTCCTTCACTCCCTGTCCCTCACTCCCTGTCCCCTCACTCTCCGTCCCTCACTCCCTGTCCCTCACTCCCTGTCCTTCACTCCCTGTCCCTCACTCCCTGTCCTTCACTCTCCGTCCCTCACTCCCTGTCCCCTCATTCCCTGTCCCTCACTCCCTGTCCTTCACTCCCTGTCCCTCACTCCCTGTCCCCTCACTCTCCATCCCTCACTCTCCGTCCCTCACTCTCCGTCCCTCACTCTCCGTCCCTCACTCCCTGTCCCCTCACTCCCTGTCCCTCACTCCCTGTCCCTCACTCCCTGTCCCTCACTCCCTGTCCCCTCACTCTCAGTCCCTCACTCCCTGTCCCTCACTCTCCGTCCCTCACTCTCCGTCCCTCACTCCCTGTCCCTCACTCCCTGTCCTTCACTCCCTGTCCCTCACTCCCTGTCCCCTCACTCCCTGTCCCTCACTCTCCGTCCCTCACTCCCTGTCCTTCACTCTCCGTCCCTCACTCTCTGTCCCTCACTCTCCGTCCCTCACTCTCTGTCCCTCACTCTCCGTCCCTCACTCCCTGTCCCCTCATTCCCTGTCCCTCACTCCCTGTCCCTCACTCCCTGTCCCTCACTCCCTGTCCCCTCACTCTCCGTCCCTCACTCCCTGTCCCTCACTCCCTGTCCTTCACTCCCTGTCCCTCACTCCCTGTCCTTCACTCTCCGTCCCTCACTCCCTGTCCCCTCATTCCCTGTCCCTCACTCCCTGTCCTTCACTCCCTGTCCCTCACTCCCTGTCCCCTCACTCTCCGTCCCTCACTCCCTGTCCCCTCATTCCCTGTCCCTCACTCCCTGTCCTTCACTCCCTGTCCCTCACTCCCTGTCCCCTCACTCTCGGTCCCTCACTCTCCGTCCCTCAGTCTCAGTCCCTCACTCTCTGTCCCCTCACTCTCTTACCCCTCTCCCTCCGTTCCCGATTCCTGCCCTCATCCTCCTTCTCCTGCATAGTCTGGGGTCATTTCAGGTCCTTGTTGTCACCTCAATGCAGGGGGTTTCTCTCTCCCCTTGCAGTTTGCTGCCCCCCTTATTGGCTGCCGATTGCCCCTGGGTCTTGCTGCATCTGCTGTGAGGGGCGCCGTGTCCCCAGGAGCATTGGGTCTGGCCCCACTCAGGCCCAGCCTTCTGCTCACCCTGGCTGTTCCGGGGCATCCTTTCTGCTGTTCAATCTCCCAGATAACGTGGCCACTGACCCTCATGGGGCCCCAGTACTGCTGGATGGCTGCTTCCCAGGCGATGTCCCCTCTTTGTGCTTGGCGACGGGTGGCACCTAGTGTCCCCTCTGTGCTGCCCACTGTGCTCTGAGAGGCCTCGGTGGCCCTGGTCATGCTGAGTAGGCAGGGTGCCCCTATGGCAGATCCAAGGGACATCAAGAGTGCACTTCTAGGCAGGTCTAACTACAGCCATGGGTCTGGGCGCCAGGCTGCATTGCCATGGCCCCAGGCTGCAGTGCCCCCAGGACCACCTGAGAGCCGCACCTGTTGGAACCTCAATCGAAACAGAGCAGTGGCAGGTGATGTCTAAGGGTGGCTTGCCCTGTCTACCTGTCAGGCCGCAGCAGGGTCCCTCGCCCCATGGAGCCCTAGAGAGAGGCTGGGCTGACGGCTGCCTCCCACAGATGGGACCCTCCCAGAGGACCAATGTGGCCAGAGGCAAACGCTCTCAGACTCCATGGGGCCCACATGTCCAGCAGGCCCCTGGGGACGTGTGGGCCTGGGCCTCTGTGCTGTCCTGCTGGCCCCTGAGTACCTGCAGCCGGAGCAGGACCCTTGTGGAGCCCCTGCAGCCTGGGTCCTCAGAGCGTATTGGACCCGGTCTCTGAACCCGCTTTTCTTGTGTGAAGGATGAGAAGCCTTTGGTTTTGTCAGAGGAAACACAGGAGCATTCCCAGACCCCCACTGTTACTTTAAATAACCCGGCTCAACTCAAAGAACCCGGTTTCCCAGGTTAGGGAGTCCTGACTGGGTGGAGGGAGCTGGATTGCTAACCGCAGAGGGCACCTGGTGTCTGTGGTGCCGTGGGAAGCCTTGGGCTTCCTGGGAGTCTCCTGGGTTGGGAGGCCATCAGCCATGACTTAGCTGGGGACCCACAGGGCAGTTGTCCCTATCTCCCTCACTTTGTAGACGAGGAAACTGAGTCATGGAAGGGTTGGATAGCTCGCCCAAGGTCATTTGTCTGTAAGCACATCAGTCACTGCAGCCTAGGTACAGTGACAGACCCAGAGGGGATCTCTCACCTTGCCCCAGCAGCATCTGTAGCTGCCTTCACCCATTTTGCCTCTGCTCTGCCCCCATTGGCCCCTCCCCTCATCTGCCCCACCTGCACCTATTTGCCCCTCCTGCCCCCATCTGCCCCTGCCCCCATCTGCCCCTCCTGCCCCCATCTGCCCCTGCCCCCATCTGCCCCTCCTGCCCCCATCTGCCCCTGTCCCCATCTGCCCCTCCTGCCCCCATCTGCCCCTGTCCCCCATTTGCCCCTCCTGCCCCCATCTGCCCCTGCCCCCATCTGCCCCTCCTGCCCCCATCTGCCCCTGTCCCCATCTGCCCCTCCTGCCCCCATCTGCCCCTGCCCCCATCTGCCCCTCCTGTCCCCATCTGCCCCTGCCCCCATCTGCCCCTCCTGCCCCCATCTGCCCCTGCCCCCATCTGCCCCTCCTGCCCCCATCTGCCCCTGCCCCCATCTGCCCCTCCTGCCCCCATCTGCCCCTGTCCCCATCTGCCCCTCCTGCCCCCATCTGCCCCTGTCCCCATCTGCCCCTCCTGCCCCCATCTGCCCCTGCCCCCATCTGCCCCTCCTGCCCCCATCTGCCCCTGCCCCCATCTGCCCCTCCTGCCCCCATCTGCCCCTGTCCCCCATTTGCCCCTCCTGCCCCCATCTGCCCCTGCCCCCATCTGCCCCTCCTGCCCCCATCTGCCCCTGCCCCCATCTGCCCCTCCTGCCCCCATCTGCCCCTGCCCCCATCTGCCCCTCCTGTCCCCATCTGCCCCTGCCCCCATCTGCCCCTCCTGCCCCCATCTGCCCCTGCCCCCATCTGCCCCTCCTGCCCCCATCTGCCCCTGTCCCCATCTGCCCCTCCTGCCCCCATCTGCCCCTGTCCCCATCTGCCCCTCCTGCCCCCATCTGCCCCTGCCCCCATCTGCCCCTCCTGCCCCCATCTGCCCCTGCCCCCATCTGCCCCTCCTGTCCCCATCTGCCCCTGCCCCCATCTGCCCCTCCTGCCCCCATCTGCCCCTGCCCCCATCTGCCCCTCCTGCCCCCATCTGCCCCTGTCCCCCATTTGCCCCTCCTGCCCCCATCTGCCCCTGCCCCCATCTGCCCCTCCAATCCCCATCTGCCCCAACCCCATCTGCCCCTGGCCCCCATCTTCCCCTGCCCCCCATTTGCCCCTCCTGCACCCGTCTGCCCCTGCTCCCCCTCTTTCCACACATGCTCACCAGCTTATGGGCAGGTTCACCCCTTCATTGCTGTCCTCTAACCAGATGACTCACCTTTATTTCCAGCCTGATCTTGGCCCTGAGCCTCAGACTGGAACCCATGTCCTGAGGACAACAGAGCTCATCCCACAAGCCGGCCCTCCCCAGGTCCCCCACTCAGTAAGTGCGCTGCTCCCAACCAATGGCTCAGACTGAATCCTGGAGTCCCACATGGCCCTTGCTGTGCCCCGGCTCCACACCCAAACTCTTAGCAGGCCAGCCCTTCCCCCAGCCCATATTCCAACCTGGGCACACTTCTCTTTGGACCCCCACCTGTCCCTTTCCCAAACTAACTTTTCTCAGTGGAGGCCTCACTGCAGACGTGGAGACATTCAACTGTTTGCTGGCAGTCACAGGGCTGTGAGGGGACAGGGGCAGCCCAGGCTCTGTCCAGATCTGCCTCCTCCTGGCTCCAGGGCAGTGAAACCTGACCTCTCAACACCCATCCCTCCAGCTTGCAAGGCACTCACCTCTGGACTGAGTGGATGGTCCTCGCTACCCTCGGACTTCACTTAAAGGTTAGTCTGTGAGGACAGGCACTGGCAGTTCTTTTTCCCAACCTCACCACCCCAGGGGCCAGCTTTGAGGCCTTCTGCTCTAAAGGAATTTTCCAGAAGGGGCCTTGGGCCTCGTCTGCCCCCTCCCACCTCCCAGGGATCCATCTTTGGGCCCTTTCATGGCCTGAGAGAACCCTGCGCAGCCAGACTGCATCCAGGCCTCTACCTGTCAGGGTCAGACATGTGTACACAGGTGGGCTAGTCCCCAGAACTGAGGATGGGATGGAGACCTCCCCAGGAGGTCATACCAGAGTCACCTCAGTGCTGAGTGGGATCTTCCTTCCAGCATTAGGGCAAGCTGGGTGGAGGCTGGGAGTGTCTAGTGGGGTCCGGCAATGGCCAAACTCTGTTGTCCCAAAGGGCCCTGGTGGGCAGTGAAGGAGCGAGGAATCATCCCAGAAAGGTCTCCCCCACTCCCCACTCCACTCCCTGCACCCCCCTAGCCGGTCTGGAGGAGCTGTGGGAGGTCTAAACCCAAGTTCCTTCCCTGCTCCCTTGAGGCCCACCCCTCCTAACCCTCCATCCCCGAGGGAGTTGGTTCTTCATCCCCCCTTCACCTCCCCCCACACAAAGGCTCCCCACCTGGGTTGGTGGGGAATCCGTAGTTCAGGGGCCTGCCCTTCCACAGCCATGATTGTGTTGGGGGAGGCAAGCCTCCACAGACCTGATCCCACCCCGCCCTGACTGTCTCCCACCAGGTTTCTGGTCTGATTTGGTCTGGGGTGAGAGAGGAAAAGTGGGAAGGAGGAGAAAGGTGATGTGGGTAGGGGTAAGGGGGAGGGAAGGGGTAGGGAGAAAGTGGGGGAGGGAAGTGGGGGGAGGAGGAAGGGGAGGGGGAGGAGAATGGAAGGGGAAAGGGAACTTGGGGGAGGGGAGAAGGGGTGGGCAGGGGAGGGAAAGTCTCCCCAGGAAGGGCCCCTCCCCTCCTCACTTGTTAGTCCATTAGTGTGGGGGGCTGTGTCTTTGCTCCCCCCACCTGCAAGCAGGGCTCATTGTCTGGGGCCCATTGTGTGGGAAAGAAAGCCTTATTGGCAGGGCATCAGTTTGTGATCATCTGCTCCCTGGCCCCGATTGGCTGGATGAGAAGAGGGCTTCCCAGGGCCTGGGGACACAGAAGTTTGTGCAGCAACTTTTTCCGGCATGAAGTGACCGTGTGTCCAGCTTCGGAGTGGAGGTGTGCCCGCCCAGCCAGGATGATGCTCTGTGGGACCTTCCTGGGTGCGTACCTCCCCCCAGCCCCGTGCAACCCTCCCTCGGCCTGTTCATATGTTTCTGCCAAGACGCCAAAGGGACTAATTAGCTGAGTGTCCCGTCAGTGCTCAGTGCTCTTTTCTGGGCAGCCAGAAAGGAGGTGACAGACACATGCTCCCTCCGGAGCGAGGCCAGGGCCCTGGAAACTGGCCTGACACCTCCCCTTCCAGCTGATCGTGTGGTTTGTGGAAATAGCCTCACGTGGCGAGGCTGCCCTGTCTATGGGCTTGTCCCCAAAGGTTGCAGGTGGGAAGGCAACGGGCAGGAGTGCATGTGTGTCCAAGAGCAGGGGCTCTGAGGCTCTGGGGGAAGGCCGGGTGAAAAGAAGGAGTGAGTGCACCTCATGTCTTTTGTGCTTGTGACTGGAGATGTCCACCTGGGACTTACTGTAGTAATGGGGCTTTGGCTGGGGCCACTGATGCTTATGTTCCCATCACATGCAAAGTCACTCTGTGTGTGTGAAACACTAACACAGTGTTAGAGCAAGGGTTAGTATGTGAGCTCCACAATAATCTCCCACATGTGTGTTTGTGGGTATAAGTATGTTCACACTGTGTCAAAAGGTTGGTGCGTTTGATATCTCAGCATGAAACAGTCTCACAATATGGCCCAGAGCGTGTGTGTGCGTGCGTGTGTGTGTATGAGAGAAGCTCACAACCGGGCGAGTGTGAGACAGGCACACAAAGTCAGCCCAGGGTGTTGGTAAGAGTGGCTCTGGGTTTTGTTTGCTCCATCTGCCAGAGCCTGCCTGGGGCAGCACCCCCCTCGCCCTCAGCTGTTCGTATACAATATTAATGCTGACCATCTCGCTCGCACACAACGGCCCTAATTGTCGTCTGCAGCTTTAAGGCGGGCGCCCATCTGCAGGGACGCTTTCAGAGGGAACAAGGAAACTCTCACCCCCAGCTGGTCACCGGAGAAGGTGGTGCCAATTACAGATGCAGAAAGTTCAGACCAAAATTACTTGAAAGAGTTTTTATGAAGCAAATGAACTGACACTTGGAATGTCTGTGTGCAGATTTGCACAAGTAATTGCACTTTATTTGAAATGATCTTACCAGCTAAGCGACCATTAAGCCTGCTCCACCGGCTTCCACAAAGCACTTCCTTAGCAAGCACTGCAGCCACAAGTTTGGTTTTGCAAATCTCGCCTTTTCTCCCCGTGTGGAGTCGGAGGACCCTGCATTCAGACAGATTGTTTCCCTGAGGATCTTCCTAAACTTAAAAGTCTCATGCAACTTCTCCATGGATTTTTATGAAATAAAGTTTAAAGGAACAATGTGCATCACGCTTAGTTATGGGAAAGACAATATTTTATGATTTAAAAAACTCCTGACAGTGTTTCACCCCGTGTGGGGAAGAAAGTTTTCGGACTACCTTGCTGTGGTCACTTAGAGGCAGAGCCGGGAGCCTCGTCTGGAACGGCCTCTGCCGGCGCGGCCGCGGCGATCGCCGGCCTGGCTCGGGCTCGCGCCGAGAACAAAGCCCGGGCCTGGGGCGGGAGCGCTGTCCGAAGTGCTGATCCAGTCGCGGGCGCGCCTGCCGCCCCGGCGCGCGGCCTGAAGCCGCGCCGAGCCTCGGACTCTTGCCGGCAAAGTCCCTTCCTCCTCCTTTCCTGTGACTCCTCCTTTGTTCTCTTGATGGAGTCAGCTAAAGATTTTGAACCTTCATTCATCAAAACTCATCTTCCGAAACGGCTCAGTGGGAGCTCCCAGAGCTTCTCTTCAGGTTCTTGGAACCGGTACCGATTTGAAGTTTCCCAGCACCTTCCAAATGCTAGCACGGAGCAGCCTCAGGTGGAGTCCAGAGCCCCATTCCCGACCACCAGAGCCACCCCCTCAGGAAGCCGCGCTTACTCAACGGAGGAGGGGTGAAGTACTGAGAGACTTAGGTTTGCGCAAATATAATTTGGGTTACCTGAAAAAACAATTATGCTGCACCAGGTCTTTTTGTGGCACATATTGATCTCTCCCTGATGTTACCTCTGTTTGCCGTTGTTTCCTAAGTTTGACCGTCACACATCTGAATTAAATACCTCCATGAAACACTGCGCGTTGCTGGGGAATACGGCTGATTCAGCACCGGCCCCCTTTGATTCCATCTTCATTGAGGAACAATGGCGAGCAGGTCTGTCTAAGCCTGCAGCCTGCCGATAAGAGTTTCATAGAATTTGTGAATGCCAAAGGTTTGGGATGTACAATATCCCAGCCCTCGCAGCGTGTCCGGAGGAGACAGAACACGGCTTTTCAGGAGAGCTCTCCGCGGGATATGTCCTTCTGTGCTAAGGGGTACGAGTTTATGAAAGGATAAAAACAATGGCAGGCAGTCATTGTAGGAACCTCAAACTATTCTCATTTGCCTAATTAATATTTCATCCTCAGCTTGACCAGTGAAGGCTTGTGTTTATTTCCTTTTGCTCAATCTAAAAGATTGCCCTGAGTACATTTTGTATCCTATTTGTTGAGAATAATGTTTGTGCGTATAGGAACTGAACATACTCACTGTAGGATGAAGCTCGTTGGTCTACACATAATGTGGACGGCAGCACTGCGTGCTAAAAATAATTGCTTATGGAATAGTTTTAGCTGATTTTCCAAACATGCTGTCTTAGAGAAAGCTAAATGTTTTAGTTCTGTCTCATTCATGCTTTTGGTGGCCTCAGACCTTCAGTGCTAATTAAGTTGGGGATGTTGTGTTCCTGCATAACTTTCCAAGAAATGCTATCTACTGTCTGTTGAAATCTCTGCACTGAACTTCTGAGCCATGACTTTTACTGGCTCTCACTGTGGCCCGTGACAGTCCATTCTTTGCAGGTGTCTGAAATTCAGTTTGTGTCGTGTTTCACAATACAGTTTCTAACAACCTGATTATGATAACGGACAATTGTTTGCCTGATTCATAAGTAAGAAAAGGGAATTTGGATAGTAAGCAAGAATACCTTGACTCCTGGTTACTTTTACTGAGGAAATTCCTATATTTATCCCTGAATCTGGAAGAATATCACAAACTGACAGATGAGCTAGTGGACAATTGGGCTGCTTAAAGAGTGGATGGACACATCTACTGTGTGTGTTATGAATTTTTCTCCTCTTGATTTTCGTTGGATAGCTCCTTGCATGCAGTTTAAAAAAGACTCAAAAAGATAGAGCCTAGAACTTGAGTGGTATGCTCCCCTCTGGCTGAGATAAACTTAGCGGTTTAGGGCATAGAGTACTTGTGCCTCAGGGATATCCAAGCTGTCTTTGAGGGGGTTTTATTATTTTAAAACTTAAAACAAAAAGTCAACATGTGATAAAAGAAAAAGATCTTTTCCTGACCCATTCTTTGTGTGTATAACTTTATTTTTTGGTCTGTGGCCATTAGTACCTTTTATGCACCTAAAAAAATACATATCCTTTTAAGTCACTGATCCTTGAATATGCAGATGAGCCAGTATGTCCCCCTCTTGGTTCATCTGAATAATAAATTCTGCAGTCTGTTTTTATGACGGTAGGTCATATTCCCAGCCACCAATAAATATTGTGAAGTGCTTTCGCTGCAGCCGTGCTAACCCAGGGCATCTGTCATTCCGGTTGCTGCTATTAGGAATTATTGGACTGAACCACTGAAGGAGAAAGCAGAGGGGGGTGAGCATGGCGCTCGTGACGCTCTCTGCCCTTTTGTGTGTTTTGCATAAAAAACTCCAATCGTGCTGCATATTAATTATGAATCCTTGTGGGTAAATGCAGGCACCTTCTGTTGGCTGAGGCTCGGAGCAGGAGACAGGGGTTCTGCTGGCCCGGGCACCTCTCACTCCCACGTCAGCAGATCCATCTCTCTGATGCTATACTGTAAATTTATTTCACCTCGGAGAGTAAACAGATATATTGGAGCCCCGAGGGTTCATGGGTAGCGTATTTACAAAGGAGCTCTCCGCCAGCCGTGCCACCGCTGCTAATGAGAGCCGTCATTAAGTAAATGAGACGTCGCCTTTAGCTGGCTTAGGAGTTCGCACACTGAGGGGAGAAGATATTTAATTGAGACCCGCACAGGCTCCCCACATGTGACCGCTGGAAGGGAGGCAGCTGCCTTTCCTCTCCTCCCCCGGCGCCCTGCACCCCCCATGTAAATTTCATGATTGCTTTCCGTGATGTCATTTTGAAAGAGGACAGACAATAGCTGTGGGGAAAGGTAAGTCAATGTTATGTTCTTTCGCTGACAAAGGCAGATATCCAGTGCTTGGCTTTTCTGGACAGGGAGAGGGCACGCCAGCGGAGTTAATTTCTAAGATGAAGGCTTTCTTTGCAGGAAAAGCAGGTCTGGGGATGGCTTTTTAAAACTGCTCTGTTGGTCTGAGGCTTTCTTCTCCTCCTGGGTCTGCCCATGGCTGTTTTCTTCCTCTTTCTCTGTCCCTCCCTGGCTTGCTCACGCACCTGGCCTCTCTGAGAGTCTAGTGGACACGTTGTGCGTCCAACAGAAAAGACATTGTGGGGAACCTTGTATCAAGACGAGAAACTTTGTGTGCATTTCTGGAGAGGAACGCAAATCCGTCTGCAGTCGTGGGACCCAGCTGCTACGTGCCTGGGGAAAACGCTGGTCCCTTGAGCAGAAGCTCTCTCTGGAGTGGGAACTTAGAGTTGGGGTACCTCGTGTGTGATCCCCCCACCCAAGACACCGAGCAGAGATGGTCATGTGAGCATTCTGTCTTTGCGTGTCACGTATTTCTAAACTTAAGGAACAACATCTAGGGTGCCTTATCTGTGGGATAGACGCACAGAACTGAACATCGGCCGTTCCTCTCAGTTCTTTTCTCACATGTGTTGGGGATCATGAGTGCTGTTGTTTAGGGTGTTGGTGTAACTGGATTTGTATAGTTAAAACTAAGAATTAGTGTTGGCCAAGAAGTCGATATGAGCTCTGAGCAACGTGCTGCTGTTTCCTGTAGGGTAACATGTTCTAGGGCTGTGGACTTTGTTCTGTCCATTGGATTCTCTTTCTTCTTTGTGAATCAAGAAAATAAACAAACCCACAGTGGCTCTTGTGTTCTGGCCTGGTGGGTCCCCACCATGAGCATCCCGCTTGCTCTTTCTGAGTCACTAAGGGCTTTTCTTGTCTCAGCACCACCTTTGCATCAGTGGACATCATTGGCTGGTAAAGTTGGGCATTTGATTTCTGAAACAAAACATCTGAGAGGTGGGTCGAGTAGTAGGGTGTGAGCTCGGTCTTGGGCCATCAGACTGTGTCACAATAATGGCAATAATGACAGTGATTATCATCATTATTCTTTTGGGAGAGGGAGATGTGAGAGGAATTTTGCCCTGGTGGCTTAAAAAAAATCAGAGAAGCCTGAGGACATCTCTGAGGCTGGTGGCTGAGTGAACAAAAGGCAGGAGGGGTGCTGGGCAGACTCGGAGGGGATGAGCCCTTGGCTGCGGTGTGGTGAGGCATGCTTGGACCCTGCCTTCTCAGGACGCTGCAGAGCCAGATTTGCCCTTGCTCTTGCCTGGGGAAGGCTGGGCAGGTGTTGGGGAGAGGGTGTCTCCTCGCCCCAGGGTCCTTCCCCTCCTCTTTGGCTGTGATTATCACCCCCTTCCGGATGCCCGTTAATTAATGGGAAACAAAAGAGTCAGAGAGTGGCGATTGGAGTTTATGGTGCTGGTGGGGAGGGTGTAGCCAGCAGGGCAGGAGCGCACTGTGCAGAGGAGGCCAGGTCAGTGCTTGGAGAGGTCTGTTTGCAAGAAGGACACAGCTTCATGAACCTCTGTCCTGTGGGGCTGGAGACAGGCCCTTGCGTGACCCCCATCCCCTGGGCACCCAGCGGCACTGGATCTCACAGAGTTGTTTTCAAAGAGTTGAATGTGGTGGAGGCCTTTCTGTCCTGGAACCGCCTGGCTCCAACCCCCTTGAATCACAATGTGGGCCTGGGAGATCACCCAGGGCAAGGGGCTGCTTCTGTCTAAAGAGTAACCCTCAAGAGGTGCCCACAGGTGTTGAGGCAGCCCCAAATATTCAGAGCCAATGCACCAGCCCTCAGAAAGATTCTGGCAAAGGCGACAGTCACCTATGACCCCGAATTCTCCTGGTGCCTGAGAGAGGAGAATCTGCTCTGAGATGACCCCATGCAGTGGGCAGAACCTTGGGGCTACAAGATTGTTCTGCTCTCTGGGGGTCACAGCAACTTTTATGGGAAGCCCCGTCAGTGTCCAGAGGTGTCAGAGAGAGGCCTGCAGAGAGTGTGCTGGCACGGGAGTGCTCACCGGGCACTCGGATCTGCCCCAGGCACCTGAACCATAGCCTTGCTGACTTTGACTGGAGCTGGCCTGTCTTCCCTGCCCGCACTGCTATGGCTGTGCTGGGTGCTCTCCCTGGTGCTGCCCAGAGTCCAGGCCCCTCTGTCTTCCTCTAGCCTGGGGTCACTGAATGTGCCCAGGAGGACATGGTTGACTCTGTGTGGGCGTGTAGGTGGGGGCAGAGGGGATCTGTATCAACTCTGGTTGAGGAGACTGTGGTGTGCATGCAGCAGAGGCCAGCTGACCGCCCTCCTGGTGGTGCCCATGCCTGGGCAGTGGCCGCAGAGTGTGGACAGCTGGTTTGCCTGGACCAGCACAGGGCAGAGATGGTAGGACAAGGTGCCTGCAGACTCACAACATGGCAGAGAGGTGCCCCTGGGCCTCCACAGCTGCCCTGATGGTGGTGGGCAGGCTGCTGGGGCCGGGCTCATTCTGGGTGGACTTGGTGTTAGAGGTGCGTCTGCCATGGTGGGGAGTGAGTGAGGCATGGGGCTGTTCACCCCCCACCTGAGCTGGGGAAGGTGGGACAGGAGCTGCTAGAATACCTTGGTCAGCACTGGCCTAGAGTGGATGGGGAGGCCGGGAGCTGGCCCAGCTGGCAGGGCCGAGGGGTGGCAGCCAGGTGGGCGGGGGCTGCTGGCAGTCACCTGATCCTCGGGCAGACAGGGCCCTGGGCGGCAGTCACATTGACCGTCATCAGGCCTGTTGGAAAGACAAACGCTGTGCTGGTACCGCCCTGGAAGCCTCGTTCCAGATCCCTTTTTCTTGGCTTTTACCTTGTGGGAAGCTGGCAGGAAAGCTGAGAGGGTGCCTGGCTGGGCCCCCCACCCACCTCCAGCTCCTAGATCCTCCTCCTCTGCTCTTTCCTGTGAACTCACTCAGGAATAAATCAGAAGCTAGTTGTCTATAAATGTAATTTTGATGGGAATTTTGTGGTGTGAGTTTTCAGTGAAATGGTCTTTGGGGGCCGGCGTCATTGGGGGATTAGTCAGCTTGAAAAATGCTGTGCTTCCCAGAAAGGATGAGAGCAGCTGCCCCCGGGGCTCCCTGGCGGGTGTGCTGCTCCCTGAAGACCCAGGGTCTGTCCTCTCTTGGGCCTCTCCCCCGGGCAGCCCACTGCCCAGCCCAGGTGCTTCTGGGTCTTTGGGTGGGGTGTCTTTAGGTTCTTGGCATATTCCCTGTCTTTCCTGGACAGTTAAATTCCCCCGGATTTTGCTTAAAGGAAAGCTTGGAACAAAGTGGGAGAGACGTTTTCCACTTAAGATGCTTTTGCTCTCAGACCCCGTTAGGTTGGCTTTAGAGAGAACAGATTAATAAATACTTGCAAGTAGGAAGCACAGCGTGCAATCGACTTCTTCTTTTTTTTTTTTTTGCTAAGGAAGATTAGACCTCAGCTAACATCTGTGCCCATCTTCTTCTCCTTTATGTACGGGGCACCCCCACAGCATGGCTTGACAAGTGGTGCGTAGGTCTGTGCCTGCGATCCGAAGCTCAGGACCTGGAAGCAGAACAGGAAAACTTAACTGTTACGCCACCAGGCTGGCCCCCAATCAACTTCTTTTCTATCTTCAATGTCACTGGAGCAGACCTGGTGCAAGTTTGAGCCCTTTTGCTCCTCAGTGGACTCCTGCAGGGAGGAAAACATGAGTTTTTCTTGTGAGAAGAGGGGCCTTACCCATCGCTTCATCCTTTTTTCATTTTTAAGTTTGCACTTGAACAAATGCAATGCTATTTTAATCAGATGGCATGGACATTGTAATGCGCCCCAGCCAGGCCGTGTCAGGACTGTGGCCTGGGAGCAGCTGCCGCATGGAGGGTGCATGTGGGACAGGCCCTCGAAGGAGTGGTGTGCTCGGTGGTCCTGCTTTGCTCAGGGTGGCTTGCCAGGTGTGCATGTGGACGTGCGATCCAGACGTTGGGAGGAAAATCGGACTTGCCATATGGGCTGAGCTGCTGACAGATGAGCCTGCCGGGCTCCCACCTCGCCCTCATGCCTGGCTTCACACCTGATCGTGTGCGACTTTGGTTTGAGGGCCCCAGCAGAAGCCATCTGGGTTCTCTCCTTTTTTCCTATTTTGTGGCCTAAAAACCACACAGTGGAAGAGCAGCATGAGCGAGAGGTCCCTGGAGCTGCCGGGCCAGTGGGCTCCTCTCACGGCAGCCAGGGCACCTCCAGGACCCCGGCTGGCCCGCCCCTGCCTTGGAGGGAGGGGTCCTGAGTTCTCTGCTGGTGGGAGCTTGGGTGCATTATGCTCCTGGTGTCTGCTCTGGAGGTCCTAGAGAATCCCCACAGTGCCCGGACCTCCAGCAATCAGCAGAGCCTCAGTGTGACACCCTGGGTCCAGTGAGCCAGACCCTAGCTTTGAGGCCCCCAGGCACCTCCTTCGTTCCCTGCACGTGTGGCTGAGTCAACTTCAGTCTTTACAACTGCAGTGAGACCCTCAAGAAGCCACCCAGAGCCAGGGTGGGGCTTGGGCTCCGTGGAAATAAAATGAGATTACACAAAAATCTAAATAAATCAGACCATTAAGAAGTAACAAGAAGCACCCCTTCAGTTCGGATAGCACAGCCTGACTTTCTGTCCGGGTGGACACAGTCTCAATTCACCAGAAAGCAGAGCTCAACCTCAAGAAGGAGCAGATGGTGGAGGGAAAATTCAAAACAGAAAACTCCTCAACTGAGCGTTTAAGTAGCTTTTCTTCCCACTCCAGTTTTCCTTCTTACCTCAAGAGGTCTCATTTGGCACCAGAGCAGTGTGAATTCTGAAAGTACAATGGCTTCGTCAATTGTCCCTGTGGGCAGCCTGGCACAGTTGCCATCTTCACAAGGTGCTTCACAGACTTAGAACCTCGCCGTGACCTAAATGAGGTGCTTCACAGACTTAGAACCTCGCCGTGACCTAAATGAGGTGCTTGGGGACAAGGGCCTCCCAGCCCTGGGTTTCCCGGGACAGCAACCATCCTAGGGCCCTGGATTCTGTGATTCAAGGGAGCCTGCCCACCCACCAGACTGCTAAGTCGACACTTAATTGGCTTGTTAGTCATCGGTTTGCACATGGAACTGTACAATGTCTCACACATTCTACCCTTTCCAAAGTTTCATTTAGGCAAAAACTGGAATTTGAAATTGTGAGGGCTTACTGACACGGTTTTCACTGAGACTGGGCCATCATCTATAAAACGGGACCAGAAATATGGCTGGGGTCGTGAGGGGCAAATAGACACGACTGACACTGTTATTTCAACCCCAGTGCCTGGGGCTCACTGATCCATTTAATTCCCATTGACATGCCTGTGGGTGGACACTGTTATTGCCCCGTTTTACAGACAGAGAGCCGAGGCCAGGAGGCCGACTGGCTTCCCAGTGAGCCATGCAGCCCGATGTGAAGTCTCCAGAGGAGCCTCCCTCCGTGGCCCCAGCCCCCCTGCTCCATGCCCTGCATCCCAGGCCGCCCGGGCTTGTCCTCAGACCACAGTCTCACCCTCGCTGCCTGGGAGATGTCCCGTGTCTGTCTCCAGCCTGCCTTCCAACCCGACTCTCCATCCCCACGCTGGGTTGCCCCAAGATCCCTGACACGCTTCCCTGGCTCTTTAACCTATTTTTGCCCCTCTGTCAAGTCCTCGTGCAAGTGCCGCCCTGGGTCCCCGGTGGACATCTCAGGCTTCAGTGTCGCTTGCAGGAGCCTTGTCATGGAGCCCCCTGTCTTGGCAACTCTGCTGTCACACTGCGTCACTCTGTGGGCGTCCTGCTCGCCCTTGAGGGGAGCCTGCAGGCCAGCTGGTCCGGGGCCCGCCTGCCAGGGGAGGCACCCCAGGGTTTGGTTCTGGTACAGCCGTGGGTGCGAGCCCCAGGTTCCCTTGTAAACACAGGGCACCAAGTTTTCAATGCTGGGCTGGACATCACCACAGAAAGTTCTAAATTTTGGTCTTGAGGTAAGAAGGAAAACTGGAGTGGGAAGAAAAGCTACTTAAACGCTCAGTTGAGGAGTTTTCTGTTTTGAATTTTCCCTCCACCATCTGCTCCTTCTTGAGGTTGAGCTCTGCTTTCTGGTGAATCGAGACTGTGTCCACCCGGACAGAAAGTCAGGCTGTGCTATCCGAACTGAAGGGGTGCTTCTTGTTACTTCTTAATGGTCTGATTTATTTAGATTTTTGTGTAATCTCATTTTATTTCCACGGAGCCCAAGCCCCACCCTGGCTCTGGGTGGCTTCTTGAGGGTCTCATTTGGCACCAGAGCAGCTTGGCTGTGAGGGTTCCCCTCCCCAACGCACACAAACCAGCGATGTTCACAGTTTGAGCGACTCGTGAAGACCCGAGAGCTTACCGCCTTCTGTCGTTGGCAGTTCTGATGCTTCCTGGAAACCCCACTGAGGCTGCCAGAAAAGCCCGTAGAGACCCCAAGGCCCTGAAGTCGGGGACTTCTTCCTCAGTGCAACCCCAAAGGGAGAAGGAAGGCTCCCAGGAGCTCCGTGCCCCTCGAAGCCTGCGGGAGACGCGAGGGCCCGGCAGTGGCTTCTGGGCCCTGGCTTTTCCCGTCCAGCTGCAGATTACACATCTAGTTCCTAAGTTCAGAACCTGCTGAGGTGTGTGGGGTCCCTTTGCGCCCCAGGGTCTGCGCTCTCATGCTGGGCTTGCAGCCTGCACCCGTCGTTAGAGGACCTCAGACAGGCTCCGACAGGAGCGTCAGTGTCTGCTCGTTCTGTGATGCAGGTGCGTTCCTGAGAGCACTCTGCCAGGATCTCATCAGTGCAGCCGGGACCTGGGTGGGTCTCCCCCACCCCCGTGTGGCCCGGTCCCTCCAGGTGAGGGCCCCCGTCCCACCCAGAGTCACTCAGAGGCCAGTGCCTCTGCTCTGTGTAAAGTGTGTTTTCTCCAAATTCTGCATTTTGCTCAGTGTTGGCTGAAGGCACTACATTCAGATTGGGAAATGCACATATGCCCCCCCGCCCCAATATTTCTAAGTGTAAAAGGCAGCAGAGTGGGTTGTTGCTGGGCAGTGCTGGGAGGCCCATAGGAGGGGTCCTCTCCGACCCCCGGAAAATCGGCCTGAGCCCTGGAGCTGGGTACAGTTGAACTTTCCAGGGAGCAGC
The DNA here is from genome assembly GCF_041296235.1 of Equus asinus. Classification (NCBI taxonomy): domain Eukaryota; kingdom Metazoa; phylum Chordata; class Mammalia; order Perissodactyla; family Equidae; genus Equus; species Equus asinus. The sequence continues at coordinate 51,032,920 of NC_091804.1, forward strand.
CACTCAACATTGGCAGCCTGGGGTGTGCTCTTCCCCCTCAAACAGGAATGCTCCCCTGTCCTGGAGTTGGAGGAGTAGGGGTGGGAGGAAGAAAATGGAGTGTTGTGAAAACCATTGCCTCGAGGGATTTGAGGCTCCAGAGCTGCCGGTACTGGCGGGAGGGTGCGCCCCCTGCTCTCCTGCCTAGATTCCAGGTTGGGGGCCTGAAGGCCCCTTCCCTTCTGCACTGGACATGAGGAGGAGCAAGGATGAACTGTAAAGGGAGTTTAGAGCAGCTTTTCATACAAAGAAGAGCCCTTTCTAGTTGCGATACCTTTGAGGGCCTGAATAAAGTGTGGTTTCAAGGAAGAAGATGGCGTCCGTCTCTCCTCTCCCCGGGCTGGGCAGTTCTGCTCCAGCAGAATCCGGAGCAGGCCCCTCCTCATCTGGGGAAGCCAATGTGTCCTCTGAAGACTCCAAGACCCACAAGCAGGGTTCCCCGAAACCAGCCCTCTGGTCTCTGACCTTTTGGAGGAGGCCTGTGCTGTCCCAGTCCCTTCTCGTTCCTTTGTTTTCCTCTGTGCACCGGCTTCTGCACCCCAGGATTGAGACAGGCAACTCAGGAGGTCTCTGGTCTGAGAGTGTCTGTGATTGTGGGTCAGAGAGGCAGGCCTGTGGGTCAGCCTTCTTTCCTGAGCACCTGGGTGGTCTGGGCTCTGGGCCTTGAGGGGCAGGAGCCACGCACACAGGTGAGGGGTGGGTGGGTCCTGAGGAGGGAGTTGCAGGCCCTGCGAGCTGTGGGTGGGTGCAGCTGAGAGAGCAATGCTTCCACAGCTCCTTCCCTGGGCTGTGGCCTGACTCAGCCAGCGGGGTGGGCTGTGGGGTGGGAAGGAGCCGTGCCCTACTGCCTCCTGCACACGCGGTAGCTGCATCCGTTTCCTTGGGGCTCCTCCCTGGCTTCTCCTGGCCTCCTGTTCTTGTCTTTCTTGTTGGCCTGGGGGTCTGGGAGGATGCAGAGCTCTGGGGAGCTGCCTTCCCCTGGCTCCTCGTCTGGGGCTGGAGCACATGCGTCCAGCCTCTGAGATCCTAGAGTGTCCTGGGGTCTCACCGGCCTGGATAGAGGTCCAGACTGAGGTCACTAATGTTGACCCCACTGTTGACCACCACTTGGGGTGACTCGTTCTCCATGAAGTCCTGTGTGCGTCCGCTTGGGCAGGTGTCCTGGCACCAACCTGGGTGTTGGAGGTCTGGCCCAGCGACTCCAAGACAGAGGCAGCTCAGCAACATTGTGCCTCTGGGGACACTCCAGCCTGCCCTGGGGCTGAGCCCCATCCCGAGACCCTCCCTCCCCTGCTGGCAGGCTCGCTGGCAGGCCGCCTGGAAAGCGCATCCTGTGATTGGGTTTGGAAAGTCATTATTACTGCCTAGCAGTTTAGCTGTTGTTTTTACAGCGTTAGTAAGGTTGAAAGAAATAATAATAATAATATAAGAAAGACTCAGCCGCAGTAACTGCTTGCAACATGCTATTTGCATTTTTAAGGAAACACTTCTTTGAGACAGCCTGGGTGAAAGGTCACTATTTGCATATAAATGGAAAAGAAAGTGTATGATGCTGGAAGTTACATCTGTATTATTTTCTCAGCAGTGAGCTGCTGTTGGAGAGATTAAGGGACATGGCTGCATTTGGCTTTTATTGAATAGAGAAAGTACCAGCGAGGCTGATTTAGAAGCAAAATAATGAGAGAAATGTGCAAAGCTATAGAATTGCCAACTCCCTCTGCCCCCACCTCTCTCTCTTCTATCATTTTCACCTAAACTCAGCAAAAGCAGGTCTGTCTTTGCTCCACTCAGCAAGTCTTCATTTTACTTCTCTCTGAATTCCAGCTTAAAAAAAAACAGAAAGAAAGAGAGCAGAACTTGCCCTCATTTTCCCCTCAACCCTGTTTGTGTTTCCTGCCAAAATCTAGTCCAACGAGTGGGACGCCAGTGCTGCCTCGAGAACCCTGAAACTCAGGAACAGAGACCCCCCCACTGCAGCTCCGCTCTTCCCAGGCAGGACTCTCAGAAGGGGCCCCTGGGGCTGGGGGAGAGGGCACCCGGGTTCGGGACCTCTGGGAGGCTGCAGGAAAATTGTGGGGGGTCTCCAGGGTGCCCTGCCTTCCTTGCAGACCCTGCCAGGGACCTGCAGTGTCCAGGGCACAGGCACCACCTCCTTTTGGATTTTCAGGGCTGTGGGACTCTCCCAAGGGCTTGTCCAGCCCGGCTGTCTCTGGGCTTTCCAGCAGGCCCCCGGATGGAGCTGATGTCCCCGGGGAGCCAAGCCCAGGACACTTGAGCTTTTGTGGGCTTCACGTTGAGGAGCAGCCCTGGGACTGTGGGGGGCAGACGTGTAGTTGGAGAGGCCTGAGCACCCCCTGGGTCCTGGCTTCAATCTGTCCTCACCGGGCTCCGGTGACCACTTGCTACTGAAATCACACCCCACGCTCTATTATTTCTAAAAATATATATTTTTTTAAATATTTTTTAAAATTTTTTTTCCTTTTTCTCCCCAAAGCCCCCCAGTACATAGTTGTATATTCTTCGTTGTGGGTCCTTCTAGTTGTGGCATGTGGGACGCTGCCTCAGCGTGGCTTGATGAGCGGTGCCATGTCCGCGCCCAGGATTCGAACCAATGAAACACTGGGCCGCCTGCAGCGGAGCGCGGGAACCCAACCACTCGGCCATGGGGCCAGCCCCACTAAAAATATTTTTTGAAACAATCTCAAACTCACAGAAACAGGACAAAACTTTTTCCTGAACCGCTTCAGAGTTGTTTGTCAAGTCTGTGCCTGTCGCCCGGAACACTTGCTGGGGTGCTTCCAACAAAGGGGCTGTCTCCTCCAGAGCCGCCTCACTGGCGGGTCCCCCCATGCTCAGACTGCCTCGCGCTTCTCCCGCCACCTCAGAGGAGGGCTCGGAACCGCGAGGCCCCTTGGTGTCTTCGTTGGTCATGACCTTCATCCCTTTGAAGGGCACTGGTCAGTTGCTTGTGGAAGGCCGTTCAGTTTGGGTTGTTGGCCGTTCCCTGCGGTTGGGCTTGGGCTGCACGAAGACCAGGTTTGAGGCTCTTTTCCCCACGTCCTCACACCGATCCTCATCCTCTGCCCGCTGCTTAGACAGTGCCACCCAGCATCTCTCCTGCTGCAGTCACACTCTTTCCCTTTTGCAGTTCATCAGTATTTGGGGGGAAGGCACTTTGAAACTATGAAAACACCTCATTCATCATCAAACCACCAATTTATTCATTTTTGTTGACATCTGTATAGATTCACGGAGCAGTTTATCTTTTGGGTTATAATCGCTATTTTGATGCCCAAGGTGTCCCGCTGGCCCCTGGAAGCCCACCAAAGCTGGCTTCCCGTCTTGTGTGCCTCAGCACTCGGGATGCTTCCTTGCTCACCGTGCCTGAGCCAGCCCCAGGCACTGGCTCCTTTAGTGCTGGGAAATTATTTTTTATTATTTAATTCATGCTTTTCCTCCCATTTTCTTGGTTCCTCTTTCTGGAACTTCAGAGTTGATGATTTTCCTCCTTGTCTCCCATTTCTTTGTTTTTTTGTTTACTTTTCTAGTATATTTCTTTAGCTCTATCTCCCAACTCTTCTGTCGGGTTTTTCATTTTGGTTTTATATTTTATTTCCAAATTGGGGAAGATGGATGTGCTGGTGTTAAGTCTTCCTGAGTAACTCCCACACCAGTTCCACCCCCTGACACTGCCTGGGCCAGGCCACCTCCCCTCTGTCCAGTTGTCACTGGCTCTGTCCTTGTTCCTGCCCCTAGCTGTTGTCCACAAGGCGGATCGCGGGAGCTTCCTAAGGCTTGTGTTTGTTCATCCCATGCAGCTTCCTGGTGCACTGTCCCTCAAGGTTCTGCCCACAGATCTAGGGAAGGTCCAGGGAACAGGTGTCTGGGGTGGGGCCTCACTTTGAAACTGATGAGAAGCTACAAGACCTCCTCTGCAGCCCCTGGGAGCCGTGTGATGTGGTGTGGGCCTGTGTGCCCTCTGAGGGCCTTGTCTTCCAACCTTTGGGGGCATGGTCTTGACCTCAGGGCTTCAGGGTCAGAGATTCTCTGGGTTCAGAGGGTGGACTTCCAGGTTGTGGTCCCCCCCAGATGTCTACTGTGACCTGTGGGCAGTTTTGTGAGGGCCTTAAATTTGTTCCACGTTTGTGTTCTAACCCTTTTGTTCCTGCCTTTCTAGGCTTTGCCTTAAACCTGAGCAGCAGCAAGGAGGGGATGGATGAAAGTTGTGATGAAAAATGGGAAAAGAATTTTCCTTTTAAATGGCAAGTTTCGTTTATACTCAATTCTAGGGCCCAGCTTTTCAATGGATATGTTCAGTTTATCTCTTTGAAGTGGAGTGGAACAGAGAGGAGGAGGAATCTGCATTGCCAAGACCCCATCCCGCACAAGGGCTGCTGAAAGCTGAGGTGGCCTGTCCTCCAGGGCAGAGGGCCCACTGCAGGGGCAGCCGGAGCATCTGTGGTCTGGCAGCTCGGTGATGCACATGCACAGGGGGGCACGGAGCCGCGTGCTTGGTTTGTTATGGGAGGGAGGAGATTGGCTGCAGCCCTCGGCTCAGCAGTCGGCTGCTGGCATGTCCTGCTTTACGGGGTGAGAGCTGTGTCTGTGCTGCTTTGGGTCGTGGTGCCAGAAGTGGTTGTCTTCTCTTCATCCCGGTTGGTCGAGCTGCTGCAGGGCGGGGTCTGAGATGCCTTGCTCTGCCTTCCATGGCCCACATCACTGCCCTTAACCCTTCCTCCTGCTGCAGCCCTGGGCCCAGTGCTCCGTGGCCCCCAGGATGAGGAGTGATGGGCAGTCCAGGCAGGACCAGGACCCAGGCCTGGGAGAAGTTTCTTCCCTTTGCAAGAGTCCCTGGAGGTGGCCCTGCTGATCGGCCACATGCGTCCAGGCCAGGGACTCACACATCATGGCAGGAGGCAGTTCATCTCTTGTCGGACAGCTCCTGTTGTCAGAAAATTATTTTGATGTGAGTGTCCCCTCTAGGGTCCTTCTAAAGCTATCCAGAACACACTGAATCCTCCTCCCGCTGGACGGCCCTGACATGCGAAGCAGCTCTGGCCCATCCTCACTCCAGTCTCTCCCCTGACCTGGTATGTAGCAGGAGCACCTGTCCCCCCTTGTCATCCACAAGGCTCATGCCCCGGGGTTGAGCAGGACCCTGCACAGGGCGTCTGACTGCACAGCCTCTGCCCCTGTAGAGGTGGGCACTGCACCTCCCTTCCTGAGCCCGGGTGAGTGAGGGCTCAGGGCGAGGCCGTGCATCCGTGGACTGTCACACTAGGCTCTCTTGTGTGTTCCATTGACTTTTAAAGGACAGCTTTATTGAAATATAGTTATAGGTCATATGCTTCCCCCATTAGAAGTATGCAGTTCAGTGGTCTTAGTGAATTCATAGAATTATACATCTGTCACTACAATCTAATTTCAAGACATTTTCATCCCCCACAAAGAAACCCTGTGCCCAGTAACAGTCGGTCCCCATTTGCACCCTCCCCCAGCCCCCAGCAACCACAAATCTACTTTCTGTCTCTATGGATTCTCCATTTCCAGACACTCTATAACTGTGCAACTGCACAATATGTGGTCTTTCTTGTCTGACTTCTTTTACTGAGCAAGATGTTTTTGAGGTTCACCCACGTTGTGCCATGTGTGAGTATTTTCATCCTTTTTATTGCCAAATACCATTCAGTCATATTTCTACCATCCATTCAGCAGTTAATGGACATTTTGGTTGTTTCCACTTTTTGGCTAGTAAGAATAAAGCTGCGATAAATAGTTTTGTACAAGGCTTTGTATGGACATATGTTTTCATTTCTCTTGGGTCTATACCCAGGAGTGGAATTGCTGTGTCATGTGGTGACTCTACGTTTAACATTTTGAGGAAATGCCAGACTGTTTTCCAAAGTGGTTGTGCCATTTCACATTTCTGTCAGCAACGTGTCCATTTTACACATTCTCTCAACACTTGTTACTGTCTCTTTTTAAAAAATGTTACACCCATTTTAGTGAGTGTGAAGTGATATCTCATTGTGGTTTTGATTTGTATTTCCCTGATGACTAGATGTTGAGCATCTTTTCATGTGTGTATTGACCATTTGTATGGCTTCTTTGGAGAAATGTCTATTCAAATCCTTTGCCCATTTTTAAATTTGGTTATTTGTGTTATTGTTGAGTTCTAAGAGTTCTTTATGTATTCTGAATACAAGTCCCCTATCAGATATATGATTTGCAAATATTTTCTCCCTTTCTATGGATTGTCTTTTCAACTTAGTGATGGTATTGTTTGACATACAAAAGTTTTAAACTTTGGAAAAATCCAATTTATCCATTTTTTCTTTTACTGCTTGTGCTTTTTGTGTCATATCTAAGAAACCATTGCCTAACTCAAAGTCAGGAAGATTTACACCTAAGTTTTCTAATAGTTTTAGCTCTTACATTTAGATCTGTGATCCAGTGTGAGTTAATTTTTATGTATGGTGTCAGGGATCCAACTTCATTGTTCTGGCTATTCTATGTTACTTGAATTGCTGTATGAATTTTAGAATCAGTTTGTCAATTTTTGCAAACAAAATGAAACAGCTGGAGAGGTCACAAGGGGTCAGATTCTGGCAAGATTCAGAAAATAGCAGTGACAAGATTTAGGACCCAGGACCATCCCCAGCGTTCATGCTCGAGGAGCTGACAGCTGAGAGGGGAGAGGAAGAACTGAGTTTCGTGAGAAACAGATGTTATCGTCAGGGATGGGAGTCAGAAGAGGAGTTGTTGGCATGGCGAGTGGAGCAGAAGGAGCCTGCACGGGGGATGGAGGAGAGGCTCAGGTGCAGAGGCAAGCGGCAAGGTCCACCACATGAGGTCACGATGGGGATGTGACGTGGATGCTCCCGGTGGCTTTTGAGGACCGCTGTTCCGGTGGAGGGCTGTAGATGGAGACCAGCTGGAGAGGGGACTGAGGAACAGAGTCAGCAAGTCTGAGTCTGTAAGAAATATAGTTATGAAGGAGGCAGAGATGGAGAGGTGGTGGGGCTCGGGTGTGGAGTCCAGGTGGATTGTATTTTAAACTTGAACACCTCAAGGAAGAGTCAAGCCCAGGAAGGTCCAGCTGAGAGGGAGCAAGATGCTTGAGAGGAACATGAAATATGATTGGTGTTCCTGGGACATTTTAATTGGTGCTGGGAAGGGGGATACCAAGCCCGGATGGAAAGGTTAGCTCAGCTGGGATGCAAGACCCCTCCCCATGTCAGGGACGGGGCGGGGACAGAGGAGGCCTGGGGCTGGGGCTGACGTGTCACCCTGAATGGTGACAATCTCTTCTGGGTGTGTGTGTGTGTGGGAGCATGGGAGAGCCAGAAAGTGGGCTCCCCCCAAGTGAAGACCCTTCCCCGTCTGCACGTTGAGTGAGGGGTGGGTAGTCAGAGCTCCTGGCACCAAAGACAGCCTCTGGCCACCAGAGACACAAAACCTAGAGAGGATGCCGAAGACATTTGGCTTCCCGCAGTCGCCACCTGGGCTCTCCCTCAGCCTTCCTGCCGTCTGTTCTTACGTCTGAGGTGCGCAGGGAGGGTCTGGCACAGAGGAAGGGGTTGCTCTGTCAGTGCTGGAGCAGGGCTGGATTCAGGGCCATCTAGCAACCATCCCAGGAGGACAGATCCTTCTGTGCAGGGCCCTCCAGAAGACTGGGGTTGGAAGTGGCCACAGACACCAGTGTCAGGAGGGAGAAGTGTGTGCTGTCTGTGTCCAGGGTCCCCAGGCGTGCCAGTGGGCATCTCTCCGGGAGGCCTCAGGGCACTACAGGAGGAGGAGTGCTCTGGCTCTAGGGCTTTGTGATGCTGTTTCACGCGAGATGTTGCGTCCCAGGCTTGGCTGCGCTGGCCGCGGGTCTGCAGGGATGCTGAGTTGGAGAAAGTGGCATCATTAGGAGAGGGGTGGGCAGGCTGTGGCCTGGGTCAGGGCTCTGGCCCAGCGAGGAAGACACCAGTCAATCTCCCAGGAGATTACCCTCTCTGGAGGACGTGTACGCATCTGCTAACAGGCCCTGGATGCTTTTCTGAGCTTGTCTGCCCTCCAGAGTCCTGAAAAAGTGAGTTTGGGCCCTCTGTGAGAACTGATGCTGGGGCAATTGGAGCAGCCAGGGTGCACAGTACCAGGTCCCAAGGAGAGGTCACATCCAGTGCCACCGTCCATGCCACCTGCTCCCAAAAGTCTTGTTTGCCATTTGTGTCTATGAGCAGGGATTCAGATGAGCCCATTAGAGACCTAAGAACCCAAAGAAATGGCTTGTCTTGAGGAAAACCTCCTCCTCACCTCAGATTCCTGGTGCTAAAGGCAGCGATGTCTCCACGTGTTCACAGGGCACCAGGTGCTGAGGAGGCACTTTCTACACCTGCTCTGAATCTCTGCACAGCGCTTTCCTCCCACCTTATGGATGAAGAAGGGGACTCAAAGGTCAGGAGCCAGAGCTGCTCTGCCCTGCTCCACCCCTGCCACCCACTGAGAGTTGCTGGCAGCGTGACCTCTGGCGGGGCATCCTGATGGGACCCCCACCCCCGTTTCTGTGCAGGGCCTTCCTTTGGCCTGGAGACTCTGCCTTAGTTTTGGCATGTGTGGGCTTCATGTGCTTCCTCTGTGCAAGCCGCAGTGCTGTCTGCTCAGTGCCTTCAGACAGGAGGGGTCTTGTCTATGGTGGGGCCTGGTCACATGCAGGTCCGGGTGGGGGACCAAGAGGGCCCCTCAATTGTTTCCCAGCAAAGGAGAAGCACTGGGGAGCTTTACTGGGCTTCTAGCAGTGACTATAGTTTGCTGCCAAAAAATTCCCAAGAAAAGGAAGGAATTGTCTCAAGGTGGAGCCAGGTCTCCATAAACAGGGTTCTGGTCTTGGGGGTGCACCTCATTTGACTTCACTGCGTCCCAGGTCGCGGCACCAAGACGTCACTAGGGTGCTGTTCTGCTCTCTTGCCAAGAGGAGGCAGTAGTGGCTGTTTAGAGGTGGCGAGCCCAGAGCGGACGTTTTCAGGGCCCCAGTGCTTTGCCTGAGCAGATGTGGGGCTGCGGAGGTCAGAGCTGACCTGTGACAGGAGCACAGGACTTCACTTCCCCGGGCAGGTGAGCGTTGAGAAGCACCTGTGAGCTGGTTATCTCCCATCAATCAAAAAACCAGAGGTCCCTCTGCAGAGACATGTGAATTCACCTCTGCTGGGCTTCTCCTGGAGCAGGAAGAGCCCAGGGGAGTCCCACTGGGTGGGGGCACTTCTGGGGCACCATGCTGGGGAGCCGAGAGGGAGGGAACCATCCTGCGCGCAGCACAGTCTGGGGTCTTCTGTCCTTCCCTCCAGCTGTCAGCAGACGTGCCCCGTGAGCTCACGTATTTAACATATGTTACTGTGATAAGAAATTCCGTTGAGCCTTCAGGTCAGTCCGGTGTGCAGGTTTCTGCAGTGTCTTCTCTCCTGGGAGGTACATGGGGAAAGTGAACCCCATGTGCTTTGTGTCTGGGATCTCCCAGCTCCCACTGTCACCATGTAGACGCAAGGAGACTCTCCTCCCCATTTTGAAGCGTGAAACATACCCCACGGCCTGCGTGAGTCTTGTCGATTCACCTCCTGAATTTCTTCCCTCCCACCCTCATGAGGTGAGGCTGCCTGCTCCCTCCTCCCCCATCACCCAGTTTGCAGTATCTTCCTTGTGAGTCCAGGGTCCTGGGCAACTCCCAAAGGCTATCCCCCACATTCCTGTCATAGTTTTGGGAATTTGAATACCCAGTGGGTGGGCCTGGACCCACTGGGAGCATGCCAAATGACTGTTACACCTCTAGTCAGGCAATCCTCACAGGGGTCCCCTGCAGGTGGCCCATAACTCGGTGAGGGGGAGGCACACAGTCGGTGCACACAGTAGGCGCCAAATACTGCTGGTTTTACCCATTCCTTTGAAGACCTTACATTAGGCTGTCTCCTTGACAACCAGTCTTCTTCCCTCTATGTCTGTGCTTCTGGAGGTCACAGGAGCCTTTCTAGACAAGAGGATGCTGTGGCCAGAGCCACAGGGCTGCCCAGGGCAGGAGTGGTGGAATTCTAGAAAAACAGCATTTGGGGATGCACATCAGAGAGGTGAAGGGAAGGAAGATAATAGGTATGACAACAGTGTGCCTGACCCGCCTTCAGCACAGCCCGGACTCACTTCCAAGGAGAAGCAGAGAGCAGGAGGCAGGAGTATTCATTTCCTGTTTTATTGTTGGTTACTTAATGACCTTCCCTTGAAACGCTGCAGTTGTAGAAAGCAGGTTGTCATGGAAACAGGGAGTGCCTTGCCAGGGATAGGTACACAATGCACTTCTTTGTCATGTCCAGCTGATGCCTTCAGCCTCTGCTCAGACGCGTTAATTTATGGGAGGAATTAAATATTAACTGGAGGCAGAGACACCGGGAAGATGCTGGGAACCGGGGGAAAGTGCTAGACCTTGTCTAACGGGCACCAGCCTCCTGGTTGCAGTGGCCACACCCACTCCCTAAAGGCTCCCTTTAGGCGCGTCCCTACAGCACGGGCTAGAGCCAGGATGATGCTCAGGAGTGCAGGGTGCTGGGAGCCTCCCAGGAGCATCCCGATCAGTGATTTCCTCAGAGCTCTTGCCTCTTGTCCCTGGAACAGCTGTGGGGCCAGGATTTTGTGCATCTTTCTGGGGAAAGGGGAGACTGTGTAAATGCTGTGTGAAAGGGTCGCCCAAGTTTCTTGATTTCTCCCCTTGAGCTGGAACAGCTGCCATTCATTAGATTTTCCTTTTCTGCCCTTCAGAAAATGAGTTCCGGGGTGAGCTGCTGAGTCAGAGGTGGACACACGGAGACAAGGCCAACAACTGCAGGACCTCGAGACTCCTCCTGAGCAGACACGGCAAGGTGAGGCGCTTGGGGGGAACTCCCGCCCTAGGCCCCCTGGGTCCCGGCAAAGTTTCTTCTCACCCCCAGCATGGAGCACAGAGGTGACTTTGGCCTAGTCGTCCTCAGTCCAGATTAGGACCGTCAGTGATCTGGTCACTTCAAAATTAAGGGAAGAAAAATGACTCTGAACAGAGTAAAAGTAAAACGTGATAGCAGAGTCTCACCTCCAGCAGGTCCTGCCCTGAGGTGCAGTCACACCTGGGCTCCCTGACACGCCTTGGCCACTGCCCTCTCCTCTCCCTGCCACGGCTGGGCAGGCTGGGCATCCCTGACAGACTTTGCCGCAGGAATTCACGGGGTCTGCTGACTGTTTCCATCGTCCCCAGTGGAGGCAGATGATACGTGCCCTGCTCACCCCTGAGGGGGCTCATCCCTCAGGCTCCCCGCCTCCTCAGGGGTGCCCTAACACTGGGTGGCACCTGCGCTTTCAGCCACACCAAAGCTAATTCTACAACTTCCCGTGACGTGCTCAGGTGGAGCCAGGCCCCCGGGCCCCGTGGTCCTCGAGATAGCAGTGCAGGTGACAACAGGCTTGGGGGCATCCATCCTCAGTTCTCAGATTCTGATCTCTCATTTTCTTGACGTGTAGACGCCATCAAGGATCCAAGCCACAATCGGGGTGTGGCCACCAAGGCTGGCAGCCCAGGGTGGGCGGAAGACTGGCATCTTAGGCGCAGCCTCCTTCGAGGGTGCTTGGGTTTTTCTCTTGCAGCCCAACATTTTCCTTTTGAGTCTGGTGACTAGAAAGTGCATCTTAGTGGTCTGTTATAGTGCCTGGTCAAGCACCTCATCACACTTTTATTCCTGTAGGATTATCAGTTCTTTGCTGAGCTGTGTTGGAGCCTGAGGTGAAAGGAAAAGTCAGTGACATGGATCATGTCTGTGTTTAAGTTTTTGGTATTCTATTCCTCATGGATTTTTTGCATTAATTTTGATGTTTTAAAATATTACAGTAAACTATTATTTATCTTGATCACTGAGGTTTTGTTTCCCCTTAAATTTGTACCTGGGCCAACACCTCACCCACCTCACGCCCTCTCAGCCTTGAGCATGCAAGGAAATCATGTAACTGAAAAAGTTACTTGATTTGAAGTCAGGGGCTCTGGGTGAGGTGTATCTACAATTGCTGGAGCTGTATAAGGGACAGTAGGAATGTTGCTGTCCCCTTGTGGCTCAGGCATGACAAGCTCGGAGGTGTGGGACCCGCCATGAACATGCGTGATGGCCCACGCTCAGGTTCTCCTGGAGCATCGGCTGCTTCACAAACACTCCATTAGAGAGTCATTTTCCTCTAGTTTGGGACGATAGGGCCTGAGTTACTGTTCTGAGCAGAGAGTGGGCCAGAGAAGAGGGGAGGATGTGCTTGTGAAAGGACTATGGGGCTGGCAGGTGCTGCTTTCTGACTGAGGAGCCCGAAGACGTCACAGCACAGGGGGAGTGGTGGCCTCGGGAGAGCAGAGCATCACACAGTGACAGCGGGACTGGCCTCAGGCAGCAGGTGGGTGAGGCGGGAGCTCAGTGCCTGGACAGTGGTGAGAGCAGAGGAGGCCTGTGTGGAGGCGGTCAGAGCCTGTCTCTGAGTTCAGCCTCTGAGTTCAGCCTTGGCATTGGGACAGCTCAGGGATGGTTTGGAAGGGGCTGTCAGAAAAGATCAGCTTGTTGTGTGTTTGGAGGAAATGCTGGGCATTGTGCTTTTTTTTTAACTTAAGGAGAAAAGGGGTAGTCGTTGATGGTAGGTCCTTAAACCTTGTCTTGACCTTGAAGAATGAAACCTTTGAGCCCCAAGTCACATAATATTCAGTGGATGAGTAGAGATGTGCAATCCAGAGAAGGTTGGTCGCATGTCATTTAGCCTTCTTCCTACCACTCCCAGTGGATGCTCCTATCGAGGGAGGGAGGCACCACCAGGCGTGGCCTTGCTGACCCGCCTCCATTGATGTGGCTGGATTTTTACCCCTGGGTAGAAGAAATTCCATTTATGTTGGAGTTTTAAACAGATGGACCCAGACATGGCTGCTTTATCAGGATATCTATTTTGTAGCTATAATTTTAGTTTGGGGGTTGGAGTGAGCCACAATCCCATGCTTAGAGATGTCAGGAGAACCCCTCCCAAGACACGTTTTAATAATGCTCCGTGGGGTGTCCTTTCTACAACCCTAGGAGGAGGCTGGTCTGTTCAGCTGCCAGTAGGTCAAATAATGGGTGGAATGTCGGGAGAATTTCACACACAGTGGGACGTCCCCAAAGAGGGGACAGAACCGTCATTGCAAGGACCCAGGGGTGCTGTGATGCAGAGCAGGGGTGCAGGCATGTGGTTTAGCCTCAGAGATCAGAGAACGGACAGCAGGATGTGTGCCGAGGGTCCTGAGGTAGCAGAACTTCTACATCTTTGAAGCAGAAGGCTGCTCTTTGGGGAGGGTCCCTGATCTGGCATGTGGGTACATGCTCAGAAGAAAGGAAGCAGGGAAGGCTGTGCAGGAAATGGGGCCGGGGAGGTGGCTCTGAAGGAGTCTACTGGAATGCCTCGTGAGAAGTGGAGCAAGGAGCATCGTGAGCGCTGATATAAGTCCCTGAGTGGAGCTTCTTCCCAGTGGCAGGAACATGGATCCGCCACGACTCTCCACAGTGGCTCCACAGCAGTGGTGTGTGCTATGGCCTTGCCCTTGGCTGTGCACAAGTGACAGACTAAAACAAGTCTGGGCCAGCGCCCCCCGCCCCTGCCCCCCGCCCGGCCCGCCGGGAGAAAGGGGAGTCTGGGCAGGTGCTGTCAGAGTCAATAGGGCAGGTAGGTGATGGCCAGTTTCCTGCCACCTCCTGTTATACCCCTCTGCCCTCCTTAGCCCATGTCACCCCTTCCTTCGAGGCAGGGCTGCCTGTGGTCTCCCAGGAGTCAGTGAATGCTACCCGCTTTGTCTAGCTCTTCCGGGAGGAAAAGCACCTCAACCTCCCACAGGGACACTGTAATCCGCATAATCTTGGGGATTTAAAAATTGTCCTAAGTCCATTCTAATTCTCCAGCTTTGCTAGCTGTTGGAACGCGTTCTGAACAAAATGAAACCTTAACCTATCATCTCCCCCAGCCCAGGGCTGGGGGTGAATGTTCATGGTGGCCTCAGGAGGCCTGGAAGCCAGTGCAGCTTGAGGCTCAGGCCTCTGTTGAGTCCCTCCTGATGGCTCCTGGGTCTCAGAGATGTTTCTGACTGTTCCCATTCGTCTGGCCGTTCATTCTTACATAATATGAGTCGTGAATGAGGCTGTGCATTCTGCTCTCTGCAGGAGAGACAACGACCTCAACATGAATGGATGAGCTTATTTCAGATGGAGATGTGGACCATGAGGGAGATGAGCAGGCACAGGGTGGAGCCTCAGCCAGGGGGTGGGGGTGGGGGACGGGGGGGGGGGGGGGGGCGGGGGGCGGGGGGGGGGGGCGAGGCAGGGCACAGGCCTGACTACTGAGAGCTGCTGGCTGCCCAGGATGCTCCTTGTTCCCCAGGTCTGGAGTACCTCCCACCCTGAGGCTGTGCTCCCTAAACGTCCACAAGTCTTCACCCGTCCAGCAAGCCTCCCCACACCCACCCAGGCTCCAGAGTCTGAGCAGCACCCTCCCTAAACCCCTTCCCTGTAGTGAAGGACCTGCCCCCTTGGGCACTGAGGATGCCCCGAGGGCCGGGGAGGCAGGGCTGTGTCTGAGGCTGCTTAGGAGCAGGCTTTAGCACGGATTCTATTCTTTGTCGAGCTCTTAGCCATCCATGTAGAAGGGCAGGAACATGACTTAGGGTGGACAGGAGGGAAGCTCTTTAGCCATGAAGGCCAGGGAAGAATTAAGAAGAAAAGAGAGTGAAAGAGGGAGACAAAGGGAGAGAGACAGAAAGAGAGAAAGAAAAAGAAGAAAAGAGAGACAGAGAGAAAGTCAGAGAGACAGAGAGAGACAGAGAGGGAGAGTGGGGATGAGTGGGTGAGCCAGGAAGAGAAAGCAGGGGTGGGGTGGGGTGGAGGAGCACCTCCAGAGGTCACCACAGGAGTCCCTGGACTTGGGTTGGGGGTGGGCAGACCTGGCCTTTGGGGGTAAAGGTCAAGATGTCACAAAGCCTGCTGGGCCTCAGACACCTCATGAGAGATCTCTGACTGGACATTCTTGGCCTTTGAGAGCGAGTCCACCCTCTCTGCTTGGTTACTGGCTGCATGTCTGTGTTCTGAGCGCATTTCTCACGACCACAGCCTGTGTCCAGACAAATCTACAGATTTCGAGGCTGCTACCTGCATTTGCTTTTTGGTCCCCGAGTCTATAAACGTCCAGTTCAGGGAACTGTTCTGTAAGGGTGCTGTGCAGAGGGGTCCGAAAAGGGACTGGTCTTTGTATCATGTCATTGTGAGAACCGTTTGGTTTAATAAGAGCTGACATCATTAATTTTGACTTTAAAATATACAGAACAGAACAACACAGTAACATCCTTTTGAGTGAGACTACCATTACATGACAGTAATAAAGTGAGTTAAATGGAGGGACGAAGAGACGCTCCTGTCTGGTTAACAGATGTGGCAAAACAGGACATATTTGCCTTTGTAACTTTTTTTCCTCCACATAGTTTCCTACTGAAGACAGAACCACTGACACATTAATCAGGGCGAAAAGGCAGTTTAAGGAGCACGGGGGGCTGTGACACACACTCCTGGTGGCACAATGCAGTTGGCGTTAGAGAAACAGCTCAGGCGACGCTCTTGAGAGAGGTCGCTGGCCCACAGTGGGAGGGGGTCGAGTCAGCTGCGATGAGGGGCCCTTTAGTGATCTGTGGGTGGTGCAAAAATAGGGACTTGATTGGTTTGTGCTTGGAACAAGTGAAGGGTTTCAAAAAATAAACCAGTGAAAAGTTGGGATGTGTCTCATTGTCTTTGCATCAGTGAGTGGCTTGTCTTTGTGGTGGGGGCAGAAGGCCCTGGGGGCTGCCAGCAAGCCAGGTTTTGTGAGTTGGGTGGTGTTGGGCTGCCCAAGCACTGGTCCTCCATCTGCCACATGGAGCACCGACGTTGAGGCATGAGGACAGCACAGAACCCACCCCTGAAGTGCTCTGACTTCTCCAAGAGGGAAAACGGTGTAACTCGAGTGGGGCTTGTTCCATCACAGCTCTGTCCAGATGCTTCTGGGGCAGCCACCACTGCTAGTTTCAAACAGCTCGGAAATCAAGTTTTCCCTGCTTCCCTGTTGACGTCTCAAGTCATCCGGCTCTTACAAATTCATTCTCGTATTAAAGAGTTAACCCTCATTCTTCCTCCTGTAGTTCAGATTTTCCCTCTTTAAAATCAAAGATACATGCACTGAAGAGAACTTCTCACTTATTGACCATTTGATGCAGATAAATTGCAAATGGAAAGGTGCTCAGCAAACACATACACAGCTGTCAGCTTCGTCAATGGACTTGTGGTTTGCAAGCAGCGCCCATTACGCATCCCTGCAACCCTCTCTATTTTCTGCTCTTTGAATAATTTATCCGCAGGAAACCCAAATTGCCAAGGCACGCTTTAACCTAGCAGAATGCTTGCCAATTTCCTTGGGAAAACTGACAAAAAAAAAAAAAAAAGAGCTGTAGATTGCATTTCAGCTGAAAGCAGGCGCCCGCAATCAGATGCATTAGCCCCATTGTGAGGCCTGCATCGGAAGGCATCGTGCTCGGCTCGGCGCAGACGACATTTGAAGGCTCGTAAATGTAATGAAGTCCCTTTGACACCTGCTCCTCTCTTCACTTTAAATGTGAGCCATTGGTCCATGGGGAACCTCTGCTTTAAAAATAGAAATTATAGCAATTGTCTTCCGTGCTATTGGAAGGCTGTAATAAGTACACCGCTTGTAGCACGTGGCTCTGAGCCTGGAGTCAACAGGTTGCATAAATTGCTCCAGGTTTGGATTTTTCTTCCTTAACAAATCCCATAAATCACTGTATGCTAGTGCTGCCCACGGGGAGGTTCACTTTACAAATTTCACCTTCTAGTTGGGGAAACCCTTTTCTCCCTTCCTGGGCCGTAGTTCGGACACTTGTCTCCCGCTGGCATTGGGGCGCGGCAGCCTGCTTCTGCTGCCCTTCCTTCCTGTCGCGGCTTCTTCTTGCCCACTGTCTGGCTTTCCCTTTGACAGCCTTGGTTGTGGCCTGGGTCAGGTGGAACTGCTCCCTTCCTTCCCCATCATGGGGTCAGGTCATGAGCCCGGCTATGTGGGGGCCTCCTGGGGTGTGTGGGGTGCACCCTGTCAGGCAGAGGTGCCTCCCACCTGGTCTCTCTCCCTCGGACACTTGGAGTGCGTCATGGTTCCTGCTGACCTCCTGCCTTCCAGTCACCTGCCTGCTCAGATGTGTCAGGTGTGACACAGGTGGGGGATTCTATGTGATTACTGTAGCACCTGGGGCTTCTCCCCCTGCCCCAGGCCTGTCTGTGACCCTCGTCCACAGGCTTCACTCTCCTGGGGGTTCTCCTTTGTCTCCCTCATAGGACAATGTAGGTAGCACACCCCATGACAGTTGGTCAGGGGCAGGGAGTGTTCGGGGCATGGGGCACTGATGGGCTCAGTTGGGGTGGCCAGAGGCTGTGTGGGGTCTGGGCTGTACGGGGTGCCTCACCCTCTCCTGGGAGAAGCAACATCCCTGGGGAGGTGGCCTATGGGTTCGGTTCAGATGACCTCTCGGCCTGCATTCCTGCCTTAGCCCGGCTCTCAGCAGAGACTGCTTCCTGCCCCTGGAGCCGTGCCATCTAGCATGGTGGCCACGGGCACTTAGCACATGGCTGGTCAAAGTCAGAGGTGCAGTGAGCCCAGGAGATGGGCAGGGTTTCTAAGAGTTAGCACAAAACAAAATCCCATTCATAATTTTTCATACTGATTGCTGTTGAAGTGATAATGTTTTGGATAGATTGGGCTAAGTATAGTATTAAAATTAACTTCACCTGTTTCTTTTTACATGTACAATGTGGCTATTGGACGGTTTACAATGACATGTGTGACTTGCACTCCAGCCACTGGGCAGTGGTGCCCTGGAGGCCCCTGTGCCTCTGGAACAATGCGTTGGGGGTCCTTTCTCAGTTAGGGATGGTCTGGTCCCTGAGCTCAGGCTGCCTCTCCCTGGGACAGCACATGGTAGAAACTGAGGCTCTCCATCCTTGGATGCTTCGTGGGGGCCCGTTGGAGTCCCAGCTGCCTGTCTCTAACAGGACAACCTTTGTGCCTTGGGGACACTAACTCCCCTGGGAAGCCGGGCTCTGGGGCACTGAGGGGTCAGAGTCTGCAGGGCGACCTGCTCTGGAGCCTTGGCACCTGCTGGCCTGGTGAACAGCTGCTGGTGCTTCTTACTCTCACCAGGAGACCGTGCCTCATGGGACCCCAACTTTGCAGATGATCTGGCAGATGGGGTAGGCGTCAGGCCTGCAGCTTCCTCCTCCTTTGCTACCTCCAGGCCAGCGGGAGGGCCAGGAGCAGAAGATGGGGGACACCCTGGCGCTGGAGGTCTCTGCTCCGAAGCACCTCCCCCTTGCCTGCTGCTCCTGGTCCCAGCCTCTCCCACCCTGTGAGCCTATTGCTTGTCATCCTGTGTCATGGATTCACCTTTATCTGCAAAGCTTGATCCAGAAAATGGCTGGAGGTCCCCACACAGCCCTTGAGGGTGGTTCTGTGCTGTGTTCCTGTTAACATCCTAGTTGTTTTTACTTGCAGATGAGCTTAGAAAATGAGGATAAGCGAGCTAGGACGCGATCCAAGGCCCGAGGTGAGTGCCGCCTCCCTGCCCCGTGGTGGGGCTGGCCCGGACAGTCTAAGGCTCAGCTCCAGCCCAGAGTCTGGGGTGCTAAAGCTGTAAATGCCACTTTCCCCAACAGTTTCCTTGGAGAACAGAGACCCCACAGCGCTGAGACCCTGCATACACCTCCCCTATGCTGAGCTCTGGGTCCCAAGGTGTCTAGTAGCCTTGGGCCTCTTCAGCCTCAGGGCTCCTGGCAGGGCTGCTGAGGGGCCTGGGGTCAAGATGAGGAGGCAGAGACAGCTCCAGAATGGGGGAAGTGAAGCTCAGTTAGAAGACCGTTCTGTTTGGAAATGAGAGGCTGCCAGCCCTCCACCACCAGCCTCTTTGCTCCCAGGATGTCAGTCTTGGTGCTGGCAGGCCTGGGAGGGTGTTGGGCTGAGCTGGCAGTGGGTGAGGTGAGAGAGGGCCAATGCCCGGCTTGCTCTGCAAGGACGGAGCCTGACCCCGTGGCTGGCCTCGCCTCCCTGAAACTCAGGGCACGCCTGCCAGGGCTGCGTGTTCCCGTGTGTGGGCAGCCCTCACTGAGTGGTGGAGAACACTAAGCTTCCCAGGCATGCCACTCAGTTGGACCTGCACGTTTTTGCCCCCAGCAGCCTGTCACTGAGGGAGCAGCCACTCAGCCCCTCTGTGCTCTCCAACCAGCTTTATCTGTTGGGTCATGTTTCCTGCCAGAAGCCAACTTCTACCTGTGATTAGAGAAAGAGATACCGTGCTGGCCCCGGGGGCCGGAGAGCCTGCTGTAGGCGAGCGTCTGTCCCACTGTGCAAAACCACTGGCCCTCATGGGACTGGTCTGGCGTGACCATCAGAGGAGGCGGCTCTCTCTGTTAGACCCTGGAGGATGTTCTGGGAGGTCGGGAAAAGATAGGGTTCAGTTCTCACAGGGATTGCCTCCAGTTTTACTCCATTTGTCCTGTCAGGGCAACGTGTCTTTTTGATTCTGGCTCCCACATGTGCTTCTGTTTCTCTTTCTCCCCCAGCGCCCCCAGAGCCTGCAGGTGCCGATCTCAGGTAAGAACGGCTTCCTGCCAGCACCGAGCATTGCCCGTGCCTGTGACCTCGGCACCCTAAACGTCCCACGCTGGGCACTTCTGACTGACTGACTGCATCCCGAGCCCCTGCTTTCCCTCGTGAGGCCCCTCCTCCTCACCATGTGTCCAGCTTCCCTCACCCTGCCCCTGCCTCTCCCATCTCCGTCCTGGTCCCATCACGCAGCCGGCCTCTCAACAGGGGCACAGACGTGCTCACACCTGGTCACCACCAGGACCTATCGCCATGGGCCGCAGCCAGCAACACGGGGCTGTGTTAGTGGGCTCTCACAAATGCTTCTGGGTCAGATGGTCTGAGGTCCCATTCAGCCAGAGATGAGGGCACAGGCCGTTCCATGTCCCGAGTCGTCCACTGACTCAAGATGCAGATCTTGCATTTGCTGAGCTCGGTGACTTCCAGATTCTAGGTCACATCCCACAGGGACAAGTGTCTTGAGAAGGAGGGAGGATAGCCTGAGGCAGCGATTTGCTGGGTCGGAGCAGGAGGGGCCAGGCTCTCCTTCTTGGGGACAGGCTTGCACGCTTGCTGGCTTCTGTCCTGGGCTTGGTCAAAGCCTTCTTGCGTGGAGGGAGAAAGCCACTGTGTGCTGGCCATGTGTCGGGGCTGTCCCAGCACTGCTCACACAGCCTTCGTCTTGCTCAGAGCTCTGAGGAATGGTGTCCGGTAACCGGCAAAGAAAACTGCCCCTGGTTTCCCCCTTTTTCTAAGGAGGGTAGTGCCAATGCGTCCTGGCTCAAAACACTAGATAAGGAAGGCAGGTGGTGCTTGTCAAGGGTCCACAGTGCCAGGTGGGCACTGGGCACCCCATTTAATTTTCACAAATTCCTTGTGAGACAGGGTCAGACTTGAACTGCAGCTGAGACAACATGCCCCAGGCTCTTCCTTGAGGAGATGAAGGAGCTCCTTCCTCGTAGCAGCTCTGGTGCTGAGGACACCAAGATGCCCGGCACCCAGCACCCAGGGCGGCAGATTGGTGGGTCAGTAAGAGGCTCTGCCCATACTGAGTCAGGACTGACGAGCTCATCTCGATGGAGGTTTCCATGAGCTTCCAGCTCCCGGATGGAGACAAATACAACCTTCTAGTTACTGAGGGTCAATGCTATTCTTTCTCTGCTACCTCTGCCACCTGGTTAGCACGGCTCACTCCACATAATTGCCTGGTTCCAGGCCATCGGCCGCTTCTTAATTCCTAGGGATAAAGATTCTCGCTAAACTGTGAACAAATCTGGGGCCAGCACTATCTTATTCTTCACCAGATGTAGAACGGATGGCTCTTGACAATCAGGAAAACAAGAGGGCCTCAAAGTGCCCGGTGCCTCCAACGTTTGAGGCTGTGACTTGGAGGCAGAAGGGGAGGGGATATGGGAGGGTGATGCTCAGAGCCCCAGGCCTGTGGCAGGCTCTGCAATGGCTGCACCGTCCAGTCTTGATCTCAGGGATTCTCATGAGAGCACTCCCTGGTGGTGTTATAACCCATTTGTGAAATGGGGAAACTAAGACTCAGAGAGTTTAAGTTTATCCAACCAGAAGAGCTGAATCACATAATCTACTGTTCCAGTCCTGGGCCACAGGGTGGGAGGGGTGAGGGTGCAATGACAGCCAAACCGGGCGCCTATCAGCTCCACAGAGTGTGCTTTGCCTGAGCACGGAGTCAGCTCCCTGCAGGGAGGTGCCTTCTGATGGGCTGGACCACTGGAGAAGACAGCATGTGATGCTCAGAGGGGCCAGGGAGCACAGGGTGGAGAGAATGCTTCCAGGAGGAGGTTCTACTTCCCCTGGGCCATGTGACACTCACCTGGGGACATCTTGGGGACAATGAGATGGAGAAGGCTGAGCACAGGACTCAGGGAGGCTCCAGGTTTTGGTAACAGATGAAGTTACGGGGGACATTGAAGATGCAAACCTGAAAGACTAGGCGTTCTCTGGTAACTTTGAAGCAGCGGAAGCAGAAGTGACTTTCAAAACAGATTTGTTCTGAAATATTCTGAGAGAGGCCCTAGCCAGTGGAAGTGAGGGGACTGTGTGGGCATCTGGATTTTGTCCTCCTTCATTACTCTTGTGGTCTCAGCTTATTCACTTAGTAATTTACTTAGTGAGACTCATACTTTTTTAATGGAGAAACTAAGGACAAATGCATTGACATTTAATGTTCTAGCAACAATGCCTTCAGCAATTCTTCAAGTTTCTGAGAATGGATGCTTAGAGTAAAGTGGAACAGACTGTGTCAGGCTAATCGCACAAACTCTGCATAGAAGGTGTCGTTTATTCCTGTGTGCACAACCGCTTGTTGGCCGCGAGCTACAAGAGGGGATGTGATCCGTGCTGTGCTCATGGCTCACACTCTGTGCACGTTGGCCGTTGTGGGCATGTTTTCACACAGGAGTGGGCAGATACTTTAAGCCAGGTCTTCGTCCTCTTCCAGCACACGACAGACTGAGGTCAGACAGACAAGATCCCTGTCCTGGTGGGGCTGACACTGTGGGTGCCAGCACAGGGCGAGCGACCCACAGAGAAGACTCCCCCACGATGTCAGATAAACTCCTGCGGAGTCACTTGAAGCAGGGACCAAGTTATGGTGGAGCTGCACGGTACAGGCTTTGCTCTGTGGATGAGGGACTTACACCCCATTGTCCCAGAACTCCACAGCCCACCCCCTGCCCAGCTTGTCCCTTCCCCAGATCAAGCAGAACCCCCAGGAAGCCACTTGTTCTCTGGGCAGGGGCAGGTGTTGTGAGGCGAGCTGAGGAGAGGATTGGCCTGGAAGAAGCAGGATCTTAGCTGCCCACTTTGAGTTTCACTGTGCCCTGAATTTAACACCCAGTGCCCAGGAGAAAACAAACAAATCTGGTGGTTTTTCCCTTTGCACCAGTGATGAATCAACAGACACTTCCACTTGTGTTTTAGTCTGGGCCCATCTGCTGTCATACCACCTCAAAGTGGCTCTGCTGGTGACGTTGGTTAGGCAGGAGGGTGGGGTACCAGCCCCCTCTGCAGATGGAAGTGGCTGGACCCCTTTTGGAGCACCTTTGGGGCCACCTCCAAGTTCTGGGAGAGACCTCTGTCTGTCACACCTGCATCCTGGTTCTCTCCCAGCCCGTCTGTCCTCACCTGAGGGCCTTCTCCTTGAGCCACTGGCTGGCTCCCACGTAGGGGACAGATGAGAGTGGGGGTCCTCTACCTGCCTCCAGTCCCCTCCAGGGGCGGTGGCCGGAGCATAGGGCTTCAGCTTCCCCCGACACCTATCATTTATGTTTGGATCTCTTGGAGCGGTCCCCAGGAGCCTGCTCAGTGCACCATAAGCAGCCCTCGGAGAGCCCCCTGCCCATCTCTCTGGCCCTGCCACATGCAGGGAGCCTCGCCTGGGGCCCGGAGTGTGGGTGTTTGGGTCTGCCTCTCCGCTTGTGCTGACGAGAGCCTCCTGAGGCTGCTCTTCCTCATGTTCCCCGGCCCAAGCACACGAAGCCGTTGGTGAACCCCGCACTGGGGGTGCTCGTGGGGGAGCCGCATGACCGTGAGGCAGAGGCTGCTGTCACGTCGCCTCTGTTGGATGTTCCCTTGGCTGCCATGTGGGGAGCCAGGGTCTGGGGGCTTCCAGCTTCTTCTCCTAGAGTGGCCCTCGCCAGCTCCACACACACGGACTCAGCCTGTCCCACCGCCCTCTGAGTCGGGGCCTGGGGTGCCGCCCTCCCTCTGGGCTGGAGGCCAAGACCCTTCTGAACTGGAGGGCGGAGGTGGCTTGGAGCAGGTGACATGTTCGAGGGCAGTGCCAGTGCCCGCAGGCCTCCACAGCAGCTGTCACCTAATTGCCTGATTAACTCAGTGATTAATCAGCTAATTGGGGCCTCAGCTTCGAATCTCCAACAACAAGGAGCTCTTGTGAAAAGTCTCAAAGCTAGTTCTTGAGAGAGTGAAAGCAAATGTGGGGCATAGATTTTAGAACAGACGGGCTGGGGGCAGCGGCAACTCCTCTCTGTCTGGGAAGGAAATCCACAGCAAATGTGGCCCATCCTCCCTTCCCCCTTGTTCCCTCTCTGCTTTCTTTTCCTCTTTTCAAACACAATGCAAATCACACTGAGACCAGCCAGCAGGGAGGGCTACAGGCAGTGTCCCCATCAGAGACCCCAGCTCCCCAGAGGCCGCTGCTGTGTTTGGGGGTGTGAGGCTCTGCCTCCACAGACTGCTCTGTTCTCCCTGACTGGTCAGTGGGTGTGGCCTGCATGGTTAGCTGGGCCCCACAGTCATCTGCGGTCAGGCCCTTGATCAATCAAATTAGAAACCACTGGGGGTGTCTGGACAGAAGTCAGGGGTGGTGCCACTTCTGGGTCCCAGGAGCCTCGAGGTTGGTGGGCCTGCACCGTCCTCCCTTCACAGGCTCTGAGAAGCCTGATCCGAGGTGGGGAGCTCAGACCCCATGACGTCGATCCTGTTAGAAACAAGGTCTTCCCATCATGGGCAGGACCGCCTGGGCCGCACCCTCCGAGGAGGAGCTCAAGCCCCCTTCAGGTGGCCTCTGGAGGGCCCTCCACTTCGCTAGCTGTCAGTTGGCTGCTCCATAATACGGAGTCATGGCAGCTCCTTGCAGTCCTTGGTCCGTGGATGTGCCTGGCCTCACATGCCACGCTGGCTCTGTTGCCCTGGGGAGCCGACTCCTGGGGAAGTGGGTTGGGTGGTGTGGTTTGCATCCTTGATGAGAGGTTTCCAGAGTTTCCCATGGTTTGTTTCTGTGGGGAGATGGATGATGGTGGAGGGTGAGGAGCTCCTGGGGGTCTTGCCTCTGTCGCATGCTGGACCTGGGGTGGGCGCTGCAAGAGGCTCTGTGTTACCCCCACTGAGGTCTCACGGGCAGCTCCTGGGTCCTCGGCCGTCCTGGCTTTGCCTCCCTGGATGGGAAGTTGGGACCCACACCAGCTTTCAGGTTCTGGAGTGGGGTCTTCGCTGCCATGTTGCACCCGCCTCCAGCTGGAGACCTCTGGCTCAGGCCCAGCCTGTGTGTTTGCAGTTGCTCCTGCCTGGTGGTGCCGGCTCCACTTGCAGGCGAAAGGCTGCAGGTCTCAAAGAGCCGGTGACAGCTGTGGGGAGTCCCAGTGTTCGTGCTTTGCTATTGGGCCAGCCTCAGATGCTGGTCTGAGAGGGTCTCATTTCCCAGCCCCTGGAAGTCTGGTGGCAGTTTACCTGCAGTGGGAAAGACCTATTCCAGAAAAAAGGAAGCCATCCAGGAGAGGCTAGTGTTGGAAGTCTTGATCTCATAATACAGATCTTTAATTAAACACACTTATAAAATTGTAATAAGGCATTCATTTATTTAAATGGGGTGAGTTGTTTCATTAATTTTTAGCAAACTGCGAGCAGCCACTCTGAGATGCACTATTTGGAGATAATCTTTTGCTCCCCAGGGTGAGGGAGTGGGGTGGGCCCAGAGACTCCGACCCTCCCCACGCCGGGAGGGGCCCTGTCCTGGAGTGATGGCTCCTGCTTGTCTCCTCAGCTGCCCCACCCCAGGATGCACGGGCTCGGGACACGTCCGGGGCAAGTACTCCAGGCACCGCAGGTAAGGAGGGGGCCTCGCCCAGGTTCCTGGGAAAGAGGTTGCGCTGCCAGGGTGCTGGAGCCCCTTTCCCACTCTGAGTCCTTTCGTGGATCTAGAACCTTCCATCTCTGCCCGAGGCTGCGTAAAGGCAGTGTGCTCCCATTCGACCCTGTCCCTGTGTGGGAGAGCTCAGAGCAGACCTGGTGCACACTGGGGTGACCAGAGTGAGGTGCCACCTGATTGTCACTGTTGTCACCCTGTGGGTCACTTGACCTCAGGCGCCCACCACTGCAGCGCCAGGTTCAGAGGATGGGAGAGGGTGTGGGGATCTGGAGGTGGAGGTAGGAGCCCGGGCACTGCTTGGTGGGAGGAGGTGGCCAGTGTGACGAGGCCAGGCCTCGTGGAGGGAGCCGCTCCGTGTGGATGGCCCAGTGGGGTTAGGTCCTCCTGCTTTCCAGAGAAGCAGGAAATGCAGTCTGAAGCACAGTTAGGAGCTTTTCAGTTAATGTGAGTTTTAAGCACATCAGCCGGCCAGTCGTTGGGCTGAGGGCAGCGATGAGATGCAGAGGGAAAGTGGCGTAGAGGGTGAAGGCGGAGGGCCCTGGGTATCGACTGCCACGGTGGCCCGACCCCGCTCCTTCCCCCAGTTTGCAGAGCTGCCCTCTGGCCAAGAAGAGGAAGCTGGAGGGCGCGGAGGCCGAGCACCTGGTGTCCAAGCGGAAGTCACACCCCCTGAAGCTGGCTCTGGACGAGGGCTATGGTGTGGACAGCGACGGCAGCGAGGATGCTGAGGTGAAGGACGCCTCTGTGTCGGATGAATCAGAAGGAACTCCGGAGGAGGATGAGGCTGAGATGTCAGAACAGGAGGAGATTCATCGCCCTGAGCCAGCTGAAGGTGCTTTGTTGCTCTTTCTCCTCGAATAAAGGGCGCTTAGTGTGGCCCTGGAGGCACGCAGCCTGTGGATGGGGGGTGGGCGTCTGAGCGAGTGAAAGGGCCGCCGAGAAAGCCCTTCCTGAAAACAAGGCAGGCTTGTCCCTGACGTTTGCTGAGGCTTCCTGGAGAGGATCTGGCACAGGGAGTCTGGGGCCCGTGGGGGCATCTGAGAGTGAACACTGCGTGTGTAATTGTGGATGTGTATCTGCACACGTGTGAGAGAGAGATGTGCAGATGGACATGGGCTGTCTGTCTGTGCGTGGGAATCTCAGACAGACCCTGCCCCACCTGGCTCTTGGGGAGAGCCACTCGGGGCACGGTGGAGACTGTAAGGGGGTGCCCTGTGAAGCCAAGAGGGGGAACTGAGGGGCTCTCCCTGCTTGCACTTTCTTCCCCATGGGCACCCAGGCCTTGGCAGGTGCTGGTATGAAGGTGGCCCCAGGCCCTGGAGGGAAGCGTGTGTCCTCAAGAGCCCCCACAGACTGAAGTCCTGAGGGTGGGAGCAAGGCGGAGGCACAAACTCCCCAACACCCCCAGCTTCTGGCGCCTTCTGACCTTGCAAGGTCTGAGATGGATTTTTATTTTATTTTGGAGCCAATCCAGGGAGAGTCCTCACACCCACCTCCCCCCTGGGGTTCTGGCTGTGCCTGAAGTGGTGGCCCTGTGGACTCCAGGTAGAAGGGGCTGGCTTGCCTGCTTTCTCATAAAGGAGGGAGTTTGGGGTTTGGGCATCAGCCCTGGCTCACTGCCCTGCTGGAGTGGGAATCCTTGTCGATGATCCCACAGGGTCTGCATGTGGTGAGCCCCCACTATATCTTACTCATGGTGGTAATAAGATTTAAATTTGGGTCCTTTAAAAATATAAATTTTTTTACTACTTTTCAATTATGAAACAACTATTAATAGTCTGATATATTCTTTAAGCTCCATTTCATGAAATGCAGGTTTACCTGATTGGAAAAAGTACCCATAACGGGGAGGATAGTAATCAAAAATATCAGAGTAATTCTCAGCTTCAAAAATACAGTAGCGGTTACTCCATGCTCCTCCTAAAATAAGTTCACTGTGCTCTCCAGATCTGGGCAGAGGGCTGACACCAACGACCCAACCCAGTCCCCACTTCCAGGGTTCCGCGCTCCCCAGGCTGCGCAGGGCAGGTGGAGGGACCAGAGGCCCGGAGACCCACACGCCCCTCCCACATGGCCTTTCTGACTCTGTGCAGGAAGGAGCCCCGTCAAGTCTCATTTTGGATCCAACCCCGTCAGCAGCTCCATGGGCTCCTCCAAGGGCAGCTACAGCAGCTATCAGGAAATCATTGCAACTTCTCTCCTAAACTTGGGCCAAATAGCTGAAGAGACCCTGGTCGGGGAGGACTCTGGCCAGGTGGCCAAGGCAGGCCCCAGCATTGTGCACCTGGTTCAGGAGGAGCCTGAGGAAGGAGCTACCAGCGACGAGGGGGAAAAGGACGTCTTCATTCAGCCAGAGGATGCGGAGGAAGTCATTGAAGTCACCAGTGAGCGCCCCCAGGAGCTGTGTCCCCAGTCCCTGGAGGCCGTGGCCAGTGAGGAGTCTAGCCAGCGGCAAGTCAGCCTGGGTCATGAGGATGAAGAGGAGGAGGAGGAGGATGAAGATGAGGAGGAGGAAGAGGAGGAAGAGGACGAGGACGATGAGGATGACGAGGACGATGAGGAGGAGGCTGCTCCCGAGCTGATCTGCCCGGAGGATGCCTCCCCTCAGAAGGCCCCCAAGCCTGAGTACTCTGTCACGGTGGAGGTGCACTCTGACGACGGCAAGGATGAGGACTCGCGCTCCCAGAAGTCCACGGTCACGGACGAGTCGGAGATGTATGACGTGATGACCCGCGGGAACCTGGGCCTCCTGGAACAAGCCATCGCCCTGAAGGCTGAGCAAGTGAGAGCCGTCTGCGACCCAGGCTGCCCGCCTGTTGAGCAGGGCCAGTTGGGCCCTGGCGAGCAAGGGAAGGTGGCAAGGCCCTTGGATGCTGCGAGGAAGAGCTATTGCAGCAAAGGTAGGGGCCACACCTGCTCTCCGCCGTCCTCCAGGGACAGGGGTCCTCACAGGCTGGGGGGCAGCGGATGGATGCAGAGAGGGGCCAACGCAGACACTGAGGAAACGGGCTTATACTGAACACGTAGGGTGATCCCGAGAGACACAGCTAAGGAGGTGAGAGGGACAGCAAGCTGGCCCCAGAGCCTCTGAAACAGCTGGGGGATGCGCCTGGGTCATGGGGAGGCCTAAACGAGCTGTAGCTCTGGGTACCCCTTAGCTGGTAGGTAGGTGGGGGCACAGGGTGCAGAATTTCTGGGAACACTCTCTCATATCAGACAGGGAGCAGATTTTGAGGGACACAGCTGAGGGGACACAGATGGGACATTATTTCAACCTGGAGGACAGCTTTAGGAGACACCCTTTCAGGGTGGTACAGACTTGGGGGACAGCTGTTTAGGGGCTCAGATTCAGGCCATCACAGGCCTTGAAGGGATGTGGACACAGGGAGACCCAGGTGATGGTGACACGGGTTTAGGACAGGTGTCAGGGCCTGTGTGGGTGTCAGTTTGTGGGTGGCAGGCCTGGGGCCCATAGGCCAGGGCAGACATTGGTGGGACACTGTTGGGGACACATGGGGGACACAGATAGAGTGACAGCCCCAGTCTCAGGTTTGGGGACTCAGACATGTGGGACAGACATTAGGGGACCCAGATGCAGGGTGTCCTGCCTTTAAGGATACAGTTGAGGGCATAGACCCAGGGGACAGAGTCTCAGGGTGAGGCAGGGGGCTCAGCAGGAGCACTGAACAGTGCTGAGTCAGCCACTTGCTGTGGGAGAGACAGTGGAACTGGCTTTAAGGCGCTAACACTGAGGCACAGATGGGCGAGCATGGGACAGAGGCTGGGCGGCAGTGTTAGGAAGCTCAGGAAGCATGGAGGAAGGCTAGTGAGCCCACAGGGCACCTCTGCCTGCCTGGTGGGGGGCAGCCCAGCTTCCTGCCCATTTGGACTCGAGAAGTGGAGCCGGGGCCCCACCCTCCCTGGTGGGGGTTCTGACGTGACTGTGACTTCTGCATACTCCCAAGGGGACGGCTCCCTCCTGGAGTTTCTCTGGGATGTTGGCTCTGCCCTGGGGATCATCCACATCCTGACAGGTTTCCCCTCTGGCCCCCACACACAGTAGTGCCCTCCCTGGGCCCACAGAGGCTAGACGAGGTCAGTGATTGAGATTGGGTGTAAGTTCCTGCCCAGGCATTTATCAGTCATGTGATTTCGGTGAGTTACTTAATGTCTTGTCCTCCTCATTTTGTCAAGTCCAAAGGACAGGTCCTGGAAGGGCCCTTGTCACATACCTTCAACTCTGTGCAGAGGCCAGAGCTCGGGTTATGGGAGCTTGTGGAGGCATGGCCCTCACATGGAAGCCCGTGGGCCATGTGTGATGCCAGCAGGAAAGAGGACACCAGCCTCAAGCTGAGTCGTCCTCTTCAGGACGCTGCGCGTCCTGCTCCTTGGGGCCGTTTCTCTGGGCTCCTTCATGTAGACAGCTCACGTGGACCAGTCTCTTCAGGGTCGCCTCATTGTCCAGCCCCTCCTCCCTCTCGGGCTCTGGGGCAACCTGGCCACTGTCCTCTCTGGACAGCCAGGGTGAAGGGTCACAAGCTGTCCCGCCCCTCCTGGCCCACTTCCTGGCTGCCCTCTCACTGATGCGTCTTGTGTGTTTAGATCCCTCAAGAGCTGAGAAGCGTGAGATCAAGTGCCCCACGCCGGGCTGCGACGGCACTGGCCACGTCACTGGGCTGTACCCTCACCACCGCAGCCTGTCTGGCTGCCCCCACAAGGACAGGATTCCCCCGGAGAGTGAGTGGCTCTGCGCGACCCAGGCTGTCTCTGGGGTTTGGATGGCGTCCCCAGGGAGGAGTGCCACCCGGGGCCCTATCCCTTTGGATTGGCACTGCCCAGATGCCCGCACTGGAACCCTGTGAGGCAGGGGATGTGGAGTCTGCCCATTATCCACCTCGAGGTGGCAGCCTAGGTCAGGGCCCCAGGAGACTGCCACAGACACAGGCACATGGAGGGGAACCGGGGTCAGCAAGCTGGGGAGGGGCCCACCATCTGTGCTCTGGAGACTCAGGAGGAAAAGGCCTGTCCTTACTTCTAGGCTAGAGGCAGTAATTGTGAACATTAGGTTCAGAGGAGTGAATCACAGAACTAGAAGTTTTAGAGCTGAGTTGGTTTCTTCCCCACGGAGGCAGGGGGCCCTGTGGGAGGGGGTGCCTTGACTGGGCTGAGGCTTGGGGGCCGGAGCTGCCCTGGGTTGCTGCTTGGAGCTGCCGTGTCCCCATCCCGAGAACTGCGGCCTTCAGCTGGGGCTCCTGTATCCTCCTTGGCTGTGCTCACCGTCTCTCCCTCCCTGGTTCTCTCACAGTCTTGGCCATGCACGAGAACGTGCTGAAGTGCCCCACTCCTGGCTGTACGGGCCAGGGCCATGTGAACAGCAACCGCAACACACACAGAAGGTACTTGGGCTGAGCTGGGCGTGGTGAGGGCCGGGCAGGGGTCGTGCGGGGGTGGGCTGGGCCCGCCGTGTGTGCCTGGCCTGGACAGGGCTCGGGCCTGCCACGTCTCCCTGTGTGCTGCCCCTTGGGGATGGTACAAGGTCAGGGCAGACCTTCGGGGGTGGGCAGAGCTGCACCTGGAAGTGTGGTCACCTGGTGGTGTTGCCTTCTGTGCCACTGCAAACGGGGATCCTGAGAGACGGGAGGGCGGCTGGAGGAATGGATGTGCACTGGTGTGGAGGCCTATTGCCCACAGTGAGAGCTATGGAGGCTGTGTCCTGCCGATACTGGGGAACCCCTGCATGCCAGCTCTGGCTCGTGCAGGACCTAGCAGGCTAGGACCGAGCTTTGGCTGCCCTGTGGGTGTGCCGAGACCCCGGCAGAAACAAGGCTCTGGGGTGCACTTTAAGTTGGTTGTCTGTGTCCTCCTTGGCGAGAGGCAGCCCGTCCCCAACCCTTGTCTGGAGAGCTGTGGGCGGCCTGGCCACAGGGGGATGCGCCCTATCCAGCGGTACACTCAGCTGAGAGGACTGTGAGCTTCCGAGGCCGCTTCACTAAGAGGCTAAACTTCTCAGTGGAGCACGGCTGATGCAGCTTGGCTTTTGACAGACAGAGCCGCCCATGGTGTCTCTGGCTGAGTGCTTTCCTTGGTAGGACCTGCACCCTCCTGGGGTGACCCGCTGGTCCACATCCTCCAGGGTGGGCACCCAGGTCGTGGCCCAAGTCGGCTGACGGAACCTGAGCCGGAGACAGGTCCAGAAGGTGGCTCTGGCTGGTGGGGAGGGGAGGGAAGGAAGGGGCGAGGTGGAACCATGGCCCAGACCCACTCAGAGGAGGTGCTTTGCTCAGAGCTTTGAAGGCCTTTAAGATGTATTTTGTCCTCGTGTGTTGTTGGCTTAGAATTTCCCCAAACAGAAACTGACCAAGCAGCCTGTACTTCGAGGGTTTGAGGACAGAGCTGGAGAGAAGGCCCCACTCAGTAGGAGAGACCACCTCCCTGGGCTTCTCCTGGCAGCTGCTGGTCTCCCCGGCTCCCACGGGCATGACCTGGAGGAGAGGGCTCAGCTGTCCTCCTTGTCTTTTCTCTAGTTTGTCTGGGTGCCCTATTGCTGCTGCTGAGAAGTTAGCCAAATCTCATGAGAAGCAACAGCCGCAGACGGGAGATCCTTCCAAGAATAGCTCCCACTCGGACCGGATCCTCAGGTGAGCGAAATGAGCTGCAAAACCGAAGGGGCAGCCTCCCAAATACCCAGGGCTTTGCAGTCTTTCCAGGGCTGCACGTGCCCGTGCACATGTTCATGCTCATGTGTGTGCCCATGTTCACGCTCTTGCACGTGTGCTCATGTTCATGTTCATGTGTGCGTGTGTGCCTTTGTTCATGCATGTGTGCCTGTGTTCATGCTAGTGTGTGCCCATGTTCATGCTCATGTGTGCATGTGTGTATGCCTGTGTTCACATGTGCGTGTGCCCATGTTCATGCTTGTGTGTGCCTGTGATCATGCTCATGTGTGCATGTATCTGTGTGCATGCCCATGTTCATGCTTGTGTGTATGCCTGTGTTCATGCTCATGTGTGTGTGCGTGTGCCCATGTTCATACTCGTGTGTGTGTGTGTGTGTGTGCACATGTGCGTGTGTGTGCTGATGCAAGCCACACATGGGACCCTGGGTCAGAGCTGGAGGGCAGTTTCAGGGGCACATAGGACAGAGTCTCATGTTTCCTGTGTTCGCAAGTGCCTTGGCTGTGGCACAAATACCCCCACAGCTGCCCATGCTTTATTGCCCTGTGAGTGTCTGAGCTCACCGCTTGAGAGTGTTCAGAGACTGTTTGTGGAGATGCTGGTCCATCTGGAGAGAGCAGACCACATCTGAGGGCCACTGCCATCCAGAAAGCACCAGGAGCCGCTCGTCCCTGGCTGTCCTGCCTCTGCCTCCCTCAACCCAGGGATGGGCCTTAAACCAAGGGAGACTGTGCTTAGGTGCATGTGTGAATGTGTGCACACGTGTGTGCACGTGTGTACATCTATATGTGTAGATATGACTCATCACAGAACGCATCCCTCCCTCTATGTGACCTTGTGAAGTGGGTGCCAGGAATAAGGCCTTAGGCTCAGGAACTCACCCAAGGCCACACTTACCAGGCAGGGCAGCTGGCACTGGCACCTGGCCAGCCTGGCTTTGGAGTCTTGTTCCCAACCACAATTCTTCGTCCAGTAGGGCCACTTCCCTGGGGCGCACGGCACCTGCTGTGCCGGGGAAGGGCCCCACCCTCTCCTTTCCCCACCTGCTGTCCTCGCTCAGTGGACATCCTGTTCTCAATTTCTTTGAGGAACTAGAACTCACAAAGGTCTTCCCTCTCCTCAGTTCTCCAGACCCCTGTTCCATATTCGCCTCCCAAAGGAGAGTGGGAGACCAGGGCTACTGTATCCTGCATGGGCCGTGCCTGGTGGCTATGGACAAGGTGGTGGCCTCCTGCCACCCACCTCCTTTCAGGGCCACCCAGACCATCCCTTCCCTGGCATGTGCCTGGGAGTCTCAGCCAGAGGACCTTGGCACCCACCTTGGCCTGCTCCGAGGTCCCATGCGAGGGGTCTGTGGGTGGGGAAGGGGCCTTGCCCCCCTGCACTGGGACATGCTCGCAGTCCTGTTCATGGGGCGCCTTCAGCTCTGCATGTCCAGCGGGCTCTGCCCACCAGCTGGCTCTCATGATGGTCGGAACTGCTTCCTTCCTCCCTGTTATTACTGTTCCTTCCAGCTTCCTATCAGTTACCACTTCTGTCCTTTTCCTTCCTGGAGCTAAGTCACTGATAAAACGTCAAACCACCAGGCATGTGAGGTCCTGTGAGGTCTGGTGGGGGGAAAACTGGCTCCAAACTCGGAAGCTGTGCCCCCAGGACCTTTGATCTCAGTTTGTTTGCCTGTAAAAGTGGGACAACAGTGTTGTCTATCAACTTCGAGCTTCTTACGAGACTCCACGGAGGCAGTGACATTTTGCCTCCCTGGCCCTTGATGAGGAGCCTGGAATGGAAGTTTGTGCCCAGGATGCAGGAGCCTTCTGCTCAGGCTCTGGCCATCCTGTGAGGCCACATTTCTGGATGTCGGGCCCTGGTGCAGGGAAAGTTCTTGCAAAGCTTTGCTGGAATCGTGGACACTCAGTCCGTGCTGCTTGCTGAGAAAGCCATCCAAACACGGTAGGGATGTTAAATTTAGGATTCGTTTTACCCTGGGGGTGCCTGAGTGTTCTCCAGCAGCTTCTTTCCATGTCACTGGGCCAAAGTCTAGCCAGGCCTTCTCACCCTTCTTTGGGCAGAAAATGTGCCCACATTCTGGTGGTGTCTGGTTTTCCAAGGCCCTTTAGTGCTGACCTCCTCATGGTTGCAGGGTCCTTCTGTCACTAGGCTTGTTTTTGGGCCACACTCAAATTCTTACAGCACCCAGTGCATCGGAGGCCCTCACCCTTGGCCTCTTCCTAATTCTGCCCATCCACTCTTTCCGGACTGAAGTCATTGCTTGGTGCAGAGACAGGAGCAAAGAGAGCTGGGGGCGGGGTGGTTCTCCCAGCCTCCTTCTCTCTTTTCCTTCTCTCTGAGCTAACTGGTACAGAAGCTCCCCTACTCCGTGTGGTTGCCATTCTCTGCCTGGCTGGTCTTCCTGCCCTGGCTCCCATGCTGTCTCGGCCAGCGTCTTCACACCATCCCTTAGGCATTTAGAAATCTGAATTCTTCCAAGAGCTTCAGTAACGATGAACTGAACACTCACAGTGGCCTTTCCACGCCTGTTCTTAACTCCTCCAGCAGCCTCTCCAGGGGCCGTCTCAATGACTTGAAGAGAAGACAGTGGAAGGCTGAGCCCCTGCACAGGTGGACACACCCGTGTCCCCTCTGGATACCCCAACTCCCTGCCCACTGGGGAGTTCTGAGTTTTCCTGCCGCTAGAATTCTGCATTGCAGTGGCTGCCTGCCACCCTGGGGATGCTCCTGCCAGGCCCCCTGCCGAGGGCCCAGACTGGTGGTGGCAGAGCTCTTTGAACCTGCTCTCCCAAGTTCTGAGGGGAAGTCTTGGACCCTCCCTCCTCTAGCTAATGCCATCTGCAAGGGACGTGCTGTTCAAGGTTCCTATTGCTTCTGGCTTGCAGGCAGTTCTTCCTCACATGGATCAGGCCCTGGGCACCCTTTACTGGTGGGACATGGGGGAGGGTCTCTCTGGGTCTCTGTCTACACTTGACTCTGAGGGGTCCCTGTCCAGGCTGTGGGATAGGGCACTGTGGATGGGTCACATGGGGTCCCTGGGTCCTGTCCTCATGGTTCTGCATCTCTATCCCGCACCCCAGGCCCATGTGCTTTGTGAAGCAGCTCGAGGTCCCTCCGTACGGAAGTTACCGGCCTAGTGTGGCTCCTGCCACACCCAGGGCCAACCTGGCCAAGGAGCTGGAGAAGTTCTCCAAGGTCACCTTCGATTACGCAAGTTTTGACGCTCAGGTTTTTGGCAAACGCATGCTTGCCCCAAAGATTCAGACCAGCGAAACCTCACCTAAAGCCTTTAAATGTAAGTCGGGGAGAAATGCTCCTGGGCTATGTTGGGTTTGAGGGGCAGAAGAGGAGGGACCCCAGCCAGGAGCGTTGTAGGGAATTCCTACCCTGGGGGGCTGGTGGACGGGATCGGACACAGGCCTGGACCCAGCTACCCCAGTGTCCACTGTGATGGCCTTTGTGGGGTCTGCTTATCTCCCATGTTGCCACCTCCATGTTCACCATCAAACCTGATATATCTCCTCACTAATTGTGAGACAAAACTGAGGTCCTTTATGATGTGCATCTTCAAAGGCTTAAGAATAACTTTGCTGACGTGGTCCACCACAGAAGCCATCTGCCTTCCTGCTTGGGGACCATCTTGCTGGATACAACGTGTTATTTGTGATATTAGCAGCAAATTTGCTGAGTACTTGTACTAACAAAATTCATCCGTATAGACCTTTGAGAACAATCCTTCCTGCCTTTTTGATCACTTATTGCAGTAATTTGTGGGTTTCAAGCCCTTTAGTACTGGAAATACATATGAAATGGAAAAGCAGCCCCAGTGTACCCCTGAGATTGGAACTGGCATCTCCTGGTGGATGTTGTTGGTCCCCAAATGCAACAGAGATGAGTTTCCTAGATATTAATAACAACAATACCAATTGAAACAATTACCACTGGAGCACGCACATCTCCTGCTTGTTAGGACTGAGAGCCTCATGTCTTCAGACACGGGCACTCACCTGCACTAGAGCACCCCAAGGAGCTCTCCATGTGTCTGGAACTGTGTTGGCAATGTGTGGTTACTCAGGGACATCCCGCCTGAGAGTGAGCGTGTGGCTACTGCGCAGTCCCTAGAGACGATGGCGTTTGACGCCTGAGCTTGTCGTGTTTATTTGAGGGAGATGTCACTGTATTAAAGCAGTGACTATTCTGGGGACACCAAAATCAGCCTTTTGAGATGCTGTGACAGAATTTTCCTACTTGTGTGATACTCCAAACACTCGTCCTATTTACAGACTTCTTTAGTCTCTCAATAAGCACACACCGATAGACAGCTTGTTTTTGTTTGAAATACCAGGGATGCTGGAATGTCTGGAGGGTTTTGCTCTTTCTGCCCAAATTTGGGTCAAGCCAGAAATAGCCTCTTCAGTGCCTGACAAGAGGCTAAGTGGGAGCAGGGCATGTGGGCACCTGCGAGTGGGTTGAATGACCCGGCCCTACCTTCCCCTTGGCGGTGCCCAGGGCACGCTCAGCTGTCCCAGAGTCCCCAGTGTGCTGCGTGGCTGCCTCGTGTTCAAGTTACATATCAGCCTGGTGTTGTTCCCTCTTTGCAGCCGAACCTTTCCCAAAGGCCGCTTCCCCCAGGCACAGCCCCTGCGCTTCCTCCTCTTCCGCAGGCTTCGACTATGCCCACGACGCGGAGGCCGCTCACATGGCTGCCACCGCCATCCTGAACCTCTCCACTCGCTGCTGGGAGATGCCCGAGAACCTCAGCACGAAGCCACAGGACCTGCCCAGCAAGGTGGGCGTGTCCCCTGGGGAAGCTGGTCTGAAGCGGAGGGGGGAGGGGTTTACTGCCAGGACCACATGCCCCCCTACCAATGTGCTCAGCAACACCCAATGTCTCCTTGGTAATTATCGTCCTTGTCTTCTCTCCCTCCTGGCCACAGCCCCGGACGACCAGAGAGGTGGGAAGGGTCCTTCTGACAGCTGTGTGCTGTGCCTAAGGGGCCAAACATACATGTTCCCACATTTCCCTGAGTCTGAAGATTGAGCACATGCGTGTTCTCACGTTTCCCTGAGTCCAAGGGTCATGCACATGTGTGCTCCCATGGTTTCCTGAATCTGAGGGTCACGCACACACGTGTTCCCACATGTCCCTGAGTCTGTGGGTCGCACACACGTGTTCCCACGTTTCCCTGAATCCGAGAGTTGCGCACACACATGTTCCACATTTCCATAAGTGTGAGGGTTGTGCACACACGTGTTCCCATGTTTCCCTGAGTCTGAGGGTTGTACACACGTGTTCCCACATGTTTCCCTGAATCCGAGAGTTGCGCACACACATGTTCCACATTTCCATAAGTGTGAGGGTTGTGCACACGTGTGTTCCCATGTTTCCCTGAGTCTGAGGGTTGTACACACGTGTTCCCACATGTTTCCCTGAATCTGAGGGTCGTGCACACGTGTATTCCATGTTTGCATAACTGTGAGGGTTGTGCACACACGTGTTCCCATGTTTCCCTGTGTCTGAGGGTCATGCACACGCATGTGCTCCCACGTTTCCCTTAGTCTGCGGGTGGGGCGCACAGTGCTCCTTTGTGTCTCTCTGCGTCTGTTGGTGGTTCTCCCCTGACCACGCTCTCGGCCCTCTCCAGGGTCTGGTTTGTGGTGCTGGGGACTCGAGGGAGAGAGGTGGTTCCCCATGTGAGTCTGAGATGGTGGCGTGCCAGCACCCCTCCTCCTGGGCCCTTCGATTCCTGTTTGGCTTGGCTTCCTTTCGAGGGAGCCGCTGTTGCAGGCCTTCTGGATGCTGAGGTAATGCACCAGAAGGCATGCGGGAAGGGCGGAATCACTAACAGACCTCACCTGTGCAAGTGCAGGCAGCGGACATCGAGGTGGACGAGAACGGGACCCTGGACCTGAGCATGCATAAGCACCGCAAGCGGGGCAGTGCCCTCCCCAGCAGCAGCAGCAACAGCAGCCCAGGCGTGAAGTCTCCTGATGCCTCCCAGCGCCAGGGCGGCACCAGTGCCCCCAGCAGCTCCATGACCTCGCCCCAGTCCAGCCAGGCCTCCCGCCAGGATGAGTGGGACCGGCCTCTGGACTACACTAAGCCCAGCCGCCAGCGAGAGGAGGAGCCCGAGGAGGTAGGTGCGGGAGCTGAGCCAGGGGCAGCGCTGCAGGGGTCTTGCCCTGCCTGAGGGCTCTTGTCGATGCACCTGCTTCTCCAGCAGAGGCTCGGGGGTCCTGTCCTTCCCACATAGGGCTCTGCAGCCTCCAGGAAGCTAGGAATGGAGGGATTGTCACCCTTTTGCCATGCTGTGGCCTCATCTGTCCGAGAGAGGGGTGGTCTTCTCACCTCCGCAGACGCGGCAGTGAGTAGGGTGCAGGCCCTCAGGGAGGGCAGGGAGAAAGGCCTCCTTCAGACCCCCTGGAGGGGGATTTGGGAATGGCTCTGAGTTCCTTGGTTTTGTGGGCATCCCACCAACCTGCTGTCCAGGTCGGGAGACCTCGAACTCTGGTGGCTGCCCCTTGTAACCATCCCCAGGACACTCCAGGCCTCCTGGCTCCTTGGACAGAGGCAGGAGAAAAATCCTGGTCTTGAGAGCCCCCTTGGGCAGTGGTCTGAGTCCCAAGACCAGCACACCTGGTAAAGAGCAGCAAGCCAGGTGTCTGTGCCGGAGCTGTGGTCTGGGGCCACTGAGCATTCCCTCTCCCGTCATCTGCTCGTCGAGATGATCGAGGGTTTTTCCGCAAAGAGATGTGTGTCTGAAGCAGCACAGCCCAGCGTGACAGCAGCACAGGCTCAGGGCAGCCTCCACACAGTGCAGGTCCCCTCCTGTCTCCTCCCTTCTCCCTGCCAGCCCCTCAAGAAGGCAGGGGGCAGGTTCCTGTGGATGGAGGCAGGGCCAGCCCCCCAGGAGGGCTGGTGTGGGTGATAGAGAGGCCGGACCCCCAGGAGGGCAGGGGCGGCGCCTTGTGGAGGGGGAGCTTCCATACTCCTGGGAGCCAGGCTCCCTATACACACTTCACATGCTCCCCACTTTACGGAGGAGCGGACTGGGCCCCAGGCTGAGATCACTTGGCTCATCACGAGCTGCAACTGGGTGCCAGGCCCCAGAAGAGGGGCGCCTCAAAGACTGAGGCCCAGTGGAGGCCGTGTCTATGGGGCTGCACAGGCACTTTTCTCCCTGGCTGGTGGGAGCGCAGTCTGAGGCTGGGGCGGGGCCCCTGTGTGGGGGCCACCAGTGCAGTGTCTCCACGTCTGCTCTCCTCCTTGTTCCATTCGTGCCCCCAGGACTGAGCTGTGCCCCTCCTTCCCCTGTGACGTCGTCCCTCCCCAGTGCCCTCGGCACCTTCCCTGCCCCTTTCCTTGGCCCCCCCCCCCCCCCCCCCCCGCCTCAGGCTGGTCTCCCAAGCTGCTCTGCCCCTCCCCCTCCCCCTTCACACTCCCCATGAACATCCTCCTCCCCTCCCAGGACTGTCACCATCCTTGGTGGGGTGACCCAGGTCTCAGAGACCCAGTGAAGCCTGCCCATGCTCTATCCCGGGATCAGAAGTCCACTCTCCAGCCAGAAGCCTTGGCCTCCCTCTCCTCCAGCCCCTTATCCTGGGCACAGGTGCTCCACATCTTTCTGGATCATCCCCAGAAACGCCTCCTGAATCAGGCCTTCCTGAGACCTCCACCACGGGCCTGGAGTCCCTACTCAGACTCGCCTTCCAGCTCTGCCCGCTGACCCTTCACTGTCCCCACTAAGGCTGCGGCCTCTGCCTGGCAGCAGCCCCTTCTCACTGCCCCAAGAGACCCCAGACCCCTGTGTCCATGGGCCTCTGGGGTGCTTTCCCTGCTCTGGAGCAGCATCCTCCTCATTTATCCTGAAGACTCAGCTTAAGTTGAAGAGCTTCGTCCAGCTTGCTCAGGCAAAACTCTCCTCGTGCCTCGTTCCATAGCAGTGACAATAGCAGTGACAGCAATGCCCACAATGGCGACGAGACCACCAGTCACAGAGAGCTGTGTGTGCTGGGCTGTGGCTCCTCTGGCTCGTCCTCAGTCAAGCCCTGGGTGTCCTGTGAGGCCGCTGTTTTCTCAAGCTTTGAGGCGTGGCATCTGGGCCCCAGGATGCTGCACAACTTGCCTGGGACCTAGGGCGAGAACCTGTGTGGGATCTGAACTGCGAGCCACCCCATGGGGTTAACTGCTTCTGCCACAGGCCGACCTGCAGGGCACTGACCTTCCTGACTCTGTGGCCCCCCCACCCTCTATGGCAGGGACAGTCCTTGTTCTCTCCTCGTCCACAGCACCCTACCCTTGGGTGATGAGTGGACACCACCAGACCCAGCATTTGAGTTCAAAGCACTTATTAAATGCCTGCTGTTGTCAAGGCGTTGTGCTGGGTCGGGACATAGGGCCCGACGGTCACAAGGTCACTGTGATTGTCATCGTACTTCGTACGTTGTCACTCTCATTGTGCTATCTCATCATCACAGCATCTCAGCAGACACGTATTTTGCTAGTGCCCACTGTCTACCGGGTGCCATTTGTAGCTCCGAAGGGGCTGCACTTGTAGACTCTTGTGTTTAGAAGGAGGCCCAGCATGGTTAGGTGGAGGTGACCCACGTGCCCAAGGCCGTGGAGGGTGTCAGGAACTGGCCACACTGGGCCACTCAGGAGCTCTGGC
Source organism: Equus asinus (assembly GCF_041296235.1). Classification (NCBI taxonomy): domain Eukaryota; kingdom Metazoa; phylum Chordata; class Mammalia; order Perissodactyla; family Equidae; genus Equus; species Equus asinus. The sequence continues at coordinate 51,073,650 of NC_091804.1, forward strand.
TGCAGTGGGGGAGCACTCTAGCCCCGGGGGGTGCTGTCTCCTGTATCTTAGGGGAGTAAGTCTTCCTCTCATCCAGAAGACAGGAGACTCCAGAAAATGCCTCTGTGGACACTGTTCTGAAGGGTCCCTCTCCCTCAGCCCCCGGGTTGGGCGCCCAGCCCCCCGCCAGCCGGTTAAAACATCTCCCTGCTGGTTTTTTGCAGTCAGAGCCAGCAGCCCATTCTTTTGCTTCTTCTGAAGCAGATGACCAGGAAGTGTCGGAAGAGAATTTTGAGGAGCGGAAGTACCCCGGGGAAGTTACCCTGAGCAACTTTAAGCTGAAGTTTCTCTCCAAGGACATAAAGAAGGAGCTGCTCACGTAAGTCCCCACCTCGGCCGACAGGACTCCTTGGAGAACCTCAACAGTCTAGAAAGGATCGTGTCTTGGTCTGAGCCATAATGACTGGGCCTACTCCATCCGGGGCTTTCCCCTCGCCCTGGCCTAGCTCTGACTGTCCTCCTGCCCTGACCCTCTTGGGGGAGAGGTTGGGCATCCTTCACTAGAATCCTCTTGAGCCAGGCAATGAGTGATAGGTTCCCCGCCATCTCTGCACCACACTGGGCACGAACACAATCCTTTGAAGTGGTTAGGAATGACGCGTTCTGGTCCACAGAGCAGGATGAGGGCTGAGGGGGCTGACCCTCTCCCAAGCCACAGCTGTTGCCCTGGCTCCCAGCGCTGGGCCTGATGTGTGTTCAGCCTTAGGATTCAGCACCCTCAGCCCTGGCAGAGGCTGACTCCTTTGAGCTGGTCCTCATGGGGTTTAACCAGGTGTCGTTGGGGAGCCAGAAGCTGCTTGTAGATGTGAGCTGCCCTGTGGCCTCTGGTCAGCCCTCACTGAGAACCACCTCTCCTCGAGGATGCTCACTGTGCTCAGCTTGCTCCTGGGGTTCCTCTTCTCCTTACCCTGAGCCCCACCAGCTTCCTGCCACCCTGTAGCTGGCTGTCTTAGGAACTCCCTGCCGTGATGTTTGTGGGCAAATGCGTGTGCACGCATAGCACATGTGCATCAGAGGTGTCCTAGCTTCAAGTGGAACCTTAATTTGGCTCTTTTTCTCCTTGAGTTAAGCTGTGTGGGAGAAACTTGCAGCTCAAGAGGCGAGGGCTGTGCTCTGAGGACTGAGGGTGAGGGGTTGGCCGTGGCTCGTGGGCGAGGCAGGAGCAGGTGCCAGCTCCCTCCCCGAGGAGGCTCAGCCTGGGGGCCAGGCCTGGCAGGTGTGCCTTGCTCTCTGTTCTGACGCTCTTTTTCCTTTGTCCAGCTGTCCCACCCCAGGCTGTGATGGCAGCGGCCACATCACCGGAAACTATGCCTCCCACCGCAGGTTTGTGCCCCACTCGGGTCCAGCCTGGCCTGGGTGCAATGTGGTGGGTCTTCCTCCTCTCCTCCTCTGCGCTCCTCTTTGCTTACCCCGATATCCCATCTCTTCTCTTTCAGCCTCTCTGGTTGCCCTCTTGCTGACAAGAGCCTCAGAAACCTCATGGCTGCCCATTCTGCTGACCTCAAGTATGTCTGCCCTCCTGGCCTCCCATCTCTTGGGCGACTCCCTTGCTCTGCTCTCTCCTTCCATGAGGCTACAGACAAAATCGGCCTTCTCCAGGGCTCCAGCCCCAGGCTGGCCCCACCACGGGGTGGGGCAGAGAGGCAGGGCCAGGGAGGGGCTGATTCCGCTTGTCTGGGGCCACTGCTGCTGCCTGCCTCCTGCTCTGAGTGCTGCTGCTGCCTGTCTTCTTGCCTGTCTTCTTAGGCCAGGGGCTGCTGTGGCTCCTGTGCCTCCCTCAGCCCACCTTTCCGGAGCTGGGGGCAGGAGGCCGGGGCGGGGGAGCACGACCCGCCTCCCGCTCCCAATGGCCCCCTCCTCCTCTCCTTCTCCCGGGGACCCCTGCTGGGCTGTCTGAGCCTCCTGTCCTCACTGCTTTGAGATTTGGGAGAAGCCCAGACTGGCCTTGGCTTGGAGGCCTTGCGTTGCTCCGTGGGCTGCAGGCTGTGTGGCCCTTGCTGGAGGAACTGATGCTGATGGTGAAAGAGAGAGCTCTTTGCCCTGCCCTCTCCTGCAGCCCCTTCCCGCTGCTTCCATCTTGGCCTCTGGTGCCTCCCAGACATGCCTCCCCTCCATGTGCATCCCTCCTCTTTGCTGAGCACCCGCTTTTTCTGCTTCTGCTCCTCCCTGCCCGTAACACATGGGTGGGGACGGTCCTGTGGCCCCAGCTAGCCTGCTTGACCGTCCAGCTCAGATGAGATGCACCCAGAGGTTTCCTAGGTGTCAGTGTCCTCTTGGTTGGAGTTGGGGACTGTCATTGCCTTTTGTCTTCATGCCTTCAGTTAAGCTGTGACGTCCCAGCTGGTGTGCCCCTGAGCTGTGCGGCTCTCGTCCTGGGCCCCCAGGCTGAGCCAAGGCTGAGGAAGGAGGTCCTACTCTTGTCCCTTTTGGGTCACCCCTCTTCAGGGGCGTCCCTCCCTTCCTCAGGCCTCTGTGCTGGGGAGCGCTGAATCCAGGCCACATTTCCCTGGCTCGTTCAATTCTGGGGCCAGACAGGAGCTGGGGTGCTGGTGCTTCTAAGGTGAGGACCTGCTGTTGGTGACAGCTTCCAGGGACCTGAGCGGATTTAGAAACAGGGCAGAAAGCTCTAGAGCTCCAGAGTCCCCATGCTGCCAGCCTTCCCTTGTCACTCTCAGGAGGCCCAGCAGCCAGGAGAAGCATGTCATTGCCTGTTGTCACCAATGGGGCCTTCCATTCCTGCAGATGGGGCCGGATTTACTGCCAGAATCATCCTTCCGGGAGTTACCAGCTTTAACGTAAACGTTTTCTGAGGCTCAGCTCGTGGCAGATCCATGTTCACTCATTCATTCCTGGTGTCCAGCCCCAGAAATCCACTGGGAACCCTGAGTCCTGCCAGCCCAGGAACCTCCTCCCCAACCTCCGTCTCTCCTCTCCTCTCACTCCCTTTCTCTGTTTCCTTTTCCAATTCTTCTTGCTTTTCTAACTATGATCAGTTTTCAGGGTTTTCCAGTCAAGGGTCATTAGACTCTAAGATGTGACCACAGGTGCTCGGTAGCTCTTTCCTCTTGCAGAGCAGGTGCTCAGGGAAGGAGAACATGGGCCCATCTGAGTCTGGAAGTGTGGCCATCTGGGAGGCTTGGCCCCTCTAAGACTAAGCGCTGTGAAGAGCTTTACCCACAACTTGTTTGGAAATAGCAACAGGAAGTCTTCTGTGTATGAAAACACGTCACTCATCAGCCTCAGCAAGGTCTAGGGGGGCGGCTGAGGTGCCCCTGACTCCCTCCGAAGCACTTCTCTCCACTTGGGGGTCTTTCTGTGAGAGCTCACGCCTGCCTCCCTCAGGCCACAGGTGGGCTTGGGATGGACGTGTGCGGGACTCCACCATGTTCCTCGTACACCAACGCTCCCCTCTCCCTCCTCCTGTCCACTGGGTATCTGGCACGGGCTGTTCCTCACCAGCCTTGTGGCAGCAACAGGTGAAGGGGACCCATCCCCAAGGGGGCAAAGACATGTGTGCCACCGCCTTGCAGACGAGGCTCTTTTGGTGGCTTCCCTCTCAACACCTGGTGCAGCGACAGGCCCACATGATGCGTTTTCTGTTTCAGTCAAGTCCCAAGGACATTTGCTTTTCCCTTCCATGTACCCAGTGTGATCAGGGGACCTGCTGCCTTGGGCTGCTCATCCCGCTCTGTGCACAGGGAGTTGGAGGGCAGCCACACACCCCGCAAGGGTGTGACACGGGGACCTCCGCACAGGGTCAGGGACAGCCCCCACATGGGACAGGGATGGGGCTCGGAGGCGAGACCTGGTGTGTACCGCCAAGCTGTGCTGAGTCCCTTAGACACGGATTCTTCCACCTGCCCAGGCAGAACACTCAGAAGCAGGTGGCAGAAGGGCTCCTACAGCTGATCCTGTGGGGCCATAAGAGCCGCTGTGCTGCCAGCACCCAGCACAGACACCTGCTTCTCCAGCCGCCTGAATGCCATCCTCTCTGGGACACGACTCTCAGGAAAAGCCATTGGCTCAAGGCCTTGTGAAGAATGTGGGACGGCCTCACCTGCCTGGAGCAGGTGTGCCTCAGTAGGACCCCTGGGAATGCAGTCCCACTGGCTGGGACCTCCCCCAGACTCAGTCACAGGTGCTAGTGGGGGCTGCCCCGTGCCAGGTATGTCACCCACAGGCCAGAGCTGAGCTTAGGCCCTCAAGGCCTAGGGATGCTAGGGGCCATGACGCCCTGGCCACGGCTCGTGATGCCGAGCCTCTGAGTTCTGTTGCTCACTTCCCTGAAGCTAAGGAGCAGGGCCCCGGACAGCCGCCAGAGCAGCTGCAAAAGCAGGAAGAAGGCCTGTCCTCCCTCTCTGCGCTTGGTCTCCCAGGGAGCAGGAACGGCCGGCTTGGGCCATGGAGTGCTTGGCAGGGCACCCTGCGCTGAGGAAGGGGCGGCCTCAACATGGAGAGCTGTGCGAGGGACACCCTGACGTGCCCAAAGGGCCTGGTGCCCACGGCCCCGAGCAGCTTGCACCCTGGAGCCTGGACTCTGCAGAGATGCTAAGCTTCAGGGTAGAAGTGTGGTAGCGGTTTGGGGTTTGTTTGAAAGGGTGAAGCCTACCCAAATGGGGGTGATGTGTGGTTTCTATTAAAATGCAAAAACCTCCTTGCTCCAGGTGTATATGGGTTGAACTGTGATCACAGGTGACTGGGGCAGGAGTCATCATAATTTCAATGGGGTTTCAATTACCCCCAAACCCAGCAGGAGGGTGATTTGACCAGTTGGTGGATGATAGGCCAGGGAGGCCTTTGGGTGTGTGGCCCCAGGGCAGGGGTGAGGAGGGTGCTTTGAGAAAGTTGAGGGGGCTGGAGAAGGAGCTGGGCGGGGAGGCCTGGGTATCAAGCCCTTCAGTCATCGGGCCAGCCTCAGGGTTTCTCTGATGGGGAATGGGCAGTGTCAGCCTGGCCTGCGGGGGTCCAGATGAAGGTCCTGAGGCTGCGGGGAGTTCTTTGGCCTTTCTGGCTTCCTCTGACCTGCCCCAAATGCCACACTCAGCGTGTGCGTGTGCGGGTGAAGGAGGACACTGAGGAAGGGCCTCGGGCGCAGCGCAGGAACCTGAGTGGATGGAGCCCCCTGTGGATGAGATGCAAAGACCTGTACCCTGTTCCAGCTGGCACTGGTCCCACGACCCTCTTGGGGCCACTTTCGCACTAAGCAGCGGCTTCAGCTCTCACGGTTCTCTCTCTGTGCGGATGAAACCAGAAACGGCGGATGTGCGCTCTGAGAGCAGCAGGCTCTCCAGAGGCAAGCAGCCAGGTCCTGCCAGGTCCCGCCAGGTCCCGGGGGGCTGGAGCCATGCCCTCGTGAGGGCCGAGGTGTGAAGCCACAGGTCTGCTCCAGAGGGGCAGCCCTGGGATCCACCTTCCCGTGCTGATGCCAGCAGGAGCTCGCCCCGTTTTCCTCAGCGGACAGTCGGTGGAAAGGAACTTAGGAAAACCCACGCTCGTATAGTGAAGTGAAATCTTTACCTTCTACGCAATCGCTCGTCAAACATTTTGGGTGCATAAAGCTGGGCTTTTGTGTTTTGTGTCTCCCCACCTTACCTCACCGGTGCTGCTGCCCCTCCATGACCTGGCTGCGTGAGTTCTTCACTCACGAAGAATTGCACCCCAAGGTGACGGGTGCCGTGGCCAGCATGCCGTGGGCACTTAGTCGGCATCTGTTCATTTGCTCTGACATGACAAGCCTCCGCGAGACCAAGGCTTCTTCCTCCCAGGGATGTCAAGGAAGATGAACTGGTCTTAGGGGTTAGATTTCCCTTTCTGAGCAGTCGTGTTTAAAGTTAAGGCCCATGTGTGTTCTGGAACCTTCTAGTCCAGCCTAGAACCCCAAAGAAGGCCACAGTGGGAGCCCACTGTCCCTGCAGGGGAGACATGCTCTCCTCTTGGCCTTCCTGGGCCCCTTTGGGAGCCTGGGTATCAAAGTTCTGAAGCCTGGAGGTGGTGGTAGCAGGCCGGCCAGACACACGGCTGTTTGCGAGACCTCGGTGCTGGGGAGGCGGGTGGGCCCATGGGGGGCTGGGCACAGAGGGCATCTTTCTGTGGCCAGGAGTTTTCACTGGCTCTGGTCCCAGCTGCCCTGTCCTCCGCAGGTGCCCCACGCCCGGCTGTGACGGCTCTGGCCACATAACGGGGAACTACGCATCGCACCGGAGGTGAGCCTGCCACAGCCAGGGTGTCAGGCTGGTGGGGCGGGTCCCCTCGTCAGATGGAGTTGTAAAGCTCCGAATAAGACATTGATGTTGCCAGCAACCAGAGCCTGTTTCATCTCTTTAATCTGAGTTGTCGCTGTTCCCAGAGCCTCATCTGGTTGCCACTGTATCCGGAGCTGGGGGTTCATAGCGACGCTTCTGTCAGTGGCCCTGCTGCCCAGGAGAGCGCTCGCTGGCACGAGGGTCCTAGGATCTGCTGGTTGCTGACCGCAGGCCTGGGGGGAGGGGCGAGGCAGGCAGGTGTGGACTGCTGCAGCACTTTTCCTCTCTCAAACTAGCTTGTCCGGCTGCCCTCGTGCCAAGAAAGGTGGAGCCAAGGTGACCCCCACGAAGGATGACAGGGAGGATCCTGAGCTGATGAAGTAAGTCAGGGTCCTACCGGCCCCATTGTTGCTTTGCAGAATTGGGATTTTCCTGTATTTCATATTTTGAAGAAGTTCCTTCTAGATTCCCTTTTCATTGATAGGGCAATCTCATTTTCACCGACGTTCTTGTACCCTGCCTGTGATGCCTGCAAGGCACGAGCCACCTGCGTGGTGTCGAGGGCGTAGGCGCTGGCTCCCTTCTGAGCTTCTGAGGTCTGGGGGTGTTTGGTGGGGCTGGGAGACGCGAACGCCCTGCCACTTGTGCACCTGGGGTCCTGGGCACCCACAGGCATCACAATCTGTGCTTCTTTGGTCTGGCGGGAAAGGTCAGGTGCAGGAGTCAAGGAGGATTAGAAAGACGATGATCCTTGAATCGTGCGTGTCTGCACTCCCACACTCCTGTGTGCTCACACACCTTTGCAGGGAGCTGGTGTGGAGTGAGGGAGCCCAGGATGGTCACCCCAACTGGGACCTTGACACTGCCATGAGGAGGAGAAAGACCTCTTGGGCTTTAAGTGACTGAAGTCCCTGAAACCCTCTACTGACCTTCTCACTGGGGGTGCCCGACACATCATCAGGGGCTTTGCATGAACTCTGATCCTGTGTGTGCCCAACTCCATGGGCCTTGTATTATTGCAACCTCATCTTTCCAGACGAGAACTTTGCCCCTGAGCCCCCACTTGCAGGTGGGGCCAAGGCTGTGCCACAGGTGCAAACAGGGAGGCCCACTGTCTAATTTGCCCTGGACTTTCAGAGCTGACCCCAGGCAAAGCAGGCAGTGGTCCCCTTGGCAGGTGAGGAGTGGAAGGGAATGGCTCTGGCTGCCTTGTGGGGCTGGCTTGGTCAGGGCGAGCCTGGCAGGTCCACAGGAAGCAGTGTACCCTGACTATTGCCTGTGGGCCACGAACAACCAGATGCTCGCCCCTGCAGAGGGAGCACCCTGGCCCAAGGGAAACCTGGCTCCTCCTCGGAGCTCAGCCCAGCTGTGTCCAAACATCTGTTTGGCCACAGAGGAGGGGCTCAACTGACCAGTATCACACACTGCAAAAGGACAGCCCCCCGCCTGTTTGGTGTAATAAGGCTGTGGCTCATTTAATTTTTACAGTGAGACTGTAATGAACGTTAAATCAACAAGGCAAAGTACGCGGTTGTTAGTATCGGGACTGCTGCCTACAGATGCTAGGGTGCATAAAGAGTATTCTCCCTTCCAAGAATCCAGGAATTTGCCTGTGATCAAATAAATGCAGTGCTGTTATGAATTTAGTAAGGATCCTGCTGGTAGGGATATTATAAGTGAATTGTGCTACATTTGCAAATGATTAAAATCGAGATCAGCATTTTTCAAGTTAACTGGGAAAAATGGTTTTCCTCTTCCTAATGTGCCATCAACTTTGCTTTTTAAAAAACAAGGTTTCTGCAGCCAAGTGGAGAATGTGACTTTTAGAAACAGTTTAGCGTTTACAGGACGGGCGAAGTTCCTAATGGCTCCATGGCAAGGAGGGGGGACTGGCACTTAGAACAGCTCCATTTTATAGGGCCTCATCCCCAGCCATAAACTTTAACCATATTTATAATTGACTAGCATCTTTAGATGCTTGCAGGCTGCAGCAGAAATTATAATAGGTGCATCAGGCTCTGCTGCACAACAGGATTTTGCTGGCACGCACTAGCTGTGATTTTGGGAGGGCTGGTGGAAGATGCATTTCTTTCTATGACATCTTGTGTCTGCACTGTTTGAGATTAAGTCATGTCAGCACTTTGTGGTAAATCCCTTTGGCCACAACTAAATAACGGGCAATAAAAGTCTGTGGATGTTCCAGCATCGGGGTCGGGAGCTGAATGCCCATTGCTGGCAGAGAGGCCCCCAGCTGTCCCCAGCCACGCTGGCATCTGATGAGAGATGTGCTGCTCCCGCACCCCCCTGCACGCTCACCCTGGGAGCAAGAAGCTCCCAACTTGGCACCGACACACGTCCTAATGGGAGGTCACCTGATGGCTTGGAAGGTCTGGGCCTGGGTGTGGAGGGAGAGAGAAGCATCGTCACGCTTCTGAAATACTCACTATGAATGTAACTCCTGGAAACACCAGGAGTTAGGGTTTTGCAAAGAAACTAGGAAGAGAGCATTTGGATTCAACTGTGTGCTGTGACTGTGAAGAGCCACCTCTCGATTGTCCTTTTGATCTTGCGAGGTTGGGCCTCACAGGCACCTTAGGGTGCCCGGACCAGGGGTCCCTTGGGGTCCATAGCTGGGAAGTGTCCCGGTTTGGGGAGCAGACATAGCATGAAACCTCTCCGTGGCTCTTGCAGGGGCACCGGCGGTGTCTCCACTCTGGACTTGTGGCTGAGATGAGCTTGGATGGACTCAGTGGATGTCCCACATGTCTGAGGCCCACGTGGGTGGGATGGGAAAGAAAGGGAGGAGAGCCAGTAGAGGGGACAAGTGAGGACAGTCTTGGCCGAGGAGGCTGGGAAAGTGTCTGCAAGGGCTGCCTCTGAGATGCGGCCAGAGTGTGGGGGCAACGAGGCCGGGTCAGCCTTGCTCCTGGGCAGCACAGCCCTGTCCCCAACCCCACCACTGCAGCAGGAGCCCCTGGGGTGGCCCTGCCTCTGACGTCTCTGGACCCTAGGGGCCTCTCTGTGCAGTGGGGCCACGTGTCCCCTCCTGGTCCTGTGTGTCTTCTGGTCTACAGCACACAGGAAGTGGGTGATAGATGGCAGGTTAAACAAGTCTCGTTTGTTGGAGGGAGAAGACTGAGAACTCGCGGATGGAGGCTCTTGTCCGCGATTGGCTGTTTACTCCCAGGTGACCCTGCCCTTAGATCCCAGAACCCGAAATCTCTGTGCCCAGAAGGTGCTGCAGGGAGCTCCTGGACTACCCCTCACTGAAGGAGGCCTCGACCTTGCGTTGTCCTGTTTTCTGTGCCGCAGAATGGGAGTCTCTCTGAAACTTTCTCTGTGTCTCGCCTGTTCCTGGGCTTTTGTCATTTCCCTAAGGGATTCTCTTTCTCTCCTAACAACCTGAACCAAGGAAAATGCTGCTCCAAGCTGGCCTGGGGCAGGAGTCCTTGTGGGATGTCTGAGTCGAGTCCTCCCACATAAGCTGTGGGGCCTCGTGTTCTTCCTTACAGAACACACATTTCAGTGTGGCAAAGCTGGAACATCCCTGGGCATCAGGCCATAATCAGCCTCATTCTGGGATGCTGGGGGTGACGGGGCCTCTGCTGTCTCTGAGCTGCCTGACTAAGGGTGCACTCATGACCTTTTGTGACCCCACAGGCTCCCCGGGTCCTGTGCTTGGTGCAAGCTCCCAGCAAGTGACCTCTGGGTGGCCTCACCCAACACCTTAATCCCACATTGCTGGTGTGACACAGAAGTGACGTTGGCAGCAAGGTCTAGGTGTGGACCCAGAGGCCCCTGAGAGCCAGCCCCAGGGCTCAGGGGCTCACAGCTGCTGGGGGGCGGGGAGAGAAGGTAGCTACTGACCTCCAGCTGTGCAGGGAACACCAAGCTGAGGCTGGAGAGGGAGCTGCTGCCTTCATCTCCCATCAGGAAAGCCCAGGTTCTTCTCTGAGGCTCCAGCACTCGTCCCAACAATGGGAGTTTATCCAGGAGCCCCCAGCAGATCTCAGTGCCTGGCTTGGCAGGGTCCCTGGCTTCCTCCCACCTTTAGCCCTGCTGTGCTCACCTCTGACCTCTGTGCCCAGGTGCCCAGTTCCAGGCTGCGTGGGGCTTGGTCACATCAGCGGAAAGTATGCCTCTCACAGAAGTGCATCTGGCTGCCCACTGGCCGCCCGGAGGCAGAAAGAGGGTTCCCTCAACGGCTCGTCGTTTTCCTGGAAATCACTGAAGAACGAGGGGCCCACCTGCCCCACTCCGGGCTGTGACGGCTCCGGCCATGCCAACGGGAGCTTCCTCACCCATCGGAGGTAACTGTCCCTGCACCCCCTTTCTGTCTGTGCCTCCAGTGGGGACCCCAGCTTTGGGGCTGTAGGCAAAGCCCCCAGGGAGGGCCAGACTAGGGCGCAGGTGTGACCCGTAGTTTCTGGAGGCCCAGCTTGGAGCCTCGGGGGGAAGCCATGGAAAGCCCGTTAGTACCAGATAGTGATGTTATTGACATGTGTCACCCTGTGTGTCTACTGTCATAAACTTCCTTCCACATCCCGACAGGGTCCCTCTGGCGAGAGCGAGCAGGGCCTGTGTCGTGTGCACGTGCCTAACCAGCTTCTTGAAAAGCCTTGCCTGTCACGCTCAAGCCCTGCCTTTCCCCCTGGGCCTCTTCTTTGAACTTTGGACCCAGGCCTCTGCCTGCTTTGCAAGGGGCCCGGTGAGAAGACCCCTCCCTGCCTGGGCAGTGGGCTGGGCAGCGCTGACCGGCTCTCCCTTGTCCCCCAACACCTGCCCCAGGGCCAGGCAGCGAGGTGACGGCCGAGGGGCACAGGCTCACCACCTGGTCCCGTCAGATGTCCTTTTCTTTCTTTCTTTTTGCCCTTGTCTCTCTACCTACATGATTAATTAACTCATTCATTCCACTAGTCTTTACTCAGAGTCCACCAGTGCCAGGCTCTGGAGACAGAGAGAAAACAAGAGTGACAACGGCCCTCCTGGAGTTGACGTAGGCAGAGTGGGTGGGGAGGCAGACTGCAAACACTCAAATGAGTAAAATCCCCATGTGGTGGAGGATGGAAGCTCTGGGGGGAAGTAGCAGCAGGGAGGGGTGAGGAGCTCCCCCAGGCCATCTGGGGACAGGCTTCAGGGCTGTGGCCAGAGTGGGGAAGAGCCGGGGCTGCTGGACGAGGAGTGAGGGAGCTTGGGGCTGAGCTGGGGAGCAGGGGGTAAAAGGAGATGAGCCTGAAAGTTCCAAACCAGGATCCTACCAGGCTGCCGGCCTGCAATGATTTGGGTTTCACTGTGGTGTGTGACCTCAGATGGCCCATGGTGTGTGACCTCAGACTGGCCCATGGCGTGTGACCTCGACGGCCCCTGACGTGTGATCTCAGACTGGCCTGTGGTGTGTGACCTCAGACTGGCCGGTGGTGTGTGACTTCGGATGGCCCCTGGTGTGTGACCTCAGATTGGCCTATGGTGTGTGACCTCGGACTGGCCTGTGGTGTGTGAGCTCGGATGGCCTCTGGTGTGTGATCTCAGACTGGCCCGTGGCATGTGACCTCGGACTGGCCCGCGGAATGTGACCTTGGATGGCCCCTGGTGTGTGACCTTGGATGGCCCCTGGTGTGTGATCTCAGAGGGCCCGTGGTGTGTGACATCGGATGGCCTGTGGTATGTGACCTCGGAGTGGCCTGTGGTGTGTGACTTTGGATGGCCTGTGGTGTGTGACCTTGAATGGCCTGTGGCGTATGACCTTGGATGGCCTGTGGCATGTGACCTTGAACTGGATCTTGATGTGTGACCTTTGCTTCCAGCTTGTCTGGCTGTCCCAGAGCGACCTTTGCTGGAAAGAAGGGAAAGCTCTCAGGGGACGAGGCTCTCAGCACGAAGTTCAAAACGAGTGACGGTAAGGATGTCCTCCTACAGCCCCTATGTGTGAGCTTGGCGACCTGCCAGTGGGTAGGGCTGGTGACCAGGGCTTAGGCCAGCAACGCCCCTCCTGGAGTGAGTCACAGTGGACACAGACCCTGTGGCCTGAGCTGACAGGTCTCCTGATCTTGGCTCTGGGCCTCTGGCTGCCCATTTCTGGGCTCCCGGCCCTTGGTGGCCGAGCCTGCTTTGACCTGGGTATTGCTGAGTGCTGACATCACAGAGCCTGCTGGCAGCTCAGGAGGCCATGTTCTCAGGGTTTGTGGAGTTGTGAACTCACTTAAACTCAATGAAGAGGGAAGCTGAGGAAATTCAGCATCATCTGGAGAAGCTCCCATTTGTATCTTAGCGATTATTACCTGCTAAGAGATCTATACATTCTGACCTGTGACCTGGGGCCCGGAGGCAAACAACAGACACGGCTAGTAGTCTCCGAGTCCGACTTTCCCGGCATGAAATGTGGGATGTGAGCTGCCTGCAAGGGAGCTCGGACCCAGGCCGTGCCTCTGCTTGGAAAAGGGCCCTGTTCCGTCTGGGAAGCACCCACTGTGGGCCTGGCCTTAAGGCCGAGAGCTGTAACGGAGCTTTCTCTCTGGGGCAGTGCTGGAGAATGACGAGGAGATCAAGCAGCTGAACCAGGAGATTCGCGACCTGAATGAGTCCAATTCAGAGATGGAGGCCGCCATGGTACAGCTGCAGTCCCAGGTGGGTGGCACTGCCCACCCGCCCAGCCCTGGAGTCAAGCCCTTGCCCTCCGCTCCCCCGCCCTCCTCTTTAGTGCAGTGGGGAGAGCTGCCCTCATCACGCTCAGTGTGGGCTGAGCTGACAGTGCAGTGCACGCGCCGCCCGCCAGTGTTGGTGGCCCTACCAGCATTAGGGGTCCCGTTGTGCTGCTGGCTGGGGGTCCCATCAGGGCGAGTGGTCCTTTAGGGTTGCTCATCCTGTCAGTAGGGCTGTGTGCGTTCTGAGAGCCTGGCCGGAGCCGGCCTCCACCACAGTGCTATCATACACCGGCTGAGAGGCTTGGCGAGCCTCCTCACCAACCTGCACCTCACTGGTGGAATGGAGACAAGAACAGGAAATCTGCTCCTTGTGGTTGCTGTAAGATGAATGCATTTCTGTGAGGAAAGCAGTTAGCACAAGGGTCTGGCCCTGAAAGAGCCGCTGTTGCTTAGTTGACAGGTTACCAATTAAGTGTATGCCCCGTAGCTCTCTGATTTCCCCCAAATGAACATTTGTAGTCAGAAAAACAAAGCAGTAGAGGTCTTATTTTGAAAAAAGGACAATGCTTTACCCTTGGCTGCTGAGTGGGGGTCGGAGCAGAGCTGGGGGGCACAGAAAGAGTAGCCACACATAGCCAGGAGCCCTATGGCTGGAGGGACAAAGGGATAAGAGGGACCAGGCCCTGCAGGATGGAAGGGCACAGAGGATGGGTGGGAAGATGGTGAGGCCCCTTTCCAGAGGCTGCGTTGTGATGTGTTGGAGCCCCACATGTCCTCTCGTGCTGTCCTTCCTCCATGGGCAGATGAGCTTCTGCTCTGACCTCCTGTCACTCAGAAACCTGTGTAAAAATAACATCAGCACCTGGAGACCAGAAAGGATGTTCGTTCTGCCTGCAGCATGTTCTCCAGGTTCACAGGCAGTAGAAGCAGAGAAGTGTGGGCTGTCTCTGGGCACTGAGTGTGGCTGTGTGGCTGTCACCTGCTGTCCCTCCCTGCTCCTTCCCTTCTCAAAGTCCAAGGACCCTCCCTGTGTCAGCTCCCTTGGGGCAGCATCTCTGATTTCTCTTTATTTGACAACACCCACTTTTTAAAATGTGTGTTCATAATAGTTTACATTGATGTGAGATTTCAGTTGTACGTTATTTGTTGTCTGTCACTGCATAAGTGCTCCCCTTCACCCCATGTGCCCTCCCCCACCCCCTTCCCCTGGTCACCACTGAACTGCTTTCTTTGTCTGTGTGTTTGTTCATGTTCCACATATGAGTGAAATCATCTGGTGTCTGTCTTTCTCAGTCTGGCTTATTTCACTTAGCATAATTCCCTCCAGGTCCATGCATGTTATTGCAAATGGGATGAATTTGTCTTTTTTATGGCTGAGTAGTGTTCCATTGTGTAAATATACCACATCTTCTTTATCCAACCATCAGTTGACGAACGCCCACCTTTTTAAAGACAGATTCTTCATGAGCATCCTTTCAGAAGGACTCACAGCCCCCTTCCCCTGGAGGGAGTTTTGAATTGTGTGTTCTGCAGAAGGGCTCAGGCAAGGAGAAGGCAGCCTCAACTCCTACTCAAATCTTTTAAAGCCACAGGCTTGTCATCAGGTGACAAAAGTGTGATCTCCCCAGCCACGGGTCACAGAGTCACGTGGTTGGAGGAAAGTACTCGATGTCGTTCACGGCCTCCTAAAAGGCTGCTTGCTGTGCCGCACTTAGGGGACGGCTTGGTGTGCCACCCACAGTGTGTGAGTTTGCCTCAGGCCCCGGGGCAGGCGTCCCACCTGCCCCACGCTGACTGTGAACCTCTGCACAGGGTTACACTCCCCCTGAGACTCACCTATGGCCTGAGCTGCCCAGAGCAGGCAGGATGGCCCGTGGCCACCAGTGCTGTCATCACCGTCCTCTGGGGTTCCAGCTGGAACCTGAGAGTCCCCTTGGGAGAAACTTCTGGGCTTCAACCAGGACCCTCCTCCTGGTGCCCTGCTGAGTCCAGAGAAGCGTCTGTGCTGGAAACGCCAGGGTGCTCTCAGGCTCGCTGGGGAAGTCGTCGGCTGCTCCCTCAGCCACGTGCTGCAGAGGAAGGGCTGTCGCCTGCTCTGCTCACCTTCCACAGCTTGAGTGAGGCCCTTTGTTGGTCTTTCTGGTGGGGGAAACTCAAAGACAGCCAGACGCCCCACGCAGTGGGCGCAGTATCCCCATTATAGACGAGGACGAGGAAGTGTGGAGGAATAGTGGTGGGCCAGAGTATGAGCCCAGGGTGCTTCAGAGCTGTGCTCCTCCCCACCCCTGCATGACACATGCAGCACAGAAAGCTACAGCCCCATACAGCCCCGGGCTCAGTCACCACGTCCCCTCCTCCATCCAGGGACCAGGGCACTGCCAGCCTCTCACTAGTGGCAGGACCCCCCAGGGAGGCAGGGGCCCTGCCTCTTCACCCTTTCCTGCAGAGACATGAGATGTGGCACAACGAGCATGCCCAGTGCACTCCCAGGAGGATGCAAGCGACATGGCCCACAGGCCCGTGCCAGGAGGCATTTCCCTTATCTGTCTGTGCAGATCTCTTCCATGGAGAAGAGCCTGAGGAACATCGAGGAGGAGAACAAGCTCATTGAGGAGCAGAATGAAGCCCTGTTTCTAGAGCTGTCGGGCCTGAGCCAGGCCCTCATCCAAAGCCTCGCCAACATCCGCCTTCCACACATGGTAAGCAGGAAGAGGTTTTGCGGGCATCATGGCCAAGCTGGCGGCTGTCCCCCAGTACTCTGGGGGGGCAAGGAGGGAAGGGCGCCCCTCTGCCTCTGGGGCCCTGACGGGAGGGCCCTGACCCAGGTGTTCTGCTGCTGGCCATGGTGGCTCCAGCCCGCCTGAGTAGCCTATGAATCTGCAGCAAAATGCTCAGAGTTGTTTCAGCCCAAGGTGGGGCAGCCAGTGCAGTCCTTGGTGGCTGGGGGCTTGCTCAGGTGGTGTGAGGAGATGCGTTTGATACTCCCCCACCGATTCCATTGCTTCTGAAAACCGTGGGGCCCCCTGCATGGATGGGGCTTGCTAAACTGGTTCTGTTCTCCAGGAGCCAATATGTGAACAGAATTTCGACGCCTATGTAAGCACCCTCACCGACATGTACTCCAACCAGGAATGCTACCAGAACCCCGCGAACAAGGACCTCCTGGAGAGCATCAAGCAGGCCGTGAGGGGCATCCAGGTCTAGGCCTCCTGCTCGAGGAGCTGCCCTGCTGATCCCGGGTGCTGGGCACCCCAGCTTGGCTCCACTGTTTACCTCCCTCTCCTGCCCTCCCAGTGGAGATTCCCAGCTCACAGCGACTTCTGGCTGGCAACCCCGGCAGCCTCGGGCGGGTTTATCCAAAGGGGTGCCAGGAAATCAGTGTCTCCCTGGATACAATGTGCTTGCCAGGCCAGAGGCCGCAGCCTCCCCACTCAAGGGCAGGGTGGGGCATGAAGTATTACAAAGTGATTTATTTTTGTTTTCTGAAAGAAATCTGAAGAGCAGCTCGAAGTCTCCAGTGGAAGCTCATGGACAAGGTTCTCAGGGAAGTTTCGGAGTTTGCAACCACAGTATTCCTTTGTCTGTCAGGCTGGGAGGGTAGCCGTGGGCGCTGGGCTGGTGGTGCGTGTGACGGTGTCAGCCTGGAGCACGTGCCCTGGGGTGTGCGTCTGCTCGGTGAGGCTAATGTGGCAAGTGTGTTTTCTGTTTTCATTTAATTCAGTTTTGTGTTAAGGACGGATCAAAGCCCTGTTCCCAAGGGTAAGGTAGGGGCAGGCCTGCAGCCCACTGTCAGCCCCAGGAATCTAATCTGGGACGCCCCTGAAAGCCAGCTGCTGGTTCCACAGTAAGGCACTCATGTCTGGGGGTGGCTGGCGCCCATGCCTGCACAGACATGCGCAGTGTGGGGCCATGCTCCCTCTTGGGGCTGTGGCCTTTAGACCCGGTCTGGCTCTCTGTGCGTCCACCCAGGCCCATGACCTGTCACTGCCGAATTACCTGGGTCATGGCTGAGCTTGACCAAGGTGGGGACAGCGTTAGTGAGAGCAGGGGATAAATTCCTAATTAGAGACCATCAAGGTTTCACTTCTTTTTAGATCCATTCAAGATGTGAAAAAAAGTAAATTTTAATTTAATGTGTTAAAAACACAATGTTCCTAACATGTAAATAGAGTCCAAATCGATTGTGACTGCAATTCCAAGTTAGTATTTAAAAGTAGAGAAATTGCACTTCCTGGAAGAAATAAAAAAGTAGTTAGTTTATTCTGTAAATTATTTAATTTTGTCAAGATGTAAGTATTTATATTCACAACCTCTTATGTTAACGTTTGTTATTTTGCTATTTATTTAACATTTTTATTTATTAATTTTATACTATTTCAACTAGACCCCATACCAGGACACCATGAGAGGAAAATAAATGAAATCAAAGCAAAATTAACTATTTGACTATGAGATAGGCCACACACAAAAAACCTTGCTATAACTTCTAGTTATAATTTTGATGCAACCGATATTTTTTATATATTTTGTTATTTATTCTTTTAATAATGGAGTTTTTAAAAAGTATTTTGTAACTGAGGAATTTTGATAATTTGGGGATATTTGTCCCTTGGTCCAATGGAAAGAAAGATTTTTTGGTTTTCTGTATCCCTTTTGCTTCCTTCTGTTTTTGGCACGGACGACAGCAAATGGAATTCTGTATTTATTGTTTATTTAAGTGTAGTGCAGATGTGTGTGCTGGCGTGTTTCTCGTGTCGCGTCTGTGTGCCGGCTTGTGATGGCTGAGTCATGTTGCTGTGAGGGAGTGCTGGCCACAGGCAGCGCCGAGCGTGGCCACTCGCAGGCTCCCTGTCCCCTGACAGCTCCGATACTGTGACCCTCCTTCCTCAGGAAACGCGTTGAACCCACAGCACAGCACTTCTCGGTGTGTTTGCAGGGTGATTTCCTAATAAAAGTCCACTCTGACTGTGAGTGGGAGCCGTGTCTGTTGTGAGAGCTCTGAGGAGCCCTCTGTGGTACAGCCCTCGCTTCTGTCCTGGGGAGCCGGTGGGTGGGCAGGTTCTTCCCTCTCAGGTCTCTCCCTGATCCCACGTGTGGAGCCCACATTGCCTTTGTAGAATTACTCTCCCCCAAAGTGTGGTTCTGGAGGGTCTAAGTCATTGTGCCCTGCCCCCTCTCACATGACTGGGCACGTACAAATTGGTTTTCTCTTAGGGTCAGGAAGAAGAAGTCTTTCTGCTGGGTTGTTAGAGTAGGGGGTATGGAATAGGGACTGCCCCAGGCTACCTCTGGACACGAGGACAGAGCCATCTGCAGTAAGAGAGAGTTCAGACATTCTGGAAGGAAGCAGAACTGAGAAATGGAGAGAGAAAGGTGGAGGTGGGGTGAGGAATAAGAACGAGCTCTCTGATGACCTTTTCAGAGTAGCTGGATTCAGCTATACCTGAAGGCCATCCACCCTTGCACTTCCCAGTTATGTGAGACAATAACAAATTCCTTTTTTGTTTTTGTTTTTTGCTTAAGCTAGTGTGCTTGGCTTTTTGGTCTTGCAGTGGCACCTCACATTTACACACTTTTGTGTCAGCTGGAGCTCTAGCTCTCCCAGGGTGAGAGTTAGGCTTGAGGCTTCTAGTCACATTCAACCTGAACTGTCAACACATTTTGACTTCCCTGGAAATCTGGCCCTGGAGACCAACCTGGAACTCCTATCTGACATGTGAACAAAGGACAATTCTTAAAAAAATTTGGGCCTCATTTCCAACTCTTGTTCAAGTCAGACAGGGTCGAGGACACCGGGGGGCTTTTGGTGTGTCTGGAGGGCTCCAGCTGCTAGCTTTGGGGACCAGAGCCGGTGGCAGCATACATGAGCCTGTCATGCAGAACCTGTTCAGCCTTGAAGAAGGACTCCTGGGGGTCCCCTTTGCTGAGGCCTCATTGGGGGTGGGGGGACCAGTGGCCTGGGTTGTGCCCATTCATGTCAGCACACAGATGCTAAGGTGTGAGCAGGATCGATTTTGAAGTGTCCCCTGTGCTAGCTGAGATGACATCATTCAGGGGGCATGAGAGTTGGCTAGGCAGCTGGGGGCTGGGAGTGGAGCGAGAGCTGCCTGAGGCCCCTGCCCTGGCTGCCTGGTGGCAGGTGACCAGCATAGGCCAGGACTGCGAAGGAAGGAGATGCCATGGAGTAAATTGCCACGTCTATCCCCATGTGAGACATCCCCATGGTATCCCTTAGTCCTGCCTCCACCCTCTCCTGGTGATCTTTGCCCCCTTCCCTTCTGAAGTTTCATCCAGCCTGTCGTCCTTCCTGACACTGAGACACTGCACTTCAGGGGGCTGGCCCACCCATGCTGATGAGCTAGAGCCTCTTCTAGGCCACATGGGCACGGCCTCAGGACACATTGTCAGGCCTCCAGACGCTTCCTAGGAGCAGCAGCGCGGAGAAGCACTGATGCTTGCAAAGGCCGTCAGCTAGGTGCTCATGTGCTTGCGGGGGCTGGTCTTCGGTTCTGTGTATTCGTCAGCGAGCTCTGCAGGGAGCTGACGACAGTTGCTGGCTGTGGCTCTGTGGAACTGCTGGTTGGTCTAAAGAGCCACGAAAGCTGCATGGGTGGGAAGACGGCCCCAGAGGTCAGTGTCAAGCTGCAGGTGGGTGTGCGGGTGAGGGGAATGGAGGGGCTTTGGAAGTGGGGAAAGGGGCTCCCTCCACGAGCTGTATCTCAGCAGAGACCTCTGCTCCTGGTTGGTGGACTGGTGGGCAATGGAGGAGAGCAGCTGTGGGCCACAGGTCGATTCCAACTGAGTCCCTGCTGGGCCCTGGGCATGGGCTTCAGCCCGGAGGGACTTGGTCTTGCCCTCAGCAGCTGCTCAGGCCCAAGGCACCAAGGGCACACCCCTGGAGTGTGGGCAGTGCTCCCTGCAGAGAGTGACCTGCTATGGAGCCTTAGAAGACCTTTCAGGGAGGCACTGTTTGGGATGTGGATGGTGGAACAGAGGGGAAGGGAGTTCCTGGAGAAGGAACAGCATGGACACAGAACACTGGTGTGGAGGACCCCTGATGTTGAAGAAGCACAAGCACTAAGGAGGCTGTTTTTATCCTATGGGACTTTTAGGTTTTCCAAACCGTTCCCTGACTCCAGAATTCTGGGAAGTAATAAGGAGCCTGGCCTCGGGGCTCCATGTCCTCAGAATCTTTCCAACAGGAGCAGTGGGTCCCATCCACCATGACATCCTGGCTTCTGAGGGTTTGTCTACTATGGGATCAGCAGACCTGGGCTCAAATGTGGCTCTGCACTCACCAGCTGGTGATCATGAGTGTTGTGTGCAGAGGGATGCACAGCAGCCCCTCCAGCTTTGAGAAGGTACAGCATGTGGTTGTTCCGGTGATGCCAGAAGGCTGCACAGTCCCACAGTTTGATGATGACATTAGCTGTTCTCCCCCAGGAAGAGCCTCCCACCTCCTGCGTGGAGGGTCTGCCTCAGTCAACAGCCTCCTGGTGGCTGGGGGAGGAGGGTCTTGGCATTGTAGGGCTTATTTTTGGTGTGAGAACCCTGACTGCAGCTAGGCCTTCACTCCCAGCCTGAAGACCCTTCTTCTACACTCTCCAGAGAATAAAACTCAAGGCTGCAACCAGAGGGAAGGGAGCATTAGAGTCAGGGCAGGAGTCTGGGGGTCTTCTAGCTTCTGAAACACACTGTCCACCTTGTTTCAGGCCCCTTCTCCCATCTCCAGCAGAATCTGAGTCTGCCAGTTCCTGGGGATTCTGGGGTGTGGACTGCCTTGGTTCTGAGCTTCCCACACTCTGGCTAGCAGTCAAGTTTGGGGTCTGCTGAGGCCTTCACTGCACATCTGTGTGTTTTCTGGCTTCTAAGTTGCATTGTTGTCTCTTCTTCAATCTCCCCATCCCTGCCAATTTACACCCTAAAGGCTCTCACTTTAGCCAGGTTTTCAGAAGGTGTCAAGGTAGGTAGGTGTGTACACCTGCCCTCCTTACCTAGATGCACAGGTAACACCCCAAGTAGATGAGCACCTGACCATGTGAAAATGGGAAGCTGACTCAGTGTTGTGTTGATGTGACCTCATGATTAAGTGGAGCCTCAAGTGCAGTTGCTACTTTCTCTCGTTAACCACCACACCCCCTAAAGCTATTGGCCCCATAGAAGCTGTTACAGCTACAGTGTGAATGGTTTCCTCCCAGCTGATTTCAACCTTGCAGCACAGATCAGCAAATCTCCCGGGTGTTACAAGCACTTCCTTTCTCTTTGCTCTTCCTCAAAACAAGGAGGTGGAAAGTTGGTTTCTCCAAGAGAACCCCAGTACCCACCTCAGCAAAGTGCCAATCAGGTTAAAACACAGGGGTAGTTTATCCACAGGCCCAGGTGATCCATGATTGGGGGCGTCCCACCAATGCTGGGCAGCTGGCCCTTGAGAGAGCCACCCGCTGCCCTCACTGCACCCAGTCCCACCTCCCTGCCCCGGTCCCCACTGTGCTTGCCTCTCCCTTTCCTCTCAGTGTCTACAGTGGTCAGGCCTCTCCTTTTCTAGCACCTTCTATGGCTCCCTCCCCCCTCAGCCTTCCTCCCACCTGCCTGTGCACACCAGTCATCTCCCCCAGCCCCTTCCTGGTCTCTGCCTACCCTGCCCCTGCTCCTATGGGTACTGTCCCCTTGCATGCTTCTCAGAGGCTGCCCCAGCCCACGTCTTGGGCTCTCTCCTTCCCTTCCTCATCGTTCCCACAGCTCCTGTCTGCTGTGCACAGAGAATTCCCACACCATTCCCCAAGCCTGCCTTTCCAAGTTCTAGCACCTTCTGGGTCTCCACATGGACGTCCCACAGGCCACAGGACATGTACCCAAGTAACCACAACAGCCCACTGGCTGCTCCCAGCCTGACTCCCCTGGGCCCAGCCAGGCACAGACCCTCGTCAGCCCCCTATCCTGACTCACCCTGCTGAAGGGCTCACGGCTGTGTGCGAGCCACCGAGAGGGGCAACAATTGCCTGCTGTTCCAGGCGGATGTGAGTGCCACCGTGGAACGCCAGCCTGGTGGTGTGCGCCCAGACGGGGCTGCTGTGGGTGCTGCCCCAACAAGAGCAGCGTATGATAGGGAGGAAGAACAGATGGTTATTTGGGTCACATGTGGGGCTGTGCAGGGATGCATGTAAGATGGCACCAGCCATGCCCTGAACACCAAGGGGGCCCGTGTGGACATGGTGACTCCTTACCATTAACTGAGGTGTCTTCTTGGACTAGTTCTGGCTCCTGAGGGCTGGCCACAGCCCTCGCAGCATCTTGAGCCAGTATAGGTCTTGGGGGGCATATCTGGAGCCCCTCAAAGTGGGAGGAGGTTGGACAGTTTCAGCCCTGGGCTGTCCCTGAGCACACACCACCTACAGAACCAGGGGCCTGGTGGGGGGTGCTGGGGAGCCCCCAGCAGGAGGTCGAGGAAGAAAACGCAGCCTCTTGCCCAGCACCCTGCCCGCGGACACCCCTCCCTGGGCACACTGTCTCTGCTCATAGGGTACCTTCTGCCAAGTTACACACACTTCTGCCTGTTTTTTCACACACTGTTAAAAACGTTTTCCTTGTCTTGAATTCTGTCACGGCTTTCTTTGTAGAGGTCATCAAAACAGCAGAGGAGAAACCCGGTACTGTATATGGCTAAAGATGGTGAGGAGTCTACCTAAGGCCCACTGGTGTGTTGTGAAGACCAAACAAAAGCGTTTGCAAGTCCCACACCACACCCCCCAGAGCCACTGCCTGAGACCCTCAAATAGAGGTTGATAATTTGAGACACTTTCAGGCACCAAACCAGGAAGTGCTCAGTCACAGCTGAGTCACCCCGAATAAGGCCTCCTTGGCTTGCCCTGACAGGCGGAGGGGACGAATAATGACGGGTGGTTCGTGAGTGACCCTGAGCCCTTGGGACTCGCAAAGGCTCCTCCAACCCCTCACCCACTGTGGCGCGGGCACCAGGGTTGTCTCCATTATACAGATGGGGAGGCTGAGGCCCAGGAGGCTGCTTGGGGTCACACAGAGGGTTGGCTATGTAGCAGGATTTGCCCCCAGGCCTCTGGCCCTGTGGTCTGCCTCCCTCTGGAAGAGGAGGGGCTGCCAGCACAGCTGGACTCTAGCAGGCATCAAGGAGCCAGAGGAGAGCAAGCTGCCATGGTTCCCAGGCCAGCGGGACGCAGAAGACTCCAGGAAGGACCCACCCCAGCACAGCACAGAGACACAGGTCCTGCCCCACTGCCTCAGTCTGGGGAGAGTTGGCCAGGCAGACGCCATCGTCTCCTTGGGTGCTCTGACCATTCCCCAGGGCAGGTGGGACTGGCTAGAGACCCTGGAGTCTCTGTGAGACTGACGCAGACTCTCCAGCACTCCTCTGCCCCACCCCCGCAGGTGGGGCTGAGCAGAGTGCCCCCACTGTCAGGCCAGAGTGGGGAGAGGATGGCTGCACTGAGCAGGAACAGGGCGCAGGGGACAGGCTGTGAGTTGGGAAGAGCAGGATGTGTCCCCAGGCCTGTGGCATGTGCTGCTGGGGGCTACAAGTGGGGCCTGCATCTGGCTCTCTGTGGACTGCATGGAGCCTGGGCTGCAGCAGGAGCAACTGGAGTTCTGGGGAAAAGAGTCTGCAGGTGTGTAGTGTGAGGTGGGACTGGCCAGTGAGGGCGTCTCTGGCAAAGGCCCTCAGGTGGATGGGTGTGCAGGCGGCTCCACATGTGAACCCCTCCTGGGAGCAAGTGCTGAGTGACCACACGTGTGGGAATTTCTCTGCATAAACATGGCAGTGGGCAGGTGTGGGTGGGAAGGGCACCCCAACCCCGTAAGAGCCAAGTCCTTGGGGAGGTTCATCAGCATGGGGTCCCCAAGGCTGACACTGGTGGGCCAAGGGGCCACACTGCCCTCTAACTTGGAACCTTCCCACCATCCACCTTCCCTGTGTACTGTGTTGCTGCAGGGGCCCCTCCTCGCCTCATCCGCGGGGCTGGGCTGCCTGGTCCTCTTCCGTCCACCCAGCACACCAGGAACCTTGCTGCAGAGTGCTGAGGCCTTCTGGGAGGGGCCTCAGCCTGGCTTGGGGTCCTGGCTCTTGCGACAGAAGGGTGTTCACGTGAGGCTCTGCTGCCTGGTGGGTGAGGGACAGGGCCTTGAACCTTTCCAGAATGAGTCCATTCACCCTGTGCAGCCAGGTCTATGGTCTGCTGGCCTCATGCAGGGCAGGCTAGGTCTGTGGATAGTTACCAAGGCTGTTACTGCCACCCAGGTGTACATCCCCTACCAGCGACAGCTGCTCCTGACAGGGCTGTAGGTTGTGCTGAGAGCCGTTGTTAGTGGGGCAGAGGTCATCCAGCCTCAGACCCTGGTGTGGGTGGGGACAGAGGTGCCTGGGAAGTAGCCCCAGAGTGATGATGAGGTTATCTTGGCCGGGTGCAGCCCACGGGTGGGAGCCAAGTCTGGCAGGAGCCACAAGAGCTGTGAAGCCCCCAGACCTGCTTGGGGCCTTGAGCGAGACTCTCAGCCAACCCTTCCTGATGTGCAGCCCCATGGTGAACTCCGGACCCAGCACCCACCTCCTGGTTCCTCCTTCGAGGGTGCTGAGCCCCTGAGAGAAAAGCAATCAGTGGCTTCCGGTTGTAAATAACATCAATTTAAGATGTAAAGAAGCAGCTACAAGGAGAAAGTACTTGTCTCCCTTCACCTTGAGCTAATGCAGCCTGGGCCCTTTCTTCCAGATTGAGAAGAGAAGGCTGACAACAGACCAGGGTGTCTGCAGTGTCGCCTGAGGTGCTGGACGCCCCACTTGGCAATGTGGGAGGAGCCAGGCTGGAGCTGGCCTCTGCGTCCCCAAGACAAAGAGGGTGTTGTAAGCAACTGAAGGCCCCACCAAATGCAGGGGTCTGCAGCCCACAGACCCAAAAGGCATGCTTCTCCTTGGTCTGGCTTCCAGGTCTGTGCTGCCCACACCCTTCGACAGGAAGAGGGCGGACCAGCCACAAGCCACATATTGTTCTCCTTCTGGATCTTTCTGGGCAGGCTTCACCTTCATCGTGAGCTGAGGGTGGGGGTGGGTGCTGGGCAGGCCAGACCACCCGTCGGAGAGTGGCCTTGTGAGCAGGAGGGCCCTGAGAGCCAGCCCGGCCCCCACAGGCATCTCTCCAGTGGGTGCCTGGTGAGGATTCACTGTCGCCAGAGCCGGCCAGGGGTTCCCACAGGATGGTCAGGCTTTTCCAAGATCCCTTTTCCAGACTCCTGAAGACAGTTTCTTCTGAGGCACACATTCTCAGTCGGAAGCAGAAGGGAGTAAGTGTCCTTGCAAAGGGACCATGTCCTCCAGGACACTGCTGATCATTCCGGATCCACCACCACACTTGTACTCTCCCTGCAGGGCCCCTCCACACTTGTGCTGTTCCCAGAGGATGCAACTGCTGCCTGGCCCCAGCCCACAAGCTGACCCTGGTGGGGGGGGGGCTGTTTCACGTGAGGGGGCTGTTCCGCGTGGGGAAGCTGTTCTGCATGATTCCCACTGAATTCCCGTCTGATGGAGGACCTGGAAGCAGGTCTGGGATCACCACGAGACAGACCCCAGGCACACTTCCTTCTTGTAGTGCTGAGCCTGTGGGGGCCTTTTTGGAGTCTGGAACCCTCTGAAATTGTTTGTGAGATTACGTGTGCATGTGCAGAGGTGGGCTTTTTTCCTGGTTCATAGCCCTCCTCACATTCTTGAGTACAGTGGACAAACTTCCTATCTCACAGGCCCTAAGTGTCCTGTGAATGAAACACTCAGAGTGGCCATGGGCCAAGGACCCCGGTTTGCATCCACGAGGCCCTTGGCAAGCTGACTCTCTGAGTTGTAATGCAGGGGGCATATGAGAACACGGGCACATGAAGAAACACCGAGACACGTGCATTCACTGTGGTGGGGACCAGGTGATTCTGAAATATCTGGACGCTCCAGTCCCCACCAGCTCAGGATCCCTGGGGAGCTGCCTTGGAGGCCTCAGTGGGAGGCGGTCATGATGGTGGTGGTTTCCTCCAGGCCTCAAGGCCCACCCCCTGCCCCCAGAACTCTGCCCTACATGCCATCCACACTCCCCAATCATGCTGGAAGTGCCCTGGGGGCAGCTTTCAATAGTCTTGCTGTGCCCTGGGTGCCAGGGTGCGGGAGGAAGGGTGGACGCTGCTCCAAGTGTGCTGGAGCCCTACGCCAGGACTGGTGACCTTCAAGCGTTGTTCAAGCACTTAGATCCTTTAAATAGAATGTTGCATGGAGCCCCTGCGCTGCTTTGGCCAAGGCTGAGGGTCAGAATTGGTGTGGCCTCAGGGAGATGCCCAGCACCTATGGTCAGGCCCAGAGGGACCATTCCTGTCAGAGGGTCCCCCCTCGCTAGCCAAGTACAGAGCCTTGGAGACCCTGTGGGGAGAGTCAGCCAAGCATAAGACGCATGCTCTGTAGGAAATGGGGGGATCTGCAGGGTTGGGGGAGGGCTCAGCAAGTGTGTCTGAGGGACAGCACGCAGGCATGAGTGAGGGGTGCTGGGAGATCCCCCTCGTGGCGGCTCTGGTTTCTAACACAGTAGCACAGGTGGCAGCTCTCTGGGTTTGAGTCTGGGCCCATCTTATACCTGGGAACCTTGAGCAGATCACTTCTAGCCTCTGTGCCTCATTTTCCTTCTTTACAAATGGTCCACAGAGCCTGCTGCTAACGAGGGGAGAGAAGGAGAGTGGGGCGAGCCCAGGCCTGGCCTGGGGTCCCTGGAGATGTCTGGGTGGGTGCTGGGACAGGTCAGGGGCCTCTATACCACATCCCAGCACTGGGCCACCCCAGGGGAGCCAACTTGGAGCTGGCCTCTCCAGAGACCCGGCAACTGGGTGCCTCTTCCTGTGCCTGATGCCCTGCTGGCCACATAAAGCCAGGCTGCAGGGTCTCACTGTGGGCCCAGGCCATGCACCACCCCTGACACACTGAGGACAGCCACGACCCCTCCCCCGCTTCCCTGCCCCTCCCCTTTTGCATCAGCCAACACTCCTGGCTCCAAGATCTGCCCCTGGTGGGCTGCCAGCCGCCTGATGTCTGACCACTGCTGCCTGCTAAGCCCTGGGCTTAGAGATGCCACCCAGGTCCCTCCTGTCTGCACCCACAAGTCCAGCTGCCATCCACCTGGTGGCTGTGGAGTGACTACATCTGCTGCTGCCATCTCCACTAGCAACTGGTCTGGTCCACTGAGAGCTGCAGTCAGAAGTTCTGGAGTTTTCTCTTCCTGGACTGGCCCCACTTCTCCTAGGCTGCTACCTACTCATGCTCTTCCTTCAAGCTTTTCCTCTCACAAGTCACAAGAGATAGTGAGGAGCAGCTGAGGGGCTGGCGAAGGGGATGGAGACCTTTGAACCCTGGGACCCAGATCCTCGAAAATGTGGATGTCAGCTCCTCAGGGCACTTCCACCCTAGGCATCCTGTGGACACACCCTTGGACCCTAGTCTGACACCACTTCTTTGTAAGGACCCTCTATTAGGGTTCTCCAGAGAAACAGAACCAATAGGCGATATATACATATATATATGGAGAGAGAGACGATGATTTTGATTTTTTAAGGAATTGGCTCATGTGATTGTAGGGGCTGAGTCTGAAACCTGCAGGACAGGCTGGCAGGCTGGAGGCCCAGAAGGACTGATATCGCAGTCTCACATCCAAAGGCCACTTAGAGGAGAATTCCTTCTTCCCGGGGAATCTCGATCTTTGTCCTTAGGGCTTCAATTGCTTGGATGAGGCCCATCCACATTATGGAGGGTAATTTGCTTTACTCAAAGTTTTCTGATTTAAATGTTAATCATATCTACGAAATACCCTCACAGCAACATCTAAACCGGTGTCTGACCAAACATCTGGGCCCCATGGCCTACCAAGGGGACATATGAAAGTGACCGCTGCAGACCTCTTCTCTGTGCCCATGCCTTGCTAACTTTTTATGAAGGTGGTTTGTTTTAAGATGAGAATTTTTTTTTTTTTTAAAGATTGGCACCTAGGCTAACAACTGTTGCCAATCTTCCTTTTTTTTTTTTTTAAGGATTGGCACCTGGGCTAACAACTGTTGCCAGTCTTTTTTTTTTTTTTCTGCTTTATTTCCCAACCCCCCGCCTCCCCCCCCCCCCCCCCCCATACATAGTTGTATATCTTAGTTGCAGGTCCTTCTAGTTGTGGGATGTGGGACGCCTCCTCAAAGTGGCCTGACGAGTGGTGCCATGTCTGTGCCCAGGATCCCAACCCTGGGCCGCCGCAGCGGAGCGCGCGAACTTAACCACTCGGCCACAGAGCCGGCCCCGAGAAATTATTTTTAAGAATCCCTTCCCAATCATTTTACGTAGATAAATATGTTTGAATTCACCAATATTTTCAGATCAACATCAAACTGCAGTCACCTGTATAGCATGGATGGCATAGACACCTTGATGCATGTCCGAAAACTGCGTTTAATTCCATTCTCCATTTACAAATGGCTTAAAATGAGGAAGACCTATATTTTTCTTTCTCTTTTTGGAGGACCTAGTTTGGATCCTCCTAACATGACAGCTGTGCAGCAGCGACGCCTTGTGGTAAATCTTGCATCTCGTCATTGCCGGCCCAGCCACTGGGGTGTGACCCCTCCTGGCTTGTTTCACAGACTGGCCAGAGGCAGGAGAGAAGGTCCAGTTGTAACACCATTCATTTGGGATGCTGTCTCCGCCTTGTCCCAACCCCCGACGTGGTGTTCGATGCATCTGTGGGCAAAAATCTCACTTGGAGGCACAGGGCACCAAGAGTGGATGTGAGACCTTCGCCCTTCCACTGGACGAGATGTCAGAAAGGGCTGGCAGGGAAGAGGGCTGAGGATGGGGAGCAGCTGCCTGGGGACTCTCGTCCACTCACTCTCCCACTTCCTCTGCAAAGCGGAGTCAGGAGGGCTTCAGGTGGCGCCTTCCGCCTGACACAGAGGGAAGAGCCCCTGGCATATCACCCATCAGGGCTTGTTTTTCTAACTCTGCTTCCTCTAGCCCTGTGAGTCCCTTGATCGGTAGCCCTGACTCAGCTCCCTGACCAAGGTCTGGTGTTTAGAAATGAGCTCCTCCTTAAAAACAGGATGCTTTGTGTAAAACTCCTAGAGGATAAAACATATTTTAATTATTGTAATTACAAAAGCATACTTGCCAATAGTAAAAACAGTCAGACAAAACTGCAGGAAATAGAGAAAGAAGAGGTGTCCTCAGCTGGGACTGAGGCATCCTAAGGAAACAATCTTATGTATTCACCCATGTAGGTATCATTTCCAGAGCTCTTCAATTTTGTATAGATCTTCAATTTTGCATATTTCTGTTTGGTATCATTTACTTTCTGCATGAAACCTTCCTCGTGTGGATATGTTGCTTCTTTCCGCTTTTGTATGTCTGAGACAACTATTTCAATTTTTAAAAAATTAGTAGACTTTATTTTGAGAGCAGTTTTAGGTTTATAGAAAAATCGAGGAGATAGTGCAGAGTTCCCTCTACCTCCCCAGCACAAGCTTCCCGTTATTAACATCTTGTATTAGTGTGGTACATTGTTACAACTGATGTAGCAATGTTGATATGTTATTAATTAAAGTCCATAGTTTGCATTAGGGTTCCCTCTTGATGTTGTACATTCTGTAGGTTTTGACAATGCATATGACACACATCCACCATCACAGCTTCACTGCCCTAAAAGGCTTCCGTGCCCCACTTACTTATCCCTCTCTTTCCCCTACTCCCATCCCTGGCAACCACTGATCTTTTTACCGTTTCTACAATTTTGCCTTTCCCGAAATGTCATATTGTTAGAATCATACAGTATGTATAGCCTTTTCAGACTGGTTTCTTTCATTTACCAATAAGCATGTAAGGTTCCTTCATGTCTTTTCAAGGTTTGATAGCTCAATTCTTTTTATCTGATTTATAGTCCATTCTGTGAATGTACCACAGTTTGTGTACCTATTCTTCTATTAAAGGACAGTGTGACTGCTTCTGATTTTTGGCAATTATGAATAAAGCTTCTATAAACTTTCGTGTGCAGGTTTTTGTGTGGACATAGTTTTCACCTCATTTGGGTAAATACCAAGTTGTGCAATTGCCAGATGGTATGGTAAGAATCTGTTTAGTTTTGTAAGAAACCACCAAACAGTCTTCCAGAGTGGCTGCACCATTTTGCATTCCCACCAGCAACGAAGGAGAGCTGCTGTTGCTCAACATTCTCACCAGCATTTGGTGTCACTGTTCTGGATTTTGGCCACTCTAATGGGTGTGAATGGTCTCTCATTGCTGTTTTATTCGCCATTTCCCCGACGACAGAGGATGCTGAGCATCCTTTCGTGTGCTTATGAGCTATCTGTATGT
Source organism: Equus asinus (assembly GCF_041296235.1). Lineage (NCBI taxonomy): Eukaryota > Metazoa > Chordata > Mammalia > Perissodactyla > Equidae > Equus > Equus asinus. The sequence goes on from NC_091804.1 coordinate 51,103,955, forward strand.
CTTCTTGCTGAGGCACCTGTTCAGGACATTGGCTCATTTTTTAATTGGGTTGTTTGTTTTTTTTATTGTTGAGTTTTAAGCGTTCTTTGTATATTTTGAATACAAGTCTTTTATCAGATAAGTGTTTTGAGAATATTTTCTCTCAGTCTGTGGCTGGTTTTTTCATTCTCTTGACAGTGTCTTTTAAAGACAGAAAAATTTAGGTTTAATGAAATCCACCTTACTGGTTTTTTCTTTAATGAATCATGTGTTAGATGTTGTATGTAAAACTTCATTGCCAAGTCAAACGTCACCTAGATTTTCTTCTGTGTTACCTTCTAGAACTTTTATGTGAAAATGGAGAGGTTCATGTCTAGATTCATTTTTGTGCATGTGGGTGTCCAGTTGTTCTAGTACCATTTGTTGAAAAGACTATCCTTTCTCCATTGAATTCATTTGCTCCTTTGCATAAGAACAGTTGCCTATATTTGTCTGGGTCTATTTCTGGGCTCTCTATTTTGTTCCATTGCTCTGTCTTTCACCAATACCACACTGTCTTGATTACTGTAACTTTATAGTGTCTTGAAACCAGGTAGTGTCAGTCCTCCAACCTTGTTCTTCTGCTTCAGTATTGTGTTGGCTTTTCTGGGTCTTTTGCCTTTTCATATAAACTTTAGAATCAGTTTGTTGATACCCACAAAATAACTTGCTAGGATTTTGATTGGAATTGCATTGAATCTACAGACAAAGTTGGCAATATCTGTCAATTTAATTAGATCTTCTTTGACTTCTTGATAAAATTGCTTATTAGTTCCAGAGTTTTATTTATTTTTTTAATAGATTTTTGGGTATATTCTACATAGACAATCTTGTTAGCTGTGAACAAAGACAGTTTTATTTCTTCCTTTCATTCTGTATACCCCTCCACCCCTTTTCATGTCTTATTGGATTAGCTAGATCTTCTAGTACAATGTTGAAAAGAAGTGGTGAGAGAAAACATCCTTGCTTTACTCCTGATCTTATGGGAAAGTATATAGTTTCTCAACATTAAGTATGATGTTAGCTGTGGGCTTTTTGTAGATGTTCCTTATCAAGTTGAAAAAGTTCCCCTCTATTCCTAGTTTGCTGAGAGTTTTCATAATGAATAGGAGCTGGGTTTTGTCAAATGCTTTCTTTTTTTATCTGTTGATAAGATCATATGATTTTATTTCTTTAGCCTGTAGATGTGATGGATTACATTGATTGATTTTTGAATGTTCAACCAGCCTTGCGTGCCTGGAGTAAATCCCACTTGATCGTGGTATGTAATTCTTTTTATATATTGTTGGATTCAACTTGCTAATATTTTGTTGAGGATTTTTGCATCTATGTTCATGAGTGATACTGGTTTATACTTTCTCTTTCTTGTAATGTTTTTGTCTGTTTTGGTACTAGGGCTAGAGGTTTATCAATTTTATCATCCTTTTCAGGAAACTAGCTGTTGGTTTCATTAATTTCCCCGACTGATTTCTTGTTTTCAGTTTCATTGCTTTCTGCTCTACTTTTTAATTACTTCTTTTCTTCTGCTCACTTTGGATTTAATTTACTCTTTGTTTGGATTTGTAATTTACTCTATCGATGGTGATGCTCTAGGCTGGGAATGCCTGAGGTGCTTTTCTGGGCCTGTATTACTGGTAGTGAGCCCCACAGACATTCCCTCCCACCCCACTACCGGGGCCAATATTGCGGCTGGGCTGTCCCTTGTGGTTCTTATTATGATCGTAGGATGCACTTCAGCTAAAACCATGAGGGAACTCTGAGGAACAAGATTTACTACTGGCAAGTCCAAGGGCCACACAGTGAGGTCACTGGGGGAGGGGTGTGTGGGGAGAGAACTGAGGTCTGAGGATGGGGTGTCTGGGGTTTCATGGGGTCACTCATTATTGGCAAACTTGAATCATAAGGGCAGGAATTACCACACGGGAGACTGGAGGCACGGTCACTCAGGCCCTCAGTCATCTTGGTTGCCCAGGGTTTCCTGAAAGAGGACCTCCTCGGGTGTAGGGGGGCTGGTTCCTCAGTTTCAACTGATTGACTTTTCTCCTCTTTATGAATTATATTTTCCTCCTTCTCTGTATGCCTGACAATTTTAGATGGGAGGCCCAACATTGTGAATTTTACCGTATTGAGTGTTACATTTCGTATTCTTATAAATATTCTTGAGCTGTCTTCCAGGACACAGTTACTGGGAAACAGTTTCAAGTCTTTGATTTAAGTGGGGTCTGAGCAACGACCGGTCTGCGGCTAACTACTCAATGTCCTATGAACCAAGAGCTTTCCAGTCTTTATGTCTCTTGAGATGTCTTCAGTTGTCCGTTATGGAGACCCCTATGCAGATCAGGGGGACAACAGGAAACTTCGCGGGAGACAGTGTAGACGAGGCCTCTCGGAGCCGCGTTTCCCAGGGAGAGGGGTCTGTTCAGGTGCAGGCGCGGGAGGCGGGGCCCGGCGGGGGCTCCGGCCACTCTGCTGTCCCTGGCCGGCAGCCACCCGACCCTCCCTTGGCACGCCGGCCTCCTTCGTGTCCTGCCCATCTCGGCTCGGACGTCCCTTCCGCTCTCCCAGCCACCGCCGCCCGTCACCGTCCATCGCCCGGGCATTCGCACCCTCCTCACCCGTCGGCCCTCCAGGAACGTCCCTTCCACAGAAGGGGCCCCGCCTGCCGTGCTCACGGCTGGGTCCTGGCTCGCGGAGGGGCGCCGACCTAACCATCCTCACCGCGGCAGGCCCTCGACCTCCGCATTGCCGCAGAGCGCAGCCAGCGATCAGGCCCGGACAACACGAGCAGGGAGCGCCGGCGGGGCCCATCCGCGGCACCGTTGCCGCTTTAAGGGCCGGGCCGGGGCGCACGCGCAGTCGAGCCAAGGCGCGCGCAGGCGCAGTGGGGGCGGCGGGTGTTTACGGCGGCGAGGTCGGAGCGGCGAGGGGGCCGCAGACGGCGAGGGGCCGAGGAGCTGCAGGCCGCGGCCGGGCGGCCCGAGGTAGAGCCGCCGCTTCCGCCCCGTGCCCCGCGCCGCTCGCCACCCCCGCCCGGCGCTGGCGCCTGGAGCCCCCCTCACCGCTCCCCTCCCCCCGCTCCCTCCCCGCATCCCCCTCCCCCCGGGGGCGTCCCCCTCTCGTCCCCCTCTCGTCCTCCCTCCCCGGGAGGCCAGTCTTCCCCGCGCGCCCGCCCGGCCGGGCGACCCCCTGGGCGCTGCCTGCCTGGGACCTGCAGCCCTGGTTTTCCAAGCGGGAACACTTGCAGTTGGCCCCGAGCGAGTCGCGTTCCGAGGTCTCACAGCGTCTGCCCTGGGCCTTTGCAGGGGCGGCAGGCTGTGCAGGAGGAGTTGGCCCTCCCGAGCTGGCGCGGAGCGCTGGGCTTGGGTCTCAAGCGGTGGGGCCGCACTGGCGTGGCGTCTGTGTCTTGTTTGCTTTTGCGCAGGATGCGGCCCTGCAGTTGATGTTTGCGCCTCGAAAAAGTCATTTAAATCTCTGCCTTTCCCCTTTGCTGCGGTGCCTGTGTGTGTTTTCTTTGTTCTTTTTGACAAAGGAGTGAGTAGACTCGTTCAAGAATTAGTGGAGGCATTCTCCTTTAAACAGCTCAGAGCTTGCAGCTCTGCTTTTGGGGGGACGCTTAGGGAGAGGGGGCCTCAGAGGCGGCGGCTTTCAGCGCCTGAGGCCGGTGCCTAGGTCCCTTGGACTAGCCCCTGCTTATCCCTGGCCTGGGACATCCCTGGGGTTGGGGGGCTCCAGGTTCTGAGAACGTGTCTGTATCTGCAACTCTAGTTGTTAGAAAGCTTTCTGTGAGTTTAATATAAATTATCTGCATCCAACATGTGTTCCACTGGTCCGGCTTTATCAGGCCAGTGAATAGTGTATACATGGCAGCCTTTCAAGTATTTTGAAAAACTCCCTTTGCATTCCTGTAAGTGTTCTGGTTTTCAAGATAAGTCTCAGGGTCTCCCATTATTCTGTGGAAGGTGTGGTTTTGAGTCCTCCCCAGCTCATCATCCACATGAATTACTTTGTACATGAGAAGTGACATCCAGGTTGGAACGTGGCCCTCTACGTGCAATCTGACAAACCCAGTGTAGACTGAAATGGTGACCACGTTGTCACAGCTTCATGCTGTGTTGACCCAGCCACAGTCACAGCCTACTCAGTTGTCATCACGAGGCAGTCTTCCTCACTGCACCCTGCAGGCAGTTTTGGAAGGAGGTTGTCCTGTTGGCCTGTGACCAGCTACTGCACATAGCGAGGTGTATTGAGGTTTGCAAAGTATGATCAAGTGCAACATCCAAAAAATGATTTGCCATTACTTTGAAAAATTGGATTTGAGGGGCCAGCTGGTGGCATAGTGGTTAAGTTCCTACGCTCCACTTCGGTGTCAGTGGTTAAGTTCCTGCGCTCCACTTCGGTGTCAGTGGTTAAGTTCCTGCGCTCCACTTCGATGTCAGTGGTTAAGTTCCTGCGCTCCACTTCGGTGTCAGTGGTTAAGTTCCTGCGCTCCACTTCGATGTCAGTGGTTAAGTTCCTGCGCTCCACTTCGATGTCAGTGGTTAAGTTCTTGCGCTCCACTTCGGTGTCAGTGGTTAAGTTCTTGTGCTCCACTTCGGTGTCAGTGGTTAAGTTCTTGTGCTCCACTTCGATGTCAGTGGTTAAGTTCCTGCGCTCCACTTCAGTGTCAGTGGTTAAGTTCCTGCGCTCCACTTCGATGTCAGTGGTTAAGTTCTTGCGCTCCACTTCGGTGTCAGTGGTTAAGTTCTTGTGCTCCACTTCGATGTCAGTGGTTAAGTTCTTGTGCTCCACTTCGATGTCAGTGGTTAAGTTCCTGCGCTCCACTTCAGTGTCAGTGGTTAAGTTCCTGCGCTCCACTTCGATGTCAGTGGTTAAGTTCCTGCGCTCCACTTCGATGTCAGTGGTTAAGTTCTTGTGCTCCACTTCGGTGTCAGTGGTTAAGTTCTTGTGCTCCACTTCGATGTCAGTGGTTAAGTTCTTGTGCTCCACTTCGATGTCAGTGGTTAAGTTCCTGCGCTCCACTTCGATGTCAGTGGTTAAGTTCTTGTGCTCCACTTCGATGTCAGTGGTTAAGTTCTTGTGCTCCACTTCGGTGTCCTGGGGTCTGTGAGTTCAGATCCCAGGTGTGGATCTACACACCCCTCGTCAGGCTGTGCTGTGGTGGTGTCTCACATACAAAAGAGAGGAAGCTTGGCACAGATGTTAGCTCAGGGATAATCTTCCTCAAGGAAAAAGAGGATGATTGGCAACAGATCTTAGCTCAGGGCCAATCCTGCTCACCACCTACCCCCCCCCCCCCCCAAAAAAAAAGGATTTGACTGGATTGTAGATCTAGATCTGGTTTGGCAAGGGTATCTTTGAACCTATTATTGGTGTTTTTGGTGGCATTACAACTGATCACATGGGTGGTCAGTACTAAGCAGTGATTGTCTCCATTGGTGAGGGTGTGTTAGATGACCAGGCAAAGTTAATAATAAGTGTCAGACCCTGCAGATGGTCACATGCATCCTACCAGTGGCAACAGATAGGGTTACCCCATAGTTATTTAGTCTGTCATTTTGACAAAGATTTGTCAATATGTTATGTGGTAAAGAATGTTGCTCCCCTGAGAATTTTTAAAAGCTGCATTTGGTGTTAGGAAAAGAACACAGGCGTTTGGCCAGATATTCCTGGGTCTAATTCCAGCCTTCTCCTCACACATTGGTGTACGATCATGAGCAAAATAACTGCCCAGTCCCAATTTACCTCATAATGTTGTGAAGCCAAAATGAGGCCATGACTGGCAGGTGGTGCCTGCACAAAGGTTGTAGCTAGTTTTACTAAAAAGCTAGCCTTTGTGTATGGAATAAATTTTCAAAGTGGAAAATAAGTGATAGGTACTTAGCAGAAAATGAAACATACCCAATATATAGTTTGTGTTTGCCTTCTAAAGATAGAATGATGGTATTGAGATGGAATGATAGAACACTGTGTACCTGCATCTGGGTGAAGAGGTGGCTTTCAGACTCACCATGGAGGATGGATGTGGTTTTAGGCTTTTTCCTAAATAGACCCTGAAGCAGCCAAATGCAGGTCCTCTTCTAACCATTGACCCAGATTTTCAGATGACTGTCGTAGACCAGGGTGCAGACTTCAGCCTCAGAACTGACTGGCTTATCTAAGATTAAACTCGACCTCATTAGCGCTTTATCCCATGTGGCTAAATTAACTGGCCATGGACTATAATCTAACAAGGGCTCTGAAACAACTTAAAATGGGAATGAAAATCTAATAATTGGACCATCATAATGATTTGAAAAGCCTCTTCGGGGGGCCGGCCCAGTGGTGTAGCGGTTGTTTGCATGTTCCGCTTCTCAGTGGCCTGGGGTTCGTTGGTTCGGATCCTGGGTGCGGACGTGGCACTGCTTGGCACACATGCTGTAGCAGGCGTCCCACATATAAAGTAGAGGAAGATGGGCACGGATGGTAGCTCAGGGCCAGGCTTCCTCAGCAAAAAAAAAAAAAAAAAAAAGAGGAGGACTGGCAGTAGTTAGCTCAGTGCTAATCTTCCTCAAAAAAAAGAAAAGCCTCTTTAGCTCTAAACTCTTGATTATGAAGATTAACTGTCCAACGATAAAATGAAAGAGTGTTTGTATTAAGCCCCACCTTTCACATGTTTTGTGTACTCGCAAGAAGCTGAAGATTCATCCATTTGGTTGTGATTTTCCTTCCTGGGAAAACCTCTCCCACCACAATTGCCAGTTGTGTACATGGGTGTGTGTATGGAATCTCTCCCCCCAGTGTTTCTTTATGATTCTCCTTCTGCTGTTAGAAATCCAGAAGATCGTGGGGGGGAAACGCAAGTATAAACTTTGTGATAATAAAGTTACAAAAGGTTATTATGGGAGTTGTCAAGATTGAAAAAATGTGTCAGTCTTTGTGAGACTTTGTGTTTTCTTTTTTTCCTAACAATTTATATCAGATGTTTTGTAAAATGTTACCATTTTATGTGAAGTAAAACCATTGTTTGGAAAAAGTTACATGGGGTAAGTATAAAATTGGAAAAGATTTTTGCAGTTTTAGGAAGAGTGAGGCCTCTCCAAACGGAAAAGCATTTTCTCTTGGTGTTGGCTTGTGGGGAACACGTGCCGTTACTCTTTCTTCTTGAAGGCAGTTAGGAAGAAGGTAAGAAATGGGCTTTTAATCTTAAGAGCAGGAAAGGTGGTTGGCATACACTTCAAAAGGGCGTGTGGGAGTTCTAGCGGCAGCTCCTCCTGCTTCTAAACTTCAGCTTGAAACAGATGTTGTATTTGTTACGATAAGGTATTTGTCACAGACGTTCTATTGGGGAAGAGAATTTTGCTGATGTTCTTCCTTGAAATTTGTATATTAGAATATTCAAATCGAGAGATTGAATGGGTTGCTTGACTTGATGTTTATGTGTATGTAGGGGTGTGGAGTTGACAGATAAAATATAGGACACCAGTTATATTTGAATTTCAAATAAACAATGAATAATTTTTTAGTATTTTTTGTTTACCTGAATTTCAATTTTTTTTGCTTTTAAAGTTTTATTTACAAAAAAAGATCTGCAACACTTGAAATATTCAAAGAGAAGTTGATACTGGAATGATGTTTTAGACATATCTACTCTTTTTTCATGTTTACATTAAATGATTTTGCCATATGTGGATATGTTGCTGTTAAAACAGATGTATATTCAAGATAATTTTAATCCTAAATACTTCACTTTCTAAATAGATGACTTTTAGCAAAGTATTGAGTTCATACTTTAATGGTGTTCTTAAGTTGTCAGATATGTTTTAGGTATCTCAAGTTCATGTGAATTCAGTCAGTATTATAAATTACAAATTTACTTCTGCATGGATATAATTGAATTTCAGATTTGACTAGGGTTTTTTTCCTTCTGAATCTGGCATCTTTGCGGGTGGGTTGGGGTGGGTGGGTGTTGACAAAATGTATTCCATCTGTATTATTTCCAGAATTCAGAATTTGAAATTGGTATGGGTTTAGAACTTTTATTGTTCTCCTCTTACCTTTCATGTAAATAGCTCTTTTTAAAAATGTTTAATTGCAGTCTTGCTTGCGTGTGATCTTGAAGATGGGGGGGGCCGTGAGTGCTGGTGAAGACAACGACGAGCTGATAGACAATCTGAAAGAAGCACAGTACATCCGGACTGAGCTGGTAGAGCAGGCTTTCCGAGCTGTCGATCGTGCAGATTATTATCTTGAAGAATTCAAAGAAAATGCTTATAAAGACTTGGCGTGGAAGCATGGCAACATCCACCTCTCGGCCCCGTGCATCTACTCAGAGGTGATGGAAGCCCTGGACCTGCAGCCTGGGCTCTCGTTCCTGAACCTGGGCAGTGGCACTGGCTACCTCAGCTCCATGGTGGGGCTCATTCTCGGTAAATCTGGAGAGTCTGGGAGAAGAGTCTGCTGGCATGTTTCCTTTGTAGGGACTGTGTCTGACTGTCCTTGGCCTTCCCAGCAGCTTCCTGGTGGTGTCACACATAATTACTGGTGGGCTGGGGAAGGGAGGGCCCAGAGCTCTCTGGAGGGACCTCTCTTGTTCGCCTTCCCACCTGCACCTCCACCGTCTGTTCAGCACGCCCTCCTTCTAGACAGCAGAGCACCTAGAGAGTTGTGTAAATCTGGACCTCACGGTGATTTCTTGATTAATACAGTCACTCAGCTTGCCTGTCACTCTGTGTCTAAACTGAGAATAATTAACTTTTAAGTCCTCTGGGGGTTCTTCCAAGCAGTTTTTGGTTGTTGTTTTAATACTAAAGGAGTTAATACCTGTAAGTTATCTATTCTTAAATAAATTCCAGGGATGGGAGGGATTTCATAAGTTATCTTATTTGAAGCCCATTAGCCTATTTTCCCAGATAAGTAAGCTGTGAGACTACATGGGTATCTGCCATTTTTAATATTCAAACAACAGTGTCAGATGACTGGGGATTGATTTAATTCCTGCTTTGTGTAAAATGTGATGTTGGGTAAAGGCCTGCGTTACTCTGAGTGAGGTGGAGGGTTGTGGAGGAGTGATGGGGGTGTGCAGAGAGGACGTGCTTGGAGATCGCTCGGAAGAGGAAGCAGGGAGGGCTGCCTTCTGCTGAGTGGGTGGTGGCCGGGCACGGGCGCGGGGTGTCTGTACATTCTGATGTCGGAACTGACAGGATTTGCTAAATATCAGGAATGTCCACAAAGTCCTGGCGTAAGTATCTTGACATTGTTGTCAAGTTAGAGTGAGATTCTGAATTTTGGAGACTTCTGGTGAGAATGGTTCACAAGTTGCACACCAGTTGTTAGCATGCACGTCACACATTGTTTCTTTGTGGTTGTTACAGCCACTTTAGACAGTACTAGCAGTAACAGTTGATTTTTGTGGATATGCAGTGAAATTTTTGGTTTCTTTAGAAGTTCATATACTTTGGAATTTGGTGAAGTTTTGAGACTCTGATCATTTGACTTTAGTCTGTTAATTGCTACCCTCAAATTTTTAAATGTGTAGGTTTTTTTCTTTTTTTTAAGATAAATGCATTTTGAACTTAACTTGTCTTGGATTGAGACTACTTTTTGAAGAGAGTCCAGATTATTTATCAGTCTGGAATTCGTGATTTGTAATTCCCTCCGCAGGAGCTGAAACACTGGAGGAGCTAAGGATAAAGTGATATTTGTGGGGGAAGGGGGCTGGATTATCAAACTGACTGGATTAGAAATGCTATTGAAAAGAACCGAAGTGCTTAGGAAAAGATGCCTTAAAGTAAGCCTGAGATGACCTGATGCGCTTGGCATTCCCAGCAGTTATGAAGAAACAGCTCACAGTTTGATGTTGCTGTTCTCTGTTCAGAGGCCCCTGTTTACTGGGAGTAGCGTTAGATGTCGGGGGAGGGGAGAGACCCGAAGGAAGGAAGGCTGTTTTCGGCTGTAATGGATGTTGCGCACTGCTGTGATACCTTTGAAGGTGGTAATTTGAGAGTTTTCTTTCACAGATAGATGTCTCGGATCGGCATGGAGAAGGCTGCACGCACTGGACTGTTATCTCTTTCCAGATGCCGTGTGTCCTGGGCCTCCCTCTCCAGTTTATTCAGCCTTAACACTTCTTTGTGCAAATCCTTGCAGAGGCGAAAACCTCGTTGGCCTCCCAGTGCCTGCAAATGTGAGGTCTGAAGTGCATCTGACACAGAGGTCCTTACTCTGACCCCAGCTGCCTTTCTGCTGGCTCTGAACTTTGTCCCTTTTCCGCCACGTTCTTTGCTCATTATGTGGGCTCCCCTCCTTCACTGGAGGCTCTCCTTTCCTGTGGTTCTCATCAGCAAGGGGAGATACAATACCTGCTTCAGGGGTGGGGACGCATGCACTCACCTACTTGAAAGTGCTGTGTGAGTGCAGGGGGAGCTGCTTCCTGGGGGCCTCTTGGGTCCAGATTCAGCGAGTGTCCTGGGTGCCGCCATCCTGACCCCCATGTCCTCCCTGCCCCTTTAGTCATCTTTTCATTGGGGTGGTTGGGGGATATGTGTTAGTAGTCTGTTTGGATTGCTGTCCAGTATTACTTTTCTTGCAAATAGGAACTATGTCCTACCTCTAATATTCGAGTTAACTGCTTAATAGGTATTTGATAAAAGGTGAGGGGCTAATGAAAATATGAGTGGGAAAATAAGGGCAGGTTTCTTGGTCTCTGGCACAGTGCTCCCGTGCCAGAGAGCAGTGGGAATTGAAGTCAGTGACTTGGCAGAGGTCTTGAAGTTGGAGTAGTTTGGATTTGATGTTGTAAGTAGTGATAGTGTGACTTGTCAAGTAGGGTATGTTTTGATGAGAGAATATTTCAGCAGCAGCTCTGTGTGTGAAGGATGTTGAGGAAAGAGAGTATCAGGTGGGTCATCCAAGTGGAGGACAGGGTGGCCTTGGCCTAGGGTGGTGGCTGTTGTGCTAGGAAGGGACCAGATAAAGCCAAGTGGCAAAATGCAAAGATGTGGACTCACATATGGTTGCTTATTTACCAGTATTTCTGTTGGAGTCTAAAGTTGAGTGCTATACTGTGATTTTAGTTTGTATGTCTACTAAATAAAGTCCTACATGCCCTGTTGATGTTCATGTGCATATTTAAAAAAACTGGAGTATAAGTTATCGATGGTAACTGAACCAGTTGTTGGTCGTTGGTTTCACTGGAGCTTGGTGAATTTTTGTGATGTATCCAGCTCCATGTGAACACCACCCAGACCAAGATGCAGAGTAGCATCAGTGCACCAGAGGCTGCCTGCCTGCCCTCGGGAGAGGACCCAACCCGCTGTGTCCAGGAAGCTGAACACTGTTCTGTCCTCTTCAGCACAGATGAGTGCTGCCCATTTGATCTTTGTATAAACGGATTCCCAAACATGGAGATTCACCTAGCCATTTGTGTCGGTAATTCTCACCCAGACTTAACCTAGAGGCAGATTTATATGGAGGGAGCTCTTTCCTCCTTAAGTGGGCTCCCAACTTTCCTCACAGCTTTATTTCCACTTACTGATCAATTTCCTTTGATATAAAAAATGTTTCATTGTGACTGGAATTATAGTTTTATTTTAATGATGATTAAAACTTTTTTTATTGAGTTCTTAATAGTTTGCATCATTGTGAAATTTGAGTTGTACATTATTTCTTGACTGTCACCACATAAGTGCTCTTCACCCCCTGTGCCCATCCTCCACCCCCCTTCCCCTGGTAACCACTGAATTATTTTCTTTGTCCATGTGTTTGTTTATCTTCCACATATGAGTGAAATGATATGGTGTTTGTCTTTCTCAGGCTGGCTTATTTCGCTTAGCATAATTCCTTCCAGGTCCATCCATGTTGTTGCAAATGGGATGAATTTGTCTTTTTTCATGGCTGAGGAGTAGTCCATTGTGTAAATATACCACATCATCTTTATCCAATCATCGGTCTATGGGCACTTGGATTGTTTCCATGACTTGGCTATTGTGAATAGTGCTGCAATGAACATAGGGGTACATATGTTACTTTGGATCGTTGATTTCAGGTTGTTTGGGTAGATACCCAGTAGTGGGATAGCTGGGTCATATGGTATTTCTATTTTTAGTGTTTTGAGGAGTCTTCATACTGTTTTCCATAGTGGCTGCACCAGTCTGCATTCCTACCAGCAGTGTGTGAGGGTTCCCTTCTCTCCACACCCTCTCCAACATTTGCTATTTTTAGTTTTAGTGGTTATAGCCATTTTAAGAGTTGTAAGGTGGTATCTTAGTGTTGTTTTGATTTGCGTTTCCCTGATAATTAGTGATGTTGAACACCTTTTCATGTGTTTATTGGCCATCTGTATATCTTCTTTGGAAAAATGTCTGTTCATATCCTCTGCCCATTTTTTGATTAGGCTATTTGTTTTTTTTGTTGTTCATTTGTGTGAGTTCCTTATATAGTATGGGGATTAACCCCTTGTTGGATATGTGATTTGCAAATATTTTCTCGCAATTGGTGGGTTGTCTTTTTGTTTTGATCCAGGTTTCCCTTTGCCTTACAGAAGCTCTGTAGTCTGATGAAGTCCCACTTGTTTATTTTTTCTTTTGTTTCCCTTTTCTGAGAAGACATGGTATTCGAAAAGATCCTTTTAAGTTCGATTGAAGAGTGTACTACCTGTGTTGTCTTCCAGGAGTTTTATGGTTTCAGGATTTTTGTTCAAGTCTTTGATCCACTTAGAGTGTATTTTAGTGTATAGCGTGAGATAATGGTCTACTTTCATTCTTTTGCATGTGGCTGTCTGGTTTTCCTGATACCATTTATTTTGGAGACTTTCCTTTCTCCATTGTATGTTCTTGGCATCTTTGTCGAAGATTAGCTGTCTGTAGATGTGCGGTTTTATTTCTGGGGTTTCAGTTCTGTTCCATTGATCTGTGTGCCTGTTTTGTACCAGTACCATGCTGTTTTGATTACTGTGGCTTTGTAGTTAGTACATTTTGAAGTCAGGGATTGTGATGCCTACCAGCTTTGTTCTTTTTTCTCAGGATTGCCTTAGCAATTCGGGGTCTTTGGTTGCCCCATATGAATTTTAGGATTCTTTGTTCTATTTCCGTGAAGAATGTCATTGGGATTGCATTGAATCTGTAGATTGCTTTGGGTAGTATGGGCATTTTAACTATGTTTATTCTTCCAATCCATGTGCATGGAACATCTTTCCATTTCTTTATGTCATCATCGATTTCTTTCAATAATGTCTTACAGTTTTCATTGTATAAGTCCTTCACCTCCTTGGTTAAATTTATTCCTAGATACTGTATTCTTTTAGTTGCGATTGTAAATGCAGTTGTGTTCTTGAGTTCTCTTTCTGTAAGTTCATTATTAGAGTATAAAAATGCAAGTGATTTTTGTAAGTTGATTTTGTACCCTGCAACTTTACTGTAGTTGTCAATTATTTCTAATAGTTTTCCGATGGATTCTTTAGAGTTTTCTATATATAAGATCGTGTCATCTGCAAACAGCGAGAGTTTCACTTATTCACTCCCTGTTTGGATTCCTTTTATCCCTTTCTCTTGCCTGATTGCTCTGGCTAAAACCTCCAGTACTGTGTTGAATAAGAGTGGTGATAGTGGGCATCCTTGTCTTGTTCCTGTTCTCAGAGGGATGACATTTAGTTTTCCCCCATTGAATGTGATGTTGGCTGTAGGTTTGTCGTATATGGCCTTTATTATGTTGAGGTAATTTCCTTCAGTCCCCATTTTGTTAAGAGTTTGTATCATAAATGGCTGTTGGATCTTGTCAGATGTTTTGTCTGCATCTATTGAGATGATCATGTGGTTTTTATTCCTCATTTTGTTAATGTAGTGTATCACATTGATTGATTTGTGGATGTTGAACCATCCCTGTGTCCCTGGTATGAATCCCACTTGATCATGATGTAGATTGCTGTATTCAGGTTGCCAAAATTTTGTTGAGGATTTTTGCGTCTATGGTCATCAGCAATATTGGCCTGTAGTTTTCCTTTTTTGTGTTGTCCTTGTCAGGCTTTGGTATCAGAGTGATGTTGGCCTCATAGAATGTGTTAGGAAGTGTTCATCTTCCCTAATGTTTTGGAATAGCTTGAGAAGGATAGGTATTAAATCCTCTCTGAAAGTTTGGTAGAGTTCTCCGAGGAAGCTATCCGGTCCTGGGGTTTTGTTTTTTGGGAGACTTTTGTTACGGTTTCAATCTCTTTCCTTGTGATTGATTTATTAAGGTTATCTATTTCTTCTTGATTCAGCTTTGGGAGGTTGTAAGAGTCTAAGAATTTATCCATTTCCTCTAGATTGTCCATTTTGTTGGCATATAGCTTTTTGTAGTATTCTCTTAGAATCCGTTGTATTGCTGTGGTATCTGTTGCTATTTCTCCTCTTTCATTTCTAATTATATTTATCTGAGCTTTCTCTATTTTTTCCTTGTAAGTCTGGCTATGGGTTTGTCAATTTTGTTCATCTTCTCAAAGAACCAGCTCTTTGTTTCACTGATCCTTTCTACTGCCTTTTTTGTTTCAATGGCATTTATTTCTGCTCTGATTTTTATTATTTCTCTCCTTCTGCTAACTTTGGGCTTTGTTTGTTCTTGTTTTTCTAATTCAGTTAGGTGTAGTTTGAGATTGCTTATTTGGGATTTTTCTTGTTTTCTTGTTAAGGTGAGCCTGTATCACAATGAATTTCCTTCTTAGTACGGCTTTTGCGGTTTCTCATATGAGTTGGTATGGTATGTTTTCATTTTCATTTGTCTGCAGATATTTTTTGATTCCTCCTTTAATTTCTTCAATGATCCATTGGTTGTTCAATAGCATGTTGTTTAGTCTCCACATCTTTGTCCCTTTCTCAGTTTTTTTCTTGTAATTAATTTCTAGCTTCATAGCATTGTGACTGGAAAACATGCTTGTTATTATTTCAATCTTCTTAAATTTATTGAGGCTTGCCTTGTTTTCCAACATATGATCTATCCTTGAGAATGTTCCATGTGCACTTGAGAAGAATGTGTATTCTGCTGTTTTTGGATGGAGTGTTCTATATATGTCTATTAAGTCCAACTGGTCTAGCTTTTCATTTAATTCCACTGTTTCCTTGTTGATTTTCTGTCTGGATGATCTTTCCATTGATGTGAGTGGAGTGTTGAGGTCCCCTTCTATTATTGTGTTACTGTTAATATCTTCTTTTGGGTTTGTTAATAGTTGCTTTATGTACTTTGGTGCTCCTGTGTTGGGTGCATAGATATTTATAAGCGTTATTTCTTCTTGATGGAGTGTCCTTTGATCATTACACACTGTCTCTCTTTGTCTCTCTCTCTCTTTTTTTTTTCTAAAGATTTTATTTTTTTCCTTTTTCTCCCCAAAGCACCCTGGTACATAGTTGCACATTTTTAGTTGTGGGTCCTTCTAGTTGTGGCATGTGGGATGCTGCCTCAGCGTGGCTTGATGAGCGTTACCATGTCCGCGCCCAGGATTCGAACTGACGAAACACTGGGCTGCCTGCAGCAGAGTGCGCGAACTTAACCACTCGGCCACGGGGCCGGCCCCCCTCTTTGTCTCTCTTTACCTGTCTTATTTTGAAGTCTACTTTGTCTGATATAAGTATTGTGACACCTGCTTTCTTTTGTTTGCCATTAGCTTGGAGTATCATCTTCCATCCCTTCACTCTGAGCCTGTGTTTGTTGTTGGAGCTGAGATGTGTTTCCTGGAGGCAGCATATTGTTGGGTCTCTGTTTTTTATTGGAGAATTCAATCCATTTACATTTAGGGTGACTGTTGATATATGAGGGCTTAATGCTGCCATTTTATCACTCGTTTTCCAGTTCTCCTGCATTTCCTTTGTTTCTCGTCCTGTGTATTTTGGTCTACCAATTGAATTATGTAGTTTTTAATGTTGTGTTTCTTTGTTTTCTCCTTATTTATTATTTGTGTCTCTGTTCTGCTTTTTTGTTTGGTGTTACCATGAGGTTTGTATTCAAATCTCGTAGATAAGATCGTCCATTTTCTGATGGCCTCTTATTTTCTTAGACTAAACTGATTCTGTCCCTTTCCTCCTCCCCTAAGTTCTTTTTCTCTCATCTTATTCTATCTTGTGTTGTGAGTTTGTGATTAAAATGACAAGATTATCTTTGTTTTTGGTGTTTTCCTTCCCTTTTTCTTTAATGCTATTCTTGAGTATTTTCTATCTTGCTCTGATTCTGTCTACCTATTTATCTCCTTACTCTCTGCTTTGTAACCCATTTCTCCCTTTGTTTTTCAGGTATGAGGGCCTTCTTGAGGATTTCTTGTGGCGGGGGGTCTCGTGGCTACAAATTCCCTTAGCTTTTGTTTCTCTGGGAAAGTTTTTATTTCTCCATCATATCTGAAGGATATTTTCATTGGATAGAGTATTCTTGGCTGAAAGTTTTTGTCCTTCAAAGATTTGAATATGTCGTTCCAGTCTCTCCTATCTCCTAGCCTGTACGGTTTCTGCAGAGCAATCTGCTGAGAGCCTGATAGGGGTTCCTTTGTAGGTTATTTTCTTCTGCCTTGCTGCCCTTAGTATTTTTTTTTGTCATTTACTTTTGCCAGTTTCACTACTAAATGCCTTGCAGTAGGTGTTTTTACATTGGCAAGTCTAGGAGATGTGGAAGCCTCTTCCACATGGATTTCCATCTCCTTCTCTAGGTTTGGGACATTCTTTGCCATCATTTGTTTGAACAAGCTTTCTGCTCCATTCTCCTTCTCTTCTCCTTCTGCAATACCTGTAATTCTTATGTTGCATTTCCTAATGGAGCCAGATATTTCTCGGAGACTTTCTTCATTTCTTTTTAGTAGTATTTCTCTTTCCTCCTCTGTCTGGAGCATTTCAACATGTCTATCCTTGATTATGCTGATTTGCTCCTCTGTGATGTCCACTCGAGCATTCAGGGAATCCATGTTTTGTTTTCTCTCTTCCATTGTGTCTTTCATCCCCAATATTTCTGATTGATTCTTCTTTATAGTTTCAATCTCTCTTGTGAAGTAGCTCCTGAACTCGTTGAATTGTTTCTCTACGTTCTCTTTTACCTCGTTGAGTTTTTTGATGACAGCTATTTTGAATTCTTTGTCATTCAGATTACATATTTCTGTGTCTTCAGGACTGATTTCTGGGTACTTGTCATTTTCTCTCTGGTCTGGAGATTTAATATGATGTTTGATACTGCTAGAGGGCATGGCCCTGTTTTTGTGCATGGTTTTATTTGGTCGCGGTTAACCACCTATTGCCACTGGGTGTGGGTCAAGCACTGCATATTCTGAGCTCTCTGCATTCCACCAGGATCCCAGGCACTGAGCTGGCACTGGGCGGTTTGTGGGAGGGGCGCTTTCTCCTGTGTGCTCTCTGGGTTTTCTTGCTCTGCCCTCGCTGTCTGCTCTTCTGGGGTTGTTGGCTTGATGAGGTCACCCCCACGTTAGCTTTCACCTTGGTAGGGGCTTGCCCCTAGGCTGCGAGGTATCTCAGGGATCTTTGATGTTCCCGAGGACGAGTATCCCCTCCCCCGTTCCTTCCCTCTCGGAGGCTGCATGTGGTGCCGGATCCCAGTCTTTTGGGGAGGGAGCGAAGTTTTCTCTTACCCTGTCCCACCTGCCCCAAGGGGGGCTCCAGCCTCTCTGCCCTCCATCATATGGCTGCGTGGGTCTCTCTGACGTCTTTTGTGTTGTGTATGGATGTCCTCTGTTGGAGTGTGAATATCTTTTTCGTTGTTTGGTGGAGGGGAGAGATTACCAGGAAAGCTCACTCCTCCGTGATGCTTGATTAAAACCTATTTTGTCCAAATTATTAAAATGCTCACATCTAGGGGCTGGCCAGGTGGCATAGAGGTTAAGTTCAGCATGTTCCACTTTGGTGGCCAGGGTTTGTGGGTTCAGATCCTGGGTGTAGACCTACACCACTCATCAAGCCATGCTGTGACAGCAACTCACATACAAAGTAGAGTAGGATTGACACAGATGTTAGCTCAGGGCTGGTCGTCCTCAAGCCAAAAAAAAAAAAAAGAAAAGGGGAAGATTGGCAATAGATGTTAGCTCAGGGTGACTCTTCCTCAGCAAAAAAAAAAAAAAAAAAAAAAAAAAAAGCCCATATCTGACTGTTTGGGGGTATCTTTTATGGAAAACAGGCCTGTGTCCAGTTTCACCTGCGAATACATGTTTCTTCCATTCATTTGTAAGGCTTTGGCTTCAGACCTTGACTTTTTACATTTTCAAATGATTCTTTTAAAAGTCTGAGAGCAGGGAGACACAGGCTTTGGAAAGCTGTGGAGTCAGCAGTGTTGTAGAAATGAGTATTTAAGACGTGGTTAGTAGAGGGTACCCTGCGTGTGTAAAGATTAGCTGGGTGATTTAGGCCCAGTAATGTGTTAAGACTTCAAAAACTTGTGAATTTTGTAATTATATGTGCTAAATCAGATGCGTTGCAATTGATAAAATAGAAATAAAGAGTAAGAGTTCTCGCCCTACTTCTAAAAGTTTTCTTTCTTGAAACCTTTTAGGTCCTTTTGGTGTAAACCATGGAGTGGAGCTTCATTCAGATGTGATAGAGTATGCAAAGCAGAAGCTAGACTTCTTCATCAGGACAAGTGAGAGCTTTGACAAGTAAGATCAAATACTATCCATTGGTCAGTGTGTGAATTACAACTTAGACTTTTGATTAGCTGGAAAGAAATCAGTTTATTAGTGTTCATGTACCAGCAAGCACGGTTAAACTGTGGCAGGAGAATCAGGGATGTGTATGTTTCTGTTCTGATTATGTTTTAAATGTCTTGTGTTTTTAAGGGCTTTAAGTTTTTTAACTGTTATACCTAAGTAAAGGTAATTTTTCACCAGTGTAATAAGAGAAGGAAGTAGACTGTTAATTTTGCTCAAATTTCATGTTTCCAATAGAGACAACGTTTTATCACCTAATTGTTTCTAAAAAGAGAATTGTTGCATTTGTCTTTAAACGTATATATAACTAGCTCTTGCCATTTTAAAATAAGGCATTATTCCTATTTAAGGGATTGAGATTTCTAGGAAAAACCTCATTGTTTGCAGGTCTTGAATAAGATAGTGAGTTACAGAGACAGCGAAGACAGTGATGGCTGGAGCCTGGATGATTTAAGCTTGGACCGTGCTTATGATGCTCACTTTCATCATATTTTGTTTGGAATTTCTAGGGTTCGATTTATTCATAGTATAATTCTTTTTGGAATTCTGGCGTCCAGCTTCTGGTGCTGTAAATTGTGTTACATTGCTATGGAATTTTACAGTGAAAACAGCCTGTGGTTAACATAGATTTACTATGTAGACATATTACATGTGATATGTTTAGTTATGGAAAACATTTGTTACTTCCAGGTTTGACTTCTGTGAACCTTCCTTTGTTACTGGCAATTGCCTGGAAATTTCTCCAGATTGTTCTCAGTATGATCGGGTGTACTGTGGGGCTGGTGTGCAGAAAGAGCATGAAGAGTACATGAAGAGCCTTCTCAAAGTAGGGGGGATCCTTGTCATGCCGCTGGAGGAGAAGGTCAGATCCCTTTGTAACTGACATTTTTGCACACTTAACTGTTTGCCACGATCTGTTCTAGGAAGTCTACCTGTACTCTTCCCTGTAGCCCTTGTAACAATGCCTTCCATTTCACAAATGAGGAAACAAGCAGGAACAGGTCGTAAAGACAGCCTAGGTGCCCACAGTGGCTCAGTGGGCATCCCAGAGTGAGCACGGCAAGCACTTCCCCTCCTCACCTCCCTTCTCGCGCCTCCTCCTCCCTCCTCCACAGCTGTGCTCTGATGCTGGTTCTGCTGTTAGAATTATTACATATGAAAAGTATTAGAGTAATTCCATTCTAATTGTTAGTCTAATTGTGAAATTCTGTGATGCTGAGTGTTGTATAGGAATCCCTCGCATGGTAGGAATCTTGTCTGGGCCTGCTGTTTGGCCACGCGTGTCTCTGTGTGTTTTAGATAGTGTTTCGCTGGGAAAAACAAATTGTGGTAAATGAGCAGAAGAATCAGACATGAACTGGTCATCAGGAAGAACACCTCAGTCACGACAACTAGGAAAACAAATTATAGGGGCCGGCCTGGTGGCTCAGCAGTTAAGTGAGCACGTTCGCTTTGGCGGCCCGGGGTTTGCTGGTTCGAATCCCAGGTGTGGACATGGAACCGCTTGGCAAGGCATGCTATGGTAGGTGTCCCACTTATAAAATAGAGGAAGATGGGCACGGGTGTTAGCTCAGGGCCAGTCTTCCTCAGCAAAAAAGAGGAGGATTGGCAGATGTTAGCTCAGGGCTAGTCTTCCTCAAAAAAAAAAAGAAAAGAAAACAAATTATAAAAATTAGGAGATTGTGCATTTTTGTGCACTTTTCTACAGCTTTTAAATGTTAGCATTTAACTTATTTTGTTCGAAAGGTAATCATTTATTTTAAAAAATCCAGAGGATATGGACATTAAAAACTCTGGTGACTGTTAGGGTGTGATTGTGTAGTACTTTCTCTTAGTTCGTACTACTTTTTCAAAAAGGTTTATTGTACAGATGGTTTAGAACTTACAATGTTTTACTTAAAAGAGTTCCTGAATATAATTTTAAGTCATTTAATGTTCCACATCGTCGTTTTGGTGCGTTTGTAGTGCCTCTCGAGCTGTGGACTGCAGTGTATTGTCTTGCTCCTGTAATTGGATGTTAGGCTGTGTGTAGTTTCCACTATTATTTGCTATTATATAAAGACTTTAGCGAGTATCTCTAATTAAAAAAAATTTTATCCATAAATGTTCCAGTATGTATCTGGAAAAGATAAGGGCTCTGGTTTTTAAAACATCATTACAAAATCATTATCAGCCTAAAAAATTAATAGTGATTTCTTAATATCTTCACACGTCCAACTAGTGTTAAAATTTTCCTTATTGTCTCAAAATTTGTTTTAATAGTTTGTTTGGATGGGGCTCCATTTAAGGTTTATGTATTACATTTGGTTGATGTATCTCTTCTTTTTTAATCTATCAATTCTTCTTTCTGTTTTACTTTTTCCTTGCAATTTGTTGAAGAAATCAGGTGATTTGTCTTAGAGAGTTTCTTAGAGCCTGGATTTGGAGGTTACGTGTCTCTTTGGTAATGCTTTACACACTCTTCTTCCCGGGCTCTGGATTCCCTATAAATTGGTAGTTGGACCCAAAGACTTGACTGGGTTTGGGTTTAATCACATTGGTGGTGGAGAGAGGGTGTGAGCGTGAGGGGCGTGCCTCCGGGGCTCTAGTGTGCTTCCCCCGTGCAGCACGTCGCTCTGGTTGTCTGTTCTTCTGACGCCCGCAGTGTGATGGTAGTCCTGCTCCATTCTTTCGTGGGGGCTGCAGAATCATACATTCTGATGCCATCGTTTCTCTTCCTGTGGTGGCTGGAGTGCTTAGAAAAGGAGAAACACCCTCAGTAATTACTTGGTTTCCCTGAGGTATACTTTATAGAGAGAGGCAGGGTAGATTCTGATTCTTAACCTTTATCAGTTTTCTCAGTAATTTATTCTCTAGCATCTGGCAAAGGTGGTGACCAGTGAGTTTTATTTGATTTTTAGTGTCAATATGAATTCATGGATTTTAATGGTCGTATGATCCTTATTGAAGCTCAGATTGTCCCATCTTGGCCTGTGGGTGCCTCTTCAGCTTGGCTCTTGGGCTCTGATACAACCTCAGTAGTCTCTAATAACTTTGTTTCTCTCTGGTATGAAAAGATGTTCTAGACTCATTTCGTATATTTTTTTTTACCACAAACTTGGAATTAACTATTTTTGAGGATCCCTGTTCATTTTCAATTCAATGAGAATTGGGTGTTTAGAGACCACAGTTGGGGCCTTTGGGATAATCTTAACCTTTACCTGTGTCCATCATCTCCAGGTGCAGTCTCAGAAGCAGGAGTCTTGATCAAAGACTCCGTTTTCACTTTGGCAGCTGCCCTTTCACAGGCAGTGCTCTCAGCAGTGCAGATGAGGAGCCCTTGCTGACGGTCCCACCTGTTTTTATTTTTTTTACTTGGTTTTTTAAAAAAAATTTTTTTATTGAGTTAATGATAGGTTACAATCTTGTGAAATTTCAGTTGTACATTAACGTTTGTCAGTCGTGTTGTAGGTGCACCACTTCACCCTTTGTGCCCACCCCCCACCCCACCTTTCCCCTGGTAGCCACTAATCTGTTCTCTTTGTCCACATTTTTAAATTCCTCATATGAGTGGAGTCATACAGAGGTTATCCTTCTCTAACTGGCTTATTTCACTTAACATAATTCTCTCAAGGTCCATCCATGTTATTGCAAATGGAATGATTTTGTTCTGTTTTACAGCTGAGTAGTATTCCATTGTATATATGTACCACATCTTCTTTATCCATTCATCTGTTGATGGGCACTTAGGTTGCTTCCACTCTTGGCTATTGTAAACAATGCTGCAGTAAACATTGGGGTGCATAGGACTTTTGGAATTGCTGACTTCAAGCTCTTTGGATAGATACCCAGTAGTGGGATAGCTGGGTCATATGGTAGTTCTATTTTTAATTTTTTGAGGAATCTCCATACTGTTTTCCATAGTGGCTGCACCAGTTTGCATTCCCACCAGCAGTGTATGAGGGTTCCTTTTTCTCCATACCCTCTCCAACATTTGTTACTATTAGTTTTAGATATTTTTGTCATTCTAATGGGTGTAAGGTGATATCTTAGTGTAGTTTTGATTTGCCTTTCCCTGATGATCAGCGATGATGAGCATCTTTTCATGTGCCTATTGGCCATGTGTATATCTTCTTTGGAGAAATGTCTGTTCATGTCTCCAGCCCATTTTTTGATCGGGTTGTTTGATTTTTTGTTGTAGAGTTGTGAGAGTTCTTTATATATTAAGGATATTAAGCCTTTGTCAGATATATGACTTGCAAATATTTTTTCCCAGTTAGTGGGTTGTTTTTTTGTTTCAATCCTGTTTTCATTTGCCTTGAAGAAGCTCTTTAGTCTGATGAAGTCCCATTTGTTTATTCTTTCTATTGTTTCCCTTTTCTGAGAAGACATGGTGTCCGAAAAGATCCTTTTAATACTGATGTCAAAGAGTGTACTGCCTACGTTTTCTTCTAGAAGCCTTATGGTTTCAGGTCTCACCTTTAGGTCTTGGATCCATTTTGAGTTTGTTTTGGTGAATGGTGAAAAAGAATGGTCAATTTTCATTCTTTTACATATGGCTTTCCAGTTTTCCCAGCACCATTTGTTGAAAAGACTTTCTTTTGTCCATTGTATGCCCTCAGCTCCTTTGTCGAAGATAAGCTGTCCATAGATGTGTGGTTTTATTTCTGGGCTTTCAATTCTCTTACATTGATCTGTGCACCTGTTTTTGTACCACTAGCATGCTGTTTTGATTACTGTAGCTTTGTAGTATGTTTCAAAGTCAGGGATTGCGATGCCTCCCGTTTTGTTCTTTTTTCTCAGGATTGCTTTAGCAATTTGGGGTCTTTGGTTGCCCCATATGAATTTTAGGATTCTTTGTTCTAATTCTGTAAAGAATGTCATTGGGATTCTGATTGGGATAGCGTTGAATCTGTAGATTGCTTTAGGTAGAACGGACATTTTAACTATGTTTATTCTTCCATTCCATGTACATGGAATGTCTTCCCATCTCCTTATGTCGTCATCCAGTTCTCTCAGAAAGGCCTTGTAATTTTCATTATATAGGTCCTTCACTTCCTTAGTTAAATTTACCCCGAGGTATTTTATTCTTTTTGTTGTGATTGTGAATGGTATTGTGTTCCTGAGTTCTTTTTCTGTTAACTCATTATTAGCATATAGAAATGCTACTGATTTATGCAAATTGATTTTATACCCTGCAAATTTGCTGTAGTTGTTGAGTACTTCTAAGAGTTTTCCAATGGATTCTTTGGGGTTTTCTATATATAAGATCATGTCGTCTGCAAACAGTGAGAGTTTCACTTCTTCCCTTGCTATTTGGATTCCTTTTATTCCTTTTTCTTGCCTGATTGCTCTGGCCAGGACCTCCAGTACTATGTTAAATAAGAGTGGTGATAGAGGCATCCTTGTCTTGTTCCTGTTTTCAGGGGGATGGCACTCAGTTTTTGCCCATTGAGTATGGTGTTGGCTGTGGGTTTGTCATATATGGCCTTTATTATGTTGATGAAGTTCCCTTCTATGCCCATTTTGTTCAGAGTTTTTATCATAAATGCCTATTGGGTCTTGTCAAATGCTTTCTTTGCATCTATTGAGATGATCATGTGGTTTTTATTCCTCAGTTTGTTGATGTGGTGTATCACATTGATTGATTTGCGGATGTTGAACCATCCCTGTGTCCCTGGTATGAATCCCACCTGATCATGATGTATGATCCTTTTGATGAATTGCTGAATTCTGATTGCCAAAATTTTGTTGAGAATTTTTGCATCTATGTTCATCAGTGATATTGGCCTATAGTTCTCTTTTTTGGTGGTGTCCTTGTCAGGCTTTGGTATCAGCGTGATGTTGGCCTCCTAGAATGTGTTAGGAAGTGTTCCATCCTCCCTAATTTTTTGGAATAGCTTGAAAAGGATAGGTATTAAATCCTCCTTGAAAGTTTGGTAGAATTCCGCAGGAAAGCCATCTGGTCCTGGGGTTTTATTCTTTGGGATGTTTTTGATTCCTGTTTCAATCTCTTTCCTTGTGATTCGTCTGTTCAAATTGTCTGCTTCTTCTTGAGTGAGCTTTGGGAGATTGTAGGAGTGCAAGAATTTATCCATTTCCTCTGGGTTATCCATTTTGTTGGCATATAGTTTTTCATATTATTCTCTTATAATCCGTTGTATTTCTGGAGAGTCTGTTGTTATTTCTCCTCTTTCATTTCTGATTTTGTTTATTTGAGCTTTCTCCGTTTTTTTCTTTGTATGTCTGGCTAGGGTTTTGTCAATTTTATTTATCTTCTCAAAGAACCAGCTCTTTGTTTCATTGATCCTTTCTACTGCCTTTTTTGTTTCAATAGCATTTATTTCTGCTCTGATTTTTATTATTTCTCTCCTTCTGCTGACTTTGGGCTTTTATTTGTTCTTCTTTCTCTAGTTCAGTTAGATGTAGTTTAAGATTGCTTATTTGGGATTTTTCTTGTTTGTTAAGATGTGCCTGTATTGTGATGAATTTTCCTCTTAATACAGCTTTTGCTGTATCCCATATGAGTTGGTATGGCATGTTGTCATTTTCATTTGTTTCCAGGTATTTTTTGATTTCTTCTTTAATTTCTTCAATGATCCATTGCTGCTTCAGTAGTGTATTGTTTAGTCTCCACAACCTTGTGCCTTTCTCAGCTTTTTTCTTGTAATTAATTTCTAGCCCTATAGCATTATGATTGGAGAAGATGCTTGTTATTATTTCAATTTTTTTAAATTTGTAGAGGCTTGCCTTGTTTCCCAAAATATGGTCTATCCTTGAGAATGTTCCATGTGCACTTGAGGAGAATGTGTATTCAGCTGTTTTAGGATGAAGTGATCTATATGTGTCTATTAAGTCCAATTGTTTTAGTTTTTCATTCAGCTCCACTATTTCCTTGTTGTGCACGAGGTCAGGTGGCTAGTATGAGATTTCCTGAGCTCAGGATGCTGTTTATTACAGCAAACTGTCCAAGACAGAGGAAAGCAGTAAGAGGAACACGGAGCCAAACTGGATTGAAGGAGAGACGAGCCAGGGCAGGACAGGCTGTGCATACTCCTGATCACGACAATCCTGATGGTCCCACCTGTTTTATTTCTGCAGTTTTTGGTAGGTCACAGTGTATGAGAGGGCTAGACGTCTCCATCTGTGCTCTTCTTTCTCACTCGGAATATTGTTTTAAATATTCAAAATATTTAAATAGTCCTGTGACCTGTTTAGGCTGTTCGGAGACTGGCACAGAACACCCGGGAGGGCCGTGTTGTCTAACTGGGTCCTTCTGGTACTCCTTATACTATGATTCATGAGAAATGTTTGGATGACCATGCTGCAGTGTGCTGGTCATGTGACTCCGTGTGTGGTGGGCTGGCGTCCCTGGGAAGCTCATGTCGTTTCAGTGTGCGTCTCCCCAGCATGCGGGTGAGCGCCTGCGCCCCGTGCGTGGTCGTCTTTGAGGAGGGCACAGCGGTGCTGTAGTGGTAGCTGTTCCAGGCGTGGTTGTGAGTTGTTGCAGGAAGGTCTTTTTTGTGGTTCCCATCCTCCAACTGCAACACCCAGGATTCAGTCTGGGTTGAAGCACTGAGGGTGGTTGTGTACGTCTTGATAAATTTTACTTTAGAACAGATCCCTCTCCTTGCTTCTCCCCCAACGTTGACCGTTTTGGAATCCGAGAAAGTTGTCTCGTCAGAGCCCCACGCTCCTTGTCTGACTGTCTCCTCTTGTCATTCTTTAACTTCTTTCATACATCTTTCCTGTGAATAGCAGTTAGTTCTAGAGGCTTGAATATATTCAAGCTAAACATATTTGCAAGATTATTAATGCATTCTGTGTACTTCATGTCACATCACCTTAGGGGCCCATGTTGTCATGTTATTTCATTGTTAGTATATCTGTGTTTTTTTAGATTATATATAGGAATGATTATATTTAAATATAAGCTACCAGTAGCTGAATCTTTTGAATATTCTCTTTTTGTCTTTGGGATAGTTGACTAAGATAACACGTACTGGTCCTTCTGCTTGGGAAACCAAGAAGATTCTGGCTGTTTCTTTTGCTCCTCTGATTCAGCCCTGCCACTCAGAGTCAGGAAAATCAAGATTTGTCCAGTTACGTGAGTACAAAGATCCTTACTTATCTTTTAGATCTTTTTAGTCTCATTAGAATGTGAAGGAAAACTAAATCTATAAGGAAAAATTTAATACTAAAGAGCATTTTCCCCTCCACTGAAACTTTAAAATCCTACAAGTGATTTTTAGGTATTTACAATATTGTAATCTATTTTTAGCCTATTTTAGGTTATTTTAGCCTTCTTTTAAATCTACAGACAGCTGTTGCTGGTTATACCACTGAAAACAGAGGTCCACATAAAAGGGGGTTAATTCTCTTGTGTGGAGAGATCTTAACGGAGAGAGCTAGCTCAGGGCTAACCCTCTGCTCCCTGTGGCTGCCTTGTGGGTGCACATTCCAGCCAGTCTGCTGGTGTGTGGGCGGGAGGCTTACTGTGGACCTTGTTCTGCTCAGCCTGTGTCTTTCACTCCTTCAGGATGTAGATCGAGCAAACAGCTAACATCAGGCCAGTCTTCATGTAGATGTTGTTTTATAATTTAAGCAAAAATTCAGCAGTGAGAACTGCAAATAATTTTATTTAAAATAAACTCTACTCTATTATTGAAGAAGTAAATTATTTAGAAAATTTGGCAAATGCAAAAAAAAAAAAAAAATAGGAAGGAAAAAAACTAACCGTAATCCCACCACCCAAAGATAATACATGTTGATGAATTCCTTCCAGAATTGTTTCTTAGTTTGTGAGGAATCGTTACTTGAACAGTGTTGGTCTGCCTTGTTCTCTCTGAAGCGCAAGTTATGTGAAATACACGTGGTCCTTGAAAGGTGATCACGGAGGGGCTGAGAGGGGTCAGGGAGGGTCTGACAGAGGACGTGACGCCTGTGCTTGGTCTTCAAGGGTGAGAGGGACTTCCCCCAGGAGAGAGGACAGGGAGGAAAACTATCAGCAGAGGCAGGGAGTTTCCACATGCATGTTCCCGGTGTGTTCCGAGTTGGGGTACGGCAGAGACTAGGGTGCGTAGGGGAGACTTGAGTTTCTCACGTGGGCTGTGGGGGCCGTCACATGCTTTGCATCACGGACGCGGCGCCTCCGTGTCCTGGACCACCTGGTGGTGGAGGTGAGTTTATCAAATGCGCGCTCTCTTACAGTCCCGCCAGAATAGGAAAGAGGTGCTGCCCGCGTTGGTCGGGCACCGCCTTCTAGGGACGGAGCAGAGTATTGGCAGGTGAGGATGCAGCCAGGGCCTCTGTGGGGCTGTCCAGTGGTCTAGGGGAAGACAAGACTCTTGGTGTGGAGGCTTGATGAGGCCTGAATGAGAATCGTGACAGCACGGAGCCCCCTTAGAGGCGGGTGTTGGATGACAAACAATCATGTGATGCTGTTTAGGGCTCCTGAAGTGAACAGGTCAGTTATTTGTAACTTTATCCTTCTGAGCCAGAGATTATGTGGGTGCAGACATGTGCTGTGTAGGGTGGATAGGGTGAGACTCAGGGTGGAAGGACAGGAGACAGGCTGCAGGCAGAAGCCAGTGAGGAGGCTGTTGGGATTTTCCAGGCGAGAGATAAAGACTGACATTGATACACTGGCCTCTACAGTGGACAGGATTCGGGGCAGGCACACAGGGCCTTTCTGAGGAAGGAAGTGGAGCCTGAGGCGTCCGTCATCGGTTGTAGCTGTGGGTATGTGGACGGCTCAGGGCCTGGGACAGGCCTGGGTTATGTTGCTGGGAGCCGTTGGTGGCTCTCTGTTATTTGAAGCCATGGAGTGGATGTCAGACCAAGGATGAATAGGCAGATGGAGAGGGGGAAATGGTAGAAATCAGAACCTTGGGGAGCACCACTAGGCTGGGTGGAAGTGGAGGAGCCAGCAAGAGAGACTCAGGCTGGGGGGCAGTAAGCCGAGTTAGTTCCCCCAAGTAGCACCTCGGGGAGAGCCGGAGAGGCCAGAGCTGGCAGTGGGGACGCCTGATTACCTGTGACAGAGTCGTCTCAGCAGTCTTAGGGGCGACAGCCAGTGGGGTGGTGAGGGAAGGAAAGATGGCAACAGAAAGCCATGACTGTGGTGTTCCGTAGCAGGGTAGGTGCTGGAGCCATCCTGGAGGAGGGGAGGGTTGGCGCTGAGAGAGCGGAGGAGGTGCTGAGGGTCTGGGGCACCGGCGCTTTCCAGTGCTGTGGTGGATTGTGGATGTGGCTGAGATTCTGTGCAGGCCTCTGGTTTGTGTGATGAATGTCGCAGCCAGCTTGAGAGCCCTCCCTATAGTGTGGTGGGTTATTTTTTGAAGTTAGGTAGTGGAGGGAAAAAAGTGATGCTGATTGTCAGTTTAATGTTTTAAACACACAACCCCACTTCCTTTCCCTTTGAGAAAAGCCTTTATGCTGCCATGTGTGTGTTATTTGCATTAAATTGAGCTTTAATTTAATTGCCAGATTTTATTTTTCCTTGGTAGTTTTTGGAGTTTTCTTCTTAAAAATGTTTTTGATTTACTTTTCTCTGCATTAATATAAAAAAGGAACAGATAATTTGTAAAGTACTATGAAAATATTAAAATGGATAAAAGAATGCTGGAGCCATATATTCACCGTATTACTACTGAATGAGATAGAATACATGGACGGATACAGTAAGTGGAGTCATGGAACTGGCTGTCAAAGAAGCAAAAACAGTAACCCACGTTTTTATTCTGCCACTGGTTGATGAGCCAAGCAACATTGCTTCCATTCCTTATCTGAGTTAAGGATTAGTGTGTTATCTTTTGAAAAGTAGTATATGAATGCAAATTAGAGCACTGATTGACATTTGCAAAGAGACTACTCTCATATTCTTGTAATATATTTGTAAATATGCCAGTGAATGAAAATGTTAGGATGTTAGGATTTAGCTGTCTGGGCTTTGTGTGGTCGTCACGGACAAGTTTGACGTCTTGTCATTTGCACCACAGCGCCACTGGCCGTTCGCAGCCTCCAGGACCTGGCTCGCATCGCCATCCGGGGCACCATTAAGAAGATCATTCATCAGGAAACAGTGAACAAAAGCGGAAATGGACTAAAGAACACTCCCAGGTTTAAACGGAGGAGAGTTCGCCGTCGTCGGATGGAAACGATTGTCTTTTTGGACAAAGAGGTCTTTGCCAGTCGGATTTCCAACCCCTCCGATGACAACAGCTTTGAAGACTTGGAAGAGGAACGGCGGGAAGAAGAGGAGAAAGCCCCGCCTGAAACGAAGCCAGACCCCCCAGTGAACTTCCTGCGCGAGAAGGTCTTGAGCCTCCCTCTGCCAGATCCCCTGAAATACTACCTACTTTATTACAGAGAAAAATAAGTCTGTGGAACAGGGACAGGCGGCAGAGCTGACTGCCGAGCCCGATGCGATGCACCCGTCTGCCTCTGGGGTCACCTGGAGCAGACGCGATGGGCTCTGCTCTCTGCGTTTCTTTTTCTAGTTTGTTCTTGATCATCCACTAAAATTCCATTCAACGGTATGATTTCCTTCAACATAATCTGACGAACGTGAAGTGCATGGGAGAAGCTTTCTCAGAGGGAGACTGTCCTCGAGGAGTGGCTTCAGCTCTGGGGAAGCACCGAGGGCTGTGGGCGGGGACTGCTGATCACCACTTCCCGCAGGTGCAATCTGCATTAAAGTGAGTGCCGGAGTTGAAATAATCTGTGCTGTTGCTTCTACAGTGTGAAACAGCA
Organism: Equus asinus; assembly: GCF_041296235.1. Lineage (NCBI taxonomy): Eukaryota > Metazoa > Chordata > Mammalia > Perissodactyla > Equidae > Equus > Equus asinus. The sequence continues at coordinate 51,134,337 of NC_091804.1, forward strand.
CAAGTTTGTAAGTGTCTGAAACCTTTTCTGAGTGTGACACACTTACATCCAAGTTTGAATTTTACCATATCAACCTCTTAATTACTGGCACTGAGTTTTACTAAACCGCTTAGTTTTCTAGGAGGAGGAGAACATTATTGAAAAGCCCTCTCTTAAGTAAATTAATTAACTCTTATGTGAGTTGTCAATTATAATTTAAAAAAAGAAAACTTTTGATGAGGGGAGAGGAATAAAAGTAAGATGTCTTTATGGAATTTCCAAAGAATTCCAAGAAATCTTTTCTTGACACCTTTTGTCAACCTTTAAAAGAACCAATCAATGTCAAGTAATCCCTTAAAGAAATCCTGAAGAATGAAACGGGCTTTGTGTAAGTGAAGATGCTGCGTGACTTCTGCCGCAGCGGTGGGGGTGCTTGTTGGCCCAGCGTGCGCTGCATAGTGGGCGTCTAAGGTGTTGGCGTGCCTGGTGCTCAGAGCAGGTGGAAAGTGTCAAGACCTGACGTAGATTGGGACTGTGTTGTGCACAGCTTGTGCTTTGTTTACTTCAGTTGGCTATTTTCCCGTAATCACATTAGAGTACTGATTCACAGATTTTATCTTTTATAATTCTGGAAAAAAAGATTTGTTAGTTTTGTAATTTTCTTAACAAATACATGTATTTTAGTAGCTTCATTGCATTAAAACAGTGTAACTCACAGGAACCTGTGATCTTCCCCAGGCCTGGTGTGTTGAGCTTTCTGTCCTCATCTAGTTACGAGTCTAGACGAAAAGGCAATCCTGGCAGTCAGATGGCAGAATGTTTTGAAGTTACATTTCTTATTCCAAAACGTTGTTTCTTTAAACTTTTTTTCTTACCCAAAGAAAAGAACAGTATAAAATGTAAACAGTAAACCCAAACTCAGAGTGCTGGTGTAGATTAAGCCTCCAGGCTTTATGTTTAGCCTCTTGGGAGTTGCTGGGTTCTTTGTCCTGTGGTTTCACCAGCTTAACTGAGTTCCTATTTTTTTGCTTTTCTGCTTTTTTTAGTAATGAATCATTTTCATCACAGGATACTGTGTGCTTGCATAGCTGGGAGCATTTATATTCCCCTAGGTTTTTGAATTTAAGATATTGTAAAGAAAGGTACTTCATAGTTGTGTTTACCTGCCTTTTAACTCCAAGTTAAGCATCATTCTTTCAGAGAGAAATGCATGATTTATGTTTACTTGCTAACATTTCATAGTTTGCAGATCCTTGTTGACCTTATTCTCATTGATATGTAGAGACCTGTGCAATACATGGACATTTTTGGACATAATATTAAATAAATGATATCTGTGAAATCTGTTACATTAGGTGGCTTGACCAAATTTTTTTCCCTATAATTCTATATGGATTTCACATTTTTTAAAACCACATTTGCCTTTATGCTACATTGTAAAAACTCTTTACAATGCATAGGACATGTTGTTCCCTATGTATGTTAAACATTTCCTAACATTTTATATTTACCTGTTGTCAGTTTGTGATTTTTAAACCAGAATCTGCTTATATATATATATAGATAATATATGTGAAATAGTGTGGTGTTTATTAAAACTAAAGGAGAATTGTAAATGAGTTTTGCTGTGCTTAAGCACCTTACCCCGGAGTTCGGTATGGTACACTGCTGTCTGTTTTCACAGATGAGTTACGTATAGTCTGTGTTGTCTGCACGCTCTCTATGGTGAACCACCTTCGAGACAGCTGTTGACTCACGTGTGGAGTAGTCTGTATTTTTATATGTGACTTTTGTCTTGAAAGTAGTAAAGCCATAGACATGTGCAAAACAAATATCAAATTTATGAATGTTAAGTATGTAATGTAAAAATCAACTATGTATGTAAAAATAGTTTTGCCCATCTGGAACTTTTAGGGGATTAATGCAAGAAATTTGAAACAAAGATTTTAATGAGCTGATGTACATGGATAAATATAAAATTTATCAATAAAGGTAGTTAAGACACTTTAGCTTTCTTGGCATTGCTTCTGTTTCCTGTGTGGGATTGAAATTCTTAACTACCTGTCTTCATGAAAACCTTTAAAAATAAACTTTTCTTCTTTTTTTTTAGAATCACGTTTTTTCTCTATTTGTATTATTGCTTGTTTCTGTACCATCCTTGCACAGTTATGGAAGGCACTTGAATTTAGAATAGCCAAATAGAAGAGTGGCTTCCTTTGACTACGTGAGAATAGGTGTCTGAAGTGTGTCTGTGGTTACATTTTGGCACAATTTTCCCGTAATTTGAAATGTTAAATAAAAGGTAACTGGGTTATGGTAACGTGTGTTATGGGGCAGTGAGGGTGAGAGTTTAGGTTTAGGGTTTGGAGTCGCGGTTAGGGTCAGGAGCCATGGCCAGGGTTTAAGATTGAGGTTTAGGGTCAGGGTCAGACTCAGGGGTCAAGGTCAGAGGGAAAGGCCCAGGAGTCAGGGACAGAATCAGGGTTTAGGTTCAGGGTCAGGGTTAGGGTTGGGTTAGGGTTAGGGTTAGGGGTTAGGGTTAAGGGTTAGGGTTAGGGGTTAGGGTTTAGGGTTAGGGTTAGGGTTAGGGCTTCTCGCCTCCTCACATGGAGGGATGGGCTGGGGTCTCTCTTATCAGGGGATCGATCCCATTCTGGAGCACCCCACCCTCACGACCTAATCACTCCAAAGGCTCCGCCTTCTAACCCCGTTCCGTTGGGCGTTAGGATTCCCACATGTGGATTTCGGGGAACAAACATTCAGATCACAGCGCTGATATACGGGAAACCCACTGACTTTGGTATGTTGACCTGCTTTGCTTGTTGTAATCTCTGTATTTTACGATCGAGGCACAGGAGTGGTGGGCTCCATTTCATTTGGAATTTCAAATTCCCACACTGAATAATCCTAAAACTGGATGACAGTCACCGGACCTGCTCCTGGGGACGAACTGGCGCCCTGCGCCGCGCCCCGGCGCACAGCAGGGGGCGCCGGACCCGCCCGCCGGACCCGCAGGAGCGCATGCGCCTCCCGTGCCGGCCGCGCGTCCTGCGGAGAGCGCTTGCGCGTCCCGTCCCGGATCTGGCCGCACGGGCCCGCGGGGAGCGCCTGCGTGTCCCGTTCCGGGGAGGACGCGCCGGGCCCAGGGATGCGTCCCGCCGCTTCGGGACGCGAGGCGGCGAGGA